>NC_139293.1:4825625-9651250 GCF_050947815.1 Fusarium sambucinum | reverse complement strand
ACCCTAACCCTAACCCTAACCCTAACCCTAACCCTAACCCTAACCCTAACCCTAACCCTAACCCTAACCCTAACCCTAACCCTAACCCTAACCCTAACCCTAACCCTAACCAGTAATATACCTATTGCAACCTAATCCACTGATTAGTAATTCTTTGAATTAATATGGAGGGGGCAGTTATAAAAGGTTAGATAGATTTACCTGGTTAGTGGGGGACTTGCATAGGCTTATTCTTATCTCACCGATGTATGCTCTGGTTGGTTGTCCTATGAGAGAAGAGGAAATAAGAATCGCGGGGAAGTGATAAGACTGATGACAGGGGCCGGTGTGACGGTTGGGGTTCTAAACAGGTAAACTAGTCCGTACTGGTTTATGTTGCAGAGGCGTAGGGCGTAGATACTGAGCAGAGCGAACTGTCACGTTTCTTAATAGTGAGTAGAGCGGATTAGGCGTATTCAGGTAAAGAGGTTTTATTAATAGCTGGTGAGCTAAGTTCTATCTAGTGCTAAATGAATGTGTATATATACTTGGGCGATCTTGGTCGATCAGTGAGGTTATCGTAGAATCAGTGCTGATCGTGGAGTCTTGGCACTGATCGTGTCGCATGTTCGTACCAGGTGATTGGCGGAAAATGTGGGCGGCATATGCAAAATGACTAAGCTATCCGTCGGATCGTAACATAATTGGATTGAGACTGAATTCCGTGAGTTGCAACTGCCGGGGAATCCACAAACCCCAAGATGCTATCGACATCGAATGAAATACTAGGTGGGATCTGAGGGGCCTGTTCGACGTGCAGGTAAGCCTGCTTGGGTTTGTTATCAGAGCCTTGGGTTGTGAAACCGGTAAATAACGCCTGCCATTGATCCGGACTAAGCTCTGTTGTTTTGTCGCCAGTTTCAGCGGCGAGAATGTACTCTTTGTCAAGTGTATGGGGTATATCACGGGCAACTAATCTATCAAGTCCATGGTGATTATCTGGTCCTTCAGCTTCGATGTGCGCAATTAGGGATTCTCGATGGCTCAGGGCACTACAGCCATGTATACCAGTGAGAAACTGCTGGATAAACTTCTGTGTAGCATATTCTACATCAATGTTAGCATCGTTAGTAGCCAGATCGGCTGACTCCCCAAAATGGATTTGTGGGCTTTGGGGCTGTCTTTGACATTCGTCTTCTTCAGCAGGGGAGGTTAACTATTTCCTCCTCATAGTATGGGTCTACCTCGGTAGTGCTGATTGTGGCATTATTGACTTCCTGAATGGGGATAGCAAAATTCTCTCAGGCAAAGGTACCATCTTCTTCAATCTCCTCATTCTCAAGGGATGAATCTCTCTTAGGTCCTGGTGCTTTATTCTCTGCCACTGAGTCAACTGCATTTAATAATAGTTTGCCCTGATAGTTTATTGCAGTAGTTTCCTCTATTGCCTTCTAGCACTTCTAGTAGTTTTATATATAATTTATTTATAGGGCGCATTAATATTATATAGCGCTATCCTATTTTTTTATATTAATAAATCGAACCTTTATTGCTACTCTTATCTTATAACTCTCTTAAGCGGTCTTATAAGTAAGATAAGCGATATTTAGTAATTAAGACACTTTTATTTTAAGATAGTATAAATATAAGAGGTTACTTATAAAGATCCTATACTTAGAAGTATACTGGCTGGTGGCTTTGAATACCATGTCGAATTTGCCTACTGGATTTAATTGGTTGTCTGCATGGATGTGACTAGGTGTTAGTCAGAAAAATTAAGATGCAACTGTTGGCCAATCTAAAGCGTCCTGTACTACCAGCCATGAATCACATTTTTGGGAGCCGACCACGCAACCAACGGCACAAAACTGAGAGCGGGGTAATGATGTATCTCTATTCATTCAACAACACCTGAAGTCAAATTTCGGCTGCCGAGTCTACTGGTACTTGTCTGTACCATCTCGATCGTTATCCTGAGCTAAGAATACAAGTACTTTAGCATCAATGTCAAGCACTGTATCGAGCCCTGGGGTGATGACACCTCGCACCCTTTCCGAAGCCGATCCCGTTGAGAACTGGCTTGATTCTTCAAGGGGCGGAATAAACACTCCAATATACACAGCTACTTCACCAGATATTGGTGGCACTTCAAATGGTTCTTTTGGTCTCACTCGCAAATCCGATCCTCACCACGACGGCAAATATCTCATCCACGACGTTTCCCGCAGCCGCGTCCTCATGTGTCACAATGGCCATCTACGCCTCGAACGGATGGATTTGGAGAAACCCCAAAGACACATTTCAGAACTGGCACAGTGGGAATGCAACGAGAAAAATGGCTTTAGAGGTTTCAAAAATGTTGCTGAGGGGACCTTTCTGGGGCATGACTTTTGGTGGGATTTCTATGCGAAGGTCTACTATCACAGAGGCTGGGAAGATTTTACTCTGCGTCATGTGGAGGGTGGCGTGTACCAGATCCAGACCTTGGATTTCTGGAAGCAGAGACAGGTTTCTGCGAAGGAGGATGGAAATGGCTTGTTTCGAGAGGACGATGGGGGCACTTTGTGGGAGTTTATCAAGGTTACGGGTTGATTATTAGTGACCCAGATGCACAATCAAGATCGCTTGATACAAGAAAGTCTCACTTCCGCTATCAACTAAGTACAGCTGTATGTCCATTTCCCACCTTAACATTGAGCTAGACCAACACGCTTCACCTGGGCGCAAGGGTATGTTCTCGGCTGCTGATACGTTGATGCCTAATATGACATAACGCCTGAGAGAGCGCGTCAAACCTGGGCCTGTCATCGAAGGTGACTTCGAACAAGCTGCAGGTAATGGGATCACAATCCTTAGCTGTTTCGATTCGCAACAGCCGTGTGCAATCTTGATGTCGGCTCAGAGGCTTATACGGAGACCAGGAACCGCCCAGGTC
This sequence comes from Fusarium sambucinum, assembly GCF_050947815.1. NCBI lineage: Eukaryota > Fungi > Ascomycota > Sordariomycetes > Hypocreales > Nectriaceae > Fusarium > Fusarium sambucinum. The sequence goes on along the minus strand of NC_139293.1, from coordinate 9,648,336 downwards.
TTGCGTTTGATTTGGCTCGTCCTTGGATTGACACATGGCCATGATGCTATCCTTCATTCTAGAAGAAATGAATTTGAATAACGTAGTTGATAAGCGAGCATGACAGACAAGCGAGTGTGACACTACCCTATACACCTTAGAATCTAGTTTTTAAAAGCTTATAGAATATCTAATTTAAGCCTAAAATAGCTATAATTTTAATAACTTATATATAAGTTTTAAAGTAAACTATTTTAGTTTTTTTACATTTTTTAAAAAAAATCCTATATAGCTTGTATATAAAAATCTTATTTACACTGTATAATTAAGCCTTTTTATAGAAAATAAAATAACTAAAAATCTAATAAAAATACTTTTTATTAGAGTTAACTATACTGTTTTTAAAAATAATTCTATTGGATTTTTAGCCATTTTATTTAAGTATTAAAACGGCCTTTAACCTCAAGGCTAACGCGTCCAGAAGGACTGAAAAGGACAGGACTTCGGTAGCCTGTACTAAGAATCAGTATATTAACCTTATACTCCCTACCTGCTATAACAAGACTATCCTCGGTAATGCGCTTAATACCAAGGCTGTTAATATTAATAAGGTTAACATTTAGGGCATTAAAGGCTTTAAGGTACTTATCGTAGAAGTATAGTTACTTATACTACCCGGGATACTAAGGTTTCAACAGTTCTACTTTAGCAGGGTCCTTAACAACCGCCGCTACTCTGTTGCAGATAGACTCTGGCCATAGTAGATTAAGCTTATGAAGTCTCTGTATATGCTTTTAGATCTTCTCCATTGAGCTGCAGTCTGCGTCTAGAGAACCAGCCAGGGCGTGGTATGCTTCCATTCGTGTCCATCCGTCACTCACCATGTCTATAGGCTTCTTGATAGCTCCACCCATAAAGACATGGAAGTTACGTAAGCGTTCTGCTTGCCATCCCGGCTTTGAAAAAGTTTCTTAAGCCCACTTTAAATCGGTGGGCTTGTTATCTCTCCAGTCCACAGATGAAGGGGATCGTTGGAAGACAGAGAGCTCTTTAGCCCACGGCACCAGAGCTGGTACCACCTGAATACCAGTAGCACCAGTCCCGATAACTCCAACCTTCTTGTCCTTGAGCTTGACCATATCCGGCTTGTCGGGAGTACCTCCAGTAGCATTATAGTCCCAACATGCTGTGTGGAAACATTGACCTTTGAAAGTCTCAATACCAGGGATTCGGGGGATTTGGGGGATAAAGGTAAAGCCTGTCGCCATGATGGTAAAGCGAGACTTGATCTGGATTGCGCTGCCTTCTTTTCCGCCCTCCAACTGAGGGACGATGCTTGTTATCCATTCATTCTTCTCACCGTTAAAGTCAAGAGAGGTAACACGCTGTTTAAACCATGCGACTTTATCGAGGCCCCATTTGGTAGAGATTCTATTGGCGTGTTCCTTCAGTTCATGAGCTGAAGTGTATTTCATCGTTGGCACGTAACCCGTTTCTTCTAATAGAGGCATGTAAATGTAGCTCTCCACGTCACACATTAAGCCCGGGTATCAGTTCCAGTCTATTCAAGTCAGGATAAAGATCACCTAGAATGAGCTTGGAGATACTTACACCAGGTTCCACCGAACCCACCCGCAGAATCAACCATGCGGATATCTTCAAGTCTGAACCCTGCCTGAAGGAGGAGGACAGCGAATAGAAGCCCTCCGTATCCGGCACCGATGATCAAGATTTCGCAACGTGGACCGTCTTCTGGTGGGTTTAGTCCAGATTGCGCAGGGTCAAACTGAACCCATGGGTCTGCCTGGAAGTGTCTAAATTTGTCGTGTGCATAGAGGTCCATGTATTGAGCCATTCCATCACGACGGATACGCTTCTCTCGTTCCTCATCGTACTTGCGTTGTGCAGACTCAACTCCATTGGTGGTGGCAGATGGAGCAGCTGGCCCAATATTGTGTTTCTCGCTATCATTCGACATGACATGTAGTGTCTATTCAGGTGTGTCTTCAATTTTGTATGTCGGCTAAGTGGAGACGAGTTATGCTGTAAAATAATGACTGAAGGTGATTTGCAACTTCACATTAAAACTTTCGATAATACTATATGAATAACAGTGCGTATTTAAGATGTCCTATACCGATACTAGATTGAATGAACAGCATCTATCAGATGTCTGCGAAGCCCTCGGCTATCAGTGACCAGAAACTACTCGAATAGTAGACTTGTCTTGTTAACGGATATGGTCCAGATACCCAGGGTTTCCAAGCGCAGACCCTCGGTTAGAAGTCCAATTTGGCAATGTCATCTTATTGTCATCTGCCAGTAACGCTAGTTCATGCTGGGAAAATTGGTCGATAAATTGCTACACCCTCGGCTATGTTGATTGTAGTCTGTGCAGATCAACTTAACTTATCATATTAATCTTGACAGCAGAAGACCTTCAAACGATATCTATATGCGTTGATAACGACTTGATGACTGGTAATATGAAAAGCTGCCATAGCTTCTCTTTTATGCATCTTGATCACTTTATTTGGGGGTTGAAAGTATGATGAGCGCTGATCAAGATAACCTGGCCGCGGCTCGCCATGACCTCGACGACAACGCCCTGGGAAGGTATTTGTTAGCTACTAGAGACATTCCTGGCCTACAGCTGCCCATTGTAACTTCAAAGATTGGATATGGTCAGAGTAACCCTACCTACTTTCTCGACGATGCGACGTTAGCACTCCTCTTGATGTTGCTTTTATTACCTCACTGACAAGATGGCTATAGGGGAACCCGATTCATTCTGAGGAAAAAGCCACCAGGTCGAGCTATTAGCCCGGTCGCCCACCAAGTTGATCGTGAATTTAGAGTATTGAAAGCTCTTGGATCTGTTGAAGGTTTTCCGGTGCCGAAAGTCTTTACCTTGTGCAATGACACCTCCATTACTGCAACCCAATTCTATGTGAGTTCGACAATTTGAACTGGATCCCTTATGTACTAAACAAGGGAAATAGGTTATGGAGTTTGTTAAAGGGAGAGTCATCACTGACACGGACATGAAAGAACTCTCCCCAGATGAAAAACGAAAGGCGTACGATGAGTTCCGCTGTCTACAACTAGTTTCGTTCATTACCTAGACTAACAGGCTATTGTAGATGGTTCTCTGCTATTGAGACTCTGGCCTGGCTCCATTCACTTGACCCCGATAAGATTGGGCTTGAGGGATATGGAAAGAAGACTGGATTTTATGCCCAGCACTGCAATACATGGAGCCGGATTGAGGCGCAACAAGCCGCTGTCAAAGACACCAGGACAGGTCAGCCATTAGGTCGAGCACACGAGAAGTACGATCAAGTGGTGAGATATGTGAAAGAGAATCTACCAGTTGATAGACATGCCATTGTCCATGGAGATTTCAAATTCGACAATTTGGTACGTCTAATTACAAACCGCAATAATGTGTGACCTCACCAACCATCTAACATCACTAGGTTCTTCACCCAAATGAGCCTAGAGTCATCGCTATTCTCGATTGGGAGCTTTCCACTATAGGGCATCCACTCATGGATCTCGTCTTCAAAATAAGTCCTTTCTTCTCTGATTGCACCAAAAGTGGAAAATCATCTCTCTCAACAGAAGAAACTCCCTACAAGCCTGAGAATAGGGCAAAGTCGGGCATTCCGGAGCCGGATGAGCTTCTAGCCCGCTATGCAGAGATTGTGGGTTTCGACATGCGCAAGGACGGCCAAGGCAAAGACTGGGATACGGCAATCATCTTTCAATATCTTCGCGGAGCAACCATTAGTCATGGGATTCAAGCGAGATCTATAAGTGGAAGATCAAGTAGTAGCTTTAGCCATCTCTATTTTACAAAGACTAAGCAAGCAATTGATGCAGCCTTGAGTCGTATACAATCCTTGAGGAATAGAGGCGCAGCAGGAAGTGAGATTTAGGTTCTTGGCATGGCTGTACCCAAGTTAGATCAGGACTAAAAGAGCTCTTTCCAGTATATATTACCCGAGCGGCTATCTTGACGATTAAATGACAGTATATGCTGACTAAGTAATAGCTAGCTGACCATGTATTTGAATACCCGATCGTGCTACCATTTGTAAAGCCTCTTGCATCGCATTCGGTGACAAGCTTTCGGTACGATTAGTAGTGGAACTATCGATAGTAGAAAGTAGAAACACCTCGGTAACCTCATTTCTAGTACTTGGATGACACAAAATCCTGTGCATTAAGCTTAGGGTTCACTCTGACTATAGCACTTATTCTTAGGTTATACTAACAATCAGTATACTAAACACACCCACTCATAGAGAAACCCAGCCTCAAAATGACTATGCGATACGACCCGGAATTCTGGAGCGTTTTTGAGCCGCTTATTCCGGCATTCTCCCAAAGAACGCCCCTTACATTGGAAAATATCAAAACTAGCCGACAGCGTCGAGAAGCCGGTATGATAGCCTTCTTTGACAAGCTGGATCCGTGTCCAGACGTTGAACAGAAGACGTACCAGATTAAAACGCCCGATGACTACGTCATATCAGTTCTTGCTCTTACGAAAAAGCAACATGAGTCGAAGCCCGGACCTGCTCTCCTCCACTTCCACGGAGGGGGCATGATACTAGGGTCCGCCGAAATACAAGCAAAGCCGCTCGCACACTTGGTCAGCGCAACATCAGTTCCTATTTTTAGCGTCAACTATCGGCTTGCTCCTGATTTCAACGGCAAGGTTCCTGTCCAAGACGGCTATACTGCTTTACTTTGGTTACATGATAAAGCTGAAGAGCTCAATATCGACTCCAACAGAATTGCTGTGTATGGGGAGAGCGCTGGTGGAGGTATCGCAGCTGGCGTTGCACTGATGGCCCGAGACAAGGGCCATAAACCCCAACTGGCCAAACAAATTCTTATCTATCCCATGATTGACGACTTGAACGTGGTGCCGAACGAAACTATAGAGCCGTTTGCGTTTTGGAAGACAGCAGACAACGCAATAGCATGGGCGGCGCTTCTAGGGCATGAACCAAACAATCTTGAAGCTTCTGTCTCTTACTACTTGGCTCCAGCTAGAGCAACCAATCTAGCCGGCCTTCCGCCAGCTTATATCGACGTTGGAGGACTTGATATCTTTCGTGATGAAAGTATCAAGTATGCTACGAGGTTACTGACCCAGAATATCCCCGTGGAGCTACATGTGTATCCAGGTTTACGTCATGTATTCGAGATGATTGCACCTAGTATTGGTCCCACTCAGAGGGCGGAAGATAGCCGGTGAGGCTATACTTGGACTCTAAAGGCAGCCATTTTACGAGCTAGGGAAATTGGAACTCGAGTTACTACGCAGAGAGTCTATGTCTGACGTGACTGGAAACACGATGCCGCTTTGAAATTAGCTAGTGAACAGATATAACATTACTGAATTGCTTGTGTGAAAGACACTGGCCGATCTCTAACATGATTTGATAAGTTTTTATGAGCTCCTTTGACGCAGTTGTGTAGCCCTTCAAATCTACTGTTTATAACTCTCACTCAATGTTTATCACGCTTTCAATCACTATGGTGAGACAAAACACATTGTGAAGAATGTCCAAAATCGCTGGTCTCAATATATTTTAGATCCAGTCTAGACATAGCTGTGTACCTATAGGCTTTCTATGAATAGTCGAATGCATCAAGGACGTCATGGTCATTTATCATGGTACAAATCCGTCCGATGAAGCATAAGCTTGTTGCCTTACTCTGCATATCAGGCAGGGCCTCAGAAGGTGTGAGAGTCAAGGTCCAGTAGGCCAGGGCACCGAGTGACTGTCTTCGAAGTTCCAGCCATGCTTCATCCGCGGTAACTTTGGGGCCTCCGTGCTTTTTCAGTTCTGACAGGTACAACTCAACCATTTCGTGCTCCCAAAGACGGCGCTTTTCCGAAGACATAACCGTGCCTAGGACGTATGCTAGGTCGCGAGACCAATGCCCTCTTGCCACGGTCTGTCAGTCTTTGAGACCCATGTGGCCATCGGCTGTTATATACCAGTTGCCTTTTGTAGAAGAGTCATGTTGAAACCAATCTCAAAAGGGCGATGAGATTATCACCTACCGAGATGGACGTCTCCGTGAACCACTGTTGGTGGGAGTGAGGCATTTCGTTCAACTGACTTGACTGTACAAGGCTAGATTTCACTTTTCCTCGCAAATAATCTTGGGGGTATGACCGACTCTGCAGCCTCAAACCCGTTGTTGCACATGGTCTCAATACCAACCTGGATAAGATTACTGATTCGGTCTTTGTAGATGAGCAACCGCTCAAAATTAGGATCCTGTGATTGATAGAACTGGCCATGCAACTTTGCCAAGATTTGTATCTGCTCGGCGAATTGAGTTTTGGTCAAGGTTGTCTTATAGTTGCAAAACGTGGTGACATTGCCCATATCTCGTAGAAGAACCATGGCAGCCCATGACTTGGGGTTGTAGCCAGCAAAATACGCCCAGGGTGCTTCGATGTTGAGCTGAGGACGAATATGGTTGTAGAAACAGACTTCACTGTACGTGCCCCCAGCGGCTAAGACGATGCGGTTCTCTGCGGAATGAGCTGCCTTGCAGAATATTGAAGTTGGGAGGGCATGTGACTCCACGCCCTCCCACTCGATTTCAATGCGGCGTCGGTTGGCAGACCCATCATCTTTCGGGCCTAGAGTGAAGCTTTTGATAGTTGTTCCCGTAGAGTCTGGAGCTAAGGTCGCAACCAGCCACTCTTTGGTAATGGACTCGTAGGAAACAGGGATGTCTCCATAATTAAGAAGAACCGGAGGATTGATCTGTTCATCTTTGCAACACTGTCGAACATACTCGACGATGTCTTCTCGCAGTGGACCTATCGATGGTATCTTTGTAGCTTCTCAATTGGTATCTGAGCAATAATATGGAAGTATGTAATGATTTTATAGAGTTGCTATTGCTCGCTGTTGCTTTTTAGTAGCTAGATAGCTATGGGGCTTTGGAGCTAATATGTACTATTTTCCTCGGCAATGTTGTCCACCATCTAGTTGAAATGGAGCACCCTCGGGATACCTGAAATTGATTATTCGGCTACCTTTCCCTCCAATCATTATCCAAGTATACATCATCGGTTCGTTGAATCTGACGGTATGTGGCCCAAGAACAAATTTGCTAACGTGTGGCCGGATTATAGCTCAGAATGACAAAGTCTAATAAGTCGCATAAGTTTTTAGCAGTAGAATTTAAGCCCGGGTGCTTTTAGTATCCAAAGGAAGTGTGTATATATATATATCTGTATCAACAGCCCTAGATAACCGTTCCCTGGTGTTGAGGCCTAGTTACTATCCATATCCTATGCGTCTATTGTCCTTCACGGTAATTCTGTCCCGTGTGTTCTTTGTCGTTGTGCGAGCTTTCCTCAGAAGTAGTGTCTAAAAGCGAACATATATGTACATAGGAAATGACCCTAAATCGATTTCTTATCGCGTATCTCTCTGCTGGGCTCCGGTGGGTAGGAATAGACAATACTAAGCACCCAGAGGCTGTACCCCAGCATAAAGAAGCCAACCACATAAAATACGGGTACATCAAAAACCTCTGGTAGACCGTGAACGAACATTCCAAAAGGCGCAAAAGTGAAAATAGCGCAAAAGACGTTGACAACCGAGAATCCAATAGCGAGCCCGTCTCTTGATCCTCGACGAAGAAACTCATGCGTAGGCCCCACGATCATCAGCACATTCGTCAGGCATCCCCAATGCAAGATGCAACCAGGCCCTCCCATGAGATGAGAAATCAAGTTGACCACGCAGTACATGGCAGTCAGCATGAAAAATGTGTATCGAAGTACTGTGCTTAACGAGGCGCTTTGGTCTCCCATGGTAGATGATAGTTCTGCCTTGTGATGATACCGAATGGCGTAGTAGATGCAATAGATTTCAAGAAGACTCCATAACCCATAGGCCAATGAAGTACCTCGAAGATAAGGATGATTGTTATAGCGACCTGCAGCGCCACCGATTGTATAGCTGAAAGAAGAATCGTGGGCCAAATAGAACAGATGCATCCAGAAGGGTATGGGCCCTCTTGAGTCTCGCAGCATCAATCTGATGGCGTACACATATTGTAAATAGCCGATGACGAAACTGGCACCGGCAGCAGCGAGAAGGGGAATGTTGTCCGGCGCGAACCTGTTTGTAAGCGCGGTGTAATAGAACTCTGAGATACTCTGGTCGAGCATTGTAAAAAAACAAGTAATGGCTTGGGATACAATGGATATTGGAGAACGATTTGATAAACTTGGAATGGTAAAAAGCCGTTAGATGGAATACAGGTGCCGAAATTTTGAAGACGTGTCATTCAAGCAAGCGAAACCTTAATATCGAGCGTGTTCCACTTGAGATTATTTGATAGCCGAGGATGTATCAAGGTAGGATCGAGTATTGGGTTCAGGGTAAGCCACAACGACAGCTGGACTGGGCTGGTACACGATGGCCTAGATCTGAGGATGGTGCCCTCGGTCTACAGTCGTAAAATAGACGTAAGTTGAATACAAGTATCTGAAAGATCTAGATACTAAGCGATCCAGGTTAAAGGAAAACGACCTGCCTACAAGAAACATCGATGCAGTTACCCGCCCCAGGCAGCCAAATATAAGCACCGGGCCACCTCTCACTGGATTGCGAGTCGTTAAACTTGCGGGCCTTGCGCCAGGTAAGTGCGTCTCGTTCACCTTCATTATGATATATAAGCGGCTGGCGATGCTGACTCGATACGTGATTAGGCCCCTTTTGCGGACAGCTTCTGTCGACCTACGGTGCTTCCGTCCTCCGTGTCGATCGCTCAGGTGTCCTCGAAAATGAGGACATTCTGACATCTTATAAGTCGTCTCTAGTTCTAGATCTAAAACGATTAGACTGCATCCGCCTTCTCAAGCGTCTCCTCGATGCAGCCGATATATTGATCGATCCATTCCGCCCCGGTGTTCTTGAAAGATTGGGTTTATGCCCGAGTTCGGTTCTCCTTGTTTCCAACCCGGGCCTCATAGTTGTGCGGATCACTGGTTTCGCCGAGATGGCCTATACAAGGACATGGCCGGTCATGACATCAACTATCTCGCCGTATCAGGTGTGCTGAGCATGCTTGGAAGCCGAGGGCAGCCACCATCACCACCAGGGAATCTCCTCGCCGATTATGGTGGGGGAGGACTGGTCGCATTTGCGGGAGTGCTCATGGCCCTAGTACATCGAACTTCAACAGGCAAGGGCCAAGTAGTGGAAGCGAACATGGTCGACGGTGCGTCTTACGTAGGGAAGATCCCGCGGCTGAGGTCCAAGGAACCTGTATGGGATGGTGAAAGGGGAACGAACCTATTGGATGGAGGGTGCCCTTACTATCAGTGCTACGAGTGCAAAGACCAAGGGAAGTAAATGTCCGTGGGCGCCCTGGAGCCTCAGTTCTTTGAACAGCTGCTTCCAGGCCTAGGACTGACGAGCGACGACATAATCAGTTCTGGTTCACGGCGCGAAGACAAAGCATCATGGCCAAGAATACGGGAAGTCTTCACTCAAAGGTTCAAAGAAAAGACTCGCAAGGAATGGGAGCATGTATTCGACGGCTCAGAGGCTTGCGTCGCCCCTGTCCTCGAGCACAAAGAAATGGAACAGGCAAAATACGAACAGCGACCAATAGTCCACCTGAGAGACTCTCCACCCAGACCAGTGACCGCCCCATGGGATGGAAGACGGCTTAGTCCGGGCCAGGGAGGGCAGAATATGTTACAGATGTGGATGAATTGGCAGCTTGGAAAACATTATACAATTGATCAGGGAGTCTTTGTGTTGTGTACTGATACTCCTAGGCTTTAAAGCAGCCACATGCATTGGTATCAAATTGATCGAGATGGAGAAAACACAGGTGCAAGGTCATCCTATATTACATGAAATTTGATATGTTACCACTCATTAAATTCTCAGTTTCACCTTCAAAATTTAGAAGAGCTGGTAGTAGTGTCTCAATATCGCACCAAGCTCCCGTGAATGGTGAGTCTGCTAGGAGGTCGCTGATATCGCCTTGACCCGTTGTCCAAGTTTCTGTTATAACACTGGGAAAAGATAAGGGTATCGGCTGTTTTTGCACAATGCCTGTCTGCTGAGTGTTGTCTCGACCCAAAACTGGCTCATCGGCAGAGTCCTGATTTGGATTCCAGTTACCTGAAGTACTGGGACTTGGATACATGCAACTTATCGCAACAGAGTTCGGCCCCATATCCAGTCTGGGTCGATTCGTATCACTGTCCACAATCGTCTTACCTCCCGTAGGCGGGGTAAAGGAACCAGTCATCCAAGGAACGTGGAGTCCAGTACTCTTCAGTATTGAGTTGAGAAACTGTAGTGCATAGTCGGCCGACGTATACATGTCTTGTAGCTGCTGAAGGACGCTTATACAATGATATAGACGTCCCAGGCTAAGACTGCGTACTTCCTCCTCGTTGGAGCACGTATTGAAGAGATGCACAAGAGTGACAGCGAGATAAGCTGGAACGGCTAGAGTTGGTAAGAAGCGCAACAGACCTTCCCTCTGAAGACTGAAGGCCAACTTGGTCATGTCGACAGCCGTGTCGGTTACATTCTCGCGAGAAACAGGAGCGTCGGCGAGATTACTCTCACTCTCACCACCAGATCCGTAACAAAAGACCTGAGGCCTGTTGAGGGCACCCAAGGCCGCCAAGTAGACCATACGAAGTTGTGCCTGATGAAAGCACACCATAATATGGCCTTGTAGATTATCAGCCGTATCGGAGACGGAAACCCGTTGTGTGGTCTTGGGTGCGTAGCGGGAGTTGGCGTTCTGACTCTCAAGCCATCCCTTGAGCTCAGTACTACGCTCTGCGAGGGCCTGTACTTGTTCCGGGGACTGATTGGGCCGAGCCGATGGCTGCTGAGTGTACTCAACACCCCCAAGGTAGTTACCCATGACTGTATACAACGTGTTCAAAGTGCGGCCAATGTAAATACAGAGACTGCTCAACTCGATACACATTGTAGCCAAACTCTGTCGCTTCTCTGAATCTGGGTATGTGGCCTTTGATCTCTGGAACAGCTTATCCACATTTGGTACTGGGGAGCTGAGGTCAAAGTCGTCCAAGGTAAGCGGTTTGACATTATACTCGCCCTCATTTATCCGCGGTGGGCTCCTTATGCCCAAGGCCAAGAGCCCATCTCGCATGACGCAGCACCACCAAACTCGACGACGCAGCCTCTTCTCCTGCGGTGATATCCTAAGATGCTCCGGGGTTCGATGTAAACCCCCGACTTGGGCATTTGTCAAGGCTGTGCCCATCCAGTACCACGTGTCCTTGTCATCATCCGGGCCATCGTACCAGTTCGTTAAAAGTAGGAGTGATTGAATCAATGTCATGCGATCAGATTCGTAGTTGAGACTGTAAAGAATTCTCACACGGTCGAAAAAGTCTTTTCGTGCTGCTGCCCGGGAAATGTAGCCTTTCGATTGGAGAAACTTGAAATCGACAAAGGTTACACTGGCGAAGTTGACGGCTTGAAATAGTAGGAGACTGATGGAATTGCATGCGTTATTATTGAGGATGGAGCCAGTATAGTCCTCGATGTCGATAATCGGGAGAAAAGGATGAACCACGTTGATGTAGACACGTAGGAGCTCATCTATAAACTCTGCATCGGGAATAGACAAGCATAGCTTATTTGAAAGGTAGCCCATGTCTCTACTGTCAAGATGTTGAGGAGGTGGTCGGATAAATAGTGGTAGAGCTGGAGCGTTGTGGTCCATCTGAGTTTCCGCTTGAGACGTTGCGAAAGGGCCATGGTCGATTCTGATTTGGTCTATGTAGTCTAGTGAAGGGTTTGGAGTAAGTCCTTGGGCAGGCGCTGGAACTCGAGCACTAGGCTGGTGGTCTTTTTGTACTTGAACATGGATCTCATCCAAGGCTTCTCCGTCAGGCTGCTGCTGTTGGTCTAGATATGACAGGTCAGTACAACCTTCTGGTGAAAAAGAGGTGGAAAGAGAGGGACGACGAGACACACCGAAGACGGAGTGAGAGAGTTGGTCTCTGTCTGAATTGGGACAGTTAATGGTTTGCTGGGCAGAAGGCGGTAAAGTGGACGACTCAATCGGATCGACCGGGTCGGGTGGTTGAGGATCAAGATGTTCATCTTCGGGCTCAGAAGCCTCAGAGGCTTCTGAGTGTCCCACTGTAGGACGAGAAGTCACAAATATCGAACGAGGTGACCTGGGAGAGCGATCCGTAGTAGCGGGCGGGTTACTATTACGGTTACGTTGACAAGAAGCAGCAGCACCAGCATTAGCAGGCCTCCGACCGCGATTAGACTCTTTTAGAACACAATTGATATCATCAAGACGACAATTGGTACAAGGCGCGCCTCCATCAACAACATCGCACCGAACTTTGCGGTTTCGACATGATAGACAGGCCTTGGACGAGCGTCTCTTCCACGGACGCTCGGAATTACGGCTATGGCTATCAATTGGCGCGCCTCGCTTACCGGACGCTGCCGGCCTGGTCCCGTTTGCTTGGGATGAAGGGGTCGGCGAAGGCATGGACAAACTGTAGATGGATAACAAATGTTGAAGATGGCGTTATAGCACCAATGCTTTAGTTAGTTTGCGCCGTAATCTGTATTCAGTGTAGAGCTTCCCCGCGTTCCCAGTGAATGGTGCTTAGGCCTCCTCTTAGCAAGGCACTAAGCTAGATAGGGCATCAAGGCACAAAAGTCTATAGAGTAGGGCTGTCACTATCTTTTTTAGTTCCCTTTACACAGAGCCACCGAATTACACGGGGCCGGCCTCTTCATCCATCCCGCCCTTTCGGTCACGGACTAAGTTAGTGGCCCGAGATTACCCCTCCTACCCTCATTCATAATACTACACTCCAATGGCCTTGACGCCAATTTTAATAGCCGAGGGCCGAGGCGACATGCAACTTGAATAGCAACTGCCAAGTTAGCATTCGTAACATGCCATTTCATTAGAGAGCCCATACCTCTAGAAACGTATTAGCTAATGCGAATTACACTGTTGTAATCACTTCAACATTGTAAGGGCGTCTGCATGTTGTATTGAACAGAGACCCGCTGATGGATCTTGGTCGTGGAGTTGGTTATTAGATCCCAGAGAGACTTGTCGTGATCAAAGGACCTCTTCCTGGCAGTTTAATAAAATGTCGTCAAAAGGCTCGTTTACCCATTTTGGATCCGAACCAGAGACCCCTCTCGTTATAAGATCTTCCCAGCACGGTGCCTCTTTTTGCTGTTGCAGACTTCGTAATGATTGAGGAAAGTCTTCTTCTGATGGGCAATGACCACGGGCAAGCGAGAATTCCACCGTCAAAGCAATTCGGAGGTATTTACGTGGGTCTTCCAGTAATATGTCTCTCCAGCTATCATCCCCCCAAGACTCTATGATCAAATCACCGCGTTCGTGATGGTGAGTGGGGTCGCGGCAACGGTTCATTCATCTTGATGTGTTCCACAATGTCCTTGATATAGTGGATGGTGCTTTTTACGTTCTCGTAAAGGTGACTAAAGCTATTCATAATTTCGAAATGCGATTGTACGTCTTGCTGCATGTCGAGTTTTCGGTCGTCTGAGCTCTGTATCTGAGACTGTAGCAAGTACCAGGGAAATGGAGTAGCTCCAAAACTGATGCTGCAGTAAAACATTAACTAATATTGATGATCGAGGCCTTCATCCACATCTATCTACATCACCGAGATGCGCAGGTTAAATATCAGCGGCCCTGCCTCCTCTTTGTCCACGGGTATGGCATACGGCATGCCTACTATTATCACTTATGGTAGTCTGGAGTTGCAGAATAGGTTGCTACCGGATCTGATAAAGGGAAAGAAACGCATCTGCATTGCCATCACTGAGCCTGATGCCGGCAGCCATGTTGTTAATATCACTACAACAGCAGAAAAGAGCTTATGTGGTAAATTCTACATTGTCAATGGAGAAAAGAAACGGCGAGTACGTCCATGATTCTTCACGGCGCCATAACTGTATTCAACACGTCATATTTCTGACTTGGGATTACCAACGGCCTCTGGTCTCACTTTGCTACTACGGCAGTCCGTACAGGGGGTCCTGGGGCTTCGGGGCTCTCTCTTCTTGTTGTGCCACTGTTAGATCGCGTGGGAGTTACCATGCGCCGTATGAAGACATGGGGAGGAACGACAAGCGGTACATCCTTTATCGACCTGGAGGACGTAAAAGTTCCAGTCGAGAATTTGATTGGCCAGGTATGTAAGGCCCTTGAAACACTTATAGCATCTAATGTTGTCATCCCAACTCACTAGTCGACTAGGCAGGTGAAGGCATGAAGATGATCACGCGGAACCTTAATCACGAAAGGCTTGCGATCTCTATCGGAGTTGTCTCTACAGCTAGAGCTGCTCTTTCTGCAGCCTTTTCATACGTACTAAAGCGTGAGGCCTTTGGAAAGACCCTCATGGAGCAACCAGTGGTCCGCAACCGTCTCGCCAGGGCTGGGGCAGAACTCGAATCTGTCTCAGCCTGGACAGAACAGTTGGTCTATCAACTGTCTAATCTCGAGGGTTAAGAAATGCGACAAAGTCTGGGAGGTTTCGTGGCACTGGCCAAGGCCAAGGCAGGACTCGTTGTTGATGAGTGTGCGCGTTGTGCCGTTCTGCTATTTGGAGGTAACGGTTACACGCGTACAGGACAAGGAGAGCTAGTTGAGAAGATCTACCGTGAGGTGCCGGCTGCACGAATTCCTTGGGGGACTAAAGATGTTATGTTTGATTTGGCTATTCGTCAGCTTGTTAAAACATATCAGTCCAAGACTAAGACTATAGATAAGGGTAAGTTGTGAAAGGGGATAGAGGCATCATCGGCCGATATATCTATAATCGAGATAGCAAAGCCTTAGCAACTGAATAGATTTAGCATGCACCAATTTATCCTTGCTACTGTCATAAATATATGATATCACAGGAAATGGATATGAACTCGGCATGTTATCCTGTTATAAATTGTCAAAAGCACAATTAATAAAAGACTTTATTATTTGCTTTTAAATTGCCGTCGTAGTTTCGTTTCCTTATCATAGATGGGATATCTTGACAATTACCACCACAGCATGGCAAACGTTGCGAGTTGGCAGCACCATATCTAGATGAACTCTGGGAATAAACATGCTGTGAATCAGGTGTGGAGTTTGCAGAGACCTTAACATTGTCGGGTACTATTTGAGATGAGCCCAAACAATGTATAGTAACAAAATGTAGCTCGATTCCGCTCCAGTTCCAATACCACTCTATGCCCTCGGCTCTTTCTCTATCAGCTTAAGATCTACTTCAATCATGTTCCCGAGGCTTTCTGCTGACCCCCCTTGGGGTCACATCGAGTAGTCAGACGAACCCAGAGTTCTGGCTTTTCCCAAAGTAGGTAGGCCGTGTGCTTTTCCAACCATCCCTCACTGCCAGGGTCGAGATCAAGGTCAAAGTGCCAGATCAACTTTGCGAGAATCAATCGCATTTCAGCATACGCAAGGCTGCAGTCAGGTTAGCAAAGAATACTAGATATGTAGACTTGGGTTATGCAACTTACTTCTTACCGATGCAATTGCGAGGACCAACAGAGAAAGGCTGCATGGCGGCCTTTTTGTCGCTATCATACTTGGGATCACCAAGCCACCTTTCGGGGACAAACGATTCGGGATCCTTGAAGAATTTGGGGTTATGGAACATAGGCCACTGCCAAATACCAATGATTGTCTAAATTTCGAGAATCAGTAAACAAATAGTATAGGGATGGAGTCGGCAAGTATGGACTCACATCAGCTGGCACATAGTGTGAACCAATCATGCCCCCTTGGCTCGTTTTACGAGGAATCGCAGCTGGCACGGCTGGATAGATACGTAGTCCCTCGTGAAGGACCGCAAACATGTATTCCAGCTTTTGAACACTGATGAGGTCAATCTCATCTCCGTCCTGGAATGTGTCTCTGATTTCTCGATACAGCTTGGCCAAGATGGGTCTGTTAGTCGCTAGCAAGTATATGGTGCCTGCTAGAGTTGTTGCAGTTGTCTCTGAGCTGCCAACAATCAAGTTGTGTGCATTCGCTATAACCTCTGTGTTGGAAACTTCCTAGACTTTTCGTCAAACCAGCCTCAATTCTTGTTTGGGGTGCAGCATGCTTACGCCTTTCTCTTGGGCTCTTATCATAGACTCCATGAAATCAGGCCGTGGGTTCTCGTATGCTACACGCTTCGCGACCTGTGCCTTGGTAAAGGCATTATGGGCTTGAATATCTCTGGCGACGCTCTTCGGTGTCATCAATCTGATGAGCGTATTGGCAAAAGGATATCGGATTACAGCTGTAGAAACTGCAAAACCCTGGATGTGCTTGAAGATGAGCTTCACCCAAGGATGGAACTCTGACTTTTCAAGACACCCAAAGGACTCGCCGAAGATAAGATCTCCAGCCATGTCGAAAGTAGCCCAGTTAACCCAGCTAGTCATCTCAACAGCTTTACCACCAGACGAAGCCGCCTTGAGTCTGTCCATCATAAGATTAACGTAACGCTGAAAGATAGGTTGTTGTTCCATCATGGCCTGTGCAGAGAATCCGTGGGACAAGATCTTTCTTAAACGGCTGTGCCTCTCACGATTAGACCCTACCAGTGTATAAATGTCATTGCCTCTCCAAAAATCAGGATCTTTGCCATTCTCGGCCTGGCCACGCTTCCGGTGGCCCATAACATCATCCCATGCTTCAGGGTATCCAAAGCTGAGTTGATTCGGGGCCACACGAACAATATCTCCATACTTTTGATGCAAGTCGTAGATTCTCTTATGCCCCTCTCCGGATGTCCATGCTATTGAGAAGGGTATCTGTGTCATGGCCCATGATTTAGGGCCGGGATACTTTCGGAGTGGATGAAAAGCGACATTGTATATTATTTTCCAAATGATGTAAAATGCTGCCTAAATACACCATTCACACATTAGTTATATGTTCTTGAACCATGGCAACGAGTAGCTAACTTACGCATGCTAACAGCAGAAATAGATATGAGCTATTGCTCCTTGGCTCGGTGAGCCATTCGAATAATTGTGACATGAGGTGCAAACAAAGCTTGATAGAACTAGAATTTCGAAATCAAACTCTACATCATCTTTGTAGAGTTTACATGCATTAACTCTCGATGCATGTGCGACTGCAGTCAAGTTATAACCCTCCATTTTTAAAGGTGGTGGGTAACATGACATAGCCATTGCGGGGCCCCGAGGAGGGTTTAAGTAAGTAGCCTCGGCCTTATTTTACATGGGAGGGTGCTTGATACAACATGTCTAATTTTATCAAATCGATAGGATGTCTTTCTGTTTTCTCTCTGGGATGGTTGTTGGTGTGCCCATGGAGTAAAGATTGCACCTTCAAGCTTACCTATCACAGCGTCTACCCCAAAACTATATCTGCCAATGTGAGAGAACCGACGTATTTGCATATCTTACTGCCCTGTTAAGACAACGGCTCTTCTAGGATACTTGAGACATTGTATATACTGACACGCAATGGATCTGATAAGAATTTCGTTGTAGAAACATGTATTAGAAGTAGCGTCTTTCTCTGACGAATAGATCCTAGAAATCACCCTGCATAGATCCCATACTAATCTTGTGGCTGAATAAGCCTAAGCGTCAGCTATCTAGATTAAATTTTAAATCCGCGGTTAGATATAGTATATAATCAATAGTTATAGACTGGACAGACTTCCCTGCATATCAGATTTTAGCAATTACTAATAGTATTTATAAAGTGTCTTTAATATCTGCTATACAGGTACTGTATAGTATGTGTATGAGACGTCTAAGTGCTTCACACTTGGCCCTCGGCAAATATAATACCAGGACAACAGATATAAGTAAACAGTATAATAGCAAAATGAAGCCAGTCTAGATTTTCTTCTTTAAAATTTTAGTAACAAAAGATAATCATTTCATCTCACATGCGACTATCTAAAATTGGTGCACAAACAGTATTCATTTCAGTAGCAATAATAATTCATCTAGCTCATCAGGAATCTTGACCTTCATCATCATCCTCGGCCAGTCTCTCCACCCAATTAAATCAGTAGTACCCGAAACTAATTAGAAGAAGGTCATGCAATATAAACGGTCCTTTTTAACTTTAGTAAATTATCCGTAATGCTTTTATAATATCTAGACGCAGATAGTAGCAGCTTTACGCTCCCTAATGGAGATGTCATTAAGAAGGGAACTAGGATTATCTGCAATACTATGCACATGTGGAGTTCCGACTTTCACGAGAATAGAGATAAGTTCAATAGGTATCTGTATCTTCGCATGCGAGAAGCGTCTAAGCAAGACAAGAGTGCGCATCTGCATCTTGTCAGCCCCAGCGTTAATCACTTGGGATTTGGCTATGGCAACCACGCTTGTCCAGGCAGGTTCTTTGCGGCAAATGAAATCAAGATTGCTCTTTGTCACATGCTTCTGAAGTATAATTGCAAACTTGTCGATGGTGTTATTCTCAAGGCATCTCCCTTTGGCATGATGCAAGCAGCTGATTCGCAAGTCAAGTTGCTTATCAAGCGACGCTCTGAGGAATTGGATATTAATGCAGTTGAGCATTAGAGGACAACAAGAAGTTGTTTTAACTTTTAATGTTAAATAGTAGATAGGTCGGCTCTAGCGTAGAAGCTGGAACAAATTGGAACTTTTCCTATTACCGAAAACATTTGAGCAACTCAAACACTTATTGAGGAGTGCCTCTTCTCGTTATAACTTTGAGTAGCGCTTCCTCTAGTATTGCATTCCATCGGCCTCAGTAGAAACGGTTGTCATCAATACAAGATGCCACTGCCGGCGAGGAACCCTAGCGCTAACCCAAGTACACTAATCAAACTTTGCCTTGGAACAGTAGCAGCAACACTCTCGTCACTCCCGCCAGTGGCAGTCGTAGTTCCACTTTCGCTGTCTCTTTTTTTGTCCATATCCGACTTCTTGTAGACCAAAGGGATGCCAGGTACGAAAGACGCGATCGCAATGTCACTAAACCCATTTTCAGTCTCTCCCTCGAGTACTCCCAAGTCTAACGTGGTAGTAGTGACTTCATAGGTTCTAGTAGGCTCCAATCTCGAAAGTACACCATTCGAATAGGTCAATCCGTCCAGGGATGAGATGACTGTCAATTCGCCACCACGGCCATATAATTGACAAAATTCCGAATACGTGTAAGAGCTGACCGGTCCAAGGGTAGACAGGCATTGTCCATACACGTCACCTCGATACCCACTGAATATGTTAGTTGTATGACATTTAAAGGCTTGAAGACCATGCTGATTAATCATACCTCGGGCAACAGTATGCAAGGGTTTCGGATTCATCCAGTATATTTTTCCAATAATCAGTAGCGTAAATGGAATCTGGAAGTCCCGTAATATAGTCCAGCTTAGGTGCTGGTGTCGCCAAAACACCAGATGCGCTGAACTTCCCACTCTCAGTATGGGCTATTAGCCCCACAGTCTTCCAACCAGCGGGACAAGCAATGCCTGGTGAGAAAAAGCTTGATGTGCCCTGATAAAAGACACTAGTTTGTTGGCCTCCAGATTCCAATGCTTTACCACTGGGTATACAATCGCCGAATATTGCCCAACTACAACTGGGCCAAGCTAGGAGATCGTGAGGTGAAGTCGCGTTGACAAAGATAGGATGCTTTAAATTGGTCGAGCATGATGATGGGGCGGTGTAGGTAGTTGTCAGTGGACCGAGGTTATAGGCTGTGATGCCAAAGAATTCTGTGGCTGTAGGCATCTTGTACTGAAGTCTTATCACTGGTAATCCGTCAATTGATTGCTGGTGCGGGAAATGGCGTCCAAAGGAAGCAATGTACCGACGCAACCTTTTTTTGTTGTACAACGGTTAATATTTTATCTATTTATGTAAAAAACTCAGCCCTGGACAGCGGCCATTATCAATCGGCGAGCGGCACAGCTCATTTCGCTTCAGAAACAGTGGGTTTAGCGCACTTGGCATCACCTGTCGTCGCCCAGGCATCATTGCATGATTCGTCGTGAGGCTTTTCAAAGGACCCTTTACCTACCAACAACATTCGGTGACTTCTTGAAGCGGATAAGCCTATCTCTTTCAAAGGGTCTCGAAGCACTGACTCAACTGGAGCCCTATTTATCCAGGGTATTGTGAACTACGAAACCAATTGGGGTTGTCTTTATTTGTAGTGTTGGCAAATAGTCAGCAGATTTTATCACTCCGCCAAGGATAAGGATAAGAAAGCATCTAGCTGCTTTGATAATTGAGAAATATAATGTCCCGGGCTCTATTAGTTGTGTATGGGTGACTCTGATTAGGTACCTTTAATAGAGATGGAAAAGAAGGCTTCACATTACTTCATAGATACTCAGGTTCCCTTTGCTTCATGTCTGATTATAGATCCTTACCATGGTTAGTAAAACTCTTGTTATGTGTAAGGGTGAATTATTAAATGAAATAACTCCCTTACCCCTAACTTGAATAGATAAATTTAAGACTTGTGAAATTGTCTTATTTATAATCTATTTGTGGGAAATAGCTGCCGGCAACACATCTTTTCCACAACCGTTCAACACAGATCTTAAATCAATTAATCCTCTATCACTAATACTATTAAATAGAGTGACACATAAGGCAGTGAATTCTACTAGTAGTATTAGTGCAGTTCTGGTTCAAAGAGCGACTGTGAGAACGCCAACGTACTGCTTATGCGCTATCATCTAAACAGTATCTAAAAAGGTAAAAACGGTGTTACTTGTTCTTTACTCTCGTAACACTCGTCTAACACAAAGTAACGTAGTGATCAGACTGATCAAGGAGTGACTCGGACAACATATTTATAGCATCTAAATGAACTGTCAAGAGCTATGTAAGATAATTCACTATCTTGACATTATAATATATCTAGTCAATTATAATCAATTGAGGTCATAATAGTTCATGCAACAACCAAGACTTAAGATGAGTTATCTGCAACATCCTCTGCCTCACTTGGGGGCGAAGGTCGGGGACCACCTGGCCCACCAGGACCACCTCCCATTCCAAAATCAGGGTTGGTATGTCCACCATCCTCATATCTAAAAACCGCAGGGGTGACTTTGTTGGTGACAGTGATGTTAACACCATAGGCTAACCAGCCGAAGATGCCATCCGCAACAGTGTCACCAAGAAGAGTCCACTCGACAACTGGGTCGTATTCCTGGTTGGCAGCTTCAGCAAGAATAAAGTCGCGGGCGTTGGTCATCAGCTCCTGCTGGTTGGTATTATAAGGAGCAAGACTCTCAACCTCGTGAATCAAATCCTGGTCAAAGTAGGTCTGCCCGATATGGCTGCTGTAGATGTCGTTTCCAAGGGTCTTGTTCTCAAACAAAGTAGCGTTTGCATGAGCCAAGAGGTGTATATGTGTTGTACGACTTACGTAATGACCGGGGAAGAGTGTCTCAAACTGAGCAACACCATCTCCATCGGTTTGCTGGATACCACGGCCAAAGGTGTTGTTGATGTTGCTCGTGTCGTCGGTGTTACCATTGCCCGCGTTGTTCACACCACCATAAACACCGGTTGCATTGCAGTGCCAAATGTCGAGATAGAGTTCTGGCACAGGCTCGCAGGTCTCCACATTGATAATTTGGTAGTCGAGAATGAGGTCAACGCCCTCCTGGTCCTCCTTGAGGTTGCGGCGAATAGTCTCACCACTGACATCTTCTCATCATTAGTATGTGTCTTCTTAGTAATGAATCAAAAACTTACAGTAAGGACCGATAGTAACCTCGGGAGTCAGGACGCATGAGTTCTGCCCAGCAAAGAGAGTTTCAGGCGGGGTGTTGGGAGTGTAACCGAGGTCGGTCTTGTTGTGGTCCGTGTTGAGCACGTCCTCGAGGTCCCGCTTCTTGATACCACCTGGAGCCACATTAGAAAGTTCCGAGTCAAGTAAAGGGTGGTCAATGCTCACGCTTCTGGCGATGCTCCTGAATCAAGGCGGATCGACGCTTGATGTTACGGTCAGTCACACCTCGAGCCTTTAGCTTCTCAGCACAGTGACGCAGAGACAGTCGCTCGGCACTGGCTTCGAATGAGCGACGCTGGTGAAGCTCATCGTGGTGATCTTCGCCAGGGTGAGCTACGGCCAAGGTAGCCAATGCTAAGAGAATTGAGCTGGGAAGACGCATGATGGCTATGTTAAACAATGGGAGTAGTGTGAATGAAGTTGAAAGGGTGATAGAATAAACCATAGATGGCAGAATTTTCGTTTCTTTTATGTATTTTCGGTCAACCTCTCGCAACGGATTTCGTGATTGATATCATAGTTGCATCTAACCTTTCTGCCGTCTTGGCAATGTTACGTCGATAATGTTCCGGTGCTCATCAATTTCCTCAATTGGGAGGTAAATTCATGCTATATGCTGATCTTTTTTAATCTACGATTGTATCATCATGTTCTGAGTAAACAACTCTCTGTGATTCGCTGCGGTACACGTACGCCCTTGTTCACTCCTCGGGATGTGGGCAGACGTTCCTGAATAAGAAACAAAGACGGCGCGGAACGCAACCCGAGAAAGAAGGTCAATGCGGACCTGCAGTAGGTAGATCCAGTTTTTGCGAGCTGTTGCCACCTTATATTGTTACTTATCAGTTTGGCCGCTCATGTAAAACACCGCTTTTGGTTGTCACATGGAATAACCATCCTATCTATGGGCCATCGACGATAAAATCTTGCTCCAGTATTGATATGTAAAGGCGCAGCTGCTGATCGATACTGCTTCAAGCAAAATATTCCACTAAAGATTACAAAGCCGCAACTTTGTCATGAGGTAGCCATCCCGCAACGTTCGCCGACATGGCACTACCTCCAGAAACGTAGACAAAGCGAGATTAAAACGACTGTTTAAAAGGGAAAACAGACAGTTACATGACATCAGCAGATTGCAGTACCACCGTCATCCCTATCCTCATCCTCATGCTACATACAGATTGCAACTAACCGGTAATAGGTAATTCCCCCCCTTCTTCGGATTTCTCCTAGTCATGTAATTTATCCATCAATAGAAGCCAAGCATCACCATGGAAGACGTATTTCTGATGTAAAGCAATATACTCAAGGGCTGGCAGGTACATCCATCTTGAATTACCCTCCTTCCAGAATAGTTCACAGCTACGTCGTGTCACATTCTACCGCGGCTTAGGTGCTGTTGTTGTTGGGATAACATATGATACTGTATGTCTAATGTAGTTTCTTGCTGAATCTCTACTAATCCGATCTAGCCCGATGATATTAAGATAATTCTGTCGTTGGACTTTTATAACCCATGTAGTAATTATGAGTGTAAAGAATATGTATTCAACAATTTTAGCCACAATAAAAGCCACCATGTTGAAGAGTAATAAAACTCGTTGAACATCCAAATTTACAGGTATATACAAGAGTAGAGTCCATGCAGACTATTATTAGTAACAGTGACCACTTGACATTATTGTCAATAAGTGTCTAATGTATTTGTCAACGTGTTTTCATGCCTTCTCAACACTAACCGCTGTCTTAATTAATTTAAGGTTGATTTTTAAAAGTCTAACTAGCGTCGGACTCTACTTTCGTTAAAAACTCCACTCGACGTTATCGTGTTAAATACCGAGTACCTACTGTTACCTTCTTGCGGGTAGTAACACAAGGTTACATCTCTTTTTATGCTGCCGGGGAGTAGGCAAGATGCCCTGCCAATAATCTATTTGACGATTTAAAGCGTCCGGGATTCCAATTCCACTAATTCTGCAAATGCAGCCGCTGGTTCCTCTGATTGAGAAGATTTGATTCGGCCTTGAAGGCTTCAAAAAACTTCGAGAGCTCATGAGTTGAAGAGTGCAAGTCAATACAACCTACCTTCCTAACGCATCTACGTCTGCATTTATGTATTCATGGCGCCCGGTGTTATAGCGACAAACTTAATCCTGTTTTCCTTGAGAGGGTACTAGGCGCGGAAGTGTCTTGTCACTGTTCAATGTGACTTGGATTAAATATGCGCTTCCAGAAATCTTTGTTCTATATAGAGACATTAGTTAAGACGATTTAAGCAACGACTGACGCCATGTTCAATCAAGGGGCTTGTAAATATACTATCAGTTACTAGCTATTAAACCTCACCCTTTAAATTATCTAGGCTATTGATATCTCAGTGTACACCCTCTCCCTTCCTTTTCGTCACTCTCCATCTGCGCTTTGATATTGTCTGAAATGCAGTTTCCAAGTTCAAGTACTGATTTCTAAGGGAGCCGTGACATAGATAAAGTTGAACAACAAGGATAAGCTTTAACCATCCCAAGGCTTTGCTGTTCGATAGTCACTTATGCTACATAATTGACAGTAAGTTGTCCATTGTTAACGTCATTGCCAGAATCAACAGGAATGCTACCACGCTTGGAACATCCATGCTGTCTGAGCTGGTCGAGAAATGTGACAGACTGCTCCTTGGTGAAAAATCGACCGCCAATACCCTGGTAGAAAGCACAGAGTTGTCCAAAAGCGTAGGGGATACATGCGATATGATCACCATTACCAAAGTTGCCCTCCTCGCCGGAAGCAACAGCGTCGCGAACATCCTTCAAATCTCCATTTGGTGTGTGAAAGATACTCCCAACTCCACAACTAGAGCTACCACGGCAATTGATACCGAGACGCTTAACAAGGTGCTTGTTGCTTCGATTCTCAAGGCCTGACGGATTTTGCGGTGCGTCGCGCTTGGTAGGGTTGATGACGACATTGACAGTCGGCTGTCCATTGGCGACATTGTTGCCATCGTCAGTTGGGACGCTGCCGCAAGTCTTGCAGCCACGTTCGAGGATCCACTGGAGGAATGTCTGAGTCTGGGAAACACAGAATGTTCGGTCTCCGATGTTCTGGTAGAACGCGCAAATGGCTGGGTGGTTACCAATTTGGTTAATGTCAACGCAGGTGATATGTTCCCCATCTCTGAAAGTCTTGCTGGGATCGATGGCCGTAACTTGGGCTACGAGCTGGCTGAAAGCGCCTTTGTTTCCGACACAAAGTCCACTACCTCGGCAGTTGATGCCCAGAGCACCTGACAGGCCAACGGCGGTAGCAACGGCCAAAAGAGTGCTTTTGAACATCATAATGGGATTTTTAGATAGGATGTTTTAGTAAATTATCGAGATTGTGGAATGAAGGTGAGCGCAGGATGTATTGAGCTGTGATGGATAAACTGCAACGATAGGGGGAGAATCTTCTGCCTTTTATATCTCAAACTTTCAAGGTATCTTACTCTTGAAACTGTAAGATTGCATGATGAACGGCACTTTGAAGCCGAAGCGGTTGAAAGATACATTCTCAAGCGTTGCACCCTGTATTGCTTGGTGACTGATCAATTGACATGTACATTTCCTGTATCGGGTATTCTACAGGGATTGTGAATCTCTATGTCAGCTAGGGTAGTCGTTCTTGCTGCATTCAATCGATGGTAACTGCAAGGCAGACTTAGATTTCATTTTACAGCCATCATTTCTACGTAATCTTTTGACCTCACTTACTCTCATATCTTATTTCGGCGTCTGGCCATTTAGAATTCGTCATATGAGTTAAAATATTCTTCATTTCATGGTATTCTGACTGATGTAAATAGACATGTTCTGATATGAAAGTTGACCCATCCATGCCTCAGATGCTTTTACCCAGCATCCTCCCAACCACCACAATCCTCATCACCGTCTCCGCACTCTCCCGGGTCAGCTTCTCCGCTTCTTGGACCGCATCGTCTAGAGACATTGGCCGCTGAATAATACAAGTAAAGGCATCAATGCCGATATCGTAGTTCACTCTAGCCCCATGGCCAATCGTACCAGCAATGGCAATAACTGGCAGTCCATGCTTCTTGGCAAGCCTCGCGACTTCGGCGGGTATTTTACCTCTAGGTGTTTGATCATCTATACCGCCTTCTGCGGTAATGACAAGATCACAGTCGTTGAAGATGTTATGCACGTTGATGTACTGCATAACAATCTCGTACCTAGGCTTGAGCGTAGCCCCGACCAGACGCAATCCCGTTCCAAGACCCCCTGAAGCGCCGCCTCCTGGAGCCATTCCTACATTCTTATCGCAAAGAATTCTCGTGGCGACCTCTGCCAGTTGTTCCATGGCAAGACTAAGTCGAGCGGCCTGTTCGGGAGTCGATCCTTTCTGGGGGCCAAACACATTTGCCACCCCCTCAGGTCCGCAGAGAACATTCTGCCAGTTTACAGCAACATCGATTTTAGCTTTGAACACGCGACTGTCTACCTCAGACAGATCAATCGAGTCAAGAGCCAAAAGGGTTTCCCCGCCTTGAGCGGTTGGGAGGAGACGCCCATTAGTGTCAAACAATTTTGCACCAAGGGCCTGAAGCATCCCTGCACCGCCGTCGCAAGTACCAGAGTCACCGCATCCAACAAGAATGTGGGTCGCTCCAGCGTCTAGCGCCGCAAGGATAAGTTGGCCAACACCAAATGTCGTAGTTCTTCCAGGGTTGCGGCAGCTTGATGGGACTAGACTGAGACCAGCAGCAGCCGCCATTTCAAGCACTGCAGTGACTGGGTCATCTTTCCTGCGTTGACCAAGAAATCCAAGGAAGGACATGACGATTTCTCCTACAGGCCCAGTCACGGGAATGTGATGGATCGAGCCTCCTGTCGCAGATACAATTGCCTGAGTGAATCCCTCGCCTCCATCGACCAGTGGGACCTTGCGGACCGAGGCGAGAGGTTCAACAGCTAGGATACCGGCTTCAATGCAATCAGCAGCTTGACTCGGCTGAAGACTGCCCTTAAAGCCTGACGGACAGACGAGAACCCTCATAGTTGGTGTGGAGATGGTGGAACCAGATGTCATTGTGCTGGAGTTTGCTCAGGGTTTATTGATACGATAACGAAGGACTATTGAAACGAAGGACGTTTGATAGCGAATGGATTGATTTAGATATCTTAGAAAGCGAATGTAATGATGTGGTTTAATCTGAATTATCAATCTTTTGACCTGGATCATGCTTCGTTATATATACTATGACCAACTACGACTGTGAGGTTATTATTTTGGGATTTGGCCTCATTCCTTTCGAGTCAATTAAACTACAGACCGACACTTGCCATGGCTCCGCCTCACAGACTATGGTGCCTGTTGATAGCTTGGAGAGTTGACGGGAATAGTAACAGGCAGGTTGTCGTACGTTTTGCTTCTCGAAATGGCTCATCAAGGTCTGTGTGCAAAATTCCAATTGCGTCACAATAATGCCTAAGCCACAGGGCATAAATAGAACTTCTCATGTCAATTCGAGCAGTAAACTTGAATCAGGTGAGTTGGACGTACGACACGTCACTCTTGTGCCGCTTCACAAGGCTGGGTAGATCATCATGTTTCATGCCAAGCTAGCAGTGACATACTGGCACGCGGAGGTAGGGAATGGCAATCGAGGGTCATTTAAGCTTAATCTTAGAGTCCAATGGTCTTGTGAGGCTGTGTCGTTTCCTGACCACTGAGCTGCCATCGGTCTAGCGGACTACGCTAAATCAAGGTAGTGGACTCAGAGCCCCTCACATCCCTTGCGTGCTTGGCTTCAAGCATAACGTGAGTATCAACCGACGCTACCAATCAAGTGTCAACGCTGAAGTAGATCAGTTCATAATTTTAGAAACGCCAACGCAGCTGAAATAAATCCGATACGCAGCTACAGAACCTTATCACTTCGGACCCCAACAGCTCGCCTGTCAAATCTTGCATCCTAACACAGTGAGACACGCGACCAGACATGTTGCTACAGGATATGTCATGATTTCAACCTTGCATGACCACGCAAGCTCTAACCTTTTTCACTAGCGGATTCCATGGGCAACCATATCATTGGCCTCTGCCGGGTGTTCCATTTCTTGTAATTTGTTAACATGGATGAGCTCAGTCTTGGCAAAATTAGTTAAGCAAATAGAAAATCTCCAAATCGTTAAGGCTTAGCCAAAGCAGGCACATCAGCCACCACGATGACGACCATCGATTAATTGGATGCCGTTGTCCATGTTGCTGAGATAACCGGAACTGGATATCGCAAGACACATCTGGTCGTAAAACAAACCTACCAGGACAGCCTACCCTACTTGGTGACGTATTCAGGCAGTGTGAGGGAATCCTTACAAGCCGCAACTCTGTGGGATACTATGGAAGGGCGTGAGTTGTTTCGAGTTGCCGCTATTCTGGTAAGGGCTGTGTTTTGATCTAGCAGCATTCTAGCGTCCAAAACCAAGGGTGATTGAGGCATTTGCCTCTCTAGAACGACATGAGAAGTAATGAATCAGGGTGATAAAAGGGGGCAACTGGACTACTCAACAACAAAACATGACAACACAACACCATTCGCTCAACTTCTTACTTTCGCTTAAATAAATTTCACAATCGTTCAAGTCATTCGCTATTTATTCTCAACTCTCTTTTCTCCCCAACGTTCCAACCATGAGCAGAAGCAAAAGTCCTAGACTCTCCAGAGCTGGATCTTATTCTTCACTCTGGAGGTCTTGGAGTCCTATGCTCGAAGGGTCAAGTAGCTATGACACATCACGTCAGAACTACCCTTGGCTGGCGAATGACGGGATGGAACAAGGGCTATACGAACCTATGACTTCTGGACGCTCAAGGCCACTGTCATTACTCGCCGAGGTTCCCGATGTCGTAAGCCAGTCAGATCAGTCCATCAAGTCTATAGATGACTTAGAGCAACAGTCATCCCCGGAACCTCTCCCCGAACGTCATGATGAAAATCCCAACCTTGTGAGTAGTACACAGGTCTTTACTCATATGCCCCAAGCTTGTACTAAAACTGTCAGGTCACCTGGGACGGTCCCCGAGACCCTTGCAACCCTCACAACTGGAGCAGGCGCAAGAAATGGCTCTCCACTATTCTTGTATCTTGTTTCACTTTCATCTCTCCCGTGTCTTCGACAATGCTGGCCCCCGCTTTACCGGATTTGGCAATCGAGTTCAAGATATCATCAGATTTTGAGACATACTTACTCATGTCAATTTTTCTTCTTGCATACGCGATCGGACCATTCCTACTAGCCCCATTGTCTGAGATGTTTGGCAGAGTTGTTGTTCTTCAGTCAGCAAATATGTTTTACCTGGTGTTCAATACGGTGTGTGGATTTTCTCAAACGAAGCAGCAAATGCTAGTCTTTCGCTTTCTGAGTGGTCTTGGTGGAAGCGCTCCACAAGCGGTATGAGTTGTCGATATTTCCCTTGCAGCTTTTAATAACTGACTTTCTTGGCCTAGCTTGGAGGGGGCGTGTTGAGTGACTGCTGGCGCAAGGAAGAAAGGGGAACGGCGACTGCTATCTACAGTCTTGCCCCATTTTTAGGACCAGCAGTAGGACCAATTGGTAAGTTGTCTCAGGGATTAATAAAACACGAATTAACAATTTTTCAGCTGCGGGTTATTTGACTGAGAATTTGAACTGGCGTTGGATCTTCTGGGTTGTTTCTATAGCTGATGCGGTGGTTCAGGTACTCGCGTTCCTGTTCCTGCAAGAGACATACCCACCCAAGATTCTGAAGGTCAAGGCCAGGAACCTCCGCAAGCTAACTGGCAACAAGTCTCTGCATACCGAGTTCGAGCAGCGAGATCAAACATTCATGTCGTTGCTACTAAGCAACTTAAAGCGGCCCTTTATCATGCTCTTCACACAACCAGCTATACAAATCACCGCACTCTATCGTGCCTACTTGTATGGGTTAATGTATCTAGTGTCAGTATTTCCACCCAATCCTCTCCCCGGTCCCTGTCGGCTGACTCGAGAAAGTTTCGCTTCGTTCCCTATGGTATGGGAAGAGCAATATAATCAGCAACCTGGCCGTGCCAGTTTGAATTACATTTCTCTCGGCGTAGGCTTTGTCATTGGACTTCAAATCTCAGGTCCCTTGATCGATAAGGTATTATTACTCTGCAGCTATATATCGTTCAAGTGCTGACGTATACTAGGTTTACATTACGCTCAAAGCCCGTTACAATCATCCTGGACGGCCTGAGTTTCGTGTTCCTTTAATGTTCCCTACAGCCCTGGTAACACCTGCCGGTCTTGTCCTTTATGGTGTTGCAGCACATCTCAAACTCCACTGGATAATCCCAAACATCGGAGCAGCGATCTTCGCAGCAGGCCTTATTCTTTCGTTCCAGTGTGCTCAGACATACATCATTGATTCGTATGAAAGATATGCTGCAAGCGCTACTGGAGCTGCAGCGTTTGTACGCACAATGGCAGGTTTCAGCTTTCCTTTGTTTGCACCAGCTATGTATCAAAGACTGGGAATTGCATGGGGAAATGGATTGCTTGCTGGGACAGCCATGGTTATTTGCCTTGTTGCTCCTGTTGTGTTATGGCGTTATGGAGAGTGGATCCGACGAATGAGTCCATACTGTGCTGGATAGAATCGTTACGGTTGGGTTAGAACAGAGTACTCGTACGGCGACGTACCCCAGAATATTGCAGGCGCTCAGTCTTCTTGTATAATAGTCTCCGGTTGCGAAATGCAGAGGAATATTTATTGCAAGAGGAAAACTTTTAATATTTTATTACCTAGTCCTTTTCAATTCTATTACTTCCTGGTCTAGAACACTGGTAGTATCAATTTATCAAATACTTCCTGAAATGCTATAATTATCAATGAAACTTGGAAATTACCAACTTCTCTCCAACTACAAGACGATCTATTGGGCCCTCCCTGCCTACTCATAATATTTCTTACCCGAAACCCTGGTGTATTCGGCTCTGTGTAAATCCACCAGAGCCAGGTTAGTGACACTAACAACCTCACCATCTACCACTTTGAAGGTAAATTCATCACCATCGCCCCAAAATCCTACGCTCTCCCATGTTGTACAGCCATCGTCAAACAGACCCTCTCCACCTTCAACTGCAGATCGAGGCACAATGGGCTTGAGTTGGGAAACCGCACGGTATGAGATAAGCTGTGTTGAGCCAGAAACCGACGTTGCGCCGATAGGATACAGACGAACAAGAATATCGTCTCCATAGATGGGATCAGAAGCAGGGGCTGTCAAGTTTGCTCGCCATTCTGAGCCATTGATGAAGAATGACTCCAAACCCAGTCCGGGCTGGCCCTCATCGACCGTGATGGTAAGGTTTGATCCATTCCTTGACTCGTCGACAAAGGTCCCAGGATATGTTCTTTCTGCATTTTCCCAGCCTGCACGTTCAGCGGCAGTAATAAAAGCTGTACCAATAGCATTTCGGAGTGGAATGCGTGCAGGAACAGCACCCACGCCCGCAGTGAGTACAGAAAAGCCAATTCCATGGTCTGGTGAAAGGGCGATGACAGCAGCATAGCCGGCGTTACCTCCAAGCTTTGTGTAAATATCGGAAATACGGGTTCTGTTGGACTTGGGAGATACTGGAAGAGTGAGTCGATTGATCTCCCAAGGAGCACCAACACTCATAGTGAGAGATGCAGTGTTGCCTTGGGGCTTCATCCAACGTCGGGTTTCAACGGAGGTCAAGATCTCATTGTTCAAGATGGATAGGCCAATTCTTCGTAAATCGGCACCACTTGAGTATACGCCGCCGGTTCTAGAGAAGAGATTAGACAATGACAGTGGCTGCAAAAGGTACAAATAGGAACACACCCTGCAATGACCTGTTTGTCCTGAGCCCATGACGACACCTCTGGTGGCCCTGGAATGGCTAGAACGTTGCGATCTTTGCCCTTTGGTGCGATTGAAGTAGAACTGTTGAGCCCCAGAGGCTTGCCAAGGACTGTCTTGATCGCGTCATTGTATGGTAGCCCACTAAGACGCTCCAACACCCCACCAAGCATTGCAAAGCCACCATCAGAATAGACTGGGACCTCATAAGGAAGTGTGACAGGACGCTTGTTCAGCTTCATGTATGCCAGAAAATCTGATTCAAATGTTAGACACGACATAACGTATGACGAAAATTCCATACCTTCAAATCCACATCCTGGAATAGCATCATTTGGGCAGGTACTGATCTCGAGAGCTACAATATCATTAGTTCTGTATAGTTTCATGGTATTTCCAGATTACTCACGAGCTCCACCAGATCCGGCTTGGTGTGACAGCAAAGCGCCAATGGTAACATCCTCCCAGATGATCCTCTCCGTAAGGTCACTCCTATTATTACCAGCTAACTCGGGTAGAATCTCGGTAACAGGACAGTTCACGACGTCGAACCCAGAATTGGCAAGGATGGCGTAGGCCGTGTAAAGCTTTGATACACTGCCAATACGAAAGACAGTCTCGTCGTCAAGCTTGCCCGTGGAAAGAGTATCGTCAAGTGCTTCAGCAGCGTGGTAGTAAGAGTACAGGGACTCGTTGGTGGCCGTAGAGAAGACGTTTATGGCGAATGATGTGTGTGTTTCGTTGATGATGCCAGAGGAAAAGAGGGATTCGATTGTCTCTGGGAAGTTGGATTTTGCTTCCTTGATGACTTTGAACTCGGAGAGATCAAAACCTGATGGAAGGACAGGACCTAGAATGGGACACTCTTCAGTTGGGCGTCCAAGGCCATTACGGACCAAGCCTAAACAAAGTAGTGATGAGAAGAAAGTCTTCATGATGAAAATGTGATGGTAAAAAAGAGTATTCTGATACTAAAACTATTACCAAGACCAGTTCATCATGTTTATTATATAGCAATTATTTGTTTACATCTCACTAGACCTCCTACGTAACTTGTCAAACACCACAGATGAGCCTTGTCCCTCTCGCAAACCTCATTACCTCTTTTGGTGTCTTGTGCCGCTATGATAAAGATCGATACTCACTAAGCCCTGATCCTGATCGGCGCCACAATTGCCATTCTGGCTGTAAATGCGCCGCTGGGATCCACTAGACCAATGCTTACTTTCTGTCAACGACGACTCACAATGAGGCATCGTGATGAAGGTACTCAGCTCCAATGCGAACCTGCAGCGTTTAATTAAAACCAAGTCACAGCATGAGCAAGTGCTTACAATACAAGGTCAATCAAGATTTTCTTTTGGTTATAGAATGTCAGAATTGTGAGAAAGTAACTTGAAGAGATAAAATGGCCGCTAAAAGTGGCTGTGTCGACTAACTTAATCTGTATGTTTGAGGGGGCAAGGTGCTACTAGTGCCATTCAGTGACGTTGCAGACTTAATTAAATTGGGGAACAACAACTAAGACTGATATCTCGGAACACGTAGCGCCTCTTTCCTTCGATCCAGCGAGTGGTTAGTGGTTTTACTTTGCTTCTCGGGCCTTTTTACTAATGGCAAATATATTGCTTTATTATCGTCATACAGTACTACCATCTTCCAATACTTGCAGCAATAGCTACAAAACACGTTCATGACCAAAGTGCGACCCATAACATAGAAATAGAAATAAATCCTGCCATCAAGTATATCCGAACTTCAGACACCGAACCAGCGCTGTCATCATCCGCCGAAGCTGTTCCTGAAGGTCCAACCGGGATATCGGAACTCTGACCATTCACTGTTGGTCCGTCCTGTGTTGGAACCTCTTCCTGTACACTAGTCGTCTCTGCAGGAGTGAACTCAAAAACACATTCTCCATCCAAAGCAAGTGTATCACCAACGTCATTTGTAACCTCCATCTCAGGGCAGGAAAATGTTGCATCTTCGCCTTGAACTACGACGGTTCGAGTTCCAGTCTCTGTCTCGGTTTCCGTCTCCCATATAGTTCGTGTGAAAGTCGTGGAAGGCGTGCAAGATGCTTGGCGAGCCAAAAGTCCGCCTGCGTGGCCGACCACAGGCGCTGTTGGGGCGTCGCGCCGAAGACGGGCAGCATTGTTCTGAGTAGTTGTTTCTTCGGGTGGCTCGTAATGAAGAACACAACCATCGTCAAGCTCAAGCGTTGCGCCAACATCATTTGTCGCTGTCATAGGGACACATGTGAACTCAGGAGCGTTTCCAGTATCAGGCTCGATATCGGTAGTGACTCTGACAGTTCTCATCACAGTTTTGGTAACTGTTTCACTCGATGTAACACTTTCCGTAGCAGCAGGGCATGCTTTACAGTACCCATCGGATGCGCAGTAGCCACTGGATCGACAACATTCATTCTCGCAACAAGTTGTTCCCTTTTGACATGCTCCGTTCTTGCAACATTTCTCCGTTGAAGAATTCGCGCAGGATCCATTTGAGCAACACTCTTTGCCCTTTTCGCAACCCCAGACAGTACCAGGCCCAGTGCAGCAGTTTGCTTTCTTAGGATCGTAACATTTGCTATTCCCACACCGCTTCTGACCAGCTGGACAGCATCCACCACCGGGCATGCAATCGTAGCCTTTGGGGCAGTGTATACTCGAGCTCCCACAACAGACTGAGGTCTTGGGATCATAACATCCAGAAGAACCGCATTTCGATTCGCCGCTTTCACAGCAGCCACCGTCGACGCAGTTCTGCCCTTTTTTGCAGGCAATACCGCTGCTACAGCAGATTTGGGATGATGGGAAGTAGCATTTGCTTGAGCCGCATTGTTGGGCATTTCCGCGACAGCAACCGCCGGGAACGCATGTGTCTCCTTGAGGACAGCACCTCTGACCATTTGAACAAGGATCTATCGTTTAATTAGAGGTGCAACAAGTTGGCATTCGATTTGAGGGATCTCACAGTATCCTGGGTTAACACACTGTCTTTGTCGTGGACTGAGGCCAAAAGACTCGATCTGGTTGTTTCCGGCAATCCATTCGGAGAAGTTGGAGGCGACATCTGGGATTAGTATGTTGTTGGCTGCGGCGTCGGTCATGGAGATCATGCCTGGGCCTATGTTGAACTGTAGCATTTCTCCACTATATGCAATGGAGCGTACAGCCCAAAGGGCAAGTGGTAGAATACGGCACGTCAACATCGAAAAGTTGTTTCAATGATACGAAGGAAAAGACTTGTTGTTGTGAGACCAAACCCAGAAAAAGTGGAAAGTAAGGCTGGTGCGTCTCACGACTCATTTAAGTCCTCGTTGCCAACTCACATAGCCAGCCATTACCCCTCTTCCTCAATACAGCCTTGCGGTACTACAGGGACCCATTGGCTGTGCACACACACTGATTACAAGCTATGCCAAGTTAACTGGCCTGTTGATCTATTAGTGCTAAATTCCTATTTGTTATGCCCTACGAAGCGTCACACTCGGACGCGAGAAGCAAGGACAAAAGGGGCATCCTAAATTAAAGGCATGCAAGGGCTTGCATTAGTGCCAGTTGGCGTCGTCTCGTGGCTTTGACTTTAATTGAGATGTCTACCATCTCCACGAGCTATTTTATGCTTATCTCAACTCACTGACTAGCCCTGCAAATGATTGGGGAACTACTGAACGAGTCTTTTTTCCCGTTATCAACTCTAAAAGTGATGTATCTTTTCATAAACTCGGTGACAATATGAAGTGGCCAACTGACGATCTTTGTGCGATGGTGTCTCAGCCGCACTGTAATGGGTAAGGTCGATCAGCAAGTCGCCAAGACTGGATGCCTGACCCTTGCATTGCGATGTCGCCCGATTACAGTTGTTGGTTGGTACCTCATAACGTACCTGCCATTTGATCGCCATTCCTTGATCCCTTAATCTCAATGGTAAATCCTGCTGTACGAAGGCGATCTACAAACATTTGCCCCAGAGTCGAAGGGGTTGACAAGCCTGCTCTTACTTGATCGCCGTCCTTAAATTTGAGCTTATCATTAATCGTTGCCACAGCCTCCACAGCCAGAATTGCCGCCATATCGACTAACGCTCCTTGAAAAGCAAATCTCGAAAACGCGACTGGCTCTGCTACTCCAGTCACGTAACCGACAGCCTTCCATTCGGCACTTTCAGTCTTACGGCTTTCTGTTCGGTTTGGTCCATCTCCTGGACTAAACGATTTCGTTCGAAGAAATGATCGAAACCAAGGCACAGCAAGGAGGAGGATACCAATTTTGGTGATGATATGAATGAGCACCGCTGAGATGTAGCTTTTGGCTGGGCTGTATTCTTTGAAGAGAAATTTCGGACCGTACGTAGATCTGTCCAGCGCTGCTGATCGTTGAACAACTGACTTATTTCCAATAGCAACAAAGGAAGTTGTCAGGTGCCCAAGGTGTTGATCGTAGTGATAACCTGAAAGTCCCTTGGTACCACCCACAGACTCTTTATCAGGCAGCAAGACAGAAGTATCAGCAGCCAACCATCCTCTTACACCATAGTTCTCTGCAACATCAAGCACAGTATGTAATGAGCCGCCCTGCATGCCGAGCATAGTCATTTCTCCCGAACATACCACCTCAGATGCTGCTGGCAAGCCATGATGACCAAGGTAAGAGGCGATTAGCCAGGCTACAAGATCTGACGGAGCACTGGATCCTGAAATGGACGGGATTATGGTTGCACCTGAACTGACAGCTAGCTCATGGTAGTCGCGAATCATTTCCGAGATCCAAAGCGTCTCAGTACTGAAATCGACATAATGGGTACCATTCCTAGCACAGGCTGCGACGACTGGAGTTGCATAACGGTGATATGGACCTACTCCATTGATGATGGCATTTGCTGTTTTAACCAGGGGATCGATACTTTGCGCGTCGAGCTGAGATATGACGTGAACAGTTGGTTCCAGCCTGTCAGGGTTGATGATCCGTAGAGATTGGCGTAACCCTTCCAGCTTGGCTGCCGACCGGCCTGCGATAACCCATTTCGTGTTTATTGGGAACGTTCTGGCGATGTGTTCAGCACAAATCGTGGCGGTCCAGCCAGTAGCTCCAAGGACAATGATTTCATAGGGTCTGGAACTCATTGTATGTTGGTATGGCTATCATGACAAGTATGAAGTCTCTGTGTTTTGTAAATTGACGTAGGCAGTATAATTATTTATATCTACTGTTACGAGCTCTAGAGTCCAGGCATGTGGTAAATTAGTAATTGTAGGAGGCTGACAAATGCAATCACAATTCACGACCGTGAATTCACAACATCGATTCCTTGAAGGAATATGTGGTCAGCATCCACCCCGCTTACTGAGTTCTCTGTAACTAGTTCACACACATCCTCACCCAGGATCGTTCCTCGCGGTATAATTACCCGTTCATGTCATATTCGCATTGTCTTCGTCATAATGCTGACCCGTTGCGCACTTCCTATAACATAACTTTTGTAATCGTTTCCAATTTTACATCATTCACTTACAAACCACTGAGCACCATTCTGTGTTCCACCGTATCCTCTGTCTTTAAGCCCATTTTGACGTTTACACTTGTGGTTGACATCGTAACAGTCCAGACCGAAGTCACTGACGGTCTTGGAATTCAAGACCAACCATACAAGTATTCTAATCGCTTGAGCATTTCTTCTTACTACAGGTTACTTTCCAGTTAATTCAAGGACAAATCATCTCAAGTTGGGTAATGTCCCTGTCATTGCCATATATCGTCCTTGAGAATCAAGAATTCGCCGATCCAGCACACATATTTCTATTGGCTCTCATCATAAATATCGCAAAGTACAAATTTGTTTTAGAAGGAGAATACCGACGACAAATCATCGCCGCTTTATGGGTGGGAGCTCAGGTTTGCCTCAGGCGTAGCTCAGGGGGTGCTCAGCCTCGGCTTCGGCGACTCACCTGAGCATCCCCAAGCACCCTTACTACCTAGGCATGGGTGTTCACAATCATCACCCTTCAACCCTGGTTGATTGTGCTTAGCCAACAGCCCCCAACTGCCGTCCGAGAACCTGGAAAAAACCGTCTCATCCGGCTGGTGGGACTGGCGCACTGCCCATAAGATCTGCCTAAATTTTGCTCACAACTACTATAAGAAGGCAGCATCACCCACTATCTTTTGTCGTTGGCTCTCAACGGAATTCCTCTCATCGTACCTTACTTTATAAGATCTCAAACCCTCTAATTTCCAATTACACACAGTCTCAAATGTCTCTCATTAAAGCACGTGGGCGGAAGGCTCAGAACCCGGACGATCTGATTGAGCGGGCAATGCTGAATGGTCTTTCGCCAGACCGTTCTCAACTTGACTCGCACCCGGTGAGACGGAATCTAAACAAACAGAGCGAAGAGAGATATAGCCGCGAGCTCAGGCTGTGGGAAGCATAAGTGATGCTCTATTGATACCAGAACGAAGCTAATATATTCTCAGCTATGAGAAAAAGTTCCCAGGGTCGACACCACAAGACATATAAACCTTAAAGCATTTTGTTGAATTCCTTAGACTGCCTCAAGAAGGGGGCAGAAAGATGCCTATAGCACACAGCATTCGTGGCGCAATGCGGAAATTCTGCAATACTTAGGAACATGCAAACCACACTTATCTCTCTCTCGACGTTAAGAGATCTATGGCTCCAGTAAGTACCCCGTCGGTTCTTACCTCAAGACTCTTATTGCTAATAACAACTATTACATTAAAGGGGAACTAGCAACGAAGATAGGCCTTTTAAAGGGGAAAAAGGGCCACAAGAAGAAGGACTTTATGACCATTGAGAATATATTTATATGCAAAACCGCCTGTGGACTGACGATTTTCATGACTATGTTCACGAGGGTAGTCGAATCGACAGTGCAAACCTGCATAACACTCACTGCTCTACTTCTGCGAGATGTCAGGAGATATGCCAAGCAACGTATTAAGTAAGACGTTCACTGATAAAGACAGATCGTTTCTAACCAATGCTAGGATATACAATGCATTTTATCATGGAAAAATGATCTCCCAGAATATCGCTTGAAATTCACGAGAGAAATTTGCAAAGGAACGGACGTCAACCAGTAAGTCGCCCAAGATGATGAGTCGCACTGAAATTCAAACAACATGCAGGCCTGAACATCCATTCGCAGAGTACATGGTGGGACCAGATGGCCTTCCACCACCACTCTTTGCACAGCCCATGTTGCATTGGCTGGCTAATATCATCTCATCCCGTGCATTCGCTGACCTTGGAACGGTCGAAGAAGTCCTAGCACTTCAGCCACCAAGTAACGGCAATTTCCGCAACCTTGAATGGGCGGACGATGTGAAAGAAAAGCCTGTCTTTCCTGAATGGTCGCCTAAAGGACCCAAAGCCAAGCAGAAAGACCCAAAATCGTGGGTTTCCCAATTTTCAGATTGGGGAAGACGTGCAGGCTTCACAGCACAGTTCGGATTGCACGCCGTGCGTCGTGAAGCTCTCATCAAAGTGAACGGTAGGATTGCTCATCAGATCATACTACCGACTTGACTAAGTTTGCAATAGATAACGGATACACACTTGGCCAGGTGCTGCGCTTTGCGTCGCAGAATAACACCAACGCGCTTATTAACAAGTACCTTGGCAGCGTCTCCACTATAGATGGCGCAGGGAGCTATCTTGGGATGGAATTAAGGACCGATTTGGTGGAAGATTTCCGTTCTGCAACGGTGGGAAGAAATCCCAACCTACGCTCCTCGCTTCCTCTCAACGTAATTGAGGATTTACGGAAAAGTTCCGAATATCTTTCGTACACTCAGAAGATTGAGTGTCTCAATTCAAAGATCGAGACTACAACATCCCCGGATGAGCGGATGCAACTTGAGCTGCTGCGAAAGGCCGCATATAAAGAACGACGTCTTGTTGGAGATCGCAACTTGAGAGAGTTTCAGGCGTCTCAGAAGGTCATATACGAGACCAGTCGAGATGATTACGAGCAAAGTGATTGGCGTTGCAATCATTTCTACCATATCGTTCATGTACTCCCCGAGGAGCGTTTGCGTCTTGCAAGTACCTTGCGACAGCGGGCCTGGCCGCGTAGTCCTGAGTGGATTGCTGCTCTCAAAGACCTTATCACGCTAAGGTCTTACGATTACTCTGTGGCATACCAGAAAGACTTTCGGCCAGTCCAAGACTGCTGCCCTGTTACTGCTTGCCGCCAAGACCTAACAAAGTAAGTCAACCTATTATCGTCGTTATGTCGAGCAAACACTAAGAAACACCAGAGTTCCTAGGACGAGCCGATGGTGGCACGTGTATCGATGCCTAGAGAAATCATATAGGCGGGAAACGGGATTTGCCAGCTTCTGTTTCATTTGCAGCGCTTGGATGAAGGACAAAACTCTCTGGTTGTCTCATTGCAAAAACCATATTGAGAAGTTGACAATTCCCATTCGCTGCAATCCAGTCACTTTCCGCCACGCCATGGCATGCGCTGGGTACTGTCCTGTTCATCTAGGACGAGCAGAGCTTTCTGCTGAAGAAAGGATGCGTCAATGGTCAGACCAAGATGCTTGGAAGCGCCACATTTCTCAATGTTTCTCGAAGTATCTCACCTACCAGCGAGACTCAAGAGCTATTCCTTGCCCTCATCCCAGGTGCACAGAAGAACTCTCAACGGAGAAAGAATTTTGGCATCATCAAGGCGATATTCATAGTATATTCGAGAAGTCTGTACCGATTGGTAAGCGTAAGCGTCGTTTGCAAGGCGGCCAACACGCAGCGAGTGGTCCATCAGTGTCGAAGCAGGCGAATACCGACTACACTCATCCTACTGACCCAACCATCATACCTTTCTTACCAAGAGAGAAGTCTTTTGCTCCCAAGTGCCGACGCGATTCAAGCGGCGATCTCCCATCCACCACTGTAGTCGATACAATATCGACGAACTCACAATCGCCACAATGTTACGAGCGGGAATCTTCGCAGAGCCGAAACACTGATTTGACACTGGATACCCTCAACTCCCCGCTTGATAGCATCTGCGGCAGCGCTCACCAGCTCAGCATCGAAAGAGCATACATGAGTCCAAATGAGCGGAACGGTTTCTCGCATCTTGGAAGTACTGAGTACGCAGGAGCGAGTGCCGGTTTTGGCTCTACCGGAGCTCTGGTTTGCAGGGCCGAAACTTTGTTGACCGAACCGCGCGAACGGGAATTGGAGGAACTGACAACACCAATTGATCCCTTATTGGTCTTGAGTAGCGATGCTGCTACCATCGGCTCTTCCAAATCCTTGATAGCATCAGACGCTACAGTAATGGAGGTTAAGAGCATCAAGGTCGACCGCGACGATACAAGAGGCTGTTGTCAGGAAGATATCTCCCAGGAAGAGGCGTACTCAGTCGACTGCTTACTTGGAAGGTGGGGTAAAGATCTATTTTATTTGAGGTGGTTGGACGGCAGCCATGGTTGGGAGCCACGAGAAAATATCCTGGATGATGACCTCTTGAGACAATTTGAGGAGAGCTATAGAGGCTTCAAGGATGGAGTTGAAGTTCTACGGACTCGGACCCGGAACGGTAAGACGGAATATCGGTTACACTGGGACGGTCGTCCGAAGTGTGAGGATTGGTGGGTCACAGAGAAGGAGATGCACCCGGAGCTGGTTGTGGAACATAAACCGAAAAAGAAGAGCCAAAGGGGGAGGAAAAGAAAGAGCGGATGAGACTTTATGCTTCAGGATCAAGGTGTTGTCTCGATTGGTATACCTTCTCATAACACCCTATCGCTTCTTTGAATTGCCTGTCCGTGAAATAGGAGTCCTCAACCTTTTCAAAAAGTCGGTGGATTTTAGCCGTCTTACTTTCATGATTTTGGTTTAGTAACCGTATTACATGTGGTATATACTCTCTTCTCCGGTCATAGTGAGCATCTCTTTTTGTAGGGAACCTCGCTGTAAAGTGATGTATCGCATCGCTTGCCACCTCCCCATCGAGGTTCTGCTTTCCTCACCAGCTCCGTGTTACTATACGTACAAGGCTATACCCATCGAATACATCCCCCCCTACCCGCGGCCCAGAAATGGGTAGCGGCAAAGTGTGCCATTGGCCCGTTCCAAACCCGTCAGCCTTTACGTCGGTCAGTATAGACCGAGGGATCGCCTTTGGCTCTATACATGACGTGAACAACAATAGATCAATGGCAAGTTGATTTGACTTCTGAATCTGGCGGAAAAACACGATCCGGGTCGTTCTTACCATACGATGTTAGTTCCTCTTGGCGTCGTCGGACTAGCTAGCTAAGTCCATGGTTTCTCTTGCTATCTTCGGCCTCATCGTTTCTAGACCAAGGTTGGAGCCCAAGCCAGAGTTAAGAGCCTCAGGCCAAGGTATAGACCAAATGTTGTAGTATGTGGGAGTTCTTGATCATCCTTAGGAGCCAACCAGTTGTGGCTGAATGGTGGGTGCAGTATGAGTCTTGAGGTAGTAAGCCTTCGTGGACGTGAATAGGGATGGAAACAATCTAGCCGATTTGCTACGTACAAGTTAGAGAAATGT
Organism: Fusarium sambucinum; assembly: GCF_050947815.1. Classification (NCBI taxonomy): domain Eukaryota; kingdom Fungi; phylum Ascomycota; class Sordariomycetes; order Hypocreales; family Nectriaceae; genus Fusarium; species Fusarium sambucinum. The sequence goes on along the minus strand of NC_139293.1, from coordinate 9,606,040 downwards.
AGATCCGATGGTGCAAGACTTCTCAGTAGTGCGGCAAGACCCATCTGTACTATTTCGACGTGTCGATTCACATAAGCATCAAACATGCACAGAGACATGGGTTATGAGACTTTCTGTATACTATTCCGCTACAAATACTTGAATTTATGCTTTGTTGTAGTGGGCAGTGATCGAGGTGTAATGAACAAACCACTCCAGCTCATCTTTAGCTCCTATCTTCCAAAACGGATGTTCGGCGATCCTAATCTATCTCTCCTTCCTATTCCTACTTATTAGTTCCGGAATTTTCCACCCTATCACTGCTCTGGGCCTTATCGCCAACTATCTCTTCCTGCGCTACATAAGCGGCGACAAGAAAAATAAAGAGAGTCAGGCCGAGCGCTATAAGCACGACGCCATCAAAGCTGAGCAGTTTGAGGAATACCGATAACAGAAAAACAGCTTCTGGCCCAAGGTTGAAGAGTTCAAGAACAGCTGGACGCTTGGAGTCCTGGGTGCTGGTATTATTGGTGTTGTTATCGAGAGAGGACTTAGTACCGTGCTTTGAATGAAAAGCCAGATTGAATGTGTATAATAGCCTAGTTCTTGAACCGTCCTTCAGGGAACAATTATAGTAAACAATTTTACAATAACAACCACTCCGCGTAGTGATTTCAGCGTTGAAAGTGCCCCAGGTCAAGTTTCCACCAGCAAGTAGTACGTCCAGAGGGTTGAAAGAAAAGGGAAGAAAACAAGGTCAAATACATGGCATGACACTGCTCGCCGCACTGACACAAATCGTCCAGCTGGTGACTTGATCTACTTTTCAAATCCCGTCGTCGGCTGACCCGCAAGTTCAATATTTACTAAGGGACATACCCCACTTTTCAACCTTCTTGGCTACCCAGCCTACCCTGCAGTCATTTACCTGTTCTCAATTTCAGGGTCAATTCTCAATGGCCACTGGAAACAAATGTCTACAATAAATCTAACCAGAATTTGTATACTTCACCAGTCTGATTCTTCAAGCTTGGGGAAGGATACTGACGAGAAATTCGTTAACACGAACCGGGAGTGTTTTGGGATACTCATGCTCAGGACAAATCCACATGAGCCATATCACCCCCCTGTCACCCGAGCGTAACAACGACGTTAGACGCATAGGGAGGCATTTAAATTATACTCTACCTAAATCCAAAGCGATGATTGTGAGCCATGAAATTCCTTTTTTTTAAGCGCAAGCCTATACTCAGTTGAACGCTAGGTCTCGGCCTCGTGCATGTTGAACATACTTGCACTAGCATATTTGTTAGTGGCAAAGTAGCTATGCGTGTGTATAATGCCCCATTATACTGTTTCACTAATATGACAGTTAAGTAGCTCTAGTAAAATTCCTGCTTATAGGTCTTTCTGGTAGGAATAACAAGGGAAGGCCTGCGTGAAATTCAAGTTACGGTAAGGTAGCCATGACTGTTTTGCCATTATTTACAAACTATGGGAAATCCGATCTCTTGGGTTGCTGCCCTCAATTACCAATCCCAAGTTGTGGCGCTTGTGGGCGTGCCTACAAGGATTAGCAGCTGAACGTCTTCCAAACGCCCATAATCCCTGCAGGATTAGCCCAGTCTCAAGGGGATATAGCAATATAGTGTCTGCGTTTCCCACCTACTGAACTTATAACCACCACATTTCCCCTGTATAATCAAACGTCGTAACAACTGTTTTCCAAATCGAAAATTCTATTCAGTCGTCCTACGAGATCAATATGGCGATAACACACAAACCACTTGTGCTTATGTGCAGCACACCCGTCTCCGGGCACATCATCCCCATGCTTGCCATTGCAGAACAACTCATCACCCGCGGCTACGACGTCTGCTTCGTATCTGGCTCTGGGTACCGCCAGCAAGTAGAGGAAACTGGGGCTTCCTTTGTATCAGTTGAAGGCTATGGCGACTTTTATGACCTGACTTCGTGGGATCTTGATGCAGATTGTACGGGCCGCTTTTTAACCTGTTATGTTGTGGCCATCAAACTAATTTGAATATTTTCCTGTCAGGGCCTGAGGGCGAAAAGCATCTTGAGGGACCAGCTTGTTTCAACCATGATCTAATCCACATCTTCTGCAAGTCGCTGCCTTCGCAGCACGAAGCGATTCAAAACGCTCTCAAAATGCACAGAAACGCACATCCTGAGAGACCTATCTTTGTTATGACGGAGAGTCTTAACTTCGGCGCCTTGGCAACCAGGCTCGGAGCACCAGGTATCCGCCCAGATGGATTCATAGCAATCGGCCTCAATCCGATTTTACTCACTAGCATGGATCATTCCCCATTTGGATCAGGCATGCTTCCGGACCGAACGCCGGAGGGCCGAGAGCGAAACAAGATTGCCAATGCAGCGCAGAAGCAGTTCTTTGCTCCATCGCAAACAGCGTATACAGAAGCACTGAGGAGTGTTGGGGCGAAGCCAAGAGATACTTTCTTATTGGATTCTCTTTATTCGCTGCCCGACCGGTTTATCCAGATGTGCGCTCCCAGTGTTGAGTATCACCGGGGTGACGCCCCGGACACATTGAGATTTGCTGGTGGCTATCCTGCCACCCAACGAACGAAAGGCAATTGGGAGAAACCTTCATGGTGGGACGAGGTTGTCATCAAGAAAAGCGCCAACAGCAAGAAGGTTGTGTTTGTCTGCCAAGGAACAGTCGCTATGGACTTCAATCAGCTGGTAATTCCGACTATGACAGCTTTGCAAACCCGTTTGGATATCGATGTAGTGATTGCCCTTGGACGCCTTGGCATCAGTCTCCCCACCGACGTGTCCATACCTTCAAACTGCCGAGTCGAAGATTTTATCCCATACGACAGCATTCTTCCCCATGTCGATGTGTTCATCACGACAGGAGGCTACGGGTCGTTCCAGCGAGCGCTCAACAATGGCACACCTCTGATTATGGCTGGAACAACGGAGGAGAAGCCCGAGTCGGCGGCGAGAGCCGAATGGGCAGGTGTTGCGGTGAATCTTCGGACAACGTACCCTTCAGTTGAGCAGTTGTCGCACGCAGTGGATGTAGTTCTCGAGAACGATAACTTTAAGAAGAGAGCGTTGGAGATACAGGCTGAGATAGCGCAGTATGATCCTGTGGGTGTTGTTATCGAGAATATCGAGGAGCTGACGAAGCAAAGGGGCAGAGATTGAGCTTAGTGGATTAGGCTGGCAGATAAATACGTTTGGAAGCAGGGAAGGTATCGTAAACTGTTCATAATAAATTGAGCATTTATATCATTGTTGTAAAAATAAACTCTACATTACACTAGCATACATCATGCGCCGGCTTTGACGATATCCTGAACAATGCTCGCCGCACGATGAAGCTCCTTAACAAAGGCCGCCGTTCGCTCCTTGGACCCTCCAGTGAGAGACACCGACAATCTGTAAATAAAGTTAGCAAAAGACATTCCGATATCCCAATCAAATAATTGAATGAACTTACGTATGCTTGTCTGGACTAATAAACGACCAGAACCCATCTGTATCTGGCATCAGATGAACAAAGTCATCAACCGTCATCTTACCCTCCAGCGAGTTCGTCTGCGCAAAGATAGGTGGACTCGGGCGACCGAAAAAGACCATATCGCTCAGGAAAGCAGGCTTTGGCTCATTCCCAGGCCACGTGTAAGACAGAACTTCAAAGAGTCGCTGCGTGCCGCGACCGAGGAGATGCATCCTCATGCCAGTGTTGATCGACTTGGTGGCTTCCAGCAAAAGACCCCGGAGCTGAGATGAGTCTTTTTCCCGGGATGTTTGGGCGGCAGCGTCGCAGAATGCGTTGACGGCGGGTGTAGCTCGCTGCATGGCATCGGGACGGCCCCGGTGAAAGAGAGTGCCGCTGGTGGGCTCCCAAGATAGCATATTTTGACCGAAGAACAGGCGGATGGCGAGGTGGAAGGTTACGTCGATGACTCCCTTAACGGGCACGCGGGATTGAATGAGAAAGTCGGTGCCGAACTCGTTGAGTTGTTCGCGGACGTAGGTCGACTTGGAGGTGGCCTGCTCGTACTTCTCGCGAAGAGCGACGGCATGTTCTTCAAGCTCAGGTGTTATCTGCAAGACAACTTCCTCTAGCTCAACCTGAGGGGGCTGGGTGCTAGCTGATTGACTTCTCGGCTGTGGAGTATATGCATCCATCTTGTTAGAGATCCAGTCGAGAAGGCGGGTAACGGTTGTACCGTCAAGGATGCCATGCTCAGTAAGCATACCAGAGCGACCATTGGCGCTGACGTAGTACTGCAGGACCTTGTCGAACCAACGGTTGACTCCGTCGCCGATATATCCATGGCGAGCAATCTCATCAGGCGTCTCAGGGCTGCCAGAATCGAGACACAGAACAAACATGGCCGAGTCGAGAACGTGCAGATAGTCGACGTTGCAAGGGCTCGATACCGACAAGGTTTGTCTGATCTGCTTAAGTGTTAGCTGTGTTCCGATGCCTAACATCAATTACGCTTGACATAAATGCTTACCTTTGCCCAAGATTCTCTCTCATCGGTCGTCAATAGAGTTGACAATACGTCTCCGCCTTCCACTTGCGCCACGATGGCTTCGAACGTGGCCTGAAGCTGCTGGAACGATACATCCTTGCCATCCTCATCTTGAAGCATCACCTTGAAGACACGACCCTTCCTCAAAACAGCGACATGGTCTCGCGCGTTCGGAGCGTTCAACGCGGAGGCATAGCTGATGACCTTGTCGCAATCCGGCTGTGGTATACGTGTCGAGTTGAACAACCACGACCATCCCCAAGCACACTCAGGCTTACCGGCGATCTCCATGGGCTCAACCTCGCCAGCATCAATTGCGCGCTTGAAGGAGATAGTCGCAGAGGTCATAATGGCTGCACGCTCAGCTTGTAAGTGTCGCTTGCCAGGATTATCACGTTGCGAGACCATGATGCTAGTCCATGGCGCAATAGGCGCTCGTCTACACAGGAAACGGGCGTCGGTGACAATGTCGGTAAACCATGCGTTAGTCTTGTCGTCTGCATGCTTTTCGTATAGGTCTCGGAGAATTTGATGAGCAGGGCTACCGGGAGCTCGCATGGCCTTAAAGTCATAGTGGATGGACTCGAGCTGTTCAGGGCTAAAGAGGTGTTGGCTAGACTCAAGCCAGTAGTCAAGTGTTTCATTAAGATTAGGCAAGGGCATGACAGGCAAGTCCTTGTAAGCCTTGCAGCAGTGCTGACCATGCCAGTCAGGCTCGCTGACACTGCTCGTCTCGTCTGTTGCGTCGTCTGACGGGACGGCATCAGAAGAGTCAGAAGACGTGACTGGTTGCTCGACTGCAAGTGGAGGAGCCACGCCACCTTGTTGAGCCTTATCGGATTCAGGGTCAGCACCAGTGCCATTGGTCGGGTTGAACTTGAGAACCATTCTTGAAATGACCAGCCTTGCAAGAGCAAGCATGCTTGGGGCGCTGGTAAGTTCAGAGATCTGAAGAGGCGTCTTGAAGGTATGTCTGACCCAGTTCTTCAGCTCGATCGAGACGAGGGAATCAAGCCCCAACGCCGCGATGGGGATATCAGGAACATCATCGCCGATGAAAGCCTCGAACTTGTCTAGCAACGCCTGCTTCACGATGACCTCGGCGGCAGCTAATGTCTCAGCTTCCTCAACGGCCTGGAGGATGGTCTGCTTCTTGCCATCGCCGCCCTTGCCGGCAGACCTACCCTCTAGCCTCAACTTGCTAGGAATATGGTCATACAGAGGATCGCTCAGCGCCCATGGACCAGAAGAAGCTTCCATCTTGTCACGGCTAAAGTGCATGAGATGCTGCACAACTGTATAATCGGCGCGGGCCTGTGAGTTCATGCCGTACTCAAGGGCTGAAAGAACCTCGTCGAATGAAACTGAACCAATAGTGTTGGTAATATCAATACCTTGATCTTGCACACCGGCGATCAACTCAGAGCCCTCGACAGCTCCCACATTAACCGTTATATACTGGGTGATACCTCTCGACGCTTGTGTCTGAGCATGAGCGAATGCCTCTAGGAACGCATTTCCAGCGGCGTAGTTGCTCTGCGAGGCGGAGCCCACGATGCTTGCCACGGATGACAGCATGATGAAGAAATCCGTGGTATCAGGAGCGCAGAAAAAATGGTTCATGTTGAGTGTGCCCTGAACCTTGGGCTTGACAGACTCGTTCCAGTCATCAACCTCCATGTTTTCCCAAGGGTGATCCCGGAGAACCGTAGCGCTCTGGATGATGCCTCTGACGGGAGGCAGACTAAGCTGAACCAACTGAGCTGCAGCATTGCGAGTGCTTGTCTCATCAGCGATATCACACTGGACGATGTGAAGAGAACCGCCCAGTTTATCGATGACCTTCTTGAACTCAACGATAGTAGGTTGCTGCGCCACGGAGTCGGCGTTCCGGCGTGTAAGAGCCACTATGTGACCAGCGCCCTTCTCAGCGAGGAAATGTCCAATCTTCTTGCCAATATCACCGAGTCCACCACCGATGACATAGGTTCCTTCTTGTTGCAATCGGAGAACAGGTGCTTTGGGTCGAGTGGCTTGCACAACGGTGTTCTCATCTGCGACAAGCACCAGCTTACCCATATGCTTTCTCTCCGTCATCAGGGAGAAGGCTTGCTCAATGCATGACATATCGAAAGTAGTAACAGGGAACACGGGCTTCAGCAGACCTTGGTCCACCATAGACAGGATCTCGTTGATGCCACGGACCACGCGTTCCGGACGCTTCTGATGCATGAAGTAAATGTCCACTGCGGCAAAAGTAGCTTGCTTGTCAAACTTGGCCATGCTGAGCTGACCACCGCCGATGATGTCGGCTTTGCCGATCTCGCAAAATGTGCCGAAGGGTGCCAGGCAGTCCCAACTATCCCTGAGGAGCTGACCCGACAGCGAGTTCAAAACAACATCGACGCCCTTGCCTTGGGTCGCATCAAAGATTTGCTTCTTGAAATTACCAGAACGCGACGAGAAGATGTGGCTATCGTCTAAGCCATATCTCTCCTGGATCAGGTTCTTCTTTGCCGCGCTACCAACGGTGGTAAAGACCTCAGCTCCCACCAGCTGGGCGAGCTGGATGGCCGCCTGTCCCACACCACCAGAGCCGGCGTGAATCAAGACACTCTGGCCCTTCTCGAGCCGGGCGACCTGGTTAAGACAGTACCAGGCGGTAACAAAGACTAGGGGAATAGAAGCTGCATCAGTAAAACTGATAGAGTCTGGGATGGCGATCACATTGTTGCTGTTGACGCGAACTTGGTTGCCGAATGCAGTCACGAAGTGCGACGTTACCCTATCGCCTGTTTTATACGATGAAACGTTGGAGCCAACAGCGGTGATGACACCAGCAATCTCACCCGTCATCTGAGTTGCAGGCGGCATCTGGCCTAATGCGATAAGGACATCCTTGAAGTTAATACCGTATACTCGAGCCTCGATCTGGACCTCATCCGCGCCGAGGGGGTTAAGCATCTCATCGTTATCCACAAAACGGATAGTCTTGAGCAGACCTGGAACTCTGATGTCAAACTTGATCGGCCTGTCCTTATTAAGGTATGAACAAGGCAATATAGATGCATCGCCGCTTGTGTTGTGCTGGGGATTGATGCGGCTGTTGATGTGCATAGAGAGGTGATCATCTGGCAGGACTCGCGGGATAAGAAGCTTGCCATCACAGATGGCGTACTCATTCTCCGCGGACGCAGTACCCTCAGGCGACCAGAATGATAACATCGTCACCTCTGTCAGTAGCTGAACGATACTCTTTACCTGATCCTGGTCGATGGAAGGTTGCATTGGGTCTTGAACATCAACCGTGATCAGTCGCAAACTGGGATTCTCACGTCGGAGAACACGAGCCATACCACCTGCCATCTTCTTGAAGGCGGCCTTGTTGCCAGATCCCTTGGACGCTTGGAAGCTGAGCCAAAGAACGTCTCCACCGCGAAGAAGAAGCTTCTTGATCTGCTGGAATGTCTCTGGGCTGGGTGATAGAAGAAGTGGGTGCTCGACCGAATCGATGACAATGGTAACAGATGACTGTTCGGAGACAGCTTCCAACTTCTCCACAGTGCACTCTACACCTCTCTGATTTAAGGCGAGTGGCAGGACTTGGCCGAGTGCAATTTGTTCAACATCTTCTGGGTATCCGAGGAGCACCTCCGCCTTCTTGGCAGCATGTTGAGGGGCGCTAGCTGTCTTCTCCGCTGAGGAACGAAGTCGAGTCATCATCAGAGCCCTAGCACTGTTGGATGAGTCCTGATCAGGGAATACAAGGTCAAGTTCGTCAAAACCATGGTCCCTCAAGCAAGCATCCCATTGAGACACGCTGATAAGTGGCTCATCCATACGTCCGTTCTCGGGCGCCGCAGCAGCCGTCGGTTCCAAGAGGATAAGTCTGCCGCCTGGTCTCATGAGCTTTTTGATGTTCTCAAGGACGATATCCTTCCCAGTTGGGGCGAAAGAAATCTTCGAAGCCACAATCAAGTCGAACCCATTGGCGGTAAGTCCTTGAGGGAGCGGGTCTTGTGATATGTCCAACTTCTTGAAATCAATGGGAGCAACCCAATCGCTAAACTTGGTGCGCGCTTGATCAACAAGTTCAGGCGAAATATCAGTGTAGGTGTATATGACTAGCGGCAAGCGGCTATGGCATTCAATGGCCTCCATCAGCGCCACAGTGGCGTCGCTTGATCCGGTTCCGACCATCAACACGTCGATGTTGGGACTTTTGTGGACAAGTGCCTTCATGTATGCCGCGATCCGTGCAGCGTGGCTCTCGGAAAGGATGGCATCACTTTCTCCTTCGACACGGGAGGTGATGCTCGAAGAGAGTGACACAAAGTCATCCTGAGCCATGAAGTCGATATCAGGCTTCCAGTCCATGCGATAGGTCATCTTATTGTTGGCCTCGTCATCTGCATCACCTTCTCCCACAGCCTGTGATCGAACATCGCTGCATGTTACCACAGGCCGATAAGTGCCGTCTCTCGTCTTCTGGTACGCGTAGAAAGCACAAGTCGAATCTCGTGGGGTGGGCTGCCAATGCTGCAGAGCCACAGTGATTTCAGTACCAGGTGCACTCTCCATATCGACGGCTACCGAGATCTGCCCCATGCTGGTAGGCATGATAGGTGCCATAAGGCCTTGTTGACGGCAACAAACAGGAACGAGTTGGAAAAGAGAGTCAAAGACGCTGGGATGGATGGTATGCGGTTCCATGGAGTGTCCTGGTGCGAACTTCGTGATGTCTGGGATGACGATCTTGGCCATGGCAAATCCATCACCTACGTTAATCTCTCTCATGCCTTGGAATGTCTCACCATACTCGTTGCCAGCTGTCTTGAGGTCGAGATATATCTCTGCTGGATTAAGAGGGATGGGGCAGACAGATTGGATGTTTCGCAGCCATGTCTGGGCGGCAGCCTTTGACAAATGACCCAAGCCATCATCCTCTTGAGCACCAGCAAAGTCATCGACCTGGGATTGAGCAATAGTGGTGGATTCAGTGTTGACCGAGTCCCATGAAACGAGGCCACCGCAGTTGTCAACCCAAGAGTCATTTTGAGAATCGTAAGAGATGATACGGAAGTGCTCCCAGGAACTGCCCGCATATTGCCGAGAAGGACTGATGATGAGCTGTAGTTCCACCACCTGACTCTCCTTGGAGTTGTCGTCATCGTGTATGATAACGGGGTTGGCGATGGTGATGTTTTGGAAGTTGACGCTGGTGATGCGGCCTGCCATGTTGCGTAGCTGGAACAGTTGCTTCATGGCCTCGATTGCCATGATGATATATCCGGCGCCCGGGAAAATCATGAATCCCTCAATGACGTGATCACGCAGCCAAGGGGTGTTGGCAAGACTGACGTGATATCTCCATCGCGGCTCGTACGGTGAGCTAGCCACCTCAAAGAGACCCAATAGATCATGTGGTGGGAACAGACGCATACGGTTCTTCTTGCTCAGCCTTGATTCGCGCCAGTAAGTGTTGCTGTGATCCCAGGGATAGGTCGGAAGCTCAGGGACAACTCGAGGTTGGACGTCTGTGACACCGGTGTTCAGTCGAACAGGACTGCCAGAATCGAAGACCTTTCCAACCAGCGTCAACACAGACTTGAGTGCGCTTGTGTTTCGAACAAGACATGGGGAGTAGGTGTACTTGAAAGAACCGATTGGGGCTAACTTGAAGTTGGCGTCAGACAAAGATTGCCGGAGAGGTCCAGACAGCGCGGCATGAGGGCCAATTTCGATCAACATGTTGGTTCCAGAGGAATGAGTGTCGGATACATGCTGCGCGACAAGTTGGGAAGCCGTGCTGAACTTCACTTGGGATACCAGGTTAGACACCCAATAATCTGCTCCAAAACCAGAAGTTTTGCGGACACCAGTAACAGACGAGAAGAATGCCACTTCATCTCGTGTCTCACCGGCTACTAATCCATCTAGAGATGACAGATACGACGGTGCTACCACTTCCATATGATGAGAATGGTATGCTGAGTCGACCTTGATGCGTCTGTTGAAGACTGAAGTCTCCGCCAAAGCAGCTTGGAGCTCCTCAAGGGCCGCAACGTCTCCTGAGATGGTCGTGCTCTCGGGACTGTTGACACATGCCACGACGACCTTGCCAAACTTGCTGTCGATATTCTTGATACGTTCGCCGATCGCATCTGGCCCTTCTCCTACAGCCAACATACCTCCAGGAGTTGAGTTCAAGGTCTTGGCCTGGGCTGAGCAGATACCTCTCATATAGGACACTCGCATAGCCGCTTCTCTAGACAAAGCTCCGGCGGCATACGCAGCTGCTATCTCACCTGAGCTGTGACCGCAGACAGCTTCGGGCCGAATGCCATATGTGTTGGCAAGAAGGTCGACCATGGCGATCTGCACCGCCGTGGTGGCTGGCTGAGCGAATCTGGCCTCACCCAGTCGCGATGATTCCTCATCCCGTGAGAGCTCCTCGATAAGATCCCATTCACATCCCAATGCCCTCATGGCACTGTTGCAGTGTTGGATAGACGAAGAGAACTCGCTGGTCTGGGAACTGGTGAGCAGCTCCCGACCCATAGCAAACCACTGTGCACCCTGACCGGTGAAGATGAAGGCCAGAGCGACGTTTCGTGATGACTTCACTGGCTGCAGTTTGGCGTCGCCGAGAGCCGCTTCAAGTTCCTGGACATTGCTCGCAACAACACTGCAGCGCCATGGCAGCTTGGAGCGGCGATGGTTGAGAGTGTAGGCCAGATCGACGAAGGAGACTGACTGGCTCCCCTCCGACTGAAGCCACTGCCGTGTGCTGGCAATCAACTTCTTCAGTGATGATTCCGAGTTTGCTGACAGAACGATGGGCTTTGTTTCACTCTCCTCATGAATGGGCTGAGGCTCGGAATCATATCCCTGAAGAATGGCGTGGGCGTTTGTTCCACCGTATCCAAAACTGTTAACAGACACCCTCCGAGGTCCGGTGTGATCATCAGGTGTGAGAGGCATGAGTTCAAGAGGCACCTTGATTCCTCTCTTCTCAAGATTGAGGCCAGGCTTTGGGTTGATAAAGTTGAGCTGCGGCGGGATCTGATTCTTCTTAAGAACCATGATAGCCTTGATTGCACTGGCAACACCACTTGAAGCTTCCAGATGTCCAATGTTGGTCTTGATGCTACCGACAGGTATATCTGTTGTTCGTCCTGCTTCGCGACCGAATACTCTTCCGATAGACCCGACCTCGGCATTGTCGCCAGCGACCGTACCTGTTCCGTGGCTCTCGACAAATAACGTCTCGAGGGGATCGAGACCAGCCCTGGAGTAGACAGATCGCGCTAGAGCTTCTTGTGCGGAACTGTTGGGGAGAAAGATGCCAGAGGTCTTTCCATCATGGCCCACGCCCGACTCTAGCATGACTGCGTGGATGTAATCACCGTCTGCCACAGCGCGATCGAGGCGTTTCAATACGAGAACGCCCACGCCTTCACCCCGCGCGTAGCCGGCGCCACGATCATCAAAGGTGTATGATCTACCGTCTTTGTTGGTGAGTTGTCTAGGAGTGGATGTCAGTGAAATCCTGGTGTTCAATCTTGATATGTCACTTACGACATGACGAGGGATTGATCAGGAGTGAGTAGGAGCTGACTTGCTCCGGCTAGAGCTATCGTAGACTCGTCTGCCCTTAGTGTTTGACATGCTTGGTGCAGAGCCACAAGACCACCGGACTGAAGATGAATCAGTAGTTATCAGAGGAAAAGAGTGTGAAGTCACTTACACATCCAGTATCCAAAGTGTTTGAACTTCCTTTCAGATCCAAGACGTATGAAATTCTGTTGGCCAGGATGGCCTCTCCTGCGCCGATGATATGGTTCATGCTCACTTGCGACAGATCCCTATAACCTATGCGATCATAGTCTCTAGCAAACATGGCCATATGAACAGATGTGTCAGACCCACGCAGGTCCTCGATAGGAAGACCAGCATTCTCGAGTGCTTCATAAGTTACTTCGAGCAAAAGCCTCTGCTGAGGATCCATAGACGCTGCATCAGTACCAGGGATGTTGAAAAAGCGAGCGTCAAACGCTGAAACATCCTCGTCTAGGAAGTAGGCATGGCTGAAGTTTGTCACATCTCTGGCGTCTTGGTTCTTGTTGTAAAATGATTTCCAGTCCCACCGGTCTTTTGGTACTTCTCTTCGTCCGTCTCTGCCTTCTGCGAGCAAAGACCATAGACTTTCAGGGCTGTCCGCTCCGCCGGGAAGGCGGCAGGCCATTCCAATGATGGCGATGCGGTTTTCTGGTTTGGACATCTTGAATAGTGGGTATCTTATTGGTGAGGTTTCATTAACTCTCGTGGGAATGAATGAAAACTGGATGAGACCAAGTAGATGGTACCAGAGGATTATGATAAGTGGATAGGGCGGTTTCTCAAACTGAGGGATGGTCAACTACAAACTTCTGCCTGTGGAAATACTCTGCACTCCACAAATACCCTCTCACTCAATGTAAAAGAACGTACACCATGTTCAGCTCGACTATCCCGAGGCGCAGCGACTCCCCGACACTTGCACGTTCACGACTGCACGCGTTCAAAGTGTCATGTGTCGAGAATCAGGCAAGAGAACTTTGAGCTTGCAAGGATGCATGCTCGCCAGGGCTGCATTAGCTTCGGGGACTAGGGTGAACAGATGTGGGGGCTGTTATATCGCCGAGTAAGCTAGCTAGGGGCAAATTCCAACGGGATAGAAGAATATTATCCTGGGCAACTGGGGCTGAGTGCAAGGATCGTCAAAAGGGCTCGGCAACTTGCGGCCGTAGCGCTAAAGTAAGAAGGTGGTAGTCTCCGATAGGATTCACATCCACGAAACATATTACCCACCAAGACATGCACTTTGGTCGTCACAGGGCTGGACCAGAACTGCAATGTGGTTCCTAGCTAGGGTGGAAAGATAGCTTCGGCTTCAGTTCACTCTCTGGGCAAAACTCCCTTGTGGCGATGCATGTGATATGTATAGAAATCTTACTCGATATCTCGAAGAGATACGTGGCGATGCATGTGAAAATTGCAACATGAACTACCAATCGGTCAATGCGTTGTTTCAAGGGTCTTGATACGGAGGGTCCAGGGGTTTCTTGAGATCAGCCTTGTCAGTTCGTTGTTGTAGAAGCGTCGGCACGCCGTGTCCGTATCCGTTCCTCTGTCGTGGAAACTTTGACACGGGCTAAATTATCCACCTAGTGGATCAAGACAAGTTCTCGGTACCGAAAGTCGATAATCACCCGAGCTCGACACACATTCCATACTACGAGTTTCGTGCATTGAGTTTACCTTCTCCAGTTCTACTACCAATTATACTAGCCTTAAACAAAACGACAACACAACACTCACTTCAAGCACTTAACCTATACTCCTGCAGGCAACGAAAGCTCTAACTTTTGCTTCTGGTTACTCGACTGTTGCCATGACTAAGCGTCGCTTTGTTCTGTTTGGCGGACAGGGGTCTCACTCCATATTTTCGCCCAATGCTGCCAACAGGGCGGAACAAGATGCTCAGTCAGTGGGTGCTGGGAGAATTCTCCTGTCGAAATGCCATGCGGCTTTCTTGGAAGGAATCTCAAGTCTGGATGCTCAGTCTCAGCAGATTCTTGCTATTGATTCCAGCGCTTTCGCCTCACCTGGCCATTTGCTTAAGCCAGTGGAGACATATCACCAACACCCTGTATTGCAAGCAACGACTATCTACCTTTGTCAGATACTGAGGTATCTGGCTGAGACTCTACAACAGGATGATGTCTTTGAGAAATCATTTGACATCCTTCAAGCGACAGCGGGATTCTCATCAGGCATGATTGCAGCTGCGGTTGTTGCACGTGCGTCTAGTCTTGACGAGTTTGTGGCAGCTACAGTCGAAGGATTTCGTTTAGCCTTCTGGGTTGCCTATCACAGCTTCGCGTGGACTCATTCACACGGTCGTGGGGAAGGGACCAATCTAGAGGCGACCTTGTCACTTGTCACACGGGGCCTTTCCAGGCAACAGGTCAATGATACGATGCAGGATTTCCACACCCGACTCGGGTTCCGTCGAATGGAAATATCATCTATCTTAACTTCGGGCTCCGTGTCTATATCAGGGCCCAAGGCAGATCTCCTTGCTCTGCAAGGAAAACTACAGGATATTTCTGGGGTGACAACAACCTTTGCTTATGTTCATGGCTGGTACCATGGAGGAAGCCAACTTGAACCTGTGGTTTCGTCGATCCAGAAAGAGATCGACCGTCGAGACGTTAACTTCCCTCAGTGCTCTAAGCCCATGAAGCCTATCTACTCATCATTAGATGGTACACTCTTTGATGGCTTGAATGAGTCCTCCGGCGAGCTACAAGTATGGCTCGCTCGACACCTTCTTGTCCACTGCGTAAATTGGCCTCAGACCAGCCAGGCAATGGCGGCGAATATCCAGAGTATTTTGCAACAAGACTCAGATAAAACCATCGAAGTTCTCGGGTTCGGTCCTAGTTCTGGGTCTCTATTCCCCATATTTGAGCCTCAAGACCCTCGCATCAGATGTCTGGATGTATCGTCCTTCAAGGCCGGGAGAAAATTCTCATCGCAATCTTCAAATTGCCCGAACGATATTGCCATCGTTGGGATGAGCGTGCAACTTCCCAAAGGGCAAAGCACTAGCGAGTTGTGGGAGACATTGTCTCAAGGACTCAACGCCGTACAAGAGATTCCGGAAAGCAGATTCAATCTTTCCGAGTACTATACGGATGAGATAGACAAGCCGCGGTCCATGACTACCAGGTATGGGGCCTTCCTAGAGGACCCTTTCAGGTACATTCTCTTCCCATCTTTGAATCTAATAGGCAGCTCTAACTCTTTCACAGCTTCGACAATGCCTTCTTTAATATCTCCCCACGTGAAGCAAAGTCTATGGATCCGCAGCAGAGGATTCTGCTACACACTGCTCAGGAAGCACTAGAAGATGCTGGCTATGTGGCAGACGCAACACCCACATTCCAGAGGGCGACCACTGGATGCTACATTGGGCTGGCCACGGGGGATTATACTGACAATCTGCGTAACGACATCGATACTTTCTACCCATCCGGCACTCTTCGAGCGTTCCACAGTGGCAGGATATCATATTTCTATCGACTCAGTGGCCCCTCAGTCGTGACCGATACGGCATGTTCATCCTCAACAGTTTCCATCTACCAGGCTTGCCGAGCAATACAGAACGGAGATTGCACAGCAGCTATCGCGGGTGGAGTGAATGTGATTACAAGCCCTGACGTAAGTAAGACTAGCAACTATGAGTAACACACTTACTAACATGTGTCTGATCTACAGATGTATCTGGGCCTATCTCGAGGACACTTCCTAAGCCCTACAGGGAATTGCAAGCCATTTGAGGCAGCAGCTGACGGCTACTGCCGTGCTGAGGGCTGTGTCCTGTTCGTCCTGAAACGACTCTCTGACGCGGTTGCGGAAGGAGATCGTATCCATGGAGTCATCAGAAGCGCTCAGATCAATCAAAGCGGCAATTCCAGCTCCATCACTCATCCTCACAGCCTGACCCAGACTGATCTACTGAAAAGTTTGCTCAGTCAAGCAAATGTCGAACCTTCATCTATCAATGTTGTGGAAGCACATGGAACGGGTACACAAGCTGGAGATGCTCGAGAGGTCGAGACTTTGAAACTTGTCTTTGGTCAGCACCACTCACCAAAGAACCCTTTACTAGTGAGCTCTATCAAAGGAAACATTGGTCACTGCGAGGCTGCTTCAGGCGCTGCTGGACTAGCCAAGCTCTTACTCATGCTGCGCGAGAATGAGATCCCAAGGCAAGCTGGACTCAACAATCTTAACCCAGCCTTGGGCGACTTGGAAAGTTCCGGTCTCGTCGTTCCTAGACGCAACATGCCATGGAGACAATCACGAGGGATGCCTAGACGCGCTGTCCTCAATAATTTTGGGGCTGCCGGGTCCAATGCATCCTTGCTTTTGGAGGAGTGGGTCAGAGCTCCCAATGAGAGCCACAAGCAACATGGCACAAGCGATCGTTCTTCTTATGTCTTTACGCTTACAGCAAAGTCGAACAAAGCTCTCCAATCTTCTGTGGATAGAACCATTGAATTCCTGGGTAAGGGTGGACATCAGGCATATTTGGCTGATATATGCTACACGGCGACAGCTCGTCGACACCAATACGACCATCGTATTTCGCTATCGTGCAGCTCGAAAGCAGACTTAATAGCCAAGTTGCAACAACACAGAGCCGCAGCCTCTAAACATGCAAAGTCTGTTGCGTCAACCGTTTTTGTTTTCACTGGACAAGGTGCGCTCTACAGCGGCATGGGCCAGGAACTTGTGACCACATATCCTCCATTCAAGGACATAATTATGTCGTGCGACCAGATCATCCAAGGACTAGGCTTGGGGTGTCCAAGCTTACTGAACTACATGATTCACAAAGATGAGATTCATTTAGATACACTTTCGGATGTTGAGCATCTTATAGTATCCCAATGCGCTTGTATTGCGCTAGAATATGCGCTCGCGAAAGTCTTCATGTCTTGGGGTGTCAAACCCGACTATGTCGTGGGCCACAGGTATGGCAAAACATTGAAGCTCCAGCTTGACTTTCGGTAACTAATATTTGTCTCTTCTTAGCCTAGGGGAGTATGCGGCTTTAAGTGTCGCAGGTGTTTTGACACTAGAGGACACGTTCCGCGTCGTCGCAGCACGATCAAAGATGATGGGCGAACAATGCCTTGCGAATACATCAGGAATGCTTGCTTGCCATATGACATCCGAAGAATCACAAGTATCCATTTCAGAGAACTCAGAACTGGATCTATTGAGTATTGCATGTCTCAACGGCCCCCAAGACTGCGTTATTGGCGGCCCTCTCACGCAGCTTGAGAAACTACAGACACGATGCAAAGCCCGTAACATCAGGTCAAAGTTGATCAATGTTCCCTTCGCTTTTCACACTTCGGCCATGAATCCCATCACGGAGTCTTTGCGCAAGCTTGGAACAGCGATCAAATTGCATGACTCCACAATTCCCGTCATCTCTAACGTCGATGGGCGACCTTTTTGTCAAGACACGGCGGGTGACTATTTCGCAAACCATACAAGACAGCCTGTGCGCTTCCACGATGGTATCCAGACTCTTAGGGAACTGATAGGTCAATCTTCCCTCGACGAGTCTCTGTTCGTCGAGATTGGCCCGCACCCAACTCTCCTGCCAATGCTGAGAGACTCTATCCCTTCCAGCTCTTGCACTTATCTCAGCACATTGCAGAAAGGTCGTGACGCATGGACTTCTCTCAGTCAAACGCTGTCCGCGATTTCTCTACGTAAGGTCCACATAAATTGGCGAGAAATATTTGCTGGTACATCCGCACAAGTCACAAGCTTACCGGGACACCCACTGGAAGGCTCAAAGTTCTTCATACCTTTTAAAGAACCCAGTGGTACCAGGCAGAGCTCAGAAACTTCTGAGCATGGGACTCAAAATCGCCTAAGGACTCAGCATACTCTACTACCATGGCTGAGAACAGACACCGTTTCATCTGATGACCTCGTCTTCGAGACAGATATGGCCACCCTTGGACCGTTGATTTCTGGACATGATGTTGGTGGTACTCCGATTTGCCCCGCGTCTGTATTTCACGAGCTTGCACTTGAAGCGGCCCAGTCTCTCCTGGAACCTCAGAAAGATGAGGCTTTAGTTGTAACTGGGATGACCTTCTCCCGTCCATTGGTCCATTTACCCTCGTTCGTGTCTCAAAGTGACAACGACAAGACGATACAGGTGCATATCTCGAGGAGCAGTAACCTGTCGGCGCTACCAAGTTTCAAGATCACTTCTTACTTGGCTAATACCTCCACTGCGACATTACATTGCTCGGGGCATGTCAATTTCCAACGTCTCAATGCCAACGCTCGGCAGTGGATGAGAGACCATGCATTAGTTACCAGGCAAAGTCGGTATTTCTCTGGTGCTGTAAAAGATCACATGAGCACTTTCCGGACCAAGCTCTTATACGAGAACATCTTTACTCGTGTTGTGCGATATTCTTCAGAGTACCAGAGCCTGCAGTATCTGAATGTGGCTGATTCTAATCTCGAGGGAATAGGTTCCTTCAGGGTACCAGCTGATATTACGCTTGCTGCTAGTTCTAACTCTCAGACAAGTTATCTGGCTCATCCTGTTTTTACCGACACACTGCTACACGCAGCAGGTTTTATTGCCAATCTTGCCATTGGGTCAAGAGATATTTGCATCTGTTCTGGTGTTGAGTCGATCGAGATTGCCTACCACAATGTGGACTATCAAGATACGTACAGGATCTACTGCAACCTTCTCGAGGTCAAAGGTGCAATTGTTGCGGATTCAATTGCGTTGGATAGCACCGACAGAGTTGTTGCTGTAATTCGGGGTATGGAATTCAAAAAGCTACAGCTGTCTACATTTCAACAAGCTTTGACTCGCATGTCGTCTAACTCCAAGCCCGAGGTCCGGGAACACCCTCGGCAAACTTCCAGGCTGGCAGTGCCACAGTCACCTGCCACAATTAACAAGACCGAAGACCATGTCCTCGCCAACAATCATAGTGGAAGTATTGTCCAAGCAGACACCGGTATGAGCCAGATACTTAGAGATATTGTTGTGGAGGTTGGTGGCTTCACTGAGCAGGATATCGACTACACCATGTCTTTGGCTGATCTTGGCATCGACTCCCTGATGCAGATCGAAATCGCTTCCAAGATCTCACGTTCGTTCCCGGGCCAGAACGGTCTCAGTCATAACGCCTTATCGGAGTGTGAGACCCTTGAGGAGATGGACAATATGCTCTTGTCTGTTCTCCAACCATCCACCAAGAAGCCACACAAGACCAGCATTTACGAGTCTGGAAATTCTGGAGGATCATCTTCTCAATCAACCGGAGTTATCACTCCAGCTTCCTCGCCCTCATCACACTCAGCGGAGGTCTTTCAAGATCCACTAGCCCTTCCAGCCACTCTTCATGTTGCCGAAGTGTCTCGCACACCACTCTGCCTTTTCCATGATGGCAGCGGGCAGATCGGTATGTACAAGAGACTTCGGGCCCATGACAGGACCACGTATGCCTTTTTCGATCCCAAAGTCGAGTTCTATGGCGAGAAACGCTCTTTCTACCCAAGTCTCGTGGACATGGCGCAGGATTACGTCTCGATGATCATTTCTAAAATTGGTCACCGGCCTTCACCACTAATACTCGGCGGTACGTCTTGACCTTATCTTTATTTTTGAACCAATTGCGAGACTGCAACTAACAACTATGATAATAGGCTGGTCTTTCGGTGGTGTCGTGGCTTTCGAGGCAGCTCGGTTGCTCATGATCCGTGGGGTCGATGTCAAAGGTCTTGTGTTGATTGACTCACCAAATCCGATCAATCATGAACCTCTTCCAGCCCCTATCATAGAAAGTATCACCCAATCCGCCGGTCAATCAGTGACAATGAATACTCTCAAGCAAGAGTTTCTGTCCAATGCGTCGCTCTTAGGAAGCTACAAGCCCGAGACGTTGACTCGAGCTGCTGGAAGACCTTTGAGAACAATTATGCTGCGAAGCCAGAATACTTTGGATACGGAGGCCCATTTCGGAGTTCGCTATGAGTGGCTTAGTCAACAAGAAGCTCGTGATGATGCGATTGTGGCTTGGGGGAAATTAGTTGATGGTGCTGTTGAGGTTCTTCCCATTCCTGGAAATCATTTCGAACCATTTTCAGAAGACAAGGTACGTTGATGCTATTTATCCTATTTTCTATTTTTTTTAAAATGCTGACCCACACTTTCAAGATCGACGAGACAGCAGCACAGCTTTGGAAAGCATGCCAAAGTATTGAGCGGGCATAGGGCGTTAACATTCTCAACATACAATTTAGGTGGCATAATGAACAGAAACATCGTAAACAGTCGTCTTTCATTTTTCTAGAATATACATATAGCTAGCCAGCAATGCACAAGCCACCCCCTATCAAGGCTAATCGTCGTACTTATCCCAAAACGATGCTATCGATTGATACTCTTGCACAATGACAGTTTTATGGCTTTGAGATCTTGGTGTAATCTTGATAGGGAATTTCTTGGGTGCAATCAAGAAACCATCGTGGTAAGCCGTATCGATATCATCGTTTACGGCATTGGGGCCGGCTGAAAGATCAAAAGCCCAAGCTATCTTGGCCATATTCAGCATCTGTACGAGAGTGACGGTTAGTATCACTTTACTTCCTCGATATATGTCATATGCAACATACCATGGAGTTCTTGGCCAATCTCTGCCCAGGACATACCCGTCTACCTGCACCAAAGGCATACAGGGTCCGGCGATGGGAGGCAGTACTTTCGTCAACTGGATATCGGGTTCCATATTCATTGTTCAGGAATCGATCGGGCATGAACTCTTGAGGCTTTTCGTATTCGGCCTCGTCATTGTGAATCGCCCAAGTGTTGGCGAGGACGATAGTATCTTTGGGCAAGAAATACCCTTCGTATGTGTCGTCTCTTGTCAGAGCGTGAGGAACACCACCAGGCGCCACTGGACGCCATCTCAGAGTCTGCAAACTCAAGTTAGAACAAAGTAATTGTAACCGAGACAATAGTCTGCGCATACCTCGTACATGCATGCTTTGATGAAAGGAAGTCGATTGATATCTTCTGCTGTGGGAGATCGCGACGATCCGCATACTTCATCAACTTCCTTCTGTGCCTTCTTGAACTCATCTGGGTACTTAATCATAGCCAGAAGAAAGGAGAGCAGTGTTGAGGCTGTGGTATCAGAGCCAGCTTCCATCTACGCAAAGTTAGCAGATGAGTATACTCGAAGCATTTCTGAAACTGATTGATCAGAACTTCCTTACCAAGTTTCCAGCCAGATAGGCAATGTGCTCATCATCCATTTCATTCTTCTCTTGGTCATCTAGCATAGTCTTCAGGAAGCAATCGCTGCCTTTACCACGACTCAGTCGATTCCTGGTTTCTTGAACAAGCCTAAGGTATAAATCCTTCTGCTCCTCGCGCACGGCCTTAGCTCTTGTCTTCCAAGATGCTAGGAACTCAGGTATTGCTCGCAAGAATGGGAAGGCATCGACTGGTGGACTGGCTCCTTGCTCCAGGAGGGCGGTAAACTGATTTTGAGCATGGTAGAGAGCCTGGACGTTGGGGTGGTTGAAGGAAGAGCCACGCTGGCCATAAACAGAGGCAAGGATCACGGCCGTGGTATACCGGCGGATATGGTCGTAATAACCTTCAGGGTCTTGAAGAAGCTGGAACATAGTTTGTGTGGTCTCGGCCTCTTGAAGGGGAAGTAGTTTGTCTACCACGGCCACACTGAGAAGTGACTGCAGGATCTTGCGTTGCTTCCTCCATTCTTTACCATACTGCAAAAGAAGAATGTGTATCTCATTGGGACAGACAATCTCGTTGGCAAGAAAGGTATTGGCCCGGCTGGAATAGATGGCGCCTCGCTCATCGTAAAGTCTTGCATCGTATCTCAGCCCATGGTCACGGTCCAACGATTAGATTGACTTACGCTTTCACATGCTTGTAACTGTTCAGGACGACAAAGTTCTGCGAACCGATTTTGAGACCAAGGATAGAACCATACTCGGCTTGCATCTCATGGAACCTAGCTACATGTTACTACGGATCTATAAACTATCTTGAAGAAAGTCTGCCTACTTGAGAAATGCCTTGGATGGAGGCACCTGGGTGAGGTTCCCCAGGAAGGGCACGGTCGGGGGCCCTGGCGGAAAGTTCTTGGGCCGACGGCTAGCGAGGTAGTACCTCACCAGAAAAACGCCTACCACAAAAGCTATGGGTATGCATGCATGGGCAATACTGGGAAAGCCTATCATGCCTTGTAGAGACATGTTGGTGAGCAATCGAGTTGAGAAACTTTTGTTGGGTGGGATGAGTACGAGCAAAGAAATGGGTGTTACGTCCAGCAACAAGTCTCAGCCTCAATCCAACCGTCCACATACTTCGCCCCCAACTCAGCTATTAGCCCAGATTCGCCGAGGACGTACAGTAAACCCAACCAGACCTGCACGCCCTTGACTTCTCGCCCCCACTAGCCAAGCAGTCAGATACAGACTACAAATGCAGCTAGAATCTCATCGGGAAGGATTCACCTACAGTCACTTATTATCACCGAAGACTATTTTAGCAAGACGAACTGTCCCACCACGAGCAATCGCCTGATTTACGGTCATGCCAAGCGTCTTACCTGGAGTAGTATATCATGCATCGCAATAAACCCTATAGCTTACTAGCGTCCGACTGCAACGGTCTCAGCACTGCATGCTAAGGTTCTAACGTAGTGGGACCACGCAACCCTTTCGGGAGACGGACACCGGAAGGATCAGATCCCCGGATGCAAAAGACCCTAGGACCTTTTATCTTTAACCCTCGTTAGGAGAATATATCACCCCCACTACTACTAGTCTCACCGGAAGGACCCCGGCCTGATACCCAACCGAAATGCTATGATTGGCGGAGATTGGTTATTCTTTGCCTTGTGTGAATCAACGCGCGGCCAATCCTTTCCGTTGCTTAACCACATGTGAAACTGTCAGCGTCAATATCGAAACTGTCAGCGTCAATATTGAAACTGTCAGCGTCAATATTGAAACTGTCAGCGTGAATATCAGCAGCTAGGCATCGGTGTAGCCGAGCCCCAACTTGGCATTGAACACGTCTCCCACCTGCTGTGACCCATTGATGCCTACTGCTGCAGCAGACCCCACAACAAGACATCTTTCGGCTGGCCCGGACTGCGACCGTGCAGTTAGCAGCCTGACGGAGTGAGTACAGACCGCTGGGTAGATGTAGGCAGACATACAGCAGCGCTCTGGTGCCCACGGATGGTTACTGCATTATTGCCACGAAATCTGTATCATGTCGCTCCCAGAGAGCTATGCCCAGATCTGTGGGGACAATACGTTTGGCCCTACTGTACCTGGACTGCCAGAATGCCGTGATGGATTCGACTTTACAGGTAGACATAATCGCTACGTAATATCAAGTCGGAGGACTAATTGACTTGTGAATAGTTGCATTTGAAGAAAGTATATTGTCACTCGCTCCAGCATGTCTGATCACTGTTATCATTCCCTGGAGGATATACTCGCTCTGGCCAAGACCGACGAAGACTCTTGACTCTTGGTTGCTCAAGATTAAACTGGTATGCAAATACCTGAATTCTCTGCGTTTTGTTCGTCTCAAAATAAACTAAGAAACCCATCTAGTTCGGCTTTGTAGTACTTGCTGCCCTTCATGCTGCTTTGCTGGCCTTCTTGTCCAATAGTCGCACATCTCATCGCGCCCTCCTTATATCATCAGGAACCTTTCAGTTACTCGCCAGCATCTTGTTTGCCGCCTTATCCTATTGGGAACATCGAAATGCCATCAGACCATCATTCATTCTGTCAGCTTTCTTATTCCTGACTGCATTACTAGATGCCGCCAGAGCCAGGACACAGTCCCTCAT
Organism: Fusarium sambucinum; assembly: GCF_050947815.1. NCBI lineage: Eukaryota > Fungi > Ascomycota > Sordariomycetes > Hypocreales > Nectriaceae > Fusarium > Fusarium sambucinum. Next base: position 9,581,994 of record NC_139293.1, on the reverse strand, counting down.
TCCAGACAACGATGCAGCCGCAGGAATTCTTATCGCTATTGTCGTGGTAAAGTTACCTCTTGTGCTAGTTGAGACTAAAGATAAAGCGAGTATTTTGCTACCTGAGTTCGCCAAGACCTCTGCAGAGCTTCGAAGTGGTCTCTTCTCACGAGCTTTCTTCGCCTGGATAGTTCCAGTGCTATATATGGGCTTCAAGAGCGTCATATCTTCAGATGACTTACCAGCTATAAATGAGAGAATAGCATCGCAAGCACTAGCAACGAAGGTTGAGTCGCGATGGAAAAAGAGTCAGTACTGGCTCTTGCAGAGTTGACCTGCTTCATGTTCGCGTTTACAATATCGCTAACTGTGAACAGGAGTTTCAGTAGGAGCTCTTTCGCTCATGATGGATGTTCTTTTAAGCTTTCCGAAGGACCTCTGCATTGTGCTCCTTACCAACTTGCTCCAAGTCGGGCTGAACATCTGCCAACCATTCTTGATTCAGAAACTGGTGACTTTCTTGAAATCACCTGATCGTTCCATAAACGTGGGCTATGGTCTTCTTGGGGGATTCTTCTGTGTTTCCATGACGAATGCTGTAAGGATTTTCATGCACCCCATCGTTCCATGAAGTATAGGCTAACATGATCGGCAAAAGCTGGTAATCCCTTGGGGTTTCCACTACGTTGGTCGTCTCATGGCTATGGCCCGAGGCGCGCTCGTCCCCTTGATTTACTCGAAGCTTCTGCAACTGAAAGGAAACAACGCCCATCAGATGACTGCCTTCACCCTTGTGACTGCAGATGTGGAAACTATCGTCAACGATTCATGGAGACTATTGGAGCCATGGGCTCATCTTTTACAGATGGTGATTGGAACATACCTTCTCTATCGGCAATTAGGTGCAGTCTGCTGTGTCCCAATCATTGTGATCCTTTGTGAGTTCAGAATAGCCTTTCCATCAAGCACTTAAAATATGGGCCTATTCACTTCGCTGACTATTTGTCGTAGTAATCTTCACACTTGTCGCTGTGGTGGGGTCCAAGATTGGTGGTCATCAAGCCGCTTGGTTTGAGAAAATCGAAAAGAGAATTGACTTGACAAGTCATACACTCAGCTTCTTGCATCCCGTCAAACTCCTTGGACTTTCAAGGATCATGGAGGAGAAACTCCATAATAAGCGGGAAGACGAGCTACAAACATCTCAGAAGTTCAGAGTCGTCAACTGCTCTGCGTTAGCATCCGGTATGACTAATCCCTTAAGTAAATTCACTCTCAACGTCTTTCTAACGATCCTTATAACAGCTTCCGCTCCTCAGGCTTTAGCACCACTGGTCACTTTTGGGGCCTACTCAATCACCAAGATGGTTTCGGGTCAACCCAACTTCACAGAAGCAACGGCTGTTACCAGCTTCTCAATTCTCAATCTCATATTGGCTCCTGCTATGCAGCTCCTCCTCGCCATCCCAATAGGAGCGCAGGCAATTGGATGTTACGGGAGGATCCAAACCTTTCTCCAGACCCCTGAGGAGCCTGTCCCTTCGACAGCCAGAACCAGTAGCTCAGACGTCACTGGGCCGAGTGTCACTCAGAAGAAGGTTGTGGAGCCTGAGTCGAGTGTTGCTCTAGAGCCGATCAAGCAGCCTTGCGAGAAGATTGAAGTCCACCGCGACTTGAGAGATCTTCCACCTATTCGATTCATGCCAAATGGGATTATTGCGATCACTGGGCCAAGCGGCTGTGGCAAGTCTACTATTCTTCGAAAACTGCTGGCCTCTGAAAGCCAAGAGTCGGGATCGTCCCCCTCAGGGGACATTGCTTACTGCTCTCAAGCTCCTTGGATCTTCGAGGGTACCGTTCGCGATAACATTCTTGGTCAGTCTGGGGTTGACAACAGCTGGTATCAATCTGTCCTTCACAGTTGCGAACTTCGTGTGGATCTGGACAGTATGCCCAACGGTGACTCTACTGAAGTTGGCAGTGGAGGATCCAAGCTGAGTGGTGGGCAGAAACAACGTATTGTGAGTGGCTGTGATAAAACACTTATAAGAGTCAAGACTAACATCATCCTAGGCCATTGCTCGAGCTTTATACTCCAAAAAGAAACGAGCAATCCTCGATGATGTAACGAGTGCCCTAGATGGACATACTATGTCTTCTCTGATAACCAATCTCTTCAGTGAGAATGGAGTGGTTCGCTCGCAAGGGATGTCTGTAGTTGTAGCAACCCACTCCGTGCAGATTCTGCGTCTAGCAAATCAGGTCTTGCTCATGAACCACAATGGTCAAGTCATCGACTCAGGTTCATACGAAGAACTCGTTACGCGGCAGGAATATTTTGCGAAACACCAAACTGCACACTCTTCACACCCTTCCTCCTCTGAAGAAGAACTCCCAGCCATCGTCAGAGAGCTTGAGACTAGTCGAGAAGAGTACGAAGCTCGACTCCAAACCAAGGTTGACGATCTGCGCAGAAAGGAAGGAGATTGGAAATCCTTCACGTACTATCTTGGTGCTATGGGATGGCTCAGCTTCATTGTCTTCGTTGCCGGTATGGCTATCTATCTAGTACTGAATGCAATCTTCGGTGTTTGGCTGGTGTGGTGGGGTGAGGATACGGATGGTAACCGTGGTCTTGGCTACTGGCTAGGTCTTTACGCTACCTGGGCCGTTCTGATCACCCTTGGTATGCTGGTAACGCCTATGTAAGTCTCCTGAAGAAGCCTTGTCTATGGCCTTGTGATGAATCGTGCTGACTTCTGTTAGTTTCTTCTTTACCAAATTGGCGTCTAAGGCGTCGCATGTCATGCACGCTGACTTGTTGACGGCCACGATGAGGCAAGTCTCCTACCCTTTGATGTGATGTAAGACCTAGGACCATTGCTAACATAGGTTTTGTACAAGAGCTCCAATGTCAACACTCTCAAACAAAGAGGATACAGGATCTCTTGTGAATAGGTAAGTCCAAACGTTACATAGCCGCAATTGTCGTCTGAATAACAGCCATCGCAGGTTCAGTCAGGATATCCGGTTGTGTGATTGGCAATTGCCATTCAATATTCTGTTAACGTTAATGGGTCAGTACACTCTATGGATCCCATGGTTCTAGCAAGCTAACTTGCGAATTTATAGCTCTTCTCACATGCCTATCAAGCATTGGTGTCGCTATCGCGGCTGTCCCATACTTGGCTATAGGTGCCCCTGCAATTGCCATTGTTCTTTATCTACTTCAGCTATTGTATTTGCGCACTTCCAGGCAGTTGCGGCTGCTCGAGTCAGTTTCCCCTTACCCCCTTTCTTTCAGCATTTTCTAGTCAAGAGGTTAACTTTTCTATCTTCTATCGTGCAGACTCGAACAAAGGGCACCTATAGTGTCGTTGTTCCTCGACAGTATCCAAGGGATCACCACAATTCATTCTTTTGGCTGGAGTCCAGCTTATGTTCAAAAGAGTTATTCACTCATGGACTCATGTCAAAAGCCCCTCTATACTCTTTTCTGCGTTCAACGCTGGCTGATACTTGTCCTGTCTCTCATCGCCACAGGCACAGAATTGGTCGTCATTGGGGCTGCAATAGCTCTTCGAACAAAGGTAAGCGCCGGCCTGGTCGGTCTAGCCGTTGTTCATGTTACGACACTGGCAAAAAGTCTGAGCGATCTTGTCATGCAATGGACAGATATGGAAACTTCACTGGGAGCTGTTTCGCGAATTTACAGATTCTCACGCGAGACTCCGCGGGAAGGACAGTCTGATGAAGGGTCTTCAAATCTGCTTGAAGGCTGGCCTTTGACTGGTAGCATCACTTTTGAGAATGTTAGCGCGACTTATGAAGAGGTGAAAAGGGACTTGGATGCTACCACGCCTGTGGAAAGCACCCCAAAACTGGCCTTGAACAGCATTACTTTCACCATCAAACCTGGTGAGAAAGTTGGTATCTGCGGCAGGACTGGCAGGTAAGCTTTCCTGGTCTACTACCTGTTGTTGCGTTTGGCTGACATAGCTTCAAAACTACAGCGGTAAGAGCAGCCTGATGGCAGCTCTCTTACAAATACTACCTTGCTACCAGGGCCGAATCTTCATTGATGGCACTGACCTCTCGACACTCCATCCCGAAGATGTTCGATCGAAGCTTAATTATGTAACACAAGAGCCGTTCTTATTTGACGGAACCATGAGAGAAAACTTGAGCGCCTGGAATTCTCCCGTCGACGACCAGGAGATGACTATGACTCTAGAGAAGGTCAACTTGTTGAAGAAGGTCACGTCTCTAGGAGGACTGGATGCTTCACTGACTCGTGATTCATTCTCACACGGCGAGAGGCAACTGTTTTGCCTCGCGCGAAGCCTGCTACGAAGCAGCAGCATTTTAATTCTCGACGAGCCTACTGGACAGTAAGTCACCAAGTCTGAAAACCACGAGCCCGCAGCCATTCTGATACGAAAAACAGTATTGACCCTGTCACGGATGCTACCATTCAAGAGGTCATTAGGGATGGATTTCCTGGTCGAACCATGATCATGATCGCTCATCGCTTGCGCACGTTGCTTGAGTTCGATACTGTTGTTGTTTTGGACCATGGAAGGGTTACTGACAGTGGACAACCAAAGGCTCTTCTGGATGACTCGACTTCTGCGTTCAGCGCGCTTTATCATGCCGTTGAAGGCCCAGCAGCGAGAAGGGGCTGATGATTGCTCATCAAACTTGGGCCACTTCTCTCAACTCTGTAAACTTCGAGATCCATTCTGAGAGTTCTGGTAAAATCGTGATTTGTGATGAAACTTTTGATTCACTCAACCTTGTCGCGCTTTTGTCGACGACAAAGTCGTTACAGTTACTTCTTACCATATGTAATTTATCATTCATTGTGTCAGTTTAAACCATCATAGATATTATTCACCATCACCGTACACAAATCATCTTGTTAGGCTGTTATTAAAAACATAGAAATTGTTGGCTCGTCAACAGTATCTCGTCCCATCGAGTTATTCCACACCTACGCTGTCCAGCACTCCTTTCGATGAAGCTTACCCTAAAGAATCTTGTGATTGGTCCGGAAAATTCTCAGCAACGTAGAGCTACCGAGCCTCCCACATCACGTTCGCTTAATTGATATGGCTTGGCGCAGGTGCCTCAGTACGTCAATCTAGCCAGGAACACCCATGTACCGTATTAAGTGCCAAATATCCGTAAGCAATGGTGGCCTTCGCAGCTTAGTGCTTACTTGACTGATCACCCCTGAACCATGCACATCATAGCAGACCAGATCTAGCCACTAAAAGTAGCTGCTCGACCCCTGCTTATGCATTTAAACCGTGTAAATCCTTCCGGCCCCGCCCTCAAAAAAGAAAAGCAAGTCGGAGGAATCAGACTCACCGCTAGTGGCAAGACACGATGTGACCGTGAATATGCACTGGACTTCATTACTTTCGTGTATTATGCATTATCAGTGTCTATCATTACCATCACGACATGTGGATCTGGTTGAGCCGAGGCAAGGCTTGAAGTCAAAGATTATGCAATGCAGGCGGAGCGTGTCCGATAACATGAAGATTGGCTCTCGAACGCTATAGGTGACATGTCGGCCTGGTCTACGCGCGCACGAGAAGTTCAGCTCCAAACCATTCATTCATACAGTATCTCCTATTTGTTCGCGAGGCCATTTTGATAAGGCAGACTCGAAGAGGTCCTGTACTGTCCACAAAACCTTTCACACAACCCCTGCACCCAAGCTCAACTCAATGCAGCCGCGAATCGACCTCCATTGCCACGCTGTGGCTCCAGGGTATCGTCAATATGCTATCGATAACGGCCACGAGAAGCCTGATGGCATGCCTGCTCTCCCTGTACGTGACCCGTTATCTCCAGAGGTTGTTCACCACACACGCTCCATTGATTACTAACATTGTCTCATACACTCAGCAATGGAGTCCCGAGCAGCATATTGCCCTGATGGATAAGCTAAATATTAGCATATCTGTATTGAGTATCACCTCACCAGGCACACACTTGACACCGAGTGATGACGGCAATGCAGCACGTCGAACTCGTCAGGTTAATGAGGAACTCTCTGCTATCTGCAAACAGCATCCATCGCGCTTTCGCTTCTTTGCGTCGTTGCCTTTGCCACTTGTCGATGAGTCCATTGCCGAAATCGACTATGCATTAGACAAGCTTGGAGCCCTAGGCTTTGCGGTTTTGTCAAATGCGAACGGAGTATATCTAGGCGATGGCGAACTTGATCCTGTATTTGCGCATTTGAACTCTCGCAAGACCGTCTTGTTCATCCATCCGACAACGTGCAACATTCTTACCTCCGTAAGGTCAAATTCTCAACCACAGGTACAAGCAGCCACGCCACTTGAGAAGTACCCTCGGCCAATGATGGAGTTCATGTTCGACGAGACTCGCGCCATTGCAAATCTACTTCTCTCCGGAACTGTTGCTAGATCCCCAGATATCAAGTTTATCATGTCTCACTGTGGCTGCGCACTGCCTTCCATGCTTGATCGCATAGGTTCGTTCGCGACTCTGATATCAGGCGCAGAAAGTCAGACTGCTGAGTTTCAGAGGTTACTGCGGGAGAGATTCTTCTTCGATCTTGCTGGGTTTCCTTTGCCTAATGCTATTCATGGTCTACTCAGGATCCTGGGTGAGGGAGGAGAGCAGAGGTTGGTGTATGGAACAGACTATCCGTTCAGTCCCGAGAAGTTGGTGGTGGGCTTAGCAGATGTTATGGATAAAGGCTTGGAAAATATATTTGGCAAGACTCGACGGAACGACGTGTATGTAGAGAATGCGAAAAGGCTTTTGAGCCTGTGAGCGTAGTGGTGACAAATATTTTGTATATCAGAGGTACATAGACCTATAAATATCACCAGTGTATCAAGGACGCAAGTCTGTAGTCGTACTTCTATCTAGGTGTATGCTATGACTGAATAAGGAGGCAATCATCAAGGCATGCTGTTAACTATAGCAAAAAACACGGATATTTATAGGTCAGTTTACCTTCCTTGCCGATGAATTTCAAACGCTAGTTAATGACGGAAGCTATATACTGATTATTACAAATTGGTTCTGACAAAAACAGCCTACTAGGTAAAAGCTTTCTAAACTACGTCAATTCACAAAATCCTCAAAGAATGGAACCCGCACCCGGCACATGGTCAATCAAAAGCATACCAGCCCCAAAGGCAGCCGCGGCCTCGATATAGCCCGCCGTTGCCGTCATGACAACAGGTCCAATGTTCTGCCAAGTTTCAGAATCCATCCAAGCTGGCCTCTCCTCACCTCTGCACATAGCAGTGTACAAACCCCGGCCAACAAACCACGAGATGGGTGAATGAAGCAGATACGCGGCGTAAGCATAACGAGGAGACCACAGCCTCTGCTTTCCTGGTTTGTTGTAGTTCTGCTCCCAAAGAGACATGAAAGCAGGTCCAACAGTCGCGAAAGTGAATTCGTTCCAGAGCGCGAAGAGTGCTGCGTCTGCAGTCCATCCCGACAGTTGCATGCCGGCTTCGGCAGGGGGACTTGTATCCTTCTCATCATCCTCTTTCTTGCTGGCCTTTCTGCCTCGCAGAAAGCTGGGGATCAAGACAACTGGAATCAATGCCAAAGAGATAGCACTGGCCTTAGCCATGGACAGCTTGCCAAGCGGGCCAGACTGTTTCTCATACAAGCTCGACATTCGCGACTTGCCCAAAACAGAAGCCATATAGCCCAAAACGTAGCCGAAGATGTGTTGAGGTAGGAAATACGGCTGCACGTGAATGACGGGGAGAGACGCGCCCATAGGAAACTTGGTGCTAACCAGGAATCTGGACCCAGCAATTACCAGCCATCCCCAGCGACACATGTGCCCGTAAATCTTGGCGACACTGAGAAATTCTGGAGAGCCAGCTCCCTTAGTTTTGAACAGGCGCAGGCAACGCGTAAGAATAACAGCGCAGAGGTCGAAGACAAGCAGCGTCATCGTGTACCAAACGGTCCCGCCTCCAGGTTCCTTCCAGCCCTTATGGTCAAGCACCGCCTTCCAATAATTCTTCAAATTCTCACGAAGATTTCCTGGGCGTGTAGCGATCTTTTGAAGCGGTTCAAGGAAGATGGAATAGAGAAATGCCGGCAGGCCCAGCCTCAGCAGTTTACTCTTGACGAACTCCTTCCATGAACCCTTGGAGAGTGACTTGGCAGTTAAGTTGCCTGAAAGCCAAAAGAATTGTCCAAGGCCATAGGCGTAGTGGAAGGCGACGTAGGGTAATACAATTGGCGATGTTTTGGCGAAACCTCCTGGATGATCCGCTGGGCCGCCGCCGCCATAAGCTGCTCCTGTGTGATTGATGATGACAATAGTTGTCATTACCGCTCTCAGATTGTCGAGCCAGTATTTCCGGCCCTTAGGCCCAGAAGGCTTGGACAAGCTCATCTTGGTGAATGATGCCCGTGAGTCGTGCTCAAACAGTAAGGGATGATTGTCGTGATGAATCGAGCACCACTCACTACTTGGAATGAGTGGTTTGGAGCGAGGCTTTGCGGGCCGTGTTCTGGATCAGGGGCAGACAGCCGAGGGAGGGAAGGGAGGGTAAGCTCGGCGTTGTATGCACGGGTACAATTGTCGGCATCCACAATTTGTTGCGGAGGATCAGATCCTACGCGCAGCCCGGACGGGCTGCGCTACGGGTACGGTCTCCATGGATGTTAGGTGCACACCCACCACGACCCTTGTCTGCAGACCCGCCTCAAGCGTCTTTTGCGCCCAGGCTAACTCCTCAATTCCACCGTCAAGGCGTCCGCTATACTAATCTATTTGGGAAACTCGTTTGGTCCTTTCTCTCCTTCAAATTCCACGTGACATTCTCATGGGACCAGGAGCTTTGCACTCAAGATTTCACCTTCGCCAATCTGTGAGCTCCCTTGTCTCTCCAGGTATTGATAGGATCAATCGCCATAACCAGCACCAGCATATTCAGTCTCCTTCGTCAGTATAGTCCACAATGGTTGATCAAACGAAGCCTCTGCTTGTTATGACCTCTACCCCGGGTGCGGGTCACGTCAATCCTATCACCACAATTGCGAAAGTGAGTAATAAACAACCCAGCCCGCCACTCCATCGTTTATGCTGATTGGTCGTTAGGCACTTATGCTTGATGGATATCATGTTACAGCTGTCTGTGCTAGTGGCTACAGGAAGCGTTTTGAAGATATCGGATGCGACTATGTTGCCATCCAAGGCTACGGAGACTATGTCGACGAGGACCGAGAGTCCAAATGGCCTGAGAGGGAATTGATGGAACCTGGACCAGCACAGCTTGCCTGGACCCTCGAGCAAAGCTTTATCAAGGTCATTCCCGACCAACTTGAGGCAGTTCAGAAAGCCATCACCAAGCTCAGGGAAGAGAACCCCGGCAAACCTGTCGTGTTGCTTAATGAATCCGCATACGCGGGTTCGCTGCCGCTGCAGAGAGGTGCACGAGGAGCAAAGCCAGACGCTTTCATCGGCATTGGCATCAATCCTATCTCTATGACCAGCGCCGATCTTCCTCCATTTAACTCGGGTTTACCGCTTCCGACCTCGCCGGAGCAGAAGGCCCAGTATGCCATGGGTTGGGAAATGATGAGGACTGTGTTTACCGGTCCTTTTGCGCTGTTCAACAGTATCCTGCAAGATCTTGGAGGTGAACCAGATGATACAGTCTTTTTCAACGATGCGCCCTATGTTTGGCCCGACCGCTTTCTGCAAATGTGTTCATCCTCGATGATGTATCCCAGAAGCGATGCACCCCCAACTCTTCGATTTGCTGGTGGAATGCCCAAGCTTCCAAAATCCGATACATCAGCAGACAAGCCAGCTTGGTGGGATGAGGTTGCAAACAATTCATCGGGCAAAGACATTATTTTTGTCTGTCAGGGCACTGTTCGCATGGATTACAAAGATATAGTCATCCCAGCGATAGAGGCACTCAAGGATCGACCCAACACCTTGGTGATTGTTGTCTTAGGCCAGCGCGGAGCGGCCCTCGACTCAAGCATCACTATTCCCGAGAATACCCGGGTGATTGATTACCTTACCTACGATGACATTCTTCCACTAGCCTCAGTATTCGTCGGTAACGGCGGTTACGGAGGAGTTCGTGCTAGTCTTGCCCATGGAACACCCTTGGTGGTTGCAGGGGAGAGCGAGGATAAGGCCGAGATGTCTGCCATTATAGAGTGGGCTGGTGTGGCTGTTAACCTCAGGACGGGAAGCCCAACAAGTGAGGCTATTCGAGCTGGAGTTGATAAGGTGCTGTCTGATCCCAGATACAAGGAGGGTGCGAAACGAATCCAAGCGGACATGGATGCCTCTGATCCTATCAAGGTTATCACGGACATTATCAATGAGGTACTCGCTGGCGTTAAGGTATAACAAGCTGGAAACATACATCTCGTGGCATACAAGTAGTTAGACCTAAGACCTTGATCAATAGGACAGCATTCGTCTGAAACTAAATACTGATGATTTCCTGGGGTATCTATGTGCACCGAAGCGAGCTTTAGATAGGAATACCAACTCACATCCACATTTAGATGTCCCTTCCGTTCTTCTATGCACAACTTGACTCAAGCATTGTGTAGCCTCCACAGGAAAGTGACACCAACACATTGTAACCAAAGCACCTTCTAAGTTTCTATTTTTAAGGGCCTCGAGATTTGGATGCCAAGTCAACTAGTGGCTAGCTAGTCACTGGCCTATCGTATAGGGACTTCCCCATAGTATTAAAGTTATTGTAAGGCTAGATAAGATAGTAAAAAGACCTTGCCGATGCCTAGGATAATATGTGTGTTACCATTAGGATCTTGTGTATGTGTGTATGACGTTATAGAACTGTTTAAGCACTATATAGACTATGTAATCAGGTTGTAGTTTAGTATAAGTTTACAAAACAAAAACAGTTCTAAGACAACAAGATCTGATACTATGGGGTATATGCATCGCTTGCATGAGCTTTTCAGCTTGCCTAGTCAGGAAGCCCTCCGTTGCAGGATGACTCTCTCCACAGGTACGCATTATCTAAATAATGTACAGTATCCTGCCTTGATATCTTGGTATGATATATGAATTCTCCTGCGTGTTTTTCAAGCAGCCTCTAAAGCGAGTCGGGTTTCCTAGGAACTGAGATAACTTACGCGAGAATGTGTCTCGGCTGTAGGTGGAAACAACATCGGTGTTGTGTAAGATCCTCATCGACACAGAAACACACTCGGGGCGGAAGTTCCTCCTTGAAACATAATCTGTTGTCGTAGGACGACCTTTGACGGTATGAAAATCTGTACGTGATTGTCAAGCTAGGGTAAAAGACTTTATATCACCAAACCTTGAGAGTAATAGGAACAACGCGCAATGGTCCGCTTAGTTTACCATTCCTCTTAGACCTCTTATCGAGTTCTTTTGGCTCTTTGAAGACTGTCTTCGTAGAACCAGTCCATTAAACAGTTGACCTGAACTTACGTTAGTTAACCCTCAAACAGAATGGTATTACGATTACTAATTTCTGGGCAATGGCAGTGTAAGTGGTAAAAACCTCTAAAACCTGCATTGCCATCAAGTTATAAGACTGAATATGCCTCACTATCTCGGCAGTCATAAGATCAGTGATCTTGAGTTTTATACAGGTCAAACTACGACATGTTCGAGGCATGCTTATCACATCTTTCAACGATCGATAGTCATCTGGGCCCGGCCGCCACTGGGCATGAATGAAGTCCAAGACTTCAACTTGAGCTGCTTTGGAAATTACTTCCCACGACATTCTGGTCATAGGTAATGATGATGATGGTTTCCACTTGCGATATACACGGCTCTTTCTTAGAGGAATTGTGGATAACGTTATGTAGACCAAAAGATGTTTGTCAAGGTAACCAGGGCCTGATGACGAATTCTGAATTGACGTGCACACGTGGCATTCAATTGCAGGGGATCATGGGATGCTGCCGAACTTGAGACAATCTCAATTGGTTGATCTCATAAGATGCGACTCGATGTGGAGTCTTAACCGGAGCATTTGAAATGCTCGATGCTAGCTGAGGCAGGGGTTTTTGCCAGCCTTTCATGGAGTGGTTCGATTATCTCATACCTGATAGGTAATAAGATCGACGATGAATTCGTCATTAGTAATCTTGTTCACGAGCAATTAAACGGATCCAACATTGGTGATGGGACGGAGCTAGTATCCACTATATGCTGTTGGCTAACACAACCGAACCAACAAGGCAGCCCAGGGTTGAATGCTTGATACAGGCCAAGATGTAATGTAATTTATATCCAAGAATACAACCTTCAGCTCAACTGCATGGAGCCTGTCGTCTGTTAACCTAGGCAACACAACACTACTCCCTAATATAACAACCATGACTTATAAAATAATCGACAACGTTGCTGCCGAAGGAGCTCCCTACTATACACCCGCTTAAGAACCTCGAGCAGGTATATGAACCAGCGGCTTTACTAAGCTTTTCGAACCTATTACTATCCGCAGTATAATATTCTTAAATTGCTTATTCCTTGCGCCTCTTTGCCAGTACTTAGCTAAAGATAGCTATGCTATTAATTAGCATTTAACCTATCTAGGTAGTATTATTTAGTATAGCCCTGGATTAGCTATAGTTAAGGCTATTGCTATAAAAAATTATAGTTAAATTATACCCTAGGATATTAGTCTATAGAAGAATAGCTAGATTAAGCTATTAAAGTATATTATTATATTTATATATAGCTAGAATTAGAAGATTAGTATTTAATTATCTTATGCAGGCTATTAGGCAAGCTATACCTCTTTATAGCTTAGTATTAATATTATTACTGCTAAAGAAGTTAGCAGATAGCTTAATAATATTATTAGTCTATTAGCTATTACTTAAGAGAAAGGTATTAATCTAATTCCTAGAGTATTAATAAAGTAAAATATTAAGTAATTTAAGTTTAACTTTATAGATACTATAAAAAGGGCTATAAAAGCCATGTTTATTATTATTAAGATTTACTCTGCTTATAGATACTTACTGCATTAATTTCTAGACCCTTTTAATAATTAGAGGATAGATAAATATAGAATTAGCTTTAAGAATAGAATTAGACTTTTACTAGAAATAGTTAATTCTATTTAGGCTACTATTCTTAAGATAATACCTCTATTTATTTAGATTAGTATAATTAATTAGTTTAAGTAAACCTTTAACTTAAAGAAAGATTTTCCTAAAAGCTAGACCCTTAAGTAGACTGTTTAACTTGCCTACCTTTTACTTAAATATAGTACTAATTTACTTAATATTAGCTTAGGTAATATATACCTTAAATCTGCTATTGCTATTAAGTCTAGTCTTGCCTATTAGGCAAATATTATAAAGGAAGTTAAGAAAGCTATATATAATAAATTGCTTATATTAGCTATTAGTAGATTTAAGACTAGGACTTTAGCTAAAGAGATCCTATAGTCTAGTATTAATATTATATGGGCAGGCTATTGGTTTTAGTAGAATCCTAGCTTGGTTTAAGCCTTTATTAATAAGCTAGGTGTAGAGGTTAAAATAGCTAATCAGATTGGCTGGAGCTTTAAAGGTCGTGGAAAGGGGAGAAATAAAACTTCCCTTTAGAGGATAAGTATACTTATTATAACTTCAGGTTGTGTCATAGAGGTTAAGCGCAAACAGTCGATAATGAGCACTTGCCTACTATAATAACTCAGGTCTTGGTTAAAAAAGAGATTAACATTAAATTATCAATGAATGGTTGTTGAAAGGCTGTAGTGCCTAATAACGAATTGCTTAAGCACTTGAAGAATTGAGTCCTAAATGCCTAACCCTAGAGAATATAAGACCACCCTATATGGGACCATATCAATTATTACTTATGTCCTTTTGTTCTGAAGCTTGATTTTGGAGTCAGTCCAAGTCGAAGAGATAACCCATCGTTTCGCCCGGGATGGCCACCATGTGATTGATTTCGCAACATACCTTTTACTAGCCTAGGTTTGGCTACAGCAGATACAGCCTCGAGTAGTATATTCTGAAGTCACAGATAAATCCTTCTACCTTCTCTTTATTCCAATGGCGTAAATGCCGGGCCACACGAATGAAACTGCGCCCAAGCAGATAACCATCTCCAGACCCTGTTGTGTTGACACCGAGTGCTGTCTTTAGTCATAACAAGGCAGATTCATCCGAGGTGCCGAGAAGACGCTTGATGATCTACAAAGCCGTCAAACCAGTTGCTACATCATTACAGCCATGGCGTGTTGAGGGGTGTCGAGGCGTAAGCACACGTCTATTGGTTTTGTGCGGAGGCGTCAACCACATCGCGACGTTGTGCGGCTGCGACCTCAATTAGGATCCTCTCGTCACGATGTTAAAAGTACAGATTCATCCAATGTCACCTTCCAAAATAGTAAGTTGCCGAACTAGTAGAAGTTTCCCGATATGATCTCATCCGTCTGAAATGAGACGTGGATACGGCTAACGTGTTGCTACTGCTATCATCCGAAGCTTGTATCTCTCCGGCTCTGGCAAGCCAAATGTGAGCCCAAGAGAGTAAAGACAATGCCATGTTCACATGAGTTTCAGCGTTTCATGTAAAGCGGTGGAGGAGCTACTTATCTACTTCCTCGATATGTTATCGACCAATCTTCGAGGCAAGCAAACAGGTCTTTATGCGGCGTGTTTCCTTTCACGAATATGAAGCAGATGATGCCTTTCTTTAATAGTTAATTCGTAAGTTTTCCTCTTTCAGTTCACCGGGAGAAGTCTGGCAATAAATAGGTACATATGAGCCTTGACCAGGTCTACGCAAGTAGTTACAATTTTGTGAGGATGATCTATTTTTGTCATTTGCCAGGGTCCGAAACGCGAAACGACAACCCCACCTCTTGTGCTGGCTCACCCGCGGCTCAGGCTTAGCTCGGGTTAAAGCAGCGACTACACAGGATACTGACTGAGGGAGGAAAGAGCGAAGGTCGATATTCGCTTTCTGTATTCACCTGATCCATGGTATATCATCATCCCTTGTCACTCTCATAAATTCACTTAAGGAGTCTCCAAGATCCAGTCTCAGCCCAAATTCTGGCATACCACTGATGCAACTCAGTCACCCAGGGAGGCATAGGTCCCTTGTTTCCCGCAACTTTGCCTTCACTCGAGAACAAGACGCTCTTGAGTCGAAGCTCAACCTCGTCGTGAGCCTTGTCAATGGTGGCGCTAATCTGGAAAAGACCGTCGGATGGTCGTAGTGCTTGGTTGCGGGGTGAATCACCACAGCGCACGGTGATTGAAGTTGCCGTCTTCTCAACAACCTCGAAATGATCGGTGATGGCAGTCCCTCTGTCGTAGGTGCTTGTGGAAAGCTGTTCAGGCTCCCAGAGTTGCTGCTCGGTCTCGGGACCACGCCACTTGAAACTGAGATACCTGCGCTGAATATCGAAACCTCCAAATGTCAATCAACATACATCAAACTTCATGATAAGTGAACTTACCCCAACCGCTCCAAACACCACGGCAAAACTCGAGCGCTAAGTCGCCGTTCTTCTGGAGAAGTTCAGGTCGGATCTTGTCTAGCGGGATTCTCTTGATTACGACATCCTGAGTCGCGGGGTTTCCGTTGGGATTGGCCCTTCTGAAGAGCCTTGAGGACCAAAGGGGATCATTGGCTGGAAGCGGGGAGATGACAGGGTTTTGAGAGGCAAGGTAAGCTGCAGCTGTAGATGTACCAAGCAGACCCGGTACGAAGGTCTTTCTTACAATGCGAAAGATGCCCATGATGAACGTGTCTCTCTTTGAGGTATTTGGTGATTGTGTTGAGGTTGATTTCAAGCGCGAGATAAGAATCTTAATCGGCGTTTCTCGGTTGAGTTTCTAGTGGAGCAAATGTTGGTTATACCCGCTTTTTGATTGGATGCAATGGATCAGGTCATGCGACCAGGTTACATAAATCACAAGATCTAGCTGACATAATTGCACAGCGGGAATACGTATAGAGCATACTTTAAATCCGCTATTCACTATTAGTTTTTACTAGGCTTGTGTTTATCCAGGTGATTTATGCAAAGATCGTCTCAGTTACCAGCTTGTAAGAAAGTTCTCAGTACTCTCGGCAATGGCCATGCCTGACAGTCCTTAAACATCCTCACTGTTCTCCTCAAAGCCTCTCTTTCCCAAGGATCAGTGAAATAACTTCCATACATCTGAATAGCCAACGTTGCATTCACGAGACCTGGCTGTATTTCCGGATGTTGCACTGCTGTACCACAAACCTCAAGCACCAGGGCCCTTACCATTCCTTCTGCTTCACGATAGGCGGCGCGGACGTCTTTTTCTTGTCTGGAAAAAGTTAGCAGCCACTTTAGTAAATAACATGAAAAATGTCTCACGATAGAAATGGTGATTCAGCTATTAGTATCATCTTGGCAATCATCATATGTTGCATGCCTGTCAGAGCGATAGGTGAAGCGAACCACATCATTGGAAACACCTCTCCAGAGATCTTATCAGGTGGTTGGTATAAAATGGGCGAGAACCGGCCCGTGACACATTCGTCCAAATACTCCTCCTGCTTTTTGAGATTTCCTGCCTTGAGTTAACTATCTTCCATCGCCTGGAGCACGGGCGATGTATACTCACGCCACCCAGTTTCGGATTTATCACTGAAGAGCCACTTTGCAACCTGGTTCGTATGGGACACGAGTTTGTTTGCGGGTGATATGTCCACCCACTCTGCAGGCGGCTCAACTATTTGCGGTGAATAACCTTTCAGTAGTGAATAGTAGACCTCTTGTCTCAACGCAATCCAGTAGGAGGCATTCAACAATTCCCTTCGATGACTCAAATCATCAGCCGTTAGACTTCTCAGAACCGCATTTAGAATTGCTAAAAAGTTGACACCTTCGTTAAAATCCATCTCAGATCCAGTGTCTTGCTCATGGTCGTCCAGTTCTTCGTAGTGGCGCAGTATCACAGCCGTTGTGACAATAAGCTCTCGAATCTCACCGTCTTGGGTAGTGTGGAAGTCTTTTAGAACGGAAATACATTTAAGCATGTACTCAACTGATGAACCAGGAGTGAGATTCGGTAGAGGTTGACCACGGTAGACAATTCCCTGCGGCGTTTTGTATCTCTCGACGCGACAGAGATGGCGGGAAGACATGGCAAGTATGGCGTTGAGGAGAGGAGGATAGCGACGGGCTCGCTCTGGAACCATAAGCTGGTAACGTCTTTGAGGATCAACCAGATCGAACTAGATGTATTAACAAACGTGCTTGAGAATTATAGCTGATTAATGATGTACCCAAGGCGACAAATCTTCAATAAAGTATCGTAGAAGGCAAGCTTCCTGAATATCCAATGGTGAATCTCTTCCCTGTGTCGGTTCAATTGTGTGTAATGAACCACCCCAAGAGGGTCCTCGTTCAGAAAGAGCATGGTTATCTCGCGTTGGTTGAGGATAAGAAGCTAAATGAGTTGCGCTACCAAATTGACTATTTCCAAATGGTATCAGGCTTTCCGTCATCCCTGTGTTTGTATAGGACGAACTCTGTAGTACCGATGTCGAAGTGCCTCTTGTACCGTCATAATCAGAGAGGTTGCTTTGTGACTGGTTGCCAGGTGACATCGATATTGTAGTGTCATTGTCAATGGCGATCTTTTTTACACGCCGTCGTGGACCAGTCTGAAGACGAACTTTCCAATATCTATCTGAGTAACGCAAATTCTTACAATCATGAAAGAAGACTTACACTCTTTGGCATTGCCACTGACCCAACTCTGGGACTCCGAGAATAGCGCGTCATACTTTGCCGACGACCCTTGTCTGAACTGGCGACCCTCGGAGCGCACACAATCTAATCCTCTGCTTTCACATCGACGGCAACATTCTGATTTTTGATCACCTGAATAAAAGCGGTCAGTGGTTAGAATCGTTATGTCGTGGAAGGGCCACCGACATTTGAGATGCTTGTCTGGTTTGATTGACTACTGTTAGTTGTGTGACAACCTGTTGGACTTGATTACCCTACTTTTGCACTCGAGACATGGTTTCCTTACTGTAGGCATGCTGTATCCTGGGTCGTGTTGCTGACTGATGAAGGAAGATGAACCCAGCGACATCTGACGCGGGGTTCATCAAACAACCGGCTGGAGTTCTAAAAATAGACATTATCCAGTCCTTGCAATACTACATTATGCTGTCGTTTTCCATACACATTTTACACACGGCTTAGCCTGCAAACATGGACAACTTCAAACACGAACAGTTGTTTCGACAGCCAGGCTTCTCTTTGGAATCACCTGTACCATGCTTAGTTGGTTTATGCCACGCTCTGTGGTAACGATATTCAAAGATGAATTTATTACGTCACTATCTCCAATGGTTATCAATGACTGCTCCGCTTTCACTCTAGTTTGACATAACTCTCTGTCATAATGGCTTAGATACGGTATCTATCGGCAATTGTACTTAGGTTCTCATTTGACTAAGTAGAAATAAATGTTTCTATTTTATTCTTTCCACTTTGATTTGTATCAGTTCAAATAAAAGCAGAGAGGCAACTCACATAAATCAATCTTTACCACTTGCAGAAATCCTTGTTAGATATAGTATAGAACTGAGATAAATGTTTACTTGGGTTATTCTATCTGCGAGATATTTTAAGAGCTGATGAAGTCTCGTATGCATGGCTTTGTATAGTTTATTTCAAGTTGACTTGTTTAACCAGATCTAGGGTATGTTCAAGTACGTGGAGATGGAATTACATCCAATCGGATTGAAGCATTGATGGCAGGAACAGTATTAGTCCGAGATTAGCAGGACCTCTTAAATTGTCACGATTGGTGGAGTTACTCGCCAAGCAAACTCCTTTTACGGGACTGGCTGTTCGTCTGGCTGTTTTGAGTTTAGTACACTGGACCATTTAGGCTACTTGCCAGTGCATGGAACTACCTAAGAAAAAATCAACATTCGTTCAATTTTCCTAGTCACATTCATTTCACCGTAGCGGAGCTGCTTTTCATTCATTTAAACGTTTCGGGTTATTATCTGCTGCAGAATTACGGAGGACGTGCACCTTGTTAAACCGTTTTAAAAGTTTCGATTTCTAATTGCAGACATGTCTCACGAGATAGCCAATGGGAAGGGCGAAGCAGAGAACTCTACTCTGTTGACACCTGAGACTATCAATGGAACTGTTTCGCCTAGTCCAAGTGCAAGCTCTTTCGCTTCTTCTATTGAAACAAGCGACTCGGAGTTCACTTCATCGTGGGCAAAGTTGCAAGATGTTTATTCTCGGAACATCGGACTCTTTTATGTTCTGCTGGCACAGCTGTTCGCCTCTATTGTAAGAAACCGCTTGAATATCAACAAGATATTTACTGACAAAATCAGATGTCCATGACAACGAGGCTCTTGTCAACTGGGTTTGAGACAAAATTCCATGCTCTTCAGATTATATTCGTCCGAATGCTTGCCACTGCACTGATCGGATCTTTCTACATGTGGCGTGAGAAAGTCCCCGATTTTCCTTTCGGGCCGCGCGAAGTTAGAGGATTGCTGGTGCTGAGAGGCATGGCTGGATCTGTTGGGCTATTTGGTCTTTATTGTAATGATAATGATGTTTCTGTAAGGTATATTAGCTAACAAACGGACAGATTCTCTTTCATATCTCGATGTGTCAGACGCGACGGTCATCACTTTCCTGGTTCCGACTCTGACAGCATTCATTGCCTGGGTTGCTCTACGCGTAAGTTTTCAAGGGAGATAGTTAGACATGTAACTTAATCTGACTGAATGACTTTCATAGGAACCGTTCACCATCAATGAAGCCTCGGCAGGTCTCATCGCTTTTACAGGCGTTCTTTTTGTCGCTCGTCCTGCTTTCATCTTCCCACATAATGATTCCTTCCTATCAGGATCATCCCCTGGTGATGAAAGCGCCACCAAAGGTATTCTTTCAGCAGTCAAGGCAACACCCCAGGAGCGCACAATTGCCATTTGCTGTTCCATTTTCGGCTCCATTGCTGCAGCGACAGCTTACTCAACCATTCGGGTCATTGGAAAGCGAGCTCACTCTCTTGTGAGCGTCAACTACTTTGCTATGTTAGCTACTGTTAGCTCTTTTCTTATCATTACGATCCATCCTGAGTTGCAGTTTGAGATCCCCAAGAGTCTCGCCGAATGGTAAGTCAACAGTCGACTGTGCTTGGCATGAACTAGAACTAACGCGCCCAGGGCCATTCTGCTCTCCATTGGGGTTTCGGGTTTTCTATTCCAGGTTCTCCTTACCGAAGGTCTACAGAGAGAGAAGGCTGGCCGAGCGACCAACCTTATTGTAAGTCGTTTGCCATTAAGACAACTTCGCCATGTCTAACCAGTGAACAGTATGTACAACTTGTCTATGCGATCGTCATTGACCGTGTCATTTGGGGAACGACTCCCCCACCTGCTAGCTTCATTGGCAGTTCTCTTATCATCGGATCGGCTGTTTGGGTGGCCTTACAGAAGAAGGCACCCTTAAACCCGAAGCCGGTGTCTGATGAGGAGAGAAATGCTGGCCTCGACAAGGATGTGACGAAAGAAGCATAATACGCAGCCTGAGTGATGGGCCATTTATCTACTTAGTACAAGACTATTGTATGTTATTGCAGTGTACTGTTAAGGTCTATCATGTGTTAGCGGAATTTGTGTGAACTCCCACATGTCAGTCTTAGGGTTTCGACTTACTTCAGTGCCACAAAATCCGTCGCTCTGATATTGGTATTCGCGGAACAACACTGCGATATATACCCTTTTTCCGGTGGGAAAATGGATCTGTTCACTAATGAGACAAAAAAGTCTAGTATAAGGACAGACACCTGCGTCGCGAACAGAACAATCCGTTCCTAGTGCCTATGGAAGTCACACTCCGGATCAAGTTGTTATGTTGAAATAAACCTTCACTTTACTGAGACTCTGAACGAGACTGCTCGGATAGACATAATAAAATCAATGTTCGATCAATTGGAATTCGATGAGCCTGTCAACCTGATAGAGCATTGCGTATCGGTGCATATGATCCGAGTTTAATTTGCCTGTCGTTCCAGCTCTCCCTCAACCTACTTCTTCTGCTTCTTAAGACACTTGGTACATGTGCCGTCTGGTATGGTCTTCCGTTCCACCGATGATTTTCCACATGCGCCCCATTTGTTCTCCTTTCTGCCTTTGCTACACATTTGGTAGTCTCGGCCCGTTCGCATTTCGTCACCGCACTGGATGCATGTATAAGACTTCCTGACTTCCGTGCACATGGTCAATCTGTTGTTGTTGTTGTTGTTGATTTTCGAGTGAGGTATTGTTTATATATGATGTCAATTTGAGTTGATCTGTAGTCGAGACAGGGCAGGGGCGACTTTACGGACTTATATACTTACTAGTTCTGGATAGTGAATAACAAATTAATGCCTGTCGGTTTCACACCTGCTAAACCTTGGGCTCTGATAGATTGACATCCAACAAGATGCATGGTCCTATACCATAGGAAGACCCTTGTAACTTCTTTGGAATAAAGAAATCTCTTACTGAATCACATTGACGAAGTTTCTCCAAGTCCCTCAATCGAGGTTTATTGCCAGGGAGAAGTTTCATCCGATGCATCTGTATGCTGTTCCCAGTGCCGCACTGTCTAAAATGTGCAAACAATAAAGTGAACTGACTCTGCCGCGTCTTATTTCGTCACTACCTATTCTTACCAATTGGTAGACACCAGTTAATTAACCTCCCTTTACTGATCGAGCCAGGCATGTGCAGAATGTGACCAATGTTTGATCACAAGCATCATTTGTTATGTACTAGCTATGATGTATGTCAACGCCTCCACATAACGTCTGTATCGTGGTCTAATGTTGCCTAATACCACTGATATCTAGGTCTCAGAAGTCAATCATAATGTAGCGGTAACTAAGCCACCTTTTCAAGTCTCCTCGTTATCTGGTTCGATTGTGCTTACTCTGTGCTATGTCCTTTCATGGGATAGAGTAAATAAATGTGCTTCTATAGATACCCTTTCTTGAGTTGAGCGTAGTGAATGTTGAAGTCTTGACTTAAATTCAACCGTGAAACTGACACCAACTTTATGTCCCTTGACAGTGCATCTCTAATAGGCTTGGAAGACTTCGAGAATGTAACATAAGAAGGCTACCAAACTTCAAGTTAGTCATTGATTCAAAGACTTGGGTTCGACAAGTTAACCTTATGCTACTAATCTACATACCATGCATAACTTGAATCATTGGAACTGAAGTTTACTCTAAAAAATTACCCACTTGGCTGATTCACTATTCAAACCAATGATAGCGTCGTATCAATCCTGTACATGTCTATATCGTTCCGCCCGTTTGAGTCTATGCTCTGTATTAAGGTCACACTGCTGAGCCCGTCTTCCCTCGCTGAAACTGCTCCTGCTTCTGTATTATTATCATTACTTGGCGTCGTGACGTTTGCTGAAGGCCTTTTATCTTGATTAGTAATCGTGCGAAGACGACGTAACGGCCGATTAGAAACTTGACGTCTGTTTCGGCGACAGACACGTAAGACGAGTATACGCATAATGGGGATAGAAGCAGCCATAATGGTGACCGCGATCTCAACAGTGGACCAGATGAAAATTCCGACTCGATCCACTGTGAGAGGCGTTAGTAATGAAGGCACACGGCAGGGACGTTCGACGAGCTGCAGACTCACAAGTGCGGTTCTGGCTGCTGAGTCCAAGCATCCCAACGCATTTCGCTCCAGCTGCTGCAGCTGCACTGGAGTCTTATTAGCAGTTTCCTTCGACATGATAGCCTAACAAGACTTACAAGATACCGAAGGTTAGAGCAATCCCAACGCCAATCTTCTCCCGTGTTCGCATCGAGAGCCTCCAAATAATCACCCAAGCAAGGATGCAGAGGATCAGATCGATTAGACCTGAATAAGCTGTTACATTGATTAGTGTGGACAAATCTTCACGAAGTGATACAACGTACCTCCAGCAAAGACATTGTAGTAAGTTGCAACTAATGGGTTCCAACAGGCCCCTGGCAGATTCGAGTGCCAGACCTTCCTTGCCGGTGTGCATTTGATAAACGAGAAAACAATGACCAAGTTCATGATGATGTTCATTGTGATGATGAGAAACCATAGGAACCAATACTTCCAGCCGTCCTCTAGCCGCAGTAAGGTCAGAGCGAACGATGTTTTGCTCCATGCTACAGATAAACAAGCAAAGAGGCCATAAATAGTTCCAGTAAGAGCGATTGTTGGTACATTTTCAGGATTAACCTTTGATATGTCCTTGCCAAAGCCGAGGCTAACGTCGAAGATGGTAAGACAAGTGGCAATCAAGAGGCATATCTATCAAACACGTTGTATGTTAATTTCAATAGTCTATTGACACGGGCTCGCACATGTGAGACCAAATTCGCGGCTTTCACGGCGCTCTCATATTGTCATGCGATATGGAGAAAGTTGCTGATAAAAACATGTAGAAACTTGAGATGGAGAGGTTGAGAGAACGTACCCACGCCGCGATGAGGAAATGGTCGTCATACCAGAAGCCCCGATGACGAACGATCTTGCAATATAGACGAAGGACCAAAAAGATGCCCGAGAGGAAAGTCAGAGACACAGAGACTATTATAATGGTTGCGCCTAGACTGACGGATTCTGGCATCTGATGAGATGGTTTTGTGGTCTCATTAGGAATGTCGGTGTCATGCGTGAGTGGAGGATGTTGGGGAAAAGAAAGGGGATCCGGGGGACGGGGATTAAGAAATCTATGATCGGCGGTAGCCAAGCTTTAGAAAGGCACAGTGCTCCTCTACCGAAGTCTAATGGTAGATGGCGTTGACTAGCCAAGCCACATCATACTGGGTCATCAGGATAGGTGCCGTATTCTGCGTTGAGCTTGTTCAGAGATTCAAATTGACTAAAGGTATCTTATTGTAGGGATTAATTACGAGGTGAAACAGAAGCCAAAAGAAAACTTCAGTGTTTGAGCCTTCCGTATTCGATACACAGGCCGACATTAACAACGTTACTATAAAACTGAGATCAGCGACCAAAAGTGCCGTGAACATACACGAGTCAGTTATGTTTATCAATCATAAATCTCACCGCCCAAGCCATACTGTACTAAACCTAAATATTGATCTTACTGTCTAATACATTGACAGTGTCATCGTGCGCAATTGATTGGTTCTTCGAGGCTTGGAAACCCCAGCCACGGCCGAAGTTTCCCGGCAAACTACGTCCAAAGAGGATATAATCCCAACCTCACGCTCCCTCAACAAATGCCTAGAATGAGGCGGAGTCTTCTAGATTAAACGTTCCAAATAAACCTCCGAAACACACCGTTATATTATTAACCTTTCGAAATAGATGCACATCTAGTCCTAACCTGATAGGGAAATGCAAGGCTAAACGCCATACTAACCTGGAGCAATCTCAACGAATGTAGTATATATCTCACTTGGAACATAGCTTTTTATACTTGCCTTACATTTGTGGTTGTAGCTCAATCTTGGCGCATTTAGAGTACACTTTCCCTATGCACATTAATAATAAACTGATTCCAGATTATAGAATAAGAGATTGAATTACTTTTTGCCTTTAAAGATCTAGCTTGCATGCTTATCTGGCTTGTGTGCTTATCGTAGACGTTATGCCGACTAAAGAAGTATTGCTGACAGCGATAATGCTGCATGCGGCTAAATGAATGCCCGACTCTATAAAACGCCACCAAACACCTTTAACCCAACATTACGAACCCCTCTTTTTAGTATCTTTAACAATGACAGAATCAAAAGCCTGGGTATTTTCACAACGGGGGCTTCCCTGGGATGTCCTCAACCTCACAAATCAGCCCATCCCAACTCTACCACCTCCTCTCCCTTTGCCCAGAGCCGTGCCGAATCCGGAAGAATGGATCGTGGTCAAGGTGGCCTTTGTAGGCCTCAACCCAGGTGCCATCTTTCAGATGACCCTCGTCCCACCCTTTATAAGATCTTCATCTTGTGTTCCTGAAATGGACTTCTCAGGTACTGTGATTGATGTCTGGCACCCAGATGATGAGTCCGTGTTAGCACAGACAAGAAGATTCAACAAGGGGGATAAGATCCTCGCAATGCTGCCAGCTAGTTATACTTTGCCTACCGGAACAGGCGCTTTAGCTCAAGTTGTTCGGATCCCAGCGAGATACGCTGTACACAAGCCAGAGCGTGTTAATTTTGGTGATGGAGCGGGGTGTTTGCTAACAGGCTTAACGGCAAGGCAGTTAGTGTGCGAGTCGGGAGCGAAGGCAGGTGACCGCGTGTTAGTCAATGCTGCAAGTGGCGGGATAGGCTCTTTGGTAGTACAGCTGCTTCGAAAGGTTGTTGGAGTCGACGGATATATCGTCGGAATCTGCAGCGGCAAGAACATTGCGTTGGTGCAGAGTCTTGGAGCTGACGAGGTGAGTCAAGACACGCCATGTAGAAGAATGTCGTGTAACATCCCACAGGTCGTTGATTATACGCAGTATAATCCCTTGAACCAGCACTTGAAGGAGAAATTCTCATCAAACCCTTTCAACGCTATCATCGACACACATGGCAACCAAGCATTATACCTCGCGTCACCAGCATACCTGGTTCCCGATTGCAATTATTCTTCCGTCGGTATAAAGCCGCCCACGTTCTTTGTCCCAGACTTCCTCCGCGCTGTGCTACAAATGAAACTCAACGAGTGGT
This sequence comes from Fusarium sambucinum, assembly GCF_050947815.1. Classification (NCBI taxonomy): domain Eukaryota; kingdom Fungi; phylum Ascomycota; class Sordariomycetes; order Hypocreales; family Nectriaceae; genus Fusarium; species Fusarium sambucinum. The sequence continues at coordinate 9,556,263 of NC_139293.1, read as the reverse complement.
GGCCTACATCGTCCTGGCTCGGCGGCGTGGGACGTAAGTGGATAGGCACGTCTATGATGAACCCTACGCTTCAAGACCGTCAGGATATAGCGGATATGTTGGGTCGAGGCGATATCAGGCTGGTGAGGGACAGCGTGTGGGCGTTTTCTGACACTAAGGAGGCGTATAGGAAACTTGCTGGACTCCATGCCAGAGGCAAGATCCTAGTAAAGGTGGATGGGCAAGCTGGCGACGAAGAGAGTTAGATGGTATCCTCTAGGTTGTGGTTAATTCGCCGAATCGACACCGCATTCGTGAAAGGCTAAAATCAAGCTTGTTACTACGTTTAAAAAAAGTCACAGTAACGTTAGTTATAGTCGCGCTAAATTTGGAATTATGGGGCAATAGAGGGTGCGGTTCAAGACGGTGACAAATCAAGATCAAAAGTATCTGAGCCTTGAGACAGTCCCAGACTTACAATTTGGATCACCTGAATAATCCTCCTGAGAACCGTGCTGCTTGATCACCGAGGATGGCTGTATCTTTGCATTCATTTAAGAACCAGAGATATCTGAACCTACTATTGCTTGTCTTCCTATTATAGCTGTGTCCGTACATTCTTGAGTTATACAATGGGTCTTGAGGACAATTGCTAATACATTATAGTAACTGCATATGAGAAGCGCATCTCTATATTTATAACATCACATCTTCAGTCGACTGTTATAATAAATCCGGAAATTATAGCCCCGATACTATTAATCCATTATAGCATCTAACTACCTAATAAGTAAGTTCCGATTTAAAATACATAATGCCTAGCTGTGAGCCGCGGCTGGAAAGAAATACCTCTTTACTGTCCGATATGATTCTTAATGAACTCGTGGATATTTCCAGCATCGTGTCCACCAACCTCACGGAAACGTAAACACCCCTGCGGCCCTGCATCCCCCTCTGCTTCTAAAATTTTGCCTATCAGCCAGGCGTGGCCAGGTGCCAGCTGCGTCATGTCTTTCGGGATCTGGGCTTCGCTGCATTTCTGTTGTGCATCATGCCACAAAACGTTCCATCGTTCTAGGGCCCTTGATATTATCGGGAGACAGGTTGCGGTCAGCATTCCTGCGCGAAGGTTGAAAATAGTTGGTTGCAGAGCTATCGTTTCTTATTAGCACACGAGTTTGGCATCGCCCTGCCTCAGAATCCTTGTGTCAGACTCACCCCAGAGACATACATGTAAATCATTGATACTCAGCCGCTGAAGAATCTTCTTGTGCTCTTCAGCCCAATCTTCTTCGAACAAGCCAGGAATCACTTCTCGAAGTGGTGGTGGGCGCCAATCCGACACGGTCAATGCCCGATGGGTCTCGAACTCTAACTCAGTCTCGGCATTCCAAAGACATTCGTGACAGGGTAAATCCCCCATCATTTCGGAAACAGTTGTAGATGGCGGATGGTTAAGGTATAAGACACACATTGCATCCATGAAAAATGTCCCAATGGCGAGCCTAATGGCAGACTCAACTTCGATGAAGTCTGACCAGCTTTGCTCCCGTTGGCCATGCGTGTGTCTGACCTTGAAGATCTGCAGGTTCCTTACGATGGCAACGAAGTCTGTGCGCCGCTTCGCGGTGATTCTGCGTCGCGTCTTGTAGCAATTGACACTGCTCTGGATCATTACGATGAAGAGAGCGGCCTGGCATGCTTCAACCGCGCTTGTGCCAGGGTTCCCATGGTGTCGTACAGTGACCTCATCGAAGGCCTCCAGATGGTTGAAAATGTATGTTTCGATCGTATCACACAGTTCCTGCGAGGGGCGGAGACCTTGGACAGCGGCGTCATCGACAGAGTGTGCGAAGATGGCACCGGACAAGGCAACAGCGAGGAGCAGAGGAAGTGAGGCCCTGTCCAGGATAAAGGAAGGCCAGTGTAAAAGGGGTAGCTGGGAGTGCCTGTAGCGGTAGACGGCCGATATGAAGGCGAGAAAATTGGACTCGGTGAAAAAAGGCGCGGACATGGGGTCGTGGTTGATTTTGTCCAGCTCCGAGGCGAGGAGCTGAACTCGAGCGTGGAGTTGGCTAGTGGAGGTAGTGAAAGGCGATGATGCAGGACCAAAACCCCAGAATTCTTCGTCTGCGGCGGTACCTGTTCCTAGAGAAAGTGAGAAGAATGGATCCAGCATTGGCCAGGACATGGGATTGAAATCGGCGCCGGGGGATTGGGGCTGGAGATGGTGTTCGGTCTCGGTATTGCCAATAGGGATTCTGTTCCACCAGCTTCGCATTGGTGTCGCAGGGTCAGGGGGTTCAGTGAGCATGGCATCCATCATCGAAGGGTTGTTTGGGTCTGTGAGATTGAGCAAATAAGAGACAGCCAGGCGGTCTGGTTCTGGTTCCTTATCGGCTATGTAGTGTTCATGTTCTCGGGAAGGACGGTGTTTTTGGTCATAGTGGTCGACTAAACCGAGAGTGCAATTGAGTCCTCGAGAGGAGCATCGTTCGCATGGTCTCTTTGCATCGCATGCCAATTTGTGGCTGGAGCAATAGTCACAGGCCTGGCGCTTTCTCCCTCTCTTTGCTGTACGAACAACGTCGTGTTCGGGTCTGGCTGTGCAAGCCAGAGCGTGCCTTCGAGCGACATCGCTTCGTACGAATGATCTGTCGCAGAATTGGCATGCATGTTGGGGTTGGTCGCCGTGGGTGGCTGCATGCCTTAGCATATGGGTACGCCGAAGAAATGGACGGCTGCACATTGGACAAAGGTGCCTTTGGGTGTCCATTTCTTGGTGTTTCTTGAGTGAAATTGAGTTGGAGCAACTGCTCAGGGTTGAAAAATGATGACAGGTTTGGATTACCAGAATGAAGGTGGGCACTTACTTCGATACTTCAACCAATCAGACGACCAGCGGAGCCGAGGTGCCGGGTAGCCCTGATAGCCACCGACTCAGTTATGAAGTCAAGCCACAGTTCCAAAACCGCGCAAGTTAAGACACAACTAGGATGAAGGTATCATTGATATAAGCTTTTAAATAACTTATATGACTGTCCACAATGAACAGCTTCTTGAGGGCTTTGCGGGCCTAGCCTGAAAGACGTTACGTCTATGCCAGAAATGAGTCTGGAAGCCGGCATGGTAACTGCGGAACCAGGAACTGAAACCACAGAATTTGACGAGGCTTTGTTTTAAGATGAAGAAAGAGTAATACAAAAGGTCTGAGGGTCATATCGAATATATTATCTTAGTATACTAGGTCGTAGCTAAGTACTGGGCTTCTCAAATTTCCCAGGGTGGTGGCGCGGCAGGCATTTAAACTCGGTCTCACTTTCGGACTTTGCGTTCCAAGATCAATCGAGCCCACCATCTACTCCAAGCTTGCGAAATTTGTATAATTTATCCCGCAAGATGAATTAACCCATGTTGATTTCCCTACTTCTCCGCTCAAAGCCTATAAATCTGTCCACATCTATCCAAGATATATCAGGCGAGTAAGGAGAATCAGCCGCAAAATATTCACCCATACAGGGACAAGTTGCTCGCACGACTATCTCGACCAAGCCCTAGTTACCACATATCTCAACGTGAGGACTCACCGGGCACTGTGACTTGGGAAGACAACTAACTTGATTTCGTTACCAAGATACCTTTCGTCATGTCGATAGATGACCTCGAAGGTAGAACGGTGCTCGCCTCGATCAAGGAGACGACTGATGCACCGGCAGACAAGATCTGGCCTTTTCTGTCAGCCATCGGAGCGGAAAAGATCCTAATACTAGGGTGTACAAGATCATCAGTCCTGGAAAGGTACGGAAAGGGCGCCGTACGAAGAGTGTATTTCGGCCATGTCTCCTTCAACGAGCGGAACTTGGAGTGCGATTCGACGCTGTACAAGTTGAAGTACGAAGTGCTGGCGCCAAATTCGAGTCCAGCGATGGGCGTCGTTGCGGCTGTGCAATTGCACCGTGCGGAGTCGGAGGAGAAAACTATCATCACATGGGTTACTGGCGCTGAGATAGTCCTGCCAGAGCATGCGGATTTGCTTTGAGAACAGGCACTGAGGTTTACCCAAGGTCAAGCTACATCTCTACGGAAGTTAAGCAAGGCCACAACCACGACGATGTGAATAACTTATGTTTCAAGGTTCTGAAATCCTGAATAAGATCATCTACCTACCTATTCATAGATAGCCTCGGCCTCATCCACTGTTACAAATTGTCCACGAACCAGTTTCAGACCGAGCTATCTCACCCAGCGGTACTATGGGACCCACTGGCCGATCATTTACTATCACCATGGCCAATCGACCATGTGGGTTTGTTCCGACCAGACCCAATTTTAGGTGGGATGTGGGAAAACCCCGCGCAGGGGGGTTGAATGTGGGTTTATACCGAGAAGTCACGTCTCTGAATCATTTCACTGCGCGTCTTCTTCTCTTCTTCAATCCTTACTCTTTCTTTTCGTCTTGCTTACTTCCATCTCGTTTCTCTAGGTGACAGTATCATCCTGAAATGCCACCCAGCATGAGACCACAAGCCAGTACGATGAGCAAACTCCCTACCACGATTCCATTAAGCCATCACTAACATGCCTCTTGTTGCCCAAATATGCCGACTCACTAAAGCTAAACACGGAAATCGTCCAGTCTACATGCCTCCCCACATCATCGGTGTGCGGCATGCCCACGGCTCCTCTTCCAATGTCTCGGCCAAGCCTCAAAGGCGAGAGCGAGCCCTCCTCAGCGAAAGCACCCCTTCAAGTCTCGTCGAATATGTCCTGTGCGAATTCCTATCCCCGAGTTCGAGGCTATTGACATCACACGCTAACCACAATCACTAGGACCACGGCCGACAAAATTGCTTCCTGGACTCGAAATGGATCCTTCTGGCCCCTCAGCTTCGGCCTCGCCTGTTGTGCTGTAGAAATGATGCACGCTTCCACGCCCCGATATGACCAAGATCGGCTTGGTATCATCTTCCGTGCCTCACCTCGCCATTTAGACGTCATGATAGTTGCTGGTACTGTCACTAATAAGATGGCCCCCGCCCTTCGCCAATGCTACGACCAGATGCCAGAGCCCAGGTGGGTCATCAGCATGGGCAGCTGTGCCAATGGGGGGGGATACTATCACTATAGCTATAGTGTAGTCCGGGGCGTTGATAGAATTGTCCCGGTAGACATCTATGTCCCCGGGTGTCCGCCTACACCAGAAGCTCTCTTGTATAGGATTTTTCAATTGCAGAAGAAGATACATTAAATGAAAACAACGAGAATATAGTATCGGAAATAATGCAGACATTATTTAATTGCCTATATAAGGATTATAATAAATTATTAGGGCTAGTAATTTATAAGATATATTACTTAGATAGCTAGATTATAATAGCTATACTTAACTGCTAAGCTATAGAGTAAAAGACTAGGCTATAATTACTATTATTATAATTATAGTAGTGCTTATAGCTTGCTTATTAATCCTTGCTTAAGTTATCTATAAGGCCTTTTGCATTAGAGCTATATATATATACTTAAGCTTTTTCCCTATTTATCCCTTTAAAAGGTACCTCTTTACCTATAGCTAGCCCTATAGTAATTATTAATAAAGTATATTCTACTAGATATTAATAAAGTTAATCCTTATAAAGCTTCTCTTAACCCTGCGAATAACTTGGGTATATCTAAATACTTCGTTCACTGGTATCTCCCTAATGATTAGTTATACATTCTTCCTTTAGGTAAAGTTAGCAAATCTTTTTGCTTGTAATCCTGCATATAAACCTCATATAATCAGGCAACGATAAGAATAAGGTAATGCTATTGACAAGACGTCAAGTGCATTCGCTTTTCAGGTATAGTATCAGTATGCAATTTTATTCTAGTTACCCTAGCCATAAAGCCAGCATTACTATTTTTATCACAGCTGACGAGTATATCGAATTTGGTATTCACTACTCATTACCTCGCCAAGGAAATAACACTAGCTCTGCCGAAACGCTTATAAAGCCTCACTTTATCCTCTGCATAGTAACCCAGGGAGAAGCTCAGGTTAAATCCCAGGCTTTTGACTTGCCTAAGGAATAGGTCCTAGAAAAGCTATATTTTAAAGTAAAAGCCTTCAATGGAATGCATTACTCCTTCTCCGCTGGACCTGCTAGTCAGAGATCGGCCGGCCAGATGTTTACCTATGCATATAACAGATCTATACGTCCCATTTTTACTGGTAAGCAAAAGCAAACTACATCCGTACTATCCTTAATGAACTTATTACTTCAGGATCGCTTCCGCTACCTATTACACTGCAACAATACACTGGAATCCCAATCGCCGGAGCGACCGATAGAGGACTTTTAGGCCCTATTCGGGTTGTTCCTATTAAACACGTTCCTCTTTAAGGTTTAAAAGACTGATCATTTGCTACTGATGTACCAGAAAGTAAGACCTTAAATTATTAATAACAGCAGATAAAGATTTCATCTTTGATAGAACTATTTGGTCTTGTTGCTTTTGATCTTGCTCTCTATTATAAAGCATCATGTCGAGTTCTCTGGTCTTGCTTTTAAGCCGGTCAATGTCCTAATGCGCTTCGAGTGTTGTGTTGAGGCAATAGATGCATTGCTGCATATATTACTTCTCACTTTGAAATTAGAGCATGGGATAAGATTTTTGCATATACTTCTTTGTCGCCGACAGTAGTTGCAAGATCTTACCACTTGTGCCCTCTTCGCCTTTGGCCTTTTAGCCTGCCTATTCCGCGAGTCGCAAATACCTTTAGCTCTTAGCACGTCGTCGGATATATTTATCAACGTATTTGCTTATCTATTTGTATGAGCTGTAGTTTAAGAAGACACTAAGTTGAATTATTATGAGTTAAAGAGGATAAAATTAAAATCTTCTATTAATGCTAACTAACTTTAAGTAATATAGTATAATTAATAATTAACCCTCAGTGAAATTCTATGCTATAAAATATACTTAGTATAGCTTATAAATAATATAGTTAATATAAAAGATTTTAAATTAGTAAAATAAAGCTAAAAATTACTTTAGACCTTATTTCTTATATATTATTATAGTACTTAATATAGTCTTAGCTAATATAATCTTTATAATTTATGCCACTATAAAACTCCCTGTCCCGTCTAAAAGCCTCTGGCCAATATCTCCTTAAAGCCTGTTACATGCCAAATACCTCCTGCTCCAACAATCCACAATTCCTTTTCTCCAAATGCCACATTCACCGCAATATAGTTACCACCACCCACACGAATTGCCCCCAGAGTCTCGCCAGTTCGTGGATCAATCACGTCGACTCCATTTCCTGAACCAGCAAAGACCCAACCGTTCTTGGAGACCTTGATGCCATCGTACACAAAAGCGATCGGAACACTTAGCAGTTTCTTGTTTGACGTTATAGCCCCCGGATAAGATACGTCGAAGGATGTCAGTTTCCGAGGACCGTAAGGGTTCAGCTTGTGAGGTGCAGGTCCGGGCTGAGATGCGGCAGTGTTGGAGACGTATATCGTTCCCTTTCCATCTTCTCCTTTGTGGTATGTGATACCGTTAGCTTGGCCGTTAGTGGTATGGAATGGCCTTGGGCGAAGTGTCGTCTTATTGACGAAATAGACTGTTGATAGTGTAGGTGGCGTATACTTGACAACATCGGCTCCCTGGTTGTTTGTTATCAATATGAATTCATCCATTAAGAAACTGGTGAGCTTACCCATCCATAGTGGTCGTCTGTGATCCAGAAGTTTCCATACTCATCAACATCCATGTCATTAAGTCCCGAGAAGGGCAATCCGTAGAAGTTATTGACGAGAGTGGTCTTCTCTAGCTTAGCGGGACTGATCTTATTGAGTGACGAAGTTTCATTGTCACTTCCATCAGTGATGACATAGTAGTCTCCTTTGTAAACTGCACAGCCATGGACATTGTGAATTGGAGGATTGGTTTTGACTTTGCGCAATTCATTTGTTTCCGTGCTTAATAGATATTGCCAGTCATGGAACCCATTGTTGCCTCCGGGTGGGCCCCACTCAATGAAGAAGAGGTCCTTTGTTGAAGGGTTGTAACATGGCGCTTCATGGGTCTGGAAGGGGAGATCATGTAGTTTCCTGATCTTGGCATCTGGTCCAAGTAAATCGAAGAACCTTTCGTCGTAAGCCACGAAGTCTGTTGAATTGAGAGAATCCAATCTGTCAAGAATACAGTTAGTTATCCAACTTGAAGAGGACGTCCTTGGGGGTTCTCAGGAGTAATGGGTTAACAAGTATTGTGTACTTACTCTTGAGCGACTGAGGCATCAGAAGTTTGACTGTCTGTAAATGGGACAAAAACTGATCGATTAAAGTGGCCGGGGAGAACTGCCAAGGAAGGATTTTCATAGGATAAATAAGCCCATTTGGCAGTCGTATTCTCATAGTCAAGCGGCAAAGGGCTCAGGATGCTGGCTGCCAATGGCAAGAAGCCTGACAGGTAGTGGAGAGACAGGCCAAGACGCATGTTAGAGACTCAAAGAGAAGCTTAATTCTGAAATATCATTTTATGTCTTTGTCGGTAAAGACAGTTCTTAAATACATCTGGCTGTGCGCAAGGGTATGTGTTCACCCAGCTCGGTGTTGTCAAGGTTGATAGCGGTATGGCCCATCTATTGGCTCAATTAGCGACGTCAAATATGAGTTTAATCCATTTCAGGCAACGCTAATAAGCCGAGCACCATTTTCCGTCCTATCGGCGCATTTTAGAATTCGCAATCGGAATAAGTTAAGGTTTTTAATTATAGTCAGAGTAATGCTCCGAAATTAGGCATGGTAATATAACTCTTAATGCGAATAAGTAGACATTTACCTTACTCATGTTCCCTGTGCAGTTGTGTCGCCATGATGATCCCGGTCCGAGTGGTGTATTTATTCTCCAGTTTCCCTTTAGGAATTAAATGGCCGTCACCATTCGATTTTAACGCTTCTTCCAGAGTGCAATGCCCGGTATGCTTAAAGCCTAGCCTCTCGTATAGACGAATGGCTGCCGTATTCTCTGGCTTTGCCATGATACGAACGAGAACATGGTGAACTCTAGTTCCCTGCTGGGACTCCAAAAAATGAAACGCTTGTTAGCAGAGCTTCGCTGCAAGTCCCTTTCCCCTATGACTGGGTAGAGAATAAAGGCTCAACATTTGCCACTTCTCCTCCAACTCATCGCGAGCCAGAGAGGATTGACCTGACTCGGGTGGAAGCATAAATTCTTTGCTTGACAAGGGGCCTCGTAAAGTTACTTGTGCTACCCATTCCGATGATTGGCCTTCTTCGAATACGCAGATGAATGTCTCTTTATTCGGTTCACGAAGGCGAGAGATCCAGATTTCGTCGTCAAATTGCGATTCTATTTCCATAGTTGATGAAAATGTAGTAGGAGATTGTCGTAAGGCTTCAAGGCGCAACGTTTTGTATTTTGCAGCCATGGATGAGAGATCAGCTGCGCATCGGTCGATACGGATAAAAGAGTATACCATGATGAGAATCTCGTTTTGTATAAGAACTCCTTTTCTTTTCTTTTAGTTTAGGAGAAAACTTTGTACCGATCTTCTCAGCAACATGGAGTATTTATGTTATTTTCGCATGCTGAAATCAAGAGATAATCACGTGAAGCGGAAAAACCCGCTTGTGTGCTTAGCGTGCACCCTACGATTGACAAGACGTGTCAATGGTGTATTACATAAAAACGCTCTGATGTTGAATGATAAGTGAAAGCTAACAGGGTGGAAAAGAATGCTGATGTATTTAGCGTGCACCCTACGATTGACATAATGCCCCACAAGTGTGTGTCGACAACGAGGTTTGTGGGTACTCACGCTCCATTTTTACTTCCCAACAATTAAAAGAGTAATCACGCAAGCCAAGCTTGATAGAGTCATATTAGGCATGGAAAATATGTCTTGTTACATTATGAATTATTTAACATATTGCTCCTTCGCTATTTTGTTATATAGCAACTGACCTTAAATCTAGGCGAAATTGAGGCTGCTATAATAACAGCATCCTAAAATTATCTGTCACACTTAGTTAATATATTTATACAAACATTAGAAAAGATTATACGCTTATAGCTCGAAATGGGTTTTAAATATTTACTCACGAGATAAGAGGAATAAGTAAATTAAATATATATCTATACATACTTCTATAACCCAAGGTAGACATGGACTTCGATAGTATACTCATACATCCTGCGATTCATATTGACTTTTTATCCTCTATCGACGTTGTCACTTTAATTAATGGCAATATAATCTTCCTAGACTTTGCGCAGACTTGCCTTATGTCTTAACCGGCCAATAAACAATACCAGGTGTAAGGGAACGGAGATTATGTGGTCATAGACTATAACAGTGTCTCAAAGCTCATTCCAGCAATACAACAATACTTCAAAAAGAGGTAATGGTTTATCGTCGAGAATAACCGTCTTCAAGTTACACCTAAGTCCCTGACCACTAGAAATACCTGGTTAGATTACGAAGAGGCGGATCTCTCTGGCTGCAATTGGTCTGTGAATTAATAGGTTTGACTCTAAAATATATCGTAGAGGCTCTGTAATTTGACCATTCGACGCCAATGACAAAAGATAAATTAAGTGTTAATATCTTCGAGATTTCTAACGAGCGGATAAATCATGGATTCAGGCTGTATGCGGGACTTCTAAAGCGGGGGATCTACTTTCAAAGTAGTAGTTAGTATACAACAGCCATGAGTATAATGCTTAGCGGTTAAATAGACGGCAATTTATAGATCATATAAGAGGGGTATTGAGGTAATTACCGGATAATTATATATTATACCTATGGTAATAAAGTATAAAAAGACCTCACTATAGCTTCGAAGTTATAATAGAGGTATGGGATTAGCTATTATTTTCCTGGTGTGTCTTAGTACTGCTAATATTTCTTAATTCCTATGGCTCGACAGCTATTGAACGTCCTCATTTGGGGCTTGGCTATCTGCCAGGTCGCTTATAGTCAAAAGCACAAGGGCCACGAGTATACGAACCCTATTCTTCCAGGTTGGAATACAGACCCGAGCTGTATATTTGTCAAAGAATTGGATAATACATTCTTTTGTACAACGTCCTCATTTTTAGCACTACCTGGCATTCCAGTGTTTGCAAGCAAGGATCTTGTCAACTGGAGGCACGCCAGCAATGCTTTAACCAAGGAAGAACAACTGCCTGAGCTTTCGAGAAGAGGCTTGGAGCATGAGGGTATCTGGGCTTCTACCCTCCGTTATCGCAAGGGCATATTCTATCTCATCACCACCTACGTTTCTTGGATTGATGGATGGGGCCCCATTGTCCTTCTCTTCACAACTAAGGATCCCTATGACGATTCTGCATGGAGCGGTCCTGTCCGTATTGAGAACCCAGCCAACGACATCGATCCAGACATTTTTTGGGATAATAATGGAAAGACCTATATGGCAGTTGCTGCAGGAATCTATGTCAGCGAAATTGACATCAAGAAGGGCACTGCGACTGAGCCTTTCAAGATCTGGAACGGAACTGGTGATCGAAACCCTGAGGGACCTCACTTCTACAGGAAGGACAACTGGTATTACTTGCTGATTGGAGAGGGCGGAACTGAGACAAACCACTCGGTGACCATAGCTAGATCACGTAATATCCGTGGACCTTACGATGGATACAGCGGCAACCCTATCCTTACTGCAAAGAACACCGACGAATGGTTCCAGACAGTCGGCCATGCCGACTTGTTCCAAGATGCTTCTGAGAACTGGTGGGGTGTTGCATTGGCTACTCGGTCCGGTCCCGAATGGAAGGTTTACCCCATGGGCCGCGAAACAGTTCTATTCCCAGTAGAATGGGAAGAGAACGAGTGGCCACGTCTGGATATGGTACGCGGAAAGATGTCTGGTCCTCTCCCACCAACTAATAAGAGGGTCCCTGGAACAGGCGCCTGGGTTGATGCTCCAGACAAGGAGGACTTTGCTATCGGATCATCCCTGCCTCGGCATTGGTTCTTCTGGCGGCCTCCTAAGCAAAACCTATTCGCTATCTCGCCAAAAGGGCACCCTAATACCTTACGGGTCCTTCCATCCAGAGTCAACCTGACTGCCGATGAGAAATACGACCCAGTGAACGAAGGGTTGGGGTTTCTTGCACGCAAACAAACAGCCTCGGTTTTTACCTATAGCGTCGATCTATCCTTTGATCCCAAGGTAGTCGACGAAGAGGCTGGCATTACGGTGTTCCTTACACAAACCCAGCATATCGATATCAGTGTTATCAGCGTCAAAGACAAGGATGGAAAAGGCGTTACATGCAAACTGAGATTCAAGGCTGAAACTTCAGGAAGACCTGACATCAAGGCTCCCAAGACCAAAGTCAAGACTATCCCCAAATCTTGGATGAAGAGTTCTATCAGGCTCACAGTGACTGCCACTCGTGATAGTACATACGAATTTGCAGCCAACTCTGTAGCCAAGCCACATGATATAAAGAAGCTTGGCTCTGCAAGCGCTGAGATTGTCTCAGGTGGTAGCGGACCCTTTACAGGTGACTTTACAAATCTATCCCGTTTATATCCAGGATTACTAATATTATAATTAGGAACTGTTGTTGGCGTCTTCGCGACTAAAAACGGCGGCAAAGGCTCAACACCTGCATACTTTAGTCGGTGGAGGTATACTGCAATTTCTCAGGAGATTGATGAGGGTAGGTTTGTCCCGGCGAGATTTTTAGGATAGAGTAGTAGAAATCGATATTAGTTGAAGCTTTCACGAGAGACACGTATTCTGTAACCTATTGGAGACATATTTGAATCTTTAAGACTTTCGATCATTTCACAAGGAAATGAGATAGCCTGAACAGTAGATATCTAATAGTATAACAATATTATGAGGCCACAAGGCCATGCTTTCAGACACGCTTTATTGGAAACATATATAAGATTTATCTTCTCGACGAATGAATTTAGAGATACACTCTATTTAAAGCTAAAACCTCCCATGCTAAAGTCAGAGCTGGATACTATTAATGCGGAAGTTAATAATAGGATTATATATGCATTACTTATATGTTCTAATATATTCGCCGACTTTGAAGATCTCAATTCATTAACTATAAGTGTATATAGTGCTATTAATACTAACCCCGATACTGTTGCCAGATCTAGTTTAATCCGCTTCCCTCGGTCACAAGTGGGGCTCCGAGGTTCGAGGTTCGAAAGCTTATTACATACCAATCGACGGTTGCCCATACGCCCTACCCTCGGGCGCTGGAAGATGCTAGTCGGAACATGTGACTACTTACATCATTCAAGAATAAATACAAAGAGCCTGTTACTCAAGTTTAGTCGTTAGATTCGCTCTCCAGCATTCACCTCGTATCAGAGTCCACCTTCAACCAGATCCTCTGCTAAAGTCGCGACAATGGCCACTCAACCCCACCACTACCAAGCTCTCATCGTCTCTGACGAGGAGAAGGCCCAAGCAAAGAAACGTCGAAATCTTTACATCCGACCTTTCTTCATTTTTTGGCTCAATAGCTTTATCTTTGAGGTGACAATGCTAATCATCAGCATCATTGTCTTCTCCGGCTTCCGAGACATGTTTCCCAGACTTATGTGGACCCTCTTCTTCTGTCCACTGGGAATGGGCGGAGCCATGGGCGGGCTGATCAATGCATTCATTGTCGACAAGCACTACGGCAGCAAGGCAGTCCACTTCTGTGCAATAATGAGTCTTCTCGTTCTGGGAGCTTGTAACGACCTCTGCTATAACCTTGATCTCGTCTTCGGCTGGTTCGGTGCACATAACAATTTCTGGTGGTGGCAGGGACGCTATCCTCTTATCTACATGCTTGGTTATATGAACGGAAAGTTGTTGTTCACTGATAAGGGACAGGAACAGCTTGCGAGCTGGGGCCTGTAATGGAGAGAGAGATTTCTCTATTTCTTATCAGGGACCTCCACTGTTAAGATGTAGGATATGCAGAAAAACGTGCTTTAGTTACTGGTGGAATATTGGCTCTTCCTATGTAAAAAGATTTTTTAATACTATTTATTACCGCGGTTGTAAAATCGAAGGTGTGAGGATATTAATTGTCCCTTTAATCGGTATAACCCTTTTGCCTTATACATAGCCCTATATTGTTCCTGCTACTACAATAGTATATATGTCGTTCTCGCTTAGTGGAGGCAGTAAAGCAGAAGAGGGTGAAGAAGAAGAAGATCCCCTTCTTTCTGCTATCACTAAGCCTATCCCTGCATCAACCCAATCCACAAGCTGCTCCCCAAAACAGATCCTAAACATAAGGCTGCCGCTAATGCTTGGCCAACTGCGAAGTCTCCCGACGCAATACATAGGACTTAGAGCTTCTGGTAGGCTCTAGAGAGGAGAATAAAGTTAGTAATATTAGATTCACCCACATGTCTACAGGTTTTAGTGAGGAAGAGAGCTTGCAGAGCTAAACGGGAGGCTCTACTCACCCACCATACTCGGAACCATCGATGGAGAGAAAGGCAGCACCTAACCTGACGGTGCTTTCAGCATGCCAAATGGTTGTAAGTTTGTGGATCACGATAATTCCTGCATTTTTGAGAGCCCTAATAACTGGGTTATTACCGGCTGTTTCAACAGCAGCAATACCCTCTTCGATGACGACCCTGGTGTATGTCCCATAATTAGGAGGGGCAAGGTATGGCAGTAATGTTATATTCAAGGCGAAATGTTTGTTTGTCAATCGTCTGCATTTCTGGATCTCCTGACGGAACTCTTCAGGTTTAAAAATGAGCGCTGTAATTATACGTAAGTTTCCGGCGTTACTGGCAGCCGCTGCCAAGCCAGCATAGCCAACGTACATCAAACCACCCTGTACAACAGGCACTGCGTCCATAAACGACCAGATCGATACTGAAATGCTGATTCAAGGTAGGCTAGTGGGCGCAAATTCACCCTTAATGCCCAGACGGCGGGTTCACTCGGTGGATTACGGCATAGCTTATATTATACAGAGATATAGAATGGCTCGAGACTACTGATGGGGCTTGACGGACTTCCTCTTTCTATCGAGGTACAGAGTAGAAATGGTCTTTATCTTTCGAAAACCGGGTGATCGATTGGGAACCTCACACTTGAGCCTCAGCTCAAGACCTTGCGTCTCCGCACATTCATATATCGCAAAATGGTTATCCTTAGGTTAGAGGGTAATGTTAATTCTAGGTCTTGGGAAAGCAATTCCTACTCGTGTACCACTAGTCTCGTTGGGATTAGTCATGCATCTAGGACAATTGTGATCCGTTAATTCTCAACCTTCCGTTGTGGACTGGATGAACTTCGAAAAAAACAAAAAAACACCGTTAATGCGAACGCGGCAAACATCTTTGTGTTCCCATTCACATGTTCACCCAAAGAGCATTGCCGCCACGTCGGCGACGAGGGACCCAACTAGCATGTAGTCACTGTCGTGTATGTTAAACTGGTTGTGACAGCCAACGACCAATCTGTACTTCGTGCAAAATGAAGGGCTTGACGTGCAGTTATCAACAGAAGATGTTAAGCTTACAAGCGCCGTGAGTACCTTCCATATCTAGCTCGAACCTCCTGACCTCTTGCTAGTAATCTTCAGGTGGCGAACAACCAACTTCAACAGTTGGGAGAAAAGCCACAAGGGGGTCCGCGCCTAAACCAGAATATTCCCGACGCTTCTTCAGTGCCTGAACCTAAGTCCACCTTGCAAAGAGCGTCACTGGTAGTCCTGACCTAAGTTATAGTCCCGAGTTTCATTTCTTCGGAGCAACCCAAAATGCCTCATGCCTCTCGCAAGGAAGAAGAAACCATCCATCGCCCATCCTCGAATATTTGTTTCTTGCAGCAAACAGTCCAAAGGACAAACCCCGATTTAATTGCAAAGCTGCATACTCAGGAAGCGACTGAACAATATTTCCTAGGATTCGAAGTAGTCAGATCGCCCGACTCTGCTCATAATCTAAGTCCCACCTCACCTCCAGACTACCTTGTGCCCACCCTTCTCCGTACTTTCTATGACTCCATCCATCCAGTTTTCCCGCTACTTCACTGGCCATCCTTCATTACAAAGTATAACAGTCTTTGGCGACCAAACATGGCCTTGGATGATTGTTATCACCAAACAAGAGATGATCTCGTCTTCCATGCAATATTTAACATGGTATTGGCCATTGGATGTCAACGCAGCAAAGATACTCCCTCACCTCAGAGAGGGCAATAAGCCAATTCCTTTTATAGACGATCACATCAATTAATTTCTATCGAAACCCTGGATTTCGCCTCTTTAGAAATCGTGCAACTGCTCCTTCTTCGAGGCATCTATCTTCATTACACATCTTACGCCAATCGTTGGTGGAACATGGTCGGCGTTTCTCTCAGAGTGGCGCAAAGCTTGGGATTAGACTTTGAACGCGTTGGATCGACCAAAAGTCAAGTGGAGCGGGAGATGAGACGTAGAGTCTGGCATAGCTGCATTGCTCTGGATCGGTATTTTCCGCCTCATCCATAAACTATACACGTTGTTGACTATTTCTAGGCTCTCAGCTACCACGTTCGGGCGGTCCGTTCTTTATTGCAGGCCGCATGCTATACCCTTGCCCCAGCCCATTGACGACGAATACCTATCACAAACCAATGAAGGCTGCCAACCAGAGAACAGTCCCTCCCGAATTGACTTCTTCATATACAGCTTGAAGTTGTTTGAAGTTTTGGACGAAACTCTGAGCAGATTATACTCAACCGGACACCAAGACCCAGGACAGGATGGAACCGGTATATCTTTTGAATATCTTCAGGATGTCCCGAGACTATGTTCGAAACTAGACAATCTGCTCGTGGACTTGCCTGCCCATCTTGTACTCGATGGTATTATGGAAGATGCAAATGAATCAACAAGCTGCTTCCGCATGCAGGCCATGGTATTAAAGCCAAGGTATTTCACAGCCTAATCTGTAATAAGACATCTCTGACTCTAAGAAGGGTTATGTATATACGGCTGCTACTACTACGGCCTTCACTTCTCGTTGAAGTAAGACGACTCGTCTTTAATCAATCTCCGAAACACCATCGTACGACCCCGTCTCTCCAGCAAATATTTTTCGGTGAAATCAGTCGATTGTGTATATCGACTGCACACGAGATCCTTAGTGAGATGCATCAGAACCTGAGTTGTTCGAAGCAAAGTTCACCATGGCATGCGTTGTTCTGTAATTGCCCCACAGCCCGAGACAATTCTGTCTCTAGATACAGTCAGGTGTTGACATAGTTATTACAGTTACTTTCGGAGCTGCATCAGCCATTCTCGCTGCCAGTCTATTTCCTGACTTGGGGGTCGACCTGGATGTCGAGCCCGCCAAAACTTCGTGGGATAAGGCGCTAGCAGTTTTCCATTATTACGAGTCTAATGTCGAATCTGCCGCAAAGGGAGTAGTAGAAGAACTGAAAAAATACCGACAACGATTTTCCGCATTTCTGAACAAAGGTTAGTACGATTACACTGGATGAAGGCGTCCAGCTGAACTCAAAAGTTTTAATGCATTAATAGATAGGCAAACTATATCAGACAGGAACCTAACTGTCAGCCCCGGTATCTCTGATGATGCTCTAATTGGGGCAGCTGTCAATCATAACTACCTGGAAGGAATGTCGGAGGATTTTAACATGTTTTTCACATCCGACTCCCTTGAGGAAAGTTGGCTTAGCTCGCAGAGTTTTGGTTGGAGCATGGATGAATGTCCTGCAGATCAGACGTGGCAATTTGGTGATCTAGGTTTTTAGGTCTATAATGACTGCTCGTAACCTAAAAACAATGTATATCGTCTCTCTATTCGTTGAGCAGTTCCTCTATCTTCTTCGCAAACATATCTGGGACGGTCATATAGCCCACGTGACCGCCAGGAATGCTTAGAACCTCCTTGCCCAGCCTCATAGCGATAGCCTTGATTGGTCCTGCACCTGGACCATCATTGCTTTCATCTCCAGCGGTAAGAATCAACTTTTCCTTTGCCTTGTCGAGGCCGTCAATGTCGACGGGCGCAATGGTATACTGCCTCAGCTCAAATTCAAACCAAAAGAGACAATTGGCGCGGATCTCGTCGCCGCGTTTTGCATCCATGCAATAAATCATCATCTCCGCATCAGGGCCTCCAGATAAACCAGAGGTAAAAACTTCCATGGCTGCCTCAGGACCCTGAGCTCTATATGTGCTGTAGATGTGACTGATAAGTCCGCTCGCCTGTAGTTCAAACTCTTTGGGCAGGACACCAAAGGCCGGCGGTTCGTGGGAAATTAGCTTGGCCACACAATCAGGGTGAGTGGCCAGAAGCTGTTGAGCAACGACAGCGCCCGATGACGTTCCGAAGACGATAGCCGTGCCATCACGAGAGACATGGGCTATTAGACGCTGCGCATCGTCGGCGTCGGTTTGCAGCCGGTTTTCGAAATCTTGTTTTCCAACAAGATAGCTCTGTGAGTACCCACGGCGATCCCAGCAGACGACAGTAAAGCTGGCAGAAAGGGATTTGGCAACAGTGTGGAAAATGCTACCATGACCGTTGGCTCCGGGGATGAAGATAAGCACGGGCCCAGTGGTTCCGAACGTTTCATAATGGAGAATAGCATCAGGAACGGTAAGCTCAGGCATGTTGTTCTTTGGGTAAGAAAATGAAAAAGGAAAGCGTAATTATATTGTTTTAGCTAATGGAAGTATTCACAAATCTTGACGTTGGTTTACATGAGAGCTTCTTCTCATCTCCAGGCGGGGTAATCGAGGATTTAAGTAATAGTTAATTGGTCAGACCACTGATGCTAAATTTTCTTTCGGGGAGATAACGCACATTTTCAATTGGCTATACTGCTATATGATAAGATACCAATGCATACCAAACAGTTGGCTGGGACATCAACTACACTAGATGTAATAGACCAGAGTAGATCCCAAGTGGTCGCTGTGTACTCATATTTCTTGCAGAATATTTAGTAAAAACGACTAATATAATAAGAATACTAATCGCTCTGGAATCCGCAGGCAGCCGGGCATTTAACAGATTGTTACTGAGAGAGATCTGCTGCATTAATTAGTCCCAATGGAGTATGTTCAACCGCTATGCGGGGAAGGTCTGTTTACTGCAGAACGTGGTATGCACTTGCGGGCGCTTGCAGGTGATACGAAGCCAGCCACAGATCCAGCGAGGAATATCGTTAAAGTGATATATAGTTCCTGTCTACGGGTCTTGATTAGTTGACTATAACATTCTGCCTCCCACCACTTGAATATTGAGTTGCGCAACCACGACCAGTCTTGATCCTTATTAATACCAAGCCATACCTTAAAGATGTCGAACTCCGGTACGTACGACTTTCACAATACTACCCTAAACTACTAAGACTCAATCCAATCCAAACAGATTTTGTGAAAGACGCTCTGAAGCTCATGGCAGTTGAGCCAGGGCTGCCTAGTACGAATCCAACAGTCCCAGCCTGGCAGACTCCACCGCACCCAACAGTCTCGAACGCCAGATCTAGCACCTTGCCTTCAGAAGCCGATGTAGTTATCATCGGGTCTGGCATCACTGGTATTGGCGCTGCGCATTGCGTTTTGAACCATCCAGATGGAACTCATCTGAAGGTGATCATGTTGGAGGCTCGTACAGCGACGAGTGGGGCAACCGGACGCAACGGAGGTCATCTTGTTTCCGACAGTGACTCTCTGTTTCCAACTCTCGTCAAGAGCGTAGGTCTCGAGCGTGCCATTGAGACGGCGCGATTCAGCGAGGCAAATATCTGTCGTCTCCGAGAGCTTGTGTCTGAACTTGATCCGACTGACCGTGAAGCCGTTGAGTATCACACTCTCACAACAGCCACGGCCTTTACAGACCAAAGTTCTTTCAATCAGGCTGTAGACGAGGTTCAACAGCTTCTCAAAACGGTGCCAGATGGTGAGTTGAAGTATAAGGTGTTTAACAGCGAAGACAGCGTTCGGGTAAGACTACACTCTATAATATTTTGATTTATATTACTCACTCACATGTGCTGTAGATATTCAACTTTATCAATGTTGCTGGTGTATTAGCACAGACCGGAGTCGCAGCATTGTCGGCCTACAGGCTTCTCACCGCGGTTTTGGCAGTGCTGAGAAAAGAGTTCTCAGATCGCTTTAGTCTAGAGACGAACACGCCTGCTCTCTCAGTAAACATGGAAAAAGATTTATCTGAAAAAAATCCATATGTCATTTGCACGCCAAGAGGATCTATTCGAGCTAAGCACGTTATACACTGCACGAATGGATACTCGGGCCATTTGATCCCTGGCCTTGTTGGAAGTCTGTACCCATTACGCGGAACCATGTCCACACAGAAAATGGGACCGACTTTCCCAAATATTGGTGACAAGATGTCTTGGTCCCAAGTTTCCCACGGTACATATGACGCCGAGACTGGACATGTTAATCTCGGTTTGTATTACGCCCAGCAAAATGCCAAGACAGGTGTCATGTTTCTCGGTGGTGAATCCCAAAAGCTAAGTACTCTTTTGACGAGTGACGATTCGGACGTTGCAGAGGATGCTTGTCAAAGTCTGAGTTCAGCGGCTGCTAAGATATGGAAGGATGCTGGTCCTGCGAAAGTCTTGGAGGTGTGGTCAGGAATTATGGGGTTTACAGCTGATGGAATGCCGCTCGTAGGAAATCTTCCTCCGAGTCTTACGGGACGGGCTGGAAACTGCGAGTGGATTGCTGCTGGCTTCAATGGGCATGGAATGGACAAGTGCTGGCTCAGTGGCGAAGCAATCGCAAAGATGGTTCTTGGAGAACAAGACGTTGCAGGATTTCCAAAATCTTACCTACTCAGTGATGATAGGGTTAGGTCTTGGACATCAGAGCAGTCTGCTGAGACTTTCATGAATCATATTATGTTGGGAACCGCAGCTCCAGCTAGTCATCTATAGAATGTTTCGCTAAATTCTGTTCAAGTTTTCCGTCAAACTAGCATACATGCATACTGTATATAGAATAAATGTGAGGCTTTGAAGCGTGCTGCCAGTCCCCTCCATTGATGATTGACCGTTTAAATGTGATTTGCTGTACTTTTGTGAACTGCGTCTTAGCTGATGCCACCAAGCTGTCCTCTTCCTACGGAATTCTCGGCCGCCGAGCAATGCCGTCTCTATCTGCCGGAAACCCAGTACCTCCAAGCTACCCTTTGCTTCTCTGACACCGACTCGAAACGGGATTTGCGGCCCCCGAATAATACCTAACAGCTCCAGATTTATGGCGTTATCATCATTTCGCGGCTTCACGTCGGCAACCCCCGCTCGTAGACAAGGATGATGCGGGGTTTTGCGCGCTCTTGACCCTGCCATATTCGTCCTAGTGAATTGTCCAGGGATCGACATTCGGCCCCTCACTGCTACCGTTCTGAGAGATAGCCATCCAAAAGATGCGCCTGCGGGAGAAGCAGGTACCAATAACCCTATATAATCTCTTGTATGAGTGACAAGATACCATGTATTCTACACATATGGGCACCTTGACGCTATATCGATCTGTTCCTGCTCGCTCCATCGATCAATCATGCCTGCCAGCAGAGGGCCTCTCGGAAAAACAAAGCTGCCAGTCGAGGGCCTTGGCGTTGTCGAAGGGTTAAGCTTCTCCAACAATATTCACCAATTCAATGGCATTCCTTACGCATCACTTTCCAAGCGCTGGACACGCTCTCAACTTCGAGACTCATGGTCTAATGATTTTCATGATGGAACAAAGCTTGGGTAATTCTGCCAAGACCTTCAAATACAAGAGCAACTACTAACTTCAAGTTAAAGATGTAGCGCCCCAAATCCGCCAGAATATAACGGGCCTGAGGACATTCTTGTGCCAGTTGACATTGCTCCTCACTTTGAAGAACCAATTGAAAACGAACTCGACTGTCTTGTCATGAATATCACCACGCCATCGCTTGAACCTGACGCAAAGCTACCAGTAATGGTTTACATCCACGGCGGGTCATTTCTGTTCGGCGGCGCCAACAAAGGTGTCTTTGACAGCGTCAACCTCACAACTCACGCGGCAACCCGCAATACTCCCATTGTCGCCGTCAACTTCAATTATCGTGTCGGTCTAGGAGGATTCCTCGCTTCATCCGCGATTAAGCAAGATCTTGAGCGCGACGGCCAAGAAGGTGTAGGAAACTTTGGCCTTTACGATCAACAGATTGCACTTCAATGGGTGAATCGCTATATCAGCTCATTTGGGGGTGACCCACATAATGTTACGATATATGGAGAATCTGCTGGAGGGATGAGTGTTTCCCATCAAATCGCTGCCAAAGATCCTGCGCCTTTTCATCGAGCCATCGCTATGTCTGGACACCTGAACACCATTCCTACATGGTCATTAGATCTACACGAGAAACACTACCGCGCCCTTCTGAGGTATTTGAAAATTGACCCAGACTCGCCCAGGGCGCTTGACCAGCTTCGGAGTGTCCCTCAAGCGGTAGTTGCCGCTGCGACAATACCGGTGGAAGGAAATCTGAATGCCACCGGAAACCCATGCGATGATGGTGTGTTCCACATGTCAAAACCTTCTTTTAACACTATTGCTTCACCTCCGGCGTGGCTTGAAGGTTACATGGTGGGTGACACCACTGATGAGGCTATGATCTTCTCGGAAAGTCTGTGCGAAAATACCTATGCTTCTGTAAGGGCTGGTATGACGGCATTTTTGACCCAAGAGGCAACCGATGACATACTGAAGCTCTATGAAGTCACTTCAAACCTTAAAAGGGACGAATTCCTAACGGCCATGGAGGCCATGACCGGCGATGCAATCTTCAAAGCTCATAATTGGGTGGCAATTCATCGTTCTCAGGTCCCCCAAACATTCGGTTACCACTTTGATCAAGTATGCACACACGATAGTATCTTCAAAGGTCAAGCCTATCACGCACTAGATCTCCTATATCTATTCCTCAATTTTGATGAGAAGTTGACTCCAGGCCAACAAAAGCTGGCGAGATCTATGGCCAGCAGTTTCATCGATTATGCCTATGGAAAAGACCCCTGGCCTCGGATCACTGATGGCAGTCAATGGATGCGATTTGGTCCGGACGAGACTTCCAAGGTCGCGACTGAGGTAGAAGATGAGAATGTGCGCAGATACTCACGGATGAAAACCATCATTGATATGGGGGTGTTTGAGGAGTTTGTTGCCGCGGTAGATCACATCGCAGGTCAGAGAGATCGAATGGGGGCTTTCTAAGATACAGGCAATTGGTTGAGATGCATCGGTAATTTAAAATAAGGCTCAGTCACACTTGGTCAACAATACTAGTGTCAAGGAAGCAATCGGAGCTTGAAAGTTACTATTGATAAAGTTTGGACCTATCAATTTGAAAATATGGCCCTTCGCAATTGTCTAGTATAAGTGTAATTCGACATTCAACTCGGCCGCAGCTTCGGTTGCCATTACCAATTTAGAGACCTCGTCCCCATCTCTTCCATTAGTCCAGACTTTTTTAATTATATCTAATGCTACTTGTTCAGTTCGCTCCTCACCGTCTTCCATCAAGTATTGAAACGCTACTCGTGTGAGCCTTTGCTCTTGAGCATTTTCAGCCAAGAGGCCAGCAATAAATACCGGGTAGAGTATAGCCTTAGCAAGTGACTGTCGAAAACTGAATGTTCCTGAGCTGATGATTGCTTGAATCGCTGCGAAGGCCTTCATTCGCACTACTTCAGTCCGGACTCCAGATTTCGAGGAAGTATCCGGATCTTGACCATAGCCAAGTAATGCACGACTGTGAAGAACCCCAGCACACTTGAATGCTTCCCAAAGGTGAATTTGCATAAACTCGTCAGCTACTTCCCCGTGCCACTGTAATAACCCACTTTCGATATCAGGAGAGTCCAGGTTCGCTAGTAAAGTGATAAGCGTGTATGGTAGACCAGATGTCTGCTCGATCCCCGACTTTTTGTGGGGTCCGACATGTAACTTCCACATGTCTAATGACCGACTGATCCTATTCAGTGTGAAGCACGGAATTTCCAACAGTGCAATGACCTCAAGTAGGTGATCTGCTAGAGGAGGTCTTTGCATGTTGTTCAAAAGTTCCCGGGTTTGGAGGACTCCATGAAGCCCTTTCAACAGTGGAGACCAGACATACAGTGAAGAGATCTACCATCGTCAACAGGATGAGCTGCTTGCAAGGATTCATAAACTCACACTAACACTGCATAGTAGAACTCCTGTCGCTAGAGTGACATCTTGGCTCAATCTGCTGGAAGTATTTAGGTCACTAAGGTAATGTGAAAGTGCCGACTGCATGTATAATGGCGTCCATTGACTCGTGCCCGAATTCAGGCTTGCTTGATACGCCAAACAAGCATGCTTAAGGGAGGTGCTACTCTCACAAAGAGGTAAAATGTCGGATCTGAAGAGAGTGTCCTGTCCTGCACGCCCTGTAAGTGTTTTATATCCTGCGGTGGTAACTGTTCGAAAGTTAGCGGGATATGGACGACGGAATCTCCACTTACATGTTTCCATAAGTTTCTGCGAGATATGTTCGCCTGGTAAACTTTCGGAATCTGATCCAAACTGTTGACATAGCAGGTCCAGTTTATCCGGAGACGTGATTGAATCCAGGTCTGGCATATCCAGAGAATCGTCTGTTGTGCTTCCAGTGATAAGGTCTGCATCTGCAGTGCGCAACGATTTGCTCTCAGAGCGCGTTTTACGGACGGGATTAAGAATGATACCCGCGCCTGCAGAGCTTGCCGTGTCTGCAGGACCCCATGTTAGGCGTGTCTTGTATCCCTCACATGTCATCCCCGCTTGGACGCATCTTTCACACACTGGGCGTTTCTCGTCACATTTCTTGTGACGTCTTTTGCAAGTCCAGCAACTGATGAATTAGTACCTTCTTAAGGGAAATGGATTTCAAGCAGAACACGGAGCTGCTTACCCATGGCGGGATCGTTGAATCATAGACGCTTGGATGGTTGTCCTCACTGGATCTGATGGAACAAGTTGATAAGCCTCTTATTATGACACCCTAATTTTAAGAGAAGAATCACAAAAGGTTTCAATGAAGCCGACCACTGCCAGTTGTGCTCTACTCAGCGGCAAGTCTTATCTTGCCCTTCACTGGCAAGAATATGAAGGAGCGATGCCTCGAACCGATAGTGGTAATTGTTGCCTCACAAATGGAAAAAGAGGGGTAATCGATAATACTGCCGATGCACTGTACCAAGGGGTCGACCTCATCGCGCCAGGCTATAAGAGGTTAGTATTCAAAACCTTTTGATAGAAGGAGGCCTTCTAATAGGACACCAGTGAGCTAGCACATGAATCACCAACGACGACCAACTACGAACGGCCCTCAGGCGTTTAAAGAGCTTACAACTGGTACCACTCCAAGTTAGTCTGCTCGATGATGAAATATTACAGCAAGTTCGATTAGTTTTAATCAGCTGTGAGAATTCAATGAGATTGATAAGAACTAATGCGGGAAACATGACATGTATAGCATAAAGGAAATTTATTCATCACTATTTAAGAACTAGTAGATTGCCTTCGCTCACGCCAAACTATTGTCTCACCATGTAATACAGGGTTGTCGTCGTGGTCGGGTTTTCAACCTCGCTTAGTGTCTTTTCTTCCACAACCTCAAAGCCATATTTCTCATAGAACTTGACGTTCTTCTTAGCTGTGCACTCTAGAAAACACGGTGATGTCCCGAGTTTTTGGACCACCCATGCCATTATAATGCTTCCAACTCCCATTCCCTGAGTATCAGGCCCAACCGCAGCGATTTCGAGGTAATAGAGAGAATTGGGAGGGTATTGGCTCTTCATCTTCTCTTCAAATTCGTTGTGTGTATCCATCATGAGCTTGATGCGCTGCGAGGAATTGTTATTAGCGCAAATCTTGGGATTTCAAATGATGTCTCACCTTTCCATCAGAGAACGGTTCCATGGGTCTTATTACCCAGTTATCCCATAGTACTCTCAAGTGTGCTGGCCACCACATAGGGTTCAGCCATCTATACTGCGATTTTGGTGGAAATATGAAGCAAGCACCAACACTACTGGGGTTTTCACCCATAGTAACAGCTTCCATGCCAATACCACGGACCGCATACTCGCGTAAACGTGCCTCTTGCCATTGCTGTAGGGTAGGTGTCAAAGTCTCCCACCCAGGCCCTACACGATCACGAGATAACCAACGTATCAAGGGATCAGAAGCGAAAGAAAGACTGATCGTTTTTGCAGCAGTTTGAATCGATGTCAAGTCTTGAATAAGAGTGGTGAGTACTGAGGACGTAAGTAGGGGCGAATCATTGAGCGTACCTAAGCCTAGTGGCCGTATTTGAACCTTGTTTATCATCGCGTTGGTCATTTTCACTTGGAAAATGGTGAAGTCATCCGGGCTCAGATGTTACCACAAGCATCATATAATGGTATTTCTATCGCCGGTTTGCCATGTAGAATCAACGTGGGCTGTCATGCCAGCGGAACCCGCGTAATCCGACTTGTTTCTGATTTTACGGCGCGGGTCTTGAGTTAGGATGGGGGTCACGACGTGGATCTAGACCCCTGACTTGCGCGGCACCCACTACTACATGCGGTAAAGATGGGCATTGCCATCACGCTTTTCCCAAAGCGATAGGCTCTGCCGCGCGGAATTTACTACCTATCGCAAGATAGCCTCCCGCCACTAAGACCCTTGGCTGAATCTTGGGATTTCGAGATGTTGGAGCTTATTGGAGTTGCTTATATAGATGTCAATCATAAACGGCAGCCAGTACAACAATTGGAAGATAGCACAGCAAATTCCTTGCCCTAGCAGACCTCGGTTCTTTCTTCTCTGGCTCGCGTTCCACTTCGTAAAATGTCGCAACCAACCAAGACTACCACCGCTAGCCCGGGCAATCAGATGTATCCCGACATACCGACAATGAGAGCTCCATCTTTGGAGTTTGTGTATCGCCTTGTCGCCAAGATGCATCCAACCGATGACTACGATATTGAAAACGTCCAAGCTACAGGCGTCACACGGTCTATTGCCCATATCCAATCGGGGACCGTCAAGGGCCCAGGTATAGATGGTATTGTTGTGGAAAACAGCGGTGCTGACTGGGCTGAGAGGATTCATTCTGAAAAGGTCAGTTCTCCAATCATAAAATGTGTGTGGTGTCGGTATTGAAGTTCCCCAGATCTATTACAAACTTGACGCAAGATACACCATCAAGACTAATGATGGACACCACATCTATGTCCAAGCTCGTGGGCTTTTTAGACCTGGTCCAGGGATAGAGTTTCAACAGCCAGACTCAATGGACGTGGACTATACACAGGACGAAGTGGAGTACTTTACACATATAACTTTCGAGGCTGCGGGAAATAGCCCGTATAATTGGATGAATGGAATTGTGGCGATTGGCGCTTTGCAGTCGTTTCAAGGAGCAGCTGTTGTAGACTGCTGGAGGTTGACCAATTTCCCTGGGCAAAAGGTTGAGGACATTTAGGTTGAAAGATGTATCGCGTATGAATGATTGAGTATACTCAAGTACTGCCTCTCGAGTATTGTACTTCTTGCCACCGAAACCTTATTTTCATAAGTAACCCTTAGCAAGGTCGCCTGTGACAAATGATGCGTAGATAGTGAGCTACAGCCAAGATCTTTTACTACATGTCGGCCCGCCTGATTACCGAAAGCGTTCTGTCAAGGAACTGTAGTTGTGAAAGTGACAAGCACTATGTCTTGCTCGAATGGTGATCATGTTTTTACCATCCACAAAGGTAACAGTTACCGAAAACCCCGCTTCCCCGCATTTCGGTCGCGCGGCCGGCTGTTGGCTAAGTAGGGTGGTGTGGTAGACTGAAGCAGACAAGACAGGTCTATGATAAGGCTAACCCCATTAAGTAGGCAAAGCCCCTGGAGCAGATCCTGATCAATATCCTTGTGATTTCTGAGATAACATTACCCCGGCCAGCCACTACGTACACAGAGATAGCCATCTACTTAAGACCTTGATCGGTTGCTCATGTCTCACGCAAGTAGGCTACAGCACAGCTCTTACTACAGTGAGAGTTTTGTATAGTGAAACCTATTCCGACAATGTATTTATCTCAAATGTCCCGAACCACGTCGGCCACGCCTCCGGGCTTCACCACGCCGCCAGGCACTGTAAGATTGATTAGGGGTGAGTATCACAAGACCTCGATACTTGACAATAACCTAACGCCTTAAACAGAAGACTGCCATCTCGAGACAACCCAACTTGTGCTCCAACCTACGCCGACCGATGACCCAAATGACCCTTTGGTACCTACCTCCTCACGCAGCATATCGCAGCATTGGCTAAGTTTAGTGAGAACTGGACTCGTACCCGCAAGTTGATGAACTTCGTTCCTATCCTGGCAGTAACGGCGATAATCTTTACCCAGTGAGTGCGAAATGTTCCCGCCCTGAAACATAAGGAGCTGAAAATAGCAGAACATCTCTGCCACTTATCTTCTGGGTTTTGTGGAATCCAGAATTTGGTTGGTCATACGGACAACTCAATAACGCCAATGCCATCAACTATGTAGGAACAACTGTCGGATGCATCCTTTTTATACCACCGGCAGTTAAATACGGACGTCGATTGATGTACTTGCTCACAACAGCCATCATCTTCGGCATGGCGATCTGGTCAGCACGCATGCGTACATTGACTGAACTATACATCTCGCAGTTGATCTTTGGCTTAGCCAGTGCTACGAACGAAGCGATCGTCGAGATGACGGTATGTACCCCGTGTCTTCCGTTGCGATAACCACTAAGGACATATTAGATTGCAGACTTGTATTTTGTTCATCAACGCGGCACGGCCAATGGACTTTATATGGTGATGGTGATGATTGGAGTAAGTGGAATATCGATCATTTCTATAGACTTCAAGTAGCTGACAAAAAGTAGAGCTTTCTGAGTCCGATTATTGCCGGATACATGGCAGCCAATGGAAACTGGAGGTTATGCTATTGGGTCACTGCAGCAGTCGACGGTGTTTTGTTGGCTTACTTTTGCTTCTTCTTCGAAGAGAGCAAGTATATACCTCGTCTTGAATCTCGACCACTCTCTACCTCATCTGCCATTCCAATTTCCGCCACCAAGAAGGACACTATTTCAACAGTCGAGACGGGAGAGCCAAGCACATACGTCACACCACAATGCTCCAATACCCAGACTTATCAGATCAACCCAGATATACCGCTACTCACATGGCGACAACGCCTGCGCCTCGTCACCAAGAACGACCAGAACCTCCTCAGTGTTGTCTGGACATCTGTTATAATTCTGTTCCGATTCCCAGCGGTTATGTACACTGCCCTCACGTACGCATTCTGCCTCTGCTGGATCTCCGCTCAAGCCTCGATCATTTCTATGGTCTTTACACAGCCACCTTACAATTTCGGCACTATTGGGGTGGGTAATATGAGTCTTGGAGTTTTTATCGGATGCATATTAGGCTCGATTTACGGTGCTCTATCTGATAAGGCTATTTTCTGGTTTGTGAAAAGGAACTATGGCTATTATGAGCCAGAGATGCGACTGCAACTCAACCATATCCCTGCGCTCTGTATGGGCGGTGGGTTCATCATGTTTGGCTTAACCACAGCCAAGGTAGGTCAACTTTAGTCTCTCTTTACTTCAAGATACTAACAGTCATAGGGCATGCATTGGATTTACCCTAGTATTGGCAGTACCATCTTCGGCCTTGGTCTGGGTGGTCTGAGCGACGTCGCGCTATGTGTTTCAATCGATAGTTATCAAGCAGTAAGTGCCTACGTATATTTAAAGTGCCTACTATTTTAACTCCGGATAGATCACAGGAGAAGCTTTTATCGGTATAGCATTTATGCGAAACTGCTTCAGTATCGCTATTTCCTTTGCTCTTGTCCCTTGGCTAGATGCTCAAGGTTTACAGAACTTATCAATTACAATGGGCATATGGGCAACTGTGATAGGTTTTCTCCATGTACCGCTTATAGTTTGGGGAAAGAGGATTCGTGAGAATACTACAGATAACTATAAGAGAATAGCACCGGGAAGAGCGAACTACTAGGGTTAACTGAGATAAGGGTTTCTTATTGTAATAATACCTCCACAGCGGGCCAGAAAACGATTTCAAGAACGTTGAGTATCAAGTTGGCCTTGAAGTTTATCTACTTTCGGAAGTGCTTGGCATGCTGGCTTGGGACCTGGTAGAGAATGATGATAATATATTTGGTGGCCTTATCACATGTCAGAAGATCCTGGCTAGGTTACTAGGGGATCGAATTATAATCTATTTATAAAAAGCAGCTATATTAAAGATTAGAATATTATTTACTTGTAACTATAGGTTTATCTATATTTGAAAATCAATAATAAATAATAAATAAAGATATATCTTCCAATTTGCACTAAGTTATGCAAGGATATTAAATAAATAAAAAACCACTGAAATGAGGCTTAACAAGTGGATAAGGAAGTGGATTACTAAAGGAATAAAGGAATAAGGATTAGGGAGGACTAGACGAAAGTAATAGTGCGCATTAGACGGTATATCTCTACTCAAGCTGATTTGACATTCCTGTTAGTAATAATTGTATCGGCTCTTTTCCAGGCCGCTAGGCATCTTAATTTTGCCGATATCTTGATGACTAATGCTCGATAATCCATCAAATCGGTGAAGGCTTTTACATCCATAACTACTTTAATCCGCTAGATCCGCTGTACTTCCGCCACTCAACATCCATCTCTCAATAATGAGTACGAAAATTCCCAAAGCCTGCGAACCTTGCCGGCTACGCAAAAAGCGATGTAACGGAACACACCCATGCAATCATCCCGATTGCCAGAATGCGCCGAGCACTTGTGTTTTTAGGGTCAAGACTCGGAACAGAAGATCAAAACGAGATGTCAATAACCCTGTACCACAGCAGCCATTCCTTGGGTCTGGCGATCCCGTTGACCGTACTTCACCGGCATCATGGCATTCACGCCAAAGTGCCGAGTCAGGTCCTGATCCAGGAGTTCAACATGAGGTCTACCACAGCGTCACTGAAACGCACTTATCGCCCACATCTACCGATAGCTCGCATCTATTCTACGGACCTTCATCTTACTTTGCATTCCTGCAGCAGATACACCGGGGCGTCTTACCTGTGATCACCCATGGGTACTCTGAGGACAGCGAGGCTAGATCTGGTCTTGATACCTTCATGCAGAGGTCAATATTCTTCGGGACGCCATCCAGGATAAACCCCGAGGCGCTCAGGTCTGAGAGCGTGCAATTGGCACCCGTGTCAAAGGAAATGGCGCACGAATTTCTCGAGTTGTTCAAGGCTACATCATATCACCGATTGACGTTTTATACGATAAGTGAGTTGGACGGCCTTTTGGAAAGTCTGTATAACTCGCAGAGTGTACGCAACATACCACCGCAAACTAAGGCGAGTTTTCTGGCAATGTTGGCTATTGGTGCTCTTGCCACTCCACAGACAGACCTCGCAGAGACGCTCTTTATGGAAGCTAGACGAGAAGCTGTTATCTTAGATGATGCAGTAACATTGAAGACTCTTCAGCTTTCGCTCTTATTCGCTGACTACCAGATCAATATGGGGCGTCCCAACTCAACCTATCTACATCTCGGCGTAGCATGTAGGAGAGCGCACGCGTTGGGATTACCAAATGGTGCTCTTTCAACCAGGTTGGACAACCTCGCTTTTCATAATCATCAAACAACTATATGGTCACTATATTTCTATGAAACGTAGGTTAAACACCAAGAATATGATTCTAAAGCTGACATTCACTAGATACCAGGCATTGTCTTTGGGACGACAAAGCGGGCTGAAACTCAAGGACATCGCGTGTCCATTCCCGACTGAGCCACTTCCCATAGTAAGGCAGTGTCGGATCGCCATAATCATGGAGGACGCTGCAGAAGCTATTTATGGAAGAAAAGCAACATCGATTCGGCAGTTGTACGCCGTCGCAGAAGAGTTGCGTGGTCGTCTTTATCAGTTTGCTCAGGATTGGGGAATCGGGTCTGCGCAATTAGGGACTACTCAGGAGTCTCTTGACATTCATGAATCTATGACATTGCACAACCGTATGTGGAATGAAACTTGTACTTGATCAAGAAGCTGACTATTCTCGAAGTGTACTACCACGCCATCATCTTGATCTTTCGTCCTTTCTTAGTCGCCAAACAAGCTATGCGTGTTACCGGAGGGACGAGCGAGATCAAGGACATGTGGATGCGCCAGGCTTGCAGGTACGCCGTCGATGCTGCTCAAGACTCTATCGAATATGTCTCGAATATCGGCCAAGAGTGCAGAGTGAATCGTTATCAGGCATTTTTCGTCGAATGCGGATGTTCGGTACTGCTCTACGACATACTATGTCAGCCTTCGAAGTATTCCTACAATATGGAATACATTCAAAAGGCTATCCAGGCTTTATCCTCAATGGTTGCGGATGAACCTGTAATCTCATCGCTGAACTCCATTCGTCGTGTGTTGGAAACAATCGAGGCATCGATTCCCAGTCACTTTGGTGGAAGACAGGCGATGGCGATGGACAGTGTCGCCATGCCTCCTCACCATTACTCCCGGATCGAATTCCCCTCTGTGAGCCATCTGGGGGCAAATGATTCGGGCGGAATGATTCTTCTCACAGATGACTTTGGAACTCAAGATAACAGATCGCGTCCGGTTGAGCCAGGATTACCCAACACCACGGTAGACCAAGATTGGACAAACTCGGCACATTTCAACCTCAACGTAATGACAACTGACCTTTTCAACTTTTTCCCTTTAGACATGACGACACCAATGACTCATGCTACTGGGGAGAGTATACAGATGTCATGATAGTACATGTTGACCTTTGTGAGCCGGAACGAATCAATTTACTGCTTTTTAATACAATAAATTCACTGCTTCCTAATAATACCCCGAAACATATTGATATACTTGCTTTTCTCTGATTTTATTGTAAACTCTCAACTGTATAGGCAATGGAGCCTCCACAATTATAATTCATATGGAAATCATTAGTGTCTCACGGTTGACAAGTTGCATTGTACTCGTGGCAAAATATTGCTACGATTTGGTAATGACTAAGATAAACAGCGAAAAGTAGAAACCTGCACCATATTGCAGTTTCTCCAACTGTATATTCCATCTAGTGATAGCAACACACATATGAAGAAGACAGTGTTTAAGCGAGATAAAAATGAATATTAACTATCACTTGTCTAGATACTCTATCTGATGCATGACAAACCCTCCTTTTAATCTATATATCCTGCAGGTACTAGAAATCTTAACCACTAGAAACATAAGAGACGAAACTAGTAGGTCGCCTTATGCCTCTTAGATTATGTTTCTTAGACTACTTATCCTTATACCCTAAGACGTAGGTCGCCGTCTTTCTACTACCCGCTAGCTTGTTCCCATATGAAACACTTAACTTGCTGTCTTGGTTGACTTTGTGCGTAGCTTCATCATCAAGAAGACAAGAGCATATGAAGAGAAACAAAACAACGCCGTGATCCCAACCTAAGAGATTCTGTTAGTTTTTGCTCAAGACTAGTAGTCCTTCAATGAACTTACATCTCTCCATCCAAAGTATTTCTCGTCAATCTTGAATTGACCGAGATAGTCAGCACCCGTGGTGTATGGACAATAGGAGCAGCTGTCTGTCGAACTAGGATCAACAACATAGCCACTGTTCTCTCGAATAAAATCCGTCATGTAGTCGCCACAAGTTGTTCCGTTGTTGCTTGGTAAAGGGATATGTGTTAACTCCTCAGAGTGACAATCAACCTTGACATCCCACACGACAGGCTCCAACAAACCACCGATCAAATAAGTGAATGGGTCAAGGTAGTACATCCAGTATCTCCAGAATGGCTGGATCTGGTTGTATGGCACAACAACACCACAGAAGTTGACGAGTCCGGCACCGATGAATACAGGGTTTGCCAGGGCAGCAAAATAAACATTGGGTGAGTAGGCAGCAATTGCTTGACCAATGGACGTGTACAGGAACTCGTAGACTAGAACGGTTAGTTGTATGTACTAGCAGGTACTGAAAGGTAAACTCACGAATCATTTGGAGGTAGATTTGACCAGAAATGCTAGCTTTGACAGGGAAGCCAGCTGGAAAATAGAAGCAAATAAAATAGACTGTGGCACAAACAATCAAGACGGGAATCTCGGAGATAAGTTGTCCAGAAATAAAAGCAAACCAATGGTATGCCTTGGACTTCTTTTCTCGGTTCTCGAAAAGATCCCTGTTTCGAATGAAGAGAGGTTGCAGTTGATTGATGGCACCTGGTGCAACAAAGACAAAATTGAAGACTGACATTAGTCGTAGCTGCAGATCAAAGGATCCGTTCCCGATCATCCAGAAAGTGAATCCACTGAACAAAGAGTTCGAAATGTGCAACCCAATCTTGTTCCAGATGTAATCCGGGTTGCGCCATAGTGCCATAAGCTGACGTTGAATGACGATTCGAGTCTGGTATAAGATAGGGGTTGCAAAGTCCCGGGAATCAGCCTCGGATTCTTCAGATTCCTTCTCACTTGCGATAGCCGTGTTGGGAATTTTCTGTTCGAGTTCTTCCAACTCGGCAAGAGCTTGTTCCTTCTCCTTGGAGTTGTTCCAGATCTCAGGCCAATCAAGATGAGACCCAAAACGTCCCTGAACCACATCGACAATAAACTCCGCTGGGTTAACTTCTCCGTCTGGAGAAGCACCGTTGTCGGCAAAGTACTTTAGTACGGTAGCAGAGTCCTTCCCTGTAGGCCCAAAGAAGGTGGTACGACCGCCCTTGGCAAGGAGGAGAAGGACATCAAAGGCTTCGAATAAAGCAGCTGAAGGCTGATGGATGGTACAAATGATGGTCTGGCCAGACATAGCAAGCTTGCGCATGAATCGGCAGATCTGGAAGGCTGACTGGGCGTCGAGCCCAGATGTGGGTTCATCAAGAAATAGAAGAGAAGGCTTTGCAACGAGTTCAACTGCAAGTGTTAGACGCTTGCG
This sequence comes from Fusarium sambucinum, assembly GCF_050947815.1. Taxonomy (NCBI): domain Eukaryota; kingdom Fungi; phylum Ascomycota; class Sordariomycetes; order Hypocreales; family Nectriaceae; genus Fusarium; species Fusarium sambucinum. The sequence continues at coordinate 9,521,181 of NC_139293.1, read as the reverse complement.
CTGCTCGATAGACAGGCCCTGGCCTGGAGCGCCAACAATAGCGTGCTTGAGAGGTCCAAGTTCCAAAAGCTCAATGATCTGGTCAACGTAAGCAAACTTGTCAGCCTCACTGATCTCATAAGGTTGTCGTAGCCGTGCTGAGAAACGAAGTGCCTCAAGAACAGTTGCAGTAGGTTCGTGGATATCGTTTTGCTCGCAGTATCCAGTTGTCCGTTGAAACGTAATGCCTTGAGGTCGGCCGTTAACCATGATGCTGCCCTCGAGGCGACCAGAATCCTTGCGCTGAGCCAACACATCCATAAGCGTTGTCTTGCCGGCGCCCGAAGAACCCATCAAGGCGACCAGCTGACCGGGCTTGACAAAGCCGGACACATTCTGCAAGAGTTGCTTCTCTTGACCCTCATGGTGGACAAAGTAGTTGATGTTCTTGAAAGTGAACGTCGTTGCAGACATGATATAATCGTGCTGCTCAGGTACAGCTCGTACTGAGGTGCGTTCGGGGTCCTCCTTCAGAGCCAATTCCTTTGTTTGACTTCGACGATCATACAGAATCATGGAGCCTGCACCTGAAGCGAGGTTCACTTCGAAGCCAATAGCAGCGGTAATTGAGAAGAAGATCCAGAAAGCGATGATGATGCCAACATTCCTCCAGACCTCAGTACGGGCAATACCGTATTGTAGGCTCAAGTATGATGCACCATCGATCCGGTCCCCGCTCGCACCGATGACGGTACAACTCCTGAAGCGATCGTCGTCGTAGCTTGATCCAAAAGGCACAAATTGAGGCTCGACACATGATAGCTCCAGATTTCCCATCTCGCTAGCCATGACAGCTGAGAAAGAGTAGCTTGCAGGATTGATGTACGCTATCCAGCGGAACCAAGGGTGCATTTTCGTGGTGGGAATAAGATATCCTAATACGAGTTAGACATGTACAGAACATAAGAGATTCCAATACTTACCAGCGTATACCATCATTACCATGGTAATCCAACCGCTGATTTGCGAAGCTAGACCAAAATGCTTGCACCATGCGCCGATCGTTCGATACAGGGAAGTAAAGCACAGAGTGGTAACAAGGTAAACGAACCAATTGGTGAAGAATTTGCCAGCGTCTTGCTGATAACCGACCATGAAATAGTAAATCAGGTTGAACAGACTGAACATGAGTATAACGAAAGGAATGTCGGTGAGGACGCAAGCAAGAGCATAAGCGCCGGGTCGAGTAAAAGCTAAACGCTTGTGTCGAGTGAGGATAGATCGGCCCTCGAAAGACGCTGCCGTCTCAGCCATCTTATTGAGGCACCAAAGCAAGATGGGATAGAACAGGGCTCCGGGCTTCCGGAAGATAGAGGTGCTGTCTTCGGGGAGGTTGTACATCAAACTGCCAGTCACAAGAGCCATAACTAAGGATGACGCCAGCTGAAGGCCGTTTGAGAACCGATCTCCCCATAAGATCTGAAACTGTCTGGTATAGTTTAGTAACGTTCTGGTTTTGCTGAAATGTGATGTTACCTAATAGCACAGATCCAAACCTGTTGAAAGAAGGAGACCAAGTAAGGACTGGTCGCCCTAGAGATAGCTGAAATAGTGCGAGACTTCTCCTCAGAGTTAGAAATTCGGAGACCGTCAACCTCAGCTGCAAGCGATTCCTGGTTCCTAGACTTGGCGAGAAGCTTCATACGCTGGAATGTTTCACTCGCTTTGTATCGTTGTTCGAAATCGTGGGCGGTTTGAGGAACTGTCGCTTCGTATCCGGGGATAATTTCGCGCTCCGTGTCCACGGTAACAGAAGTCAAAAAGTCCGCGATGTTGGCACCAGGAGGGCATTTGAAGCCCATATTCTCAAAATACTGCTTTGCTTCAGCCGATGGACCATAGTAGATCTCACGGCCATCGGCGAGGACGAGAACTTTATCGAATTGGTCGTAAATGCCATTTCCAGCCTGGTAAAGGGTCGCGATGATCGTCCGTTGCTGCTCGTCTGTTTGCTTCCGAAGCACGCGGGCAAAATCAAGAGCATTTGACGCGTCGAGACCTCGGGTCGAATTGTCCCAGCATTGAACAGGAGCTTGCGTACTCATGACCTCGGCCACAGAGACTCGCTTCCTCTCACCGCCGGAAACACCTCGAACATACTCATTACCAACGATTGTGTTCTTGGTATGGCCGATTCCAAGTGACTCAAGAATTTTGATCGAGGTCTGATCCACGTACTCATTTGTCGTCAGATGCTGCGGTCGGGTCTTGGGCACTTTGGAGGAGGTTGCGAAGCCCATAGTTTCGGAAACCTTGAGGGAGGGGAAGTGTAAATCGTCTACTTTTGTTAGCATATTCGCCATTCGAGATACCAGTCAGCAGCGTCATGTACCTTCAGTGTTCATTACCAGCTGGTGACGGAATTCCTTTGCAGTATCCTGTCCAACATTGCCGTACTGAACCAGGCCTTGTACCTCATCAAACTCGCTTCGGTGATTTGACAACACTTTGAGAAGAGATGTACAACCTGAACCAGGTCTCCCGACGACCAAGAGCTGGAGGAAATCTAGATCAGCAAACCTTGACCTTCAAGAAGCTGAGCAATATGAAGATGCCATCTTACCATTTCTCCTGGGCTGACTTGGCCAGTGATTCCCTGTAAGATTTGCTAAAGAAGAGTTAGAAAGAAAGATGTTGACAGATTCGCACAAATCACCCACTCTTTTCGGGGACTTTCGTCTTCCGAATTGGAAGATACCAGTTACAACTGATATGCATGTCGAAGCAAAATTCTCTCCTTCGCCAGAGACTTGGATACCGACATCTTCAAAGGTAACCGTGAGACGTTTGGTTGCCGAATCTTGCACCGTCTTGGCGTCGCTAGTGTCAGAGAGATAATTGTCTGGCATGGCGACGGTAAAGATGGTGAAGATAGTGGTAATTCTCAAGATGCACCAGTTGTCCATAGGCTCTGGGCTATTTATTGCCCAGGCTCCTGTCTGATCCTTAACTACGACATTGTCATGGTCCATCAATTGGTACGTGCATCTCTTGCGGATTTACGGATTTAACCAGCGGAGGCTAAACTTCATATGGGGCTGGCTCCAATGGCTCCAACTTGGGTTCTATGGAGTCTTCCCCGGAGATACGTCAATCGGATTGATTGGCCATCACATTTAAATCCGCTTTGAAGTGCGAAAGCTTAGTCACTGTGAAGCACCTCGTGAAAATTGCTAATTTATTTCAATCCTCTAGATCCGTTCTAGGTCCGCTCTGTCCTTCCGATCAAATTGATATCTTCTACTGGGCATGCCGAATCATCCGGATAACCAAAGAGATAAAATTTAACTTATCAATACGAGATACCTATAGCTTGAGTCATCTACATCTGTCGGTAACAGAGTTTGGGGTTGTCATATTAAGCTACATAGGCATGATGCTTTTCCTGGTTGAGACTTACAGTACAAGACGGGGACGTCAGGTTAAGACAAAAGGTCATTCAAAAATGCACTTCCTGCGAAATGAAAAGGAATATGCTGACACTTAAACTGCAGTGTAGTACCTACGGGTAGAAATTGTTTGCTGTGCCTACTGAAACACATCGTAAGACAGAGCCAGAAAAGCATCGGTCATACAGTTGATGATACACAGTCAATATGAATAAAGCAAAAATTGCCGATTTGACATGGATATCTATGTTTGTGACACATTCCTGAGACATCAGTACGAGAAGAAACACGGATTTTCAATACGGTAATTGGTATATACCTATTTGTAACAGTAACATATTTCTCCGAGACACAATAGTGTCACAGTCGTGGAGTTGGAGAAGTCCTAAGTTAGAACGTTCAATTCTGTTTTTAGTACTTTAGGAATATATATAGCTACATCACAGTCATGCTGCGCTGAGGTTCGTCATGTCAATGAATATTCAAAACTCACACATTTGGAGTGACGCCCCCAAACAAACACTACCCTCAAATTGTCTCGATCATGTTGGGTCCACCTCTCATATTGTAATGCATTGATAACATGAAGAATAGTAACTGACTTAATTCCAGTATATTCAGCACAATGGTCAACTCACTTTTTATCCTTTCGGTCTTGTACGTGGCAGCCGGGGTACAGGCCTGCAAAAGAACTTGCTCTGCTACTGGTGACAGTGTAAACGTTTGCAGCTACAACTGCACTCACGTCTGTTCCAGCATTTCCGCCAACGAAGCTCGAAACACGTTCCTCGCTGCTCTTCAGTCCAGTGGCAACTCATGCTCTGCCGTGGGAACGAGCTCTATTCAATGCACAAAGACAGCCAGTTTTGGAAGCTGTTACGATCACTATTGGTCTTGTGGAAGGGGTTGCTAGATACGAGGCGAGATGGCTGCAGAGTTAGGACACAACGATAACATTTATGTCGAGTTAGGTCAATAGTAACTCGAACATGAATTGATAACATGGGTACTTATCAGGCCATGCAATCGCAGTAGTACTACTGCCAGTTTCTCTCTCTCTACCTTGTTCTTTTGAATTAGATCGTTTCTAAGACGCGTCAAGACACGACACGCTTCTGTATAGTTCGCGTCATAGTGTTTCCCTTGCGCTAACCAGGGTTGGCTAGGCACACGGACAGTCCTGCTGTCTCCAGTCCAGCCAGACCACGGAATGTGCCGCACCCAGCAAAATGGTTATCTTTGGTGAGAGAGATGTCAATTCTACATTCCGCGTCGCTTTCAATTCGGTAAAGTTTCATTGGTTTTGCCTTGCTCTGGTCAAAGTGCAGCCAAATGTTTCTCGGATCACCAGTGTCTCTCCCACCAGGGACCAAGTCCCAATCTTACTATTGTCGACGAAGAGGCAGACCGAGCTAGCGAGGATACCCTCATCTCCCAGCTAAACTCGCCAAGTTCAAGATCATTAGGATACCAGCAGATGAGTTTCTTCGGAGACAGATTACAAGTTTATGTTTAGCCCTCAAGTATGATCGGACCGATACCCAACTATCATAAATCACGACCAATAAAATAGCTTTACTGGTCTCAGATAATGGTGGTCTGACAATGCATGGGAAACAAATGAGGCATGGTTTGATCCTTCTTGTGATCCTTTACTTCCCTTCTCGTCCACGGACCATGCTCCGGTACATTTGAAGAAGCTAGTGCTGGCATAATCTCAAGTATGCAGTAAGATTTCATTTGTCAGGGTGTGGTGTGTTACCACATGAAATCCTCCGAAGGATTCATAATTCAGAGACTCTATTCCGACTTAAATACAGACAAGGCCCCCGCCTGAATCCACGGAACAAAGTTCCAAAGACTTCAAATTGTACGTTTCATCAAATCAGAATGATGAACAAAAACCTTGTACTGGGTTCTATGCTTGGCAGCGCCATTGCATTTAGCAATACCTGCATAGACATTGAATTTGATTCCGAGACAAACGTCCTTTCAGCACGTTGCCTACCCCGGGACAACTCAGCCTACCTCCCATCCGGGCTAGACCTTAATAGATGCTTTGGATACAACGGCGAGGAACTCACAGTAAGCTGTTTTTATGTTACTTCCCAATGCATCGGCTTGGGCTAATCCGAAGTACCTAGTGGGAGAAGAGGAACTACAGCGACAGCTGTAACAACTGCCGTATGTTTAAAGCGCCTGACCCATGGTTCGGGTACAGCGTGTACTGGCTTGGGTGCACATGTGAAGGCCAGAGTGAGGAAGAAACTGTTTGCATTGGTACGTCGCAGCAACACGATACCGCATTTACAGGAGACTAATGCAATCCCTAGAAGTAGCAGCTGCGCATGAGTATGTCCACAACGAAAATGGCGTTCTCAAGTGTTGAGATAGTCTCTGAGTATCATGATTTCATTTTCAGTCAAGGTTTAATCCCATATATTTCATTAAGAAGAAACTGAATTAGTTTTATTGTTTCGCCTTCCCTAGTTCGCAACAGCTGGCTGTACGAGTGTGTTGCCTGTGATATCTCTTAGTATCATTGTGTGCTCGAATTTAAGGATAAACTTACCTCCGTCAGGGTATACGATCTGCCCATTGTAAAATAGACCACCCTTTCCAACAAGGAACAGGATCGTGGCGGCCATATCAGTGTCATTTCCTGGTCTTCCTGCTGGATTCGACATCTTTTTCTCAATCTTACTCTTGTTGCCTTCGTCGGATTCTCCGGTTGTCATCTCACTTGGAAATAGTCCTGGCGCAATGACATTGACACGGACCTTGACATCCTTGCACAAAGTCGCCAGCATGCGACTGAGATGGGTCAAAGCGGCCTTGGAGGTGGCATAGATTGGTTGGCCCATGCTAGATCCCTTCATAGCTCCTGAGATGGATGAAACATTGACAATCTGGGATGTGTAGCCAGGTGTCGCGTTTCGCCCCTTGGCAAGCAAAGGTAGGAATGCAACAGACATATAGTATGGTCCAGCGACGTTTGTCTGCAAAGTTTCGGCCCATTGCTCAGGCTTTGTTCGCAGGAAATGGTCCGAAACAGCCTGAGCGTCAGACATATCAGGCTCGCCTACTGAAGCTGCATCGAATGGTTAGTATTTTTCCCACATATCTGGAGGATGCAACTTACAGAACTTGGTTTCGTCATCCCGCGCAATGCCGGCATTATTGACGAGCAATTGAATACCATTCGGTTCCTTGTCTCCGACCTCCTTCGCCAGTCGGATAGCTTCGTCTTTTGAGCTGACATCACCAGGAAGGACATGGATGCTTCCAGGGCCCGTGCTATAAACCTTCTTGGTTTGTTCGAGTACTTCTGTGCGACGACCAGTGATGTAGACCTTGGCTCCGTTAGACACTAAAGCTTGCGTGATCATCAAGCCAATGCCTGTGGCGCCTCCCGTGACAACTGCTGTGACGTGGGATACATCGAACAGTGAGCTGGCCTTGAGCTCCTCATTTGCAGCGTGGTCTATGGAACTTAAATCAGTAACTTCGTCTAGAGTCGCCTTTGTAAAAACGTACGGGTAGCCATGTTAATGTTGGCAATTTAATTGAACACGGGCCGTATTGTATGGGTGAAGAACGTTAGTCACGCGAAGTCTGAGCATGGGACGAGGTAACAAACAATAAGATATTTAAATAAACATATTAACGTAAACTTTACAAGTTCTAAGGCGAAAGACAACTTGATGACGCCTTGATTGATGGGTCCATCTGGATCAAACACGTCATTGACTTTTAATTGTCAAGCTTATTGGAACTCAAATCCACTGACGGGTGGGAATATCGCAACCTATTGAACCGTGGAAGCTGATGGAATTGAGGAACGCGGTGGATCTTAAGCTATTTCTCCATCCATACACTTGTTTCATGTCAGATCTTTAACGTTATCTGCTTATCAACTAATCGGGTGTTTCACTGAAGAAGTTAGGGTTTACCACGCTGGCAACATAACGCTATCTCGCGATGCATCCAAAGAATTGCAACGGATAGAATCACAGCTCTATTGCTGCAAATTCTACTGTCGGCAATTAGTCGAGATGCAGTCTTCAACCATTATCTGCCAATTAGTTAAGACAAGTATTCAGTATAGTTCATATTAATAAATACACATTCTGAGGAAGAAAACATTTGCTTTACGGGTTAATCTTTCTCCTTTACCCTGGAGTTTGTTTTGTTTTGTTTGGCCTTGGCTCCGGCAATTCGCACTAGTCTCGGGCTAAGCAGGGGATCAGGATGCGAAATTGCCGGATTCTAACAGGGTTGTCCCCTTTGACCTGGTCAATGCACAGTCGAGTCAATATTCATTCAGACATTTCCAATGCAGATCAACTGAATCGTTATCCACTTTGTCCTCTGATCCAAAACCCCGCGGACCCATGGACTATACTCGTATCTTTATGACGCACTGACTGTACGTTTCAGTGGTGGACGGGACGGAAACTCCGCGGGCAATTACATGATGTTGTTCTGAATACAACCCAACGCCCCCATTGACCATGTATACAGTGGATAGCACGGGTTTGAGTCAGTCATTAATGATCGGCTATAGGACACGAATTGTCGCTTGCTAGTTTCCCGAGTCCCCGTACATTGCATTGCGTGGAGATGTACGCAGCGTAAGTGAGTGAGTGGCTCATCGTTGCATTATGATGGAGATCGCCTCTGAACATGGCCGTGCATCGTCAAGATGGAGCTACCCTTTAGGGATGTTGTCAATGCCTTAAAAACTTGATATCCCGCCTCTCAAATACTCACAGACGCTTCCATTGCAGTCACACTAGCAAGTTATCTCCCATTGTTTTCTATTGTGTTTTAGTTGCCATCATGGCAATTCTTTACACCGACTTAGCGACTGGCACCGGTCTCAGCAGTGGGCTAGCATTACTCGCTACAGGACTGGTAAGTACGAGTTTGTTTTGTCGGCGTTGTCACTAACGACCCCAGGTTTTCTACGTACTAGTTCGCGCTATTTACAGTGTATTCTTCCATCCACTCTCCAAAGTCCCTGGGCCAAAGCTATACGCCCTCACTCAGCTTCCGTATCTCTATTACCTAACTCGAGGCCGATGGGTATATCGTTTGAAGGAGCTGCACGACCAATACGGCCCTGTGGTTCGATACACTCCTACCGACGTGTCATTTATCACTGCCGATGCGTACAAGACAATCTACGGTCACAAGACCGGTGGGGCGAAAGAATTTGAGAAAGATCTGCGGATCTACCGACAGAACCGTCCTGCTCAAAATCTCATCGTTTCAAAACATGAAGACCACAAGCGCCAGCGGAAGCTTCTTTCCCATGCGTTTTCCCACAAGGCTCTCCGCGGTCAGGAAGACCTTCTGAACCGCTACGTGGATCTCTTCGTCGAGAGGCTAACCCAGAAAGCGAGAGAAGGGGAGGCCGTCGATATGGTAGCTTGGTACAACTTTGCTACCTTTGATTTGATCGGCCATCTCGCTCTCGGCCAGCCATTCGGATGTCTTGAAACCGGAAAGTACCACCCCTGGGTTAGCAAAATCTTCGGCAGCATCAAAGCCATTGCCTACAGTCAAGCCGCGATTCGTCTTGGCCTTAGAAACTGGATGGCGACCTTCACCCCAGCGCACTTAATGAAGGCCGCAAAAGAACATTTTGAGTTCACTGAACATGCAGCTGGCGCTCGTCTTGATGTTAAGGATACGAATAGTCAGGATTTTATGTCATACATTCTTCGCTACAACGATGAGAGGGGTATGTCTAGGCCTGAGATCGTTGAGAACGCTTCTCTTCTTATTATCGCCGGAAGTGAAACCACAGCAACGTTGCTCAGTGGTGTCACATATCAGCTTTTGACCAATCGCGAGAAGTACGACAAATTGGTTGATGAAATTCGCTCTTCATTCTCTGCAGAAGATGAAATCACAGCTACCCGAGTGGATCAACAGAAGTATTTGCTGGCGGTGCTCTCTGAGGGCCTTAGAATGTGTATGTTAACCTGAGTGTATCCCTTCCAGACACATAGCTAACAATATACCTCTAGATCCTCCTGTACCTGGTGCGCTTGCGCGAGTCACCCCAAGAGGAGGTGAGTTTGTGGAGGGGTACTGGATGCCTGAAAATGTGAGTAACTTTGAGAATCGATCGCGTTGAGTTGAACAGTCTCTAACATCACACTTAGACTGGAGTATCTGTGCCTCAATTGCCCGCCTACAGCTCGTCAACCAATTTCAGAAACCCTCAGGAATTCGTACCAGAGCGTTGGTTGGATGATCCTCAGTATGCCAACGACTCTAGGGCTGTTGTTCAACCCTTTTCTATGGGACCTCGAGATTGCATTGGCAAAAAGTGAGTACGACTTAGATTCAGTAAAGAGCAGACGCTAACATGAGACTCCAGTCTTGCCTATGTTGAAATGCGCCTTTTGCTTACTCGATTACTTTGGAAGTTTGATGTTGAGATCATGCCTGAGAGTAAAAACTGGAATGATCAAAACATTTATCTTCTTTGGGAAAAGAGCAATCTCCAAGTCAAGCTGACTGAAGTTGTCCGAGAAAGCAAGTAGACAACACAAGACGACTACATAGGTTGGCGAGGCTCGGGTCCGCTCAGGTCAATCATTTATAGCACCATTGAGGCGATGGGATTTTTGTACTTGTATCATTTATATAAGCTGTCTTTCAGATCAAGTTTGAAGCTATTCTTCGACTGTGAAAACTCTTATACAGTAAAGTCGCGGTGAGCCAATTCGTATACAAAGCCAGCAGTGACCTTTGCATGCTCCATGACATGGTCAAAGTCAACGTGAGCGATTGTATCGTTAGGTGTGTGGATGTAGGGGTTGTGGTTTCCGAATGGAGTCTCGAAAAGGAAAGACGAGGGGAAGCCATTTCGGTGTGCTGAAGCGTGGTCGGAGCAAGCATAACCGCAGGTAGACTCCTCATATGAGATATCAGCATACTCATCAATGAGAAGCTTGAGAAATTCGTTCTGGGTAGGGTTTGTGAAATCGGTGACGAGGCCGAAACGCTCGATTCCGTCACGACCCTTGTAGCCGACCATGTCTTGGTTCAACATAGCCTCGACTTGAATGCCTAGGCGCGAGTAGCTGTTGAAGATGTCCTGGGATCCAAGAAGGCCTGTCTCCTCAGCAGAGTACCAATGGAACTCGACAGTGTTAAGATGATCCCCCTTCGCAATGCGGGGGTCCTCGAGGAAGGCACTCAAGAGGTTGAGAAGCATGATTGATGCAGAGCCATTGTCATCGGCTCCCGGGGCACGACCAGCACCACGATCGTCAGAAATAACGGAATCAAGGTGAGATCCAGTGATGACGGTTTTGAGACGAACCTTTCCGGGAACCGAGACCACGATTGAGGGCTGCGACCACGCCTGATGTTGGATGAGGCGGACAGAGGCCAGAGGATGCTTGCTCTTCTTGATGACCTTCTGGACTTCCTTGTGTAGCCATTGAGCAGCTTCGACACCGTATGCAGAGTTGAAGTAACGGTTATGGAATGAAGAAAACTTCTTCAATTGCTTCTCCATAGTCTTTTTGCTGATCTTCTTGACAATGTTTCCGACATTGGATTGATGTGAAAGCTTCTCAGGGTATGATGGTGTCACGGCAGCAAGACGGGCGACTGACGGGTTGTGATCCTTCCATTCAGTTATGTCAAAAAAGTGAATATGGTCCTGTATCATTGTGAGTAAGTTTTTCACGCATAGAATCGTTGCTATTAGGCATCATACATCAATCATCTGGAACTTCTCATCCTCAGTGACCTCGACTGTCTCACCAGGGGCAGTCTCGAGTGTAAAGAGCTTCTCAGCACGCTTTTCCACTGCCTCAGCTGGCGCAGTAGCCGTAGCTGATGCGGCGAGAGCCGCCATAAGAGGGACCGAGTAACGCATGGTGTCAACTGAGAAGTATGGATAAATATTTGAGAAAGCCTAACAGTTGAAGTCAAAGGAAAGATTACATCCGCGGGACAATCGCTTTATATAGTTGGGAGATAGTTCGCAGGGTTAGATTGGCTTACCAACCGTTTAGTTCTTACCGAACGCTGGGATATCTGCTGCATGCAAGCGGGTGGTCCGGTTAGACCGCTCTTACGGATCTGATGTTGGGCCAGTTGAGAATCATTTCATCCGGTTTGCTCAACGCCAAGTCGCTTGGTACTTGAGCCTACTCCACGTTGGGAAGCTACAGTACTCGGTTGGATGTAACCCAAGCCGGGGCAAGAATAAGGTCTTGATCATCACGGATAATGCAGATGCAGGGGGGAAGTAAACACAAATGTCAGCAAGCCTGGGCATCTCCGATGTCCCCGCGTCCGAGCCAGAGTCACTGAAATGTGGTTTAGACCAATGTGTGAGGCAAGAAATGCACAGATTGTTTCGCCATCGATCAATTGGCTGTAATCATGAATAACAAAAACATCTAGAAGAACAAAACTCGTATCTGAAAGCGCCTCATAACCGGCAGTCCGAAGATTTAAGCTTAATCTCACGCTTACGGTTCTTTTAAAAGTTCCAAGAGAGGGGTAATAAGCTTGGCTCAGGGTTGTATCTTATCTGGGCAGGTCAGATTGAAGATGCGGAGTGATCACCGCCGACCTTGCCATAATGAGAAGGTGTGAAAGAAGGCCGCCAAGCTTGGCCTGCATGGTGACAGAACAATTGGCCGTTTGAAGCATAAGAGACGAAATTAATAGGTCACTTTATGTGATTTAGGCTATGAGTTTAGGTCATTTATTTTTATACCCTAGGTCCAGGAGGCCATCGTTTCTACTACAAGCTGTTAGACTCAAAAATGACATGCTGAGAGATTAAGAAAAGAACTAACAAATGTCGTATCAAAAGAACCTGAGCCCTTGTCTTATCTCGTAACTCAGAGCGCCGATTGCCATCGTTGCATTAAAGTAGCATACAATGTTGCTCTATCGGGTCGTATTGTTCGTCAGCCTTCACAGCTAGAGACGCACGAATATTAGTTCAAAAGGATGTAGCAAGTAGTGATTGATCTATCTAGAAAGACAAGCTAACTAATTCCAAGCCTATCTGTTCTCAAATACCTTGCATGCCTCTAGTTGCGAACAATTTGCATGCGCTTCTTGAGGCGGAAAGCAATGGCGCGCTTGCGAGCGGATGCAGACTGAGTGAAGGCACCAGAACCACCAAAGGGTCCAGCAGCAGCACTGTTTCGCACACGAACAATGCAGACATTGTCAGCTCCTCCTACAGATCCCTCACAGGTCATACCCTGGGGCATCTTGACAGTAAGAGGGAAGTCTGTGTTTGTGGCAAGTGACAGTCCTCCAAAACCAACACCGGGAACGTCCGCAGTGACTTCAGCAGACTGGAAAGCAGCAGGGTCAGTGCCACCAGATGTGGCATCAATGTCCGCTGTCATTGGGCCAGCGCCATCCTGGTTAATCTAGGAGAATGTTAGCCATGTTTCTCAGGACTCTTGGAGATGGAACTTGCCTGTCTGTAAGTCATTGTGATTTCACCATTCTGCGAGCAGGTAGGAAGACCGGACGTTGCTCCCTCTCCAGCAGTCGCAGCGACGCTGGACTCATCAGGCAAATCGGCCTTGTCACCGTTTCCACCTCGGCCGCCACCCCCGAACAGTCCGCCGAGAAGGTTTCCTAGCTGGCGCTTCTGCTGGCGCCTCTGCCTGTTGTTGTTACGGCCTTGGTTGAGACCAGAAAGATCATCCTCGACACCGACACCAGCGTCGGAGCCGTTGTTAGTGGGAACATTGTTGCTACCACTAGCTCCAAGAAAGTTGGCGATCATCACAGAGGCATCTACAGGCCCGTTGCCCTGAGTCCTGCCCAGGGCGCTGGCTCGATCAGTTCCGAGCTCGCGATCACGGATGATTGCGGTATCAGCTTGAGAACCACATCCGTTGCTGGAACAATCACGAGGAGTTCCATCGGCGACTATCCAAATGTCAGTGAACTCATGCTATAATCTGGAAGTAAACTTACTGCTGAGACCAGGCATGGAGACTCCATTGGCTCCCTCGACTGAGACAACCACTCCGTGAGCGGAGACGGCGGTGATGAAGGCAGGAATGAGAGCGTAGAAGTGCATTTTGTTAGTTTTGTGCGTTGATTTTGCGATTTAGAGTTTGAATCGGAAGAATTGGGTATCGTAAAGAGAAATTGAAAGATTAAAAGATCTTGTGAATTAAATGAGCCACCAGGGCTGGAGAAAGGTACTGAAGAAGGTTGAGGAGTGAAGTTGAGAGTTGTTGTTGTTTGATGAAAAGCTTTCCAGGCCGATGAGAGCGAGACTCTTATACAAATTTCTTTGGCATGTCTGCAATAGTAAATCCGTCATATGAGCTTTCAAACTCTTGGCCATCACCACTTTTGGAATCATGTCTCTCGACGCACAAACTTCAGCTTCAGGTTCTTGTTTCTGCGTGTTACGACTCTGCGACCCCGTTTCCACTCAAGGTCTTCCTTTTTCGATCTTTTGAAAAGTCTTGGAGTTTGAAGTCTCTCATAGTTCGCATTACCCCCAGTTTCGACTTTCTGCTGGTGTTTCACGTTTCGCTCGCTAAGACCCCCTGGGATCTACAACCGCACCAGGGCCAGGTCAAAATGACGATCCGAAACACACAAACTCTGAAAGGTCTAGAAGTTGTTAGTTTGTCGTTGTGTTGCGATTGGCTCGTCAGAATGGAGGTGGCTGAGTTGTCTTGATGCTTGTCTGGAAAACTGAGGTGGCTGAGATGTTTCACCTGGGCGGCAGAGATTCAGTTTGTAGATTCTTTTGCTGATCATTTTATCGGAGAGTATGTTTACTCCTGAAACAAAGGTCACGATGGTAAACAAGACGCAGCCACTACCAAGTCAATCTTTGGTGTAGCATCTCAACAAAATCGAGAGAGAATATCTCAGAATCGCAGCTGTCTTAGGCTTGGCGATCAATGGGCTAACGTCAATTGATAAAGGAATTTTCATAAACTTGCCGATTGTTTGGATTACTTTTCTATTTCCGCAGTTTTCATTGATGGGTTATCGATACGCTGAAAGCTAAATTTAGTGCTCGGATGAGGATGTTGCCGAAGACCCTGGTACTGCCTCGGCGGTTACCGATCAATACTACGTCCATTACAGCAGGGCTACTGAAACGCTGAAATATTCAAGAAAACTTCGTTTCGTAGCTCAAAAAGTAAACAATCGAGCAATCGCAACTTAGAATTACTGAAACCAAGATGTTTGCATTTGCGTTGATACTCGCTGACTTTGTCATATCCGGTTTAGCTCAAAGTCATAGCGCAATAATGTTGTTTGAAGGCTGTAACGCTGAACCCCCTTGTCGCTCAAAATCGCAGCCTGCGATTGGCTCATGAGATGACCGAGGCTTCAATATGACATGTGCCGCACTGCCAAGGAAACTTGAGGCTGCGCACAGATGTGATATCAGACAAGAAGACGGAGATATCTTCAAACATGTTCCAGAGATCACACCTTTCTAGAAGGCATTCCGCAGGGTTTTGGAGAACGGAATTCTGTTCATCCAAGTGACAAACAACTATACCATTCTGCACGTCTTTTTGTGCGATTTACCTATTAAATTCTCATTTATTTGTAAATGAAGTAGATTGCGTATGTAGGCTTGTTTCTAATCGTCTTCTTCGAAGTTTACCTTTGCTGGTAGGATCTATGAATCGCAGATTCGTTGGTCAGATTGATAGAATGACTTGATGGTCTTTATTAAAGATCTATTAGCTACCCTAGAATATGGTGCTAGGTAGGGGCTGCTCAATCATAGAAGCTTTGACTGCAGGTGTTGTTGACGTCAACGTGGGAATGTAACACACTCAGCTTGGGCCTAGAGACAAAGGCAATCGGGCCCTAGTCGATGGCGTTATCTCTTGGTTGTTCTCAAACTGTTGTCCGTCTGTGTCTTTTTTCTTCTTTTACTGTGTCGTTCCCTTCCTTGGCTTATCTTGATTTCATGGCACCGGATTTGATCTGAATAATATGCGATCCTGTGGGCGTTCAGGTTTTTTACGGTTTAGTATTATCTGGTACTGTGTTGTTGTACCTACAAGGTATTGATAAAGCCTTGATGATAGAATGATAGCTATTGAACTTACTCCTCGCTTCTGCAGTAAGTACTAAGAGATGTCTAGGTTCGGGAAGTAGTAGCGCGTTATGCTCTTGTACTTACCAATATATTAAGGTTAACGGTGATAGTACTCGAACTGATATATGCAGCGACTGAAGTGGGCTTCTGCTATTGGATCCCGACTACTAAAAATAACATAAAGTAACAGAATTCTTCACATGATTCGATTCTAAAAGAGTTTAGATAGAACAGTCGCGGTAACTGAAAGCGGAGTAAGAGGAACCTGTTAGGGTGGGCTCATATTTGATTTTGGCAACATTGTTATCGAAGCTTATAATGTAGCTGGTGAAAGCATGAGGCTAGCGCACCAAGTTCTATTTACAGACAGATCTATTGACAAGTCCTTGACTAATGGCGATAAATTTAAAAGTACCGAGAACTCTCAGCTCCAACAGCTGATAAGTTACATGTCCGACACCAAGTTCCTTGTCGACGTCTGGGAAATGCTTGTTCCTGCATCTCGTACCTAATCGGCGTTGTTCCATCGGACACATCGAATACGGCGAGAATCTCCCTCAGATCGCCAGTTCAAGTTGACACAAGGATGCGCGTGGTCGTTTTGCCAGCTGCCAATAAGATCGCCAGTGCAAACACCGCCATTCTTGCTCTTGCCACTGTAGTAGTACCACGGGCCATCACCGAAGTAAACAGAGTTGCTGGTATCGTCCATCGTGACGTGGACATTGTGGTTGCCGTGGTGCTCATAAGAAGCCGTTCCTTGGGCACTAATAAAGAAAGAATGATTAGTAAAACAAAGGGGCTGCTTAGAAAGTCATTCGAGTCTCTTACCAGTTACCGCTGCTGAACTCGTTAGCCTTGCGGGCGGCATTGACGGTTGTCACAGCTGTCAGAGAAAGGACAGTGCTGAGGAGAAGGTTGAACTGCATGATGATGGTTGCGAGGAGACTGGCTCAAAGAGATGTCTATGTTTCGAAGTATGTAGTAGAATGGATAGAAGAAAGCTGTGTATGAGAGTGTTGAAGCAAAGTTAGAAAGGAACAGACTGAGACTATATAAATACATTTCCAGGCTCTAATAAAAACTCCAGGTTTAACTAGCTACGTAACATTTCAGGCAAGAGCTGGGAGGCGAAGTGAGATCCGCATTCGTGATAATTGGAACAAACGTTAGGGCTTACGAATAACAAGGGTTATATGAGAAGGATGAACCTTATGAATCCTTCGTTATCCAGAGTAGCAATTTTACAATAGAAAAAACCTATTAGGCTCAAGATAGAGTTGAGATATTGTGACCCTGTAAAATACACTGCCCCATATTCTCTCCTGACCGCCTACTGCGGTCTGGGATTACTAACCACATAAGGTTATTTTAGTGTATATCGGCCCGCTCTGGCAGCTATGGAGACAATCCTTCTGGAACTTGGGCCTGAGGGTAAATACACACGGACAGCATAAGGAGTCACCAATTGGTTACTTTCCGCTCAACGATAGTCAACGCCGGCGGATAGTCTTCCTTACATGACTCGTGATATAAATGCCAAGACAAATAGCAACTGCGAAATCTTACATTCGCCGCTCAAGCTACCTCGGTAGATCATGGACTAGACACTTAAGAACCTACGTGTCCCCCTGTGAACTTGAACATTGCTCAGATGTGGCGACACTTTAGGCATTTACATCGTGGCAAATAACTCCTCCATGAACGAGGCTAAGGAAGAAGTCAACATCTCAGCATTAATTGACATGGGGAAATGGCCTTGGTTACACAGAGGCAGGATAAGAAGATGAGTTCTTGCCGAGATTTCTGCCATTGAACCTAAGGGGACTCTAGCAGATGCCCCTTGCAAGTGAGGCTATAGGCTGTATTCGACAAGAAGGCTGTACATATATGGTTTGCTCCCAATGGAGCCTGATGGGAAATTAGTTCCTGGGAAGCACGGAACTCCGTAGGACTCTAGACAACGGAATTATGTCCATTCAACCGACAAAATAATCCAGTCATTTCACATGTCTCCACCTGAAGATGTAAAAATTGCAGGTTTTCCGTGGTTGCTTTTCCGAATGATAGTCCCAGGATGCACATTCAACGTAGCATTGAAGATAAATTTTCCACCACAAATGTCGCGTGTTTCAACAGTCCTCTGCATTTAGATTAAGCTTAATTCTACCCCACTTTCTTAGATCTCGTAATTGACTATTGAAGCGGCGATCTTCCATCTAGAACCTTGAAATTAATTAATACTCGAACAGATAAGGCAGTTCTCCGTGGTTTGAATAAAGACGACGCGGAAAAGCCAAGACCTTGAGATGGATAATTGACCGATGCAGCAATAATTTTCTAATATGCATCACCCCAAGAAACTATTTAAACCTCATGTCTCTAACGATAGCCAGCGCAATGTGCTTCTCAGAGTCTTCTCAGCAATTCTTCTATCATAAGCCGGCACTATGAAGGCCACATTGTTCGCGCTGGGCGCTTTTGCCAGCACAGCTCTGGCTGCTGGGACAACACTTCCACAAGGATGGTTCACCTTCCAACCCAACGAAAAGATCAAGCATACTCAGTTCAAGGGCAAGCCGCGATACCTCACTTGGATGGCCGACTCTCAAATCCAGCACGGAGTCGAGCCTACACTTGCTTATACTGTCTCTGCCTTTTACTCGGGTATCCTCCTGGCTTATGAGAGAACCAGAGATAAGAAGTATTTCGACTATGTCAAACGCGGGGCCGACATTCTCCTCTACCCCGAACACGATGGCACTGTCCTTATGTACAATAACAGCAATTCCATCGATGACATCCGCATTGGCCACACTTTCCTTGACATTTACAACGTCACAGGGGAGGAGATTTACAAAAAGGCTGCGACGCACATGCGGAAACAAATTGATCGCACAGGCCGTACGCCTGATGGAGGTTTCTATCATCGCTTCCCTGCCTACATTGATCAGATGTGGTTGGATGGTTTCTACATGCTGGATGTCTTCTACGCCCGCTGGACCTATGAGTTTGAGCCTGATAACACGACAGCCTGGGACGACATTGCTCTTCAATTCGATCTCATTGATGCTGCTACGAGGTCTAGCGAACATACCAAAGGACTGCCAGTTCATGGTTTTGACGCTAGTAAAACACAAGTCTGGGCAGATCCTGAAACTGGAGCTGCACCTCACGTCTGGAGTCGCGGTGTGGGCTGGTATATCATGGCCCTTTGTGACGTCCTCGACTACTTCCCTGAGAAACACGAGGGTCGAAAGCGCTTGTTGAAGTACCTAAGCACTTTAGCCGATGCTCTTGTAGCGTCTCAAGATAAGACGACAAAGGGTTGGTGGCTCGTGATGGATCCTGGTATGGAGGGCAAGTCCGGAAACTACATTGAGAGTTCTGGTACCGCCATGTTCGCCAACGGCTTATTCAAAGCCATTCGCAAGGGGTATATCAAGGGCGACAAGTATCTCCAGTCGGCGTTGGCTGGGTACAAATTGATGACTTCCACGTTTGCTCAGCCTCGCCCGCATGATGGGGCATTGGCTTGGGAGTGGACAGTTCAAACTGGTAGCTTAAGTTCCAATGGCACTTTTGAGGTTAGTTCTTCGCAAATCTTGTCTGATCAAGCTGACATATTTTAGTACTACGCCAGTATGCCGCTGTTTGAGAACGACCTCAAGGGAGTAGCCCCGTTTCTGTTTTCCAGCTATGAATATGAGCTGTATCAAGGGAGGGCTTAAGTGACCCACTAGCAAAGATTTGTCTAGGGAGAAGAAAGGTACATAGATAGGATCGTCAAAAGGGTAAACGTTATAACAATTATCTAAGCATTAGTTATATATTACTGTTACTATCTAAATATGTAACTCAATGGACGCGCTGACCCTCGTTTATCACGGTGAGGCTGATGTTCTACCAAGTAGTACCGTCAGCGTGTCAACTCGCGAAATTCGGTAGCGCCTGTGGATACTTCTAGAGACCTTCTGAAGCTCTAAAAGGATAGAAAAAGCGGGTTGCTTACTCAGTCAGCAAAAGGGGCTTTTTATTGCCGTCTTATATCCTGCCAGGCTATGGTATTGGAAAAGTTAGTCTCCCGAAGAATAAGAGACGAAATTAGCAGGTTATTTTATGCTGTTTAGACCATGATCTTATATCATTTATTTTTATACCCTAAAGCTTAGAGGCCATCATTTTTACTACCCAGTGTGCCTTCTGATGGATTTGATTATTTGGTGGCTTGACTGTTAGGTACTGAAAGTCTTCGATGGATACAGCATACAACTAACAGACAAACAGCCGCTGTCTAAATCAGCTAAGCCACCGGGGAATTGAGAATCTAGCTGTCGTTAAATCTTGGAAGTAAGATATAATTTGATCCCTCACTCTCTGCAGCTTCGAGATAAAATAACAAAATATGGAAAAAGAACAATAGGGTAGGTAAAGTGGGGTATAGTGCATGCGTTAGTTGGCTTCTCATTCCGACGAACCAAGGACCATATCCGGTACCGGAAGGAACATGATTGGGTAATGTCCCCTGTTTCTCCATTGAAAAGCCATCGGAATTCTTCCGTATTACACAAGCACCACATTGTTAACTTACGTAAATACTAATCGACATCACTTTCTCATCATCAACTTTGAAAGCCTATTGTCTTATTGCAACTTGTATTTTATCATTACTCTAACTCAGAATGAATTTCTATCCACCACCACCAGTGATCAAAGCAGACGTTTGGCTTCGCATCCCTGATGATAAACGTTGCATTGACCAAGAGTCAGAATGGCGCGGGGGGTTTACTGGCTCCTTTCAACACATTTTCCTCGAAGGACCTGTCTTTGACAGCGTTGGAAATCTCTACGTTGTAGACATACCCTACGGCCGCATCCTGAGAATTGATAAGAAGAAGCAGGTTTCAATTGCTTGCACTTGGGATGGCGAGCCAAATGGCCTTGTCGGAACCGCGGATGGAGATTTGTTGGTGGCGGACTATAAGCAGGCATATTAATCTACATGCATTCTAAAGTCATTGCTAACTGAACTCATAGGGGATTCTTTCCTTCGACCCCGAGACAGGGAAGATAGGCCCGAAGCTCAAAAGAAAGAATCTAGAACGATTCAAGGGTCCAAATGATCTAATCGTCGACTCAAAAGGAAATCTTTACTTCACAGATCAAGGACAAACCGGGATGACTGATCCAACAGGACGAGTCTACCGCTTGTCACCTGATGGAAAGCTAGATACACTTCTTGACAATGGCCCATCACCCAATGGTCTCGTCCTGTCTCGCGACGAACGCTTTCTCTATGTGGCCATGACAAGAGCAAATCAAGTCTGGCGATTGCCCCTACACCCCGACGGAACAACTTCCAAAGCTGGCGTGTTCTTCCAATCATTTGGCAACGCTGGTCCTGATGGACTTGCATTGGATGAAGAGGGAAACCTTTTCATCTGTCACCCAAGTCTTGGATCAGTTTTTGTGGTTGACAAGGATGGTATACCCAAAGCACGGATCGTCAGTGGATCAAAAGGAATTAATCTTACAAACTGCTGCTTTGGAGGGCCCGAGCACAAGACGCTGTACATCACGGATAGTCTTGAGGGGAATATTCAGACGGTAGAATGGCATTGTCGTGGAGCAGTCGCTGCACCGTCTTTGAAGCGAAGTAAAAATGAATAGTAGTATTGGCATATCAGATAATGATTGACCAAAACAATAGCAACATCCAATCTGATTCGACGCGAGTCAAGTTGCCTGAATGAATGAGAGACCTGGTATTCTTTGTGGTGTGTTTAGGGCTCTTTCTGACCTACCAGTTTCATTAAACACGTTCTTGATAGCAAATTTCATGCCCTCCACCAAGAAATTAGAAAAGGTGACCCCTAAACGCATAAGAGACGAAATTAGTAGGTCAATTTATGCGACTTAGACCATGGGTCTTGGGTTACTTATTTTGATACCCTAAGACTTAGGAGGCTGATGTTTCTACTAACAACCGCTAGCCACTTAGCCCCAGATCATCCTCCCCATCAGTGCGTCGTTCCTCCACGATTAATGCGACGTCTCGCTTGACTCGTCAAACACGTCACGAGGGATTAAGTGTCACTCACGGCAAATGACCCGGTTGAGATCCACTGTCATGAAAGTTTTACCCGGGTCAAGTCCGACAGCACTAGGAAAAACACCGATGAGGGGTGTTCGACTCCATGGGGAAATGGTCTGGGGAAGCTCGGGGAACTAACATCGTCGGCCAACCCCGCCTTCGTACTCAGCGATGCGATTCTTTCCACGCTTGGGCCATTTCGCCCTAGGAAAGCCGTTGAACAATATATTCTTGGCAATATTCGCTCCAAGCACCATCTCTGTCATCGCTACCATTTCTTCTTTTTGTTTCCTGCCCAAAGGTTTCACTGGTAGCAACGAGCTTGATTCTTGACAATGGCGCGACCAAATATGATCAAAGCTACAAAGCGGGCGATTCAAGATAGCCCAAAAGAGATTTTCAACTGGTATCTTCTGGCTTGCACATGGATCTGGAGTTTCTCAGGTGTTGCCAAAGGTTTCGATGAAGGTAACATCGCCTCTCTCGTCATTATGGACATCTTCAAAGAGCATTTCGGAATCAAGAACCAAACCGACCACGAGTATGCCAACACCAAAGGCTGGATCGTGGCAATTGCCACCGCAGGAGGTTCGTCTCAATACGCACTTATCGCTATGTGTCGCTAAAAGTAGGCTCAGCTGTCTTTGGTTGTTTGGGTTGTGTATGGCTTACGCAACGCTTCGGTCGCACAAGAACGTTCCAGTTCTTCACTGTCGTCTATATGGCTGGAGTTTTTGGTCAAACTTTCAGTAATAACCTCGGTGACCTTTACGCCACGCGTGTGATCTCTGGAATCGGGATTGGCGCGACTACAGTTCTTCCTTCGGTCTACATTGCAGAGGTATGTTATTCGCAACTACGCAGCCCTGCTTTTAGCTAACTGTCTAGATATCTCCCCAACCGATCCGAGGTCTCTTGACTCTTCAATATACATGCTGTCAACAATTGGGTGTTGTCTTCGGATTCTTCTTCAACTACGGTGTTACGAAATACCATGCAGGAACAAGCCTCCAATGGCAGTTACCTACTGCTCTACAACTGATCCCTGCCTTGATTTGGGGTGTTGGCACTTTCTTTACACCCGAAACACCTCGATTCTTGCTCAGCCAGAACAAGAAGACTGAAGCACTTGCAGTCTTGTCAAGATTTCGAGGGCTTCCAGAGGACCATCCCTATGTCCAGAGCGAGTTCCAGGGCATTGAGTCACAGCTGAATCACGAGATTGAGGTTGTTGCGGGCGCGAACACCTGGGATCTCATCAAAGAAACATTTGTTGATGTCAGCAACCGTCGACGCTTCACCCTCATGTTTGCATGCCATCTTTTCGGTCAATGGAGCGGCGCAAATGCGATTACACAATATAGTCCAACAATCTTTGGATATCTTGGGATCGAGGGCACAGAAGCAAGATTTCTTGCAACAGGTTGTTATGCAATTTTGAAGTTTGTCTCGGTTCTACTGTTCTCTATTTTTGTCATCGATTTCATCGGCCGACGTCGATCCCTTATGACTGGTATCACTATTCAGATTTTAACTTTGGCATTTGTTGGAGCTTACCTCAAAGTCACCAACGGTTGGACTCCTGAGGAGATTGAGGCCAGTTCCTCTTCCATGGCAGCCAGCCGCGCAGCCATTGCAGCCATTTACATCCATGCCATCGGATGGTCTATTGGATGGTTCTCTATTCCATATCTTGTGTCTGCCGAAGTCTTTCCCATTCGCATCCGCTCCATCAACGTCTCCGTGCTTATGGCCGCGCACTGGGCGTTCTACTTTGGCTGCTCGCGTGCCATGCCTTCACTGTTGGCTGCGACTGAGAGATACGGTGCTTTCATGTTCTTCATGAGCATCGCCACTTGCTCGTTAATCTATGTTTACTTCGCTATGCCTGAGACCTCTGGACGATCTCTCGAGAGTATGGACAAGTTGTTTGAGAGGCCTTGGTACACTGTACACAAGATTGCATACCCTACTGCGGATGACCTGAAGCCTGTTGCCCGTGAGATCTTGGAGCCTGACATGAAGGACCAGGAGTCTGTTGTCTCAAAGCATGTCGAGAACCGCTATTAAGAAGGACAATCGAAAACTCTGTTGTTTGGCGATAGGGAAAGGGATCAGTTTGTAAATCTATCTGGTCATCTAAGTACTTATATGTATGGCACTCTATCTGAGTTATGTTCAATGCTGACGAATCTGACTTATCTGACGCTTCTACACCTTAAGCCTGATACCATTTGATGGATTGTGACATCAGTTTCTCAGAAGAGGTCTCTCTGTTCGGAGTAGTTAAAATAACTGGGTTCACTTAATTGGAGTCGATTCCGTCGGTTTCTGTTCGCCAACTTGGTCAGATTTTATCTACCTACAGTAAGGAACAACTGCCAATTCCTTAAATCTACATAACCACTCCCACCGGGCCCCAGACCACTCCAGCGTCTCGGCGACAGGCTCTCTCGTTGACTTGAACTCGGCGAGTGCTTTAGGCAGATGCGAGTAGAGTCTGTCTTCGATGGCTTGTTCTGCTTCTTGTTCTGCGATGGCGTGCTCAAGTTGCTCCTAGGCTTCAGCACCACTTCAGGGTCTTTGGTTTCGGCCTCAGCATTGATTAGGCTCGGCGAACTGGCTGGCGAACCATTCCCATCGTTCTACTTCAGGGGCTTGGCCGGGAAACGGCAAGACAAGAACCGGGACTCGGTTACCTGATGCTAAAGAAAAAGAAGAAGAAAAAGAAGAAGAAAAAGAAGAAGAAAAAGAAGAAGAAAAAGAAGAAGAAAAAGAAGAAGAAAAAGAAGAAGAAAAAGAAGAAGAAAAAGAAGAAGAAAAAGAAGAAGAAAAAGAAGAAGAAAAAGAAGAAGAAAAAGAAGAAGAAAAAGAAGAAGAAAAAGAAGAAGAAAAAGAAGAAGAAAAAAGTAATAATAGAGTCACTTAATCAATAAAAAAGAAGTAATACCTTAAGAAGGAATGATCTAACCAAATTCTATTTATCGATAGCAGTATATAACGTATTCTAGAACTCAAACCCTTCCCAGACACCAGTATTGGTAGGGTCTCCATAAACATATTGACCTAAGGCAGATTCCATATTCCACAGTGAGTCGTAGTTCATGAGTGCCCAATTGATTCCCTCAGGATTGATGTCATTATCTGCTTGCATTGGAGCTGTAAACTGATTCACGGGGCCAAGCACACTCTGATCGAAGAAGTCGCGGCCCGTTGCAAAATTCGACATGTTGTCCACATCAGAAGGTAGTGAGTCTGTAACTATATGTTGAGGGAACTCGTTGGCAAAGTTCCCAAGGTCGTTGGAGTAGATCTGGCCTGCTGAGCCGGCCGATACTGCCAGAGAGGCATCAGCTGGGAGATTTGACTCGCTTTCTTTTGGCCACAGCCTCTGTGATACATCTCGAAGGAGTGCCTCGAAAACAGAGACGTAGTTTTTGGAATCAGGAAGCTGTTTAGCAACGCTAGTCAGAAGCTCTCGGCACCGCAGCAATCCTCCATATGAGGCACGTAGGTCCTCCGCTGCGATCGTCTTTGATACAGAGGTACAGTACATGACTGATAGCCCTGCCGTGAAAAGAATATGAAAGTAGCTTCTTGTGTGTGTCATCATTTGTCTCTTCTGGCACCATAGACTGTGATAGCGATCAATAGTCTCTAGCGCAGATCTTAGAAAGACGGTCAATATTCCTTTTGGCGGTGATCCATTAAATTTCGGCACGAGGTCTATGGCTCTTCGTAAAACAGACAATCGTTCTCGAGCAAGCAGAAGGTCGTACCACTCTTGAGTCTCATATAGACAACTAGGGTCTTGAATGATGGGGGTATTGTTCCTCCAATCCTGTAAGTCTTGTAAAAGCTTAGACATGACCACATGAATGCGGCCAGGAAGAAGATGTTTCGATGGGGAATTAGTGACCTTGCGCCGTAGCTTGGAGAACTCAGTCTGGATACGTGATGACACACGTCGAAGCCTCAACGACACAAAGAAGACGGTCATCTCATTCTGTACATTGGGCTCACGGTTGGTGGCAAATGAGTCGAGACATTGCACTTGGCTGTTAGCTGCTTCCAGCTCCTCATCGCTTGCTTCAACAGGAAATTTGGTGGAAATATCGTTATCGTCGATAAGAAAGGGCCGGTCCAGTGTCGTCGAGCTGTACCTGTCAATCAGGTAGAATTGCCAGAACACCCTGCGTCTAAGTTGTGTTTGTAGTAAGTCGCCCCGGATGTTGGGATTGCTATGTAGCCCAAGCTCAATGCAAAGACGACCACAAATTCGCACCATATCCCATATAGATGTACCTTTACAGCCGTTAGACAGATAACTAGATACCAGGTGTAACATACCGATGGGATGATAGATTCCAAATCTACATATAAGCAGTAGATCCTGAACAGAGTCTAGCCCTCTGGTCAGAAGTTCAGTACCCATGTACTGCAGTGCAGCGTTGTAGTACGCTCCCGGATGTCTCTCATGTATTCTGTTTCTGTAGGGAAGCACGGAGCCAATGGCGCAAATCATGAACGCTCTAAACATGTCGTGATTAGACACGGAAGCAGAAGTGTCCTGATTGTCGAACAGACGTTGGTGAAGTGACCATATACTTCGACGCAAGAGAAACGGATTCTGTATGTGTGCCCAGCTCAAGCTATCTCAATTAGAGATGTATACGCAACGGAATATGACACTCACTATTTCTCAAAAAGCATCTGTGTCTCAGCCGCTGATGGTAACGAGCAGGGGGCTATTGATACATCTCCCACGGTTGGTGCATCGGCCAGTGTTCGCAGCAAACTGGCATGAGACCTTCTCCAGTTTGCGTCAGAGAAAAGGTGTGCAATAAAACTAACATAAGAGACGAAATCAGTAGGTAAGTCCATACTATTTAGTTCATACCCTCAAACTCAGAGGCCAAGATTCGGGCCAGGTAGATCTTGAAGAGGTATGTACCTTATACTAGCCCCTTCTCGTGTTGCTGGCGAAGAAGCTGCTATCGAGTTTCTCCCATGTCGGTCGTCCGGACTCAAGGTATCTGTAGTACCTGGGTCATGGGCTGCCGCGCTGGTCTCGAGTTCTCGTAGCCTTTCAGACAAAGCCTGTTCTTTCTTTTCTAATTCATCAATCATCCTGAGTCATTTGTCAGCTCTTTCCAGGTACTGTACAAGGAATAAAAGTCTCACGCTCTAGATAGTTGGGTATTACCATCTCCGTCTGGAGTTAAAATAAGACATTCGAGGCCAGTTCTCTCACATGAAGAACAACTCGGTCGGCCATTGTCGCACTTCGTCTTTCTTTGGGCGCATGCCTGACACGCTGGCAATCGAGGAAGGCGCGTAGGTAATGAAGACATCATTGTGATTTTGATATATCCGAAGGTAGAAATACCTAGAACTCAACGTCATTTACCAGCCACCTGGGGATTAGACTTATTAGAGAGAATGCGGCGAGTACTTTGGTTCATTTCACGTGATTTACCCCGCAGACAAAAAAAACTAAACGCCAATGGTGTGGAAATTTATAGTAGCTACATTTGCAGTCTCTCATATTAAATAAGCAGAAGTATCAATAATACATTATTCGTAGGAGGTTAATCTACGCATTGCTCAATGCGAATTCCAACAGATATCTCGCTGCTGCCATTCCTGTTTGCATCTGTGTCTCGGCTGTGGCGGCTCCGATATGTGGTGTCGAAACTACTTTTCCACCCTCCCAAAGAGAACTGTATCTCTCGTAGCTCGGCGGTTCTTCTTCATGGCAGTCAAGGCCTGCTCCCCAGATAAGACCTTCTGACAAAGCTTGCTTGAGATCAGCCTCGTTGATGATGCCACCTCGTGCAGTGTTGATGACAATGGCAGTCTTCTTCATCTTCTTCATTTGATCATAGTCAATGAGATTCCTTGTCTCGGGGGTCAATGGCATGTGCACAGTGATAACATCTGATGACCTCAAGACCTCCTCCACCGAAGTAGCGCGTCTGTGGGGAATATCTGCCCAAGCGTCCGCAGGCAGGAAAGGATCGTATGCAACGACTTCTGCGTCAAAAGCACCTCTGAAGATCTTGGCAACGCATTTGCCGATATTACCCATTCCTAGGATACCCAGGGTCTTTTCATGGAGAATCAAGCCAGAGCACTTCTCCTTGGGGACAAGAATGCCAGATGACTGCTTGGCGATGATGGTGCCGACTTGACGGGCAGAAGCAGTGGCAAGAGTCAAAACAAGCTCAGCAACTGCCCGTGCATTTACGCCAGGGGTATTGAAAATTTTAATGCCACGAGCATCGCAAGCATTTTTGTCAATTTTGTCGATTCCAACTCCCTGCTTGCCAATGGCGATCAAATTGGGGCATGACTTGATGTCCTGTGCCGTTAAGCGAGAAGACCTAACGAGTAGATAGCGTGCCTCTTGCCGCCATTGGCTATGGCGAGGATCATCTGTTGTGATGGCATCAAAGTTCTCTTTGGCATAGGCGAGGACTTGGGGATGGAATGTGTCAAGGAGGTAGACAGTGGGCTTCCCAGAGGCAGAGGAGAGACTGTCTGGGGGGTTTCCTTCTATGATACCTGGAGCCATGATGAGGAGAGTTAAGTCAGAAGTAGAGAAGTAATTGGAGGATTGAGTGGGATACAAATTGAGGTTGGTGACTTGTGAGGGAAATGCTGTGTTTGGAGCAACAGGAAGCTCGATGACTTGCATTTTTATCTATATATCTTTTACATAATTCTCAAGATGGGTCGGAATGATATCGTTCGGCCATTGCTCGTATTACCGTTGATCGTTGCCTTTCCGCATGCAATGTCTCCCGCGGGTATGTCTCTATCGGTGAATATGCGACGGAAAAAGTCCAATGCGCCTTGGAGCTTGGTACGGCCCCACTCCGACACCGCATTGCTCGGTTCCATGTATCGGCTCTAACATCTTCGACATGGACAATTAGTGACAATCACCATAGGAAGACTAACGCAATGTGGGAGAAATGGGGCAAGTGGACAAATCGACAGTTGATAACGGTTTGTAGTAGCATATCTCTCTCTTCGAGTTTGTTTCGAACCGTATATTAATACCGGTCGGTATCACCTTGGCTGTATTTACATTCAACATCACATCACATCTTCACTACCAATCTAATCACTATCCACAAAGCCTAACCATCTGAGCTGACTTTATCATCCATTACATTCTTTTTTCTGTCAAAAAAGCATAATCATCATTCACAATGGCTGTTGCACCAATTCCCCACTCCATGCGCGAAACAATGCTCAGAGATGAGGTCGCGTACACCATGACTATTAAGTTGTGCAAGAGCATAGAAATTGTTGGCATGGCCAAGACAGCCGGCTACTCCGGATTATTCATCGAATGCGAGCATTCATCATTGGATCTTGAGTCAACGAGCCAGTTATGTGTTGCAGCACTATATTGTGGCATCTCCCCCATCGTCCGAGTACCCAGTAAGGACTCCTTCTTTGTCTCAAAGGTCCTCGACGGTGGCGCACTTGGCGTTGTTGTACCTCATATCCGCTCCGTCCAAGACGCCCAGGACGTGGTCAATGCTGCCAAGTTCCAGCCCATTGGCTTTAGAAGCTCTACCAATGGCCTACCGCAACACCAGTTTCGGTCCATCCCTGCAAAGGTCTCCAACCCCGTCACCAACGAAGCCACCCTTGTCATCCCCATGATCGAGACACTTGAGGCTCTGGAACTGGTGGACGAGATTGCTGCACTCCCCGGCGTTGATTCCCTGCTAATCGGCACAAACGACTTGACTGCCGAGATGGGTATCCCTGGAGATTACGAGAATCCTCGCCTGACAGAGGCTTACGAGCGTACTATTGCCGCCTGCAAGAAGCACGGGAAGTGGGCTGGTGTTGGAGGTCTTCACGCCCGACTCGACCTTGTTGAGAAGTTTTGCAAGATGGGCGCAAGATGGGTCATGTCAGCCACGGACGGTCCTCTACTCATGGGAGCCGCCACCAAGAGGGCGACTGAGATGGCAGCTTTGAACGAGTCTGTCAAGGCCGCACAAACAAATGATACATCCGTCAAGGCCACGAACGGAAACGGAATCACGAACGGGCACAAAAATGGAACCACTAATGGGTTCACGAATGGAACTACCAATGGTGTGGCTGTGACAGCATAGAAACGGTTTACGAATTGATCCAGTGAAATTTAGTTAGATGTTGTTTGTATAGTAGCAGAAGAATTGACTTTTTGGTGTTAGTTGACAGAAATAAATAGCCTAAGAAATGTGGTCTAAATAGCATAAAGTGGCCTAGTAATTTAGTCTCTTATGATCCTTGTGGCTAACTTTTCTAATTGACAATCTCTTCATCCCAACGGTTCCTCTCGTACTGTCCCAATCTTCTAACCTCTTTCGACCACACACGTGATCACATAGGATTATCTCCGATAAAGCTGCATCATCCCCAGATTTCCCCTCGGAATAGATCCGTTTTCATCACGTCCCTAACAAAGCTCAACATGACAACTGATTGGCGAGAACGTTCTGAAGTCTCAGACTCCAACCATGCACAAGCCAGTGACAACCCCAGTTTGTCACAAACCAAGAATAGGGTCGCTTGCCAGCGATGCTTCAAGAGGAAACAGAAGTGTGATAGGATACGCCCAGCCTGCACATCATGCGCTACTCTGGGAGTGGAGTGCATCGCTCGCTCTCAGCAATTCGATTTTGATGCTGAAGAAACTGGGCTTACCCCTGCCAGGGTTAATGGGTAAGTTCATATTGACACCAATCAACCACAAACCTCCACTGTATGAGAGGTTTGCCGCTAGAAGCATAAGAGACAAAATTACTACGTCAATTTATGCTATTTGTAGTAGAGCTTTAGATCACTTATGGCTACACTCTCAGCTTTTAGGCTATGGGCTTTGTATTCTACAACCTCTGATGGACAAGGCTAACACAAATAATAGTTATGTCGAGTCTCTAAGACGTCGCATCGCTGAATTGGAGCAAAAGGTCAAGGAAGCTGAGATATCGCATGTCCAGACTCGACGCTCTTTCCATTCAGATGATACACTTCCCATCAATGGAAAAAGACGTCGTTCCACTGAGCGTCATGTGCCGGTCAGCGATGCTCTGTTGAATTGTGACGACCAGTCAACTGTCGAAGACACAATGAGTGCCATTGGCTTATTGTCGAACAAGGCTATGGCTGAGTCTCGTGCTAACACAGGCAACGAGCCCCATAAACTCTCGATAATTGAGTCCATCTCAGCAGCCCTCGCTGTAGATGGCCAAAACCCTTCCAAGGCCTCGGTCATTTCTTCCCAACATATTTCTTTGGTCGACGATCAGTCAATTATTCTAACACGTGATCTGACACTGAGTCACATACAACGTTTTATCGACTGGAGCGTATGGCTTCCGCACATTGACGAGAGTCGTTTAATGGAACAATATGACGCAGTCGTTGACTCCCAAGATGGCAGAGACAAGCCTTCCCTCTATCTCTTCAACATTTACATGGCGGTTTCGATTGGGATCAGCATGTCACCAGATACGAGCCGCTTGACAGGTTTGGCCACGAATCTCCACAGTGCAGCTATCAAACTATTGCCGTCTATTCTGCATTCCCAAGAGCCATTTGATACTCTACATTGCATGCTACTACTGGCTGTATTTTCTATGTTTAATCCCTCCGGAGGCTCTACTTGGCACCTAATGGGGTTTATATGGACAAACTGCCTAGCTGCTGGTTTGCATAAAACTGCCATTCCGCAGGACCGTCTTGGACCTGATACCGCCTATAGAAGTGATTGGATCTTCTGGACAGTCTACCTGCTTGATCGCTCTTTAGCATCTTGCATGGGTAGACCTTTTGGCATTACTGATGAAGACATCTCAGTTTCTGTAAATGCAAAAGCTCCCATGTTGAAAAGTCTCACTGACAATAATTGTGCAGATACCTGAAGTCCCAAACGATGATGAATCAGACTTATCTGCAGCAGTGAGAAACAAGCTTGCTCATAGTCGACACCTTGTAATTCATGCTCAGCTCATATCAGACATCTGTGGAAGGCATGAGCCCAGTCCGGTATTCTCATACAGTAACCTTTGTTTCTGGCGAGAGTTTCCACCACCAATAAATGAAACTGCCTTTCCACGTGGTTATCCACTTGATTCTTTAGATCAGCTGGCTTGTCGGGCAATAGTTCTAATAGTCAACCCTCCATCCAGCACCGTAACCAACTCTTTGTTGGCCATCGGAGATTCTCCGGACATCAAGACCGACGCTATCAATTCTTGCAAGAGTTTGATCGAAAGACTTTACAGTAAGTCGGCGAACAACACGGTGGCGGTATCGTTCTTGGACGCCTACAACATCTTGGCAGCTGCAGTTTTTTATGTATGTCTCGTGCAGGAAGCACCCCACCCAAATCAGCAAGGGTTCGCACAGACATTTGAAGTGGTGAACAAAGCTTCTGTCCTACTAACGCAGTGCTCGACAAGGTTCGTTGCCATTGGCGTATTCCAGCAGTTCCTGTTGTCACTGTCAACCAAGATCATGGAAGGCCCAGCTAGTGTTCAGGTACGTATACAGCGCGAGTCAAGGGTTTAAAATTAAAGTTTACTGAACAAGTGACTAGGAATACCTAGAGTTCATACCGCCAGAGATTCCCAGCCACCTCCGGTCTTTGGTTCAAAACTATGCTTCTTTGAGTTGATCAGCCATTTGCTTTGACCCGAACAGATGGCCTGTTCCGACGCCGATACTACGGCGGTTACCCCAACTCACACCCTACTCCGGCCCCACGCCGTCAGAATGCAAAAAGCTGAACTGATTGGCGGATCTTGTCCGATGAGTTACATCCGACAACCCTAACCCCCGCAATCCAAGACATACTCTAACTCCAGATTTTCTTGTAAACGCGGGGATGTGGGGAGGATCTAGACTTGGAAGCCGAGATGATTTCGGATCAGTTAGTGAGTCGTGGGTTGTTTGCATGAGGAGCAATTACCTTGGCACTTTTCACGATGAAAGTAAATGAGCTGTATAAAGTCCGACGCTCCATCCACAATGTTCACGATTATCGGCAGGCTTCATCTCAACTTTTGATCTATTGACAAGATCGTCCACCTACATATTCAATCATTGACGATGGCGAGCCCTCCCAATTCGAAGCCTGGCTCCTTGGATGCCAAACGAAATGTGGAATACGATGAGAATGCTCCCGAACGCGATGAGGTTCTCGAACGATACGAGCTCATCAGGGACAAGACTCCAGAAGAACGAGCTGTCATTGAGAAGTCACTCGTACGCAAACTTGACTGGAAATTTCTCGCAATGGTCACAGCCATGCTGATGATGAAGTGAGTGGCATGCCCCCAACTGTAAGAAATATCATGTGCTGACTATGCAAAAGCTACCTCGACCGAATCAATGTCTCCAACGCTCGTCTCGCCGGCATGCAAGAGGATCTAAACATGACTGACACTATGTGGTCTCTGGGTATATCTTTATTTTACGTCGGATACATCATCTCTCAGATCCCTGCCAACGTTATTATCGCAAAAGGAAGCCCCCGTATTCTTCTTCCATCTTGTATGATGGCATGGTCTGTCGTCACTATCTGCATGCCTGCTGTTACTGCAGGCTGGGGCTTCTGTTTGTGTCGTTTCGTTATCGGACTCGTTGAAGGACCCTTCGTTCCAGCCGTGTCTCTGATGACCTCGTCTTGGTACACAAAGCACGAGTCACCTTTAAGGATGGGTATCTGGCACGCCGGAAACACAATCTCTCAGGCGATATCTGGCCTACTCGCAGCAGGAATCTTGACCAACATGGAGGGAGTCGCCAACATCCGAGCGTGGAAGTGGTTTCTCCTCATCGAAGGTGCTGTAAGCATTCTCGTTGCCATCGTCAGCTTCCGTTATATACCCAACTTTCCCGACAATACCGGAACTTACTTTATTACGGAGGAAGAGGCTGAGATGGCTCAATACCGTCAAGCTGTATCTGCTGGTGGTCTGTCCGAAGATGATGCTGGTGACTACTGGGGAGGCTTCTGGATGGTAAGTCCAACTCATGAGCCACAAGCTACAATTACTAACTTGGTATGCAGTGTATGAAAGATCCATTTTCACACCTTTTTGCAGCTATTCACTTCTGCTTGATCATCGCACAATCCTATAAGGATTTCTTCCCTTCGGTAAGTTCACGTCCCCGGCTAACCTTCGTTGCTAATGATAATCAAAGATTGTTGCTACTCTGGGCTTCTCTGGTGTTACCACCTACATGATACAGGCACCTCCACCGATTATTGCCTTTATGGTTACCTTGGTCATCTCTTGGTCTTCGGGTCGGCGCTTAGAGCATGGTTACCATATCATTGTGCCTATTCTGTTCACATTGATTGGATGTTGCATAATGATTACGCAAGATAATGTTGGAGCTCGATATTTCTCCATGATCCTTCTTGTCATCGGTCCCTTTGTTGGTCTGAACGTAAGTCAACCCATGTTTTCGCTCAATCAAACCATCACTAACAGCAATACAAGCTTCAAATCTCGTGGGAAACTACTGTTGTGCCTCGGCCCCGAACCAAGCGAGCCGCTTTGATCGCCTATGCTAACTGTGTTTCCTCTGTGTCTCATTGGTTCACACCTTACTTCTTCCTACGAAACCAGGAGCCATACTACCAAACTGCGGGAGGCGCCATCATCGCGGGCTGTGGTCTTGTCGTGGTCTTCGTTTTGATTACGAAATGGTATATTCAGAAGAAGAACAAGGAATTGGAAGCCGCAGAGAATGCTGCTGGAGAGCCCAAGGGATGGAGATATGCTGGATAAGCTTTCTAGAGATTTGGAATGCTGAGCAAGGCGCATGTGTTCAGGTTTTGGACAACTTCAACATACTCAGATGAAATACAATTTTGTCCTCTAGAATGTGGACAGGAATATTAATTACTCTTATTCAAATTACGAGCAAGTCCAAAATTGAGAAAGCTAAAAGCAAATTTCCATTACGTTATAAACTCGTATTACTCTATGATGTAATATCTATCCATAGCTCAAATCCTTTCAAGATTACTTCAGAATGTCAGTCAAGAATGTTTTTCTATTTACGACTCGGTATTGCGGTTTGCACGGCCGTCACAGCCATTGGATGTCTCGGGATTACTTAAAACTCCTTTTTCCAACCTAAACGAGCTGCATATAAGAATTGTGCTTTGACGGTATTTTATACGAGTTGCGCTGATTTTTTACAGCTCAATGTAGTAATCGCCGTCGAGGTTATGTCAGATCGTGTGGCTAATACGGCCTAAGCCTCATTCAACTCATCCTTTGTTGATCTAGACGGCTATGGAACTCTGGCAGTGCTCTCATTTGAGCCATTTATTTTTTAGACACTCTCACCTTACTGTGCTTTGTTTCCTCAAGACAGGGGACTCATTACGCCCGGACAGTGAGGCATATGTGTTTATTGTGGAGTTCTCCTGGACTCTGCAGAAATTCCGTGTCCAACGGACTTGCTTAGCGAGTGCCGTGCGAATCTGCATCGTGAGGTTTTAGGAATTCGGCACCACACGTCGAGTGCCAGAGGTCTAACATAGACATTGATTCGACAAAAGCGTGATGCAAACTCCGCCACCGAGGTGGCCATCGAGTATATAAAGACAGCTTCACAGCCAAACAAAAGCTTTACTTCACTATCAACATCATTTCAACTCAATCAAGCCTATCCAAGATCAACCTCACAATACCGCAATCATGCACTTTCCCACTGTCCTCGCCAGCATCGCTGCATTCTCCTCAGCCGCCATTGCTGCTCCTCCTCAGCAAAAGCCTTACGTTGGTGTTGCAATCATGACGGTCAACGCACCCATCAGCGGCGAAAAGAGCACTCTTCCCCAGAACGTCCCACTTGGCGTCCTTACCCACCAGGATGACGTTTTCGTCACCGACATCGAGATTGCCAACGCTTTCTCGACTGTCAAGGGTGTCAAGGCCCCCAGCAATGACCAGATTGTTTGTCAAATGTACAAGGACCAGTACGCCACTATTCCTGGCAGCGCGGAGTTTACGGTCAAGAAAGACGCAAAAATCAGCACCAACTCGGTTCCTCTTGGTTGGATCCTCTGCCGTGTCAAGGCTACTGCTTAGACTGGCGGAAGGTTGTGATGCACGATCGACAAGGAGAGAGGCTCCCGAAGTTGGCCAAGTTAGATGCACCAGTGATGGGTCAGGGCTTCGGGTGTTATTAGCCGTTCAAAGCATCTTTTTCCTTCAGTACAGGCTGAAGACTGCTAGCTTTGATTAGTCCAGAAAACATCAATTTATCACTGTTTAAATTGTACCTACAATGACCCAAAGCTGCAGTCAGACTTCAGAAATTGTGAAAACCCACTATAAACTTACCACTCTACCATTTTAGTATTTAAACGGTCTAA
This sequence comes from Fusarium sambucinum, assembly GCF_050947815.1. Taxonomy (NCBI): domain Eukaryota; kingdom Fungi; phylum Ascomycota; class Sordariomycetes; order Hypocreales; family Nectriaceae; genus Fusarium; species Fusarium sambucinum. The sequence goes on along the minus strand of NC_139293.1, from coordinate 9,485,128 downwards.
CTATCTACTGTATAGCAGAAAAAATGGCCTCCTACATCTAAGGGTATAAAAATTGGTAGTCTAAGAGCTATAGTCTAATAAGCATAAAGTAACCTACTAATTTTATCTCTTCTACTTCTAGTGGTCAATTTTTTTGATACCCTGAGGAGTATGTGTCATTTAAGGTTCACTATAAATTAGTGTCCAGGCACCAAATGAGAGCCCTGTCTTTTAATTGGTTCGATAAGTTTTAGGGGCCCAAGCACAGGGTCCAAAGCCCACTAAACGGTTTACCCCTGCAGATGAAAGCACCGTGAATTTGACGACATATAAACCACAGACACCAACATGAAGGTCTTGAGTTTCTACATATCACTCTTTTCACTTTGACCAAAAAATGGCTCCTTTCCCCCAGGGCCCAGCTTTAGCAGCTGCCGAGGAAAAGCTCCTGTGGGACGACAATGTTGTCAGAGGCCTTACAGAAGAGCAGTGGAAAGCCTTCGGGCAATGGGTCGGGACTGAGGATCCAACTCCATTAGAAGCAAAGCAGTGGATTACCAAAGAGAATGATCTTGATCTCAATGTATTTTCTCTGCAGACTCTAGCTTTGCTTATCAAGCAAGCCAAATTTGCGCACTGTGGCCAATCTTCCGAGACTTTGGAGCAATCATATACGGTAAGTAACCTCTCGTCCTTTGATGGCGGATTTGGTTGCTGATTCTTTGTCGCTTTAGGAAGATGATCTGGTAGTTCAGAAACCAGGCTTCGGTCTACCTCTTGGTTATATGCCAGACGAGGAAGACCGGTTCCCCTTGCTGTTTCTCAATGACGACTTCGGTGACGGTTGGGAAGCTCCTGCCCTACTCATCCGCGAATGTTGTATGCTAAAGCTCATGGATGAGTTGACTGACAAGCCACGATGGTGGCAAAAGATCAAAGACGAAGACATCGTAGCAAAGTGGAAAAAGGAAGCTTTGGAGATGGACTGGAAATCGTACCTCAGATATGGCGACTTTACCCCAGCTATGGCCGATGCTGTGAGTTAACAAAAACACTTACTGTCTTACGATACTGATGAGGGTGATAAGTGTATTGAAGAATTACAAGTCAAAGCAGATTTATACGAAAAAACCGGGCTTATTCCTGTGTACGACTATTCTGTGGCTGTGCTCAAGTCCGATACTATCATGACCGACGAACTGGCAAAATCCCTTCAAGGGGCAGTCAGGGTATTGGAGGATGTACGGTCGGATCAAAAGGACTGGCATCCAAGAAGTGGTGAGCAGGTCCTCGATCTAGTTCACCCATCTCTCTGGCCTTTAGTTTATGGCCGATCTAAAATCCTTTCGGACCGTATCATTGGTTTGCAGGATGCATTTACAAACGAGGGAAGGCTTGTCACTATTCGTGCCCCTGCAGATGATGACTGCTACCGTTACAAAAAAGGCGGCTTCTGTGGTCAAGGTTTCCCTGTGTTGTCCAACAGATTCCAGTGGCTTCCTTGCGATGTAGTACTGGATGCTGCAACGGGTGGCGTTAAGATCACGAGTTACATCAATAACCTGCACCCTCAGGAACATGTGCACTTGTATCCCGTCATCGAGAGCTTTATCAAGAAATCCTTGCCCGCTTGGGACACGCTGTATCGCTGGGAAGATGACTTTGCAGTGCAGCGACTCCAAGCAGAAGAAGCAGTACTCGATTGTCAGGCAGGGGAAGAGATTGATTGTGGTTGTAAACCGTGGTATCGTCCTCTAGGTGAAAATGAGGCACCTCGACATCCTTATGAACCTGGGGGTGATGAATACGAAGATCAAGGTCAGTGGTCTGAGGAAGACACTGACGAAGAGTCAGATACGTCTGATTCAGGCGATGAATCAGGCGATGATGAACGGTCGGACGATAATGAATCTTATCAAGAGTTGGCCTACTTCAAGGGATCGCAACGGCGAAAGCTAGACGACGCGTGGTTCAAGACAACACACCGTGTCAATGTTCCAGACGCTGAGCCAGACGCGGCCGGTCATGTCAAGATTACACCCGGCGATGTCAAGAACGCCGGTTTCTTCAACGGCAAGACACAGATCCAAGTCATTGTCAAGTTGTCAAATATTCACCTCACACCGGAAAACCCTTCCTATGACGGTGGTTCATGGCATACCGAAGGCCAGCTTAATGAGCACATTGTCAGCACAGCGCTGTACTACTATGACAGCAACAACATCACCGACTGTTCTCTTAGCTTCCGGACTACAACCAAAGATCTGACCGAAGAAGTCAGCTATGAACAATACAAGCATGACCCAATTTACCGAACATTTGCTATTGAGAAAGATGGAGATCGGCAGCAGGATATAGGTTCTGTGCATACCAAGAGCGGCAGGGCAATTTTCTTTCCTAATCTCGTACAGCATCGTGTCTCACCTTTCAAGTTGATTGACAAAACAAAGCCGGGCTACAGGAAGATTCTTGCCCTGTTCTTAGTTGATCCAGCTATACCAATCATAAGCACTTCGAACGTCCCACCACAACAGAAGCATTGGTGGCATCCTGATCACGTACAGACAAACGAGCCTTCACCTAACAGTGTCAATGAAATCGAGAAGGGTGACCTTGCAGATTGGCCTATGGGGTTGGAAGAGGCTAAGGAGCTACGCCTGCACCTAATGGATGAGAGAACCTGGATGCAGGATCAGGAACAAGATGGTGTTAGACAAGAATGGAACTTTTGCGAGCATTAATACTCAACAAAGAAGTCTCATAGTAATATAGAATAACAGACTAGGGAATCCAACTGCAAGTAAGCCCCACTAGTTATTCATTAACTAATATCCATGATAGTTGTAAGTTGTGCATCTCTTTACTCACCTGGATCGCAGCTCCACTACGATGATTAATAGCTTTCATGGCTTCCCCTATAAGTCCCAAAGCAGCTCCCTGAAGCCCAAGAGCCACCCAGCTCCCAATACCAACAACAAGTCTTGGGATGTTCAGTCGGAAACCTTGGTGTTTCTTTTCAAGACGGCGCTCAAATTGTTGGTCGCTCATTAGGAGCTGTAACACGAGTGTAATCATTAGTGCGATTGATGAAACCGCCGCAGACCAGGCAAACCAAGTAGCAGAGGTGGTTGCATTTCGCATAGCCGCTTTTGAAACAGGGTCATTCCCTTCGCCCAACGGAAACCCAAGGAAGTTTCCTCCTGTTGCAAGACCTTGGCTTGCTGAGATTGATACGGAAACTGTAATGGTGGTTGTTAAAGCCACGACCTGCAGATAGGCGGTAAATGGTGGTGCAGCCATGTTAATTGCTGGAGCAAGAGGAGTGAGATAAGGTGATGGTATGAATGTTTAGCTGTACACTTTTTATAATTAAGATGTTTCTTCTTTGACTTCTACATCACCTGTACACCGGCTTGAGATCTCCTCATATATAATCAACTCATCAATGGCTAAAGACGGCAGTCAGGCTCATTCGAGGCTGTACTTTGGACATTCGCTAGTAATGACGATCAGGTGAGAACACCTGGACCAGACTTACGTGGCGGTGCCGTCGTTAACCAATGAAGACTTGGCGACGACATAATGCGGCTGAATGTTGGTCTCCCAACAGATCCAGAGGCCGCCATAGGTCGCGATGGCTTTCAATTTGGTATGTTGAAGTATAATGATGATTGGCTAAAGCATGTAAGCTAGTCACATTATAGGGTAGTTCCAAGCCATAGTGCAATAAGGCGGATTTGGAAGTTGAATGAAAACTGACCAGGTGTCTGGCCGAGTCTAGGATGCCTATCCCAACAATTCTTACGCCTCATTGTGAGGCGACAAAAAAACCAGAGTTCCAAAGATCAATTTCCAATGAGCAAGACTACCTAAAGAAGACGGTCAGAGCACTGGGCCCTAATGTGGCACTGTTCCCAGCCGTTCTCAGTGCTAAATCTTCATAGCGATGCCATTATCAGCATCTGCATCTTTGAGGGGTCCGAAAACACCAAAGGCAATTCCAGGTACTATTGTCTTCAAGAGTTTGAAACATGTTTATGGCTGACCACTCTGTGTCAGGTTCCTTACTGCAGAATCAACTCGAAGCTGAGGGTGCGGTGATATCTAGTCACAATGGTCTTGATCTCATCAACCATATCCTACGTGAAAAGACCCCTGGGCACGTTATAACACTTGTCTGGATGGAAGAAGACAGCGCTCTTACACATCAATATATATTGATGGGTGTTCTTCGAAGCAAACCAAAGACATTTATGGGTATTTCTTTAAGCCACGCCGGTGGTTTATCATGGATGAGAGTTGAAAGAATGGGCGATCTCGAGGAAAGCCGCTGGATCAGAGAGAAGAAAATGGCCGAACTCCATATACGACTGGCCCCAGAGCGAAATCATCTTATCAACAATGAAGACCGCACAATCCTACAGGTGTTTCTCGACAAGAATGCAACTTTGGAAGCCGTTATCGAGACGATCTCCCGCTTCCATGATCGGGAACCGAATTACAGCCTGTGGAATGAAAACTGCTGGTGGTTTGCTCGAAAGATAACCAAGGAACTTGTTCATAATTTTATGGAAGATAGTACGTTAAAATGGCAGATTCTTGATCAATGTCATGCCGAAGGCGTACGGCATGCAGTTATCAGGTCTCCTTCGACTGCCAAGAGGGCGACAACTAAAGAGATTACCAAGAGGGTAGCACGGGCAATGCCCACAGTAGCAGTATCAGCCATCGTTACAGTCACCATCTTTCGCTCTTTGAAGAATAAGTTTAGACGCGTAAGATGAAAAGAAGGACTCTGGGATGGAAAGTGTTGTTGCTTCCTATCAATATCAATGGCTGCTTCCCGTTGGGCTTGTTTTTTTATTTTGTCTGCCTTTTATCCTTTTGTCTCTCTTCCAGTTTCTCTTTTCTACATTTATTTTTCTCTTCGACGTCTTCTTCTGTTTTTACTTCTTAGGTCTCTTTCTTTTAGCTTTTACCTTAATTTACGCATCGACTTGAGTTTCTTTCGGGGCTTTTATTTGGAAACCCCTTAGGAACTTGAGCTCTACCCCTTAAAATTACGTAACTGAATATCTCAGTCAGGCCTCCGTTCATTAATTATAGTGAAGTGTGAGTTTCATATACCTGAAGGTCTGGACAGTATGTGGTTAATGCCTTGGTATGGTTTGTTATCTGAGATCTCAAAATGATCAATTCTAATTGTTTTGGTTATGATTTGGCTCCAGGGTTGGTCATCCTTTAATCGCACCTGGAATAGTTGCACAACAACGGGACTCTGTATACTCAAATTTTCAGTCAGTAGTCAATCAATTCGTCAAGATGGCCGAGTGGTCTAAGGCGCTGCATTCAAGAGTTGATCTTGCCTAGTTACCTGGGTTCTGCAGTATCGAAAGATTCTTGGGTTCGAATCCCAATCTTGACATTCAACTTCATTTTTGCTTTTTACCTTCCTTTTCTAGCACGAGAAAACCAACTGTCATGACATTGAACAGTACGTTTGGGATATTTTATTACATGTCCAATGCCCAAGGCATTGAGTCAAGGCAGTGCCTTATGTATAAGTAGATTTAATACTAGAGGATATACTAGCCAGTAGATAATTATATACATATTAAATTACAGTAATCCTGATTACTATAACCTGAAATAGATAGAGAAGAATCATGTCAATGTCGATAGTAATAACGACACATGATTTAGAGACACTGTGAGTACCACTCGTTCTGCTTGGTGCACTTCAGGCCAGCAGCACACTTGGTGGGGCCAGTGTAGCTTCCACCACCACACTGAGCATAAGCAGCGGCGGTAACACCAGATTCGGCCTTTGGCTTAGCTTCAACGACGGTAGTCGCAACTGCAGGCTTCTTGACAGTGGTAGTTGTCTTCAAGGGAGCAGCGGCCTTAGTAGTGGTAGGCTTAGTAGCGACGGGTGCAGGAGTGACAGCCTTAGAGCCCGAGCTAGCGACACCAGATTGCCAGCCACGGTGTCGAGAAAGCTCGTACCACCAGTTTCGGAGCATCCAACCATCAAAGTCAGTAACTTCAGCAGCAGAACCAGCAAGCATGATGAACTTGGACTGGCCGGTAGGAGTCCAGTCATAGAAATCATCCAGGGCAAATGTGTGACCGATCTCGTGCTGCAGGATGTGGATGTTCTTGGTGCCAATAAGCTGCATGAAGTACTCTCGGCCGATGCGTTGACCCCAGTCACCACCAGCACCACCCTGCATGCCGTCGGTGAGCCAAAGAGAGTTATCGTAGTGTCGCTCTGCACCACCGGGGCACTGACTGTAGTCGCCATCCTGGTGGAAGAAGCGACCGCACTTCTCAGAGCATTGGGGAATGCCTTCTGCATCCTTGTCGGTGTAGATGTCGAGACCGGCGGTCGAGCCCTGGAGAAGGCTCTTATCTTTGACAGCCCAACCAACAACATTAATCTTGACGTCCTCATAAGGGAAGTTGTCATATCCAGAAACCCACTTCATCCAGCTAGTATAACTGTCTTGAAGCGAAGAGGCAACCTTGGCACGTTGCTCAGCGGTCACAGAAGCACTGGACTCCCATCGGACACAGACGTTGAGCTTGCCCTTTCCAGCAATGACTTGATCCCAGCCGTAGTTCTTGAAACCCAGAGCGTCGCTGTAAGTTTTGACTTCGTGGTCCCAAACTTCCTTGAGAGGTTTTGCGAGGTTCGAAGGGGGGTTCCATCCTGACTGGCGCTTCGTGGGGCGGTTTCGAGGCACGCTGCTCCAAGAACGAGCGTCGATGGACGACGCAAGGGACTGCCAGACAGAGCCATCGAGGTCGGACTTGGCTGAGTCGAAGGATTGGGCTGCAGCAGAGGCAGCGAAAGTCGCAAGACTGACAGTGGAGAAACGCATGATTTCGAGTTGTAGAAAGAAAGTAACGACAGTGTATTGTATAGTTTGTTTAACGAATGGACGTATTGAAACGAAAGGAATAAAAGAATGTCAGCCAGTGACTTGTGGATAGCTGAAGCAAAAAAAGTCAATCGCTCTCACTGTGCAGCATATATATGTACGTCTCGGTCGGTCGCCAAGTCGTGAAGCCATCGGACAACGGTTTCTGAAAGAGGACGCTACTGGGATGTTGATTGGCGGGATTAACACGCCGGAAACCATACGAGCTCTACAGCAGGCGCTAAGTCACTTAACAACTGTGACTGGCTCAGGAACGAGGCTTAAAATTACAGTTCCAAGCGAGACATGTTAAAACAAGGTCCACGATGTTTCGAGTTTCACCCCATTGATCTATCCCAATGATCCCCGGTTGTTACCCGTTATTAACCCGAAGGTAAGATCGAATAGATCATTGTTTATCGATCGCAAAAGTTTATTCTGATCTAAACATCTTAGATGCTTAACAATAGGTATTAAAAGAGGCTTGCTCAAGATGAAAAATAACCAATGCCATGATTTTAATACACAGTAGATAGTAGGTAAATTCCATTTTCTCTTATCCAGTTCGTATTCCGCAATTAAACTAAGTATCTGAAGTCTTCCTTATCCCACTCGGCTCATCTGGGCACGCGACCTAGTGCTCGTCTGATTTAAAATTAGTACCTGTTTCAGACAAGACACTAGGTAAGATGTCTATTAACACGCGTGTTCTGTAGTGAGACACCCATGAACCCGCGTGTTCCTAATTTTTCCACCGCTCTCCTTCAGTTTCGGCATTTGTGGCCACCAACCGAGCCACTGGGATATAATAGATTCGCTCGGTACTTAAAAGAGTCGATCCCGCCCAAGTTAGGATAAGCACGATAGGAAACATCTACAACTTCACTGCTGGCCATAGTGATCTGACCTGGCGTCTCGTCCAATTACATTCTTTACTTTCATCTCCACGCTCATTCAATTCCTGTCCATACAGATTCCTGTCGTTTTTTTATACAAAATCCAACCATCACGATGTCTCGTCTTCTTACTTTCGCCGCTGGCCTGGCGCTAGCTGCTGCCCAACTCACCTCCTCCTCGCTCGAGAGCCATGCCGATGCCCTCACTCTGGGAAGCTCCTTCAACCCCATCAAGGAAGCTTACTGGACTGGCCTCCCTCACCATCGCCGAACTCCTTTCGCCGTCTCCCCCGATGGCAAGACCGCTTTCTTGGCCTACCTTGACGCCAGCGGCACCGGTGTTCACGTTCAGGGTGTTGATCCCAAGACCTTCGCCGCTGTCGGTACTCCCGTCACCCTCAAGGATGGCAAGGAAGCCGGTGGTCTCGTTGCTCACAACGATGGTTTCGCCATCCTCACCAACGAGGTCGTTTCCGGCGAGGCCAAGGACCCTCTCCCCGTCATATACAAGTACACCAACGGCAAGCAAGCCTTCCGAACCCTCCTCGGTGGATCTGGCTTCTCTGGCGATGCTCTTGCCTCTCCCGATATCAACGGTGACCTTGTCTTTTCCGAGAAGGCTGGCTACTACGCCGCCTACATTGTCGTCACCTCTTACAGCGGTTCCGCCGCTGGTCACTTTGGTGATGCTATTCGCTACATCACCCCTGCTGGCAAGGTTGAGGAGATCCAGGGTGCTTCTTCCTCTTGGGGCTGCTCTCACAACACCGGTATTGCCTTTGAGGCCGCTGACGAGCCTCCCTTTGCCTCCCTCTGCGCCGAGGATCAGGGTGCCATCTGGCTCAACACTGAGACTCAGGGCATGGGCAACAACGGTGTCAAGGTCTCCAACGAGCATGTCATCAACGGTGCTAGCAATGAGCCCATGGGTGGAATGAGTGGTTCTTACAGTTCTCTTGCTCGCTTCGTCGGCTCTGACTCTTACATCTTCGGCTGGACCTCTCGTGGCGCCATCGACCTCACTGCTAACGAATGGATGGGTACTGGCTACACTCACGCTGAGCAGCGCACCACAAACCGCAACGTTGCCATTGCTCTTATGTCTGATAAGAAGACTCTCATTGGTGAGCAGGCTACCTCTGAAGTCGGTGCCAAGGACGGCGACAGCCAGATCAACTGGATCACGGACGGTGCCAACGACTGCTCCAACGTTCACGCCGCTACTTTTGATGCTTCTACTGCTCTTGTCACCTGGGAGGAGATCTCCAGCCCTGTCTGTGAGAACGAGGCTATGGGATGCAGTGGCAAGTATGCCGGTACCAAGTTCCAAGCTGTTGACAGCAAGGGAAAGAAGGTCGGCCAGGCTATTACTTCTGAGGACGTCTTTGTTTCTGGCGATATGGTCACCATGACTGATGGTCGCATTTGCTGGCCCTACGTCAACATGGCATGGAAGCTGGATGGCCCTACCCAGGCTGCCGATGTTAAGAAGATGTCTTTCGCTTGTATTTCCAACGGTAGCGGTTCTGGCTCCAGCTCCGGCTCCGCCCCTGCTTCTACTGCTGTCGCTGCTTCTACCGCTGCTGCTGTCCCTGCCAAGGCTGCTGCTTCTACCGCTGCTGCTGCACCCGCTAAGGCCGCTCCTTCTGCTCCTGCTTCTGCTGCTGCCCCTGTCAAGGCCGTCCCTTCTGCTCCTGCTGCTGCCCCTGTTGAGGTCGTCCCTTCTGCTCCTGCTGCTGCCCCTGTTAAGGTCGCACCTTCTGCTCCTGCTTCTGCTGCCGCTCCTACTTCTACTTCTGGCTCTGCCCCTAGCTCTGTCCCAACCTCTGGATCTGGATGGGGCTCTCGTTTCGGCCCTGGTTCTCGCTTTGGTCCTGGTTCTCGCTACGGCTCCCGCTTTGGTTCTCGCTTCGGCTCTACCTCTAGCTCTGTCCCTGCCGCAACCGCTGCCGCTAGCTCTGGCTCTGCCACTGGCTGCTCATCCAAGAAACAATCTTAAAGATATTCAACTGGGGCTGACCCACTAAGTTTCTCGTATATATTAGATACATGGTGTTTCTGAAAATATTCAATATATTTATCGTTGAGTACTCTAGTTTATTGCAACTCTTGGTGCAAATTCATGTCCCCTCAGTTGTGCAACCGTTTAAGGAATGATGTCTTTGCCGGTCATAAGCACCTTTCGAATTTCGTGAATAGATGTAGGACGTTCCAAATGCAAAACCCATTGAAATTCTGTCACATTATGGGCTATCCGAATCGATAGCTCCACTTCGCATAAACTCGTAGAGACCTGGGGACTTTCTGGGATTCTATGTATGTGTCTCTCTTTAACTAATAATTTTTCTTTCTAGTCATCTATGTTTCGTGATATACCGCCTCACTACATCGATTAGACTTTGAGAAGCTCCCCCCATCAAATTTCTTTTTTCTAGTCATCATTACCGTATTGAACAAACTCAACGTAGAAGCACAAGTGACGAAATTAGTCAATTGGTTTATTCTTCTTTGACTGTTTGTTCAATCTATTTCTATATATCTTGCAAGACTGAGGCCAACCACCCTACGTCGATCAGGTTGCGTCTCATGCTACTCAGAGTCAATACAACTTTTGCACATTCGAATTCACTTCATCGAAGATAGGGAGGCGGCATAGCGAATGCAGCGACATCCATCAACGTAGGTGGTTGATTAATGGTTTCATAAAATGTCGTACCAGTACTCAGGGAAAAGCCTGCAACAGGAATGTGAGGGCATATCGGCACATTTCAATGTCAAATACCAGTGCAATAAACATTGTTCAAGATGTTGCAATAACGCTTCGTGGTTTGCTATTGATAAGCTTCTACTATCTAGATCTGTATGTCTTTGTATCTAGGTACATATAACCTCTTGTCCTTCTCGCATCCACCTCTTATGCGAGAACAGTTTCACTCTTCTCAATAATTGGAGGAGGTCGCTCAATCTTCTTCTGAAGGATGTACTTCTTGAACATGTAGGGAAGCCAGATCTTGGTCTCGTAGGAGAGGAACTGACTTGTAGGTACGGAAAAGACTTGGTCCAATTCCTCCAGAGTCATTTGCTTAGTCTCACGAACGAAGCAGAAGATCATACCCCAAGCAATCAGGTTGAGCCCGGCATAGAATCCAAAGGCACCAGTAGGTGTCATGACAGTCCTCATACGAGGAAATGTCAGACCGAGAATTCCAGCAAAGGTGTTGTTAATGCAGACAGCCCAGGCCATACCCTGCTCACGCTGAATAGTAGGGAAGACCTCGGCCGAGTACTGAAATGCAACGGGCCCTTCTCCGAGACAGTAGGCGATGGTGAAGAGATACACAAAAAGGGCCACAGGTGCGATCTTGGCAGATTGGTTATCCGTGTTGTTCAGAAGCGCGAGACCAGCCGCCAAAAGGAAAATACACATGAAGGGGAATGTCGCCAAGGTCAAGAATCTTCGTCCCTTGGTATCAATCAAGAAGAGAGTAGGGATAGTGAAGACGACCTGAATAGCTCCATAGCCCAGAGAGGCGTACAGCGCTTGGTCGTGGCTGAAGTCGGCCTCTCGAAAGATGGTCGAACTGTAGAAAGAGATAATGTTGATACCGCACATCTGTTGGGCCAACATGACAGTACTGGCACCGTAGTTGGCTCTTCGGATCCTGGGGACGGAGAAACAGTCCCAGAGACGTTGAAAGTAGCCAGCACCTGCGTTCTCGCGGAGCTCCTCGTGATAGATGACATACGAGTAGTAGTAATCGCGGGCACCGATGATGGGGTGGGCACGAAGCTTGGACATGGAGACGAATCCCTCAGAAATTCGGCCATGCTTCATAAGCCAACGGGGTGACTCGGGACAAAAGTAAATGCCGACCATAAGGACGAAGGCAGGAATGAAGGCTGAACCAAGCTCTAGTCGCCAAGCAATATCACCAATATCTTTGACAATGACATTGGCGCAGAATCCAAGGAAGATGCCTTTCAACTCGTTAGTCAATGTATAAAACGAAATTGTAGTCAGACTCACCAATAACAACCCAAAGTTGCCAGAACATGACAAGGGCACCTCGGATTCGAGCAGGTGCCATCTCAGCGGAGTAAATAGGCACAGTAGCATTCTTAGCACCGATGCCGATTCCCATAATGAAACGGATAGCAAATAGCTCTTGCCAGTTTCTAGAAAATCCAGATGCGATAGGAGTAGCAGTCAAACAAGCGGCTGTAATGAAGATCTCTCCACGTCGGCCGAAGTAGTGGTTAAGGGGATCGACAATGAAAGCACCACTGCGAGATACTTGTCAGTGGCATATTATGCAAGACAGGTTGCGACACTTACATCAAACCAGCAGTCAGGAAGATGATGGAGTTGATAATACCCACAATCCACTCATCGCGTCCCGTACCATCAATGCCAAACTCCTTGGGGAATGACAGGTTAGCACCATTGGCACCTGTCTGATCCCAACCTTGTGTCGCAGCACCGGCAGCACAAAGGCCAATTGAGTACCACAACATCTTTGATCCGTGCCACTTGTGGTCTCTTTCGTAGATGAGAGCTTCTCGCTCATCATCGAGAAGGTCGACCGATTCGAAGTTATCAGGATCACGGGCAATAAGAGCAGCTCTACCGAAGAGGTCGGCATGCTCGGACATGCCATTGGTCTCGGCAAAGGCGCGTGCGTCGGTAATGGTTTGCTCTTTCGTTTTACCCTGCGAGGTAAGAGTTAGAATTTATGATTCATCTGATGCAACGCGATAGAGTCTCACCTGTAGAGGGTTCACAACGATGTTGACAGCTTTAGAATCACGACGGCCGTGACCGGCGTGCTCTAGAACCTCTGCATTGCCCTTTTCAGGAGGGAAGCTTGCGTTCTTGTCGTCGGATGAACGACTGGGAGAAATCTCTTTGTCGGCCATGATGAATCACCAGATTGCGTGCAGTAATGGAGAGACAAGCAGTGGGTTAGAAGAAGGAGGACTGCAGAGACAAGGAGCAGATCATGATGATCAAGGACTCCAGATAAAGGCCCTGTATATATAAGCTTATTTTTAAAGCTTGATGTCTGGCAACCCTCTGGGGCTCAACTTGGCAAGCCGAAGTTTCCCACCTCTGCCAAGCCCAGGCAGCAAGTTAACAGGCTTGGCCGGCATGGCAAAACCCCGTGCCAGGTTGTTTGGAGCTGGGGGATGTGGAGATGACGACACTACGCAGTGTTACCCCATGGGATCAATGCGGAGAGTTTAGTGTGCTCATTGGTTCTGAGAGACATTGAGATTGCAAAGGGCGGGTCGTGGAACCCCATTCAGTACTTTTGAGACAATGCTGACAAGGTTTGTATTGTTGGATCATTCCTTTCTCATGTGACTTGATAATCATTTCCTCATAGGGAGATTCGTATGATCCTCAAAATACCTCCATTGTCATCAAGTCTCAGCAGGTTCTTTGCCCCGTCACAGTAAGCCGTAATTAATATTGAGAGACATTTTGTTCAGGGAGCTAATTGAGATGCCCCCACAGACTATTCAATGCGGAGAAAAAGTGGCTTTCAGGCAACGAAATTCTTGAATGTCTTGGGCAAAACCAAGCTTTGCCCTTGCAATAATCCCCGCTCGCCTCCCCACACCTTGAACAAGGTTCATTCTCTCCATTAGGAATAGTAACAGTAACCGAGTGTCTTGGCTCATCCCGTAGCGCCTCCACTTGGAAATACTGCCCAATCATTGTTCTGTTTATTGTTCTGCCTGTTTTGCAGATCAGGAATTATGTATTGTGCAAGGAAAACTTTTACGGGCGTCAATCGCCTGTTACCGGAGGAAAGAGTCTACTTGACGCAGCATAGGCGATGAAATAGTAGATCACCTTATGTCATTGAGATCATATGTCTTGTGTTTTTATTTTTGTCTTTTCCCACTTGAAAGTACTTTCTTTTGCCGACTAGATGAGTGGGTCAAAGACCATCGAAGTCCAAAGAGGTTGTATCTACCCATCTCACATCAGAAGTACTTGACAACTCAAAAGTTAGATGTTACCATCCACGTTTTCTAAACAGCCAATTACTAATTCTTGCAAAATTTGATTAAGTATTTATCCAGTTCTACCTTTAGCAGCACTTACATTGCACCTGAATTGCAACGATTGTTTCTACGTAAAACACCTCGCTGACATGGATCAAATTACCCTGTAGTGGAGACAAAGTGGAATGTCTTGGTGGAGCAACTCAAACGTTTACTAGGGGTAAAATTAATTGACTTCACGAGAGTGGAGATAAGGATCTTATCAAAAGTGGTATACATTGGATATCTTGAAGGAATGTATAATAACAAAAGAACACCAAACTAGTAGAGACCGTGATATCATTTTTAACATCAAAACAAAAACTGAAGTTGCCAAAAGAAAATAATCCAAGATACAATCTCAAGTTGATCTAGGTACAAGAAATTCTAGCTCCAACATTCCTGCATTGCCTATCGTTTGGCCTTGCAGATTTAATGAGAGGGGGGAGAACCTTTGCCAGAGTCTGAACCAGAAGATCCTGAGCCAGAGGCATCTTTGCCAGAAGAGCCTGAGCCCGAAGAGTCTGAACCAGAAGACTCCATAGCAGCAGGAGCAGTTGGCATCGACTGAGGTGCATTATAAGAAGCCTGCCGTTGCACAGATGTAGGTTGCTGCTGCTCAGAGGGAGGCTGATAAACCGACGTCGGTTGCTGGTGTACAGAAGTGGGTTGTTCAACAGACGTGGGCGGCTGATACACAGATGTGGGTTGCTCCATAGAAGTGGGCTTTTCCATGGAAGTGGGCTGCTCAGTAGAAGTGGGCTTTTCGACGGTTGTAGACTGCTCAACTGACGTAGGATAGGTTGGCATAGATTGAGTCATTCGCGTAGAAGTCTCAGTTGACTGCTCAACCGACGTAGGATAAGTTGGCATCGATTCAGTCATTCGAGTAGAAGTCTCAGTTGACTGGGTTGTATAGGTAGAGGTCGCCCAGGTCTGAGTTGTGGAGTAGTAGACAGTGTTTGTCTTGCTACTGTAGTCAGTTCCTGTGGTGACTGTCAAGGTGGAAGCAGTCAACGTAGGAGGCACAATCCTGGTGTAGGTAGTCTCGGGAACAGTTGTGGTGTAAGTGTAAGTATAACAGGTTGTGGCCGTGGCGTAAACAGTCGAGGTCTTGTGGCCAGTGATGGTGTAATACTCGGTAGTGTAATAAGTGTAAGTTGAAGTGGAAGTGACAACGACAGGTGGAGGCGGAGGATGATACGTGGGGCAGGGCACGTATTCCGTCTTGACCTCTGGGTAGAGAGTGGTTGAGAGAGCGACAGTTTCGGTTTTGACGTAAGGAGTACCGTAATCGCACCACTTATCATCCCAAGAACAATCATCCACAGTCTTGACCTTGGTTGTGTAGATAGTGGAAGTGGACCAGCTGGTACTGAGTTTTTCACTCACACATTCGGAAGGTTCGTAATGAGCGGTAGGTGCAGGGGCCACCTCAGTGATAGGGCAGACAGTAGTGTAGATGGGAACAATCTCCGTGGTTACGTAGGGTTCCTCGGGGCAGTAAGGCTCACATTCTGTGACAGTTCGATAATAGGTAGTGTACACAGTCGAGGTAGTCCACTGAGGCTCTGGAGTTGGCTCGTAATCGATTGGACAAACAGTGGTGTAGGCTGGGATGATCTCAGTTGTCCGGTAAGGAATGTAGCCACAGTCATGGACCCAAGGAGCACACTCAGTGATAGTGTATATCGTAGTGGAGTAAACCGTTGAAGTGGTATACTCGGTAGTCCTCGGTGGAGGGTAAATAGTCTCGGTGATAGGACAAACAGTGGTATAGTCAATGATAGTCTCGGTGGTTACATAAGGAGGGCTAGCGCATTTGGTGACATATGGAGCACATTCTGTAACAGTGCGAACGGTTGTTGTGTATACAGTCGAGGTAGTATACTCAGTAGTTACCCTGGACCTAGTGACAATGGTAGTCTCGGTAGGCCGTGTTGTCAACTCAGTAGTAGTAGTGACAGTGACAGACTTAGTAGGCTTGGTTGTAGTCTCTGTCTTCACAGTGGTAGGCACTGACTGAGTGGTTGTCGGTACAGACTTGGTGGTTGTTGGTACAGTCTCAGTGGTCATAGTGGTTGTTGGTACAGACTTGGTGGTTGTTGGTACAGTCTGAGTGGTCATAGTGGTTGTTGGTACAGACTTGGTGGTTGTAGGGACAGTCTGAGTGGTCAAAGTCGTTGTTGGTACAGATTTTGTGGTTGTAGGGACAGACTCTGTAGTCGTGGGCACAGATTTCGTAGTAGTGGGTACAGACCTGGTAGTCGTAGGGACAGATTCAGTGGTTGTAGGCAGAGTTGGCATACTGGTAGGTTGAGTAGGCCTGGAAGTCGACTGTGTGGGCATTGAAGTTGGTTGAGTAGGCATGGACGTTGGCTGCGTTGGCATGGATGTCGGCTGGGTGGGCATACTCGTAGGCTGGGTAGGCCTAGACGTTGGCTGGGTGGGTTGAGTAGGCATGGATGTTGGCTGAGTGGGTTGAGTAGGCATGGATGTTGGTTGAGTAGGCATGGACGTTGGCTGCGTTGGCATGGATGTCGGCTGGGTGGGCATACTCGTAGGCTGGGTAGGCCTAGACGTTGGCTGGGTGGGTTGAGTAGGCATGGATGTTGGCTGAGTGGGCATGCTTGTAGGTTGAGTAGGCATGCTTGTAGGCTGAGTAGGCCTGGAAGTCGGCTGAGTGGGCATGCTTGTAGGTTGAGTAGGTCTAGACGTTGGCTGGGTAGGCATGGAAGTTGGATATGTAGTTGGCAGAGAGGTCGGCCATCCTTGAGTGGGTTGAGATGTAGGCCACCCTTGAGTTGGCTGAGAAGTAGGCCACTGTTGGGTTGGCTGGTAAGGAGGGTACTGCTGGGTTGGCCGAGAGGTTGCCCAATCCTGCTTAGGTGCTTGAAATCGGGCTGGGGCTTCAGGCTCAGAATCGTCCGTGGGAGCGGCAGCCTCGGCGGTATCTTGTTGACCACCATTGTTGTTACCCCTTGAGGGAGAAGAGACTACAGGATCTTCTTGCTCAGTGTTGTCTGGCGCATTGTTCTGAGCATTGCTCTGGTCCCCATTGCCAGAAGCGTCATCCCCCGAAGACGAATCGTCAGAGTTAGAATGCGCAGAAGTGGCAGAATTCTGTTTTCTGTTGCCCGAAGAGCCATTTCCAGATCCAGAGGTATCAGGCTCAGGTTGAGCAGCAGCATCATTGTTGCTGGTACGTCCTGATCCACCACCTTGGGATTGAGAAGTACCGGATTGAGGTTGATCGGAAGCATCATTGTTGCTGGTCCGCCCTGAACCACTAGCTTGGGACCGGGAAGTATCGGAATCAGGTTGAGCAGCAGCATCATTATTGTTGGTTCTTCCTGAGCCACCGCCGCCACCTTGGGATTGGGATGTACCAGACTGAGGCTGATCAGCAGCATCATTGTTACTGGTCCTTCCTGAGCCGCCACCCTGAGATCCAGAGGAATCAGACTTAGGCTGAGCGGCAGCAGCATTGTTCTGAGAAGTTCCTTTGTTGGCATTGCCCGAAGAGCCGCCACCTGAGGAAGAAGAGTCGGAAGCAGGGGATTGAACGGAATCCTTATCATCGTCCCCCCCATTCCCACCGCCAGTAGCAGCTTGCGGCTTGGATGGAAGGTCAGCCCTTTCAGCGAAGCTTCTAGCCTCATGGAATATTGGGTCTTTGTAGGCCCGGGGAAAGTGTTTGACGTCCCGTGGCTGATGACCACTCAAGTCCACGACACTGGCATTCGCCGCGCCCAAAAGAGCGACGCCGAGGAAAAAGAAGCCTCTCATGATTTAGATATTCAACGAATGTTTTCTGTGAATGAGAATTGGTTAGGAATCGAGAGCAGGATCCAAGCAAGTAGGGTCAGTTAGAGTCTTTATATCAAATCATAATGTCAAGAGCCATATCAACAGTTCAGCTTTCTTTCACACACACACATAAGCGCTCGCATACGTATACATGCAGGCAAACACACATGCATACGAAGACACACACTCTGAAGTTATGCATCGTCGATCCAGAACAGGAAAGAAGTCATCGCATACGGGTTTTCCCATGCAGAGAAATGACATGATGAGGTCACCGAGAGACAACCAAACGGCCTTGATGGGACGTATTATCAAGTCGTTGGTCAGATAAAGTGGAAGCATGCACACAACCAAGGCACGGAGAAAGATATCATCTAACTTCAATAGGTGATCTAACGGCTGGGCTGCGACAAATACGGTAACCAATGGAGCGAATTAGGGAAGAGAAGATGATCTAGTTCAGTCGGTTGGCCGGCATCATGGCCCGAATAGTCTTGGGTTACCTGTCGCATTACGAAACAGATGGCAGGAGAGAGGCTAAGATGGATAAATGGAACAGAAGTGCATTCGCTCTGCAGAAGTTAGTCTAATGAGAACACTATGTCTCAAATTGCTTGGCAAAAGGATGGAAAAGGCCGTTATTTTTAGTTTGGAGTTGATGTGGTGTGCACGTATTGGCAAGCAACACTCTCGTCGAGGCCACTCGGAGTCTATCAACAGATGGCTGGCTATTCATAGTTCCCACTCATTCAAGATCTAGAGGCATCTGTTCGGATAATTGGGGCTCAGCAGCCAACAGAGTCAAAAGTCAGTATATCACATCTGTACCTCGTGCATTAGTAAAAACGGCTTTATACGAGGTGGAGTCTGAGTTCCTGTGGTGTTTGACTTTTTACTCGGGAGCTGGGCTGCCGTTGTCCAACGGCCAGAAGAGGAAGCACCGTTTTTCATGGCAAGTAAGTTTTGGTATCGGCATCATTAGCCCGAGTGTGTTGGAACCAACAGACTGGTACGTGGTCCTGTGGCTTAGTGCTTATCCATCCATTCTGCTGTTCCTTGACCCGTCTGAGAATTGTCCACGATTTCTAAAGTTTGTTCCTTGGCGCATTCCACTCTGTTGATCATTTCGCACACTGCTCTTCCATACAGCTAATATCCACTTACATTAGACAAAGTAGTTGGTTCTATCAAGATGATTTGGCCATTGTGTCCGTACCTGATCATTTTGACAAGATCATTGCCAAGGATTCTGTCTTGGGATTGTAACCACTCTCCTCCGTCGAGGAGTCTAAACTCGCCAAGGGAAGTTTAGTTGATGCAGCTCACGAAGCGAAACGCATAGAAGAGGCGTAATGAAGGCGTCTCGCTTAGGCTCGTCATCACTAAGCAAGTGAGTAGTGTTATTCTGTTGATTGGTGTAGCTTCAATGACATTGTGAGACAGTAGGTAAAGATGACAGTTGCATACGAGATGATTGAAGGAGAGTATTCACAAAATTCAGTTTTTCTCGTGTTTTACAGCTCGACCAAAATGTCAATCGCGTACTATGTATCCCAGAATAGAACCAGGACCGAGTCTCAATCGAGAGGCACAATTGAGAGTATTCCAACATAATGGAACCACGACAGTCTTCACCAGAGACTTGGGCCTCATTTGGAGTTTCATTATCTCGCAATTCGGCATCCCAAGCGTGATCGCCATGGATAAATATGACAGCGAACACCATCTAATATAATGCATCCATTAAGCGGTAGTTACTGGGCGAACGACAGAACCGCCGAATAGGTCACGCGACACTCAGGTGTTGCTTCATTTGCAATTCGACTGATGGGTGACATGTGATAATGGTTAACGAGGAGCGTCGGAAGAATCGTTTGTCTGAAGCAAACGAAAGTTAAGCTCCTCAAAGCGATGACTACACGACCTGCACTTCTCTTCTGGGAGACAGTAGGTATATCTAACGCCACATGGTGACCAGATACTTCAATAGTCCAGTAGAGCCAAGGGTATTATACAGCTGGGGCTTAAAGTAGAAATCCACGCATGTCTATTAATCGCAGTACGTGGTAACGTCTCAGTGCGGGGTAGCATGTCTTGAGCCTGGAAAACAATCAGATATGACGAGGGGGCGTTAATCTTTATTCGAGAGGAAAGACAACGGGGAAAAACTGAGAGATTTCATCTGTTGTGGCGCCACAAGTGGCGCTTATGAGAGGCCGACTGGAGTAGAAAGGTCAAGCTAAGCGAGTCAGGACAAATTTGTCCTTTCACAGCCTCAGGCCAATAGCGCTTGGTTAATTGAGGACGGACATAAGCGATCACGATAACGTTACTATGCTTAGTATGCTATCGGGTTATTCACTAAACCAGCATATACTTCCAAGTCTGTGGTAACGTGATTCAGAGATGTTTGCATTCGCCAACTCTGCGTTGAACAGTGTTATAAATAACATTGGACTCAGCAATGCAGGTCCCAATACAAACTCAACGTTTATCGACACCATTGGTTTATAAACCTCAAAGGATTCACCGTGATTAGTAGATTCAATAGTGGAATAATGGTGTGGTTTTTAGTTCAATTAAACCACACTGAAAATGCACCCTTCATGAAAAGAACAACCTTTTCACTGACTATTGTCTATCTAATAGCTTAGACACGGGAGTAAGAACGTTAAATATTAGTTTAGCTTATCTGGTATTAGATGTCTACCATTTATATTTAAACCGAAGGAATATTCCCATTCTTCTTAAGTACTTCTTTGCGCTACTTATTTTGCCTGGCCGTTCTGGAGCAAAAGGTTCTTGGTTCCTTGAGGAACACCCTTAATGGTATCCTTCAAAGCGATGCTCTGGAGGTACTCGCAAAGACCAACGGCAGACTTTCCAAGGCCAAGGAAGTAGGCTGCAACTCCAGCAACATGCGGTGTGGCCATAGATGTGCCCGAAATAGAACGGGTAATACCTCCAGGCCATGTGCTCAGAACCGCCACACCAGGAGCGTACAGGTCAACAACCTTGCCGTAGTTGGAGAAGGTAGCGACAGTGTCATCCTTTGCTGTCGCGCCGATGGTGCAGACGCTGGGCTCTCTGCCAGGTGAGTTGGTTGAGGCATCGAGTGGCCTTCCCTTCTCGTCGCCGTTACCAGCAGCCACAGCGGCAAAAAAGCCAGCGTTGACAAGAGCTTTGGCAGCATCATCGATACCCTTGGAAGGGATCTCTCCAAATGACATGCTCACAACAACGCCCTTGGGGCAGTTTCTTTTGGGGGCATCACGGAGGACCAGGTCCATGCCAGCAATAATAGAAGACCTTTGATTCGTCAGTTGGGACATTGAACACGTTTCACAAGGTCATAACGTACGCGACTCCTTCTCCAGTGGAGTTGAAGAGCTTGATTCCATAAAGCTGTGTTTTCTTGGCGACTCCATATGTCTTGGATCCGATTGTACCGGCGCAGTGGGTCCCGTGACCGTGGTCATCCTCCCAGATGTCGTCAACATACGTGGCGATGAATTCAGCACGACCCTCAAAGTCCTAGGTGATGTTAGATAATAGAATTAAAGGAAAGAGTATAAATGCCATACAGGATGGGCGGCATCAATCCCTGTGTCCAAAACATATGCACAGGTGCCCTTGCCAGCTGAATCATCGTACGTATATCTTGTCTCTCCAGTCTTCTTGCTGGAGACCCGCGCAAGACCCCATGGTGCCTGTTTCTGAACAGCGGAAATCCTGGCAACTGAGTCTTGCTCAATGTATGCGACCTAGATTTATTGGGTTAGTCAAGTTCCACCACGGAAACTCAAGTTGTATGTCTACTTACGTTGGGGTTGTTGCGCAAGTCCTCCACATCTCGGGCAGACAGACTCGCAGAAAATCCACCAAGATTGTCAAAGACCATATCGGGCCTGATATCAATGGCCTTTGCTGCTGACTTGACACGCGCAGTACTGTCCGAGGTTGGCTTCATCATGACGATGTACTTTCCCTCAATACCACCCTCATCTCGACTGATAAGAGGCGCTCGCTTCTCGAGACTGGCTGTGGCAGACCCAGCTGCGAGAAGACTGACAGAGATAGTGGAGAAACGCATTTTATTGACAAGATGTTGAAGATAACGAGAGAATGAAGTTCACCTGGAAAGTGACCCAACTGTTGCTGCGAGTTCGGACTTCTTATACCACAGTCACAGCATTGATGGATACTTGCAAAAGGTCTCCAGGTTCCACTATCGTCTATCATAGCCTCTCTTAGGAAGGTGAAGGACCCTGGTCGACGGTCTAAGCGATCAAAAGACCCCTGGAATTTGTCTAGCAGGGATCGGCCCAAGGCCCAAGATGGCACAACTCCTTCCTATTGCAAAAGTCCATGGAACTTTATACTAGTTAACTCTAAAGCTAATCTTTAATTGTTAGGTCGTTTTACATAGTTGTTATATATGTTATATAATCCAATTATGCGTTAGAATAAAGAGTTCTTAAATGGCTTATTAAGCCGATTAAATGTCTACGGTCTAAAGGGAACCTTTTCTACCCGACTAGTGACTATTGACTACTTGAATTATTAAAAATACATATGTAAAAAGAGTATATATGCTACATTACTTAGTATATCAGTGAGACAAATACTCAACGTCGCTTGAGTCTCAAGTTGTCGAAATGCTATAAACGGGCTATCCTAAACGTTCAAACACTTAGAACTTAAGGCAATTGCCTCTGAACAATATGTCACACATGCAATGTATCGTCAATTGAGTCGCAGATGCTATACTACTCACGGACACAAGGTGCTATTAGTAACTGCTTTTCAAGATAGATCATGGCGATGAGGGACATGTAAACCCTATCCAAGGAAGGAAGCGGTGAGATGTTAATCGACTGAGCAGATTCACATGATCAGAAGCTTGGCCAATCAGAGCGTTGTATCTACTGGCTTCGGCTATTTTTTAATGATCAGCGCAGGGTTAGTAGATAACAGCTCTTGGGAGGATCTTGGATAAGATACAGCTCAAATACAGGGATTCTCAGTTATGAATGTATTCCTGTTTCTTGCTGGACTATTACTATTGGTCCTGTTAAACTAACTCGTGATCTCCATTGATGTCTGACGGGGAAAGAAGCATATTAGTTCGTTTGTACTTAGTTGAATTGAACATCAACCTGTAGGGTTACATCTCGTACTCAAGAGCTAATAGTCTCATTAGTTCATGTCAAATCATTAACACAAGCCAACGGCATCTTATGTTATTACACGAAAGTACTTGGTATTATCAATTGTAACATAGAAGCCACCGTCTTTGCGATTTTCTCATGAAATTGAGGCACTACCAAACTTTCGCTGGTATAAACCTGAAATTCAAGCAAAACTAAATCGCCCATCGTGAATCAGCTACAGAATCTTAATACCTCCTTTGGGTAAGAGAATCCTGAGGGTTATTGTTGGAGAAGAGTGCCACCAGGAGGACAGGCAAAAAGCCATTCCACTTGCTCATCGCGCGTGATACAGTAACGATGATCGAAGGAAACAGAAAACTCCACAAGAGGTGAAGAGTAGTCATATTCTCTCTTACTGGTATATCAGAACGCCTGCTGATACTCATGTGGATTGATGGCGAATTTATACCAGTGCTACCCACGAGGGGCCATCTCAATATAGCCGCTAATCATTACGTAGTTAGCAGATTTTATTTCTGATAATGTCCAATATCTTTTGTAACTCTCGTCTTCTAGAAAGATTACAGAGACTTGACCCTGCCCTGAAGAATAAACCGACAAGCGCATTTATCGAGAACAAGACACAAAGATCGATGAAGGATATGCCTACAACCTTTGCACTGAAATGTAAAAAGGGAGGCCATACAAGTAAGCCAAAATTGTGTTTAATAAAGAACTATCGGCAAAATCACGATGTAACCATATCGTAAATGCCTAAATCCCGGATAAGTGGTCTGATGTTGGCTGGCTGGCCTCTGAATCCAGCACGGAGCGTGACACTCCGATATAAATCTTCTCCACCGGATGAATTTGTGACTTCCGTACTGTGGTTACTCGCTGATAATCTTCTCCCATTTGTTTCTTTCTATCTCTTTGTGACATTTATGGCTGAGAAAAGAAATACTATAATGGATCTGTTCTGGAACTCACAACGGTCAAACAGTCCAAGCAGTACTAACTACTTACTGCGATGTATTGAAGAAGGCCTGAAGAAGTAGCATTGGAAATGCCTGGTAATTACGGAGAGACAACTTTCATCGTCTTATCAGGCCATCCATTTTAGGCTTCGAACATAATTAATATCACACATATATTTCCGTTCTTGGATCTTCGGACCTTAAGAACAATCACTTGACACGTTGGGACTGTTCATTTTCCGACACAGGATCAGATGATCTGTTCTATTGGACGATGGCGATAGACAGGCCCGTGCCATTTCAACCGATCTTTACATTTATACCTCGCTCCTGGTTATGGAACCAAAGTTAGCAAGATCGACTCTTCTTTCCCCAGCTCCACAAAGAAACCAAAATATCGAGCCATCATGAAGACTGCTAGTTTATTTGCGGCCACCATGGCCTTGATGCAAAGTGCATCTGCCCATTATATCTTCCAGCAACTGACAGTTGGTTCGACCAAGTACCCCGTGTTCCAATACATCCGACAGAACTCCAATTACAACTCGCCTGTTACCGGTATGACTCCCAAATCTGGTCAGCCTGACACTACATTTTGCTGATTATATGATCGTGCAGAGCTAGACTCGAACGACTTACGGTGCAATGTCGGCGCATCAGGAACCAATACCCAAACTGTTGGCGTCAAGGCGGGTGACTCCATCACCTTCACCCTCGACACAGCGGTCTACCATCAGGGACCCATCTCGGTGTACATGTCCAAAGCACCTGGATCTGCTTCATCCTATGATGGAAGTGGTACCTGGTTCAAGATCAAGGACTGGGGTATGGCTCAAGATAGCACGTTGGGAATGAAATAATTAATAAAGTATCCTTAGGCCCAACTTTCAACGCTGGATCTTCAAGCTGGCCCATGAATCGTAAGTTCAAATTGGCCAAAGTGCGACACAATCTAACCTTGTTACTTCTCTAGTCAGCTACACTTTCAATCTACCCGTTTGCATCCCTAATGGCGAGTACCTCCTTCGCATCCAGAGTATCGGTATCCACAACCCATGGCCAGCAGGCATCCCTCAGGTTAGCAAACTATGTACATCCCAACCATGGCAAGGCTAACAGCAGAAACCTCAGTTCTACATTAGCTGTGCTCAGATCAACCTTAATGGCGGCGGCAGCACTGTCCCTGGTTCCCAAGTCAAGATTCCCGGTGCCTTCAAAGAGACAGATCCAGGATATACTGCCAACGTAGGAGCATCTCTCCTTCATATATTGAAGTGGGTGTACTGACAGTTCTCGTATAGATCTACTCCAACTTCAACAGCTACACCATTCCAGGTCCCGCAGTGGTAAGTCAAGTCCGAAGTAACAACGTCACGAACCCAACTAACTGTAACTTTAGTTCTCTTGCAACGGCGCTCCTGGCGGTGACAATAGTGGTACCCCTCCTGCTACCACCCTCCAGACATCTACACAACCTCAGCCCACCCAGCCCGGTAACGTAAGTTCCATCTCCAATGCTGTTTATTCCCGCTTAATATCTCGAAATATCAATTTGTTCTGACTCAGTATAGTGTGCTTCTCTTTGGGGCCAGTGTGGCGGACAAGGCTTTTCAGGTGCCAAGTGCTGTGCTACTGGAACTTGCAAGTCGGTGAACGACTTTTACTCTCAGTGTGTTCAGTAACTTTTTGCTTTGATCTGATAGTATCTTGTTTTTGAGAACTATGTCATTTATTTATTTTTCTCGCAGTCGAGCTTCCGACTTTTGACGGAATTGTCTTCCGTTACTGAGCGGAATGGAGTCTTTCGTCTCGAATAGTTCCTCTGCCAATTGTGTAAATACCAGTACTCTTGATCGCATAATGTCAAGGAGAGCATGTGTTTATCAGCCAAACACTTGGCCTCGTCGTCCTCGTCTTTATTGTATTTTTGCATTGAGGCCGGGGATTGTAATAAGACACATACCCTATTGTTTTCTGAAGGTGTTGTCAGCGCTGCGTTGACCCTTGTTCTGGTTAGCGCCCTCGCGTGTCAGATTTACTGATGAACTCAACACGTTATTCGTTATTCGTGACGTAAATACGGGGCTGTAATTTCCGGAAATAGTTGGTGACATCAGGGCTTAACAGGTCTCCCTGGCTTTATTATTGTTCATCTCCCTTGACCTTTACTTCGCTTTATTCCACTTTACTCGATTTTAACCTACGGTTATATAACCCCCCATATTTCAACTATAGCTACATTACGAAATGGTCAAGCCCGGTATTTTAGCTCGGGTCAAGTACTGTGCAAAATACAGTCCGTTCTTTGTGTTTCCGTGTTACCATGTAGCCACTGACACTTCTTCCTAGCACACGTCAAAGTGAAGAGATTTTGCATGTATTCGTTAGTCTATATATGCCTGCCATGCACCTGTGGTATGTCAGTCATGTGGACCGATAATGCTCCATGGTGGGACTTGCCAAAGAAACCAGGTGAAGACGCCGACAGGGTCTCTCACTAGCGAGCAAAAGAGGCGGCTGGAGGCAGACCAAAATACCTAAGAATTCATGAGAGTGTTTGATGACGACAACTTATTTGGTGTGATGTAAGGAAGAGACTTGAAGAAGGAAACAGAGTGGATGCCACAGGAGGTAAACCATTTTTATACAAGATCCTTTAGGGATTGTATTGATACTTCTGTCGAGAGATACGAATTGCAACTAAAAGGCGAAACAAATGACTTAACAGCGACGTTGAAGTAGCTTTCGACCCTTAATAATTATTACCCTTATGAGCTATAGACTGCCCCAGTTCTCTCTATTTCGAAAGCTGCATCCTTCCCTCTTCCTTCCTTCTCCAAATGCCTCACTAGCGGGATAACTTCATTTCCGAACTGAGTGATCTCGTCTTCGTAGTGGAGGAACGCAGTAAGCACCAAGTCAACACCCAAACTTTTCAGAAGGACTATCCGTTCAGCTACTTGCTCCTTGGTGCCGATGAGCTTCGTTTTGAATCCATCATTGTATTGGATGAGATCCTTGAACTTGCTATTCGCCCACATTCCCTGTTTGTTACCGGTGCTCGCACCAGCTTGCTTCACGGCCTCGCCGAATGCCTCAACAGCATCTCGATCGGCCTTGCCTTGGATTTCTTCCAGAACGCGCACTGCTTGTTCTTCGGTCTCTCGAACAATGACGAAACCATTGACGGCGAATTTGACCTCGTGGTTGTTTTTCGCTGCTCGTGCTTTTACGTCTTCGATCTGGGCACGGAACCCTTCAATGTCGTTGCCGTTCATGAAGTACCAGCCGCTGACTTCTGCTGCATTGTTCCTGGCATCATCGCTGTTGCCTCCCTGGAAGATCTCAGGGTGAGGCTTTTGAACAGGTTTCGGGCTCAGGTTATAGTTGGTATAACGATAGAAATCTCCACGGAAAGTGAATCCCGTATCATCCGGTGATGTCCAGATACCCTTGAGCACACGGATGAACTCGTTACTGCGACGATATCTCTCAGCGTGGTCCAGCCACCATTCGCCGACTGAGATGAATTCCTGCTTGAACCAGCCACTGACAATATTGACAGCAATGCGACCATTGCTGTAGTTGTCGATGCTCGCGATCTGCTTAGCTGCCACGGTGGGGTTCCATGGTCCAGGCAAGATGGCGGCGATGATTTTGATTGAATCAGTCGCGCCCAAGATCGCTTGCGAGAACGAAACTGATTCGTGCTGCTGCGTCGCACCGTAGGAAGCCAAGAAACGGATCTGAGTCAAGCCATACTCGAAGCCAGCTTTCTCGGCGGCTTTGGCGTACCTGATGTTGCTCGGCAGATCCCAGTTGGTTCTCTGTGGAATTTTGCTGATGACGAGCCCCCCAGAAACATTGGGTACCCAATAGCTATCCTCAAGTTAGTATGTACTCAGACAATCGGAAGATGCGATGAAAGCTGCATACGCGAATTGAAGCCTATCAGGTTCTGCATTCAAAGGATGTACTGGTGCCGCCATTGATTCAAATTGAGATCAGCCTGAGATCTCAGGAAGTCGCTATGATCTGCCTTGAGTGGACTCTGATAGTTGCGCCAGCTTCGTCACCTTGAATGAAGCTGATGCTGGATGTATTCCGCACTTTTTGGAAGTTTACGTATGTAGAGAAAAGCGTCTTTGATGTACAAGTAGCCTGGCAAATGAAATTGTATTTGATAAAACTTGCAGCTAACGACGCTCCAAACTTATCATCGGGCATAGATAAGACCTCCATATAGTGGGATGGTGGGATGAGGTTGTTTTTTGCTTTATTGCGCCATCCTTACCCACGTCCCCTGGACCTGGACGCAACGCTCGCAACTTATCATTAAAATGGTGCCATTGCCATTTCATGATGCCGATTTCCCACATTGTGCACTTTCTATATCCAACGGCGTAAGAAGCTTGCCTCCTTATTCGCTATCTTCGTCGCGGGTCAATGGGAAGTAGATCCCTCTCCACATCTCCAGAGCACTGTCGCATATCTTGGCTCCACGTAGATTGCCGATCGTGAACCTAGGAAACCCCTCAACGTGGGGTTTTTTAATGTGCCGTGTTCGGATCAAGCATGCCATATTTAGCTACGCAGAGTGTCCATGCTGCTACGGAGCAAAGGAATTTCTCGGCACTTGAATAGACATACGCATATATTTAAAAAGCTCCGGATTGGACAAGCCAAATGCCGTAACCAACTCTGTTTGCCCAGCCATCACCATGGCCTTTCTGCAGCATTTCCAACCACAGCCAATGGCTGAATTACCCTCTAAACAGAGCATTTTACTCCTGCATGAAGTTGGACAGAGGTACCAGATTGAATCAAATGGCGAGATACCCACACCATCTCATGGGGATCTTTTGATTGAGATACATGCAATCGGGCTCAATCCAATTGATTGGAAATCAGCGTAAGCCTCAACATGTTTCCTGCTCGTCACCCTGATTGTTTTGATAGACCGTACTAAACGAATAGCACTTATGGATTTGGAATCCCCCAGCTACCTTGTGTGAATGGAAGAGAGTTTGTAGGACGAGTCGTCATTTCAAAGAACGGCCATCAGGGTGGCTGGCATCTTGGAGATTGGGTAGGTCAAGTCTATTCCGAAAACCCGGTCCGTGGAACAGTTGTGTTGACTAAAAAATGTCCAGGTGCTCGGTATTTCTACCGACTACAGAGACTTCAAGAAGGCCGCATTCCAAGAGTTCGCAATTGTATGCGCCCATAATGCCATACGCATTCCGCCCAGCATTGACAATCCTCTCGCCACTGCCGCTGTCGGAGTAGCTTACGTGACTGCTGCCCTATCCCTAGGGGTTTGTTTGGGTGTTGGCTTTAGTCGACAAAGCAGCACAGATCACCATAGCTTGCTGCAGATTGCGCAAGAGGATCCGAGTGATCTACCTTTGGACGTGGAGCCCGAAGTGATTCCGGGTATAGCACATGACTGCAGTCCCCGTCCGGGTGACTGGATAATGATTTACGGCGGTAGGTCCCTTGCCTCGCAGGTCGAGTAGCATGCCTTCTGATGAACAGAACAGCATCTAGCATCACAGCTCAAATTGCTATCCAGTTATCAAAGCTCGCCGGACTAAAGGTTATTGGTGTCGCAAACCTGGAGAAACACCGGCAGTTGCTCGAGTCCCTGGGAACCGGTAAGTAATACCACCCGGACCGAGGTCGATGCACGGAGGTCTAACGAAAATTCAAGATATCTTAATTGACAGGGAAGACCTCGCTGCAGCCTCGCAAGAAGTGAATCGACTACTGCCAGGGAGACTTCGCTTCGCTATAGATACTGTGGGTAGTGGTAGTGCAGAATGGTGCCAGAACGTCATCATACACAACCGATCGCAAACTGCCGGGACAACTGCCACGGACCTAGACCATAGCACTGGCTATATCAGGGATGAAGAGAGTCGACAGGGGCACCTAGTTGTCTTTACCGGTAAACCAAAAACATCCCATCCCGAGGTGACGATTCATCGTGTGCCAGTTAAGCTGTTCCATACACACGAACGCATTGGAACCTATCTCAGTGCTTGGCTCCATGAGCTCCTCGACGGCTCATTTCTAAAACTGCCCAGATCTGAAATAATTGATGGAGGGCTAGCATCAATTAATGGAGCTTTGGAGAGACTGAAGAACGGAGATGTGTCTGGCAGTAGATTGATTATCAGGACAAAATAGTCACGATATTTAATGTATAATAGGACTTTGTTATTTAACGTTATGTACTTTGTCAATCAAGAGTTTGTACTCGAAAAGTGCGGGAAAGAATGTCCAAGTGTTAAATTCGTTTAGACGATCACGATCACAAGGTTTCAACGTGAGAAGAGAAGGGGGGTCCGTTTCTGTCAGTATGGTTGCAAGCCTTTGAGGGATTAAGAAGTAGACTGTAGATCTCGAGCTCATTCGGCACTTATATGACTGCGGTGGTATATCAACCCAATTCTCTTTAGTTAGTTTTCGATCTACAACTGTATCGCGGCAATGCCCTGGATGGCGTGATCCAGGGTTAACAAAGCGCCATGAAAGTCACGAAACTATTTTATCTAGCGCCAACTCTCAAGACGTGGCCTTGTTGTCTATCCTACAGGGGCGAAAAGTACTATGATAATGTTGGAGTACTTTTATGTTTAAAATGTTGATAGTGGTTCGTTCAAGTGAGCCAGCTGGTTCTGTTCAAAAAGCAGCAACCACTCTGCCATATACAATCTCAACAACCGGCAATAGAAACCATGTCTATCAACAAACATGAAGAAGATAGCCGTACTGTAGCCACCGGGGACTTCACTGAGCGAAACATAGTGGCCACAGCACCACTCAGACCAATGCCAGCCTCAGCCGTAAGTTCGCTCCATCGCGCTCGACTGCGGTACAACGAAAGAGGAGTGAGGACAATGCTAATTGAGTAGACTGCTCTACCAATCGGTGCATTTGCGACAACTCTTACCACTTTATCCTTGAGTTTGATGGAGTGGCGGGGGGTCACAATAGTTAACGTATACGTCGCAAATTTCTTCTTCGTTGCGGTTTTTGGCCTCTTGATATCTGCTCAGTGGGAGCTGGCGGCTGGCAACGGATTATCCTACTCTGTTTACAGTGCATTCGGTAAGTTCAATTTCATAAGCCTCAGTTATCACTTGGCACAGGATAAATGCTAAACATGTCAAATTGAAAAAATAGGTCTGTTCTATGCAGGTTACGCTGCAATCTTGACACCTTCTTTCGGCATCGCAGAAGCGTATGGCGACGATGTGACACAATACAACAACGCTTTGGGATTTTTCATGATCAGTGAGTCAAGGGTTCTCCCGCTTGGAACCGTGATATGGTCTCCAGCTAATGGAATGTTTCTGAAAAACAGTATGGAGTGTCTTTGTCTTGACTTTCCTGATTGCCTCACTAGCCACAAACGTCGTTTTTATTCTGATTTTTATATTTGTCGAACTCGGGTTTCTTTTCGTAGCTGCCAGCTATTTTGCTATTGCTGATGGCCATCTCGCGGCCGCTACAGGATTGAAGCAGACAGGAGGGGTGTTTTGCTTCCTCGCAGGACTTGTCGGATGGTAAGTTGAAGATCAACATTGCAATATAGTGATTAACGCTGAGATATGCTAATAAAATCTGTACAATAGGTATCTGACGACCCAGTTGTTGATAAAGGACTCTATTGTGGAGCTTCCACTTGGAGATACCTCCAAGTATTTCAAAAAGGCACGGAAGCAGGAATAGTTTGCAGTCCCCAGAATGGAAACTTAGGGCGAAGTAGAAGACCAAGCGTGATCCTCAGGTTAATTTTAGGGGCTTAGACTATCTGCATGATACAGGTTGCTTTGGGTGATTAGAACTCTTATGATTGTGCCATACATACATTCTGTAAATCCTTTCTATTTTATCTCTAGGTGCGTCTGTATAAACGAGTTCCACAGATGATCTGTTGTCATATACCGAAACGTTATTGCGTAAATCACCTCAATGATAACTGTCAAGGTTCACCTCACCATTCCACCATTGCTAGCGTAGATTATGCCATAGTTTGTACAAAGATTGTGCCTACTAGCTAGCATAGTGCATACCATGATTTATCACCTTGATTATGCCATTAATTCGTTTTAGTCTGGATCCTAGTTCTTCCAATCTAGAACGCTTTGAGCGAATATTCTGAGTGCGTTTCGAGAACCCCCACGTTAAACCATCATTAGGTTTATGATGAAATTGGCTGCGGCCGTTCTCGGCACACGTAATTTGATCGACGGTAGGCGTCATCCAAGTTTGTAGTGCACTGCACGTCAGAGTAAACTGCACATATAAAATACTACAAGCTTGAATTACAGAACTAACTGAAGCTATTCAGAGTCCAATTCTGCACACACAATCAAGTTTCAATTTTCGTCCTCCTTAATATCTTCAAGATGGCTACTGACAGCCGGCATAATGAAGAAACTGATCCCCAAACTTACGAAGAATATAAATCAAAGTGGTCAGAACTTCCAACTGATGAAGCCGGTTGGATCGACAGAGCAAAGAAAGTTTCTGATGTTTTAGCAAAAGATGCGCCCGCGCGTGAAAAGGCCAACAAGACACCACGCGCCGAAGTCGCTCTCTTGAAGCATTCTGGCCTTCTGAAGATTTTAGGTCCCAAGAGATACGGAGGTGGCGAGCAACCATGGAGCGTGGGCTACAAGGTCATACGCGAGGTGGCTAAAGGAGATGGGTAAGATCTTTCTTCCCGCTAAGAATTTCACTAGTCATTTTGCTGATAGAATATCAAGCTCCTTGGGGATGCTTCTAGGATATCATCTTCTTTGGTCAACGACAGCGAACGTTGTGGGGAGCCCTGAGCAAGCTGACCGTATTCAAGAGTTGATTATTACCAACAACTATTTCATCGGTGGTGCCGTGAATCCCCGCGACAGTGATCTTAAAATCACGGCTGACGGTGACAATATCGTCTTCAATGGCTTCAAATTCTTCAACACTGGAGGCGTCGTTTCGGACCTTACTGTTCTAGAGGGTGCTTATGAGGATACTTCGGATCACATTTTCGCCTTTGTCAAGACAGAGCAGCCTGGCATCAAGTTTTCTTATGATTGGGACAACGTTGGCCTGCGTCTCACGGAGTCCGGCAGCGTGAAAATCGAGAACGTTGTTGTGCCTTGGAAGGATGCTCTTGGTTGGGACACTAGTAAGAAAAAGCCAGATCCCGCAATTTTGGGAATACCTTTTGCCTCCCTTCTTCTACCGACGTAAGTGCTTGCCGTCAACAACAAGTTGGGACCTCGAATCACAGTGTGCAAATAGCTGACATATCACGACTAATAGTATTCAGTTAGTCTTCAGCAACTTTTACATTGGTATTGCATGGGGTGCTCTCCACGAAGGCTCAGCATATACAAATAAGTCTACCAGAGCCTGGCCATTTGGCGGCGATGTAAGCGCACCCCAAAAGAATTGTATGCTCCTGATATATGCTGACTTGACACCAAATAGAACAAAGATAAACCACAAGATGAATTCTACATTCTCTCGACCTACGGCAACTTCCTCGCTCACTTGAGGGCCGCTACGGCATTGGCTGATCAGGCTGCTCAGGAGCTTGTTGCAATTTATAAACACTCAGGAAGTGTAGAGGAACGGGCCAAGGTAACAGCAACGGCGCGTGGCGAGGCTGCTGAGTGGGTGGCCAGTGTTAAGGTCGCGGCTACGGATACGGGTCTACGTGTAACATCGGGGATCTTTGAGCTTACAGGGTCCAAGTCTACCCAGAGTAAGAATGGGCTTGACCGTTTTTGGCGAGACATCCGAACTCATTCTCTCCATGACCCCGTTGCCTACAAAAATAGGGAACTTGGTCGCTATCAACTCCTTGGAGAAATTCCGGAGCCTACGTGGTACACATGAGAGTAAGCTTCTTGGTCCCATTGACTACCGAGGGTTGCCGGGAAAATCACTAGAACAATAGTATCGTTTATAATTTTATTTCGATTAGATATATGTTGAAACATAACAAGGAAGAACAGCACAATAGTAGACTGCAGCAAATGTGAGAAAGTGCAGGCTGCATATTGTTGTGCATCTGCCCGTGTCCTGGCCATAGCGTAAAAGGCCTGGGATGATAGTTGACGAGTGATCGACTCAGAGTTGTAGACCAGTGCCCTTAGATGCCTATTGCCAATAGAAAGAGCCTCTTACTACGAAGATGCGGGGGAGGCGTAGTGCATAAGCAGACTCTGTCGACTTCAGTTAACGCGACGTCGTCCACGGCGGCTGGTCACCCGTTTGTGAATGGGAATACGCGCCGGTGTGCCGTAGTGAATAAACGGCTCTTTGCCTGAAAATGAAAAACGCTAGTTAAAAGTTTAGCTTGTTGGAAACAATCGGTAGGGTTGACTAACGACCATGAACTGATTAATCCTTCGTGCTTCGTCTGCCTGTCGCACAAGCCCGGGGAAGCAATGGGCAACCCCCACAACGATGCAGGTGGACGGGGTAGTGTTGTGTTGCACCACGCTATTCGCGGAATTATTCTTTAGGTTAACAGGGTTCCCCCCAACCCCAGAATCAAGAGTTTAGACCCGTGGCTAAAAGCTGGGTCTTTTTAACATTAGCCGCCATCGTAATGCACCCTATGATGTTTGATCGAGGCGTGATCGTTGTTCCAATGCGGCCTGGAACAATAGTTGTCGACTGTTGCTTGAGGGGAACTTTGCAAAATCCCTTTGGCCACATGAGCGAGCTGGCATGGGCTTCTATACCGTGTAAGGAATGGTCGTGTTATTTGTCGCAAACACCATGTAAAATAAGGGAGCGGGGGCATGGCTGATCCTCCTAACGTAGTAGCATCGGCTCCAACCGTTCGGCACATCCGCCCGCGAGAACCTTGCCATGCTACCCTATCTCTCCAAGGATTTGGAACACAGCAATGGAATGTCACTCGAGAGCCTTGATATAAATATCTTTGCTCAAGACGTGACCCACAGATGCTCCCACTTGCACTCCAGTACTCTTGCTCTAGTATCCTGTTATCATCAAGAAAAGATACGTCAATATGCCTATCCAGGCTCGACGAGCGTCTTTCGAGCGCCAAAACATCTATCAGGATGTCCAAGCTGATGCAAACAAGTCAGGTGTCGCCGTCGAGGAGATCGTCACTGCCCGAATCACAGATGACCACTTGATCACCAAATCGCGGGAGGCTTTGAACTTGAGATCGAGAGCCGGATTCCGCATTTTCTTGTACATGGTAGTCATGGGCGCAAATCAGGCCGCGTAAGTTTGCACTACTTCTGCTCCTTTCTTAAACACAAACTAATTGTCGAAATCTACAGCTATGGTATCGATTGGGGTGTTATTAGTAGTATCAACTCTAATACCCACTGGCATGACTATTTTGGCTTCGAAAACAGCGGCCCAACCCTCGGTATTATTAACGCTCTCATGACTATTGGCAACTTCTGCGGTGCTCCATTCCTTTGTTTCGCTGATAAGATTGGGCGACGAAGTGTGAACTTTACCGGTTGTCTCCTCACTATCGTCGCAGCCTTGATCCAGTGCTTCTCCCCAAATGTCAAGCTGTTCATGTTTGGTCGTTTCGTCTTGGGCTTTGGAACTGCACTTTGTACTAGCTCTCAGTACATTGCGGAGATCGCCCCTCCTCATATCCGTGGACAGTAAGTTTCTTTATATCCCGTCTGTCGTCTGGCGTTCGTTTAACTCGTTGATAGTATTGTGGGTATCTTTGGCGCCTTCTTCCAAGTCGGTTCCTTAGCTATTGTGGGTATCATGATGGGCTTTACACACTGGGAAAGCGACTGGAGCTGGAGAGTTGCTTTCCTTATCCAGGCCATCTTTCCTCTCTTCGTCTGTGTCACCATCTACTGGCTTTGCCCCGAGTCTCCTCGTTACATGGTCATGAAGGGACAGAGAGAAAAAGCTCGACTTACGATTTCTCGATACTTTACTTCGTCTGAGGATGTCAACCATTCATTTGTGAACCTCATGATGTCTCAGATCGACGAGTCTATTGAGAATTCGACAGTTGGCTTCCGTGCTACTTGGGACTTTCGCGTCTTCTTCACCAAGGCCGTATGGTTCCGCACATTCATCCTTCTCCTCTACTCAATCTTTCAGCAGTGGAACGGTAAGAGCTTGATTACGTGTCGTATAAAACTCAAGCTAAAGCAATTTAGGTGGCGGTATCATTGGTCTCTATTTGGATCCGGCACTTCAAACCATCGGTATTACTAAGAAACTCGACGTTCTGGGTATTAATTTGGGATTGACCGCCACGTACTTCGTTTTCACTCTCTTTGGTGCCTACCTTGTTGAGTACTTCCGTCGACGAACATTAATCTTCGTGGGCCTGATCTCTATCATTGTCGCTCAGACAGCGGTCACTATCACCAGTTGGCGCGTTGAGGCGCAACCAGGAGATAAATACCTCTCCTACCTTACGGTCTTGTGGATCTTCTGTTTCCAAGTTTGTAGTGCCTCTTTCATTGCGACTATGCACAACTTGTACCCAGTTGAACTGTTATCTTTGCCCCTACGAGCAAAGGGTATGGCGCTGTACACCATGTTCCAGGTAGGTTGCCCAGGATATGCCGTGGTTTTTCTATGCTAATGATCTCAGGGTGCTGCCGGTGTTGTTCACAACTACGGAATTTCAGTCGGAATCATGTCAGTCGGCTATAAGATATGGGCTGTCTATATCTGCTACAACTTTATCCAGCTCATCATTGCTTACTTCGTTTTCCCCGAGACTGGAAAGCTGAACCTTGAGGAGATTGATCATATCTTTGAGACCAAGAACACCAATCCTATCAAGTTGAGTGTCAAGATTGCAGATGCCAAGTGGGCCTCAATCAAGGAGGACAAGATGCGCGCTCGAAATGGGACAATTGTGACTCATGTCTAGTTATGTGCACTGCAATGCGCAGGTAATCAGACACAACGATATTTTGAGCTACAATGAGACCATGAATGCTATGAAACACAAACACATAATTTCCTTTCCTATGTGGGTGTGATTCCTTATGGATGATACTAAATTACATCTTGTTGTTTGTCACATAGGGAAATTGTAGATACACAGTACCAAAATTAGTCCTAGGATTCAATCTACGTTTTACATATTGTTAGATATGTTCAATATGTGTAGTCTTGTATTTAGGTGACTGAGACATGGGTTACCCTGACCAGGTGAATTTCTTCGGTCTAGCTCAGTCTAAGCGCATTGCAGTCCGAAACGAAAACCCCCACATCCCGACGAAAAGCCATCCGACGACTGACTTGAGATCAGCTAGTTTGGTTTGTTGTATCATCCTAGACAGCGCGGGGTTGTGGATAATCTGGGTTGAGCGGGTAAACGGCTATACGGGCCGGTATGCGTAAAACTGATGTCGATCATTCGTGCGATCATTCGTTCACACAAAGGACGATAAATCTCGGTCTTCACTAGTCCGAAAAGCCAATGTTTTCATATGCGCGACACACGACATGCCCATGCTCGCTCATGGGCTAGATGGGTCAATTTGAACCTCCACTTTCTGCATGCAGGCTTCCTTCTGACAACGCATGATTAGTGGCACACAATTGTTCAAGAACAAAGAGAACTCCTCTTCTGGTACGTGTCGTCACTCCCCTCACGTCAGCCTCTACTCTTCTACCGACAGTCTCCATAACAATGTCTTCTCAGACCGAATTTGACGAGTCCATCAAAGGCGCCTTACCTCCAGACTTCATCTGGGGATGGGCCACAGCAGCCGCGCAGGTGGAGGGTGCGTGGGATAAAGATGGCAAGGGCGAGTCAATCTGGGACAAGTTTGCGCACACTCCGGGAAAGGTGAAGGATGGAAGTACTGGCGACGACGCGGTGAGATCCTACGATCTCTATAAGACTGACGTTGAGTGGCTACGCAAGTACAAAGCTACTGGCTATCGATTCTCACTGGCATGGTCGAGAATCATTCCACTCGGCGGAAAAGATGATCCCGTCAACGAAGCTGGAGTCTCTTACTATAACCGTCTCATTGATGAGCTTCTGTCCAACGGCATCACGCCCTTCGTTACCCTGTTCCATTGGGATATTCCCCAGGCGCTAGAGGACCGTTATGGTGGCATGCTGAACAAAGACGATTACACACCCGACTTTGTCCGCTATGCCCGTGTCTGCTTTGAGCGATTTGGCGATCGCGTCAAGAACTGGATCACCTATAACGAACCCGGCGTGTACTCTCTTGCTGGTTATGCCGCTGGCGTACATGCACCCGCACGATCAAGCTTCCGCGATCGCAACGAAGAGGGCGATAGTAGCACAGAACCTTTCACCGTGGGGCATACAGAGCTCGTGTCCCACGCCTACGTCGCCGATATGTATAAGCGCGATTTCAAGCCTACCCAGAAGGGCACTATCATGATCACACTACACGGCAATTGGTCTGAGCCTTGGGATGTCGATGATCCCAAGGACCAGGAAGCCGCCGAACGAGCACGAGAGTTCGAAATTGCGTGGTTTGCCGATCCTTTATACAAAACAGGCGACTACCCTGCTTCCATGCGTGCACAGCTAGGCGATCGTCTGCCCAAGTTCACACCAGAAGAGAGTAAGCTTGTTCTTGGCAGTTCCGAGTTTTACGGCATGAACTCATACTCGGCCTTTTACGTACGCCATCGTGATGGACCTGCTGATATCAATGATCACCTTGGAAATATTGATAAGCTTGACGAGAATAAGCAAGGCAAGTGGCGAGGTCCCATGAGCGACACGTATTGGCTGCGAACGACACCTTGGGGTTGGGCCAAGCTACTTCGCTGGATCTGGAATCGCTATGGCGTGCCGATCTACATTACCGAGAATGGCACCACAGCACAAGGCGAGCATGACTGGAAGCCCAAAGGTCCTGACGATGTGCTTGAGGACCCATTTAGAGTCGATTTCTACAAAAGTTACCTTACCGAGGTTGCCAAGGCGTCGCAAGAGGGCGTTGTGATAAAGTCGTACTTTGGCTGGACATTCACGGACAACTGGGAGTGGGCTGCAGGATTCTCAGATCGATTCGGGGCGATGTGGATTGACTTTGAAAGTGAGGAGAAGACAAGATATGCAAAGAGATCGGGGTACTTTCTAGGTGACTTCTTTGATCATCTGATCAGCAAGAACTGATGACGGCAGTCAATTCTTCTAAGAAATCGGAGGAGATGAGATTAGAGCTTATTTTGGTGTTGCAGAATAACGAATGTTCGCATCCTTCATGTGTAAGGTCACAAGAGCTAATTTTGGGCATTATTGACATGTAATATATAAATATTTGTGTTACCAAGGTAGTATTACCTATTTAATCAGACTGGCCTAGGCTGTTGTAGCGCTTTGGTTCAAGAGCATGTGCCTCATAAACCTGATTGTCGATGTGGCCAGCATTTCCTGTTGATACAATAGTCGTCTTCCTCGCCAAACCATTCAACTCGAAGCTCAATACAGCCCGAGTAAGTATAGCTGCGAATACAAACGAGTAGATGAGGGGTAGTGAGTCCGCGATTGGGATAAGAACAATGCTGCCAATGAGAACAGTGCCAATGATGATATGAAGTCCGGAAAACAGTCTGACTGCCATCCCAAGAAACTGTTGCAGGAATTGTCGATTCGGTCGGCGCTCAATCTTCAGGTCTCTCCCTTGGCCGCAGGGAGTCAGCTCAGTAGTGATCAACTGCATCAAGCGACTTCCCCCTCTGTTGTATCCCGACCTGGGTCTGACTCGACGGAAGGCAAGGGCGAAGACTCCAAAACTGAGTAGATAAAGTGGCAAGTTGAGAGAAGCCCACCCAAACAGTGTGGCTGCTTCAGGCAAACCATAGAGGTAGACCATCAATGGTGCTAAGGATATGGACTCATATGTGAACCGATAGACTTGATAGAAAAGGTTTCCAGCTGCTGTCATTGCAATGATATACTCAACAAGAGATATAAGGACCTTGGCAATGAAGTATCTCCCGTCTAAAGCACGTATCGGTATGAGTGGAGCACCGCCGTTACTTGCTTTCTCCAGGATCTCCTCATATTCGAATTCAGTAGGGTTTGGCGACATCAATCCAAAGCCCAGAAGTGTGGCAAGAACTGGTCTCCGAGTACTGAGAATACTGATCTCAGCCATGCTGGGTCCGAACTGAACAAGACCCGAAGGTAAAAGGGCCAGAAGGATAGCTGTTACAGCCATGCCTGCCATATTGAGTTCTCCATATTCCTCCAGAATACAGTTCATCAAGGCTTGTGAGTGTACATGTGCCCCATTTACATCAGGCAGCGACTCATTAAAGTAGTTCGCGTACTCCTCAGGGCATGCTTCTTCGAACCGGTGTTTACCAAATTGCTCGACAGTTGGAAACCAGTGCTTGAATTGGGATCGGGTTCGATCGAGAGCCGCAGCGGTTGATATACAAAGGCTGTTAGCAGCCAGAAGGTACAGTGCCTTCGAGGGACGCATTGTTGAGATTTCAGTGGTAGCGATCAGTTATTTTCGAAGTGCGAAGACGTTTATCCAAGAAATTGAAGGGAAGACTACAGATAAGAAATGAACGGGGCTTTTTTAAAAGAAATGTGTTGCAGAGCCAGCCGAAACTCTTCGGTAATCCTACAAGGCAAAAGGGACTTTGTTCTTGAAGTGACGGCTGACAAGTAACGCTCCGGCACAGCCTCATTAATGTCCAATAGACAGTCTTTGAGTCTGATCCTTGTTACATCCATTCTGGAGAATGATGTTTTAAAAGACAGGGGGGATATAGAGGGGGCTGAAAGGAAAGTGAGTAAAATATCTTCCCGGACCGTGTGTTCGCTAAATATGGGCGGCTACAGTACCCTTCGACGTAGTATTAACTGTAAAAATCTTGACATATCACATAATTGAGACAAACTGGGCAAATTGAAGGCTGGGAATGTCTGTTGAAACGTGGCTGATGGCTGCAGCCGCTCCTATAGAGTTGACATCCCCGCCTAGGGCGTCCGTCCCCGCACAGCCAGCTGTGCGTTTAAAATCACGTGACATCCGCATAGCCCCCCCCCTGCATTTTTATTTTCCTTTAATAAAAACTTATTTAATTACTATAAAATTTCTTAAAAATTATAATATAATAATAGATTTTTAAAAGTATATTATAAGATTTTATATATATTTTTAGCTTATAAAATAGCTATTTTATAAGGTACTTTATATATAATATTTAAAAGATTTTAATTAAATAGTAAGATAATAAATAAATTTTTAATTCTACTTTATATTTACTTTATATATACTATAATATATATTAAATTTTCTTTTAATTTATAAGCCTTTAATTAAAGCTATTAATAATAGTTTTTATATTTTTAAGACTTTTAATTATTTTATAAAGAAATAAAATAGCTTAAATAGTAAATATTTAATAATTTAATAATATTATAAGGCTATAAGGCTATACTTTTAAATAAGCTTTTAATAAAACTCTATATTAAAATAAAGCTATATAAAATAATAAGATAATAGTAAATACTTTTTTTTTCCTTATATAATAAAATTATTAGTAAAGTATTATAGGCTTAGGCTATACTTATGCCTTAGTTTAAT
Organism: Fusarium sambucinum; assembly: GCF_050947815.1. Taxonomy (NCBI): domain Eukaryota; kingdom Fungi; phylum Ascomycota; class Sordariomycetes; order Hypocreales; family Nectriaceae; genus Fusarium; species Fusarium sambucinum. The sequence continues at coordinate 9,443,733 of NC_139293.1, read as the reverse complement.
AAGGAATTTAAGTAATTTATTTTATCTCTATATAAGAAAGAAAGAGAGATAATTATTTAAAAATCCTTCTTTCTTTTTAAGCTAAATAATACTATTTATTAATACTTATAAGCAGCTGCTTAAGTCTAGTCTATTATAATTATTTAGCTTCTTTTAATTTAAGGCTAAGAAAACCTTTTAATTAAAATACCCTTAGACTTTAATATAAAGGAAAAATAATAATTAAAGGTAATATTAAATATAATACTTAACTAAGTTAAAGTTAAATATAAAAAGCTATTTAATAATATTTAAGCCTTTATAGCTAAATTAATATAAGATTAATAAGAAGCTTTTTATAATAATATAAGTAATTTAAAAATATACTTTAAAGCCTTTTTATAATTATATTTACTAATATTAATACTTTAATATATAAACTTAATAGTTTTAATAATACTTTAAATTAATAAGATTTACTAATAAAAGTAATTATTTATAATTTATACTTTTAATAGAGATAAAAATATATAGCCTATATAAAAAATAATAATTAAGTATATAATTAGCACTTTAGCTTATAAAATTAAAAACTATAAGGATTAATAATTTTATATTTTTTTTAACTTAAAGGAAAAAGTATAATAAGAGATAATAGCCTTTTTTAAAGGTAAACTTTCTTAATATTATAATCCCTAGAAGTTTTTTAATTACTTAGAAAATATATATAATAATTAGTATTAATAAGAAATTATATAAATTAAACTTAAATATATTTAATAAGGCCTTAATAAGGAATTTATTAAGTTTTATATTTACTTTAATTAAAAGCTTATAATAATAAAAACATTAAATTAAAATAATAATATTAAGCTTATAAAGTTATATTATACTTTAAATAAGTAATTATATAATTACTTAATTAGCTAAGGTATTTCTTATAATAATTATAATAAAGTAATATTTTAATATTAAGCTATTACTATTAAGCTAGAATTATATAAGCTTAAGGAGAAGTTTTTTAATTATTATACTTTAACTTAAATATTATTTTAACCTAGGGTTAATAAGAATAGTAATATTATTATATTAAAAATTAATTTAATTTTTATTAAAGATATTTATAATAAGTAAAACCTCTATATTAAATATAATATAAATATTAAGCTTAAAGCCTAATAAGTCTTAATAGAGATACTTTAATAGTAATATATATTAAAATTATACTTTTACTATAATTCTTAAGGCTATATAGTAGCTTTATATTATCTAGGCTTAATATAATAATTAGCTAATTAAATATAAATTTAAGTATTTTAAGCTAAAGATTAAAATAATAATAATACTTAGTTAAAGAATAATTAAGGAAATTAAAGACCTTTAAGTATAATCTTATATAAGGGTTAATAGTTAATTATAATAGCTTAATAAATATATATTAAACTAGGATAAAACCTTAATTCTAAGAGATAAATATAATTATAAATAGTCTTTTATTTATAATTTTTACCCTTTTAAATTTATATTTATTTATTAATATATAAGTTAATAGTAATTATAATTACTATAAAGCTATAAATAAATAATTAATATAATACTTTAAATTAAACTTAATTAAATTTATATATCCTTATAAAGTTAAAATAGCTATAAAAATATAGTTATAAGGTTATTTAATATAAATAATAATATTATAAATTATATATATTATATAAATTATAATAAACCTAGATAATTAATAATTCCTTATAGCTTTTTATATTATTTTAAACTTATCCTAGGAGATAATACTAAGACTTTTATAGTTAATATATTATAATATTATAATTTATATTAAAAAGTATAAAATTATAATTAGCGCTATAAATAATATAATAATTTAAAGTATGAAAATAAGAATAATATTAAAACTAATTATATTTATTATAAAGTCTATTTTTATAGTATTTATAAAATAATAAGTAAAAAGTATATAATAACTAGAAACTCTTATTATTATTAGCCTTAATAAAATAACTAAGATTCTTTATTTTATAGTATTTATAAAATATATATTAAGGCTTTACCTAGAGAAAAACTAGACTTAATTATCCTTAGAATTATTAGACTATAAAGATCTATTTAATCTTAAGAAGGTATTTATCTTATTATTATCTTAAGGTATATAAAATTATTATATTTAATTTAAGCTTAAATTAAATAAAAAGCCTTTAGACTTATTATAAAGACTATTATATAATATATTAAAAGACTATTTACTTAAACTCTATAAATAAGTTATAAACCTTATAAATAAAGAATAAATTAAAGCTAGTTTATTATTAGCTATAGTATTTATCTTATTAATAAAGAAATTAAGGGAAAGATAATAATTCTATATAAATTATAAAGTACTTAATAAGGTTATATAATAAAACTAATATTCTTTATCCCTTATTAAGGAAATATTATAATTATTATTAAAAGTAAAATAGCTTATAAAGCTAAATATTTATATAATATTTTATAAAATATAAATTACCTTAAGTTAAAAATACCTTATAGTATTTTAAATATACTTTAGGCTTTTTAAATAGCTAATAACTCTATTTAATCTAGTAAATACTTTAGCTATATTCTAGAGATATATTAATAATACTTTAAATATATCCTTAAGTATTTTTATTATAATATATCTTAATAATATTTTTATTTATAGTAAAAGGTTATAAAAAGACTATATATAGAACGTTTATAAGATATTAAAATACTTATAATAAGTAAAGCTTAATTTAAACTTATAGAAATATAACTTTATAATAAATATAATTAAATACCTAGGATATATTATTTAAGTAGAAATTAAAATTAAATTTAACTTAAAAAAAGTTATTACTATTTAAGACTAAAAGCCTTTAATATACTTATAAGGATTATAAAATTTCCTAGGATTTATTAACTTTTATTATAACTTTATTAATAATTTTACTATTATTATAATACTATTAAACTACTTAATAAAAAAGAATATAAAATTTAAATAAATAAAAGCTATTTAAAATATATTTTAATAGCTTAAGGAAATATTTATTATAAGCCTTATTTTAATATAATAAAGGCTAGATAAAAATATAATTATAAAAGTAAATTATTTTAATATAGCCCTAGGTAAATACTTATCTTAGAAAAATAATTAAAAAATCTTATATTTAATAGCCTATTATTTAATAATACTTAATTTAATATAATATAATTATATAATTTATAATAAAAAACTATTAGCTATTATTTTATATTTAATAGCCTAGTCTATAAAGCTTTATAGACTTTATTATCTTTTTATAATTTATATAAATTATAAAAACCTTAAGTACTTTATAAAAGCTTATAAAATCTTAAAATAGTAAATATATTAAGTTAATTTACTATTTAAATTTAATTTTTATTTTTAATATTAATTAAAGAAGCTAGCTTTTAAACTTAATATACTTTCTTAAAGAGATTAAAACTACTTAAATATAATACTATATAGAGGCTAAGTCTTATAACTAATTAATATCTTTATAACTATAATTAATTTACTAAGAATTAATAAGGAAATAATACCTATATAAAATAAGCTAGCTATAAATAGAAATAGTATTAATATTACTTAAATAAGGCTATTATAAGGATTTATAATCTTTATTAATATATACTTATAATCTCCTTTATTAAAATTATTAATAGTATAATTATATAAGGATTAAAATAATTATATAATATAGTAAAAGGTCTAGTTATATAACTTAATTTAATTAACTATAGTATTAAGTAAATTTATTTTACTTTAGTATTTTAACTTTATATTAAACTTTTAATTATATATATAAATTTCTTTCTCTATAGACTTTAACTTAAATAGAGTTTCTTATAGTTTAAGCTATTATAGCTAAATATATAAGAAAGCTATTACTTAAAATACTTATATTTATCTTTAATAGTTTAAATAAATACCCCTAGTTCTATTAACTATAGCTTATATTAACCTATTATATTATAGAATATAATCTCTTTTATTATAAAGGTATTTCTTTTTTTAATTTTATAATATAATATATAAAGCTATTGCCTTTTTTATTAAATTTACTATAAATCCCTTTAAGGGATAAAAATATTAAAGAGTTAAAAAACCTTATAGCTAAATATAGCTAATACTATATTATCTTTAATTAAAGGTCTTTAGCTTATAAAGATATATTTTAGCTTTATTATTATAAGGTTATATAAATCTTAAAATAAAGCTAGGCTAATATATAATACCTTAATAATCTTATTATATATATAGTAAAATTGCCTTATATATTACTTAGCTATAAGGCTATAGTTATAAGATTAAATAGTATAGTAATATAGTATTAATATTATAATTATAATCTAGGTTAATTTAATATATTAAATAGATAATTAAAGGTAAAATAATTTACTTTTTTATTATTATTTTTACTTTTCTTTATTAATAGTTTTATTATATAAGGAAAAAGAAAGTATTTACTATTATTTTATTATTTTATATAGCTTTATTTTAATATAAAGTTTTATTAAAAGCTTATTTAAAAGTATAGCCTTATAGCCTTATAATATTATTAAATTATTAGATATTTACTATTTAAGCTATTTTATTTCTTTATAAAATAATTAAAAGTCTTAAAAATATAAATACTTATAATCTTTATAAAATTAAGAAATAGTAATATTATATATTATAAGGCTTAACTATAAGCTATTAAAAATAAAAGATAAAAGTTTTTAAAGACTATAAAAATAACTAAATAAATTTAAAACTATTTTATTAACTTATAAAAAGTATTTTTATATTAAAGATAAATATAATTACCTTTATATAAGCTATTTATAATAGTAATTATTTATAATATTTATAATAACCTTACTATAAAATACTTAGAAAAAAATATAACTTTTAAAATAATTACTTATAATTATTATTAAGATAATATATTATAAGCTATTAAGTAATTTTATAGGAATTACTATTATATTAAAGTATATAAAAATAAATAAAAATAATAAGGCCTATTATACTTATTACTTATTACTAATAAATACTTTATATAAATCTTAATTAACTTTATAATAAAATTACTAGGCTTAATAAAAGCTAATTTAATATTTTATATAATTATAATAAATAGACTATTAAAGTATATTTAGCTAGAGGTATTATTAAGTATTTTAATAAAAGCTTATATTATATAGTTTAAATACTATTAATAAAGATTCTATAGTTTCTTAAAATAAATTATAATTAATAAAGGATTAAATTAATTAAGTAAATTTTAAAGAAAACTTTATTAATTAATAGGAATAATATAGCTCCTATTTACTTCTTATTATCTTTAAATTAATAGTAGAATTAAATAAGCTAATTAAAAAGTTTAAATTATTTTATATATAATAATATCCTTTAAATAGTTTAATTAATTAAAATACTTCCTAGTAATATAATAAGCCTTAAATAATAAACTATCTATAGTAATAAGCTATAGCTTAAATAGATTACTATATAGATTTAACTTTAATACTATATAGTAGGCTAAATAATTTTAACTATTAGCTATAAACCTTAAAGGATAAGCTATCTCTTTTATTACTTAACTTTATAAAAGGTTAAAGATAATATAGGCTATTATTATATATTATTAATAATAAATATAAAACTCTTATAATTAATATTAATATTTAATTAAAAGATTTTATATTAAAGATTAAGTCTAATTTAATTTATATAATATTAAAATAAATTAATTAAATAAAATACTTAATTAAATAATAGCTAAATATAATATAATTAAAGTCTTAAATAAACTTAATATTTACTTTAATATCTTATTAAGGATTTATTTAAACTTTTATATTAACCTAATAAAATAAACAGCTTTAAATCCTTTACTCTTATAAATATAAGTAAATATAAGATTATTATTATAGCTAATCCTTTAAAAAGAAAAATTAAAACTTTAAAAATAATATAAAATTAAAGCTATTTTAATAGCTAAGAATATATTAAAATAAGGATAATACTATAATATATTAATTAAATAAAAAGGCTATATTAAACTATAATAATAGCTATTAAAGAATATATTAAATATATAGGTATTAAATAAATATAATATAAAATATAAAAATATATTTTATTTAAATAGCCTTAAATAGGCTAGAATATTACTTAAAATAATAAAAGACTATAGTAATATATTAGCTATAATAATAATATAAATAATAAAAATTAAAAATAAACTATATAAAACTAAGAATAAAATAACTTAAGTATAACCTAAGTATAATATAGACTTAATTAATATAATAATAATTAAACTTAAATTGCTTTAAAAGGTATAATAATAAATACTATTAATTAAAAACTAATTATTACTATAAAGAAAGTAAAAATAATTAGACTTTTTTAATTTAATAGGTTTATTATATTAATAATAATAAAAATAAAACTAATAATAAGACTTATAAAGAATATAAATAACTTTAATAAAAGTAATAATATTAATAATAAAGGCAGAAATAATTTAGGTATTTTAATTATATTATTTATAAATAAAAGTATAGTTTACTTAAGCTAAAGCCTAGAAATTAGCCTAAGTTTATTATTAAAAAGTAATAATATTACTATAGGTAAAAGAGATAATTAAATTAAAGTTAAAGGATAATAAAATAATAACTTAAAAGTTAAAAATAAATAAAGTTAAATTAAACCTAGGGATTTAATAGGTATTAAAAGAAAAATAAATAGGCTAGGTAAAAGTCTAATTAATATAAGTAATAATAAGTAAATCCTTAAACTAGTTAATATAATAATAAAATTCCTTAATAACTTAAAGGTATTTCTTCTTTATATTAAAGATAATAATATATATATTATTCTTAATAAAGAACTATAAATAGTATAATTAGGCTTATAAGGTAAAATTAAAGATATAAAGTAAATCCTTTTAAAAATATATCCCTTTTACCTTTAAATACTACTTATAAGTATAGCTATTACTTAATAAATAAAGTTTAAAAATCTTAAACTTATATAATTTAATAATATACTAGATATAAGGTATAATAAAGGCTATAAGGACTTAAAACTCTTTATTATTACTATCTCTATTAATAATATATATACTAATAATATAGTATTTAATAAGGCTATCCTTTTTATTATTAAGGGAAATAAGGGAATTACTAAGAAGACTAATAGTAATAATTATAATAATAATAAGATCTAAGATAAATTAATAAGGGTTTATATTAATATAATATAAATACTAATAGATATAAATATAAATATAATAAAATAATAAGAAAAATAAGGGTAAAATAAAATAAATATATAAAGAGATATAAAGCTAATTATAATAAGAAGATAAGTTAAATAATAGTTAAATACTTATAAGTATAAAGAATATATAAATAAGGATATAAAAAAACTTAATAAAGTAAAATAATAAATATAAGGAAAAATAATAAAAAGTTATTTAAAAACCTTAATAAAAGTAAATAAAAAAATAATAAAGCTAATTAAAATATATAAGTAAAATATAAATAAAAATATCGTTAAAATAATAATTAAAATATATAGACTTAATAATACCTATAGAAAATAATATAATAAAAATCTATAAATATAAGGTAATATTTACTAAGACTTATTTTAAAGTTTTATTAAGTAATTCTAGAAAATAATTCTTAATATTAAAATATTAAAGGAAATTTAATTAAAACCTTACTTAAACTTTACTTAAATTAAATTTAAAAGATTCCTTATTTAAAGTAAAACTAAAGAATATAAAAAGGAAATATATTATAGGCTTAAGCTATACTTATACCTTAGTTTAATAAGGAATTTAAATAGCTTATTTTATCTTTATATAAAGAGAAAGGAAAAGTAATTATTTAAAAATCTCTCTTTTTCTTTAAGTTAAATAATACTATTTATTAATACTTATAAGTAATTACTTAAGTCTAGTCTATTATATAAAGAAAAGTAAAAATAATAATAAAAAAGTAAATTATTTTACCTTTAATATTTAATATATTAAGTTAACCTAGATTATAATTATAATATTAATACTATATTACTATACTATTTAACCTTATAACTATAGCTTTATAGCTAAGTAATATATAAGGTAATTTTACTATATATATAATAAGATTATTAAGGTATTATATATTAGCCTAGCCTTATTTTAAGATTTATATAACTTTATAATAATAAAGTTAAAATATATCTTTATAAGCTAAAGACTTTTAATTAAAAATAATATAATATTAGCTATATTTAGCTATAAGGTTTTATAATTTCTTAGTATTCTTATTTTTTAAAGGGATTTATAATAAATTTAATAAGAAAGGCAATAGCTTTATATACTATATTATAAGATTAAAATATAGCTAATACTATACTATCTTTAGTTAAAAGTCTTTAGCCTATAGAGATATATTTTAGCTTTATTATTATAATGTTATATAAATCTTAAAATAGGGCTAAGCTAATATATAGTGCTTTAATAATCTTATTATATATATAATAAAATTGCCTTATATATTACCTAGCTATAAGGCTATAGTTATAAGGTTAAATAGTATAATAATATAGTATTAATATTATAACTATAATCTAGGTTAACTTAATATATTAAATAGATAATTAAGGGTAAAATAATTTACTTTTTTACTATTATTTCTACTTTTCTTTACTAGTAGTTTTATTATATAAAGAAGAAGAAAGTATCTGCTATTATTTTATTATTTTATATAGCTTTATTTTAATATAGAGTTTTATTAAAAGCTTATTTAAAAGTATAGCCTTATAGCTTTATAATATTATTAAATTATTAGATATTTACTATTTAGGCTATTTTATTTCTTTATAAAATAATTAAAAGTCTTAAAGATATAAATATTATAAGATTAAAAGAGAGAATACTTTTATAATAAAAGAGATTATATTTTATAATATAATAAGTTAATATAAGCTATAGTTAATAGAACTAAGAATACTTATTTAAACTATTAAAGATAAGTATAAATATTTTAAGTAATAGGAAACTCTATTTAAATTAAAGTCTATAAAAAAAGAAATTTATATATATAGTTAAGAGTTTAATATAAAGTTAAAATATTAAAGTAAAACTTAATATTATAATTAATTAAATTAAGTTATATAATTAAACCTCTTATTATATTATATAATTATCTTAATCCTTATATAATTATACTATTAATAATTTTAATAAAGTTAATAATAGTTTTAATATTAAAATATTTTAATTTTAAGATTTAATAATTAATTAAATATAATAGCTATAAATATACTTTTTTTATAGTAAATATCCTAAGAGTTAATATAATTATAATAAATTATTATTTTTACTTATATCTTATTAATTAAAGAGTTTTAATAAAAAATAAGCTTTATTTTTAAGAATATTAAATATATAATAAATAATATTATTTTAAAGTTTTTATAAGCTAATATAGCTTAAATTAATAGATTTAATTAACTTATATTTATATTTAATTTTATTATAATTTATAAAGCTTTAAGTTAATTAAATATATCTTTTTTATATTATTTAAAAAATAAAAGAAAATTATTTTATTTTCTTATAAAGTAAATATTTTTCTTTCTTTTTATAAATAAGCTAAATATTAACCTTATATAGCTATATATATATAAATGTAAAATATTTATTAAATACTATAAAAAATCTATTATTTAAATATATTTTTATTATAATTATAAGTCTATTAGTTATTTTATTATTAAAGATAAAAGAAAATACAGGGGGGGTAGCTATGCATATAAGCATGTGATTTTAAACGCATAGCTGGCTGTGCAGGTATGGACGCCCCCCCGCCTAGAATGGATTTGTCAGAATTTCAAGGCGCATTACTGGTTCACTTTTCCATGTCAAACCGGGTTCAGACAAGACCCACAAGTTTGTTGAGTCTTCACGATAACAGCCCTGCGGCTCGGCGTCTATAGCCCTCAACATCCTTGTCCCTGTCAAGTGAGATATCCCGCATCCCTTCGTTCTTTTCTGTCTTGGGACGCCAGCATTGCAAGGGCCACGGGCTAAGCCTTGCGTGAATTTCACGCAGCCACCAAAATTGTGGCCAAGGTATTGCGTCACTAAGAGAGACTTAGCATAGGGCTAATTGATAAAAATTTCGGGAACATTGTGTAGTCTAAGAGTTAAGTCTTTACAAGTTACAGGGATTAGCTACTAGACTCTTCAAGGCTTCCGACTTAGTATCGTAATTGATGCTTGTGGGAACCTATAAGTCTCGTCGGCGTCCTATTTAGTCTTCTGGATACTAATCTCACTTTTCTCCCCTGTATCGGTACTGGCTATGTTGGGCCAAGAAATGGTGTCAGCAATGAACTCCGCACCAGATGGGATACCATTCAATCTAATCATGAAGTTGCGCGTGTCGCTGACATTAACAGCAACGAGAGACACAATCCTTTCATCGTTTATAGACGCACTCACATCCAGCCAAGGAGTCTCAATCTTGCACTGGATCCAGTCGGGTTTAGTTGGGCCTTCATACTCTGGCAACTGGATATTCACAGCGAGAGTATGGCCCTAAAGCGGTTTAAGTGTTTTAGTGTCATTATACATGCTTCTAATAATCACTAAATTACTACCTTGATCTGATTAGATCGGTCTTAATTCTGAAGAGGATCTATCCTAGCTAAAGGCAAACAGTCAAAAATGATAGTTATTAATATTACTCAGTGATGTTCTTATCGTCCTCCCCAGCTATCCATCAGTACTAAACAACGCTAACCCCACTCCACGCCCTTCTATCAGCAACGCTGAGTCACTCTGACTTGGGGCTATTTTCTTATCCCCTCCCATTTAAGTTTTATTAACCTACTGTTTTGCTTAATTTTGACCTCTTTCTTCTACACTAGGTCCGTCATGAGTTACAATACAACAGCCCAGAAAATGAAAACCGTTCTACTTCTTGGAGGCATGACACCTGATGTCACTGCGCTCTATTACAATATCATCAACAAGGCCGTGCGAGCCCGTCTGGGAGGCCGAGCAGCTGCGCCACTATACATCTACAGTGCCAACCTCGAGGATATGATACAGCATGCTATGAAAGAGGATTGGACAACCTTCACTTCAGTATATGCAGACCCGATCAAGGCACTGAGCGAAAGAGTTGATGGAGTCGCTATCTGTGCCATTTTAGCTCATAAAGTGGCCGCCCAGTTATCAGACATTCTTGCTACCTCAAATGTGCCACTCCTTCACATCGCAGACTTTCTTTCAGCCTACATTACCCAAACTCACCCATCAGTGAAGCGTCTTGGTTTACTTGGCCCTAAAATTTCGATGCTTGATTCAGTAAATCCGGATTTCTTTGTTGGTCGTTTACAGCAGGCTCGCTACGGCTTTAGCGTTATCATTCCCGAGACTACGGAGGAAATTGACACGGTCAACAGAGGCATGCTAGAGGAAGTGGCCAAGGGGGTTGATTCTGTGACAGAGTCGACTAAGGCCATGTTTATAGATCAGGCAAAAAAGCTCGTCGCTCGGGGAGCACAGGCTATTATACTTGGCAGCACGGATCTAGGATTCGTGATGAAACAAGAAGATCTTGGCGACATTCCACTCATAGAACCGGCAGCTATACATGCTGAAGAGTTGGCACGGTGGATTTGTGGTGATGAATAAGTTTCCGAATTTGTTAATAGTGCTTAACTTAAACAGAAGATTTCACCAACTAAGCAGGAGATTAAGTGTAACTACAGTGCGTTACGTATGCATTTACATGAATATTTTATCACAGAAAGACCGGTGCACAGACTTGGTGGTAGAAACCTATGATTCGTCTAGAGATAATTCTACCCTAGTAACTCCCATAGAGATAGTAAACTACAAGTTCGCATTCTCTCTTACTTCGCAGTCTTTCTTTATCTCCTGCCCTTGTGAAGTTAATGCTATTGCTATAAGAACATTCTGCCACTTCCTCATTTAGGTCTCATTGATAGGAAGCTTGGGATCGTCTAAACCATCCTAGTCCGTAACATCACGACTGCCTCGACTGGCTGTTTATTCGTTTTGTAGAGGCAAACTAATGAAAGAATAGAAGAAACAACATGGTATGAACACATGCAGAGCCAGATTCAACAAGCAGATAAGTAAATCGTTTATATTTTCACCAAGGTTACCAAGATAGGAAGAAAGTACATAACTCAGTATTGTGAGAGCGCTCCAACACGTTCATTTCGCCACCTTTAGCTACGGAACAGTGATTAAATTCTCGGCAACCTCCCCGATCCACCCTAAAATAAATGGGTAAGGTCCGTTATCTTAACTCACGGTAGTGATTATTCATGATTCAGCACTCACTACATGAGAGTTGGCCAAGCTTGTTTAGTTTGTAGTTCTAAGACTGGATTTATACTTGAAGCCTGTAACTACTGGCGCAATCAGCAGCTTGCATTAGTTTGTTTATTAATATTACTTAGTGGGCTTTTACAAGTTGACTGACAAGTTGAAGCTTGGTCTTTTTGTGTGTCTTTGTGTTACAAAAAGAATAAGTGGGCTGCTTAGTGCTTTTGTATTATGTGAGAATAAGGTTGCTCTTGGAGCCCTATGTTTCGTGATATACCGCCCTCACTGCATCAATTAGACTTTGAGAAGCTCCCCCCATCAAAAAACTTAGTGGGCTTTTAACCTACCAGACTAGCGAGACTAAAAACAGCACAGACCAACCAATGCTACGCTAATGTAAGTCGCTGATATATTTGTGGGCTTTCTGAGAATAGAGACAACGAGGCTTAGGTATCGGACGTCAGCTCATGACGCATCTCGCGTTCTCGTCCATTAGTAATGTTTATATTCTGTTCGAAAATTTCAGTAATATACACATTAAATGGCATGTCCCTCATGCGTATACTACAAATAAGTCTCAAACAACTAGTTTTTCTTCACATATCATTTTCACCTACCAACTAATCAACATCCACTATGAAACTTATGCTTCTCGCCATCGCCGCCCTTTGTATCTTTTCAGACAGTCTGTCTAGAGATTCTGCTAAGTGTGACGTTAGTCTCTGCACTGGTCGGTGCGCTGAGTCGGGTCTTGTATGTTTTACTCCTCTTCAACAAGCTATATGTACCACATAACCAACTGACATTAAATGCAGAACGTCATAGCTACAGAATGCTGGGGTGAAGAAACAATCTGTGACTGCGGCAAGTGAACAATAAGATTGAATGGAGAGAACTGTTTCCCATTCTATTTATTTATGTATCGCATGGAGGTCAAATATTCCCATTGTACAAAAACCTAATGGGAATATCGACTGGCATGCATCTCAAATACTCTGCCTCGTTCATCCCCAACATATCTCAAGTCAAGCTAAAAGCTATACCACGATGAAGATGATGCTTGAGCAGGAAATGTACAGCACCTCAATGCACTTGGATAGCGCCATCGAAAATCCGACAAAGCATCGAAGGAACAAAGATCAGCCATCAACCCGAGTTCGACATGGCTATAGCCACTACCCTCTACATAGAAACTCTTTAACAAGAAAGTGTTCCACAATCCTCTACTCTTGACCTCATCTTTTAGGTCCTCTATAGTTAGTAGGCACATAGAAAAACGTTCACTGGATATATTGCTTGGCATCTTGGCGAAAGCTGCATTGGCATGAATACATTTCTTTTTTAACAAAATCATCGACTTCGTCCACAGTATTCTAATCTAGCTCGCTGACATACTGAAAGAATGTAATCAGGATTCAAGCTAATACTGGTGGATCCATGATGTTTCCGGTGATAATTGAGCCTGAGTTTGGGTATCGGAAGATGTCGGCTAACGCAAAGCACTACGGGATCAGTACTCAATAATACCAACAAACCATAACACCAAACTGAATTCGAAGGAAACTCAATCGGCTATCTTATTGTACTGATAGCTTCGTTGTTAATATCCATGGATCTACCTATATGGAATAGCAGACGCATGGAACAAAGCCCAGAATTAAAAGCCGAACAATCTAGATAGTTCTTATACTAGACCCAAGATAGCTGGACCCAGTGTAACATTAAATGGCAGCAGTATACTCGTGGTAAATAATCGAGGCTCTGTCCTACTTGAGGTAAACCTACTATTACTAATAAAGCTGCTTTTGTATAACATTACTAATACCTAGACACCTTAGGATAGATCTTATCCGTTGGTCGCAGGGCGATTTGCAGTGCTTCATATGAAAGAAAACAATGGTATAGATTAATCTTTATGCCTTAGTCAGCGCCAAGTGGCGTCGTTCTTTGTTCAATGTACGCACTCTGCGAACCTCGGTAGCTCGGCTCCGTCAACTTGACGACAACTGACTCTTTGCTTGATGCGGGGTAACTAGTCTAGACACTCTGCATCAAGTCCAAACACCTGCTAGAACTTCTAAGGGATGCTAAAAGTAGATTTTAAAACTATTAATATAACCAAAGTCAGTAAACCTTGTAATACTAAACACCGAAGCCAATCAACCGAAAGATTATTTTATTCACCATGAAGTCCGTCGTCTTCAAAGGAGTCAAGCAAGTCGCGCTTGAGGATCGACCAAAGCCCACCATTCAGGATCCAACTGACATCATCGTCAAAGTAAAATATACAGCGTTATGTGGAAGGCAAGATCCAATAACCTTAGCATGCTGAACCCCATCATTGGCTGACTATACATTTTTCCAGCGAGCTCCATGTCTTCCGTGGACACCAACCCTCCGGAACAGGGTTTATCATGGGCCATGAGTTCACCGGCGTCATTGATCAAGTCGGTTCCGCTGTGACAAGTCTCAAGAAGGGTGATTCCATCGTCAGCCCCTTCACCGTGAGCTGCGGAGAGTGCTTCTTTTGCAAACGTGGATTCTCATCACGATGCGACAAGAGTCTACTCTTTGGAACCGTTCTTCTCGATGGAGCTCAGGCCGAGTACGTGAGAATTCCGTATGCTGAGAGCACCGTGGTAAAGGCTCCAAAAGAGGTGGAAGACCTCAAACTCTGTTTGATGGCTGATATCTTCCCCACTGGATGTTATGCTGCATCCAATGGTCTCGGTCAGCTGGATAAAGAGCATGCGCAGGATAGTATTGTCGTCCTCATCGGCTGTGGTCCCGTCGGTATCTGCGCTCTTATCGCTGCACTCGAGTATAAGCCCAAAGCTATTCTGGCCGTGGATGGCATCGAGTCCAGGCTGGAGCTCGCAAGAAGCCTTGGTGCTGAGCCCTGGAACTATCTGACTCAAAAGGACAAGTTGGAAGCGCGCGTCAAAGATTTGAGTGATGGGCGTGGTGCTGATGTTGTCATCGAAGTCGTTGGGCACAGCTCTGCTTTGGACATGGGATTTAACCTTCTCCGGCCATGGGGTATTATCTCCAGTGTTGGTGTCCATAATGGAGAAATTCCTTGGACTGGAAATCAGGCTTACGGCAAGAACTTAACTGTTAAGATGGGCAGATGCCCAGTTCGAAGTATGTGTCAATTTGTAAAAACTCTCATGGCATACGTTAATGTTTGTTCAGGTATTTTCGAACAATCGCTAGAGCTTCTTGCAAAGAAGCAGCATCTTCTAGAGTGAGTCATCAAGCAATTTGTATACTACCTGACTGACTAACGTATGGTAGTTTTATGACAGCTACAGTAATGCCTTTGAGTAGTGCCCTGGAGGGTTATGAACTCTTTGACTCTATGAAAGTGCAAAAGGTTATATTTGACGCCGAAAAGTAGATAGATTGGTGCCCAGATAGTCCGCAATAGGAAACTCACTCTATCTACAGGAAGCTACTCTGAACCACTCACGGTAGACTAAATGTTCGTCCCGTTCATCTATCTATACACGATTTCCGTCTAAATGATACGTTCAAGGCTGTCTATCTATCGGAAGCTGATCCAGGAGCGTCCATCTAGAACGGTATGCCGTATGAAATTTTTATTTTAGGTTTCCGGGCGGTTTCCGTGTCGAAATAGTAAATTAACAGATAATATATTCACTATTACTTAAACATCTTTTCATACTGATCTTACACAGACAAGATTTTCGACTAATCCCAGACATTATATCCTAATAGCCAGAGGTATGCCGTAGCCATACTCCACGTTGCTTATAACGTCCAGGCTATTGAATCCTTCCACTACTAACATTTAGCCATACTGCCGTCAGCATCGGGTAGTTTTGACTCTTCCTTCCAAGAGTCGGGTACTTTGCAAATCCTTATATCCTTCCCTCTCGCCCTGTACATAACTCTTTTATCGCAGTTCTGGCAGAATTGTTCAATGTCGAAGGACCATTTCTTCATATATGGAGCCGCTGCTCCACAAACAGTTGTCATAAGTAGCGCTACAGCTTGTAGACTATGCTTTGTTAGTTCAGTCCACCTCCAAGTGGAATCTCGGGACTTACTGTGTTGTAGATGAGGGCTTTTTTCTCACCCGCGTCTCGCTGCGACGCAAACAATATGGGCAGTCGATTGATTCGGGTTGATCTCCGAGAAGATGGAGAGGTGTGACGGTCTTGGCAGGAGGCGTTACAGCCATGACTTCCAAACCAGACTCATACTCGGCATTGCTTATTTGTGATGTCGAATCGTAGGGAATGGGTAGGTTATCGCGATTCGGAGAATATTCCATTACTGCAAGTTCAAGCCCGTCCGGCACAACAGCCTCCAGAGAACACTCGGTGTCGACTCGTCTGGCCGATGCATTTTGGTCGAAGAGATAGGTCTGCGAGTTGGGGAGTTCTTCTATGGATCGAGATCGTAGAGGTGGTGTGGCCATTGGCGATACAGTCACGTTGAATGGTACAGGACTGGAGGATGCTGTTACTGGCGAGATGACTCCAAAGCTAACTGACGTGTCTGTTATCGTTGCTTCAGAGTAGCTCGGAGGTGGTGGAGTACTATTAATGTCAATACAAGTTATTTGAGAAGAGCAAGCTTCTTACCCGGAATACGTCGGATCCATTTGTTAACTTTTGAGATGTATGATAAAATACAGGAGAAGGTAGAAGAAACTTTGCTACATTCCACTTAGAAGGGCTTGAACAATATATTTAACCAGCTTGGTAGCTTGCACATCTTGTGGAAGCCATTGGGTACTACTAGCTGGTGCAAAACCGGTACCGAAACCGAAACCGAGAGCGGAGTTATCATCTAGCCAATCAAAGTGCATACTCTCTATCAGATAAGAATAAAGTTTAAGGGTAGGCTGAGGTTTGAGTGAGGCTTTGGCTTTAATCTTACAAGGCTTCATAACTTCGTTTAATTATAGTAAGATCACCAATGCAAGCTTACATTTAATAAATTAACTGCCATGGAAAACGTAGTTTCACAATTGTTATCGCCGTCAGCTCACCAAAAATGTGTAAACTATACTGAGACTGAAACCCCACGTAGCTATTAGAGGATGCAAATAGTAACGCTTGTTCTGACACTAGGAGGTAAAATGGTTCAATGGACACAACAATGTCCACAAGATGGTCAGTGAGCACAAAAAAAGCCGTGAACTACTTCAGGACCATTAATCAGATTGAATCATACGATGGTGAGTTTAGGACCCTGAGAAGCAAACATCAGCGGTGGAGAAGCACCAATAATGTTTAATGAAAAGGGAGAAATAAGTCTTATACATAGCTCGTCGGTCTTTGTCAATCGAATCATCGCCATAATAGAATGGGAGTAAATATGGGCAGAGGTTATCGATAGGTTCACGGAACAAACTCTCGGCAGCCCAAATGGCTTGATACCGATGCATTTCTAGAAGCTTACTAACCACGTTTAGCGACTACACACGCATCAACTGTCGTGTGCCTTAATTAAAGTGTGACGCGCTTGTGGTAATCTACCAGGCGCAGATCCCGGCTCGGTTTCGGTTTCGGTCCCGGTGTGCGCCCACGAAGAGAGAGGCTCAGACATGAATCAAAGCCGACGTTACCGTGCATTGAAACAGCTTGAATTACATAGATTATCATTTCACTATGAACCATATAAAGGGTATCGTCGAGCAGACTTGAATTATCCTGTCCTCCCAAGAGATTGTTCAACAAACAAATACACTCAGTTATTCTCACGCTTTTTACAATGCGCCTTTCCACCCTTTTTATCCCAGTCTGGCTCGCTAGCGACCTAGCGCAAGCCAATCATGTTGGACCTCGAGACCTGTTTGTGTCTCGCTCTGTCAAAACAGCTTGCGCCGAGCTTCAAGACTCCTATCCTTACATGACACTATTCCCGAACACGACTGAATACGACGACGAGGTCATCAACACTTGGGATAAACGGTCAAACTTGATCCCCGCCTGTATCTTCCGTCCTGCGACCGACATACAAGTGTCCAAGGCTGTGGGGATTTTCCACAAAACCAATGCTCAATTTGCTGTTCGTGGAGGTGGACATTTGCCTGTAAGTTGGTCAGCGTAAGGAGCTTATTTAGTATGCTCGCTGACATATCAGTATCCCGGATCAAACAGTATCAATGATGGAGTTCTGGTCGTGCTCGCTGGCCTGAACAAACAGAAAGTAAACTACAAGAAAGGAACCGTCGAATCAGGCGGTGGCTCTAAATGGGAGGATGTCTACGCAGCACTAGCACCTCACGGGCTTTACGTCAACGGCGGTCGACTAAAATCCATTGGCGTACCTGGACTCACCCTGCTTGGAGGAGTCCACTACTTTCTCAACAAGTACGGCTTTACGATGGATAGGGTTGTCAGTTATGATGTTGTCCTAGGAAACGGTACCCAAGTACAAGCGACCAAAGACAAGCATCGTGACCTCTTCTGGGCTTTGAAAGGCGGCGTGCTGAACTATGGCATCGTTACCAAGTTTGAGTTCGAGACTTTCAAGGCCCCTCTCGTTACCAGCACGTTTCAAATTTTCGAGGAGTCTTCGGCACCCATGTTCATCAAGGCTGCTTGCGATATGGTCCTCTCAGACGATGGCTCTATCGGAGCGGGCGCCGTTATCAACGTGAACTACAACGTCACGACCAAGAAAGCTACACCTCAGGTCTTTGGTCTTCAAGAAGGGACAACATCTCCACCTTCGCGGTTTGCCAACTTCACTGCCATCCCCAATGCTGTTAGCCGAATGCATAATGTTACGAAGCCAATCGATTGGCACTCCAAGATGGCCACTCCTAACCAGATGTTCCGGTAAGTCTCATCAGTGGTGCAAGGCTTTAGACATGTAAGCTAATATTTCTCGGTTTAGGATCTCTTTTGGTCACCACACCATCAAACCAGATGCTGCAAGACTTACCGAGATTTACGAGGCATGGTATGCTGCGATTGCTGATATTGCAGATGTTCCTGGCCTGCTCCCTACGTTCATTCTCAACCTCGTGCCACGACCTGCAGCATCCGTAGCCAAGACCAACGGGATCGGCAACACATTCGGATTAGACGATAAAGAACCTTATATCTGTAAGTAATGACTGAAATTCAGGTATGAAGCGCCTGTTAACAAATGTGTTTAGGGTGGCAGTTAACCACTTCGTGGGCGCGCCCAGAGGATGACCTCCGCGTGACAACCTGGGCTCGAGCATTCCTCGAGCGTTTCCATGCCGAGAACACGGAATTGGGACTTGCTACTGAATTTCTCTATGGTGGTGATGTGGCCGAGTATCAAAACCCATTACTCGAGTATCCACAGAAGAACCTGGATAAGATGAAGCGCGTCAGGGGTGCTTATGACCCTGACTTGGTTTTCAGCCGGTTGAATTGGGGCGGATTCAAGCTTGATTTCTAAACTTAGGTAGCAATGGATCATGCGAGGGGTTTGGCCACTCTACTATGTCTTTATCAAATTCTTATTCTTTCATAGTCCGGCCTGATTTAGGATTGAAACTACCTCTATGATAGATCTTATAGAGTAGTATTTAACTCCTGTTCTGGCTTATTCTAGTCTTATCTATTATATTTGAAGAGCTAGCCGCTCTGTTCTTTATTTTCTATAGGAATTATACATCTATCCAGCGTGCCATCCAAGTCTCAGTTACCTGCTTAGCCTCATCTACGAGTCCCAAATCCAAGAGCAGCTGCACACTTCCTCGAGTAGCACTCTCTAAAGCGCTGAAAAGCCACGTATGTGTAAAGGTAGCTGCTTCCCCGATGAAAACAGTGTTGAACTCTGTTTGGTAGAATGCAGGCAGATACAAGTGCTGCTGTGAGAAGATCTGCATGGTAAAAGCACCAGCATGGTGCTCCTCTTGCTCCCAGCATTGACGAGCCCAGGTGCCAGTCCAGTTCTCATCGACGACATCACCATGTATTTCTGTGAGAGCGTCTTTGATATATGCCATGTGCTCCTCCTCCGACATGGCGCAAGCTGCGGTGGCTTCATAATCAGAGAGATAAGAGGCCATCAGAGTTCCTGGTCCTGTGGCATTGAGGTGCCATGATGGATAGCAAACCTGGCCAAGTTGGGGACTGGTGATACGAGTGCAGCCACCCAAGATGGGTCTCTCGAGGTGTTCCCAGAATCGTGTCTTGAACTGAACCACGACCTTGCAAGCGTTGGCAAACAGAGTACGATCGATGGCGCGCTTCAACAGGCTCGAGTATCGCGGCAGTTTCCAAAATTTGAGCAGGTTGAGCGGCACGCTGTTGAGCACGTAATCAAAGTTCTCGATCTTGTTGGGGGTTTTGAACGGATCAGAGCCAGTTGGTTTCCATGATACCGAGAGAGTCTTGTTCTCGTTGTAGCGCAAGCCGTTTATCTTGGTGTTGTACTGAATTCTGTCCCTCACATGAGGCTCAAACGCAGCAGGCAGCCGACTGAGACCACCCTTGATAGTCACCCATTTGCTAGCCAGAAAGTATACAGTTTCGTACTCCCACATAGGCCAATAGTTCTGGGACGGCGTGACCTCGTCTGTGGTGTTGAGATCGGTCTTGATAACGTCTCGCAGGTACGAGACTTCGGAATAGTCAAAACCACCGTCCTCCTTGGCTTGCTTGTAGGCTTTGAAGATGTTCTTTGTGTACATGCGGATACGTTCGGGGTCCAAGCCCTTGAAGTCGTCCAAAGCTTGGATGGCTTCCTTCGCGGCCGTGGCATTGTGGTACACAGTCGGGTTCTCGTAGGCAGGGTCGTTGGCCACTTCAGTCTTGCCAGGAAACGTTCCATCTGGACGGCGAAAAGGTGTATCGACAGGCGTGTTTGGTGAACTTTGGATCCAGTCCCAAAACTCAACCTGAAGTGACTTGTTCCCGGCGTTCATCTCGTTGAGGACGTCAGCCAATTGGAAGACCATGCGCTGGTCCATAAACGGAAAGGTTTCGTTAGTCTCAGAATCAGTGAGCTCATAAGGGAATCGCATAGGTCCAAGTTCATGATATTGGCCGTCCTCTGGAGAAGTGCCGTTCATATATGCTGTTCTCATGCGACCGCCAATGCGCTCAGAAGACTCGAGGATCTTCCAGTTGTGAATGCCGACCGAGTCAAGAATAAGCTACCAAGTTAGTCAGAAGGAATCGACTGCTATTGATGTCATCAAACTTACTGACGATAGAAGTCCAGACATGCCACCACCCAGAATACCGAAGGACTTGTTCTTGGCTGCGGCGACGAATGCCTCGTCAGGTTGCTTCTGCTTGAGATATGCAACACCATCGAACCACATGCTGTCATCTCCAGCTACGTCTGCAAACGCCGCTTTCTTCCCGCTTCGTCGACTTAGTTTCCTGACGGTTACGAGCTCATCAGATTGGCCAATGAGTTCGTCGTCCAGAAAAGCACGCAGACAACCTGAAGAAAGGTCTTCTGAGGCCAACCAAACAAACTTGGTTGGTCGCCTTTCTTGGTGATCAAGATGACGCTCGGCCAGTGCATGTCGGCCAACGTGTGTGGATCCAATACGTTGCTTGGCCTCTGAAACAACAGCTTCACCGTCGCAAGACCCGTAAACCAAAGTCAATTGCCCGTCAACATCGCCAGAATATTCAACAACAACGTTTTGTGCGCTGCCGGGGATGAGTTTTGAAGGGGAAACAAATCTGACCGAGGGTGGATCAGACGGCGCAGCTTCAACGAGTGAGCCTAGGCTACCCAGTAAAAGTGTAAAAGATGTAGAAGCTCTCATGTTTGCTATCGAGCAATGGCGACCCTGCTGATGGAGAGAAGGCGTACCCAAGGTGCACCGTCAATCCCTTGTACTGGGGAACTGCCATTTTATACTGGATTCCGGTTGACGACATGTTCCTATGCGTTATTAATCTGTAGTAATAGATAGCGCTACAAAAAGAACCCTGTTCAACATTCTCAGACCGCTATGCGAAACAACGACTTAGCCACTCCGATATAGGGAGTATCTCCCCAGAATCCACTGATTAGACTCAGCGGCCAGACAAGCTTATCGTTAGTAGAACTCTAATAGGCAGAAATTTCAAGAGAATTACTACCGATAGAGTGGTGCTCTTCGGCTCTTGCATCAAAAAGGAACTAGACCCGTCCATGCTTAATCTCCTTATCAATCTCAGTCTTAGATTTAATTCGCCCAATGCCGAGCCCCACAACCTTGATGTCCCGGAGAAATCCACAGACAGGGATATAGGGTAGTAACTAAACTCAATTTGCCTTCTTCGTTAGAAATGCCGAGGGTGAGGTTTAGTTATCTACGGGTACACATCCGTATTGAGTGGATGCTGTGCAGGTCTGATGGTCGGATAAGTTTTTAATGCATCAAAGCGTGACAAATCAAAATGGTAAGCGGAACTTATATATAGTGGAAACCAGTTGTTGATCGTTACATATTTACTTACTGGTCTAGGTAGTGGCATACTGATTGACGTTGATAGCAAGTCAGTGAGGGACAGGGGCTAAACGATGACCATCTTTAGTCTCTTTGTTCAACTTGTCTTCTTCAGTATGTTGATAGTTATCACATTGATTTCCCACTGTTGAATCATACAATATTAGATATTAAACGGCTATTCAAACTTATGCTCCTCTTGAACATATTCATCCCCAACTTTAATTGGCGTACAGGGGAGGAGCACAGCAATCACTCTGGCATAGTTCTCCTTCGAAGCATTAACCCATTTGTGCATAGTTGCTCGCTGGATGATGTGGTCCTATAAGACACAAGTATTAGTGAGTGAATTTTAAGAAACGATCCTAGAAACTGATAACGAGATCATTGCATCATTTGAAAGATCAGACAGATCTTGATTGTGCGCGAAAGGCTCACATAAAAAAGCTAGTTCACTTACACCGGCTTTCAATAGAACCTTTTGGCCACTGTCTAGTTCATTATATACCTCGCCCATGACACAGGTCGAGATATCTAAAGAGACCGTTCGATGCATATGTCCAACTGCGCCAGGTGCTATGTCGAGAGTAATCACATTTGCACCTCCCAGTTCCAGGTCTCCTGTTTTAGGATGTAGTTGCGATGCGGGAACAGTGAAATCTGTACTTCGAGTGTGGCTAGTAACAGAATCCTGTGTGAAGTGTGTGTTCAGATCGTGGTCATCTGCCAATTCTGCGGGTAGCTTTAAGGTGGCATAAGAGCGAGATGCTGTACCAAAGCCGGGTATAGTTGCAGTATGCAGGGCAGGTGCATCTACATAGATGCTTTCACCAGTTATAGGATCATGGCTTGTTATATGCCGTTGAACAGAAGCGGCTAGAGCTGTGATAGTTGTATGAGGACTTTCCACCTGTGTAGTGCTCATCATGTAATTTTGTAAAAAAGCTGGCCTGACGGGCAACAATGATGTTGGGCCTGATGAACCGACGTAAGTAGCCGTTTTAGTTGCGAGCGTGGCGGGAACTTACTTCTATTTGACCTCGACTTCACAATTACCAGCAGCGTTACCATAGGATCAGACAATTGGGATATTCGGAATTTTTGGATGCACACTAAACGAGACAATGGACTTTTGTATCTGCCGAGCGGCAAGGTAGTCCTGATCGTCTAGACATCAGTTTGACCATGTGCCATTTGAAAAGACAACTTTAAGTCTGCAAATAAATTCCGACGCATGTTCCGCAATATCATGCTGAACCTACTCGCTGGTAATCTTTAAGCTTATTCCCCGGTATGAAATCGGTGTTTTGCTACTAAGAGATCGAAATGCCGTGTGGGGAGTAATCCGGGACGGAACACTGTCGGTCGAGTCTCATCCGGACGCAGGACTCCGGAAATTCCGAAATGCCGGCAATCAAGTTCTTGTAAGTAGTCTTGAAATAACAATGGAATATTATAATTCAATTACAATCAGAATTATTGGCAGTAATTGAATTCTTACAGTTGACTTTACAATGATCTTAGAACGCTTAGTCCCCCAGTCATTTGGCTCTGCCGTTTTGATCTTTCTTGCAGTTATCTTAACACGCCTCATATACAACAAATACGGATATGGCCTGAATAATATCCCCGGTCCATGGCTGGCAGCCTATACCGACATATGGAGGCTTTTTGTCGTTCGAGGTCGCAGAGCCCAGGAGGTGCATATTGAACTACACAAAAAGTACGGGCCTGCTGTTAGACTCGGGCCGCGAGCTATTTCCATTGCAGATACAGAGGCATTGAAGATCATTTACAGTCCAAGTGCAGCATGGTCAAAGGTAAGTCGTTATGTATTCGGCTATCAATAATTGGTTAACCCTCCCTTTAGTCAAAGTTCTATCCGGTACAGCAAGCCTTGGCCAAAGGAAAGAGACTCGAAACCATGTTTAATACGGCCAACGACAGATACCACGCTAGACTCCGACGATCAGTCTCGAACGCCTATGCCATGAGTACACTTGTCACATTCGAACCATTTGTTGACTCGACTTCGACCGAGTTTATCAGGCAACTCAAGCTTCGGTTTGCTGATCGTTCCAACGACGCGGGTATTTGTGATTTTGGGGCTTGGCTGCAATTCTATGCTTTCGATGTCATCGGCGAATTAACATTCTCTAAAAGATTGGGGTTTGTTGAACGAGGTGTCGATGTTGATAACATTATTCGGGATTTGGAAGGTTTCTTAAATTACGTATCATGGGTACATGCCCCGTCTCGTCTTTCATGATCTTCGATGCTAACGAGCGAACGTTGCACAGATTGGCCAAATCCCATTTCTAGATAACCTGTTCATCAAGAACCCCATCAAAATATGGATGGTCAAGAATGGGTTCCTTAACTCAAGTGCACCTGTTGCAGAGTTCGCCCGAAAGCATCTCGTCGAACGCCAGAAAGAGGAGGAATCAGGGTTAGAGAAAACTCCCAGAAGAGACTTCTTGAACCGATTCAAGGAAGCGCACAGAAAGGACCCTGAATTCATTACTGAGCAACTCGTTTTGGCTCTGACGGTAGCTAACATGTTTGCGGGCTCTGACACAACCGGCATAACATTACGAGCTGTCTTTTACTACTTGCTAAAGGATCCTCCAAAGATGGAAAGCCTTCTTAAAGAGCTCGAGGCCGAGAGTAAGGCCGGTCGGTTCTCAAGAGATGACGGACTCGTTCAATGGGAAGAAGTTAGGGAACTGCCCTATTTGAGTGCCGTCATTAACGAGGCACTTCGTTGTCACCCGGCAGTCGGGCTTACACTGGAGAGAATTGTTCCACAAGGCGGCGTTACGCTGGCCGGACATTTCATCCCCGGTGGCAACATCGTTGGTTGCTCACCATGGGTCATTCACCAAGACCAAGAGGTTTATGGTCCCGATGCTGCAGAGTTCCGTCCCGAGCGCTGGATCGAAGCGACACCTGAACAACGAAAGAAGATGAATAGTTGCCTACTATCGTTTGGGGCTGGAGCTAGGACATGTGTGGGCAAGAACATCTCCTTGCTGGAGCTTTACAAGCTTGTCCCAACTATTCTGAGGATCTTTGAGGTGAGTTTGCCAATACATGCTTTTCATATTGTGAACGTTCTTGTAAACTGACAGCTATTTCTCTAGCTCGAACTCGTTAATCCAGAGACTCCATGGAAGCTTCACAATGCTTGGTTTGTTAGACAAATGGGCTTCAATGTGAGGCTCAAGGAAAGGGAGAGGATTATCTAGGCTCTCATTACAGTATGATAGCTCGAGTAATAGGACATAATTGGAGGAGGTCAACCAAGCAGGACTCAGTGAAAAGTTACGTAGTTAAAGAATCACGAACTAGAGTGACACTTCTCAGCCATGCTCATTAAAGAGAGTAATCAATGTAATGACTGCATCACAATGTATGTATACGGGAAACCCAATCATAAAACGCTTTATTGTGAAACAATCTCGTGAACGCCTTCCAAGAATGGTTGCCAGATGGAATGAAAACCACGCTACCACACGTTTAACACCAGTCTCATGATCTTCTTTCCTTTTGCATGATCGATCAACCGTCAACCCGGTGGTTTTAAACCCGGCAGTAATGTCACGATGGAACTTTACCTGCCCCATTGGTGAACAAAGCTAATCTGGATAAAGATTCATCATAGTAGGAACCAAGTCCATATCAAGGTCAAAGACACCGTTAACACCCAATGCGCCAAGTCTTGCCTCACTAGGTACCCGATTTGTAGCTGTAGGCATCCCTCGTGTGAAATCAAGACTATCGTTTTCCATGAACGTCGCTAGTTCGGTATCGTTGGAAACGAAACGTTCGCCAAATGTCTCAAAGTTAAAGTCGGACATGATCCAACTGTTCCGACGATCAAAGCTTGGGTCAGCCAGCCATGTGGGTAGCTTGCTAAGACTTTCTCCTGGCCTCTCGGCTATTGCACCTAGAGATTCTGTGTTGAATGAATAATAGTTTGCTTCTTGGCCCCTTTGTGCACTACCACCAGACCCGATGCCCATGTCTTTGAGTTGATTACTGTAGAGATTCGACGCTCCTACTCTGTAATTCATAGAGCCTTGGTCTTCAGATTGTGGCGGCGTCGGATGCTGTATCATGCGCTCTGATACTGAGTCTCGCCTTATGCTTGATGGACTTTGACGATCTTGGCTTCCTGGTGAACCCACCGCTAGAACCCGATCAACCAGCCGGCTAAGCCTGGAAACACAGCGTATCATTTTTCCAGAGACCCAGATCTTCCGACAGTACTCATTCAAACACTGTGTAGCTGCAAGAATCAAGTGTCGGTACCTCCTCTTGGAGCCCGGCTCCCTCGCCACTAAGCCAATCATGACAATTGCGCAGCTTGTGACATAGTGACTGAGTGCGAAGCTATACTTAAGCCCGTCGTCTTTTATGTTTTGATGTGTTGTGAGAATTCGGGCAGCAAGACTGGCACATTCTATTGATGACTCGAGATCGTCCTCTTCTGTGTGATAAATAGCACTTGAGCTGGGTAGCAACGGTCTTCTGATCAAAAGACGGAGATATGTGCAGCACTAGAAGTTGTTAGTAACTGAATTCGACGAGAAATCTTCCGTCTCGTAATACTTACATTATTAAAGAGAAATGTTTGTTTAACTTGCCATCGCGTCCTCGTACTGAACTGGGCTTCATAAGAGACGTCAATGTCATATTGTAAGCACATCGGGACCGTGTTGAGTAGTTTGCCTATGGCAGTATCGACGTATTCGACCATAGCTGACATGGACGCAGTTGATGATTTGACACCGTACAAAACCTCCCATGTCTTGCCAGCAACGCGACAATAACGTACCATGGCAAGGACATATGGAACACATGATGGTGAAGAATCTCTAGCAATCTCAGCCGCCACTTCTTGTTGGAGCTCAGCCATCGTCTCTTTTCTTGAAGCAAATCGCGTCATCCACTCATCACTGAGGTCCAGGGGTAATGATGTGTCGACGTTGCTGTCTTGGATGAAATATGGCTTTCCTGACTCTAGAGCTAGTCGGCGATCCAAGAGATATAAAGACCACCAAGTTCGTGAGTACAACTGGCTGTAGTAAGCTGGCATACTATCAATTGTACTCTGACGATGTAACCCTATTGTTTGCGCAACTGATACAGCGAGGGCGTGAACCCTCGCTGCTTTCTGATTTGCGTCTAATCGGAACATGTACATGATCTAGGAGACGAAGTTAATGCCATAGGAAGTATAGTCGGTTGGTGCGTTGACTTACCCTCACCATCAACACCTGCAGCATGAGTAATGACTTGATGGCTGTGTTGCTAGTCTCCAATAGATCACCGAGTAAACTCATACCCACGTTATACAAGCTCCAACCGGAAGACTTGACGCCGCTTGGGTCGCTCATTCTTGTGGACAGGCTGCATCGTCCAAGTGCCAGACAAAAGCAGACCAGAGCGACTGAAACACGTAGTTGCTCACTTTGTGCGGACTCGTTGGAGGAACTTGAGTGTTGCCACATGTCGTTGAAGATGTCCCAAACTGCTGGGGGGTGGACTACAGGATACATAGGATGCACCTCGTCCATGTAGACTTGTAAGTGATACCTGCATTGCTCCTGGTCGGTAACTACGCCATGCCGACTGAGTAGCCCATGGAACCATCCTCCCTTCCTGCCTGTCACGTCGCTTGGTGATGTCGCGGGGGGTTGGAGGGAAGATGCTGGGGAGGAGTAATCCACTCGCATCGCCGACGACACAGAGCTGTTGTGATCTAGGCGGTCGCTCTCGTCTTCAAATGTCGGTGTCATTGTCATTTCTCCAGCAAATGTCTGTCCTTCCGTCTCGAGGGCGCTTTGTAGTTTGGCTGCGGAAGTTTTGAGCGGATCGTCAACAGTTGCGTGGTTGTTCGTGGCTCTGGAATGGTCGGGACTAGGCGGTCGCATCAGACGTAGATGGCTTTCTACTGCTTCTAGACGGACTAGAATCTCCCGATTGATATTGGCATTGCTATGATGAATAAGTTCATGCTGGTACGAAAGAGTATGCGCAGCTTACCTATCGTTGGGGAGGATATACGGTAAGTCTTGACCACCAACAGGATCTGTCGTCGAGTCGCGACGCCCTTGCTGTCCACCTCTGGGGGCAGAAGACTGGCATGGGAGTCGTTTCACGAAGCATTGTCGACAAGGATCTCCTCCCTCACACTGAGGTTGTTTGACGAGTCAGAAACATGTGTGCATCATGACATTGAAGGAGAGGGACAAGAGGGTACGAGGGCATGAAAACTAACCTTTATTTTACGCTGTTGGCACGAAGTACTGTGGCAGTTAATCACGCCGTTCACATACTCAAGCAGGTAACAGGTAGCACGAGGGTCTTACCAAGCTCTGGATATGTATTTTCCTCTCTTCATTTTCTTCGCCGGTCGCTCTTCCCAAGACCCCGCATTCGCTGTGGCTGTTACTCCTGCGGTGGTTGTTTTGTTGGTTCCATCCTGGTCTTTGTTGGACGTGGTGTCGCGTACATCGTCAGTCGTTGAGGTAGTCTTGTCTGCGGCCACGCGAGGAGGTGCTTCCCAGCATGGGGAATGGGGTGGTGACATGATGTCAATTGAGATCTGTATCAAGTCAAAGTGGAATCAGTAGATGCTAGGAGTCTGTCCCTTGGACTCAATTCTCTGCAGCACAGAGTCTAGTCAATCTGCAATGTAGTAGACAAGTTGAACCTCTGGGGTCTGGGTTACAGTGTGGACCCTTAGCGTCGAGCGGCACATAACCCTCCTGGATTCCCCAGACAACCCCCAGAATCGAGGTTGATCTAGCCACCGTTGCCGAGAGGGATAACTTGTCTAGTGCGTCAGGGTTCCCCGCATCCCCAGGAATCAAGGCTTGGTTTGGTCTCAGTAGCGTCTAGGGGAGCAGCGCTGTAGTGTACAATGCTTCGTGGGATGGTTGCTAGATTGTCATGTGCATTTTTTGGGTTAGATGGCCGAAGTAGCTTAGTCAAGCTAGACTCGACGGAACCGGAATTTCGCTGGAATTTCCGGGCAGCGGATCCCAAGGATGACGCTGTTGGATCTCATTGGCTTACTTAGGTTACATCGAATTCCAACAGAGTTTAGCTAGCGTCTCTAGCGTCTATTCTGACGAAGCACAGCGGTATAGGGTACCTTGCAAGTAAAATCACAAGGTCGAAGAATTATCAAAGTTGACATTGACTACATAACTGAATGGAAATAAATCGTTCTTTTAAGAGGGCAACTGTTTTCTTTACATATAGAATACCTATTAACTCACTTATACCTATCTGTTAAGCATATCTAAGGATTATTCTTGTCTTTATCTATAGTTTAGATAAATAAGCCTAGTCTGCTTAAAATAGTAATTAATTAGAGTACTAGGTTCTATTTATTATATAAAATTCAGTAGCTTAATAGGTTTATTTTAAGCTTGTTAATTAGTCGGAGGCACTGGGTGTTTATACCTGCACAGCTAGCTATATATTTAATATTATATAATAATTATATAGCTAGCTATGCATATAAGGATAATACCTCTTTTAAAGCTATATATATAGTACCCTTTTAATTTAATTATCTAGCTTCCTTTAAAGCTATTTAAAGCTTTTATAATATATATAATTACTTAATTTTATAATTTATTATCTATAGATATATTAAAGCTTAATTACTTAGTAATTTAGCTATATCCTTAGTATTATAATACTATTTATTAAGTTATAATACTGCTAAATATACTTTTCTATATTAATATATAGCTAAATTATAATATAGCTTTATATATATATATTTTACTTTATAAGGCTATTAAACCTTTTTAATTAAATATTAATTTACTATAGAAAATAGTATTTAATAATAGCTAATAATAATAACTTAAATAATAATATTAGCTTTTAAATCTTTAAGGATAGCTTTACTATATATAATTATTAATATCCCTTTAACTAGAATAACTAATTTATACTTTAGCTTTTTATAATAAATAATAGCTTAATTAGGCCTTTTATAAGAGAAATAAATAGCTTTTTTAGCCTTATTCCTATTCCTTTTATCTTTAGGTAAAAAAATTATATCCTTAGAATTCTTATAATAAACTTCTTTAGCCCTTAAGGTTAAGTAAATTAATATTATTTCAGTTAGCTAATATAGCTAGCTTTATTATTAATTATTTAGCTTTATATTATTTCTATAATATAGTATTTCTTATAAGGCTAGCTAATTATATAAATTATTATACTATATAGTTTTTAAGTTTAAGGCAATTAATATATAGGTTAGCTTATAAATATTATAAATTAGTATTAAATTTAACTTATCCTAGATATTATACTTTTCTTTATAGTATAAAACCTTATTAACTATAATATAATATATTAAGCTAATAAAATACCTATTAATAAATTAGCTTAGCTTATATTAACTATAGGAATAATAATATATACTTTATGGATTATAATAATATAGCTAAATAAAATATATATTAATTAAGTAAATCCTTAAAGGTATATTAGCTAAGTTTAATAGAAAAAGCAGTAAATTAAAGTAATTATTATAATTATTTTAATATTATTATACTTTATTATTATTAGTCTATATATAAATTATATAGCCTTATAAGTAAGCTTAATAAATTAAATATAAGAAATAACTATAATTCTTTAAAGTATTAATATTACTTAAAAATTTTTTAATTAGCTATTAAACTAAGGCAAATTATATATTATTTAATTGCATTTTTTTTTCTTTATTTAATAATATATAAATTATATTAATATAATATTTATAGAAGAAATAATTATATAGTAATTAAGGTTAAATAATTACTTATAGGGTAGCCTTATTTTAATTAAAAGGATTTATAACTATAAGATTATAAAAAAGAGTAAAATAATATTATTATATAAATAAAGTAATTTAATTAAGTTAATTAGATTAATTAAATAGTAATATATATACTTATTAATTTATCTTTTTAAGTTAAATTTAAATATCTATAGTAATAGACTATTTAATAAGTAATAATAAGGCTAGGTATTATTATTCTAATTATAATTTAGCAGTAATATTAATATAAGATTACCTCTGCTAATAACCCTTAAATATATAGTAAAAATACCTCTTTACTATATTAAATAATAAGGTCTTTTTACTACTAATAGCCCTTTTTCTATAATATTAATAGCTTAATTAAAAGCTATTTTTTTATTTATATAGCTATTTATCTCTTTAATTATTTAATCTCTTATTTTTTTAAACTTAATAATAGGCCTTATATACTCCTTTATTTATTTTATTTAATAAGCCTATCTATAGGTTATAATATTATACTTTAATAAAAGCTTTATTACTTTTTAATAAGCCTTATTAATTAATAATACCCTATTAAATTAAAAGGTATATTAAGTTTCTTTTACTTATATATATTATTAATATACTTTATATATATATATTTATATTAAATATACCCTTTAATCTATAGCCTTAATATAAGGCTAAGGCTTAGCCTTAAGCCCTAGTAATAAATAATCTAATAATATTATAATATTATTAAAAAGGCTTTTTTTTTTTAGTATTAACTTTAATATTAAAAGGCTAAACTATATTTTATCCTCCCTAAGATTATTAAACTAGTTAAAGTATATTAATAATACTTTTATATATTCTTATTACTTATAAGAGCTATAGGTAAGTAGCTTCCTTTTAAGTTATATTAATAAAGCCTTAATTTCTTTAAACTTTAAAAGTATATATTTTATAGTTAATATTAATAATTTACTTAAAAATACTTTATTATTTTATAGTTACTGCAGTTTAGTAATAATAAGTAAATTATTAAAATATTAAAGGTATTAATATATATAAAAATAAGTAAATAGATTTAAAGGCTATTTTAATAATATAAGGGTTATTAGTATATATATATATAATAGCCTAAGAGATCTCTTAAATGCCTTTATATATATAAGCAAATAGTTAAATATTCTCTCTTTTTAATAGTCTATTATTAATAAGGTATTATAAAATACTTAATTAATAGCTTAATTATATAAATAATTAGATAATACTATATATTATTAAGGTATATCTATTACTTTATTTAATTAATTGCCTTTAAGTAAAGTTAATTAATTAAGGAAAATATACTTAATAATCTTAAATACCTTAAAGATATTAATTTATAATATATTTATATACTTTTACTTAATAAAAGTATAAATACCTTTAACCTAGGAGATAATATAATAATTAAAGTATAAAATATTATCTATATAGGCCTTAATAAATATATACTTATAAGGATTAATTTAAACCTTTATTAAATAGTTAATTTCTTAAAGGTTTAAATAAAAATATTTCTTTAAGAAATTTATAAGCTTTTTTCTAATAGATTTTTTTTATTAATAATAATATAAGGTTATACTATTTAATAAAAAAGGTATTTTATTTCTTTTTCCTTTTAATATCTTTATAATACTTTTTAACTTTATTAAAATTATTAATAATATAATTATATAAAGATTAAAATAATTATATAATATAGTAAAAGGTTTAATTATATAATTTAGTTTAATTAACTATAGTATTAAGTTTTACTTTAATATTTTAACTTTATATTAAACTCTTAACTATATATATAAATTTCTTTTTCTATAGACTTTAATTTAAATAGAGTTTTCTATAGTTTAGGCTATTATAGCTAGATATATAGGAAAGCTATTACTTAAAATACTTATACTTATTTTTAATAGTTTAAATAAATACCCCTAGTTTTATTAATTATAGCTTATATTAACCTATTATATTATAAAATATAGTCTCTCTTATTATAAGGGTATTTATTTTCCTAATCTTATAATATAATATATAAAGCTATTACCTTTTATATTAAATCTATTATAAATCTCTTTAAGAAATAAAAATACTAAGGAATTATAAGATCTTATAGTTAAATATAGCTAGTATTATACTATCTTTAATTAAAAATCTTTAGCCTATAGAAATATATTTTAGCTTTATTATTATAAGGTTATATAAATTTTAAAATAAGGCTAGGCTAATATATAATATTTTAATAATTTTACTATATATATAATAAAATTACTTTATATATTACTTAGCTATAAGGCTATAGTTATAGGGTTAAATAGTATAATAATATAGTATTAATATTATAACTATAATCTAGGTTAACTTAATATATTAAATAAATAATTAAAAGTAAAATAATTTACTTTTTTATTATTATTTTTACTTTTCTTTATTAATAGTTTTATTATATAAGGAAAAAGAAAGTATTTACTATTATCTTATTATTTTATATAGCTTTATTTTAATATAGAGTTTTATTAAAAGCTTATTTAATAGTATAGCCTTATAGCTTTATAATATTATTAAATTATTAGATATTTACTATTTAAGCTATCTTATTTCTTTATAAAATAATTAAAAGTCTTAAAGATATAAATAATACTTCTTAAATACTAATATATAATAGCTTAAAATAGCTTAACTAATATATTAAGAATATAAATATATAGTAGTTTTAAGAAAGTAATTTAAATTTATAATAGTATTAATATAAGTAAGGGCTTAGTTAATAAGTATAATATTTAAAGCTTTAATTTTATTAGTATTATATAATTAATAAAGGCTTAAGAGTACTTAAATAAAGTTATTTTTTTCCTCTTTACTAAGGAATTTAAAAGTAATATAAAAAGTATATTTAAGGCTATTTATATTAATATTATTAAAAAGAGATATTTAATATTTATTAGTCTTATATATATAGTTAAGGATAATAACTTTAAAGTATAACTTAATATAGGAAAGTAACTTAAGGTAAATAAAGATAATTAATTTAATATATATATTAATATTAATAACCTTCTTATATTAAAAGCCTTAAGTATTAAAATAATTAAAAAAGGCTTTTATATAATTTTAACTTTAAAAAAAATCTCTTTTAGCCTTATTAATATAATTATAAATATTATTATTAAGAATTAAAGTTTTCCTTTTCTTTTTTATTTCTAATAGTAAATAGGTTTTAATCTTATAAGGCTTAATTTTAACTTAAGTTATCCTTATAATTAAAGCTTAATCTTTAATAGAGATTTAATAATAAATTAAATAATTTATATTTTTTCTAGGGGTTTTAAAGTAATTATATATTTTTATAAAAAGATTTATTTAATATAAAAGGACTTAATCCTTATTTTTTTCCTTTTTCCTAAGAATAAAAAAGGGATAAATAATATAATATAATAAGGTCTTTCTTTTTCTTTTATTATTAAAAATAACTTTATTTTTCTTAGTATTTTAATTATAGCTAAAGATAATTTTTATCTTATTATTTAAGGTTTTTTATAAATTCTTAATTAAGAATATATAGCCTTATAATTTTACCTAGTTATTAATAATAATATAAAGCTTATTTTAAGAGCTAAAGATAGCCTTAGGCAGGAGAATATTATTAAGAAAGTTATTAGCTTTATAGATATTTATATTTATAATATTAATACCTTAGGGATAGCTAGGTATTATTATTATTAATTAAAAAAGGAAAAGTTAATTAATTAAATTAAAAGAAAATCTATTAAAATAAATATATACTAAGAATATATATTTATACTTAAATTAATTAATTAAAGATATATAGGAAAGAAAAGCTATATATTAAAGGAAAAAGCAGTATATATATTATATATATATAGCTAGCTATATAATTATTATATAATATTAAATGCATAGCTAGCTATATAGGTATAAATACCTAGAGGCACTCTATAGATTAGTTATTATGCAATTAGTCACATAGCTAAGTAAGCCTATATTCCACTAAGCTAACCGAATTTCAGAAATTAATACAGGTAAAAAAGGCATCTCTTTCTAATATAAGCATTAGTCTCAATAAGTATAAGAATACTAGCGAATGTTTTATTCTCCAGCTAACAATTGCAACCTTATGTATCGCACTAGTGAAGATGTCTTGTTTAGTCTACTTAGTTTTGTGCCCTGAGGCCAAGATGCGGAAGCAATCTCTCCCGTATGAAATCCTCAGCACTATGTAGCTTCACGCCCAGCTCTGCCACCTCAGGAGTCGGAATATCAACCCCAGGATACATTCCCACATTATTGTAGAGTTGTAGCATAATGTCGCGATCTGGAATTCCACACGTCGGTTTCACCTTGTAAACTACCTTTTTCCCGGAGACTGTACATGTCAAATAAGCCATGGACCAAAGGTTTTTAAATGTCATGAACTTACCTCTCTCTAGAACAGAATTAATATCTCCCATCGTCTCACGGGCACCGCTGGCCAGAAAGTATTTTCCATCAAGACTGCCCTTCTTATCCTCCCACTGGTCGAAAAGCGCCTTGGCAACAGCCGCAAGGTCCTTCTCAACGTAAAGTGAAGTCACTATATAACTGCGTATTAGATCAAATGTTCACTAGAACTATTAAGTCAAACTCACATTCAGCGTCCGGGCCGATAATGGGTCGTGTCATGGTAATTACATCGGCGCCTTCGTCATATGCAGCATATTTTCGAGAGATCATGTTCTCGTAGAAGTTTCCAGTACGAATGAAAGCTCCTTTGAGACCGGCTTCACGAATAACGGCATCAACTGATTGTTTCCCTAGGACGGTATAATTAGCCCCAAGTCTCCGGATATGATTGAATCTGCAGTACCTTCATATAGCCTTGTGACAAACTTGCCACCGGAGATTTCTCGAGAGCTTGGCAAGGTACTCCACAGGAAGCATTCAACTCCTGCTTCGACTGAAGCTTGAACGATGTGCTGGCCTTGCTTTTCCTCGCTCATGGGATCATCAAGCACAGTCTAATTGGTCAGCATAAGACTAGTATTAATAACAGGTCAAGGTTGAGCTGACCGTATCGTAAAAGTCAGTGACTGCAAAGACACCCCAGACACCCTTGAATGCCTCTGGCAGGGTTGAGGGAACAGTCAAATCGGCCTTTACTAGCTGAGCTCCATTTGCAGCAAGTGCCTTGGCCTTGACCGAATCAGGATTTCGAGTAAGGGCTCGAACAAGGTACTGATCTGGATACTGAACCAACAGATTGGCGATGGATCCGCCTGACGGTAATGATTAGTTTAGTCAAGAGGTAGTAAAGAGGGCGTTGTCTGCACCCACCCTGGGTTCCTGTGGCACCAAGAACAAGAACTGTTTTTACCATATTTGCAAATTGGATGTCTAAGTCTTGACAATGTTGACAAACTACGCTTTATGAAGAAGGTTTAAGTCGAGAAAGATAATATAAGACCGTGTTCAAAATAAGATAGAGGTAGAAGGGACTTGATTTAGGTAGTCTCCCCCAACATAAATAGTACACACCTTCTAGGCAAGTTAACGGGGCTATGGATTCACCTGGTTAGTAGGATGGAGGGGCCCAGATACGTAATGTGGGGGACATG
Organism: Fusarium sambucinum; assembly: GCF_050947815.1. Classification (NCBI taxonomy): domain Eukaryota; kingdom Fungi; phylum Ascomycota; class Sordariomycetes; order Hypocreales; family Nectriaceae; genus Fusarium; species Fusarium sambucinum. The sequence continues at coordinate 9,406,470 of NC_139293.1, read as the reverse complement.
GGGCATCCGGGGCATTGGGGCTCTTCCCTTTGTGGGGCCTCAACTACTAAAGACATCGACCTAAATGCCCGTGATTCTTATCATTGATAACTTACTGATATTCTCTGTCTCTGTGTATTCTTGTCTAATCATTCCACTCATCATTACTGTTCTCAAATAGACTGTTCATCAACACCATGTCGGATAGGTTTCTGGCAGACATCACAAGTCGTCGAACTCGTTACTCACTCGAGGCCAAGTCTCCCATTAGCGATGCTCGTATCGTCGAGATAGCTCGAGAGGTAGTGAAACATACACCCAGTTCCTTCAACTGCCAATCCACTCGTGTTGTTATCCTACTGCGGGAGGAGCACATCAAATTTTGGGAAATGGCAAAGGAGTGCTTCAAGGCTACGATGAAGCCAGACGTCTACAGTGAATTTAAAAAGAAATTACTGCAACGCCAGGAGGGATATGGAACGGTAAGTCCATGATCTATTTTAACTTTTCGAAGTTTGTGTTTGTTCTGATTGCAGATGATAGATACTGCTTTTCGAAGACTTGGACGTGATTCGAGAATATCAGTCCAAGTTCCCTCGATTTGTTACACATCTTCTGCAGTTCTCTGAACATAACAATGCCATGCAAACGTTCAATTTATGGACAGCCCTATCCCTTGAAGGGCTTGGGTGCAATCTGCAGCACATCAACCCCATCGTCGATCAAAGAATCGTTGGGCAGTGGAACATCTCGCCCCAGTGGTCGTTAAAAGCACAATTAGTGTTTGGCCAGCCGACAGGTGAGCCTGCACATGAAAAGACTTTTGTCCCAGTTGAGGATCGACTTTTCGTGCATGGCATCTAACCGCAGCAGCACGGTACATTGAAAACATAAAGCATGTATATAGTGAAAAGAACGATCTTCAATTCATGTGCGATGAAACTAGTTTATTATAATGTCATTCGGTGGTAGATGAAACTCTATACAATATCACCTTTTGTTAATCTGAGTCATTTGTAAAACCGCACATTGCCCTCAGCAGTCGCGAATAGCTACATCCATCCCATTCCCCAAACCTATCCATAAGGTGGGCGAACTTCCTTGCTATCTTCTTAGCAGTCACACCCCCGAGCCCTTGAGCTTCTCCAGCGAATGAAACAGGGCCCCCATTTTCTAAAAATTGTCTCAACGAGTTTGATGCGAGCTTTTCTTGTTCAAAAGCTAGTGCGAGGCTAGAAGAAACACATCCGGTAGCTCTGCCAAAACCTTCATCTCCCACCGTAGTCCAATCGATATCATGTAGCAACTCAAACATAGGTACATTAAATCCTACGCTCCTGTTACCAGTGACGAGGAAATACTGACTTATCACAAGCGCCGAGACAAATAAGACGAGATCCGGCCGGGTGAGATATGACTCGCGGACATGGCATACATCCAGCATATTGAAGACTTGGGCAGCATGGAGTAGCGCCCTGCGAGCACTGCTAGACTGCGACCACTCAACAACATGAATGATGGAAGACTCAGCAGCCTCCACACCATCACGACCGCAGGCAGTCTCCAAAAGATCAATGTCGGCTGTTAGCAGAATGCATAGATAATGCCATCCCAACGCATTGTTCTGCTGTCTGCCCTCCAGGAAGTGAGAGTGCATTTTTGGTAGTAGTACGAGATTAGAAATAATAGTTTTGGAACCCTCATCCATCGCTAATCTTTCAATAGGACTAGCTAGCTGAGACTGTGACTTTTGACCGTGCTTATTCGAAAGCCTGGTGTTGGCTGCTATTACTCTCAGATACAGAGAACGGAGAAGGGTTTGAGTTGAACTTTGGTTTAGTTTTGCTGATGGTGTTGTCTGGAAGTCCCGAACATTCACTTGAGGCATTGTCATTTGTGCACCCTGCTGGATGAGGCGATGAAAAGCTGAGGCCGTTGTCGCGTCGTCAAAGAGACTGTCGTCACAAGGTAGATGGATTTCGACCTTGTCTATGTCAATCACACCGGATGTGTTCATCAATCGTGAATATGCCATGTCTAGGTAAATAAGGCAGCATATAAGGCTGCAATCTTGGTTAATTAGGTTGCTACAAGATGTGGGTTAACTTGCCGTTTGATTGACTCGACTCGTCCCCAGGCCTCCCACATGGAATCTGAATCTATTGTCGCATTTCCAATCTTGACAATCGATTTATCACCATCCTCGGCGGCGAATAGACCTTGTTTGTCAGCTAGCTAATCAAACACTCCGGTTAGCAACATGGTTGTGAAAGATTTTCGTTTCAGGCGTCTTACACGAAGTGTCTGGGTACATAATGCGTATGCTTGGTATAGATCGATGTCATCCTAGGCTCAGTTAGCAAGAAGTTACGAAGCTGAACACGAAGGGTTCTTACGCGAAAGCCCAGGGCTAAGTAAGCTACGATAAGCACAGTCGCAAGAGTGGTGAGGTTATGGGACGTTGCAGCCTCCGTGGACGTCAAATCAACGAGGCAGGCTGGCAATAACTTCTAAAATGAGGTCAGAATCTTGTTACTCCTACATTGTTGAACTGAGAACATACTTTGAGGTATCTGATGAGAAAGTCTTTGGTTCTCGTCCCATGTAGGTATGATAAGCCAACGAGACACATTGCGAGTAGCAAAGGAGTCGGCGTGCTTCTAGCGTCAAAGGTGCTCTTGTGTATGAACGGTAAAACCGGGTGAAAGAACTGGAAGTAAAAGTCAAGGCTTGAGTCGAGTATATCAACGGTAGGCATTGGGATATCATTAGTAGTAGTTGACGAGCTGAAAGAGCTGTCAAGGTCTTTACAATACTGTATCAAACGATTCCTACACTCGCCATCCACCTTGCAGCCCAAGAACTCATATCTTCCAACGTTGAAATCATGTTGCGGTTTGGAAAAAATGTTATTAGCTTTGTGCATGGCCACCTCACTCCATAATTGATTGATAATGGGCGCTGGCACTTTTGGTCGCTGTCTTGACCATATTCTTTGTAACTTTTGCGTTTGACCGGATGATATGGTCAGAAAAACATTACTCTTTGGGATAATATTGCATGGTTCCCTATTGACAGTGGGTATCGATGGTTGGAGCTCAAAGCTATTGCAATCGAAGGGGTACATGTCGTCCAAGTTGGGTTCCATACCATTCGGGCCTGGGAATTCACACAGATTGAAGTCAAACATATCGAATGGATCCAAATCTTCTAAGAAACATCCTTGCTTGGTCTCTTCTAAAGAACGGGCGGAAGGTGGGTGGAAGTCAAACTGCGGATGGGAAAGCCGAGACATTGTAAGAGGTTCTGGACTAGTATCGCTGTTCTGTAGAGACTGTGGCGACAACCGTAGTCTTTTTTGTGGCCGTTGGGAGTTGGCTTCGCAGGTTTCCTCTTTTTGAACATGGCCCGAGATCTCGTCATTATCACCAGAAGGTTCTTCGGAGATAAAAGCAATCAAATCGTCCATAATATTGTAATCTTGTAACTCAGGCGTATCAGGTTCAGAACGCGGAAGACCTCCTGTTTTGGATTGAACAGGTGGCGTGGCCATGTCAGAGCTTGGTCTGTATGATTCATCACACGACGATGGTTGGGAGATATATCTTGGAACGCTCGAAACGAAGGATTTGGAGGATGTAGTCGACTGTCGTTCTGAGTTTAGACTCGGTTGCATGTGGTTATTCCGGGATACAGTACTACCATCTTCTAACAAGATAGCATCGGAGGAGGGTCGTCTGGGTCGTTCGTCGTTCTGGCCGTTGCCACCAGTCGAGGTGTGCGATTGCGAATGTCGAAAAAGCACGTCGCTACTCTCAGAAGTAATTAATTATACGTAGGATACGTTTGTCTTGCAGTTAACTAACCTTCTCGCATAAGTCTTACCACACTTGTAACATTTGAAAGGTCGTTCTCCGGTATCTGCAGCTTGTCAGTAGTTGGTTGAGTTACGCGGTTCTTTCACGCTGCTTACGAGTTCTCTCGTGCCGCTTCAGGTGTTCTTCTTTGGTAAAGACACGGTCACAATATGCGCATTGTCTTGGTCTACCTCTTGGGCGGGTAATGTGGCCAGGCATAATTACTTGTTGAGCAATTCTTACCCTCCATAAAATTGCGTCAAATGATGTTGTTGAGCTGGCTGCTGCGTGAGCCACAGTAACAGTCTCTCTATTGCGGTCGTTTGTCAAGCTAAAGTTGCTGTCTGTGCTAGCATTTGAGCTAAGCCGAATTCATAAACTTTGCTGCCGATCTCACCTGAGGTGGAATTTCCGACATCATTCCGGGACATGGTTGAACGCCCCGAAACCAGCCCCGACACATCCGAATAGCTTATGAGCTTGTTTTGAAAGGCGGGGCCGTCTTTTTGTAAACACATTGCCATGTAAGGTGTTGCAAGTAAAGCATGAATGTGAAGCTGGAGTGAGTGTTTACCCAATTAGCATTTAGCGTTCGCCAATAGACACGACTCCTGGTCTTTCTTTGGCTTTGCTTTGCCCCACGACCCAATTCTAGCTAAAGAGTCGTGGTATAAGTACATCCATAAGGAGTGACAGTTAATTTTGTGGTGTAATTTGTGGATGAACCTTGATTAGACTACCACTCTGAACCTCAATTGTCTCAACCTTTTGTTAAGATCATTCACAATGCTTGACTGGAAGGATGATTCGTTCATGTCGGACTGGGACACGAAATATGTTTCCACCAACGTCAAACCCAGCGCACGGAAATATGATAGAGATCTCTTCCTAGGCCTCAATTCAACTTTAGCTACATCTCATCCTGAGCTCAAATCTTTCAGTCATGCGATAATCGTATGTCTAAGCCCAAAGTTGCAAGCGTACCTTATCCGAATGCTAACCACATAGTTGATAGGCTGCTGCCTGTTGTGCCGTCAATCGTGCAGATGTTGTGGGGCGTTTCTTTGATGACATCTCGTTCGATTCGACAACCGAAGAATCTGAGAAGTTATTTCTCTGCCTGAGAGAGGCTATCACCATCATTTTTCCCTACCTGGGAATGCCAACTTGCATCCCTGCATGCTACGGCATGATTGGCGTTGTGCAGCGAAAGGGTACCGAGTATGCCTCTACCAAAGTTCTGCGAAAGACGATAGTCGACGAGGAAGACGTCAAAAAGGGCACTGAGCTTAAGAGCCGCATATACAGCGGTGTTGGAAATTCAGGCATCTTCAGTCTGATGGACAAGTATTTTACAGATTTATGTGCGTTCGCTTCCCCTGATAGTCCCGATCCTCCATTTTGCTGACCCTTTTCGCCAGTCACTTGTTCAACCGTTGTGACATGGGGTTATCTTATCTCAAAGGCAAATGAAGAGGTCTTTGAACCAAACCAGTCGCATTTGATCATTGCGGCCACCATAGCTGCATTGGGAGCGACTCGACAAACGAAGAGTCATATTAAGGCTACTTTGGGAATAGGAAACTCAGTCTCTTGTGTTAAGACTGTGCTGGATGTCGTGAAGAAGATTGCAGAGTGGGCTGATCGTCCCATTGGGAACTTTGATGTAGATGCATTATCCGAGGAGATCCAAAATGCACTGAAGAAATAAGAAAGAGTAGTGAATAATCTAAGTCAATAGAGGATGACAAATGATCGTCTGCACTGAGAATTTATATACATGTTTATGGTTGACTAGCAGCCGAGATAACTTGATCAAATATGACGGGACGGTATTTCGGTACTTGACTCGGCCAGATATATACAAATTCCGGTTCATCCCGAGGTAAAACACAACACGGAAGACTTGGGTGAGATGAGTGAATATGACCAATATGACCGATATAACGCAATTGAAGCCCCACCTTGAATGATCAAATGTATATAAGCCTCTGTTGCTCCCGCCGTTGTGATGGTTTCTATACTTGCCCTGGAACTGCTAAGACCTACTCCCACTACTTCCAACACACACGCATAACATCCATCCGATAGAAGCTACACACGATGACATGGAGTCAATTAATTAGATTTCTTGACGAGAAAGATGAGATACATCTAGGCGACGCGGTGGCTGAATCTGCTGAAGACTTGACAAATCTCTTGGAAGCTGGGAATCTCACCGCCAATGAGCTTGTTGGTACCGAATTATTTGACACAAAGCCTACAGGAAAAACAATCAAGGTTAAAAAGCTCCTAGGACCTCTGACACCAAAAGATGTTCCAATCATCCGCTGCGTTGGCTTAAACTATGCAAAACACAGTATGCTATCTTTCACATCTTCTTCATTCTGTATTAACATCACCAGTCAAGGAAACAGGAAGGTCACCACCGCCAAACCCTTCAATATTCATAAAGCCATCTCGCTCAGTTACCGGCTGGGACAATGATATCCCAATTCCAAAGATTGCACAAAAAGATCAGCTTGATTATGAAGGCGAACTGGTAGGCCAAGTCTCTGTCATTCATACTTTAGATATACTGATCTATCAAAGGCTATCGTGATTGGGAAGGAAGGGAAGGATATCTCGGCTGAAGATGCTTTGAGCTTTGTGGTCGGATATACTGTTGCCAACGACGTCTCGGCACGTACATGGCAGAGAGATCCCAAGTTCGCAGGAGAGGTACCGCAGTGGTGTTTCTCCAAAGGCTTCGACTCTTTTGCGCCACTTGGACCAATGATTGTATCCTCAAGTGTAAGTGATTCGACGATGAAAGCTGTACATTGAACTGACAGGAGACAGGCCCTTGGAGCCGCGGATGATCTCATCTTGCAGACCAAGGTAAATGGGGAGGTCCGTCAGGAAGCGAGTACTAGTGATCTTGTATTTGGGGTTAAGAGAATTATCGAGTTTGTCAGCCAAGGTACGACACTTGAGAAAGGCTCAGTTATTCTGACTGGCACTCCTGGTGGTGTGGCTCTGGGAATGAAGCCACCCGCTTGGCTAAAGGATGGAGATGTTGTAGAGGTGTCGATTAGTGGGATTGGAACTATACGAAACAAGATGGTCTTTCAATGAGAAGATAGGGTTCGAGGTTAACAGACGCCTATATATAGAATACGAAATCCTTCCACAATTAAACTCTAGCATAATCCCGTACCATCATAGAAAAAGCATGCGAAATTAGTATCTCCGTTTTTCTTTCTATATTTACTCTAACATCTCGTATGTCGTAAGGTTGTTGCAATTTCACTCTACTATTAGGTTTTGTTTTGAACCAATTGAAATGAATATTCTGAGTTCAAGGGCATGGTGGAAATTACTAAACTGATATTATATCTATTGATACAATAAACTAGTAAAAGGCTTGCAATCCCGTGATACCCTTACCGACAATCATTGCTATTCCCATGTTAGTAGCGTACCATGGTCAATACATCAGGACTTACCATGGATATCAGATTGTCCTTCATAGGTTTGAACCACGAACAGGTTTGCTACATGGCGTCCTACATGAAGTCAGAAACATTGGTACTAGAGAAAAAGAATGCTAGTCAATGCTTACCTATGTGATACTCGTCCGAAGCGGCATTTCTAGAGTCTGATGTCAGTTTAGTTTATAAAGAAAATTGAAAAGGTCCTTACCCTCCAAAAATCTCTTGAAGCCTAGTTACGGTTAGTCTATCGTCATAGTCGAGATGGGATAAACTTACGTTCGAGCTCCTGCTAATGCCCGGTCACAATTCTGTCTCTTGATCATTGAAATCATCTCAGGCGCCAACGTGCCCTCATCCTTAAGTCTCCCCACCTGAATTGCAGCCAACGTGCCGTAGGATGCATCCGTCAGAGCATCACTCAACTTCTTCTGGATAAGTTGGTACTTTGCAAGCGGGTTTCCAAACTGGTTCCTATCAAGTGCATACGTACGAGCACGACTGATGCAGTCCTCAAGGGCTCCCATCGTACCAAATGCGATACCGTATCTTGCCGAGTTGAGACAACTGAAAGGCCCCTTCAGACCTTCAACCTGGAGCATGTTCTCTTTGGGGACTGGACAGCCATCTAGCTGGATCATGCCAGTTATGGATGCTCTCAGGCCATTCTTATCTTTGAGACTAGGCGTTTCGAGTGTTCCTGGGGGGCAATGGTCTCGTTCTATCAGAAAACCTCGAATCTTTCCAGTGGTTTCGAGCTTAGCCCATACTAGCAGCAGGTCAGCGATAGGGGAGTTAGTAATCCACGTCTTAGCCCCAGAGAGAGAATAGTATCCTTCTTTTGTGGGATGTGGACGAGCAATGGTTTCCATGGAGCCAGGATCAGAGCCATGATTGGGCTCTGTGAGACCAAAGCATCCAATCATGGTTCCTTGGGCTAGCTGAGGCAGAAAACGGTCCTTTTGCTCCTCTGTGCCATGTTCCGCAATGGGGCCCATAACAAGTGAACTCTGTACAGACATCCCAGATCTATATCCCGAGTCTACACGCTCAACTTCTTTAGTGATCAAACCCGAGGCGACGCTGCTGACTCCTGCACAACCATGTGTTGTTATTGTGGCTCCAAGGAGACCCAGCTCTCCCATCTCCCGAAGGATACTCTTATCATAATCCTCATTTCGATAAGCATCTTTGCTTGGAAGTCAGTACAAATATCAGGTTCCAAGCTCTGGAGCCTATCACTTACCTAGGACTCGAGGCAATAGGCGTTCCTGGCAGTAAGCCCGGGCAGTCTCTTGTATATCGAGTTCCTCCGAGGTGAGAAGACTCTTTGTGGAAACGGGGTCTTCCCAATCGAACCGTGCAAATGAGTGATTCCTCCGGCCTGATATAGCTAGTAAAGAGGAGAGGCGAGGCTGGACACGTCTTCGAAGAAGAAATGACATTGTGACGGGGATGGCAATGGTGTTTACGAAGGTGCAGGTTGATCAGTTGTAGAGAAAATGGTGATCTATCCAAGCAAATATGAGATAAGCCGCAATAATGATGCTCTTGAACAACTAGATGTGTCATTACAAAGAGTGAACTGGCACTGAATATGTAAGGCAGGATTGTATGCCTACTTCCTATTCTCTGACTAGGGCCTATGGGGCCGAATGCGCATGCAAATTCCGGCCAACAGGGCTATTTCGGCCAAAATCTCTCTTTCACCGATCCTGCCTACTCACGTGTGAGCTAAAAGCCCGAAGACTAAGACGATTGCATTTCATGAAAGAGTGAGGAGAAGTCTTGTCCAGCGTGACATCAGATGTGGTTGAGATCACGGCCCCACCATCTTTGGACTAAACCGAAGACTAGCTTGATGTGTAATAGTGGGGTCGGGACTAAACGATAAACTCGGTATTTCGGGCGGAATATCCGTAGACGTGGCATAGGATTAGTGTCGTTGATGTTTATTTTTCTTTTCTACAGGAGCATTACGTGGCTCAGGTTGTTGGATATTGACAATTGATGAATTGGATAAAAGTCTTTTAATTTAGACTACAGTAACCTGGAATTGGAGAAAATCTCGTCATCATCGATAAGAACCTAATTTTGCAAATGCCATTTTTCAAACTTATATAACACTACTCGGATAACTTTGCGATTCAGTGCAACTCAATTTACTTGTATGAACCTTGGATCAAGCAAAAACAACAATCAACTCAAATACTGTTGACTGGCTCGTGAGAAATCCTAAAGTGTGATGTTTTGCATGTTCAAACAGTGAATACCCTAGACCGTCGCACATCTCGAGATGGCCAAAGTATTTAGGTGGAATTACTTAAGCTTTAGATGAAACGATCCGGAATTATTATCTCTAGGCTGTATGCATTTCATATTTGTAACATAATAGAACCAGACTCTCTTACAACGTATGTTAGATCGTGAAAGTACTGGTCACTGACTCGAAACGATGAATGTGCCACTTGGAGAAGACTGAGTATAAACTTGTTCCCTATAGCACTACCTTAGAGAGAAAGAATCTGCCGCAAAGACGACCTCAAGGCTGCCGTAGGGTCTTGGGGACGATCTAATGATCTCCATCCAATATGACGATCAGGACGAACCAACAGGGCTCCACGGTCACTGACCTCACGTCGACTAGTCCACTCGCCCAGGACATCGCTATAAGTACAACACTGACCAACAAAGTAAACAGGTAACTTAACACCAAGCTCTCGGCTAACAACAACAGCTGCCTCCTTCCAAGCCTGTCCACCAATGCCAACCACAAGACCAAAACTACCGTGCTCAAAGATATCAAGGACCGAGATACGCTTCTTGTTGAGTTCTATCCAAGCATGTGGTATGTAGGCACCAGGATGCGTTGTGGGGTGATAAAACAGAACTTCGTCGCGCTCATATTGAGGGAATGGAGTTCCATCGTCAACCACTGCGACTGAGTTGGTGTAACGTTGGCCTAGATGTACACCAAGAGGATTAGACCGACGGTTGCCGAGCTCCATCGTCTTCTTCAGATTTTGACGACGTTCAGCTGCACCGTCGGCGTCAGAAAAAAGTTCTTCTAGCTTAGCAAATCCTTCGTCTCGGGACTGTCCTCGCTCAAAGCCTAAGGCGCCTGGAAGAAGGGCCATATCATGAAGAGTCTGGATTGCATGGTCGACGATCTGTTTGCCTATTGGCTGTCTCTCTTGATTGTAACTCTCAAGGATTCCTTCACCTGCCTGTCCTTTGATAACAGCGGCAAGCTTCCAAGACAGATTGAAAGCGTCCTGTACACAGGTATTGCTTCCCAGTCCACTGGCAGGAGGGTGACGATGGGCTGCATCTCCAGCAAGGAAGATACGGTTGTGGCGGTACTCGGTAGCCACAACGTGGTTCACCTGCCACTTACCCTTGTGCTTGACTCGGATGGGCAGAAAATCGGGAATTGCCAAGGCGCCACGGGCGTGAGCAATGATAGCCTCGTCGCTCATATCAGGCTCTCCGTCTGCTGCGTTGTACTGTCGATTCACAACCCATTCATCCCAGGGCTTCTTGAGAATGCAGGTTCCCGAGCCAACCCAATACGCATCGCCTGGCTGTAGCATCAGATAGATACAAGCAGGACGGTGAGCAACGTATTGGGACAAGTCCATCTCTACCCAGGAGCTTATCATATGCATAAGCCCGGGTTCGCCGACGAATCCAAATCCAACTTGCTGGGCAACCGTCGACCTCGCCCCATCTGCACCGACGGCGTAGCGAGCACGGACATAATACTCTCCCTTACTAGTCCGCTCTCTGACTAGGGCAACGACGCCTTGATCAGACTGCTCAATCTTTATCAGTTCGTGATAGAAACGTATATCGGCGCCCTTCTCTCTTGCTCTCTGCAGCAAAATAGGCTCCATGTTGTTCTGGGCCGTGTTCCACATCTTGCTAGGACTCGCTTTTGCAAAGTCGGTGAGTTGATGATCACCTCCTCCATAGCAGCTGTAGCGTCCAATTTCCATGCCAGTGAGACTAGTAGCCATAACCATATTGCCAATGTCGGGCATACATGTTCCTGCACCTTGGATCCGGTCTTCGATGCCCATATCGCGGAAGACTTCCATTGTGCGTTGATTTGTTACATGTGCACGCGGAGCCGGGGCAGTGCCGCTATGCTTGGCAATGGCGTACACTTTGATATCGAGCGCTGCCAGCATGGTTGCGAACGACAGCCCAGCTACTCCGGCCCCCACGACGAGGACATCTGTTTCAACTACAGGCAGATCTGATGGTTGAGAGCCACCAGAGCTAGATTGTCTTAGTATGCGCGATAGATGGTGTGGCTGCTCAGACTTACGTTGACTGGGAGTTCGCTGTCGTAACCATGGTTGCGATTACTCGAAATTACTCGTGGCGTTGGGAAGTAATGCGGTTTAAACTAAGCCTTTGACTGATTTAAATAATAGAAGTGAGAGAGAGTGAAGCAATTTTTGATGTCAGCCTTGAATAATTGACTTGTTTTGTAGATAGTGGCAATGAACAACTGGTAGTCTCCTGTTGAGATTAAAAGACAAGCCTGGTTGTTGGTTAACCGGAACATGTACTTCAATTTCCGTCTCCAGGGCCGAGATGGGGCTCTGTAGTTGTCCCCATGATCGTGCCGCAACCACAGTACGTCGCTCTGATGGTATTAAGTTTGACCATGTACTTGCTGCTGAGTAGTGTCTCGGTGGGGTAAGCCTTTCTTTACCACCTCGGTATTTCTCTGCGGGGGAGACCATTCACCTCTATTTTCATGATTTCAGTCGACTCCGATCATCTATCTATACTATCTATGCAGTCGTGACTGGGTGGTATAGCATAATTGAACAAGAGAATCTCGGGCAACAAAATCATTACTTCTTTATCTTGCAATTAAGTTTAAATGAATGCTTATATTTAAACGAATGATATATGACCTACAAATGTCAGTATAAATCTTAGTGGAAAGTATCCATTTTCCAATATACTGATGTAATACTTGGCTTTTCTTTTGTCCAGCACTTCATGACTGCCAATTTCTGCACCCGAATAACCATCGGCCTTTGAAAGTCGGATAGCCAATACTAAATTTAGCAAGAAACCATCATCTCCTACGGCAAAATGGTGCACCTGCCAACTATTAAACCATGGCCACGGGATTTCGGGATTTCGGAACTTCTGCCAGTGATTAGCACATCCCACGCCAACTCCCCCACTAAAAGTCGAGCACTAGGTAGTTACAGGGCACTCAACTGGGAACCAGGTCATGTTTCACTGACGTTACCAGTGCTTACAGGGTGGTATCTACCAATACTGCGACTACATCCATTGGCCATATGCGACACAAGCCCGCCGGATTGAATTCATTTTTGTCTGCCAGAAGAATTAGCAGAAAAGAAAAATGCAGCTCATTATGTATTTATGTAGGGTAAGGAAATTAAACTGAGAATGGGCTATGCTTTAGTTGAAGATGGTAGTCATTGAGGACGCCGTTCATGCTGTTCCCCTTCCAAACATTTATCCAACGCAAGATGTCGAAGCTCTTGGCCCAGAGAATGGACGACTGTTCCTCCAACTATAGTGTAACTAAAGGAAAGGCGAAGCCATCTATCAAACACGTCTCTCAACCATCACCAAACACGTTTCCCTGTTGGTTCGGAGGCACTACCAGTGCGATGATAATCCCGCTCATCAGTGTATAGTAAAAGTCCTCCTGCAGTCAAACCTTATCCTAAGACAAATATCAATGGCTGGCATGACCACTTATGTAATCACCACTGAGGGATACCTCGGGCTCTATGCTGGCGTGAGTGCGGCCCTTTTAAGACAATTTACTTATTCCACAGTTCGTTTGGGAGGATACGAGCACATCATATCGCGTCTCGGTCATAACTATGAAACACTACCTCAACCCCCCAGATGTCGATCTGCTTGTTAATTTTGTTAAGCCTTTTTGGCGGTGTTCGGCGCTAATGCCATCCGCGTATCTGTCATGAACTCATCACAGCTAGTCTCTTACGATATGGTCAAGTCATCGGGTATCAAGACGTTTGGGATGACCGATAATACTAAACCTCATCCGGTGTTTTCCGCGGAATTGTAACTACCACGACAGTGTGTTCGCCAGTGGACGTGGTGAAAATACGGGTAATGGGCAACGAGCAGAGAATCTGTCTGGCATATTTTGTAAATGGAAAGCCAAAGTCCAGACATGCGACCACAGTTCTGCAAGATGATCAGAATGGATTAGGTAATACTTTTGTATGTAGATTACATTAATGTTTAATTGTGAGCGCTTTGTCGACGATACTACGAAATGATGAGTCGTGATAAGACTGGAGCTAGACTGGAATAATTGTGGATTACGATCAACCTCTCAACTATCTCGCACATCCGGTGTTTGTGGAGTACATACTTCTAGCCAGTCTAGTAGACTCGATTATGTAACGCTTCCGTGTGGGAATTCCGTGCTTGAACGACAATTGACTACTCTACGAAATTGTATGGGCTCGGGCTTGGTACATAAAAATTCCGGCCCCTAACGAGGTAACTAAGCACCAAGCTCCGACGGCTATTCCTTTACTTCCGTGAATCACATCCACAACTCATCAGTCACTTTCAAATAAAAGGATAGACACAGTTTAACTTGGCATCTTTAGAACATATGTCTATACATTCAAGTTACCTGCATCTTTGAACAACTTTTACACACACGAAATACACATACACAGCCATGCCCCCCGCACGAGGAAAGGTCGCCTTTGTTACTGGTGCTAACGGCATTACTGGTAATGCCATCATTGAGCACCTTATTCGTAAACCAGAGTCCGAATGGTTCGTCTCCTGGAAATTGGGCGTTTAAACTCCTGACTAATTGATGATGTCGCAGGTCCAAGATCATTATCACGTCCAGAAGAGTTCCTAAGCAGAGCCTATGGCAAGACCATCGTGTCAGGTTCATTGCACTCGACTTTCTGAGCCCCGTCGAAGAGTTGATCCAGAGCATGGCACCTCTATGCCACGATGTTACCCATGCATTCTTCACATCTTATGTGCATACAGCAGACTTTGCCAAATTGCGCGATTGCAATATTCCTTTATTCCACAACTTTTTGGTTTCAATCGACATTGTTGCAGCAAGCACACTTGAACGAGTCTGTCTTCAAACCGGAGGAAAGGTCAGGAAACCTCGCATCACTATCTCATTCAAACACTAATTCGTCTCTAGTACTATGGCGCTCATCTTGGACCTGTCGAAGTCCCCCTTCACGAGGAGATGGGCCGTTATGAAGATAAGGGCGAGAACTTTTATTATCCCCAAGAGGATTTCCTCTCTACTCTAGCAGCCAAGCGCAACTGGAACTGGAACGTTATTCGCCCCAATGCCATCATTGGATTTACACAAGCAGGTATGATTGAACTCTGACTGACAACATCGCAGCACTTTGTTGACTCGTCCTGTAGGAAACGGTATGTCAATGGCACTTACATTGGCAATGTACATGCTCGTTTGTCGCGAAATGGGGGTGCCTCCAGTGTTTCCGGGTAACAAGTTCTTCTTCAACCAATGCGTTGATGATTCTTCCTACGCGCCCAGTATCGCAGATCTGAGCGTGTGGGCTGTTACCGACGAACACACCAAGAATGAGGCTTTTAACCATCAGAATGGTGATGTATTTGTGTGGAAGCAACTCTGGGGCAAGCTTGGAGAATACTTTGGCATTGACGTAAGACAGTCTCTTACAATCCCAAGTTTTGGTATCCTACTAACATGATTCTATAGGTTCCAGAATTTACTGAGTGGGCAGCAGAGGGAGGCGAGCAACGCATGGCAAACAATTTCCTCATGACTGAATGGCACAAGGATAAGAAGGCAGTGTGGGAGAGAGTAGTGTCCAAGTACGGCGGCCAGCTGGAAGCGTTCAATTGGGGTACTTGGGATTTCTTCGATTGGGCCGTTGGAAAGGCCTGGTTGACCATCAGCACCATGACCAAAGCGCGCAAGTTTGGCTGGAAGCGATACGATGACACGTATGATACGTACATCGAGACTTTCCGTGCCCTTGAAAACGCGGGTGTTTTGCCTTATGCGGATGTTTTGCGGGCTGAGAACAAGGGGCAGGTTGCACAGGCCAGTCTTGCTCCTCATCCTTCTGATGCTGTTACTTTGAAGACGGCGAAGGGTCACGGGGAACAAAACGGGTTAAGCACTAATGGTGTAAAGCCGAACAAAGTCAACAATGGCGTTGAGAATGGGAATGTTGAGAATGGAGATTCGGCTGTGAAGGTGTAAGATGGTTCACGGTGGACTGCATGCATTGCCTCATTTCTGTTCGTTGGAGGTTTGTGCAGATCTTTCGATATTTTTAGTATACTTTGCTTTAGTATTGAATGCCAGATTTTACTATATCATAATTATCTCTATATCTGGCTTGAACTGCGAATAACTTCAATAGGATCTGTACTTTGCAATACCACCTGCCGCCCTTTCGATGTACATCTCTCTCTCAATACACTTAATCTATCAGTTCAAGACTTATACGTTCCGCTTGACGTGCCATATCAATGTCATTTTCTTCCGTCAGTTTCCATTAGTCGGAACCTTGACGTTCTTGGCAATGAACAAAGCCAACACATGAAAAGGTAAGTTCTGAGCATGTAACTAGTTGACGCGTATGCATTCTGAATGGCTTCGGATTTCCCAAAGTTCTCTTGATTCCATGACGGAATTCGCATTTCCTCTGGACACCGATTTCCAGTAGAGACCGCGTGCCACCTTCCCCTCACCCAGAATCCAATAGTCCCCCAGACCAGGTTAGTCAAACCGGCATTATAACTATGTAGCCTCTTTTACGGGAAAGCTAGTCTACCCCACGGGGCCCCGGATTTCGCAATTTCGGAAGTTCCACCTTGGTATTGTTCTCGACCATCTTAGCTCTAGCATCAAAAGTCGTATTTGTATAGACGTTCTGGCTACTGAAAGTTGAATCACTCGACTTGGACAGTTCTAGATGTCCTATCAATCTAAACGCGATTTGAAAAACATCATGGAGAAGCCTCACGTTGAGCATATTTCCAATGGCGAGAAGTCAGACGACTCTCACGTGGTAGACAAATTCCCACCTGAGGCTCGAGCTGAAGCTGGAGTTCGTCTCGAAGTCGAAGGGGCTGAAGCAACTTCTCTTCGCCTTGCTGAAGATGGACATGTAAGCATTCTCACTGACAGAATCCTTTCAATGCTAACGGCTGTGTTCTCTCAAGACCGTTCTTTTACCCCAGCCAACCGACGATCCCAACGACCCTCTAAACTGGTCATCTCGAAAGAAGCACCTTGTTCTCTTGGTGGTGGCTTGGGCTGCTCTCGTCTCAGATTTTACATCTGCTGCTGGCAGCGCTCCGGTTATTCTTCAAGCAGCAGAATGGCACAAGTCTCCTAATTCTGTTAATCATAATAACAGTATCAACGTTCTCATGATGTGAGCAGCTCTGTTACTTTTTTTGTCGACCATGATCTTTGCTAACCTAACTCCCAGGGCTATTGGCGGTTTGATCTGGGTTCCATTGACTTCTATCATCGGACGAGCACCAACCTTGTTTTGGTCCACCTTCTTCGGTCTTATTTTTACTATCCTCTCCGCCGTGTCAACTTCGTTCGATATGTTCTTTGGCGTACGCGCCTTGCAGGGACTCTTTCTCACGTCTGGTCAGACAATCGCCATCGCATTCATCAAAGACATCTTTTTCTTCCACGAGCGAGCACGAAAGATTGGCCTGTGGGCTCTCATGTACATCACATCTCCGTACTGGGGCCCATTGCTCGCCAACTTTGTCATCGGAGAGACCCACCAATGGCAAGATGCTTTCTGGCTTGGAGTCGGAGTCAACGTGATTAGCCTGCTTCTCATCGTGGCTTTTCTCGATGAGACCTGGTATAACCGCGACTTACCCACATCCCATCAGCCACCACGAGGCCAGGGTATGTTTTCTCGACTTCTTCGACTTACTGGCGTGTGGCAGATGAAGCATCGTTTGGGATACTTTGAAACTGTTCATGATGCTGTCAAGAGAGTCCTGCTCATCTTGACGAAGCCTGTAATTCTCCTTGTTCTTATCGCTTAGTAAGTATCCCTGCGTCTTTCCGTAGCAGTTTGAGATCTAACAAAGTACCACCAGCTTCATGTGCTTTGCTTGGGCGATCGGTGTGAACATCTCAACCGCCATTCTCTTTGGTCTCCCCCAAGCGATGGGAGGCTATGGTTACAGCTTCACTCAGCTTGGATACCTACACTTTGCTCCTATTGTAGGTGTTTTCTTGGGTGAGATCTTTGGTCACTTCTTCAATGACTTTCTCACACGACGCTACGTCCGAAAGCACAATGGTGTCTTTGAGCCGGAAGCTCGTCTCGTGACCATCTACATTTCAGCCATTCCGATGATTGCTGGTCTCGTCTTGATGGGACAAGCTCTTCATAAGCATCTTTCTGTTGCTGCAATCGTCGTGGGATGGGGCATGCATGCTTTTGGGATCATGCTTACATCTGTGGCTGTGGCATCATATCTCTTGGACGCGTACCCATCTGCGCCTGCAGAGGTCTGTGGTTTGACCAACGTCTTCCGAGCTCTCAGTGGTTTCAGTGTCGGATATTACCAACAGCCTTGGGGAGCTAGGGTTGGTTATGATGTGAGCTTCGGAACTCAGGCCGGTATTGTGGCTGCCAGTATGATCCTTATTGTTATTGTGCATCTATTTGGACATCGGCTCCGATTGAAGTTCGGCCAAATCAGGTAAAATGGATATTTTCAAGGTCAATAGTCTGTAGTTGTTATCACAGTTTGAAGGATAAATATTTAAGAGTACAATTCTGTAGTTTGGCTTATGAATGCAACCACATTACTCGAAAGATGAAGTCATTTACGTGTCCTCTGCCACCTCTGCACTCGAGCCTGTGGCCTGTGACCTTACTGTTACCCGTTAAGAAAACAACTCTCTGGGCCATCAGCCTCTTGCATTTATAATCTCTGTCTCTGCCGCCCTCTCACTACCTATTACAAAGACGAAAATTGACGGAAATTGTCCTCCGAACCGTAGCACCAATTCCATTGATTCTGCCGAACTTCATATGTAGTAGTCACTCAACGATTCTTATCGTGGTTTTAATGATTCCCCGATATAAGCCACAGATACTAATACAGTACTATTTCTGATCAGGTTGGAAGTACGGCCAAAAGCATAAGCATGTGGTTAAGAAAGATATGATGATATAAAATAGCATTTTTAGACACCACCTTATAAGTATAATATGGCGCCAGTTGAAGACACATTGTTACTCTCTAGGGTAGGGTAGATTGAGACGACGGGTCCGCACGTGATCCAGATCAATTGCATGAATCCTCTGGATTTGGCCCTACTTTAATTTGACAATATAAATTAATGTAAGATAGTATTTTTAGACACAACATAAGCACAATACAGATCAGTTCCATATCACGGGTCCAGTACTACCTTCGGAGCGATGGAATGAGGAGTTGACGGGATTTCGGAACAACACGTCAAGAACCACTAACGTGTCACGGATTATCCCAGCCACGCGACTTAAATGGTGTATGGGGACGGTCGCCTATTCGTTCATAATTATCGACAAGGATGGGTCTCGGCGACGATGGGGCTCGGCGCGGAATTGAATTTGGTCTGTCTGTGAGAGCTTTGAACTGTACCTGGTATGCTAAACGCTGTACACGTTAGTATCCGTTTTAAATGTCGTTCGGATGCAACCGATAGCTGGAAATTATCGGCTGATCTGAAATCGCCAGGCCTTGGCCCCGCAGTGGAGGAGGATTACGGCAGATGTCTATTTTATGTACCGGCTCTACATAACGAGAGCCATGATAACCTCATTCTGATTGTGTCTCTGAGTATCTACATTTACACTTTTTTTCACTCATCATAATTGTCACCTCTTACCCCCATCAACCCTCGAATTAATAACAAAACATGGCAGCTACTCGCCCTCCTGCGGGTTTTCGAGATTACATCCCACCCTCTGATGCGCCACGAAGTATACAACTGGCAGAGTCTGACCATTACCAATGGGCTACTCATCGATGCTCTGAGCCTTTCATGATTGGCTGGCTGAAGTCTTGGAAGGAACTCTACGATCAGCCTTACAAGGGAATCACAACTGATGGCAACGTTATCCCCAATCTCTTTCGCCTGGCAGACATGGATCAAGATTTTGGAGCCCCATTATATGCCGCCAAGGTAGCGCGGGACGCAATCGATATCGCATCAGCAGAAGAAAAAGAGAAACTTCTCAGGCCGGTTGATGCACCTGAATGGCGCTTCTGGCTCAATCCAGAGATATACGCGTTTAGGCACGGTATCCGGTTGGAAGAAGCCTCCAAAGATCTTGTCGCTGCTCTACACAGCCTGATGAAGGCAAGCTTGTCTAAAGAGGGCTACGAGAAGGCTCATGGCTGTATGAAGGTCAATCAATTTCTCGGCGAGGTTGTGAACGGTAGCAAGGTCCTAAACGAGAACTCATTCAATTTTGTCATCTTTGGAACACCCTCTCAGGGAGAGCCATGGGGCTGGCAGGTATTTGGCCATCACCTGTGCATGAACTGCTTTATGGTCGGAACACAGATGGTGATATCGCCTGTCTTTATGGGTGCTGAGCCGAATATCATTGACCAAGGCCCCCACGAGGGCCTCGAGCTTTTTGTTGATCAAGAGCAGACAGCGCTTCGTCTCATGCAGTCATTCGACGCTTCTGTTCAGAAAGATGTGCAGATTTATAAGAAGCTAAGTGGCCCCGAGTACCCTCCTGGGCGATGGCACCGAGCCGATCAGCGACACCTGGGAGGTGCCTTTCAGGACAACCGTATAATCCCATATGAAGGCGTCAAAGTTTCGACATTCTCCAAGTCTCAGCAAGACGTGGTTCGCAACCTGGTCCAATTGAGCCTCAACTACCTCCCAGAGAAAGCACTGGCCGCCCATCTCCGAGAGATTGATACCCACTGGGATAACACATGGTTCTGTTGGATTGGTGGATATGGTGACAGAGATGCATTTTACTATAAAGTTCATTCTCCAGTTATTATGGTCGAGTTTGATCATCACTCAGGTGTTTTCCTGAATAACAAGGAGCCTCTACCCTTTCATATCCACACGCTGGTCAGGACCCCGAATGGCAATGATTATGGAAAGCAGCTCTTGAGACAGTACCAGGACCGGAAAGATAGAGGATAGGCTTACTATCGAGGTTTTATGATTTATAGCAGAATATATAGAACGTCGAGGCTATCACTCAAAAGGTATAAACATAAAGACACACAGCCATCAAGACTATCACAATCAAAGACGAGCACAAAGTGATTCAAAGTGTAAATTGGTCATCGAAACTTCACACCCGGACGAATGTAAAATGCCTATAAAAAGACATCAAGGAAGTGAAGTAAATACAAGAATGATACTAAAGTCCTACCCTATTTTGCAAGAGAATTAATGTAGTTCTCAAGGTTTGCGTATCCGTTTGACGCAATCTTCATGCCATCCGAAGCATCCTTGGGGTTGAGACCGTTCGCAGTCTCCCACTCATCGGGAATACCGTCACCGTCCGAGTCTTTGGGAGCGTTACCACCAGCGACCTCTCC
Organism: Fusarium sambucinum; assembly: GCF_050947815.1. Lineage (NCBI taxonomy): Eukaryota > Fungi > Ascomycota > Sordariomycetes > Hypocreales > Nectriaceae > Fusarium > Fusarium sambucinum. The sequence goes on along the minus strand of NC_139293.1, from coordinate 9,385,508 downwards.
AACGCCACCAACATCTTTCTCGTCAGAGATCAACTTGCCGGTCTTGCCAAAGGACTTGACCTCGTTAATGAGGGAGGTATCAACGCTGTCCCTATGCAGCGAGTTGCCCACACCAGTGAGGACGACCTCAACTGCCTGCTCAGCCGTAAGGAGTTTGGCGGGGGCAGGGTAATCATGCTTGGTCGTGACGAGGTCCATATCAGAGTAGCAGGTGGTCTTCTCGCAAAGTGCAGCACCATCGAGTTTTCCATTGCGGTTGGAATCATAAAAGTTATCCTTCACATCTGTGGTACCATTGTCAGCTTGCTATCATCATATAGAAGACGGTTAGACATACAAGCGTGGAAGAACTTATTGCCCCGTGTAAAGGCAGTAACACTGGTTTCGGGACCAGAGATAAAGTAGTTGTTAACAATGTTAACGTAACTGTCGGCCTCGCTACCTCCAGCGATATAACCACCTCCGCCTCCCCAATTGTAGATAACCTATAAGGTGGTCAGTATTAGGGAACAACAAGTTAGTAAGCGACAATACGTACATTATTCTGAAAGTCATTAACGCCCTTTACTTTGGGGTTTCGAGTCTTATTATCAATGTACAAGTTGCGGAATAAGCTGACTCCGCCATCAGTCTGCATCAAGCCGCCACAAGAATGGGAGACAAGGCCCTGGGCAATGATGCTATCCTGGATAGTGACGTTTGTAACGTCACCGTTGATGGAGAAAGTCTCGTCGCGACCCCACGAGACACTGACATGGTCGAGAATGATGTTCTTGCCGTCAGCGATGCCAATGGCATCTTTGCCTGAAGTTCCGCCTCTGCCCATGCGGATGGTGATATATCGCACAATGGAATCGTTGGCGTTAGATAAGGACCAACCATTGCCATAGACAACGATGCCCTAGTTTAGATCAGCAAACGTGATAATGGATAGTTAGTATATAGACTTACATCACCAGGAGCAGTCTGACCAGCGATGTAGATATTCTTTGATACAACGATACGCTCAGAAATCTTGATGATACCACCGACATCAAACACAACGATTCGGTTGGGCTTTGATACTGCGTCTCGAAGCGATCCGGCACCCTTATCACTATGTTCAGGTCAGTTTGCATGATGCATAAGTATTAATATTCGTATCAACTTACTTGAGGTTTGTTACCTTGTAAACCTCACCTTGACGGCCACCGACAGCATTCCTACCGAAGCCTTCAGCCCCAGGAAAGGCAAGCTGAGCAGCTTGTGTGGCAGGAATAGCTGCGAGAGCAAGTAGTGTAGTAAACTTCATCTTGGCTTGACGAAAAGATTAGCGTTAGACTAACTGCTATGTTCCATGCGAGCAATGTTTATATACAAAGAAAAAGCCGCTCTATCATTATAGGGGTACCCGGCTTGAGTTTTGTCTACTATTGTCATGGGTTGCATACGGGACTGAAAACTCCTCCAATGTCTGTATTGTATATAATGAAAGGGGAATCGATTTTGGTGGGTGAGTCGTGCTGGGGCTGTGGTTGGTGGGATTTCTTGAGGGCCACCATCAGCCTGTTTCAGTTGCATAAATGTTTCATCCGTAAGCGATCATTAGGTGACATACGAGGTAAGGCGGATGATCAAGTCCCATCAAGACTAGCCCGCTTAGGTCTTTCAGTATTTTAACAAAGATGGTGGCTTTTAGCGAATTGTTCTGCGGGGAAATGATGCTGCGCACAGGTCCTGGGGTTTATCTGGCAGTAAAATAGCCCTGTCTCTATGCCACTTAACCCCGGCAATCTTACTTCTGAGCTTTGACGAACCTAAGGGAAGTTCCTTACTTAGATTCTGGGAATGAACCGAAGAGCAGATCTTGTTAAGGAGGCCAAAAGTAACATATCAACCTGAACAGCCGGATTTCTCCATCTTTGGCAAAACCATTTCCCATGTAATTTCTTATTGCAACCTAATTTCTATTAATTAAACAAGCCAGAACGTGCTTCTCTCCTTTGTAGTAACTTCACCATCCATAACACCATGGCAGTATGCTTCGCCGACATAAGAAAACACATCAGCCACTGTCTGATCCAAGGGCCGTAAGACAAAAGGGATGCGCCCACCGCAGAAGACTACTAGAGTATCGCCTGGTTGTGCCTCTACAGGACCAATCCCAAGATATCCCGTCTGGGTAAGAAACGGCCTCTTGCCTTGCATCTTTCTCATGCTTTCACGGTAGTTATGCTTGACATTTGTAGTTTCCTCCCATTCTTGATCGTTTAGCAATACATCCTCGCCTGTAGAAACCATCCTAGTCATATCGTCGAAAAGTTTCAATTCTTGTAGAAAGCTTTTATGAAATGTGGTGACGTTTGATGGAGCCCTGTGTTGGTCCCCTTTCCATGTCCAATAAATATCTCCGATAGGTACGCGCCATCGTGCTTCTTCTTTTCGTTTCTGGGTCTCTTCGCCGTGGATGGGATCGACTTTCTTCATAGAGTCTTTCCATAGCTCATCCACCTCGGCGAAAAAGCCCCGGTACCGTTCGTAATCCCAGCTTAGATCAAGCCATCCATCGCCTGGAGAAACTTTCTCTATCACGTCAACTGCGTAACCCCAAAGCCCAATACTACTTGAATCGTGCTTCGAGTCTTTGACGATCTCGACAACGCTATCCTTTCCTGATGCGGCAAAGATATGCTGATCCGTTCGTTCATTGATAGTATAGAACGAGGGACGCAGGCTGGGTCGCCAGTCGGGAACCCATGACGGCAGATGTGCGAGCTCGTTGGTTTTTGGAAATTGAGCATAGCAGAAAATATCGATCCTACCGCCTTTCTCAATCAACGCACGCGCTGTTTGCGTCAAAATACGCTCAGTACTACCCTCAGATGAATCATAATCAGGGTCAATCCCCAGTTTCTCAGCGTCCTTCGCAAGAGCTAGAAGGGCAAAGATCCGATCACGATGCTCAGTGGCATTGGTAGCATGGCCCACAAATAACCTGCGCAGTAACATGTGTAGCTCGTCATCGGCATGTTTTTGATGACGTGAGCGACATGCGAACAAGCGTGCTGTTGGCTCATCGGAGATCTCTACCAGTCGCTCCATAGGCATTTCAGGGGGCTGGAGTGACTCGTAGTTTCCCTGGGGCATGTTCCCGATGGCTGTCTGGAGCATTATAACAGATAGCTTGACGAGATTGACAGCAACTGATTTGGAGCCACAAATGAAGACGGTGTCGGTGCATAAACAGAATTCCTGTACGATCCAGACTCGTGAGAAGTATGGTCTCTCGAACCACTCCTTGACCGCTGCTTCCTTTAACAGAGGAGTAAAGATGTCGACGGTGTGAACGAGAAGTTGTTGAAAGCTTATGGTCGCTTCATCAGTCGGGTTTTCGTTCTTCATAATAGGCCATATCAAATGGTATCTGTCCGGGTTCATGTAACCTTCTAGTCCATAGTCCAGGGCCTTCTGGCCGATATCATTCCATCCATCCATAACTTCGTCGGAGTTATTTTCTGCTGGGCCCAGCCATACTATCACTTGCTTTGCTGCCGAGTAGATGCTCCCCATCAAGCCTACCTGCTGATTTTTCTCTGTATTGTCTGCTTGGTTGATGCAAATCTGATCAATCCATAGGGTAATGGCCTTGTCTGGCTTGCGTAATTGTTGTAGGGCCGTATGAAGTGACTCTGTGATGGAAATATCGGCTTCTTCGCCGCGACTATTGTGCAACCAGATGGATTTGACTTTATTGCCATTTCCCCAAACATATGATAGAGCTATATAAGGCGAAGGGTGATTGACCGTTGTCGTGTAAAGACGGCCGACAAGACGACTATCCGTTAGGCGTTCCGAGGGGTAAAGGTCCAGCAATCGGATCTCGGTAGATGCTGTCTGCAGTTTCAGCGACTCATAGTCAAACTTCTGACAGTCTCTCATGGCGGCTTTAGTTAATGGAATGAATTATCTAACTGTGGGTAGGTTTGTCGGACTGTTAGATGCAAGGACTGTCGATGCAACGTTCGAGCCAAGGCATTCTTCCGAGCGGGGTATATATAGGGTAAGTCCAATTTGACGCTACACTAATAATTAACATGTAGCTTTACAATAAAAACGCCCCAATAATAATTAACAATTAAATAGGGAAGGCGTTTTATCTACTTCCGATTATACTACCTCTTCTATAATATTCCATGCTGACCTTTTAAGATATGTTACTACATGAGATTGTGAATATAAGTGATGACCCCCAACACAAATGCCAAGCAAGTTACTCCTCCTGCAACAAGTCGGAGCCCCGTACTATCAGGACTATCCCTCCAAGAATCACAATCCACTTCCTTGGGATCATCTCCGTACCGGCCGCAGTACGAAGAAGTCAGACTGGAATCAATACTTGACGCGGTTGCAGGCTCCAGAGTAACAGCGCAGCGGTCTTGGTCGACTGACAGACTACCAAAGCCGTAGCCTTCTGACTCGATTGGAAGATCAACGAAAGCGCAGGTATGACTCTCGAAACCATTTTCAGTTATCACTTCCGTTATGTTTGCAGCGTTGATAGTGAGTCCGGCAGGAGACGGGCAAGTTTTGTTGCTGGTCGCGGCGCCAATGTCAACTTGTTTCAGAGGCCCCTTTGTGGTAAAAACGACTTCGGTGACAAAGGTGTTGTCTCTTTTTATCGTTACACTTTCATCCAGCGCCCCGCTAGCCGGTTGGATATAGCAGTATGCCCAACGAACGATTAGGCTTACGCTCCAGGTGCCCTCAGTGTTGAAGGGATACTCATGAGTGTTGAACTCGATATACGGGTTGCTGCTAGAATCATTGACCAACGGAATTTTCCTCAACCGACTGTGGATAGGGTTGCTATCGTTGCTATAATCCCAGACCTCGTATGTCAGGACAGGTTCGAAGATTGGTATCATCCCGGGGTCGCCGTATGAGAAGATGATGGGGAATATCGGCGATGGGTTGTACGTCTCATTGTGAGGGAAAACCAAGTCAATTGCCAAGGCGCTGTTGTTCATGGCCTGCTCTCCGGCAGCACATTTCCATAAAGAAAGGAACCAACAGGCCATTGAGGCGTGGTAGATTAGACGAAAACGCATGGTCTAAGTTTGCATATTGGAGGTGTGTTGAAGAAGATGGCTTTGGAAGACTCGACAAGGACTCGAGACAAAGAACTCAGGTACAACCAAGGGTCCCTCCATTTTGCATGACCCTGATGTGATCAAGGTCCCTGCAGGGCCGTGTTGCCGGCTTGGTAGCTGTTGGTTGATCGATGTTAGTGATAACCGAGGCTTGGCTATGCAGGGGTTCTACCCATTAGTATGGGGATTTCAATTTCATGCTTAAACGGCAACCGGATCATGTCCACCAGGATTATCCGGCTAAAATCAATATTTAATTTATTTTTTACCCGATCAGTCATATCATTGTGACTTGCGAGTGCTGTATACGGATAACGCAAGTCCTGTCGAGGAGAAACAGGAAGCAGATCAACCACATTATCCTAGCCTACAAATTATCTGACCTTTTCCATAAGCCTTAGCCATGAATAACACACATGTCACATTTCTATTGCCTCCCATTTGTGCAACAATGCGGCATGTACATTCTGATTAGGTACGGTCAGCTCAGATCTTACTGTGACGGATATGTCGGATAGATATTCTCGAGGCTACTAATCACTAGTGCTGACTCATGTTCCTACCATTCTTACATGACGTAGGCACAAATCTCACCAAGCCACTACATAAGATGCAATAAGACGGTCAAATCGAATTTGTTTACAATTACCCTCTTTACTTCTTTTTTTGAACAAGCAACAGTGACCTCAACTATGGATGTTAAAAAAAAGCGGATTACCATTGCGGGCGGTGGACTAGGAGGTTTAGCTGCAGCATGTCGTCTGGCACGTGATGGACACCAAGTCGATCTATATGAGAGATCAGAATCACTCTCAACGGCAAGCGGTGCCATTTTTGTTAGATCCAACGGCGTAAGATGCTTACACCGTTGGCAGATGAGAGAGGCCTTTGAAGCCGTCACCGCCCCGATCAAAGAACACGAAACACGAAATGGAGTCACCAATGAGCTCCTGCATCGACTCAATCCACAAATCTACTCATCATTCCCAGAGTGGTCGACGGATCGACAAGCGTTGCAGACTGTTTTGTATGAAGAGGCATTCAAGGCTGGTGCTAGAGTACACTTTGGAAATGACATCGTCACGGTTAGAGAAGACGACAACAGTGCCTATGCAATTTGCAAAGATGGGACTGAGATAACTGCAGACTTGATCTTGGCAGCAGATGGAATTTCTTCACGTTTGCGCTCTCAGATACTGGCTCATGTTGATCCGGCTCGTCTCACCATCATTCGAGCGCCGTCTACTCATTACCCAACTGAATTATCTACCGAGATGATGATTAATAACGACAAGACCAAGTCTATTTGTCAACAACCTGAATCGGAGAATGGTATCATGTGGGCTGGTCATGGCGGCTATGCCATTGGCAAGTATAATCATCACCGTGGCCTCTTCAACATCATGTTTTCAATTCAACACGGCCCTGCAGACAGCGAGTCCAGCGAACAAAAGCTTTTTGACGCCACCAATGACGACCAAGTTATCAGAGATTTCTTCGCATCATTCAATCCCACAGTCGCTGCCATGGCGGATATGATAGAGCACTGCTCACGTTGGCGACTGGCTAGACTGGAGCCTCTGGATACGTGGTCTAGTCCTAAACATAGGCTGGTTCTTTTGGGAGATTCTGCACACGCAATGCTGCCCAATTTGGCCGAAGGTTTTAGCTCTATTGTTGAAGATATTGACGCGTTATCTACACTACTTTTGGAAGGCAAGCAAGACATGGCAGGAACTATCGATTTATGGGAAAGAATTCGTATTCCTAGGGTAACGAGGCTTCAGAATGGCTCGACATGGAACTACCAGTTATACAACTCTGGCAAACCACCGGGTTCCGAGTTGACGGAGGAGCAGAGAAACCTCCCAATGGGTGATGGCGATGGCAATGCGCCGTTTAACACCCCGCCTTTTGACAAATGGATGTTTGACTACGACACAGCTCATGAGGTAAGTAAAATGGCTTCTCATAGTTGAATAATATTCTAACAATAAATAGGTTAAGCTCGCTATAAATGCCCTTCCCAATACTGTCGAAACTTAATCTCGGGGTTATACAAAGTAGCAGTAACGTTATAGCAATTTCCTGAGATTTCTTAGTTATCTTACAGTCAAGTAGATACTCCCTTACTATAATATTAAGTTAATTATAGTATTTAATTAAAGCCAGACCTATTTTTTTTTTATAATCCTTAAGCTTTTGCCTAAGCCTTTTTAATTTCCTCTAGGTTTTTAATAAAAGTTAATCTATTTATATAAATTAAATTTTTAATAATAATTAAATCTAAGGTTTTCTTAAAATAAGGTTTTTTCTATAATATAACTCTTTTAATATAAACCTTATAATAGAGATTATAAAGAAAGCTTTTATTATACTAAAAATAATAATAATTTCTTCTTTTTATAACCTTAATTAATATTATTTAATTAAATAAGATTAATTAAATTAATTAATCTTAGTTTTTTATTATATATAATTAACTTATTATAATTCTTATATATAATATTAATTATTATTAAGCTAAAGGCTATTAGTCTTAGTTATTATTTTAATAGCTTATATTTTAATATAATTAAAAATATAATTAAAAGGCTTAAAAATAAAGGCCTTTTATATATAAAAGTTAAGCTTTTTTATATAATAAAAAAAAAGAATATTCTTATAAAGATTAAATTAATAGCCTTTACTTATAAATTAAACCTTTTAATTTTATATAAAGAGAATAAAAAGGAAAAGCTAAAGGAAATATAATAGCTTAAAAAGGTTATTTTAAAGAAAAAGGTTAAGCTATTTAGAAAGTAAATTATATTCCTTAAGGCATTTAATATATTAATAATCTTATATAATAACTAGTTTAATTAATTAAAAAGGTATATTATAATAGTAATTAAGGCCTTTAAGTTATAGCCTACTAATTATAGCCTAAGATTATAAATATATAACTAGAAGAAGGCTAAATAAAGAAGCCTAAAGCTAAAGGCTATCTTAGTGCAGATTATCTAGTTAATTAACTAAATAATGCTGCTTCTATCGTAAGAGATTCGTGATATTATCAACTAGGGCTCGGAGTCATTTTATTATTTTTATGATCCTTAAGCTTTTGCCCAGGCCTTCTCAATTTCCTCTAGGGAAGCCAGACCTATGGGATCCCGTAGTTCCTCAATGACTAGGGCAATGCCTACCACTACACTGCAATTGTCTTTAATTCCACGAATTATTAGTACAGAAGAGAGTAAGTACAAATGGACAGAGAGTACTGTACTCAATACCATGTATTATCAATAAACCAGAAAACATAAGCTTCTCGCCACTAATGTGTCCTCGTCACCATCTTCCCATTGTTTCAACCATTCATACACTGAAGCTCGCGATTTAGGCCTTTTCTCCACTGCCCTTTACCTCAAGTTCTTCCTGATGCGATGTTTTTGTTGATGCGAATTTCCAAGCAGGAACACGTCGCTCGAATAGTTCATCCAACTCATGATAGGTTCGACCCTTGGTTTCGGGGAACATCAGAATGCAGGGGATCAAATAGATCAATGTAATGCCTCCAAAGAAGAGGCCAATCTTTTGGCCCCATCCAGCATTTTGATTTGACAGCATTAGAGGAACGGTATAATTCTAGGCGCGGTCAGAGAAGCACGGAGAAAGAACGTCGTGTCTACGTACAAATAAGATGCCTGTGGCGTATTGAATAGTCACTGCAATCGATGTCGTCTTTGCACGCAGGCTTGGGCTCGAGATCTCGACCAAACTGATCCAACCTTTCAATAGTTAGTTATCCGCCGAGTCAAAGGCAAAATGATGACATACCAATAGGAGCGAGTGTGTTTGCATATACAAAAGCCCAAAGAGAACACAAGGCGACCAAGGCAATTCCTGAAGCACTGGTCTGTTTCATAAATCCTAGCCCGCCAACGATGAAGCAGATGGTCGCCATTGCTGAACCACCACCGATGACGAGCGTCCGTCGGCCAATCTTGTCAACAGTATAGAATGAAATGATGATACCTACTACGAGAACCATCTGCTTGACCATATTACCCAAGAATGGGTCGCTGACTCCGGCCAGTTGGAAGAAGTATGTGGTATAGCCAAACATCAGCGGAACTCCAACGATATTTTGGAACGTGAAAGGAAGAGTTGAGATGACGGCTCTCTTCATGTTGATCTTGCTGGTGAACAGGGCTTTCCAATCTGAGTTTTCGTTGCCGGATTTGGCGGTTGCTGAGGACTCGTCCATCTCATACTGGATAACGGAGTACTCGCGATTGACATCGTAGCCTTCCACATTACCGACAAGTCGCTTCAGGGCCTTTTTACCTTCTTCATGTCTCCCTTTAGATGCATACCAAGCTGAATCCTTTATGTAAGCTATTTGTATCGACGAACCCAACGATGGTAGAACTTACAGGGTGTTTCGGGAAGATAAAGCATAGGGAAAAGCCAAAGACCAGTAAAGACAAACTCTGAGTAGAAGATATGACGGAACGCGATAGGATTAGTTTCCTCGAGTACCTTCAAGGCAATGGCAAGGAAAACTTGACCTAATGCAAAAGCAAGGGAAAAACTGCCCAGAAGAGCACCACGGAACTGAGGAAGAGCAACCTCTGACATGTAGACCATGACTGATGTTCCCATCATACCGCCTGCACAGCCAGCCACGAGTCTAGCAATGAGAAGCGTCCACCAGTTAGGTGCAATGACCTGGATCACGATAGACTGATTTCTGTTAGAGCCCTGTTACTGTAATCAAGAATAAAAACCCACCAGAGTCAGAAAGAACGTGACTGCCCACATATTGAATTTTCGACCGAATTTATCTGCAGTGACTGGAGCAATAGTCTGAATTAAAATGCTGGTGACAAAGTAACAGGCCGCCCAGAGTGAGATATGTTGCGTGTTGAGAGCTGGCTTGCCGGTTTGAGGGTCTTTGACGGTGGCAAAGTACTCGATGAAGCCTTCGTTGGCGATGATACTTCCGATGACTGAGTTGGCATATCCAGCATACCTGTTGACACGTGAATCAGTACTCTCCCACGTCACAGTTGGCGGTTCGGAGCTGGTACATACATTCCCGCCAAGGAGACACCCAATCCGGTAATGTAGAGTCGCCAGAACTTCCTGACGCATTGAGCACGCGTCAGGCCTGCAAATGCAGAAGTTGGTGCTACATCACCAGGCCCTTTCTTCTCATCATGTTCATGCTCAGCCTGCACGATATGAGCATTTTCGAAGCTTTTCGCCATTGCTAATTCTTCTCTCTTGTTGGTGTCGTCAACGAAAAGATAAATGGGAATCCACTGTCCTGAGAAGATAGAGTTAATGATCTGCAGAGGCACTCTTATTTATATCTATCAATAATCCAGATACTATCGGCGAGAATTCCGATCAACGTGAGACGGTACACATGATTCACATCAACAATTCGCCTGTACCCCAGATCCCCACAGATTGTTAGCGAGAAACCGAGGATGTGGTGTGCTGCTACTGTTGCAATGCGGGGATTATGGGCCCAACCCCAGAATAGAGTAGTAGTGTGGAATTACAGGGAGGCAAGCGTTGTATCAGGCCATCCATGACAGGTTTTTCGACAGCTGTAGTGGGTAGTCCGGCATTTTCATCGGCCGATGATTCCCCCTGCCGGCGAGCTGAAAACATGGCCTTGCCATGATTGGCAGCTTTCGCAAGGAACGCCTTGATTTTGGCATTGACTAGTCCTCGTTGACGGCTAACGGGCAAATATCGGGAAAAGCATGGAACATCATTATTCTAGACTAAAGCTCTGTAGCAAAAATGGGATGATTAACGAGGTTCAAGCAACGTCATGAGGTCTGTAGAGAATGGTCTGGAGGTTCCATGTTTGGTCGCCACCGGACACCTGTCCGCAGAATGTTGATTGAATGGGTTTGATACTGTAGACGAGGTATGATGGCGCTGTACCTTCTCAAAAGCCTGTCTTATAAAGATCATGCCAATATATACTTAACCTATTATCATGCTTGGAGATTTAACATAAGATATTTGAACCCTATCAGACATAATACCATAATGGCAGTTCAATAAAACTTCAGATTTAATAGTTCTTTTTACGAAAATGCTGTTCTGTTGGAAGATACTTAATTGCTATGTCTCATCTCAGTCCACCTCTTCCTCAAAACCTGCACAGCACCCTTTGGTCTACGGTCCCTTGTAAATACTCCTTTCTTGTTGCCGTCAACCCTGAAAATGAAGCTAGACGGGGTCTGAAAATCTGCAAAATTCCATACTTGCTCTCCGACTACACTCTCCACCCTATCAAACACTCGATGGGACATTTCCAGAACTCGACTTTGATACTCCTCACTCCAGGGAATATCTCCAACTGTATGCAACCCAGCCATGGTATCAGCACCATACTCCGTCATGATGATTGGTTTGTTGTATTTGCCCTCCCAGCTTCGCAGGCATTCCTCTAAACCTTGCTCTGCTTCGTCGAGGTCGCCTGTGTTGAGATACCAGCCGTAGTACCTATTCAGGCATATGACATCAAAAAGATCAGCAATTAGATCAGTGTGAATATTGGCCTGGTTCTCGTTGGCGAAGCAGATTGGACGTGTTGGGTCCAATTCGCGGTTCAGTTTTATAAGGGGCTCCATGTACTCCCTCACACCAGGCTCACTGGCAGCAGGTTCATTTGCAATCGTCCACATAACAACACTGGGGTGATTCTTATCGCGAGCAATAAGTTCACGTATAGCTTGAGCGTGAGCGTCGTGTGTCTCGTCGTTTATTGTTTCTGGTGAAAATGTTGGTATCGGCTTATGACCAAAAAGACCGGCAACAATTGTAAGGTTGAGACCGACTGCTGCTGTCTCATTAATGACAACAATTCCATGACGATCCGCGTACTCAAGGACTTCTTCTGCGTATGGGTAGTGGGAAGTTCGGAAAGAATTAGCTCCCATCCACTTCATCAGTTGGAAGTCGTGAATCATGTAGGCTGGGTCGTGTCCTTTGCCTCGGATTGGTGTATCTTCATGCTTTCCAAATCCGGTAAAGTAAAATGGCTTCCCATTTATGAGAAACCTGTTTCCTGAGACCTCGACTGTTCTAATTCCAACCGGTAATTCGTAAGTGTCTACTACCGTGTTCCCGGAGCATACTTCTACGCGAAGTTGGTAGAGATATGCAGCTCCTGGTTGCCAGAGATGGGCCGATTCAACAACCAAGGAGCCACTCAATTGAGAAGATTGACTGACGGGACATTCGTCTTCGTCCAAGATTGTCACCCTGATTGAGTGATGATCCAAAGGGATACTTGTAGCAACATGAAAGTCCATAACACCAGTAGTGCCCTCCACTTTAGTGACAACTGTGATGTCCTTGACAGAGATGCTTGGCACAGCGTACAGCCATACTGATCTTGCAAGCCCGGCATAGTTGAAGAAGTCGTGCTGATAGTGTTGCTTTCGCTTGCCGTTCTTTAGTGTCTCTATCTTTCCTGGTGGAATAGTATGCCAGTCCAGTTCATTGTTAACCGCCACAGTAAGGCGAACTTGCTTGCCAGGCTGGACGTGCGAAATATCTACCTCGAAAGGCGTGTAGCCCCCGATATGCTCAGCGACAAATTGATCGTCAAGGTACACACGTCCTCGATGCGTGGCAGCATCGAAGCGCAGAAAATAACGATGTTGACACCAGCTAAGCGGAACAGTGAAGCGCCTTTGGTAAAAGACCCAGCCAACATGATTGCGAATATTGGAGTCAATGAAGATATCGTTGTAGCTGGCGGGAACAGGAACTTGGAGCTTTGGCAGTATGTTTCGTTCCCACGCTCTGTCTTCGTCAATGTCGATTGATTCGGAGAGGGCAAAGTTCCAGACACCATCCAGTGAGACAAGCTCTCGAGAAGCGTTGGCCTGTGGTTTGAGCATCTTGATAGCTTGAATTTGGGCGACTTGGTGATTACAATAAGATGGTGGAACGCCACACCGAACGAAAAAGATGTTGCCAACAGAATCTCGAACCAAGGGCCTTTTCTACCAATTGCAAACCAAATACTTCGGAGCAAATGACCGCCACTCGCACAAGTATCCGACAAGATGTCTTCAATTGTCCTGTGGCCGGCAATTCTGTTTGAACCATGGCAGCAACACTGTCGAATGAGAGTTACCCTGAAGTTCAGGATGCCCTCGGCTTAAGCATCGGCCGATGATTGTGCGACAACCTTACCTAATGTGTTCTAGTTCAGGCCCTGCTCCCCTGTCAAATCTCTCGTGACAGAATTCCACTTTGATCGCCACCAATCATCATCATTAACGGTGAGCTACCGAGTCGGTTTGCGGGGTAACAAAAATGGCAAATGAATCGCTGAAGAGACAAACAATATCAAAGCTCTCCACTCAGATTGGAGCTAAGCCAGCCATGTTAGCGGCAAGTTCGCCGACGCTGAAAATAATTCGACCTTTCACGTCACTTTCAAACACGATGGAATTATCGCACGATAACTCCCCCGAGGCCGAGCTCCCATCTTGCAGTGGCTGCCGCAAACGGAAACTCAAGTGTTCCAGACAGAGACCAGCTTGCTCCAATTGTGAGCGATTGGGTTAGTATACAACAAAAACCAGGGTTGAGGGACATCTTGTTTATGTTCCGCAGGTGCCCCTTGTGTTTACGAAAACCGTCGGACGAAGCCGGGCTTGAAAGGTGGTGCTGTCGAAAGTCTCAACCAGCGATTAGGTATGAACCAAGTCAACCCTATAGCTCCATCAAGACGTGTACTCAGAGACGGATAGAAAAGGTCGAGGAAGCATTATTTGGCACATTTCAGGAAGGGCCACATGACTCAGAGGGCAAAACTCATAATCTCTCGACCGACAGAATAAGCGGAAGTAGCTCAGCGCCTCTGGAAACAATCCTTTCTACCCTCGCTGGGGAGTTACAAAAGCTGAATAAAAACATTGAACCGACTCGCAAAAGACGATTTGAATACGACCCATACCGAAAAGTCAACGCGGTGCTGAAAAGACAAAGGCGCGATATTGCCGAAGAGCAAATAGAATCCAGTAATGGAGATGTTACACAGCAACAAACTCGACAAGCCTCATCCTACCGTATCGACATTGTCGAGGACCATTTAGACGAGCTACTAGAGGCACATTTCGATAATGTCCAGCCATGGATTCCAATGATAGCCATGAGAGGGTTTCATGAACGTATTCGGGAAGATGCTGAACAACAGTTTACCATTGTTCTCGAGGCAATGATGATAGCCTCTCTTCGTTATGTCGAAATCAATAATAAATCACTGGACGACACTTTTATCAGTAGAGAGACGTCAAGATTGCGAACGAGTGTCATGATGGGTGCCATGGAAGGTCTAAGAACAGAGAACTTGCAAGCGCTTATTATGATTGCTTTTACTGAGGTAAGTCACCTTCCCTGATTTTAATTAAGCTTTTACTAAGGATACAGATTGGAAATGGCAACTTGGAAAAGGCTTGGCCTATCATTGGGACACTAACAAGGACAGTGGAATACATGAGCTTGTCCGTTGAATCTGAAGTTCATCAACGCAACAGTGGACTATTGTCAGATAGCTCACTGTTACCAGAACCCCGAGACTGGCTGGAAGAGGAGGAACGAAGACGCATTTTCTGGAACATCTTCATCCTTGATAGAATCTCATCTATCATCAAGGGATGGACGCCAGGCATTAATTCAGCTTGTGTTCGTCGAAGACTACCTATATGCGGCGGAAGTTGGTTTCACAACGAACCAGCTATCACGCCATACTTTGGGAATTGGGATCAACCCGCAGCACAGAACGGTCACGGTATGAGCCCTTGCTATTCTGCTGGAATTAGTGCTGGTGGCACAGAAAGGCCAGCGAGTACTTACAGTATCCGGGCCGGCGACAGGGCATCTGGGGATATTTCTAAGATTGGCGCTTTAGCTTATTACATCCAGTCGATTGATTCACTCAGCCAGATATCCATGACCTTCCTGCAACCTATTATAGACTTCAGCAACAGACAGGAGGTGTCTCATTGGCTAACCAAGTTCAAAGAACTCGATCTCCGTTTAGTTCAGTAAGTCTTGCTCTACCAGTCGAGTATTTGGCTGACAAATGCAGTTGGAAAATGTCCCTGCCACAACAGTGGAAAGACTCTGGCGTTTCGCGCAAGATAATGCCTGGCGTGATGGATCCCAGCATGACACTAGCCAATGCGACGCATAACACATCTGTAATCCTTCTCCACGAACGAATTGCATATCCCGACTCTGAGCTTCTCGGCCTGAATATACCAAGTCATTTCAGTGCTCAGAACTGTCTCAATGCCGCAGTCGAGACGGCGAATATCACTACTAAGTACCTCGGAGGATACCCGTCAGCTCGTCCTGTGCCACCCCAAATGGGAATATGCGCTTTCGTCAGTGCCAGAACTCTGTTAGGTAAGATGCCAGGAGACTTGTCTGGCCTCATCTAATATAGGATCACAGTTCACTCTAAATACTATGATACTGCTTTGTCCAAGGAATTCCAGAACCTGTTGGATAACTTGACAGACATGTCCAATCGATGGGCCGGGCTTGAACAGACAGGCCAAACAAATAAGAACCCCAACTTCTTCGATCAACTGTCTAACAACTTGCAAAGTCAACTTCAAGAGCCTCAGAGATCAGGCCAAACCATACCAGGCTCCGTCTCAACATCTGAGGTTGGAGGACCTGTTTTCAGTTCCAGATCGTTTCAAGATAGTCACGCTCCAGCCATACCTGATATTCCACATACCGTTGGAAACTTCGCACGTGGAATGCATAACCCAGTTCAACTAAGCAACCATCATTGGCATGTTGACGCACAGCCACCGCATACAGTCTCAAAGGATGACCTGTTTACAATATCTCAAACTCTGCTGAATGACGACTTCCTCGAGTTGGATCGTATTGTCAGCTTTGAGGACATGATGGCAGTTGGGAATATGACACAGTATTATAGCCCAACCAGCTAGAAAGATAATACATTGAGTTTAATGGAAGATTACAGTACATTTATGCGCAAGCAGCAGAGCCACTAGACTAGTCTTGAGGCATGTATTATAGCGATCGTCATTCTCTAGCCTATTAAAACAAGTGCACTGAACACAAAAATAGCTGCGACAATTTAATTGGTTTCTTATACGTTGAGGCTGACGGTTGTGGCGTAGATTATCTACTAGTTTTCAGCTGAAATACCCAACAGCGGGAAATTTAGTCTAGTTCTGTCGATCAGGTCTTAGACCAAATGCCACGTCACTTACAGGCTTATCGTTGACGTCAGTGGCATTTGTTACGGACATATATTACTACTTCCCTCTTCCCTTCGTACTCATCATTCTCCATTCTACAGACAGAGATTTTGTATCAATTTTAAAAATACAACAGTTATGATGAACCACAATACTGAATTTGATGACGACGGCGTGCTTGTCACCAAGTGTGATGTATGCTATTGTGGTATCAACGCTTGGCCTGAGTACTTGTAGCTAATTGAACACATAGTACCCTCCCCCAAATGAAGATTAGACAAACAATTACCAAGATATGGGTGGTGACGAATACTGGGGTGAAGGTGGTAAAGCCTCTGTGATTCTAGGGGGTCACGGACTGTATGGCGACATCAAACCGCTTGTCGCAAAGGATGTTGAATCAGGACAGCCTTACACATTGTTCGAGCTCGACAGAACCTACTATTTCATCAAAGCAGCTGATGATTCTGTCGAACGCATTCACTTTCCTCAGTCGCTTGGAGAGATTCTCGGAACAATTGGAGATCCAGATATTGGGCTTAGGGAGATTTCAACGGAAACTCTCTAAGACTCTTGTGATACAAAGTAGAAGGCAGGAGTTTAACTCTAAAGAGACTGCGATATATCTCAGTTACAGTCTCTTTGTCTGAGCTGGTGACACTCTATAGGACTTAGCTTTAAGCCACCATCGCCCAATTCGTTTTCTAGAGCAGACATAAGGAAGAGGCCAATGCCTTATTATTAGAAACTCAAAATCTCACAGGTAAGAAGGTTGTGTCTTTGGTGATACTAAGAACGTCGAGTGTCAAGATCTCATCATTATCTTGAGCCACCCTGGCGTCAAACACTTCGATCTACCTCTAGACTGCAATGGTATGGCCTGGCGAGACGAAGCTGCCATATTCCAAAATGGTCAATTCTACAGTCTGCTGAACAATGCAGCAGATCTACACCACATCAACCTCTCAACCAATATCGACTTTCAAGACGAGCTGTGGGAGATAGACAATAGAGACGAGCTGTGCTTTCCCCTCTGCGGTATCTTTCCTGTCGACAAGTGGACTAACCTCCATGATGGTAACCCTACCCACGCTACCCGCCTCGTTGAGGTCCATCGAACTCAGTTTCTTGGAATTTGTTCCCTGGTATAGAGAGAGCTATAGGAGTGTATTCGAAGAAATGCATGCAAGTCTTGACTGGAGAGAACGGACGCCGGTAAATAGGCCCAAGATCATCGTTTTTGTTGATCGGAGAGGCAGGACAGTTGATGTTAGTGTCGAGACCGAGGATTGTTTGTATCGCGACGGAGAAAATCCTTTTACGATGGGGAGTAGCCCATTCTTCTCAGAAAAGCGACATTATGTCTTTTGGGATTTAGGGAAAGAGTTAGACGTGTTCGACCCAGATCATCAACAACCAGTTGTTTCAATTTAGCTCTCTAAACTTGAGACTTGTCTTTCCTTTGCGTATGCTGATGAATTGACAAAGAAAATGCCGTTTCAATTGGATCCCAGATGAGCGTGTTATCAGACGCCGGTTTACTGTAGCTACCTAATCTGTAAATCTTCCTTTCTAGATATAAATTTAATGATACAGTTAATAAGGTCTCAGCCTAACATTTATCAGACAAGCTCCCGCTCCTCTCTGAAGCCGTCTGACTTGGTGATCTAAACACCATCAGCATTGCTAGTCTCTCCTTGACCAACGAAGCTCTTCTTGAGATCACTGTAGTAGAAACGGTCGCTGTGCCCACCCAGAGCAATCTCATTTCCGTCGTTGGTACTAACCTACCGCTTCAATAAAAAAGGGTAATTCCTCTTTTTAATTATCTTCACAGTTGATAAAAGTATTACCCTATATATGATATTTTATTAGTTAGTTAAAACACATTACAATGAAATCTCAGAAAATTCTCAAGGTAGATATAAAATACATTCTTAAATAATCTGTATAAGCTAAGATAGCTGTTAATAGTATATACTAGAAGTGTGCTATAGAAGTTGTGAAATATAATAATAAAGCTTCTCCCCTTAGCCCTTCTGGCCCCAAACACCAAGCTCCTTGTCCTCTAGGAACCTATGCCTGAAGCTGCACTAGACAAGGCCTACTAAACAGAAAGGTCAAGTCACTGAACTAGCTTATTTGACAGCAACACAAGCATGAGTGTCTTTCCACAAACCGCTGCAATCCTTCTTGACTGCTGGGTTCCACTTGAAGAACTGCTCCATTGTGATCTTCCTGTATTTTAGAAGGGCCTGGCATGTAGTTGTAGAAGTGACGTGGTGAAATGTGACACAATTCTTGACCATACCATCTTGAATAGGCGAAGGTGTCTTGATTCCATTACTGGGAGCCGTTGCGGTAGGCTGGGGCTTAGAGCCAATGACACCAACACATGCACTGGTGTCCTTCCAGAGTCCGGTGCAGTCTTTACCGACAGCGGGATTCCACTTGATAAAATCGGCAAGGGTGATCTTATTATAATCAAGAATACCCTGGCAGGTAGTCGTATCCTTCACTTTGTGGAACTTGTTACAGTTGGCCACCATGCCTTCCTGGATAGCCTCTGGGGTTTTAACCCCATTGCCAGAAGGCTGCTTGGTAGGAGAGGGCTTCTGGGGAACGGTGGGCGAAACAGCGGTCGGGGTTGTCTTGATGACTGATGTCACCTTGGTTGAAGCAGGAGCCGTGCTTTTAGGAACAACGGCGGTAGGTGAAGGCTCATCAGGATCATCGTTAACAGACCCAATCACACAGTAAGTCGTTTTCGTGTCGATGCTAGGGCACTTGATACCAGAGTTCAATGCCTTGAGGTCATCCTCAGATATGCCCCAGGCATCAGCAAAAGTTGCGCATGTCGCCCCACTGTCGGGAGAGGTGTAGAAAGAACAATCCACACCTCGACGCGAGGGAATAGAACGGGCATAGGGAAGCGCTGGGAGAAGGCCTATAGCCAAAAGTGTTGTGAGATGCATCCCGTTGGCTTGAAAGATGGATGAGAAGAAAGAGAGACTAGATGCAGATGTTGATTCAGTATCTACCTAGGGCCGATCACAACTCGATTTATACCTTTCTCTCTTTCGATCTGGTGGACTGAAAGTCCCTCAATCTCCTGATGAAGTCTACTGTTGGTCTTCCAAAAATCTGCGCCTCATCGACGAAGAGCAACACCTTCCCTCTCCAGAAACTCTTGTGATAGACCCTGTTAGCGGAGCATTGTTGAGGCTGTTGGCTCTCACTCTTGGCCTCGGCCGAGAACGGTCCACTAGCAAGCATTGCGTTGATACTGAAGATTGTTCCGACGGGCCGAACCAGTGGTTGCGTGGGGTTAGCCTCAACCGCTCCAAAAGTCAATTTTATGCTTGTTCCATGTGGCCAATCTGACCCCAGCTTTCCCCAATTTAAAACCCCAATGGGGAAATTGCCTTCACGGTAAAATCAATGAGGAACCTTTGAAGACCGGAAAAGGTGACGCAGTCTTGGCGCTGTAGCCGAGCTGGATCCTAGTTGTTGGAGGCTGCGAATTGTATGTACTCTCTTCTGGTAGCGAGTTTCAACGTATGAGGAGTAATGTTGCCTGTCGATCTTTACTTATCTAGTCACCCCGTGGTCTTGATCCGCGGCAGAGGCCGAATACCCATTGTGATATATGCTGCTTTGTACCGGGGGTTTTCCTTATCCCTACAGGGCCCCGCTGAAATAACTGTTTTCCATGGTGCATTGACTAATATCTGTCAACCAACAACTACCAAGCCGGAAACACGGCCGTGCAGATGCCAACACGTTGCTCATGTGCCCTGACAGACGCAGGGTCGTAGATCCCGCTCACTACAAGAAGTCGCTCAGGCCCTTGTAAACTAAATTTGTTCCTGCGGACATTCTCACCCAACATTTCACTCATTTGCAAAATGCGTTGCCTCTACTCCTTAGCATGTTGGTTCTTCCTCATCTTTATCTCCAACGGGGTTACTGCCGAGGAACCGCAAAGTGATTCTGCAGGCACCTTGGACTTCGGTCTAGTCTTTCCACGCAATGAGTCGACATTTGTTCCCTCTTTGATGACACCTTTTGTTTTTTCTTTCCGAAACCCCGAACTTGTCCCTATTCTGCTACCGTATTTTATTTATTCCGTTTACAATTACAGCAATACTACCAATCCTGCTCTTGATGGCAGGATTTTTGGGGAGTCTATGAATCTTTCGGCCAATCATAACCCCCACTTCCACGTCGGTTACCATCGGCAGTTGAATGTTGAAGGCAAATGGCTTATGACGCTCACTGCTGGTGTTCTCAATTGTGTCGAGGATCGACATCACCTCTACAACAATTCACACTATATTGACGCCAACTTTACCAAAATCAACATTACTTTCACTACAAAGGGCCCTTCAGGACAGGTCGACCTCGCTGCTGAGACAAGCAGCAAGAATTGTTCATCTCCAGTTGGACTCACCGTCGATGTCCAAGAAATGATCAAGGTCCCGGAAGGTGATTACCGTGCCGACGATATGGTAGCAGAGGTCTGCGCAGTCGAGCCTCTGGTAACTTTGGCAGACAAATGTGTGGCTGTGACCCCTGCAGCTATATCAAGCGTCGCCGCCGAAGCGTCTTTCCGGGTGTGCGGCAGCATCGCGAACAGGTCGGAAATCCCCGAGAGTTTTGGTTGTAAGCCACTGGGTTGGAAAGAGAGTATGGGAGTGCGAATTGTGTTTGGAGGGACCACTTGCTTAGCATTATTACTGGGAGCTCTAGCCTACATCTTGTAACATCACTTGGTGCTCTTCTCTCTAGCTCATACCTCGCACGCTAGTTCCAATATTCCAATACAATTTGCCTGTTCTCCGAATAAATTACAAAGTAGATCATGGTTATTCTACCAACAAGTGCTTTTTTTGTAACCGTAAATCCGTACTTGGCATGCTCAAGTTAACCAACAAACCTCAGACCCTTGACACGACTCAGGGCCAGGCCATTTCTCCTGATCTGATCATTTCTTGGCGAGTCTCCACCAACTTCGTATGTACATCAGCTTAGGCTTGGCCCATGTTGATTTGGCCAAGATCTCGCTTTGTCAAATAATGCCATATTCGCACTGGGGCCCCATGTATTCCCTCCCCACAGTAACCCTGATGGTATAGGGGTCTTTTGTACGGATATATCATTCTATAATGTCTCAACCAACAACCAACACTCCGGACTAGCACTTCGAACCAACACTTCGACCGCTAGTCAAGCCGGGGAATGCGTCTGTATCTTGCAATGACCCTAGTTATGGAGAGCTATCTGGACCGTGATTGGCCTAGCTACCCTTGGTAACATTTTGTAACGTAACAAAGAAGAGGGATTAATCTCTTGTGCCGTGCGGCTGTAACACATCATGCAGAAGGTGAGGCCGTGCCGTATTTCGAAAACCCGAGGCAGAACTAGGTCTGTCAGGTCATGCAAGCGAAAGGGATTTTTTTTCCAATAAGTTACTGGGGAGTTTCAGCCCTCCAAAAGAGATAGATTCTATAATATCTTACCAGCGGCCACAATATTAAACCACAAACTAAAGGCATTTCACCACCGTAATTCGTTACAAACCCGCTCATTCATTGTCATATTCTCTTTTAATTCTTCTTTACTCTTTTCGCGCTGAGCTGCATTAACCATGTTGATTTCAACATGGCGTGTGACCGCGCTACTGTTGGCGTTTGTCAACCTCGCCTCTGGTCAGGAAAAAAACAGACTGGGAGCTAGCCCTTACTACCTGAACCACGATGATTGCCCGGAGCGGTGCAGCATATCTGGTCCTGAGCCAGGCAACTGGTCCGTGTACCAAGATCTCACGCAGCTCAGGATGTGTCAAGAAACCATGTTCTTTGCCTTCTCCCTCTTTGATCCCATCGATGAAGATTCTACTCATCGCATTCATGCCTGCACATCATTTGGCCCAGACTTTTCACTTCTTCCCAACGCGACCACTATCCAAGCCGCTGCTTCTTCTCCCATCAGTGTCGATTATGAGATTGGTTGGCACAAGGACGGGTTTGAACTGGCTGCTTCTGGAATTCGTTCCATCACCAGGCAAGCTCGCCACTACCTGACTCATGGACATGGCACTGCAGATGGGCCTGCTATCATGTTTGCGCAGTCTGGACAAGCCACTCTTGGTCTATACGTGGGCGAACACCTCGGAAGTCAAGTTACTGGCTCTTCTGCACTCCAAATGTTGGAGAACAACCTTGACAACTTGAATGTTACAGGATCCAATCTGGCTATGCAACTATGCGTTCCAGATTCTGGCAACGCTCATTCGTTTGGTCTCATGGTAACAAGCAACGGAACCTTTGCTTCCATCCAAAAGGCTGTTCAGTCGTGGGCCAACGGAACCTGCCTGTCCTTTCCGGAGTCTACAACCATGGCCGGCCAGGCTTTGTACACCAAACCGCTAGATGTTCTGACTAACGTCAATAACTCTACCAGGCCAGCAAAGCCCGTGTCTACAAGCAGTGAGCATGGCCGACGCCACCAACATCTGCATGTCCGTGCTGAGTGCAGAACCACCCGGGTCGAATCTGGGGACAGTTGCGCCAAACTGGCACAAAGATGCGGCATCTCAGCCAGCGACTTCACCAAGTACAATCCAGGATCCAAGTTCTGCGCTGAGCTGGTGCCTAAGCAA
Organism: Fusarium sambucinum; assembly: GCF_050947815.1. Classification (NCBI taxonomy): domain Eukaryota; kingdom Fungi; phylum Ascomycota; class Sordariomycetes; order Hypocreales; family Nectriaceae; genus Fusarium; species Fusarium sambucinum. The sequence continues at coordinate 9,362,439 of NC_139293.1, read as the reverse complement.
CACGTTTGCTGTTCAAAAGGAGATCTTCCTGACCTCCGACCTACCAAGAACAAAGACGGTTCTTGCCACGCCTACAAGGTTGACAAGGGTGACAACTGTGCAAGTATCGCCGTCGAGAATGGTCTCAAGGTTGAAGATCTTGAGAAGTTCAACATGAAGACATGGGGTTGGGCTGGATGCAAGAGGCTCTTCTATCAGACTGTCATGTGTTTGAGTGAAGGAACTCCCCCATTCCCTGACGAAATCGCCAATGCAAACTGTGGTCCGCAAAAGCCGGGAACCAAGAAGACTGGGGATACCACCGATATCTCTGATCTCAACCCTTGCCCTCTCAATGCCTGTTGCAATATCTGGGGCCAATGCGGAATCACCAAGGAGTTTTGCACTGATACCAATACTGGTGCCCCCGGAACTGCCAAGGAGGGCACCAACGGTTGCATCTCCAACTGTGGTACCAAGATTGTCAACAGTGGCGGTGGTGGCACAATCAAAATTGGTTACTTTCAAGGTTACGGTATGGGTCGGCCTTGCCTCTACCAAGATGCCTCCCAGATCGACACGTCAAAGTACACACACTTGCACTTTGCGTTCGGCACTCTTACCAAGGACTTTGATGTTGAAGTGGGCGACAAGCTCTCTCAGTATCAGTTCAAAACCTTTACAAGTTTGACTGGCGTCAAAAGGATCCTTTCATTTGGCGGCTGGGACTTTTCAGCACTACCTGCCACTTATTCCATCTTTCGAGAGGGTGTAAAGCCCGCCAATCGACTCAAAATGGCCAAACAGATCGCCGCGTTCATTGTTAAGCATGATCTTGACGGTGTCGACATTGACTGGGAGTATCCTGGAGCACCTGATATTCCTGGCATTCCACCAGCTGAGAAAGATGAAGGACAGAACTACCTCGCTTTCCTCGTCGTCTTGAAGAACCTGTTGAAGGGCAAGTCGGTATCTATCGCTGCTCCCTCTTCTTACTGGTACTTGAAACAATATCCTATTAAGGACATTGGCAAAGTCGTGGACTATATTGTCTACATGACATATGATCTTCACGGACAGTGGGACACGGAAAACTCCCACTCGCAGGAAGGCTGTGCATTTGGTAACTGCCTTCGCAGTCAGGTCAATCTCACTGAGACTCAATACTCGCTGGCCATGATTACCAAGGCTGGTGTTCCAAGCAACAAGGTCATTGTGGGTGTCACAAGCTATGGGCGGTCGTTCAAGATGGCCTCAGCTGGTTGCTATGGCCCAGACTGCTTCTACACTGGCAGCAAGATACACTCAGACGCAAAGGAGGGCAAGTGTACTGGTCAAGCCGGCTATATTGCCGATGCTGAGATCGAAGAGATTCTCAAGGACAAAAGCCGCGTTGTCAAACACTTTGTTGACTCAACAAGCCACAGCGACATTCTCGTATACGACAATACCGAATGGGTGGCTTATATGAGCCCCAGCACCAAGAAGTCTCGCGAGTCTGTATACAAGGCGTTCGGCATGGGTGGCACCACTGATTGGGCCGTCGATCTACAGGAGTACCACGATGTCCCCAAGCCCTCCAAGTCCTGGGCTATCTTCAAGGAAGACGCAGCAAGCGGTTACGATCCCAAGCTGGACAACGAGAGAAGTGGCAATTGGACAAAAATCAACTGCGATTCGCCAGTCATACGCGATCTCAAAGGATACACAGCACCTCAAGTGTGGAGGGAAGCGGGCACCGATGGTGCTTGGAAAGATCTGATGAAGATTTGGAACACTTTGGATAAGGACAGGCGCTACACATTGAGCAGGTCGATCACCATGAATCTCAGGTACACGCCAAAGCCCTATTGCCAACGGTTGAAGAACGCACCTTGCGATGCCCTGGAAGTTTGCAACAGCGAGATGAACACCGATCTGGCAGGACCTGCGGGAATGTTCATCTGGAATTCCTTGGCCACGATCCACCAAATGTACAGCGACTACTACGATGCAGTGAACGACGCGGCTATTTTTATCGCCTTCGATCTCGATGCTTTTGGCAACAAGTTTGCACCAATCCCTGAAAAGGAAGACAATACATGGCTTTTAGTAATGATTGATCTTCTTACCTGGGGTACTTCTTCAATAGCCGCGTAAGCCTCCACAGAAGTCCACAAATGCCCTCACTCTAGCTAACATACTCTCAGTCCCTTCTTCAATTCACAGCTTCGCGGACTTCCCTACTTTAAGGGCAATCCGAATACCCATGACAATGTCAAGGACACGGCCATGACTTTCATTGGACAAAGCACAACTCTGGCGAAAGATTTAATGAGTGGCACCGATTCGGAGTAAGTTCGCAGTCGTCCTACTCCATAGCAATAATAAGTACTGACGCAATGCCCAGCACTACATGGACAGTGGAGAAGAGAGACGATTTCAAGAGCTACATGGGCCAGGTGCTCGAGGGGTGGCAAACGCTCGCCAATGCTTCAGTGAACGATCTTTTCAATGGCTCTAAACCGGAATCAATCAAGACACTTTGGAGCCTTATTTCAGATGGGAAAATGATTGAAGCCGGCGTCGACGGCGACGGGTCGAAAGACGTGAAGGATGATTTCATGAACACAATCGACCTCAAGAAACACGTTGCAAAGACTTTCTATGGATATATTATTCCTACGGTATGGAGAGTCTCTGAAACGTATGCTTTCATTCTTGACTCAGGTTATGACTGTTACGCGGAATATCCATCCGATGACTACGTGACCAAAGAAGCCATGGATGCTACCAGCACCTGTTACGGCGGACGACGTTACTACTTGGTCTACCCGAAAGAAGACGACATTGGAGGCTGTAAGAATGATTGTCAATGGGGCGGTTCATGCCCAGAAATTTGCAAATGGAACAAGTTCATTGCTCCACCGGGTATATCAACTCTCAACGGGAGCAGTTTTGGGGGCATCTCGATACAGGATCTCATCGTCGGGTAAGTCACTGAAGCTTTCCTCATGGCTGCGAAATATGTAACTAACCCAAGGGACACAGTTCCGTTCGCACTTACGAGCAAAACGGGAAAAAGAACACAGCAAAGCCTAGTGATCTAGTCGCCGGCCATCTTGACAATGACGATCTTTTCAACCTCGACGTCACTACGCCCGGTATTATGCGCCTCCCAGTATGCAGTCCCGAACGCGCATATCAATCGTGGGATACGACCTCCAAGGGCTCCAGCGCCTTCTACCCATGCGACATCCCCCCCGGGCAGAGGTCGTGCAAAGCGTCGACTTTCACTTACCAGGACGACACGAGCAACGCATCTCCGCTGGCGTCGGACTGCGAGGTTATGATCAAGAACTTTGAGAATGACGGCTCGACCAAGTGGACAACACAGACAGCGGATCTTCAGCATAGGGAGCTTGGACACTATGGCACCTGCGCCTTTGGAGTTGAGGCGACGAAGCTCAATGGAAACATACACTTCCATTTCGGTGGCGGGGACCTTACCGAGGCCATTAATACCGCTATCAAGAAGTTTAAGAAGAATGGCAAGATCGGTGCGTCTGGTAAGGTGGATTGTGCTGGCAATACGAGCAAGTCGCAGCCAGTCTTATGGGGCATCTACCATCATTCTTAGATATAGTACTTAAGTAGCACATAGTATCTTCTAAAGTGAGACGTTTAGGGTCTAGACTACTCGGGCTTATACTGGCGCATATTGCAGTGGGTGATATTAATGTATCTTGATGTTTAAATAGTTTAATTAACAACTTCAAAAAGTCAGAAAACATATGCACTAGGGTTTCACGTTCTATAACTTAGACTAGGTTACAAGGCAGGAATATAATGAACGTTTCAGCTCCGTGGGAAAGGAATTATATATAGACTAATAGTAAATAATAACATTGTAGTAAAACACTGATTATTAGAATTTTAAATTATTATTAAACTACTGACAGTCCTGTACTTGATGTATTGTACTTCTTCTCTGATATACCGTTAGAATCTGGTCTCTGGTTGATTATGTACACGAGGTGGTATATGACCCAGGACAGGGCTCTGTTCTTGCCCCTCATGGTACTCCTCCAAAGGATCCGTGCTGAGTTCTTGGGGAGTACGTTCTACTACCCCGTCCATTTCATGAACTGTCATCATACGAACAGGTGAGTAGGACTGTCCATAGCCCTGATCAACGGTAGAGTTCATGTTGTAAGAGCTAAATGTTTGGGGAGATATTGGTAGCGGTGGGGAGGGCTTAGTGTGATCCACAGACAAACCACTAGGATAGTAAGGGGTGACGGTGCTTGTGGAAGGGAAATAATCTACGTGATATGTGAGAAACCCGTCTATTACACAAGAGATGTTAGAGAAATACTTACGACTGTCATAGGTTATAGGCGACTGACCTGTCTCGGAAGCTCTGTGCGATTCTCCAATTCAGGCCATCTCAACAGTTCTTCTTCGTTTTCGTTGACACCTCTAGATAAAGCAGGTCAAGAGGGCGATGAGCGTTATTCCCACAGCAGCAGACCCGGTAGCGATGCTAACTATTGCCCTAGTGCCTAAACCAGTACTACTGCCACCACTTGCTGGACTCGACGGTTGACTGGAGAAAAAGCTCACAGGGTGCAGAAATGCTTGTCGATCGTCTTTGTTCTTCGATAGAACGGCTGGTAGGAGACTCGTGTTTGGGCAACCATCGTTGCAGGGACTAGTATTGCAATACCCCATGAAGGGCAGATTGTTACGATTGGTCACCGTAATAGCGCTGTAAGGCTCTATAGGCAGCTGTAAGCACCACTGTAATCGCTAGCATAGTGATTATGGCCCGATCTTTTGCCCTGTGGCTTAACGGCTTGTGCAACCGTTACACAGATCCCTAGTTAATAATATCACGAATCTCTTACGATAAAAGCAGTATTATTTAGTTAATTAACTAGATAATCTATACTAAGCCTTTAACTTTAAGCTTTTTTATTTAGACTTTTTCTAGCTATAACTTAAAGGCTTTAGCTGCTATTATTATTTACTTTTTTAATTAATTAAATTACTTATTATATAAAATAGTCTTATTAAATACCTTAAGGAATTTATTTTATTATTTAAATAGTTTAATTTTTTCCTTTAAAATAACCTTTTTAAGTTATTATATTTTCTTTAGCCTTTTCTTTTTATTATTTTTATATAAAATTAAAAAATTTAAAATATAAATAAAAGCTATTAGCTTAATTTTTATAAAAATATTTTTTTTTATTATATAGAGGTTTATTATCTTTATATATAGCTTAATATTTTTATTATATTTAATTATAGTTTTAATTATATTAAAATATAAGCTATTAAAAAAATAACTAGAATTAATAGCCTTTAGCTTAATAATTAATATTATATATAAGAATTATAATAGATTAGCTATATATAATAAGAGATTAAAATTAATTAATTTAATTAATTTTATTTAATTAAAGTTATAAGAAAAAGAAATTATTATTATTTTTAATATAATAAAAGCTTTTTTTATAAGTTATTTTTATTATAAGGTTTATATTAAAAGAGTTATATTATAAAAAAAAACTTATTTTAAGAAAACCTTAGATTTAATTATTATTAAAAATTTAATATATATAAATAGATTAATCTTTATTAAAAACCTAGAGGAAATTAAAAAGGCCTAAGTAAAAGCTTAAGGATTATAAAAAATAAAATAAAAAGTAAATTAATATCTATATAAGTCTATTAAACTTAAGAAAGTTAAATTAAATTATAAATATAAAGATTAATAGTAATACCTTTAATTATAAATAGCTTAAGCTAATAAAATCTTTAATAATCTTATTATATTAATTAAGAATAAAATTATAAAAATATTATTAAAATAATTAAAATAATAAGAGTTTTTATTTTAAAGGCCTTATAAGAGAAATTATATATAGAGTTAATAAGGTTAATAAAATTAATTAAAAGTTAATAAGGAATTTTATTAAAAATAAAAAAAGTTTAAATATATATTAATTTAAAAATAAAAATTAACTTTATAGAAATTAATATAATTATATAATATATAGTTTTAAAATTTATTATTAAACTTATATTAAAATACTAAAATTTTAAACTATATTATAAACTTAGTCTAGTTCTTAGATAATATACTGCATATAAGTCAGTTGCGGATTTCACTAAGATGCACACCTCTGCAAAACTTACAGGGATAAAAAGGTAAGTAACCTCACGCTCGTATTGGGCCCAAGCCTCACCGTACTTTTCACGGCAGCGGCGAGCGTCGCGTCTAGCACGGTGAATGACCATTATAGTAAAGAAGACGGAGTAGAACCAAGGGAAAGGACTTTTGAAGCCGGTGATTAAGCCCCAGGAGAGGGCAAAAAATATGTCACAAGAGTAGTGGATTTTGCGGGCATAGCCGAGCCAGCCGTCCACCATGATTACATCTCCTTTGGAGGAAGTAATGGTCTTGGGGTTTTTGATTGTTTGCCACGGCAGCTGGGGGAAAGTCTTGCGATTAACAAGCTGGTTGCGCTCCTCGGCGCGGAAGCCGTTCTTCTGGCTGTTTGTTGTATCCCAAACCCAATATACAAAGAAATATAAGATGTAAAAGGCCGCGAGCGCAATGGGGCTCCACTTGTACTCGGATGGATGGTGGTTGGCTAGGAAGAGAGCACAGTGGCAGTATGACATAGGGACACCGGCAAGGTTCCAGAAAATAAGCATAAAGCCCCATTTCTCGTAATAAATATCCCTAAAGCGGTGTTAGAGATTCTTAAGTAGACGGTAGGGAGTTAGAGCATTCCTACCAACTGGAAATGATGAGCTGCTCCCCTTTGGCACATGCGTTTGCATATAGGTAGTGCGCAACGACCAAGAAAATCGCCTCGGCCGAGACATATCCATACCTTTCGAATTGACGCGCTGCAGTAGCACAACTCAAACCGAAGAGAATAAACCATGGGATACGGACCATAAAAAACATCTTAAAGTCCAAGACACCAAACATACGAGGGTTCAGCTCGGCACCAAGCCAGAAATCATAGATAGGATACCCTGTCATACGATGCTGGGCGCCTCTCCAGAGAGCAGAGAAGTATGCAATACAGGCCACAAGGAAACCGCTAAGGATTGCCACAGACATAAGAGGGCCAAATTCATCGATAAAGGTGTAAAGTGGAAAGAAACCACTCAGATGTAGGGCAGCCAAGACGAGAATTGTAAAGTGGAAGCTGACATAGCAGTTGCATAAGTACCTCAGCTGTTTTCCGTTCTCGTGGGGCAGAGGTTTGCCCCAGGCCCAAACGCCCGGCAGGACACAATAACAGATAGCCTCGAAAATGAAGAAAGTCCAATAGATACGCCAAGCACGGAGGGAAGGGTAAGCATCCATGTAGATAAGCTCAACTAAATGTCTGCCAAACTCCCCCCAGCTTTGGTCCTCTTTAGGCAGAGGCAGCTTTCCAGCATAGTGAGTGGCGCCAATCCACATATACCACATAAGCAGGGGAAAACCTATCATCAAACATAACGCGCCAAGGCTGCCACCGAACTCAAACTCATTTGAGGTACTGATTTTGGGGTCAGTGCCAACTTCCCAGCCATCGATGCGCTCGCCCTTTTGGTAAGTGCGGCTGGTGGGCGCCTTGGACTTGGAGACATTGGCCGCGGACAAGACCGGCGAGAACTTGCGCCTGGCGGGAGCTTGAGGAGGTGTCTTCCTAAACGACCAATAAATTAGCGAAGATCGTAAGATGGTTGCGATGGGATTTCACATCGTGGAATGTTGAGCGAGGGTCACCATAGTTCCGGCACCCTGATATGGCTGTGTATTGATACTGCGACAGGCTGATTATTCAAATTAATATGGAAAAGAGAGGAGAGATCGATGTACTGCATACCAAGAGCGAAATCGACGATCCCTTATATACACAAGCCCTAGTAGTAGTGTTGCAAACATTGCGTGTCAAGGAGAGACAAGGCCTGTTCAAAAGAAATGCTTGCTTAGCGGCGCCGAAATTCCGTCAACTCGCACTCTCGGGCCTCCGAAACTCCTGGCAATGGTGGATCCCTCTAACAGTGTGTGGGTCTATACGGCACTACGGGATTCTCGGTCTCCGATGATGTACTACTTGGTCAAGGGAGAAGCGTAGCTGAGGGCGCCGAATGGTGGCCTGTGAGCTCCGTGTAGTGGGCCAGGTTTAATTAGATAAGGCATTCAATACCGTAACCTATACTATTCTGGGGGGAAAGGGCGGGAGAAATGCTAATGGAGGCTGTCTTATTTGCTCTTATTGTATGAGTTATAATGTAAATTTTCTTTTATATAATTGCAGTTATATATTAATCCTGAAATAGTCAGATTAAATACCACGGAGGGCACTGACGTTTGCGTTTCAATAGACCAGCCGCTGTTGTGGACTTCGAATTGTAACCGTCGAATAGGAGGACTTGACCGATGTAACACGAGATAAGCCATCTGCCCGGTTAAGATGAATAGTTGCGCATATCACGAAGATCTCTTGCATTCCATATCTCCATACCATGACTTTAAATTCCTCCAGTTGTTGCTCGGTTTCATTTATAGGAACTGCAGGTACCCTTTCTGAATGATCCTACTATGATGCTATTGACAAAGAGCAACAAAGGTGATAAAACAACAAATCAGAGATATTGTTCAGTCCTCGTGATACGCGAAATTAATGATCATGGCTAGGGCAGCATCATCCGATGGAAGCCCTGATACAGCTAGTCATATAATCCCCAGATCGTCGAGGATCATTGCAGCGCCCTCTACTGTTCCCTTCTTATTGGTAATCGGTATTTTAATATTATTTGTTTCTTTCTGGTATCTGGAGAAAGACAACAAAGAGACACCTAAAGTCAGTTAAACCAAGGTGGAAACCACAACTCTAGTATAATACCTTGCTCTCACTTTGGCACTTAATCTGCTTCTTGAGTCGGCAAACCTTGCACTTCCAGGATCAACGGTAGTGCAGACTGACGGCACAACAGATGACTCGTCAAGCGCCACCCCAACCATGACCTTTATCGCTGCCCAAACCTCGGATATGATTGCTGCATAGTCTGACATCACACTAGAGCCATTGACAAAATGTGGAGACGGTCGAACTGCTCTAGGTCTGAATATTGGGTGGCTTTCACTCCGCGATAACGGATGGTTACCAGCCCAGACATCGTACTTCATCGGCACGTCTCTACCCACCTTGGCGGCATCGCACTTCTCTATTCTATGAAAAGTACTGGATACCGAGACAAAGACTCTGGAGCGATTCGCTCAACTAGCAACACCCGTTGGCGGAACAGCACCGGACACGGTTCTTTTTCATTACAGTGGTCTCCATGGTTCCGTGTCTTCGATTATCGGGTTGTTCAACGAGCATGTTGTTGTTACACTGTCACTAGACGAAGCTATCTTAATATCAGGAAAATAGAAAATCAAATTATGGTATATTCGTTATCTATCTTGAGGCCAATAAAGACGATTTAGGAGCTCTTATCCTTCTCGATGTGACTTCAAGAGTACTGGTTGGCTCCTCGAAAATCAATCATTAACCCGAGCGCCGTGTTGACTTTCTTGATAAAGTTACTGCAGTCCATACATATCGTACGGGAAATAAGGATTACCCCTTTCCGAAGTGTCTCGGGTGGTTGGACATCTTGAAGGTCGTGCAGCGTATCTTGGCCCTCCCAGTTGATTTGTGATGTGTCAAGAGACAAGCTTGACATTCCAAAGTCTTCCGCAAACGAACCTGAAGGAAGAACAACATGCTTACTGATGAAGTAAGCAGTCAATTGCTTCTCTGCGTGGCAGGCATTGAATTTCCCGCTTATGCCTTGGTCTTTTCTATCCGCTGGTAGCTTGTGGCCAATGATTTGACAAAGGCGAAAGACCTCATCTGTCCATGTTCTTCCCCCAATCTGGACATTGAGTTCTAGGCCTGGCTGATGGCCCCAGCCGCTCATCGCAGCAACAGGTGGGAAGCCAGGATCGCCAATAATGTCACCTCTGAACAGGATACCAATGGTCTTGTACTTGCTGGGTACGTCAAAGTTGGCTAGTAAAGAGATGGTGTTTCTACCACCACGCATAGTTGTAATGGAGATGCCGTTGAGATGTGAAAAGTTTGCTGTGTTCCGACTTCGCTCCTCGTCCGCCTCGTCATATAGTTGACCGATGATTGCCGCACGGTCCTTATTTCTTTCATGCGTTGACTCCTTATAGACCTGAGATTTACCACCAGATCGTCGGTATCGTTCCTCGCTGTTCTCATAAGTATCCGCGGCGAAGTCAATAGCGCGTACCAATCTCCCAGCTCGCATGTATGCAATTGAATTATCGGCTCCATGAGAAAGCAAGTGTTTCACATTCCCCAAGCGCCCCCATAGTGCTGCTTCCATTAGAGGAGTTCGTCCATCAACATCTTTGACATTCGGATCAGCACCGAAGTCAAGTAGCAACTCGACCATTTCCGGATACATTTCGCAAGCGGCAAAATGTAGTGCACTCTCCCCAGTCGTCGTCGTTCTCCCTGTCTCCGTCCGAGTGACCTCGTAGCTTCCATCCTTGTCGTCTTCGGGAACATTTTGGCTGTCTTCATCATCATCATCTAAACTGGGATAAGGATCAATGAAATCTTGTACTCCGTGCAGAAAAATGTCCTTCTCCTGAGATGTCTCAAGATAGTGGCGAACATTCTGCAATCTACCCGCAGTCATGTCAGAGACAATTAAATCCAGCTTCTTCAGGCGAAAAGGTTCAAAGTCACAGTTTTCGGGGCCTTTTATCTCAACTTCCTCTCGTGCCTCAGTCCACTTGCGCCGGTTGCTGACGTCCACCTTAGGCGTAGGTTCAGACTGCGCGAAGTACGAGGTAGGGTCGACTCCTGCACTGACGTACAAACCCCTACTTCTATCGATCTTGTAAAGTCCATTGGCGAGGAAATTGATATTGTAGGACTCATTGTTCTCGCAATGGGAAACGCGATAATGGCTAACGTGGTAGTCCCCACCAAAGCCGTGTCGATGGATCTTGTCGCAATATGGGCAGCGGACGTACATTAGAGAGCTGTTCCACCACACAACATTGGCTTTGTACTTTGTTAAATCGGCCATGATGATTGATACCAAGCTCTTATGTATTAAAGTCAAGTTCAAGCGAATGCAAGTAGGTTTTGTTGATAGCTAATACAAAGTAAACTGAGTTGAAAGTGAAGCGGGGTTATTCGACATCACATCATTGAGTGATATGTCTGGACGGCCAATTACAACCAACCAAAGCACATGACGTCCTCAGACCAATTTGTTACCCCCTCAATTGTGTTTTGAGAATTCTGCAGCTGTTTCGATAGTTATATTCGACTTGAGCTTTGCTGGGACAAGCATTCCTACTAGCCCATCCTTACCTTTCCAAATGCCTAGACCTCCCATGGCACATGGTGAGATGTTTTTTGCTGAACGAAGCCTGCTCAACCTTGGAAAAACACGAATTCGAATTCAAGTATATCACGTACTTGCCTGGAGAACAAGAATATAGAATCATTAGTACTCGTAGTCATACTCACGATTTATCTCCTCTCGCTAAGTCTACGTCGACCAAGGTCAACACCACGCAGTCATCCGCATAACAAATTCTGTCGAACTCATACATTCCGAAGGCCGAAAGAGCGAAGAACCTGATAAGAATGTTCTTGTCGATAACATGCTCAACGAGATGAAGCAGTTAGCACCAAGCTTGTTTGAAGAGATACGAGGGAGAAGGGTGCACCCCGTATTGGCCAAGTCCGAGGTTCGTCATATGATTTGACCGCGAGGATAGGGATCCACCAATCCTTCCGGAGCCTAATCTGAAACACTCTTTTGAGGAGCGGGTTGTCTGGATGTTTCTTCTTGAATCCTTTACCTCTCACGAGAGACATCTCAAACTTTGATTTTCGTAGGGATGTGGCCCATCGCGAATCTCAGAGTAAAGTCCAGTCATGTTACAGGCCATGTCTCCAGCCCAGATGAGAGTATTGAACTCTTCCTCAGCTCCCCAGAAGTGCAACGCCCCGCTAGTTCGGCGATCATTGAACAACAGGTGATGCCATAACTCTAGCAGATAGCCCGTGGGAATCCTCATCCAGCCCCAAGTCCGGTCGTGACTTTCCCTCCACTGTATTGAGACGGCTTTGACAACAGGTTCATCTCTTGCAATATCCTTCAAAACTGCTTCGTCGGCAAGGAGAACAAATTCAAACACCCAATCTGCCATTCCTTGAGTCTCTCTGGGTCTTGTAAACCTAGAGAATCTCGTATTTGGTATCTCGATCATTTCTTTTTCCTTGTACAGTTCATCTTTGCAGAACTCCCGGAGACCTCGAACATCAAGTCCTTCTAGTTGGGAACGATCTTCGCGGGTTTCGAGATAGAATAGATCCTTCAGTCGTTGGACGTCATCTGGGTCTACGTCATGTTCGACGTCCGCTCCCTTTGCGAAAGCGCCGAAGGCCAACATAGTCTGGTGTCTGAGACAGTACAGCAGCATTTTCCAGGCCTCATCGGTGTGCAACCAACGGTTATTAAATATTATATGATCCACGCTTAAATGACTAACCTAGTTACTAGGATGTTTCATTGGAAGGATCGAAGCTTGCATTTATTTGCTAATGGTCCTCAATTAAATAATACCTCAATCAGGTCGATAAAGACATTACGATATAGGGTAGTAGTGAAAAGATTTAAATCGCAAGCATTAGTGTGTAGTAAGAATAATAAGGAGATAAGTCATAAGTAGTCGCAATAATACCTGCAGGGAATCAGTCTCATATATTAGATTATGCAATGATAAGATCGAAAGGTTCTAAACTGGTGACGTCTTGGAGGCACTTGATACATGGATGCTCTGGAAGCAATAATGTTCTCTTCCTCTTTTGAATAGCTGCCGCCACTGCAGCTATCCTTCCTTGCCAGTTCCCAGCTGTTCGTATGATTCCTCTTCGAATAGGAAAGTCAAAAAATTCATCCCAGCAGTCTATTGACGACACACATGTCTTCAGCATTTCGACCAAGGCCGTTGTATCTATCGTTGCGGTTCCACCACCTGTTCCATTCCCGATATGATTACCACAAAAACATCCAATAGTCAGCAGTGGGTCGTCCAAACAACTGACAATGTTCAAGTCTCCCATTAATTTGCCTTTATCATTAAGCGAGACAACTGACTCCAGGATGACCACTTGAGTGTCTCTAAGACCTCTGTCGCCAACGTCGATCGGCAATTCGAAGTCAGTCAATGTCAGATGTAGCGACGTGCCCGTGAAGGAATTGTGAAACTTTCCGTCAAATGGGTCATGTTCCACGGAACACCAAGACGCTAACTCAAGACCACCAAGCATTGGTTCAGCAGTCGTTACCAGGAAAGCCAGCTCCGGGCGGCCTAGATTTCCCAAATTTCGTCTAATTTGAGTTCTTTCCAAGGTCTGAGCAGGATCCTTAGTAATAGCCGATGTCAAGTAAATAGAGTCGCCAGAGGAGAGTGCAAAAGTGCCTAAAAGCGCACGAGGATCAATGTCGAATTCCCCCGAATCAAACATGGCTATGCACGCGAACGACACAGCAAGCTGTGTTCTTGCTTCGCCATGAAAAACATCCAAGTCTGTGCTCGGGGCGCGAAAGGTGTATGCTACTTCGGAGTTATTGCGCCTTGTCGTCGATATCCAGTCAAGCCAACGTACATCCTGTAAAGATATCGTAAGGGATTCCATACTGACAGTTGCCCGGCCGAGAACCCTATATAACTTCTCTGCGAAGGCTAGACCAAGAAGAGATCTGACAGTGCCAGATGCGTAGCTCAAATTGTCCAAGTAATTTTGGAAGTCTGTTTTATGAACACTTTGATCGTCCTTCACAGCTTCTAAAACCTTGTAGGATCGGCCCCAGCTTGATGGTTTTGGTTTTTCAACGTTCTCCTTGGAGAATATTGCAACTTTGTCTTCGATTCCAAGAAGAAACTTGAATGTCTCAAGCCCGCCAGATGGTGTTCTAATGATAGTCAAGAGACTGTTTTCAGGAGAATTGACAACATCGTCGGGAAGAATAAAGTAACATTCTTCTGCCTTTACTTCCAAGTTAAGCTTGCGATTGTTGTTGTGCCAGCCAGCACACCGGCGTCTGTCTTCACATTTGCGACACTTTTGCTCTTTGATGCTTCCTGAATCGCTATCTCGAAAGATCTCCAAGTCCGAAATCCCTGGTAGATCTGAAGTCTCAGCATCTTGTTGCTTTATCCAACAAGTATTGCAGACGTCTGAACATTCACCGCAACAAACGAGGGGATAAATAGGTGCAAAGTTCGAGCATTTCGAGTCTCTTTCATGACAGAACTCTGTACAAGGGTACCCCTCGATGGCGCATGAACAGTCGTGACAAGACTTTGTCCCTGACCTTGAGAGCTTCGAACAAACGCACTCAGTGCCGTCACATGATATGTCGGGAGCCTCCCGGAGATCAGTTAGCAAAGGAACCCATCGCTGGTGGGTGTTGACAACGTTGCGACTACCATCATAACTCCTCTTCCTGGATTCTCGGGGGAGAGGCAATGCTGAGGCATATTCGTAAGTCAGTTCCTTCTCTCGCCCGGACCAAGATGGCCATTTGAGCCTCTCATACCGAATTAAGATGTCTTCAGGCTTGATACCACTGGATTTGGCTATTAGTCGTAAGATTCGCACCTTTGATTCCGGCGATTCGATACCATTTCTGGACTCTGGCAATAACGTAAGGAGAATTGAAGGATCAGTAAGTCCGAAGCAAGGTTCGAACGGCTTGGAGTCATCATTCACAAATTGCCGACCTCTTCGAGCTCCACGACCAAGTAGTTTGTGGTATTGTTGTTTTTCAAGACCCTGGGCGTTGTCAAGTAAGAGTGAGGCATTTGCAAGCATCGTTACCCAGGGGGGTGCACTAGCCCCAAGCCAGTTTTGGAGAAGCAAGATCGATTTCATAATATCATCACGTTGATATCCGCCTTGGCACCACGGCTCAGTGATACCACCAAGAACGGCAATACAGAACTCAGCCATCGTCACCCTATTGGTGTCAAATGCGAGTTTCCGCTCTGTTGGAACAGGTTGTGAGTAGAACCGCATGCGTGAAAGGGGGAGGGACCAGAATACACCATTCTTCTGCGAATCAGAACGTTGGGCAGAAACTGTTACCACCGAGCCTTGCATCAAGTAATCATTTTGATGAACACTTGTGGTCTGGTGTAAAAGGACTTCCAAATCGGAGTAGAGATGCCAAGACGACATGGCGAGTAAAATAGCGCCATCGTTGACCCTTTGAGATATACCTTGAACAAGGAGTTCCATGCCTTTCATGGCCTCAATCCACGTGTCCATTACGCTCTGGTAAGGAGCGTGACAGGTATTGACGGGGAGCTTGAGGTTGTTGATGATTAAGTTCAGCTGGATGTGCTGACGTCTCCTCTCGCTATCGGCTGTCTGGAGCCAGGCTCTCGCACTGGCATCCCATGACGCTAATTGTTGTCGCGAGATGATTTGCCGCGACGCCATGAGAGACGCGATGTCTGTTCCTGTTTCTGAAGCCACCAATATTTCCTGCTTTCTACTCTCAACGATATCAACCCAGAGAGACGTTGCCTCGTGAGCTTTCCAAATTCTTGCCAAGAGGCAAGCTAGTAGATGAGCTGCGAGTCCACTAGTGCCTGATGTCGCCCCAGCCCAGATGTTTAATCCGTCTGGACCTGTTTGGCCTGCGAATATTCCGGTTTCGAAATTGCTTTGTGTCTGCTCATCGAGGCCTGAGCAAATCTCCGACACTCTTGTACCATACTTGGATATCAAATTCGGAATCTCAGGGACCTTTGCCCCAAAAAGAGCACCGAGCTGTCGGGCAGTTATATGATGCTGCCCATCTTCGGCATTCTCAATACGCTGAGGTGATAAAGCGTTGCGAAGACCGTTGAACTCTCGGGGGGCCTCAAGTTTGAGTAGAGAAAAGTCTATGTTAAAAGCAGCGGCAGCGATAGTAAGTTCATTCGACATGGAAGCCCCCGAACCGGTAATCCTGCCAATAGAAGCCATCTTGTATGGCGGGTTCACTCAACTTCAAAAAAGACGAGAAGTCACAGAAAGACGAGATATTTCGGCTGAGTTGGTCATGTAATTTATATCGTATTTGTAGACAGGTTTGTTTACCCCGCCTTGGAGCCTGAAAATCGCGATTTGAGTATTGCATTGCCACATGAGCTCTGACCAACCGACAAGAGGCGAAGCTTGCGCATAGTTTTTGTTGATTGGTTGTGGTATCATCAAACCGCAGCGTGGTTGAGGCTGTGTGGATGAGTTAGCCAATTGTCATTTAAAAAACAATGCATTGACAGGAATCTTCAGCTGGCCTGATCATAACGTATCATTATCACTATGTGGCCAGTGAATAAGAATGTCTAAATGAATGTTGCGTCTAAATGAATGATGCGGAGGCGGTGTAAGATGCTCAGCTCCGACTCTCTCATCTCCGAGATAGGTATACCATCAACAGAAGTAATATCAGACTATGAATTGTTCTAGTCTCTCAGCCGTTATTCATCCCAGGCCTCACGTGCCGACTCCGGGGACTCCACGAATTCCTTCTCCAATGTAATTGAACCGTTCACTTCCACAATTCCCAAGTCATATTCCTCTTCCTAAAAATACTTTATCAGACAGAGATCCAACTACTGACCTGCATGATAAGAACGCTGGTGGAAGTGCGTCTACAAAGCTACGTGACTCAACTAATGGCCAAGAGAGCGGGTAAGGCTTTGGAATATAAGTTCGAAGATAATTAGGACTATCAGCATACGCCTGGATTGAGAGTGCTTGCGTGATAAATGGACAAAGTTCATTGTCTTCGGAGGCTACTAATTTGGGCCTCACTTAAGTACCTTGAGATGGTGGTTTACGTAGTCCAGGTCTTGGCGATATTGGAGGAACCTGACGGAACGGTCGGAGCCGGAATTAGAGAAACAAGATTAAAGGGTACCTGAAAAACATCCCGAGGCGATAGAAGAGAGCCTCATCAACTGACTCGCTCACGCTAGCCTTAGGTTCACACATATTCGGCAAAAACAAACAGTCGCGTCTAGATTTCTATCAATCTAGCAGGGATGGTTTCGGAAAAGGCCTATTGGTGGACAATTAAAGTGATAAAATGTGATGCAGATGTGAACTTGCTTTTTCTTGTTGAAATTCCCGTATCAGATCAGGCTGGCGCTTAGATGTGCATTGTCGAACTGGATGCCTCAAATCACGCAAGATGCAAAACATTACACGGCAAGAATAGTATTAACTGCTATATGAATGGACTTAAAATATGGGGATAGGGCTATAATAGAGTTAAGATTGAGTTTGACTGTTAAAGATTCCACTGATTGAGGTGTTGATCAGTGGGCCTAGAAGTTATCAATGGCTTATACAGTGACGGATCAAGGACTCAGGCGTTCATGCACCAACGGACTAAGGACCTAGCCGCTCATGCACTAACGGACTAGGGTTTTAGCGTGCTTACCCACAAATAGACTGAGAACTCAGTGGCTCATTCGCCATCTGACGGACCAGCAGTTCATACTCAACGTACTGCATCTGAGGATCAACTGAGTCGATCGTTCTCCATTGTTGGCAGAAGCAAACAGCCACAGTGGAGTCTGGTGTGATATAAATGCGCAACCAGCATCGGCGGTAAGGATTTATCAATCTCCATTTTGAATTTTATCTCCAGATTTTAAAGACAATTTTGTACTTGAACTCTAAAATAACCAGTGAAAGATGTTGAAATCCCCTGCCTTTAACAAAATGTAGAGTTCTGAAATCTTGTGACAATCACCGAAAAGAGTGGAATCTAAAATCAGGTTCAGGCATCTAGCTGAGCGTCCATCTGTAGGCTTGCCGCCATTAATGTCACATCACTCAGAGCCTCGTTTACAGATTGCTTGTTGGCTTGGCACGTCCTTGGTAGAGTAGAGATGACCAAAAAGAACAGACGAAAAGGGAAACAAAGAACACCTTGTTCTTATCCTGCCAAACTCATGCAACAGCAATGGCTCAGCAGCCTTGAGCGATGTCGCGATGGCATACAATGCAAACATACGATGCCCAATTTGTACCGAGATTTATGTGAAATGGGAAAAGCACCGAGTTAAATGTCAGAAGTGCGCACGATGTCGCGAGTTCTGTACGGCTGATGCGAGGCTCATGGCTTCGCATGCTCAGCTCTGCGTAACTGGACGAGGCTTCAAATGCGATAGATGCCCCAAGTTGTTCGAAAGACAAACGGACCGTGTCGATCATGGGTTACTATGCCAGAGCTGCCCGCGTGGTTGTGGGAAGGCCTTCACGCCTAGAGGTAAGGCCCATCACGATCGTAACTGTCCGTTGAATGGATCAGAAGGTTCTGCTTACCTTCAGCCATCAACCCCAGGCGCAGTCGCAGCCTCACTACCTTTGTCTCCGATATCCTCGTCAACAAATCGCTTGCCGTCACAATCAGTCTTTGCCTCCGGCGGCGACAGAGCCGATACCCCTTCGCCGTCCAATCTCGATGATGGCTTCGAACCACAATCGCAAGCCCGCGAGCCCCCGAGCCTCATTGCCGAGTACGAATCCAAAGCGGGCAAAGCGTTGGAAGATGCCAAGGCTTTATACATTACACAGCAGTCTAAATCGCGAAAGAACAGCCGTGCGGAACTTGACTCGGTAGAGATGATCAAGTATCTTGGGAAATGCTCACTTGGAAAGATCATTTCCGCCGAAGAGTACCTCCAGATGAACCCCGACTCACGGCCGAAAGACAATGTCATTGTATGCGACATGGAACAAGCCGGACGGATATTGGATAGAGCACCGCCGCTTATCCCGATGGTTATTGTTGAAGGGCGCGGCGCCCGCCGTATGACGATCAGCGAGTTCCTTGTCATCCTTCGAGCCAGGGAGCACCTTGACGTCCATGACTTCAGAGCGTCAATTGACAAGAAGTCTCGAGCATACGAACCGAAGAGATTGAAGTCCGGAAAGGCTTTAGACCTCTATGAAGAGCGGCGAGGCGCAAAGGGTGAGCCTGTCAACTTTCTCAACCTCGGCCTAATCAAGGACAACCCTGTACCCGAATGTTTTCGCGACCGCATGGAATACAAGATGATCGAGCTCGCGCGCACAGACAACGGAAAGCTTGAAAAGCCTGCCTTTAATGACTTTGACGATTGCACTGGCTTTCAGCTCCTCGCTTCCAAGGGTGCTGCACATCTTGCGCATGTCGACCGGCATGGGGTGTATACCACGGCTCTTAACGAGGAGGGCAAGAAGCTCTGGCTTCTTTGGCCCAATGTACCCCTTGAGGATCTTCAAGGGGACGTTCCGGATGGGGGTATCGCCATCTTCATTGATGAAGGTGATATGCTTATCCAGCCACCGAACACATTGCACGCGCCGATCACATTGGAGGATTGTCTTATGACGGGAACTATGCACTGGCACAGTTCTCATCTATTAGGCATTTTAAAATATACCAAGGCCGAAATAGAGAACCCGGCTCTGACAAACGAAGCAATGGCAAGGCAGTTCATTCCCAAGATGACCATACTTCTTGAATTGTGGAAAAACGATCCTAAAGCATATCCTTGGCCACCCCAAAAAGATTTGGAAGAGGCTTTCCATATTTTAGATGTAAGTTCTTCTCGTTTACACATGATGGGTACTAATACTATGTAGTGGCTCAAAGATGGCTGCGATTGTGGCGGGATATGTAATGCGGCAAGCCGCAAGAATCCCTGTTTGTGTCTGACTCGCGACAGGGCTTGCGATGATAGATGCCATTATGCTGATAATTCGAAACCCTGCTGGCAGTACAAACCGCGAAAGGCGACAGAATGGGAGATCGAAGCTCAGAGGGAGCAAAAAGCGACGAAGAGGACAGGAGATCGAGTGCTCAATGAGGGAAACATGAAACGAAATAAGAAAAGCAAATAAAGAGGACAGTAGTGGTTTGAAAAATTATGCTGTACCATGAGTACCTTTGCCCAGTCACAACGCTTTGTTCTGCGCTACTCTCAGCTCTCCACTTCTGAGTAACTAAAGAGGGCAACGTTTAAACGTCACACCTGAATTTAATAAATGCAATTGCTTTGGTAACAGTAGAAAATGCGTCACTCTGTGAAACGATACCTTATATGAAGCGAAATGTTGATAACATTTGAACCCAGCTATAGAAGTAAAAAGATTTTCACCAGGATGACAACGAAAAAGCTGTTGTGTAAGAGCCTGAGCTCTTTGAAGGTCTAACATTCTATAGTCTATCGTGTCTATGTAAAGCTGTGACAAAATAAGAGCCTAACATTGACAGACCACCTTTGTACTTGCCACAAGGAATCGTATCTCTGTGCTCTGTATTTCGTCTAAAATGAAAATGGACTGCTGCTCATTCAAGTCCCTGCCAACCAACACCCTGAGAGACTGCAGTCCGTGGGGTGCGGGGGGCATGTGTGCGGCCCTGTTGCTATCTTCCAAGACATTACCGCCGAGTTGTTCGTTATCGAAGGTAGGATCTGTTGAAATAGCCACATTTGTCAATGACCGCAACATAACAAGTGCCGTTGGACACCATTTAGGTCTTGGGTAATTGTTAGCGAGGTTCGATACGTTGGGTCTCGGTATCTACCATACCCCTGTGAGCTATTGATTGCGGAATCTTCCCTCCAAGCGTATGCATCATGATCGTTGAGTATTATTGTTATAGTTGCCGTTGATGATGGAAATGTTGTAGGTCTTTGAGCGAAATGACACTACCAGTCCAAGGAAGCAAATACTGAAAAGAAGGCAAACGCAGAAGATGCCGAGATCACTGATACAGACTAGGGACCGAAGAGGGCGTGGGTGAAGTTTCGTGCTAAGCGGAAGACGACACTCCTTAAAATAACAATGGGGATTGACCGATGATACTATTCGATAGTCAGATAGGTGTTCCGGTAGACCGGGACTATGAAAAAGGCTTAGGAACCAACTCCACGGCGAAATTTCAAGTTGCTTGTACCTCTGCTGACCTGGCGACTTGGGTAACGCACAGGGGCCTTACGCTCATAATACATGGCAAGTTTTATCAGAGCGAGCTTGATAGAGAAAGTAAATAGTCTAACTCCCATGGTCACTATCCTAGAAGAGTCGGCTAGGGAATGATGGGCGACTGTAAGGATGAGCCATTGAAGCACTGAGAGTTGTACGGAGGTGTCGGTTCGAGATGCTCAATGGCTCAAAAATTACAACGAAGGGTTGAAGGTGTCAAAACAAAGCCCTTCAATTGAATTGTGAAGTGGATGCTTGTTTACTTTTATGGAAAGTGATAATGGTGATACACCTAGGCATCAATTAATGCTTCATATAACCATCAACCTTAGTATCTCAGTACGAGTGGTGAAACGTGGGAAATACTTTTGCTCAGCCCCTTTGACCGTTGTCATATGATTTGCGGTAATCGATAGGCCGTAGGAGGTAATGGCTTCTACACCCGTTTTTTCGTATGACCAGCGGGACCCAGATCTACGATCACGTCTCGTATGACCAGCGGGACCCAGGTCAACGATCACGTCTCTTTGATTGGGTTTCACAGTACCCCCTGTGACCGGTGATACATGCAGGCCCGGCGAAGTTGTGCTGACTTATGGAATAATAGAAGTTATCAAAGAACAACACCACAACGTTTGTCTCTTGTTGTTAAACCATTTGTTCAGATTAGCCAATCGTATGAAACAATGGACTGGGTTTGAGTATTGGGAACCTTAGCTAATAGCCGAACCTTTGGTGCTTGGCCTTCTGCGTGCACACAGGGCACTCGACTTCGGAGGTCTGTATAATCTCGCACCGTCGCAGTCAAATATTCTATGTCGATAACATGCTCTAACGAACCAACCCAACTGAACGTGGTGCGGCGTGGGGTGCGGATAATCATCATAATCGGCAGGGAACAAATATTATCTAGAAGTAATCCCAAAACCTACGGACATGATTGTAATTGAGACCATGAGCAAAAATACACTCGTGCTTTAAATCATAGCAATTAATGCATCTTTGTGACGTTTATGGTAGTATCGCATTTCTATAGTTATAGCCTTAGCCTCATTAAGGAGCCCTTGAGTTACACCGTATGCTTACTACAAAGGGACATTTAGTTTAACAGGCATATAAATAACTTTCCATCTTATTTATAAACTAAGAAATAGTTTCAGAAGTTTAGAATAACATTATAGCGTAGAAATTCGAGAAACGAAAAGTAAAGAGGAAGATACCAATAGTGATAAATCTTACGTCATAGTTCTGTTTTGTCTGTTTTCCTTTTTAATTCTATTTATTACTATGTTTCTTTTTTTATACGTGAGCAGTTATCAGTGTGGACGGATATCATTGACGCGCAGTTTAAATAAATTCTAGTTTCTGCAGCATAAACACTAGCACCTTTCGCAGCTAGTAACCTTATTATTATACAAGTATAGTATTCTCCGGCCAGGAAAGGTAAGCAATGCAATGAAACAGGGAACCAGATAAATTATATTAAATTAAGTCTCATTTACTTACTATCTGCATTTTATTATAAAAACTGCCTATCTCTGCCTCTAGGCTTTTCTTAAGGCTTATTAAAGCTAGCACCTAGGCATTTTACGGATGCAGGCCGTTAACTATATATAGCAGCAAAACTACCCCTTCTATAAACTATTGCAGAGCCTATTTTCGCAGGCAGTCGTGATTAAAACCTAAGCAATGAGATACTTATCCAGAGAATAAATATAATCTTTTAGCTTATTAAAGGTCCTCTAATAACTATATCCTATAAACCCCTAGTTAATAATATTATAAATCTCTTAAGATAATAAAAGCAGCATTTTATAGTTAATTAACTAGATAATTTATATTAAGCCTTTAGCTTTAGGCTTTTTTATTTAGGCTTATTTTAAGTTTAATACTTTATTTTTATATATTTATAATCTTAAGCTATAATTAATATATTAATTATAACTTAAAGGCCTTAATTATTATTATAATATAGCTTTTTAATTCCTTAGTTAATAATATTATAAATCTCTTATAATAGAAGTAATATTATTTAATTAATTAACTAGATAATTTATATTAAGCCTTTAACTTTAGGCTTCTTTATTTAGACTTTTTCTAGTAGCTATAACTTAAAGGCTTTAACTGCTATTATTATTTACCTCTTTAACTAATTAAATTATTTATTATATAAGATAATTAGCTTATTAAATACCTTAAAGAACTTATTTTACTATTTAAATAGTTTAACTTTTTCCTTTAAAATAACCTTTTTAAGCTATTATATTTCTTTTAGCTTTTTTGTTTTATTATTTTTATATAAAATTAAAAGACTTAACTTATAAGTAAAAGCTATTAGCTTAACCTTTATAAGAATATCTTTCTTTTTTATTATATAAAGGTTTATTACCTTTATATATAGCTTAATATTTTTATTATATTTAATTATAATTTTAATTATATTAAAATATAAGCTATTAAGGTAATAACTAGAATTAATAGCCTTTAGCTTAATAATTAATATTATATATAAGAATTATAATAAGTTAACTATATTTAATAAAAGACTAAAATTAATTAACTTTAATCTTATTTAATAGAGTAATATTAATTAAGGTTATAAGAAAAAGAAGTTATTAGTATTTTTAATATAATAAAAGCTTTTTTATAAGTTATTTTTATTATAAGGTTTATATTAAAAAAGTTATATTATAAAAGAAACTTTATTTTAAGAGAACCTTAGATTTAATTATTATTAAAAATTTAATTTATATAGATAAATTAACCTTTATTAAAAACCTAGAGAAAATTAAAAAGGCCTAGGTAAAAGCTTAAGAATTATAAAAAATAATAGCTTTTTAATTAATTAAATTAATTATTATATAAAATTATCTTATTAAATACCTTACGGAATTTATTTTATTATTTAAATAGTTTAGCCTTTTTCTTTAAAATAACCTTTTTAAATTATTAAAAAATTTTAAGTTTTTATTTTTTTTAAATTTTATTTTTTAATTTTATTTATATAAAATTAATAAATTTTATTTATAAATAAAGGCTATTAGCTTAATTTTTAAAAAAATTATTATTTTTACTTATTATATAAAGGTTTATTATCTTTATATATAATTTTATATTTTTATTATATTTAATTATAATTTTAAATATATTAAAATATAAATTATTAAAATAATATTTAAAATAAATAGTTTTTAATTTAATAATTAATTAAAGTTATAAAAAAAAGAAATTATTATTATTTTTAATATAATAAAAGCTTTTTTTATAATCTTTATTATAAGTTTTATATTATAAGAATTATATTATTAAAAAAAAACTTATTTTAAAAGAATTTTTAATTTAAATTATATTAAAAATTTAATTTATATAAATAAATTAACCTTTATTAAATACTTAAAAGGAAATTAAAAAAGCTTAAGTAAAAGCTTAAGTATGTATAAATTTATATCCTATAAATAATACCTTTAATAACTACCGGGTCTCTCCTCAAGCTACTCAGCTAACTATCTTCAGTCATCGCGAAATCTCTCCGACTGGTTATAACATCCACAAAACAGACCATTCTTGTCGAATACCATGTCCATAATTCCAAGCATTACGTAGGTCATGTTTACTCACAGATATAATCGTTACCCTTCCTTGACATTATATCAATAAGTACCTATCAATACTAATGACATATTTCCATAGATCGTTCCCCCGCACGGGACCTCTTCCAACTATGACGACCGAAGACTATACCTCAGAAAATAGGGCAGTCTCGGTCGCAAACGAATACCCTCCCCTATCAGAGGGGCAGATAGTGGCATAGACCCCTACGTATTCCTCGGAAAGTTCCCCTAAGCCAACCTCGACGCCCAAAGCCGCCAATGACTCTGAAAATCGATCCTCTCCGTGGCCGCAACGGTTCTTTGATTTCGTGCCCAGAAACATCAATAAAATTGTTGGAAGGCTGAATCAAAATCTGCAGCTGGGTAGGGGAAATCTTAACGACATTGACGGAGAGGAAAACTCGAACAGTCAGATCACAATGCAGTTTTCTATTTCCCTGGTTTTTGCGACTGCAGTTGTTACACTCGTTTCTTACAGATTTCTCAGGCGATGATACAAATCGACACGTCCGACGATCGATAGGAGTTTCAGATGGCGGAGATATATAGTCAATTTCAACGGTGTGTACATTCTCAGCATGATTAAAGGTCGCATCTCAAAGCCAGCAAATACAAAATTATCTTTCTTGGTCTCAGTTCTGTTCACTCCATATCCCCTCTGAACGAATAATACTAGGATACAATTGACCAGAGAAGAATCCGCAAACGGCTTGGAAACAAGTCCGAGATCATTTTTCGAACTTCTTCTCTCGTGGTTTTGCAATCACTCATTACCAGATTGATCTTTTCATGACCAACTTTCTCATAAGTAAGACATTTGTTCCCAACAAGATAGTTCTCGAGTTCATTGCCTTTCTGCCCTACCCCATTTGAACATCCTTTAGTCAGGCTACAATTTTTGTCCCCGACCTCTCCGACGGTGTTCCTGTCACCGAAGATTTTGTTCGTATTGCCTCGTCCGAGTTGGGCTGTCTTATTGTGATTACCCTTGACCGTGTTTTTGTTCCATAATTCGTCTTCGGGTAGGGAGCCGCGCTTTGCAATAATGTTGTATCTCCAGTTCATTTCGGTTTGATCACAAGAATCCCGCACAAATTGGTAGGCTGCTTCAACCATATCAACGATCGACATCTTAGATTTCTGCAAGTGAGAAGGTAATTGTCAGTGATATCGTGCCGCTTCCTGCATTTGTATGATCCTCCCTTGCTCACATGGGTTAATATATCTCTTGCTTACGACACCTGCTTGAGTATTCATTGCAGGTGGTCGTATTTGCTGTAGTGGTAAACTCGGATTATTGATGTAAAGGCTTGATGCGTTGGAAAGTTCCACGTTGCATATGTCTGCAAATCCTTGACTTCAAGTCGGTTTCCACACAGTACATGTTCAAGTAGCAGGCTTCAGTGACAGTGACGGTGACAACAATGACAACGCAAATCGCTAGATGGACTAGCTTCCAAGTTTTGGTTATTCCATTACCCCGCTTCCTTTGTAACGTCTATGATAGAGTTCATTCCGTATGAGTCACGCCTTGGATAGGTAACCTTGTCTTAAGAGAACCTTTGATCTGAATACTGTGTCAAATAATTAATCTGCACGGACAGATGAACCTTTTTTTTGAAAACCTAGTGGAGATTGAGAAGGCCTGGGCGCAAGCTTAAGAGATCATAAAAAACATGACATCACCCCAGGGTGCAAGCTTTCATAGGGTGTCAATGCCAAAGACGGACATCTCCAGTCGTGTGGCATAAGTCATTAGATGCTACTTCGTTGGAGCCCCAGTAGTCGATGATGATAGCCCAGTCGTGGAGAAATGTATATTGCCTATCGAATTAAGCTTCATCTGCCGATTACACAGTCGTCACATTAGTACGATAGACTTAAGGATACAAATACGACGACGTTACCCACGAGCGTGGCATATCTGAGATAGTTTTTTATTCCGCTCAAGGATCATGAACTGGTGCCTAGCCAGCCACCCGGTTCTCATAGAGATAGGCACCCAACACTTCAGGAACGACTTGCACATTATTCGAGCCAATGTTGTCACCCTTTCAGCTCCGGACAGTCACCGTGTGCCAGTCACCAGACTTATACGAGGTACTGTACCTCAATTCAGGGTACACCAAGTTTGTCGCCCACCTGTAAGCTATTGGCGTCACATATTGGTATGTCTCTACAAGGTACACGAACCGACTGCCAAGAAGGCTTCAGCCCTTTGGTACCTGATTCGGCCACGTTGCTATGTTGTCGTCATCCAGACGGGGATGTGTTTTTGCTTCCGCTTGTACTAGGTGCTAAATGATCAGTAATTTCTTGTTTCTGTTCTGTACTAGCAAATGCACGTCCAAGCCTTATGTCAAGTCTAAATCATGCAATCTAAGTAAGCAAATGAAACGAACTTATTGAACATTTTGAATGTATGAAGGAGCTAGATTGGGATATAAAATACAACATTAATTCAAAACTACATTTGACAATTTCTTTCGTCGCGATAATGGTTTTATTCGCCTACTGAAGACGGGATCCAGAAGTTGATGTTGCTAGGTAAGGTGGCTTACCGATGGGAATGACTTCACTTGGTGCAACCAGCTGGATCCTTAATTGATAGCTCAGTCGGTCATCCCGCACCACTTCCCCACTCGATCGTTCTTAAAACACTTTTGAACAATGAAATAACGTGTGATCTGTTCGCTTACAGAAGCTCATGTAGGATAGCATTCTAGGCGGGCACGTGTAAAAGTCTCCGCAAGGCTCAGTTCACTCTATCGTAAGGTGCTGTAAACCGTCCGGAGGTCCGCTTAAACTACTATGAA
This sequence comes from Fusarium sambucinum, assembly GCF_050947815.1. Taxonomy (NCBI): domain Eukaryota; kingdom Fungi; phylum Ascomycota; class Sordariomycetes; order Hypocreales; family Nectriaceae; genus Fusarium; species Fusarium sambucinum. Next base: position 9,334,938 of record NC_139293.1, on the reverse strand, counting down.
GAACACAACTTTCCAATGATTCAAGCACAGCAACCTTTGCTTACACGATGGCCTGATATTTGGCTTCATTCAAATTGATCTAGCCCCATTGCCTGGTCTATGTAGTTGGCTTGTCCGGTAACCCTGCATACTTGTTTGGGCCCAGATCGGCGGTGATGATGAATCGCCACAAAGTGTTATTTGCGTCAGCGTCCGAGCAGGATAGCTGAGAGGAACAGTCGAGTCTCACTCGTGTCAGTTCTTTTCCGTTTCCTTGGTTGAAAATCTCGCCAAAACGATAAGGTCCTTGCTTTTTCAAGGTGATTACGTCCTGCTCAAGATGTACTGACACCTTTTGTGGTGGTCGAAAGTCTTACAACGGTCGGTGACCTCATACGGTTTTGTCATTTCATTCAAATGACTTGAAGGACTTTTGCCTGTCTCTACCTTATGATCTATAGGTCTCGGCTGCATAAAAATAGACCAATCGTTCGATGAATTTATTAATTTTTACGCCCGGCTTTGCTGGGCGAGTCAGCCTCAGCCCAAATTCGGTTTCAGGTGCATATCATGACGTGGCATAACGTATAGGCTTGGGTCTGATAACGAGAGCTCGAGAACTGTAAAAAGAATTCATAGTAATTCATGATACAGCAGAAGGTCAGTATTATTATTTTTTCTTGTTTTTTTCTTACTATGAGTTCTCGGCTTTACGACAAGTTGCTTGTGTATCTAAACCCTGTATGTCTTGACTTTCCCTGAGTTGCAAGCCTGAATGCCCAGTTCCAACCTGCTGACCGCCTACTTCAGTCGCCGTCGAAGATTGTGCCGTCTCAAAACTTTCTTCAAACCATCTTTGAGGGAGAAAATCCAGAAATTGAGTATACATTGCCATTTCATCACATGTTGAAGTCTACGTTATCTCATTAACTGGGTGTAGCATTGTAGCTGTTCACGGCCTTAACCCATTCGATCGCCCGAACCAGGCAGAGAAAACATGGACGACAGAAGGAAAACTCTGGCTAAGAGATTTCCTTCCGAATCGATTTCCTCGTTCGCGAGTGATGCTCTTCGGATATAATTCCAATGTCGCTTTTGGAACTTCAACATCGGGATTGAGTGAACAAGCCGCCAATCTTCTAAATCGGGTATCAGCGAAACGGACTGTTTGACTTCCTTCATTTTGTCACCATCACTAGCTTCTAATATATCCTACAGAACTGCTCTAGCCGACCCATCATATTCATATGCCACAGTCTGGGAGGGCTTGTTGTCAAGCAGGTAGGGTTATTTTGTGTTTGAGATTGGAAAGCCCAGGAGAACTAACAACCACAGGCACTTTCCGTATCTAGAAGTAACGGCAACTACTCTCATATTGTTGACGCAACTTTTGGAGTGGTCTTCTTTGGCACACCGCATCGGGGGGGTAATGGAGCAGGCGTTGGGGCTGCAGCTGCGTTCGTCGCCCGGGCTATACTAGGCTCGCCATCAAACACCTTCCTGGAAGCTCTGACACGGGGCTCGAGTTTCCTCGCCTGGATCACCGAGGAGTTCAGTCAACTACTTGAGGATTTGCAATTCATAAGCTTCTTCGAAACGAGACCTCTCCGCAAAACTCGCAAGGTAAGCATGAAATTGCTACGAGCATACACCCTCATGCCAGAGACAGCTAACACCGTGTAGCTAGTGGTCGATCGAGGTTCGGCGACTTTAGGACTCGGAGGTCACCGTGAGAAACAGATCGGGTTAGACGCTGACCATGTTCGAATTTGCAAGTTCTCGCGACCGGACGACCCAACGTACCAGCAAGTCGAGGACAACATAGCCGAGATGGTTAATGCAGCGGTTGCTAAGAAGGAGCAACTAGACGAAGGCTCTAAGAGACTGCTGGACGAAAGTTCTAAGAGACTGCCAAGAAACGTCTCTCGGGTCCAAGGGAACAAGAACAACACCGTACAGTATGGACGGTCAAACAGCAGTTCCATCACTGGCAACGTCAACCGAACACAGCAATTCGGCGAAGATAACGAAAGTGACATAAATGGCGGAGAGAACGTGGCGACCCAGATTAGCAACAATTGTTACGGAGCTTTGGAGGTACTACATCGTCATCTGTTTGAACTGCCTGTGTTCCCATCAAATGCCGAATGTGCTTCCAGGGCATAAGTCGGTGAGGTGAGCAAGCCCCGGGAGGGATGTCAGAAAGAATACGAGCCTCCTTGAACTATCAACCAGCCCTAAGTTAGCAATTCAAGTTATTAAAGGGCACTTCACTGCCCATGGGTTCATTACCTGCTATATCAATTTCACCATGTTTGCTTGTATATCTAATACTGTCATTTTAAATGAAGAATAAAACTTACAAGACGATTCTAGTGCTTTATGTAATCTTTCAAGTTCGTTTGAGGTCTAAGATTATCCCAACTTCTAAAATTGAGCCCTGTGAAGAGTTTAGGTTAACTAGGGAGGAAAAGCAACAAGAACAACATCGTTTACAGCACAAATGAACAGCCATTCTCATATCAGTATTTATCCACTAGAAATAAACCGAATTTTAACAAGAACAACATGCAAAGCAGCAGATCTGGTAAACAGTTGTGCAAGTCTGACTAATGTGAACATAAATCTATATATCACGCAAACGAAAAGACCTGTCCAAATGCCGAACAGTAAGTGCAACGCACAGATGTTTGCCCTTCAAGAACAGGGTCTTGGGTATAAGTAGAAATCCAAGATTGAAATGATAGTTAAACTAATTGAGTAGTGCGCCCTGGTTACTGCTTGCAGAGAAACCTAATTGAGAGTAACGTTCCATAAGTGAATAGGTTTGCTTTTACAACGCTGGGAAGTCTTAATTACCAGAGTGCGCTTTGACATACAGTCGGCCCTTTATTACTATATTTATCCAATACTTCTAGTCTAATGGCATATATCGGCAATGTCAAAGCTGTGATATAAAATAAGGTTTATTAGTTCAGCCCTAGTCATGATTGAGTTTCATTAGGAAGCCTCGACTTCAATGCCATTACTTCATTGGACAAAATTGAGGGTCTAGACTGTATGGCACGTTGAGATTGATGTTTATGTCGAACTTAGAGTTGTTTTAGTGGCGCCCGTTAGATTACGAACTTCAGATTGATCGATCATTTACTGTCCAACGTTTAATTTGTGATGCCTTTGTAACTCATCCTATAGGTATAAGTTCTACGTCTACGTCTGAAGTTATGTCATCACTATCCCACTCATCGTCGTCTACATCTACTAGCCATAAAATCATCAAAATGACCGCTGATCCAATCGTCAAGTTCGCTGTGAGACCGGACGGTCGAATCATCACCCACGAGCCTACCCTCACACTCCAATACGACAAATGGACCGAAGAAATGCAAACACTGAGCGTACCCGGAGAACAGATTCCTCGATATGCCATCAAGCGACTCACCAAGTTTGGCGGCGCTCGAGGACACAAGTTCGAAGTATACTCCACCACCGACAAAGTACAACGAATCGCTTGCATAAAACACCACTTCATGCCACCTAGAATCCAAATCAACATGACCCAAGCCGATCACAAACTCAAAATAAAAACACATGACTCCTCGCGGCAATACGATGCTGCCGGCGGCCTCGGACGCTTATACTGGAAGAGTACAGGCACGAAAGTTTGTTGGAAACTCAAGAACAACAAGGGTCTTATTTTGTTAGTAACAATCAACGAGAGCAAAACCAACGGAATTATCAGCATATACAAGAAACACCTAGAAAATGAAGTCATTGAAGAATTACTGGCGGTCGGCGTCGCTCAGATTGAGGATTACAACAGGATAACCAGGGCGTCTGAAAGGAGTAGACGAGATTAATGAAGGCAGGCCGATTGCTCCTGCATACAACTAACCGGTTTCGTGTTTCAATATGGTGTAAAGGTACGGCGAAGACAACATATAGAACAAATTAAAAAGTCTTATCTCAGTCCCTCCTCGCATCCTCCCGGTGGTTATACATTTCAAGATTTCGACCCGCATTTCTCTCCCATGGTGATTCTCTGTCGCTGACGTCGAGATTTCGACCCTCATCCCTTTCCCACGATGATTCGTTATGTACAGTTGGGCCTTTAACACTCGTATCCGTGCGTGTCGTCGCTTCATCCCGCTGCAGCAAAGATTCAGCTGGAGAATTCTTTTTCTCCATCTTCATGTCGTCCGATTTAGAATCCACAGCGAAAAAGGTTACCTCTTCGCCATTACTACTTTGAGGTCCTCCTCCTTGTCGCCGTAATACCAGACGGACATTACTTAGATATTTTGATAGAGGTTCTACCCCTGTAGTCTCTGCCGCAGGTACAACGGTGTCGAGCTCAGGGTTTCTTGTCGTTCTTACTATAGTTGAAAAGCGACTTTCGTAAGAAGCTGAGGCAGACTTGATGCATAATAGTCCGACTAGAACAATAGCGAAAGAAAGAAGAAGTCCTATCCCGTATGCAATGAAAAGATTTCGAGGTTCGTATGAGAATTCATTTTGTGGAGATGAATAAGTAACGGGGCCACGAGATGCCGCAGTATTGTTTTGTCTAAGAAAAACGGAAAGTTAGGCTTGTTGATAGAAGTTCATATCGAAACTTACAGAAAGTTTGAATTGCTGAACATGCTGATTGTAGCGTTTCTAAATATGTCTTCCAGCGCATTGGACAGGGAAATATTTCCAATCATAGACTCCGGTGTGCCGCTATTCGCAGCCTGCATCTCCTTAGTGTCCATAAGAACAGAACTTCTGATCTGCGTCGATACGGAATATAAATCGCCATATTTGCCCGTTCCCACGTAGCCAACAAGAAATTGGCCCATAGCACTCAGAATTGAGCCATAGGCAAGAGCAGCGTTACATGACCTACGGTCCTCGTTATAGCAATGTGCTTTGCCGACGTGCGACACGGGGTTAAGTTTTTTAGACTTGTACATGACGTTGTGCTGGCCGTTGGCGAATGTGAAATTGAGCGCAATGGACGAGTTGTGGAGTTTGCACTCGATTGCCTCCATTTCAGTGGGAGGGTATGTTCTATGTGGCCTAATCACATAGAGCCTGCTCGCGCGTTTGGATGTCGTCTCGTCTATGTATTTCGGTGCAGTCGTGTTCAATGTATCATTCAATCCCTGTAATGCACAATCTTCAACCGGCAGGATGTTGATTCCACCATCATAAACATACGTGGGTACAAACGCAACGAATAATGTGGTTGAATAGAAATTATTGTCCTGAATCATTTTAGCCGTCTGATTCAAAAATGACGCGTTCTTCGGAGTGTTGCATGATAATTCTGGTCCATAGAATTCAAGAGCATATGAGGAATTCGGAAATGGCGCTGGGGGGGCTAAGATAGAGCCCTGGGACACCACTGATAAAAATAGTCTCGACATATAGTTTGATGGAATGAGTATTCCTTGTCCCATACTTGAGTATTCGCCAAAAGAATTTCTGGTGTCGTAATCGGGAATTGGGAGCGGTGCGTCAAGGACTGTGATATTTGGTTGGGTCGAGACCTCAACAGTTAGGGTTGCTGGAGTAATTACTGCGACAAGCGGAAGAGCCCTTCAAGAAGAGTTAATAGAATATTCCGTAGTAGATGAATTTATGAAATCTTGCCATGAAATAATAGCTATTACCGCGAGTAAAGGTGCAGCAGTCCAAAGTTCCCAAGTAACAAAGTCCCAGACATTGTGTACGACTCCAAAGAGTGAGTTGACTCCCCGAATAGTAATGGGTTTAGATCTTAGGGTTCGCCATAATATTTGCGTGTATGCAATTCCCACGGCTGCAGACAAAAAGGCCCTTACTAGAAAGGCCAAACCAGTGCCAGCTCGCAGAAACCACTGCTGTTGGCTCTGGCTTTCAACAATCCTTCCGTCAAGGTAGAGGTAATAAAAATGATGACCAAGGGCAAGTAATAGTCCCAAGAGGAGGCTGCCTGCCATAAGAGCAGGTGTTAGCTTGTGGCCCGCCATTTAAAGTTTGGTAGAAGATGCCGAGTAGACCGACTGGCGAGGGGAATCACTACGCTAATATTCTATATATACTATCCGTACGGAGAAAAAACTTGTTGCCAAGAACAATGCCTTCCCTTATTTCAGCAAATCATTCAGGCTGTCGGCACACATGCTGTATATTCAACCGATTCCGGGTCGCCGCACTAGCTGCAACGGGAAATTGTTTCGAGATCTTGGAAGGCCTTTGGTATGGCAAGGCGGAAATTAGGTGAAAAGAGAGAATGACTGGTTAGTAAACGATAACCGGTTTAATTTCCTGCCGTTCCTGGCGCTTAATTCCGTAACTGACCCGCAAGTAGGGCTCAATGTATGCAGTCATCAATCCAGACCTGAAAAGGAAATCGCCGTTGGACAATTCATAGAACAGTGGCAGTATAGCAATTGGACGAGACCAGCCAAACTGACATTATCCAAAAGAGTAGGCGGTGAATACCCAACCCCGCTGACACAGAGACTGTTTTATCTCTCGGAACTAACCAGGATCTTCAGCCTTGGAGCGGGGTTTTTTTTTCAAATGGTTCTCTATGATTCGACAAAGCTCTCCTCACCTTCAGCTCCATACCAGACCCTGAACGAAATGAGTTTAGTCTTGGCTGATGAGGCTGTGCAAGCTTCGCAATCAGACCAGATTGATACCATGTCGCGAGAATGCTTTCTCCTCCATCACTTGTACAACGCATAACCAATTCAGTGTAACCAGAAAGAGTCGTGCAACATGGGTGACGGTGGCTATCTCATTCTCGTAAACGGTACGCCGTACCGTTGGAAACGGTCAGACCAGATGAGCTATCAGATGAAGTCTTGGGATTTCCCAGATGTCATTGAAGCTGGTAAGCCCAACCTCCTGATATCTTCAACCCTCAATCTCACCAATTGATAGGAAAGGTCCCTAGAATCTACGTCGAGTTCAGTCAGGGAGCGTTCAAAAAGCGTTCCGACACAAGCGGGTCTGTCAAGTATACCCTAGAGGGCACCAAATGCAGCTTCACCATTCACGTCCGCGACGATGATGAAAGACTCTGGGTGAAGCTCGACTCTATGGAAGCAGTCGGTAATTCCAAGGGTTCTGAGATTCAACTTGGCTGGCGACACGACGAATGCATTACTTTTATTCTGTCTGGCACTCAGGATGAGTTTCACACTACCAACCCGCCCATGGACTGGATGCAACAGTGTAGAGGAACTTTGGGTAAACGTCCTCTTTCGCAACTTTGCTTGCTGGGAACTCATGATAGTGCCATGTCAACTACCTCACACTCTCTTGTTCCAGTCAGTCCTATCGATCCGTATGTTTTGTGTCAGTCAGAGGACATCCATGGACAGCTCGAACTAGGAGCGAGATACTTTGACATTCGTCCTCAACTCTACAAAGGAAAGTGGTGCACCGGCCACTACACCGGCAAGGTCGGTGCTCGAGGAGAGTCTATTTCCAGTATCATCGACGGTGTAAACAAGTTCACAAAGAACAACGGTGAACTTATCATCATCAACTTCTCCCACTCTCTTCAGAGCGACGTCGAAGAGTGGCGCGAGTTCAACAAGGAGGAATGGCACAAGCTTATGGAAGAGCTTCTTAAACTTGAGCATCGTTATATCATCGAAGACAAGTCCAAGGCGAACAACCTCAGTTCTGTCAAACTCGATGAATTTATCGGCAATGGAAAAGCAGCAGTCGTATGTATCATCGAGGAATGGGGCAGCATGAGTCTGGGCGACTACGCGAAGAAGGGATTCTACAAGTCTTCCCAATTCAATGTTCGAAACGAATACTCCAACAAAGATGAAACCGAGTACATGGTCAACGATCAAATCGAGAAGATGAAGGACCACATGTCATCCAAGGACAAGCGCCTCTTCCTGATCTCCTGGACCTTGACACAGCAGGTGCCCGCGTGGTCTGGAAGTGTCACGAGTTTCGCTGATAAAGTTGGTGATTCGATCAAGCCGATCAAGTACCTTGCTCGAGAGTGTAACAAGGAACTTTACCTGAGGCTTTTGCCTGAGGTCACTGACAAGGCGTTTCCGAACGTGGTTTACATTGATTACCTCAACCACAGGGAATATCTTCCTTTGGTGATTGCCATCAACGACAAGGTTTTCAACAACTGAGGGAAAATGGATATGTAGGATAGATTGTATGTAATGCTACTGATGGAAATTATGAAATTTTGACAACTACCCTTCCTGTGACTGTCTGTCGTTGGAGATCATCCATCACCTGCCCGACTTGTTCAAATTCGACCACCTTGACGTTCGGAACTATTACACCTGCCGATGCATGCTGTAGAATGTCCTCCATCTGTCCCTCTGTACCAACTGAAACACCAGTAACAGTGAGGCCTTGGAGCAAAGTTAGCTATGAGTAAACAGATCAACTTGTGGGGAGTACTGACCTCGAGCCGAGCAGACAGATGCTGAGATGGGAATATTGAAGTCATTCTTGGGCAACCCAACCATGACGATGATTCCCATGTTCCTTACCAAGCTTGGAGCTTGGATGAAAGCCTCTTGAGATGCAGTGACCACAATGACAGCTGCTGCTCCCTCACCAGTTATCTCCTTGACCCTCTGTTCGACGTTCTCGGTGGCAAAGTCGATGAAGTGCTCAGCACCACTGTCCAAGCTCACCTTTCGTCTGGCGTCTCCAGTATCTATTCCGATGACACGGTAGCCACCGAACAACCACTTCGCAATCTGGACACCCAAGTGTCCGAGACCGCCTCCCGACCCAGAAATCACCACCCACTCCTCGCTGTCGACATACTCTTCAAGTTGTGACACCGCCCCAGCCATGGTAAGCCCAGCACAAAGTAGCGGGGCAGCTACTTCGTCCGAGATTTCGTCTGGAATCTCAGTCACAAACCTGGGATTTGCGATCATGTACTCCTGCAAAGTGCCAGGAACGTGCTTGCCAGTGTTGAGCTGCTTCGGGCAGTTGTTCTGGTAACCCCACTTGCAGACTGTACAATCATCGCAGGCGCTGTACAGCCATTGGACGCCAACTCTTTTGTTGAGAAAGCTGGCGTCAACGTCTTGGCCGAGTTTGACGACTGTTCCAACGCCTTCATGACCGACGATGGGATTGTAGGGGCCCCATCCTGAAAGGGCACGACACTCTGAGCCACTGGGAAAGTCAGTAATCGTCTTGATCCAATGTGTTTTGCTTACCAAACGCCAGTGCAGGACAGCTTGATCAGAATCTCATTTTTCCCAGGGCTGGGAACTGGGACATCTGATCGGATAACAATTCGAGCCTCGTCGCCGGGGTTCTTGATGACAGCTGCTTTCTGGAAAGAAGGGATTGAAATGGTCATCTTGATGTGTGACAATGATGGTTTGATGTTGACTTCAATTGGGACGGAAATGGGAGGATTTAAGAACCTGTTGGAATACTGATGATGGGGGGCCAAGAGAGGGGCTGGTTAGTGGGTAATGTCCACTGGCACTGGGCAATAGGCTATACCAGCCGTGTCTCAGCCCCGGGAATCAGAGCATTTTCAGCCCGGTTATCAGAACCCCAGCCCGGCAATCAGAATAACTGGACCTGGGGAACAGAATGGTAGGTCAGTTTGTGTCACTCATATCCATGACATGTCTCAGGCTGTTGGTCATTATATGCATACACATTTGTGTACACACCAAGTTTCCCGGCAGGCTAACTTGTAGATAGCCGTTCAAAGGTACCGATCCGAACTAAACTAGCCGACACATCTGCCGAAGTCGGATTGACATCAATTGCAAGTCGATCAATTAAAACATGGCTTCCTCAATTATAATGCCCAAATGGAATAAACATTTCTCTGCGTGTAAAACAGCTTGAGCCAGCCCTATCGCATCTAACTATGTCCAGAAATAGACTTGGCCTCATACAACTCTTCCAAATACCGCACCTCGTCCTCGCTTAAAATCTTTCCCCTTGCATCAATAGCCTGTTCGATCCTCTCAACACTACTAAATCCAATAATCGGACTCGTAACCCTCTGATGGATCCAAGCCAACGCCACGTGTGCCATAGGCCATTCATGTTTGTTTGCAATCTCCACCACCCTCCTGATGATTTTATTGTCAACATCTGACAACTCACCTGAACTTTCTTTTTCGCCCTTGCTTCTGTCTGTAGCCCCAAATTGAGCTGGCGGTCTGGCCAGATGCCCGCGACAGAGTGGCGCCCAGGGAATTATCCCCACGCCTGTGTCATTACAATATCGGATCATTTCACGCTCTTCTTCACGGTAGAGAAGGTTGTAGTGATTCTGCATGCTGATAAATTGCGTCCAGCCATTTTTCTCGGCTACGAATTGCATTCGGGCGAATTGTGTCGCCCACATGCTGCTTGCACCGATGTATCGGACTTTGCCCGATTGAACCAGATCATGAAGCGCTTTCATGGTTTCTTCAAGGGGGGTTAATTCATCGTAGCGATGGATCTGCAATAAATCGATGTAGTCGGTATCGAGACGTTTGAGGGATGCTTCAACTTGATTGAAGATTGCGGCGCGGGAGAGACCATATTGGTTTTGGTAGTCTTTTGAGGCTTCGAATTCGGGCTTGTAATTGATGTGACGCGCACCTGAGACATTGTCAGAAGGTTGGACAGCATCACTGGACGGGGTATCTACTTGGCTCTTCGCCCACGGCCCAGCGGCATTTACTCAAGATGAGAACCTTGTGGCGAGGAATATTGAACTTCTTTAATGCCTTGCCGACAATTTCTTCCGATACACCATTACTGTACGTGTTTGCGGTGTCCCAGGTATTGAGACCACGATCATACGCCGCCTTGAGGAGCTGAAGTGCCTATTGACGCGTCGTTAGCGGGGATCACGATCAAGTGAGACATCATACCTCTTCCTCGCCGATGACCCATGGAAGAACTCTCTTGTCTCCAAAGCTCATGCATCCAAAAATAGGAACTGAAATACGAAGACCGGATTTGCCAAGATTGCGATACTCGCATTTGGATGCCTCGAGGGAAGCCTTGAGTTGTGTGGGGAGTTGGTTGGAAGCCATATTGATTGGTTTGACTGAGTGTAAAAAGAAAAGAAAAGAGATTGCAGAGGCTTGCTTGTTTTATGCACTGGCTCCAATGGTCAGACAGTCAAGATGATCTGAGATGGACAAAGAGGTAGTGAGCCTGATAGGCGGATAAATACAATTCGATGGCATCATCATGCTTATGGTTATCTACCCCGCTGTTGACTGTGTGTTTGGGGGTCTACTTGAGTTGAAGAGACTGATACACAAGTTTATATACTCTTTACTCCGTACCATAGCCAGACAATGTAGCAGACGGTTATATCCGAACAATAGAAGAAAGCCAGGGTCAACATAGACCCCAGTTTCTACCCTGGATGTTCTAGAACAGACAACGCTACTTGGCGGATTTACAGGTAATTCCGCAAATGCGCTGAACTACTGGCACTACAACCATCTCAAATCCCATGGCTATCCACCTGCAACTATTGAGCCTCAATTAACTATTCAATTTAATGAATCATAACCTTTCTTCATCAATTCTTCACTCGGCAAACTCCAGCATGACCAATCTCCTCGCAATGATAGGCTCCCTCGCTTGAGCTAACAATTATGCTAATGCCACCCTGTAGTCCTTCTGGTCTGGGCCCTCTACCACCCAAACCTCTTCCATCTCTAGCGTCACTACAATTTTGCGGGGAACCATCTTCGATCTGTGGGGATGACATCGGCAATTCGATTCGGAACTGACTGACGTACCGCTATTTTCTTTCCTGAAGACAGGATCGGCTTTGAACTTGTCTCTAACATCTTTCCCAACCTCGGTCTGGGTCCCTTTCGTCAAGTACAAAACAGCAACGATGGAGCCGACCAAACCGACAAGAAAAAGAGTATCCAGGGCTTGTAACCTCTGTCGCGCGCGCAAAGTACGCTGTATTATTGAGGATCCTTCTGGTCCTTGTGTCAATTGTAGACACAACGACAAGGTCTGTACGTTTAAGAGACGGCATGGAATAATGTGAGTACCTCAATCACTACCTTGTAGTCATTAAATTAATTGTTTAGATCAACAACTCCTCAATTGCGACCGAACGGACCTCTACCTCCCCGACCGACCCAAGATACCGAGAAGCCCGCCGAACCCTCATTCCAACAAGCTCTACCTATTACACCGACGACGACGATACCACCTCCCGCGTCAATCGCATCTTCTTCATCTTTTCCCGAATCATCCGCTTCCCGAATTGTCGCTCCTTTATCAGGCCCGCCATGTCATCCCGACTACGCCTTCCTTCAGGTTCCCGATACCAAAGACATCTTCCCTCAAGACCTCGCATTTCTCGTCAGCCAGGGCTGTTTTATTGTCCCGCAACGAGCTGCCCTGGATGACTTTTTGAGGCAGTATTTTTTACATGTACATCCGATGCTTCCGATATTGAACGAGAAGGACTTTTGGCTTTCGTATAACTCGGTTGATGGGGATGTGGAATATGAGATGCCTATGCTGGTTTTGCAAGGCGTACTCTTTATTTCTTCTGGAGTAAGATCATTGTTCTGGTTTATCAGGGCTGGACTGACGTGTGATAGTTTGTATCTGCCGAAACAATTAAAATGCTGGGCTTCCCAGATGTCCATCAAGCCAAACTTGCATTTTACCGACGAGCAAAGGTACACCCTTCACCGCACTCTCCGACCACGACTAACAATCCCAGCTCCTCTACGATTTCAGCTGCGAAAAGTCTTGCATCGCTATCGCCCAGGCATCCCTCCTTCTCGCCCACACTCATCTCATCCCGCGCTGTATCGCAGGCAACAAACCCCTGGGCTCAATCTGGCTCGGCATCGCCATATCCTACGCCCGCGTCGCCAAAGCCCACTGCTACTCATCCCTCCGCCCGAGCCGAGACACAGAAGTCGCAAAGGTACAAAAAGTACGCAACACGCTTAAACGACTCTGGTGGTGCTGCATCATCTGCGACAGATTACTTCCACTCACTTCACGACAAAACATAAAGATCACACCCGCCAATTTTAGTTTCTCTGGGTGTTCAGTGCTTGGAAGTGCGGATCTTTGCGATGAGCTGTATAACTCTGATGTCTACGATTCTACTACGAAAACACTCCATGCTGAGCTTTTGGCAAAGTTGGTGGATCTTTGCGTTGTGTTGACAGATGTTTTGTCGGTTGTTTCTGTTCTTTATAATAATCCGTCATGGATGCTTTCGGGAAGAATGGAGGTGGCTAAGGATGCGAGTCTGTGTCAAATTGAGTTGAAGAGATGGTACAACGCGTGGACCGAGACTAAAGCAACTCTTGAGGAGAGGATGATCGAAGATGGGTCACAGACAGAGTCTATTATTCTGTTCAAGAATCTTATCGAGATGTATTATCAGTGAGTCACAGCTTCTCTATTTTCTGGTCAAGACTAACAGGTACAGCTCTGCTCGGTTATCAGTCTGCCACTACAATATCCTCCGATCGAGTCTATTGCCACCATCTCAATCAGAAGGTCAACTTCGACGACAGAGCGAAGATCTACAAGGTTCGGCGTCGCGCGTGACGGAATGTCTCCTCGAATTCGACCGTCTGGGCTTGTCTCGATGGCTTCCCATGACAGCGTACGTTAATCTCTCTCCATATTCACTCACAGTACTAACATTGCCAGTATCGGATGCACAGCCTTCCCTCTAGCCCTCCAAATGATCGACGTCGAACTTCTGCGCCCTAAGCAGAAGTCCATAGCCCAAGAAGGTGGCATACTAACACGAAAACAACAACATGTTGATAATCTTGTGAAGCAGATGAAGAGCTACAAGAACAAGTACTACATCACAGACTGGGTCATGCGCGCCATTCGACATGTCGTGGAACTCGCCCAACAAAGATCACCTGCACCGTTCAGTACAGAAGACGATTCATCACCGAGTAGTTATCTCGACATGTTGAAGAACAAACCAAGTTATTACTTGAGACTTGTCATGACTCTTGATATGAGCATTAGCAATGGACGATTACCGGATGAGTGCGACTTTCCACCATCATTGAGAAAAGCTGGTCGTGCTTTTGCGAGATCACAACAACCTTCCATGTTAACGATGGACGACGAGTCGAGTAAACGTTTTTCCGCAATGAACAAACACCTCATACCAGACAACCTCACAACTCAAAGCGGCATCGTGTCAGCCAATTTACAAGATCATGTCCAAGCCCAAGACGCTATCACGATAGGTCAAGAATCGTTCTTCAACAACAGACAGTCGTTCCCTGTTGACCTTACAGCTGCATTGTGTGAGATTACGAATATTCCACCGCTGGACTTTGGTAATATGCCGTTGTTGGACTCGTCACATTTCAATGACCCTGGTGGTTTACCTTTCTGGCCATATGAGTTGCTTGGTTCCCCACCGGATAACATGGGACAGGCAGGGGATGTGAGAATGGAAGACTTATTTTCTGGGATCATGGAAGTTGGGAATGGAGATCAGGACTTTGAAGATGACACTGTACAGAATGGTGGGCCTGTTGCGTTGTCTGTGGACTCTTTTTAACAGCCTTGTACAATATCAAAAGCATTGTTTGTTTTATACCTAAACCTAGGACTGGCAACAATATTGGCGCATTTGCACAATAGAATAACTTTTTAAGATTTTATTTCTTGTACAGCTACTTCGGTATCTACCACTTTACCAAATCCTGAACCTTGACTGGCATCCCACTCTTCATACTATGATTCGCCCCAACACCAACAAGCACCGCATTTCCACCATCTCTGATATAAGCAGCTCTCTTGAAGCTATCCTTCTGATCACCGAGGATAACATCCTTCAACAAGACAGGATCTCCTCCTCCGTGTCCACCCTCCTGCTTCACAACATCCACGACATAGGGCTTGTCAAACATGGGATACACGACGATCTTGGTCTGTTCGACACCACCTTGGATGTACTTTTCATCTTCTCCGGAAGCATCTTTAGTGACGGGATCACCGAGGGGGTTGTATCCGCTCTCGACGACGTTGATCTCGATACGGCCTTTTGTTCCGTTGAAAACACACCTGTAACCTTCCCAAGGAGCGTAGGCGTAGGTGTTGTATGTCATGACAGCGCGGTTCTTGTACTTGATTATCATGGACAGGTTATCCTCAATCGTAATACCCTCTCCGAAACAATTTCTGTCACGGATGTATCCATCTTCATGCTCAGCCTCAAGGTACAGCTTCTTCATGCGCTCGTTCTCATCAAGCTGGAACGCAAAAGGATCGTTCTTGGCATCATCGTTGTTCTTGTACCTCTCACCAAGGTTCTTCTCTCCTCGTCGCTCAGCGTTTTCCTTGCCGTAGAAACGAAGATCGCCAAGACAATAAACAAGCTCTGGTTCAGTGTTGAGCCAGAAATGCACCAGGTCAAAATGGTGGATGGATTTGTGCATTTGGATACCACCGCTGGTTTCCTTATGACGATGCCAGCGTCGCATAAAGTCTGCGCCATGCGCACAGTCAAGGATCCAGTCCATATGCACTGTTGAAATCTCTCCAATGACGCCAGAGTCAATGAGCTCGCGGACCTTGGTGTGATGGGGAGCGTAACGGTAGTTGAAAAGAACGCGGACTTGTTTACCCGTCTTCTTCTCTGCGTCGACCATTTGTTGGAGTTTATGCTCATCAATGGTCATTGGCTTTTCCGTAATAGCATCGCAGCCAAGTTCCATGGCACGGATACAGTAGTGGTGATGGAAGAGGTCAATTGTTGTGACGATGACAACATCTGCCTTTTGCTCTTGGACCATCTTGTCGAAATCGGTGTCTTTGTAGGTTTGAACCTTTTCACCTCCCAACTCAACAATGTGCTCATTTGCAACATCCATTCTTGTTTGGTTGGTATCGCAAATACCAACTAGCTTGGCTACATCCTTAAAGTCCTGGATAATAGCCTGATAGTACATGGCAGAGCGAACGCCCATGCCAACAATGACATAGCGCTTGATTTGTTCTGAAGGCATTTTGAGAAGAGTTTATTAGAAAAAAAGATGATGATGACCAGAACCCCTCATCAACGACGTAAACATGTCAATTAAATACTCCAATAAGTGACGGATTACTCAGGTACCTCGTAATATGTACCCCGCCGGTGATTCGGGCAAGGATTCCCCGAATACCAACTGTCAGTCCATTAGAGGTGGAGGTTCCTTGGCTGGGGTGCAGATCACGCCCTTTCGAGATAGTGTACCAGTTTTATCAAGTTTGTTGGCTTGCATCGTGGATGATCAAGGTTGGAGAACTGGAGCATTTCCACTTTATATATTGCTCGGATACTATATTTATGGCCGACTTGACGATAACCTCGGTGAGGTGTCCTTTAATTGATGTATCGGGGAGAAAGGCGATGAATCTTGATTCATGATGCTTGTAATGGGAGCTCGACTGCCAAGCTTTCACCCACGTGTCATGATCGTGATTTATCATTCATGTAAACCCGCAATCGAGCCAAAATAGTCCAGGCCAGGACTGCTCTACTTATAGCTTCACCAACTTGCGAAGGTCAGACTCATTCTGACTCTCATCATCGCCGAGACGTCCAACCTCCGCACCCTAAGTTCAAGCTATCAGCTTCCCTCCCTGTTATTGACTTTCTCAAACTCACATATTTGACCTTGACAACAGTGGGAAGACACTGAATATCGTAAGGCGCCTTGCGATACTTGTTGTCGGGGTTTCCCTTCCATTCCTCTCGCGAACCTGCTTTGACTAGATGCGCATTGGGAGCTGAGGCATCGCCAAAGACGGCGTTCAAAGCAGGGAGGGCATTGCGGCAATCAGGGCACCAAGAGGGTTCACCTGAGGCGAAGTAGACGACGTAGTGGGTGTCGTCGGTTGAGGTAGGAGGAGCTTCAGCGTTGATGATGGGCATTTTGAAGTAGTAGAAGGATGGAGAGGTTGTGCAATCTGGGTTATAGAGGCTGAGGTTGGATTAAAAGAGGTTTCTCGTGATGTCGTGATTAAAATCCACTGACTCAACCCCTCTTTAAAATATCCACAATGCCATTGTAAAGTACGCGCTGAAATTACGTGCTCCACCAGTGCTATTGCGCCGAATTGACTTATAAATGCGCACTATAATCTTGTGATTGAACTTTCGATATGAAATCTGTTTAGATATCTTTCTCCTTCATCTTAAATCAGGCCACCACTGACTGGGGTACAATGGATAAACTCAATAGAATGGGAAAAAGACATATCCGCCCCGCATCTCCGAAGCCGGATCAATACTCATCAGACATGAACGCCCTATTGCCGATGTATAAAAGCAACGCTCAACCCCAGATTTTGATACAATTGCATATTGATCCTCAAGTCTTACCCAGTCAAAGATGTCCTCTTCAAAAGTTAGAATTGCCATCATTGGTGCTGGTTTGATTGGACCCCGCCATGCAAGAACCGTTGCAGACAGTACCGTTGCTGTTCTCTCTGCTATCGTCGACCCAGCGCCATCTGGAGCACAATTCGCTGCTGAGCTGAAAGTTCCGCACTATTTATCTATTTCCGATCTCCTCCAATCGCCCGACAAGCCTGATGCTGCAATTATCTGTACTCCAAATTTCACCCATGTCGCCTTATCGAAAGAGCTGTCAGCTGGTGGCATACACATCCTCATCGAAAAACCAGTCAGTACGGATGTAATCAGCGGCAAAGAGCTCGTGCAGCATCTGGAACAGACTGGAGTGAAGGCTCTTGTGGGACACCATCGCAGATTCAACCCGTATATGGTGGCTACAAAGAAGATCGTTTCATCAGGTTCCTTAGGCCAATTAATTGCTGTGAACGGTCTGTGGGCTTTGTTCAAGCCCCTAGAGTACTTTGATGCTCCAACGGATTGGCGGAGGGAGAAGACAGGCGGAGTTGTACTTATTAACATGATTCACGAGGTAGATCTTCTTCACTATCTCTTCGGTCCAATTACTCGAGTCCACGCGGAAAAGACAATCTCACAGCGAGGATTTGAAGCAGAAGAAGGCGCAGCTCTCACGTTACGATTCAAATCTGGCATGGTCGGAAGCTTCATAATTTCCGACTATACCCCATCCCCATACAACTTCGAGTCAGGCACGGGAGAGAATCCCTTGATTCCAAAGGCCGGACAAGATTTCTATCGAATTTTCGGAACAGATGGATCTCTTAGTGTTCCGGATATGACGTTGTGGTCATACAAGGGCAAAGAGAAAAAGTCATGGCACTCTGAACTTACCCAGGAGCAAGAGGCTGTTCCTCCACGCGTACCCTTTGATGATCAGTTGGAACATTTTGTGAAAGTAGTCAGAGGAGAAGAGAAGCCCAGTTGCACCGCAAATGCAGGGCTTGCCGCTCTCGTGGTTTGCGATGCTATCAAGGAGGCTCTGGCTGCAAACAAGACGGTCGATATTGAAGATTACGATTTGTCAAAGTAGATAAGTAATCCTCTTTGAGTTTCATTAATTTGGAATGGTTCAGCCTGACTTTTGTGTCTTGAGTTGTCTTACCATATTGGGGCTTTATGTGATAAAAGATGACCAGACTGTACTGTATATATATAACTCAATTACATGCAACCTCAATTATAAAATCATGTCTAGTAACTTATATCAGATAGAGGTTGAGATTCTCTATTTGAAAAATATACTTTACTTAGTAATTAGATGCAATTTCGATATTTCCTTAATAACTTTCTTATTTCCCTCTATTAACTTGATTACGCAAGTGGGTTAGATAGACTGTAATCTATAACCTACTTACTTCCAGCCACAACTAGACAATAATAATAAAAAGCTTACGATTAATAACAGTAATATTTATTTATACACTGATATACTTTACTTGATAATTGAATATGATTTCGTTATTTCCTGGATATTTTTGCTGTATTGGCGTGGGAACTTGGAAGCACAGTCAGCTGTGGTTGTGGCCCGAGCGCCTTATAACCTCGACTCAACCTAAAATGTTTACAAGGGAAACAAGGTTCATCTTCACCCAGAATAGTGCGCAGTGGCATAGATTTCTAATGTTAAATGTAATTTAACTAAATAAATAATAAACGCCTATTAAAAACAATGAATTACGTCGGTCCCAATGCCTGCTCCTCCAACTTCACTCCTAGTAAATAGTTATATGCTCTAGCTGATGCTTATCTGGCGAGATCTCTCCATACATAACACCATGCACATAACACTCTCCAACAAGTCTCCAGGCCTCGCCCGACCGTCTAATAATGAGCGGAGTGTTGCAACCTCTGAGAAGTACAATACGATCACCTACTTGAGCCGCACAGGTGCCCATTCCCATTCTTCCTCCTCTTGTGCCGAAAACACGCCTCCAAGCCATCGCATTGACTGCCCACGACAAAGACTCTCGCTGAAACTCGGTTGCGTGGTAGAAGTTCTCGCCCATCATGGACTTCAACTTTGATTTGAACTTGTTGCGGCCGAAAATCAACTCCTGTATTGTAAAGCCGCAAATTTCGAGTGATGCGTTGCGTGCCATGAAGCTGTGCAGTCCAAATCCATTGGCCCAAACGCCTGCGATGCCTCTTTGCCACAATGTAGGCTCAAGCAACCAAGAACATGCCTCCGGTGCCTTTTCGCCGCCTTCTGATGTCGTATCGCCTACGATAGTCTTCCAGAATGCATTCCTGGTCGCTTCGAAATCTCCATAGGTACTCGTATTGGCTGGGTGAGTATTGGAAGGATAGCGTGGATCAGCGTCCTTCTCATTTGAGGCGCTGAGCGAGGTAATCGTGTCCAGCAAGACGCCCTTCGTGGTGAGACTCGCCCTTCCTCTGGAGAAACTCGGTAATGAACGACCCAAGCGCGCATCTGCTTGGTATATACCACTAAGCTGAGCTGTCGGAGCAGGTGCGCATGCCCAGCAGACGCTCCATGATGGAATATCGTGATTACATACTACACCAACCGGTACCAGCTCACGACCTTTGGTGGCATTCAGGACGGGAAGTGTAAGAGCCCCAACGGCACGATTCTTGGCAGAGGGTGGTAGGTCATCCATCTCCCAACTGTCGAGAACGTATCCACCGAAACCTGAAGCCAGACGAAGAAGGTTCAGGTCACCTCCCTTCATGATCTCCTTGGCAAAGTTCGAGTAAATTATTGATTGAGAAAGGTTATACTCGGGTTTGATGTTGACTCGATCGGCAACGGCTTTGATTCCCAGAATACCATATACACGATCCTTTTCATCGGTAATGAGGGCATCTCGGGCAAGATTCAACGCTCGGAGGAGTTCCCTCCGTCCACTCGCTGACGAAAAGTTTCGCTGGTCTTTCTGAATGCACATCATGGTTTCCTGGACCTTCCACATCCTTTCCGGTGCCCATTTTCTTCCTCGAATCAATCTATCCCGCGCGACTTCAAATGACCACGTTGATAGCGTTTGTGGTTGGACAGTATCAAGGATCTCGCGACCGAATCTCGACTCGTCTGATGTGATGACTTTTACCGCCTGGTATATATCCTGCCATGAGATGCGCTGGTCACCACAGAGAACGGGACTGTTCGGATTTCCCATCGCTACTTCTTGCACCACCCACATACGACGCCAGTACGGTCTCGTGAAGAAGTAGTACAAAGCCTTGTAAACATCCTTCTTCATCGGGCTGGTGTATGTTGGCCACATGATAAAGGCAGGCCGCAGATCGACTGAAGGACTTTCGCGGTAGAATTTATCCATTGGCTTCGGCTGCTTCGACTCCCGAGATAGCCAGTGAAGCGCAGAAAAGGCTAGCTGAGTGGATGTGTCACTTGGACCGAGCCATATGAGGACCTGCCACGCTGACTGGTAAATGTCGCGCATGCGAGCGACTTGTTGACCACGTTCAACTGCGTTGGTCTGATCGATACATATGGCATCGATCCATAATTTGAATCCTTGTTGTACACGTTGACTCTTTTTGAGTTCTCTCAGAGCGTGATATAAGTTGGGGGTGACTTTTAATGGACAGCCATTGACGGAGATAAAAAAGCGGTCTTCCTTATCTGAGCCGACCGGTTGGCTCCATACATAGGATAATGCGATGTAGTCACCCCATGGACGTCGCCATGGTAGGGCAGCTTCGGCATTGATTGTTGTGTTTGTGGAGTTCCTCAATTGAGTCTTGTCAACGCGTGGATCTTTCCCAGCATTGAAGAGTGGTCCAAAGTTGTGTTGGGTGGGAAGCTCAGGCCATGTTCCGTCCTTTCCTTTGAACCGTTGGTTCGATGATTCTCCCAACGTTGTTGGTAGACGAACATGCTCAATAGAGCATGCTATCAGAGGATGCCTGGTGGCGTTCGTTTCGTGACATTTGTCTTCAATTCTCAGTAGTCGGATCTCGTCACCGCGTAAAGGCTGATAAGTGAAATCTTTAGACATTTTCGTAATTTTTTCAATTCATATGAGGAGATAGATATTGATGAGATGAACGGTATTTTGCGAGATGAACTGCTAATTTATCATATTTCGTTATGTTGTTGGTTCTGTAACTTTTGAAGTAACATGACTGTAGCGCTTAGAATGGAGCCAGAGTAGCGAATCGGAACAATGCAGAGTCCCCTTGTCTCAAAGTGACGGCACCTGCATTTTAACCGCCCATCAGCGATTAAAATAGACATTTATGAATAGAAATAATGTGTTTCATTTGCCGAGGAATAGGGTTGCAACATGTTAGGCGACCTTGGAACAATTGCGATAACAATTGCAGCCAACTGACAGTGCCCATATACATCAAGAGTGGGAGCAAACAGAAGCCAGTAAGCGCAGCCAGGTGGTATTCTCCATACCTTCAAAACGATACCCATACCTCAAAACACCTTCCGAAATACTAAACAACCGTAGTGGCATTGAGTAATTAAACAATCATAGTGGTATGACACAGCATTTGATGGGAATGGGACAAGGAATGATGAAACAGAACCGACCCCTGCACCAACCGTCGCAATCCTCACCACCTCTGAGATTAAGTTCTGGCTCGAGCTTTTGCTGGGGTCTTTGAGAATCTGCTAGAGCAATATTAAAATTCAATTTCATCCATCCCTTGTATCACCAAGACCAACATACCCATTGATTGGTTTGGCGACGGCTGGCTCATTTCCATCGACTCTCGCGCATATGCTTCATGGTCCACGCGTGCAGGTTGAGCAATATGCTGAGGTTGGAGATTTGAAGACATTGCGACGGTGGTCAGGTTTGTTCTTCAACTAACAAATAATTACTTTGAGAACAAGAGCATACCAAAATGAGAAAGGCAATTTCTTGGCAGGGGACAGACTATGTATCTGCCATTCGGGCTAGGCCGTCACTTATCGGCTCAAAACTTGGAAATGGCAGTACATGGCGTCAGAGATCTTACTAAATATCGAGATTCATCATCATGTCATAGATTTTATCCCCGTTATATAACCGATACCTGAAGCACCTTGGGGTGAAACTCAATTGACACCCAGTTCGTCTGCAGCAAATTGAATCACCCATGTTAAATTTAGTTACCGCTCACCATGACTGACGTCGCCGTGTGCAAAGCTATAAGGCGCGACGTCATCGTTTCCAACATTGGCAACTTCCAGCTGTACCTTCTTATTTTAGTGTTTCTTACCGCGAGGGACCTTTGACGCGAACACGGTCTTGGATTAACAGATGATCATTTGGTGGTGGGCTAATTCCACCTTGACGAAGTGCTTTGTTATAAAATATACAGCGACAATATTACTCTTCTTGCCAGATGCGGCCAATCATGAGGTTCCGCATACTCACCAAGTTGTGTTGCTAGCAGCCTTATTGTTTGAGCAGATTAGGAATTGTTTCCTGCTGGACTGTTTTGCGTGTCATTAAGTAGCCCACGATGAGAAAAGGCTCAAGATCAAGACGGCTATCGGCGTTTTCTTCAGCCCACTCTTGATAAAACAGGTTGCCTTGCAGTTTTACCAACTCGAAATTGCCTTGGGTATTATCAAATGCTCATATGATTTTTAAGCCTTAGTCTAGGCTCAATCATGTTAAGATCGGTTGTTGATCTGCAATTAGTAAGACAGATTTGCAAGGATACCATTGGCATGTTTAGGCACATCAACAGGCATACCCAAGTGGCGTATCAATTCATGATAATTTCATGCCTTGGGCTACCTACGCAGTAAGAAAAAGTGGTTGTTACACGACAGAAAATCGGGCCTCAGCAAGGATATCGACCAGTTATATTAGCGCACCATTTTCATACACGGAGCTTGTGAGTCACATGGAGGCGGGCTGCGTATTTTCTTTGTTTGATGGCTGAAGACTGCAGACATGGTTGGCTCATGTTATGTAGGACTGACTATATTGTAGAGTGATAGCCCCCTAAGGCTGTCAAGAAGGCTTTACAGGGTAAAGCAAAGACCCGTCAGAAATACAATTAGGCTGATTATTAATGAACTTTTCAATGAGCACAGAGGCTCATTGGCTCCCGTTACGCTTGGACACATATCAGGGAGGTTGCAGTGCTTGATTACCTGCAGCATAAATGTCTCAGAAATCTTAATCTTGGTTATGCAATGATGCCCGTAAGATATATATACCTTGGGCTTTCCATTCCCCGAATCCCACTCCAGCAATTCCATATACAGAATAATTTGTAACCTTTTAACTTTCCATCACTCCGAATCCACCATTCTCATAGGCTATTTGCACCATGTCATCCAGAAGCAGAAGTCAAACTGGCCTTTTGCAGCTGGCAGCACCCGAGAATGCAGTAGTTGAGTACGCTGGAGATGTCTAGCAAGAAGCACTTGAGAATACCTAACCTCTTCACAGTATCGTCTTCATCAATGGAGTACATGGAGATCGCGAGAACACTTGGACTAGCGGACGAAACAGCTTTTGGCCTAAGACACTTCTCCCGAAAGATTTACCTAATGCACGCATTTTCACGTGGGGCCATGATGCTAAAATTACACATTTCTTTAGTTCCGAGCCCTGGAACAAGCTCGATACTTATTCAAAGCGACTTTGCGCTGATCTGACTGACGCCAGGGCGCAGGAGGTGAGGAATGGGCGATGGGTTGTCTGTAGCTGATCTTGAATACTGACAGGCTTAGGTTGATTTTCCGATCATTTTCATCGCACAAGGCGTTAGTGGATTGATGATCATGAACGTAAGTTGCTTTTATTCCATTTTCAGTACAGAGTAGTTCAAATACTTATGTTCACAACCTGTCCTTAATAGACCCTGGTTCTTGCTACCGATACCCCCGACCAACATGTCCAAGACACTATGAATTGCACCAAGGGCGTTATATTCCTTGGAACTCGAGTTCAGCACCATGGCCGCTGGCCTGATATCAACGAAGGGTTCAAGCGCCTCCTCGGTCACACCGGGGCGCAATGGTTATATCTGATACTTAGTACACAACATGTCAATGGGATGCTCGATCGATTTCCTATCGCCTATCGGGATCGATTTGCAGCTAGACAAAACATGCTTTTGCTGACCCTCTTTGAAGAGTATATTGGCGATCCGTCCAGGAAGGTACATGAATTCTCTCTTGCGTCTATATTGTTACCCTATCAATTTCCGGGCGCCGTTTCGATTGGCAAAATGGATGACTAACTACTACCTCAAGGTCGTGGCAAAGGAGTCAGCCATAATTCCTGGTGTCGACGACAATGAAATACCTGCCGATCATATGGATATGGCCAAGGTTAACTCTACCGAATATGACGGCTATTTCCAAATCCTGTCCGTCCTACAGCGTTGGGTCGAGGCCCTACAAATGGTTACTAAGTCGACAACCACATCTAATAGTTCCGATTGCATGCTCAAAAATCCCGACGATTCGGTAACAGGGTCTATGCTGGCAAATGCGTCAAAGGATGCCAACATGTCCGGTCACCCTACAGCTTCGGAGTTATTGCAGATGGCTAATTTCAACCCGAATACTTCTAAATGTTCACATTCAGAGGCTTCCGGTGGATCAAGCGAGGAACCGACTAATCAAGTTCTTTCGCCTGACGTTGTCCACTGGTTGGAATCAAACGGATTCGCGGACTTTTTTCATCAGGGTCGCAGAACCATTTCAACGACGCCTCTACTGGCATCGTTTTCTTTCTCTACAGAGGTACTTCCTTCAGATGGGTTGAATTGGTCTCTTTCCGACTCAGACCGTACCTTCTCTCACAAGATTGACATCCCTGTGCGGTTGTTAAGCGCCGAAACATATGAATACCTTGGATACAAGCGTGAGGTTGCGGAGAGGTTGTGGCATAACTATGAGTGTCTGGATAACCCATGTTTCGACATTCTTGAAGCTGAAAAAGAATGCCTTAGAAATGCCGCAGTGTCTAGGGACCACTTACTTCACAACTGGAGTGTTTTCATGGACGAGATTGGGATTTCTAGTGAGCTGAGAGAAACAATCCTGGACGAAGAGTTTTCGGAGATTCGACTTACTGCAAGTTGCGAGTTTTGGCTCCAAACCGCAATGGAAATCAGATGGCAGGAGCTCCAGTCACTTGACAAGAATCTTCTTGGTGTAATTGAAAGAACCGGTGCAGTCGGAGAAGGACCTATAGGGTCTGGGTCGTCCACTCTATCTCAAGATTACCAGAGTCTCCAAGGCCATAACCAACCCGCGAAGGGGCAAGATGGAGCCAAGGTTCCAAACCAGATGGAGCCAGGCAAAGACGAAAAGGGGGATCTGATACCACAAATTGGTTCGGGCTCCACAGTCAGCAGCTCCAAGAGTAAGGACTCTTTTGAGCTATGGCGTGGTGGTACCAAGAACATCATTGAGAGCTGCAAGGTGAACAAAACGCTCTATCTTAAGAATATACGCAGTGTTCCCGGCGACTTTTCTGGAATTATGTCTGTCCCCTACTTCACACCTGATAAAAGCACGGCTTTGCGTTATGGTGCTTACAGTGTAGCGCTCTCCGGGCTGGGCCTGCCTCCTTATCTCTTGAGTTTCACTGTCTCACAAAAATGGTTAAACGATCTCCACCACCAATGTCTCTGGTCTAAGGAACAACGTTGTGGTATTGAAAGCTCCAAACCTTGCTCTGATCCAAATCCAGAATCATGGGCGGACGTTGTTTTCAGATGCAGAACAAAAGACTATGACCCTGATTGTCTATCAGAGAAGGATTTGGCTATAGGGCATATAGCCAAATTTCATCACGAGGAATTCAAGGCGATGGAGTCGCACAAAGAGGTACTTGAAGGGGTGCTGATGATTGGTGATAATCCAGCTGTCCAGTACGTCTTTATCTCTCAAAAATCTCAGAAGGCTCTAGAGAGAGATGCAGTGGATGTCACCACGACGATGTATGAAGGACCTGCCTTCATACGCTACAGAAGAAACTGTAAAGGCAAACCTTCTATTGATGACGTTATACCATTTAGTGAGAAAAATTTTTCATTCTGTCAAAACTGTTCGGCCATGGTGGATAAGAAGAAGCAGTAGAAAGGGGGTTCTATGACTCTGGAGATACAAGAAGAGGGGATTAGCTTCTGAATGTACTCGAAGGATTACATAGAAAGTAACAGGCAGTACGAAATACATTTTCCTTATGTTTCACTCAAATCTGGTGTCTTTTCTTTACTTTCGCTTCCTTTTCGACGTGGTAGTTTGCTATCATGACAGCAGACAAAGTTATTAGGGTGACCGGCACCGCACAAACAAAGTACCAGCCCACGGTGGTCCGAAGCTTGGAAATATCCTCCTGCATACTAAACAGACCCGTGACAAATGACAAGGGAATGAAGACAGAGGCAAGCCATGTCAGGCGCGCCACATTTCTGCTTTCTTGTAAACTCCGGTGCGAATCATCGATTGATATAGCTGCAACGACCATTGATGTTAATCGGTCCGTGCGATCCTGTAGCTCACTCATTTGGGTAAGAATACTTTGGACATCGGTTCTGATATCCTCGCAGAATAGTATATTGCTGTTGACTCGAGTCTCAGGTTCTCTAGAGTTTTGCTCTGATGGGTCAAGTCGTTGTAACGTCTCCGTTAGCATCTCTCGGTAAAGAGGTATGACTCTCCTCCAGGTGTGAAGCCTGGTCAATGAATTGTCGATTATTCGCGTATCTTTATAGAACTGGCTTGGATTCGCCAGTTCCCATTCAATTTGGCCAAGCCGAGACTTGACGTACTGACACATGATGAGCCACTCCGCGCAAGTTAGGTAGAGTATGGGTTGTATCATAGTCAACAAGCACTTTGAATCAGCCTTTTGC
The DNA here is from genome assembly GCF_050947815.1 of Fusarium sambucinum. NCBI lineage: Eukaryota > Fungi > Ascomycota > Sordariomycetes > Hypocreales > Nectriaceae > Fusarium > Fusarium sambucinum. The sequence goes on along the minus strand of NC_139293.1, from coordinate 9,307,718 downwards.
GCCAGCGATGTAGGCCAGGGGTAGTTCGACATCCAATATATCAGATCATCAAACAGGGACGTGCGCGGTGGCCCGGATGGTGGTGAGTCCTTCTCCAACATACCAGGAGTTGAAGCCCAATTGCTATAGCCGTGCCAAAGGGGGCGACCCTCTTTAATAGTAGGATCAACAAGAACTATGCCTGTGGGAGAATGTCTCAGTTTCAATCAGAATTTATGAGCTTGCGGGACCCGTACCTGTAACTTCAGAGTCTGGGTTCTTGCCAACCCAGATTGAGACCTTGGTTCTCATCAAACCCACAACTGAATCGCCATCCATATAAGGCCATTGATTCGAATCATTGTCTGGTCTTCTAAGGACGTTAAAACGGTTCGATTCCTCTCGACCTTTTCTCAGAGAGTCTCTCGTCTCAAAATATATTGGCCTGACAAAGCGCACTTGTGTCCAATTCTGATGCTTGGTGCTCGCTATCAGGTTGGGTAGATCCATCCACCGGTCTCGGATGTTGTACCATGAATAGTCGTCGATATGTTGACGAAAGAACGCCGGATCAATGTCAAACATCGCTCCCAAGGTTTCGACAACACTTCGAGAAAGATCCTCCACGACAATCAGGCGCAAGGAAGATTTCTCAAAGGTGGGTCTTGAGTTTCTTCGCAGCTCATCATTCAGCTCATCAGCAACCGTACACCTTCTACGGGTTACATTTCCATCTTGAGAAAAGTCGAGAACCGTAACATTCGTTCTCTGGATTCTCTCTTTCCTCTCCGCCTCGTTATCCCGAAGGAAATTCCATCTTAGAGGTGTAGTACTGACTTCCATAAAATCAGCCAGATATTTGAGGGTCGGCCAAGCTGTTGAGAGCGACTTGATATGTGCAAGATACGGAGTCTCAGTACTATTAAGAGTTAGAGCACTACGAAAACAAGTTCGGAGGTATCTTTTCAGTTTTCTAGCCCACAGAAAAAATACTTACGTGTTTATCTCCCATTCACGAGATACAGGGCTCTCGCTATACGCATCACCAATGTAGTAGGGGTCGCCGGCTTCCGGAGAATGTGGTAAAATTTTCGAGTAGACAACTGGGCCCGAGACTTCTATTATCGCATCATTTTCGCCTTTTATCGATGCGCTCTTAATGTTATTAGGGCCACAAGTAGCGTCGGTAAGCATCTTATTAGCGGGGCTGAGCTCCATTACGGAACCTCGTGGTAGTTTGTTGGACGCTAACCGGAAAACAGCTGTAGCGCGAATTCTTAGTTGGTTTAACAACTTTGATAACAGAAGAAGCAAGCCATTTCAAAGGATAAATTGTGAACTGGGCCCGGCTGTCATAGAGCTTGCGTTGATGACAATGCTCCGCCACTCTAGGCATTTCCATTCATTCTGTTTAAGTTGCTACTGGCGGGCATCAGTGCTTCATACACACTTACTGCCTGGATGCGGCACAGATGAATGGCCAGGCACGTTTTCTTCAACACGGGGAATTTTCATCCACTCACATCCGCATGCCTCAAATTCTAGGGTTGAAAGTGAGGCGAGACGCCCAAATCTTCGCTCCCTATCATCAGATTTGTAAAAACAAGAAGTCACAAAAGAGATAAGCGCTGACTTGGGGTAATTTTATCGTAAGTTTCTCAACGTTACAGCAGCGTTAATTAGACTTTTGCATACATGGTGATCTGAGGTGAATCAAGGTATCTGCTATTTATGGCGCGGAAAAAGAATGCGGCTTAAGTCCTTCTATGACCCATGATTTTAGTTACTGCTAAGAATAAGTGAGGTTTTACCATGTAGGATTCGGTGGCGCGACACAGTCCTTTCCCGCCTTCAAATTACTCGAAGCTGCCATTCCTACGCGCCTGGACTTTATCCCGTCATCAGGCACTTTTCAGTCTATTCCACAATAATGCCAATGAATAAGCCAATCAGCATGCTCCTTTCGCCCATTTGTCAGGGATACAAAATTCGTCAAAGTGGCTGGGGTTCAGGCGCTAAAAGCTATAACTCTAACACTCAACGAGAGACAAAATGCATTGTGATAACATCTGAAGTATTGGCTCTAAAGGCGCCGGGAATCACATGATGAACCAAGCAGGCAGAGTTATCAATAGAGTTTCCAGATGCAAATTGCAATTGAAAATCCAAGTAATATCGACAGATTACCAAGTTAGGTTTTAACTGTTATGCATATTATTAGCTTTATTTGCGTGTCTAGGGTAATCGAGGTGGAAATAGTTGTTATCATAAGATAAGATAAGATACAGCTGAAATGATAAGAGATAAGATAAGTTATCAATATCCTACAAACTGACACCATCGGCGACCGTTGCCGAATTGCAACCAACGTTAACAACATTATCCATTCCCATCCAGAATTTTGAAAGCGTGATAAAAAACAGAAATATTGGTGTGTTCTGATCTCCTCTTTTGTCTCACAGGTTATAGCCAACTGCCAAAGTCCAGAACCAATGACCTACTCATTTGTCGAAGATCGAAAGATGGTGGATCGGTCAGCGTGAGACCCACAGGCCTGACAAGGTTCAAGACATAAGCTAACCCTCTTTTCTTGTGACAAGTGCAAGAGACTCCGAGAGCACTAATTTATTTGTGGGGCGTTGATGTTCCTCGAGTCAGTCTTGTGTCTTTACTTAGCTCCTTTATTCGATGATATTTATGTGTGATGTTTGAGGCTACATCCTTGACATTAGATAATGCACTTCGCTATTTAGTTGTCGAATGAGCAGGGTTTTATTAGGTCGTATGCAATTGGACAAAGGGTAAAACTTATTTTATAGCGGTTAGACTGTCTATAATATTTAACGTGCCTTAAAATCCGCGATCAGCTAGACCCAGATGGACCGTATAACCTCTTGGTCATAATTAGCCCCGCATAATAGAACAACACTGGTCTGACCACTGAGCTCCTGGGCGATCTTATTGAAACCAGCAAGAGCCAGTGCTGCAGCCCCTTCGACAATCATACTCTCAGACAACGCAAGCATCTTTAACGCTTCTTTGATCTCTGTCTCGTCACACTCAACAACCTCGTCCACCACCGCGCTCGCAAGCCCGAGAGTGATTGTATCTTCATCGATACCCCCCGCAACAGCCTCAGCTAGAGTAGGAAGATGCTCTGTTTCGACTACCCGGCCTACAGCGATAGATGCAGCCAGGGCTTTTGAGTTGATAGCAGAAACCCCATAGACTTTGATGCTGGGGCGAAATACTTTAAGAACAGATCCAATGCCACTGATCAGACCTCCGCCGCCCATAGAGATAAATACGTTATCGATATGGTCGCGTTGCTCGAGAAGCTCAAGTCCGATTGTGCCCTGACCAGCCACGATATCGGGATCGTTATACGGTGAGATGTAAGTATAAGCTCCTGACGACGCAAGCTTTTGTGCGTGTTGCTCAGCCAGACCTGTCTCTGCACCGTGCAAGATCACATCAACACCATATGACTTAATCTTATTCAGCTTGGCAGGAATGACTGTCTCCGGAAGTACGACAGTGAGGTTTTTAGATAGAGACTCGGCTGCCAAGACGCTACCAATGCCATGATTCCCTGATGAAGCCGTGATCAACGGACCTTGTCCCTGCGTAGACATTTTGGACATGGCGCCTCGGACTTTGAAAGAGCCCGTGAGCTGGAAGTTTTCGGCCTTGAACAAGACTGTGGCCTTGTGGTTTTGGCCGATTTTCTTGGCAGGGATAAGAGGTGTTTGGTAGATATGCTGGCGAATTCGTTCCCTGGCTTGTACTGAGGCTGCTGCGCTTTCGTGTAATGTCGGCATGATGATGATTGCCTTACAAGAAATAAAAAAGGACGTAGATGAAAATATGATTTTTGTATTAAGAGATCACAAATCACAATAGCTTATCTCCGAAATTGCTATAGTAGATAAACAAATAAAATCCCGGTTTAAGGAGAATATTAGTCTCTAGATTTATATAGTTATACCACAGACACTAATTACAAGGGGGGGGAGGGAAGAAGATATAAAGATTTTTGCTTAAAAATCGTTTTTATTAATAATGTCTGCTCTCTCCACTTGAGTTTATTTAGCGACATTTAAACAGTGTTAATAACTACGTATAGCGCTGGAAGCATCGGCGAGAAGCTTTAGGCTTGGGATTTCCTAATATATAATAGGTTAGTCCTGCCTCCACACTTTCGGAGTCTCTTACCTATGGTAGCATATAGATCTGTAGGTAATACAGAGGCGCGACCAGGGCAATGCCGCAACCGGGCTATATATCCGCGAAGTACCTTTACGGCCAAGCAACACCATAACTCTCCGATTACTCTATCACCATGGTTCACATCACCCCCTTCGCCGTAGAGCAATGGATGGACAAGTATGAAACGACACCCAATGTCCTCAATGTTGCTGAGACATGCGCTGCATCCGTGTCAATCGACGACTTGGTCAGCTTCTCTACCGGAGGAACTCAGAAACCCATCGATACCAGCGTCAAGATGACTTACGGTCCTATTCCGGGATCTCTGAAGCTTAGAGAACAAATTGCAACTCATTGCAGCTCTGACAAGATACGACTAGCCGCTGAAGATGTCGTACTCACCCAGGGCGCAATCGGGGCTAATTTTCTGGCTCTCTACACCCTGGTAGGACCAGAAGATCATGTCATTTGCGTCTACCCAACCTATCAACAGCTCTACGATACTCCTCGAAGCTTAGGTGCCGAGGTCACGCTGTGGAAACTCAAGGCAGAGAATGGATTTGTTCCCGATGTGGACGAATTATCTAGTCTGATCAAAAGCAACACAAAGGTAAGGAAGAGTCGGCAAAGGTTTCATTGATTCGCAAGCTAACTTTGCTAGATGATCATCATCAACAACCCTAACAACCCTACTGGAGTTCCAATTCCTAGCCGCATCATTTCCCAAATCGCTGCCATCGCAGAAGACAAAGGCATCATCTTGTTTTCAGATGAGGTTTATCGTCCTCTCTTCCATGGCGGTGCCTTAGGTAACGCCGAGGTACCTGAGCCAGTCACGGCACTCGGTGATTACAAGAAAACTCTTGTCACTGGATCGATGTCTAAGGGATATGCACTAGCTGGTATTCGGGTAGGCTGGATTGCCACTCGGGACAAATCTATCATGGCTGCTATCATGTCAGCACGCGATTATACGACAATCAGCGTCTCCCAAATCGATGACCAGATCGCGACATATGCGTTATCACCAGAAGTTCGACCATCACTCGTCAAGCGCAATATTGATCTTGCAAAAACCAACGCAAAGATACTCAAGGCCTTCATCGAGAAATATAAAACGGTCTGCTCTTGGGTTGAGCCCACAGCTGGGACAACAGCGTTTGTCAAGTTTTCAGACAAAACTGACCAGCCTGTAGACGATACGCAGTTGTGTATGGATCTGCTTGAGAAGGCCAACATCTTGGTTGTTGCTGGCTCGAAATGTTTTGGAGGTGACAAGGATTTCAAGGGCTATGTAAGATTGGGTTATGTTTGCGAAACCGATGTTCTTGTTGCTGGACTGAAGGAACTTGGGGCTTATATTGATAAGAATCTCCTGTAGATGAGCTACGTTTATAATTTTCTCCGCATTATTTGACTGCGCTGAAACGTGCATTGGAGCCCAGTGAGTTGCAACTTGGGCCTAGCTAGATAACCTATACGGCGAAGAATGCAAAAGATCAGCAATGACGCATTGGATAGAAAGAAATATGAATTCTAGTTGCATTGGCCATTCTAATGAGAGAAGCATTCAATTGTAGACATCATTCATCCAGTTACACTATTGTCTATTAACACTGCCCTTTTAGTCGCCTATTATAAAAGAACGTCAAGTTTCATCTAGATATAAACTACATTATTTACACTTGCGGGCTACAGCAGAAAAGAAAAATCTAATCTGATAATGAAATTATTGTGAAAGTAGACAATTCAGACCATTCAGATAATCATGAATATAATTTGTAATGATCTAGTCATAGCTTGCTATCATCTCAATTTCAACGTCGGTATCCAATGGCAGCTGGTGGACAGCAACACAAGTACGACACTAGAATCTTAGAGTCAGGCATTGTTCAATCCTGAGTGTCATCTAACTTACAGGCTTAGGGTCTTGAGGGAAGAACTCATCCCATGCAACATTCACAGCATCAAAATCCTTCATGTCCGCCAGAAAGATATTTGCCTTGACGACACGATCCATGCTACTACCTGCAGCTTCGAGCACAGCTTTCAAGTTTAGAAGCGCTGTGCGTGCACGATCTGTTGTCGTGCCGGGAACAAGGTCGTTGGTTTTAGGGTCAATACCAATGGCACCGCTGCAATACACCATGCCATTGTACTTGACAGCTTGGGAAAATTGAGGGAGAGGTTCGCAGGCAGCGGTGGTGAAGACAGGCTCGCGGTAAGACATGGTGGACGGTGGTGGGATGAGAACTGATTTGAAGGGGAAAGGACTCTTGTGCATAATGGAATCCTGATTTTGATCAAGCAGAGTAAATAGGTGGAAGATTAGAAGTTTATCTCCAAGTGTGCTGCACGGAGCCGAACACTGACTACATCTTATGCTCAGGCAAACAAATTTCAATTCAGTAGTATCAGGTCTATGAGGGTTAAACCGTGTCTTGTTACGTAAAGGATTTTTTATTTTCGTTATCTTTGGGTAAACCATGTCAGGAGACGTGAACAAAGGGTGGTTGGAGTTGGCTGAATTCCTGATTGTTGGTCTAGACTTATTCGATACTGTGGCAGGAGACTCCGAAGTATCCACATTTAGCCAAGATTCAGTCTGACAAGTCTTTTGTTAGCGCTGGTATGTATAGCATTTGATTGGTGTATTAATGACTCTGTTGTTATCGGTCAAGACAATGAGCTGCATATGTTGAGCCCAGCTAGAAATAACACAATAAACAATTCCCGGTAGAGGGATTTTCATTTTCTTTACTAACCAACTGCCAAGAAGCGATATCGCAGTGTTCCTGTCGTCTTTGCAAATGCCACTTTCTCGAAATGGTTGCTCAATGAATATGAAAAAAAAGCATATCTCCTGGTTATTTATTGTAGAATAATCAACTCTCTTAATCGTGCTTCGAATTTCATCATTCTCCATCTAGTTACACTTGTTCTCCTTCGCGATTTGCTCTGCCAGTAGATCCTTTAGCTCTCCTGTACAGTCCTCCTGTCCCATAAAGACCTCAATAAACTTAATACCATCATCATGTTGTATACTCTTCGAACTAAGAGCCACCTCTAGCTCCCCCCATGTTCTTGCTGAGAAATACCGTTTTGAACACTCATCTTCACTTAGCCCAAAGAACCCCAGAGCATACTTATGGTTCCACTGTGAGATACCGTTATAACCGGCATGTCTACCGTGTATAACCCTCTCGATAGTATACCCATTGTTGTTGATGAGGATGACAATGATGTTGAGGTTCTCTTTTATCATTGTGCTTAATTCCTGCGCAGTCATCTGGAAGCTTCCGTCCCCGATGAAAAGGATAGCTCGGCCTGTATTCTCTTCGTCCCTAGCCCTGGCTCTATCGCGCTGGGCTAGTGCAGCCCCAAGCGTAGCAGGGAGCATATAGCCGATTGATAACCATGTGACTGCAGTAAAAAAACGGCAATTTTGTGGAAGCTTAAAGACTTGGCCACCCTCAGAAGCGGTTCCTGTTTCTGTAAGAATGATATCCCCACGACGAAAAATTGGGTTTATATAAGGGTAGAAAAGATCCTGGCAAAGGCCTTCAGATGGTGGGGGTGTGGGTGTTGACTGAGGAGACACGTTCGGGCCATTTGCTTCCACAAGTCGGGTGGGATCAATCATGTCAATGAGTTTTTTAATCATTTGGCGCGGCGATATATCCCGTACAGTTGTGCCATGGATTTTGATCTTGTCTGGGGAGAAGGAAATCGTGCGAGATTCCTCTGGAATGGCCGTAAAGATGTGAGTGTTGATATTACTCAAATGTGGCCCAAGAAAGATAACAAGGTCTGAAGTCTTGAAATACTTCGAGGAGGACTCATTGCCATAGCCTGCGAGGTAGACACCATGGACGTTTGGTAACTCTTCATTGACAAGGCCTTTGCCAAATGCTGAGGTCCAGGTCGGCCATCCTGTGATTTTAACGAGTTGGTTGATTTCGTCAACGACCCCGAAGTTCCTGCTCTCGCCATCGACTAAGATCAATGGTCTTTTAGCTGCATACATAGAATCCAAGATTGAATCCACATGGTTCATGTCGATTTGTGAAAGTGTACTGGACACCGGAAGACTAATGATGGGCTTGGAACGCAGGTTGGCGACCGAGACTAGCACATCGGCCATATCCTGAGGTACTTGGATGTATACTGGTCGTTGCCTAATCATGGCCTGCTCAATAATCCAGTCAACCTGATCAGGAGCTGTATTGGCGTCTGTCAAGCTGACTTGAGCAGCTGTAACTTGAGCAGCCATAGACGCAAAGCGTTGATACTCTCCATCGATGAAAGTATGATGCACAAGTGTTCGAGAAGCTTGAATGTCGCGTGATGGTGTCCCGACGATGTGTATTACCGGGGCCCTCTCAGCGTAAGCACCTGCGATGCCATTGATAGCTGACAGTTCGCCCACGCCAAAGGTTGTGACAACAACTCCGAGACCATGGATCCTACAGTATCCATCAGCAGCATAAGCTGCATTTAGCTCGTTGCAATTTCCGACCCAGTGTAAGCCAGCTGGCTCGATGAAATCAAGCAGTCGGAGATTGTAGTCGCCTGGAACACCAAAGATGGAGGCAATACTGAGTTGCTTCAGCCGGTCGAAAATGTATGCGCCAAGAGGGATGGAAGTTTCCTGTGTATGCGACATTGTGATAGGACTGAAAGCATGAATATACAAATTGTGGTGTATTACGTTTTGTAGCTGGAGAATTGTTTTTATATATCTCACTTTGTCGCATGGGCTTGCACACAAGTCTCCTTTATCTTCTGTCTTGGTATCCACTCATGAAGGACTTTTTATCCCTCTCATTCCCAGCTAACGCTGTCTTTGTAACTGTTCAATGCCTCCTCTATCTACATTACAGAGGCTACAGACTCCGAGTCTCAGATGAGGGGCATGGTCTGCCGAGTTCGGTCTATAGAGTTTAGTCTGTATCAGGCAAGATGAAGCGACACTAGTCATTTCACGGACAATTAAGGGGTGCTAACCTGGAACGTGACATCTCAGAAGGCAACAAAGACAGATACCATCACTCGTGACGCCTCCCCAGTGTAAATATGTGTCATATATTCCCTCGGCACATGTTGACCTGGGCACTAACATTTGCATCACGTAAAGACAACATCACCATCGATGGACTATTACACTGCTAATATACATATCCCTACTTCGTCATAAGCCTTGGTCCAATCACTTTGATCCCCTGTATTCTTCGCAATGTCGAGAATTTCCCAAATCCTTTGCACGACACTCCACTGCTTAGTTATATTCCCAATCTTATAACATTGCATTCTTTCCCACCATGTTCTCCATACCTGACGCATGTCCCCCAAAGCATTACACGACGCAACAAAAGCCGGCCAGGTGATGGGCGCCATAGGAGTACCTTGTGTCGAGACGCCTAATCTTGATTTGATATCCTCCATGGCGTACATGTGTTCCGCGACAGAAGTAACTTCTTGCATGAGATCCGTCGGTTGAGCACCTTGGATGCGGGTATAATAGTAGATGAGTGCAGCAGCGTGCCAAGCCTTTGCTTGGTGAGTAAAAATCAAGACCCCGAGGTCATCGTCACTCGAGATTGGCGTGAGACTCTCTTCTTCTAACCGCCATGACTCTAGCATGTCACCCAATTCTTCACAACCTTCCAGTAAGGTGTCTGGCATTTGCTGTTCTCCTTCCTCCCTAACCCTGAGCAGATGCTCAGCAAGACGGCAAGCTCGGTTGATTGCTACGGCAATACTTGGTTTGATACCATATATATACTCATAGCAAGCGCTTGATTGTATGGCTTCATCTTCTGCAGCAGTAGCCTGCTCATTGCTGTCATGCCATGGGAGCGAAGAAGGCTTGAACAACATGGTACGAGATATCAAAGCCAAAAAGGCGCCAAATTGGTTTAGTTGCTGGGAGGGACGGCTCATTATTTTCCAACGACGTCGTGCGTTGCGGAGTTGCGTGGCAGCTTCTATGTGTAAGCGCAACTCTTCACCTTCTCCTGACAAGACCTAGGAAATTGTCAGCAGATCTCGTAAATGGTCACGACTTCAGCGAGCTTACACTGATAGTAACGAGCGATAGGATCGCCATCATAAGAATCTGATAGTTGGCCACCGAGCCAGCTTCACTCACTGCATTTTTCAGTGATTGAATGGCCCGGTAATGGTACTTGGCTCCCGTTTCTCGATGCATTATCTGTCGCTGGTCGCAGTTCCAACGGTGAAAGGATGCTGACGACAATAGTGACTGATAAAGGGCTATGTATGCCATTCCTTTTGATGTCGTTACGGAGGAGTCATGATACATCATCCCCTCAATCGCTGTAGATAGATAAAGACGCCGGAACGGGTTTTCTGAGTGCGAAACTGGCATCAAAAGACTTGCGACGTGAGTATCATAATGGCTCATAAGAAAAGCGATCTCCGAGTCTTTAAAAATGCCTGTATAGATATTTTGCGCGGGTCTATACTCAAAGCTGAATGGAGTTATAATTGTCTTTACAACTGATGTTTCTTTGCTGTTCGTCTTCTCAAAATCAGCCTCTGCTATGGAAGACTGTTGGTTGAGCGGGCGTTTTGTTGCTGGTACTTGATTGATTAGGCTCTTGCTGGTCGATGTAGACTCGACTCCGGAAAAGACCTCAAACGGTGAACCGGTGGGTTCAGAAGGTAGCAAGAGTTCCATATCGAAATATAGGTTTGGGATAGCCGATTGTGGTAATTGACAAGAAAAATGGTCTTCTATAAAAGGTTCCAGTTGGTTGTAGTATAATAGTTCGTCATGTTGGCTGATGGTAGTGGTAGGTGAAGACGCGGTTATTGTGTGCAGCATGTCCATTTCCGGAGGACTGGTCCCCCAGACTGAAAATACAGAGAAAGGACCTTGACGAGATGACAAACCTTTTTGAGTATCTAGATCAATATGTGAGAGGAACATGTCAATCGTCTCAGACTCATGGACTGGAGATGACTGATCTACAGCACAGTTAACACGTGAACTCGACACAATAGAATGCACACATACCTAGTTTCAAAGCCCTACGCCCTTGATATCCGGAACTTGTACGAGCCTCTGCAAGCGAATCTGAGACCCATTGCAATTTGATACCATAACCACCACAGGTCACACCTCGTTTTTCGCAGTTCTTACAAGCGATTGGTCGTTTATCGCATGCAATTTTACGGGCTTTGCATGTCCAGCAACTAGGAAGATGAATAGCCAGAAGACGCTATTTAGGGGCGATGAACATACCCAGTAAATGTCATAGCACGTGCAGGTGGCATTCTCGTAGATTAGACCTCTGCTGGTTCTGTAGTTAGTAGGTTGAGAGATATGGTGATCGAGGGGAGCGCTTCGACCTACCAGTTCAAGGGAGCACGTGATGCCGTATGTGATAAGATAAACGATAAGATTAGATAAGCCCTAGCTTGGATGAGATAAAATGGGATACGCGCTTCGGCACCCTATCGAGTCAACGTAATTGTCTCTGAAACGAGACTTTACTGCTACTTAGATTCCATATTACATTTATAGGACCATTACAGACTACTAAGTGCGAGAAAAATATGATCGTTACAGAATGCAGTCAACTAACAAAAATTGACATTAGGTTATATGGCCTGTCGCTGGCGGAATACAACTAACAGATGTTAACGTTGTTCCCTTTCGTAGGTAGTTTCTATTAACGTGCTATAAGAGAGGTAACCTATGGTATGACATCAGTCCGGGACCCTCTTTGTCTTTCTTCATAGGGAAAAGACACCCTGGGGAATGTAGGGAATTAATAAGCCACTTTTAAACAAAGATCGATGGTGGCGATTAGTGGTGGCGTCATGGAGTTTATAGAGACCAATTTGTATTTAAATCTGACGTTTAAAAGATAGATTTAATTGTAACGCAAGCGATATAATTATTTATGGATCATTAAGATCATATTCAATTAACATTAACAATGAAGGATGAAAAGATTGCTGCTGTCTCTCAAACCGATCGTCGAGTCACAAGATCAATGATCAAGAGTGAACCACAATATTCGAAAGCCAACACGAAAACAATCAGTAAATCGTCAAAACAAAAGAAATCTAGTCGAAAGTCTCCAGTCCTCGTCCTTTCAGCAGCTCGAGTTCCTACAATCCATGCACCAAGATTCGGCCTCATTCAAGAAACCCTCTCTACAAATCTCTACGCACTTCTTGTCGCCACAGTTCTCTGGAACCGCACTCGTGGTACTCAAGCCCGACCCGTCTTTGACAAACTCATCTCCGAGTATCCAACGCCTACTCATCTCGCGGCAGCATCATTTGTGGATCTTGCAGAACTTATCCGTCCTATAGGGCTGTACAATTCAAGAGCTGCACGGTTTATTGCATTTGCCAAAGCGTGGATCGAGAACCCACCATGCAAGAAAAAGCGGTATAGAAAGTTGCATTATCCAATGAAAGGAGATGGTCGCGATATTGGCAAGGATGAGGTTTTGGATGAGGATGACGAAAGACAAGGCTGGGAAGTGGCTCATCTTCCCTCACTTGGACCTTATGCAATCGATAGTTATCGCATTTTCCATCGCGATATGTTAAGAGGTCTAGCAAATGGTTGGAATGGGGAGAAAGCAAAACCGGACTTCGAACCAGAGTGGAAAAGAGTAGTGCCACTGGACAAGGAACTCAGGGCATTTCTCCGCTGGATGTGGCTTAAGGAAGCATGGATCTGGGACCCAGAGACGGGAAATAAAATCAAGGCTTCGGCTGAGAGGATGGAATCTGAGACGTTACGTACGAGGAGTTTATCCCCAGAAGGTTTTCAAGTTGTTCGACGGTAGTGTCTTTGCATGACTGTTGCTACAATGTCCAGTTATTGACTTCAGGTTGTGCCGGGTCTAGACCACACAACACGACCTGTATCACGTAATGCAAATATTTAGTAATCACAGCCCTATCGTATAACTCTGGGGAAATCTATCAGCTATGTATAGAAACCAGTGAGTGGTCTTGGCTGATCAACGGTTTTTAAGCTTCTTCATCCTAGTCAAGCCTCTTGGCGATGCACGACAGACTCCGCCAAGATGCAAGACACGGAATGTGGCTTCGTCGAGTTCCCGAAGAACATAAAGAAGGAGGTCGCCGCTCCTCGATTCAGCTCTTGGTCATTCATCTCAGTGCCTCCGTGAGTTGCACAGACTCAGTATTCAGTCACAGTGTTCTGGACTACCGCAGCCCAGACTCAAACTCCCCATTAAAAACCCACTTGGGCTACATGCTGTCTCTGGAGTTGTTCTAGTTCCCCCGGACAAAGTCTCCGCTTCCAACCCAAGGCCCAGAATTCCCTCCCAGACTTTTCGGACCGTGATCGGCGCCCTGAGTCATTCCGTAAATGGACTAACTCCAACGCGCTAGAAATTCTCTTCCGCGGTTCTAGAAACAGAGTTTTCGGCATAGGCAAGGAAGAGGCTGAAAACTTTGACATGCTAGCTCTGCGGCTCAATGAGGCTCTTTTTCGACGTTTCTTGCCACGCTATTTCTTGAATCTGTGATCAAGTACCGTGATGAGCAAGATATCACATCTGGGGAAACCCTTTTTGTCTGTGGAGAAAAGTCTGGAGCTTCTAGATTGTGGATTATCAGGTCCAGGTTCAAAGTCCAAAGTGGAACCATATCACGTAAAAGTTTGCAAATTCAATTGAAGGTATTCAAGATCTGACCACTGTTTCTTCATATCTGTCCGATCTCGCCTGATCCACCGACCCCTTGACTTCGTGGAGAGAAAGTTGCATTTGAACTACTTAACTCGGTCTAGAATTTGCTTGATAATGGAATAGCTTCAATTGACCGAGTTCGGTGCGCGATGCGCCCATCGGCCTCGCCCGTCTTCGTTGTGGGCCGACTTGAAGCTTGACTCGACTTGAACTAAGTTAACTTTTTCTCGTAGCGCATTCGGCCAACTTGTGTTTTTTTTCGCCCCAGGAATGTAAGATTAAATAGACACACTTCCCGCTCGTGTTTTTGGCTTCGTTATCTCAATTGACTCTCACTTTCTGTTCTGTGACTTTACTAGTCTTTCTTTTCAACACGCGACGTCTACTTCAACAATACATCGCACAACAATGAGCCACAACGATCACATTGCCGCTCCGGCGAAAGCTGTTGACCAGGAAAAGGGAATCAACAACCCTCCTACGTCTGCTCCTGCATCCAAAAATGAAGATGCTGTTTTTGCTCATGAAGAGGCAGAGCTTATTGACTACAAGACTCTGACCTGGTGGTATGTCTTAACTTTCAGTTCCTGCGACAACAACATAGACTAATAATTTACAGGCAAGGTGGTATCGTACTCATCGCCGAGACAGTCTCCCTCGGTATCCTCTCTCTCCCCTCCGTCCTCGCCGCCGTCGGTCTCGTCCCAGGAATTATCCTCATTCTCGTCATGGGTTGCCTGTCAACATACTCTGGCCTTGTCCTCGCCGAATTCCGCGAACAATACCCCTTCGTTCAAAATTTTGGTGACGCCGTCGAAGTTATTGGCAAGTCTATCGGCATGGGTCGCGTTTTCCAAGAGGTCTTTGGTTGGGCGCAGGTCATTTTCCAGGTCTTTGTCATGGGCAGCCATCTTCTTACCTGGACCATTTGCATCAACACTCTTACCAACAGCTCAACATGCACCATTGTTTGGGCTGTTGTTGGACTGGCTATTTTCTGGGTTCTCAACCTTCCCCGTACCTTAAAGTACACGAGTTACATGTCCATGGCTTCTTGCATGTCCATCACTGTCGCTGTTCTCATCACTGTTGGAGATGTCGCTCACGAGCGACCCATCGGCACCGGAAGCATCGCGATTGCTCGTGAACTTGGTTTCACTGGCGCATTCCTTGCTGTTACCAACATTGCCATCTCCTTCTCCAGCCACTCTTGCTTCTTCACTGTTATCAACGAGTTCAAGGAGCCCAAGGACTGGCCCAAGGCTTTGGCGTTCCTCCAGATCGTCGATACTGTTCTCTACCTCCTCGCCGCTGTCGTCATCTACGTCTTTGTCGGACCCGATGTCCCATCTCCTGCTCTTTCCGCTGCTGGTTCTCATACCATGCGAAAGGTCATCTGGGGCATTGCCATCCCCACCATTGTCATCGCTGGTGTCATCTACGGCCACGTTGCCTCCGCCTACATCTTCCAGCGAATCTTCCGCAACACCAAGCACATGATCCGCCGTACAAAGCTTGCCACCTTTGCCTGGGTTGGTATCACTTTCGGTATCTGGGCTCTTTCCATGGTCATCGCCGAGTCCATTCCTGTCTTCAACAACCTTTTGGGTCTCATCTGCGCTCTGTTTGCCAGTTGGTTCTCTTACGGTCTTCCCGGTATTTTCTGGCTCTGGATGCACTACGGCAACTGGTTCAAGGATGGAAAGCAGACGTGCCGCTTCTTTGCCAACGTTCTTCTTTTCCTCACCGGTTTCCTTATCTGTGTTCTTGGTCTGTGGGCTTCCATTGAGGCTATTGCTGAGGGAGGAAGCAAGCAGCCTTGGTCTTGCGCGAGCAACGCTGCCAAGTAATGCAGTACTCAATTTCACATGATGATGATTAGATAATACCTATATACCCATTTCGTTTTAATAATATTCAAGATTACTTCAAACTATGTTTTTGCTCACTTGCGTGCATAAAACATGTGACTTGGTAGTTACTAACTTGCTACATATATAGTCTAGTGTCACTCATTTTCTATTTTTAGGTACGCTGAGGTACCTTGCAGGATTGCTTGTGCCTTAGGCAACTATCTAGGACTCGTGCTGCTCAAGTTAGCTTGGGATTTGAAAGAGAGTCGGGATCTTACACACCTTTGAAAGTACTCAGTTTCTTGCATCTTACAAAACACAAGTCATTGTGAGATGGAAAACCATACCGAAACTGTCTCAGTGAATCAGGAAATATTTCCGGGAACAACCTCGAGGTATCCGCTCGTTATCGGAGATTATGACAATTTGGCTATTGCCAAGCGCTCGACCTGGGAGAACTTTTTGATTGCGTGTACCGAGGAAACACGCTGGAAACAATGGAACAAACTCAATTCAGCTCTGGGGATCAGCAACTTGCTTCGTGCCCTGGATTTCGAATACCCTATTATCAAAAATATGCCCGACATCACCTCAGCCTCTTACAATGTCCTGGTGGTAACGCGGCCGCGCTTGAACTTTGCTGTTGCGACTGGCCACTGGTCATTATTTTGCCAAGGGAGATTCTACCATCTCACCGCTCCAGGCCTCGTCAACAATACCGCCAACGACATTACCTCAGGCCCTGGACCGAGAAGTGTGCCAGTTGTGCTAAAAATCGAGGATTTCTCAAGTCCTGATACCCAAGACTTTCTTGATTTTAAGGAGCACAAATATGCACTCATTGCCTACCATGTGGGAAGAACGGCCTACCCGCCAAATGTAATTGAAACGATCTCAAATTGGATCATCAGCAAAATACACACATATGACCTACTAAGCCAAAATTGCCAGGTCTTCGTCGTTTCGTTGTTACTCCGTATCGTCATGACTACTTGGGATGGTTCGGTTTTTGTTGGTAACAAGATGCAAATAGCAGACTGGGACCTGAAGAGAGATGACTCTAGCCGGAATTTCTACAATAGGGAGAGCGGGTATCTTATTAGGAAGCCGTTTGAAGGTTAGTTTCACTCTCTGATAGACTGAAGCAATAGCTTACCATTTACAGCATCTGGTACTAAGCGCCGCGGTGGAGTTTTTAACCATTTTCGAATGGGTAATCACCTCAATTCTTCTGGTATTCGCGACCTTTATTGAGGTAAATTAGATTTCGACCCTACAGGAAAGCATGGAAGGATAAAATACACCATTCTTGAGGCCGGTAAGAGAATTAAAGAGCTCGCTAAGACAATTAAAGAATTAAGTACGGGGGCACCAGAGCGTGGTCCCTCACTCAAGAGACTCCTTAAAGAAGTTGGTCAAGATATCTGCAAGGGGAAACTACATGATGCTTTTGTGGGAAGACTGGACACCCGACTTGAGTCCTGGGCTGTTATTAAGAAAGAAATCGAAGATGGTATTCTAGATGAAACAGATATATATGTTGCTTTTCAGCGATGGATACTCTCCATCCCTCCTGAGCATACATAGAAATATCAATGAAAGACAATACATTTACACTGTCAACCCAGGTATCATTTTGAATAAAAAATACCTTTTTTTAGTATATTGTCCAACCCATACTCAAGACTTCGTTATTGTGTCATATGCCGGACCCGATAATTCCTCTTCGATAATGCTTTAACCCAGTTGAAAAAAAATATGACACAGAAGAGAGTCGACATTAGTACCATATATACCAACGGGCAGACTATAGAGAATATTGTAAAGCTGTATGGGGCGACTTGAAAGTTAGTGTCAGACGCAAGTCTATCAGTAGCTAGTCCAACTTGCATTGCGGTTAGAACAACTACCATGTATACCGTGGCCGCGGCGAACCAGGCCAGATTGTCATGAAAAAATGTGGCATACTGATCCCAACGTGCCATATATCCAGTCAAGGGAGTTTGTGATAGGCGATAGATTGTGTTAAGACGACTTAGTCGAAGCTCTCCGTAGTGGAACCTTGGGTCGATCCGTAGGTATATATGCTCCGGCTCAATCTCTCTGATGAAGGCCATCCATGAGTCCCAGTGGATTTCTTTTGGAAGGAGACACTTTTCTTTGGCAAGTAGAAAGTCGCTGTGGTGTCGAATGAGCCCGGCATAGGAGAACAAAAACCCGAGGGCACATTTCCAGAGATTTCGATGTTGGCATCCGCATGATGTTGAGGCATCAATTATAGATTCCGGAGCACAACAAGTGGCCTGCCCACAGCCAATATACTTTGTCCAGAAGAGCGGATCAAGGAGAAACAGCGGGATAGGCTTCAGAAAGATCATTCCGGAGGTCCAAATAAGGTGCATATCCATTCTTTCTGTGATAATGATCTCTCGTCTTAGCAGTACCTGGTTATGAAGGGCTCGAGGCGGCATGGCACTGCCTGCCATCCAAAGTAGACCATGAACTTGCGTTAGTCTCCTAATGTCGAGCTCTCTTTCCATACAGGCCTGTACATCGACACTCGAGGGAACGATATCGCCGGATTCGGATTGGAATGATGCGGGTAGAAGTGATAGCAGTTCATCGACATTTGACGGAGTTGCCGTCTTGTCTTTATTGTTGAATTGCTCCAAGAGTCGGATAGAGGATGGAGCACACTTTTAACCAGGATATCAATTAGTTTACATGTGAAAACAAATCGGGCAGGTAGAATACCGTTCTTTCAGGACACTTAACTGATGACATTTCATCACTCTGATCAAGATACTGTTGATTTCGTAACACGCGTGCCATTTCGCTGGCGGGGTAATTGCAATGCTGAGTGGAAATCTGGCAAAAGACAGCCACGCGAATTGTGAGGATATTGCTAGCTATCATTGGCTGTTGAAAAGTGCACTGATTGCTGCTTGCAAAATACATTCAGTGTGATCACCCAGCCCGCCCACGCACGAACCAAGGCAGCTGGCTTTCCATCAGGCTCTGACCACCCACAGGCTGACCATCGCATTGAACATATCACTCAATAACCACAGAGCGACTATTAATTCGAGGTGGGCTGGTCTAGACCCATGTCGTCCCATAGCCCTTGACCTCCCCACTGTTGACTCTTATCGTGTTTATGGGTTACACGGCATTCATGCTGCTCGTATCATTTGGCATATTGCCCGTTGGCCACCCAATATGTCTCACTACCCCGACTTATTGGGCGGTTATTTACGTGTGAGAGAGCAAGGTTCCAGGACTGTGGCGATAAGTTCGATTAATTCCGTTTGTAAAATAAATTTATTACAGTCTTACATATCCGGTAGTTCCTTTCCACTCCAGGTTTTGACAAGGTTTTACATCTTATAACTAACCGTAATGTCGAGCCACCACATATCTAATTCTGCATCTTATATATCATTGGGCTTTGGTTTCCTTCCCCAAACAATAAAAACAGGCATGTATGCATGGATTTGCGGGTTGGCTAGATCTCGTCGAACATCAATCAATGAGACCTAAAGACTAAAGTGTTAGCAGATTTATCTATATTTCGAGATAGTAGTATAGGGCATTCAGCAACGCCCATGGCTTTACCTACCTCGATTTCAGCCACATTTCGTCCGAACGCCCTATTTAATAGTTGGTAGGAGAAACCACCGATGCCATCAAGCAAATTATTACTCCACATCAAACCCAGCTGCTTGAGTCGTTGGTCCTCAGCCCAGCCATTAATGGGCATCTTGAGGACACGTTGCTGCACATCTACAAAGCCGACCCGCTCGTAGATCTCTTTAAGTCTGGCACCCAAAACGGCGGGACGCTGCAACTTATCTGATGCCTTGATCAAATCATTCAACCATGTCACCACCGGGCCTTGGGGATCGAGCGTATCGTCATCGCAAAGAGGAGTACAATCCATTTCTTGTGACTCAAACCAGCCTCCAGGCTCGAGTGCGTTGAAAGCTTGCTGGGCTATCTGCGTTTCGAAATCGGACCAGCATCCAGCAGTATTACGCGTGTGAATATAGTCGAACTTGTGTTTAAACGTCCACTCATCACCCCTGAATTCGACTAGGTGAGTATAATCATTTCCCTAATTCGTCGAGGGATACATAGAGAGACTCACGAATCTTCAACATAGAAGTACACGTTCGGAGGCACATTATTAGGTTGGATTGGGGATAGATCTGTGCCAGTGACTCTAGAGTCAGGGAAGCGATCGCCCATCTGAATAACCCAGTCACCGACCCCCGTGGCAATATCGAGAATGTTGATAGGAGGCTTCTTATCTGAGAGTGGTGCCATATACAGCTCTTCTTTCATAAGCAATCTGAAGCACTCGCCCATGATACCAAGACGCTCTTGCTCTGCCACGTCATTCGGAAATGCATACGCTTAGTATCCAGCCGTGGTTAGTCCATGAGATAGCCACAAAACTGTAGTTTACTTACAGCCGGCCCGGTAAGCATGATAGGTGCGCCCAAACTCTTGGTGGAAAGTTTGCACGCTGTCTGATAAAGAGGCTGAATCTTCCCAGTCCTGATATATGCTACTGACATCGGCGCCTGCCTCCAACTGTTGCTGGTCTGCCATTAGTGCCGCTCTATTGGTCGCTAGCTCGGGAGGTGCCAAAATGAATAAATGGATAGTCTAACGAGTAACTAGCTGCCTCAGCAGTTTCGCTTTTAGCGAGATATTTTTAGAAAAATGGCGCGGATTAATTATCCCGCCCTTTTCCTTCTCCACATATAACCGCTACTCCGTACATTCATTCTTACATGATGATAAGTACGCCTGTGCCGTTAGGTGTCTGAAATTCTTAGAGTAGCATAGATGTGGTGAGTTGAATAAACATTAAATGGTTATACAGCAAAGGTCAAATAAAAAGAAGCAATGCATGCGCTATTTGACTCGGGAAGTAGAGATCTTGCCAATTAGGAACTACCTATCTATTATATAATCTGGAAGCCGCAAGCTGTCGATGATCGTCCAAGTGACTAAGACGTCGAGTATAAGTTTCTGTGTCATCAGCCATGGTAGTTGAACTTCTTAATGTCCAACGACAAGGTTATTCTGGGGACGGCCGACGTTTTTAACACCAACGAGACTAGCCACCATGCCAACTCCAGCAAGACCAACACAACACCACAACCCTGTACTGTACTGATGAAGTAAACCATGACCTTTGCTGGTATCGACGGCTTGGACAACGGCGCTTGAAAGGGCGAGTCCTACCCCGCTGCCGATCTGGAATGCAGTGTTGATCATGCCTCCACACAACGATTTGACTCCATTTGGCACAGATGCCAAGAGTACAACTGTAATGGTGCAATAGACGATTGTCACACCAAATACCCCAATGACGGTGGTTGGAAAGACGTGTTTCCAAAAGTCCTTGTCTTCGTCTTTGATAAGCGCTGATGATACTGGAGCGATAGCACAGATGGCCATGCCGACGACCAAGAGACTCTTTGTGTTGAAACGCTGCACAACTTTGGACATGGCAAGACTCGTGACGAAACCTGTAGCGCCCATCGGTAGGAATCTAATTGCTGTTTGGCCTGCACTAAGTCCATTGACTTCTTGGGCCACGAGAGTTGTGTAGTAGATAACCGTTTGATATCCTCCGTAAGACACTCATCTACTGTTAGCAAAGGTTTCTGTGATATGAGCCAGATTACTTACCAAATCCACTGATCCACAATGCAGCAAAGTTCTCAAGTTTCCATAATGACAGAGGCATAACAGGATTTGGAACCTTTTTCTCGACGTAGGCGAAGAGTGCAATCATGGAGACACTGAGCACCAACAAGACAATGATGAACGGCTTACTCCATCCATATTCGCCTCCACTGGACAGCACAAAACTCAACAAAATTAACCCAGCAGTAGACAAGCCGGCTCCAACGAAATCGAGTTTGGGTCGTGCTAGCGGGTCAACTCTATCCTTGGGTAGAACGAACCATCCAAGGATACCCAATGTGCTTGTAACGCACATGGGGATATAAAAGATATATCGCCAGCCAAGCGAAGAAGTAAGAAAGCCACCGAAGATGAGACCAAGGCAGAAACCCACAGCTCCAGAAGCTGCAAAAATGGTCAAGGCGGTTGTTCGATCACGCGTGACAAAGTAGTTGCTGATAATGCCGACGGCTGATGGTACAGTCGCGGCAGCACCAACACCTTGAAGTGCACGAAATATAGCAACTTGAATAAAAGAAGTAGCCACAGCGTTTGCCAAAGTCCAAATACTCAAAACAAGCATTCCTGCGCAGAATGCCAATCTTCGTCCGTATCTGTCTGCCATGACACCTGAAAGAAGCAGGAACCCACCAAAAGTGAGCGTATAAGCTGAGATGAGCCACTGCAGGTCACCACTTGGGACATCAAACTCCTTTTGAATGGCAGGAAGCGCTATGTTGACACCTGTCATGAAAACATTATCCATGAGTTGAGCTCCACAGGTGCAGAGTAGGATCATTGCTCCTCGCATAGAAGCAATGGTTCCCACATCAGGATACATCTGGCCAACACCAATTTCTTGCTCAGCAGGAGTTTGCATTCCTGATGGTAGTTCAGAGTCTGATGGTGAACTTCCAAGCACCGGAGAAGATGGACGTGTCGCTACAGGCGTGGTAAGAGTTGATGGCACTTCGCGAATCGTGCTCTCAGGTCCAGGTTTGACAGCGCGAGGCCTTTGAATGTTTGGTAGTTCGAAAACATGATCTTGTGATTCTCGTCGATCCCGTGATTGGTAGCGACTAAGTACTGATGTTGTTGGGACCAGAGAAGCAAGATCTTCTGGTAGTGTGTCGTCTGCTGCTGTGGCATGCGATGCTGTGCTCCTCCTTCGGGTCACTGGCATACCAGGATAACCAGCGGGAGGGACCAATGTGGGAACCTCCTCCAAAGCCGATGTTCGCCGACCGAGGGGTTCTCCATCATCGTAGATGGCATTATCGTGGGAGATTCTCGATGAGGTCTCTTTGGTGTTGGGCATGATGACTGAATAATTCAAAAATACAGAAAACCTGTTTCAGCCCTGTAAAGCTTGTCGAAGAATTCCATCAATATCAAAGACCCTTGGGCGACTCAGCAGCCTTTTTAACTGATTTCTATTTTTCAAGATTCCAATTTTCTATTCAAATTTATAAAGCTCATTGGTAGATCCTTTTGTAAAAATCGTCTCGGCTGATAAAAAAGACCCAGCCAAATCCATGATGACGCCAATCAATTCTTAGCTGTGGCGAAGAACCAGTAGCCTAGAATGGAGCCTGTCTGATTCGAATGCGGTGAGTTTTTCGGTTCATAGCCGAGTTTGCAACATCATTGGCTCGCATAGATCTAGTAGCCTTTTAAAGTAATTTCTTCCGCATTGTTGATAAGAATACTGTGGGTATACTGGCTTTTTTAGTAATTCCCGCCGAACTTTATCAGAATCTTCCATTTGTCAGAGGCGGTATCAGCGTCGTTTATTCGATAACATAACTAGATGCACGTATCATATGAGATTGTTGGATCCAGTAGAGACTATTTGAATAAGCATACCATTTTAATTTTACCGAAAAGACTATCCAGAAATAAACGATTAAATTAAGCACATCGAGGGCAAAATCATCATTTATATTTTTAGTGCCAAATGCGAGAAACTACTGAGTGTAGGTGCCTATACATTGTGGTTACTAAGTCTTTTATTTGATAACACCTGATTTTCACGCTGTAGATGGAAAATACTTATGTTGCGTACTTATCTTGCTGCTGAACAGCAGAGATCAGAGAAAACAAGCTAGAGGACAAAACAATCCACCTGGTGAACTCGTTCCAAGCCCTTGAGTTTCCCCACGCTGTTGGGACTCTCTGGATTGCAGACGATGCTGCGGCTTGTCGCAAAGCCGATGAGTTCTACAGGAGGCTAAAGGGGGGTGATAGACATCACCAAGACTCAGCCCGTCAGTTAACGCCCGCCGAAGCCCTTCACGAAGCTATCCGTGAGTATAAGAGGGATAAGGGAGGAGATGATATTCTGAACTGGGGCCCTTCTATTTTCAGCGGAGTTTGGGGATATAATGATTTCAAAATTTCATAGTTCTAGTTTTAGTGGTCGAATGCTTAATTAGTCTTCTTAGAATTCTTTATGTAGCCTAACAAGTCTCAATTGATTATCAGCCCATAGTTCATCTCCATTTTCTACATTCAGTTAAGGAAAAATAATTTTCGTGAATCAAGTCGCTCATGCTCCATCAAGTGGCCAAAGTCAAGGTGTCTCCGATTATCGGCCCATCGACTCCCCAATTCTAACGGCGGCTTGACCCAGCTTTTAGACTAAGCATTTTCATGCATTTATCGTAAGATAGTTAAACAGTTCCTCGCATTCAACTAGACTCCAAATACTACTCAGTATCCCTGAGCTGCATACCGTTGCCAGCTGTGATAGGCCGCTAGAAATATGATCCACTACCGTGCCTCCGTCGAAATACAGATACCTTATCAATCTACTCGTCCGAAGCTAGACTGCAATGTGCCGATCATAGCATGACCTTGGACAATTCAACCACTTGAATTTCACGACGGGGGAAGAATTGCCGCCGGATGCTACCACGAAGTCTTGGCCTACCGATTTGTATGTCAACTCCGTGCTTTTTGTTGCGTGGTGGGGCCCTGACTGATTGATAAAGATGCTTGGCGATTGATAACTTCTCATCTCAGACATTCCTGCAGGAAACCTAGTCAGATTTGGATCAAGGATGGCAAATCTGATCATCTGTACAGGACGAGGTAGTATTTGAGGTTCTTAGCATCTGAAATCTTCCGGAGAGTTTTTAATTCGCGCATGTTTATATAAAGTACTGTTCCCTTCAAGTCCTTGCTGGTTCATGAATCAGCACCACCGGCAACATGTTCGCAGAAAAAGGATCCACCCCAAGTTTCAAGCAATCCACTATTGATGATCCATCGACTGCTGAAGCCTTGAATCTTTACCACGAAGTAAATGGTGAAGTCAGCCCTGAAATCGCTACGGCCTTGCGCTGGAAAATCGATCTTCGGTTAATGCCACTGCTTTGTTTGACGTACACTCTTCAAGCTATCGACAAAAACACTATCAGTTATGCAGCCGTCTTTGGTTTACGCGAGGAAATTGGCTTGCAAAAGACGGAGTTTTCATGGGCCAGTGCTATATTTTACCTAGGTTATATGGCCTGGGAATTTCCAACGAGTATGCTTTTGCAGCGACTGCCGATTAACTATTATATGTCTGCCACGGTATGTATGCCTCCTCCGGTTAGCCGGCAGCTCTAATTGGATAGGTTATTACATGGGGCATTGTCTTGATGTGCCATGGAGCAGTCCAGTCATTCGCGAGTTTAGCGACAGTTCGAGCTCTTCTTGGTGCTTTTGAAGCTGCTATCCAGCCTGGCACCATGTTACTCTTTAGCATGTATTACAGACGAGAAGAACAACCGTTGCGACTAGGCATATGGATTGGTTCATCTGGGCTTGGATACATCATTGCTGGTATTACTAGCTTCGGCATAGGCCATATCGACGCTGGAGAGTCTTTATCTTCTTGGAGACTTCTTTTTATCATTTGGGGCGCTGTTACCATCATTTGGGGAGTATTTCTCTGGTTCACGCTTCCTGGTACACCAATGAGAGCCAAGTTCTTGACCGATGAACAAAAGGCCTATGCAGTTTCGAGAGTTAAAGACAACGGTACTGGTATCGAAAATCGACGATTCAAGTTTAGTCAGTTCAAAGAGGCTATGTTTGATCTCAAGACGTGGCTACTATTCACGTTTGCCTTAACGAGCAACTCTCCAAATGGAGGGTTAAGTGCCGTAAGTTCTATCTTTATGTTGTGATATTGACTAACCTTTTCAGTTCCAAGGTTTGATCATCAAAGGAGCTGGCTTCCGCACGCTGCAAACCACTCTTTATCAAATGCCGTCGGGTGCTGTTCAACTAGTGGCTTGTCTAGTTGCATGGTAAGTATTATATAGCAGCGGGCAAGGCCTATGCTAACAATCGCAGCTACTGTGCTACGCGATTCCATAACTGTCGGATTTTGATCATGATAATCTTCCTGATGCCCTTCCTTGCCGGCACACTGGGTCTTTACCTCCTTCCTCAGGATAGTGCATACGGCCGGCTTGCTTGCTTATGGGTATCTTTTGCTTTCACGGCAAGTGGAACGCTTAATATGTCGGTAGCCACGGCCAACACTGCTGGTCACACGAAAAAGATTACAACTATCGCTATGCTACTTATCGGCTACTGTATTGGAAATTTCATTGGGCCATTCTTCTTCAAGACTGAACAGGAACCTTGGTATCCTCTCGGCGTTGGCATGATGCTAGTCTGTATCGCTGCTCAGATATGCTCGCTTATTGCCCTTTGGGTGCTACTTTGGACTAGGAACAAATCCAGAAAAGCAGAGCATGCACCTGAGCATGAGGAACAGGCTTGGCACAGGGGTTTCCTTGATGAGACAGACCTGGAAAACAAGTACTTCAAGTATGTGTATTAGAAGGCGGTGGAGGTGGATCTGATATCAAGAGCTGTAGTTTTAGCCTCAGTGGTGGTCATGGTATTAGAGTCTGTCTCAGTGTTGATATTAGTAGTAGTCTCTCTAGCTGTTGTTGACTTCGAAAGGCCAAATTCACCCTTTCAACGCCTGAGACCTAACATTACATTAACAAAGCCCCCACATCTGAATCGGAATTGCTCCAACTTGTGTAAGAGGAATTGCAGTTGCACCCTTGGCAATACCAAAATTGACTCGGAGAAAGTGCCTCATCTTCGATACCCAATCTCGTCGACCCGCAATATCATAATCTGTAACGTCAATTTGTTCCAGACACAAGCCGATGGCTGGAAGGACGTGTAAAATGAGACAAGCCAGAAGAATCGGGACACCTTCGACCTTAGAGCTATGCGGATCTTTCCTCGTAACAGGCATAAATGCTGCTAGGCATGATTCGCATAACTGATCGATGAATGCCATCAACCGGGACTCGACATCCGAACGGCGGAAGTTTAGAGGTTTTGTTGCTGAGAGTTCGATGATATCACTGGTGAACAATAGAGCCTGACTAATAATGATTCGTGTCATCCAGTAGAATCTCCAAAGAGTCTGAACCATGAGAGACGGGTAAATGTGAGTGTTGAGAGGATTCCAAGGACCGTTGAGTAAAGGTAAAATCCACTCGGGTTGGATATCAGTCGATATTGATTCAGTCGTGTATTTGGACCAAGCGGGGAGGTTGTGAGTCCAGTTTTGAAGTTGGTCATCCAAGATCAAAGCTCTATTGAAAACGCTGCGTAATGTTTCCAAGCCCTCATCTGTCTTGGAATTTAACAGTGCTGTTCTCCATTCTGTGCATAGACATGCAGCTTGATAAATCAGCTCTGTATGCGAGTACACCTGCGGTTGCTTCGGCAAACCCAGTTCGTTTACTGACGCCGCTGTTACATGGGGAGTTGTGCCAGTTAAAAGGTTGCCGCTGATCTGTAAAGTATGTAAGCATCAGACTAGTCTCTCTTGACTATATCTCGTCTCGGATGTACGTACCATCTGCATATATGATACGATGGAAACTTCATACGCTATCGAGGACTCTGTAGTCTTCTTTTGACCCTGCATCTTTAACAGGACAGAAGCGCCACTTATATGAGAACCCCAAGCCCCTTCGAGTCCAATAGATTTATCTATTAGCCCCTATAATAACAAGTCAGCAAATAGTTTCGACAGAGTGATTAGTTCCACTTACCTCGTAAAAGCCGAGGCACATAATTGAGGATATAATATCACAGTATGCAGAAGAGTCCACAATAGAGAGCATACTCTCTTTCAACATGTGTATAGACTCTCCATACCATTTTGTCGCATTCCTCAAAGCGTCAGAGGAGTTAAATCTCTGCGCATAGCTTGCATTTGCCAATGCATTGACAGACTTGTGTAGAAGGCTGTCTACACTGGAGTTGGCGTACATGTAGGGGAGATTTCCAAACCAAGCCATGGTGGGTCCTGATGGTATATCTCCATGGGTGCCCCAATCGAAGATGAATCGTTCAAAGATCTTGACATTTGAGGAGGTTGACTAAGAGGTTGGTTAACTTTAATTGTGCAAAAATAGTATTTTTATCATTCGATAGGACTATACATACCTGAGCAAGGGTTGTTATCTCAGTTTTCTCGACTACCCCCCGTACCTGCAATTGCTGCTCCGAAGGGCTTCTCTCAGAATTCGTGCTGGACGGAGAGCCATTCTGTGATTCTTGTTTTGGAGAGTTGTCTTCAGTAGACCAAACACATGTTTGACCACTCCTAACACAAAAGTTACAGTGAGGCTTTGTCTCATCGCACTTTTTACGTCTACCACGACAGGTAAGACATCCAGTTTTAGAACGCGGTTGGTGCCGACGATGTTTTGTTGGATAAGCAGCTCCCTGTGTTTGAGGATGAGCCATCTTGTTGGGTTTATAGACATGAGAACGATATGAAGAGGAGTTAAAGGATAGACATAAGGACAACGTCGGCATTTATCTATTAGCCCACAATCACTACTAACTCCCACTTCGGGAGTTGAAGTAATTTACTTTCCTTGTCCTTTCCTATTGCGAGCATGTGGGGACAATCCTTTGGTCAAGGTTTATCTTATCTAAACGCTTATCGTTCACTAGAACCCCTCAACTTAACCTAAACAAACAGGTGACTAGGATAAGATTATCCGGTATTTTCGTATTTCATGCAAGAAACAAGCTCACGCATAATGGACTATGCCAGGAACCACTCCGCTGTGCCAATGATATTTAATTACAAGTCTCTTGACTAATAAAAGAAGCTGCTTTATGAGTACTTATTTATCCTTGAAAAGGACCGGCCCGTCGGTGTAATGTTTTTACATTGCAGTGCCGGCCGAATGCCGCTAGCCACGAATAGTGAAACTTGTTTCCTTTCAGCCCCAATCTCGAATGTTGGTAATTCCAGTGGCTTGGCGTTAATATCATCTACTGTAATATTGCAAGACAGTAGTTACTAAAAGAGCAGTAAGCAATGGCCGCCTTTTTATAAGATGCAAAGATACCCTGCTTTTCTAGAAAACACTAACTACGCGCTCCGGATACAATCGCTATCCCAAGTTCTCTATTGTAATACAAGTTCCCAGTCACGGTTACACCTGCAAGTAACGCATCTATTCTTGCTTGACTGCAACATTATAATCAGGGTTGTCCTCGAGTGTGACGTTATCGTCGAGTTTAAACAGGTAGCAGGTTTTGCCAGTCCTCTCATAATCTACAGCCTCGCATTCGACATTTGAAGAGCAGGAATCTATGTAAGATTCAAAGCTATCAACCTGGAAAGGATCAACGATCGTGGAAATGCCGACGTAGCATTGATTACAGGCGATAGAGAAATCCTGTCCATAAGCGGTTATGTATGAACCACCGAGATCAGAACAAGTATCTCCTGCTCCACTTGTTGTCGTCGGGAGGGCTGTGGTAGTTTTTGCGGTCGTGGTTTTAGCCTCGGTGGTGGTCATGGTACCGGAATCTGTCGGAGTTTCGGCGTTGGTGGTAGTCTCTGTAGAGGACGCTTCAATACTGGATTCGGTGGTAGTTGCGATAGTTGTTGGTTCAATGTCGACTGTAGTCTCTGGCGTCATTTCTGACATGCTTGAAGTTGTCCCCTCTGTATTAACAGTTAGAATCCTCAAAGGTCTCTGTTACGGAGCCGGGAGGAGCATTCCCTCCAGTCAACTCCTTGTTACTCTCGCCTGAGTAGAAAATAGGCATACCGTTCTCGACAAGTCGACCTTGATCAAGAATAAATGTTGTAGCGGATGTACAGACTTGAGGATTGTTATTTCCTACGAAACCTGCTCTTGTTGCTCTCCTGTAGGTATCGCGCTTGTTGTTATCGGGAGCTAAGATGAGGAAGATAACAGATCGCCCGACTGGCGGAAGACTTGAGGTTGCAATAGCATCGGTTGTGGTGGTTACGTCTAGACCTATTGAAGAGGTAGCGATTCCGTCGGTTACAGTCTCAGTCGTGCCATATAGCTGCGTTACAGTATCAGATTGTGCGTCGGTCGGCGCAACATCCAAGCTTGAGGACACAGGAGCAACGTCCGATTGCGAAACAAAAAGTTAGGTATCCGAAACAACGAGATCTGTACCTATTATTCTGTCAATACAACATATGGAACCGGCTTGCAAGGATTTAGTACTGAAAGCACTTTGAGTCAGGGCTGAAGTGGTTCTTGCAAAAGTGAGTTATAAGGATGATGCGACTTGGATGGGCAGTCGTACAGACTCCTTCGTCGACGGTAGCGAACCCTGATTGGACACCGGTACAAAGTAGGTAGATCCGTAAGTAATACAATATGTACCTGCCTCTATGGCACTATAGTCGGCCGCTGAAACGACACCGATTAACCCCAGAAGCGAGGCTATCACAAAGCGGCTCTTCATGGTTTCTTCCAAGATGCAGGATTTTAAGAACATGATCAGGAGAAGTTCCTGGACGGGAACGTCAGTATTTTAGGTATTGGAATGTTTATTCCTTTCTATTTTACTGTTCTTAGTGTTATTAATCTGAAGCAGCAGGCTTGTACTAACTTGAAAAAGTCTCTGTTGGTAAATTGTTAATTGACACTTTATGCAAGGGAATGCCTCTTAGTGCGCCATGTTAAAGAGCCACAGGAGAGAGAGTATACCTGGGCTGTTTACCAGGCGATGAGACATCGGATATCTTTACTCTCTTCATTGAGCCAATGAACAGCCCACTAGAATAGTTCCGAGTGGTTTGTAGATGCTAACCGCCATTTTCCAACTGAAAGCTGAAGTATTGCCTCTTTTTTCTTCTTCTATTCTATAAGAACGTTGGGATGTGTCTCATAAATGTGCAACTCACTCCGGGACATTGAAGTCGAAACTCTGGAATTCTTGCATTCCAGGATTGTCTGACCTATAACAGTCCTCGAGCTCATGCTGCGGGCATGGCTAAGGCTATGGATGTTTGGTTTGCGGATGGGAAACTACTGGGCGGTATAGAGAAGTAGGTGTTTCATAGTAGTTAGAATGCTGTTCACTTTTAGATACAAACGAGGGAGGTAATAACTCCGCTCGAATTTAAACGACTTATTTACAGTTCTACACAACTTCACAAAACTATCTTGACAGACCAACATCGACGATCGTGTGTAGATAAATAGCTATTTGAAAACACTGATAAGGATCGACGCCGACGAATAATAAAAAAGCAAGTAGGGAAGTTGTCAATATTGGTCGTGTAATCATTATATATAAAATGGATATCACCATGTCTACCATGTAAACAAGGCCCTCCCAACTAACTCCAAGTCCAATACCATAGCTTACAGGGTCATAACGCCGGCTGCCACAAGTCCACCGACGAAAGCTCCCCACATAGGTGCCACCGCAGCTCCAGCACTTGTCTTGGCCAATCCAGTAACCTTGTACGTCTGGCTCCCAATATTCGTATAATTCGCTGTTTCCGGGTCTTTTCTATCACCGTCCGTAAAGACAGCTACGAATGAAAAGCTCTTATTGGAGGCGAGAGTGTCGGCAAAAGGGTTGAGAGGGTGACGGGTATTGTCGCTGGGCGCAAATATGTATTCGCCATCAGAAGTGTTGACTCTCTGTTTGATGTCCCAGCCGAAGCTATTAAGATCATCGGGCCTTGCATACCACTCAAGATCGAACTCGGGCCAACGCTTTAGCTCTGATGCGTTGCCAGTTTTCCAGGTGATGGTGATATTTCCGGAAAGGTCGAGCTCTTCTGCCTTGGGACCGGTGAATTCGAAGGCTGAGGCAGTAGATGCGAAGCCGAGGAGGGCAGTGAAGAAGGTTTTTGTGTTCATTATTGTGAGATGGCTTTTGTTTTGTTGGTATTGTGGTGTTGATGAGTGAGTAAATATGTCTGGGAACTGTGCGATATTAAATAGTCTTGACTTTGTTGTTTAAGAACGATGCTTCGGCAATAGCCCTTTACAATTATTCATGCCTAAAACATGGAAGCAGAAATAAAACTGTGCCACGTCGCATGACGGGCACTATGAGCTTATAATTCTTGGTTGCTATGACAGTCGGCGATTGCCCAAAAAGAACTCGTGATAAATTGCTTTTTGTCCAGCTTCAGACCAGTTAAAATCCTGTGTCAGCGCGCTAACGTGTCATGCCAAGATTTCTGTGCCTCGCTATAGGATCCATAAAGCGGTGTATTGGGTGCAAAGTCTTGAAGGATTCTAGCGCTTACGCCTTGGTTGGCATGATATGCCCGGACTAAATTGACAGCCGTTTGTTTTTTTCGTGGTCACTTAAGCTTTTGCCAACCCCCAAATTTTCTCTCGGCTTTCAATAAGGGTTAATATGTTTGTGAGGAGAAAATGACTTCCATTCAATTGATGATCTCCGCGGGTACCGTCCAAAAGCTAGATAGTCAAGTGACCGTTTTTTTCCCCCTTCTTTTTTTCGGTTGCCGGATGTATGATTTGGGAAGCTGCTGTCTGATGGAACCGCACGCTTAACAGTAGATTCTAATAATTTAACAGTGTTTGAACAGTAGTGATGGCAGTAGCGCTATAGTGCTTAACATCAGATCCAAACCTTGGATTGAAATATAACCTTTCAATAGATAGTAGTTGTGAAAGTTTGCAATGGTATAGCTCGTCAAAGGTAAGGCGAAAGTTAACTTTGGGTGGATCTTCATTGAATTAAATATGTCCAGGATGCCAGATACCTTAATCCATTGCTAGTAATATTAGTAAGTCTTCCCGAAAGCCAGCAGTGGGGCAGTTGAATAATTAAAGAAACAATAGAGAAACGGAAAGCTTAACTTTGTACTAAGGCTAGTTATTAGTAGTGCCGTCTTTTGGTTCTAAACTTGCATGTCATTCTGGCGGTTATATGCCCACGATCTTCGGTTGCATTGCCAAGCTAAAACCTAGCGAAACGGATAATTTCCCCAGTCTTAATTTATCCTTGCAGCTCGGCCCGAGTCTGGGCAAATTAGCGTCTAAGAAAACATACCATAACAATTTCATTGTCAGATGAATGTCTTCAAGTGGTATTTTAAAGCCTTGTAGCCTTACTGATACGTTTGTCGTTTACCTTTATTGTTGAAATCTTAGGTTTCTACTGAGAAAGTTACCACGCTCTGAAGTTATATTGACTTTTCAAGACGGAATAGCAGTAGACACATTATATCTTCAAGGCTCCAGTCTGACTAGAACCGTCACGGCTATGTTGATGTCCAAGAGGAACACTACCTTGCATGTGATAACAGGCGTCCTTAAGGAAAATCTAGATTCTAAGTGGCGATATCAGGCTATAGCCACATGCCTCAATTGCAAAAAACACTTCTGTAACAGAGAACATCCGTCTTATCCGCAAATACGAGCTATGGAAACTAATTTATAATTATGGAGCTCCTCTAGCCAATGGTAAACCCTGTTTATGCTTCACAGGTACCCTTTGAGAAGGTCTTTAGTCTAATGATCTGCACTAACGACCAACGACCAACAACCAACAGCCAACAGCTAACAATCAGCGGTCAAAAGAACCAGCGAAAATCATCAGTATAGCTCATAGTTCATGAAATATATTGGTATCGTCGTGCTTTCTAGAATCAACTAAAAGGCGGTATTTAAGCGTAAATAACTATATATTTTATTTCCTTATTTTTCTCTCTCTCGATATGCAACCACCAAGATAATACTACCTACCACCTGTAGTCTACAGGGTTATATCCATGCTTCACTCAGCTTGGACTTCAGCCAATTGTAGAAATGTCTCAGTGGATCTTGCGGCTCACACTTGGCTGATTTGGGCACATCATACGATCCTTGGACCTCTTTGATGTCAGGTCCTAGATTGAATACCGAGTAACATTATCGTCTTGGCATATTTAAACTCCCGTCTACCCTTATTATTCCTCATTTCCAAACACCAGAAACCATCGAAACCCATCAATCATTCTCATACCAATTATTTCATCATGCAGTTCACCTCAACTCTTCTCGCTCTCTTGACTGCCACTTCGGCTCTCGCCAGTGCCATCTCTCCCAACGAAGCGAATGCTCTTCAAAGCAGACGTGCTGCCACTTGGGGCAAGTGCAACGGAACCTCTTGCAAGGTCAATGGAAAGAACTATGGATGCACCAAGGGCTCTGTATGTACCTGAGCTATTCTTTGTGCCGGAGAGAATTTGTTACTAATGCGAAATAGTGCACTCGTCAAAGCGGCGGTGGCGATGGTGCCCAATGTGCCAAGTTGGGAGGATCTATCTGCTGCCCTGGCGGAACTCAAAAGGGAAAGGGTTGCAGGTGGTAAAATACCATGGTTGAAAAGTCAATATTGATTCGGTAAACGATACACTTCATGTCACTTATGTACGCCTAGTTTGTTTGTAAAAGAGAGAATGGTTGGCTGAATTTTCAGACCTACCCTCTCTTCCTTGAAACTCAAAATATATAAACAATACATATATCTACAACTATGACACTTAATAAATAAGGATAGATTGTAGAGGGTGGTCTTCTCGCAACTGCGGTTCAATGTTTAGAATTGCTTTGCAATTCAACTCGTAATAGCCGATGCGGTGGTATATCCCAGGCTGGTGAGAAGGGTTGTACAAAATGAGACCGCAGAGTACGGAATCATACAATCTGCCAGGATAGTCGTAGTAGGACACTGGCAAACAAAAGATGGAACCTTCTGCCTCCGAAAAAGTGATTGTTTGTCGGAAGGCTCCTGAGGTCAAACCAACTTGTGTGGACTCCTGATCTAGTCCATTAAGGTAAGATATGAAGGGATCCCCATCAAGTCCCACTTCATCCTCGTACACCATGCAGAACCCATCGTCTGCTCTGTCTTCAGTTCCCACATGGCATAATAAGATGTCTTCATCTAGTTCAGGGCCATTTGTGATAGGCCCAACTAGATGCCCACGAATTCTCAGAGCACCACCGTCTATCAGGCCAGTGTCGTGTTTTTCATCCTTAAGATGCAGATATATTTGCCCAATCGAGCAACAAATTCTGGTTGCATGTTCGCACTCATCAAGCATTTGGTAAGGTCCGTCTATCGACATCCAGCTCCATGAAGGAGCTTTGTAATTGTCTGAACGAAACGCAGCCGACGAATTCCGATACCACAGCAGTCCCTCAGGCATGTTGAGACTCCAAATGCCGGCTAGATATTGACCCTTAATATTGTGCAACAGGCGGAATGCTTGTGCGACTCCAGAAAAGGCAATAATTCTATCTGTCTCATACGTGAGATTGCAATTGACATATTGTTTTATCATATGCCACCAGTGCTCGTACGGTGACCCCAAATGAGCATGCTTTGTCTCTGAATTTAAGACATAGTCAGAACCATCTATTCTCAGCTTTCTCAAGATGTAACGTACCTCCGAGTTTCATTGCACTGAGTTCCGACTTTTCAGGTGCTCCGGGCCCAAATTTGGAGCCATAATCTGTTCCTTCTGGAAACGTTTCGCATGAAAGCTGCTCATAACAATGCCACCATGCTTGTACACATCCCAATATGAGAGATCGTCTTGAGAGGGACAACTCCTGGAAAACCCATCCTCGATATCTCAAAGGGCTGAAAAATAAGTCTTCATTACATGTTTTTGCACATACCATATAAGCCGCCTTTGCTGGTTCGCCCTCCTGCTCAATTCTGACGTCCAATGGTTTTATTAATCTTGCATCTCTTTCTGTAGCAGCACCAGGCATGCACATGTTCAGGGCAGAGTTTCCGTATACAAGATGCATGGTCGCTGCTTCCTTTTGCCAATCTTCCTCTGAATCCTGTATGATACACAAAGAATCAATCCACATGTATTGAAACTGCAATGCGATGCATGCTGTTATGGCCATTTTGTATGTTTTCGGTAGGTCTGTCATCTTAATCTTAGTTCGGAATTGAGTCACATTACTCTGCAACAATTTGAGAGGTTGAACGGTCTCCCAGCGATGCGACAATGCGACATAGTCAACAGTTCCATCTAGATCTGAGGAACAAACCAGCTGAACATTCCTCTTATTGGTGATCTTGACTAGACGGCTGGGTCGAAAGGTAGTATTTGCTACCAAGCTTTTCCTGCAACGTTCATGGCAGTCATTACAAGTCTGCATCCATGTTGTGACTAGATTCTGAAAATATGACTTGTTGAACGTAAGAGAGTCGGGAGGGCGATATAGGCTTAAAGAACCAGAGTGATCTATTACACTTAGTCGTTGCTTATAAATATATTCAAGGCTCTCGTAGCCTACCTTGAGATTCAAAAACATTGAATACGTTTCTATGCATATCATCTTGAACCTTTGTATAGCTTATAGAGATCAAAGAGTTATCCGTGGGACTCGGAACATCTAGATATAAGCTCTTCAACATATCTAGATCAATGATTATAATAAGCCAGCCACAGATAAAGCATCCTCGTCTAGCCGCCACTTTGATTGCATGTTGCGATTGTACTAAGCACTCAATATCGTCTGAGGGTTCCCTTCTCAAAAATTTCTCGCACCAGGAACAAAATCCTGCAGCGTTGAGACTTGTCGGTGTTATGCGAAGTGACATTTTAGTTTGCTCATCAGAGGTGTTTGTTTTCGAAGAAGACTGATAAGTAATATGGAGAAGAGGGGTAAATGGTCTTGCAATAATAAATATGCTTTAAGCCTATACTTGTTGGTTCGCCGGGAGGGGGGACTTTAGTGTTGAACCACTATGTGGAAAGTAATCTGTATTCTGACCGTGTTCTGTCTAGATTGCCCTGTAGTTGCGCAATTCCCCTCTTTGTGGGTAAGCAAGCTGCGCTAACCCTGATCGGGCTTATCTAATATCATGTGATCTTGTCTTTATTAAAAAGCAGCTCCTTTTGCCGAAATAGGCTGCGAACTGCCATGCACAGGGTAGCTACGGTTTAACAGGAGTATACGAATAAGAAGTTAAGAGAAATAAAAGACAGTATAGAGGCTAATCGTTTATATAGTCTATTTGCAAATAAAGCTAGTAAGGCAGGGGCTACTGTTTGCGGAGGAATTATCTCGCCGAGTATAAACTTAAAATTTAAATATTAGCTATATATAACGATTATAAATCACTATATACCTGCACGCTAGGCGGAGACTCGCATAATATTGCCGATGTGTTTGTTATTGAGATTACAATTTATGAATTTATTAAATTCAGTAGCATATCTGTCTGTTTTACTATTAAACCCTTATGTCTTTCATGCCTCTCTGTCTATAGTGCCTCTCCTTGCAGATAATGTCCAACGAAACGAAACAATCGATTCTCATCACGGGGTGCGCATTGAAACTCTCTTTCTCCCTCTGGTTCAACTTTCTAACCTCAACAACAGGTGTTCCCAGGGCAGTGCCGGCAATGCATTGGCCTTGGAGTTTGCGTCGAAAGGCTTCCGTGTGTTCGCCACAGCGCGCTCCCTCAAGACTCTTGAAAATCTGACTGAACGCGGCATTGAAACCCTAACTCTTGATGTAACGAAGCCCGAGAGCATCGCCTCCTTGAAGGCTGAGGTAGCAACGCGTACAGGAGGGTCGCTGGACACCCTTTTTAATAACGCCGGTGCCTGTACGTTACTCAATTGCGCGGCGATCTTTTGTGTCGGGTACTGACGAATACACTTGAAGTATATGAAGCACCTGCAATCGAAGCCGATCCCGCTCGTGTTCGCGCCTTGTTCGACACGAATGTATTCGGCCTGATGGAAGTGGTTACAGCCTTTACCCCTCTCCTTCTGGCCTCAGTCGCTCCGGGCAAGGCACCAACTATCGTAAATGTCGCGTCGGTCCTAGCACGCCTCCCGAGCCCCTTCTCCTCTGCATATAACGCAACCAAGGCAGCAGTAGTAGCCTACTCGGATACTCTCAGGCTTGAGGTCCAACCCTTGGGAATAAAGGTTATGACGTTGCATATGGGAGAAGTATCTACCCCGCTTATGGCGACCGGTAACATCAATTTTAGAGCCGCTAGCATATACCGCGATGTAGAGGCTGCAGTAAAGCAAAGAACAACGAAGCATTTGGATATGACAATGTCCCCAGAATAATTCGCTCGTGAGGTAGTTAGTGCTGTCATCAGTGGGAAACAACCCTTCCTCTGGAAAGGCACTAACGCCTACACCGTGTGGCTACTGAATGCATTTGGGCCTAGAACTGTCTTTGACAGCACCTTGCTCAAGGCTGCAGGGCTGGATAACAAGGAGAGCCGAGCTAGTGTATACAAGCACGGCCAGGAGATAGCTAGGAAGAAGGCGGAGGAATTATAGGACGGGGAAGTATGATAATTATGTGTCTACTTCTAACTAGACCATCGTTAATCTCTGTATCTTCTCATAAGCGCTATACAATTCAATTCTCGCGAGCATGCTAAGTAAGGGGGTTGTTGGGGGCGTAAAAACCTACATCGTAACAACGTCAGAGTAAGCTTCACCTTGGCCCGATGACGCTTTTGTTACGCCCTGGAAAGGACGTCCACCACTGGCTATTACGAATAGGGAATAACATGGCGCGAAGCGTGATAGTTGGTGCTCCGCTGTGCAGGCCAATCTGAATTCTTCTATAGTAGCCAGCGACTGATGTCGTAGCGATGCATGTCAATTACTTGGTGCCCACAACCGAAGGTTCCACTATCAGTACAAGCCTTAGCATGGATCGTGATTACATACATAAACACACTGGTATTTGCCTAATTCCCTTTCCACGCCCGCTCCAGCATCTCTCTTGCGGAAGTGACTTTAAGGCCTGGAAATTGCTGGTTCAATGTTTTGTGTTCGGGCCAGTCAAAGATCCCTTCAGTCACCCAGAAGCCAAACACTGAAAACAGCTTCTGCGCCCATTCCTTAGGGAAGTAATCGTATGCGGCAACTTGCCCAGGAAGCTCAGTGACCTCGCTAGCCTTGAGCTTCGCTGCGCTGTCGTACGTGACGGAGAATTTCTTCCCTGCAGTGGCACGGCACCTGTCAGCTTATGAATGGCCACCCGAGCGTGTTAGATGCCTACCTCTGACTTCTTCAGCAAGCAAAACGAACTCCTCCCAAGTCATCTTGTCGCCGATGACATATGTATCATGTTCCCAGCTCGGGAGTTGAAGTGCCGCGACGACGAATTTGGCCACGTCCTTTGTGTAAGTGAATGTCATCGCCTGCTTACCGTCGCCAGGAATGGAGGCATGACAGTTGGCCATATCTACCACAAATGTCGTCTGCGGGATGTATGTGTCCACATACGGCATCGCATAGTATTCCAGAAACCAACCTACGTTGAAGGCAGTCCATTCGAGGCCTGTCTGTTCGAGCTTTTTGTACGAGTCGATGTGCTGAAACCCATGGGGTAACAGAGCTAAGTGACTAGCGACGCTTAGTTAGCGATGCAATAACTATGCTTGTGGCTACAGGGGGCTTGCTCTGTAGGAGCTCGGACGGCTCAAGTACTAGTCACGAATCGTTTCGTGGATTCGCTTCTTTCGGCTGCCTCGATGAGATTGATCTGCGATCTTCCAACACCAATAATGTGCATTGCGAGGGTTGAGATGACGGTCTCGATGTTATGCTCTTGGAGCACGGCGTGAAGGTTGTCAACGTCCTCATAGTCGACCGTGACGACCGGAAAACCATGATCGATATCATCAGGAGCCTACGTATAGTTTTGTTTTAGCAGACTTCGTAGCGAGTTAACGCACTTACCTTTCGGGTTAAAATGATGGCACTATGGGTTCCATCCTGCTTGAGAGCATCAATAATCGAGCGTCCAACGCCTCCCGTGCCCCCTGCGACAGCAACATTGACCATAATAAAATCTGTGAGTTAGAGCCCTATACCAGGCTCAGGGAATTGAAGTTTGAGCTTGAATATGAATTTAGTCTGAGTATGGCAAGCTTCTGAACTGTGCAATGCGAATTTATGACGTTCTTAGAGCTTCGATTTCGGCCGATGCTCGTCCGTCGGACAGACTCTGTGCCCGGTCCCGATCGTACCTTCAGCCGCATGACGGACGAACAGGCTCAACGTTGTGATTGGCATAGCATGTGGTGTGAAATT
The DNA here is from genome assembly GCF_050947815.1 of Fusarium sambucinum. Taxonomy (NCBI): domain Eukaryota; kingdom Fungi; phylum Ascomycota; class Sordariomycetes; order Hypocreales; family Nectriaceae; genus Fusarium; species Fusarium sambucinum. The sequence goes on along the minus strand of NC_139293.1, from coordinate 9,267,852 downwards.
ATCGGTCAGCGCTCGACCTTTTCCATAAATATCGCTCTAGAAGACCCGCTGGAGACTCGGTGCTGGATCCATCCAGATAGATACTCTTCAGTACATCTTTCAACATCACCATGATTACGGTTGCAGTTGCCGGGGGTACAGGTGGCATTGGCAGAGCCATTGCGGAAGCTGTGAACCGGAGAGATAACTACGAAGTCAAAATTCTCAGTCGGTTGGTCAGCATCATCCCTAAAAGAAAAAATCCGGCTAGACCGTAGAAATCACGTCCCAGCGCTAACAGCTACAGGCGAACTCAGCACTGAAGGCTCAAATCGGCATTGACATCCTTGAGGTAGACTATAGTAACGTTGAAGACCTAACTCAGATCCTGGTGGACAACAAAGTCGCCACGATAATCTCCACTCTGTTTGTCACCACTGATGGCTCTACTCAGGTGAATCTGGTCAAGGCGGCTGAGGCATCCCAGTGCACCAGGCGTTTTATTCCCAGCATTTGGGGTATCCCCTACTCGAGAGCGTACGTCCTCTGGAACCTGAAATGTTATCAAGTCAACAAGCACAAGCTGATAGTAGATGTGGTGTACTAGTCAAGTCAGTGAAAGAAACATGGATATTGGCAAGGCCAAGCTTGACGCGGTCGAGGCATTGGAGAGATCGTCGTTGGAGTATACTCTCTTCTATGTGGGCTATTTTCTCGACTTCTGGGGCTACCCTCGTGTCAAGTCTTTCCAGCGCCAAAACATCATCGCCGTTGATATTGAGCACAAGAAGGCAGCCATTCCAGGGTCTGGGAATATACCAGTCACATTTACCCACACCTTGGATGTTGCTGAGTTTACCGCTGCGAGCCTGGATCTCCCGAAATGGGAACGAGAAACTTTCGTTATCGGTGAAACCATAACTTGGAATGAGTTTCTGCGCATTGCCGAGGACATCATAGGTATTTACGTGTCATTGTATTTATTGAAGGAGTCTCGAAGGCTGACCGACGACCCTAACCAAAGGTGAAAAGTTCGAAGTGATCTACGACAACCTTGATACCATGCGTGCGGGAAAAGTCACTGAGCTGCCTTCACACCCATCCTTGTATTGCCAGATGCCCAAAGAGCAGATCCAGGCTCTGTTTGCCACATTCGGTGTCTGGTTTGAGTCAGGTCTATTCAACCTGCAACCTACAACAAAAACACTCAATGAGATCTTTCCACAGATCAAGGCCCGAACTGTGAGGGAGGTTATCACAGCAGGCTGGGGCAAAACGAGGGAATAGCACGAGCTGAGAGATCGCGGTACTTCGTCGCGAAGCGTTACGGTCTCGTACATGTAGAGTACCGATGGTTAGGTTCGCAGAAAGACGAGCTGCATACATAGTAATCTTAGATCCACAATGTGAAGCCTCCCAGCAAACCCAGTTCTCATACAGAGGTCATGGCTACCAGGTCTGGGCTATATCGTGCGTCGTGATGCATTTTCGTTTTTACGATGAGCCTATTCACTCTAAGCCACAGTATTACAAAGCCACCTTTGTTGAACAACCGCCTCAAAAAGCCTGACGTAACAAGCGAGAGGCTCGTGTCAAGATATGGATCGTTCCCAAGAGCTCGGCCTTAACTTGGGCCTATCAATCACGACCTGAAGCGGGTGGCAAAATGCTTCGAGAACATAGTAGCACTTCACCTACGAAAGGTGGGAGGATACTTCTGGCGACCATTATCCCGTAGTGTGGAGAAATACCACCAGGGAGTAACGAAGAGGTCCCTGGCTGGGTGGAGAGCAGAAGTTAGATGGTGCAGCTTACTTCACTTCACGGCCTTCGGAAGAGTGGCTAGCTGTTCTGACGCTGTTTCGTCAATTTGCTGGTAAGAATGGCTATGTGATGGGTGACAAAGGGGCAGCCATGTTGAAGCCCACTCTTACATAACATTAGGCGTGGAGGCGGCCCAACCTAGATCTGATCACAAAATGCGCTTGTATGCTTGCTTTGAGTTAAACTTTTTGTCTGGGGCTGCTAAGCTCTAGATACATGAATAGCAGCATCGTATGGGAGTCATTGCCTTGCACAGACAGAACCCCCTTTTTTTGTATTTGTCAGATAGTGCGCGTGGCTGAGTCTTTGCTGCCTTGGTGGTGGGGATATGTACTGGTCACTCTATGGTCATCACCATTTACCACGTTACAGAGTCACAGGACTGAAGATTGAGCGAACGCCGATAAATTCGGTGTTGGAGATGTGCCGCCTCCGTGTCCTGCTATGAACATATTCCGCTTATTCTCCGCTCACAGTCTATACTAGTATGTAAAGTCCGCTCCAGGAGGAACCCCGCAAAGTTCAAAATGCATATTATGACAACTCGTGGGACACAGCATATAAGTGAGGTTCATCGTAGTTCATCCACATGTCACCACCAGTAATTTTTTATTTATGCTTCCAATCAATAATCAATCCTGCCTGCCTTGAAAGATAACCAGGACGAAACACTCTCCGAATCTCACATAATGGCTCTCAAAAGTGTTGTTCTTCTTGCTGTATGTCCTCCGAAAACACCCATGCCGAGTAGATGTCTGACAGTTCTCATCAGGCCAGTGGGAACCTGGGAGCATTAACGATCCCAACATTTGTCCGATCGAATCTTAAGGTTACTGCAGTTGTCCGCGCAACGTCCGAGGCCACGTTTCCCGAAGCAATTACTGTAGTCAAGACCGACTTTACCATCGAGTCCCTAAAGAAGGTTTTTAAAGACAAGGATGCCGTCATTAGCTTCCTCCCAATCGTTTCCTTGGCCGAGCAATCTGTCGCTATCGAAGCGGCCATCGCCGTTGGTGTCAAGAGATTTATTCCTAGCGAGTACGGATCTGACTCTACCGTGAGTATCGATCTTGAGAACACCTTGTATCAACTCTGAGATGCTGACTTGTTTAGAATTCGGCAGTTGTGGCTGCGGTGCCTTTCTTCGAGTCTAAGAAACAGTATCTGGACTATCTGAAGACCCGAGAAGACGTCATAACCTGGACAGCCTTGGTTACTGGGCCGCTATTTGATTGGGTAAGTACCTCCGTCTCATAGTGAGGTAACCAAGAGATTGACATGTATTTGTGTAGGGCCTCCCTCTAGGCACTTGGGGATTTGACCTGGCCAACAGAAAGGCTCAACTGATCGATGGAGGCAAGACTAGGTTCACTGCCAGCAATGGAGAGCAAGTCGGGCGTGCGCTTGTGGCTATCCTTGGTAATCCTGTTCTGACGGCTAATAATCTGGTTTCTATTGAGTCCTTTAATACTACCCAGCTGGAAGTTCTCGACGCTCTTGAGAAGGCCACCGGCTCCACATGGGAACGGGTTGAGGTGCCTGTTGAAGCAATAAGAGCTGAAGCACTCAAGCTCCTCAGTGAGGGCGATATTATAAACGGAGGCTCAAAGTTAATCGGGGCACTTGTTTTTGGCAAGGAAGGTTTAGAAGATCATACACATCTAGGCACCGCCCAATGGCACAAAGACTGGGTCTTTCTGTGGAAAACGTTGATGAGACTGTTCAACGAGTGCTTAGCGGTTGAAAATAGAAGATTTATAGACCTTGGCAAACCCGCGAGCATATAGATTGAAGTAGTGCCCTTAATTGAGTCTCGTTTTCAAGCGGCATAGCTCTCTGGGAGTTAACGGGCCCCATATAATTAGGGTAAGGCGTATAGAGGCAAAGTTTTATTAGTAGCTGGTGGGCTATAGGGTAAGTCCTATGCGGGCTTGGTAGTGAATATGCAGACTATATTGATATCTGAACCTGTCCCCTTCTGTATAAGATAATAGATGCTCTGCCTTTGTCCACCTCTGCTCATGAGTGAATCAGAAAGCCTAACAATACAAGGGTTCTCTATCAATTAAATGACGCATTAGTCAAATATAACCTTTCTGTAAAATCTATTTAGAGTTCGTGAATCCAGGGGTCTTGAAGTTTACGACGCTAAACCAATCAGATAGAGCTATGTAGTAAATAGCTAGCAAGGCTTGTATTAAACTATCCGAGGGTTACCAGATCGTTACCTATCGATTCAGCTCAGCCAGTACAGGGAGAGTGGTCGTTCTGAAGTCCTGTGCTGAAGGTTAGTGTGAGTGGATTTAGTTGCACCCTACAGCCCTTTTGGCCAATAAAGTGATAGGTTAGTTCTCTAGAAAGATGGGTCGATGGATCGGAAAGATTAGTTATTAGGCCGCATCGGGCTGATACTTAACCCGACGGAACTCGACTTCTTCTGTCTGATTTGTAAAGTTAAAACGAATAGTGAATAAATGATTAGTGTTCATAGGTTGTTATGTTTGAAAGCAGCCAGTCCCAGTACCGAAAAAGTGGGCAGATTAATTAATTAATCACATCCTATCCCGTATCCTCCTTCAGAATACCAAAGCAGTAGCTAATTCTAGGGAGCTCTGCTCACGACATATCAAACCATTAGATTAATAAGCCACTTCTTGTCTCATATATAAGGGCATCCTACTTCGCTTGCTGCATGCAGAATCCAAGGGAGTAAGTCATATCTCAATACCTTGCCTATTCTTACGCATTTAACAAAACTTTCCCATACACGTTAACACCCTATTTCTTGTTGATAAGCCGCAATGAGTCCTCTGAGTAATCCCGCGGTCCCTAATGGCTCTACTGTCCTTGTCACTGGTGCCAATGGCTTACTGGGTTCCCACATTTCCGACCAATTCCTTGAGTACGGCTATAAGGTCCGCGGTACCGTTCGAGATGTAGAGAAGAACACTTGGCTCAAAGCTGCTCTTGATAAAAAGCACGGCGAGGGCAAGTTCGAGCTTATCGCTGTTACTGACCTAACAGCTGATGGCGCTTTCGACGAAGCTGTCAAAGGTACTTTAGGCGCCGAAAAGCTCTGCGAGAATTTTGTGATAACTAACTAATTCTCATGATAGGCGTCGCTATCGTGGCACACACCGCCAGCATTACGAGCTTCTCGGCAGATCCTAACGCTGTAATTCCACAGGCTATCGCCTTCGCTCTGAACGCTCTCAAGTCGGCTTATAATGAGCCTTCTGTGAAGCGATTTGTTTTAACGTCATCTTCGTCTGCAGCTGTCCTCTCAACACCAGGTGCGCCTGGCATCAAAGTTGATGAAGATAGTTGGAATGACGCAGCGGTGAAGGCTGCGTGGGCTGATCCCCCCTATACTCCAGAGCGAGGCGGGATCGTTTATGCCGCCAGTAAAACCGAGGCTGAGAGGGAGATCTGGAAATTTCACAAAGAAAACCGCAATAGACGCCCCGATTTAGTCGTCAACGCAGGTCAGCGATATCAGTACGCAAATGCATAATCATCCATTAACATCTACAGTTCTTCCCAATTTCAACTTCGGCAAATCCCTCGATTCCGTAAACCAAGGGCATGCCAGTAGCTCTGCTCTTCCTGCTGCGTTATGGCAAGGCCAGGTGACACCTTTTCACCACATGATAGTGCCACGTACGTCTAAGCTATATTAACATGAAGGAAGGCTAGTACTAATTAGCAATTAGAGTATTATATCGATGTCCAAGATACAGGTAGATTGCATGTTGCAGCTGCTATCTTCGATCATATTAAGGATAGGCGAATTTTCGGCTTTGCTGGACGATTCAGTTGGGATGAAATTTTGGATATTCTCAGAAAGGCCGCTCCTGGGAAAGAGTTCCCTAGTAACTTCTCTGCGGGTTCGGACCTCAATGAGATTCTTCCACGCGATGAGGCCGAGCAATTGCTACAGGAACTGGGGCGTGAGGGCTGGGTAAGCCTGGAGGACACGATCTTAGCCAACGTTGCGGACTTGCGAGACGCTTAACCTTGACCAAGAATTAGACCGGAAAGGGATTATATCATCGACTTGAACACTTGTTGTATGCAGCCACCAATATTCTGACCACAAAGCCTCACCTTTGTTAGCATAGCATTTATAGTAGGCTTAGTGCATAAGAGAAAAGCTTACATAGCCGGAAGATTATATAGCCGCTCCGATGCTTCGGCTAAACTCGGGGCAAACCTCCGTAGCCTAATGTCCTTACACGTCCACTTTACAGTCTGCTAAATACTATGAGCAATAGATAACTATCCGTTCAATTGAATTTTGCGAGAATGAGAGCGCAATCACATTCCTGCAAAGCGAAAAGAGGCTGTTGGACATGTAAAAGTCCGACAAACCATTCGTCTGAGTCTGGATTTAAGCTAACTAAGCATCAGGCCGCAAAGTTGGTTGCGACAGAAGCCTCCCTCATTGCAACAACTGCCTTCGCACCAGCAGAGCTTGCGAGGGCTATGATCCTCGGCTCGTATGGCGACGACCTGAGTCTACTATCGGGCCCCAGTATGCCCACTCCGAGCGGCCGCCATTATTTGCAAACTCTACCCAGAATGATATAAAGTTTCTTAACTTCAACTCGAGAGATCTGGATCTCGCGGCAGGCCGACTGGATTGGCATAGGGCACTCATGGACGCCCTAGCAGGGTCACCATGTGCTCCCACTTTATACCAACATGGTACTCACCAAGAACGGGCGATCTTCAGCTACTGTTTGTATTGAGATTCTCGGTAATCGACTAGTAGCACATTGAGCTGACAGTAATTTCAAGATCTTCAAGTGATAGCCCCAATGTGCTCAACTACTCATTTCGATAATGGGTTATGGCAGGAACTACCACCACTAGCCCTGTCTTCACATGACGCATCTACCGATGCGCTGTTCTATTCCATGCTTGCTATCTCAGGCCATCATCGCTGGGGCCATAATGCCGCGAATCCTTTTAGAACAAAAGCAGTCGAAGCGCTTACACGCTCACTAACGCACACAAATAGTTATGCTCAAAATAGTACGCCATCGCAACTGGCAGCAGTCATGATGCTGTGCATGCATAGCGTAGGTGGGATTTCTTGAGGTATTTCGGACGAAGCTAACAAAACATCGACAGGTGTTCGACGTTGATGAGGGTCAATTTTACACTCATTTAGAAGGGGCCAGGAGGGTTTTACACAATTTGAGCTTAGAATACAAGCATAGCAAGATCTCCAAGTTCTTGTCTGTTTGGGTCATGTACTATGATGTACTTGACAACTTTGCTCACCCTCTACGGCAGACGCAATGTCCAATCCGCCATGAAATTCCACTCAACGATTCATCAACTGTACGTAACACCGTCCGTCGTGGGGATCAATTTCTTACTTGAACTCGGAACAGATCATAGGCCTCTTGGGATGCTCGCCGGGCGTTTTCGGTGTTATCCACCGTATCAATGTACTTCGTGCAGACATCCTCTCACAGCACAACGATATACGCGTACTTGCTGAAGCTAGAGAGGAGCGATCCACGTTGGAAGCAATACTTTCATCTTTCGATCAGCGCCTCAGCCCCGACGAAACCAACTACTCGTTACACCCCAGCCCGGCGGAAGCTTTAGCCAAAGCGGAACTGTATCGGCTAGCCGCTCTGCTATACTTACAGCGTGTAGTGCCAGTAGATGGAGATGAGGATCGTAGAACAGTGTACTTGCAGCAGGCGCTTTCCATATTAACAGGACTTTCAGTTGCATCGAGTCCTTGGCCCTGTTTTATTATAGCTTGCGAAGTAAAACTGGAAGAGCAGCGATTGCAAATTCTTGAAGTTCTCAACAAAATGGACACGGTACGGAAGGTCGGAAATATGCACGTTACTCGTGCTATTGTCGAAACTATTTGGAAGCAGCAAGACCTCCGAGTTGGGGCGGAACAGGCTGGCTGGTGGTCTTGTCCGAGTTTCGATTTGTCAGTTCCTTGGTTCGCATAATTTAGAAGGCCATCTCTACAATCATTGATCCGCAAGCCCACGCTACTTTACCTAAACTAATACTGAATACATGGTAATTCACACTTTCATCATTTTAAAACAAACTTATGTAAAGCGGCAAGACAATATTTTTATTTCTCAAAGTTTCTACCTAGCTGCTATCTCGAGAAGAGTGATCCGGTGAGGTATTTCATCCCCGTATCACAAGCAATTGTAACAACCTTTTTTCCTGGCCCAAGTTCTTTGGCAAGTTGGATTGCAGCTGCAATATTCAGTCCTGATGACGTTCCAACGAAAAGTCCTTCGCGTTCAGCAAGCTCCTTGCACATCCTTCGCCCTTCTTCTTCTTGTACAACCTGCGTGCCATCGTATAATGCTTCATCGACGTGTTGAGAGATAAACCCAGGTGAGATCCCATCAACACCGTGGGCGCCTTTCTGTCCCTTTGAAAGCAGGGCTGAACCATCAGGCTCGACGAGAATGACTCGTATTTTTGGCATAGCTGGCTTGAGGATACTAGAAACGCCCATCACCATACCCCCGGTTCCAAACGAACCGCAGAATGCGTCAAACCCATCCGGAAATTGAGCGACAAGTTCATGTCCAATCTGTCTATATCCGACGAGTGCGTCACAATTGCTGAACTGATCTGTGTAGAAGTAGCCATCTCGCTTGCTGAGCCCAACGGCTTTCTCCTTCATATGCGTCATCAGATCTGCAGTGGCTTTTCCGGTAGGGCTGTGGGTTATATCAACTGTGGCCCCAAACGCCGACATGGTGCGTAGTTTCTCGTCTGCATACGCGTTGGAAGAGAGGGCCACAAATTTATATTCTTTCACAGCACAAACGAATGCCAGCGATGAACCTGTGCTACCACCTGTGGCTTCGACAACAGTCATGTTATGGGCAAGTCGTCCGGATCGTTCGGCTTCCTCGATCATTGATTTTGCCATGCGGTCTTTGTATGAGCCTGTTGGGCTGAAAAATTCAAGCTTCACATACACATCTGCGCAACCTTCAGGAACAACCTGTTGAAGTTTCACTACCGGGGTATTTCCTATTGTGTGGAGTATCGAGTCGGTCGGAGGAGGAGTCATGGCGACGATTTGGTTGGGGTTGAGTTATACAGCTCTAAAGATTTAGCTGCCACTGTAGGTCTCGCTGAAATACGCGAAGAAACCGAGAGGGTGTTGGTTTGGCTAGGTGAAAAGGGATGAAGGGCGTGCGATAGGTTTTGCGGTAGATTTACGGGGTTCAATTTATAAACATGTTCTCATAGCCTACTGAGATATTTCTGATGAGCTAGCACAGGAACGGTATTTCTCATGTGAAAGAAAGAGTCAATTTATTGCCTAGCAGTTTACATCATGGCTAGTCCTGTGGAGCAGCGTCTGAAATGTTGGCAATATTTTGCGAACATTGTTCAGCTAGACTTACAGCAGCTGCCTAAAATTGCTTAGCTTAGACGAGAGGCGACCAGTGCACTCTCCGAGACGTTGTCCCCAATTCTGAGCTGTCCAATCGCATTGCTGTCAGACATTGTAGCTACAGGGTATCTCTTATCGATCGCAAAATATTACTCCAAGAAACCAACGGCTTGTTACTTGACGCTACCAATCGAACATGCGCCCTCTCGGGCCGGTACTAAGATTTGCCCTTACAGCTAGTTTCTTATACTCACCAATGAAAGAGTAGATGGAAGTTACTAATCGGCTAAGGCCGCCTTTGATCGCAAAAAATCACCATGATTGTTCCAGATACGTATTTATTATCACATGAGTGACCAAACTTACAAGCTCATTTTGAAATCGAATTTAAACGCCGCTCCCATAGTCCCGAACCAGGCTGCCGTAATTGTGGCTGGCTACCTGCTTGATATAATGCCAACCACTTCCCATGGTTATTGTTCTAGACATCACACTACAGTCTACGATACAGACAACTTGTTTAATCATGACTGCTACCAACCCAACGACGGAGAACGATAGCGATCTGCTGCAATATTCAAAATGGTAAGCTACAAATATTCCCGGTTATTATTTATTCTAAAAAATGGCAGGAGATACGCTTCAATAGTGTTGGCATCCTTCATGATCAACTTCACGGCTTGTGGGCTTCTTTTCAGTTTTGGCGTATACCAGGAACATTACGAAGCTATGGTTTCTACGACCGGTACTCCTTTTACTGGTGCCTCGTCCGCCACCATTGATCTTATCGGAACTCTGTCAGCAGCGCTGATGACTATTGTGGCCCCGTTTGTTATGGCGTGGACAAAATACTACGGCCCTCGACCTGTTGTGTGCCTTGGAGGAGTACTGTTCGGTGTAGCCTCGGTTCTCGCAAGCTTTGGCAAAGTTCTATGGCATTTCCAGGTTACACAAGGACTGCTGTTAGGGTTTGCCACCGGCTTTTCTTTCGTGCCGTCAATGACAGTTGCTCCTACTTGGTTCGAAAAAAAGAGAGGCTTGGCCATGGGCATTGTTTCTGCAGGTACAGGCTTAGGCGGCTTAGTTTGGACACCTGCAGTTTCGGCCTGTATCAACAGCTTGGGGTTCCGAAACACGTTGAGACTAACCGGATGTATTGCTACAATACTTATCTGTATCTCTGGATTTTGTCTCAACTGGGACGCGTCTATGGCAAAACACCTGTCGGCACACAACTCTGCTCTTTCTCCCATTACTGCCATATTCAAGATCCCAATTCCTAGTCGACAGTTGGTTCAGCAAAGAGTATTCTTCATACAAGCTGCCACTACGTTCTTCCAGGGTGCTGCCTATTACATCCCGGTATTTTTCACCGTTCTATATGCCAAGTCTCTGGGGTACACTGAGAAAGAAGGCGCAAATCTAACAGCGGTAAGTAATGCTTGCAACGCCATTGGCAAAATTGCCGTTGGATTTATTGCAGACAGATTGGGTAGACTTAACTCTTTCTTTCTAACAAGCCTACTGACCGCTTTGATTTGCGTGGGAATTTGGATCCCAAGCACGTTAGTTGGGGATACCAACGAAGGAATTGCTCGCATTCTTTTCGTTAGTTTTACTGTGTTGTATGGGCTATTCGCCAGTGCATTCATCAGTCTGTTTCCAGCAGCACTTGTTGAGTTGTTTGGCGTTCAAGAATTCCCACAAATTGCGGGTGTCATGTACATGGTGCAGGGATTAGCTACCCTTGTTGGTTCACCTGTTGCTGGCGTGCTTGTACGGGGAGAAGGGGTATCTAGGAATCCTAGCGACTATACTTCAATGGCGGGATGGACAGGAGCACTTATGGCTTCGGCTGCTATCGCTGTTGCTGGAGTGAGGCTGGAAGCGATGAGAGAGTCTGGTAACGGAACCTCTAAGTGGAGATGGAAGCTGTAACTGTCTAACCCCTGGATAAGAAAAGGCAGTGAAGCCTATAGCTAGATACTTAGTGACTCCTTAACAATAAAATTAAGACATATAATCCCTTCACCTTGGAACCTCTCCTTTTCAATATCATACGCCAGACTTTGCGCATCCTAGGCTGTATTAAACGTGGCCCACTCATCCCCACTCGGCGTCAGAGATAAGATCGCAAATTATTTCCAGATATTGTCTTGGCACAGGTCATTCAGTTAGCCTGCAGCTGAAATTGCGCTACGAAAAACACGAGGCCCGTTTTTGACACTTTTACCCGGCGAGTCCAATCTACATACCCGAGCTGGAACTATTTATTCGCCTTTTCCACTTGTACTACTTCATTGTTCAAACAGCAAAGACAATACTAAAACGAATCATCCTTTATCAACATTTCATGGAGTTATGCCATCTGAAGAAAGTGAACGAGGCGTTAGCCAGATGCCTAATAAGTCATCAAAATGGTACTACATCACAACCCAAGTTCTAATGACGGAATACTTACTTTTTGCAGGCGCCAATGCTCGATAATCGTAGCCGCGTTCATGTTGAACTTTTCAGGTTGCGGACTTTTATTCAGTTTCGGAATTTTCCAATCCCTATACGAAGACATGTCAAAAGAACCAGGCAACCCTTTCACTGGGGCCTCATCTGCTGAGATCACATTGATAGGGAGTATCGCCGCGTCTTCAATGAAGCTCGGGGCACCGTATGTCGTTTCATGGACCAAATACTTTAGACCATCGGCTGTTGTGTGCACTGGAGGCATACTATACGGTATCGCTAGTGTACTTGCGAGTTTTGGAACTTCCTTGTGGCACTTGCAATTGACGCAGGGGCTTTTGATCGGTATTGCAACATGCTTATCGTTTATGCCGTCCATGGTTGTCCCACCTAGCTGGTTTGGCCGCCACAGGGCATTGTGTATGGGAATAATCTCTTCTGGGACAGGTGTTGGCGGACTGGTATGGTCTCCAGTCCTCAGGGCCTGCATTAGCCAGTTTGGGTATCCAAATACTCTACGGCTGACGGGCTGTATATGCACAGTTCTCATTTGCATATCCGGCTTTGCTCTGACTTGGGAACCACAGATGGCTGCTTCATTAAAGAGTACCGATAAGCGACCTGGCTGGGCTACTGGACTCTTCAAAGTTCCCCTACCACCACGAGATCTTGTAATGACTCGCAAGTTCCTCGCACAGAGCATCAACGCCTTTTTTCAAAGCGCAGCATATTATACTCCCATCTTTTATATTGCAGCCTATTCCAAAACACTTGGCTACAACGAGACGGATGGAGCAAACTTTACAGCTCTGAGCAACGCTTGCAATGCTATCGGAAAGGTCGGAGTCGGATTTGTTGCCGATAGGATTGGGCGGCTAGACTCATTCTTTCTCACGACATTATTAAGTTGCACGTCCACAGCAGGCCTCTGGGTTTCGAGCACAGCTCTAGGGTCATCAGATATAGAACTTGGCAGAGCACTGTTCATTGCCTTCACAGTCATGTACGGGTTATTCGCCAGTGCGTATATTGGACTCTTCTCGCCTGCTTTAGTTGAGCTGTTTGGTATGTCTGACATGCCTCATATTACTGGTATCATGTATATGTTTCAAGGAGCAGCTGGTTTGATGGGCACACCAGTGTCAGGTTTACTCGTGACTGGAAGCGCGTCTCCAGATTCTTATCTCTATATGGCTGTTTTAGTGGGAGTTTTTATGCTAATTTCAACGATATCGGTTCAATGGGCAAGGATAGAATTGATGGTTGAGCGCGCTGGTGGGAAGTGGGAATGGGTATGGGGGCTTTGAGATCATCTTAGTCGGGATTTAGAAAGTCCCGAGCTAGCGCTATGATTCGATGCTTCCCCGTCATCTCGGATGTTACTGTCTCCCAGGTTTGATCCATAGTTAGTCTTTGACCAATCATATCTCCCCGCGTACAAGGCTGGGACCGAGACTATCGCTCGGACGCGATGGAAATGTCAGAAAGTCCGCGGCTATAAGCAATGTTTAGTTTAAATACCACAAAGACATCCCATTTTTCCTAGTTTACAATTCTCTATCTCACGTCAACATGAAAGTCCCAAACATTGCACCAATCGCCATCATCGGCGGCGGCCCATGTGGTCTAACTCTCGCCCGTCTACTTGAAACTGCTTCTATCAATTACGTTGTTTTCGAGCGTGACGCCTCGCCATCATTAGCCGTCAAAAGTCAAGGCGGCACTCTTGATATTCACCCCACCACTGGTCAAGAGGCTCTTCGTCGCGGAGGTCTTCATGATCAATTCAAGTCTCTTGCTCGCTACGATGCCACCACAATGACCTTGATGGATTCCAGAGGAGAATTTCGATCTATTTTAGGAGACGATGTCGACGTTAATGGAAGTGATAGACCAGAGATTGATCGTCAGCAGTTGCGACAGATTTTACTCAACTCTATCCCTGCTGAACGTATCCGTTGGGGCAAGATAACGGATGCCGTTGAGCCTAATGAAAACTCTGGTAGTAAAGGTGCCCACAACTATACGCTTAGATTCCGCGACGGATCAACTGAAACCGGATTCCGAATGATCGTTGGAGCAGACGGTGCATGGAGCAAAGTCCGATCTCTTGTAAGTGTTTAAGATTTATTTGGCTTACTATACAGCTCTTGAGCTAACTCGAATCATAGATTACTGATGCTAAGCCCCAATACTCTGGCAAGGCCTTCATAGAAGGCCGGATATCTCCGAGCAATCCGGCATACCAGCTGGCGGAACAAATGGCTGGTAAAGGAACTGCCATGGCTATGAGCGCCAAGGCTACCCTTGCGGTACAACAAATGTCTGATTCATCATACCGAATGTACATGGGATTATTAGGCCCTGAGTCATTGACACTTCCTGGTGGTGATGCCGATCCCGCCGACATGGAAAAAGCACGAAACACAATGCTTGGACCTGGAGGTTTCTTTGAATCTTGGACAGAAGAATTGAGAACTTTGATCGGTGCCGCTGAAGTTCCATGGCGTCCTTGGCCACTTTACCGTCTCGACAAAAACCTCTTTTCTGAGACCAACAGCCAACATCGTTGGACTCGAGCTCCTGGGGTTGTTCTACTTGGCGACGCAGCACATTTAGCCACTCCAAATGGCGAAGGTGTGAACCAAGCAATGTACGACTCTCTGGTACTATTCGATCAAATTTTGGCGGAAGTTGGTGCTGTTCAAGAAGGAACCTACAACCAAGAAGCTGACGCAGAAGCTTTAGAGAGAGCAATCGTTGCCTATGAGAAAGAGATGAAACCCCGAGCTTATGAGCACATTCAGAGTAGTATCGATATGGAGACGTTGATGTATAATGATAATGGGGCGCAGCAGATGATAGCAGCTTTTGCTGAGGAGCATGGTCCAAAATGAACTGGTTTCTCAATCAGACGCCTGGTGGCCCCCTTTTTATACTGATGATGTTGATTTTGCGACGGGAACTTGGGATATTATGGCTCTCTGGAGTTATTTAGATGTTGTTTTGGAAGTTAGACTTATGAACCTTTTAGATAGACTGTTTTTGTGATTTTTAGAGTATAATAAAAGAACATTTCTCTCAAGCTAGATACGACAAACCCAGAACAAGTTGCCCTGAATGCCTGTCCTGAAAACGCTCCCACCCTTCAAGAAGGACCTATGGTTCTCTGAGGCTGACCTCGCCCAACGCCGCCAACACACCTTGAAGCTTATCAAGACGGAGAAACCTCTAGCATCAACCACATCTCTTTATTTGCACAAGCAACATTATGTTGAGAAAATCCTCCTTTGTTGCATAGTCTGTTTGAATACTTGCAGTGCAGTTTCAGGTTCTCCATCAGTGTTAGCCGTTGAACAAGTATCCGAGAACAATGCACTCACGGTAATATGAAACGTAATGCCCAGCTCCATGCACATTAAACAAGCTCAAGTTGTCAACCGTTTTGTACGTGCCATGGTACTCGCCATCAACAGTGTAATTCTTTGATTCGGTTGAGGTAAATTCAATTTGGCCATGCCAATTTAACGAGTTTACAGCTTCGAGAACGCCTGGCCAGCTGCAAGACCAGTCTTCATTTCGTGAGCAGGCATACGAAAAATGTAGTTGTAAAGAAAATCTTACCAGCGTCACCAACCCAGATCAGTGTCGTGATATTTCGATTCACAACGTTGGTTAACGTATTTGAATACGAGCGTGCATCTGCATAATTAGTAAATATACGTTGACACTTTATAAAAGGTGAAACTTACCGTCTCCTGTATCGCCAAATTTGTAAAAGGTATTTAAATTGCATTCTTCAAACTCTTTGCGAGCACCAATTGTTTTCCTCACATCCTCCCGGTTGAGATAGTCCACATATGTCTCAGCCGGATCGACATCTTGACTGCCGATTCGGATATCATTCACGCCAAAGTCGACTCCACTTGCTTCAATCAATTCATCGTACATAATTGTATTGCAAGTGAGGCTAGCGTTGGAACAAGCTTTCAGCTGCATGGTTGTTTTTGTACACTTTTCCAGTAGAGGAACGCAATCTTTCTCGTACAAGTCGATAAAGTGTTCATAGAGGCTCTCGTTAATAATCTGCCTGTAAGGGTTCTTATAGGCGTAGGTTGCATAGGCTTTGAACTGAGACATGGGATCGATCCAAGGGTTATTGATACCTAGAGCAACCAAGTTAATTTCATGACCGTGTAGAGAACCCGCCCGAATTCTGTCATTCTGTTCAAGGAAATATTCCGCAAATTTGGGACCATAGTGTCCGCCGTAGGATTCAGTAAAGAGCCCAAAATCTCGGGACATGTACTCTGGAAACTTGTCCAAGAAGGCTTGCATAAAGATCCAGACATACGGAGCTGCTTCAACAGTCGAATTGATGATTTCGTTCTCGGCACCCTCGCTGAAGCCTGTACCGATTGGTTGGTCAATATATATCATGTTGGCGTATTCGTTCCATGAATACGGATTGAGAGTCGGTTCAGTGTCATTTTCACTAATGAAGTGACAAGGTCCGTTCTCTTGGAAAACACCGATTTCAGAAGAACACCCAGGACCGCCATTAAGCCAAAGAACTAGAGGGGCCTCTCTAGGTTTATTCCGTGCCTCAAAGAACCAAAACCACATGCTTGCATTTTGACCTTGAGATTGTTAGTATCGGATCCTGGCTATAAATGTCAATGCGCTTACTGTAGTCAAGGTAACCCGAATATTGATTCACTCCAGGCGTTGTTTCGCAAATTCCTGAGTTGGTGACATATTCAAGAGACGACTTGGTAGCTGCGTGTTTGAAAACATTGCGATTGATACCTTGGGCAGCGGGTTTTTTGAACTGCCTGTTAATACCAGAGCGGGCCGTTGAGAGAGCAATAACGGCAGGTAAGATTGTGATGAAAAACTTGATAAGTCGCATTTTTCTGGTGTTCCAAAGGTCTTGACAATTAGCAGTAGCAATATATCGATGCCAAGAATGAACTGGATCTAGCTATTATTAAGTAATTTCACTTACCGATGGCAAGTCCTCTTTTTTACTCTCGAGGACGCGTATGCCGCGCTACTCAAGGGATGCTTGTCATAGTATCGCGAATTTGATTCCGTCAAGGCCCAACTCGGATATGATCCGTGGTGGAACGGGGCTCAATGCTACAATGGTGAGTGTTCTATTCCCCACGTAGTATTTTGCAAACATGCTAAAACATGTCTAACAGGCTGCAGACCCACTAACTTCTCCTTCATCGGAGAATGTTTTTGATAATTTTTCAAGATGTTATTGGATAAATTTCGCTCTATATACGGAGTATATAGTGTACATTTCGCGAATACCTATATCATGCCCGGGAAAGGACAGTTGCTTTCTGTAATAGCCTTTCTTAACCAGACTGTTTCTTTTTACATTAAGGTCACTTCGGCTATTAGTATACTTGGTCAGAGGGAGAACAATTCTTTAGAGCCCCAATATTACGGTCGATAACTATAAGATCGTTGCGAGGTTTGTTCAGTTGGCTTATAAAACAGCTCCCTAGCACGGTAGTACCAAGATGTCAATCCACAAAGATCAACAACGGCATTCCCCTGTTAATCTCGCTTAATTGTTCTAGTCTTTATCTGATCCGCTAAACTGCCGGACTAACAGCCGAATTGGAAAAGCGTTTCATAGAATAGATTGATTAATATACGCTTGGTCAGCATAATTAGTAGTCCAGCACTTGACCGGAGATTATCATGGAAAACCCCACAAGGGTTTGTCAAAGCACACGGAAACACTTACCTGACTAGAGCTATCAAAGTGGTCTCCTATCAAGCTAGACATTGACCAGCCTTTGCACCTATCCACCCCCTTTGCAACTCTGTATCATCTTCCCAAAGCTCCGGAGCACTGGCCTTGTAAAGACCAAGAGCCTCCGCCTTCTCTCCCCACACGATTCCGCATTCAACCACATATTCATCCCAATGTACGAGTAGTTCCTGTAGTTTCTCAGGGTTACTCTCCGCCAGATTCTCTGTTTCTCCAGGGTCTTCAACAACATTGAACAACTCCCAACCTTCATCGCCTTCTCCAGCACCACCTTGTTGCTTGGCAATGTGGACAATCTTCCAGTTACCCTTTCTTAGAGCACCTCTTGCAAATAGTTCCCAACCAACAGGTTCAGTAGAAGAGTGAATTGTCCACATCTCATCATCTTCAACCTTTTCGGCTCGGCCGAAGAACGGTACCCAGGACTTTCCTCGAATGGTATGTACTTCTCTTCCTCGGAGTGGAACAGTTTTTGTGTACGGAGCAGCGCTACCATTTCCAGCCTCTGTCGTAGCTATCTTTTCAGAAGTGGGGAGAGATACTCCAGCTAGTTCGAGGAAGGTAGGCGCAAAGTCCATGACGGTGGAGAATGATCGGTCGAAGGTCCCTGGTTGGAATGACGAATGGAACGTCTGAGCCGGAGGCTTCACGATACATGGTACAAGTATACCTCCTTGTGATGGAAAGCATTTGAACAATCTCGACGGTGCAGTGGATGCCTGAGCCCACAAGGGGCCAAGCCTGATCACATTGTCAACTCAGAATCGATTTTGCAATGGGAAGACATACCAGGTGAAGGAGTTCCAAGAACCAATATTTTCGTAAGAGTTGTCGTAGTATTGATGAATTGCCTTGGTTATTTTATCTCCCATGACAGCTGTGAGAAGATACTCAGTTGAGAAGATCATCATAAAGTCAAGAGATATAACTTACGAATGGCCTCCATGCTGTATGAGTTAGCTAATACTTCACAACGTTTTCAGGATGGGAAACTTACGCTGCTCCCTCGGCTCCGTTATCACTCATAAACACAATAAAGGTGTTGTCGTACTCGCCCGTTGACTTGAGATATTCCACTACCTTCCCGACATTGACGTCCATAGAATCTACCATACCTGCATATGCCTCCATCGCTCGACTCGAGAGTTTCCTTTCTTCGGGGGAAAGGTCGTCCCATTCACCAACTCCCATTGTCTCTGTCTCTACTTTGTGAGGTATAACAGACTTGTCTATGATACCCAAGTCTACAAGTTTCTTCAATCGACGTTCGCGTAGTGCATAGGGTCCATCGTCGTAGATGCGCTTGTACCTTTATGAAAAATGTTAGCTTCTAATGAACTGCTTATGTAAGTTGAGTTAGAGTAGTCTGAGATACTCACTTGTCGCGTTGTGCTTTCGAACACTGCAACGGCCAATGGGGCGCAGTGTATGGTAAGTATGCAAAGAATGGCTTCTTCTTTTCATCCTCCGTTCTTCCCTCGAGATACTGAATGAGATTGTCAGTGTAGGCGTCCGTGGAGTAGAAACCATTCGGGTCTTCTGTTTTGTTGGGAGTTCTGGATGAAAAAGAGTCAGCATAAATAAAGATAAATGCCGTAGCAATTCTTACATATCGACTTTCTTGCCATTCTCTGCATGAATTGGGCGACCACCAACAGGGAACTTCTCTTGTATAGGTTCCCATCCATAATGATTGCAACACCCATGAAGCATCGTAAATGCCTTTTGAAAGCCACGGTTCCAAGGTCCTTGGGCATCGCGCATACCTAAGTGCCACTATAACCCAATTAGATGTCTGATTGAAAGCTCGAATCGCGTATCTACGCAACTCACCTTCCCGGACATGGCAGTAAAATAGCCATTGTCTTCTAAAATCTCAGGAATGGTTGCGACATTTTCAGTGAGGTAGCCTTCGTAGCCAGCCTTTCCACCATAACGTTTTGCACCTTTTTCGTTACTCTTGTATTCTATCAGAACGCCCAAGCCACCAAGATGTGCGTCAGTTCCACTGAGGAGCATGGCTCGTGTGGGGGAACAAGCCGCAGCAGCATGGTGGTTCAGCATACGAATGCCTTCTGAGGCAAGACGATCGATATTGGGGGTTTCGATCTCGGCGCCATAACAACCAATGTCGGAAAAGCCCTGGAACAGAAAGAAGCAATTAGTTATGTCATAACGATATATAAGTTGGATGCTGGTGCAATCAACGACGCACCAAATCATCAGCAAGAATGAACAGGAAGTTGGGACGCCTTGGCGTTTTATCAGTAGAGTTGGCCATTATCAATATCTATAGATAGTGGTATTGGATAGACCTGGTCTTATGAGATAGAATGAGGGGAGGAAGGGGGAGGGAAGAGAGTAAGATGAAAACCGCGCAATAGCTTAGATCGAATTTCCGTATAATAACCGCCGGCTATTTTTATTTGACAGGACTGTTATTGCTTTCAGCAGACCCAAGATTGTCGTACCCGGCTCATCGCTCGGCACCATTGTTGGGTTCCGGAAGCACGATGTGACAAGATCAAATGACGAATTGATTGGAGCTTCTGTTGCCATAACCCCCTGTCACTCGGAACCCCCTCCTTCCTCCGCATATCCAGCCAATATTGATTGGGATCAACCCGGATTTACTCGGATTCGTTTGGCTAAGAGTAGAATGGATTCCAGCCAGAAGCCTAGTGACCTTGTCAAAGTAGTATTGCTAGTTGGTTCGTCAAGAGAGGGGAACGTAGTAGCAAGCTCCAGAGCGCTTCTACATAAGATGAAGGCCGGCTCCTCTTCTCCGGGTTGATACCGTTAAATGAGTCCGATTCCGTCTCTGCTTCGTTCAAAATTGATGAATTAGATAGCCCCTATAATAGCAGTCAAGTCATGGCCAGCCAACGCTCAGCATGGGGTTCTGTCTCCCCCCTGTTAATCTTTTCTTGTTCCTGCCTTCTCGTGGGTGATATGCTATTTGGTTACGATACCGGTAGTTTCGGTGGTATTCTAGCTAATCCAGTGGGTAAACCGTTCCTCATTGTTAGTAGCACAGGTACTTGATCGTAGACTGACTATCTAGGGTTTCATCAACCAATTTGGGAGTTACAATGCCGAGACAAACAAACATGCCTTTACAGCCTCCGAAACGTCAATCATATCATCGATACCTTTCATCGGCAAGTTTCTTGGATGTTTGTTTGCAGGTCCAGCGATTGAAAAGCTTGGCCATCGCATCGTTTTTGTTTTTCTCTCAATCATCTCCGTTATTGGTGTTATTTGTAAGTAGACTCGTTTGACAACATGTGTCTAGCTTACACGTTCGCCTCCAGTGGAAATTACAGCTGCCGACGCTGGTTATGGAACAGGACGTTTTGCACAGTTCCTCGTGGGCCGTATTGTTGTCTATGTCTCGGTTGGTTTGGTTGAAGTTGCAGTAACGTAAGCGAACCTTCCATCCTAAAACGTCCTCATACTGTCCGTCTCTGACTTATTTGCGTTTAGCACATACCAAGCAGAAATTGTCCCAGCTCCTTTCCGCGGCCTCGTTGTCATCTCTCTACAGCTCTTCCTCGCCGCTGGATCCCTCATGGCAAGTGGTCTCAACAAAGCATATTCTACATACACAGATGGTGTGGGTTGGAAAACAGTTACAGGCATACAGCTTGTTTTCCCCGCTTGTGAGTGGTTGAACTCAACTTCAATTGACCTCTCAATCTCTAACCCACCTCGACAGTACTTACTGCTTTCGTGTTTTTTTATTCCAAACTCGCCTCGATGGCTTCTATCAAAGGATCGTGAAGAAGAAGCAGTTGCTTGTTTACAGCGTCTGCGAAGCAAGTCCGACTTTGATGAGGGTCGATGTGACGAGGAGATCAAACTGATCAAGGAAACTTTGAGGGAGCAAGTTCACAAAGGGCCATGGTCTGACCTCTTCCGCGGGACAAACTTGCGACGTACAATGATCGTATTTGCATTTTACTTCTTCCAGCAGGTCAGTGACTATGCTTCATTGGCACCCCAAACAAAACATGACTAACATTGAGCTGTAGGCAACGGGCCAAGCATTCTCATCGACTTACCAGACGGTGTTCTATAAACAAAATGGTTACAGCAGCTACCAGGCTTTCACCTATCCCATTATCACAAGCGTTCTCGGCATGATTGCTGTTTGCCCAGCCATGTATATGGTCGACAGTCTGGGGTGGGTCTACTGAGTACCTAAGAGACTTATGTAATTAACGTGTTTGCAGTCGTCGAAAAACTCTCATGATCAGCTATCCCCTGCAAGCTCTCTGGTTGTTCCTGTTAGCAGGTCTTGGCGCGAAACCAAACAAGACAGAAACCGAGAAGAGCACCGTTGCAGCTGCTTTCATGCTGTTTTCCTTTTCTTACAATGTTGGTCAAAACATAATCTCTCTCAATTCACGATCAATTATACTAACAAAATCATCCTCCAGATGGGCAGTGCTTCCATCCCATATCTTCTTGGCAGCGAAATTCCGAATTCGGCTGTTCGAGAAAAGACACAATCGCTAGGAGCAGCATGGAATGTCGTCTGGGCATTTGTTACCAATTACTCCATCCCGTACCTTATTGCAGATCTCCACTTCGGTGTTGGCTGGGTGTTTGGTGGCATATCCGCGCTAGCACTAATTTTCACTTTCGTCTTTCTTCCCGAAACAAAGGTGAGCTTTACGTCATCGAAATTTCTACGAGTTTAATATCTAATTTGTTTTCCTTCTGAACAGGGTCGCGCCCTTGAAGAGATTGATGCCCTATTTGCGACAGCTTTCAATCCTTTCCGCCCTCAAAACATTCAGTTGAGTGATGCTGAACGCCGCATTGGGCAATTGGAAGGAGGAAAAGATTTTGAAGATACAGTTTCAATAAATAACGAGCCTGGACATAATGATGATCAGGTTCAGGTGAAGACTTGATAGATCGTGAAGAAAGAAGAGATTTGTTATAATACGTATTCCTATCTTAAAATTGAGAAACGTATAAAAGAGAGACGTTGGCGACCATTGTACCTGGCCTTTTGATGGAATTGTTGCGCAGCTATACGGCATGCTTTAAATTACTGTAGCCTTCTCTCATCAAAGGAGTTCTAGGTCAAGTAGGTCGGCATACACTCAGTATTGTTTTTATTGCTTAGTTTCGTCGCGACACCGTAATGTAGTGATGACATTGGGAAATTGTGGCGTAATGACATGTGTTAACACAAGTTGCAGGTATAATGATTGATCGCAAGATTTACCCTACATGTGGAAAAAACGCTACATTCAGACCAAGATTTATCGCCGTTAGTCAGAAACGCTTTGACTTCGTAAAATCAGCCTTTCCGGCGCCCCTGCCGTGCCAGACGGCCGGATCATTGCCGCCAATCATTAAGGCTGGCTCGTCCTTGGATATTGCATTTATTAACCAATTGAGAGAGCTGGAGGAATGTAACCTCCCACTCGGTAAGTTGACCCTTGGAAAATGTTATTTCCACCCGAAATTGCTAAGACAATATTGTCCTTGTCAATACGAGTCAGTCATCAATCAACCAAGAAAATAGCTCGCCCTGGAACTTTGTCCCCACATACCAAGATCGATGGTTACACTAATGAGGGATAAGTGCCAAGAGTTATGACGATTGTCTACGATGTGCTGGAGGACAACTGACTCGCGCGATGTATTTTGCATTGAGTTGTGTGGTGGCGAAACGTGGAGTTTCACCCAATTGTTAGTTGTCAATCATGCTATGACACCTAGACACTCATGTTGACATTTTCGTCTTACGGTCTGAAGGGCCTGGCGACCCATGATTGGCGCCAAGATGGTATCTCAACCGTCCTGAGGCTCCTTTTTCAGATCAAATTAACCACTTTCTTGAGAGCAGGTGGCAACAATGGCTAGTGGGAACTGGATCGATGGTCTAGACTCGGGTCATCAAACCGGTGGAACGGCCTGCGCTAAAAACCGCCGATCTCCCAGCTAAATCCTTCGGCTACTGTCCCCGACCCCCTAGCCTGGTTAAAACACAAGATTAGTGATAAGTCACATTGCTAAAGATCGGGACGTTGGATTGATGCTAGATTATCTGGAGCAGATAAACCCCGGTTCTCCATCCGACAGCTGTATTCGATGTGTAGTAATCGGGATTGCATCAGACCTGCCTGCCGCCTTGTGTGTGAGTTGGTAAGCTTATTATGTGAACCACATTCATAGCCAACAATATAATCACTAACAGTAATTGACACGAAATGGCTGGGACGGCAGCCAAGTAAATTCATCTAATGCTGAGACAGTAAACTAAATATGTGGATCACCAAGAAAAAAGGGCTGTCCTAATTACTGCTAATTGCACCAGAAGCAAATCGCAGGAGAAGCTAGAGCTCGGGCTTAGCTGGTCCGTCATCTTAACTCTAAGCCACTTTCGTAAGCCAGCCAATACGCTCCTTTGATGGTCAACGATTAGCGTGCATAGTCAAAGTTAAAACGAATGGATCAAAAGGGGAACGTGCTTAGTAGATCTAGGTTTTCTATTAAAAGTGAATATTTCTTGGTCGTTCCCTCTTTTCCCGAAAAATTAAATGCACATATTCCCGTTTTCTCTATGGCACTTGACGCCAACGCAACGTCAGTAGATCCTACTGGCATTGGGCGTTCGTTACTTATTGTTACTATAATTTTCCTAATTATTACTACGATCATAATTACGTCGAGATGTTGGGTTCGTCTACGATACAAGACGTTTGGCATGGACGATGGCCTTATGCTTTTCGGTTGGGTGAGTAATGTGCTACTCACTTCTTTATAGCATCATACTAACAGACTTGGATGTTAGATGCTATACGTGGGCGTCAGCGCCATTGTCGCACGTAGCACCTATGCTGGGCTCGGCACTAAAGATGTCGATCTAAATGCTTATCTCCAGAACGATGGCCGAAAGGTATAAGTATTATCACAGCAAGATGCAGACCAATTGACTAATCTATTCAGTTTTTGTGGTTCTTCCAAATCACGTACTGTATCTCATTACTATTCCTCAAAAGCTCTATCTGCGTTACCCTTCTTCGCATTGCTGTTGTCAAAACCCACCGTATCATCATCTGGTCTACCCTTGCATTTGCGCTGGTTTCTATTACCACTGTTATTATCGGGCTTTTCGTTATTTGTCGTCCAATATCTACAGCGTGGGGTCATGAGGGGACATGCGCTCCGACAATTGTCATTGCAAGTCTTGGATATCTTGTGTCAACTGGCGCGGTTGTCACTGACTTTATCTGCGCTATCTTACCTATATTTATGCTCTACAAAACCAACATGAAGTTGGCAACCAAGGTCTCACTTGCGGCTATCCTTGGCCTGGCTGCTTTGTAAGTTCAATGTCAATCTGGTGGATTGACTAACCTTGTACTAATTCTTACAAAAGGGCATCACTTTGCACAATCGTCCGACTTCCCTATGTCAAATACTACGTTATCATCCCTAATTATCTTTGTTAGTATTCCTTGAACCATAAACATCGTCTCTTTCTAACCCGAATCAGATAACGTAACACATATCGTCATCTGGTCCATCCTCGAGTCGGGAATAGGAATTGTGGCCGGTTCACTACCCTCATTGCGACAGTTGGCCAGCCGACACTTCCGTTTCGACAGCAATTCAGACAGCTCTCCTGCCCACACTACACCTTTCTCAGGGCCCAACCGAGCGACGATTACTTCACAAGCAGTGGCACGAAGCAGGGGCGGTGGAACAACGGGTCTTGACGAAGGAGAAGGTGATTGGGAGGAACTTGATGATAGCTCATCGAGAAAGAAGATCTATGTCAATGTGGACGTAGAGATGCAAACATTCGATCGAGCAACTACATCAGGGGGACCACATAAATCTACCGAAGACCTTGTTCGATGAGGAAGAATGTTTGTGGCATCTTATATATAAACGTTTTAGTTGGAATAAAAGATTTGAAAACTGCTATTGGACTAATGAGGAAGCCATGATAATCTTACCCGTTGAATTGAGTGAAGTTCGGCGATAAGATAGCCGATAAGATAGTTAATAAGATAGTATTTACCGGGCTATTTCCGAAAATGGATAAGCTTGTTTTAGTAATCGGTTGAGTTTACCCTATACTAATTTATTAACTATTATTATCGTCTGGAACCTATAAGTTAATTTAGTGTTGCGGACTGGACCGCAGAATTAGTCAGGAGGCAGCTGTTTGTGAGCGGCTCTTTTTTGGGGAGTTTGATAGGGTTGCAAATAATCATTTGAGATAATGCAGCGGGGAACCAACTTCCGCAAGTCAGCTTCATGGCTATCCCATGTTTTTGGTTCAATGTAAATCCGCTAGCGTCACTCACGATTCAGCCGGGTGAATTGTTTTCCATTGTGTTACTCCAATCTTATCCTCTAATAGACTCTCCTTTAGAAAGCATTTTAAGTGTCCTGGATATTAGAATTTTGCCTGGCTCGCTGTGACATGGATACATAATTACACGTCCTTGTGTTGTGTCACGATGAGGCTGGTGCGTCTAGCCAATAACTGCGCTGTTGTGTCACTCTTGGCTTGTATCGGTGAGAGCAAAAATGCAACCAAATTCTGAACCAAGGCACAGGTGCAGCTTCTGCTGTCTTGCTGTCGGTATTTATCTCGACTTTTACTACAGAGTACCGGGTTGTCGCCCAATTCTCTCCACCCCGAAACCTTAGTTGCATATCCCTAATCAGGTTAACAACGAACTTCACTTCGAATGTCAAAATGGTATGTCGTTTCAAGTCCAATGTGAAGCTAGAACTGCCATTCTGGACTACACAGTTTCCTGTTCCCTCATGTCTCCCTTGCGGTGCCACACTTTTCGCCCCAACGACATGCAGGTCGACTGTCATCATTAATTTATCCGCCCCTCAAGCCATGCCAAGCTACATGGGGTTTTCAGCTATCAAGCCCCACCCAAGCCACTGAGTTATTTCCACAGGTAGGTACCTCGTCAAAATCTCTGTGGACTACCAATTTTGACATGGTGACATCGGCACTGTCACCGGTAAAGAGCTGAGGAAATGCGAATACTCTTTAAGTATGTGACAAACGAAATACTGGCTCGCATATACGTATCAATTAGGCCAAGCATTCGAATTTTTGATACGGCTGAAGATCACTCTGATATCTATAAGAACCAGCGATAGCTTCTGTTAATACCGAGGCACCATAAATCAACTCACCTTCATGAACCAGAACGTCATCAGAGATGAATAGCGATATTCAATTATCAACCATCCGCACTGGTTCTAACAAGAAGCCTCAGGAGCCTCCTCCTTTCAAACAACACCTCTTGAAGAAAACCAACGCCCAAGAACATGAGGACTTGCAAGTCTCAGAAGATGATCTCACGTCACTTTTGCCCGCGTCGAGAAGAACGGAACACGATGACTTGACAGCCTACATTTCGGCTTCGCCTGGTTTTACTTGTAATGAAGATGGTGTGCACCAGCTGACCAAAATCCTGGATGAAGAGCTCAATCTTGACCGCCTTACAAGGATACACGACTGGCTGTGGATTGCTGGTCGACCCAGACCCCCGCATCCACTCCATGAACATTGTATGATCAGCCGGAAGATCATCATCACTGAGAAGCTAGACCTGCATCTCGTGTGGGATACTGGGTACATTTTTATCAAGCCTTTATCGCGCTTCCTCCTTGAGCCATGCTTTTGGAAGGAGTTCCTTTCTTGCGACAATCTTGGAACCCGGTGTAATTGCAAGGATCTACGAGAACGCGCCCTGGGCTTCCTCAATTCTTATGCGGCCCTTATCACATACGAGAGCGACTTCCACATTGCCAAGGAGATGCGTCTGATTCCAGAGGAGGTAGATTGGATGGTGTGGAGAATAGCTGTCCGGGAATTAATGAATTCATCACCCATGTACAACTCAATTGATCGACGTTTCCTCTATGGGGAGCTTCGCCTGAGTCGACTGGATAAGATTTACTTCTTCTGGGAAACCCCGCTTCAAGGGTATATGACCCATTGGTACCAGTACAGTACCTTCTTCAGGGACAACTTTGCTTTGCTTGCAAGCTCTACTGTTTTAGTTGCCCTTGTGCTGACAGCCATGCAAGTTGGCCTAGCCACTGAGGCCCTCCAGAGCGACAGCGCTTTCCAATCGGCTTCATACGGCTTTACTGTATTTTCTATCTTAGGGCCATTAGCCGCTGTGGGATTGTTCTTGGTCGTGTTCTGCTGCGTCTTTATTGGTAATTGGGCTACTGCGCGGAGCTACCAAAGGAAAAGGATGAAACACATCGAGGAACAATAAGCGATGGTTATTTAACTGGGTAGGTAGTCAACAGAAACATGGGGAAAATAGCACTGTAAGTTGTGTGTGTTAGAGTCAGATCATGGCGCGCTGAGATTGCCAGGTTTCTTGATACCATAGCCGAGCTGAAACCTGCATTGCATCAAGGCGCTTAACTTGCCACGTATCTTGATATCCCCTCTTTTCTCTCAGGTCAGGTAGTTTTCAGTGTATAGGTACATCAGACAGGAGGTGCCTGATATGCATGTACGGTCCAATCCAGTCGCCCGAAGCAATGAATTAAAGTTTATTGGCTACAATGTGAGGGGATTATGCTGCTTACCAGAATAAACTACTTGGCAATTGCGACAGTGGCACAAAGATTGCTGCTGCACTTATCACATGGGTGGCAATGATGCTTGACAGAGATGTCCATTCCAAAATCTGTCGCTAACAAGGTAGCAATCGTTCCAAAACACAACATCCTCACCATTTACGAATGCGAGTAAAGACGAAACTGTGACCAATTCGCTATTCTACTATTCTCCATTGCCGGAGTAAACTTTATCCTTTCTTCTGCCGATACTATAAGAACGTTATTCATTTTGTTTTTGAAGGCCTGTCCCTGTTATTACGATGCCTGAGGGCGTGACACCCCGAGCGCAAGCCGTCGAACGACCGCGCCCCGTCGAATTCAAACTCGTCGAGCCAAATGCCGAGACCATATCCGAGCGAGATACGGGCATTGACATCATTGCCATTCATGGTCTTGATACAAAGTCGCCCGATACTTGGACATATAAGGAGTCAGATGGGCAAAACGTCAACTGGCTGATTGACAGCGAAATGCTTCCCAAAGAGGTTCCAGGTACTCGCATCTATACCTGCAACTGGCCAGCTGCCATGTTCGAAACCAACGATTCAGTCCCTTTTGGAATCGAAGAGCTTGCTGAATCCCTACTTCATGGTCTTCTTAGTTTACTCTCCGAGAAAGATCGAAGATTTCTCTTCATTGCCTCATGTCTCGGAGGAGTTATCCTTATCAAGGCTCTTATTATGGCTAAGGACGGTTACAAGGCGATCGAAGACGCCACGCGTGGGATTGTCTTTCTCGCAACGCCATTCCGAGGAACTTCGTTTGCGGACATAGCAAAGTTTGCACAGCCAGGTCTACACGCTTGGGGATTAATTCAAAAGGAACGATTGACTGGACTCCTTGATTGGGTGAAGTCATCGGAGTCTAAACTCGTGCATCTTGTATCCGAGTTCACAAGATTTTGTATAAAGCACCGTGAAGAGGACTTGAAAGTGGCTACTTTTTATGAAAAACGGTATACACTCCTAACTGCGAAGATTCCGTTCCTTTCATGGTTCCTTTCATGGTTCCTTTCATGGTTCCTTTCATGGTTCCTTTCATGGTTCCTTTCATGGTTTCTAACTTGTGAAAAAAAACTGGTGAGATAACTCTAAAACTTGCATTTGTTCATTATGTTAATCTATGTAACAGCTCGTCGACATGGACTCGGCAACTCTGGATTGCGTACCGATGCGAATTACTCTTGACCGGACTCATGTGATGATGAATAAGTTTCGTGCGGATGAAGCAGATTACAGACAGGTTGTTGGGACTGTACGTGGATTTATCGACATTATACGAACTGGAACACTTCTTGAACAAGCCGATGCTTGGATACGTGAAAAGTGCTATACCGAGGAGAGGCTCAAAATCGAACGGCTATCGGGGAAACCTGTCGATAAGGGTCAATCCTACATCAACCTCGCCATTGTGAGACAGGCAGAGAGGGGTACGTCCAGTCGAGATGAGAAGGGTTCGCCCTTCACACTTCTCGAGAGACAAAGGCTTGAGTTGCAAGCTGGCGATGACAATATCAGTTTGACAAATATCTTTGATAAACAAAAAAAGTCTGACGATATCGATATTTTGCCTCGAAGGATTCTTATCCGTGGACGCGCCGGAATTGGTAAAACCACTTTGTGCAAGAAGATAATTCATGATTTCATGGAAAATGAGATGTGGAATGACTTGTTCGATCGAGTGCTCTGGATTCCTCTTCGGCACTTGAAACAGCTTCCTAGCTCGTGTTTTGATCTCACGACTCTTTTCGATTATGAGTTTTTCCAATCGTCAGAGAAGCCTAGGATTGACGGTAGCACACACTTCGCAAAAGAGATCAACAATGTACTGGCACAGAATCGAACCCTATTTCTCCTCGATGGTTGGGATGAAGTGGTTGGTGTTAGCGATTCTCGACACATGTCTGACTTTCTATCCCACCTCCTCGGCCAACCTAATGTTATTATTACATCACGACCATCTGCGAGTCTTCCCCACGGCGTCAAGGTCGATCTTGAGCTGGAGACTATCGGCTTCAACGAAACACAGATCGACGAGTACATCGATAAAGTTCACAATGAGAACGTGAGTGAACTCAAGGAGTTTCTCTATTGCCACGAGTTAGTTTGGGGCCTTGTTCGGATACCAATCCAACTCGACGCCTTCTGCTACTGTTGGAACGATATGAATTCAAATAACACCGAGAACCC
The DNA here is from genome assembly GCF_050947815.1 of Fusarium sambucinum. NCBI lineage: Eukaryota > Fungi > Ascomycota > Sordariomycetes > Hypocreales > Nectriaceae > Fusarium > Fusarium sambucinum. The sequence goes on along the minus strand of NC_139293.1, from coordinate 9,237,539 downwards.
TGACACAATGACTTCACTTTACCAGGCCATCCAGACGAGCCTCTGGAAAAAAGACGCGGAAAGACTTGAAAAGGCCAAAGCCAAGTCCTTACGCACTGCTCGTCAAAGAGTCGTCGAAAAGGAGGTCGAAACAGAGCTGCAATTCTTAGAGTACCTCGCCTTCGCTGGACTAGTTGTAGACCGGATAGAGTTCGATCTTGACGACAGGAACTGTGCGAACGAGGATTCAGAACTCTTCTTGTCATTAGACCAAAGTCTACCTTGCCTGTCGTTTCTACGAACCTCCGATAAATCAACCGAGCCATCCAACCAACTCTATCACTTCATACATTTGACATTCCAGGAGTACTTTGCGGCGCGATACTTTGTGCGCCACTGGAAAGGGAGTGTTGATATGAAGTGCACACTGCTTGATAAGAAGATTGTCAAGATGATCAACCCGCGTCACTTTTTGCTGCAGCACAAGTATAACGCAGGATACAATATCATGTGGCGTTTTGTTGCTGGTCTTTTGGATAAAGAAGGTCACGGTCATGAACTATTCGATGAGATCGAAAAAGAGCCACTGGATCTGCTGGGACCCTCGCATCAGCGATTAGTTATGCACTGCTTAAGTGAAGTAAGTATTTCTGCAACTGAACACCGCTCGTACCGTGACCCTCTCGAAAAACGTCTATCGGATTGGCTTTTATTTGAATGTAATTTCAGGCAAAGAGCAAGCCTGGCCATGGAAACCGAATTTCCTAATACTTCACTTCGAATTGCACTTCAACAAGGACAAACAGAAACCAAAATAACTATTCTGAAAGTGATTGGAAGACGTACTTTGTCCCAGGAAGTGTTGGAAGTAATAGTGTCACTTATTCTAGAAAGTCATTGGAGATTGATTGATACCGCGTTGGGTGCATTGAGAGGAGTGTCTACATTGCGAGAAAAGGAGATTCATATCCTATTCGGACTTCTAAATGACAACAAGGACGTCAACAAACAGTTCCATGACAAGATTATTATTGTCCTGATGGGCCAGTCTAATTTATCCGACGAGGACAGCGATGCTGTTGTTCAAAGGCTCGAGAAACACATAATTTCAACGCGTCAAACACCACGGGACGGTCGAAACCGTTTGCGCTACCAATGTCAGTCATTAGCGCGTAGGCCATTTGCCAAGGCGTGCGTCAAGCGATTGGTGGACACTGAGAACCTACCTGACAGAATAAGGGACCTTAATCTAGATTGCGGCTTCTCTAACGTTCTCGTCGAGGTTATCACCGAGCAGCTTGTCAGTCAATGTCCAAGCAAGAAATTGGCTTTGCTAAATGCCCTTTCGTATTGTCGGTGTCAGCTTCCTACAGACACCATCCAAGTCATCACTCAGCAGATCGAGGAAGATCAGGAGTCTGGTGTACAAATCGCCGCGCTAAACGCTCTTGAGGGCTGTTGCAATCAATTTTCTGAAAGTACTGTTGAGCTCATCACGAACAAGCTCGAAAAAGAGGCAAATCCAGATGCAAGAAAGGCTGCGATAAATTTACTTGAAAGACAAACATCGTTACCGTCAGACACTATAAGAGTTATATTCAAGCAGCTTCAATATCAGAACTATGCTGTAAGACATGCTGCATTGACGCTATTGTTAAAGCAGTCAGTTTTATCTGGAACAGAGATCGAAGACATTATCAAGCACGTCGAACAACCAGACACTTATACACAAGAGTCTAGATTGATGTCTTTGAGATTCAAGACAATAAGGTGTCCTGGACTTATCATGGCCATCATAGAGACGTTTGGCTATTCGGAGACCGTGCTAAAAATCCACAATCAGGAGAATTTACCTCAATCAATAATTAATGCTATGACAGCGCGACTTGAGACCTCAGAACCTGAGGTACAAGAAGCCGTGTTTGAAATCTTCAACTCTCAGTCAAACTTGCCTCAAACAACGATTGAAGCCATTAAAGGGCTTCTGACGGCCAGCGACCTTGAGTTACTAAAGCCGGATCTGAGCACCCTGCCAGCGCAATCCCAGTTAACTCAGGCAAAAGTTAATGCAGTTGTTGAATTACTGTCTCACGATAGCTGGGGTGTGCGGAAAGCTGCTTTAGAAGTTTTGCAAAATCAAACAGCGCTACCAAGAGAAACAGTACAAAAGATGGCTGAATCCCTTGGCGACAGAAATGAGCATGTACGAGAAGGGGCTGTGAGAGCTTTAGGGGCTCACTCACCACTCCCTGGTCCAGTCCTTCGCACTATTTCTAAACTAACTAATGACGAGAAGTATATTGTTGAATTAGCGGCTAGGTATTTCTCATGGAAGCCAGTTTTACCTCAAGTCCTCATTGATGTTATTATACGACGGATTGAAGATACAGGGGAGAGTAGCCACCGGGCTATCAGGAGTATTTTAGGAGGCAAAACAGATCTACCTCAAACGTCGGTTCATATTCTTACTCAACGACTTGAAGACGCGGCAACAGACATTTCAAAAGCTTCTTTGATCGCTCTAACGAAGCAATCGGAATTACCCAAAGCCGTCATTAGGTCTATAGCCAGAGAGCTTAACGATCCAGATGCGCAAATACGAAAGGGAATATTAGGAGCCTTCAAGAGCCAGCCAGAACTGCCCCACGACATTATTAGAGCCGTCGTAAAGCAGCTTAGAGCTGAGGAATCTGATGTACGAGATGCTGCTCTGGACGTGCTGGGAACGCAGTGGGAATTACTTCCAGAAGCTGCGGAGGCTGTGACTGAGCTGCTCCAAAACCCAGAAATTGAGGTGCAACAGGCCGCGCTAGACGCCTTCCACTACCAACGTCAACTACCACGCGAAACCATCGAGGCTGTTACTGAGCGGCTGGAGAATTCGAATGAGTATATGCGGACCTCTGCACTTAAGGTCTTAGCAAAACAGTCACTGTTATCTCAAGAAGGTGTTACCGCTATTATCAACCAGCTTGACAAAACGGAAGGTGATGCTCGAAGGAAACTTTACACAGCTTTGCAGCAACAACCCGAGGTTGTGGCAGTGGCTATAGACATGTTTGCTAGCCGCATGGATGCTGACAAGGACACTGCAACAAATATTGGGACTACTACGTATCCATCCGATCAAACTCTGAAGTGTCTTTGGGAAATCATGCTTGATCGAGGTTTTGAAGAATCACTGAGCCTGTGTGTTCGTGACAACGCGATCTGGGCAGAAAATAGAAGTGGTCGTCAGCAGTTTGATTTCAAGGGAGGCATTGCTATGGTTGATCGTATTAGAAGGTTCATCGAAACTTTTCGGCCGGATGACTGTCCGTCATAGAACTTTCATATGTCTACAGCACTGGATTGATATATTGATATTCTAGGCGACGATCGTCAGGCGATATTCACTTTGTTGTTTGGGGGCATTTTGGGACTTGTTACAAATATCTTGTTCTTCACTAGGATGGATGTATTGCATTGAAAGAGAAAATATTGAAAAATCGATTCATATTGAATTTGCCCGCAACATGCATTCATACAATCGATCATTGTAGCCTATATTAACGAGAACTTATTCTTCCATCAATATACAATAGAAGGAAGCATTGGGGCCGGAGAGGTATATGGCAAAGCCCAAGTGTCTAGATTCCTCTCAACATTGCTGTCACCTACGGAGTGTACCGTCCGACAAGACTTCCCCAAGAGCCTCCAAAGTCAGGTTGAGTCATAATCTTATCGCCATTACCTAAACGTAGGGCAACACTGGAAGCCTTGGAACACCAGCCAAAACTTTGCAAGTTCTGCGGGGTCTTCTCAATCCAGTGGATAAATTCTATCAATCGTTAGTAAATAAGTTCCACAGTAACAACTCTTAGTACGTACCTTGACACTTCATTTCGTCTTCACATCTCTGGTATCCAGGTCCATTGAAGAATGCCCATGAAGCTGAACCATAGTAGTAGATGTTGGATCCGCCATTGACATAATTCGACAAGCCCATGCGACAGGAACCGTCGGTAGCACCACACCAGGCATAATCCGGATCTCCCCAGCCTCCCTTATCAGGGTTCCATGGGCTTGGCATCAACTTCTCTGCGTTTGCGCCTTGCTCGTAGTTTATTTCTGTTTGAAGCATGCTGACAACCACGTTGGAGGCATTGCGCAGATTGAGCTGGTACAGCCACCAATGCTCACTACCCAAAGCGTGTATCCACGTACCCTTTGTCGATTCAACAAGAGCACCACCCTTACCAGCGATGCTCGAGCCACCGTCAAATTCCTCAGTGATGTGATCAGCCACCCAGTTCCACACGTTCTCAACGTAGGCTGAAGAATCCTTTGTGAAATGCATGCCGATATAAGCACCCTGGCAAGGGTTCGAAGCATCCCGGCAGTTATCGGTTAAGTCTTTTGCACCCAGCGTACCGCCAACGGTAATGACTGAGTTCCAAATGGCCACATCGCCAGGCTTACTGCCAGCCGCATTGATCTCGAGAATGATAGCTCCAGGTAGAACATCGACGACGGTGAATCGCATGTCCTGCACTTTGATTGTGCCTACATCACCGGGACTGCCGATCTGCACCACGGGTTTGGGATCACTGACTTTCTTGAAAAAGTCACCGGCTGCTGAAATTGTGGACCAGGCTTCGCCGATGATACGGGAGCCGATTGGAATGGTGAGAGTTGACTCGATGCGATAGTCTCCGAACGGAAAGTAGGCAATCTTGTTGTTCTGAACTGCATATTTGAGAGCAGCTGTCAGAGCTTCAACTTCGTTACCTTTGCCATCGCCTTTGATGACTTGGCCTCCGTTTTGCTTGGGATCCTTGATGTTCATGAAATCACCAATGGGATGGTCTCTATATGTAGGAGCCGCGACTGCGGGAATTCGGCCACCGGGAGCAATAGCTGCGGGTCGAGGAGTGTTGGACGTTTCACCACCGTACACAGGATCGCGGCCAACTGTGTTTCCGTATGTGAAGGTGTCGACGTGGCTAGCCTTCCCCAAGGCCACACCACTAGGCAATCTCACCACATCAGAGTCTGTATCTTTGGATAGATTCTCGATCAAGACAGATGGATAGTTCGAGGAGTCAAATGTGATGCCAGAATTAATTGACTTTGCGTCAATGATACCCACGAATGGTGCGCCTGAGATATGCCTGACCGCAGTTCCAACAGTGTCAAATGTGGGGTTTAATACGGTAATAGTGTTGCCGCCATCAATACGCAGTCCAATCGTATTACGGATAAACTTGACGCTCTTGTAGAAAGCTTGTTGGTGTCCGTCATGCCATATGCCGTTCTTTGTCGTGTTTTCGTCAGCACTAGTCCAATCTTATGGGAAATGAGGCATGATGCACGTACCATACCGTTTTCGACGCTAATGTCTGCCAGACCGAGAGTAGAGCCACGTCCAAGTCTAATGCCTGAATGTCCAGAATCTTTTCCAGCTGGTGGCATCTTGATTTGGATGTTTTGTAGTTGACAAACCTGAGCAACACCCCAGTATAGAGCCGTGAACTCACTGCCTGGACTTTAGTCAGTAAAAAATCCCTTGAAGGGTTAAATTGTATTACTTACTTGCGTTGACAGCGGTAGTGTCAAGAATGATATTCTTCACACCAACAGCAAAAGAAATCTCGCCTGATATACCAACTTCTGGGTCTGTACCATTGACGAGGAACATGTCTTTGAAACCTGCAGCAGGTTTGATAACAGGAGGCTTCAGAAATGTTAGCGACGTAATGACGTGAAGAACAGTGTCAAAAGATCAGCTTACATCGGCCGGGTTTCCCATCAGTATGGTGTCTGTGCGCAGAGTGATAGTGCTATCAACTTCGTATGTACCAGGAGGGAGATAGACGACCTGAGGAAAGTAAGTAATTGCTTCAAATATCATAATGGATTGCATACCCGTGGTTCTGAGGCGAGCCACATCTTGTGGCGGTTACCCGAGTCAATGGCATCCTGGATGGATTTCCCGTCACCGGAAGCAACCGTCTTGAACACTTCGTAAGAGTCAGAAACATAAGGGGCTTTGCCTCTGAAGTCTCCTGTATGATCCATGTCAGCATACCAGTAGCCGCTAGGTCCATTAGGTGCGCTATAATTGGTCTGCTGTGGAACTGCGCTAGCGCCAACAGCAGCAAGTGAAAAGAGAACCAATTGTTTCAACATGGTGGAATGTTTAGTCTCAGATCTTGGAACCAAAACGATTGAAACCTTGAAACCAGCTAGAGAGGGATATATATGTTTACATATAAACCTTTTTCTTCTCACCGTTTGAGGCTGTGTCCTAGAAGGAGTGGGTACTGGGAAATTACCGAGTCTGTTCATGCGCTAGTAGACAATTTCGATGTTTCAGATCGTCGTTGTTGCATGATGCCCGCTTATGTTTTAAACTAAAATCTTACTGCCGATCGGAATCCTATATTTCAGGATTTCTGGCAAATAAATCAAGTCGGAAAGCTGTTAGATCCTTAAGCCTGGACTAAACCTTGTAGAATTTCTAAGCTTATACGGTCACTGGGATAGAACCATGCATAAATCAGCATCCGATAGGCAGATGACTGTGCTATTTCCAATGCAGAAACTCAATCTACATCACTATTACTATGTCGACTTTGTCTACTCCTTTTAAACAATAATCTGCGCGGCATAAGTAGTACACTGTCGCCTTTATCTTCTTAAAAGGACTTATTAAAGCTTACTACTATATAAGTCCAAGTATAGTACATATAGCTGAAAAGGGTTAATTAAAGGTGGTTATTAAGTAACGTTTTACCATGGAACTTATAATATAGTAGGACATTTTATACTTTAAATTTACCTTGCTACTGACTAAGGTTTCCAGGGTCTTAAATAAGCTTTATAAGTAATTATTATATATTTTACTTCGCAACAGCAGTCTTGTCTAAAAAATGTAACGAGGTTGAATGAAATTAAGCCAAAGACAAATCTTATTTATAAATGTAAATATATTAGGCATGATGATGAAACTACTGAATTGTATAATGCTGATAACTATGATCAGTGGACATGCGCGATGAGGTTGATTTAGAGACGATATATAGTGCTACTAATCTAAATGCTGAGCGTCGTGTTCTGCTTGGCGCTTGGAGCAACCGGAGCCACAGGAATGATGGGAGTTGTGTGCAATGCTGACCACAGTAGTTATTTCATCGAGTATCATTTCTCAATTGTGTTTCTAGAATCAATGCTTGGCAATAAGCCGGTCGCCCAATGCTTTGATACGGCTAGAAAAGTCGGCTTGGGTATTAGCCGCCGATGAGACGTTCTTTTTGGGACAGCCTTGTCCCCCATGATCTGATGAACAGTACGTCATTCCCACCATGGCCCACGGTACCATTTATTCCTTTACTAAGCAAGCAAAAATCAGCGAGCGAGATAGAAGTTTCCCCAGTAGACGTACCGCCGTTGAGGTCTCCCCAGATACCATGCTACATAGAGTGTCAATGACGATTCTTGTCCTCCCCAAGTATTGTTACACCGACACTAGGACTTTTCGCTCCCACTCTGGTTGGGATACGCCCGATTTAGGCAGCATGCATGTATGTGTGCACAGCCCCGCGTTTGCATGCACAATGCCTCTCTACTCATCTCACATCCGTTTTGCTTGTGCTACAACGGCGAGGCTGACTGCGCGGGGTAGGCGTGTGGATGGGCTCAGATTACATCGGTGGCTGCTCTTGTGTAAATGTATTAAAGATGTAGGGTTAACCAGCATTTGGGGAACCAAAGATCTCACATCCACTTACAAACCACTATATTCGGGAAAATGGATGGCCCAATTGCGACAGTGGCGGTGGATGTCGACCCACCATCGCCGTCACGGTCTAGGTCTCCATCACCATCAGGAACACATTCCGTGTGGCGATCAGCTACTGAATCGTCGCAATCATCCTCAGTGAGTGTCGTCTCAACAAACCGCGATAAATATCCAAAGAAAGGAATGACTCGTATTCCAATTAAACTGGTTTCTCAACGGGACATAGGATGAGAATATGGACTCTATTATTATTTTCTATATACAGCCGCCCTCCTATTGAGTCGTCAAGCCTCTATCGATAGTTGATCCTGTTTCTTTTCTGCGCATTCTTAAACCCTTATAGTCGAGGCCTTTCAACCTCATTGCCGCTCTCATCAAAAACTATTTTGTTCCCTGTAATCATAGAATGTTGCAATGCGGCGGCAATGCGGACTGCTAAAACTGCGGATGACAATTCAACAGGAACAGGCGTGTCGTCCAGCACACAGTCCGTAAACTCAATAGCTTCTCTCGCAAACGCAGCTTGGAATCTTCCCCAATAGTTCTGTGGAAGCTCGTGTCTGATACCTCCTTGTCCATGAATTCGAACGTGGTTCTCAACGGGAATCAGATTGACGGATATTTTCCCCTCGGTTCCGATTATTTCTGTGGTATCTTCCTGTCCGGCAGCCATCATCCGAGACGCATACAAATACGCAATTCGACCATCGTAGAATTCGACAACGCCTACTGCGTTATCTCGGTCGTTGTACTGTCGAAGGTCTGGTTCCACAGCAGTGATACCTACGGCATGGACTGACCGAACTTTAGACTCTTGACCAAAGAACCAAATGGCCAGATCGATGTCATGGATGCTACAGTCGACAAAAATGCCTCCTGAGAACTGTGCGTATGCGACAAAGAACCCTGACGGGTCTAGGACATCGCAAGTCTGACTTCTGAGGATTGATGGACGACCGATCAAGCCTGCCTTTGTCTTTTCATACGCATCGCGATATGAAGCGTCGAAACGACGGGAAAATCCACACATGACCTTTAGGTCTGGACGCGTAGCAGCAGTGTCAACAACAGATTGAGACTAAACCGTTAGTATACTTCCAAGATGGTTGGGGAGAGAAGCTCACAATCTCGACAGTTGTTCCGAGAGGCTTCTCGCATAGGACATGCTTTCCTGCTGCAATGGCAGCATTTGTCTGTTCTGCGTGCACAGCAGTGGCAGAAGCAACACACACGGCATCCAAGCCCTGGTGAGCTATCATATCATCATAGTTTTCGTAGATAGCTACACCATGGGCGAGATTATCGGCAGCCCATTTTCTCTCTTCAGCGTCTGGGCTGCTGACAGCTACTAAGACGGCTCGGGGGACATTTTGATCGAAGTTTTGGGCATGACGTTTACCCATTCGGCCAAGGCCAGCAACGCCGATTTGAAGCTTTCGAGAGGCCATTATGTGGGTATTAAAATAGTACAAGAAAAAAGAATGGTGAAGGATTTAAGATGACAGACCAGCGGATCACATCTTTCATATTTATATTGGTATTTTTCTTTTAATGCTGGGGCTGGTATTTGAAGCGAAAGACATTTGACAATGAGCTATCGTGGGTCTCATGCGAAGTCTTGGTTGAGTAAGTCGCCCCGTGCAGATCTTAGTCGGGGTAAGTTGCCCCGATTCCAAGCCTCACCTCCTCATGACCCACAACAATTGGTCATCGGAATTTTATGCCGTATGAGATGTGAAATATGGGAACCAAGTTTTCTATACGTCATTTTAATGGTAGTTTCCGGGTGATGTCGAATCCTCCCATCCCCAGGCCCTCTTCAAATGCGACTGTGCTGACGCCGTGGGCCAATTATGGGTCTTTTCCGTCAAGATCAAAATGTCCAAAAGGGCCACCTGGTCTTGTTTCTCATTGAAACGACCTCCACATGCCGTAACCCCCATACAAGCTGTAAACATGGCTGGTCTGGTGGATGGATTCGACAGGGCAATTCCGCAAAGTTCTCGGACTTGTGTCCGTATATCGTTCTGAATTGATGAGTATGCAACGATAAAACTAGTTCAGAAGTTGAACATACATCTATTTCCTTCTGAGCTAGTTGAGCAGCTGGTCCAATTCGTGGTGCGCGATCATCATGGCACATAAGGAGGATACGTGCAAAGAAGCCATGGACTTGGCCAATTACTATTGCCGTGAGTAGGGATTATCAGGGTCAATGACAAAAACATACCAACTGCGTTGTTCAAGTAGACAATATGCGGAAAAGCTTCACCCAAGCTTTTATCTACAGCACGATATGCCATCGGCAACCACGACACCGGTCGAGCTCTCAACCACTCTTGGTTATAATCGACTAGTTCTTGGTATCGGATTCTGTTCGGACCGGTATTTCCAAAACAGTAGTTTATCACATCTGCGCTATGGAGGACAATCCGATTCGCCCATGTGTCATCATCAGAAGGCGAAAGCGACCGATCCATAAACTCGTGATCGAGCCTTATCTTGACAGGTCTTTGACTAGCGAAACTCATTGTCACTTCTTGTCGCATTCCAATCCAGAAAGAAGCCAAGCGCAAACTACTCGGAGTCGTAGATTTACAAGTATTCATAAACAGCTGTATTCCTAGGAGATGGCCTTCGTGATCTGTGCCGATGAGAGGAACATCGAGTTCTTCTAGTGTTCGAAGAAGGATCGTGGCTGCGAGTAAGTCATCGTCGTTGAGAGCTGAAGGATCGCTTGAGATGGTTGATAAGCGCTTCAGACATGCTTGATGGTATCGGTCGGAGGCGTAAGGATCGTAGGATCCGACAAGGCTCAGATGGCGGGATGAGAGAGCGAATATGGCGTTGAGAAGGGTTGGACAAGAAGCTGCTCGAGGAGGCACGATGTTGGCAAAATGGCGACTGGAATCGCAGAGATCGAACTTGGATAGCTTAGTATTGATGATTGGCCATGAGTGAGGTGACATACCCAGGTGCACATATACGTTATGTAATATTGCATCAATCGCACTTCATGGTTTTCTGTCAAAGGGTAGGGGACTGATTCCACGCTGGCCAATCCTAATGTCGAGCCATACGGAATTGGATCGTAGGTGCGACGAAAGTCTTGACTTGGTGCAGCATCTTTGATACCAGGGCCAATCTCCACTACGTCGCGACTTTCCAGGGGCAGATCGGAATCATTTTCACTGGTTGGTCTATCATAAGATGGAAACGAGCTGTCATCGATATGAGTTCCTAGATTCTCCGAATCCGATAGGTAGTGAGCTTCGACATCAAGTGTTTCGTCCACAAATCTTACTTCACAGCTAGTCAGTAAAAATTGCTACGTTAAACGGGGCCACGTACATCTCCTTGAACAAGGAACCCAAGTTTGGGTTGGAAATGACAAACTAAAGCAAAATTCAGCCTGATTCCCATCTTAATGTTTGAGCATAAGTACCTGGAAGAGTGTTTGAATCGAATAACAGGCGCTAATTCGCAAACCTTATTGGCAGAAGCGCACCGAAGACAGGTTGGGCGGCTATCCGCGGCGGTCTCACTCCAAACGCATTTGACATGCTGCGTTTTACAAAGCTGGGACTCTTAGAATACAGTTGCATATCGGCATTATCGCCGAAATGGGTGGATTCAGTTGACTTACCATGCATGCTCCATTCGTGCTCATTTTCTCTAGGTTGAGTGAAATCAAGAGTCTCGATTGAGTTGTTATGTCGAAGGGGCAGGTTGCCCCGATTATAAGGGATGGATCTGCTGGGGCAAAAGGTCCGATAGTCGGGATTTTACTCCAAATTTTGTTTACAGGGTTAGATCCCCCGAGTCACTAACGGAAATAAGACTAGCGAGCGAAAACCACGTCGCGCTAAAGTCATGAATCTCAAAAGCAGATGCATCCCTGTCCCCCGCAAACTACCCCGTACTTTACGGTTTACCCCATGGTACAGCAAGATTGAGTGTTACAATGACTCGGTACTCATTGGCTCTTGCCATCATGAATCGCTGAGTTAACCGAGATCTAAATTGTATATAGGGAGCCCTGTCGCTATTGTCAAAAATGGAAACTCTACATCTACTCATCTCACAAGTTTTCCCAAAGACATATTTTCTGCATCCGTAAAATGGACAAACGAGACCCCATCAAGGATAAGATTGACGAGTGCGATGCCGTCACAGAGGAGCATGCTGGCCTAAGCATGCCCATGGAGCCGTATGGCCCTTCTGGTATGCCTCCATTACACAATCCACGTTGACAAACTCACCAACTCCAATAGGTTTCCGTGGTCTCTTTACATCTCCCTACGTCGCAGCATGCGCCGCCTTCGCTGCCATCGGCGGCCTATTATTCGGCTATGACCAAGGCGTCATCTCCGTGACCCTTGTCATGGACCATTTCCTCGAGCGATTCCCAGAAGTTTCGGACGATGCCCCAGGCGCGGGCTTCAAGAAGGGCCTCATGACTGCCATGATAACACTTGGAGCATTCATTGGTGCTATCAACCAGGGATGGATCGCTGACTGGATCTCGAGAAAGCGTTCGCTCATGGTTGCTGTTGTCATCTTTACGATTGGGTCGACCCTTCAGACTGCGGCTGTTAGCTATGCTATGCTTGTCGTGGGTCGCTTCATCGGTGGTATTGGCATTGGCCAGTTGTCCATGGTTGTTCCCCTTTACATCTCTGAGATTTCTCCTCCTGAAATCCGCGGTTCTCTTCTCGTTTTTGAACAACTATCCATTGTAATTGGTATCGTGATCGCATTTTGGATCACTTACGGCACAAAGGTACGTCCCTGTCCTTCTGATCCCACCTCGTCGCTAAGAATTACTCCTCCAGGACATGTCTAGTCACTGGTCCTGGCAGTTACCCTTTCTTCTTCAGATTCTTCCCGGTCTGTTGTTAGGTTTCGGTGCCATATTCCTACCATACTCTCCTCGTTGGCTAGCTTCCAAAGATCGCGAAGAAGAAGCCTTGTTCAACCTCGCCAAATTACGCGCCCTTCCCGAATCCGACCCCCGAGTTCAGCAAGAATTCATCGATATCGTTGCCGAGGCCCGATTCCAAGCCAGTGCCCTACGAGAGCGTCACCCAGACCTCACACAACGAACAGACTTAAGCAGCAAGATTCGCCTTGAGTTAGTTAGCTGGGCTGATTGTTTCAAGCCTGGTTGCTGGCGTCGAACACTTGTTGGTACAGGTCTCATGTTCTTCCAGCAATTCACCGGCATCAATGCACTGATCTACTACTCTCCAACTCTATTTGGAACTATGGGTCTTGACTTTGACATGCAGCTCATAATGTCGGGCGTTCTCAATGTCACTCAATTATTTGGCGTGGTTTCGAGCCTGTGGACCTTGGATCGTTTCGGCCGTCGAGGTATTCTTCTCTGGGGAAGCATCGCCATGTTTATCCCGCATCTGGTCATCGCTGTCTTGGTTGGTGTCTTCTCTGATGACTGGCCGAGTCACACTGCCGAAGGCTGGACCAGCGTCGCCTTTCTGCTGTTTTACATGATCGCTTTTGGAGCTTCCTGGGGACCTGTTCCTTGGGCCATGCCGGCTGAAATTTTCCCTTCGTCTCTGAGAGCGAAGGGCGTGGCTCTTTCCATATGTTCAAGTAAGACTTCTTTCTCATGCTGTGCTATCAAATACTAATTATATCAGACTGGATCAACAACTTCATCATCGGTCTTATCACGCCGCCTCTTGTTCAGAGTACAGGTTTCGGTGCTTACGTCTTCTTTGCCGTCTTTTGTCTCTTATCTTTTGTCTGGGTTTGGTTCAGTGTCCCAGAGACTAATGGAAAGTCTTTGGAGGAAATGGATCAAGTGTTTGATGACCGGACTGGTACTGCGGATATTGCCAAGAAAGATCGCATCATGGCAGATCTATATACTGAAAGACAGGGTCAATAAGAGAAGACTGATCATATGAGATTAGAGGATTAGAGGAGCATATATAATTTATTTTTTAACAATAATACTCCTATCATTTTATGTGCTGCTTGACCAATCGGAAAAAACCAGGGATTGATTGACCTGACAAATTAGTGTAAGACGTTAGGATCCAGTATAGAGATCGGCCGAGAGGATATAGCCAACAGAGCGTAAGAACGCTCCAAATGCCCTTGGAAAGAGGTTAGCTAACAGTGTAGCGTACTTACGATACTTGCAAAAATATGCTGTCTGGTCGATACTTGCGACACAAGATCTGGCTCACTTCAAGTTCCCACTCATGTCGGAGACGAGGGTAAACGATTGACAGACATGCTCCAACACTGGAAGGATGCTCTACCACCAACCTGCAAGCCGATCTCGTGCAAACCAAACCATCCTTTCTTAGCCAATTCCGCACAGAAGGCGACTCTCTTCTGGATGCTTCGCGTGTCTGTCTCATTCACAGCGTAGAAGAGTATGAGCAGTTGAGTTACGACACATTTCAGCTATAGAAGATTATCGAGCGAAAGTGATAAAATTGAATTAACGCCTGATCTTGATCCTCTAATACCACAGACCCTTGTTAGGTTCCACGCCCAGTTTCTCGCAGTGATCATAATACAACTCCGCAAAACTGAAAATATCCATCGTCTCCTTCAAGCTGTCATCATCATGGAGGAACTCAATACTGCCTGTGATAGTAAAGACAACCTCAGACTCAGCGCCCATATTCAGCGTATGGATCGTACCAGGGTTCTCGACCACGTAGTCACCAGGGCCCGCTATCCAGTCATATCTACAAACCAGTTAATATAAGGACAGTCTTTAAAAGACATATTGTACTTACTCTTCGTATCCCCAGTTACCAGAAATTGTAACAGCTGTGACGGTGCCTCGATGTCTGTGCTTTCCAAGACAGGCATCAACTGGAGTGCGCAGCGCGATCACGAAGTGGCCTGATCGAGTCTCAAACCGGAGAGGCTTAACCTCCAATGTTCCTACCCAGGGATACCATAATGTATCATCCTTGTAATTGATGTATACGTCTGGGGAGCTATGCTTGTCTGTGAAGACGAGTGCCTTGCGGTCCTTGTCTGTGAGCACCGATCCTGCTTTGGGCTTCAAGAGGTCGGAGCTCTTGGAGGTGGAGGGAATTTCTTCTTGGGTTTGAGAAGGAGCCATTGTATTGAATTATGAGAAGTAAAAGGAATATTACGAAGAGCGGATTGTAGAATTTGATGAGACTACAGAGAGATGTTTCTTCATAAACTGACCCCGCAACCTGTAAGCTTTATAGTACGACAGTATGTGCTTAGTAAAGAAACATTTGACACGTCGTTCGTTGGCTCAGGCTCGGCAGTTACATTTTGAGAAAGTGTGACATTGGATGCATGTTGGTGCATGACTCGCCTGGTTGGGTTGGTTTGCGGGGAAAGAGGTAACAAGGCTGCGAGATTCTGCTTTTGAACGGGAATCATTTGCCGTGGCATATTGAAAGAGGTTAGAGATAAACAATGACCCCTGATAAGAATCGGATTTAATACTGGTTTAATCTCTAAACAGCAGAGACGAATAACCAGTGAGTGAATTGGTATTTGTAAACCCCTGAAGGATGCATTCAGCGTAGGACCCTGAGTGGGGAAATTTCGCATAGGATTTCCTTTTAAATGGCTCCAATGGCTACGGATAGCTAGCGCAATGACCCAGTTGGTGTAGATTAACAGTCTGGGGTAGTCTAAGCGGCTTGGCTGAAATTGAATTGGATGCGGGGAATAACCTCAGACCGCCCTTGTGTGACTGGTCTTACTTAGTCTTGACCTATCATCACCCGACAGCCTCATATCCATCATAACTAACAATTATCATGCATTCGCGTGGCGAAGTCCTCATGAGAGTGATCACTCAACCGAGTTTCAAGGATGGCCATAGTGTAATGGTGGGTAGTTATTATACAGCCATCTACCGTACAGTCCCAGCAACTTGATCACACATAGCGTCTTGCCATAGCGGGGTTCGGGTAAAGGGACGTCTGGAAGGATCTTTAACCATTAATTTACCAAAGACTTGACCAAATGTTAGCTTCTCTTAGTCTTTTTTCTTTTGTCATCAAGTCTGCATCAGATACAAAATTAATTAACACGACAGGATCTGGTGGCTTGCTTTAGCCTTGACACTATCTCAGATCGATGACATAAAAACATATAGCACTTTCACCACTGACTAGATAAACGATACATTGCACTAAACATTTCCTTATTCATTGTGTTACAGGGCATAATGTTTCATTAATAAACTATATACATGAGAATCATTACTAACTTTGTAGTCTAGCTACTACCAAATAACTCGCTGTAGGCTGGCTACTATATAATTATCGTGGGGGTAGTTCTCATCACTCTATCCAGTGTGTCGGAGAGAGTACATGCCACGCTCGATGGAGCTGACGACAATGTTGCCACTCTGGAAGTAAGGGTACACAGACCAAGCACCAAAGAACTCAGCAGTACCACCAACCTCATCATCCTCGGGGTGAACATCGAAGAAACCAATCTCCTTGAAACCAGCACCAGTGTCGTCTTGGTTGATTGAGCTGACGTTGACCATGCGCAGACCAGATCCGTAGTTGGCCTGGTATGAAACACCACCAACAATGTACTGGTTGTGATCGATTGAGCGAACAGGGCTCTTGTAAACACCACGGAAGACGGGGTACTCAAGGTCTTGAATATCGACGATGTATGTGGTGGTGTGCTGGTCAGCAGCAGGACCAGTCTTTTCTTGCTCATCGAGCTCGTCATCGAGAAGAAGGTACTTGTGGTCCTCGGTCACCCAACCCTGGTGGGTGTATGTGGCACCGTTGTATGTAGTGCGAGAAATCTGGCGAGGCATCGTTCGACGAGAGATGTCAACAATAGTAAGAGCGTCCTCGTTGTAGTTGAAGCAGATCTCGCGACCCTGGAAAGCCTTCTGGGGTCCCTTGTAGATGACACACTGAGCGTCATGGACGTAGCCGTCGTTGGCGACACAGCCAGCATCCTGAGGTCGCTTGGGGTTGGAGACGTCAATCATCCAGAGGCCAGCACGGCACTTGAGATCACGGGCAGTACCGACAGCGGCAATGAGGTCTGTCTCCTCGTGGGCAACAATGTTGTGGCTGCTGCCGAAACCGGTGAAGTGTGCTGCCAAGTCACTTCGGATGCTGAAGGTAGGAGGGTTCTTGGGATCAGCGCTGATAAGCTTGGTCAAGTCGAAGATTTGGAGACCGTGACCAGCAGCCTCAGAGCCTATGTAGGCATAGTTGCCAATGACCTTGATGTCGCGCCATGAAGAAGCGACAGTCTGGGTAGGGAGGCGGCCAACGTAGGTCAGGCTACCATCAGGCTTAACCTCTACAAAGGCAGTACCGTCGGTTTGTCCAACGAGAGCAAACTCGCGACCACTAGAGTGAGTCCAACCTATTTAAAACTTAGTCAGCAAATGTTGCACAGGTGAAGAATAACGTGAAACATACCCCATATGTCATTGCCGACGCGGGTTCGGCTACCCATGTCCTGGTGACGCAAGAAACCCAACAGGTCGATATTGTTGCAAGAGTACTCTCCTGCCTTGCCGCCGGAACAAGGTGTGGCAGAGCTAAGCACCTTGTAGCGGTCCTTATCAAAGACACCGGCAGCAGCCTCGCTCTCATGGAGGGCCATCTTGCGCTGGCGAAGCTCCGCCATTCCAACAGCGTTGGGAGCACTGGAGGCACGAAGGTAGTCTTTGTCGAACTTGGCAGTGTTGATCTTCTGCGTCTGTGCGACGGCAGAGCCGGCCAAGGAGGCAAGGAGGAGGGAAGTAAGACTGGCCTTCATGTTGACTTATTGGGCGTGCTAGAAGTTTCCAAAGAGAGGTTGAGTGAGGATCTAAAAGATGAGCATTTCGTTAATGTCGGGATCAACGGAACACTTTATACTCATCACAAAGGTTCAGTAAACAACGCCAATCTTTCCCCGGATGGGAAGCTAGATCTTTTGTTCTTGGGAACTGGTTCTTTTGTTCTTGGCGGCTTATTCACAGTGAAAGACACGATAAGGCCTCATCTACCTAGACCAAGTCAAGTCAGATTTATGGATACAGTTATCTAACCCTGGTGTTGAGTAACGAGTAGAATTCACGAATGACGCCGTCGACCATTGACATGGCAGATGATGTTGTATATCGTATCTAATTAGAGTTAGTAAACGTGGCACGGCTTCCCCAGAACAATTGCAACCTTTACCTCAACGCTAAGAAATAAGATCCAGGCACAGAGATAGTGGTTTAAGGACAAGGAGTTAGACCACCAGTTAAACTCGATGCATATCCAAAGCCAAGACTATGCCAAGCTAGTTTGCCGATCATCTACTACTTTAAATCAAGCTTATAAACACGTCCGTAAGGAAGCGATCACACGACCCACTGGAGACTTTTGTGACATGCCTATTTGAGATGATGGCCCGCTTATTGCTCCGGGACCTCCTGCTATCTCAAGACAAAAGTGCGTCCTCGGCATTCTGGGCTAGTTCTCTGGGCATAATTTACCAATCTTCCAGTAACATCGATCTCAAATACTATTCATGCAGATATCGATTGACATCCTCGATATCCGAGGATGCAATCCTACATCTCTTTCCATTTGTTTTAGTGCATTGTAAGTTAGTAAACCTAGTAGATGCTGAGATTCTCCCGGGTAAGTTCAGTATTTAGTGAGGAATAATCCCTAAATTATAAGTACAATTGTTATATTTAAACTTGAGTTTTAAAACTGCTAAAAATTCTAAACTCCAATTATTATTTTTATCTGATATCATTTATCCATTGATAGTGTATTGCCTACTTCTTCATCGTGAACTCTCGGTAGTTTGTTCGTGGTAGGTAAGTGATAATTGAAGTGAAGTTATTTTTAGTTGACATGTCTAAATTTAGCTTATCTTATCATCTATCTTATCTCTGGCAGAAGTTCATGTGTAGATGCCCACGTGACAAGCGCGGGAACTGTCAATCCATTGTGGTTGAGTATTGAGCTGACAAGCAGATCCATGTATTTAAGTTAGGCGGAAGTGGGCTATTTGCAGTCCAGGAGTTCATCGTCTTCTTCGTCTTCTTCGTCAGCAGCTGACCCGTTATCCTCCTCGTCGTCTTCATCGCTGTCCGACTCGTTTTCTGTGACTTGACGACATGCAGGCTGCTGCCGCAACCTTTGTGTGAGAGACATGGGCCTTGGTCCCACGTTTTCCTCTTCAGAACTACTGCTTTCCGTTGAATCGTCTTCAGGCTCGCTGCGCGCGGCTGTATCGATGGCAGGGTTGTCGTTGCCTGTTTCCGTTTCAGAATCATAGCCGAGTCTTTGCACCACTCTCCTGCGTTTTGTCTGACTAGGCCCGCTGGGTCTTTGTGCTGAAGTGTGTCTGGTTTCCTCTTCGTCGTCATCAGAATCCGACACGACTCGACGTTTCCGCTTCGCAGCGTAGCCTTCATCCTCGGAAGGCTCCATACTGGACAAGTTCGCAGCTGGTCCTTCATCGCCTGATGAGTCGTGGATGGAGATAGGTGTTTCGGCATCGCTCCCCGGAGATATCGGTCGGGGTATTAGTTTGTCTTCGGAGGAAAGGTCGACTTCACTGATGTCTTCATCGTTGATCCCATCAGCCTCATCGTTATCTTCCCCAGCATCATCGGCTGCAAGCGCTTCTTCTTCCGCATCTGATGGCCAGTCAGGTGGTAGCTGTGGTAGAGCAACGTTTTTTGCCTTCTCAAGTTCTTCGAACCGCTCAAGGCCGGCCATGTACGGGAAGGAGATCATGGGCCTAAGAACAAGACCCAACTCTTCGAGCTCCTTAACTATTGACTCGTCGCAGTGATTCCGCGCGAGCCCGCCGAGAGAGGACTTTGTAAAGTCGGGGTACCGCTCGGTATTAGGAAAGCAAAGCAGCATCGGCATAACCTGCGGAATGGGCTCAAGAGTTTCTAGACGTTCATGATAATACTTCTGGGCGTAGTCGGTGGCACACCAGCGGAGCCATCGATCGTTCAAGGAGATCTCCTCGGTCATGTTGTAAACAACCTTGAGTTTCGGGAAGAGCATTGTGAATGGCATGATTCCTCCATTGTTTGGCATGGCTTCATAATCCTTGCATCCAATGGCAATGTTCTGAGCCGGCCCACCGCACGCCGGTTGCCATTGCGACGAATGCTCTATACGAGGCGAGTAATGGATATAATCCAGACAAAGAATATCTTTGGCGCCGTTCAGGCGAACGACCGCATCACTAGAGTGGCCTCCCAAGATAATCTCATCAGGGGCAAACTTCAACGCTCTTTGTCTGGATTCCCGATGAACCGAAGATAAGCACCTAACGGTTTCTGTCATGGCCTCAAGATGTGATCCCTCCCAAAAATGGCCCGTTGGTTGGTTATCGGCCTCATCATCGTCAAGCTCCAGTCCAAGCCGCAGCACCCGGGTCGAAGCGGTCAAGTCAGGGCAAAAGAAGTCCCAGACCTTATGACGGAGTTCAGGTGGAAGTTGGCTGAAGGGATGAAATGTCGAGCCTGGTCCATAGTTGTCCTCATCACTGGATGATTGTGCATCTTCGTCATCCTCGTCGGCAGCTTCTAGCTCAACAAGCAGATTTATCTCCTCGCCCTCGGCTTCCTCGTCGCTTGAAGTCGCCGATCGCTCTGATTTGAGGCTCGGTTCGCTATCATCATCACTACTGACGACGCGCTGGGCCCTCCGTAGACGCGCCATCGCTGGCGTTGACGCTGTCAACGAAGCTGTGGTGACGATCCGGGGACAATATGAGCGCGAATCATTCAATACTTAGATTTGATATTGGTTGGTGACCTTTATCGCGCGAGGCTACTGCTGCAAGATGGAATAGCTGGCGTGAAGTTCCTTGTCTTTTCTTTGAGTCCTTCTACCCCTAGGCGCTAGTGCGAACGCGCTATCACGTGACCTATAGTAAAATGTTAAGTGCTCATGAGCCGCGCATGCAATCATTACTATATAAAAATCATCATTACCAGCGAGAACGAAATTTTTTAAATCCGAACTTTCCGCAGCCCCAAACACGATCCAAAAGTTCATTGGATAGCTAGTTGCCCGTCGTGACGCCCAAAGCGACGCTGGCATCATGGCGACCCCGTGGCCCGAGGACCATACCTGGCCAATTCCTTTCCGAGAGCACACTCGGTCAACTGATAGCAGTTCTTGAAGCCAACAGAAACATAGAACAGATCATAGTAGGAGACTACACTCAAATGCCGAACACGGGATATGAACCCCTGAAATTAATAGCTGTTGGACTTTAGGTTGCGCCATGATTGTGTACCTTTGGTGCCACTCTTCTGGACTTTAATCACAAGGAAATGCATAAGCCTATCGTTTCGAGAGTCAGCTCGTAACTATTCGATTAGCCAACGGTGGACGCTTTGATAAGCCTCGTATGTGTAGTTGATATCATTCTGGGTCGAGGTCGCCAACCCCACATTGTGTGTGCTCTCAACAAGTGTGCGAAAGTGGCACATTTTACTTTAAGCATGTTCAGAATTCTAGTAGCATAAATAGAGATGCTGCTTCCCCTCACATGGAATTACTTTCCACTCAACTCACTCTTCTTTATCATCAATTTTTCAAGTGACATTCAGAACGAAACAACAATCAACATGTTCAAGTCTCTCCCCGTACTCCTCTTTGCAATTGGTGAGTGCCTGAAATATCCTCCGTGAACATGGCCTAATGATTCTTTCTCTTTCAGTTGGCAGCGTCTTTGCCCAACGCGGGGTCGACACGAAAAGCAGTGCAGTTAAACAATGTGCGAAATGGTGCGAAGAGAATTTTAAATACGGTCCCAGAATGTGTCAAATATCGGCGGCGTTCCGCAAAGGCCCTTGCTACGAATGTGGACCGAAGAGCACCAACCGGGTCAAGAAGGAGCTTTGCTATGGGCTCTGCGTGGACACGAAGACTGATGGTACCAACTGTGGCAAGTGTGGTATAACGGTAAGACTACCCGAGCCAGACATTGATTATGATGCTAACAAAGATACTTAGTGTAAGAAGGACGTCGAGAAGTGTAAAGCTGGGAAATGTGTACCTAGCAGCTAGCAAGACCCAATGGCTCCGCATGTGTCGATGCAAAGACGGACCCTAAGAGCTGCGGTGAATGCAGCGAGATTGTAAGTAGTATCACCTCCACTGATTTAACCATTCTATTGCGTTCCTATTCTCGTCTTTACTATAACTAACAACACCTCATATAGTGTCCATCTGGCGAATGCGAGAACGGCGCTTGAGTAGCACCTCGATGCGCAGGTCAAACATGTGACACATTTACAGCGTGTGGCCCTGGCGGCTCTTGCGTTGCGCTTCTATTCCAGGTGGAATGGTATTTTGTGCAGATGGACAGACACCTTGTAGTGGTCTGTCTTAATGCAGTACTAGTGTTGACTATCCCAGTGGCCAAGTTTGTGCTCATGCTGCTCGCGGAACGTTTGTGTTCGTGCCGATACTTGTACTAACACTGCGAAACGTACCTAGGCGTGGGGAACTGTATGCAAAGTGCTTCCAGATAATTACGTCAACATCCCAGGCTAGAAACCAATACAGACACTGGGGAGTTAATTGATTGGTAGTCCCATGAACTGTCAAACACGTGAATTGGCAACTGATATTATAAGTAAATTGATATGAGACACTAGTCCATGATATCTAACTAGATATCTTTTGAAGCCTGGATCCTTCTGGGCCATCTCTATCTAAAATCGCGTCCTGGCTACCGTTCTTAAGTTCAAAAACCGTTTCAACGTAAATCGCATTCTTTGGATTGTTTCGAACCTCAGATCGCGTTGCTTGGTCTCTGTGTCTCGAGCTAGATGTGGCACCTGGTCCTCGAATCGTAGAAAGGCGCACGCTGCGTCCGCGTTGTCCATAGTCTGAAAAGCCGTACGCAGGTGTTAGCGACTTGAGTCGTAGGATGTTCTTCACCAAAGGCCTAAGAGATGGTGCGCAAGCAGCGATGATGCCGACGTTGAGTTGCAGACTGTATAATTGTAAGTTTGAAAGCGATTGTAAGATGGAAGGGGTACACTCACAGGCCCCAGAATTGAATGTCGTAAAGGCTGTGATAGATCAGTTAGATTATGATCAAGTCCCAAAATGGTTTGACCTACAATGTGTTATCTCCTGCGGGATCGAATTTCATTTGTGAAACAGCTTTCACTACACCCATGACGGCGGCACTTTGAAGTTGTTAGCTCGATAGTGTGTTGATGACCAAGCTTTCACGTACCCATATCCCAGGCTAAGAATAATAATGAGGTAGATTCGTGTCTTGAGAGGCATTTTCAACGACCAGATGAGTGGTACGGGCAAAGTAGCAAAGGCAATGTCAGTAAAAATATTGAAAGCTGAGCACGTGTTAGAAGAAGTTTTGTATATGGGCAATTTGGCTTGTTACTTACCGGAATTGGCGAGACCGAATGCGATAAACATAGGCACTGGATAACAAGACCCTTCTATTGACCGGTCCCATTGCCTTGCGACTGGAATGCAAAAAAGAATGAATGAAAGCCATGCCTCAATCGTATACGCAATCACAAAAGCTGTAGAAGGCTGATCAGTCCACTACTCCGATATGCCGGGTTGGAGGCAAGGACATACCAATCATGCAATACAGAGTAATCTTATACCACTTCCATGAGTTCCCATTGTATTTGATGAGTTCGAGGGCGATTGCGATTTTCAAAAGGCCTATTCCTCCGAGAAGAGGGACCACCGTGATTATAAAGCTGTATCTGCTGAAGTCGGTAAAGTCGGCTCGTTCTATCGTATCGGCGTGTTTACCCAGACCATGTGGAATCATGAGAAATAAGACGATCGTGCCCGCGAGCCCAGTGCACTAGACATAGTGTTAGATACGACCCTACCAACAATGACAGTAAAACCTTACCGCACTCAAGACCATAAGCACATCCTGCGCGCCTAGGGACTTTGAGATTATCAAGCGGGTATACGTCCGTGCAGCGACGACAGCCAGTGCGAGAAAGTTGATGGTAGTGATAACTCCTACGATCAATGCTGTCTGTGATTCTGCCACGCGCTTGGGATCTGTGTTTACGACGAATGGTGGAGGAGCCGGCATCTTGGAAGCATCTTGAGTATCATTGAATGTTTAGGAGAGAATTGGCAATGAGACTGAGACGGGATGTCAGTTGAGCTAAGTGACAAATTCTGAATTGTCCATCTCGTTCAGTGTACCACTCGGTGGCGTTAATTACAACGCATGTAGGAACTTCCCCTGCATATGCCATATTACCCGGTATGCATCAAATCGGAATTGAATTACTTGACGGTGGCCCTTAGCTGTCGATAACACGGTGTACTGCTGTTAGTGTTGCTGGTTTAGTGTGTTGCCGGTTAAATAACTTCATTCCGCCACCTTCCACATATAGTCTTATCTCCTCCCACCAGAGATTAGTCAAGTTTCATGTAAAGTAGAGATGAAGAATTAATTCCGTAGAGAAACGTGTTGGTCGTTACCGAGGAGCAATTGCCCATGTCATGCATATTCGTTCTATCAGTTCAGTGGACTGTGCCTCCATCCTGCCGACTGTGCCTTACAAAAACATCTGATTATCTCGGTCCGGAATGCCGGATCCGCACGCCGGGTAACCAGACCCTGCACCCCGTGGAATGTCCGTTGTTGGTTGGAAAAATAGCCGCGGAGTGGTGCTAGAAATAGAAGTTGCTCCGACTTGGCGAATGCGGGCAGGGATCGGAGCTTTCATGGGTTATCCATTGTTCCGGTATGCTGCATGTCAGATTATGATACTTATCTAGTCCTATTTTATTCTCGATTCAACGTTTTGTTCTTCTTGCCTCTCTACGACCAGTGCTCAAAGTTCAATCGCTCAGGAGAAATAGTCAGTCATGAAGATCTCTTTCGGAATTCTCGCCACCGTGCTGGGCGCCTCAAGCTATGTCGCCTCGGCGGCACCCACCGATCAATCGTCGGCTAACGATCTCATCCTGTCTCTGAACGAGAAAGCGATGTCTGCATTGGAGGACGCAGAGGCACAACCCAGCAAGAGATCAGGACCTAAGAAATGCACAATCTTCAACGCCGCTGTACGCCGGGATTGGTAAGAAACCCAGACGCTCTAGGCTGTCTCACATTTCTGTTCGACACTAATACATTGCCTTTTCCAGGAAATCACTCTCCAAGAAGGACAAGAAGGCTTATATTGATGCTGTGCTTTGCCTTCGCAAGAAGCCCTCTAAAGCCGACCCGGCCTTTGCACCTGGAGCCCGAACCAGATATGATGACTTTGTTGCCGTTCATATTAACCAAACCTTGAGCATCCACGGAACTGTGAGTAACCCTGTTTATGGTTCGTTGATGATCAACTGGACATCTAACAGATGTCTAGGGCAACTTTTTCACCTGGCACCGATACTTCACTTGGGCCTACGAGAAAGCTCTCCAGGATGAGTGCGGCTACAAGGGAACACAGCCAGTAAGTTAATTCTAGACATTGGTAAATCCAGCTGACAAGTTGTTACAGTACTGGAATTGGTTCGAGACCGGTAACTTTGCTACTAACCCCGTCTTTGACGGTTCTGAAACCAGCATGAGTGGCGATGGCAGCTTTTTCGAGCACGAGGGAGCTTGGTCCGGCAAAGGAAATATTTTCTTGCCTAGTGGTGAAGGTGGTGGGTGCATCAAAAGCGGTCCGTTCAAAGACGCAGTCGCCAACCTGGGCCCCCCGAGTCCCGGAATGACTGGGATGGAGGCTACGACAACGCCGCTTGAATACAACCCACGCTGCCTCCGCCGTGATCTTAGCTCCTATGCTGTCACCGAGTGGCTCAATCTACCAAATCTCCTCAACATCACCATCGGTAAAGCGTCAGGTTCTATTCAGGCCATGCAGGACGAATTCCAAGGCCGATTTAGTGACGAATTCTTGGGCATCCATGCTGCAGGACATTTCACTATGGGAGGTGATTCGGCAGATCTCTTTTCCTCACCCAACGATCCTGTCTTCTTCCTCCATCATTCTATGGTTGACCGTATCTATTGGGTTTGGCAGGCTTTACATCCTCGACAAGCTAAGGATATTGCCGGTACTATCACTATCCTCAACACCCCTCCCAGCAGAGACGCCGTTAAATCTGATCCTCTGAATATGGGAGTTAATGCACCTTCGATCAGTATCGGCGCCGGACTCGATACTCTTGGCGGTTCACCTTTTTGCTATATCTATTTGTAGGATATGACATAGCCGGGGTACTCTAATCTATATATATACATTAATACAATATCATTGGACTCTGATTGATAGAAGCGTTAAAGATGATAAATTACCAGATGTGGTAGGGACTAGCGCTAGTATCTTGAAGAACGCTACAGAAACGGTACGTTAGCGTCGCTATTTAAGCCAGTCGTCCGTTGCCATTTAGCGCGTGTCGTGTCGTCACAAGCGCCAGGCGGGGCCTCAGTTCTCAATTGCCCGTCTATCAGGGCTGTAGTTTGTGGTGGTTGTGCGACTGGATTGGGCGAATGCGCCTTGGACACTTCACCCTGCGTGCGGCTGAGTTTCCATGGACGGCGCGTGACTCAAACAAATATGGCCCCCACGACGTGTGTTGAAATGGCTCAGTCGACCTCGTTTCCCCCTCTTCTTCAGCCATTCAGTTCTGATAGCTGAGGTCCTTCGTAGGAATTATTCTTTTTCTTTATCCGTTGCTGATTTTCCATCCCTTGGTCAGAAACGTCGCTGATTACTACTCGAAATATTCTTCTCAATCATGTCTCCAAAGAACAATGACCATGGAGAAACGACCACCAACATTGATGATCCTGCGAAGCCTGTGGACTTTGGTCCATATCTAAGTCCTCCAAATTCACCTCCAAAGAACAAAGAAGTGCATGTAGACAAAGCTGGTGCGCTCGAAGATATCGGCTCTCATCTTCTTACTCCTCCATCAAGCCCGCCTCAACAACCATCAGAATTACCGGCTCCTGAGAAGCAGGTGAAAGAGAACGCGATCGACGTTACTACATTGAGAAATCTTCTCGGTCTCAAAGGCCGGTGTGGAGCTTATGCTAGAAAAACAGGGAAGCCTTGTGGGCAATGGTCACCAGCCGCGAACAAGGTCGCGGTCACTTCTCAGCTTAAATCGATGACGAATCTCACTCAGTCCTCTACGGATCTTGAAGACCAGTTGGACAAGCTTGCTAGGCTTGTACATTGCCGATATCATGATTGTGGTGAATTAAAGAAGGATCGAATCGAAGCCTGGAAAAAGGTGTTTCCTCCTGGAGAAGTCACTGTTACCGATCCGACCATATTGTTTGACAAGCAAATAATGAAACTCCTTGCTCTCGATGTCGACTATCCTACCACTTGCCGCAGATTAGTGGAGGACACGCAGTCGAGATGCAATCAGGGGATTGGCGGCTTACGAGTTAGTCACCGTGCACTGACGATTGACGAGATTATCACTTCTAGGGCCTATCTAAATGATTCTCATCTAGAAGGTCTGCTTGAAGTTCTTGAAAGAAGTATGTACTGCCCCACGCATACAAAAGAGAAGAACCTTCAAATGTTGGCATCTTGGAAGTATAGCATTACAGAGTTACTTGTTAAGTTGCCTAAAAAAGAGGGAGAGGAGGCATCTGAAGAAAATGAAGGCCCACCTGAAGATTCAAGTACCGACAGCGAGCCTAACAACATCTCACCCAACAAAAGTGATAGTCTCATCTTGAACAGCGAGATATTACCAATCCCTGACTTCGACCAAGACTTGAGCGCATATTGGCCTGTCACATACATTACCTCCCCTTTCGAAATAGTCATGAGGAGTAATAACCTTTCTGACTATAGATCTTCATATCCCATGATCAAACAAAAAATTACTAAAGCACTGAAAACAGTAGATCACAGCGATGGTTACATCTATATGTATGAGGTTGAGGGAAACCCAGGATTCGTGAAGATTGGTTACACGACTCATCCATCAGTGGACAAGCGTCTTGAGGAATGGGAGTTTGATTGCAACAGGGTCTCCAAAGCGCTATATCCCATCCCTTTAAGCACTGCCGAACTTGTCCCACATGCTCATCGTGTTGAGGCACTGTGCCACGCGGAGCTAGACCATCGACGAATCAGGATCTATTGCCACGCTTGCTTAAAGCCGCATATAGAATGGTTCGAGGTTTCATCCACGGATGCCATCAAGATCATTCAGAAATGGAGCAGATGGATGAAGACAAACCCATACAAACCCCCGGCTTTAAGAGAAGGGAAGAAATGGATGATTAAGATAGAGGAGATGGCCAGGATGGAGAGAATGGATGACTTTATGGATGATTTATCAGTAGCCAGCTGATAGAGTGGTAGTTGCAGGATGATGTGTACAAGTGATTATAATCTGTCGACATAGGTATCTCATACGAGGCATAGAAAAAGGTTCCATGGTTATCGATCTCGCTTAGCTTAGTCTTTTGATGACGTAATTGAATTCACTTGATTTACCCTATACCAACCTGTCAACTCGATCCTCATACGACGGGGCTAGAGGGGCGCGAATATCGCGATTAGGCAATATGAGTCAGCAATGTAAGACGGATTCCAGTATTAGACGGAGATATTTCCAAAAAGGTACAAAGTCCTGTTTCGCTTTTGATCTCATTGGTAATTGCTTGACACTAGTTGCGTGTCAAGACGCATGTAAGCCAAAATTATAAGCAAAAAGCTGACACGCGCCTCCAGAGCAGATACTTCACAGATAGGTATAAATAAAACATCGAACCTCAAGACAAGTCAAGATTTTCAGTTATTTTCAATTCGCGAGCTAACCCTAGTGTTTGATAACCTCTCCTCAACCGCCCATATATCCGATATTCTCTGAAAAAGTCAAGATGTCTCAATCACGCCCATCAGATGCAGAAAACTCCCTCATTTTGTCCACTGTGGCAAGCTTTCATGAATATTTCAGTTCTCCTCCCCCTTTCATCGAGGGATCTAACTACACACTGCCTCATGGGCTGAGCGTCGTTCCCCTTCCGCCCAACCTTGGTGGACTCAAAATCGAGACATTCGCGGATATGTACGAACGAGTTGGTGGACTACTCGCCAAGCAATACGAAGTCGGAACTAAAAGCTTCAGACACCAGTTGGCGGAGCCGGAGGCAGAGGTCTGGATGTCTGGTAATATTGCTGCTGTGCTCGTGGGTTGGTCCGCCTCCATCGATGACCGCGAGAATTTCGTGCACACCCTTCATCTCTGCTCACTCTACCGCCTGCAGGGACAAGATTCTGGCAACCCATGGCGTATCTCAGGGCTTATTGATATGCAACATCTACCCCCTGATGTATCGGTGCCAAATATCGAGTTAGGTCCCTTGCCAGAGATTGTTGGTCTGTTTGAAACTCTACTTGCTCGTATTGAAGCACAAGATTGGGAGTCAGTTCTTCCAATGTTGCTCCCAGGTGCGGGGGCCACAGTATCGCAAGAAGATGAACCTGCGAAGACGTTCATGTGGCCTGAGTGGATCGAGAAGCTACAAACTGCAGAAAAGAGTGGAATTTTACACCAGAGGAGAATCCACAATTTGGAGACCAGGCGTTGTATGGACCTAGCCTTTATATGGGCACCATTTGTACTCGAGATGGAAGGCCATGAACAGGGACGGGGAGTTATTGTTGCTTCTTTTAGGCAAGAAGGGGATCAGTGGCTTATTAGCGGGTTTCAGGAGGCAAGGTGGAAGTAAAGGTGGCTGCATGGCTTAAGTTCATAATGCTACGCGCGATGGGAATAATCTTTCTTCACATCAAGAACCTGATGGGATATCAGTATGGTATTTTATTTCAAAGCATAAACTAGCCACCTTGCAAAGGCGTTATATAGTTTATGACATTGATAATGTATTCTCTCATCCAACTGCCTTCCGCTCACTCTTCCGACGATCTTTGGATACTACGGTAAATGAGAACCTGTATCCATACTAAAAAAAGGCCTAAGCTTCTACTCGGCGTTCTCCTAATCACTGGTAAGTAACTGCCATATGACGTCGAAATTATAACACTTACGCATTTGAAAGATCGGATGTAATCGCCCGAACCGGCAAGCAGATCCTCCGTGTTGATGCACGCTTTTCGAGTCCCGTAAATACTCTCGGATTGGCAAGAGTCAAATCCAAAGAACTGGCAGTGTTTGACGCCGGGCATATCTACAGATTGTCCTTTAAACAATCCACTGCAGTCCATCTTGGTTTCACCACGCTCGGTGTATTGTTCACATGTTACACCGGGCATGGACTTGCCGAACGTATAACAATCGCTGTCGTTACCGCTGAGCACTTGGTACTTTGTGTTGTCATTTAGATCACAGTTGTCGACGTTATCGTAGATGTTGACTTGCAGAGTTAGAAAAAGAACGTGCTATAGCTGGGCTGAGGATACCTACTGGACCATGCCGAGCCCTTTGAAACGGCAGCAAGGATTGAGAAAGCAACTGCGGTGGAAAAATGCATGTTGAGATGTATGAAGGTTGATATGCGTAGATTAGGATGTAAAACTGCTGTGAAAAGTAGTTGTTGTGAGAGAAAAAGATTTGTCTTGGGAGTAGTGAAACTTATATCCCAAGGATAATTCTCCCAGGAGCACCGTGTCCACGACCTGTCCCCTATCATCCCTTGTTCCCATGACCCATAAGTCAGATCAACATAAGCACTCACCTCAACTATTACTGCCCCAGTTTAAAGTTACTTAGTCATAGAATCGGCATATCAAATGGCGGTGGATGTTTCAAACCCACCAAAATACAGACTATAAATTATATTCCAAAGACAATTAGCTGTAAGTAATAGCATGGTAAGTGAACGAGGCTGATTCAGCAGATCATTACCTCAGCGAGTCACCGCTTAATGTGAAGGATTATAACCCAAGTTATTCAACACGTCAATGCGAATCCTACTGTAACGATAGAATATATATAATGGATCAAGGAAGCATTGGCTGATTAATAGTTCTATATCTAGAATACGTGGCTCTAATTTAATGTGATGATCATTATATAACTGAATCCTTCGCCGAATACGAGTCACAGGCATGCTGGCACTTTCCCAGTACTGAACCTCTCAACCCTAGACGATCGTGGGGCTGTGCTCTAGGCGTTGGCGAGCTTCAACTTTCTCCAACTACTTCAACTAGTGAAAACAACATTGTTCTAAAGTCAGTGTTTCTCGTAAGATCTGAAAGGCGATATAATCCGGGCTTAACGAAATCGTTCTGTTTGGGAAAAGGTGGGATCTTGACGATCGCAGGCGCAACTGGGAGACTGTTAGATAGACCTTGAACAGGGATTCTGAAGAGACGCATGGCATTCAGAACTGGGCCATCCCATTCTTTAACAATGGTCTTAAGTTACTTTTAACCTTCTAGGCATGATATCATTTCAGGACCATGTTTCCTCAAATCGCCCGTTTTCCTCGAGATCCTATTGTTGTGCGCGATTATAAAGTTGCTTCAATGAAATGCGTTGGCAACTTCTAGAGGTAGTGACTAGTGTGCAAAACATAGTGAGAGTTCAGCGTCTACGTCGCTGTTTAAATTTGTTATTATTCTTGGGGATTGAGGTAGGTTATCTTGGAATATAAATGCTACCAACGTTAAACAAGGCTTATCCACTCCATGTCCAAGCCCTCGTCTAATATCTGGCCATCCATAATCCCATGAACATAGGCTTGCCCAATAAACTGATAGAAAACGTCACCTTTGTCAATCTTGGCCTTCCGTAATATAAAGGGCATATTGCCTCCTTGCAAGATGGCGATGAAGTCCCCGTCTCGTATGTCTGGATTCCCAATTCCAATCATTCCTCTTTCTGTGAAAAATCCCTTGCGGCCAAGGGCACAGAGACTGTTGCCAGAAGGGTATTTCTCAAGTTCATTGTTGACGATTGCTTCTCCGCTATCGCATTTTCCGAACCTTTTGTAACAACCTTGCCCTAGGATCATGTCGACCATAAGCGTTCGCCATGAAGCTTCAAGATACGTTCCCCCCTGAGGGTAATCGTCATTAGGGCCACCTTGCCACTTAGCAACCATTTCCCTCATGGCATCACCACAGTCCATGATATTTCCGACTTCTAAAATTCTTTCCAAGATTAAGCCTCGTAGGTTTAACACGTTATCAGAACATGAGGGGCTGATTTGAGGTCTTCTGTCTCCGGAGGCATTGTAATGCTGATAGAGACAATACCAGCCCAGTTCGTCATTGTAATCTTGGTTGTGAATTTTAGCACACCAGTCCGGAACCCAGCTTGGTAATGTAGGAGACCGCTGTTCCTCGGCGGTTCTCAGTAGACTCATAAGTGTACCATATTTCTCAATAATAGAGCGGGTTGCAAGCTTAAAAACTTGCTCATACGGTAAAGAGTAGTCTGCTGAGATACCACTTCCAAGGCCAAGATAGGCATACATTTTATCTCTGGGATCGGATGCATGCCGATTCCTGAAGAGGTTGAAAGCATAGCACAAGAGACCGTCGTTTTCCTCCATGTATCCCTTGACATGAATAAGTGCATGCATCTGGTTCCAGAATGTTTCGGGCACAGTTAGGCTGCCGCAGCAATTTCGGTAGTAATGGCTAGTGGAGTTGTGATAGGCCTTTTTAAGCCACGAAAACGGCAATTGTGATGTCCCGCATACCACAATGGCATCTGCTGGAAGGACTGTTTCCTGTACGGTCCATGCCCGATGCCACCAAGGCAATTGGAGTAAGCAAGACAAGCCTTCACACCCGTCGTCTATCAATTTCTTATTTTCACTATTTTCAACAAAGCCACCAGAGGAGTCGACCAGAAACTCAATCAGAGTGAAGGCCGATCTTACTGCTTCGTAATGGATATAGTTCGCTTTTTCATTTGGCCTGTCAGAGAAGTCGCCCAACCAGAGTATCGCTGTTGTAGTACGCGAATAAATGTTGCTCATCAGCTGCACCTGGTGTGATTTCTCGACATCATTGTTTTGATCAATGCACAAAGCATCCACCCAGAGATATCGTTCGCTCTCTGCATATCGTAATCTTCGAAGGGCATTGAACAGATTGACTGTGATACTCTTTTGACTGCCATTAACCTCGATGGAAAGACAATCGAGAGGGTCACCCCAAGCATATGACAGAGCCTCGTATCTATTGTCGTCATCGAGAGATGCAGTGCGTAGAATACAGCGCAGGGGGTCATCGCGGTTTCCTGGTAGAATGTGTAATATTCGAATCTGGTGACTCTGCAAATCGATTTGTGGGAATTCCAACAGATGAGACATATCGTCTGGGGCCAAATGAAATTTCTGGATACAAGTATCTGGCTGTTCATCAACACGATCCCTTGTTCCCCAGGACTGAGTTTCAGTTTGCTGCATTCGAGCGGTTAGAAGAGTGTGGACCATCTTGGTTTTAAATGAATGCAATATTGGAGATTATAATAAATACACTTCAAACTCGTTTAGTAAGTGGCGCAGTGGTTGCATATGCCCAATGATCAATTGGCATATGATATTATCCTGTCTTAACACAGCCCTATCCTAACACAGCCCGGTACTAACATAGCCCCATCTCATCATAACATAGAAATTCTCGTATAACTGTAACATTGTACCCTGTCAATAATCAAGTGTGTTTCCCTCCCTACATTCATCCGTCAAGTTGAAAAGACATTTAGCCTTTCCCCTCAACTGTTATGTTCTATCCACATTAGATAATCAAACATGGCAAACATTGGGCGCATCGCTTTCGCCGGCCTCACAACAGCCCTCGAATCTACTCAAACTCTTGCAAACTTTAACTTTGATTTCTCAATTGTCAAAGTGGAGCCTCCGCGTGAGTTTCACGATCTTGGTCTGCTCCTCACCAATTCGCGCCGTGAAACTGCTGAGGACGGGCCGTTACACGTTACGGCCCGGCGGCTCGGCGCTATCTTCGGACCTCTACTCCCGCAGACACCGGAGTTGATCCGGTGCTACGGTCTCCGCGCTTCGGAGATTGCACGGGAGTCAACGCAGGTTGCGCCGCCGGCCGGGTTTGGAATCTTTGCGCAGCAAGTTGGCATCGACGGTGCAAGCATTTGGGCTGGTGCGACGTCTGGCGCAAACGCCATCCAGGTTCACTTGCTAGCGTGCATGCTCGCGCGTATTTGGACAGGTCCTGAAGCTATCTCCATATGGGTCGAACTGCTCAAGTCCCGCCGTGATAGTATTCAGGCCCAAGTTGAGAGTATGAACTCTGTGGATATAAGTTCAATCTTGGCGGCGAAACAGGAGATCAGCCGTGACCAGCTTGGTGAATGGGATGCCAGCGCTCGAGCATGGCTCCGAATCGCAGATACGGCGAAGAGCCTGCAGCAGAAGCAGCTTCTCCTCATCATCGGAAACATGGAGACCTTGGTCAATTCAAAGCCGGCTCTCTACGACAGCGTCATAAAGGCATGGACTAACAGCCTCAAGGGCATGGAGGAAGTACTGAATGGTTCTCCCATGGACATGCGAAGCGGGGACTTGCCTCTGGCCCTTGCATCCTGGCATCTATATCCGGCCCTTAACATAGTAGGCCCGGTGGTTAAAGTAGTCCATCAGAAAGACCCTTTAGTTCCCGAGTCTGGAATGTTGACGATTGGCCTACAAGGCCCTAGCGGCTCTGAGGGCAACGGGCTGCACTGGTCGCTACCTTTGGCACACCTTCGATTCTATGGTGGACCAGTGCAAAGAAGTCAGGCGATCAGTTGCGAGGGCGCTAGATTGAACCTTGTTGAGTTCAACATGGCTACTCTTGGCTGCGTACTGGGTGGGTGGGGTGTTAAAGATGAGGAGCTTGAAAAAGTAATTGATTGGGTCAGTCAGCTCTCTAATACCCTTATAGCTTTCTTCAAAAATCAAGTGAACTTGAAGAGAACCTGGCTATCAATTCTGGGCGATGCAGCAAGTACGTTCCTCAAGTCCAAGGACTTTGAGCGGAAAATCTTCGCAAAGCTTCTCAATCTAGGACGAAGGTATTCTTCCTTTATCGGAGTTCCCTCGCGTGCATTCTTCGGCTTATCCAAGCTGAACAGTGCCGTGACCATAGCCAAAGACTCCGAGGAGAGGATAAAGGTTCTCAGGTCCCACGCTTATAGGGCGCGCTTGCCTTGGAATCACGCTATTATTCGTTACGTTTCGGAGATGACAGGAGGAGAACAATTCGCATCAGCCGCAGTCATGCCGAGAAGGACGAAGAAGAGAGCAAGCTCTGAGGAGACCAAGGAAAATACTAGCCACGTTCGTTGGATCAGCACCAAATTACCTGTCGAAGAGCAGCAAGAGACCGTTCGTAACGGTGTCAAGGCAGATGTTTTTTTTAGCACCACGGTAGACGATATGGATGCATCTCATGAAAATTCATATGCAAATGCTACTCGACAGCAAAAGTCGGGTTTTGCTGTTAAGCCCTACGGGGATACCGGACTCTGGGCTGACCATTCTACATCTCTGTCAGATACTGGCTCTGCACTTCCGACAATCCTTACTGGTTCCTCATCGGCACCATCGGTACCACACATGAAGCCAGAAACGGCATTTACCATCCAGCGAGAACAACTAATGAAAATGGGAGAAGAGGTACGAGACGCTGATTCAGAGCCGTTCAAAACTGTAGCACCTCTTGCGAAGCCCATGAGAGTTGTCTGGGGTGAACCGGACCGGCCCTACCTTGCGGAATGGGACCTCTACGACCATTGGTTTGGCGAAATGAAACATTATGAGCACTGGTTGGGCGATCCGCACTCAGCCGCAATATTTATTCGGCTCGACCAGCCCATGCCAGAGATCGATCTGATTCCCTTCGCCGAGCTTGCATCTTTGTTCGATCGACACGCATTTAGCCCTCCCCGCTTGGCCGAAGCTCTGGCAGAGTTCTTAGAACATGGAGACCAGAAGTACGTTGGGGCTTTGAAGGCTATTGCGACTATGAACTCGCTCTATAGCGATCTGAATGAGGTAACTATTGATGTGACGGTTTTTGAGCGCTCTCTGGTAGAGACAAAATGGTTTTGCGATCTTGCAGACGAGGCTACTGGGGTATCCAGGGACGATGCCGAGAACGATGTTAGGGGTCTGGAGGTCGTTCCATCCGAGATTGATCAGGATGATCGCGAGAACGATGATGGATGTATGCCGAGCTTCTTCGAAGATATGATGGAAAGTATGCAGCCATCTAACAATGCCGAAGGGAGCTCGACCGTGACCCATACACAACCATCTAGGCAGAGCGTTACAGAGATGTTGCGCAAAACTCTCCAGCCAAGCCGCATGAGCACCTGCCAGTCATTCTCAGGCATTATATTTTTCGAAAGCTCCTTTGATCTCCAACCATCTCAAGTGTCAAACGTCATGGCCATGTCCACTGGCAATTCACTCTTCATAGCCGCATCTCTCTTGTGCGATCCAGCAAAACCGCCGAGAGGAAGCAGGATTCGACACGTCATGGGGAATGTGGGGAAACCGGGAATGGCGCTCCTTGTACCACCTCTAGAGCCCAGGATGATGACGTTGGGAATCAATCAGTGGCACCTTATCGACCGTGCCCGGTGGGACGGCATGACAAGAGACTCGTTCAAGGAGAACACGCTTCACCTCTGGTTCACGGGAAAGATTCAAGAGGTTGATGTCGGCTACAGCGGTGTCCAGGACCGGGAACTCTATGTCCTTGAAAGTGCTGTGTCACTATACGGCAGGCGTGGCGAATGGGTCGCCGACCTCGATATCTTAAAGATGCTACAGGAGATGCCTTTTGTCTACCGACAAGAGCACAGCAGAGCAAAAAGAAATAGCGTGGCAGGGCCGGCCTTAGCATGCCATGGTAAGCATGGTCCTCAATACCGACATGAGGACTTCCCGTTGGTGGCAATCGACAACTGGGCAGAGCTCATCCAAGACGAGCAATTGAACTGCATCTTCATGGCGACTGGAAACTGGCAGGCAAGGCTGGCTGCGACGATGTTATGCATTGCCCAGGGGAGGAGGGTTTGTCTGCTCCCAGATCTTGTGTGTTGGCAGTGTGTCGTAGCCATAAAGATCTCAGAGGCAAAGTTAGAGGACCCTACCGTATACATACACTAGGGTGACAGCGATCAACTGGCACACAACACAGCCCTGTCTCTGTTAAGATATAGGTCTCAATAGGCTCTAGGATTTCATCCATTTTGGCATTTTAACAGTCTCACCATGGCCCCATTTCAATAACCTGTGACCAGTGTTTATACAAGGTCTCGTAGAAAAGGAAGAAGTTTCGCTTTTGGATTGAGAAAAACAGTGCACTTTAATTGTATAAATATTCGATAGTGAGGCAAAAATCTCGAAGTCGGTACTTGTATAATGAAACCGACTAGTTCTAGACTTTGCAAGCCATTTATATATCGAGGAATAAGCTATGCTCGATTGGAAATTTCCTCAGTTATACTATTGGACAATTAACTATAGGGTAAGATTCCAGTGTGAAATCTTGATAGACTCCCCACATTGACGGTATCTTAGCGAGTTCAAAGTCTAGGGCCTCACCGGACCGTCTAACCGAGGCTTAGTGGGTACGGTCCGGCGCACCTCACCATTCGTTTACTAATACATAGCCAATCCAGTGCCTTGAGTGCATGTTGAAAGATTGTCATGGAATGATCAGTGTCAGGTATTGGCATCATGTTCAAGGCCTCTAAAGTATTGAGAGCGGCTATGCCTCGCGTGCTCCATCTCGGTAAGGCTACAGGCAAGCCTGGCGAGGTGTATTACCCGTAAGATTCAATCCAACTGCTGAGGGATATAATGAACAGTGCTAATACTATGTGTAGTCTACAGCTCAAAGAGATTGAGAAGCCTACCCCCGCGCGAAATGAGGTCCTTGTCCAACTCAAAGCGGCTGCGCTGAACCATCGCGACCTATACGTTAGGCATCACCAGTACCCCGCCCTATCTCTTGACCACCCCATGCTTTCAGACGGATATGGAGTGATTACCGAACTTGGGAAAGGGGTATCAGATACCTCTCTACTTGGGAAAAATGTCCTCCTGACACCTATGCGAGGCTGGGTTTCAGACCCAGCTGGTCCAGAAGATCCTAAAAAATGGTCAATAACCGGATCAACCCGTCTCTACGATGTAGGAACAGCACAGGACTTTATTTCTGTCTATCAGGATGAGATTGTTCTGGCTCCAAGACATCTGTCCGCCGTTGAGGGAGCAGCTCTTCCATTGGTAGGACTCACAGCTTGGCGGGCATTGACTACCAAGGCTGGTATTCAGTCAGGACAGAACATTCTCATTACAGGAATCGGAGGTGGCGTTGCTATCACGGCTTTACAGTTCGGCGTGGCTATGGGTGCCAATGTCTTCGTTACCTCTGGTAGTCAGGAAAAACTCGATAGAGCCAAGAGCTTAGGTGCACAAGGCGGTACAAGCTACAAAGCGGATTCATGGGAAGCTGAAATTCGCCAGCAACTTCCGTCAACGAGGCCGTACATTGATGCCATCATCGATGGAGCAGGTGGCGACATCATCAGTAAAGCTGTAAAGCTACTTAAGCCTGGTGGTGTCATTGTTCAATATGGCA
This sequence comes from Fusarium sambucinum, assembly GCF_050947815.1. NCBI lineage: Eukaryota > Fungi > Ascomycota > Sordariomycetes > Hypocreales > Nectriaceae > Fusarium > Fusarium sambucinum. The sequence goes on along the minus strand of NC_139293.1, from coordinate 9,199,182 downwards.
TGACTGTGTCTCCAAAAATGAACTGGACTATGCCGGCTGTTCTTCTTAATGCAGAACTGAAGGGAACCACAATGGGTTCTAGGCAAGAGTTTCGGGACATGGTAGATTTTGTCGATCGCAAAGGGATCCGACCAGTTATTAGTAGAACAGTTCAAGGGCTGGGTAACCTCAAGGACATCGATGAGCTTTTTGAGGATATGAGAGCTGGACGTCAGATGGGCAAGCTCGTCATCGATATAGAAGGCGAAAGTAGCCCGAAGATCTAGAATTCTTTATGCAATAGATATAGTAGTGTGACTTGATATCTACACTTGGTAGCTTCTATTCGTGCCCTTCTTCCAAGGTTGGCCAACTGTCTTTATCTCATCGCGGTTATAGCTGTGGTCCGACTATATTTACACAAGTAAAGAAGAATTCTATCACGGTACAGTTGAAAGATGTCATATAAAGAAGTATCTGAAGAGTAACTGCGATTACGAAAGAATAGTAGTTATGTGTTTCTGTATTTTAGAATGTTCTTGGCCGCCTTCGATCCATATCGTGCCAACATGCATAGATCGAGTGTTATCTGAGCCTAAGCTATCGACTTTATAAGTTGACCTAGAAAAAAGCTCCATATAGAACATGTCTTTTTATAGCCATGTCATTTCATCGCTCCTGCGAAAGCAGTTGGGCTCGGGGGCGGATGAGAAGTATGGCGACGTTTCTGCATCGCTTAGCTGCACAACCGGCTTCAGTACCTGAAATTCGCCCCAATCACCTTTCAAGCTAGACATATAGGGTGAGTCTTCTTCAGAGTACTCAGGCATCTTTTGACTCCATCCTTTCAGCACCACGTCCAAAAGTTCGAGCACAAAGAGATCGGGGCCAGTTTCGTCCCAGCCAAACTTCTGGTTGCAGGCCTCCACAACCTCTGGGCTGTACAGTCCGACGTCGGGGCTTAGATGAAAAGAAGCGGCGTTCATGAGAGAGGCGAACACATGATAAGAGCCACCTTGACGTGTACGATCTCTGATTGCCATCATGGTACCAATGGCCCCGATCAGGCCAGTGAGTATATCCGGAACAGGAAGAGCTGGTAGCACACATGTTCCGTCTTTATGGCCCAAGCTACGTCCAGTGACGTAGGAGCACCCAGAAGCAGCATCTGCAATTTGCTGCCATCCAGGTCGCTCAGCCATTGGTCCATCTCGCCCGTAACAATTCTCCTCCACATAAACAATGCCCTTGCCTCTTTTGGCAGCTATCTTTAGAAGATCGTCACGGCTTAGGCCCTTACGTGCAATCACCCCTGGCCGATAGCCCTGGATGAAGACGTCGGCATCTTCGATCAGCCGCAACAAATCCTTTACCTCATCCTCCTTGGCCAGGTCAACGTCCATCGTTCTGACGCCAGCATTTAGAGTAACCTGAAGTGACTGTAACATATTCTTAGCTGTGATACATTGGCAGGATAGGTGAAAATATTAGAGACACACCAGACGAGGAGTACATTAGGGCAATTGAGGGGATATTCATGACTTACATTGAAGTCAGGGAGGCGTCCGCAATTGACGCGGATCACATCAGCTCCAAGAGCTGCCAAAATCGTCCCGATGACAGGACCTGCAATAATTCGAACAAGCTCCACGACCTTGATGCCCACCAGGGGTCTTTTGTCAGCAGATACTGACAAAGGAATGGCTGGTGTAGGGATTCCATGTGTTTGCTGCCTGTAGTTGATCAAGGGGTGCCTAGACAGATCCTTGGCCATGCGTGTTTGTCTCCATCCTGCCGGAGTATAGCAGATGCTCCCACAAAGACCTTGAACTAAATGCATCATTTCGAGTTCATGAGCCCCGAACTTGCGCACATTCTCGGCGATGACTTGATAGGCCTCGTCATTGCTGCTGCATTTTTGTGATGGGTCGATACCGATGGTTTGTAGTACCGGATCTGCGCCTAGAGACCCATGTAATTGAAACCAAACGCCATCGTCCTTGGTTTCATAGTTTGCTGTAGCGCGCAATCTGAGTGGCGTCCCAAATATATCTCCTTCGAGATCTTTTGGGAAAATGGCAGCTAGCTTTCCTTCTTTCGCAATCTCCCGAACGGTTTGCCCGTTTCGCTTGGTCATGCCCACACTTCCGAGCCAAAACGCAGCATGATCGGTATTGACTGAAGCTCCACGGGTCGAAGCAGGGCCGTCTCTGAGTTCCAAGAGCTCATTGGCAACGATGCCGCTCATAGCATGCAAGGCACCCGCGATGACGGCTGATTTGAATGGGCCTGGTACAATTGTTTGAGAAGAACCTGTGAAAGACACAGTGTTCAAGATGGCAGGATCTTTGGTGAACCCTGGCGTCGCTTCGGCCAGTACTTTCAGAAGTCGACATGCATCATCAGGCACTGATAACGCCTCAGCATCGATCCAGGTTCCCGGTCCATAAATATCATCGCCTGAAACTACACGCGCCATTGTGGTGTTTGGCGAGTGATAGAAGAATAAATAATGACGATATTTGAAGGAACAATTATGTTAATCGATGAATAACGGGTTTTCTGGCTTCAATTTATCAAGTGACCAGATTGACTCCAGCGACGATGGTTGGTCTATCTTATACCAATTATCTATAACCCAATTCATTCATCAAGCTACTAGCTGACTAAAGTTGTCCGGCTGTTCGGTTCAAATGCTTCGTTTATGTGTGGGTAGAGTGGGCACGGTCCGTACTTGAGCCGGTTGTCACAATGCAGAATGTATTTTACCGAAACCAGTGTTTACTATTGTGGGATCATCATTGACTATATGATTTTTAATAGATAAGGTACCTGAAAAACATCAATTGCATTGCCGTTGTCGGCCGACGATCTCGAGATAGCTCACAGGCTTACCGTAGCAACGAAACTGTAGAATGGAGAGTAGTATTGGGGGACGTAGCAGAATGGGGAGCCGTGTTCCTTGCTGTTTTATGAGACTCCATTACATTTCTTTCAAATTCATTGGATGTAGATAGCAGAATTAGGAGAGGAGGTATCACGTATATCTATCAGTCTGGTAGTTCAACATGGCGCGAGATAAGTACAGGACGTTGGAGTAGTCATTGTAGATTTACCATCTAACCCTAGGTTACTTCTATTTCCTACAGATTCTTCCATGTCTAAAAAAGACATCCAGGTCGAAGCGTCTTATGCGGCTTTGAACCGATAGATAATATCCTCAAATCGCCCTTCTGGAAAGACATACAGCCATCTGAGTGTCTCGCCAGGTCCACAGAAGACACCGTGCATCGCATCACCAGGGATCCATAACATACTCCCCTCCGTAACACGGTGTCTAACACCGTCAATTTCCACTTCTCCCGAACCTGCAAGGACGTAGTAGATCTCTGCCTGAGTGTGCTGGTGGAGAGCGAGTATCCCATTAGATGGACAAGTAGCGATGCCCGCGCACAAGCCATTCGAGCAGGTTCCTGGACTGGAAAGTAGTGTCTGCCAAACTACACTGCCGTATGTTATGTCGGGGAACGAGCTGAGTGCTGTCTTATTGACCTTTTCTCCATCTAGGATCACTGGTGAGAGCTGGTGGAGTGTCATGGTGTTGCTACCAGATAAGAATCAATGTCAGCTTTTCAGACTCTGAAATGTTTATGAAGGGTATTATAGTTGCGACAAACCGCGGAAGTTACTTTGAACTCACGTGAAGCAATCCATTATTAGTAATTCGTGCGTGCTGTATCGCTGGTCAATTGTCTTGGTGATTTAAAAGACGGATTACTGCTATATTGTTTGTGTTTGTTCTTAGTCAAAGTTAGAGATAGCGCCTCTTAAATCATCAAGCACTATAAAGTTGCCCACCTCATCTTGAGCACCCAACGCATCACTGCAGCCATTACAGCTTAGCTACAATTGGTTGCGTTCTAGAAGTTCGAGATGATCCAGGGATTTGGAGGCACATAGTGGAGCCGGTCCGGGCCAACTCCTTGATGTCCGAACAAGTCTAGTCCTAAAATGGGCATTTAATACGACAATAGAGGGGCTCGGTTTCAAGCCCCGGCTATCCCGTGCCTTCAAACATGACCTCAACGGCGTCTCTGACCGTGGTCGTGTCCGTGTCCGAGTCCGGAAGCTACTCATCGACCCATATTAACAGTCAAGCATCTACTGTTTGCCCTGCTGTGCAATGGAGAGTAACGCTAATGCTTACTTTCCGGTGCAGCGCATCGCCAAGGCTTGCCTACAATGCCGGTATGCAAATTGATACTCTCACATTCTGCCCAGCGATAACTGATCCAGTCAGACGAAAGAAATGACGGTGCACCGGTGACCGACCTATCTGCGGACAATGTCAACGACTCAATATTGGTGAGTCATGCTCGACTTGTTAGATGTAGTGAACTTGAGTGTAACGTCAGAAGATTGTGTGTATCCGGTCGAAACATCTCGGCAGCATGGCCCTAGACAAGAAGGGCCTTGTACAGCGAGTAGCGACGATACCCGCGGTTCAAGAGGAACCTGCGATTCAAGTGATATGCAGGTATGGATTGATTCCCGGCTTTTTACTGAAACCTGTATTCAATGCCCCACGTTAGACTTCAGATTTGGTAAGTAAGATCGCGACACTCGAGGCAAAGGTTGACACGATGGGATCAACCCTACAGCGGTGAGACTCACGTCTCCCTCTCACATTGAGAGCAGCGATGATAAAACACGTACTAGAATCGAAGGACACCTCGCTTCGCTAGTAGGAAGTAGTAACCTTCCTGGTATGGGGTTACCCTCGCCATCTGGGCAACCTGAAAGCACCCCTAGATCAGGGCAAGTGACTGAAGAGCTAGGCACCACATTCCAACATTCACGGCAAAGTGATTACACAATGGAGATCTTTCGAACCCCAGAGGATATTTTCATGGCAGTCATCGATTCGTACTTTACCTACTTCCAGAATCAGCCGTACTCGTTCTTTCACGAGGAACATTCCGGCAGCTTTTGTCGGAACAAGCTATACCTAAACATCTTGTCTTGGCCGTCATGGCAACTGCAGTCCGATTTTGTTCGCATCCATACTTTTCCGGGCGTGCGCTAGAGATGTCTGTCGAATATGCGAATAGATCTTGGAAGCTCATCGTATCGGACTGTTTCACTGTCGGAAAGGTAGCGGAGATATCGACAGTCCAGACGGTGGCCTTGCTAGGCCTATTCGACTTCACTGGTGCGTTCCTTCATACTTTGACACCTGAGATCCAAAAATTATGAGCATTCTTTCTTACTTTGACTATAGCTGGTCGATCACGCCATGGTTCAGCGTGGGTCAAAGTTGGTTTGGCCGTTAGGATCGCTCAGGATTGCGGACTCATGCTGGATAACTCAACGCACCTCTCATATGTGAAACAAGAAGAGCGACGGAGGGTGTTTTGGTCAGTATATTTGTTAGATCGCTTGGTCTCTTGCGGTCGGGGTCGGCCACCAGCCATCGTAGACGCTTCGTGCCACGTGCAGCTGCCGTGTGACGAGTCGATATGGAGGGAAGGTTTATGGGTCAAAACACAATCATTGGACGAGATTACAAACAGAACACTTTCTGTATCTCAGCGACAATCTCCTTTGGCTCAAGTCATTGCTATTTCGCACATCCTAGGCCGATGTGCGCAATATGTACTTCAGGACTTCAACATCAGAGGCCCACATCCGCCTTGGGATCCTGGTTCCGACTTTGCTGGCATTGAGTCCGATCTTCTACATTTCGAAGCCTATTTGGAGATTCAAAGACCAGTTAATGAGATACTATCGGCCCATGTCTCGGCAGAAGGAGAAGTGGACAGCCAGTCTACAGGGCCCATCATCTTTTCTCGTGCACTGTTCCATCTCTGCTATTGTCTACTCAACCATCCATTCTTGTTGCGGCGCCGTATCAACACATGCCGCAACCTCGCGCCCATCAGTTTCATTAAGCGATCATCTGATCTAGCTTGGCTTCATGCGCAGCAGATGATGTCTCTTATCCGTGAGGCGCGGAAGCTAGGCTGCTCCTTTCACTCTTCGTCTAGCGGCTATGCAGTTACAGTCGCGGGCTCCATTATCGCGTTACGGACCTATGATGAGGACCCAGTAGCTCGTGAGCAGGCCCAAATACTGCTTGAGGAGGGTTTACTCTACCTGGGTATCATTGGCCAGCACTGGTGTAATTTCAGAACAATGGTAATGTGCTTGATTGCATCTTTCGCTATATTCATCCACTAACGATTCTCGATAGGCTTCGACACTTCGCCAAATAGTCTACGATGAGTTTTCAGGACGGCAATTGAGTAGCCTCACGCAATCTCTGAACATGACTCTTGTCGAAGAAGAAGCTATATGGGCGGTGGTTGACTACAATACCATGTCAAATCAATTCGGTGAGGATGCACTGATGAGTGGCCAAGAGTCAGATGGCCAAATAACGAACTCATGGATTGATCTTTTTGGCCCTATTGATTATGCTATGCTATCTGACGTAAACGGAGCGACTTAAAATCAATGATGGGCTGGAACAAATAGCAGTGGTTGAGATATCGTACTATTTCGAAGTCTTTTAGTTAGATCTCAAATATGTTTGAAGACAGCGATACTCTGCCATGTGAGAATTTCGACTTTAAAACAAGATTCAAGGTTGCTGTTTTCCAGCTTGGATAACGATAAACACATTTAAGTTGAGTATTGCATCAAGGCAAAATAGGCTACACCTTAACGCTGTGCGTACCGGAGCTCAGAGAATCAAGAGCCTCGTAGATGACGCTGAAGTCACGATCTCCAAACTCCTTGGATCTAGCTAGTGGTCGGTACGTCTCCTCGACGCAACGCCCGATTGCGAGAGGCACGCCGGCCTCTTTGGCAGCTGAAACAGCCAGAGCAAGGTCTTTGTGAGCCAACTTGGTAACGAAGCCGCCCTCGTACTTTCGGTGTGCTGGAGGACTAGAATCTCCGGACTGGACCTCAGGGACTGGATGATTGATCTAGACAAATGTATCAGCGTAAGTTCCTACGAGAAGAGTTTAAACCTCTAGAGGCGAGATCGCTGGAAGACCTACTTCGCTGGATCAGCAACGCCCCGTGGAGTTATTGATGATGTCGGCGAGTATCTGCGGATCAACTCCGAGTCTTTTGCCTAGTAACATTGCCTCACTTGTTTTCATTAGTCTCTGATTTCGATTTTCCCGTATCATGGCTGTGTCTGACTCACCTCAAGCCAAGCATGGTGATGCCAAGTAGAAGACTATATATCATGGCGAGTGCCCGCGATCAGTGACTATTAAGAATCGCTCAGCGGGCGGTCGTTGTACTTATTCGAGATCTTCGCAGCAAGCCCAGCCCAAAGATCGCCACAGTATGTCACTTTGCTAGCCATGGAACTCAGGACGGGGACGGCGCGATCAAAAGAGGCCTTGGATCCGCCTACCATGATTGCCAAAGTTCCTTTCTCAGCACCAATTACACCTACGCCATTTAAGATTAGTGGTAACGGGAAGGCTGGGTCACAATACTTACCTCCTGAGACTGGGGCGTCGACCAAATCAGCACCGACTTGCCGCAGCTGCAAGGCGACGGTCTTACTGATACTTTGCTCAATGGTCGACTGATCGATACAGAGAGTTTGAGCACGTTGATCTTGATTCATAGACTTGAGGGCGCTCAAAACACTATTGCCTTCGCTGATGTAAACTTCCTGGACGTGTTTTCCCGTAGGGACCATACTGATGATAGTCGAAGCTTTCTGCGCTACATCATAAGGTGCTATGAGACGTTAGCTGTGCTGTCATAATATCTGTAATTTCCTTTGACATGCTGCACACTTACATGAGCAACTAACGAGAGGAACATTGGGGTGCTCTGAGCCATGTCGTTTCATGATATTGTCAACGGCGGCCTGGCTCACATCACACAAGGCGAAGCCGATCTCCTTTTCACCATGCGATTTTGTGTATCTCGAGATAAGGTTGTTGAGCTAGGTAGTTAATTTAGATTGAATTTTGCAGAATCGGATCTGCATTGTTTCACCATATGATTACCCATGGCTCCAAGGACAATGAAGCCGATTTTATTAGACCTTTCTGTTGAGAAGGATTTGGCGGATGTTATTCTAAAAAGGCTCTGGGCCCCTAGAACGGAACGACATCGGACCAAGCTCCCCTTCCGAGGGCGAAGAAGGTGTCCGACGAGGCTGGTCTGTTGGAGAACGATATGGGGACGCATGATTACTCGTCAAAGCCGAGACGCAAGATGATCAGCCAAGCGTAAAGTAGAAAAGGCCTCGCCGATATATTATAATTGATTTCTAGTAATAATAGAAGAGTCCATGATGGGTTTGTTATTAAATATCTTCGAGATTAATACCCTCGGATAACTCGAGCTCTGGTACAAAGTATAACAGTTGCTAGCGCATGTATGTGGAGCCGGTCCGGCCTCCGGCTCTAGACTAAGTCACGACTACCCGATATACCCCCCTTATTACAAAAGGTTGTGAAAGTAGACAAAGGCCCCTAGCATCAATGCCAAACAAGTTGCCCCTCCTGCAACAAGTCGCAACGCCGTACTCTCTTCATTGGAAGAACAGTCAATCCCGTCAGGCTTATTAGGAAGTCGGCCGCATACCCAGGAAGTTACATAGGCTTCAAAACTCGCCACAGCTGATTTATCCAACGAGACGGCGCATTTATCTGCCTTGGTAGGTGAAGATGGAACAACTGGGCAGCGGTCGCCCATATAACTCTGGTCAGAGATAGGCGTACGAACTGTGTTTGTGACGTTGATGGCGATTCCCGCTGGGGCCGAGCAACTCTGGTTATTGGTTGCGGCAACAAGGTCGATCGGCCTCAAGGGACCTTTTGTGGTAAAGGTAACGCCAAAACTGGATGAATTCACTCTAAGCATGGTCATGGCACCACGGCCAAGAGCTTCAGGTTCCTCATAACAATTAGACCAGTAGAAATGCACATGCAGGCGCCATGTTCCTGTCTCATTAAAAGGATGACGGTAGGTTTTCCACGCAAGGTCAGAGTCGCTGCCGGAGCGATTTTCCGTTGGAAAATCAAGAATACCGCCTGCGGCATATTTGTCGAAGTCGGGGTAACTCCACACTTCATAGCCCATTGACGGGTAAAGGAATGGTAAAAGCCCTGTATTTCGGACAGAAATGACGATGGGCATGATTGGCGACGGATTATACGTCTCGTTGCGTGGGAAGACCAGTTCGAGTTGCATAATTCCAGTTCCATCCTCAGTAGCCGCAGCCCTTCCCCAGAGCAGGAGGGACCAATAAGCCAAGCGGATTAGGTAGGGTTGGAGGAAAAAGGGCATCTTCTAAATGAGGATATTGAGAGAATGGAGAATGTGCAGAGGTACAAAGGCTTGAGCGGGTTCTTGTAGATAGGTGCCGAGTACCGCATGTAACTACTCCGCTGTGAGTGGTGTACCTGCATGGCCGACTTACCGGCTTGGTAGTTGTTGGTCGCAACCGAGGGCTTGGCAAGGCAGGGATGTTGATGGCCTCTGGGATGATATACTTTGAACGAGAACACGACCAGAACCAACACTGCCAAGGCCGTCATCACCTTCCGCTTAAAAGGAACCTCCCGACATAGGCTCGGCAAGCTACACGCGCCACAGAATATTACCACTGAAAATAACTCCAAGAGGAATGTTACTTGTCGAGGATGCAGGTACAGAATTCGAATAACCGACAGGGCCCATCATTTCGACTTGGTGATAAGCCCATCACAAAACTCAAGGGAAATGAACAGTATGGTTCGGTTTAATCAGAACGCATAATATGGTTTTCGGACTCATGGTCACTCAGATTATATCCTTTCCTTTGATAAATATTACATTATCAGTTATGTGGCTAATTAAATAATTTATATAAGATTAAATGCCCCTGACATAAGTACCTAAAACCGAAACTGGATTTATCTTTCATGAGGTTCGCGTATTATCACGTCAGCAGTATCCCTGCTTCACGTCCGGTGACAACCCTGTTAAACTGGCGATTGGCCCATAAGCTGCACTGCGTGAGACGTAGCTCAGCCTTATCCACCAACATGCCTTAGGCCTTAACCTTATTTAGACAATGCGTGATTTTCAAGGAAGCAACCATAACTACAAATATGGCACAATGTCCGAAACTCTCGGCTGCAATCAGTAATCATTGTCATTCTTTCCTGTTCATCACATCGCCTTCATTTTTCCTAAGCAGGCAATGCCATCAGCTCTTATGAATGCATCCGCAAACGGCTTAGACATCAAGGCCGTCGCATTTGGCGGCAACGTCGACGAAGAAGTCACCCGAATTTGGAAAGATGTCGAGGACCGCGTTGTGCAAATGGCGGGCGGTGATCCGGCCAAGATCAAGCAAGGACTCGGCATCAATGATGTACTACAGTATTTGAACGAAGCACAGGTCAAAGACAAGCAAGTCTCTGAAAAGTATGGTACTGTCAAGAACATCTTTAACAGAACCCTCCAGTGCATTCAGACAGTTGGTGGTATCGTCGCAGATGGAGCATCCTATGTACGTTTCTAACCACATCGAAAGGTTTAGAAATATTTGCTTACGCGTTCATAGGTCTTTGCTCCAGCTGGCCAATGCTACAATGCTCTCACATTCGTCATTCAAGCATGGCAGGGGTATGAAGGTATCTTTGAGAGTCTGGCTGGGCTTCTGGAGAAATGCATCGAGTTTCTCGATCGTCTCGAATACTACGCTAAGCCAGGCATGGATTCGAAGCTTACAAGAGTCGCCTGTCAGCATCTTCAAATCTTTGTTAAGATCTGTGATCGCAGCCTTCGACTCAGATCCAAGAGGAGCAAGTTTTCTGCCTTTATGAAACAGATGTTCCTAAACGACGATGGTATGCAGGGTCTGTTGAGCGAGATGCAGAACCTAGTCGATAAAGAACAATCGCTTGTATCGGCACAGACATGGAAATCTAGCAATGAAGCAGCTACCTATTCAAGGGATGGCTTATTACTAACTCGAAACTTGCACAGTAGTTTAGTGGACGACAGGAACAAGAAGCAACACGAGACTGAACGACTGAAATGGAAGCAGACTATTGTCAACGCACTGGAACTAAACTCTTCCATTCTGAAGCCTGACTCCCAAACGCCATGGGATAAGGCATGGAAACGGCACAAGGAAAACATATTCGAGGGTAGTGGTGAATGGCTCATTCAAGACCCTAGGTTTGCTTCTTGGGTCTCGAGTGATCAAGATTCGAAGCAGATTCTAGCCTTCCAAGGTGAAGAGGGTGCAGGAAAGACACTTTTAGCAGCTAATGTTCTACTTCACCTTCGGAAGATGAGAGGCTCTGGGCCCAAAGTTATAATTTCTCACAACTTCCTTGACAAGGATTCCAAGTCGTCAATCGTCCAGGACGATGCTCTCGATATATCTAGACATGTGATGGGGCAAATCGCTCTGTCTCATGATCCTATTATGAAGAGTGTAGCGGGCATCTGCGATAAAGTACGAGACTTCGGCAGCCCACTCGAAATTTTAACAACACTTCTCCTCGACAATCAAGACCTTCTGGCTATGGACTTGAACATGTTCATCGTTCTCGACGGTCTGGGTGAGAACGCTGAGGTCTTGATCAAGTTCTTGCAGAATTTCTCCGATAATCCTCTTATTCAGCGCACTCGAATCCTCCTGACGGGAACGAAACAATTGTTTGAAACTATCAACAAGGCTGGTGGAGTTAAAATGGAGAGAATCGTTCTTGGCGAGACAAACAGCAAGGATCTTGAGATATACATCAAAAAGCGCATGGATGGCATGGAAATTCTCAAAGATACATCTCGGCCAACCATTTTAGACCTACGTGCCAAGATCCTTCAAGATCTCCAGTCCTCCACGGAAGGAGATTACTACAAAATTGGACGAGTACTTGATAATATAGCCAGTGCAACTGAGGCCGAGGAGATCAACTCGTTACTTGAGTCAGCAGGTGACATGCGCCCTGACCAAATCGAATCTGATATTGAGAAACTGAACCAGAATTGCACGGCGAAGGAAATTGCTGAAATCAACGAAATCATTCTCTGGGTTAATGCGGCCAAGATTTGGTTCACTCCGCTTTCGATGGAGGCAGCCATCGCTCTAAAGGCCGGTCCCGGAGGGAGAACATCACTGATGTCAGTAGAGGCCAAGATTGCGTCAAAGTACAACATCTTTTCTACTGAATCAGGCTTTGTTCAGTACAAGGTGGATAGTGTTGAGAATATGATTCCGCTCAAGAATCGAGATGTTACCGATGATCAGAGCTCAAGTGGATTCAAAGAGATCCAACCAGCTGAGGTCAACATCATCAAACATTATCTGTCGACAGTATGTCCAAGCGATTTGTACAAAAAGTTTGGCTTCGACCAATTTTTCGAATGCAAAATGACGCGCAAGAGCAACTACGTCTGTAGGGATCCAGACAACGCAGAAGCCGCGATGGTTCTCCGTTGTATATCCTGTCTCGCCGATGAGCGGACCAGCAAGACAGAGTACCTCCTCTCTTACGCAACCGAACATCTCCAGCAGCATCTGGAAGAAGCCGACTTATCATTAACTGACCGGGCTATCAAGGCCGAGGCAGGGAAAGCCTTGGTCCGGTTGTTCACGGAACAATATGCTTTGGACTCTCTTTTCGGCTTCCACTTGTTTATTAAGGATTCTTTCGAGGTTTCCTATTCAGCGGATGGCATTCCTGATACTTGGAATACCTGGATCCTTTCAGACGAAGGAGTCAATTCCATTGCGAAATGGTTCAAAGATTCGGCTGTCAAAGAACTTGTCAAGAATAATGAGTTGATCGTCTCTTTTGAAACCGCCACTAATCGCCATCTGGCTCTATTTGGCACTGCTGCCACGTCGGCGGCTCAAGACCTTTTTATGAGAGACACAAGCAGACATGAGACTATTCGAGCCTTCATTTTACTTAGCGCATTACTGAACAAGGTGAGTAAAACGTCACCCAAGACGACTCTGAAGCGAAGCTAAAGGATTTTAGGGACAAATTACTGCAGACAAAGAACCTATCGACAAGGAGAAGACCGGCGAGTCTGAGAATGCGGAGACCGAAGAAAAGAAAGGCGTAAGTAGTGAAGACATCGACCCAATCTACAAACCAACCTTGAAGGACTTTCAACGAGTGGAAGAAGGGGCAAGCGAAATACTGAATGTCACAGAGAAGGACTCCAAGTGGGAGGCCAAGGCGTCCCTACTCCTTTCTTATATCGAAGGCGAAACGATTCCCAAGACTTTGATTGAAGAGAGAGCCCGCAAGGCGCTAGAGATGAACTCCAACAGCTGGGTTGCTGCATACGCACTTTCTCGCGTCACAGAATCCAGTGATGAATCCCTTCAGAACCTTCAGAAGGTCTTTGAAACTCTGACTGAGGACACTGAGTGGCAGAAGGAACGTGGTCACAAAGGTATCTTGGCTCGAGTCATCTACGACCTGGGAGACAAGTATTGGACAGATAAAGACCAACGTGCAGAGGCTATTGCCACCTACTCCACTATATTCACCTTGGGTCGCTCGATCGAAGTTTTCTCAAGTTTCAAAGGTGTTCTCCAGAAGTATGCCGAGGCAGAACGCTGGGATGTTATGGCAGGGTTCTTTGACCGGCTTCTTGATGAACCTAAAGATGGACCCAACTTGGCAGGTGACTTCGCATTGTACGAGTTTTTCAACCACGACTTCCATACTACATTCGTCAAAATGGTTCGCGCGTTGGACAGATTCGACCTCTTGGATACTTTATTCGCTCGAGCCATAGCCAAGGCAACCACGAAAACAGAATTGGAAGGTCGCGGATGGGAGTACACTCTCCGGTTCCGGTATGGTGAAACTCTCTTTGAGATTCCTGGCCATGAAGAAGCTGGAATACGTGTCTGGGAGCTGTTACTCAAAGACACATCAGATGACAATCGAGAGTGGGTAACCCGCGCGATGGTTAAGTGCACCGTCCCATTATGGTTGGAACTTGCCATCGCCAGTAAAGACAACTCAACACGAGCACAGGGATTCTTTGACAAGATCGAGGCTCATTATAAGGAGCTCCAGGCACTGGGGTCGCGCGATCAGGAGTCCACTATTGTGTTTGCTCAGTACTTCATGTACCGTGGCGATGTCACCAAGGCCAAGGAGATTCTGAAGCCCTATGTCACAGAACAGCTAGAGATGCTTTCGGACGATCGCACCGACAATGACTATTCATCCCTTTGGATTCTTAGTCAAATCTTGTCAGTGATGCGGGATTATGTCAATATCGCTGTTTGCATGGACATGATGCGGTATACCAACATCTTTGTAAATCGCGAAGAGTACGAGGCCAACTTGACCGAATACCACGAAGAGCAAGAACAGAAGAAGCTTGCTGAGACCAAAGGGGAATCCTTCGAAGGTACATTTGAGTCTGAGCCCCAGGAGCCGGATAGCCGCATTCTTTATTGTGACGGTGATGACGGCTGTGAGGCCGGTTGGGAGTTTGCCAGCGAAGTCTGGACATGTATGACTTGCAGCGGCCTGATTCAATTGTGCGTTGATTGCTATGATAAGTTGCAGCAGGGAAATTTGAACAAAAGGGTCTGCAAAAAGGAACACGAGCACTATTTTTTCCCCAAGAGGAATGTTGAGGAGATTGATGCGCTTCCTAAGGGCTCTGTCAAGGTAGGTGAGAGGACTATCACTTTTGAGGAATGGAAGGATGATATTCGGGGACAGTATGTAAACTTCGTATCTCTTGCGGCTTGAGAGTTGTATATATAATAACGTGATGAAAGATCATCTCATTAAATGAGATGTTTTCTCAATGGGATTCACCGGTCCAAATACACCCCTGTAACTAAAAATAGATAAAGTTGTTTTGACTAGCTGTGTTAGGCGAAAAAAGATGGCACGTGCTCAGTCCCGTGACTGCCGGACACATGGTACAGGGTAACATCTTAATCTAAGATTAACAACATCCAGTTGTTAAGCGTGAACCATCTCGCTCATTCACTCATCTATACAGCTACGGATACCAGTATGCCAATGAACCATTTGATTTCACCATCTGCAGGACGTGAAGTGCCAATGCTGGATTTTTGTTGAGCAATGGGGCTTGCTGTTCAGAAAGACTTCGGGCTCCCGCTCAGTTTACTATCAATAAATGTCACTTAGTTGACACCAACTCCAAAACACTTCGATTGAAGATCAGTTCTAATGCAAAATAGGTGACCGGAAAGTGATGTTGTGTTAAACTAATGGTAAGACTTTACGATATCTAAGAGAACATTGTATCAAAGTTCACTCCCTTCGCATAACCCACGACAACCTTTGAGCCATCAGTCGTAATGTCGCCAATCTTGACATCCAAGTCTCCTTCGGTTCCATCTGCATTCGTGATTCCGGCGGCACCCTTGGTGTTGACCATATTTACCTTACCTATCTGAAGCCTGGTACGGTTCTCTTCTACCTTAGATTGAAGGAAGTCCAAGAGCTCTTGGTAACCCTTGGATAGCTCAGCTCCTCTTGCTACGTCCGTGGCAAGGTCGGCGGCATCATACTCTGATTCTACTGCATCTGCATTATGCCGCTGCAGTTCGCCTGAGCCCTGCTTCACAACCACTTCAAGTTGCTTATACTGCTCCATCGCAACAATTCTGTGTCTTGAGTTAGTCATTGTGTGAAAATAGGATTCGAGATTGTTGGCACTTACAAGTTCGCACCACTGAGCGCCAGCCCAAGCGTTGACTTGCACACACTGAGTTCGGTCGTGAATGCAACAACTCTGTCTCTAGCTAAAAACCCAATGTTGAACCTGTCTCTTTTCGAAAGCTTTCCATCACTTGAGTGCTTCAGAAGCTCCTTAAGCTCCGTATGGAAGCGACTGCAGGACTGTTCGCAAGCCTTGAGCGCTTCTTCGACGTTACCGTTCTTTGTGATATCGCGAAACACCTGCTGTTGGTCGCCCGCCCCTCGTGCAGTTTGGAGACTCTCAATTACGGACTGAACGTTGCGAAGCTCTGTTTTGACGTCGGTGATGACCTGTGAGGCCTCTTTGATGCTGTCTAGGTCGCTGACGAGGACTTTGATCACGTGCAGTGCTGTCGCGGCAATGCCAATGGCGGCGGACACAGTTCCAACAATTTCAGCCATGGTGGGCGAGAGAAAAGGCAACGAAAGAATTCATTAGGAAAGCACTTTGCGGCATTATAAATAGGAAGAGTAGGCTGTGCCTTTTGTCAGGCCGCAGCACGGGGCCTCAATAGCTCGTGAACGGGCTGAGCTGCATTGAAATTGGGGAGAAAATGCCTCAGCCAGCCAGTATAGCCATCCAGTATAGCCATCCAGTATGCCTACCAAGATTAGCTGAGACACGAGCTGAAATGTGTTGGGCGGCTAAAAACTATCAGTGTGTCTAACACATAACTTGGTTGGTTGAGGTGGGGCTTTATATGTGCCCATCTGACCCATGAGATCCGTTCTCTTGGGTAATAAACGCTGATGCTGATGATGTGCCTCCCAAACTCAACCAATCAAGTTAGTTGGCTTGGTTATTGGACACATTGGAAACTACGCCTCAGTCACAGTAGCCGATGTGTGAAATCAGGCTGTGAGCCTTTGTTATTTCTTTCCTCGATGTCCCTTCTCTTCTGCTGAGGCCCCGATTCAGTCAAGCTGCAGTATGAAAACAATGGAAAGCGAGACCAAGCGGGTGCATGTCGGCGATGTCTACGCCTCACCGGGTTCCAGGGTGTACGCAGGTATTTTTGAAGGCTATGGTATGCTGCTACGCATTTACGTCCCTCAGTCGCCCTTGCTAATCATGGAAACAAACAGAGCCTACTCCGACTGCGGAGGATTGTAAAAATGCCTTGTTCGTTTTTGAGCCTAGCACAGCTCGCGCCGAGCTCCTTCGCTACAAAGGAAGCCTGACGCCAGGAACATGCGAATGGATCCGGAGTAATGACGACTATAACTCATGGCTACAGTCCGATGACTCGCAACTCCTCTGGATATCTGGAGGCCCTGGCCGAGGAAAGACGATGCTTTCTATTTTCCTTAGCCAGGAAATGGAGTCCCTTGTTCAAAAGCCGTCTCCGCTCGTGCTCTACGTCTTCTGTGGAGACAATGTACATACCTCAGAGATCGACATCGTGCGATCTCTACTGTACCAGATCTTGAAGCATTCCCTAGATTTGGCCAGGCACGTGATACCTCGGATGGGAACTAAAGAGAGGATGCGGCATACGCTGAGCTCACGTGGGGATCTGTGGGAAATCTTTACACATATGATCAGCGATCCAGAACTTGGACCCATAGTCTGTCTAATTGACGGTCTTGACGAATGTGCTCAAGATGCTATTAGCTGGTTGCTCCAAAATCTTCGCCAAATCTT
The DNA here is from genome assembly GCF_050947815.1 of Fusarium sambucinum. NCBI lineage: Eukaryota > Fungi > Ascomycota > Sordariomycetes > Hypocreales > Nectriaceae > Fusarium > Fusarium sambucinum. Next base: position 9,181,794 of record NC_139293.1, on the reverse strand, counting down.
TGGTGACAAAACCCAGTCACGAATACATCCTGGAAGCTCGGTTAAGCTTGCGATAGTCAGCCGGCCCATGGCCGGTCTAAGTGGTTATCGTCGAGTAGACCTCGAAAACATTAGCGAGTCAACTACACAGGACATCATTCAGGTTATCGACGCCCGGATCAAGGAGCAACAACTCTTTTCAGAGCTTGATGAGAGTTTCGAAGAAGACATCAAGAACACTCTGAAGGAAAAGGCTCAGGGAACTTTCTTATGGGTTGGTTTTGCCATACGCGAGCTCCTACTCGCGCGAACCAAAACAGAGATGCAAGAGGTGCTGAGAAGCCTCCCAAAGGACCTCAAATCCCTCTACTCCCGAATCCTACTCCGCATTAAGGATCAGTGGCGAGGAGAAGTTGCCCGGCTTACAAGTTGGGTGATACAAGCGAGACATCCCCTCACAGCGCTCCAGCTGGCAGATGCCCTGAAGATGGAAGTTCAGACTGTCCACGACCTCGTGACTCTGTCTGGATCGCTCTTGACATGGGATGATCAAACAGTATGCCCGCCCGCACTTCCCGGTCCGGTAAGGATTAGACCACCGAAAATCTACTGGAATCCCAACGAGAAAGTCCTCAAAGTCGTCCACGCTTCAGTAAGCGACTTCTTGAAATGTAAAGCTACGAGTGACGCTCTGTTGCCACGACAACTCCGCATGAGTGTCGAGAAGACTGAGTTCGAGATGGCCCAGAGCTGTCTCGCTCAGATAAACAGCGGGTTCTCGGGCTCTGCTCTACCTAGGCCACTCTTTTTTTTGGAATCCAGACGCGAGGTTAGGTATACCTTTCTGACGTATGCCACTTATCACTGGGTCGAGCATGCAAACAGTTGTGGAAAGCGCATCGACGAGCTTTTCGACCCGCGAAACCGCTTCTTCCAGAGCGAAGACGACAAGTTTGTGCGGTTGAAATGGTGGATCGAGTATTATGTGCATCACTGGTTCAAGCGCAAAGAGAACACCAACGTGCCGCTTCTACAAGTGTGCTCATCTCTCGGGCTTCTCTCCTGGGCAACAAGGTTACTTGATGAAACGTCCAAGGACGTCGACTACGAGGGTGCATTTGGTTTCACCGCACTGCATTACGCTTTCACCAATCAGCATCAGTTAGTTGCGAGAGCACTCGTCGACCACGGAGCTGATCTTACGTGGACCCGGAAGCACGTGCTAGAGGACGAATTTACCTACAAGTACGTATCTCCGATCGGAATGGCTCTTCAAATCGACCCTCTCATGGCGCAGCCATACCTGCAGGCAGCGCTTGGGAAGTCTGGTTCCAGCTTTCTGAGGTGGTTCACTTCATCTCGCAACATCGTGCTAGAAAGAGACCTGTTCGAGAACGCCGTGAACCGAGAAGATGACAAGGCGCTCCAAATTCTGCTAGACAACGGGGCGGTTCTGGACAGTAGGACAGCGTATCCTGCACTTTCGAGGGCGGTATCGTCTCATATAGGTCTGCCCGCGATCAAGTGGCTTTTAGACCATGGCGCCGACGCCAACGCTAGCGAAAAGGGGCTTGTCCTGACAGCCATTAACAACTACCCACCTGATGCTTACGAGCGTGTCAAGGCTCTCCTCGAGTACGGCGCCGACCCTAATAGGGGAGACGACAAAGGTTCTTGCCCAGTCCAGGAGGCAGTCAAACAAGTCGGTTCGAAAACAATTAATTTAAACATGATTGACCTGCTCCACCAGCACGGCGCTGAGATGGCCCGTTTCGACGCAGCTCTCGGCACGGCCATCACAATGAAGGATCGCACCGACGTTCTGCAGTTGCTTCTCCAGCTGGGGGGCAACACGAACATGTGCGATAATTCTGGCCAGCCCGCCCTCCATCGGGCTATTCTCAATAGGAATGGCGACGCCATGAGGCTACTTCTTCAACACGGCGCTAATGTGAATGCCCAGGACTCGGGAGGAATGACAGCACTCCATCAGGCTATTGATAAGATGAATGGCGATGCCATGAGGCTTCTTCTTCAACACGGCGCTGATGTAAATGCCCAGGACTCGGGAGGAAAGACAGCACTCCATCACGCTAAGACCCAAGAATTTGCAAAGATACTCCTCGACCGAGGCGCCGACGTCAACGCTAGAGACACTGTCCTCGAGACGCCACTCCTGTATGCGTTACGCACTGGGCATGAGAACCTCGCAGAGCTTCTTCTGAGTCGTGGTGCTCAATTCGACGTCCAAGACGCCGATCACAATGCACCCCTGACTCACGCAGCTAAGGGCAATAATGTTGCCCTCATACACGAGCTTCTACAACGCGGAGCGAACCCGAACGCGAGCAACACCCACGGCATGACCCCGTTGCGGAACCATGTGGCTGCCTACAATCGGCCATACTACTACAATATAGATGCGATTCAGATAGCCATACTCTTGATTAATTGGGGGGCCAATGTGAACACCAAACAAGGGCCGGAAGGTGACACGCCGGCTCGTACTGTGCTGGATGAGCTGCCCTGCGAGAGATTGACTTATGTACAGGCAGAAGTCGCTCGTCTCCTTTTTCAGAACGGAGCTCGGAGCCTTCTATATAACAGGGAGCCCCTGCTTAACGGAATAATCCAAGGACTGAGGTTAAGGCTAAAGCCGCGAAAGTCACTTGCTGCCAGAATAGCCTTTTTTCTAAGATAGGCTCTGCTCCCTTAATAAGTCTTTAGGTAAAAGATTACTTAGCTAATATCAATAAGCTGGAAAATAAAAATAATTTAAGAAGTAATTATAAATTAGGTAAGATATAGTATTTAGTATAATACTATTTATTAATATTATAAATACTATTTTAAGTTAAATAGTAATTATAAGATTAAAATAAAAGACTTTATTGTTTTTAAAGTATATTTAATTATTTAATTAATTAGGTTATATTATTAAATATATATTTAATTAAGCTTTTTAAGAAAGCTTACTTATAACTTTAAAATATTCTTTAAAGGTTAATGTAAATAATTAAGATTTTTAATTCTCTTTATATTAATTTATTCTATTTTTATATTTACTATTTAAAATTCTTTAATTAAACCTTTCCTTATCAAAGGATTTTCCTTAGTCTTACCCTGACTTCCTGTCTGTAAGCCTGTATGCGGCTCGTACCTATTTCTGCTGTTTATTATTCACTGACCTCACTGCTACTAGCAATTTCAGCCTATGGCTCGAGACAATTTTCCAGCCAGCCGTTCGCAACACTGTCTACGCATCCATATTCTTCCTATTACCACTATAGTTTGCATCCCTACTTCTGTCCTGTGATATTCTGCTTGTGATAGATTGAATTGCCTGGCTGTGGAAACGAATCCCTAAGTTGTCAAGCGCCCTCAATAACTGTAGTGCAAGAATCAGACAGGTTTCATACCCTATATCTGTCATTTTGTCTTCTCAGGAAGCTCGCGCGGCCTATGTCTCTGTGCACTCAATAGCGCCAATAAAATTTCCCTAAAGTTTTAATGCATCCCTAACTGACTATATTATATTAATCCACTGGTAAATATGAAGTATTATTTAACTGCAAGTAATTCTCCTAATAAATACACCTTCTAACTACATGTGAACTGCGCCCTCTTGTATACAAACATAAAGGCCAAAAAAGGCAAGTAATAGCGAGGACGTCATGCGTGGGGATTGTGTAATTTTGTCAGTTGGCAAGTCCCCGATAGTTCCGAGGGTGTAAGAGAGTGGCAAAACACAACTATATATCGCGATGATATAAGACCCTACGAGGGGAAATAGTAGTGGGCTTACAGAGAATACCTTTGTTATCAGAACACTTTATCAACAAGGCAACACGTACTTCGCGCAGGCATTGTGATCCTTTTGCGAGGAACTATCATTGCACAATGGCTCATCACGGAATCAGCGCTTCTACTATGACCGTTCCTATTCAGAATGTTCTCCGCCTCACAAGTGACTAAACAGCCTCAGCTCAACAACAGGAACAAACTCCGTGTCAAGCAATCTCCCATGGGGATGAACTGCCTGGTATGGAGCTATTGAACCATTTGTGAGCATGAAGATTAATAATATAACAGGTATTCCTACGTTCCCTACCTTTCAAGATCACCGTCGGCACATTCTTGTCCATATGGCGGCAACCTTTAGGCATTGGGCCCGTCACAACTACACCGAAGGGCAGTCAGGTCATATCTCAGTTCGCGACCCTGAGTACCCGGGACTTATGTGGATGAACCCTCTCAGTCGTCATTTCGGCAGTCTCCGTGCCGGCGACATGGTTTGTCTTGATATAGAGACTGGTCGGGTTGTTGCTGGTAAGAAGAACCCTGCTACAGGCGGTATCACGGTGAATGCAGCAGGATTTTGGATTCACTCGGCCATTCACAAAGCCCGACCCGACGCACACGCAGTTTGCCATGCACACACCGTTGCTGGTCGTGCTTGGTCTGTGTTTGCTAAGCCGCTTGAGATGCTCACCCAAGACGTGTGCAACTTCTACAATGCTCATGCTGTTTACGATGACTACGGTGGTATTGTCTTTGCTGGGGAGGAAGGGCAGCGTATCGCGGCAGCATTAGGGACCGATAAAAAAGCAGCAATCCTGATGAGTCACGGACTTTTGACAGTTGGAAGCACTGTTGATGAGGCGGGATTCTTATTTGGATTACTGGATCGGTCATGCGCTATTCAATTGCATGCAGAGGCAGCATCTGCGAATGGACTCAAGAAGAGGATTATTAGTGATGAGGAGGCTGCACAGAACTTCAAGATGGCAAGCGAAGCTAATGTCCTGTATAGAGAGGGACAGGCGGATATTGAATACGAGATTGAGGCGGTAGGCGGCGAAGAGGAGATGGCAAAAGGTTTCGGGGATCTCAAAATGGATATTTAGCGTCAGGCCAGGCACTTTTACAATCTTGTCTCTCGTTATCTTTCTTATCTTATTATGCTATTAGCTCCCGAACCCAGACTGACTGCCAAGCCCCAAGTAGTTCTTTTCAATCAAAGTACAGATAGTTTCTCCTAGCGAGTTTCGTATACCAAGGATTCCGAATGATCTTCTGCTACTAGTCTGTTAATTTCCCCGCATTACGGGAAACATACCTATATTAGTGCCGATAGGATATTCCATTTTATTTGTTAATTTCTGTACTTTACTAGCAAATGCAAGCAAATGCAAGTCCAAGCCTCTCAATAACTCTAATATTCAACAAAATATCCATATAGATTAAAAACTTATTATTTCAAAATAAGGTTCTCTCAATAACTGAATTTCCCACTAAGAATATACGTGACTGTCAGGGCAATAACCAAACTCTATAATGAGGGTTATATAGAAGAAGCTTCCGAGCTGTACGCACAGTAGCTGTTTCTTCCTCCTGCAATCATCGATCCACCAATATTCCATTTTATGACCTTTGAGCCGGGACTGGAGGGTGACATTCTGGCCTAGGCTAAGCAAACACGGCTTAGCAGCAGCAAGTTCGAAGCGGTGGTGGAGATAAGGCCAGGGGAAACATTCCAAAATAAGACATTCAGGACCCGTTAAGTCTTGCTAAAAACAGGTGTTTTAACAACTCCGCATCCTTGGAATTTACAACCACAGATGCGCAGACTCACGCGATAGAAATATCTTCAGAATATATCGAGTTCTTGCCAATTTATGTTTATCCGTATGTAGATTGTTATAGCGAACTGACCCGCCAGATGCCCAATCCGTCGAAAATGCTCAGGTCCAAAGCTGGCCGTACTCGGACATTTACAGGATGCCGAACGTGCCGACGCAGACATACCAAATGTGATGAGGCAGTCTGTTGCCCAGTACCCTCGCCATGGGCCATGTCTTTCACTGCTAACATAGATTTAGCGCCCAAGCTGTCGTGTCTGCGGACAGTCCGGCCTAAACTGTGACGGCTATGGAGCCCGCTTGCAGTGGGCCAGCGACAATAGTGCCGAGTTAGCAAACGATCACCAAGCATCCGATCTAGACAGGCTTCGTTACCCGCTGTTTTCTGGTAAGCTTGACGTGCTTCATTCGATCTCATTGTACCTAACAACGAAAGATTTCGAACGTCAGTCTATGAGCGACGATTTATCCCAAAGCTTAGGCTCCCAAACAGCTGAGGATGTTTTGGCAGACCTTGACGCTGGCTCTAGAAAGTGTCGTCAGCAAAAGGTCTTCTGTCTATTCAAAGGACCGTTTGGTGCCTTTCGAGTCTTAGAAGGTGGGCAGATACCCGACGCTGCCGGCTACAACGCTTCACCATCGAGCGAAGATATGTATGCATCTCCAGACCATTTAGAAGGTCAAGATCAAGTTGCCCAAAATAGCGATGCTGAGGATGTTGAGAATGACGATTGGATGCAACAACTGGATGACGTGGACTTTGATAATTTTGATGTTCCACTTGATTTCATTCTCGATCAAGATGCACACCAAGAGCCTGGCACTATTCAGTCGCTAGTCTCGTATCCATCCTTGGACCTGTTCGCAAGTATTGCACCAGAGTTCCTGACTACGCCTGGCGTTGAGATGAATCAACTCCCAGAAATAGTCAACCAAGACACGGTAAGTTTGGAGGAACCTTTGAACGAAAGACAAGAGACGAGACGAGACTTGATACTTCGCGAGCCGTGTGGATCTATTTTCGATTCAGCTCTACCAGAGGAAGCCTCATCTTTGCTCCGGCATTATAAGCAGCACGTCGACGCTACCACAGCTACCCTAAAAGCTAAACGACAATCGCCATGGCAGCTCATGTTCTTGCCTTGTGCATTCCAAACCTTTGCCGAGCTATCGCTACTTGGAACATCGTCACACCCTCGAGTGGCTGTCCTTTGTGCTTTGCTAGCTCGAAGTGCCTTCAAACTATATAGGACAGACCCAGATGCAACAAAGTCGCACTACTGGCGCACCGTCGGGTCTAAGAATATGGACAAAGCACGATGCCACTTACAGAGAGTACTAGATCAAGATATGAATTTGGCCCACACAATGGAATATGAGGAATTGTTGATGGCATTTCTGGCCATGTCAATAACTTCTGTAAGCTCCATAATAGAAACAGGATTATTATGAAATAAGTTAACAATTGTAGTTGTATCACGATGGCCGCACCCCCCAGAGTCTTCTCCTCGATGCTGAGAAACTGATCCGCCTCCATAGATCCTTTACTGGAGGGCCCCAAAATGTGAGGATCCTACATCACGTATACACATATCTACGTGTTATAGTAGAAAGCACATCTTGCTGCATATCAGATGAAGCAGGAGATAAAGGAAACGAACCCCGACATATTTCACCTCCACGCACATTCCGTATCAGCGAGGATTCTCTCAATGTTGGACTTGACCCTACGGTTACTAAGACTGCAGAGCTCGGTTACGGGGACATCCATCTCGAGGTACAAGGCCTTTGGGAAAAGACATTACATTCAACTATACACGGAATTCCGGAGTCTTTAATGACGCTGCTTGCACAAACAATATCTCTCGCCAACGAAAAGAAACACTTGGAGACGGGCGGTCTGACTAACTCAAAGGTGCTGCGCGACTTGAAGAGACACACTCAGACATTAGAGAAACGGATCTGGTCTTGGCAGCTTGACTTTGAACTAGCTAATAGCCCCCCTTCCGCCGACCAAACTTCAAACTCTGACCTCGAGCTTATTCATCACCCTCACACCCAACTGATGATCTTGGCGGTTCACCGAGCACTCGTCATCTACTTCTATCGTCGAGTTCACGATGTTAGTGCCATGGTTCTCCAGGATAACGTGCGTGAGACTATAGAGTTTCTAGAACCCTGTATCGAAACATTGGCGGATGATGATGACTTCACACCCAGTCTAGCTTGGGCCGCGTTTGTGTCTGCGTCTGAAGCCATCAAGCCGGAACTACAGCAGAGAGCGCTGAAATGTGTCTCAATCACGGACAGCCAGGGCTTTCATTACGGTCCCAAGTCATCGGCTGACGTTGTTATGTCGATATGGGCTGGGCGACAGCGTACATAAAGGGTTACATGTAATTACCGGGATGGTCTGCGAGCGGTTAATATTTTATTTCCTTCATCATTAAGGAAGGTTCATGAAGAGTCCGCAGAGACTTTGAAAAATGGCCAAGTAGTTTCGGAGTCTATACTTGTTTTTCCGTGATTTAATTTAGTGTCTGTCTTTTGGTAACGTAGTCTGGTTGTCTCAAATTCAATGTGTTACATTACTTCAAATTACGAATCAACGTTGTTTGTATAATTTGGAAGTGGCTTCATCAAGCTAATCATGTATATTAAAGCGACCTACGATAGCAGCTGACCGTATTGAGTGACGTCAGGCCTGCACGTATTAACCTTGATGATGACTTTTAGGTAATAGAATTCCAGACTGGCATGAACTGTCTGGTGGAGTCTGGGGAAATCTGGGGGGAAGCTTTCAGGGATCACTTGCCACTTCGCACCGACGCTATCAACTAGGCCCAAGATAACAGCCGGAGATAAGGTTGATATCCTAGTTGTATTCGTAATTGACCGCAAATGGAAAGTTAACCCCCGCATATGATATTCCTTGAAACCTTAGAAAGCTTAGTCTTGATAAGCACACGACACTCAGCTGTAGTAACTGGTCTTATCAACGTTGACCAAAAGGCCCAGTAGGGTATAAAAGGTCAGGCCAAGGACGAAAATGGATCGAGGTTCCACTTAAGCCGTTTAACAATCCACTTTGACCGATCAGCAATCTATCACACACAACATGTCGACAAATGTGAAGCCCTTTAAGATGGTGAAACTGCTAATGGCGCCGACTCAGGACAGGTTCCCGACGTCAATACTGTCGAGGGTCACGTAATAACACATGACGCCGTCTTTGGAGAGATCACTGAAGACGGTCCCAACTATCGCAATGTAAGTGCTATGTATGCTGTCTAGTCTTTCTCAGTACTCACATCGCTCTTTAGGTCGGATGGCTAGGCACTGCAGCTCTCATGATGAAAACTCAGATTGGCCTCGGCGTTCTCGGCCTGCCGACCGTTTTCCACGTCCTCGGAATTGTTCCAGGTGTTTTACTGCTGTGCATCATAGGGGGTATCACCACCTGGTCTAACTATATAGTCGGTATATTCAAGATCCGGCATCCTGAGATCTATGGTATCGATGATGTTAGCGGTCTCCTCTTTGGCCGACTTGGCCGCGAGGTCTTGGGTATATGCTTCTGTCTCTGTAGGTGCTTCGGCTCTGATAACTGGTGTCCATTGTCTAACATGACTATATAGTCTTCACTTTCGTCTCTGGGTCTGCTCTACTGAGCATATCGATCTCCTTGAACGCTTTATCCAATCATGCAGTGTGTACTGCCGCTTTTGTCGCTATAGCCGCGGTTGTCGGGTTCACATTTTCGAGCATTCAAACCTTAGACCGCATAGGTCCACTTGCTTGAATTGGTGTTTCTTATATTATTGTCGCAGGTATGTGAAAGGAAACAGCATATATCCAGAAAAGGACTTCACTCAAAAGCTCATACAGTACTCGTCGTCACTATTGGGGTTAGCATTCAAGACGGCCCGCCTAGCGTACTCAACGATGTACAGTGGAAGTCTGACTATGAACTATTCGGTCATCCAAGCTTCGTCGAGGCCTTATCAGCTATCTCAACCATCATCTTTTCTTACGCTGGTACTCCCGCTTTCTTTGCCATTGCCGCTGAAATGCGAGACCCCAAGCAGTACACGAAGGCGCTTATTATGTGTCAGAGTGTTATATCTATCGCTTGTATTGTGGTTGGGGTTGTTGTGTATTACTATTGTGGCTCATTCGTTTCGTCGCCGGCCCTGGGATCTGCGGGCCCTACCATCAAGAAAGTCTCTTACGGTATAGGCCTGCCAGGTCTCCTCATCTCAGCCATCCTTCTCCTTCATGTAGGACATCACACACCGACCACACTGAGCCAAGCGACAGTAGCTAACTTAAATTGCCTTAGCTTCCATCAAAATTCGTCTTTGTCCGAATCCTTCGTGGGTCCAAGCATCTAAGCACTAATAGTCTCATCCATTGGGCTACGTGGCTTGGGTCAACCTTCTCCGTCACACTAGTGGCCTACATCATCGCTAGTGCTATTCCTGTCTTTGGCCAACTAGTGTCGCTCATTGGAGCCCTTCTGGGAACCCTCATGTCGTTCCAGCCGATGGGCTGCATGTGGCTTTATGACAACTGTAATAGCGATCGCCGCTATACGCCCAGATGGTACACGGGAGTCGCCTGGAGCGTTTTTGTGGTTATTTCAGGAACCTTTCTTATGGTCGCTGGTACATACAGCACTATTGTAGGTATCGTTAACTCCACTGAGAAGACGAGCGCATGGTCTTGTGCCGATAACTCGAACTCGAGTTAATCGGCTTGTACAACTTGTGTCTTTAGGACGATCGTGTGTGCGTTTTTTGAAATTTCTTTTAACTTCACACAACAAAGACATCATAACCGATACCTACACAGTACTTGTGTATTTGAGAACATAGTTACAAAGATGGATAGTTTAGCTGTTGTTTTAAGAAGTGCAAACTTAACAATCTACTCAATATTTACAATTGGAACACGCTATTAGTGCAGGAAAGCCCGTTTAGCGACCCGCCTCGGCTTATTTAGAATTGTCCAATCCGAACAAGACAGGTTATCACAAGCTGTGACAGTAGCGAATAATACAGGCATTTACCCCATGTAAACCTATTCTAGGGACTACTAATGTAGAAGGGGGGTATCAAGGCTACATTGCAAGACTAGACCCCGGAAAACCCGGCGTTTATTCTTGTTTTAACAAAATAACAGAGGTATAAGTCAACGTGTTTAAGATCCCATTAATTGAGAGTGGCGGGGAAAGTGATTAGAAGGTTAAACCTAAGAAATAAACAAACCGTTACAACAAACGTGATGCAAAGGCCGTAGACTATAGATATGAAAAGAGATACACAATCCTGTGTCGGCGCTCAAAGTAAGGCTCAAAGCTATGTATTGCCACTTGGCAGACTTACGTGGCATATGTGATTGACGTTGTTGTCTATACAAAAGATAATTCTATATTTGGCATGTTTCCCCTAGCCAGATGGCAATGAATCTAATTAGTTCTACCCAATCGAGATATGCTCGCTAAATTAATAGATTTCAAGGTGGACGCCTCGGAAGCCTTCCCCGCCCAGCCTTTTCTCCACGTTATATCACGAGGGATATAGATATCCGGTGACCTGTCAATCTATACCATACATATGAAGCGGGGTAAGGTGGCATTACTTCTAACTTTTTGCCAAAGAGGACGTCTTCGGCTACAAAGTACCAAATCAAGCAGTTTCTTATCTATGGTGTTTCAGTATCTGTTCTTTACTATCCTTCGAAGGGTGTCATCCCTTTACCCTCTCTCTTCCAAAATGGGAAGGCCATGACCGCCGACGCTTATTGGTTCAACTTGGCCTAATGAGATATAAGATATAGATTGTTAGATATGAGATGTCTTGAAGGATTATAAGCAGGCCGCAGTGGCATTGCACTACAGGACGGATACTAATCGTTCTATCAGACTCGCCCATTTTTATTCATGACAGAACGACATAGTCCCATCTATATCAGCGTCTTTTTAATAAATAGAGTTTTATTCTTTCCTATCTAGCCGTCATGGCTAACCGCGGCATTTCCTGGGACCCATCGGTCCACACCATCGAAGACTTGAAACAACATGGTTCCGCCAAACTTCCGAAGATGTATCGAGGTATAACGCATGATCACAGAGTTTGGGACATTGAATCTCACATTTATATGTAGACTACTTTAATGAAGGTGCCATGGACCTCATCACCTTGCGAGATAACGAAGCAGCTTACGATCGCTACAAAATACGTCCCCGCGTTCTAGTCAACGTCGATCACATCGACATGACTGGGGAAATATTTGGCTGCAAGACAGGGTTGCCTTTGGGGTTCAGTCCCACTGCAATGCATCGCCTAGCGCATGAAGACGGTGAATTAGCCACTTCACGAGCGGCAGCCAAATTCGGCCTCTCCATGGGCCTTTCCTCATATGCGACCGAGTCCTTGGAGAACGTCGCCGCGCAGGGGTCGGGAAATCCATATTTTATGCAGTTGAGTATGGTTCGAGAGCGACAGACCACTATTCAGATGCTTCGGCGTGCAGAAGGTATGTGACTGGCTCTTGATATCTTCTTCAAAGATGAGGAACTGACGCCTGATAGCTTCTGGGTATAAAGCCGTTTTCCTCACAGTCGATGCACCACTCTTAGGCCGACGCTTGAACGAATATCGTAACAACTTTTGTCTTCCCGATGGGCTCGGATGGCCAAACCTGTTATCTACTGGCAAAGATGAGCTTAGTGGTAACAGCCAAGATCCCGACATGCCCAAGAAAAATGATTACGACCCTTCCATAGATTGGGACTCTGCAATTCCCTGGTTACGACAACATACGAAACTGGAAATTTGGATCAAAGGTATATACACGGCCGATGATGTAGCATTAGCTATAAAACACGGCTTAGATGGTGTACTCGTGTCGAACCATGGAGGAAGACAATTGGACGGCGTTCCAGCCACTCTCGACGCCTTGCGTGAGTGCGCTGTTGCTGCGGGCGGTAAGATCCCTGTCGCTGTCGATGGAGGTATTCGCCGCGGTACATACATCTTCAAAGCTCTTGCTCTTGGAGCTTCACACGTTTTTGTTGGTAGAATGCCCATTTGGGGTCTTGCCGTAAGTCAAGCTTGCTATTCAAGTAGACAATGTTTTAACCCCCAGAATCGCAGTATAACGGTCAAGAAGGAGTGGAGCTTGGCATCAAGATCCTTGTGTTTGAGTTCAAGCTTACCATGGCACTAGCAGGGTATGTATCTGAACAACACTGCTTCATCATTGCATACTAATAACGGAACTGCAGATGCAGCTCGATAAAGGATATTACCCGAGCACACATCTCGTTCCTTACCTCTGATGGGACCATGGCCAAACTGTAGGTTTCAGAATTTTAAATCAACTGTCGGATTATAGCCGATGGCAAACCTGAGACGGAACATTGCGTCAGGTAAAGACAGGGGAGTGAACGATGGCAAGATAGCAACGCGATATTCAGAATTCATAAGGGATCAAGCTACGAGTTGTTGATGACAGAGCTAGTACTAGACAAGGCAAGATACTTATCTTGCATGGAACTATCTTACAAATGAACTTTTTACCATAGGGGCCTAGCCATAGCAATACCTAGCCTCAATTGACGCTTCCTGTCGCGCCGGCGAGACATTGTCAATTCTTGTATTGCCTATGTAAACATAGATAACTCAACGAATTTAAGTGAAAGGTTAACGTGGTCGGAAGCTTTGGGGGACTGTGATTGGGCTCATCGATAGATGCGCTATCAAGCTAGATAGACAGTTCTTGTAGCTCTACCATTATTATTTTTACCCTTTGATATTTTTTTCAATATTTCGTTATATATAGAATTGTTGCATTAATAACCACTGTGTCACTTGTTTGAGTCTCGTTGCTGCAAGTGGATGTAACAGTCAAAATAGCTATGTTTAACATTGTATTCGAGGATACCATCACTCTACTATACCATCACTCTACTTTCGAAACAAGCAGGGGCTTAATGATACGAACATTTTACTCTGAATTGAGAATCGATATTGGATAAAACTATTAATTGACTTGATAGTCCATGATGGGCTATTCATCTAAATAACATCTGTATCTATCACCTAAACAGTCTTGACACCAGCGTTCTTCAGGAGCGTGGCAAGCTCAGCTCGGTGCTCGCTAGCCACCGCGACGAATGGCTTGCGGACGTCACCTGCATTCCATCCTCGGATGTCCATGCCTAACTTCAGAGCTGCAGCGTATCCGTGACCCTCAAAGAATTTGCAAATTGGCCAGATCTTGTCCCAGATCTTACGACCTTTGACAAGGTCATTCTCAACACCAATCGCATTCCAGAGTTCAACCGATAGCTCAGGGATAACGTTGGTGGCACCCCATACCGAACCCTTTGCTCCAGCAGCGAGACCATAAAAGGTAAGGGTATCCCAACCGTTAAAGGCAGTAATCTTGTCTTGTCCCAAAAGGAGCTCTGTAAGGGCAGGGGCGTTGCCAGAGGTATCTTTGAGGTATTTAACACCGACCTCGGAGAGGGAAGCCAATTGTTGGGGCTCGAGGTTTGTACCGGTGATGCTTGGGATATTGTAGTAGAGGAGAGGCAATTTGCTAGCCTCGTGGATAGCCTTAAAGTACTCCTTCAACTCAGCCAAGTTGGGAGCCTCGTAGAATGGAGGAAGAACCATAAGTGCTGCAGCCCCGGCCCTGGCGTGGTGTGTAGCTAGCTCGATACCATCATGTGTCGAAAGTGCACCAACACCAGCCACAACAGGAACTCGTCCGTCGGCGGCTTTAATAACAGCTTCAATGAGAGACTTACGCTCGTCGAATGACAAAGTCGTAAACTCTCCACTGCTGCCGCCGGGAACAATGCCATGGACCCCACAGTCAATCATGCGGTTGACGTGTTTGTTGAGATTGGCGTAGTCGATTGAACCGTCAGCCTTGAAAGGTGTAACGAGAGCAACCAGAATGCCCGTGAGCGCTTGAGGTGCCATTTTGATATTTGTAAAAAGTTTGGTTTGAAAGATGAAAAGGTACTGAATGTGTTTTAGAAGATTGTGTTCTGCTCTCAAAAAAATGAACTAACGTACTTCCAAGTTCATTTATATATGAAGTTCATTTTTTAGATGCGGTGCACATGATGCGTTGAAGAAACTGACTGTGTTCGTGGCTTACTAGCTTCGAAAAAACGCTGTAAGAGGCAGGTTTTCACCGTCACTGACAAACTGCAACCATGACAAAGAATGATATCTTCTCGGAGAGTATGAATTATCGCTCTATCACATTCTTTACCTATTTAGAATGTTACTTATTCGAAATGGCTTAGGTTGGTTACATCAATACCATAAGATATGTCTTCTGTCTAGGGTGGCTATTGCGGGGTTCATGACATAGTCAAGTTAGATAAGCCATGGAAATTCATGCTTTAGGAAGGCTTAAGCGGATTCGCTTCCGCGCCCTCTGCTAATCTGTGGCAGGGTCTATATAACTGATACTTGTTTCCGGTGAAACCTGCCCAATAACGATGAGTTAGTAACCATCCCAATCAATCCCATTACAATGCGATGTAGAGTTAGAATTAATATTAAAAAGAACGTAAAGACATGTTGTGTTTTTTGTTCTTTCGCATACAGTTATCACATATTCAGTCAACCCTTTACACTGCTCAATCACCCTTCTTCTTTTAGACTTGGAATTATATACACAATGGCGGCTCTCAAAGTTGATTTGCAGGCCCCTAACGGAGCGAAGTATACTCAACCTATCGGTTTATTTATCAACAACGAGTTCGTGCCCTCTTCGAGTGGAAAGAAACTTACAAGCATCGATCCTGCGTCAGTGCACCCTAAGCATTTTCTATTATAGAACTTAATGGTTAACTCCCAGCATTTAGTACTGAGAACGAAATTGCCACAGTCGAAGCCGCTGACGGAAAAGACGTGGATACGGCTGTCAAAGCTGCAAAGGCTGCTTTCAAAGACTGGAGGAATGTCGAGTGTTCGGAGCGTGGGCGCCTTATGGCCAAGCTCGCCGACCTGATCGAGGCCAAGAGAGAGGTGTTTGCTACAATCGACGCTTGGGACAATGGTAAGCTTTGATCGTTATGGTTTCGGTCAATGGTTCTCATTCTTACACGTTTTTAGGAAAAACCTACGCTGAGGCGATTGATGGTGACCTCGTTGAAGCTGTCGGCGTGATTCGCTATTTCGCCGGCTGGGCAGATAAGATTTTTGGTCAAACTATCAGCACGACTAGCCAGAAGTTTGCTTATACACTTCGACAACCTATTGGAGTCGTTGCACAAGTTATCCCTTGGAACTACCCTCTGTGTATGGCTACAGTAAGTATATCACACTGCTTCTTGGCTCACAACCTAGCTAATGACCCACTAGTGGAAGCTTGGTCCTGCTCTAGCCTGTGGTAACACAGTTGTTATCAAGGCAGCTGAACAGACACCGCTTAGTATCCTCCTTCTAGGCCAACTTATTAAGGAGGCTGGGTTTCCGGCTGGCGTCGTCAATATTCTGAACGGCCCTAGTGGCGAAACCGGTTCATCCCTAGTATCCCATCCTCTAGTCGATAAGGTTGCTTTCACTGGCTCAACTGCTACTGGCGCAAAGATCATGCGTACTGCCTCGGAAATGCTCAAGAACGTCACGCTTGAGACTGGAGGAAAGTCCCCGTTATTGGTTTTCGATGATGCGGACATCGAACAAGCCGTGAACTGGTCTCATTTCGGGATTATGTCTAACCAGGGCCAAATCTGCACTGCAACATCTAGAATTCTGGTACAAGAAAGCATCTATGACGATTTTGTCCAGAAGTTCATTCAAAGAGTCAAAACTACCAGCGTCGTCGGTAATCAGTGGGATAAGGGGGTATACCAAGGTCCCCAAGTTTCGAAGGCCCAGTATGACCGGGTCCTTGAATATATTGATATCGGAATCACCGAGGGAGCGAACCTTGCATTAGGAGGCCATCCGTAAAAGGTTGGCAAGGGTAAGGGCTTCTTCATAGAACCAACAGTCTTTGCGGATATAAAGCCTTCGGCTCGGATTAACCGTAAGGAGATCTTTGGACCTGTGGTAGTTATTACTAAGTTCAAAACTGAAGAGGAGGCAGTTGACTTAGCTAATGACACTACTTATAGTCTTGGATCAGCTGTTTTTACAACTGACCTAGAGAGGGCGCACCGAGTATCAGGCAATATCGAGGATGGCATAGTTTGGGTAAACAGCAGCCAGGATTGCAATCCTAGGGTGCCTTTTGGTAGCGTTAAATAAAGCGGTATTGGTAGGGAACTGGGCGAAGCTGGACTTGAGGCATACTCCCAGATTAAAGCTGTCCATATCAATATGGGTAATAGGCTGTAAGCGCAGGGTTAGGCAGGAATTGTAGTTAGTGATAAATTGAATTGAAATTTCCCTTTCGTACGACTGCTTGTTTATTATGATACACCATCTCCAGGCAGGGCTCTCTATTTCCACTCTCTTTGTAGATCATGTAGCAAGACTCCATCCTTATTTATCCAACAAACTCCTTTATAAAAAGAGAGGGCTAAAAGGGTGTTAAATACGAGCCAATACAACGAGGTGAATATATTGAGGTATACTGTATATCTAGATATTACGTTAAATGTTTTAAGTAATGCGGTGGGAGATTGTTACCTTCCACTAACCTTGGATTATAACACGTAATGTCTGATCTCGGCAGTTGATTGAAAAGGTAAGTTCTTAGTATATTCGTAGCATTTCCCCACTAAACTAAGTTGTTAGGGGTTGCAAGGTATAACGGAAATTCGGATATGGTAGGACAAATGAGGCCAATGGAAAGTTTGTCAGATCTGTCATTCCGGTTCCGAAATTCATATCCTCCGGAATAGCCCTGTTTCCTAAAATCAGAAGCAGCAATAGCATGTCCGTGCCTCCAACTAGTGGACGATCATGATTCCGTTCTACGCTAAGAAATGACTGACGGTGAAAGGGGATGATCTGCGTATGCAAGAACCCTCTCCTTCACTTGGTGAACTGGTTTGGAGGGAGGGAAAGCAAACAACGTGTCGACCATCTATTGTCAATTGTATATAGTTTATCTAATAATATCTATGTGTGCCAATATGGAGAAGTGAGTAGCTGTTATTAATGTTCTACGATGAGTAGATGTCGTCTCTTCTCACCAAGACGATTCATTTGAGCTGATTTCTTGGACTTGACGTGCATAGACATTCTAGCAACTAGGAATATGGCGCTTAGTCTTTTGAAATGCCGCTTACTAACAGCGGAAGGAAAGTCGTCATTGGGTACTAATAATAGTCTGAAGGATTGGTATCTTCCGTATGGCCTAGGTATACCCCTGACAGCATAAACATTCGGACGTGTGGTCATAATAGAAGTAGCCTTTGGGGGCGAGAAGATAGGGGCGCAGTAACAGCCTCAAGGCTTAAGAGTTCCTGGAGATGACGTTGCGTCATTGGCCTTGAGGTAATATAAAAAGAGAATATCCGTCAGAAGGGGATGAAAATCAAAACCAGCAATCTTTCATTTAAGCATCTTGCAGACACACTACAAATACTCTTATCCTATATCTAACTTCTTTTACATTCTCCACAATCTTGCCAGAAGCTGACTACCTTAATCGATGCAAACATGAGTCCCCCACTCATTCTGCTATCTTGGGTTCTACTCCTGGGATTTACCTCTGTAAAACCAGCCTACGCAACTGTTGCCAAGGCAAGTGTGCCAACCGTCACCATCCGAAACGGCACATTGATTGGAGCCTTCAATGCTCAGTTCCAACAGGACTTCTTTCTGGGCATCCCATATGCTGCACCGCCTGTCGGACCACTTCGCCTCCAGAAGCCATCCGCTGCAGAAGGATGGACTGGTAACAAGAAGGCGACTGAATACTCACCACGATGCATGTGGAATTCTCTCAACCTGATTGGTTTCAGTCAGAACACAACTGATCCTATGGACGAAGACTGCTTGTACCTCAATTTTATCCGACCCTCTGGTACCCAGGCAGGCGACAAGTTGCCTGTCCTTGTGTGGATCCATGGTGGCGGGTTTCACGAGGGTAGTGCTCGTGATGGCAGAAACAACGGAACCTTTCTCGTCGAAACGTCTAAGAAAATGAAAACACCGATCTTATTTGTTACCTTTAATTATCGTCTCGGTGCTTTCGGCATCCTCCCAGGCAACGAAATCGAAAGATCTGGTCTGGCGAATTTAAACCTTCAAGACTAACGACAAGCCCTCAAGTGGATCCAGGAGAATATCGCTACCTTCGGCGGTGACTCTTCTCGTGTTACTATAATGGGAGAGTCGGTTGGAGGCCTCTCAGTTGGTTTTCACCTTTTTGCATATGGTGGTAGGGATGAGAGGCTTTTTAGTGGTGCAATTGCTCAAAGTGGCGGTCCCCCTTTGACTATCGCAACGACTCGTAATTCTAAAGAGAGGGAAGCCGATTTCCAAGAGGTTCTTGAACAAGCAGGGTGTTTAAACAGTACACAACCTCTTGCCTGCCTTCGGGAAGTTCCAGCCAATATTTTGTTACAGGCTGGCCAGAAATTGCCAACTCGTATAACCGTTGATGGCGATATGGTCGGCAACTTAAGCGCCCAGTTACGAGAAGGTCGCTTTGTCCGAGTTCCTCTTATGATTGGAACGACAAGGAACGAATGTACTTCCTTTCTTCAGCTGGAGGTCAAGGAGCCCATCAGTACTGAAGGAGAGCTCAGACATTTCATTGGAACTTCTTTGAGCAAGCGAGGCATTTCCAACGAGTCCATCCAACGTTGGCCAGAGCTTTATCAGGATGAGATTGAGAACCCTTCCGAGGGAGGTTTAGGCACCGTCCTTCCAAATCCAGATGAACAATATGGCTCTCAATATGGTAGGGCAACTCTTTGGATGGGGGATATGATATTTGCGACCAACCGTCGCCTGTCGAACCAAGCATGGGCACATTATGGGGTTCCAAGCTACAGCTTTCTTTTTGATACTGTAACTGCTACCACGGATCCAAAAACACTGGGGGCTGCTCACTTTCAGGAAATGCCTTATGTGTTTGGTAATACACAGGGCGTCGGCTACGATGAGGACCCTTTCCCGTCTAACATAGCCGAACGTCAGAAGCATTATAAGCTTGCAGAGATCATGAGCCGAATGTGGATCAGCTTCGTAACCACCGGGTCACCCAACTCTCATCAGAGTACGTGTTTGCCCTTTTTTACGACAAAGATTTCATGTTCAAGATGTACTGACGTCTATAGTAGAATCGGACCTTGACGTCAATTGGCCAGAATATTCGAGGGACAAGCCTCAAAACATAGTATTCAGCGCTTCGCGGGGAACTCACTTACAATCTGATACGTGGCGAGCCGAGGCTATAGATATGATAGCTGAGACTTATGGCGCCCTGTGAGATAGAAGGCATTCAAGCTTCCAGATACGAAACATCAATCATCTTCTATCTAACAAAGGGGGGTTTCTCTCTCTTTCTACATAGAACATGGGATATCTTGGATCATGCGGGGTACAACTGGGTGTGTTTCCTGAATTTAGTGGCCTAAATAGTAAAGCCTCCATAACGCAAACTGAATTCATCAAGGCTTCAATACCCTATCATTTAGTTCATCTCTGCTCACGATCGTGAATTAATATGTCTCTCTTCAGAACGGGCAACAGAATATGAGGTTTCTCTAGAACTAGTTCGATACAATATAACTTAGACTAACTATGACAGATACTTCGGGTAACAAGCAAACAGCTACGATTGCTTTTTCCGAGATGATCCTCATAATATATGGACTTGCACCAATCGTCTTGCAGACGGCCACCTAATTTTCCTTCAGTGTGTGTTATGAACCTTGACTTGAATGCTATTTGAGCATGGCTTGGGTATGGCGGCAAAGTAATTGTACAAGAACTTTACGTCGATGTCATCCGTTTTATAGATATGTATTCTAAAGGGTTTTTGCTGCGAGGTCCATACTTTGCTCTGCCTTTGCCATGTTTATGCACAAGTACTGGCTTGAAATCTAGTTAATTGACAAGAGGTAGTTACGGCGCATAGAAAACTCTTAGCCCAGCCATCTTTCCGACCTAAAGGTCCACGGGTTAGGGAAGATATCCTCATCCATGTATATCAAGGTCTACATAATCGTTGGTATACCCTCTGGTACATTATATGTTATGGCCTCTATCTACATGACATCTTAATACGGTAGCCGATTAAGTTCTTCCAGGGTTCCCAATTAACCTTCTTTTGGCTCTTTTCTTAAGTGCTTCATAATGTAAGGGTATGCGAGGATATGGTAGTGAGCGATGGGGGAGGTACCTAAAGTATATTCCAAGGTCTGTGCCTAAACCTAGCGAGGATAGCGCGCCGGGAATGCACTCGAACTGATGCTTTCCTACTAGCTTCAATCGCATGTGGCCAAGTTGCGAAATGTCAGGTGTTACGAGACAATTTGCCAACTTCATTGAACTAGTTCGACATGGATATTGTGAGCAATTAATGATTCAAGGTGAATGATCTAGAGACAGTCCGAGGCTATTCGAAACCATAGAGTTGGCAGCCTGTGACACCCAGCATTACCCGCGATGTTGAGTTGGTAGTTCACTTAAGTTATCGGTCCGAATATCTTAGCATGCCGGTCGGCGTAACTACCCGCCTCACGGGCTCTCTTTCCTGAGAAACCCTGCATGGTTATGTCGGGTCCAACGACTAAATCGGTGCTGCAAAAGGGGTCAGACTATTTTAATATCAGCGGCATATACTTTTCCCCGTTTACTAGTACAACAATCTTCTTAATGGCCCGTTTAGAAAGAAAATAACAATCCGGCACTAAATAAAGCTTGACCTAAAAAGGGCAAGTTTCCGATCGGTATCCCTAGTCAAGCGCAGCAGCATTGACGCAAATCTTCACTGTAGATGAGTTGCCATGTATTGTAGAAAAGGACATCAGCAAAAAGATTCCACTGGCTTAATTACCATTGTAGAATCAACATACAAGTGCGCACCTGGCTGATCGATGCGATAACTAAGAAAGTGGCAGAGGTGATGGAGGCAGCTTCGGCTTCGCCCGCTCAGTGATGTGTTAGTGCACATTAGCAGACGATGGAACTGTCATCTTGGTAGATCAAATGGGTAGTAAAGTGTAGATGTTAATTACGACATACACCCGCCGCCTAACAGAGTTGGTAAATGATTGTGCTAGCTTGAGCGGATCCGTAATTATCTACACCTGAGATTTTGCTATGTTAATTGCTATGCGATTAAATAGGGAATCTAGCGTTTCCCATGAGTCATAAACCTAACCGGAGTACAGCTCGCTTTAGGAATAGTAGGAGAAAGAATCTTTTTTACCGCCTGTATTAGTCAAACTCCACCACGTGCTTATTGCGAAAGTCTTTTCCGCGGTGAAGTCTATAATTTTATAGGCTAGCCGGAGAAATAAAAATTAGCAGGCATCGGATTTTATTCGAGTCCAGGCGTTATAGAGTTAAGCCGCGGCATAATAAAATTTTCATTAGCAGGAATAGCAAATATGTAGCAAAAGCATTTAATATAAAATTAAATTCTACCGTTTCGCATATAATGGTTATACAGGCATATCAATCCTTGCTCGTGTTTGCATCAACAATAGCAATGCTATTACAAGTTATTTTCTTAGACTACGCTATTCTACAGAAATCTATTAGGCATAGCTCTAACGGCGTCCTAAATCAATATCGTCAAATTGACCGCCCCTATTCTGAACACAAGGCACATATTTGTATGACTAAAACCTAAGAGCTTAGTCGGTATCCTAAACTATTTACTTTACACCCGATGGCGGAAGGACATGTATTCTAGACTTTCGCTATTTCCAATAGTTAAGGTTCTGCCGCGGAAGTTTGAGGAAGGACGTTCTTGGTGATGCGCCATATAATGTCATATGGCATCACCATCGCGTCCGAAAATGTCCTGAGATATCTGCATTTCCGCGGCGACGGCGCTGTCCTTGAAAACATACGTCTTGGCCAGCAATGTCAGATGATCAGATCGTGATCTAGCCAGGAATGCCATGTAAGCAGCCCGAAAGTGTATTCGCTTTGTCTCGGTCTGCCGCCCGGTGTTATGACGAGTACAACCCTTGAATTATCATACGATCTGGAGTCATCATTTGTAATGCCCGCACCCTCCATGACATTGTCACATGAGATATTAGCTACTAATGTTCCAGCATGTATGCCGCCGGATTAACCGGAAGGATGAATTAATTCGTTAGAATGTTTGGGGGCAAGCCATTGATATGGCTCTACAGCTTAGCTAATTGACCAATCGGTAGAAGTGAATTACAGTCATATTTCAGGTGTTATACCAGCTGGTCCATATAAGACCAAAATGTAATCCGCATCTTTATGTCCCGATGCCAGGGAAATTTAATCATTGCAAGATTATACTACCAACGTCCAATCTTGCTAAACGCTTTCTCTTTGGAGCCTAATTTTCACCAAGAAAACAAGATTATTCTATCGAATTACCGCCACAATGTCTTCCGATCCGCCAATGTTCCCTTTCCAGCGCGCCTCAGGCTCTGAACCGCCTGCAGAGTTTGCCCAGCTTCGCACCACGAATCCCGTCTCTCAGGTGAAGCTCTTCGATGGCAGCCTTGCATGGCTGATAACCAAACATAAAGATGTCACTTTTGTCGCTACATCTGATAAGCTGTCCAAGGTGGGAAATTCCGAGGCATCGCGTGATGGGGCATGTCATTAATCAAATTTGTACTTAGGTTCGTACACGTACTGGGTTTCCGGAATTGGGGCCAGGGGGGAAACAAGCCGCTAAAGCAAAGCCCACCTTCGTGGATATGGATCCGCCGGATCACATGCATCAACGGTATGTTGCACCGTGGATCGAAACTCATATCGCTTAAGCTTATTCTTATGCAAGGAGTATGGTGGAACCACTTTTCACAGCTGAAGCTGTTGAAGGTCTTCAACTATATATGCAAAAGGTAGTGGATGAACTTCTGGCTAAAATGGAAAGTAAGGGCTGTGTCAATGGCCCAGTCGACCTGGTGAAGGAATTCGCGCTCCCAGTACCCTCATATGTAGGTCCTAGGCCACCCGCTTGAGAATGTTCCAGGTTGTGACTGACAAACACAAGATCATTTACACTATTCTTGGAGTACCCTTCGAAGACCTTGAGTATCTTACAAACCAGAATGCCGTTCGAACAAACGGTAGTTCTACGGCCCGAGAAGCGTCGGATGCTAACCGGTGGGCATTATATGGACGAAGTTCATGGATTCGATTCTAACAAGAAGTAGAGGTCTACTTGATTACCTCGGCAATTTGGTGGAGAAGCGACTACAAGAGCCTCAGAACGACCTCATCAGCAAGCTCTGCTACGAACAGGTCAAGCCTGGTAATATAGAGAAGTCTGACGCAGTACAGATCGCCTTTTTGCTTCTTGTTGCAGGCAATGCCACCATGGTCAATATGATCGCATTAGTGGGTGAAGATGTTTCCCTGTCGCGGTACATTACTAATAGGCTTAGGGAGTCGTTACCCTGGCCCAACACCCAGACCAGCTCTTTCAGTTGAAATCCGATCCTTCACTCGCACCGAAATTCGTTGAAGAGCTTTGTCGTTACCATACTGCATCTGCGCTCGCTATTAAACGAACTGCCAAGGAGGATGTTCATATTGGCGGAAAGGTAAAGGCTAGAAGCTTTTGAAATGTTCAGACATTGACCGTTCCACTAGTTGATCAAGGCAAACGATGGCATCATTGCTTCAAACCAGTCAGCCAACCGAGATGAGGATATCTTCGAAAATCCCGATCAGTTCAACATTCACCGCAAATGGCCAGCTCAAGAACCTCTTGGCTTTGGCTTTGGCGATCATCGATGCATTGCGGAGCATCTTGCTAAGGCTGAGCTCACAACCGTGTTCGGTACGTAATCAAATCATGCCCAGTATCTCAAGGTGGAACGTTTCTCATCATTACTAGCCACCCTTTACCAAAAGTTTCCAAATTTGAAAGTTGCGATCCCACTTTCAGAAGTGAACTACTCTCCACTGAGCAAGGACGTTGGTGTTGTTGATCTTCCAGTAACATTCTAATCTAATATAGCCTGTGCTGCACGGATTGGATTAGTTGCTGGCGCCTCGCCGTTGCTTGGGCAATGAATGATTGACTAAATTCGATATGATGGTTCATTTGTAGCATATGAATCGAGGTATCATAAGGTCAACAACCTTGAAGAATGGAGTAATTCTAAACAAGCCGTGTACAACAGTGGTGACAGTTCACACGGCTAATACGGCTATCACGGGCTATAAAAGTGGTTAAGGAGCCCTCATGAATCGGTCGTGAGCCGAAGACAATTGAGTCGTTCGTGGGCTGCTGTAGTGGGAGGACAAATCGTCTCCGTGAGCTCTTAGCATTTTACAAGCATGAACATCGTCTGAAAACCCGTAAATTATGGGATTAAAGTATGTATCTAGCATATCTTTTGAACAAGACAGTGTCAATGTGTGTGCCTCGAGTTAGGTCTCCATGCAATCAGTTGCTCTCTCTACGCCGGATAAATAATGCCTTACGACCTGATTACTTCTATTTGTCTTTGGCTCTAAGTATGTTACTTCTAATACAATGCTTCTATTTTGATTACTTCCAAAAACTGAACAACATTAGTTTATGTGATGATTTACATTAAACAAGCCGCCTGAATAGCATTAACATAAATTTGGCGATCCTGCCTCCTGACTTGCTACCGCACAAACGCCACCACTGATCCTCAGATAACAAATCGAGGCATTACTTTTGCTTGTGGAGTTGGCTATAAACATCCCTTTGGAAATCGACGATTAAAGGAGCAATGCGTGGGTCAGAGGCTGGAAGTACTTGAGTGGCAAGTCAGCCACAAACTCCTTTCGTCGTGTCAATAAACTCTGGTTGTTAGTGCCGTCAATTTTCCCTGAAGGTATGTCTGGTCCTCACTCACCCAAAAATGATTCGGTGCGCCACTCCTTATCATTGTCGAGGGACCCCTGGCCCCGTTTTGCGATTTACTGACTAGAATGCTGCCTAGGCCCCAGTTGAAGCTGTCGCTTAGGTCGAAATCGCCGATAGCCCAGATTAGGTTTGACTTTTTGTCCTGTAAAGCTCCCTGGCTAAGATCTAGTTTAACTATCTTGCAGTTAAAGCTCTATATCTGGCGATCTTGTCCAAGACGGTTCTGCAATAACTCGCTTTTATAACAGATAAGACCTAGAGCTCGCAGTGGCGCAGTTCTTCTCGAACCTAGGAAGACCGTGCAATTTGCAGCTCCGACAAATACCAATTCTGAATGGCCCGCACATCATAGCTTAGAGCCACAGTGTCGAATATGTCCAGATGCTTCTTAGCCAAAGTCCCATCGTTCGACAAGCGGCCAACCCATTTGCCATGCTTCCTAGCAGCTGCCACGATCTTCTCGATTGCGTTGACAAACTCAGGCTCATCGCCTTTTGCAGGGACGTAGCCCAGAATTGAAAGAGCAAGGTCGTTGGGACCTATGAAGAGCATATCTATATTGATGTTAGACACCGGATTCGATAGTTGATTAGCGAATCAAATGACTTACCAACACCAGGCACGGCGCATATAGCATCAACATTTTCAACACCCGACTTGGATTCAATTTGCAGACAAGTAATAATGGTCTCATTAGCTGTGGCCATATACGTTGGGATATCAACCCCGAACGCAAAACCAGGAAACGCTGAGCCTTGCCCTCTTAGACCTTGAGGGGGAAACTTGGCGTATTGAACCACATTCCTAGCGTCTTCAGCCGTATTAATCATGGGTATAATAATGCCATGAGCACCAGCATCTAACGCGCGCTTGATCAAATCTGCATGGGTCATTCTAACACGAACAAGTGGAGAAATGCCCTGAGATGAGATGGCGGTAACTGCATCGTGCATAGAATCGTCGCTGATATGTCCATGCTCGCAGTCAATAATCACAGCGTCTACGCCAGTAGATGCTACCAGTTGAGCTGTTCGAACGGACGGCAGACCTAAAAAGGTCATTATTGGTCCCGACTCAGCGCGAAGAGCGTTGAGGAGACGTAACCGCGGGTTCTTAACGGTGGTTGTATGAGCTGAGGCATGCGACATGGTGCGGGATGTTGCATAGCAAGATTGATGATGACAAGGTACAGAGTGAGAGTGACGGACTGTTGATAATACGTGAAGACGAGAGGGTTACTTGTAATGTGTAGAGTCTGTAGTAAAATTATACATGACCAAATTCAGATAGTATGTACCATAAACACGACAACTCGGCGTACGTCCTGATGGCCGACCAAGTACGTATACCTCCAGTGAAGCGGAAATATTAGCCTGGCGATTGGCCCACTTTGATCTAGGTAGAGTTTGGTTTTTTGATCTGGAAGCCTCCAATGACTTGGCCTCTCAATCGGCGACATTTTTATTCCCGAGTCGTCAACCGGCGTCCGTACGTCTTGCCGGAAAGGCCGATGTCGGGTTTCTCTATCATCCCCAAAGTCATTGTATAAGTCATCATGGCACCCGATGAAATTACCTTTACTTACTTTGCTCTCGATAGAAACCCTTCCTCTAACTGCGGAAAAAAGAAACAGCCAGCAGAAACGATGTCATTCCTTACCGACATTCCACCTACCCAGCCGGACGCGGCCTTTGCTCTGGTAGCAGACTTCAAAGCGGATACGAACGAGCATAAGGTCGACTTGTGTCCAGGGTTCTATCGCGATGATAACGCTAAACCATGGATACTTCTATCTGTCGCGCAGGTAATGCAAAACGAAATTAAGTTAAATAATGTCTCGAATACAAACTGACAACTTCCTACAGGCTAAAGAGCGAATACATGGGAATCCAAGTCTCGACCATGAGCATCTCCCTCTTGCTGGTCATCCAGGGTTACTTCTTGGTTCCCAAAAGCTTCTATTTGGCACAACCCGAGACCTGAAGCGCGTTGCGTCGATCCAGACAGTTTCAGGTACAGGCGCGAACCATATCGCTGCACAGTTTCTCGCAAACAAACTCGGGCCTAAAACAGTCTGGATCTCCAACCCAAGTTGGATCAACCACACGGAAATATGGAAACTTGCCGGCCCTCAAATTCAACAGCGGTTCTACCCGTACTATGATGCGGTACAACATAGGGTGGATTTTGAGGCGATGAAAGAAACTTTGCGTAGGGATGCGCGTGCTGGGGACATCATCATTCTACATGCATGCGCTCACAATCCTACGGGAGCAGACCTTACAACTGAGCAATGGAAGATCGTTGCAGAGATCTGTAAGGAGTTGGGTTTATTCGCGGTCTTTGATATCGCCTAGTGAGTTCCCTTTCTATCAACGGATAATGTTCTCAATTTGACCATCTTGTAGTCAAGGCTTTGCGTCTGGCGATCTTGTTCAAGACGCTTCCGCAATAACTCACTTCTATGACAGATCAGACCTAGAATTCGCAGTGGCGCAGTCCTTCTCAAAGAACTTTGGCTTGTATGGGGAGCGCATCGGGGTTCTTCACGTCGTAGCACTCGAAACCAAGACTGCCGCAAAGATCACACCGTTGCTAACTCAACTGTCACGAGCTGAGATTACGTCTTGTCCCTCCTACGGTGCAAGGATAGTAGCCGAGATTTTGAGTAATCCGAATCTTTACGAGCAATGGCTACGGGATCTGGTGACCATGAGTGAACGCATGAAAGGCATGCGCAAAGCTTTGTATCAGGGATTGCAACGCCGAGAAGTCAAGGGATCATGGGACTATCTGCTTACCGATGTGAGTAAACATACAACAGAAACCACTTGGGATTTTGCTAACGATGTTCACAGATCGGCATGTTTTCTATGACGGGACTTGCTCGCGCACAAGTCGATAAACTCAGAACGGACCATCACGTCTACCTTCTTCCCTCTGGGAGGTTGTCCGTGACCGGATGTGAGTGATAACTTCTCGTCTTTTACAAAATTCCTTGGACTAATAACTTTTTACAGTGACAAGTGGCAATGTAGATTATGTTGCGGAGGCTCTACTTGCTGTGCTAGGCAAGAATTAGCCTAAGGAGTCAACATGCTGAACTTTAGATAAAAGGGTAACGTATGTTTCTAAAGGACTTGAAGGTGATGGGATAAGACAATTGTACTCTTAGCTTTATAAAAGTTTCTTTATTGATCCTATGTTTTTTCTGATCTCTTACGCTCGATCCAAAGCCTTCTCAATTTCCTCCAGGTTTTCAACAAACGTTCATCTATTATTGATCCTATAGCAATAAGTTGTAGATGTTTCACTCGAGATCAACGAAATACCTCGTTACATCCATTGTGCATATCACCATTGAGAAGCACTTACCTTGTCTTTTTCATGCTGTAATCTGAAGTTATCGATTCAGGTCAAGCTTGCCGACTGTTTATGTATTTCCTATTGGTGGAGAATTCCATGTCTGATTTGTGATACTTGAGGTCGTGAATAGCGTGCTGGAGGGTGAGCTGCAATGTACTTAAATTGGTAAATTTATCGATTTGACGACCTATTAGGCCTCTCTTAATGCTGAGAACTCACAACTGTAGGTGATAATACACTCAAAGCCGTCTTCAATCATGACAAAGAATTAACACTCGTGGGAATGGTTCATTGACACAAACTCAGTATGGAATATCCCCACAGATGGTTGACTACAGGGAAGCTTGGACGCCGTTGTGGAACTACACGGCGAAGAAATTTAACGCCGATCCAATCGGCATCATCCGATTTGACCGCCATGGACTCGGCATTGTGTAAGCACAATCGGCATCAGCATCATTAACCGGCATAGACGACCAACTCATATCTACGATAAAAGGTTCACAGTAAACATGTAGTAGTGGTATATGATTGTTCTCCAGTATTCAATTCAAGACTCCCATATTCTCTTCTAACAACAACTATTTTAGTCTATCAAGATGTCAAGCACCATACTCGATCGACTTTCGGCGCTGGATACCAATACAGTATCTGACGCCTTGGATTTCCTCGGTCTCAAAGGTGCTACATATGGCCTTCGACCTCTTTGGGATTGTCCCAAGATCGTTGGCCGTGCCAGCACAATCCAATTGGGGCTCAAGAAAGAGAATGCTCCAGCCACAACACATCTGATCACACCCGTGATAGACGCTGTAACAACAAGCGACCGAGTTCTTGTTATCGCTGGTGGTGTCGAAGGGATCTCTTCCTGGGGCGACATCATTGCCAATGCCGCCAAGGCCAAGCACATCCGTGGATCCATCATCGATGGTATGAGTCGCGATATTGATGGAAGTCGAGACATCGGTTATCCTGTCTTTGGTCGCGGTGTGACTATGATCAGCGCGCGCAACAGATTGGTTCAGATCAATTCTGGTGTGCAGGTAGAGATGCGAGGTGTCAAGGTGGACGAGAACGACTATGTCGTTGCAGACAATTGCGGGACCGTTTTCATTCCAGCTGATCGTATCGAAGAGGTCCTGGAACTAGGCGAGCGCATCGATCATCGCCAGAACGACATGGTTCAAGAAGTTCGAAGGGGTCGCCCTGTGGCAGAGGTCATGCACGACAAGCAATTTGAAGCCATTGCATCTGCTACCCCCACATCTGATAAGCCTCGCAACCCTAAAGAGGCTACTCCCGAAGACCAAGAACTGGTTGCCCTATTCGCCGATTCAGACACCCCAGGGGTTTCAGACGCCCTTGACAAGTTGGGTATTCCCGGACAAGCATTCAACATCATGCCTCTTACCAATTACAAGAAGACCGTTGTTGGACCGGCTTTTACAGTTCGTTATGTACCTGCCAGTAACCCTCCTGGTAGCGTGGGTGACTTCATCGACGATGTGGCCATTGGCGACTTTGTGGTAATTGACAACAGTGGTCGTACAGACTGTACTGTTTGGGGAGATATCATGACTGAGTACGCCGGTCTACGTGGCATTGCGGGAACCGTCATCGACGGTGTGTGCCGTGATGTTGATCGTGCTATAAGCGACAACTACCCAGTTTTCACGTCTGGACACTGGATGCGCACAGGCAAGGATCGAGTCCAAGTCGGTGGTATTAATGAGTCGATCGGCGTGGGTAAAGTTCGTGTCAACACAAGAGACATTGTAGTAGCGGATGCAAATGGTGTTGTAATTGTACCGCGAGACAGGGCTCGTGAGGTCGCTGAACTGACTAAGACTATCGAGAAGAGTGAACAAGGTATTCGGGATATGATATCTAAGGGGTCCACGATCGCTGAAGCAAGAGAGAAGCTTAGCTATCACACCCTACAACGTCGAGAATAGATATTCAGAGTTAGTAAGCAGGGAGTTTCCCAACTCTGTAGTCTATAGTCAATGAAAATTAAAAGCATGAATTGATCAATTCTATATTATTCATCTTGCCAGCATATTTGTTGAAGCGCATTGTCGTAGATCCAATTATCTAAAAATGAAAGGTTGAGTGGTGAACCCTGGGCAGCATCCATGCAATTCTCCGTGTCCTGTGCGTCAGCCACTCCCGATGGTTGGGTGATCATTACTGAATGAAAGGTTTCTGTCGAGCCATGGTCTTCAGATGTATGCAGAGCATTTGGCTGATGAGAAGTTGGGCGGCATGTCTCTAAAGTTATCTGTATCTCCTTGATATGAGAGTAGAACTCCATTGCTGCAGGATTTCCATTTTGTTCTAGCTGCTGTAGAAAGCCTGCTGCAATGTTGAACTCGTCTCTGTCGTTCGTTGAGGTATCCCGCCCAAGATTACTAGATATTGCAAGGATCACGGCGACTGAGAAAAGGTGTTGCACGTAAGAGTAGTCAAAGACATGGAACTCGCCGTTGATCCAGCACTGTAACAGCAACTGATAAGACTCTCGAGCAGTTTTGACGCACGCATCTGCTACATCACGAGCTGCATCTGGAAGAGTGTTATATCTGGATCCTGTAGTGACTTGGACTTGTCGGCGGAAGTAGAACAAAAGCACAGGCCTTGACGCTACAATGAACAACTACAAGGATTAGTAAGTGTTCTTGTGTCATTAAGTCTTACATCCGTAGCCACTAAAATAGTACATGAGAAGTTATCAAAGGCTTACCTGATTGAACGACACTTTCAGTCTAGAAATGCTAGATGATTGGTTTGAGCTCTCATCACTACGATTGAACTCAAGCTTCATCTGCTCAGGCAATTCCTCCTTCCATTGATCGAGCTCCTCTCGAATGCTTGCCACTCTCTGAAGGAATGTACCTTGCCGAGGCGTCCTGACATAGAGAGATCTGGAGATATTCCCTGCGATCTTGGCAAGGCGTACAACAGCTAAGATATGAGAGTGGTCGCCAAAGTCTTCCGAGGTAAGATCAGGGCTATTGGAGGGTGGACGAACCGAGATATCGTCGTCCGATATAAGTAGCGGTAGCCCAATCTTGCAGGATAGCAAACGATCGAGTACATAGACTGACCACCACACTCGGATACGGTGTTCCCTAAGCTGGAGATCTGGAAGATAGGCGTCACCGATGTTGAGCTGCAGGCCCATCACGGTTGCAAGGCGCATGGCTGAGCTTATAAACGTTGACGCAGAATGTCGCCGGTTAGCTTCGAGCGAATACACAGTCTTTGCTGTCAGTCAGTCATGAGCAGAGAAGATGAATCTTGAGAGAACTCACCAGAAGTAACGTCGTCTCAATGATGTCGAGCTGTGGTCTTTCACTGATCATACGAATTGTATCGCTAGCCACGGCAAAGTAGGCCAAGCCGGGAAGACTATTGCCAGAACTCAAACATTTACTTGAACGTAGTTCACCAAGTGCAAACAGAGCCCATATCTTGGCTTTTGCAAGGGGGCTGGCCCCAGGAGTATTGGGATCTGAGTAGAAGTTATTCAACCCTGAGAGTATATCGCTGCGCCGGACTATATGATAGTTATGTCGGAGGAACTGCAGTGCTGTCTGGACTAAAAGCTTGGCGCGCGTCGGCGTCGGCCAGGCTGGATTGGTAGTCGCCAAGAGACGTAGAGCATCGTCGGAAGCGAACTGTGTGCGAGGGATGTGACTTGGCGTTTCGGATGAGAGGGCAAATTGGCGGAAGCGCGTCGCAAACGCCGCATCGGAAATCTCGCCAATCCAGATGGGCGTGTCAGATGTTCTAGTGTGAGCAAACCAGTCGATTTCTTCCAGTATTTGTGCTTCGGCAGCATCTTCTTGGTTATTAGATGTCGGAGTAGGTTGCCAGAGAGGGTCTGCGTTTCTGGTTTGTGGTGACGAGGATCGGGTCTGGGCACGCAATTCTTCATTTTCTTGACGTAGGTGATCAATGAGACTAACTTATGTGAGTTTCAAGGTTATAAGAATAATTATATGATGAATGAAACAGAAGTAGACTCGAATTGATAGAGAAAGGTATGTATATGGGAGGTTATCAAGAGGGATATTACCTTTGATGTACCTTGACCTGGCGATCTCGCGTCGGATAGACGCATTCGGATGCCCGGGTACAATTATTACATGGTTTACCTCCCGAGCATTTAATCTTCTTAGAGTGACAAGTGCGACATCTGCACGTGGGGATGACAGACACGAATTAGCTAGAATCAAGTTGTTTGTGGCCGAGCTCATCTTACGCGACTGATTTCTGCCGGGGTAAGTTGGACGCATTGGAATGACGTTGACGTCTGTTAGTGTGGCTGGTAGAAGACGACATTTTGTGAGACAAGCAAAAGATTGATGGACTGAATGGCAGACACGAAAAAAAAAAAGACGGTGGGATCTACGTTGTCGGGGAATGATTAAACTCGCCGCTACTTTAACTCATCTAACCCAATTGACGATGACGCCGATGACGCCTTGTTCAGCCATCATCCCCAAGCCTCGTTCTGTGAGTAAGAGAAAGTTGAATGACAGCTTATCATGACTTTTTTCTACATTGAAATAGAATAGCTCTCTTTTATCAAATTCTTTCTTGCTCAAGAAACGGATACTGCCCAGAGCTAGGTAGTAAGAAGCTAAATAAAGTGTCGAGTCTTCATCCTCCCGGCGAAAGATTTTCTTGCCGAAGTGGAGCCTTTTACTCAAATTTATAAGCGGAATATCTACAAAGTATAAATGCATTTGGGCGTGAAGGTTCAAGGCAATCTTTTATTACACATTATCAAACTGCATTGGATCAACGCATTAACTTCCTTTTATCTCCAATTGCCGGATACACCACCCTCAATATGGCACGAACAACCTCCTCACCTCAGGTTGTGTCAGAATCCATTGAGATTCGGATCGACAACGTATTGGTCAACGTGTCCATCGTCCGTTCTCATGGGCCTCTCGCTCCAATATTTTTCTTGCATGGCTTCGGCGGCACAAAAGAAGACTATGTCGACATTGTTCTCAATCCTCTCTTTGTTGGCCGGCCTTTCATAGCCTACGATGCCCCTGGCAGTGGAGAATCGACTATATCTGATCCATCAAAACTGTCGATGCCTTTCCTTGTTTCGATCGCCGAGAAAGTCCTAGACCACCTCAACATTACTCATTATCACCTTGTTGGGCATTCAATGGGTGGTCTTGTGTCAAACCTTCTGGCCCAAAGCCAGCCATCTTCAGTGCTGAGCTTCATCAACATCAAAGGCAACTTGGCACCAGAAGATTGCTTCTTAAGTCGACAGATTGTAGACTTTTCATCAGACGACCCAGATGTCTTTATGGACGAGTTCATCAAGCGAACACGCGCTTCTTTGCTATACAGCAATGGAGTCTATGCTGCTTCATTACGAGGAAAAGTGCAAGCCGCGGTGATTCGGCCTATCTTTGAGTCAATGGTCGATTGCACCGATAATGGGAACTTATTGGAAGCTTTTGAAGGTTTCGGATTTCCTAGGATGTACATGTTTGGAGAGCAATATTCTTCGTTGACGTACCTGCCACGGTTGGTAAAAGCCGGAGTGGAACTAGCCGAGATTCCTCATAGTGGTCACTTTGTCATGTATTCGAATCCTGTAGCAATGTGGGAGCGAATCGCACAGTTTCTAGGTCGAGCTGAACAGGCCATAAGAGTGCGAAATACAGCTCAAGCATGAATGAAATAGCTAAGACAGCTAACTGAATTAACAATTTAATTATAAGTATGATTAATTCCCCATTTACTATTATATTTTGCAACAAATAGTTGAGCCACTTGCTTAACCGTTGGTCGTGTCTCGGTCTGTAGTGGGATCCCGGCAGGTGATGTCCAAAGTATCGGGGTCAACGTTGCTACAATCGTAGACGGGTGGCTTCTTGCTAGGCACACCCACTGTAATGTTCTCGGCCACAATGTTACTGCATCGCTTTCGAAGATGTTAGCCGGGTTGGAGTCAATATCATGTATGTAACTTACGTCAGGTGCGCTGCAGACAAGTGATCCAGCTCGAGGATCGAACTTCTTTGAAACCGTACCCCAGAAGTTTTTCATGGTGATATCCTCAATGGTCAGGTTGGCCTTGAAATTTCGGTTAGTATCAGTTCAATCGTATTGATATGGGAAACATACCGGGAACTGGTTGCAAAGAGTCTGGTTCTTCTGGCCATAGCATTGAGTGATGGTGATGGCATTATCGTTATTCTCGTGATGAAAACCATCATAAGTGACGTTTCTCACACGTCCAAGGCCACCACCACCGTTGAGGTTGCTCTGGAATAGGGTTTCAACGCCAGGCCACACCTTGATTCTAGCACCGTCGCTGGCATTTGACATGGAGATGTTGTAGATGTACAAGTTCTCCACAATATCGACTTTGCCCTTGTACTGGCCCAGGGAGCCGACGCTGATACCATGAGAGCCATTACAGACGAGGTTCTGGACGACTGTGTTGGTACTGTTGGGTTTAAAAGATACGCAGTCTGCTGTCGTCAGTTGAGGTCAACCGAGTGATTGTCATGAAGCTTACCATCGGTGTTATCAATGTACGAGTCCTGGATCACAACTCGGTCGGAACGGTAGGTGTCCCAGCCATCAGAGTTGGCAATCTTGACACCGTTGAGGCTCTTGGCTCGTAGGTCGAGATCGCTGATAAGCACGTCGGTACTATTGATGATAATGTTGAACCACTAATACAAGTAAGCAAGCTGGTTTCATTCTAGTTCCAATTGACACTGAACTTACGTTAGGTGAGTTTCGCATTCTCAAGTTTGACATGGTTAGTCCGTGAGCATCTTCAATTGTCAAGAGAATAGGCCTCATCAACTACCAGACATCTTCTGTTAGTCTCATTCCACAACTTGGCATTCTGTTGACACTTACAGTCTTGTTGGTTGCCGCTTCCTCCCAGTAGGCTTGGCCATGACCATCAAGCACAGACTGTTCGTTGCTCAAATCACCGTAAATGTGGATATCCTTGCCACCGATCTTCCAGAAAGACGACATGTTCTGGAAGTCATATTTGAAGCTATTCTCTGCCCAGTAGTAAGGGTCGGACTTGAAGTGGACCTCTCCGGTAATCACGACATCAACATGAGAAAGCCATGTCAAGTCCAGTGGCGAAGCGATGGTGTAGTTCTTGTCAAGCACAATCGTTCCTCCCTTGTTGCACTTCTTGAAGGCCTTCAGGATGCGAGGAGCATCGTCCCTCTTCTTTCCCTTGGTGGGCTTCACGTAGCAAAAGTCCTTGCTGTTTCGTGGAGGAGAGTGTGGGAAGGCTTTGCCTGTGCCATAGGGTGCAGCTACAACATGAGGCCTCTTGGGTAGGTCGTGAGAGGGCTTGGGGTCGCCAGCTACCGATGTCACCAGCGCGCAAAGAGCGGCAGCCGAGAGGAACTTGCTCATGTACATTTTGGGCAAGATGAAGGTGATGTCGACTGGTCAAGTTTATTCATCCTTCGTGTTGGCGGCTTAAGTATATCTAGGATTTCTACGTGATAGAAAGTTAAATAAGATTGCATTAATCCTATAGGTGGAATATAGGTGCATAATGTTCCGGCTAAATTTGTCAATCTTCCTCAGTCAGCCATAGAACTCCATGACTTACCCCAGAATCATCTTTTGCAGACTAAACGCGGGGTGACCAATCGGATGTTGGCCCTCAATTTGAAGATCCACAGAATTAACTCACTCCTCTTCATTTCTCTCTTCAATGCCTGCAAATTCCCCCAAACCCCCAATCTTTCCCCATAACTTCTTGAGCCGGTTTGCCGGCTTGTCATGCGTCACCTCTCCTCAATTCTTTCACATGCTGAGGGCTGATTGCTTAGAAATGTTAACGAATGAGAGAATTGCAATTGTTGGCCTTGAATACAGGCCACGATGTCGCCTCTAAATGAAAAGTAGGGGTTATAAAAGACAAATCAAATAGCTGAATCGATAAATCTGCTTTCTTCAAGGATGTCAGGTTTATGTATGTACCAGCGATCACATGCGTGGTGGTGTCCATATTGCAGGGTAAACGTAATCCCTGATGTTTCTTCGGAGCGTTGACAGATCCTCAGCATTATTGCCCTGCCGTGGGGACAATCTCTCCCGACAAAAGCCCCAGCCAAATTACTCCGGTAATTTTAACAATGCTCCGGAATACGTCGTCTTAAGGATCCTTTCCAATTTTTGTATATGCATACAATTGGCAGATGAATCTTTCCACTTCTTCCTATTGCTATCTTCTACCCTACAGTAAAATCCGCGGGGTCTCTTTGCTCAAGCTTGACGCGTTTCTTTGGGGGTACTATTGCAGGCGCTCATCTCACTTGGCAAGTTATCCTGACAATACATAGAACAGCACTCTTTATCCTCTTTCACGTTTTTCTGAAGCTTTTTAATCAATATGTATTGTATACTTAGTTGGGCTGCCCGCAGCAGAACAATAGTCCACCCGCGGTGGATCAAACTAAAGGCTCGCCAGGAAACAACCAAGCCGTGCTAGAGCCGAGATTACATAATCGCTGGGTCGTCAGTAGTCACATGATGTTTCATGGACTAGCGTAATCGAGATTTCGGCTGCTTGATAACGGTAAAACGGCGACTTCAAGGTCTTCTGTTAAGACACCCACATAATCTGGAAAGCCCCACTTGCATGGAAAGAAGGTTAGCTAAGCCAAAAAATCAGTACTATCTGCAACTACTTTGTGAAAGATAAGAAAATGCATTCGAGAATATAAAGTGTAAAAGTCTTGGAAAATTGTATTCATTTGAAGATACATATACTCAAGTAAAACTATTAGACTTGATATTGCAACTCTCACTCGGGCTCGGCCATTAACTTGCGGGTAAGACGCTGCTGTAGTCTCTTTCGGCTACTTCGATTAACACCGGTTAAGCTACGATAAGAGGTTGATAAACTACACTCAAGCGATCTCACTTCCAGGATAAATGAGAACAACAGAACGTACGCATTCTTATCTCAGAAAGACATTTGCCTAGCGTAGGGTAAAATAATAGAAACCAGACTAGACAACTGCTGCCATACAAGATGCCAGTGCTTGTCAGTACAATCTCCGAGTAAGTCTACCCGCCTGACTTATGTTGAGCCCTGGCTATTTGACTTGGTTGATGTTGACTGTATCTCAAAAGTGACAACCCTGTCCGTAAGGGAGGCGTGGAGCGCTTGCTTTCTAAGATTCACGTCCAGATACAGCCGGAAGACTCGGACGACTTCTGCTCCCTACTGGCCGCAATTCATGACTGTGCAACAGACATACTTTCCCAACCTGATTACGAATCACGACCAGACTTGCAGCGATTTCCACGTGAGAACCTCAGACGCACCGCATCCGAGGATAATGTTTTTAGGCAAGCATGGGCACACCGACTTTTAATCAATGGTGCAAAGGGACCCCTTTAGGGGAAGTTAGTATGTCTGAAAGACCACATCGCCGTTGCTGGGGTGCCCATGCTTTTCGTTACATCTGCAATTCCTCCTTGGACTTCCAGCACGGATGCCACATGTGTTACCCGCGTACTCGAACAAGGAGGAGATGTTGTCGGGACTACAGTGTGTGAGAACTTTTGCCACTCCACTTCGTCTCACACGAGTGGCCAGGGTACTATCCACAATCCTCGTGCTGAAGGCTACTCCGCGGGTGGCAGCACGTCTGGAGCGGCTGCCCTGGTTGCCGGAAAGCTTGTGGACTTGGCCATTGGTGCAGACCAAGGTGGAAGTATCAGAGTCCCTGCTGCGCTGTGTGGTTGTAGGTTCCTCCACAGCTTGCCCTGTCGATCGAAATGCTAATGATCTGTCAGGTGTTGGCTTCAAGCCTACTCATGGTCTTGTGACTTATACAGGCATCCTCAGTGGAGACGCTGTAAATGACCACGCAGGGCCTGTAACTCGGCCAGTCGAGAATGCGGCTCTTGTGCTGGATGTTATCAATGGTTACGACGGGATAGATAATCGATCTCTGGGTGCCGGTCCCACGGGGCGCTATAATTTCCTAAAATCATTGAAAGGCCTGGCAGGCATACCTAAGCCATTGGAGGGGTACAAAATTGGCCTTCTCAGCGAGTCTTTTGAACACAGCTTGGTGGAACCAGCGGTGAAAGAAATGGTACTGGAAGCCGCCAAAAGATTCGAGTCACTCGGAGCCAAGGTTCAGCTTGTCTCAATACCTGATCATCTCGAACGTCCAAATCTCTGGTCGATTCAGTAACGCATTGTAGGTTCTGAGAATTTACTTGGTCGCCAGCATGGAAGACATGGCCTTTACCTCTACCAGTTCGATTCGAGGAGACTCCCCTGGACTCAGG
Source organism: Fusarium sambucinum (assembly GCF_050947815.1). Taxonomy (NCBI): domain Eukaryota; kingdom Fungi; phylum Ascomycota; class Sordariomycetes; order Hypocreales; family Nectriaceae; genus Fusarium; species Fusarium sambucinum. The sequence goes on along the minus strand of NC_139293.1, from coordinate 9,142,438 downwards.
ACTCATTCCAAGATCTCTTCACTTCGAAGCAGAATGTCATCATCAATGGACTCTACCTTGAAGAGAAGTTTCCCGGTCTTTACTGAAAGACAATGAACCTGGTTAGGAAATTGCGCGACTGCTATGAGAGCGTTTTGCAACAGTTTGATGTCCTTATTACGCCTACAACCCCCAAGGTTGCACCGAGGCAAGGCATTAAAGCACGTCTACTGGAGTCCCTTGCACTCAGTATTGGCTTGATAATCAACACTTGTGGGTTTAATATTATAGGCCACCCTGCTTTGGCCATCCCCGTCGGCGTGGCACCTCCACCCATTGCCGACGCAGGCATCAAGTTGCCTGTAAGCATGCCGATTATCGGGCCTTTGAATGAAGACGAAAAGGTATTGAAAGTTGGTCAAACGTGGGAATCAAACTTCAATTGGCAGGACTACATAGTAATCCACGACAGCTCAGGATTACATATCATCATCACTATTAAGCACACACTCGTTCTCTATTGTTTCTATAGTGGTTATCATAATTTTAGAAATGAAGAGAGTTGATGCTAGCACTTCGGATGCTAACCGATATTGTGAGATATCTCGATTGAGATGAGTGAAGTGAACAAGAGGTAGTATACCAGATATGGAACGTGGGACATATGCTAGAGCAAGGAGGTGGATAATAGTGATGTATTTATTTTGATCTTGACATTTATATCCTTAAACTCAACTGCAGCCAGTTGATCAGAAATTCCAAGCAAGAGTATCACATGACTAACATTGAAGACCGCCTTGTATTAAACACATGAGATCTTATCAGACATACAGGACAACATAAATATCGCCTGGAATTGTAATTTGATAATTATACACTTTGAATACAATTGTATTACCCCTTTAAGCTATTGCTACTATTTTCCTCTCACTGTATCGCTTATATACTAAGCGATGTTGTTCTAAAAGTACAAGAGTTGCTACAGTTTGTGGACCAAGACGTACAAAGCTTGGAAGCCAACCTCGCCATATCCAACCAAGACCTTCCTTGGTAGTCATCATCTTCGAAATAGAAACCATAGTCACTCCTGGCTGAGAGGTTGCCATTACTTGGGTCTTGATGACGTCCACGGGGTTGCAAAGGGTTGTAGCCACCAAGGCCGCTAGAACTGATGATGCACCTTGGGTAACTGTGTCATCGGCCATCTTGACCTTACTGATGAGTAAATCCTTAAACAAGTCATAGGATGATAACTGGCTCGTCGTCATAGCTGCGCCTCGGATACAGTTTGGGCCCACTCCCTTGAAAAGACCCCTCCACCCTTCTTCTCGTGCGAGGACCGATATGGCGTCAAAGACGTGGCGATAATTCTTTCGGAGTTCAGTCGGCAACGACTGTTCATTTTGCATTCGTACATTAGCAATATCGGCAAAATTCCCAACAAAGCCACCGCACAATCCGGAGATTGCTGCTGCAGGAGCAAGAACTAAAATTGTCGGTTTTATACCAGGTTGGCTAGCTGTCTCCTTGATGGTTTCGTAAATGGCGAATCGGGTGGAACCGTAAGTGACTATAAACGTTGACGTTGACGTTAGTAAACCGGTAAAAAGGTGTCCTGATATGCATTCACGTACACTGTCTCAGTAGTCCGGCGGAGATCTATATCAAAGGTTAGTAATAAGGAGTTTGAAGGTTTTCACGAGCGAGTACGCACACCACTGTAAAAACCGCGGACACCTTCGGCGATGAAAATCCCTTGGATCGTACCCCAGACTCCATTCTTTAAAGTTGCGGTTTGCATCCGAACCTTGACTATAAGTTATTAATACGGCTCATCGAATAAGTGGAGTAGACGTAAAACAAACTTAGGTCAAGAGGATGTGACATGGCAACGGCCATGCACGACGCGGAGCCGCCGAGCCATTTAGGGTACTGAATTTGTGTAGTGTTCATCTGAAGATGGCGTATTCACAGGTACTAGAAGCAAAGGTACTGACGGAAGTCTGCTCGATGGTGAATTATTGCCACAAATGAATAATTACACGGATATAATTATAAGAATATCGATTTCCGCAATGTCACATAACTAATTGATAATTGCATGAACTTGAAGAAGCTATATGTTGTTAAGTAATCCTCCTAATGTCTCATATATGAATTGCCTTTACCGAGATAGAGGGTATTCGAAGTCGCTGACATATGGAGAGCATACTTAGCGCGGATACTGATCGGCTAGTCTTGATTTGAATCGTGGGGTTCGGTCACTTAATAGCCGATTTCTCATTCGGCATTGTACCACTCCCCGTAACCAAAGCACTAGGGTAGATTGTCGCAAGTATTGTATCCACATCAATCTTGGGCCGAGAACCCACAGGCTGATCTTGGTCGGCGAACTAGGCATGTTGCCGACACAATGACGCAGTTCTGCATCCCCGTACCAGGGATACATTAAGTGTTACTCAGAGGTGAGAATTCATGTTGTAATCTTACATTCTTGTCTACATATCTAAGAGTCAGTCAGCGTCTCTTATTTGTCTATCACAAATTTACGATGGCTTTCCCTATTCTTGGAAGAATAATAACGCCTCGACTAAAACTATGTCGATCCATTATCAGTCGCACGAGCAGCGCGCCTATCCGCCAGTCTGTTCGGTCCATTTCTCAGCAGTGCGCCAGGCTAAATGAAAGGGGCGTAGGACAGGACGCGCCAATTGCGACTCCCAAGCCCAGACCACTCGACGGTATCACGGTCGTCTCCTTGGAGCACGCCGTTGCAGCCCCGTTCTGCACACGACAGCTTGCGGATCTGGGGGCAAGGGTCATCAAAATTGAGCGTCCTGGAGTTGGAGATTTTGCTCGCTCATATGATACCAGAGTAAACGGACTGGCGTCTCATTTCGTGTGGGCAAATCGGTCCAAGGAGAGCTTGGCCCTCGACCTAAAGAATACCAAGCATATGAAGGTTCTCTCGGCACTTTTAGAGCATGCAGATGTTCTAGTTCAAAATCTGGCTCCGGGTGCGAGTGCCCGGCTAGGATTATCCTATGAGGATCTTAAAGTTAAAAACCAAAACCTCATTGTCTGCGATATTTCTGGTTTTGGAGACAGTGGTCCGTACAGAGATAAGAAGTCTTACGACCTACTGGTACAGAGCGAGGCTGGGCTTCTTTCTGTTACTGGCACGGAAAGCGAGTCAGCAAAAGTCGGAATTTCCATTGCTGATATCTCTGCGGGTATGTATGCCTATACCAATATCCTCGCAGCTTTGATGCAGCGACAGAAGACAGGTACCGGCTGTAGACTGGATATTTCTATGCTTGAAAGTATGGTCGAGTGGATGAGCTTTCCGCTATATTATGCATACCAAGGAGCTTCTGCTCCCAGCCGAGCTGGAGCCTCCCACGCAGCAATCTATCCCTACGGGCCGTTCGAAACAGGCAATGGAGAAACAGTCATGCTAGGGATTCAGAACGAAAGGGAGTGGGCCAGCTTCTGTCGAGATGTGCTCCAGGACTCGGCGTTGGGACAAGACCCTCGGTTCGCGAATAATTCGTTACGAGTACAGAACCGTGATGAACTCAGACAGATAATTTGCGACGGGTTTAAGTCATACAGCGCTGCGGAAGTCCTTGCAAGGCTGGATAAGGCTTCTATCGCAAATGCAACAGTCAATACGATGGAGGATGTTTGGAATCATCCCCAGCTTCGTGCGCGAGGCCGTTGGACTGAAGTGGACACGCCAAATGGCCGTGTACCGGCGCTCACACCGCCTGGCATCACAGATGCTTCTGAGGCCAGGATGGAGGCAGTACCTGCACTGGGCGAGCACAATGAGGCAATTCTGGCAGAACTGGGAATGAAGGGACTTGAACTATAAATGAGACTTTGTCGTATTCGGTGTTAGAATAACCTTGCTTCCTATTGGAAACCAGGCTTTTATACTGTGCAAAGCTATTGAGTATACATCGTTCTTAATTCTCTTTCTTATTTCCTGCATAGGTACCTATAATGATCGACCTAAAATATTAAAACTCTCTAACTGCAATGAGTCGTTGTCCACGTCGAATGTAGCCCCAAAATCTGGTCCTCCGCCACCATCCCAGGGTCCATAAAGCATTTTGATATACTGATCCTCAAATGCCCGGCTCTGATCTTGTGTAAATGGGGTAGGAAAGTCGAACGGGACTTCTCCTACGTTCATCTCATTGTTACCATGTTGTTGTTCTTCCGAGCTTGGGCCCGTAGTTGCATGTACCACATCGGGAGCTGGATGCTGTCCTTTTAGTCGCCGGGCAATGGACACATCAAGGTACTGGAGAAATAAGTCCAACACATTATTGTTGATTCTCCAGTACTTTTGTATCTCTTGGAGACCAAGAAGGCACATCTGTGCACGGCTTTCGGCAATTCGCTGTGACACGTTGTTACTTCGTCTGATGCTGATTGCATGAATACAAAGTGCAGCAAATAAACTTGTAATCCTAATAATCGATTGTTAGATACATGATATAAAAAGCATCAAGAAACAATCTTACGAATGCATTTGCCCATAGCGGAGCGTGCCCTGTATAAGCATGTCCTCGGCGATTCTGCTGATCTTGGAAGCAGCCGTGGCTGCAATGTGTCCAGTGTCGTCACTGTGATCTTGCTTAACAAACTTATGCCGATATATAAGAATCCTCACATGACTTTCTTGTTGTTAGCCGATGCAATTTCCTTGACTGAAGCAGAACTTACTTGTATGCCAGATGTAAAAGATGGCCCCACACCGAAGCAGTTCCGTCCTCAACACCACGGTCCATCTGCTTTGGGAGACTCGCTTTCCACTTCTGAAGCGTATCGTCCACTTCCCGTAGTTGTTCCGGCGTACAAGCCTGCTTACCGGGGGCGAAATGTAGATCGATAACTTGACCGACTATTGACTGTCAGACAACTGTTCACTTCCATACATTGTACCTAGATTGCCGGGATTCCTACGTATTCGTGCCAAGTTTACCATGCTGACGGCGTATGTGACATGTTCCTGCTGACAGGAGCCGAAAGGCGAATGCTCGAGTGCCCCAACTTCGGATTCCAAGTCCGATGAGCTTAATGGCTCAACGTCGCAGTCCTCATCTCTGATTCTGCTAGGAAGACCCAAAGAGGCAGAAGCTTGACGTTCCCGGACCTACTTCAATTAGAAAGATATATTGTTGGAAGGCAACACGAGCTCACATATATTGACCACCAGATTCGCTTTCTGATGCGTGCTTTTCGGGGGTCTCTCGTCGCAAATCTTGTCCTGGGCAACCGTTAGCTCCGAGCAATGGACAACTTCTTTGGCATATTATGACTGACGACCTATGCAGCCCGTATGACTCTGCTATCCCGATAACCACACCCAACCAATACCGGACATCTCGAACATCGGAAGGACCTCCTCGCCAGAAGCTCATAAGGAACAAAGACTGGATTAGAGTAATCTGGTCTTTCTCCCAATCGGCATGGAATAGGAGTCTGGCTCGTCTATAGAGCAGGGATTTGGCTTCTGTCCTGTCGCTAAACCCCATGGAGGTGATAGTGGCATTGTCACAATATGTTGCCCCAATAAAGAGCATTGACTGTAGTAGAATATACGAAACTTGGGATTCGGCGACTTTGCGTGTGAATTCTTCTCTATCCAAGATGGGGAAACAGGGATGAAACCAGGTGAAGTAAGCCTGTAAAGCCGGAGTGCAGGCGTGGAGATTCGGCAGGGTGAGAGCGCCCTCATCGCGTAGATAACGCGAGGTTCCAGCGCTAAGATGCTCAATGTTCGCTGGAGATTCTCCTTCAGGCAAAGATTGCGGAGTCTGGTTTATAGGGAAAAGAAGCCGGGATTTTTGCTTGCTTTGGCCATGCTGTATGTCGGGTTGTTCCTTGGAACAAGCTCCATCTGGGACCAGTGTAAGGAAATTGGACTCGCCGAAAAACAAGGTTGGTTGGGCCGTAGAGTCGGTCGCTGGCGATGGAGTCCTGGCTGTTATTCTAGAGTCTGAATCATTATTGTTGTTTTGAAGGCTACTAGCGACTGAATTGATAGTGGGTGCGAGCGATGTTTGACGTGGCGAAGACGGCGAGGCTTCATCTTGTTCTTGTACGGTGGGACTTGCTGCAGCTAACCTGGTCGAATCACTTTGTTTCTGTGTCTTGTTTCTCCTCTTGTACCTTATAATTTCATGTCAGATTAGGCTTCACGGGTTGTATGTTTACCCACTACCGGGCAACACAGAATAGAAAGGCAGACTTACCTCCCCCGACGCGACGGCATCACTTCACAACTAATTCCTGCTGCTTTGCAATTGTAACAGGGGTTAGGGTGACTATCTGTGACATTGCATCTAACCCTTCTGGCATTACACTCGCGGCATGCACGCTTTGCTCTTGCTCGTTTGTTGGTGCTCGTAGGCGCGGGAGCATTAACCTCAACTGACCGCGGCTCTTGGCCCGATGGAGACATGGCAGATGATTCGACGCAAGTCCCAGCTTGGAATAAACTAGTGGGCCTCTCTTGTCTCGAAAGTACCGGGACGTGTTGTGTGATCAATCAGTTAGTCGGCTTTGATGGCTTAAAGTGAGGGACAGAACACAACATTGCATTGTAGGTAGGCAGATGAGCTATGTTTTCTGTAGCAGCCGAGAATTGAGACGCCACATATGTAATCCACTTTTCGTTATCCATATAACCGAGGTACTAACCCTATTGGCAGACGGCAATCTTAGCCCCGGTTGACTTAAGCACTAAGAACTACACGTGTAGTGCATGGTTGTCTTAGATGGGCTCCTTAAGTTGGGACACATCAATTCCACAAAGCCTGGCTTTGTCAAGCAATATCAATGCCCGCTTTACGATAGGTGCATCAATCATTTTCCCTTCCAATTTCCACGCTCCTTTGCCTTCAGCCTTTGCTTTCAAATCGCCTTCTTGCACCCTTACCGCCCATCGAATACTATCCTCTGAAGGCCCAAATGCTTTCTGCACCACATCTACTTGAAGAGGATGAATGCATTGCTTCCCTGTAAATCCAAGAGCACGACCATCATGACTAGCCTGCTCGAGCTCTTCCCGGGATACCTTGTCCGTAGGTATGCCCACTGAGACGAGATCGATCACGGATGGGAGATTGTGCGCAAAAGCCGCTGTGACAATTGAGCTTCGGGCAAATAAAAGTTCTCTTCGGTCCGGAAGATGCTTGAGATCTAAATCAGTTGCAAAGTCCTCAGCAGCAAACGCTATGCCCGAAAGACCTGTGACTGGTGCAGCCCTGCAGATAGCATTGATATCCGACAGACCACGCGCAGACTCAATCAGCGCCAGGATGTTCAAGGGCCTTGTATCTGATCCTAGCTCTGGTTTTGAGGTTCCGCTGAGCGACCCGATACTAAGTGGGCGATGAGGAGCGACATGTCGTGCAACATCGGCAACAAAGTGTAGATCTGCGGGGCTTTGTACCTTGGGAACCACGATAGTATCAACGTGTTTTCCCAGTTTAAGGACTTCGGTTAGATCTTCCAAAGCCAACCCAGTTTCAACGGCATTGATCCTCACAGCAACTTCTTTCGGAGATCTTGAAGAACTGCTCATAAAGCTTTCGGCAAGATGACGAGCAACAAGACCTCTTGCGGTTGCCTTTGACTCGGGAGCAACCGAATCTTCAAGGTCGTAGATAACTGAATCAACTGAAAGTGACTGGGTCTTGGTAAGCATCTTTTGGGATGACCCAGGGACTTTATATACGTTAGTAAATAGGGCTGTAATAGATCTTCATGACAGCTTACCATAGAGCATAGCTCTCCTTAGAAATGAGGAAGCTGTCGCCATTTCAGATTATTTGTGCTTCTGGTAAACTGCGAATGGCCGAGCTGGAAACTTAAGAGATCCGCCTGGTTCCTATTATAGTTTGCAGTCCGGCTCAACTGACTCTCCAAAAGTATCTCAAGTCGGCTATTTGCCTCTGCCAGAGTCAAGGGTATTTGTCCATTGTACGAGGGGGCGCCATTGAACTTGGGAATAAAGTTATGGCAGTCGATATCCTTTAAAATTACACCACTCAGGTCTCACATGTATTATGTATCTCCGGTCTAGCATTGATTTCCATAATTGACAAGACAGTAGCTCCTAGACAATGTTTTATGTGCCTTGACAATCCTCCTTTGACTCCACACAAGAGTACTTCTAAGCCGTAATCTCGCTCTTCATGCAGACCACTCCTTCTTTCTCGACATTTACGTCCCAAGTCTTGCGGTTGTCAGTTTCCCGCACTCCAGCTGTCTGAATATTGTATGTCTCGCCAGCATACACAGGCGACATGGCCCTATAAGTAATACCTTGCGGATCTTTGCCATGAACGTCCCGCCAGTAGTTCAGCAGATTTATAAGGTTGAGAGGTCCATGCACTACCAGGCCGGGATGACCTTCAACTCTTTCGGACCAAGGATCATTATAATGAATCATATGGCCATTGAATGTGAGAGCTGAGAACCTGAAAAGGCCGACCGGCGACCACTGAAGCTCTCTAACGGGAAATCCTATAGTCATCAGCAAAAGGTTCTTGTCCCGGTTTCTGCGCTTGTTACCTTGGCTTTTGGTATCCAAGTCTCTCACGAGAGATGGGCCACGAATTACATTCTCTGAAGCTTTAGGCTTCGATGTCTCCTCCATAGCCTGTTGATCAATCTCTGGTCTGAATACCCACGACCGACGATCAGTCAAGGTTAAGCCCCTCGGTCCCCAAAATTCCTTTTCAACCTCAACCAACACCATTTCGCCTGCTGATCGGCTCTTCTTAGGTATGGCACTCAGAAGTCTAGTTCTTTCTTCGACTTCATCACCCACACGTAGACGCTCGTTCGCCCACGTCATCTTGCCACCCGCCCACATTCTCCTGGTGAAAGGTGAAGAAGCATTAAATGTTCGATCAGTTCCATCTGCACCCAAGTCGGACTCAGTACCGTTTGGTGTGAAGTAAGCAAGATGATAGCCGTGAGGCACAGGGGTCCCAAGAGCAGGTGGTTGCTCAGAGACGTCGATACCGTTGAGATCACGACCAAGCGTGATGGCTAACTTTTGCAATTGGTTGGCGTCGATATACTGGCGTCGAACGGCTGACTTGTTGGCATAAGTCTCGAGCAAAATTGATGCTGCGTCAGAGGCACTATATTTGAGTTGCCGGAGTTTAGACATTATCGCTATGAAGATGTACAGGTGACAGCCGTTACTACGATGCGACCTCGGGGGAAAGAACCGGTAACTTAAGTATTGTTTCTAGTGAACAAGGATGAAAGTGCGTCAAGAGTTTTTTACAAATAAAACAAGACGATCGCATGTGATTGGATGAATTTTGTCGATTCGTCTCCCCTTCCACTCTGGGGTTATTTAACCTTTGCGGTGGGAGCCCACAGCCGATTAACTTCAAAATGCCGAGACGGAGAATGTACCCACAATTTCTTAACCGAGGAATCGAAGTAACAATACTTATCAGTCTCCTGTTACGATTAGCCACAGGCCTTAGGTAATTTATCTTCTTTATTAATGGCCATATGTTAGGTTTTAATATTGCAAGTGAGAATCATTGAGGTAGAAGACATTTATTGCGTGGAAGATAACCCTAGAACGTGTAATAAACCTTTGAGGTATTGACCTCTACAGGGTACCTCTCATCTGGAAGCATTGGCATGGATCCTTAGGTATCCCAACCCAACTGCACGAATAATTCAAGGTAGTGGCCTACATGAACGAAGTGAATTTCATCGAGCTGGCATCTGTGAAGTTGTTGTTCCTCCTGGAGGTTGTAGATGTGTTTCAATCAACTGAGAAACTTGAGCTGATTAAATTGACTCAAGGCTGGGTTATGGAATTCATACGCGATCCAATGCGCTTCCTTCAAGCAATTGTCAAGACTATTGATTAAATTAGTGAACATGGCAGATTTTATGCAAGGATTAAACTCAGGACAACAGTTTGAATTGAAACTTCGAAGTGGACAATTTAGCTATGCCTCTATGGGGTTACATACGAGATACCGCAACACCCTCCACTCCTCGTCTAAGCTCAATAGCTCTTAGGCAGTGACAAAACCCTTTCACCGATAAAATTCAGAATCATCTCCCTACTAACGGGTGCAATCCTCGGCACAAGGGACTCGCGGAACCACCTCTCTACATCATATTCTGATGCATAGCCCATGCCACCGTGTGTAAGGACAGATCTCTCGCAAGCCGTAAATGCCGCTTCAGCAGCCAGATACTTGGCGCTATTAGCTGCAGCACCAATCTCATCCTGTTTGATGGATTCCGTCTGACTTCTATCATACAGCTGAGCGGCATGATATGTTATCAGCTTTGCGGCTTCAAGCTTCATGTATGCATCAGCCAGCGGGTGCGCAATGCCTTGATTTGTGCCGATCGGTCGTTGAAAGACAACCCTTTCACGAGCATAGTCGGTAGCTCTCTTCAATGCTGCATAACCAAGGCCAAGGGCTTCACCGGCTAAAAGGCAACGTTCTGCATTCATGCCATGAAGAATCATTTTGAATCCGTTGCCCTCTTGTCCAATAAGTGAGCTTGCAGGGATCTTATAGTTATCAAAGAAGACTTCATTTGCATCAACAGCACGACCGCCCATCTTCTTGATTTTCCGTATGTCAAGTCCAGGCTGGTTTCGATCAAGGTCGATGAAAAATAAGGAAAGACCTTGGCTAGGCTTCTTCACTTCTTCCAGCGGCGTAGTCCGGGCCAATAGGATCATCTTGGAGGCAACTTGAGCACATGTAATCCAGATCTTCTGGCCTGTTATGCTATAGCCATCTGATGTCTTGGTTGCTGTAGTTGCTAGGCGTAGTGTATCGAGTCCAGCATTGGGTTCCGTGACACCAAAGCAAACACGCGAGTCTCCGGAGATAATTTGAGATAGTGACCTAAGTTGCTCCTCGGAACCGAATTTTGCAAGTGGCTGAGTGGCATAAACATTGGCATGGATAGATTGCGCACCAGCCATACCGGCTCCTGATTCAGCAATGGTTTGCATCATCATGGTGGCTTCAGATATGCCCAGACCAGAACCGCCTAGGCTCTCGGGAAGTGCTATACCCAGCCAGCCGTCTCTTGCAAGTGCAGCATGAAATTCAGTAGGGTCCGTCTCGGTTTGATCATGTTCTTGCCAGTAGGTGTTTGGGAAATTTGAACAAACTTGACCAACGGCCTCTCTGACTGTGAGCTGATTGTCGGTGAAACCAGCCATTCCCATAAGTTGCTTTGGTCGTGTAGTTGAAAAGGCATGGTGTCGGTTTCGGGTAAGGGAGAGTACTGCGGGTGTGAGCTTAGGACGGCTCAAATATTTGGCACACTTGAAGGCTGATCGTGACATGTTGGATTAGACTTGTATAGGAAATGTAAGATCTTGTTTGAACTGTTTACAATCCTGATGCCATATCCATAATATACTGATTGCAACAAGGAGTTTTACCACCAAGTTTATTGCGCTAGCCTTTCAATAAGACATACATTCGTCGTCGCGGGCTTGGACAAATATTATCAAGTGCCACCTCGTCATAGTGGCGTCCCGGGTATCAGATTGATTGCCGAGTTTCGGCTATTTAAAAGCCGACTTGACTAGGTCAGCCTTCCAACCCCGCCACGTGATGCGAGATGGCACTCGTTGCTTACGAAAATAATGGACACTTGTTGAATCCCGACTGTGGAGCCATGTTTTGATCGCTGGAATTGGAGAATCCTTTGGTAGCTTACCTTCCCAGCACACCAGTCTTTTTAGGATTGGCGAGGTGGAAAACCCGAGGAGCCTTGACCTTCATTCACCTATTCTAGTAAAGGGTCTATAGAGTCCACTGTACGTATTTCCTCGAAAACCGTGTTCTTCATCACTGAAGCCGGCTGCCTCTCTAGGCAGTATGACGAGTGTTCATAAGGCTACTGTTTTATTCGTCGTGGCCTCCCAATTTGCTGCTTTTCTTAGGTACTGCTAATACGGCTGTGGGAGTCTGTTAGCCGTATCTCGGTTTAGGTGAAGTGCGGGCGTGACCTATTGGCCCCAAGTTGGCCGCTATCAAGCCCCATATTTACTCGGCTTCTTGAAATAACTCCAGAACGCAAATTTCCTCAAAACACCGGCTACTTGCAAGGACATCCTCAGACGCAAGGGAAGCGAATGAGAAAACTTGAGGCAAGATACAATTTATCTTACTATCAAACTAATACATATTCGTAATGAAATAAATAAACAAACACATTCTTAACTATTCCCCTTGTTAAGCTCTTCAAAAGGGCTCCAGCCACTCTCAACCTTAGTTACAACCCGTTTTGTTGCAACATCCAAGTCTTCCTCTGGCAGGTGTAGGACACCGTTTGCAACGTTCTTTCCAGTAAAATCACTAGCGATATTACTGGGCAGGAAGGTGTTTGCACAAAGCCATTTTATAACGCCGCGCTGGCTTCCTTCTCTCATTTCTTCTGCGCCTTCCTTAATCCGCTGCTCTGACGATTCGTACTTTATCGTCCAGTCGTCGTCTGTGGTTCCCAAAACCCGATGTAGGCTGTCCAGGATATTCCTTTGCGAGACATTGAAGCTACCGATCAAGACATTTGCATTCTTGTAGTCGGCAAGTGAGGGGGATGTATCAGCTTCGGGAAGACTTAGGAGACGAACCAAAGCAAGCCCACACTGTTCCCATGTACTTATAGTGATGACACGATTGCCATCATCAAAGAACGTGACTTCACGCTCCCTAATGGAGAACCCAAACGATGATTCCCCCATAGCCAAAGTCTATTCGTACTAGAAACCGCAGCATAGCACAACCGACGCTGCGCCACTTCTCTGGATATCAGATACACGATTTTCAATTCCCTTTGTAATAACATTTGTATAAAGATCTTGTTCATTGATGTTGTCTTGGCTTATCGGATAGCTGAATGCGTTCGGCATGACATACGGAACACCAGCCTCAGCCGCTGCCCGAACGATTTTGGCGTGAGTCTCCTCGGGGGCTGCGGCAGCCAGAGTTATGACCAAGAAGTGCTGTCCATTCAAAGCCTCAGCAATTGACTTCACATCGTCGTAGTTGACTTTGACGACATTGGCGCCTATAGGCAGCTGACTCTTGCTGTCGTATCGAGATAATGCCGTTACTTTATGTTTGCCGGCTTGGATCAGAGATCTGGCAAACACGCCTCCAATGTGGCCACCAGCCTAAACATAGTCAGTATTTTCTCGTTCAGCTAAGTTAGACATGAAGATGGGACATACCCCTACTATGGCAACATTTCGAATAGCAGACATGATAAATAAAGCTAAGGAGCTGAGTACAGATGGAAGATGATAATGAACTGGTTGATATAGGTGAAAGTGGAAGCCTTTTTCGATGGTTGAAAGCAATTCATACTGCCTGACTGCTAGGGCTTTATATAATAAAAGAGCTGTGGTTATACTGGAGTTAAGTGGAATTAAAATGGCCTACTATCTCCATTGTGCAACCGTGCTATGCAATGGGCTCTATGATGCTCCTTTTTAGAATGGAATTAACCAGCCTCTATTATCATCCCTGCTCATAACTGATGTACAAACGTCTTGTATTGGAGATAAAGACTAATCTCCGAGATAAATTCCATATACCTAGTGTTATCAGCCTTGTATATCGTTTAGTTTTTCAAATAGCCGAGTCTTTATGTCGCGCATCGACTACGCGGAACCCGTGTTGTATCAAGTCTAATTGATGAGGAGGTGAATAATACACGTAATGAAACCACCGCGGTTATAACTTATACTCTACTGAATAATGCATGGTTATTAGGCCACATGTCTTCACCCTTATAAACGAAGAACATGTAAACAGAAAGTAGAGGATTGCAATCCATAGAGAATTTCACCGACGTACGATGATAAACATATTAATTGCGAAAGATACCGTGGTAGGAAGACAATGTCACGTTTAAAACGATACAGCCTGAGGCAACTGCCTGGCTTGGAAGCGTTTTGATATCCTCTTTATTGAATATACAACAGTAGAGAAAATGGAATCTTTATTCAAAGGTTTCAAAACCTGGACAAACTAGGATGTATATAGTTATTCTACGAGAGACCTTTCCCGCGGAAGTCTTGAATTATAAATAGGAAGATGTGCTAGGCTGCTATTAGCCTGAGACTATTCCCAAGTTCTTGCAATTAGTTCAAATAATCATTAATTATACACATGTTTAAATATGACTTAAGTAAAAATAGGAACAAGCATGAGTTTGAGATTTACCGAAGTATCCTATATTGACACCTCTCGAGTCATCATTCCATCATCACGTCACTGAGACGCAGTCGAGGCCTGTCACAACGATATGGAGCCTCTTCACCTTCCTCCTCGCGGGCGCCACTCTTGTAGAGCATCTTTGCGACGGCTGCATATCCTTGTACCAACGCAAAGTTCAGAGGTGTACCAAACCTCGGGTCCTTCGCGTTAACATCTGCCCCATTGTCTAGTAGGAATTGCACACCTTCCAGGTGTTTATTAGACATAGCATCATACAGACCACTGCCGATGGAATGCGCCCCGTTGTCTATCAGTAGCTGCATCGTCTCTAGATTGCCTCTGCGAGAGGCATTTTCTATAGCAGTCGCTGCAGAATTATCCTTCGCATTGACTTCTGCTCCATCCTCCAACAGTAATCTCACTGTTTCTGGAGAACTATTATGTGTACATGCGACGTGTAGAGCAGTACTGCCCATCCAATCTGTGTTATAAACACTCGCGCCGTGGTCAAGTAGAAGTCGAACAACTTCATATTCAGAATGTTCCATCCCATCATACACCGCCGTACGCTTGTAAAAACGCCCATGATGGAGAAGAGCAGCACGCAGGGCCGTATCTCGATCACGACCAAAACAAGCGTTGACATCTGCTCCGTATTCCAATAAACATCGCATGACTTTTAGGTTACGATAGCTTGAGGCAACGTGCAAGGAAGTGCCGTACTTTCTGCTCCCTGCCTTGACAGCACCTCTGCTCAGCAGCAACCGTATAATCTCTACATTCCCTACTTGAGAGGCGGTAATCAGGGGCTGAGTAAACATATTACCCTTCACGTTAGCATCAGCCCCATTCTCTAGTAGTAATTGTACAATTTCTAGGTTGCCGCGGGATATAGCTGCCAGTAAAGGAGTGTGCCACACGCCACCCTTCGCATTGATGTCATCTCCTTCGGCTATCAGACATCTTGCAACCTCTCTTAGATTGCAAAGACAGGCGAAATAAAGTCTCGATGCCTTCAGTGCAAAGGGCTCCGGTTTGAACTTCGAGGGGCTTCGATATAAATGAGTCCATCGCCGAAACTTTGTCTCGTCTCGTAGAAACCCGGTTATGCTCCTAGTAGTGTCCGCTGTGTCCTGAGAACAGATAGCGAATTCTGTCCAGTACTTGGCCGCATACTCCGCCATTGGAAAGCTGACGGAGTTCTCAGCGTCGCTTATGTCACCAAGATATGCTAGACAGGTGCTCGTGATAGCAGTGCTAGCTTCTCCAAGGTCGAATTCCGTTTGCTTGAGCAAGTATTCCTTAACAGAGAAGTGTGCTAGATGAAGCTCCTCCGACGTTCTATCCCATTCTCGACTTTCGGCAATTACAATCAAGCTGGGACAGTATCGAAGGATATCATGAGGTTTAAATAGTCTCCCGTCGATACTGAAACCTGGAGGATCCATATAAATGTTTGTTGCTAGTACTTCGACGGCCTCTGTTACTTCAAGAGGCCGCTTAGTGTGGATGAGAAATTGTAGGAGACGAATTGCGCTGGGTTTCTTTTCGGGTGGTATACGCCCAATCATGCGCTCGTATGTCTCGTCTAGGTTATTCGGCAGAGACTCAAGTGCTATTTTGGTATCTCGTGGACTAAGACATCCAGCAAGGACCTCAAGCTGACAAGCTGCCCATCTGAACCTTTGACAGATGTTAGTAAACAGCATGCTAACGAAGACCCATTCGTGGGTCACAATACTCACATCCCATCGGCTCCGTTTCCGATCTTATCACGCACCAGGTTCAGGACATCCGGTGATAAATTCATGTCGACAAAGTAAGGTCTTTCTTTTAGCTCTGTATCAACATAAGACCATATATCTGCGTCTATGGCCTTTTTGTCCAGTGAGATGCAGTTCTGCCTGCCGAACAACCGAAAAAGCCCGATTTTGAGCTCTTGTTCAGGTCGGCCCGTAATTAGGATTCGAGCATTATCGAAATTCGAGCATTCGAGCCATTGAAGCATTTGCCAGGTTTCGATACATTCATCCAGGGCATCA
This sequence comes from Fusarium sambucinum, assembly GCF_050947815.1. NCBI lineage: Eukaryota > Fungi > Ascomycota > Sordariomycetes > Hypocreales > Nectriaceae > Fusarium > Fusarium sambucinum. The sequence continues at coordinate 9,126,147 of NC_139293.1, read as the reverse complement.
ATAATAATGAAGACTGGCCCTGCCGCCCCGATCATGTTGTCAATGCAGGCTGATAAGGCCTTGGTATCAGGCTTCTCCTGTCCGTTCTTGCCGCAAGCAAAGAGTTCGTCAAGTTTTTTCGCAGGTGCTCTCTTAGTCTGATAGAGCTGTGCTGCTAGTGATCTCAAAACGTCATCTAGAGTCTGCTTTCTAGTATCATTGAAGTCGAAGAAGAACGCGAGAGTAGTATGGAGATCGCTTGATAGAAGATCATCAAGAATGCTGGTACTTAAAACTGTCTTTCCACATCCCACTAAGCCGTAGAGCCATAGATTTTTGCGTAATCCAGACTTCCAATCTTGGAACACCGGACTATCAAGCAACCAGACTCCGCTACCATGATGGCGACGTTCCCTCGCTAGATTGGCATTTGAAAAGTAGTCGGGTGGTGATAGCCAACGGAGAACCTTATCATTATGATGGTCTGATGCCATTTTCAACACTGTGTTATTTGTGGCATCCGTCGTATCCTTGACTGTGGTAAGTTAGCATGCAATGTAAAGGTTGGAACTGTAAATAGCACCTACGAGAAGTCAAGATATTCTTGACAGGAATCTCAGCCTGCACCTTACTAGGCGGTATCTGGCAGAGCAAATCCTTTGCATATGCAGCTGCTACCATTGCCGCAAAACCTTGCCACTTGTCATTTTTGTGAGTGTCTGAATAATCACAGATGCCCCGGATTACGACACAAGAAAAGTGGTTTGCTAAACCAGCGGCTTCCATCTCAAAGCAAAGCACGTTCTTATCAGCAACTAGGGAGTCCCTTACAAATGCGTCCTTAATCAGTCGATTTGCGCTGGCCACCATCCCGTAATGAATAGCTGGATCATCCTCCCGCTCATCGCGTAGACCTCTATCCACCGGCGATTTGAAACCACTGTGGCAAAGATCAACACACTCCCCTGATAGATCAGGATGAACAATGTCGGGTTGGAAAAGCCTGTCTGTTTCTGGAATTGGTCTAGAGTATTTTTTTCGTAGGCGCGGATATTGGTGCAATGCCGCCTCAATACGTTCGTTAAGTTGGTGTCCTTCCAGCTCGTACTTGGCTTCAAGGGCAGATATTGCTGTCAAGAGCAATTGTGGTGGCTTATTCAAGAACCCTGTAATTTGGAAAGGGCGCCCTTGGGTCTCTGTTCCATAATCGTACTGATAGACGCCACGGGTGTTGACTACGATGTCACCCAGTCGAACATCATGCTTGGCGCTTGGTGCGCCACCACCAATTCCAACCATCAGCCCAAAACGAATATTTTGAAAGGTATGTAGCATATCTCTTGCTACCGTAGCAGCGGTCGTAGTACCATATTCGGACTTTGGCATAACAGCCATTGCAACATTGTGCTTTCCGATTTGCCCTAGGGCATAATTGTTATTATCGCAATGAGTAGTACTGTCAAGATCGTCGTGTTTTTCGTCAAACAACGCTCGGGCCGCGACAAACTCGGTACTAATAGCACAAATCCAGCCGATAGTATACTTGTTGGGATCAGACATTTTGAGTATGGCAATGTGTGAGCAGATTTTGTAATGACGGGATGCAGATTGCTGTAAGAGGCAAAGCAAACTATATATCATCATGAGAGTGACAACATTTGTCAGGCTGTAACGCGTCATAATTTCATTGGTCTTCATTACTGCTGAGTGGTTTGACGCCCGATTATTGTGGTTCACCTCCAGGCGCGTATTTACAATGCATGATTGGTCAAAGCATGTCCTGAGCGTATAAACAACTCGATTGCCAAGAGTAGAGCCGAGATATTGTTACAGTAGGCTGGTGCTTAGAGAATGATGTTATTACGAGGTGAAATCAAGCTTCTAGAGGCTCATTCTTTCCATGGGTAAAGTTACCGCCCTTCCTACCGCTCAAAAACAAGTTTAAGCTCGTCTTCGCGACTCTGGGAAGGCATGTCGGCGGCTGAGCACACATATAATGCTGTGGCATCACCGCGTCAAATGACCATCTGTTGTTTAATCAGCCTGCCGAGCTGTTGATTACGGACCCCAACGAAAGAAATGTTTGTGAAACATGGCCAGCCGAAGAGGTCTTTTGAACCTGTGCTGCTTCACGAGGCTGAGTATTCAGTTCTATTGACTGATATATGTTAATCGCCACATACTTCGCATCATGTATTCACGTAATAAAAAACACTCCTTTCCTTTTCACCGAGATTACGGATACTGCTGGGTATATATACGCTCCTGCATTCCCTGAGAAATCACGTTTCTCAACATTCTCAGAATACCCTCAAATCAACTCTATACTCTCAGGATCTACTCTTCTACGAAACAATTGAAAACTACAATCAGTAAGTATCCAGTATATCAAAACATGGACACTGCTTACTCCTCTCTTGTCATACTGGATTCAATTACAATTGTTGTCGAGCCACCTGTTGATTACAATAAATGTAAAAACTGTGGACTTAACTTCACCGGCGCATCCAAGACATGCCAATGCCCTAAAAAATGAGGTGCAGATATGATTTCCCATTCTGGGTATCTCTTATGGCCAGTACAAAGACGTTAGGCTCAGTTATATACTAGGAACTGGGGGATGGAAAGGTTATGCTATTGGACTGCAAGGAATTAACTAATTTATTCATTCGTTTAGTTAGGGCACACATTGGAGGTCCCCATGGGGGATTGCGGCACTCTTTTCTTTACTCATGTCGTTAAATGATACAGTTATTTGACCTTTTTCTTTCTGGTTGTGACTAATACAAAATACTCGTTGGTGCCCCAGACCCAAGAAGAGCGGTTTGGTGGTGGGTGTGTACTGTCAGCTTGACGTCTAAACCTACAACTTACAGACAATCAATACTCAAGTTGCTGTGATGCAAGCACTGTACATAGTGAGTGCCTGATTTGCACTACCACGTGATTTCTCCTATAACTCTCCGCGCCTTTCCTCTCCATGATCTAACACAGCCTTCTCCTCAGCGCACATTTTGGCATTTGCAAAAATGACCAACAAGGATCTGATTCCCGATTCCGCCATCCTGGCCGGCATTCCTATGATAACTAAATCCGTTTCCCACCTAGAGAACGCAGTCAAAGAAAACTGTGCTGTTCTCTCAAACAACTTCGCAACTTGCACTTTCAGCGTCCACCTTGACACCCCTGCCGCCAGTTCTACGAAACATGTTCTTGTTCGCCTAGAATCTTCAAACGACCATGTTACAACAGTCGCTGCTCTTCAGAAACTCGCCCACTCCCAGTTGCCTCACCTTGTACCACAGCTATTGGACGTTGGTATAACCTACACCGCGGAAGGACAGCAGCTAGTATATTCGGTCACCGAATTTGTCTCGGACGCGGTCACCCTCGAAGAAGAGTGGGACAAGCTCGATGACCAGAAACAGAAAGATTTGATGAGCTCAATTATTGCGGCAGTTTCCAAGCTCCAGAGTTTGACTTTGGATAGCAAGCAGGTCCGAGAGATCCTGCAAGGAACTCCTTTCTACCGAGACGGGAAGATGGTTTCGTTCGGCGGGCCGGAACTTGGTTATTACACCGATATGAGGGAATTCATAGCAAAGCTTGCCGGTGATACAACTCCCGATGCAACAAACTTTAGTGTTACGCAAACCCCCAACAGTTTCGTCGTGGAGTCTGGACTAGAAAATATCGACCGCGTTGAGCTGACTAGCTCTGACCTTGCCGAACTTCGACATCATGTTGTTTTCTGTCACAATGATCTCGAGCCTCGAAACATCCTCATCAAACCCGATACAGCCCACAGTGGAAAATGGGCCATCGCCGCTATTATTGACTGGGAGATGGCTGGTTTCTTCCCTTTTTCATACGAAAGTGGTCACAAAGATGCAGACCTGGGAATCTCGAATCTGTACTTCAGTTACTACACACTCTTCAAAGAACAGTCACAGAATTTGTTGGCGGGTGGTCAATCGGCCAACAAGCTATTGGAGGCACTTCGGGCGATGTATGTGTCAAAGAAGAGTTGCCAAAAAGAAACTGTCGGCCGACTGTTCCAGGCAAGGTGGCTGGAGAGGCAAAAGGTTGAATTGTCCTCGGATGTTCGACTCGGATGGGTTCGGGAGGCAAGCGCTGGAAACTTCCGTATCTTTACGAAGCAGGACAACGAGGATCTTGAGATGGAAATTCTCAAAGAGTTGGGCTACATCTCATAGATCATATTTATCGTTTAGGACCACATGTTTACTCAGTTGTATTGTTACGTCGTTCCTCATGTGTGCCCTCTTATATTTGTATATCATTTCATAATCTTTATACCAACGGTGATACCAAAGTGATCACTAACCCAAACATCATTCACCCCTACCTTTGTCTTGAGTCCTATTCCAAAGCGACCCAATGTCCCAATGATATCTTGACTTTCGCACACAGGAAATGTGTCGATGAATCCTGTGTACAAGAATTTGTCTAACCGTTTACCGTAGTCTTGATATGGTCTATATGCAGACTGATATCCCCATGTATTTCCAATGGCTCGGCCATACGTGAAATCTTTGTGAAAAGGCCGAAGACCCGGTGGGTCTGGGCCCGCCACATCCTCCCAGGCGTCCATGAGATCGATCTCAGGGTGTCGATGGTCATTTCTTTCACTTTCAGAAATCGAATTCATATCGCCCCCGACTAGCCCACCATAGACTTGCCCCCCGTCAACTAAGTCACTTTTCAGTAGTGCTGATATTGTAGAGAGCTGGCGAAAACGGTACTCGTATCCGAGATCAAGGGATTCGAGGTGTGCCGTGCATAGTCGAAGCAGCCCTTTTCTCCCATCAGGACCATTACCCTCTGATACGGGAAGATGAACTACAAGGGCATCTCTATCCGTTTCGGAGTCGAAAGGGACGCGAAAGCAGTTCGATATCCGAAGATGCCGCGGGATCATCATGAGAGTGAAGTGGCGGGTTGGCACGCTGCCGACATTCTCTTTAGCGACATTGTTCCACTCCACGTGGTAGTAAAAGGGTGGCGGCTTGATGTCTGTGACAGAAAAGTTGCTTTGTGCCCACCTGTCTCTAAGTATCACTCTAAGTGACTCTTCACAGACTTCTTGGAACATCACTACAAGGTTGTTAGGCTCTTGGCCAAACAGTGTCTTTAGATGGACAAGAGCGGCCGAAGCACGAATTGCAGCGCCGGGAGCAGTATAGTATAGATTCCAGGACGCAACTTTCAACGAGTCTCCCCGTTTTAGTGTCTTGGTTTGGTTGTTGAGAGCTCTCCATCTTGACGCCCCCTTATCATGAACCCAGGTATTTAATACTATAGGGTCTTTCTCGTTGTTCCCAAAACCAGCGATGGCCTTCTGATACATTTCTGTGAATAGGCTTATGGGAATCTGGTGAAGGCTACGGTGATCATTTCGACGTCGGAGCTCGCGAGTGATCGCGGCTAAATGGTACGAGGTTTTTGACTCGTATCGACAAGGGTCGTAGGGTCCAATTGATCTTGGCTTGCAACGACGATTTAGTTCCCTCTGGTGTTGAAGTTGAAATGATAGTGAGCTCTTGCTACGTTGAGTGCCTTGGGGGCCGAACAGACGATGAATTTTCGGAGGTGCCATAAGGCTTAATGTAGAGACTTAATAATATTTATAAGGATGCAATATCGGAGGTTAATAGATTCATATGGACAGTGTCAGAACTAATCTCCCCTATGGGCTCAAGGTATGTGTAATTTTCTGTAATGTGACTGTGTTCTGTCTGAAATTGCCCTGCGGCCTTGTAATTTCCCCGCTTTTTGGTAGATATGCTACGCTAAACCTAATTGAGCTTCTTCTTGGTCATCTGAGTTCGCCTTGGCCGAAACGAGGTTCCTTTTGCTGAAATGGGCTGCTAACCGCCATGTACAGGGTAGCTGCGGTTCAATGCTATAAACAGACCATAAACAGCAAGCAAGATTATCCAATAGCTGGACAAAGAGAAGGACAAGCACAAGAAGCCTAGATACGCATCAGCTAGTGAATTAGAGAGAAATCTGTATATAAATTAGAAAAAATAATCCTGTTGAGGCTCCCTTCTTGTTTTTTAGTCATACAGCTAACATCACGATTTACCACAATTTTGTCCCTTATGATGACTAAAATCGTTGAACCTTGTAACGTTCAACATTTAGGCATTCACCGTTAACAGAGGCCCTCTGTCCTCCAAACAGTATTTCATCTCAGCCTACTGATCTGCTGGGCTAAACCGCCTATTGCTTCCCCACCCACGGGAACAACGTCACATGGCATGTAAGAGGACATATCATCGACCTATCCTGCAGAGGTCGCGACACTATGCCTCTAGTACTCCACTCCTCCATCGCTTGGGTTCAACCTAGGCTCGCTTATCTGAAAGCAGCATCTTTCACCCTAGCGCCAGGGGCTAGCTAGCCAATTACTTCCGATGAAACGTGTAGGCTAATTTTTTTAGTAACATTATTTCCCGTCAGATCAGCTCTCATCCATATTTTTTTACTGAACTACAACTTCACGCTGTCTTCAGATTCTGCCTGGCAACTACCCTGCTACGAGCGGCCACAATGCTTATTATTGAATGGCTGAGGAGGCCATACTCTGTGCTGATTAGTGGAAATGAATTGAACCCATCTTGTGGATGGCCCAGGGTAAGTCAGTCGCCCGTCTGGCGTGATGTGACAAACCTTTTCCCTCGCCTCCTTTGCCTTGCACTGTCTACCTTCAACACGGCAGAACCCTGCGATTGGTTGGCCCAGCTGTACATCCCATCACTTGGCAATTATATTGGACTCATAACCTGCGCCTTGCTACAGGGTTCTTTTCAGCTGCTGCGGCATCCCCGCTCGTAAATCACACAAAGACTAATAGTGCACCCATCTTGAGCACGAGAACGAGTATGGCGCCAACGGGTCGCGAACAGTATAATTTTTCTATGCGCTGCTTTAGTGCTCTTCATGGTCGCGTTCAGAATTTCCTGTAGTGTTACCACCGGAAATATAGGTTTCAAAAAGGGACATGTCGCTGAGACACAAAGGCTCACGGCCTACCTCTACCCTTGTGTGAAGATTGTCCAGCCGGCAGTAGTGTGCCCATAATTACTCCAATGAGACACAAGATAAATGCAGAAGGCTTGATGGGATTGACAGTAAGCACGGATAAACACTTGCAGAGTTGTCTATTCGTCCACGTAGAAGCTGGGGTAACACAGAGCCCTCAGCCGCATTTGATACGTATCTTATGACCTTCAGTCGCTTCAACTATGCCCTCCCCGCTCGTGTCGTCGTTTCGCCCGGTTTTCTTTTCTTGTTCCCCTGCGGCATTGCATAATTTCTTCGATCGTTCACTTTAACTCTAATATCTATCATCTAGTCGTCCTTTGTCGGTAGCACACGGGAGACATCCTTCGCTGACTATATACTCCCAATCCTCATCTTCGTGGCCAGTCTGGACCTCAACTGAGCCGTAACCTACAGATCGAAATGGATCCCCTCAGCATCCTTGCCTCCACACTCGCAATCGTTCAAGCTATCACTTCGACATACAAAGCGATCCAATATCTCAAAGGCCTTCCGAATGAGTTCATTGAAGTGAACAGGAATCTCCCACTCACAAAAGACACTCTGATTCTGGCTCGTGATCGCCTCCAAGATCTGGCCTTGGATGATTCATCCAGAGAGGCCATCCAATCTGTGGTTAGCGGCTGCGAAGAGAAGGCCAAGTTGCTGTTGGACATCTTCGAGAAAGTTGAAAAGGGGGTGAAACATACCAAGGATGGATCCGTGCTTGACTTGTATCGCACCTCTCTACTCCGCTTGGGTAAAGCACACCGCGTAGAGACCTTGATGCAGGACATCCTGAAAGGCTTGGATGCATTGGCTACCAATCACTTGTTCAGGACAGCACCCCAGAGCCAGATTGCCCAGTTGAAGGATGCAATCGATCATCTGTCCAACATTGAGTCATCTGTACCAGACTCGGACTTTGAGAGTGGAACAAACTACCAGACCATCGCATCCGGGGGAACGGGCTATCAGTCTAATACTACTGGCCACGATCATAAGATCAACTCTGGAAGTGGTGAACAATACAATATGTCTGGACGTGGGCATACTATGAACTTTGGTAGGAAATAAAACAATTGATAGCCAAATTCATGACCGGTAGACTGATTCTTTTCCATTATTAAGTTCGATCTACCGAAGGCGACAAGACTCGGAGTGATATCTTCCAGACCCTCTATACCTCGCCGTATCTGAGCAGAAAAAACAGGAATCCAGATCGGGTCCCAGGGACGTGCGAGTGGTTCATACGCCATCGCGACTTTCAGCAATGGCGAGACAGCAAATCGTCAAGCATGCTCTGGGTTTCCGCAAATCCTGGGTGTGGAAAGTCCGTCTTGGCAAAATATCTAGCGGATTGTGAACTTAAGACTACAGAATCCAGAACAACTTGCTATTGTTTCTTCAAGGATGACTTCGAGGATCAGAGAAGTGCGACGAGCGCTCTCAGCTGCCTCCTACATCAGCTATTTGCACAAAGAGAGGACCTTTTCTCTAACGAGATTATCAAGCGCTTCGAAGCGTACAAAGCCCACCTTGCCAACTCGTTTGATGAACTTTGGGAAGTTCTAGTTATAGCTTCGCAGGACACGAACTCCGGCGAGGTAATTTGTATCATTGATGCATTAGACGAATGCGAAGAACAAGACCGGCGCAAGTTTGCCTATGCCCTGCGAAAGTTCTATGACCTCAAGAATGACATGCAGACCAAGGTCAGTTTGAAGTTTCTCGTAACAAGTCGGCCCGTCGACAAAATCGGACGCAGCTTCCAACCACTTGATATCCTGGGACTACCTGTCATTCGCCTCAGAGGGGAAAGTGACGCGGAGATATCGAAGATCGTGCGAGAGATCGATGTCTATATAGAAGACAGAGTCTCGCGCATTGGAATAAACCTATATCTCACGCCAGACGAGGAACAGCTACTCTTGCGAAAGCTTAGGCGGGTTCCTAACCAGACGTATCTCTGGGTGTATCTCACCCTAGAGTTGATTGAAAACGAGATCAACATCAACAAGAACAAGATACGCGAGGTCACGTCCTCCCTTCCGCAGACTGTCGAAGAAGCATACGAGAAGATTCTTGCTACAAGTAGCCACCCTGAAAAAGCCAAGAAACTGCTACATATTATTGTCGCAGCAGCACGGCCCCTGACTCTCGTGGAAATGGACTTGGCATTGGCACTTCAAGAAACTCACAGTTCTTATAAAGACTTCTTCAAGACACCAGAGGAGCGTTTGGGCAGTTATATCAGAACCCTGTGCGGACTATTCGTAACCATCATAGACTCGAAGGTCTATCTCCTTCATCAGACCGCGAAAGAGTTCTTGGTGCCGAAAGATGTTCCGGATCCTCGGAGTGGCCAGGACCATCATCTCATATGGAAATCATCGCTCCAGCCATCGGAGTCCCATCGCATTCTTTTCCAGGTCTGTATCTGGTACCTTCTCTTTACCGAGTTCGAGACCCAACCTCTGCACGACAATCTGGACGATAATATAGATAGCAAAGTGGATCACTACCTTGGCAATCACGTCTTCCTTGACTACTCTGCTACAAACTGGGCCTTCCACTTCCGAGCATCAAACATCAAAGACGATTCAGTCACAGAGTTACTGAGACGGATCTGTGATGCTGATTCAAACCGTTGTCTGAGTTGGTTCAGGATCTACTGGATGAGCACACAGACAGACTTTCCTCAGAATTTCACAACCCTCATGATTGCATCATACTTCGGAATTGATCAAATCGTAAAGCTTCAGTTATGCGTGAAAGATGTTGAAGTGGATTCGACAGATGGCACTTATCAGCGTTCGGCGCTTTCTTGGGCTTCAGAGAACGGATTTGATGGTGTCGTCAAGCTGCTGATCAAGGGCCCCACCAAACTGCCGTTTTTTCGGAACGGCGCGACAATCGACGCAAGAGACATATACAATCGAACGCCGCTATCATACGCCGCTTGGAATGTCCACATGGCTGTCGTCCAGCGGCTAGTCAGGGCAAGAGCCAGAGTCGACTCAAGGGACGAAATTGGAGGGACGCCAATATCGTATGCCCTTTGCAGTGGACATGACGATGTAGCTGGGCAGCTAGTGAAAGGACCTCATAGCGATTCAGCGGACAGGATTCGTGGCGAGCTACTTATAGCCGCTGCCAAGAAGGGATACGCTGCTATCGTACAACGACTGTTTGACAATGGCGCCCCTACCGATTTGGTTGATAGAGCTGGCCGGGCGCCGCTGTTGTATGCAGCTGAGGGCGGATTTGTGTCCATTGTGCAGCTATTGCTGGACAGGGGAGCCGACGTTAATAAGACTGACCGTATTTACGATCGGACGCCGCTGTCGTATGCAGCTAAAGGCAGGTTCGTGGCTGTTGTGCGGCTTTTGCTGGATAACGGTGCCGACGTTCATGAGGCTGATAGAGTTGGCCGGGCGCCGCTGTCGTATGCAGCTGAGGGCGGGTTTGTGGCCATTGTGCAGGTATTGCTGGATAAGGGGGCCTATGCTAATAAGAATGATACTTTTTACGAAAAGATGCTGCTGTTATATGTAACTAAGGGCGGGTTTATACCCATTATATAGGTACAGCTTAATAATAGTGATGATATTAATGAGATTGATAGTATTTACGATTAACTAGATACTGCTATTATATGCTTATACAGATTCGGAGTAAGTAACTCTTCACTTACCTAGCAAGTTGAATTGATGATTAACAGTCTTCTTTCTAGATTGTGAGTTAATATCATCTAAACTGACCTCTCCATCGATAACTGATATCATGGTCTTCTCACTAGGGTGTAAGTAAATGTAATGTAATCTAATGTTTCTATCGATTGCTGACATTGCGGCCTTTTGTTCTTTTAGTTTATAAGTTTGTAAACAAACTCAAGATAATCTGTTATGTTAAATTCATTTGCTCATGATGTCCTCTTTTGTCTTCTAGGTAGTATGTGGACTTGGTCCTTGATGAATATTTCTATTGCTGATGTGATTATCAGTCGCCGCTATTATGGGCGGTAAAGAGGAACGATTTCAACGCGGTAGAGCTGCTACTCAAGTACAATGCTCGGCCGGATTTCCTCGGCAACAATTCTTGGACACCACTAGAGTTTGCTGAGATGCTTGGTGATCACAAAGTCATCCGGATGCTGAAAGATGCTATGCAACTTCGTAAGGTCGTTGAATCCTGCTTGTTTCATCTACTAACAGCAGATACTGATAGAACAATAAGTACCTGCCAATCAGAATGTCTGTTCAGCTGGGCCGCCGCGATAATGGCATTCACGAGCCACAGAACAGACTGTCGACGATCGTCCAGTTCTCAAATCTCATACGCAATGATGTCAGCGGCGCCCTCGATTTCATCCTCGAACCTTCCATCAACGCCAGCGGCCCACGCAACGCTATAGTTTACATTGTCGTTATCATATTTCTAGTGGATTTGTTGTCGATTGTACTTCGGGTTTGGGGAAAGATGCCACTGAGGGGAAGAGCAGCTACGCACTACAGGGTCTACGAGAAATGCCCTAACCTATGACAGGATAAGTCGTTCCTTAATGGATAACAATCTGTTTCTTACGTTTACTATATACACATATATTCTCCCTCTTTGTCTGAAGTCTTTGAATGTTGACATTCATCAACCATCTCTTCATCACTCTCATATTCCAGCTGTTAACTCGACCCAGCGTTGTTCATCTCCTATATGGAGGAGGCAAATCGCCAATTTCTTCATATCCATCGTCGTACTATACAAAGTTGAGTTAGGTTTTATGTATCACATGAACTTTGAACTCTTGCACTTACGTAAACGGGCAGTCTGGGACTATTGGTGATGGCAGTCCCTTCGCTTGTTATTTGAAGTGGAACAGTAAGAGATATCGTACTACCATGTGCTCTCGTAGCTAGGATGATTCGAATGCGGTAGCTCCTACTAACCATACACGAATGGAAGGTGGGGAGAAATAACAATTTCTCTGTCGGGAGCATGAAAGGCTGTATCAAAGTAGCCTTGTATGTAGGTGGCTCCGGCTGATTGTAATTGATATCGATAGAACTCGCCGTTGTGGATGCTGGTGTCTGCATACTGGCCTGGTCTGGGATGACTTGAATTGGTTCCGAGGCTCGTCTCTCTGATTCCACTGAAAGACCGAGATTTCCAACCTTCTCCCAAGTTACCCCCCCAACCCCTCGTAGCGGAAGAGGGTATGAGTTTGTCCACGGAGCTACTGGAGAGAGAGCTCTTGGCAGGGCTTCGTCATGGTCTGGTAGATAACCAATAGGGCCCGTCCAGAAACTGGTAATAGCCTCGATGACGGCTCCTTTCACGCGCATTTCGGGTGGTGTGCCACTTGGTGATGATGGTACGTATTCGATATCGATCGCTAGTTCAGAATCCGATGTCTGAAGGCGATCCAGATGCAGTGCTATGGGCCGAGGTTGAGTCGTCGAAACCTTAAGAGTTCCTTCTTTGGCGCCAACCAAGTTCCGTCGTATCGTCTTTGTCTGAGATAAGCAGTATTGCGAGGTCAAAGAATCAACATGAATCGGCGGCTGTTCAGGAAAAGTAGGAATGACTTTGATAAAGGTATTCTGGTCGATAAACTTCTCCTTCCCGCAGCCATTCTTTCTAAGCAAAAGTCGCGCTCGAATGACATAATCAACAAATGTCGAGCCATCCGTGAAATCATTCTTCGTCCATGATCCGAGGCTCGGAGGTGGAAGTAAATGGCGTTCCTTGACTATCGGGTTTGAATGATTGCATGCATGCAAAGAGAGATCCTCGGGGATCTTGAACAGGAAAGGGACGACGTAAAATTCTCCAGCTTCGAGGATATGACCAGCGGGCAGAACATCCTCAGAGATCGACATCTGGATGTTTAAAAAGGTATGTGTTGTGAAAGGCTTTCCGTACTGAGACACTTGGTGAGTTGAACTCATGCCTCTTAGACTGACTTGGATGGACTGAAATGCGGTTTGGTGCGGGGATGTGAGCCTAACGCTACCCTGGATAGTGGAACCGGTAGTGTAGATTTTGGACTCGTGGTGCCCATCCATATTGATCTCGATATGGCAGGTTGGTTTTGCCCGCGATGGAATACATCTCAATCTCTTTAGGTTTTGGAGGGACGGCATGGTAGCGATTATGTTAAACTGGATTCCGTTTTGTACAATAAGGATGAAGACAATTCAAGCCAGGCTGTTGATATGAATAAAACGGAAAAAGCGAGATATTTTTCTGCAGGCATGTCTCAAATATATATTCTAGTTCATATGCAGTTCTAACATGTATTGATAATCATGTCCAAATACGCCCTTGAGCCCTTGATAATATGGCTTGATATGCTTGAATGTAGCATCATTATTGGAGACCGCCGTGATTTGTGAGGACTTTTGACTGGACAGTTTCGCCGTGACATGTGCGAGCACTTTTTAATTGGATGGTCTTGCCGTTCGGAAGGCCGATAATGAGACTTGATTGGCTCATTTGGCCGAAAGCTGTCAGACGAGATTAGACGACAAACTAAACCCGGCCCAACAAGATAAGACACCCTGTACCACGAGCAAGTTTCGAAAGTAAGTTCATTCTCTAGCAAGTTGAAATCAGATGTCGAACCACCGTCCACGGTCGCAGAATATCGCGGCGAAAAGGACACAGCCATTTGGTGTTGATGTACCAACTAGTGAGTAGATCGATCAAACTCCCTTCATCTCCCTTTATTACGTCTAACAGCACGTGCGCTAGGACGTGTTTGCGTCAATTGCCGTCATCGAAAGATTCGCTGTGATATCGTAAACAAAGGTATACCTTGTACAAATTGCAGTACTCACAGCCGACCCGGATGTCGGCCATGTCCCAGCAAGAAAGAAGCCAAACAGTCTCTGCGTCAATTAGCCGTTCTAGCTCCACTCCGTCCGCGACAGTCAATCAATCCATCAACGGCGGCATCATCTTTTGTTGTATCATCAGAAAGTGCATCCCCTGAAGAAGGTAGCAACATCGAACTCGGGGCCCATGTCCTGAACGACTACGATGCAGGAGATGCAGAGCTTGGACATCGAACTCGCGCGCACTTCATCGGAAATGATCTCTCCAACTGTAATTACCTGTTCCGTCAAAGCTCCACTAATGTGGGCTACGACAACATCTTTCACTTCAACAATGGCCAAGTCGAGTCTAGTGAAGACTGGTATGAGAGACACGGCGTTACAGGAGAACCACTGCAACGTCCAGATAAACATCTTGAAATGCGGCTGGTAAGAGCTTATTTTGATATGATTAACCGTGGATGGCCGATAGTCGACGAGGAGTTGTTTATGACACAGTATCACGGCCAAGATGCAATGAACCCAGTCTGCTTGACACTCCTCAATGCAATAATGCTAGTAGGAGCTCATGCTCTGGCATCGCATAATGAGAACATGATTCCTCTTCTTCGTGTTTTCTTCCAAAGAACCAAGATTCTTCTTGAATGTGAATCTTGGCCAGATAGACTCGTCTACATTCAAGTGCCTCTGCTGATGACTTGGTATTCTGACGCCAACGCTTGGCACTGGATTGGTATCGCTACCAGAACAGCCATGGCTATAGGACTGCATCGAGATACCACCCACTCAAAGATGATGCCAGTGTACAAACGTGTGTATACTCGGCTGTGGTGGGTACTCTTTCAGTTCGATACGATCGCGTCTGTATCAGCTGGTCGACCTCAAGTTATGTGAGTTTACTGTATGATGTCCTGACAAGTCTTCCTTGCTGACAATTGCAGAAATCTCGATGATTCCGATGTCCCATATATCCAACCTTGGCACGTTGAGAATATCGCTGGAGCAGAGTTTGAATTTGTTGTATTTCATGTACAGCTGTGCAAGATTATATCCGAAACGACAAGGAAGGGCTGGTCACTTCGTGCGACTCCAGAGGCAAAACTTGAAGCTATCCAAAAAGCCGACGAGTCACTCGGGAATTTAATTCTGTCAATCCCGAAAAGACTACAATTGACGATTCCTTGCCTTGATTTATGGCAAGCTCATTTTTATCTGACTTACTACAACTTTGTTTTATTAATTCATCGCCCTGCGCCGAAATCCAAGAAGGATAGCTGCATGGACAGCCAAGAGGACGCTATTCTCTGCAGAGAAGCCGCAGTGACGATCGCCTCCATTTTTGAGGTTCTACTCGACAAGAAGTTTATATCTTCTCTATGGCTGTATTGCAATCATGTCGTGTTCACTGCGACGATCCACATCATCAACGAGATTAGTACAAACAAACCGTTACTAGCTGCCAAGTCTCGGCAAACTTTACACACGTTCTGGAAAGCATTACGAGAGCTGACGAAGTACTGGAACTATGCAGGCGGCTTATTGAAGGTACTTGAGCAGAGAGCTTCGAGGCCGAGGGGAGAGCGAGTGCATCCGCCAGGGGAACCCAGCCTGAACCTGCAGGTGGACGGGCCATTGTTTGAACAGCCAAAGGCGGGTCCATCAACGTGGAGTGATAACGACAGTGTCTTACCGACTAATCCCAATGCGAACATTGCCGACGTTGGTTTCGATAATTACGCAGCAACTGCCTCACAAAACATCACAATGGACTTTCTCACGGGCGGTCCGGAACCATCATTCAATGATCTGTTTTTGATGGATACTTCAGCGTTTGACTTTCTCTTTAGCGAGGATATCAGCTAGGTTGTTGAACAACTCAAATGAATGTAGAAAGGAATCCTAGATACAATTTCTGTCCACCACCTACTCAGATTCTCACTTGTTTAGTTGTGACTAGATGAAGAGTCCTCCATGGAAATTGACGGAGCTTGTACATGTGAAGTAAGTCCCTGGCCCTGGGGACCACTGCTGTATCTCTGCCCTTGTTGATGACCCGGAAAGCTACTTTGAGGAACAGGAGAACCCTGGAGATTCACGTTCATGTTGCGGGGAGCTCCCTGAGTTCCTTGCTGGTACTGCATGTACTGAGTGTTTGGCGGTTGGGTTTGCATCATGCGAGGATCAGTGTTACCATGTCCCACATATACCGAGCCAGATGGTATGTTGTAACCTGTACTATCCATCGTTGTCGTTGGCTGTTGTTGGTAATGCTGGCTCTGTTGTTGAGGTTGCTGGTAAGGATAAGGCTGATATTGTTGAGGAGGCATATTTATACCCTGACCAGCGAGAGGATGGACTTGATTGATAGGCTGGAATGGATCTACCTGGGAGGACAGACGGTACTGCGAAGAATCAGACGACGACAGCGTGGGAGGACTCTGCCAATCTTGAGATGCCATCTCTTCTGCCTTGTGCGCAAATCGACTGGGCCTTGTTTGGTACGGGCTGTCCTGCCTCGCCCGTAGCTGAAAGTCGATAGCCCTGCGATCGCCCTTGGTACCTCGAATATCGCCTAGATATTCCGCAAATCCCAGATACGCTTCCTGAACTATCTTGAAGTATTTCAGCTGCAAACTGACTGGAATGCTGTTATCAACCTTGGCTTCAAGGTCTTCTCCTTGCGTGTCGTATTCGGCTACGGCTAGAGCAGTCTGACAGAGGTTACGGATTTGACGACCGTTCCACCGGCTGAACTTATGTTTCAAGAAGTGCTGACGTGCAAAATCCTGGATTGAAGAGGCATCGTATCTAATCTCCCGGCCCTGCTTATTGAATCGATCCTGAATGAGGTCCAGGTTGAGCTCAAAAACTCGAATTGTCTTTTGCTCGTCAAGTTCGGGATAATACAAGCTCATGTGAACTCGAGAAGCAAATGCTTCGTCAAAATCCCCAATACGATTTGTTGTTAGGAACAGGATACCTGTGTAGTATTCCAGTACGCGAAGAAAAACTTGGAAATACCGTCAGTGGAACAATTATTTGTACTTTAGTTTGGTGTCAACTTACCAGCCACAAGACCATTTCGAACAAAGTCCATTCGGTCTCGTGCGGAGAGGAAGACATCAGCCTCATCCAACAGTAAGATACAACCCCAACGACTAGCTAGTGCAAAGTTTCTCTCAAGCTCCTCCTCCACTTCACGGGCTGTGGACCCAAGATCGCCTACAATCAGTAAGAATAGTGTCAAGTGAAGAAACGATTTGCCTTACCACAAGTGATTTGGAAAAGAGGCTTCTTGAAGAGTTCGGCTATGCCCTCTACCATGTTTCGTTAGTCGTAGGTCACCTTAGGATAGGCTTACGTATAAGAGAAACAATGACGAACCCGCTGTAGTAGTTTTTCCAACCCCAGGTGCTCCATGCAATAGCATGATTAGTCCCTTGCCTGTAC
Organism: Fusarium sambucinum; assembly: GCF_050947815.1. Taxonomy (NCBI): domain Eukaryota; kingdom Fungi; phylum Ascomycota; class Sordariomycetes; order Hypocreales; family Nectriaceae; genus Fusarium; species Fusarium sambucinum. The sequence continues at coordinate 9,108,811 of NC_139293.1, read as the reverse complement.
AATAACTCATCAGTAACTAGTAATCGTTGTCAAATGAAAACGTAATATGGAGCGTTTTTACCTTTTCCCTTGATCAAATCGGTCTGCTCATTCTTGGTGAACGATGTTTGCTTGGAGCGAAAATGCTGAATTACAAGCGACTTGACCATTTCGCGGTGGCCTTTCGGCAATTCAAGTCTCTCGAAAGCGTTCACAGATAGGTTCCGCGCGTCGGCATCTTCGTATCGTAAAAATGTAAGGTCGAGCTGAGCTATTTGTCACCGTCAACAACTGCTGCATATCGGCATGTTCGAATTGCTCACCCCATTTGCGACTACGCAACACGAATCCGAACACTCGATAAGTCATGACTATGAGTTCTCCATCACTGAGCTCTTCTCCATCTCTGAGAAGATCTTTTAGCGGCCTTGGGGAGAGCAAAAGGGAAGGTGCGCGCAACGAAGACGCCGGGACAAGGCTCCTGACATAATTCTCTGTTAACATCGAGTCGATGTAGTCGTCGTCGTGCACAGCCTGGCCAAGACAGCAAGGTGCAAAACAACGCAGCTCATATTTTTCTTCGGGAGCAGTGCTGATAGGTGCGATGATAGGCTCCCATTTCTTCCTCCTTGTCTCGTCTACTAGGGCCTCATTGAAATCCACCACAACCTGGCTATCGATCTCGTCCCGTGTATCCAATGTATCGCCCATGTAATACATAGGCTTAAACGTTGAAATGTCGAGAAGCATCTTCCCTCGTTTTCTAAGCTCATCATGAAGCTCAGCGTGTTTTGCATAACGAAAAGGATATACAGGAAGCGATTTAACATCCTTTAGCCCACCATACTGTGATATCTTGAATTTCTTCGAAACGGGGCCAAACTGCTTCCCATCGAAATCAATGTATACGCAATGCAGAAGAGCAGGCATTTCGTCGTCTTCATCAATCTTGTCATTATTGTCATCCTTCTCCAGTGGTTTCCTGCTCCACCGAAGCCAAATCTCTTCTACCCTGTGACGTGGGGTTTGGATGCGAAGTATCACATATGCTTGTTTCTCTGACTGATCGATAACTCTGGTACCAGGCTTAAAAAGATGCCAGAGATCATGGAACGAGATGCTTGTACACTGAGGACTGTCCACGTATTTGAGCTTTGCCTTAATGCTGTCATTGAAAAACTCCATTAAGCATCGCATATGAAGTAGCCCTGTAATAGAGCCAGGTTTCTCTTCACCTTGCATCTCCTCCGTTTTCTGGTCGTTTAGTGGCTTATGAAACTGTGTATCGGTTGTGCACTCCTGGTTCTTCTCATTAAGCGACGTTTCGAACTCGTCGGCTTCCATGGCAGAGACTTCTTTGGTAGAGCTAAATTCGATATGCTGCTCAGACTCTCCAATCTTCAGATGAACACAATCTTCCGTTTCTGTCATCATCTGAACAAGCTGTGTTGCATCAAAGCCCTCGAATTGCTTCTCCAGTGTTGATAGGTGCTCCTTTAGCCTCGTCTCATAGTAGACTAACTCCCTGAAAGGCCGTACAAATACCATTGATTTGTCATTGGCGAGATCCCACTCAGTCTTTTCCATAACCTTACAAAACATTGCTACTAGTGGGTTTGAGTGGATCTTGATCCTCTCAGGCAAGGCCTTTTCGCCACTTGAGTTTTGATCCCTGTCCCATATTGTCTTTTCTGTAGGACGATGACTGGGACATGACGCTACAGTAGCACTTGTGCCATGCGGTTTGTTGAGACGAAGTATAACTTGCGGGTCCGGCTCAGTAGAAACAACCTCAATAGGGGTCAATATAGATTCCTCAAGGCCGCCTTTGGTGCTGATAAAGGCTTCCCAATCGCTTCGAACAACTTGGGCCCGAACCCCGTTCAGGAATGCTTCGATGCTTAAGTTTCTCGCTGTTTCTGATATTTTCTCTATCAGGTTATCCGATCTTGCTGCTACTTCCGCTTCCCTTGTTGATTTGGAGTTTTTCGGTTTCAAGGAGCCGTTGATGCGAGTCCCTAATCTTTGACATAAAAAACATAGAATCCCAATAGAATTCGATGTTACCCATGCGGTGACGTCTAACTTCTTCCGGTGCCATTGCTTCAAGTGGAATTCCATCGTCGAATTCGTGATGGATGAATTGCTCGGTTGCTTGGCCAAGATTGAAAGCATGATCAACGATTCTCATTTTGGATTCTATCGTGGCGAACCGCTGCTCCAGTGACTGGAAATCTCCGGTTGTATTTTTCGTTGCCTCATTGTCATTATCTCTTACAAGCTCAATTGGAACGTTCTCGTCGTCGCTAGTTTTGCTTGGCTTGGAGACTGAAGCGTCGATTGATGGGTTCTCCCCCAGCGAGCTCATGACTACAAATTATAGTGGCACTGTGAAGCAACGGTGTGGTAAATTTTATGACATTTAAAAGGAAAAGAAGATGTCCCATGCATTTCATTCGGTGACTTTGCTAACTCTATATAAGCTGCCGTTGAGGGATATTCTGTATAGTATGGTGGTAACGACGTATGAACCCACGCCACGTAAGACGAAAATGCATCGACTAACATAACTGCGTGATTTATTTAAACTTCGAAGTCAGAGACACCTGCAATAATATGCTAAGCGTCAGCAACTATTAGGAAGCGATTGGATACTTGTGTCGCACTGCAGTGAGGGATGTGACATATCTTACTTCCAGGCGCCGTTTGCTGGCAAGGCTCTCGAGGGATTGGACAAGAAACGCTGTTAACTGCATCATCTCGGTCAGACTCCCTAGAGCTGAACCACCTTTACAGAATCCTTCTCATCAGGCTGTCGCATATTTGCGCCCCCGCGTCCCTATGCCCCTCTTCTCTTTCCCGCCCATATCATTGTCAAGGTTTGATTCAAAATTATCTCTTGACTTTCTTGTCGATTTTTTGATCGCTATGTCGCATCAATGGCCAGCAAGCGGCCCATTATCACAATCTCGAATTGAACTTCATACATCAGAAGTTGATTTCATCGAGAATAGATTGCCGGAGTACCATCAAGCTTTTGATTCAAGCAAAGTTCGGTACAATGAAAGTCAAGGCCAGTTTGTCGCCATTATCCCAACCTCTTCGCAGAGTCTAGTGGTTCCCAGTGCCTTCACACATACTGGCGCAAGGCCAGCGCCAACTTGCGTCGCAGACATGCAATTCTGGGAAGATGTCTTTGCCGTTGCAATGAAGCGCCTCAACAATGGATCAAAGGTTAATTGCAAACGTGATTCCAAATGGGACATTCGACATCTCTGCAAATGGGACGAAATACAGACTAGGTTACAAGAAGCGAAAGATGACTACGACTTCAAGAACAGTTCCAAGAGCTTCGGCAAGGTCAGGAGAACTGTGCGAAAAGTTTTGGACAGTCAACATGTCATTCCACAGCAGATAGGAAAGGTGGTACCAAACTCGGATATCGCTGGACCTATCGTGGGCGTGATTAATCTCATGGTCGATGTAAGTATAGACCAAGACCTTATTGACCAAATCGACGATGCTAATTATAAACTTAAGGCCTACAGCAAAGCTTCTGAAGTCCGGGATGGGATTATTTGCAGAATGGAGGACTTACCAGCTTGCTTTGCCAAGATAGATCTCTATCTACGATCATTTCCAAAGGATGATAACGTTGTTAAAGCATCGACCGATCTTGTGCTAGCTGTTTTTGAGGCTGTCGAAAATTCGATTAAATTCTACACAAGTATACAAGGTAAGACCTGTACTTGCATCAGCATTCAGTTAAATTGATAGCATTCCATAGCAAAAAGAGCCACTGCTGCGATCTTCAGAGGAGCGCAGTATCAGGAAGACCTTGTTCAAAGTCTAGCCTCAATTAAGAGCTCTTGCGATGAGCTAGAAAGTCAGGCAACAATGTCCTTTCGTCATCGCATGATTTGTGGTATGTGAAATTACATTTCAGCAGATAATTGTCGGCTTGCATCTAACCCCAAACGCAGACAACGAGCGCTTCATCGGAGAAATCTCAACACTCGGGCAAGGGAACATGATGACGCATGTCGGTCTCAGTGCACTACTACATGGTCAGCAGACTCAGACTGCGAGTATGTTTTGGGTGCAGGACTTAATTAACCATGTTCTCCTGTTGTTAAAGGATCAAGAGAGTGAGCTAAATATTCTCTGTCGACTTCCCCGCTAACGTTGACAGGAAACTGGCCACCACATTCACCCAGTCCCTCGAGGTCTTTGACCCCTCAGCCCGTCACTCTACCGGTCTTGACACCTCGACAAGTCTGGTCTCGATTGTCGATTCCAAACATTGACGAGGAAGACTTACAACACATCGCAGACCGTGCCGAGGAAATGTTTCAACAAGACCGAGGCCGGGCTCAGCAGATAGTGACAACGTCATTGTTCCGTAGCTGGATCGACAGCGCCCACTCTATCAAGCTTCTTGTGCACGGCAACTTCAGATCTGCAGGAGATGTCTCCCCTCTCTCTACTCTGTGCACCGTACTCACAATCGCATTCAGGCAGGCTGGACGATTCATTAGTCTCGTGTTCTTTTGTGGTCGTCACCTCGTGTGGGATGAATACCACGGCGGCACTGTGATGATACGCTCTCTCATTGCCCAGATACTCCGTCAGTTCCCGTCGCAGTATCTCAATTCTGATGTTTACACATTGTTACAGAATATGGTCGATGTTGAGCCATTATGCGATCTGTTCCAATTTTTAGTCAGCCAAATACCCTCAAGGCTACCCATTGTCTGTATCATCGACGGCATCAACCGTTATGAAGCAGAAGAGTACCTTGAAGATATGACGACAGTAATTCTCAGGTTGGTGGATCTTGTGGACTCTTCTAGCAGTGGAAATAGCACATGCTTCAAATTGCTTATTACGTCCCCATTGCCTACTAGCGAAGTTCGCCAGGTATTCGATGTAGACCGGGATGCGATACTTCATATGGAGAACATTCCTGTCACTGAACCGAATATGGGATTCAACGGGTTTCAAGAACAGCTAGTTACTCGAGTGTAGTGTCGTACAGCTCGCGGCGCACTATGATGACCATGAGGGCAGCACCGAAAATGATTTTTCTTGGAAATCAAATCGTGTTAGAGAGAAAGTCTCACATCTTTTGACTTGTTTCGGTCTCTGACTTCGTTTTTCTTTCCAACCTCTCGGCTCTCACTCAGGCTTTCTAAATTTTTCTTAAGTTCTCAACAAATGTTAATCTCTATGGGCAAATGCAAATCACCAAATTAGAGATTCTCTTCACTAGGTTAGGTTTCGAAATGTGACCATTGGGGCAGCTTCTGGAACTCTATCTTGTCGGCTGCCTCTATAATTAATAGAAAAGCCTTCTTTTGAGCCCTACCGGCAGCAGCAATTTCTTCCTCTTTTAGTCTGTTATAAAACATTCTCAAACCTGTGCTGTCGGCAACGCACGACCCGAACGAACATATCCGTTGCTTAAATATCAGCCGCTTTCTTCGAGCATCAAAGACCATGACGAGAGATAAAGAAGGCAGTATAAGCAGTACTGGACTTGAGACAGTACTTCTCTGGGCGATGGTGGGAGCTGCGATGGGAGCTGTATCCACCGGGCATCTTAGACTTTCTACTGCCATTATCATTGCCGCCATTACCATCGCTGTCTTCGTCATTGGCAGCAGCGACGATGAAGACCTCGTCATCGCCAACCAGAAGCTTAAGTTTATGGGAGCTTACAATAGAGATAGCGGTGTGAACTATTGTAAGAGATCATATAACATCATCATCAAGGCTCTGCTAACCTCTAATAGTTGACGAGATCAAACATACCCTTACAAATGCAATCACGGATACCGAAGGTGCACTTGCATATATGCATCTCTCCGCCGTGCCGCGAACGCCTTTCAACACCGCGGAAATCCGAGAGAGAGTAGAAATTCTGAAAAGTATTGCCACCGACGTAGAAGAGCCAAACAAGAAGAATTTTTATGGTCAAAGGGAGATGAAGCTACGGTCGGAGAGACTCATCCAAGCTTATGCAGGATTTCGGTCTGAGCTTGACGCAGCTATCCTGGCAGCTCAGTTTCATGGGGTGTTGAGTAATGTCGATACTAAGTGGAAGAAGGAAGCAGGTGATGTCGGTACTAAGCTAGAGGAGGTGTCAAGTGATGTCGACTGGGTTCATTTGCATTGGCTGGATTGTTGTCCCAACAGTGGGTAACTTCTGTATTTTAACCATGTTTCAACTCAACCTCATTTTATAGCCGTAGGGCAATCTGTACCAGTTCAGGCTGATCTGGTCTACTGTAATAAGATCATCGATATAACCCCTCCTATTGATGATCTTGGCACTCTCTTGTAATCCTACATACCCCGCTCACCCCGTACCCAATCTCATGATCTGATTTCTGAGCCTCTCTTGGTTTACTTGTTAACGTTATACCCGGCCGATCTTCTCAGACCCGGTCGCTACATCCTTCCAGATAAGCGAAGGTGAATTTGCGGATAGTAAAAAGCTCAGGGCAGATAGTTAGGTTGAGTAGGTAGCAACGTCCCGGTAATACAGTAACATCCCTGTTAGAATGTATTGTACTAACAATTACACAGTGATTCTCTCGGCGATGATGCGAGATGGATCATAGTCTGACGGTTCTTTGTATATTTATATTATTGTATCTTTAATAACTTCTTTTCTCCCTCAAAGCCCCACGTCTTTTTTGTTTCAACTCTTCGTATCATTGCATCAATCAAGTTCGACGGTAATCTCTTCACAGATGCCTGAACAACAGGTCTCAGCTGCGGCAGCGGTATTTCTCTACTTGAAAGACCACTCCGTCATAATCTTTTTATGCCTCACCACTTTGAGCTACGTATACGGTCGATTCCGTCCAGGTCTCGCACGTGTCCCTGGTCCACCCCTTGCAAAATGGACGAAGCTCTGGCGTCTTTACGACGTGTACCAGGGTCAATCTCATCATACATCCATTAGGCTACACGAAAAGTACGGCGCACTCGTTAGAGTAGCGCCCAATATCGTGTCAGTTGGTGATCCACAAGCTATCAAGACCATTTATGGATTGACTGGCGCATTCCCAAAAGTTGGTAAACTTCCAAGCCTGTAGCCATATGACTAATACTGATCTACTCTTCAGACAGCGTTCTACCCCATTCAAAGCATTTCATGGCAGAAGAAACCACAGATGAACCTCTTCTCCACTCGAGACCCAGTCTATCACCGAGACCAGAAGAAAAAGGTCGCAGGAGCATTCAGCCTGACCAATCTGCTGGAATCAGAGGCTGCTATCGACTCTTGCACTGAAATGTTCATGTCTCAACTTGATAAGTGGGCGGCTAATGGTAAACTTATCGACCTCGGCATGTGGCTCCAGTACTACGCGTTCGACGTCGTTGGTGAGGTCAATTTTGCTGAGAAACTTGGCTTTTTGGAGACTGGTGGGGATGTTGACGATATGATCAAAACGATTGAGGGCATCATCGCCTACGCATCCATCTGTGGACAAGTACCCGAGATGCACACCCTCTTGTTGGGTAACCCACTTTTCCCATACTTGATACCCTCTATGGAGACCTGGAATGCAGTCTTGACTTTCACTCTCAAAGCAATCAATTCTCGTACACCTATGAAACGAGACGGCGAGCTGGAGCTTAGTGATGTAGGAGGGAAGGATTTGCTGTCCAGATGGGCTGCAGTGAAGAACAAGGATCCGCTCAAGATGACTACTCGAGATGCCATCGTGCATCTTTCGGCCAATGTGTTTGCGGGCTCGGACACCACCGCTATCGCCCTCCGAGCAGTCATCTACTTCCTCATCAAGAACCCTGACGAGATGGCAAAGGTAATAGAGGAAATTAATGCCGCCGATAAGGATGGGAAACTCAGCGATCTCATCTCCTACAAGGAGACTACTTCGCACTTAACATACACGAAAGTAGCGATCAAGGAGGCCATGCGTTTGCATCCTTCAATCGGTCTTATGATGGAGCGGCACGTTCCACCACAAGGAGCCGAGATTTGTGGACATTTCTTTCTTGGCGGTACTATTGTTGGCATAAACCCCTGGGTCCTTCAACACGATCCCAATGTTTACGAGGATCCAAAAGCCTTCAAACCGGAGCGCTGGTTAACGGCAGATGCCGAGTTGCTTTCCAAGATGGAGACTAGCTTTTTTACTTTTGGCGCCGGATCACGTACTTGTGTTGGCAAGCACATAAGTATGATGGAGCTCTACAAAGTAATCCCGCAGTTGTTGAGACGTTATGACGTTGAGATGGCAGATCCAGAGGCTGACTGGGAAGTGAAGAACCGTTGGTTTGTGCAGCAGCATGGTCTGAACTGCATTCTGAAGAGAAGAGAAGTTGTTTGAGGTAGATAGTCGTCAAGACAGGAGAAAGGTTGTTCCGAGGGTCTAATCGCCGAAGCGGGAATGCGATAAGATAAGCGTGAATGAATGATCGAAGCTTTTAGTGTCCCGACACCACAGTCATCTAGAAATATCATCTTCAAGGCTCTCTACTTATCTTTACTATCCAGACAGTCGGATAACAAAGTGAAACGACTATCTGTATCTTCCAGCTCTAGGAACAAGTGATCAAGGTTTGCATTTAAGCCAGATTATTATTGCACTACGCCTCCTTACGAAATCTTTTATCCTGGGCGACGTAGTTTGACATTTTACTTATGGTTCTGAGCTCCTATCATTTCAGAGGATTAAATAAACTGGAAAATGCATCTATCACACTTATCATCTGATCTATACAATAAGTAAAAGCAATAGATACGGCAAGGTCTAAGGTATACCTACATGTTAATGTCTATAGTGATTGATTTCGTGCAAATATACAGTAGTATAGGGTGAGTTCAGCTGGGTTAATTGAAGTGTTCTAGATTTAGTTAGTGCCCGTGGATAGAACATTAGCGCCTGATGATTGACAGTGGTGGCGCATTTCAATCCACCTCAATGGTCACTAAAATCAACACTATTGCTTTCCTATTCGATAATGCTGTTTATTATTTAATAGGACATCACACGATTACCCACTCAATAAGAATGATAGAACCCCTTAATTATCTTGCAAGCCGACATTCTTAGAGTTTTCTTGGATGTCTTATTGTGTCTATTCTCTTTTGCAATTCCTTTACTATGAAGCTGCAGCAAAGTGTTCTGGCCCTCTGGGTGTCAGTGATACATCTCTGTTCCGGTCTCACTCTTTCTCCAGCAACGGGTGGGCTGGCGATGGCAAGAGTATTGTTCGGTGGTTCTACAGATGTCTTTGCTTCATCATCAGGTTACTCTGGAGACCCATCTGCTATCAGGCCATTTACTGATGGCCCTTTTGGGATGGAAAAGGGCATCATTCTATCAACTGGAAGTTTAACATCGCCTTTAGCTCCTGGTGATATTTGCCCGAACTCTTACACTACCGATTTGTACGATGTTTATACCCAAACTTACTGTGGCGCGAATTCCTACAATGGAGCTTCATATTTGTTGAACATTCTTCCAACAAAGGCCACGACACTACTTGTTGATATAGTCATTGCAAGCTGTGATACCAGGTAGTATTTTACTGTCATCATAAATCACATAGAGGCTAATAATTGCAAGCTCGGGTGACAGAGTTATGGTCACGGCCAACGGTGTGAACTACGCAAAGGACGAGAACGATATTCCCTTGGATTCCTCATCCAAGTATCTCAGCGAACCATGGGGCATATCAGCACCCAATGGAGATACAGCATTCGCAATGTCCTCACCACCTCTTCGATTCTCAATCCCACTCCCAAAATCATACGTCGAGCTAAAGATTGCCATATGCGACCGTTTGGACGGCTACGGCGATACTGCTGTCATGATCAAAGCTCGACCCTGTAACAACTGCGATCAACCTTTCAAAGTTGACTACGACACAACAAGTATCATATCTACCACAACCTACGAAACAACTTCCACAGTCACTCAGCAAGCTTCAGGGACAGCCCGCGGAACCATCTCATATGTTACATATGTAACTGCCTCTGCTACCAGTACCACGCCATCATCAATGTCCGATTCTACCTCAGAAGTGTTCTCAGCAACATCTTCTGAATCTGTTCTTCCAACCTCATCGGAAGCTGTCCTCTCGACATTATCGGAGATGTTAACATCATTCATAACGTCATCAGTAGCCACGGTTACATCAGCCACAACCTTAGCCACAACCTTAGTCGACACGACCTTACTAGATACGGTTACACAAGACGCGACCTCAGAAGATGCGACTTCGGTAGCCACGACCTCAGTGTCGTCAGAAACAGTATCATCGCCGACTACATCATCTGTATCCGCAGATACGACACCTTCGGCATCGGTATTAGTATTGGAATCGGACACTACGTTGTACAGCACACTGGAGTCTTCATCAGTTTCTGTGTCGTCAACCTTCACAACATTGTCACTTCATACAACATTCCTCACATCAGAACCTGCATCATCAACGACAGTATCGGCAACAATATCAGCAACAGCGTCAGAATATGAATTAGTGTCTACATCGAAGACCTCACTTGAGTCTGCATCGACTGAAACATCATTGTCTTCTTCAACTCGACTACCCGGACCGTGTCGACCACGGAGATCTAGGTAATTACCAATAGATAAAACATGGCGATATTGTTAGAAGACACAAATTACACAGAGAGATTTTCTTAACAGCACTGAGATAAAAGAGAAAGTTTTGCCATTCGGCCATGAGTCTCTCATTTTGCTTTTTCTTTGTGAACTGTACGGTATGAATTTATGGTCACATAAGCTTTCGCCCAGGCCTTCTCAATTTCCTCTTAAGTTTTCAACAAAGGTTAATCTGTCCGCGCAGATCAAATTTTCAACATAATTCAAATCAAAGGTTCTCTCAAGACAAGGTTTCTTCCACGGCGTGACTCTAAGTTATAGGGATGGGGTATCAAACCTGCTGGAACAAGCCTAGACGAAGAAGCCCGAAGCCAAAGGCTGTCTCGGTGCGAATTATCTAGTCAATTGACCATAAAACGCTGCTTCTGTCTTGAGAGATTCGTGATGTTATCAACTGGGGGAACTGTACGGTATCATGTTTGTATTCACAGGATCGTATCTGATACACATTCTGCACTCTGTTTCAGTAGAGTTTAGCAATCACTGTCACAGGTCAATGTCAGAAATGTAACCGACAGGAGACAACCGTAATTCAGGCTATAAACTGATACATTAGTTGAATCACAAAGCGTCATTTCCCAACAATGTGCGTCGGTTTTTTTGTATCAAGATGAATCAGAACAGTTGTCTGCGGTTTATGAATCAGACCAGTTGTTTCCAGTTAACCCTTTCTTGTACTGAGTTTTTGCTACATAAAACTTTAGTCATTCTCTTTAGGTTTGTCGAATTGCAACTCTACTGCTAAAAGACCGCAATAAATTGGTGGGTTTTCACGATTGTCAAAGCCTAATACTGTCTCGTTCCCTCGTCCTCTAACTTTGGGTCCATGCAGGTGGAGCCCAAAGGATCAATCTTGTCCTTCAACAATACTTGGTAGTTTTTTATGCTTTCAAAAATCCAATACTGACTTTTCTGTTGCCCTGCGGCTTGGAGTTTCTGTAGAGCAACTTTGTTCTCAAACAATTATAAAAGCACTGCCTAGTAGCCTAGAAATCCAATCCTCACTTACCAGCTACCTTGCTCAGCTTGTCCAGGAGAACTCCATTTCAGAACCTGAAGACGACTCCCACCAAACCTTCACGATGAAGAATTCACTCCTCGAACTGGATCCAGACGCCGATGCCCTTCTCATCTTGCAGTGCCCTAACTTGCAAAGACTTGGCACAGTCAAAGAACAGTCTGCATTGTCGAAGAACGAGAAGGCCCAAACGAGACTGTCCACCTTGCCCCGACCTAAGAGGAAAGCACCGACAAATTTCGATAGGCTCGACAAGCTACCACCATATGACGAGTATGGAAATCCCACCGAGATTAAATTTCGAGTATCCGCCAAACATCTCTGCCTGGCATCTCCAGTATTCAGGAAGATGTTGAAAGGAGACTTCCAAGAATCAATACCTAATGACGATGGCCTCCTCGAAATTAAAACTAAGGATTGGAACGCCTAGGCGCTTCTAATATTACTCGATATTATTCATGGTCACCACCTTAAGGTGCATAAATCGCTGGAACTATACACTATTGCATATATCGGAATTCTCATCAATTACTATGATTGCTTTGAAATCGTTGAGGCTTTCTCGGATCATTGGCTATGGAGTCTTGCTCCATTCTTTCCGTACAAGTGGCCAACTTTGGAGAACTCAATTAATTCTTTTGGTGAAACTGAGGTTTTACTATTATTCATTGCCTGGTCATTTCAAGAGACACTACCCTTCCAGAGTCTAGTATATTCCGCGATATACGGAACATCTGACGTTATTAAAACTTCGTTACCGATACCTATTCAAATTCTCGGTACGTATTCCTGCTAAACACCTATTATAAATCGGCCTCTAACTCTTAATAGACAAGATTAAATAATAACGTACTAGACTACTTAAAGAACGCTTTTATCAGCTATACAACCTTCAAGATAATCTTTCGGCAGGGAGGGTTAGATATACCCCAGAATATTCATGCCAACTTCTGGATTATCTAATGAGACAAATGCAGGATAACGATCTGCCAATCTCAAAGCCAGAACATCCATTTGTAGGTTTCAGTTTTAATTCAGTGAATGGCTTTATGAAAGGCATCAGGACTCCGTGGCAGTTCAATAGAGAACATACTTTAAACGCTTGTAAGCTAGAGACGATGATTAATGTGGAAGGGAAGCGATTATCTATATTCACACCGGGGTTGAATTTGGTTACAAGCACTAAGAACATATTCTATCAGCCGGTAATCAAAGATACGGCTGCTAGTTATTGGGCTTGATGGGAATTGGATTATGGCATTTGCTTAGACGGTAGAGATACAATACCTTTAGATTCTGCTACAAAACACTCATTGTCGCATGAGAGATACAATACCTTTAGATTCTGCTACAAAACACTCATTGTCGCATGAGAGAAGGTCCATTGAGGTCAGACTAATTTAGATCTTGGACAATTGCAAGTTTGATGAGTGCTGTCTCATTTCAGCTAAGCGCACCGGCGCAAATGATGGGTTCTTTTGCTAAGGATTGTATGTTCTTGATAGTTTGCAATGTGGAGTTGCTGCTCTGAGATAAAATTTGGATAGGATGTGGAATATTAAACTCACAATCGACTTTCGTGTCTTTAGAAGGACATAGACGATGTTATTTGTGATTGTGCCGAGACATTGGAGCGTTTCTGCCCTGTAAAGATACTGTGTAGGAGTAACAGAGCTACTTACTATGGCCAAGTTAGGCGTACACGTTCATAACAAGACAAGCTGTTCAAGATAAATACAATGATAGGGTCTTATGTGAACGGTAGGGTCCGTTTAGCTTTAATGGGAGGCTGAGAGCTAAGCTGCAACGAAAAGCCAATATGGAATATTATCAACCATTTTGTAAAATGTGAAGCCGTATTTAGATATTAAAAAGCGCTCTGTAAACATTAAAATAATCGAAGCAAGAACTGTCACATGCAGATGATAGCGATCATATCGGGATGGGCTATAAAAACACATTTATGTATCAATCATGGTGGCTTGGCATCATGCGTGCTTATATGTTGACTGTCTGAAGGTCCTATTGTACTACCTACTCTGTTACACGGGAGATACCCATATTATCTCAACAATCAAGGCTTACATGATAGCCAGCACTTGCAACACTATTTACCACAATTTATCATTGGTGATAAGAACACAGGGGTATCAGACTTGATCTGTATCCACGTTGGGGACAAACTATCTTCCCTGCACAATACTTCCATCTCCATTTAGCTAGCTAGGCCTGTCACGACTAAAACAACAATATTGATTTTGGTTCCATAGCGTCTGGTTCTGCAGTTGAATGTGATAGAATGTCTGTTACGGGGCACCTTTCTTGAGAGTGTAGGGGTTAGGGAGGAAAGAACTCAGATCAACTATCACATGTCTCTTCTTCGATGCATTCAGAGTGTATTTTGCGACATCAAAAACGATGTAAGAAGACACTGATGAATCTAATTTTCTAGCATACTAAACTAGTCTTGACCAACGATCATCTATCTATGGTCTATGAAGACTTCTTTCTTCCGTTCTTTCCACGGCCCTTGAAGCTCCAATCAATTTGGTTCGCCATCTTGACGTTCACGTCAAGCTCCTTAGCAAAGGCTTTAACCAAGCCAGGATTCTGTTGGAACCAACGCCCAGCCCTCACCACGTCAATGCCAGATTGCAGAACATCCTCTGCAATACGCCCAGTCTTGATACCGCCGACAGCCGAAACGAGTACGCTGTCACCCACGGCTTTTTTCACCTGTTTAGCAAGGTCTACCTGGTAAGCAGGACCGGCTTTGATAGCGATAGCAGACTTGGGATGGATACCGCCTGAGCTGACATCAACTAAGTCGACTCCATGACTGGCCAAGATCTTGGCAAGTTGACAAGTTTGCTCAACGGTCCAACTCTCTGGAAACTCGTCGTTGAACTGGGAGTCAAACTCAAACCAGTCAGTTGCACTGACACGAACGAGGACAGGTGTGGTTTCAGGGATGGCAGCTCGGATGAGATCAATGATCTCCAAGACAACTCTAATACGGTTCTCGAAGCTACCACCATACTCATCAGTCCTTTGATTGGCGACCGGACTCAAGAATTGATGGAGTAGATATCCGTGAGCAGCATGAACCTCGATGACATCAAAGCCTGCGCGAATGGCTCTCTTGGCCGCTTCCACATAATCGCTCTTGAGTTGTTCGATATCTTCCTTGGTGAAAGCCTTGGGAACTGGGTTCACACCATCTTCTTGTGGGATTGCTGAGGGAGCCACAATATTGTCTGGCCAGCCTCCCACTTCCTTAGCGGCAACGGCATTGACGCTCAGCCAAGGAGATACACAACTGGCCTTACGACCGGCATGCGAAAGCTGAATACCAATCTTCTGACTTTGGCTGTGCGCAAAAGTGGTGATGCGCTTCAGAGGCTCGATCTGACCATCCTCCCAAAGACCGACATCCTGGGGCGTGATGCGACCATGGTCTTGTACAGCGGTAGCCTCAACCATGGACATCCCAGGACCTCTTTGGAGAATGCCTCCAAGGTGAGTTAAATGCCAGTCTGTGGCATATCCGTCTTTTGCAGAGTATTGGCATAGAGGGGCAAGAAAGAGACGGTTTGGGAATGTGACGCCGCGGATGGTGATGGGCGTGAAGAGCTTGGTTGAGCCGTCTTCAGAAGTGCCAGCTGGGGGATCTTGAGCTGGTGTATAATACGGGACCCCTTCAGCCGCGACGTTGTCGATGATCTCGTAGGCCATGGTCAATCAACTTGAGAAAACTTATGTTGTGGTTGCACCTTCAACAATCTACAGTCTAGTTGGGTTTATTATACAAATTCCATCATCTATGAGATTTTCGCTATCACGACTCGGTACCCACCTTGCATCATATGTTGGTTGGTTGTGTTGGCGTTGTTGGTTCAACCTGTTGGTTCTTCACTACCATTACTAATGTCGAATTATGTCGATCATTAGCGTCTGATTACAAATCGAGTCTTCCAAACTTGTTTAATTCCCGCTCGGCTAACCTAGTTACTTCCCAGAGTGGTATTATGATTCATATCCAAAAATGGATAGAAAATACTCCGATTGTCGATCACCAACCATATTGAAAATGCACCGAGTCGGCTGCATATTCTCTTGTCCACATGCAATACGTGTACGTAAATTCGCATGCATGACCCTGACTAGCGCAAGAATGGTAACAAACTTGGTTACGTTAATAACGTTACTACACTGCTGAGAAAGCATGGTTATCCACTGAGGAAGTTTTCTCGTCTGGATCCATGCTGTATAATTCTATTGATGCAAGTAACAAGACTAAAGCCGCATGGTTCCTCAGCAACACCTAGCTACAGTATCCACGATGTCCTGGAAAGCAATCGCAAAAGCAGCTCAGGCTGAAGTATCGGACTCCATTCCGACCAAATGGAGATTGGACGTCGATAAGTACCGGTCGTTGACAGATGTCACCAGCGTGCCTAGAACGTGCGGCATCTTATCTGATGCGCAGCTCAGCGTCACTGATCTCACAGCGCTGGACGTGGTGAAGCGCATCGAGGCTCATGAATTGACAGCAGTCCAGGCTCTTGAAGCATTTGGTGCGCGAACTGCCATTGCCCACCAGCTTGTAAGAATATCTCTGTTCAGCCTTATGCTTGACTTACGATGAACAGGTCAATTGCTTGATGGACTGGTTCTATGATGACGGTCTGCGCCAAGCTCAGGAACTTGACAAAAGCTTCAAGGAGACAGGGAAACTGAAGGGGCCATTGCATGGTGTTCCCATTGCTCTGAAGGTATAGTCATCTCTGTTGTCTTGAGTCAAGAGAATGATATTCATGATCGATCAATAGGACTTTCACTTTGTAGCTGGTCGGCCTACGACTACCGGTTATGTTTCTAGGCGAAACTTTCGCCCTCAGCAGGATTCGGCACTAGTCAAAACGCTTCGTGATGCTGGTGCTGTCTTTTACTGCAAAACAACCATGCCTCAATCTGGAATGGCGATAGAGACTGTGAGTAATCTTTGGGGAAGAACTCTCAACCCGTACAATACGGACTTGTCAGCAGGTGGTAGTTCTGGAGGTGACGCGGTTCTGGTCGCTTTGAAAGGTACTCCAATCACACCATCGACTGATCTCGGAGGTTCGATCCGGGTCCCCGCAGCCTTCAACGGATTGTACGCGATCCGTCCCACCTCAGACCGCATCCCTAAAGGAGGCATGGAAAACATCAACAATGGCCAACTTTCCATCAAGCTATCCTGTGGACCTATTTGCCATTCCATGGAGGATCTTGAAGCTTTTACTAAAATTATCAACGCTCACCCTTTGAATCAGCATGATCCAACTTCTGTCCCAGTTCCTTGGAGGACCCTCACACCAGTTAATGGCAAGCTCACGATTGGTTTGATGAAGTGGGACAAGGTGGTAATGCCCCATCCACCTGTTCTTCGCGCCCTGGATCATACGAAGCGGGCGTTGGAGAGTGCTGGGCATCAAGGTAGACTCCACAATATACTGGTAGTTGAACAATGCTAATCACCATCGCAGTCATTGAATTCGATGTGCCTTTTGACTGTTGGGATGCTATCCAGACGACAGTGAGTATTTTTGCAGTCACATTGAGACAAGTCTAACAGCAGATATAGTTCGACACTTATTACCAGTCTGGACACAGTGGGACACTGTCAGCGCTTGAATCTACGGGCGAACCTTTGATCCCTGCTTTCGAAGACCTGATCAAAGTTTTCGGTAGCAAGGAGTCGAGCGCCGCAGGGTCACAACAGGTATGCTGGAAAGAACACTGGAGCACAGTATTAACAAATACTAACATGACGAAAGTTGAATATCAAGGCCAGAAGCTTTAGAGAAAGTTTCCGCAAAGTCTGGGACGACACAGCTCAACGTACCAACACTGGTCGTTCCATCGATGCACTGATCTGCCCTTCCGCTCCTGCTGTAGGGTATCCCCATGACTTTAATGTGTACTGGGGTTACACGTCCCTGTTTAACCTTCTGGATTACCCATCCGTCATACTGCCTGTCACTGGCTTCAAAGTCAACGCGCAGGATGACCCTGTGAACTCCAACTACAAGCCATTACAGACAAACCCCTACGACAAGCCAAACCATGAACTATGTAAGTTGAAATCATGTCTGCAAAAATGAAAATGTTACTAATGAGTTTTCCTGTAGACAACCCAGATTTGTTCTCATCTCAGCCTTCGACAATTCAGGTCGTCGGCCGGCCCTTCCAGGATGAAGAACTGGTCCAAGTGTCCTCGGTTATGGATGGCTTGCTTCGGAATGTTTAGAAAAGGCAAATAGATATGTTCTTCAGGAAGTCGACAACAAACTTGCAGATAGCTCCCAGGGTTGAGGGAATTGGTAGATACAAACTGAATCGAAAAGAATACCAACGCGAATAAGTTGTAGGAACAAAGCATAGCAATGTAAAGTAACCTCAGTACAGGTTTCACAATTTAGTATGAGTACATTCCACAATTTCCTTGTGTTCAACGTACATAATTAATAATGAAGGATAGAATGATGTAGGGTAAAATGAATGAATTATTAATGTTCGTGGTGCGATACGTCTTCAAATTTGGACAATTTGGACAAATTTCCATTCTTCTGTACAAGTCACGTTATCTTCTGGGAGAGTCAAAAGAAAGCCTTCACGTGGAACCGGTACCTTTCGGAGAATGGATCAAATTCCGGTTATCTTGAGTCCACAGCGGAGGCCCAACTCCGCTCACAACGATGCCGCGCCGGTGGCCGATACGGCATTCTACGCCCGGAGCATTGTGATTAAAGCTCCGAGCATGTTACCGAATGATGATCAATCCATCATATTGAACATGTCAATCAACACCAAAAAGACAATCGGTCTATAAAAGAATGACTTTGAGGATTCCAAAGATCTTTCTCATCACCAGTCACTTTCCGTGTTCACTCTGAAAATGGCTCTGTTCACTATCCCCATACTTTGGATCCTTCCTTTGGGACTAGCCTCTTTGGTCTTTTACTATATTGTGCCTTATTTCTGGAACTATCGTCATCTTCGCAGCGTACCTGGACCAATCCTTGCACGTCTTTCCAATTGGTGGCTCGTGTACGCATGCAGAGAAAAGGCCAGATGGAAATACGTCAATGACGCCCATAAACAATATGGCCCAGTTGTTCGCATCCAACCAAACCATGTGAGCGTAGCTGATGAAGGAGTCATCAACGCGATCTATGGACATGGAAATGGAATGCTGAAATCGTAAGACAAATCTGCAATCTAACCCGGAGATATGGACTAACATGTGCAGGGCATTCTATGATGCTTCCGTCATTACTACTTACAGTATCTTTACTTCACGAGATCGTGCTGAGCATTCACGAAAGAGAAAGGTCGTGTCTCACAGCTTCGCCCCACAGTCTATGCGAAACTTTGAGCCTTTTATTCGACAGCATGTTAGTGTTTTCTTGCAGAAATGGGACGCCATGGCAGCCAATGAGGCAAAGGCTGATGGATTTGCCGATGTCGAGGGTCGTCTTTGGCTTAAGTAAGTTTCGTCTATGAAATTACCAGAGAATCATTTCTGACTTATCAGCTATTTGGTTCTTGATATCATTGGTGATCTCGCCTTTGGAGCTCCATTCGGTGTTTTGGCGAAAGGATCCGAAGATGTCGACTTTCAAACAGAAAACGGTCCCAGATCCCTGCCTATCATCACCAGTCTTACCACGAGAAGTGAACTTGCCGCTACTGTCGGAGCACTGCCTGAGATCAAACCCTACCTGAAGTGGAGCCCTGATCCGTTCTTCCGTACCGGCTTCAACGGAATGATTAACCTTCGCACACTGGGAACGTCTCGTATCACGGACAGACTGAACAACCCGCTTAGTGAAGATCGGGAGAAGGATCTTCTTGAACGCGTTCGTGAAGGTCGTGATCACAAGGGTCAACCTTTTGGGAAGGGAGAACTCATCGCTGAATCTTTGACTGTTCTGATTGCCGGCACTGATACTACGAGTAGCACGATGGCTGCATTGCTGTATCATGTGGTGCGAACTCCCGGTGTGTTGAAGAAACTACAAGCCGAACTGGATGACGCTATTCCCGCCGATGTATCAATTCCCTCATTCGACATGGTCAAGAATCTACCGTATCTTGGTCATGTTGTCAATGAGGCTTTGAGACATCACTCAACCATCAGCCTCGGTCTTCCTCGCCTGGTCCCTGAAAAGGGTGGTGGGATTACTATTGCTGGATACCACTTTGCCCCTGGCACAGTTCTCAGTATCCCAATCTACACTGTTCATCATCTCAAGGAGGTGTGGGGACCGGATGCGGATGAGTTCAAACCCGAACGATGGGAGGATGTAACGCCAAGACAGAAGCAGGCTTTTATCCCATTTAGTCACGGTCCACGGGCTTGTCTTGGTCGGAATCTTGCCGAGATGGAACTCAGGGTGATTACTGCTACTTGGGCTAGACGATATGACTTTGTCATGAGAGATGATACGATGGACATCATGGAGGGTTTGGCTAGAAAGCCTGAGGCTGTGAATGTAGGCATCAGGAGACGAGTCTAGGATCAGATGGACAATCGAGGAATGTACCGGATAGATACATATTTGTATTGTATTCAATTATAACAAGTCATCATACTTGAATCCATCAGAACTCAAAAATGCACCGATCTCATACGAACTCTTAGCACTTACTTGGCATACTAACAGGTTGTAAATCTTCTGGGTGACAAGATAATAGCGAGGCGGGCTAAATTATCGCCTTCGTCCAAGATTTTTAACACTCCGAAAGGGGAATTATAGTTACGGCTCCTTTTTGATAATGCCGATTCTTAACTTCAGCCTTTCTCTATGGTAATGTCGTTCCTGTATTGTCTTCTACGCCCTCCTCATATTCAGCCGCAGCAGCCTTTTCAATACTTGAAATTCTAAACCAAAAGATCATTTCAACAAGTCGAAATAACACATCAAATATTATCGTAGCCGTAGTCATTATTATAGAGAAATAAATGAAACGCTAAATTGACATGTTCTGATTCCAATCAAGCTACAACTCCTCTATCCTCCCAAGTTCTCTATCTCTGTAATCTTGGCTCTTAATGACTCTAGAAGCCCTATTGTACTTGAAGTACTTTTTCCTTCCATACTCTGACCGTTCAGTACTTGCAACAATGCTTGTCCTTCTACAGCATCAAGTAGCAGAGGTCTTTCAGATGACTGATCCATGTTTGGGTCCTTGGAAATCCGGCAGTCGTCTGGAAGTTCGAGAGCCGTCTCAATAGGTCTGATCTTGTGTTGCATCAATTGTGCAAATGATCGGCCGAGAATGTTTTTCGGTGTCGGAATCACAAATCCACTCAGAGAAATTCCTGGTGTCGAATCAAGAATGAAATTCCTCACGGCTGGGTTACTTGATGCTTGATCTAGCACATATGACAAAATGTTATGATATATGCAGACTAGTTGCAGGTAGCATGAGATGGCAGTCAGCATGTAAGAAATGTTGATTTCTTTGGGGAGATATGAAACTTCCAGTCGCTCTCTGCGATCGGCGTTGAGCCTCAATGTCGTGAGGACATGCTCAAATTCCGCAATAATCTCAAAAGTGCCGATGAGTGGGTTGAAACTCCGACTGGCCTCGCATAATGATTCCGGACTTATGCATCTTTCTGTAGTTAGACGACCTACCTGATGTTGTTAGATTTGAATGGCGACTGCGGCTCAAATAACCCAAAACATGGACTAGTACTGTAGATCTACAGATTTCCGCAGTACAGTTGTGGAAACATATTGGGTCAGCCTGACTAAAATTGAAGTTTACCACACAGACAGGGGGGCGGCTAACCCGTTGGCGTACCTAATTCGATGGGAGTTACAAAAGAGCAAGCTGGACCCCTGTCAATCAAAATGCCGATGATCCCTTGGCTGGAGTTAACGGAGTATCAACGATTCATGTAGAGGAAACATCTAGATTGAGAAACAGGGGTTAATTAAGTTAGTTTTCTCTTTACTTATATTGTGTTACACCAGCAGGGCAGGACGCTTTTCAAGGCCTGTCAGTTACAGTCCCTGCACCCGGCAGTAACGTACGTCTCGGTAAAGTTTAGTCTAATTAAATATTGCGATCACCTAATATTAGTAATACCACTCTGAGTGCATCCTTTGTGAATGTGAAATGTGTTGTCTGTGTGTATTAACGAGATAGAACCTTAATCAAAGATGTGATTTCAAGAAGTAAAATAAATCCACTAAACTGCAGTCCCGCAAGAAGATTCGTAATCAGATACGAACTCGGATGACATGTCGTTCCGTAGGTCGTTCCGCTTGTCGTTCCTGTCAACATCAAATTACGACATCATGCCGCCATGGCCGCTAAAAGACAGGGGATAGCGGCCCGTTCCTAGCATCATCAGGGGCCTATTTTGCCACTCTAGCCTAATATCTACTAGCTTTGACACCCGTAGGGTCCGCACTTTATATACGTGTTTCTACGGCGCAGTGAAATCCGACCAATATCAACATTAATTAGTTGGATGACGATAGAGATACTGTGTTGATCGCCAAGCTAAAGGAAGCTTCTTGGTGTCTCGATTGTGTCCTTAATTTATAACCCCTGGACCTGTAAGACGGTGGAGACTAAACTCGAGAGTAACTGTATTATGTAAATCTCTTCTACAACGAGATCTTTGTTTCAGCTCTATGTAGATCTTTCCGCAATGTCTAGGTCAAAGTAACGCGAACCCGGTAACCGATGGGGAAAAAAAGAGGTCATATTGCGAATCGTTCCGCGGGCGTTAATCTACGGGGAGAAGAGAGCCTTGGTCCCGATCATCTAGACAAGGTTATTATCCCCTAGTCATGTCTTGTGGGATACTATTCGTAGAAAAGATGAACCTGAGTCGTGCCATGCATCCGCATTGACATGGATTCTGTATGCACGATCCCACTGTTAGCACCTGTAGATCCCACACGACGTACTACAATGCAGTGTCTCGGCATGCTTACACGAAAAGCTTGTCTGATGCTATGTGCGGGTATACGGCCGTGCTGTTTTAGTCTATGCAGCTAGTTGAGTCGTCTATTCAGCCATTTCCAATTAATTAAACACGTTAGACAAAGTTGAAGCCCGTAGGTATCCGTACATTTCTGGTGGATATCGTTCGCCATCATCTTAACCATTTCAGGGTACGCTTATCGAAGGTGAGTATTCGTTTTAGGAAATGACTCATTTTATTGAAATGATATATGACAGAACATTCCAGTTGATTGTAGTGGACGGATTTAGTTTTCCCTACCCTACAGTATCCAAATTCAATCTCGGAGGTCACCGATGTGCTCTGTAGTGGTTGTTGCCCCATTCGGCAAAGCCGCATTTATAGTGCTCACTTGACAGCGAACTCAAAATGAGCACTGGCGTGAGACGTTGATGAAGAAGAAAGCGAAAAGGTTACATCCCGATACATTAGCGCTCTTATACAATGTCTAGCAGTTGGAAAGTATGAGGCTAATGGAGAGGATTAGGCTTAAGCTAAAAGACTGCACAGGTAGAATTAAAGTTACTGTTGCGCTGACGTGAAAATACTACGATGAGTATATTGTTCTGTCTTTTACAAGATAACATGGCCGACAATAACTAAAAAGAGCATAATATTTGCAAGAGATTTGGCAACAAGACGAAGCCATGGAAGAAAGTTGTCTTTGCCCACGCTTGTGATTGAAAGCTTTTAATGCGGACATAAATACAACGACGGAGAATAGGAAGACGAACATTAAGAGTACTTATCGACACGAGGAGAAAATGATACTGATGGTGAGAAGGGTGAAAAGAAGAAAATGGAGGGGCAAGACTAGACATCGATTCAAAAATTGTCATAAAGGGAGGAAACCGCGGGCAGGGTTTTATTAAGATTAGGTCTTGTCAATACATCACAGTGAATGCTCATTTGAAAGGAAAGTAATTTTGATTCAATCTGACTAGCTAGTAAAAAAGGAAATCACCACGTTCATCCTCCCACACAACTATCCTCATCTCAGCCCTACACATGTCCAAGCTTAGAAACTGGCCTGAAGCTCTTGCGCCATTCCACCCGAGAGTGTTGTCTGCTGCTTTTGGATAACATGGGGCATCTCGTACATGGCGTACTTCTTAGTGTACCACTGCTTGGCACTTGACTCATCCTCGTCACTATCCTTGAACTCGGTCGAGTCAGAAGCTCGCAGGAAGTAAGAGATAGAGTAACGGTCCTCAATCTGAATTCCTCCGAGAGGTAGGACACGGTGCAAAGCAGACTTGAAGCGCTTGCCAGAAAGGAAGCGGAGTGTGTCGCCAACGTTGACGATGGCGTGGCCAGGTCGAGGTTCCACGTACTCCCAGGCGCCATCGGCAGGGGAGAAGACTTGGAGTCCCCACTGAGGTGCGTGAAGGATCGTCAAAGATCCGATGTCTGTGTGCATGTTCTGACCGACCTTGTTGGGGTCCTGGGCTCCAGGAGGGTAGTGGAGGAAGTATAGAGTGCTCTTGGAACGCTGATCGTCGTGGTGATGGTTCTCAAGTCTATCGTAACCCTTCAGCTCAAGACCATCGGAGAGACAGTCGAGGAGGAGCTTAGAAATGAAGTGGCAAGCGGAAGTGAAGCGGTCAAAAAGTTGAATGTTGTCCGAGACGACATCGGGGAGAGCCCATCGTCCATCGAGTTCGCTCTTGCCAATCTACTCTTGTTAAACCGAGATCCATAAATGTGGATAAGAAAATCTTACCTTGAGGGCTTCGAATCCATCTTTCTTGTCCTCGATGGAACCAGACTGGTTACCTACAGCCTTGAATCTAGTTTCATCCAGTTAACTGTGCTCCACTGACGTTACATCTTAGACTTACCCATGCGCAAGGGAGACGGTGGGGGTCTCGAGCTTCTTCTCAACAGGCTGCTTGAACCATTCCTTGGTGGTGTGGTCGATGGTTTGAAGGTCGACCCAGAATTTCTGAGAGGCGGCACTCTTGAGGTCAAGATAGAAAAATCCATCCTTCTCACAAGACTCGATAAGGCGCTTCACCTCAGCCTCGTCCTTGTCAAAGAGCTTGTCAAAAGTGATCGTCTTAAGGTTGGCAGTAGCCACATTCTCGTACTCAGCAGGGCGAGTAGGACGAGTTGAGCTTGAAGCAGTCATTTTGAAGAATTGGATAGAGTGAATGCTTGTGTATTTGATGAATGGAAGTGATTGTTGTGGGTGATGAGATTGTCATTCGGTGGATGAGAAGTTGAATTATATATCAATGAGGCCACTCATATCCTGATGAGGTTCTCAAAAGAAGGTTCTCCGGTGTGTTACAATCGGCATCGCCAACCTCTCATTCCTCCGTAGTCAGTAGCGCAAAATGGGTTCATCAAAGAACACCGTAGGCCGGAGAATTTTGCATGAGATATGAACGCGCCATCAAGTCTCGGTACGTGGATTGTACACATCTAAGTCGCGGCCTTTCGGTGGAAAGAATATACAGGGGTCAGACGAAACTACCGGAGTGATTGTCCGTCAACGGGGACTCGGGAAACATGTTCCTGATACGCGATCTCACGAAACCCCTTCCGAAACGTCGACGATTACAGTTTAGACTATAGATCCCCGTATGAAAAAAGCTTCGCCAAGATCGACCAAGTGCACACACGATTCTCCATACAGCATCTAGAAAGTCGCACAAATTACGGGTACTTTTCAGCCTTTCTAATTTCCACCGTACGGATAGTTTCGGTATTAATGTCTTTATTCAAGTAAGTCCAGATTATGTAACAGCTTTAGGCACAACATTGTTGACCAAATATTTAGAATTAAGTCGTGACTAGTTTCGCAATAATAGACTTTCGTGAACTGACGTGATGTTTGATACCCGGGATTTGAATCTGAAATACCATGATTGATCAGAGTCTAGTGATAGGGCATTAAAAAGTAACCATGATTAATGCAAAAGTAAACAAAATGTTCTCTACAAATTCCACTATACAGTAGTAACTTGTTCAAGTCTTTACATACATCAATGCTGTGCGCCAGGGCCTTCTACCATAGCAATCTGTACACCCTTCATACCCTCAAACTCTTTATGATCCTTCATACCTAGATTCTTTCCGAAGAGGGGCATCTTATCAGTGGTAAGAAGCATCACACGTCTCAGGTGCGGCCAACTCTTCAAAACCTCATTGAGGATACCAAGCATCCAACGACTATGCCCACCTCCTTGATGCTCTGGTAGGATATAAACATCCGTGAGATATCCAAACGTTACACCGTCTGTGATCACTCTGACCAGGCCAACTTGTTCGAGCTGGTCGCCGTTATGGTCTACATGATATGCATTGTCAGCAATGACTAACATGTTTATTGCGTGTCAAATTTTACATACCTGAAGCCTTGCTATTACCATTCGTTTCTGTGGACTTTTTGTGGTAAAGACCAAAACAGATCGAACTCCGAAGTGCATCCCAGAGTGCATCCCTCGGTAGGTCTCCGGCCCACCAGACCATGTCCGAGCTCAGTGCAGTATTGATTGCATCAACCTGTAGAAGAGCAGGGTCGGTGGACACTAGGTAGTCACCGCGGGTCCAGTTTTGTGGTTTAGTAATATTTATCATGGTTGATGTGATAACAAGGATACCGGAGACTCCGCAGGAAGAAGCTAAGACGGGCATGAGGTTGTCTAAATATGTATGTTCAGGAACTCTTTTTTTTGGAAACAATTTGTTGAATCATACATCGGAGGAGCAATATTTCGGCGAGAATAGCTCCGACTTCTAGGTTTGGTATGTGCGATGCTGGTTCGCGACCATTCGGCATTTGGATTCAACAGGGGCCACTTATTCACTATCGGTCCATTTCTTCGCTATTGTATCCCCGGCAGCTTGACGTAATCCCGAACTTTTGTGGAGTGAGACAAGTTGTGTTTCGTTCCAGTTAGTATCATTCACAAGGTTTCGAAGATAGATGTTAGGCTCACGAAGTCTACGCACATTGTTGCTGTCAACGCAAGTAGAGAATGGTTGTTAGGCCTTGAGACAATCATAGGTATTCGGAATGTATCTCAAAGGAAGAAAACTATAAAAACCAATCAATGTTTCTATTCCATTGTTCATGTGAATTATCAGCGCTCAAATATTCGCAGGTCGTGTTAATACAATTGACCGAGTTCATTCTAAATCAAACTACCCTACATCCTCAACCTCAAAAATGGATAACGGACTGTCCAGAAGACATGAAATCTCAGAGGTAAGCGAGGTCATCCATACCTTGTATTCCATGAAGCTGACACTTCAATTCAGCTTCTTCAACTAGTTGACAACACAACGACAAGAGCTTTCCATACATCTTGTGGAAGCCCAAAATCTGACAGTCGCGATGACAGCAAGCCCTTGAAGCGGTATGAAGAGCTTTTCGGTAGCTTCTCAGCTGAGGGCCTCGGGACTGCTGGCTTCAAAGATGCTATCGATCTGATAAGCCGCAATTCAGTCGATAATGCATCACCTGCTTTCTTGGGTAAACTCGTCTCGGCCCCTTCTGCACCCGGTATTGCTGCAGATCTGTTCCTGTCAATCTTGAACAACAACGGACATGTTCAGCGAGCAGGTCCAGCTCTCACAGCGATCGAGAAGCATACCAGTCTTGAGTTGGCCAAGCTTTTTGATCTTCAAGGCCCACATGTAGGAGGTGTTACTGTTCCTGGTGGAGCTGCTGGAAATCTCATGGCTATGCTTGTTGCACGAAACATTGTTGCGCCAGAGTCGAAGCAACGAGGTCTTACGCCTGGCGAGTATGCCGTCTTTGTTTCAGAAACTTCGCACTATTCAGTCTCCAACTCGGCCAATGTCATTGGGCTTGGAAACGACTCCATCATTCGTATTTCTGCACTGGAAGATGGGACGATGGACCCCGATGCCCTTCAGCGCGCCGTTGAACAAGCGACCAAAGATAGCAAGAAGCCGCTGCTGATAGCGGCCACTTCTGGAAGTACAGTCAATGGTGCCTTTGATCCCCTCGACAAGATTGGTGAAATCGCGCACAGAGTAGGCGCTTGGTTTCACGTTGATGCTTGTTGGGGAGGAGGCGTTGTGTTTTCCGACAAACTGAAGCATCTGATGAAAGGAAGTCATCTTGCGGATTCTATCGCTTTCAACCCTCACAAACTACTGGGAGTTCCACTTGTATGTGCATTCCTTTTAGTGAATGACCTTCGAACTCTTTGGTTGGCCAACAAACTCAATGCTGGGTATCTATTCCACGATGATGCCCCCAAGAAGAACACAGACAGTTCTGGAGATAATGAAACTGTGGAGAAGAAAGATTGGAGACAGTCAAAGCTTCTTGATACCGCGCCTGACGTTCGCAGAATCAACGATCTCGCTTCATTGACGATCCAATGTTCTCGTCGACACGACGCGACCAAGATGTTTCTCCATTGGCTATACTACGGTACAGCAGGTATTGCCCGAGAAGTCGAGCAAGCAGTCGATAGCGCCAAGCATCTTGCCTATCTTGTGAGGGATCACCCACGCTTTGAGTTGATCTGGCAGCCTGAAGAGGTGTTCGCCCAGGTTTGCTTCTATTGGAAGTCAGCGTCCACTGCGGACAAGTCTGGACAGGAGCTGGCGGACATCAACAGTCGCAATACGCGAGCACTGTTCAAGGGAATTGAGGAGATGGGTTGGAAGGTTGACTTTGCTCCTGGCAAGGCCAAGGGAGAGTTTCTTCGCATTGCTTGCAACCGTTTGACTACGCGGGAGACGGTTGAAAAGATAGTTTCGGAACTGGTTGAGTTGGGAGAATCTCTAGGCCTGTAGATCGATCAGTCTTTGCACTGCTAGTTTGTTAATTCAGGAGTTGTATCTTAACATCAGCTACTTAGACTATCCTTCTTAAGATATTTATTTTCATCGTCTAAAATCTAATGG
This sequence comes from Fusarium sambucinum, assembly GCF_050947815.1. Taxonomy (NCBI): domain Eukaryota; kingdom Fungi; phylum Ascomycota; class Sordariomycetes; order Hypocreales; family Nectriaceae; genus Fusarium; species Fusarium sambucinum. The sequence goes on along the minus strand of NC_139293.1, from coordinate 9,080,208 downwards.
TCAATACTTATGACACCCACTGACTTGGCTAACATTTTGTTTCATTTCATCCCTCTATCAATTCAATTTTTTCTCTCAATATTCAGCAGCTCTAACGACTTCATTTATTATTTTCGAGGGATTGTCTATTTTATTTCTTGTGGACGTATGAATTCGATAAAAAGACCCCGGGCTGTAGTACAAGACCTCTTTAGATTTGTATATCGACTGGGCCGTGATGTATCACTGCTTTGATTCATGCCATTGATAATTGTGGTGTCCTTCAATAACTGGAGAGATCTTTCGGGACGGTAATCTCATCTTAAGTCCGGAATCATTGTCCCTGTATGTTGTTGTGCATGTTTATCGGAAATTCGGAGCGTTGATGTTCTAGTAATGCTCCGAGACAGGGTTGGGGTGGGGCAATTTCACTAGGTACCAAACAGATGATTGTCTGCTTGGAAATCATTTTCTTCGCGAAAGATGCGTTAAAAGCCGTAGTGTCTATTACTCGCTCTCCATCATTTAGTTTCAGACGGACAATCGTCAAGAGCCGAAGAAAGTTGGAATAAATTAAATACATCGCTTCGATTTTGTGAGTTTCGAGCAACGCTAATATTAATGTGTCAATACACAGCTGACTTCCCGGCACAAGACCCCATGAAGCAATGTTTCCACAACAGGAACACGATGCTAATTCCGACGTGGCTCACCCAGCTCTTGAAGAGATCAAATCGGAACCACAGCAAACCAGAGCAGACGGCGTGCTGAGCTCTGATGAGATCAGTGATGAGGAATTTACATCAGACGTTTCCCCGCCACCAGATGGAGGCTGGCAGGCTTGGCTATGCAGTATTTCACTCTCACCCATTGATCCGAATCTTAGCTAATCCCGCTTACGTAGCTTTATGCGGCCATTTTCTCTTCATGAATACGTGGGGTTTCATCAACAGCTTCGGTATCTTCCAGACGTATTACACCACGTTTCTCAAACGTGACCCGTCCGACATCTCTTGGATCGGTTCTATCCAAGTTTTCCTGAGTTTCTTTATTGGCGCTTTCGTTGGCAGGTACATTGATTCAGGACATTTGCGGTTAGTGCTTTCCTGTGGAACAGTTCTAGTACTTATTGGTATCTTTACTGCTTCCCTGTCTACCCAATACTGGCAGTTGCTTCTTTCGCAGGGAATTTGTTGTGGATTGGGCAATGGCTTTCTTGTCACCCCTGCAGTGTCTGTAACTTCGACTTACTTTGATAAACGGCGGTCCCTGGCTATAGGCATTTCAACATGTGGCTCTGTCACCGGGGCACTCGTCTTTAATGCCATGGCTAGACAGCTATTACCTACTGCCGGTTTTGGTTGGACAATGCGTGCTATTGGATTTGTACAAGCAGCTACACTCTTGTTTGTCGTTGTATGCATGAAGACAAGACTCCCTCCCACGAAGTCGGGCAGACTAGTTGAGTGGGTTGCTTTCAAGCAACTTGATTACACATTCTTCACTATTGGAATGTTCTTTGTATGTCCAACCTCACTTCCTAATGTTTCAATACTGACCACATTATCTAGAACTTCTGGGCGGTCTTTTTTGGGTATTACTACATCGCTTCATACAGCCGCGACATCATCAACCCAACTCTTACCTACACCGACTCGTTGAATCTCCTTCTCATTCTCAATGGTGTCGGTGTGTTCGGCCGCATGATTGCAAATCACTATGCCGATACCTTTGGGCCATTGGAACTGTTGATACCATCATGTCTAGTGGCTGCCGTTGCCATGTTCTCGTGGATTGCTGTCCATACTCCAACCCATGCATACGTATGGACAGTCTTTTATGGTATTATCGGTGGTAGCATCTTGAGTCTATTCCCAGCTGGAATCTCATGCTTGACTACAGATCTATCCACCCGAGGCGCTTACATCGGAATGAACTTTTCCATCATCAGTTTTGCCACTTTGTCTGGAAATCCAATCGCTGGTGCAATTATCACGTCAATGGGAGGGAGGTATCTTGGGGCGCAACTATTTATGGGTAGTAGTTTTATTGTCGGGACGGCATTCATTGTAGCAGCCAAGATTTATCATGTTAAATAGGTTAGCTAGTCTCGATCAGCCAAAGGTTACACTGTTTTGTTACGAACCACAATCCGCCTGTCCATAGTATTACCACAGTGGTTAGCGTCAGTGAAGGCGAACTGATGAAGTCCTCGACTCGCCTGCCAAAAGGACCAGATCCTTGACAAAATTACAGGCGTATTCTTGAGTGCCTTATTGGACCCAGTGCATAAGGCGGTCAAAGAATGGTACTCAAGGATCTCGTTCTAGAACATTGTTCTCAGTCCGGATATTATGTCATTGATTATCAACCATCGCATATGCATTATTTTCCCCGTTGGTGAAACATGGGACCAGTTGATGGGTTACTTCAATAGTATGACAAGAAGTTGTCTCTTATGCTTTGGGTTATTATCTGCGAGTGGAGGTGCGGCTGATCGGTCTAGTCTAGATTGTTACCTCGTATATGTAGAGTAAGCGGGCTTTACAGTATGTCAGCATGCAATACTCTCCAACTTAGCCAATATGCTTAAATGAACCCCCGGTCACTTCATACGTAGAGACCTTGACTTAAATGAATTTGAAAAATAATACTAGTTTCGGTTAGATTTGGTTCAACAAAGGTATCAGGTCGCACAATCCTAGAATTTAACCGCCAGTGATATTTACTGTTTGATGCACAGGTTTCCTCTATAAATACCATCTCCAACATCTCAGATTTTTCAGTTAACAATACTCAACTCACTCGACGACTATTACAGCCAATCTCTCTACCTTGTTCATTTCTACAATCATTTACAGCCATCATGAAGTTCACCGCTCTTACAGCTGCCTTGGCCGGCATCACCTCAGTCAGTGCTGGTTGGGAATCCATCTACATTGTCAACTCCAGGAAGGGCAATGAGATCTCCAGTGGCTGTGCCTACTACGCGGACAATGCCGGGGCTTGGGGTAGACGCCCTGATGACTACGTTGATGTGACGCATGGGCAATATCACGTGTGGGAAGGCAAACGGACAGCTTGTGAGTTATTTACAAAGAAATATCGAAAATCATGACGCTGACTCTCAACAGGTCGATTCAATTCAGGCGTTACTTTTAACGTGGATATTAACGCCAATGCCTACGATCAAAGAAACAACGCTTGGGTTGGAGGTGGAAACAATGGATTCAAACAGTTCACTTGCCATAAGACCCATGACAGGGCCGTCACTGTTCCAACTTTGTATACTGTAGACGGTTGGACTGTTCAGGGTATCTACTGGTGCAGAGAGTATGTGGGAGGCAAGCGGGACTGGACTGCTTAGATTTATCAAACAAAGGTCTAGATAGATACAGGGTACTTAGGCTGCTAGGATAAGATTTTCGCTTGATTGCACACTAGCGACGACGCCACTAATTTCTCGCCAAGAACTAAGCCCAAAGAACCAATGATCGTGACGAGCCCCTGGAACTAACGGTCTCAGCTGAACTGTCGTGCAAAGACTATCGATAACACCTTTCCAAAAAACACTCAAGTAGCAAAGCGCTAGTATTGTTTGGGAACATTAGTTGTCAATAGCTCCAAAAGATCTACACTAAGTAATAACAACAAAGCCAACACGAGGTCGATGAGGCAAAATATGTCAGGGGAAGAGAAGGATTAAATCTAGATTTTACCCCCCAACTTTTCTTTTCTCTAGATTCTTGCGTTTTTTCATTATCGGAAAATCTCGATTATCGCAGACATGGCTCGCCATTTCGTCCGTTCGTTTGTTATTGCTGCGGCCCTCAGCCCCTTCGTTAATGCTGGGCCGTGCCGCCCCTCTTCGAGCTCCGTAGCCGTCATTACGACCACTGCTGAGACCACCGTCGAGACTGGCTCTGCTACGACCCAAACCGAGGAGTCGAGCTTGACCGAGTCTTTGTCTGGAACTTCCATTAAGACCAGTCTCACCATCAGCGAGAGCGAATCCACAACAGAGTCTTTATCTGCAACCTCAACCGAGACCACTTTCGCTACCAGCAAGACTGAGACTGGTTCCACTAGCGTTGAGCAGTCAACCACCACAGGTTCTGCCCTCTCAACTGACTTGACCACTACTGTCAGTGAGAGTGGCTCATCTACCGGCACCACTACTGCAAGTGAGAGCGGCTCAACTGATTTGACCACTACAGCCGGTGAGACCGACTCATCTACCGGCACCACTCTGGGCACTACCACCTCAACTGAGTGCCCCGACCCAGAGCCTCCTGTCTATGATGACCCCTTTACCGCAACCAACACCGGGGACCTCCCCGTAGACACAACTGAAGCGGCTACCACCACTGCAGATGCTGTCATCACCATTGTCCCAAGAAACTTTGTTCGAAGAGGTCATCCAGAGATTTTTGTTAGGGAAGTCACCAGCTCAGAGCCCGTTGTGATCATCGAAGAGCCTGCCACCACTACTGAAGCTGCTGCAACCACTTCTGGAGATGCCACCACTTCTGGGGATGCCACCACTTCTGAGGATGCCACTACTACTTCTGAAGACACCACTGCTACTACTGAAGCCGCCACCACTACCACAGAAGAGGCTACCACTACTGAAGAGGCTACCACCACTGCTTCTGAAACCGCCACCGGTTGCATCAACAACATGGAAAAGCCAACACCTGAAGGCGCTATCTGTGGTGCAAGGGGGTATGTTTATGGCACTACCAACGATTGGAGATATCTCGGCGAAGGCTCATCCTCCTCTCTTCTCGATTGCTACACATCTTGTCAGGGGAAGAGTAACTGTGTGACATTTATATTCGAGAAGGATAGTCAATGCTCTCTGTATTTGGGCACAATCACTCAGCTCAGCACAGACCGAACTACTATTAGGTACTATGAGACTCGCTGTTTCTGTGAAACCGGTATTGAGCCCGCTCCTACCTGCTCATACGATACCTCCATCATCAACGGCGGATTTGACAACGGCAAGTTCTCTCCATGGCAGGAGGATCCTAATCCTGGCGGCAAAGTACCCGTTGCCTTAAGGCCCGTCCAAGGTGGCGAGGGCGGTACGGATTATCGGCTTCAGACTGGTCAGTTTGATTTCGACAAGAGCATGTGGATCTATCAGGATGTCAAGGCCTGCCCCGGTACCAGGTTCTACTGCAGCTACAGGTGGTGGTGGCAAGAGTATTACGCGATCCCTCAAAGGGGTGGCGGTAGCTTGGTTCCATATATTCGGGTTTACCAAGACGACGACAGGATCGGAAACAGATACCCCACCAGCGAGGCCCAGACGAAGACATGGATCAACGCAAATTTCCACTTCACCGTACCCGAAAGTGGAGAGACAAGAATTTGGTTCATTGCTAGCAGCCCTCAAGGTGAATGGATCAACAACAGCGATGACCCATGTACACCCGACTGGGTTCACCGACCCAACTCATTCGCGTTGGACTCGGTATATTGCAGCTCGTAAATGATAACATTCTTTCAACTATATTCTATACTAGTATATTTATCTACTTATATTATCCCCTTTAAATCCTTCACTCCCTCTCATCACCGTCAATCGTTTGTGTGAGGTCTGCAACGATCGTCGTTGTTATTTCCTCCATTTTCGCAACTATTGGCACACCAGTCCACATAGTATAAGTGAGCCTTAGCCCAGTGCCAGCGATCCTCACATTTGAACAATGTATGCTTTATGTGACCTCGAGTGTAACCGTCTGGAAGTCCCTCAGATTGCAGCTGAGACCAAATCTCATCTTCTGTCCAGACTAAAATGGATAGTTAGCAAGCCATGTTTTGGGCATGGATGGGGAGAAAAAACATACAGTGACCTCCGCTTTGTAGGTTATAGGCACAATATTTGAGGCCGTCTTTACAAGCCAGGGCAGTAACACCGGCGGTGAAGATGGCACCAGTGGCAGCGACAAGAGTTGCGAGTCTCATGGCAGTGGTAGTGAACTTGGATGTGCAGGAAATACAGAAATTGAAGTGATGCCAATTGAGCTGTTGTGTGTTGAGATGGTGTTTACTGGCTTGACTGATGTCTCTACTGACGATGGTAACTTATGGAGGAATTGATCGTACTTATAGGACATGCCTTCTAATACGCTTTAGTTTTAAACATCATAACCTGTATTATTATTTACACTGGAATGATTGCAACGTTTCTTCACCTCACTCCATTTCCTGCAACGGCCAGTCCGTGACAAGGTTCATTGCAGCTATTCCATAAGCCCGATATCCACCAAGATATTTGTTAGGCATCTAGAATAGACCCCGAGAAATTTTGGTGGTTTTTATTGATGAGATCAGCCTAGAGTTCATAATTAAAATCGATTGGACACATGCCCAAAAGCTGAAAGCTATCAAAACTTACGTCAGATATCGATGTCACCGAGCTAATGCAGGTGGTAAGCGACCCTTGAACTTGCGACAAATCAGATGAGGCCAAGATTGGATTGCGGAGTAACGTCAGACATTTTGGCTGGCTGAAGATAATCTGCATCGGGAGTACCGACACTAGTCGACAAACAATTGAGGCTGACTAGCTAGTCCAATCATTGGACCGTTAGACACTCACACTCAAACTCATGACAGAAGTACCCACTTCAGAATAACACAGCCCGACGAGAATGCAAGAACATTCATGTAATGCTGAGAACATCTTCATTACGACATCTCGCTCTTTACTCTGCTACGTTGCAGCAGGAAAGGCCTCATTCAGAAGAGAGAACATAAAGGACATCCCGCACCCAAGCAATTGCTGTGTTGAAAAACGAATATATTGCAATCACGTTGACTACTGTAGACTCCTCCCAACCTTCCTTCATCAACATCCGCAAAAATGAAGCGCTCTCTATTATTTCTATCCACTCTTGCCACTTTGGCAAGCTATGCCAATGCCGCTACCTGCACAACGGGTCTTAACTATTGCGGATATAACCTTGTGAAAAAAGGTATGAGGTCCCAAAAATTTCTCAATCTTCTTATTACCTTCCTCGGCGGTTGCAAACTGACTCGAGTTTATCAAGGGCACTATAGAGAGGAGATAGCTCGCGAGCTTCTCAAATATCACCAGGATGTCACCAGCTTCAATATGTATCAAAGTTTATTCTCTTGTGGCGACGGTGGTGAAGGTTGGATTGGATATGAAATGACATGTTTCGGTGGTTGTGCCGATGGTGGAGCGGGCCAAAGTGATCATTGTTAATAGAGCGAAGAAGAGGCAAGAGAAGTGTCTTTGGGATAAGGCAAAGTTGATAAAGAGACTCTGGTGTCCTCCAGAATTGTGATTATGACTAGATTAGAAAGCCGATTCGATAGACATGTTGGAAAATTGCTTGCTAGATCAGCGAACATTCTTATTGAGCCTCAGGGGTATCACGTGCATGATCACCTGTTCTTATGATCTTACAGTGCGCAGTCCTCTGAAGTCAGATCTGCAATGCATTCATTTAATCGCTCTCATACTCACAGTCCCGTAATCACGATTCTGTTAGACATTAACTACATTAAATTAGAGTTGGTATTCAATTACTACTACTTAGGTACTTAATTGGTTAATTTATGATTGAAGAAGTAACATCACGATACACAGTGTTGAAACGAAAGATAACACCACCCCTTAGACTGTCCTATGAAGTGTCACTAGAGGGCCATTAGAAGGCCCAAAACACAGCGCGAAATTGCCACCCATCTCTCTCGAAAAGAACACGGCTGTCATCACGATAAACATTCCACTTCTCATCCTCCTTGTCCGCAAATCCAACTCTTGTGTACAATGGTGATCGTCCAGCGTCCTCGGCCAAGTTCCATTTGATGACATGGCCGCTTCCGCCAAAGGTGGCTGCGAATGATTCATTAGCAAACATACGTTGAAGATTGGGGGTAGAAATCAGAGCGACATACCTTCTCCGCCATTTTCCCACCAAGCGAAAGACCCGTTGGAAACTTCAACGTAGGTGTCAGGCTGTTGGCCATCATTGTTACCGAAGTGCGAGTAGTACGCAATTCCAGAAGCTTCAAACCCGTTGCGCTCGCGGTTGATGAAGTAAACACCGTCTGTAGTGGTTCGCTGGATACCCTCCTTAGGGTAGAGTCGCATGGCGAAGACCTTATCAAGGTTGGAGATCACTCTGTTCCATGGGGCAGAGGAACCATCGAGTGTCATGCTAGCATCGTAGGAGTATTGCCTTGGTTCATATTAGCACAAAACCCCAAGACTAGTGTCTAATACCTGAGAGCACTGACATGATAGATGTTCGATCGTATCTGGAGTTAATGACATCCTCCTGCTTGAATGTTGCAAACAAGTTAAAGTCAACTGAACTCTGGTTCCAGCCGTAGACCCTCTCATAGTATTCATAGACTACTGGCTTGTTCCATTGAATGTTGGCAACTGGAGACGCCTGTTCATGGATGAAACCTAGTGCGTGACCGAATTCATGACAGACAGCTGTACTGAACTCCAAATCGCTCATGTCATCAGTCATCCCACCATAGTTCATGGTTGGCTGGTCCTGACTGATGCTTCGGCAGTTGGTGCCAATGTACGACCAGTAGCCATCTCGGTCAAAGGAGATGCGGATATCAGAGTCCCCTGGGGCGTCGCGCTCCATCCATTTGAAGCTGAGGTTGGCATAGCGTGTCCATTCTTCGGCAAACTGCTTGACCTTGCTGCGAACAAAGTCGCTCTGCCTGTTCGAAACTCTTTAGCAAATGTATACACATCAAGTAGACTGTGACATACCCCCACATGTTGACTACAATCTCATATCCATTTGGCCAATAATACTCCTTCTCGAGGGCCAGACGATCCTCGCCAGACTTTGGTTTGATCTGAGCGCAATGATTGCCACCAAGGAAGTCTGAAGTCATTTTGATGGTTGGAATGGGTAGTGCGTGGTTTCAATTGACGATTCTAGATGCAATGAAGAAATGTAGAAATGCTCTGGATTGTTGAGATTATGTCCCAGTTGGGAGGGAGATCAGCGAACCTTTATAACCTTGAGGTTGAAGCAGACATTCTCAACAAGCCATGTCTAGGAGTATCGCTAACACATGTTTGCATGATTTGAAAACGCTTCATCACGCTGTCAAGGGCCAGGTATCTCATCTTACTGTAAGATTGTCGTTGTGAAAATGCAATGTTACGTGCGGCTGAAGTTACAGCGACGAGGCGCAAAAGGCGGAGGTTGTGACTCCTGGCCTTGACTGTTTTCCGTAACCGGGTCATCGGTACTGATCCGTGTCCACCTCCGAGAGTTTTTTATGTTACATTAGAGAATTAACCAAAAATGGATTGGTTGGGTGTCAGAATTGTTTGTGCCGTCATCATCGGGGTCTAGAATAGACCGCGGGCTATGATATTCTCTTGCTTACTTCCTGCAGGAAACACTTGTCAGCACACTCTCATGACCACCCGGCAGAGTACTATGTACAAAATCGCCCAAGACACAAAGATCTGGCTTGGCGGTAGCATTTAGCAATCATATAGAAAATTCCCAACACTTTCTGCCATTCAGGATATACAATTAAATTATTTATTTCTTCTTGGCTTCTTTTTTTATCTAATAGAGCTCGAGTTGCTTGAATCCATTACATGGCTCAAAACGTTGAGGTGGGCCGGCCACGCTGATTGCTGACGGCATGAGATTATGCCTGCATGAAGCTGAAATACTGAAGCCTTGATCTTTACGTCGTGATTTATACTTCATTGGGTAAGGGAGCTAGTGGATAGCAGAAACGATGGCCTCCTAAGTCTTAGGGTATAAAAATAAGTAGTCTAAGAACCATAGTCTAAGGAGCATAAAGTGACCCACTAATTTCGTCTCTTATGCTTCCAGTGGTCAATTTTTCTGATACCCTGAGGAGGAGTCACCAAATAACAAAACGGTAAATATTGAGGAGAGGTGTAATCTTTGATCGCGTAGCCCGAGATATTCGGTAATTACTCACCGCCAGTCTTATTTCTTACATGGTCGGTCATGTAGCACGAAACGCACCAGAATCTACTACCAATTTCAGCTCCGATTTGGCACGGCTTTCCTTGTGCCTTGTGAGAAGTTCTAAACTACTCATCATAACATGCGAGGCCTCCTGTTGGAAAAGTTATAAATCACAGTACAAAACCCGACATCCAAGACCAATTCCATCTACTCAGACCATTCTCATCTCCAACATATCTGGCATTATTACTACTTCCATCTACACTTCTTATTCCAGCCTATCAATCTTTCAATATGCAGTTCAATCTCGTATCTCTCTTTATTCTGGCATTCACACTGCCTGCCACCATTGCTCAGCGCACAGAGGATAATGCTGTGACGATCAAAACCTTTCCCAACATGATCGGTTGTGGATGGGGAGTCAGTGGACACACAGAGTCCTTTCCCGATGGAGAATGTTTTCATCTGCCGCGAGACTACATGGACGTCAAGCAAATCACAGAGACCTGCCGCGGTTTGTTCTTCAATCTACAATTACCATAACAGGAGATTACTGACTATGGCATAGTCTTCCTTTACACAAAGAACGATTGCACGAAAACTGAGAAACAAGTCTACCAAGGCGAAGACTGTATCGACATTCGTGACTATCAATCATTCAAGGCTTTCTGCCACTGATACCCACAAGTCGTAGCTAAGACGTCCAGTGGATGCTGTATGATGGGCCTGGATTTTGAACGGACCGTGGCATAACGACGGTATCTTGATTGTGGTCTCCCACGTCATCTGTGCAAATGCAATCTTTAAGTTGGTCTACTAAATAGAATTACGTGCATCTCATCATTTCTAACTGACGTTTAATGTTCTCCGTTTCTTCCCATTTTGACGTTTAGTTGGCTCTCGTTCGTGATTCACGACAGAAAGTGCGCCTCCATTTGGACAACCAGTGCGCATTAGATCAGTCCATAGGTTAGAAATTCATGTCGATTGTCTTCTTCCCATACAGTTCCAGTCTTCAGTCAATTGCCTCGTTTTATTCGCCGACTTAGTCAATTTTAATTATCAAAATAGATACCACCATCCCTCGCATCACCATTACCTCTCCCAGTGGCGGCCAAGTCCCAGTATCGATATTTCCGACCTCGAGGGAAGTTCCTTTAGTAGAGTCATGGGTGTTCTTCGCCGACCAGCTCAAGGAGTCTGAGCCTGAGCCCGAGCCCCAGCCAAAGTCTACTTCATCCAATACACACAATCAATATTTGTTTGTACGGTTCACAAGAAGAAGAAGGCATAAGGGACGAAATTAGTAGGTTACTTTATGCAATTTAGGTTACAAGCTTAGGTCATTTATTTGTATACCCTAAACTTCAGACACCATCATTTGGTAGTTGCATTATCTTATGCATGATCGATGGCTGATAGATGATATGGCAATTTAAACCAAGAAAGAACTAGATTGAGAAAATGCGACCTTTGATGAAGTGTGGGAGTATACGAAAACGAAGCTCGCAAGAGAAGAAGATAAAGCCCAGGAGGTAGAGACTGAGGAAACGCCTGAGGCTGAGACAGAGCAGGGGCATTTTGATCAGAAGAAGGAGACTCGAGTTCGAAGGGTTTCATTTCAATCACTGTATTATCTTCAAGCAAATCCCACATCCAATACCATTGGTTTGCGCAGAAACTCCTTTGTATCTATGTCCAATATTAAGCAGTTTTGCTCTTAGTATTCCCAACACAAATGAATATCGTATTTAAATCCAATGCCTCTTTGTTTGTATGTGATAGTGATGATTGAAGATCTAAGTTGAAGGACTGCAGACAAGAAAAAGATGTAGACGTATGTGTGATGTGATCACGTGATCGTACACGTGATACCCTTCACGCTCAACACCGTTCTACTCAAAGCTGTTGCTAGATATACAAAAATGGAATACAAATGAATGTGTTATACATATGAATATAGTATGTAGTTGTCCTGATTACTTGCATTGTCCGTCGAAAGGACACGAAGCAGCATCGTAATCGCACAGCTCCGGAATAGGACACCCTTCACAGTTGTTGGTCATAAAGGTATTCTCGAAGAGAAAACCATGAAGATCTATGTCTGGCATTCCGGCGCGACCCGGTTTAGTACCGCATACAACGGAATCTGACTGCCTCTTATAGTTCTTGCCGGTGGTTACGAACCCATCGTCCGAGGTATATGTCAACTTGGATCCGTTGTCGGACACACTAACCTTTGCTTTGCCAGCACAGTCCATTCGATAGACAGACTTATCAGAAGCCCACCAGATACCGTTTCCAGCATCGCATACTAGGATACCATTCTCCCAGACTTGGACCCACATGCCATCAGGGGAACCGATACAGTTATGCATATAAGTGTGTGCAGTGATACAGCGACCCTTTGGACCGGGGTTTGGCTTGGGAGTCTCTGGCTTGGGAGTCTCCTTTGGCTTCCAGGAGGCACAGGCGCTGGATGTTATCGTAGCCTGACCCTTTGGACCTCCCAAGAGAGTCCACGTAGTACTCGAAGCGCATGTGGCTCCAGACGGGCTTGTGGGTGGTACCCATGCGGTGATGGTGGGAAAATTGGGGTCTACACCGGTGCTGATGCAGGATGTGCTTGTCTGGCACACGCCTCCTCGAGGCCCTCCGTTGCAAACAATGTTGGTAGTAGAGGCGAGGCAGACCTTACCAACCGGAACACCACTGCTATCAGTTGGCGTAGGCAGGTCAGGCAGACCAGTCAAATGAATTGGCCCGGAGTTGCCATTGTTTCCTCCAGATCCAGATCCAGATCCAGATCCAGAGCCAGAGCCAGAGTTAGAGTTATCTGATCCAGCAGGAGAAGTAGGATTGGAAAAGTCAGGGTTCGTTCCGGTCGGGCTAAAGGTGCACCAGAAGCCTTCGCAAAGCTTTCCGCAAACGTCGCTGCACAATGGACCGGGTTTTCCAGGTTTGAACTCAACAGAGGGTCCGAATCGAGGCCCAGTTCCGTCACCACTGCTACCTCCAGAGCCAGGCAAATCACATGAGCTCACAAAGTCGCGAGATTCTAGGCTTCTCTTTGGTATCGCGCCGGGGTTGCAGGCCACAGGATCGACACCTGCCGGTCGTTCCTGGCCATTGTAGACAACTATCATCTTGTCTTGTCGCTCTGGGCTGTAGGTCAGGAATCGTTTCTTGCTGTCAATAACAGCCCTGACCTGTTCTGGTGTTGCAATACCAGCCGCTGCTGCTCCAGGGTGTCCACGGACGTAGGCAATGAGTCCCGCGACAAGGGGAGCGGCTGCGATTCGAAAACGTGGTTAGAGTAGTTCGAGTTGAAATTGAGAGCGAAAACATACCAAAAGATGTTCCCGAGGCACCATTGTCATACTGCGACAAACCCGGTAGAGGCTTGTTGAATGGTAGTTCTACACCTGGTGCCCAGTCTGTGATCATCTCATCAAAGACGTTGAAATCGGCTTTTTTGCTGTAGCCGTCTACAGCACCGACAATAAACCTGGACTTGAGTTGCTTCATGGACATTTGTGGCTCGTGAAAAGGTTTATCGGGAAAATTGCCTGCAGCAGCGACAAACACGGTTCCGTACTTTTCTTCCATCAGGCGCATCAACATCACTAGTAGGTACACAATGCGTCAGTGGATGAAGTTGTACATGTCATGGCGTGGGAGGCACTCACTGTATATACCCCAGCTCGTGGGGTCGTTTGCGCCAACAAACGCGTTTCCAAACGACATGTTGACAACGGCCTTGTTATTCATCTTGCCGTTTTGATGATTAGCAACCATCAGAAGAGACTCAATGGCACGCTCCCCGACAAATGTACCTGTCATGTAGAAAGGTATAAAGACAAGATTGGCTGAACGAGCTATTCCCATCGAGTGCCCAACGGCATAAGACGAAACTAGGTACCCGTGAGCTTTGTCGGCGAAAGGAGGATCATCGGCAATTTGCCAAATCGGGTCAGGAGTCAACTGCACGGGATTGGCGTTTGCATAGTCCTGTTTGACGTATTAGTATTGTGAATCTACCAATATAGATTGTAGTTGTACTGACTGGTTCCTGAGGGCCGAACCAACCACCGTCTATAACATAGACGGTCTGGCCACTTCCCCCCGAAGAGTCATAATAATGTGTGAACTTTTTCTTGCTAGGCTCGTGGCGCGGCTTGCTCGTGTCCGCATAGCCAAAGTCCATATCGAAAGGATAGTTCTCGGGCATTGACATCATGGACAATTGCCACATGCGATCGGCAGAATTTTGTTCAGTTCTCTTGGACAAAGAACCATGTCGTTTGTGAGATTGAGGATTCTTGGAAGTATTCCTCTTATTGAGATTCCTGGGTTTGATGTCATTCTTCGGACGTGGCCAAGACTCATCTCGTTTCGCAAATGGGCCAAATGCGCTGCCTTTGTTTCTGTAAATCCATCGTACCTAACAAATACCCTTTAGTTAGCTTCTGCATTGTGCGTTCAAAATATAGACTTACCTCTGGGACCTCGCTGGACTTGAAGTATTTCATGGCGAGGGGTCCAGCGTTATAGAGGATAAAAAAGCCTGTGAAACCAAGATCATCTGCCCGAAATTCTTTGTAGTCGGCTACCATACCACGCGCTTCCAGTTTCTCTTTGCGCTCGTTGAGTAATTGAAGCACAATTCGGCGCGCGAGGCTGCTTGTGGGCGAGTGGAGGAGAATGAAGGCTGCGTCTCCGTTGGACTCACAACTCCAATCAGCCATGAGACGTCTCTTTGTAAGACTGCGCTTCTCATGCTCAGGAAGACCAGTCACCTCTGGCATCATGTTCCCAAAATCGAGAGCCCTCTTCGTGAGTTTGCAGCTCTCGACTTCTTTAGTAGCCTCGACATCCTTGAAGTTGCATCCGGTGATGGTGGCACACGTCGATTTCACCTGCGTTGCTGTCGTCCTTGTCACTCCATTGGAAACGGTTGTGGCAAAGGCGCTGGTCGTCAGGCAAAGAGAGGCTTCTGCTGGTGTACATCCTTCAGGCTTAGGAGGAGGGGCGATTTGACCTCCAGGAAGGACACTGTTGACCAAACGTTAAACATAGCGATTGAGGGCAGTTCGGAGTAACTTACGTCATCTTGGGCCACGGGGGAAGTGTTCCTTTGATTGTAAATCCAGGAGGCAACTTGATCTTGTCAATTGGGGGTGGGCCACTAGACGAGGTCATGTTAGCAAGTAAATCACAAATAGTGATGCGGCTATGCTAGGAATGAACTTACGGAGGCAGGATTCCAGGCGGAATATTCCATTCCCAACCCTTGATGTCAATTCCAAATTCCGGCCAGCTGATACAAACCCAAAAGAACCACAACTTGCAAGTGGTCTTGCTCTTAGGTCCGTCACCATCATCATCCTCGCCCTTTTCCGAGACATCAGTCTGAACAGGCTTGATTTCCCACGATGAAGGCCATGTAGGGCTAGGATCTTCTTGGCCAAAAGGCGGTTTCGTATAAGGCTCCCACGTTGGTTCCGGGGGGTTGTCATTTTGTGTGGGGCCGGTTATGATCCAGGGATTTCCTGTATTGCTTGTCTTCGTCTTGGAGGCACCCGGCTTACCTGGCGCGATTGTACCTCCAACGATCTTGGGCCATGGAGGTAGCGTAAGTGTTCGTACTTGAGTCGAGCCACCTTCGAGAGTAAGGGTTGTTGTGATTGGTTTGATGTTGATACTTGGAGTCGGTGTAAGGGTTCCTTGACTTTGACCAGACGTGATTCTGACATTGTAGTAGTCTATCGACTCTGTAACAATATTTGGAACCGTGACTGTTATTGTCTTGGTAGATCCGGGCGCAACCTCCAGAGACGTCTTGAAAGGTGGAATGGAGATGGTAGTCTTGGAGGGCAACGCTCTCGGTGGCAGCACGAGTTGGCAAGGTCCGGTACATTGGGCTGGTGTTCCTGAGTAGACAGAGGGATCAAGATAGACTACTTCCCCTTCTGCGTCGTCCGGTCTGCAATTGTTAGATGTCATCGCCAACTAAGTATTGGTAGTACTTACGAGCCAGAACCTGGGACTTGGAAATCAATACTCCAAATCATAGTGCCTCCAAAACAAAGACTATCAGCAAAAGCTCTCTTGGCTGCGAATGTCTCCTCGTCATCGTAGCCAATCCATTGATCATCCCAGGTAATCTGCTTCATCATCGAGTCGGCTAGGTACTGAGGCTTCAGGTTCTTCTTCTTGATTAGCTGCTGGATTTCGATGAGAGACATTACACCTCCGAATCCGGTACATGGAGCTGGCTTGCTGGGACCTGAGAAGCCGCAAAGTAGTTGGTTGCAAGATGGATCGCTTAGAGTGTAGCCTCTACCGTACATGGCGAGGCCAAAGTTGAGTTTCTGGGGGTTCAGGCCTTCGAACCAAAGAGGCACCGTGTTATTGCGAATCTCACGAATATCGGCTTGACCGCGAACCTTTTTACCAAGGGTTAAGACGTCGGCATCCCAGGAGCCATGCAAATCTACCGTTGTCAGTATGAGGAACGACGAATGTTACAGTATACATACCATAAGCCATAAAGCCGAAAAAGTCGACGTATGGTTCCATGGCCTTTGCATCGAACCATCTGAGATACCAATAGTCGGGAGCAAGGGTGAGACTGATACCGTAAGACTGCCCAAAAGCTGCACGCATTTCTCTTACAAGAGAAACAAGGTTCCTTGTGTCGGCTAGTTTGTTGCCGCCTCTTTTAGGGTCGCCTGGGTATTCCCAGTCAAGATCAACGCCAGAAAACCCAAAGGTATCCATATACTCCTTCACGGAGCTGATGAACGCGGCTCGGTTGGTTTTGCTAGACACCATTTGACTCCTATGAAATGGTCAATTGAAGTTCATGGCCATCGTGGTCACGATACATACCATGTCTTATGGGTTGCAACTTCAGGATTGGAAAAGTCGAAGCCTCCAATGGCGATCCAGGTCTTCAGCTTGCTACTCGCCAAAGACGTAAACTCTTTCATAAGCGCAATGTCGTCTGGGTGGGCAGGGGCAACCTTGAAAGACGAAGGGTCGATAAAGGCGAATGAAAAGAAAATGTGTGTGAACTTGCTAGTGTCAAGCTGCTTGGGTGAAACTTTGTTACATAGTCGAGTTCGAACGTTCCAGGACTGATAATAGCCGATGGTTCTGGCACTGGAACCGCCGCTACCTTTTGCACACGCTGGTGGACCAGTAATGGCACAAGAACCATAGCCAGCTTGACAAGGTAGAGTCTTGTGGATGGGGTCAGCATTATCACAGTAGACCTCGGTGGCTAAATGGGGTCAGCAGAGTGTTAGATAGTTAGTGATAGGCGATGCTACTTACTACCGCACCAGCCGGTTGCGCTACCTATTGTCTTGTCAGTATGGTATTTGAGAGAGAATATTGGCCAATACTTACAACAAAGCTTCATGCCGCACGGCATGTCAGCGTCCTCGCTGAATTCTCCACACATAGCTGTAGCGTCACACTGAGACTTGCACCCATCACCGCAATAGTCAGGTCCATAGCCGCAAATGCTGTTCTTACCACAGCAGCTGTATTAATTTGTTAGAAACGAAGAGACTGGTGAAAGTGATATCCATACCTTCCATCAATGCAAGGTGCGTTATCGCAGCGTAGAGCATCACGTTTTTGTAACAGGCTGGCGCTTCTCGTCTGCAAATGTGAGGCAGACGTGTAATTAGTTAAAGTCCTGTTCATACCAATGGCATCTGCAGGAATCTGCACTGGTGGTGCTTCTTCCGGATTCTGATGGGCAGGGCTATGCTGGATCTTATTAAAGATTTGTTGAGTTTTTTCTAAAGACATTATCAACACATGTCGGCCTCTTGACGCAAATGTCAACTCACCATCAATTGGCCATAGATCCTTAGTAGCCCTCTCCTGGTGAGCGCTAGGAATCTCATTGTAAGTATGAACGAGTGAAGGAAAAAGAGCGACTTGACTCGCTGCTACCCAAAGGGCAAAATGCGATAGTTGGGACCGCATGATGCCGACAAAGATGGGTATTGAAGGAGTGACAAAAGGTAAAGAATAGAGAACGTGGCTTGTTGTCTTGACACAGGATTGTAGGACGTATATCTATCTCCCACATCCTTCAAGCACTTATTCTTACGGTTGTATCACAATCTCCTGTGTTGCAGGGTATTAGCAAGAGACTGTTCTAGACGCGCGACTAAATCTCTCAACT
Organism: Fusarium sambucinum; assembly: GCF_050947815.1. Classification (NCBI taxonomy): domain Eukaryota; kingdom Fungi; phylum Ascomycota; class Sordariomycetes; order Hypocreales; family Nectriaceae; genus Fusarium; species Fusarium sambucinum. The sequence goes on along the minus strand of NC_139293.1, from coordinate 9,062,040 downwards.
CTTTTTATCCCGCTATACGGGCTTTGCGGATGTAACAACAACACCCTGTATACATCTCGAACCACATCGACTTTCGCCACAATGTTAGGGGTCTGGGCCTGGTTGAGGCTCAGTAGCAGGGGTTACGATCCTTCCGACGGACAGGTGGCTATGGATTTTTTCTCAAAATCTAGTCTTTAAGCATGGTTCAATACAACGGAGAAATAGGCTTCAACTCAAAAGGAAGGTGACATTGTCATGATAGGATTATGAGCCTATACGAGTACAAAATTGTGATCCTTCGAGGCTTTGACCGGAGATTATGTCTGGTGTTATGCAAGGATCGTCGGTCCTTACCGACGGGATATCGACGTTTCGGGCTTGGCTAGATCTGTTAGCTTGGCATCTAATCCATATAATCGCAAATACTCCAATCAACATAGCAGTTACTACATGGATTCGCATCCTTACCTCGGAAAGGCAAATTTTTAACTACCTTGTATTTTAATCGTCCTTTTTGGGTTTATCCTTTCCACTCAGCCTGTCTGTCGGCCGCCAGCTTGATCTGACCTGATAAATGCGACATGCCTACCAGGGGACTTGGTCCAAATGATCTAGAAGACTGAAGTTTCTCAGGCCATTCCGAGAGGAACGTTTCGTAACATGTCATCGCTATCAGATGCATATATCTAAAATCGGGGTGATGATGCCTAGCTCCACGTACATCCCGATGTTTCGGTGATAGGAGAGGCATGCTAGTATATTTCTACCGCCAAATACCTAACTGTGTTACATACCCTCAGTACTTATTATACGGTGACTTGTCTCATTTTAACGTGGAATTACTGTTGATCATATACAAAACATTATCAACTCTTTCCTCCTTGGTCCTGCGCCGTCGCCCAATTTCCGACATAAGATGGTGTTAGAAAGAAGATGATCGAAAATTTAAGTTGAAGGACGGTAGCTTCTGGGTAGCAGAGATGTTGGATTCATAAGTCTTAGGTCGTAAAAATAAATAATCTAAGACATAGGGCCCACACAGCATAAAGTGGCGTACCAATCTCGTCTCTTATGCTCCTAGAGGCCAATTCTGGTATTACCACAATGTGCCAGCTTGAAGCTGTCCTTGTTGATCGTAATGCCAGTAGTCGGCATTGTGTACGAGACCTTTGAAAGTGGTTAGTTGTGTGCAGCAAGGGACCGGGATCGACTGACTTTAGTCTTGGTGGTTTGGGCGATGATGTCTTTGACTTTTGGCTTGACAGTTGACTGAGGTTGCAAGAGGAAGAAGTTGCTGCTGTCTTCAGCGTGACAGAAGCTTCCTTTATAAGTCACCTCTATCATAAGGTCCATGCCGTAAGAGTCACGCCGTGGAAGAAACCTTGTTTTGAGAACTTTTAATTTGAATATTGTTAAAATTTGATCTGCGCGGACAGATTAATCTTTGTTGAGAACCTAGAGGAAATTGAGAAGGCCTGGGTAAAAGCTTAAGGATCATAAGAATATTACCACAATGTGCATAAACTTTATTTTGGTGTATTATTCCTTACTTATTTATCGTCTAGCCAGTCCCACATCCAATCCCATTGGTTTGCGCAGAAATCCTTCCCGTGTTTCCATAATATCCTGTCTCAAAATAACATTATATCGCTTGATCCAGGTAGCTGTAATGACCCTGAGTTGAAGCTCCGCCAAGTTTCGTCCGACACAAGAACGAGGCCCGTAGCTGAAGGGGATGAAAGCATTCTTCTGCTTGTCGGTCAAAGTCTCCCAGCGCTCAGGCTTAAAGTCATCAGCATCAGGGCCCCAAATTTCCGTTGAGTGATGAATGGTATATGTAGGAACACTGAGAACTGTGCCGGGGCCAAAGTATCGTCCATGAATAGTGACTCCCTTATGGTGGGCGGGAATCTCACGAGGTAGACCGATACCAGATGGAGAGTGAATTCGGAGGGTCTCGTTGATGCAGTGGCCGAGGTAGGGAAGGTGCTTCACGGCCTCGAAATCAGGAATAACGTCGCCCTCGGGTACAGCAGCAGTAACCTCCTCGTAGAGCTTTTGCATGACTCCAGGTGTCCTGACAACATGATACAGCAGAGCACAAGAAGAGTTGGAGGTTGTGTCACTTCCGGCAATCAACTGGGTAAGAGCCTCAGCAGTAAGCTCATCACGTCCAAGAGGTTCACCCTTCTCGTCGCGACCCTGCATGAGACGAGCCAAAAGATCCTTTCGGGTAGAGTCACCGCCTCGTTCCAGACGCTCACTAACACGTGCAATGGCGATACCAGCGAGATTCTCAACGGCCTGAAGACCTTGGCTGAAGAAAGGATCGGGCAGATACTTGGCGTAGGGCTTAAGCTGAGGGAGACAACCGAGAGTTGCGGAGACTTCGCCGCGACGGTTCATGATTTCGACAGCTGGGGCGTAGATGGTTGGGCTAGTGGGGGAGGCCTTGACTTCAGCAATGTCGGCACCAGAAGCGAGCATTCCTAGAATATGTCAGTTTTTCTGTCAACTCAAGGGTTTGAGACTACTTACCAAATGGCTTGCCGAAAGCTAGGTCAGCGATGATATCGAAGGCCAGAAAGTTGAACCAGTTGAGACAGTCAACGCGTCCATAGCCATCGCTCTCTTTGTTGCTAGCAATACGGTCCCACTGCTTGATGAAGACCTCAAGGTTCTGGCGGATATAAGGCTCAAACTCGAGAACAGACTTGGGAGCAAAGGTATGCGAAACAATCTTTCTCTTGCGAGAGTGCTCGGCTCTGTCGCGTGTGTTGAAAAGACCGCGGCGGATAGACACAAAGGTATCGTAAAAGTCACTGTTCGGTTAGTTTACTGTATCTGGAAAGTTCAAGATTTGACAGAACATACGCCTTCAAGAAGCCATTTCCGTGACCGTAGATAGTGTTGATAGCCTCAGAATCGGCAATCGACACGTGGTTTGGTGCAATGCGCACAACAACGCCCAACTTCTTGTGAACTTGGTCAACGATTTCGTAACGTTTTCCTTTTCGACATGTTGACAATAACCAAAGATTGCTAAATTGTGCCGGAAAAGGTGCGGGAATACCGCGCAGGTCCTTGTTGCTGACCCATGGGAGGATGTACCATGCAACGAAGGCGACGACAAGAGCCACGGGTGCCCAAGGAGAGATGAGGAGTTCTGTAAGAGCCATTTTGTTAAGTGATTCTTGACACAGATGAGAAAATAGACAAGACGAGAGGAGGAGCTGGGTATTTATTTACATCGTCTTGGTCCATAGTGGCTTTTGATCGTCTTAGTTTGCCCCAGATTATTTACCCCAGATGAGATGGAGGTAACCATTGATAGCTTCCGAGGAAGGATTTCTCCACATTCTGCCCTCGGCAATTTCAATATCTAGCACATAATTGGTTAATTTATTAGTCTGTCTTAGTCTGTCCTAGTCTTTCCCAGCCGCAACTCAAGGGAACTCGAGATACAATACTACTACGTTGTCAGAAAGAGGTATGGGCCATTATATGGACACTCGTAACCTTTCTGAGGAATAAAATACAAAAATTTTACATATTCTCCTATTCATTTGCCATATACCAACACTGATGATTCAAGTCAATACGTCATTTCACTTTGCTTACTCCAACTCATTCCAACTTACTCGGATATTGTAGGCATCCGATTGGCTAGAACTCCGAGGAAGCAATCGGTAGAAATATCGGCAAATGCCATTCCTCAGGGAACCAGAAAAGTGGTCCGCTTCAAGCATAAGAACGAAATTAGCAGGTCACTCTATACCATTTATGTCATGATCTTAGCTCATTTATTTTTGTATCCTACAGCGTAGAGGCCATCTTTTCTACTACTCGTGACCATTCAACCGACTTTATCAACTAACTAGCCCTATTTAGAAAACGTACAGAAACTCATCGTTCATCAAATCTGTCAAATCATCAAAGGCATGATCTCCAACCGTTCCATCCTTTGCACTCTCAACAGTCTGTCCATCCGTAGCCTTTGCTCTCCGAAGACGATCAGCTTCTTCAGGTGAGTACAAACTGTAGTCTACAATCACAGCATCTTTTCCGGCCAAGACGCGACGACGACTGTGGTCGCGGTTGAGGAAGGTAAGATACATGCTCGTCACAATAACAAGACCCTCAATCGCCATGTACAGGAGCAAGTTCCAGGATAATCCTCTGTGGTATTCGGGTGCTTCGGATGGCTTGTAAAGCAGTGGACCGATGATATTACCAAGAGATTGGCCGATGAATAGTACGGAGGAATTGCATTTGCTTTTCGTGTCGCCAGCTGTGTTTGAAGAAGCCCACGAGTAGATCAGAGGGACTAAAGTTATTAGCATATGAACTACCAGTGGATGAGGATAGACTCACTGATTCCTGGAAACACGGAAATCATGTAGTAGCCACCAAGCAAAGTATTTCTGCCGTCGGGTGTATGTGGCGTAGACAGCATAATCATGCAGCCAATAATCGGAAAGATAGCCAGGAAAGCAATCACTGGGCCTTTCTTGTGATACTTGGTCGCCACATAAGACCCTCCAACTGTTGAAATGAGTTGCACGACACCAAAAGGCGCGTTAAACAAAATAGCCTCGAAGGAATCGAAACCGAACGATTTAATGAGAAGAGGACCGAAAGACCCAACACCACCAGAGGGAACACTGCAGAAGGATCAGTTAGTAGTCGCTAAGATTTAGGGCAGGATTGACATACGAAATGCTGAAAATGAGACCAAACCACAGCCAGGTCTTGACGTCTCGCATGGTTTCCCAGAAGTGATCCCATCGCCATTGACGGGACATGACACCCGTCTGGTTCATCCTCAGTCTCTCAATCGCGATGAGCTTATCGTGTTTGTCGAGAAATTTGGCTTCTGCTGGGGAGTCGGGCATGTAGGAGAACAAGACGGTTGAGAAGCAAACTGTGATGATACCAAAGGCAACAAAGATGGTCTAATTGGTCAGTAACTGGCCGAGGTATGAGGATATGTTAAACATACCTGATACGGCTTCAATCCCAAAGGTAACTGCGCAAGCCACCAAGTCGCCAAACTTCCAAACTATTACCTGGTTAGTATCATCTCAGAGTCTTCAAAGGTCAACATACAACACCTGTAAAGCCATTCATAGCATACCAATAACTCATCCTCAACGGCTGTTCCCTTCTTCTCCAAAACATTTGTGTTATGGCCACAAAGCTGGGTGCGATGCTCGCCTCAAAGGCGCCCAGCCAAAACCTAGCAAACAGCAAACTATGAAAGGTATGTGCCGCAGCCATGAGAGTGAGAGTAAGTCCCCAGAGGGTCACCATGCATGCTGTGAGTTTTCCGATGGGGAGTTTGACAAGAAGCCATGCTAGCGGGAACTGAGCGATAAGCTGAGCAACGTAGACGATGCTACTTAGCCATGAGAATTGGTTGCCTTTGAGATGCGTGTCTTCTATGAGACCGAAGATGGAGGCGTATGCAATTGTAGCTTTATCAAGACCTGACCTAATGTTAGCGTGATTTCTTAGGTCTTGAGCAGAGTCACTCGCCTTGGAGAAAGTAGACTGCCAACATAAGAGGCAGAACAACCATATCAATTCTCTTCAGGACACGCGCATCATCTTCAGGCGTAACTTTAATTCGTCGCTCAGGCGAGACTCCAAGTCGTCGCATTAAATCCGCAGCTGCACCTTTGGCCTCACCATGACTTCTCCCTCTCGTGGCGCCTTCTTCCCCATCCACCATGTCGAGGAGAGCGTGGTTATCGCGTGATGACGCGTCTGGGTCCGGGGAAGTGGAGCCCAAACGGCCCAAGCCTGTTCCTGACATTTTCGATATTTTTTAGATGTCAATTGAATCGATTGATTCAGAATTGATTTGGATAGTCGTGATGATGTTGGAAATGAGAGGACAGCCTGTCGAGATAAGATCTTGGCTTGGAGGGCAAGGGATGTCAAGGGATGACTGATTGTCTTGGCCAATCAGGGATGATGATTGCTCAGACATGGTATCTGATTAAAAAGGCAAAATGAGGGATAATCAGAATTCTGTATTATCAGGTGACGGGGCTCGAGCCGAGGGGCTTTAGAGTCAGTGACAGTGACGTAAGTCGAACGTGACTCTGGACAGGATGAGTCACGTGCATTCAAAAATAATGTAGTGCAGGGTAACCTTGACGCAAAATGAGATATCTTGTCTTGCAACGCAAATGCATGACAATTTATTCATTTGAATCCTGAAACTGTATCTTCGAGTTCTGTTATCTTCAGGCTATTGGTATTCAACTGTCTATTGAAGATTGCTCATCAGCTTTGCAAATAGTCAGGTTCTGCAATGAGAGAATTGATATGTAGATATGGCACCGTCATGCTGCAAGTTGATTCAATTCCAGCTTTCTCAGTTGTCCATACTGTTCAAATAGTTGCGAACAGAGAATGTCAATCTCTCAATTTCACACAGTATTAATACGATAGTGACGAAAGAATAAATTAATTTAAGATCTTGTTGTTAATGCAAGTTGTACGGTCACATGTGTATCTACGCGCCGTCCTTTGCACTCTGCACCGCAGTATACATGAGACAACTAGTAGTAGTGCAGACTATTCTGAAAAGGGACTACCCTCCATTCGGCACATTGCAATTTACGCCTGGGGCAATCTGCTGTAGTGTTAGAAATTATGCCGGTATTCCCGTTGGAGCCGCTAGTCTAGCTTCTGCAGGGACCTTCAACTGACAAGGGTCTAAATGGTTAGAATACGAAAATTCCCCGATATGTGTGGATACCTCCCATACCCCGAAGATAACAAAGCCCAAGGCTTTCATACGAATAAGTGCAAGATGCAATTGCTGCTGTATTAAAAAGAATGTTATATGTGCAAAGATAGACTAGTTCCTCCAAGTGTTTCTCTTCTCCATCATCCTACTCCCCTCCATGCCTTATCAATGTTGATAATTAAAGTTTTCTGTACCCGCCAGGGTCCAAGCAAGCTCCCTCAGTACTAGCTTCCTCTAGAACTGCTTGATAGCTTTGCATTGAGTGAGTCTCTCATAGTCCTCGCATGCACCGTTGTATACTCTCATAAGGTAACTAGAGATCAAAAGTTAGAAATGAAACAACATGAGAATCAGGTATACTTACTCATGACCGGCAGGACCTCGAGCCACGCTGACATCAACGTAGTACTTTCCGTCACTGCCCCAATAGCACTGTCTGTTGTAGAAATACTGCGCTACGTGAACGGCATCACACCAAAAGTCGAGATGTCGGTCTTCGCGAGGCTCGGTGATAAGCCAGTGGCGATATCTATCCATGCCGTCCTCAACAAAGACCTTTTCATACTTGATAGTCAATGAACAATCTTTGCGCTTCTCAAGTGCAGAATCTAGTATGCGATTAATACATGTATATCTTCAAGGCTGGGCACCTTACCAGTGACAACATCAGGAGTAGGAGAAGCAATGACTCCAGTGATGGAAGAGATGGCCAGAACAGCCTGAGTGAGGAGAGTGAACTTCATGTTGATTGAGGTTGAGTGATGGTGTTGGATAGTGGATGGATGTTTGATGTATTAGAATAGGGTGAAGATAGAAGAAGCGTATCTTGGAATTAGACCTTGACTTTATAGTTGAAGCTGTCTGCTTGTAATGATAAGGTTGTTGTACGTAGCCCGAACTCATCCAGAATTGGTAAAACTATATCCGGGTCACTTGCGGCTCATGAGTCGGTCCGTCTAGTAAAGCGAGAATCCTTCGGCAAAGCGAAAATCCTTTAGTAAAGGGCCGAGCATTGTCGCGTGAATATATTCCTTCTCTGGGGTCGTAAAGACGTTGTATTATTTCGATTGACAGCTGTAATGCCCCATGGAGTAATACCACTAGAGACATTTGTGGGCTAAGGATTGAACCCTTCCTTTCTCGACGGGTCAATTGCGAATGAAACCCAAGCCTAGCGCTTATCCATTGTCAAATTAATGCAACGTCAGGACCACAATTTGTTTCAACGTAGCTCAGTGAGGCTGTTGAAGTGGATAAGTTGATGGAGTAGTGTTGCCTTGTTCTCCAATTATTCCAAATAGGCATTCCGGATACCAGATTGGAAGGCCCGATAGTCACACCGCAGAACACATCAGACTCAGGAAACCTCATTTCTGCCATGATCCTTCGGCACAGCGCTGGACGTCAGTAGATTAATACCCATCTCAGGCAACTGGGAGTAATTATAAAGCAACAGCATCGCCTCCAAGAACGGTACAACTCTTTACCCAACTCACAAACACATTCAGTATCCATTCAACTCTTTCACTCAACAACGTCAAAATGAAGTTCTCACTCCTCACTCTTGCCGCCGTTGCCGCCCCTGCTCTTGCAGCAACCGTTCCCGCTTCTGTCGATACCGCTGAAGGTATTTTTCCATTTACTCCAATATAAAAACTGTTCAGTACTAACTTATTCTTAGTTGACAAGCGCGCCAACTGCAAGCTGACCCTCCAATGGCTCACCAACTGGAGTGAAGCTGCCTTGAGAAGATACCGAGTGCAACTTATTACGGAGCCCCGAAATGATGATAACATCCACAAATACTGCGATCTCTTCAAAGCGGATGCCGCGGGCTACAACAATGTTCAATGCTTCTGGACGGACGATCACAAGTATGTCATTGACACTAGTGAAGGCGAAGGCTCTCCCGGTCATTAGTAAGTACCATCATATCTGCCTTTGTATTGCTGTATCTAATTTTATAATTTTAGCTTGTATGTGAAGTCTCACAACGCCGCATCTAGATACTTTGAAATGGCTACTAGCTGTGACACTGTCCAAAACCTCTAGACTTATCATATGAGCTTCATCACTTCTGCCCTGGTAGTTATGCTATGTTAGTGGTCTGAACAAAGTTGAACACATAACTATTATATGGGGTTAGCATATTAGGAATGTGCTGTATTTAATCTTCTACTTTTAACAATGTTTATATCGAGATTTACTGTTGAAATGACCTCTGCGTCGAGACTTTGGTCGATACTGTATTTCATTTATCAACGCTTCTAGTGTATATAATTGGTGAATCAGTTGATGCTGTTTCGACTCAATGTTCATCCCGACAATGATAAATATCATCAAGCATTCAGTAATTGTGTCCTACGCATGTAAATCTATCAAGGTCGGATTCAATTGACTGTGAATCAGATGCTCGCGGGTTCGCCATCGGTGTAGCGTGATAGCCGCAATTGGCAGAGATAAACAAATAAGAGCCTCAGACATACTCAGTTTGCCAGCGGTGAAATTGAAATTACTTTCGAAGATGCGAGTCAAGACACCACAAACCATCCAACGGTCGCAACAATCTCACTAGCAGGAAGTGCGTTCTCAACAATACCACCCCAGCCCGAGATATCCACCAGGTGTTGAACGCAACGCAACAGTCAGACGATGATCAGGTGTCGCAACTAGCAAGGGGAGGTTCGTTTGGAGGTAGATCGACATCAAGAATGATCAGCATGCTAACCCTGTTCTGGCTGCAGCGGTCCTCTCGCATGAACGGTAGCCGGACCAACACGGAGAATCCGACGACTCGATAGATGTACCGAGTTCCCGGAGTAGCCTTGTTCTACCACGTTGTAGGGCTGATCTCCCCTGTCACACCAACATTCGAGTAAAATTTGATGTGGATTTCGGAGGAAAACTACGCCGCAATCCCTGGGGTTAGGTACCCCCTGCTCTCCCCAGTTTGGTTACTCTGGGTTAGCCTTTGCCGTGAATAGCTCCCTTTTGAAATTTGGGGTTCAGTGTAAGCGTGAAAAGCTGGACCCTGTTGACCTGGTGGAGCGAGATGGTGAAACTGATTCGCGGTTTTTGCATTGGGAGCATCGACTCGGACACCCCTGGTCTCGATTTGTGAAATTTGGGAAGTACGGATGTAACAGCTTCCAAGATGTGTCAGTTCAGTTTTGTGTATATTTATTACTTGTAAAAGGGATTATGATTAATGTGTATAGCTAAAGAAACTGAGAATAATTAGCTTTTTAATAGAGATTTGCAGTCAGGCTACATTATAATATATATTATTCCAGTCTTACTTTTCAAATGCAGAGAGGAGAAAAAAATCTTTATTCTTTTTTCCTTTTAATAATTTATATTTACTTATTTATATAATTAATGAATGACTATCGATCGTAATATAATGTCGTGAGACCTCATTATGCGTCACTATGTACAAGTGCGAAATCCTGTTGTATGTGCAGGGATTACTACGTCATCCGCCACCCCCACCTCTTGATAAAACAAGTACATTTCCAAGTTCCAACCAAGGTTTCCTTCCAAGCCACATTCCACTCTTATCATCGACTACTTTTTTAGTCCATCACATAAATACAGTAGCATCGCCTATTATTACCCCTGCCATTAACAACCCCATGAACGAGGCACTGACTTCTATTTTCTCCGGTGCAATCCCTGCCCAATTCATGTCCAACAACCAATCCAAGGGCGATAGCCAAAATGGCGAAACCCCCTCCGAAAGCTCATCTCAGACAAAAGACCGCATCGTAAAAGAGATTCAGAGCAGAGTTGAAGAAGCAAAAGGTCTTCAGGAGAAATCCATCGAACTACACGAGAAAGCAGATAAAGAAGAAGACCCGGAAAAAGCGGAGGACATACGTTTTGAAGCTAGAGAAATCGACAAGAAGGCAGCCAAGCTCATGAAGACGGCCGAGAGACTCGAGAAGGGATGGTTACAGGGTGGTGCGATGGGTACTGGCATTGGAGCTGGTGTGGCGAGTGGTTTGGGTATGGGTGTTGGTGCATTGTTGACGGGCGTCGTGGCTATCCCGACGGCTGGTCTTGGATTACTTATTGGGGCTGGGACAGGACTTGCGCATGGGAGTTGGGTTAAATTCACGGATGCTTTTACCAAGGACGAGGCTGAGGGTATTGTGAATGAGGCTGAGGAGGAAGCTGAAAAGATTGCGAAGGGTGGCTGATATATTTGATATATTTGATGGCGAGCTATGTCACGGCAGAATCACTGGGCATTTATCGGGGAATTGCATCAACTTGGACACTAATTGTTCAAGGAATACTTCATTTTCGCTACACGCATACCGTTCAAACTTCTAGAATGACACTACAACCAACGAAACTATGTAATGGATATATAATACTGTCGCTCCCCTACATCAATTTCCTTCACTCTTGAACAATAACTGTCTTTGGGTAGAAAACGCTCGTTCGGAAAACCATGCTTGGGACCGGGGAGGCAATAGTTCAGTGAAGCTTTTCCAATTCGCCTGTACTCACCTTTGCTTCGTTCCTGTCGACTGTAATACAATCCCCGTGTGAACGGAATCGTACTCACTATCACATGTAAGAGGTAACCAGAACGCTCGAAACGTACCGTTCCCGGCATGTTCCCCAAAGTCGCCAAAGTAAATATTGCTGTTGCCACTTGAGTTCCGAGGCACGAATTGGGTCCAAGTGCATGGAAGTTCTGTAGCTATTCGTGATGGGTTAGGAAGGGTTTACTTAATTAAGTTTGATGAAAGGAGGCTAAAGGATATTTTTGAGAATCCTTATCTATAAACATAAGAATATTAGCAGATCCTCTGCCAGGGGACTCTAAATTGTTACTTGTTTACTAGTATGTTCATGCCAGTCTTACAGTATTTCATACATTTGCATAGACGACATTCCACTATACTCCATTGTTAGCAACTTCTACCCTGAGTTTCTTCCCATTTAAATTCATAGGAATAACTTCTAAAAAGGTCTCCTAGTGCTTATTTCTAGCCTTAATATCAACAGGTCCCTTAACCTTAGTCCTCTTCTGCTTCATAAATAGCCCAAGCAAGCTCTTCGTCAGCCTTTATTGCTCTCTTCTCACCCTCTTCTTCGAGTTAGACATTGTGTACAACATATATATTAACATGATATTCTTGTTGGGTTTTGTTGTCCTACTAAAGGCACACTCTTACCTACTCCTCTACTACACAGATTGATCTCTTGTAAGTGATCCCCTCTATTACTGTTTCTTCAACAAATTCGTTTTAGGCGCATATCATCTAACATTTGACCTAAGCATACCCGTTTTGACAGTGTACTATGCCACCGTTTTCCAAGGCATGCTCATTGCATGCTCGCTCGTCTCGTCGACTTCAGCTCTTGGGATCAACTGCCGCGGCTCTGCAAACTGCAACACTTTTGGAAAAGACCAAATGGCCTTTCAGCTAACTCGCGTTATTGATGGCATTAACCAGAATCGCTCGTACAACAACGGCGAGCTTATTGCCTGTGTTGGCATTGATGCCCCAATCACGGGTAATGGAGGGTTCTGTGCATTTTTGCAGGGAAACGGCGGTGCTTCTGGTCGCAACATCAAGGGTCTAGCTCATTATATTCCAGGCCATGGGCATGCCCCACCAAACCCCCGTTAATAAAGTTTGCTTTACTAACTATGAAAAACAGGTGCAAAGTTTGTGGAAGCGTCCCTTACTTTTATCCGTCGAACAACAACGTTGAAGACGGCCGCCTTACGTACAACTACGTTGCCAAAGGCTGCAGCAAAGTCGGGGCAAGGTTGTGTTAGAGTCTGATACATCTAAGCCATTTTATGCTAAAGACAACAATTAAGCCAAAGCCAGCTTGATTAGGATTGAAGGTGTTGGTTGAGTGATTACTGGGGATAGTTGACAAGCTGAGGTCTGGACGGAAATGAAGATGCTGCCTAAGTGGGATATTTACATAGCGCAGCAGGTTAGGTGGAAGGATGAGCCGAGACATCGGAGGAGGGTTATTTTGGTTAGGAAAACCGCTCTAGTCATTTTATTTCTTCCGACTGCAGCTCTGCAATTTCACAATCTTCCGTTTCTCTTTACTTTAAATGCAGAGGAAGTGATAATGTTTCCTTTCAGCGGAGTTATAGCTTTAGAATCTATACTTTATTCCCTCCCCAGTCGCTCATCTGCATTTCCACAACATATTTAATCGTACCACCCATTGATTTGGTACAATTGTCCATTGGCCTGCCAAGAACCACTGTACAGATCATTCTCCCTCACGCATTGGACGATGATGTTCCTATAAATGTTAGATAGAGTTCGAAAACCATGTGTAGACATACTCAGTAGCATCCTATTAGGTGTAAATTAGCAAACTCTAAAGTAATTCCAAGTTCTTAAAGCAAGCATACCCAGCAATCTTTAAATCCCGCCTTTCCAGCAGTATTCTTACGCTTGATCTCAATCTGCAGAGTAGCACTGCCAATAGCTGTGTATTTCTTTGAAGTCCTGACGGTACAGGGTTGCTGGTAGGCACAATCTGTGTTACTGCACATTTTCTGGCGTGCATCCCAGTATCCCTCTATGAATTTGTTGCCGATGCCTGGCGTTCCGAAGCAGTCGGCAGCAAAAGAGCTGCCAATGAAAAGCGAAACCGCAGCAAGGTTGAGAATCTGCATGTTGAAAAGGTTGGGCGAGCGAGAAGAATTTGATATTAAAATGTAATATTCAGATGTTTGAACGGACGGTGAAAAACGTCTAGCTAACTTTATAGTTGTTTTTTCACTGACACTCCTGCTTTGCATTCTCCACTTCGTACACATTGCAATTATTTGAGCGGCTGAATGTAGCGTCACAGATAACTAGACAGCATTGGGAAGCTCATTTGTCTGTTGTTCAGATATCACTGCTTTGTCATTGTCTTGGTAATGAATACGAAAACAATATTCACTGCAGGCTGCAAGATGATGCGGTGTATTGAGTACTTTCTTCTACATAACAAATTGCCCTGATGACAAGTACTGGTGAGGCTGAAGTACTAACCTGCATGTTAACCGAATAAATACAGCACAACTAATTCAGTAAACAGTTAGTGAATGGATCCAAACCGCTATTCTAGAACCACCTCGGCATAATTACAGGCCCTGCAACCTGTCATCTTACCGCAATTGGCGGCCGACCTGACCTTCAATCTGCAATAAGCGGCCGACAAAGAATTCAACCTGCGGTGAGGCGGCCGACATCAAGATACAATGTTCTTCCTATCTCTTATTCATCGCAAAAGACACGGAGAAAAACTATAAAGGCAGTTTAATATCCCGCAAGTGCTTACCTTCCTAGCCAAGCCACCCGAATACTTTATTTCAACCTATTTCAACCTCATCTTTTAACCATGAAGCTCATCAGCCTCTCTGCGCTTGTCCTTTTCGCCAATGGTGCTTTAGCGGCAGACTGTATTGGCTCTAAGCAGTCTGGCGGTATTAGCGATAAGCACCAGCAGGCGTACTGGGAAGCTCGTGAGAAAATGTGCAGCAATTCCGACTGCGCGCTCCAGCAACCCTGCACAACATATGCTTCACGAACCGCAGGGTTCATTTCCACGACGCTTAATGTCGTGCTAAAACGCCAAAATACTGCTTCAAAGCCGGGATTTAAGGATTGCTGGGTATGTATTTTATATAAGCTCATATTTGATTACTAAGGATCTTGCTAATTCATACCTATTAGGATGCCACTGAGTATGTTGCTTATTGTTACTTTCTAACCTTCACAAGGGTTCTGTCTAACATCTATAGGAATATCATCCAACAGTGCATGAGAGGCGGATATCTGACTGGAACTTGGGAGGCCAACGGACAATTGTACCAGATTACCGGAAATTACAAAGCGTAATCTGTGGCGACGTTACTTATACATCGAACTTTATTCAAATGCATCATCTACACGTTAATCATAATCTCAAACCGCCCATAATGACGATTCATTGTCACATAGGGTATTAATTAGAAAACATGGCTTGTAATCCTGGCAGTCCAAAGCTAGAGACATTGCAGATTGCACTTCCAATAACGGTGGTTTTGGATGGAGGTTTCTCTAGAAATAGTGGTAGTAATTCCCATATTCAACTACTTTCAGTTTATGTGTAGCAAAGTAGTTGTGCGAGTGATGCCGTGTTCTAGACATTGAAAGTTATTTATAGGTCAGGAATGAAACTTGCTCTCTGTTCTATCTAAGGACGTTTTTGAATGTACGTCTATCCAAATGGTTCGTAGCGCTATTCTTGTACTTGACCCCCAGCTCGTTCGACATCAGTTACTAGTCCTGGCGCTTATTTCCAGCCTCGATATCAACAGGTCCTTCGCCCTCAGTCTCCTTCTGTTTAATAGCCCAAGCAAGCTCTTCGTCAGCCTTTGCAGCTCTCTTCTCATCCTCTTCTCCAAGCTTAACATTATGAACAAGATAGAGCATCAAGAGAAGCAGACCAGACACGCAAACAGATCCAATAGCGAGAGTTTGCTGAGTCTGGCGGTAGCAAGTATCGATAGCGTCTCTATCAGCAGTGCCAGCTTCATATCCACGTGCGACAACAATGGATCCAAAAATCTTGCGACCTTCTTCTTCGCCAAAGTAGGCGACGAGCTTTCGAGGGAGTAGAGAGTTCCAGATGGCACCGCTGACAGTTACGCCGAGGTTGGAGCCGAAGCCAAGAGACGAGAGGTAAACAGCTGTTGCAATGGCGACTTGTTCGTTCTCAAGCACGGCTTGAAGGGAGACCTGAAGTGGTACTTGGGTAAAGCCACGTCCAACACCAAGAAGTGACTTGGATGTGATGAAAGCAGCTTCACTAGCGATGTGTGTACCAGAAATGTTGGTCAGGTAAATGGGAAGTCCAGCAGCCAAGATAATGCACACGATTCCAAGCATGATCAGAGGCTTGGTGTTCTTGATGAACTTGAGCGATAGACCAGCCACCAACGCACCGACGTTGTAGGCCACGCGCTGAGCATTGTCCACTCGTGTCGCAGCGCCGGGAGAGTAGTGTCCTGCAACTTGGAGGAAGCTGGATAGGAAGGGTCGGTAGATACTATCGGACATGGCGATGATAATAACCGAAGCGCAGGCAATGACAACGTTGTGCTCGCGGATGGTACGGTAGGGAATGATGGGGTTGGCAGCGAACTTGCCGTCCCAGACGAGGAAGGCGATAAAGGTGAGAACACCAATGATGATGAGGACAATAGAAGAAGGTCGACTCCAACGATCGGTGTTGTTCCTTCCGGCAATAGTCATCGGAAGTAAAGTCATGGCAAGACCACCGACTAGAAGAAGCGCGCCAATAAGATCCAGTTGAGATCCGACGTGCTTGACTTTACCCAATGGGCCGGGAGCAGCACCATGCATGAAGGATAATTTTTCGCTGAACAATCCCACTTTCTTTGCTCGACGATTCATCCAGATCATGATACCAATAGTAGGAATGGCAGTGACGGGCAGAATGATGGACCACATGCCAAAGCCCCATCTCCAAGATGAGTTAAGAAGCATATGCTCACCTAGGTATGTTCCTCCGTATAGAGTCGGGATCGCGGTAATGGATTCGGGGAGAGTGAAGAGGATACCTCTGTTGACCAATGTAGTAATATCGGCGATAAAGATCTGTTGCATAATGTTCCAAGCGGAATCACCGAGGACGTCAAAGATTGATCCAGCCTGATGATTATTAGCTGCTGATAACAAAAGATAAGTGAGTGATATACCAAGAACGTCCCCACATCGCCACAGCCTGCGTACATTGCATTACCGATGGCCATTGCCAGTGCGCCACCTGCGAAACCCAAAGGTCGTCCAAAATGCTAAGAGGAACAGATTAGCTATGCTTTAGAGTGAAACTTGGAGCGCCCATACGTTTGCGAGCTTAGCCAAGAGCGGATATGAGACAATTCTCATGATACCGGAGACAATAGATCCTGTAGCTAGTAGAGAGTGCGCTTTGAAGTGGCTTGTCGCATATGGTTCGTAAACATTTTGGGTGTAGACTGTCAGGTTCATGAAGAAGTTCATGAGAAGAAGACTGGTAATTGTTAGCACAGATTGACGCTTAGATTGGGACATTTTACCAGCCAATTGCAATGCCCAGAGTTTTCTTATTCCATAGCTTTCGCACGGCTTCGTTGGCAGATCTGGGTCTTTCAACCTGTTCTGTGGCAGTATCGCCATCGCGACTCGTTTCTTGCGCCATGTTGTGATATCAGATAGCAGAGAACAGCAAAAAGAATATCTGACGCGACAAAATTTTCTTTGGGGAACTTGGCCAACTCTTAAATGTCCAATAATCCCCTCAACCGTATAACCGGAACGGCACTTATTCCTAATTCTCCCACTCAAGCATGGGTTATCGCGATGATCTTTTCTCATCGTGGTAAGGAGAGCTGATTGATAGCACGGCTTGGCATCAGACCCTTTCACCAGGGTGTCAAAATAGCTGATTACTCGAGATGTGAGTGACGAAATTAGTGAAGAACGTTATGCGGTATACCCCATATATCTTCGGCGACTTATTTTATGGCCTATAGCTTCCAGGCCAATCTTTCTGTCTCCCCATAGCTCCCCTCGTCTAACCCTGCCATTTAAACTTAAATGTCGGCCGTTGAATTGCAAAATGTGATTGCCAAGGCACTATCACGTAAAAGGTTGAGGGGTAAGTTCGTTTAGACGAAATTGCATGTCAGAGATTATCAGACCGTTACATCTTATCTGATGACATATCACCGTCGTACCATAATTAAGCTTGATTGACAAGGTTAAATTGAGCTAGTAAGAAATCTCTCAATTCACGCGTTCCAATAGCAGGTAACTAACTCAATCTGTCACCCTCCGACGTCGGTATGCCCATGTATTGGCCTATGCCAGGAACTCGACTCTCAATGGCACCTTGGACTTTCCATCCACAGAATCAGATCCAAGATTTGCGCTAAAGCGTACGTCTCCTCCCCAATTATCGGTATACGTCGTACTCCAGGTCTCGCCGTTTGCCATACAAGTGGGGTCACAAACCAACGCGGCAACACTGCATGATAGAGAATCCCCTGTAGCTTCAGGGACTTGGCACGTAATTTCAACCTCCTCAGTAGATCCATTAGAATCACATTTTACTAGGCTAGCGAGCCCATTGTTCTCTCCAAAGTAGCCACAAATGGGCTGTTCGTTATCGAGCATGAGATAGTGGGTGACGGGGTCGACTGCGAAAAAGGCGTCTGTAAACTCGCCTTGGCTGTTGTCGTAGAGAAGAATAGCATATCCGTCTCTATCGGCCAACAGAGGTAGTCCATCTGTGGGGCCGCCCTGAGCGTATACACGGAATAATGGCAGAGCGGTGCTTGATGGAACGGCAGTCGTCTCAGTGGTGGTGGGAAGGTCGAGAGATTCTGAGATCGTACCAGATGTTGCAGTGGTCTCGGTGGTGCTCGCTTCGGTAGTAGAGACTTCGGTGGTGGCAGTTTCGGCCTCGGTTACCTCTAGGGTAGTGGTGGGTTCCGTGATAGCCGTAGCTTCGGTAGTGGTGCTAACCAAAGTTGTCGAAGAAGCTGAAGACAAAATCAAGCTTGATGTTTCTGATGTTGAAATAAACTCGGTGGATGAAGTGCCCGATCCTACAGTATTTTAGTCAGTCAAGCCCTTCATTTTATGATTATGACTAACCAGAAGGTTTTGGCTTGCAAACGCTCGCCACAGCGATATCAAGACCAGAAAGGCCTATAGCCAACCAATGGAGTATGCTGAAACGCATGATTCGATAGATTGATTCGATAACGAATGACGTGGGTGGGAATGATCCGAGGAGAAAAATTAAACAAATGTGGAAAGACAACTCTCCTTATATAAAGACCCTTCCTCAACTTGTCATTAGGAAATGAGAATTGTTGCGCTAGTGGTAGCGTTACCTAAATGGAATCGATAGTTCTTGGTAGTGGCCGAATTAGCGCGAGTTGACAGCTGCTCTAGGGAACTCAATTGGTGAGATTGCAAGCTTAGAACCTTTGAACCAGGGCATAGTCAAAAAGCAAAATGGCCTCTCGATCGAGAAATAAGACCAATTAAAGGAAGTGCTTTAAAGTTATGATAGATAATGTTGTTCGTTTATTGAGTTTAATAAAAACCATTCTGGGAGAATATTTGATAATGTCAAAAATCGCATACAGAGGTTCGAGTAACGAATGAGTAGCTGTTACAAATGAAGCTTGAAGAAAATAAGAACCAAATCTTGATCCAATATCCGCCATCCACTGTTAGAATCGTATCTCTATCCAGATTGAATCAGTCGTCTTCCATAACATCTACCATACAGCAGCAACCGCATTCATGATAGGAAAGACAGGCGACATGAGATCGATCTTCTGGCCCCCAAGAGTGAATTCGTTAGCTGTGAAATCTTTTTCATCATCCGCCCTACGGTGATTACTGCATGTCGTAAGATGCGAGCAGTGCGAGCAGCCTCGTTTGCGAAAATCACCCTCAGCCTTTCCCCACTCGGTGACAACCTCAAAAGAATAGTCAACCTTGTCAGGAACAGGCATACCCTCGGGGATCATAACAGTGCTCCTCTTTCCAGGAAACTCAAACTCAGTCCAGCTCTTTTCCTCCTTGGTACTGAATTTCAGTCCAAAGACGCGTTGGAGCCCTTTTTCAAGGACAGTGCGGCCAAATTGGGAAAGAAAGTTTTGGTAGTTGGACATGTCTGGTACATCATCATCGGTGTACTCATAGGCTTGGAAAGTACCGTCGTCTTGGACGAAGAAATGAATGCCATGTAGAGCTTGACCCTTGGACATGGTTGGGCCCATGGTAACCACTTCTCCTTGGAGGGGAACTGGGACCTGTTTAAAAGCCATCACTTCTCCATGATCAACGTCAAAATGTTTGTGGATAAGCCTGACGCTGATTCCATTGGGTACGTCATGATCGCGGAGAAGAGCACGAAGATCATTTAGATCATCGGCAAAGTCTTTTGGGGCATGGTTGACTTCAGAGATATGTGGGAGAGAGTTATAAGTGGAGGATGGAACAAGTGTATCTTTGATGAAGGCCATTGTCAACGAATCTGGTTTTAATGAAGTTTGTGAAGCTTAGGTTACTGTCGTGTAGGACAAGACTACGGTGGACTCTTTGGACATTATATATTCGACTGGCAAACAAGGCTCTACAGCCGAGAATAAATTCACAACCATCACAGCAATATGTCTTTCAAACACAAACAGTTCTGAGAGTATCGTAGCAAAGATGGTGTAGGGTGAATGCGGCTCTGCTTCAATACGACTCGATAAGCCCATACCACTGATGTATACTACATGTACTTGCCAAGGTGCGTTGAGGGCTGCATACCCCGCTCCTCGCCTCTATCAAACAGCCCGACTTCCTTTCTTGTATGTGTCACAAACTTGTTAATATGACAGCCTGATTTCTTTCTTGTATATGACATAGGCTTGTTAATATGACAGCCTGATTTCTTTTTGTTACGTATCACAACCACCTTGTTTCAATTGTTATGCTAAAACTTGAAAACCCCGCTCCCTCTATCAGCCACAGCTGCTTTTCTGGTACGTATCTGTCGGCTGCCTTTCCTACATGTGTTATAAACCTGTTTTCATACATCTCGTCTATGTTTTTGGTATGTATCGTAAGCTTATTTGCATAATAATACCAAGCATTATACACCTCGCTTAAACATCTCAGCAGCCAGAGCTGGTGGCTTTCTGCTTCGTGACAAAAGATTGGTTGCGTATCTATCGGCTGCCTTTCTCACATGTATCACAAGCCTACTTTCATGCATTTTTAATACGTGTCATGAGATTATTTGTCTAGACATACGAAACGTTACACATCTCTCTTGCACCGCTCTATCAACCACACCGGCTGCCTTTCCGATACGGTTTTTCTTCGGGTCACCGCGCTTTGTGCAGCAGCTGAAACACGGTCAGGCTACTGCTGAGTCATAGCCTTTGTTCTTGCCTTGAACACTTCAAATCACTTTCTATCCCGCAACTTCAATGGGGGATCTTCGTCTCTATTCCATCATTCATCAAATCAATATGGACTCCAACCTCGACAAGTTTCGCCCAGTTCTTGATGATCTGGACGGAAATGTCGTATTTGATGTCGGCGGTTTTTACGAGAAGTACTTCGACAATAAATCATGGTCCGAGGCAGCCCGAAATGTTGTCAAATCGTACAAAGAGTCAAGTACCCCAAGTGGTCCAGACAGCCGTACAGAGAAAGACTTTCGCACAGACTTCCTGAGTTGGTTCACCGAGTTTCAGGCAACTATTCCTCCGGGCCACAACAACTTCAACTTGTCAGCAATGCAGCCGTTGGATGGTTTTAATGTGGAAGACACTCCTACAATCTACCTCACACACGGGGAACAGAAGCCACAACCGAGTTGGGCCGATATCGCTGTTATTGGACAAGTCAGCTCTAGCGACCAGGTCATACAATCGGAAGACCGTGTGCGGTTCTGTATGCACGCCTGGAGATTGTTTAACAATCAGCCAACGCGACTTTTTCTCCACGGATTTTACATCTACGGGCGGGTAGCTCAGCTATGGGTATTCGACCGGAATGGCGCTTATGCTTCCAAACCTCTTGACCTTGACAGAGAAGGAGACCGATTTTTACAAGTCATCACTAGCTACGCCATGATGAATCACGTTGAACTGGGGTTGAATACCTGTGTGGAAAAAGATGGGGTTGGTTCATTTGTCACATTCCCCAAGAATCAGGGCAACGAGCACGAACGACTGTATCTGGAAGATACACCCATCCGAAAGTTTCCGGGTATCACGTACAAAGGCCCTACATGCTACCGGGCCCGAAGAGTGTCATCTGACGAGTGGGAATTCGTTATCAAGTTTGCATGGCGACGAACTGTGGAAACACCGGAAGAAGAAATCACGGGTCTTGTCACTGAGAGGAATGTCTGGGGTGTTGTGCACCTCTTTGGCCATCTCGACATTACAACAATCAAGGAACTACGCAGCCATCTTGTGGCGGAAAATTGCCGAGCGTCTTCTTTGAGAGTAAGTGAAAGAAAATTTTCGGTCGGTCAAGAGCTAATATTTGAGAAGGACAATTTTTTGAACGACGACAATGCGATTGCTGGGTCCGGCTCTGGGGATAGCGTGTTGGTCGGAAACAATCGGAAGTTCTATT
The DNA here is from genome assembly GCF_050947815.1 of Fusarium sambucinum. Classification (NCBI taxonomy): domain Eukaryota; kingdom Fungi; phylum Ascomycota; class Sordariomycetes; order Hypocreales; family Nectriaceae; genus Fusarium; species Fusarium sambucinum. Next base: position 9,040,095 of record NC_139293.1, on the reverse strand, counting down.
GCGTAGCCATTCATCCAGTTGGACGGCCTATGGAGAATTACAAATCTGCCCTGGAGCTCGTTTATGCTTTTCGCGACATCACCAAAGGCCATCGCTCACTCTACGTCGATGGTCACATACTACATCGAGACGTATCAAAGGACAACATCATGATTAGTGATGTACAACAAGAGGGAACTCCGAAAGGCTTCTTGATCGATCTCGATGCTGCAATCAACCTGAAGAGAGACACCGGAATGGAAGAAACAGGAACAGGAACAGGGAGAAAGGGGACAAAGCCATTCATGGCCATCGGAGTCTTGCTTGCTGAGACGCACACTTACCGACATGACCTAGAGAGTCTGTTCTACTGCTTTCTATGGGTAGCAATTTGCGGACGAGAGAAGAAATGGCCCCCGAAAGCGTCTAGACTGTGGGCGTGGCTGCAAGGATCTTTTGAGGAATGCGCTCGAAGGAAAAGCGAGGATATGGGGAGTACAGGGTTCGAAAAGATCCTGGATGAATTTCCAGAGGATCTTGCTATTCTCAAGACACTGGCCCGAGACCTGTGGCGCATCCTCTTCCCAAAGCCAGACGTTGCACCTGTTTTGGACGATGATGAACGGACTAACCCTAGTCTCTTCTATAAATCACTACTTGAAGCCTTTGCTCAAGCGGCTGCAGCATTGGATAAAGATAGCTAAGGGTATGAATATCGGACCCGTAGGGTAAAGGTATCCTGTATTGGGCTTTGATAGTATATGAGATACACAGCCTAGATTATGGCCAATGTATGCCCGAGTTAATTTGAAGTGCTACTTGCCATACGTCAATACTCAAATATAAGGTCTTACCATTGCCACAATACATGGACCAAACACAGCCCACTATCCAGTACTGGCGTGCTTGACGAAATCTGGGATTAGTAGTTCCCTCATCTCGGTTTTTGAAGTTTACTCATCGCTAACGCCGCTAGGTTTAGCGTTACTAGTAACAACTAAGTATTCGCCGTATTCGAAAATGAACCAACGAACGTGTATGGCCACCTCGGCAGTCCTCTATAAGCAGCTGCATATTGTAGATTTCAAGATGCTTTCAGAGGTTTATTCCCAAAACTGTAAACGTCATTCTGTATATTGACTAAAATGAAAAGGCCTACCATAACTTTCGCGGAGGGATATTTTTAAAAAAAGAAAAAAAGAAAAAAAGAAAAAGACTAGATAGCAAGTCCGTGTTTATGAAGGACCTCCTTTAACTCCTTTAGCTTAGCGGGCTTGGTAATGAAAAAATCTACTCCACTACGAGTAGCTTCATCTCGTGTACTTTGGGATCCCAACCCAGTGATGACCAGCACCAAAGTTGGCGGGATATTGCTATAGCGCTCAAAGGCGCGTATCTGTCGTGTTGCCTCAAGTCCGTCCATGACTGGCATCGATATATCCATCAAAACACATGAGAAATTCCCTGGGTTCGCTTTGTAAGCTATAACGGCTTCCTCGCCGTTGGTTGCTGTTTCGTATGGTTGCTTCAGCTTGTTCATAAAACACGTAAGTATCTTCAGATTGATAGGGTTATCTTCAACTAGCAGAAACTGGGACATCGGGAAATAGTCCTCGGCCACAGTAAGTGTTCCAAATGGGCTATTTATTGCTCCGGGGGTTACTGGTTTACCTAACGATGCTGTTTCTGACGGGCTTGGTAGTGATGTTGGTGCAGACGTATCGGGGGTGTACGGAGTGGGCAGTGGCATTTGAATGGACATGTGAGGAGCGTCCTGTATTTCAGCCCAAAGCGCTACAACCCTAGATATAGCCTTGTCAAGTTTCAACGGAGTTAGACTGGAATTGTGTCAGTAGGCGCAACTATGCGGTGTGAAGAAGACGGCTTACGGTTGCGAGATGAAATCGTGTAACCTTGTTCGGCCCGCCAGTTTGGAAGCTGAGTCATACTTATGAGCTACCAGTGCATTGGGGCATACGACAATAACTGGCAAGCCCCTCCATGGCGCGGCTGGACAACGAAGGTCGTATATTGTAGGGCTTGTTACAATGATGACATCGGGAGCCAGATCATCAGCATCAGATTCGCTACACAGATTGAGACCAATATGGTCGCGGCACAACTTTTCAAGCATGGCATCCTCTGCTGAAAGTATCGCAGAGACGTGTCCAACATGGTCGGCAGTATTGACCACTCGAGCACGCAAACTGCGACATGTGCCTTGTTCCTTGAAGGGTTTCTCTTCTTGCAGCTCGTGACCAGGTGACATGGCCAAGGGCAATGACAGGGTGACCTTCGTACCGACATTATGCTGACTGGTAATAGAGATATTACCACCAAGTTGGGCTGTAAGCTTTTGAACGAAACTAAGGCCCAGACCCGTGCCAGTCGATAGTTCGTTTTCTTGTGAAAAGGGTTTAAAAACACCATTTCTAAGAAACTCCTCGCTGATCCCTCGTCCAGTGTCTTCAACTACCAGCGTCACTCGTCGCTCCTGACTTGCGGGATCCGAAGATTGAACCTGAGTGAGAGACACAGTGATGCTGCCTTGGGATGTATATTTTAGAGACTTGCCAAATAAGTTCATAATGATACGACGTATGGGACCCGCCACCGTATGAAAGTACCACGAACAAGTTGTGTCATAGAGAAAGAAGACGGATACGTCCCGCTTCTCCAGCCGGTCCTGGTTGTCGCTACTGCCTGTGGGGTTAAGCTCGTCCATAGCCTGCATGGAATCCAATTGACGGATAGCTCGCAAATCAGAATGCTTTTGGGTCTTGGAGTTGGTAAAGACTTCGGTCATGGACAAACACTGGTAGTTGTGGCCCGCAGACACGCTCTCTATTACATCCTCAACAAGTACGTCGAGCCTGACAGGGCGAGCCAATGCCCCTGCGCCGATCCCATTCGAACCAGACTGAAGCTGAGGATTGTTGAGTGGGCTTTGTGATCGCGCAGTTTGATTCACTTTAGAAAAGTCCAGTAAGTGTTCTGTTGTTTCGCAGAGAGTTCGACAGCACGTCTCGATCATGTGAGCAATATTTTGCTGTGCAAGACCTAATCCTGAATCGTTCAATAGCTCCAGGCCGAGGGTGATGCCATGGAGAGGAGACCGAAGCTCATGCGAAATTGATCCGAGAACATCCGATTTGGCTTTATCAGCCGCCAAGGTTTCCAAGCGGAATGCTTCTGATGCAGCAAGAGTCCCGATCGCCCGTAGGAATGGTAATTGACTCTCCTTGTCAAACTCAAAGTGAGGTGTTTCTGAACACATGAAGCCGCCAATCGACCAGGTGCCTGTCTGAGGATCCCAAATTGGAGTAAATGCGACAGTTTGCGCGTTGGGGAAAGCCTTTATAATTTGTGTTTTCCCATGAAATAGTTCGTCCATATCGTAGTGGGTATGTGAGCTGCGCCTCGAGTGGCCCAGTTCTTGGTTGTCCAGTTCATCGTTTGATTGCTTGGTAGAATGGAAAGTATGGTCTTCTTGAGTAGGTGGCTCATTACAAACGTGAATCTGATTCGACTGAAAGTCAAACACACAACCTTCTGGATATCGGTCAAATAGCTGTGCGAGGAATATTTGCGACAAAGCACCATCGCCAGGCACTTGGGCGTTATCGGCAGAGGAACCAAGTACCTGGCATGGAAGTAACGTTTTAACCGCTGAATCGTGTTTTTTTTCGTCACGGTAATATATGACAGGACTGCATGGCGATGTGTTGGACGGATTCTTATCGTCAACTTCGATTACGGATGAATTACCGACGTGCGAGTCGCGGGAATCTCCCCTGAAAAATACACAGGCATCAATTTGGAGGGACTCTGCGATGGTGGTGGCTGCCTTTAGGAACGGTGTGGTGGTTACAGGTTCCTCATGGTTGTTCTCTAGGCTATGGGAAGAAAGAGTTCTTGTGGCAGTTGTCGGCTCCCGGAGAGTAGGTTGGGGCTCCTCGACGTCATTTTCAGTTTCGTTTGGTTTCGAAAGACCTAGATCGGTACAGTCTGTGGTCAAGGTTGAATCTGAGTTGCTTTGAGATGAGAGCATTCCGCCAGTCGAAAAGTGGCGAAGGCCAACGCTCATCTGAACATTACGCTTCAACACCTTCTTGACATAGTTGCTCTCAAGGTGGTCCATGATGGTTTGCGACAACGATCGTAAGACGTTTGTGTCTTGTTCCTTCCAATCGAACTCTGGTTTGGAGTTGATGACGCAAAAGACTCCAATGTTGATGCCGCGAGGCGATCGGATAGGCACAGCGGCGTAAAACCTGGCGAGACCGCCAGGTTTGCAGTGAGGGCTTGAGGAAAATCGAGCATCAGTGACCAAATCCTGGACAATAACAGCAGGAAGCTCGCCATCACTGGTGTTGTGCAAGGTGGCCTCGATATGGCGCAATGTATAATCGCAAACTCCGTCCCTGCGTCGGATGTGCGTTCCGGAAAGCCAGAATGCTTCATTTTCTCGTCCAGTGGGAAGGCTCGGTATAATGGATGTCGTGGGAGTGGCTTCGGCGATGATGTATTGTTCGCTCTTGTCGAACAAAGATATGAGCGATCTCTCTGTTGCGGTCCGGTACGTCGCTAGCTGAGCGAGACTTGTGAGGATGGGATCGGGGCACACGAAAAGGTCTGCGCTGGTGACCTTGTCGATTGGACGGCATGTGGCGCGAAACAACTCATCGTATCTGGAGTATGATGATGATGAGTAGCTGTGCAGGTAATAATTGCGACAGAGACGATTCTGGGTTGGGCGTACCTCGCGGTTTCGTACTCACGAAGGGTTTCGATTGACAGGACATTTTTCTTGGACGACATGGCGCCCTGTATCGATGGATGGATATTAGTGAAGAGCAAAAGTGTCGAGGACCACACTAGGGAAGTATTTCTGGGATTTACAGTTTATCGATAAACAGAAGAGGGTTATTCCCACAATTGCCATCCTACCGTTTTACATTAGCGTTCTTTTCGTCATCCAGGAGACAGTGTGCCAAGAGTCTAGATAGTCAGTGGCAGCTTACCCTTACTAGCCTTACCTCCAAAGAGTGAGCAACGTGGACAACCCATAGAATGTACTGGTGAGCTAGGCCGGATGAGGCAGTTGATGTAACATTGTGTAGAGGTACAAACGACTTCAGCCCCAGAACTACGGTCACACTACTCCGCAAAGTCGCAACGCCAGCCACCAGCTTCCCCCACTGCAATTTGAATGGTTTTTTCCTGAACCTGGTTCACTCTCTGCGGGTATAGGATAGCCCTGATTCATGGATTTTGTTTTTATGATTATTATTATTATTTATTTATTTTTCCCAGCTAACTCGAAATGCTAATATCAACTGGTATGGGACTAGTGATCAGGGGGCTGCATGCCTGGCTTGTCGTTTTGCAATTATCAACCCACAAAAGTTGCAAAGTGTACGTGGTCTTGTCATGCAACGGAGACACCCAAGTGGCGCAAGGGTCCTTTTGGGCGTACATGAAACTACATGGTTGTTATGCGCCGCGATTACATGCTAAGACCGTAGTGAGAAATTGAACCAATAGGAAGGAAGCCGGGCTATCTAACCATTCGCGTTCGTGAAGTCTTTTTGTTTTGAGACCAATCACGGGCTTTTCGGAGACGCTCCGTGTCTGACCCAGAAGTCAAGGTCAAGTGGTTGTTTGTGGCGGCAGCGCATGGCGAAGATAACAACCAGACGGTATCTTTCTGTGATCTTTCCTGCCCACTTGCTAATATTGTGTCTATTGCTGAGTTTTGAAATACAGGAACGTTGCAAAGTGGTTGACTGCTCGATTCGTATCTGTCGATAGCATACTGATTCTACATAAAATGGTAAGTAATGACAATTAATTAAGCAATATCAACCAGAAAAAAAGAAAGCATCTTGTCTGGCACTGAATTGTAGCTTCATGTGTGTATGAACTTACAGAAGAGCGCTCTTTCACAAGGAGTGTTCTTCTAGAAGGGACAATGCTATTGCCCTCGGATCGACGTTGATGGGGTTTTTGGGTAGTTCTCGACATGGTAGGATAGGATACTAGTGTATGAATAGATGAGGGCAGATGCGTGTTCAGGAATCGATCTGGAAAATGAGTAAGGGACATGAAGATCGGGGGGGATTAAATACCATCTGAAAAGATCGAATTGTGAAAGTGTCCAAATACAAAGACCATGATGACATCATAAGCGTCACGCTTGTTTGCATGACCCCTGCTCACTGTCTTGACAATAGCTAGACCGAATGTAGCTCTATACGTCCGAGCAAACAGCCATAGTGGCAGACTAGACTGAGTGTCTCTACTCTGTAGTATTGGTGTATGTATGTAGCACCAGTGCAACTATTGCTATATAACCAATCATTTGCTACATCAACTTTCTCCGCTTTGTTAACAGTGCTTCTGATTAGGTGGGAAAGATTCAGCAGAACCGCACTGACCTCTGTCTTGTCGCTCTAGTGTAATGATTATTGAATCAGGGGCCAAGCCCTGCAGGTGTGGATCGACCGGAGCTGGGTGTCCACTACAGTGTCTGCAAGTAAGCCTTGGCTCTTGTAAGAAAGCAGGTAATAGAAACGCTGGCTGAATTGGCCTGCTGGTAGTAACTTATTGTCTGTATTTAATGATTGATCCTACTCTGTAGAACGAGGGAGGATGAGTCAGTATGTCCCACAAGATGGAACAATGGTTGCCATCAGTCCCCCAGGAATCCCCAAAAAATGTTCAGTCTCGACTTTTCAAGACTCAGCCGACCTAAGATTCAATACTACCTACCAGACCTTGGAAAGAATATGGGTGGGGAAATATGTTGATCTGGCCAATTCTACGGCTGGACAAGTGGAGGCAGATTGTCCATCTATTTCGATGTTCTTCGGTTTTATCAACAAGACAGAGCCGGCAGAGATGAACATAACAGGACTCATTTGCACACAAGGGATAAATCAAGTCCCTGTCTCAGTCACGTATCGAGGAGATCCTTCTTTGAATCAAATCACTAGCGTCAGGAAACATGGAAAGTCTAAACCTATCAGGAACGCAACCACTGGTTCCGAGACGTTGGGATATAAGCTTGAATCTTTCATGTCTTCTCAGCTTCTCAACTTCGAAAAGAACGACACAGAGTATCAATACGACTCTTTCTTCAACCAACTCCTTCGTCATTCCAACAGATATCCGACAGACTCACTTCTGGGGCCAAGTAATACCGATAACCTTATTGATGTGGTCCAAAAGACTACTGTGAAATCATGAGACACATCATCCATCGTAACCTGAGGTCTGGGAGCGATAGATCTGGGTATTTTCTTGGTGCTTCGGCACAAGCATCGCGAGCAGCCCAATCAATCATCACTGCGTATTACTCGGCAGACGTCACGCACCTTGTCATCGATTCGACTTCTAAACTCATTCTACAAATACTCCTTGGCACAATGACTGGGCTTAGTTTTATTGGCTTTCTTTTAGTCAAGATCCGCGGAACTCTTCCAAGAGACCCGTGTACGATCGGTAGCACGATGTCTCTGCTGGCTGGCTCTGAGCTCTGTGATCCGGGATCTCAAGTTCTCCCCTCGGGTACAGAGCGCATGGACGTGAAGGAACTGACCCTGGCGCTTGAAGGTTGGGTCTTTAGCTTAGGTTGGTGGCGCAGTCATGTCCCCAATGACAGTTCTTGCACTGAGGCCGATAGCCGTGCGAGTCATGTTGACCTATCAGCCAGGGAGATTACTGAGATGGATGAAAGAAAGATGAGATTTGGTATCAATATTGGGAAGCCAGACTCTTCAGTTCTCTCTTGAAAACGAATTATCAGGTCGTGGCAGCTCGTCAGCAATGTGGCAATTGATCTCCCAAGGGCTAGATGTAGACGTTCTCCAGCGACAGAGATGTATCTACAAGAATTCATGTTGGTGTATTATATAATCCAGTCGTTAGATTCCAAAATGCCTCATATCTTTCTCCTGACCCATAAAATGTATGACCAGGATTGATCATTACCTGACAAAAAGGACCCCTGTCGCCCCGAGCGAACGCTCCACATCGAAAGCTGTCAAACGAACCCTACAGTCGTACTCAGCCACTGAACTAACATATTGCATAACAAAATCTCACTCTTTTCATACTCTTATATCAGGGAACAGTCCTGTCCATCTGCTGTAGACTCGAGGCTGGAGTACCACTGCATCAACTCCCGACCTTCTACTGAACACTGTTTTATCTTGTCGATGATGGGGATTCACAGCTTCCGAGACTTTGAAAAATCGTCCCTCAGTCACTAAAACGAGGTTTTAAAAGCGTTCATCATATCGCGGTGCCGTTGTAGTCTCATTAATTACTTCATGTCATCATCCTAAACAAAGGTAGAAACTTACGAGAGCCACCGACTTCGCCTGACTCACTGCTCTCCAAGGATGTCATATCAACTCCTATAGGGTAAGTCTTGGTCATTGGGCAAACTTTTCTGAGTGTTTCTGTCATGACTGTCCTTACGGCCAGCTCGGAGACATACCACCGGGCTCGGCGTGTTGTTCATCTCGTCAAATGTTACCGACTGATGAACGAGATGAACAGGGGGGTAGACAGTTCACACTTATTCTTCCAATTTTTTCCAATTGCGTCATATGTTAAGTGGTAAAAACGTAATGCGTCCGTGGGTAGATATTCTCACTCATTTCCAGCTTATTCTAAAAAGAAGTAAACCCATCTTTCAGTAGATAGGCTGTTTGGTTGATTTTATCCATACCACGCCCGACTCATTAGCGATCGTTTATATCGACCATTCTAGACGTAGGATTTGTCTTTTTATCCTTGCCGCACATCCATTATAATGGCTGTGATTGGCCCAGTGCAGTATAGCTTGCTGCAATTAACCGAACAAGGTTGAAATACGAATAAATCGAGTCAGCTCAGAGGAACTAGTTAGCCCAACTTTGTGATTCCGCTTTTCGCTTGAGTTATTTCATGGCTTAGACAACACATTGTCGCTATGTAATCATACCACACAAGTAAACACTCACCGGTGACGATTATCTATCCTACCTATTATTAAATATAAAAGAAACGTTGAAGAAATCTAAAAGGAATCAAAGCAATTGTGGAAGTACACAGAGAAAATAAATAAATAAACATAAAAGCATTGCATAAGCCTGCATTTCTGGTTGTTGTGAAGGATCTGAGCATTACGTAGACCTGGACTCCCTTTCCAGATGTAGCAATCGCCGTGGTAAAGTGTCCGTCGGACTCAGTTGGAATTTGTCAGAGGTCGCTTTTTACTGGCTACATAGCCCCGGATGAATTGCGGTGGTAGGTCGTATGTTGGAAGTAAGCATCGTGGGCTGTGCAATTCAGATGAAGCACACGACCCCTGCATGAAGGATTGGGGCAATGACTAGCCCAATTTGGCATGTTGGTTGAGTTAGGAGATGATAGAGAACTCGAGAGACTATATATACAAAGCCTTTCTGACCCCATTTTCAAAATAATATCATCGCTCCATTACTCTAACAATCAACACACAACCAAACAATTCCACCAACGTTTCAAACACCACCGCAACTATGCATATCCCCACCATCCTCGCCAGCACTTTCACCGTTACCGCTGCTATGGCCGCAGCTGTCAAGCAGGAACACAACGTTGGCGTCGCAATGATGACCTACAACGGCGACGAATCCCTGCCCCTCAACGTCCCTCTCGGTACCCTCACCACCGGCAAGGGCTATAAGATCACCGAGCTGGAGGTCGCCCGTATCTACTCCAGCGTTGAGGGTGTCAACGCCCCCAAGACCGACCAGGTCACTTGCCAGATGTACAAGGACAAGTGGGGCACTATCCCTGCCAGCAAAGAGTTCACCGCCAAGAAGGGTGCTCTCATTAGTACCAAGCCTGTTCCTCTGGGCTGGATTCTCTGCCGTGTCAACGCTTCCAAGTAGAGTTATAACTTGGTTTTGAAAGGCAACTGTAAGACCATCGGAAGAAAACGTTTGTATTATAGAGGCGTTTTCTAGGTTTATCCCAAGATTGGTTTAAGGAAGGCTGGAAGGGGTGGGATGTGGTTGAAATGTGTTCATGTATGGCTAAAGAACGTTTACATATAAAAGCGCAAGACAGACAATACCACCATAACTCATCAATACAGACTTAAGCATGTTGCAGAAAGAATCTTCGAGCTATAGCCTTGGGCAAACGTTTGATTTTTGATTCATATTGGCAAGCTGTTAATTTCTACTAAACACGATATGATTAGGTTTGTTAGGGACTGTGCTAACCTAAATTTGCCGTATTCAAATTATCATTTCATCTTTATACTTAATCTCATATACTAGAGGTCTCTGGTTCTTATAGTCTTAATCCAGGATGTTTACAGCTTTGCCATCCTGTAGTCTCTCTGAAACTCTCCGTTCAAAAGTGATACTGATATCATGATGGTTCCAGACCTGATTCCCATTCTTTAGACAGTCTCAGTTGGCCATTTGCAGTAGACAAGTTAATTTTCACGCGGGCGTCATGCTCAAGGCCTCCATTTATAGTACCAAAGTTGATTCCATTGATCGTTGGCTTGGCGTCGATATCGAAGGTATTGATGTCAAGATACGCGACAAACTGTCAAAGTGTTAGTTATTATTATACAATGTGCTGCATATCCATATAGTTAATTGATACATACGTTAACTGGACCGAACTCCCATTCAATCTTTCTTCTTTCTTTGCCCCCCGAATCATACTCGTCGTCAGAATGAACTTGTTCAACCACCCATTCGCTGTTACGATCTGCAGGCGGTGTTACATTCGTACTCAGTTTAGTTTCTGCATAAGAGCAGCTGAATAAATATTTTGAGGAGACGTCAGAAATAAAGCAAGCAGGGATCGACAATCGCTAGGGTGAGCTTTGACGTTGAGCTAGTACTGCCCTACAATATGCTTAATCATCGATACACTAACAATTGCGTAATGTCGCCATTCTCAAAGGATCAACTGGATATACATTGCGAGAGTTCCGTAAGTGTAGGAAGTTAAACCTGGTTCTATAGCCGCCAGTAAGACAATTAGCCCGTAAGCGAGATTCCACGTCTGATAATGATGGTGCTGGGACAGACGCTTTGACGTTGCTTCTGGCCAATACAATAAGATCCAGCGTCATCGTCTTACGCTTTCCAAGGGGTGGGGGTCAGTGCCATACCTTTCCTAGTATTATCATCACTGTATAAGCCTCATCCCTTCCTATCATTGACATTTATGTATTATTCTTTTGGAGGAATGGTAGTACGCTGTTTATTACTCAGCTTGCGTTATTCTCGACGAGTACGAATCTGCATGGGGTAACCCGCCTTTGAGTAGATATTATTATCTTCAACCGAGGAACTGACGAGACCACAGTCGAGTAAAACAACATTTAGATTATATTATCTCAAAGTAGAATAATTCTGCATCGATCTAGAAAGTAAGAAGCCTATAGTCTCCCTCGAAATGGCCATCAAACTTGACCTTAAGATCAAGGTGGACCCACGTTTCATTTCCATTCTTCAAGTACAGCCTGGTCTCGCCCACGGTAGTAAGCAAATTATACTTCATTACAACGCCGTCCTTAAGGTTTCCCGCGATAGTTCCACCGTTGATGCCAGTCAGAGTAGGACTAACAGTGATATCAAGGGTATCAGTGTCAAGAAACCCGTTTAGCTGTAAAGCATTAGTCTCTTATCCATTTTGCAATACCGAGGTAAGTCACCTACCTTAAACGGACCAAAGGACCAATCGAGGGCATGGTAATTGCCACTGTCATCAGAGGACAAAGTTTCAACTTCGACTTGTTCGATCTTCCATACATTGTCACCATCTTCGGGCTCTTTGACGTTCACAGTGGCAGCTTCAATCCATGTGAGTACTTAGATGATATCGTAGGAACATCACAGACAACTTACCAGTGATTTCATTGCCCGACATGATGTAGAAATGAGTAAGTAATAAGGATAATATGAGATGTAATCAAAGGTGTGAATCAGTTCTGGTGATACAATCTCGCCGGTAGAGGAAGGTCGAGATAAGATGAAGTCTAGATTTCTTTCTTTCTTCTCTTTTTGGATTGTTCTTCTTATACCTCAAGCTGGTCTTCTCCAGAGCGGGGTCGTTGCTTGCTATGGAATCTTAATTGCGGCGACCGGGAGATTCCAGCCAATCTTCAATTGATGATATCACTTGTCTCTGTTGTTGTTCTGCATCAGTCAGATTTTAGTTCAAATTTACGAAACAAGCTTCGTCATTGATTTTGAATTTGGAGTATCGAGACATGATGATCGCTACACGACTGAGACACGGTGAGAGTAATCACTATGTTTCCAGTCACCGCCTCTTCTGTCGCTTTATTGTTCCTTCCATGTCAACTCATATACAGTATTTTTCGCCCCTGATGAAGCGGCCTCTTCTTGTGCGACTCTTGTTATCAAAGGCACTATCGTAAAGTCACAACCCAGCTATGCTTATTCTACGCCATCTGCCTGCCCCTCCAAGGCCATTTAGTCCACAATGTAGATCTAGTCTAGATGATGCCCCAAGTAACCCCTCTTCTTGACTCCATTCAACCTAGCTCTGTCTCAGCGAGCACATTCGGCCCTTGCCGCCACTAGGTAACTTAGCCGCCGTACCATAACGAATCTGTGCCTGCCGTCTGTGGATACGACACAGTGCAAGAATAAGGCATAAAGTCTTTATCTAAGAAATTGCTCATGTCTCTTTGTTTATACCCTAGTCTATCCCCATATCTCCAAATTCATCCAATAACTCCTGGAGTTGCACCTCGGCTCCACTTCCAATTCTACCAACCTCTGATTCACTAGGCAACAATGCAGCTACAGCATGGTGCAGTAACCCATCTTTTCGATACTGTACCTTGTCAAAGTACTGACTCATGAAGGAAGGGATCTGCACCTTGAACCGGCGAAAGGCAGCAGAAATCCCAGCAAGGACATCTATCGCAATAGGAACCGATACTTTCATTTCATCAAGACACTGACAAGCACGTATAAGTGTGTCCATCTGAACAGGAGAGTCGCCTGCATCACGAAGCACGATATAAGCAGCGGTTCCAGTGACATGACTCAGCCAATACTCGAAACGGATATGAGCAAATGATCGGAATGTCCATATTGTTGACATTATACTGTGTGCATGGGTCAAGCATCGTTCTTTGGGATCGAACCTTCCAAATTTCTCTTTGGACATGTGGGAGAATGGACGAAGGAGGACGGTGAACATGACTTCCACGCCGACACTATTGCAGAAACCATTCAGTCACACCTTTCGAGTGTTCGCATCGATCTTGACTTACTGCAATAATATTACAGACGGTACTGTAGCGTCTGCAAACCTGATACGGTTCGGGCGTGAATATTTCCATGCGACATACTTGTCGTAAATTTCAAGCGCACGTTCAGTGTTAGCTTGAGGGGGTAGCTGCCCCTCCACTGGATAGATAAAATCGAGGGTCTCTTCCGCTATCTCGGATAATTCAACGTCGGCTGTTCTCATCTCGACCTGCAACGACTGCTGGATCTGGTATGACATCGGATACGGAAACCACCAGTAGCCGACACTGTCGGGATTGGATAGAGGAAAGCCATGGTCTAGCCAGCTTCTTTCGATCTTGGGTTTACGAGCCAGCTTTCTGAATCCAAAAGCCTGAGAAGATCGCCTTGCGAATGTCAAACAGCGGCGAGGTAATGATGTCTGACAACTCACCATTCACAACAGTAAAACCCCCACAAACACCATGAAATGGCTTGCCTTTCCCGCTCAAGCCTTGCATCGTCTGCACCTCCGTGTCGTTGCGTGGTCCAAGTGTCATTCAGCTCTTTGTACACATCCATAGATCGTAGGAAATATTTGACAGACTTGGTGCCTTCACCGATAACTCCTTCGTATACAAAGAGTGAATACAACCCTTGAAGCAGCGGAATGGAAGGCGTCTCGATCTTTTCTAGAAGGGTTTCGGCTTCGTCAGCCCATCGCCTCCCTCTAGTCGACGAGTCTTGGGGTTCTTTGAAGAACGCAGGATCCAGGGTGTAAAGCTACTATGTTAGGCCCCGTTATGTCAAAGGACAATAACTGACTCACACAACTAGCGGCAAGCAGAGCGTTGACGAGAAATGCGGAGCAAAAGTTTCTTGGGTAATTATTGGCCAAGTGTGGATCTATAGCGATAGTATCCTCTTCAAAGATGGGCCTATAGATGGCCCGTTCGACAATATTGTCCCAAGTAAAAAACATTGTCAGTAAATGATTCATCTGTCGATCGTCCTGGGATACAGTAGTCCAGCGTGACAACGGCAACTCACGAGCCAACACGTCAACAAACATGTTGCTGTCGACGTATTTGTCCCGAGGATCGGTCATGTATTGCTTCTCGAACATGAAATTGGAATCCTCCTGGCTGTAGAGGTATTAGTATCTACTCGTGATGCAAATGTGTGACAAAACCCACGGTGATCTTAGTTGGCGCCTTTTAGGATGAAGCTCCTCGAATGATAAACTGTCGCGTGGAGGTCGTTTCTCAAGGACCGATGCGTCGTTAGTAGCGGGCATCTGCAGAAGAGCTTTTGCCCCCGCTATTGAGTTTGCTGCATCTTGAACATTATCGGCATCCCTGATTCTCTGTACAGCCTGCATTGACTCCTCGTGGTTTCCCTGGCGGATCGATTCAAAAACGGTTTTATATGTTGAAAGCAGTCGTTTGTCGTTTTCGCGTGAGGTGGGATCCTCCTTCTCGGCAAATTCACAATTGAGATCTTTATGGAGACAAGTACCGCATTGTGGACGATGGCCATCGCACTTTGTTTCTGACTCAGCAGCACTCTTGGGCTAACTCAAGACTGGTAAATACGATACCTTCGTTTTTCGCCTTTTGCAATCTAAGGCGCAGAGTTAGCTGGGAAACTCATGATGACGGTTCCCCGACGCACTGTTACATGCATTGGTCACTGCTTGACGACGCTTTCGAAGTTCTGTTGCAGGCCGGGCAAGATCATTGGCGGTCGAAGGGGTCGATGTGGCCGATGGTTTGGGTAGCAAGGGAGGGAGGCTCTTCTTGGAAGAAGACATTGTGTCAGATCAAATGAAGAGATCCAGTTGGAGAATTATCGACGGAGGTTGCGCCGGTTGGATTTAACAGGGTGGCGGGGAAGACACTTGGCTTCTTAATAAGCATACCAGACTAGCTGTAATAGGAAGTATCAGAGACATATTACATCATTACTTAGTCATTGACTGCTACATTAATTACATTTTTATATAACCATCTACTAGATTTAAATACGAGACATCTAGAATTATAGATCTAGCCCTTCTATTACCAGCAAGTGTCCGCTTGGCTTATTTATAAAATTCATGCCTAATCAAAATGGTATTTGTCTAGATATCTAATTTCTTGAATTTGATTGAGAGGGTTACCCTGTATCATAATCAGTTAGCAACTGACCATTTCATCATGAGCTCAGCGTTCTCCACCTAGACGTCAAGAGAATGTCATATGCATTTCCGAAAACTATTGTCAACTCGATTTGCGCTGGCATCAACGAAGCAGAATCCTCATCGTGAGGTCATGTTGGTTGTGAGGCTGGAAAGTCTCGGGTTTCAAGGCCCTATCCATCCTTCAACCGCAGCAAATATGCCAGCCTTGCAGACAGGCCGATGATTGACCGAACGGCAGCTTCATAATTAAATTGATCGCTGTCATTGTACACAATTACATCATGTTACAGCCCTAACTGCCTTATGCGCTAGAATGGCCTGGATCTAAGTGCTGGGACTTTTGAGAGGAATCCATTTACAATGGTATGAATTGCGGATTCGATGAATGTAACCCTGCTACTATATACCGTGAGCCGACTATAAATTATCCCGCGCCTCAATTTCTAGCCTTGAAAAGGAAGGTGCCATATCGTAAAATCATACCTTTTTCGTATCTAAACGCTTATCGTCCTCGTCAATAAGATGAGTATGGAAAGAGAGATTTAGTCTTGGCTCTAGACTTGGCTTTTCGGCTAAAATGCTCAACGGAAGATTATATGCAAACGTTGTATGTACCTTTGCGGCGCAGCATAACGACTGCCGGGTTTCTTTGGCCGCATCCTCCTCGTATAGACATAAAGACATATCGGTGGAACAACCCACGAGAGTTCATTCAAACTTTCAAAGCTTTTACAGGTGCCGGGATAGTTTACCTTCTAACTATAGAGTAGTTGATGAGTAACTCCTTGAAGGATTTTGTCTTTAGCCAGATCTAGCAACTGAAATTTTGAAGAATAAAATGCAAATTTCTGTTATTATTTAGCTATAAATAATGTCCGACGTGCCATTTATTCGACATCGAAACAGATTTCACAACTACTTCAATATTCCATCTCACTTCTTTTTACTCGCCCTCACTGAACTCAGACCATCTCTCTCTTATCAACTCCACTGAAACAAAAGCCCTGACCCCCCAAGTCTTACTACCAACATGCGTTTCGATATCACTGCTATCATTGCGGCAATGGCCCTGACTGCATCGGCAGACCGTTTGGAGGTCTTTACGAGTTGCGCGGCTGGCAGTTGCAAGAGCGATGAGGGCACCTTCTACACCGACTTCGGTGTCTACCGTGTCAATGCCAACGAAGGGTGCAGAGGAACTTCAGTCCCTGCTATGACAGAGTTCTGCATGGACTGGGGTAACCGACGCGGCCACTTTAGGTTCTCTGGACAAGGAAATAAGAGATGCCTACTCCAAGACTCCGAAACTAGGGTCGGCTGTGGCAGTGACGGAACGGACTGCTGGAGGACGACTTGGAAAGAGGTCGCGTGTTTCTGGCGCGAGATACCCATTCCGGGGGAACAGCTGGTCACTGAGCCCCATTCTACATTTTTCACCAGCACAGTCCCTACTATTGCCAGCCATACCGCTGCCAACTAAGGAGCTATGATACATTGAAGCTGATCAATGTTAAAACGTGGCTCACTAAGTGGCCCTTATTCTCTTCTTTTTACACTTGTTGTGTGGAGGCTTACTCATTTAGTGAACGAGAAACCTTGGTATATAGTTTAGTCCAGTGAGAAGGATTAGAAAACAAAGCCACCTCACTCCAACGTCGGGGTGGATTTTCTTCAGGCTTATATAAAACCAATGGATATGATTGAGTACAAATCAATGTCTCCCACGACTGTGTTAATATCCATCCAAATCGAGCAGCGTCGTTTAACGTTTATCCGTGCTAAGATAGACTACCCTTCTATCGTGGACGAGATGGATAAAATCTCGTTTTAGCTTGAAGAAGAGCGGACGTTGGCAGCTAATAGTTCACGTTGGACACTGGTTAAAGAAGTGTGTGGGAGATCCCTGCCACTCATATGCGCGCTCTCATACGGGAATGGCTACTGCTAGGCTGTGGCTGTTCAACTTTATTGTTGCCAAGAGTACACGAAGCATATTTGCCACACTTTGTCGTAGTGGTTCGGTATATATTTTGTCTTTAGTCCATTCTGTTTCACAAAAATTGAGTTATTCATGAAGACGACTGTGGTACCTTTATGGCATTTTGCCAAGGCTTACTCCTGATGATATGGATAAGTTCGTCTGACAAAACAAAGTACGGGCTAAGTGTGTGCCAACTTAGGTGGATAGATTGGACCCGAGTCTTTAATGAACGAAGCTGCCGATTCCAAGGCTGAACATGTCGACAAGATCCAAGATGGCCAAGAAGATTTTAATTAGGTCTGAGTCCTAACATATAGGAATAGGTACAGACGTAGATAGCTTTCGCTTTTGAAAAGCACTAACTCAGCCACAACTGAAAAACTGATAATAAGAGTAATTGGAAACTACAGCGAGGCATAGTCGCATGCGTTATTGTCAGGCTATTGACACTAGTGCGCCCCAAACCAGCATAGGCTCCATTATGCTTAACTTAGTATTGAGGTCTGGACCCTGAATATCCTGACAGCTGAAAAATAGTTAAAGAAATCTCTGCATCCAATTCGCTATTCAACCCTCACTCCTGCATTAGCGCCCCTATAGCTGTCCGTCAGTGGAAATACACTCCCACTGTCTTTCTTGAGGAAATTTCTAATAAGAAAGTATTTAAACAAAGCGAGGGACTTCTGAAATTGCATCCCCCGTCATTTCCCATTACGTTCCTCGCTGTCTCTCATTTTACTTGCTCCTTCTTGAGCGTGAACATTCTTTCAAAATGATCGCCCCGAATGTCTTGGTTGCAATTGTTAGCTTTGCAGCCGGTGTTATGGCCAGCCCTTGTAAGCCGTCGTCAGTAACAACCGCCACCGGTACCGCCACAACCACGACAGAAACCGCGACCACGACCACGAGCCCGGCCGAATCCGTTTGCCTTAAAAGCCCTTCTCCCGCTGGCAAGGCCTGTAAAGCCCAGGGCGGAGGCGACGGCGATTTGGATTATCTGGGTGAAGGTGATGCAACCTCGCTGGCTAACTGCCTCAAGTCTTGTCAAGATAAGGCAGGTTGTGTTGCGTTTGCGCTGAGTCCTGATGACTCGTGCGCATTATATGGAGGCATATTTACCGGCACAACTGACGATGAAACACCTTGGGTTTGGTACGAAATGGATTGCTTCTGTGATGAGACTTCAACCATCACAACTGTTTCGGCTACCGAGACGACATCTACCGAAGCTACGGCTACCGAACCGACAACTTCATCCGCTGAATTCACTTCAACGACTGAGACCATGGCTGCTGCAACCACTACTGCAGCAGTGGATTCCTGCGTCAACAATCAAAAGACACCCTTTCCAGCCGACAGGGTCTGCAACAAAGAAGGTATTCAAAGTGGCAACTTGAATTTCATGGGCGTTCCAAATGCCAAGACGATGGAATCCTGCCGCCAAGGCTGTCTTGACAACAACGGATGTACTGTATTTGCCTTTACTCCTGGTCAATCGTGTTGGATTTATAGTGGTACCATTGATAGTGTGGATGATAGCCAGACGGACTACATTTGGTATGAAATGGAATGCTTCTGTGACTTGGATAATATTGTGGCTATTACGACTGCCGAGGCTACCACCACTGCTGATGCCACTACGGGTGCTCCGACGTTGACAGAGACAGCGCCTGTTAACTAAGATTAGACAGCGTCAGTATTCCCTTGGCTTTTTTCATTGCTTGGAAGAATCAGTAGAGGCACATTAATACTTTTTAATATATAGACTTATAGTAAACGACAATAACATTGCGAACGAGTTTAGTGAGATCTTCTATATTGCTATCGTCGTCAGTCTTGGGGGCTTAGGTACTAAAGCCATTCCCATTCTTGTGGTATATACAACAAAGGAGGACGGCAGGGACCACAGTCAGTGTATCAGCACCCAGAGCTAGGAACAAGAGGGCAGAATTCAACGAAATAATTGTGCGTGCAGTGACAGTTACTACCGGAATGCCCCGATGTAACGCAGAGGAATGAGAAAATAGCTGCCTTATTACGGACTTCTCTAGCCCTGGTGGCATCACCTACATTCTTGACTCAAGTCTACGGAGTATGTTGCAGGATATGACACCATAAGAAAGTACACCATTGGAACTTTGCGTTGTAAGGGACTATCCAATCGGATGCGATTTGTACTGAGGGCAGGGTCAGGAAACTATTGAAAGACCACTGACATCTGGAGCAACCAAAGTGCCGGAGGTGGATAACAGTCCAATTTCAGTGGTGATTTAGGGGATTCAAGCCAATCCCCGCTAAGATTAAAGTTCAGACTCAAGATAACGTTCTGGCCTTTTAAGCGTCAACCGCCTACCTCTTGTACTAGCTAATCTATAGCTTAGGCATAACTTTCGTTAAAGTAATAACTGCTTAGGATAGTTACTAATAAGGGTTTTTAACTTAACTGGCCGGTTTTACTGCTAGTATTACTCTTAGATTTTATAAAGTTATAGTTTATTAATTTCTATACTTTACTAATAAATATAAGTAAATATAAATCTAAGCTTTTTAATAACTTTAATATTTAATAAAATATTTATATAAATTAAAAACTTATTATTTTAAAATAAGGTTTTTTTAATAATTAAATTTTCTACTAAGAATATATATAACTATTAAGGTAATAATTAAACTTTATAATAAAAGTTATATAAAAAAAGCTTTTAAGCTATATATATAATAATTATTTTTTTCTTTTATAATTATTAATTTATTAAAATCTAAAGAAAAATTAATATAATTAAAATAAAGATAATTAATATACTTATTTATATAATTAATTAATTATAATCCTTTTTCTCTTTAATTTATAATATTAATTATATTATAAATATAATATATTTACCTTTTAATTATTTAGCTAAATTATATATATTATTAAAGTTTAATAAAAAGAATAAACTTTTATTATAATAATAATTATAACCTTAAGCCTAAGGCTATTAAGGCTATTATAATATTATTATTAAAAGATTTTAATTTTATAAAAAAGGCTTTTTTAATAAGCTAGGATTTTAATCTTTTTAATTATAATAATATTATTAAGCTAATTACTTTTAATTATTAAATTTTTTTACTTAAAGAAAAAAAGTTTAATAAAAAAAAAGAGGTTAAAAAATATTATTTTTATAAAAAGCTAAGTGCCTTAATAAGGCTATATAAAAAGCTAGAGTTAAGTAAGAAATTAAAAGTTAAAGAGAAAGATTTCTTTATAGCTATAAATATAGGATATATTTAATAGTAATTAATTTACTTAATAAAGTAAATTATTTATATTATTAATATCTTTAATTAAAATATTAAAGTTATTAATATAAAACTATAAAGATATTATATATAGAGATAATTAGAAAATAGGGTAGAATTAAAAGTTAATTTAAGGTTTTATTAAGATAATTTATAATATTAAATTAAAGCAGGGCTAAATCTAGAGGCTAAATTTATATAATTAATCTGGATTATATACAGACCTATTATCTTAATCTACTAGAGAGTAATAAAGTGTCTTTAACTATATCTTTAACTAGGGGAAGTTGCGGTTAATGCTGATATATTAACGATTTGAATAGATATATAATTTCAAGATGAGATCTAGGACTACCACTTTTAACAATTCATCTCTGCCATTACAATGATGCGAGAGGTGATAAAATAAATGGTCATGAAGATATACTTGATCTCGAATCAGTAAAAAGGGCTGTGTGACCTAAACTCCATCTAAGTCAGAGATCGTCATTATGTCCTAGGCCTTTGACAAGACCACAGTTCAACAGAGCCACACGCCTGCCAGTCACTTCGATACTACCCAGGGCCTCAGCCTTGCCACCTGTCAGAGCGTTCATACCTTCCAGCGATAGTTGTATGCCAGATTCGGAGCCAGTGACTACAAGAAAAGGTCGGGCTTCCTCTCCATAGTCGAGCATCATGCACGATCCACACAACAAGGAGTCAGACCCAATAACGTCTATTGTACCCGTGATACGCGGTGCAAAACTGGAAATCGTGTTTCCCTCGGGATTTGTATAGTGTGGGACCATTCCGATGCCATCCTTATAGCATGCGAGCTCGCTAATCGGTGTTGACCCTCTATCGTAAGTGCGGTTGTACGTGACTACAAAGGTGGCTGTTGTCAATACCAAAGCTAAGCGAGGAGGTAGTAAGCTTTTACCTGAGACCGCCGAAGTCGATGAGAAAAGAGTAGCGACACTCAACAGTATAGATAAATGATTCATTGCGATTGTATTGCTGTGTTTTGCTGTGATGATGGATGTTGTAGGAATATCAGAAGAATATTGAAAAGGATAGCAAAGGGGATGGAATGGGTACCCATACAAGAGCCAAGACTGGAAAAAATGCCTCGTGACGCTTAATTGGACTGCCGGATGTAACGTGGCCGGGCTTGGTGTTGGTTGTTGGTTGTCGCCTTGCCAAGGTTTCATTTGAATGCAAAGACAGCTAGGCCTTAATGCATTTAAAAACTTGAATAACGATAAGTAGCTAGATGGCTTCTCTGATACTAGGCTCTACCAAAGCATAGTAAACGCGGTGTTCGAAAGAATATTAATGCGAAATGCGAATAAAGGCATCTTGAGTCTCATATACAACCTAAGCCTTGACCAGAACCTCTTGGCCGAGAATCTAGACAGGCAAGCCACCAACAATGCTCCAGAGCTTCTTTATACGGTGCTCTCGATAAGCTTTCAAATTATGCCCAAATCTATTTCTCTCAGTCTGCAACACAAGACTGCCGTAATCGTTGACACCCTGCGCATCACATCTTTACAATACATACCGCTTCTGACTTGGAAGTCCACTGGCTTGAGACAATCACAATGTGTGTCTCTTCTACTTACGAGCCACACCTGGAGCAAGTATGAAGATCTTATTGTTGTCAGTTATCGATGGAACGACATTGCAGGGATAATATGGAGGAATGTCAATCTTTCCGCTTCAGAAACAGTGTATGTCGACTAAATCGAGCGGTAAGTTGCCAGATCATTCAATGCCACGTTCCGTTCTCACAAATGTTTTTTAGCGTTGGACATATAGCAAAGGTCCAAAGCATGTAGGTATCGACAAAGATTCACTTAACGCCCACGTTGCTAAGATTGGACGGTGTCAGTGTTCTAGGATTCTTGGGTCACTCAACTAACAACTTGCCCTTCCAATCCGATGGCGAGAAGAAGTTGAAGACAATGTCACACGCATGGCATTCATCCCCTACTGCTGCTGCCTCCTCATGGCCCACAACTCAACCGGGAGGCTTGGATAACTTTCTCGAAATGTTGTTCCCACTCGTCAAGCGAGTCAATGTAACCAGAATATGACTCTATTGCTTTCCATGCTGACACTGCAGGCTAGTACCACTTGTCTGCTCGCCAACTCGTTCCAAAGTCTCAATTCTAAGAGTGAGAGATGCCCTTGAACATTACTATCTTACATATCCGACTTCTCTTCTTGGATAAACCTCGCGGATATATACATATCAAGTCGAGTCAATGCTCTGGTTTCATGTAATATTCATTCTCACAAGTAAGTATTTATCATCGAATTGTGCGATAGATTTAGTCATTGTCGCTTCACGTATAAAGCTGTGCTTAAAGGATATTAGATATACAACAAGATATTCTTTCTATTTCATGTCACGGAAGACTCCCCGCGACTCTCGAGTTATATTCTATATTACAGCATGCATTACTCCTGGGCGAGGTATCTGTTTTTTGAACGTGAGGGACTCTGAAGAGCTTTGTTTTTCCATGATATCATCATTGCACTTCTGTACTACCACAATCGTCAAATCCTAAACCTGACATCCCCTTCGTCGTTGATCAAACCTGATATACTATCTTGTTTGAGAATCGCGTCTAGTCTAAGGCCGGACAAAGCGGTTCCATTCAACCCAAGGTGCAATGACAAGAAACGTCAGAAGCTCTACAACTACTGTAAAAGATATGTTAGTTCGACAGCGTATCTTGCACGGCTATTATGTACTTACTACTGGCAGCAAAGACTTGCCACCATCTCCAAGACACTTCCTCTCCGTCTAAATGTGGAAATTCTCGAGTCGGAACCGCCATAAACGTTGATATAAAGGATATAGGGGTCTGTAATCTTTTTGAGTAAAGCTTTTTGAGAGATTTAAAGTAGAAAGGAACTCTTACAAACACGACCGTGACGATGGTAAAGATAAACAGAAGTTTGCTCTGCCATGCGCTGTCTTTAGCTCTTTGGTCGGCTTCGTTGGCGAGACTACGCGTATCTCTTACGACAATAAGACTACCTTGCTTTTGTTTGAGATCCAGTAGGTGATTGAGCTGTAAACGGTGTTTCCAGGTTAGATCTTCTGATACAAGCCAATAGACGGTTAACTTACAGAGCTCTCTACCGTAGATGCGTCCGTGAAAAGTGATTTGACTTTGGCAATCCGCAGGTCCAGAAGTCTTTTAGTCTCTAACAGTAGTTGACTTTCTCCATCTCCGGATAGCCACTCATGTTCTTCATCAGATCGGTTTTCCTTGACTCCAAAGTTTAGTTCTTCTTGACTCGTAGCATATTGATCGATGACAGCCTTTTGATCCTCCAAAACCTTTTGTATCATCTTTAACTCGTCCTTGATATCTTTGATCTCGCAGAGGTGATGTACTTCTTTTGTGATGTTGCACAATTCGGCTTCGATTCTCATCGCTTTCTGGTCACGATTTTTGGAAATCCCCCTTGATATCCTTTCCGCCTCCAATGTGCTTAGGTCCTTTTGTAGTTTGTTAAATCTGGCATAGCAATCTGCATCCTCCTGAGCCTAATTAATTATAACGGTTAGTAGGACTCCTAAGCATCTAATATGAGTTCAGAATTCCTTACTCGGTAGGCTACACTTTGCTCAAAGATATGAAAGACATTCTCACTTAGCCCGGCGTTGGTTGGTGCATCTACGAACCCAGTAACATCTCTTAGGAGACGAGATATTAGCGAGTCTATAGTTAGGGGTGGACTTGTCCTGATAGTTTCGGTGATCCGCTCCGAAAGATCCGACTGATGCGGATGCCGACGATCAGGAAACGCGGTAACAAGGGTCACTTATCTATCATGAGCCAAGAAACAGACGGTACCAGCCACATCTGAACTTACCGGCATCGACTTTCCAAACCCACATCTGATTTACCATGAGGAGCCTTTTTGGCCTTATAGTTCCGGTTCTCGGCCGTAGCTTTTCTTGACTTTCTTGACGCTTCACATGTTTAATCACAACCTGGTCCTCATCTCGCACTTGAGAGTTGTGCAGTGATAGGTAGTAAGACTGATCTAGCGTGAGTGGTGCATGAAGGTTTTTTGTTGGAAAAGTTGAGAAGGCACGATAGGTTCTCTGAATCGAGGTACGGTATCTAGAGCCAAGTCTGTTTCAGTCCAATTTCACAAAAGGATGGTTACAGTCAACTCACAACAAGCGAGAAGATGTCTCCTCGGGATCCTGGCAAGGGCGCGAATAAAGGCTGTCGAAAGCGAGCATGTTGTGCTGGGCCCCTAATCTCGTGATAGGACTCGGTAGTAAATGAGTTGATCCCACTACGATATGTCTTCATTGTTTCGTCATCCATACCACTCAACTGGTGAATTGCTTTCTACCGCCCGTGTTAGCGCCAACGTAATCTATGATGATGATGCTGCAAACCTCTGCCCAGGCTTTCTGCATTATGTTAGCATTCTCACATGTTGCTGACCTTGTACATGACTCTCACATACGTTATTCGCTGGGAGGTGAACCCATCTCCAGTAGTCTTCCGACTGAGAGCTGGTAGCCTCACTTATCGCCCATGCTCTGAGACTACTTCTTTCCCCGCCATCGCTGGTACAATCTTGTTCAAGACTTCCCGCGTCAACTAGGGATGGCCGGCAATCGTGGCCAGAGGTATGGACATGGACTTGCAACTGAGACCCTTTGAGACGATCAATGCGAATATGATCCACACCCCGTACTTGCGGCCAAGTTGGTCTTCCATGCATTGCGTCCTGCCAAACATCTCTATTCAAGAGAACCAGTATCTTTTGGAGATAACCTCGCTCCGTGGTCCGCAAATTCCCGGTCAACTTCAGCTCCTCGGTCACAAGCTCTCGGATATTTCGTTTATCATGAAGTCTCCTGAGCCCAGTGTTGGCGTTATGTCGCAACAGCAGTGCCACGATCCTCACATGGTCTCCAGTCAGCGGTGGGGTCGCTCTGCGATGTCCTGTGAGGAATTTGCGATGCTCCCGACCTCTCTGAATAACTGCATGTAACACTGTGGCACCTCCATGTGTGATGGTCTTATTCACATCAGCTCCTTTCAAAAGAAGCATTTTCGCAGTATCATAATGGCCAAAACAGACAGCCTCATGCAGGGCAGTATACCCGAGTCGATCACAACTGCTGTGCTTCACTCCTTTTCCCAGTAGACGTTCGATGTTTTTGTTATCTCCTGCTGCTGCAGCCAGTAGTAGTTCTGAGATACCGCAATCGAGATTATCTGTCGGATGTGCACCGTGTTTCAAGAGGGTGAATGTTGTTAGGTAGTGTCCCGAGTCTGAAACCGAAATGTCCAACACAGTGTCTTTATACTTGTCCGATACCTTGAGGTCGATTCTATGTTCCAGAAGAAATTTAATCATCTCACTGTCCTTGTTTTTAAGAGCTGTAAACAGGACTGTCCGCCCCTCGTCATCTAATGCGTTGATGTTTGCATCCTCAGCAAGGGCCTTTTCAGCATTAGCTCGTTGGCTTTCCCGGACAGCTTTTACAAATTCCTTGTCCGGTACATCATGGCGAATAGAGTCCTCAACCTCCCCTTCCGGTACATCGTCCAGTCTCGGCCCATGGACGACCTTCATATCGACAGCAAGCTCACGGTCGTCATCGTTAATGACAAGCACCCGGACGGAGCCGCGACCAGATTCTAAAGCGTTTTGGAGACGGGAAAGGAGGTTCGATTGATCAATAATGGACAGGCCCGGCTTGATATTGCCGGTCTCGGTCATGGCGACAATTTGGCCCTCGTCTATTCCTTTGACACCATACTGCTTGAAAATAGGGCCAGGCATTGTTTGGACAACGACGCTAGGGGCAGGATTAGAGATAAAAGATGACTCTTCAAGGAGTTCCTTGGTAAAAAGGTCAACACCAAGATATCGATATTGGCCTGTAGCAGAGCTTGTCGAAATGCGAATGACTTGGCAGGGACGGCCTTGAAGTATTAGGAAATCGCCTAGCCGGATATGGTGACATGGAATGGACACGGTATCAGGGTCATTGTTAGTAGGATGGACATTTGGTTGACGACCTGAATCTGTCATGCCCTCTGAGCGCTCGGGGTGGTTAGTCGACTCGTCCGGGTTGGCTCCACCAAAAGAGGACAACTCATGTTGGCCTTGAGAGTGAGTATAATACGTCAGCTAATTCATCGCGCAACTTCAGCAAGGGACCTAACCATCTCTTTTTCTATCAGCCGAGGGAGTTTGATCATCCATGGCAATTGTTGATCAGCGACTTGAATGTTTCTTCCGAAAACTAAACAGATGGTGAGTCTGTGAAGATAAGATGATTTGTGCTTAAAGAAGGCCGGGCTCTCACTTGAATATATGCCACCGAATTGAGGAGGAATTTAACAAGACCAAATCAGCTGGCTGATGTCATTCAAATAACAAAATCCCTAATGTCAAGGGTTTAGTTAGATAACATCAACATGGAATTCTGGGATTCGAACCTCACTTAAATATGAAATAGATAGCTATTAAGCGCCAGCCTTGTTGGGCTTGAATTGGTGGGGCGACTGGTGATGCCTAATATGCAGGTTTACCTACTGTGGCAGATCTATCTCTATGGAGTAAAAAGTCATAAGATAATTTTAGAAAGGTTACACGACGTATTGAAGACTTCAATATGAATGATCCTACTCGTTGAATGGACTATCCGAAATAGCCACTTAGAGGCATCCAACCGGGACCCTCTACGACGACGTACTTTAATGCATCTGGCACACCATCGACTGCCTGAGGTCTCCTATCCTTCCCTACTTGTTCAATAGCCTCCAAGTCCCAAGTGACTACCCCAACCTTTTCGAAAACATCCTGTCGATCAGGCTCCTGGCACAAGATCAAACCAATGCACCATCTGCACCACACATTCTCAAGCTTAGGCGCATCCGGTGGTGGCCCAACTAGGGCGAGGAACAAAATACCCATATTGCAACTTTCAGACTTACTAGCAAGCCACGAGAGTTTTTGAGTCCGCGTCAAATAGTCTTCTGAAAATGCTGCCTGTATCGCGTCGTTGTATTTGTGCTCCAGTTCCACCTCTATAGTATCGGAGCCTATGCAGTTTCCCATGACATTACAAAATGTACTCATCTTGGTGAAACTGCCTTCAAAGCCAGCCATAAACACATTCTCAAACTCCACAGCCTCGAGAATTGCGCCATATGACTCTGCAACGAGCTCTTGTTCGTCTACTGAAGTCCCATCCGGCTTTATCATTTGTCGCCACAACAACTCCGAAAAACGCATCATGGTCATGCTCGAGTTGACTCTCCATGCTTCCCGAGGTGGGCAAGATCGATCTTGAATGCATAATTGACTAGAGATAGGGTAGAGTCGAAGCAATTCCGAAGCGAGTTGATCCTTGAGTTCAGACAAACTATACGTCTTGCCTGGGATAGCGTCAGGTGCTGATTCACCTAACTGCAGTCCGAAAACTTGCATGATCCCTCTCACTCTGTCCGTCTGCTCATAACATTGTCGCCGATGTGACGCTTGTAAAAGCATCAACGGATTGCCCATCCATGTTGAGTTTGTATCAAACCCGAGCTCAAGAGATCTGAGTACGGATGTTCCTTCACTGAAACCTTCAAGGAATCCAAATGCCTCAATCTCGTTCTTAACAGCGTCGAAGAGTGTTTGGTCAAATTTAGCTTTTCGGGACGCGGATCTTTTGAATTGGTCGAGGAAGCTGTACATCTTCTGACAAATGGTGATGAGATGAGATAGATAACCTCCGGAAGAGACATCGTCGACGCAGCTAAAAAAGGATCGTCCGTCTCTCAGAAAAATAACAGAATAGGGAGAAAGAAAAGCTTCCTGAAGTGTCCACAAAGAAGTGAACCACGGATCTTTTCTCAGGTCCTGGAATTCTGTTAGGACTGTTCGTAGCCACTGGTTGACATCATAGTCATCGTCACTCCCAACTAGAACTGCCTTAAGCGGAGCCTTGATACGACTCATTTTTTTCCACCAACGTATCATTTGTTCACTGTTGATAGTAGTGAGCCACACCACCACCTCGGATGCACCTTGGAAGATCCTGCCTTGCCTGCCGACTTCACTGTAATATTCTTGCGTATGAGGCTTTGTCTGATCGATACAGACA
The DNA here is from genome assembly GCF_050947815.1 of Fusarium sambucinum. Taxonomy (NCBI): domain Eukaryota; kingdom Fungi; phylum Ascomycota; class Sordariomycetes; order Hypocreales; family Nectriaceae; genus Fusarium; species Fusarium sambucinum. The sequence goes on along the minus strand of NC_139293.1, from coordinate 9,011,251 downwards.
ACGTCGAGCCATATGAACTCAACCGCATATCCTTCGTCCTCTGGGAATGTAGCAGCTTTGATAAGTTCGGTCATTTCATCTGCTGTGAAATGAGTTGGGTGAACCCGTGGAAGTGGCCAAGATACGCCTTTGACGTCAAGTGGACGAGTTGTGGCATATTCTGGCTGATGGTCTTTGTACCTGAACCGACCCCATGTATAAGAAATGGCGTTGTAATAGGGCTCTTCGTAAGATCCGTACTTATTACCCGGACTCCAAGGATAAGATGTCATGGAAGCTACATGAAGGAGTCGACGGGGCCAGAGACAGTCGTCACTCCACTGGCTTGCTGAATCATTGTTCTCTCCCAGATCTCCCATATTGAGCTATCAGTATGTTTCCCAATTAAGAAGGTTTTGTTTAGAGTTACTGCGAGATGTGTTGATATGTCACTGAGAAATAAGCCTGAAAACAACTCAACCCCTCACATCAACACCATGAGACTTTGAGATGTTTCCTAGCCTGATTTACAGGAATAGCGGTTAGTAAGCATTGAGGCTTAGTCTATGCAGCAGCTGATCCAATCAGTACTCGACACGTCTACTAAGATAATGGGGACTTTGGTCAAGAGACTGCGTTACGACGTCGCTTATCTTCACTAATGTTTGACAGCATGTAGTACTAACAAAAAAAACGACATTACTAGGAGGTTTAATAATTGTAGAATTATTTGAATAGGACATCGCCAGCATGTTAAGATTCGGTAAGATACAACTTTATAACCTGTCTATTGATTCATATCCAGTATACCGTCTCATTCATAAGAGATATCTATCGTTGCGTCTTCTCAATACCCTTCTCGACATCTTTGTCATCACTCATAAGTAATTCTTGTACTGCCTTTTTCCCTTCGGCATACTTGCTATAAGACTTGACCTTCAAATCAACTCTGAGTATTCCAGGGTCTGACCGTTTGTGTCCAAAGAGTAAGGAACTTTCCCCATAAGGATTGAACCGATCGCCCTGAGTGAATGCCTCTGCAATAGCCGCATCTATAGATAACTGTCTCGAGAATTGACAGTACCGTGCAATGTGCAGTCCTGCCACTAGAAATATCTGATATCCAAACCAGACATACTGCAGATGCAAAGGCATGAAAAGTGCTGAGGCCACTAGGCCCGCCGGAAAAACGCACCCCAGTGCGCAGATGATAACCAGCTGAATGATCTCTTTCGTGCGGCTTCGGCATGGATGACCGTAGTGTCGCATAAACTGCTGGATGAGAGGAGGTGGGCCAGATAGGACTATAAAGTCGCCGTTGGACTCGGGGCAGTGTATTTCGAAGTCGCAGGTGTAATTTTGGGGTGTGAGTTGCGGAGTTTCGAGTGGCTCGCGGTGGATGGCGAAGAAGGTGCTGATCAGCCGTAGTGCCAAGGGTGCGAGCCATAAGATGACCCATGGTGTTCTCCAGATTACAATGAGTACAATGGCGATGATAATGGCTGAAGACTCGGACGCCAGAAGCGATAGGTAGACATGGGGCCCAGGAGTGTTGACGCGCTCGCGGACAAATGGTAGTGAAGATGCTCTATCTTCCTCTGTCGCTTGGCTGAATGTCAGATTGTAGCAGGATATCAAGGCTCTAACTGAACTCTGACACGACGCCTTGTTTTGTTCTTTCTTTTCCACTGGCACAAGCGTGCTTCCATCACCCAACTGGGGATGGTCCAACATGCTCATAGCCCTCGACCAGATACAGTTCCTAACTGCCTTTGGTGGTCCTTTAACTCCCATATCGTGCATGGTGTAGGTCCATCCAATGTCCTTGAAAAATGCAGTGCCGAGCATGTGCCCGAGGTAGGCACCACGAAAGAGTCCATGGCGGTGTAGTGTATCAAACGTCTCCAAGGCCGCCTTGTGCAATGGCCCGCCCATGGGCATCAGTAATGCTGCCATGGCTGCTGAGCGCCATGAGAGATGGGCTAAATGTCGTTGCGGCCAGAGTAAATGTTCAAATGGTGCGGTAGTCGCAGCTTCGGCGCCGACATAACCAAGAAGAGCACCAAGTGCAGAAATGGCGCCAGTTTCGTTGTCACCCATGTTTCAAGGTGGTTGTAGTTTGAAGATGTGTGAATAATCCGGTATGGTGTTGGTTATTTTGGCAGATTGGGGTGTCGGCCTTTTAGTAGTAGAAAATAGTCTTATGTGAGCGTTTTGTAATTGGTTGCACTGCCTGAATATTCTGACTTGGAGTTCACTGTACTATAGTGCTCAGCCCTGTTACTACCGGATTTCTACACTTTGTTAGCTCTTTGTATGGGTCAGGCGGGGGCGAGAAATCTGATGCTTAGCCTCATACTGCTTAGGCGGACACATCACTACAATCTGACTGGTCGCACCAGTCAACCAACAGAACGTCCGGAGAAAGCAATAATGCGCAATTGAGCATACAATGTCTGGCGGTATACTGAAACTCATTATCGAGTCAGCGCAGAGTATCACTCACAACCATTTCGCCTAAGTCCCAAATTCTTGAAAATGGGTCAATCTGCTCCAGATCCTCTATGGATGGTAGTAGACAGAAATTTTCATGTCAATGGTACAGAGCCTGATTTCACTGCCGTATTCGGCCGGCTATATCTCATCGCCTCCGCTCTGGGAGAATATGACGCGACATTATCGCAGCGGTTCGCCAAGACATCTTCGTTCGAAAAACTTCATCCTGTGCAAGAAAAGTCGTTCTGGACTATCTGGCGTTGGTGGATGGATCATGCCACTTATTTCCGTACCGAGTCAACTGAACATGACTGGCCTGTGGACCTCGTCAATAGCACCAAATACGTATTGAAGACCACCGATATCCCTTCCTTGGATGTGATTCGTCTTATGGCTCATGAGCTTGGGTCACCACATGGCCCGTTCGCCCCGGGAGCCCTTGCAAATCCCAGGCAGATGGTCGTCGTTGATCAAGCTTTGCGGAAGTTGGCTATTCCTAGCTATCTTGAACTGCTTTCCTCTGGAGAGTATGCCGATTTGAGGCCGTTGAAGTCTCTCGAGCCTATTGAGTCACCTCAACAAGTATTATATCTGGGGCCGAGAATATTGGGCGACTCCGACTTGGCGGGGTCCAATCCTAGATGCCCACTGGGTATTGATGCGAACCCTTGCCCTTGGCTGCCAAAAGATGACGGACTTCCATTCTTTCTGTGGGATAGGCACACGCAGTGTACGGTTGAAACGACGACTCTTCAATCCCGGCCTGCTTATACTGCCATCAGCCACACTTGGGGACGATGGAGGAAGGTTGAGCATGGCCAAGGGAAAACGACTGTCGTTCGTGGTGTGGATCAATGGCAAGTGCCAGAGAACACCATCTTCGACGTCAAAAGCCTCCCAGAGCTACTTGCCAAAGTTCCTACCTCAACCCGATATATCTGGTTTGATCTCATTTGCATTCCTCAAGACCGGTCACAACGTGCTCGCGAGGAAATTGCGCGTCAAGCTGAGATTTTTAGGAATGCAGCTCATGCAATTATCTGGCTTAGCCAGTTCGAATCATGGAAGAATCTTCAATCAGCCATAGGCTGGATGTCATTAGTCTTCTTGGAAGTCCATCCAGATCCATTTTACAAGGACCGTCCCTACGAACATGGTCCTTCAATGCAAAAGCACTTAACGGGACTCTTTGAGCCGTATATATTTGACCCCAGCATTCGTCGCCAGGATATGGCTGTTTGCGGTTGGTTCGATTCACTGTGGACTTTGCAAGAGGTCTGCCTCCGTCCTGACATGTGGCTGTGCAATCAGGACTGGGAATTGTTGACAGTGGGTATGGATCGCGTACCAGTGGCTATCAATGCCCTCGTTGCCTTGACGAATGCTTGTGCTCAGGCACACATGGATCACATGGCCTTTCTCGAAGACGATCATTTTGAAGGGCATGACATTCGGCCTGCCTTAGATCCCTCGATGACAGATACGCCGGCTGATACCCTGTTTGGTAGCCTCATAAAATATGGTGTCTTCCACCCAGGCTTTCTCGAACTCTTTGAGTTGTTTGATCGCTCCGGACTTGATCAACTTTTGGTTATGCAACCTAAGAATGTTCTCGATCTTGGCTCCAGGCGGTACTGCAAATCACGTCGTGCTGAAGCCATTATGTCAGTTCTAGGAGTCAAATCATGGTATGAGAATATCGGCAATGCCACGGCAGATACCCTTGTTCTTGGTCAATACCCTCTTGAATTTGTCCAAGAAGCAGCCAAAAGTATAGGTGCTAGCTTCTTTGATATGCTCAGTTGCACTTCAACCAGCTTACAAAGTCACCCGTCTACCTTTTCGGTAGGCTCCCTCATGCCGTTCACGCCCCTAGTCAGTCGTCAGGACGTCATTTCTCCTGCAACAGATATCGCCAGCCGTCAGGTTTTCCCTGGTTTTCTTGGAGAACAACAGCATGAGTCCATTGTTGACTGGACTATCCGACAGGATGGATCAGTTCAAATGACTAGTATTGGTTATGTTGCATCATCGTTGGATCCTCCATCGGGGCGCCAAGAGGAAATCGAATGCTCATTGTGGCTCAGGAATAAAATTGAGCCCGATTCTGACTCACGATTTCCTCAACGCGACCTCAATGCTAGGTTTCGAAGGGCAGAGCTTCGATCATGGCTCGCGACGTATCTTATGGATGATGGATCAAACTATGCCATCGAGCTGTTTCATCATTCCGACCATAGAGTCAAGGTAAAAAGGGGGATCATCTTGAAAGAGTATAAACTGTTTCCTGGAATATTAGTCAAGATTGGACAGTGGGCTTCGGTGGCTGATAGGGCTCCTCCCGAGACTGTAAATAAGTCTGTGAACTGGCTTGTATATTGAATCCAAACTATTGTATATGACTTGGCCTTTCCTAGTTTTCTTATTTCGTCATTGACCTGCATCATAGCAAAATTTCAACTATGCCGTTATTCCATCCGTTCTTATAGCCAGATGTGTTCGACTTGGGTCAAGTACTGTATTGACGAAATTTGGTGGCGCCTATAAAGTCGAGCTACTGACAAAGCTAGCTCGTTTGATAAGGGCGTCCGTACCCGCACAGCCAGCTGTGCATTTAAAATCACGTGCTTATATGCACAGCTACCCCCCCCCCCCTGTATTTTCTTTTATCTTTAATAATAAAATAATTAATAGACTTATAATTATAATAAAAATATATTTAAATATTAGATTTTTTATAGTATTTAATAACTATTTTATATTTATATATATATAGCTATATAAGGTTAATATTTAGCTTATTTATAAAAAGAAAAAAAAATACTTACTTTATAAGAAAATAAAATAATTTTCTTTTATTTTTTAAATAATATAAAAAAAATATATTTAATTAACTTAAAGCTTTATAAACTATAATAAAGTTAAATATTAATATAAGTTTATTAAATTTATTAATTTAAGCTATATTAGCTTATAAAAACTTTAAAATAATATTATTTATTATATATTTAATATTCTTAAGAATAAAGCTTATTTTTTATTAAAACTCTTTAATTAATAAGATATAAGTAAAAATAATAATTTATTATAATTATATTAACTCTTAGGATATTTACTAAAAAAAAAGTATATTTATAGCTATTATATTTAATTAATTATTAAATCTTAAAATTAAAATATTTTAATATTAAAATTATTATTAATAGCTTTAATTAAAGGCTTATAAATTAAAAGAAAATCTAATATATACTATAGTATATATTTATATCTTTAAGACTTTTAATTATTTTATAAAGAAATAAAATAGCCTAAATAGTAAATATTTAATAATTTAATAATATTATAAGGCTATAAGGCTATACTTTTAAATAAGCTTTTAATAAAACTTTATATTAAAATAAAGCTATATAAAATAATAAAATAATAATAAATACTTTTTTTTTCCTTATATAATAAAACTATTAATAAAGAAAAGTAAAAATAATAATAAAAAAGCAAGTTATTTTACCTTTAACTATCTATTTAATATATTAAATTAATTTAAATTATAATTATAATATTAATACTATATTACTATATTATTTAATCTTATAACTATAGCCTTATAGCTAGGTAATATATAAGGCAATTTTACTATATATATAGTAAAATTATTAAGGTATTATATATTAGCTTAGCCTTATTTTAAGATTTATATAACCTTATAATAATAAAGCTAAAATATATCTCTATAGGCTAAAAACCTTTAATTAAAGATAGTATAGTGCTAATTATATTTAATTATAAGGTCTTATAATTCCTTAGTATTTTTATCCTTTAAAGGGACTTATAGTAAATTTAATAAGAAAGGTAATAGCTTTATATATTATATTATAAGATTAAAAGAAAAAATACCTTTATAATAAAAGAGATTATATTTTATAATATAATAAGTTAATATAAGCTATAGTTAATAGAATTAAGGATATTTATTTAAACTATTAAAGATAAATATAAGTATTCTAAGTAATAGCTTTCTTATATATTTAATTATAAAAGCCTAAATAGGAAACTTTATTTAAGTTAAAGTTAAAGGAAGAAATTTATATATATAGTTAAGAGTTTAATATAAAGTTAAAATACTAAAGTAAAATAAATTTACTTAATATTATAATTAATTAAACTAAGTTATATAACTAGACCTTTTACTATATTATATAATTATCTTAATCCTTATATAATTATACTATTAATAATCTTAATAAAGACTATAGTATATATAAAATAAATATAAAGTAAAATTAAAAATTTATTTACTATCTTACTATTTAATTAAAATCTTTTAAATATTATATATAAAGTACCTTATAAAATAGCTATTTTATAAGCTAAAAATATATATAAAATCTTATAATATACTTTTAAAAATCTGTTATTATATTATAATTTTTAAGAAATCTTATAGTAATTAAATAAGTTTTTATTAAAGGAAAATAAAAATGCAAGGGGGGGGGCTGTGCGGATGTCACGTGATTTTAAACGCACAGCTGGCTGTGCGGGTACGGATGCCCCGTTTGATAACTGGCCAGGATATATGACGGCAATATATATTATCATCTTGCTGACTAAGTTGTATGTCCACTGTTTCTGACCTCTTACGGCTGCAGAAAATTCTGGCACTATGGTGCATTGCTCAGCGGTTGGCCCTATGGACTTCTATGAGTTAATACAGTATAGTTAATGTTATTCATTGTAAACCATCGAGTTGAAAAATGCAGAGGTTAGTTGTTATTAACTTCTATTTAAATGCTTCTATTATAAAAAGGTGATATAAATATATTTGTTGAAATGTTCATATTTCTTTGCATGTAGTTATTCACGTTGGACAGATTTAATCTATATAGGGTAGCATTCTCAAGTGGTATTGGCAGAGCCACCTACTGGAGACAACACAAACGATTAGATAAATGATAAGATAAGCCGGGACGGCTTGTTCCGAACAACGCTAACATCTTCCCAACGCGCTTAGCAAATCAGCCTCGGAACCTTCCTGCAAAGATCAAGGAGGAGTCCGCCGAGGATGAGGCAATGAGTCACTGCTGTCGGTGTCAGGATGTAGAATTGAAACCGGTCATGCCGTTTTAGTTGATGGGATTGTCGCGGAATATGTTCCAACCACCCGTTTTCCCATTGGAGCAAAGAGTTTCTACGGAAACTCACGAAGTTCAAGAGATGTGGAAAATACCTTGGTTAAGCTAATGTAAGACCTATTTTCCTTTTCAAGGGCTCTTATTAGCTGAGTGACATAGCACGTGTACAGGTAATTTGATGGCTGAGATAAGCCTTCAGCCACAGTCACTGTCAACCAAATCGAGCCAATAGCTAGAGAACATTATGGTCGCTCGAGATGCATCTAGATTACCTTAGAAACGGTACCCCGGACAGACGGCACAAGCCAACATTCCAACCAGTAAATTAATATCAACTGTCACGCGGCGAGCTACTCCATCTTTGTTCTAGAATCAGTAGATTCATATGGCCTCACATCATTGAGGCGCAAGCCCACATTCCAACCACTGTCACCACAGATTCGGATTACGCGGACAGCATGCTCCGTATCGTTTTATTTCTCGGCGAATTGACTTTTACCAGTGAATTGACTTTACCGACTAGCCGAATGAAACTTTCCCGTTGCTGTTTCCTGGCAAGCTACTAGTCAAGACGTAAGTCATATCGGCTTGTGCCACAGCCTTCCCAGAGTCAATTGGTTGTTGAGCTGGCAGCCTAGATCCGAGAAATAAAACTCAATTCACGAGCCTTTCCATAGGTCTTTCACAGACTTAGTGACAAGCATCGAGAACACGAAAGGCAACGTTATGGTTGCTGTCTTACCAAAGACTGCGGCGGCGGCCGCTGCACCCTGTGAATTATCTTGCTAGATAGCTAGTCTAGCCTGTAACCCTTCACAGTAAGGCAGTCTCATGAATAAACCTTGATAATACTCAGTCAGACAACGATTGGTAATTTCGTATGGAATTTACACTTCACTAGACGGCTCCATATAAACAAATGTATCAATTTCTTCTCCATCTGTACTGTCTATCTAGCAGTTAATGAATGCTCTTCAAAAGACTATAAAGAGTAAGACAGTCCTCTCTTTTTAAGACCAGGTTCTTAGCCTTCTATCATAAGCAACCCCATCATCCTTTATCTCTATCATTAAACATGCTCCGCACTGCACTCTTTGTCCTTGGGACGTGCTATCAAGCACAAGCTTGCTCCCGTGTAACATACACCGCAAGCGAAGATCGCATCGTCGTCGGACGATCCATGGACTTTGTCGCTGAGACGAACACAACATTCTACGCTTACCCAGCTGGGTTGAAACGCACTGGCAGCAGTGTTGAAGCGAATGGATACAACTGGACGTCCAAATATGGCTCCGTCACCGCCCTTATGTACGGCGCAGCACACATTGATGGCGTCAACGAAAAGGGCCTCACAGGAAGCTGCCTTTACCTAGACGGCAGCGATTATGGAAAGCGTGATGACAGTATTCCCAGCATGTGGGTTGGACACTGGCTACAGTACTTTCTCGACCAGTATTCCACCGTCGAAGAGGTCGCGGATGCTGTTTGCCCTGGCAGTGGAAAGCCGCCGTTCCAAGTTGTTCCCACGGCCCTCGTACCTGGTGTCAACTCGGTGGGCCATTTGTCATACAGTGACCCATCAGGCGACAACCTTGTCATGGAGTATGTCAAGGGGAAATTGAATTGCTATCATTCGAAGAACTATACCGTCATGACGAACGAACCTACGTACGATCAACAGCTCGCAATCAACACGTATTGGGAGCCAATTGCCGAGTCGGCTCTTCCAGGAACATCAAGACCTGCCGGTTAGTACTTATCTCAACATATAAAACGGAGATCTTTCTAACCTCTAATCCTTTAGATCGCTTCGCCCGACTCTCACACTACCTATCGGAGATCCCCCAGACAAAGGAGCTCACAAAGGCTATTTCTTATGCTGCAGGAATGATTAGGGCTGTCAGCGTTCCTATTCCTGAAACGATTACACCTAAGCCTGGTGCAGCAGACATCTGGCCAACTTACTGGCGAATCTACGCCGACCTCAAGGATTCAATGATTTTCTACGAATCCGCTTCTGGCCCTGAGCTCTTCTGGTTCAGCTTGGAGGACTTTGATCTCTCAAAGAATGGCACCACTCAGGTTCTCGATGTTCAGGCTGCGCCGTGGGAGGAACGCGTGGGGGATGTTTCTAAGCGCTTCAAGAAGGCTACAAAGGAGCAATGCGCAAAGTCTGATACGGAATGCTAGATTTCAATTTTGGAGGGGGACTTGGGTTGGATTTAATCTGGTTTATTAATACAATATTTTCATTAAATGACTGCCATTGTCCTCGCGAGGCTCTTGCAGGCCAAGCCGTTGGGCCCCTAACGTTCCTGATGAAGCTAGACGAATTATGCTATTAAACCTTGAACAGAACCCCATTGAATAAGTTAAAGAGTCTGTGCATTTTCGTGGATTAGTTTTTAAATAGGTAACTTTTACTTATATGGTCTCGGGCACTCGGGCTTGAATATTTCCCGGATTCCCCTAAACCCGCACTTTTTATGACTCATCTGGCCGAGATATTAAAATAAGAAAGGCAGAGATAAAAAAATAGAGTATATATTAAAAGGAAAAGACTGGCAGTGCAATTGAGAATTTATATCTAAGAAGTACACCTTAACACTTATTATCACTACTTATCATTCCCTTCATATCTCTAACTTTTATAACTCTTCTATACGTCTGGAAGGCATTGCGTTTTAAAATCTCCTGGATAAATATGAAAGCTTTCCGATTTGCTAGTGCCGACGAGGGGCTCAAACTGTGCGACTTGCCAGTGCCTGAGCCTAGTGAAGGATTCGCTCTTATCCAGATCAAAGCAGCTGGTCTCTGTCATTCAGACACTCATGTCTTACACGGCGGCGGAGAGGCTTGGATGTGCAACCTGCCCATTACTTTAGGGCATGAAGTGTCAGGGGTTATTGTCAAATTGGGCGATGAATGCTCCCTTTTTCAAGTCAATGATCGTGTGGCAGTAGCCTGTGTCGGGCACCCCATTGAGGAAAGAAACTTCTCGGAATGCCTTGGTGTTGGAGTTGATGGAGGATATGCTGAGTACGCTGTTGCGCCGTTCAAGTACCTGGTCAAGCTCCCTGATGGTGTCGACTTTCCCGAAGCTGCCGTGGCCACTGATTCCATTGCAACAGCCTTTCATGCGGTTGTCACGGAGGGTGGTGTCAACAAAAGCAATCTATCCAAAGTATCTACGGTTGCGGTTATCGGTTTGGGGGGCCTGGGATTGAATGGCGTCGCCATCGCAGCTTTATCGGGCGCCAAAATTTACGGAGTCGACATCAATACCTCCAAGTTTGACCAAGCTCGCCGCGTTGGTGCTTTTGCATGCGCTACAAGCTTGTCCGACTTTCCAGGCGTAACATTTGATGTTATTCTCGATTTTGTTGGTGCACAGAAGACGCTCGAAACGGCAGTATCAACCGTCAGGGATGGTGGCACTGTAGTTTTGGTTGGCTTGGCTTCTTCGCATATTCAACTACCAACTGCGGATATAGTTACCAGAAATCTCGCACTGAAAGGGTCAACCAGCGCAAGCATTGATGAATTCGTTGAGGTTTTGGAACTGTTGAGTTCAAAAGCCCTGACGCCACAGATTCGAGAGATTCCCTTTGAGGAAGTTCCCAGTGCTCTTGAGTCACTGAGTCAAGGCGAAGTCACTGGTCGCCTTTATACTAGACCTTGAGAGATATCATAAATTCACTTATCGATTTAACAAAAGCTTCCTTTGTAAATAACATCATAGAGTTCAAGCCTTATCAGTCATTCCTTGGAGATGCTAGTCTTGATAGAAACCTTTACTCCTAGATTTACTGAAATATTAATGATTTAGATCAAATCAAGAAGGCGTGGGCACGTGCGATAATAAGCAAAAGCATAATAGCACTGATTATTCTGGCTTAGATAAGTGTTTCAGTGCACATTCTAAGCTCTATCAAGAATTTAAAAATCCTATTATATTATAAGCAAGTTAACAGTATTTCACAGATCTAACATAATGGTAAGAAGAGTATAGAAAGTATTAAATAAGTAGAACGCGAGTTTAGGCTAATGAGGGTTGAGCTTGTGCTGAAGACTGGGTTGTCGGATTCAGATAATCGCTGCATTGTTTCCGAGCCGCCACCTCTTCCCTACCTGGCCGGCCAGTCTCTCCTATCACGGACAACCCCCCCATCTGTACCGCAAGTGCTATATCGGCGGCTGTCGGACCCTGGCCACTCACGCTTGGCACATCGCTACGGGCACCATGATCGAGAAGCAATTTCACTGCAGCCTCGTTCCCCGCGAGAACCGCCAGGTGCATCGGCGTTTGCCCGCTTTGATCGACCGCGTTAAGATCGATAACCCGAGATGAGAGTCATATTCCCCAAGAGATACATATAAAAAACCTCGACGTTTGTTAGAAACGACCACAATGGACCCTAGCACAGCCCTAGCTGTGGTATCACTTTCTTTCGACCTCTTCGTCAACTGTGTTAAAGGGTTTGCATTGATAACCGACGCCCGAAACATCGAAAAGGATGCTGCCATTGAACGAACGAAGCTGGTGCTTCAAGAGTGTCGACTCATCGAGTGGGCTAGGGCATTGGGCCTCGGGTCCCCCAAAGACGATGCGTCACCAAAGCCTAACCAGCACGCTGCCGCTGTCGTTCTATCTCAGCTAGAGCAGCTTCTCTCCTCAACGGAAGCTTTGAAAAAGCGCTACAAGTTGGAACTCGTGTCTATGCAGGATGAAAAGAATGAGTTGGTCCCTGCTGAAACGACAGTCACCTCAGGAAACCCAACTTCCTCAATCCTCCCGAATATTGTATCATCAGAGACTCGCCAGGCAATTCTCGATCGTTCGTCCAAAGTTAGCACGGCGAATCGGTTCCCAAAGCGTCTGTGGTGGGCCGCCGTGGACAAGAAAAAGTATGCAGAGCTGGTGAGAGATGTGGCTAGCCTGGTTGATGGGCTTTGGTCACTCTTGGATGTTTCTCACCGGCTCCAAACTTCTCGTGCCGTCAACCAGACGCTTCAACTTGCGATCCAAACGAGCAAAGACATTGCGGGTCTCCAGGATCTCCAGAAATCACTCCACGACTCGGCCACAAATGCTGATATGAGCAACAGCCTTGCTGCTTCGGCAGGTCTGAAGGCACGACTCATTTCTCTCGCATCTTGTGACGAGGATGCGCGGCATTTAAATTTCATCAATGGGAACAACAGTATAGTACCAACACGGATTCCGTTGGTTCCGAACCATTCTCAGCTGACTGGGATTGACATGTTGTCGTCTACCATCGGATCGGCCTTATACCAGGAAGGCACAGTGCTGATAGAAGAGAAGCGTGCATAGTCGAACATGAAGATGAAGCTCAAACCACGTGTCGAAGCGCTTGTATTTCTACTCTCTCAACCTCCCACACCATCATTCCAGACATTTCCAAGCTTGGGATACACTGAAGAGCAACGGGGCTTCAGGTTGGTGTTTAATTTACCTTCCAGCAATGCAAAGCCCCGTTCTATTCTCAGTGCAATATCAAGATCCAACGGGCCATTACCAGATGTTGGCACACGTCTTCGATTAGCTGTATAGATTTGCCAGGCACTCCTCAGCTTCCACACTGCCGGCTGGCTCCATAAAGGCGTCCGGTCTGAGAACATTCTGCTCGTCTCTCCACAATCCACTCAGTCAACTGGCCATCTCGGTCGACCATATCTCTGCGGCTTTTCCTTTGCACGACAAGGTTCGCCAACTGAAATCAGCGAACAACCGTCTACCAATCCCTTACGGGACATCTATCGGCATGCCAAAGCTCTAGGAGATCCTTCTGAGAGCTTCGAGCGCTACATGGACGTATACTCTCTCGGCTGTGTTCTGATCGAGATCGCAGAATGGACGCCACTTCGAAAGATAGTAAAGAAGCGCATCGACACTAGTGGTAGCATTGACGTGAAATTGAGTGATATTGCAGTATTATCACAGTGGATGCATGGACGATATATTACTGAGGGAAATGCGGCATTTCGACTTGGGACTGCGTTCATGAAGATGCTTGCTCTGTGCATTCCAGCCGGATATGAAAAGCCAGATTTGGCCGACTTTTATTCTGCGCTTGAAGGCATGGCCGCTAGCAACATTTAATTATATTATGTCAATCAAACAAAGTACTATGAGCTTTCAAAGATTTCAATCGTTGGCCGAAGTTACCTTCCCATACGTCAAAGGCTATCTCTGTCGGGAACAAGCAAATACTGATCCTTGTTTCGAGTTTCGTTTCCAATCGTCGAGAGACAAAGGGTCCCTGAGTTGTGTAGACAAAAGGCTATCTCCATTCAATGTTGTAAACGACTTCTTATATCTCATATGCAGCTATGCTTATATTGATCCTTATTTTAGAATTACCTCAGTTTACCACCAGTTGCCCTGGCCAGGCATAGCATACTGTAAACGAACAGATTGCCAGAAAAAAGTGCAACATTAACCTTTTGAACCTGTCCCCTCATTCCTAATCTTGCGAGAAGTCTTCATGCAGCCACGGGTCTTGAAGGAGTTCTCTTGCAGTACTTCTTTCCTCTGGACTCCATCTCACTATTCTCCTGATGAATTCGATGAATCTAACCTTCTCTTCTCCAGTCATGCATTTGATAGTGTTCTCAAGGTTGAAATCACAAGGGATACGGTCAGCATTCTTGAGTTCACCTAGACGCATTGATTAGCGTTGTAGAACTGTCTTGGAAACTATTAAACATACCGTCGGGCTTGTAGAACATAGAAGTTCTTTGACCTCTAGATAGAAGATCCCCGGGCGGAGGTCCAATCAAAGCTGTGATCTGGGCAAGGTGCGATTGGTCGTCATATTCATCATCCTCGCTAGAGACTGTGGGATCGAAGAGACCCTTTCCCTCGAGCAAGTCCCATAACTACCAAATTGGGTGGTTAGCCTCGCGTATGTCGGAAATTCTTGAAAGGGTTGGTACTACCATGACTCCGAGGCTCCATATATCAGCAGAATATGTATAACCCGCGTTGAGTATCACTTCTGGGGCCCGATACATCTCTCCTTGAATGGCACCCATATGTATTTGACCGGGACTTGTCCGAACAGATAGATCAAAGTCTGCAATTTGAATGATGCCTGTTGGCACAGAAAGCGGTCCATAGTTATTTCGAGACAGATAAATGGTACGTCCATCAAGATGCTTTTGTGGAAGTGGGTTTTCGAACTCATCCTGAACGTCTCGTTCAAGAATCGAAGCATCTTCAATCTTCACCATAATATTGTCGGGCTTGAGATCTGGTCAAAATTAGAAAAGGAACAAGGAAACGGCACAACATTAAACTTGCCTGTATGAATGACGCAGCATTCTGAATGAAGGTAGTCGAGTGCATGCAGGATCATTTGCACCAAGATCTTTAAGATATCTGGAGGTACAACACCACCTATATACCTCCCGCGGTAGAGCCACAGAGGTTCGCGTAAAGCCTCCAAAACGAGACAGTCGTGGATACTAGATGTACCTTGTAGTGTAAACGAGTCGGAGAGCTTTCTGATAAAATGCCAACCTTTGTGTTGAGGGTCCACTTGAGCAATGTGCGTCATGATGTCGAGTTCATTCTCAAGAGGGGTTTGCCGTGAAGGCTGTTTGGTCGCATTGACTTTAATAGCAACATACTTCTCATGTGACCAGCGCCATCTACATCATGTTAGATTATGTCGTTCCTGAATTTTACCAAGATGCAGCTAACCGGGTAAGATCTCTAGCCAACCATACAGTTGAGTTGGCACCGTAGCCTAACTTTGTAGCGACTTGATATCTGCCATCTAGAATTTGGCCAAGATGAATGGGGAAGAACCGATTAGCATGGTAGTTTGGTGTCTTTTCTTCCTCGACGGGGATTGAAGGATGAAGCTGTGGCGCAACAGCTGATGATATTGGCCATGGCCGTCGATACAAAGCCATCAGCGGCCGATTCCTGATCATTCTGCCTGTAAAGAGATGAATTAGTATGCAATAGTGAGTGGTTGACCGGGATTCTCGTTCCGCGAAATGTTGCTGGAGAGCGCGAGGATTTTGGTTGCTTGAGTTTGCGTCGCAACGACCCCGGTATGGGCGAAGACTTAGGTATGGCCTGAGGCTACAACTACATAGCCGCTATAGCATGTACAGCCTAACACCTTGCCGTGCGGCTACAAGACTTTTAAGTACGCTCATTGCAGTGTTTATGACATACGTCTTCCCTACATTCCAGTTAAACTCCTTCAGTGTAATTCATCTATGCTGCCTGTCTTATATCTCAGATTATAGCTCCTTGCGCTATTTAAATTATCTTCTCTAATCTTCAATCGTCACGCAGGATTCGTTGTATATGTGTTAACTTTTGATAGGCCCATTACAGTTTCAAGATTGCCGACACTCTCATCAATGTGTACAGCTGTGGCCAATCTGTCAGCTTGCCTATGTCAAGTCCTGCAGATCAATGCAAGCCATCTCGTATATGGGTTACACCAGAGCTTGATCGGTAAGCAAAATGGGAATCTCCAATGTCGCGTCAAGCAGGCTGTGCAAAAGGTACTTCAGCTGGAATTCTTCGCGTGGGACAGGCGCTGGAACAAGTTCAAGGTTAAAAGTTATCGCCGTGTGCTCTTCATCTGCCACGATTAAAATATAGCATGTGCCGAAACGCAAACGACTATCTGGATTGAACATTGTTTCGAAACTCCATCAAGCTCTCTACAAATGAACCAGAATCGCATCATGAACAAGGGCACCGCATCCTTCACAATTGACGGAGACCTTCGCGCAATCTGGGATCAGGCTGAGGAGACGTTTCTAAACTCGGATGTTGCAAAGTCTCATAAGAAGGTGCCAAAGGCTGAAACTCAAGATCCCACAAAGTGGCTCAAGACCTTTCAAAACAACCGAAACGATAAAGATGGACGGTTTTTACGAGCCTGCAGAAAGGTTGGAAAGCACTTGGAGATCATTCAAGCTTTCGTGTCAGCTCTTGGATTTTCCACACAGGTTGCCTCAGCTGTAAGTCAACTATAAATAACGTTCCGCCGAACTGGGCTTCTTTCTTACTCGGCACAAGGCTATGCCAATTCTTTCACCGGCCTCTTTGGTAGTCAATGCATTTGCATGGCTATTTGGGTCGTTCGCTGCTGTCAAAGCAGACTTTGACAAGATCGAGACCTTTTTTGAGCGCATTTCAAAGCGTCTGGAGTCGCTCATTCCCCTCGAGAAGTATTTGACAGGGGGTAAAGTCTCCTCGGTTCTTCACAAGCGAATTGTTGAGCTTTTTGTGAGCTGTTTGGGCATCTGCAGCGTCGGAGAGACACAAGTCAAGGATCAACTAAGTAAGTTATACACATTGTGTCTAGACATCCATCATGCTTTCGGCCGTACTTACTGTGCCCTCCAGAGACGTGGGTAAAAAAGCTCAAAGGTGAAGCTGAGGTAGATCCGGCTCTGGATAAGTTCACAGAGGCCGACAAGGCATTGAGAGATTGTATTGATGTCAGCACACTCGAGGCGACATTGGGCAATCATGAAGCAAATGATCGCTCCAGCCGTGACGAAATGCTGGGGTGGCTCTCGTCCATTGACTCTTCCGGTATGCATCAGAGAATCAGAGAACAAACACCCAATCTTGTCATTGGCGGCAGATGGCTGTTGACATCCGATCTTTTCACGCAATGGAAAGAACACGATGTGAATGGAATCTGGTATACTGGAAAGCGTAAGTGTTCTTATGAGTAACATTGTGAATCAAGTTGAATTTTGTTAACGAACATAGCCGGCGCTGGGAAAAGCGTTATCGCGTAAGACAATTCTAGTCTACCTCCTCTTTCTTTGTCTAACGCTTACTAGGTCAACCGTCATCGAACACTTGAGATCGTGGATAAATGAAGACTCGGATCGAAAAAGTACCACTGTAGTCACACACCTATATCTTTCATATACCTCCAGCCCAGAAATGAAAGACCTACTCGGAAGCTTTCTTCGGCAATGTCAAGCGGAATTTGATTTTCATCCGACCGTTGTTGCAACTTTCCAGAGATATCGACTAAAGGGATTGATCAACGACAAAGTACAGCCTCCAAATTTAGAGGACATTAAAAAGATGTTGAACGCAATCAACCAAGACAAGAGGATGTTTATCATCATTGACGCCCTTGACGAGTTCGATATAAACAGCCGGTCGAACCTATTGAAGAATCTCAAGGAGATCAAGTCTGTGGTGAAGATTATGGTTACGTCTCGCGTCCTGAACCATCTAAAGTTTCTCCAGGAGGGATTTAAAACCGACAACATCGAAGCACATGATGAAGACATGGACAAATACATAGAGTCTGTCATCGAATCTCGCCCTTCCCTGATCCCATTCGCCAACTATCACCAAAGGATCAAGGAGGTAGTAAAGCGCCAATCTGGAAAGATGTATGTTGAAGAAAAGTGCTTGATATAGCTACTGACTATGAATCAGGTTTATCCTCGTTCGGTTACACATGGATGCTGTTTCTAATGTTCAACACAAGGCCCAACTTGAGCACGTCCTAGAGAAGTTGCCGAGCAATACTCAAGACGCGTACAAAGACACTATGCTTCGAATCAAGAGACAAGCAGGGGACAGCCCAGGTCGTGCCATTTCAACTTTAGGATGGGTAGCTTTCTCGGACCGGTTACTCTCGATCCATGAGCTTCAACATGCCCTCGCAATAACGGCAAGCCAAGATAGTTCCCCGTTTGACTACCTAAGCCAGGAAAAGGAGATAATCTCCGAGTGCTGTGGGCTTTTGATTGTGGACCTTGATAACCTGGTTCGCTATGTTCACAGATCCGCCGGAGAATTCTTTGATGCAGTCAAACACAACGAATTTCCTGAATTTGATACCCAAATAACCCTCACCTGCATCAAATATTTATCAATACCAGCATTGGTTAATCGGCTATCAGCGATGTCCCCAGACTTTCGTCCCAAAATAAGACTTCCACCTGGAGAAAACTTTCCACTGAAACATTATGCCGGTCAGTTTCTTCACAAACACCATCGTCGCATCACGAATACCAAGGACAATAAAGAAGTGGCCAAAGCACTTCACAGTTTTGTGCTAGATGACGACAAGAGACTATGCTACACTGCAATTCTCTTCCGAGGCGATGCATACGAAACAAAGTCATTGTTTGTCAAGGGTGAACCTTTTTTAGATCACCCACTCGAAATAGACCCATACTCTATTTGGTCTACCGAGCCTTTCCAGCCACTTCACATTGCTGTCTATCTGGGCAATTCCCGTGTCGTTGAGCAGTTGGTTAACGAGGACGAAGACATAAATGCACTCGATCCATGTGGACAATCATCTCTGGTTATTGCTCTCAACAATGGTCTTGACTTTATTGCTGAAATCCTTCTGCGCCATGGTGCTAAAGTCGACCTCACCACTGAGAGAGGGCATGGCATCTTACTTCACTGTATAGAGAAGGACTATAAGTCCGTCATCGAGCAAATAATCGGCGATGCCACAGATCCTATTCCAAACCAGGAGTTCTTGAAGATTATCGGGTTGCTTTGTCTATTCTTTTTCGCACAGATCCGTGGCTTACTAGCCGTTCTTTTCACGCTTCATACAGGAGCTTGGCTACCGAAAGTCAAGGCTTCCGATAATTCAACCCGAAGCGCGACAACATCTGAAAAAGAATACGATCTGGATTTGGAAGGTCAGATGGAACTTCTTCGCTATACTTATTGGGGACATATTGATGCCTTGAAAGCAGTGCTAGAAGCTTCAACTACTCATTTGAAAGCGATATCAAATGAGGCGACATTTGTTTACACTGATACAGGAGAAAATTATTCTTATAACGATAAGCCTAGGTACTATGACAGTTCCGAGTTTGGCTTTGAGTCGGGCTCTGATTCTGGACCGTACTCTTACTCTGACTTTCACTCGCATTCTGCCACATATCTTAGCTTTGAATCAGATGAATCCATACCTGTTGCAGACGAACTGAGCGACGCCGAATCGCCATTCCCTTCGTCTCCGAGCTATGAGGATTCGGGGCCAGAGAACTTTGACGTACGATCAGAGTCGAACCAGGCCGCCCCTGTTTCACGTCGTCCATCCTTTGATATCAGCAGCGAGTCAGGGAGACGTGAGCAAGAAGAATCATCCAGTCAAGATGGAGGGGACTACTTAACGGATGAGGAGCAGGAAGGGGAGCTAACTGAATCTCCACCTCTCAGTGAGACCGACGAGATCAAGATAAACTTCCTGAGAACCGCCTGCTTTCTAGCCGCTGAATGTGGGAGTCACGAAGCCATTCTTACTTTCTTGGATTACAAGGTTTCACCAAACCTGACAAACCTACAAGGACAGTCACTCCTTCATCGGGCGACTTGGAGAGGAGACTATAAGCTTGTCGACATCTTAATCAAGAATGGCGCTAATGTCAACCAGAGGGACCAGAATGGAAGAACACCTTTGCTAGCAAATGCTGATCTGAAGAGAAAACGAGGTAATATGCATCATAGTTTCTGATAAGGATCACTATGCTAATGAGACCAGTGCTCAAGCTGCTCAGGGACAATGAAGCAGATATTGACCTAAGACAACGTGAGGGATGTCATGATCTTTACGAGGCAGCGGTATTTGGAGATATTCCTGCCGTTGATTTCTTTCTTGAGAACGGTGTCGATCCATCCATCGCCAACAACTTCGGATGGACACCTCTACACGGAGCTGCAGCCAACGGCCACTATGAAATCGTCAAACGTCTTATCGATAAGAATGTGAACATCTCACCACTTTCTGATACTTACGAAACACCACTCAGTCTGGCGCAAAGCGGAGAAAGGCATTACGATCCCATACTCACAGGTTCACGTCAATACGCTGAAGCCATCATACAGACCAAGGAGCTGAACACAGAGCAAAAGTTAACACGTAAAGACGATATACTCAATTTGCTACTTGCCCACGGAGCACTTACTCGTGAAGGATTGGTTGAGGAGAAAGGAGAGGATGAAGTTGATCGGATGGTGTCTGATTTGCCTAGTTGGCAACGTAACAGTTGGTGGGATGAACCAGGAAGAATTGTTCCACACTACTGGCACAGAGAATGAATTGGGAAGATCCTAATTTTTTGTTTTTGAATTATACCTTGATCATTTTCTTTATCGCATCTTCAAGCATCACTTGAGGTTTTATGAAATTAAAGCAGCAATTAATGTCCTGAAAATTACGAGGTTCCCCCTACATCTTTAACTTATTCAATATCGTTCAAGGTGAAGTTGACTATTTATAACCAGGACTGTACTTAGAACCTTGGTATCTATGATATATATCAGCATAATGGGAACTAGGTCGTTATTAGGTAGGCAATGAACCACATAAATTTCTACTTTAGCTGAAGATGGGCATAAAACAATAAAGCAGTTCAACAAAGAAGACCAACTACCCTATAGTCAGTGGCGCTTGACCGTTCCATATCTTACTTTACTTTCCTCGCTTTATTCTTCACTCTTTGATACGCCGGTTGCAGGGTTTACTAAACGCGTTTTCTTACCGTTCCAATGTAACTCATTTAGTACATTGTTGAAATTTGATCTGCGCGGACAGATTAACCTTTGTTAAAAACCTGGAGGAAATTGAGAAGGCCTGGACGAAAGCTTAAGGATCATAAAAAAAAAAAAAAAAAAAAATCGTAACTTATTTAGTGCAATTCATTTGCGCTGCCCTTTTTTTTTTAGCCAATTGGCTTACTTATCCTCTTTATGCTAAAATAGCGCCTCGCGCTTTTTCAGTCAAGTCTTCTGCAATTGGGTAAGTCTGCTAATCCTTTATCCGAGGTTTATCTGCGCAGACAGATTAACGTTTGTTGAAAACCTGCCGAGAGAAAATTGAGACGGCCTGCGCACAAGCTAGATAGATCGTAAGAAAAATAGGTTTAAAATAAGTATATTATAATACATATCCCAATGTAATATTTTCATGCTATTGGCTCCGAAAGATAAAGTGTTTAACGGCGAAGATAAACTCCTTCAATACCATAAGGATGAGAGCAATAAGCAACGCAGAAGCAGTGCATGCGACAAAAAAGATCGTGAAAACAGAGAATCCCATTGAGACTTTTGCGAATATCAGCCAGGAGTCATCGGGTTGAAGCACATCTTGAGCTGCTAGAACAACTTGCATCGCGCTTGTCAAGAGAGAGATAAGTGCGAAGATAAATAGCAGCGGTCCGTAGTACTGGGCAAAATGGGCACCATACTGCCATTCAACCCGTTGGTAGTTCGACTTGTATAAAAATATCTTGCACCAGAAATTGAGGCGTGTGAGTCTCAGCTCGCCAAACTGGTAGCGAGGAGAAGCCGAAGAATCTCTTATATCACAATGATCCATAAAGTTGACGAATTGAGCATATGTGATGGACTTTGGTATAAGCTGTAGGTCATCCCCCGTGGCTAGTCGAAAGTCTGATTTATGTCGGATAAGGTATGAATATGATCGTAGAAATCCACTAATCGCTTCGAGAAGGCTTTGCCGAACTGATTTCTCTAGGGGAGAATATGAAGAAACCAGGTAGTACTCCCAGAACGCGTGAGAGAAGATATACTCAGGTAAAGGTTTGAGAAAGACGCGATCATGGGCCCAGACAAGGTGTAAGCCCGGATTCTCAGTTATGACCAGTCTTCTGCCTCGGGTAATTTGCTCAGTAAGAGGCGAGATATTACTGCTACTTTGCGTGGACATCAACCAGAGGTGTGGAGCCATCTTATCCAAGTCTTCAGTGAGAAACTCGTCTTTGAGGCGCTCTCCAATATTCTGGTCTGTGAACTCAATGCGTGGGTCTCCAGGGAGATGCTGGTTGTACGTTCCATCCTCGTCAGTGTTGGAGACTATCCGATAACTGTTTATGTACAGTTCATTGCAAAGTTGGTTTTCTTTCTGGAAAGGAATGGCCATAGTCACTGACATTTCGAGAGGAAATGAGAAGGTGGGCTATATTTGACACCAGCAATTAAAAGTTCATATCCTCTATAAGAAGAGGTATCAAATCAAAAAGAGGCGAGACCATCATCTCACATGACAAGTCGCGAGATTAACCGGCTGGGAAAAAGGAAATCTCTGTTGAGTCATACATGTTTCACATTATGTATCAGTATGAGCGAGCGTATTGGTTGCTAAGATCACACCGCCTGCAGCCACATCTCTTGGCTCTGGAGGGCAGGGTTGAAAACGGGACAAAACAAGTATCATGGCTGATTTGATTTGTCGCTGTGGGCGGCGCTGGCTCAGCTCAACGATCCTGGTTTCATTTGGATCACATAGCTGCTGGTCGAATCGAAGTCCTTCCCACGTACCTTTTCGATTCGCGCATTGGAACTTCCCATCACCCCGCTTCGGCTCTACTCTCCCATCTCGTCGCTCTCGTTGCATGTACTATCGTGCAAATCATCTTCATACGTCCCTTACCATATTAGAATATCCTACCTTCTTACACGATTTCAACAAAATGTATCTTCGTATTGATGGTGCATTGCTTTTGACAATTCTAGTAATTGTTGCGTCATTGATCTTTCTTAGGTTTCGCCAGCCTCCCACGCGTACAAAGAAAGCCCAAACTGGATTACTCAGCGTGGTATTCGATGCTCCAGATGCAGAATTCGAGTGGGTGAATAATACCTTCCGGCCCGGATGAATTGCTGAGAATTTCCAGGATCATTCTGGTGCATGGCCTCGCCGCTGATCCAGACTGGACTTGGATACAACTGTTTCCCATCGACGCCCAAGATTCCACTGAAAAAGATAAAATAACACTGCATGATTTACTCAAAAAGAAATTTTCAAGATCCAGAATCCTGAGCTTTTCTGATAACTCTACTCATCTTGGGAATGACTCCGTCGTGAAGACTACAGAGGAAATTGGAAGGTCTCTTCTGAAGGAAGTAGAAGCAAAAAGGCGCCGACCGGTATGAAGCACGACATGTTTACAAAACTGATATTAACAGTACCGATAGCCTTTGCCGCTAATCTTCATCGGTCACAGTATGGGTGGTATCGTGACAAAGCAGGTTACGTATATATACTTCCCCGAAACCATCATGTTTCTAATACTACCTACTTAGGCTTTATGCACTCTAGGATCTGAAAAGACGCTTGAAGATACAAGCGGTATCGTTTTCCTCGGCACTCCGCATCAAGGGTCGTCTCTTTCCTGGCTTGGTAGCATCGTTTCCTTTCTTACTCAACCATGGGGATCTGATACAACACTGGTAATGTCGCTGACTGTTCGCAACCCTGAATTGAGCAATCTCAGAAGGGAATTTGAAGATAGACTCACAAGACAGCCTCGAAGGCCACACATCGTTTCGTTCTATGAGACAAAGGCAACATTCGTTGGATGTCTTTCTGCAGGCGTGGTAATATATCTGCTATTTGTCCTATGTCACTTACTAATGCCAAAGTGAAATTAGATAGTTCCAAGAGACTCGGCTAGTGTACACGCTGACTTAGAGGTGTATATTGACACGGATCACTCTGGGCTAAACAAGTGTTTCGGTGCGAATCCTAAACTCCTCGACAAGCTGGTCGATTGCATTGAGAAGTCGAGAGTCCCGTCATGTCTCGAACAAGTTGACAGAGTGCTGCGGACGTATGCCAATAAGGTTCTATGTTCCCAATCAAAGCTTGATAGTGGAACTTTGGTGGCGATATTAAACGTGACCAAGGCCGATGGAGGATTCGATTCCGAGGTTCTGACTAGTCTGAAAAAGCATTCCCCCATTGATCGAAAGTTTCTGAAGGATGTGGTCAACTTTATAAGGCGCGAGAATCCGTCGATAAAACAAACTACTATAGATATACTTGGGGCCGACACATCCTTGCCCGAAGACATACTTCTGAAAGTCACTACTATGATCGGGGATGCGCACTCAGATGTCAGGCACGCAGCATATATGGCTCTCAAGCACCAACTAGTTCTACCCGACACAATTTTGAAGTGTAAAGAGTTGTATCACCTCTGGTTAGCAGAGTCTACCAGGGAAGATATTTATTGCTTTGTTGAGGGTCGACATACATACCTGAACATGCCGTACAATCTGGGAAGGATCCAGCTTCAGGGCAACCCAGATGATCTTCAAAAGGAACTATACCAGCTGCAGAAGAAACTCGGGTTTCCATCTTTGATCAGGAATATGGGGCTAGGAGGGGACGAAGTCTAGGATTTTCATTGATAAATGTGGTTGACAGCAAGCCAGAAAGGATAAATGTAAATACTTCACGTTTCCGCGATTTTCTTAATGAGACAAATGATTTAACACAACTACGCTGCTATGCAAGGTACATAAACTCACTGTCGGTGAGTGCTTCGGTCTCGGCCTTCGCTTTTGCAAAATCGCCGACATGGCCAGGGTTTCATGTGTCGATCACCGCTCTCCACATTCCAAAACTGAAACATGGACACTACCTACGACGTCTTTATTATCGTCTTAGTTCGTACTTCACAGTGTTTCTACTGAACTGTAAGTCTAAGATCTCGGCGTCTACACGCAAATATGTCTCCGAGTATTCTTTTGCAAAACGGCTCAGTCATGATCCACGATGAGAGCGGCCGCATACAAGTTCCCAACTGAGATATTCTAATTTTAGATGGGATGATCAAGTAAGTAGGAAAAATATCTCTCCTGCCAAGGCTACTGAGGTTTTAGACTGTGCCAACAATATTATCAGTCCCGGATTTGTCGACACTCACCATCATTTATAGCAAACACAGCTCAAGGGATATGGCTTGGATAACTACTAGCTAGACTACTTCTCCGGTGGTGAGTAGACATCACATCGGCCATTCATGATAGTACATAACCGAAAGCCTGTGCAGATCTCCTGCAATCCTTCAACTATACCCACGACGACATTTACTGGGGTCAAGTGGCAGGCTGGAGTCATATTTCGGAAGAGGTCGGGAAAGCTAGTCTCGATTGCAAGAAATGGGGAAACAATAGGACTTGATTTCATTATGTCGGAAATTTATCGGAGTCAAGAGGCAATTAGGAAAAGGCGGGAAACTTGCAACTTGGAGCTGTCAAGAGACTTGGTTCTCAATATTGCAACTCCGAGGTTGTATTTAGGCGAACTAGACTAGCTTCATCCCCACAATCTCCTCATTCCCCGCGATGCTACAACACTATGGCTACTATGTACAAGATCGTCGCTCTGTTTATGGGGTTACCGATGTTTCTCCATGAAGATACCCAAGTGAAGCAGGATTTCTAAATAGACTATAGGCGGAGAACCCCACTCCTTCTACTACATGACGAGCACTTTGCCGATCCGCGCGATATAAAAGACGGCATCTTCCACGGCAATGGCGATGGACGTTTCATTTGCGCTCAATTCTACCACACCCGCAATGTTTTCTCAGGCTCTTGGGGCGTTCGCCCTGTTCAATTCTCTACCTCTGATCCAAGCACAACCCATCTCGGAGGAGCAATGCGCAACTGCTCGCTGGGAGCACAAGTCTAGGCTCTTTGTCCTCACAGACATCAGCAATGAGCCTGATGATCAGATGAGTCTGGTTCGTCTCCTAACATACGCCAATGAGATAGACATCCAGGGCATCGCAGTGACTACCTCAACATGGATGCCTAACAAGA
The DNA here is from genome assembly GCF_050947815.1 of Fusarium sambucinum. NCBI lineage: Eukaryota > Fungi > Ascomycota > Sordariomycetes > Hypocreales > Nectriaceae > Fusarium > Fusarium sambucinum. The sequence goes on along the minus strand of NC_139293.1, from coordinate 8,985,004 downwards.
TAGACTATGAGTCCGTCGTTGGTGTGCTGGATGGTTACAAAAAGGTTGTTGATAACCTCAACGCCAATGTACCTTCTGATGCACCTTATCCTTCGCATAAATTCATGCTTGAGCGAATCCACAAAGGCCACCCAGTCTATGGACGAAAGTCGCTCAACATGACTCTCAGCGATGGTGCTAAAGCGCTCATCAAGGCAGCTGATGAGGCCAGTACCCATGATCCTCTTACCGTTTCAGTCTGGGGCGGAAGTGCAATCCTGGCTGAATCTCTCCAGCACGTTTCTCGCACGAGGAGTGAATCTGCGGTTGACTCTTTCGTTGAGAAATTGCGCGTCTATGCAATCTCAGATCAAGACGATACAGGAATCTGGATCCGTCTCCGCTATCCGCAACTCATGTATGTTGTTTCCCTCCACGGCTTTAGCGAATATACCGATGCCTCATGGAACGGTATCTCAGGCGAGGAGTACCGCAACTTTGACCAAGGCGGTCCAGACTCAACTATTGTGTCAAATGACTGGCTCGAGAAACATATTCGACTGGGACCATTGGGTTCACACTACCTAAACTGGAGTTTCATCATGGAGGGTGACACACCCGCGTTTCTTCCCCTTGTGCAAAATGGCCTGGGCGATGTGAACAGACCGGACTTTGGAAGCTGGGGTGGTCGGTATACCCTCCTCGACCATTCAGGTCAGTCGAAAGTGTATGCCGATACATCCGACTACGTTGTTGGCAAAAACGGGAAGAGCTTTACTAGCAAGTTTGCCACGATTTGGCGATGGCGTGAGGATTATCAGTTTGACTTCGCAGCTCGTATGAAATGGAGTGTTAACTCTAACTACTCTGAGAACAACCATCAACCTGTCACCATCGTTAACGGGTCTTATGGTCCTGCACCCCTCAAGCTCGAGTACAAGCCTGGTCAGAGCATTGTTCTCGATGCAACTAAGAGTTGGGATCCGGATGGTGATGAGCTCAAGTACGACTGGTTTCACTACCGAGAGCCTGGCGAGGCATATGGACGAGGACTTGAGGGATTCGACCCTTCGTTGAAGATGAAGCCTATCTTGACGACTCAGAGCCCCAATGTCAATATCACCAATCTCAACTCTGATGGCAGTATTGTCAAGCTGGAGACTGCCAAGAAACTGAATGATGTAAGTGAAAGCTGTTCGACAAATGTTGCATATACTGACGAAGTTTCAGACCCTTCATATCATTCTCGCTCTTCGCGATGCTACCGAGCAGCCTCTTGCTACATACCGTAGAGTCATTTTGGAGGCAAAGTAGATTTAGTTAGAGGCGATTTCGGACTTTTGAATACAACGAATCAATTTTGTTCACTGATCTGATTTGTGAAAATAATTATATTATCGGGAAACACCAAACCTCAGATTCATCACAATCTAATCTCCACCTTCGTCACTTCCAACAAACTGCTTGACAGCTTCATCCAAGTCAACCGAGTAAAGCCAATCCACATCAAAAGGCTTTGTCTCAACCTGTACACCATCCACCTTCGGCATCCTCCTCTTGTTAATCTCATTGTTCAACTCGATGATCTTGTCAACGCGCCCCTGTCTCCCCTTCTGCCAGCGATCCAATGTGTCACTCAAACTCTTACCCTTTAGTTGACCCAGAACACCAGCGAAAGTATAAACATCCTCAAAAGCTTGGTTGACGCCTTGTCCAGCAGTGGGAGGAAGGGCATGGGCTGCGTCTCCGAGAATAGCAACGCGACCGTGCTTATCGCTTGAAGCCCACTTGTCAAGCTTGGGGAGAAGATAAAATGGCCAGAGATTGACTCTTTCGGGTGAAATGTAAGAAGTGGCGTTGGAGACAATTGGAGGGTAGTCTTCGTTTCCTTCACGAAGAAAGTCAACACACCACGTCTTGTCAGAGTTCATAGCTTTCCAGGCGTCACGGCCTGGATCTTCGCCAACGAACACTTTTTGCTTGCCAATGAGAACTTCTGAACCATCAGCTAACTGAGGTGCGATGACAAAAGCGCCGCGCTTGTCGTGCATAAAAGTAGCAGGGAGTTTGTAGTCGCCTTCTTCAAGCTTGAGTTGACTTGTTGGAACGGCGGCTGTGACACCAATCATGTTTGTGAACTTGGGTGTGAGGTCCGGATACATATACGATCTCACGCGGGAATGAATACCATCAGCGCCAACGAGAAGATTAGCTGTCTCTTCTGAACCATCAGTGAAGCGCCAAGTAACACTCTTCTCAGTCTCGCTGACGATTTGGTCAAACTTTCTTCCATATTCGACCTTGATTCCCGCTTCGCGAACAAGATCAAGGAGGATATTGATAAGTTCAAAACGGTAGACACGGATGCCAGTGTAGCCGTACTTTTCCTCGTTGCCAAACTCAAAGACGTCGACGAGCTTGTCGTCTTGAGATAGAAAGTAAAGCTCGTTGAACTTGTAGCTGCGGGGAAGGATGCGCTGGAAGACACCGAGTTTGTCTAGTGCGCGGAGGGAATTGGGGGAGAGCATGATGGCTCCTCCAATGTCAAATGGGGCACTTTGTTGTTCGTAAGCAACGCTCTCAATGCCTTGTTGGTGTAGCGCCAGAGCGAGGGCAAGACCTGAGAGGCCTGCTCCGATGATGGCAACTTTTGGGGAGGGCATTGCGATTGAGAAGTTAGATGGATTAAACGATGATGAAGTTTCGATCAATAAAGTATATTTAATTAGACGAGGTGCAATGAATTGCTGATGAGAGAGATGTAGATGTAGGGTAGTCACTTGTGTTGTGGAGTTGTGGATGTGTGTTGTGACATCCTCAGTGCTCCAAGGCGTTTATATATTCACCCACGACAAAAGCTAAATCCTGCCAACTCGCTCTTCAATAATGCGAATACTTCGGTCATTTGCTCAGCCATCGGTCTTTTTGCAAAAATCCCTCCATCTTACATGATCAATTGCGAGGTTTGCAACTAAGGATGCCGCTCGAATCCGACCTAACCAATCATCTTCTCATGTTATCGGCCGTGTCACTCCACCCGGCCGGTATAGTAGCGTCTCGGCCGATAGAGTATGGCACTGCCTCTCATGCGATTGGCTAAGGCATCGTAAGTATACACGCTTTACCAAAGTCATGCTAGTGCTGATTCCTAAGCCTCAGTGTGATTACTCATTGACCATATCATCTGTCCGGCCGATATGTCGGGTCCAGTCATATCGGCCGATACTTTGGGACAGAACGAAGAGGAGGTTTGCTATAAAGACAGTCACCACAAGTCCAGATGTTTTCCTTACTATCAATCCATTCTCACACATACACACTCCAATCAAGACTTCCAAAGTTCCAACAGTTAATTCTTTACAACAATACTCAGATACTTCACCCATAAACAACAATTTTACAATCACAATGCATTTCCTCATCATTGGCGCAACAGGCCGAAATGGCTCTTTGGCTGTCCAAGAAGCCCTCGCTCGAGGTCACACAGTCACAGCTCTCGTCCGCAACACAACAACCGCCAAACTTCCCTCTCACACAAATCTCACTCTTGTTCAAGGTGCTCCAACTTCAGAGTCAGACATTACCAAGGCCCTCACAACTCCTCAACCACCTCAAGTTGTCATCACTGCACTTGCACAAGTCCGCGTTACGGAGTCGCCTTTCGCTGCACTGCGTCCTGATACTACACCTGATTTTATGGCTGTCAGCATGACTGCTCTTATTGCTGCCATCAACAACTCGGTGTCGTCCACCAAGCCCAAGATTGTCGTTAATTCGGCACAGGGCGCTGGCTCTTCATGGCGTTCTATGAACCTTCCCGGAAAGATGCTGTTTAGCCATGGTAGTATGGGAATGGGGCTCAGTGATCACAACGAAGTCGATCGCCTTGTCAGGGAAAGTGGATTAGTGTTTGTCCTTTCACGACCGGTCATGCTTGCAGAGGGTGAGGCTCGACCAGTCAGGGTCTGGCCTGATGATGGAAAGGGTTGTGCTTGGATGCCCAAGATTACAAGGGAGAGTGTAGGAAACTGGCTCGTCGATGCAGCTGAGAGCAGCGAGTGGGATGGACGAGCACCTGTTCTTAGCAATTAGAACTGATGCGTAACCGCATCACGACGACTGTATGGGACATATAGAGTCTACGATGGAAGCTCATATAAGTATGTTTTGAAGAAACGAATCCTAACTTTTCTCTCATGACACGGTGCTAAGATAAATATAAGTGCAAGCACTGCAGGACAATAACCTGACTGTAAGATAAAAAATCCTACATAGCTATAGTTTAAAAAGAATTCTATGGCCCTCGGAATTTCCAGTTTCATGTATTAAATATCATTCGTAGTAATCCTAAATCCACTTGTTTTCCACTCTCCTACCAACAGTCGATTCTGTTGTAAGGAGGGCCCTGCCATTGACAATCTAGATACATTTATTAGTAAACATGATAAGACAGTAGTAGAACTTTTACTCACGTCCATTAGCAATACCTCCTTGGGCATTGGTCCAGTACTATAATAGCGGTCAGAAAACAAGATATAATGAGCATACGTGTATTACTCACAGCACATTCTGTACCCTGCTCGCGGGCATCTTCGGTGTTTCTCCATGTGCAAGACTCATGGGCAGTCCCTAGAATTGTTAGTTCTTGTTACGGATAAGTTTAATTCCACACATACAGCCAGTTCGGTATAGGTAGTGATATTCGTTGTTGGCAACCCAAGTTCCGTCGCCAGACTGGGCCCAGGCGCTAGTACCAACAGCGAGGGACAAGGCAGTGGCCAGAACCGAGAGAGTAGAACTGAATTGCATTTTGTATAGGGAGTTCGCAATGAGCTTTGTAAAGGTTGAGATTGTAGGCAATGAAGGTGAATGTGTTTGACATATGAAAAGAGAAGGTTGCTTATTTATATTTCTTACAGAACTTCGGTGGCAAGGAGAATAAAACTCACAACAGTTAGACTCGTTTTTAAGCGTGAGTTACTGACATGCTTAAACGGGTGTGTTCCGACATTCCTCTTTCAAGGATTATTCGAGTTTACTATTCGTGATTGCTAGACGTACTTTTGCAAATCGGAAGGATTCGAAATAGCCCGACAGAGAGCCACATTTCACGTAAATAGCGCGTATTCATTCTACAACGCTACCCTTTTCCATATAGCAAAACTACATCCGAGATTAATTTGAGCTAACACTAAGCCCATTAAGCATATATACATGGCAGAGAAACAAAAGAGCCGAGGTGGAAACCGTCTGGCTAAACTAGATATATCGATTTTCCCGTCGGGTAGGATCCAGTATCCCTGCAATCTGCATGCACCACAATAGATTTTTCGATGTCACGGTGTTTCTGATTGGCCCGGAACATATGTACCTTGCATCATTCACCGCCCGGTTCCTCCTAAGGATTCAATCGACTAGTCCAAGCCTCGGAAGGATTCTAAACCCTACGACCGTTTACCAGCTTACTATTCTGAACTAGAGAATCAGAGTCTAGATTCTCGAAAGGTGACATTCATCGCCACCGTCATTAGAATTATACCTTGCAATCATTTCGTCTAGTAACTCTACCTAGTGTAACGTCTCATGGAAAAATCCCTCTCGTTGCTTTCACTATAAACACCTGTCCTTAGCAACTAGAAATTACATGTGGGATATAATAAATTTAGGATAAAGGTTACACAGATAAAAACTGAAATTTTCGCTACCTACAGATCTTCCTTCTATTGAGCCCGCTCAAAGGACGGAAATCACATAAAACAAAAACAGAAAAGCCTGCCCAGTACTAAAAGTATATGAAAACTCCAAAATCTCAATCATGGCCCCCTTTTGCTCAGTTCGTCCTTCTCAGCCTCCCTCAAAATTGCTCCAGGATCCATGTTACACAGGTCTTGTCGTGCTTGCATCGTCGACGTCTGCTTCTCGCCTGTCTCGATTCTTTCGAATATGGATCTGACTGAGCTCCTGCACATGGTTATCAAGATAGTGAATCCTGATTCGTTCTGGATCAGCCAACTGGTTTCGGGTATCCCAGAACAATGGGGATATAGAACTCTTCCATGCCCAAACATGAACATAGAACCCAGCATTTGCCGCTGACCGCACAGCAGGAATCATGTCTGCGTCGCTTGATATAACTACAAAGACACACTGACCTGGAAAACTTTGAGCGTAGTTGGTCTGTAAGAACCTCCGGCTGTAGTTGTCTCTCAGAAAAGAATGAGTGTCGCTGACTCGGGCTTGCATGTCGGCGGTGAGTTGAGTGTCAGCTTCTTTCTCTTTGCCATTACCATTGCGTGGGCATTCAAAAACACTACGAATCTCACCTTTTTTGCAAAAGAGTTCGATCTGTGTATTGTTTTTGAGATCTGCACCGTAGATGTTGAGAAGTACCGACCCAAGGTTTGCAGTACCAATCAAGTCGAGATTCTGCATGATCATGTGACGAAGTGCTTTGATATCATAGTGCCACGGTCGCAAATGCCCCATGTCGTGATACTGGCAGAACGTATCGCCTCCAATAGTGAGGTTGGAGTGGTCGATGTAGACGTGTATGGGGTCCCCAGGGGACAAGTTTGGATGTCCAGCCGACATTGTGACGGTTGCTGGGGCAAAGAGTTCTCTTTCTGCTCGAGCTGTTGATCTGAGGTAATACTTCATGGCGTTTGTTTGTAGGTGGTGTTTCTGAATTGGATGAGATCAGATGGGAGAGGGGGAATATGCTGGATTTATATACTCATAAATTGACAAGGGAGTCTTCCCGCCAGGATTAGGATATCATTGGTATTGGAAGGCCTCCACCTTTTGTTAGACGAAACTTTAGATGTTTTGATCCTTTGCTGGTTTCAGATGTCTAACAATGCAGATTTCACGACAACGCCCCAAGACGTCTTTGTGTATCAATCGTCTAACCCAGCGTCAAAGGCTAGAACAATGGCTTTTTCCTTCTTGTGCTTAGATGGCCAAGACTACAATGGAGATTGTAAAGTGGCTTATCAATACATTTAAGAGCAGTAAGTGAGATGGATAATCACCTATACTTAGCAAGTAGACATTATGCGCGATTTATCATCGGTTTTAATCTTGAATTGTCGAATGTCTAATAGCTATAATATTGATTCTAATGACGCTATATAATTTGTTTCAAGTTACAGTGACAGCACTTGGGCCTATGTACTGATGCTATCGAACTGTGGGCAATCGACGGCATCACGCAAAGACGAGTCATAATTAGTAAGAGGTCTATCATACATTTAAAACGTGAGATACGATTCCGATGATTAAGCCTATTCAAAAAGAAAACTCGCCCAATTAAATTAAGCTGCCGCTCAGTAACAAAACTTCTCAGAAACTCCAAACTCCTCGATACAAACTACTTTCTCCTCACTCGTCGGATGCTCACAAGCATGAGTCATTTCCCTTCAAAGGTCATGGAATAGCATAATTTAAGACTCCCATCTCAACCCCATAACCAATCTAGCCAGTAAATCATTTCTACAATGCTTCCCATGTTTGCATAGCCGATTTCCGTATCTAACACGCCACAGACCTTTGCTGACCGTCAACATGACCTTGTCAAACAACCGCAAAGGTCTACTGCTTGAGTCGGTACAGGTACAAATCAAGCTCAAAAATCTTGACACGCCTCTCCTGTCGTGCGAGAATTCGAAACTCACTCGAGAGACGCTTCGACCAAGACCACACATGAACATGGAACCCACACTCTACTGCTTGCTTCACAGCGGGTATCATATCAGAATCTCCTGATACCAAAACAAAGACACACTTACCTTGCGAAGCAACAGTGGCCATGGCTTTCACAACCATATCGACACAGAGTTTAGTGTCGACTTGTTTCTCTTGGCCCATGGAGTTTCGTGAACAACGAAAGACAGTAACATTGCTCCGATTCTCTTGATCAAGATTCTCGATTTGTGGATTGCGGTGAAGAAATGAACCATAGAAATGAAGGTGTGGCGACTCAAAATTCACAGTTCCCCTCCGGTTAAGCTTTTGCATGATGATGCGGTGCAGTTCATTGACGTCGTATATCCAAAAATTGCGTGACCAAAGACAAACGGAGTTGTGCTCCTTTTTTCCTCCTTTAACCAGGTTTGAATCGTCAATGTAAATATGCACAGGGCAGAGAGCTTCGTTTTGGGAAGACATCGTGAGGTTGGTGGTCTGGATCTAGAGTGATCCTGCTGTTCTGATGGGAGATCTGATAGAGTATGTTGATGTCGAAGTAGAATTGTTCAATGTGGTGATAATTCCTCTACAGTACCCTTGAGATAGGACGGGAAATGTTGAATATATATACCAAGGCGTTGACAAGGATATATTCTAGCTAGGATCAGGATTAAATTGTTGTTCAAAGGGAACTGCGTCTCGTGTAAAAAACCTGTAAGCCATTTCACGAATCCGTCTAAGGTTCTTTTTAAAAATGAATATGCAATGCACTCTTGGGGACAATGCTTTCAGAATCCTTCATTCATCCACCCCTGACACTGTATCAAAGACTACAATAATAGTTCCATTTTCTTTCGAGACAATAATAAAGAGTCGTCCAGTTGCCTTTGCTAATACCGATGAGCTCAAAAATCTCCCGCTTGCCTCTTAGTATAAGCACCAAGCCACGAGAAACTGTATACAAAATACACAATTTTTAGGATAGAGGCTATGCAGACAAGAATCACAATTTTCACTATCTAAAGGCTGTTTTTCTGTCTATCAAGCCCGCTCGAATAACAGAAATCGCCAATAAAGAAACTAAAGAAAAAAACGCCGCCTGGTACACAAACTCCCAAAACTCCCGGATCTCAACACTGATCCAAATTCCGCTTGACTCGTACATGCTACAGCATTGCGACCTACATAGGAGATCTGGTGAGCTGATCCAGCCACGTGTCCAGTTCGTGAATCCTGATCTGCCCTACCCCATACAATGGTCTGTTCTCCAAATGTTCTTCGAGACGTCTGAAGCTCTGGGAGAGGGAACTCCGCCAAGACCAAATATGAACGTTGGATCCCAACTCTAGAGCCTTCACTGCAGCAGGGAAGAAATCGCCATCTCCTGAAACCAAGACGATGTCGCATGGCATTCCGGCATCAGACCAGATCTTGGCATGTGCGGTCATGTCGATAGCGAGTGTGACATCAGCTTCTTTCTCTCGTCCACGACTGTTCCGTGGACAATCATAGCCGTAAACGACATTTTCTGCTCGAAAATGGTTCAGCTGATCGTTACGGCGAAGATTAGCACCATAGACGTAGAATCTACGTGCTCCGAATATGTTGAAACCGCATTGTTTCATGATGATGCGGTTCAGTTCAGTGATGTCGTAGCTCCAGTCAACACAAGTCGTAGCGGCCAGACGATTGTGCAACTTCGTTCCTCCAATGGCAAGGTTGGAGTCGTCAATGTAAATGTTTTTGACAGACATTGTGGCGGTTGATGGTTGGGGAATAGAATGATCTTACCGTGTTTGTTGAGGGTTTGATGTGGTAATTCGAGGGATCGATAGAGTGTGTTTGTGAAGAATCTTCTGTAGTACACAAGTCCAAACAGGGAATGGTGGGAATGCTATATATACTCAGCCATGAACAGGGGCATACTCTAGCTGAGTTTAGGATCTCAGTAGTGTTGAAAGACCTCTATGTCTTGTGTAAGGCAACAACTAAAAGTTCCATGAATCCTTTGCTGGTTTCAGATGGTATTTAATGCATATTTAGAGGCAATGCCTTTAAGAGCCTTTGTCTATTCACCCCCTGATCCTGTGTCAAAGACTGTAACAATGGCCTTCACTTCCACTCGCGTCAACGACAAAGGATCAAGTTACCTTTGATGATACTTACAAGCTTCCTGTATACGTTGACTTACGAGGAAAAAAGCTGTGTTACTTGTTATTGCTATGCATGAACGGCTGTTGTTCTTGTAGTTGAAAGAAGAGTTCATGTGTCTCCCAAACAATTCCCCAAAATGTCCTTGCGAAATGAACTGTTTAGTCCAATTCCCGACCTTGTGTACTCTGCATTTAATAAGCACTAGGTACTAAAAAGGTTCTCGTTCTGGAACTATACTATCTCATGAAGAACCTCTTGTTGAAAGACCATGCGTTGGCACAACAGAAAAGAGTCAGATTGCGGACAAATTTGTCAGATTACATATTAAACAAGAATAACATTAGCTATCCAGTTCTCCAAAATACAAGGATCTAAAAATTCAAGCTCCTCTTTAATATCCTCCTGTCTGGAGGAAAATACACCAATTCGCTGATATACATTGTCACCATCCATGAACGACCTTGTCACTACAAGTCCTTCCAACCACGGGATATTTGTTCCGCTTTCGCGATCCTCGCGCACGAATAACAAAAATGAACCTTTCAGATATACAAGGTCAGACTTAGAATGGTCAAGGGAAATAGAAAAACATCTTCCACGCCATATGGGGCTATCCGAGTAAACCCCAAACAATGTCCCTTCCCAACCGGGCGTGTCGAAAATCTTTTCAAGTGGTAACGATATTAGAGGTGCTGTGATATGAATTTGTCGGTTTGTCCTTTTTGTGAAGTTTGGTATCTTGTTGTCCGATGGAAATCCGCGAATACATCTCATACACGGAGTCGAGTTCTGGTTGTCAAGAAATGGAATGTGGAAAATTCCCTGTGCTGAGGCCCAGGACCAACTGGGGAAGTCCTCAATCTTGGTTAGTTCGCCACCTTGCGGATCTTTCTTCCAAAGTAGGCTATCCGTGCATTATACTCGAATATTCCTGCCAAATAACGTACTTTATGGCGGTTCGATAGATATGTTGCAATTCCCTGGATAGCAGCCAGTCGATCCCTAGAGTTTGTGAGATTCATTTGGTTGTAGCAATAAATGAGGCGACTCCAGTGATAGCCAAGGGCCTCATCCTTGCTCGAGTCCAAGATCTGCCAGATTTCTGTCGATGTGTTGGGAGAGAAATTCATCTCGAAAGGACATTCACTATTAATACTATTAATGGTGGTCCCTTCTCTTTGGCAACCAGGGATAACAGGTTCATCATCATGCAAGACCTTCTGGCCCTCCCAGAAGAATCCTTTCTTGCACTCCCAAATCAAACCATTCCTGGTCCAGTGTAGTATTCGAGGAGATAAGATCCATTCTTGAAGACACCAGGCTCGCTCGAGCAGAGGATTTCGAAAGAGCCTCTGGGCATTATGTGGACACCCAAGGAGTTTGCCGCCAGGGTTGCTCCATTCTCTAAATGGAAAGTTGGCCACTGGTCGTTCGACCAGTATTCCTTCTGAGCTATCCTCTGCACTTGACGCTGCGATGCAGCAATAGGCATTGGAATAGTAATCACACATGTTGGCGGATTCTTTCAGCCAGTCTTCCGTTCCTCTGTCGTTGTCTGGTTGAATGATACATACTGCATCCACCCAAAGATACCGAATCTTCATTCGTCTTGTAATTCCAATGGCATCTTTTATAGTCCTGGGAAGTTCCTGTATAGACATCTGTGTCTTTCTCTGTTGAAAATTGTTTTGTGTTGTTCGTGCACTTCGGTTCCCATTTCCCCAACGATAGCTCAATATCAGGTACAGGGGCTTCATCTCATTCCTTAGATAGATTTTCTGGGACTCAACGAGTCGGGTAATGTCTTCAACATGTGTACCGACATCTATCAGTCGAGTTGGTAAGGCTGATGTACTAGATGTACACGATTCCAGTGAAATGCATTCCTCATGTTTCCCGGACATGGTACAGGCCGTCAGCCATTGATTGATGTTTTCGAAAAGGACATTAAGGTCATTTTCTATGGTATCTAGGGCTAGCCCTGTAACGTTCAGTCAGTATGAGTTCATCGCCAGTAATACCATCCTTTTTAAGGTATGCCATACGATTCACAGTTGGGAGTCTTTGTGCTGGCGGCTGTATGTTGCTATCCTCCAACAGGTCATACGTGCGACTCTTTTTATAACCGTATTTCTCCGATCCAAGCTCAATAAAATTAAATCGTGAGAGCTTCCAATGCATGGGGTCGTCGTTTGCAAAATCTACACCGTCGTAGATAAACACAACCCGCAAATTCTGACACATTGGGCATCCTTGGTCGCATGACCTCTCGAGTTAAGCAAATGTCCTGTGATGGTTAAATACAAAGTCCCCAATAATAAATTTATGAGTGTCGAATATATCCCAAGGTATCCCCCGGCACTTCTTGCAAAGCACTTCGCTAGGGGATCTCTTAGTCAGTGGAAGTTGGGAAGGAGTGAGAGACATTGCAAATCAAAATTGGCACATAAGACACCAGACTATTTAGGAAGTTGAGGATTCTGCAAAGGTTAAGGGACATTGAGAGATATATAAGATACACTCGCTATGCTACAGCATAGCCTCAAGACGATCACAACGTCAGCCTGCATATTCGCCCCACCCTGTGTGCCTGATCGTTGGTATAAAGCCCCCCAAGTACGTGGAGACATGAGGCAGAATTGTGGATTTTATCTTCATACAAATATGGTCTCTCGATTATCTGCCACGCATTTTAAACCTGAACAATCATTTGATAGATAGAACAGAAATTGGTTAATAAGATCGTATTCTGCAGCTTCTTTCACACAGCATACACTGGGCACTTCAAAGACCCTTTAAGCATTCTTTCACCTTGGCCTTGTTCATTACCCAAGTTACTCGACCTCGAACTGGACTGGCTCGACCGGACCAAGTCTAATTGGTGGACCACTTGCATCTTCGCAACCATGCCTCGCTTCACTCTGCCCAGGAGGTGCCATGACATCCTCCTTCTTTCCATAACGCCACCATTTAACCTCCTCATCCTCGCGAACTTCCAGTCGATACTTATGGCCTGGTGTAAAGGCTTTGTCACCCTCAATCGCATGCTCCCTCAGAAATCTATGCGAAATAGTTACGGGCGTTTCTGGTTCCAGGGTAACATAGTACTCGTCATCAGGGCCGCCGAGTTCGCAACTGAAGCCTGGTCGCTTTGGACCCTTTGTGACATCCATCTGAATAGGCGAATCTGTCGTGAGATCTGTGCATGAAAAGTTCTTGCGTCTCTGGGCTAGTGCCAAGTTGAAAACAGTATGCCAGGTAAATATGGTGATGGGTGAGGAAGCATGAGAAGTTACTGTGATTGAGAGAGTGGGTGGTGATTCAGAACGTCTTGTGAATTTTGGTGGGTCAATAGACATGCTGATCGAAAGCGTCGGGGGTCTGGAGGTAGGATCAGACATTTTGTAGAGTGAAAAGTAAGAAATAGATGAAAGGTAACAGTGAAATTTGGAGGGAGGTATAGGTGTGCGGCGTGGTCTTATATATCATGTTTGGTGACTCAGCCTTGTTACATGACATCATTCACGCTTATTGATCGTTCACATGTACACCTCGACGACAGTCCATAGGAGGAAATAACATGTATTGTCATAGAATGTAAAGATGTATGAATGCGAAAAACAGAACCCGAGAGATGACAACGTCCTTACCATTTATATACCCCATCTAAGCCTTTCGCTTCGAATCTGCCTTAGTAGGCGCATCAAAACTCTTTCCACAGATGATGGTCCAATGTAACTCATTAGCAAACCACGAATAATTATCCGCATTATCCAGCTTGTCCTCCCGGCTCAACTGCTGACTGTCATAAGGACCATAAGCATGGTCATCAGTCCCCAGTTTCGAAAGAATGCCCTTGACCAGATTATCATAGTGGGTATACTCGTGGATGAGAATGGATCCAAGACTCTCCATCTTGGATGATACACGATCATCAAACTTGTCGCACCTGACTGGGTCTACGCCATCGTAGCCCTTGCCGATTCCGCCGCTCTTAAAACCTTTGGGACACATGATGATCTCGGGGTTTTCACCACCTGCGTCTCGGGTTTCGGCTTGGGTATCGCCGTCGCACGAGAATTCACCGTCATCGGGATCCTGGTAGTCGGGCATAATCTTGAGCTTTCCGAGAAGTGCATTACCCTTTCCATCTTCATGGTCATCTCCCAGAATTGCATCAAAAACCTCTGCTCGGGTAATCAGCTAGTTTCACAGCCAAACTAATGGTATTACTTACTGTTGACAGTATCTCTATCGTCAGGATGAAACCACTTTGCAAAGATCTCATCGGAGATAGCACTTGGAGTCAAGGCATAGTACGCAAGCTGAAGTGCATCACGAGCTCCCTCGCTAGCTTGCTTCTTCTCTTGTTCTGAGAAGGCACCGTCGATGATTGGGGGGTCACGCTTGTCCAGGAACTTGGCAAAGGACTTGGAAGATCGAGGAGCCGGTGAGGCCAGAGCGAGTAGCCCGGTGGAAAGAAGAAGAAGAGCCGATTGCAACATCTTGGAGAGATTTGTGAGTTACTTGGAGAACTGAGAGCCGTCGATGCTATGATTTGATGATCCAAACAGAGGGCATTTTGGTCCTTTTTATAGATACGACTTTCACTTGTTTCCTCTCTATTCTTCATATGCAACATACCGTTGCTTCATGTTTCCTCACTTAGAATTCCACGGCACGTCTGACCATCGAGATCTCAGAATTACAGACGAGCAACTAGATCGTCATAACTGCTCGGTCCTTTGGATATCTCTGCTGACAGGATTCCGTTCCTCTATCTAAACGACGTCGTATCTTACCCATCCGATCCTTCCTAACCCGCAATATGTTTCACCTAATAGCCAGTCACGATGCGATTCATAAACAGCGCACGGAATATGCATGAGCCCGGTGCCGAAGGCTAAGTCTTGTGTGAGTGGGCTGGTTGGTTATGCTTATGAACAGCCTTGTGGAACAAATGCAGCGCATTGCTGCCAAGTAGAATTACCGGATTTTTTCAGCTTTGGGTGATCCTTTTCAAGACATTTCGGCGTATTCAATTGGGGGCTGATGATCTTTTGCCGAGATCTAATGTAGATCATTCCTGTTGGGCGCACCTGTAGGGATCTTTTGTTCCCAGGAAGGCTCAGTTTTGAAAAATGTTACCTTATTGATTCATAGACCCCACTACGATGGAGTGTCAGATGATATGAGTCTACCTACTTGTAACAAATATCAGACTTGTCAGCAAGGCAGAATGCGAGATGCAGAGATCGCCAGTCATGCGCCTAGTCGTAGCGCCCGAAAGTGGTGTCACGGGCCGCCAGGAACAAAACGCCCGGATCCAACGCTGTAACCTGTCAGCATGATATAAATCATCCGATAGGATCTCTTTGGAGCCTACAAAGGGTTGTTTCAGTTTCTATTGGTCTAAATCGATTAAATTTAAGGTATCTCTATTTAACACTTAAGAGTATATATAAATTATCCCTATTCGAAAGAAATTAAGGCTATACTATTAGGAATATTACGCCATGCTAATTATATCCTTATAGGTAGGTCTTGAAATTACTTACATGCTGGCCCTAGTAACTGGTCTTATAATAGAAGTAATGCAGATAGTTAGAAAATTAAGTATGATTTATTTACCCGATATCTTAGCCGCTTAAAACTAACATTCCAACTCCTACAAAGTTTAAACAACCCCTGCATTACTAACAATCCTGATAAGCTACATATAATAAGATGAAACACATCCTATTTTCTTCGGAGCTGCATCTTGACAGTTATGACTACCTCGTTTTCTCAGCAAATAGAGACTGCGCTTACCCCGACATTTACCACTTTACTCACATCATGAACTGCTTTGCTTGCAATTTAACTATTGACTCATCTAAGGTCCAATATCATGATTGTAGCTACGCTGAAATAAGTCTAGCTGCCGGAATCAATTGCTCGAGGTGTTCCGTTGTGTTTCAATGCATTAGAACTGTTGACGTCCGTGTCTCGGAGATTACAAAGGTTCGGGTATGGGCAGACTATTATTGCAAGCTGTACTTGCGAAAAGCCCTAGTTGATAACATCACGAATCTCTCACGATAGAAGCAGCGTTATTTAGTCAATTAACTAGATAATCTACACCAAGCCTTTAGCTTCAGGCTTCTTTATCTAGACTTCTTCTAGTCGCATATTTATAGTCTTAGGCTATAACTAGCATAATCTCTATAACTTAAAGGCTTTAGCTGCTATTATTACCTGCCTCTCTAACTAATTAAATTACTTATTATATAAGATAATTAGCTTATTAAATGCCTTAAGGAATTTATTTTACTATTTAAATAATTTAACCTTTTCTTTTAAGGTAATCTTTTTAAGCTATTATATTTCCTTTAACCTTTTTTTTATTTTAATTTTCTTTTTTTTTTCTTTTTACTTATCCTTTTTATATAAAATTAAGAGATTTAATTTATAAATAAAGGCTATTAATTTAACCTTTATAAAAATATCCTTTTTCTTTATTATATAAAGGTTTATTATCTTTATATATAGCTTAATATCTCTATTATAATTAACTATAGTCTTAATTATATTAAAATATAAGCTATTAAGGTAATAATTAAAATTAATAGCCTTTAGCTTAATAATTAATATTATATATAAGAATTATAATAAGTTAATTATATATAATAAGAGACTAGGATTAATTAACTTTAATTTTACTTAATTAAGTAATAATAAATAAATATTTTTAACTTTTAGCTTATTAATTAATTAAAACTATAAGAGAAAAAAGTTATTATTATCTTTAATATAATAAAAGTTTCCTTTATAACCTTTATTATAAGGTTTATATTAAAAAAGTTATATTATAGAAAAAACCTTATTTTAAGAGAACCTTAGATTTAATTATTATTAAAAATTTAATTTATATAAATAGATTAACCTTTATTAAAAACCTAGAGGAAATTAAGAAGGCCTAGGCAAAAGCTTAAGGATTATAAAAATAATAGTACTTGCAAAAAGGGTCTACCAGTCTAGACATATTCACTGAAAATGGTAAGTCATTTGGCATTCTACACATATACACTATGTCGCTGTTAAGCGTACCTCCACTATACCTTCCCATTTCTGACCTTCCCGATTGTTAATATTATACTAATAGTCAATTCTGCATTTGGAGATGGCAGTTTTCCATATAGTGACCGAATTAGAAGTCATGTCCCTAGAGCAACGGACTCTGATACCACTTTTGCAACGATCTAGTCATGAATTACGGAGTGTACAACCACTCATGATGCATCCCATCGTCAGATTCAACATGCCCATCATCCAGTTATGTACCCAAAAAGACTACTTGATCGTAACGGAGAAACTATCATCCTGCGAGAGAATATTCAGCCCGCCCTCTATGTTTGTTTGAGCCATTGCTGGGGAATCAACGTGGACGTGGCCAAGGCAACAACAAATAATGTGAATGACTTGAAGACAGACATTCCTTGGAAACAGCTCACAGCAACCTTTCGAGATGTCATAATGATCTACCGCCGTTTAGGAATCTTTTACCTGTGGATAGACTCTTCATGCATTATCTAGGACAGCAAGGATGACTGGAAGGACCAGGCTTCAAGTATAGCCGACATTTATGAGAATGCTCTCATTACAATCGCTGCTACCAAGTCTAAAACAGCACCGAAGACTGCTTTGCACAATGCGATCAAAAGTATTTAGCAAAGGTAGTACCAGGTCATCAAGGTATTTACGTCCGTCAAAGGCCCCCATTATTCCCGTCCCATTGGATTGAACTGGATCGGAGTCCCGACTGGCCGTTGATTAACCGCGCTTGGATCTACCAAGAGATGAGGCTATCACAAAGGGTTTTACATTTCTGTGCCAATGAAGTAGTATGGCGATGCCAGACAGTACATCAAAGCCAAAACAGAAGTCATGTCCAATATTTCGATGATAGTAGGAGAGCCAGAAATATATCGCACGAGCATGTACTGTACTTAAATCTCCAGGAGAATCCCAGATACCTCTGGTATCGCACTGTTCAAGAATATTCGCGCCTGCAACTAACCTTCGAAAGCGATACAATGACTGCCCCGGCCGGCCTATTAAACGCATAGAAATTATACGGCCCGGTGACCGGTATCTGGCTGGTTTGTGGGAGAAGACTCCTGTTCGACCTACTTTGGAGGGTCTGGCCGAGTCCAACATCCGGAAAACAAAGGAGTCTCCCATTTCCCTCGTGGTCCTGGGCCTCGGTTGGCTCTCAGGTTATGTGGCCTTGCCGTGTCGATGTAACCCTTGACTTTGTGCAGGTGGAGGAAGTTCAATGCATCACCACTGGTCCAAGCCATTTGGGCGAATTTTCAGAAGCCACTATCACCATACAAGCGCCTCTTATCGATGCAAAACTTGCTGTTGTCGCCGTGGAGAACGGCACCGGTTGATCTCAGCAACAAAGATATTATAAGGGTAGATCAACTCTATGTTCATAACTATATAGCCGACCGCCTCCCATATGGCGTGTCTGCATTAGATTTTAAGCCTGACCTATCTGGTTTCGTTGTCCCCATAGGCGTTAACACAGCCGAAGACTTCTTTGTCGCTATTTATGACCGGCAGAGACCTGGCAGTGAACAGTATGATAGAATTGGGTACGTATAGATAAGCCATTTATCCAAGAAGCGTCGATCGGAGGCCGTATGTAACCGTGACTGTGAGTTGTGGGCTCAGGTGTATAGAGATAGTGTCTATGTGAAGGAGCTACTTGAGGGCTTATCCACTTCTATAATAGTACTGGTTTAAGTTGCCAGAAACTTATATTCTCTTAAAGTAACTTTCCAATAATAATAAGTTCACCTTGTTATTGATAATTTTCGCGATGAATAAACCAGATAAACAGGGGATCGGCATATCTTACCTTTTATCTTGGCACCTGATTATCAGGATTCAGCTTAACTATCCAATTATCGTAATACAGGGCAAGAGTTCACTGTGAGGCCTCTAGGGGCTATGCTATGAATGAATGTTGAAAGCAGTGGACGATTCTCACTCCACGCTAGTGATGTGGCTGCTTACCCTCATACAGGTAACCTCCTTCTTGGATAAACTTGCAGTTTCAACTTCGCCGCAGGCTAAGGACCAACTAAGTAAGATCAGGCTCGGAGCCTGATTTTGAGAAGTCGGCCGCAACAGCAAGACATGAGGCCATTTTCTCACTTTTTCATGCTAGACTGCTAATCAAGACATAAACTTTAAATTCACTTACCAGTTGAAGACACAGCGTATACCTTGATCTGGCCCACTTCAACGATATGGCAACTCAACAAGGTTCAGCAAATGGCCGCCCTATTGCCGGCACAAAGTCTAAATCGTCCAAGACCCTGAAGCCTTGGATATACAAACAGCTTGAACTTTGGAGAGATGTATTGAACACTTTTCTGAGGGCCATCGGTCTTAGAATCATTTCTTTCCTTCTCAGACTTAACGCGGACGAGAAGCCTAAAGTTCTTATAAAGAACTCTCGATGGATTGCACTGGCGCGATGCGCTGTTCACGTCGTCCCAGCTTTACTGACTGTTGGACTGAGCGCTTTAAACTTCGTTGGGTTCTTCGTCGGCGGAGAGCTCCATGGTGCTCAAAATGATGATGAGTCCAAGTTGGGGGCGTTGCAAGTGGCGACCAAAGTCCAAGAACTTCTTATAGTAGCGAGTCTCAGTACTGTCATCTTCCATGCGTTAAGGTCGGAGGTCATTTTCGGTCCGGGTTTACCACTAGGCCTGCTTGTTTCAGGCTTTTCGTTCTCTTCTATCTCGTGAGTTCTCACATAGGTCACCCTAGTTAGCTTCTACTAACTAGTGAGATATGTCTTCTCGCCTGAGTTTCTGGGAGGGGTATGGCGGAGCTGGAAACAGATGCGTAACACTACGAATGAAGTTGGCACAAAGGTCAGAAGATATGGGCTTATTGCGTTACTTCTGGTTGGGTCTCTGCTCGCACTTGCGGCAGCTCCAGCCACAGCCGTTCTCATGATCCCCCGAGTAAAGGACTGGGAGGTAGGAGGCGGGGTCCATTGGCTCATAGGTGCGTATTTCCCCTTCGAAGCATGAGAACAGAGTTCTAAAACTTGAATCAGGAAATGATGAGTCTCTATGGCCCACGAACCTGACAGCGAGCCACTACCAAGGCATTAACTGCACAGAAGGTGCAGATCCATTCGTTAACCCAAGATGCCCCTCAACTGGTTTCAAGACCTTATTTAATCACTTCGAGAATCTCTGGCGTCTGCACGGAGACCACTTCAACAACGACCTACGCGATCCCTTTATCCGGAAAACTCTCTACTCTAAACCCGCACTTCACCGAGATGCCGACACCTGGGTTTTTACAACACATCATGCAACAGCTGTTCTATTGGACGCCGTGCGTGGAATTCACCTCAAGGCCCTTGACTATTTGTATAACTTCCATCCACTTTTAAACCCATGGCCTCAATACCTTGTCCTGGCGTCACGACAGCGATATGAGGTAGAGACCATGGTCCCAGCTGCAAGAGTGCTATGCAATCCGCATAGCATAATGGACTTGGAAGGGCGCAATATCACTGTTGGGTTCCCTCATTTCGACTTGATCAGCTCGTACATCAAAACGAATTTCACAATTGATGGTGGACCGTTCCCGGCTTTGGTTACATTGAATGTCACTAGACATATCACCAAACACCTGGTTCACAGAGGAATACTCAACAAAGAAAGTGATCCATTGAACAACTCGATCTTTACCGATACTCGCTCGATTATTGCCGCTCCGGTAGACCTATGGCCTAGCACCAATAGCTCCCTTGGTGTTGTAATTCTCCTAAAGGACGTTTGGAATCCTGCAGAAGGATTGAATCACAATGTTCTTGCCTGTTCGATCGACGCACGTTGGGTTAAGAGTAAAGCCGTTATATCCAGCATTTGGGGGGTCTGGATGCCACACGAGTACTACTTCGGTCGGGTTGTTAACCTGGTCGAGACAGAGTTAGAGGTCCAAGCCCAAATAGGTTCTTTGCCTTACGATCCACCTAAGAACGAAACATTGAGACCTATCAGGATGAGCACGGACTGGTACGATATGCTCTCGCCGACGATACCTGACCAATTACCTGCGAATGTATCCCAGCTTCCCTTTATTGGATCAAAGATGACCACGCTTGAAGCGTTTTTCAAGATCCAATATCATATAAACTTCTGGCGAAGGCAGTCTTTCGAAGTGGTCATCGCAACTGCGATAGTTGAAGGTCTTTCTCGTTGCGGCTTGGCAACAAATGATCGTAAGATTGACATTATTGATGGTGTGGAAACTGAAACCCTGGCTAGGCAGCTGGTCCATGCAGGTGGTCCCAAAGAGCCTTTTCAAAAACCAGATGTGTCGGAAAAGCTGAAGCCAATGAACGTTAAGGCCATCTTTAGAGGCTACGTTATGACCTGTGAGGGATGGTTCGATTGGTTGTCTAACATAGCACTACTTATCTATGCTGCTATCGCGCTTACACATTCTGCCTATGTCATATGCAAGGGCCAGACAAGTAATGCTTGGGACTCAGTCTTAGAGATGCTGGTCTTATGTCAGAGATCGCATCCACCTGCTACACTCAGTCTATCCAATACTTCAGTGGGTGTCGAGTCCTTCCAAACAGTCGAGACTTTAGTCTGGGTTGACTTTGTGGAAGATAGTTCAAACACGAGCACTGCCAATCAGATCGCTAGGGGCGAGTTACAGCTTAAGGTCGGGGATAACCTGGGTCCTAGGGATAATAGGTTGAAGCCGACGGCTGGTGTTATATATGGAACTATCTAGGCTCTACCTAGATCACTAGAATTCCGGCTTGATTATTTATCTATCATAGTACTATTTAGACGCTAGCCTTGAAGTTTAAGGCAGCAATATATTAAGACTACTATTTACTATATTTATTAATAGATAATAGTCAAAATTAAATTTCAAATAGATTTCCCGCGCCTCATCCATATGATATGACACATACAGTGTCAGCGCGGTAAACCATAGGATAAAAAGAGATGATATTTTTACACAGTGGCCTAATAGGCAGGCTTGGGCCTTTGCTGTTGGTTGCTTGCATGTCCTGAAACATATAGTGGCCATGTCCCTTGTAAATGTTGAACCAACATGCATAAACCCAAACCAACACAGGTCAGAGAGACCAGCACTGGGATCAGGCTGCAAGTCGACAAGGATCAGAATGGACAACTGTAAGTAGCCGACTATCTCCTCATGAATAGAGCCGGAAGACTGACAATGTTTACCAGTGGCACTGGAGTAGGAACCCACAAACTAAATAATACTTGACACTAACGCTGTACAGCTCAATACAACGCATGGTGTCTAAGAAATGGTGACCATCAAACCCCGAAACGCGGACACGAGAATTGGAATGCCAAAATCATCTGGAAAATGCGTATGGAACTTGAAGGTCAATGGGACCTCGTCGAAGAAGAAGTGCCAGAAGCTTTCGCAGCCATTTCTGATCGTGTCAATGACCTTTTGAACTCGTTCAAAATCAGTTTACATGGTAAGTTTGCACTACGGAGAGTATTTGAGACTGGCTGACATGATTTCTTTGACAGATTTACTACCTCAACGGCTTTCGGACGCCATTATCCAAACTGTTGACTTGCAGGTTGGTAACCTTGAGTACATGATGAGCAGAGAAGAAAGAAAATTCTTGGCGGAAATAAGGTAGGATCAGTCGGCAATTCTGTTACAAAATGCTAATATGGTTAAAGAGCTATACGTAGATACGCTTCCGAGTCGAATTACAACTCATACATCCTTCAAGATATGGTGCCTGTGTACCGATCTGCCGCTAGTGAATCCGGTAAGTACACTCCTTCCCCTATCCTTTGTCAATTGCAATCGGCTAAACTGAACAGGTACGGGTAAAGCGGCGCGTCAACGGTCTATAGTTCAAGGGCACATTGAACAAGGAGTCATCTTTCCAAAAATGGGCATCAACATCGCTGAAAGTATGGAATCTCTGATCAAAGCAACATCAAAGAGTCTCAAAATGATACTCACAGGTGCTATAGCTACAGTCCGGACGGATGTAGATATTGCATTGAGATCCCACTCCAGGTCGAGAGAACCTCTTGATAAGTTGAGACATGAGAGAATGAGAGAATTTGCGGACGAGATTAAGTCTTTGAGGGAGGGACATAAACGACTGCTACAGAGCGTTGAGGCAATTTGATCCATAGTACGTCAGTAGTTCCAGGGCTAGTTACATCATCATACCTTTCGATATCAATACTTCTATCGTTATTCACTCGGGCTCACAAATTAAAGTGAAGCTATTGTATTGGTTTAAGTCTCTCGAGATTCACCCGAGCATCAAGTTAGCTTACATGTACCACTTCCCGACAGCGCACAGTCATCGTTCGATTTCCCAGGGCTGTATATTATAGCCAGATGCCATAGTAATCGGGCGACCAATTACAATACCACAAAATGATTTCTATGCAGTGGGTAGACAGAATTGCGAATCTTGAGTGAACGTAAGCGCTGTGGTTTGAAACGAGACCTGAAACAAGACCGTACGCTTCTGCCTATTTCACTCATTCTGTACAGCCATAGCAAAGATCGTCCAAATATTCAACGTTATTGGTGGGCGTGGAGTAAGCCAAGCTTAGGCCAACCAACATGCATGCCAGCAGGCATTGATAAAGGCAAATATTCGCTCTGCCTACTGGAGCTTCCTACGTGAGCACTTCGTTTGGCCAGAGTAATTTGCCTTGTCATTCTAGCCGTGCTCCAAAGACCTATGTCGTTCCTCATTCCCCCTCCTCCAACCTTTGTCTGTACGCACGTCACTTGAACCAAGGACTAGCAACTCACTCTATTCAGCAGCCCTACATTATTTCACGAAATAAAAAAGAAGGACCCAAGTCAACCAGGCCGGCTGCCTTGTCTCACTCGCAGCCATGTCAGCACTCAGCGACCCACAAAGTTCGCTCCGTGCGAAGATAGATGCACAACTCAACAAATACGAATTAGGAGAAGAAGAGAAAGCCCAAGATACCTTCTTAGCTGATATTTGGCCAAAGCTCAAAGATGATTATGAGGGAATGGTTGAGAAGATGAAAACAAAATACGACAAGCTTCTCAAACTGGAAGACATTGATGGCATGATTGAAGGACGTGTCAAGTCCAATGATTCTATCAGAAAATCGATGATCCGCCGGAAAAATCAAAGGAAAGACAACTGGGACAGCTTCAGGGAGATGATGGACGAAGTGCATGACCTCGCAGCTATTCGCATAATAGTTGACTATCCGCATGATCTCACCAGGATCTCTCGCATCATCTCTGACTCTGCAACATTGTATCCCAAGGCAGAACCGAACCTTTTCCTGGCAGACCGCCCAGTTGGCACCTACTGGGCGGCTTGGTTTGGGGCACACGAATGCGAAAACCATCATGTCGAAGCACACTATCCTGATGATGATCCAGTCCGATATTACAACGAAGTTACCTTTGAGATCCAAATCACATGCCTCCCAGCTCACTTGCATAACAAAATTGCCCATTCCCTACAGTACAAGGGACAAGGCGGAAGACTTTCACGCGGAGACGAAATAGTCATTGATCTAACTCGAGGTCTTGGGCTATGTTATTCTCTATGCCTCTACTACAAGTCTGAAAAGCTACTTTCAGACAGGGACCAGTTGATGAATGAGCCGGTCTCAATTCTTGATCAACAGGCGCCCGGAACTGGCTTCGGACCCATGCCAATGAAACTTCCCAACATTCCTGGATTGAACGATCTCAATGTCAAAGAGCTTCCTTCACGGCTCTTTCGAGAGGCTATCAAGAATTCCTCCGCCATATCAGGGCAAGATACTTCCGTTACAATATGGGATTCTCTTGTCAACGAGCTAAGGTCATATTCCGTGTTTGTTCTCTCCTATACATTTAGCTGACAAGCGATGCAGTCGTGCAATTACAGATCGACAGAAGCAGCCTAGTCTTCCTTCAACAGAGGAACAACAACTCCTGGACAGTGTTATCTCGAAGTTACCATTTGAAAGAATGGGAGATCGGGAAGGGAACATCGAATGTGCCCTGGAAAGTACCTGCTCCTGGCTTCTCGACAATCCCACATACCGAGAATGGCTAATGGCCGAGGTCAGCACTGAACCTCGTCCTTTCTTTTGGATCAAGGGGAAGGCTGGTTCGGGCAAGTCAGTTATGATGAAGTTTCTGACAGAAAAGATGAAAGAGATATCGCAAGAAGACAATGTCATGTCGTTCTTCTTCAGTGCTCGTGGTGAAGAAAGAACAACTCAAGAGCTCTATCGCTCAATCCTGCACGACCTCTTCGAGTCCGAGCCTGACCTCAAGAAGAACGTCGACAGTTTAGGACATCAGAATCTGAAAAGAATCAGTCAATCGGGATGGGATATCAGAGACCTGAAACGAGTTCTCTCATGTTCGCTTACTAATCGACAGGCAAATGGTCGCCTGTATCTTCTTATCGACGCTTTGGATGAGTGTGACGAAGATGAGATACGAGACATGTTTAGATTCTTTGGGGCTCAGAAACCAGATACGCTTCGTATATGTCTTGCAAGCCGCCCATACCCCGAAATAGGTCTGGCAGGTTGTCATCACCTTGTATTAGAAGAGCAACAATATCACACTTCAGATATAAGGGCCTATATACACGATCAGCTCAAAATATTCGACATTTCGGAATCTGAAGCACAGTCAGTTAAAGACAAGGTTCTAAAGAAGTGTTCTGGGATCTTTCTTTGGGTAGTTTTGGTGATACCTCTACTTCAGAAGGTGACAGATAAAGGCGAGGGCGATTCGGTAATCTCATTGATGGAAGCGCTTGAACAGACTCCTAATGGCTTGAATGAGCTCTTTCGAGACATGATTCAAAGAGATGGCCAAGACCTCTCCACAGTTTGTTTGACCCTCCGATGGATACTATTTTCTCGTGGGCCCCTACATCCACAGGAGTTACGAACCGCTGTTCTCTTAGGCAAAGGCGAAGAACCTCAAAACGGCAACCCTGAGGTTCTGAGAAAATTTGTCTTGGGCGCATCAAGAGGCCTGGCAGAGATAACAAAGTCCTCGCGACCTACGGTGCAGTTTATTCATGAATCAGTCAGAGAGTTTCTTCTCAGGAACCACCACCTGTATAGTCAATCGTTGGAGGGCAGCTTTGAGGGCCAAAGCCATGACATTCTAGCAAATATTTGTTCATCGCAAATTCGGCAGTCAATTGGAAATGTCGAGAACCCAGCCGATCTTCCACCGGTATGGTACGCCAATCGTCCACTATTATGGTACGCCATGACATTCGTCTTCCGTCATGCCAATTTTGCACAGCAATTTGGTGTGAGACAAGACAAATTCTTGTCAGAGTTCCCCTTGCGATCCTGGATAGAGAGGACGGATTCTGCACCAGACACTACCCTCCTCTATATTCTTGCAGAACATGGAGCTGAACATCTTATTTCTATTCACCCTGACAGAGCCCGTCACCTCAAGGTGAAAGGTGGCAAGTATCATTACCCCTTCTTTGCAGCAGTGAACAGTTCCTTCACACTTGAATCAGCGAATGCCCTGTTTGGACTTCCCTCTGGTTTCAAGCAGCATCCAGTCAAATTGTTTGTAAAGGCGGATCTGATCTTATCCGACGGGTGTTGTTGCCCTATCATGCACTTCATCAGATTCGCGCAGTATCCACTACTTCGTCACATCCTGGAGTCACATGAATACGAAGCGCCTTGCTCTAAGCATGGATTAGAAACTGGCCTCTTTACCCGCAAAGTGCATGAGGAGGAGTTGATGTTAATTTGCTGTGAATTCGCAGAGAAACTCAACTTCTTGGGACGATATTTGCGTTTCAACACGGCTCATGACCTAAGCCCGACACCAAAGACACAGGAACACTCCTATTATCAATCCTTTTATAATGATGTTGAACAGAGTGACGTAATAAAGACAAGTGGTTATACTACAGAACAAAACTCAAAACCTAGGTTGTCACAGAATCTTCAACAGTCACTCAAATCTTCTCTCGATGTATTGCGCAGAACTTTCCGGAGAAGTGCATCATCCGAGCCGACCAGTTGTTTCCAGCACCATGTCCCAGAGATAAAAGGCTTGGGACAATTTCAACGAGTGGTCAGCCTCTATCCTGAGATCTTATACACCCCTCTAAAGTCCAGCGCAACGTTTCTCGATCTCGCAATCGAAATGGAGTTCCCCACATTGATCTCACTTATCATCTCTATGATTATTAATACAAAGAATGGCCGCGGAGCAATGAGTGCTGCAGTTTCTGCTGTGACTGCTCGGACTATTATTTTTGAATGGAGGTGCAACATTGTCCGCCGACTTGTCGATGCATCATTCAACCTTGATCTTCAAATACTCTTACAACACGCAAGTCAACCCTTACGTACATCAAAGTGTATGAACATGGACGACTGGAGAATGATGGAATTTCTTGTCAATGGCTTTGAAGTCCTTGAGATTGGTTCGAAAGTTAACGAGGAACAAACAACTCTTAACAGCCCTACCAAAGGAAAAGTAACTCGTGATTCCAGTACCATCGCACAACTGATGAAACATGGATTAAAGCTTTGCGACATTGATGGAAACGAATCAACTATCCTACACGTGCTCACGGATATAGAGCTACTTGCTCACATACTTGCCACGTATGACATCGATATCAATGCCAAGGATAGGAGGGGATATACAGCAATATTAGTTGCCGCCACGATGAAAGCCTTCGATCGAGTTACTGTGTTTCTTGATGCTGGAGCAGACATCAACGCTACCGATAACGATGGATCCACGCTTCTACATCATTGCATTGAAAACGAAGCCATCCTTGGTCGCATGCTTGACAAAAACATAGTTGACGTAAACGCTAAGAATCAACTCGGTAACACAGCATTGTACACGGCAGTCAAAGCAAAAGCATGCGGCATAGTCAAACGGCTTCTCAACGCCGGGGCATGCTCAAATATCAGGGACGTGGTTATGGCAATCAAGGTCGAATCTTACGAATGCATCGAGGCTCTCATTGGAAGCATTGGTCACACAGACAAAACACCGCTGCTTGTACACAGCATCGACAATTTGAAAGAAAAGATGTTTGACAAACTTCTTGCCGATGACACGTTGATGGAATCTACAAAGGAGGAGTTGGATGAACTTCTCAAAACTGTGGTAATTCGAGGCAACGTTCAGTTCGTGAAGAGAATAGTGAACTATCGCAGTATCACGATTGATCCGTCTTGGCTAAGGCCATTAGTGTCCTTGGAACCACAGCACTATTATTACAATTATCGCTCATGTGAAATACTACGGCACTGCCTCAATGAGATGAAAACGAGCATGAATGGAAAACTGCCCAGAAGCGGCCTCATTCCTCTTCAACTCGCCAGAGAACACAGAAGGCACGACATGGTGTTTCTGATGGAAGCATTTTTGCGAGATGAGCCTCTAACAAAAGCGGCAACTATAAAGGGGCTTAATAAGCTTGACCAGATCAGCAACCAAAAACGTTTTACATACTAGAGATGAGAAATGAAGAGGAATGTCCAATAAAATAACAAACACAAGCTCAATCCTTATACTCTCATGCTTGCAACCAGCAGACCCTTACAATATGCATATATAAACTGAATTCTAGATCTATCATACTGACGTCTATATCACCACTGAAAACTCTCCTCAAAATACTCCACCCCCCTAACTCCCCTATTCAACAATTCATACACTGTCCTTCTAGCATCATCAGCCATCTTCGCAGGTCCACAAGCGACAACCGCAAGACTCTCCCCATCCACGACATCGCTAGCCCTCGTCACCACCGCCGCAGCATCTATCCTTCCTCTCCGAAGAGTAACCTGCGACGGCCACTCCTGTAGTTCATCCTGAGGAGTATGCGTCGTGAGATGAATCTCTACACTCAGGTTTGCGCTACCCAAGGCATCTGCTATATCTGTCTTCAACACGTCCAGTGCGAATGCGGGTTCGCGGACGGCCCAGTGGATTTTGACTTTTCGTGGTGATGAAGGACTACTTGTCAAGAGTTGGAGGTATGATAGTGGGACGACGATACCACTGCCTCCAACGACAAATATGACGTTGTCGAATAGATGAAGAGGTTGAGTATGCCCGTACGGTCCGTCGACTAGGACGCGCTGGAGACTATTCTTCGGCCACACTGCAGAAGCTGTATCTCTTAGTCTTGACGTAAACCCATCATAAGGGCGAATCAAGAAGGTCATAGTCCTCGAATCAGAGAACATCTCTTGTGAAACGTCTGCATCAGAAGTCTGTTCAGAAGCACCCTCAAGAAGAGGAACCTGTTCCCCAAGAACCTTTGCCCCTCTCTGTCCTTCATCCGTCACTGCTGCAACGGTAAAAGGATGACTTTCCCAGCAACGCGGGCCATTCAAAACGTGGATATAATAAAACGTCCCTGGGGCTGGTTTGTAAAGACTATTCGACCATGGAATAACTAGTCGCACAATGTTGGAAGTAGGGTGGTAAATGGATGTGGCCCAGGTATCCCACAGCTTGGGGTTGAAAGCTGCGATGCGCAGAGCGCGTATGACACGGTCGGCCACCCAGATGAAGCAGGGTACCCAGAAGAAGACGTCGTATTCGCCTTGGAAGATTGAGACGTGACTGGTCTGTTAGTGGGTGCTGTTGGGAGCGGAAGACTGGACTTACGCGAGCATTGTGACGAGAAGGAAAATTGACATGATGATATGGACGACAAGGAACAGTTCGTATTGTTGACGACGGATCCAGTAAAATGAAGCGCCGACGAGAAGCGACATGACAATGGTTGCCTAAGACGTTCGTTAGTGGTTATAACATCACAGCTTTGATGGTACTCACAAGTTCACCAACCCACCAAAACATGTAGGACCACCAAAAGACATATTGCTCCCATCCACCCTCTACTAACGGTCAGTATTTAATCGTACTATTTCACAGAACAGGTACATACCAAGGTAAACCAAGATAGAATAACCGATAGAGTGAAGAATCGCTTGAACGGTAGCAATCCGAGCAACCCATCGATGAAAGTTGTTATACGTTCCAAAGTCCCAACCCGTCAACCACATGAGAAGGTTATTCCTCATTCCAAAAAGCCAGATAAGTGGAAAGTTGGCAAATGAGATGATGCCTGTTCTATCGGAGAAGTAGCGAAAGATTTGTTCTGCGGTGGATGGGAAACTACAAGGTATCAGCATGTCACTTTATCGTGGGGGAAAGTGAGGTCAGGCCCTTACTACATATTTATCGGCACGATCCTGTATCCGTGAATACTCAAGACAATATTGAGGATGAGAAACGCAAAGAGCGTAAGGGATTGTATCCTTGGGGGAACCGTTCCCCATCCAACTTTCTGAGAACATCGGCCTCCAAATGTAGCCGGAATTGCTATTCGGTTCAGAGTAGAAGTGTAGAGATTCCATAGTCGTCCTCCTGATTTGGATGAATGGTCGCGGACTATTTGTGAGTTGGCGATTTGTTGCATTAGATGGTTCAAGACGCCAATGGCGATGACGACGATCCAGAAGATGATCATGGCACGGCTGACAAATATTAGCAGTCTTCTCATCCTAAATGAGAGTCTTACTTACCCGTATAGATCATGGTGTGTATATGTATAAGCAACAGAGTCCTAAACACAATCAGTATCATCTTCCATTCGGTCATCAGTCCTTCTTACCATAGTATCCCACCACATCCCAAACCAAGTCTCGGAAGGAATAACAACCTCTCCAAAAGTGAAAGAGCTTTCCACCTCATTTCGTTCCAGTCGATGAATTTTTTCTTTATCCTCGGTTGTGTAATTCGAGATGATGCTAAAAGGCGGTAGAACAATATGCGCCTGTTCGACACACGTCTCATTCAACGGACCCAAGCCTGCCTCTCTAGCCTCAACCATACAATAAATATCGAGACATAAATACAACGAGAGAATAGCCTTGGGACTATAACATGTTTTCGTCATGAAATTCGTTTGGTTGTGCAGCATATCATCGAACTGCACCGCCTTTAGAGACGATGCGCATGAGTCGTAGCATACTCCCTCGGGAGATCTGTCTTCGGCTTGGGTGGATGGGGCGCATAATGAGAGTATTGTGAGCAAAGAGCTCAGAGATGTGATCCTCATGATGGCTGGTTGCCAAAGAGTGAAGGTGAAGAGGAACTCGTCGTGTGGCAGGCGGAGAGCCGGGGCCCAGGGGTTGGGTCGAGCTTTGGTCTTGTGAGAGATTTTTATCAGATGATCAGATAAGAATTGATGAGTCAAGATCAGTCACGTGCTATATAAGAGCTAACCAATCAATTGTTTGATCATGTTCCCTGTCAAATTGACCGATTGAGTCTAGCATAAGCCTGACCTTGTTGGGGATGGACTGGTCACAGTGGGTAGCAAAAATTAAAGAATAAAAGTGAAGAATTAATTGACAATGCTATTTACATGAATATCGTAATCTAAGCTGAAACAAATCATATGTACAGTGCAAACTCTATCTTTTAGTTGCTGTACTGAGAGTAAGTGCAGCTAACAGGCTTCTTAATCTCAACAACGCGGGCGCTGAAACCAAGGCACTCCTTCTCATTCCAACCAGGGTGCGAGGTACCGGTGGAGACCCAGACGCTCCAAGGGTCGCTGTCCTTCTGGCCGGGGCAGGCCACGAAAGAAGCGTTGTTGTTGCTGAAGACGAGGTTTCCAGACTTGTCAACCTTCCAGCCCTTGGTCTCTGAGTTGCGACCGTAGGAACCGGAGTCAGTGTATTGGAAAACACCTTGGCCTGGTACTTGTTAGCAGGGATTCCCCGGTTTTTAGTTAATTGTGATAAACTTACCCATTCCTGATCGGTCAGTGTAGGCAATCTGCTGCTTCTTGCCAGTGTTGTAGAGAACAAGCTCAGAAGCCTTGCTCAGGCGGAAAGTAGCAGTATCCTCCTTCTTGCCGCCAGCACACTTGGCGCCCTGCTTGCCCTTGGGCAGAAGGAGCTCAAAGCCGCTCTCAGTAGCGCTGATGCTGGCGAAGTGGATAGGGCTGGCGGAGCGGAGGGCCATGAGGCCGAAGGTCTTGGGGACGGGAGAGCTCTCGGTCTTGGCTTCGCTGGTCTTGCTGGGGGCAGCGACAGCGAGACCGCTGAGAGAGGCAATGAGAAGAGTCTTGAACTGCATGTTGATGGTTGGTGGTTGGTGAGTTGATAGAGTAATTAAGTGATTGTTGTTTGGTTGGTTGAGTGTTTGAGATGAGAGTGAATTGAATGTTGATGATGATTTAGAAAATGAGTGGTATATTCCAGATATTATATATTCTTGAATACGAGCTTCAAATAGATCGTCATGTTGATCAGTTGGGAAATGAGTTCTATCCCTGACATCATTTGCATGAAACTACAGGGTCCCCGCACTAAATGGTCTCTCTTTTCACAGCCTCCTATTGACGATTCTAGACTTCAAGACCCAGAATGGTCCATGGAATATTCTTAGATCTTGCTTGTCCCGCTCCCGGTCTGCCGAGGCTCCCGTTCTTCGCCACGTCCGAGCACAGCCTCTTTCTCCCTCCGGCTACCGTGACATAGTAAGAATGGGCTTGTAGCTGAAAGCTGAACAGAATACGAGACCTGAGTAGGTATCTTATGCACGTGGCTCAAATCAATACGGGCAGATCGACTGCCGACACCCGATTTCCATCCCTGCATAGAAACAATGTCCGCGAACAGGATAAATTGACCTTGTCTATTGTCCCAGTCATATAGTATCCACTTGACGTAGGCCCAGAGTCAATGCAACTGATTCTCCACAACAGCTCAGGCGAGTGCGATTGAAACTGATCATCCTCTCGTTATTGTAACGTTGCTAATAAGTAACAATTATTACACAGTAGTATCGTTCTGTCTAATTCGACTCGGCATAAAATTTCCATTTCGTCTATTCAGTTCCTCAAACTCAAAAAAAAAAAATACGAGGCGTAAATCTAGATGTCGATAGACCAGCCACGTCATTGCGCCAACTACCGATATGTACAGCTCAGACTAAAAATAGAATTGTTTATGAATTTCTAGACCCTCAATGACCTTCGTATTTTCTCAACCTATGTCTTTGACGTGTCTCAACCGCGACAAACAACTATTCTTTGACCGCTAGTTCTTGACAAACTCCTCAATAGTCTTTTCAAAAGCCTCAGGTTCTCTTCCCAAAAGTTCTTTCAACGTCGTCGTCACACCAGCCGTCTCTCCAGCCCGAATCGCTTCCCAAGCAGTAGCCCACGTTGTCGCCTTTTCCTCTGTTCCAAAATACTCCTTGATCTGAGGCAGATTGATATACTCTTCAACGCTGATCTCTTGAATCTCAAAGTCCTTGCCCGCAGCGCGCGAAAGGATCGCAACCGTATCAGTCAATGTAACCGACCTTGTTCCTGTCAAGGTGACAATCTTGTTGATATACCCAAATGACGAGGGAGATTCCACATATGAAGCGATCAATCGCGCAGTACCTTCTCCTAATTCATCTCTCTTGACCCAACTAACACCCGGTCCACTTCCATCGTGAGGAATAAGAACCTTGGAAGGCGGATTCTTCAAGTCGAGGAATGAAGTGTAGATAGGGAATGACTCGCTGTAAAGACCCTCACGAACACTCGTAAACGTAAACCCAGATTCCTTCTGCGCAAGCTCCTTCAAGTGCTTCTCACTATCAAGATGCGCACCCATGACTACCGCCTTGGTAGTTTCCTCTCCAATCGACGCAAACCCCAAAGATGAGTAGAATACGTGCTTTACTCCAGCTGTGACCGCCGCGTCGATGGCTTTGGTGTGTACTTTTGTTCTGTATTGGTGGACATGGCTAGGATACGAGATGAGGAAAAGTACATCGACACCGGAAAAGGCCGCCTCGAGATCTTCGGCGCTAGACTCGTATGAAGCTCGACGAACAGTCGTCCCCTTCTCGGTGTACTTCTTAGGTACTTTTTCGGGATAGCGGTTGATGAGGGTGACTTTGTCGTTGGGAACTTGAGACAAGAGATGAGTGTATGTGCTTGTGCCTAGAGCACCTGAAGCGGGGAAGATGCCGATTTGCGTCATGGTAGATTTCGATACGAGGTTTTCGTTCTTGGCTGTGGCGATTGATGGTGATGAAGTTGAGAGACAATACTTGGCGATTTTATGTATTATCTATGATGTTCCGTGGAGTTTTGTCCTTAGTAATCCGTCTTGACATGACGTGATGATATCTCCACTCCGGAAACTCCTTCAGTATCTTATCGTGACTCCGATAGCTCCTTTTCCCTCTGATTGGGCAATCCGAACTTGATTCCCAGCGTCAACATTTTGACTCTCGTCAGTCCTTTACATACCCTAAACAGACGCAAAACACAACTGAGGAGTGGGCATGGTTTATCATGGAATAAATCACTCAACACTATTCTTTTTACCGACACTGCAACTTCTTTACTACAGGAAGTCAAATCCTTGTGAATCCCTATTGTACGGTTTGAGCATGTGTAACTTAGTGCCGAGAGTCTAGAAAAGGATAAACATTAAGCTGACATCTCTACCTCCCGATCTAGATCCACTGCTTTTGAGGCTGATAAGGGAAGCTGAAAAACTGAGAAGGCTACAGGGGCTGTGTTGATGGCTTGCAGTAGCCCATCTGACCATTTCTATATTAAGCATCCTAATCGGATCTCGGTATCTGGACTACATCTCGGGCTAGGTCTATTGCAGGTAGCTCGGAATGCAAGGCATACCCTGCTTACAGTCGACAGCAGATGCAAAGTTCTCTGTGCCATAACCATTGCATGCAAATGCATCTCCCATTACTCTCGTTATCTTGGCTCTCATTGATTTCATCACAGTTCTTCAGACTACATCTCTGATTCATCTTCTCTGCCGTATCTTGGCGTTGTGTTCTCTCCCACTTGAGTTGATCCCTATCTTAGAAGCTTTGTGCAAAAACATGACAGTAATCACAGAAATATACACACATAGAATACCTTCGGACCACTTACTTACGAAGAGGATCATAGATATAGCATGCACCTCAGCTTAAAACAGCCCCAGCATCTAATCTAGAACCTTAGATGGAGAGATTACACACTTAAAAGGCAACCAAAATAACGACGACTGGGAAAATAAGACGGTTTCTCATTGCTCAAACTCATTCCGGTTTACCAAAAGAAGAGGTTTCATCCGCACTAAAAAGAGCCAAGTCTTCTGTCAAAACTGTCAACTTCACCAGTGAATAAAAGCCATCCGGTTGCAAGAACGATAGCATCACAAAATGAAGTCAAACCCCAGCACTGAACCATCACAGCCAAGATTAGATCAAGGTTTCAGTGACACTACACCATAATCTCTAATCAAGCATGACACTTGAAGCTCCTCTATGGCCAGATCTATCCGACACATCCGCACTCAAACCTTCCCAACCTTATCTCGTCCCAATCCACTGGATAAATCTTATTTTCACTTCAGTCTTTAAGCTTCACTTTAAACTGCATGTCTATCCGTTGGAGTCTATTTAAAAATTCTCTCCTTAGAATCTCAAACACGGTTATGCTCCTAGGGAGAAAACCCTCTGCTGTATCTATACTTTCAGTCAAAAGGCTCTCTGTATTAAAGTTTCAATTACAACCTCCTCTTTCAATATTAATTCTTGGAAATTTGAACGTTTAAATTAGACACTGAAAGAAAAGAATAAGACTTCTCTTGTGAATCTTGTTTCTCGTACCACTGGCGAGTGTCCAGCTGTCGGTCTGGACATCATTGCGGTAAGAGCAAATTTCTTGCGGGTACCAGTGATACTGGATTTGTCAAGTTAATTAGATTCCTTTCCCTTGGGCAATTGAAACATGTTAAATAATTAGCGTAATTAATTGAGCGCGCTGAATGCGTCTCATAGGTGAGCGTTGAGTATTGAGTGTGCCGACATTGGGCACTGTCTGCCAGCGGCATGGTCAATATCCAAGTCCAACCCAATGCACAAAAGAAAGTCAACAGTCACAGTAGAAGAGGCAGTGATTTAGATAACTTGTTCGTTTCATTCTGACTGAGATATATACACATTATTCTCATATACTTCCGCGTTCTCATCATCTTAGATCATAACACCATGACCTTCAAAACATTCAGGTATAATTAAAATAGAAAACTTTCCTCCACATCAAACAAATAACAAGACTGTGTGCAGACAAGCTTAGACGTGGTCGTCGTGCTCGGTCTTGGGGACGATCTTAACATCACCAGCACCCATGGTGTTGGCAAAGGTCTGATGAGGTCTCCACTTGGCAGAGGTTCGGGGAGTGGTCTCCTCCATCATCTTATCAACCTGCTCCAGAGACAGACCCTTGGTCTCGGGAACGAGGAAGTAAGTGTAGACGAAGGCGCAGGTGCAGAGACCACCCCAGATGAAGAAGACAGAGGACTTGAGGTTGCCTCGGTTCTCGCCGACCATGTAGGGGGTGATGACAGCAATGATGGTGTTCCAGAGCCAGTTGGAGGCGGTGGAGAGACCGACACCACGAGATCGGATGGGGATGGGGAAGATCTCGCCGATGACGATCCAGGCACCAGGGCCCCAGGTGGAGGCGAACCAGAAGATGAAGATGGCAATGAAAGCAATCTGGGCGTTGACAGCGCTGATGTTGTTGGCAATCATACGGTCGGGGTCGGCCTCAGTGGGGGAAGCGTGGGTGTGGTTGAAACCGACGGTAACACCAATGATGGCGACGAGGAACTGGCAGACAAGCATACCAAGGGCACCGATGAGGAGGATGGATCGGCGACCGAATCGCTCAACAGTCCAGAAAGACAGAGGAGTAGAGCAGACGTTGACGAGGGTAAAGACGAGAGAGATGAGGAAGACGTTGTCAATAGCACCGGTGGACTTGAGGAAGGGAGTAGAGTAGTAGAAGATGAAGTTGACACCAGTCCACTGCTGCATCATCTGCATAGAAGTACCGAGAATGGTTCGGCGGAGGTTGGACTTGCCATCCCAGAGAGAACCCTTGAAGCAGTTGGCCCAAGAGCCGAACCAAGAAGTGGAGGGAATGATTTGGCGCTCGTACTCCTCGTTGGCGATAATCTCGGCAATCTCAGACTGGACGTACTTGGAGTCCTTGGGTTGACCACGGACACGGGCGAGAGCGTCGACAGCCTTTTCGATTTGACCGCGCTTGACAAAGTATCGGGGAGAGTCGGGGAGGAAGAAGAGACCGACAGCGAGGATGACAGCCCAGGGGAACTGGATACCGATGGGGATCTGGTAAGACTTCATGGAGTCCATGTTCTCGGTTCCGTAGACGATGCAGGCGGCAAGGAGGAGACCGATGGTAATACAGAATTGGTAACCGGCGACGAGAGCACCACGGACACTCTTGGGGCACTAGACGCTGTTAGAATTGAGACGTGAGTAATTGAGGATGTGACTTACAATCTCGGACATGTAGAGAATGACGATGGCGGACTCGAAACCAACACCGAGACCAGCAACGAGACGACCAACGACGATACAGGCAAGGGGATCACCGTGACCAGTGATCATCTGGATGGCGACACCGATAGAGTAGATAGCACAGCCCATAATGACAGTCCACTTGCGACCCATGCGGTCGGCAAGATCACCAGCGATCAGGGCACCGAAGAAGGTACCGCAAGAGAGAATAGAGACGATGAGAGACTGGTTGCTCTCGGAGAGCTTGGTAGCATTGGCACCCTCGACCTGTCTGATGAAGTAGCTGGAGCCGTTGACACCGTTGATGTAACCGGAATCATAACCGAAGAAGATACCACCGAAAGAAGCGAAGGCGCACAGGAGGTAAGCCTTCCAGGTGATGGGAGCCTCGATCTGCTCGACATTTTCGGCAGTTTGGAGAGCGACAGAGCCGTGTCGCTCGTCGGCGTGGTGGGAGTCTTCAACACCCATTTTGTTGGTTGTTATTGTTGTTGTGTGGCTGGTTTGTTTTAGTTCTGGCCAGGCAGAAGGGGGTAATAAATAGTTGTTGTTGATGTGAGGAGAGAGAGGGGAGGGGAAGAGAGAAGAGAGATTGTTGTGATGAGATGGAATGAAACAGTTGTACGAGGAGGGGGCAGAAGAGGTCTATTTAATCTCTGACGAGAAAAAGAAGAAACCCAGAGTCTGATCGTGTGCAAAGTCTAGTCTGATTTTGGTTTGTGTCTATTACCGATGGCATGAGTTAGCATGGGTAGAGGGAGCATGGGGCAAGGTTCGGAAGCTGCAGCCAAAAGCATTTTGTTACCAACTGGTTGACGGTGTCAAAGGACTAAACTAAGCCAATATTGACTCAAGTGGTACACTTGCAAGCTTTTTGATTTGCTAACAAGGTTACAGATTTACCTACTTAGCTACTCTGGTACACCCTCTCTCTGTCTATTCACGAGCAATTCCAGATGCAGACAGTAACAACTTTTGGGAGTGTTGTTCTGCCTCTCTGCCTCGGAGCATGCAAAAGTTGTTAGTGCTTGGACCCGTTATTTTGGCCCCTAGCAATAAGTCCCCGGGGGCCCATGGGGCACGGTAAATGGGGTAGCAGGGATGCTTTGGGGAGGCCATGGGACCTTTTTAGACAAGACACGCCCTCTGCTAAAGTGCGGAGGAGGCCGTAGAGACAGGGTGTGAAGGTAATAAAATAAAACATGGCAAAACACGATGGTGATGGAGACAAGTGACGGCCATGACCGTTGAATAGCATTCCCATTCATGAATAGATGCATTTCAGTACTCTGTATTGTCATCAATATTCACTGTATACTACATATTGACACGGCAACAGAAATAACAACATTTATTCTCTGTACAACAGTGATAATATGCAGTCTCCCATTCCCAAATGAATCACTTGTCCAAAGACTCCTTCAATCAATGATGATTCCTTTCTGATTTCTAATTAAAAAGAAAAACTTGCACTCGCACGCGCCCAGCCTAGAATCTCTCACATCTGGGGAAGAATCGCGTCTAGATCCATCGGCCCCCTCCAGCTCGTCTTTTACTACGAAGTAAGGCCGAAGCAAATAAAAGAGCTGGAGCTCAGTTAGTGGGCAGGCGTTGGTCCCATAACGGTCTGAACCGGGGGTGTGGTGGTGGGGAAAGGTGAACAGCCCAGAATGGGACATGTCCCAGAGAAGCGCCGCAAGTAAGGCCGGCCGTTTATTTCCTTTGGTTCTGCACGGGACTTGCAGAGTGTACTGACTTTTATTCCATCAAGAGTTCTAGAGGACTCTAATTCGAGTCAAGGTCTGACGGACGGATACGGGAACGAGAACCCAAGCTGACGGTTTACTTGTTAATGAATTATTGAACTAATTAGTCAATGAATCACTGAGTACTCAGTAAATGGATCTTGAACATCACCTCGTAAGTTCCAGATTGGGTATGCATGCGTTGTGCTGATCTGTGGTAGCATCAGAAATGCCATGCCATTTCCAGTAAGCATACACATACTATTCATCCCGCATTTTAACCAGACTCGTTAACATACTGCATTCAGCCAGTCACGAGCAATTCCTTCACTCCAACTTTTTTGGCCGACGCGGGGAAATAAAGACAAGACAGACAATACGTGGAGTGTTAGTAGTCAACCCCTTTGCTGGATCCTCCTAATGGCACATTCTCGGTGATACTTTGCAAACGGTAGCGCTACGCCCCTGTTGAAAAGGGAGACATGGGTCGTAATTGACCGAGTTCAACACCGTCAACTCTGGAGACTTTTGGTCTTTGGGGTAATAGTCTCTTCCTCATTGACCTCTCTTCCGGGGAAACTAGGGAAACCCGGTTGTTCATCACCTGTCAGTTCAACAACACCAGACGCTCTCCTCTTTCCCCTCCCCCAGAATATACCAACAGAGTGACTCCGAGTCAACCACCGAGGAATGTTTCTGCTCCCCAGAGTACTCCGGATTTTCCAACAACGCGGGGGAAAAGACGAGAGAAAGGCCGAGTTGGATTTATTTGACCGAAAATAATGTCGCTGATTGATTTGAACTTCCAATTGTGGTTATTTGATGATATCGCCAACTTCAATCCTCAACCAACAAGTAAATACTGATTGACTGCCTGTAAGCCACCATCGTCACGACCACCGCGAATCGCATCGCATTTCTTGTCATGCATAATTTCCGGGCCGAAACGTCAGGGGCCTGCCAGCCTGGTAATTCAGTCCCAGCCCAAAAGCCAAGGCCTGGCCTGTGTGTGACACCACTTGACGATGAATCAATTACTACACACGATTACCGGGAATTGGTCTAGTCTCTGGGCGCATGCACTTACCTTACGGATACTCGGATACTCACAGAATGGATTTCTTGGTAAAAAAAAAACGCCGTTTCCGTAGCTTAGCCGCTGGGTAACGTCTTTGCTGAACCAACAGTCAAAACGGATACAAACGGGTTCTTATAAATTAATTACGTGAAGGATTCCTTCTGCTGACTTGACTAATCTCCGTGCTGAGCATGAGAGTCACAAATAAAAAGTAAAGCGTTTCGGAAAGGGGCGCCTATGTTGCACAGAATTGGTAACACATATCATCTTGTACGTGTGACTCTAGACTCATGTGTACGACTCTCTAAAAATAATACGATTTATCGTCGCCAATGTTTTGGTCTATCGGATCAGCAGTCACAGATCGGATATCGCCTTTTTTTTTTCTCCCCTTTTCTCGCCACCGGGTGCACGTCCTGAACCACGGTCCCGGAATCGATCCATTCTATCAGGTAGTATGGAAGACTCCGGAGTGGCCATGGTCACGAGGATGTCTGACTCTACGGATATTCGCTACTGTATTTGAGATAGAGTAATGAACAAAGTTGTCAAGCCATGACCAAGCAGACCATTGTGGTTCCTCTATTGCTTAGCCGAACTGTACCCAGATTCTTGACTCTCTGGACAGACAAAAGACACACACCCCCAGCTTCCCCTTACCTTACCCGTAGACTGCTGACTCTAATTGGTTCTCGTGGTAAGGTGGTTTGCAGAAACGGATTGAGAACCAAGTGGGTCTCGGCCGGACTCACTCTGAAGCCATCGTGTCAGAAAAATACGCCTAAACCGGGGGTGTAACTGTACTCGTGATGATCCTGAGAAGAAAACTCTTCGGCCGAGATTCAGCTCCTTTTCCTTTTCTTTTTTACAAATTTTATGACAAGCCGTGTTCCGAGAATACACGCGTTGAAACGGATGACAACTTCCAAATGCAGTTGTCCTTCCGTTGTCGTTGATGATCGGATCTTGAATGTGGTAGCATTCCAGTATGTCACCAGATGAAGGGAGTCCTACTGTTCTCGGTCGGACTATCAATTTGCCTCTTACCTGCAGACCGTAGGCATGCTAGATGTAGTCTTTCGTCTACAGGTCATGATTTGCGTCTCGGTCCCAAGCTCAAGCTTACCTTTTCGCTGATCATCCATCCCACCACAAAGATGGTTCCCCGCATGCAACAATCGCCAATGAAACGTCCATTCTTGGATAGCAACGTTGTTTATTCACACACAAAGTTCAATGCCAAGAAGATCAATTAATACACACACATGATCATTCTGAGCTTGATTGGTATCTCAGCCGTAGTCAAATCATAATTGATCTTGACATTAAATGTAAACATCAGAGGCTTTTGTTGCCAAGGCGCCAAGATCATCATGTAACGATCGCTGCAGTCAGCTTTGGTGGTTGATGAGCATGGTTTAC
Source organism: Fusarium sambucinum (assembly GCF_050947815.1). Taxonomy (NCBI): domain Eukaryota; kingdom Fungi; phylum Ascomycota; class Sordariomycetes; order Hypocreales; family Nectriaceae; genus Fusarium; species Fusarium sambucinum. The sequence continues at coordinate 8,943,418 of NC_139293.1, read as the reverse complement.
CCTCTTTTTGATGTGTGTCTTGTGATGCTTTTCTTCTCTTTATGGTTTGGTCAAAAATAAGGATAAAGTGTAACTTTGACTTTAATAACGGCGATCACTTCATAGCCCAAGCTCATCGTGTGTTTATTTTGTTTACTTGCTTGGTGGTATTCGCTTTCGTTTACGTGTTGGTCAATCACAACCGACATTTTGAACAATGGCATGATTAAACATGGCCATTCAATTACTACGACATCCCATGACTCAACATGCGATGCTTACAAAAAGACAACAAATCATCAGTCTCTAGTCGTGATGATTGAACGCGACGAGTTAATTGCATGGAATCTACCCTAGATCATTCACTGATTACCACTGGGCTCCAATTTATTAGTGCGCTCACTCCAGCATCCATCCAAAACTCCATACCCCAGAATTTGCGTCAAGCGAGAGACGATCCATATCATGGACCACCGACAGGGACGGGACTCCAGTAAAATAATAACACCGAGATCTTTCACAGAACCCTTTTTTTATCAGATCTCTGACATGTCTGACCCGACAGTTTGTTCACCCACCGAGATCATGCCGAACGTCTGTGGTTTAAAGTTGACGAGCCCCGCGTTGATCAATCAATGGGTCTGAGATGGGACGAGATGAGATGGGTTTATCTGGGGAGATGTGAGTTGATCAAGGGATAACAGATAACGATTGCGATAATAGGCCGAGTATCAACAGCCATTCAGTTATGGTAAATCGACTATCCACATCGACTACCGCTCTCCCCCTCGAAAACACGCCCATCCACTGAAGCCATCGTCAGATGACGTGACTCTCAGCAAACCTGCGCTCCAGACGCGTCTACAGTTAAAGTACCATCGGCCGAATTGACGCGACAACGGAGAACATACGCGCGACAACTCCTCGGCCGACAAAGAGTGCTTGACAAGTGTCAACTCAATATCCTTCAATCGCGGGCGCAACCTCTTTTGCAAGACAACTCCGGGCGCATTGATCAGCTATTGCGACCTAGACAGTTACATCCAAGCTTGACTCGCCGATACCGATACCACCCTGCGTTACGAGTTTATTGATGAGCCCAAATTGATGAACGCATTGGAAAATAAGAGACATGTCTTCAAGTGAAGGCATGTGTCAATTGAAACTGGTCGGAATGGGGTATCTACGCGACAAGATTGAGACATGGCACGTCATGACAGCCTCAATGATGACATTCAACAAATGGACTTTAACGAATGCAACCGGTCGAGATAATAATTGATGGGTTCGGCGTCAAAGTATGATGGTTTTTGTTCGAGAAAATATTAATAAAAATGTTATAATCACAAGAAATCGGCAGTTCAATTGACGCCGGAAAACACTGCTCATTCTGGTCTGTTCGGCACGTATCTCGGTGTCTCCACCGCATTCGCAATTTTTCGCCTCTTTTTTTCTTCCCGTATTCCAAGACGTCATTAGCGATTTTCCATTGATATCATTGTCTAATTCCCATGTGAATTTGTTTCATTGACTTTACAAACTCATCGTCGACATAACTTGACCACTACATCAAATCCTACACTCAATACCACACAGAATCTGTACTACTACACCACCGCAACATGGCTGAACAAATGCAAGCCTGGCAAGCCGCCAGCCCAGGAACTTTCGAATCCGTCTTCAAACACCACACCACAATCCCTAAACCAACTCCCGAATCCCTCAAACCAGGCCAAATCCTCGTTCAAGTCTCCCGCGCAGCTCTCAACCCTGCAGACTACAAGATCGTCGAACTAGGCCTTGCCTCGCGCGCAATCACATCCTACCCCAAGACTCCAGGCATGGATCTTAGCGGTCGCGTTGTAGCTGTCGCATCAGATGTCGCCGACACCAAAGAGGGCGATTATGTTCTTGCGCGCGCAAACCCGCTCAAGGCATTTGGATCCCTATCCCAATTCACGGTCGTCGATAAGGAAGGATACAGCGTTATTCCTCAAGATATGGACTTGGATCAAGCTTCTGGTGTGGGAACTGCGGGATTGACTGCGTATCAAACCATTCAGCCGTATGTCAAGAGCGGCGACAAGCTCTTTATAAATGGTGGTTCAGGCGGTGTTGGACTTTGGGGTATTCAGATTGGCAAAGCGCTAGGATGCCATGTTACTGTCTCTTGCTCAACAGGTAAAGCAGATCTGTGCAAGAGTCTGGGTGCCGACGATATCATCGATTACAAGACAAGCGACGTCATGGCCGAACTACGCAAGCGCGGACAAGTCTTCAGTCTCTGCGTCGACAACGTAGGAAACTCACCACCCAACTTATACGGAGCGTCAAACGATTACCTCCTCCCTGGAAGCAGCTACGTTTTCGTCGGCGGACACGTCTCAGCTCAGAGTGTCCTTAGTCTGACTGCTGGTATCGTGCGTCCTGCGTTCTTGGGCGGTGTCAAGGCCAAGTTTGTGAGTTACATGACTGTGAACAAGACAAAGGACCTAAACCAGTTGAGGGATTGGTTGGCGGAGGGTAAAGTCAAGACTGTTATTGATTCGACGTTTGGGTTGAAGGAGGCGGATAAGGCGTTTGAGAGCTTGAAGAAGGGGTCTAGTGGGGGTAAGATTATTGTCAGGGTTGAGGAGTAAATTAATTGTGATACCTATTGATGAGGTGGTGTCTATGTAGTATACATCTCTCTAATAATTGAAGTTGATACAAATGCCGTTTGTCCTGTGATGTACTCGAAGCAGTTGCCGTACTTGTCGCAGCCTCTTGACGCCCATTGATAGGTAAACACCAATACAAAAGGCTTGGACAAGACAAGGTGTAATGTGCGGGATCGGACCGGTCCGAATGCTCATCGCACGTCCATGAGTTGACATCCCGTGTATACGTGGCGCATACTGCCGACACTCAAATCTTGCGCAGGCCGGGTCGGGCCATTTGATGTACGCCGTACCTGACCTTGTTCCTGGATGACGTGAGCCGGGGGCTTTACGCCCGAGAGCAAATGTGTATCTCAAGCACCAGTCAACAACCTGCCGAGCCCGTGAAACATGTTGTCGTATCGCGCAGAGAACTTTTGTCCCAGCCCCGTCAGTCTGATAAGAGATCCTTCCAATCTCACCTTCGACTCACGTCCCCAACCCAGTAACAAACTTCCGAGCAACCCACGCAGCACCATGTTCCTCATACTCCTTCTTTGTAACCGCCAACCTCTCAATGTGTGGATGACTTGCCAGATTGGCACCGCCGTACCACGTCTGTGTAATCGGGTCTGCAGGTCTAGCGACTCTCACTATACAATCGTCCGGAACGCGCTGCACGACTTCTTTCTGGACTCGCTGGATAAACCCATCAAAGAGCGAGTTTCCACCCACAACGACAATGTTGGCCAAGAGACTGGGCCAAAGACCGATGGGGAGTTCGTTGAGGGATTCCTGAACCAATTCAGCCAGACCGGGTTGCCTAATCCCGATATCTGATGGATTGAAGAGTATTTCAGGAACCGTGAATCTCTCGTTTCGTAACGTTATAACGTCTTCTTCGGATTGGTTGGCTATCTTCTTCGCTTTCGAATGTCGCGAGGGTTCGTAGTCGCATAATCTTCCCTTGAAATGGGTATGAAAGTCGGGTAGGATGTAATCTTTGGCGATACCACCTCCAGATAAATAATCCGGTCGTCGATCACCTCTTGCGCCCTTCCATGACTTTTCTAGATCGGTCTTAAAGTCGGGTGAAATGTAGCAAGAAAGCTCCTTCATCTCGTTTACGATGTATGTGTCGTTACGCATATCGAAATGGCGAAGGGAGATTAATCGTGTTAGGTAGTTGGTGAGGACCTTGCCGCCGACGTCTAATCGCTTGACGGCCGAGTGTAGAGGTTGGCCGCGGAGGAGTGGTGTGATGGTCGTGTGCGAGTATCCGGAATCGATCACCATGACGGCTTCGGCGGGGGTATTACTCGCGGTAGGGTCATCTTGGGGAGTTCGGAAGATGTTTTGGATGTCGTGGTATGCATTGAACGTTGGTCCTGTCCGGTCAGTGGTGAAGTGTAGACAAGCCAAAGCGACTCACCTATGCCGCGATAATAACTCTCAAACCCGTACTCTTCAAAAACAATCTGATCGCAATTGTTCTGGAGTATAGGCAATCCATTTGGCGGTTCAGCGAGTATTAATCTCGACTCAGCTGGATCAATCCCAAAAGCCTTATTCTCAAAAATCTCACGATCCCAAATCTCTTTTTGCGCCTCCCAATTGACTATGAACCCCTTCTCCATGGGCCGTCGGAATTGTATCTCTCCGAAATCGCGACATTTCTCAATCTCGGAAGCGACGTAGACTTTGCGGGCGCGGTCGCGGGCGATGACGTTTGGGATGATGCGAGGATCGTCGAACTTGCCGTCGCGTACGATACCGGCTTTGATGGTAGAGGCACCGTTGTCGAGAACGAGTGTTGATGGTGGGCCTTTGGGAGGCGCGGGTTTGGGTTTGCGTCCTCCGGCCATGGCGGGTTTATGGGTGTGATTGAGAAAATGGGTGATGATTTTTGGAGGTTTAGCTGTGATGTGATTTCAGGTGGGGATGTGTTATGTAAGCCATCATGAATTGTGGTCATGATACGAATACAGACCGAATGGCAGTTGCCGTATGTCATGGAGTCCCAAGATCATGAATGCAGTTGTTTACTATACTCAATCGCCTTGTCATGATGTTGATCTGAATAGATATCTTGGGGGGTATTGTTCCAAGTCGTGTCTCCTTTGAAGCTCCATGTTTGACTCAACCCAAGCCCCTCACCCTGTACTCATCTTATCATGGGCCATGAGCTTCACTCTGCCAGGGGGTGAAGCAACAGAGATAAAGGGGCGTAGAGACTTGCACTGCAATTTTAACCTCTCCCCAGGCACTGCAACAAAGGAAACATTCTGACTCTTGGAGCAATGGGAATGTAGGGAGTGTCGTATGGTGTCCACTCACTACGGCCTCCAATGACCTCACGAATCAACAACCCAGCATTGTCGACGACTCGTGCTTATACTGCAAATTTAACCCTCCCAACATGTATTGCAAGTCTTCAACAAAGAACATACTATCCCCCATCAAGCAATGGGGACCAACGTCAACTGCTGCGCCCACCATCATCACCACCCTCACCGCAGTTTTCACCTTTCACTGCAAATTTAACGCCCTCCGGAACGTTGACGAATGCACTAGACATGTATCTAGAACAGGGATCCGTGAATTTTGCACTGCAATTTTAACCTCCTCAACAACATATAGTGGCCATACCAAAGTCCCAACCGCCTTTCACTGCAATTTTAATACCAATGGAGGAATTCTTATAGCTGCCTATCAGTCATGCTGACATAGTGGAACTCCATTATTCTTCACTGCAAACTGACTCCCTTTGAGGTGTATCTAAACACTAATACCTTGTACCTAAACTAGCTCAATTGTCCTAACATCCTTTACCTTGGACCAATATTGATCATACGGAAGACTTACAATCCCAATGCGTTTATATTCTTCAAACTCACCATAACAACGTCCACAATGTTCCAATACACATGCAACCCCCATTTTGACTTTATGCCAAGGATTGAGTCCTGATTCCACGTCATATATTGTCCCAATTAAGAGACAAAGTCGAGGGTGAGTGCTAATCGGGTTGGTAGGCTTTGGGCCATCCAATCTGACATCATGCTCATACTTGTGGGTGTCTTGGTGGTTGGATCCCTCCGTGGTGTGCTTATTGTGAGGGTATCTCAGATTCAACTGAGACAAGTCTACCATTCTAAACAAGCCCTTGAGAGTTAAGCGTGCTTCTATGATCTGACCAGAAGTCTCTGATCCTTTTGATCTCGAATGGAAGTTTTCAACTTGTATCATTGATTCCCAGGGGCTTCGTTGGAAAAGTAAATCTACGAGGCCGTTGTTAGACGCCCAGGACCAAGAGGGTAGAACTCGCTCTGAATTTTGACTCAATTTGTCAATGACTGAATCATCGGTATGGATGTCGTAGGTGCTGACGGCCATCCAGGTCAGTCCTTCGGCAATACTAGACTCCCAGATGCCTGCAAGATACTTCTGTTGACATGTATCAGATATCAGTGTAGCAACCCCTGACAACGCTGGGAGTCTGTCCGATCCAATTGAAAATTCCTTCATTGAATATTCACTGACAAAATAGTACCACATCTCCGTAAGTTGTTCAGTATTAAACGTCTTGATGTTCTTGAACATAAAAAAGTCGTCATGTGCTGAGACAAAGTGGTCAGGATGGATTTCACTTGTGTAACCACCAGAACATTCCCAAAATATACAGTTCGCACCAAAGTGAAGGATTCTCTCGGATAACAGTCTTTCTTGAGTAGTCCATCCCCGAGTGAGTAATGCTGAATGTACGGTTTCTGATCCTGGTTTGGGACGAAGCGGTTGGATCGTAGATTCTTTAAATCCTGTCCAGTACGATTTCTGTCTGATGACCACAGGTTCCGGGCTAAACTCAAGGCCAGGTCGTTCAAGGAATAGACCTCTGCTAGATGATTCGGATCCCGTTGCTGCAATGGTCAAAACTGCGTTCTGATAATAACTGGCAAATCTGACAGCTTCAGTGGACCAATCCTCCATATGCTGAACATCATTAATCTTCTCTTTCTGCAATACGCATAAAGCATCCACCCATAGATATTTCAGGCCTAGACCGCGGGTGATGACAATAGCATCTTGAATCGTCTTGGAAAGCCGGTCCCATGGCAGTAGTGTCCTCATATCATTCAGGTTAGATGCTGTTGTCTTTGCAAAGTTTGCATGGTCAATCCCCCATGCATAACTTAGAGCAGCGTACTCTATGTCCCGGGTATCATGGTCTGGAATATGCAATCTAGGCATTGTTTCCCCAACGTCAATCAGCCTTGTTGGCAGAACGTTTGTCCTATTGGATGCAGAGTTACCACATCCAATATGACCGCTGCGACATACAAGCAGCCACTCCTTGGCTAATTGAATGGTTCTTTGTAATCCATGGGGCGTGCTTGGATCTAGAATGGCGTATTGAGGGTCTTCCTTTTGTGCATCATGATTTCCAACTACTGGTAAAAAATGAGTCCTCCCATTCCCGTTTTCTCCGACATTAATGTAAAGCTGAATATCTCTAGGGTAGAGGTTGCGGAAAGGTAATTCATCTCTCTTTTCCATATCACGGACCATTTTGCAATATTCATGATACTGAACATCGTATGGATCAATAAAGCGAAGCGGTGAAGCGGATATTGTAATAGGATAATCTTGGTGTTCCCATGAGATTGTCCCAAAGTAGAAGCAAGATTGGTAAATGATCTGACACAGAGAACAGCCATTTCGTGCTTGGGATCGAAGTGAATGGATGTTTGGGGCCACTTTGAGGCTGGAAGACCAGTCAGCATCCTCAACTTCTCCAATACTCTGCACAAAGCCAGAGCAAGGGGCGCACAATGTTTCAGCCATTTAGAATTTAGAGGTAAAGAATGTAAAGTATTTAGTAAATGAAGTCTTAGGTCAGTCTGTTTTCATTGGATTGTAAACAGATTGATCATTTTGAGGCCTGCCATGTATGACGTGTTCAAGTTACTGTGAAACCCTGTAGCCTGTATGGCATGCAGTGATAAAGTGATCTAGAAGTATTACTGGCTCCATGAATTGAGACATACGATCAGTTGCCTGCCTTGCCTGCAAGGAGATGGCCTGTCTCATGTGCTTACAGGAGAGATGACTACAATCAGTTAGCCTAGTCTTTCGAGCACGCTTAAAAGAGAAATAGATCGTCATCGTCTCATTACTGGTCAATCACTGTTTGTTGGATCCACCGATTTGATTTTTGGCCGTCACCGGTTAAACAGTTATGGCTCTTCTGAATTTTGTCGACAGTAATGGCCTGCAATTCTCATCACGACTTGCATCGCATCAATTTTTGTCCGGACAGCACTTGAGAGGGGTTAAATTTGCAGTGAACGAAATGACAGGATGACAAAATCTTTTTTCTTCACAGAGCCTTATGGGACAGGCATTCGCCCTCCCAAACAGGCTGCGAAATACAGAACATCACGTAGGGGCTTAATGAGGTCACGGCCTTTACTGCGATTTTAATTCTTACCAAGAGCTGGCTAAAACAAGATATTAGTGCACTGCTACTGATGCTATATAGCAAGGGAATGTTGGAACAAGACTTGAGAAACTCACGTCTTGATCAACACTCAGAGTTGACAATTTTAAGCTTGTAATTAAGCTATAAACTTGTATTTAGGTCTTACTGCCTTTTGTCACTGCGATTTCAACACCTTCTGAAGTATGGTGGCCGTGCCAAAAGTCCTGGCTTGACCCTTCACTGCAAATTTAACGCCCTCTGGGACATTGAGTGAATGCATAAAAACATGCCACATAGGAGCAGGGAATCAATTTACAAAATTAATAAATAAACAGTTACACTGCAATTTTAACCTCCTCCCAGAGTTATTTAGAACGAGAGATCAACAAAGCGGCGAGTACCTCCATTACTGTTATGAGGCCACTAATTTTCACTGACACATGTCTGGCCCTACTGCTCTATTGGAGAGATGCCTTCTTCATTATAGTATTTGGAGACGATGCAATTGCAGTGATCACTTCCACAAGTTCATAAAACATAGAATTTACATCAATTTATGTCTAGACATGGAGACCTTGGGAGGGGGTTAAATTTGCAGTGAAGTAGCAATAGTCCCCAGATTTATTTTAAGGCCAGCAATAACTGCCTTTTCGTACATAGTTACACTGCATTTTTAACCCCCTCGAAAGCACGGCAACAGAATGATATAGGCATAGTACTAGGGGCTTAAGAGAGTTAACTGCGCTCCGCCCACAATGCAATTTTAACACCGTCCAAGGCCTATCTTTACTACCCCGTTAGAGAAATCCTATTTTTATTGTGCTATAATTAGGTAAATTGATCATTTTGAGGCCTGCCATGTATGACGTACTCAAGGAACTGTAAAATCCTATATGGAATGTCGGTAGGTGTCAGCAAATGCAGCACCGTGATTGGTGGAGCTTATAGTCACGTGTAAGGCTGCTCTGTTGAATAAAACAGAGCTGATTTCCCCTCTTTAGATAGTGAAATTCAAGGCTCGTTAAAACCTCTTTGGGATGCTCTATTTTGGGAAAAATAGCTGCTGACAACAGTAGGTAATTTTCGTGTTAATACGAGATCTTGGCTGCATTTCATGGAATGCAGTGATGGAGTAACTTAAAAGGCTTTGAGCATTAGCATTGGCTCTATGGAATGGACAGACGATCAATTCCCTGAAATGGAAAATAGATCAGCGTTGTCGTGTTACTCGCTCTATTATTGGTCTATTATTGCTTGCTGACTCCACCGACTTGATGAACTGCTGTCACCGGTTTTACAGTTTGGCTCTTTCGAACTTTTTTCGCATCAATTCATGTCTACGCAGCTACAGGGTAGGCAGGTTTGAGTTGGCCATTTTGAGGGACCTTGGTAAACAGCCTATTACTGGTCAATCACTGTTTGTTGGATCCACCGACTTGATTTTTCGTTTTCACCGGTTTCACAGTTTGGCTCTTCAAGTCAAGTAATGAGCCTAGGGAGTCAGAAAAAACAGCGGAAGGGCTTACACCAGAAACCGCCCATTACCCACCCACATCTTTCCGCACTTCTTTCTGACCACCTAGATGGGCTACAATTCCGCTCACAACTGGTAAGCAAAGCGGTAAACTTACTGACCCATGTAAAAAACCCGAGTCTACAGAGTACTGCACACAATTGAGACAGTTATGCACCTTGGGGACCGCAGAAGAGTAACCAATGTAGTGTCTAGTAACGATGTGGCCAATACCTTTACTTCAATCTTAACCCGTCCCAAGGCAACATGGAGTTTCTTTGCCAACACCAGATCTTGGATACACTCTGTCACGCGATAGTAGATTCACAATCGAGAAACCTTTGCGTATGAGTTATTGGCCTCAAGAACTGAACATACAGTTACCTCTGGCGACAAAAGACAACGATTCCCAAGTAGCCCTGGTTGTCCTTGAGACAGGGCCACTGACACACGACCTGCATCAATTGCCAATTCAGCCTTCCCAAAAGAACCACGACATAATGGTTGCACAGAATTCCAACCTCCATTACTCACCCTAGTTTACTTCTTCACTGCAAATTTAACCCCCTCCTAGGTTTGAATGACGGAACGATGGACTGCCTTGGAATTCGCCTATATGCACAATAATTTGCACTGCAATTTTAACCTCTTCCAAGGTTGATTAAGAGGGCAGAGCTAGTTGGTTCAAAGCCTGAGATCTGGTCAACCTTGGGAAGAGATTAAACTTGCAGTGAAAGGTGCCTCATTTCCTCATTTCCTCATCGAAACTGGCTGTGTGTCCACTTCCCAAGACCTGGTGGTGATCTTCCTCGGTTATGTTCAGAAAGAGCATACCGAGTCGTGGGACAAACAACCCTCTTCTACAGCGATCCGTGTTTCTTCACTCCGGCGCGAACTCGCCCAGGGATCGCGACAGAATGGCTAGCCTGTATTTTTCAGTCTTGAGAAAGTAAGCCTTGGAGTCTGCCCGTGGCGAGTCTACACTGCAAATTTAACCCTCTCAGAGGTTTGAACAAAGCGATACACTTTGTTTACCGTCTTCCCTTATACCTACCTTCACTGCACTTTTAGCCCTCTCTGGAGCATGGCAACGAAACGTCGTGCAAAACTTTCATTGGCTGAATATTAAGTGACGCCGGTGGCAGTGTCTAGGTGCGTGTTCACTGCAATCGTAACCCTCTCCAAAGCTTAGGATTAATACATTTGTCCTTCATTACAATGTCACCCAACTCCATGAACGCATCAAGACATTGAACAAGCCAGTTTTGCACTCTGCAGCCGTGTTAGTTGCACTGCAACTTTAACCTCTTCAAAGGTCAAACAAGAAGGAAAAAGCTTTGCTGAAGGGGCATAGAACAATTGAGCGACCAAGAGAATGTTGGGCAAGATCTCGTTTGCCATTAAGCCCCAGGTTTCTGGTCAAATTTACCCGAACTCTTGTTCTCTTTTTGCCAGCGAGTTTTCTTATATCCCATACAGGTAGCTGTTTGCACACCGATGATCTTCCAAAGCCAACTCATACTTGATATATTATCTCTCGGGATATTTCCATATTTCATCATCGCATAGTGATCAGCTTCCATTCTAGATCCCCCATCTTTGCCCATTCCTCCTCTGAGATCTCACCTACGCCTATCCTATACGCCAATCCTTCTTTCCACTCTAGAGCCAGAAGCATCAACTTTGCTTTTCGTTTCCCATCTATACCAGCATCAAACACAGTTCCCTTATCTCTGTATACAGCCGCAAACTCTACAAAAAAGGTCCCAGGAAGTTGAGGGTCTCCGGGAAGCACAATCTCATACGAACTCACGTCGCGTTCTCCGCCCAACCAAGCTTCAGAGTGAACTTGGTTACCAAAGTGAACTTGGTTACCAAAGTGAACTTGGTTACCAAAGTGAACTTGGTTACCAAAGTGAACTTGGTTACCAAAAGGCCACTCACCCGTCCCTGTTATCTTGAACTTTACTGGAACCTCGTAAGTAACCTCCTTTTGTTCTGTATCATCTGAGACGTTGGATTCTGATGGAGAGCCTCCTGTAGGCCTGACTCTTAAGGTTGCGACACTTGCCCAGAAAATCAACGTCCCAGGCACCAGATTAGAGTTTTGTGCTAGATTCTGCACGTGTTGATCAGGAATATCTCGTTCCGGTCCTTGCCACCGGAGTCGCTTGGCTTTCGCTGTTGCCTTTGTCATCCTGTCTTTTGATGGATCCTCTTGAATCGCCGTGACGTTTTCTTCCCCTGTCACGGCGTAGAATTGCGTGATTGCCGGATGAGGAGTAGAAGGTTCCGAAAATCCTCTTCCAAGACTTCTGTAGTTCCAAAAGTCCAACTCTCTACCGGACTCCTCTTGGTTATCCCAGGCAGCCCAGCTCCATGACGGGAACTCGATATTCTTGATATCCTTGCCAGAAATCGTCATCTCTTGGCTTGCAAAGTTGCGGATATGCTTAGACTCATACATCCAACCTAAAGATGCCGAGAAGAAGGCTTTGGGATGGCCCCAGAGGTACTCGTCTTTCTGAGTTCTAGAAAACACTGAAATTATCCCCTGGAAAGCGTTGATCAGGTCGGATTTGAAGGAGAGGTTTCGTCGTCTGTAGGCCTGCAAGTAGTGGCAGTACAGACTAAAGTACTCGGATGCCTTGATCCAGCTCTTGGGGAGACCTTTTTCCAGTTCGAATGGCATAATCTCAAGTTCATTTGAGTGAGCTTCTTCCAGTGCCAACTCCTCGGACCAGGTGTTGTTGTTACATCTCCAGAACACCTGATTCTCGGTAAAGACGAGTAATCGGTTGGAGAAACATAGTTCCTGCATTGTCCAGGCTCGGTGTATCCATGTTGAACTCTGGATACTCGGGCCGTCAGTCTCTTTGTTGTTGGTCTCTTGTGATCGATATGCCCCGACTATAGTTAAAAACGTGTGGCCCTTCAGATGTAACACCTCTTGGAGAAAGTCGGAAGATCTAGAGTTCACTCCCGGGAGACCTGCAGCGGCACTGTCCCCATGAGCAGCGACCAGCGTCAATATAGCTCCAGCATATATCTGATCCATCTTTTCTATTTGCGATATTTTCATAGTTGGATCATCTTGGACGATACATAACGCATCAACCCAGAGAAATCGCTCGTTTAATCCCGCCGTGGCAGAAATTGCGTCGCGGACTGTTTTCGGAATGTATTCAGTGTTGAGGGATCCAGGAGTAAGAAGCAGGTTAGTATTGTTTGACATGTGCATAAGGACCTTTGAGGTGCCCCAGACATAGCTCAAGGCAACATAGCTGCAGTCAGGTGGTGTCTTGATAATGCAAGCCTTATGTACATCTATGACGAATGCTGGCATGACTTTTGGAACGCTGTCTGAGGATTGAGTGCTGTGAGAGCACGTGCCGTTGTGATTGTCTTTGCAGAGCTTGAACCATTTTCTCAAAAGTTCAAAGTCCACCTTGTCAGGAATAATACGGCCTCCAACGAGAGATTGATCGCTTGCGGGAGAAGCATGGCGGAGCGACTGAAGATCCAAGACTCTATTAACCTGCCAGGTTCCTGGTATGTGGTTCTGGGGACCATCTTCATCATTATGCCTGTATTGGATAGTCGCAGTAGTTGTGTGAGTATGTCGAGGTTTCTTATCAGCAGGCAGTGACGAGATGACTAGACTCTTTCTAGCACGCAAAGTGACGTGACCAGAAGACGAAGGATAAAGGCGTCGGATATGTCGATCTATGAGTCTGCAAAGCATGCATTGGTTCGTGCGAAGGGATATTTCGTGATTTGTGCCGAGCTTTGCATCAAACTCTGATAGCTCGCTTGAACCTGAGCCAGACTCGGTACACCATCCAGTCGAGTTGGAATCCAAGTCACTTAAGCCCTCTTCCAACGCAGAACCCGAATCGTCAAAGCCGACTTCTGATCCCGAATCCGAGTTATCACAATCACCATTGCAAGGTTTTGCTTGGAGGGCAATGTTATCAAAGTCGATATGGGAGCATACGGAGCACAAATTGTGCGTCATGGCACTCACTAAGGCCATGCTAGAGGGAATGCATAAATTACTCAAAGCATTTTGTTCTTCTTCAGCGGTATATGATAGATAAGCAGAACTATCATAACCCCACAGTAGGTACTGTTTGCTTGCATATTAGGTGTCAATTGGGCAGCACTATTAATATATGGAGAAGCAATGTATTCTGGATTACTACACTACTTGTTGAATGCATTAAAAGAATTAATTTGATTGAGGCTTTCAAGATCAATGATGCCTGTAGCTTGGACTCAACCGGATATCTGACAGACAGCCCTGTCTCGGGCAACCAGCTGTAGATACCATCATCAGGTGCCAAACAATAAACACAAATATTGCCTCAAGTTTTCACAGTTCAATCATTCTCCTATATCTCAACCGACTTGCACTGAGCTCTAACCAACTGCATTGCATCATATGGCATGTAGATCGACAACGAAGTCGGCAGATGCACTGTACTTTTAACCTTCCCATAAGGAAATGTAGACGAGACAGACGTCGTGACTGGATACAGAGACACACAATGTTATTTGTACTATGCTATATCTATTGTAACTTGGACTAATAGAGTAGCTTACATTGCTGGCTCGGTAATTATCCATGAAGTTATCCAAGATAGATAGGATATTATTTAAAAAGAATGAACATAGAATAGAAGGAAGAATAATTAGTATATAAGACCGAGTATCTCAGACCATTTATTCTACTGTTTTGGTAGAGAGTTATACTTCTATTCTAATCTGGCAACAAATATAATGTCAAATCCCCTACCATCCCTTAGCCCTAACGACATAGTATTTAATTCCGTAGAAATATATAGTAGTACCTTCAATCGCCAGCTTGAATATTACCACCAGGGTAAGCACCGACATCAGCCAGTACAACAAGAATAACAAATGCGGTGTCAGGTTGAGAGTTTTCGTCTCCCGTATCTCGAGACTCCGTTCGGTGTCTAGGCCATTCGTTCTCCTACGATGGTAAGCGACAATAAAAGGGTCCAGATAAGACGGTACTTACTCATTGGCTGCGACTCGGTGCGTGCGCTCTGTGTGTTGACGGACGTATTGATCATTTCGTCTCGACATGTCGGCTGGGAAATAAAGGGCCATAGTCTTTGATGTGGATTGTTTTCAGTTGATAGAGGAGAAAACGAGTCAAGGCCCAAGTCACACGCTGAAAGGAGTAATACAGTCGTAGTAGGGTAGCTGCTAGATAGTCTCGTATTCCAATGTGAAGATAGGTCTTCTTTTCAGTAACAGTTTTTTCTTGAGCTACCTTAAATCTTGGGGCCTCTCTAATATACTCTTAGTCTCGAAGGCCAGAAGCAAGCGGGGTCGCCATTGGCTGTTGAACCTAAACGCCATATCAGTTAGTTCTAGCCAATTGAGTGTCATAGAATAAATCACGACTCATTCAAACGGCTCGGCGATGCCGTCCAGAACGACACCGACGGCAAGTCTTTACTACAATTTAACAGAAAAAAAGAAAAAGAAACCAACAGCTCTATTATATTAGGCTGTATTTATATAATTAATTATTAGTCTATAACTATGCAGCTGGGCTATTACTTATAATATCTCGTCCAGTGCCCGATAAATATTGGACTATTATATATTGACGCCTTGTAAAGTTTATTTCCATTGTTCTAGAATATTTTCCCTTTTCCCGTCTCTATGCTAGTCTAGCCTTAAGCTATATTGACTTTTAAAGACTGGAATGCACCTGCTACATCGTACTAGTCGAGTAGGACTCTCAGACTCTGGCTCGACTTCATCAACCCCACTGCTCTCATTATCCTCATCCACCTCACTGACCTGGCTGATTTCGTTGATCTAGTTGACATGGCCAGCGTCGTTGACCTGGGTGGTTTGATGGGACTGGTTGGCTTAGTTGACCTCATCAGCATATTTACGCTTCATAAACGCAGGGTTGCTTGTTACTTGATAAAGCGGGTTCACAGCTTCTGGCGCAACGACGCTCATTCGATTCCCTCCAGACCTTCCTACTTAAAGTCTTGAGATTGATTAATATCTGTTGTCAGCAGCTATTTTCACCAGATAGGGCATAGAAAAGAGGATTAAAAGAGCCTTATTTTTTTTATAAAAGGAGAGGAATTAGCTTACTATTTTAGGTAATAGAGCAGCTAAATTATATAATATAAGCTTAGTTAATTAAGGCTATATAAATATTAATATACCCCCTATTTAAATGCTAATATTATAAGTATTTAAATAAATAATAAAGCTTTAAAATACTTTAAAATGCATTTAATAGAGTATTTAGCTAATTATAATATAAATAAAATAAATGCCTATTAAGTAATAATAAAGTAAATAACCTTATAATTATAAAATATAGTATTATAATATAGCTATAAGTATATACCTTTTATATAAAAAATTCCTTTTTTCTTTTTTTTCTTTAATTATATTTTTATAATAATAAGCCTACTATAATACCTTATATTACTTAATAAAGTATATACTTAAAGTTTATAATATTAATATATTATAGGCTAAAATTTAATTATTTGCCTATACCTCTAGCACTCTTATTATTTATTGCCCTATAAGTTAAAGCTCTTTAAGCTTATAATATCTTATAATAGTTAACTCTTAAGTAACTTAATAAAAAGCAGAGGAATACTATATATATAGCTACTATATATATTATATAAGCAGTATATTAATAGTTAATATAGCTTATTAATATCCCTGCTGCTACTACTAAGACTATTACTATTGCCTCTGCTTATAAGCTTTAATATTATAATCTAAGCTTAATTTATATAATCTAATACTTTAAATAGCCTTTATTCCTTATTTATTATACTTTTTAAGGCATTAGCCTCTTATTAACTTTATTAGTAAGCAGTTTTTTATGCCTTATTTAAGGTGCTTTTATAGTCTCCTTATAGAAACTAAGGAAAACCTGCTCTATTATTATACTATTTTTAGTAATTCCTAGCACTATATACTATATTTTTTAAGTAACTATAGTTATAAGGCTATATAAATATGCTTTATTTTCTTTAATTAAGCTTCTTATTAACTTAAATTATACTCTTAAGCCTTTTTAGCTTAATCTTTTAGTCTATTAGTTAACTAATATAGCTAATAAGGTAAAGGGTAATATCCTTACCCTAGATAAGCTTAATAAGCTTAATAATATAAATAAAGCTTTCTTTTTCTTTTTCTTTATTTAATTAAGCTTGCCTTATTAATATATAAGCTAATTTAATAATATAAAAGGAAAAAAAGCTTAAGAAAAGTATTAAGGGGCTTTTGCCTTTATTTAAAAAGAGGTCTATCTCTCTATATTACTTTAATATAATAAAGCAGGCCTCTGCTATTCTAGGCCTTTTAGGCTATAAAGTTTTCTTTTTTTCTACTAAGGCTATTGCCCTTATTACTTAGATATAAGTTTAATACTATATTCCTTAAGTATTATATATAAGCTAATATTATAAATAGCCTTACTAATAATATTATCCTTAGTATTTCTTTTTATATTATTATAGCTAGAGTTATAGCTTTACTATAACCTTAGCTATAGCTATAAATACCTATTAGGTATATTAATTTTCCTTTTTCTATATACTTTAGCGCTTAATTTTTATATATATATTATATTAAGGCATCTAGGCTATCTTTTCCCCTTAGTATAAGGGAAGTAAATAAATATATCTTTTTATATACTTTAGTATTTTTTATTTTCTATTTCCCTGCTTTATAATAACCTATAATATATTTAAAAGCTCTTTAAAGTACTTAAATTATTATTATAATAATATTTTTATAAGGCTATTTGCTAGTATATTAGCTATTAGTAAATATATAACTTTAAATAACTTTTTTAAATACTTTTGCCTTAACTATATACTTTAAATATTAATATAATAAAGCCTTATAGTTATTTAAAAGCTTTAATTAATTATAAGTCTAATAGTTTACTGATTATTATACTTAATATTATAAGGTAACTCTAGATTAAAGTATAAATCTTAGAAAAGGCACTTTATTTTTATTATTTCCTTTACTATATACTTTAAAGTAAGCAGCTTAGCTTTAGTAATTAAAGTTATTACTATTAATTACTTTAATATCTTCTAATAAATTACTCCTTTAAATAAGCTTATAAAATAGCCTTATAATAACTTCTATATACTTATATTATTAGTAAATAAAGTATTACTTATAATAATAAAAGCTTATAGCTTATTATATTTATTATAAATTAAGCTATTAAATCTTATAAAGTAAAGATAATAAATTATTTAAAAAGTAGCTTTTTTATAATAAGCACTTAAATTAATAAGGAATTATAATAGTAAGCTAGCTATAAAGGCAGTATTAAGTTATAATATAATTACTATATAAAGTAAGGATTTAATAATTTCTTAATATTTCTTTATTTTATTAGGTAGTATTTAATCTTTATAAGGTAAAAGCTTTATTTATAAGATTAAGGTTAAAAGGAAACTATTCTAAGTATTTTAGTTAAATTTAATTACTATTTTCTTAATATATAAATTATAATATAGAGAGATAATATAATTTAGCTAATCTCTAATAATCTTAATACTAAGAAACTACTTAGCTTTTAAGTTATATATAAATTTAAATCTCTTACTTTCTTTTAGGTATTTAATAAGCTTTAAAGCAGTATTTAAGTTATTTTTATAATAAAAGATTAGGATATTATTAATAAAGAAGATTAAATATATCTCCCTCTTTAGGTTATAAAAAAGGCAAGATTTTTCTATATTCTATTTAAGTCTAAATTTATATAATTTAGCAGTAAATATATTAAACTAGAGCTTAAGTAAATCTCTAAGCCTATAGAGAGCTTAATTAATCTTAAGGATAAAATTATATTCTTTAAATCCTAGGGAAAAGCAGTAAAATATATAAAAGCTACTCTATTGCCTCTATATATTTATAAATATATTCTTAATATCTAATTACTTAATTTTAAGATTAAATTAAATAGCTAAAGCTATTATTAGGTAAAAAGAGTGCATTATAAGTATTACTATATATATACTTTTAAGTATTATATCTTAGAAGTTTCTATATATTATAATCTATACTTTATAGTGCAGTAAAAACCTATTTTAGTTATATTTATATATAAGTATTTACTTTATTAGTAAAGGCTTAATTATAGCTTTTTCCTATTTAACCTTCCTTTAGGTCTTTTTCTTAAGGAGCTTTATAATCTCTATATATACTGCTTACTTAAATAGTATAGTAAATTAATACTTCTTAAGCTATTTCTATATCTTTAATATAAATAAAAGGCTATTCTAATAATATTTCTTATTATCCTTAGGAATAGCTATTATTATAATCCCTACTTAAAGATTATTTTCTTTTTTATTAGCTATATAAAAAATTATAATAAATACTATTTTAAGCTTATTAAAATCTTTATATATTTCTTCTAGCTAATTAAGTATAAAGAAAATATTAAATAAGTCTTTATAAAGCTTATATAATTATTAATTAAAGGTAATATTATACTTTTACTTTTTAGCTTTTTAAACCTATATACTTTAATATATTAATTCTTAAGCTAAAGTATAATTTGCCTTATTTCTTAATCCCTTTAGCTAACCTTATAATTAAGCTAAAGGCTATTTTAAATAATTATAATTTCCTTTTAAATTAGGTATAACCTATGCTTTAAAAGGCTTAATTAAGTTATTTAAAGCTTATATTATTATTAATAGTAATAACTTTCCTATTATTATCTGCAGGCTATATTTAATACTTAATAAAGATTTAGCTTTAGCTTTACCTATTCTTTAAGTATTCCTATTTAAATCTCCTGCTTTTTTATAAATAGGTAAAATATTACTTACTTATAATAATAAGCCTACTATATTAGCTCCCTTATTTATTTATTTACCCCTAAGGAAGTTATTATTTATCCTAGCTTATAATATATCTATTAATATTAAATACTACTTTAAAAAGCTAACTTTTTTAGTATTTTTACTCTTATAAATATTACTTATATCCCTATACTATATACTAGGCTTTAAAGTCTATTAAGGCATTTAAAGTCCTATTAATACTTAATTTATTATATATATAGATAGGTAATTTATACTTAATTTAATAGTAACTATACTCTCTTTAAGCAGCTATTTATATAAATTATATATTTCTATCCTTAAGTTTAAGCCTATTAACTATTCTTAAATTAGCTAATTATATATATCTAAGAGGATATTATATTTTAATGCTATAATTAACTTAATCTAATCTTCTAGTTCTACTAATAGAAGCTTTATTATACTTAATTTATTAGGTTAATAGAAGGTTATTTTATTAAATATTATATTCTTTAATATAATTACCTTTTTAAGCTAAGGCACTTAAATTTAGTATATATTATATATTATATAGCCTATAAGATACCTAATATATACTTTAAGGCTTATTTTAAATACCCTCTTTTACTTATTAGCTTTCCTCTCCTTCTTTAATAAATAGGCCCTATAACTATATATATAAATGCCTATTTAATTAAGGCAGAGATTAGCTATATACTCCCTTATTAGTAATAAAGTATAATTTTTAAATTAAAACTCTAAAGCTTCTAATAAAGATATACTATTATTAGCTTACTAAAGGCTTTAATTAAGTAAGTAAACTGCTATTATAATACTCTTAGGCTATAGCTCTAATAGAAGCCCTACTCTATTTAATATAGTATTTAACTTTATTATTATAATCTTATTAGCTATTTTAATTACTCTATTTAACTTATAAATATATAATAAAGGATATTTAAGAATTATCCCTTTAAGGTATACCTAAGCTTAAAATACTATATTCTCTAATATATAGATTATAGCTATTTTATTATTATAGTAAATAATATAAATAATAAGGCTAAATTATTATTTAATTTACTTATTATAGAATTAAAGTGCCTTAAGAATAAAAGCTATACTCTTATTTAAAAGAGGTAAAGTATATAAATAACTGCTATATTTATCTTTAATTATTAGTAGCTATTAACTTCTATTATAGCCTTTTTTATAATCTTAAAGATCTTAAAAGATATATTAAAATAGTCTAGGTAAATATTATTTAAGGGGTTTTTTACTAATTATTTAGATTACTTTTACTTAGGCATAGATTTTATAATTAATATCTTTTATCTTATTAATTTAAATACTATAAGTATTATTTATAAGCTTCTCTAGAGTATCTTTATTAAAATAACTTACTCTTAAATATTAAAGTAAGCTTAAGTTAATATATAATTATACTTAATTTTATATATATTAGGTATAATTATATTATTAGGTATATATAATAATAAAGAATACTAGTAATTACTTAATTAGAATATTATTATAGAATACTATTTAGCTATTATTAAAATAAAAGTAAATAGGTTTATATTAAAAGAATACTAAATTAAAGTAATAATTAAGATTAATAATAATAATACTATTTTCTAGTATATTAAAGTATAGTATATAGTTAAATCCTATATACTAGAGCTTTTTTTTTTATAATAATACCTCTAATATAATATTTATATAAAGTCTATTAATAACTTAAATATTTTTAAGAATAATACTCTTAGTATACTTTCTATTAATACTATTAAGCGCTTTAATAATTACCCTTTAGCTATAACTAATAATTAGGAATAATAATACTTTTACTTAGACTATTTTACTTTTATTAAAAGGTATAAAAGTATAAGTAATAAGCTTATTAATTAAGTTAATAAAATATATAGAGCTATAAGTATTAAAAATAGTACTCTTAGAGAGAGGTCTTTAGCTATAGCTATTTAAGTAAATAGAGAAATTATACTCTTTAAAGAGATCTAGATTAAAAGTAATAAAATATTAAGGCACCTTATTCTAATTAATATTACTTATAAAGCTAAATTAGCCTAAGTTATTACTTAGGCTAAGGATTATTATTCCCTTTTTTATAAGCTTTACTTTAAGGTTATAATACCTAGTTAATATTACTTTCTAAATTTTAAAAGCTTTTTCTTTAATTATTCTTTTAAAAAGCCTTATTTTCTTATAAAAAAGTACCTTTTTTAAAATATTATAATCCTCTATATACTAAAAATAATCTTATAAGTAAAGGTATTTTATTTAAAATTAAGGCTTCCTGCCCTTATTCTCTTTAGGGTTAAATATATTACTAAGTATAGTAAATATAGTATTATATATAGCACTTAAAGCTTACTTAATAATAATATTAAGCTTATTTATATATTAATTAATTAATTTAATATTAACTTTATTTTTACTAGAATTAATAGTATAAAGTATCTATTATACTTAGCTAGATATAATTTAAGCTTAAATTACTATAAGGAAATTAAAAGTAGCTTAATTTCCTTAGACTTTAAGAGCTTTATATTATATAATATAATAATAGACTATATACTATTTATTAAGCTATTTATTAGGATTAATATATATACTCTTTGCCTCTTTTATATATATATTATATACTTTATAAGTATAAATAATAATACTTATAGCTTAAAGGGTAAAATGCTTTTTAAGTCCTTTTATAATATAATATAGAGTATAACCTTTAAGGTACTTTTTTTTTATTCTTTTAAATATAGTATTAAATACTTCTTTATTAACTATTAACTATAAAAAGGTATAAACCTTCTTATTTTTAATTTTTTAAGTAAAATACTTATTTTACTTAAGTATATTAGTCTTTTAAAGTATAATATATTTATAATTAACTTTATTAAAAATAAGCTTAAGAAGCTTTAGATTATTCTTAAGAAAATCTATATTATCTAGATAGGCAGTATAAAGCTCTATAATATTAATAGCCTTTATTATATACTTAATAAAGTATTTATCCTTATAATTAGTAATTAAAATAGCCTTAGGGGGCTTTATTTAATTAGCTTTTTTATTAAGGAGGCTTAGGTTAATATATACCTAGGTATTAGTAGTATTAAATTTAATTTAAATATATTAAAGCTAATATTGCTATTAAATACCCTTTTTAAGGTATAATACTTCCTTAAGCTTAGAATTAAGGGTAATAAATTAGATAGCTATAGTTAAAAATAGCAATATAAAGAAAAATTATACTCTATTAAGAGAAAAAGTATTAAAAAGGATAAATTTAATACTTAAGATAAGCTAAAAATAATAATTTATAATTAAATTAAAAGTTAAAGTAATATAAGTTTCTAGAATTGCTTTTACCTAGGCTTATAATTATTATTAGTAGCTATTTTTATTAGATAGGGCATAGAAAAGAGGATTAAAAAAGCCTTATTTTTTCTATAAAAGGAGAGGAATTAGCTCGCTGTTTTAGGTAATAGAGCAGCCAAATTACGTGACGCAAGCTCAGCCAATCAGGGCTATGCAAATGTCAACAACATCTCACAATAAAACGGTTCATCCAGTCTTCTGACAGGGACACAGTTGGTCAACTTGCACTGCAGTTTTAACCTTCCCTACCTAAAGTAGAAAAAGTCAAGGAAAGTTATATCATACCAGTCAGCCCATATTACTATTTTTCTCTAGAATTCTACTTTTTCTATTTTCCTTAATGTTAACTTTCTAAAGGAATTCCTCAAGTTCTTTTCTCTAGAGGTTAAACAGCTGTATCCTGGGCTACCTCTAGGAGTTCTTCCCAAGTCCGGGTAAAACAACAGATTAATGCATTGCCAGTGTCAGTAACAGTGTTCAAGTAAGGATGCACTACTATCCATTAGCATACGACACATTCCAACATGACTGTCTCTGGTCTGCTGCCTGAAAAACCTCAACTTACTGTACTGCAATTTTGAAACTCTCCCGGGTTTCTATGGCAAGACACCAGCGAATAATATCCATTTGCTTTGTTTCTTCAATCCCCTCCCATCGAGGTATACAAAAGTTGAGCAATCGTATCCCACCACTATAGAGAACGGATCGATTGTCGGACTTGTGCGTCTTGCACTGCAATTTTGACATCTCTGGAGAAGGAGGAAAGCTATACTGCTGCTGGATACAGGGACGAAGAATAATGGAATGCCCAAGACAAGATTTACACCAGGATCACCTTCACTGCGATCTTAACGTCCTCCAAGAGTAGATCGAGACAAGGGAAATAATGTTTGTTGCTGGATACAAAGGCGCACGACACATGTGCTGAATGACATGACTCACTGCACCTAACTTGGACCAACAGAACCTACAATATAGTAGAATACATTGCTGATTATTGTGAAAGTCAACCTTGGGCATCGTTGAGGAAGCCAACTCGGAAGCCCAACATATCGTGGCATTCCATGGTTGGAAGGCATATACATAGGTTGGGTGATTTTCATAGGTGCCCAACTGAATCATTGGACAATGCAATGATGAGTTGTTCAGACCCAACGTTCACTGCAATTTTAACCCCCTCCCAAGTATCCCGAGGTTGACAAGATACCAAATCAACATATTCCAAGGTGGTTAGAACGTTCACTGTAATTTGAACCCCTCTGAAGTTTGACCAAGAAGGAAATCTGCCCTACTGCTGGACACGAACGTTGAATAATGGGATGCCCAAAGTAACATAGAACCGGTTGAAAATGGCATTTCACTACAAGTTTAACCTCCTCCCACGTTTCCACATTGCAATGAGAGTTGCAGCTTATTTTACTGCAATTTTGGTCTCCTTCTGGAGTTTTAACGGAAGAGTGGTCCTCTAACCATGGGATACCACGAGATGGTGTCCCTTCCAGATCGGCTTCATAAGCATTTCTCAAAGCTAACGTTCTTGAAGCAAAAGCAATAGGGACCAACCTATTGTACCTGAGTTATGTCAGTTCAAGCTAGTTACAGTGAGGACATGCTATCCAGAACGTGTGATGATGTGCGCCTCGCAGGCAGGTAGCAACGGTGTTTCTCTCGTCTTGATCTTCGTTTTGGGGAGATTAACATTGCAGTGCAGCTCGTTTGGAGTGAGGCCTGCTAATTGAAGCGGGCAGGCTATTCTTTTATTTGACCCTTAGAGGGAACTTAAATTACAGTGAATCTCCTGCCGTATACTCTCACTGGAATATGGAAACCTGGGAAGGGGTTAAAACTGCAGTGAAGGTTTGCTGACTCTGTTTTTTTGGGAGTCAGCATACTGACTCTATTATCGGGGAGGAAGCATACTAGCTCTGTTATCGGGGAGCATAACACCGGATTGGCATTGAATCGGAGCTGTTTCTTTTAAATCTCGATATTTTTAACTATCAGAGGATTCGAAATGGTATTAGAAGCTGCTTGAGAATCATTTCTTGTCAAAGTTGGTCGTGCCTGTTCCCAGCTCTGCGTGGTAATTCTTACTTGTATACTTACTATGTACACCAAAGAGCATCCACTGCGGCTCGCTAAAAGATCGCAGCAGCGTAACTGGCTGTGGAGAAAGCCAGCCTTGCCCCAGAGAGACCACTTGCTCACATATATCAGTTGAGATGGATGTGACTGGTTGTGTCAACGTTGCGCTACGGTGCATGTACTGCAATTTTAACCCCCTCCCAGGTTTCCATATCCCAGTGAGAGCTTACTGCAGCTGAGCCCCCTCTGAGGATTGAAACTGCAGATGTACAGTGGCCGTGCAAAAGTCCTGCCTAACTCTAGATTGATACGTGCTAACGTTACTGATAAACGTTGGAGGATATTACGTGGGATATTATATATTAGCCTATAAGGCTTAAGCCTCTTAGTTTAAGCCCTGCCCTTAGAACTAATTAAAGAATAATCCTCTTTTTACTATATAAATATAGTTATCCTTTATAATTTATATTATTTCTTTTATAATAGCTAATACTTTAAAAGAAACTATATACTTAATAGTAAATATAAAGTAATAATAATTTAATAGTAATAATATAATAATATTATAAGGCTTAATATTATATTTAAACTTTATATTAAAATATAAGCTTTAAATAAATAATAAAAACTCTTCTTTATATAAAATAGCTATATTTTAATAAAACTTTTATATATATATAAGAATAATAAAAGAAGATACTATTAAGCTAATAGGCTTAAATATTAACCAGTTTAATTATATTTAATTAAACTGCTTTATTATATTACTATAAGGAGCTTAAGCCCCTCTAGGTATAGTAAGTCTTTTAAGCCTCTTACCTTTATATTCTTATAATTATTCCCCCTTTAATAGGGCTTAGTCTTTAAGCTAATTATAGTTATAGGGGACTTTAACTACTATACCTCTCTTAACCTTGCAAGACCTATAAAGATAATATATAATATTAGCTCTTAAAGGCAAGGATTTAAACTTATAACCTTTATAAATTTAATATTTATTTATATCTTTAAGACTTTTAATTATTTTATAAAGAAATAAAATAGCTTAAATAGTAAATATTTAATAATTTAATAATATTATAAAGCTATAAAGCTATACTTTTAAATAAGCTTTTAATAAAACTCTATATTAAAATAAAGCTATATAAAATAATAAGATAATAGTAAATACTTTCTTTTTCTTTATATAATAAAATTATTAATAAAGAAAAGTAAAAATAATAATAAAAAAGTAAATTATTTTACTTTTAATTATTTATTTAATATATTAAGTTAACTTAGATTATAGTTATAATATTAATATTATATTATTATACTATTTAACCTTATAACTATAGCCTTATAGCTAGGCAATATATAAGGTAATTTTACTATATATATAATAAGATTATTAAAATACTATATATTAGCCTAGCCTTATTTTAAGATTTATATAACCTTATAATAATAAAGCTAAAATATATCTCTATAGATTAAAAACCTTTAATTAAAAATAATATAATACTAGCTATATTTAGCTATAAAGTCTTATAATTCTTTAATATTCTTATTCTTTAAAAAGACTTATAGTAGATTTAATAGGAAAAGTAATAGCTTTATATATTATATTATAAAATTAAGAAAATAAATACCTTTATAATAAAAGAGACTATATTTTATAATATAATAAGTTAATATAAGCTATAGTTAATAAAACTAAAGATATTTATTTAGACTATTAAAGATAAGTATAAGTATTTTATATAATAAGAAACTCTATTTAAATTAAAGTTAAAAGAAGATATTTATATATATAATTAAGAGTTTAATATAAAGTTAAAATATTAAAGTAAAATAAATAAATTTATTTAATATTATAGTTAATTAAACTAAGTTATATAATTAAACCTCTTACTATATTATATAATTATTTTAATCTTTATATAATTATACTATTAATAATTTTAATAAAGGCAAATTTAATATACCTATTAAAATATAGCTACTCTATAATAAGTAAATATAAGGCTTATTTTAATAAAAGGAATAGCCTTTTACTAATAATAAAGTTATATAAGATTAAATAAACTTAATTAAGGTTAATATATTTTATTTACTTAGAAAAAGAGGAAATTATATAGCTATATATTAATTTAAATATAATAGAGTTAATATATATATTAATTTTCTATATAATAGTTTAATAATTAAGAGTCTTAAAGTTATACTTCTTTAAAATAACTATAATTACTAAGAAATAAGCCTTTAATTAATAATTAATAGCTTAATTAACTAAATTAATATATAATAAAATATCCTATAATACTAATAAAAACTATCTCTTTAATAGCTTAAATAACTAGAATTCCTTTAAATAAGTATATATTTTAAAGACCTTAAGTAAAAAGGCATTTTACTTATATAAATTAAGTAATCTTTATTAAAATTATTAATAGTATAATTATATAAGGATTAAGATAATTATATAATATAGTAAGAGGTTTAATTATATAACTTAGTTTAATTAACTATAGTATTAAATAAATTTATTTTACTTTAATATTTTAACTTTATATTAAACTCTTAACTATATATATAAATTTCTTTCTCTATAGACTTTAACTTAAATAGAGTTTCTTATTATTTAAAATACTTATACTTATCTTTAATAGTTTAAATAAGTACTTTTAACTTTATTAATTATAGCTTATATTAACCTATTATATCATAAAATATAATCTCTTTTATTATAAAGGTATTTATTTTCTTAATTTTATAATATAATATATAAAGCTATTACCTTTCCTATTAAATCTACTATAAGTCTCTTTAAAGAATAAGAATATTAGAGAATTATAAGACTTTATAGCTAAATATAGCTAATATTATATTATTTTTAATTAAAGGTTTTTAATCTATAGAGATATATTTTAGCTTTATTATTATAAGGTTATATAAATCTTAAAATAAAGCTAGGCTAATATATAATACCTTAATAATCTTACTATATATATAGTAAAATTGCCTTATATATTACCTAGCTATAAGGCTATAGTTATAAGGTTAAATAGTATAATAATATAATATTAATATTATAACTATAATCTAAGTTAACTTAATATATTAAATAAATAATTAAAAGTAAAATAATTTACTTTTTTATTATTATTTTTACTTTTCTTTATTAATAATTTTATTATATAAAGAAAAAGAAAATATTTACTATTATCTTATTATTTTATATAGCTTTATTTTAATATAGAGTTTTATTAAAAGCTTATTTAAAAGTATAGCCTTATAGCCTTATAATATTATTAAATTATTAAATATTTACTATTTAAGCTATTTTATTTCTTTATAAAATAATTAAAAGTCTTAAAGATATAAATAAATTAAGTAATTTAAATTAATTTAAAGTCTTATAAATCCTTAAACTAATATAATTAATAATTAAGGTATTTTAATCTAGTAATTTATAAAGTAAAAGGGTAAAAGGAATTATATTCTCTTTTAATAACCTTATAAAAGATAATAAAGAAACCTATAAGGCTAAAATAATAATCTATTAAAGTAACCTTAATTAATATAATAAAGAAATAAATAGAATTTATAATATACTTAATTAACTAATTAAAAAGATATACTTATATTATATAGAAACTTACTTTTTAGCTATAAATAACTCTATATAGTATAATAATATCTCCTTCTTTTTTTAAAACTTAAAAGCTATATATAGTATTAATAAAGCTATATAATATAAATAAGCCTAGAATAGCTATTTTAAAGCGCTAAAGATATTATAATAAGCTTAAATTAACTAGGAAAATTAAATTACTATATAGGAAAAGGCTATTAGAATTAAAAAGCTTAAAAAAGTAATAAAAGCTTAATACTTAAATATATAGTTTATAGACCTTTAAAATATATTAAATCTTTACTTTAAGCTTTTCTTATAAGTAAAATAAAGCTAAAATAAAAATAAAATTAAAGTAAGAATTTATATACCTTTTATATTCTTAGCTCTATTTAAATAAAAGATTTAAAATAGTAAAAAGAAAGTTAAAAAGCTAATTATAGAATATATAGTAAAAAAAAGCTTTAAATTTACTTTTTAAGCCTTATTTTTATAAAAGAGAAAGTAAAGTAAATTAATTATAATAGAATTATAAGAGAGTTCTATAAAGAAGCCTTAATAGTCTATTAAGTTATAAAATAAGTATATTTTATATAAAAGGAATTACTTAAACTTTAATATATAATCCTATTAAGTAGCTTTCCTTAAAAATATATTAAAGAAAATCTAAGTATTAGAAAGATAATAAGATTTATTTAATAAAAAACTTAAAAGTAAAAAGAAAATATAAAATCTCTTTAAAAGGCTATAATAAAAAGCTATTAAGAAAATAAAAACATTAAAATAATTATTAATATAACTAATTGCAGTTTTTAAAGAGATAGCTATTTTCCTTATAATAAATAGTAAATACCCTTTAAGGAATTTAATAATCTTAGACTTTAATATTACTAGTTATATCTTTAATATAGTTAATTAATTTATTAAGTTAAAGAATATAATATAAGGAAAAAGAGTCTTTATAAGATTAAAGTAACTATTAATTAAAAGTATTAAAATAGTAATTATTATAGTTTAAGATATATAAAAAGAGCTTTAAATTATTACTTTAAAAGGTATTTCCTATTACTTAAAGATAAGTATTAATTTAGTATTTTTTTATAAGCTAAAGTAACTTAATTATTAATAAGATTAGTAAAATAATTAAGATATAATTTAATATATAAATAGCTAAGCTTTATATAAGCTAAGCTAGAAATTTAATTAATATATTATTAAATATAATCTTAAAAATATATATTAAGCTACTTTTTATATAAAGTACTATTAATATAACTTATAAATTATAAGAAAGCTAAATTATATTCTTATATTTACTTAATATTATAAATTAGGTTATTTAAGGCTATAAAGCCTTAAATATCTTATTAATTATACCTTTAAAGTAAAAATAAAAGGATTAATAACTATTAAATATAATATATATAGAAAGGTAAAAATAAAATACTAAGAGTATTATAAACTATATAAATATAGCTTAAAACCTAGAGAAAGATTTTCCTTTAATTTTTATAACTTCTTAATTAAAATAAATAGTTATATATCCCTAAGTATTTAAATCTATAGAGAGATAGGTTATTACTAGGATTATTACTTTATTAACTAATATAATAAAAACCTATTATTAATACTTAAGAACTTTATATAAATACTTTAAATAATATATAACTTAATAATTTAAGTTATTTAAATAGATAATAAGCTTTAAAAAGGCAATTTAAGTAAGAGCTAGCTTATATAAAAGAGTATATAAGTTAATAAAAATATACTATATATTTAATAATAGAATAGCTTTAGTAAATATTCTAAGGGGATAATAAAAGAGAAAATAAAGCTCTTAAAGATAAATAATAATCTCTTAATAGAATTATAGCTTAAAATTATAAAAATAGCAGTTTATCTATTTAATTAAATACTTAAGTAAAGTCTTAACTAGAAAATACTATATAAATACTTCTATTTAAGTATATAAACCTTATAAATAGAAAACTAGCTTTAAATTAGCTATATAAAGATTATTAAATATAAAGTATTTATTATAATAAATTTAATATAATAAAAAGAAAACTACTTTCTCTTAAAAATAAGCCTAAAAGTATAAATAGGCTACCTAGTTAAATATAACTCTTAAAATATCTTTTAAATTTAAAACCTAATTATAAATAAAATATATATTACTAGAGATATTATTTTTAATAAAAAAGAGATATTTAATATTAATAAGAAATAAATAAAAGAATTAATAATTAAATAGACCTTTAAAGAAATTTAATAAAGAATAGAATTACTTTTAGGTATTAAGTAATTTAATTAAGTTATAGACTTAGTCTAAGGCTTAAATAAGCTTAAAATATATAATTTAAGTCTTAATAAGTAAATTAAAGATTTCCTTATAATAAAAAATACTTAGGAAAAATATTAATCTATAGGAAAATATACTTAAGCTTAATTTAAGCTTTTTTTATTACTATTAAATAGCCTATTATTAAGCTTTTTTATATATATTAAAATGCAGATTTATAATAAAGATAAGAGAAAAGTATTAAGAAATAACTTAATAATACTTAATTAAGCCTTCTTTATAAATATATAAATAGTATTAATTATAAAAAAAGATAAAGTATTTCTAATAAAAGTAATAAAGAGAAAAGCTATTTATAGAAAATTAAAGCTTAAAAAAGATTTATAAATAAGTAATTTAGATTTTAATTTTAATAGATAAAAGTATTATAAAAAAAACCTATTAAAGGTATTAAGCTTTTAAAATAGTTTAAAAGGATATAAATTTAAAGAAACGTTTAAGAAAGTATAAAAAAATTACTTAGAGAATTATAAATAAATAAGCTTTTAATTTAAAATATTAAAGTATAATTTATATATAAGTAACTTATAAATCCTAGACTATATATTAGTATTTACTTATAAATTTAATAAATATAAATATCTTTAGAAATATAAAGTAAGACTTATTATATAAAGAAATTAATAATAAAAATTATTAATTAAAAAAACCTATATTATAATACTTATAGGAAAATTATTTAAAATACTTTTTATAATTACTATTAAATATAACTTTAAATTACTATAATATAATATAGTTAATATATTTATTAATATAAAATTACTAAATAATATCTTTATAAGGCTTTTTTTTAGCTTTAAAAATAATAAATAAAGAGATTAAATCTTATTTTTATATAAAGTATTATATAGACTTAGAATTATATTTTTATTTATAGTAAATAGAGCTTAAAAAGATATTTAAAACCTTAGAATATAAATCTTTTCTTATAGAATTATATTATTATTAAAAGGATAATATTTCTATCTTTTTTTATATTAATAATATTATTATTATAGTTAATAGAAAGGATAAAAAAGCTATAATATAAATTATTTAATTACTTAAATAAAGATATAAGTTAATTAAGGAAAGTAAATTATAAAAATTCCTAGGAATAAAGATTATTTAAGATTAAAGCTTAAAAAGTATCTAGGTTATATAAATAATATATCTAGAGAAGATATATAAACTTTATATTATAAAAATATTAAATACCTCTTTAATAATTAAAGATAAGCTTTTTTTAAATAAGGTAATTATAATATAATAAAGTATAAATTAATATAAAAAAGTAATTAATTTAATATTATATATAAATATAATTAGCTAATTAAATATCTTCTTTATAATATTAAAATTAATAAGGTTTATAAATAACCTTAGTAAAATATATATTAAAGCAGTAAATTAAGTCTTTAATTACTTATATATAACTTATTATTATAAACTATACTTTAAAAATAAAAATAACTTTCTAGTTTATAGTAATACCTTATTTATAAATAATTTAATTAATTATAAAAGCTTATAAGGATTTATAATAAAGCTATTTAAAAGCTTAATTAAATAGTAAATAGATAAATAAAATATAATAATAATATTAATAATTAAAGTAAAACTGCTAGTAATTTTATAAGTAGTAAAGGAAGATCTTTTTTAATAAAGATTTCTTTAAAGTCTTTAAATTAAATTATAAAATATTAATTTATAACTTATTTATAATAATAAATAGATAATTAATATATTAAAGAATTTAATTTAAAAGTTAAAGATTAAATTAAAGTATATAAATATATATAATTATTAGCTTAAAAAGAGAATTTAATATAATAAAATCTCTATAAGCTATAGGGAAAGTATAAAGCTAATTGCTAATAGTTTAATTTCCCCTCAGTTTAAAATACAGTTTAAAATTTTAGCATCTTAGTGCAAGTTTAGCAATAGAATTTTAAGGCAGTATATTATATAACTGTATTAATTCCTACGGAGCTTTTGCCTCCGGGTTAGCCTGTATTTTAACTTTCTTTATCCCCCGTTAACCCTATTAACCCTGCATATAGCTTCCGTTACTTATGAGTCCTGCGGATTGGTTAGCTGTATAACGCGGCTAGTAGTGGATAGACCAGGGATTAACTGACTACCTTGGTATTTAGATAAGTTTAGAGGTGCTCAGTGGGTTATAGGAGGAAGAAGCTACTATATATATAGAAGCTTCTTTTATTGCCCTCTTATTATAGAGTTTAAGTTATATTAATTATAGTCTTATTAAGAAAGTTAATTATTAAGAGATATTTAGGTTTAATATATTAGGTTTTTAATTTATATAGATTCTTTAATTTTAAATTTATAAGAAAAACCTTAAGAAGACTTAGGCTCTATAGAGTATAAAGTAAAAAATAAAATAAAAATAGTTTAATAAAAGCTCTATAAGGTTATAATCTTAGAGAAAATTATAAGTAATTTAGCCTAATAAATATTAAATAATATATTTTAAAAAGATAAAAAGAGAATTTAAAAGAAAAATTATTATTAGAAATCTTTAAAGAACTTTAAATTTAATAAAATAAGCTTTATTTATATATTTATAAGCTTAAAATTATAAAAATTAATATTAAAATATATATAAGTTTATAATATTACTTTATTTTCTATTAAATTACTTTAAAAGATAAAAATAAACTATTTAAAGTTAAAATCTATTATTATTAATTAAAAATTTACTTTTATATTATAAAACTTAAAAATTAAGCTTATTTAAGTTAAATAATAATTAGAAAAAGCTAAAGGAAAATCCCTATTTATAATACCTTTAAGGATAACCTTTATAGTAATATAATACTTAGTTAACTCTTATAAAATTCTAAATTAATTAATATAATTTAAAAGTATAAACTAAAGCTTAAAAATAATTTATTAACTTTATATTTTTAAAGTAATCTCTAGAATAAGCTATATAATAGTTAAGAAAGAAAAAAGCTATAAAATAGACTAAGAATAAGGCTAATAAGCTTAAAATTAATAAAAAAAAAGTATAAAATTAATTAAATAAGCTTTTATATTAATTAATAGAATCCTTTAGTTTTATATTTCTTATAATAACCTTTATTAAATTACTTTTAATAAACTCTATTATTAATATAAAATATTATATAATAAAGATAATATAAATAAGGTATTAATTAATATTTAATTTTCCTAAGATTTAAAAGTTAAAAATAAGCTTTAAAATAGTAAAATAAAGATTAAACTTATAATTTATTTTACTTTTCTTTAATCTTAAATACTTTTTTTTATTTTTTATTTTATACTCTATAGAGCCTAAGTCTTCTTAAGGTTTTTCTTATAAATTTAAAACTAAAGGATTTATATAGATTAAGAACCTAATATATTAAACCTAAATATCTCTTAATAATTAACTTTCTTAAATACCTTTTTTATATAATCTTTATAAATCTTTTTTAACTTTCTAGCTTTACTTTTTTATAAGGCCTTTTACTTTCTATTACTAGAATAAAAAAAAGGCTATTTAATAATCTCTTCCTTATCTTTAAATTAGAATTAGTAATATAAAATATAGTTTTAAAGCTTATACTTAAAGGAAATAAATAAAGTTAATAATATATTTAACTTATAATCTAGAGAAATTTAATTAATATTATTACTATAATAAAGGCTATTTAATATTAGTAAATAAGCCTTAAAATATAATTTCTAAGTATAATTTAATTTATAATATTATAAAACTTAAAAAATAAGAAAAAGCTAGAAAATTATATTATATTAAAGAAAACTAATTAATAAATAAAGTAATAATATAGCTAAAAGAAGCTAAAATAGCTAAAATTAATCTCTAAGATAAGAAATTATATATTAACTATAAGAATAATAATAAAAAAAGAAAAAAGAAGAAATTAAAATATAAATTAAAAGGCCTTTTATACTTATTAAAAAAAAAAAGTATACTTTATAATAATTATAATTTATAGTTAAAATTACTAGGTAAATATATTCTTAAAATATATTAATAGTTAATTTATTTTAAAAAGAAGAAATTAAAAGATATTAAAATATATAAAAATTAAAGCTATTTATAAATTAATTTTAATAATTAAATTAATCTAAAGGAATATATTAAAATATAGCTACCTTATAATAAGTAAATATAAAGCCTATTTTAATAAAAGGAATAGCTTTCTATTAATAATAAAGTTATATAAAATTAAATAGACTTAATTAAAGTTAATATATTTTACTTACTTAAAAAGAAGGGAAATTATATAGCTATATATTAATTTAAATATAATAGAGTTAATATATATATTAATTTTTTATATAATAGTTTAATAATACCTATTGCAATAATAAGGCTATAAGTATTAACTATTAAGCTTTTCCTTGAAAAGCTACTTATACAGGGATTAAACGCAGAACCTTTGCATAAAGAAGATCTGAGATATAATTAAATAACTATAAGAACAGCGAGAGAAAGTGCCGCTAAGCTAATAGACCTAAAAGTCAACCAGTTCAATCACATCTAATTAAACTGCCTTCTCATATTACTACAGGAGCCTAGGCCCCTCTGGGCACAGTAGGTCTTCTGGGCCTCTTGCCTCTATATCCTTACAATACGACTGTGGATCCCCTTTCTACTGCACTGCAAATTTAACCCCTCCCGACCGGTTCCTCGCCTCTCTTGCAGACTGAGTAGACCAGGTTCACTAACCCCACTCAATCAAGATGTGCACACATAGACACTTTCTCTGTAGACATAGACAGATCTCTATTCTTTCTAATCAACAAACAAACATCTCGCTATCTATCACCTTTTCCTCACCTATAGCTCATCTCTAAATCGAGGCTTCTTAGGCTGCGTCCCAACATCCCACTTCGAAAAGTCACACGCAGCAGGCGTACCAACCTCCATCCTATAAACACATTTCTCACTCTCACTCACCCTCCAAAGCGCTTCCGTCTCAGCACAACCAAGCCAAACATCAGTTCTTCTTTGAGGTCCATTCCAGCACTGTTGACCATCCTCATACCGAAGAACAATCCTCTCACCCTTTCCGAGACTTTTACCATCGATTCGTTCTTCCTCGTCGGCCATCTCGCGATCGATGCGCTTGAAGTTACCCATGTTGCTTGACCCGTGTCCCTTTTTGGAATTTTGCTTGGTTCGGTCTAGCCAGCATTGTTCGTAGGTGTATTCGCCTGCTTCGAGAGAAACACACTTTCCTTTGAGGGCGCGGAAGATGTCGTCTGGGCCGTAGTCTGTGTTGAGGTCGGTTTGTTCAATTGAGAGGGAGGTTTGTTTGTCGGTTAGGTCGCGGTTGGCGGCTTCGAGGGCTTCGCGGGCGGCGCGGGCGAGGGTGGATTCTTTGCCGGGGGTGGTATTGTCGGCGAGCATGCCGTTGGTGATGGCCCAAACACGAATGGAGTCGAGAGTACCGTGGATCAAAGAGCGGACGGGGGCAGGAAGGTAAGCCTCAAAGTTGTAGACTGGAGATGTTAGCAAAGCGGTGTGCATGATGTGGCGATTGACT
Organism: Fusarium sambucinum; assembly: GCF_050947815.1. Taxonomy (NCBI): domain Eukaryota; kingdom Fungi; phylum Ascomycota; class Sordariomycetes; order Hypocreales; family Nectriaceae; genus Fusarium; species Fusarium sambucinum. Next base: position 8,906,943 of record NC_139293.1, on the reverse strand, counting down.
TACGGATATCAGTATCACTTCCCTCACCCTCCTCAAACTCACTCCAATTAATCCCATTACTCTCACTATCCTCCTTGAGAACACTCAAGATATCCTCATCAGGAACGACCTCATCAACAGCCGCCGCCTGACGAGCAGAGTAATCCTCGTACGACCGAATAGCCGCCTTGACACCCTCATCGTTGAAGTTGGGGTTATACTCTGTCTTGAACTTTGTGAGAAGCTCCTCGAGCTCACCGACTCGCTCCTTGAGAACATCACGTTGGTTGACGACATTGTCGAGAGCATCGCGAAGCTCATTGATGCGTGTCTTGGCCAATCCGGTGAGAACACCAAGCTTTCCACCGCCGTTTTCGCCACCTCCGCGAACAATCTTGCCCTTATCTTGTTGTTCGGCTTCTCGGTGCTTCTGTGCAAGATCCTCCTTCTTTGCTTCGAGGGTGGCAATCTCCTTGTTGAGGTCGGCAACCTTGTTCTCGACCTTTTGTCGAAGATCCTTTGCCTCGTTGACCATAACAGATCTCTTCTTGGCAGCATTTTGCATAGCCTTTTTCTTCTCGTCTTCTAGTCTTCTGTACTCCTTGCCGATCTCTGCACACTTGTTCTCACACTTGACACCACCGACACCAGCGTACTCCTCTGAACCATCGCAACAGAGCTCGTAGTCGCACACGCCATCGTTGACGTAGAGAAAAGGCACATACATGCCAATATGGCCCTTGTTGGCACACCAAAATCCAGGAAGAGCATTAGTCGTGTTGGTATTGCCAGAGGAGGATCCGTCGAGAGGTTGTTCGGGGGAAAGAGGATCGATGTTGGCACAGGCAGCGGTACCAGGTTCGTCAGAGCCGTCGGGGCAGTCGCACGTGTTATCGTTGATTCGATCGAGACTGAGCTTGATAGCAGCATTGGCGATACAAGAAAACTCCTCTTTGCCTTCGTAGTGAGAAACGACTAGATCTGTTAGCTTTTGGGGATAGCTTCAGAAACAAAAGAGCGTACATTCAGGGCCGACACCTCTGGGCACGCCGCCAGCAGCTGCCAGTGTAAAGGCGTATATAGCGCTAAGAAGCGCTACAGATTTCGGATGTTGCATTTTTGTCGTTCGATTGGTTTGTGTTTGTGGGAGTGTAGAAAGAGAGAGAGTCGGTATGATGAAAGGTAAATGGCCAGGTCAGCTACTTTCGATGAACCGGGGTGAGAGGTCTCCACTGAAATAACTCCTTGAGCTTCTGACGCTTCTGGGGAGAGGCCCCTGGACGGTAAATTCTCGGTAAGACTACAAGGGAACGGAATTTGATCCGCGGGGTGAGGGCACTAGAGGTGGGGGATGAGAAAAAAAGATAAGAAAATGCCCCTCCACGCATCATCTTCACTTACTCACTCACTTACTGTCTACCAATACGAATATCATCATGGCCGCTACTCCAACAGAAGAAGAGGCCCGACAAGCCCTCGAAACTCTCATCACAACTGCATCAACTCTGATCCAACAACTCCAATCAATTCTAACTTCCATCCAACGAAACCCAACAACCCCCTCAACCACCACCGCCGAAACAACCGACATCGACGCTCTCTCTCTAGCCCGCGACTGCTCCTCCCTCATCCGCGCCCACGGCACAAAGATCTCCTTGCTCATCATCAACGAACCATTCACACCCAGCGCTCTCATCACTGTCGTCCGCGAACTCGTCAAAGGTCCCATTCCAGGCCTCGCTTCCGCCGTCCAAGCCTGCGAGACGAAACTCTACACCTCTGTTGTCCGAAAAGAACTAGCATACCGTGCTCAAAAGGTTCTAACAGAGTTATTAAACCTTTTGAACCGTGTTCCAAAGGATGGAAAGATTCTTTCTGGTGTGGGGAGAGATAGTGGTTCGGGAAGTCTTGCGCTGACGGGTATGTTGTGGTCTGCGTGCGATGAAGTCGTTGCGTTGGCAAACATGGGCGTTGGAGGTTTCTTTGTTAAGAAAGCTGAGGAGTGGAGAGATACACTCAAGGATGTCATGGAGGAATTGAAGGAGTGGGGAGAAGAAGAGGATGATGAGGATGAAGATGAAGTGGATGATCTCGCGGAAAAGATGAACGACGCCTCTCTTTCCAACCAAGAAATCCTTGACGAAATGATGAACTCTTCATCTACAATTCCTCGCTCCGATCCCGATAAAATCCGCCCTCGTCTTGATTCAACACTCAAGCGTTTACGAATGGTTGTTCTTCTATACCAAGCCCTTTCAAAGCGCCGTTTCAAGAAACTGCCCAAGGATACTACAAAGGGAGATATGCCAGCTAAGCTCGACAGCACTGCGAACGTGTTGGCGGGATTGCCGGACAAGTTTGGTGATTTGGCAGAAGCGTTTTACGAATTGGATGGCGAGGAGATTGATAAGCTTATGGAGGAGTGCTTTGAGAGTGCCGTTGGTGTGAGTGAGGTTCTCAAGGTTGGTTGGGAGGGGGAGAGTGATGAGTTTAGTGAGTGGATGGAAAAGTTCAAGGTTGAAGTCAAGAAGGCTTAGAGACGATACGAAAAGATCAATTGAAGTACAATTACAAGGCACGACAATCACTCAGATAGAAACGAAATGTTTAAATAATTCCCATCATGGCATATGTATGCCCGCTATTTGTAACCATTACTACATACAGCGCTGCCTTATAAAAAGTACAAACTGCTCAATCTTCATACGTGCTTCCGTCTCGCTCCATGTCCTAAACATCTGTACAAATAGACTCCCCCTCTCCCATGTTACAGCTCTCAACTAAACATCCTTCTGCTCTGTGGCAGGTTGGTGTGTGCGTATCGGCAGCTGTGAGTGTCCGAGTTGCTTATCCTCGTGTTCTGCCTCATCTGCTGGGGCTGGAGTTTCTGGTGTGATCATGACTGCTGGTGTGGCTAGACCACTGCTGGGAATAACTTCGATCTGAGCATGTGATACACCCTCAACGTGTTCTGCCTCTGCATCTTCCTTATCATCCTCTTTCACTTGTGATAATGGTCGGGAATATCCTGTTCCGTCGGGGGACTCTCCTTCGTCATGGCGCAATGAACCGCTGTCGAGATCAGCACCAACCATCTGGGCCAAGCTGCTAAAGTTGAACATGGGTTCCGAGCCTGCGCTTCCACCATCGCGTTCTCCATCATCACTGTAGGCGAGGCTCAGTCCACTAGACCGAGGACCTTCATCATTGCCAGTGCCAAGGTAGTCAGGTCCGGTGTATGTACCAACGGGACTATCGTTGACAGAAGATCCCGCTGAAGAAGCATTGCTCATTTGTCTCAAATGTGAACCCCCTCGCGAAGGACCAGACGGTAGAGGCAGAGAACTTGACGATGAAGCTGGTCCAGCTTGCGCATCTGATGTGCTTCGATCAACCCCCTTGCCCTTTCCAGTGTTGTCGTTCGCCTTTGGCTCGGCGGGTGAGTCCGGGTTACTCGACGCTTGCGAAGCTCTCGACATGGTCGCTTCCACACGTAGATTGCTGGCGGTACTATTACCACGTCGACGCCCCAGCCCACCGAGAGACAAACTGCTAGCGCTGGCTCCGCTGGCGCTTCCGCTATAAGGATTGCCACCCTTCTTGGCCGCTTTGCGCTCCTCCTTTTCTCGTCTCTTGGTCTCTTTTCGGATGGCCTTGTCCTCCTTTCGCTTTCGTTCCTCTTCAGACGCAAGGGATAGACGGACTGCTTCCATGAACATCATATCCTCAAGTTCCTCCATACGGTTCCTTCGTCCTGTGCCATTCCGCGAAGAGCCTCTAGCTCCGGGTTCTGGTCCCTCATCTTGTGCGCCGTCCTGAGTCTGGGTCTGCCCACTGGAACCAGCATTGCTACCGTCGGTTTCGAGGTTTCGTGTGTTTCTTCGACCGAGCCTGGGTGCTCTGAGTATGGTTCTTTGCTCATTTCCACCCATGAGGAAAGCAGCTGTGTGGAGAGCGGTCGCCGCAGCCGCTCTGCGTGCTTGGTGGTTCCGTGCTGCTGCAAGCTTCGCTGCCCAATCGGGACGCACACGATCAGTCGTTATAACATTCGGCGCGTTCGCAGACAAACTATGTGCGCGTCGACGGCCGGGTATAGGAGGAGTCTGAAGAGTACTGCTTAACGAGGTCTGCGAGGACATGGCTGTGTTGTGTGAAGGGTTGCCCGAGAATACAAGGCCCCGTCGGAAAGGGGGAGGCTCGTAGGTGACACCGAATTCAGGCTGTTGACAGTAAGGACAGGCGGACGGCTCTGAAATGAGCATCTCGGGAGGATCGTCAGCGTTGAGTCCTTCGTTGGGGTCTCGAGCTTCGCCGTTGGGATGATGCTCGGGGAGATGGGGATCAGTGCGCTTGATCTGAACAAAGCATTCACTGCAGATAGGCTGGTCACAACATCTGGTGTGGTTCAAGTAAGGTGGGTATGTCAAGAAGCAGATAGGACACTCATCAGCATCCTTGTACAAGAATACCTCAAGAGGCTGGCCGTTGACAAAAGGATCGTAGGGTAGAGAAAGCTCCTTGGGACTCAAGTCGGTTGACGAAGCATTTCTTGAGCCTCCACTGAGGGCAGCTGCAAGAGCTTTGGCTCGGGGCTTGAAAGATGTCTTGCCCGGTCCTGCGCTGGCTGGCGAAGGAAGAGCCGATCCCGTATTTGAACCGCTACGATCTGATGCCGCAGAAAGCGTCCTGGGCCCCATTGGGACAGTCAGATTCTGTAGGTTGTTGTTGGATGCGGACGGGGTCTCTGCTGGTGGTTGAGGGATAAGCTCTGGGTCGGGCGGCGCATCGGCGGGAGGAATAGGAAGACCACGAGCAGCAGCAACAAGTTGATGCTCAGCCCAACTTGAGGACCAATCGTTCAAGCCTCGCCAGAAAGGTGCAAGCTTTCTTTCGATCTGTACCATGTCAGCTTATTGAGACAAAGGATAGGAGCAGAAAAGCGTACCTGTAGCTGTCTTACGACAGGCTTACTAAAGTCCTCAGTACCAGTATAGGTACCCAACGTTACCAGATAGCCTCCATCGACATGCTCTTCGCGTATGCTCCTTTCCCGTTCTTTTGCTCGGGCCACACGCTCTCTTTCTAACCTCCTCGCCTCGCGCTCCTGCTTAGTTTCGCGACGTTCAAAGGGGGCATCGGGTTGCTCGCGGTTGCGGGAAGAGCTTGGGCCGAGGCCAAAGATGTTGATTTCGGCTCTGCTGATACGGCGACTTGATCTGTTATCTGGGCGTTGTAGATGATCGCGAATAGAAGGATCGAGGGGCTGGGAATAACGTCGAGAGGCGTCGCCTTCGGGGCGAGACTCTTTTGTGTTTGAGTTACCCATGTTGAGTTGTGAAGGACGATACCAGGTGGTATGGCGCGATCGCGCACTTGGGTTGGTCTTATCTGGCGTCTAGCCTAGACCGAGGGTTGTCGACGTAATCGATGGAGATGCCGGGATACGATGTAAAGAAAAAGAAGATGCAGTTGAAACAGATTGATAAATTGCGTGCATGCGTTGTGTTGTGTTGGTCGTAAGTTGCGCGATATCGAGGCAACTCAATATTGAGCTTGTTGATATGGACTCAAAACGGTTACCGGATGTCCCGCGATAGCTTAGAGTGGGAATGGAAACGGGGGAGGGGCGTCAGACGACTGGGGTCAGTCCAGGTCAGTCAAGGACTCTTGACCACAGAGGGCATCTCGCGGGAACCTATCAGGTATAATCTGTAGAGCTGCGCTGGTGCTGATGAGATGCGTTGGCCCTGAGGATGATGACAGTTGAGCGATAACGGATGTTTTGTTGATGATGATTGGGGAAAAAAGAAGCAAATAGTAACCGTAACAATGCAGTGGAGGTTGGGGGAGAAGAAGAGGTCGGGTGGGTAAGCACCTGCCTCATGCGCTGTAACAAACCCCCCAAGAACAGAAGGTCCAGGGCTGTAGCGCCTCGGGTAACATAAAGTTGGCCTAAGCTTTAGTGACTAAAAATAAGCCCCCAAGATATCACTCTATAGTGGTACTGACTGACTTGTTAATTTCGTCTCTTCCAAGATTCAAAAAGAGTCTGGACCTGACTTGAACTCGGATACTGGAGCCCGTGAGCCAGGCGGGCGGGTAAATGCTTAGGTACCCTCCTAACGCTGAATCCGATCCAATAGCGGGGTAGCGTGAAGCTATTTCCTTGCTGACAGCGGAAAATTAATAACAAGACAAGGAGTCAAAGCCGAAGGAATGGATTCATGCTACTATTTACAGAAGAGAAGAAAAAAGAGGCATTAATTTCTTTTGCATATGATGAGGTGTCCACGTCAAAGGAAGTCATCTCAATGGTCCTGGGCCTGTACAAGCGTCGTAAGCTATGGAGTTAAAGTAAGCTACTAAACTTTCTGGCGTGGAACTTTTTTTCTGGTATGATATCGTGGTCATATTCATCCATGCTAACGTTAGCAGGGAAGTAAACCAATTTCCAGCTACACGAGGCTTATCTACAAGCATCATTTTAGCCAATTTCCTGTCACGATAAGAGCAATACTCTTCTTTTTCTCGAGTATTTCTTTGACTGATCTACAGAGTCAACGATCTGCAAAGTCAACCCTGACTCGCAATTCCCAATCAACGTCATGAGCCGTCATTGGAACATAAAAGACATGGGTCTACTAGGATCCTTGAACCTAGACAGATCAGGAAAAAACAAGGTGCGATCAATCTTCCTTGTTTCATCTTCACCTTGGCTCTTGGTTTCTCACCGAAATTTTGGAGATTGATGAACAAATGTGAGGGTGAAATAGATGGTGTTGACGTTGCTTTGCATGAGAAACAAAGATCTGAGCAGTTTTGCTTCTACAACTTGATGGCTGAATTAATTCATGGGTGATGTTGTCAAGTACTAGCATGATAGATCGTGACTTGCTCTAATTGTGATTTCTATCTCTATACTCTTCATATCATCATTCATTATAACCTTCTACCTCGTCGGCGCCCAAGCCTGCAACCAATCCCTCATCCTATCCAAACTCCCCTTCTCAGTCTCCGCAGCAGCAATACACCACTCAACATCCCAAACTCCCTCACTAGCCATCATCTCGGCCAACTTTCTCCCCCTCTGACTCCCCTCATCCGTACAAAAGTACAACACCTTGCTCATATCCATAACATCACCCAGCAGCGGCTTCACCAACGGCAACACCTCCCTCGCACTCGAAGGTTTAGGTTCAAGACCTGCATTGACGCGCCCTGTTTTACACCACTCATTCGCGCAGTGCGTCTTTCCACAACCAGTCATGAGTTGACCCAAGTAACGTCTTTCGATACGGCGTTTGAGGGCTTTGCCTTCGGGGTCGTGCATACTGACATACAATGGTCCGAAACAAATTGAACATAGACCAATGTTGTTGGAGGCTTGGTCTTCGGTTGGGGATTGGCGGACTTGGCCTCTTGATCCGACGCCAAACATTGTTCTTCCGCAGTTTGCGTTGCGACATATTGGTGGTGTGAGACGGGATACTTTGTCGAGTTCGTGGTGTTTGAGATGTGTCTCCATGTCTTTTAGACGGACGATTTTATCGCATAGGTGACATTCTGTTGTGCGTGTGCCGTCTGCTAATTCGTGAGCTGTTAAGCCAGACATGAGGACTTCTGGACTGGGGTTGAATGGGTCTCCTTCTTGAGGGACTTCGAGATGGCAGAAACGACAGAGGATTATTTTGCCGGGACACACGCTTGTGGAGTGTCTCGCTAAGTCAGGTAAGGAGTTTGTCGTAAATTCGCAATTGAGGCATTGCCGTTCTGTGTGAAAGACGTAGTCGTGCTTCTCCTTGCTTGTTGTCGAGTTACCAAATGCATCGTCTTTTTCGCAATGCCAATGTGCCTCCCATTCTGGGGAACCCTTCTTGAAGACGCTTTTGCAGCCGGGACAGACAATGTTATTTCTTCGACAGAAGTTCTCGTGGAGCATCATTGTTCGTTTGGGTATAAATTGAAGACAGTTGCCACACTGCTCTTCATCAGGTGAGTGCTCTTGGCCGTTGGTTCCGTTGGACACCCCGTTCGGCTCTTCGTCCGGTAGATACACTTTCGCTCGTAACGTGTATTGTAACGTCTTTTCCGACCCGTCCATAGCATCTGGATGTTTATATGCATGTACTGATATCGCAATACTTTCCGCGCCCTCGAATTCGACATTGGTTGGACTTATCACGATCCTCTTGACGCCGTTAACTGCAGGTGAGAAGTCACCAAAGACATGAACATCCTCCCGAGGCAGAGCTCTTTGTCGAGAACTCTTTGGTGAAACAAACAAATCGAGCGCATAGTCGTCTTCGTCGGTATTCAATTCGATGGCCAGGGGTTGTGATTTGTTCCATGAAGGAAGCGAGTACTGGACGTATCCACCTTCAAGAACTTGCCCATCAACAGCCTTCCAGACATCAATCTCGCCGCCCGTCGAACTGCCTGTAGATCCTTTCTGATCGGATATAATTCGTCGCAGTGTTTCTCGCGCCTGCTCCTCATCCAAAGCTTCGATATCGACTTCGAGGTCTGTATCCACCACGCAAATGCCGTCTCCTTCAGGCGCAACTTTATCCACGAGAAGCTTGAACTCCTGCCCGTGAGCGCCCTTGACCGCTATCATTGAACCTTTGCTGAGCGTTGTAAAGTTTTCTCGTAGTTGTCGTTCAAGTATCGCTTTCCAGTCGTCGGGATTGTAGCCTGCTTCCAAAGGTCTAAATCGCACGTATGTACCCTTAGGTAATTGTCGCGCCTCAACCTTGATTTGAACGCCGTCGAGTTCGATCTGGTCCTGCTCCAAGTCTATTACTTCCTTTGAGGACGTGTATTCATCTTCTTGTATACCCAAAGCTTCTGTCAACCATGGACTTAAGCCCATTGTGCCCTCGGTCGCGGAAAACTCCCTGATACCCGCAAACACAGCATTTTTATTCTTGGGGTTCACGAGTCGGAATATTAGCGGGTTCGGTAGTTGTTGTGCGCTATCGGCGTCGGTTGATGTGTAGGACCATGGGTCTGATCGCGTGGTAGTCGAAGGTAGAGATCGTGCGGCGGCGAGGAGTTGTTCGAGAGCTGATTGAGGGAGGAGGATCTTGTCGCCTCGGAGATTCTTTGTCGCGATTATAGAGGGGTTCACGACTGGTAATGCGCTTGACCAGCGCAAGGGTGTTGGTTCTTCCATGATGGGAGTTGTGAAGTTTGGTAAGGGTGAAATAGACGATGCGAATTGATCAGTGGTGATTGATTTGGTGGGGTTGGCTAGACGCAATTACGTAGTGGGTTAAGTCATGGAAGGGTAGCAAATGAGAATACGTCAGATTAAAAGTATGATTGAGATATTCTACAGTACCTATAGAAGAAACATATTAAGAATGTGAACAAGCAAATAAACAGACAGTAACAGGCTCAAACGGCAATGCTCAGTCAGCCAATTTGTGACGTTCTTCTAGCATCGTCTGGAAAGACGCATCAGAATTGAGCTGCCTGTTTGCTTTACTAAGCTGTTATCGATAACGGACAATGGATCCTCCGATACACGCTTACCCCAGATTTTGAGGAACGGGAAGATGAGAACGCAAACTATTTGACCAGAGACAAGCTGTTATCATGCAAGCACATTATTAATGACTTTCTTATCTCTTGTTTCAAGCACCGAGTGTCAATCTAAGCATTGGCCTCGAGCACAGACTATATTTGAGCTTGAAAACATGGTTAAAATTAGACTACAAACTAGAAGTGAGACACGGCACTTAAAACATGGCATGTTCCCAGACCCCATCCAGGGTAGGAGATAGCATCGCCAGCTATACATGCCACCTATCTAACTGTCTACCTGTATCGAAATGAATAGTGGCAGTCTAGAATAATAGACTATCTACTCGTAATCTTATAAGTTCAGTATTATACGGATACGCAAAGATCCATGCTCGCAACTCACAGTCTTGGCATTTTGATCTCATGTCGATCGCAACATAGAAACGATACAAGTTGATTGATCCTCATGGGCTTTGCACACCGCTATTGTTGCATATATGTCACCTCTGTATCTCATTGCGTGGAGAGCATAAACAGGAGTGAAACACGCATTGTATTGTTTTCTTTTTCTGCATATTACCCCCACAAAGAGGGTTGCATACATACATAGTCAAGAGCTGAAGCGGCATTCCATCCCCGGAAACACAGACAGAAACAAGGTCTAAAAATACGCCACCAAAATAGAATGACGGTGATGATGGCGGATTGGCAGGACAAGTTTCAGAGCTCATCATTGATAATTACAAAAAACAAAAAATAAAGTGAAGCTATAGGTAAGGCTTACTTGGCGCGGTCTCTCGGACCCCGAGCTTGTTGAGCTGTTGTAATTGATCTACATGTTGATCAGGACAGCTTTATAATTCAGGGTGTATGTGCGCTCTACGGCACAGCACATCCTATGCAGCTGTAACAATGCATCTCATTTAGCCGTAGAATATCTCTCTTCTCAATTACCTCCGCTGGCTACTAACTCAGGTAGGAGAAAGGGGGAGACAAGAGTGCTGTATTCTTGGCGCATTTGATCAACAAAACACCGACCACCCTTGTCAGGACCCTACATGACAGAGCTCCTCACCTCGCACCACCAATACAACCCCCTGGTCATAATCTTAGCTCCCGTGGTATTGAATGGTGCGCCTCTGCGATAAGATCCTAAATCTTGGTGATGCCATATTGTCAAAGAGATACTCTCAACAGTCCAGTCTCCAATCCCAATCCCCCACCCCATTTTCACGGGCCGATTTCCTATAGCCTATGTTATTTCCCCCCTCCAAATAGTACGACACAAAAGACCAGATATTATTTTACGGCTTTCCGGTTCAGCCGGTAATTTACTCTGTTGAGAAGCATGTTACCCCCACTCTGCATCTGCCCATCTGATCTCGGGGCGATTGAACATCATATCCTCATCAAGCTTCTTGTGTAATAAATAGTATCAAGAGGTTTGAAGCTTGATACAACGTGCTGTAGATCATTGGACAAATCGATACGCACACCCCTTTTTGAGATTAGATGTGACTTGTCTTTCTTAGCTGTTGCACTTGAAGTTTGTTAACCTCGCCAATCCAATCTCATCTCAGACCATCTTGGCTGTGTGTCTCCCCCATGCCATTCCCATCCCACCCAAACAGATCAATTGTCCCCCGGATGAAGCTCCTTTCCTTTTTAGTTACTGGCATGTCTTGTCGTCCTATATAGATATCCTCAATCCAACCTCCCAAAATGTTGTTCCCTTCTCATCTTGATTCTTCCTTTGATACAGTACCATTACTTTATATACTCATGCCAGCCTGACATGAGCCAAGTTATCGTCGACCACCACACGCGCGCAGAGATCATCCAGATCCAAGGTCCGACTCTTTTTGACACACTTTACAATTCTTTGATCCTTAGACATACACTTCCTTACCTTCCTGTGTCTGGTCTTCTTAACCTCGCTGCTACTTGTCGTGATATTCGGTACTTGCTTCACGAGACGCCAGGTGTCTTTCGACATTTGGACCTTACGAGAGTCAAGACTGCGCATTGTCAAGATACACCAGACAAATCGGAGAGGGATCTTGCGGTTTGGCATAATGTCAATCTTTCGGATTACTTGACTGAAGATGAGTGAGTCCATACCCACATCAATCCTGGTCCTGCGACCACTTTAGCCGGTACAGCAGCTTACATGTCACAGCTTCTACGCAGGTCCCTTGAGGGGCATCTTCTCTACTTTACGACAACGCGACATTCTCGTCCATGTCCAATCCCTAATCCTCGACGGTCTATCCGTCACGGCCGAGCTATGCCACGACATCATCAATGACCCCAACTACAGCGTACGCATGCTTTCCATTAGAGGTGCCCAGAACCTGAATCATGGAAAGCTGCGCGCTGCACTAGCATACGCCTGTCGCAGCTCGCGCCCAGAAAACACCCCGCGTCTTAAAGCTCTGTACGTCTTTGGCGACCACAAAGATGAACAGACCGACGCAGACGCATGGTGGTCTCGAAAAGGCCGCGTGCTCGAATCTACAAATGACATGGATGATTGGGCTCAGTGCATGCTGGCCTGTCAAGGCATTATTTCCTTTGACGCAGTCCTCTGTCAAGGTCCACGACACGCAAACTCACCAGCATTTGGTAAAACATTTGTACGATCACCATGCAACCCAGCTGTAGCTACATTTGCGATCAGCGGTTGCGCAGGCTGTGGTGAAGCTCCAGAGGGTGTAATGACAGCTCAGACGCGCTACACTTGTCTCCCGCTACTAAGTCCCCCGCCGATCCTGGCGTCATCCGTGCAGGCGGCCACGACGCCACGACCAGGCCATGAGGAATTTGTACCACGCTGTGCGGGATGTTTGAGTGATCGATTTTGTGTTACGTGTAACAAATGGTGGTGCGAAGCGTGTTACCAACCTTTTGGAGGTGGTGGTTGCGCTCCAGCAGCTAAAAGGCATGTTTCGAGAAGTTGTTGGGAATGTGGTATGAATTGTGATGAGTGCATTGAGAAGACACAAAAGGTGTGCAAGAAGTGCTGTGGTGGGTATTGTCTTGTTCACAATGAAGGATCTTCGAGTTCTTTTTGTGATTGGTGTTTTTCTTCTGGTCGTGGTCTGCGACGTGTGTGAATCGCAACACCACCACCACACACCGGATGCTCATCTGACTGAAAGGTCTTCACATGTTTTGCGAGGCGTTACTATGAGCTATTGTTTGTTTTTGGAGTTTAGCGTTTTTATGTATGTAACAAGGAATGAAACTCGACTCTGCTCTTTAGATACTCAACTCAAAATCACCACTTTTCTCATCACTTTTCCGTATCCCGCTTAGTAATCTTGTCAAGTCGATCTCTGGTGGTGCCGAATATGGGGCGATGGCATCTGCATCTCAGACCATGAATGATCCTTGCCAGACCGGAAAGAGAGAAAGTCCGACTCATGGAAGGAATAGAATCAAGATGGAACTAGTCAGTCATGACGATTGGAGATTCATCATGACTCCAATCGACATGTCTCATCGGTATCTCTCAACAATGCCATGTCTGCCATGTACAATGTCAACACAATGTTACAGTGACACAAATAACGCAATTGAATGCTTAAATTGCGCACTCGACCCTTTCAGGTTTGGTCTGGACCCGTCGGCAGTACTCATCATGATTCATCAATTAATCTGCCATCGTGCTTGTCAATGATAGATCGCTCGATTGAGGACCCCTAAGGAAATTACCGACATATGGACCCTCGTTTATTTTTTGAAGATGTCAATAATGATAAGAAGAGATTTCTTCTCTCTAGATCTAGATTTTTAATCATCTTGATCTCTCGATAATACCGCTCTGAACCGAGCTTTGCGCTGCCCCTCCACCAGAAAAAGAGCTTCCCCCACTATCCCGAAAGTTGCGCCGCGCCTAAAAAATAAATTCGGACCCTGACGATCTCTACCTTTACTTCTCTGTCTCTCTCTACACATCATTTCTTTACTCACAATACTCGGTACTCGATACTAGAAATGGCCCAACGAAAACCTCTCTCCGAGGTCCTCCCTCCTCTCATCCTCGGTACAGCCACCTTCAACGTCCAATACCATCCCGACCCTACAAAAATGCCCTACACAGACATCGTAGGCCGCGCTCTCGCCCACAACATCCTCGCTTTCGATACATCTCCTTACTACGGCCCCTCCGAGATTCTCCTCGGTGATGCGCTGCGAAAATTGACCCCGCCCCCGCCGCGCGAAGGTTACTTCATCATCACAAAAGCCGGTCGCATCGCAGGTGACGAGTTCGACTACTCTCCCGCTTGGATCAACTACAGTGTTTGTCGCAGCCTCGAGAGATTGAGCACACCATACCTCGATCTTGTCTACACCCACGACGTCGAGTTCGTTTCGCCTGAAGAGGTTCTTGCCGCTGTTACCGAACTTCGACGATTGAGAGACCTGGGTCTTATTCGATATGTTGGTATTAGCGGATACCCTGTTGAGACCCTTGCTTCGCTTGCCGAGATGATCTTGCGAGAGACAGGAGAGCCTTTGGATGCTGTCATGTCGTACAGTAACTTTTGCGTACAAAACAACAAGCTTGGAAACCAGGCGCTACTGGATCGCTTCAAGGCTGCTGGTGTTGATTGTCTTCCCAATGCTAGCATACTCGGCATGGGACTCTTGACAACACGAGGTATTGATAATAGCCCTATGCGCGCTTGGCATCCATCTCCCCCAGAACTGCGCGATCTTTGCGCTCAGCTTTCCACCATCGCGCAAGAAGAAGGCGAACATCTAGAAGAAGTAGCTATCCGATGGGCTCTCGAGAACTGGGCGCGCGTAGGTTCACAGTTTGGAACACACCTCAACCCCAGCGATACAGGTCGTTTGGGCGTTAGTGTGATGGGTGTGTCAAGCGTGGATGAACTTGAAGAGACGTGGGCTTTGTGGATGAGTGTGGTGGGACTTGTAGGCGATGAAGAAGCTAAACAGCGCAAAGCCAAGATTGAGAGGATTGTGAAAGAAAAGATGTGGCCTACATTGGGAAGCTGGAGGAACCACACTTGGGAGAGCGGTGGTCCTGGGTTTGCGAATACGAGACCGATAGAGGATATGGGTGTTGTGCCGAGGGATGAAACGGCTAGGAGATGGGGGTTGATAGCTGCCCCGTTGGATATGCCAAAGATTTAATGGATTATGAAATAAATAGAATAGACATGATTTACGTTGAGTGGACATCGACTGTTCATATGCACATAGGTAACGTGCTTGGCAAGTTGCTCGTCTGTCGTGTGTGTGTTGATCCTAGAGTCAATTGGAGATTTCAACAGGATCAAGATAAGAGAAGCCAAGCGAGAATGCATCTTGGCACCACTTCATCTAGCATTCAATCTTGCCTTAGCGTCGCGCTATGCTACAACTGCCGTGCAGATCTACCCAGATCTACATTTCAGCGTCTCAATCGAGACATGTGAATGGATATTGAGGTGAATTAGGCACGATCATTGTGGGAGAGTGCCATGTTTTGACATGACTAGGCGACAAAAGAAGACTGTTGACTCACTCTCAGAAGTATAGGCACGTTTTCGCGGAGCAGGCGAACAGAGACTCCCCATTACGACAAAGTAATCTCTTGTCTTTCTTACAGAAACCCTTGATTGTCTATATTTACCAACCAAGCCGCTTTACAAAAAGGCCTCACTAAACATCAACATGGAACGTTTTAAGGAGATAGAGAAACACCATCAAGAAAACGGCCTCCAATGCAACACCGCTATAGCGCCGCGTAAATTAATCCCCCGTGCGTACAGGGCCCTTTACCCAGGGCCAGGTTCGTGGTGCGTTGTCGCACACTAGACCGAAGAGAATAAACAGCACACACGGGAGCCAAGGGATCTTTGCGATTCGATCTGAGCGTTCTCCTGGGTTAGGGCTGCCACGTCGTGGTATATGTCCCAGTATTCGGCATCCATAGAAATGTATCTTTTGATGCGCTCTCGTGCTTCTTCGAGCCTGGCACGAGAACCACTGTCACAACCACTCCCAGCCGACATCTGCGTTAGCAGACTGGCAAGAGGCGGAGGGGGGGATTAAATCTGGTCTCCTATGACCTTTTGGCCTGTGTCTTGGTTCGTCTAGTTTCAAGCTCTGTTGATGAAGATAGGGTTCTCCCAGATGTGAGATGGATGGCCCGCTGCTGCTGTTTTGTCTTTGAGGAGCAGTATTCCATCATCTGTCGACATGTCACACTGCCGGCAAGGAGGCCCATTCAGGTCGAATATCGAAACGTCGAATATCGAAACGTCGAATTTCGAAACGTCGAATATCGATACAGCACCGATCTGCCTATAGGAAGAACCATATAGCCGTCACAGCCAACATATGACAAGCTGGCCACACCTTGTAGTGAGGGCCCTGAACGGACGTTACATGCCCTGTCTTCTTGGCCTTTTCGAGCTCGGATTTCGTCATGGGCTCAGTTGGGTTCATGAGTCTCTTGAGTTCAACTTGAATAGAGACCTTGCTTCCATCGATGCGACTGTTGTTAGGGTCGAGAAGCTTACTATTGCGCCAGTCAAAGGCGGTCAGGACACCTCTTCGATGAACACCAAAGTTAAGTGTAGCTTCCTGTGATGTGCCCTCTATCGCCTGAGAGGATGATCCCGCCTGGACACTGTCGGGGATTCCTTCTCGTGAACCAGGTTTAAAGAGCTGACTTGAGAGTGTAGCACCTTCCTCCTAGACAGTCTTGGCCACCACCACCACCACCACGATCATTCTTTATTATTTAATAATATTTTCTTTTGATGCCTGAGCACATCTTGAATGCCATCCCATGACATGTTCTGCCCATGTCGTTTTCGTCTCGAACCAACAACGTTTATCCACGCCTTCATTTATTTACAGTCCCAGCTTCTCAAGTTGTACACCTTCATTAAGCCGAATCAATTATTCCTACGCTTGATTGAGAGCTGATTAGTCTGTCTAAATATGCGACATGGCTTACAACGAGATTGCCAAATATGCATCCGACCAAGTTGGGACACTGTTTGCTCATAAGGCTGCTCAAAGTGTAGTATCCGCATGCCCGGTAGGAGCTGGACTGAGACACACTCTATGCCCTGCAGGTAATTATCACCCCTGAGACATTCTTTTAAGGTGCAACGCCTGTCAACAAACATGTAAACCGTTGGTGGCTTCACTTTAAGCTTGCGGTAATAACAAAATAATTTACAAGAGTTCCAAACGAGGACTGTTGGTGGGATATCCTCCTTCCAGTCATCAAATACAGCTGCTGATCCCATGTTTTGTTATTCATCCAAGCTCCTACTGTCTATCTTTCACAATGAAGTGGCGGTCTTTTCTCGCTTTCGGGAGCGCAGTCCAGGTTGCTACTGGTCTGAAGCTCATTGACGAGTCTGAGGACAATGGAGTCGTTTGTTATACCTACCTGTCAACCTATCTTGCTGCTGTAGACGTTGGGCCAGCACCGGCCCTTCCCACAACACGAGGCATTCTCCCTCCATACTTCACTAATCGGTCTACGTCTGCCATACCCACCTTCACACTTTCAGAAGATCGAGAATCTTCCATTATTGTGCAGGATCCTGACTCTACAGTCGCTCTGTTTACGTCGTCGAACGCTGCCATTCCGACCGAGCTCCCTCTGCTCACCTCGTCAGACTTTGTCATACCAACAGAGTTCACTGACTTAGTCTCTCCTACTGTAGCCATCTCGAGCGATGTCGCTACGACAAGCTCTGAAGCTGAAGTAACAGGCCAGGCTGTTATTTTCTTCATTACATCAGACACTACCAATGAAAGACGGAGACTAGTTAAGAGAGACGTCCCTGGAGGCTTCGTCAATGCAGTTAGCCCCGTAGATATCTGCACCGATGCCGATGCCTTCCAACTTGCAGACGAACAACTCTTGGACAATGGAAGCCCTGTCTACTACAATGGTGAACCATATAAGCCATTTGGCAGCGATGGTACACCCCCCGATGGTGCAATCACAAAGAAATTCTCCAACTCGAATGGGAATCTCGTGTTTACCAGCAAATCATTACCCAGGACCGGCTTCTGCCAGGATGATAGCGGGCAAGTATACATCACGTTTGGGTCACGCCCTACAGGATGCGACCCTGTCTTGCTACAGGTTTACACTGGCAAGTAACGATCAATTGTCTTTGATGGCCCAGCACTAACTCTCAGTAGTTGAGCAATGTCGAAATGGCGAAATACCCGGGCCCGATCAATCGCCTTTTATCAGTAGCGACGCGGCTCAATCTCCTGTCACCACGTCGACCGACATTGGTGGTTCGATTGTGTCTCCTGAACCTCAAGAGTCGACATCAACCGTACTTGCCGAGCCCACCGATGGATCGTCCTCCAGTGACACGTCCTTTGTCGTGACAGAATCACAATTGACAGTCACCACAGACGAAGCAGCAATTGTCACTGCAGACTCGTCATCCACAGATCTTCCCTCACCATCTTCTTTGTTTACACCCACTCTTTCCCTAACTTCATCAGAAATAAGCACAATTGCATCCCAGTCTACCCCATTGCTTCCAACCTCTTCGACAGACTCTACTGTTATCATCTCATCTACAGATGTATCCCCTTTGTCCGAGTCATCGGTTCAGCCTTCTTCCTCCACTATCTTCTCTACAGACAGCACAGCAACAGACCTCCTCGTTGAAGAGACCACCACGTCCATCTCAACAACGATATTAATTGAGGAGTCTGAAACTTCGATGCAGCTTGAAACCACAGCTACTTCTGGAGATGTTACAGAGACAGAAGAAACCACAACTACTACTGAAGAAGCAACAACTACTGTCGCCATAACCACTACAGGCTGTGACAGCGTAACGGCCCTCACAACGGTAGGCCTATTAAACCCAACGCCTATTTTTGACGATTCTGTTAATCAAGATGGCGGCGCTGCCACTGTTGACTTGCCGTTTGATGTCGCGGGCAGCGGTTTCAGCACAGTCTACGTTAGCACATACGGTGTAGTAACTGTGGGCTCCAGCTCCATTGATGTTACTTATTTCAATTCACGGATTCCGACTGAAGGCCTCCCACCGGTAGCTATCTGCCCTTACTGGGACGACTCACTTTTGTTACCGGCAAACAGTGATGCAATTGTGTATGAAGTCTTCAACGGTCAGCATGGCAGGCAGGCTACATTCGAGTGGCTTGTCTCCAGTGGTTCCGGCGGCGGTGCAAACCATTTCACTGCTACCTTTTATGAAGACTTTCCAGACATATTCAGGTTCTCATACTACACTACAGTTGACCAGGGCTTGGGTGCGACATTAGGGTCGCAGGACATAAACAGTGGGACTTCCCTCGAGATTTCCTATAATACGGATAGCAGTGCTCCAGATGGCACTTCTGTGTTTTTCCGTCCCAGCCGTGGCATCGTTCAGACACGACCATTTGACAACACTGAGTGTGGAAAGGGAGACCCTGCTGATGGATCATCACTGTTTGCTAGAGACCCTTAATATTCAAGGTGGATGTTTATTAGTTTCATCAACCTTTCTCTTTTGTTGTTTTCTAGCTTTAAGACTGCCTCGTGGCTGACAGAAGAGAATACAAGGAATAATCGGAAACTTGTTAGAGTGGAATGGGAGCATGAAGGCGTGTGCGCTAATGCGGTCGAGGAAGCGTTGGAACAAGACAGGGAATTGATGATGTTGATTGTAATATATCGCAAAGGCCCAACATAGCGGGTAGCAGAGAAACTGACCTCTAAGCTTTGGAAAATAAAGATAAACAACATGATAAGTCTGGTCAAGTAGCAGAGCCTCAGGGTATCATAAAAATTGACCGTTGGAAGCATAAGGGACGAAAATAGTAAGGCACTTTATGCTTATTAGGCTATAGTTCTTAGACTACTTATTTTTATACCCTAAGACTTAGGAGGCCATTTTTTCTGCTACCCAGTAGCAGAGATTGACATCTTGGCATCGTATCTCGCATTTGACCTTGCATTAGCGTGCCACACCAACTACAAGTGCCTTGCAGATCATCAGATCTACGGCCCAAGATCTCAATTGAGACCTATCAGTAGATACCTATTCAACTGAATTGATCGTATTTCGTATTCCGACCTCAAGAACATTCGACAATTGACTCAGGGAATGAACTTATAAGAGTTCAATCCAGACGGCCATGACAAAAGACAAATGCACCTCAAATCTTCATTTTCCCAAGTCCAACCATGATATTTTACTACCTGTCCATTATTTGTCTCTCCCTCACAGCCCAAGCGCATCTCAAATGCCATCCCGAAGGACCCATTCTCCCCAAACCAACATCCCTCGCCACCTCCCCCATCTTCAAAGCCTCAGCAGCCAACTTGACAAAGACCCTTAACGCAGCTGTATCTGGTTCCATCAACGCAGGATGGGAAATAAACAACGTATCGCTCTCTCTCGCTGTAGTTAGCAGAGACAGCGACAAACCAATTTGGGAATACCATCATCTTGCATCCGCCAACACAAGAGGCACTAAAGAGATCAATCGCGATTCCCAGTATCTTGTCGGGTCAATATCCAAGGTGTTTACTACTTATTTACTTTTGAAGAGTGGAGTGAATTTAGATGCGTCGATTACGGAGTTTCTTCCGGAGCTTAGGGAGTCGTGGAAGGATGTGAGTTTGAGAATGTTGGCTTCGTATTTGGGTGGTGTACCTGCGAACTGTAAGTATCGCTCTGATGCAAGGCCTGTATTAACGTAATTCTAGATGGATTCTCCGAGTTTTACTTTCTCAAACAAGTCTTTCAAGAATACGGTTTCCCGCCAATTGAAGATGATGAGTATCCGCCATGTGGTGTCGCGACAACAAGGCTTGCACTGGACAAGGTAACACGACCACGCAGATCAGATGAATACAGCAGTATTGACGACCGGCAGAGATTATTAATGAAATGAAGAGGTCTTACCCTCAGACGACACCCAACGAAAGACCCGCCTATTCCAACATGGCCTTTGTCCTCATCGGCATGGTCCTCGAGGGTTTTACAGGCAAGACCTTTGAACGGCTACTACAAGAGATAGTAACAGCTCCACTGAATATGAACAACACTTTAGCATCGCCTGGCAACGACGATAATGCAGTCATTCCACCTGGTGAAAGCAGCTGGGGATCAGATTATGGGATCAACACCCCGTAAGTACAACCCTCCAACCCAATGCGCATGCCCTAACAATTAGCAGAGCAGGTGGTCTCGTATCATCTCTATCAGATCTTTCCAAATTCTCCCAAGCTCTTCTTTCAAGGACTCTGAACATGACATCCGCCGAGATCAACGGCTGGTTCAAACCCACAGCCTTTGCAGGAAATGCGTATACCATGAGTGGTATGCCTTGGGAGATCCTGCGCTTACCGAATCTTACACCAAATAATCCTCACACAATCACTGTGTACAGCAAAACGGGCGGTGCGCAGAACTACAGAAGCCAACTCAGTTTCGTGGACGAGTACGGTCTAGTGATTATCGTTCTTACAGCAGGACCAATGAATGCAGCGCCTATTCTCGCTGATGCTTTACTATCTACTTTTGTAGATGCTGCTGATCAAGTATCCAGGGTACAAGCAACTAGATATGAGGGCCTTTACACTAATAAATGTGAAGATGGTGTTATTGTTGAAGCAGAGTTGAGACAAGATGGGGACTCAATGGTATAACTTCCCTACGTCGCAACGGCACAGACATCGTATCTTCACTTGTGGATATATGGGGGTTTACACTAGGCGACTTTCTTCCAGAGATTGACCCAAAGATTCGAGTCTTTCCCAGCGATCTCCGCGAGACTGAGGGTAATGTTACGAGAGAGGTATGGCATCTCTGGCCAGAACTTGATATAGGGTATTAGACAGATTTACCAGGGGTCATGATTGAAGAGATGAACTGCGTCGGATGGACGATTCAGGATTGGGTTCATTATGGTGGTGAGCCATTGGATAGAGTCTTGATGTATGTTGACCAGGAAGGGAGTGTGGTAGGCTTTGAGGTACCTTTTTTACGGTCGGGAATTATGTATCCTGTGAGATCTTAATGCCCGTACTGGCGTGGTCAACGAAACAAGGCACTCATCGTCTGTCTTGTAGTCACGGTGAATAGTCCCATTTCACGTTGCGACAAATGATCAAAATGCTGTCCATCGAGTGGGTTCATCGTACTTCATACTCGTACAAATTACTTCTGAACAAATGATATACTGCTGCACTACACCCCTCCTGATATCATCAAATTAAAAGAACCGCCTATGCCCCAAACTCCCGCCGACCTCTATGAAGAAAAGTAAAAACAAGCAATCCTACCACCCATCCACTCATCGCTTTCAACCGCTGGTGCATACGCTGTCTACCAGAAACTACACCATCCGATATAGTGCTGACACAGATTCTCCAGTTTCGTCGCCTCCATAATAAGCTTATTAACCTGGTTGATAACGTCCAACTCCTCGTTATTCTTAAAATCACGACCTGTGAGTTTCTGCTGAACACGATCCAGGACTTCAACGGCTCGGGCATTCTGGCTTTCGACTTCTGGTGCGCCTCCGTTGGTTTCGGGGACACCGGCTGAACTGTTTGTTCGAGCGCGGGCGCGTGATTGGATGGATGGTTCGGGGGCGTTGAGGAGTTCAGAGGGTGCTACGTCGCTGTCGAGGATGGATTGGCGACGGGCGCGGACACCGCCGGGGACGGGCATGGCAGTATCTCTGTCGTTGCGGAAGTTGGGGCCTGCTGGGGAGGGGGCGTTTGTTAGACGCCATGTGAGGAGAGGGTCGTGGATGAACTGTGATTGTTAGTATCTGTAGTAACTGAGTAGAGGTATTGTGTAAGCTTACCGCTTCAAGTACAGCCATGACGCTTTCCTTGTTGTCTCTCAATACCCTCATCACATTCTCACATGTGATTCTGAAGCTACCCTCAATATTGCTGACCTCCATGGCATAAGTCAACATTCGTGTCAGACGGAAAGGAACCCGCTCGGGGTACTTTTCACGCTTCATCGCCACCTCGAAACAATCACCGAAATCGATGTGGATGATCTTTCCAGTGACTCGGTCAAGCATCAAGTTGGACGGATGACGATCACCCAATCCAAGAATGTATCCCACCATGGACATGACACCCAGTGAACGAGTGTAGTTTGTTCGCCTCTCGAGCCAGGCTTCTGAAGACTTTGACTTGAGCCATAATACACGGTAAAGATCCTGACCAGTCGTGTTATCCAGCGCATAACCAAAGACTTCTACCTTTTGCATCAGGGTAAGGTTGTCGTAATCTGGCGCCATTTGAAGCATGATGCGATGCTCAATGTTGAGAAGAATCTTGCGACTCTCGCGGTATTCCCTGATAAGGACGTGGAGAGTGTCACTGTTGGGAACCCATCCGAGTAGACCGCTGTTCTGCGATAGAGGAATGGCTGGGTAGCGCTGGATGTTGAGGTGTCGCTTAAAGCATTCCGAGTCATGCGAGAGGAGGGTATTGCAGAGGCCAAACAGCTGCATGACTCTCTCATCCTGACGAATATCTTCGTGACCCTTGAGAAGGAAGGCGTACGACTTTCCGTCGCTGCCGTTGACGTTGAGCTTTCGCGGTCGCTGTTTGGAGTTGATGACACTGAACGTCGTGTCGAAGGACATGATCCGCACGATGGGTTGTCCACTCTTGTATGTTCCAGGCACAGCGAGGTCGAGGTTCTTTGCGTTGAGCAATTTGGGCGAGCAGTAAGTAAGCTCTAGAGTGGTGACCTGAGGAAGCTGCCTGCTGATTCTACGGAAGACCTGGTAGTAGAGATCCCATGCCTGGTTCAGGTCGTTCACGTCTTGACTTGTCTCATATTGTCGGCACCAGTCTTGAGCCTCCTTAAGGTCTCGACCAAATGCTTGCGCGAATGAAATCTCTCGAAGAGTCTCAGGTCCGCGCTCGAGAAGTTCGTGTAGAGGCTCCAGAGTAGCAAACATGCCTTCAATGTTGTGGTCGCCAAAGTACAAGCGCGAAGCTTCTTCTAGTCCCTCATGCCAAAGCTCATGCCACAAGACAGCCACGCGAATGAGTTCATGACTGACAATGTCTGCCTGAGCGACCAGGTTTGCGCTATGTTGTCGCATGCTATCCATAATTTGAGCTGCGGAACGAGATCGTCTTGTGTTCTGCCAGGACTTCATGGCGACAGTAAGAGGATACACCAAAGCTTGGGGATGAGCTCGTCCGACATCGGCAAGCAAGTTATGCACCGACTGCTGAACGCGTTTGTTAGGCTGATTGATTCTGGCAATCAATTGGGGAATGACTTCGAGCCAAGTGTCGACGCTGACATTAGCAAAGCCGTCTGTGACTGCTGAAGTAACATCCGCACTACCTCCATGGGTGAACCAGAGAGTAAGCAGACGAAGAGTGTCCTGAAGAGAGCTTCCCTCAGACAGTGCGATTGACTTGAAGAAGCCATTGACAGCTGGCACAACATGATCAATCACCATGGATTGATCCGCCCTCGATAAGTGTCCTTCGTTCTGGGCTGTGAGAGTCTGCACGATCTCAAAGTTTGCTAGCGCCCAAGCGTGCCAGGCCTTGTACCAACGAGGGTTGTACTTGGTTGCCTGTGAGTAAGAGGTGAGGATATCCTGGACCTGTGTGTATTGCCAGTCATCCTTGTTGAGAGCAATGAGCCACTCTCCCTGTCGCAAGTAGCACTTGGCTAACAAGACTGTCTGGTCATACAGCGCTCGCTGGGTCTGAGGGCTCATAAGAGTAGGATCCATTGGGTTCTGGAAGCCGTAATCGCCTGTGATGTTGACTTCACCACCCGCTTGAGCATTCAGTTGGGCCTTGGAAAGATCAAGTCTCTGCGCAGAATCATTAGTAAACTTGCTCAAGCAGTACAGTGTCTTTTCAGGGATGTTGGTCTTGTTGACAGCTTGTTGTCCAGTCTCCCATTGGTACTTGAGTACAGCGTAAATGACCTGTGGAGCCGGTGCGCCCCTAGAACCGGGCTGTCGCTGATCATTCCAGTAGGGTATCATAGACTCCAAAGGAGCGTCGGTTCCAATGAGTTGTTTGAGTGACTTTTCGGCGAGACCCATTCGACCAGACTTGCGACAAAGGTTGGCGAATTTGATCCACATGTGCATGTTCTCAGTTGGTGCAATCACTATAGCACGCAGCCTGAGCATACGCTGCCAAACCTCGACGTTCCTTTGACAACCCTTGAGTCGAGTCTCCCATGTTCGTCTCATAATAGCTTGCTTCTTCTCATCGCATTGCTTATACACGATGAGTTCTTCCAATTCGGCAAGCATTTGGACACGAACGACAACTTGGTAAGCCCGGTTGTAAGACTCGCTGACTAGTGCGCTCAATTCTGTATCCAGTCCTTCACGAGCCTGCGTGACACAAGCTATGGCCTCGCGGAACTGGTTTCGGTGGAGGGCAAGAATTGCACCAAAGAATGAGCGGTCAGGTGAGTACCTCTTGAGCGACGAGAGGTAGTTGTCCATAGAATCCCATTTGTTGAGACCCCAGGCAGCAGCCGTGGCCAACGGCGCAATCATCCTCTGGACTTCTGGCGTAGAGTTGGCCCAGGTGCTGCCAGTCAGTGACGCAAGTGCCTCCCACTCTCCCAAAGCATGCAAACAGCGCATCTTACCCATGACAATGTCGACAGGAATTGCTTGATCCTCGGGTACTTCTTCCTCACGCTTGTTGTAGAACGCAAGCGCTTCTTCCCAGCGCTCCAACTTCTCGAACCAGGTTTCTCGAAGCTGAATGCCTTCCTTATATAGTTGAGCTTTGCGAAGAATACCAATGGCAGCATCAGACTGTTGGAGCTGATTGTTGATAACGATCAGAGCCTCGACAGCACCACTGCTCTGATCCTGAAGGAACTCGAGTTCCTTGTAATGCAAAGCCTTTGCGTATGCGTGACAACGAGCAGCCTCCCTACCCAGGACTCGGATGTCAATCGGCAACGCCTTGTCGTCATGCTCCATGAATTCGGCGAGGTTGAGTAGGAGACCCAACAGATCGGGTGGGACGTTCTCGGACTTGATAGCGCTCTCAATGTTCTGGATGAGCTCATCTTGGAACTGCTCGTACAGTTCACTCCAGCAGGATACAAAGGCGGAGTTGAACAGCTCGCGAGCAAGGGGGAGGTACACACTGGCGAGACTGGCGCAAGCTCGGAGGGCGTGGTTTGGTGATTCTGTAAGCAGGGTGGTACTAAATCGTCGCAGCCACTCTTGCCAATCCTCCTTCGTCGACTTGCCCTTGGTATCCCAGGCAGCCTTGAGGTGAATGGCGTTCATCTCCAACTTCTTTGTACCTTGGTCCGCAAAGGTGGCCTCGTCGGCTCCATCACCGAAACCGGCCCCCGAGCTCAGATCTTGTGGTAAAACCTCTCCCTTCTGGAGCTTGCTCACAAGCAGCTCGTAGTTGGAGTGTTGGATCTGGTGCTGGTTGATAGTCTTGTTGACGGTTCCCATAAAGTGTAGGTAGTCCTTGCCCAATTGCTGGATGAGAGCGCATAGGGTATCGAGAGCAGCGGTTCGTAGCACAGGCTCGCCCATATCCAACACACGTGTAAGAGGATGGATGATCTTTGCAGCGTAGTCATTAAGGTTGACTTGTCGGGAGATCTTGCCAATGGTGTCGATGGCCTGCTTTCTGATAAATGTAGGCTGGCCCTGTTTCTCGAATGTGCGGACGATAACTGGAATGATGAGGTGCATGTACTCCTCGGCACTGGCACCAAACACCAAGAAAGCATGCATGACTCTCTCAGATGGGGTGCGCTTGACAGAGTTGTCTTTGTCCAGGACTCCTAGCATCAACGGTAATAGACCAGCTAGGTAGATCTTGAATTCGCCCTCAAGCGACCTGGAGATAGCCTCAACAAGAGACAGAATGGTAGTCTGTAGTGACGGGGACGTGTGCCAATACTCTTGAAGGATTTCGACAATGGAAGGCAGGTAGTTTCGGATGTGTTGTCGGACAATGCTCACGAGAGTAGCCAATTGATTGAAGTAAGATTCGAGTCGTGTGGAGGTAGCTGATCGAATGACTTGAAGGAATGCCGGGATAATTCGGTCGAGGAAAGACACACATTCCAAACCCAGAGTGCGGAAGATGTTCATAATCGCTTCAATTACAGCGGCGTGGTGCTGAACGAGGGACGAATCCTTCAAGATTTGGAGTAGGGCATTGATGACAACAGTAGGGAAGTACTCCTTGTTCGACGGTGTCAGGCCGGTCATCATGAGGGAGATATCGGTTAATTGCGTAGCCTCGCCATTTCGCGAGTCGGGAGTTCGTTCTTCGGCCTGAGTTGATGTTAGTTGTTGTCTAGCCATTCTTCATCGAGCACTCACCTGGTGTTTGTAAGGATCCAGCGCACCCAGAATACCCATAAGCTTGATGGTTTCTTGTCTCAATGGCACTCGCTGTCCTTCGGTTCTGATGATGCTCTGCAAGATTTCCAGAAGTTGAGGGTACTCGATGTATGGTAGAATGACGTATCCCGAGTTACTCGCAAGCTGTCCCAGTGCGTGCAAAGCGGCCTCTCTCTTCGCATTGGAGCTCTGGTCCTGTAGCGCATCAAGAATAAGAGGCATCAATCGGTCCTTGTATGGCATCATGTCTTCACCACCAACAGTGGCAAGCTCGCCGATAGCCTTGAGGATAGTGGCAGCCACCGACGGGTTGGGGTCTTTCGCTTTCGGCAAGAGAACCGAAATCATAGGCTCGACGTATGGCTTGATGAGTGATTGGGCATTCTGTACCAAAAGACTCAGCAGCTTAGCGCTTTCCTCCTTGTTACGGGCCACGTCGGAGAACTCCAGTTCGGTGAGCATCTGGATGAGCGTCTTTCGTAGCGAAGGAATAACGTAGGCTGGGTTGTATCTTGCCAAGCGGCCGATGATAGAAATGGCGACCTCTCTAATAGAGAAGACCTCGTCATTTAGCGCGAAGAACAGAATACGAATGTTCTCGGCCTTAGCTAAGTGTCGATCGAATCGTTCATCGAGAGCAGCCAGGACCGTCCTTCTTATGTTTGGTTCAGGATCTGAGACTCCGACAGTGAGAAGTTTCTCTATAACGTCGCCGACTACCTGGAGTGCATGATAACTGGTCTGGTTGACAATGGGATCGCGGACGTAGAGTTGGCAACATGTCAAGGCTGCCGCCTCTCGGATTTCTGGGTCTTCGTCCTCGACGTACTTGATTGCGACATCTCGGACAAACTCGTTCAGAACATGGCCAGAGAAATCGAAGCTACCGAGAGTGTTAAGCGCCAGCTTGACCTCGGCCCTGCGGTGATCGTAAGCTAGAGGATCCTTCGCGTCCTTGGGAATGATTGGAACAGAGGTGAGAGTATTTGGGTGGGGTGCACCAAGAGGCTTGAAGGGTTCGCCGCATAGCACCACGCTGAGCATATCAAGTAATCGCTCTTGAATTGTGGGCTTGACCGGAGGGATGTAGAAAGCCATATCAACAAGGGCTTGTGTGAGTTTCGGTGTGAGGTCGCATGCAAAGATGGGATCCAACAGTGCCTCCATGTACTTGCTGAGCGTCTGACCTACAGCCACGGCGAGACGACTGATACAGTCAAATACTGGATCGACTGACCCTCTCTTCCGGGACTGCACGCTGAGACCTTCGCGGACGTAGATCAAAACACCATCCAGGTAGGGAGCAATGGCGCTCTTGACCGAGTTGGCAATGTTACCGATTGCCAGGAACGCATCATTTCGTTCCTTGTCCTTCTTAAGCATACCCGACAAGTACACCATAAACTTGTGTAGCCATGTGTGCGCGAAATCGGCGGGAGAATAACTGGCAAGGTCGGGGATCAAAAGGACCACTGTCTTTCTGATGGTCGGGTCTCTGTGGTCCTTGTGCTTGAAGACAATATCACACGCTTGTTGGTAATGCTCCTGCATGTACATGGCGCCCTGCTCGAGAAGCTCCTTCAAGACGAGTAATGAACCGTGGATGGATTCAACGGTGTTGACCTTGAGACCCTGCTTCGCTTCGTTGTAAATATTGCTCATCCACCGCTGCTTCATCTCTTGGTCTCGTTCGCGTAGGATTCGGAAGCAGGCGCTAACTGTTTCCGCGGATGTCGCCCGGATAAGCTGTCGAGAGTCTCTAAGTCCTATCCAGATCCAGTCGAAGATTGTCGGGATGTATTGATACATGAGTGTTGGTGCGCTGCGAGCCAATTCACGCAGGACGAGAACCGCACTGTATCGTCGCTCCTCCACGCGGTCGTTCTGTAGCCATTCGAGAGCGGTATTAACCTCTGAATCGACTACCTCTGATATCATCGATCCGCCAGGTCGACATAATTTTCCAAGCGCGATTGCGGCCGGTTGCATGGGGTTGATGTCCTTTCCACGTAGGATCGTCTTAAGATTCTGGATAAAACGCGTGTATTTAACGGCGACGTCGACACCCTCAAAGTCGATGAGCGCATCTAGGGCGTAGATACCACCGAGTCGCTCGGAAGAGTCGCTTCCATGTGTGATGAGCTGTGTTATTTTATTGTTGACTGCATTGTAAAAAGACTGGAACAATTCGGGGCTGAGGTCTCGATGGCAGATAACTACGAGCTCGCGAAGCTGCACGGCGGATCGTTTTCGAACATCGTCGCTAACCCTGTGGAGATGTTAGGTTAGTTCGTCTGCCCTCGTCACCGTTGCTATGGTGGAACATACTTTGACCTGAGGCCGCGGGAGACTTGCTCCAGCCGCTCCAAGGCGATCTGTTGTGCTTGTGCCATATTGCCGTCGCGGCACTTTGATGAAGTCGATCAAGATCGCATGTACCTCGATATCGAGAGCCCGAGGGCAGGAAGTCGAAGAGGGTTTCAAGGTAGGAGTGGGGAGTTTGGATCGAGCTCGAGCCCAAGCGCGCGGTCGTGTACGTGTCGTTCGTTTGGGGAAGCGACTGGTGTATTAATAGATGTATACCGGAGGTTAGTCCTGTAGAGTAAATAATACCCCCAAAAAGGCGCAACGGAAAGAAGATATTATGAACGGCGCATAGCACCGGTGTGGAGGTCAAGTTGGATGTTGATGAGCTTGGGTCGGGCGGAGGTCATTGGTGATGAATGTTTAGGAATTGGCGGGCAAGCAGTAGAGTGCTGCCAAAGTCACGTTACAGTGCTGATTGGGTAATGACATGCCAAAACACGCTAGGCATCACAGTGCGTAGTTATGACACACGGTCTATGTACT
Source organism: Fusarium sambucinum (assembly GCF_050947815.1). Taxonomy (NCBI): domain Eukaryota; kingdom Fungi; phylum Ascomycota; class Sordariomycetes; order Hypocreales; family Nectriaceae; genus Fusarium; species Fusarium sambucinum. The sequence continues at coordinate 8,877,195 of NC_139293.1, read as the reverse complement.
TTGAGCTTGTTTAGTGCCAAATGATTCTTATCGATAAGCATCTTTCATCTGACTTAGGAATCGCCTCAAAGCAATTCCTAACTTTATCCACCTTTGATCATCCTACCATACATACCCCAACACTCCGACTCGCCGATAATAGTCATTGCGATTCCTGATTCACTGCGCCGACAATACCACCGAACGCAACACCTCTTCACTTCTGCTTAACCCCCTTTGTCACAACTTGACCGACCCCATCACGATTAACAATCATGGGTAACGACGGCGGCTCCATCCCCAAGCGTCACGAGCTTGTCAAGAATGCGGCGCGCGCTCCCACAACTTCCGAACTCAAAGCGACCACCCTTGAAGCTCTCGCTCATGCTTGGTCTCACTGCGCGCTCAGCGGCGAACCTCTCGATCTCGATACCCTTGTCTCCGACTGGCGCGGTCGTCTGTACAATTACGAAGCAATCCTAAATGGTCTCATGCCATCTGACGAACCTACCGACATCACACCCGCTAGTCTGGGTATCAAGTCATTGCGCGACGTGGCAAAGCTCAAGGTTTCCAAGGACGGCGACAAGTTGGTGTGCCCCATCTCCATGAAGGAGCTAGGTACTTCTGTCAAGACTGTTTATCTGGTACCTTGCGGGCATGTTTTTGCGGATGTGGCGATTAAGGAGATCAAGGAGAAGACTTGCCCCGAATGTGGCACCGAGTTCGACCAAGACAACATCATTCCGCTTATTGCGCATACAAAAGAAGACGTTGAGAGATTGGAAAAGAGGGTCGAGAACCTCAAGAGCCAGGGATTGACACATACATTAAAGAAGGACAAGTCGGAAAAGAAGAAGAAGCGCAAGGGAGACGATGTGAAGGAAGAGGATAAGGCATCCAATGTCGCGAAGAAGGAGGATGCCAGGATTAGCGGTATCAACAATTCTTTTGCTGCGTCACTGACGGCAAAGGTAATGGCTGAGCAGGATGAACGGAATAAGAGGCGAAAGTTAGTGGCAGAGTCGAGAAGAGAGGCTGCCAGAGGTTGATGAACAGGATGCAGTTGACTACATAGCACGCGATAATGATACCCTTGCCATACGACATGACAATTGAAGTTAACTGAACTAGGATCCTTTGGTAGTTGGATTTCATGATCTCGCGGCCCTGGAGCTTGCATGTTGAAATAACGTGCAAAGCCTCGTCCAAGAGCGTAGGGACCTTTGAGAAGGACACTATATCATCGGAGGCAGGATTGTCGGGCCCTTGGGAGGGAAGGTAGCATCAGTGACTATCGATATCCAAGTGACCAAGAAGCTGGCTCATGTGGGTGATGACGGGTACTTCCTGTCCGTTGATAGCTCGGGACGTTTCTTGAGACATCGGCGCGTATAGAACAGGTGTTAGATGTGCATTGAAAGCACCCTGTATGTTAGACTCTGGGGAATCGCCGACCATGTATGTGTTGTCCAATACCCCTCCAAGCTGACCGACAGCATATCGAAAGATGCGACTATCTGGTTTTGGATGCCCAGCTTCCTCCGAAGTGATGATACGACCAACCAAGTGGTGTATGCCTATTGCCTTGGCCTTGGCTGTTTGGTCTTCGATCTGCCCGTTCGTGAGGATCGCGGTGGAAAAACCATGCTCTCGCAATCGAGCCAGGGTTTCGATGATTCCGGGGATAGCTCTTCGACTCGATCTGTAAACAGGCTGATATATAGCACGGATGGCGTTTGCATCCTCTGGGGTCGGCTCTGGCAGCTCGAGGGACTCGAAGAACAATTTGACTTTCTCGTTGTCTTTGTCCTCGTAGGTGATCAGCTTCTGCAGATATCTGTCGTAGACGTTCTGAAGAGAGTCATTGTAATGGTCGATTAGCTTCTGGAGTGAGATGTCTTCAAGACCAGGATACTGTTGCTGAATGGCAGAAATGGCACAGCGCAAAGAATGATAGTGATCAAAGAGAGTGTTGTCAAGATCAAAAAGGATTAATTTGGTGGATAGCTTCTCCATGTCGAAGATCAGTCGCCAGGTTAATAGTTTCTGTGGTCCAAGTGCCGGGTCAGGTTGTTGTTCGGGGTGACAGGAAGGCGACAAACCAAGGTGCGTCGAAGGCTGCAATTTAAATGTAATGGATTGCGCACGCTATACAGTTTAACAGTAACCCAAAATAAGTTTTATTTATTACCACCAAAGCTTTCTCTTCTGTTGAGCCCTAACGTAAGGTTATATGCAAGGTATAAATTTCCCTTTCTGCTGGTTTCCCTCTTCTCCTTTCATCATCACCACACCCAAACCGCATACCAGTGAGTAACTCCCATAATAACAATTTCCAAAGTTTTCATAAGTCTGACAATTGATAACAGTCTTCGACATGATTGATCCCGCAGCATCTCATCACACCGTCAGTCGTTGGAAACTCAACCTGGGCGCCCGATGGTACTCGATCCAGTCCGAAACCCTACACATTCCCGATCGTTTCGGTTTCTTCACCCCAGGGGGGCCACCTCCGAGCCGAGTATTTGAAGTGGAAATGTTTATCACGCTATTGGTCTGTCAATTTTTGTCTGTTATTTCGGCCGCAATAGTCTTCCTTGCCTTTCTGCACATCGGGATATCTCAAGCTTTGAAGGAGTCGGTTTTCATATTGGGATATCAGTTCACATTGTTCGGCATCGTTTGGGCAATCGCATGCTTTCGTCCTCGCCGTGGTTGTAAAGCCTGGGGGACATGGCAATACAGCGATGATGATACTGCTCCCATTTGGAAGGAAATCTTGCAGTGCTTCTCTACTGGTTGGGACTGCACAATGCTTTTGAAGTGGGTTGCTCATTCGATCGCTTTTTCTGTAGGGTATTGGTGGACTGGTTGGCCCTGGCTGTGGCAGAACGTGGTGACCATCGTGGATGAGGCAAGGAAGATGTTGTGTGGTTATTGATGAAAGGGAGAGAAACAGACCGGAAGGAAGCCAGCAAAGAAAGGGATTCATCATACCTTGTGCCAAAACCTTACCAGGAGAACGGCAAGGAAGAGACAGGTCGTGTAAGCATTGGACTTATGATTTTGGACTCTGTTGAGAAATAACCATCGAGAAACAGCGTAGGACTCAAGGTCAATATTCAGCCCAATCAGCAATTTCCTCTCCATGTCATCGCAGCTAGGCCATGAACACAGTGAGAAAAAGAAATGTTCGCAGATTATCCATCTGGAACAAGCCCCCGGATGCGAACCAAGTCACAAGCCAACGCCCCAGATGCGAGTCATCCCCAGACACGAACCCTCAGATGTGAGCCATTCTCTCAAATCACAAGCCCCAGGTGCGAGCGAATCCCCAGGTACGAACAAAAAAGTGAAAAGAGAGTTGGAGAGGAGACCATTACAGTCTCTCACCCCCTTCTGTCCTTCGTTCCGAGGAACGTTGTGCAGAACAGTACTCAATCGTCAATCCCGAAACGAGAGTACGCACCAACTGCCCTGAACTCGAGCTTCGAATCAGGCTGCAATAGCAACTGCAGGCCGTAAACAGCCTGCCCTTCAAGACCATTACAGTCATATCAGGGAACACCCTTCATCACGCTTACGCGTGGGAGTCGGGCGATCCATAGCGTTCTCGAAAATAGCGTTCGACCTCAAAGCCGGCAGCGACTCCACAGATGTTCAACGGGAATGCGACGAGCCATGACAGCCAATAGGCAGCTTCGTTTCGGGCTGCCAGCTGTCAGTGATACTGAAAAGAGTAGGGGAGTTATGAATCAATAGCGCGGAAAGGAGAAGAGAAATTGTGAATGGGTGGGTGATGTTGATAGGAGAAGGACAGTGAAGAAAGACTGAGTTACTCACCAACGAAGTTTGTCAGCCCACATTTCTCCCGGATCACAAATGTGAGGGGATCGAGAAGGAATTTCGCCAGTCCAATGACTGCGATTCTGATGACGGTTGTCATCAAGGACATGTTGGTGATCTTTCGTAGTGTTTTTGGATTCTGGTTCGAGTTGAAGAAGAAGAAGAAGAAAAGAAGAACATCAGAACTGGGGACGGCACAAAATTTATGAGGGTGTCATTTCTGTTTGGAAAGGAAGGAAGCAAGGTGGTCTAGGAAGGAAAGCGTTGTGGTCGAAGGAAGGAAGGGAAGAAAGCGGGCTGGTCGGATGAAAGAAGGAAGTCGCGCTGGTCGGATGAAGGAAGCCGCGCTGAGCAAAGGAAGGAAGAACTGCGAGTTTCAGCAGCTCAAATGCAAGTGACAGTTTTGATGCTCGATGGCGGTGACTGGTCGCGTTAATAAAAACTAAATGGCAGAGCATGTTGTATCCAGAAATTGCAAAAAACAAGGAGCAGTCGAATGGGTGAAGTGTGGTTTTTAGGTTCGGTTTTTTAAGAGATTTATAGGTTATAGGAGCGGATACCACTCGACCACTCCTCGTCAAAGCTATTAAAGTTGAATCAATATATAAGGTACCCCGAGTCGAAAAAACAAGGAATCATTGGTATTTCAACCAGATTGCTAGAGCTGCACAATGGTGAACCGCAGCGATATCACACGGACTATCATGGCTGTGACGAGAAGCATCGTAACAACGACCAAACCACAACATAAGGTGCCAGCCATTGGGAACAGACATTTATTAGCAAGAAAACAAAGAATAAAAGATTGGACAACTTGTTTTCCTCATATTGGCAGCAACTTCTCCGTCCATGGTTGAGTGTTTCTTTGCTGTCATGGTGGGCGAAAACGCTACTGGACAGTAGAAAGATCGACTACAGAAGTAAACAGCCCAAGATGTCTGATCTAAGTAGCATAAATAATCCATAAACGTTACCCCTTATGCTTCTATCGGCCAACTCTTTCAATACCCTGAGGCAACGTACAATTCGCAATAATTGCCACAGTCATCACATCCGCTCATTCTTAGATTCTCAGCAATCTCGGCGACTCAAATAACCATAAATGATTACAAGTATATGACTGTAGCTCAGATAGTGACCAAGTGTTGATTTTGCCAGCTGGTGTAGGGTAAGCTCACTGTGAACAAAAACATCAAAGTGGTGAACTCATGAGAGTTCGTAGAAACTCATTTCTATTCACAATTAATATGCAAAAGTACGCAGGGGCGGATCACCAACACGACACGAATGACGAAATAAATCAACAAGTAAAGTCTATAAACTTCCTGGGTATCGTACATAATGCATCATATTCAATCGTGTATCCATCAAAACCTCACGAACTCCCTCGTAACCTTCCACTGCTTCTCTCCAGGATCAGGATATCTGAAAAACGTGACAAGAATCCCCTCCATCTCAGCAGGTCCGAAAATCGCATTCTTGATACGTCGCACATCTGGAATATTAAACGGTGGTTCGAGATTAACCGACTTGAGCGCAGCAACATCAAGCTGAGGTAAACTGTCAGTCACCGAAGCAGGTGCCGTGATCTCTTGTCCAGAAGCAGGCGATGATCCACTGGACGCTAGACCAAACGGTGACCCAGAGAAAAACTCCTCCGGTGTTGGGTCGCTAAAAGATACTGGGGGTGCAGGTAAACTCGGAGGTTTGGACGTGTCGATCTTTATCTCGATGTCTTTGCTGACGAGGAGCTCGAACATGGCTTCTGCTTCGGCGGACATTTCGCTAAGTGTGCTGGGACTTGGTATGTTCCTTGGACTACCCATCATCAAATCTGGATTCATGGATGTGGTGTCAAAATCGGATTCTTCTATTTCGATACTTCGTGCTGCGATGACGGATGTTTCGCGGGTATGCCAGAGGTTTTCTCTGCGATTGCGCATTTGGTCTCGTGTGAGAAGCTTAAGTGCTGCGCGACGAAGGAGGGGATGGCGACATTTGATTGCGGTCCAGTAAACAGGAGGAATGATCTCTGTTTCAAAGCTGAAGGGTTCTAGTTTGGAGTTGGCGGGTGTTGAGTTGAGGATGGTGGATGCTAGTGAGATAATGGCTGCGAAATTGGATGTGTAATTGTCGTAGCACATCTCGCCCGTATCTAAAGCGATGGAGATGTAAATTAGAGTGGACTGGTGGTAGATTCGGATAATATTGAGCGAGTTTTCTAAAGCAGGGGAATGTGGTGTCATTGATGTGATGACAGTAAAAGCAGCGTGCCATCGATTTAGCTGGGACAAAAGTCGTTGTTGCTCATGCTGGAAACGGACAATCTCTTGGGGATCTGTGTCGGGATCGAAGATAATACCGCGAGCAGCAAAAGTAAACTGCAAAGTATCGTCGAGCATTAGATACAAAGCGTATCGCGCTTCTTCAAGGCTGCTAAACATGACGGGCATGTCTGTCCAGCTTCGTAGATGTGCTGGGATAGGCGCGGGACGACTGCCGAAGAGAAAACTCGAGAGACTGAGACGAGCGTAGATGGGCACAAGGACGTGCTTGATCATTTCCATGGAGGGAGATCGACCATCGTTTAGAGTGGAGAGGATTTGTCGGCCTTGACAAATGTGCATTTGTGCAGCTGTGTCACGATCAATGAGAAACTCGACACAGATGAACAAGACGCAGACGAGGAGGGGTACAAGAGAAGGATCATCCCTCTGGCCCCAGTTGCGTAGCGAGGTAATCGCATTTCCGTACTCGCGAAATGCAAAACGCGTGTCGACTTCGCGATTCGTTCTACTCCGAGTTTCTACGGCTTCGTGTAGACTGCTGATGGCGAGGATGGTGTGTCGCACTGCTGGTTCCGAGGTACTCATCTTGAGAACCACGCCACCCCAGAAGCTCGCGTCTATGGCACCGGAGAGAATCTTGGCGGTACGGAGACGGTAATGATCAAAGGCGTGGACTTCTTGAGGGGACTCAAAGCCTGATGATGGGCTGAGAGACATGGGTTCTGGCGAAGAGTTGGGGGATGGACGGTAGCCATCGCATTGACGACCTGTCTTGATACATCGTAGACAATAAGGCTTGGCTTCTGCAAGGCTGTTAGTCCTAGAAGACCTGGGGAATCAATTGAGGGATGTACCATCGCATTTCACTTTACGAATTCTGCGTCATTGTTAGTACATGTCTGAGCTGAAAGGGCTGAGGAGACGAACTTGCAGGTGATGCAGCCAGTCCGCACTTTTTTGCTCCCCTTGCGACCCGAGGGTTTGGGCGGTGACTGTGATGGGACCGAGTACATGGTATGATAGGAGCTAGTTGTTAGTTTGCTCTAGGGCTGACTTAAGGCTGGGGAAGAAGAGAAAAGTCCGAGATCAAGAGTCCGAGCCTGAAGGAATGAGAGGATGCTGGTTAGTGGGAGGTGGGCGGATGATTGATATGTGATTTCATCTGTGCTGTAGCTGCAGTGCATTTCAGTAGGGATCGTCAGAGGGGACACAGCCGTGGGGCTGATCTGGCAGTGCTGGTGAGTTGATTGGGTTATTTGGGTGGAAGGATCGTGGCGCAGCAGCTAAAGAAAGGAATGAGGATGCTCAGCCTGGATGGATAATGATATTAATAATGATACATGAAGAAGATCAGCGTCATGATAGAGTCTAGAGATCATTCTACTCATCACGATATGTCTCCCACGAGTTGTCAATCGGTAACTGTTGCAGAGGTAGAGCAACCGTTGAATGATGGGAAGTCTCCACACTTGCGAGATCTTATAGAGAGAGTTTGGGCTCAAGCATGCTTATACCCTTGATATAACTTTGAAGCAACCTTGGGGTCCTACAAGTAGTAACGAATAAAATAACAATTATATCACAAGGCTTCAACGGCTTTCAACCGCCAGCGAGTAGGAAACCTGATTAATTGATCCCGCAACGTCTCAGCCTTACACTTCTCCACTCCCTAAAGTACCCACTGAAGTTTAGCGACGTGACAGCGCTAAATCCATCGTCAATCCTTCAAAAACTATCCGATTGGTTCACTCGGACTTGAATCCTCGGACACTAAGAACCCAACGCCAAGTCATTCTCGCATTACAGTGTCCGAGATTAAAGCCAACTCTAGCCTGTTATACTGACGCTGTGCTTTTTAAAACAGCATTTAGCATTGAACATATCGAGGCTGAGTAGGATGACAGGTACGAGGAACGATGTTCCTGGACTAAACTTGGATGTAGATGGCTCAAGATGGATTAGTGATAATATTGCTATTGATCCTTCAGCTACTGATGCTGTGTATATAAGTCAACGTGCAGGTCGAGCTTCGACCAACACGCCACCATTCTCTCACTACTCACAATTCCATCTTTATCTCAACCATTTCTGCTAATTCCATGCCTTCTCTATCTAAAATCGCAGCTGTGGCGGCAGGTGCTCTCACCCTCGTCGACGCCAAAGCATGTCCCCCCCTCGGCGCAGTTTTTCCACCACCACAAGCACCCGGAGAGAGTCCTCTCGTTCAAAAAGCCGCAGCAGCACTCAAAACCGGTCTCGAAGCAAAAATAGCTTCTCAATTCAACAACTCTGGTCTAGCTATCGGTGTCAAATCAATTCATGAGGAGGATCCTTTGTTTACTTATCACTTCACCCCGCCTAACCCAGGCGAAGGTTCTGATAAGGTTGACGAGGATACTGTTTTTCGCATTGCGAGTGGTTCAAAGCTGTTTACTGCTTTGGCGGCGCGTGTAAATGAGAAGATTGACTTACAGGCTTCTGTATTGAAGTATCTTCCTGAACTTAACAAGACGGCTGGTGATGATGATATTCTGTCGCTGAAGTGGGAGGATATCACTGTTGGGTCTCTGGCCAGTCATCTATCAGGTGTTGGTGTTGATAGTAAGTTGCGTTTCTTCACAAAAACATGCTCATTGTACTAATTCTGTTACAGTGGCTCAAGATCTGGCAATCGTTGGTGCCAAACCCTGGGCACCATTCGGCTTGCCTGATATTCCCAAGGGCAAAGGCCCTAACTGTTCAGGTCTCCCTGGCACTATCCCCTGCACCAGGGACGATCTTCTCGAGCAGGTCAACCTTCGACCTCCTGTCTACGCTCCTTTCACGAACCCTGTCTACTCAAACGTAGGCCATGCTCTTCTCGGACTTGTCCTAGAGGCGGCCGAAGACATGCCTTTTGAAGACATCATCAAGCGAGACATCCTCGATGTTGTAGGCATGAAGAGTACTTATGTCGACAAGATTCCTCCCACAAAGGATCTTTTCATCCCTGAGAAGGAACCTACTTGGAATGCTACTCTGGCCGTCTTTGACTCGTAAGCTTTGATACTAAAGTTGTCTGTTCTGACTAACCTGTTTAGTGCTGGTGGCATGTTCTCATCTGTATCTGATATGCTCCTCCTCGCCGAAGGTATCCTCAACAACAAGTTTCTCTCTCCAGCCGAGACTCGCAAGTGGATGAAGCCCGAGGCCAACACTGCCTCTTGGGGCTACCAAGTCGGTGGACCTTGGGAAATACTTCGAAGTGACAACATCACCTCTGACGGTCGCCTCATCGACATTTACACCAAGAGTGGTGACTTGGGTCTCTACCACTCTCAGACCGTCCTCATTCCTGACTACGACATTGTTATCTCCATCATGTCCGGCGGTCTCGAAGCCAGTGCAAACCCTTACGTAACAAGCACGATTCTCAGCGCCGTTATCCAACACCTTCTTCCCGCTATCGAAAAGGTTGGCCGTGATGAAGCAAAGGATAGCGTTGCCGGAACATACGAGGATAAGGAGACCAACTCAACCATTACCTTCGCCCAAGATAGTGGTCCTGGTTTCAAGATCAAGAGCTGGCAGATGCGCGGCTTCGACGTCCTCAACAACATCGGAAACTACAACTTCAACGCCCTCGAGTCAGGCGCTTCTACTAAAACTCCCTACGTCGACGCCCGCATGTATCCCAGCAACCTCGCCAAAAAGGGCGAAACAGCCTGGCGCGCCGTATTTGACAGGACTGATTCCAACACTAACGCCGAGTTTGAGAAGGATTTGTTCTTCAAGGATGGTACATGCCAGACGTGGTTCCAGCAGGATCGCATGGTGTATAACTACCTCCCCTTGGACTTGTTTGTGTTTGTTGAGGGTGAAGATGGTGTTAGTGAGGCTGTTAAGAGTCCTGCGTTTAACATTACTTTGACAAAGGTGCGTCAACCTGCCGAGAAGAAGACTACGGGGGAGGGGGAGACCAATGCTGCTGGAGAGAGAGAGCGTTTTGGAGTAGCTGGTCTTGCGGTCTTTGTGATGGCTGTGACGATGAATTTGTTCTAATAATTTACTCATAGATTTAAGATGTTTTACTTTGCTTTTTAAGTAAAATTAATAATTATATGTCAATATATTTACCAAAGCTGTACTTCCTTTGCCAACTTCCAGGGGGGCTATAGTCATCCAATCGATATGAATGACACTTTGTTATCCTAATTTTAATACCATTTCGTCTTGACAAGATCTTATTCTGGTGACTGTATAGGCAGATTATTAAATGAGTCAAAGTCTAAGCTATCTGCCCATAACCATAGCTGACTGGCATCGACAAGTCCTTGATCTACAAGGGCAGACATATCGCCATTCCAATTAAACGCATTGGAGGCCCCAGAGCTTTCTTCCGTATAGTCATTTCGAGCGTCTCTGCTGAGGATCTCCGTGTTTCCTTGTGTGGAAATGTGTTGCATGAAGACTATCATCGTTTGTCAGTTCAAAAGTCGCACCCATATATGTTTGGGTTGATGCTCTACTTACCTTCTTGTATCGGTTCCAGGACTCGATCGCTCCTCTTCTCACTAGGACCAAGAATTGCGTTATTATTTGAGCCTGATTCTATTATTCTGCCGGTTGATGAGGAACTCTGGTCAGAAGGTGCAGCCTTTTGGATTGTTTGAGAGGCACTGAGGCCTGGGTAGCTTGTTCTTCCAGTGATCAAATCGTTCTCCTGTCGCAATACAACTTCAACTAGGCTATCAATGATACCGAGGCTCTGCTCTGCCATGAGTTGGCCACTATAGACAGCGGATCTAGTCGTCTGCCGACACATGCGCGTAATGTGCATAACGCCCGTTTTTGCACGCGACCCCATCTCCGTCAGAGGTTGCGATAGACAAATGGCACAAAGAACTACCCCCGCCGTAAACATAATGATACCTACGTGTACATCTGCATGGGTTCTTCTGCAAGCATCTAAGATGCGAGGATGTTGAGAAAGTTCAGATATGTCTATAGCTGAGGTGAAGATTTGCTCGAGAGATATGCTTCTCTTGGGCAAGATGTCGTGGATCATGTTCATTTTGTTGAAAACGGCTGTGCGATGTAGAATTATTTGTAAATTGTCGTAAGTGAGTTGTAGACTCATGGCGTGGATCTCAGTTAGCTCAACCTCATTCGGGTCTGCTGAACTGTGCTGGCCGCCAAGAGTGAGAATTCCGGGTAGGCCGCGTCGCCATTGTAGCATTCGTTGATGTATTGTGTCTATCGACTCAAGAGTGTTTGGATGTCTCTTGCGACCAATAAATGCACCCATGATTCTGTAGAGACGGAACTTGTGTTGGTGATAGAGGATAGCTGGTACATGAGTGTAGCCGTTGAACTCAATATCTGAGATCATCTCGACCTGGCAGTCAGAGTCGTCGATGATACAAGGTCGCCCGAAAGCAACGGCGGCGTATCTTTCGTAAATACCATGGTAAGCTTGTGATTGTACGGCATCGATATCACGTCTACCATCAGTTGGTGTCTGACTCACTTATCGAAAACCTCCAAGGTCCACCAAGTACGCCTCTTTTCCTCCCGAGCTAGTTGACACGTTTCATTCCAGAAGCTCTCACGATGCAGGCCAATTACTTGAGCAATCTTGACTCCCATTCCGCAAATACCTAGGCCAGTTGTCGGGCGCGTGTAGAAAATAAAGCTGCCAAGAAGGACACATATTTGAACAGACTCAATTGTTGAGCATCCAATGATGCGTAAGAAATTTGTCTCAATAACATTGATGAGATCTTGGGAGAGTTGCTGGTATTCAGGACTCGTCTCATCGTCAGGATCCTGAAGTGCAGCGTAGTGCGCCCCAAGCGCTACTGTGAGCAGCCATGTCCAGTAGAATGTTGTATCTTGGTATTTGACATGTCTCTGCTGTAACATTTCAGTATATCGGTGACGAAATAAATCTTCGTGGAAGACCATCATGAACCAATTAACAGAAGAGAAAAAACTATCAACCAAGATTAGTAGGATAGTCTCTGAAGGTAGTTCCACGCCTGCTAGATTCCTCCAATGTCTTGGCCCAGCGAGCGTTGCACTTTCATCGATGAGCTTCTTCCCACCAGGAAGTGAAGATGTGTCATGATGCAGATCTTGACCAGAGGCATTCCTGCGTATCATCTGCCATTGTATAAGCCTCAGTCCACTCTTCGACTTTATTCAAGTAGTCCTGGACTCACAAGAGCACTCAAGTCAACGATGCTGGACTCTGGAAGGATAGGCGATCCGGCCTGAGACACTGGAGTCTGTCCATGTCTTCTTATGAAATCCGTCTGTTCGGACGAGGAGGGAGCCCAATCGCGTGGAACACATTCAGCACCGGCGCGAAGACAATGTACACAAGGCCTCTCTGCATCACACTGCAGTTTGATCAGAGACGCAACGGGTAAGACTTTTAGACAACGTACCCCTAGCTTTCGTTTACGACAACGCTCGCAAGCGGACGAAGTTTTTTGACGTTTTCTGAGAGATGTAGACATGACACGAGCTTGTGTATGGACTGAATTGGCAGTGATGGCTCCGACGGAGTGCTCCGTCGGATGCGCCGTGGGGTTGAAGTCCGTCGGAAGCTCCAAACCCCTCATTTTCCCCATGCCTTTACAGATAGCAACGAATGCGGCAGCAAGCTAACGATGGAACCTATGCCGTTTACGTATATGATGACCAAACTGCCAAGTGGCAATTGAAAGCGTTTGCTGGCTTTGCGAGCAACAACTTGTATATGGGTACAATGACAGTTAAATACGAAAACAAACTTAGCACAATTCGCGAGAAATGGAAACAATCGTAAACTAATTAGTACACCACTAATGTTATTTGCAATTTTGTATCTAGGTACAAGTTTCTTATCATAGTTGTACAATTCTGTTTCTCCCTTTTGATGGGCCTTATTTGTTGATCTCCTCCAACAGAGTCTTGGCTGCCAGCTTACCCAAATTATTCGAGGCTAACGGCGAATCACCAGTTAACAAAAGACGATCGCGGTGACATTCACCCGAGATAGTCTTGTTGATAGGTGTGACTCCAAGCTTCTTAAGCCTATCACCGACCAGCCACTCCATCTTGCCGGGAATGTAGCCAATGTCGATGTTCGCACCTTCGTCCAGTGAGTCAGGGAAGACGTCAACGCTATATCCCTCGTAGATAAACTTGGATCCCTCAGGCTTTCCAACATCAGCGGCAAGAATACTAGCAGGACCATGGCAAAGAGTGATGAAGAAGCGGTTGTTGGCATCAGCCCAGCGGAGGACGTCTCCAACTGTCTTGCTGAAAGGTATACCGTTGAGTACACCATGACCGCCAGGGATGAAGACTGCGATGTAGGGTGTATCTTGAGTAAACCCATCTCCCCAAACTTCGGAAAGATTAAGAGGACTGCGAAGCTTTTGCTTATACTTGTTGTGAATTGACTTGACTGCCTCGTCCTCCTTGGGGAAAGCCCACATCTCGAACTTGACGGGATCTCCTGAGAGTGTGGCTACATCAATGTTGAAACCTGCAGCATCGAGGTGGTACATTGGTAGAAGCATCTCAACTGGGTGGTTGCCAGTGGAAAAGAACTTTCCGTCTGCCATCTTGAGATAACGCTCCTGGGTGCCGATCATGAGGATCTTCCACTTGCCGGCGGTGTACTTGTTCGGATAGTCGGCGCCGTCAAAGTCCGTCTTTGAGGTGACGTACTGCGTGAGGGAGAATGGTGAAGGGAAGTAGGCGTCGTCTTCCGCCTCGTCACGGACGGGTGCCTTGTCTTTTTGGTCTGACATTGTGTAGATTTGTATAGGAGACGTTGTTTAAAAATACTATTGAAGACTGATTGAAGACAAGCTTGGTGATACTTGTGATACGAACTGAAGCTGCGGGGGAGGGTTTACTTATAGACGTTGCGTTAAGGTTCTGCGTACCATTCAGCTGGCTTGGCTACTGGGCAGCAGAAAAACATGGTTTCCTGAGTCTTACTGTATAAAAATAAATAGTCTAAGAACCATAGCTTAACGGTCATAGAGTGACCTAATGATTTTGTCTCTTTTGCTTCTAGCAGTCAATCTTTCTGATACCCTGAGGGGAAGCTCTACGTGAGTGGCGTACCGGTCTCCTCTCAAACATTAAGGTTTAACTGGATGTCTAGGTTCCTCAGCGGCTCAGACTAGACTTGAAAGGGCAGCTAGAGCTGCAGCAGAGTCTTAGCTATTGGGCAGACCTATCTACCGGCTCCGTCGGAGCTGTGATAAGCTTTCCGACGGAACCAATGTCAGAGCTATGAGCCTGATGACTTCAACGGATACGAATCATCTAGCTTGGACTCTGTATTGTGTCCCAAGCTCCCCACATCAACACAGGAAACCATTTTACATGTGACGAAACTTCCCAGGTAATTCTGTTAACACAGCATGACAAGCCGATTGATGATTGAACCCTCGAGTTGCGGAAGCTTCTACTCTAGAAGAACCGAGACTACAAAAAGATACAATAAGAATACTTTTTGTTCAATACAATTAAAAGTGTATCTTTTGACTTAAGCCAAAGACTCATACAGCTATTTATACAACCAAGGTCCAGCCCGGTAATTAAACATGTAATTCTTTCGTCATCACTGCTGTCCATTAAATCCCGTAAATCCATTCCCCAGAGTATCAAAGCCAGGATACATCTGACTCCAGTTCATATAATCAGTCTGAGGCGTCATTCCATTTGCCGGAAGCATTTGGTCTGCCATCATCTGGGGATATACCACGCCATTATTCCAAGCTTGTACATCTGTACCATTCGCCATAGTCAGCATGGAAGGCTGCATAAGATCATCAAATCCAGGACCCATCGTAGTTGGCGTTATAATCTCAAGGACTGTCTCGGGTACTTGACTCCCTCGACCTGCAGCACCACTTCGAACAGTCCTTAGACTATCTCTGTGGCCAAGACTACCGCTCTCATCAGAGCCATCGTCGAGGATAACACCAGAGTCAGGTCTGGGCATGATGTCTCTGCTCTTTCGCTGCATGATGCTTTGTGGTGCTTGGGACCTAATGATTTCGTTCTTCTTGTTACTTCGGTTTGTGTAGGGCATGCTTTGCGCGTTAGCGATACAGTGGTCCAAAGTCTCAACGAAGCATTGGTAGAATTTCGTAGACAGAGTTTCGAGTGTAGCAGGGTTGGAGATCTTGTCGACGAGGGAGAGTTTGAGTTGATCAAATGCTTTCTGGTAGTTGGCTGCTACTTCGAAGTGTTCGATAACAGGAGTGTATTCTGGTCTCGTTAGTCCACTACCTGTGGAAACTAGCAGCGAGACACTTACCATAAGGGCGGACTTCACCATCATCATCGTCCGGGAAGACAATGTTCCAGATCTCCCTCCATTGAACTTCAGGAGATGTACCACTCGCTCGTTTCCGGCTCAGCAGCTTGGTCGCAGTCTGAGGATCGATTCCGCTCTCGGCATCTGCATCGGCGATATCGCACATGTGCTCTTTCGGTAGACGCTGATGATCGCGTAGTTCCTTTCGCGTGGGAAAATCACGACTACATCGATCGCAGACATAAGCCGAGGGATCATCGCGTTTGTGTTGCTTAACGATATGCTGTCTATCGTAAAATGTTAGTAAGATACAAATAAAAACTCTTGGTCAACCCACCTAAGCTCAGCAAATTTGGGAAAGTAAGTCATCGCGCAGCTGTGATGATCCCTCACGTTGAACCGATGAGGATTCCTTTTTCGGAAAGGACAGCTCAAACGCAAATTCTCATCATCCTTGGGGTTCGGGCGGGAGCGTTTGGTGGGTAGATAGCCCGAGCCTTCACCATCGCTGAACTCATCGCCATCATCTTCACGCTTGCCTTGCTTCTTGCGTTTGTTACGTCGATCATTGTTAGAAGCGTCTTGTGATGGTGTGGAGGATGAGCTTGATCTTGACATGGTGTAAGATGCTTGGCCGTCTGATGCGGATTGCCACATGTGCTGGCTTATGTCTTGGGCAAAGTTTGATACAAGACTTTGGATTTTGTCTTGAGCAATTGAAGTGTCGTTGAGATCGACGCCGTAGATGACCTGCAGAGCGTAGTTGAGGACGAGATTGGCATCCTCGGTGGTGACATCTTCGGACTCTTCTTCATTTTCATCACAATCTGGAATATCGTCTGTGTGACTGGACTCTGTAGGTGTGAGAACCCTTTCCTCCTTGATGAAGGAATCGGTGCTAGGGCTAAGAGAGTAAGCGACGTGACGGTTCATGAAAAGTAAATAGACTTACCTCGCAGGTCGAAGTTCCTGGACAGGTTGTCTCTGAAACTCATCAATGCCACGAATCTTAATGTCAAACTCAGGATATCCGGTGATGATAGCATCTTCATCCTCATTCACAAAAGTCGAACAAGTTCCATTTGATGGGTTATGTCGATGACAAATACGACTTGCAGGTCTTGATCCTCCATCAAGTGTCGTAGCAGCAAACTGCTCATTGATGGAACTAGCATACGTAGTACTTATCGGACTCGCCAAGGTCGAAAGAGAATGAGTAGTCGCTGAATCGGGAACATTGGCAGACGAGACACTGCTCATGGATGACTCTGTAGGTGAGCGAAGACGAAACGCGCCGGGATTAAAATGTAGACTCTCTGGGACCTTCTTTCCATGTCGTCTATTAAGAATTGGGAATTTAGAAAGCGGTGCATCGCTGTGTCGACCTTCTTTCGCGCGAAAGGGCAGATGGTGAAGACCAGCTTCGCCAATCTGGTTATTGTTGCTGTGATCGGTCATAGCGATGTTAAAATATGGGGATGGGAAATTCTAGTTGCTCAAAGATTAGTTGAAGGTCTTTTGGTAGTATCCTCGTCAATGTTTGACACCATCGGTTTCGGGTAGATTTGGCAGGGTGCGCTTACAAGGGTGAATTAATGGGTTTATTATGCGGACGAAAAATAGGGAGTAATTAATGTAGATGAATCAATTAGATTGAAACAATACGCGAGTAAAAAAAAAGAGCGTGGGTGTTTGAGAGTAATTAAGACAAGAGAAAAGAGCCCAGAGAAAGTGAGGAATTAATAACTTGACAGAGTTTAATTTAGAAAAGAATGACGGGGGAGAGTAAGCAGAGTATATAATAATGGAAACAAGAAAAAGGGAGTGAGTGTCCGTTTCATCTCTGTCAATCTTTGTCTCTCCCTGGCTCTTTCGCACAGGTTGCCTCGCCTGAAGATTGCATCCAGACTAAAGTCCTTGATCCTTTTGAAGAGTTGTTACTGGTTCGAGTGTTGGGATGGTCCACCACGCTGGTATGAAAGTGGTAAGACTCGTCTCTGATCCCTGGACGGGCGGTAGTTGACAGCTGTCCTGATTCGCTCGTGATGGCCGCTGTTGCATGGACTGTGTTTGTTTGAGAGGGCGTTTTCAGGCACCAGAATTCTAGGCGGAATTGATGGTTTTATTGGTTAGCCCTACAGTTCGCTTGAGTTTCAACGAGGAGATGATCACCCCACGGGTTATGATGATGTGCTTTTCGATGTCAACATACACAAGGGTAACAGCGATTGGATGTTGTAAAGAGCTGATCACTATCCATGGAAGAATACATCTTTATTTATCCGGTTATCATTTGCAAGATTGAAGAGTTTAAATTATCCCATCAATCATCACTCAATAGTATGCGCGAAGCGGCTTACCCTATAACTTAGACCCTCCCTGCGGTCCTTCTAGGGGTCATTCACTGA
This sequence comes from Fusarium sambucinum, assembly GCF_050947815.1. Taxonomy (NCBI): domain Eukaryota; kingdom Fungi; phylum Ascomycota; class Sordariomycetes; order Hypocreales; family Nectriaceae; genus Fusarium; species Fusarium sambucinum. Next base: position 8,859,358 of record NC_139293.1, on the reverse strand, counting down.
ACCCTTCCCAGTACAGAATTTGGAAGATGTCACTAGGAGACATTAAGAAGCTTATCGACAACTACAGAAACCTGCAATAGCTTCTCGTCTTCAAATGGACGTCCAACAATCTGTAAAGTCGCCTTCTGGCTTGCGAATACACTCGGATCATCTAAGCGCAGTACTCAATTAATGACCACCCGTGACAAACAAAATGAAATGTACTTACATATCTCATAGTTGGGCTTATCATAAGGGTTACTGTCAAGCGGCTGGTAGTCAGCATCAACACGATCGTGTTCGGCATTGATTTGGAATCCTTTGATCGGCAGAATGGCAGAAGGATAGTCAACAAGGTTGAATAATGCAGTGTAGCCCCAATACGAGTTAAAGTCGTGGGGGTGTCCTACAGCAGGTGCTGGAGGACAAATCAATGCATCTATAGCCTTGCCGTTCTTGGTAGTGTTGTTCCAGGCAGCTAGGAACGCTTCTTTGTACTCTCGTACCTTTCCACTCAACTATGGCCATATTAGTTAACACGTAGATAAAAAGTCGGGCGATCTGTACCTGGAGTATCTCCGACGCTGGGAGTTGTCGGACATTAAAGGTCTTGAGTAAATCAGCGAAAGCTGGAATGGGTGGCTCGCCTGAGAGAGCAAGAGCAGCAAGGGTCTGGTCAGCGCCTCCCTGGTAGTAAATATCAAACTAGAAGAGTTATAAGTAATCGAGACATATTCTACTGATTGATTGTCTTACTGTGGTCTTCAACGCTTGCCAGCAATCAAATGGTGGCTCAAAGTCTACGACTGCGTAAACGTGTCAGCTCACAATGATTAGTCGGTAAAGGTTCTTCAAACTCACCATCATGGCCAGCTTTCTCGAGCACCTTTCGGGTATGCTCCAGTGCCCGAAGAACAGGTGGTTGAGGCATCACAACTCCGTCCCACTTCATGAGACCAATTCTCAAACTTTCTTGTGCCGGCTCTGGCGTTTTCCATGGGACAGGCGTGCAAGTCACGTCGTATCTGTTGAACGGGTGCGCATTGATGACCTTGGTGAGCAACTCCATATCTTCGATAGAATGGCAAATCGGCCCAAACGATACCTGCACCAGACTCTGTCCAAGGTCTGGCATACCGCCCTTTGGAATTCTCGCAGCCGTTGGCTTAAGCGCGTAAAGACCGTTGAAAGCAGCAGGAACGCGGATGGATCCTCCCAAGTCGGTTGATGGGGTGAAGGGAGTTCCTCTCATGGCTACAAGAACTGCATCGCCCCCTGAACTCCCTCCGGCGTTTAGGTCTGTATTTGTTGGGTTTAGAGTGCGTCCCCAAAGGTTACTGACAGTCTCTATAGCCATCGCTGATTGGGGCATGGTTGTTTTGCAGAAGAATATGGCGCCTGCGTTGCGTAAAGCCGCGACGACGTTTGAGTCTTGCTGGGCGATGTTGTCTTTGAGAGAGACCCATGCCATGGTTGTAGCATGTCTTTTCAAGCCATGAATATCCTGCACATAACATTTGAGTGTCTGTATGAATGAGGAAAAGTGTGAAACGTACCTTGAGAGCAACAGGAAGTCCGTGTAAAGGACCTTTCAGAACCTCACCTCGGTCAATAGCATCATCGAGCGCCTTCGCCTGCTCGAGACCTTCTTCGTAGAAGAAGTCAGTCAGACAATTGATCTGTCGCAGGTTAGCTGAGATCAAAAAGGCATGTGTGCATTGGCCTGACCAATTGATGGGCGATTGCTGCGCGTCCGGCAAACGCTTCCAGGACTTGCACGGCAGTTAACTGGCGCAACCTAAGTCGCTGTACAAGCTGAGTGGCTCCCAGCTCTGTAATCTCGAGCTGCTCTTCGGTCAGTAACCCGCAGATGCGCGGTACATCGGTAACATCCTTGAGTGAACTATACTTCTGAGCATCTAAATGCCAGCGGGCCGGGATAGAGTGCAAGACACTAGCCTGTGATTCTTTTGCAATGGCTTCCCACGACATTTTGAAGTGTTGGGTACTGTTGTGATCTTCTGAGCCGCATGTATGAGTTACGGCACGCACCTTGTATTTATGTATTTATCACAATTTCGCGAGTCATGCCTTGGCCAGTCTTCAACGTTACGTATTTGTTCTCACGAGCGGGCCTTGGTGGGTGGTGGGCCTGATTTAGTAATCATGCGATGAGGAACGATAACGTTTCAATATGATGGCTTAGTAACTTGTTTAGCCTACGGCGAGCATGGGATACAACAAGTCGAATAATACATAGGTTCTGATAATATTAGGGCTGCTAATGTGGAAAGAAGAAATGTGTTATTGTAAAGTGGCTACTTGAAGCTTAAAACAGTATCTCAGACTTGGATAGAGTTCAGTTGTCGTTACTTAATAGTATCCATGAAAAGGCTTCCCAGACCCCTCCTCTGAATTTCCATCCCCTGCCTCAAGCAATGATCCATCCCCGTCGCTCTTTGATCTCTTCTTTGATCCCAATGATACCCTAGATGACTCCATAGAATCTTCTCGGCTTTCGCCAGATCCAGCTACCTTTTCTTCCGACCTGCCTGCGAAAGACAATCTTGAAATTGACTTGTGAAGCGAGCGTTTCCGAAACATTGTCAGCATCGACGACTTGGGTACTTCGGTAGTCGGCGATAACCCCTCCGTATCAGCCAGTTCAAATACATCCTCGCCATCATCTTCATCCTCGAGAGCTGCGCGAGGTGACAATGGATCATCCTGGTAGAAGAGCTCTCTTGGAAATCCACTGATGGACATAGACGGGTTAACAGACCTTTGGGATGGGTGTGAGTGACTGTAGCCTCCAGGCTGCAGACATAACGAAAGTCGCGTCAAACTTGTCTCGTGACTACCATCAATAACAAGGTGGGATCGAAGTTTGAAAATACCAGTGTAGCACATACTCTGGATAGTGTCAATGGGGATTACAACGTCGTGTTGCTTCATAATGGAAGTGCCGTAGTCTTCCTCCAAGACGAAGAAAGGTATAAAGGAGCTGCCGCGGATGTGGTCTTTGAGAATCTGACCCAGTCCCTTGATATCTCGACTGCCTTCGTCAAAGCGGCAGATGATGTTGCCTGTCACCAGTCAGTTGGTTGTACCAGATAAAGTCTCTTCAACATACCAGAACATTTGTACAAACCCGTCTCTCTGTTGCAAGAGTCAACACCTGTTCGTTCGAAATAGAAACAGCTTGCTACGAGCTTGTGTGCGGTCATCCTGACAGTGTGTTCATCACTCATCATATTGATGGCATTCCTCTCAATGGTCTCGATCTCGTCGATGTCATCAAAGTCTGGTCGCTTATCTGCCCACCCAATGTCGATTCGCACATGACGATGTTCATTTGATGGAGGTGATGTCTGTGTAACATAACTGTTCCACATATCTTCACTGCTTTTCTGGTCATCAATGATAGGGTTTATGATCTTCCACATCGAGCTGAAGCTGCCCGAAGGCCGCAGCGGAGAAGATGGACTTTTCGGTGATAGTGCTGAGGGCTTCTGGCCGTAAGTGCGTTTCTCCTTGTGGGTCAACCGATAATTGGTATGGCCGGTTCCAAGCGATAGTACAAGGTCTGGAGGAGGTTGATTGATCTCACCCCACACGCGTTTGCGTTCGTTGTCAGCGATAAAGACCGGGCAAACGTGATGAACGGCTCCATCAGTGTACTGTATGCCAGTGTTTGTGTGAACAAACGGTTTGAAGTACCGAGGCGCTGCAGCAGTTGCACGTGCAGCTTCCCATGTCTTGAGCTCCCACTCAGGGTCTTGCGGGCGAACAAATTTGTAAGGCACTGAATAGTTAGTCTTAAGAACCAAATAAAGTCAGGCTAGCCATGACTTACTAGAGTCATGGTCACTTTCAGTGTTGTAGTTGGATAGAATAGCTGGTCTATTCTCGCTGGCTACGGTTGTAGTCACGGCAACTCGTATGGACGTTGAGTGATCGGGCTTGGATCCACCGTAAAGATTAGAGTGCTGATCGAAAGCTGATTTCAGTCCCTTTTCCAGGGGCTTCGTCTTGTACCGACTTCGCGTACTGACTGATGACAAACTCTTGACTATTCGTGGAGAGAATGCCTGTTTGCAAAGACTCCTGAAGTGTTCCCTGCAATCAGCTACACTCCAACGCTTCACCCCGAGACCCAAAGCGATTATCCCACCGGTACTACATTTGGTCTGTCAGTATTTTTGTTTCTGGCACCGAAGTGAGGCAGACTGACCCCGAACCGACGATCATGTCGAAGAAATTCTGTACTGGAATCTGGTTACCAAGTACCTTCTGGATTTCTTGGAGGATGACGATTTCATCGATCGCCCTCACCCCACCTCTGAGACTCTGTTAGTAGGTATGGGAAGCTAACGGTTGTACGGACTTACCCATCCAAGCATAGAATCCTCACACCAGCTTCGTCGGGCTTGAATCTGATGCGAGCTGGTTGTGGCCATATCGTCTCTTTGGGGTGAAGAGGACAAGAATGCATGTGGTACAAACCTTGTCCAACACTATGGCCATGGGTCTGAACGCAGGCTTTGCAGAGAACGTGTCCGCAAGGGAGGGCGTTGTCCGGCACCTTTCTCACACAGCAAAGGCAGGTGAGATTGCTTTTGAAGTTGGAGACAGAGCCATCAATTCGAGCGACCCTATAGAACTGCGCCATGACATCGATAAGGACTCGTGGTATATTGTCTTCCTGATCAGATCTGCACAAACGCTCATTGAGGTCCTTGATGTGCTTGTCGATTTGGTTGATCCAGTCAGGAAAGAACTCTTCCACAATAAATGTAGTCTCGTACGGGCCGCGAGCAAAGATCTTACCATTGCTCGCCTGATGTCCTTTGGTGTGAGAGTTTCTAACATTTTGGCATGTTTCTCCGTCACGACTGAATGAACATGGGAGCCAGCGATCGCAAAAACGGTGAAGAGCCTCATTGAGCGATTCGCGATACGTACTGCGCAGTAGATCAGAGTACGAGCCTGAAGAGTGTCAGTATCAGGCCCATTTTCATGAAAAATAGAAAGAAGTCTTACCCTGAATGCTGTCTCTAGTAGCAGCAAGCATGATACAAGACGCTAGGGGACGACTAAGAGCAGCGAAAAAGTTTCGATGGCTTCGACGACGTCCCGGTTGATTGTAGACAGTGAGAATGAGGTTGAGAATATGCCCACCGAAGTTTCGAGGCAGAGGAGCGTGCTTCAGTGCTTCATTGTTGAAGTCAAAGGGCTCATCGAGACTTGTCGAAAAGTGATCATAAGCTGAATTGACATACTGCGGCAGTGTTTCAGCATTTAGAAGCATCCGGACTTGCTTCTTCCGAATACGTGAGGTTTTGCATCTGTCGGATATGATCTCATAAAGTTTGCCGATTTGCTCATCGATTTGCATATATCGACCTTTGGTTGGAATTCTTACCACTGTGACAGAAGAGTAGTATTCTTCGAGGAGTCCCTTGGTAGTCCTGATGTACTTTCCTGCGTCGGCTAGTCTGGCCAATATGGCTTTGAGGGCTGGCACTTGGTGTACGGAATTCTCGTAGTCATTGAGTAATCCCTGAGTGGCTGTAAAGGGATCCCACTGCTCATCATTGATATTGATGTCAGTGCCGTTGACAACGATGACAACATGCGGAAGACTTGGCTGGTTGATGGACTTTTCGATTGACATTGCGGCCCAGTTGACAAGCTGTGTCAAGACCTCGGTTTGAAAGGTTCTGGTGCGTAAACGGTTAGCCGTGGACAGCAACTATGAGATTCTGAATTTGACGTACCTGACTTCACGAAGGACAAAGACAACCACATCAGAGAAGGTATACAGGATTCGAGGAAACAGACTAGTCACTGCATACTCGCGCGACTGCATCTTCGGGTTATCGGCCCAAGTGATTTTCTTGCGAAGGAGGTTTTTGACAGTCTTTCCGGATCTCTTGGCACTCTCAATCTTCTCCCGACACGCTAGTCCTCGAGGTGCGTGTTCCCCACCCGTCATTCCTTCACAGTCTGCGTAAAGGAAGGGACTCTGAGCGTGGTACGTGCCAGGATCTTCGTATAGGTGTACGTCGCCTGTTGTGGCAACGTTGTCACCCACGAGGCCGGGGACAGGAGCAAGAATATCGCTCGAGTTAATCTGTTTAGCTTGTTGACGGTCTATAAGCATCTTGATTACAGTGCTCTTACCAGCACCTGAGAAAACACTAGTCAGCAGTTGGATTGTAAATATGGTCTAGCCATATCATAGACATACCTGTCTGCCCAACGAAAGAGACCAATTGAGGGAAACGCTCAGTGAATGCGCCTATCTGGCTCTCACGTAGGATATCGACGAGACGGTTAGAGTAATGCAGATAAGGTTGGCCGTACTCCTTGGTTATTCCAAACCAGGTTGTATTGATATCATTTGTGTGTCGCTGATGCTGCTCCTCGGCAGTGGGCTGGCCGAAAATTCGCTGCAGTCGGTCAACAATATCTTCGTCAACCTTTTCATGTTCGCGCCCATCTATGCCGACCTTTCCTGGCTAAAGAAGAGAGTCAGAAGTGCTTTGTAAGGACCTCCAGAGGTCATAAAGACTACTTACTCTATGGGGCCTTTCTTTGGGCCAGCATTCATCACAAAAGAAGTCGTCGCATTGTACGCACTTCCAAGCTTTGGATGGGCCATTGCACACGCAACATTGATTGAGTACAGAGGGTGTCTGCCGCGGCAATGGCAACCCCGAACTTGGAGGTTTTATGACATTTGCGCCCGTGTATTGCTGATAGTAGTAATCAGGCTTTGGAGGTACACGAGGCTGGTAGTCATTGGCATTAGTCACGAGGACCTCGGGCAACGGAGAATAATACTCGGCAAACGATGCCATGAGAAAATGAAGTATACACTAGTGACCGTAGGTGGAAAGAACACTTTGGCAAGGAAGGTGACAATCGGACGGCCATGGTGAGATATTTAAGGAATTCTGCCTCATCTGTTGCATGAACGAGGCTCTGAGAGTCTCGGGACCATCTCGCAACCAGTTCAGACTACGAGGCGTTCACTAGAACACCTGGGCATGCACGATGAGGGGTTGTGCAACATACACAGTGCGACGTCCTGTCGCAGCCTCAACTTGATATCTGTGTCCCAATGGAAAATTGAGCAATCCAGAAACTACTGATGGACTGGAGAAACACGACTTTATTCAACTATGCATTGAAAAAATAGAACGGATTTCAAGTCTATCAATTAGAATTCTAACCCTGAGAATATGGGCAGCAGGTTTCCAATTCACAGAACGATCGACGTGGTGTCCAAAAGCCTCGTCGGTCCATGGCGTTTCAGCTCTGCAAGCCACGCATCTAGCCGGGCGCCTCCCTTCAACCTAGTGAACTCTGTCTTTCAGCCTCTACAAATGCTCTTCTCGCTTCACGCTACTGTAAATCGACGAATCTAGCCCCTCAATAGCCATAAAACCGGTGAATTATGCCAACTTGGCCATCAGGTTCGTGGCTGTTCCTAGCAAGAGAAAGCTGAACGGAACAGCGGCTCTTTTACCACGCTGAGGCACATCGTAATCACTGTAACGGACAGGGCTGGCGGGAACGCCACCATACCCATTAAGCATAGGCCAGATGTCTTTGAGATCGTTCTCGCCAACAGTCGTGAGGCTCCATTAGCTGAAATTACCCCCACAAGGCGTAATTTTAATTCAATAGTTTGTGATAACCCCGCATTTATCACCAACAGTGTCTCCCAAGGCTCTCTAAGCGATCACGTTTCTTTTGTGCCACGCCAACCTCTGTAAAATTAGCACTGAGACAGGTCTACGGATGCAGTTGGGGATAGAGAGTGGCCTATAGCGACACCACACGACTCAAAATTGCGGCGACTTGTCTCTCATGTCAGGAACTTTGATTTGTTAACATAAATTGCACTTTTGCCTGAATCATTGCCATAGCTACATGGCTGATGATTACGTTCTGATATGCATCTAATAGTCCGCACGCCCACGCGAAATTCGTCATTGGAGGTCTTATTTCCCACCACCCTTTTCAACACTATAGCTACAGCTCTCTATCCCTTTAACACAAGTTATTTAAGCTTAAAAGGTTACGACTCTGATTTGTCTTCTTTCACATCATGGCAGTCATGCTATGCGCTGAATGCACAGCATTCAAGGAAACTCTCGAGAGTCTTACCGAACACTCCTCAGAGGGCGTCCATCGGGCACAGTTCCGTAACTTTGCCGCCTTGGAGAAATCATCGTTTATGGGTTGTACGCTATGTCAAATTATCCATCAAACATGGCATCACAAGAGATATTCTAAAAGATACAAGAAAGATCCGCTTATCAATGTCGCAGCATATCGCAGGAATTATGGGACCTGGACACGAGAAATATTCATCGACCATGAGGGTTCTATATTTTGCGGTTTTAGCTTAGCTGACTTCAAGCACAGTGAAGTTGGCGAAGAACAATTTAGCCAATACCAAACGGCATGGCGTGAAATAGCCCGTATCAGTTCACCTGATAGAATAGGTCAAATTATCCCTCTGGCTTCCATGTGGATTCGAAACTGTCGCCAAGACCACCAGAATTGCATATCATACTATGCTAGGAGGGAGACCAAAGTAATTCCGACGAGGCTTATCGATGTTGGCGCGGACGACCCCGGCCGGCCACCAAGTCTTTTCATACCTCTACCCCACCAAGACAGCATGGAGTATATTGCTTTGAGCTATGCATGGGGATCCGGTCATTTCATCAAGACAACGTCCTCGAATCTCGAAGCTATGAAACAGCACCTACCATGGACTCAACTACCCAAGACAATTCAGGATGCTATTATAGTCACGAGACGTCTTGGCGTCAGGTACCTTTGGGTGGATGCTCTATGCATTTTACAAAGTGAGGGACCGGGCGATATGAAGCACAAGGAAGACTGGTCATATGAAACAGCTCGATTTGGAAAGTATTACGAAAATGCTTTGTTGACCATAGCTGCAACTGGAGCTAGCTCTTCCGACCAGGGGTTATTTTCACCTAGTCCAATCTCTCGCCTTGAGCCACAGTCTTTTACATTTCGATCGGAACATCACATGGACTGTACTGTTCGATCGATGATCCCGAGTTGGCTTTCCGAGATTATTTCTGGACCTCTATCGTATCGGGGATGGGCCATGCAGGAACGTCTCCTATCAAGAAGGGTTCTGCACTTTGCTGAAAACATGATATTATGGGAGTGTCATGATTGCCGAGCGACTGGACATGATCCAGAAGGAATGAACCCGAGGGGTCCAGATGATGATACGTACCTTTTTAAGGAGTTCATGGCGAAGTGTCGTGATCTGTATGCCAAACGCTTGCAACCCAGCGATTTCATGGATGAATGGTACCAATTTGTCAGTCTATATTCGAAATGCCACTTCACTTTTGTTGCAGATAGATTGCCCGCACTCTCTGGTATCACCGCTATGATTCAACAACATACCCAACAGAGATATGTTGCAGGGCTATGGGAGTCGGATATTTCTCAGGGCCTGGCGTGGCACAGTTACGGTGCCTTTCGTTTTGACACATCACACCTTGTGAATCCTCAAATCCCCGTTGACCCAGCAAAGGATCACTCACAAATGATGTTACCTTCTTGGTCCTGGGCAGCGTGCGAAGGCGCCGTTTTCTACCCCCGTTATGATGGATGGCGATCACTTGTCGAAGTGGAGTCCTGTCAAGTGAACTCACAAGGCTCGAATACTTCAGGGCAGTTGCGTAGTGCAAGACTAACACTTCGTGGCGTTCTAGCAATGATCAATCTGAATGACTTGGGATTTGAGCCTTATACAAATACTGACATGCCGGACAATGTTTTGACTCGTTATCCAGACAAGGGCTTCCTCACGGAGGAATGTGTCTGTATGGATTCGAGAATGGACTCCCAACTAAGACACGCATCCCACCCCTGTCTGCTTCTTGGATATGTTGATGAACTAGATGCGGATCAAGCAGGGGCTCTTATCTTGAAGGCTACTGGTCAATGCATAGGTCTTGTAAAGGAGTACAGGAGGATTGGGTATATATCACTTGCTATGCACGAGTTTTCCTCTCTCTTCACCGATAAGGAGACAACTATTAGCATGATATGAACAACATCTTAGTCTAGTTTATACTATCCTTTTTTCACATTTACCATAGACATGCTCCTTCATCCATGGACTACTACGCTTAGGCAGAGGCGACTATACCTAGTATATCTTTGGCATAACAAAAAGTCATCAACGAGCTATTACAATTGGTTTACCTGGAAAGATACGGTATAAAATTTCCAGCCGTTCGCTATCTATTCTGAGATAAAGTGATCAATAAGCTTCCGCGGTTATATCCACTATTTCCGTGTTGCTTTTGAAGTGTTGTTGTGTCGAGGGTATCTCGACTCATCATTGGCCACTTCGAGAGCAATGCTTAGCAATACATCAACATCAAATGTAGAGATTGGAGATATATAAATCGCAGTATCTCTTCGAATATTTTATCATAAACTCACATTATCACTCCTCTTCATCAGTATACCAAGATCAACCCTTTTCGCCAATTCATCAAGGCTCTACACCATCATCTATAAATATGTCCACCGAGCCACCTTCGCAGCTTCGCACCGGCCTTCAGCCAGTCCAGCTGAAGTATGTTCCTCTGCCCGCTCCACTCCCATCATTGGGCGATAATCCCATCACAATGACTGCTGCCGAGGACATGCGTGCACCCTGTCGCCGTTGCCTCCTCGACGCCAGCCCAGGAGAGCAACTCCATCTCATCGGCTATGACCCTTTCCCTGTCAACAGCATCACACCTTACCGAGGGACGTATGCCATTTTTGTCCATGCTCATGAGTGTACTCCTTTCACTGGTACAACTTTGCCGGACAGGCAGTTGAAGAGACTGCAAACCGCGAGGGCATTCGACGAGAACCACATGCTGGTAGCATCGGAGATTATCAAAGAAGGTGAATTTGAGAAAGTTGTTGGGGCAATGTTGGCGGATGAGAAAGCGAGCTATGTCAACGTATACAACGCGAAGCCGGGTTGCTTTGCAGTCCAGGTTAAGAGGGCCTAAAAGGAGAGGGAGTTCGACCTGTTTTGGCATGCGACAAGGAGGATGTTTGCCCGAAGGTTTTACCTCCATTGTATGATAAGTTCAGATTAGACTAGCATATATTTACTTGGCCTGAGTATATGTTGAACAGTTGGTCATTTTGTATTACAAGTCAACCAGAGTCTTCCAAAATGTTACTATAATATGAATGACACCCGTCTTCTCAAATGCCATAAATCCAGTACCTTCGTGACAGCCAACATACTCAGCAGAAATGCCCGAACCCTTCATTATCCAATTGAGTCATCTTGCCCGCAACATGACCCATCTCTCCTCCAGACCCGTAGGTCTACATCCACCGCTTCCGGATCTTGATATCACAACCATTGAGTTACTATTGAACCCAATTGTGGTTCTGACTGCCTATCTATAGGCAACTGGATTTTGGATTTACACTGCACTGGAACTCTTCTTATTTTCTCGCACGAGGCAACATAACTATCTCTTAACTCACAATCTGATTTTCGGAAACACAGTCCTTAACAGGATTCTGAAGAATTTACAATATGCTCGTACAAGTTTGTAGCAATATTAGACACTACTAGGCTCTGATTGTTTAATATTTGAACATTGCTGCATCGATATATCCCTGTTACCAAATATACAGGCCCTGCACGTGCCATACTTGGCATCCCTCAAAGTGGCTTGCAGCCTGATCAGTGATTTGACCATTCAGCAATCTCCATGATTTTCAAGCCCCTAACTCTTTTTCAGCTCCTCCTTCATCTTCCCCGCACTTCGATTTCATCGTCTCTCATCACTGTCGAAGAACAGAAATTAATTTACTTTGCCTATCTTGACTCAATTGCCATAGCCATCTCGTCGGTGTCTAGCTCCGCATTGGCTGGAGGCTTACCGTTTCTTTTCCGTTCGAGGGCTATCTGACTAGCTTGAACGCAGCTAACTACTCCAATGGATCGTCCAATGATACGTGTCCTGTCTTTGGGTGAGTTGAGTTCACACGATATGTAAAGCGTTGTATTCACAACAGCCCTAGATGGTGGAGGGATACGCGGCTTGTCTAGTCTCTTAATTTTAGAGAATGTAATGGAACAACTGCGTCAGGAGAACGGTCTTGACCAGGTCCCAAGACCCTGCGAGTGGTTCGATCTTATCGGCGGTACAAGCACTGGAGGGTTAGTCTCTCATTCCCCTCTACTCTGACATAACTAATAGGGTCTAGAATTATTGCCATTATGCTAGGAAAATTAGGAATGACTGTTGATGAATGCATTAGAGCTTATAAGAAGGTTGCCCAACAAGCTTTCACGCCTAAATCTCGGTCGATCATCCCAGGACCACCGAGTGGTGTGTTCTCTGCCAAGCAGCTAGAAGCAGCAATAAAGCAGACAGTTAGGGAGCATTGCATAGATCCCGTGTGCGTGGAACAACGAAAAAGAGGACAGGTCACCGCTGAGACATGTCCTCACGGCGAAATGCAGTTTCGCGGTGCTTCGTCCACGAAGACGTAAGTTCCGTGGTATAGCCCTCCGCGCAGGAGGTGATAATGGCTAATTTCCCCTGAAGAGTTGTGCTAGCTATCACAAAGGACAATGTCGATACCCTTCCAACTTTGTTCAAGACATACGACACATCGGCATCTCTCGACGGATGTACCATTTGGCAAGTAGCGCGAGCGACGTCTGCAGCGACTACATTCTTCAAACCAATCAGAGTTGGTCGGGATGAAATTGAGTTCATCGATGCAGGGTTCGGATACAATAACCCGTGTGAAGTTCTCATCAGAGAAGCCAAGAACCAGTTTCCTGACCGCCATGAGATACGAGTTCTGAGCATCGGTACAGGCCTCGGAGATGTTGTGAGTATCAAAGACACAAGGATGTCTATCCTGAAGGCTTTGAAGAAGATGGCAACTACTTCTAAGAAAGTTGCATTGAGCTTAGACGAGCAATTTGGCGCGAGCGGAACGTATTATCGATTCAATGTCGAACGCGGGCTTGAAGACATTTCACTTGCTGATTGGGGCAAATCGAGCACTATCTCTTCACACACACATAATTATCTGAACGAGAACAAACGAGAGATGTCCAAGTTCGTCCAGTCTTTAAAACAGACGACCACAGTGGCAGAGACTGCCATAGAGACTCACGAAAGCCCAGTCCCTCAGGAGATAGGCAGTTAGTTTGGCCAAGGTCCAGAATGGAGCATATAGCTAATTTTGTTCAAAGATACAATTGTACATTCGATTCCATTTGACAACAACAGTAGTTTCACTGGACGTAAGGCAATTATCAACACGATCACAAACAAGCTCTTCAAGACAGATGGCTGCAACAGGGTTGCGCTTCTCGGACTCGGTGGTGTCGGCAAGACGCAGATAGCCCTGCATATGGCTCACTGGGCAAAGAATAACCTGGAAGGCTACTCCGTCTTCTGGATGCCCGCTTTCAGTATGGCAGGTTTTGAACAAGAATGTGTCCAACTCGTGAAAAGGTTGCGAATTCCATGCACTGCAAATCAAGACGCTAAAGAAGTGGTTCAACAGTACCTTAATTCTGGGTCTGTCGGAAAATGGTTCATGATTGTCGACAATGCAGATGATACGGAGGTTGTCAGCTGTTCATTATCTTCAAACAAAGGAATCTTCGATTTCTTACCGAAACATATTGATGGGCGGATCCTGCTCACGACCCGGTCCAGAAACGTTGCACTGCAATTCACAAAAGAGCTGGTGACCCTATCGAACATGGAACCCAAAGAAGCCTCCGATTTACTGAAAACATTACTGCTACCTGAGAACAATGAGACGCATGATGAAGAAATTGTCACCAGACTGTTGGAAGTCCTCACCTACCTCCCTTTGGCTATTGCGCAGGCCTCAGCGTACATTAACATGTATGAGGTATCTCTTGTCGAATACATTGACCTTTGTAATAACACGGACCAACAAAACATTATGGAACTGTTCGAACATTCATGTGAAGACAAAACCTTCAATCGCAAGTCACAGAGTGCTGTGGCCACTACTTGGTTTGTCTCTTTTGATCGCATCAGGACCTCCCACCCGTCAGCAGCTGATCTACTTTCCTTCATGGCATTCATCGAACCTCGGGCGATTCCACGATCTATTCTTCCAACCTTCAAGACAGAACAGCAAGCGTTGCGTGCTATTAGCACACTGAAAGGGCACGGCTTCTTGAGTCAACGGGGTCTTGCTCCATTATATGACATGCACAGGCTTGTTCACTTGGCGACGCGAAAATGGATAGAGCAAGCGGGCGATATAACGAGAGTTCAACAGATGGTACTTCAACGTGTCTCTGACGTTTTTCCAACCCACGACTGGCGGTACCACGAGCTGTGGCGGCAGTATCTGCCCCACGCACTGAGGCTCCTAAGCAACCCAAATGAAATTGACCCGAAATTTATCTTTTCCTTAGGTTTGGGTGTTGCCTTATGTCTACACCGTGATTTGCGGAGAAATGAGGCTGTGGTTATGCTGGAGCATATCGTCATTTTGGCTCAGACAACATTATCTCAAAGCCATGAACTTCGACGAAGATCAACCCGATGGCTTGCAATAGCTTATGAAACAAATGGACAACCGAAGAGAGCTGTCGAGATACTCGAGAATCTCGTTGAGGCTGAGGCACGGACACTGCCCGAAGATAACCTAGGCAGACAATCATCACAGCAAGCGCTTGGAAATGCGTACCTCGGTACTGGCCAGGTAAATGAGGCAGTGGCAATTCTAAAGTCTGTAGCACAGATTCAAGATAGGTCATTAGCTCCTGATGATGTGTATCGACTATATTCACAGCATTTACTCGCGGACGCATATCTTCTAGGCAACCAGCCAAAAGAGGCGATGAACATTTTAGAGCCTCTCGTCAAGGTTCAATATAGGATTTTCGGCAACGATAACCCAGATCAATTAACAACACAGTATCAGCTTGCACGGGCATACAGAGATACAAGCCAGTCAGCGAAGGCAATGGAAATCATTGAGCCTATCGTGGAGGCACAAAAGAAGCTTCTCGCTGAAGATGACTCGAGATTGTTAGCATCAGAACGCCTGCTTGCAATAGTATACATCGATACAAACCAGTCAGCGAAGGCAGTGGATATCTTAGAGTCTGTGGTAAAACTCTATGAGCGGACCCGGGCTGTAGATGACAATGACGTGCTTACATCACGGCAGACGCTTGCGGAGGCATACTATTCTTGTGGTCAAACGGACCAAGCGATCGGGATAATAAGAGATGTCATCGCGATTAGGACAAAGATATCAGATAAGAATGATCCAAACTTACAGGACGCAAATGACCTACTACAAGCATGTTATGACAGATTGGAGGACTCGAGTTGTGTACTTCAATAGAGTTTAATCGTTGAACTGTTGATTTAAGAATCTCAAAAATATAATTAGATATTCCATACACAACAGCATGATCGTAAAACCACAAAGGAAACCATTACAACACAATTCTTTTGAGAATCATAAAGAAGCGGCTTGAGAACCCAAATTGGGACGGGATCTTCTAATAAACGGGAAAGTGATGTCTTGATAGAGTTTTATAACAATACAAAACATAGCTTGTGAGGCCTTCTCATGCAAAGTCGAGCTATGTTACACCAGCAACACAAAGCCCCGTCGTATGACTATTAAACCTAAGTAATAAAGTCATCAATATTCATCATAAATTATGTCCTGTAGTCATCGTTCAGTCTATGCCCCAACCTTGAGAATCTCAGCTGCCCTCAAAACAGCCTCAGCACTCTTCTCAACCCACTCCTCAGCCTGGGTCAAGTTACCCTGATCCAAACTATCTTGCACAGCCGGGAAAACGTCCGCTCCATAACCACTATCCAGACCCGGTGCACTAACAACGTTGTAGAACGAGAACCGTCCTGGCAACAGACCAGCGCTCGCAAAACCACGGCTGAACTCTCTGAACTTGGTGTTGACAACTCCCAGAAGCACACTGTCGTTGAGAGCAAGGGCTTGCTTAGCTAGAGCATCGATGCGCTTACAGGCAGCTTCGAAAGCAGATACTGCGTCGTCAAGGGGGCTAAGATCGACAGCGTAGTCGGGGAAACGGTCTTCGAGCTTTTCTTCCAGGTCTTCGAAAATGTCACGGAGAGCAGAGCCGGCATGGGGCATGTCCCATGGGATCAAAGGATCATCGGCAATATGGTAAGTAAGTAGAGTTACGAACTGACCCATCGCGGCGTGGAGATGAAAGCCAGGGTCTG
The DNA here is from genome assembly GCF_050947815.1 of Fusarium sambucinum. Classification (NCBI taxonomy): domain Eukaryota; kingdom Fungi; phylum Ascomycota; class Sordariomycetes; order Hypocreales; family Nectriaceae; genus Fusarium; species Fusarium sambucinum. Next base: position 8,843,033 of record NC_139293.1, on the reverse strand, counting down.
CGTAGTTAGTCATCCAGTGATGAGTGTCGTAGAGACTATGGTACGCGTAGACGGGGTCCTTGGGGCCAGGACCACCAGCAATATCGAGCTATCAAGCATTAGAACAAGGTCACAATATGACAGACGGACTTCTTACCGAGGTGATACCGTTGTGATAGAAAGCAGCGTAGTCGCTACCACTGCCCATAGCAGGTAGAACTCCCTCAGTAGCATTGAACCACGCATCGTACAATGTTGGTCCGGCACCATATCCCTCAGGGAAAATGATCTTCTTCATTGTTTCGATAGCAATGGTCTGGATTTCTCCAGATCCGACAATCTCTGCGCGTGGACCAGATACTGCTGTGTCGAGGTTGATGTAGGCGACTGTCTTTTCCTTTAGCTCAGGGAGATGGTCCTCAACCCACTCTGTGCTGCCCATGAGGCCAAACTCTTCAGCGTCCCAGGAAGCGAGAATACTGAATCATGTTAGAATCCGGAAGCAAGATCGGTGTAAAGGGGACTTACATCGTTCGGCGGGGCTTCCAGCCCTTCTCGACAAGCTTTCCAAAGGCCTTGGCCATCTCGATGAGAAGAGATCCGCCAGAGACAGCGTCAGCAGCGCCACCACCAGTCCAACCATCGCGATGGTTTCCAATGATGACATATTCATCAGCGTTAGTTCCGTTGATAGAAGCAATCACATCCCAAGCCGGTTCAAGTCTGGCGTCCATGATGTTGACAAGGTTCAGCGTAGCTCCGGGGGCAGGACCACTGTGGTAAGTCACGTTTGAGAAAGCACCCTTGTAGTTAGTTCGGTTGACTTGCTCAGCTGAGAGACCGTGCCCGTCCAGAGCGTGGAGAAGTTGAAGACCGTCTCGGGGGCTAATGGGGATGGAGGGAATCTTAGGACCGTAGGAGGTGATGTCACCGCGGGGAGCGTCCTTGGTTGATGCGTAGCCAATTGTTGAGGGGTCACCGAATGAGAGAGATCCCCAACGGGTGCTACCTCTTTGGATGGAAGAGGGGTGGCGAGCAGGGCCATCTAGTATTGTTAGGGTGATAGATAGACTGGGACGTAGTTCACAAACCTGGGTATGGGAGATAGCCGTTCTCTTCGGTAATCTCGCCGTCCTCGAGAGGATCAGTGTACAGGATCGTGCCAATCATACCGTGGGCCTAGACTTTGTTAGCCTAGTGAACTTCAATATCTTAGAATTACACTGACCTCGGCATTCTTGATCTTGACACCACGGTTCGCGCCACCATATTGTGCTAGAGCAATCTTGCCCTCAAGCTCAACGCCGAGATCCTTGAGCTTCTTGTAGTCCTCACGAGAACCACGTCTGTACATACAGTTAGCTCCAGTCATAAGACTCTGGTATCTGACTCCCTTACCCTACGTAGACGTATTCAGCATTGACCTTTCCACTACCCGAGAGTGCGTGATACGCCGGCTTCTCATTTGGGTTGCTTGTCTGAGCATCAACATCAAGAGCATCCTCAAGTCTCTGAACTTCATGCGCTGATCCATCCGCGCGGTTCAACGTGAGGGTACTCTCAATTGGCTCCGTGTACCAAATCCAGTACTCATCAATCCAAGACTCCCAGCCGTTCTCGATCCACTTCTGCTGCGTCCACTCAGCCTGAGATCGGTTGTGGCCTGCTAGACGGTATCCTGAGGAGTAGTAAAGTGACCAGTCAGAGATGCTATTGTTGTCAAACGAGTTGACAAGCATGGTCTCTGTCTCCGTGAGAACAGGTGGAAATGGTACGACTTCTCGCTTAACATGTCGGCTGTGAGAAGTACGGGCATTTCGCTTTGAGCGGAGATGAGCCAGTTCGTCTTTGTCTGGAAGACAGGCGTAGACACACGCCGCGGCGACGAGATATGATGCCAGAGTCCTCGACATGATGAAATATCACGATTGTCAAGATCCGTGACGAGGCATTGTTGCTCCACAGGAAGTATCTAGCTATTTATACAAATATCCCTCTTACGTATAACCGACTTGGCCCGTCACTATCCAACAAGCGGGGAAGAGCAACTTACACGATAAGCTAGGGCTTACACCGCTTGACACTTCTCCAAAAGAGGAATGTGAAGCTTCGAGATGCGGAGAAATGTTCGATAAGCTTGGTGCGTCATTGCTTGGCATCGCGTTATAGGTCTGCTCACCTTCCCACTTGGGGAACGATCCGCGCAACGTCGCATTTGGAAGGATGAAAAATGATGAGAGGCGGGGTTGGTAAAGAACTTTTGGTTGATATAACCGGTAGTCCCGCGAGGTTATTATGTTTAAGCTTGTTTTTGGGTTTGTTTCAAGCGGGGAAACTCACTATCAGTTGAATTTATCTAGGAGGGACAGAAGATATTGGTGATCTACCATGACTAGCAACTAGGGACACTGATTCGACAATAAATGAATTTCACAATTGATATCTTCTAACATCAAGATACGACAACCTAGGATAGTATCTTGGAAGTTAACAACGTCAATATAAAGATAGGACCTAGGGTAAATACACAGAGCCTGCCGTTCTGTTCGACGGTAGCAGCACTATCCAAGGTCAATTACTACACCGTTCAGTAGCTCAGTAGCGAATGTGATAACTCTACAGATTATTCATGTAATGGCTTGAGTTGAAGCCTCTCAAAGGCTGTAAATGCACTGGACGCACGAAAGGTCGATGTTGAACAATACTGTATCGACTCATGAATTCGGTAGCATCTGTGGAGTCAAGCCACCAACAAATAAGCTCATGATGCTTGACCGGATATTATACGGCAATAAAGATGGCTTCTCTGCTGATTAAGCAAGCTACCTACTTGTGTTTTTACACTCGTAGAGATGCAAATGCATATTTTGTTTCAGGTCCAGGGTAACCTTAGCGGCCATCGAATTCCGTGAGTTAATACAATGAATAATGAGACGCCACAGACCTGTTCCCTCAGCTATTATAGAAAGTCCGAGTATGAAATAGATCTGTAGACAACAGAGACTACAGTGATGCTATTGTGCCAGCGAACAAAGGACCTACAACGCAGTAAGAATCATGCCTCGGGCCAAGTATTACTCTGGTCAAAGGAATATTTAGTTGGGCAATATCCACTTTGCTTCTTCATATTTCAGTCATAAAACATAAATGAGGTATTGTTCGAAGTAGCTATTCAGGATTGGTTATATGCATCGTTCCGGTTTTACCAAGAATTTGTGACTTCTGGGTCTTGAACCTGACATATTCGTTTATACACTGCTCTTGGTGGTTTCACTCATGGAAATCTACACTAGAAGTACCGTTGGGTAATTTTATCGTTTCGAAAAGAACGATGAGTTAGGAAAGCCAACAAAAATTCCATTGAGCAGGAAAAATCATATTGAAAGTGGCCTAGATAGGGCGTTTCTGCCTTCTTTATACCATGCTGGTGTCAGATAACAATGATGGAGCTGTCGTTCTACGATCCCAGGATAGCATTTTGAATAGGGCACAAGTATTTGGTACAATTGCCAATATCTACTGTCGCGAGTTGCCAGGTCGGTCCAAGTGTTTATGTTGTGTCTAAATACTTTGGCTATGCGAAGGTGGAAGGTACCCTATATAAACTGTAGAAAATAGGTTAGTAGCTTTTCAACATTCATTTAATCCGAGATGGTAGGGATGGCGGATAATCCAAATTCCGGGAGTCCGTCTTGACAGGTAGGGAACATCGTTAATCGGTGGAATGACTGCCCGTCCCCTTATTTTCGCGCGTCCTCATCTTACTAAAGACTGGGTCCAATCGAAACAGCACAATGAGATTTCCAACGGCTTGCTCGAGATGCAGAAACAGACGCAAAAAGTGTTTCCAAACAAAACCCGGGGGTCCGTGTGATGCCTGCGCTAAGAAGCGCCATCACCAGTGCTCACTCGTCGAGGCTCCTCTACCGCTATCGCGTATCTCTTCTTTAGTCGAACGCAATGATCTGCACCCACAATCTTATCTCTCACATGACCTTATTGAAGACCTTGTGGAGAATTATATTCACTATATACTTGACAGACCTCATACTCTGTTCCATCTACCCACCTTGCGGGCTGCGGTTAGAGATGGTCAGTTGGGAGATGGCTTGCTCTTCGCTATACTCGCATTTGGCTGTCGGTTCCATAATAAGCCTGAGACAGCCTCTCTTGGGCCTACTTTTATGCAAAAGTCAAAACAGATATTGAAGCAAGATATGGAAAACATTTGTCTTGAGAATATCCAGACCTGCGTCCTGCTTGCAAATTTGTCATCGTCGTCAAAGAATCCAGAATCAGAAGCGCTATTCGTCACCCTTGGCATTCGTATGGCTGAAATCCTTGGTCTAGATCGTTCGGATCCGGCTGACTCAGAGGTTCTACGCGAGACAAAATGCAGGGTGTGGTGGACTTTGTTCATGGCAGACCGCTGGAGTTCTATAGGCCGTGGCCTCCGTCGCGCCATGCCTGATTTTGATCAGGAGACTCCCCTGCCAATGGATGAAGATGTTTTCCATCATATGGATGTTGACCAAGGTAGTGAGAGACGTCCCCCGCGTCCACGTGTACTGGGACTCTGGGCGTACAACATCATGCTTGCACGACAGTTGGGGCCTATCCAAACATTGAACAAACAATGGGGTCAAGAGGGCATCTCTGAAGATTACGTTATGCAACGCGTCGCGGATCTAGCACAAGGCCTACGGCTTTGGGAAGCAGGACTCCCTGAAGGGAAGAAAGCGACAGAGGAGAACCTTCGAGCACATAGTGCCAAAGGCCTCGGAGGACCATTCCTCGCCATACATACAGGCTACCACCAGCATTTCGTACTTTTGCTTTTTAGATTCTTAGATCTCAATCGGACCCAGACACCGGAGACGATCGAGTACGCCGAGCTTTGCAAGCATCACGCAAGTTCGATAAGTCACCTCGTCAAGCTCTCTCGCCAAGTTCCCAATTGTGAATTGGTGTTTGGAGGAGTGGGTTACATGACAGCTGCCTCTTCTGCAGTTCTACTGCATACGCTTGTGTTTGGTCAGCAAGATGACACGGCTGGTATCCGAGCCCAGTTAGAGTCTAACTATGAAGCCATCCATGAGCTTCAAAAGTACTGGCCTTCGATTCAGAACTCAGTAAGTAGAGAAGCCCCAAATCAGTGGTTAAGTTCTGACATAGATAAGATAAAACGTCTTGAAGTATTCCAAAAGACTTGCACAAGACCCGGCGCGATGCAAACTTACAAGTTCGATAAGTGGATGGTGAGATTTTTGGTAGAACACCATCTGCCACTAGATGAGCCTGAAGGTAGCTTATCTCAGGTATAACAAACATTAAGGAAAGAAGCTAAAAACAGATTCTAGAGTAAATTCTCGCGACGATCGTTATTCATATGGTATTTCTTGGCGGTGTTGTTTTGTAAGCATGTTTGTTCCGATATTTTGTTGAATTGGTCTTAGTGGTGGCTTGTAAAATGGTGGGATATGAGACAGCAGGGTGTCTAAACCGTCAAGCAGTCTCAAGCCATACTTATAGAGCTCAAGTCATTGTATATAAAAGGCACTAGAAACTGGACTGCCTGTCATCAGATATTTGTCGCCTATTTATTAAGTTGAAGTTTTACACGATTACGTTCCGCCCACAAAACGCGTAAAGAATACGCGTATAGACTCAATCCATTCATGCTAACCCAAGGACTATATACTTAAGCATTCGCCTTCCAAAATTACTTCTGATGGAAACCCACGCATTGATCAAGAACACAATCTTGCCCCTTTGCCCGTCTCCAAGCCTGAGTGTTTCCTGGTATTCCCACAAGTGTCAGCTTGTCCTAGGGTAGTTCTCATAAGTGGAGTCAACGTCGGGATATGCTTCTTACTCCGACGGCGGGGAAGCGTCGGGAAAAGCGTCAAAACCAACACCCCTGCAACCTTGTGATTGTGGATGTCAATCTTAGTCTGACAGTGGAAAACGTCGGAAAAAGAGCCAAACCCGACGCCATGTGATTGTGGGGATCAACGTCGGGGAAAGCCTCAAAACCGCGGCTCTTGTGAATGTGGCGGCATGGTATGGGAGTATTCAGCTTTGACACTGCGGTAAATCTGCAAATGGTTTTATTTTTCTAAAGTTCCTTTCTTTACCCCAGACGATTCTTCAATTCTGTCAAGAGTGATCTGCAGATTGAAGTCTAGACTGTCTGTATGAAGTGAATGCGCGGCGCAGAGACAAACCCTGTAGTGTAACTCTTTGGGTATGCATATGAAGACACAAGTGTCAGCTACGACATGGAATTTTTACTATCAAGCAATAAGTCCTCAACTGGAACGAAATTCCACATATAGTAGTCTTTCTGAAGGGGCATTGTTCAAAGAGGGTGAATCTATGGATAGCTGCTACTGGGAAAGTATTGCCGCTACGCCCCTGTCCAAGTAGATCATCTCATTTTTTCACAACAGCGCCATAAGGCTACCGATAATGATAATCAGATCGTCCGGTTTCAAGCCGTACATACATCTATTGGTGCATTTATTTATATAAGACGGGGATCTGCCTCTTAAGTCAGGGAGGGTCATATCATGCTCAGCCTTATGTGCACATAAGCGAGTACGAAACGCACTCCTGGAAGCAGGGTCCCCGCTCCAATGAGGTCTGGGGGACATGGCGCAAAGACTAACAACCCACACAGCGCGCCCGTTCAGAAATTCCAGCCGCACTCTAGCTACGTGCTTGCTTCTGGTGCTTCCCAGTGCCGTCTGCAAGCAAGGATTAAATCCTGGGGAGCTGGGGCCAGGAACAAAATTGGACTTGTATGGAATGTACGGTAGGTTGGGGTCCTAAATGCAATGCTACCCTTGTTTTTCTCGCTGATCGCTACTCACAATATGGAAGATGTCCTTACCATCAACCCTCCTCTTCTGTCCTTTTAACAAATTAAATCACCAAGTCAACTTTGGCTACGGAGTATCTCACTGCATATAACATGACCTGTTCATCCATGCCACACGTACATAAGCGGCAAATCTTAGTATATGCACGGCCGTTGACACGAGTAAGGAAAGCCCTTGTTGGCTCTGAAACGTCTAGCTCGTATAAGAAGGAACTAGAGAAAAAGCCGTCATAATAAAAAATGCAACTCCAGTGTACATAGTATGTTACAGTGCATCTCGGAATTAACCGCAGCACTGACTTGCCCTGTATAGAATGATCCCTGCCCTGGTAGATCGCTTAGTCTATTCCTAACCTAAACCGTCCAGATTGGAAAATTCGTTCCGACTCTTTGACAGTTGCGAATTTCATTCATGACGACTTAGGTCGAGCAAAATAAACCGGCATCCTAGTTTGGTGTAGTAAAGAACATTCTACATGCGCCACAATTAGCGGCTTTGAACTAAACAAGGCTAACATCATCCAATTAATTTGATGCCTTAGATTCAAGGATAGAACGGTATGTGTTAGCTTCTCGTATATATTAAAGAGCACTCTTTCCTTCTCAATCACTTCTAGAGCCTGATCATTATTTATGATAACAGTCTTATAATCTATAGGCTTCATTGTAGCTGTTTGACTGTTACAAGATTTACATCTCATCCCATCTACCACAAGGTATGTATTCAACGTATAACCCAGGACTTTCTAAAACTTACCTTCATCAGAACCAACGTCCGAGATCAGACTTGTGCCAAGCGTGTATTTGCCGCTATGCATCCCTCATATAGATCTGTCAAGCCTCGATCTCTATCGTCTTCACCAGACTCTACGTCATCAGAGGGGCCAAGAAAGGCCAATAGAGCCTGTGAAAAATGCACACGCACCAAGAAGAAATGCGACAAAGCGTCACCTAGCTGTTCACGGTGTAGGAGGTATGCAATGACCTGTCCATCTTGGACTTCCGATAACTAACTTCTTAGACTTAGGAATAAGTGCTGCTATGACTATATCTTCACCCCTTCAGTCACTGCTGTGATAAGTCCTGAAAGCTTGGCAAACTCCCCCCCTGGGAGTGGACTCATGCAGGACACGTTCACGCCATTCCTTGACATTTCCAGCTCTATGATCTTAAGCCTACTATCACCGAACCATTCTGTTCAGCACTACTTGGAAACTATAAATCCATACCTCACTATAGTTCATCCAGAACTCTGGGCTATCCGCACTAATAATTTCGGATTCGACTCCATTGCCGACCAGGAGCTTCAAAACCCTGCTACTGCCCTTTTGGCTGTATGTATGCAACTACTTTCTCGCAACGATGATTCAGTGGAATCGATGAGTATCAAAGAAGAGGGTATTGACATGCCAACTTATCGGGCTGCCAAGCAAATCTTAAGCATCTTGCGGACCCTTGATACACCAAGTATCGAGCTTATTCAATGCTCTCTTTTGCTTGCATTCTATGAGTATAGCCATGAGGATCTAGCACGTGCTTATGTCAGTATTGGAGATGCTAATACTATGGCTTCAATCCTGCAGGTGGGCCCTGGAAAATACCTTGAGGTTGAGCAGGAGTCCTATATTCCGTATGAGGAAGAAGAACGTCGCTGTGTTTACTGGAGTCTCTTTGTGCTCGATTGCCTGATCCAAACGGATTATTCTTTTACTCATATGTCGGATCAGATACCATGTCCAGTCGTATCTCCTCCCACCGCCGATGACCTTCTACCGACGAATCAATTACCTTGGTACGACGAGGAACAGTCTACCTGTTATGTCACTCAAAGATATCCTGCAGATACCGCGTTCTCAGTCCCTGTCGGGATTTTCCAGAGGAACTGCCAGTACGCTATGCTCTATGCTCGAACATCTCATCCAGGTCGATCCGCCTACAAGTTTGCGTGTTCTACTACCACCCCATTATCCTCAAAACGATATCATTCACCTATGAAGTGGTCCATTTCTTCCCCCCCGCTACTTTCCGAGAATTTTATATCAGAAGAGGAACCTGATTGGTTTGGATGTCTGAGTCCATTTGGCGACGATACATCTCTTCTATCATTTCAAAAGGACATTGACGACTTGATATTGCAGAATGATGAGAAATTGGAGAAACATATATTGCATTCAAGAGAAAGCACTGTGCAATTTAGTGTCAGTTTATAATAGCAGCGTGACTTATAATAAGAAAAGTATGTTCCTATTAAGTGTCTACCATGATGATGCGCGTGACATCACACAGTATACTTGCACCCCATCCATTTCGACTACCAGTTCCTTGTTGTATAAAGACATCAAGGAGGCTAGAACATCCAGTGACGAAATGGAACATGCTGAGAGAGCTTACGGGACAACAATGTACTGCATAAGCTTAGTACCATCTTCCCCCCACCAAAACGAGGCGATCAGAAGCTGAAATGTAACGCTCTGCTGGTGCATTCGCCACCTGGCCAATAGCCGGCGGAAAAATGTTGGACTATGCAACTAGAGAATCTTCAGGAGACAGGCTAAATCTGGGGGCGGCCGCTACTAGGCATGCATTAAGTTTCTGGGCCTAGGCCTTAGTAGTGGATCCCTGCCTTGCAATATACATAAATAAACTGCAAAGCCTCGTTTCAATTAACGACTTTTCCCAATTCAACGCCATTCGAGTAATTCCTGCCCATTATGCTCTTCAAATCGAAGAAAGCGAACCTGTGGTTCTGTTCTCTTATTGCTTGCACTTGCATGGCTGTAAATGGTTATGATTCCTCTACTTTCAACGCAGCGCAGGGATCAGTTCATTTCATGAACTACTTTGGCAATCCCGTATATTCCCATCCCACCAATATATCCTTGACTTGAACTAATTAACGACCAGTCTCCAAGTACTATTGGTTCGGTAAATACCGCCATGGCTGTTTGTGGTATCATAGCAGGTAATTCCCCATGGTTCAGGGCCATCGGATTAATTCTAACATTCGTCTTTCAGGCGTTTTCTTCTCAGCCCCAAATTCCGACCGATTCGGCCGTAGGTCGACTATGTGGATTGGTGCCATATTTGTTATTATCTCAACTTTTATTTCAACATTTACACCTCCTGTCATTGGTGGCTTCATCGCTAGTCGTGCCATCACGGGTTTTGGTCAGGGATTGATGATGCCGGCTGGACCGGTTTATGTCAATGAAATAGCACCGGCTAATCTTAGAGGTACTATCATGAGCTTTTGGCAGCTCTCCTTTGCTGTAGGATCTTTCGTCGCATATTGGATCAACTACGGGTGCTCCGAAAATACGGAGAGTCTCGGAGATTGGGATTGGAAGATTGTTATGATCCTTCAAATATTCTTCCCTATTATCATCATATCGGGACTTTTCTTCTGTCCTGAGACTCCAAGATGGTATGTCATTGGGTACCCTACTATCTGATGATCTGTTATGTGATGCTTATGAGACTACAGGTATATCCAGAATGACAGACTTGAAGAAGCTTACCAAGTCCTCCTGGAAGTTCGTGAGAACCCAGATGTCATTGCCAAAGAGATGGAGGAGATACATCAAGCCATTTCATTTGAAAAACAACAGACAAACGGCACTTGGGCCCGATACAAGTTGCTGTGGACGGATAAATCTGTGAGAAAGCGCATTTGTAAGTTTTCTTTGTCCTATACATGCACATCATCTGACTTGACTAGTCCTCGCGGCTGGCATCAATATTGGACAACAGCTTACCGGCAACAACTCCCTCGCAACCTACTCTACCATCATTTACAAAAAGGTCTTTACTTCAAACAGCCAGATACAGCTTATCAACGCTTTGGCTGGAACGTTTAATATTCTTTTTACTCTGAATGCCACATGGATGACGGATTACCTGGGACGAAGGCCCCTCCTTCTCATTGGTGTTGCTGGTCTGGCAGTCTGCATGTTTTCAGTCGCTGCCGTAGTTACCGAGACCCCAACTCTCGAAGATGGATCCAAGTCTTCCAGCGTGGGTATCGCGACTGTCTTCTTGATGTTTTTGTTTGCTTTCTTCTTCAAGCCTTCTTGGGGTGCGACCGTGTGGATATGGACTTCAGAGATCTTTTCCATGAACGTTCGTGCGCAAGCTGTTGCCATGACCACTCAATGCCAGTCCATCGCAAGTATCATCCTACGTTAGTTCTCTCTCTCGCTGTAATCAAAGTGTTGATCCACTCTAACAAATATTGCAGAACAAATTTTCCCCATCTTTCTATCTAATCAAGGATTGTAGGTTACTCCAACCCTTGCTGGAATCTCAATGCTAACTTTTTGGTAGCTACGCTATGTACATGTTTGGTGCTATTAATGTGGTTCTCTTCGTTTTCGTTTGGTTTTGTATCCCGGAAACCAAGGGTGTGTCTCTGGAGCATATGGATGCCCTGTTTGGTGGCGTAGATCACACGGAGGGGGGAGCTTTCATGGTCACTGAGAAAACTGTCGACGATGGCAAAGTTTCTGGCCAGGTCTTAGATATCTCTGAGGTCCCTCGGGCTAAGTCTGGTAGTCCAGTGTGATGACCCCAATGTATTCAAGACGTAGAATAGCAAGGGCTAAATAGTTATCTCTTAGTTGAGTCAATAAAGGCTTTATGAAAAGATAGTCTGTAACTGAATAGGTAGTTCACCTGTCTAGAAACCCAACTGTTACAGGTAGCATTATAAAATACAAATAAAATCTTCTTCTTCATATTGACTACTTAGTATTGGCTAGAAGCATTTCCCAAACAATCTGCCACTTCCAGACTTTCAACCTGGCATATTCGTTGATACATTCCTCTAAGGAATCCTGGTCGTGGAAACTTGGACTAGGAGTTTGCAGTCTTTCTTCTTTTTGTGCCTTGTCTTTTCCTTTTTCTCACTCCTGCTTTTGTATCTTTCGTCGTCTTCGTCGCCGCAATTAAAACCACACGCGATTGACCCATCGTAGCTCCCTTCTTGTTCGCTTGCTGTTTCACAATATTTTGGCTTCCAACACTAGTACTCGCAGTCTTCTTCTTCTTCTTGTTTTTCTTCTTGGGAGGCTCTTGGGGTCCGGTACTCTTGGGGAGCCTTTCGTCTTTTGACGCAACGTTTAGCTCGATTCGCGCGTGCTACTCACTTATCATGTGCTGATCTTGCTTCATAGGCTAAGTCTTATACCTTGAGGAGTTCCATATGTTTCAAGTCTTTTTCATTCTTAGTGATACGCCATGTTATGGTAATTGTAGGAATTTTGTATCTTGTCGTCCATAAAGATATTTCATCGTGTGGCCAAATTTCGTACATGAACTCACAGGCGTCCCCTTTAACGGTGGGATGGACAACTATTATACTCCCTACAGCTTTGTTGCCCAGTTGGCCTTTAATAATCGGCTCCTCGACAGTCTGATAGTATGTCCGTCCACTTGGGTTGAATCGCTGAGGCGGAGGCTGGGACAGGACAGTCACGCAATCTCCTTGCGAGATGTACCAAGCGAAAATGACAGAAGCCCCATGGAGGTATCTGGCAGAAGCCTTGCGCTTTCTAGGAAGCCCCGAGTCTGAAGGGTTGATAAGTTGTCCCAACGCAGTTGTTAACGTTTGGTAGTTGTGCTGATCGGCCCATTGTTGGGCTGTTTCACGCAACATGCCGCTCCATAAGACTTGACGGTTTGGGACACATGAACTTTGGAATTGCTGACATATATCTTTAGCGTCTTGTTTAGTGAGCCAGAGCTCTGTAAGTTGTCGTATCGTCGGCGGTAATGACTCCGGCCGAAGACTGTGAACATTACGTTGTGCTGTGTCCTTCTTGGAAGTTATCTTTTTTGTCATTGTTTAAAAATGATTCAAGTGCGTTACTCCTACATTTCGGCCAACAACAAGTCTTTTATAAAGATAGTGATGTCAGGATGCCATCATTGAAGTGATAGGTATTGTAACGGGTCTATTGAACCTTGATCTCCAATTTGGCTAATACATCAACACCAGCGACTCACACGGAGGCAGTGATTGGTCGTAAACTGACAAAGAGCGGGGATATCTTTACATCCAATCGTGGTCATCGCTGAGAGATGTGATGTTCGAACGATAAGGAATCATAGTTTAAACAACTCGGTAAGACTCAGCGACAGCTTTAGACGTTAAGATAATTTTAATACCAAACTGTCTATTAAAATTTGAACTGGTGCGGCTCTTCTCCTTTCCATTCAGTTTCTAACTATGTAGCTATTAATGCACCCCATTCTCATAGATTGCTGGCCGTCTACTACATTGTATAAGTGCCCGAGCCTCCCATTGCTCAAACCTTGGTCGATGCCTCAAAGGTTTGTTGGAACTCGGCACTGCTTTGCACATGGCCTCTCATTGGCACAATCTTGTCCAAGATGACTCTGTGACGTTCTTCATCCGCATCCGCGCAAGCATCGCTAATCACCGTCGTTGCGAACTCAGCATCAGTCGTTGTGATCGCCGTTCTCAGTACACATCCTGAAGTGGTTAATCCCGTGAGAATAAGGGATTTAATTCCCTTCTCCTTCAAATGCTCTAGTAGCCCAGGTGACTTGAGAGCCGAAATGTGTGCTGGGTCTCGTTGAAAATAAGCTTCAGATTTGTCTTGCAGCTCAGTTGGTTCAGGGTTTGTCAGAGTCTTCATGATCTCTATAAGACCTTGGATACGCTCCACATCTTTGATGACGGAGATAAGAGTGCTGTTGGCATCGATGAGACAGTGGATCACTGCGATGCCTTGGGATTTAGCCCATTTTCGGAATTGGACTGTGACGTTGCGGGCAGCGGTAGCGTTGGGACCCGCAGCTCTCTCTTCAAATAGAGAATACCAGTCTAACAGAAGTAGAGCCGTCTCTGAAGGCTGGTAGGCGTATGGGGAAGAAGCATCTGTGGTGGTGGTGGTTGACATATTGACTTGGAAGATGTTGATGATGTGTTTGACTTGAGTGATTTCGAACAGTATCTATCCAAACAGCGATACGTTCTGGCTTTGTACTTTAGGATAGATCTCAAGTTCATTAAAATTCCGATTTGATGTCTTATTTTGCTCGAGAATTTAACAAGATCGGATTTTATTATCGGTGATAATTTTGGATTTCTCATATCTCCAGTCGGTGCCGAATCGGCAATGGATGACCTCCTATCACCATATAGCGAGAGATAACACATCAAAGAGTGGGTTTGAACTCGGATGAAGCGACATAAATCTGTCAGTGTTGCGAGCTTACACTTGAGGGAAGTTCGAATCCCCAAGGGCCTGTCGGAACGGAATGGCGAGCCCTACGGAGATTACATTATCAGTGTCCAATATGATCATTACGTGCTTTGCTCAGTTTACACTTTATCATACTGTAAACAAATATTTGTTTGCGTCAAATTAAATATGTTCCTAACCACCTATCAACCACTGTTCCAGTGACGTTTTACCACTACTAAAAACCCTCTCGTCCCATTTCCTAAAGTCCTTTTCAAGAGACAGTAGCTCACATTGCAGGTAAAGAAGATTACGGGCGCTTATCTCGATGAACCTTCGAAATATAAGGAGCTCTTGATCTGCATCTGAGGTCATCCATGATGACAAGGCTGCGAAGCCAATGGCGTCATGTTGAAGATTTTGGCGAACGCCTCTCTCTACATCAGGGAGTTGAGGCATTGATATTGAATACTTAGTATCTGCTCCCTTTTCGGTGTAAAAGGTTTTATTTCGCTGATAGTGAGAGGGGGAAGTTGACAATCGCCAGCTTGGTTGCCTTCTTCATCATCGGGTTGTGGGTAGCACAGCACAGCCTGAAAGCCGCTGTGACATGCCACTAGTTTGCCTAACATTGCACAAGCACAGCCCCCGAGTAATTTCATTTAATTTTGGTCGCGACGGCAGCCCGGTAAGTACCAGTGCATAGCGACCATGACTCCAGCGTTTCGCATCGTTTCGACGGTGGCCATATAGAATACTCATCGAATCAAGAAGATACTGTTAAAGGTAAAAATGATTATAGATATGACGAGGCGTTCAAATTCAGGAAAAGTCTTGATGGAGAAATTAGATGTTGATTATTAATGTGTACGGTCTTTGATTGCATTAATTCGCAACTCAACGCATTTAAGAAGAAACTAAGGACCATAATCTTAATCACATAGTCCATCAAATCCTAAATTAATCTTATAATGCTGAGAAATTGACTTTCTATATATTTGAACGCCATCGCCCTCTAAGGCTGACTCAAAAATAAAGACAATTGTCCATAGATACCATCATGAGCTCTTCTTATGACACACAATCGGATCCCACCAACGGAGTTTTGGACATTGGGGTAATGTCTTTAGAGATGGCACAGGTAAAGTGGCTATGGCATCCTGTTTTGACCGGTGCTTGGCTCGAAAACCTTCCCAGAGCTCTTGTCTCCGATGTTCAGCAGCCCAAGCCTACACTTGTTCTGTCGAGGGTAGTTCATTGATCGCGTCCCTGATACGGTCGCGCCGAACCCTCTCAGCTTTGACGGCTTGGGCGCTGAAGGCATTGGGAGAATTCACTATTGAAACAGCGTTAGCAGAGCTCAATTTCAAATACAGTAATGAGGAACTCACAGTCATTGTAGCATAACCTCTCAAGCCTGAGCAGCTCTGGGCTATACTTGCCGATCAACTTGATATTGTAGAGTTCCGACAAGTCGGGTAACGAGTTAAAGTTCACAACGAAGTGACTGAATTCTTTAAACACTCCAAACTCAAAAACGAAGTCGGCGCTAAGCACCACATCCACCGACAGATCTTCCAGGACGTAGACGTCGCTGCGGACCATCTGCCCCGAGTCGCCAAACACCCACTCAGCATCGTGGACCACTCCCGTAGTGAAGGCTGTTGATCCGTCACCAAATTCAAGCTCAAGCTGATGCTCCGCGCCTTGATGGACATCAAAATTATTCCGTCTTGCGTAGTCAGCCGATATGAGCATGACATCGGATCCGGTGTCTGGCAGAGCAAGGACAGATGAGTCATTAATGGAACTCATCTCCGAGAAGATTAAGCCGGTATCTGCTTGCTTCTTTCCGGGTGGTTGTCGTGATGCGATGGGTAAACTTCGTAAGTGTCTCGGTAGCATCTAGAAAACGCCTCGAGAGGATGAGGTCACTCTTGCACCCTGGAATAACCCAGAATTCCAGCATGTACTCATTGGCCTCTCCCAAGAAGGAGAAGGGGATTTTGACAGATCCCGATGATAACACCTGCTTGCCGGTTGGTAGGCGGATTGCTAATTGTGTTCCCTCACTGGGTACAAGCCCAGCCTTTTCAGCTAAATGCGATGAGATCAAGTTACATTGGGCGCCAGTATCCGGCAGGGCGTCCACATGATATTTTCCAACTTTCGCCTTGACCGAACGATCCTTGAGATTATAAGAGTAGGGACAAGAGGGGTCCCTAAACCACAGATTATTTGATATAAGACGCGACAGGACACGAAACAGACGCCGGTCATCCAGAAAATCTCCAGTAGACGTGACCCTTACCACAGTTTGCCCTGTGTTCGGGTTGCAGGTCCATCCCACGCCGTAGTCGCGCATTCTGAACACAGTAGTCACCTGAGCAACCTTTGCGAATGCATCGGGCTCATGTGGCGAATGCGCTCTTGGATGCCACTCGCTTGAGGCGGGTTGTATTTGGTCGCGAGGTTCTTCTGGAGCCTCAACTGCTACTTAGCTAAAATGGTAATCAGACGCTCAGTGTCTCCGCGTAGGACGTGTTAGATCCATTTGACATTATATAATGAACAAGGAAGATCATTGAGTGGAGGGAAGAATTTGAACTCCTTTTCAATACAGCCTCTGCGCTGACGTGGCATCTCCCTCAACCTATTAAATAGTGGTTGCGGCCAATGTAGAGGCGCTGCACTGACACATCAGGCTCTTCGCCGGGCTTTCTTTGTGTAACCAGCTGATGGCGTTGATCCTCAAGTAGGCTTATTTGTAAACGATCCGTGCAGCATTTTGATTTGATGTGTAAATGATTACAAGAGGCGGTGTTAGTAATGTTATTTTCCAATGTAACTAGTAACTCCGTGACATGATCGTAATTAACATTGTTTCTAAGTTTATTTTAAGCAACTAAAAACTCTTATACAGGTGAGAAGTCATCACTAATGCATGTGTGAAATGTCTACTAGGAGTCAAGAAGTTCTTTTGACGTTAACTTTACGGTTCTAGTCTGATGTTAGCCTTTGTAGTATGCAGTTCGTTGAAAATTGTATCTCGAACTTATCTGTCTACTAACTCGGCCTGCAATGCTCTGTGATTAAATGATGTAACTATACTTACGAAGATATGTATGTATTTCTCCAAGTTCAAGGATTGTTTGAATATCTGCAATGTCTGTTCAACAATTAAATGTGCTAGAGCCACTTCTTGAAGGTAAGCAGAGCATGCGGTCATGAAGGGTTCGTTGCGAATGAAAATATCGAAGTATAGCAATTCATAGAAGCAACATACTTCTCGCCATCATTGCAGTATGTGCTCACTAGCCTAAAGTAACAGGTATAAAGTTCCAACCGGCAGAGGGAAACTGTGGCCTCAGATGAATTCACTTGTTCTTCTGGTATATACTCACCCTTTTGATGGCCAGCTGCAAAACATTGTCGGGATCACAAAATATGGGAAGTGAATAACTCAATAGTCATAGGCAGTAGAATGGTAACAATTTCATTGTGTTCGTAATATCAATAGCTAACGACAAACCGAAATCAACACGTGGATACACATAACCATAGTACTTTCAACATATACCAATCGTCGAGATACTGAGCTGCTATCACTGATTTGATCTGATACAAACTGTTAGACACGCCATAACATGAATATCAGACCCACTAACCTAGTTGTATTGCATCTCGATGTCAATACTTAGCACTTTGTGCCGGTGCAAACCCACTCTTCACCCTGCTTTCTGCACTTGCACCAAGCTTGACGCTTCTCAAAGTGAGTCTCATCCATAAGACTGCGGCCACACTTTCGGCCACTGCAGATCCACTCTCCGGCAACCTTCTTGCAAGAGCACTGACGCTTCTCAAGCTCAAGGTCCATGGATCGCTTGTCGTAGCACTTCTTGCCGGTGCAAATCCAGTCATCACCGATCTTCTTACAGGTGCATTGTCGCTTCTCGAGAGCAGCATCGTCTCGCTCGAGGAGGGCGGTCTCGTCACGCTTGCTGGGGCACTTGGGACCGGAGCAGATCCACTCATCACCGACCTTCTTGCAAGAACATTGGCGACGCTCGAGCTCGCCCTCGGGAGAGGGGTTGGCCATGGCGAAGGCGGAGAGGAAAGCGATAGCGATGGGAGCGAACTTCATTTTGGCGGCTGAAGATGTGTAGAGAAATATATGATGTAGTTGAACCGTTGTGTTTGAGTCTGAGTGTGAGTGCTGAAGAAGTTGATGGAATACGGGAGAAATGCCTTTCCTTTATACACGAAAGTCTACAGTAGTATCAAGTTGAGTATATCTTCAAACCGCCACTCATATTATGATAGTAACAGCAAAAGATCCCAAACATCAAACCCTTGGACTCAGCTTGTAACCATTCCGGAAGTCGGTCCAGTGATAAGTAGGACCTTTTGCACTGTCTGAACATGGGGGCTCTTCCTTCAAGACATGTACACTAAGCCAAAAGTAGAAGGTGAGGCAATCATAAGCCGTCACCCCCTCAATCTGTCCTACCATTACCGCGTTCTTGGGGCCTGTCATTAGTCGATCAGCGTCGTATCGGATACAAGAAATTCTTAATTGGATTGATCGAGACTAAGCCCACTGATCTTGGTCGAGATGGGTCCTAGTGGGATTTATGTTTGCCAAGAGAATCCTTCAACGAAACGAGAATAGGCCGGTTCACGGTAAACGAACATCGACTACATAAGTTCTGCTGACGGATTCCTTATTGTAGTCTCATGGAGCGAATTGAGAAGGTAACACTCAACTTGACAGGACCACTTGACAGGATCGCCTGCCTGTCATTGTTTGCGTGGCAAACTGACTGCATATAGCTTCAACGACGTGTCGTACAACAATAAATATCATTTTATCACGGTGTAAGAGAGATACAAAGTAATGCTATGCAGAATGATTAATACATAGTACAATTAATCTAAACATTTCCCTTGTTTTATTTATTTTTCTTTTGTTTTTTAATTGGGAGCAGAGCCTCATGACTGCCAAGAGCTATAGAACTATTGAATCGAAGTCGATCTTATCGCTTATCTAAACGCGATCCGTATCACATAGCTTCCTTCTATGGCTAGACAATTCGATCAGGATTCAAGTACAACCATATATCCTCAACAAATAGGGTTGCTGGTGGCAATTGACGCTAACGAGCCTGTCGATATGAAACGGACCGTCGGGTCAACATCAACAGGAGGGGTTCCAAGAATCAAGGCATACCGCGGCTTTGTTACACAACTGCCTGACGACGAAGGCAACACTGCAAACTTCAATATGGTATTATAAGAAGATGAGAACAGCTCTTTTTTGACCGTGTCGGAACGCATTGTACATAATTAGTGCCCCAGTTTGTGGTGAGCTGTTAGTCAAACATGTTCAACCCGGCACCATCCTTTCATGTTCAACAAGAGGTAGTATTGAGAAGATGAATACTGTGAACAAATATTTGTTTGCATCAAATTAAATAGGTTCCTAACCACCTATTAACTACTGGTCTTAACCACTTGCACGAACCGGTGGAAGGGACAAATTATGGTTCTTGATGATAATATCCCACAGCGGTGACAGCTCCCCATGGGGAAGCTTATCGTCCTCCTTGATGCGTCTAATGTCATGAAAGAATCCCCCTTCCTGAGCACTTGGGTTCCTTGGTATCGTTTGCATATCTGGAAAGTTAAAGAATGCGACAATCGAAACCTTGACTTCATCTCCACTGATATCCACATCGTGAAAGGTAGGCAGGAACTCATTTGCCCATCGGTAGAGTGTTGAACCACCCATCATGATAGTGCCCTTGTGACCAGGAAAACGGACAGTACCATCAAGATCGTAGACACGGAGTCCTGGCCCGTTGGTGATGAGTGCAGAAAGAAGGTTGCCATCTGGGTGAAGTCCAATACCACCTGGTGCACCAGCATGAGGCGTATACTTGATAGCTCGGTAACGGACAGTGCATCGCTGCACGAGATCTGGGTCGATACCGACTGCCATACTAGTCTCGACCAAAGCACTGTCCAAGAAGGACTTCAGACAGTGCATTGAGTCGCGGATTCTTGGGTCATGTAGGGCTTGAAGACCAGTGAGGCCATCCTTGAGATCTCCGTCGAACTTTGCAATGTCCGATTCAGAGTCTAGGAATGGGTGACCAATACCGTGACTGGCGAACCAGCAAGACTTTCGCCATACCACCTTCTTGTCTGTTCCTTCGTAGGAGAGAGAGTGTTCAAGGTCAGTCAGGTAGGACCCAAGGTCTTGCATGGCTTGCTCGATACGGACATCCTCCTGCGGTGACCATGCGACTACATGCTCTTTGCCAGCCCTGAAGGCCTTTTGGATTTCCGCGGAGCTCTCAGCTGCAGTGACAATGTGAGCATGCGGGATTCAACGTGCAAGGTCTGTTACATACCATCTTTCACAGACGGGATATTCTCATGGTTTGAGATTGGCTCGTCAAGACGAACATGATGGTTTAGGGTAGTAGAAATTAAGTTTGAGACGGACATGATTACTTTTGAGGCTAAAGGACGAGAGAATATGGTAGAGGCGAATGAGTGAATTAGTAGACCATTTGGTCATCGAACCTTGTTTATGTAGCTGTGAACCTGACTCCATTACACTGCATCACATACATGTTTTGTCTTGGACAATGTCTCACTATATTAGTATCCCTTCCGATTGACTTTTAACCCCATCGTCACACCGCGACGATCACGGAACCACTAATGACGCCACAACTGAACCTTGGCCTTCGGGATCGGCCGTTACCATGGTAGCGGTAGCACATCCCGTCTCTACCGCGCCTCTGAAATCTCACCAACTACCGTGTCGATGCTGTCCATTGACAAGGATCGTATATGCACATCCTTGCTCATAAACAACTTTGCCAGTTTTGGACAATGGGCCTCCATTCCTGCAGCTAGCTGTTCCTTGGAAGGTGGTTGATCGTTTTCTGACATTCCGTATTGGAGAAGCCAGACCTGTTTGTCTGAGTTCGTCAGAGTCAGCTTTGAGCTGGTAATCGTGACACAAATACTTACCACTTCTGAGACTCATCTCCCATTCCCATCGGTGGATATCGTCCATATTTGAGAATCGATCCCAATCTCCAGGTGCTGCTAGGATGATGATCTGGGATACTGTGGTAAAGGTCTGGGCTATTCTCCTTGTCACCTCTTTGGGTTCCGCGCTCCTGATTATTTGGTGCTGGTCGAGCCATATACGGCGACTCCTTTTCTGGATCATCTCGGCGACCAAACGTGCCATCACTCTGCCTCGTTCATAGAGATCTGGTGATAGCCATCTGTAAAAGATCATATAATCATATTCGTATGCCTTTCTCACATTGATGCCTTTTTCTTCTGTTAGTCGTGTCGTGATTTCCATGGGATTGGGACTGACTTGGAAAATATTTCGTAGAGGGAATATGGGCCCCCACGGCAATAGCTGACTCGACACTTAACATCGTGACAGTCGCGACGTCTGACAAATACTGACAGTAATGATTGTATCAAAGTAGATGTGTTTTCAAGCTTCAAATAAAACTAACATAAAAATCCGCTTTAGTACGTAGCCGTCCGGTGGGTTCCTGGCTTCTTTCTTATACCCAAGTCTCCTTCAACCCTTGCTTGACCAAGTAGACGACCACTGAGTGAGATCGTAGTACGTATGTAATCTGACTGGCCTTCCAATAAAGTAGCCGAGAATGTAGATGCGTTCCGGCACCATCTCAATACCAGCTCCACCAAGCTTGATCTGGCCGTCCACAATTGCAGATCCAAGGGAACACGGCATTTTCTTGTTACGTGACATCATTCCAACCCCTCGTCTCCCTCACTATGACCCCTACTAGTAGTAGCGGCGGTCAAGACCCGTAACCTTGCAGTGTCTCAGTTGCACACGACCATATTCTTCTTCCAGCTTGATAGTATCTAATTTTCGGACGCTAGAGACGCCACTTTCAGCTTTAGGGATGAACCTTATGCTTGAATGCAGGTCTTTTCCGAATTGGTGTTAGACATTGTAGCGGATCTGCTCCGGCTCCCCAGTACCCATGTATTGGCTCTCGAACACAAGCCAATAGATCTTGAACGGCTAGATGGTAGTTACCGTCGCTTGCTGGTTACAAGTAATGATCGGCAAATCTGCCCTGAATGGCTGGCTGAGGGGTTGATCGATCTTGTGTAGCCCCGGCACTTGCCAATGGGATGTCTCCAGGGTACACAAACTCCGGCACGCAACCTGCTCGGCTAAGACATAATTTTCGTGGCTACCCTGAACGTAAACATCGACCTCAGCGCGCTTTTCTCTGGAACCAGCATGCGTATGTGTGATGAGTTCAATATTAAGATACTGAGGACAGATCGCCACAACTGGATATCTTGTTATCGGTTTTTTGGCACTACTTTAACGTCTCGCTGATCGTGGACGTGAAAGTCTCTCATTTTAAGACCATACATAAAAGCTAGATTCTAGCAATTCTTCTAGCTGATTAGAAGTGAAACCGATTGTGAATATGCATTACTCTTTATCATATAACCGCTACAAAAGTCTTAGGGATCTAGTCTGTCTTGTGCATTTTGAGAAACTCAGTCTTTTGGAGGGATGTTTGTTGCAAGAGCCCATGGATGTTTGATTTAAATATTGACCTTATTGCACAATACAATACGAAGACCGAACAGGACTCGAGTCTAGCTCGGGGTTTAACAGTATTTTAATAGGCTGGTTCTGGAGTGCGCTTCGTAGGTAGTCTCCAGTACCCTGTCTGAATACCACACAATATATATCCCGTTCATTTTGTATAGTAATGTGATGGTGTCCGATAGAAATTTGAGAACCCGTCGACCCATTATAGCGATACTGCTGAGGTAGCCATATGAGAGGCTTGCCATCGAAAGTTATCCACTCATAATAATCACTGAATCCATACTTGTCAAGACTTGGTGTGATTACAGGTAGATTCAGAACGACTCCTTCGTCCATTTTCAATGTCTTTCTTTTTCCAGTCTGCAAAACAACAACAGGGTTGTTCAAGAGATAGTCTATGCATAGAACTCCCTTATCTGTCCACAGGGCCGTGTCGTCAATAAAGGAGAGATTAGGCGTGTGGATATCGATCAAAGCACAGTGAACGCCTGCTTCCAGACCTGAGAGAAGTAATTCTTCAAATTCGATAAGACTTGATATCATCCATTTCCCATTCGGTGATACAGAAAGAGACTTATCTCGTACCATAACCCGACGTCTCGGGAGATCCAGTTTGGGAAATAGCTCTTGGCCGTTTTCGATGTGATGGCGGACAAATCTGCTGTAGCGGACAGATCTATCGTTCCTGGAATCATCGCAAAAATCCCATCGAGCTCCTAGCCAAGTTCCAGCAAAGCATACTTCAGAAGGGAACCATCCCACCGTGCCAGGAGACTCAATGGATAGTTGCAATTGTGCCGTATGAACATTCCACACCAGTACCTTCGATTCCTAAATCATGGCCACCCATTGATCGTCAAAACAGCTACTGGGAGAGATCGATATATGTTTGCCCAAGTCCCTAATGTAAATTATATGCTGTAACGATTTTTTTCCCAGATCCCAAATGTAAAGTTTGTACGGGCTACTACCAGCTAAAAGTTGACCTTCAGGTGACAATGCCAAAGAACAAACATATATATTAAAATTCTTTGGTATGCTTAATCGAGTGATAACTCCTGTGATGAGGTTCCGGATGTCAATCTACATCGTCGCCCTGTTGAGATAGGCGATTGTAACCTCATTGTTGGAGATGCACGTTTCCCTCCTTCCTTTGTCGTCGGAAGGACGTTCATGAGCCAGAATGGCCTGCACATCCAATAGATAGGCTGAGGTATTCGAATGAACTGCGATTCTAGTATTATCATAAGAAACCTTAATTCTTTGCAAGACATTGGATGGCTGTGAGATAAGGATTTATTGCCATAAATCTCGCTAATCACGATCCCACAGGTAGAGCATCTTGCCGTCTATCGTAGCCATCCAAGATTCAGTGTGTGAATACGCAAGACAATCGGCGTGTTTCGGCACACTCCATGAATCTGCAAATGCCTCTTGCATGCCTTTGTATATCGCATGCACCCAGGATTCACGGTGCGAGGGCCGGAACGAATCGCAATCTTGCCCCATGTACCACCTCGTACATGTTTCCTTTAACACGTCCCAAAACAACAGACCCGAATTGCCATAGCAAATAACAGCCAGGTGCGTGTTTGAGATAAAATTTGGGAACCGTCCATGCGCCGCCCTGTCTGTTCCGGACATGGGAAGAAGATAATGGAAAAAAACCGAGGCCATCATATCGCCTACCCGTCTGCAAGTCAAATACAGCAAAGATAGATGTATGTTCAAACGTGTCATAGTGCTGGATTAGTGATAGAAGAGCCCCGTCAGAAGAAAACGACATGCTGCAATGCACCAACTTGAGCGTTTCATTAGGAGTCCACGATTGAGTCATGTTCCCTTCACGATCATAGACATGTAACTTGTTATCATAACAAACTGCCAGCCATTGGTTATCAGCGCAAACTCCATGACCAGAGCTGTTGTACCATCAAGTTTCATGGTCCAAAGGGTATTCTCGGAGTTCAGCTCGCGAACCTCAAGCGCCTCTTGCACAAGCTGTTGTTTATCACTAGAATAACGCCTGACGATAGAGGCCAATTACTGAAGCTTTGGCGAAGGTGTCAGTAACACCCTATCACCGTACTTCCCTATCTCTCGTACAGAGCCGTCGCTGCTTTTCCATGTGACTAAACGGGAGTCCGTTGTATTCATGACCAGCTATTGGTCCACATGAGAGAAATTCATAGTGCGAATCTTGGCTCCTGGGGAAGTCTCAAAAACAGCCAAGATTGGGCTCCAATTGTCATCTGTTTTTGGTCTTCTCGCAATGAAGCATGGGATATACTCTTCGAACATATTGCGAATGAGACTTCTCTGAGGACTGAAGAGCAAACCGGAAGCGTAGATTTGTAATGGATGGGTCTCGACTACAGGACCAAAAAGAAATAAATATCGACGAGTATCTTCTATCAGACCTAGAAGACCTGTCTCGGAGGAGCACTGCTCACATAGAATGATTAGAATAGACTGGTCAAGTAACTAGGGCAATGAACATACGGCTGGTAGGTTTTCAAGGAACAACAATGCTTTCCCTACAGCCGATTGGTTACGGCACAGACTTAGTGCTTCCAACTAGAACAGCAATTTCTCTCAAAAGGATGAATGTACGATCTTAATAAAAGACAGTCCTATGCCAACCCCATCCTGAATTGACATTTGATAGGTGTCTCGTATATGATCTGGCCAGAATACAAGTGCATATACCAAACTGCCCAAAGGATCAGGTTCAGGACGATTGCGAATAGCGTCTTCCAAGGATACTCTAGGATAGATCAAATTATACATATCCTTGTGCAGAGATTCGAGAATATCAATGGATCTTTAGAAGATAGTATAATAGTAATATAAAAGGCTAGACTGGAAAAATAATTATAATAATAAATTAAAACTTAATATAAGAATTTAATATTATAATACTTTATATATCTGCTAATATAAATTTAATATAGACTAATTTATCCTTTAGGAATTATAACTATTATATATATCAGGCAATCTTTAATGCCCATTAATAACACATCTTGACATGTTCAGCAAGTAAACCCCCGCAAAGATTAGCAGCAGTCCGCAGGCTAATGATAATACTTGAACCAACCCAGAGGAATATAACCCGCCGAACAGGGCAAGAGATGCACAGAGGGTTGCAGTCGTGAAAAAAACGTAGTATACAGGATTGACGCTGTAAACGACGGTATGAGCAATCATCATAGCTTACAAGAATAGCACACTCACATGTTTGAGGGAAAGAGGGTCAGAGCCATGTTGAAGTAGTTCATCTGTATCAAGATGCAGACCGTCATTATAACCATGAACGCATACGTTGCCGGGTGCGTGAACTGGTTGTCTCCGGCAAGTGAAAGTTTCAATGCGATTCCAAACGCTTTAGTGGACATGACTGAAACCGAGCCGACAGCAGCACATATGGAGAGGTAAACCAAAGGGTTTGTTTTTCCATAAAGTGGTACATATTTACGGATCATGACGGCTGTCAAGGCGATTACTGCAATGACATACAGAAGGAAGCCTGACAAATTTGGTCAGCGGGTCTTTTGCTCGGGAAAAGCGCGTTATCAAAGCTCACTCGGTCGGGTAGCATTGCTAAGAACCTCATCAATGGTTCGGATGCCTTCGTTTGGCGGGGCATGGAGAACGATCAGTAGAGCGCCCTGAAGACAGATTGCGCTTCCGATCTTCCCTAAAATCCCTAACTCTTCTTGGAGAAAATATGATCCCAGAACGGCACCTGTCAAGACAGAAAAGGCTCCCAGCGGGGTGACGAGAATAGCTGGCGCGAATGCATATGCAGCAAGATTGCCAACTTCCCCAAAGATCACTGTATGCCATGTCAGTATGGTTTCATGTAGCTCACACCATTCTCATACATGTTATGATACCGACCCACCACATCGGGCTCCTTAGGTATGCAAAGCGGTCTCCTGCAAATCCATACTGCTCTGTCGCTTCAATGAGGCCCTACAACAGTAGCATGTCAGTGTCCGAGGCTCCCCGATCTTCGCGGCTTCGGGCATTGTGGATGGAACAGGCATACGCCACCTTTTTAGTTATGACAAAACTGATGCCTTTCAGGCAACCATGTTAGCTATCAGAATCTGGGATGGTCAAAGAGCTTCATACCAATGGCTATGCTTGACCCAATTGCGAGTCCAAGACCTATGTACCTACGTCGGCAGGTTTGTCAGTGTAGTTCTCGTGAAACTTCATGAAGCCTGTCATCAAGCGCAACCTACTTCTCTTCCAGCACCATGTCGATAGGCCAGGACAGATTATAACAAATGTGATTGGAATGATGTTAGGTTAAACTTACGATGACCCAGTATAAGATTTGTTTTCGCGCAGCGAAAAAGAAGCGAGAACCTAGCCTCATCTCGTCACCCTGAGAAAACCTCATCAAACGCCACCCCACCTTTAGTCAACAACTGTGTTGCACGGAGCCGCGCGTTCCGAGAAATCCGATTATCCGTAACTACTGGGACGCGAGGGCTCCGTTATGGAGTCAAAAGAAGGATTGAGGACCTACCCGTGGAAGGATTTCGATGTCTGGAATTAGTTCTCCCATTGTGCTGTCTCCAATGATTGCCACCAGGTGTGTGCTGTTTTTTTTTTTACTATTGTCAGCTCTTTCCTGTCATCAATCTGCTTTGATTCAGGAATGAACGCCGCATGACGGGCCGTTGGAACACGAAAGCCCCGAGACGCCCACGGTACTAAACCTGGGAGTGAACTGCCAAGCCACTGTCCCCCGTCAATCTTGATCTTATAGGACTGGAACCGAGTCATGGCAATGCCGACTCGTGTCCGAGTGGCAGAGGCCTCAAGGCCAGTAATAATATTGCTAGGGGATCCATGTTGCTAACATCGTGTTGCTTATAGTATTAGCAATATGTTATGATTCGTGCCCGTAATAGCGCTATAAGGCTTCTACAGGCAGCTGTAAGCACTACCATAATTGCTCACATAGTGATTATGGCCTGATCTTTTGCCCTGTGGCTTAACGGCTTATGCAACTGTTATATAATAGTGTTAAAGAATGCATTATTATAAAGAGCTATAGAGGATAAATAAATAAAGAGTAAAAAATTTAAATACTAGCTATTTAAATAATTTAAAGTTTTACTCTATAGATTTAAATTTAAATATTTTAAAACTTAGTTTTAAAAATAATAAAAGTAAAAATAATAATACTAAGATTTAATTTATATTTTTTAAAGAAATATTATTAATATTATATATAAACTTATTTAAGTATTTATTAATAATTATATAATATATTATTTTAAAATTCTATTATTAAAAATCTATTAAATAATAATAATAATAATAATAATAATAATAATAATAATAATAATAATAATAATAATAATAATAATAATAATAATAATAATAATAATAATAATAGGGCTTAGTCGTGATACACTCCTCGCTCTATATTCCTCAAAGATTTTTGAAGTACCTGTCGTTCAGGTGCAGCGCGTTGATACTTGTTTCTAGTGAACTGATATCGAGATCTGGGTACAAGATCCCAAGCCCGGCTGTATGGAGATCTGCCAATGGTATGGTGCATGGGCCATCTCGAATTCTGACGTTGGACAAATTGATGTCGAGCAAACCTTGTGATATATATCTGCCATTGCCACCCAAAGGGTTAGTTTGTCCACTTCGCCGGAGTACTTCATCGTCTTCCTTGCGACGAGCGTGTTCCGATCTTTTTATCAACCACTTGTCACTTACAAAGTGGCTTTTCGAAAACTTGGTGGTATCAACAGCACAAATGGACATTTTGTCTGGTGTCAATCCAAGGTCAAGGCACCGTGGGTTTGCCATGTGGATAGTGAACATCAAGGAGCTGTTCCACGACACTAGTGTGTCGTTTTCACTGCCCTCGATTGATGCTTCAAGATGGGCATACAGCCTTTCTGAAGCCTCCTGTATTTCCAGAAAGAGAAGACTCTTCTGTCCCCAAGCCTCTTGACCGGCGATCATGTCGTTTCTGTTGGTTCTCTGGGACTTTGGGTTGTATGATCTGAATATGTATCTGAGAGGGTCATCTGCTGGTGGTTGGTGTTATTTGAAGTAAGTCGAATCAGGTAGTTCGACAAATAGTGTTGATGCTCCAGGAGCCTCTGTCAAAAATTGTGCCCAGAAGAGGGTCCAGCTCTGGCTGATATATTTCTTTTCAACTTTTGTAAGAAACTCTTGTTTGACTTCGACTTCTCCATCGCAGCTGACCGTTCCTTCGACTGCTTATAAATCGATTCCAACCGTTCCGATGACATTTCTGATCTCAACAACTGTTTAGAGGACAGTCCAGATGCTTCTAAAACCCAACCCTGTCCTCTTTGAAAAGAGTGTATCCTGGTGCATCTCCAGGCATGGCCCCTAGAACAAAAGGATGGTCCATAGTGTAATAGCAGACCGATGTTGCTTTTCTTGTGTTGAAGTTATGTCAAGGTTGTATGATGGTGGAAGAGTGATAAGAAACTTGGATAGAAACATCCTCAATTTTGTGTTCACAAGTCGCCTGGCTTTTTCTATTTCTCTTTTGTTATGTGTTATTTACACGCATTGCACTAACCAAAGAATCTCTCTTAGGCTACATATAATATTAACCAAGCAGTTTATGCGGGTGTGTCTAGAGGTCTGATATCTTGGTTCACGCAGCCTCACCACAGAAGATAGGGTTCTTAGAGCAACCTTATTCTCAACAAAAGTAGAAGCGGGGGTAACTGTTGGTCAACTCGTTTCCTAAAAAGAAGAAAGATGATACCTTCGCATTGCCAAGCGTGTTGTCAAGGTTGCATGGACACTGGTACCGAGTTGACGCTTGATAGAAATATTAGATCGGCTTCAGTTGGTGAATAGCCTTAGAGTTCACTGGCGTGTTGTCAGATCTACTTTGAGTACTTATGTCCAGTTGATAACCACAACAGGAGTATAGTTCGAAGGTCACATGACCCGCGTATTCATACCGAGACAGCGTTTGGCCTCGGGCTCCCTTGTCGTTGACTTGAACTTTCCAGATTCCTCCATTCCCCAGTCACCCCTGCACACGGAACTTATCACCAAGTGTGACTATAGGTCCTTGCTTACCATAAGGACTGTTTCAAATGGTCGAACCAGGCGTCTTGAGTACTTATAGTTTCCAACAAGCTTTACTGCCTATCTTTTATATCCATCCTCTCCCGACCCTACTGACCCCGAGGTACGTTCATCACAAATGTCACCCTTCTGCTTCCCCGACTTGGTAGTTTCTGTCAAAGTCAAAACTGCCCCCGAATCATTGAGTTCCACATCATCCCCGACCAACGTGGTTCCATCAGTACGCATGGTATTTCCCCCGGCATTTGTGATTTTGATGGTCTTAAGCCCTCTTTGGACAAACACGCCGTCACCACCGCTTGACTTACTTGGAAGCAACTTCAATGATCGTGCTCGAGCTACAATGGTACGGAAGACTGGCTGCATGTGCGGCATGCATGCGACGAGGATGCCCACACCACACTCGATGTTGGACCAGACAATAAATCCTTGAGAGTCGGCTGTATCTATGTAAGAATGTGTGTTTGATTCGTGGGTTAGTACGTACATGTTGAGTTCAATGACCTATTGAAACCGATCAAGTATGGGATACGAATACAACTGGCTACTATAAGGCTATACTGTTGTTAGTGAAGTAACTCATACGATTAGAAAGACACTTACAATATTCCAACACCAAAAATAAGCATCACACCCACTTTCTTTTTTGGCTTGAGACCCAAATGATACAGCTGAGTTAAAGGAAGAACGAACATCCAGACATCCAAAGCGATATTAATAGCGGCGTGCGAGAATATGATCGCGGGGATGTTCAAGGTAGTGCCCTTTGGTGGGAAATCCTTCCATCCCTCCCATAGTAAGTATACGGGTTGTCGTTGAAGTGCGCCGCATATACTGAAGATGATAGTAGTAAGAATATTGAAGCCGATTGTCCACTTTACCAAGGTTCTGAATCTTTGATCGGGAAAGGTACGTAGGAAAAAGAAAAGGATTGACAATTTGACGAGGCACAGACTCAAGACGTATGCATATTGGACAATGAGGAGATACTAAGTTTGTTAGAACTTGTCAGGTTCTCATTCAAGGGACTTACGATGTAGAAGGTCGTTATGTTATTGTCATCGAACAGCCAAACATTATGACCCAAACCTTTAAAGGTCACTTCAGCGAGACTTGTCAGTTTGTTACTTAGTAAAATACTGGATGAATGACCTACTCAAGCCCATCATGATACATTGGAGAACTGTAAAGATCTGATCGAGTTAGCATGGCTTGGCTTCCAAGGCACCGTGTGCGAACTCACTGCTGCTGCGATGATGGTAATGTCATCAGCTCCCCATGATTGGGTTCGCTGCATTTTGACTACAATTCGTGAGACAACCAAAACGACAACGATACCGAGAATAGTGTACACAAGGCTCCTGATCTTCTGGTCGTTGTCAAGTTCGGGTCTGCCACATGTTGCTTGTTCAATCTTGAGAAAGTCTACTCGTGGCAAACAAATGAGCGGTTAGCTCCGGCTTCCGGAATAGAAACGCATGTCGGCGTAAATATCATGGCAGCTTGGATGAAGAGGTCACTTTACCAAATAGATCTCTCATGCTGCATTGGATGAGCGTACACCCAGCAGCTTCATTGCTGATCACTGCATTATGGCATAATATGTTCTTGTTTCCTTCTGAAAATGTCGGCTCATCTACCAATTGAGCAAAGCATTTGAGCTAAGCCCCTTAATAAATTGCCAGAGTTGGGAAGATCAATGAGATACTTACAGCACATTCCGGAGCATCTTCCAGATTTGTAGCAGTTGTCGGCTCCGTCGCTAAAACAAGGTTGAAAGACAACAAAATCGAAAGGATGAATAACTGAAGTGTTGTAGATGCTTTCATCGTGGTCAGGTAACCGTATACTGAGGTCAATGATAGTGGTTCATATCCTTGTCAATCGTAGCAAGATTATCGTGACCTAGAAAAGGATGGAAGAGGAGCTCGCATCATTATGACGGTTTGCCTCTTTAAAGACTGCAGGAACACAAGCCATGGTTCCTGGGGCGTTACGGCACAGAGCGTGCTAGTCATGCATACCTTGTCCATCGGTCGAGACAACCGGCAAGTCGCCTTTCTCTACCAATGATAATTCACTATTCTCAAAAAAGGTTAAACGAAGCCGGCACCAATAGACGATCTAGTTGTTCCTGGCTAGTTTTGGATGTGGTAGCATTCCAGTGTCTCCAGATTCAGTCAATCTAACCTTCGCAAGCCAGCTTGGAATGCTTCTCTTTTATCTTCTTATTTTTTTCCTATTACCTCTATACATGGCATACTTACTAAAGGATAGACTAGGTTGTATTAAGTTTACAAAAACATATATATAGAGTATTTGAGTTCATCATTCTTAAGCATGACAAGCTCATTGTAGGAAAAATAGAGATACTAATTAGCGCAGAAGTACAAATACAGCACTTTTTTTCATTATATGCTTGGGTAGGGTAGCTA
This sequence comes from Fusarium sambucinum, assembly GCF_050947815.1. Classification (NCBI taxonomy): domain Eukaryota; kingdom Fungi; phylum Ascomycota; class Sordariomycetes; order Hypocreales; family Nectriaceae; genus Fusarium; species Fusarium sambucinum. The sequence continues at coordinate 8,810,753 of NC_139293.1, read as the reverse complement.
TACGAGATAATATTTAGTAGAATATTATCATTCTCTGTTATTCAAATGTTTCCGCTGTAACCGGCCGACTAACCGGATCATTCAGATATCAAATTATTGTGCAGGATAGGGCCGTGAAAACAGGTTGGGCATGACTGCATGGTTAATCCAATTTGGAAATTATGACTTGCCTTCTCCTTTCTTAGACTGAGTCCTTGAATTTTCACAACGTCAGTGGTAAGACATGTTCCATGGGCGTTTGCCACGGATTGTTGGAAGAAGGCGTTGAGCAGATAATTCGAATATAAAACAAACAAAAAGTAAAACTAGCATAGAAGTGCCCGTTTCTGTGTTGAACAGTCTCTCCAGTAACTCTGGCCTAACTGATGAGGAGCGAGATAACGAGGCTTACTTCCCACCCATAAGTTTAACCAATATCCAACCATTCCCTCCTAACAAAAATATCCTCAGGCTTTAGCCTCAGAAACATCGACTTTATGCATTTCTTGAGAGAACTTGCACGTAGTCTTGTTGCATGAACAATTGTGACCGTATAGGCAAGCAACATCACGACACTGTAAGCCAGCATTACACACTCCCATCCGGATCTCCCGCCGAAAAACCAACTTTTCGTCCTCTGACAGTGGACCATGGGAATACTTACAGGAAGTTTTTGAGCACGACCCAAGCAGGTGGTGTAACCGACAATATCGCATGCCGACCTTGCCAACCTTGTGTTTCCAGCTGTCAAAAGCTTGTTGATTGGCTGTTCGAAGAGGGTCATCGATTCTATGTCCGGCAGAGTTCAACCGTACTGTTTTGGCTACTTTGGAGTTTTGAGAGCCTGAATCCCCCTTTGACCCTACTGTGGACGCCCAGGTCGAAGACGTCGAAACGGATGCCAGTTGCTGTGGCGTTACTGCAATGTTCTGCGCCGGCGCGACTTGGAAAACATCTTCCATCTTGAAACATTTGAACGGCAGATCACGGAATTCCCACCCAACGCTAAAACCATGAAGAAGAGTAACTCGATCAACCACGGAATCGTCATGGACATAGTCCTCTAACAGTCGCACATAAGAATTGTCATGACAAGCCCCAAAGATGATATGACGGCAAGTAGGATTTCGGACAAATTGCTTCAAAGAACCTGCCCTTGCGTGAGCCAAGCTAGTTACAAAGATGTGAAAGGAGATGTGGCGCTTACCTTGAATCTTCTTATCTGCCCGATCCTTACCACTTCCAACTAGAACAAAATCGGTATTCTCGGATGCCTGCGTGAAGTCCTTTGCGAACTCCACGAGATCGCGGGGCGCCTTAATAATGCCAGATGCAACGAGAAACTGGGACAAGCTATGCTCATTGGCATACGCCTTGATGAAAATGGGGTAATTGGCCTCTTCAGGCTTGTTTGTTTGAAGAAAGCTGCGAACTCCATCGCGTAAATCAAGTGACGCCTTTTTACCACCGTCACCGGTAGCGTAGTACTTGTCTTTGAACTTAAACCAGTCAACAAATAGTGATGTCAAAGATCTAGATTGCATACAATATATGAATCGGCATCAGCGTCGATTAAAACTAGAACAAATGAACTGTGCTCCTATAACTGGTCAGGTCAAGCGAAATATGTCAAGACTGAATCGTACCATGGATTGTTGTAACACCTCATATTTGGCGCGAGACTTTTCTGCGTCCTGTTGGGAAGAACGCCTCGCAGTCTTCTCAGCCTCAAGATCGCGGACCACGTCATCATACCGGCCAACCAAGTCTTGAAGTTGAGTACTCAGGCGCTATAACGCATAAGTATTGTGTCAAGTCATTTTGGGATAAGAAGAATTCACCTGCAACCGGGCCAACTGCCCCTCTTCTGCAACTTGAAACGCTGCGAAGTCTTCCGCAAGTTTCCCACTCATTGTTGTTGGCCGCCTACGAAATATTTTTGAACTGCAGGCAGCCTCGCGAATTGAATCAGAATCAGATCATCCTTCGCACGTGATCAACGGCGGAAAATTTGAAAATCCTTATTATGCAGACAATAATAAGCCATCTAACTCTATATGTTGTTATCGCATCGCTGCCTGCTAGATATATTGGGTAAGTTAATCAATTATTTCCTATTAGTTGTTTAAGAATAACAAGACCTAGTAGAAATATTCAGGAGCTACAGCAGCTATAATATTACTTCATCGATAAGTTATCAGCTGGGATCCAAAGGACTAGTTATAGACACTTCACGCTGTCTGTTTTCCCTAGCGCCACCACTCAATCCGCCAATTTGTGTTACTGATTTTAAGTTAGATCCTTTGGGGATTAACAATTAACATCGTGTATCTAATCTAGCTTTATATACTCTAACATAGAAGATTATTCTGCTAGATCACTCAAGGAAAAAGGTTGTCGTCCAAGACAGTGCTTACATGTTCATCCTTCCATGTTCTGCAACGGCACATACCCACCTTCTTCCACCTTGCCTCTACGTCCCATCATCTCCCTCACCCATCCAACAACACCCCGTCCCAACATCCATCTCTCCGCCGTGGTCTCCTTACCATCTTTCTTCGCCATCTCATCCATCCAAACAGGCCTTGTCCATGAATTAAGCATCAGACTACTAACCACCACCGTCACACTACTAAACGCCATCGCAAGACTGGCCATGATGGGGTGGACGCTAAGACCAAGAGGAAGGAAAAAGCCCATCGCGATCGGGAGACCAACAGCGTTATACATGCATGCCCATCCGAGGTTGAGCTTGATTCGACGGAAGATGGTGTGTGTCAGGGCCAAAGCGGCGGGGATGATCATGAGCTCTGTTGGCCTCATAAGTACGACATCTGCTGCCTCCATCGCTACATCTGTGCCACTTGCCATAGCAATGCCCACGTCAGCTGTAGCAAGGGCTGGGGAGTCATTGATGCCGTCGCCAACCATACCGACAACTTCACCAGATTGCTGGATCTCCTGTACGATAGCTTGTTTTTGATCGGGACTAACGCCAGCGAAAACATTTTCGGCATCAATACCAACAACGGAGGCGACGGCGAGTGCAGTAGACCGTTGATCGCCTGTCACGATAGAGGTTTTAATGCCCATACGGTGCAGAACGGCAATAGTGGCTGCAGCATCCTCCTTGATCTTGTCAGAAAGACAGACATAGCCTGTGTAGAGACCATCGATGGCAACGAAGATGTTGGTGGTTCCAGCGCTGTTGGCAGTGCTCTTGGCTTGAGATTTGCCTGTCCCGGCCGACAAGTTGAGCTTTTCTGCAGCCTCAACAGCGTCCTCGGGGACATCGATACCGTTGTCTTGCAAGAAGACGAGGTTACCGACCTGGACCATGTATCGGGTGCGGTTTGTGGAAGCTGGCTCGACAGTGACAGTGACACCCTTGCCAACAACGGCTTTGAAGTCTCCGACGCTGCCATCAATAGTTCCCTCGGGACCCATACCCAGCTCGGTCTTTGCAGCGCCGAGGATAGCCTTGCCGACGGGGTGTTCGCTACCCATCTCTGCTAGACCTACGATGGACCACCACAGTCGCTTAGTGGCATCACTTCCGGCCCATCGTGGAACAAGATCTGTGCTGGCGACACTCATTTTTCCGTAGGTGATTGTGCCAGTTTTGTCAAGGACAATTTGGGTGACCTTGGTAATACGTTCCAAAGCAGCACCTCCTTTGATCAGAATTCCGTTCTCGGCTCCAACTCCCGTACCGACCATGACAGCTGTAGGTGTAGCGAGCCCAAGAGCACAGGGACAAGCAAAGACGATGACAGAAATACACAACTTGACACATACCACAATCTTGCCGCCGCTGTTATCTTCAAGAAAGATCTCAGGAGGATGGGATAAAGCGTGACATAGGACCATCCATACAAGGAAGGTACTCATTCCAAGGATAAGAATCATGGGAACGAAGTAGCCGGCTAGCTTATCAGCAAGCTCTTGAATTGGGGCGCGAGCTGTTTGCGCATCTTGGACTAGCTTGACGATCTGGCTTAGTTGGGTAGCATGGCCAGCCCGAGTAACGCGTAGATCAACGCGTCCGTCACCGTTGACAGTGCCGGCAATCATGTTATCACCTATAAGCTTATGTACAGGCATAGCTTCACCTGTAACCATGCTTTCGTCAACGAATGTGGTACCGCGGACAAGTATACCATCGGCAGGAATCTTGTCGCCAGGCCGGATGACCACAATGTCGTCAACCTCGAGCAGCTCTGTCGGGATAACCTTTTCCTCCCAAGCAGAGCCTCCAGCTGTAGGAGTCCGAGGTGTCCTGGGCGTTGAAGGCTCTTCAGATGACTTTGCCCAGCTCTCAGCCGCCTTTTCCACGGCGATGGGATCAGCATAAATGGTAGCCGTTGACGGGGCTAGTGACATAAGGCGAGATAATGCCTTGGAGGTCTGTCCCTTCGCGCGGTTCTCCAGCCAGCGAGATAATGTGATGAATGTGATCAGCATAGTGCTTGTGTCAAAGATTGTTGAAGGTTTCGAATGAGGCTCAAGAAGGACTGAGATCAACATGGAGAAAACGCTAAAGAGGAAAGCACATGTCGTGCCAAGAACGACGAGGACATCCATTGTCGGCGATCCATGCTTGAGAGATTTGTACCCAGAGATATAGAACCTCTTGCCGATGCCGAATTGGACGGGTAATGTGATAATGAGACACACGCAGTCACCGAGGAAAAGACCAGGAATAAGTTCCAATCTTCCAATGTCAATCGCTGGGAAAGCCATAGGAATGATCATTCCAATGAGGAGGACGGGAATAGCAAATGAGAGTGAGATCTTGAATGCCCTCCTCCATTCGGTAATTTCGCGTGTTTTGGCCAGTGACTCCAGCTGCGCGTTGTTATCTTCGCCACTTGCAACAAGAGCGTTCAAACCCTGCGCTTCTATAGCCTCGACAACACCACGAAGCCCTATAGTCCTGGGTTGGTGAACGACTGTTAGACGGTCCGTACTTAAGCTGAGAGATACGGATCGAATGCCTGGAACAGCGATGAGGCCTTCTTCCAATGACTGAGCAGTAGTCGCATCTTTACAGCCGAAGATTTTGAATTGAGCCGTTGCGGTGTCTTCGCCTTGGAAACTCAAGTCGCGCTGTGTGGATAGAATGGTAGCATCAAATCCGCGATCCTCAACAATCTCGGCTATTTGCTCGGCAGAAATCTTTGTCTCATCGTGCGTGATAACGGCCCGCTCCGCCAAAAGGCTAATATTAAATTTGAGAACGCCGGCCACGCCAGTAAAACCTCCTTCAATAGCGGATGTGCAGGCACCACAGGTCATTCCCTCCACCGCTAGAGTTGTCGTCGCAGTGGTTGTCGCAGGCTCGGATTGACTCGCAGCGCTCTCGTCAGAGAAGTTGGTGTTGGGATTGGGAATGTCTGTTGATAGAACTTCGGCGTCAAACCCACGGTCCTCAATTATCTCCTGTATCTTCTCGGCGGGCATAATTCGTGGGTCATGCGTGACGACAGCGCGCTCCATTACAAGACTGACGGAGACTGTTCCGATACCATCGACGCCTTTGAAGCCGGATTCGACGGCTGATGTGCAAGAACCGCATCTAGACATCATAATATTAGCTATCAAGAACGGAATAAATGAAGGGATAAAAGGCGCTGACTCACGTCATACCGCCGACCTGCAGCGTGGTTGTTGCCATATGCGCGCTCGTGGAAAGTCTGCTGGTACTGGCATTTCTGTCATGGCCATCTTCCGGCAGGCGCATATACGGTTGGCCCATTGCAGCGACTGCGACTGCGAGCAGTTCGCTTTGGATCTTGGTGCTGGATATTTGAGTTCGATTGATGATGATTAGTCGTCAAAGAGGCAGTGAAATGTCCAGGAATCCTTCTCGCCAGGACGTAGTGGATGGCTCAAATGCTGTAGGCCACTACCAGTTTAGACGCTAAAGTGATCTTCAAACTAATTAAATCACGGCATTTAGTCTTAGTATGGTGTGTTGGCAATTGCCGAAAGTCGGGCTAAAAGAAGACCAGCTTCTTCAGGCGCGAAAATGAGGAATGGAAGGATGCGGTTGTGAAAAGGTAAGACAGAAAACAAAAGAGATGGAAAAGAAAGGGAAAACAGAAAGACCCATGTTGGGACCTAAGCGGGAGGGACAAAGGCCTGCAAGTAAATTGTCACTGCACAGTTTCCCATGCGGCATGGTTGGACAATATTGCTGATTCTGAGTGATAAAACAAAAGGTCACACACAAGCTGTCTGACAATGGACAATCATGGCGGGTGTAGCTAGACCCTGAGAGGCCACTGAGGTACCTTGTCTGTTCCCCTGTCTCTGTATCCACATCTCACCTCGGACCCTTGTGACGTTAGTACTAAGTGAGTTAGGTAGGTAGATAACGGCACCTGGCCTGAAGCGGCAACTCCCCGTTGACCCATGTTGCTTACTCTTGGTGGCTTTGTTCCCGTCCTACCCGGCATGAACACATACCACCAATAACGACAACGAACTCTGCCTTACATGTGCCGTAGTGAGTGAGATGGGATATTCCTCCTTCTGGTCATACCCCGGAGCAAGTAAGACACGGCTGAGCATGCCCACTAATTCCCTTTGTGAAGCATTAAGGCTTATTACATTAAATAATGTCCCAATTGGATGACTGATATTTGTGATGCTTCGTACGGTTGTTCAACGTTGTACGATATTGGTACTCACTGCATGTTTGTCAAAGGTAAGTCAATATAAATATCCCTTACACGAGGGTTTCTCATCTTGTGTCAACTTGCTAAGACAGTTTCACGACATTCTAGACAATGGATTTCAGCAAGAATATCACCTCACTAGGTGTGGGCGAGTATACTCCTGAAGGCGCTGGACTTGTCGCTGCCGGTGCCGTCATTTTCGTTCTATCATGTCTAGTACTACTTTCGCCAAGAGACAAGATCCCGGTCATCAACAAATATTCTTGGGATTTTATGTCGATCAAGGCTCAAATTGCCTTTGTCACTAATGCGGATGGCCTCATTAAAGAAGGCTTTGCCAAGGTGCGACAACGCCACGTCTTGTTTAGAGAAAGAGATGCTAACCACAAAATAGTTCAAAAACCCTTTTCGCATGATCACATTGGTGGGAGACAGATTAATTCTTCCTGCCGACCATTTCGACTGGATTAGACGCCATGGTCCCCAACTTGATCATCAACCGTTAGTGCGCAAGGTAAGAGAAATTGGTTTTCAGGTTATTCCATGAACCATTGACTGATGGCAATGTCTAGGACTTCTTTGCAGGTTATGCTGGATTCAATGGCACGGCAGCTATTTCCGACCCCAACAAGCTTTTGGCCAACGTCATCAAGAAGAAGCTCGTCCAGAATCCTCGTAAGTCCAGTCATACTCATCGCCCTTGCTGCATTCGCACTAACTCGAGGCTTTCTAGATGTTAGCAAGCTCCACAACAATGTGCAGGAAGATATCTTGGCAGTTTGGCCTGAAGAGCGTGATGGTAAGTATTGAGCATGTAGCTTCTGCACTGTGAACATCAACTGATTGCCAATAGTTTGGAAGGCAGTCGACTGGGCTAAGGATGGTCTCAGCCTCATCAGCCGAATGTCCGCGTCCGTCTTTGTTGGCGAAGAGCTATCACGCGACGAGACATGGCAACAAGTCAGTACTAACTACGGAATGACCGTGTTCCTCGCGGCTCGTTCGCTACGAATGTTTCCGCGATTCATGAGACCTCTTGTACAATGGTTCCTCCCAGCCTGCAGAAACTGCAGAGCAGAAGTCAAGCGCGCGCGAGATGTTTTAGAAAAGAACATCGCCAAGAGAGTTGCTAATGGTGAAGAGCATGACGATTCTATAACCTGGTTCCATGATATCGCGGCTGGTAAGAGTTATGATCCTGTTGCCGCTCAGCTTGGAATGTCTATGGCTGCTGTGGTGACTACTTCGGAGTTGTTGAAACAGACCATCATTGAGATTTGCGCTCACGATTTGATTGCTCCCCTCCGAGAGGAGATTGAAGCTGTGGTTCATGAGCATGGATGGTCTCCTGCTGCGTTGACGAATATGCGTTTGCTCGACAGTGTTATCAAGGAGACACAAAGAATGAACTCTGCTGTCATTGGTAAGTCGAAACCACGCTCTCCAGCATTACATATCAGGGTGCTAACATATTACAGTCAATCTCGACCGTCAGGTCCTATCACCAGTCACTCTACCCAACGGCCAGTACCTCCCCAAAGGCACAGCTCTCTCAATCTACATGTCCCGTCTCCGCAGCCCTGAGGTATATGATAACCCAGACAGCTTTGATGCATACCGATATTTGAAGCTTCGTGGGCAAGGTGGAAAGTGGACATACGCTAGTTCTGCTACTTCTACGAGTGAAGATCATTTCGTATTTGGTATTGGTAAACCCATTTGCCCAGGTCGGTTCTTTGCTGTTGCAGAGGTGAAGACGGCGATTGCTACCATCTTGCTCGACTATGATGTGCGATTAGCTGAGGGATACACACCCAAGCTGATGCCGTTTGGCTTTGAGTTGTTTGCCGATCCGGGAGTAAAACTGGAGGTCAAGCGAAGATCTTAGATTTATTAGTCAAGTCATAAATACTACACAAGATCTACACAATGTAATTTTCTGATCAAAAAGCTACCACTGTTCTTGATGCACTCGTACATTCTTTTCGTGAATATCATTTTCTTTCTGAGAGTTTATTGTTTTGAATCATCTCGTTTCTTCTTGAAATGATGGAAAGCCTTAGTCGTACAAATTAACACACGACGTCTTGTAGATTGTTACGCCATGTTCAACAGCTCATAATTCTTGGCAAGATCCAAAAGTAAACTAAAAAGTCTTTATCATTCAAGTAGACCCGAAATTGATACAAGAGTAACTAATAATCCAATAGAAAGAAAAGACCTGCAGGCACCGATACTTTCTTACAGATCTTGTCCTACTCAACAGGGTATGTCAAAAGGGCAGTAAGCCAATAAAGATGCATTGTCGACTGAGTCATGCACCCATCGCATAGAGTACGAGTATTCAACCTAAATTGTGAAAATGGTGTTTGAGATTCCCACATGAAACCAGCGTTTGATACCAGCTTCCATCTGTCACAAGACATGCTTTCCTTATCAATGATCATTTGTCATTGCCCTTTGAGAAGAAAAACTTAAATGATGAGGGATAAAGACTCAGTGTCTTACAGGTCCTCACTCTATGCTAATTTAAGCAATCCTACGTATTACAGTGTCACTAGGACCGTCTCTTTGTCTTTCTTTTTATTCTTTTTTTAGCGCACGAGTAAGCAGAGTGTGGACAAGCCGGCGGTGTCCAAAAATGGTCAAACACCGCTATAGCGTAGTCCGAGAATTGCACGAACACAAACGTAGTTAGAGGCAGTGCTTAGTCCCACTTTCGGGACTTTGCCGCATATTGAAAGCTATGGGTAGCGCTTAGTAGATTCTCTAGGTCATCTCAGTAGAGACACAATCGATATATAGACTCCGTTAACATTACCGTTGTGTTATGTCCCATTTGTGCTGTGACTTCTCGTGCTTGGTTCCATTGTCTCAAGATCATCATCGGGGCATGTTTTCCTAAAAATGGATGACTTTAATATTATCGCTCTCAAGCGGTTTGTGAGTCCGTCGGCGCTGCTTAGTCTCGCTGGTCTCTGGCTCGGTTACCGTGTCGCTCTAGCGCTATACAACATCTCTCCTCTCCACCCACTCTCCAAGTTCCCTGGTCCAAAGATTGCCGCTGCCTCATACGTCTATGAGGCTTACTATGATTGGATCCTCCAAGGCCGGTATGGCAGGAGGATAGAAAAGATGCATGAGAAATATGGTAAGTACAGGGCCAACGCCAGACAAAGCTGTGATATGCTAACAACCATAGGCCCAATCGTTCGCGTCAGCCCTGATGAACTTCACTGCAGTGACCCCTACTTTGCAGATGAGATCTACACTGGAAAGCCAGGCCGAAGTAAGTCTCCTAATTGCAGCTTTCTGGTCTCGAGGGGGGCACCTCTGCTCACATGTCTCTTCTAGTCCGCGACAAATGGCAGCATCACCTCAAGATTGCAGGTGCTGGCCCAGCCTCACAAGCGACCGGCACAGCTGGACCCCACGAGCTCCACCGCAAGCGCAGGGCTGCCCATGCTCGTTTCTTCTCACGTGGACAGGTCCTCAAGCTCGAAGAGGAAGTATTCAAGTTCGCTGAGCTCTTCATCCAGAAAATGCTACGCTGGACAGGAAAAGAGGCCTTTGAAGTTAAGGGTGCATTCAACTGCTACACTGCCGACGTTTTCTCCCAATACGCATTCGGAGAGCCCATGGGCTTTATCGCGCAGGAGGGCTGGGAACCTAACTTTGGAACTTGGACTTCATCCTTCTTGAAAACTACTTACATGAGTACACAGCCCTTGCTACTCTTTTCCTTTACAGTCATGCTAACAGACTATGAACAGTGCGCCATAATGCGCTGGCTAGACGTCTAGCTGATGTCCTCCCCATATTCGCTGACTACATGGGCGAGGATGTCAAGAGGATTATGCACCAGATGAATCACGTCATTCCAGCATACATCAAGACTGCGCTGGCAAACCCTGATGGGGGCCGTGTCTTTAACGAGATTCTCAACTCCAACGTTTTGCCTGAAGAGGAGAAGAGCATGTTTCGTCTCTCGGGCGAGGGATTTGTCTTTCTACTCGCTGGAACAGAAACCACTGCGGTCAGTTCGCTCATGACAATGAACAGGTTGAATGTTCCTAACTAACTCAACAAAGGCTATCCTTACTGTTATGACATTTCATATGCTTCACCAGCCCAAGATCTACGCTCGTCTGATGAAAGACCTCGAAGGTATTGATCCTAAAAATCTCAAATGGGCGCAGCTTGAGCAGAGACCCTACCTCTGGGCTCTTGTCCAAGAGTCTTTGAGACACCAGCCTGGCGCGGCAGGTCGATCAGCTCGTATTGCACGCGAGGAGGAGCTCTTCTATAAGAGTCAAGATGACAAGACGCAATATGTGATCCCGCGAGGCACGCCTGTGAGCATGACAGCCATGATTAACCACTGGGATACACGCCTGTTTCCTAACCCTGACGCGTTCGATCCTGAGAGATGGCTTCTGCCCGACGGCAAGCCTGATTATGCGCTGCAGAAATTCCTCATCTCATTTTCAAAGGGATCTAGAGTCTGCGTCGGCGAGAGGTTAGTTTGATTTATTATTTCCTATTGTCCATTATAGGACATGTCTACGTCAGAGCTCTCATGCTAACAAGTATCTTCAGTCTTGCGCTGTGTGAGGTCTATATCATGGCCGCTCTGATGGCTTTCAGAATTATTCCTAAAGCCGAGCTTTTTGAGACTACGATTGAGGACCTTACGTATGACCATGACTTGGTTGTGTTGCAGACCAAGAAGGGGCATATTTCGACTCGCATCAAGATCTCATGATGAACAACAGAGTGTTAAGAGGTAGATTTGTTTTGTCCTGGCTAAGAGAGTGTTGCAGCAGTTGCCACGATTCTCGGTAGTTAGTGGAAGAGAACTTGGAATTGTAAAAAAGAACGAGAATACGCTAGCGCTAGAGAATTAAAGAAACACGATAGATTCAACTTATTAGTACAAGGAAAATAGTGAATTTTGGTAATGTAGGGTTTATTGACGTTAGACCTCAAGCTATCAAGGCATGGTCATATTCAGTATATCTTCTCAAAACTGAAATGATGGTAAAAACGCCATTTTTCTCCATATCACCAGTGATTTGCTAAAGGTTGACTCAAACGAACATGCATGAAAGCTTCAAGTGTATGGCTGATGAGGGTTTCGTATCTTTATTGACTGACTTGGTTCCTGGTTGGTTTTGTACAAACGTCCGTGGAACGTGCTGCAGAAGACATCTCACAAGATTTGCAGTTTAGCTACAGACGGCTACGTTTCTGTACCACGAACTGCCAGGCTGTGTAGACTTAGTTCCAGCCTCTTAAACTTCTGAGTATTTTTAGTCACTATCTCCTGCTTGTTGCCTATATGAATGACAAGGAAATTCTAGAAAGTGCTTAAGTACTGCAGTTGAGATGTGACATAAGATACATCGGTGCGTCTCATACTTAACACTTTCAAGTCAGTTAATATCTTGTTTCATTCTTTGTAAGTTCCCAAAAGTCTATAAAATTGTCCTGCATTATGTAGTTCGTAAAAGATGGTATCCCCCACATCAAGCTGTAGTAGCCATCAAAGCCTTAACGTCCGCCACAACTCGACCTGCCCAACCGCCTGATGGGCTTGTTATGCGCGTATCCTTTGTCTGTGGGCCTGTGGTTCCTGCTTGACAACTATACGAGGCTTCGCGCTCTCCGTCAAGTACGGTCTCTGACGGGCGACCTCTCTGAAGTAACTAGGCCTTCCATCCTCCTCGACCAGTTCCAACAACCGATCTGCTTTGAAGTCAACCGCAAGACCGCTGAGCCACTCTCCGTCTTCCATCAACGCAACGCTACAATGCCATGGCGTGGTAAAGCCGCTCTTAGTGTTGAGCAGGCTGATTGAGATCTTATGCTCTCCTGTAGACTGATGGATACTTAGACGCAAATGTTCCGGGAAGCGCGCTTTAACGGCTCCTGCAAAGGACTGATCAAAGAGATCCTGTTAGCTACATGGTCCTGACGAGGCATCGGAATGACTAGAGAAGTGGGGAAGAGACTTACATATCCTCTGATCAAGAGCTGCTTGGCGAGATACTTGACGTCCTTCCTGTATTTGGCAGAACTCTTGGCCGGACCATAGATGTGCTGCAAGTCTGACTTGAGGAAGCGGCAGTACCCCTTATAAGTCCCGAGAGTATCCATATTAGTGGCGATCTCGTGGTCGATATCGAGATCACCGTCCCGGCCGTACTTGTTGAATAGGGTTCGACGGAAGTTGGTTGCGTTGGCAACGTACGTGAGCTCATTAAGGTCATTGGGGAGGTTCTTTACAGCGACCAAGTCTTGAAGACGGGAGAACGCGAGATTAGAAAAGCCCTTGCTCTGGGCCATGGCTCGTAGTGCTGAACCGTAGCGCCAGGTCTCAAGGTCAGAGATGCCCAGTAAGTCTAAATAAAAAAACGTGTCAGTGATATGTCCATACATCGTCCACTTTACTTGGAGTGCGGGATGCAGAGGATGACGAACCATTGTAAACGAGGCCATCTGAGATGATTGTCAACTGGGCACCCGGCTCGTAGAAACCAGCAATAGTGGTACACATGGTGTTCAGTCTAGCGAGCGATACTTCTTCGGCTTTGTCGGGGAGGTTACCCAGCACTTTTTCGATCTTGTTGGCCGACTTGAACGGGAATGCTGGCAGACACATAACCACCTTTTGCCGTGTTGTGACGAAGCGTGAGATGACGGCAAGGAATTTGGGTTTGCCTTTGTTGTGGAGCTCGGCGGTGCTGTCGAACTTGTTGAGAGAGTATTCCAGAATGACATCTAAGATCCTCTCCGATATCTCAGAGACTTTGGACTCGGTGGGGTCTTCAGCCTTCTCATCTGTGGTAGGAGGGCCTGTCATCTCGGTGCCGAGACTAGAGCTGGAAGATCTCGTTGACATTGTGTCGTCGAACGAGACCTCTGATGGGGCTGTGGTGATCTCTGGTGTCTTCAACTTCGAGACGTCGGATCTAGAGATATCGGCATGGTCTGATGAAACACCTGCAATATTGGTAGAGGGTTCAGGGTCAACAATGGTGACATTGTAGGGCATTGTGTTGGTTTCTTCCGTAGTAATCATAGTCTGGGATGCTTTGAGTTCTTTCATATTGTCCTGTGCAGTTTCCAGTTCATCCACAATCTGATGAGGCATTGTCGAATTTTGCCTGCTATGGGACTCAGTTGAGGGATCAGTAGTGATGGATACTGTTGATGTCCTGATTTAAGATGTGGGAGGGATTCTGATGCTCAATATTGACGGACGCAGAGACTAGTGTGAATCACTGGGTCGTACTTGTACTAGGTGGGAAAAGCACTGATACAAAAACAAATGATATGTGATTCCGTAATACAAAGTAAGATTCACGGGACCATGTAACAGTGATTATGTGTTGTGAAGTACCTGAATGAAACACCTCCGGCCGGAAACTGTCCCAATTTTTTGAGGCTGTGAGAGCTTGGGGCTGAGACTTTGGCAAGGATGACATTCAGCTGACGGGTCCGGTACCTTCCCATAGGATCATTACCCAGTTGGGTAAGGGTCTCAGCTGACGTGTGCACTAGGAGTATTTCCTTTTGGAGGTGAACTGGATCTGGGCATTTCACTTACACCGAGCATGCAGTCAACATCGTCGGTTATGAACTTGTACACGTATCCGAGAGCACTGATCTGCTCTTATCCATTCTTACGAAACATGTGGTCCGTCGTCAATGTTTACGCACTTGCAATTTGGTAGCACAAGGTCTTGGAGGTTGGTACTTTCGGTACAACTGCGACTAGACAGAGAAGAGTGAAGTGAAGGGTGCAGCAAGCGTTGTCATGATCATGAATTCTCCATGCAGCTGGAGAAGATGCAATCAATACCAGAAATGAGCTTCATAAAACCAGAGTAAAACAAAACGATAGACGACAATATTTTATTTATAGCAGAATGTCATTGAAATTCGCGCAGTACTATTAAGGAGACCAAAATATCCTATTCATGAGTTCCCTATGTTTCCTTCCCATTCCCTATCCCAGAAACTCTGCAAACTGCATAAACTCTTCATCATTCTTCATCGATTCCAGTTCCTCAGGCAAGGTTCCCAATAGCAACTCAACACCGCCATCCTCTCTAATCGGCAAAATAAACAAACTCCTAAAGGCCTTGTTCAGCCAATCCATCTGTACTCTCACTGCATCAGGTGCATCCAAGATGCCACCTCCAAAGGCCCCGATATCCTTCGCTTGGAAGAGCATCATGTTGTTGTAAAGCGAGTGTGGACCGTCTTGAATACCTTGGCCTAGGAATGCCGTTGTGTGGTTTCCGGGGCTATTGTCCTGAATGGTATGTAGTAGACCAAAGGCATCATGAACAAGCTCTTGATCAATTCGAGTGCGCGCCTCACGGCAGATTTGGGCAATCTTGTAAAGAGATGTCTCCGAAGAGCAGAGTTCCGAGACGGACATGTGCTGTCGGTTCATGATGACGCTGTTGGCCATGTACGTTGGCGGAAGGTGTGCACTGAAGTAGGGTCGGACGTCAGTAGGCATCTCGATGATGGATGTGTCATCAGGAGATGAGTTCTCCGGACGAAGACGAGCCCGGACGGCAGCACGCCAGAAGAAGGCTTGTAGTACATCAGGGAGGGATAGCGATCCTGACCCGCTTTGACTCTCTGGATCAGCGACCTCAACAAGCTCGACGCTCTTCTGCAGTCCCTTCAGTTTCTCGGCTGAGATAAGGAAGGTTGACGCGTCTAGAGTGCGACCATCGGCACGGGCCTTGGGTGGCCAGTGCTCACAAGGAGGTAGACGAGGCGGATCCGGCAGATTACGAGATGAAGGGACCTTCTCAATCTTAGGCTTCTTGGCATGTCCTTCGACTTCGGCTACATTTTTGCGCTTCAGAGCCGGGTCGGAATATGGCAAGAAACCCCAAACCTTTGGGTCGATTTCGTGTGCTGGCTTCGCGAAACCTTCAACTTCGTACAAGACAGATAGCATATCACGATTGAGACTTTCTGGGTGTAGCCACTCGGACGTAGCAGACTGGTTGCCCTGGACAAACTGACAGCTTTCTGCCCAGACCTTCAGTGCGATCAAGAGGCCAATACCGTCAAGCGCGTGATGATGAACATTGAAGGCCAGCACGCAACCACCCTCGATAAAGTTGGCCTGAATATTGCACACATCCGCGGGCAGACTGGGAAAGGAGGGACATGTAGTCAGGAGCTCGTCAGGGTAAGCCGAGGTCAAGAATCCATTGGCCTTCTGCTCGGCATAGGGTGGCAGGACAGACGAAAGGTCGTTGAAGCGTAATTGTCTCGGTTCTTCCGAGGCAGTGATACCAAGGGCCGTTGAGGGTACTGGAGGTAGACTGAGACGAAGATCTCCCTTCTTGTAGCCAATCTCATGCTCTGAGCAGGGAATAACCTTGCCCGCGAGATCCGGCACAATCACCATGGCGCGAGCTAGACCTTTCTGGAGCACTTTATACGCTTGCTCGAAGGAAACGTCTGGACAAAGGGGTATGAAGATATTAATACCCTCGTACATGTTTCCACCAAAAAGGTCCATTGGACCCAGCTTTGATGACTGAACAGCCTTGTGCCGGTTGACGAGTGAACTGATCTTGGCTTCTTTAGGGTCCTGTTGTTGCGGCTCAGTCGGTGATGAGGTAGTAGTGCCGTTCGTTGTCATTGCTCTTCTCTCAGCAGCCAATCGTACGACGGTTGCGGCGATGGCCTCAATTGTCGGGCCAGCATAGAAGTTTCTGGGGGAGAATTTTCCGCCTAGATCTGTAGCTGCCGCAATTGTCTTTGTAGCGCGGAACACAAGAAGTGAGTCAAACCCAAGAGTGAACAGATCAGCATCCAGAGGAGCGTCTTTGGCTGCGGACACGATTGAAGCCAGTATATGACGAACAGCGCGAGTGGTCGAGTCCAAGGATGCTGTGTCGATAGTAAGTAGCCCAAGTGTCGCAGCTCCATCATTACTGTCATCCTCTCCTCGTGACTGGTAGAAACGCTCGATGTAGTCGGCGTACAACGCCATGGTAGCTCTACGCTTAATGGTGCGCTTATCGGTACGGATGAATGGCTTGTCGGCTTCGGAAAAGGCTATGTAGTCCCGATGCAACTGGTCTTTGTGTAGAGACAGAGAGTTGGCTCTTTCGATGACCGCCCAGATGCTGTTGAAGAGCGCTTCAGCGTTGTCATCGTCTCTTTTAATAGTTGGGTCTTTCAACTCAATAAGCAGGCCAGCTTGTGGTTTTCCCGATCCAATCTGTGGAAGTTCCAGTCAGTATTCTTGATCGGTGAGTTGCTAAGCTTCCGAAAGGTTGTGGACTTACCATCACACAGCCATCAACAGCCGGGTGCGTTGTGACAAGGGCCTCTGTATCCAGAGGCGAGATCTTGTATCCATTCGAAAGGACCACAACATCATCGCTGCGACCATGAGAGGCCCAGAATCCCGGCTTAGTCGGGTGAGGAACATACAGATCCTTGAAGTTGAAACTGTCCACATCTTGGAAGGTTTGAAAGAGACCCTGGAAAAGGTCCGAATGCTCGTTGCGATGAATCCACTGCTCGTAAAGACCAGGCTCGACCATCTTGAAGTCAAAGCCTGACCAAGGATGGAACGCAAACCAGTGCCAGTCTTGTCTGTCTACCCACAAGTTGCCGATAAACAGACCTTCCGATGTACCAGTCAGGTTCAAGACGCGAACATGCTCGTTAGCTTTGGAGCCTAAGACACTGCTCACGGGCCCTGGAATGGTCAAATGTGTTAGCATACTGATAGACTTGGAAAGCATCAATATCTTGGGGCGGATGTCTTACCTCCGGATGCACAGATGAATTTCGACCGACTCAATTTTGGCAAGATGTCGGGTGCTTCGCCAAGCTCGTCAGTAAGCGAAGGGATCATGCTCCAGATGTCAATCTTGATGTGATCCGCCAGAGATGAGATGAGTTCCAGGTTGGGTATCACATCTCGTGGACCAAGGACGCAGTGTAGCCCAAATAGTGGTGCTATAACAACGTCCATCAAAATACCCGCTCCCTTGATTCATGTTAGCATCAAAGCGACTCCTTCAATCAGACTTGATTGATTGGGATGGAAGGTTTCTTACATGGCTCATCGGGAATGTTGAGTATAATGTGTCACCGTCATCCCATCCTTTCGCCCAAGGCTCCATGCCTTCATGAGGAGGCAGAAGCCGGACAGCGTCAACTGTACCAATCAGACCGTGTGTCCACTTGATGGGTTTTGACAGGCCAGTTGAGCCTGAAGTATGCAGAATGCAGAATGTGTCGTCAATTGCTTCTTCCCAGGTCTTTGTGTAAGGAAATGGCTTATTGTTTTCCATCAAGCTCTCATCTTCAGGAAGAAGCTCGCTCAGTAATGGCAGTTCCATGACTTGCATGGAACGTTGCTGTAAGAAGTCTTCCACTAACTGTGTGGGCCTCTCGCCGGCAGGCTTAACCCAGATATTACAATCTGCCGCATCGAGAACGGCTACAGCGCCCTCAATGCTATTCTTGGGAGAGAGGAACAAGGCCTGTAGGAATATGAATGGTCAGTCTAACGAAATTATGATACGCATCTAATGAGGAAAGACTAACAGTGTAGTTGGCTTTGATACAGGCGAATGTCAACAGGATCTGACGGAGATCATCTAGATATCGTGTCGTTAGTCAAATGTTTCGGCCATAAGGTTCATAGTTGCCAAAATGACAGTTCAAGCACCCAAAGACTTGGCTTTTAGAGGAACAAACTTACGAGGTCCGATATAACCGACGGAGCGGATCTCAGAGGTCTCTCCTAACTCTCGCTGAAGTAACCATGCTGTCTTGTCTACTGCCCTCGTAAAGGCACGAGCAGATACATGGCGGAAGCCCTGCGATAGGTCCGAAGACTTGGCCCATGAGTAGATGATACGGTCTGGCTCAGCAGAAGCAAGATCGTCCAGAATCTGAGGAATCAATCTGTTCCCAATGGTAGCTCGCTTTGTCTTACCGACAGCCATGGCTGTTAGTATGAGTGTGAGTAAGACCGGCCTACAGGTCAAGTAGATTTAAGTTTGTATGAGCTGGTAAGACAAATTGAGTTGCGACAACGAAAGAACGTCTCAAGTTGGACAAAACATAAACTCGTAACACCAGAAGCTAAGAAGCTGGGAATATGTTTAAGACTCGAATCAAGCACGTATGTATGGGTTCAATATCGTGCGTATATGAACGACACGGGTTCTGCTTGGAGAGATAGGACGTCTTATTTTCTTACTAACACTATATTCACCGAAATGTCAGGCTGACTGGCTGAATCCCGAAAGAGTAGTTCACGTACCTGTTGCTGACAGCCCCGAGGGATCAGGACCATTACCCAGGTTGGTTAGTCCCCCTGACAGGGGCTGAATACCGGCAAACTAGGATGATTTCCTCTTTCAGCTATAGTTCCATCTGAGTAAGTCCGGGATACTCGGATTCACAGCCCCGCACATGCCTACTACAGGGGGGATCAAGTTGTCCGACTCCCCGAGTAGTGACTCAGGATTACCCTGTATTTGTAATGGATTGAGTCAGGAAGTTGATGTCTTCATAACGCAAGTTCCAAAATCACGGATTGGAGTCAGATAAAATAAGACAAAAAAGGGGACACTAGCTAGTTAAGCCTAAAAATACAGGTCATAGTATTGTTTTCATCGTTGTCAGCTGCAGAGTGAGGATGTCGCTCTACAGGAAAAAAAAAGCTTGATTTGCTGAGTTGTAAATAATTGACCCGCAGCCAATGAGTAAAACTCGCAGCTTGAAGTCTCGTCATTCTCGCTAGCACTTCCAGTTGTACTTCGGACGACTTTTATCATCACCTAACATACTTATTCTCATATTAGATAAACATACATGGTGTCCTGTAAAAGAGGTTCTCACCGTTCGGCTTCCACCTCTTTTGCGGAGTGCACGATACGTGAATCCCCAGCATCACTAACCACGTTTCTGACTGTAAAAGACAAAACAAGCACATATTTTAGTAAAGTTCAATTTATTTATCTATCGTTCTGTATTTTAACCGAAACCGAACTTTCTATTCAACATTTTCATTCATAAGATCTATCTGTACAGATCAAAACCCAATAACTCAACATGCAATGAATGAATTGCTAAAAACGGCACAAGTCCAATGCCAATTTTTAGCGTCTAATAAAGCGCAGATCGTAAGCCGGTGGCGTTAACATGAACTGTTCCGAGCCGGTAGATGCCCTAATCTTAGCCTGGTCCTGCGTCTCACCCGGCTCAGCCACAACCTCCCACCGGTAGTTCAGAATCAGATGCGCCAAGAAGCACACCATTGTCACTTCGGCAAAGCGCTTTCCAATGCACTGACGTGAGCCGGCAGAGTAACCGATGAAGTCCTCGTAGGAGACCTGCGCAGGTAGTAATATTAGTAACTGATTCAAAATAATTTAGTGAGGGATAAACTTACGGCCACCTTTTTGTTACCATTCGCATCTTCAGTCTCACGGATGTGACGTGCTGGGTTGTATGTCGCTGGGTCCTCCCACTTGAATGGGTTGACTCCAAATGCCGCTGTATCGAGATGCACACGTGTACCCGCAGGAATGGAGATAGTGTGTTGTTGCACCTTGGCTTCAGCTGGGTTGTCGCCCTCCCAAGTTGTGTAGCTAAGTGTAGTGTTACGTGAGGCCACGCGTGTCATCTGCATAGCTAAATCGCGCATGCGGAGTGATTCGACGGTAGATGCAAGGATCAGGGGGAGGTTAGACATTTCCTCATAGTCGAGATACCTCAGTGGCTTCTCGTCCACGCCTTCGGCTTCGTCCAGGAGGATGGTGTTCACCTTGCTGACCTCCTCATAGAGCTTTTCTTGCCAGTCGGTGTTCTTGGCGAGCAGTGACAAGACCCAAGTCAGAGTGTGCGAGGATGTTTCATGACCAGTTCTAAATTATGTTAGCAAGAGCATATTGTCGATTGCCTTGTAAACTTACACCATGAAGGAGAAAATGTTGCCTTGGACTTCCTTGTCTGACAGTCCGACATTGGCCGCTAGGTATCCCTTCTCAAGCCTCTCAGCCTTTTCCACGTCATTCTGTGAATCAACCAGCGCATCAATGAGGTTTCTGTACTTTCTTGTTCGGCCTTCAACCTCAGTCGTGTTCTCCCTTTCCTCAATTCTTCGCCTTGTGTCAGCCTGCGCATTCTTGATATGTGAGACTAAAGACCGCTGCGCCCAGCCAGCACGACGTAAGTACGACGAGGGACTCCATTCCAAGAACCACAGAGGGAAAATAGTCTGCACGAATGGTGAATCCCACACCACTTTTAGCGTCTCGGTGAACGGCATTAACTCGTCATTTTGGCGTTGTGTCTCCTTTGCTGGATCCCAGGGGATGTCAATGTTAAACCAGGAAGCACCAATGGCACCAAGTGTGACCTTCAGCATGGTTGATTTCATGTCTCGTACGACGGGTGGATTCTCTGAGTTGGCAGCTACTGGATAGATGTCCTCTTCACGTAGCAAAGTGCGCCACATGTTACGCATGTTGTACCATCCGTTCTCCATGAGCTCGTTGTTAAACACTGCCTTGACAACACGCTTGTGTCTCTCATGCTGGGCCCCATTCTGTGCTGAGGCAAGTTGAAGCCCAAAGGTGTTCAGCATGCGATAGCGAATTTTCTCAAGAGGCTTGAGGAAGATGTCGCCGTTGCGGCCAATCTCACGAAAGATCTTTGGTGATCCAAATAGGTAGGCAATGCCATTAGGTGACGTCTAGTAATGAGATTCACCCATGTCAGTCCATGATCTTTCCGTAAGAAGGGAAGCGTCACTTACTGCTTCGGTTATCACAATCATATCTGACTTTGCTTGGGCAAATTTCTTAAAAGGGTCCTTCAGAGTAAGCTTCTCCATGGGTACCAGGACTGGTATGCGAGGATACCATGAGCGTACGACGGACTCGAACAGCATAACACCGCTGTGAATCGCAGGGTGACCATTGCGGCGAACCTTGAGGACTGTGCGCATGTACGTCAGGAGCCAACGCAGCAGTAAAACGACTGAAACGCCGACGGCGCTAACGATCAGGATAGGAAAGGCCATGATGAAATGAAGAATGAGACTTGTCTCGGTGAAAGTAAGGAGGAATTGAATCAGACCGTCAGAAGTGATCAACCAGAGTCAATCTCTCCGAGGTTTTGTAGGAAGCTTTGGATCGTCCAAACGATCGTTTGGGACAGCAACTCGATCTGCAATTCAGTCGAGTCCAATCAGTATGAGATATGGGGGATACAGGATCTAGAGTTACCCAAGTCGAACTCGAGTCTTTGTACTTGCAACTTATATCGATGTACAACTGGATCGATCAATCCTTCGTGAAGCGCTGATAAATACGGACATACTCAAAACAGTGCTGTGTCTAAGCCTTGTCAGCCTGTACTGTGCTTATGCTGGTTCCAGCTGTAAGCTATCTCACCACTCGGCAGTGCGGAGGTATACCCGGAGCGGCAAGATGGGTGAGACACGGAGGGGTCAAAGTAACGGTCCGGAAGTCAGCCCAAAGCGGCAAGTGTCCTTCACAGTCAACTGTCAGTTCCGCAGCTCGTCAGCGGGGATACACATCTGATTCCCGAAAACCACTATCTAGGTTGTATTCCGTCTTACTGCAGTATCTCAACTCAAGGCAGACGCTGATAGTCATTCAAAGCCACACTGGTAAGAAGCCTGATGTGTTCAGGTACCGGACTCGAGAACTTGACTCGGGGGATGAACTCGGAGGGTATAGCCGTAGATCTTATTGTAGGTGGTTCGTTGATATTGTATACAGTTTTACTTGCTCGTATGGCTATAATATACCACTATCTCACTCTATGCTGGAAATGACTTTGAATATTTAACTCGTGTTTCTTTTACTAAACATGCCTATTTTTTGCTTCTCTAATCCAGGCTGGTCCTTCCAGCCATTTGTAATAAACTCCGTATACCTAATGATAGCGGAACAAGGCCTTAGGGAAATCCGCGAAATGACAGGGAGATGGCAAGCTTGTTGGATCTCCTCCGCAGAGCCTGAACCAGCCTCTCATGCCAAGGCCAACCGTTGGCGCTTATTGTTCCCTCTGCAATGTTGATCAGATTACCGAGCCTTGTGACGCGGGACTTGATCAAGCTAATAACAAGTTCCTGCTCATCCTCGTCGTCGATCTGCCATGCACCCACCCCACGCTGCAGCCCCTGGGACGAGGTAGACATGGATGATTCCAGCTCCGTGCGCGATGATGTTAAAGTAGCTTGAATATCCACGGCAGAAGCATTTCCATTGGAGCTGACTGTATTCATGTCATCGTCGTTTTTGTTACAGACGAATCGCTCGACCGCCTCCAGACTGGTCAGTATGCGATCACATATGGTAATGATCAGCATAACAAAGTCTGGACGAGACCAGCAGCTGCCACATCGGGTAAGTGAGTCGCAGCGCATAAGTACCGTCTTCTGACGTTTGAGGATTGTTTGTTGTGTCATAAGCGGTGTTGGTGAATTGTATGCTGACCCTGAACCCGACTCCGACCATGATGGCCCAGACGAGTATGAAGATCCCGCTGACGAGGACTTGGGACTTGATGTCGCTGATGGGCCAGCGATAGGGTCTCCCCACACAAGCTGAACTTGTAAGGCCTCGTAGATGGTAACGGCTGTCATCATGCAGCCGCAAGATGACGTGGGGATGGACGTGGGGTTAAAGACGGGATCCGAGTCTGACGGTGATGAGGAATGAGTTGTAATAGGCCGAGACTCATTTGTGACTTTGTTGTTGTCTCGGGATTTGTTGGGAGCCATTGTTGCAGTGATGCGTGACTCATCCATCAGAAAGTCCATCTGGTCAACTCCGAATTCGAAGATGCTATCTGCCGATGACGACGAGTAAACAGATGTGTGATTGTTCTGCTTACTGCTGTCTCCTCGAGCAGTCAATGCTTCAGCGGTAATACCGCGGCCTGTATGCATTTTCTCAGCAGGTATAGGCATACTGCTAAAGAAATCCCTGGCGGATGTCTCGAACTGCGGAAAGACAGCTGGGATTTGTCCAAGGGGGTCTGGAAAGAGAGCATCGCTGAAAATTAGTTGTTGCGCCTCTTCTAAACTCATATCTGGCGCTGTCGTGTTGTTGTTGCTGTCCTGGAGTGATGGCTTTGAGACTGTTGTGGCCCTCACTTGCTGTTTGGGTGATGATGGTTGTGTTGATAATGGTGATGATTGTCGTATTGTCTGCATTCTAGACCAGCGTTTGTGTATTCTTGCCTGATTTGACTGCTTGTTGACGACTATACTGTTGTCGCCGTCTTCATCCTCATTGTCGTTGCGTGTTTTTGAACCACCACCAGCGACGCTGGATCTGCGCCGTCTTGGTCTTGAGACAACCAAGTACTCGCATTTTTGGTTCTTTGCAACGCAGAGCATACAGCCATTCTCGCCACTGACACATTTGGACTAAAAGCAAAACGTCAATGAGTTTCATGTTTATCAAGTGAGATTGGAAATTGAAGGGAAAAGGTCTCTACGGTTTATCAAGAAAGACTCTCCGAATAGACAATGTGATAAATGTTCGCGATACTACCTACCTTCTGCATGCGGCATCTCTCACAAGCGGTCCGCATTGACATCCTGTCCTTGTCAAAGGGCGGGGCAATCTCCACGCTGAGGAGACGGTCTCCATCGCCAGACGTTTGCCGCAAGGTACTAAACATGGTGGTGATCTGCAGTTTAGATTTCCTGGATACTCCAGAGGTAGTACAAGTATATAGCAAACAAACAGAATCAGTAATTTGACAGGCAGGGGCATCTAGCCAGGCCGGATTTATAAATATATACCGAAGGATGGGTAGCGAGAAATCTCATGTCCGCCTTTTCGCTTTTTTTTCTCCCTGTGCTACCTACCTTCCCCATGCTGTCTCCCCTGGATTTTTAGCCGAGCTTACAATAGCGAGCCCGCGTACTGGCTGACTGGCTTGCATGTTCTGAAGGATCATGAAATAAGTCTCAGGGCAGTTCACGCCGTTTAACGATAGCACCAAGTGATCCTCCACTGTATCGTACAGCCCACAAGGGTTCACTATAAATGCGCATCTTTGCCACGGCGGAACTTTATACAGCCAATGGAAGACGGAGATGATACCAGGTTGATCAGTGAATTCAGCTAAATTCACTGGCTTATCTGTTTCATCCCAGGATCTACATTCTAGGCCTTTGGGGGGGCTCTACTGGGTAGCAGAATAAATGGCGTCCTAAGTCTAGGGGTGTAAAAATAAGTAGTCCAAGAACTATACCTTAAGAAGCATAAAGTGTCTTACTATTTTCGTCTCTTATAGTTCCAGCGGTTAATTTTTCCGATACCCTGAGGGGGGCCATACTTGTATGTTGTCCTCACCTTCCAATTTCCCTTCGGCATCCGGAAATCGAAGCCAAAAGGGCACTAGTCTACCTAAGTTCCTAAGGGTTGCGGGTCCATCCGCATAAATTCCCCTATCTCCATCCTGCATCTCAGTAAGCACTAGGCCATAAGTACAATACTGTCCGCATCCTTCTGAACCACGATCTGCCTGCCTATCTGAGGCTATACGAGAACACACTTTCGTAGTGCTTTGTCAGGGTGACTGATCTTTTATCGGACCCTGCAGAATGGAAACAGATCCCCTGCTCACGTCAGCTGACCGGAGCCCTCATTCTTACCATCCTGCGGCATTTGTTTTGTCCGGCACCAATGGTGAACAACCGGATCTAGGCTCGAAAGGAGTAGTTCGTGCTTGGATATACGGCCAGGGCGTGTCGGTGGCTTGTTGCACATGCCAGCACATAAACGGTTTCACAGCCCTACCATTCCTCCTCCGTGGAGGCGGCATCTTTCCCAATCCAGACATAAGAGCTAGACCTGTATGGGTAGATTCTACTGCAACATACGCAAGCTTCAAATGTAATAAAGACGTGGCGATGTATTGTGCAGTACTCTTAGACAGCAACATATTTAACAAACATTTATAAACTTTATTTGAAATCCCTATTCAGTATAAAACAATCAATCCTGATAAAAGAGTTCATCATGGTCAAATTCGACAGTGGTTCCGAGTCCGAGATAACAGCCGGAGACGACATTTATATCGATGACATACATGAAGTCAAACCCAAAATGAAGAACGGAAACGGTGTCTACAACGAACCCAAACATGACCAATTCCAGGATCGTGATGAGATGGAGGTTCTCATCCTTCCTGATCTATTCTCCTCCTTTATGTCGGTCCCAGCCCGTGAGAACCCCAACTATGCCAGTGTCAAAATAGACGCTGATGCTTGGATTTGCTCGTAAGTTAATTCCTTCAACTCAAACAATTATTCCTTGAGACTAACGATGGCTATTAAAGCGTGATCAACGCCGATGCCGATTGGACCAACAAAAACAAGCGTGTTGACTTTACATATCTTGCCAACATCTGGGCCCCTGACTGCAGTGCCTTTGCCTTGCGCACGTCAGCCGATTGGAACTCATGGGCCTTCCTCTTCGACGACCAGTTCGATGAAGGTCACTTGTCCAATGACCTGGAGGGCGCCATAAATGAGATTGCCAGAACACGTGAGATCATGGAGGGTACTGCCCCAAGGTATACCGTCGACTCAGAGCACCCTATTCGCTATGTCTTCCAGACATTGTGTGATCGCATCAAGCAAAGTCCAGAGGGTATGTATGTGGGAAAGCCAACATCAGAGCGATTCTACAAGCGTTGGAAGTGGGCACATGAGCTCTACTGGGATGGACTGGTCGACCAGGTTCGGACCAATGTTGAGGGCCGACAATACACACGTCATCCAGAAGAGTACATGGCCATGCGCCGTGGCTCTCTCGGTGCCTATCCTGCTCTTGTTAACAATGAGTGGGCCTACGGTATTGATTTGCCCGAGGAGGTAGCAGACCATCCTTCTGTGTTTGAGATCATGGTCATCATCAGCGACCAGATCCTATTAGTCAACGACATCCTCTCCTACGAGAAGGACCTTCGTCTTGGTGTGGATCACAATATGGTCCGTCTACTCAAGGCCAAGGGGTTGACAACCCAACAGGCCATAACTGAGGTCGGAATTCTGATCAACAACTGCTACAAACGTTATTACAGAGCACTATCAAAGATGCCTTGCTTCGGTGAGGAGGCTGACCGTGCACTACTCGGCTTTCTTGAGGTCGAGAAGAACCATGCCCTTGGTAGTTTGCTTTGGAGCTACAAGACGGGTCGTTATTTCAAGAGTAAGGAGGATGGCGCTCGGGTTAGAAAGACGCGAGAATTGTTGATACCAAAGAATCTGGCGGTGTTGTAAGATTTTGAGCAAGTTGAGATACGATGGTGGATTTCCTACAGTTTAGTCTAGATTTCAGCATTTTCATTTAGATAATCTAAGAGCACAGTATGGTTGTCATCAATGAATTTTCTCTTCCCGTCCTTCACTTGTCTCTGGCGACCAACCTATCGCGTATGTTAATGCTCCCGTGCAGAAGGTGAGCATTTCACGCATCAGATGATTTCAACGTACACATCCTAGTAGTAGGCCTCTTGCTTGGTATGGTCATGAACGAAACCGGAGACATACTAAACGCCCATGCTCAACCTCTCAATATTAACGTTTTGCACTCGCCATCATAGCTGCACGAGCATTCTCAACAAACTCCTTAAACCCTCCAGCAAGTTTATCACAATCCTTCAACTGCTCTTCAATGTTTTCATTGATCATTTCCGCATCAGCTGGCCATTCGTCTGTGGCAGGGTTGTAGGTCTCTGGCAAATGCTTTCCTGCTTCTTTTACAGCGACCATGAGTTCTTCATAGACACAGCTTTGAAGCTCTGCCTGTTCCCAGCGTCAGAGGTTATCATCTAGAGAGTTGGGTGGGTGATGGACCTTTGCTATTCGTGCGTAATTCGCTATGAAGCGCATGGCTTCAAAGGCAGGTATTCCATTCAAAACATTGTTAAAGTCTTTCGCAACGGAGGCGCCGCTTGTCTTCTGACTATTTTTGTTCGGTGTCGTCATTTGCTTGACTCACTAGGTGTATGATTCAGTAGTTGATGTTTGGTGAAGTCAGGTTGGTGTTCCAGAGTCATATTTTAGTGTTGAAACTTCTCACGTGTTGTCTCAGCCTCACTAGGCTGACTCCCTAGCCAAAGCCTCACAAGATCATCCGGCAATAGATGCCGACGATTGCCCTGGACACTACACTCCCCACCATTTCAAATGTAGTGAAGAGATCATTACTCAATTCATGCAAGTGTCAACCTTCAAATAAACGAATTATTAAAAGATGTATTCTCAGTGTCCGATCCAAGTTTTAGGGCAAAAAGAATTATATTCTAGATGAAATATTAAATAGCTATGTACAGAATAGTAGGGCCAAGAGATAAGCCATTAAGAAATAGGGCTGGACTTGGTGGGGTTGCAGGCCTTGTTGACAAAGTTGGATGTGCACTCAGGACCATCATTGCGCTCAAGCCAGTAAGCTGGCAGATCAAAGAAGCAAATAGGGATGTTGTTGAATCCCAAGTTTTCCAAGTTAAGACCCTCGGCTCCACTGGTAGCACAGTCGAGAATGGCACGGTAGTAAGGATCTCTGTTACCAAGGCCGTACTTGGCCATGTTGGCGTAGATGTCCTCAGCAGCCTCGTCGTACTTCTCACCATAGACACCGTGCTCATCAAGTCGGGCAATGTAGAAGCAGTAGCTCTCGCTATCCCTCAAGTTCATCCATTGACGACCAGTAGCATAACCGCAGTCCTCCTGGCTTCCAATACGCTTGTCGGCAACGAGGCGGAGGTTGGCAGCCTTCATGACGTTGTTGGCGATCTTGGGCTTGATGTTTCCAGAGATGGCGTTGATGAGACTCTGAACGGGCTCACTTCTATCACTGAGAAGGAACCAGCCACCGTTGAAGAACTTGGTAATGGGCGAGTGGATCCAGGGACCGTACTTGCTGGAGGCGGGAAGGGTGTTAAATACGTCTGGGGACTCGTCTTTCAGGAGTGTACCTGTAGCCAGCCTCATGGTCTTCTTGAGCTTTTCGGACGTGGCTTTAAAGATGGCGCCTAGGGCAGATGAGATAGTAGCCTGGTCAATCTCCTCCGGCTTTGTCTCTTCAGCAATGATATCGAACACGCCACCCATGATGTCAAAACCAGTAGAGATGCTCTCTCCCTATTAAAGTCAGTATCTTTCCGTACCACGCTTAAGAATCGGACAACTTACAGCTCCGGGAACCAGACCACCAATAGTACTTCCCAGACCAACGGCAGCAGAGAGCCACTTCAAGACATCCTCGGTCTTGTCTTCGTTGCCTTGAAAATCTGTAACCATCTGGCCGATCTCGAGGTTGGTGACGAGAGTCTCCTCAAGCAGTTTACCGTGAAGCATTTGGAACTTGCTGTGCATGCCCTTGATAGCTTGTAGGATCCAGTAGGAGGTTCTACCGATGGGATCCTTCAAGGGATCTCCACTCGTGCCGAATTTGTCAAAGTGCTCCTCACAACTTGGGGCACCCTGGGGCAAGCAATCGGTGCTGTCGATAAGGCCACAGCCAGACATGCCGAGGTTTCCGCTGCCATTGTTAATTGCGTGCTCCAGATTGAAGAGCCAGTTGACCTCATGTTCTGTTAATGTTAGTTGGGTTGGGAATAGCACAAGGATTGATGATGAAGCATACCCCATTGTCCCATGATCTGGATGTCGAGCTCATCACCGGCACCAGTCTCTTCCCAGACTTGAGAAGCGCCCTCAGGAGTGTCGAGAAGCCATGCTTTATCTTTGCAAAGACCATCTTTGGTGTCCCATGGGTGGTCACGCTTGGAGATGGGTGAGGCGTTGACAGCAGCCGCGAGGGCCAAGAAAGCAGTAGAAGACTTCATGGTGTAGTTATAAATGAGTGAATGAGTAAGTCAATGAATGGATGAATGAGCGAATGAGTGAGTGAGTGAGTGATGATGCTCATTCTTGGTGGCTACACGACCAACTTTATATCAGATTTGAAGGCCATGGCAGTACTACAGAAATTCAGGACGATTGTCTGTAACATGCTAATTTAGATTTGCAGCCTTGGTGAATCCTACAAGCAAGGGCATTATATTGGTCTATGTTGCAATGAGTGCGTCGATGGTTTAGATAAGCGCCTAGATAAGAATATTCGCATTGGATACTGTTTCCCAGGGCTGTGATCGACGAGAAAGTCTTGATCGGGAAGAAGGATTTTGTGGGGTTAGATGAGCTTAATGTTACATCACATGATGAGGTTGCCGTTGGGGCGGATACACGAGAGTTTCTGAGATTGACGCTGATCCTATGATAAAGCACCTTCTAGTTATGATAGAGCTGAGATATTATCACAAGTGACAAAGGCTCATAGCTGTGTTGCACAGATTGTCGCACTGGTTTGATCCTATGCCCTTGGGATTATGGGTAAGACATTTACGTGCATCGGCTGTACCCAGAGTTTCTTTAAAAGGGCTGAAAGCCGTTGAAACAAATCTAAGCTAGTGAAGTCTACACAAAGGCACATCCATAATTTGCTCCCGGTATTGCATTCAAGGCTGATGGGGAAGGTTAAAATTGCAGTGAAGACCGCAGAAGTGTGGCTTAGGCACAACGTAACAGCTTGGGAGAGGTTAAAAAAGCAGTGAAGTACCCGATTCGGTTGGCATTTAAGTCTCTAAGTCGACGTCCAGCCTATCCATCGATATTAAAGTCAGGAGAGAGCCAGCCCACGGGGTATCATTCGCATGAAATAATCTAATTTAAGCTTACATCTCAATTATTTGAGTACAGTTAGCGGCTGATAGTGGTTGGATGAGTGCTCGTAATGTCACCTATCAGAACTGACCATTCCCCTGATCTACCAGAACAAAGAGCCCCAGCTTCGAACTAGACCAGAATAAGAAGAGAAAAGGTCCCGGCAGTGTTACAGATGGCCCTGGCGACTTTTTGTTAGTGCTGCATCCTTCCATAACTCAGCCCTTTTTGAGTGTAGAATAGTTGGCATTCGGCAGATGAATTGACAGGTTGAGTTTCCCGATTTCTCTCGGACGAAAGTCAGCCTTGGTATGATCCTGGTGTCACTGAGATCGTTATAGACCGTCGGCCCGTCCAGTCGAGACACTACTACTACCTGGAAACATCATAGTTCACTGTGTCTGTCTTCGGACTTGGCGGTTCCCGAGCTCGACTAGCGACTGGATGTGCCGACGCGTATCGTTCGTGACTCGAGATCCATGTTGTGGCTGTTACGGTAGATCTAACACAGCATTTCGCAGCCACTTTGTAGATGTGAATGAGAAACAACCCTTGTCATCAGTCAATAACTGTTCTTTTTGTTAGTGAATAGGTTGCCTCTCTCAGCAGCACCTACTCAGGCAAGAGTTTTAACAAACCCCGTCTTTCAACAAGCAAACCTGTACTTATAGAATCACAGCAATGCCTTCCGTAGTTGTGGCTGTGCAGAATGCCGCAGCGTGTACCATCTTCTGAACAGGCAACAGGATATGAAACTTGACGCTTGATATCTGCTGAGGTTAGCGTCACTCAGATAAGCTGATAAGAAACTGTCTCCACCCGCACTGCGAAACTCTGTTACCCTGTACCTCGAGGTTCGACTACGCAAAATAACAGGAGACTCGTGTTAAACGTCATTCAAGAAGTTTTACTGTTCTTGGATGTGAAGTCAAATGATTTTGTGTTTTTGATAGCGTTTCCCTCTTTCAGCCGTCATTTGTGCTGATGCTGGTGGTTGACCTGTTACGTTTGAGCTACTTACTTTGCAACAAATCACATATGTTAACCTGAATTAGGATATTTTATCAGAATCACAGCAAACACGAAATAAATTCACAACTTCCTCTCAATCATGTAATCGTAGTCAATGTTTAGTACTTTATCAACTTATTAACTGATCAAAGATTTCTGACGCGCTGCGATTGATCCTCCACCATTCCCAAGTGTGGCGCCCACAGCCACACCGGTTATCAACGCCACACCCCTTCCAAAGCTCTCCGTCATCTCCAAGCTGTCCTCAAGGCTCAAGCCCAGCACCAAAAAACCAGCAGCACCAAACGCCTCCCTTCTCTCCTCTCCTCCCAACAACCGCACTCAAAATGTCAAACTACTACTCTTCGCAACAACCTCAATACCCCCAAGGCGGCGCTCCAACCGCTGCTCAAAACCTCCAGTTCTTTCCCTCCCAGTACACCACCACTTCAGGCACACCACAACAGGGTGGTGCTGGTGGCTACGGATATGGTGCCAACACAGGCGGTTATGGCGTAGGCGCGCCTGCGCAAAACTTTGCGAATCCCGCGTCTTTTGGTGCGCCGGCTGGGGTCAGTGGGAGGATGGGTGAGCAGGGTGGTTTGAGAACGGGTTGGGTAGCTGCTTTTTCGTCGGAGGGGTATGAGGGTGAACCGCCTTTGCTGGAGGAGTTGGGCGTTAACTTTGGACATATTCAAGCAAAGGTAACACAACCCAGCTGTGACACTGCGTAAAAATGCTAATGGAGATACAGACACTTGCCGTGTTGAACCCCTTTCGACGAATCGATGCGCATATCATGGACGATTCCGACCTCGCAGGACCACTCATCTTTTTCCTCCTCTTCGGCTTCATCCTTCTCTTCTCAGGCCAAGTCCACTTTGGCTACATCTACGGCCTCGCAGCCCTCGGCTCTATTTCTCTACACCTCATCCTCTCCCTCATGTCACCCTCCGAACTCGACGAAGGCGCACAAGCAGTCAACAACTTCCCCCAATACAGCAGCGATCCTTCTGCTCCTCCGCAACCGCAAGGCCAACAGGGCGGCCATTTCTCCTCGACCTTGACATACCCCCGAAGCGCTAGCGTGCTAGGATACTGCCTTTTGCCTCTTGTAGCAACGAGCTTGTTCGGCATCGTTATGCGCATGGACACACCCATCGGAATCGTCGCTACCACTGCGGCTATTGTCTGGTGTACTTATAGCGCTAGCGGTATGTTTTGCGCGGTTGGACAGATGAAGCGCATGCGAGTACTCGTCGCTTATCCTCTTGCTCTGTTCTACGTTGGATTCGGCATCATGGGTATTTTCAGTAGTCGAGGAAGCGGATCTTTCTCCAACGCTGCTGCTAAGCTTAATGCTTGAACGACAAACACAATTTCGATAGTCAATACAATCACGACAAAGCTTATGCGCAAAACTATTGTGCCGGGAAACACGACGATGAAGTACATGACGCCCTCAGCGGCAGAGATACGATGAACGAGCGCAAGGTGTGGACAGGCAAAGGCGTTCGGCAAGACAATGGAGATAAGATACGCAAGTTACATGGATTCGGGAACATGTTCCCTTTTGTACTAGAATAATACGTCACGAATAAAAGAACGAGGAAGCGGTAGTGATGAAGCGTTGAGAAAAGATACTCTCAAAAACCAAGTTTTCAAGTTATGCAAAGAACATCGTAACAACCATCTATATATGCCACACAAGCATCGAAAAAAAAGACTATATGCAACCTCCTTAATCGTGAAAAGCCTTTTTTTGAGTAACAGTGAGAAATCCGCCCATACGATTTCCCAGAACCATTTCAGTGGTCCGCCTCTTTCAAATGGCGGGCTTTTAAAAAAAATACAAATTTGTTGGAAAAAGGGCTGCCTTGCAGCAGCAGCGAGATTAAGTTGGGCTAAATAAGAGAAATTCCAGCTTTGTTCGCAAAAATCCGTCGTAGCATTTCGTTGCTCATTTAAGCCTTGTCGTCAGCACCGTTTGTGGCACCGTTTGTTTGGGGGACATCTTCAGCCTCGCCGATGAGGACGGAGTATTGGCCACCAGCTCCTGCGCCAATGATCTTCTTGTCGCGGATGGCGGTATTGTCGACCAATGTAGGAATGTGGATGTCGTCGATCGTGCCCTGGCCGGTTTGGTAGTTGCTGGAGAAGCCCCAGGAGTAGACCTTGCCGTCGGAGGCGATGGCGAAGTTGTTATCGGTACCAGCGGCGACGGAGACGATGTCCTTGACGTCTGGGAGATGTTAGTGTTTGTATTGAAAGGGTGAGTTGGCGTTTTTGGAACTTACCGGGCTGGATAGTAGGCTTGAACAGGATACGGGCATTGCCTCGCTCATCGTAGATGGCGTTGTCCTCAGACAGCTTGTCGAACTCAAAGCCAACTTGGTAACCATCGACACGACCCCAGGTCAAGAGATCACCCTTATCGGAGCAAGCAAGGGAGTGGTGCTCGCCACCATCAATCTCTGTGATGTTGTAGTCGTCAAGGTATGTGAGCTTGGCAGGTCGGAGAATAACAGCGTCATCCTCGCCAGCATTTGACTCAACACCGATCTCGCCAAAGTTGTTGAGACCCCAACCGTAGACAACACCCTCCTTGTCAATGGCAAAGCTGTGGTATGAACCACAAGCGATCTTGGCAATCTTTCCGCGAGGCAGACCGACACCCTGGGGGATAAGAGAGGACATCTTGTTGCGCTCGATAATACGTCGACCGAGCTGGTTCTGCTGACCACAGCCCCAGGCGACAACGTTGCCCTTGTGGTCGAGAGCAAGAATGTGGTTGGAGCCTGCGGAAAGGGCCTTGATGTTCTTCAGGTCCTTGATGAGGATGGGAGTGTCCTGGACCTTGATGGTCTCTGAGAAACCGAGAATACCATCGCTGGATCGGAAGGTTCCCCAGCCGTAGACGCGACCGTCTTCTGTGAGGGTGAAGCTGGCGCTGTCGCTAGCAACGACCTGAACAAACTTGGTGCCAGGAGCAAAGAACTCGTCGGAAACGGCGGTCGGTGTGCTCTCCTTGGGGTTGATTCCAGTATCATCCTCGTCTTCTGAGTCGGAGTCCTCGGCGTTGTCCATATCGCGAAGGCCACCATCCCAGTTTGTGTCTCGTCCGAGAGCGCCCTGATCGTTGACACCCCATGTCAGGATCTTGTTGTCGTGTGTCAACGCGACAGCGTGCATACCACCGCAGGAGATCTGAACGACGCCAGTAGTGGCAGCGGCGAGGTTATCATTGAGTCGGGGGCGCTTGACATCGATGGGCTTCTTGTTGTTGACGCGCTTGCTTCCGAGACCAAGCTCACCTGATGATCCTTCACCAAACACGTAAACATCGAGAATCTTGGTAGGGGCATCGTTGATCTTCTTTCCAATGCCGGGAAACTTCTTCTTGGGCTCGGCCTTCTTGACGGCAGCAGGACGAGCGACCTTGGCCTTGGCTGCAGGCTTCTTCTCCTCAGGCTCTTCGGACTCGGCCTTGGCCTTGGCTGTGGTTTTCGCCTTGGATGCAGCGGGTTTGGCGGTCTTTGCCTTTGCTGCTGGCTTGGCTGCGGGCTTGACGACGCGCTCTGTGGTCTTTGTCTTCTTGGTCTTGCGGGTGACTTCCTCCTCTTCGTCTTGCTCTACCTCAGACTCTTCTGCGCGAGTGCGCTTCTTGGACGCGCCATTCGTAGCAGGCTCGGCCTTCTTGGCGGCAGCTTTCGTAGGCTTCGCATCCTTCTTTGCAGCAGCAGCTGTGGTGGTGGTAGTAGTCGACTTCTTAGTCGCAGCCGTTCTGGCGACAGCGGTTCTTGGTGCCATATCGCGTGAAGATTTGTTGTGATGACGGAAGATTTGGGACACGCGCAGGATATGGGAATATTTTGCGCTTCAGGTAGCTCAATCAATGATGGCGATTGAGAAATAGGGTCAGGTTGCGCGAGGATAGGGGGCGAAATGTGATGGATGTGTTGTGATGATGAAAATCAAGCTCTGAGAAAAAAAAAGCTGATTTTAGGAGCGCGCGATGGGTGGGTTTTTTCTAGCAGGAAGTGATCTGACCGCGCTGGGGGTGTGATCATTTGCGGGCATGACAGGGGATGATGCTTGTTGAAGTTTGCGTCACCGCCTGAAAGCTTGAGCTAATTTGGTTGATTTGTCCGGCAGAATATTGTTAGCGCAATTGACAATAGATGAGCTTCGATTCACCGCTTTTGAGCTATCAGTCGAGGTGTTCGATACGCGATTCACACCGGTCGCGTGTTTTTTAGTTAGCGAATGAACAATAGAGTCGCACAGCACAGACAATGGATATGGTTGTCTTCAACAATTGACCCATTCCACCAACAAACGAACCAAAATATAGATGCACGTCACTGTTTTCTCACCATTTTCTTACCACGTGGCCCATTGTTGTTCACACACGCGTTCAAATAACACGACCACAATAGTTCTTGGCTAACAATACACGCACTCAACGATTGATGGTTGTCATGAATATTCTTTAATTGTCTTTGTTTATCTGGTATCTTTTGTCCCGCCGACTCAACCCAAAGTCGTCATAATACCCCAACGCCGTCCCAGTGATTCATTAATGTATTGTGTTTTCCTTAATCCCCATATCGTAGTGACAAAACATTTATTTCTTGGTAGTAAAGTCGATCTCGTTGGCAGGGTTAAAGCCGCCATCAGCAGCCTTCTCGCAAGTGCAGCCACCTAATCCATAATCGTTAGCAAGACGGTTGTTGACACAGAAACCCCAAGAGGCTGTTTGTACATACCAGCAGGACGAGATCCGCAAGCGCATGTGGCGCCGCTGGGAGAGGCGTTCTCAGAAGCAGCACGGTCGCAGGTGCATTCGCCAGCGGGGCGGGCACGGCATGAGCATCGAGGACCGTTGACGGTGTTCTCGACGGGAGCCTTGGCGCATGTGCACTGGAGAGCGGACTTTTGACCGCATGAGCAAGTGGCCTTTTGAGCTGGAGAATTGTTAGCTTTGTGTTGTGGTGATGCTGGGGGATGATGTCACATACCACAGGCACATTCGCTACCGTCGGTGCGGCAGCAGGTGGAGGGAGCGTTGACAACCATTTTGATGGATTGGAGTGTTGTAAAGTTGATGTTTGAGTTTGTTGGTAATTTGAAGAGTTGAGAGTTTGGTAGAAGAGTGAATTGGTTGTAATGTGCTTGATTCTGTTCCTTGTCTTCTGGATGCGGCGGCTCGTCGTATTTGTACTTTATCGCTTTCAGAATGCTGGATCCACTTTATCTACAGCTCCAGAGCTACGGATCCTCGGGCTGGTAATCATCGTGTCTATGATTGGTCGCAGCCTGCTGACAAAGTCTCATTAGCCAATGAACGATTGCTTATTCTTTCTTTGACGATTCTCGCCTCCCGGAACATGCCACGCTGAATACGATCCATGTCATGCGCCTGTCAGCTAACGAGCTAGAACACACTAACAAATCTCAGCAGTTTCGCTCACTCCGTCATTGGTTGATCAACTTCTCGATATCTGAAACAAGAAGTCCGCCTTTTTCGTGGCCCATCTTTATATGCTTGCTCATCAAAGAGTTGGACTATGGAGTGGAAGGCTGTCACACAGCTGCGAGGTGAAAGTGAGATAACTGGATGAGTATCTGCCTAGCTTCCGAAATAAGTTGAACTTGTTCTGCTTCTGGTTTGTTTGGAAAGTAGCTCTCTGTAGAATTCGATAGATGGGTTAGAAATCTGAGCCAAGGACTAGCCACGAGCCGTCAGTCTATTGTTGAGGCATTGACTACACTCCAATTGACGCTATATCCCTATACCATAATTATTTTATCAGCTTCATCACTTTTGTATCAACTGTCCTTGAATCTCAAAGACTCAAGAGGAGACAATGCACACCCTCTAGTGTAGTACGCTTATATTTGTCCAAGAGACGACGGACGTAACGGAGCTTTCCACCATGGGCTGCACATAATAGAGATTAATCTCTGGCGCATCAAGGTTTCAATTCATGAGAGCGTCGAGGTTTGTGCTGTAGATATCTCTGATAGAAACGCATTCTTGCAAGGTCTAGTACTATAATGTCCCGACGGCAGTGGTGTTCTCTCACTTGAAGATATCTGACAGTAGGTTTCGAATAATAACCCCCAATATAATTCGGTCATAGGCTGGTAAAGAGTCCCAGGTGTCTGCTATCAATGATTTCAAGCACCGCACCAAAACCATATACTTCAATCCCCGATTAGGCCTCAATGTTCCATTGTCATGTGATTGAGGCTGGAGGCGTAGGGTTATCTATCGCTTCGTTGAGTTTCGAGAAAGGAAGGGTGTTGATAGCAGTCTCTCCAAGTCTCTGTCCTTCTGTTTCTGATCTAGTTTCTCTATTGTTTATTAGCATGTGTTATCCAAAAGAAACACGAGGTTATAAAAGTCTCTCTTACTGTTTTGTTGATTCCCAGTGTTTGAGAAATGCTTTGGTACATGCAGCAGCGGATGCAGCAGCAAAGACCTGCCAAGTGTCGTTCTTGTGACAGTCGGCATAATTAGACACACCCCTGATGACAACAGTCGGGAAGATTTCCCAAACCCCAGCACTCTCCATTTCGAACCCTATAGCGTCTGTGCTAGCAGCGAGTCGGTCGCGATATTCCCCTGATTTTATCATCGAATCGCCTGAACCGAACTTTCCGAAGTGAATCATTGGAAGAAAAGTTTCACTATTGAGGCCGACAGGCATTCCCTCGTTGTCGTTGTTGTTTTCAACCTCACACAGTCGACCGCGTGAGACGCGCTGTTGGAGATCACATTTGAGCTCTTTGCAACTTGAACGAAGAGCAATATTGCATACAGGGTCTGACATTCTGTTGCATGCAGCACAGATAGTACATTCTGTAGGATCTTGGTGTTTGTGGCGATAATCTGTTGGGAAGAGATTGTCGGGCAAACCCTCCGGGTGATCAGTCGTGTTGTAGGTTTCCCCCAGCACCTCCTGAAGATGCTCCTGAGTTGCGATCTGTAGTCTTTCGTGATGTATCATTGACTTCAGCTTTGCCAAAAGGGATCTTATTTCAAGACTCGGTCTTCCAAGACTCTCCTCTGGAGTATCTTTCGTTTTGAATTTGTCAGGAAATCGTCTGCCGAGATCGTATTGCACAACACCAGTGCTGATGATCACGTCTCCAAGCAGGATCTCCTCTTTCATTTTACCATAGAATGGTACTCCACCACAAGTCCCTACAACAAGTGCCAAAGCGATACTCGGGTAACTCATACGGCAGAAGGCTGCAGCATTGCCCGCTGCAGCCTTGCCCGTACCAGGAAGATGTGCCAGGACCACATTGTGTTGCCCAATAACGCCATATGAGTATGCGTTCGGGTCATGAGCGGCCTTTCCGAAAGATTGGTTCTCTTTATCTTCGTCCCAATGGTGATCAAATAGGGCAACAACAGCGTCGGCCTCAAGCGGTAGGGCGCAGATAATTGCGA
Organism: Fusarium sambucinum; assembly: GCF_050947815.1. Classification (NCBI taxonomy): domain Eukaryota; kingdom Fungi; phylum Ascomycota; class Sordariomycetes; order Hypocreales; family Nectriaceae; genus Fusarium; species Fusarium sambucinum. The sequence continues at coordinate 8,771,809 of NC_139293.1, read as the reverse complement.
TCTCGAATTCGTCCCGGGATTTCGGGCGGAGTGGCTCTCTTTGCGACATCGTCTTGTGCGAAATGATAGATTCCTGCGGTGGTGATGCTTGAGGGAATTTGATGAATTATGCTTGAGCAGTAACAGATCCCTGTATGTGTTGTTGGTTGGGCAGACCTGCATGATGATAAACATGAAGTATTATTGGAAACATTTCTGATTGAACTTTTATTCTTCTACAACCAGTCAACCTAGAGTAGGAAGCTTGAAGAGAAACCAGCACTTTTAATTGAGAATATTTATTGTTATCTCACTGTGGTAAACTTGTGAAATGGGCGAGTTTAACATTTCTTTTTGTAGGATCTATATATGTAGATACGTCAAGCTTAGTCATCTAAAACAGCGGTCCTATAGTTTAGTGGTAATGACGTTGGATTTTGATACCAGTCAAAAACTTTCCGAAGACCCCGGTTCGAACCCGGGTAGGACCTCACTTTTTGCTTTTATACAACCTCGCACGGGATGAGAAAGACCGTGCTTGGGGTTATCTCACGACAGACTCGATACCTTTCCATGTCATTTTTTGGCCGGCCTGATAAATGCTCTCTAACATTTTGCGCGTATACGCGTTGATGACGAGTCGTTGCTACCATTTAACATACGAGGCCGACCTCGGAGGGCGCGGTTCAATCAGTTCGTTGGATTGGCAAATGATGATGCATGTTTAAAGATGGATCTGTCATACCGGCTCTCTCTTCAAAGATACTTCATTCTTTGTAGTCTTGGAATGCTTTCAAGTGTGACCTGACAGGCTGCTTCTGCGCCATTTTTAATAGCCGAATCTCGAGTGACACGGACTCACCTTTATTTAACTAGCACGACCCCATCTCCGAAGCCTTTCCCCAGATTTACTCCAACAAGCTTGCATAATGTCTACTCTTAACTCACCTCAGACTACAGAGTCCACCATCGTGGTGATCGGGTACGTACCCATTCTTCCGTCCCGCATACCTCTATGAACTAACATCTGCAGTGCCGGGATCATCGGTTTGACCAGCGCCCTCAAGATACAACAATTAATATCAGAGTCTCCATCTGCTGCGTCAAAATCTGTGCTTCTTGTAGCTAAAGAATGGCCAACTTCAATTCCCGGAGCTCCAATTGCCCACTCGGCTGACTATGCTTCCATGTGGGCTGGCGCTCATGTCAGGCCGATACCCGCATCAACGCCACAGCTAAGTCGTGAAGCGAATTGGGTGAAAACTACTGTCGCTGAGCTGGAGAAGTATCGCCAGAGTGAACCTGGAGTTGGAATTCGTCGTCTTCCAGGAATTGAGTACCTCGAGGATCCACCGGCTGAGTATATGAAGCAAGATGCGCTGAGTTTCACTACCGAGACTGGATTGCCGGGATACCGCAAGTTCGAGGCTCATGAACTTCCAGAGGGCATAAAACTTGGATTTGAGTATGAGACGTATTGTATCAATGCGCCCTTGTACAGTGCCAATCTGCTTCGGAAGTTCATTATTCAAGGCGGCAAGACTGTCCAACGGGACCTCAAGAGTGAATGGGAAGCTTTCATCTTGGCGCCGAATGTGAAGCTTGTGGTAAACGCCAGCGGAATGGGCTTTGGTGACACGAAATGTTTCCCTATCAGAGGTACGTTGCGCGGTTGAACCATATTGACAATTGCTAAAGATAAACAGGTCAAACGGTATTGACGAACCTCACTGCCGCCGACAAAACTATTACCACACAGAAGAAAGACGGTACATGGAGCTTCATCATCCCCAGATCATTCAATGGTGGAACTGTCATCGGTGGTACCAAAGAAATGGGCAACTGGGATCTCGAATCATCTCAAGAAACGCGGAATAAATTACTAAAAGCTGCTCAATCCATCATACCCCAAGCTTGTGACAAGGAACAAGACGTTGGTTCACTAAAAGTGATCAAGGATGTCGTCGGAAGAAGACCAGCTCGCGAGGGAGGCATGAGGGTCGAAACAGAAGCAAAGGATACCACTTGGGGAGTCAAGTATGTTGTTCACGCTTATGGAGCTGGCGGACGTGGTTATGAGCTTTCCTGGGGCGTGGCGGGTGAAGTTGCGGAGCTTGTGAAGGAAGTACTTGAGTCACAATCGGGGATGAAAGCAAAGCTGTAGACAAAGCCCCTCAGGATATTAGGAAAATTGTCCGTTGGGAACATAAGAGATGGAATTCTTAGGTCAGCTTATTCAGGTTTCTTAGGTTGTTTATTTTTGTACCCTAAAGCTCAGAGACTCCCTTCTGCTGCCCACTAGGTCCCTGACTTTGGCTGAACTTGCCATAGGATATTGTTTCCAAGATATTACTCAGGGTACTTCTTCGTCCTCGTGGAACAATTATCTCCGTTGGCTGTCAGAACTTAGTTCCACTGATGAGACGGGTGTGATTGGCACTATATTTCTAACACAAATGGTTATGAATTCAATTTATCTCGGTATATAAAAAGTAAGACAGCCATGGGCATCAATTATTCTGGCTTGCTTTTATGTCGAAGGCCACTAGCTGTGTCATGCTTGTAACTTTGAAACGCGTGAACTCAGAACAAGCAAGCATGGTGGTGATTTGACGGGTCCAGCCGGTTCTCGGAAGTTAAAGTATTGCCGAAACTTAGCATGCGGAATAGGACAATAACGGGATAAGCCCGTATGCCGAAGCTCGGAATAGCGGCATAATGGTTCAAATAACGTTCATGAAGCTATACATTTGTACATTGTATTTTTAGTGCTACATCATCACTAATATTTAGTCTCAACGTCCTTTCACTACCTTATGCAAAAGCTGGCACATTCCAAGTAGTCCCTCAGCCATATATAATATTTAGGTCGGCATGTCGGATAACGTGCAGGTGGAAGTATCCCCGGAGAGTAAAGAAACACAGCAGCCACCCTCGGAAGTGAAATCCCGTTTCGAGAACGATGGTTTCGGGCAAGTTGAGATCCCAGCAGATAAGTACTGGGGTGCCCAAACCCAACGGGCCATCGCCGTCTTCTCCACCGGCCGCGAGAAGTTTCCACCCTGTCTTATACGCACATTTGCACTGCAAAAGACCGCTGCTGCCCGAGCGAACCAGCGATTAGGATGTCTCGATGATAGACTCACGTCAGCTATTGTAAAGGCGGCTGTTGAGGTCCGCGATGGGTGTTTCGATGGTCATTTCCCTTTGACGGTTTGGCAAACTGGCTCTGGAACTCAGACAAACATGAATGTCAATGAGGTTATCGCAAATAGGGCCAATCAGATCATCTCCGAGGCCGAGGGAGCAAGCACGTCGATATTGGGTTCGAAATGCCCCGTGCATCCAAACGACCATGTCAACCGATCTCAGTCCTCCAACGATAGCTTTCCGACAGTCATGCATATCGTGACTCTGACTGAACTGCTCGATACACTCATTCCATCTCTCTCTGTGTTGGAGACCGCATTGAACCGCAAGGCTGTTGAGTTCGAATGCTTCATCAAGATCGGTCGGACACATCTTATGGACGCTGTTCCTATGACGATGGGTCAGTCATTTGACGCATTTGCACGTCAGATTGGCCACCACATTGACCGCGTACGGAACACATTTGATAGGCTGCGCGAACTTCCCCAGGGTGGTACAGCTGTGGGTTCTGGGGTCAACGTGCCGCCAGGTTTTGACTCGTTGTTTTGTGAGGAGCTAAACGTCACTATCAGCCAACGTTCTAGAGGAGAATTGTCGTACGAAAAGGTCGAATTCGTCCCAGCAGCTAGTAAGTTTGAGTCTGGGTTGTCATGACACTTTAGTGGACGTCAGTGGTGTGCTTAACGGCTTGGCCACCTCTCTGCTCAAGATGGCAACGGATCTACGCTTCCTTGGCTCTGGACCAAGATGTGGTCTCGCTGAGCTTGTGATACCTCATGACGGTCTCACATCCTCTATCATGCCCGGAAAACGCAACCCGACATTGGCCGAGGTGATGAGCCAGATTGCCTTTCAGGTCATGGGCAACCACACTACGGTTAGCATGGCTGGTGCAGCAGGGGGACACTTTGAGCTCAACGTGGCAAAGCCTGTGATTATTTACAATGTTCTCCAGAGCATAGAGCTGTTAGCGCAAGGTGTGGGATCATTCACAAGGGGTTTGGTTGAGGGCTTGAAAGTAGATGAAAAGGTTCTCAAACGTAACGTGGACAACTCACTACTGCTGGTGATGGCTCTGAACCCAGTGATCGGGTACGATGCCGTCTGTAGTATTGTGAACCTGGCGATGAAGGAAGATCTCACACCTAAAGAAGCGGCATTGAATCTTGAGTTGGTGACGGAAGAGGTTTATGATGCAACTGTAAACCCGGCTCAGATGATTGGACTGGCCTTGGACTAAGAGCTAAAACAAACGTTGAACAAGTAGCTTGGCAGGCGAGAGTATAGAGCAAGGTATCTTTAATTGAGTGTTTTGACACATATTCCGCATATTGTTTCCTTCAACTTGACCATAACTATTAAAACTATTAAAATTAACATCCCTATCTCACTATAACGAAGCCCACCCATGCTACGTACCTTCAGTCTTGCTAGTATATACTTCCATGCCGGTGGGCTATTCCACGAGGAACCTTCATGAATTCACACTTGCGACCCTTGACATAATGCTGCGGGCTCGTGCTTATCTCCCAGTCACCCCATTTCTTTACCTCCGAGCGATCCAGTAGAGTAATCACCATCTTGTCCCTCTGCTTGCCCAGTTCACGCATAGGCTTCATCCACTCTTTGTTATACTCATCCCCCCTGTGAAAAATAACCTGTTTAAGACCGGGACACCACTCCGGATGCTTACAAAACTCTTCTAGTGCTTCCTTAGTGACTTTCGGGCCGTAACCCAAGGGCGTGATCTCGAGAAGTCTTAGATCGGGACAGTTGGAGACCAAGGCGAGGAAACCCTCGTCACCGACTTTGGTAGTGCTCTGGAGAATGACGGTTCTGAGATTTGGGAGACCTTTTGCTAGACGAACCACGGCTTCATCGGTGAGTTCTTTGGCATCATTCTTTGCATCGTAGCTAACGTCGGCGTAGTTGAAAATGAAATGCCAGATCTTTCACGGACTTGACGTGGTAGGGCCAAGATATCGTCAATATGATCACTAATGATGTCACGTTAGCAATGGATGGTGGTAACGAACAGGAAGAATTGGCTTACTCAGTCAAGACAAACATTGATCCGAAGCTGATCGTTCTGGTGGATGTCCCGATAAGTTTATCATATTCACCGTCCCAATTATTTACGCTGCTTAGGAAATTGGCGTCCTTGATGCCTTTGACGACGGGTTTTAGAAGCCTCTTCTTTGGGGCGACTGTGCCGGGAGCCGGGGCATCAGCGGCTGAGTTTGATTTTTCAGATCTAATAGGAGGCATGGTAAGGGATTAAAGTGCTCTGCGTGTTGAAGATAGCTAATATAGAGGACTGAATAGTGGGAGGTTGTATGAGGCGAGTTTAGACGCGACGCGACGTAACCGTGGGGAACTACCTATTTATAGAGACTGGCTGACGTAATTAAAGTCTAAGTGGTGATACATTCCATCATTGACCATGAATTACGCCTCAGCTACCACGTGATTGGAACAATCATAGCAAGATACCCCTCCCCCTTCTCTAGCGTAACTTTAATATATCGTAGACCTCTATACACTATATATCCTTTACATCTATGGATCAACAGTGAGAACGATTACACGGTACAGCGGCCAATCCGGTATCCCTATAGAACCGTTGTCCACGTAACTGCTCTACTCCGTAGCAGTGTTAAAACGCCCAGTGGAAGGTGTTCTTTATTTACAAGACGCAAGCCTCCATAGTCGCGGCGCAATACATCCCGATACATTTGCAATGCCCACCAAGCCTCTTTAGTCTTGCTATCTGTATCATTCGTAGCGACTCCCAATTCGCCATTCAGAGCCTGCGAAACATCAGGGTCCATCTCCGGGTTAATGGCGAATGGAACAGCCTGTAGGGCCAAGTAGGCCTGCTTCAAGGCACTGCTCGTAAGCTCCCTGTGCTTTGCATACTCTTCAATGCTGAAGAACCTTTCGAGTTCTTCAGCCGTTAGAAGGTCCTTGAAGGTTTCAGGGCCGACGGTTCCGATACTCCATGATGCATTGACAGCTGCATTGATGCGGCTGTCCACATTTTCTAGGTCGTCGAAGGACTTCATGTACCGCTTGTATCTTTCGTTTTCCGCGTTAAAGAAATCTTGGATAATTGACTCAGGAGACCTTTTTGCAATGCTCTCCCGAACCGTCAGTATAGGCACGAATGGATTCCGTAGACCGAGGCCTCCCAGACGCTCCGGTAAATGGACGAAGGCATCGGGCACATCTGCCCCAAAACGATCTTTTATCATGCGCTTGACGTAGTCGACGGCCCCATGGCTGTTTTGTAAGGACTCCGATGTCTCGTCGAATAGGAATTTCTGCATCATCTGATAAGTCTCCAAGATGCTGTCAACATGGTGCAGTCCAAAGCAGTACGCTGGTTCGCCAAAGGTATGGCTAAAGAACCGCCCCATGCAGCTGTTCCATGTTTGCACCCACTCTAGTACGCTTTTGCACCCATTCAATTGCTTCTTCAGCTGTTTCAAATGTCGGTCAACTTCCTCGCGGTCGATCCTCCAAATTCCTGACTGAGGGTCAAGTGACAAATGTCCCACTTTGACTGGGCCCTCGGGCAAGCTGTCTGCAACATCCGCATCTCTTTCGCTATCATCCCCTGTGATGTATACAGAGCCAGTCTTACTCCGATTGAACGTGAGACCGAGGATGTTGGCATATTCATTCATAGCAGCCCAAGCCCTCTTGCAATGAAGTGGCTCACCACAAAGCCAAAGGTCATCGTGGAGTCGGTAAAGCAGCATGCCATCCTGTTGATTGACAACAACATCCATGACAAAGAGAACAAGCTCGCCAAGCAGCTTCTCAGGAGCATGGGCCATGGGCACACCACGGCGGCGCACTCTGGGGCTGCCCGTCAACGGAGAGTCTGGAGATGATTGCACGTTGAGAGGCGCTTGAAGGACCTTCTTGAAGAAGGAGATGGCATCTTCCGTGTAGCCAAAGAATCGCATCACGGCAAAGATAGTAGTGTGAGACAGGCCCGTAGCGAACCACTCCAAGTCAGTCTGTACTAATGCCACTTCATCCTTCAATGTTTTGTGTATGGTAGTCTCCGTTGCGAGTGTTTGTAGCAGGCGCTGTTTAATGTTGGGCTTCTTGGAATTCTCTTGTCCGTCCGTTGGATCGGTATAACCACTGGAACCAATCGTCTCAACACTCTCCGGTAGTTGGGACATGAAGAACGTGTTTATATACTGCCCCCTTCTCTCGTTTTTGACATTCGAATTGGTAGTGGCTCCAGAGGACAGGTAGTACGTGCGGCGCAACTTCTCATCGTGACAAGGCTCTGATTCGGTGTGCCATCTCCAGAACGTATCGTCTTGGAGAACGAAGCTATTCAGCGCCGCTTTGAGAGCAACGCAGCACTGAATACCAACATAGTGGATGAGGATTGCTTGCAACACATCCTCGTCCATCCATATTCTGTATTTGCCGTTCAGTTGCTGTCTTGGAAGAACAGGAACTGTACGTTATCATTAGCCATCCGTCATTTGGTCATAGATGGGGTCTTGTTCAAAGTTGAAGGTAATGAGCTAGAGCACTTACTGCCATGCTCACCAGCATCCCATTCCCAGCTGTCAATATTGGAAAATCGCATATTTAAAACATCAGCTATCTCCCCCAAAACCACCGGTTGTTCGAGAAAATCACGAAGAATCGCCTGTTTCTGGTCGCTCAGCAGATCCTCGGCGAGAAGCCCATTGATGCACCACTTGAGTGTCGTCGAGTCAAATGGTGCTTTTTCGCCAAAGATCTGTTTGCAAGAGTCACCGATGGTTTTTCTAAGAGCTTTGAGTGACTTGGCACTCTCCTCATTTTCTCCCTTGAAAAGCTCATTGAGGTAGAGATCGATCTCAACTTCATCGGTCTCCAGTGAGTCGAAAACCACCTGCTCAAACTTGTCGCACAGCTCCTGTAGCCTCTCCTTCTGTCGATCCAAGACCTCAAAGGACTCCTCCTCTGGAGATGAGCCGTCGCTGACGGAGGCAGCCATCCATTCCGTTATCAGCCGAGCGTAGAGATGACCCAGTGCTAATTTCCGACTTGGCACTTCCAGGTGCAACCGAAGAAGGACTTCATGGGCTTGCATAAAGTCGCTCGGTACAGACACATCATATTTTGACTGAGTCAGCCAGTGCTTGATGTTCTTTACTGCAGGGCTCTGAAACGCCTCAGCGTTAAGACTCCGGACCCCCTTGAGGAGAAGATTAATTCTTGCAAGTTGATCTTTTTCTTGATTAGCATTTTCCAAGATTTTATCCTTTCGTGCTTCGTGGATGGTGCGCTGCTTTTCTAGTTCATTGATCTTAGTGCGTGTAATCCCTTCAAGGGTTTGCGAAAGTGCCGAAAAGGATGCCATTTTTGCTGCTATCTGCGGAGCTGCGGGCTGTTGGTAAAAGTGGTTCAAACAAAACAAATCAAGAACAACGTTGGTAGTAGCTATGGCAATGCAGAGAAGGAGAGGAAATGCACTTTGTATTTAGTGTAGTTGGTCTAGTTATTATTTAGAAGGAATACCTAAATCGGCGCTTTCTAATTACAGTAACAAATAGAGAGCGGTGTGAGACTAGACTAGGCAGCCAGTCTTGGCAGACTAATTACTATGTGGATAATTTCACAGTGATGAGAATTAGTAAATATAGCCATTGCCCCTGGCATGACTATCATGATCGCCATGTTCTATGGGCGCAAAGAACAGCCTCTGCGACACGCGGCTTGATTCCTAGGGAACACCATGGCTGACGCATTGGGAGGTCTTCTGAACTTCGGTATTGGCCACATTCGTATTATTGAACCGTGGAAGGTATGTGTTTGTCGTCATTGACTCAGTGATTGTTCTTTACTAACCGTTTTTCAAGGGAACTGTTCTCTGCCTCGGTGGAGCTACTGTTCTCTGGGGCATTGTCAACTTCTTTTTTCTTTTTGACACGCTAAACAGTGCTTGGTTCCTGTGCAAAGATGCAAACTATAAGTCACGCTCCAACCAAAATGCAAAGTGAGAGGATTTGTCAACGGCAAAACGAATTAGCAAATTATTTAATTGAGGAAAGGCCAATCTCAGTGTTTCACTTGCCATTGGATTTTATTGTGAAGGACACAAGGACTATCAAGATAATGTACCTGCTTCCTGGTAGCCTCTGAGCTATCTTCTTCTTCAACCACTATGGCGGCCTCATGAAAATCATGTCTCCAACACTGAGGTTGCTTATATCACTGAAGAGCACTACGGTCCTGTAATAAAGATTGCTAAGCTGGATAAGGACCTTCAAGCCTGGTATCACATAACCAATAGTCATCCAGACATCAATCTATATATCAGCGCCCGTTCCACGTGGGGGTTGGAAGAAATGGTCATTGGGCAAAATGTGAATGAACTTATCGTGGTAAGCCCAGAGGCTCCGCAGCATTCCACAAATGTGTAGTGTCAATATTATAGCTTAATGCTGTTACGAGCAGTGTCTAAAATAGCAGCCCACGGAAAACTCACCGAAGGCTTTGAAAAGGTGTACACCTCAGAATGTGAATGAATGGTTCGATTTCAAGCCGAAATATGTATATATTGGAATTTCAAGTCGCGTCTGTCATTCACACACGTAAGACGAGAATAAGCAATGCGTCAGTCGTCTGAGTGCTATTAGCGCCAGAATGCTCACTTGACCAACCACCTGATGAAATGTCAGCCAGGTCCACAACCGTGACGGTGTCCGATATAAAGTACTCATGTGCAAAGCTGGGACTCAGCCTGTGAATGCTTTCCAATTACGTCTTGTTCACCATGGAATATCGGTCACGCAAACATGGCGAATGGCATGCGTCATTTCAAGCCTCCACAGGCTTCCACAATTGTGTAGAGTTGTAGCATTGTGGCTGCATGTCGCCGGGATTGCTACTCCAACTCGCTTATTCGATTGATATAATTGGCTGTTGATCATAATCACAACTGTGCTGCGACTGAACAGTGAAACTGCAACTTGGGTCCGTATATCTATTCAACAGCCGTTAACTGATGAAATTCGCCATCTAACATTGAGAGCAACTTCAATCAACATGCCTCTATGCGACTGTATTTACTCTTCAAACCCTTCACCAGGTCAGCGCCCGGATTTAATGACTAAATCACCTATGCGCAAGCTGCCAATACGACATAGCTCACCCAGGTCCAGCCGTCCTCCCCCACATATTTTGGCATCGAGAGGAACCAAACGGATCAGAGCAGACCTATGCAGGTCATCTGTTGACAACCAATCCAATGCATTAGTACAATACCATGTTACCACACCCTCTTCTTCGGAAGATGAGCCTGGTTGGCAATCTATTTATGAGGCCAATTCCAATTACTATGAAAACTCATCCTCCGAGGACGAGACTGAACCCTGGTACCATAAACGTCCCAGCCAGGAATTCAAACTTCATCAACCCCCGTTGGAGCCACAAAACCATGACCTCCAGGTCCACAGACTCAAGCTACAGCCACTATCAACTAAAGAGTTTAAGCGTTGGAGCGCTGGAGTGGAATACACTGCTCCATCAGATGACCGACTACCTCCGCGAAAACGTTTCAAGGCGTCGCATTTGCAATCAAGCCACCCGCGACACGAGGAGGCCGACAGTATCAGTGATCAGAAATTCGTCTTGGTCTCTCACCCTGTGCGATCGAGAGGTTTCTACCACCTAGCATGCCCTTACAACATCTACGCTCCAGCCAGATTTCAACGATGCCTCCAATGCCATCTGCAGTCGATAGAAGACGTCACCAAGCATCTTCTACGAGAACACTCTCGACACCATCACTGTTATATATGTAACAAAGAATTTGAGACGGTGATACACCGCGATAACCATATTATAGACAACATATGCATGAAGCGTGATCCAGACCCAATAGCTGGGCTGAATGAAGATCAGAAAGCTATGTTGATCAGCAGGGATCGGTATTATCGGGGTGAGAAGAAACGTTGGTGTCGTATCTGGTCCATCGTCTTCCCTGCCTCTAAGCCGCCTCAATCCCCGTACCTAGATCGAGGCTGCGGACTTGTCGTCTCTATGGCACGCGACTTTTGGGAATTGAATGGTCGCCAATGCGTTGCCGACTATCTGAAGGATGAGGGTTTTGATGGAGAAAGGAATGAGAACTCCCATGATATCTTATTCGAGGTAGCACTGGACGATTTGTTGAAGGAAATTGTGAAGGAGCATGAGCCTTTGACTAAATGGCGTGATTAGTTTAATTGAGAGATATTTTATAGGTTCCAATATCTCCTAGTAAGATAAACTTCCCTCAATAATAAAGTATTATTATTATATTGATGGACTGAGGGCTTGTGGTTTGATGATAGCCGGCATCGTGTACGAAAACTACGACAGTGGTTAGCTATGTGCAACCAAAGACCACGATTGACTGTGCTGGTAGTTTGTCTTGGTACGTTGCGCGATGATGGCTTTGGCTTGTGTTTAACTGAGGTTGAAAGAGGAAGTAAGGGATGATGAAAAACACATTACGATATTAATTCATTATATTATAGTAGATGTCGTTTCACTAAACAACTCAGAAGTGATTGAATCTCCAGCAAATTGAATCCTGTATTCGTCTAAAACCATGAGAGAAAAAAATATATATATGCATAAAAATAATCGTACAAGAAGGGGTATAATAAACAAGCAAGTCTATAATCCAACTACTGGCAACTGTCGTTTCTATTGCGTGCCAGTGATAAAAAACGCCTCCCAGTCGTCGTCGTCCTCTGCAGGATACTGATTGGTGGTTGGTAAAGAAGGGCTAGGATAGTGCTGAGGTTGAGATGGCATATGGGTACTGACACCGCTATGTGGATGCAATGGCGCAATGGAGGGTCCGAAATGGCTGACTTCATTTCCAGTAGACAGCAAATCATTCGGTAAAGCAAAGTCATAACTTGCAGCGAGCTGATGCGGCTGGTGGAAAGGGTTGGTGTCTGCAAAAGATGTCGAGTATTGCTCGATATTTTGTGGTAGGTTGAGCAAATCTGGCTGGTGAGATAGCGGCTGTGCTGGTTGGTACTGGACTTGTGGCGGGATAGAAATGCTATCCTGGGGCTCGGCCGTGGTTGATGAAGAACCAGGATAAATTCCGTTCAAGGCTTGGCTGATGATAGATCCGATGTCATCCCCAGTCAAGAATACACTGGAAAAGCAAGAATTGAAAGCCGATCGGAAGATATGTTCAGCTTGCGAGCGAGAGACAAAATCATCCCGGTATGGTGATGCTGGAAGGTCTGTGTCTGGGAAACACTTCTTCCAAATCATGTACCACTTCTGAACGTCGTTAGACCCTGAACGAAGTTCTAGCCTAAGTTCTTTGAGCTCACTGGGCAAAAATACCCCAGTCTGTTCAATAGTGGCCAGGATTCTGCAGGTTGCCAGATGATCACGGAGCCTACCGTCAGCGCCCAGCCCGTAAAATTGGTCGCGGCACCGCGGGCAATACAGAGCAACCTTGTTAGGTTGGGTACCCGGCTCGATTGTGACTTCCTTGACCAGATGCTGCCTTTCTATGTGTGTAGTGACATCCGAAACACTACGGTGCATGCGAATGCTTTTACAATCCGGATACCGATCTGGATCGCGCTTGTTGAAAGGGCATTCCCACATTTGGCCGCGTGGGTTCTCCGGCGGAGGGTATCTGGGTCCGTCGGGTGGAGGGACTTTGTTGTTTCCCTGGCTATTTCCGTCACCCGTACCGCTACCGGATCCGTTGGTAGGGGTTTTGTTTGGGCGCTGCTTCTTCCCGTTCCGACCAGGCTGGTTTGCACCGTCTGGGGGGCGCTTTTGACTCGAGGGTTCGCCAGTACCAACAGTGTTGTATTGACCATCGCTGAGTAGGATCAACTCCGCTGCAGGCGTGATGATCTGCGTGTCTAACCCTGAGTTGATATGTGTTAGTTCTCGTAGGAAGGCACTCGGGTAGTAGGTATGTTGTTGGAGTAAGCTGCAGTACCATTTTCATCAACACCCGACAACGAATCAAGTTTAGGGTAAGCACCATCGCTGTTGGTGTCACTATTGTCTAGTGTAAGAGTAAAAAGTCGTTTAGCGATTGTAGTAACTTCGGATTTATCGTGGTTGCATTTAGGTTTAATCATATGTAATAGGAGTTGCCGTTTAGTAAGGCTTTTGTGGGATGGTGCATTTATTGGTAAAGGTTTGTGCCGGTGCACAAACCTAAAGGGGTGAAACATGATGCAGTTGGCCGTTGGCTACAATGAGATATCACAAACAAACACAGATCGTTCGTAAAAGAAAAAGGGATAACCAACTTGATAGGAGGTCGTGGGGCATATAACCAACCTCAGGCGAAATCTGGTTTTTGCCTGTTGCAGAGAATAACCTTACTGCGCAATTGAGGAGAAGGCAGACAGACAGCGCCTCTGCGACAAAACTACAAAGCCAGGCCTGACAAAAGAGGCGCTCTACGCAGGTGTGGACGATGGGAGGTACATTTCATCCCTCCCGAACCATCAAGATGATAATTGATCATATGAATAGCACGATATGGAACTCCAAGGCGAATATTGAGGGTTAAAAGCGTTATAATACGCATTGTTATCCTCAATGAATACCCCTTCGTTCTAACAAAGAACGAGTTTCGAGGCGTTGAGTAGAACATCAAGCCGGAACAATAGCGGGTGGTTCGCTTCCAAGGAGGCCTCTTGGTTCGCCTGGTGCTCTCCGCAATTGTGGAAGATGGGGAACCTGCGTCCATCTTTTTTTGTAGAAACCCCCGTGTTTAACAAGTTGATTTGTCAAAACATGCTGCAGCCGAGTTACGTGGCCTATCAAGGCTGTCATCCAGCCGCCACTTACGGGTTTTGTCTCAGAATATCGTCCGCAACTGTGGTGAGCCATGGTTATCAACACGCAGGGCAGATTCCTCACCCATCTACTCGAAGGGCAATGCTGCGTGCTGAGCCATATTCAATTGTTCAAGTCCACGATCGCGGAGTCTACCATGGCTGGCCACAATTGCGAGGGGAAAGGGGACGCAATTGTGGGAGATGGGAGCTACAAATATATTCAACATCTTCGTGCTATTGTTTCCAAGAAGTTACACATTTGTTAAAACAATCGAAACGATCAAAGCCATCACAAACTCACCACCATGCTTGCATCTACCCAGACTTCCAAGAGGTCTGTCTCAAACACTGATTGTCTAGTGGCCTAAAAACTAATCCACCAACAGGGATTCGCTTAGGTCGCCCGCGGATCAAGAATACAATGGCCGCATTCAAGACTGGATGGCGGATAGGGGCCTCGATATCCAAGGCAGGCTGCTGGCCGGTGGCCGCAGCGGAGTACAGCCCGCAAGCCCACCACCCTCAAAGAAGGAATCAGCCGAGACAGGGCACAAGGCGCACATTTAGGCGGATTTAAATCTAAGTACTGAAGAAAATTATGTTCTGTTCTGTATTTATTGATAATTTTACTATCGCGACTATTCGCGGATTGTGGGTTGATGACCGGGAGTCAATGCATTCATTTTAAAGAATATTATTGAATTGATAGTATAGTGTAATATTCCACCAAATTGGTGGACGGGAGTAAACAGGCTAAGGCACGTCACTAGGCTTTGCCGTGTCAATCACTTCTATATGTCGTCTAGTCTAGATAAGACGCTGTAATTGATTTGGTCAAGTCTCAAGTTGCCTTAACCATACACCGCTAGCGGTGGCTGCCTTAGCCGTCTTACGTTTCTCGACCGGAGTATAATGGTAATTTATTTCATGGCGGAAACCTCTAGGATTCCTTGTCGTTCGTACCCTGTCGTAACAGGCTGTATACTGGGTATCAAGTCTCACTTCCCGTGACGTGGATTTGCCACCCCTCCGTGTGTATGTATATTATGGTAAGTACTCTTGTCGCCGGCCCCGTCTGCCTTGCGATGTTTTTTTTCCCTCTCATTTTCAACCTGACCCCCTTCTTGCTTCTTCATTATCTGATCAATCTTAGATTCGTATCATCCCTACCTATTACTTTGTTTGATGCATTGCCACTGTGACAGGCACATCTACCTTGACCGCCAGTCTGATATCACGGACGCCGACCTGCCAAAAGACCTTTGCGAAAGACTACTTACACGCGGACAGTGACATTAAGATATCACGGAAGCGACCGAACATGATCAGTAATGTGCCTCCCACGCTGTCCAGTTCAAATGTTCAAGTCAACGACAACATATCGCAACGCTTCAATGCAGCGTCGACCAGACAAACAACATCAAGCTTACGAGCCTCCGATTCCCAAACAAATAGACACAAGAAACTAAGCCTACTGGCCCCAAGTGAGATAATTGTTGAACCTCTGAACCTCTGAACAAGTGAAGGAAGCTGACATTAATCTACGTTTCTCGTAGAACCGCCAGAAGTCTACAAAGAAGAGCCATCCGATATTCGTGTGTTCGACAGTACATGGCTTTGTCAAAGCCCACCCCAGGTAGGGTCGCTTGATAGAGCGTTGTTGCAGAAGGAAGAGGTATCTGAAACACCGGGATCATCACTCCGATATATGTCAGGTAAGAAGATTGGGAGTGAATATCGTTCGGATCCTGACAGGCCCTCATTTGACATATTCGAGCAATGTTCGAGTTGGCCGCAATCAGATAGCAGAACATGCATCCCTTCACCAAACCCGAATAAAAGGCCAGCCAAGCGAGGTGAGGGTTGTGGAGTGCCCCAGAAAAGGAGCCGCACATCTGAACATGACGAAAATACTGCTGAACTCAATGAGGACGTAGATCCTCGTTTGGGTGGTGACGATGTCGAGAATAGGAAAGGAGAGACATTTGCATGTCCATACTACAGGAAGGACCCTGAGCGCCATTTGGAGTGCATCAATCTCCGAATGGCCCGTATCTCAGACGTTAAGCAACATCTAAAAAGAAAACATACAGCTCGTTACAATTGCCTAAGGTGCTCTGAAGGGTTCTCATCACAAAAGGTCTACGACCACCATATTAGACAAGAGAATTGCTGCCAGGATTCGGCAGCGAATATTGACTGCGTCTCACCAGCTGCACAAGATGCTATCAAAGTGCGCTTCGAGAGGAGCCTATCATCGAAAGAACAGTGGTACAAAATCTGGGAGGTTCTGTTTGGGAAACAGAATCCCACAATGGACCCCTATCTTGACAATATTTTCAAGGAAGTCACTGGGATAATTCGCAGTGTTTGGAAGAAAGAGGGGGACCAAATCATCTCCAGTTCTATAAGAGGAAGAGAGTTACCCAGTTGCAATGATCAGCTTCACTCACTGCTACTCGAATTCCTCAATAAGGTTGAAACCCGTTTCGAGCAGAAACCTTCGGAAACAAATTCAAGAGAATCAACCTTGAATTCTGATATCTCCCTCGTAGAGAATATGGTTCGAACAAACTCTGAACCCAACTTTCTTCCTGCAACTACGAATCCCTTCTCAAGCGATGGCATTTTCCCGTCTTACGCTCTTCCCTCTGAAATGTCAAGTTCGCCTGTCAACTTCTCGAGCGCAGAGCCCGAAGGGGCCTTTCAGACTATTAAGAACATGTTCAACTTCTCAATCGGATCGCCGATGCCGCAGGTCGAATACCCAATGGAATTTTCAACAGCAGATCTGCAAATGCTTGGCGAAGCAGAACCATGGAGTTTCGTCGACATTCTCCATGACGATTCGGCAGACACTTCTTTGCCATTACTTCAGTTAACCGAAAACCCGTAAGTCGCTGAGGGTGAACCGCATCTCAACAACCCAAACAACTAAATAACAAAGGTACAAAACTTTGTAAAAAGCAAGACGCTCGTCTATTGCAGATATTGATGTTCTGGCGATCCTTTCAGAATGCCTCAAACTACGGATAAATTTATTCTTCAACCTGAATCTCATGGCGACGGACGGGAACAACATCAACTGGAGTGGAGGGAGCCGCAAGTTGAACTTGTTGGGGAGTCTATTGGAACCGTTATGCTGAACCTTTCCTTTTTTAGGTTTCTAATAAATCAAAGACGACGCCAGAAGCTCCGATGGTATAGTTTGTAATCACACCACAATCAGAGAAATCACTACCGGGCTCCCATATCTCGTTCCGAAGCCCAACGAAAAGCATTTTTATCGAATTTGCTGTGCTAGACGCAGTATTCTCCTCACTACATTGGCCAAACACCGACTCTTTTATCATGTCAGCCATCGAAAGTTGTATTTTGGCACCAATGTCTAAATCAACTTCCATCTCGACATGATTTGTCTCTACCATCGACACCAATGCCACGGCATCATGTTTGATCAGTTCAAGGAGTGGAATAACACCATTGGAAAGGATTGCCTGAACTTGTGGGCGGACGCCATCATCATGGTCCCTGATATTTGGGCCAGGAACGTGCGAGACCTGCAAGGCAGCGTTGTCTATTCCTATGAGGGAGATTCAACAATTTGGGTGTTAACAAAATCTAACTGGCACACGAATATGGGGCATTGACCAGGTTTGGTTATGTTGAAACATTCCCAAGAATACGTGGGCTGTTGAAACAGGGCATGTTCAGTTCACTGTGACCCTGGCATTTACTGCAAACGCGGTCACTGCAAAGGACAACAGAATCAGAGCAACTGACAAAGAATGAACGGTCAACATTTCATTGGCACAGCAAGAGGTCATTTCACTACCTAAATATCGCTGGGGCTATCGAGTCGACAGTGGAAGTGAACATCGGTCAGGAAGAGAAGGGCAAAATGCTGTTCCACGTGATACAAGAAGAGAGACGATAATCAAAGCGGTGGCTTATCAAGCCCATCCTGAAGAATACACCGATAAACCTTTGGGATGATACAATGTCGCATCAGATCTATCCCTTGCAGAAAATACCGTTAAACCTCTGCTCAATCCCGCCACATCTACTGGTATTTTATCTCTCGATGGGACTCAACTTCTAGCCACCGTCACCGGCCATGTTAAAAGACAAGGTACTCAATTTCAACATCGATGCAGATATGCTGGAGCGGGCAAATAATAATGGCTATACCTTCGACGAAACTGAAGGTGTGGCGAGCAATGCTTGTAAGCCTTGTGCTTGAGGACAGTACGAGGGCGAGTGGAACAGAGTCAATCGCGAATGGGAGGAGGGTGGGATAAATGGAAGAGCAAATAATGTGGTAAGACTATGGTCGGATATGATGAACTGTGGTAAAGAGAAGGACAAGGTTTTGATCGGAACAAGGCCTGATGGTTTGCTTGGACGATATGAAGATATGCTTCCAGTTCCTCCACGGATAGCTTCAGATGTGTAGGATATTTTGACTGCTTTGGACACTTGTGTGAAATAGATCTTTATTGTGCTTGTTCTTTCTAAACTTGCTATATGGTCCACCGTATTAACATATGGACTTTAGTAGCTTAACGACTCCATTTTAAGCTTGTCAATGGTCAGATGGCTGAGTTAGCTTCAGATCCACTAAGCTACCGAATTTCATCTCGTCGAGATAGATGTCTTTGGTTCAAGTCAATTTGAGTAACGATCCATAGTGAGGGATACGGTAGATAGAAAGAAAACGACTCGGAACAAGCGGCATTCGTATTTTTGGTATATGTAGCTATCACGAGGTTCCATGTTTGTAGCATACTGCAACACTAAAACCAGATTATTGTCGGCAAATGCGGGGTGATGATGACATACCGCAGGGTCCGAGTTTTGAGGCGGAGCTCAGTCTCACTCTATATCATGATGCTGGCGTCGATCAATTGGGTTCAGCTATATCGTAAATAGAATAGCCGCGAGTTCCGAAATACGATGATGTGGTCAGATTATTAAGACATATCATGTATAGATTTCCAATCGTTTTTTCTGTACAGTAATGTTAGCGATCGCCGTGATGGTTGCAGTGATAGCTACCCTTTTTCTCGTATTTCGACGTCAGCACGCTACAAAAGCACACTACAGAAGCACACTACAGAAGCACATGACATAGTTGCATATCACAAGTCCCGCTGATCAGCGTAATGCTGCAGTAAGATATCTAGTAGAACGATAAAGATAGGCATGGCTGATAATACCATTTTTTACTATTGTGAGCTTATACTCGTATTACTAGTGCTGATAATTGCAGCTTGTATGCAGTGATTGCTCGATTGAGCACTTATATGCGAATCGGCAGTTCCAGAAGCATGATACATATTACTATAACAAATGTAACGTAGCCATTTCTTGTATTTATAAAGTCCTGTCTTGGCCACAATCACATCCAGATATCATCGATAACATCTTGAAAGCAAACCTTCCAACCTCTCAAAATAACCAGCATCTCAATATTTAATACCAACAATATGCTTTTCACCACCGTTCTCGTCACTGCTGCCCTGGCAATGGGCGCCACCGCCGAGCCTCAAAGCGATGAACTACCCTTCAACATCATCGGCTCCCGCATTTGGAGTTCTCCAGATTGTGGAAACAACGAGAACATCGGAAACCTTGGCGAATTGACCACACACCGCGACGAGCTTGGCCAATGCTTCAAGTTCAGTGACAAGGTCAAGTCTGTCAGTCAGACTGAACACGTCAAGGGCTGCAAACGTAAGTCCCTCCACCTTTATAATGAATCACTAACTGACAAGGGACTAGTTTTGGTTTTCCAAGACACGCATTGCAGGCATGGAGAGAAGAGCCCTAAGGACTTTCAATGTCTCAAGGCCCCGACCCATTTTAATAGTTACAAAACTGTGTGCAAGTAGAGAGTACAAGGGAACTGGAAGGAAGATTGCCGCTTATGGGCGTGAATTAATATGGTGGGTGGTATAGATGATAAGATGGTTATTTAATGGGTTAATGGATTTAGCATTAGTTTTTTAGAATGGATATTCAAGAGTTATTTATGTATTTTGAGACTTTCTATTATTTGGGAAGAAATAAGATACTCCAAAACAATAAACGCTCAGTAAAAAACAGTATCATAGGGCCGCAAGGGCATGTTCTCAAACAAGATATCGTCACAAGTTATACCAGCTGGGAAAGCCTTACATCTCGCTTCTAAACGTCATTCCCAAAGTGCTTATTTTTCTGTAAAAGAAATCACTATAAATACAAGCGTTCTTTTAAAACATCCATCCTCTCATAAATAAAGTCATATGTCTCAGCTATCGAAAGAGTGTCGATGAAACTTGCTATCATCAGGTATATAAATCGATAAACACTTCTCAGACTAGATGAAATCTCGTAATTGGTACTCCTCTTTTCTTCAAAGCCGCCTCAGACAAACGCGGATTATTTAGTGTAATCTCTTCCGTACTTGGATGCGTCCAATATTGCCATCCTTCCTCTTTATCAGAAGACTCAGTATAAGCTTCTTGATAATCTCCCTCGAGAGGGACTCCTTCTAGTCGGGGGTCCGCATAGCGTAAAGGCTGTCCGTCTTTGTAGAATACCAAGTAATTTCGCTTTGATGCCCATAACGGTTGCCAACCGTAGAAGTCACTGCCAAGAAACGCCTCTTCTTTCGAAAACCCTGGATGGTATCCTGGACCGATCACTTGATATGTGTTGGGATTGGATTGGGGCCGCAGTATTATCAGTGATCTTGAGCCAAGGAAACAAGCCACTTTATCACCACTTTGACTGGCCATCGGAACACGAACGAAACTTCCGCTGCATGTCCTTGAACAGCCGGTCAATGTTCCTGAATCCGTCGAATCGAGGTATGATGCGTCAGCTTCTCGTGGGTTTTCATTATCGTGTTCATCAACGAAGATACCGGACAACCATTGCCGTATTCTCCATCTCCAGTCTTTGAGAAAGTGTCTTCCGCGATCCCTAGGGCGCTCAAATCTGACGGTACTATAGTCTCTGACATCTCCATAGGTGAGCATCATAATCAGCTTGTCAAGGCATTCATCGTCGTTATGTAAATCTGTGTTTGACAGAGCTTGGAAGACATTGACGATTGATCGAATCCGTACGGCATGCTTCCATCCTCCATCGCAGTCTATGAGTATAGGGTCATGGCCTAGCTCGTCACATAGCATACCAGCTACCTCCAAAACACCAGGCTCTACCATATATGCCGAGCATAAGGATGCACCCGCAGCATTGCTGTCAATGTAGAGCCTATTCAATGGCATTTCCAAATCTGCTACCCAGCTTGGGCAGGAAGCTCCGTTGCACATGTTTAGAAAGTCGAGATTTCCCTTCTGGACGATATGATTCAGACAGACCAACTCGAATACCTCTTTAGTAGACTTTGTATAGTCTGTTTTGACGTGCTTGCTGGTTGTTGGGGCGATTAATCCCCGAACAGCATATACTCGATCACGACTATCGGAGCATTGGAATGATGCTGCTTCCGATATCGATGCCACCCAGTCGTTATAATCCCTGTCGCGGTCTGTATCGGGTGACAGAGCCTTCCAGGCAAAGTTTTCCAGATTAGTATTCCAACAAGCTGGATGTTGAATGGCGTTTGAAGGCGGAGTTTTCAATCCAGCTATTAGGCAAATGGCGTCCCTAAGTTTCATCCACGGAATTTCTTCCCCTCCTAGCTTAACGATACAGGATTCTTGCTTTGCCAAACGAGCCTCCTGAAAAGTCCAGAGACGCTTGTTCCAATTCAGGTCTAACAATTGTTCCACAGCTTGCCACTGGGAAAGACTGAGCGGGATATGCTTATCTTTGATAAGACGCTCATCTGCGCCAGGTTTGAACTCGAAGGATATCGCTTCCGAATTAGAATCCACTGAAAGCAATTGGCTTGCTGCCCACCGGACTGTTTCCATGGCCATGATGCTCCAAGTAGTCTCAGCACTTAGCCAGATAATGACGCTTCTAGCAGTGCGATAGATCCAATGCATATTATCTACCTGCGTAGAACGTTCCGAAAGGTCTTTCTGATTTATACAAACAGAATCGCACCAGAGAATACGCTTGTCGCTAGGGTGTCTTAGGGCTCGTAGAGCTGATGCCAGGTTTGTTCCGATGTTGATATGTCCCGCCTCAGATTCAACCACTTCTTCTTCATTCGCCCGTAGTTCATTTGTAAGTGTGATGGATTCGGGATGGGCTTGGGAACCCCAACAGTAGGATAGCGCTTCAAAGTCAAATATGTTCTCCTCCGTAAAAGGATTTATCACTCTGTGCAACATGGTCCCAACCAGCGGAGCGTCAGATGAGCCGGGATGCAGTTCTAAAAACCGAAACTCCTGCTGGTCTGTTTCGCTTTCACCAATAGCCAACGGAACGTACTGAAATGAAGGCATGGCTTGAAATGGCCTGTCGACGGCTTAGTTGCGGAAAATAAAAAAAGAACGATGTTTGAGACGATAAATGTAAGAATCCTGAACCGGGATTAAATAGAAAGTGGAGGTAGCCTATCGAGGCTGTGCTTGTACCCTGGGACTTTCGGCTTGTCATACGCAGACCCGGCTGAGGTAGGCAACGGAAAGGCTAGCCTGTAAGCTGTAAGGAACAGAATCTAATTGGCCAGTTCAAGAAAGCTCTGATTGGCCCTAAGACATGGTTCCTGTTTTTCCTGTAAATTAGCCTCAACATAGGTACCCAACGACGGCGTTACTTCACTAAGACTACGATTATCTCGAGCTGCCACTGAGAAAAGGGCTAAGCTACAAGTTCTGTTCTTGCATTAGACAAGATTCTTCCTGGATATAAGAATACTAACCGTAAAAACGTAGTGATGTTCTACGGGACGGTATTCCAATAGATGTAAGTATGTCAAGATAACAGCTAGACGCGTGATTAGGAGACAAGCGGGACTGGGCCCTATTCACAATGTGAATGATTGGTACGTATACTGTCTAGTTCGGGTACGATCTGAGGGGAAAGTACCCTTGGGGCATAGGATCAATGTGCCACAACTTTGACGACATGTTGTTAAAACAGCTTGACCATTCCTTCTTCAGACCATCAGGCAAATCCCAATGCAGAACATCATCTTTAAGTCTCATCCGAACCAGGTGTCGTAGTTCTCCAGCCTGATCACCGTCCTTGAAGCAATCTCGTCTGTGTAGTATGAAGAGATTGTTGATGAAGTGAATATCACCTGGCTGAGTCTTGATTTCCAATTGCACCCGTCTAGCAGCATTCTCGATATCATCCAGAGCTTGATGTTGTTGTTTAGAAATAGCCGGAAGGCTAGGGGAACGTGGGTGGATTGCATTTCCAACAAGCGGAATGCGTCCAAAGTTGACAATGAATCTCTTATCGTGATAGAAGAATATCGGTCTGGGACAGGCCTCCTGGCTTGGAGATGTTAGCATGGATCAAAGAAGAACGGATGTGCTAGTGGCGTTCTGACCTTGGAAATACCCAATCCGACTGAGACAGAAGACGGATTGATTCACCATTCAGAATGTTGTAAACGGCGTAACCCGAAGCAATGATGCATCGCCCCCCCGAGGCAGCGGAACTTCTTGTTAACCAGCTGATAATATCTCCTGCCTCTTCATTGTGAAATGTCTAGAGGATCACTGTCAGAGGCTAGGTAGGCAAGTGAGAACCATATCAGACGTACGATTTCTGATGTCGAGTGTCGATGATGCTGGCTGGTGAGTTCAGAGGAGTTATCTGCCACGATATGGACTAGATGGCAGGATTAGATACCTATCTGAAAAGAGTGGTAATGCAATACTGACCCAGCATGTTTCCCTTTTCATCTTGTCGGCCACAGCTGTTGGCAATATAAGATTGAATACCAAGGTACATCATGGTCAAATCCACCGAAGAGTGGTCCTGTGGATCTAACCCTCGAATCAAACCAAAACCTTTACCTTCGTATATATCGAGACGGATAGTGTCCAGCTTCTTCCCCAACATTGGCAGTGGGAAGTTTTCGCGGCAGATCAAATCTCCGTCTAAACCAAGAGCTACCGACGATTAGAAGCTGTCGACTCCGCGCTCATTTGGAATATACCTTTGAAGTGAAAAAGAGCATCCTTGACTTCTTGTATTTCAAAATCATCGAGATGGTGTACAAACTGAGCTTCATTCGCAAACTGATGACCATCCCAAGTTCCAGGGAGATTGATCGAAGAAGGGAATCTTTCAAAATTGGTAGTTGGATTCATCTTGGAGGAGGCATTGAAGGATGAGACAATCACGGCCCAACATAGCCAGAAAAAGGGGACAGAGATGATGAATATATATCAGAAAGCTTGGTCGGAAGGCTATCGTGGGATCTGTTCAATTTAACACGTATATGGGCAGAGTAAGCGACATGATTCCCTTCTCATCCTTGTGTACGACTGTAGAATTGGACTTGATTCTATTCAGATAGCAATGTAATGATTCATCACACAAGGCCTCACCGACATCGCACAGCTCTAGGACCCAGGGTAACGACAAAAGCAATTCTCCATTTCGGCCACTTTACTACACTCTTGCATCAGATTTCAGCCAGTTTATGCAGTGCAGGGAAGGGAAAGAGAGAAGAGACAACCAATGTGCATTTACCATGCTGCAAATGTTTTCTCATAACAGGGACCAGGGACTGGGCATACTCACTAGCATGGAGACTTGTTGTCTTGGCATTTCTTGTACTGGAGGAAGAAGTGGGCTTCTATAGACTTTATATCGTGTAGGAACAATGTTACTTCGTGAGACCTATTTTTTTCGAATTGGAAACTTGAAGCTTCAGAGCGAAAGAAAAAGTATATCAGACTTTGGAAAGCGTCTAGACCTATTAAATAAACATTTTCTCATGCTTGTAGAGCTTGTTTACTGGAAACTATATCCGTCCACCAAATTTGTCTCGCCATTCTAAACGTATGCCAATCGACATGAAAATGTCCATTGGCGTGACTTGCATGTCATAAAGCCTTCGTATTCCCTGCCGATCTTTTGATAACAACAGCTGAGCAAAGATCTAGAGCGATATATTCTCCGTGTTACCGGAGGTGCTCCGACGGCCATTAGGCATTCCCTTCTATTACTAATTCGGCTGGCTGTTACGCGGTAATAGACCCTATTACCCGCATAAGCTCTGCATTAGTCTCGAGAAGTCAGAAACGCGCTACCCAATTTCATGAGTTGATATGCTATAGACTCTCTGACCCACAGCAACAGGAACAATAAAGATTCCGCACTCCCCAGGAGGAGGTACATGTTATCTCTGCCATAAGGGCTAATGGACTTGCACTTTTGCAGTATTAGTTCTCGGCCAGTCTATGCAGTACTCAGGGCTGCGGAGGACACAATAGCATGAAAAAGAAAAGAAGAAATGGCGTCATCATGCTCATGGGCTACGCCACATACCAGTTTCAGACTAAAGGATAGATTGTCTTTATTTCAGTCATTCGATACATCATAAGCATACACTCGCTCATTGTTTCGTAATTCTCCTCGTCGTAGGCACTTTGATGGTTTTGTTCTATTATCTTAGTACTTCTGTAGAAGCCTAATGAATCTGTAACTCCTCCATCTGTGACTTCAGCTTGACGGAAGACTAAGATCGTTCTTCAAATTATAGAAGTAGCGATGCCATAAAAGAAATCAAAACCGGTCTTGTATATTGCTAGCTCACCGGTTATACCGCCGGTTGGAGAATTGCTTTGCCCAGCAGGGATTTCCGCAGATGGCATCCTTCCCGAGGGCTTCCCCTTCGGTCTCAGCCTCCTGTGCCTCCATTACCGATCATGAGCCAGATTGCGATCACCATCATAGTCCGATCCATTGTTATTCATAAACTACTGGGATAAAATGTGGTGTGGGTACCGAGTAACGCGATGAGCATCAAACTAATGATGCAGGCTGAGCTTCCGATCCTTCGGACATGCCTTGGAAGTGAGAAAATAGGATGTGGCCGTTGGACGGAGCTGCTCAAAGCTGACCGCTTACTCATTTGCTACGATGCGTCTCTTGTAAGGCTTCTTGGGAGCGTGCATTGTTACGCATGGAAGTTATCTCTATGCTCTCAGACCATACTACTTTAGGCGTACGAAAAGCGTACCATGGACGTCCCTGCTGATCTTGTCTTTTCGATCATCTAATGCAACTTGTCGTGTAACTAAGAACAAAACGCTAGGGACGCAGTTGTAATTTCTGCACCAGTGACATTGCGTCTCGATACCCTTTGCCCATGCTGCCTTAAAGGTCCCTAGGTATAGCCTTGATTTGACTGAAGATCCTACAGAGTGAGACATTGTAAGCCGACCAGACCCGGAGAGAACATTGCTGATTTATTGATTACGACAGTGAAGGCGTTGATGTGGGGTATACAAAGGTTGCCTCTGTGGTGTTGAGCGAAATAGCTGATATTGCGGTGAGACGCGATGCTAGTAGGAAATGACGATCGGATATCACAGGTCATGTTCGTTGATGTAGTGGCCATACGAAGACAAGTTTATCCTTGCAAGAATAATGAATGAGTTGATTCTGACGACTGCATGACTCCTGTCACTACTCACGTCATCTCGTCGTCAGTAGCAAAAATAAACGAAATCCGATAAGTTGTAACACCTAACTCAAAATGCTTCACAGGCCCAAAGACGTTCCCATGCATTCGGAAGCACCTCATTCTGTAGCTTCTTGAAAAAGGCATCCACAGCGACCGTTTCCTCACCCTCCAACATAATCATGCCATCATTAACCCCGTGCCAACCTTCAATAGGAAGCTTGATCTTGTCCAATCCAATGCCATGGAAGTACCGGCCCTTGAATGTCTTTTCACCACTAGACAGTAAGCGGTTAATAGTTTTACTTTTAGAGGGGTTATTATAATCTTTACCCATGTGCGACACTATCTCTAGCCGCTATTGGTCTAGTAAATACGAGCTGAGTGTATTGACAAGGGTTTAAATGCAGTCAGCAGAAACTTGCCTATGTTATAGGTTAGCTCCCTCAGCCTTGTGGCGCCACTGTTAGCACACTGCTCACGCATTGTTGCATTATTGGTCTTCACTGTGAATCATGCATCTCCTTCAGGATTGTCAGCAGAAAATTACCTACATCATAGGTTAGGTACCTGAACCTTTCTTGGCGAAAGGGGGCCTCATCTTTTGCAGCAGGCTGACCGTCTTTTACCCCGCAAACATAGGTAAGATTTTACTTCCTTCAAACTAAATCGTCTTCATGTTCCTTTATCCAGGACCACTCAATCTTTTCTGACCGACGATTGTATCTCTTCAGCATGGAAACTGACCCGGGAGAATGTGCCCAATGTGGAAAGCTGACAACCATGTGCTGCGCTGGATGCACTGGAGCACCGGAATATGAACCTGGTGATGCCATGACTATTTTATACTGTGGTCGTGATTGTCAAACGAAGGCCTGGAGCGTCCATGAGTCGAAATGCCGCATCATGAAGCGACGAAAGAAATTATTGCGTGCAGCCAGCATACTTCAAACAGCCTTGTTGACGTACCGGAATATTTGGTACGACTATGATCTCACGAAAATCGAAAAAATAGGCGGGACACTGTATTTGTATCAAAATGAGAGAGCCGACACCGCTCGTGTCAAACGGGGACCCTTCCCGGTACATCTAACGACCAATGAACATCATAAACAGGTAGCTCTGACGATTAATCAGGGCATAATAGCCCTGGCGCTATTGAGTGGTCTAGCTAAAAAACTTATTAGAGGTAAGCATTCTCGGGTATTTATAAGATATGAAATGTTTCTCACATTTAACAGAATTTTATTCGCCTATGGTTGCAACGACTTTAGAGGTATTCGATGTAAACCTGGAAACGGTACCACTTGTACCGTATCTACTTCCTGATGGCGGAGCTACCCAACCACACACATCGATCAAGGTTAATATGCTTTCCCCCACGGAGACATGGGTCATCGATACGACAGGCTGTCAATATGGATTTCGGGAGACCCTGGTTCCATACGGCAAGTACATGGCAACCAGAGACTGCAAATTGAGACAAGATTTAGAAAATGAGTCATTGTACACTTGGTTCGAAACAAGAGACTTGGATTCTTGGCCGAAGTCGAAGAAGTCCCTGGGTGAATCACCAGCACAAACACAAGACCGAGAGGAGGAAAGAAAGGCTCGTTTACACTTTGCCAATTTTGTTAAGAAAGATGTGAGCGTAGATATCCTTGATGGCTCTCCCGCTGAGTTTAAGGAAAAGGTCATAAGTTTTAGGTATATGCTAAGCAAGCATATGATGGGCTTATATATCTCTTGATTTTAGACTGTGTCGGGATACATTATGGATCTTTAAGTTGCTTTAACACTGTATGTTTTAGTTTATTATATAGTTGCTATTGCTATAATATTTCCATATATGAAGATGTGACCGTCATGGTATTATAAACATTTATGACTAAAATGCAGGAGATAAAATTACCAAGTTACTTTATATTCCTTGGGTTATACTTCTTAGGCGACTTATTTTAGTAACCTAAGGCTTAGGAGGCTAATATTTCTATTACCCACTATCTGGATAATGCAAAATGGATATCTCGAAAAGCCAGCTTTATTTACAAAAGCTGACTGAGTATTAAAATAGACATTAAAAAGTTAAGACCTGAAAAAGTTAAGAAAGAAAACTCAATATACACCCCTAGATGATAACTTGAAAAAATAAGATAAATAATAGATTTCATGTCTAGCATCTAAGTATAAATGATTGAAAAAAAGAATGAAAAATACATATGAGAGCGGGTGGGGGTCATGTTAGTATTGCAGTGCGCCTCGAGGGTCCTATTGTTTCCGGGATGCCTTCTGACGTTTCTCCCGGTTTATATCTTGGACACAGTTACAGCTCATCAGCGCTGGAACGATGCGCCCACCAGAGCCTGAACCATTCTACTGCCGGTAAAGTTAGGGTCGATAAGACAAAGATAAAGACCCCAATTTCGCCGTATCGTGCTCACCAAAAGAGGCCATATGTCCGGCGACGACGAAGAAACGGTCCCGTGACTAGCTACGGCGGACCTTCTACTACAGTCTTCCATGAGAAAATTCATGGAGCGGAATGAATACTCTGTTGCAACCCGAGAATCCCGACAAATGAAAAGGATGATCCAGCTTGTTCGTCGTGCCAGTAAGAACCCTTTAGACCCAGACTCGGCAGACGATTAGCGAAACCCGCCGGAGGCTGAGTTCAATAATAAGATTGATGACTACTTTGGGCGGACTGTATTTGAGCGTGCATTATGGTCCCGTTCCCGAGAGCAATCGGCTGAAGAAGGCCGAAACTATGAATCGGCTGGTTCCCATCTCATTGGTCCCAGAAAGGGCAAAGATCGACCTGAGGATGAAGCTGTCGCAAAGCTAAATCCCCCAGAGGAGGAAGCCGAGTTAGGCTTTGGCGATCTAGAAGATGGACAGCACGAAGGAGTCGGCCCCAGAATATTTCATTTGTCCAATCGTCCAGGAATGAACCAGGCTTTATAGCAGCAGTTCGAAGTAACATTGTTCGACCTGTCAAGCACCATATGCCACCTCCACTGGCATGAAGGAGCATCTGCTTCTCGTTGTTGCTTGATAGTTTGCGGATAGCTGCTACTTCCCAAGGTGTAAGGGCACCGGGGCTCTGACGTTCTTTAGGGATCCATGTACTTTTTGTGGGTTAGCACTGGTCACAGGCGGTGATTTGGGGGTCTCAATCACCTTTGTCGACCAACTACGCCCCCGACCTTTGGGTTTTCAAACCCTGCTAGGAGATATGGCAACACTTTTTTGCTTGGCCACACTGTGTCGTCATCAACGAAACACAAGATATCACCAGTGGCCTCTCGTGCCGCAAGAGCCATCTGTGTCCGTCTTCCAGGCTTCGGAACAGTCATAATTGTAATTGGCACATCGTTAGTCTCGTTAAGAACAGGAGATACAAGGGCTTCGACTCGTGAAACATCGCGAGGAATCGTAACAACAATGATCTCCTTAGGCTGGCTGGCAAGGCAAGAGCGCAGCGTGTTTGTAAATTCGTCTGGTGTATCAATGGTAACTATCAAGATGCTCACGGTGTTGGTCAAAAACGTTGGCTTTTCGAGGGGTACTGGAGGGCTGTATTTCTTCATCCGCCTCCTCGTTAGTATGGAGTCGTACTGAGTCCACAGCCTTTGTAGTGTCAGCCGTGGTAGCATAGAGGCAGAAAAGAGGAAGTTCAAGAGGCCGGAATTTTCTGGCACTTACCACATTCCCAGAAGAATAGCTGACATCTTGTTTTGATTTCTGACGTAGAGCGTATGATGAATAGTTGTTAATGATAAAGACTCAAGTTGGAATGTCGGCGGCGGAGTAGGAATAAATACTAGTGAGACGAAGGCTCAGTAATGGAAAAATTGCCATTATCTTCTACCTGACACAGGACTTCTCCCAGGTTTCGAGATTATCCAAGTACAGAGCAAATTGATTGCTAACGCCAACGTCGATTGAACCTCAAACCCAAGGGCTAACCCCCACGAGTTGGATCCAATCCATCATGATGTATCTTCAGGTTACAATGATGCTGCATGTTGGTTAACCATGGTGTTGGTTCTGTTCTGATATTGCTCTACCAGAATGAAGGGGAGATATAACAGACAAGGGCCATCTCAAAGACCCACTGCCAATGTTGCGCCGAGGAAGAGGCGGCCCGAGTTCCTACAGAATCCCCAACTTTGCTCAATGCCTTGAGTATGTGATTGTGATTGATCAACTGCCGAGATGACCTGACATCGCTGGTGCAACCTCGGAGGATGCTGATCTTAACTTAAACTAGAAGATATTGGTGATGTTAGTACATGAGGAGCGAGATATGTATTTAGCCAATATCGTACCCTGACATGTCCGGGGTAAGTCACGAGGACACAACCAACAGAAGGCCAACGCATATGCGAGATAATGCCTTTACATGACTTGATCTAGGTCATGATTGGTTGAGGATAAGGACGCGCGGCCAAGCTCAACCAACAGACGATTTCACAAAAGAACAAGGTTCCAAGTTGAGTGTCTGGCAAGTTTTCCAACTTCTCAACGTATCGATGAAAGATCTTCAGGATCTTCAGGATCTCTAACCATTTACATTCTATTATCTGCGCAAAGGCTGTCAGTATGAGTCGCTCAGCGGTCGACGAACCATCGTCAAGCGCGCAAGAACGCGACTTCAACAACATTGTTACCAACCTTGCCAACCAAGACACGGTGCCATGGTATCGGAAGCCAAACCTACGCAACCTCTACTTTATGCTTATACCGACATGTATGGGCATCCAGATGACCTCCGGCTTCCATTCACAGATGGTCAACGCTATGCAGATATTGCCTTCATGGATTGATTGTATGTCATGACATTGGCCTTCGTGCGACACGTTAGACTGACAATTAATGTGTTGGTAGATTTTGACAATCCTCAAGGATCCCTCAAGGGTATCATTGCAGCTGCCTACCCTCTAGGTGCTATTTTATCGCTTCCATTGATACCTATCATCAATGACCGACTCGGGAGACGTTGGTCCATTTTCATAGGATCATTCATCATGGTTATTGCTTCTTTGGTACAAGGATTTGCTAATTCTGGTACGTAATGTCCACATGGGCAAGCCCTGAGAAAACGAACTGATATAACATTCACAGCTGGTTCTTATATCGCTGCTCGCTTAATCCTTGGCTTCGGCATCCCGCCATGTTTGGTATCAGGCTCATCCTTGATCGGAGAACTGGGATACCCAAAAGTATGAATGAACTCTACAATATCTACCGAAATCGGACTAACGATTATTAGGAACGAGCAGTTTTGACATCGCTTTTCAGTGTTTCGTATTTCTTCGGTCAGATCTCTGCGGCCGGCATATGCTTTGGAACCAACGGGATAACGACCAATTGGGGGTGGCGTATTCCTTCACTACTCCAGATTGTACCTCCAATGCTTCAACTCTGCTTCGTCTTCTTTGTTCCTGAAAGTCCACGGTGGCTTGTTGCCAGGGACCGGAGTCAAGAAGCGATGGAGACGCTGGTGAAATATCATGCCGAAGGCCGAGAGTCTGAGTTCGTAAAGGCTGAGATGGCACAGATCCAGTCGACATTGCGCATCGAGATGCAGAGTACCAAGAGGTCATGGCTTGATCTTGGAGCAACTGCTGGTATGCGAAAACGTTTGTTGACTACCTGCATGTTGGGACTGTTTACGCAGTGGTCTGGCTCGACCCTAATCTCATACTACCTTGGCGACCTGCTTCAAATTATCGGCAAGGACTCTTCTCATTTCAAGCAGACCATCAATGTCAGCATATCTTGCTGGAGTCTTGTGTGCTCTTTCACTGCTTCAATGCTTGTCCGTCGCTTCAAACGAAGGCACATGTATCTAGCCTGTACAGCTAGTCTACTTGTCGTCTTCTCAAGTTACACTATTAGCATGGAGAGAGCTATCACAGCAAAGGAGAATGGGCAAGTAAATAATGCTGCCGGAACAGCTAGTATTTTCCTACTGTTTGCATACTCTCCCGCCTACTGTCTCGCGCTCAATACTGTTACCTATAGTAAGTGGGACAATCTTACCTATGATGCGGCCGAGTGTTAACGATGGAAATTAGCATACTTGGTTGAGATCTGGCCCTACGCTGAGAGATCTCGTGGCATAGCCATTTTCCAACTCTTTTCGCGCTGTGCTGAGTTCTTCACGACCTTTGTGAATCCTATTGGGCTTGCAAATATAAGTTGGCGGTATTTTCTTACTTACTGCTGCTTTCTCGCTTTTGAAGTTGTTTTTGTGTACTTTTACTTCCCAGAGACTTCTGGTAGAACTCTTGAAGAAGCAACATTTTGTAAGTCCATGAAGCCCCATCCCCCGTATTTCAGGCTGTTAACAGTGTGGTGCACTAGTATTCGAGGATGAGAAGTCATCGGCTGAAAAGGCTATCCTTGAAGTGGAGAACTCAACGGCCACCGAACTCATGCAACGAGACTCTATGGAACGTAGAGCAGAAGGGCCTCAGATGAAGAGTTAACTGTAACTACCTGTTCAGTTTTCAAATTGTATGAAGTATAAATGATATTCATGGACAGGCCATAAATAGTCTAATGGATTAAACAATATAGTTGATACTTTTGAAAAGCACTCTTTTCTCACATAAAGTTACCTATACGTTACATATTGACTATGGGCATAGAGACAATAGAAATCTAGACAACTTTCCGCAAAGAAGCTGGGGTGCTGGATTTATCCTTGAACCCTTCGTATAACTATCTGCCAAGCTCAATACACACCAGTTTGGGTAATAACCTGTTACTTTCAAGCCCGCAGGTCAGGGTTCATGACTCCAGGTAGCACGGATCGCTGCACAACTACCCCCCACGTTGTTTGCTGAATACTAGAAACTGTAACCATAAAGAAGACATGCCGCCAATGATATGAAAGCCAGCGAATGAGAGATACTATCGGGGCGGCCGCCCAGGGGAATTCTCTATATGTGACAGAGCAAATACATACATATGCATGTTAATGCTTGCATAGTCACGCTGCTCGTGGGGGTTACAGGTTGCGGCATTGCATATTGCTGTGCCGTTAGCTCCGTTGCGGTGGGTAGAATGCAAGAAGCTGGAGGACTTGATGGGGTCATAGACTCATTCTCGCATAAGAGTGTCCTGAACCTTCCTGATCTGTACAATACCCTGATATGTAGATGCTTGATCAAAACGTCATCTCCAAAGACCAACATCTCAATGTCTCTTGCTACCAGTGAAATGTAGGTTCTATGAGGTATTAATTATGAAAAGGGCAACTGACCTGCTGTAACTTTAACCACTCCTGTCAAGTGTCTGTTAAATACGTGTCTATCCTGGTTAGAGTAATATCAGGAGGCCTCGTGATAGCCTTTAGTGGTGGTTACACCTGTATACTTGCGTATAGATCTCTGGAGAGGTAATATCATGGAGGAAAGAAGGCCCGGAGAACCGATGAAATGATACACTCTGTCCTTTCCAGTAGCCGTTGTTGAAGTATATAAGGTTTGTGAGAATTGGAACGGATCAGACGAGCTCCCAAGCATCAGCCTCTCGCACTCAATACACGTTGTACTTATCTCGACCAAAACGATCTTACTTAATCTAAGCTTAGATATACCAACACAGACCATGGGTCTTACAGAGGAACAGAAGCAGCATTTTATCGAGAATGGCTGGTTAAAGTACGTTCCCCCCGTGGCCTTAGCGAAGCGGGCATCTGATACCAGACAGAATTGAAGGTGCTTTCACTGCAGATCAGGCTGCACCTTTGATGACAGATATTCAAGAGCGCCTCGGTGTAGACTTGAATGATAAGACAATATGGAAACAGTGGCGGACCAATCTCAAGCCTACTGAATGGGTTCGGGCATCCGAGTTCGCCCCGAAAGCCTGGGAAGCTATCTGCGAGCTCTCTGGTGGAGAGGACCGCATGGACCCTGAAGGCTGTTTCTGGAGCAATGGTTTCATTGTCAACCTTGGCGATGCTGCCTATGAGGGTAAAGAAACACCACTAGAGGATCTGGACGTCTTTCATGTGGACGGCCAGTTCTTTGTCCATTATCTTGACAGCACCGACCAGGCTATTCTCTGTGTACCACTTTGGACAGATGTACTCCCAGGTGGTGGTCCTACGGTCCTTTGCCCAGGGAGTGTGGCCACTATTGCCAAATGGTTGTATGATCATCCCCAGGGCTGCAATCCAGACATGGTCCCACGAAGCGATCCAAGGTTCGATGACACTTACGGGAGCCATTTTGGTTGGGCCAATGAAGTTGCACGGGCAAATGGCCGTTTCGACTTGGCGACAGGCAAGGTCGGTGATGTATTCCTGTTACATCCGTTCTTGATCCACTCCACCACATGCAATGAGAAGCGTCTTTTCCGCGCCATTACAAACTCCAAGACGAGCTTGAAGGAGCCTTATCGTCTTTATCGCACAGACGGCAACTACAGCGTTCTTGAGTAGAGCATTAGGCACGGTTTGATGAAGAAGAACGTGACGGAGAACGATTTGATGAACTGGCATATCACCGCCCCTCGGGAAGGATTCAAGCCGGGTCTCATTAATAGAAAAGTCCCGACAAAGGCTGACGTGACGCCGGTCAGTCACCTTGGGTCAATGGCAGTTATGTAAACTTTACTACTGGAGGATATGCGACTAATTCCAATTGGCAACACTTCCACCGGCAGCGATTCGTGGACATAACACAAAATCAAGGGAAATTAAATTAATTCCTCAGGATCAAGGATGGTGTTGCCAGACATGTGACATCCTCTTTCCTCAATGGAAGATTGTTCAATGTCGCATTTACACGTATTTTTCAGTGTGAAAGAAAGTCTTGCAGAGATCAAGATGCTCATTTCGAAACTAAATCATGGGTGGACAAATATGAGGCACTTAAATCGAAACTGGCTTTTGATATCGATGGCAATGGGATCAGTGGCAAATTTTATAAGTCACTGGCTTCAAGATCAGTGCCACTAAAGCAGACGCTTCTTCGAGAATGGCATGATGACCGTCTTGTACCGTGGCTACACTACGTACCTGTTAGTCAGAGTATGGAGGAGCTTCCTGAGTTAGTCTCTTATCTAACACTAACAGAGTCTGGTCAAATGATTGCCAAGGAGATAGCAAGGAACGGCCGGGAGTGGTATACAAAAGCCTTTCGTGAAACCGATCTTGGTCTGTATATATACAGGTTATTGTTGGAGATGACAAGGCTTCAAGACCCAGAGCGCACTCCAGATAGCTAGACTAGTTACTTCACATGACAATTCCGAGCATGTAGTTCACAATCTTGGTGGTATGTCTAAGCACAGCCACATAGAAACCTGTCGTCCTACTCATCCACACTACCAAAGGGTTGGACCGACTTCCAGCCTCGATGACAATGCAAGCCTCCACAGTTTAAGGCGCCGAAAACAGCATCCTGCCTACTCGCACTTGGCAGGGCTGATGCAAAAGCTTCTTTTACCTAGAGGTAATTTGTCTGGCCAATAGTAGGTGGGCCGGATGACTAGAATCAAGCATATCTAGTCTAGGCTTCAAATTACCTAAACCCCATCTGCAACACAGTGCGGTAAGGCTGATCCTCTACTATTTGAGAGATTAATTTGCGCCTGATAAGTTATTCATCTTGGTGACGTGGCTGGTTATCGTTCAAGCAGGAAAATCAATGACACGTTGCTTTTGATAACAATTTTAATAAAGAGAAAAAAAGAAAACAAATTCGCAAGCCAGTACAGTTCCTGTCCTGGTTACCGATAAATTGTCAGCTGAAACAAGCAATATTAGCGGTCTCCACAAAGCCACACTGATTTAGGGGGTTCGCAGTCATCGCAAATAAATTAATTCATCCGCCGTTGTGAGACGGGGATACCCATGGTTGAGAGGCTGTGTTTCTTTTTCTATTTTTCTTTCGTCTATTAATATTCCTCTGACCCTTCCCAATATGAGGTTGATTTGTCTGCGACAATAACAAAATTTCTGTTATAAGGACTGGCTTTCCCATTGGGAATAGAGCAGTCGTCAAAGACGTTGACAGAGTCAGTTTGTCAGCCCTAGTCCCCTTACGCTCTACGTTACTTACCACTGTCGTAGACTTTCTGCCATATTCTTATCTGGAGATCAGCTCTTATCTCTTATCGTCACTCGCCATGGACGTCAAGGCCCCCCCTCGACCGGCCATGGCATTTGACATTAAAGACAGGAGAACGCACAAATTCCTCTTGGTTCAACTTCTCGTCATAATATCCTTCGCCTTTCACACTACGACTCTTCTGTCTCTATCCAAAGTAAAAGACCAGCTAATACCATCTCGTCCACGCCTTACGATAAATTTATCAGCTGCTATCAGCCAAGTCAACGACACATCGGCGTTTCCCCCGGCTATCGCAACGAATGAGACAGAAAGTCTCGGGAACTCTGCAGCTTTGTTATGTGGCGACGTCTGGCTAGCTCTGAGTCTCATGGCTGGAACGGATGCCTTCTGGGTAGTGGCAACTTTCAACCACACTCTCATGAAGAACTGGCACTACTTTGTCAGTATGCGAATGATGGCATTGGCATCCATTCTATCGTTCTGTCTGTATATACCATCGAATTGGGGCGACAAGGCCACTCGACTTCAGGATTACTCTTTTGCCTTATGCTTGTCGTGTTTGACATACTTCTTCTTCAACTATGCACTATCGCGAGCACATCGACGTCCGCCGACCACTCTTATCAATGCCCAATTCGGAACACTTCGACACTACAGCGATAAGATGAGTCGTTCGTCGTTCGGATGGAGCCGTGCATTACAGATCTCTGCGATTATATGTTCATTCCCTACTATTCTTACTGCGATTATGCCTTTGGGATGTGTAACTGTCATCCCATTATTGACTATCCCATTTGAGGTAAGTCAATTTACTATCAACAGAACTCAGTGTCCGAGATACTGACTTGTTTGTCTCCAGTCAATTCTACTTTCTTCAAAAGGGTTGGGAAGAAGTCCAGAGTTCATACTCAGCGGTGGCATCTTCATCCACGCAGTATGCTTCACACACTGGGGTCTCTCACAAGTCACTTCAAGTCGGCGACTTGTTCTCCCGTCGTGGGCGTTTCTGACCCTCGTAGTGGCAGGACGCCTAGCCCTGGACCTGCATCTACAATCCTCATCACTCAAACACCCAGAGTTTTTGTGGGTGCGCAAAGAGGTTCTTATCTCCACAAAAAGTCTTTTGAGAATTTGTGCTTTTTGCCTGATAGCGGAGGAGTTTGGGTTACTGGTGGTATCTTACTGCAAGTTGTTCATCATACCTGTGTTTTACTCGATTAGTTTATTAGGTGTGGCGACGCCAGCAGCATACAGTATCGTCACGAAAAAGATCAAATGTTGATACAAACTAATACATACTTCAAATTGAGACATTTGTTCATGGAGTGTCCCATAACATCCATTAATCTCCAAAGCAAAACCCGCCAAGTTCTAAATAATTCTCCAGGCTTCAGGGTAGCAGGAGAATTGGAGGTTGGGAGCATGAGGGACTAAACAAGTAGGCCAATTTATACTACTTCATTATGTCTTTCTACACTCTCATTTTCCTACCCTAAGCTTGAAAAACAATTGTTACTAAAATCGTCGATCTAGACTGTGGGTTAATTAAACATCAATGAAACTATCGAGTGTGGCGTGCAACTACTGACGCTAGTTGCAGGGGTCTTTCATATATGAGGTCCGATTTCCCCTGAACACCCGCCCTTCGAACATTTATTTCTGGAATTCTCAATTGAAAAGGCTGACACTGAAAATGCCATCCACAAAGACCATTGCTGTCGCTGTCGCGGCCCTGGCTGCTTCAGGTGTTGGCGCAAGCAACTGCAAGCCTTCTCCCACGACGTCCACAGGGATTAGCGCAACAACTACGTCCGATGCTTCGGCTACAACATCCGCCTGCGACAATTACGAACTAAAAACCGAATCGGAAATCGAAACAGAAGGACTCAACTGCGATGCTCGCGGAGCGTTTAAAGATGGCAACAGCTATACTATCCCAAGTTGGACGGTGTATGATTGCGCTACTAGTTGTTTCAATTATGATCAGTTTGCGTGTCAGCTGATCAACTTCACGCCTGGGGAGGAACCAGGGATTCAGGGCTCTTGTACGCTTTATCCAGACAATGAGATTACTCCGGCGCCTAGAAGAGGAATATCCGGGTATTATGATAAGAAGTGCTTCAGGTGCAGTCCCAGTGGTGGGGGTAGGGGCGGCAGAGGGGGATCTCGAGGAGGGAGTCGACGAAGTTATAGAGGACGTGTTTGAGTCAGTCCTCCGTATACAAATACTTCCCAGGTGTAATGTGGGTGATTTAATTGGTGCGGTACTTTATGTTAATGTACAGCAGTTTTAAGTTGTTTATTTCGCTACTCTGGAGCTTCTGGATTGACGGTTCTTGTCTATAGTCTCAGTTATTTGTCACCCTCGCTGTTATCGTCGTTTTGTCTAAGCCCTTCCATTTACCTTTTCAGGTTGACTCATGGTAGAGTAATTAACCTGAGTCGGCACCAAAGACGAAGCACTCGTATGTTCACCAGCAGGATACTTTTCATCTGTATAACGATCAAGCTACTCTCATTAGCACAACCCCACATCAAATTCACAATATAACTTACCCATCGAACCACAAACAACCATCCAGCAAGTGCTGTACTGACACAAATCATCCCGATATATCCATTTCTCCAATACGGGGCATCGTCAGCTGGGAAAAGCACAATGCCCCAGAACGTCCATAAAAGACCATCTACAGCCGTCATGGACGCCAGAGTTACGCTTCGTGCTGCATCATCTGCCGTTCTTGCCAGAATGTTGCTCGCCCAGCCATACGTCAGAGGAGCTATGCCGTACGCCGAAGCCGAAAGGTACAGCGCGGTCAGGTTGCCTGGCACACTCATGTTCGGGATCAAAAGCACGATGCTGCAAACGATCTGGATTATGCAGAGTATGAAGCCGAGGGACATGCGTTGGTTGTATCTGTCAAAGACAAACGAGATGGAGAACTCGGCGACGATACCGACGGCATGGGTTGGGATGGGTATAGTGTTGACTTCGGTTTGAGTAAAGCCATCAATGTCTTTGCGGTACTTCAGGTAAAGTAGCATAAGTCCTTGGACGACGTATGACTGTAGAGCTGAACCAAGAACGGACAAGACACAAAAGACGTATCTGTAAAATTTATCAGCATCAGTGACACAACATTGACCAAGTATTGACTCACACTAAAGGGTTTCCCAGGACTCTCTCGATGAGGCTCCAGGCTTGGATGCTGTGGCCGTCCTCTCTCTTGGGTGGTAATCGATCCAGAGCTAGTTGTCTTTCCTTCTCGCTCAGATATGAAGCGTCGGTATACTCTGGGACATCCGGAAAGAAGAAGAAACCAAAGACAGCAACAGGTAGCGTGATAATGCCGTCAATCAGAAACACCCACTGCCAACCTGCAAGCCCAGCATGGCCTTCCATAGACTGGTGGATAGCAGCCATCATGGCACCGGCAAACATTTTTCCGACTTGACCGCCAACAGTGAACATGGCTGTTCGCTTGCCGATTTCATCCGATTTGCTGTAAGGGTGTCAGAACTACAATGGTCTGTTCGGGAGATACACAAGACTTACTACCATGAACCCATGATGTAGATTGATCCAGCGTAGGTACTGGCTTCAGCTACACCCATGAGGAATCGAACGGCACACAGTTGAGAGTATGTCCTGCAAGCTGCACTCGCCATGGTCAGGCCAGCCCAGGTGACAACCATTGAAGAAAGCCATATTCGAGGTCTGATCTTGTGGATGATGATACTGCTTGGTATCTGTCCTACCAGCATTCTACGAGTCTGTTAGTTTAATTGACTTGAAAATTGATTGAGGGGTTTATCGCATACCCCGCTGAAGTCATTGATAGTAGAACATTGTACTGGTTGCCATGGAGGTCAAGAGCCTCTTTCAAGCCAGCTACCTATCCCACGGTCGGTCAGTCAAACGCTTGTTTATGCTTCGGTTATAAACGTACATATGCATTGGCAAAGGCCTGTCTATCTAGAGCACTAGTTAAAATCTGAGTTCTCGAGGTTGTGATGGCAGGGCTTACCAAGGTGGTTAAAGAAGAAACTGAAACAGCAA
Source organism: Fusarium sambucinum (assembly GCF_050947815.1). NCBI lineage: Eukaryota > Fungi > Ascomycota > Sordariomycetes > Hypocreales > Nectriaceae > Fusarium > Fusarium sambucinum. The sequence continues at coordinate 8,731,114 of NC_139293.1, read as the reverse complement.
AATGTCTACCTTGGTTAGTCCACAGACAGAGATGAAACAGGAAAGACTATTTCTCACGAGAATAAAAAAATCTAGGGATTATCAGCAACATCCAAACACAAGCGGGAGTAACGCACCGAGTTTTCGTATCAGCTTCTTCTCCTCTTTACTCGTATCGCCCCAAAGATAATCAACCACTACCAAAACAAATTAGTTACATCAACACAAAAGACTTGGATAAGAACTTTACTTTTCTATTTCCGGGGATCAATTGCCGAGGATTGTGGAAAATAGAAAATGTGTGCGTCAGGACATGATCATAGATAGATTCTTCATGTTAATAATCCCGCATCTTCTATTGGACAGAAGCTACTCGGTTGTCAAGGGTCCATCAAGGTTCCCAAACTAAGCGATATTGGACCCTGAATTTTATTGATAAGATAAAAAGAATTGACTGATAATACCTCATTAAAGTAGAGATTCTGTTTTTCATCTTGAATAAAACAAGGATTCCGGAGAGGATCTAAAGGTGGCGAGTGTTCGACAGTGATGAAAATTGGACTATGCCCCGTATGGCTCACGATCATAATGAGCAATTTTGGAAGAAAAAGCCACTTAATCTGACCCTGCCATCAGGGTACCAGAAAAGTTGGCCGCTGGAAGCATAAGAGACGAAATTAGCAGGTCACTTTATGCTCCTTAGGCTATAGTCTTTAGACTACTTATTTTTATACCCTAAGACTTAGGAGGCCAACTTTTCTGCTACCCACTAGCCTGCATATGTTGTTGAGGAAATGTCTCCCACTGCCAACCCCGATTCAGCAGCCATCCTTTCATCCTGACCGCGCCGGATCTTGAGTGGCGGTTCTGGGAGACGATAGGAATCTACGTCGTGTGTGGACTAATTTAAGTACTATCACCGAATATATCGGAGGGTCTTGTACCAAACTAGGACTCTTGGACTGTTAAAATTGGCGAGGTTCAAACTACGTAGGAATGGTAGTCACCCTCGTGGGACGTGGTTTTTAGCCTACAACGATGTTTTTAAGGGATGCCAGAACAAAATATGTACTCTGCGAGAGCGCCCTGTCGCCGTTACTTCGACCATGATAGCAGAGATATGGTACGCCTGTAGGATTTGACGACATGATGATTCTTTCTACGTGGAGTCGACGATCAACTGCTTTATCACGAGGCGGCCAAGACGAAACGCTCGCAATATCCTTGAGGCCGGCCTATGTTTCTATGACATAAGATCTATTGATCTCTGTAATTCTCTCGCGCAGGTTCTCAGACACTAGAAATTGTCACTAATCGGTATCGGGGACCCTCTTCAATTCGTGGGCACCTATAATACGAGTAGGAGGTGAAGACATAGACGGTTTAAGAGTCGGATCTCAATAACATAACCTGACCCCTGTGTTCCATCTTTTACGTTCTATGCAGTCACTTCTCGTCCCGTAGCTATGGGACATGCCTGGCTCCACTTCCGCGACTTCGACGCATACCTAATCTCAACGAATACCGCAATGGCCTTTCCACTGCGCGACAGAAGACACGGCGGTGTGCTAAAGTCACAGTGGACAAGGTTGGAGTTGGCCCGAGATCATGAACCCCATCGATATCGCTTATCTCGCTGTCATGGTGTTCCTAAGCCGATAAACACACCATCGTTCCCTGTGCTGCTATGAAGACCGGTCCTGGACTGATTCAATGCCACTCCAGGCCTTTGGAAAGATTAGTCACAGGAACAGGCAATTAAGTCAAGCTGGATTGTAATCTTAGGTTATTCCTGCTATACTTAAAACTCTTTCTGCTCAACAGATAATGTCTATCTTGCTACTACCATGAGCTTCATCGACATTACCTATCGTGCTGCTGTAAAACCCTTGCTTGTTACCGTCGTTCGATGTCCACAGGAGTCAAAGTCCTTAACTTCTGTTGGCCTTCGCATGTATACGACTCGCCATTGGTATACCAAGAAGGTAGGAGAGGAGTCGGAGTTGTTGATAGACCGGTACCGGTAAGGCGAAGTAGTGATCTCAGCCGTTATCACTGATGGCTTTGCATATCAAATCAAGATGGGAGAAGGATAGTATGACTGGACTCGCAGAAGAAGTGATCGTCTATGTTGTCATGTCAGGACGATAACCCATTCCTCAGAGAGGCGCATCGTCTTGTACCAATTGCGCCAATTTCCTCCGCGCATCGTCGCCCAACATTGTTCTCCTATTGGCTCGTGCGCATGGAGGGTAGGTATACCAGCTGTGATGGGAGTTCGTCTCAATACATTTCGCCTTGAGGAAACTGCTTGACGGGAAGTTTGGTCGTTCGATGGTCTCTTGAGGGTAAAGGCGAGTGTCGTCGAAAAACGCCCAAGCCCGCTGCCGAGCGATATCTTTTTGGAGCATGTTGTCAAAAGATCCAGAAAGCTGTTTGTACATATTAGAGTCGTCGGCAAGGGTTTTGATGTCGTGAGGAAGGTGGCGAGGGACCTTAATAGGGACTGGGTATGCGATAACGTAGGTGTGGCGACTAAGTCTCGGTTCTTCGAAAAGTAACCACGACGGTATGCCCGTGTGCTTCGTACCACCATCAAACCAGGTATCTTGAATTTGAAAACAAAGGGCATCTCTGTCGTCCTCTTTGCCCATGTCAAAACGGGGAAATTCCGTGAGACGATCAAGCCCGAGTAAAGCGAACCAATGCGCAAAGTCGGGAAACGTTTCCCACCAGTTGGCATCGTATAGATCTAATTCATGTGCGTATGTGTTTCCATCGAAGTGAAACGTGTCGGGAAATTGTAGCTCAGTTTCAAGGGAAGTTCCGCCCGGGGTAACCGGAATCTTAGCAAAGCTGCACTGCGCAAACATCGCCCCATATAGAGTGCGATAGTACTCGCGGACACATAAAATACAGTCTGACTCCCTCTGGCTGATCAAACGCGTTGGCACTTGTGTCTCACAAGAAAAGAGACTGATAGCCCTAGCCATCAGCTCATGCCTAATGAATGCTTTGAAGACCCTTTTCTTTTCCAATGTTGTGAGGTCTGCGAGGTTGAATCGCGGTGTCACCGCCACACCTCTGAACATAAGATGCCCGTTGGCTGATGGTCGCTGCATCTGGGGCAGGCAAAGGTAATCTTGTGGAGGAAAGGAGGCGGTGGCTTTGGTGATATAGTCCTCTGCCAGAAGCAAAATTCTATTGTGCAGTTCGTTCAGTTGACTCGCAACGTCGTCGGACTTAAGCTGGCTAGGATGGGGAAGCTGGCCCATAGACCAATCATGTAAAACTGTACGTGCGCTCATTAAGTTTTTTTCGTCTGGAACCTCTTGGCTAGTTCGACAGAAGCGTGGAATTAGAATAATCGCCATAACGTCTTGCATCATGTCTTCGTCATAGTCGATGATATGTCGTTGGATGTATCTCTTGTCCGCAAGGTATTGTTGAAGCATGGACGGCGAGGCTTGGATTAATCGCGATATAGTTATCGTGCAATTAGTCGACATTATGATATGGAGACGCAGCTCCGCAGGGAGCTGGACGAAAGGATCCGATACAGAGAGTGACATCATATTGTCAGTCAGTCGTCGTTTGCGTTTTGGGGAGAGTCGAGTTGTTATTTGTTTCCGCAATCTGTTGACGATAGCAGTGTGAGAGAAGGAATTAGGCTGATAAATAGTTGGGAATATGCGTCTGAATGGAAGTTGATCAGATTGGCAGGCTTTAGACTGGGCTGTAGAAGATGTTGGGAAGAAGTTGCTGCTGTCTTTAGCGTGACAGAAGCTTCCTTTCTAAGTCACCTCTATCATAATGTTTATGCCGTAAGAGTTACGCCGTGGAAGAAACCTTGTTATTGAGAACCTTGGATTTGAATATTGTTAAAATTTGATCTGCGCAGACAGATTAACCTTTGTTGAAAACCTAGAGGAAATTGAGAAGGCCTGGGCGAAAGCATAAGTGATCATAAAAACATATTTCCAGTGATGAACCTTGACATAAGAAGTGGAGCTGTAACTTTGAGATTCGTGTATATATATACCTACTAGTCACGATTGCCCCCTCCAATTCCTTTCCCTCTTCCTGTTAACGCTACCGACAAATCATAAACGCTGTTCTCAACAACGCGAACGACGACATACAAACGACAAAATGACAATATCTGGATCGGATCCTTTTCTCACCCTGCCCCCGGAGCTATGTATCCAGATTTTTGTCTCAACCGACAGTCTTTCGACGGTGTCGCACTTTATTAAAGCATCCCCGGTAATGCTCAGACAGTGGCTTGTGAACAACATGCAAATTATACGGAAAATCATCAACTACGACAACAACATGATGCAAGATGCCATGGGTGTTATTCTTTTTCCACAGGTGATATCCAGTGAAGGCGGACTTTTATATGACCGCCCTGCGACCGTCATACGCACACACGTTCGCAAATGGTCAAAGTCTCAACTCCCAGACCTCCTTATGAAGAACGACGATAGTCTAGCACGACAGCTGTGCAAATTACACAGACGAATTATACTTCTTACTGAGGACTATATCACTAAGGCCACTGCTTACTTTCCACCTCGAGAATACCTCTGTCTACCACAGATGCAGGGCCTGCCTGGAGAACACCTTTTATTCAAAGGGGCTAAAGTCACACCGAGGTTTGATTCTGCAAATCTGACGCCGTTGGAAAGAAAGAGATTTGTGAAAGCGTTTCTGATGTACCACCTAATGGCGAAGACTAGCCATCTTGGTCAACTTCCCGGTGGCCTGCCACGACGCAGAGTCAATCAAGTGGAGGAAGAGGCTATTCTCTGTGTCATCGGTTATATGGAGAATCTATATGGCGCAATGTTTGCACAGTGCACTGATGCCTGGCTTCCAACTATTTCATCAGTCACGTCACCTGAAGACGGGCTACTATATCCCGATAACTTGGGGTTTGACACGGAGGTGTATGGGGAGAACGTTTTCACTGGTTCCAACCGATACTGGTACCGCCATACATACGGTAAAGAGTTCGAAAGACTTGGGCCCGGTCGTCTTTTTGATTTCTTTCGCTATGACTTGTCCAAATCGGAAGAAAGAGATAACCTCAAGCTCGAATTGCAAAAAGCCATAGCTTGGAACCATAACCACTGGCATGGCTGGAAAGAAACTCTTAACATCTTCTTAGACCCTGGTAAGTTTTACAAGGATGATTGCGAATCATTTATGTACGAGCATTTGTCTGTGGAACTTAGCATCTCATCGGGGATGGGTGGACGTTCATGGAAGATTTGTGGACAGCGAGCTTGGGTATTTTTCGATGATGATCGATTTTACCCTCAAGGGACTACAGAACGACCAACCTTCCCGTCGCACGCTTTCCTCGCGGAACAGGATAGGTTAGTTTCTCTTAAATATCGGGGCCAGCTATACAGGTGGGATAAGAAGAGGGCTTTACGACGATCACAAAAGTGGCATGACGGAATTATAGTCTGCACTGATTAAAGTGATGGCGATTGAGAATACCTTCCTACTTTACCGGCTAGGTTACAGTATAGACAGCAATGCGTTCTCGGTGAAACTGTGTGAGGAGAAGAGACAACGGAGTTAGAGACATTATTATAGCAACTGAGGTTTAGTTGAATACTTACTAAAGTTTACTAAAATATCCTGATTGTTTAGGCATCTTATACATAAACGTTAGCTAATAAGTAAACAGTTGTGGTCGAGGGACTCTAAATTGATACCGACCTAATTTAGAATGTGAATATTGACATAGAGTATGTCCCTTCGCGCCGATCATCCTCAGTAGTTGCTGCTTTCACCTCAGGAATAGCTCTGGTGCTAATCCCGCATTTGTCAATGATGCTAGAACTTGGCCATCTCAATCTACGTTCAACAACCAACACGGCAACTTGGCTGATCTTCAAACCAACAAGAGTCTATGCAAGACAAAAGATTGAAGATAAAATAAACATCGAGATTATCACCTCTACACCAGCATGACAGCCAGAAACCTCAATAAGACCTGGCGCGATATTGTCTTTGAACAGTACGAAGCCGATTATGCATCTAATGTCCCCTTTCTAATTCGCTACTTGATCTACGGCGACCAGTGGAAAACAGATATCTTAATTGAAATTCTCAACAAGATTGACGAGCCAGTTTTTCGTCAGGCTCTCCTCCGTGCCGCCAGTTCTAGAAGGCTTGAGAAGGATCCGGAATACCAAGACGATCTGATCAAGGTCCGAGCACGTGATCCGCCTTCTACTCAAAGCAAAAATAGCGCTGACTCCCAAGATAACTATGCTACTGCTAGTAGTAGAGTGGGTTATCAGTGAGAGGCTTGGACTTGCATTTGCTAGTAAAGTATAGAAACCAATAAAGCTTTCAAGGTACCTAAAGATTTATTACTGGATATGAGATATAAAGATATCCTAAAGATTAGGGGTGCTTCTGCTATACTGGATATATCTTTTTTTTTTATTCTTTTTTTTTATAATTCTTAAGCTTTTACCTAGGCCTTTTTAATTTTCTCTAGGTTTTTAATAAAGGTTAATCTATCTATATAAATTAAATTTTTAATAATAATTAAATCTAAGATTCTCTTAAAATAAGGTTTTTTTTATAATATAACTCTTTTAATATAAACCTTATAATAAAGGCTATAACTTATAAAAAAAGCTTTTATTATATTAAAAATAATAATAATTTCTTTTTTTTATAATTTTAATTAATTAATAAATTAATATTATTTAATTAAATAAAATTAATTATTAATTAATTAATCTTAGTCTTATTATATATAATTAATTTATTATAATTCTTATATATAATATTAATTATTATTATTAAGCTAAAGGCTATTAATTTTAATTATTATTTTAATAGCTTATATTTTAATATAATTAAAATTATAATTAAATATAATAAAAATATTAAATTATATATAAAGATAATAAACCTTAATATAATAAAAAAGAAAAATACCTTTATAAAAATTAAGCTAATAGCCTTTATTTATAAATTAAATTTTCTAATTTTATATAAAAATAATAAAAAGGAAAAGCTAAAGAAAATATAATAGCTTAAAAAGGTTATCTTAAAGGAAAAAATTAAATTATTTAAATAATAAAATAAGTTCTTTAAAGTATTTAATAAGCTAATTATTTTATATAATAAATAATTTAATTAATTAAAAAGGCAAATAATAATTATAGCTAAAGCCTTTAAGTTATAATATACTAATTATAGCCTAAGATTATAAATATATAACTAGAAGAAGTCTAGATAAAGAAGCCTAAAGCTAAAGGCTTAATGCAGATTATCTAGTTAATTAACTAAATAATGCTGCTTCTATTATAAGAGATTTATAATATTATTAACTAGGGTCTAGATATATCTTAACCTAGCCCTACTCTTGGGGCCCTATTAAATGTTACGTGTTGATTTCTGTACTTTACTACCAAATGCAAGCATTGAATATTGCAAACTCGACGATTTCTGCATTAGTTTGCATCATGTTAACCTTTCTGCCCTGTCGGGGGCATGCATATGAGAAAGGCTAGGCTGTAATTGACTGGTTATATTTCTGGAAATAACATATTCTCTGACAACCTCGACCTTCTACATATCTCTCATGTCGTTGGTTGTCTCCGGGCGCGGTGAAATAATTAGTCCAATTCTCGAGAAGCCAGCTGTGTGTCTCTGGCAGTTTCTTCTTCAAAATTATCCCCCCCCCCCTCTCTCCACGATGTTCTCCAAGAGTGTCACCGTCCAACCTCGATGAAGGTCGGGGTTATGGTTAGAGTAAGAGACAGTTTCTAACCATCTTGCGCCGACATGTCTAGCAGCACACGTCAAATCAGGAGCAGGCGTGGCCATAGACACGGATAGACGAAGTGACTGCGTGGGCCCTAGAAACGAAACATTTAGGTTAGTTTATGATATTTAGGTCACAATCTTGGATCGTTTATGATTCCACCATGATTTTTATGATCCTTAAGTTTTCGCCTAGGCCTTCTCAATTTCCTCTAGGTTTTCAACAAAGGTTAATCTGTCCGCGCAGATCAAATTTCAACAATGTTCAAATCAAAGGTTCTCAATGATTCCACCATAGACTTCTATTCTTCGTTTTGACTCGATGCGTCGACGGTTGATTATGTACATTATCCTCGCAGTGTTAGAGATGACTTTTTCTTTAAACACATTACCTGCTTGTGTCCTAGCAGGTATCGGCACGGCAGCGTTCCATGATAGCCAATCCAGTGGAGGGTCGTCATAAAGTCAGACCCTATAGAGGGTTCCCACTCAACGGCATATAAAGCCGTTTCCTGCGCCATTATGGCCATTTCTCTGCAGTTTTGCTCACGGTCCTCAATGGGGAGAGTATGGCCAGCCAGGAACCGCTGTAACCATTCCACGAGTTCGTATGGGCGCCATACAGGGTGAGGGGCTCTGGGATCCCACTCTCGAACCCTGTTCATATACTCTTCGGCCAGGGTATTCTGCCAATTTTGCATCAGCTTGTGCTGGCCTCGGCTCTTCTCAAAGCGAACCCTCCCACGCGTCCGCATCGCATTATGCTTGGCTGCATAATCTTCTGTAGTAACGCTTTTCCAAAGCCGGGGAACCCTGAGGGAAGCAGCCCTGGCTAGGACCTGTCGTCGTAGAGTCAGACCCTACATAAAGGGATCCCAGCGGTGATGACTGTTCCTTGGAAGAGGCGGATTCGGGAGGGGGAGTTGGTAGAGGGTCTTCAGATGATGATGGCGATGTCGATGGTGATGGGGGCAAGATGAGTGATATCGACGGAGTTCGTGGCGGCGGTGCTGTCGATAGGGTCTATCAGGTGGGTTAGTCGTAACGTTTAGGATAGAAGATAAATAACCGAAGACTCTAGACTAAAGACTTTGGAATAAAAATCATAAACTGTCTTACTAATTTCGTCTGATAGTTAGATGGATAGCGATGGTGTTGTGGTAATGACGATGATAATGGAGATATTGAAGTGTAGGTCTGGAGAATGCGCGTCACGGCTAGCGCTACTGACGGTCGAGTGCGTCGTGGATAATGATCATTGTGATCTCGATGACAAAGTTGAAAAAGAAAAGGACCAAGCTGACTATAGCGAAAAAGAAAAAAAGAGCGTAGAGTAGAAATAGAGAGAGAGGGGGGAGTGGCAAAACATCAAGCTGGAAATAAGGAAGGTGCGCCTGCTGATACTACCTAACCCGGCATGTACCTGCCTCTTAGTATACATCCAATTCTCACCTATACTTACCTCTTTTAATTTCATTTTAAAATGGTGTGTCCTTCTATTCGACGTCCCCCTTGCGTCCTCTGTCGTCGAGCAGACGGATACGGGATCCGTCCTCTGCCCTGAGACTTCACACTCTCAGAAATACGATACGCTCGAAATCCGCGCCGACACATGAAACGAGCAGGTGACCTGCACCAGTTGGTGCAAGACAGACAGAACCCCGTTGAGTAAGTAATTAGAAATACCTATAACAGAAGAACCCCACAGCTAACCACACTACTGCAGTCAAGCTGAGAAGCACAATCGGCTTCTGAGGAAGTGGTCTCTCCAGCAGCGAAGGTTGCATAAGTATTACGCTCCGACGCCAATGCAAGCTGGTTCAGCGTTAGTAGAATCAGCTAGCAAGAACTTACTGGGATGCCATCAGTGACCGGTTCCCTGCTGCCCCAAACCGCCGCCGACCGGAACTCCACGGCACCGACGATCAACTCGCTTATCACATAAGGAGGCTAAGACGAACTCAACCATGCAGGAGGCCAGTGGGCGATAAGCAAAGATCAACTCCTGAATCTATCCCTCTTCCCGACTCCCCTCCTGAATGGTATTCGAAAAGAGATGGATGACTTTACAGCAAACGCCTGTCCCAGGGTCAGATATTTCTCTTTTCGGTGGCCAACCTTGCAGCAGTGGGGGTGACAGCCCTTGGATATGTGGCACCACCGGCGCCAAGGAATCCGGGCACGAGCTAGTGCTTGGTGCTCTTCAGATCGACCAGTTAGCCGATTTGGTCACCATGGCGGCATATACTACACGGCAGCCATGAGCCTGGCAGACCTGAAGTCGTTCGGCAAGAACCGACAGAGTTGGTACAAGCCCGTTCTCGCGCCATGCACGATATTACAGGCGGCCGGGTATCCATCCACCATGTCGTTCTGGAAGCCCTGCACGGGGTCCGTCCCCTATCCTATCTGGGGGTGGCCGATACCATTTACAGTGGGTCGAAAACTCTCTGTTGAGCTTCTCCTGGTGGATGGAGGAGGACTGGCGGGAGATGATGGCCTGGGTGGCAGAAGAAACTGCTACCTATGCTCTTCAGTAAGTATTACAATGATAAACAATAGTTTTGGCATAACGACCAACTGTATTATAGGCAGGCAGAGGTGCACAACTGGCTCCTCGTGGAATGTCCGTATGGTTACTATAACCATCGGTCACGTGCTACCCATGAGGGATACACGGAGAGGGCGCGCCTGGATGCCATCCATTAGACGTTGGTGGCCGACCTCTGGGATCGTCCGCTGTAGGAGTCCCCCGTGTTGATTAAACCTCCCCGGTGCTGTTGGTGTTGAGCTGTCGTTCTTATACCTGCTAGGACACAAGCGGTTATATACTTAGGGAAAAAGTCATCCCTAACACTGCGAGGATAACGTACATAACCCACCGATGACGCATCTAGTCGAAGGTCTCGAGGCCTACGTTGGATGGCTCCCTTTGACATATTGGTTGTCGAATCGGGTATGTCGATGAAGAATCCAAGACTTGGGTAAAAACATGAATGGTCTAAAACTCTGATAAGCTTCATAAGCTAATCTAGTCGTTTGTCTTTAGGCCTGTACAATTACTTCCCAACCGGGGTTGGGTGACAAAACTCCTGGAAAACAACATTGCGAGGGTGGATAAGGAGTAGCTGGCTATAGGAGATCATTTAGCTATCGTCGCAGAAGAATTAGTTTAATGAGTCTATACTCTATACTACCATGAATCAGTTTTGACGTCTGTCTTGCGGTCCACGCGGATCGTATAGTCCGTGCCCTTGACGCTCTCCAATGTCACCTTGACATCCCAGCCTGGAATCTCCAACGAGCTAACAGGCGCATATGCAATGGACTGACTTCCCTCCAACGTCAAAGACAGGGTAGCATCATTCTTGTCTTCAAATTTCCCAACGCAGCCCATAGAATCGGGCGTCGCATCAATCACCTCAAGGGCGCCGTTTCCGATCCTTGTGCCGACCGTGTAGAGAAGAACACCAGGGGCACAGACATTTCCGTCCAATCCAGTAGCAATACGGACCTCAGCAACGAGAGCACTAATCTCGCTCTGAGCAATAATGACGGCCTTCTTTCCATCCATGTTGTACGCCAGCGGTGTGAGGACGTGAGTTGTGTTTCCAGCCTCCAAAACGCAGTCAACGGCCTTGTCCTCGATCCAACCCAGTCGGTACTTATCCCAGGCAAAGAAGTCAGGTGCCATGCCACTGTGCATGCCCATGGCACCCCATTCTCCAACATACTGGTTCTGGTATCCGTTAAAAGCGTAGTAATCTGACATGCAAAAGACATGACCTGTCTCGTGGACTAAAGTCATGGATAGAAGATCCCAGTCGGTGGCAGCCATGAGCACGGTCTTTTTGTAGGTTACTTTCTTGCCGTGGCGTGTGGAGATGGGTTCAAAGCGCGTGATGGAACGTGACAGTGAGCTTGCCGCACGCCCAGTAGGTACCATGTACAGGAAGTCAGCCTCAGGTGCAGCGCGGGTGCCGTTGGCGGTGAAGACATCGAGGGCGTCGTTGATATAGTTATCCTGCCAGAAACCGCCCTGCATCCACCCGTACGAGGCGGCTTCTTTGGGCATGCGGTAGTACTTGGACGTATCGGCCTTGACGTTCAACTTGAGCTTGCCGTAACTAGCCTGGTTGTACCACTCAACCGCTTCCGGTACCAGTCTATCGTGCATTGTCTTGGGAGAACTGTCATCCTCTGCATCTGAGAAGTCGACGAAGATCATGAGAGCATTCACTTCTCCTATGGCAGGGACACAGTTTTCGAACTTGTCAAAGCCCATTGGAAACATGAAGCCCTTTGCAGATGGTAATTTGCAGGTTGGATTCCATGTGTAGTCTCCACGTACGGGCTCTGTCCCGTTTGTTGTGTCATTGCCGGACAATAATGAGTCGTCCACATCGCGTGGAATTACATGGGCAGCAGCCTGCCAGGCGGAAGATAAAACGAGAGTGGTTAATGCCAACATGATAACGAATGTTGCTATTGTTAACGAGGGTAATAGCCGGTAAAGTAAAAAAGGAAAGAGAAAAATGCAGATGATATGTATCACTCTATATACCAGCAACCGAAAACCTCCTGATCAGACTGCCGAGACTGGCATTGCTTCCCCAAAGAGGACGCGGGCCGTCTTTAACTCCACAGCTGTCTCGTAAAAGCTCATATTATCCAATGGGAGTGATCGAAGAGTGGACGGATCAGGGATCTGAGATGTGCCAAGGCGCCTGTCAATGCAACATTTCCACCAACTGAAGGCTTCTAGAAGCTCAAGGTACTATTTATAAAACGGCAATGTCATGCTCCCAATATCCGGCGTCGTATTTGATCTAGCCGAATTTTCAAGGGGGACCAGGATCGGTAGTGGACAACTCTCGATACCGAACTCGCTACTCTAAGTAAACATCCTTCCAGCACCCATCATCAGCAACAAATCCAAGATACCCCATCATGTCTCTACAACATCCAACGACCGTGGCTCCGGAACACTTCATCCACTCAGTGATTCCAGTCTCCTCTCCACGACCCTGCATCAAGCAAAGTACGCAGTGAGAAAAGGTGTCGTCCAAAGACAACGATCGTTTCAACAGCGATAAACCGAAGAAAAAGGGCAACAAGAGCCAATCCTAAAAGTATTAGTAGAGGCGTCACATCGTCGAACGTCACTGCGAAGAAGAGATGTTAGTAGTAAGAGTCCCAAGTCGAGGATAGATAAATCGTCCAATTGTTGTAGGCCACTAGGCCCTTTTGTCCCCCTCATGAAATATACTTCGTAGCCACACGAAGGCACAATGCCAGTATGTACGCCATGACGGCAGAGAGAAAAGAGAAGTGAAAGCAAATAACCACCGGATGCTTCCTTTCCATATCATGACGGGGCGTTACTATACATGCAAACAAAGAGAAACAGAGAGAAGGAAAATGAAGAAGGCATATACGTCTTCTTAGCCACCCATTCCATAGCCGATCCATCTAGATATCCATGCCTCGTGACCACAAATAAAAACAACTCCAGCATGAAACAATATGCACAATGAACGGGTATCAGTATAGAGACGGATGAGATTGGTTACCAAGGGCGAAACAATCAACAGGGACCAATGTGCTTCTCATGAACATGACGAATATACTCCCGCTGCATTCTAAAAGACGAGTAATCACCTTGGAGAATCACCTCAAGAATGTTGCCTTTGTTAGGATTGCGCGCGATGTCACTCATCCTGTCACGTAAGAGATTGAAAGCGTCCTTGAAACGGTTCAAGATGGCTGGGGTGTTGGATGAACCACCAGAAATGTCGTTGGCAGAATTGTTGGGATCAATGATGGAGAGACGGTCGTAGTTCTTGTATGTCAGACTGTTGACGTGAGACTGGTCAAGGTTAGCAGTGGTTGGGATTGTCGATGAATGCCGACGTACCTTGCGGACGTAGCCAACTGGTCTCGTAAGAGAGATGGCGTTGCGTTCGTGATGGAAGTCGTAACCGTAAAGCTCAAAGAACTCGAGGAGCATCTCGCCGAGATGATGCTCTGGGACCAGACTTCTACTTTGAACCTGTGGCATAAGCTGCAACATACTGACGACCAAGCAAATAACGGAGAAGCCACCGATTCCACCATTCACAGGTTCATTGAGACCGCGCATGAGAAGGAAGTGTTTGATCACAGTGACGAGGATAGGCATAGCAGGATACTGGTCCTTCCATTGGAGGAAAGTCTCGATCGCGTTGACACCACCCAAGTTCTCGAATGAAACATCAACCTTGAGGCCGGTCTGCTTGTCAACATATTTGACCAAAGGGATTCTAGCGTGGGCGATAACCTCAATAGAATGCTGTTCGGCAACTTGTTGGGCGACGAGGAACTTTTGGAACTTGTATAACCAGCTCTTGGCAGAGAGGTATGTTGGGGGTCCGCCCCGCATGAAGCTTGCTGAGCAGACGACCAAGTCCATGTCTGCAGTGGGAAGATAAAGGCCAGACATGAAGGAACCGAAGGGATGAACAGAAGCACTGGCAAAGTTTCGACCATCGCGGCGCATAGCCTTGCGGAGGTTATCGACGAGGTTGTCACGAATGCGTTGTTCGAAATCGCGGGGTCTGACGTATTCGTAAAAGTCCATAACCTCTTTGTGTAGTCTGCAGAGGTTAGCATAGGCGACGAGAAACTGCGACAAGCAGCATGCGATGAGAGAAAACTTACCGGAATCCCATGTTAGTAGTAGCAGAGTGATCAACAGTGTCCCAAGGACAGGGATCCTCAGTAGCCTTCGGTTGCCAGCTGGGTAGCAGTGCACCCTTGGAGGGCTTTGTAGTGGCCTTCTTCAATTGACCGTAATCGGGGGGCTTGATAACGTCGTCGGCAGTACGTTTGCGGGAGCCCAGGCCATCATTTGCGAGTCTTCTAGCCTCCATGATATCGTCCATGGGCGTTCGCGCGTTGTTGCGATCGGCTCTGGGTCCAGAGGGTGCGTTCGGGGGAGGAGGCGGCGGTTGTTCGATGGTGGGAGGAGGCTCACGCGGAGGAGGGGGTGGCGCTTCTCTTTCTTCTTCTTCCTCGTCGCTGGTCTCTTCGTCTTCGGTAAGATCAAAAGAGATGAAGTCCTCTGCTTCAGTTGACGCAGCCAATTTGCCGGTTTGGTCCTCGAGTCGCGCTTTTCGGATAAGCTTTACCATATCTTTCTTCTTTCGCGTGCTTTCATCGGGGCAGGGAAGAGCTGTGTATGGATCAGGATTAGACCACTTAGGTGCAGCATCACCAGATGCATCAGCCTCATCACCATCATCATCATTCGTAGTTCTGGCACGCTTCTTGGAAGGGCCTTCATCCTCTTCATCGTCAGAGATGTCCATCTCGAGCTCGTCATCATCAGACAGCTCATCAACGTCGCGGAACTTGGCAATACCATCTTCGCCTAGACGCTCCTCGGGCATGTTTTGCGTCGCGCCTGAAACTAAAGCGCGCTCGGAGGGGTGAGGCGGGGGTTGCCAGCGCCTTCCTCCTCTACCCCGACCTCGGCCTCTACCACCATCGCGACGCGGACCTCTTCTATCGGACGGCGGGCCACGATAATCAGCGGGGAAATCTGGCATTCCAGCTGGTTTATCCATGCGAAATGTGAAGTCCCCCTGGGGCACGCGCGGACGATACGAGTCACCTCCCGAGTTTCGGAAGTCATCGCGATGTGGCGGCGGTCGAGGTGGGAGATCATGCCTGTCGCCAGGTCGATATGAATCCGAGTCTCCATAAGGACGATCTCTGTTATCGCGGCGACGCGGCGCTCTGGGTTTGTTGGGCTTGTTGCGCATCATTAATTTTCGCTCTCGTCTTGTGAGGTCTTTGTGTGGGCGGGATAAAACGATGATGTCGCGAGAAAAAAGAACCTTTCTCGCGACCTTGCCGGGTTTGCCCGCGCTAAACTGTATTTGGAACATTGTGACTCGGTCATGTTAGTCAGCATAATTCACTGACGTAGATGTTGTGCGAGGGAAGGTGTTTATATATTGTTGTTGTGCAAACTCTGTGTAGGAGTGTTTGTATTTATGCATTTAGTTATTCAGTTATTCTGAAGCTTGTCTTTAAGTTCTGAATCATTGCTTCTAAGCTTTGGTTGCGCTCGAGTCAATTGCGACCACCTCAATCTCAACCTTCATTTCAGGTGCCCCCAATTGTGCGACACCAAGTTGAGTCCAGATGACCTTGTGGTTTGGCATCCACTTCTTGTAGTTCTCTGCCATTCTTTGACCAACTTCAGGTGTGATTTCTGTGTGGTACGAATTGACGCGGTAGACCTGCTCCCAGCCTTTTCCACCTCCCGCCTTGAGAGCTGTCTCCACGTTGTGGAATGCCTGGTCAATTTGTTCGAGCTGGGACTCTGGGAATGTGAATTCTCCATCCTTGAATGTCCATCCACCTGAAAAATAATTAGCTATTCGTGAGTTTACAAGTTATCGTATTTAGAACTCACCCTGTCCACTAATCTCGATGCGATCGCCAACACGGACCGCTTGACTGTAACCTAGCAGATTGGTGAGGTACTCGCCAGCGCCTTCATAAGAGGAATAATTGAGGTGAGACATGGTTGCAAAATGTTATCGGAGAGATTTTATATGCTTGAATTGAATTGAGATTGATGAATGATGGTCTACTGGTGAAGTGTACTGACTTTATTATTTATAACGTAGCATGAATCCTGGCGCCATCATCGAGAAGTAAGGCTTGCATGCTGACGCTGACACTTCATGCTTACATCAAGCATAACAGGAAGCACAACATGAAGCATAACAACTAGAATAACGTTATAGATAACGTTATTGACATTATTCGGCTCAACTATCTCCCATTTGTCGTTTACATCGGACGTTGAATTTGTCCTTAGATGAAGCGACGAGTATTACCCTGGAGCGTGAATCCTTCGACCAAGACATGGCCCACACATACGCGCCAAGTCGGTTCAACACAAGAGCAAATCTGACAAATAATCGGAAGTCGGGGCAATTCCATCCAGGAACGAGCCGGGCCAATAGATATGCTTAAATGGCCTTGTTCTCTTAGCTCCCCCGCCTCAATTCTCGAGTCAGGTAGCTTTGCTGCATCATTGATCCTCGGGGTATTAGAAAAGTTGAGCGCCGGAAACATAACAGACGAAATTAGCAGATCACTTTATGCTTCTTAGGTAATGGTTCTTAGACTACTTATTTTTATACCCTAAGACTTAGCAGGCCGTTTTTTTCTGCTACCAAGTAGCCTGCGATCTAGAGAATGACAGTCACGTGAATATACACGTGACGCCATGTACGTTCGACCAAGATCAATAAACACCGTACGCTGCAGCAATTTCCCGATAAATCTTCATGCCATCCTCTGAAGTCTCGGGCTCCTGTATTCCCATTAATTCTCTTTTAGCAATGGAATGGACCTGTCGGGTGACAATGTCCATAATCCCCATATTGACAGGCATAGGTTTACTGCCTTTGTAGCCGTAGGCTTCGGAGTAGGACTTCACGCCTGCAAATTCGCCACAAATAGTCGATAGTTCCTCGGAAATGACGAAGAAGGGTTTTCCACATCTGGCGTAGTAGTAGGCGTCAGTGGGACATTCGTGTGGCGTTTTGCCCGTAACCCGCTCGAAGGTTGAGAAGTCAAGGACCTGGACGTTGAAAGTGACTGGGACAGTCTTTGAGAAGCTGCGTTTCGGGGGGAGTGCGACGATTCCTTGACATATTCGCCCGCCAGCGAGTATACGCATTTCATGGCAGGGGTCGGACACACCTCCGCGAAGTCTCGAGGCTGTTTGGATGAAGGCATTGTCGGGGAGCCCATATGATTTCAAGGTACGATCATCTATCTCCCATTAGCAAGTTGAAGGATAAAACCCAATTACTCACCCTCAAGCTGACGTCTTCCATGGCTGAAGCGAAGCAGATACGCAGGTACCTTCTCTTGGGCCTCAAACCGGGCCTTGAGGTCGGCGATAGTATCCATACGAGACGCCTTGAGAGAAGTACTCCCCCCCTTGTTGGGTGAATTGATAATGAGAGTGATTGCCTCTTCATTTTCGATCTCACGAAACCTGATTTCTTCGTTCTTGATCTCTTCGTTCTTGATCTCGTCGAGACGAGCTATCTCGAATTGAATACCTCCAGTGACATCCTCTCCGGTCACCTGCTTCTCGATGGAGTGACGCGAGCCTGGAGGCAAAGCCATAAACTGGCGGACCCTTCCCGGCTCCACCGCGATGCCATCGATCCAATACTGATCAGGAACGACGAGATAGTCTTGCCTCTTGGCGGCATTGGAAGCTTTGGGCTCTCCTGAGACAACATTGATACCGCCTACAAAAACACGAATGGCATATCGCTTGATCGACTCAAAACTGATCCACAGAGCTTCGAGTTCTAGTAAATAAGGAGAGTTAGACAGCAGTCTGTGACAGATGCGGGTAGAGTTAACTTACCGTACATGGGGATGAAGATGCCACCCTTTTCGACCGTGCTGAGAGGAAGCTTTTCAGCATAGTCCTCGACCTTGTGCATAGGAAATTCGCCCAGGTCCGGTGGAAGATAGTTGTCTGTCTTACCATCCGGAACAAGGACAGTTCTCTTGAATGCAATCTGTAGGTCATCGATTTTGACCTTGCTGGTGACTTCAATTACAGGAGACCATGGTGTGAGATGTTCCGACATCCTGAAGGATGAACCAGATTTCGAAAGCCGTGATTCTCGTCTGTAGACAATGATGTGGTATGCTGGAGTGCGTGGGAAGAAAATTGACGGCAGAAAATTGTGCGGGGCAAACACTGGTAGAAATGGTCAACTGACGTGCGGGAGCCTGGATCCTACCTATTTTCGAGAGTGACAAACAGCTGTCACAGAGGATTGCATCGGTGGTGCAGATTTGTTACTCGCTCCCGCGAATAAATTGTGTAAGAAGATACTGCGTTTGGCCAACAAGATCATAATTGAATTAACCCGCTTTAGCCAGCTATGCAGTCATCATCCTCATCTTCGCTTCTCTGGATGTTTTCTTTATCGGATTAGAAAGTGTCGACGATGAAATAGGTCGTTCTTTCATGGGAACCTACACCATACCTACTCGATGTATCATACAATACTTCCAGAAACATGCAGCAATGTAACGCGTTTATTGGAGCCTAATCCCGAGCATGTATCTCAGGTGCATACTATGTAGATTTGAGATGAATGCATTCCCCAACGCGATTTTGATGTTTCCCAAAATCAGCTACTGATGGTGAGGGCGTGAAAAAAAGCGCCACGTCTTCTTAACACCCAATTCTGGCTCACAACTTCATCAATAGCACCGGCCGCGTGGCCTAATGGCTAAGGCGCTAGATTTCGGTCTCCATCTTCTGAATACTCTAGAGATTCCAGGTTCGACTCCTGGCGTGGTCGCACTAAGATGTTAAACTTTCTTTTTGTGCTTCATCCATCTTTTATTGTCAATTATTTCGGCGTCAGGTAATTGAAAACAGTGTGTATCCGCTCCTCTATAGTTACATTAAGTACCTAGGTACCTGCCTATATGCAGGGTGACCACAAGTTATCACTTTTTGCTTGCGCAGCCTGCTTTTCAGCTTATTTTCTCAAACATTACAGACATCACACGACCCATAAATCTTTCCCTGTAACCAATAGCGGAATCACCAGGAGCTGTCTTTGGCAGCATTCTGCATGTGTGAGGCGTTTTTACCACGGACAGGCGCAAGGCTGCCTCTTGATATTTGAGGCAGTGTCTGCCAATTTCCCCATTCATTTGCATCCAGGTGTTGTGCAGGATTATCCAGGCACAAGAAACAGACAGAATCTATGTTCAGTACACATGGCTTCTACAAAGTTCACCTACAGCGATTATACTGTGGGATGGGTTTGCGCTCTCCCAAAAGAACAAACTGCAGCGCTCGCCATGCTTGACTGTGAACATCCAGCTCTGCCCAAGAAACCCAACGACAAAAACGCATACACTCTTGGAGAGGTTGAAGGTCACAATGTAGTTATCGCCTGCCTCCCCAAGGGTATGTATGGCACAAACTCAGCAGCAACAGTCGCCACGAGAATGCTTGACACATTTCCGTCAATAAAGTTTGGCCTTCTGGTTGGAATAGGTGGTGGTATTCCGCCTGGCGTTCGCTTGGGAGATGTTGTTGTCAGCACGCCGATCAAACAACATCCTGGTGTCGCCCAGTGGGACTTCGGCGAGTCACTAAAAGGTGGACATTTTAAGAAAATCGGTGCCCTTAACAACCCGCCAACCGAGCTTCTCACAGCTTTGAGCAATTTGGAATCAAAACGGCAAATGACTGGATACAAGATACCACAATATCTGGAAGAGCTCGCATCCAAGTACCCCAAGCTGGTGCCCAAGTATATCAAGTCTGATTCTCTGAAGGATCCCTTAGTCTCAGCAACGGGAGTCCAAGACGACCATGTTGGACTTATCGTATTGCTCCTGACTATATGGCAAATAAGTCTGAGCCTTTTCAAGTTTCTGTTAGGATGGCAAACGTTTGCTTCCAGTCGCTTTGGGGATGAAGGGTTACATGAGCAACAAAGAGATATGCAAGTACATTACGGCCTGATTGCTTCTGGAAACCGACTCATTAAGGACTCTGTCCTCCGGGATAACATAAACCGCCAGATGGATGGACACGTATTGTGTGTCGAAATGGAGGCAGCAGGACTGGTAAACGACTTTCCTTGCCTCGTTATCAGAGGCATCTGCGATTACGCCGACTCAGAGAAGAATAAAGACTGGCAGGAACACGCAGCTGCCGTAGCTGCAGCCTTCGCCAAAGACCTTCTGAGCGAGTTGCAGGTGACAGAGGTCAGCCAAATGAGAGATGCCAAAAGTAAGATTCATACCCTGAAGGACTTCGCTCAGTGTTTCTGGATACTTCTGTAGCTGACAAAACATAGTTCTACTAGAAATGAAAGCCGGTTTGGATGATGTGTCCCGAAAGGTCACACACATCCATTCTGCGTACTGCGAAGAAGAGGATAAGGACATTCTTGAATGGCTTACTACAATCGACTATTCATCTGTACACAATGACACCATCAAAAGGCGCCAGCCTGGGACTTGCCAATGGCTTTTAGAATCAAAAGAGTACCATACCTGGCTGCAAACAACCGGGAAGACCATGCTTTGTCTTGGCATTCCTGGCGCAGGTAAAACTATCCTCACATCCGTTGTGGTTGATCATCTTGTCAAATTGTTTCACGAAGATAGTGATATAGGAATTGCTTATATCTACTGCAACTATGGAAAGCAAGATCATCATAAGATTGAGAAGATATTAACAAGCCTTTTGAGACAATTGGCTGAACGCCAAGTTTCCATTCCAACAGTCGTCAGAGATCTATTCAACTACCACCAACCTCGCAAGATATGGCCGTCGATTGAAGAGCTCTCAGAAGCCCTTCGATCACTAGTGAAGACACATAATCGAGTTTACATTATTTTTGATGCACTTGACGAATGCCAGACTTCAGGTGGCGTTAGATCACAGCTACTCAAACTGTTGGTTGATCTCAAGAAAAATTCTCATGCAAACCTCTTCATGACCTCAAGGTTCATGCCTGACATTGAAGGGGTATTTCAAGGTGACATCACGAAGCTGGAGATTCGCGCCTCTGAAGAGGATGTGGGTAGATATCTCGACAGTCGCCTTGCCTCTTTATCTCAGTTGGTGGCCAGGAACAAGGACCTGCGTGATGATATTCGAACAAAGGTGATAAAAGCGGTCGATGGGATGTATGAAAATTGATCTTACGAATTCACATGGTCGTCAGCTGAGCTTATACGTTTACAGGTTCCTCCTCGCCGAGCTACACGTGAGATCTTTGGAAGGTATGCTTCTGCCTAACCAGATTCGTCATGCATTAGAGACACTACCGACTGGCACGACTGCATATGAAGAAACATACAAGGCCGCTATGAGCCGCATCGAAAGCCGAGCAGACACTAAAGAATTCGCAAAGAATATCCTTGCGTGGATCGTCTGCGCTCGACGGCCCTTAAAAACATCGGAACTTCGGCATGCACTCGCAGTTCAGTTCGGAAACACCGAATTTGACAAGAGAGACCTCCCCGAGATCGGGGACGTAATTGCCGTGTGTACTGGTCTGGTCGTTGTGGATAAGGAGAGTGAAATTATAAGGCTTGCGCACTACACGACTCAACAATACTTCGAAAGAACTCAGGGGGACTGGTTCCCTGACGCAGAGGCGAACATAACAATGACTTGTGTCACACATCTCTCATGTAAGGCCTTTCAAGACAAACCGAAATATTCATGGGTTACCATACATGAGCAGATATCCTTATCACATCCATTCTATCACTACGCTGTGAATAATTGGGGGCATCATGGTCGCATATCTCAGAGTACAAGGAAGGAACTGATGGAGTTTCTACAGAGTGATGCGCTTGTTGAGACAGCAGCACGGGCACTTATCAACACGACTGTGGACATGAAATTACCCAAAGGATACGATCAAAAAAGATACAGACCAAGAATGGTTGGCCTTCACCTGGCGGCTTACTTCGGAATGACCGAGGCAGTCACTATCCTTCTAAGTCACAGCAAGAACTCAAAATTGACGGATGCCCTAGCTCGAACACCACTGACATGGGCTGCAATGAATAACTCCACGGCTGTCGTCAAGGTGCTACTCAAAAATAGAGCTGATGCGGATTGTCGGGATATCACCTTCAGATCCCCGCTATCTATGGCAGCTGAAAACGGGCACGAGTTTGTCGTTAGCCTCTTACTGGCGACAGAAGAGGTTGATGCGGACTCTTGGGATATATCTTGTAGAACGCCGCTATACATGGCAGCTAAAAATGGGCACGAGTCTATTGTCAACCTCTTGCTAGGGGTAGAGGGGGTCGACGCTGATTCTAGAGATGTATCTCTCAGAACTCCGCTATCTGTGGCAGCTGAAAATGGGCATGAGTCAATCGTTCGGCTTTTGTTGGCAAGAGAGGAAGTGAATGCAGGTTCTACGGATTGTAATAGAAATTCGCCGCTACACTATGCGGTTGAAAATGGGCAAATATCTATTGTTAGCCTGCTGCTAGCAAGAGGAGGTGTCAAAGAAGATTCCGGAAATATATTCGGCAGAACCCCGCTATCCATGGCAGCGGAAAAGGGGTATTTGTCTATTGTCAGCGTCTTGCTCGAGGTTGGACACGTTTGCGTGGATGCCAAGGACACTGATGGTCTAACACCTCTGTATTGGGCTGCGAGTAGAAGCAAAGCGTCGATTGTTTGGCTACTTCTCGAACATGGCGCTGAGTTCGATGAGACAATCAGAGCCAGCATGAAGCCACTGGCAGAATCTAGCCAGTCGGATATTTATATAGTATTGAAAGCTGCACGGAGGTAGCCATTCATTCCTAGATTGTTATTTAGATGCATAGAAAATATTAACGCAAGAATCAATATTTATGGTCAACGCGTTCATTGAGAGTCTTCCATACCTAGTGGTATACAATTATCTACGGTTATTTAATGTTATGCCTTGAAGCTTAAAGGATATCCTCTCTGCTTGCTCTTCAATTTGAAAGATGATATTTCTTATTTCTATCTTCCACCTCCATGTTGCATCATAGATCGCTTCTGTTACTATTGATGTTAATTCCAAGTCTATTCTTTGTAAATGAGAAAATTAAGCGAGAGATAGTTTGAACAAGGAACTATTTGCCATCGCACAGGTATTAAACTTTCAATTTAAGGTGTAATAAAATTGCCTTAGTTTGCATCATCTCCATTAGTGCAGAAGTTACCGACCACAGCTGAACAGATATTCAAACTAATTCTAGTAACGTTCGACATGGGTTGCTTGGAAAGGTGTCAACCTGGATGTTGGCTATCTTCACATAACCCAAACGTTGAAAAACACTAGTACCAACACCTTGTCCTAGTACCAGACCCTCTATACAATCATCTTTGAGCCCATCAAGCCAAAGAAACCAAGCTCCACCTTGAAACGATGACACGTTGCAAAGATATCCCAGCTGACTACCGCTAGTAGCCCTTATAACACGTCCCTCGTGAACAGCTAGTAGAGTATCATGTCGAAAGACCACTGTTGATTCTTGAGGCATCTTAACTTCGTCTCCCCACGAGATAATGTGTTGAATCCAGTCTGGATGTTTGGGCGAAAGACTAACGCAATCTAGACGTACTTGGAATATTGGCGCCTTGAGTAGTATGTGACCCTGGGTTACTCTTCCGAATGGCGATTTTGGTGATGATAGTTGACATTGCGCTTCTAGTATCTCTAGCTCATACCCTTCGGCAAAGTCTTGACGATCGACATATTCAGGTCCCTCTACCCCAACGCCAACCGGCAGTGAAGCCCAGGACCAAGATGGCGCAGTCGGTTCCTCCAGTGCAAGAGAGCGAATTCGAGTTTGACCAGTATCAACCACTTTCCAACACAAACCTGAACATAATTGCGAACCCCAGATACCAGCGAGGTACTTCTCGCCATAAAATCGCGAGAAGTAGGAGGCGATGCCGCCAAAGGCTGGTAGTTTGTCTTCTTGGAATGAAAGGTTGCGCAAGGTGTATTTCTTGACTAGACCTGTCCAGACTTGATGTACTGCAACTTGAAGATCTTGTTCTGGTGAGGACCAACTTTCCAATTTGGTCAACATCTTTCGTATGTTCCAATCGGCTTTATCAGGATGGTAGTGCTGGTCTAAACACTCCATCACGCTTTTACACTCCCAGATTATGTCAGAAGGAGTGAAGTGGATGACCCGTGTTGAAAGAACGGCTTCCTGGAGACACCAACCACGGCTGAGTAATATGTCTTTGCCTCGTTGGAAGTAATTTGACAGACCAGTGAGATAAGCCTCATGTGAGTAATGCTCTTGGATGATGTATTTGACGACAGTTCCATTGCTGTCCGTGGTTGAGTACGACACCGGTTGCCACCTTTCTTCAGCCTGTCTGAGGAAGTGCGTGTTGCTATCCCAAGACCTTTCAACAGCAATAGTGAAGTATGCATTGGAGTAATACTGGGCCATTTTTGACGACTCATTTTGCCAATCTTGACTGTCGTCTTGAATGATGCAAAGCGAGTCTATCCAGATGTTGGATATTCCAAGCTGTTTGCACAGCCATATTGCATCTTGGAAGACAGCTGTGAGGCCTGAGATTGGCGTCGGCTCCTTGAATAGCGAAATGTTACTCTCTGTTATTCTAACGGGATGTAGACCAGGTGGCCCCCAACAATGACTGAGGGCTGCGTAGACACCTTGCTCGGACTCATCAGTCTCGTAAAGATGTACCGTCTCGCCCTCTGGGCCAATGCATATAATCCTTGTTGGTAATTGCGTTTTCTGATACGTAGGACAGTTGTTGTGGCCGCCATCCTTCAAGGAACAAGAGTCAAGTTGATCTTTGATGGACCCTATGCTTTGCTGTGACTTGGAAGACCATTGTAAGCTCCGAAGACTACCAAGTTCTGTAGTGTCTTGTGTTCGGGACTTTATCTGTTAACGATGGCTCGTGTTCAACAATACAAACTTACCTCGGTATCCTGGTGGATATCAACATATCTATAAAAGAACGGCTCGCCACGTTCAGCATTTGCGTTAATTCGTTTTCGAAACCAGGAGTATTTTGCCACAACTCGCCCGGTAGCTCGAACGTACAGGGATATTTCTTTATCTATACCCGGCCCACGATTTGTTAGGGCAAAATCTGGGTATTCGTCGACCAACGCGCTTTCAAGTCTGTTGTAAACTGTTCTTAGTAGATTGCACCGATGACAGCTTCTATTTAAGTCCTCGACTCGAACATGATATCTCGTCAGCTGTTCCCCCCTCAGACTCGGATTGACGTTGGCCTCATCCGACTGGAAATTATGGTAGAATTCGCAAGTCAATGATAAAGGTCCCAAACTTGAGGCAACACTTTTATAAGAGGCCATTCTGGTTAGAATGTCCCATTTGAGATATAAACAATTCTGCAGTTGTTAGTTTGAAGTTCTTTATAGCAGTTGATGATTCGTGCAAGTCGACCCCACTTGATTACATAAGGGTCGTTTATGTCGCATGATTGGTCACGATTCGCATCCAGGAACGGTCACATATATGGCGATGAAAGATCATATTATCAGTTCAGTATACAGCCGTTATAATAAAAAAGACTGAATACTTTGTTCATTCTCCTATCACTTCGAGGTGTTTGTCGACGTAGTATATCTTTGTGTTATGTGCCGAAAATGATGAGGATGTGCAACTGTATTGATGGCTCCTTGCATAGCCTGAAAACTGTTAGAACTTGACCATGTAAGGGGCCGGATACGAGGAAATTACAAGTCTGTTAGATAAATAGACTATACTTCTCGGACTATTTATTCTTATTTTACCACTAGCTGTAGCTCTACTGGGAAGCGTATTTAAGCTGAATCCGGTTCTATTCAAAGCTTAGGTCCTCTAAGAGGAACTCGTTGAGCTCGTATAATCTTGATAGCTTAAAGTTCTGGCGTATCAGCGAAACCCGTACCTCCAGCACCTCTATCACCCTCAACATCTGCCGTATCCACCAGG
Organism: Fusarium sambucinum; assembly: GCF_050947815.1. NCBI lineage: Eukaryota > Fungi > Ascomycota > Sordariomycetes > Hypocreales > Nectriaceae > Fusarium > Fusarium sambucinum. The sequence continues at coordinate 8,704,744 of NC_139293.1, read as the reverse complement.
TCTCTTAGCTTTTTGAGATCCGCCGCTGACAATTTGATATGTACTGCGGCCGTATTTTCCTCTAGATACTGAATCTTCTTCGTTCCCGGAATAGGAATGATATCATCTCCCTGAGCCAGCAGCCACGCAAGAGTCAGCTGACCTGCTGTGCATCCCTTCTCTGCTGCTATCTTCTGGAATTCGTCAACTAGCGTCAGGTTTCTGACAAAATTGTCGCCTTGGTACCGCGGAACCATACGACGGAAGTCGTCCTTGTCAAAACTGTCCACTGACTTATACTGTCCCGTCAGCATACCACGGCCAAGCGGAGAGTACGCAACAGTGGCGACACCTAATTCGCGCGCGGTTTGCAGAAGGTGAGTGCCTGGAGCTCCCTCAATATCCAGAGTCCACGGGTTATACTCAACCTGCACAGCGTGAACCGGATGAACTGCGTATGCCCTGCGTAGTGTACTGGAGGAACATTCCGAGATGCCGATGTACTTGATCTTTCCCTCGCTTTTACCCACAGGTCAGTATCGAGAGGCCACTCAGTAAGTTTATCACGTAGGAACTTACTTTTTCAACTTGACTAGTTCCTCCATAGTCTTCTCAATCGGGGTCTTGCCGTCCAGGCGGTGAATGTAGTACAAGTCAATGTGGTCTACCCCGAGCCTCTTTAAGCTCCGCTCACACGCCTCACGCGCACATTCTGGCGACGAGTCGATCGTCGTGGAGAGATTACCTCCAGGTCCAATGGAGAGATCGATACCAAACTTTGTGGCTAGAAAGATATCTTGGCGCCTTTCAGGGTGTAACGCGAACCACTTGCCTAACAAGTCCTCGCTGTCGCCATACATCTGCGCCGAGTCCCAGTTTGTTGCGCCAATTTCCCAGGCACGATCTAGAACTTTCAGACGCTCCTCATCAGAGCTACAAAAGTTAGCTTATCAGCTGAGAGACTGTGACGCTGTTCGGATGACTTACTCTACTTTGCCATACGCTATGCTAAGGCCCATCAGACCGAAACCGATTGCGGCAACTTCGGGCCCGTCATGACCGAGCTGTCGGGTAGGGAGTTTGACAGGAGCCATTGCCACTACAATCAAGTGACTTGGATGCAATAAAATGATAAGATACTGTAGTAGTGATGATATGACTATCGTTAATATGCTTTGAGTTTCTACTGTAGAAGAGAGGATAGCACTTATATAGGTTTTTATCAGTCAACGCTCTTCGGCTCTATGGGTTTGCCCGAAGAGAAAGAGGAACTTGTCACGTTACAGGAGAACTCAGCGGACTCTAGTTGAATGCCTAAATCCGGAGAGAGTTCGTTCACGCAGGCGAAAGCAGCTACCAACATACTCCGTCATGCATTTCTGTTGAAGTTCGGAGAATTAGTTTAAATCCGCAAACCCCGGAACTTGCAGGAGCTAAATTTTATTTCGGTTAATGATTTACCCCATTGACTAGGGTGGATGGGATGCCTGTTACCTTTAAGTGTCTTTTTCAAATACTCTAAACGTAAACAGTGGACTGATTAGAGGCAACCTTGGCGCATTGTAGCTAAAGCTCATGCCTAAGCAGAATCTTATCTAATACCTCTCCAAGCTTCCTCTCACAGTTTTCAGCTACATCGACTGATCTCCAAGCAACAAATCGGTCGGGTCTGACTAAAACACATCCTGCATCGCCGACACCACGTCGCTTATACCAATCCCTGTAGAAGTCATTAAACTGCTGCCCATGCCCAATACTGTACACATTGATTGGGATATTCGTGGTTTCGTGTATCTTTTCAGCTGCAACACGCCAGTTTCCACCGCCACCACCAATAAGTAGACAGAAGGCTCCTTTTCCTGCAAGATCGTGAGTCGAAATCCTCTTTTGCCTATTTGGAGTATCAATCCAAGCGTGAGGAAGACGACTGCCCGGGTAAGTGCTGATCTGAACCTCAGTGACAGGATTACCCTCCAGCTGCGGCCTAAGAGCAGGCTCGTCCTCCAAATAGACAGCCTCGGAGGTGTACCATTGGTTATACGCAATGCCGAGACTCTCCAATTCAACCCTTTTGAGTTCCAAGAGTTCCATGAGCTTGTCACGTCGCGCACCTCCTTCAGGGGTTGGCTGGGATAGCTCATGGAGGCTCTTAAGCCCCTCCTCGGGCGACGTAGCACTCATGCCTAGAAGCGACTGAACATCCAAGTTTACACGGAGTTGGTTGTTGGACTCCCGAACTAACGATTCGCCGACTGGCTGTCGCTCGACCGTATACGTTTCCAGCAGTCTAGGTCCAGCAAGCCCCCGCTCAACAAACGCTACCTTCCAGGCAAGGTTGTAAGAATCCTGGATACACGTATTGGCACCAAGACCTAACGCGGGAGGGTGTCTGTGAGCCGCATCGCCGATCAAATGCAGTTGTGGACCAGACGAGTATGTCTTTGCCACTGATTCACGAACAGACCAGTGGCCAACCTTGACAACCTTGGCAGCCAGGGATTTGTCTCCTACGAGCTCCCGCACGAGTTCGATGATCTCTGGATGGTCTGGTGTCAGGTTTTCAAAAGGGTTCGTACCAGGAGGAGCAATGGCAACCACAACCCATTCGTTCCAAGGTCTTACGGCTCGTAGATGGGCAACGACACCTGGAAAGACCTTTCGATCCGGCTGGACCATCCAATGTAGTCCTGAATAACGCTCTTCGTTGAGATAGGGACTGAGATCAGTCTCGATAAGAATGTTGACAGCCTTGGGGCCACCCCTTTTGCTATCAAACTCAAAGTCGAACGTCCTTGCTACTTGACTGCGACCGCCGTCAGCGCCAAAGAGATATTTGGTTTTAATCTCGACAGTATGATTCGTAAGATGATCGAGTACCTGAAAAATATAAGACTTCTTGTTTTGGTCATCAGTGAAGCTTTTGATATCCAACATCTCATATGAGAATCGGACATTGAAACCACTATGTGTGGCAGCACGAAGGATTAGAGGTTCGGTATGTCTCTGGGTCAGATCGACAAATTCGCAGGGCGTCAACGATTTTCTGAGTCCCTTTTAATAGTAAGAATCAACCTTGAGATATTTTTGAAAACCATGCAATACTTACGCTGACGATGGGGTCTTCTTCCCAGGCTGCAATTCTCCCATATTCTTCTCCGACAAGGTTGCGAGAGAAACGCATGGAGCAGAACGAGGGACCCCTCATTGCAAGACGCAGTGCCTCGTCCTCAAGCCCGATGTCCCGGAGACACTCTAAATTGGAAGCAACGGTCAAAGGTAGTCTTGAAGTGTTTTTGTTGCTTGAACTTACCGAATGCAAAGGCATTGAAGCCGTGGGCTCGGGGGGTCTGAGCGGTCGTGGCGTCCTTGGCGATAACAAGGCCAGAAAGTCCTTGAGAACAAGCATCAGCAAAGTGGTCTTTTCCATTTATCAAAGCTGTGTATAGTACCATTCTGGCCCAGGAAAGCAGCCAGTGCAGCTCCAGATGGCCCAGCACCAACGATAAGGATATCAGTTTCAATCTTTGAAGACATGGTGGCGTGCAGATATGTTGGTAAGTTGATTTAAACAATTGTGATGATCTATATTATTCAAGAGCAAGGCTGACCGGATATACTCTTAAATACTAGTTGAATGGCATAGACATATAGCAATAGAGACTATTGATTCGAGTTTCGGACTCACCACGGACTTTGTAAAAAGTCCGCAGGTTAATACAGAGTAGGCATATAGATGATTCCAAATGCGACCCACAAGTCTAGGATACTCTACTAAATGTTTAACTGTTTATCCTTGCGCATCGTTTTTCCTTGTAATGTTTTTCGCGCTTCGCTTTTAAGTTGAAAGCCGAAAGAACCCTGCAGCTTAGTGAGTATTCTAGGTTGTACATTTTATAGACCACTATGTCACGTTTATTGTATTACAATTGTATATGACAATGACGATCTTGGGCTATTCGGCCATCCTAGTGTGCGAAGGCCGAGGGGCTTTTGATTTTAGGAGCTAACATAACAGGTCTGACTGCCGTATTGCAGACTGTACCTTTGAGCAAATGATGGAATCAACTATGACCGACAAATGAGACCCGTTTCGGACATATTTTGACTGCCGAGTAGGAAATCTTAAAATGACGGGATAATAACCGGCAATCATGTTTATTCGTATTGATTTTCGCCCAACATCGAAACAAAGTCACATCAATGATCCACATCTTCATCACCGAAGTCGGATCCCACAGATCTCCTGGATTTGGAGGGTTTGTGCAATATGTCTCGGTCATTTGGGCCTCAAAAGCATCTTGAATCGCTAATGTTTCTTTTTCCGTGATATTAGCAAGTGGGAGTCGCAAAACTAAAAAGATGAAAGGTTATATAAGTTAGTTTTGAGTGAGGGTGTGTAAGGCTTTTTGCAGCGATGTGGAGCTAAAGATCTGACTCATGACTCGAAAGATTCGTGCTTTTACGATAAAGATTATTCTTTATTTTAAAATATGACTGCTAAGAGCTTAAAAACTGAGAGGTGTGATGGATACGCCAGACTCATCATCGTGGCACTCATAGTATCTTCATTTCTTCCACGACGAAAGGCTCTGCCACGGCGTCCTGGCCTGTTGAAGCACACCTGTAACATCCATGACATGAGTGCAGAATATCTTTGTACAGTTCGCATCGTTGAAGGACAGTAGCCTGGTCCATGTTTCCTAGCAAACCCATTTGAATAAACTCAGGTAAGATGTAAGAGAACTTCTGTCAAGTACTACAGAGACTCGGTCATGTGTACTTAGGTATTTAGCGGGACACTGCTTTCGCGTAACTAAATGTAAGTCAAAATTGGAGTTCAAAGTGTACCGAGAAAGAAAACTTACGCTAAGAAGTTTGCCCAGTAAAAATGCCAAAATCGTTGAAGTCTCTAAGTACATCGCTTCTTTGTCTTCAGATTCCGTCATTCGATACCGGTCTACGATCGTACCGGTTGCGAGCTGTCGGGCCATCGATTGGTAGCTCCCAATATTGGAAGCCATGCCTAGCGCCCCTGATTCATGTAGCTTAGATTCATTACAGTAGGTTTCCCAGATAAATTTATTTTGTTCCATCTGGCAAGGGCGATGGGCGTACTGGGCGAGCTGGTTAACAGCCCTACTCGCTGGAGAGATGTACAACACATAGGCATAATCCAATCTCCACGGCAGATCTTCAAAGATTTCGAACAAGACTTTTAGTGCCATGGTGTCTTTGTAGATAAGCTAAATCTAGATTAGAAATTGTGCCCCATAGAAAATGGTAATGCCTACAGAGTGTTCTATACCTAGGAGAGAAGAACTGTCCATCTGAAAAGTCCGATCAGAAGGCATGGAGGTACTGGCAGTTTCCTCTAACTTGGTCTGCATTTCTTTGGCGGAGGTAGAAAGTAATGTAGCAATAGCGTGGAAAGAGTTTTTCAACTCCTTCATTTGCGGCTGCACGTCCACAATCAGTCTGAACGATTCATCTAGCAAAGTCTTGATCTCGGCCTGTACATTATGGCGTTAGTGACATTTCCTGTCCAGTGCCTATAGTGAGAAACTTACTAGGTTCATTGTTAGTATGTTCAGGTCGTTAGAGGGCGACGTGGTGACGGGATGCCTCAGAAGCTCGCATGATGCTCTGTTGTGCAGCCTGAGAGCCGACTTGAAAGCTTCCAACGTGCTGCAAAGGTCCTGCGCTAGCCCTTCAAGCCAGAGTTGCCCTCGCGTCGTCATATCCGGTTCAGCAGCGTGATCAGTGTTAATTGTCAAGTTTGTGGTGTCGAGAAGTATTGTCAAGGTTGCCAGTAACTTGTAGAGAGATTGCCAATAGTTCTCTTTTTGCAGGGTGGTAGGTAGTATAGACAATGGCAATTTATCCTTTGCCTACCCCTCGTGTTTGCCTGAGGCCTGCATTAAAACATTTATTCTCTCAGATGTGAGCCTGTGATTTGGGGATGGGGCATTTCGAGAGTTAGATTGGGAACTCCAGTCCTGAACCTAAATGTTAATTTGCTGTACATTAGGGCACATGACTTTCCAAGTCACTGCCTCCCACGGTTACATTTACATATGTCTATTAACCATTCAAGTAACTGAGATTGGTAGTTACTATTTATTAGCTAGATGTGTTGTTCTCGATAGACTTGTTGGATAGATGCAGGAGATGCTGTAGGTACAGATGCTTCGTCTATGATGCCACACTAGTTGGGTTATAAGATATTTGCAAGTTGCGTGTTGCTCCATTAGACAACCCATCGCGTTCAAAACATAATACTTTTACGTCAGACAAGTCCGGTATTTGTGAAGGCGTTCAAGTGTAAGTTTATTTCTTATCTACCCAATGATCGGAATCATTTCCAATCAACAGATTAGACCGACCAATGAATTAGTTCAGTTCAGATGACTAATCACATGACCATAAGCGCCAATAAGCTGACGAGTCCGGGAGCCACGGGATTAGTCTTTAACTTTACATCCACCATGTCATGAACAATGAAACGCGTTTAACATCTCAGTTATGCCACGACTAATCGAGTCTGTCAAAGATGGCATATGGGACTCTTCAGCGCGCTTTCAGCGATGGCTTGATACGCCCAATGGTCGAGGTGTCCTGAAATGCACTGTCGCCTACACCATCGCCAGTCTTGCAACATTTGTACCGTTTCTTGCAAACTTTCTTGGCAAACCCGAGGGAAAACATGTTGTCGCGACAATTACGGTTTATTTCCATCCGGCCCGATCAACTGGATCCATGATTGAGGCTATTCTTATCGCCATCGTCGCCGTGGCTTATGCCGAGATCATCTCGGTCTTATCCATGGTTACTTCGGTATTCTTCGGATCGACGATGCATCTTGTGACGGTATCGCATGTTTTGGTTGTTGTGGTCTTTATCGGTGGCGGGTTTGGCTTCATGGGGTGGGTCAAACAAAGGATGTTGAACCCTCTCGTCAATGTCGGCACTACCCTGGCATCTCTGGCCATCATCGGCGTTGTCACAAAGGAAAACCACGTCATGTCCAATTTGTTCTCGAATGAAAAAGTACTACAGGTTTTCAAGATGCTGGTCATGGGTATCACAACCACAACACTGGTCAATGTGTTCCTGTGGCGAACCTCAGCCCGGGCATCACTCCGAGAAACCATGAATAGGGTTTCGATTCCTCTGGGAGACATGCTTTACATGATAACCAATAGCTTCATCAGTGGATCGGAAGAAGGACTCGTTTCGGACGGGTTCACAGCCGCGTCTACGCACTACGCGAAATCTTACGCGCAGATGATGAAGGATATGAGAGAAGCCAAGTTTGAGCATTACTTTCTTGGCCACGAAGCCATTTACGAGCATGAAAAGTCTGTTGCGCGATCGATGGAGACACTCTCGCAAGCTTTGGGAGGATTGAGGAACGCGACAAACACTCAGCTCGAACAACTGCGGCACCCGAAGCCACTGAACTCTGATGCCAATGGGACGAGCACCACGAATACCGCACGGGAGTTATTCGAACAGTTCAATGAGTCAATAGCGATGTCTATGTCTTCGGTACGACAAAATCTCTGCCGAATCTTACACGAGCCACAATTTGGTCAACCTCCACACTATGAGATTAGCGTCGACGAGGATTTACGTCGCAATTTGATGGACTCATTGGACACCTTCGATGAGTCTCGCTCCGATGCCCTGCAGGGGTTATACGACCGGATAGAACAGATGGCCTCTTCTGACTTTACAACACGTGCAAACCTTGAAGAAGTCGCCGCTGCATGTGGACACTTTACATTCAGTGTACAGTCATTTGGAGAGGATGTGTTACAATACCTGGACGTTTTGGATGATCTTCAGTATGTCGTTCTACACAAGAGTCGAAGCTGGAGATGGCTTCTGTGGTGGAGGGGTGATGAACAAGATCGCGCCAAAGCTATCAGGTTGTTTGAGTCAGCCGAGGCGGACGTGTTGATGCGTAATAGACAAAGATCTGTTAGCTCGCACAGCGGAGTAGCCACTTCAGCTACAGTCCCTATACCCGTCGATGTAAGGACATGGTATCAGGCTCCTGATTTGAACAGGATCCTTGCTTGGTTCTGGAGGAATATCTCTGCGCTTTTTAAGAAGATGGCGCGAGATGATATCCAGTTCGGCCTTAAGGTCGGTATTGGTGCGGCTCTTTGGGCCATGCTTGCTTTTCTCAAAGAGACAAGAGACTTGTACCGCGAATGGCGTGGTGAATGGGGACTTTTGTCTTTCATCATTGTCTGCAGTTTCACGGTCGGTGCTTCGAATACTGTGAGTCTGGCCCGATTCATTGGAACATTGTTCGGCGCGCTGTTCTCTGTCATCAACTGGAAGATCAGTCACGGCTATGCCTTAGCTCTGATTCCCCTCGGATGGTTGACTAGCTTCATCAACTTTTATTTGGTTATTCAACATGGGAAGGCTTCATTTGGGCGCATCAGTCTTCTGGCGTATAATGTCTCCACGTTATATGCCTACAGAGTGAAGAGAAAGGCAGATGGAAATGACACGGCCGATGATGGTGTCTATAATCAGCCCGAAATTATTGAGATTGCCAAGCGTCGTGCCATTGCTGTCACGGCTGGTATCATCTGGGGTCTCGTTATCTGTCGCGTGATATGGCCCATCTCAGCCCGACGCAAGTTCAAAGAGAGTCTCTCTGTACTTCATTTACAGATGGGTCTCATCTGGAAACGAGGTCCCCTCACTGTGCTTTTTCGGAGTGAAGGGTCGCAAAGCTATCTCAAATCCGGTGAACAAGCCGCCTTACAACGGTACGCATCCAATCTGGACAGTCTCCGCGTATCGGCTGCGTCAGAGTTTGAGCTACGTGGTCCGTTTCCCATGGATGTCTATGGCCGTGTTCTGAAAGGAACGATGCGTATCCTCGATAGCTTCTACAATATGAGTCTCGTTGCGTGTCGAAAGGGACATTTGACAGAAGGTGAAAAGGCTTTGCTGGAGTACACAGCTCGCGAGCGCGCCATTCTCTGCGACCACATCTGTCAAGCGTTCCAAGTTGTTGCCAGCTCGACTATGCTGGAGTATCCTTTCGCAGATGCTACTCCAAGTATCGTGTCAGCACGCGAGAATCTGTTGAGTAAGATCTTTGAGTTTAGAAAGGGCCACCATAGAAGGTTGGTTGATGATGATACCAGTGAGAGTGATGATTCAGGTGGAGTTCTTGTTGAAGAAAGAGACTACGCGTTGCTGTATGCTTATGCACTTGTGACAGGGCAGGTAGCTGATGAGTTGAGGATGGTGGGGAAGGAGATTGGTAGCCTTTTTGGTGTTTTAGATGAAGATACGAGACTTTTGCAATGAGGGCACTCATAGATTGCTTTCACGAGTCGATGAAACGGGTATAATATGGTATGGAACGTACGCCACATCTAATTACATATATGCAATTATGGTATATTTGTTATCGTAGGGTCGGTCAAAAGATAATGGTCTTACGTTGCACCTGAAACAAAACTGATGCCACGAAGTGCGGACACGGTGTGTTCTCTTCAACCTACTCAACATATATTAAAAATGATATTCATCATTTATAAAATACAACTCGACTTCAACTCAAAGCAAAACAGACTTGCAAATTTAGCTAAAACTAATATAACTCTGGTTTTAGGAGGCCTTTATGATGGACTGGGACTCACTCAAACACCTAAGGGTTCCTTGTATATGCTGTAGGCCGCTTATTGGCTTCATGATCGGCATCGTGTACGAGAACTACGACGGTGGTTATTATGTGCAGCAAGAGACCGGGATCGACTGACTCAGTTGGTATTGCTTGGCTGGGCGATGTTGACTGAGGTTGCAAGAGGAACAAGGTGCTGCTGTCTTCAGCGTGACAGAAGCTTCCTTTATAACCTCTATCATAATGTTTATGCCGTAAGAGTCACGCCGTGGAAGAAACCTTATTATTGAGAACCTTTGATTTGAACATTGTTAAAATTTGATCTGCGCGGATAGATTAACATCTATTGAAAACCTAGAGGAAATTGAGAAGGCCTGGGCGAAAGCTTAAGGATCATAAAAAGTCATCGTAGGCCGCTTATCCCATGTGTCAAAAACACTACTATCAGCCTTCCAAATCCTGAACCTTGTCACAACACCTGAGTCCTTAAAGGCTTCTTCAAACCGACATGCTTTGCCCTCGAGTTCCGCCGCTATGGTGTCCAGCTTGCCATTCCAGTTGTTCTCCTTTTTCTCCTCGTCCTCAGCACCGAAAGTCTTATGAGGAATGATAGGAGCATCAATCTGAACGCTCTCAAGGTTCGGAAAGTCACCAGCGACTACTCGCGCACCTAGACACAAGACACAGTCCAAACATTGATAGAATGTCGGATTGGTTTTCCAAAATATTGTCAAGTTCCTGACAGTGGTAGGAAGGAAATCGGCCAGATACGTCTTTCTGTCCCATTCTTCATCTTGCAATTTGTCTCGTCCAAGCTGATGTTTGCAATAGCAGAATTGATCTATCTCGAGGGTTTCAAGCTGAACAAACTCGCGTATCTCCCCGGGAGCAATGACCGTCGCATGCGATTTGGCTCGAACTTGTGTCCCGTCGAAATCAATCGTCAGATGTCGCAAACTCCCTCTTGCTCCCTTCAACATGCCGACAAAGTTATTCCGGGGTCGTCGACCCCGTCCGTATTTGGTTATCCACTCAGCAGAGGTGTCGCAGATATATTTGAAGGTTTGAAGGTTCCGGGCTGCCGCCACTAGTTGAGTGACCCATCGGATGTTGTAAAGTTGTCGATCTAGAACACACCCGAAGATCCGGATCTCGACCAGGCCTTCCAGGACAGGGCGCAATGTGTTCATGTCCAATTCCTTAGTATCATCCCAAGGGTGTTGGGTCTCATCGCTCAAGACTAAAACGTCGAGTGTTGGAGAAGCTTCGAGAAGCAACGACAACGCGAAATGCACTATGGGAGAGATGAATCCACCACTGACCTCCAGATATTTGAGTTGTGTGAGGCGCTTGGAAGTTCCGCCATTTGTTAAGTGATTTAACATCACCGCATGAATTCCTACATAATTCACGGCGAGGCTTGTTATGTTAGAGAAAAGCATTAATAAAAGACTGGTATCTGGCATTTCCGCGTCCATGTGCCCGTATGGGCGAAGGTATGGACCAGGCGTGATATTTGCGGCTATCAGTTGTCGAAGAAGATCGTCATTGGATCGCTTGCGTCTTCTGGAGAGGGGTAAATCCAGATAACATGCATACTGTGCCAATTTCGGCTGATGTTTGAGGACATTCAGAGTGTAGCTTGCTTGGAGATGTACGTTTGGGTAATGAAAGAGAATCGGCATGGCTATGGAGCGACAAAGCTTGTCTGTTTGGGTCAATGCGAGAAGTGCCTTGCAAGCGGAGCGATGATCGTCATTGTCTTCAAGGCATTGCGTATTGCAACAATGTAAGCATAGCGAGCGAAAGACGTGGTGAAGAATCTCTGTGGGGTAGTGTGCAAAAGGCACCGGAGTTGTGTCTTGGTGCGACGACATGACTCGGTTCCTGGCTGAGATGGAAGAGAGATGTTGTGAATTGAAACCCCTCCCGCGGTTACGCGTTGTTTTATTGCTCTGTTTGTTACACAGGATTGTTACTCAGCGAATGTCTCACACGTGACAGTCGCGATGCCACCGGGCATAGCTGTTCGATTTACCTGAATGTATATTCGAGTAAAGTTACTTAGAATAAGGAGCCCAAGAATCGTTGAATAGTTCTAGTCAAGTGGTGGTAACAGTCCATACTAGGAATGATATACACTAAGCAGCTCCAATACCCAGTTCTCATAGTACTAACAAGGTTTGCTGAAGGAGTCATGGTAGACGGAATTAATGAGACAGCTCAATGCACTCAGACGCAGTCTTTCCACAGACTTATTTTATACCCCTCGCTCTGGGGCTAACTCTATGCAACACGACGGAAATAACAAGGACTTGAAACTGAGCTTACCCTACAAAGGCAATTATCCATCTTCCATGGCCTTTTTTCACCCTACACAAGCTAAAAAGGTTCAATCGTTTCGCTCTTTCAACCAGCATCACAGAATTAGCATCTTCTATTGGAGTAGATGAAGGATATGCGTAATATTCAAACAAGGATCTTTGGTGAGAAGTAAGCTGTGTAAGCTTACAGCCCTACCCACACTAACCAACCATCCACAAAAGGGAGACTTTCAGCTTTCAGCCGCAGTCTACAGTGATGTCTCAGCCTGGAAACATTTTTGACCAATTGGACGGGGGGTATTTGCACCACCATGCTCACCATTTCAACCTCAGCTGTGCCACATGGTAAACAGACGCGCTAAACGTGGTTCTAGACCGTTAGATATCGACATCAAGGGAGACAATCACATGCCTTAGGCTTCAAACCTAGTGGAAAATATCAGGCACGAACTCTTTGGCTTGCGTAGTTCACGATCCAGAGGCTGCGCTGAGCAACGCCACATGGAGTTGAAAGTATGGAATATTTACCCCTCATTTGGGATGTCCAGCTACCACTCACCAAGCACGGGGTATGATAATGACTCTTCAACTGCCTGCATTAACATTCGGCTGTGACGGCGTTACCGTTTTGTACTCTGTATGATGTAAGGATGAGGCCTCTGATAAGAGTGTATCTCGGAGGGTTTGCGGGCTGCAGGGATGACAAGATAGCTCTTGAGCCAATAGAGTTGGGTGGCATGGTACTCACGATAGCACGACGCCTCTGTGTGTCAGCCTCAGCCTTAGTGAAAGATCACATGGAAGATGACTTGCATGTGTTTGTTGCCTGGCTTTAAGCTTGTGATTTCAGGTATAAAGCAAGCTCGTTCCTCGTATTTCTGGAAATGATACAGACAAACATGGCTTCTGTCACTAAGATTCTTTTCTTTGGACTCTTTACAGGGCTCTTGTACGCCGCCAGAATGTCTCTTGTTTCTATTCTCAAGTCTTTGTACATCCGTCTCTGGAAAGGTGTCAACCACTTCATTGACTGGCATAAACTTCCTACTTGGTTTGCTGTCTTCAATCTCCTTGCACTTCGATATGAACTGCGCGATGAGAACCTGCACGACACATCCCCAGATGCAGACTTCCAGGGTACCGAGGCCAAATGCCCAATGAAGGACTCCAAGTTCGTCTCTTCTAGGGACTCAGATGGTCTTTATAATGATCTCAAGCAACCTAAGATGGGATGCGCTGGAATGAGGTTCGGCCGCAATGTCCCCAGGAAGTTTACCAAGCCGCCCACTGAGCAGGAATTGCTTACGCCCAGCCCAAGAGTCATCTCGGAGAAGATTCTGGCCAGACCTGAAGGCCAATTCAAACCAGCTGAGATCGTCAATCTTCTCGCCGCAGCATGGATCCAGTTTCAAGTCCATGACTGGGCGCAGCACTTCCTAGTTACAAACGGCGACAAGGAAATCGACATTCCTCTCCACAACAAAGACAAGTGGACTGAACAAAGCATGAAGATTCCCCGTACCAAGAAGGCCGACGTCCTGTCTAAGCAGGATGCAGAGACACCTGCTTACGACAACGAAAACACGCATTGGTGGGACGCTTCTCAGATCTACGGATCTAGTGAAGCCGAAACACATGCTCTACGCGCTAAATGCCACAAGTCAAAGCCAGGTCAATTAGAAGTCAGCGTCGCTGATGGTGAACAATTCCTTACTCGATCAGAAGATGGTATTCCCAAGACTGGATTCAGACAGAACTGGTGGTTGGGTCTTGAGCTTCTGCACACTCTCTTTGCTCTTGAGCACAACGCCATCGCTACACAACTTCATCTTTCGAACCCCAGTTGGTCGAGTGACCATCTCTTCGACACTGCCAGACTGATCAACTGTGCGCTCATGGCGAAGATTCATACTGTTGAGTGGACACCTGGTATTCTGCAGCACCCTGCGCTACAGATTGGAATGAACGCGAACTGGTGGGGACTTTTGGGCGACAAGGTAAGTTGCTATAATTGTTGGGTACGGATTGAACTAATTGAAGAAATAGCTTTGGCACGCCTTTGGTCGCGTCTTCGACAACAAGTCTGAAGTCATCTCCGGTATTCCCGGGTCAGGCGTGAATCACGACAAGGTACCCTACTGCCTCACAGAGGAATTCGTCTCTGTTTACCGTCTCCACTCTCTCATCCCCGACAACGTCGCCTTCTTCAACATTAAAGACGGTCAGCATGAAGGAACTCTCCCCATCCTAGATGTTTCATTTGAGTCAGCTCGCAAGCCCTTTGACGAAGGCAAATCGGGTCTGGGACTTTCCTTTGCGGACGTCTTTTACTCATTCGGTGTCAACTATCCCGGTGCTATTCGAGCTCACAACATGCCCAACTTCTTACGAGACTTGAAGGTTCCTGCTGACAAGGACTTTCCTGAAGGAAGACACCTGGATTTAGGAACTATTGACATTCTTCGTGATCGCGAGCGTGGCGTTCCTCGCTACAATGCGTTCCGTCGTCTATTCCACATGCCCCCTGCAAAGAGCTTCACTGACCTTACTGGGGGTGACGCCAAGTTGGCAGGGGAGTTGGAAGAAGTGTATGAAGGTGATCTCGAGGCTGTTGATCTTCTAGTCGGTACACTCTGCGAGCCACTTCCCAAGGGGTTCGGTTTCAGTGACACAGCGTTCCGCGTTTTTATCCTCATGGCTACCCGCCGCATCAAGTCTGATCGATTCATCGCTGGAGATGGCTGGTGTCCTGAGGTTTACACCCGCGAAGGTATGGATTGGGTACAGAAGAACACTATGAAGGATGTTTTGGTCAGGCACTTCCCTGAACTTGCTGCACCATTACATAACGTGAAGAATGTAAGTGTCATTCCGGCTCCAATCTGTTGTTCTCAAACTAATCATGATAGGCTTTCGCACCGTGGACCAAGCTTGGTCAGACAGCAGCATATTCAGGACCTGAGACGAACAAGGCCAAGGCTTGATATCGCAATTCTTGTCGCATCTTCTATGTATTGGGAATATTTTAACTAAAGATTGTAATAATGGCTTTCACTGAATCATATCCTATACTTGTGGACTCACAACCGACGCTCCACTCTATCATATACCGTCTTAGTTGAAGCAGTACTCCTTGAAACATGCTGAACATCCCTTGGGCAGCTTTCCATCTTGCTTCTTCATAATACCACACGCCAGACACAAAGGCCAGTTCTTCTTGCCGCCGTAGTTTCCAACTTCCACGCCATTGTCAATCATACCCACAGTTTCATTGCGGAAATACTGAATCTTGTTCGTCGACTGACCGCTCTCGTATGTGTAGTTGAAGTTGGGAATGAAGATAATAGTCGCCGCGTTCTTATCGTTGCAACCGAAGAAGGTGGGTTTCTGGTTCAACTTCTTGGCGACAAAGGTCTCGGAAGATGGGATTTTGGGCATACGGGTCAAACCCGCTGCCTTGGCCGCCTTGTAGGTATTCACGATCTGTGTACCATTGGGATAGTGATCCACTGTGTCGGCTGAGTTCTCGTTGACGATAATGATGTCCACATCCTTTCTATACAAGAATGGCCAGATGGGGTTACCTTGGTAGCCGATTCCAACACCGCCATCTACTAGTTCCAAAGTTTTGAGAACTGAGACCTCGGGGGATTTCTTGCGACCTTGGAAAGGGTTGGGAAAGAGACCGAAGCCCTGACGTACGGAAACTTCAGTGCCAGGGGGAGAGACTAATGCGGCAAAGTTCTCTACTAATGAAGCATCGGCGGAGTTATTGGCTGATATGGGTGAGCATGCTGCCGCAAAGACATTCGAAGACGTTCCGAGCACATAACTCAGTTGGTCATAGTTGGTGATGCAGTCCTTGACAGGTTTTCCGTTGGAGAAAGTAGTTCCGACATACTTGGAAACAGCAAAGGCCTCAACTCCAGCATCCCAAGAGCCAAACTCGTAAGGGTGGAATTCGTACTGCGTGCCGTTACTCTCTGGGATACACGACCCAGGGTCAACACCGAGAGCTGTGATGATAGGGTATGGAGCGACGTGTTTCTTGAAGCTGGAGGTTTGGGCAATGCTGGACATGGTCTCGCGCACTCCTCCATCAGGGCCTCGTAGAAGACCGTACGCGAGAAGTCGGCCCCAAGGATCGATGATGGTTGGCTCAAAGCCAGCTGCCTGTTTAGCCTTGATATCTGCTTCAACTGTATCATAGACAGGATCTTTCTTAGGCGAGACCAGGATGCTAGGAACGAGAAGACTACTCTGAAGTGCCTCTTCCCATAACTTCTTCTGCAGCGAGCTAACAGTTGCGTAATCATGACTCGCAATCGATGACAGAAGCCAAGAGCCACCTGACAGGCCTGCTTCGTAAGTCAGAGCCTGATAGAGACCACTGACCCCGGTCTTGACCTTCTCCCGTCCGTCGAAGGCCTTGACAACGCCAGCACCACTGAGCATGGCTCTGTATCCGCCACCACTTGATGTGAGAGCAACAACAGGCGCGTCTCCATACTTGTCTGAAGCCCATTCCTTAGTATCGAAATTACCATCGACGGACTTGAGCCATTTCTTCAGCGCGGTGGAAGCCTTGACATGTCGCCGGGTGACGTAATCAGACTCAGCGGTGGAGATGCCAGACGCGCCCCGGACGAGTGGCGTCGATGGGCATTTCGCGTGTTTTGGCGCGTAGGCGGAACCTTGCTTGGGAATAGTTGAAGCTGTAGCAATTGTCGCACCAGAAAGACAAGTAACGACGACGCTGAAGGACACCATGGTTGCTACTCAGTACAGGACGCGTGGCAAAACAAACGGAGACGATCTAAGACATGCAGGATAAACTGTCCCAGAGGGCGATTCCAAGCATTATGTACACAGATTAGAACGTCGGTGAGATCTAGCCCTTCCTCAGAGAGGTCAAGTGTTGTAAATTCAAGCTTTCATTGCAACATTGTAGGGTAGTATCAAGATGCGGAGGCATCTATCTCGATATATTGACCTTCTTTTACGGGGTAAGTGCGCCACTAGTGTGCCGAGGTAGCGGTACAGCAGGTTCGCCTCCGCAGACGTTGGCTACTCCGAAACTGAACCTCGTATGCCAAGATGGAGGTTCGCGACATAGTATCGCCTAAACTCTTTCTTCACTCAATCAGCATTAATACTTTTTTGCCGTCTTGTTCAGTGCGATTAATGTTCGTCAAGGTACTATGTAGTCTACGTTAACTTTCTCATCCATGCAGTTCTAAAGCCGTGCGGAGTAATTTTCGGGGTGGTCACTATGCAGGGATGTGCATTGTACAATTGCCAATAAAGCAACGCACGTTCCTGGCTAGTCCTTCATGCTTATTAGCTACAGTACGAACCGGTGCAATGGAAGCCCACGTTGCCTAGTGGGTAGCAGATGGGATAGTTCCTGAGCTTAAGAGTTCAAAAATAACTCGCGAAAAAAGCCATACCAAATGGGACAAGGTGACCTACTATTTTTGTGTATTACAATCCCAGCCTCCAATGTTCCTAGTACCCTACTATGAGTCTAACAATATGCCATTGGTGTATATGCGGACTATCCACCCTTCATTTAACTCCACATGATGTATATTCACTACACCTATTACAAGTCTGAAGGCGAGATGTTATAATTGAAATAAGCTATGTCGTATGCAATGTTCTTGATATACGTGTACCATGAGCTGCAAATAGATGACGAAACAGAATCACAAACTATGAGACAAAATCCTTCCAAGAAAACCCCAACTGTCACACTTCCCACTATGCTCGAAATTGCTAGGCTTCCTCACAAGCGCTAGCTCTAATCACTTCTAACTAGGTCCTTCATAATTCCAAGACTCGTGATGCTGACCAGCTTTGTATCTTCCATATTGAACAAAAACTCATCAGCCGTACCGTCGCTTCCAACATTCATCCAGGCAAAGCTGTGGTCGAAAAGACCTCCCTTTCCACCCTCCACGGCAGCGCGATCAGATGGCAGGGTTGCGGGCGTAAAAACCTGACGGGAAGCGACCGAATACTTGCCCTTGGTGTTGTACTGGGCAGCTAGAGAGCGCGTGGTGGAGTAGAGACCCATTGGGTACAGGCGAGAAGAACCCCTGCCAGGAAGTGCATTTTTACCTTCGAACCAGAAAGATGTAATGTTCAGACCAGGCTCGTTATTGTTAACAGCGAGCGTAATGTTGGTTGTCTCATTGCCTTGGACAACAAAAGTACCAGCAAGATTCTTCTCGGCATTCTCGGCAGCGGCGTACTCGGCAGCCGGGAGGAATGTCGTGGCGACGGCATCGCGGATTGGCCAGCGGCCGGGAGTAGCATTGGGAAGATCACCGGCAACGAGCAAAGAAAAGCCAATGCCGTGGTCTGGCGATAGCCCGAAAATACAGGTGTAATCACCATTACCACCAGCCTTGATATATAGATCAGAGACACGAGTTCGGTTCGAATCAGGACCAGTGGGAAGAGTTAGACGAGTGATTTCCCAGGGTGCACCGACGAGTTCGACGAGTGTACCAGTGCTGCCGAGAGGCTTCATCCATTGTCGAGTGACTCGGGGTGAAAGCAGTTCAGAGTTTAGGATAGAAAGTCCAGCGGTTCGGAGATCCTTGGCAGATGTATAGATTCCACCGGAACCAGCAACGATGGGAACATCTGCTCCCCACGAGAGCGCTAGTTTACCAGTCCGGGCCACAGCATCAATATCCTTGCCAGTTGGAACAGTTGCAGAAGAAGAATTCATTCCAAGAGGCTTGAAAAGAATGTCCTCTACGGCATCCTTGTACTCTTGGCCAGTGAGACGCTCTAGGATTAGGGTAAGAACACCGTATCCGGCATCGGAGTACAGAGGGCTTCGCCATGGGCTCATGGTTGGGACCTGGGTATCGCGCATCCACTTCAGAAATGCTAGTCTTTGTTAGTGTATGCTTCGTTCAATCAGTGAGTTATTCAGCTTACGTCCACGTTCAGCCCCAGTAATGTTCATCTTTTCTGCATAATTCAGATATTCTATACAACATGTGAGCATGGGTCGCGTCTAGAGGGAGATTTGGTAACTGACCGACGGGACCACTGGTGCCAGCTTGTTGGGCAGCGAGAGCACCAACTGTAATTTCGCTCCAATCAATTCTCTCAAGAGGGTTGGTAGAAGAGTTGTGCAGAAGCTCAGGCAAGAAAATAGAAACAGGATAGCTCAAAGCTTCAATACCAACCTTGGCGATAATAGCGTAGACAGTGAACATCTTGGTAACACTTCCAGACCTGAAGATGGTATCTTCAGATAGCTTTCCCTTTGTGAGGGTGTCCTTGTTTGTCTCGCCGACATGGAAGTAGCTATAGATGGAATCGTTTGTTGCAGCTGAGAAGACATCGACAGCGAAGATAAGATCTGTCTTGTTCAAGACCTTGGTATCGAAAAGTTCATCGATCACTGAAGGGAATTTCTCCTTGGCCTGGCTAATGAATTCTGATTTGGAAAAGTCGACGTTTGGAAGAAAAGAGGGCCCAATTAAAGGGACGTCGTTGGAAAGAAGGACGTTCGCTGTAACAGAGCTGGCGAGTAGGGCCGCGTTGACCAAGTATGAATGAGAACGCATTGTTAAGGTCAATTGATGTTATCGATACTAATGGAATAATTTTAGACGTTTTAGTAGTTCTCTTTGAAGTCTTATATACAGCTTGTTTCCATTACACAGCCAACGGGTTGTCATCAACATCATTCCCGTTACAAGGCTGAGAGCGGTCCGTTTGTACTGTAATGGGTTTAGTGTGTGTCACTGACATATTTGAGATATGACCTCAGCGGCGCATCTGTCCAAAAGAGGGCTAGTTAGCGCACAATGGATCTCATCTTGGTTGTAACTTATTAGCGTTCCTGCGCCCCGATCGTGCAATGCTCTCAATGGTTGATTCTGACGAATTATATGAGTCGAGAAATGCACTGCCCTACAATTGAGCTATTTAATTGGCCCGATTTCGAAGCTGAGCTAAAATCTCTGCCTTGATGATGGGGAAATCAACGTAAGATTTACGAGTGAACAATGTTTCCTAATATGCTCTGCCAAGGCTGAGCTGAGCATTCGCAGTAGTTAGCTTAGTATAATAAACATGCAGCTGTCGCACGGAACTTCTTTATCCAGGAAGGAAATAGCGTCATATAATGACGTTTATACTTGGCTTAACCTAGGCCACATGCATAGAGCTCAATTAAGAGCCTTACGTTGCTTGACTTTTGTCCGGTAGCAAGATGATTGCTTAGTTCTTGGGTCAGTCTAATACGATAGGTATCACCCCGAGTGATTGTCTTTTTTTTGGTAAAAAGAGGCGACCTGTCAGAATTGGAGTAAGAACTTAGACAGACGTGTTCGGCTTTAATGATTTGGACTTAATTAGGAAGCTTTGCTGATGAGGGGTCAAGCGTCAGCACGCGGAATTTGAAGCCGTTCTAAGACAAATCATTTACAGTCGATGGACCAAGACGTCCGGTGCCCTAGAGATAAGTCAGCTGAGTATCTGGGAGGGGTTTATATACTAACACCAGCTATGACAACGCTAGAAATGGATACTTTGGACATTTTGAATTGTGATCAGGCAGTTGGATGCCCAGTGTTTTTTTTTAATGTCGATGGTCAGTTTCTGTCTTATGATCCTATTTCAATGATATCATCCACTTAATATCGGCTGATTTATGGTATATCCTCAATACTCTTGTCTGAAAGCATGGACTTGTAGCCTTATGATATTGCTTTATTACTGAAAGTTTACTGTTCTAAGGCATCTCGTTTCTCCGTGAAATGATCTGAAGTCTTACTATTGCAAATAACTTCAATGCCATGGATTTATCCTAAGTCATATAAACAAGACTAATAATAGTTTAGCCAAGTACCGTATTGCGAACCAAATTTACTCAACAAACGCAGTTGACTATGTTAGCTACCTGACAGTCTTATCTATGACCACGCTAAAGGAAATAAATGGTACATTGTAAATTCAGCCGCATCGAATATGAACAATCAGAAACTTGAAACAGCTTTCTTGAATATAGCTACTTTCCATACGGAAAGACACTCAACCGTGTAACCGATGTTGCTTGTAATTTTCATTTGCGTCAGTAGGAAAAGCTGGCATGTCCTCAAACTAATCTAGATTCTGACTAGTTCACCCTAGAGTGAGATTTAAGCGTGTCTACTTGCTCCTTCGATCCTCCGTGGCTGGCGAGATAGCCAGTCACATCTCAACAAAACCTGTCAGAGCCGTCTTTGAGATTGCTAGTGATTCAGCCACAATGCGAGAGACTCCAGCTCTTTAAATTTGGAGACCCCACGCGTTGTTTTGTTTTTGCTAATCTTTCTTATGAAAGACGAGTCTGAAGGCCACGATGATTTTCGATAACTTGCCTTTTTCAAATACTTGGGTCATAGTTGCGCTAACAACTACATTGCTTGTTCTGAGCCGCTTTGCGTCACCAAGTGTCGACGAAAATGAACCACCGATAGTCAAACCAAGAGTTCCTTTCATAGGACATCTCATATCGATGCTACGCGACGGAAGCAACCTCTACGTGAATGTCTTGTACGTCTACCGTATGCAACCATCTACTACAGTCAAAAACTCACATCCAACAGCAAGGAGCGTAGAGAACCCATCGCAACCCTCCCAATTCTGAAGGGCAAACTCTACGTCATCAACTCTCCAGACCTGATTCAATCAGCCCTGCGAAATAACGACATATCATTCACCCCGTTCATCCTCGAATCTTCTAAAGCGATGTGGGGTCTCAGCGATAACGCGATGGCTTCTATCTCGGTTGAGGCGAATCTGAAGGGAGGAATGCAGATCATTCATTCTACGCTGGGCGGAGAAAGTTTACACAAGCTGAATGGTAACTCGTTGTCGAGGTTCATGGCATATCTCAATCGCGTCAAGCCAGGGGAGTTACACAGCGTGGATGATACCTACATCTGGTTGCGTGATATGCTCACTGATGCATCTGCCACAGCTGTGTTTGGGTCCAAGAATCCCATCACAGTAGACAAGATGCACTTGGTTTGGTGAGTGTTCTCAAAAAATATCGAACTGACAGTCATTGACGATGGCAGGGAATATGATAAGCAAGCGATGTTAGTTGCAGCCGGCCTACCAAGTTTCATGACCAAGGCTGCTATCAACGCAAGACTCAAAATGAACGACCTCCTACTCTCATACTACAAAAGCGGAAGCGAGAACGAGAAAGGCGTTTCGGAGATCATCAAACAGCGAGTCCCATATCTTCGCGAAACGAATTTCAAAGATGATGACCTGGCGCATATGGAACTAATGATTCTCTGGGTCGGAGTGACAAACACAGCGCCTGTGCTCTTCTGGCTCTTTGTCCATGTTCTCACCAATCCCGAGTACACATCCCGTGTACGTGGCGAGATTGAAGCGATCACCGTTATTGCAGACACACCAAAAGGGCGAAAAGCAACATTTGATACGAGGCTACTCGAGAAATCCTGTTCATTTTTGAACTCGTGTTACCAAGAGACTTTGAGACACTATTCGCATTCTATCGGTAATAGGCGCGTAATGCAAGACACCGAGATTCAGGATTCCCAAGGCCGGGTATACATTCTCAAGAAAGGCGTCAATGTTCAATGGCCACCACCAGTTACGCACTTCAACACTGAGATCTGGGGTCAAGACGCCGAGATTTTCAGACCGGAGCGATTCATGGACGTCACCGCGCAGGATGAGAAGAAGAGAAGAGGCGCTTTACTGTCTTTCGGAGGTGGAAAGCATCTTTGTCCTGGGAGAAAGTTTGCATACACCGAGCTGTTGGGATTAGTAGGTGTTGTCGCGCTGGGCTTTGAGGTTGAGGGACTGAAGCTGCCAAAGTCGAAGTATGCCGGAGTAGGGATCGGTGGTAAAATGCCAGATTGGGGAAATATGGAAAAGGGATTTGGGTTGAAGAGACGAGAGGGTTGGGAAGATGTCACTTGGGTCTTTCACGAAAGTGATTGATGATGAATAAGTCGATATTCAAAATGACGAACGGGATCTAGCTTTATATCTAATGTCAGTCTACTCAAGCTTAATCTCAAACTTTCCAGTTGGCTCAGGGTTTGAAAGAGCCCACTTGATTCCATTCTCCATGACCTTGTCCCATCTCTTACTCTCAGACAACTGATCTCCGAAACGACGGAATCCATGGGGGAGACCCTTGAAGACATGGATATCGGTAGGTACTCTAAAACTGCTATTAGCGTATATCATTAATCGGGAAATTGAGGATCTTACCCTGCTTCAACAAGCTTCTTGCCATAGAAAAGACCCTCATCTCTAAAACAATCCAAACCAGAAATTCCAAGCGTTGTGGGAGGTAGACCTTTAACTTCGTTAATAGACGCGTGTCCAATGTTCAACCGTCTATCCTTCAGATCTGGGTTCGAAACTTTTAATAGCCTGGTGAACTTGTCCACTGCCGCTTTGTTGAGGAGCGGAGCATTCACATTTTGAACATAAGATGATAGTGAAGGGTCTTTTAGTTGTTCGAGAACGGGCGCGTAGGAATCAGGGTGGACTAGGGCAGGGATCATCAACACCTGGCCGGCAAGCTTAGGTCGTGAAAGGCTATCGGAGGACATGTTTTGTCGCAAGGTCAAAGCTGCTGAGAGTTGAGCACCGGCAGAGATGCCGCCAACTAATACTTGGCTTGGGTTACCGAGGAGTTCATCCATATTGTCATGAACCCAGTGGAAGGTATCTTCAGTATCGTCCCAAGCTGTTGGGAAGGCAAAGTCTGGCGCATGGCGGTAGTTCAGATTCACAACTGTGACGTTGGCTCCGAGAGCAATTGCGGTACAAATAGCGTCTTCTGAAGGAATATTTCCAAAGACGTAGCCACCACCGTGGAGGTGGATGTAAATCGGAAGTCGGGCGTCCTTGTCGGCTGTAGATGGTCTGTAAGTCCGGACCTCAAGCGCAAATCCGTCACGCGCGATGACAGTATGATCTTTCATGTGAATCTCTGGGTTTCCCAACCTTTCCAGTTCAGTCTTTGCGAGGTTTTCTCGGTGCATATTGGTGATGCGCTGCATTTCTTTGAGGCTGATAGAGGGGTCCATAGGTGGTCGGCTGTCTGTGACTGCAAGCCATTCTGCAGTGGCATTGCCATATTCGGTGAAGTCGGCCATGTTTGGGATTCGGTCAAAGCTTGGTTTAGGATGTATTGAGAATGTCAATGAGTAAATGTTTCGTTGTCTTTGTTAATGAAGCTATCGTGATGTTCGCCGGGGAGAAGTGCGAGTTGGTCGGTCATGAGATATAGAGCCGTGGCCCACGAACCCCTCAACTCTGCCGAGGTCGGTATAATTCAGTCCCCGAAGTATCCACTTTGATGGCTACAATAATTAGCCATCACATCTCTCTCTGTCGAGTTTCTTTTATCAATGAACAATTGGTTCAAAAGCCAGCTGAACATATAACTGATTGACTTTTCCCTGATAGTACAGGAAATAATAAAACAAAATGGTGAAACATCATGACCAGACCTATACGCGCACCAATCATGATAGACTCGTCAACTCCAAAGTCTAACCTCCACTGTACTACGTCACCTCAATTAATCATGACCTTGAATTCTATCTCAACGTTACATAGAATCAAGGCCGATCGTCATCTCACAGTTACAATTTCCCCCGCAATTTAAGCTCAAGATGTGTAGGATCGGCAGTTTTTACGGGTTTCTCGGAAACTATAAGATCCAGCATTGCCAAGTAACAAAGTAAATAAAAATTGATCTCTTTTTCCAAGGACACTGATACAAAGATCTCGTGAGAACTTAGGTTGGCAAGATGCTGTACTCGTACGCGCGACAACTTCTTCTCGGCGCACTTGCACTGCAAGGCGTCGATGCTGCGAGCTGGAAGGATTATCAGCCTCAAAATCGTACATCGAGGTCATGTCCGGACTATGTCGACTATTCGCAAAAACCTCATGAGCCTTTGTCTGCAGGAAAGCTCAAGTTGCCGTTTATGAGACCTAGTGAGGAATGCAGGACTTTCAAGAGCCCGGCTGTTGAGGTTTGACTGTCCGCATGACCTGATAATGAGCAGACCACTGACCTTCTTACAGAAAGTCATAAGTGATATGAAGAAGCGAATCAAGAATCCTGATCTTGCGCGTCTTTTCGAGAACGCTTTTCCATCGACGCTTGATACGACGGTCAAGTACTTTGACGCTAAAGAGAACCTGGCGTTCATCGTCACAGGTGTAAGTTTTCATATCTACATTTCTGGGACAGTGGCTAATTATTGGTTCAGGACATCACGTATGCGAAGCAATTTCTATGACTGTGGATATACGGGCTAACAAATTAGTGCACAATGGCTACGTGACACTGGCAACCAGTTTGCTCATCTGTACAAGCTTCTCCCTCAAGATGAGAACTTGAAGGATCTTGTCAAAGCTATCATCAACACTGAAGCGAGATACATCTCCGAGTATCCTTACTGCGGTATGATGGCGATATTAAATCTGTCAAAGGTTGAAGCTGACTAGTAATAGGCGCATTTCAGCCTCCTCCCGAGAGTGGATTGAGTCCTTCAGTCAACGTACGTTGAAGTCATACCTAAATATGTTTGCAGAGTCTAATCGATTGCCCAGGACTATGCTGAACTTGTTACGGTGAACCCGTATGTTGAACCCAGAACATCCTGATAATTTGAGACTGACCTCGTGAAATCTTAGACCTGTGGACAACCAGACCGTCTTTGAGTGCAAGGTAGGCAAACAGAAAACAACCAGTTTCCCCTGTCACTAACAGATGTCCAGTACGAGCTCGACTCTCTTGCCGGCTTCCTCAAAATCGCACGGTCTTACTACAACAACACCAAAGACGCGTCTTTCATCAACGACAACTGTAAGTGACGTGGTCCCAGTATCCGTTTCACCTAGACTAATCTTGAAAGTCAAATCCGCCATGACCCAAATCCTGCGTGTTATCGACGAGCAATCCCAGAGTACATGGGCCGAAGACTGGTCATATGTCAGCTACTACAACTGGACCGGTAATGCAGGATCACTCTCTCCACCAGTTCCCAACAGCGGTAACGGTGAGCCCAAATTGGCCAATGGCCTCGTCGCTTGTAGTCATCGTCCATCCGATGACTTGAGTGTTTTCAACTACATCACTTCCGACAACGCTATGATGTCAGTTGAACTCGACAACGTAGCTGATCTACTAGACAAAGTGGGAAGTCAGAAGAAACTCTCAAAGACGCTACGCAGCCATGCGAAAACAATTCGCCAGGCTGTTTGGAACCATACTCTTACTTCGAACGGTATCTTTACCTACGAGACAAATGGGTATGGTGGACAGTATATCATGGACGACGCAAACGTTCCCAGTCTTGTGTCACTACCCTACCTCGGCTTCCTCGACCGATCCGACAAAACCTACCAAAAGACAAAGTCCCTTCTATTCTCCCGCGCAAACCCATACTACGCTGTTGGAGAGACATTCCGCGGTATCGGTGGCCCTCACGCAAACGCTACAAACCCTTGGCCCATGGCTCATGTATCAGCTATTTACGGTACCGATGACGACGACGAGATTACAGAGCGACTACAAATTATTTTGGAGAACACATCAGGACTCGGATTGATCCACGAGAGTGTCAACATCTATAACTCGACAGTGTTTACAAGACCTTGGTTCGCGTGGGCGAATAGTTATTTTGCTGAAATGGTGCTTGATCTGGCCGAGAGAAAACCTGGGTTGATCTTCAAGGATGACAAGCCATACGTTATTGGGGACTAGAAAGGAATGGGTTGCTTCACTGACATCTCATCAAATTCGTCTACATTAGTGTTGGCCCAATAGCTCATCCTTTACCAATGTTCTTCTAGGTCTGACGGTATGGCAAACCCGTTCAAGGAACAAAAGCATCCTCAAGTTGCTTTATGATATCCTCCCTGCCATCCCAGTCTTTCTTGTCCAAACCACTTTGCAGTCTTTCTAATAGAACTTCCCCTCTATCCGTTTTTCTAAACTTTTCCTTATCCTCGTCTGTCATACTGTCCAGAATATACTGGAGCTGGTACGCCACAGGATCTCTTGCCGCGTTATCACTTTCACGCTGTTGAACATTCCCTTTCGTAGACTTCTCATACTGTCGCTTCTTCCACCAGAGCTGTACTTCCCTCCACATGCGTGCACCAGTTCGACTAGGGACAGCTGTAGCGAGGAACGAGACAACTTGGGGAACGAGGTGGATAATTGTGTCATCGGCTCCGATGAGTCTTATCCACTTGTGCTCTACTTTGGCCAGCATGCCGTATGTCAGAGGATATTTCTCCTCGTACCCCTTGAGCACCTTGCGAGCTCGGCCGCTGACCTGTTCAAAGTTGGAATACGTCGTCCTTGTCGTCCAGTAGGTTGAGTTGCTCGCTGTGAGTGATCGCATTTGCTCGAAACGTGTAGGAAAGGCGCCAGGAAGAACTGGGTCTTTGAGAGGAAGCTCGAAAACTCGGACCGAAACAGGATCAAGAATTCGTTTGCGAGATTGTGTATCCGTCAGACTCTGGTTCACAGGCTCGTTGGTAAAGTGGATCAATGCTGGGCCTGAGATGTACCAGAAGGCACATAGGAAGCTGTGTCGACAAGTGAGATAGTTGAAGTTGGCACGGCCTAATGGTTCATGATTATCTCTATACTCCAACAACTCTCGAAACGCTTTATCCCAAGGATCTTCATTCCATGATTCGTTCAGAGGCTGCTTGTTTTCGGAGAGATAGATCCAGTGATGCCAACTTGGGTCGTCCGAGTATCGTCTTCGGGTGCGGTACAAGTTTCGGAATTCAGTCAATCTCCCGGCATTGTCAGTGTGCCAGCCATCGGGCCGGCTGATACCTATATCTTTTGTCCACTTCAAGGGATTATGTAGTTGCGGGATATAATATGGTGCCCGTGAGTAATATAGGGGATTTTGGCCGCCAGGCATTTTTAGCCATTCGCCTGTCTGGACATTTACCATGTCCTCCATGAGAAAGTGTTGTTGATCCACCGTTGTGCCATAATACCATGGACCAAGGATCAGGCCTTGGATGATTGAGAGGATGATGGTAAGTCCTGTGAATGGTAGCAAACTGGTAAAAAGGAGTTTGATGGAGCGTAAAATGGTCTTCGCAAGTTCCCATACACAGCGAAGGTAGTGAATAATGATGAATTTTATCCTCATCTTGACAGAGATATCTTCCTTGTGGTAGGAAGTGGAGAATGCATGGGAAGTATGTCGTGTATTACGGGTGCTGTCTGCTTAAATAAATAAGGATTCGACTGAGGCTGACCCTGACCCTTGAGCATCTGCCTAAACTTTCGACCGCATTTCCGCGTAGTGGAGAGACCTCATTTTAAATCCCTGGTTCCACCCAATGATTAACAGTGCCAAGATATTCTCTGTTTGTTGGTTCTGAACAACATAATCAACAACGAAAAAGAATTCAGATGATTGACTATTCTTCACATCAGCTAGAGAGGGTAGTCTTTTATTCATCGAGTAATGCCGTTCTGAAACCCAATGGGACTATCTGTTGTGGGTTGATTCCATTGATTCATCCCTGTAATGTCCCGGCCCCTGTACTTGTTTGACCGGAAGCTACCCTGGACTTATAGCCAGTACACCTATTCTCAACTGTACTGTACATTCGTCGCGATGCAGCTGGATACTTCTTCAAGACTTGAGTTCAGGGTCACTCGTATCTTCGGAATTATGGTTTCGATAATGATCTCGTGTTTAGCATAGTATTTACAAGATAGATCTCTGTCCCCTACTACCAACAATGAACATTATCATTGAGTCACGTTTGTTACACAACCAGCGATAACGGTGGTACTAACGGACCTGTTAAACAGGTTCGTCTCGGGAATAGTATCTTTGATACCGCGTTCCTCCTCAGTACGACCCTTTATATGCCAACATGCTCAAAGGTGACAGCCTTGGGAAATTCTGTGATACCAGAGGTACAAATAACCGGCCAATTTTTCGGCGCGTACTGATTTCGAGGGACAATTGGGATGACAAACTATTGCACGACTTGATCACAGGTGATTTAGTGAGAAAAGAACGCAGTTATGAGGCGGCCCCAGCTAACAACCCTAGTATTCTGTTAGTTGCTCAATTTCATGATGACTAGAGGTGAGCCATATGCCCCGGGTCACTTACCGACCGCCGTGAACGCCACCCACACGACCCCAGACTCGATCATCTTCGGAGGACAGAATCTGTGACTCAAAGTTAGATTGCGTGAAACCCAATCACCAACAAGAAATACCACTCACAGCACTCCTGACATCTCAAGAAGCCTCGTCCAATACGCCCACTGCACCAAAGCGACGTAGGCCAAGAGAAGCACCGCGCACAACGCGTTGGCTCCCCTCTTGACTGCAGTCTTCTTGTTGTCCTTCTTGACACCGATTCTCGTTCTGCCATCGTTGCTTATTGTCACGCCCCAGTGTCGCCCAGTCTCGTACCGTCGTCCTTCAATTGGGTATGCTTCGCCGTAGCGTTTGTAGATCGGTAGGAAAGCAAGCATGCATAGAAACATTATTCCTGGGGTGCTCGATACGAAGCTCACGTGGTCCGAGGCATACTCGCGGGATTTGCTCTCTGAAGGGAGACGATGCCATGTGACACCGGTGAATACGGCGGATATGAGGAGTAGTAGCAACTCGGAGAAGCTTGTTGTGATCCAGGCGTCTGTGTAGGTGAACTCGACACGGTCGTCGACGCTCCGTTTAATTATCGTCGTTTTATCCCAGTCCCTCGTGCGTTGGGAGGTGACAACACAGCGCAATAATCCGAGAACGATGGGATAGAATCGGGGTCGTGACATGGCGACAGTGAAGATGTGAAGCATGTTTAAAGATTCGTAACCTGACGTATTTCCGATGATACCAGCGACGATAGCGCTGGCCGTGAGCTGACAGGCAAACGTTATAGTCCATGTTAGAGCCAGGCGGTTCTTGCGACGGTTCCCAAGTTTTCCGCGAGTAATCCAGTGGGCAAATGGCCGATACGCACAGAGAATTGCCAATACGGTAATGACAACATCTGTGACACCGAACCACGTTAGTATCTGAGACCCATTGGGACAAGATCCGTCGTCGACACTGCTAGGCGAAACGATCCACTCGAACGGTATGGGCGGGTAAGGGTCCTCGTA
The DNA here is from genome assembly GCF_050947815.1 of Fusarium sambucinum. Classification (NCBI taxonomy): domain Eukaryota; kingdom Fungi; phylum Ascomycota; class Sordariomycetes; order Hypocreales; family Nectriaceae; genus Fusarium; species Fusarium sambucinum. Next base: position 8,674,579 of record NC_139293.1, on the reverse strand, counting down.
CGATCCCGTGTTGATGCCTAGATATGGAGTAATTGACGAGCTGTCGAGGGACGAGATATTGCCGGCGGAAAAGGCGCCTGGGGGTAGAGCGTCTGACTCCCGGCCTGGACGAGTGAAGAAGTTTCCCATGATGGATCAGATGTTTTAGGAAAAGGATATTGATGAAGAGAAGGGAAGGGAGGAGAGAAAAAGATCAGAGCCCTGGATGTTTGACAATAGCGCCTTTTTAATTTGTACTAGCAGGGGTTGGCGGGTAATAATAGTGGCACAGGGACCAACACAGTTGAACTTGCTGACAGGTACATTCCAAGGGTAAAAAGAAGTCAGCTTAACAGGTACAGAGTTACTTGTAAACGGTTACTACTCTTTGTGTTAGTGACAACAGTAGTATATCTTTGCGCGACAACTGTATCAGTTACAAAACCACCGTCCCTTGAGAAACTGTGCTGTAGCAAACATAAGAGGGGTTGATTACACATTCCACAATTGCTGACATGTATCACATTTCAACCTATAGGACAACCAACCAACCAACCAAAAGGAGTCAGACAAACCAACACAACATGGATGCGAATCCTGTCATTACAGCAACGGCTTCAATTATTCAGCTTCCCCAACCAAAACTCGATGCAAGACACGCAAGCGAGGCAAATAATGTTCGGGCTCATTGGTCTTGGGCTACAAAAATAAACAGCCAAAAAATATGATCTGACATAAACTGGCCCACCCATTTCGACTTTTTTGCTTCTAGTGGTCCATGTTTCTGACACTATGAGGTAAAATAGATATGCTCAATAACCAAGAGAAGGTCGTTCTCGAAGCACATTCTTCAGCAGCCTTGATAGCTGTACATATCATTATAACTACCTAATATAGACAGTCTTGACTATCTAGATAGTAACTAAGACAAAAGAAATGAAAAATCCCAGTCTGTAGTTTTTTACTGAGGGGTAGGGCTCAAATGCTCAGCGAGTCTCAATGAGAGAGCTGCAAGAGTCAGAGATGGGTTGGCCTCTGGACTAACAGGCATGACTGAAAGATCGCACACCCAGAGGTTATCAAGTCCCTTGACCTTCAAATCAGAGTCGACCACACCGTCCTTGGTAGTTGCGCCATCCATACGCATAGTTCCACACTCGTGAGAAAAGACACCAAAGCCCAAATGCTGGGGACGTAGTCCAGGGTCAGGGCAGAGTTCCCCGCCAGATGTAGGAGATTTGAAGGGCTGGGCATCAACAAACGCATCCCGCACATTACGCACAATTTCTTCCATCTCACATTGAACTTCGTGCTTGAGGGCATCACGTCTGATGTCAAGCACTGGATCCATGCCAGGGATACTGAGAACAGAGTTCCCATCTGCGAGTTTCCCAACGAACTCGAACAGGACACAGATGGTGTCAAAGTTCTGCTGCTCTTTCGCAGGAGACTTTGGTCCCAGGAGATTGCCCTTTCTGTCGTAAAAGTGAGTCGTGTTGATACTCGCAGAACTTCCAGCAAGGAAGAAGTTGGCGTTGATGGTGACCGTGACAAGACACTCTTCTCCGCCGACCTTGAGATGGGTCTTTAAGTTAAGCGGTTTCTGGGTGATGCCACCGTCTTTTTCTTTGGCGAAGCGCGCGTAGCAGACATTGTGGTCAATGAGACCCTTGCCTACTTTCTCATTCAAGTTCTGCAAGCCACTGTTCAATGCGATGGATGCAGTACCAATGGTTCCAGCAGCTAACACCACCTTGGCCTTTCCGATACCAAGCTCTTTGATAGTACCAGTCGCCTTGTCTCTGATCTGAAGCGCAGTGACTGTCTTGTCCCTAGACCGAAATATCAGCAGTTGTTCATCCCTGGGCTTGTTACGAGGTAGAGACTTACTTAGTATCAGTGTCCTTGTACTGGACTGCGATCACCTCTGTGTTGACAAGAACAGACAGGTAAGGATCGTTGGCATACATTCGATTCATGATCGATAATGTGGTGCTATAAGCACCTTGGGCAAACTTGTACGGCGCGGGCGAGTTGAACTGCGCCGCAATTGGCATGATTCCAAACTGTGCCCCTGTCAAAGCCTTGTTGAGCATCTGAGTGGCGAGACCGATGTCTTCAGTGCTGACTTCATGAGCACCATCGCCCTCGGGATAGATACCATCCCTAGGATCGTCGTCTGTCAAGTACTGATAGCTCTCTTTGTAGCCTCCGCCCTTGAGGTGTTGAACAATCTCGGGAGGAAAGTACGCATTGAGGGTCTCGTCGCCAATCTCTGGAACCCATGTGCCCCAGAGGTTGGTGCGGCCACCAATACAATAGACCGGTCCACCGACATAGCTGTCGGATTGGTCGGTCAGCTGTACCTTGGCTTTGACGGCGTCGTAGACACGCTCATTGCCCTCTGGAGAGTTGCTGGCTCCGCGATTGTAGTAGGGACGCGAAGTGTTGAGAACGTGGGTGGAGAAGATGACGCCTCCACGTTCAATGAGAAGCACCTTTTTCTTTTTGGAAGCAAGGTCTTCAGCCAACGGACCTCCCCCGAACCCACTTCCTACAATGATGTAGTCGTAGGAATCGAGTTTGGCCAAGAGACAGACGACGTCTGTATCCAAGTGGAGTAAGTGATCCATCTTCTAGGACGTGAGACGATGGTAAACAAGATGTGCTGTACAGATGGTAGTAGAAAGGATGTGCTGTGAGTAGATGGTAGTCAAGAGAAAAATCATAAGGGATTGAGGACGGGTTATATAGATCTTGGTGTATAAGATAGACTGAAGAACAACTGCCGACTGTTCGAGTCAACAAATGCGGTGACACAAGTGACACTGCGCGACTGTATGACCCGACGAATGTGTTGGTAAATACATTGCCTATCGTGCAGGTTACGTCCATTCTGGGATTATCAGCCAGCCACTTTCAAGAGCGACAACTGCGGCTGAGACTAGAGGTATGTGTCGGGACTTGAGGAAAGACACCTGAAGCCCAATTAGAACTTTAGAACATCAGATCAATGGAGCAGTCTACGAACATTTGGTGGATATTCAGAAGCCAAATGATGTCGTTGCATGTCTTGTTTCACTGATAGCATAGACCTGTCCGGAGTAGTCAGCGTAAGCTCCGAGACGGATGATACGAAGACTGAAATAAGTGTCATTACACCAATTGAGACAAAAGTCAGCGGCTGAAGCGGGGTATCCTCGTCTTCAGGTTCCTACCGTTACAATGATGTTGTGTTACTTGACACTGACTCTTGTGTAGCTGAACGCCTAGTATCCGCGTTGCCGGCTAAAGAGTGTCAGGCACATCGATATTAGCACTGGAATTAGCGATAGAGGATACACTGCTTTGGGGACTCAATTGGAAGCTTACATCGTGCTTAAGCTATGTCGGCATTGTTAACCTTTCGCTGGTAGTAGTAGCCTAAGACACAGTGACGTTACTAGTAAGACTAGCCCCGGGAAATGCAGTCGTAGTAATCTCAGCTGTCCTCAACTCATTCACCGATATTGGCTATATCGGTCTACCTAATCAAAGACACGGCAGATAGGTGGAATGCAAGGGTTGTTAATATTTTGTGAGCCCCGAGACACGGGATTCAGATACGTAGTCCAATAAACGGGCTTTGGCCGATGTCCCCGAGCATAGCTCTACTGCATCCTAAAGTCTCCCTGCAGTAAGCCCTAGGGGCGGCCCGGTGGTTTTTGGAATCCAATCGCGATCTCACTTTTGCACGTACATATGTTGAAATGATAAGAGATTACGCACCGAGATAACAAGCAACATCCACTAGTATCATTTCTACCACTAACATGAGATACCAATCCAGCACATACCTATCATCACAAGTACCGTCCCATCAGAGCCCCAGCCACAATATCTCAAGCTTTTACTAGAAGCAGACTGGTGCGTGACCAGAATGTCAAGCGTGCTCTGACTGAGTCCAATATCAATATAATTGATGGCAGTAAAAACGTTGGGCTCCTTCTTGAAAGGTGTGCCAGGCCAATTTGTCTCCCTCCAATCCTCCTTGGGCACAAAGAACGAATCTCCTCCTTTGATGGCATCACTTCCCTCTGGATAGGCCAAGTAAGCGACACGAGCATTGTCAAACTCGCGTCCAGCCCATGTGTCGATGTTTATTCGCATACCCGTGGGACTAACATCGACGGCATATGTCTTCAGGCTGCGGTGGCCCTTAGGTTGATGTATCTCGGTGAACCATACAGACACCTTGGGTGTCTTCGCAAACGGCTTGGCAAAAGTAACATGGATAGAAGCATTCTCTGTTGCACTGCGACCACCTGGGTTATCACTTGCATCCACGAAGCCATGTTGGAAGGGGAATACTCCATTCGGGAGTACCATGACATTGGCTTCCAAATTCCATGTGTTGTGTAGGAACGATTTGAGACCCAAGGAGAATCCCCACTCTGTGACTGATGGCAGGGTGAGAGCGACACGAGGGGAGTCTGCATGTGCGATGTCAATGTGACGGAAGCCATAAATAACCGTAGGAATAAATGGAAGAGGCTTGTAGAAGGATTGTTCGAGGACTGTACTGCGTCCAGCAATTCCATCCATCCAGCCTAGACGTTCACGGCAATTAATCAGATGTTGCTCTGGTTGGGTGCGAACGAGTGACATGTTAGCTTCCATCGACGAATCACCCGTTTGGGAAGTATCCTAAGAGGACAAAGATTAGCAATTGTATGAGACGCCACCATCGTCAACTTACCTCTTTACTACCCCAGATTGGGGCTAGCCGGTAAACACCACTCGTGGGGTTGATACCGGTATTAGTTGTCATGGCATAACCCCAGAAGCCCTTGATATGAGCGTTCACGAGAAGAGGATCAAAATGGACAAGTTTCAGATCCTTAAACTCGATATTGTCTCTCAAACCTGTTTCGTTGTGTGACTGAACCCAATCCTTGGCATGGCCTTCTAGATCAGGACCGCGATTGGTGTATAATCGAAGTGCTGTGATGCGCACCGTAGCGTCAGGGCTATCTTTTCGTCGACCTGTCTCGATCGAACAAGCAATGATTTTCTGGCCGTCAGATGGTCTGAGTGTAAGTGAGATTTTGTGGCTTCCTCCGGGAGTACCCATGGTGGCCTGGAGACCGTTTGCATATCGAACGCTGATGGAAACAAGGACGCCTTTCTCAACTTCGACCGACACTGTTCTGAGACTAAAGTCTGCCTTTACAAAGTCAAGGTTGCAAAACATCGACCCAAAGTCAGAACCCACCATGGGGGCTAGTCTCATTGATACACCAATATCAGGTTGCGTCTCCAAGTAGCTGTCCGCCTTGGCCAATTCAGGCTCTTTCATGCCATCGTCCTCTTTCGGTTCCATCAACTTTGGTGGAGGTTCCTCAGTGCCAAAGATTTTGAGATGGGGCATCTTTTGAACGTTGGTGACAACAGGCATACGTTCACGGAAAACGATAGTGCTCTGGTATGCCTCGGGTCTTGTCTCGTTGGCAGCTATAGATGGATTCTTTTCCACAGCATCAACTTCGTTGACAATCTTGATCATCTGGAAACGGCATGCTCGACGAGCAAGATCAAGACCCTTGATCGTCGCCGCGAAAGGAAGCTCAATGTCGTTTTTGCCTATGTCTGCACTGGTGGTGAACTTGAGGTCATTCTCCTTGAATGGTTCAAGCTTTTTCGTGCCAGCCTGGATATCAAAAAGCTGAGTGCCAATATTACTGTATATCTGTTCACTTTGGTTAGTATGGATCAACAGAACAAAGCTTTTTATGTTACTCACATTCTTGTAGTCCATGTACGCATCAAGTAGAGCATTGGTATAAATCGAGGCATTTTCATAGTACATGGGTGTGAGGGCCGGAGGCTTCAAAGCCATGAAGCTACGAAGCGATTCATACTTTGTCAATATGGCACTGCTCGAAATTAGTATAGGTATTGATTTCCTCTGGTAGTTTACGGAGATTCATACTATGTTCGCTGGGGGGTACTGGCTACCAGATCAGGAAATCTGGCAGCAGTCTCCATCAGCGACTGGATTGTCCAAGGCTGGTCCACTACTAGAGGTTAGAATGGATTCAAAAACAGGACTAATGTTGCGAGGACTCACTTGGTTTAATGTGGCCACCACCAGACCAACCAACCTGGATTGTTGTTTCTGTCTGGGACGAGAAATTGGACTTGTTGATGTCGACTTTGGCCTTCGCTTTCAAATCGGCTGCACCAACGCTTAAAGCCAGCTTTGCCCTATACATATGTCAATATCGTCGGCTTATCTCAGACGTCAAGATGGGAAGAATTTACTCTGCCTGGATACTCATAACCTTGGCCTTGTTCACTACTTTCATACTGACTAGAGCGTTGAACTCACCACCTTCCAGGAAGCCAGCGATGTAACAGTCTCCAAAGACGCTTCGGAAGTTTGACTGATCCACTGAAGGAAGCCCTTGGAAAACCAGGGCGTCCTTGATATTGATGCTCTGATTGATGACTTTGACGCTGATGAAGAAATTAAGATCACTCTCTTTGAACTTATCTGAGTCCACGAAAGAGCCTTTGCCTTTTCCGCCGATTGAACCGTACTTGATGGACAAAGAGCCCGAGATGTTCATGTCGTCTGTGATCTCACTATGTTGGCCGTCAGATGAATGTCAACACTCTGTGGTTAAAATATCAGTTACCTAATCTTGTTCACAAATCTTGAGCTGTAGGTGACAATCTGGCTTGGTCCTCTCTGCGACAGCGCCTTGACTGTACCCCGGAGCTTCCTCCCTTTGAGGCCAGTACCATTAGTCTTGATACGTGCCAGACGCATGCGTTTTTTCTCAAGAAGAAGAATATTGCGCTTTGTCTCGGCACTGCCAGGATCGACAGCTTCCTCAATCAGAGTCTCGAGACTAGCCACATCTGAAACTAGTTTCTCGACTGTTTTGGCATCCTCACGCAGCTGAATTGCAATGGTGTCGAGCGCCTTTGTAGCGGCGGGAGCGACATCAGTAGTCTTGCCTGTCGCGTCTGCTGTTACTTCTGTTCCTGTTGCTGTAATTGTTGGCAGAGAAGTTGCTTCTGGAAGAGCGTCTATCACATCTTCTTCATCTTCTTCATCGTCGTAATCCCCACCACCAGCTCGAGCGCCGATGGCATGGCGAAGTTCACGCATTGTGAAACCATCGTTGGTGACGGAATTATCGACACGGTCTGGGTCAATGACCACGGCGTCATCAATGCAAATTTGCTGCGTGTACGAATTGAAACTTGACTAAGACGTTAGTATCATGAGTGATTCACTCAGCTGTGTCAATTGACAGGACAGGTTCATACCCTTGGCCGAGGCGCATGCCATTGTTGTACGGCGCCAATAATAATGACATGATGGCGATCTTATTGCTGAAGGAATATTACTAGAGGTCTGAATCTTACTTTTCGAGAATTTCTCAGTTACGGGAAGCTTTCTTAACTTTTCTCTCGACTCTCAGCTTTCTACAACTGGGGTCTGGTTCCATTTTAGACATCGCTGAGACACAAAATCAATAGTCTAGCACTAGCGTCTTGGACATGTTCCCATCTAACGGGCGCTTATTGGCATGGAGATCAGCTCCGGACATGTATCTGCAACTCCCAACTCTTGCATCCACTCTTCTAAAGCGTAGTCCAAAAACGAACCTGGCGGAGGCACTCAACAGGCACCAGCTGAAGTTCGACAACAACGGCGCGTTGACAAAGTTCGGTGCATTGCCTAGGCGTGACAGTCTTTCCGTGCCGCACGCCAACCTCATTCAGAACCTCCGCCACGCCATCCTCTAACCCCTGCGCTCGCTTGTGGATAGCCCTCCCCTGCTGAATAGCGGCCTGGAACTCCGGGGTCCCCATCTGGACCGTTTTCGCAACAATCAGCTGCTCAAGTGTTGAAAATGCACTGACACGGACGTCGGCAGAGCTGGATGAAGATGTTGAGCTTGTGGACCAGCTCTCCTCGTAATCACTGAGCCATGTTTCCACCTCAATCTGCACAGTTTCCTTTTCCGTCTTGGAGTAGGAACTTTGATCAGTACTGAAGAGGACAGCCGCATCTCCTCCAATGCGGTATCCGCCCACGTAGTAGTCGCCGTAAACAGATTTGAATGCCTCAACACCCTGTCTGGTTAATATTTTGAAGGCTTTTTCTGATAACTCTGGAGAGCGTGTATATCCGATAGAACCCGCACGGTAGCTTGTGTTAACAGAAGCTTTGTTCGAGTCCTTGTTCTCCATGACGTCTTTATCATAGTGCATTGAGACGCTGGCTTCAAGACAAGTCATATCAACACTTGCACCCAAAGAAACACTCAAATGATCCATGGAAGATGACGAGCTGAAGGCTTCGGAGGATCGAAAGCTGCAGCTGCCATCATTTGCCGTGAAAATGATCCGAGTTGATTCCAAAGAGTCTTGGCTAAAGGCCGTCTCTGGCGCGAAGGGATTGTGGGCGGTTTCTGCTATTTTCGATCGAAAGAACATTCCCAGTGGCATAATGCGGGGCTGCCAGGGTAGAAGGATAGGCGAGCGTCTAGTGGCTTGCTGCACTATTCGTGGCACTAGAGGATCGAAAGTCTCCGGGTCGAAGCCATCCGCTGTCAAAACGGCTGAGGCTTGAGGAGGCGCTGTAATTTCCGATAACGACATGGCTAACGATTTCTTACCGCGGAATGTGTTTTCTGGATGTGGGAAAACCCAGCGTTCAAATGCGTGGTCGTGAAGTGGGAGTATTGTGGTCGAGACCACAGCTGAGAGGCTAACGAGACTATTGAGAGACTATTGACAAATATTGGATGTAACCAAACGAATTGGGATATTGATACGACAATATGCAGACTTAATATTTTCATCACCAAAATAGTTGCTCGACGTAAAATGGCCAATAGATGAGCAGACACAGAGAATATCAATATCAACCCATGAGCTTGCTTCTGTATACGCTTCTGTCGGAGAACCTGCTTCAATTAACCTTTTTTCTCTCATCATTGTTACTAACAGCCAAATCACACTTCCACAATTACAAATATTAATGAATTAACGAAGATGAATATTGAACCCGAACAGTCCGAGGGGTCTGAACAATCCGAACAGTCCGAACATTCTCAAAGATCCAATTTCTCTGAGGAAATTCCAGATTTCCAAAGAAATGCGTTGTTTCGTGGAGTTCGGGGCCAACAAAATAACCGTTCAATGAGGATCCCAATGGCTGAGATTTTCAAGGACGTTGAGAATGCACCTGCTGTCAAAATGTTTCACAGGGACAAAGCCAACACTATCGTATTCGACACAGGGTTCGAGCAGGGACATCTTACATACGCTCCCAGTAGTCGCAACCCGTATTATATGGCCATCACACGCGATAAAATGGGAGAAATGTTCAATCAGCAACAAATGGGCAAGTGGGCCACGGAGACAACTTATCCCAACAGGCCTACTCCAGGCACAGCGTTTTTGTCATATTTCAACGTTTCATTGAAGCTGTTTCAAGATTTGGCTGATGACAGTGTTGATTGGTTATCCTTGAGGTAAATATGCCAATCATCCTCAATATGACTTGAACAGAATGTTGTCTTAATGGTCGATAGTCGTCTTAATGACCCTCAGGTCACCAAAAAAACAGATACAGACGATAAAGCAGAGGCAAAGATCCTCAAGGAAATGGCATTTGATGGGCTACTGGATACTCCAAAGAATGATCCTCTGGAACATCAAGAACACGAGGAAATGATGAACACATCTTTCGAGATTAAGATAGATTTGCAAGCACAACTGCCACCGGAAGAAAACCCATTTCAGGAGGAAGACATCGTTGAGACTCTGCAGGATCACGATGATATAACGTTAGCAAGTGATAAGGAGAAGATCATTCAGGAAATCAACAACGGAGAGCCCAGGCGTATCTTTATTCCAGTAAGACACCAGAAGGGTTGGCTCTGTTGGCTTCCTCTTGGAACTTGGGAATCGAACATGTCGGGAAGACTGAGACAACTGAAAGCTATAAAGAAAGGCTTCGCGATGGCATGGATGATGGCCACAGCCATAGACCCTGACTCCGCTGCCGGTTATCGCGCTCGATTCTCATCGGCTAATCTAGGGTTCCCCTTAATTGTGGTTCCGCAGACCAAAACTCTTAGCCTTCGACTGAACCGGGGACTGATTGAAGTGGACAGTCTCTTCCAGCGTCTTGTTGACGATATCAACAATCGAGTTACTCAAAAAGAAACATATCTGGAGGTTATGAAACAGCATGAGGTCGGAGGTGATGGCTACGTCAAGGTACGTATCTTGTTCTCGGCTCACATTATCGCTTGAGTTACTCTCGTTACTCACTTTGATCACAGATGGGAGAGAATCCGTTTGGTCTATTCACTACGTACATTGCAACAGACAGTTTCAACACTTACATGAAGAGCCTTGAAGTCGTAAGAGGACATGATGAGGTCCTCGAGGGAAGAGACGCGCACCGTTACATCGACACCTCACAAAAGACAGTTGCGACTATCAATGCGTGGCTTAAACATGCATATTCACCAATGAAAGGAACTGACGCTGCGGGCAAACCCAACTACACAAAGGCGCAAATCAATGCTATGCTTGCAATGCAAAACTGGCAAAGTCAAGCACCAAACACAAATATCAATGACATGCTGTATGTCAAATACGATGATTTTGGTTCTACTTGGAGCATCGACGTCGGCAAAGACAAGATCAACAACGCACGCGGCAATCGCAACACAAAGTATGCACCGGGCAATATTATGGGCATGTCAGCTAATCAAGTGAGCCTATATGACATTCTACCCAAATACTCCCATCAGTTTGACTAACACACTTTTACAACAGGCTGCCCAAGAAGCCCTAGGATGGAAGACACTTCATAAGGCATTTGACTATCTGGGACATGATCAAAGAATTTCTAGCGGTTTCTTTATGGCTGAAGTAAGCACTGATTCGTGGTACAATGCAATTTCTTTTACTGATATATGCTAGTGGCTTCACCTCTGCGCTTTCTCATGGGGTGGCCTCACCAGGCTTTCGGATACAGGCAAAGATTTGTATCGATCGAGCGATATCCCTGGTAATCTGGTCCTTGGAACATCTGAAACAAACTCTTTGATGACAAGGTACGCTTCTCCTCCCGCGATGATCATGTTTGTCGAGACTTACAAGATTGCAAGATTCGAAAAGGCTTGGCAAACCCTGGTCTCTGACAGTCTTGACCTAAGCTCAATCGACTCTTGTCCCCGGCTTACTGTCACTCGGAACAGCAACAGCAAGCCTGTCATACGCGATGCGAAGAATGCAATCACAGGTGACTATTCCCGTCAGCGATCCGGAATGTCAGATGCGGAGGAAACCTTAGCAAAGACGTATGACTTCCTAGCGTACACTATTTCCTACACTCTCAGCTTTCCAAAAGGCTGCAAGTTGCTAAGAATGGGGATGCCTTCAAGTCTTCACACCATGTTTTACCCTTTTCTCAGGCCACTATACCACAAGCTCGAGGACCAACTTGACCAAATGCTGTTTGAGGAGATGAAGAACAGAGATTCAATCAATATTTTGGGCTCCCTTAGCAAACCAGTTCCTCATGCTATAAATCACCTTCCCTACAATCAGAATGGCAATACTGTATATACAGGTGGTCAGCCTTACACAAACATGGGGTCCATGGTGGGTGGCAGTACTTCTGTTCTCAATAATACAAATCCTCATACTCGTGCTGGTGGCGATGACGGAACAGGGCGACGGAAATACAGATTGGCTTCACCTTTTAACTAAACACTGTTATCTCTTGAGACTAATTTAACATTTGTTGTGTCAGGGAGTTTCAACGAACAACATTGACGTTTAAAAGAAAAAAAAAGGGTTGGTAGACGGGTATTTGTGGTAGAATGAATGTAACGAGAAGATATAAATTTGGAAGAAAAGTTGCCTGAACTTGGCGGAATTTGAGATATGACGGCAAATGACCGATCAGGACTAGAATCGCATACCGAGAATACCAGTGATATGAAACACTGTTTGTTACGTCATTAGAATATCCAATGATGGAAACATTGTACGTTTGGAGTGCCAAGAAGCCTAGAATGTTGAAAAATCGTCTGAACTTACCCTGAAACAGTTTTGCGTATAACGGGACCCCCTTTTCCGAGCGTCTGAATACGGGACAGCCAATCGAAATGAAGATCTGACAGGCTGATGGAGATGTCTTGGACACTATACCTTAGTTGTATAGCTAGGCGAGAACCTAAAAGCTAAACGGGGCTGAGCGGTGGATCTACTGTCAATTCTTCCGTCATGGCAGCGGATCCAAGCTCGTGTTTATAATGCTTGGGTTCGCCATTTAGTTGAATGACAAGCTTTATTTCGTCTTCAATCAAGATGGCGGGACAATACCTCCCTGTCTCTTCAAGGGGCCAGCAAGACATCCATCTTGAATTCCAAAACACAACTACACCAAGCCCATCGCCATCAATATCACCACCAACGAGACGATTCCAAGGCCTCCCAGCACGCCGTCGATCAAAAGTCAAACTATGGCTAGGCCTGACCGGAAAATGGTGCATCACAATTATCTTCGTCATAGTCGTCTACATCATCCTAATCGCATATGCTCTTCATGATGTCATGTCAGAGTTACAGAAGAAATACTTCAATGCGCTTATCACGGGATCTCTTATTGCTCTGGGTCTTTCGACAATGAGTCAGTTGACACATGCGGTACAGGACTTGCGATGGTGGATCTTGAGTAAAAGACCGAGGTCCCGACAGAAGGTGAGTTTACAGCATTCGTGAAAATAGATTGGTTGACTCATATATCTCAAAATAGGTCAAAGCAATTTTACAAGTCCATAGCATGAGTCAAGTATTGGTCTTGGCTTTTAAATCAAGCCGATGGACAATTCACGTTGGAGTTGCGACCTGGGTAGCGCTATTCCTGGTACGTCCACGTCTCACTTTCCTCAGCAAAGCTAGCCAAGAACCTGACTAACTGAATAAGGCAACTCAAATCGGCTATGCCTCATTGGGTCTGTGCTACTCTGTCGAGAAAACCGAGGACGTAGCCCTCATGGTCGCTGGAAACGTCTCAATCGCCAACTTGACTACCATCTCAACCTCAAGTATTGTCAACGCGTCCGTATCAACAGGAGCTGAAGAATACGCGGCCAATAGCTACGGGATCATATCCCTGGCGTTGAACGAGGGTGACTTTGAAGATATTCCTTGGCCTGGAACTTTGTTCTTTGCGGACAACAAGTTTCTCTTTTGTGAAGGAAATTGCTCTTACATCTTTCGCGAGACAAACACACTAACCTTGGATAATCCTGTACAAGCTCCGGTTGCTGCGCTCACAGATAGGAGGGTCAATATCACGACACAATGCACGGCTCTCAATGTGCTTCGAGGCGGAAATGGAACTGGGGACAGTATTATTATTGAAGAAGGGCGCCGAGAAACGAACATCACGCTGCCTGACAAAGAAGTTCTTGGTGAGAAGGTTTACATGACATCTCCATCTCACAGTTGCGGGAAGGACTGTAGCATTGTTTCCGTCTTTGAGCCATCCTCGACAAATTCGTGGTTCTACAACTGCACCGTTCAAATGAGCTCAGTGGAGAATGCGAAACGACCAGAGCATGAGGTTGGCCCAAGACTGGCACGTTTGGCTACATCGGCGATAGCTCTTGGAGGCCGCGACGGCATAAACGATACCCGATCAAACAGTTACCCAGCTGCATCGCTCTTCGGCGCACCGCTCAATGGCTCAACCGAAGCAATGGAATACCTTCTATCGCGCTTCGCCACTGGTGTTTTGGCATCTGTCATTGAGTCAAACGACGACATTGTGCTTGCTGGCCAGATGCCTACAGTCGGACAGAAACTCAACGTTTCGCATTGGGGAATTATTAGTCTCATCTTGTGGATCACAGCATTTCTTCAGCTGTTGGTGGCTGTTGTGGCGACCAAGGTAGCGGAACGTGTTGTTGTGCCAGAGGGCGATTCACTATCTGAAGCTAAGGTTTTGAGGAACATGGTTGAAGAAGATGTATTTGATGAGGAGACCAAAGATAGCGGGAAGGGGAAGAGTTTGTGGATATATAGGAGTCGACATCTTGGAGACGGGACATATGATTTATATATGGAAGAAGTAAGGGCATAATCTTGATGCAAATTAAAGTCCTACTGAATACATATTTATACTTGAAACTAATAATCAAAGTCCAAGTGGTTAGAGAATCCTATTCTCAGAACCGCCGATTGGAGCATAACTCGTGAGTCACATAATACGTTCAGTTTAGTACGTAATGCAATAAAAATCTCAGGTGCATTATCGTATGATTATGCATGACTTGTCAATTTTTCTGAAGTTTTCCAATAGTCGGGCGAGATTCGGCATAGACAATAGTCCTTTCGAAGCTGCACAACACAACCAACAGACACATAGCGGTCCAATCACACACGGCCTATCTTCTTATGCCGTTGCCGTATTTCCGAAAAGAGGTAATATTAAAGTTGTTGGGCCTCGGACGACTGGTCAGAAACTAATTTAACTGCGTGGTGTAACAAAATTGCGCACAAACTCACGTGTCAAAAAAAAAAGCCATTCTGCCCATTATCTATAAAACTCCTGGTTGATTCTTCTAGTAAACATAAGACTTTATTTCTCATACCGAGTCCCAACCTTTCAACCTCATGTCGCCTTTTCATTTTGTTTTGATCATACCCATCCTCTGTGCAATTGGGGCACTGGCTCTTTCAGCCCGAGATGTAATACACGCAGACGACCTCCAATGTTATGAAGAGTTCATGAATAAAGTGTCTTGTAGTCAGTTCCTCGACATGTACCTGGAAAGTGCAGCTGTCAAGATCGACATCTACGAGTACCCGTCAAACGACCGTGTCCAGTCTGCACACTTTAAACCAAGTCCAGAGGCGGGTCCATACTTCCTACAAGAGAAAGAATATGCGGATGCGCTTGAAGCAAGATCTGCCTGTGACAGAAGCTATGTCGCTGGGCTGAATTAAGTTTGCTTTTTAGTCATAACAAACCCGGAAATTAAATGAACGACGGATTTCGTATCATTCAACGTCTGCGTTAGTTGGCCAATCAGACCCTGGCAAGGACGCCCTCAGAGGACTTAACAGGTCTAGCTTAGCTGCCAACTTAAACAATAGTCCAGTAGCTAACACTGACTATTGATTTTTGGCGTCAGCTAGGCACTTCGCATTCCCAATAATGCCCCTTTCCAACTGCCGAATTCCATCCCTACATAAACACGTCAAGGCGCCACATCAATTACATGACATCGTTTCTCGTCTGTTAACTCCAGTCACTCTTTAACGTCATTATGCGTTCTGTCACTCTTTTTCGTGTGGCCTTTGGTCTGTTGGCCGTTGACTTTGTGGCTGCGAGCCCCTGCAAGCCGCGTTAGTACAAGACTAACCACTTCAATGAGACATTGTTGACAATCCTGCTAGTTTCATCCGTTGCCACTTCAGATGGACCTACTGAGACATCGCTGATCTCGTCAATTGAATCCGCAACAACGATCGAAACTGCAACGTCGGCTGCGTCTATCACTTCCACTGCTGCTGCTGAATCATCGGTCGAGACAAGCGAACCGTTAGTCGCCCAAGAAACGTCAGCAACCTCCAATACAATCGAGGTTATCACCACCACCACAGCTGCCCCAACGACTGAAACAACATCAGCTGAGCCCATGCCCACTTTCACCGTCCTTGCTACCGGCTCGGGTCCCATGACAGGCAGAGGTCTACAAACGTACCCGTACGACAACGCCATGGCTGCTTTTGATGCCCCTCCTGGTGGCAATCCCGATTTGAATGCAAAGGTTTCTCCTTTCACCATCGACTCGCAAGGCAGACTTGTCAACTCACTAGGCTGGTTCCTCTGCGGATATTACAGTCCGATGAACTTCATGCTCGACGCTCCTGCCGTTGTGACAACCTGTCATGTCGAGATACCGCTGCAGCGAGTCTTCCTGACCTGCAAGCTGACTGCTGAACTCAAGGTTCAGTGTTCGATACCGGCCGTCAAGTGCGTGTCTACGGGAGATGCTCCGTGGGACTTTCCAACTTGTTCGGCGGCTGCTGGTACTTGGGGTGTGTTTTCCACAGCCATCAAGGGCCCTGGCCATGTCCTTCACATTGGAAATGACAACCCTCCTGATTACTATGACCGTCTTGAGCTCAATATTCAGAAGGTATAAGTAATTTCGGAGATTGTATAAAGACTCCAAGTCTGTTAAGCGTCTATGAATTCGCTTTTATTTAGGCTGCTTCTTTGATTAGTATATTATCATTTTGAACTAGTCCTTTGTAATCAATTCTATTCCCCTTCATTATACTTACTCTTATTTCAAGCCGGTATTATAAATACCTATCTATATCCTCAAGGGTAGCAGTGAAGGTATATATAGTCGGTACATATAGTTGAAAGCGTCGTCATGTGCATCTATGTGGATGGTATCTTTTCGCCGCTTTGCTTTCTAATACTCCCCTATCCCCTAAAATGAGGGTTCCTAACAAGTATATCAACAGCGGGATTTATCTTTTGGCCTGTATT
The DNA here is from genome assembly GCF_050947815.1 of Fusarium sambucinum. Lineage (NCBI taxonomy): Eukaryota > Fungi > Ascomycota > Sordariomycetes > Hypocreales > Nectriaceae > Fusarium > Fusarium sambucinum. Next base: position 8,657,994 of record NC_139293.1, on the reverse strand, counting down.
ATATAATACAGCATACGAAGGATCACTTGCTATACCAGGAAAGTCTGCACTGCGCTCGGTCCTCGATGCAAGTAGTTACTATTGCGAGGTTAGAGAATAGGTGTAGATTTCTTCAGCGAGAAACTACGAGTGATGCAATGCAAGAGTTGCGTGTTCACTTGGGTATAAAAGGGAGACTTCGACACTATTGAACATATCGTAATGACCACAGCCTTTAAAAACAAAAATGATATCAATCAGAAGTAAACTACCTCGAGCGCGAAAAAAGAAAACAAAACCTCTTGAATCCTTAACCAAGGTACTGTAAATATACCTTCCGGCCTACGAGTTAATGCCCTTACTAAGGCAACCACAACTCGGTAGGGATTATCTAAGCAGCATCCAGAATATCGCATTAACGCTCTGCTTGGCTTACTTGTTCAAAGCGAGGTTGTTGGTGTAAATGATGCTTTCAATCAACGTTCCCGACTTCCAGTTTGGATAGTCCATTACCAGAGTACCGACCAGTTTGGAATTACCATATCCTCCCATAGACTTGACTAGTACCTCTAATCCTTTGTTCATAGACGTGGAACCGCCTAAGGATTGGGTCGCGTAGTTGAAGTTCGAGTTCGGGACTATATTCAGGCCGCTGCCAGAAGAAGTGGTGTAACTGCTATAGCCGATAAACCATTTCAATGGCGACGTTGGATCATTGGTCGGTAATTGCTCTGAATCCACAGCCTTACTAACAAACTCTTTGACAAATCCCGTTTTTCCTTCCAAGGCTGTGGCTCCATCCGAACTTGGGGTATAGTTGTCCTCGAGAGAAATTGTGAAGCTCGGGTTACTGCTGATCATGGGGCTGCTCTGAAATTCTGTTTGAGCGTCATCAGGCCAGTTTGTCATGCCAATTCCGAACGGTGTTTCCGTGTTGACATTAGAAGTTGGTGGGGGAAAGCGTCGGACCAGCTGGATTTTGCCTTTGATTTGGTTCAAGGTAGGTATGGTTTCTCCAAGGGCCCAATATTGCGGGTTGTCGTTGATCAGATTGCTCACGTCGTTTGATACGTCTTGCGAATTGACGCCTTTACCCTCGGCCTTCATCTGGACGATGAGTGCTTCAGTTGGGTGATTGTTCAGCCAGTCGTAGAAAAAAGAGAAAATCTTCTGTATCGACATCCCAAGCATGAACGCCCCATGAACAGCCTGCAACCCGGCACTCTCATCTCTGTTTCCGTCCACAATACTGAGTGGACTATTGTTCTGGTACGCATAACCCGCTCGTAGATCAAAGTATCGGATTCCTGCATTCAGCTGCTGGGTAATGGTCATATCCTGACAACGTACGCGTTTCTCAAGAGCACCAACACTATGATACGCACTCGTCGCGGAATCATGTGTTCCCGGGATGGATAAGGCTGCGATACTGATATTCTAATCAGCCAGGTCGCCCATCCAGCTTTCGGGGTCCATATGCTTCATAGGACGGCGCGACCAGTACAACGAGTTGCTATTGTCATGTGAATTCCACACAGCATAGACCCAGGTGTTAGAGTAAACTAGAGCTGCCTCGTTTTTTCCAGAAACAAGGTAACCAGATCCCAAGGGTCGATTTGTAGTCCAATCCTGTTTTTTCTCTTCCCAATGGCACATAAGGTTGCTAGTACCACCGTGGGTCCTGAAGCAGATCCATGCTCGATCGCCAGTTGGGCTGGAAGTAGCACTAATACCGCTGTCGCCGCTCTCATTCAATGTAACCGTGTCAGACCAGACAGGTGGACTACTCATTTCCAAAGTGGTTTCCAACACTCCCCGACTGTCGTTGTGGGCAAGAAACATCAAACGAACCTTCCCATCCCGAACCAGCAAGGCTGGATTACTAGAGGTCTGTTGGTTGATCCCGTTTTTGTCTGAAAAGCCAGTTGTGCCATTAATGGTTGTTGTACCTGTTTCGGAGTACGCCCATACGAAATGATCGTCGTCTGACTGACAGTAGCCAACTACATGCAGTACGTCTTTGTGCACAATGGCTGAAATGGAAGTGTTCCATACTGAGTCCCAATCGCAGATGTAGTTGAAAGAATTTCCAACGAAGCTGTAGATAGCGCAGCCTGAGGAGGAGTTTTCGGTGTCTATAGAAGTCCAGGGTATGAATGCGTACAAGACATCATGGAAGACAACCAGAGTAGATGTATAATCCTGTTGTCTCCCGGCGAAAAGAGTCAATGTCGGGGTAGCCCAGCCATCATCTGAGGGCAGCCAAGTGGTGTGGAGGAAGTAACCAGGGGTTGGAGACGCCCAAGTAAGGAATACCTTGCCATGATATTCACACATGGCAGGCTTAAAATTTGTGCCATAGGTGTTCGGGCCTGGTTGAATTGGTTTGGCGTCACTCCATGGTGCATCCACCGCCGTGCTGTTTGAAAACAAGTCCCAAATAGCCATTTTCAATACACATTTAGTGGAGTAAGGTTTTGAGAAGATAGATAATGGTAAGAAGAGAGATTAATCTGCCGGCAGTGGATGGGTTGAATGTCTATATATGCTGTACCCTCGCACTAAGATTTATGTCTTGGATTGCCGTACTCGTATTCGGTATTGATATTGTTTAACGTCTTTGAGATTGAGGGAACTCAGAGGATACATTTGGTATGATGCTTGGAGCCGTGGCTCAGCTGAACTGAGTTCAAATGCCAATCTGTAGTTGAGCTGGAATGCAGATTCGCCTCAATCTATGCTTTCTAACCCTAATTTGGTAATTCGCAAACTGATTGCGGAAACCCGCAGGCGACCATTGGATCTAGAACACATACCAATATGTTTATTGAATATAAAATCGATGGTCACGACAAGTCAGCTCTTGTAATCTATTATTTTGGTTGGGTGGCTTGTTATGCAAGGTAGGGTAAAGCGGCAGGATCATTCCACTATCCACTTAGTCTTGGGTCCAGACTGAATAATTTGGATACAGAATATTACCAAACCCTTGCCACATAGGCCCTGGCTTGACAATTGTCTTTCGAGTGGCCTAGAACAGCTCTTGCATACCTATTATTGATATCACATGCATTAACTAGTTATTTATAAGGGTCTAAACAATGCAGCATCACACGCTATGCGGTTTAGTTCCATGCAATATCAACACCAAATGGGGATTGTTCCGAGACATAGCTACGCCAAAACAAGCTAAGTGACTCAGATTTCAAATAGTCTAGAACGAATCGATTAACCACACCATGTGACATAAAATCAACTAATAGTACAAGAGTTTTTACTCGGCTAATCGCAACACCGACCCAAGATCGTGGGATGACCTCACTTGGATGTTTTAATAATGCAGATGGATATATTGTGATACCTAGGGACTATATGCCACCTGAGAACGGGTCGAACAGTTTTAGATTGGGTTCATCGAGAGTGCACCGATATCTTCGCGGTTCTACCGAGCTGTTGAATGAAAGCGCGGCGACCGCTACAGCCAGACAACCGTCTGTACGAGACCGAACAAGTCATGAGAGCAGAAGGGTAGCAGTAGTAGAAACAATAAATTGAGGGATACGTGAAGGGGGTTTCGAGAAAGACAGAGGGATGCACACCGTGGCTATTAGATAAGAAGGCTCTGGTCAGGACTAAGCGTCAGGTGATAAAGGATCGGGTTATGTGACATTCCATTGGGCAAAATCCTAAAGTGGGGCGCCTTTTAGGTTCAACGGGTCAAGGCGACCCCGCTTCGATAACGTTCACGATAAAGGTGCTATAATAAGGGCCCTAGGGGCCAACTGGGAAAAGAGGTCAGGAATAAATTGTCATCCTTAACATAATATACCTTCTATCATCTGTATCATTGAGACCTAACTGCGAGCTAACGGCGACTATACCACTCCTTCCATTACGATCTGGTTGAAGCCCGTGACAGGTTAAGAGATGGAAAAGGAATATTAAGTCTAGACTATACAAGTTGATATAGCTAAATGCAAATTAATACATTTAGACTTAATTACATTATAATGATAGTTTATTATAAGTGTGACTGGGATTTTGAACTACACTGCTTCTCATACTTTGCGTAGAACTAAAACCCATAGAAAGCCCATCGACTCTTGACCTTCTCCTGAACATCCTTAGGATAGTTACCACGGAAAGAAGCTTCCTTCCACGCCAAGCTCTCATCCTTGAACTCACTGGGAAACAAGCAGCACCGAACAACCTTGTAAGTATGCTTCGAAGACTTGACTCCATAGCCAACATATGGAATTAGGGGAATGTTAGGATATTCATCAAAGAAGAACTCGTTCGCCTTGGGTTGACATCTCGTAGCAGCATCCCAGACAACATCTCGGAAGTTGGTAGGATCAATGTCGTCTCCTACCAGATAAATGGTAGGGATGTAAAAGCCGGGCTTGGATGCAAAAACAAGGTGGCCGACCTTATTGGAAAACTCCTCCATAGTCGTGTTCATAGCCCGCAGTTTAGCGTTATCGACTTGAAGAACGAACCAGATGCAGTGAGATTCGAATGGGTTCCAAACCATTTTGATAGGCAATCCAGCATTCTGGCAGATTGTCAGAACTTCAGCCGACTGTGTAAGTCCCCAGACCGTTTCACTCTCTTCAGGGGCTCTTCCGGTGATACAGATAGGTAGAATTGGATCCTTGCGGTGAGTGATGGCATCGACTCTAAACAAGGGGCAAGGCTTGGTCTCTCCGGGGAAGATATGACCGTGGTATTCAGCCATAGGTCCCTCAGGTGCTGTTTCAGTTCGAGACACTGTCCCTTCGAAAATAATCTCTGCATCAGCTGGGACACGGATATTGCTGGTTTCACATTTTGTAACCTCCACAGGACTACCTGTTAGGGCACCGATGAAAGCAGCTTCATTCTCGCCCTTGGGTATAGGCATGCCGCTCACCATAATGGCAGCCGGTGAAACACCAAAGCATAGCGCATAGGGCATGTCTTTACCTAGATCTTGCCACATCTTGCGAATAACGCCGATATCCTGTCTTGGAATGACTGGGCAGATCAAAGATTTGGGGTCGTTCTCGTTGATCATACCTCGAGTAATACTCCAGTTGACCCACGACCCATCCGGAGTTTCGACGATAAACATTCCAAAAGTTTGGATGAACCTTCCACCATCATCCTGGTGCAAAAGAGGTGACGGGAGCGCTCTGAGATCGATGTCATCTCCAAAGATCTTGAATTCCTTCACTGGGCCTGAATTGACCTCCTTAGGTGGTACCTTGGGTAGTTTCTTCGTCTCATGGATTTTGCTGATGATGTCTTGCCCAGTGGCGGTTGAGGGGAGACCAAGGGACTTGGCGATGCGGATGAATCTTTTTCCAGGAATCTTGCTGGCTCCTACTGGCGCACCCAAGATGCGGAACAGACCAGTGGACTGGGTGCCTTTGACGTTGTTGAAAAGTGGTGCTTTGTCTTCTGTTTCGTAGGCGTTGCGGACAATGGCTCCAAGTTCCAGGTGAGGGTCAATCTCCTCGTCTATCACAACAAGATCGTTTTCGTCTTGAAGCTCTTGGATGAAGCGACGGAAGCTATGCGCCGAGTTGGAGTTTTCATGGGCTGTAGTAGCCATTGTCTTTATATAGGAGGATAATCAGTTTTTGATAGAAGTATTGACGAAGTGAATGGCGTCCTCGTCTCAGGAAATAGATGAGTTTGTGTAGATCTACAAAAAATGAGTAGAATTAATCGACTTATAGAAATACCACAGTTTAGAAAATGACTCTAGGAGAGCTACGTAATTTCATTCTTTGGGAGTCTTCACGGGAGCCTTCCCGATATATTAGAACAAGGCATATCCATTCCATCGCCGAAGTGCAATACCAATGTGGATTCTGCTGACTGATGGTTTTCATCTTGAGAAATAGTTCATATTGATTAATATCAAGGCACTAGATCATGGTGAAGTAAGCAACTATACGCTCTCAAATGGTTACGTTATTCGACCCGTTTGTCAAAGACGCTATTATCAACAGACCCGTTTATGACCCCGCTACCTTCCCGAGCAGCCGAAGGATCCTTGTCTCTGCCCTCTGTAGTTGAGACTCACAAATCAGATGTGAATTTCTTTTATGCCTAAAGAGTGGCCAAGTATGAAAGGTGCTACAGATGGGTAGACGATGTTCAATGTTCTGATGGCCGAAATGATTCATATGTCTTCTTGCCAACAAGTTCCAGAGTGGACAAAGAAGCATTAGCTAATAGTTAATTGCTCTCTAAACAACTTCCTAACCGGGTAAGTACCCTCCACATCAACACCATACCCTTCGGATCTATCCGATATCTGGGGTTATGAGGGACCAGTTCGGTGAAGAAAGACGAATCTCGTAACTTATAAATAGGGAAATGATCTCGGGAGGTCTCCCGTAGCGTAAAAGGTCTCGGTCAATTATCTAATGAAAGGAAAAGGAGCTGGGAAAGAGAGCATATCAGTTGTGTACCATGTTAAAAAGGGTCGGATACAACACGAATAATCCTTTATCCCGCCTTACTCATATCAAACCCTTGCCAACCTGCAACCCATTCAACCACCAAAATGTCTCACACTTTCGCTACTTCAGAACAAATATGCACATTTCCAACACAGCCTAAATCTACAAGACGAAAGAGAATCATCGTCGCCCTCACAGGTGCAACAGGTTCCATCCTTGGCATCAAGGCTCTTATTGTCCTCCGCCGCCTCAATGTCGAGACACATCTCATCATCAGCAAATGGGCAGAAAACACTCTCAAGTACGAGACAGACTACACAGTCGCTAATATTCGTGCCCTCGCCGACGCAACATATAGCAACCATGATCTAGCTGCCCCAATCGCGAGTGGTTCATTCCGCGTTGACGGCATGATAGTCGTGCCTTGCAGTATGAAGACATTATCAGCCATTAGCACAGGCTACTGCGATGATTTAATATCGCGAGCGGCGGATGTGATGATGAAAGAACGACATCGGTTGGTGCTTGTTACAAGAGAGTGTCCGTTGAGTGGAATTCATTTGCAGAATATGTTGACGGCCACACAAAACGGTGCGGTTATTTTCCCACCAGTGCCTGCATATTATAACAAGCCGGCGACTATAGATGACTTGGTGGATCACAGTGTTGGAAGGATGTTGGATTTGTTTGATCTTGATACGGAAGACTTTGATCGGTGGAATGGATTCCAAAAGCAACATTAGTTGGATAGGTTGTATCAACTTGTTACTCCTATGGAAATAAAGGGGATATTTTACTATATAAGGACAAGTCTAAACCATTTTATTCACAAACCCCTTCCTTCTCAAACTAGTGGATCATAAAGTCCTGGAAGGGAAGATCCTTTCCATCTTGCATTATTGGAAAGTTAAACGGATCAACACCTTGAACATAGGCATCCCCAACAAGGTTGTATCCCTGTTGTTCAGACCGCAAAACAAAAGGAAGTGGACTCCCGAATAAAACGACTGCCTCATCACCCGCTCACACTGAACATGGCCCTACTCCCATACGAAGATTCTCGGTGACGAAGAAGCATCGGTCAGTACACAGAGCGTTACAAAAGCTTTCCATAACCGGTGCCGTATATCTTTTCCATCGTTCATGGTACTGTAGATAGGGTTCAAAGCTTTCTTCCATTTGTTCGTGCAAAACAAAGACTTGCCACAAATGTCGAAAGTGGTCCGGTGCTGGAGTAATAAAGGCGGTCCCGTTACCTGAATCTGCGTCCATAATGGTAGCTCTCCAAACGTCGTCCTGTACATTCTTTGGTAGCGACAGGTACAAACTACCAAGCGCTGTCAACACTGATCTATTTTTAGTATTCTTGTTAATTTTGCCGACAAGATCCATTTCAATTTTCGGCTCAGTAGTGTTCCAGAATGGACCGATAACGCGGTCTATTCTACCTATGTGCATTCCGCGAGCTTTCATTATGTTGTTTTCTTGAACAAAACTGATTTGAGGAGATATTTTGTATCCCTCCTTCTTATATGACAATTGTATCAAGTTCTCCCAAGCGCTGCCGTCGCTGAGCGGATTCGAAAGCTCCGGAAGCCAAGATGGTCCAAAGTTGTTGGATACTCCTCGGTTGCCAAGGATACAATTCAAGTTACCATTTCTTTCAGTCCAGGATATAACAAATGACTTGTAAACTTGAGTTGCATCGAGTTTGTAATCAACAACGATTGGATAATCTGTGACCATTCCAAGCAAGCCGTACAGCTTGTCGCGAGGGTCTGTAGCTTGTAAGCTTCGCGATAATCGCATGAGGCTTTCCAAAACTCGGGCTCCCCCGTTTTCGTCGCATTGCACTTTGTAAGTCGTTATAATGCGACTCATGATCGCCAAAGATGTAGGTCCCTGTGGCATCAGCCGTTCAAATGGTTTGGCCATGTTTTCGTCCATAACAGCAAACTTAACTCTCAAAGCACCAAGTACCGTTACGAAGAAATGCACGGACGATAATGACACCCATTCTAATCCGCAGCCAACTATGCACCTGTCGTCATAGCAGTTGTCGGATACGTTGCCGGATATAACGTTCGCGGTGTTGCGAGACAGAGCCAACTCCTGTATAATCCAAATACGACGCCAAAAGGAACGGTTGCATAAGTTCCATATTGCGTCCCAATCCATAGCCTCCATATTCAATCCAAGTCTCTCGATATGAAAGATAGGACGATTCAAGAAGTCAATCGATTCCTTCTCATCACCTTCCAAGAGATGGGACAGTTTCTCCCACATTCTGTTGATATCTGACAGCGCCCGCTCACCATTTGAATGAGGAGGGCCAAGCCAAGCGAGGACAGTTGCGGCTGAAGAGTACAACTGGCACATCTTCTGAACTTGGTGTCCTTTCTCTTTATCGTCTTTTTGGTTGATACACAACGCATCTATCCACAAAACGCGTGATTTGTAGGGTAGTCTGATATATCGGAGGGCGGTTTCCAGACTCGAACCAACAGTGACAGATACGCCATTCACGGCAATGACTGCGGATCTCCCGTTGCTTCCCCACATATAGGAAAGTGCTTCAAACTCCAGCTGACTAGTGAGCTTGTGGACTGTCAAATAACATACGATTCTGTCGTTCCATTGGCCAGGTTGCACTCTAAGTAGGCGAATCTGATCCCCATCCAGTGGCAGATTGTTATATAACTGGTGATGGGAGATGGCGTTTCCCAGCACTTGAAGTGCCGGTGCGGACCTCTTTGTGAGATATTTCGTCAAACTTTCCTCAATCATGGCATCTTGAAAAACGATTCAAGAGTCAAGTTTGAGTGCAGCGGGGGCTGACCGATTTCTTCGACATTTGGCTGACCATACCTATTACGGTTGAAAATACAGGGGTCTCCACGAAGTGTAGAAAGTGCTAGTGGGTCCAAGTAATGAGTTGTAACAATAGCATTGGCCAATTGACGAGATAACAATATCTGAGAGGCTATGTAATGTGTATACTTTCAACCCCCATGAACTAAAGTGAGAATCGTATTCAAACACATTTCTTAAATAGCTACAAACCCATTCTCGCGCATTAGCAACCATTCCCCCTTTGAAGTCTCCACCATTGCCCTATCCCTTATCCCTGAGCACCAGTCAGGATGATGTTGGTGTCCTAGTTTACCATGTTAGCAGTTGATCAAAATCTTGTCAAATACTAGAGACTTACACAGCCGCCTCCCTTGGGAACACACTGGCTTCCTCCAACAGTAGGAGTCTGGCAGTTACTGAAGGAGTAACGATCGTAGGTCTTGTCCGTCTTGTGGTAAAGGTCGATGGCAGGGTTGCCATCAGGGTCTCTCAGGAAAGTGACCTGGACGTCGTCGCAGCCTCCAACGTCCTGAGTTCCCTGAGGATTGTCGTAGTTCCACTGGCAAGTGCCAGAGAATGCTACGTTTCCGCCGCAGCCCCAGAAGTCGGAGACATCGACAAGGCAGCTGGGGATACAGCATCCGGTTGAGCCAGTGCAGCCAGCGGGGGTGCCGGTGTCTGAGAGACGGAGGCCACTGGCAGTAGCCTGACAGATAGTGTTAGTAATCTATGAGCAGAAGTTATGGGCATTGGGTTCTTACGGTTGCCCAGAGCATGGCAGAGCTGAGGATAAGCTTTCCAATCATCGTGGAAGTCTGAAGGTGGTGGTTGGAAGTCTGAAGGTGGTGGTTGGGTTGGAGTGTTTTGTGTTGAGAGTGATGATGAAAAGAGAATTACTTTGACTCGGTGTAGTGGTCATATTTATACTTCGATACCTGCTTGTTTTTCTCTCTCATTCTCATTGAATGACATCAGAAGCACTGCTGCCATGTTCTTGAAAACTCATGCAGTGTCCAAGACCGAAGATCGTTCTCGTACTGCTGACGAAGATCACAATGGATGCTATACAACGGTGACTATGGCTCCTTCGCGCCTTACATTGCCATGTGATAGTACTAGTCTATCTTTCACGAGCTCCGCCTCCACATCGTGGTTTGTGTTCTGTGGTCAAGCCTTCAGCGGAAATCCTGCAGGATCGTGCGGCATGGGGAATGCTCCAGATATACGCTCGGACATTTTCTGGATACCGTTTACCGACTCGATCGATCGCTCGATTTGTTTCCTTGTCGGTCGATATTCTTCTTGCGCTGGTTCTATTGGCCTGTATCGTTCCTTGCAATAACGTAGGCTAGTATAATGTTCTTTGAGTGAGATTGTGGTTCTTTTGCTCACAATCCTTTAGACAGTGACCTTGGTGCTTTCATTCTCGATTTAATTGTATGATTCAAAATACCCTTCCAGAAGTTCTGAAGCCACTTAGCACTATTTTAAATGCCAATTAGCGTAGTCCTTTGCAGTCCCTCCTCTGTGCGTAGTGCAAAGTAAACTCGGACTTGACTTACTCGGACTTGGCTTTTCGGGCCCTCCCGTAATGCCCAATTTCCCCGACCTTCTTGCAGAAGCCTGGCAATGAAATGACCTGATTCGTGAACATGTTAGCAGGGGTTGGGATCATGCCAGGGCTTGCTAGCCACGCTCGCCCACGCAACTCCACTTACAACATCCCTTATACAGCCACTTACATCAACCACTTGGCTTTCAAACTGTTTGATTAGTCCGTATCAAAGCATTTCTCATCCTTCCGAGAACTAAGATGAGAACAGACGGTTTCCCGTCTACCTGCTCACCGTTTTAATCGTTGAGTTGGGTAACAACGGCCGGGACACAGCCAGCGAGACATTGTAGTCTTATTTGGCTAGCCGCTTTGGGATAGTCAGAAATAAGCCCTTGGCCCAATCAAGAATTCTCCTGTAGATCAACAGGCACTGCTCGATTCCACGAGGTCAAACGGCATGAGGATTGCCGACGAGCCGCAGCATCATCGAGATCGAAGACTATTGAATGCCTTGGAATAAACAACGCACTAACACTATGTAACGTTAAGCTTATGTCCCCGCACCAGTAGGAACTTCGTGTTTGTTAACTGCCGATGGAAGTATGCCTCAGTTGTGCAGCTCTGGACATCTGCCCATTATCTTGTCAAAATTCATTGAGAACATGGAAAGTAATGTTTCTTGTTTGAATGCATGTTGCAGTGTTAGTGCGATGACAGCGGTGTGGCTTGAGAACTCTGAAAAGGGTTTGACGGTGAGGGTATTTCCCTACAACAGATTTAATACCGGCGTGAGGTATACATGTGAGAAGTACAGGTTGTCAAAAATAGATAGAGATTCCATAACAATTCCTCAAAACATTTACTGAGTGGTCAGGTCAAGTTTAACCTATATTGGCAGCTATACCATTTTATCATTTACGCCACAGAGCTGAACAAGTATTTGACAATACGATTATACTGAAGCGGACATTATGTTTATGAGTTTCAATCAATGTATCAGAGTCCCAATATAGAATCTTTGTCTAGGTTTCTGAGATATTTAAATAATAAATGCTTCGTTGAATAAAGGTTACCAGCAGAAACAAAAACAAACAATTCCAAGCCGTTTCCAAAACTACCGGGTAGTTTACTTATCTTATCAGATAAGCCTACGTTTAGCCGATAAGCCGATAAACTTATCCGTTTCCGCTTTCCGCCGGGTATCGCGCTCGTCGATACACGCGCGCCAGTCATTAAGCGCAGGATCCTGCTAACCAGAAGCAGAAATGCCGATTTCCAAAAATAGGACGAGAAAGGACCAATCATCGCAAGTCATAAAGTACCGTCAAACATGATGAGTCGTAAAATGATTTTAAATTTTTGACTTTCAATCTACTGTATCACACTGTCTTCAATGAGAATCAGCCCGATCTACATAGCATAGAAGTAATCAGAGCTCACTAGACCTGGGTAGTGATCTCTCCACCGGGACTGTGAACAACCCTGGCATTTGAAGAGTTTGAAAAGTTGACAGTGGCCTTCTGAAGGCTAGACATCTCGAAGTTACAGACCTGACCAGCTCTATAGGATCCATAGGAAATGTACCAGGTGTTGATTGGCTGGATTTGGTAGCTGCAGTTGGGCTGGGGAATGATGGTGGCAGCGGGAACAGTCTGGCCGTTGACAATCTTTCCGAGGCCAATGACCCAGCCGTCTATTAGATAATTAGCAAGTTGGAGTCTTCAGTGTGATGGTTTATGGGTTTGGAACTTACTGTCTTTAGCATTGTTATAGGTGAACTGGTTTTGCTCGTTTCCAGCAGCTGTCTGGATACCAAAAGCACCCTGTTTACCACCGGGAGCAGCCGCGCCGGTGAACTGGGGAGCCATGTCAATGACATCCATCTTGAGAGTTGTGCCCTTCTTTGCGTTCCCAGCAAGGTCACTGGAACCAAGCTCAACCTCATTGGAGCTGGAGACAGATACAGTTACATCATCCTGGCCGGGAACTCCGCTCGAGGAACCGACGTAAGCGAAGAACTGCGAGGAGATGGTAAAGGTAGTGGCGGAGTTGGGCCCCGCATGAGCTGTCTTCACAGCATTGGTCCAAACTTTGGAGCTGACGGAAGATTCAAGCTTAGGAGGCTCGCTGAAGAGAGCATAGTTCTGGTTGGTGCCAGAGTTGTTCTGGATCGTGATGGTATATGTGTTGGGCATCTTGTAGAATGATATGACAGAGAGAAGAGTAATGGAGTTGTTTGAGTAGGAGGAAGTGCGGTAAGCTATGTTGACTTGAGTGTGATGAGTCTGGATTCTTATGGCCACTGAAGCGGGAAGTCCATTCTTTTGTACCTAAAACTATTCAGACTTCTCAACGGATGGACTGTTCCAAGAGGCGACCTCAGCTGAATACCCAGGCTATGCATCTTCTAGCCGTACGATCGTTCTAGATTCTTTGCTACTGGTGTTTCTTTACTTCAATACCAGCTGAAGAACTCAGCCAGCCACTTGACGTATAATTGACATCCCAGTAGATCATCAGGCATGGGAATGCAGGGATATCACCATTTAGCGTCCGCATATGTGCGTGGAAAACGATATGTGATTCGCGTGAATTCGATGAACTCATGCATCTTGTCTCACAAGCGTCAAGTCCAGATCACCAATGCGAGACTATAAATCGAAACACGCATATTGTTGTATGGAGGATGAGAGAAAACCCAATCCAATAGTGGTAATTCATGGGGAAATAGTCTTAAATAAAGGGAAGCTAGTGAAAAGACTACGATGCAATCGAAGTTCACAACTTCAACTTAACTTAAGCTTTCCAGGGACCCCAACAATGGTAAATAGACCACATTTGGAAGCCTAACATCTACTAGACTGAGATAAAAACGGTATGAATTGTTTATGGGAAATGCTTAAGCTCTGGCTCACGTCTGATGAGTACCTTCTCGTCAGCTATGTGCGGGGTCCACGAACAGGCCGCGTGTCGGCTCTATTGAGGGTAACAAAACCACGAGGGGAAGACACACAAGACTCTGAAGAGTGCGCCTTATTTTGACCTTAGCCATATGCAAATTTTGTGATGTCCAAGAAAAGAAAAGTATCTCATGGTCGCGCTGAAGTTTACTTGATGCTTCACGAACGTGAAGTTCAGTGTTCTTGTCTCCATCAGTCTCATAGAAATGTTCGGTCACTCTTAGCGAGACATGAACCCCAGCTTCCAGGTCCGAGTCACCAACGAATGCCATGTTGTTCATGGAAACTTACAATTTGATAATTCCAGGAACTATTGGTTGGTGGCTTGCGTGGTCCAAACGCTACTGGCGCGAGCCGGTAATCGGTCAATATCACTAGCTTGTGAACAGAACCCCGCGATCCTATCAGACCCCTCTTCCACGTCTTCATGGAGATGGAAAAGGAAGCGCTAATGCGGATTTTCTCATTCTTGATAAAAGCTACCCGTTCTGGTGACCTGACGTGTCTTTAGTGTCAGAGGTCTAGATCGCCCCAAGAGAAACACATTTGAGCTAATCTGCCGCATGCCAGTAGGGGTCATCAGGGTACCAGAAAGGTTGGCCACTGGAAGCATAAGAGACGAAGTGAGTAGGTCACTTTATGCTCCTTAGGCTATGGTCCTTGAACTACTTATTTCTGTACCCTAAGACCTAGGAGGCCAACGTTTCTGGTACCTACTAGGGGGTTTACCTATGGCCTTCAGTTGAAGGCTCATCACTTGCAAGATGAGGGATTATTGACAACTAATGGTAGCAAATTGTATTTGTTCGTGAACGTTCCAGAAGACACAATTGCCCATGTGAAGTGACAATTCAAGAGAGTGATTAAGAGCACCGTGTAGATAATATGGCATTTTAAACGATTGAACTTTGTGGTGTTGGAGAGCCGGCCGCCGTGCTGGACTCGCTTGTCATATCGTCCTCGCCTTTCACATTGATCAAATAATTAGCTATTGGTGCTGGGTCGATCGAATCTTCAATCTCCCAAGAGGGAGCGCTCATCATCATCGCGACTGGATAGCTGGACAGAGGAGGTGTAGCCTGAATTGAGAGGTTATTATAGGCATCGTGAACGAGGGATACGCGGTCGGTCGCAAGCTGATCGAAGTCAATGAGAACAGTGTCGGAAGATGTCTTCAAAGGTTTTTTAACGATGTCCCGGACATTGAAGTCCCCAATGGTGACGTAAAACTTGTTGGACGGCATTATCACGTATGTTTGGCCCGGGCTTGGAATGAAGGTGACGTATGAACCTATGTCCTGACGGACGGAACAACTGAAGCCAATAAAAAACTTATCTGTTTCAAGATTAACGTTAGTCTTCTGGAATTGCAGTAGTGTAGATGGAGAGGTTGAGGGAATACGTACTGGAAGCGGCCTGTTGAAGAGTAAAGTCAGGCTTCGTTTTGACGACAAAGGCTCCGATACCAGCCAATGTATTAGTAGATGCCCGTGAGAAAGATGGAGTCCCACTGGAGCAGTCGACCTCCAGGTAAGATCCTGGAACGGGTGTACCATCTAGCTCCTTGGACCCCAGATCCACGTATCTCTGATCAACTACTTCGGTCCCTGTACCAACTGGCTTTTTCTTCGGGTCGGGAGGGTCGCTGACATCGGAGCTAATGTCGTAGATACCGCATGTGGCGATAAGCTGCTTCGAAAGAACAA
This sequence comes from Fusarium sambucinum, assembly GCF_050947815.1. Lineage (NCBI taxonomy): Eukaryota > Fungi > Ascomycota > Sordariomycetes > Hypocreales > Nectriaceae > Fusarium > Fusarium sambucinum. Next base: position 8,642,486 of record NC_139293.1, on the reverse strand, counting down.
ACGTAGCCTGACCTTGACCGCTAGCCACTCCTACAACCCGACTGATGATCCGGGTTGTGGATGTGACTGATGGCGTAACTCCGGGTGGTTCTGCATATATCCCATACGAAGAACTAGACTGAGACTTGTTGTTGATGGTGATTGTAAACGGCGCCATAGCTACTAGTGGCGGTACAAGAATACGACAGCACTTGAATCAATGTTGAGGAGGAACCGACTCGTTGTGTTTGGTGTGACGAGGATGTAATGGGGAAGCAGTGAGCGCGGGGAAATGAAATGGGAGATTAGAAACGACCCAAATGGCGTGGCCTAAGAAGAAATTCGATCGTTACCACGGCTCCACGCTGTTAACGACTAGGCGCGGTATGGTGGCTGAGGAACAGAGCCAATCCGCTAACCAGAGACCCCCTCTGCTAGCAAGGATACCATGCCTCGACACATCATTGGAGCTAGAAGTACCGTAGACGTTCATGCTACACCAGCACCTTTCGATTTTATGAGTAATGAAATGCGCAGTATGGTCATTATTAGAGCAGTTCCTTCGATGTAGGAGATTTGCTATCTCCTCAAGTCAACTGTTGTAGCGAATTCTCGAGAATCATCTAAACCGCAAAGGAGCACTAGAAGACGTGTAGGGTAGAATGAGTTAAAATGGACAGTTACTGGGAGAAAAGAAGGGATGAGGTAAATTAATCTGGCTGAGGTGGTCATTGAGAACGTGATGCTTTTACAATGCAGTCTCTGCAGTAGCTCCGTTAGACGAGGCTAATTGTAGAAACTATTAAAACTCTAAAACGATTCGGGACACGGGAAAGAACGGTTCGATAGAAATGGAGACGCGGATGGCTTGATAAGTCCCCGATTAGTGCATGTAGCTAGTAACGGCTCTATTGACAAATGGCTTACTGGTAGGCATAGGCTAGACTTAGTGGTGTAGATATAGTCTTGGAATTCGGAGAACGTTTATGTAATGGCGGTATTCAGTATCCTTTAAGATCAGGCCTCTGATAGGCATAACTGTTGTTTCTAAGTGTGACAGTTGATGTTAAGGACTACTAGTCACCGAGTTTTCATTCACCAGATCAATAAAAACCGGGCATTAATCCACTTTAAATCACACCGTTATCTTTTCAATGGTACCTATGAATGAATCCGTCTGGCGAGTCTTTGAGACGATGCCGAGAAAACCACCTAAGTTGATCAATATTTAGAGTCAAGTTGCCCGTAATAACAAATGTCTTAGAGCATCTTTCTTAGGTACTCCAACACAAAATCAGGCAGGGCTCTGTAGCTTCCCAATCCTCCTCCTATGACAAGATCCTCCAAAGTTGCTTTCTTGTAGTCCTTAACTTCCCATAAATCATCGGGAAGCATCTTCATCATTTCTCCTGATCCCCACATCTTGCGGCAATAGGATGGGACAGCGAGATTACTCTCCTTGCTAAGACAATCCTCGATCGTTTGGTTGATTTCCTCCAAACTTCGCGTCCTGATAGAAGGCTCTTTGCCGTTCTTCTCTTTCATAATAGCAGCAATTTCCATGCCTGTTGGTGCAAGCTCTGACAGGGTGAAGGTCCGGTTCTGTATGGTGTGAATAGGTCTGGCGGTAAATATGTCGACGTATGCAGCTGCTACATAATCTTTGGTGCTACAAAGAATTAGTTTAATCATACAAAAAAGCACTATCTAGATGAGAAAAAGTCTTTGAGTAAGATAATACGTACCACATAGTGACTCTTTCCTTAGCGGAGTTGCCAGTGTGGGCCAAGATGTTGTTCTGCAAATCAATGCCCACCGCCCTAAGATTTGTGAAAGTCAGTTACGGATAAACATCGCGAGTTATCTTTCGAAGACTAACGTTGTACTCAAGGTGAATTCGGCAAAATTTCCCACGTGGATGACGGAGGTTGGAATTCCAGCATCCTTGGAAGCTTTTTCGATTTTCGCTTTTGCCTCCATACAGGGTATTCGCATTCCCTGCTCACAATATCGCAGACAGAAGTCCGAAGGGGAGAAAAGCTGGACATTGGTCTTAGGAATGGCTTTCACAAAGCCATACTGTCTGTCGGTACCCTCGTCTCCAACAAGAGAACTGAGAAAATCCATTAGCATAGATTCGAAAAGGCAGATGCGCAATAGGTCTGACTGACATCACAATGTCTATATCTTGCAAAGCACAAACCAAAGCGTCTTGATCAAGAACGTCGACTTCAATCTTTCTGACGCGATCAGGGAGATTGGAAGTGTCCGAACTAGGGCGATGTAAAACAGTGATTGGCGCTCCCGAGGCAATTAGAGCAGGAACAACTCGAGAGCCAACAAATCCACGGTGGCCATAGACAGCGATACGGTTGAAAGTCATGATTGGAAATATGAGAGATGATTGGAAAAGATTGTTGAATCTGTGTAAAAAGCTAATGGGATAGGGACAGCTCAACAATTTATACTAAAACCCTGTGGGTTTTAAGGAAATGGGAGTAAGTCACCTCCTCGCCGGCTTCACAAAGGCCCGCTTACACTGAAACGCAAACCCTGGCCGCAGGTCGCAGATCCGACAAGACCGACAGGTTCTCTGTAGTGCCTCTTACTCTTGCTGACAACACTAACTTACTGCGTTATTAGAGAAGACATAGCTAGAGGTTACATAGACTAGTTCGAGCTTAAAAAGTACTCTATTATTCGCGGACCATACTTGTTATAGCCAGACTAAAAAGCCCAACTCAGAGAACCTTTGACTCTGAAGCAGACCAACAAGTAGGTTTGCAATCTGGTCCAAGTACGAAAACAGCTTGTAATTCTAATTTGGTAGAGTCACCTTACGTAATAGTAATCGTTGCTTCACAGTGGCACGGGAAGATATCTACGTAGTCCAGTTGAGCGTATAGCGCTCCATTTCAGTTCAGAAGCATCAAATGGATCATATAGTGGTAGTAGCTCGTTGCAGCCGAGGCTGGCTCTGACGACTTGGAACATACAATTCGCTATGAGTCGGCCATGATAAGCCATATGATACCCTAGTGAACGTAATTAAAGACTCTAGGAACCTTCCCTTGAGCAGAAATCGCGCAGAAGGAGCCTGGCAAAACCAATCAGCTACGCTACTGCGATAGCACAATAATACTTGCTACATGTTGGTAGAAGTTTATATTCGGCAGATGCATGTTAGACGGACTATCAATCCACTTTCGTGACCGTGCTACTTTCAAATATATTTGCATTCACGATATTACTAATATACATGACGTTCCCACAGCAAAACAAGTCGCAAGTCGGTTCTAAAATGGAGATCCACCGTGAACACACCCTGGTTATTTGAAACAGGGATCAGAAACTGTCTATTTATGCATATTACACCATACGGCAAAGCCCTCAGGCGCCCCGTCGTACGATTAACAAATCTAGACAGCATTTGATTAAGGTTCTGTAATGTATTGTAATATTATGAACTCGAAACATCCGAATTTCACCGACTAACGTGGTTTGTTATGATGTAATTGGATTGTGATTAAACCTCTTTCCTAATCGAGTCCGTATCCGAGGGCGCTCAAGTAGAGTGCATGTAATAAAACGCTAAGTGCTCTGCTGGTGGGTTAACTAGTAACCTTCCGTCTGGAGTAAGCACATTTCTTAGAATGTACCGATTATTAGATCCCCTATATCAAACCAGGATAACTGAGATATCTACGTAACTGATACAAGAGCAAGGAACCAAATCAGGAATTGTACAGTATTGAACCACAATTATAAGCTCTTAACCCCGTTTAACTACGGGTTAGCCATTTAGGGGATGTACATAGTGTAGTGCATGCCCAATTTCATTTTATGTACCCGCCTGAGATGGACAAGGATGATTGTTCTTCCGTAGGTGCACGGTAATTAACTAAGGGGTTGGAATTTAACACTGGATGGCGGCGTCTGTAACTTATCTGGCGACAACAGATTTCACTACTCAATTGTATCTCTCTGCTGTGCGGTTGACCAATCTGACAGTATGCCCATGAAGAAACGCAGACATTCCACACCCCCCGAGCCCGAACTGCGCCGCTCACGATTGCGAAACAAATCGCGTAAGATAGTCTACACCGAGAACACAGATGGTGATGCCGATAGCACCCACAAGCTGTCATCGACAGCACGCGATGCGTTGAAAACTCGTCCGAATCGTAATAGGTCAGAAGACTCAGAAGACTCATTTCTAGATGACCCCGAAGAAGATGACGACAGTGATGATCAATCGGAGCACCTTGAGGACACGGAAGAGCTGAATGAAGCTCAACCCGACGAGTTTTCTAACGATGCTGACGATGACTCACCTCCGGTAGTGACAATTATCCCTCTGAAGAAGATGCGGGACGACCGCGGCATTGCATATGTCGCCTTGAAAATCCACCCAAACAGCCTTCTATTTCTGAAGGATCTGAAAGTTAACAACAATCGAGCTTGGCTAAAAGGTAATTGCGACGTCGACCATATTGATAATCGCTAATGCACAGAAGCTCATGATGAGGAGTTTCGACGCGCATACAAGGACTGGGAAACATTTGTCGAGCGCACTACTCCGTCAATTATGTCCATCGACGACACCATCCCCGAATTACCGGCCAAGGACGTCATGTTTCGTATCTACAGAGACTTGCGCTTCAGTCCTGATGGAAAGCCATACAAGGTAAGAAGCACGGTATCCTGGTTCCCGAGTATATAATTGATGGTTACTAGGCGCACTTCTCGGCGGCTTGGTCTCGAACAGGGCGTAAGGGTTCGTATGCCCACTACTACATCCATTGCGAACCAGACGCGTCCTTAATCGCTGGCGGGATATTCGCTCCCAATGCAGAACAACTCCAGAGACTTCGAGCGAGCATAGACGAGCGGCCGATGCGATGGCGCAGAGTGCTGAACGATGACAACTTGAAGCTGGCCTTCTTGCCGCAAGCCAGAAATAAGGCCACGGAAGAAGCAGCTTTGAAGGCCTTTGCTTTTGAAAACAAGGAAACGGCCCTGAAGACGAGACCCAAGGTGAGCAAGGCACATCACAGGAGGTTTGGCCGAGGCTAACCGTCGTGCTAGGGGTTCATGATGGATCATCGAGACATTGAGCTTCTAAAGCTCAGGAAGTTCACTCTCTCCAGAAAGATTCCGGACGATATTCTATGCGCAGAAGACGCCCAGGAAAGGATCGTAGAGATTTTGCAGCCTTTGGTCGCATTCGTAAGTCCATTCAGCTTCTAGCAAAGGCGAGAAGAACTCTATGATTTCCTGACTTATACAGATTAGCTTCCTCAACAGCGTGGTAATGCCAGACCATGGTGCCAGTAGTAGCTCGGAGGATGATGCCTAATTTAAAGTAGCTTAGCCTACCGTTATATTCCATAATAAATCTCTAAATGTTTTCAAACAGGTTGATCGTTCCTGATGTAGAAATAATGACCTTCCCTTTTGTAGACTAGATATTGTAAAGTGAAGGCGGGGTGGAAAGTTTATTTTACCCTCGGGCTTGATTTATAATACGTGCTCCGTACTCCAAGTGGTGTTGATTAGAAAAGTAGCCATCCCACTTCGTATGCACGGAGCATGGGACTAGTTGACTTTGTAAGCAGCCCGCCACATGTATAGATCCAGCGAGCTTCCCAGATTCCTAAAGCCAGTACAGCCCAACCCACCACTGATTCACTGAACAATATGGCGCACCAACTCAACTCCAATGATTTCTCCCGCTTTGTCAATTTTGACATTTTTGAGACTGTCTACAAAGTTGTCAAAGGCCACGAGATTGCCTGCCACGTCCTTGTCCCAAAGGCGTTAGTAGAACAAGCTCGAGATACACCGACCAGCCCAAGGCCTATCATATTCCGAATTCATGGCGGCGGCTTCATTTGTGGCTCGAGTCTGTTCCCAGGATTCTTCGCGCCATGGAATCTTCAGCTTGCGTCGCGTCACGAAGCCGTGATCGTGAGCTGCGACTACAGACTGGCACCTGAGGCCACAATGGATGAAATCATTGCCGACATCGATGACTTCCTGACCTGGACCCGCACTAAGCTCCCGGAATTCATCAGCGGCAAAGCGAAGATTCAAGTCGATACCACCCGCATCCTGGTGTCTGGAGACAGCGCAGGTGGTTACCTCAGCCTCATTACCGGCCTGAATCATGCACCTGAGGTTCGAGCTGTGACAGCATCCTACCCCGTGGTTGACGCCAAAAGCCGCCACTTCACTGAGGCTTATGAAAAGTCTATACTTGGGTCCCCTCAAATTCCAGCTAGCCTCATTGAAGAGCACATGGTCAAGTTGAAGAATGGGGAAATTGAATCCATCATCTCGGCAGACCCCCAGGTCCAACGTGTTGCGTTGATGCTTAGCTATATCCAGAACGGCAGGTTTGAAGAGATCATTCCCCTTAACCGAAGAGATCTTTACATTCTAGACAAAATCGAAGATGGTGCCAGATTTCCCCGAGGCGGCGTGTTTGTCTGGCACGGCAAGGAAGATAGTGTTGTGCCGGTGGAAGGCAGCATCAAGCTAGCTGACATGATCACGGAGCTGGACCCAGATCTTACCTTTACCCTTGCTGTGCGTGACGGTGATCACGGTTTCGACGCAAACTCGTCAATTGATGAGACATGGTTTTCTGAAGGGCTGAAGCCTTTGGTCTCTGCTTGGCTGGCATAGGGTTCGACATAGAGTTTTCCTTAATCGACATTATCACGGTCTACCGATCCCTATGATGAGATACTATATATAAAGATCACCCATTTGAGCTGAAAATATATATTGGAAAAATGTGCGATACATAATCTATACTTACCCTGCTGTCTGTAAACGCGACATGAAGGGGCAAGCTAGTCGTTGAGATAAGCAGTGAAGTCGGCGAGTTGACAGCAGAATTTTGAAGCTAAGGGCTTAACCGGTGAGCCTCTGAACGTAACCATCAGAGGCCGCACAGTGACTTCGGCCGCAAGTTATTCACAGACATTGCGTGTATGTGGTCCATTAATGTAAATATGTGTATTTATCTTGTGATCGAGGTCCTCACTAACGGAGTCTATAAAATCATCGTTCTGTCTCTAGGCTCAGGCGTGAAATAAAGTGATTTACTACCCATCAAACCACAGTAATTGGCGGGTAGAGCAAGTCCATTGAGCAGCCGCTGCCGAGGACAACGGAGTTACGTGTGTTGCAATGCCGAGAAGACGATCCCCCCCTCCAAATGGACTTGGGAGCGGTGTAGCTTGACATAGAACATAAATGTAACACGCAGCGCATTTCAGAGTTTCCGATGTAGCCGGCCACCGCTGACTCAGCAAAGTAACTTTGAATCTAGGCCAAATAGGTAGTGGCTTGATATGAAGCAGGTACGGATACACCCAGTGATATTTGAAATAACATGATAATCATGAGATATATCGTGCTGAAATAAAAGTAACTTTGCTAATTAATAGCTGGGGCTTTGTTCTGAGCGCCTATATCTTAGATAGTTCTTATTAAAATTCTGCCTTGGGAGTCTGCAAGAATGGAGGCTGAGCGACGCATCTTTAGATTGCAGGATCAAGAAAACAGGGAAATCCGCCTCAGGTACCAGGTCAGATGGGAAGATACATCGCATTTCCCGTGTGCTTTGAACGATGGTGTATTAGGATATTCGGCAGCTGATCTTGCTCATCCCGACAGGTAGGCATCCATCGGTCCCATTACATGCCCGACACCGTTGCCCCAAGTCAACGTCATATCAAACGTGCCTATTTGACCTTGAAAACGTTACTGTGTTGATTTGACCAGTGCGGATGCCAATCTTTGGGACTGATTGTCCGCAAGTTCCGTGATGGAGAATTTACAGCATTGTCTCTCCTATAGTGTCGCCGTAGTTACTGTAATATCTAATACAGAGTTAATGGCTACTTTTCTACTGCCCAGATATAACGCAGATTTAAATACTATTAAGATACTGCAGAAAGGCTCTTTAGTTATTAAACTCTCTACTAACTATGAGGTAATCTCAGATGACGTCACATGGACAAAGCAATAATCGTTAGGACTCAGCTAAACCCATATGTGCACAGAAGTATATCTTCCTGAAAACAGTCATGGATATTACTCCCATCGCAGCGACCTGTAGCCCGCTTCTGCTTTAACTAAAGCAAGACATTCGAATTGATTTAGTGTATTTTACTAATTTCTATTATAAATCTAAGATATTATAAAGCATGACCTCATAGATATCCGTTCTATAGATGCTTCGATGTAATCACTACCCTATATTCATCTACCTATGCGATTATGGAGCCAATATTAAGTTAAGTGCTTTCAGCGTTTCTCGTGGGTTAATCTCAATTATATACCATCACCGGTCATGTCAGCGGCTGAATTTATAGGTAAATAATTTACTTTAGTTGTTACCGACAGTGCAGAATAGTTTCCATGATATGATGACTCATATTTCTCCACTAAAGGCATCAGGGCTAGCCTAGCTTCTTCAGAAATGAATAAAGTTTTCGGCAAGCTCGCCGGTTATGATTCTACTATTATTTAAAAAGTAACTTCCCGAAACTATTTCCAAACACTGATGCCCTTATATTTAGGCTTATACATTTTCCAAACCGCATCTTCAAGTAATCGAGCAACATGTCCACTTCGGACCCTGATTATTCCAAGTTCAGCTTGGAAACCCCCTTTTTAGCATTTATACCCGCATTCGTAGTAGTGTTTTTATTCTGTGCCCCCCTTGCAATCACCCTATGGCTTCAGAATACCTCTTTCAGATCCAGGGCACTTCGAGAGTTACGAAGGGAAGGTGTATCATGCAGCAACATGGGAGATCAATCGGACACCAAGTACGACATCCCGGCTGATACCACGACTGATAGTCCAATACGCATCAAGGCTATCTTTATCCACCCTATCAAGTCCTGTGCGCCAGTTGAGCTGAGCCGAGCCCTGCTTCTGAAGAGCGGCCTGTCCTGGGACCGTTGTTTCGCTCTAGCAATGAAAGTCGATAGACCGGAAGCAGAAGGGGGCCCAATATGGCGCTTTATCAGCCAACGCACCAAACCACTCATGTCCCAAATTCAGACCGAAATATGGTTACCTCACGAGGGTAGTGATCCGGAGGATCCATTAGTCCGATCCACAGGATGTCTCGTCTTCAGATTCCCGAGTCCGAGCCCACTCAGCTTACTCGACCGGATCAGATTGCTACTATCATCTCGAGGGAAAGAAGTGTCTGCAATTGTCCCACTCTTTCCTTCACCCGAATTTCAGGAGGAGTATGGATTAGGGATGAAACCGTTCGCCATTCATTCTAGAGAAGCTAAGGGTCTAGATATGGGCACAATCCCAGCAGTGGCTGCTGTATTACCGAAGCTGAAGCGTTTTCTGAATATTCCAGAGCATCAAGATCTCACTCTTCTTCGTTGTACACCGGAAACACTCGTACGCACCGATAAGAACCTGGCACCACTGGAGCATATCGGTAAGCCAGCCGTTCATGGCTATACGGATCAGCAGCCCGTCAACATCAATAACCTGGCGTCCGTCCATGCAGTATCAGCACTTTTACCCAAAGAAAATCGGCCACTCAATGCACTTCGTTTCCGCGCAAACATCTGGATCACCGGCGCTGCCGCGTTTGATGAGGAGACCTGGAAACGCTGCCGTATCTCGCCAATGGAAAAAGATGCAAAACGTGTGCCTCCCACGCTTTCTGTGGTTTGCCGAACCTCCCGCTGCACAATGCCGAACGTGAACCCTACCTCAGGCAAGTTTGATACGGACGCCCCAGGATCAGACAAGAAGAGAGGCAGGGCGCAGCCTAGTACAACTCTGGTACAACACCGCACAGTCGAAGACGGGAACCCAAAAGCCCTCGGATACATCGGTATGCATTGTGTGCCTGAAGATGCCAGTCTCCCTGAGGCTACGGATTCGCCCAAGGGACTGTACATCCGTGTTGGTGATGAGATAGAAGTTCTTGAGAGAGGTTTACATTTGTATGGATCCACGGGTAATGATTATTAGCGAAGACGTGCATAGCTCCGGTAGTCATATAGCTCTATGAGGCCTCGTACGTTAGGGCACAACTGATTACAATCCAATGCTTAATAAGGCGTATATGTTTCTTACAATAATAATCACCTGATGTGAAAATTGAACATATGTTTTGAGGGGGTTAGAATAAATGCAGACTTGTGGCTGGAGTTATCGTTGATTCAGATGATCATTAATATTAGACTAGATCTGGTCAAATAAGGCAAACCCGATTCTGGATACTTCGCATGTAATATGTATTTACAGCCAGTTAATAAAAGCTACATACTAAGGGTCAGCAACCAGTCTGCCACATAGACTTGTCGTATAATCTCTTTGTGTTAATCACTCGTCATAATTATAAATTCTACAGTAAGTATAGTATAACTATAAACAGCTAAGGTTTATTAAGGCATTAAAAGGCTATGTATTTAAGCTAATAGTGAATTAGTATTATGTTAATTATAGACAATAGTATCAGTAGAATGCATATGCATAATTTATCTACTAACCGATATGGGATAAGGAATAAACCAAGATGGATAATATAACTTGTAGGTAGATATGTGAAAAGAGAAGCTTGCAGCCAGTTTGCTAGACAACCTCTCAGCCTTACCTTGAGGTATATTTATGCGGTATTTAGTGTTTGAAAATGAAACTACTGGAGTAAGCGACTACTCTAGTTGAATCGACAGGAAACAGTATTAACAATCATTATGACGGGGGTGATAGTCATGTTGGTGACAAGGCTATAGTCACGAGGCTAGGTAGAGGGAAGGTTACGTGGAAGTTACAAGGGAGGATAAAAATAGACAGACTTTCAATAGATTTCAATTCTAAAATGTTTTTTGCCCATTCAAATTAGAACTTGAGTAATATTTTTAGTACTATTCAATTGATTAATTAAATGCGCATTTATTGACATAATATTTTCCTCTATTGGAAGCCAGTTAATAATTAAACTGGTATCTCAATTAGAGGATTTCCTGTATACCCGTCGTGGGAAGTCTCTTTATTTTGGTTGTGGTTATGAAATACCATTAAATCATATGTCAGCCGAACCAGCACATGTGCCCACGATGCGAGGCATGCTGGAAGCTAGATACTGGGGACGAACGAAACCCATACCCATGCACTGAACTAGGATGCTGCATAAACCGCTTTTGACCCGCAGTCGCGGAAGATCCGGAGTACCGAGGCAAGCCCTTTATGAGTAATGAAAAGCTCAAATTCTTCTTTAGAAAAGATTTCAGGGTGAGAGATTCTTTACGAACTCGCAAAACAGAGCCACTGACGGCTGGGTTGAGGGTTCGAAAGAGAACTTTGCAATCAAAGCTACTAAAATACCCGTTAACATCATAAGTTTAGTGATCGCAATAGATTATAGAGTGCAAGAGCGGAACAGACAGAATACAGTGTACATCTCCCTACGACAGCCACTATCAATTGGTTAAGCTCATTCACTATAATTAAATGTAACATGTGCTATGCTGAAACTAATCACGATTCGATATCTCATGATTTCACACTTGCAAGCGCATAACGAGGAAGATCATCGAATACAAGGCAATTTAAGTTTTTGAGAATTGCATTGGGTGTCAACAAAGTGGAGTATAATCCACAAGCTTGAGTCAGTGTGCGCCAAGATTGTCATTAGAGAATCCTTTGGTAGCGCCGGACTAGAATTGACCACGTAATAAGGTTTGTCGATGACAGGTCGCGACAGTAACGGCGGTGCCAAGTTTTACTAATTTGACAGCTACTTGTCCAACTTTGGTGAGAGGCTGACTTTACCATTTTGGAATTTCTATACCACGACTTTGCTCTAGTGGGAACGGATGCTAATTGTGAAATTGCCATTCTACAGAGTGCTCTTTTCAGCCATAGCACTACAATAGGATGCCTATTAGCCCCCTTCATTAAAGTTTGACTGTGATTTCTGGTGCGACAACGGTCCCCAATTCCATTGATACCCAACCCTAGCAACCCCCCTAGCTACTCAACTGATCTAACGTTACATGAATCCACTAATAAATTCAGCTTTGCAGCAATTCAATCACGGCGTCGACAATCGCCTCTGGAGCTGAAGCGAAAAATGCATGGGTCGCATCTTCCACAAGTTTAGTGCGACTGATTTTCCCAATTGCTGCATATGTCTCCTGACCCGCAAGCGGCACAACACGATCGGCGCCACATAGCACATAAGATGCTGTACCCTGGAAGTTTGGATCGTCCAGGGGCGAATATGATATCGGAGTATCCATGCTGTTCAGCGCCTGGTCTTTCAGCAGGGAGATATAGTGCGTGGCGTCGTCCTCTGAAATGTTATGATACATCACTTCTTTGGCACCACTCAAATTGACAAAACCAGTGGATTTCTGTTCATGTGCAAAGTTAGCTCAGGATAGGCTGATTGTGGGGAAAGGCGGCCGCAAGCTAGTTGCGGCACAGCAAGCCTTGACTCACATTGAAGTCAACCCAGGGCGGAAGGTTGTCCCTGTCAGTACCCATCATGTCCAATGTTGTTTTTCCAGCCATTGGCGTGACAGCGGACACGTAAATGAGTGCCGTTACGCCACCCTTCTTGCCCGCCTTTTGCCTCTCACGTTTGCTGAGACATTTCACGGCTTGCGAGCCATAAACACCACCGTACGAATGCATCATAACCGCAACATCTTTGCCATCCTCGATCAATGGCAACAATACGTTTGTGCGAAGAGACTCGGCATCTTTTTCGGCGGTGGATTCAAAGGCATTCTTGACCAGTACACCGGGGGCGGTCTGGCTGACGAAATCGTAGCTGCGAGCCGTAAAAATCTTTTCTACGGGTGCGAATGATTCGGCGACATGCCAGGCGCCAGGCACAGCGACAATTGTTGGTGACATGGTTTATAGAAAGCAAAAGAGATGGATTTGCACGAAATTGAGGCTGCAGATTGATAGGTAGGATTTCGAGGATTGGATGGTAGGTAAGGGTGAGACATGAGGAAACGTCCCCTTTTGTGTGACTGCGACTCTTGGCGACATCTCTACTACTAGATCTCATTTAGTTCTTCGGCAAAATTGACCTAATTAGAATATCTCGATCAGGGGTCCCTCTCCTGAAAACCCATCGTTGTTTCGAGCTACTCTCATTATCCTCGTACATTTTTGTGGTCATATAAAGATGTGAGAGTGGAGTGCTTAACCACAAACGGGTAAATGTTCGAGTCAACCAGGCCGACACGACCGGCCGGGGATGACGGCCCGGCCCCAGTTCCAATGCAACCCTCATCAAGCTTCGTATCTTTTCCCTATAGAGGCAAAGCTCAAAGTTACAAAACCTCTACTATACCCTGAGAAAGTTTACCGCAACGATTCGTTATTCCCAGATTCTGCACCATGGCAGCTACAGAGGCCACATCGGTGCCAGATGAGGCTTTCCTGAGCGAGAGTAGGCAAAATGAGGTCTATGCTACTCATATTACATTTTTCGTTCTTATGATGATCATTGTGCCATGTCGTTGGGCAGCATCGCGTGTATCTAAAAAGGCCTTGTCGTGGGATGATTGGCTTGCATACTTCGCCGCCGTGAGTTCTACCTTCCCGCCCTGTCTTGCCGTAAATTCCAATTGTCTAACAGAATCTCGTCTCTACTAGTTCAACACAATAGGCGTTTTTATCGGTAGTATGCTATGGCTCAAGTTCGGCTTGGGAAGGCATATGGCGGCGGTGATAGAAGAAGACCCGAAAAACATCGAGCGATTCTTTAAAACGATCTTAGCCAACGAGATATTATACACGACAGCTTTGGCCTCTGCTAGGCTATCATTAGTAGCTTTCTTTTACCATATCTTTGGTGTATCAAGTATGCGTTACTTCCTCCACGGCTTTGTTGTTTTTATAATCGCCTGGGCGATCTCTACGGTAAGCTTCATGCTGGTTCATTAGTCTTCTGAGTGGCGCAGCAGTACTAACAAGGATAGTACGTTCCTTCTATTCGAACATGCTGGCCGATATCCAGCTTTTGGGATGGTACCAACCAAAACTGCATAGATCTTTCCAAGTTCTATGTAGGTGTGGCAATTGGCGGAATTATTACCGACATCGGTCTAATGATCATTCCTATACCGTATATCTGGTCTTTGAAAGTTGCTCTTTACCACAAGATTTTAATCGCGGCTATGCTTGTTTTTGGAAGCTTGTAAGTTATTGCCTTATACAACGTAAATGTGCAAACCTGAGCTCATTTGTATAGCGCATGCTTTGTTACTATCATTCGCCTCACCAAAGTTATCACTGTCGACTTGACAGATCCTACATGGGGGACTGTTGACCTAATGATTTGGACTGGTCTAGAGGTGTATAGGTAAGTTTCTTTGAGCCTTATATCACTGCCTGAACAGGAGGCCTAACAACCCTAGTGCTGTCATTTGTTGTTGCTTGCCCACTTTAAGGCCCCTGATCAAGGTGGCTTTCAAGAAGTTAGGATTGGGCCAGCTGAGTTCATCCGCTGCCACAGATAACGCAAGACAAGCGTCGGGTACTGGCGGAATGTGGAGCAACAAGCCACGAAAGACCACACTGCATTCAGAGGACGGGATTCTCGGTACCAGTGACGCCGACGATATGCAGTTAAAAAAGTTCAAGTATTATGAACTAGGCTCTAATAATGGACACGCTAGCTCACAGCCCTCGATCAGAGAGTATTAAGTAGTATAGAGAATAATTAGAGCTAGTATAATAGATTATACTTACTCCTGGTAAACTTATATAATACTATTAATATCAAGTATAACTATATAAACCTAGAGTTATAATTAAAAAGTTAAATTATATATTTTTTATCTTCTAGTTATATATAAATTATTATTAACCTTTAAGTAATATCAATCGAGTGATATGGAGGACAGTTCACCAATTCCCGATGGTATAATTGGTGTTGGCGTCGGGTTCTTCTCTGCCAACTTTTCTTTGAACGTCCCCTCGGGTTATAATGCCCCGATGACCTTTGCATTTGTTCACTCGACAATGAAGTCCGCTGCAGTGTCACCTGCCTACAGGGCTCAATCATACGTCAACCGTTGGCAGTTCAGCTAATATAGTAAGTATCCCGAATGCTCATAATTCTGTATCGAAACAAAAGGTATCTATCTAGCAGCCAACAGTCAACAACATTGGGCCTCAACTCTCGTACCCAGTCCCAGAAGGGATCCTTAACTACCAAGGTGAGAATTACCTTGCACTTACCGTCTGGTCTCTAGAACCGGAAGGAATCAAACTGGACGGCCCCTCACTGGACATGAACGCTCGATTATTGAGTGGCTATAGTAAACCCGTGTTGGTACAAGGACAGGTGTACACACCTCGGCTGAAACCCTATTGATCAAGCCTTCTCTGTCTGAGTAACTAACTCTAATGGAGTTTTCTTGTTAAGGCGTGAACTAGCAGGATGAGAACAGTTTGGGAGATTTTTGCGTTGAGATAATTGTCGGGGTAGAGGGAATGCCTAAGTGTTACAGAGGTATTCCTCTGATTCAGGCTATCTATGCCCTATCAGTATACACCCGGTACAAGATTGCAAGATATAGATAATTTAATTAAATACTAGCTATCTTGTTGCCATATAGTTGGAATCTCATCGAGACATTCATACTCATCCCAACCCAGTCTCCACTCAGGCGACTCGTAACACTAGGAGTATAGGGTTTGAGTTGCACTTTGTAGCTTAAGAGCTAGTGGCGATGCAGCATACCGGTCTGTTACCACTTCAATATAAGCACCCGTTCCTGACGCCTCAGCCTTCTGTATGGCAGCGTCAAGTTCATCGCATGTCGTTACTTTCGTAGTGAACCAATCTTTACATCCAAAAGCTTGAGGTAATTCGTGATACTTCCATTGAGCGACATCGTTATATGCGCTCTCGGGGTTCTTGCACAGCAACCGCTCGATCAGATACCCGTCGTTGTTCAAGACAAAAACGATAGGCTTGAGGTTGAAGCGATGAAATTGTCCAATTTCCTGGGCCGTGAGTTGGTGCGAGCCATCTCCCGTGATGAGGATGGTGCGTCGCTCAGGAGCAGCCAACGACGCACCAAAGGATGCTGGGGTGGCCCATCCAATTGCTCCCCATAGAGCCTGGTTATGGAAAGTCGAGCCCCTCGGCATAGATGCGAATCCCATACCCATCGAGGAGGTGCCGGTCTCAGCAACGAGGATATCACCTTCCTTTAACATTTGTTGCCATCTTGGATAAAGATATTCCGCACTGATCTTATCACCCACTCGGCTTATCTGTATATCCAGCCCTATTTTCTTGTGGACAACAGTATCTTTGGCCTCTATTTGTGATGCCAAGGCAGCGATGACATCCTTCATCTCAACGTTGTTGAACACCTTCTCACCGACACGGACACTGTGAAGCATGATATTGGCACTCTTCGCAGTTTCGATCTTCGCCATAAAAGAGCCAGAGTTGAAGTCAGTCAGTGCGGCGCCGATGCCTATCGCGAGGTCACTCCTCTCCACGAACTGGCGAACCTCTTCGTTCATGAGCTGGCCATCATACATGCCCACATAATTGTCGAGCGTCTCGTCAACAACGGCTTTATCCATAAACATCGTTACGAAGGGCAAGTTTGAAGCCTTCAAAAATCTTGTAGTGATTTCCTTCAGTCCCGCGCGTGCTAAAATAATGCCCGGCACGACGCAAACTGATTGTGCTCCGTGTATAGCGTCAAGCAGTGCCTTGGTAGCCGCAGTGAGAGAGTCGTGGTCAGATATGGATAGATTGTATGGTTCAGCCGTGCCTAGAAGTGGTGAAGTGGCATGATCGGTTGGAATCGCGATGTAGACTGGACGACGATGGTACATGGCAGCGGCTATCAGACGCTCCATTTCGGTCGCACAGTTTTGTGGAGTGATTATGGCGCTCGCGCACACAACAGGACCTGTCATGTGGTGGAATAGCTCGAATTCCCCATTTCCAAGCGTGTGATGGACTAAACGCCTTGCACTCTGTGTGCGACTAGCTAGCATGCCGACGAGATGGAAAATGGGTAGATTCTCGGCGTAGGCACCAGCTACGCCAGCAATGGCCCCTAGCTCTCCAACACCGTATGTAGTGCACAGGGCTGACATGCTACGAATTCGTGCATAGCCATCAGCTGAGTATGCAGCATTGAGCTCGTTGCAGCTACCGATCCATCGCATGTGTTCGTTGTCGCACACAGCGTCATTTATCGGAAACGCAAAGTCACCGGCTACTCCAAAAACATCTGTAATACCAATCTCGACTAGTCTGGAGATGATATGCTCAATGACTGTTTTGGGTGCGGACTTGTTCTTGTCCACAGTGGAAGCACCCTGTTCTGCGACGGCGTGATTGACAGACATGGCTGATATTGCGAGAAGATGTCTTGTAAGTGGAAGTTGATTTGAAAAGTTCTCTTTAGGTTGAGTAGAAGTCTCTATGGGAATAAGACATTGAAGTGGTCAAACTGCCCAGTACTTATAGATACGTTTCCTCCGAACTTACCGAGAGATTTTGAAGAAAAGAAAAAGGATGCCATCATTGTAACGGCTGCGATTCGAACACTATAGAGCCGCGACTTGTTCCTCGGCTTGGAACGCTTTTGTTCGGCAGTAGAATTAAGAGTATCTAATGATAAGAGTTCACAGACTAAAGCAATAATACCCATAAGAATAGCTCACAAACCCTGTTTTTGGATATAAACCGCCACAATGGTATAGAAATATGAATGTCTTTAAAGCGGGTTGCTTAAGAGACTAGGCAGAGAAATCAGGAAGCAAATCAGATTTAGAGGAAATTCTGACTTGGGAAATAAATTTCGATTAGCTCAGTAATTATACGCTATAAACGGCCTGTTTCTCGGCCTTCTCCCGGAAGGCCGGCTCGTTATCTTTTCTGCGTACAGTTAAAAAAACGACTTAACAAATCCAGTACGTCATCCGTCAGTAAGTCTATGATGGTTAGCGTGGTCAGGGTCTATGGTTAGGCTCCAAGAGAACAATAGAACAAATTTTAACATAACATCACCCAACTGTAGGGCTTTATAACCTCAAAAGAAAACAATACTATAGCAAAAACCCGGGAAAGTCAGTAATCAGTAATGGCAATAGGGAGAGGGTTAGGATGATCGTGAATGTCTTGGTTAGATGCGATTATTAGCTAGATAGAAAGCAGCGATAAAATTCCATTGAAATCTAGCCCCAATAGGTAAAAGTGCAAAAAGTAAAGGGAACAGTAGCTCTTATCCTGATTTATCAATCAGTATATAAAATGTATAGTTTTAATATACCTTGCTCTTAATATCTTTGTTTCTCTACTATATTTCACTATCGATCTCTGCTTATCTAACAATGTTATAACCTTGCATATGGCTTTTCCAAT
Source organism: Fusarium sambucinum (assembly GCF_050947815.1). Classification (NCBI taxonomy): domain Eukaryota; kingdom Fungi; phylum Ascomycota; class Sordariomycetes; order Hypocreales; family Nectriaceae; genus Fusarium; species Fusarium sambucinum. The sequence continues at coordinate 8,624,074 of NC_139293.1, read as the reverse complement.
CTACTAATGTCATTATAAATAAATGCATATAGTCACCCTGCTTTTCCTCTCCAGCTAATGCAATAAAGAATAAAGGCATATGCCAATTCTACATTACAATCTTAACCCCAGAGGAAATATAGATATGCATAAAGTCTTAGAGTTAGGAGCAAGAGCGCCTATCAGATACTATCCTCTAACCAAGATATAAGTCCTTGCTTAGAGCTTACAGCGAAGTAGACAATAATATAGAGCTGCCAGCTCGTGGAAGGTCAGCGACGTGGCCCACAGTCCAAGATGATAGACCTGCAACTGATGGAGCCGTTGTCTTGATTGGTTATTCGGCGAAGGTAACGCATCACTGAGCAAAGACTTTACCTTACAGCAACCCTTTATTATGGTACCGATTCGCATGACAAGGGTGTCATTTCAGCCGAGATGGTTGTTGATGCTGATTCGATACTCGACGCCCGAGCCTTTTGGTAGGCCCTCCTGAGCCACAACGCTCTTTGATCCTCTGGTACAGGGTTACGTAGATTCGATTTCAAACTAGCTGTAATCGGAAGTTCAGACCGTGTGACTTCCTTGATCGCACTCTGTAAGTCCTAGCCTATAAAATAAGATGTCGGCTGGACTTCGGACTCGTTTCCACCTTTAAAACTCAAAACATCAACTAAACGCAATATAACATAACATTCATATCAACTATGGCTTCTAAGCAGACCAGTCCGAAGACTTCAATTGGTGCAAGCCTAGTCGTAGGCGGCTGCGGTTTCCTAGGCTACCACCTTGTGCGACATCTCCTGGAGGACGACGAAATAGGAGATGTGTATGTGCTGGATCGCGTCGTTACTAGGAACAGACAGGATGGGGCCACATTTTATCAAGGAGAGATCACCGATAGTGAACTGCTTAGGAGGATAGTGTCTGAGATTCGACCAACCGTCATCTTCCACTGTGCTTCGCCAATTGCCACACTGCCGGCCAAGAGAGAAGGCGAATACTACGCGACGAACGTCAAGGGCACGGAGGCTTTACTCACCGTTGCCGCCGAGAGTGACGATGTCCGAGCCTTTGTCTTGACTTCAAGTATCGACGCCTATGCAAACCCACCGCATACTGATGCAGACGAGACATGTCCTTTGTGGTCGCCTCACGACAAGTCCAATGAGTACAACCGGACAAAAGCAATTGGAGATCGTATTGTACGCGAAGCAAACAGTCCTCAGCTCCGTACCGTTGTGCTACGTCCAGGCCATGGCTACGGTGAGAGACATGTCCAAGGATTAGTCGAAGTTCTCGATGTGTGCGAAGGTGACAAGAAACTATTCCAATTAGGTTCTGGCAAGAACCTGATGGAGGTATGTTCCGGCGAAAACTCTGCAATAGCTCACATCCTCGCTGCCAAGGCACTTCTTGACCCGAGTCGAGCTACTGGCAAAGTTGACGGCGAAGCATTCAATGTCTCGGACGGTGCTCCGGTACCGTTTTGGCATCACATTGGAGTTATTTGGAAGACAGCAAGGGGAGAGGACTTTTATAAAGATGTTACGGTTTTGCCCGCTTGGACAATGATCGCAGCTGTCGTCTTAGCGGAATGGGCGTTCTGGATCTTTACTTTCAACACAGTCAAGCCGCCGCCTCAAACCCGAAGGGTTTCAATGGAATACTGCATTTATACGCATACTCATAGTATCGAAAAGGCAAGGAAGAGACTGTTGTTCAATCCAGTTTCGGATCACGATGCTGTTGTGGCGCAGTCAACGAGATGGATGCTGAATTACCGAGGAAGCTTGAAGCAGGGGATAGAATAATAATACCCTAAATTCTGTGCCTAAATATCTAAATTCTATCTCGCCGTTTTTAGACTGAACGTGCTGAACCCGTTTAAGAAATTTATTTGTGTTGTCACTGTGTTGTATTTAAAATTGCCCTGTGGCCTTGCAATTCCTCTTCTTTTGGGTGAATGCATAACGCTTTTCGTAATTGAGCTTCTTCTTAGTTATTTTACTTAGCTTATACCATTTTGAGGTCAGTTGACTAACATGGATGCTTGGTCTTTTTATGTTTAATGGATCGAAGAGTTGTCTTGTCTTTATATTAAAGGAAGAATAAGTAGGCTGCTTAGCAGGTATTGCTTTTATATTATATAAGAATAAGGTTGCTCTTAGAGCCCTATGTTTCGTGATATACCGCCTCATTGCATTAATTAGACTTTAAGAAGCCCCCATCAAATTTTTTTAAGGTTCCTATGGCTAGAACCGGCTGCTGACCGCCTTATACAGGGTAGCTTCGATATAACAGCTATGTATGTAGCCTTAATTTGTATCCCCGCCATGCTCTTTTATCTTCGTATTCGCACCCTAGCTTCGCAGATTAGATTCATGTGAGGTCCGAGGTCCAGAACTTAGTGAGTTATGCGAAGCTCTTAAGACACTTGATAAATGTAGTACCTTGGTCCAATTAAACATTGTAAACATATTGCCATTATATAAAAGGAAGCTTGACTGAATATGATAGTGTGTATTGTATTAAACAAGGGGACAGTGGAGGCGTTGTCTGTGTGGCAATTATTATGCGATTCAGAGAGTTGTTTTTCAACCGTGATGCGAACGCTGCTTAAAATATTTCATCGCAGAAGACCCTCCGAATCAGATACCGGGTACCCTGGTGCGGCTGGAGAAAAGGATGTACATCTGCGTATCATCGAGTCACGTAGTTATACACGTGATACCCTCCACGTTCAACAAGCATGTATCACATAAATTTCCTGCCATTGTCCCTCGTTTTCTGTCACTCTTGCCAGTGGAAAGAATTGCAATGAAGATTCAATTTCAGCGACAATGTAACCAGCGTCCAAATTGTCACGTTCGAACATACGAGAGATACTATATTGATACGAATCTCAGTCTCGGAGTTTTCTAAGAGTCCTTGTCTATCGTAGCATATCTTGCAAAACCATGTTAATTCACTTCTCCACCATTCTCAAGATACCCGCAAGGACCATTCATCCAGTGATAAGTCGACGTAGAGCCTGCCTGTGACTTATACTGACCAATGCGAACTTGTCCATTAGGACAAACATTTGTGGGGGAAGTCAAAAGTGTGCAGCTTCCATCCTCATCCGAGAGGAAAGAAAGGAAGCAAAGAGGGTTCTGTATGCACGTCGTACAGCACTTGTAGGAATCTCCTTGTGCAGCATCCGCTACCGCAACACCGAAATTGATCATCATGTCGACATAAGGTACAGGGTGTCCGCCATTGGCTGTAACCAGCATGTTGCTAGCACCGCAGGCGGCGTAGAATTGCTCAGCGACAGGGATAATAGTCTCGACGGTCACTGTGAGGCGTTAGCAAAGTTTAAATAGTAGTCAGGTGCTGAACTAACCAGTCTCAGTAGATGAGGAAGTATCGGTGACTGAAACAAAACTAGTAACAGTAGGAGACACAGTTTGAACGACTGTTCTGGTGACCTCATCCGGGTACTCTGTTGAAGTCTCTGTTTCAGTAGTTGTGACGAGCTTGGTACTGGTCTTTGGAGCGAGAGTCTTTCGGGGTCCCTGGACGGTAGTTGTTGTGGTCTTGATCGAGGTGTAGGGGATGCGCTTTTTACAGTCGACTCGCTGGACGTATTGAGACTTGGTGAGAGAGATGGGAAGAGCAGCTATAACATCTGGCTTGGCTCGCTTCGCCTGGTAGCCTCCAAACTCCTTGATAGGTTTGAAGCTGGGTGCCGCAGGGATGGTACTCGTAGTGTACTTGGTAGTTGTGGTAAACGACGTGGCGACAAGGGTCGTAGTGAACTTTCGTGTTATGACACTAGTTTGCTCATCTATAGGTTTCGTGTAAGTGTGTGTCGCAAAAGCATTTGGGAAACAATCTTACCCGTGACTATGCTAGTCGCCACTTTGACATTGGGATTAGCTGTTGCTGTCACAGTGGTATTGACCGTGACCTTTTGAGTTGTGGTCTTTGCTTTGGGGATGACAATAACAGTGATTTTGCGAGTGACCTTCCTAACGACTGTCACCTTAGTCTGGATTGACGTAGTTGCTCGTGGAATCTTGTTGGATGGAATGCTGACTGTTCCATACTTGCTGGTGCAAGTCGCCGTTGGATTCGATGCAGCAAAGGTCTCTACGCCAAGCGCGAGAAGGATGAAAAGAGACCTAACAGTCACCATCTTGAACATAAATTTAGGAAAAGAAGCCTGTAAGTGTGTGCATGGAGAGAGGAAAGAGGGAAAACCGCCAGTGGGTTGTCTATTTAAACGATTGCCATGTGGTCTGACAGCTTACGCCAGCAAAGCAAATACCAATCTTCAATGCTAAACTATTAAATCTAGGAAGTTCTAGCCAACGTTCTGATATCCAGAAAAGAAGTCAGGCCCGTAATTCCACCAATTGTTACTTGTTAATCCAGACTTCGAAGTGAGCTGAATCCCGGGGACCCTTGTTGTCGAGTGGAGTTATTCCGCAAATATCCGGTTCTGGGCCTATAAGGCCGAATGGAAGGTTGCATTGAGTGAAGTTGTTATGGGTTTTCCGAGCAAGGATGCGTCTCTTTTAACAGGGCGTTTAATTGTTATCACAAGTATTATGAAGACTGTACGCCTGAAAATGCAATTAGCATTATATATATAGTATAGTTTAAGAGTATAAGCTAGGCTCTGGAATAAAAGGACTAGAGTGACTTTGTTACTTAATAGTATCTAAATAAATAATAATACCCTAATTTAGAATTCTATCTACACTAAGCTAATTGGCTAACTCTAAGATCCAAGTTAATTAATCTCCACTGCTGCAGTAGGAGCATGATCGATGACAGCCGTATCGACAGCGATATTATATTCTTTACCATACTCTGATACATTCCCAACCTACCATCACTAAGACTGTGATGCATAATCTTCTTCACTCTCACAGCATCAACAGCTGGATAGCCCACGATATGAACAACAGGGACATACTCAGCATACTGTCCTACTATACCGCAGTAAGCCGACAGCTCGCCTAGTCCAAAGGTAGTCATGAAAGCGCCTGCGCCGTTGACACGGGCGTAGCCGTCTGCCGCGTAGGAAGCGATGAGTTCATTGGGATTGCCTTTCCACGAGAGGGAGTTGGCGGCGATGAGGTCTAGCAAGGCGAGTTCGTAGTCCCCAGGAATGTCGAAGATGGAGCGAATACCGAGTTCGTGGAGACGACGGAAGAGATGGTCGCCGACTTTGATTTGAGTCATGATGAAGGTTTATTGTCGATTTAGTAAGAACGTAGGGAGTCGGATCTTGTGACGTAAAACAGTAGCATACGTCGGTGCCGCCGTCTCCAAATCTCGTATGTGGTGTCTAGGAAGGTTACATACAGATCAATATCACTCCGCGTTCCCGGCTCAACCAGTCATGACTCGTTCGAGATAAACGCACATTTAATGAAGTCGGCTTTTGACGTTGCACAGACTCCAAAAAAACCACTGAAAGCTCTCGAATGTGTCATTGGCCGGCATATTTCCGCCGTTCCATTCCGTTATCTACATAAATGGCTGTTCAGCCCTATCCTGAGAATACCCCGCGCTAACCCCCGAATTCTTCGAAATACCGTCCTACCCCCGAAATTGGGGCTCTTTGCAAACAGGCAGTATTCGGGCTTTAAGTTCTTTGTGTTGACGGGTACTCAATGGCTTCTGTTTCGTAGTGACTCCGGACGGTGTCAGTGGAGTAATCCATCTCAGATGACCGTCGCTGTCGAGTTGGAATTGCGATGACGCGCTTCGCGCTTGGTTGAAGTAGGCGTACAGTTCGGTTGTCTGGGCATCCTGACAAGGTATGGTCGTTGTTTGCATTACAGAGCTGTCGCAAGGGTTTGGGACTGGAGGCGAGTTTTGATCGGGAGGCAGCGGCGCTATGATGGCTTCCGGTACACGGGTATCAGAAGGTGCTTGTTGGAATAGCTGGGCTGGAGGAATATGCGTGTTATCGGTTAGAGACGGGTCGTGCAAAAATGTTGGAGGCCATTGTGACGTCGGACCATGATTTGGAGTCTGGGTATGCATGTCGCATGAGGTTGGACATTGTAGAGGTGCGTCTCCAGTTAATAGCTGAGGCTCAGGCAGATCATGGCACAGCTGAGTATGATCTGAGGTTGGAACGATGGGCTGTGAAGGCGCATTGGCATAGGTGGTGCTTGTGTCCTGCTGGTCATGGACATCCCTAATATACTCATCCAAGGGTTCGGTCTTGGGAACAGGATCGTCAGACCCGATCGAGATATCTGGCACCTGATAGCGGCTTCCTGTATCATCGTCGCTATCATCATCTATGACGATGATTTCCCGGGAGCCTGAGGGCTGCTCACGGGGGAAGATCTCGGCGGTCGGTATGTCGTTACCGAGGTTTTCTTCTCTACCGTCTAGTTCGACCGAGGTATACGGTCCTGTAATTAAAAACACACATGATTAACAAGCTGCATACATGTCATTCATTCATCATAATCGCTACCGCTTACCTGCTTCTTCACCACGGCCGTTGTTTCTCCAGGCAATAAAGCCATCCACAAGCTCTTTGTACGGCGTAGTAGAAACCCTGGGGTCGTAGAGTGCAAACTCGCGCGCGGCAATCCAGTTAACCCGACATTCCTCTGGAAACACAGCAGCATCAAAATACATGATGGGATATTTTCTCCTAGAGTAATGCTGCCCTTCAGGGCGGTATTCAGGTGCCCAATCGAATGATTTATTGACGTCGTTATACTGGTAACAAGATGGGACTTTCTCGATAAGGTCAGTATCCTTGACAGTGAGTGTCAAATCTGTACCAAGCTGTCCGGCATTGTGCCATGGTAGAACTAAGATGGCAAAGAACTCCTTCGTCTCACCCCAAAAAGTGGTGTATACTTCGCCAGGCTTTGGGTCAATCACCGTAGGACTCTGATTACTCCGCGTGGGGATACTGCGGCCACCCGAGGGCGAAAGGCTAGTCACTGGCCGACCCATCTGAGAATAACAAGGTCTCCGGGCAACAGCATTATTATCCTCGACATCTTTCTCTTCGCAGCCAAGAACGCGGGTTCCGAGCGCGCGAATGGCGTCTTCGTAAGTGACAGACGTTTGGTTATGCCTTTTACCCCGTAGATGCTTTGCTGCACCGCGGATTGGATCATTGTTGAAGTGTAGTCTGTGTTCCTTGCACTCAAGGATATACCAGCACCCCTTATACTTGGCGATGACATATTTCGGTTCGGCTTGGCCGTTCTGGTAGACCTGTTCGAACTCTATTGTTCTGTCTCCTACGAGGGGATCTTGAGTTACATCTGATCGTGAGCGTTTCGTTGGACGGGCTGCGGGGGGCTCAGAGGGTCGCTTCTGGGGACCTACTGAGGTGTTATGTTCGGTTGTGTCTGGTTCACTCGGACGAATACTCGGCTCTTGTGTATTTTCTGTGTCGAGAGGGCCCGGAGATTTTGTCGTACTTTTCGTTTGCGATTCACTTGTGCTTGTCGGTTGGTCTGGAATCGGGGTAAAGCGTGAGGTAGTTGTGTCTTTGGGTTCAGTGTCGATGTTTGATGAGACAGGGTCTGGCTGAGTGGAATCAGTCCACGAAGGATGACCACGACGATCGCACCAAATCTTGCAATATGCTTTAACAAGTTCTAGACCAAAAATGTCAAAGAGTTCAATGACATAGGATTTCTCTTGTTCTAAGAGATTCTGCTGGTACTCGCGCTCCTTTTGTTCTTTCGTATCTTCGTGCAGCGCGGTAAGCTGTTGCATGCGAGTTACACAGGCACCAATCTCGTTGAGTTTGTCGAATGGATTTTGTGATGAATCTGTCAAGGCCTTGAATAGATCTTGGGCTTCCTTAAGATTCTCTTGAAACTCTTCCTCGGCCGATTTAACGGGGTGGATTCGGGGTGACCATCGTGCCAAATGCTCCTGGAGGGCAGGAATTCGCTGGGAGGGCCCTACTGCATGGCCGTCCATTTTGGGTGTATGTTACAGAGTGATTCACGCTATTTGTCGCTGGGTTAGCCGTTAGTCAGTGGAGACAATAGATCTTCCGCTTGTCTAAGTCAACGAGACAATATGTACTCGATATGGAACTGGACCGGTTATTGCAGAAACTATTCCCCACTACATATAGCAGTGAATGGCGGGAAAGGGAATAGGGAAAAGGAGAAGTTCACGTTTTTCTGTCATTTTCTTTGTTTTTCTCTCCTTTGTGACAGCCTGATCCCGTTCACATCCTATCAAAATATCAACAGGCAAGGATCTGACAAACTGACCAGTAATCCGTCATCTTAACATCCTGGTACCAACAGTTCTATCCAGTGTCGGTTGGACAAGAACGGGTTAGATCGGCTGCCTCTTTGCTTCCTGCGTGAAATTTAGCGAGTCATGTCCTTTCAGCCGCATCTTGGCGACAAAATTGCTGGCCTGAATTTCCCCTATCTGCCGACCTTCGTAGATAACTATAAAGATGTAAATTAGGGCAGTGGTGCAAGGGCCCACCCGACAGGGCAATATACATGGCGCTCATAGAGACCTGTTAGCCGCTGTAACCTCTAGGTAGTTAGTGCCCTGTTAGGTCGGTTCAGAATGGAATAAACCAGCCTATATAACTACTACGGTTACGCAAGAGAGGTGTGGTGGAGCACGCAAAAAAGAAAAAAAGACAAAAAAGACAAAAAACACAATAACTCTATCCAATTCATCTACTATCGTGATTAAATCCATCGTCTGTCTGGTTCCTAGGTACGCTGCAAATAGGACGATGTATCGTAGCCTGTATAAATGCGGAAGACTCTGCTATAGCGCACCTTGGTCTACCTGCTGCAGGCCATCTTGGCTTCCGGGGTAGGTACTCTACTGAAGCGGATAGTTTTCGGGGTTCTCCATCACCGTCCTACATGTACCATCAACATCTAAATGGATGATTTCGTATTTTGTGCCATCCATAGTCTGTGTATATCTGAAGGCAATCGGGAGATGGTCATCGCTAGAGGTGTCGGAGTCGGAGATGCTGTCATCAGAGCGTGAGTCGTTCTGATCGCCATCAGATTCAATTTCAAAATCTGTAAGCAACGGTGTTAGTATACAAAAATGTCCTCAAACTTGGTAACTTGCCTGGTTGGTGGGCACTCCGTTTCTGCGACGACATGCAGTTATGATGTTGTTCTATTTCCTACCGTTATCATAATTAAGTACCGAAACCCCGAGCCTGGTCATAACTAGAGGATAGTTCGCAATCTCAACTGGATGTCCCGGACCCTGAAGCGGGTGCCCTCCAGAGAAAACCAGCCCATGCTTCTTGCACCTCAGGATGGAATAAAATCGATCGTGCTCGACAATAGTGTATTTTCCCTCGGCTTGGCCGTCTTGGTGTACGTCGCAAAACTCGATCTTTTCTATAGGACCAGCTTCAGGAAGGACCTGCCAGGAACGCTTCACAGGATGAGTAGTAAGTGATGCTGATGGACTTCTGTGCTTCTTTGATTGATTTCTAAAACAATTCGGTTCAGCTTCTGCCAAATGATCGTGTGTGCCTGGGTTGTTAGTCGGGTGGGCTCCATTGTGATGTCTTGTGATTGCGATCCGAGTGAGTTTTGAGTTTCAGGGGGATTGTTGATGAGAAAGCGGTCGTCTGATTCAGGTTTTCCGCGGCGTTGGAATACGATAAGCGTTGGGTGCCTGAACTTTTAGAGCAGTTGTTAATGATTGCATCAACATCAGTCACATTGTCAAATATGTCCAGCATACTAATAACAAGCAACACTGGTCGATTGAATTTACTCTGTTAGTACTCGCGCTGCTCGGCTTCCTTAGTCGTCTCATCTGGTCGTGTAAGCGCTTTCCGGAGTTGCGTGCGCCTCTCGAGTCCACTGAAACTTTCCGGAGTGCCTTGCGGTATGCATGTCTCGTATGCAGAATCGAGGTAGGCTTTGGGTTGTTGGTGTTCGTATTGAAAGATCTCATTTGGCGACTTCTCTGTTGGGGTACATGTTGACCATCTTTGAACCCACTGCTGTATAGCAATAACTCGGTGGGACGATTGGGCTATGAAGCTCTGGTCATGTTGGTATGCTTTAGCATATGCTTAGGGATCAATTGGCTGGCTGAGATATGGACATGACAAAATGAACCCGGGGGGGAAACATTGAGGTTTCACAGCCTGATTCATGTCTTGTCCATATTAGACCAGGGTCTGTCTTGTTGCTCCTACAACAGGTCAAGCAGCCAAGAATGACCCTTGCAATTACCTCTGTGACAGTGGCATATGTACATGGTATGGCAGTCTAGTCTTCATTCGTCGTTGTTACAGTTGCCTCTTCGCTCCAATGCTTTTTCTCAGGGACAACAACCGTGAACTTCCGATTGGATCGCGGTGCTGTCTAACTTCGTCTTAGCTGATCAGCCCCCCAGTGACAATCACTAGGTCGACCCTTTTGACACACCAAAGCGTCATCAATCACACAGCTCAGATTAAAAACATGGGTTAATTGGAACAGAATGACAATCTAATTGTGGGCGAGTACCTTTCATCTCCACATACACCATCCCAAAATTTGAGATTTCCTCCCCTGGGGTGTTAAGGATGTGCAACACATCTTAGATGCTGATGCATCACGGAACAAAGACAACATATACTACTCTCTATGCCTTCCCACCTTAGCCCCTTTTTAGTGTTACTCGCTGTCGCTGTTGACAAGACTCTCCATGGCGGGAGGGCCTCTGCGTGCCATTGGCCACAACTGGTCCCTTCCTGAAGGCTGGGTTGAGGTTTCGACCTTGACATCTCGCTGTGGCCGACTTTCTCGGATCTCGGTTGTCGTCCCGGTTCGTTTTCCTTCCACAGAACTTACATTCCTTCTTGAGGCGATGTAGTTCTTGACATCTTGCGCATAATCCAAGTGCTGATCATCAACATCGAGTAGTCGAAAGTGGATCATGGGAAGCCAATCGACCAAGTGAGGGTTATTCCCATCAAAGCACATGATAGGGTACATCCTGTTCTCGACATGTTTTCCCCCGTATTTGTAGCCCACAGCCCAGTCTCCGTTGCTTTTATAGCAAGCGGGAATATCGTCACCGAGCTCTGAGTTCTCAACACATATATCCACGCCATAACCTGGCTCCGAAAACGGGATGACTAAAAGCGCGTGGAGCATGACGACTCCATCAACATCCCACCAAGCCATATACGTTTCACCAGTCCGAGGATATCGTTCAAGGTTATAGGCAGAAGCCTTGCGGCGCTCCCTCTTGTGCTCCTGCTCTTCCAAATAACGGTCTACAGCCCTGTTATTCTCCGCGCAGTTTATCTCAGTGCAATTCAATACCTGTGATCCAAGGTATTCGAAGGCGTTATCATGCGTCGACCTCAATTTGCCGTGCGATTTCAGATGCATTGTGGCAGATTGAAGGGGATCATTGCCGTCGAAGAGCCTATCATGCTTCTTGCATTTGAAGATGTAGTAACATCCATCACGCTCCATAATTCTGCATCTACGATCGACTTGGCCATCTTTATACACCTCGTTAAACATAATTGTGTTTTTGGTAAGAGGACCCGTTGCGATAGCCTGTCGCTGGTGCTTGGCACGGCGAGATGCGGATGTGTTGCACCGTCTCTTATTTGATCCAGATGACCCGCCTGTCTGTTCGACCCCATCTTGTTCATCGACGTTGGCCGGGGTATATGTTCGCTCGGTAGTAGGCTCGATCGTCTCTCGAATATCTGGGGCTTGGATATCGTCTCCCGGCGGTGCCGTACTATGATGTCCTGCTCGAACAGAGTCTTCAAATGGATTTGTGAAGTTAATCGGGGATTTACTGGCTGGGCTTATTCCTCTGTCGTGATCGAGGCCTGTCTCAATACCTGTTGTGGTAGTATCGGGGGTGGCCAGAGTAGCATCTTCATCCGGCTGCTCAGATCGTTGCTGGACTGACGGAGTGAATTCGCCGTGACGCTTTGAGAGAAGGCGATGTAGTTGTTCCTGGAGCAGCTCTGCCTTTACCTTCTCCTGCTTTTCGATATCTTCCAAATGACCTTCACATCGAGCCAGTTCCCTCACCAGGGCTCTTTTTCTCACTGGATTAAGTTCATTGCTGTGTCGCCTTTCTGCAGCGTTATAAACGGCCTGAGCTCGCGAACGCTCTTCCGATGGCTGCACGGGATTGAGTAACGGTCCCAATTCCTGAATGATTCGGTGAAGGGCGGCTTGGTCCTCCATATCGGGCGTATCGGCTAGCCAGTGAAAAGAAAGTGTATTCTGGATCCACGAACTAAAAGAACGCGACTCCACTGCGTCGATGCTGGCAAGCGTTTTTGATGTGGAGGAAAAGAGGGCGGGAAGAAACAACGCGTGAAGGAGAAACAAAAACACGCCATAAGATATTAAGCATGAATCTGCGTTTTGTCCAATCAAGCAAGACCTTTTGAACTAGGGTATGTGGTATGTCCTGTTGGTTGTACAGCAAAACCAACAGCCAATGATCTCCCTCACCAGATCTCACAGCCTGATTTGTTTCTCACATGATCTCGATTGTGTTTCCCATCCATCCGCCAAGAATCAGCAGGTAATAACAATTGAAAATTGTTCCCAATGGCGTGTTGTAGCTTGAATGAGAAAACTGTATTGCTTACTTGTCCGCCCGTTGTTGAAAAATCACCAACGCTGGTCTCACCCTCGGAATAAGAGTACGTATTTTATTTTCATCACAGACAGGGATGTCATCTAAATTAGACGTGCCTATTATTTATAGTTATCTCTTCCCTCGCCCGCCTAATCAATGCGCTAAATAAGCCATGTAGTTTCCGGTACAACCTTGATTGATCCCGGCCCCTAGGGAGGGTACTCACTTTAACTTCACACTACCTAATCTTAGTTACTTTGCGCTATTATTTTTTTATAATCCTTAAGCTTTTGCCTAGGCCTTCTTAATTTCCTCTAGGTTTTTAATAAAGGTTAATTTATCTATATAAATTAAATTTTTAATAATAATTAAATCTAAGGTTCTCTTAAAATAAGGTTTTTTCTATAATATAATTTTTTTAATATAAACCTTATAATAAAGGCTATAACTTATAAAGGAAGCTTTTATTATATATAATTAACCTATTATAATTCTTATATATAGTATTAATTATTATTATTAAGCTAAAGGCTATTAGTCTTAGTTATTATCCTAATAGCTTATATTTTAATATAATTAAGACTATAGTTAAATATAATAAAAATATTAAGCTATATATAAAGGTAATAAACCTCTATATAATAAAAAAAAGGAATATCCTTATAAAGATTAAGCTAATAGCTTTTACTTATAAGTTAAATTTCCTAATTTTATATAAAAATAATAAAAAGGAAAGGCTAAAGGAAATATAGCGGCTTAAAAAGGTTATTTTAAAGGAAAAGGTTAAACTATCTAGATAATTAAATAAATTCCTTAAAGCACTTAATAAGATTATTTTATATAATAAATAGTTTAATTAGTTAAAGAGGTAAGTAATAATAGCAGCTAAAGCCTTTAAGTTATAGTATACTAGTTATAGCCTAATACTATAAGTATATAACTACTGAAAGAAGTCTAGATAAAGAAGCCCGAAGCCAAAGGCTCGGTGCGGATTATCTAGTCAATTGACCAAATAACGCTGCTTCTATCGTGAGAGATTCGTGATGTTATCAACTAGGGTACTTTGCGCTATACCGATCGTGCCGCTTATCTCAAGCAGATCAGGACATAAGGAATACCGTATATTTTTGCGAAATTCGGTAGCAGGCGCTACGAAATTTATTACTTATCCAAGGGAAAGATAGTCTGTCAGAGGTCAGATCTGACTGACTTAGCTCTATGGCTGAATTATATGCAAGCAAGCAAATCACAGATAAGTATTTTCGTGGCGCACGCTACCGAATTTCGCAAAAATATACGGTAGATAGCTTCAAAAGCACCTAAGAGGTTTGCTTGCAGATCTCCAGGTCTCTACCGTCGTAATAAACAGGCAAGTTCTATTCCGATTCAACACTGTTTGGGGTCTGCTAGTGACACATCTGATGATAAGATGCCCAGCAATGCGCAATTAATAAAATTGCCCGCATAGCAGATGTAGACCTACAGATGATCTAGGCCGCGATATCTTCTTTAGTGGTGTATGGCAGATCGGAAAGAACAAACGTGGTCCAGCTTGATTGGGTACCGATCTTACACGATAATGTCTAAAGTATACAGTACCATCAGGCTAAAATGCAATTAGCGTTATATATGTAGTTTCGTTTGAGAATGTAATCTAGACTCTAGAATAATAAGACTGAAGCTACTCTACTGCTTAATAGCTTCCAGATAAATAATAACATCCTGATTTAGAATTCCCTCTGTAACTAGCTGGTTGGCCGACTCCAAGATCCAAGTCTGGCAATCTCTTTGAATGAGTCTTGTTTTAGGTGCGTCCTATAACGTCTTATATCAGCTTTCTATTTATCGACGTTTGCATATTGATGGCATCCAGAAGTTCACTTACGCATTGTGCAGAGTTGAGAGACCCCGCAGGTGGTTTGACCTTGTAAACGCTTCGCTCAAAGTCACAGACAGGCTTGTTGTCAAGCTCTTGGATGCCATTGTTGAGCATTGCGTCGTTGAAGTATTTTCCATCAACCCACTGCAGTGGAATGACATGCAGGGGTGCGGGCGAGGCTGTTTCGAAGTCGTGATTTCTTTTCACCTCGAACTCAAAGCCGTTCTTCACATCACCAATAACGTGAACAATGGTACCCAAGTTTAGATTGCTGACTGATCGGATAAAATATCCCCAATGATTCTTGAAGCTGCCACCACTGTGTATGACAAGGTGTAGCAGAAGCGCACCAGGAGACCCACTGTTGGGGACTATAGGGCGGGGTACTTCTAGAGGGGGCGTAGAGTTATTGATAGAGGAGGGCGTAGGAGGTAGAGGAGGAGGTACAGGCGGCATCTTGAAGGAGGCTGATGTTGTTGTGATATGTATGAAACGACACAATGCTTGTGGGTGAAGGTTTTGTGTTTATTAATACGTGTTGTCTGTGGGGCAATGTTGTTTGTGAACAGAATAAACTGTGACCAAGTTTGGAGGGTGAGATGGTGTTATATCCTAATGATACTGCTATCTCGTTGTTGGTTGTATCCATTGATGCCTAATACAAGCGGGTCTGAAGACATAGATTGTATCTCCCACCAACCAGCGAGTAGAATTTACCTCACATGTTCAAGATGCCAAACCACAAGCAAAGACCTACTGTATCTCACTCTAGACTAACTAGAATCCTCGTATATAACCCCATCAATATAATAAGGAACTTTCCCTCGCAACTCCAACTTTAGCCGTTCAAGTCTCCTCAAATAGTCAAGACTTGACTCTTCGTACCGTCTGCGATACAATTCAGCCAACCTGACCTTGATCTTCGAAGTGCCACTCCGTCGTCCAGTCTGTAGCTGCAAACAGTCTGTGTCAGACTCTGTTGCTTCCACGATCTTCTTCTGTTCAACGAATCGCCCGACCAACAGCCATTGCTTAACAGCTTCGGACTTGGTGATTGACAAAGCACTAGTATGCCCGTTGCTCCCGATGTAGTCAATCTTGGCACCTGCTCGCACCAAACGCTTCACTGAAGCTAGTTTCCCACAAGCGCTGGCAATGATCAATGCTGAACCCCAAGAACATCCTTCAAAATCGATGTGCGCACCCATTGATAAGCAGTTTTCAATGACATCGAGGTATTCCATAGATGCGGCTCGACATAAAGGGCTCCAACCCCGGTCTGGCTCCAAATTAAGCCACTGCTTGAAGACTGGCTGAGAGAATCGTCGTTGAAACAGGCGAAAACTACTTCGTAGAAGAAGTGTTTTGCCGAAAACGTATCGACTTATTTGATACCAGGGGAATGGCTCCCACTTCTGCAGTTGGTAATCATCGTTCAAGAAGAAGCAGTGACCTTTGCTAAAGCCGAGAAGGTAGTTCGCTAGCCTTGAATCTGACCGAAGATACTCCTTTAAAGGACCTTGGAGGTGTCGTATTGCCAAAAGTTGCCTCCAGTCCAACATAGGAAAATGTGAAAATCGTTCATGAGACATATCTAGTCCAAGCCATAGCTCCTTTCCTTGTGTTGACTGCATTCCGTTTTCTGTTATGTTTATACTTTCGAGCGATTTAGCTTTCTTAGGTGCAGTAGACCTCCAGTCCCACATTGCGTCCGTAAGAGACATTGTAAGTAGTGGATATGTTGATGCACCGAACCTCAGAAGTAAAGAAGTCATCTCTGACGACATGGAGCGATCAATTACAGAAATACCGTAGGTGCTTGTCGAATTAACATCAGCCCCGCTTTCCAATAGTAGCCGAGCGATCTCAACCTGGTCGTATAGAATAGCAACGTGGAGAGCTGGCACTTTATCAAAGTAAAATTTCTTGAAAGCAGACATTGAGTGACGTCTTTCGAGAACCCTCTTCTTTCCGTAACAACATCTACAATTGTTTAATTAGTGGCTATAAAGGATATACGCCATGGTTAATTGGACTTACCCCCATTTCTTTTTGTGTTCGTGCAAGTGATTCAACAGAATCCGAATCCCTGCTAAGTTTCCTTTGGCGGCGAAGAATATTGGCGAGTCAGGCCCGTCAACCAAGTCTCCTCCTTGTGTAATGTACTGATCCAGCAGTGTTTGTAATATTTTGCCCTCTTTGTCGTAAAAAGCTGCATATTCAATTAGACTAAGTCTCTGGTGAGTATCAGAATAGCAGGTCGTCAAAACTGAAGCCCCTAGGTTAAGGAGTAACTCGACGATAGGAAGGTTTAGCTCCACCACAGCGCCAAGTAAAGGCGTTTGACCATTTGAACGCAGCACAGGGTCATTCAGAGGGAATGTATCTGAAGCTAGCGCGCGACATTTGTCCAAATCGTCATAGAAAATTGCTTCACTCATCTGGCTAAGAAGCTTCTGTTTGTGCCGGTGAGCATGAATGGATTCAGAATTTGCATCATCGTGGAATCCAATCGTGTTATCGAGAAGCTTGACAATCTTGTGGTGCCCCGCGTCTGAAGCAGCGACTCTCGGTGTCCAGAAAAGCTCAGAAAATGACCCTATTGAATCTTTATCTAATAGTGCTTCAGTTGCCTTAAGGTGTCCATTAGCAGCGGCGTAATGTAGTGGCGTAACTCCCGTTTCGTTCACAACGTCCACGTCTTGTCCTTTCGATATCAAGTAGTCAATGATGCGGGGATGACCACCCAGGGCTGCCAGGTGAAGAGGAGTGACGCCTTTGGATGCTTTTATGTCATATGCAAAGATCTTGTTTTCAATGAGAAACACAACAATCTCGAATTCCCCTTCGTAACAAGCGATATGCAAACTGTTGCATTCGAGGTGCAAATCTTTCTTCCCACAATCAAAACTTCAATCTAGCAGGGGTAAGCAAGGAAACTCAGCCCCTGTGTTTTGTGACAGAGCCAGCAGTTTTTGGAAGAAGGAGAGATGGCCAAACTGTGCAGCACATGATATGGCATCAAGGTGGTAGAAAGCTTCATCTTCGTAACCGCGAGGATATACACTAGGGTCTGCTCCGAGTTCCAGTAAGAACCCCGCGTAATATATTGAATCACACCTGATGTGCTTGATGAGGGGCGTACAGCGATATCGAGGATCCGCTTCATAATTAATGCCGTTAATGTCGACTCCTCTATCAACGAGCATTTTCATCAACCAACGGATATGCGGTTCTTGGCCCGGGACGGCCATTCTGTGCAATAACCCATCTCCTCTTTTGTTGATTGAGAACTCTGCCAGCTTTCGATGGTCGGAATGGTTCAAAAGTAACTCAAGGATATTTCTGCCTTTCTGTGTAGAACACAAATCCGTCGCCAGACGACCATGACAGGCTGCCTCGATTGTAGACAATTCATCGACGCGTTGATGGACATCTACACCGTGTTTGAGAAGAATCTCAACAATGCTGCTGTTTTCGTTTTCTACCGAAGTCTGGATAAACCGGACAACATCACTAGCCAAAGGATTCCATGACCCAGATGATACTATCGCTTTGTCAAGAACATCGGACTCTAGCAGGTTAAGAAGGGAGGAATCGCTCTCTTTTTCAACACAGACAAGGAAAGCTGACAACAACTTGCCTGTCCCACATTCCCCTGATACATCATCATCCGCCTTTACGGCCCCTAGATTAATGTAATTCTCCCACACTGGAATCGTGGCTGCCTCGTTGCTAGAGGTGTCGGAGTCCCACTCCCACTGACAGTTCCTGAAAGTAAAGGAACAAAAATATTCCCAGGGTGTTGACCCGTTTTGATCTCGGGACTGGAGAACAGTATTTGATGCAAGTACCTCCAAAACTCTTTGATCTGGTGAGACCCTTTCCTTGACACATGTATCGACATAGTTCTCAATGGGGAGCCTGTCGGAGTATCTAGACTCTACAGCTCCGGGATAGGCTGTCATCATCAGATCCACCCAACCTGGCTCTACAGTGGCACCGATTTCATGTAGTGGAGTCGAAGTGCTACTGTTAGATGTCTCTGACCTGATACCGAGGTCAAAAAGTCGACGGATGACCTTTTCAGAGCCAAAATTGAAAGCCAGAGGCAGTATAGGGCCATGTTTCACCCAAAATCCAGAAACATCATTGCAGTGCTTGATAAAGGAGAGAGCATTGTCTTCGGGGTCCTGGTACTCAAGTTTAGGGTCGAACTTGTTCGATAGTGCCAAAGTCAAAGGTGTATGGCCATTATCTGTTTCCATCAGGACTGCTTGTCGCGTTTCTTCAGGCTTTGCACTAAACAGCTTGAGCATAAAGTCGGCGCTAGAATCAGCTCGCCCCGCGCAAATGTGCCACAAGGTACACCGATACTTGTCAGTGCCTAGTAAAGATATATTATGTGCCAAGAATACATCTATCATGCTACCGTTCTTCGTGATGTCGATTCTGTTGAGAACAGGAACGCCGTCATCATCGCTAGCATATGGATCGCACCCCTTGCTCAGTAGGTGCTTGACGCATTGGATGGCGTTAAGACCAGTGGCATGGTGCAAGAGAGTTTGGGACGAAGAGTTATTCCATGACCAAGAGTCAGAAACTGACACTCGCCTATCATCAAGATAGCTTGAGAGTGCACTCGGCGAGTCATTTGAAATGGCTAGCATAATTCTCTCTCGCAGTGTTTCTGTAGATATAGAGATTTCCTGATGAGTGAGATTGGGATCTTTCGTGAAAGACATTTCCATCGCGGTCGCCTTTGTCCAGAGAACCTTTCCAAACTCGAAGCCCCATTCATGTTCGAAAGCGGATGTATCTCGAAGATGCTTATTGAGCGCTCGCAAAGATGCCTCGAAGTTCGATAATAGTTTCTTTTGGCCGGGTCTTTCAAGCCTCAGGCGGCTCCCACGTTGTGACCACCATCTATTGAGATATGATTCAAACAATTCTATATCAGCAGTCGTGGGAGTAATTCCATTGGCGAAAAGTTCGATGAGTGGACTGAAGTCTTGAACATGACAAGAAACTATCATAGCATTCGATAACAAAGATGGATAGCCGGATATATCTGACAAGTTTGCCTTTTTCATGGGGCACTTCAATGTCGACTTTCGTTGCTTAACTGTCGGCAAAAGAAGTAAGAAGAGATCTGAATCAACAGGAAACATCTCAGCATCCATTCCCAATG
Source organism: Fusarium sambucinum (assembly GCF_050947815.1). Classification (NCBI taxonomy): domain Eukaryota; kingdom Fungi; phylum Ascomycota; class Sordariomycetes; order Hypocreales; family Nectriaceae; genus Fusarium; species Fusarium sambucinum. Next base: position 8,604,398 of record NC_139293.1, on the reverse strand, counting down.
CATCTAGTAATGAGGTCTCCGCCAGAAAGAGCGGAGGGCCCAACGCACAGCTACGAGTAGGGTCAGCCCCATCTTCGATCAAGCGAAGGCATAGGTCAGGCATGTTCAGTGTGGCGGCGAGATGGAGAGGTCCAATTTCCCCATCGAGGGCAACGTCGGTAGCATGTCGGTAGTTAAAGGTTGGACAAAACGTGCGTTTGGTGTCGCACAGAGCGACCATGAACCAAAAGATCCAAGACTTAAGCTTAGTTGCATCGGAGTCGCAGAACAATGATTCTATGGCGTCTTGCAATAATGGCTGCTTAGACTTCTCGACGCTGGATCTCACCAGCATCGGCCAATAAGCAGCGGCTTGTCGGTAGAAGGGAAGTTCGTCTACCAATTCTATTTGTCCTTGCAGGAAGCTCGCTCGATTCTCAGGCCATAAGTCGATGTTTCCGAGTTGAACAAATCTCAGACATTGAAGAGCGAGGAGTGATGAACTTTCTTGTCGTGAAATTCGGTATTTTTCAAGGCCTGTCATATCTGACTCTAGAAACTCTTGAACGGAAAAATGAGCAAATTCGAACGCATGGCCTTCAGCAGACTTCCTTATCAGACTGCTGCAGTAGTGGGCGATGTCATTCTCGTTAACAACATCATCTCTATTTAGGCTGTCTCCGATGTCGTCCGGGGTTGAGACAGCCTGACAGAGCTCCGGGATCGTTAGTTTCCTTGGGAAGAAAGCAATGAACTGGAGGCACAGTTGTACTCTCTTCTGTGTTCGTAGGGGCTTAGTATTGACTCTTTCTAAAAGTCTCCGGTAACTATCGTGCAAGGTTTGTGGAAGCTGTTTGAGAGCATCTAATCGGTCTCGATCAGTGAACAAGTCACAGAGGGAATCCAACTGACAAGCAACCCAACGAAACCTAAATGATGAATTTTAGTATTTGGGTCATAAATTTGGTAAAGAAGTGGCATACATTCCGTGGGCCTTGACAATAAGCTGTTCGGCAATCTCAACTCTTGTTTCAGGGTCACTCAAACGAAGGCGTCGAGATTCAATCCTTTTTTCCAATTCTGACCAGACATATATTTTAATATCCTCGTTATGAGCTTCGATTGAAACGTGTGCGAATTTATCTCCCAATCGCGCGCGGATATCCGTCTCGTGGCGGCTAAACAGTGCGACTGATGCAGGTGTATCCATACTGGCGAACGCCGCGAGATTCGTCGTCACATTGCCCATATCGTCACCACACTCGTCAATCCCGTCAACTATGATCAACACGTGTCGGAAGATCTTGATCATGGATGAAATGGTGGACTCCAAGCCATCCACGTCTGGCATCGCGGCGAGTGCATCTGGCGGGTTCAGACCTTCGTGATACTTCTCCAGAATTTCGAATGACGTATCGTTCTGAAGGGCGAGCTGTGCGGCAATGGCTCCCAGGATTTTGACTGGCCGCAACGTTTCTGCGTTCTTGTAATCACAGAAGAAAAAGGCTACGCCAATCTCATCTGAGCTTTTCGACATAGCTTCCTGAATGACAAGACCAGCCAGGATAGTCTTTCCGCCTCCCGCGATGCCATTTAACCATATTAAGGATCCGGAATTATTGAACCAACTCTGCAGTTCAACGCTTGACATAAGCCATGTACCTGTTGTCGGCTGTCGTAGTGCAATATTTTGATCCAGGTTATGCCGTGGATTCAAAGATGGATTAATGAATATATCGAGAATGCGTCGTTTCTCTTTGTCAAGTTGGATGTTGGCAATAAGCTTTGTCTTTTCGTCGATATTTTTCACGGCTTCCTCAATTTTGATGTTGTGCTCAGCTTGTTGATTAAGGAGAACATGAAGTTTGGATAGAGAATCCGCGGACGTGGCCATAGAAATAGTAAGCTTATATCGGGAGAGCGTGCTCAGAAGTTCCTTGGTCTCCTTGTCACTGAATGGCCATTTCAGTTTCTGAAGTGTTGCCTTGAGGATCTTCTTCTCTTCAAATGAGGCAAAAGCTCCCTGCACCTTGGTTCTGATTTCTTCGAGAGTTTCCCTGCACTGGTCAAGTATGCCGACGCTCAAAGCAGCCTGGCTCTTCTCTTCCTCCGTGACAAGGGCGTCTGTCAAGGCATGAAGAATACGAAGAACACTGCACAGGCCCTCGATCTCCCTCTTTAGATTCTTGATGTCATTCTCCGCTTCTTTCACCCCTCGGACATACTTGTACAAAACTCGAAACGTCAGGTCCGCAAGGCTGATAAGGCCAGCAACGCTAGCTGCCACCTCCATGGCTATATTATCGCCAAAAGACCTCAAATGATAATGAAGGACCCAGTTGTTTAGCGACAAGACGAATGTGTTTTGAGGTCTATGTGCCGTAGGCAATAGAACGGATGATATTACCGAGAAAACGATGTAAGCAATTGAGGGGTAGATGCAGGCCCCAGATTGAGAGCTTAGAAGTCGGTATCATGAATCGATGACTAATATAATAGATGTCATCAGAGGATAACAAGAACAGCGATTATGTACCAATTAATGTTCGAGCGGTCACACCCCTTTGTCTGACTGTCATCGATCATTTTGTCGTTTCGTCAAATCTGGGGAGCCTTGGGGTTGCCTTTGGGATTTGGTAAAACTACGCCCAGAAGCTAGGCATTGTCATGGTATGTATTGCTGCCTAAACAAAAGCGCAGTTTTAGATGGTTGATTGGAACGAAAATGCCAAAAATGATGATATGCATATTGCACAAAAGGAAATGATACGATAACTGGCCGCCACTGGCTGTCGGAGTTAGAGATTCTGCCTCGTTTGGAAAATGATAAGCGAGTCTGCTTTTCAGCTGACCAGGGTTCGCAGCTTCGTGAGAAAATAAAGGCTCTTTTACAGATTCCTTTCTAGAACAAGGGTGAAAACATATTATCGATAACATTAAAACTAGGCTGAAGCAACTGAGCCACTGTCAAATCAAGAAGCTCGGGTGGGGATAGACCATCGCAAATTTTGGAATCCTTCGATGTCTGCCAAGGGTCCAGACTGGACTAGCCCGTTATTGGGGTTGGTGGGCCATAATTGTGGCTAGCTGAGGGATAGAGAGTGCATCCGAAGAACCGGACGAAGACTCTATCGGGTCCTCGTAGATCGGGTATTATGTCATCGTCTCCCAGATACATCGGGATATCTTTCCAACAACTTCTCTCCCAATTTGTCGTCTTCATTAACTCATCACTGTGCAACTCTATCACCAACAGGTTACGCATCTTATTCGACAGTCACTATGTCTGACACCGACAGCATCATCCTCAAGAATAGGTCCCAGGAGCCACTGATTGTCTTGCTTTTTCAGAGTATAGCTCCACCAAATCAGATCCCGGGCCATAAGGTCTACAGTAATGTCTATCAGCGAGCCGTTGATATCGCAGGCAACGATCAAGCAATGGCCTCTTTCCACATCTCGAGCCAATGTTTTGCGATCCATGGCACATCAAACAACACTGAAGACGGGAAGATCAAGATAGAAACCTCTGGCTTTAGTTAGGGAATTCAAGCTGGGCCCAGGAGGCTCGAGGATCTGCCTCACCACCCAAGACTCGAATTGCAGTTCGATAAGGTTCGATAAGGAAGACTGCTTGACTAGAGCCAAAGGCGCTTTCACTGTCATCTGCGACAAAACATTCCCTTGCCCAAGCAATTGTAAGTACGGAATACGAGAAATACTAAGAGACGGCTCACTGATTGCTCTTACAGCAGGTGGAAAATGTACTTTGGTGTTGGTGCCAAGGTTCCTAGCACTGGCGAGATCATTCCTGTACAGACATACAAGACAATGCCCAAACTATTGCACAGGTCTTCCCCAAGGTCAAGCACCACATCGCTTACGGTAACCATGAGCCTGGATCCATCGTTAAATTGATGACTCTCGTAAATGTCCTCGCCGCCGATTTTACTGGATGTAATGCTCATAGCGCCACCTTTACTATGGACGACCAGAACTACTTTATTGCTGCTTCTGGAGTCAACGACTCTGATATCAGGTGGTCATTTGGTAGCCTGTATTAAGCCCCACCAAGGTTGCCTCAAGGCTTTACATACTGTACAACTAGGTATACGGTTATATGGGGACATTGGAATATATGAACGATATTGAGCATCAACTCTGGGGGCAACTTAAGTTCTAGCAGCATCATTATCACAAAGAGAAGTTAAATCGAGTAGCTACAAAAACACAAATATCGTCCCAAGCTCTGGTACCCTGCACGACCCAATAATCGTCATCAAGCGACCTAAATAGAACCTCCTCCGTAAAACGAGAGCTAGAGCAACCGTCAAGATACATACAACTCAGATTTGACATAGATGGAAAGAATTCCCCAACGTATATGGTCACAATCCTCGATCAACACAAGGAGAAATCAGTTGGGAAAGCTCCTCGTGATATTGTTCCTCAGGCCGACATGGATCCACCAACCATCACTGCTCCCATAGCTATTAAACCTGGATTCATAGTCGCTACACCAGCGGCTGCGGAAACAACTCCAGCGACGACTCCCAGTATTGCCAAACCGTCTCTCATCTTTTGCTTTCTTCTCTCTTTCTTCCGGAGATCGTCTTCAATCTTCTGCTTTTTTAATATGGCTATAGTTTCTTCCTCTTTCCGTTGCTTCTCAAGTTCTACCTTGAGCTCCTCGGCCGCTTTCAATTCTGCCTTCAACTTTTGCTGCTCTATCATATCCTCCTGCTCTTTCAACTTTTGCTTAAGGCTCTCCACTTCGGAATCAAATTCCGCTTGTGCCTCTTGAAAACTCTGTTCGTCTTCTAGCTGCTCAAGGCGTGCTCGTTCAAACTCAGCTGCTTTCTCTTCAAGTGCTGCTGTCAGTTGCTGTTGCTCGGAGATAGCAGCCGCTAGTAGCTTCTCGTATTCTGCCTCCTTTTGCTTTACAAGACTTTCCAACGAAATCTTGAGTGTCTCTTGTGCTTCACTTGCTTCCGCGAGACGCTCCTCAAAAGCGTTCCGTTGTGAAGCAAGCTCATTGGCTAGAGTTTCGTTCGACTCTCGTATCATTTCCTCCTGTGCTGATTGAAGCTGCTGTATCTTTTCTTTCAATTCTGCCTTTACCTCCAAAATCTCTCTTTGAACTTCCCGTCCAGCCCCTGTCTCGTCAAGTGACATGCCTCCATCCACAAGCTCCTCTTGAATCTTGAGCCTGGCCTTGCCGTTTTCTTGGTGTATTTCAATGATTTGACCAACCACAGCCTCAGCAGACTCTTTAGTGCCAAGCCATCTTGCCACTTGGCTTCCCCCTGCGTGCATAGTTGCCCAAAACGAAGATGTGTCGATAAGTTCCTTTTCTCTCGTGGTTCCTATATCCGGGAACACTGTTCCCAAATTGTCCCACATCGATGTGCACAGAACAACATGGCGAAACGCACTCTCACCGCATAGTTGTTTGAACATGCTAAGATTCTTCAAGGCTGACCCAGAGACCCTGTTGTCGGTGATGCGATGTAGATAAATGATGCCTGCTAGTTGGACGTTCTTCTTGTATATTTGAGAGAAAAAGAAGGCTATTTCCTTTAAGACTTCTGTGTCGCTGCGCGAGGTGTCGTCGAATCCTGGTGTATCAATAAGGTATACACATCGGTCTTGTGCGATACGGTGTGTGTATATACTAACACCTATCGTATGAGATGCAAGACCATGACCGATCCCAACCGTTTGCCCCGTAACGTGATGGATAAATGTACTCTTTCCGGCACCAGTAACTCCCATGACCGCAATGACTATGTCGTCGGGACTTAAACAGTGTAAGTGAAATTGGAGCGGTGATGGCTGGGATTCAAACATACCTCAGCTCGACTGGTTCATCCTGGACAGGCTCAATATGAATCGAGTTTTCCATTGTGGGTTATGTTGATTGATTGTCACCAACACAAAGTGTTTTAAAGCAGAATTCAAGAAACTTTGGCCTCTCTTTGTACATGGCGGGAACCTTTGTATTTACCCCGCCGGACATGTCATAATATCTGTTTTCCACTCTCAGCCCTGGGCGCAGCTCATGCCAATCACAACAGAAAAAGGCCAACCAATACACTGAGCCACACACTTGTGTAACATTAGGCACCCATCATTCAACCCAAGGCATAATCATAGCCCCCAATCGTTGCCCAGCCAAGTCTGCTTTTGCCACAGGCTGACAGCCGACCAGTACAGTAGGAATGTCTCACCTGCATGATCTCGGCAGCTAGGATCTGGATTTTCGCATCAGGTAAACTACAAAGTGGCTATTTCAGCCGGAAATGTAATTACAACACTCTGTCATCAATTTGATTCCGTTCATCCTTCCTGTTGGCTCCTCACGTGTGCAGCCTCACACAACCGTAACGCCTCAAACTGGCACAAAACCGACCAACTATTCTTTTTTGCCAGATAAATTGATAACCATGGATCGTAAGCCTAAGAACATATATGTTGCCCTGATGGGTCTTACGGGCGCCGGAAAAAGTAGTTTCATCGATCACTGCATAAAGCAGCAAGTTGTCGTTGGAGATGGGCTCCAGGCGTGTATGTTCAGAACAACCAGGACCCTGTTTGGCGCGAGCTGATATCTTGATAGGCACCGAGACTGTGGAGGTTTTCAGTTTCGAATATAGTCCTGGAGTCACTATTCATCTGGTTGACACCCCCGGTTTCGATGATACTAATCGTCAGGACAGTGCTGTCTTGAGAGATATCTCCGCATGGCTCAGCAAGTCCTACACCGAAAAGATACTCCTTAATGGAATCCTGTATTTGCATCGGATAAGCGATCCTAGAATGCAGGGATCTGGGAAGATGAGTATCCATCTTCTCCGCAAGCTGTGTGGTAAAGATGCTTTCAAGAATGTTGTTCTCGTAACGACCATGTGGGAGCTGGTAGAACCAGAGATCGGTAATCGCCGAGAGAAAGAGCTGGAAGAGACGGAAGAGTTTTGGGGTTTCATGAAACGTCATGGATCGCAGATTCGCCGTCACCAGAACACTGAAGAATCAGCTCGCGAGATTCTAAGCATGTTTGTACCCGAAACTCCCGAGATTCAACCTGAGATTGTGGCTTTGGCGATACAGAAGGAACTCGCTGATGAACACAAGACACTTGACCAGACGAGTGCTGGCCTGTTACTGGATGGCACCTGGGCAAAGGAGAAAGAAGCCCTAAAGCGCGAGCTCGAAGAAGTCCGTGAAGAAGTAAAGATTGCAAACGAAGAAAGAGATCACATGATGGCGAAACTGATGCAAGATCAACAAAAAGAGATGGATATAAATGTGGAGAAAATAAGAATGGAGCAGGAGAAGCTACGAGTTACTATGGAGGAGCTTCACCAGGAGCGACTATCCAAATACCAGAAGACGTTGGACGAAAAGATGGAAGTATCGAGAACGCTGGGCAAGGATCTTGATGAAAAGACCAAACTTAGCGAAGAAGAGCGTGAGAAGCGCCAGGCGAATACGATACAACAAAAGCGGAAGCTCCAGGAGCAAGAGACTGCTATCTCTGAGTTACAGAATCGCCTGAGCGAATCGAACTTGTCATCAAGCACACCCAACACTTCCGAAACGGAACCCGACTCCAAGTAAGAGCCCTTCTATTCTCTCACGCACACAGAACTGACGCAGTAATTAGAAATCACCAAACTTATGACATCACAGACTTTTCGGAAACGGTAACGTCTTTACTCTTTACCTCTGATGGAAATACTCTTTTCATTGGAACAGGGAAAAGAAAGATATTTGTATACAGCTTTGGGCTTCGCGACATTTGGCGCCGTCATCAGGTTCTCTACTGCGGCGGTAGACTTTCCAGCTACATGTTCGGTCGGGGTGATACAGTTCGCAATCTTATCCGCAGTAATGACGATTCATATCTTCTTGCTGTTTGCGGAGATAAGATGTTTCGCTTTGAATTTGACCCCTCTGACAGTGAGTTTAAATTCGTCTGCCAAGAGGGATGGTCTGGATATGAAGACGTCTTGGCTCTATCATCGGACAACAGATATCTCGTATCTGCTCGTGGGCTCGGCCATCGATTCGCAATCTTGAAACCCAATTTTGGCTACTCTTTCAATGCAATATCCTTTTTGAACGATTATTCGACATCTACATTCGACGACATGATTGCGACAGATGTTTTCAGTTGCATAGAATTCGGCACTGGTGGTTTTTTCGCTATAGGACTCGACGGGGGATACGTCAGTCTTTTCGAGATAGTAGATTCCCAGGGATCGATTAAGCGTCGTGGTGGCTTTGAAACACCAGGCAAGGTCCTCTCACTTGCCTGGCTATCTGACATGCGCCTTTTGGCCGGCACGGAGAAGGGGCTTTACATCGGTGACGCTGACGGCACTGTTGACCGCATTGACAAGAAGAGACTTGAAAGCGATCGAGAATGCTGGTCGCATTTCATACATGACACGATGGGAGTTTACGGGACAACAACGGGCCGGGCTCGTCACTATAGAGTCGAAAAGGATCGATTGATCCCGATGACCACATCTGATCCTGTCGTCGCTCACTTTCCTAAAGACGCTTTCACGACAAGCAGAAGAGAGATAGCTCGTTTAGCGATTGGCAGTTATATTGGTGTTTCTATAGTTACAAGGCCTTGGACTACAATGGTACCACTTAACTAGTTCATCCATTAGTTATTACACCACATATCTATTAACACTAAATCCTTGAACAATGCTGATACATTTTACTTTATTTTCTGAATAGAAGTATCGTATTATAAGAGCGTTGGATCGATCGTCTCGATCTAGATTACTTTCCTCCTATTATATATGTGGGCGATCGTTTTCCGGTTACAGAAATCGTAGCTTTTACAATCCTCAGCCATTAATTTCGCCTATATGAGGCTATTTATGCCTTGAGCGCAGCCGGCAGCGGCTCTTTAAAGAATCGCGACATTAGAGCCAATAGCTGCACCAAAATGCTTTTTTTCTGTCAATCCGCACTGATTAGCGAACAAGATAATGGAAGAATCTGAAATTCCCAAAAGTTTGGTTGTTGTGCCGCTGATCAGACGGAACCCGGAATTTCCTGCTAGTTGCAGTGCCAAGTCATAGGTTGCTTGACGATAACAACGACATATTAGTCATCCCACTGCAATGATCCGAGTAACAAAACACAAGACGATGATCTTGTCTATTAGAGTATTGTATAATTCCATTCACTCTTGCTGACACGTCGTGTTACGTGATCAGTCCGTCTACGTTTAACTCTATTTAGACTTCCTGCTTATGCGGGGCCACGAATGTCTCGCTTTTCGCGACCCGACGACAGCAAAATGTTGATCCTTGGCGATAAATGATGCCGATGACCCCTGCAGAAATGGACGAAAAGTAGAGACAATCGAACGTGTCACCATTGATACCGTCCGAATATTCGCGCGTCTAGATAGTATTTGAAATAGATCAGAATTGTGGCAAACGAGAATGTCTCCCGCAAGATAGCAAGATTTCAGATATAAAATGGCCCCCTAAGCCATACCTTGCACTCTTGACTACACACATCCTGCCATACTTACAATACTTACACTTACATAATCCTATCAACATGAAGTTTACCAATTTCCTCCTCTCTATCCTCCCTTTGACCTCTACTGCCAAAAGCATCAACAAGCCTCGAACAGACTACGTCCCTCAACCTGCCACTTCAGAAGAATGTTGCCCTTTCACCTACAAAGCAACATGTACCAAGAACCTCGAACGAATGTATCATATCCAACTCTTCTACAACCACAAGAAAGAGATTACATCTGAGCAATTCAGCGCATACTGGGCCAATAACCACACCAAGACTGCTGGAGACTTCCATCTTCGCCATGGTATCTACAAGTACTCTCAGGTCAATACTCCACTCCAACTAACGCAACCACCATTTACTGATTCTCCAATCTAGTACCACTCTACGCCCCAGTATCGTGACCTTGTCCGCGTCCCGGGCGCTGCTCCTGTACTTGAGTTCGATGGTGCTGCGGAGTTTTGGGTCCAGAATATGGAGACCTTTGCGGCTATGGGAGCTGATCCGTTCTACTCCACTGTGATTCAGGCTGATGAGGCTAACTTTATTGACATGGAGTCTATGAGACTGATCGTTGGTGTTGACTATATCATTGTCGAGAACCAGAACGCTGTTACGGAGCATGGGCGATCGTTTTAGTAGGACTACTGGCAGTATAGAACTACACTTTTGGTTGCCCAAACCGACATCTTCAGCAGATTATCCTAATAGTATCGCATTCTTGATAACTTTGCCTATAGAGCCTAGAATATAGCCGATTGAACTAGGCATTATTTTTTTCTTGCCTTTGTACTTGTCACTTCGTTTTCGCCCGTACTCCGCCTCCGCCGATTCCAACACGGCGAGCTGGTCCATCTGTTGTTGTTCCTCCTCACTAGGCTCCGGTACAGTTTCCTTCTTGGGATCCCTCAGCTTGAGTGGGTCGATCGGCTTCTTGGGGTTTCCTTCGTCATCCTCGGTCGATACCTCCTCGTCCTCATCGCCTTGACCCACTCCGTTAAGCGACTTGGAAGTCTTCGCCTGGTTCAAATCACAGGCCAAATACCCCTCACCCTCTCGACCCTGATTCCAAGCCTCAAATCCCAACATATATAAGAACATGTCCATGATTGTTTCCTCCCAGTTGATAGGAGATCCATTGCTCACAGCCCAGGCCTGGGCTGCACGCAAAGCCTCGATGCAATGCGTCATTTGCTGTCGCCTTTGAGCATCGGTTGCGGGTATTTTACCACCCAGAGCTTCGATGTATCCTTTCAACGTTGAGTTGGAATTGAGAAATAACACTGGCGCCCAGCATTTATAGCCGTCGTTCGCAACCAAGTCTTCGGCAAAAGTGCCCGTGATACCGATTAACAGCATGAGAACAATGATCTTGTCAGGAGTAGCTTGCCATCCGTTGTTGAGCATGTCCCATTGATAGTTCCTCATATGAGAGACCTGTTCCGGGTGAGTTTTGGGCCATTTAGCTAAACGGACTAAAGAGTCCGCTTGTCCACAGGCAATGAGTGCCTTGATGCCTTTTCTGCGACGATATTTATCCTCAGGACTGTGGATCTTAGTTGTCCACCACGACATTTGCATCATGTCTGGTGATAATGGTTTCGAATCAGTTATAGCCAGACAAAGTGGTCTTGTATGTGCTTCATCGAGAACGTTGTCTAAAAATAGCTTAGACTCGGGAATGTTATCGACAGGCTTTGGTTTATTTCCGGTTTTTTTAAGCTGTTTACCAAGTGAAGCCGCGAATTGGCGCATGTGAGGAACCCATTCTTCCCTAGAATCTTTAGGAACCAAGATCAATGGTTTCTGGTCGCCGTGCTCCGAAATGAATGATTGGTATGACCGCTTGTACCATTGATCCTGACGCTGGGAGTCTGTAGCGACGATATGGAAATGTTGCGACAGGAGAGCAGTCAGCTCCTCACTGAATTTGTCGGCATTCATGACTGGAGTCGGCGCAGTTGAACAATCGATGAAAGGTGGAAGTCAGCATAAAATGGGGACGAGTTTATGATTTTGCATAATTAACGTCAAGCTAAGCCTCAGTGCTAAGCCACCCCGTTTGGACTCATCGTCATAAAAGTGGAGTGTTTACAGATCCAGGGTATTTGATGTGTTAAGTTTAAAGTATAATAACTTTCGCGGCTGTTTATTATAAGAGGTATGGCTTTTTATTTGCTTCTTGTTTCTATTTATTAGATTGTTATGGCTTCCAAATTACATGAGTTCTTCCCCAAACAGCTTTATTGGAAGAGGTAATAGGGTTTACAAAGTAGGCTCACTTTTACAGCTCACAAACCACACACTATGTGGCCTAAATCTGCTCTTGACAGCACCATGAGAGAAAATATTCGCTACTAAATGGATCATTAAATGGAAAACCATCAAGTCTCCGTGTCAGCTAACTCGCCTTCGTTCTGATACGCTTTGATCTCTGTTGTTGATACCAATCCTGGCTATAACAATGATGCTTGACAAGACAATGGCTGCACGCCGAAGCTCCAGGGTATGTTCTTCGGAAATGATGTTCTTCCGAATGCGCTAAGCCCAAAGAAAATGTCGATCCACTACAACTAAATATAGATATTGTTAGTCCTAGCACATACCGTCCGGCGGTTGATCCCGTTTTACCCGGCATTGTCGTTTCTCCACTTTCATTCAACGTCCAAGATGTATGTTCTTCAAGGTCAAGAGTGATGCAATTCCAAGTTTAAGAATAATTATCCCTCAATTACTTTACAAGTCTTCTTCATTCCCCGAATACAGCCTGTTATAGAAAATGATTCGAGTAGCTGCATGTCATGTCTCCCCAATATTCCTCTCCGCCAGAGAAACGACGGCAAAAGCCATCACTTTGATCAAACAAGCTGCAAGGAATAAAGCAAACCTTGTCGTCTTTCCCGAGACATACATCTCAGCGTTCCCAATATGGAGTTCAATCCGTCCTCCAACAGACAATCATCATCTTTTTGAACGAATGGCAAAGGAGTCCATCTACGCCGATGGTGAAGAGCTTCGCGCCATCCGTAACACCGCAAAGCAAGCCAAGATCATGGTGAGCATGGGTTTCTCTGAGAAAGCTCGTTTCAGTATTGCAACTCTGTACAACTCGAACCTATTTATCGGAGACTCGGGTGATGTTTTGATACACCATCGAAAGTTGATGCCCACCTTTTTCGAAAAGCTTACTTGGTCACCTGGAGATGGTCACGGTTTACGCGTTGCTGATACCGCGTATGGAAAAATTGGGAACTTGATCTGTGGAGAGAACACGAATCCTCTAGCAAGATATGCACTCATGGCCCAGGGTGAGAATATTCATCTGTCTACTTGGCCGCCGATCTGGCCAACTCGAGTTCCATCATCCCAGCAGTCTATAGATGAACTCAATACGATGCCAGATAAGCCAAACTACGACAATGTGACAGCCAATAGAACTAGAGCAGCTGCCCATTGTTTCGAAGCCAAGTGTTTTGGAGTCTTATGTTCTGGTGTTTTGGGCGATGATGCTATAGCTATCGTCTCGGAAGGGTCTTCTTATCTGACCCAGACGCTGAAGCAGTCACAGCGTGGTGCGACTCAGTTTCTGGACCCCACTGGTGCGCCTATGAAGGGTTTCACTATTGATAGTGAAACCGGGGAAGAGGCTATCACCGAGCTTTTGCAACAAGAGGAAGGCATTTTATATGCGGATCTTGACATTGACCAGTGTATCGAAGGAAAACAGTACCATGATGTCGTTGGCGGATACCAGCGCTTGGATGTGTTTGATGTGAAAGTTGATCGTACTCGACGAGAGCCGATAACATTTAAGGAAGATAATAGCTAAGCTTAATCATAAAAGTTAGAATCAATGAAGTAGGATAAACAATGAAGTTGTATTGAGCCTACACGAAGGTGTAGTAGTACGCCTATTACGACTACCAGTAGCATGGCTAACAGTGACCTCCAGCTTGAGATTACTGTCAATGCCAAGACGCAATCTTCTACACAAGAATTACCACAAGTTGTTTTCCAGGACCAACTCAATCATTTCCTCTCTTATCAAGTTGTTTTCAATTACAAATTCAAGAAGTGCCTTGGGGGCAGACAGTGAGGACCCCTCAGTCTGCGCAATTCTGTTCACGTTGTCCTCACAAGCAACAAGGATGAAGATGGGAAGGTCAAACTGTTCGATAAAATAGTCAGTAAGATTGCTTGGGTATTGTGATGTTCGGAAGATGTTTTGACTGACCCTTCTATCAACCAGACTTTTAAGATACTTCTCTTCGTCAACGCTGACAGACACTTGCCGGTGTGCAATGTAGTCGTGAACCCAATGACCATTTGGTACATCCCCTTTCATGTGCGCATCGCGGAAGTCTTGGATACCAGGACCTTGGACGTCGACTCCACAGGTTCTGTCCATCTGGAAGTGAAACGCCACGAGAACAGCTGCCAGAAAGCGACCAACCTCAGCATATGCTGCCTCCCACTCTTGCCGAGACGTTTCGTCACCATCTGGCGTCTTGTAGTAAGCCTTGAGCATTTTTGCAAGCTTGGACACATACTCCCTCTGGGAGTTGACCATAGCAAAGTATGAAGTAACAGTCTTGGTAGCAACCTCTTCGACTGTTGTATGCTGTTGTTTTAAATCCTGTTGGATTTGGGCATCTTTTTGACGCCTGCGTGCGTCGGATACCTTGGCAAGCTGGTTCCATTCTTCGTCGCTCATGACGTCGATTTTGAATCCAGGTTTGCGGATGGAGTCGATCTTGGTGCCAACACGGGACTGTGACAATTCAATGGCAGTCTTTCCATTGAGGGTATCAAAGGCTCCATTATTGTAGCGGCTTGACATGATGAAGAAATGGAGCGAGTTGGTAAATGTGTAATAAAAGTCTGAGAGATTAGATTGAGATAAACACAAGTGATGTGATCTAGTATGTGTTTTGAAAGACAACGCGGTAAAAGTAGAGTAGACACACACAATGTTTGGCTAAGTGGTAGTTAGAGTTCCATGACAGATGCTAGCAAGTCTCACTTGACTTATAATCCGCCCCCTCATGAGTAACGGCTCTATCGGGGTGTTAAAACAAGGCTGCGATGTAATTAACCAGTATAGAAGTGACAGACGCAAGCGGGCCGAAATGCAGCAGGCCCTTCTTGGATCGAAATGTAAAACATCTCCTCTGAAAACCGCGCCATTCATAATGCGACGGAAGCTAAAGATCCCGTGTCTTATGTTACAGTTCCTTATTTCTCGAGAGCCTCACTCTCACCGCCCTCCATTCCCCGGAGAAAACATCCCGTGTCTCATTTCCTCCACAGCTTCAACCTCACCGCTCTGAAAGTTTTTTTTTGCGTGGCCAGTCATGTCAGATTAATGTCATGCCAAGATCGCAATCACTCGCGTATCTAAATGACGTGTCGCTTGACCTGCATATGCAAGCAAAACATCCACGAATTAAGATCCGTGATGTGAAACAAAATCCAGCCACCGGGTTGAGGACCCGTCAGGACTAGATGCTCACTATTCAAAAGCTGAAATGCGTGTCTTATTCTGTCTTACTTGTGAGTAGGACTGTACTAATATTATGTAACAGCATTTTCAGCTCCACAAAGGGAGTGCGGCGAGGACGCCGAAACAAGGATCTCAATGAAATACTTAAATCCTCTATATGTTCTCATTTTCACTATAACAATCTCATCTTCAGACAACTCATTCTATAGATCGATATCTCGCAGACACCTCAATACTTCCCCAAACATCAATTTGCAATGCCTACCAATGCATACGATCGATGGTTGAAGGGTGCTGAGACTTTGGGTGTCGAAGACGACGAACCTACAAGAATATATCGACTGGTTGATACGTCTCAAGAAGGCAAAAGCCAACCTCGATAGATCCTTCGCCGAAGTCGACAGATGGCTTCTCGTGCAAGCGCAGGAGATGGTAGAAAGACACAAGCCGACTATTACGGAACGTCGACCGAAAGACGACTACGGTAGTACTATCATCGTTTAAGATACATCTGAATTGTTCTTTCGGCTTATAATTGCTTATCACTTCTACTAGCCAAACATATCTGAACAGGTCCCAGACAAAGCTCTTGTAAAGCGTATCCAGATCTATTTGGTGTCTCTCAGCATTCCGATGCCGTATAGCGATTCCAAACTCGTCGGCCTATCGACGCTTCCCACGCTCGAATCGTAAGTTAATGTCGAATACAACGAGTGCGGAAAATATATGGATACTTTTGCAAATCCAACCTCTCGTTCTCACTAGATAGTGTCAGCATATTCTTGAAGCCAGATGATGCGCTCAAGACTGGGTCGGCTACATTGAGTAATGGCCCGGGATCTGCGACGACCCCTGCAAGTAGATATGTTTTCATAAAATAATGGCGGTGATGGTGTTGTATATACTATTACCGCTGCAGGAGTTAAAGCTGGTTCTGGTAGTGGGAAGTCCGAAGTAACTCAGTCTGATACGAATGCTGATGCAACCAAATTAGCGGATAGTACGAAAGCTACAGGGTTAAACTTGAAAAGCTCAGCAACCGCTTTGACGGTAAAGGGTTATTCAGTCTTGATATTAGCTCTTAATTTAGTTTTTACATTGTAGTGATTTAACAGCTGATATTTACAACAGTTTCCGGCACCTAAAGTCTATGTAATCCGATTGTCTACGTATGTTGAAACATTGTGAACTGTAGTTTTGAATATGTAATAGAAGTTGCGTGTTTCCGTACCCCAAAACCACACAATAACAACAGTTATGGTGAAGAACAAACATATCGTATAAACAGCATATTGACATCCAAAAAAGGAAGCCCTCGGACAGTATTGGACTAGCTAGGAGTTAATGTTGAACCTATTCCTGATGTTCGCAGCAGCAGCTCTCATCATACCTGGACGGGCGTGATCTTTCTCCTCTGGCTTCTGCTGCCCTCGCGTTCTCTTATCTCCACTCTGGCACGAAACTAGCATCTTGAGCAAATATGCGCGCTCAGCCAAGCGTGTGCCATCAGCCTCACCCCTTCTTCCCAAAGCAGGTGCCAAAACACACGTCACAATCTCGCTGGTTTGAGAGTCGTCTCCCTCCGATTCCTCTTCCATCTTGGCACTGTCAAATTTCAACGGCCTATCTTTGCGATGCCTATAGTACAAGTGCAATCCAGACGCCTGTGTGTTCATAACCATGTCAAGCCTGACAGCGCCATCCCAGATGGCACTTACCTGCTCGCTTAGATCCCTGGTTTTGACATTAGGGGGAAGCAGGACGACCAGATGGTTTGTCAATTCCTTGAAGCTCTTCTCTTGGGATTCCCTGTGTTTGTTGCTCTGACGTAGACTTAGCGGGTCCTGTAGAAGTGTACTTGTTCTAGCCCTCCACAAATCGATCTGGCGGTTCCTTTCTTCATGTTCTTCTTGGGATAAATCAAGAGAGGGCTCTAATCACGCTGTCAGCCCTTCTGATGGACAAAGAAAGGGAAGGGTTGCCGGTACTTAGTGAATCAAATAAATCGCGCATTGCTGGAGGATTTCGTGCCCAAACAAACTGATTAAACACATTCTGATCTAAAAATCTCCATACATACGCCCTGACAACGAATGACGGGCTGAAGTCCCTGCACATATGATTCGCATCCAAGTCTAGCATACTTGCTATTTCTCTGACTGAATTGGAAGAAGTTTTGATGTCCGCTGGCCAGTTGTCGTAGTACTGGTAGGAAAAGTCTCTGATATTGCGACGTAGCAAGGTTACCTCGTCAACAAAGAACTTGTCATCTAGAGACTTGAAGCCGCGATCGTTGACCAGATGTGAGTTAAGGTCGCTCGCGCTTTGTTTCCAAAGGGCTTTGTATTCTTCCACCTCGTGCCTTGTATCGCTGAGTGATTGATTCAATTCGTCCGCGATCATTTTGTTCTCATTTAGAAGATCCCGATATTGCTCATTCTTTGAGACTTCAGCGGCCAGATTCTGGTGAAGATCATGGAGTTGTTTCTTGAGATGATCATCAGAATGCTGGTTAGGTCTGGGAGGAAGTGCTGGGCTACTCATGGCACCGACACTCTCATTTGGCGTCATGTTGTCTGTGGCATTCTGAGTGTTTGTACCCGGGGCACCAGAGTATTTCTGTACTGGAGGCTACAAAGATTCGTCAATATCAATTGATGATGGGAAGGAGAAATGAAACTGACGTTGTCTGGCATGGGCTTTCTATTCAATTCCTCATGGCTTACTTGGTATTGAGAGAAGTGAGATGCCATGATCAAAGTCAGTTCAATTGACTGAACCAGAATACAAGGTTGCAAGTTGATACTACTGAGGGTTCCAAGATTCTGGGGTGTTCTAAGTAGAGATGAAGAAGCTAGGAAAAGATGCAAGACGAACGCATGCTGTTGAGGCTCTAGCCGCCCTGATCGTGATAAATCAGGCTGTGAAGTCAAGAAACCAATGAGGCTGGATGGCTGCAGTACAGCTGATCAAAAGGAGGGGGGGATCAAGTGTGATTGATTGACAAGTATCAGCCAATATTGCAACATAACCCGGCAACATTCTCATCCCACGGAAAAATCTGGTCATCTCTCTGTAGGCCTTTCGACCCGCGTGGGAGGTCTAACTGAGGGGTTACATCGACCTGGACCTCGGCGTTTCTGACCACCATCCGCAGCTTATTCGCCCGGCTACTATGAGTGAAAAAAATGAAAACAAGGCTGTCGTGTTTAAATCAATATTACACATGCATAAAGCCCCCAAGGAGGCCTCAAAATTTCGTTTTTCTATTTTCAAGTCACTGATGGTGGACGGCTCAATTACCAATCACAGCGCTGCTCGAAATGGTTCGCCCTTATTTTACTTCTTCGTTCATCGGATAGTATGAGGATCTCGATGCATTCAAATGGGACAACCTGGTAGGCGAGTCATCAGTCAGGAATTTCAGCCGCAGCTGAGCATGCATTGGAACCTAAAGGTTGATCCAACGCAGATAAGCGCCAGCCTGGTCTGTCGGCCAATGAACAATTTCGTGGATTCATGACAAGAATAGGCAGCCTGATTCCAAGCTTGTAGATTCTTTAGAAATCTTGGTTGCAGAGCCTCGTGTGCTTGGAAATGATATATTGTCTGCAAACTAACAAAGAGCGAGACCGATGAATACACATGTCTTCAACCTTTGAACAAAGGTATCACCTCTTCTTACTTATTCCTATCTTATTGGATTGATCGTCCATAATCTCGTCGAGAATCATTCGCCCGATCTCAATATGCCTCTTTTTCGGTCCAATTCTCAGCGTAACCTGAACAAGGGTAATAGCGCTTGGTCCCTGAGAAATGTCGTTGACCGCGTGCGAAAGAAGAAGAATTCCAATCTTGACGATCTCATGATTATTGGTATTGACTTTGGAACCACGTAGGCTCCTGCTAACTTACTCACGGCTAGAGACAATAAGCTAACTAATACTCAAGATATTCTGGTGCTGCTTGGGCTACTGTTGCAGACATTGAAGCTGATGGTGTCAATATTGTCACCAGTTGGCCAGGCACAGGAGTTCAAGAAGGCAAAGCTCCGACTGAACTCTTCTACGAACACGGTAAGACTATGTGGGGCTACGGCGTTCCTCGTGACGTTGATCCTGTGCGATGGTTCAAATTACTCCTTCTGAAGGATGAAGACCAACCACCAGAGATCAAAGGACATGAGTACCTTATCAAGGCTCGAAATATGTTGGCCGATGAGGGCAAATCCACAGTTGACGCTATCGCTGACTATCTACGACTTCTATGGGGACATGTGCTCGAGGCAATAATCAAAGCACGTGGTAAGAATGTCGTGGAGGCTCTCTGTTTCCATGTTGTCATCACAGTCCCCGCCATCTGGAAAAACTACGCCCGCGATTCTATGCTTGAGGCTGCTCAAAACGCCGGCATCACAGCTTCTCGTCGTGCAGGGCCGACAACTATCTCATTTGCGCCTGAGCCTGAGGCTGCAGCTCTCGCTTCCATCTGTGAGAGAGCAGAAGACCTTGGTGAAGGTGATGTTTTTGTGATTTGTGACGCCGGAGGCGGAACAGTGGTAGGGTAACCTAACTATCGGGTGCATCACGAACTAATCGCTTATTTGATATAGGATCTCATCAGCTACAAGGTTGAAAGTGTTGATCCTGTTGCACTTCAAGAGGCCGTTGTTGGTTCAGGTGAGACATCCTTACCTAAGGTTTGAAGATGAACCGAGACTAAAAATCGATTTAGGTGGTTTATGCGGCGGTATCTTCGTGGATCAACAATTCCAACGTATCTGTAAAACACGACTTGGTCGCTCTTGGAGTAGGCTTAGTCAGACAGGTATCTTGGAGATCATGAAGGACGAATGGGAGACTGGGATCAAGCGACACTTCAAGCCTGACAGCTCTTCCAAAGAATTTATCGTCAAGATTCCTGCTGAAGCCTTCAAGGGCGAGGGGGCCAGTGGGATGGACGACAGTTCCCAGAAGCCAATGATAAAGAATGGGCGAATTCATTTCACGAGGTCAGTGGCTTCTATATCATGCATCCTTTGACTTACTAGTTGACTGACATATAACACTCAATAGTCAAGATATCGAACAGACCTTTATCAAGAGCTTTGAAAGCATTGCAGCTTTACTGGACGCACAGATCGATCAGGCGAAGAAATCAAAGCTCAAAGTCAAGGTCAGTACTTATGCTTCATACCAAGTCTTGTTTTTAATCATTTCCAGGGAATTCTTCTTGTTGGAGGCCTTGGGTGTAGTCCCTACCTTCAGGAATACCTCAAGGCAAAATACAAGAGGAAGAGTATTGATGTTCTACAAACGGATGGAATCAAACCGTACGTATCATTACGTTATACTATTCATGTGTTTTCAACTTACAAGTCATTAGTCGAACAGCCATTTGTCGAGGAGCAGTCTACAAAGGACTAATCGGGGGTGCTGAAGCCGCAGTCGCAACTACGGGAGGTCCCAGCGCAGGATCCTCGGGTAAAAATGGCAGAGCACTAAACCTACTTGAGCACAAGAGCCCCGTGACTATCACTTCAACTCTTTCGAGACTCAGCCTGGGCGTCGTTACTACAAGGCCCTACGATGAAGACATCGACGATGTAGCAAATAGGTATTGGAACGATGAAGAAGACTGCTACTACGTCAATGGAGTTATGACGTGGTACATCAAAAAAGTATGTTTACCAGAGTCCTGTTCTTCACTCTGACTAACTCTTCACTCAGGGCCAGAACGTGCAAAAGAACGAGCCACTGCGAAAGTCCTTTTGGCGAACTTTCCAGGACGAAAGTGAGTACGACGAATATCTCTATGATTCTACAGAACATATAGTGCAGTGCGATCTCGAATGTCCTCCAGATATGAAAAACCACTTGGTCACCAAGTTTTGTGGAATTGAGATAGCCCTGAGGAAAGACTTTGAAGATCTGAACGACTATGATAGTCCAAGTGGAATGATAGTCAAGAAAATTGACTTTGATATAGAAATGATTCCATCAGGAGCTTCAGTTGAGTTTTCTGTTTACGAGAATGGTCGAAAAATCGGGTCAAGCGGCATGGGTAGCATAATGGGCGGTGGATAAACATGCTCTGCACTAGTCTAGAATTGCCAAATTCTTCTAGCCCTTATTTCTATAATACTAAATATCATCGTGTGCTTTATAAACAATTTTCTAAACTTCAAGTAGTACACTCGCTTGTTTGTCTTCAGTGCGCCGTTTCTCTTCAGCTTTTGTTCGGATCGTTCTTGTATGATAAGCCCTCTTCCAAAATTTCTTAAACTTGTTGCCCTGTATATCATCGTCGTGGAACTGCAAACCTCCACCGGGGAAAAAGATCGGCAGCATTGAGAGGCCAGCTTTCGGTACCCATTTTTCCAACTCCACTAATGCTCCCTGGACCCCAGAAGCATAAATGACCTTGTATGGGGCTGGCTCGGGTGACGTGAAAGGGTTCAAGATGTTGCGACTAAAGGACAAGGATCTCGATCCCGTGTCTTTGATCTTCTCAGTGAGGGTTGGTTTCAATGTCACTAACCATTCTGGAGCTCCATCTTCCTCCGCCATTGAAGACACCCAAGATGGCATAGGAGCCTTTTCACGCAAACCAGACTGAGTATGTTGACTTGGCATGTTAACTTCTTCTGATATCCATGACTTGACAGTGGAGAATTTTTGAATATCTTCATCCAAGTTGACTTCAGAACTAGGATCATCTTTATAACATTCTCGCCTGCCGATGATGGTAGGCGCATGTGAGAACTTGGTTATGTGAAAGTTCGACGATGCAGGGTGTCTAGAGATCCCAGCAGCCATAACATTTTGTAACATTCCAAGTCCTCCAGCGGCGATCAAGAACCATGTGTTTTTCTGGAGACCTGAAATGGATATCAAAAGACACACCCACAACATGGAGAGAATCACCGAAATCCAGCGTGTCTCGGTCCGAGGGTTGGGTGTATAAGTGGCGAGTCGTTCCAAGTCCCAACAGCCAGACGAACTGATAAACACCATTACATGATGGTGACCGTTGCCCCTAGTAAGGCAAGTCACTTTATCATGAGTCGAGAAACATGGAGTACCGTATTTTTCTTCTATCCATTGGGGGAGCGAGCATGTAATCGCTACTAGAGTGATGCCCGTAAGTGAGATGACGAGAATCGCCCAGTCATTATAGACAATGCCAGGCAAAAGGACAATAATGAGCTGCAGTAATAGGGTAATACACCCAAGCCACCAGATGAGATCACACTTGGGACCCGATGCCGGGTTCAAATGGAAGATGTCGATCCTAAGAGACTCAGCCCGGCCGCCTTCACTTATTGGTCGTGGATCGACAGAATTGTGAATCTCATGGTCACGAAGTATTCTTCCTAGTACCCAAGATCGATTATGTCGAACAAATCCATTAGAGCAGTTCACAACCATGGAGGGACAGTCAGACTCAAGTACGAGCTTCATGTTTCCTACAGCAGCAAGAAGATTGGTGAAACTGTATGTAGCCCAGCCGAATGAAAAGGCCACAGGTGTGATGGGGATATGAGTCTTTGTCCCGGGTATGCGTACTCTATAGCCAACAAGTTGGGTTATGGCGGCTTGCACAATGTCGCTTCCTATCAAAAGAAGGATGCTGAGGATGTCACCCGGATTAGCCCATTGGTTTCCAATGTCCTGTGTAGAGGAAGTCATTATTTGAAGCGGAAAGGATATTGGTTGTTGAAACTATGAAGAAGTGAGGAGAACCGCGTGCTACGTTGTTGATTCAATAGCTCTACATTTATGATATAGCAGTGGTTGGTGTGCTGAGCACTGTTTTGTAAATCACGTAGTAAAACAATTGTGCATCAATCATTTGGTCGCTCCAATGCCGCGTATCTATAAGTGCACAGCCCGCGCGCCTGCATAATGAAGTGTTCTTGTACGTTTCAGTGCTATTTTCAGCTCGCTGTACGGATTAATATATCGGAACTATTTCGTCCAATGACATATGGTTGAAACTGCATGTATACCCAACTTGGTGGCATGTGTACAGCCTGATTTTACTCCCAGCGAATAGACTTGCTGTCAAGTACGGGGCAAGCTGCATAGAACGCTACTCGTCACATTGCGTATTTAGGCAACGAGGCTGCGGAGGCCCAACTGGGTAATGATATGCACTTGGTGTGGTATCCTGAATCCTTTGGGATCAAGTATGTGTCGCTGGCTTTTCAGCTTTGTCTTTTGGAGGTGCGGCATTTTTGTCAATTTTAAGCCTGAGGGCTGGAACAAGGCTGTTGGCCAGCTCCCTAGCATATACCATGTTTAGTCTTGATCTTATGTATTCTGAAGTCGCGGTTGAGAGTTCTTAATACATTTTACATTCACTTTGGCTTGCTAACTACAAGAAATCCCTCTTGTACCTCAAGTATTGAAACTAAGTACTGCTTGTAGCAACATTTGCTCAATTGTACAAACCATGGACCGGGATATCGTCTCCAATCAAACAGCTGGTATTGACAAAGGTATTTATCTTCCGTAAACCTAGTCATCTGTCATCTCTAATAAATAATACAGCGGTGGAAATCCTCTTCAACGGCATACTCAAAGAACTGGCAGCTACAGACGCGTTTAGTAAATCCGATACAGCTAGTATTTTTATTGTCTACGGGCACGATAACGAACAACTCGGCACCGCGAATGCTACGTGTGTCATCCATTTCATTCAATGGCTTCAAGAAATCAGAACCCGTACAATTTCCGACCGAGCACCTCTCCCTCTGTTCTTCTCCCGGACAGATTATTCTGGCTCTGTCAGAAACATTCTATCAAGCCAGTATTGTCTTCTACCACAAGACAATGTCTCGGATGATGGTACCATCCACCGTGTGGACAAAGTCGTTGTTTGTGGGTCTGAGCTTTTGAAGAAGTACTATGATGATCCTTTCACTTTACCATTTCTTAACGCTATCAAAGCAGCGTACTTGAAATCGTCAAACGATTCCAACAAATCAGAGACACCAGAAGACGCTATTCGGGGCGTTGTCGAAGCTCACTGTCAATCCAACAGGTTTCACCATGTCCTCACCGAGATTGCACTTTTGATGCTACGCTCTCCCCATAAAGAACACCACAAAAGTGTCGTCCCCGTCACACTCGATGGAAGTCTGATGGAATGGCTTCCATTCTGGGACAGTTGTGATGTTGTCCTGAAGCTCAAGTCCATGGCAACAAGCCATCAGCACCAACTATTTTTCAAGCTCCTCGCACAGATTTACCCACAAGAGCACAAATTGATCAATCAGTACAAGGACTGCTACGATCTGACTTGTCGTAAACTACAAAGCCAATCCACAGCTACCGGGGGCATGAATCAGCAGATCATTGACAGGGCGATTTTAAAAACGCAAAGAGCCGTTTCGGACATTGAGAGTGCAGCTTTTCGTAGTCAGCGACACTTGAATTTGACCAGGAGCCATCAGCAGACAGTGCGCGGAGTTTATGACAAACTCGATTTTCTCACTGGTGCAGCTGACAGAGAGTTGGATGAGAAAACCTTCAAAAGTATTGTAGAGTGGTTATCTGCTTGCTCATATCAGCTCCATCACGAGTCAGTCTTCAAGAAGGTATTGCCAGGGTCTGGTGAGTGGATCATCAATCACCATTACTACCAAGATTGGATGTCTTCAACTTCGTCTTCAGCCCTTTTCATACACGGCGTTCGAGGGTGTGGAAAGTCTTCAATGTTTTCGGTCATTGTCGATCAGCTTCAGAGTCAATTTCGACATGACAAAACTCAGACGCAGATTGCGTATTATTACTGCTCGGGTGCGCAGTCAGAGTCAGAACGGGCCAATCCTGAGGCTATTCTTCGAAGTGTCATCAGGCAGCTGGCAGTGGACGAGATATCGCACGCAGTTGATCAGAGTATTGTCTCAGAGTACGAAAAGTCAACTAAGCATCAGAACAACGTTAGAAGACTCGGCATCAGCGAGTGTTTGGCGCTTCTCCAGCAATTGACATCGAACACGACAACAATGATACTAATCGATTCCATTGATGAGCTAGAAACTCTCGATCGTTCCAGACTCATTGAGGCTTTTGAAGATGTTGTCACAGAGTCAGACGGAGCTATCAAACTGCTATTTACAAGTCGAAACGACACACAGGTCAAGAAACTCCTACAAATGGCGACCCCCATTGAGATATCCAAGGAGCACAATCGCACTGATATCATCCGTTTTGTGGAGACGCAGGTCGCCTCCATTGTGAGTAGTCGGGCATTTGTAGACGAGGATGCGCCACAGGGTCTGCTCGAGAGAATTCGCGATACATTGATTACCGGAGCACAAGAAATGTGAGATATCGCCGAATCATTTCTGTGACCGCTACTAACTAAGCTCTAGGTTCTTATGGGTAGAACTACAAACACAGATGCTCATCAGAAAAAAGTCTGTAATGGATGTTCTGAAAGCGCTTGAGAAAGGCCTGGCTGAAAATCTGGATAAGATCTACGAGGCGACCTACGACGGTTTTCTTACTTTGGACGATACAGCTAAAGCTATCGTTGAAGGAGTCTTCTGTTGGATTCTCTATGCCAAACGGCCTTTAACTACTGAAGCTCTCAATTCTGCACTACGAATGCATCCTGCGCTAGCTAATCACCCTTCAGACATACGTCTCCCGGATCTAACTGATGTGTGCTCAAACCTGGTGGTTCTTGACTCAGTCACCAAAATAATGCGACTGTGTCATCCCTCAGCTCGAGACTTCATGAAACATCGTGGCATGTTCTCAGAGGTTCAAGGCCATCGTTTGGTGACTTCAGCGTCTCTTCGAACATGTTCTCAGACCCTGTTGCCCGATCTCAGTGCAATTTCAGCCCTTGGAGTGATTGACGACTTATCACTTTATAGCGCTATATACTGGCCACAACATCTCAAGGCAGCAGAAGTCAGTAACACTGTACCCCCTTGGATAATGAATGATCTCAACGAATTCGTGTTGGGCGACGAAGAATGTGATGTTGATCCGACTTTCGAATGGTGGTTGAATTGGACTAATCAGCTTTTGGAGACGCTGCCTCCTTATGACAGCTTGAGGTTGACTCATGCGTGTCTTTCACTGACTGAAGGGGCCTCTGCTCTGCCTACTGCTGCTGTCTTCGGGTTGAGCAGTTTGACTGAGCTAGTGTTCGATCGTGGACAAAACATAGACTTGGAACAACGCATCAATGGTGGCTATACACCACTCTATCTAGCCTGCTCCTTTGGACACAAGGCCGTTGCATCGACTTTGATCCAGAAAGGAGCGGACCCAAACGTGTTTTGTGGAGATTATGGAAATCCATTGCAAGTCGCATGCTTCAAGGGACATGTCGATGTCATTGAAATCCTTATCAATAGCGGCGTTTCAGTAGACGTCTCTACTCCAGCATTTAAGAATGCGTTACATGCTGCCTGTGAAGGCGGCCAATCAAGCACCGCAGAGCGTCTCATTAACACCACGGAAGTTATCAAAAGCGAGACGGACTATGAAGACGTACTGCAGATGGTTGGAGAAGCTGGGTTTTGCAATGTCTATGAACGATTAATGAAGCCGGACATGGTACGGCAGTTCAGGCAGGGCACTATTGACAAGACTCGCCATGAAATACGCATTCTTAGCATTATCAAGAAAGGCCGTGTGGACATACTACAACGCCAGCTCGAGTCTGACCCCGGAACAAGAAACATTATCCCTGCAGACGCAGTAGCAATTGCTGCTTTACACGGTCACGTCAACATGGTAGAGTACCTTCATGGTCTAGGCACGAGCCTTGAGGAAGAAGGCAAATTTGGGTCACCATTGAGGAGTGCAAGTCTACAAGGAGAACTTCGCGTTGTGAAGAAGCTACTTGTTCTAAAAGTTGACGCCAATGCCAAGGGCTCGAAAGGTGATGCCCTCCAAGCAGCCGCAAGCAAAGGAAACATTCCAATTGCGAAACTCCTCATCTCTCACGGAGCAGAGGTCAATCAACAAGGACCCCCTCGTGGTTCTCCAATCCAATCCGCTGCTTACCACGGTCACGAAGATATGGTCAGGTTTCTCATTGAGGAAGATGCGGAGATTTACTCGGAGACTTACAAATTCACGGATGCTCTTTGGGCCGCTATGAAAGGAGGGCACAATCACATTGGGGCCTTTTTGCAGCAGAACTTTCCACCACCTCGTGGCCGAGTCTTGCCTGCAATTGCTCGTGGCGACGAGCACAAGCAATCATCATACTTCGATCGCCGCCCGTCAGGTGTCAAGCGAGATGATAGTCCGTATCCTGAATCTAGTGAGGGAGATGAAGAGCCACAACACGTGTCACCCCAAGATGTGAGCGACGAGCAAGAACAAAGTATTGGAGATACGCATCAGCTTGTTCTGGCAGCAGGGATCGGAAACATACCAGTTCTTCGACAAGAACTACAGGAAGAAATCGACGAGAATATTATCACAATGGCGCTTACCGTGGCAGCTGGACAAGGAGAATACCGAGCCCTTGAGGTGCTCCTTGAAGAGGGTCTGAGAAACGTCTCTTATCTCAGGAAGCCAAAAGAGAAGGCCCTAATTGCTAGTGTAGAGAAGAAACAGCCAAGATGTTTCGAAGCACTAGCTAATTCGCTTCACGGTACCGCCACCGTCATATCTTGGGGTTTTGCACTTCAGTGGGCTGCAAGCGCAGGAGAGGCCATCACAAAACAACTGTTTGAGTTAGACTTTGTTCCTTGGCAAGGCACTGACATGAGAGGATTAGCATCGTCCTTGGGCTACTCATTCCGTGACGAATTTTACTCAGACCCTGTTTCTGCTTGCAATGACGCTCTCAAAATGTCTTACGGTGCGGGCAACAATCAGGTGGCAAATGAGATTTGGACTTGGATCTCGTCTTCAGGACCTAGGAAGTTGCTGGCGAATTGCGAACAATGGGATGATTTAATTTTTGTGGCTTCAGAGCATGCTGATGTAGCAGTTCTCAACCGACTAATGGCACTCAGGGACGAGTGCGAAGACGTGTCAGAAGGGCCAGAAATACATCTGGAGGATCTTCTCATCGGCGCTGTTCATGGTGTAAAGAGTGGCAGTCTGGGTTATATACTCAAAAAGATCATTGGGAAGTCAGAGGCACGCGGCATGATTACGCCGGCGTTCTTGGAAGCATGCCGAATAGGCTACACTGATACAACGAGAGAGTTGCTGGAATTTGGCGCCAATGCTTTTCTTGACATAGACATGATAACACAAGGGGTAGTGGAGGCCTCAGCAACAGGACACGGCAATCTTGTACTCGAGCTATTGGACTTCGTGGGCGTGGATGAAAAGGAAAAAGCTGTCGTAACCGCGCTTCTCGGTGCAGCCGGTGCTGGAAAGACGGACGTCATCACTACGCTTCTCCAGGATACGGGAATTAAGGACTCGGATACATTTTCGACAACTATGACCCGAGTTCTCGTCACAGCTTGTGAGTTTGGATATCTAGACATCGCACAGCTTTGTCTTGATCACGGTGCAGATCCGGAAGACGCTGTTGAAAAGGCGCCGTCAAGCGTGGTACCTGAAATGGAGCCTTCTTTTCGTGGATTCAATACTTCGCGCTTTCGACCAAGACCTCGTGTCGCGCATCGGTTCCCCCGACCTCAGGGACAAATGTTTGGCACGCCACATTACAATATGGAGGACGACGCCTACGATTCTGATGCCAGCGCAGAGTCTAATGATTCAGAAAACACCATGCAAGAAGACCAGACGGATATGACCGACGCTCTGAAGGCCAGTGTTTGTGCTTTTCAACGAATCTGCACTATTGAGAGGGTGACCGGAGGCGAAAAGCCGTCTGTATCTGGGAAGTCCAGAGCAAAGCAACAACTGAAAATTGTGTCCCTCATCTTGGATAACAATCCTGATTTTAGCGGTTACGACAGTAGACTTTCCACTCATCCTCTCCGAACAGCCGTTGCCCATGGAACAGAACACCTAGTCCAACTATTATTTGATGCGGGCGCCGCCGATCAGTTCAGCCCCCGACAACTCGAATCCTTGATCCTGGTAGCAGCCAATCGTGATACTTCCATAGGTATTCACATCATCCTCAAACTTCTCGATTACGATCGCCGGGTATCCTTCAAAACGGACAAGAAACAATGCCTCGATCCCGCCATTCTTTACGCACTGGAAACAGCGATTAGTTCTTTGACCGATCCAAAGCGATATCGAGATATACTATCTCTGAAGGGCATCATCTCTTCAGAGAAGGAAGCACGAGACTTGCTCAAAGGCGGCCTTCAGAAACTTGTCAAAGCTATTTTCCGCAAGCTACCTGCTCAGACAGCTGAGCCAGATGCATTCGGAGACGTACTCCATGCAGCGGCCGCAGCCGGCGATCTTGCGACAGTGAAGCTACTCATCAAGCACAAGGTCAATGTGAATCACGTCAAGTTCAATTTTCACTCACCACTTGGTTCTGCAGCGGAGTTTGGACACGCGCAAATAATCAAGGAACTTTTACAAGCCGGCGCCGACATTCATCCATCGGGTTTTGTACATCAAAGCTTTGGTAGACAAGAACCAGCCATCAAAGCTATCCTGGGAGGCCATACCTCTACGCTAAAGGCACTAGTGGACCACGGTCTGAAAGTTGGAGAATATCCTGGAGATGTTCCGCTGATTGTTACGGCCGCTGAAAACAAATCTACCGCCATGGTTCGTCTATTGCTACATGCTGGAGTTGATCCCAAGAACCATCCTCTTGCTTTAGTCACTGCTGTAAATGATGGGGACCTGGAAATGACAAGATCACTACTTGACGCTGGCGCGGATCCCAATGCCTTGGCTATCCATGGAGAGTTTGTAGTTGATCGGCTTCTCTGCAGTCCTCTCTATGCAGCATGCAAAACTGGTCATATAGAAGTGGTTAATCTTCTCCTTGAACGGGGTGCTGATGTCGAGGTTGACTCGGGAGATATCGACGGTCTGCCGCTTGTCATTGCGGCTCGCCAAGGTCAATCTGACATAGTTCAAGTTCTTCTGGGCAACAGGTGCGATCCTTTTCGTCGCAGTAAGGGCCCATCGGCACTTTCTCCTAAGGATCAGAAGAAACTAAAGACACTTCTATGCGATAGAAATCAAGGTGCAAGTTCCCGAGACTCTGGTTTAGTTGGAGCAACAAACCATGTTGCGATGGGGGTCGAGTTCTTAAACGCCATTGAGAGCTCATGCGATGTACAGCAGGGTTTCCGAAAGAGTTTGGCAATGGTCACTATACTATCCAAAGCTTCTGATGATCCACAGCGCGTTTTCCTGGACGCTCTGAGGCATACATCCAAGAAACAAAATGTCATACTTTTTGAGGAGCTTTCACAGCATGTTGTTCCGGATGCATTTCTTCTTGATCTGGCATGTCGATGCGGCTCATTGAATGCCGTCAAGTGGATAACCGACTATGGCGTCAGTCCCACGACTATTAACCAAGATGGCCAAACACCGCTACAAGTGGCTGTTGACTATCAAAATTTGGACGTGGTGGAGTTCTTGGTGGCTGATCGATTGCGTGCCGAGGCACAGCAAGACAACCCACAGTCGCTCAACATGTACACCATAATTTCTTCTATTTTGGAGGCGTACTGCTCGCCACTGTCTAAGCATAAGAGCATTACGGCTTGTGAGAAGACAGTGGAGAAGTTGTTAGAGATATCCCAGACAGGAGATCAACGAGACTTGGATCGAGCTCTCTGCCTTACTTGCCATGCGGGAAGCAGTCTTCTTACTGAGATGCTACTCGAACTAGGTGCAGACATCAATGCTCAAGCATATCTATGGCAGGAATCTTATGGGTATAGCTTGACGCCTTTACATGCAGCAATCTACAATACCCATCCAAGCGTGTTGAAAGTACTTCTATCACAGCTCCCTCCAAACGATCCGAAGTTTGATGCTGCTTTTCAACTGTGTCTTGGCCATATCAGTCCCATAGTACTTGAGACATTTCTTTATTACGCTATCGAATTTCCAATGACAAAGCAACATCTTTTGCTCTCGATCGAACAGGAGAGTTGGAAGAGAGGTCCTGGTGAAACGAATATCGAAATGATCTTTGCGCACCGCCCAGAGCTCCAGGTAACTGACACTGTTCTCATTAAGCTATTGGAGACGGAAGTACCATTCTCAGCATCGTGTGGTAGTGACTTGCACGACTTGTGGCAGGCTTTGGTTGACAAAAGCGACGGTGGCTTGACTGGCAATGTTATTCGTTACATACCGCACAACAGGACTTGGGATTTCCTGCATGGCTATATCGAGGACTGCGACGGGTCTTGTAGGCAGAGTTCCTTTGTTCCATTGCTAGTTTCAGATCATCCGGAGATGGTAAGAGAACGCCAAGATGAGTCAGATGGGTCTTGGGATACTGAGTCAGAATCTGACGGAAATGAGCAAGGTTTGTAAAGAAGAGATTGAGGAATTTCTCAAGGCAAAGCTATTTTAGCCCGAGCGTCTAGTTTAATATTGGATTTTGCAATATAGACCAGTCTTTCTTATTTTTATGATCCTTAAGCTTTTGCCCAGGCCTTCTCAATTTCCTCTAGGTTTTTAACAAAGGTTAATCTATCCGCGCCGATCAAATTTTTAACAATAATCAAATCTAAGGTTCTCTCAAGACAAGGTTTCTTCCACGGCATGACTCTTTCGGCATAAACCTTATAATAGAGGTAACTTATAAAGGAAGCTTCTATCACGCTAAAGACAGCAGTAACTTCTTCCTCTTGCAACCTCAGTCAACTGGCAAGCCAATATCGCCTAACCAAGCAAGACTAACTAAGTCAGTCGATCCCGGTATACCTTGTTGCACATAGCTAACCTGTCGTAGTTCTTGTACACGATGCCGACTATCATCAAGCCAAAGGCTATCGGTCCCGGTCACTACCCCGATAGCTTGCATTCTAATGCGATCAAGACTGCGGTCAGTTGCAATAGAGATGCCAAGCTGCGTACAGAGGCAATAAACCTCTGTACGATAAAGAAGAGGGATGCCCTCGCAAAGGTCAGGCTAATAGCCTTTACCTGCAAGTTAGATCTCCTGATCTTATATAAAAAGGATAGGCAAGAGGAGGAGGAGAAAGAGAGAGTTAAGATAAGAAAGAGGCTGGAGGAAATGCGGCAGCTTAAAAAGGTTATCTTAGAGGAAAAGGTTGAACCGTCTAGACGGCAAAACAAGTTCCTTGAGGCACTTGACGAGACCGTCTCGTACGACGAGTGGTTCGACCGGTTAGAGAGGCAGGTGATGACGGCGGCTGAAGCCTTTGAGTCATAGCATGCTGGTCGTGGCCTGAGACCACAAGTACGCGACTGCTGGAAGAAGTCTAGACGAAGAAGCCCGAAGCCAAAGGCTGTCTCGGTGCGGATTATCTAGTCAATTGACCAAATAACGCTGCTTCTATCGTGAGAGATTCGTGATGTTATCAACTAGGGATAGACCAGTCTTTCGACTGTTTACCAGGGCAGTATGGTTGAACTGAAATTGGAAAAAGTCTACAATAATTAAGAACATCCTAATCAGTGGAAAGGCTGAGATCTGCGATACTTCCTCACCCATCTCATATCTTTAAATTAATAGAATATTCAATAACATTGAAACGTCTAATCAATATAAAGATATAAAATGGATTTAAAAATATCACAAACCCCTGCCCTTTCACAGATTAAAATATCCTTAATTCCAAAGACTTATTTTTATCTATACTAAATATTATTCTGATAAATTATATGCAACATATTTGTAAATAGCATCTTTGTCGCAAAGCACATGAAAGTCCAAACTTTTGAACACCCGTTTAGTTCTCAACGATGGGCCCATTGTACTCTTTTCTCGCCCAAGCAAAGTAGTACACAACACTGAAAATGACAAGACCACCAGTGACGACAACACTGTAGTTCATCATGTCAACAGTGGGATCTACCATGGGAGGAAAGAAGCTGAAGAAGCCGACAATGATGAGGTAGCACATGGCAAAGACGTTATTGGCAATGCCAAGAGCGCCCTTGAGATGGAATGGCCCCCAAACAAGCTCGGCACCAGTGGTGTTGGCCAAAGCGGGAAGATCGGTGGGACCAGGAAGGGAAAAGCCATTGGTGAGGCGGCGGTAGAGGAGAAGGCCGGCGGCGATGAGGTATGATGAGTAGAGGCAGGAGATGGAAAGTGAGGTGACGTTCTGAAATGCCACAGGTGATCCGACGTTGATAAGAGACAGCAGGACCGAAATGGCGGCTGTGCAAAGAACAGAGTAGACAGGAACGGTAGTGCGCTCGCTGACCTGTGACAGTTTTCGCCACCCAGGAAGACCTCGGTCACGGGCAAAGGACCAGAAGACACGGGAAGTTGAGGCGAGCATTCCGACGGTCGCACAACTTGCCAGGATGACGATGATGGCGGACATGACGGTAGCACCGGCTCGGGAGTTGGTCGCCTGCTCGAAGATGTACATGTGAGGGAAGCCGAGCATGCCTGGCCCCGAAGCGAAGGCCTCGTCGACATTGCCCATGCAAAAGACCATAGCGATGAGCATGGCGAAACCGCAGCTTCCGTTGATGCAGAGACTGAGGAGGATAGAGGTGGGGACGACGACAGAAGGGTTGACGGTTTCTTCAGACATCTAGGAAAGGTTAGTGTCGTGATGCGTTAGCACGTTGGGAGGTTACATACGTGGAAGGCAGCATCAGTGCCGACGAAGGAAAAGGCGTTACCCATCATACCAACCATGAAGGACACACCGTTGGTAGACCAACCCCCATTGTTGACAAAAGTGCCAAAGACATCCGAGGCAGTAGCATGAGGTCCAAGAGTAACAAGCGGGATAAGAATGGCAAAGAAGCCGAGGATGTGGAGGATCAAGATGAGACCCTCGAACTTGGGCAGCACCGAACTGACGAGGGTGTTGATGAAGACGGCAAACAAAAAGATGGCCCAGAACAGAAGAGTTCCCTGCCAAAGCTGAGGCTCAAAAGAGTCATTGTTCAAAGTCGCCATTCCCAAAATCATGTTTCCTGTAAGAAGGGCACTCGAGGATACAGATCCTTGCCAGCCGCCGACCGTGAGCATGCCTGTGAGATGGCTGAGGAATTTGGAACAGGAGCGCGGTGCCATCATGGCGACCCTAGCACAACGTTAGCGGACTGTAGTTAATCGAGGTATGAGAGGGTCGTACCAGTGGTATTGTCCTCCAGAAGTAGGTGCCATCGAGACCAGCTCGCACATGCAGGCAAAGACACTGAAGTTTCCAATCCACACGACGATGAAGCTGTACACGAGACCGGCTGTGCCGCCATTGTTGAGACCTTGGGCGAAGAGGACGAGGATGGCTTCCCATGTGATGAGGATGGTGCAACTAAAACCTAGAATCGACAGAAAGCCAAAGTTGCGCTGTCAAGTGTTAGTTGAAGTAGTAATGGGGGCAGTGATTGTGACATACGCGAAGGACCTGCTTCTTTCCCATACGCTCCAATTGATCTTTATCATGGTAATTGATGGTGGAGCTTCTCCCAGAGTCGGGTTCTGCGGCGGTAGTGACTTTGATGTCCTTGTCGGCTTTGACGGTGGCATTATTGCCCATCTCGAAGCTGGGACTTGATCTGTCTCCCATGATGGATGGCTGTGTGAGTGCGCAGAGTAAAAGGATTGACAGTCGGGAATAATGTGGAGGGAAAAAGAAAGGAAGGAAGAGCAACGGTAGTACTGAGAAATGGGAGAAAACGGAAACAGCTTAGAAAAGAGGAAAGAAGCACATTAAAGAGGAAGCATCTGTACAGAAATGGCACAGTAAAAGAAGACCCCTTGGATGGAAAGCTCGGGGTTTGTCAAGAGAGAGTGAATGGTGTGTCTGCGCGCCACCAACACTGTCTTGGCTCTAACCAAGAGGCTCATACTCCGTACACAGTCTCTTATGCTGCAACACTACCGGTAATAACTCACTGATTTAGATCCCTTTTCTTTAAATGTAACATCGCTTCGTTCGCCTGCGGGTTTCGGTTAGTTAGGTAGAGTATCATTTGCTGATCCGGCGACTACTCCGATACCCCCGCCTGGTTACTACGTTTATGGACCCTGGACCCTGTTCTCTGCAGCAAGTCTAGCGTGATTACAGGGCTACGCACACAATCAACGGTTGGAATTCTGACACCAGAATCAGACATTTAATCTTTCTTTTTTCTTGCCACGAAACACCCCGCGAAAGGGATCTTCCATAAATAAATGTCTCAATGCAAAAAGTCCCCGTAAACTCAATCGATGCAGGTCATCGTATCTTTCTTTTCTTAGAGTTGTATTCAGAGATGGCTCGGCATTAGACACGCATAGAAGCGGCGCTGACGCCACATACCTACCTCTCAGGGGAGATAAAAAAGTTCCTTACTTACAGGGAGTGAACGAAGTAAAATGGGACCAAGCTCCGGGAGCGCTGGAACTCTCGAGCCACCAGATCTGCAGCAAATATCAGGCCAATAACTAATTATTTCGGTTTACTTGCCCCTTTCCAGCTATCCGGTAAGATCTTGTGGAATACGCATTACGTATTTTTGCTCTATTCATTCATTCTCGTCATGTATCACTTTCATATGCTACCGAGCAAGCAAACATCATCAAGGCATGGTCTAGACCCCTGCATGTCAGAAAGTAACTGTTGCAATTTTCTCTGTTCTCAACGTTTCATTATGCATGTTGGTCAGAGACAATTCATGCAATCATTCTTCTTTTCTTTTTTTTATGAATTGTCACTCTTATAGCTGACTTAATCCTACGTCTTATTGAGCAAACATGTTTTACAACTCCGTATTGGTACGGGTGCATGTCATTCCGAAACAGCCAAACCCCCAATCAATGTGTCTTGTCATAAATAGAATACTACAAAAAGAAAAGCGATTCATGTTTGTCTGGGGCTTGCCAGGCTTGCTTCATGCGTGCTCTCTACATCTACTTGCCACGTTTGCTGAATCAGAATCTTTTGACTTGAGTGGCTCGATCGACTTTGTCCATCCCAGCTCTTGTCGTGTTCATGTCTTGGCTTCGATCGGGTCGCAAAGTCCTCCATCTCGTGTATCTCGCTTCGCTGCACTCTTGATCCACCACCTGTAAGCGCCCGAGATCGATTGCTGAGTACGGTCTTGTTATTGCTCTTGTATCCCCCTCCGTAGTCTGGTTTGTTGGTCGGGTATCCGTTGCTGCTCGATTTGCCTTGTCGCCTAAGGTCGTCGACGCGAATTTGGCCAGACTCAAGACTGTCGAGGAAGGGTTTGAAGTTGGGTAGACAAACAGTCAAAATCGCAAGGCATTGGACTAATTGGATCGTGATTGATGCGGGCCAGATGGCGAAGGAGTGATCGACGGAAGCGAAGGCCTTGTTTGAGTAGTGGATCTGCGCTGCGATGGCGGGTGTTACACTTTATTTTTCCTGGTCAATAAAACTGTCGATCAATTGAGGGGAGACACGTACAAGATTCTGCTGCCGAAAACACTCATGACCAAGATCTTTTTCGACCACGAGGTTTGGATCTTGATCACGTTTTCCACCATGATAACGACAATCGCAAGATCCGTAATAATATTCGCAATTGAGTAATATGTCCAGAAAGCCTTGAAATTGATGCATTTGTCGTTGTCGCCGTATATCCATGGTTGTGGTGGTTTGCATTGGAAGAAGTTGACGAAAAGTGCTGTGAATCCCCATACGCCGACGATGGCTTCACAAATGATGATGATCCATTTTTGACTCTTTTGCGCCATGATTCGAAGACTCATTGTACCAGACAATTTGCAAAAGAGGAGTGAGGCGATGAACATGGTATTTGTCGCATATTGGCTCTGTTTGTATTGGTTAATTGCTGGATGTCATTGTGTAACCATCACCCGTCAAAATACCTTGAAGAAGACATTCTTGTCGTCAGAGCTGAGAGTCTCGAAATGTTGTCCGAGTCCGTGCTCGCACGCATTAAAGACGATGGCTGTTTGACAAGCCGCAAGAAGCTATGCGGGTAAGTATGAGCGATTGAGAGGGGTTAATGTCTTACAGTTGCGACAATGATAAGAACATCGTCGGCCCTCACAGTCTTGATCATGTACAGTTTGGTGCCAGTTCTAACAAAGCAAGCAAGAATGGCAATAACAAGGAACATTAATGACAAAACTTGAATGAGGGGCGACTTGTTACTATCCGTGATGACTCGTTGTGAAGAACTCATCTTGAGCAGCTGTCGCCGCGGCGAGTAAGTACGATTGACGACAGAATTAAGAAACAAAACAACAGAAAAAAAGGAGCGGAAATTTGAGGAAGAGGAGGGGAAGAAACGGGATTTCACGATGGACGGTGACGATATTAAAGAGGTGTGACCGGCAGTTTTACTAAAGTCAATGCAGCTATAGCTAAGACAAGGTGCTTACTCTAAGTCAAGGTACAGTATGGTATTGCGAGCTAACTCGGAAGGTCGGGGAGCTGATAGTGCATCGAGGCCAGACCTGCAAAGATTAAGGGAGTTTGATCCTACATGGTGTGTGAGAGACAGACTCAGTCCCGCTGCAAGGCACAGGCACCAATATCACAAACACATGGTAAAGGGCATGAACCAAGCCACCAGATTGGTCTGGGCGGCCCGAAAACGGTCGTGGCGACACGGTATTGAAACCCAAAAGCAGTAAAGACAAAATTCTTGAATGAGCCATTGCGTACGAAGGATCAAGTGATTGAAGTCAGTAGAGCTGAGAAAAAAAGGCTGGTAAGCGTGATTCGTAGGGTAGCCAGTGAGGCCATTAAAAAGCAAGTAGTCTCTCACTGAACTGACATGTTACTAAACCATGATTCGGTGTACAGGGATGTTTCTAGTCCCCTGTTTGAGAACCAATAAGATTTGACAGTTATTCTGGTAATTTCATGCACTTTGGGGGGCTCAGTTGAAACCATCTATGAGCAATCAGAAAAACAACAGTTAGTCTGTCATGGTTGAATTGTTTGTCTTTTTGATTAGGTTTGAGTCTCAAACAGTTAGTTTTGCAGATCACAAGTCTTTAGCCGTCACTAAATCGCTTGGTACAAAATCTTTAGTAACACGGCCCGACTTTAAGCTCACACCACTAAGTAATCCAAGCTATCTCCACCATCTCCTCATCTTGTAATCCCTGCAGATATTCACATGCAAGGTTTCGTCTTGTTCTCCTTCCACTTTTATTCTTTTCTTCAACAGATTTTTTTACGTTAAGCCTTATGGGTCAATTGACCCGACGGAGATCGATCCGAGGCAACACCCTTTTTTGAATGACCTTCCATGTTCGGTTCGCTTCGGTTAGAGGAAGATCATTTCATTACGGAATTCTTCCATTTCTACGGGGTCTCAATCCTCCTTCTCATGCAGGTGTGGCGTCGTTCCTTCAAGTCGATCCTTGTTGAAGGAATTGCAGGCCCTGTTCAGGTGAATCGAATTTTTTTAACGGGAACAAGGATTGATGAGAGGGAGGTGTTCTTGGTGTGTGTGCCTCGGCAGTCTAAAATCTTTCCGGTGGGAAAGGTGGCTGTTATTGTGCACCCGAAACAGCAACGGCTTTCCGACTACTTGGATCTGGTGGCGTTTCTGAATAGACTCTTCATTTTCAGCTAGGAGAACCAACGCCGCATTGAGATAGGTTGGTGATAAGAGCTGATCATTGCCCTGCTGATTCATATTGGCAAGCCATGTTTGATGAAACGACTCAACATGTACGTATGTTTGCTGTAATATAGAGGATCGGTGCCGGCCAAGAATTAACATGCGACTTAATTCGGATGTTTGGCCATATCGCATGATGATATACTGGAGCAATGATTCCAGAACCCGACACCTATTTAGTAGCTAGACAGCTAGAGTACATACGATCCTCAAACTGTTTGTGGATCGGATGGATTCTGAACCCGGATGCAGGAACCTGGAACATACCAATCAACCCCTGGTGAACACTCCGGGGATGCTGTTGCGGTTCTTCAATAGAATTGTCACATTTTACATCCCCTGTCACATTTTCAGCTTCGTGACGGGCAATATTGAGTTCCCCGCCAGTGACAGCAGTTCAGCGATAAGATGCAGATGAACTACTGATCGGACATGAACCAGCTGAAATAACCCGACGAGATGGAAAATGGTATGCATAAGAGACATGCATGAGTTGGTGAGCCTACACCGCGATCGTTGAACGTGGTTCATGATAGTGGAATCTCTAGTGACGTGTCGCTAGTCTAGGGTAGTTGTTGTACAACAGATTAATACATCCAAGAAACCTCATGAAAGAGGCCTATTACGTGCTAGAAGTTCCTTTCACATTACAGTATTCAACCACAGAGTAAAGACTTCCAAATTATCCAAGAATTTCTCATGTGAATGTGATGTTGTCTTTCCATCCATCACCGCCTCCGTCTATCGCAATACCGAGCTGTGTGATGAATTGGATGACATGCGCCACAAGACTCCTTATCTGCTATTCGCTTGATTGGACATAATCCGGCTATAGAGCTGTGATTTGTGGCGTAGCGATTTAGTTGTGGCGCACGTTATCTGATCTTTGACGGTACTCTATCTTATCGATAATGAATGCGCTCCGATTGGCATTCAGCCTCCGTTTTAAATTGGCAAACAAATCTATACTATGTAGATAGTTCAGTGGTTACCTGGTCGTAGATATAGAAATGAGCAAGCTCTGAGATACATAGATGATGAAGGAAGCGCCTGATAAGATATACGCAGTAGGATACTACTCTTTCAATCTCTATTCCTACAACCCAAGCACATCCGCAAAAGACCTTCATAATCGTCACTCAATTTATGATTCTGACTGTTAGTAATCCGATTTCCACTCGTTTGGATCAATAGCAAATTTGAAGCGCTGCATAGTATTAACAATGCCGAAATATACAACGTAAAGGTCGATCTTACATCCAGATTTGTTCCAGTCTCATCATCATATTTGTCCTGCACAGATAATTTGATGATCTGCGTTTTCCGTTCCTGGAGCTTCAGCACAGACTTCGATCGGTCAGCCGTTACCCATAGAGCTTAAAAGACCGGGGGACATTACCTGCTCTACAGATTCATTCACGATGTATTTGTAGACAGTGACGGGCTTCATTTGTCCCATCCTCACGACTCGTGCGATGGCTTGCTCCTCAATCGTAGGGTTCCACTGCGGTTCGACAATGTGAACAATATTCGCCTCTGTAAGAGTAAGGCTAGTCCAACATGAGTATGGTTTCGCCAATGATATGAATCTTGACAACGAACTCACCCTACAGCGCCAGTGTTAATTGATATAAGGAGCACCTTGAGATCAGGATCCTGACGGAACTTTAACAGTAATTCCGTTCGACCTAGGAGTGGGTTCCGGCCATCAACTTGAATAAAGGGGATCCCCTCATATATCAACATTGCTGCAAGTATATCTAGTGTGTCTCTCCAACTCGAGAACACGACACTAGCTTTATGTCAGTAGGATCAAGGTACATATGTGTTCAAACTTACCTCTTTGAGTTGCTTCCCAAACATGATTCTCTGATGTTGTCGACCACTGCTGACATCTTCGAAGATTGTTCTCTTACCCTGTCAGTAGACAGAATCAAACCAGAGTTGTTGTTCGGAGGCTCTGGCGAGTCTATATCCATCGCATCATCAGTACGCGAACCCATAGACTGGGGTGATACAGCTGCGGGCCGAATGTTGGAATTTCCTTCTGGAAAATGCCGATTGCAGAGAGGGCAGCTGTCAATCGCAACAAGGAAATCATTCTCCTGAAATGCATTGCTACAAAAATCGCAAGCTGTCTCTGAAGTCGATTTGTATGAAGGATTTATTTGCATCTTTGGCAAAGGCAGTTCGTTTGACCGATTCTGTGAGATGTCATTGATCTTGATAGTTCCGTGGTTGCACACCCTTCGAAGCTTCATGATTGACGAGAATAGTATGTTGGATTTCTTCGATTCTTTGCCTTTACCCGCCATTAAATCAAACTCTTCGCGACACTCATCGAGAATAGTCTTGAACATGGCCTTTTCAACTTCGATTGCAGTCACCGGAACCTTACATACGCTCGTCGTTGGTAGATTGGGCTTCATCACTGTTCTCCGGCAGCATGCCTTCAGCAAGAATTTGAGGTTCTGAGATGTTTCAAAAGCAGTACAACAATCGTTTGACTCGTTTCTGAACGGTTTCAAAATATGCTTCTCGAATGTCTTGCTCTGGCAAAGTGGCTCAAATTGGAGAAATTGCATAAGTGAGCGAAGATCATCAAGACTGTTCTGGATAGGTGTCCCCGTCAAACACCACCGTGCGTCACTTTGAAGGACAAGTGCGGCTTTGTGGATTTTGATAGAAGAGTTACGTATGTAGTGAGCTTCAAAAAATGTTAGCAATAATGGAAGTCGAAATAAAAGTTGAACTTGCCCTCATCGAGTACCACTCTTGACCATCTGATATCATTCAAGATCTTCTTGTCATTGTAATCTTTCTCAAGTGTGTGATAGGTTGTTAAAACAATATCGCTGTTAAGAAGTTGATCACTGTTTTTAGCACGTGTCTGTCCGTGGAAAATTTGGGTCTTGAAAGTCTGTGGTCGAAAATGTCTTTATGGGATTGGTTAACGATGTTGAATTAAGTCGTCCCATCACCGTTTACTTACTTGTCTATCTCGTACTTCCAAACGTCAAGTAGCACTTGTATATCATTAGCGAAAACTCTGAATGATCGATTGGCCGACATACGCCGAGAAGGTAGAACAATTAGAGTCAAGTTGCATCTTCGTGTCTCGCCAATGTGACTTCCACCTATTCCAGACTTCTGTCTCAGTTGCCTTGAGCAGAGAATGGCACTTAGCATTGTCAACGTTTTGCCCAGGCCCATTACATCTGCAAGTATTCCACCAAGACCTGAGGTTTTTGGGTGTAACGTAAGACTATCAGTGTGGTCAGCAGAACTTCAATGTCCATGCGTGGATGGCCCAATTACCAGTGGTCGATTGACATTAGCATCTTCTTATTGATCTGCACAGCGACATCTGGATCCTCTCGCCGAAGTATGAACTCCACGCCTTGAAGCTGATGACTACAAAATTTCATGTTAGCTTTTTCTCAAAGACGATTCGCTCTTGCTAAGTACTCTTTAAGATCGGTTGTAACCAGATACTGATCCAATTCTGGCCGGAAATGGACCATAGACCACCGTTCTGCAGGCAAGTCATCGTCCCAATCGTCTAGACCGTCCATGACCCCATCGATTGATCGAGATGCGTCAGATGTGATATCCTCACATTTTGGACCAACCAGGTGTCTTAAATCAGTCTTCTCACCGGTGGAGTAGAGAAATTGAGGGTTGATATAAGGAATATCAGGTTGTAGAAAGACCGGGTGCTGCAAGTATGATTTTAATTCAGCGAGAGCTTGATAGATCTTACCCATCAGGTGTTTTGGGCCGTAGATATTGACCGTGGCTTTAATTGTTTGTTTGGTTGATTTGTTCAATTGTCCATGGATGACATTCGCACCAATCGCAGCGGCAAACGACACATGTTTGGCTTGTTTAGAAATGAACGCCAGAGTCAAACCTGCGCGTTCGTCTAGAAAGGATGGCTGTTTCTTTTTTGACCGCAGTTTAGGTGATAGGAAACATGTCATATCGTCAACATGTACATCAACTAGGCAGTACCTATCCCACGGCTGTTGTACTTCAGGGATCTTGGTGTTGTAGCATAGTGAGATAAAAACATCAAATATCTGCGAACCGTCAGACCCCGCTATATCCCAACTGTTGAAATTAGTTGTGACTTACTGCTCCGTAGCAGATCGTTTCATGTTGCTCCTTTCTCACCCTACTAATTGACATATCGTTTGTTGGATTTGCATCGCCTTCAGGATCAGTTAAGTCCATATATGCACCAGTTCTGACATGAGACTTAGACCCAGAGATAGTTGAGTGTCGTCCGGGTAAATCGTCATCCTCGTCACTTATGCAGTAGATGGCTTCCTGTCGAATCTGTCGCGACGCGATTACTGAAAATTCATCTGAATCGCCTTCGGAGTAAGTCAGGTCCACAAATGTAGGGCATCCGGCAGGTGCTGCCGATACAGAGGCAGTAGAAAGCCGTTTTGGTGAGTTGCCGTCCTTGTCGCCACTTCCGTGACACCGTTGTCTCTTGGACCGTGCCATTATCATAAACTTGCAATGGATGGGCTTTGTGGCCTGGAGTATAAACGAATTTACAATTTTTGAACAAAATGAAGGTAAAAAATGAATTTGAAGTTAAGTTGAGCAGGTCTTTGGTGACGAGTCTGGAATTGTCATTTACCTGCGGGCTATGCATGCAACTTACCCCCGCTATTGGTTTTGATCGCCGTTGTTTCAAGCCACGCAGCTCAATTCAGTATGCAAGTCTGCCTTGGGCTGAC
This sequence comes from Fusarium sambucinum, assembly GCF_050947815.1. Taxonomy (NCBI): domain Eukaryota; kingdom Fungi; phylum Ascomycota; class Sordariomycetes; order Hypocreales; family Nectriaceae; genus Fusarium; species Fusarium sambucinum. Next base: position 8,560,917 of record NC_139293.1, on the reverse strand, counting down.
ACCCAGTCAAAGATACATTGGTGCCTAACTTGTAAATGTCACATTGACATAAAATCCTCCCATTCAATCACTCTTATCCATCATTGTGCCCATACGACCAGCTCAACATGGCCTCTCTGCAGCGACTTAACTTGGAAAGGTCTTTGGACCAGTTCCGACGCGAGCTCACTGATGATCAGAAGAAAGTTATTAGCGGAGCGAACCGGAAAGCTATCGACCATGAAATTCAGAACATACAAGCTAAACTCGGGCGCGAGAAAAGCCTTTGTAGCCTCAACAGAATCGAAAGGTTTCTTGATGCAATGCACGAGATCGAGAAGCTCGTCAACATATTCCTCAATGTAAGTGAGGCAGTGGCATTCATTTGGGTAAGTTCTTTTATGCCACCCTAGTAGTTTCAACATTAATACAATAATAAGGGTCCCATTAAGCTCGTACTTATGATGGCTATGACGTGGACAAATTCAGTTAAGGATATACTCGACGTCTACGAGGAAATTGCCGATGCACTTGGGAATTTAGTTTTCTTCCACACCCTCATCAGGCAGAACGACCAGTTGAAGCGTATCTTGGAGGATTACTTCTCCGATATACTTCGTTTTCATCATTCCATTCTAGATGTCTTCTCGAAACCCGGTTTGTTAATCCCACCATGTTAAACAGGCTTCTCTTAACGATAATAGACTGGATCAGAAAGTTTCCATGGGCCTGGAGAAACTTCCAACGAAAAGTGAAGCCCATCATTGGGAGCCTGAAAAAGAAGCAAGCGATGTTATCCGATGATAAACTTCAACATCATGCGATCCTCAAAGAAATTCAAGATTCCGATTCTTATGCAAAAGACCAGTTTGAACAAATACATTCTTGCTTAGGCAACATATACTCATCCGAGCAAGACAGAATTCGGAAACAACAAGAACAGGATATGAAACTCTACTTGGAAAGAAAGTTGAACGTGTCTTTATCGCGGTTGGCTAGTCAGCTGGAGCTTCCAGACACAGTGATCGGCTCTTCTGGTCGTTGGATCCTCTCTGATCCTCTTTTCCAGTCCTGAGAAGCCAATATGTCACCAAAAGGCAGTGTGTTGTTCTTAACAGGGTGTCCCGGTGCAGGTTAGTGTCTACAGCTGGTATTGATAGTATTTTAGCTCATGACTAATATATAGGGAAATCGACCCTGGCAAAAATAATAATTCGCTACTTGAAAGACAAACGAGATCAACAGTCCCCCAGTCAATTCTCGCTGGCTTATTTCTTTTTCAAACACAACGATGTTGATCGCCGGTCAGCTCGATCGATGCTTTGCAACATCATCAATCAAGCAATCAACGGCGATGAAGCAACGATGAGGTTTGCATACGACAAATGTTCTTCTGTCGATTACCTTGAACTTCCTTTTCTCAAGTCACTTGCTCTTGATTGCTTGCTGTCGCAACGCAATAATATCATCGTCCTTGATGGTCTAGATGAAGGTGTAGACAAGGAGTCTGAAAATGCGCTCAGGTGGTGTTTACAAGATCTACTCCAAGAAGTCACATCTCAAGGTTGTCATATCAGTCTCTTGATCTGTGGACAGGAAGATGGAAGGATCGAGCCCCTTCTGTCGTCACATCCACAGATACGACTTCACACAGCAAATCCACATCAGAAGGACATCGAGGAGTTTTCACGGACCGAGGCATCTAAGATCCGTAACAAGTTTGTTGAACTCACCTCTAATGATGAAAAAAATCTTATCAAAAAAGTTACAGGGGCAGCAGAAGGTATGATGTGTAACATAAAAAAGCGTACAACATCGAATTGAGGTCACTAACAGTGTCTAACCCAGGGATGTTTTTGTATGCCAAAGTAGTTCTAGCAAATTTACTCTCAATGGGCACTATGAAGGAGTACCAGTCCGAACTTAAAGATGATAAGTTTCCACAAAATCTAGATAAAGCGTAAGTACCCTCTGACTTTTAAGTACTTGGCTAATCCAGTCAGATATGAAAGAATTCTCTATCGCGTTATGCATGCGGCTAATCGCTCCGCTTCATTATGCGCTAAAAGGATTCTTGGCTGGGTTGTCTGCTCTGAACGGCCACTCCGATGGCGCGAGATACAGTCGAGGTTTTGTATTGACCCAGTCAAAAACGTTTGCGACCCAGATCATCTGCGGGCCGATAGTTGCAAGGAACTTTGCAGCTCACTAGTCGATGCCGTAAATTGTGAAATGTTTCCAGACATCAAGTCCGAACAAATCATTACCATGATTCACGAGACAGCAAGCAAGTATGTTTAGGATCTAAAATGGTTTCATTGATAGTGACTGACACTTATGTCTAAATTTAGATATCTTGTTCATACAAATACAATTGATCTTATTCAAGAACATATCGATATGTCGATATTTTCCTGTCGGTATCTCATTTCGACGCCATTCTTAACCATGGAAGATAACAAGACCGAGGAAGCGATCCGATCTGGATATTTTGGTTTCATGGACTACGCTGCTGTCTCCTTTCGATCACACATTCAGAAGGCTGAGTCGTTGCACAACGGAACGGACTTGACCTGGACGGTATACAAGGCTAAAGAAGCGTTGGTGGAGGTGAACTTTCGATTACACAATCAGAAGGCTGAGTCGTTGGATGACCAAACGTACTCGCTCTGGACGATACGGGAGGCTAAAGAAGCGTTGGCGAAGGTAAAAAACGCCTATCGCGATGCCTCAGACATGATAGTTGAGTCAGATGTGGCAGTTCAGCAACCTGCGGCGGAATCTGAAGAAGGTAACAAAATCTTGCATCAAGTCATTGAAGAAAAAGTGCTTGAGATACGCACCAGCATAGACATTCACAGGGACAACGTTTCACGATACCCAGGTTTTACAGGCCTCCAGGGCCCGAGACGATACAAGTGCCCTAAAATCCACTGCGTCAAGCTCTCTGACGGATTTCCCAATAGGACTCAACTTCGAAAACACGTCAATGTTCACGATCGTCCGTTCAGATGCAATGACGAATACTGTCATGTCCATGCCATTGGATATGAGTCTGAAAAGCAACTACAAAGCCACAATCAGAAGTTTCACAATGATGAATCTACAGCCAAGGTTGTGTTCCCAGTTGACAATCATATCAGCGAAGCTAGCCTTTTAGCCGCTTGCAGAGCTGGGGACCTTGATAAAGTCAAGCTTCTTCATCTAATTTTGAAAAAGAATTCTCGAAATCGCTCATTGGACTTGAATGCTTTAACCACTGCCCTTGAGGCTGGGCAGGCTCTTATCTGCAAATACCTCATTGGAAAAGGCGCTAGTTCTCTGGGGGGTATTTACGCACAGACATCATCGAAACAGTCACCAATCTACCTTGCGATCTGTAGAGACAATCTTCACTTGTTACAGTTGTTCCTGGTTGGTCAATCAGAACTCACAGACCCCCCCAACCCTTCGCATATCGCTGAATGTGTTTTGGAAATTCTTGTGCACTACCCAGTTGGTATGCGGACTGTGCTACGACTATTGACCCTGGAGAAGCCAACAGTGCTTTCAGAAATACTAGGATCAGTTGTTGCTGAGCAATTGATAAATATGTTTGGAATCTGGGGGCGATATGTTGGTCCAACTAAGCGAGTTGCGATGGATCACTCTACCAACGCAGCAGCCGTGCACACAAGCTTTCGTCACATATTTCCAAACCTATACGACCAAAATGACAAATTTTCTCCTGATGCAACTCGCCACGAGTACGGGATATATCAACAAGCCCTGAAGAAACAAAATGGGTTACTTCACGATGCATTACGCTGGGATAGTTATCCTCTTGCAACGTTTTTGATGGATATCGACAAGGAGAACGAGCTTCAGGCCCAAGATGAAAACGGGAACAATGCACTGCATAGTTTCATGATTGAATCATGCCAAGTCGCTTGTGACGGCTGTATCATTATGGCTCGTCGCCTTCTCAAGTTCTATGGAGGTGAATTTGCGAACAGCCCCAATCACCTTGGGCAGTTACCAATACACGTCGCATTATCGAGGGAGCTTTCACCAGCAGTGTTGCAGAATCTTTTGAAGTACTCACAGGACGTAAATCACAAGGACAAAGAGGGGAAAAGTCCGTTGCATTATGTGAAACTCGTGGAGAGTATGAACATCCTCTTACAGCACAAGGACATCGACCTCTTCAGCAGGAACAAGGAAGGTCAAACTTCATTTGTAGCATGTTGTCACGTCGACATGGACTTCAACGAAAGTATTTTACGACGTCTTCTAGATGCGGACAAAAGCCTTGCGTGGACAGCTGACGAGTCTGCACAAAGACTCACGCCTTTACACTATGCAATGGGACTACACATACCAAATGGCAAAGGACCCTCGAATGCCGCCACTTTTCTACTCGAGCGACCAGAAGTTGAACGCATCCTCCAGGCCTTTTTATCCAGCCCGACCAAAGACTGCGAGAAAGTCAGAAACTTCGCGGGGGAGCAGGAGTTAGACAATGCTTTAGAAACGATGGACAGGATCGGATTTTTGTAACTTGTTTTGATTGACAGAATGATATATTCCCTTAAGTTGCAAATGTCTTAAGAACTTTGAAAGAGTACAAAAGTAAATTTTGATGTCTGTTGTTTGGGATAATATTCTAGCCGCAGGGTAAGCATAAATTTGTCCACGTATGCTGACTAGTCTCGCTGTTGACTCTTCTCGCCCATCTTATTGGATACAGGTTAAGTGGCTTGCGGCTGAGGTTGCGGCTGAATGAAGACACCGCAAGTCTTCATCCATCGTCATTAACCATCAGACGTGAGGCCATACTCAGCCTCTAAACTCCCTTTTAACCACACAGCCTCGTTCGACTTGACGCCAAACAACCATGATTTCTAACGATCCGGATAAGCCCGTTTCCCTACTACATCCAGCACCCGCCACACCCATTCCGACAACGACATGGCACACTTACTTTGCCTATGGCGTAGGCCAAACAGAGTACGATACCATCATATCGCAGCGGAACCCATGTATCCGAACACTTCGACAGGAAAGAAGCATCAAGAGCAAGTGGTTTTTAAAACCTCCCGCCGCTCAAGGCATGCCGCAATTGGGAGCCAATGTAGAATCCACGCAAAGTCCAAGATTTCCATATCCTGAAGCTTTCAAGCAAGTCATGTCTCCAGCAAATTCCATCCCGCGACGTGACGAAGAGCACGGAGATACCGACAGTAATTCAGCTCAGCATCAGAGCCTAAGACCACCCCAAGCAGTGTTGATCGATCAGAGATCAGAGAGGATTGAGGAGAGGGGTTTCTCAACACCGGTTTTCGGTGTGTCACATACTACAGCTATTGAGTTTGAGGAGTGGATCCAGCCGACATATGTTGTCCTGGGCTTATTTCCGCGCGGCGCTCTCAACCCTAAGGAACAAATTGTGTTCATCGATAGGCCAGACCAATTTTTCTCAAAGCTTAGATGGGCGACTTTTCGCCTTCGTGGGATGAGAGGGATATTCTTATCTCTAAAGCATCTTGCGGCATTTAAGTTATACAAGGTAAGTTTATCTGCAATCGGTTTAAGATTATGCTGACGAATCCAGTGCGATGCCAACACTGGGACACATGACCACGTCAATCTGGATGCTAATGGGACTGCTGATTTGTATCTTCTGTTGAGTACCTACAAAAGCTGGCATGTCCCTCAGCATATATCTCGAGCTTGGGCAGATTGGACTCATCGCACCCTCAACAATGAACGACTTGACGTTCTGAAGGGTGAATACGCCATTGAGCTAGTTCTAGACTGGTCGATTACACGCATCACAGTCGTGGTCTTGGTACCTGTTCTTCTCAGCTTGGCTATCGGGATATGGCTCAACGCAAAAGATTGGACAGATCTTGCGACGATACAGACGGCTTGGGGTACTGCTTCATATATCGTGACAGCCGGGGCGTGTAAGTTGACTTAAATGCCTCGTGATGCAAGCATCAGACCCCATAGAGTTAAACTAACAGAAAACAGTGCTTGCAGCGATGTTGGGATTCCTGGACATTGCGGACAAATAACCGAGAGTCTAATTTGTCTTATCACATGTAATCTTCGTGGCAACCATGTCTGTGACAGACTTTTATTATGATCTCTGAAGCTTGGGCCCAGCCTTCTCAATTTCCTCTAGGTTCTCAACAAAGGTTAATCTGTCCACGCAGATCAAATCTTCAACAAAATATTGGGCCTCTCAAGGTCACAGACTTTTATTGAAGTAGATAAGCCTTAGTTGCCCCCTCAGATAAGACTCCTTTTAACTTTTGATAACTTTGTATGGTGGTTCTACGAGTTTCCTCCAGTTCAATGCTGACTTTTCTCTCTCTCTGTAGCGGTGACTGGCAGGTCTCAAAACGTAACTGGATTTTCACAATGTTCAACGGACTTTAATCACGATAAGTCAAACTGAAAATGTGACCATCTCAGCGAATAAAGTTATATCGTGATAGATAACTTTCACGATAAGGGCAAATTTATGTATATAAAAGCTAAGTTTCAAGATTAACTTTTATGATGAAAAAATATTTAATGCGGTGTCCTCACCACACATGTTTCTTTCTTCCCAAACTTCGACACAACAAACCAGGCACTACATTGGGATACTCAACAACATTCAATCGATAAACCAAGCACCAACTTTCAAGCAACTACCTACTAGACAACATGAATCCAGAACACCCCACCCCTTTCCTGGACTTGTCCAAGCGGGCCTCGGCCATCAGTCGTTTTGAACAGGTTCTCACCTATTTTGAGAACCATAACGATGACATCAACATAGGCTTTTATGATAAAGTGAAGCTTGTCAAGTTCACTTATGAATATGCTTGCAATCAGTCATCGAAAGATCTGATTGTGCTTGTTGCACTCAACCGCATGGGAATAATAGATTCCTATGATTACCATGTCAATCTCGACGACGCCGACCTCCGAAATGCTCTGAAAGCTGGTCTACATCGATTTGCCAACAATCTGTTGCAAAACTTCTTTATTCCAGGTATGTCTAACCTCTACTTTATACTGGTTCAACACTGACACCTCAATAGTGAAAGCATGGGCTGGCGAGAAGGCACGGCCATCATCACCACGTTTCTTCGACGATCTTTCTTTGGGTGAGGATCGTATGTCTTGGGAGATGCAATTTCTACGGGATTGTTTCCAGCGCGAAAGCTCCCAGGGCGATAGACTCCGGCTTGGCTGCCTCCTGAGAGACCGATATCGATGTGTTATTTCACGAGTATTTGATGAGCACCAAGGCTCTCTGCTGTACGGAGTATCCGGAAAGGGGCGTGTTACTGAGAATGGCAAACACTTGTATGGTCCTGTACCAGACAGGTTCGACAAGCTGGAGATTGCTCACATTCTCCCACCCTCTATCTTTACTGATGGTTGGTCCGAGAAACCTGTAAGAACTCTTTGTGCTACAAACATGTCATTCCTACTAACACTGTAACAGGGCTCTGGAAGTGTGAACCGTGGCCTTCTAAATATGATTCATCACGGTATTTTAAAACAAAGGATCATGGACAACGATATAGAGAGCATTAAGAATGCACTCACGCTAAGTCCCAGTTTGCGTGATGCATTCAGCCAGTTCCGTATCTTCTTTGATCCTGTTGAGGATGAGGAAGATACCTACGTGATCAAGGCATTCCCTCCAGGTATCAACGGTCTTCCGGTTAAGAGAAAGCTCTCTGATTCCTATGTATTCGTTGATGATCTGGATGATCACTCTATTAAGCGAACGATTTCTGCTGCCAATGTATGGGGCGATGATCAGCCGGATCCCCGGTTATTGGCTGCTCATCGTGCTATTGGGCACATCCTACACTTCTCTGCAACACGCTCTCCAGCAGGTGGCGAGGTACAAGCGGATTGATAGAAAGGCAACGGTTGGGATGAAAGATGAAAATGAAGAGACATAATTTCTCGGATATAGGAAGAGAGGGACTAGATTGAGTTTTTGTTTAGCTTTTCTCTTCTGCAGTCTGAACAAATGGATTCAAGTTCCTCGCCTTTAGTGTTGTAAAACATTATTATTCTCTCTTATATTTTAATGGCCAATCCCGTCACTTTATTTATCTGCAAACGACAATATGCGTGTGAGGAGACATCAAGAGATTGGTGTGAAAGGTTAGTCTTGAAGTGTTGAGATGGTCTTCTGAACCAGTGACATCATCAATTTCACCTTGAAGTCAAGACCATGGAGTAACTGGGCCTGGATGCCCCAATCCTGTGGTATCAAGACAGTTGGCCGTACTGACTAAAAAAGATAAATATAACCATTCAGCTTATGTTGATCAGCCTCCACCTTTTAATTGTTTATTCCTGTACTCTGAACCTTTGAAATCGACTTTTCCGTCATCACCGGCCTACCCGGTACGACGTAACATGATCTGTAAAGCTAAGCTTTTCCTCGTAACGTAACAGACAAGGATAAACGTGGGGAGCGGGCACAGCCGAGACCCTTGACCCCTGGAAATAATGATGCCGATGTTCCGAACTAAACGACCCGTGGCGTCACTAGACAAAGGCCCGGACTTTAACTTTATCCAAATATGGCCATAGCTTCAAGTCAACACAGACGCATTGGGTATCGCCTTTCGATAACTCACAGACGATGGAATGATCCAGTACTTATACGAGACTGTTTCCCGTTGGTAGAAACTGTCAGCCGCTCACTTTTGGGCTGAATTGATACTGAGACAAGGGTTTTCGTTCCAAAAATAACCAACACAGCTAATGGTGATACGAGATGTGACTAGACTGAATACGGACAAATCATGCAACTTCACCGCATTAAGCTTACCACGTGGATGCTCAAGCTGTTCATTTAGTGCAGTTATTTGGGCTTAGACCCGAAATGGCTACAATGGACTGGTCGAGATTGAGTTCGTTCCATGACAAACAGGTTGTCAATTGAAGTCCGTATAGCATCGTATGGTCAGATATTTGAATCGGGCATTCCGTTTAAAAATCTATATAAGAGACAGCTGCTCTTATCAATTTATTCTCATCATCACTCACAATTCAGTCACTCGCTTCAACAACTACAACAACCTTTCACTCCACCTTCAAGTCAGTACATCATTACAAGACTACTACCAACATACTAATTCCTTCTAGAACAATCACTCAACCGCAAACATGCAGTTCTCTCTTGCCTTCCTCGCCGCTGTCCTCTCAGCCACCAACGTCACCGCTGCCCCTACTGCGCCCGCCGTCAACATGATGGCCGCCACTCCCCAGTGGACCATCGAGGGCATGCAGCGCAGCTGTGCCAAGGACGACAGCTCCTGCACATGGAACTTTAAGGTCAACACCCACAAGGGCGCTGCCACCGCCTGCAAGTTTGTCGTCAAGGGCAGCAAGGCGTCTCAGCGCAACGGCGGCCCCGTCAAGTGCGGTGACTATACCGTCACCTCTGGCTGGAGCGGCCAGTTCGGTCCCGGAAACGGATTCACTACTTTCTCTGTTGTTTCTTCCAAGCGACAGATTGTCTGGCCTGCTTATACCGATAAGCAGGTTCAGGGAGGAAAGGTTGTTAAGCCTGATCAGTCTTACACCCCTGCCAACCTTCCCAAGTAAGCTGGGGGACATCGATTATTGAGGGTCAGGATCGACACCTGTACATAGAGCGTCTACATTTGAAGGCGTGGTAATGCATAATGTTTTAGAATACATACACGAAGAGACTTTCTATTAATGCTTCAGTGCAGCAGCATATTGACAATCGTGATAAATAATTGACATCGCGTCTTGCATTTTACAAAGCATCTTTCTAACAATAAAGCTTGAGAACAAATTGAGCCCAATACTCAAATTATTTCAAATTCAAAAGTTTCCAACCGTTCCAACCAGGGCTATACCACATTTGGTGTGCCACATATTCAGCACGTCATCAAACTGATACATGGTAGCCCATGGATCTTCCAAGGTATTGGTTTCTTCTTTCATGTTGGTTCCATATGCCACTGTCTGTGATTCAAAAGATACCACTTGCTTCAAGCGGTCCAATGCTTCGTCCATGTTCTCGCTGTGAGAGACGGGCCTGGGACCCGAGGATAGGTGGTCATGAATTTGCATGATTATTTTACGCAAGTCAAGTAGCTCAAGACGGTGTCTCTCTGCCCTATCATCAACTTGCTCTTGTTCGCTCGTGGTGTTCATATCCTCTGGTAAGTTTTGATTCTCGTCAAACATCTCGGAGAGCACGGATCGTACATCTTCCTCATCTTCGTTGTTATTGACCCCGGCTGTACTCTCTGATCGTGACGGCAAGGAGTCTTCGTCCCATTCGCTGTCTTCTGTCTCTGAGCAATCCAAGGTCGAGTATCCACTTGTATCTGGTATTCCACTCTCTGCAAACTCACGGATGACGGTCCGTCGGATGCAGCGTAGGTACTGTGAGAGCAAAGCCCATATATCGTCATGTAAGACGCCAACCTCCGGGAACTTGGCCGATGGTGCGACCCGATAACGAAGTTTGAAACTGTACAAATCGCTAATCTCATCCGTGATACCGATCCTCTTGTACGTATGGTTCGGATTAAATCCCTTATGAATAGCCGGGTCATGCTCCAGTAAGATACAAGTAAGTTGTCGTTGACACTCAGTTTCGTCCGTTGCGGATTCATGCAACGTTGTAAACAGGGCGTAGCATTCTAATCCCCGAGAAGGCAGCTTCTCATATCGGTCCATCGTCAAACGAAATAACACATCACGATTGGGATTTATGTTTTGACCGATGCTGCGGATGCGAGGATTGTCATGTTCATCCTCCTCAACGACACTCAAAGTGATAACATCTTCTTGATGCCCCTCATAGTCAAAACGGACCTTGCGTAAGTAGCATTTGACACCCATATATGCTTGGCCTGTTATACCGAAGCCGTCATCTAGGTATGGCTCAACGTTGAATAAAAAAAATAGTATGTTGACGACAGCCCGTTTTTGACGTCGGGGATCCAGATGAACCAGTTGGACAGGACATCCGGCGCTCATCCAGGACCATGAAGGTGCCAGGTAGCCCTTGTACTCTGGTTTGACGCCCGGGATCCACCAGTTGAGTGACTCAGGCAAGTTAGATCGCCAATGCCCGGAATTGTGTTCCTCGCCTCTAAAACGTCTGTGGAACTGAAAAGCCATACCCCAAAGTATATAATACAAGTTTGAAGCCTGTGATACAGATTTGTTTGCGAAGTCTTGGCAAGTAGAGTTCCGCAGCATGTGTAACCTTTCCCGTCTTTTGCTACCTCTCAAGGTTTTGTCGAGGTATTTGCGATCTGAGTCTGGAAATTTGTCTCTCACGGTGAATCCAAGCTCTTTTAAGTGAAGGAGCAGAGTTCATCCATTCAAATGTGTCGTCTGTCGTGGCTTTCCACTCCTTCTGGTCTAGAAATTGGAGCGGAGTGATATCAGTGTTTGTGTGTTGTGCAAAGCAGCCTGCCTGACTGTCCTCTCCTATATCCACTGAGATGTTGGTTTTCGCTCCCATATAGATTCGATCCATCATTCTGGTCTCGGTTTTCCAGTCTAGTTTGGAATCTTGGATAATGCACATATAGTCAATCCACATCCAGTTCAGATCCAGCCAAGATGCGATCTTGAAAGCGTCTTGGAATGTCTTTGTTAGGTGGTTCCAGTTGAACCCCTCTGCCTGCCAAGTCTCAAGATTGTCCGTGACCAGCATTGGGTTCTGTTCAGCAGCATGAGGACCCCTGCAGTAACTTAACGTTGCGTAGTCGATGCCCGTAAATGTCTCATCCTCTTTATCGGGGCAGAAGATGCGCACCAAATTCTTCTCTAGAGCATGTCGGACATTGAGAAGACGAGTAGGGATGTAACCATCTGTGCCTTGATTACAGATATCATGTTTTCCATTAGAATTCTCGAAACATTGCGCCAGCCACGATATGACCGATTCCTTCGTGTGTTCGTTGTCATTAGTATCCTGGCCCTTATCCAGAGTTCTCTGCAGAGCTGTTTCGTGTACCTCATTAGCTTCTTCCTTTCTGTCCAGATACCCGACAGGATGACTTGGTATCTGAGGCATTTTGCTTGACAGTAGTGGAACTTTGCCTCTTTTGGTTCACGCTAACTTTGCTGTAGTGTTAGATAATATCAGTTTCAATAGCCAAAGTAACAATCTGCGACACTTTGGCAAATTTCTGACCTTTCCTCACCGAAAATAGGTAGAGAATATGACAGGTTGCCAAGTGAATCCTGCGTGAGTCACGTGATGCATGGTGTGTTTAAAGTTTGAAGTTTCCAGAAAGCAAATACTTTTCAGTTTACTTCAAATTGTGATATTATGGGTTAGTATGCATCATTAAATTCATATATCAATGTTTACCTCAATAACGAACTTTCCCAATAAAGACAAATACGTGACTGGCAGAGAAACTGTGTTCCTAGGTTCCAACCACCATTTTTTACTTTTCATCCTCTCACCAGGTATATAAATTGCCTGTGTCCGCCACTGATCATCAGCAATAACAATCCATGTCCCCAATATTCCCGTCAAGATGTCTTCTCCCGCCACAATCACCATGCCGTCAGCTACAACTCGTCCTGTATTACCAATCGACATCCAACTCGAAGTTCTGGATTATCTTCTTGCACTGGGGAGAGTTGATGCCAGTGTCAGCGTTTCTATCTTTGCAACCGTCTGCAAGTTCTGGCAATATGCTATCGAACGACAACTGTTTCGAAGTCTGACCGTAAATTTGGGAGACATAACGGAATTCACTTCCTACACAAAAGGCCGCACACATCTTGTCAAGCATATCCTACTTGAAATCTTGATTCCTAACGAGGGTTCGTTGTTCAAGAACGAGTGGCGCTTCACCAATATAACTCATAGTGTTTTTAAAGTTATTTCGTCGTGGGATTATCATGGCATCACCCTCGAGATTGGTCTGGCCTCTCCTACCGAATTGGTTAACCTCCGGTCGCGGAAACGACCACGTTTCCTCCCCTCGAAACGCATGCAGTTATTGGAGCTCCCGAGCCAGACAATTTTCGGCGGCCCTTGGGAGTTTTCGGAATCTTCGTGGCGCGCCAAAGCAACATCATTACTCGGCAACAAACCCGTTGCATTCCAACATTCAACATCGATGCCGCCTTTTCTACCTCCGGTCAAATGTATTTCCAAGCTTCTTGTTCGCCGGAGATATCTTCCAAAAGTTGATCCAATCACCCTGACAGTGATCATGACCGCCTTGACTTGTTTGGAGTTTGTCCATATTGAGACTTCGGCGTATGGCAGAGACGAAGTCGATGGAGCATATCATAGTTGTATGTATTTATTAGCCAAATCTGACTAACAATATACTAATACGGTGTAGGGTTCCTGTCTACCTTCAAACTACCACAATCGGTCAAAGACATTTCCTTCTATGAAGAACATAGCATCCCCTACCACCATCGTCCGACAGCGACGATTTACACGGCGTTGCACACCAACCTAACCAGATCCCTAATAGAAAGAACAGAGGATCCGGAAAACATCGCCATCTCATTCGCTTGCGAAGCCGAGGATCTCGTTACTGCTCCTTACGTGTCGAGGTTGAAGAACTTGAAGACTCTTGCATTGACCTCGCAGGTCTTGATTCTCCCCGACGACCGCTCGATCAATGACTTATTGTGTCACGTAGCTAATGCTGCAAAGGAAATGCCTAAGCTTGAAACACTTGAGCTTTGGTACCTCAGGGTAGGTTGCCGCTATTCGCGACACGAGCCATCTCAGGCTGCTATCTTTACATTTCGGAGACTTGATCAATTCAACAGTTCCATAAGCTGGAAGTCTACTTCGTCTTTTGAGATGTCACAGGAAACACAGGTGCAGTGGAAACGTGTTGTCGGTTTCAACGACACCAATTTTTCGGTGAACCACCTGAAACTAGACTCGAGTCGGATGTTTCGTGTCGGCGACATCCGTGAACATCTGGCGTTAGAGGACAGGATTCTTCATAACACTATCCGGCCCAGGCCCCGGATTCTTTTTCAAGAGGGCATTGACTGAACGTCAAGCGCAGGGGGCGAATTATCAATTCCATTGGGTGAGCAGGATTGATGCGAAAGGGTATACCAGCATTTCAGGGACATGGTCTTTTTACAATTTCGAATTGATAACTTGGAAGTTGGCGAACCTTACATACCTACTTGTTACCTTCTTGTCACTTTTATTACGACACTTGATAATTCTTCTATACCTGAACAGTATCAAAAACTAGTAACAATGTCACGTTTCTTGCAAAGCGACTAAAATTGATGGGCAGTAATGGCTAATTGACCTTGAAAGTTCAACCCCTCCAAGTGATGGCCACATACATAGTTACAAGCGCTGCAATGGCTGAACTATGCGGCTAATAAATTGACACTAGTGAGCACGTCTATAATAAGCAAGCTTAAAACGCAAGACATGCATCCTTGACCTATTCGGTACATGTATTCTTTACATTAGTCAATGAGGCGTGGTCTAGTCCAACATCCATGGGACAAATCACATGGCTGCTCTCATATGCAGAAGCGAGCATCCTAACTAAATGATGAACTTGAGAACCACCGTAGTCAGAGACGAAGCCATCCATACACATGTCAGTATCCCAAGTGAAGGAGGACAGTAACTGTAAATCATTAGCCAGGAACAGTATTCAACACCAAAGGTTGACTTACTTTACCCCACTCACACGAATGAACCCAATCCAGAAGAGCCATTGCGCGAGGAATATTATAATAAAGCCAACTGACAAAACATTGTACAGACTCAAGTGAGGCTCCCTTGTGTTCTTGGGAGGCTGACTGGGCCCAGCTACCGCCGGTATAGTGCCATAGATAGGCCTCTCATCGCCCCTCAAAGGTTCTTCTACTGCTCTGAAGACGAGAGTATGAGTGGCGAATAGAGGACTAACTTTTCGAATAATCGCTACAGACAATAATGAGACAGAAACTAGCCACAGAAAGGCTCCACCATACATCAACCAAGCACAGTATCCGATTTCGCGATCCGGCAAGAATCCAAAATAGAAGAAATGCTGAAGTCCGCGAATGACAGTTCTGGTCATATAATACATGTTCGGGATCTGTAGGAACACCTCCGCATAAAGCGCTGAGCACGCTGCTACCAGGTCCTTCGAAATAGAATCAGTAATTCTTGCAGGTGCTATAGGGATCCAGCCAACACGAGGCAGTGAACACCAAAGAAGCATCAGATAGAATATGGGAATATTCTCATAGCCTTGCGTGCTTTGAATAAACTTGACATTCGCCCAGTTACCCGCCAGTTGGATAGCAGCGAGTACAAGTCCTCTCAAAACCCACACTGGGTTTTTCGGATGCGGTTCGGGGCTGTTGAAATTGCGGGAGCTCTTTTCGCCGAGGTACACAGCGACAAAGGTCGCCATATTGACGAATGCAAAGCTGGAAATCTTGGTCCAGTACGAGGGACATCTTCCCTCTTTCGGAGTTTCGGGACGAAGATTCCAATCCCATGGGATCATCATATCACCGCGCTGCAGCGTCAACAGATCATGCCAGTTATCAGGCAGGCCATGCCAGCCTTCAACATCGTCGCAGAGTGTATGCAGCCACTGAATGTACTTCGTTCTTGACTCAAAATTTTGACAAGGACCTTCGCAAAGGCTATAGTTGAGCTTGCCACAAACACAGGCCCTGTCTATGACAGGGCTCAACTTGCAGAAGCCTTTAGAGTCGGTATTGCAGGCCTCAGTCCGACATTGAAAGGAAATGCTTGTGACACTGTACGGCATGTTTGGAATGTCTGAAGATCTGGTCCACTTGGATGGCGGAATGTAGTCTACTCCAACGATTTTTAACGACTTCTTCCAATTCTGAGGGAGCTTGGAAGACCCGCATATGGCGTGCAACCATAGTCTTTGCTTCGTCAAGTCGAGTTGGTTTGAACATGGTTCGTGCTGTGGATCGATCGAGAAAGTACTGCAAAAGCATTCTTTGTCGAAATAGTTTCCTGGCGGTATGTGTGCGTTGGTAAGGTAGTAGCCAGCGGTGTCGAAGCTGAGAGCAGTTATAGATTCGCGTGCCGTGCTGTATTCCCAGGGTCGAGCTGCGTTCCCGTTGTGAAGTGTCCTGTCCGTGAAGCTACAAGATCCCAATACATGGACAAACACCTCGTTGAGGGATGTCGCTTTTCTGAGACATGCTGGTGCCTTTTGTTCGACACTGACAGTTTCGTATCCCTGTGTCAAGCTTCTTGGGGATAAATTCTGTAGCCCACTGGTGTCGCCGGCGTGAACTAACCAGTTCCGACCGGTGATTTGCTTTATCCAATTGGCGAGTTGGGCTTTGGCGAGCACTGATCGACTACAGTATTCCATATATGGTTCGACGGCGGTCGGGGAGAATTCGGCGCTGAGACAGCTCAGTTCAGTGAGCCATTGAAAGTATGTGCAGACGATGAAGTAGTGGATGCATCGATGTCTGGTGCATTTTGTCATGGCACTCAACCAGCCGGTTTGGTCTTGCTGAGCGATGCACTGTGGCATAGGAGCGAGGTCCTCGGGGTTCACCCATCCTTCGTAATTTTTCAGAATCTTCGGGTTATTTCCATCGTGAAGTTCGCGATCGTCAGGTCCGCGGCGATCGTGGGTCGTGTCTGTGACGAGGTTAGTGTCGGGTATCGAGAATCAGTGGAGAAGAGTAGCGCACCTGTCAAGGCTACCCCAGAAGCTACTAGCACCAAAAGAACGTGGAGTATTCCTTTGAGCTTCATGCTGTCAGCGACGCCTGTCTCGCTGTCCAAGCGAGTCTTTATACAAGGTTTCGGCAAGATTAGAGAAAACTCTATCGTGATGACTTTGGTAGGCAGCTGGGCGGCTACCTGGTGATCTCCAAGGTGGGGAATTCACACGATCACGGATAATCATTCGTCCCCCCCGTTGACTTTCCTACCCTGCAGTCGCTAAATTAATCCAAGTAATTGTTTTCATCTCTCTGTCTTCATGATTTACATGTCGATAATAACATGAAAAGGTCAACCTGGGATTATCTTCTTCCCGAGAAATCCTTAGTCGGTAAGTGGGCACTTTTCTATTAAAAATAATAAAGTGTAGACTTCTTAGGTAAGGAAGTTGTCATTTTTTGATTTACCTAACACCTGACGAATGATTTCAAAATATCGTTCTATCTGGTCTTTTTCCAACAATCTCCAGACCTTGTCTAATACGCGATCTCCTCTCCTTCGTCCAGTTCTTCCACTTCTTGTAGCGTTCTTTCCGATCTTTAATGTCCTCCGGAGTTCTTCCCCAATCCGCTACCTCGAGCTCATGGAATAGTTTGTCTATGTTCCATCGCTTCGACTCTTTGTCGTCCACGAGTAAAACAATGTCCTCCAGAACACTCTCATACACAATCAGACCATAATTCATATTATGGCAATCCGGTTCGAGCATCACAGTAATGTATTCCTCCAAATAGTCCGCAAGACGCCTCTCAATGGTTCGAGAGTCGGGTTTCTCTGTTCTCCCGCAAATCTCATCTCTGTCTTCGGGCGGCCATGAGTTGTGTGCCTCGGTGATATGCGAGTCAGAGGTGTCGATGTTGATGATGATATTTCTGACGCTATACCGGCACATGTTAGATGGATCCGAGGTATTGCCGTGTCGATAACCTGGGCCTTTCACGAGTAGCCCTGTTAACAGTCTGTAGAAAGACCACACCGCAAGTGGTGGTCCTCCGCACCCATGCCTAAAATCCAAACTATCGCTGAACCTCTCATCCAAGTTCACAGGATGAAAGACTCGGAAGCGGGCATAGACATTGTCGATATGCTGTGTCAGGGGTAGGGTTGGTACCGACCAAGTTGGCCATAGACCATGGGTCTTTAGAAACATAATATCCACATGGTAAGAAGGGTTTTGTCGAAAAAGCACTAGAGCTTTCTGAAGTTCAAAATAGATCGTCCTGTTGACTAGGAGTAATGAAAGGATCGGGTTGCGGGGCGCCGTAGTCCAGACACCCTTTCCTTCGAAGCTGTCGGTTGTCAATCTACGCCGCTTTTGCTGATCGATCTCGGGGTAAGGTGTTGGTATTGCGAGGGAATACAAGATGTGGCTGTATATTTCTATACGAACATCGGGCGGTAGAAAACTGAACGACATTCTGGGCTTATCTTGACGGACGGTGTGGTGGTATGATGTTGTTATGCAAACACTGGTATTTTGGTATTTCTGTGTGTTCTGTGTGTTGAAGGAAGAAGGAGGGGCAGCTTGGCAGGTGTTGCTTTTATATCGTGTGAGAATAAGGTTGCTTTAAGAGCCCTAACCTTGGTGGCGAGGCCGCGTGAATCAAGCTGTTAGACTTTGAGGAACACCCACATCAATAGCCTTTAATTACCGAGCCTTTACTTCCATGTCTCGTCTTGTGACCTGAAAAGAAATGGTCACATGTCAAGAGGCCTGTATGCTTCGATGCATCTACGAAAACAGCGTCGGACTTTTTCTTGACCCTTTTCAGGCCCTATAACCTATTTATTTTACAAAGAGAGCCACTGGCCATTTAAATAACCAGCGCAGCTTTTATTTTGCAAGAGAATAGTGTTGAAATGTCACTTCCCAGTTAACCCCATAGACCTCAAGCAGCAAAAGCCATGTATATTCAGTGATTGGGAACGCTACTCAGTTACCGTCCGTGGGCAGCGATGATGTCCGCCAACTCTCTAGTTTGAATCAATTGCGCCATATGCCCAGCACCTGGGAGTCTCACAAACTCGCTGTCCGTAATATCTGTCATTTGCTCTTGGAAGGAGACGGGTATCAGTCGGTCCCCCTCACAGATCAGATAAACGCTGGGTACCTCCCTCCAGCCACAGAATGTGAGTGTCGTTCCCCATCCAACCAAGGGCTGGTGTTGAATACCTTCCAGCCATTTGAGGGCCTCGTCTTCAGGCATGTTGTGAAACAGTAAGTTCATAGGGTCCTTGCAGGATTGGGTGCCGTTTGATTCCTGCGCATGTGATTAATTATGGATCTCTTAGGCAGGCGATGGATTCGCACATGAATATCGAAGAACGGTGAAATTGCTTGCTCAGAAACTTCTGGCTGCGCCCCAGCGGCGATGAAATCATCTTGTTGACTCCCCCAATCTTGCCATCAGCTTGTCTAGCTTGGCAGGTTAACCCTTTTAGGGCAGCACCTCCCAGAAAACCGCCTGCCGAGTGGGAAATAACTAAAACACATCCTTCGCCGGCTTGTTCTACTATCTCAGCAAGATCCTTGGAGATAATGTTTATATCATCGGTTATATTAGGGTCATCGGGTGGTGTTGTGCCTGTACTGGTGATCGATGTGACGTGCAATGTATCAAAACCTCGGTCGAGTAGAGCTTCTACCAAAGGCTTAAAAACTGTAGGGCCTTCGTAGAAACCAGGAATGACAAATATTACAGGCGCAATACGATTTTTGGCTGGTCCATTGTGGGGTTCTCGGAGGCGAGGGCTGCCAAGGGAACTTAGATCAGGCTCTACGTATTGGTTTCTAGGTGGAAGTTGAAATCCCTACGGGCTCTTTTTATAAAATTCAGCTTACATTTCTTCCCTAACGGTACGACTTTCTCGGCATGCATATCCGAAAAACTCACATTCCACTGGCCACTACTTTAAGCTAGTAACCATAGAAAAGTTATGCCGTCTAGCCCTATTTTCTCACCTCTTCGGAATATTTGATAGTAAGCTTGGCCTTTCTTATGGGGTCTCGGAAAAGTTACCCAATCTAGGTATATAAGAGAGTATTACTCATTTAGTCTTAGGCTTTGTAGATCATCCGCCACAGTATCGGGCTTTTTAAACGAGCCAACTACAAGCGCGTCGTATAACATGTCCAATCCAAGTCGATCCTAGCACACTAACTATCTACCTAGTATCCGTAGAGTTAGCGCTAATGTTCGTCTTTTCCAAAGTACCTCCTCTTATCTCATTAGTTGAATATTGCCTACTGCCTACTGAGCAGTACTGCAGATTGCATAGAAGTTAGGAAAACCCAGCCATCCGTCATTTGTGTTAAATAATTCAGACACTACTTGCAGTGCTTACCCGTCATGCATGAAAACAAACGATGATCTAGATACTGGAAACATTGTGTGGCTCCTTTCGAGCTTGTTATGCGACGTCGCTTTCTATGGAGACGAAGCAACGTCCTGCTCACATAACTCAAATAGCTCCCATAACGTATACATAACAGCTGTCAAATGAAGGGCATTGTGGGTTCTCTGTCTTTCTTTTCTCAGATGCATGGTATAGTCTCAAATAGGTCATAAAGCTTTATCACGTGGTAACAAGGACCAAACATCAAACTCAGAAAGTCTGCATCCTTTTTACCCGCTCATTAGACATATCATAGAACTAATCTTCAAGGCGCCGTATGCTATAATCCATCCATGTATCCATTTCTGAATCGAAATCTATCTCTACACTCAGAGTCTGGTCCCTTTAGATTATCCCAAATTCGGAACTTCCATTACCACGCCATGTCTGAGTGCCGGCTTACGGAGCCTCATATAGCCCTGGAACGTTACTACTCTAATCTTGCCCGTGGAGCTCGTGACGTGTCTCTTCCGCAGAGACCTCAGCAGGACCGACTGGTTCGTACTTCACGTCATGCCCTTGCGGCGGCGAGTATGGAGGTGCTGTTTGCGAAGCCTCGGGTGTACCTAGAGGAGACTGCTTCTTCTGCCTCTTCCTGAAGATCAAGAATCCAAGACCTGCAAGAAGCGCGAGACCACCGATTGTAGCACCCACTGCGATACCAGCAATGGCCCCGGTTGAGAGGCCAGCTGAACTCGAAGTTGTGGACGTTTCGGCTGATGCGCTCGACTCTGTCGCAGAAGTCATGGTAGATAAAGTTTCGGATGCGGTCGCGGTAGCTGTCGTGGTTTCTGAGCTATCCAGACTCACATTGAAGTAATGCGAGTAAGCTCTAACGTTGTCAACTTGATTCTGGTAAAGCGCCAGGTAGAAGACGAGGTCTTCGCCTTTAGCCACATCGGTGTTGAACCCATTGGTGTCAACAGTCCATATCGTGCTCGTATAGTTCGTGGCATCTATTTTTGTATTAGCGGATGCTGCGTATGTTAATAAAGGTAGCCTACCTTCGATCTTGAGTAGTTGCTGTGAACCATCTGAGCCCAATGGGTAGTTCTGCAGGATGTATACATCCATATTCTTGAAGTCTGCCTCCCATTCCAAGTTTACTTGATCTCCTATATCGTAGACGGGATTCTTCTGGTAGTCGCCAGATTTCCCCGCGGGACCTGGTTCGGTAAACTTGTTATCACCAAGGACAAACGCTGGTGTCATGGCGATCGCCATGACTGCTAAAAGCGCATACATTTTTGTGAATTGAAGGATTATTGTTTAGAGTGCAAAGAAAGAAAGAGAGAGAAACTAGAGCGACGATGGAGAGGATATTATCCTCACTCGGCTTTCAATGTCAAGTGGATACGCGTAGATCATCGTGTTGTGACCTAACATCGAGAGGGTCTGAGTGTTAATGCCCTTGCCATTACCGCTCTATAAGCCTTGCCATCTGTGGCAATGCTCGAGGCTAATCAAGATCTGGATACGAGATTTGCTCTACCCCTTTTCAATTTCTAGTGCTGAGTAATTCTACTCTGAGTCCGGAGTTGATCTAAGTGGAGGCCACGACTTTAGTTTCGGATGCTATTTTGTTGTTTGATAGGTCCAGTTACGATAATTCGAATTATCGAGGCAGAATTTTAACGTTACTGCCTTGTATTACTCCTTGCTGATGTTTTCTAGTTAGATGAAGATGGATCCGAGGGCGAAAAGAGACTTAAGACTGCGGTGGCCCCCAACACCAAGTATCTGGCTACCGTACTAAGAAGCTAAGACTGCAGGTGTCAGGCACGCAAAGTGTTAAAGGTTTACGACACCATAGTGTAGGAGATTCAAGATACCGTGACAATATATCACAGCACAAGTACTGAAGACTCAGAAAGCCACGGCCGCAACTTGGACATAAGAGCAGGGTATCGAGAAGACCAATGGCTCTATGATGAGAAAATCCTTGCCTGAGAAGTTCGGAGTCGAGTAATCTAGCTCAGCCATCATTCTAGTGATGCCAATGCCAATAGGAGTAATTCGTGCAAAACAGTGATGGAGTCGGAGACTTATCAGAGATTACCTGCACGGACTAGTCTAAGTATAAGCATAAGCACTACCGGCAATTCGGCACGTGTGATATCAAGACTAGACGAAAATCTAGCTTAACTAAGTCTCCATAGTTAGGATAGGTGCTCCAGAATTTCATCAAGCAATTACCCACCTGACTTTCAAAAGGCTTACCAGTTAATCACGCTTTCCGGTTTTTAGCCTTGCGATAAGGCGAAGCATTCATTCTATACCTTCATACGGCTAAGAGTTACTCTAGTGTCCTGGGCTGAGCCCCGAGTCTGTCGTGCATAGAGAAAGAAAATCACTTTAACGTAGGGCTACAATACATCAAATTCTATACATTGAACTTGATTGGTATGTCTCACGTGTGTTGTAGTCTTTTTTTATACAC
Source organism: Fusarium sambucinum (assembly GCF_050947815.1). Taxonomy (NCBI): domain Eukaryota; kingdom Fungi; phylum Ascomycota; class Sordariomycetes; order Hypocreales; family Nectriaceae; genus Fusarium; species Fusarium sambucinum. The sequence continues at coordinate 8,538,346 of NC_139293.1, read as the reverse complement.
CTTTATTTCGCCTCAATGGAGTCCTTGGGGCTTGCTGGACGAAGCGTTCAGGTGAGTTGATAAAGCTGGGTTTGGGACACATCGTTGTTTACATCTTCGTCATCACACATATTACATTCCCCATTATTCACAAAGCCAAATCAAGGCCTCGATCATTTCCGCCCACAATCCCACTATACACGCACGTCACAGCATAATGATTCTTCAGAAGACTCTTTTATTCCTTCTTGTTAGCCATGTTATAGCTCTGGAAATCAACTTTGACTTCTATCCCAAAGGCGCCCAACCTTGCCTCCGCCAAGCAGCAAGATCGGCTGATTGCAGTGGAGATGACGTTACAGAGTTGAACAACTGCCTTTGTGGTCATGATGAAGATGATCAAGCCTTTATAATTGGCTCTGCCAACTGTATCGGAGTTAAATCACCAGATGATGTTGATAAAACTTACAATACTATGGCTACTGCATGCCGCAATTCGGGAACTCCGATAACCGTCAGCAAAAAAGAGTTTCGCGTTGCGGCAAATGGGGACTCCTCATTGACTACTTCCACTACTGTTACTTCAACTACATCTATAATAAGTACGACCTCTTTCTCAACAGCGACTTCTTCCTTCACAACAACTACTTTCACAACAACCTCGACCGCTTCGTCCACTACCGCGTCCGAAACGCACGCGACTACAGGCGCCCAGACCTCAACGGCTTCAAGTTCAAGTAACTCGAAGCATGGTCTTTCGAGTCTTTCGACCGGTGAGCTTTCGGGTATAATAGTCGTTGGGGTTGTAGGCGCACTAGCACTTATCGGCACTACCATCCATTGCACGATGAAACAGAGACGCTCTTATACTGAGATCCCGGATTCCCACTTGCCATATTGAATTATCCTCCCCACGGAGGGAATATCGATAAGGTCGAAATCGAGCAGGATCAACCCAAATTTTCCAATAGGCTTTATTTAGTATGATTACCGATATGAAGAAGTTAGGGTTAGAGAGTGACGAGGACGAGGTTAAAGAAAGGGAAGATAATAGTCTTAATAAAAAAAAGATTTATAATAGAGAGGGTAAAAACAGTAGTAATTACCAATAGCCCTAGTCAATAATATAATAAATCTTATTAAGCTTGTATCTTTTTTTTAATTGTATAGAAATTAATAATCTCTATATATAGCTGTATTATTCCAGGAGCGTAACCCCCATTTCTCAAGCAGTCTTTTATCATCACCCGCCCACTCTTTTAACACGTCAACGCCATCATAACTTGCCAAGATGATGATTCCCAATTCATCAAGGTCGTCAGGAAATGCCGCCTTGATGCCGTCATGGAAAGTCGAGATAGATAACTCGACCCACGGCTTTTGCCCTTTCGCTTGGTGCCACTCTGCTGGCGACCTTGCTTCCCATATAACAATTTGCCCTGTAAAGCCCAGCTTGGCCATCCTCGCACTGGGTTGGTACCATCCGAATCTGAGAAAGGTGTAGATGCCGTCCAACAGCTCTGCAAAGATAATAGTACGTCGAATGCTTTCTGCTTGGACCCAGTCTTTCCATACGGAAAGATCCAGTTGTGTACCGCTGGAAAGGTTGTCCCACCGCCAGTGATTCTGTTCTTGCAAGATATCGACCCATCTGGCAAGCGACGTAGCGTCTAGCTCCGCCTGTGTCTGCTGTACAATGTCGCCAGTTGAGAATAGCCGCATACACTGGTAAATAAGCATGGACTGTACAGCTGGTAAGAGGTCAAGATTCATGGCTGAATGAGAACTGGGCGGCGTCAGGGAGATGGCTGTCTCTGTAGCCTCTATAAGCAGTTTTGCCCGCCTAGCAATCTCTGACCGAATAAGCGACTCATTCCTCGAGTTGCGTGTCATGGTTAGGGAGCAAGCAGCGAAAGCGTCTCTCAATATAGCAGAGCCGTCGACATGAGAGTGATGTATAAAGCATGTTTGTCCCGTTTCTGCAAAAGTCCTAACCTGAAGGTCTAGGCGGCTAGCAGCATACTCTGCACGTGCCTGAAAGATCTTATCTGTATATATGGAGCTACTGCTTGTTCCTTGGAAATGTGCTGGTGAAATACCAATGTTATGTGGAGGTTGGGACCCATGTATATGTGAGCCCGCATTTGGATATGACTTGTCGAGGATTTGGAGTTGGGGATCTGGGGTAAGGAATGATATGGTTGTCCCTCGGCCAGCAATCTCGTCTATTAAGGGTACTAAGTCGGGAGAGAGATTCAAGGGAGCTGGGCAAAATATGGCATTATTATTGGCATAGCATTCTCCTGGTCCGGGCAAGTTGTGACTCGACTGAGAGGTTTCGGTATTGCCGCCTTGATCAGGATAGTCATGTGAACTCTCTTGCGTCATCCAGAGACTTGGGCTGGCTTCTACCACCTCTTGGGCTTCTTGGGGTGATATCCAAGCATACACACAGGTGACTCGCCTTGCAAGACAGCGCCCACACTCCGGGAACCCGAGGTCGCACCGCCTTTTACCCCGGGCACAAGCGGCGCAGGACTTTCGTCTTGATGATATCATGTTTCCGCGAGACGAGATTGTGACGATTTGCCGAGATATTGACTGATTACGGCTAGAAAGAGGGAGTCATGGTGCGAAGATACGTGGTATTTGAAAAAGAAGTCGGTCGACGTTGAACTCGGCAGCTCCGGCCTGATGTTGATGTGGGGCCTTAGCTAACTAAGATGCGGAGTTCCGCACGCTAGACTAAACCTTGATGTGGATCCATTCCCGACTCAATCGCCAATATTGAAGCCGAAGACTTGGGCAATGGGTATAAATATGTGCTCGCGAGCTCTCCAAGTACAACTTTCCTAAATCATCTTAAGAAATCTTCATCACTTTCCAAGATTCATTTACATCTCATTTTTAGTCACCATGACCAACACTTTCGAACCCACTCGTGCCTCTTCTGTCCTGGGTAAATGGGTTGAGGAACTTTACAACAACATCTTTGTTCAGCCAGATGACCAAGTGTCGACAAATGCTTTCAAGGATCAAGTTACACAGGACTTTATTGCGAGGTAAGTCACATGTGGAACCGTTTCATCTGAGGTAAAACGGAGCTGGACTAATTGTGCTACTAAGAATCAACCATGACCAATTCACGCGTCAATCCTTCATGGAAGCCATTCTGAAATTTCGTGTCGATAATACCACGAGCATTCAGAGCACCAAGGACATACAAATCTGGGAGGCACCTGACGGATCTGGCGCTGGGTGTGTCGCGCAATACATGCATTTCACCGACACCAACAAAGAGACTGGCGTTGGTACCAAGTCATCTACGTTGCTGATCGCGAGTGTCAAGGTTATTGATGGACAGAGAAAGCTGGTTGACTTGACCGAGGTGTTGAAGGCATCTGAGTAGGATGTAATATACAAACAGTCAAGTTCTAGCGGGGTCACTCCTTAAGCCTCTATACTACATACAAATAAAAGGGCATGAGCCATACATGTTTGTGTACGAGTGATTATACAAGTTCTGAAGATGACCATCGGTGTTAAACAATGATGGTACGATCGACGCAGAGCTCTTCTGGGTCTTTGATAATAGATGACTTCGGATGCTTATCAGCCGATGTCGTCCGAAATGTAAACGCTTTCTTCGACAACTGGGTGAATACAGCAGACTTTTGAAGGTGGCACACAGAGCCAGGCTACAATGTCTCGACAGTCACAAGTATACATGCAATCACAGGGAGCCTAATAATGAAGTATTGTAGCCACATACTATCAGTATGTTATAGACGCTAATCGCACGACGGTCATCACCAGTTTTCTACATCGCGTCTAGCTTGCCCCTTCCTGGAGGTTATGTCCGTTCAATGCCTTCAAAGGTTCGGAGAACTTCGGCCGCATGGATGGTCGGGTCGTACGGGGGGTTACCGATGCCTTGCGTGGTAGGTTCTCCAGCCACAGGTTTCCAAAGTCGGTCATGGTTGCCTTCTGCGAAGTCCAGAAGTGCGTCGCGGACAAAGGTGTCCCGCCTGGCTTGCTCCTCACTGCGTTTAGGGCGTTGTTGCCCTACAATGCCGTACATCTCCGTGCCGTGTACAGCTGGTGCATCTTGGACGGGGCCAATGCTGAGTAGATGGACATTGCCACCCTCGGCCGAATGCGCTAGTGCTGCGCGTGCAGCTGGAAGCGTGAAAAAGTAATCAGTGAAAAGAGCCCCGCGGACCTCGACTGGAGTGCGTCCGTTGACGTCGTAGGTTGCAACGATTTTCCTGGCACGGCTTCGGGGTATGCGCGACCTGGTAACAAGCTCATCGACCAAGTTTTCGATGCTGCCAGGGTCGAACTTTTCAGTCGCATTGATGACCCACCAGTCGGCCTCGTTCGTTGTAGTGCTGAGAAGAATGTCGACATCTTGATGACGACCTGAAGCGAGCACACGCAGCGGCGTGTCAGTGAGAACTGCCCCGGGCTGGGAGTGATCGTTTACGATACCGATGGTCGTGTTGTCGACGCCGTGTCTGTCGCCAATGTCGCGCGGACTGACCTTGATGAGCGTCTCGGCGAGCAGTGTTGAATCTACAGTCAGCAGCTGTTCGGGGTCGTCGGCAATGCCCAGTTCGGTGAGGACCCTAATCGCCAGCTCTTCAGCCCACCATGCTGGAACGATGCGGGATGCACCACCGGAGAAGGCGGCAAGACGCCGGTATAGACCATCAGCAGCCGGGGCTGCGATGAGCCCCATGGTTGAGTACGCTCCAGCGCTGTGGCCGGCGACAGTGACTTGTTGCGGGTCCCCGCCAAAGCGAGCGATATTCTCCTGTATCCATCGCAGCGCGCTTATGATGTCTTGTAGGCCGAGGTTGGTCGCTTCGGCCAAGGCGCCGCCGTACTGAGACAGCGATAACCAGCCGAGCGGTCCGAGACGGTAGTTCAGAGACACACCGACAGCACGGCCAGTTGCAGCCAGACCCGAGGCGTTGGAGGTCATTGACGTGTTGGCACCCATCTCGAACCCGCCACCGAAGATGTAAACGATCACGGGAAGTTTGGCGTTTCGTGCGTCTTCGGGGGCCCAGACGTTGAGATTCAGACAATCCTCGCTCAGTCCATTGTCAGCCTCGAGCCAGTCGGTATTGCCGGCTTGCACTGGCGCTGGCCCCTTCTGATTATATGGCAGATCCGGGTTAAAAGGGAGCAAGACGGACCGACGGAAGCGTTGTGCCTTGGCGTAGGGGATGCCTAACCATGAGCGAATCGAGCAAATGCCTGTAGTGTTCATATTGACAAAGTCCTTGAATGGGCGATGGTAGGTTAAGAATCTATGAGAAACTAAGATATAGTGCTTAATATAGACAAGTAATCAATAGAAGTGTGAGATGCGATTGGAGGTTAGTTGACTCCTCACGGTACCTATATATACCTTGCCAGCAACGCTTAGTTATGCCGCTGTATATAGATGCCGAGATGAACGGATGACATTATTACCGCATTGGGATAGCCACTTGAAAACACTCCCGTGTCATAGGTCACTGAAAGGGCGCACTGACTAGCGGCTCCATTTGCACCCGCGTTCACATAACAACCTTGAAACGACTTTCATTCAGCACGGTTACCCGCTATCATTAGCACTATCTTAAGTACCCTCGAAATCCACATGTGCAGGCACCAAGAGCATTTGACGGCTTCCCTCTGTCTTATGAGCCTTGAGGAGTACAATGGCGAAATTGCCAACACAAGGACGCACTAGAGCAGCCGTGCGCGGTTACATCGACACAAGTATTTGGGCAGAGATGGGCAGAGACATCATTAATAATCAGGAGCTACGTTATTTGTCTTTAGCATCATGGGTCAGATTCACAAGGCATACAAGAACAAGCATTGTGGGCGACAGCCATGATCCATGTCTCTGTTATCGGGTCCTTTTCGTTGATGGAAAGCACCGTGCCAAGCATAGAATAGAGAACGTAGGGTGGACAGAGCTCACCGTCCTCCTCCTGAACCTTGGGTTAGAACACGTTATTATCGAACTTCACTCTCCGAGTGTATAAATTTTGAAAATATAACTACCGTATTTCCTCATGAGATTAGGTAGCGGGTTTTAAGCCCGCTAGCTTGATTCAGAACATTCTCTCTTCTGTTTTATACTGAAAGATCTTGTGCTAACTGTATACAGCTAGAGCACGCTACCGAAAAATATGCGATAAGCGAGCCGACAGACAAGTAAGCAGGATAGAAATCCCTTAACATATTTTAATACTATTTATTTAATTATAAAATATTATTTTGTCAGAGGCATCTATTACCTCCGAGCGATATCAAGTAGATAGTAGATTTAGAATTAATAGCAGAGGTTGAATTAGTGTAAAAGTACTAGCTAATATATAGCAAAGTGATTGGCTTTTATTATCCTCAGTACATCATGGACTTCGCATTACTTATGTCCCAGGCGTCTTTTTTCAGAGGGGGATACGTAGTATATGCTCCTTCAGCTAGAGCAGTAACTTGGCTGCCACCAATAACTACATTTCCAATAGACAAGGGTTAGTTTATCGTGTACTTTGTTTTGTTTTTGCTGCAGGCTCAGCCACCCTACACTGAATCCCACGTAATAAGATATTTAAAAATAGATAGACCTGCAACTTCTATTGGCCAAGACAAGTAGGTGGGGCTGCCTTGGGCCGTGTCTTCAACAGCTACTGAAGCAGCTTGCCGCAAGGCAGACTTCTTCATAAGGCATCACAGAAAAATCACGCAGTACTAATACAGCCATCGCGCATACAATATCGTTTATACAAGTAATCATTGGTACAAGATATCATAATGGACATTCCTTTTGAACATAAAAGCTTCGAATACGATGCGCTTACATCACCAACCTCCATCCGCCTCCTCTGGCCAATAAAGCGACTTCAAGATGCTGAGCAACGTTCTATCAACGGCGTCCCATTGATGGAATTTGTACTTGAGACATCAGAACTTGACCGTCGCCCTCCGTACCAGGCACTATCTTACACTTGGGGCAACCCGAAAGAGGCCGAGTTCGGTTTGCTTCAAACCGAGACGTCAGATCAATATTCTATCCGGCATATGTACACCATAGCTGTCAATGGTCGATTGTTTTATGTTCGAAAGAACCTTTACGAAGCCCTATATAGAATTCAGGAGGGCATGGCCGAACCCAATAATATTGATGACCGCTGTTATCCGTTCAACAAGACGAAGCTTATACAAGCTGCCGAGGATGGCAACTTACACCAGGTCACGGAATGCCTCGATTCGGGTGCCAACTACCACTTTCAGGATAAGTTCGGCGAGACGGCGTTACACTATGCAGCGGAGAATGGTTATTCAGAAATCGTCAAGATTCTTCTTCTCAGAGGAGCTAACCAAAATATTCGAGATTCGACCGGGCGTGATCCATTGGGCTGTTGCTTGCAACGGAAGCGGCGTCAATGGCAGGAAACCGCCCAGATGCTGCGCACTTGGGATGAGAAGGACATAGACAGATCAAATCTGAAAAAACCTACGGCTCTTACAGGACAACCTCTCTGGATCGATGCAATTTGTATCAATCAAGACGACATTGCTGAGCGTAACAGCCAAGTTACAATGATGTCACAAATCTACGGATCTGCACACGGTGTTCTGGCGTGGCTAGGAGAGGTGGATGATAACACTCAATCGGCTTGCAATTTCTTATTGTCTGAGATGCCTGGCCCTGCAGAGTACATATACTCTATCAGACGCTTGAACGCCTATCGCAGAGGAGAGAAGCCAGATTTGGATGAGAAGCCTGATGGTGTTGTCCTGTCTGTTAGGGAGTTTCTATCCATCAGAAGTCTGTTCACTCGTGCGTGGTTTTCACGAACATGGGTGATTCAAGAAGTGTCTCTTGCCAAACAGATCAATATGATGTGCGGACCGTTTCAATTCAGCTGGATTAAACTGTTTGAACTCATTTTTGCCCGGTTCGGCGACCTCATAACTGGCATGATCCTGAGCTGTGGTGGACCACCTGTAAAATTTGGCAGAGCGGTACCAGGCACAGAGATCCTTTCCCTTTTTGATATCAGGATTCGAACTAGACCCGATTGCGAAGAGGCAAAAAGGAGGAGACGGTTTCAACTTGAACAGCTACCTATACAAAAGCTGAGCCTTCCTGCGATAATTATCCTCTCCTGGAATTTTGGTGTGTCCGACCCGCGGGATAGGATATTTGCATTGCTAGGTATCTCGCAGCCATGGAAAGGAATCTCAGCGGATTATTCCAAGTCAACCACGGAGGTCTTCACTGATATGGCTAGAGTCCTTATCCAAGCGGAGGGAGATAATAGAGTTCCGAATTGGGACTCCGAGATAGACGATTTGGAACCGCTTGAGTCACTGTCTTTTGTTCAGCCACCTTCCTCTTTCAAATTTCAATCGACTACAATTTCGTTGAACAAGCCTCAACATAGCCGTCCTTTGGACTTGCCGTCGTGGGTTCCGATGTTTAATTTGCAGTTGGTCTCCTGGAGAATTTACGACAAGAGATACAATGCTTCTCAGGATCGACAGGCTATTTTCCATCCATCTTTACAAGGAATACTCAAGCTCGATGGCTTGGTAGTCGACTCGGTTGCTGAGTTAGAAGAACCGCCATTGAATACATTTTACGAGCGCCTAGTGTATGACAATGCGATAGAAAAATGGTTGGCAATTGTGTCACGGCTATCTGCTGTCTACCCGACTGGAGAAAGCCGCGTCGAAGCACTATGGCGAACCATCGTGGAAGATAAACAAGACAATGAGGATACAGAAGTGTCCAAGGCTCGATTTAAAACTATTTTACTTCAATGCGTTGTCGAACATAAGCGTCGGAGCTCTAGTGATGATCATTTATCGCTATGCAAGGTCTTGGACGAGTTACGGAAAGGAGACACAGCCAATTTGCTTCCATCAGCCTCGGATGTCATGACCAGCAACGAAGGTCTTCAAGATAAAACCGAGTTAGGGGTCGAAAAGATCTCAGAAACTTCCGAGCAGGTCTTCAGATCTAGCATGATGAACTATCTTACAGAGCGGTGTTTACTAAGAACAGAAGGAGGGTATTTGGGGGTTTCATCAAAGGTAGCTCAGCCGAAGGATTGTGTGGTTCTTCTGGCGGGTGGTCGAACGCCATACATCCTTCGACCAATTGGTGAGAATCAGTTTATGTTTATAGGGGAGGCTTATGTTCATGGAATGATGTTTGGGGAATGCCTTGAAGAACAGAAGCATGACTTTTGTACTTTTCAAATCAAGTAATTAGATATTTATTTACTATGCTTTCCTATTTATTACTATTTCCCCATTGGAAGAGGATTGATACCTAGCTACTTTACAGATGAGCCATCTGCTAAAGAGGTTATGTGATCGGTAGAGAATTTATCTAGTTCATCCTCCCAACACGCTGGACCAAGCTTTATGTCCTGTACAGTAATAGTGGTATCATAGAGTATCTCTAACCAGAAAGGGAGTGGAAAAGGTTAAAAGGTGTCGTCAGGTTTTGTCAAGGTAGTGTGGAGATCAGGCTCGGATACAACAACCAACAGCAGCAAATGATAGTCTATGGACAAGCCACAACTGCTAGACCCCTGACAGTAATACCAAGAATTAATTAAATGCTGACAAAGGAGAGCACCGCTAGTTGAAGCCTGGGAGCTACAATAAAGATTACCATACAAAATGGTACTCTGTAAGTGAAGAGTCACTTATGCATGGTGGTGACCGTGCTGAAAAACCCATGAAGCTTCCAAATGTTCTAATGAGTCCATACTATAATTTCGTCCATACCCAGTCAGACATAACCAGTACAAATTCCCTCAAACCGACTCTTCACCAATACTATCATCACCATCGCTACCATTGAAATCACGGCCAGTAGTGATTTTGTCACAATACTTGCAGAATGGCTCCGTCTCAGACAACGATTCCTCCTTAAAAGATGATGTGCGGTCGTCATTTGAATCGATAAGCCTAGTCAGTTGGAAGTCTTCGCCCAGGAGACGCGATAGCCTCTTCGGCAATACATCTGGTTACTTGTTATCTTCCATATCTTGACAACGTCTCATGAGGTACTTACATTTCTCTACCACAGATGAGGCTTTGAACCCTCTGAAAACCTGGTGCTGCTCCATCTCCCTCATAACGCGCGGGTTAGGGTCATAGACCTGAGATATACGCTGCCGCCAATAGCCTTGAATAAAATGTTCGAATCCCGCAGGGCACCGAGGCTGTTTGATCAACTCTGACCTGAATTCTCTCATCAGGTCTTCAAGAAGACGTGCGCTCGATATTTCATTGGCGCAGGCACGAATTCGTTGAACCTCTCCAGCTCTGCGACGAAATATTGCAGCAGGCTTGGCGCTCGCCGTAGAAGTCATATCTCGAACGATATCCTCGCTAATAGCTTTGAATATACAGCATGTATGACTCATGTCAAGGGCCTCAAATGTAAGAAGACGCAAAAGATCGATTACGAAACCGTTGAGATACTGGGCCTTTGATGAGGAGGATGACTTGAATATTGTATGGTGAAAGATGACTTGTCGCTGTATTTCGAAGTCCATTTGCATACCGGGATGATGTTCGTCAAGATGGGACTTGAGAAGTAGCTTGATGGTAGAGCATCCGTGATTTATCATGTTACACCAACAATCACATTCATCCTCAACCTCAGCGCCTGAGAGTGCTTCTACCAAGTACCAGGCATCTAGGGATTGTTTCCAGGGCTTCAGTGACTCGTTGACATCATAGAACGAACCAAACATAGCTCCAATATAGTGATAAGCAGTGGACGAAAGGTTAAGTCCTAGTTCACGTGGGTCTGTGGGCGTGCCATCGAGAAATCCATTATCGCGCAACCAGGAATGTTCGTACAAAAATTTGTGTATTTCGAAGACATTTCGAGGGCAAAACATACGATAGCGATATGTCATCGCCGGCAGAAGGCCAAGGTTATCGTAAACATTTTGATGTCGGAATCCGTTCTCCCCAAGGATGTGGAAATACTTGAAAGGGATGCCATTGCAAGAGAACACTGATTTATAGTCCCTTTCGACGCGGAGACTTTGATGTATAGGAATTTTTGCATTGTCGAGAGAGTCGCAGATATTGGCGGCTGATAGGTCGGCAAACGCTACTGTATTGGCCTCGAGAAATCTTCCAAGTTTTCCCTGTGCCATTTTGAGCAATTGTTGTCTTCGTATTGCAAGATTGGAAGCTATTGCTGCAAAGCATTCTTCTTCGATATTCCAGAATGCCTCGCCTGTCGAATGGGAAAGATCAACGCAACAACCCTTCTCCGTAAAGAGACTCACACACTCAACATTATCTCTTTCACAGGCCATAACTATTGGCGGTGAATAGAGTTTGGGTGATGTGCTCTTGTCTAGGAGGTGTTGTGCCTTGGTCGAGAGTAGGTATTCCAGCCCTTCAGGCCAATCGGCAGCTAAGTGCAGAACAGTGTACCATTCAACAGAGGAATCGTCATTGAGCGATGATGTTGATTCCAATACTGATCCAGGTGACTGAGAGACACAGTTATTGAGGTCTTTGAGCGACCGTAAGGTAAGTGCTCGATGAAGCGGCGAAAGATCCTCAGCTGTGTTGATTGTATCGTCAGTCTGACAAACAGAGTTGTTTTTGAAATACAATATCAACCGGAGAGGGAATAACTGACCAGCTCGAATAAAACCCCTGAGTACATTGTTTGTCTGAGGCTTAGATAGTTCATATATATGATCAGAGTTAAGACTTGCCACCTTTGCCATAAAGCATAAAAGCTCATGGGCATTCTGAGCCTCTATCTCAGTTGGATTCAAGTCTTCCCACCAATCCTTTTGCCATAGTATAGCAGCAAACATGTTTCCATCAGTTTCATTATTAGTCTCAAGTAACTTCTGAAATACCCGTAAGACTGCCCAGAGGACTCGATTGTCTTCTATCATTTTATCGAGTAACACATAGCCGTTGCCGGATTCTATGAATGCACTAAAAAATGCCTAAATAGTGTCTGTATATATAGTCAAGTTAAATTTGTGATTTCTTGCCTCTGCATGACTCTTATCGACCTCATCTCGGTCGTATGGAGAGGCTGTTCGGTCCCTGTACATTGACAATACTCGATGTTCGATTACTGCCATATCTTGGACTATCTGTGTGCCTGACCTCGATTTCATGTCCCATTCCCATATTTCATCAAAGATGTGGACAACAGGACAGTGATGGCTATGAACAACATTCTTATACCGCAGAGACATGCCAGGTTTGCAGGTCCCGACCGTGTATTCGAAGCACGCAAATGCCATGCGGGCGGAGAACCAAGCCACCTTGTATGGAAGTCGTGCCACGAATTTATGTTTCTTGCTTCGATGAATGCCGAAGAATTCGCAGCCTCGATGGTGCTGTTCCTGTGCTTCATATTCGAATTCTAATAACCAGAGACTGAATGACGTTCTCGATTTGGGTAGCGATGATGCACAATTGCATGTCAATGGCAGAGTCCTATTGGGACGTTGTTTCCTCGACACAGTGCTACCTAGTGTTAAAGGATTCGTAGCATGCTCTGGTACGATGGCCCCTGTGTGGCTATCTCTCTGGTTTTGTGACATTTGTATTCCCTTGAGTAATAACTGATTAACTACTGGTCGTTCATATAAGAGACATGCTTAAGAGTGTTTTACCATGTTTGCGATTGATTCTGACTGGGCAGCCAATCTTTGTTTTATCTCTTCGATCTTTGCAACCGTGATGCCACTATCGTTTGCGATGGCGTTGCTGAGATTTCTTTCCATCACCTTCAATCGTCCGCGGACCCTTTGGTCATGGTCATGAATGATCAGTTGTGTCTGGTGCAATTGGTCTCTGATTGTCTCAAAAGCACCGGATACTATGGATCTCAGGGAGTCAAGCTGATTATAATTCTGTTGTACTTGAGTTCGCAATGCCTGCAAATGATCACGTTGGTATGTTGAATTCGTTTTGATATCTTGCGAGATGAGTTGAACTTCTTCGCGTATGGTAATGGTGAACTCCCTGGTGATGATTAGCGAGCATAAACATTAAGATGTAACTCTGACAGACACTCCGTACATTGATAGAATCTCAACGGCGAGTCGTAGGTCGCCCAAATCCTTTCGTAAAGACTGATGCAGTGAGTAGAGCTTCGCCTGTTGGAATGGATAAATGATTGATCGTGTTGTGTTTCGTATAGTCGTCGAGGCACTCGTAGATAGTTGTGGGAGTTTAAGTCCATTAAGAAAGTCTTGTAGCTTCTCAAGTTTCGTATAACAACTGCCGAGACTGTTATGAAGAGATTGTGTGCATTTCCTTGAGTTAACTTCCGGAAGTACGTTGTTGAGGTTATAGAATAGTGATACAACACGTTGAACTTCCTGTATGATCTCTTCAATTTCTTCTTTACTTCCTTTAACCGCTTGTACGTACTTCATGAGGCCTTGGAGAACTTGAATTCCCAGTGATACAATGCCTACGGCAGTACCCGCAACTCCAATGGGATCGAACATGGCGGATATATGCCTGTTTAGGACAAGACAAAGTTGGTTATGCTCTACATCGAGGGAAATGGGATGATAAAGCTGATATAAAGGGTTTTTTTCTGTCAGGGGTAGGGTCGATCAATGTAACCTCTCAGCTTTGTGTTACTAAAATGGCGATCTACTTGAACAAATGAATAATGAATTGACCAATGCCAAACCTTTCTTGCCTTTTTCGAGTGCTGATAGGATGGACATGGTAAACTTCTCCTACGCATGACTCGTGTGCCGGCTATTTCTTGAAACAGATTAGTCCAACAAAGCGAACAGGGTGGTTGAATCCTTCTTCGGCCATGCTTCTGAGTGTCGTCATGGACTCTTTCTAATGAACAAAGTTCTATCGATGGGGTTCAAAAGTACAAGTTACGGCGGTGAATGAGCGGATCTGTCAAGCCGGCCCAGTCACTATGCTAGATGCTGTCAGAGAGCCCCTACATTCAGGGAACATCATTGGGCTCCATCTGTGATATGCGTAATTGGATCACTAGCGACTAACAGTTCCTGTCTGCTCTCCATGATAGATTACATCAGATTTTTGACTTCTCCCAGTTCTTCAATATCACCACTCTTTAGGTCATAAGCCAGGTCGCCAATTTCCACCTGGTCCTCTACATAAAGCAATTGCACATCATCAGTTGATCATTGTAGTCTACTTCACCAGACAACATAGAGTTGAATTAGTTTTGAATAAGATCATCAATTTCATTTCGGCCGGGCAATGCCCACAACATAACAGCAAATGAAAATACGAATGGCTCTTTCATACACTCCAAAGTCATCCGTTTACCAGTCCGGATTCTTTTGGAGTTTACGGGTCGGACATCATTGTATGCCAGACGAAGGGTGACTACACGATCAGTCCAGGATGTCCAGTAGCATCGCGGGCTTTTATAATGGCACATCTCGAACAGTCCGCTGTCTATGAGTTGTTCCATTGAGACTTCGCAGCACCTGTTCCTGATTTTAAGGAAGCCTTGTGTCAGATACTCTCCGTAGTAGTATCTTCTTCCACGCAAGCACTTGAGCTTTTTGATTCATCTTCTCCCGGCTCCGACGAAGAGTTCTGCCATATCGCATCAAGATCGCGAAGGAATTTTTAGCTCGAGAATTTGCCTGTATCAATCATGATAAGGTTAATATTCGAAATTAGGGGTAGGTCAGGATACTTTGTGTTAAGACACAGGCCGTACGAGTAGAAACAGCAAATAATTTGAATAAGACATCATATTATTAGTGTTATCGCATTTCCAAAGTAGGTGAAGTTTTAACCTCCTAGATGCCTGCTCCGGTGCGACTTGTGGAAGATCCTTGTAGTATCGGACTCCGGAACTATGAACAACATGTCATGCCGGCGAAATAACATACTCATTTATTTTAACAACAAAAGAGACTAGTATATTGAGCCAGAAAAGATAATTTAGTACATCTTCAAACCAAAAAGCATGATCCTTGTTTCTCTTCGGTACAAAAGGTCGAGATATCTTCGCCCCCAGATTACAAAGGAATGGCAAAGAAATGATTCAAGACCGTTTGTTCTACAACCTGGGCGACCGTGATCTTCATGATGGATGATATGACCCCGCTTGTCACGAATCAGGTTCCGAGAGTTGATTGACACAACCAAAAGCACGACAAATACGATTGGATGCTTGACAAATGAGGCCTCCTCCAGGTGACACTGAACAGCCTATTATATTGGCTATTTCATTCCCCCTGTAGGCATTTGCATGGCCACGTCATCTGGGTGCTGATTCTCTCAGGTCTGAACGTAACCTTTCTCTGGCTCTTCGGTATCGATATTGAACACAAAATCATGCACGGAATGAATAATGAATTATGCAATAACACCGGCTATTCCGCTTGATCAGTATGGGTACCCTCTAGTTTAGATATATGCCATTGGCGTATAGTAAATATTTGTTTGGCATGACAAGCTTGGAAATTTCTAATAGATCATGGGGAAGGTTTCCTCTATTTCAGCACCACTTCCTCTATTCTTTACAGCCATTCATGTGCATACAACGCGTATCATATTCCGCTCATACCAGTGTGTGAGTACTTGCAGCAGTTGCGTACTTTCGCCTCGCCGTCGTCAGGCGGTGCTGACAAAGACTCCCACAGAATATAAAGTTGAGAACGACCAGCCCACAGCCACACAAAGTCAGGCCAGATACCTAGTACTAATCAGTTTTTGGATATTGTGAGGTTCTAGCCAGTTAATACCTACCTCTTCCGAAGTCTTGACGCCAGATGAACCAAAAACAGGAGTGAGTAAATGTAGTGCATATCCAGTGACAAAGAACACCCACGAGTAACTCATTAGCATAGTAGGACACTGCCAGAACCATAACAACTTGCAACTTATTTTCCTCTTATCGTTTTGTTGCTCTGTTACTGGGCGTAGAAAAAGAACAAGTGCGACTTCAACATCTTGATCACTAAACTCTTGATCTATCTTTTCCGGTAGATATCGAAGAAGCCGTTGATGAGCGGAACTGATAAGCGCGAAGATAGAAAAGAACAAGCCCCAGTTCCAAAACATCTTAGTCGCCCATATCGCCTTTTCTGTGGTGGGCCAGGAGAATACGCCTATTGCTGCTGCGCCTGACAAGGTTGCCTTGAAGAACATGAATTAGCTTGTGCTTCGTCACTATTGGTGGTCCAAGTTACCGCGCCTTGCACGAATCTTAGCTCTTCTGTCTTTAGCTGACGGAACTGAGCTAATGACGCAACGATATCTATCTTGTTCTGGTTGTAATCTTGGTGGTCGGCAATTTTCCGAATGGGCGATCTTGTATGGTGTTCATATGCACCAGAATATGTGAAAGTCAGAAAGTTGAACAAAAGTCGACGCATCAACAACAGGAATTTTCGACATCTCGTCATATTTGAGGAGAGGGGCTTGGTTTTGGTGGTTGCTGTTTCTGTCATTCCGGCGAGTGGGAGATATCTAGAAGACGCTTTTCCGTAGGTTTGGCCGAGACCTAGTTATGATATTAAATTGTTGATTGCATATCTAATCCATTGACCCGTTCTTAGTTTTCACTCGTAGATGGATATACGTTAATCTGGTATCTTATGAGGCTCTTCGGTGAAGCCGGTAAAGGAAAACGATGAAACGCCCCAAACATTACGCGTCTACCGCGTCAATTACCTTTTCCGCGGGGCATATTGTACTGCACCTGATACTGTCTTACCACATGATTGGTGATAGAACGAGAATGTGGCGAGTGTCTGACCACATGTCAGCGACTACCTACAGAGGCGTCAGCAGTCGTCCAGATGCTCATATATTGCGTCAACGTTGAAAGACAAAATCCGATACTTACACAGCCCCCTTCATGAACAAGAGGCAAAACAATTCTTACTCTGCTCTATACCATAGTGTAGAAAAGAGATAAAATGCCAAGAGCACAGCCTCATCGTAGGACTTTTGAAACACGAAGAAAAGACTTTTATTCAGATGGCAATGATTAAATGATGAATCGTTTTCTCACAAGGAGTATTAAGGATATCACACATTTCTAATCCGTACAGATGTTTTATTGCAAATTGGAGGTAATTGAGAGGCTTGGACTTGCATTTTCTAGTAAAGCACAGTAAATATTAAAAGTGAAATACATCACAAAGAATATCTATTGTAAGGAAAATCATATGATACATATACTTTCTTCTCTTGACTGTATGATGAAATGTGCGCTTACTAGAAAAGGGTATAATGCCTTGCACTGCCTCGTTGTTCATGAGACTAAGGCAGCTGGCTCTTTCAGCTCATCCAAATCTGTTCCTGTCAATCCGAGTCATCCGGTGACTTTTGTTTGCCTTAGAACATGCCAAGGAAGTACCTCTTCGATGAACTTCGGTTTACTGTGGTTCTAGAAGAGATTCCGGAGAGAACTGTCCTCAAACATATGTATTTGGAATCATTAATTAAGCATTGCCCCCAATGCCTCGTTTAGACCATGGCGAGATAAGATACATATATAAGTAAATGTTACCGACACTTTTGTCATTATATCTAAGTTATCAAGATAATGAAAACAACCACAAGTCAGCAACACACATCGGCGTCATGGAGGCTGTGAAGCAGCAAAACGACAATACTGGCTACCCCATGTGCCTTTATACTACCCCCACGACCCGACAGAATAAGTTGTGGAAAAGAAACATTGACAACATCGGACACTGGGCTATATGTATCAATGGCTATTGCTATGAACTCGCCAGACTTGCTCCAAATGAGCATGAACAAAACGTGACGAAGAAGTACGGGCTACGCTTTCTACCCGAAGAGGAGTGGAAAAGGAGAAAGCGAGAAGAGGGGAGACGTATTACAGAGCGTGACCCTCTCGGATATACTGCACGGAGATGGACTCATGAAGACATCAAGCGCATGTGTAAGCAGTATAAGAGATATTTTAGAGTCATGAAAGCTAACAAGACATATGAAACAGCCGAGTTAATTTGGAACGGCCCTCTCCGAAACACATACAACGAATACAAGACTAACTGCCAAGTCTTTGTTCTTCTTCTCGTCAATCTTGTGGGGAACAACGAGGCCAAGATCCGTTTTCCAGCATTATTTAGTGAGAGGGTCAAACAAGCTGGTATTGCCCGCGATCTTACCTACTTCGCCCTGGCCGGTGCTGTGATCGGTGGCGGCTCCGTTATAGCGGGCGTGACTCTTCTTTTTTCACCAGGAGACCCGACAACATTATTGGGTGCCTGCGCTGCCGCTGCTGGAGATGCGGCTCTTAAGGCGACGAACGAGCTTTGGCAAGGTCGAAATATGAGAGAACAGTATATTGCGAGGACTCAGGCTGAGTTGAGAGCGCAACTTGTACAGGAAGGCATTCTTTCGTGAGAGGCTTTGGGTCTGGATAGAACAACTGTAATTATGTGTGTGGTCATTCTTGGATATTCCTTTTGTCACTTGTTGGAGTCATCATCAACTGATGCGCCTGTTCCTTTATTGAAATCATTAATGAAGACGTTGTGTAGGTTGGATTTAGGTTTTAGCTAGTTGTGTAAATGCACATCATTCATCTCCACCGGGAATAAAGTCACGAGACAGAAAGCAATGAAATTCGCGCGATTACCAATCTTGTTGTTTCCCCACATCGTCCATCTTAGTCTACGCCCTTGCTGGCGCCTTGCAAGCGACAGGCCAGAGTGGATCGTCATCAAGGTAAAGCTCAAGTCAACTCAACAATATAAAAGCCTCCAACGTTGGATAATAATTCTTCATATCAATAACAATCATATCATCAACTTCCTCAATCTCAGCGAAAGCAGACACATACAAACATAAAAACAAAACAACGAAATGTCTCAAGCAACTTCAATCCCCGGTGTCCTCTCCTCCTTCACCGAAAAGTGGTCCCCTCGTCTCGTCGCCTCAATAAACGACCACGACGTGAAAGTCGCCAAAATCGACGGCGGATTTATTTGGCACGCGCATCCCGACTCAGAAGAACTCTTCTATCTCTTGTCTGGAAAGTTGACGATGGAGATTCAAGGCGAGGAGCCAGTGGTCATGAAGGAAGGCGATATGTATGTCGTGCCAAAGGGCGTGACACATAAACCTGTGGCGGAAAATGCGGTTATAATGATGGTTGAGCGTGAAGGAACGGTCAATACGGGAGATCAGACTGACTCTGAGAGGACAAAGACGCCAAAAGATGTGAGGGGGGACAACTAAGAGTACTGTATTAACTCCTAAGTCTTGGGGTAGGTATAAAAATAAGTAGCCTAAGGAATATAACCTAAGTGGCATAAAGTGACCTACTAATTTCGTCTCTTATGCTTCCAGTGGTCAATTTTTTGTTCACTCCTCTGTAGGAGGATCGGGTTGCTTAACGACAAGGCCCTTCATAATCTCATGACAATGTTTTGCCACCTGTCTGGACTCAGTCGATAGAAAGTTCTCGTCGTGACTGACTTGTAAAAATCTCTTCTTCCAGTGCTCCCAGTGCTCATACATGGTGATCTGTATCATGTAAGTCTTTCCCCTCCGACCTCGTACAGCTCTAGTTAAAGCTTTAACATGAGCTGGCTGTAGGTTCTTGGCCAATTTTAACCCGGCGACTTTCAGCCATTCGTGAACCATATGAATCTCAAATTCGAATGTTTTCCACTCCAATGATACTAAATTAATCACTCCATATGGGTATTCATCATCTTCGCTGACAGGGATACCGCGGAGGTACATAGTCGCTTCCAAGTTCCCAGCTTTTTTGAAAAACGCAACATCTTTCCCGTCCGTCATGCTTAATTGCTCGTTATAGCAGGTTAACCAGATTCTGTTAAACCTAGGCAATTCGTGCCAATGTATGGTCCCGTCAGGCGGTAGGTCTTGGATAGCGATGATGAGATCTAAAATCATCTCACGTTCCTGAACAAAACGCCACAAGCTATCGGCTAGCAGTAGCATTATTCGGCGTATGGCAATAGGTGTACCAAATATGGTATCAAAAGGCTCCATTGTGACTTCTCGCCTGATGGCTTCTTCCCTCACCATTGTTGTGATTAATCGCGCGGCGGACTTTGCATTCATTTCTCCGTTGAGATAGTGGCAAAGCGTAATAGCGTCGTCTAGATGACATGTCTTGTGCTGATTGTCGAGATCTTCCAGGTAGGGCGCTGCTCGGCGCGTGATCCATTCATCTCTGGTCAATATTGGCCTCATCTCGGTGCGTGATCCTTGTAGACTTGATTGACCGCTGGAAGCATAAGAGACAAAATTAGTGGGTTACTTTATGCCTCTTAGGTTATAAGACTTAGGAGGTCCCCGCCCGGAACAGTTCGGTCCGGTTCCCGTATAACCGGGATTATTCCGAGCGGAGTTCCAGCTCCTTGGCAGAATAATACACCCTTGCACAAAGATAAGCACGATAATACATGTCCTGCATAATACCCTCCATCATTGGGCAGTAGGACATAAAATTAATTGGACATTCTATCTTTCTTAGAATATGGTTCTTAGACTACTTAATCTTATAACCTAAGACTTGGGAGCCATTATTCTGCCTCCCTAGCCCGCATCATTTCTGCCCACTCCCGAAACATAACTTCAGCTTCTCTCATACTTTCGTTCGATCGCATAGGGTCGATAGTGAATTGAACGAGCCGTCTCGCTACCCGATACGCAGGTTCATAGGCTAATCTGCAGTATCGCTTCCCCGCGGCTTTGTCGAAGATCCTTTTGAGCTCCTGGCCTTCCGGGGTCGGAGGATTGTTTGCTTCACGCTCATCTTCCTCCTCATCGTCCTTCCAATCCCAAATCCACATCGGAGGAGCACATGACATGAACATGGGAGCAAGGATCGCACTGTCCCAGTCCAAGATTGCGGAAATGATGGCTTTGTTGGACGTTGGGTCGACAAGAATGTTGCGTGGAGCGAGATCCAAATGAGCAAGGGAGTAGTAGTGTTGGTTGGCAAACCAACCGCTAGCCTCTAGCTCCGACGCCATCTGGATGAACTCGTCCATTTGTCTCGGCCCAAGTTTTTCTTTTGGACGGCGTTCCAGCATATCATTCTTCTGGGCATTGAATGCATTCTCAAGCATCTTGTAAACAGATTCTTCCGATGGCGAAGAGCTGTTGAATGGTGTGGTGAGGCAGGGATCCGTTGATCTAAAAGCCGCGACATGAATCGGCGCCGTCATGCTTTTGTCGTCACTTGGCATAACCAATCTGCCAGCTTTATTGCTGCGCACATTCAGCATCTGCCTTAATATACGCCCAAACTCTCGCGCGAATCGGCATCGATCCTGATGGTTAAGATCGGGATACGTTGAGATCAAATCGACCCCACGGATGCGATTCTGGATCCCGTATGGCACTCCCAGAGCGTTGTACTCGGTCTCGTCAAACATCACCACTCTGGGCACTGGGATTTTGGTGTTTCGACGAACAAATTGCAGCGCAGCGACGTCGTGATCGACCTGGGTAGCATCAAGCCGAGGCATTCGCAAGATGTACTCCGTTTTCTCACCATAGGGGGATTGCCGTGTAATTCCGATAATACGGTTGAAGCCGCCGCCTTTGAGACGCTCCACCGTGATTTTATCGTCGATTGAAGAAGCTTCTGGCCAAATGGTCTTCCATGCAAGAGTCATAACGCGAAATTGGAAGGTTTCAAATGATTCATGATCCCACTCGACGGTAGAAGTGTATGACTTATCGTCATCGACTGAGCTTAAGGAAGACGAAGAGGAGACCATGCTGCATGTCGAAAATGTTTGTGTAAAGTGAAGGAAGGAAAAGGAATCTGCGTGGATAAATCGCCCTCTAAGGAAAGGAAGTTGAACAAAGAAAACGATGGAGGGCGATTTAGACCAATCATTCAAGCTCCCCACAAGTTACCTCTGCAAGCCATGTATTAGTGTAGCGTGTTAGTCGTAGCCTTTGAGCTCTAGGCTACAAAAAGAAGTAGTCCAAGAAGTATAGTTTAATAAGCATGAGATGACTTACTAATATCGTCTCCCATGCTTCTGTCGGCCAACTTTAACCGTCACAATACATCTTGGTCAATAGCTATCACACCCTGAATTCCACCGATTGTGCACTCTTTTGAGACCAATCAAATGGAATGGGACTGGCGGTGAGAGAGAAATCCCAAATGTCTGCCATCGATGCCCCGTTCCGCTGACGGGTATGTGCAGGTGAGGTCACGATGTTAACTGGACAAAGCATTTAACACAAAGTATTTTGCAACTACCAACCATTGTATTGCCCGTGCACAACTGAAAGGATATGAATTGGGACACGTTGAGGTTTTCCAGGGCCCAAAATCGTGCTCTGCTACACTTCTTTGTTGTACCCCGCACGATGATAAAGGGTTTGAACTACTTGTTGGTTGCCAAGGGATTAGCATGTCAGCCGCAGCAAGTGAAAGACAGCCAGCGACCAATTACAGTTGATGGGCTCCCACGAATGTTGGTAGACCAAAGACACCAGAAATCTTTGGTGTAATTCGACGTATTATGATGTTGGTTGGAATCCAGACTGATCAAAGACTCGAGGGAGCATTGCACCGTTATGTGATCTCCAACATCAACAGCTGACACACATGGTAGAGAGTGGTGGTCTGCTTCAATAATGTTGAACAAAGCAGGTAAGGTTAGAAGTGAAATATTAGGGTCTACCATTTGTACGATGTCGTTTCTTAGCAAAAGATAGTTATCCCAATTCGCTCCTCTCTTCTTCGTTGATCAAGTTTCTATCAAATTCCTGTTCCTGTCACGTACAATGCCGCCGAGAGGTGCTACAACAACACATCACTGCCCCAAGAAGCGAAAGGGCAACTGTCGTGGTCAAAAGGTCATGGGGTTCTGCACCACACATCAGACCGTTTGCAGAGACCATAACTGGACTCACTTGAAAACTGAAGAATGTAGTAAATGTGTCCTTGAGGCACTTTATGCAGATGAGACGTCTTCATCGACATAAGTATTAGTCCTATGACCTGACTGTCAATGGGATACAAACTGATCAAGTGCATTTGCAGCTTCGACATGACCATCCATTCTGGGATTTTCGAATTAACCACAACCCAGGCAATGTCAATTGGATGATTACAAGTGAAGTGTGAGCGAATGATGTTGGAGTTGTGTAGATATGGAGGATATGTTTGCGGCGTCTTGATTTGTGAAGAAGCTATGGGGTTGTATGCACAGAAATAAGGATATTTGATGTTAATCTACTTATGCTAGAGAATTGGAGAAGGACTGTACTTCAAAACAAACATCATTGTAATAAAGTTATGAAGCGCCGTATCAAGTGAATTCGCAATGACCAACAAGATACCCATCCTGATGCCACATCTCACCACCTGCGTAGTAACTTGGTAGAACTATTGAACTCATCAAATTCCACTGCAAAGCACAGTTAGACTGCAGTAAACCCAGGGCCTCTCTTGTTCGATTCCTTACTTTCATAAGTATCCCCGTTGCGGCCTGGATGGGTAAGGATGTACGTTGGATGAACATCCGCCAGGGTTTCATCTGTTCCCTCTAGGTCTTCTTCAACTGCCACATGATCCTTGATCTTGAGAAAGATGACTGGTGCGGCTATTACAAGCGACGAAGCCAGAAGGACCCAGTTGCTGATAAATTGTGCTTCAAAGGATACCTTTCTGGCATCGAGATTGTTTGAGATTGCTGCGCCGGCTGATTGAATGCCTTTGTAAAAGCCGATGTAGTTTGCGCAACGCCGGCCGGAGTTGGAGAGAGCACCCATGAACCTAAAACAGTTAGTAAGACAACCGTGTCGGTGCGAGAAGACATACCAGTACACAGTGGCTTGCCAAGCGGCATCATAGAAGCCATAGAATATGTATAGAAAAAGTGGCCCAGCGTATCCTGTTTCATTCCAATCCTTCTCCGTTTCGGCGCCAGTCATTGATCGAGTAAATGTTCTCTGATGCGCCCAGCCCCCACCCCACACAATGAAAGTGAGGGCAAAAAGAACCACGAGTGCGATCTTGGCTCTGACAGAACGGCGAAGATATTCTAGATCGAGCAAGTATCCCCATATGGCAGCTGCAAAGATCTGCGCCAGCCAATACAGTAGACTGTTAAGAGCTTTGGCCCTTGTCGTGAAATAAGCGCCGTTGACAACGTTTTGTTGATAAACGTAGAACCAATTGGACGAAAAGAACATCGGAAATAGGAAAATGATGAATGGTTCAAACCGAATCGTCTCGTACAAGCCAAGTAGTTCGCTTTGCCATGTCGGGTTCTTCATCAGGATGACATACGACCCGTCTTTGCGGATGACATCGTTTGCATTGCAGAGGAGAAGAGCCAAACCTGCTCCAAAAAACATGAGGACAATGAAACCGATATAAGTACCATCGTTTACGTCGACGTTCTTGTTGCTTTTGTAATTGCTGCCGAGTGGGATCTGATATAGACATGAGTATGATAGGTAGCTAAATGATATGGGATCGGTGACTTACAAGACTTCCGAGAACGGCGCCAAGATTAAAGATTCCCCAGAACCATGCAAAGTAGTGTCCCTTCTGATGTTCATGTGGATACGATATCATGATCGTTCCTTGGGCAGTCCACAGCATCGCTGCACAGAAGCCAAGAAGAACGCCCGAGAAGAGATTGAATCCTCGGACTTTCTCTTCAAAGTGGTTCGACAGTAGCATGCTGATCATATATATGCCGTAGCCGATGCCACCGAAGGCGAGCGTAATTCTTACACCGAGTCTGTTGACGAATGTTCCTCCGAAGAAACCGACGACGGCAAATGTGCTATACAAAGCTGTGTTCTGCTACCTGTCAACACAATGTCAATGTTTGATAACGAAGTGAGGCTTACCATGTCGGTACCCAGTTTGGTGTCAACCTTTCCAACACCGCCCATTCCATTCAGCGCATTGAACATACCAGGGCACATGAAGCATACAAAAGCGACCATGCCTAACTGGATCTTTGGCGACGCATACCAAGGTAGCGTATACCCGAAGATCCGGTATTGGCGATACTTGAAACCCCGTGGTACGTCCACATTGCCGGTGGAATGGTTGTACAATAGATCCTCGCGGACGGAGGAAAGCGCCTCGGGATTATTGACTGGCGCAGATTGCCCCGCAGCGGGTGTGTTGAGAGACATGATGTTGAAATAGACTTGACAGGAATCTGAGACAAATAATCCCGGAAGTAGTTGCCTAGGACAAGTCTTCTTATTTAATGATGGTGGAATACGAAAATATTGCTGACGTGGCGAAGCACAACGTCTTTAGTATAGAAGAAAAGTCCGAGGTGGGACAGGACGTAACCGGTGTCACAATATGCTGAGAATGATTCTTCTGCAGCTTCACACCGAGATTCGTGGTGGCGTAGGGCTAAGAGTGATAGGCTTGCATGAGCATCTGATAGTCCTAGACTTAAGGTAGGCTCTGGGGGCTGGGCAAGACAATACTTGTTCACAGCCTGATATATAAAAAGAAGGATTATGTTTGGCCAGTGAGGCTGAAATCCAATGCAGGGGTATTTATAGCACTTGGAGGGGGTGATATGAATGTTACTTGTCACCCGGAATACAAGATGTCATTCAGCATGGCCCCCAAATGCTACACAAGACACGCAGAAATTGGAAGACAGGCTGACAATGTGACCAATTATATCGATAACAATTACACTATCAAGGACTTTCTATCCTTCAGAAGCCGACTGCATGATATCAACATGGCACCCATGAAAATAGTCAAGCCTGCCCAAACCCACGACGCTGTATATCCCATGCTCTTCCTCAATGCTCCGCCAACAGGAGGACCAAACAAAAGCGCAACCGACATGACCGAAAAGGCCATTCCAAACCTTGTACCAATTCTTCGCGGATCGCTTGTGAGTCTAACAAAGATAGTCGGCTGAAGCGCAAAGAAGGAACCCGTGAAGAAACCTTGGCTTATGACCGTAACGAGCAGTCGCGCTGTCGTAGTCGCAGAAATGAGACACAAACTCGTGGTTGCAAGTAACAGGGCCGCACAAATGATTGTGTTCATAGGACCGAGTCTCTGAGCAAGGAAAGCAGGAAAAATTCGTCCAAATATTGAACTGCTGTTGAGAATAGCCAATAGATTTCCGGCGAGATCTGAGGAGGCGATATTATTGTCGAGAGCGTAGGTTTGAACATAAACGAAGGGCGTATACATTCCCAGAAATACAGAGAAACAACCGAGTACAAAAAGTACGTATGGGCGATCTGTGAACGCTGTCTTGTCAAGAAGCTGTCTGCGTTGTGCTGGTCCGCTAGAGTTCGGGCCGGGTCGAAGGACAAGGTTGGAGAAAGCGAGTAGAACCAATAGCAGTAGAGCCATAGCTCGCGTCGCCCATGGTAAACTTGTTTGTTCGTTCAGCTCCCTGATCATGATGGGCAGTAGCACGCCGCCAAGTCCACTACCGCAAGCTGCGAGTCCGTTTACAAGAGGTAATCTTGTAGTGAACCATAATGAAGTGACGGCGACACTAAGAATTGATAGGCAACCAGCTCCAATACCAATCATCAATCCTTGGGTGAGAAGGTAATGCCAGTATTTGGTGCTTATGCTATGTAGTACGGTACCGATGACAATAAAGCTGGATCCAACGGCGAGTAAATGTCGGAAAAATCCTGAGTCGTATATGGGACCGACGATGAAGCCCGAAAACACCATCAAAAAGGTCTGCAGGGAACCAATGATGGATATCTGGAATGGCGTATGTGAGGAAAGCTGGTCACGCTCATAAATGGTCTGAAAGCTTCCAAAGCTTGCTATGAGACCTGGAATTAGTCTATGGTTAGTCTTTCGCTCATTATGTTGGCTTGGGATACTCACCCCAGGTACAAAAGTAGAGGCAGAATGAGCCTGCGACCTGTAGCCAGGCAATCAAGCCGCCATTTGGGATAGGACTTGGCGATGCATCCTCGACTGAAGAGGTGCTTTCGGCCATAGGGCTATCACGGGTTGTCTCTTTCGTGGCGTCCATGGCTCCTAGTGTTCTTGTCTATGCTCGTCCTGAGACGGACCCTAAGCCGACTAATGAAGGACAAATGGGCCGAAAAACAACCGGTATGCTTATCAATCTCTGCTTCTCTTACGATTCTTTGTCCAGGATCAAGATAGTCCTCGGTAATTTACTCCACAGTGGATCTCGATTAACTCAAAATCAGCACATCAAGGCGCAATGCCGTCAAAGTCTGTGCCACTCTTGACACATCTATATTCGGCCATTAATAAGAAAAGATGGAAAAATTCGCTATCCCGCTTGACAAAATTTATCTGACCACCAGAGTCTTTCTCATGACCCTGCATCAACCAAGTTCTTTTGAAATATAGCGGGACTTTTTTACTCTACCAAATTGGTGAAACAACCGAGGCCTGCCTAGCTGGGAAGGTGGTAAACATTGGACTTTTTTTTTCTTGTTCTCGAATCAAGCTAGTACGTGATCAGGAAATCGGGGACACCCGCGCGGCCAAGATGTGATTAATGCTATTCTACGGCAAAGCAAACTAGATTGAGTTCATGTACTATTGACAGGCATGCATGATGCATCACCTACCGAGACGGGGAATTCTTTACGATGGGAGCTTGCAGGGTGCAGAATATGGCAGATCCCAGATTTTAATGCTCTGTTGTGGCAAAGCAATCACGATTGACTTCAAATAATGCCACTAACGGCATGGCACGATTCATGTCTTTACGAGAGCGGTAATTCTTTACGGTAAAATCTTATCAGATGAGGAATATTGTAGACGTTTATGTCTAAAGTTCCCAATATCGCAAGGATTGTGTCAAGATTGCCTCGGCGAATGCATTTTGATTCGCCTAAAATTGTGATATTTTTGGATAGAGATGTCTAATATTGACATGCTTTACAATTGTTTAATTACACATAATGTAAAAAATATGCAACAAGAGAAGAGGGCGAAGAAAAAAAGAAGAAGAAGAAAACGGTATAAGGAACAGATTTGGTTAGACACGATATTTGTTCAATAGATGTTCACAACTAATTGAAATGATCTACCCTACATTTCACCTAAACTTTACGAAGTATGCATCCAAATAGTTTTTCCATGCCTCATCTTCGGCCGTGCCAGCATATCCGACATACATATCCGGCCGAACAATCACAATAGCCGAGGCCTTGTTTGCCCAATCAGCAAAGAAAGTCTTGTCACAATCCCTGTCCTGATCCAGCTGGACATGGCCATTGGTTGTACCACCAGGCAAGATGGTGTAAACAGGAGCCGACGTCGACCCGTTGGGAAGACGATTGCCAATAGCCAAGACAATGAATTCGCCGTATGCGACATTCTGATAGAGTCGCGTGGTCTCCCCGGACGTTGCCGTCATGACCACATCTGGACATCTGTATCCAGGTCTCCATATGCCGTGTTCAGTACCCTGCACTAACGGAGTGGCGAATTCGCTATAGTTGACACCCATGCCTGTACAAGTTAATTGGCTGGCTCGGAACTTCGGAATTAGACATACCTGTGATGAAGCCGGCATTTCGTTCGATTGTGGAGACGTATTTCTTGGCTGTATGCACCGTGTCCCTGACTAGTGCTGCAGCCACTCCGATAACCTGAGCAGCTGTGGATCGACGCTCAACATCATAGCTGCCAAGGATAGCCTTCTTTGCTTCAGTGGTGAGGTTGGAGGGTTTTGCAATTGCTGCTAAACGCCATGCAAGAGCAAAGGCATCCGAGACGCCTGTGTTGAGGCCTTGGCCACCGTTGACCGAGTGAACGTGTGCAGCATCTCCAGCTAAGATGATCCTTCCATAGCCTTCGTTGGAGATGAAGGAGCTGGCGAGGCGCTCCTTGACTACAAAGTGTTAGTAGATAGTAAATATTTCAGAGCAACAGACGTACCGTGGAACGTGCTGAACCACTCAGTTTTGGTAAACTCGACTCTATAAGGAGCGAGATGCTCTTTGATAGACTCTTCCGCCAACTGTTGAGTAATCTCTCCCTTGAGCAAAACATAGAATCGAGACATGCCTCGCTCTCTTGGAATCCATGCCACACGAGACTCTTCATTAAGCTCAAAGGTGATGATTTCAGAACACGTAGGAAAGTCAGTATCTAGAAATGTATCCAGGACTGCCCATGTCATTTCAGGTTTGGTGCCAGTGAAAGGAATGCTCAGAGTGTTTCTGATGAATGATCGTGCACCATCTGCACCAACGACATACTTGCTGGAAACCTTTCGACCAGAACTTGACATTACTGTAACAGACTCTTCATCCTCAGCGACGTTGATGACGTGTTCGTTATAGCTGACAGAATCACCTAGACGGTTGCGCATAACCTGTTCGACGACAGGTTGCCCGATCATGAGGAAGTTCTTGTGAAGAGCATGCTCAATGCCAACCCACCACTCGTTCTGGCGAGACTTGAAGTCACCAGATTTGAAGGTTGAACTGGCTGTTGATTGTTAGAATTAATCATTGATAATATCATTTTTCCTTACTATTGCACTTTAGACCATCTGTGAGTAGCTCATCAAGGATGCCAGCAACCTCAAAATACTGCTGAGTTCGGGCGTTCAGAGCATCAGCTCTACCAAGCTCCAAACAGGAAGGCTTTTCGTCTGTCAAAATATTGTTAGGCTTTCGTTCATGTCAAGGATTGATGTAGCTTACCCAGGACGCGGACTGAGATGCCCAATGGTTGGAGAAGAAGGGCAACAAAGAGGCCGGTAGGACCACCACCAACGATTGTAACATCAACTTGCTCCATGTTTGATGATGTTGTCACTTTTAGAATGTTGTAGTATCTCAAAAAGATGTATTAAAGCGTGAATGACTTCAGTTTCGTCGTTCAATGGTTTATGGGACTTATGACAAGATAAGTCATCAAAGAACTACTCTCATACGGCCTACCCAATTGAGATTAACTAAACCATCCCAGGCGATCAAGGATAAGTAACACAAATGTCTCATCTGAACAACCATATCCTAGCACTTACACCAAACAAAGCCCCAATTTTTCCATCGCCTCAAGTTCAACTCCTACGAGATGAAAGCCGAGTGGGATAGCCGAGTGGGATGCTGATCATGCGAGCGGACCGTCCCCTGGCGAAAATCCAAGTTTTTACGAAATAGATCCAGCTTGATGTAAAAACATTTCATATTACGGAAATACCATGGCGACTAATGTGGCTTGGCATCCACATAGGATGGGCTGATACCTTCTAATCTGGGATCTCGTCCGTGTGGGGACGGGGATGTTTGTCACAATTTTCCAGCTTCCTGATGAGGCGATTCCTTCGGATAAGGCGATGTGACGAGGCTAAGTGTTTTTCCAAGTAATTGGTGATTGTACGATGGCCCACTGATGAAACGATACGGTATTTTTCACGAGTTGCCTTAGTAAGTAAAACGAAAATGGAATGGAGGGATAGTTGTAACAAGTTTAGATGTACTATTGTCTGTACTGAACAGTATAGTTTATAAGATTCATTGTCCTTCACTATCCATTGTCGGAAACAGTTCAATCTTATTTCATCAAGCGTTGCATTCACTTCTACATACCCGCATATCTGGCCGTTTGTTCAATCACCATGGCTGTATCTAGTCATCGCCCCGTGACCTCGTTCCCCTTTGGAACAATGGTTCCACAAGCCAGTATTGAGCCATTCATGCTGGCTCTCGACCGTGAGGCTCTCGAGACTTCAACGAAGATTCTCGACATCATCGGAAGATATCGCATGAAACAAGATGAGCATGTCTGTTCACAATCTGATCAATCAGCTCTCAGATTCATCGCCCTTATTTACACACATGTAAAGGCTAGCAACCCAGTTCCTTTGTGTCTCCCAGCATTCCCATTCAAGTCACCAAACTCATCCTCAAAAACATTGGGAAAACTCCCTGACAAGGGCGAAGAGATTGCTCTTGCTCATCTGAATGGCCTCTGCAATGCTATTGGCGACGTATACACGCCAGGTGCCAAGCTTACCATTATTTCGGACGGACTTGTGTATAATGGTATGTCAAAATTTTAGGATGGCGAGGAAGTAGACTAACAAGAACAGACCTGCTAGGTGTTCCGGATAGAGATGTCTGGGCATACGGTGAGACTCTTCGATCACTCGCAGCCGAAAAGGAATTCCACAACATTACCTTTTCACGGCTAAGAGATCTTGTCGAGATCGACTTGCCGCAAGAACTCGACGAGATGACCTACGTGGCAAATGCATCAAACTTTCGCCGCGCGCTTCTCAACACCTTCAGTAAGCCTGGCTGGAGCTGGGATCAAGTTCGACAATTAGACGACCAGTGTATGACTTATCGGGGCTACATCAAGTTTCTCCAGACAGATCTAGAGACAGTCTATCCTGTTGGTGAAGGTCGCACCAAGTCCAAGTACAAGAGAGGAATTGAGTATATTGCGAAGCAGATGATGGCTCGTGGAGATGTGAGTTTGCAAACTGATGAGACTCAATGAGTATTCAGCTAACGTTGCAGGCCTTCGCGAATGCTGTTCGACAAAAGTACCCTGATCACGTCAGGCTGTCGATTCATCCATCAACTGGTGCTCACAAGCTTTCCGTCAGCTTGTTGCCAACAGATTCGATATACACTACCCCCTGGCATTGTAGTGTTGCGTACAGACTGGATGGTACAATCCGGACAGGTATGCGATCGGAATTTGACAGTGACGACACTTTAGAACTGGTCTACGACAACGGGAGACCTTCACACTACCGTGAAAAGTCACCTCTCCTCTCATGGGCCGATGACAAAGGTGGCATCGTCGTTGACCCCATATATCCTGCGGGATTGACAATTCGTCCTGCCAATGGACCTGGATCATTGACTCTCGATGATATCGACACCAAGAAAGTTCGCGCTTTATCAGAGCTCAACTCTCCAGTCGTTCTGAAGGGATTTGTCAAAAAGCCCAATCGCGATCGTTTCATTGATCTCAGCCACCGCTTCGGAACACCGTTACCCTGGAAGTTTGGTCTTTTGCTCGAAGTCAAGGATCGCGGTGCAGACGCCCGAGGTTTGAACAATGTCCTTTCAGCTGAGCCTATGCCATTCCACTATGATGGCTTGTTCAAGGTGGTAAAGGAGACGGATGAGGATGGAACTGAGAAGACAGTGTCAACACCCCCACAGTAAGTACTATATTTGTCAATAGTGATCAAGTGGCTAATTGAGTGACTAGGTTCCAACTTTTCCAGGGTGCCACATCTTCACCAAGAGACACTGGATTCACGCTCTTCTCTTCATCAACCCTATTCTTCAAGTACCTCCCGACATGGCTCAAGAAAGACATTTCAAAACTCACATGGACTGTTGCAACAACAGCATTCGACAACACAATCTTGAGAGGCCTACCCCTGGCCATCGACCACCCCACGACTGGAAAGCCTTGCCTTCGATATCATGAACCTTGGCCTCAGTCCAAGACCGTGTTTGATGCTTCTGAAGTCACTATCGATGGCCTCGAGAAGACGGAGAGTGCTGCTATCACCGATGCTATTGATTCAGTTCTTTACGATCGCCGAGTTGCGTTGTATTATGCTTGGGATAAGGGCGATATCCTGGTTAGTGATAACATCTTGATGATGCATACGAGGAGCGACTTTACTGCGGGTGTTGATCGGGAACTTTGGAGGATTCATTTTGAATAAATACCTAGTATGGTTAACTCTAAGCCGAAATTTCATGTTATTTAAGTTATAGAATTAAAAAGCCAAAGCTTTGCTGTACTCAATGTCATCTTATACTATAATAATATCTTCCAAGGTTCCCTGTTCCATTGCTGCCAGACATCTGTCTCGCATCTGTCTTCTTGCATGTTCAGCATTTGTAGGATCTGTATCCCGCTCATATGACCTCCCAAGACCCACTCTGCGATAGCGCGGGGGGTCGTTGCTTGGATCTGCCAAGGAGGTTGACGATACGAGTATCAGAAAGAAGGCCGCACAAACCTGATCTTCGTCTACTTCCTCGAGATCTAAATCGTCGATATACAGCGTCAATGGAACAGCTACCAGATCAAACTTTTTATCCATGTAGTCCTCCAGAGAAAGTGAAGGCAAGTTAAATCTGGAGGGATCGAGGGTTACCCTAACGCCAAAGAGCGCGTCTGCGTCGCCAAAATATAAGACTTCATTATCGACCGCATCGCATGGGGGATCGCACGGGTGAAGTTTGATACAAGACAGTTGAACCCAACCACCGGTAACCTGACCGAACGGATTTTCAAGATTTTTCAAATCAACCTTTGCGTCTTTCATGACAGCAAGGCTTTGAAGGTCCTGTGGACCTAAGAAAACTATAGGGTGGTCAACGGACGCCCAAGACCAGGATGGTGCTGTGTAATGTTTTGGAGTGCTTCTTTCTGGATGTTTCCAGTCAACCATCCAGACAAGGTCCCAGAGGAGATTTCTCCGCCACAAACCAGCAAGATACTCTTCGGCAGGGTCACCATTGAGAGCTTGTTCGAGAAGCAAGTGTGCAGCCAACCCCCCGATTGCTGGGAGCTTGTCGCTTTCGACGGTTATATATCGCTGTGTGTACCTCGAAACTATAGGGCCCCAAGCATCTTCAAGCTTATCGTTGTCTTTTGCTGTCGCCTTTCTGTGTATTTTGAAGTCTGGTTCGCTGTCCCCGATCTCCATGTGATTATCCTGTGGATGGAAGCCTGACCGACATTCGAAATACATCTGATCGTTGGCGAAGTGTACTGTTCTCGGTGACAAGTATCGCTCCTGAAGGGCCCAAGCACGTTTCGATAACGGCTCTCCGTCCAGATCCATGATGTTGATCAAGTGTGAAATACGGCGCACAGACATCGGACATATGGCAATGTTATCGTGCATTCCATCTCTGTAGAAAGGTATATATCGATATTCAGGGCCTTCTCTAGGTCCCAGAAACCCTTCTGAACAATTTTCTGCCCTGCTAGCGGCGATAGTAAGGTATGCGTTTCCGTATACATCACACATTCGCGCTGACTCGCGCACCCAGTCGTCATTGTCGTCTTGTAGTATACAAAGACTGTCAATCCAAATATAAGGGATTCCCAGTTGATGAATTAACGAAAAAGCATCTTTGAAAGTTTTTGGAAAGGCCTCGAGAGGTAATCCTTCTTCGAGTTGGTTCTTAGTGTCATTGTTCAGTGTAAGGGGCTGGGCAGAACCCCAACAATGACTCAGGGCGACATAATGAATATCTGATATGATAGAAGTACACAGTGATACCTTTCCTTTCTCATGCTCATATCTTAAGAGACGCGTTGGCTTTATTATGTTGTTGACAGAATGTTGATGGTGAGTTGAACAGTTTGATAACCATCTACTGATGGAACTAAGGTTATCTTTCGATATTGGTGATTTTGGAATGGTACGACCGTGAATAGTTTGGATAAGTGGACTATCTTTAGCGGTTATTAGTCTATTGACTGGCAAAGAAATATCGAAACATCCTGGTTCTTGCCTGGACTTACCTTGGTCGACATAAAAGCCGACTGCTCCTAACAGCGAATAGTGCGGAGAGCCATTTTGGTTATCTGATGCCATCAACTGAATCCCCTGACCTTTACGAAGGCCACATAAGAATAGCCCTTCCCCGGACGGACTATGGACCCAAAGACTAGTGTTACCCACGGCCTCCTCCAAAAACTTAATCATACTCCTAGCACTCTGCAATAGAGCGCGGCAAAGATCACATCCTTCAGAGGCCCGATATAGGTCTTCCATATCTTTATGATATGGAATAACGAGATCTTCAATTTTGTAATCCGCGCGATAGCGTGTGTCTACGCTGAATTGGTAAAGAGTTTTAGATTCTTCGAAAGCACCAAGGCCTATTTCGCCCCACCAGCTAGGAGTAAAATATGGCTCGAGTCTGAGCCGCATAAGAGCATTGAGATCCAAGTCAGAACATAGTTCGCAAAGCATGGTCGTGAAAATGAAGGAGAAATAAAATTGGTTCTGTGATTATTTGCAGCAGTAGTAAAAGCCACAAACAGAGTGATGACAGAACATAGCCCAGCTCATCACGTGCCAGGACTCTACCCCTTACCCTGGACCTTAAAAACCCATCTCAAATCATTCGGTTGAAACAGAACTTTGTTCCATTTACCTTGAGTCTTAATGATGTCAATCTCCCTTGTTTGGTCAGCAATACTTAATTCCAGACCTTAGCTGTTCACGATCTTTCTGCATGAAGCTCTTTGCTCTCCGCAGCTGAAACTGCAGCCTTTTACCGCCATCATCACCAATATCGTGGTTGATATTAAAGTCGAGCAGAATGCGCTCCCTCACTTCCCCAGACAAGCCTGCACCACTCAATATGTTGCCTTCTCTCGGACCATGGCCTGCTAGAACGCTAACGAGACCGAAGCCGCCAGAAACAGGAGATGAACAAAGCATGATGCGAATGATTAAAAGAACCAAGCCAACAATGGGCTGGGCGAGAAGAACGAGTGCCAAAAGAGGGGTGCGCTTCAGAACACCAACTGTCTTCCAAGCCTCATCTTGCCTGTGATACTTGAATTGTTCCATGGCTTCCGATGACAACTGGTTTGTCGGAGATCCAATGCCGCAGTAAGCCGCCAGTCGGGACCAGAAAAGCGACGAAATTACAGCTGTCAGCCTTATTTGGGCTGCTTCATCAAGCTGCTTTGTCAACAAATCGCTGACAAAGTCGCTCAATATGAATGAAGCGTCGTTCAGATGAAGAGTTGCACAACCTTCAGGAAATTCTTTATCGAAGTTCCCGCCTTTGCAATTCCCATCAATTAGGTCAACGGAACTGCGCGTGATTTTCCATTTTCCGTTGCAATTTAGTCGCTGACTTGAAAACTCCAGGGCCTCTTGTTGAAATCTGTCTTTTGAAGGTGCAATCTTTCTGTCTTTTCCGTGAGGGGTAAGAAGGACAAAGAATTGATCGACTTGTGCCTGTGGCCACAGTGTGAATAGCCACTTCTTCCATTTGTAAAGAGACATTTGCCGAGGAGATTCGTTATCGCTGGACTTGAAACGTTTATCCCACCACTCCTTGTCGTCACGGTGTTGATCAGCTTCCGTGTTAAGATGCCATGCTAATCCATAGACATCACTTCTCACTGTGTAATATTGTTGGACCTCGAGCTGGGCCCTTAGCGAATTGACATAGTATGGGCTTGGCCCGTCCAACATGGCAACTGTGATGGATTTGCTTGGCAGTACCAGCATATTGAAACCAAAAGGTGCCGAGTGGGAGGGCAGTTTAGTTAAATTGTTAAACATAAATGGGATAGTCGCGTTGGCCATGAGAGAAGAGCCGGAAGAAAAGTTGGCGAGACCGACAGGACCAGTGAGTCCGTATTCGCCACCGCTTGCAAACACTGGTGTTGTGATCCTTCCTCCAACTAATGTTTTGTAGCCAATGCTAAGAAGAAGAGGGAAGGCAAGAGAAGCAGACAGAAGAAATGTCCAGCGCTGAGAGCCTCGGCGCATATTCAGTAGACTGCCCAAAACACTCTTTTTCACAATGACATCGTAGTTTTGCAAGAGACTAGCCCATCTTGTCTCAAGTTGAAGAAACACAATGGTTGAAAGCTTACTTGTGCAGAGATCCGTGATGGATAGCATCAAGCCGACAATGATGAGTTGGTACTTCTGTCCGAGGTTCGCGGCTGTCGCAGGATGGAAGCAACAGATGAGACCCACGATACTGCAACAGATGCTCAGAAGGAGTGCCGCAATTTCTGAAAGGTCGCAGAGATGTCGTTTCATAGGTTTACCTAGTCCATGGTGCTCGTGACCGCTATTGAATGGCTCGTAAGCTGATACATCGTCGCTGGGTTGGATCTTGTGGCGAGGAGGGGAATATGGAAAGCTTGACATTTGGTTCGATACTACTGTCAATGGCAACAATTGTGAAATAGAATTGTGTAGGACTGAGGAGATATGGCCACTAAGTAGAAATAAGTAGCAATAAAATAAAGGAATAAACTACACAGAGCAAAAACGACATTGCGGCTGAAAGTCCCCATCCTGTCATGCCCGGAGCAAATACTATTGGAATACCAAGTGGATGGACCTTGAGCTCAATACTATGTGACCTTAATATTGATCCTTCTCAGTTGGGTGGTGTCCTCACCAATCACAACGCGACACGATACCAGCTGAACATCAAATCGACTGTCAATTGTGAACACCATCTGTTGCTTATATAGACCAGGCTCTAGAAAGACTTCAAATGCAGTGAGACACTTCATGCCCGACATTTATGAGAAGTTGCATGCCGCTGTTGGCGTATGGAAGGGTACACAAAGTAGTAAACCGAGACTCTTCGTCTCGCTGAGATATTGTGATATGGCGATTGAGGCCAACCATCAGACTCGGCTCTGGGTGGCAATATTCCAGAGCCTGATTTCCAGCCTGCGATTCCAGCAGTGGCTTTATGAGCTGAAAACGTGTTGGCTGTCACAAAACTAACATGTGATGGAATAAATCAGGCTCTCGGCTATTTGTCCACCATATCGCGATATTCTAATTTACTGTCAACATGGTTACCTGTGGGATTAACGTCTATCTCTTAGCACATCAAGCCGCTTTGGTCGACTTGTGTCTCGCTTGTATCGAATAAGATCAGAATTAAGACACAGATATACTTTTTTAGTCTCTTAAATTGTGTGATTGAGATTCGATAGAGTTATAGAATTACTTTCAACTGGTGAGTAGCATCACTTTTACACTGTTCTGAGCCCCGGTCGATAATATCACGACTCTCTCAGCTCGGCTCCTCGAGATGTTTGCATATCCTACATGGCCTACGCTGGCGAGACCAGCATCGACCTGTACCTCATCGATAATACTGGTCAGCCCCGAATATCTTACGAAGTCCGGCTGAAAGTGCGCAGGACAACAAACAGACCTAACCTGCGTTTCAAGTGGATCCAGAGCACCTCCTTAGCGACCCAGTTGGCCCCCACCGCTGACCTGCTCGTGGTCTCGACATACTCAAGTCTCATGTTGATTCGTCCACCAAAGATGGCTTCGTTGTCTTGGTGGTTGATCCCGAGTTGGGCCGCTGCCTTGCTCATTTCTTCGAGTAGTCGCCGTCATTTACTACATTCGATTTGCTGCTGAGCAGATGACTCACCAAGCTCGGTTTCCACGGTGCGCCACCTAATGAGGTCTTTCAAAGTGGTTCATTTCATGCATCAGACAAGTCATACGTGGAGAGGAAGCTAGCACCATGAATGGGGACTGCAGGCGAGTTGAAATCGAAAACTTATTTTATGCTATTGTGACAAGATTCTTAGAGCTTCTTTTGACAACCTAAAGTTCATTTATTCGATCTTTCATCGAGCTTTTTATAGATATAAGCGCCAGCACCAGACAAATGTAGAATGTGCGCGACAGCCCGATGTAGAGCGAGTAACCGGGCCGACGGCAAATCAATGCTTGTGTCTTCGGCAAGAAAAAGGGTTCGAGTAACTGGCTGATTGATCGCAGGCGGCAGGAATGTCTTTATGACATATGTATGCTCTGCTTCTTCAACTGGCTCGAAATACATGCGAAAGTTACTGAAACAAAAATGATTTGTTGCAGTTAGGGTCAGGCGATTACATGAACCGTTTTTGCCAATCAAGTCGGCAACCCCACCGTCAAGCATGTTTAGTAACTGTCTAGTGCAGGTATTTGCAAATATCTGTTATAGAGTCAGTTATGTTACGCAGCAAGTTGAGGATGGAAATTGATACCGGCTCTCCCGAGGAATCGAGCGTTGTGAGAGATTGCGGTAGAATATTGGTGGCCACCAGACTATCAAGGTTATATCCAGTACCAAACAACCGCGTGCCGTCGTCGTCAACAGCGCCACCTTCGCCATGTCTG
This sequence comes from Fusarium sambucinum, assembly GCF_050947815.1. Lineage (NCBI taxonomy): Eukaryota > Fungi > Ascomycota > Sordariomycetes > Hypocreales > Nectriaceae > Fusarium > Fusarium sambucinum. Next base: position 8,499,434 of record NC_139293.1, on the reverse strand, counting down.
TCGTAGCGCTCCATGGCTTCAGTTACATCGAACTTGCGTGACACAACACACCGATGTCTGTCTCGTTTGAGACAGGCTGAGTAAGAAGCCGTGTTTGGTTGTGGTTTATTTTCGGTCGATGCCTTGACTGCAGAGGTGTCAGTGATATGCGAATTTCGCTTTATATAGAAACCTTACGAAGAAGGTAGAAGCCTTTTATTAGATGGTCAGCAAATCCATAAAGACGCGTTTTGAAGTCATGTCCGGGTTCGATATTGTCTTGATAGAATGATAATCCTAGATGAACGTACGCATCGAACAAGAACATGTCTTTCGATAGTTGGTTGCAAGAATATTCGTAGGTAAATTTAACGAGCTTCACCCTGTTATATTGGTCTGGTGTGATCTTGATTTCATCAGTACCAAACATAGCAATAACTTCATACAACCGTTGAATGGCCCGGGCCCGATTACACTCAGACAGAAACCCCGATGACTCGAGGTTGGAAACGGAAGATGTCGAAGTCATGTTGTATAGAAGGCAATAGAGACTTTCCTTGGTTAATTGGCTGCACGATGAGTGTTTGACGAGTCCACTTGGTTTGTTGATGTGATGGTGAAGAAGGGAAGGAGGATGCGTAGTGCAGGTATCGCAATATATACTGTCACCGTATGTAACTCTAAGATATTTAAAGTTACTAATAGTTTTGCTATATGTTCAAAAAATTGCTCCACGCCCTTTTAAGTTTCTCTAAAGTCACATAGAGTTCAGAAGTAGCTCTGTTATCAGTCTATCAGGTAGCAGAAAAACAAATAAGTTTTAAGAGCTACAGTCTAATGAGCATAAATTGACCTACTAATTCGTCTGTTATGCTTCCAGTGGTCAAGGCTTGTAATATGTTGTCAAAGTTATTTTTCATAACATGAATCTATTAGTTTTGTAAAAAGGAAAAGAGAATACGATCCTAGAGCTTGTTGACATCTTTGCCTTAACAAATTTAAGTTATTCAATGTTTAGCCTACAATCGTAACTTTATAGTCCACGTAGTAGCATACGGCTGCTTGAAACACTCAGATCGTAGTTTATCATTCTCCGGCATACATTACCCCATACTACCAAGTGACTCTATCTGTTTCTATTCGTCCCGCAATGCAGCTGAGATCGCCTTCATACCACCCTCAAGCTCCTCACGTGATGGCCATCCATAACCAAGTCGGAAAAAGCTATCAGAAAGCTCAAACCAATGACCAGGACCAACATAGGTGTGATGCTTGTTAAGAAGCCTCTCGTAAAATGCCGGCAATCCCCCTCTCGGCTCCTTCTTGATTCTAGGGAAGCAGACAACACCACCTGTCGGCTTAACCCACTCCAGCAGCTCTTCGCTTTCGATCCACGATTCAACCATGCGAAGGCGAATCTTCATCTCGTCTGTTGTTTTGGTGAGGATCTGCTCGCGTCGAGAGAGGACATCTATCGCAATCCATTCGTTGATGACACTGCCGCTAATACTGATCTGTTCCTTAGCAGCTAGGAAGGTTTCCTGAAGTTTCTTATTCGTGCTGATGAGCCAGCCGACACGGACGCCAGGCATGCCAAAAGACTTCGACAATGAGCTGACACTCAGAACATGATCGCCTAAAGAAGCCGCCACGGGAAGTTTGTCGCCAAAAGCGATGTCACGATAAGTCTCGTCCACGAGAAGCAGAACACCTTTTCTCTTAGTAATAGCAACAAGACGATCAAGTGCCTCCCGAGAGAGGGTAGAGCCGGTAGGGTTATGTGGGCATGTCATAGAGACGAGCCGAGTGTTGTGCTTAATGGAAGCCTGAATCTCTTCGACGTTGGGCTGGAAGCCGTTCTCGAAAGTGACATCAATGTAAGATATCTCACATCCTACAGCCTTTGGCGTTTCCAGATTTGTTGCGTAGTTGGGGCGCACCACAACAAGATGGTTCGGCTCCGATGCAGGTGTATTCCCCAGCTGTGAAGCGGTAATGATAAACAAGGCCCCAGCAGCGCCTGACGTGATGAGGACATCGTCAGCGGTGACATTGGCGTCGTTGGCGATGAGCTCCCGCAGTTTGGTCTCACCACGGTGTTCGTTATATAGCAGCGTCAAGTTCGGAATTTTGAGGTTCAGAGACTCGAGGGTTTGGTCGGTGATGGAGCTCTCGGAGAGGTTGTACTTGATCTTGTCGTAGCCATACTCTTCAGGTGACTCGATCTCAATAGGCATGCGCTCGAACTTCATGTTTGCGGTGATAGACTATTTTTGCGAAAGAGTTAATACGTATAAAGCAGTACTAGGGGTATGTGTCTCACCTAAGAAGAATAGATCAGAGACTGCATAGGTGTTTCAAGAGATGAAGTTTCTAACATGTGAGCTTGAGGTGCTTGAGAAGGTATTTAAGTAGAACAGCTCGAGCAACAGTTGACGTTTTCCTAAGAGTATCATGATTGGCGCTTCGACTTGCCCTCCCAGAATGCGTATTAAGCCGAGTATACCCCACCGGTCACAGACGCGCACTACTACAGATACAGGTTAGACTCCCATGTACTCTCCCAGGTGGCTTCACTTTGGTCAGCACAAACCAAGAACAGTATCTGACAGGTGGAAAATACGGCGCTAGTCAGTATCTCAAGACAATCATATCAGCAATACACGACTTCCCATCTGAAACGACAACCCCGCCCCATCCTGATCACGATGCTGCATCGCCCAACAGTTCTTCATAATCTTAAGCACAGTGCCACTATTTCCGATACCTCCACATTCTCTAATGAGATTAGTCAGGAGTGACTCAAAGAAGCCTTGCTGCTCAGTTTCTGCCATACACCCGATGATGTAGAGAGGCCAAACGAGACCCTGGAGTGTGATGGCCCGGGGCCAGTCTCGAAGCAAATCAACGGCCTTTGCAACCGTCTCCTTGATCTCGGGAAGAGATGCCCAAGGACCCGAGACTATAGTGCTTGATAGGACCAGCGCGGCCAGGGCGAAGATGTGCGAGACCCATGTCGCATGAGGAGTTTCAGTATCAGCCTGTTGAGTAATTAGTGCCCGTGTCAGTCACAAGGTAGTTTTGTCTTAAAGGTACTCACGTTTTGTGCCACTTCTAGTTCTACAATACCATTTTGTAGTCTTGTCTCAATATTTTGACATTTAATCACCAATTCTGGTACACTCAACGTCCTTTTGTCCTGCATGTCCTCTTTCCAGGCTTGGAGATGTGCAAGGTCGCCGATTGCAACCATAACCCAGTTATAACAACCCATCAAGTCGGCCATTTCAAGATCAGACTCTTCGAGCCATTGTTGATACGCAATTCGCGGCACTCGACCTGTCGAGACACATGCCAAGATATCAAACCATAATGCTTGAGTTATAAGAAAACTGAAATCCGGATGGGATTCCTCGCCACTGTTTATACTCACTGGAGAAACCGATGGGTTATTGGAGGATGAGGACTTTCTGAGTGCTTTTGGTGAAATCATGCCGAGAACAGTCATGACAGCATCAAGGTGAGGAAGCCAGTCATATTCTGCTCCGTTAAAAACCTATAAACAATCGAGCCAAGTTAGAATCCTTCAAGACCCATCTACCACTCCTGTTGTTACCTGAAAGCTTATCAGCGTCATGCTTGCAGCGAGAAATTCCGCAAGTTTGGGTTTATCGCTGAGTAGAGTCTCGATCTCAGTGCGGCGCGAAAACTCGCAAAGCTCTCTTAAAGCCCTCGAGTAATATTCGAAGGCTTCTTGGTTATAATGGTAACCTTGCTGTTGGGGGACTTGAATTGCATTTCGGTGCCTGGCGGCGAGAGCTAGGGCAGCGCAAGACAGGGAACCGCCGTTGCTGAGAAACAAGAGGAGCCATCCCCTGTCACCTAGACGGGAACGGATGCGGAAGTAGGGGAATTGCCAGCAAAATACATGATCCAGATAGTACATGATTAGAGATGCCGATTTAGGTTGTAAGATATATGAGGGAGCTGAAGTCTCAGGGCATAGGCTAACTTGTGGGCTTGTTTCCCCTTGGGCCGTGGGTTGAGTCTGAAGGTCTAGGTGAACGTGGTCTGCAACATCTCCTGGCTGCAAAGGAGATAAATGACTAGTGGCATCTTGGACTGGAGATGGCTGTAGCGGAGATTGTCTAGCAGTAGGCGTTGTATCCTTCTCTCTTTGTCGACCACTCTTCCGGGCTCGTCGGGCATTCCGAACATTGAGCTTGATATCCTTCTTGATGCGTGTAAGCTCCTGTTTTTCGGCCGCTGACCCATCCATCCACACGGGCTTGGGGCCATAACCGTGACATGGAATGCATCGGTCTTTGCACTCTCTACATGCAGGGACGTGAAGGTCGCATTTCCTATGTCTGAGTTTGCAGGTCCAGCAACCACTTGGTTTCATGACGACTGCAGTCCTTTCCCACGAGATTGAATTCTTTCCCACTAGGTTGCGTGTTTTTTGGGAGACTGAGCTTTGGGAGACTAAGATTTGTCTGTGGGATTGGTGGGGTTTTTGAACAGTAAGTTACCCGCCATCTCTAGCTTCTACCGAATCAGAGCCCATTCCGAGTTCAAAATTAAGTCTCCCATCTTGATTGATCTAATGAAATGGGAGACTAATCCGCATTCTGTTAGACCTACATTAACATCCACTATTCCCATAAAGTAGCTCCATGCAGTATCGAAAGAGCCATATCACCAAGTGGGGTTGGGCTGAGGCGCTTCGATTTACTCTCCCAATTCAACTTTCCCAGAGCCAAATCTGCAACCATGGAATAAAGCTCGGAGTATAATAGACGAGGTAGAAGAAGGACATATCTACATGATGCCTTCTTCAATCACTTGTCCAGTTAAACGCATATCAAAATTATATTCTTCAATCACCAAAACGAACTAGTAGCTATGACGCCCAGCAAGCTTTTCCGCAACGGGCGGATCCTGACTGAATCCAATGCCAAATACGATACACCAGTCCAATTTGCCGATAGCATGCTGGTTCAGGGCGGCAAGATTGCCGCCATGGGATCCTATCAAGACATTGCAAATGGTATCGAAGACCTCGAAATCCATGACCTACAGCAGCGTGTCGTGCTACCGAGCTTTATTGATGGGCATATGCATCTTCTACTTCTCGGGCAATCCCTCCGCAAGTTAGACCTTACTAAATGCACCAACCTCGAAGACATCCGGTCAACAATCAAGGCATTTTCTATCGCAAACCCGCAGCTGGATACGATTATGTGCAGAGGCTGGATGCACTTTATGACTCCGAACGGAGTAACAGCGGATCTGATCGATGATATTGATCCACGACCTATCTTTATCGACAACAGTACACTGCACTCATGTTGGTGCAACTCAGCGGCATTAAAGGTCCTAGATATCGAAGACATGCCTAATCCCGCAGGAGGCAAGATCCATCGGTATGCCGACGGCAAGCCTTCCGGTTTACTCGATGAAGGAGCTATGATGTCTATCATCTGGCCATTCCAAGCAAAATCATCCCCCAAAGAGGAACGCATCGAAGCCATCCGCGCCGCCATCGAGAAGTACAATGCTGCTGGCTATACCGGCCTGGTAGAGATGGCTATGGATGAGGAGGCCTGGGATGCCTTAGTCACTTTGTTTGGAGAGTCAGATCACGCTATTCGCATCGCGGCATACTGGCTCATTAGGCCCACCACAGACCACGAAGAGAACCTAAGACAAGTCCAGCGTGCAGGCGAGCTGAGCAAAAAGTTCAACAGCTCGACCAGCCCGAATTTGCGACTTGTTGGTGTCAAACTTATTTGTGATGGTATCATTGATGCTTGTACTGCATATCTCTCGAAGCCCTACTCTCCACTGCCGTCCTGCTTTCCGCCTCCGATCTGGGAAACAGAGTACCTTGAGCCTGTTGTCAAAGAAGCCAACGGTCTTGGGTTGCAAATTGCACTCCACGCCATTGGAGACGCCGCAATCAAGATGGCCATCGACTCATTAGAGAAGTACGGCACTCCAGGACGCCGCCATCGCATAGAACATCTAGAGCTTGCATCACCAAGGGACGCTCAACGACTTGGCGAGCTTGGCCTCACAGCATCTATCCAGCCCGTCCATGCCGACCCATCAATCTTACAAGACTGGCCGAAACTCCTGGGCGAGGACCGTTGTTCTCGAGCCTTTGCCTATCGTGAGTTTGCAGACGCTGGTGCTCTCATGGCACTAGGAAGCGACAGCCCTACGTCACCTTGGCTACCCATGCACAACCTCTATGTAGCAACCACGCGGCAATCGTCTCGAAAGCCAGGCTATGGAAATCCTGTAAATGAGCATTTTCGGCTTGGCTTGTGCGAGTCTATCGTTGCAGCGACTAAAGGGGCCGCACGAAGTGTGTTTGAGCATAGGACAGGAAGTCTCAAGGTTGGGAAGTTGGCAGACTTTGTTGTTGTTGATATGAGCCTAGACCCAAACAAGTTGCTGGAGGCAAAAGTTAAAGAGACTTGGTTTGAGGGCCAACGTGTTTGGAGCGAAACGGCAGAAGTGGCAAAGTAGTTATCTAGTTTCTTGAAAGTAAAGTGATAGCTCGTAACAACTTTGTTTGTCAATCTTTTTGTATTTAATGAATTATATCCCAATCATTGCGTAGCCGAGTTTAAATAAATAACGAATAAAATTGTACGAAAACATGCTATCAATGACGTCTTGTGGCCACCCCCTCCGATTTGAAAGGGGCTTGATGTTACTCTAATCCAAAGAATATTGTTCTTCCTTCATTTCAAGAACGCGATGGCATTGTTGTTGAGCTATGAATGATTGGCCCAGGTGATGAATCTCAACCTTGCCTGTATCCTTAGAATTAACTTGCTCATTTTCTTGACACTGAGATCATCAAAGCAGCGATTCAAGAGGATTATCTTCTATCAGCCAACTTGTAGCCCAAACATTTAAATCATCATTAAGGCTTACCCTACGGCACGGAGTGAAGTGGGTCATAGCAAAACTAGTTAGTGGTTACTTCGGTAATTTCGGGTCGAGTCGCACCCGATGCTTGTTGTTAGTCCTGTAGCAGCAATGACAGGGATTTTCAGGTGAGAATAACGCCACGATCTTGAAACATCTCAGACTGATCCGATTTAGCTATTCATTTGTAGTACTGAGGCAGAAATAGAGTCCCGGGAAGGGCGCCGTAGAAAACTCCGTACCAATGTGTACGAGAATTGGACTACGCCACCAAACAAAAGAAATTAAGCCACTAACTAAGCCTGGTATAAAAATCAATAGTGTCTCTCTAGCTCTTCAGTTCAAACGCACAAGATAATTTCATATGCGTGCTAATTGTTGTACTAGAGGAAGAAATCTTCATGTTCAAAACTAATCACGAACTCTTGGCAGGGGGACCGTAATGTAATTACGATGGCAAAGATAGTGGCTACTATATAACCTCTCCTTGTCGCAACACCAGTGGCTCTGTTTATCCTCCAGGTCATCTTTTTTACCAGTCACTCATTCAACCAACCAAGATAACTTCGGTATCACCACGTTCTTTACAATGATTTTCACCAACTTCATCGCTGGCGTTGTCGCCCTCTCCGTCGGCGTCAGTGCCGGTCCTTGCCGTATCAGCTCCCAGTCTTCTGGTTCTGCTGCTGCCACTACCGCCGCTGCCGAGACCTCAATGGCCACTTCTACCATTCTCACCACCTCTGCTGTCGATTTTACTACCGACCTTACCACCTTCCTTACCCTGACTGGAACAACTACTGCTGATGTCGCCTCTGCCGCTGAGGAGACCACCACTGCCGTCGCTGAAGATACCACTACTGCCATTGCAGAGGATACCACCACCGCAGTTATTGAGGAGACTACCCCTGCCGAGACCACAGCTGCCGAGACTACTGCTCTCGAGGCTACCACTACTGCTGAGGCCACTACCTCTGACGCTTTCGTTATCGTTACCCCCACCCTCATTGCTCCTCAGGCTACGACTTCTGCGGCTGTGACTGGCCAGTGCAATAGCAATGAGGAGTGTGATTCCCTTCTCGATGTTGACGGACTCAGCTGTATGGAAAACTTTTGCGAGTGCAGATCTGACAAGTTGTGTCATGTTTCGGTATACTAAAGGGGGAGGTGGATTTCAGGGTTGTATATTGTTGTATAGTTTGTAGTTGATGAATCTACAAAGAGCATGCAATTAAATTCTCAGGAGTAATTAATAATAACACTTTATACATAGATAATATCTATTACTTTTCTATCTCTCAGTCCAACTTCGCTCGAAAGGAAATACACCGGTAATAGCTGTGGATGCTCGTCGAGGTCACGTGGCTGCACGCGTGATACCCCTCACGCTCACCAACACAGAATTGATCAAAAAATTGTGATGCGAGGTATCTACTCTCTCTATCCTAGAGCGGAGACCTTGTGGCTAGTTTCTTATCAGATCGTCCGCAGTTCTGCCTGGTTGAAAATAGCTGCATCTGGGGTTCCGTCTGTGCACGGCGATATGATGTCGGTCCAGATCGTTCTGTGACATCGCTGCCACGCCAAAAATCTAGTCAAGCCACCAACATGCAGATGAGCACACGTAAGCGACGATCTTGGAAACTATGTTTCAGCTACTGCCACTCCGCATGAGACGCTGCCTTGTGACGCTTTGTCGTCTCGTTCTATCCGCAGCATCATTCAAGAGACCCAATCGTACAGTCAGGACAAAGAGTAGTCAAATAATTAATTAATTCATTCTATCAATAGCTTTATGATTGAGCAGTGTACTGTAACAAACTAGACCCAAGGACGATCTGGGTGGCCATCCATCTCATAAACCCGATTGTCTCCCATTTCATGCGGAGGTTGGACAGATTCTCCACTCATCTCGTAGGCCAAATTCTGCCCCATGGTTGGCATCATTCCCTGCGACGCGTCACTCTGTGCACTTGGTGACACAGGATGATTCATCCAAACTTGTGGTGAGGCAGAATTAGGTGAGCTCAACGCCGTCATTGTCGAGTTTCTCCAATCGCTCGGAACCGGCGAGGTCGGTCCTGTCTTTCCAATATTTGGATCAGACAATGGGTCGTGTTCCATCTGGTTCATCGGTATTGATTGACGAGTCTTTTTCCGTGACTGGCGCACAAACCATACGATTCCAAATATGACAAGAGAGATCGCAGCGAAACCTCCCACCGCGCCACCGATTATCGCTCCGAGATTATTTTGACGGGGAGATGGCGGATTGGAGGGAGCAGAAGAAGAAGATGTTGATATAGCGGAAGTGCTTGATGCTTTACTTTCAGTTCCTGAGGATTTGGAAACAGAATCAGCATCCAAGTCAATGGTTGTTGTTGCGAAACGTGCGTCCTCCTGGCCGATATAAGTAAATGACACGGTTGAAACTCGAGTTGCGGGGGTAGAAGAGCATCTAAAGTCCCGAATTCCTTCCGGAAATGCATACGTCGCGCAGTAAGGAGCAGACTCGTTGGTACTAGATATACTTATCAGCACTATATCGATATAAAATCCATTTCACCCACCAGAGAAGGTTTACTGGGTTATCCACGCAGGTATCGTTACAAAGGTTTGGATTCAATGCCGTGTCTCTGTCGACACACCGAAAATGGATATCGAAACTGTTGCCATTGTCAAGGTTACCACAGAGGATCCCTAGGCCACTCGCCCACATACATGGACGGTTATTTTCGCATGTTATAGGTAATGTTGGTCGACCTGATAGAAATCCGCATGTTTCATCTGGGGCTATTGTAACGGCGATTGTATTAGCAGTCGAGCTGGCTTCTCCAAGGACGATTTCGCTTGTAATATCGGGAGTGGTAGATGCGTCTGAGGTTGTGTCCATCTCCCCCGTTTGAGATGTTTGTGAAGCTTGACCGATAATTTGTGAGAAGGAAGTTTTAACGGCCAAAAGGCCGACGAATATCACAAGTTGCAGTTGGTTCTTCATTGTCAACCTGGGTAAATGAAATTGTACAGTCAAAGTCTCATGTGTGTTGTCAAGGTGTCCCGCACATCCCGGTCTTGGGTTTACTTTTACGTGATGACAGCAAATCAGCCCAACAGCAGCGGCATATGTGTATCTGTAGAAGGCATCGACCAATAGCTATCGTGAGACGTTCTGATACACACCAATATTAGGCATGAAGTCCTCTTGCCCAATCATTTCGCCATATCTGTAAGTCGTCAGGCCTACTGTGTCACGGCGTGACTAGCTTTCCGAGACAAATGGAGGAGCTGGAGGCTGTGACCAGATATTGACACATTCGTCCATGTTAGTGGCGATCGCGTAGCAATCAGTACATACTCCTCCAAGCTCTCTGGGGGTGCCAGAAAACAAGCTACATGTAGATCATGTTTACTATGGTGAAGGTGGATCTTCGCGTATCTTGTTTATGTCTCCCGAGCGCTGCGGAGAAACTTTACTCTCCATGCATGATGTTGGTGTGGGTGACACGCCACTAGGTCAAAGTCTCCACTGATGATCGATATGGCACGACGTGGCTATACTATACTTTAATATTACGCTTAACCTGTTGATCTGAGAGTTGTTGCTGAGTGATGAAGACTACAATCTACATTAGGTAGAATTGTATTGACCGACTCAGGGTTTGTGGTCATGTCTTGAGCAGCTGAGCTTCCCATCACATGGGGTGACACCAATAGTTTATCTATTCTCTGCTAATATTCATATCTTGGTTTTCATCGTTTCATCCTATGGGATCAGATATCTAGCATCCGCCGAAACATGGAGCTCCGGACGGAAGACTAGGACTTGCCATAGTGAGATGTGCTCCAGAGTCTCCAAACAGATTTAGTAAAGCTAACAAAAGCTTTAGTGGCGCACGCAGCCACCAGCTTACAATCTTGGAAATTTACAGCAGTTGATCAAGCCTGTCTAAGAAAATGGATAAAGTATGACGAAAAACAATGCCCGAATGGCTGTGAAGCGGCTTGGGCGATGTCGGGTCGAGATGTCTTGGCACAACACACTTCAGCCCTTTCAAAGCCTCTCAGACTTCGGAGCCCGAGGTTCACCAAATCAGGAATGACTAATATGACTGCATATCAGGTTTAGTGCTAGGCTTGCATTGAGCCTCATGCAGCTGCAAGCCGCAAGGTTTAAATATTAGCAACAGCCGTCTCACAACGGAAACGCACAACACAGGTGAATATGTCATAAATAGACACAGTAAAATATGTCAGTTAAAATTGGTTATGATAAAGTGACAAGATAATCTCGGTCTATTTCATATTACCATCCATCGAAAACTGAAAGACACGGTAAAATGCATATTATACACAGTCTTGTCTTTGGTCTTCTATTCGGAGGAGCATGGGGTCAAACAGTCGGGGAGCCAGCGACACAGGGTGATAGCCTCATTAGCCAGCAAAACCCAGCACCGACCGTCAATGTAACTGAGCCTACTCAGCCAGATGCCCCACTAGAGCCAACTCTTCCAACTGTTCCCACTGCTCCAACGGCCCCTACAGCTCCGACGGCTCCAACTGAACCGACGGCTCCAACTGAACCGACTGCACCGACTGCACCGACTGCACCGACTGTACCGACAGAGCCAACCGTTCCTACTGCTTCGGCTCAAGGGAATACTCCAACTGAACCAACTCAGCCTTCTCTACCAACGGTGCCTACAGAACCCACCGTACCGACTGAGCAGACCGAGGCAACTAATACGGCCGAGCCAACATCGCCATCAGACTCGAGTCTTTCAGCAGAGCCTACACTACCAACAGAATCTGCGACTGATTCTGCCAGTGACACTATTGAACCTACCTCACCAACCGATACTGCTGAACCATCTGACACTGCTGAACCATCTGACACTGCTGACCCATCTGACACTGCTGAACCATCTGCTTCCGTTGAGTTGACGACCCCAAGCCAACTGGAACAGCCTACCATTACAGAAGAACCAGGAACCGAGTCTGAACAACCGACCGAGCTTCCGACCGACTCTATACAGTCAGAAGAACAGGCAACTAATACTATCGAACCAACTGGGTCTGCTCAAGAGACTGCCGAGACAGATCTTAGTCAGCCTACTGTACCAGTTGAAACTGCAACTGAACCCGCTGAGCCAATAGCTCCTACGGAGCCGACTGAATCTGGCCCAGATACTGTACCAACTGAGTCTGGAGAGGCTAGTCAACAGACCGAATCCGTTGCTGAGCCCACTCAGCCGACCGAATCTATTGAACCAACTGCGCCTACCGAAGCGCCTGTTCCTACTGAATCAACAGAAGCTCCGACTGAATCAGCAGAATCTCCGACTGAATCCATCCCGCCAAGTGACTCTGCTCAGCCGACAGACCAAACAGAGCCTCCCAGTCCCACTGAGGATGTCCCGTCTACAGAACAGGACGAGACAAGCCAACCGGAAGAACCAATTTCTCCAAGTGCTGCACTTGCTCCACCTGCGACAGAAGCCCAGACTGAGCCTGTAACTGGCTCCGATCAAGCTGTTCAATCGTCTGTGCAAGCTGAAGCTTCCACGGGACCGGTTGAGCCAACTGGAGAGACAGTAGTTCCCACAGAAGAGTTTTCAACTGTGCCTAGTGAAGCTATCGAAACTGGAAACGAATCCGCTGCAGTACCAGAGAATACTCAGGGGCCTGGAAGTGCTTCCAATGAGCCTGCTGATATCCCTGAGCAAACTGAGTCATCCCCATCTGGTTTCACAACAGTTACTACCGCGGCTTCTGAGCCTACGGGTGAGGTCGTGAGGTTGGACCTGACTAAGGCTTCACTTGGTCCTGGTGCCTCATTCACAGAAGTCGCAGGACAACAAGCAATGTGAGCTCTTTGTTTGGAACATTATTTTAAAGTTTATGAAAGCTGACACAAATTATAGTCTTCTAGAAGCCCCTGCCAATGGCGAAGCGAGATTCCTTCTTGAAGTGAAGGAACCAATCACCATCCCAGAAGATACTCTCGTCAACGTTCGAGTGTCAATCAAAGTTGAAGAACTTGGCCCTACAAAACGTTGGAAGAGGTTCCTTTTTGAAAGAGCCAGTGCAGGCACCCGTCTTCAGTTGATCATGAACGAGAAGAAGATCTACGACAAGCAGGTTAGGACGACCGAGGGAAAGTTTCGACAAATCAAAAGCGAAAAGACAAGATTTGCACAGAATCCTATGATTGAAGTACTCCAAAAGGCTGGAAGTAACCCTGTTGCTGTCACAGTACGTGGGGTATCTGTTGTAGGATCGTCTACGCCGCCAGAGAGACCGAATATCCCGGTGGTGGTCTCCAGGACGGAAGTTCTTCCTGGTACTCGAGAGGAATCTGCAGTGCCGGTAGAAGAGCCGACTATTCGGCCTGAAGAACCAACTGTTGAACCGCAACAGCCGACTTTTCAGCCAGACGAGCCGACTGTTCAACCAGAAGAGCCAACCGTCCAACCAGAAGAACCAACCGTTCAACCAGAAGAACCAACCGTTCAACCAGAAGAACCAACCGTTCAACCGGGGGAGCCAACTATACCACCGGAGGCCACTGGTCAAGAATCTGTTCCAGGGGCTCAGGAGTCTACAGTACCAAGAGCACAGCCGAGTACCGCGCCAATTGTCCCTAGTACAAGGTCTCTTCGTGTGACTCAAGAAACAGCAGTTCCCAGTAACACTGATAGGGGAAGTGGGGTTGAAGAATCCGGGAGCTTGCCTACATTGTCCAATTTGAAGTCGGAAACTGGAACTGGAGCTGCCACTGGCGTCCCTGGTACGGCCCCCATAGAAGTTACTCCAACAAGTACCCCTGGACCAGTGGAAATTCGTCCAAATGATGCTGGTCATGATGTTGTGGTGAACATGGTTGTATTATATGGCATCCCTCTTGCTGCTGCAATTCTAGTTTGATATAGGCTTGGTCGAATACATTGGAAGCTTTTAGTATATATCCTCCATGCAATCCTTTATTCAGTTATGAGAAGCACGACGATCAATAGTGCGATCTAACAACAGATTAGGTACCTGTTGTCTTATCTTATCAGCTATCTAATCGCTGGATGACTGGCCACATATACACGTGATTTGCAAGGCCTGTGCATGTCATGCTCCACTCTTTTATTTTCACCTCTGCCCATCAGAAACGCCAATGATGATCGTGTCAATCTGAAGGATCACAGAATCTAACAATCAAGGGCTAAATTTAGCAACAAGAGGATCCTTCACACCAAATTGCTCTGAATTGTCGCTTATTCTTCAGCTGCTCATCAGATTGTATGTAGCTCTTCGACTCAGAAGACGTGAATATGATGTCAGGCGAATATCACTTTTATGTTGCTATGAAACCCTTGCATACAGCTGAGCAACCACCATGCAACAGAACACGCGTAAGCATAGAGCCTAATTTTCAGCTGCTAAACATGTGAGCCATTTCTGCACAATGCGCTGCACTTTGAAATCCTGTTATTGACCTGCATCTCGATTTCGCTGTTGCAGTCTTCTCGACCAGAAAGGCTATTGTCTTCTGCACAAAGAGTACCAGGAAAAGTAATGTCCAAGGCTCAATGGGCAAATTGATGCGTGTCAAATTACACAACGCACACTCGAACAGATCCCATACTGTATCCGAGACATTACGGTCAAGCAAAAGCGTTCATTAGTCTCACTACAAAGCTATCCATTATCAGCATCGAAAGAACAGCAATTCAACGTTCATTGGAACCACTGCCCATCTCATGTATTCCAGAATCTCCCAATTCATGTCTTTGGGGCTGAACAGATTCCCCGCTCATCTCATGAGTCATTTGCGGTCTCATAGGTGTCAGTATCCCTTGGGATGTCTCACTTAGTGCACTTGGCGATGTTGGTTGACCCGTTCCAGTATGCGGTGAGGCTGAATTAGGCCAGCTGACCGCAGTCATCGTTGAACTTCGCCAATCGACCTGTGTCCCTGGCTTTCCATCATCGTGTTCCACAAAGTCACCCTGCATTGATTGACGATTTTTCTTGTTCCGCGACTGTCCGATAATCCAAAATATCGCGAGGGCCACAAGGGAAAGAGCTGTAAATCCCCCAATCGCTCCGCCAATTATGGCTCCAAGATTAGTCGACCCGGATGATGACGGAGGGGAAGATGACGTCGAAGTAGAGGAAGGAAGGGGCAGAGATGATGTTGGTGAAGAGTGAGTTGGTGTTTCCAAGGTTGGAGAGGTCTCAGAACCACTCTGGTCCGGAGGTAACGTCGTGGTAATAAACTTCGCGTTGTTCTGACCGATATAAGTAAAGGATGCGGTCAACTGTCGAGTCGGGCGGGTCGACAAACATCTGAAGTCCGTTATACCGTCAGGTGAGAAGATATAGGTAGCGCAAAAAGGAATCGACGTGTTGGTGCTGAATAGCAAGATAGTTAGTTATAATCTCCTGCGATCATGTATCATGTTGTGGTTTACTTACCAATGGAGGGCGAGCGTGTCTGCTGCACATGCTTCGTCGCAAAAACTTGGATCTGTAGCCATCTCCATATCATAGCATTGTTGATGTACTACCCAGTCGTCCGGTTTGTCAATTTCACCACAGATCATTCCTATTGCTTTCATCCACATGCATGTTTCTTGGTTCTCACAAACGATGGGGCTCCCAGGCCTTCCTGAAAGATATCCACAAGTTGCATCTGGTGCTATCGTTATGATATCAGCGTCTTCGGAGGTGATTGCCTCTTGACGCTTGACATTAGGAACATGAGGAGGCTCTGTTGGTCGGACAGGTCGTCCGAGTTGTGCTACTTGTGTGGGTTTGGAAAGAATGTAGCCCTGCGCGACGGACAGGTAAAAGAATATGACAAGGTTTAATGTATTGCTCATTGCCAAATTGAGATCGGTAATGTCACAAGAAATCGATATTTGCTTTAACTCTGTCTTTTAACATGGGTTACAGAGATTTGTTTTACATGAGCAGAAAATTCGCCTCACATCACATGTTTGTCCATGGAAAATGTCAAACAAAGCACAACGAGACTCATTGATAGACAACCCCGCAAAACGTTTCTAAACATGGAAACTAACCATCATCTCGTAGCTACATAGTATCAGTCATGAGGCCTTCACTACGACGCTGGGGCTGTGTTAGCTGCATAAACTAATAGGCCCATGAGCAAGAGCTGAGGGATCATCTTGTAGATGATGCATAAATGCTATACGATGTATCGAATCAGGGTTCATACTAAAATAAAAAAGCAAATAATGTTAGGGTCTAAATGATAGATCATTGGGCAAGTGTCTTGGTAGACCACAAGTACAGGATAAGGCTGCAACGAAGATGCTCATTTATTGTTCTGTGCATATGGAAATTAATTCAAAGATTTGGACCTAAATAACAAGACCTACCTCGACAGTTTTAAATCTTAATTCTTTACAATTTTCTCTTGTCCAATTCGGTACATGGACCCTGAAGCTACCTGAGTATCACGCTGTGTATTAACCTTAGAATTGTTGTGCTGTGACCTCGTTGGTACATAAAATGTGAATCTAATGAATTTGGTGGCGTTTTTCGCTAAGGAATATGTGCTGTCAGTCGTGATTTCATCCGTGCCGGATCAAAGCCATAAGCTTACCAACATGCTTGAACAGTCTAGACGAGGTAGGCTACGCATAATGTCTCAATAGTTTGGAGCGGTCTGGAAGACTTGGAGTCAATATCCATTGGCGCAGTACGTTCAAAGTCAACAATCTTTGACGGCTATCGAACCACGACACAGTGTAATGCCTACATGCGAAGTTCATACTACGCATGCACATAGCCTCATGCACCTCCAGCCCCCATATTTAAATAGTAACAGGGACAGAGGTTGCCATCAAGAATAACGAGGCTGTGGTATAGTTGGAATCAGGTTGATCAATAACTTATATAACATAGACAAAGCTGACTATATTCTCAAAGTAAATCACAATTACATACTCTTCGTATCTCTTTACCATTACTACCAATCTTGAGATATACCGAAATGCGTCTTTTTAGTTTGCCCATTGTTGGTCTTGTCATTGAAGGTGTTTGGGGCAACACAGTCGAGGTGCTGACCAAACCATGCTCGACACTGAGTATCAATCAGGACGGAGCAAACTACCATTCACCGGAATTTGCTCATCCAGAAAGCTCAATTATCTCAGCAGAAGATCCAGCCATAGTTGAGCCAACTGTACTGCCTACGGTGATTGAGTCAAAACATGAAGTAACTGTGGAGGCAGTCACTCCATGCGAAACTACTGAGTCTGCATTGCCAACAGCCCCACATGAACCGGTACCAGAATCTGTTTATTACCATCCACCAATTGAGTCCAAGGATATACCAACATCACCAGTGGAGGCAACCACTCCATGTGATACTACTCAACCTTCGGTACCAACGGTCCCATATGAACCTGTAACAGAATCTGACCATTATGTTCCACCAACTTTGACACCTGAGACAACTCCACCAAGTCAACATGTTCAGACCAGGACTACAGAATCTCATGTCCCCTGTACTGAATCAAGTGTGGATGCACCTATTCAGTATTCCGAACCAGAACCCGTTACCATTCAACCAACTGTTCAAACCTCCAAAGCGCCGGAGCCCAGCAAACATGATGTACCTAACCCACACCCGCCTGTTTCTATCCCAAGCTCTGAGCCAGTCCAACCTCCCATCCCAACTGAACCCGTCCACACTCCAGTTGTTGAGCCTACTGTTATCATCCATACGCAACCTATCCCATCAACTTTGAAGACGGTTACTAGTACCGTACCTGTACCCACAGATATTGTGCTTAACCTAGATCTCAGCGATGCCACGCTAGGACTCTACGCAACATTCATTGAAATTGAAGGACGTCGAGCAATGTAAGATTCCCCTACGCTAGATTATCAATTCTCGGTATAAGCTTACACATAGCATAGTCGACTGGCCCCTCCTCCAAACGGTACGGCAAGTTTCACTATCGAAGTCGACGAAGAATCGGAGTTCCCGGTTGGTAGTTTTGTCAGCTTCGAGGCTTCAATCACAATCGGAGACATCTGCCCCAACACTAAACGGAAGGCGAAGCTATTCGAACGAGCTGAAAAAAAAGACAGGATACAGGTGTACAAGGACAATAAAAAGCGCCTCGACCAGGAAGCCAAAAAGACTAATGGCAAGGTCGAAAAGTTGAAGAGCAACAGAGCGAGGGTAGAGCCGGGTCGTGCTGCGTACACGATCTTGCAGAATGGCGGCACTAATCCTGTGGGCACCACTTTCGACCAAGCTAACATTCGGCCCTCATGATAAATAAGAGGACAAAACATTGTGGTATAAGTGTTTGAGACAGAGGCTATCGCATATGGCAATGAGAATGCAGTTTTATCAGAAGGACTGTCTCGACCTGAAATTGTTATGATGGCCGGGAAAGGGGGATACGATTCGTTCACGAGTGAATGATTTATATTACGTCAATATTTAAATGATAAACCAATCGCGTCCGTTGATTCTCTGAGAGAAATGTTATTTCCAGTAAAATACAACTGATCCTGACAAGATTACTAATATTCCCCTTTTAAACAAATGATGATCTTACTTGATCTCATGAGAATCTTTCTGCTTCTACAGAGTACCCCGTTTTGTTTTGCTCTTTGGGCACAGTCGGTATACCCAAGGCTACCTTCTCGTGACTTTGCTCCTGCATGGCATTCGCCATCATGCTAGGTCCATCCGGAATCTTGTTCAGATTTTTGAGTGTGAGTTTTGGCAGAGGCGGTGGGCTTGAAAACGTTAGCTACAACCCACAATGTTTGGGATGAAAAGGTCTTACAGGGTGGATGTGTCGATCGACAATGGATGGCCCATGGCTTCGTCTAGATATGATTCGATGTGAGTTTGGTTTATTCGCTTTGTTTCGTTTATGTCTTAATTTTAACATCTAAGACAGTCTCTAACCAAGTCTATATACTCATGAGTTACTCTCCAATTCATTACCACGACTCCCAGTCGCCTAGTAAACAACAACTGACGATACTTCTAGGAAAGCCTTCAACCCCCCAGTCCAGCCGTGCCTGAACACTATACCATCTTGAGAGTGCCCATCTGTAGGTTGTGCCTGGATTCTGCACAGATGAATCACATTTGGGATGTCACTGGTTGCGCAAACTCTAATCCATCAACCTACATGATCTCAAGCAGGCATTCATGGATACCCTGGCTTCTAGACCAGGTAGGAAGCTATCAAATATGTAGGAAAGCTGAACTAAATTGGTCTATTGAGATCTACATGCCAACGAGAAACATGATGACTTACATCTCTGGGTGTGGAGCACTTCCTTTGCTATCCTGCATTGAAATGTATCAGATGCCTCTTCCAGCCGCCGGAACGAGCATTTCTGTCTCACATATCGCTGTTTTCGGCTGTCTCATTTCCATCTTCTAAGGGAGTTGCAAGTTTGAAGGGTAACTGGCACGAGTTACAGGGTTTCCTGTGTCCCCATACCTCGCAATCGTGTATTGCTCCTCTGTTCGTCGTTCTGGTTGCCATTTCCGCTGACCTACTAGCGCATTGCCCTTGAATCCTCGTAACACCATTCTCTACTTGCTAGGCAAATATGTTATGGAATAAAAGATATTTCAATTTTATTGCAATAGTTTATAAATTCCCAATCAAGTTCCAATTCATTCCTTCAATTTTCGGTCCAAAAACAACCAGGCGGCCTCTTCCTATCTCTTCTGAGAGTCTCGACCTGGCTAACCCGTATCTGCCAACAAACATCTATGATTGCTGAGACTTTCCTTTCTAACGAACTGTTCTATTATGTATGTGCTTGATATGCCTTTTCAACCTCGCTCCTTTGGTGGCGTTTGCGCCTTGTGGTTGATGATTACACACAGGGCAGCGGAACTCCGTCTTATCAACGTCACCGAAGCTAGTAAATCCTGGTGAGGCTGTCGCTGATGGGGAGGCTGTCGCTAAACAGCCTCCCATTGCCCCGAACTCCAGGATATGATTGCATGTCATTTCCACATCGGGCTGGTTGGTATATGTCGGTGAGAAGTGCAACCAGCTGGCATATTCTCCACTATTATGTCGTGGAAATGGTGCAACGTTGGGTAGAACATCGCTTTGCGGATGCAAATGGTGGATGCCAGAGCTACAAGCCTCACCACCTGACTCGAATTGAGAACTGCGGAGTGGAAACGAAAGGTTTGGCACATTGGCTATGGGCGCTTTTGGTGCTTGTTGATGCATGGCAAGCTGGCCAAGTGTGTTCCATTCGGCCTCGGTTTGTCGAGTGTCCACGTCCAATGGAGATGATACCTGATAGGCTACTTCAGAGTGATGTAAAGGATGACCTGGACTCTCTCTGTGGATATATGAAGCGCTACCATTGTATGCTTG
Organism: Fusarium sambucinum; assembly: GCF_050947815.1. Taxonomy (NCBI): domain Eukaryota; kingdom Fungi; phylum Ascomycota; class Sordariomycetes; order Hypocreales; family Nectriaceae; genus Fusarium; species Fusarium sambucinum. Next base: position 8,479,104 of record NC_139293.1, on the reverse strand, counting down.
CGGTGTGTTGTCCTGGTAATCGCCTGAAAGGATAGGTGACATCAGTGACATCCAGATATCGCCACGATCCGAGTTAATAGGCCCCGAACGGTCTTCCAATGGCATGGTAGGGAGTGTTGACTGAGTGAGATGTTGTTGAATATGGGATCCCATGATTGTTGTGGGGACAGAACAGTTCGGATACGCGATGATGGAGGTATTGCTTTCGACGATTCCGTGATCAGAGCCAACATCTGCAGCCTCTCCAGAGCAAATAGGCGAGAAACCAACAATATTTTGCGTGCCTTTTGCCGCATCTGGATCACTTAAGATCTCCGGCGCGTTCTTGTTGTCTCTAGTCAAAGAGGCCGGGCCTTGGCCAGAAAAGTTGTAATGCGAGCCGCAGCAGTTACAGTAGGCGTCGTTGGCGGAAACATGAGTGCACCTTGCGGCATGGAACAACATGTCTTTGTGGTTCGCAAATAATTCCTTGCATCTGGAGAAGGGACAAATCCAACTCTCGCGATGAGCATTGAGCGGGTCATCATGGAGTATCTTCAGTGCAATGACAGCAATTATCCTTGCTCTGGCCAGACTATCAACGAGAGCAGAGATAGTTCCGATACTAACGGTGTTAGTAGGGTGTCCATTGACTCCATACTTTGATAGAAAACATACTTGCACTGGGCTCGTTGACGGGGAATGTCCCCATGTGGTTTGAGAGGTAAACTAGTGTCTGACATTGGAGGATTAGGGCACAGAATAAAGGAAGATAAAGAGATGTCCTCAAAGTAACGAGCCCAAAGGACAGAACCAGTCGTCTTCGGTATTTGACCAAGACTAATTACAGCGGGGGTTCCGTCACTTAATACACACAGTAGCAAGTCAATTAACTGTGCGACAAAGTTTTCATCCGTTCGTCTGGACATTGTGTTATCGCATGCACGTTGTTGATTGCCGTGGAAAGCTCGGGCCAAGTCGAGAGGCGTCAGACTTCCTGACAACATGTGAAAGAATCACCATTATAATCTGTGCTCAGGTACCTTGCCGGGAGAGCTTGGTGAAGGATAATCGACAATGTACCAGAAGTTTACATAGAACGTTTGCGTAAGGTACAAGCGTACTAGCGTTAACATGAAACACGGCTTCTTTAAGTTCAACCCGCTATCGGGTATTGACTTCTCCATGTATAGCTGGCCGGTACCGCTGTATCGGTGAGGTTATTTCCAAAGTGCCGAGATTTGATTCTAGATAGTACTCAGGTCGCGTGAGCGCCTTTTAAGCCGGTCATGACGTCTGAGGGCATTTGGCCCAACCTCTGGCGGAAGTAAAGCAACAACCGACAGGCACGTTGCGGGAGGTTGGGAGGCGTTGCCTAGCGATGTCTGTGGCTAGCTTTGTTAACCTGACGCAGTGGAAATGTTCGGCGTACCTGCTTCTGGAAGAAGACCGTTGTTTTCTTAACTGCAGACGTTGTTATGTGGCTCTGACATAAAGGGGTAAATAGCTAGGAAATCGGTTTCAAGTCTTCAGAAAGCTCGCAGCGTGGGGAAAGGTCATATAATATGACTACAGATCTTCGATTTCGTGCCAGAATCGTCATTAGCAATCACGAGTGCTTTCTGTGTCAGGCATGTCTCACTGAAATTAGGCTGTGGGACCGGAAGCTGAGCTCTACGACACTGTCTGTGAATCTAGAGTCTTGTCAGCCGATCGGTGACTGAAAATCTTTCAGGTGTGTCACAAAACGCCTGTCTCAGAGGTGAGGGTCTCTCAACAATTTTGCCATCTCAACAAACAGTGCATCTTGAGGGGTGTATTCAAGGCATTCTTGACACCGCAGCCTGCTTATCTGTGAGTACGACTTTTGAAAGACAGAAAGCGGATTTGTCAGTCTGCTTATGACCTTTGGGGGTAGCCTTTCCCCCTTGTTTCCATTACATAGATATCTGGACGTTGCAAGGTTTGATATGAACCGGAGACCGATTGTTGAGTAGGACTGTGGACTGTGAAGAGATTCTCTGAATGGGAAGGCCAAGTGTTGTTGTGTCATCGTACATTTGGAAATAGTCGGTGAAAGCCATCTGGAGAAAGGAGTGTGTTACGCGTACTCTGACCAGGCAAACCGAGCATTATTCCAAGCCTGTTCAAATCGATGACGCTTATGACTTCCCAGCCACCTATGAGACTCATCAGAGTCGGCTAGATGGAATGGGTTTTATGAATTCTCATTTCTGCCTTGTATCGTGGCTTGCCTGCTGTAAAAATTGATATAAGATCTGTGTTTGTCACACAATCCATTGGGGACCAGGCAGTAAGTAATAAAGAATAATGTCGTCCGTAGCAGCATGAAGTAATCTAGGGTGTCTTACTCCACAATAAGCAGCCGTATACATAATCCAAATTTTTGTGTGTACGGTTAACACATTCGAACATTTTTCATATTTGAAAGTAACAAGTATTGTAAGAATTGTTGGGTTTTGTTGTAAGGTTAAGGAGAATGAAAATAAAACTGCCCTACATTTATAATTATTTATTATTTGCTTTCACTTTTTACGTCGGTTCAGTTTTGGAAAGGCACAGGGTGTACTTCTGTCCCCATCATCGTGATCATGGCAATGCCTTTTTGAGACAGTGGATATTATCTCCAATGAGTTCCGAGGGGTACCTGGAGTATTCATTTAAGCGATTATATCTATGTTCTTCCAGTCTCAATCGTAACGTTCGACGCTCTTGCATACTCATACCTCATCAAGTTGTTGTGTCTAAGCATCACTCTGACGCTATATTTTGTGTAGGCAACGAAGTCATCTCCAATCCAGTTATTTCAACACAATAGAATGAAGGGTGCTTTCATCCTTGCTGCTACAGGCTTCACTGCTGCTCAATATAGCGATGGCGATAGCCAATCTAAATGTGCTGTACAGAAACAGGAAGGAAGGAATCATATTCTGCAGATACGCAGGAGGCTTCCACCTGATATGATAGGCGGAAGAGTACATCTTGCAGCTCGTTCTACGATATTAGCTAAGTAGACGCCGTCGTCTTTTGACGGGGTTTTTTAAGTAGGATGCGGCTCTATTAAGGGCCATAATATGATTGGAATATCGCCAGCTTATCATGTCCTACATGGAATTTTGGCTAACGTCGTTGCTGTCACATAGGACGGTTTTCTAGGTGACATAGCCGGGGTTCGTATGATGTGGCTCGGTCGCCTTGTGAAAGCAGGAAATCGGTATGGCATCAAGAAGGGCGTCACGTCTGCCTTTGAGGCTCAAAATGTAGACTACGACCGTCTTGGCTGGGGCGAGGACAGAGGGACTGACATGCGAGGGGTTATGCCTGTTTCGGCCCAGGCGCTTATTCTTGTCTTTGCTTGCCTTTGGCAGTCTGTGGCTGGAGCAGGGATGGGTGTTGCCTCTCACATGTCGAAAGAAGGGTAATATTGCTTGTAGGAATGTTCAGTTCGGTTATCTATACCTCCTGTTCTGCCTTGTCTGCGACAAACCGATTGAAGGCCAAACGCGTGAAGGGGTAACTAGTTGAAAAGGCATCCCAACCCTTCAAGGCCCTCACGCAGACGTGATCATTTATACCAGATGATTCAAAATTCCTCAACGGCAACCAAATTTAGGCTAAAGGAGTCTTTGCCGCCTTGCTACCTCCCTTAAAGCAGGCTCTGGGGGCTGAGCATCCAGCTCTGGGGTGAAGGAGTCTTCTGGACCAATTGGAAAAAGACGTTGATTCGGCGTTGCTCAATTGCGCGCTAAGCGTTATTTTACAGTGGCCTTTTTAGGTCTTATATAGCCGGTTTAACAGGTCATACATAACACTACATTTTTGTTAAACCGTAGCTACCCCGTACAAGGCAGTTAGCAGCCTATTTCAGCAGAAGGAACTGCATTTTAGTAGATTCAAATTCGCATAACTCAGAATGAGATCAATTAGAACTAGCGCAGGGCATCCACCCAAAAAGAGGGGAAATTGCGCAGCCAGAAGGCAATCTAGACACAACACAGTCACAATACAGATCAATTTTCCACACACTGGCTTAACAATTTTCGACCACGAAGCTGAACGATCAGCGCTAAGGCTAGGAAGGCATGGTCGCAGTTACCACTGCCATCGGCATTAGAGTTCTGTGTTGGAAGTTATATCATCGTGACAGAGATGGTTCACATGCTCATGCTGACGCAACATCAGTAGAACTTCCAGAACGAATCAACAACTTTTACCCTGGAGCAAGTCAATGATTAGTTATATCAATGTTTATTAATCCTGATTACATATGGTAGGCCTCCCAGTAGAGTGGCTGTGGAAGTCGAACAACGCCCGAAATTTATAGTTCGAGCTAGGGAAGTTTGCAACAGTATCAAATGTATATATGTAGGATCCTGTCCCCCCTCGCACAATAGTCTTCAAATCCCGTTCAATATATCTCATACTTAGTATTCCCCCTCAGGCTACTCGACCCGATACTGAAAGTTGAACGTCGTTTACAAATTTCTTCTTGTTTCTCGCCATCACAACCTGAACAAGCAAAAGCTCCTTTGCGTTAAGAATGTATCAGCTCCGTATCAGAACATGATAAAAGAGCCATCAGTACTGATTATATACAGGCAGCGGCCTACATTGATGTGCTATGAGCATCATGAAGAATGCTATACCAAGGGTTGGGCGATCGAACATCTAAGGGACAAACACGTTAGCTTTATCCGGCGTCCTGGGAGACCCGGACAGATGGATACCCATGGGCATTACTGGTACTGCTTTGATTGTACCGCTGGGTTTAAGGATCATCGCAGCTTTAACTCCGATGAAGCAATGTGGAGTCATTTAAAAGACAACCACAGAGATATACATTACGATTTATCGTCCTGATGTGTCGTGGACTTGAGTGTTCAATGACTGTTCTAGTTAAAAGCAAGAAGTTTCATTTCGGAATCTTGATCTTACTCTCTCCTACTCATATGGTTTATGTAACAGATGTTGAATGAATCTAGCTATGATCAAACGTAAAATGCCGTGAGGTGTGATACATCAGCCAACAATTAACCTTTGGATGCGGCTGTGGAGAGATGGATCACATAGCAGACGGGGACCCTCTGCTTATTAAACAGGGTAAGGAGGCCCAAAGAGCTTTCTCAAAAAGAGAACTTGTAGTTTCCTGCTTAACACATCTCAATAGAAAGGCTGATTTTAATAACAATCGTAAAACCCTTCAATGAACTCTAACGACGGCTTCACAAACTCCCCACGACATACTCCACATGACACTGGAACGCGTAATCGGTTACGGAAGCCTTGCAAGACAATATTGAGCAACACCAGTAGACAAATATAGAACAGAAACGCTGCAGACACGAAGCAGCCCTCTTTGTGTGCCAAGAACCACTTGCTTGGATCTTTGTCCTACCATGAAGATATGGTCAAGGCTCCTTCATCCATCAGCGTCTATTTATCTCTACCGTACATGCGTTATCTCCCTGTAACATCAATCCAGCCTTTCGAAAGGGTTCATCTTCATTGTCTTTGTCTGCCTTTAGATCTGTGTTAACTCAAAGACATAAAAATATTTAGCTACTAAAACCACACTTCACTATCACAATTCACCTCACCTTCGTCGTTGCATTTTTTCATTCCCATTATCCCCTTAATCCATGTGTACGTCTTACACACTGTGTTCCGCAGCCAAAGAGATTTTACAGCCAGCTGAAAATCGTGGCTTTATGGAACGAATCCAGTTGAAGCTTGGCAAGCCTGAGCAGGGGTATAGCCTCAATACTTCAGTCTGAAGATTACGTTGCAGAAACAAATTGTTTACTGGCACCAATCACTCGTAAATATGATGTGACACAAACACGGAATGTAATCGTGTGCAAGGCTAGTTCGTCCCTGAGCCGCCGTAACAATAATAACAATTAATGATATGTTGCTGTCAGCTTTGCAATCTTTTTACTTCGCGTCTTCACTACATTTTTGTCTCTTTCAACATCAATATGAGACATCTTGCGATCTTTACGTTGGCTATGGCCTGGCTCTGTACCCCTATGAATGTGCTTGCATTCCCTGAAGCCACGAGACGACGTGACGTTGGCTACCTGTCACAGCCTGATCCGACCCCTGACATCGAATTCTCCCACTTCCGGCATCTCGAGTTAGGAAAACGACAACGACCCTCACTGCCCGATGACCCGACCACGTTCTCATTAGTTATCAGTCCCGATTCAACATGCGGATACGTCTCAGGCTCGGCAGGAACTGGTGTTGTGTGCTACGGGGACACGAAATGCAGCTGGGAAATAGGTGAACTCAAAGCTATCTTCTGCGGCACAGTTGCGCATTTACAATGCTTTGACAGTAGCGACGCAGTCAACACTGCTTCCTGTGGAGAATACTGCCAGAGTAACAAATACAACCTTCTATGGTAAGAGGCATATTCCATTAATTGTTCTCGGCTAATAGACATACAACAGTACCAGGACGGCTCATCCTCATTGCGCAACATATTCCTACGAATCTGGCATCGTACAATATCGATGCGTGGAATCGACGATGGAGGTTCAGAACGTAAGCTTCTCTTACGATGAACAAAGGGGTCGAACTTTCGAAACAAGATATCTTGACTTGGCCGAATACGAGTCTGAAACCGAATCACAATCTGAATTAGATCCGACGCAACGCATTCGGCTACCCTCAGATCAACCACGGTTATCCGTTCTACAGCAACTTCAGATTCATCCATGCCTACAAACGAACCTGCTACCACGCCCAATGTGGGAGCTATCGCTGGCGGCACGATTGGAGGTCTTGTTGTGGTTGCCTTGCTCATTTTTGGCGTCATTTTACTTCGTCGAAAAAGGCAGCGCAAAGCACCTGTTGACCAGCAGGAACCACAGCCAAGAAAACCTTCACCTCCAGTATACTACGAAGCTCCTGCTGATACCGTCCTCTGCGAAGCTCTGGGTGACACAGCTTTCTCCAAAACCCCAGTATCACGCTGAACGACGGTGTGCTTTCGTGCCATTCTTGCTTCCAGGCTTAGATGATATATACAATCTTGCATACTTTTCAATCGAGACTGGAAAGCTATCAGTGGCTATCTGTCGCTGCAAGATTTCATTTTGAGTTACTGAATTTGTCATTGCAAGCAACACGGCGATCGGTCAGGACTGTGCGAAAAATAACATGACCACAAAAATGTGTCGAGACGCAAATTATAATTTTGAGATTCAAGGAAATGCTAGTTGAGAATCATTAGTTTTTGTTCTTATTCCTCTACTTCAATTGTCTTAGAAACTCCCAAAATCTCTAAAGTTATGGCACGATATATGGTGAACCACTCATAAGCCGGTCGTAGTTGAGCTTGGAGAATATCATGCGCTTCTACACGTGATCCCCGTTTACTCTCTTCACGGCAGTCTTTCTACTCGTATCTTCAGTCATTCGTTCATCTAATCATTCTCATATTTAAATACGGACATTTCTTGGTTAGAACTCTACCTACAAGATTTCTGCACTTCTAGGTGAGTAGACCATCACAAACCTCGGTGGTTAAAACCAGTGAAGCAATTCTTCCTACGTAGTCAGGGCACAGAAGGCTTTGCCACGTCAGATTCGGGTGGCTGAGTGCTGTATTAACCAGAACAGTCTTTCAGGTATGATGGTGTAGATTCGGCGGTAAATGATAGGTCACAATTGCAAGATGTGGCATTGACCCTGTAATTTTAGTCATGCGAGGTGCACAAGTCTCGAGCTGGGTTAGCGACAAGCCTGACGAGGCAGATTTGTCCCCCAATTTCTGTCTGTTGGGTGAGGAGATCTCGGACCAATATTTTCTCCCCCAACTTCCTTCGTGATTTCTCAAATCTCGGACAGCTGATCTTTCGCAAATAATACTTCGCACCGTCAAATCGCAAAACCCAGCCCTAACTTGCCAGTTCAGCCCTCTACGGATTGTCTTTTCCGAGTTCATCTCCACATTGGGAGACATTAATTGCAACTAGAAAATTAGTGTAGTTATGGCTACGGGATTGGAGGCTGTTGGCGCCGCTAGTGGTATCTTGTCATTCATAACCTTTGCCAGCAAAATTGTAGCCATCAGCTACAAGGTCTATGAGGGTACGCCTACAGATGAGGATGAGCTTGAGGATTATGCTGGACGAATGCTGGACGCGTCCGAACGTGTTCGATCCAGAAATCAACAGCTAAACCAGGCCACGCCGGCAGAAGCAAAACTATCTGAAATCGCTGAGAAATGCGTCCAGCTAGCCAGTGAACTACAAAAAGAGAGTCAAAGTATCACTAGACGATATCAAAAGGGCAAGTTCCGCCGAGCCGTCTCTATGGCACTTCGCGCAAACGCGCACAAAGCAACGATGAAGGAATTGGAACAGTCTCTAGAAAGGTGCAGGAAGGTCATGGAGACAGAGTTGCTATTCAAAATATGGTAAGTAATTTACTGATTAGTAGTGTACTCTGATTATCACCTTAGGCCTAAAGATACACGTTGTCAATTATACTAACCATGTGAACTACCCAGTGACCAGAGTACTGCTATAGAGAAGCAACAAAGCCAGGCATTTTCTCAAGTCGAACACGATGTCCAAGATCTTATCCACAATATCGCAAATGGCCAGATGAAGATCGAGAACCTTGTTGCAGAAGAAGCCCAGAAAACGCGAGAAGTGCTTACCACAAACATTGCCACCCTAATCAAAGCTTCCGAAGCAAAGGTGATTACAGACGCTCAACGAGAGCGTCTATTGAAGAGTCTCAAACCAGCAGAGATACGAACGAGATACAACGACGTGATGTCTCCGTCAGATGCTTCTTTTGAGAGGGTTTTTGCCTCATACGAGCGAGTTTGTCGTAAGGATTCTGATTATAAAGACTGGAAAAAGATCAAGAGGAGTTTTTTGATTGGAATGCAAGGAGGAATAGAGGATTATGTCGACGACTCTGACGACTCCCACAATACCGATGAATACGATGAGTCCGACGAACGCGTTGAGTCTGACAAGCACGATGAGTCTTACGAACAAGGCGAGTATTACGAATCCTATGATTCCAACGAGTCCGACGATGTGGATGTTGACAATATCGACTGCATCTGGGAATGCTTCAGCACATGGCTCCAATCAGACGATCGTCTATTCTGGATTCAAGGGAAGCCAGGATCTGGTAAAAGCACGTTATTGAAGTTCATTATTGAAAACGACAACACAGAATGTCTCTTGAGATCATGGAGTCCGGACATGAGGATCTTATCCTACTTTCTATGGAAAATAGGACAACAATCGCAGAACAGTGTCAAGGGTTTGTTGTGCTGCCTACTACACGACCTTCTTGTCGATGATTGTGACAGGCAAAACCAAGTGTTGGAACGATTTTCATTTTCGAAGGCGAAAGACTTCTATCAAGAGTGGTCGGGTGAAGAAGCTGAAGAAGTCCTTTCCTTCCTTTTACACAGCGCATCGTGTTCCGCGTGCGTCTTCATAGATGGTCTTGATGAGATCTCTGACAAAGATGGATTTGATTTGCTGATTCGTGTCCTGCGGAGGATATGGGAGATCCCTGGGGTAAAGGTTTGTGTCTCAAGCAGGCTTGAGACAGGACTTATAACCAGATTTGAAGAGACGGGGGCACCGAAATTACGTCTACATGATCTCACCAGACCCGAGATGGCCGTCTACATCCAAAAACAGCTCGCAGGGTTTTCAGAAGGACTAATCTCTGCGTCCTTGCTTAAGGACATCATCAGCCGACTGCTTGACAAGGCCGAGGGAGTTTTTCTCTGGCTCTTTCTAGCAACGAAAAGTCTCATCACTGGCTTTATGAATGGAGACGATGTGGAAATTCTCATGAAAAGACTAGACGAACTGCCTAGTGAGCTTGAAGCACTTTACGAGGCCATGTGGTCTAGACTGAATGCCAACAACAAGGTCTATCGCGAAACTGCTGCAATGTATTTCCATTGTGTTATAGCCGATGGATGGTATTTCGAGGGTGAGGATTTGGATAGAAGAGAAGAGCTTCCCCATCAAGTTCCGACTTTAGCCCAACTATCGGTGGTGGTGAAAGTTGAGGATGACCAGATGTCCCCCCCCAGAATCAACGATAAGTCTTTGCATGACCTAAAGCAGTTATGCGACGCTACAGAAAGGGACCTTGGTATACGTTGCGCCGGTATGCTCCAGGTTTCCGAAAGGTCGATTTGCGATACGGGTGACAGCAGCCACGACTTGACAACTGAAATCCATCCATTTACTCGTTCGGTTCGGTTCATTCATCGTACAGCTCATGATTTCTTGGTTGATACGAAGCCCGGGCAAGACATTCTCAGCTACTATAGTGGCATGAAGACAATGATTGATTTCCGGCTTAAAATGTTCAAGTCTAACCTGTATCTCTCGACGATTTATCGCACTCTTGGGGTAATGGCAAATGCAGATCATGTTGTTGAGCTATGCGCTAAACTCCAAAGTCAAGGCATCAATGACAATGTCATGTTGCAACTGCTTCAAGTCATTCGAAATCTTTGGAATCAAGGTGTTTTTGTGAAAAGGTTCAGTGCGGGCCCGCACTCATTCCGTTCACTCCCAGCTCGCCTTGCATGTGAGCTTACGCATATGGAAGAATTCTTTCTTTCTTGGATGCTGCAATCAAGATCATCCCAGGATCCTACTGTTGCTCTTCGCGATGTATGTCTTGAGTGGAATGTTGAAGAAATGACAGGTCCTCCAACACGCATCATCCAACGACTCATTGCGCTGGGCGCGAACCCACATGCTGTCGGCATGACATCGCCGCCGATGATGGATTGTTTTTATCAGGAGGCGTGTTTTACTCAAGAAACATCTGCGCTTGAGTTGCTCTTAAGAGGTACCCTGAATCGGTTCACCCGTGGTGACCGTGACGTTTTACCGGAGAATCTCGAAATTATAGACAGTATACTACCGTCTTGTCCAGACTACTGGCGTCGAAAAATCATAGTTCATATCTGCCAGGATCTTGATGAGCACGCGATTCACTATTCCCAGCTGCGTAGCTGGGAATATCTCTCTTTATTCGATGGCTGGGCAACGTTCGAGGTGAATATGCAGTATCTACTCAAGAGGCTACTAGCTGCTGTAGCAACCTGCGAGACACCTATCCGGGATTATAAAGCTCACGAGATCGCGAACTCTACCGCCGAACCGTACTCGCGAATTCGGAATTTTAAGAAAATTCAGCCACAGGAACAAGGGAACCCGTTTTGCTATCGTGTCATCGATCAAGAGCCATGGAAAAGCATTTGTGATAACGCGTTCGGGCCAATAGACTATATGGAGTTGAATGTTCCACAACTGGTGGAGGGTTTTCAAGACCCCGAGTGTGACTTTCTGGTAAGAAGCTACGAGCGAGTGTCGGTCGACGACGAGATAGATGAGATAGCTTCTGAAGGCCTTGGGTTTTACAGAATAAACAGTCGGGAAGTTAACACTGATTGGTGATAGATAGAGAAACTAGGCATAAATTGCAATGGCTGGAAAACTGATGTAAAACTTTGAGGTCGGAGAATCCCTTTACTAGTACTCAAAGTTACCACATGTTTCTGTACGTGTTTGTGACTTCTATGCATAGCCATTAGATAGGAGGCTTCGCTATAACAAAAGAAACTAGGCAAAGCAATCTTCATCTTCGTTTCTGTACAATGATCAAATACGCTAAAAGGTTTCTCAATTGAAGTTCTACGTCTGCTACAAGATAGCACTAGCAAAATCACTCTAATTCAAAAGTTTACAGATCTGGTTCTAGAGACCAGCATTCGGAATATGACAGCACCTTTGAGCCACTCTGAATGAATGACGCTATGTGGAGGGCCTCAAATCTCTGTCTCACATCTTATTGCTAGTTGACAGCTGAAGTTCTTCATACTTTCTTCCGATTGGTCAATTCCAAGACACGGCCCGCGAACTATCGAAGTAGTGGCTGAATTACATGGAAGATCCATCACTTCAAGGAAATTTCTCCTTGGAAATGACCTCAATTGTTGCACAAATCCCTTGTTGTCTTGGATCGCCCTTGCATCAGCCGGACCGCGCCGGTAGATCTTTTCGACTTCCGTCAAATCTTGTCTCACGTCCCTTGAACAAGCGGCGTGACGTGAATTCCGATCCTTGACAAACCCACAGGAATTGTACCAGTCCTTGGTTTTACAGCATTCCGTGCCATGATTTATGACATGTCGTGCGTACAGACGATTTCCGTGTGGGGAGATGCACGAAGGGAGATATCTCGTACGTCACGAGAGTCAGTAGCTCTTCATCGTGTCGGAACAAAAAGGGAGATTTATCTGGTATATAACCTCTTGGCAGACAGTCATCTCCAGTCCGTCATCAAAGATTTGGTTTCAACACCAAAGATACTATACTCACTTTTGCAAGAGATAATTGCCCATCATGACTGAAGTCCAAAAAGAAGCCCCAAAAGAGGTACGACAAGAAGAGTTCGATGCGGTTCATGCCTACTTCATCGGACCCAAGGGCTCCAACCTACCGGACTTCCGAGCCAACATCAACACCATTCTTGATGAACTTCTCGCCGCTCGCCAGAGCTACTATCCTCAGGATCAGGTACATCCCCCATCACTTCCATCCAACCCCCAAACCTAACATATTTCAGGCTTTCATATCCAAAGAATACCGCCGCTCCCCAGTATTCCTCAAAGCCCGCTCTGATCTTCGTCTCGCAACTGAAAAAGTAGCACAACTTCTCGGCGAGCACTCGGCGCCGTTCTGGTCCCCCCGCTATGAGGCGCACATGTGCACCGACTTGACCATGTCGTCCCTGCTCGGGTACTTCATGACTATGCTGTACAACCCCAACAATGTCGCTCTCGAGGCTAGTCCTATGACGACACTTGTGGAGTTGAGGGTTGGACAGCAGCTTTGCAAATTGTTTGGGTACAACATTGATGCTCAGAAACATCCTCTTTCGTGGGGACACATTACCTGTGATGGGACGATTGCCAATTTAGAGTCCATCTGGGTCGGTACGTGGTGTTCCCTACTCTCTACAAGTTATTCCATACTAACACAATAAGCTCGAAACATCAAGTTCTACCCTCTCAGTCTTTGTCTTGCACTTCGACGCGGAAAACTCCAATTCATCGCGGAAAGATTTTATGCCACTTCATGCTTCCACTCCACAACCAAGACCCTCTTCAAGGATCTCCAAGGATGGGATCTCCTCAACCTTCGCTCCGAGGTGATCCTCGATCTGCCAGATCAGCTCAACAAGCAGTTCGGCATCACCAGCAAGTTTCTCGAGAGTGCTCTTCATGAATTTAACATCCAGTCAATCGGCCGCGAGGTGCTTGAGAGAGAGTTCAAGGTCAAGGAGCCAATAAAGTACTTTGTCAGCAAGACTCGACATTACTCATGGCCCAAGGGTGTTGGTACGTTTGACAGACCACAAGTACTGCTTTATGTACGCTAACTTGTCAAAAGCAATTGCCGGCCTCGGCTCGGACAACGTTGTTGGGGTAGACGTCAACAACGCCGCTCAAATGAACATCAAACTCTTGGAAGAGCACCTTCACAAGTGTGTCGAGACCAAAACCGCCGTTTTCGCAGTCGTCGCCATCATTGGCTCCACCGAAGAAGGCGCCGTCGACAGACTCACCGAGATTCTCCGTCTGCGAAAGAAGTTCCAAGAGGAACACGGCCTGTCGTTCCTCGTACATGCCGACGCCGCTTGGGGTGGTTACTTCGCCACAATGTTGAACCCCGACAGACGTTACAGCGTCGAGGAGCAGACTGACACAAAGCCTGAGCCGGAGTGGTACTTGGATCCCAAGACAGTCGAGGATATCAAGGCCATGGCTGAAGCGGACTCGATCACTGTCGATCCGCACAAAGCAGGTTACATCCCGTATCCCGCGGGAAGTTTGGTATACCGTGACGGAAGGATGAGACATCTTGTTACTTGGTCTGGACCGTACCTTTCACAAGGTTCTGCAGAGAACATTGGTGTTTATGGTGTTGAGGGCAGGCAAGTATTCCCGGACATTTGGATGATCATTCACTAACCTTTCTTTCACTAAGCCTGGTGCTTCAGCCATGTCAGCATGGTTCTCCAACCAGACCATCGGCCTCAACCACCAAGGCTACGGCAAACTTCTCGGTGAAGCAACTTTCACAAGCGCAAGAGTAAGTCAACCATCATTCCTCATGGCAATATCCTCTCTGACACCAGGTAGATCTCAGCTCACTATGCCACCATGGACAACGACTATTTCATGTGCATTCCCTTCAACATGCTTCCATCTGAGAACCAAGGCAACAAGAAGTTTCTTTCTACCTCTGTCATGAACGAGCGAAAAAAGATCCGCGACCTCATCGTCGGCAAGACCGATACTGAGATCTTCAAGTCCAAAGAAGCCATGAAGATCATTCGTGACTTGGGGTCTGATACCAACATCAACTGTTTCACCTTCAATTGGAAATACGACAACGAGAACAAGGATTTGAACACTGATCTGGAAGAAGCGAACTATCTCATGAAGAGAGTCGTTGACAGACTTTCCATCACTTCTCCCAACACTGACCCTTCTACCATTCCCATTTATCTCACGTCAACTCAGTTCTTGCCTGAGGACTACGGTACTTGTGCACACAAGTTCATGGAGAGGATGGGTGTCGAGAAATCTGACCAGAGTCTCTTTGTCATCCGAAACGTGGTCATGAGTCCTTTCCCCACAAAGAAAGACTTCATCTCCACCATCATGAAGGACTTGGAGGACGTTGTTATTGATGAGGTGAAGAAGGTCAGAGGGAGAAACGATCCCGGAGCCAAGAAACTCAAGTTTCTTGTACAAGGTTCACCAGATGCATCTGAGGTGTTTTTTGTGTTCCAGGCTTCGTTCCACGGTGTGACCCGACGACAGCAGGTCATTTTATCTGCCGAGCTTGACGAAGACCTGAAGGAGTTCTACAAGGACATCTTGAAGGATAGTCAGGATACTGTCGTCATGCTGGAGACGTGTGACGAATTGTACATTGCCAAGGTCATCGAACGTATCTCGGAAGGAATGGAGTTGCCGGTTTCCTTGTTTGAGAATGGATTACAGTATGTTTTACTCCCCTTCAACCCATTTGAACCGGTTTTAACTGTTAGCAGGGAGTATCAAAAGGCGCAGGGTGTCATCACTCTCAAGTCGGCGATCAAGAGTCGCCCACTCAACTCGATCAACCGCGACATCGAGTATCCTGACAAGTTCATGCCTTTCTATCTCTACGGCTCAGATGATGAGCTTCACATTACCCATGCCCTGTTGAAGTCCCCCAACATTTCACTGTCGGCCAGCAATGTCACCTTTGAACCTCCCATTCCATCCTCCGTTACCAGCAACCTTCTCTCTGATGGATTGATCCTCGGTCTCGTTGAGATCCCAGAAGCATCCGTGCAGCCATTTGCTGAGAATAACAAGGATCTTGAAGAGAACTTTTTCTTTTCTAGTGGTAAGAAGTTCAAGGTTGCTGTTTGGGAGGATCAAAAGTCTTATAATCAAGCCGGTCCGGAGTTGTTCAAAGACCTCGACGATGAGCTGTATGAGGGCGTGATGACTCTTGGTGAGAATGTTTTTGTTGATGCTGAGGGACCGAATGAGGATAAGTTGAGGGATATCAAGGTTGAGTCAGACGCTTGGCAAAGAAAGTTGGATGAGATTGGTAGCGTTCTGGATGGAACACATACTTGCAAGGATTAGATGATCTGCATAATTGAACTCCACTATTTCTGCACGATTTGTGCCAACTCATGGGACCTTTTTCTGCCAAACACATTATTTGAACACGTCAAAGCTTGTATGCGTTGTCTTTGGTGCCTGAAGAGTTGTCGACTGGGTGAACAAGAGATGAGGCCATCAACGCAGCCTAACAACTTCCTACGCTACTCAGACCTTGACTGCTATTATCTCACCTACCGTTACAGTTCCAGGGTATTACTGTTAAACTCATATGAGATTGTCAGTGAGTCGCCACAGAATCCACAATCCACAAACTCAGCTAGGTGGCAATAAGTCTCTAGCAATACGTAGAGAATCGAGATTCAAAACGAATAAAATGAAGCAAATCATATGTGTTCATTTAAACCATAACTCATTTAAGATAGCAAAACAATATCTGTTGTCAAATTCCCATCCGTTTCTTCAAATGCAACGCTCAATAATTCCAACCCAAACTGTTCCATAATTTCCATGCATAAATCATCTCATAATTCCGTCATGCTTCCATCTCATTCCGTCCAGGGTTCTCATCCTCCCACTCATCCTCAACATCCACATACGAACCCTCAAGCGAAGGCGCACGTCTTCCTCTGACACCACCATACAACTGATCCAACTTTCTGGAATCTAGAAAGACGTTTTGCATTTCAGATACCAAATGCTCATCCTCTTCGCCTTCATCTGCTGCGTGAACACGATATCGTATGACGCGACGGCCAACACCCGATGTGAGGAAAGGTTTGAGGAATGAAAAGATGGACCATGCGAAGCGGGCAAAGAGATACTCTTTACTTCCTTCTGCGAGTGTTTCGACGTTGCGGTTTTGATACAAAGCTGCGAATTCTGCTTCACGTCCGTCAAGAACATGGAGCACGTACTGGTTGTGTTCGGTGCCGTTTGATGACCTGGCGACTTTGGGGATGAGTGCGAAAACACTCTGGTCAAAGCAGACGTAGAGATCGGCCTTGAGAGGGAGGATGTTGTGAGGGTCATCGATGGTGTGTGATCCACCGCCGTAAAGGCCCATTCCGTTCTTGTTGAACCATTGCTGCTCGTCGCGGGGGATCAAATGAGCCCATGTGAATGCGTAGCTGGTATTTGTGACAGCGCATCGCTTGCTGTGAAGAGTGGTTTCGCATTCGGGTGCAGCCCACCAGTTGGGGATTCTGTCATGAGGGAATTGCCAATCTCTGAAGCTGGGGACAATAGGATATCGTTCTGAGAGTTGGTCAGTATTGTTTTGTTTGTCAGAAAAATGAGTGATATACCTTCGCCATCGACAAAGAACCAATAATCCCTGTTCAGCAAAATCTGGTCATCATCTGCGACTATATCCTTTCCCCGCTCATCCCTAGCCAGCCTACCACTACCGAAAGCATTATTGGCAAGGATTTGGCAAGCCGTAATTGCAGTACGGTAATGAACTCCCCATGCGCCTCGGAGGGGTTCATAGTCGACGCGCGGCAGACAAAAGAGCAGGTTCAAAGGCTTGAGATAACCAGGATGATAAAAGCGAACCTGATCGCGATTAAGATCGCGAATCTCGAGATTTGAAATGGCGGAAAGTGAACGAGGCATTGGAATTCGATGCTCTAAACCGCTGAGTTGGAGAGAACGAGGAATTTCTTGATCTTCGGAGGATAAAAGACCCATGACGTTTTGTCTTTTATTCTTGCTGCAAGATGGAGGGTCAGACACAAGCGAGAATGACGTAGAGTAAAAGACTTACTTGATATTGGAGGGCTCTAGAGCCCAGAATCCGTACATTGGGGAAGATGAGACTAGTGTACGCCACTTAAAGTTGGAGGTGGATTAGTCACGATGAAGAATAAATTTGAGTTTCGATATGTGTAACTGATATCTTGAAGAATAATATATATACATGAATCAACTACCCCTGTAACAAGAGTTTTTTTTTTCGCCCCGACAAACACGTGTCAGTGGCTAGTGACAACTGTTTTGCATATTCCCCCAAAACCTCTGGCTCCAATCGATGGATCCTCCACAAGTGGGACTTTACAGGCGGTGAGCGCCATAAGCTCGAGATGTCTTCACCGCGTGTGTCGACCCGATCTCGCCAATGCGGATGTTACTGAAGGTGACCTCAGGGTTGGGCTCGACCTTGACAATGTTGCTAGGAAGTCCCTCTTCCTTGGTACAAGGTCCAGCCCCAGCTCCCTTTCCATCGAGCCACTCCATGGAATCGCCTTCGCTCCACCAAACACTCATGGCGAGAACCATTCCGCGGGTCATTGCATCGCCCATCTCTTCTGTGCCACCGAGACGAATGTAGTCGTCTGCGTGAGAGGCCTTGCAGTACTGGTCCTCGATGATGTTGCCAGTGACCTCTGGGGGTCCAGGAATAGTAACGACGGCGCTCTTGATGACCTTGCCGTCTTGGATGTAGTGGCGGTGCATCTCCTTGAGCTTGCCGTTATTGTCGGCAGGGAACTGGGAAACGACTGTGAACTTTCGGGTTGTGTCGACCTTGAAGTTCTTGCCGCGTCCGTAAAACTCAGGAACACCGATGCGGTTGTGGTTCCAGCCGCAGCCAGACTTGTCGCAGACGCCCTCCTTCTGGCACTCTGTACCTGTGCATCCGTACAGGCCGGGGACGCTGCAGGGGTGAGGAGCAATGTGGGTGGCGCGAGAGTTTGCCTCCCAGATATCCATCTCGTTACAGCAGACACCCTTGCCCTTGATGTTACCCTACCAAAGTTAATCAGTAAAGTCTAATAACATTAATCAGGGTGAACTTACCACTCCGTTGATGAAAGGTGTAACATAGCACTGAGCATCACAATATCCACCACCCTGAGTAGCACCGATCTTGCTGTTTCGGCTCGTGCTCTTTCCACCATCGGCAGGCATCTCAGAAAGGTACAGAGCACCGTTCATACCACAGGGAAGCTTCTGAGTCTCAACATCGAAAGAGAACTCAGCACCGGTAAGCTTGAGCATCTCATACTTCTTCTTGTCCTCTCCAAGAAGGTAGACGCGAGGAGAAACAGACTTGCCATTGCGGAGCATCTCAAGGCGGAGAGCGTTGCCAGAGGTGGTGATACCATTGGCCTTGTACGCAGCCTCGTCCATACCGGAGAGGATGCAGTTCTTGGCGCATGTTGCCTCGTCGGGGCAAGCCTTGGGGTCGGCGGCTTCACCCCAGTTACCACAGTTCTGGCCGTTGGCCTGGCTGATACCGTGAAGCTCAGCGTCGGCGACGATGTAGTTTGTCGCCTTCTTGCAGCCCTTTGCCTTTGTGCAACGGTATGTCTCGATCTTGGGGTGCTTCTCCTTGGTTTTGTTAGGAGTCTGGCCCACGACCGTCTGGGCGAGCAGAGTTGTGAGGAGAAGAGGAGAGAACTTCATGTTGGGCAGGAGCTGTGAGTGAGAGTATGTGTAGAGAGTGACTGGGTGGTGAAGAAGATATTTCGATGCATCGTCGACTTCATTTATATCTATTTTTCTGACAGTTTACAATCACACGTTGTCTACAAGGGGTCATCCATTTCAGGCCTACATCCGAAGACTTCAAGGTCAAGATCCACGCTCAAAGACAGTTTTGGATTGATTAGGCCCAAGATGAAGTTGTTTCACCCATTAACATGAATATTATACGCCTATAGCCAATCAAGAACCCCAGACCTCCGTATCTTCCGACATCCCGATTTGAGACAAGGTCACATTCAGGTCCCATCTCAAAGGGAACATCTACCGAGTTCCGGAGTAGCAATTTGCGGGTAGAAACCCCTGCAGCGACAAATCAATGTGGAGATGAAGACTCTAGAGTTTTTTGAACAAGAACTGCGGAGTCCGGGCCGGCAACCCTGGACTTTAATATCAGAGCGAGTTTCATAAACCCTTGTCATTATCGTTTTATCCACATTTTCCCACCTACCATAGATTTATTAAGGGTCCTTGGCGAGAGTGTGATCAACCATCCAAAGAGGAGCGGATAATATGTACGGCTCTGTCCTAGTGGCACCCGGCCATCCGGACCGACGTATGATTCGGGGTCCGGAGAAAAACTATGTAAATGGCATTGCGATTAATATTTTTCTTCGGTCTTGGTGTCGGAGAATTATGTGGACGGAAAGAAGGAAGTATATTCCAACAGAGAAAGATGGACTTTCACTAGTCAAGATTTTGCAGGTGCAGGTACTAGACTAGTTTTAAAGTTTTGTACCTACAGGATCTTCTGTCTTAGATAGATGGCTTACATTTGCAGCTGTGCCTGACAACAACAAGGTTATTCCTTGCGGGGAAGTTTCTTCTACCGTGGAGTAGAATAGCCGGCTGGGCCTCTCTTTTGCATGGGTTTAAGCTCGCCACAGAAGATCGGATGGAACATCATGCGTTCATCATTGGTTTGGAATTGAGGATAGCTCTCGCCGGGACTCCCGGGATGCATCGACTTGCTTCCGACTGTGAAAGTTCCATCGTCGCATGACCCTCCAAGAAGAAAATATGACGAAATGGACACATGAAACGGGCCGAAATATTAATTAATGCGTTTCCCATTTTGGTTGCAGTATGCGCTGTCGAAATGCTAGGCATAACAACGTGTTTCAACGAAAGTGTTTTGCTAGCGGAGAGGATTCCATAATTCCGGTTCGGAGGTATGTTGAAACTTAGCAGATTCGTTATATCGTGCCGAGGATTGAATTATTGATCAACTCTAGAAACTAGCGGCTCTTTCTCGCATTGATGAGTTCATCCCGTGTTTAATTCAACAACAACACCATCTCAAAATTGGTTACCCTGTACTGTCGCTCACAAAACCATGCGACGTAGACTAGGGGTGTAAAACGGTGGAACCTGACACATGAACTGTGACTAAATAGTCTTTACTGGGTTTCTACACGTGACTTCATGCTGACGTGAGAATCAATTCAATGTTTCCTCATTCTATCGTACTACTTACTTCAACTGTGAATCATTGAGGCCAAAATGGAACATCAAGACAAGATCGCCACTTTGGCAGATGGGAGGAAGGTGTCGTACGCGATTTACGGCACAGATGATGCCAATGCACCTACGACCTTCTACTTCCACGGTTGGCCAGGGTCTCATCACGAAGGCGCCTCGACGCACAGCGCAGCTTTGAAGCACGGACTACGCATCATCGCGCTTTCACGACCAGGATCCAGCGACTCAACATTCCAAGATAACAGATCAATTCTGGATTACCCCAAAGATATCCTCGAGATAGCAGATCTTCTCTCGATACAACGCTTTACCATCCTCGGCGTCTCTGGCGGTGGTCCTTACGCAATTGCTTGTCTGAAGGACATACCTCGAGAGAGACTCGTCGGCATTGGCACGGTAGCTGGATGCATGCCCCTGTCATTCTCCACCCAAGGCATGCTTGCCATAACGCGTATCATGTTCAACGTTGCGCCGTATGCTACAGCACCCCTCGGATGGTTGATAGACAAAGTACTAGGAAGCACAGCACGCGACACGGAACATCCGGAAAAACTAGAAGACATGATGGATAAAGATGTGACCGCGAGATCAGCCAGTGATGGAGAAATTTGGAAGAATAGTCCTGTTTTGAGACAATCTCTTTTACGATCTACCAGAGAATCTCTGAAACAAGGTGGTTATCCAGCAGCATGGGAAGCGAATCTGTATGGAAGTGACTGGGGTTTCAAGCTGGAAGATGTCAAAGTGGAAAAAGGTCAGATGATAATGTGGCATGGTGATCTGGATGTTAATGTTCCATTGAGGGTGAGTGAAAAAGCTGTCGAGTTCATGCCGAATGCGGAGTTAAGGGTTATGAAAGGGGATAGTCATTTGAGCTTGGTGACCAAGGTGGAGGAATTTGTTATTTCGATGAAAGAGATGCTAGAGAGGTGACGTGTACAGCCCACGGAAGAAGGCAATGGGATATCCTAATGGTTCATACTGTCAATATGAACATGAGATGCGCGACCGATTTCACGGATGAAGAAAAGCCATGTCGCCACTTGACGTTATGCAAACGCTTTAAGTGAACATTGCAACAGCCACAATAGGCACAGCAGAAGTATCTGTCACTTCTTTTCCCCATAGATACCCGCGATCTAAAACAGCGTGACACTCATGACGACACGGATGGCATTTGTGATTTTCAGGGTTCCAATCTACAAGAGCTTATCAGAAGGCCAAAGCGATAAAGATGCAATGATCTGCATCCCGAGGACCCCTAAGCTAGAGCTTGGTCAGACGTATGGCTGTAATTGGATGGTTATATGCATGGATAAATCCAGGTACAACCTAGCGATCGTCATTTCTGCGGCGCGGTTCATGCGTGTATCTTCTACTGGACTAAGCTGATGTTACTGACGTGAATATCCCTTCAAGTATCAGTGGCGTGACGATGAATTAAGGTATCGATAGACATTATGAAGTAATGGAACTGTCCATCGCTCGTTGGCGATGTTGATCATTGAGAAGATGGCGTCTTGGCTTGATACCAATCATCGTAGACAGGTCTATATAAACTCATGCTGTGGCACCGATGATGAGGGATCAAGACAAACAACTTGAAACAAACTCAAACAATCTTACAAAGACTATCAACTTGAACAACTACTATTCGTGACCTAAAATGGCTCCCAAGTATGTCTTCAAATTATCATCTTCAGGCCAACTACTCACAAGTATTCAGCTGCGAGCGTCGCTTTTCTCTCAGCGCCCTCTCCCCCGCGAACAGGAGATACAACAAAGTTATGAATGAGCGCTCAGACAATCGTCGATCTGTTGATAGTACAGCTAGTCGCTCGACACTAGGTGGAATGCCAGTCGTCGAGGTTGAGAACTATCTCATTGATCCTGCGTATCGCTGGACCACTGCGAATCGCAATTAAAAGAAGAAAAATTGTATCATATGATTATTAGCGATTATACCAAGAGTGGAACTGTTATTAGCCTGCTTATGAATGTATTTTTCATCTGCTGTTGCCAGTACTACACACGTGCCTCTTGATTCCCGACACATGCTCGAAGTACTTTCATCGTACTCGGCAACCTCACGTCGGACTACTGAAAAGCAGGCTGTGGCTGAGATCCATAGGGAATGATCCTAACCATATGCCTCCTCTCATTATCCTGAAAATCCGGCACTGCCGAATGCGCCACCGACCTCTGATCCCAGACCACAACTGTCCCCGTCTCCCACTTGACCCTACAACTAAAGTCCAAGCTGCGAATATGGTTCTTGAGGAACGAAAGCAAATGGTCCGACTCCTCAGGTAGAAAGCCTTCTACCTGTCGCGCAATAGTGGGGTTTACAAAGAGCGAAGGTTTGCCTGTAACAGGGTGTTTGATCACAAGCGGATGCGTCGTGTTGATTGCTTCAGCCAACGCACGTTCTTGGCCTACACGTTTGACTTCGCCTTCTGAAGCGGATGTGTGGTGAAGTTTGAGGCTGGATAGTGTTTGTCTAAATGCTGGCGACAGGGCTTCGTAAGCTGCTGTGAGAGAGGTGAATGCTGTATCACCACCACCAGATGAGGGAATCTCGAGAACCCAGAAGAAACTAGTCGAAGGGACGTTTGGCGTGAAAGTTTGGTCAACGTGCCAGAGGTCATATGTTGTTCGTGCACCAAGCAACTTTCTTAGATTTCCCCTGCACTTTGTTAGTGAAAGGTCAGCTAAATAGAAGTATGGATCACTCACGACTTCTCGTCAGCATAGACAACATGGAATTCAGGCCCTGTGCCTTTCGGATATCCCATAGTTGGATGTTGATGAAGTGGTCCATAATGCCTCACAGTCTCTTTCTGCCTGTCGAACCCAACGTCTTTGAAGTCTTGGTCTCTCTGTTCACAATTAGTCTAGATTCTCTCAAATGCCCATAAAGACTTACAAAAACCACAACTCCCCTTTCTGCAGCTAACAAAGCCAACTCATCTAACCCTTTGCCATCTAACTGACTAATTTGCACACCTCGAATCTCGGTCCCAACACGAGGGGTGATATTCTCCACGCGCCCACCCTTGAACAAATTCGTCTTAGCGGCGTCAGCCCGAAGACCCGGCTCGTCCCCGTCAAAGAGGGGAACGGACACGGGCGCCATGTACCCATCAGAGCGGGTGGGCAAATAAGCGGGATACAGCGGTTCCGAAGCCATAGTTGGTTTATGTCTGTTGTTGAATCAAGCTTTTGGTTTGGTCACGGTAGTCTAAATGTCGTGATACATAAGTAGGCCGTCTTCGGATGGAGACATCCGGTCGATGGTCGGGTTCTCCCCGATGGATTTAACCAGATACGGTAATAAAAGTGCATCAGAGACAAAAGCTCGTCATTTACAGGGCTGATAAACGAACTTGGGCTAACGATACCCGATGGCTTTCAATGACCAATCAATGCTGATGGGGACTGCGCCGACGAGCAATTTTGACGTTATCTTCGGGAATCTTCAGTCCCGGTAGTTCACTCTGCCGTCGTCTTTTCAAGTTTAATCGTCAACGGAAGCTTGTCTAATCTCGATTAAGAAAGTATAAACTCCGAGGAACTTGCCGTTCCCCTCTTCCTGGAAGCTCTAGAACGTCGGGCGTACAGGCTAGACTGATGTAGCACCCGCTACGTCGTAGTGCTAACGGAGTAGCGGTAGTGTGGCTGGAAATCTAGACTAGTTAAATCGCCTTCTCACCTCATGTCGATCACTTTTTAAAACTCCTCAATTTCTTGTCTTTCATCTTTGGGCGCTCAGGCGAAAAGACAGAGTGACTATGTCTCCGCCGTCGAGTTTATCGGAGCGTCGCGATGAAGACGTGACAGAATCGACATCATGGCTGGCCAAGGTTCATCCGTATTTCAAGAATCCTTCACATGTTCTGGTGTTCAAATTGGATTGTTTGTTGCTCGTGTGGGCATTTATAGCTGGTCTGTTCAAAGTAAGTGTCACCATAATCGAGCATAGAAACAAATTGACGTTAGAAATAGGACATGGATCAATCTGCTACGACGGCTGCATTTGTCTCAGGAATGAAGGAAGATCTCAACCTCTACGGCAATGAACTGGTAGAGTTTACGACATATTTCTCCATTGGTTATGCGATCTTTATTGTTCCATCGCAACTCATTCAAACTCGAGTCCGACCATCTATCTTCCTACCAGTTTGTGAGATTATATGGGGTCTTTTCACTCTATTCACTTACAAAGCCCCAAATGCCAAAATCATCTATGCGCTGAGGTTTCTTCTTGGTGTATTTGAGTCTACATCGTGGCCTGGTATTGTCAACTTGATCTTTAATTGGTATGGCACTCAAATCAGTTGATTACACGTCCTCTGACTAATATATGAACAGGTATCGTCCTGAAGAACTTGGAAAGCGGCTGGCCATTTTCGGTGTCAGCGGTGTAGCAGGAAACATGTTTCTCGGCATCCTCCAAGCTGCACTCTACAGGAACCTCGATGGAGTCTCGGGTCATGCTGGCTGGCAATGGCTGTTCATCATTGGCGGTATAATGACGATATTCTGGGGTTTCATTGGTCTACTTGTCATTCCTGACTCACCAGCCATTACCAGAGCTCTCTGGCTCACTGACGCCGAAAAGAAGCTTGCTCGTCTTCGCATGAACGACTGTGGTGTCAAAACATCTGGAATTATCCCTCTCAAGACTCTCGTTCACAAACTCAAACTTCTCGTCATGAGTCCATTGTCGTATTTGTTTCTCGCAGCATATCTTCAATTTGCATGGAGTCAGCGCGCGAACTCCTACTTCTTGCTCTTCCTCAAAGGGCTAAACAATGCAGACGGAACACCACGTTATTCGGTATACACAGTCAACCTTATTCCACTCGGCGGATATGCCATCAGTATAGTCTGCAATATTGGCCTCAACGCCCTCAGCGATTGGAAATCGTGGCGTTGGCAGGTTAGCGTTGGCGCCGCCACAGTTCAACTTATTGCGACATCTGTTCTATCAGGCTGGCCCGATTCATGGAGGACAATCATGGGCTTTTACTTTCTTACATTTGCTACTGCAGCTTGGGGATATGCATTGCTTGCTTGGGTGGGTGAAATTCTGAGAAAGGAGCCCGAAGTGCGGTCTATTTTGGTAGCGATTGCTATAACATTGGTTTATGTTGGGCACGCGACGATTCCTTTACGGGCTTGGCGTGTGAGTGACTCCCCTAGGTATCCAGTTGGATTTCCTCTAGCGGCTGCGTTTAGTGCTGGAAGTATCCTTGCCATTCTGGGGATTCTGTTCTATGTGCGAAGATATCCCCAGGTTGTGAGTTGGGGACTGGATCCCGCTAATGAAGCTGCGGTGGAGGAAGAAGGAACTTCTGGGACGAATGATCGAAAGCAGCCCGACGAACGAAGTATTCAGGTTTGATTGCAAGGCGCAGTTTCTCTTTTATGCCATTGGCATTTGTCACAAGTCTAGCCTCAGCTGAACGAGACAATTCTTACATAGCGCTGCCGGTATACGCATTTCGGCAAGATACATAGCTATGTTGTTTCCAACCTTTCACATACTTTCCGGCAATCGGCATACACTGGGTCAATGTTATGCGTCTCACATGTCTCAGGTTTCGGGTTTGAACCCACACGGTGAAGGTTTGGATGTTTAGCTGTCATTTTAGTTGCGTAATATGATCTGACAGTGTTTGAAAATGCGTATAGTTTTATCAGGGCTTGAGTGACATCTAGTCTAGAATAACACTTGTTTCAGGGGTAGTTACTATTTGCAGCGTAGAATTGCAAGCCAAGACACTAAGGGAGAGCTACTGTGATAAGCTTTCCTGAACTGGAACTTTTAAAATTATTGAGAGACAACAGGGCAAAATCGCTGCCAAGTACTCTGTAAACCTCTGAGAAATATGAACATCTGGAGGAATAAGAAAAATAACATGCCCGTGCACTAGTCACTGGTTATCTCGGACAGACATTTAGGCTTGCTGATCGAACGTTTGAGGGAATCTTTCATCAGCCACTCATTTAAGTCCATGCTGTGCCTCCCTTGCGTAAACGTGAGATGAGTTCAACAATATGTTGTAACTCTTTTATTCAGCTCCTCCGCTGAAATACTAAGGAAGAACGAGATGATGCTCTTTTCTTTACGGGAATATTAAATTTTCCATGATGTGGTTTCAGCTTCTCGCCTTGGCGACACTGTTGCCAAGCTCCAACGCATTCAGTGTCACAACGACCAACGATGCAAACACTCTGGCGGCTGCAATACTCGGCCAGGGCATAACTATTCTCCAAGCATCTTTCTCAGGTGCATCAGTTAGTTCTGGAACGTTTGTCGATGGACCTTTCGGTATCGGGAGTGGTGCGATACTCACTTCTGGTTCTGCTATTGGAGCTTTACCTGGCGGTGACCACTATGTCAACAATGGAGCACCTGGTTCAGACACCTATTGCGGTTCCAACACTTTCAACGCTGCCTTGTTGACCGTCGATATTTTTCTCGACCCGACCTATAACGGTATCAGAGTTGAGATTATTCTTGCGTCAGAAGAAGAAGGGTAAGTAGCATTCTGGACTGAGAAAAGGCTAAGCTAATGACCATATCTAGCGGCTCTGCTGACCCCATTGGTGTCTTTCTGGGCGGCACGCAATATGCTTTAGATTCCGGTAACAGAATAACCGCAGTCAATCGCTACCTTGCTTCGCCCCTTGTCATCACCCCGCCCAATAGTGTCACCTCATATCCTGGCTCGTCACCACCTCTCTGGTTTGATATCTTAACCTCTGGTGCTCAAACCTTGGTCTTTGCGATTTGTGATCAGGGCGATACAGAGTGGGACTCGGGCCTCTTGGTCAAGGCTGAGGGTTGCGTTGATTGCGATACTGATCTCCGCCTCGCCTATGTGACGACCACGACTACAATCCCGGCGGGCGAGGATCCTTTTACCTCAACTACTACCGCTTCAGGGACTGTGCCTGGTACAATCAGGATCGGAGTACTCGCCACCACTAGTGAAGAGCCAACAACTACCACTGCCGACGAAACTACAACAACTGCTGACTTCGGAACAACTACTACTACGGCCGGCGAGATCACCACTACTACCGCTGACGAAACAACAACTACTACGATCGATGAAATCACTACTACTACCGCTGCCGAAACAACAACTACTACTGCCGATGAAACCATAACTACAACTGCTGAAGGAACAACAACCACTACTACTGATGAAACAACAACCACTACTGCTGATGAAACAACCAGCACTACTACCGAGGCATCCTCCACGGACTCAGCTAGTGATGACCCTGCAACTACCACCACTCAAGAGACTACTACTAGTGGAACCACTGAGACATCAACCAAGGCCAGCAGTACAATCATATCTTCAACAGAGCTGCCAGATACTGCCACAACAGCTCTTACCACAAGTGATACAACGACAGAGTCTTCAACCATTGTGACTGAGTCCAATGTCGTCACTACAACAGCCCAAGACTCTTCTACTGACAGTACGACGGGTACAGAGACGACCAATATTTCTGATGCCCCCGTAATTGGTACTACTACGACCGCCGTTGATGTTGAAACAACCTCCATAAGCTCAACAGTCTCGGTCTTTACCGATGAACCTTTTGAGAGTACGAGTATTGAAATCTCAGTCGACTCTACCGGTATGTGAAAGGCCCAGAAGCAATATTCCCTCCACTGTCATGTGCCCAACCGGAGATATTCATCTTTCCAAACTGTGTACTAATGTCATATTCAGTTCCTGATCCTGGCACTACAACGACAACAGAGTCTCTGGAAACAACTACGGTCCAACAGATCGAGCCTTCAACCAACATTGTCACTCCCTCCTCCGTTATACCAGAGGAGGAAACGAGCTCCAGTGACGGTAAGTATCTCCAGCCGTAGAGACACAAATACAAGATACTTTCCATTGCTTCTTTACATACACTAGCTAACATCTAATCCTCACTAGTCATTACTTCAACAGCTGACGAAGTGCTAACACCGGCAACATCGACCGTTGCTACCTCATCTGCCATGCCGTCCAACCTGGCAGTGATCGGAAACTTCAGGTTCTTCGGATGTCTAGGATCTCCAGAGGGCTATCCCAGCTTTGAATTGATCGGTGAAGCTCCCGAGATGACCACCGCGGAATGTGTAAGACTCGGAGCCGGACGTGCATATATCGGTATCTACCTGAGGTAACATCCTAGCCGTGAAGTTCAAGGATACAAAGCTCACCTCGCTCAGATCCTGCTATGCAGCAGATTCATTAGACTCTGCCGACACAGTTTTAAATGGCCGTTGTGATTTACCATGCCCTGGCGATCCAGGTCTCTTTTGTGGTGGAGTAGTCGACACGAGCTCAGATCCTGAATCACGATTCAAGTCCCGTGGACGTCTGAGCCGTCGAGATGCTCCTCCAGGCATTCTTCTCACCTTGTATGCTCAGATTGAAGCCATTTCTGGTACTCTGACATCTTCAGATACTTTCAGCACTGTTGGCGCGATGACAAGCAACTCTCTTTTACCTACTAGAGACTCTACCGTTCCCTTACCTCTATTCTCAAGCACACAATCTTTCATTGATTCAGCTATCACCGTTGAACCTTCCGTCCCTATCACTCGATCAAAAGGCGGCAGACCCATCATCCCCCCATTCCCAACAACCGCCCCCTTCAATGCGGGTAACTTTACAAGGACTAGAGTTGCAGCGGCAACAATAGTCACTACCATAACATATACGGTTGTTGACCCCAATAACCCATCACAGTTGACTGTGACCCATCACAGTTGACTGTGACCGAGTTTTGCAGCACCCTGAGGCCTTCTCCCTGTCGTCAGTGCCAATACCAGCCACGACCAACGGTGGAGATGACAACCATCAAAGTCGACTGCAACGCTTGTGGTCACTCGGGCGAGAACACTATTATTCTTGAAGTTCCAGCGGGTGCAGCTGTGGCAGCTCAGACAAGACAGCACGCTGCTTATCAAACTCATCGGGTACAATATCACGATCCCAGACCATATGAACAGAGACCTCATCCTGTTGAGGGAGGCTCTCATAATTGGAAAAAGCCCCAACCACAAAACGATCTGCCCGCCACTGGAGACAGACCACATGAGGGCGATGGAAGGTATAAGTTTGATCAACCTCAAACTTATCATGATCGTCCAAGCGGCGCCGGGGACTACGATGGAAACAGACCGGCTGAAGTGATCAAAACAGAACCAAGGCCTGATGGTAAACCAGCTGGAGTGATCAAACCAAAACCAACGCCTGATGGCAAACCAGCTGGTGTGACGGAGACTGAACCAAAGCCTGATGGCGAGCCAGCTGGAGTGATCAAAACAGAACCAAAGCCTAATGGCGAGCCAGCTAGTGTGACTAAGACTGAACCAAAGCCTAACACGGTAGGAGAAAATGACCACACCAAGCCCCAGGAACCAACATTCCACCGCAGGCCGGGTCCAGCATTTACACCGGCAGCGCCGAATGCTCCTATCGTGGTGGTCTCAACAGCCGTAGCGAAAACGATGGAAGGGATGCTGTTGACGATGTTCTTTCTAGCTGGACTTGTTTTCCTTTTGTAATGATGGAAAGATTTGTCTACGATGCTAAAAACTGCAAGATAAAGACCGAGCATGTTCAACATCGAATGTATTTCTATTCTTCTACTAGCACTACCATTTCCTCCGAGTGACACAATTGTCACTGCCTGCCTGAGCTCCCAATTGTGGAGACAAGTAGCCGTCCAAGTTGGCCCAAAATGATATGAGAACGTTGCCTGAAATCCTAAAGCCTAAGAGTTTAGTATGTAAAGTCGTAGTTTGCAAGTTCTTCTTCGTCAATGTTATCCCAGTCAACCTCGGGCAAATCACGGGACCAGGCTGGCCAACTTCTGTCTTGTTCGAACCCGATAGACAAATGCTCTACAGCAGCCAGCTATCCAAGTCAGTACATCTATCAGACAGAAGAAACGTCATTGAAGATACCTGTATCGGCGACATGGCTCGTCGCCAGTTGACAATAGCCACACCGGCGCCGGGCTTGTGAACGGCAATGTACTTCGGATCAGCGGTCCCCTCATCCGCTGAGTAGCCAACCCACTGGTATACCCAATATCGCTTCATCCCTGTTTTCATCATCCAGACTAATCGATCCATGTGGATTTTGTTGGTAAAGAAAAGATACACCAAGCAAAAACAATCGGTAGTGTGGTCAATCATGGTGTAACCCACTCAGGGGTGAGATGTCGTTTGGCATAAATGCATATCAGATGTCACAAACAAAACCCAACTGGCCCATTCAGAACAAGTACATCGGACTGTTTTCCCGTTAAGAACGATGATGCATTGATACTTACAGTGACAATGCATATGAGTAGAATGCACTGCTCCTTCTGTTTATTGGATATATGTCTGTGGTGTAGTAACTGTAATATCTCACAAACCCAACCACCTCGTCACCACTTACAGCAGCACCCTATCTATAACCAGCGCAAACATCCCGATAAACATTATTCTGCAATCCTGCCGCATCAGTAGGAATATATCCCAAATATGTGGCATGCGAATACGTCCATCTAGGGTCATTCGTCTCCGTCTTCCAAGTCCAGTACACCCATCCAGACATACCAGGCTCCTCATACAACTGCTGCTGCGCGGTAAAGAAATTGTTGAAGAATTCCTTATCCTTCACTTCATAGCCCGACGTCATGCTCCATTCTCCAGTAAACGTAAATTCTTGACCGTTGACAACACGCGAGTCGGTGCAGGCGCTGTGCATAAGCTTGTACGGGTCCGCGTTGCTGTGCTGATTGTCGTTGAGGGCAAAGCCGATGTAGTTGTGGTCGTCGAACGCTGTGAGTGCGTCGTTGGCTATGGATGATTGTGTACGAGCATCGCCAGAGTCCCATTTGCTTGACATAAACTGAACGTGGAGTTTCTTGTCATTGGATACTTTAAGGCTGGCTTCCTTATCGCGAACGGCCTTGAGGGCAGCGGGGTAGTACTTTTCGATAAGACCTGGATCTTGGCCAGGAGCAGGGTATCGGTTGCCTCCGTCATGGCGAGAAACAGGCTCGTTGAGAACCTCGATCATGCCGACGGTTGAATAATCAGGGTTCGTGTGAATACGATCCGTCATCCAAGCAAGCCACTTTTCCGCGCGTCCAAAGTTGTAGTCATTAAAGAATCCAGCTGGTTTGTTGTTCTGGCCGGTAAAAACGTCTTCCTGCTGACCACCAGGAGCGCCATGAAGGTCCATAATGACATAGATACCAAGTTCGGCAGCTTTCTTGACGACAGCATCGAGATAAGGCAGCATTCGATCTCCATCAGCAAAGGGCTCAGACCCTTTGTCTACGATATCCGTGTAGGACCAGTATCCTATCGGGATTCGGATGGTGTTCAGGCCAACATCGTGAACAGACTGAACTGTAGCTGGGTCAATCCACGTCTTCCAATGTTCTTCGAAGCGTTTGTTTCCTGTTTCACGATTGTCGCCTTTGTAGTGATCGTTCATACAATCGAATTCAGATTCAGAGTTGCCGCATCTGAGGACGTTTTCCCAGGTATTTGTTTGGAGCCATTTTTCACAGACAAGCCAGCCTGGTTATGTTAGCGAATGTTGGTCGAGGGAACAACTTCTACGAACCGCCGAAGTTGACACCACGAATCTTGGTAATGCCATCGGCCAAGTTTGGTTTGAATCGCTTTCCGAGTTGTTCAAATCGAGCAGTCTGATTGAACGATGCTAGGTCACGTTCATGGGGAAGCCATGCTGTGACCGAGCCGAACAGTAGAAGAGACACAAGTGGTGAATAATACATGGTCAGACAAACTGATCAATCAGGCAACGATGATGAAAACGAACCAAACTCAGGAGAATGCCAAATACTCTGCTTAAGTAGCTGGGAAAACATGCCCATTCACCCCTCAATTTCACAGCCTTGCGCTTGCGCTGCACCATAGGAGTAAGCTGCATATGTCTCTACCTGACACAGACGAGCTTCCTCTTTCGTTTATCGAGCCGTCATAATCATCTGAAAGATCGGCATTTGATGCACACAAGGGTCTGCACGGACTCAGCTGAAAATCCTTCGTTTACTAAGAAATGCCGCTATTGCCGACCTCATGAATTAAGGATTGGAAGGATCTGCTGAAACATGGTCAATTTAACCTTGTTGACTCTAGGTTAAGCTAACCAGACCATCGCCTTTCTTATTTAGTATGTCTACTATGTCTAAGTCCTGCTACAATTTCACTATCCGATCTCAAGAGACCTTAAGCATTCGAGATTTATTACACGTCGAGCATCTCATCATCAGGTTATCATTAATTAGGTTCCTTCCTGGCTCTCGTGATACCTCTGTTCAGCTCTAAAATTTGAGGTGGTATAGATGAGGAAGGTAGTGACGGGAAAAACTAAATATTCTGTGTTTTTAGAAAAATATATATCGAATTGAGTCTTCTTCCACCAAAGGTGGCCTTTCTCAAACCACATAATATTCTTCCCTGTCTTTTAATCTTGCCATGCTCAACCTTCAAATGCCACCGATCACAGCATGTGACCCTTGCATGCTTACCTAACACCCGCTTACCCACCTTAGTCATCCGATTTCCCACGCGACCCCTGACAACTTTATACACGTCTCCTCAAGAACCGACATCATCAATCGCAATCGCAGACTTCCCCCGCGCTCGTTCAAGCTCACGTTCCTTACCCAAACCGCCAAAATGACCCGCGCTCAGCAGACCATCTCTCTCGCCCTCCTCGTCTCCTCCGTACGCTCTTCGACTCTTGTCTCTACTTCTCGACTAACGACAGTGTATAGCTCTACCTTGCTCTCTTCCTTGAGCTCATCCCTCTTCCTCCCCTGATCCAGGAGCAAATCGTCCCCGTGGTATGTTCAACATCCGATAGCTCTTACAATAAGGGTGTTATGGATTGAATTGATGTTCTGACATGTCCTGCAATAGCTTCCCTTCTGGGCTCTCGTGTCCTTTGGCGCATACCTCCTCTTCCGACTCGGATTCGGCATCCTCACCTTCAACGACGTTCCCGACGCGCACAAGGAGCTCACAACTGAGATCGAGCAGGCCAAGGTTGAGCTTCGCAAGCTCGGCGTTACCGTCGACTAAACGACTACCGAACGAACTACGATGATCTAGATGGAGGGCAAAAAGGGGGGTTGGATGGATGGGATGCATTTTTGGCTCTTGGGGCCTAATCAACTTTAATCTACGATAATCTGGTATCTTGCCGGTGCGGCCTGCGCAAAAAAGATTTCTCTCGACACCACGCACCAATGCATTCGTAAACTTTGCCATATATCCCGACCGACTCTATCATGATTGCTCTCCCGCGATGAGCGCTACAATTGTTTTTACAGCTGTTTCTGTGTTCTGATGGCCATGTACAAGTTCGTCAAAAAGCTTGGGGATCTTGCCAAGTATTCCTCGGTCGTCTGTTTGGTGCCCTGTGATGTCTCGTTAGCAAGGGCCAATTAATGGGGGTAGAAGTACTCACATTTGCCTGGGGCGCCAACCAGGACGGAAAGTTTCGTTTGTGCTTCTCCCGTCCAGTCAAACTCCACCTTCCAATTGAATCGTACATTGGCGCCCGATTCCTCTGCATCGTTGTACGGTATTGAGATGTCGTAATGTTGCTGACCCATGTAGCGAATGAGGTCGGTCTTTTTGACAGAGTCTACTCCTGTTGACTCGTTCATATCCTCGTCCCCATCGTCGTCTTTTCTCCTTCTCTTCCTTGTTCGCATCTGTGTTGCTGTCTCCGATATACCATCCTTAGTACCCAGGCTTTGATCCAATTGGCACCAAAAGCCTGCCCTCTCAACAGCAATGCGGAGCCATTCGCCCATCGCCCATGACAAGATACCCACATTGCGCTGCATAGAACGATTGCAGTCGCCTGTGCAAATCTTCTGAATAAACAAACCAAGCTCGGGCTTCGCAGCAGGCTCTAGGTCTACGACGTCTAGATCGAGTACCGAAAGTTCGAGCGGATTGACAGTCATATCCACCTTGGCTGTAAAGAGTCCGGGGATTTCGCGCGATCGAAGAAGGATGGAGTGAAGTTGTCTGAGAGGTTGGTCGTCGGTTGCCGGCAGAATTGATATTGTAGATGCTGCTGTGAATGGTGTAAATAGTTGAAGATAAGGCAATTCCTCGTCTGCCGTCATTGGAACTGGGTAATGCGACTTGACGTAGGTCAACTTATCGTCCACGGGCGCTAAGGGCGCTGGAGCGAAAGCCTTTCCGAATGGGAGGAGAGCTGTAGGCTTTAACGCTAATTGTAATAATTGCTGTGTCGATGTTTGGCTTGGCTCTGCATCCGCATCCATGAGGTGACGTTGGATGAGGTCAATAACTTCATCTTGGTCCACGGGCGCAAGAACGCGACCAAACTCTTGCATCGCGCGAATCCGCTCATTCTCTCTTCGAGCGACTTCGAGATCCTTCTGTAAAGCTTCAATCTCTTTCTGGATCCTCTCGCGTTCCTTCTTCTTATCTGCATTTGGATCAAATGGGCGTGTCTGTCTTTCGACAGATACGGTTGTCGGTGCTGGCTTTCTCTCTTGAGAAGCATCAGTGACTTGGCCCTTTCTTGGCTTTTCGAAATGTCGCGATGGTGGTTTCGTGAGGGGTGAAACATTCTGTTGCGATGCCTCGCGGAACCTGGCCGGGCTATTCTGAAAGCTCTTCCGTGGCCCATTATCTGGCGGTGGTAATTTCGGAATGGGCTGCGATGCTGCTGCTGGTTTATTTCGAGAACTTTCCTGGGCCAAACGCGGGATTCTACTCGGCGGCATGGAAGCCGGAGGGGGCGAAGGAGAAAACTCTGGAAGGGGAGGCGGCGGGCTTGGAGAGCCTTGATCTGATTCGGGAGCTGCTTCCACCGTGACATCTGATTCAGCCGCCGCATCTGATTGAGGCTCCTGCTGGGCCTCTGGTTCTGATTCAGTTTGTTGGACTGGGGCCTGAGCGGGCGAAGATAGAGCAGGTGAGGGTGACCTAACCTCGGAAGACGACCGGGGTGGAAGCTGAATGTTGAGCGAAGAGAACGATCGAGCCGGCGATGGACTTGCAACGGGCGAGGTAGACCTTGCTATGGATAGTTCCTCTGGAGGGGATTCCTCTAAAGGAACAGATGCGTCGCTCTCCGATTCCAGCACAGGTTCGTCTGCAGGCCGTCCAATATTGGGTTTTGGCATAGAAGCTGGCGGAGGAGGAGGTGAGGAAGCCTGCACTGCTGGTGGTAATTCTGGTTCAGGCATAGAAGCAGGCGGCGCATCATTCCCCTGCGTTCTCACCGGCGGCGATCTTCTCAATCCTCCACGTCGAAAAGGGTCAATAGGTGGCGTATCAACATCCATCTGTACTCCAGCTGGTGGTGATCTCCTCAAACCTCCGCCACGAAATGGATTAATGTCTTCTTGGACTGGTGTCGCCTCACCCGGGCGCGTTGGCGTAGGAGCATCACTAACGATCCGACTTGTCGCCAAGCGCGCAGCGAGAGCTTCCGAGGGACTATCAAAAGTGAATTGCGCTGATTGTCGAGTGCTCGGTAATTTCTGAGGCGACCTGGACATTCTTCTCTCAAATGCTTCTGGGTGATGTCTTGACATGCTAGCTTTAGTCGGTGATGCATAAGATGGGCGTCTTTTTCGAGGTGACGCGCTACCCTCCGTGCGCTGTCTTTTTGGCGCTGATTCCTCCATATTCTTAAATTACTAACGAGTGTGGTTTATTGTGGTTTCTTCATTTCTTGTATTTTTGAATGCCGTTTTCAGTCATTTGTCGTTTAATTGAGGTTTGTCTTTGTCGCATTGGTACTTGTTTACTTGAACAGACCCGGTCGCGTCTCAAAGTGGGCCTCACCGCTTGCCGAAATAGGGAAGTTAATTTGGCACTGGCTGTAATGGGTGGCAGAATAATTAAGTAGCCGTCGGGACATTTACTCAGAGTTCAATGAACAAATATGGAAATGCAACGCTAATGATGCTTCCCGAAAGTATTTAGTTTACAAAGTATATTCAAAAGATGAAAACAAAGCTACTGATTCTAGGAAATGGATGTCGTTGGGCGCATCATCTATTGGACAACTTCAATTGAAGCCGAATCTATGTACCCTTCACCACCAATCCCGCACATTATGCCGATCCAGACATATAACTCGCCTTTGTCTAATTATTCATCAGAGTAACTAAACTGGATAGAAAAACTTTCCCACTGATTGGGTGTTTGTTTGTTGAGGCTAAATGCTTTTGTAGCCACGTATTTGTTGGTATTGTAGACACCCTGTAGGAAGGCGATGGGACATGCCAGTGTGCCGGGGTAATTACCCACGTTCGAACGAAACCACACAGTGAACCGATAAGTGATGCCAGACGAAATCTTAGCAGTATCGAGTTTTTGGGCGATGTACTGAGCGCTGAGGTCTTGACGCCGCTCACTGGTGTATTTGATATGGAGTGAAGCCCTCCCGTTTTGAAAGATTTCATTGGTTATTGAAACATCGGCCAGATCTTTTGGGCCAGGAAGTTTCTTCCAGGGCTCCATTATGGCAGGTAGAACATCAAAACCACCATTTTCCAGAAGTGAAGTAGGTTCGGGATCATGTACAACCGTTGTCGAGGTAAAGGTTAAGCCGCTTGTAGTGGCTATAACATCATCGGACTGTGTTGTCTGTTCGATTACCGTGGCGGCTTTTAGACAAAGTTTCAACAAACGTGTGGATGATGCTTATCTGGTGTAGATCTGATGTGGTTGCGATTTGTATTGTCTCGGTAGTTGTTTGAGGTTTGCACTGGCCGGCCGCGGTTTGACCGACCAAGTAGCTCAAGCCGGCGAGAATCACAAAGTTGATGGGACGAGGCATCTCGACGGTTATGGACGCGCGAGAATTATGATAGGAAAATATTATGCTATGCAAACGAACGACTTTGTCTTCCCCTTATACTGCATCTTCTTGTTTATTATTGAATGTAATAAGGCTTGGCTAACGGCGCTACCACTGCCCATTGGCTTATACACCAAGCTTGTAAATAAACTATTAACTTGGGTGGTGCTAGTTCGGTCAATAGTGCCGTTTTGAGGAAATTAAATGGGTATGAGTATCCAGCAGAAAGACCCTTATTTCGACCTTATCGATCTTCCAAACAATGCACAGGTCCAGTGTCCTGGTGTCGCTCATCCTGTATTTGATATCTGTCTATCCCGTTAAAGACTATTCTATATTTTCTTTAAATAATGACATCAACCAACAACAACACAATGCCTGTCTATCAACAGTGCTTGCATATCCCAAAGAGCTACACAGAATAGTTATTTATCTTACTTGTTCAACATGATTTGCAGATCCTCTCAACTGAGTTATATCCTGGTCGGAGACTTTCTAATTGTCATTGGCCTCGACAGCTTCCAGCAGGCAAATGAGAACCAGGCTGCTAAGGTCTCTTCCATAAGATCCTTGTCACCAAAATACAGACTGTTGGTTGGACGTCCAGTCCTCCTGTGCGGGGTTTTTTGCTGACTGCATCTTTCGCTCATTGAACTTGCATATTTCTCCAAAGATTTAACTTGTGAAATTTTTGACTACATACTATACTCTTAGCCACCTCTGGTGTTTACATATCAATTCATAATTACGGTAACAGATTACGGCAAAATGTCGATAATACTCGACCCCAAAGATTACAAGGTTGTCTGGATCGCTCCACTCAAGATCGAAGCCAAGGCTGCTATGTATTTACTGGACGAACAGCACAACGGCCGGTTTCCCGTCAGCCATGGCAATGACTATGTATATCAAGCGGGCGCTATGGGCGGCCATAACATCGTTATTGTAACTCTGCCGGCAGGCCAGGAGTACGGTATAGCCTCTGCGGCTGCACTTGCAAGTCAAGTGAAAAAGTCGTTCCCCAACCTCTGGTTTGGCCTCCTCGTCGGCGTGGCAGCAGGGCTTCCAAACCTTTCTTGCATTCCATCTCGTGATATCCGACTGGGCGACGTGCTTGTCGCTCTTCCCGTTGGCGAGAATCCTGGACTGATCCCGTATGACCTAGGCAAAGAAACGGAGGACGGATTCCAACTGCTCCGACGTGGTTATAGCCTCGCCATGACTGAAACAATTGTTCGATCGGCTATAGGTAGCATCAAACTAGGGGCGCCCTACGACAACGAAATATTCTTGCCATACTATGAGAAGATACGCAATTGCGAACATGAAACTGGCACGTTCGCTGATCCAGGGCAAGACAACGACATTTTGTTCTCGGCCAACGACGATGGAGAAGAGGAAATCGTTGAGCGTCGTCGACGATCAAAATCAGACTATAAACGCGTTCGAGTTTGGTATGGCTCAATTGGATCAGGAGATAAGCTGATGAGAAACGCGGAAAAGCGAAATGAATTGAGGGATAGATATGGTATCATTGGCTTGGAAATGGAAGCGGCAGGAATTATGAACCGAATTCCAGTTGGCGTCATACGAGGGGTTTGCACTTACGGTGACCGACACAAGAACAAAAATTGGCAGCCGTATGCAGCAGCGATGGCGGCTTCATATGCTAGAGCGTTGCTTGATGAGATACCCCCAGATGACAGGACTGCAGACATAACTAGTGAGTTAGCATAAAAAGAAGCTCAGAGGATGATTATCATCGCTAACGATGTGCTAGAGGAGGTTCATAAACCATGCTACTATATTCCTTTTGTCAGAAATACGCGCTTCATTGGTCGAGCAACCATTCTCAATGCGCTAGAAGACAAGTTCTTCGGCCCAGATCGAAGTCATAAGGTGGCACTAGCAGGTCTTGGTGGGATTGGTAAGACTCAAGTCGCCCTATGTTTTGCCTACCAAATGAAGGAAAAGCGACCAGAATATTCGATTCTCTGGGTGCCAGTCCTGAGTGATGAGACTATAGAACGTGCTTATTCTGATATCGCAAAGAAGCTTCGGTTGCGGAAGAGCAGCGAGAACGAGGATGTGAAGGACCTTGTTTGTCAGTATCTCAGCTCAGACGAAGCTGGCAAGTGGCTCTTGATCGTGGACAACGCCGATGACCAGGGACTTATCATTGGAACTGACAAGAGGTCAGGCCTGGAAAGGTACTTGCCTCACAGCGAGAATGGTATTATCTTGATGACGACAAGGTCTGGGCATGTTGCTGGGGATTTTGCGCAATCCGACATCATCGAAATTAAGCAGATGGATATGGAAGAAGCGAAGATACTTTTAGAGAAGTCTCTGATCCAACAGCAGCTGCTCCAGGACGAAGTAGCAGTCGTTGAGCTACTCACATACCTGACCTTTCTCCCGCTTGCTATCAAGCAGGCCGCCTCGTACCTCAATCAAACCAAAGCACCTATATGGAAATACCTGAGCCTCTTAAGAAACGCCGAGGACAACGGTCTGGAAGTTCTTGAGAGAGAGTTCGGAGATAACACCCGATATAGGGGCTCTCAAAATGCTATAGGAACAACATTGATTGCGTCTTTCCGTCAGCTTCAGAAGTCTAACGAACTTGCTGCTGATCTGTTGTCATTCATGGCATTCATAGAACCGAAGGCCATTCCGCAGCCAACATTGCCGGAAGTAAAGCCGGATAAGTTGGAATGGGCCATTGGCACGCTTTGCAGCTACTCGTTTCTGACCCGTAGGAAGGAAAACGATGTGTTCGACATGCACAGCCTTGTACACACGGTAGCACAAGGTTGGGTTAAGAGGCGGTCATTTATAAAAGACGATTCATGACTTAAGAAGGCTAGAAGGAAGTAGACTGATCTCGGGGCAAACCAGCCTCTTTCGATATCTGCCCCCTTTTTCGTTCCTTATAAATCCGTTGATCCTCGATGATGCTTTCAAAATTCAGCACTTGTCTAGCCGGAGTTTCATAGCATTCGCTCTTTATCGTTCATTCATGATAATTAATATGTCTAGTCTCGTCGACGATCTTTGGCGCATACTAATCACATGGGACTATGGGGTTGTTTACTGACGAGCTTGAACGCCATATATAATAAGGAAGATTACTGTATGGAAGTGCACCTGCATGTGAGCATGTGTTAATAAACTCGGCGAGAGGAAATGATGTGATTGTTAGTTGGCGAATACATTTTATTGGGCTCTACTGTGGAATATTGAGTTGTGTTCTTATCCTGTCACAGTCGTGATTTATCTCATGAAGTCGGATTTAATTTACCATCGGCGACTTCCGATGTTTTGGTGGATCCTCGAGTGTGGGGACTGCCTGGCTTACCTTCCTGCCATGGAAAAAAAATTGCCTGAAGATCCATCTCCATCCCCGCGGTTGCGTCGGCCCTATTTTATTTTTTCTTCCGTCTTTTTTTTTCCTCTTGGGCATTAATACTCCTCCATCTGTCCCCGTCGCACTTTTATATACTCTTTCTTTCTCTCTCTCCTCTTTCGCGACTCTCTATATATTCCTAGAAACTTCAAATTTCTTCAATACCGTCAAAATGGTCGAGAAGCTCTACGTCACCTACAACGATGTAAGTTTAAGGATTGACTCACATTACCCCGCCACCCCGCCTTGATGATGAGGGACGTGATGCGCATCATAAAAAAAGTGTCCGACTCGATGCGACAATACTTTTAGATACGAGGAAGCAGATCTCGTTTGTCGCTCGAGTCTTTTTTGCGCAATCACTACTTTGTCATGACACAAATCACACCCAAATCTGCCGCTAACATGCCTCCAGGTGCACAAGATGTGCCAAAAGTCAGCTGAGAAGCTTCTCCTCGACTTCCAGCCCACACTCTTGATCGCCATCGGCGGTGGTGGTTACGTCCCTGCTCGAATTCTCCGATCTTTCCTCAAGAAGGGTGGCGCTCCCAACATCCCCATCCAGGCCATCGGTCTCTCCCTCTACGAGTCTCTCGGCAACGATGAAGTCGAGGCCCCCGGTACCAAGGTCACCCGAACACAGTGGCTCGACATGAGCGCTCTCGGCGAGATGCAGAACCTTGTCGGAAAGAAGATTCTTATTGTTGACGAGGTTGACGACACCCGCACAACTCTCGAGTATGCCGTCAAGGAGCTTGAGAAGGATGTTGAGATTGCCCGCCAGAAGATGGGTGGTACTGCCCCCAAGACTGAGTTCAGCATCTTTGTCCTCCACGTATGTCACACAGCAATCGTTTGCAGAATGCACGCTAACAATTTGTAGAACAAGGACAAGCCCAAGAAGGGAAAGCTTCCCGATGAGATGCTCGCCACCCGTTACTACGCTGCTGAGACCGTCGGTGATGCCTGGATCAACTACCCCTGGGAGGCTCTCGATATCGACGAGCACGACAGGAACGCTAGCCTGCAGACCAAGAGCAACTAAATGTTTTATGAGAATTTGGAGTTGGGAAAATGGCGCACAGATTTAATGCGAGATATCATAAACATACATCACGAATGAGAATACCAGGGCTGTGAGCTCGAAAGACCAATTTATTTTGTCGCATGCCCCGAAATGGGCATACTATACCACACTGACCGTTTAAACAAACATCCCCAAGCACTCAAGATATGGACCTTCTTCTACCGGGTACCTGCCCCGTAATGCATCCCCTCTGAACCTGTTCACATAATGAGATCCTCTTCTATTTGTAAACCTCCAAATCGTTCATCCAAGTCCAAAGTCGGGGGACGATTTGACTTACCCTCTCTTCCTCAGGGAGGTTATCGTAGCATGTGCTATTGGGGTTGTAAATCCCAAATACACGATCCATTACTTCATTCGGGGAAAACTTGGGTTTCTTCAGCTTGTAACATGTAGACACGTAGGCATCCCTGAAAGCATACCACGTTTCCCAAGCTTCTGGCGCCAGTCGACTGTCCCTGTTCATAAACCCAAACATGCCGGGCGGTCTCGGCCACGTGGGGTTCTTTGCAATAGCCAGTGCCAACTTGAGCTCGATGTTTTCTGAGCGGCTCTTAAAGGTTTTGCAGTGTTCAAAGTTGGTCGGCCACAGCATCACCTTTCGTCTTTTGGGGTGGAGGGCAAGCTGGAACTTGACACCAGCTGCATCGTATTTGCAATTGCAGTGGATGATTGCAAGTGCGACTCCCATTTGTATGGCTCTAGTCCTCATTTCGGATCGTAGGCCTTTGGAAAGTTGGTCGAAGTAGACATGTCGGCTCAGCTCTGTACTCTTGGATTCGCCTGGGGGTGATACTTCGCCAAAGCGTACATAGAGTCTCAAGCTTTCGTACAAGGCCGGGTTGTTGAGCATGGACTCTCTGATACTTGGGTGGCAAAAGGTATTTATGAGAGCGCGGATATGATCTGGTAGGAGAGGTCTCCCAGGATTCCGTGAGAAGCGATACGGCTGTTGGGTTTGCACACATGGCACCCGTTTTCGCCTCTTTCCCTGGGCTAAACGATCCTCCATTCCTTTCCAATCCTCCCAGGTAGTAGGCCTTGTTGCAAAGTCCCAAGAACGTTTCAAGCTCGTGTTTATTGCAGCATGGGCATCAAATGCTGGACCCATTCGTTTGAACCACTCTTGTCCCTCCTTTTGGGCGGGGTCCAAGGTTATCCAAGCTCTGCTCATTTCGTCGGTTTCTTTTGATGTCGATAGAGTGTTGTGGTAGTGAATGCTGCTTTGTGTTGATCAGATATCTGGAAAGAAGTTAACGTTGGATTTTGGAAATGGCGAATCTTGGTTGGGTCATGGCGTCTTTTGTAATCTCAATAGCAAAGATAGACTTTGTATCAAGATTTTCTTGTTCAATTACCTGAACTTTGTGTTAGGATTGAGAGTTTCTTGTTCAATGGTGAACACTTACACATGGTATAATGACTGAACTCTAACTGGAACAACACCTTTGATCACAGTGAACAAGGTTTTGGCACATAGCAACAAAGGAACAAACTTCAACTTTCTTTCAAAGCATTTCAAGGTTCAAAGAATATCTGGCACTGACTGATCAACCATTCTCGAACTGCTGTCCTTGTTGCGGCACTGGTCACCCGTCTTTTAGTGTTAATCTTTGACCCGTTTTAAGTTCTATCATCGTCCATCGGCGTACACTTCAACAAACGTTCCATTTTTTGTATTTTTTGTTGCATGGATATTAATAGCGACAGCCCGGTTCATGGCGGATTCAAAGGCCTCTTCGTCTTTGTCTCTGTCCTACCCCGAACCTGAAATGGGATTCTCTAAGCCCCCGTTGCAAGGCCCATTATAGAACAAGAGTCCAAGTGAATATACCATCTTGTGTCGATTGGTTAAGCAACTTATTAGCCGTCATCTCCAAACGCCTTGCCACGCGGGCTCTCGGTTCCTTGTTTGCCAGCGAGACAAAGGTTGGCAAAATACATAGGGGCGCGTTGCTCGCTGCCTGCATTCATGTTTGCGATTTCGAGACGTCAAACTCGGAAATTCTCTCATCATTGACGCATAATAAAAATGTTCGAGGTGTTTGGATATCCATTATCTAAAATTTCGACGTTTAGTCGCCTGAAACGTACCGTCGTGGCGGTCGACGGCCCCAGGTATGCAGGTAAGATGACCTCAACCAGGCTTATATCCAGCGTCTGCAATCGCACGAACGCGATGACATTTCCGCAAGAGGTAATGTTGCTTTTGCTGCTTATCCTTCGCGTCGGAAGAGTCGTTTGGAGCATGACCTTCCGACCTTTCTTGACGATCAAGATTTTGAGCACATGGTGCCTCTTGAAACCCGTCGCATTGCCACGAGCACCTTCATGGAGATCCTGGTACTGGCAGGACATCTCTAGTGCACGGCCAGCCGGGTGGTCACCATCCATCCACCTGTCACCACCCCTATATCACTTCCAAAAGCTCCAAGCTTCACAGGGAAGCATCAGAAACAGTCGATGCAGCTCCTGTCACATCGTCTCAGATCCCAAAGTAACCGACAGGCACAACTTGCAACCCGTCTCTTCGTGAGACCACAGCAACAGGCCAAATCGATGTTCAAGGCTTCGCATTCTCGACAGCCGACCTCAATCATGAAAGCGTGTGGGATATTGTGTTTTATGAGAACACCCGACAGGGCGTTTTGGGGATCCCATACCGATGTCGAGAGATAACACGACCTCGATGATGATGTTCCAAAGTCGGTCCACTATGGTC
Source organism: Fusarium sambucinum (assembly GCF_050947815.1). Taxonomy (NCBI): domain Eukaryota; kingdom Fungi; phylum Ascomycota; class Sordariomycetes; order Hypocreales; family Nectriaceae; genus Fusarium; species Fusarium sambucinum. The sequence goes on along the minus strand of NC_139293.1, from coordinate 8,434,275 downwards.
AGTGACCTGGCAATACACCCACGGTGAGGGCCGCACCACATCAAAAAACAGAAGGCTTTCAAACTGCATCGCCTATCAGATAAGGTTCCCCCGACGCGTAGGAGAAAGCGACAGGTACCCGTGTGGTCGGAGTGCCGCAAGCGGATAGAACTCGAAAACCTCAAGGCCGAGGTTGCAGAACTCAGCTTTCATTATTATTCTATCGCGCCCGGTCCTACGACATTTGCACCCGCTCATCTACATCGCCAGGATGTGCCACAAACGCCTGGGTGTTTCATGCTTGCTCTGATGTAGTTCAATGAGGGCCCAACCGCGAAGGCGTTGCACTTGCACGGAGTGTCCCGTAGGGATCGTTGTTGCTGAAAGCCATGACTAATTGTTCTACGGGTACGAAAGCGAAGAAGGCGAGAGATACCAGCTCCAATGCAGCACCTGGAATCAGATCAGCGACATCATACGCACGGGCTTGGACAATCACCGCGAACTGCCATTCATCAAGAGCTACACGGTCGTGGCTCTGACAAGCGACTCTGGCGGCAAACATTGTATTGCGATCATATCAAGACCCAGGTACAACATGAACGAATTGAGGCAGAAACCCAACATATACAAGACAAAACACCAAACTTCCATCCACAAACAGTCACTGAAGCACAGGCTTGGGTTACATGCTCAAAGATCCAGTTGGTCGGTAGTCTGTAGACAGGGCTGACAGATGGCCACCATCAAAGGACGGATGCACATCAATCCAGTTGCAGTGAGTTCTTACGGACGGTGCCACTCAGACTTATCTTTAAAGATCAAACTCCAATATTCCCGATCTTTACGTGGAAAGCTTAGAGGTATCAGTTCGAGGCCATGTTCTGTTAACATCATCCAGTAGGGCCATTTCCATGGGGTATGTATGGGCTGACAACATGGCAAAACAGCGGAGTTATTATCTCGTAATGCATACTCATGTAATTCACATCACAGCATTCTTTGTCACAATTGGCGAGAACTGACATATGTCACGAATCATCTGGGATGTAACTCTATCATCTATTCATTCGTCCCCAAAAAATGCAGGGGTATATATAAACTTCTAATGCAACCCAACAATGTACCCAAACAGCCCAGTTCGCTCAGCTCTCCTTAGAACCTTCACTCTCATGTTTTTTCTTCAATTGTTTCTCCGTCTTCATAAACTCTCTAATCCCCACTGGTAAATTCGCGTACAACTCCTCATCCCAAAAGTCCTTGGCAATCTTAGCTTCTCCAACCGAAGGCGCAGCAGCCCAATTAGCCTCTGAGCCACCACCATCCGAATCCATGGATCCTTCCACCTTGCGCAGCGCAGCCTGAGCTTCTGAGTTCTTGAGCTGCCACTCTTCCAATTCATCACGGTATTGATCATACACGCAATTGACGCACCCGCTCATACAACAATTATCCGGCTCGGTTGGTTTGGGCGGTACGAGTACGCCGGCGATGTATGTAGCTTTTGCCTTTCGCGTAGCTAATCTTTCGTCTTTTTCTGCTTGTCCGAGCACGCGCGATCCGAAAACCAAGCGAGCTTTCTCTTCTGGTGTTTGTGTAGCTTGTTTCGTGGGGAATTTATCTTGGACGCTCGAGTCTGCGGACTTGGGTGGTACTTCTGGTTTATCGGCAGGTTGTGTGGAGGGACTTTGCAGGATTGTTTCGTAGTATGGTCCCAAGGGATGGCGTTGTGGCCATTGTTCTGGTGTTGTTCTTGGTGCGGCGCTGACGATGGTTCTTGATGTGGAGGAGAGTAAGGGTCGTAACCTCGGTAGTAATCTTGTCGGTATTGGGAGTGACATGGTGTGAGGTTATGCGCTTGCGATTATGGGAGAGGTAGTGTATGTAGGGTTTGCGCAGGTAAGAGACAAAGAGAGCGACAGTTGAAAAAGTGAAGAAGTTGTGTTGGTAATGCACAGCGCCGGAGCCGAGAAAGTTGGTGTTGAGGGTTCGGAAGTCCGACGTCATCAGTGGGCCTAAAAACAGGGGACAGTTCACCCAGCAGACAAAATAATACAGCCGACTCCAGACGTCCAGCGCTGAACTACAGCTACTCGTCACCTAATTCAATCAGCAATCATCCGCTGAATCGAAATCGCAATATAACAAGCTGAGTTCGATATAAAGGATAATAAATCTTTGGCCTTTTTGGCTTGTGATATTGCGTCTCGATGCAGCGGTTGACTACTGACTGCATTAAATAATATGTAGTTAGAGCTGAGCGTTGGACATGGTGTCGACTGTATTACTCTGCCTGCTGGGTTGGTTGAGGATGAGGATGAGGAATGAAGGACGAAGGAGGAAGGAGGAAGAAACAGCTGTCTTATGTACACCAAATTAACAGGTATCAACTTAGTTTTTTACATACGTGGCCATATTGAAGTTGTTTGTTGTTGCGATGCGACCCAACACCTCGAAAGAACAAAGAGACTCTATCGCCATTTCTGTCACCTGAGATCCCAGGCCTACAACATCACTCACTCATACCAAACCATTACAATCCAGAGCTCAGTTCATTCAGTCATCCCAAGCAGGCAACAGCAGACTTGTATCCATTTTATTTGCCTTAATTAAATGACTTTTACCATCAGGAGATTATACTTCGATTCCATCTCGGATATAAACTCGGTTACTTTCTCCATGTTATTACCGTGTCTGCCTCGCCCACCCAATTCTACCTCTAACAAAGAAATAGGTGAAACAAACACAGATCAGTTACATATCTGATCACCCTTCACGTGTCGTTACCAAACAATCGGAACTAATTCTCTTCCCCGCTTCAAGGCAGAGTCTAGGCAGATTGGCTGGTTCCGTTGAGATGCGGCGAAATCACCCACACCAAGAATCAGCCTTAAATTGAGCCTTGGTCCAAACTGGAGCTTTTAGCGGCTTTAGCTGTGCTTACTCTATGGGGATTGCCATTCGTGGCGCCACAGCCCGGTATGACTGACTAGCAATCCATCGTGACATGGATGATTAGCCTTCACTTCAGTCAGTCTGACAACAGTCAGAAAACAACAAATTGATCCATCTGGTAGGACTTGTGGCATTTATATATACAATTTAAAGCTCATCCTTTTCGCTGTTTTTTCATGTGAGAATCATCTTACTTGTATCTTTAAATCTTACTCTTTTACAGACATCCGTTTGACACGGAATTAATAGTCCATCATGGTGGTAAGCTTCGTCATCTACCATCTCCATCCCAACTAACACATCACAGACAGTACCTCTTTTTCGTAGTCTCGTCAGTGGTTCAAAATCCACAAAAGACGAGCCAATCAAGCCCGAAAATGAACAAAAACCCAATACCGGCTTCTCTGACAGAGACGCAACTATTCGTCTCGAGCCAGTCCCAAACAGAAACGGCCTCCTCATCAAAATAGACACGCCCAAGGAACCATCCGTCAACATCCCACATGTTCCTTGCGACATCGTTCTAGTCATCGATATCTCGGGCAGTATGGGCCAGCCAGCGCCCGTGCCGGGAGAAGATCAAGAGAGTGCTGGATTATCTGTTCTTGATCTTACCAAGCATGCTGCGCGCACCATTATCGAGACTATGAATGATAACGATCGTCTTAGTATCGTTACTTTTGCATCAAAGGCTAAAGTCTTGCAGCCTCTTCTGCCTATGAATAAGGATAACAAAGCTCGAGCACTCAAGAATGTTAAGAGCATGGGGCCTCGTGATGCGACTAATCTTTGGCAGGGTATGCTTGAGGCTGTTAAGCAGTTCAAGACTGATGAAGCGTCTCACAATGTTCCTGCCATCATGATCCTCACAGATGGTATGCCGAACCACATGTAAGTCCATTCCATCTCCCCGTCCCTCATCCCCATGCTCACATCAACCAGGAACCCAGCAGCTGGCTTCGTCCCCAAGATTCGCAACATGAGTCCCCTCCCAGCATCAATCCACACATTCGGTTTCGGGTACAGTCTCCGATCAGGTCTTCTCAAATCCATCGCTGAAGTTGGCGGCGGTAACTACGCTTTCATTCCCGATGCCGGTATGATCGGAACAGTCTTTGTTCACGCTGTCGCCAACCTCCAAAGTACATTTGCGACACGCGCTATTCTCAAACTCGCCTACTCCAAGCCTCTCGAGTTGCTAGAAACCACCGGTCCGTCTGTGGAGCATAAACCTGTCGAGTTTGCGGATGATTCTGAAGACAGCGTTGCAGAGTTGACATTGAACCTCGGAAACTTGCAATTCGGCCAGTCGCGCGATATCTTTCTTCGCGTCAATAACATCAAGCAGCTCGAGTTTCTAAGTGAACAGGATCCTACCCGTTCTGTTGTAGAAGCTTACTTGACATACGTCAAGCCTGGAAACTGTCTTAAGAGTCGCAAGGTCCTTGAGGCAATGATGTCAAAGGATGCTGCTTTTATTCCCATGGCTACTGCGCAACGCAGTGTTCTAGAGTACACCGACATCCCTTCTTCAGAAGTCGCATATCATGAATCCAGGTCCCTCATCTGCAATTTTATCTCGACGGCATTTCCCATCCAACCTGATGGCGAACGTTCAGTTATCCGAAACACGCAGCACAAACCCAACGAACTCAAAGCTCTAATCGAGAATGTTCCAGCAAAAGACTTCAACGACGACAAGAACAAGTCTCTGATGCAGGACATCTCAATGGAAGAACCCAAAGGTCAAGTCGCCATGGCCATTGAAAGCAAAGACTACTTCGAGAAATGGGGATGTCATTTCCTTCCTTCTTTACTCAACGCACACACACGCCAAGTCTGCAACTCGTTCAAAGATCCTGGACCACTTCAGTACAGTACTGAAAGTCCCCTCTTTATTTCTTGTCGCGATTCTTTGGATCAAATCTTTGACAATCTACCTCCGCCTGAACCTTCATGCGTTCGACGATCAAGCGGTGGAAGATTTTCTACTAGCAGTGTCCCTGTGAGCATGAGCGCTTACCGTAATAGCTCAGGTGTCTGCTTCGCAGCATCTACAGAAGTAACCCTCGCATCCGGTCGCATCGTGCAAATGCGCAAACTTCGTCGCGGCATGAAAGTCCGCACACCACGTGGTTCACGCCGCGTAGCAATGGTTCTCAAAACACCCGTCGAACAAGAAGTTCTCTGTCGCGTAGGAGAAGTCCTCGTGACGCCATGGCATCCTATTTCCTCCGACAGCAAGCGCTGGGATTTCCCAGCCAATGAAGCTACTGCTGTCATCATGTACACTGGTTGTATTTACTCTATTCTTCTGGAACGCGATGCGAGTGTTGCTGCGCATGCTATTCGTGTTGGGGATATGTGGGGTGTTACTCTTGGTCATGGATTAACTTGTGGGAATGATGTTCGTGCGCATGAGTTTTTTGGGGATTATAATGTTGTTGGGAAAAGTCTTTTATGTCTTGAGCGACGGGGTAATGGGGTTGTGGTTGGGAATGGTGTTGAGAGGGATGAGAGTGGGTTAGTGATGGGCTTTTGCCAACCAAGTAAGTGATATCATAACACTGTAGTAGTTTTATCAGAATAATTAAGTCACTTGCATCGAGGTAACATTTTTTAAAGTCCAATTTTCTCTATTCCAATTGTAAAACCGTCTATCCCAAATCGCCAAATACCAGCCTTGGTCAACTTTTCCCAAACTCCTGTAAATGCATCATAACTTTTCCCACGAAACGCCTCTAAAAATGCCGTACCTTTTCCCAAACTCCTCTATATCATACATAGAAAACACTCTAGGCAGTGCGGGGTCTCTTAGCCGTCTGCATCTCTGCCTCTTCATCATCCAGGTCATTCCCGCTCCTTCGCCTCTTCAACGTCTCCTCATCGTCTGTGACCGAGACACTAAGAAACTCCCTGTTGGCAGGTTCCTCGACTCCGACAAATTGTTCAAACAAAAACATATTCGCCTCCATTCGGTCATCATACGGCACAGAAGAAATCTGTTCAGCCCTCGCAGGAATAGTCTTAGGACCCACAGCCGGCGACTCAACAAGTGTAGCCGGTCGATCCCAATGAATCTCCTTCCAGTCAAAAGGAGGCTCTTGGCCATAGGGAATCGCCCAAGGAGGTGTTCTTGGTCCTGAAGAGTGCGTGGATAGAGTCCTTGGTCTTGAAGAGGGTACGGATAGAGGTGAATCACCACCCCAGTCTCCATGCGTGGTGTGACAAGGGCCTTCCTCATCGAAATATCGAATGGCCATTGTTGGGTTTTTCGCCTTCCTCATGATACCACACCATTCACCAGGCCAATCCGTGTCGTTATCCGTCATCTGAAGAAGAAGAGCAAGCTCAGGGTTGTGGCGTAGGGGAATGGAGGGAGAAGTCCAGAAGCAGTCGACGACAGTGGGTGTAGAAGGCATGTCTCGACGAGCGTAGTAAGGATGCCATCGAAGGAGATCGTCTTGATGATCAATGTTGTCGAGGAAAGCAAAAGGGATACCAGGAAATTGAGGGAAATCGACAGGTTGCCGTTTATCCCACCCGGCAAAGGCGTACTTCATCCAAGGATGTACTGCGTGGAGTTTCGCAGGACAAACTTCCATGCATCCCACGCTGGCGAGTTTCTCCCAGGCTTCTGTCAGCTGAATTAATTCCTTTCGCGCAACCAGCCAGTCCCAATACTTCTCGCCATGAAGGAGGAAGTCTCTCTCTTCTAGCTCCGCGCCATCAACCAAGACCTCGTTCTGGGAAAAGTTTTCAACAATGTGCCTCCCCATTGACGCAAGCCTGATCATTTCGACACCAGCGTCGAAGAATTCAATCCGAATGTCCTCCTCATACGCGAATTTATCAGACATGCGCGGCGCCTTCTTCCAATCATCGGCAGTCATAGGAAGCAGCTGTGATCGGTATATTTCCAGTAACTTGGGCTCCATAGTCCGATGGTTAAACTGCCATACATGACACTCAGTCTCGGGGTCGTCTTTTTTGTCGCAGACATAAACTACGCCGGCTTGGCAGCAAGTTCCGTGTGAAGGACATGGAGCTGCGGCTTCAGGGTCTGCAGGGGTAGGAAGTTTGACAATGCCGTGGATGCATTGCTGTGGTAGTTCGAAGGGGTGGAAGGCTGTCGCTCCATTGGCGGGATTGATGATGGCACGACGCTGCGTGTCGCAGTGCGTAAAATGGAAAACATTGGCATAACACATGTTGGGCGTTCGTTATGTTTGAGTTGTGTGTGCTTGATGAGATTTTGTAAAGATTGTCTAACCAGAGACTTTTGATTGAAGCTTTTAGTGAATAACGTGATGGAAAGGATTGCTTGGAGGATATATATCGCATTCTGAAATGAGGCGGTGCGGTAAAGGCATTATTGTTCTGGAGATATAGACAAAGCCGGGTGTTGAGGTGTCAAAGGCGTTGTTCATTGTAAGTCCTTTGAAGGTGTCTGAACATGAGTTTTGCAAATAGTGAACAACGACCTTAAAGGATACATTCTCTCCTCCTCTTTCTTGTAGTTGTGAGAGAATACTGCTGGGTCAAAGAGAGAATTGACGTTTCAGGCGATCTGCCAAAGAAAAAACGTTGTTCACTCTGAAACCCTCAAGTCAAAGGTTGCCACGATGACGATATTCCAACGTTGGAGTACCAGAAGCTCAACAATGCAACGAAGGGAAAATATGGAGATGGGGTTATGGTATCGAATGGGAAGATGAGGGAAGAAATAGAGAGATAGATCTCCTGGTTGGTACGCTTGACAGTAAAGAAGAAGCGGTGATTGTTGTTTTGCTGTGAAATGCTGTTTTAGACGGGACAACTCAATTACTACCAGCTCAGACTGTTTGTATGCTTCAATTTACTATTAACATTATCATATATCAGACCTTTCAACATGTAGATACACATCGCCAACATTCATCCCTCCCCGTCTTTTCAACGTCGCAACGCTCATCTTAACGACCCTCTCAATAGCCTCCCCTCCACAAACAGCAACAGCGATACTCCCGGGTGCATCCCAAACAGCATCCCTCATGAATGTCGCAATCTCAGGTCGTCCCTCGGTATGTTCAATAGCTGAGGCATACGCCCCATCCAGGTCCATGTCCACTTCCTCTTTCAACAACTGGTCTTCCCTCGCACTCTCTGACGATCGCGTAGAGTCTATCGAGAAGCGTTCCAGTTCAACACTAGGTCCCCTTGTGGTCTCTGGCTCAATTAATCTCTCGCGGCTTTCGTCTTGGAGAACTGCTTCGGATACAGTGCCTGGACCTCTTGTTACTGCGACTTGGATCTTTGTTGCGATACCCATCTCTTTGGCGCGTGAGAGTAGACGGGTTATTCGTTCGAGGTAGACTTTAGCGTGGGCTTTGCGACGGACGATGTACAAAGCGCTGATGGTACGGATACAACCAGGGGATTGAGACGAGAGTAGATCCTCAAGAATTGGCGTCGTAAACGATCCTCCAGTCGATGCTGCGACGAGAACTATATTCTCATACTGCCTCCAATTCGCCTCTGCCCCAAAAGGCCCCGTAAGCAACACGCGCAAATTCCCAATATCCCCCCTCAATCCCGTTCTTCTCGCCCAATCGTTCAAATCTCTTGTCAAACCCGTCTTTGTCTTGATCGTCAATTGAACATCCTGCGTCCTCGTCTGTGGATCAGGAATATTCGCAATAGTAAACGGATGCGGCGTCTCCCATCGAAAAGTAGGCGACCATATCAAAACATGCTGTCCAGGAGTCCACTTGAACCCAACATTTCGAATCGTCATGACAGTCAACTCCGAGTCGACGGCATCGACTTGAGCATCGTACGCGTATCGTACAGAGGGGTTCCCCGAGACTCGTACTCTCAAGTTCCGCCAGATGGGGTTTGCCGAGCGTGTCACAACATCATACGCGAAAACGCCCACGGCGCACCAGATGCTAAAAAGGTGGTGGTCTGGAACGTGAAGGACCAGGAACACTAAGAGCAACACGACAGAAATGATGTGTTGCATGACAAAGAGCTCATATTTTATGCGACGGAAGAATGGGAGTGTTGAGATGATGGTCCAGCAGAGTATGAACCATGCTGCGATACCAGGGAGAACCATCTTGACGGTTTTTATCTCGGTCCAGAAGAAATCGGCTACGAGCCATTCGTAGGTGAAGAAGCCTCCATGGATGGTGGCGCTGGCGAAGAAGATTCTTGATGCCCATCGGTGAAACCAGTTGATCCTTTCGTATGAAGTTCCTAGTAAAAGACCAATTGGATTGACGCGCACAGCGAGAAGAAACGGAAAAGAAGTCTGTGTCGCTGTGATCCATGCTGCGCGAAAAGCGATGCGCTCGTGAAAATTGCCGTCATGCTTAATTGACTTGTAAGTAATGAGAATGGTGATAAAAGCAGCATATGCCACAACAACAATGGTCTTGCGCAGCGGCCCAATTACTCTCGATGCGAGATTCTTTGGTGTATCGATCCATTTCTCAATTGCCGTATCTGAACTGACCCCCAATTCCCTTCTCTTTAATCTGTCGGGGTCAGTGTTTGTTTATCTTTAGCATGTGATTGTGTTCCCACACCTACCTTTGTTTAGCAACAAAGACTGAGACCAGATGTGAGACAGAACCTATTATCAGCAGCGTCGCAAGGACGTACCAGTAAAGGCATGCGAGGAAGTGCTGTCTCAATCCATCTTCGCTCTGATGACCATGGCCATGCTTTTCTTCGTGGCCGTGTCCATGATCTCCGTGTCTCTTTAACAAGTCCATAACATCGTTGAAGAAGATTAAAAGATTAAGAGAGTGAGATTTGATCTGTTCGTGTTGGAATGAAGAGGGTCAAGTTTGTGATTACGTTATATGACATTTCCGGGTCATCCGAATTGTTAATTGGTTGAATCTTGCTCAAATGGACGCATCCATCAAAAAGTAGAGACTTTCTTGATGAACTGGGCTAGATCACTTTCCTGATAGAGATTACCCCAGCCTCATCTAAACTTTGTTTTGTTCAGCTCTGGGGATGAAGAGAATGATGCTATTTTTGGGTGGAGTTTACCCTATACCAGAAGATGGATTGATGCAAAATGAGTTGTGGCCATCTCGCACGAGTATCTAGATGATGACTTTTATCTTGTCGCATTCAGTTTTAAACTACCTACTTATTCATTGTTGGCACTATTTGATATGGGCGACAAGAGAGCAATCCCATGTCTGTATCTCTGTGGTGATACCTTCAGCAGTTAAATTAACACAAGTAGCAATCGGGATAGTTGTTCACCACCATGTCAGCTCGCAGCCAACAAAAGTTGACATTTGGATGCAAAGAATACATAGCCCAAGACAAGAGACTTGAATTGTTCCATTATGATCAGGCATGTCTATAATCTTAAGTGCAAAGCTACGATCACGTATCATCGCATCACTGCCATCGTAAACAAAGGCGTCATAACAATGTATCTTTAGTGGATTATCTCATGTACATTGATACGCATTGACACTTCCCGACCGTCAAATCCAGAGCCTCAATTCTAGACTTGGCAATTCTACCGACATATTGCATCAATATTGGTCCAGCCAAGGCAATGAGCGACGTCGACAACTCACCCTACAGCAGTATGTCTCAGATCCCTTGTCTCCCCCCACGGATATTCACAACCTGCAACTCTGGCATTCTTCCATTTACGCTTCAACGCTCACTATCCTATCACTGTCCCAGCACCTGACCGAATGATCGTCGAGATGCATAAAGTAGCGTTACATAGTCCGGCATGTGAATCGAATTGACAGTAGAATTTTCGCAATCCAATACGACGCTAATCGACTCCGATGTCGGGTTTATCGTCTATCGCGATGTAATTATCATGATGTCTCAAGGAACAAAACTTCACTGGCTTTACAGAGTATACTGCAATCCAGACAGACAAAGTCTCGAAGGAAAAAGAAAAGCAGATATAGATAACCTTGCAGTAGAATGAGGCACAGTTCCGTAGGTGGCTTCAATTCCGTTCCTGGGCGTGGCACACCTCCAATACAAGCTTAGTTTTAGATGGTGGTATCAGGTGAACAAGACGGCTGCCACATCAAGTCATGCATTAGGCTGTCTCCCTCGGCTGGTATTTCTATCACCGATTTCACATGTTTTACGATGAATCTTGTGATGGAATACGATAATGCGATGTTGACAGGTACCGTCAATTAAAGACCCCTCCTGTATTATTATCTGGGGAACCTTATCACTGCCGTCCCCAGTTTGTCGCCAAGAGATGACGAGTCTTTTTTTAAAAATATCTTTTCTTTATTTTAAATATAGTAAATCCTCTGATGATGGCGATATCTGCAAAACGCGTCATATCAGCGGTCATGAAGAGCAAGAAGCCGGTCCGACGGGAAGAGCCGGTTCATTCCAGAGCGCTACTAAATTTATTACAGAGTCTGTCCACTGAGTGTCTGCCACTAAAATAATGACTGAGCGTTTGTGAATGGAGGGGGTTTAGTGTCTCAAGACGCTGGGATCATCCCCGCGATTAAAGGACAAGCGCTTAACTTGACTTGGCTCGAGTCACGAGAATGGACATCATGAGAGAAACCCCGCCTGAGGAGCTGGAAAAGGTCAGTGTTATGTACAAGTCAGCTATGACCTGGGCATGATTTGCATATTATGGCCTTGTTATTGACGGGCGGGACTATGCAGCATGGAGGAGTACTTGTACATATTTTGTGTTCCCACTTGACATTTGACACGTGGGATACAAGCTGTGATCAAGCCTTGAATTGACTGTTGATACACACATTCATCGGTAGACCGGTAGACATGTCCGGCTATTGTCAGACTCAATCCTTCATCAACACAGATAATCTAAACGCTTACCTCTCTCAGGCACGGACCTACCGATTCAAGATGGGAAAAAGGCGCAGGCGGGCCGCGTAAAGTCAAGAGTCAAAATGGTCCAACCAATAAGTTACCTTAGGTGCTACGTGGGGGGTCCCTGCAGAGACGATCGATAGACTGCTTATGGATTTCTGTTCCGTTGTAACCCGTCGATTTCACTTCCCTGGCCTGACACTAACAAGCACTGACTGTCGGTGTCGAGACCGGATGAATGAATCACCCCCAGGGCACACAGACTAGATCAGACATTCCATTTGACTTGGAGACACTGAACATGTGAAGATTGAGTAGATCTATTAACTGTAACACTACTCTACTCGTCATGGGACATCTTTACTCTCTCCCCTATTAAACAACCTCCTATTCTTCTTCTTCTTCTTCTCTCGCTTATTCAATCATCCTTTTCTTGTCCTCTCCATCCGCTCTCCGCAGCCGAACCGGCCCCATAAGCCTTCAAGACTCCTCTTTTTTCCGTTCGATCGTCAACGCCACTCAACTGAAGAGCGCTAAGAAAACTCTCCACAACGTGGTTGTTGGGTTCATAAGGTGACATTCTTTTTTTTCTTCTGCTCTGCTTGGACGATCTATCCGTATCATGAGACTAGACTAACCGTTTGACGGTTTTTATATGTAAAGTACCACCGAGAGGCATTTAAAACCGCACCGCTACATTGTTAATCGTTCGATCGTGAGGGGAACATCTAAAAACTACAGGGGATTCAGATCTCTATTCTCTTCCAACCAAACAAACACCATCTACTCTTCTTCCATATTTATCCACGCTTATTCTCTTCAGGTGCATGACACCACTTGAGTATCCCTCATCTGCCATCGTGCATATCTTCACCGCCCAATCCCAAAGGCCCAGGTCTTGTTCTCTTTTTTCCCGCTTAAGCTACTGCAACACCCCCTGCTAGCGGTCCCTGAGAGCTGCAACTCAACTTGGACATCTGGGTCTCTGTATCCCGGTCCTTGTTCAAGTTCCTCGTCTCTCTTGTATCGCTAAATAAAAAGGAACCTGGCTGCTCTCCATCTGCAGACCGCAACTTTTCGCTTGACTCCATTCCTTCTTTTTCTCCCCGTTTTATTTACCGAGAGAACCCTTTTCTCCTTCTTTCGCTTCTCGCCTCACCGCGAGAAAGAAAGATTGTTGTTATTCTTTCCTCTTTTTGTTGGGGACAAGAGAGAGGAAAAATAATAACTCTCCTGAAACCTTGGCTGGGACGGGGTTTTCTTTCCGAGATTTGTTCTATCGTTTAAGGAAAGGAAGGAAATAAAGAGAAAGCGAGGTGCTGTGAAATCTTCTCTCTCTCTCTTTCGTCACCTCACATTCTTTTCTTTTCTTTTCTTAATAACAACGATTTAATATTCTATTCCTACACCCCCCACCTTACTCTATCGATAAAGACATCTCTAGTGGGTCGATTGAATGCTAGCTTCATGATGGATGAGAGGTCCGAGTCTCGAGCATCTGGAACGACATACCACAGCTTCGCAGATACCGAGTTGTTCGAGTCTGCGTCTCCTCCGCCTCGACCACCCGTGACATACGATACAACCAGTCTTCAACAACTTCAAAATGATCTTCAGCGTCAACAACAGCCACTCCCCAAGGATAACAACTGGGTGAGGGACCGTCGACCACCTACGGCAAAGATGCAGCGACAAGATTCTGGCTACGAGTCGAACACCCCTCGACGCACTTCCACCTCCAACACTACCACCTCTAGTCGGTGGTCGAATGGCTCCTCCAGAGACACAAGTAGTAACAGCAGCAACGGTTCAGGAGTCAGAACTCGCTTTCGCGATCGTCGCCCTTCTCTTCGTCGCTCAGCAAAGACACAACCCGTTCAAGCAAGTCGCACAAGCGCTCAATCGCTACATCTCGTGCGCACAAACACAGCTACTCAACAATCCTCAAAGCAACCTACCGCCTTCTTCCACTTCCCCTCGCCAGACCCCATTCAGCTCGGCGACAGCGTTCCCGATCGTCGCGTCCAACCCACGCCAATCCCTTCTCCACCACCGCAGACAACGCACTACTGGACCAGCGATCGTACACGCCGTCTCGAGTACGCTGCCATCGACGCAGCTACACGCGGTGTAAAAGGCTGGGTTCTGAGACACATGGTTCCAGACTGCTTCGTGTCTCGCGAGAACAGACATGTCTCGTTTGACGACGATTCAGGAAGTGTGCGACGATACAGACTTGAGCTTGAAGATGATCATCATACTGAAAAGATGACGTATAAAAATAAGAACAAGAATGGAAGAAGACGCAAGGGATGGAAATTTTGGAAACGCCAAAAGGCCGAGGTTCAACCCGCGGCGTACATCTGAACTAAACAAGCCACCACCAAACAAACTATCACAAGGCCAGGGGTAATTCTTTATTTCATACAACAAAGAAACCTAAACAACAGCCCCTCCTCCTCATCATCACCCCCGCACACCTCTACGTTATCGCATCAAAGCAGCATCGTTGGCGTTATATACCCGTTGGTTTTAACAGTATTTTTGTAATTGTTTATTCTTTTTTTTACACAGTATCGCAGCGCATGATAATGATTTCTTGAAAGCCAAGCATATTCTTTTTTTTGCAAAGAAGCGTACATCACAAGAAAGACTGAAACGAACTTAGATGAAGAGATGGATGCATGATACAAATGGTGAGGAAGTATTGTTTTTTATTGATTGCCGTCTTTTTTACTGCTATTCATATAGGGCTGTTGCTATTATTACCTACCATAGTTAGTATTGTTTAACCCAAAGAAATTGACATTTCTCAAGAATAAGCAAACAATCGTGTCATCTGGGTCCGTGATGTTTCTTTGTTCTAGGAGTCTGGTGGACAGCTTGGACCGCGTCGCTGGTCATAAGAATGGCAGTGTCGCCAAAGACAAGGGAGATCCTTATTCTTCGAGTCAAAATCTTGTTCAAAATCTTGCGAAATGTCTTCATCTTCAGAATTAAGCGATATCGATTCAACAATGCTCTCCCCGAGCCGATCTCCAACACCCTCCGTCTCCCGCTCCGTGTCCGAGGATCCACTTCGGCGATCAGCATCGGAACCTTGCATCGGGCCAATCACTCCTGCGACAAGCCAACAATCCCTCGAACTCGTGGAAACAAAAGCTAGCGACAGCAAAGAAGAGTCAATCGACAACGCGATTGATCAAGTCCCTTTCAGTCTCGCTCGAATGGTAGTCAACATGCAAGAATACTACATGTCAGAACTCCAAGCCGAAAGACAAAAAACCGATCGCCTCACCCTTCAAAACGAAGAAATGATGCAAAGAATGAAGGAAATGGATAAGCGACTCCAAATGCACGTTGTTCTCATGGATGGATTCGTCGGATTCATGAGAGAAGTCAAACAAGGGCATTTTGCTTCTGCTGAGATTCAGATTGCGAATCAGTTTGGAGGTGTTCATTTAAACGAGGTCAAAGGGCTGTGCGCGCCTGTACAACAAATTGTTGAGCAGCCGACGCCACCTGGACCGAGTGATGAACAAAGAATAGAGGAACCAACACCTTGTGGTAGCAACATCTTTGATCAATTGCCGCCTACACCGGATATGGAAACACCTCCCGTGAGGAGTACTGGGAGAAGAGCACCTAAGAGAAAGAATCCTCCTACGAGGCCGCATCGGGAAGTGAATAGACGAACGAGAGCGGATGTGAGGAGTGTAAGGTTGAGACATTCGTCGTGGAAGGCTATCAATACTGTACAGGATACAGGTCGTGATGAAGAGTCGGGTGATGAGTATCAGGGAGATGCCAACGATCAGGACTACGCCCCAGAACCTGAGGATCCGGACGAAGACGAGAGCGAAGAAGAACACCAAGAGCCAGAGCCAATAAAAAGCCTCCCAAAGCCAACAAAAAGCTGCACAGAGACCCCCGTAACATACTCAATGGAGGCCTACTTTCGCGACACAAATTATCTCTCATACGGCATACATACTCCCCCCACTATCGTCCCAGAACCTAAGGTCCCGGACAAAGACGAGAGCGAGGACGAACACCAAGAGCCAGAGCCAACAAAACGTACATCAAACTCCCCAACACCCTCAGAAGACGAAGACCCCGAGGCCGAGAAGCCTCGTTACAACGTCTCCCGCTCCATAGCACCTCGCTTCGCAGCCGGTCCTTCAGGCCCCCGCTTCAAATACTTTCGCATGCCCAAGACTGTCGCGCTGGTTTGGCAAGAATGGAAGCATGGCAGTCACGGTAATCCAGCGATTGAAGAACTCGAGAACAAGTACAATACCTCCTGGCGCATGGGGACGTTGCAGGAGCGAAAGTATGCGAGTAATTATATCGGTGTCAGACAAAAGGTCGTGAGAAAGGTCGAAGAGATGTGTGAGGAGGGAATGACTGCCAAGGAGGCTTGTGAGATCTTGGATAAGAGGGTTGATGGACGGATGCAGCTTTTGATGACGGCTTTGAGGAAGGGGGAGGATCCGTTGGTTGTTATTCCAAGGAGGAGATGATGCGATGGGGCGTTTGTTTCCGAGTTGTATAGAGATGTGTAGACATAATTTGGCATCTTCGTTGCAGAGTACAGTGAATCATAGACAAGTCAGTATAAATATCACATCTGAACCGACCTTGAGCGAACACACCACAAGCACACCGTTTATGAAACAGAAATTGGAAGCAATGTTTGTTTCATACTTGTCGACCCAAATTACAGTTGATGGATTGAGTAGATAGCAGATGATTAAGATTTGGAATGTTTATTGTAGACATTGAACCAGAGCAGGCCAGGATGAAGATTATGAACCTACTATATAAGACTAACACCATAGACGTTCTCCGTCGTCTACGTTGGTAGCAGAGATTGGCCGAGTTACATTTGAGACGATGCATCACAGCGCCGAAGTTCAACAACCTATATGCTTCAAGATCTGCCAGGCCAGCAGAAACTGCAGAAGATATCGGCGTGGCAAGCATTTTCGCTGGTCCTAGTATCTTTCTGGCCACCATACCCGGATTCAGAGAAGAGGCTGGACGGCATTATGTTCTCATCGTCGCTGTCATAAACAACCCTTAAGGAGGGGGAGGGGGGCGTCTTAAACCTCGAAGCGGCTGCGACCCTCTTGAAGCCCGTGCATCACAAGCGAGAGCAGTGAGTTCGACAGTTGGGACTCAATGCCCTGGTCATCTTCGTCTTCGATCTCACTACCTCCTCGGAGGCGGGGTCAGAATGGCGTTAACCCTTTTCATGGCCCTTTGTTCCAGGTTCTAGAGAGAGCCGCAACCTCTCTCGAAACCCGTGCTAGCATGGGAGCCGCGGATGCTCACGATAGTGAGTCGCAGCCGGCTCAAATGGCGAATCCCAAAATCAAGGCCCCCCTAGCCATCCCTAATGCTCCACGGATTCAGAGTGTCAGTGATTCACCAGCGCACAAAGTTACCGGACAAGGAACCAGGTACAACTTCAGCAAGGTCAGCAACGCAGAAAGACGTCGACTCTGCGACAGGACCCTCCGGCTTGATCGCGGAGGAGGTCAAGAAAGGCCCAAGCCACCGGCCTTGCCGGGTGCTCAGTAACGCCCCCAGAGGGGCGTTGGAAGATTCCCAGGGTTTCCGACGATATGTTGCGATCGTCCACGTAAATGAAGAACGTCGTCGAAAGTTCGTTAAGATATCCTAGCATAGAATGAAGCTTAGTGCCATCTTCAAAGTGAAGATGACCAAACACAAGGTCACCAAAGCGGGCGTAGGTGTTCGGCGAACAGTTAAGTCCTATGGGCATGTTGTTATCATAGTAAAGACCATTCGGGGTTCGGAAGCCTGTTTTGATCTTGTCTTGTTCTGCGATGGGAATGCCGTAGGCGGCGTATATTATGCCCTCCTTGGAGCCTCTAGCGCCTCACCTGAGAGGTCCTGACGGATCGCCGTATGTTTCTCCTCAGTGTAGTGTTGGAATGGTCAGCCTTGATTCGAGAAGCCGGAGTGGTATGGGATCCCAACTTCCGGGACGACGAGGCCGAGAGCGACAACAAAGTCGCTCAACCAGCAAAGGAGAAGCAGAATGAAAATAGGGCGCATCTGGCCTGAAGACTGGCCTGGGCTTGAACGACGGGTCTGCATCGATTTACTGCTCAGAACCATGAGTAGTATGATATCAAGTGTAATACTTAAGTCGGTATCGGGGTTTGGAACGCCCTCCTGAACGCACAAAGTAGAGTTGTAGCGATAGGCTTCACGAGCAACACTGATTGTTAGACTCAAAGGTTGGCCTTTTTAATAGCCCCTGGCACCATCACCAGATCAACTTGAAGTATCTAGGCTTCTAAGATATCTGCCTGAGCGACGCGTTTTTCTCAATGGTACCTCAGTAGATTGCCCTGCCCGTGCGATCGGGTCTGAGGTAGCCCATTATTGTTGACTATGTGGATGTCTTTGGCGAGTGGTGTTGTGGACTTGCTAGTTGATCGAGGTGGGAAAAGGAAGAAGTTGCTGCTGTCTGTACCGCTCAACAGAGGCTTCTTTCATAAGCCATAGCCAACATTAGAGCCCGAGGAGGAAGTCACTTTTTCATGTTCGGGTGCCACGGACCTGCCTTTATCTTCACATTTGGACTTGATGGTCTACTCCTGCACCTACCAAGCAGGTACAAATTGAGTATCGCAGAGGAAACAACCTAACTCAAACATAAACATCACACAAAGTACGCACTAGAAACAGCAATCACTCATATCATCAACAAACCAAAGCAAAATGACCGACCAACCCTCCAACAACCCCAGAAGAACAGAGGACCTGCCCTTTCCCTTCAATACCGGCTACTACGTAGCTGTCGAAAGCCTCGACCAAGACCACGAAGTCAACGCTCGAATCTATGACCTGTACGCCTCAAATAGGGAAGAAGACAGAGCCCAAATCCATGTCAATCCAGGCGTCAACAATTATTAGGAAACGCACGTACGACGTGTGCTGGGCGGCTCTTAGGTTGACCGCTGGTACAATGTCAAGTACATGATTGAATATTACGAGGATGAAGAGAGCAATATATTGCAGAGGGCATGGGAGGGAGGTGAACTTGAAACGGCAGCGAGGTTGATGGCGTGGGGGGTGCCGCGATTCGTCATTGAATCAATCGTGGGCTGGTCTTCTGTCGAGCTGACTGCTGGTGAGAGAGCGAGGTTGGGCAGGATCATCGGACATGAGAAGAGAAAATTAAGGAGGTAGACGGCAGAGGTTTTGGGATGGTCTAAGTCTTAGGGATCAAAATAAATTACCCAATAAGTCCGGTCTAAAATAGCATAAGCTGCCCTATCAATTTCGTCTCTTATGCTTCTAGTGTCTCTGAATCACCTCTCGTAGCTCAGCAATTGACCAAAGATCTGAACCCCGGAATTGATGACGGTACTACAACACATACAGTAAGGTTGAGTATGGGGTATAAAAAGTCAAACTCCAAGCTTATAAACTGATTGGTCTCTGGTGTTTCTGGTAACTGACTCTCTCGGCTTGGTTGTAACCGAACAACACCGACATTGGTCTGTGCTCACTTCGGCCGGACGGAAGATGGACCACATTTTTTGGAGAAGAAGGGGAATCCACTTTACGGCATTCGGAGGTGAAGATGACGGAGCTTCGGGGGTTAAGATGGACATCTAACAAGCAGGGGGAATTTATACAGATACTAAAGAAGAGAAGGGATTCCTTGATATCACGAGTCTAGACTATGGATTATATCTATTTCCATGATAAACGTGTTCAGAGACAAGAATGAAGCCAAGAAAGATGACGATGTTCGAAAATCAGGCCATCTCGATTAAGGTACCTTTTACCGGATTCATTGCCTAATAGTGTCATTCCCGATGCAGCCTTTTCTCGGCATCGTCGGTAGATCTTGGAGGAGGTACTTTGGGAGTATCTCAGTGACATGATTGCATCCTATTACTTCGTTATTTATCATGTACTCCGTATGACACTTGTGGAACAATAAATCCGAGCTGTCTACTAAGTATTCTACTACTGTGCTGTAGTTCATGCGGGGATAACTGACTCTATGAGACTGAAATTGGAGAATGAAACATCAGTAAAGCATCCACTGTAACCGAATCCTTGAACCACTGAAATTCCAACATCCCCGCTTTGTATCCCGCCGATCCACTTCGTCACCGTCAGGCTAGATCAACTGGAGCTCTTCTTTTTGTTCCATTCCTCTTTTCCTTTCTCATCCCACTTTGGAATCTATTTATCCTCTTGACTCTCTCCTCCTTTCCTTTACTCTTTGGTTAGACAATCTCCCCTCTTCTTCTTTTCTTGTATCTTCATCATGGCTTCTCCTGTTGCTTCTGCCGCCCTCAAGGCGCGCGTGCGCAATCCTGCTCTACTCAAGAAGCTCGCGCGACCTGAGGATCTCATGCACCACTTTCCCAATGGTTCTTATATCGGCTGGTCTGGTTTCACCGCTGTCGGATATCCCAAGTAAGTCCCCCTTCAATTGCTCGACGAAAGAGTGAGAATCTGGAAAGCTGTTCCCCGCCGGCTATTATGACCTAATGCTCCCATTACCCGAGCTTGGCGCAAAACCCCAAGAACAATTGTGCTGATACCGTTTACAGGAAGGTCCCTACTGCCATGGCCGACTATGTCGAGCAGAACAACCTCCAGAGCAAGATGAAGTACTCCCTCTTTGTCGGCGCCTCGGCAGGTTCCGAGACGGAGAACCGATGGGCTGCTCTCGACATGATCAACAGACGAAGCCCTCACCAGGTCGGCAAGGATATTGCCAAGGGAATCAACTCTGGACGCATCAACTTCTTCGACAAGCATCTGTCCATGTTCCCTTCTGATCTCGTCTACGTACGTCAAAACAAAGAATTTACCCTTTTGCCCGTTGAAGCCCCACCATTTTGGCGCTTCGGCCTCGCTTTAATCTCCCACCGAGCAAGCTTTCCACTTTGTGGCGCGCAAAGCGGCTGACTTTATTTTGTAGGGTTTCTACACCAAGGACCGTCCCAACAGCAACCTTGATGTCACTGTTGTCGAGGCTACCGAAATTCTCGAGGATGGCAGCTTCGTTCCTGGTGCCTCTGTTGGTGCCACTCCTGAGCTGATCCAAATGGCCGACAAGGTACGTTACCAAAACTAGAGTCAAGAATTAAACTGACAATTGCTTCAACAGATCATCATCGAGGTCAACACTGCTATTCCTTCCTTCAAGGGTCTCCACGATATTACCTTTACCGACGTCCCTCCCCACCGTACACCTTACAACATCACCGCTGTTGAGGACCGAATTGGTTCCACTTCGGTCAAGGTCGACCCCTCCAAGGTCGTCGCTATCGTCGAGTCCGACTACTGGGATGCCACCGGCCCCAACGCTGCTATGGACGACACCTCTCGCCAGATTGCCGGCCACTTGATCGAGTTCTTCGAGCACGAGGTCGCTCAGGGTCGCATGCCCGCCAACCTCCTGCCTCTCCAGTCCGGTATCGGCAACGTCGCCAACGCTATTGTCGGCGGTCTTAACGAGTCAAAGTTCAAGAACCTCAAGGTCTGGACCGAGGTTATTCAGGACACTTTCCTCGATCTCTTCGACTCTGGCAAGCTCGACTACGCTACCGCTACATCCACCCGCTTCTCCCCCGATGGTTTCAAGCGCTTCTACGACAACTGGGACGCTTACGCCGACAAGATCCTCCTCCGAAGCCAGGCTGTCTCCAACGCTCCCGAGATCATCAAGCGTCTCGGTGTTATTGGCATGAACACACCTGTCGAGGTCGACATCTACGCCCACGCCAACTCCACCTGTGTTAGCGGAACCCGTATGCTCAACGGTCTCGGTGGTTCAGCCGATTTCCTCCGTAACGCCAAGTACTCCATCATGCACACTCCCTCCAGCCGACCTTCCAAGACCGACCCCCACGGTGTCTCTTGCATTGTCCCCATGTGCACTCACATCGACCAAACCGAGCACGACCTCGACGTTATCGTTACTGAGCAGGGTCTCGCTGATGTTCGCGGTCTTTCTCCCCGCGAGCGCGCCCGCGTTATCATCAACAAGTGTGCTCACCCCAAGTACCAGCCTATCCTGACACACTACTACGAGAAGGCCGAGAGCGAGGGTCTCAAGAAGGGTATGGGCCACGAGCCTCACCTTTTGTTCAACGCTTTCGATCTCCACAAGGCTCTTGCTGAGGAGGGTAGCATGCTCAAGGTCAAGCCTTGGTAAATTTAGTCTGATGTTGTATATAATGTGGGATGGGAAACTAGAAATGACAAATTTTTGCGTAGCCTTTTTTGTTTAGGAAGGAAATATTGGATTGTGGCTGCATAGATATTTTGGAAGATAATTCCCCAGCAAATTAAGCATTGAATCTGATAATGGTGTTTGTTTCTGTGACAGTTTGGATGAGGGTGATTGGATAGGTGGAAAGTCATTAACGAATGAAGCTCTACGTCAGTGGCATAGCTTTTCGGAGTCAGTTTTGGAGCCGATAGATGTAAATTGTATTTGTAGGGTAGTTAGATGGATGGTGGTGTTCGGAGGTTGAGCGAGATAAAGAAGTATAGTGACAATCCGTTGGAGAACCTATACATGAAAATTAGCTTATGATGGACTCGACAAGTATCCTTTGGGTGATTAATGATGGTTCTGCAAGCTGGACATAGATAACTGATGAACAAATGAGTGTGAGTTTGGTGTGCCCTCCTGGGAATTAGGCCTAAGCGAAATCATAAGGGATCAAAAACAAAACAAAACATAACAGATAAACATAGGTTCAAGGATGAAATCCCTGGATAATGAAGAACTCAGTATCTCTAATCCGATATAAAAAGGATTAGTTGTCATCATCGTTCTTGTTATTTCCCCCGGATGCGTGCTAAAATGAGCCCCCTTGTTACGTTTACAAGGAATCGGAAGAGGTGGAAGGGCTCCGTTTGGGGGTCCGCCTTTTATGATCCCTGTTTCGGCAAACCTTGTGCGGGTCACGTGATGTGACGCCACATCTACTTGTGGCTGCAGCCTTCCCATCGCTCCCCCGAAGTTAAAGAAGGAACCACCAGTATAGACAAAGACACCACCCACCTTCCATTTTATCCCAGGATACGTGGGTAGGTAGTTATAAAAGCTAAATAAGCACGCATTCTAGCATACACAATGATGAGCCCACTTGTTACGTGCTTAGGCCTGGAAGGGTCGCCGGTGCTAACAACATTGGTTATACAAGGAACCACACCTGAGGGGGACTGTTTGTGGGGGTTGGTGTACGGGCGAGCAGCCAGAATGT
The DNA here is from genome assembly GCF_050947815.1 of Fusarium sambucinum. Taxonomy (NCBI): domain Eukaryota; kingdom Fungi; phylum Ascomycota; class Sordariomycetes; order Hypocreales; family Nectriaceae; genus Fusarium; species Fusarium sambucinum. The sequence goes on along the minus strand of NC_139293.1, from coordinate 8,411,200 downwards.
CCGGCAACGGCCTCACTTTTTGCTCACTTACATAAAGTCTTTTTTGTTGTAGAATGATAAATTGCGCTGGCTTTTGTTTTGCCATCATGTTAAGAGAGCGGTCGTGAAGTACTCGCGCGGTACCTGTGTGGTACCTCTGCACTAACATCGTGAGGTACTTGCCTTATTCCTCCCGATTCGCTCAACCGTCAAAATTTGTCTCCTGGAGAAGAGATTCTAGTTCAAAGATACTGCCTGTTCAAATCCAAGAGAAGCTCTCCAGACGCTCAAATAAGCCTAGGTATCCCCCCAAGAATTACCACCGCGTTGCTCCAAAAAGCGACTGTGAATAATGATTCCTGAACAAGTCAATCGTTTTAAATAAAGAATTGTGCTTGAGTGAAGATGATACTAGGAAGGGGTGGTTGGTGGACAAGGTTATGGATGGCAGAAGAGCCTCAACACCATCACGAACTGGCATGACTGGTTTTCAATATATCACGATAAATCTGGCTGAATAAAAGACTACTTCTAAATTTCTTATGTAAACTTAATTACAAGGTGAATAGAAAGAAAGAGGAATGGGTAGCGTAACTCGCTACCACTGATAAGATGGATGAACTGTCGTCTCTGTTTTTTTTCTCTCATCAAGGCCTTTTCGAAATCTTCTACAGTAACGCCATCAACAATTGCATTCAAACAAGAGCTCTGCATATTCGGCAACAATGATTCACAGGCCTAGCCCCCCACTCTTAAGTCTTTTTGGAGCAGGACGCTCTTCTCTTTTCTATTCCATTCAACATCTTCAATTCTCCCCACCCCGGAGAAACAATCCAGGAGTTCATTTCCTTTTATCCAACCAAGATTTCGCGCCGCTTCCAACACGACTGGTAGATAGCTTCAATCAAGGTAAGCCATCTTGTTCTTTCATCTTTCATCTTTCATCGTACAATCGCCTGCCCTCAATCTTCTTTGACCTTCCCAGTTCCCTATTGCGATCGCCGAAATCTCATGGTATCTCGAACTCCTCCTCCATTCTTCACTTTTCATTGCTTTGCGAATACCTCGAGCAAGCCTCTCCCCCGCATCGATACACCCAGATACCCTTCTCTTGTCCCGGATCGAGATGTCATCTTGAGACTGTCTATTCTTTCATCTTCCTTTTCTTGGTCTACTATCGATCACTAAACTCCTCACAAGGTTTCAGTAGGGACTTCTGTCGTATCTGTCGGCATGGAGCTCCAAGGCGCATTGGAGTCGCCCATAATTGTGAAGCGCGAACGATCTCCAGATCTTCAACAGGTACACGAAACCCCAAATGCAAAGCGCCATGCTAGCGATGCTACTGGTGTCGTGCCTGCTCCAGCCAACTTTCCCTGGAGGGTATGTGGGGCGTCAGAAGACAAAGAGCGCCTCAAGATAAAAGAAAAGGCTGTCATACAAGCCGAAGAGTATTGCAGACAGATTCGAACGGCTCTTGGTCCTGCGCTATGCGCCTCACCGGACAGTCCAGAGGCTGTCATGATGGGGCTGAAGATCGTGAATGACTGGTGCGTGAAGCATGGTAAGTATCACCAGCCCATTTGCTATTTTCCTGAGTTTTTACTGATTCCCAAACAGAGCAAATTCGTAACAAAAACCGAAGCTGCCACATTCTGGTTGGAGTAGAAGGGCCAACAGGGGCAGGCAAATCATCCTTCCTGGGGTCACTCCTGGAAATCAAAGACCTTCTGCCATCCGGACAGGAGGCTGCATCTACCGCAGTGGTTTGCAAGACATCTTACAACTGGGTAAACGTCCCTGGACGTCAGTTTCGCGCCCAGATTTCTTTTCGAGAGAAATCTGAGATCGCAAACAAACTCAAATCACTCCTGGAAGATCTGAAACGCTGGTCGGACCTCATGAATGAACATGAGGATGAAGATGAAGATGACAGCGAGAATGATGATGAAGGTGAGGCCGATGATGAGAACAACGATGAGGAGGGAGACGATGATGGAGAGAGCGGATGCGATACCACGGGTGACGACGATGAGGACATTGACGACACTATCGAACTCTTGAGAAACACGATCGACTATCAACTTCCCGAGGTTCAGGCTGTCTGGGATATGGATGAAGAGCAATTGCTCCAACTCGCAATGAGATGTCCTGAGGAGATGACATACAAGGAGGCGGCTGAATCGATCTTCCAGAGAAATTCCACGGCTACGAAGTTTCTCAAGAATGGTAAAGAAGAGTTCAACGCAGAGACAGCGGAGTTTCTGTCGTATAGTATCAAACCATTCCTGGATTCCAGCTCCACCCTTGAGGATAAGGGAAACCAGTTCTACCCCTGGCCATTGGTCAAAGGCGTTCACATCTATGTCAAGGCTGACATTCTGAAACCTGGAATCACCCTTGTTGACCTTCCTGGGTGTGGCGATGTCGTCGAAAGTCGTTCTGAAGTCGCCCAGAAGGTTTCCCACACGTTGGATGTACGAATGGTGGTGAGCCCCATTATTCGCGCGACGGATGAGAAGCAAGGACAAGCTCTCATGAAGAATGGCTTCGACGAAGCACAGATGAGAATGCGTGGAAAGATGAATGGTCTCGGATTTTGTGTCATTGCTTCGAAGATGGATGATATGGTAGTTGACTCATACATCGCTGGGAGTCCCGAGTTGGCCCGCGACACAGAAGTCATCCAGAAAAAGACCAGACTTGGAGATCTAGAGCACGAAAAGGCCACCCTGAAGGGTAGGTGCGCAGAGCTTAAGGGATACAAAGAGCATGCGAAACGTCAATTTAACAAGGCTGCCACACAATACGAGAGCGCGACGCAGAGTCATTTATCACAGTTGCAAGGTAAGTCTGCCAACACTTATATTTTATATACTAACGATATCTCTCAGTCAATCCAAACACAGATAGGACTCATCTTTTGACTGTCCAAGCACGGAGAAATAAAGCAAACGATGACTTGAACGATGCGGAGGAGCAACTGAACGAGCATGAGCTGCGTCAAAAGCAAATCCCTGTCAAGATAAGCAACATCCGTCATTGGATCCATCATCGAGCGTTCCAAACCCGCAATACTCGCGTGATCAAGTGCCTCCGTGCTGGTTTCGCCAAACGACAGATCAGATTCAACCATGGAAGGCGTTCTCGAAAGCCTCAGGCAGACTCTACATTCACTCTCCCGATCCATCCTGTTTCGACCAAAGCTTTCTGGCAGTTGAAGAACAATGACAGCCCCATGTTTGGGTTCCCTGACCAGAGATGTACCGGTGTCCCTGCCGTAAAGAAGTGGATTCATCAAGCGACCCTGGCAAAGCGTGAGAAACATCTCGATGCCATCCTGGACGGATACGAGAAGCTCATGTCTCTGATGCGCACCTACTCCGCAACAAATAGCCAATATGGCGGACTCAACTTCACACGATCGGAAGTGCAGGCCGCCTTAGCTTATACACATGGGTACTACACCAGTGTAAGCCTCCTTGCCTATTATTTGGAATCCTTTTGAATACTAACGCAAACCTTGCAGAAACTGAGCTCTAAGCTGGCCGAGGCGTGTCACGAGATTCACAAACTCGATCTCCTTGAACACAAGGATCTCGCCGAGGAGAGATTCTTGCATGAAGCCCCGACCATTGTGCAGAAATGGGCATACAAGGAAGTCGATGACCCTAGGGGTAAAAACAAAGTCCAGAGAATGGCCCATGCCACTTACGACGCCATTCTTAGACGCGACGGTGCTACATACACAAGCCCCTCCTCTGGGATTACGTACACTTGGATTGAGAACCTGTCAGTAACGTCCTCATCACTCACACTGGATCTTAGCTAACATTATAGCCAGGGCTACCCCCATTATCGAGACACTCAGCCGAGATTGGAGTTCCAAGTTGTACAAACAGCTACCACTCATCAGAACGCCAATGATGTCACATTACTCAGAGCTTTTCTCTCAGTACCTGGATGCGATCCAAAGAGTCATCAACAAGCATATACCCATACTTGCTGCTCGCTTTCAAAAATTGCGACCGACCCTTGAAGATTGCCAAAACACCACCGAAACGAAAATTGATGAGGTGCTACGAACCCTTTCGGAAAAGGCGGTCATAGACACTCTCAATGTTGCCCCACGCTTGAGATCTCAAATGATTCCATCATTCCGAGCTGCTATTATCGACCGTAAGTAATCCCCATGATATTCCTTCCATGATTTGGTTAGAAACTCAAAGAATATTTAGGCGGAACTGGTGTTTATGCGAGACGACGGGAGGCTATGGAGAAAAGGATACGAGAAGACGGCCAGTTCATGTGCGACGAGGCACTCGAAGGTCTTGTGGACAATGTCGCAAACAGAATCAACAACATGCCGGCTCAACTTAGAAGAGCCGCTCAGCAAGGGCCCCTTAACGTCCAGGAACAGATATCTTGTCTGGTCAACAACCTTGCCGAGAACTGCTCCACAGATCCTACCATGAAGGAGAAGAAAGCTGAAGTTCAGCACAACGCCCGTGCTCTCGTCAAAAGCTGGGAGGCTGCTTGGGCCGAGAAGGGGAACCTCGAGGAGCACATTCTCGATCTGGATCTCAGTATTCCAGACACTCTTCCGGAGACTGTCATTTGAAATGATCCCGAGTCTGAATCGGGTCATGGACGATGATTTGGCCCATCATGATGATGGAAATCTAGCCAAGTAGAGTATCAGGCTCAGAAAGGCAGCACGCAGGGATTTTGGACTCATGGGATATGGCACAATTGAATGGAGCTTATATGGAGCACAAAAACATGGAGTTGAAGGAACATTGGTTTTGAAATTTGCCCGGAGCGAATCACACATAGAGATGATGCCATCCAAGGATCATGATACCCCTAATTACCCCAATCAGCACAGATCACATAAACATACACCAAATTGAAATGGACAACTTTCACTAGAGATATGGTTGCTGCTAACTGTGAGTTCCGTGACACAAATAAGTCTGAACTGGTAGTAATTGAGGCATCCCATCTAAAACAGCATTTCACAGATTATACATTATGGTTTCTAAAGTAAGATCAAGTACTAATTGAGATTACTCAACGGGATCTCAGTGTCTATCCTCTTGTAACCCAACCTCTTGGCTCTATATCGCCTGACACCTCGCTTGATCCCAAGTACCAAAGATACAATGACTCCTATCAGCACCGCCAGAAAGACCCAGACTCTCCACCCTCGAAGACAGCATGGATACAGAGTCATGAAGGCTCCAACGACATATTGTATCAACTTCTTCGGCTCCGGGTCATCGGGAAACAATCCTTTTCTGACAAGTCCCTTCCAGATTGGACCTTGTGGACCTGCGACGTATCGCTTGAGACCAAAGTAAGGAACCTTTCTCTGATTGGGATGATTCTCGGGATATTCTTCATCGCCCCATATGCCGGTGAAGTAGAAGAATGAGGTGTAGTTTGATGTCGGAGGTGAGGTTGATCCGGGAGGCGACAAGCGCGTTAGTTTGAACGTTGTCGGATCCATGTGGTAGAAGTACGCCGACAGGACAGGGTCCCAGAGTTTACCGGCATCGCACCAGTCGTAGAGGGCTTTATCGTGGACGTGATCACCTGAAGAGGCATAATTGGCGTGTGAGCCCCAGGCACTGAACACGAGAGGCTACAGAAAGTGTCAGTCCCATGATGAGGTCCTCATCGTTTACACAATTGACATACCCGATCATTTCTGAGTGACAGTCCTTCTTCGTTCCAATTATACGCTGCACCACTTGAATGTTGGCTGTAATAAATCCCAGTGGGCTTTCCGTCGCGGAACCGAACAAGGTTATGTTCCCTAGAGACCATTAGTCAAACTTTGTTATTCAGAAATGGATCACGAAGACTCACCAGTCGCCAACATGGTCACCGTAATGCATCCCATCGGCCATGCCCCCAGCCAAACTATTCAAGGGCGGCAACACCTGTGTGATGTTTGCGCCTTGGTCGTAAGAGTAAAAGTAGAAGAAATAAGCATCTACATCGCGTTGGCCGCGTTCGACGAGTAGGACAATGCACGGCGTAGAGTTGGCTATCCTGCCGGTATCATCGGGGGCTTCTCCGAGAAGCCATGATGGTAGTGTTGTAACGTTGTCGTTAGAAGTAAGTGCAACGGCTTGTCCTTCGTGGACAGGGATGTCGTTGAGAATGTCCAAGTTATCTAGATCAAGCTCTGGCAGATCTGGGATGGGCTTGCGATCGATCATAGGCGTTGTATGTCGGACGTGAGTGAGAATGTCAGCTGGGAGAAAAGGGTCATCTGAATGAAGATAAACAAGCGGTGCTGATTGCCAATCGTTAGAATTATGTTAACAATAGGTCAGGTACTTGGTCAATACCATGCCGTGCTATGTATTCTGGCACTGCTAGAGCAGTGTCATTTAGAATTGAAGATTTTGCGGTTTGTACCGGCGCAGGCGTGGAGGAAACAAAAGGGAAGGAAACCTGCACCGCTATCAATACGAAAACCAGACCTCGCATCGACCTGGAGGAGCAGGTTGGGTGGTTCATTGTTCTGGCTGCATATGCGAACTGATGGACTCGAAACGAAAAGTACAACAAATTCACCCGAAACCACGAGGGACTAAGCAGAGGACAGCAAGAGACAAAAACATAACAAAAAAGATAAGAAGAAAACAGAGACAAAAACCTGCTGTCTAGAAAACCGATCTCTTAGTTTCAAGCCGACCGCAGCCTGATTTTACTTTGCCCCTTTGATACATACACACACAAAGTGAACCACTCAGCATGGATAATCCCAGTGGTGACATTCAGAAGGGGGTGGGAAGCGCTTACTGACTGTTCCAAGTCAAGATTCCCGAGAGGGCTGACATTGTACTGTAGATACTGTGTTACACAAACCATGCATCGAGATGACACGGTGGAACAAGACACTTTGAGACTTTCAGCCGTTCCGCCCCCGACAAGGATGAAACGGACGTATTATTGTTCACGACAGAGCCTGTCAGTCTCATGTCGGAGACTAGTTACTCATACTAATCACTGATTACAGACTCAATTTGGGGGCCAGCTGGTACTGATGTCTTACAGAAGGTTATAATAGGCTATATGAAGTATGGTTACCGTACCTGGACTTGTGATCAGCTCCAGGGGTACCTTGTCTTGGCGGGGGGCCTCAAAAGTCACGCCTTCGATGGAACAAGTGTCACAACGATTTTGGTATTGTTAGGTCGACTATTAATAGAAAAGAGTCTAGAACTTCAACTAGTTACATATATATATCCTCCTAAAGATCTATGGAGATATCTATGCAGCAGGGGACAGCTAGAAGCATTTAATTGAAATTCTGTATCACCTCGGGACTGAAGCTGATGATTCTCTTATGCAGGGGGGTTCGTTAACAATATAGAGGCCGAGGACAGTACCAATGACTTTATGTACTGTTTGTTGCTGACTTGGAGACTCGGTCACACTTATCTTTCTACTGTCTACCCAACCTTGGGATGGCTAATGGGTGGCAGAAAACATGGCCTCCTAAGTCTTAGGGTATAAAAATAAATAGCCTAAGAACCGTAGTCTAAGCAACATAAAGTGACCTACTAATTTCGTCTCTTATGCTTCCAGCGGTCAATTTTTCTGATACCCTGAGGGATGGGAACCCCCAAAACCAAAGGCATCTCCGAGAGAAAGCAGGGGTACATTTTCATCTTGATTGGCGAGTCTTATATGCATGAAGATTAATGGAGAAGTCGTAATCGGAAGGATTGTTGGAATATGCCTCATTCAAGTGACTGAAGAGAAATGGATGGGTACGTATTACATACCTGTCAAGATGTCATGGAGCTCATCCTCCAAAACGTCTTGGTAGAGATATTTCATAAACATGGAAACGTACTGGCCGGTCTATCCAAGTGAATTGACGCTCAAGTTAGTGTAACAAACGTCTTCTTTACGAAAATCACACGCTGATCTTTGTGGTGATTATCCCGTGTCCCTGGCCAATTACCTCGATCACTTGGGATGATTGAAAGGCTAGATGAGACATGAGGCTCAATGGTTAGCTGAGTGAGGTCTTTTATGTACTGTGATGTACTGTGATACCTTGTGACATTTCCAAATGCCTCATCTCGATGGACCCAGTCTATCACCCGGAGGACTGCCACTCTATCTTGGCATTTGATTTCTTTTTTCCAACCACCAGTTCTCGTTTCTCTCGCTTGGGTGGCGTCGTCATAGCCAGATATCAGGGCCGTGATGCATGAATAGCCATTTACATATACGATAATTCGTGAGTTACTGATTACAGATTGCCGCGCGCCTCGATCCAACTCTTGTAAAGGTACGACAGTGACAACAAAAAGAAGACTTTCCGATATGTAATCACATCCCTCCATCTGAGTGTATGTTCCCTGGCCGTCAAGCCACTCGCCTTCTACATCAATCAAATGGGTTGCTGAAGATGCTGGAACTTGGAGCCCTCCTATATACTCCAGCTGCAACCTGTAATCAACAAGTTTCCGCTAGGCCTTCCAAATTCAGGTCGTGTGTGACACAACGGTTTGGTATATTTCACTGGCTGCTTACATGCAAAGCAAGCACCCTCAAGATACGTAGAAAAGAACACTCTCAAAGTACTCGATCAGGCTGTATAACAATAAATGCTAGAAAAGATTGCTATACTCCAAGTCTATTTCATAAAGTGAATGAATCAATTCTGTTTTTCTTTCCATTTGAACAAGTCAATATCTTCCATACCGCACTTATACTCCAGTCGTTACCATGCCTCGCTTCACTCAACACGTTCTTGTGCTTTTTTCCGCTCTCCTTGTCCTTCATATCAGTTCCGTAAAGGCTGACATGCAACCTTTTCATCGATTTTACAAAGAATGGGGCTTCATTTTTGAACGCATCACTCACGACAACTGTTCTGCAGAGTACGATATTTACACTGACGGCAAAATGCCAAGATCGAAATGGTACGAAACATCTCGCTGGCTCGGGTCTGGTTCCACCTCGGCGAACGTCGTACCTCTTGCGGACTGCATCATCAACTATTCTCCTGAATACATGAAAGCCGGCATGGCAGCTGCAAACGTCGTCTTGGGCTTGACGCCAGCTATTCTGAGTTCACTTGGATCTAGTGTCGATGAGACGTCGACACTTTTCATATGTGGAAGACGTCCGTTCCTTGCACTCTGTCTTTGCCTCGGTTCCCCTGGCGTTCCACCTCTTCGGTTGTTTGAGCATCGTCAGTTGTCTCAACCACTAGAGAGACGTCAGGGTCGTCTCAGACTTGAACTCTACTCTTTCGGCACAGAGGCGCTCATCTTGATCATTGAGTATATCATCGTCTTTGCCAGCATCGCAAACGTTGCTCAGTTGGGTTACGAGATGGGCTCAAGAGTCGTATTAGTATTCGCACCGCATCTATCTTACCTTATCCTGCTTTGGCTCTTCATCGGCTCTAGCGCACACATCTTTGCGGCAGTATCGCTTAGCCTTAGGGTAAGGATCGAGCATGAAGAATATGAAGACGAAGGTGCTTTTTCTGGGCTACAGTCATGGATAATCCCATGGTGGAAGAGAGGCGCCACAAAGATCTTTTTTCTACCAGAGACACTCTTCTACAGCTTTTTTGTCGGATTTGTCTCGCTACTCATCGCTGCACATATCATATTCGGCACGCTTGTCTTTTCTAGTGTCTTGTTCATCTCGGTTCGAGATTGCATGCCCCTCATCGGACGACTTATGGCTTCAGTCATTGTCTGCAGAGTCGTTCTGATGTACGAGATTGCCAAGATTCGTCATCTCTGCTGGGCAGAGGATCCGCCGTTGTTGAGGTACGAGGACCCAGAAGATAAGGTGAATGATGTGAGAGAACGGGGTTACGTGATTACTGAAGGGCGACGTGATGGGTTTTCCTTGATTCCCAAGTTGCGTCGGCTGACGACGTTCAGCGCTGGAAATGAACGGTAAAGTTCCAAGAACAGACCTGGTGCAGGAGTTTCGGTGGTGGTGTAGAATAGTAATGATTGGCATGGTTAGGTTTCGCGACAGGGGGGATTGCAATCAAGGTTAACATTCTATTGAATAGTATATATAGTCTACAGAGTGAACTGCTTAATTTCGTACATTGTAAATCACGGGATAGTATTGTGTCGACCTTGCTCACACCCGGACTAGACTGGCTTCGCAGGTGCAGAGTTGGCCATGAGTTGAGCTACCAATGGTACAGGCCACGCCAGTCTGGAAGTAGGGTTCTCGACTTTTTCGTTTGAAGTGATAGCGTCAACGACAACAACGGCGATGTAGCCTCCGATGGCTGTAAAGAAATGCCACCTGTATCTTGTCAGTCAACGATGTTACATACCAGGGGGTCAAGGTGAGCAGACCATCCATGCAATTCGAACAAGAATGCCAAGGGTAGACCGACGGTGTGTCGGATGTCTGTCAAGTAGCGACAGGCCCAGTCGTCGATCAACCAGACGACATACCCAAAGACAAAAAAGCTTATGCCAGCAATGGAGATATTTCTGAGATCGCGTTTCGTGTCGACATCAAGGGTTCGTTGGGAGATGATCTGGAGGCAACGACGGGCTATTATCAAAACACCGAAGCCGAAGGAAACAGCATGTAGGAGGAATTCATCGAGGACAACATGCGTGACCATGACAGTTGTGAAGAGTATCGAAAGAGCCAGCCCTACTACTTTTGTGCGTTGGGGACTAGCATTGTAGGATAGCAGTCGGTAGAGGAGGGGTGTTGTCAGGAGATGCATTGATAGTTCGTCAACTAGTAAACAAGATGATTAGACAGACATCATTGAGGGCATGGAGGGAGTCGTACACATCTGGGTGTGGTACTTGAGTGTCATGTGGTACCCTCCAGAACAAATCCCAACGCCCATCAACCCGCCATATAGAATAAGGCGCGAAGCCGTTGGGAACTTTTTGTAGCTGACAAGTCCATAGATTCCGTATACAACTAAACAACGTTAGATGTTATGAGGTGAATTAGACACAACTCACTGTAGGAAAGACTACTAAGCGTGTTGATAAACTCTGCAATGTAGCGGGTGACGATGTAATCCTAATTGAGTTATTAGAGTGCTGATTCGGGGATCCGGAGAATATTACCTCTTCACAAAAGCTAAAGATGACAATTAATTGATGCTGAGTAGGTAAAACATAAGCATAAACAAGACTTACTTGAGATACGAGGTCTGAGGACCCCAGACTGGTTCCACCATGGCTAGTGACTAGCTCCAGGGAATTACGCGATGTTTTTAGCGCTAGAGGTTATTGTCAAAAGAGTAACTTTTTTTTGCTCAAAGACTCGAGAGGGACAATGGGTCATAAAGCGGTATGGAATGGCAGAATGTATCAGACAGTTGTCCTGAGTTGTACGTACAATATCAGGCTGTCTTTGTGACAGGTAGAACGAACACGTTAAGCGCTGTGGCACACCTTGTGTAACCGTCACAAACCCCTGTCTTATACATACAGTGTACAAAGGCGTTGTCTTATTCAGTCAATCAGCGAATAACCTTGGTTGGCATTGACGAGCAGAGACTGGGATGATCACTGCCGAGGTTGAGTACATTAATCTGAGACTCCTTTAACAAGCTGAAAGTAAGCACGGAATTCACCAAACTACCAATGGTTCGACAGTCAGTGTCAATGCATTTTTAAGAGTATTTTTCCATCGATGAGCTGGGCTACATGTTATGTGTCAAGTACCCGTAGTGCTATTTCCCATCCTTAAGAGACGAAATTAACGGGTCATTTTATGCTACTTGAAGCCTTAATTCATACCCTAATTGACTTGTCTGCCACCATGTCAAATTGTTAGTCCTCGCCACAATCACATCAGTCCCGCAGGCTGTCAACACAATCATATTAAAGTTGAGATATCGATACACACAAATGAACAATAGACCTCTAATAATTCAACCACTATTCATAAAGCAAATACATCGTCGTCGAGGTGCTTTTGTCTCATCGGTAAAGTGACTACCCTGCAGCCAACGATTGTGCTATCATTTTTAAATTGACGTGATTGGCTAAAGGATTCGGCCCGCTTCTTTAGCCGACCTCGAATTTTCAACCATAACCCACACCATGACATTCTATTAAGTAATAGGCAAAAAAGTCATATCCAAAAGCAACAGGACTAATATTCTTGGTTATGATATCCAGTCATAACCGTTATAAAACTTGGGGTTTCGTGGTCTAACGGTTATGACTGCGGATTCTGATTCCGCCAGCGAGGGTTCGACTCCCTCCGAGACCTGTTTTTTGGATTTTTTATTGGTATTCTATTTGTGAGTATAGATATTGTTTTTTGAAGTATCGGTAATACGGCGGAATCACATGAGGGTCGGCGAGATGTCATGTGATTTAGTTTAATTGACTATAACGTCGGGTTATAACTGCGGATTGATTCCACCAGCGAGGGTGACTCCCTCCGAGACCTGATTTTTGAGTATTACTATGATACTTGGCCATGTTTTTTAATTATTGTGGACGGTATAATTATAGACCTGTCTTTATCTTGGTAATTAAAGGCTATTATGATATCAGCAGGAAAAATAAAGAGATAGCACATCCTTAACCAGAGCGTCCTAAATTTGGATATTCATTTTGTGTTGTGTAAGTAATAGAGCTCGGAAAATATTGCTGGTGATTGGCGAGATGCAGGGCAAGCTTTGTGTATACTCACCCCCCAAGTCATCAGCATGCGTCTTTGGCAGAGCTCTACACGTTTAGCCTTATTTTTGAGGGCTTAGACTACGCCGACATTAAAGTCTCCGAAAGCTACAGTCTATTATCTTGAATTGATCCGTCTGAATAACTCAACGGTAAGTAATCCCCGCATTCTTCACTTCATCTCTTGCCTTGGCATGCCTCACCATTAGATTCTTGCCAATAAGGTGTCACAATTGGAATAAAGCTATGATTTAGTTTCTACTCTGATATACCATTTCTTTTGATTGGGATAAACAATGTTGAACATGGCTCCAATCGACTGTCATTCACCCGATGTATATTTCAAGATATCACAAGAACACTGCGACTATGTCTACTATGCAGACCCAACAAGACTTGGTACAGTATAAAACACTTGCGAGCAGTGCCCTAGATGATTGTAATGATCAGTTTGTGCCTATTGAGGTCTGAGTGGACGAGTCCCAGCTTACAACGTAAGCCTCAGAAAGTACTTCCGCAATGACGATCTGCAAAGCTGAGTTAGTTTCCCTTGGCACGTCAGCATTCTGACTGTGGCTTGTCTGGAGATATCCGCGGACGTCCATTATGCCTATGCTACCATGTATTCGTCCCTGACGATATGTGGTCGAGTAAATCAAAGTGACGTGGTCTGGGGCTGTGAAAGCCAAGACGTGAATAGCTTCGGAAACGATGGACTCTGTATAGCTGGGTGTTAGATTTGCTGACTTTGGGTAAAGAACACAGATGGAGTACATAGAGTGTAGAGATGATTTTGAAGTTGATCATAATGACTTTCAATGGTATATAAGAGTCCAGCTATCTGCAGTTTGAAAGAGAAAATCATCACACAAAACACTCACTGGACAACAACAACCTTTCGTTACTATTTCCTTTCCGATATGATTCTTCACCGCATCAAATTCGCTCTTGCGGCTGCTTTAGCTGTTGGTTCTACCTCAGCGACCAAAGACATCTATGACTATGTCATTGTTGGAAGTGGTCCTGGTGGCGGTTCCCTTGCGTGAGTACTTGACTCACTGAAGTTTATACAAAGACTAACTATTTTGAGTGCCAATTTGGCAAAAGAGGGACACTCAGTCTTTCTGATTGAAGCTGGAGGTGATAATTCCACCAGTCTTCTCCAGTCCTTCCCATTGCTGTACGTGCATAATATCCAATCGATGATATCCTACTAACACTCATCTAGTGCTAGAACCGCCGCAGAGACCCCGGGTCACTCTTGGCAGTTTTTTGTTCAGCACTACGAAGACTTTGAAGCAGCTCGTCGTGACCCCAAGTACACTTATATCCAGACCATCGGCTCTTACTACGTTGGCCTTGATCCCCCAGAGGGAGCCAAGCCGTAAGTACAATCACTCTGATAGTAACTTGAAAGCTGACCGTGATACAGTGCCGGTTTGTACTACCCTCGTGGCTCTACACTTGGAGGTAGTGCTCAGGTCAACGCTATGAACTTTGTCTGGTCCCCTGACAACGAATGGGATTACATTGCCAATCTCACTGGCGATGAAACTTGGGGACATGAGCACATGCGACGACACTTGATGGACCTCGAGAACTGCACCTACGTTCCCGAAGGCACTCCTGGACATGGCTTCGATGGCTACCTTGTAGTAAGTTACCCAACTCTTCTTTCTATCATTATACTCACATATCATAGAACGATCAGAGCAACGCCACTATTCAGATCGGAGAACCCAACGTCGCCAACATGTTCCAGCAGATGTTCAAACAGACTGAAAATATCGACGTCGAATCCACTGATGAGATGAGAGAGCTTTTCCGCCGCGACCTCAACGGCGCTGATCCCGACCGCTACAAGGATGGCTCCCTGTACAGCACCCCCTCAGCAATCGATCCTACCACTGGTGCTAGAAGTGGTGCTGGTATCTACATCAACGAGGTCATCGACGCAGGACACCCCTTGACTGTCAGCTTCCAATCCCTTGCCACAAAGGTCCTTCTCAAGCAATCCCGCCACGGCGAGAAGCCCAAGGCCTTTGGTGTTGAGTACATGGTTGGCGAAGGTCTATACTCTGCCGACGGCCGCTACGACCCTGAGCAGACTGGTGAGACTAAGAAAGTGTTTGCTAAGCACGAAGTCATTGTTTCCGGTGGTGCTTTCAACACTCCTCAAATCCTCATGCTCAGCGGTATCGGTCCTCGAGAGGAACTTGAGGCTTGGGATATTCCTGTTGTTGTTGATCTTCCCGCTGTTGGCTCCAACCTCCACGACAACTACGAAGTTCCTGTTCAGATGCAGGCTGAGCAGGACTGGTACACACCTGTGGAGAACTCTCCTTGCACCGGCACATACGATGACGAAGATCCTTGTTTCGTGGAATGGCGGGACAACGCTGCTGGTCCCTATGCAGCTCGAGATAGTGGCTACGGCGCTCTGTGGAAGACTAGTCAAAGTTGGGACGAAGATTCTGACCTCATGTTCCTGAGTGGTATTGGTTTGGCTGGTCTCACTGGCTTCTATCCCGGTTACTCCAGAGGCGAACTCTCCAGCGTGGACCCCGCGTTCTGGATGCACGCCGTCGTCAAGATGCAAACCAGCAACAGCGCAGGAACTGTCCGTCTTAACTCTTCTGACCCCCGCATCAGACCCAACATCAAATTCAACTACTTCTCCGAGTCTGCTGAGCGCGATCTTGACGCTATTGCCGAGGGTATCGCTATGCTTCGACGCGCTTTCGACGCGACTGGTATTCCCTACAAGCAACTGAGTCCAGACCCTGAGAATGAAAGACAGGAGATTAAGGAAACTGCTTTCAGTCATCACGCCTCTTCGACTTGTACTATTGGACCTGATGATGGTGATTCTTGTGTTGACTCGAGGTTCCGTGTTCGTGGCGTTGACAAGTTGAGAGTTGTTGATGCTTCGGTTTTCCCACGAAGTCCTGGTGCCATGCCTAATGGACCTACTTGGACCATCTCTCGCAAGGCTTTTGAGACTCTTTTGGAGGACAACCACAAAAAGGACGAGCAAAAGAAAGACAGCCAGAAGAAGTATAAGGACGAGGACAGTGACAAGGAATAAGCTCGTTAATGGATACCACAGTACTCTATGGGTTGTTTTATTGACTGGTTGGTAGAGACGGGAACATGTTGCAAAGACTTTGGGTCTTGGTGAAGACATAATTTGGTATAGGTTTGAAATTGATAGATATCGGACAGTTCCTTCTATAGATTAAATATTACTCCACTCCTTTGCAAAAGAAATCCTCCACTCTATTATCAGACCAACAACCAAAGGTAGCTCATTGAACCCATCCTTCCTTGCTCATAGTCTCTTTCGTCCAAGCATCAAGCTTCTTAGCAAGCTCCTCATCCTTTGCCGCACTGCTAGCCCACCAAGGCTCACCAAATCGATGATAGATGTCAATGTATTGTCCACTCTGCTCAGGCTTCATCTCCTGGCCGGCGGCACAGTAAAGGCTGTTCCATGATCCCTTATCAGCAGTCCAGAGCATTCTGAAACAGCGAAGAGCAGCAACAAGGTTCAACATGCCCTTTTCTTGAGGGTCGACTGTTGTAGCGAGGTTTGTCTCGACAAGACCGGGATGAACAGATGTGACCCAGATTTCACCATCTTTGTTGTCAGAGCCAGGGCCGTACTTGTTGTGAAGACTCTTTGAGTGAAGAACATTCGCAAGCTTGCTTTGACCGTAGCGCTCCCATACACCTTGATCCTTGAGAGTCAAGTCATCAAAGTTGATACCAGTCTTGGGTGCGCCAAGATGTCCTGAAGAAGTGAGGTTGACAATTCTCACACTGCCGGAAGGCAATGTCTCGGAGGTCTTTTGCATAAGAGGAATCAAATGCTCTGTAAAGACCCAGTGTGAGAGATAGTTTGTTTGCCATTGGGCTTCGTGGCCATCCTTGGTCATGTCAAAGGGTGTAGCCATGATACCGGCGTTGTTGACTAGACCGTGAAGAGATGTTTCAAGAGTGAGGAAGTGCTTGGCAGCTGCGACGACGCTGGGGAGATCCATGAGGTCCATTTGTAGGAGGTCAATGTTGGCTGATGGGTGTGTCTTTTTGATTTCCGCGATGGCTGTGTTACCCTTCTCGAGGGAGCGGCAGCACATGTAGACGTGGGCACCATGAGATGCGAGGTGCAAGACGGTGTAATAGCCCCTGTAAAAGGTTAGTGACTGTTGTGAATAGGGTGGAAAATGAATTCTCACATTCCAGCGTTGCCGCCAGTGACGATAAAGACCTTGCCGTTGAGGCTGGGTAGGTTATCGGGATGGAAAGACATGTTGATAAGATGAGAAGAGTGAATCAATTGGATGTTGTTAGATGGATAGAGTTGGATTGAGAGATGATTGTGTGGAAATGTTCAAGTAAAGTGTTTGTTGTGTTTGGTTTGATGAGTAGAATAAGTCGAAGAAAAGCGACGGCAAAGGGCATCTTTATATCTACATTTCCCAACCTTTTGATGCCATTCTATCCTCGCATTCTTCAATTGTGAGCACCTTGCATACGATCCTTCTCATCCATGTCAGTGAGCAACTTGCATATCGCGTTATCCCCAAATCGGTAAACGAATAACCCCTGTCGAGTGAGCAGCCTACATGACACTAAGCCTGGTGTAGTTGGTGGCTGTATCCACAACCAATAGAGTAACTCTACCGTCTGCGCCTCATGCGATCCTTCGGTTGATAACTCTGACTCTGTGAGTGAGCAGAGTGCATACCAGAACATCTCCCCTCTTTCATCATCTGCCTCATAATTAACTTTGGCAAAATGGCTGTTCACGCGTCGAAAGCCGCTACCATGTCATGTATAGAGCTCACTCCGATGCCACAATTGGCCGAGGTTCGTGTCACTAGATTAGTCCGGGATTAATGTCTTACTCACCGGAAATAGGCGATAAGCAACCAAGACGATTGGACTGGAACAAAGGATGCTGCAGCACGAAGACGGGCACAGACGAGGCTTAATATGAGAGCATACAGTGAGTGACTCCCCAGTTTGGTAGGTTTTAGCTAACGATAGTACAGGAAAACGCAAAGCCCAGGAGAAAAAGAACCAATCATCGATTGTCAAGCAAGAGGCAACAATCGATCTATGGGATATCAAACAAGAATTCATGTCAAGCGTCTCAGCATCCAACGCGAAACAACTATACAACTCCAAATACCCACTGATGCCATACAAATCACAAAACAATCAGTCCAACATCATCTTCCCTCTGAGTCCGGACCATCTCATAACACTTCTCCAATACAACGCCCTCCGCGCTCTGGCCGTCAACCGCAGTTTGATATCTGGAATTCTTTATACTCCTCTCGAATGCGACCAAGAGATTATCCATGTGATTCCATATCCTTCAAACCCAGAGTTCGTTCCTGCTGCTCTTCTTCCAACAATTCTTCAGCAGACGGTACCACATGGGGACTGGATTGATATGTTTCCATCGCCGGAAGGAAGAGACAACTTGATTCGAGCCATGGGTACCTTTGATGAGGATGACCTATGGGCAGATTGCATTGGGGGGTTATATGAAGGATATCCTGATGATGAGATGGAGAAACGAGGTATGATTGCTTGGTCGCCGCCATGGGATATTTCGGGATGGGAGATGTCGCAAGGATTTGTCGAGAAATGGGGTTGGTTGTTCAAAGGCGTATCTGGACCTATGGAGGCGACGAATCGATGGCGGCTTGAAAGGGGTGAGGATCCTCTTGTTGAGAGATTTGCTGAACTGTAGCTGTAGATGATGACTTCGATAGTGTCGATCTTTGAAGAAAGTGCGCTGATAGTTTGGTGTAATGTTCAAGAAATATCTTCTATCCAGAAACCGGTCAAGTAGCCGGAGCCACTTGGCCAAACTCTGATGTAATGTGGTGGGCAGCAAAATGATAGTAGTTTCAACTAGAAACTCGTAGATAATGCCCCCTAATTCACATCAACGGATATACTTGAAGGTGTATAGATGTAACTACCAATGTTCGATGGCTTCACCCCACCAAGAAAGTTGATCAGTGGCCAAAAATGGTTCTGAGGTGTGTCCATCGTTGTTCATACCCTCCCTCCCTGTGAAGACACCTAGGTGACGATGGTGAAGTGTAGTTGACTCCACTACCCAACGTACCCTCTTCTTGTCTGACTTCCATATAACTGAATAGAGGAATCTGTCAACCAAGTACCCACTAATGTTAAGGGGATACCTGGGGGTCCAGCGAGAGAAGGGAAGGTACAAAGCATCCCAATGGTAATTGAACCACGTTTGTGTACCTGCCGAATTCCCAAAGGTGAGCTCATAGCCGTATTTCATCAGTTCCTCCCTAGATTCTTTACACGTGTGCAAAAGTGCAGGTATCTGTGTATTACTGCGAAGGAGGTAGTCGGCCCGATGAAAAAACTACAGATAGTATCCCCCCCTCCTTAGCCACTCGTCGAGCGAAACACCGACCAGTCCAAGACTCACGGCGCGGGGTGGCGTAGCGAAAACATAGATCTTGATGCGTATCTCTGGGGGAAGCTTTCCAAAGCAGGTGAATGTTTGGCAAGCCATGTTGAGATTCGGAAGCCTGGCGTTTAGTATGTGGTAAGAAAGAAAACCAAACAACACTCAAGGCCGGGTACTGCCTGTTTATATAGTTTTGTTTAAGTTGCTGATCAAAACCATAAATCACTGGGCTTCGACTAATTGGTCCGACCCTCGAGAAAAAGAACTTTCTTTGACTTTACACCAAACTCTGAACGAGAGAGTTTGGGGCGAAGTCAAGGAAAGAACTCCTTCTCAAGGGTCCGATCAATTAGCCGAAGTCACCAGGCCAAACTCTGATGTGATGTTGTTGGCAGCAGGACAGTGATTTCGACCGAGATAGAGATAGTAACGGCGAGTGAAGCGGCAAAAGCTCAAAGTTGAAATCTGGCTTTCGGGTCCGAGTTGAGATTTGTAGAGGATGATTTTGATGCGGTGTCTTCGGAATTCTCTGGAATGGGACATCATAGAGGGTGAGAGCCCCGTCTGGTTGGATGCCAAATATTTGTAAGTCTCCTTTGACGAGAGGTTCGTCTGGTGTTGCAACCGAGAAGTGATAGCGGGCTGCATAACGGCTACGCAGTGTGGGCGCGTCGCAAAGCGTCGTCTTCGTATGCGAGTGTTCGGGTGTAAAGTCCTTGGGCGTAATGAAAGTGAACGCAGGTGAGAGCTTCAGCGCATCATCAACGATGCTGATGTTCTTGGATGGAGTTGAGTAAGAGTGTGCGGGGCCGGGCTTGAGAGAAGGTGAAATGAGTGTTGGCAGGTGTAGGTGAGCAGGTCAATATTCCGGCACTCGGATGTGGGTTTTGCGCGGCAACGCACTGAACGCTGAGACGAGGGCGGGTGTCCAAACAGACTTCTCCTTTCTCCTTAAGAGTATCTTGCCATGATATCGGTTTGTTCGGAGTAGGTGTTAAGATCGTGGGGATTCGAAACATTGTGTCTCATGGCCCACCACCACATTGTTGAGTACCCCAAGGTGCTAGAGACGCATCCACAAGTATCTGGCTCTTACGCACCATTTAGAACGTTTTTTAGTAGTCAAAAATGGTGCTGGTCCTCCATCTTTGCCGAGGGCTTTCCCCGTGAGTCTGTATTGTGCACAGTCATTTCGGTACACAATCCAACGTACCCTCTTTTTGTCTTCTCTCAATAAAGTGGGTTTGGCACCTGGTCTATTCACAGGAGGAATAAAAATTCTGCCAAAATGTTCAGTAAGATACAGGGCGTCCCAACGATAATTGAACCACGTCCGCGGAGAGGTTGACTCTGTCCCAAACGTAAGCTCATAGCCATGCTTCACCATTTCACTCCTCGACTCTCTACATGTATGCAATAGCACAGGGATCGTGGTACGGCTGTAGATGAATACTGCCTCACTCTCACGCCGATGCGAGAAGTAGTTGCCTCTTGGTTCAGTGCCTTCTCTCTTCGTGTACTCTTGTACGAAATCATGGTAGTTAAGGGCCCGTTTTTGTAGGAATACGACACGAGGTGGTGTAGCCAAGATATAGATCTGGGTGCGTAGCTCTGGGGGAAGCTTTCCAAAGCAGGTGAATGATTGGGTAGTCATGGTTGACGTTTCGAGTTTAATGTGTGTGGTACAGGGTCGGCTGCTAGATAAGAGACGTTGTTTGCGTACTTGTTCCCTTGGTTGGGAATCTTAAGGTGTGGCTGGATTGGGCCAGCTCTGGTTTTCCGGTTGATGTGGTGAAAGGAAGAAACCCTAAAAGACATCCGAGGTTGGACACTATTCACTTTTATAGCCAACTTCTTAAGGTTCTGGTTAAAAGAGAGTGATTGCGGTGGTTATAAACTGTAAATATTTAGGTTGCAGTATAAGTAGTTAAGTTGGTTCTTTACATTGTCATGAGTGGCCCTCAAATGAGTTTAAACTTGAGATACTACAAATAGGTTTTTTTATTCTGG
This sequence comes from Fusarium sambucinum, assembly GCF_050947815.1. Lineage (NCBI taxonomy): Eukaryota > Fungi > Ascomycota > Sordariomycetes > Hypocreales > Nectriaceae > Fusarium > Fusarium sambucinum. The sequence goes on along the minus strand of NC_139293.1, from coordinate 8,390,050 downwards.
AACAATCTTTTTTTGTCCGTTTTTTTTCTTCTTGTCTCAACCTTATCATCCACTGACTTCTTTGTTTTAGATGGTTGCCTGTGCTTGTGTTTGACTTGCTTTATGTCGATTGGGGATGACTTCGCCGATACCAAGAAACTTACTCACCGGGAAATTCCGCGATCGCACGGCTTGGGATACTATCCTTGATATCCAAAATGATGGTCTTGAGACGTTCAACTAAGCTGCAAATATAGGCCGTCCACCATGTGGATAGGGTTTCCGAGGGCTGAGACGGGGCCAGGTGAGGATCACCTGGGTAGGGAGCGACAGTGGGAATTCGGCGTATCAATATCGTCTAGCCGCCCAAAGGCAAGCTCCTGACTTGAAGCCGATTGACGTTCAGATGAGCGTCGTAAGCCATAAGAATAGCCTGCTCTTCCCACTCATATTTGCCACATGTCGCGTGCCCACTTTGGGGGTGTTGCCGACGAGTGGGCTCTCAATCGATGGAGATGAACCCCTAGGCTGGGTTAGAATGCGATAGGTCTTAGCGGGATGGGTTGACATGTTGTCATGATGTTTGTTCCAGGCTTCAGGGAGGCCGGAGCAGGTACCAATACGACAAAATGAACGCCGAGGCCGGACCGTCTGATGCTGGGCCATCTAATCAGGCTGATCTAGACCAGATAATGCAATATGGTTACCAGGACATTGCAAAGAAACTTTCTTTTATATGCGAGTCAAAGTCAACGGACGAATGCCCAGTGTCGAGCTTCTATGCGGGCTTGGAGAGCGTCGTGTCCTCCCTCGGGTACCCAAATAGTTCGTTGCTTGGTGAGCTCTGGGGTGAAGGTGATGTTGAATTTGTGACAAATACACCCATAGAGCTCAGGCGAAGAAGACAAGACTGGCGCCGGTCGCACCAAGGCTTCAAATAAGGCATACGACCCTAAGAAGCATGGTCCGCAAGTCGTTTAATGCCCCAAACAGTCCACAGGGGAAGAATTGGGGTTAAAGCCCATGAGCTACTCCTGTTGCAGGACCTTTGCACATAACAGACGAACCTATCATCGAGGCAACGATGAAATCACAACGATTGATGACGTCTGACCTGGGTAAAGTATAACGTAAGACATGGGATATGTGGAGTTCAATAGACAATTTCTGTCAGCAATCGATGGGTTACGATACAGGGATTTAGTATTGAGATTCTGAGTTCCAAAATAGATCGACTCATGCGTCGCCATGAGGCAAGTCGACAAAGATAACTGTGCCCCATTGGAGGCGACGGTCTCCAGGCTGCCACCCACTACAGCACCAAGGATATCAGTGATCCTGGGCTGCTTCGTTTTGTTTTTGGGCTTGTGAGCCATTATTGGGGTGGTCCGAATCTCAGGGTCGACGGAAGGCCAACCTATGACCGTCCCTATAGAAACAGCGCACCCAAAATACATCGGCCAATATGTCGCCACGGCACGGTCACGAAATCCCGCGGTAGCGTGTTGATGGTTCTGAAGAGGATATTGTTCAGCGCGGAGATGTTTGTGATGTTGTCAGCATGAAGGTGTGTATCAGCCATGATATGGGTGGCTTCCAGAACTTCCTGTCTCCAGATCAGTGCAAGAACAATCAACCCGGGCCGACGGAACCCTCAAGGGGGGTGGTAGAGAGGGGGAGACCCCATGGACAGAATCCATAGGGAATCCCCATCTACCATGCCCTTGGGGGCCGGTATCCCAGTAAACAAATAAACAATAAACCCAGATAACTTAGTAGTATCTATTCTTGCGCGACTTCGGCGGTGGTGGTTTTGGTGACCGATTGCGTCTCTCGGGATTGTTCAGTTGAGTGGGGTGACGACGGATGGTGTCCGATGAAGTCAAAGGGTCTTCGTCACGACGTCGAGAGTTAGGTGGGCGATTAACTCGATCCATGTGTTCACCAGACCAAGCGTAAGGAAGCGGGTCTTTGGTCTCCGAGAAATTCTTGCCAGCTTCGAATTCATCGCGTTCAATGTCGGTCATATACTGAATTGCAAGGACAATTTGCAGTTCAAAAGCCGAATCATTACCTGCGTTGTGGACCATATAGTCCGTTGTCTCTGTCTCTCTGTCTCTCCCGTCCCAGTACCTGAGGCCGAGTGCATGCATACTCTCGCTCGGGGTTAGCCTGTGTGGTCTAGACGGCCTGCGCCAGGGCGAGCCATTGAGTTCGTCGAGGGCCTCTAAAGCCGGCGCGTGTGTAGTGCCGTATAACGGTCGTTTGTTCCATTGCTGGACACTATTCGAAAGGCGCCAGAAGACGTTCATTCTTTTAATAAAGAGATGATACTGTGCCAAGACCTGTCTGGGAACGTAGATGTTAGTGGAGGGTTCATATATGTTATGGCTTGGACATAAAAAGTCCGAAGCACCAGGTCAGTTGTCGTCTGGGAACGACAAGACAAGCCTGGGAAATCACGTACAAAGTTCCATAAAACATTGGGAAACTTGTCAACAGTGGCTTCGATATTGATCTGATGAAATTAAAATCTTATTATTAATACTTGTATTATGGATAAACTTTTAGCTTCATGGGAGTCGTTATTGAGGTGTAGTATAACAAGTCTTGCCTGTCATAAACAAGACAGAGATATTACAGCAAAGGTCAAGTTTCTTATTAAAAAGGGAGTCGATGTTAATGCGACTCACGGCGGTTTAGACGAAACTGCATTATACTATCTCATATCCTGGGGACCAAGGGATCGGTGTAACTAGCAGAAAGAGTTTAACATACCTTGCGGTAGTGGTGCTCTTAACCTATCAAACATTCACCAAGATCAACTTGGTGCTATCCGCTATCTTATGCTCCATGCAAACGGCCGAGCCTGTTAACAGACAGAATTTGCAGTTAGCCTCAACTTACTAAGAAAACTTGACAAAAGTTAGTTTATCGAGTGACAGCCTAACTATTGCGTCGTCAGCAACTTTATTCGTCAATTGATTGACTCGCGATGACTCCACTGATGATGTTTGCATGTGAAACTTTTGTGGACGATTGGATTTGCATCAAAGTACGATTCATGACATGAAACAATGACGCCTCGCACTAGTTAAACAAGCTTAAGGATCTTTATAGTCTTTGAAAGAGATGCCAGTAACCTTGTGAGGGAATAGTATTACTAGACTGAGATAGAAGCATCACCACAGTTCAAACGCAAACCCACATAAACAAACATGAAACGTAAAGACGAAAAAAGGAAACTGGATAATTCTACGCCGCCGACGGAATATCTATCTCTGTCGCGCCTCATGCAACATCAGGGGTCCCCTTGTCAATACCGGACATGTTAAAAACAAAAGTCGTCCGAAGAAAAAAGTCCACGTCATATAATGATTATTTATACATACCACAAACAAGAAGAAGGCTTGTGATTATTGTCTTCGTTTGTTTACATGGAAAGAAGAAAAGAAAAGAAAATGAGGCTTCCATTTTCTCTGTGCCCGATGCAACCCAACAGGCAACCCGCAGAACTTCAGGGGCATCTTAACTGGGATTAGCCAGCCGGTGGAAAGGGATCCGCCTGTGCCTGGCCGCTACCACGCTAATAATCGGGGGAACACGATGAGCGGGATGGACCTTATTACGACAATATGATCGCCAATGCTTGTACATTATTGCCCTTTGATGTTTTAGACATACCTTCGGATAGAGAGTAGATACAGACAGTGAATAAACAGATAGATACAAAGTGCAGTCAACCTCAACTCGTGGCATCCGACTGACAATCCGGAGCTACCCCTGTCCTAAAAACCCACTAAACATCATCAACGTCTTAGCGCAATCTAGCGTGTTCGCAGGACCCCACTGAAGCCCCAAACTCAACTGGACTGATCTTCTCCAGAGAGACGGGACGGTACTGTACCTCGCATGTAACCCCTGGAGATATCATTTCTTCTTTACATTAGCCTTGACTTTAAGCGAACAGTCACGTCGTTAAAGAGTTCACGCTCTTGTCATGTATCTCTTTTTCAATATTCTTTACTCTAATTATTCAATATTTCTTTCCGTGTACTACAATTGACTCGTATTTGACTGCTGTAACTTTTGTCTGTTCACCCGCCTCAAATCGTTAGTTCCCGCCGCCATCCCATCCGTCCCGTAGGTCGTCCACCAGACAACGCTAGGACCAAAAAAACATCCTCTCTCCAAACCCCGATCCTTGAAGCGAAACCCCTTGAGAACAAAGAAAACCATCCGTCTTTGTCTCACTTTGTTCTCGTCCTGTCTTGCATTCCTTTCTTTAAAGACATCTACAGAACCTCCATCTTGTTCCCCTCGACAAACCCGCGCTACCACCATCACATTCTTCATCATGGAGGATTCTTCACAGAAGCGCATGAGCGTCTCTCGGCCGTCCAAGCTCCCCGTGCCTAGACCAACTTCTACAATCCCAAAGCCCACATCTTCTCTACCAAGACCAACATCAGTCATCCGTGCCTCTCCTTCTAGGGAGAGTTTGGGTGGTGGTGAGCTAAGAAACCCAAAGCTTCGACCGTCCATGTCAAGAGACCAGCTACGATCTTCACAACCAGATCTTCAACAGCGAGTTCAAAGGCTACGACCTACAGCCTCCAGAGACCAACTCGTTGCCCCAAGATCAAGACAAACCTCGATGATCAACAGACCTGCTTCATATGTATCACCAGCAAAGCCTCCTCAACGAATTACTTCTGCTGCGTATCGACCAGTAGATCGAGAAGCCGACATCCTCGAAGAGCGATCTACTACACCTGAATTTGATCCTCCAGGCGGAGCTGTTGGACAATTCGAAGGAACAATCTTTCCTCGTCAATTGACTCTGACAAGAAGACCTTCAGAGTCTTTTGCAGTTTCTCCCCTTTACGATCCACCCGACAATATCTTCAACCCCAACCAAACAAGACCCCGAACCGCTTCGACCGATGAAGATGATAGATCAGATACACTCAGTGCTAGTTCTCGAAGGTCAAGACCTTCTCTGTCACAGAGAACCATCGAGACACTTGCCAATTCTTCTCCTGCCTTGAGAAAGACGTCAAACTTCTTTGATCCAAACATGACAGGACCACGATCAAGAGCGGATAGTGGTGCTTCTCGGCCTGGCTCTAGTTATGCTTCAGATGGCTCATTGAGATTGAGCCGACCAGGTTCTAGCTCCGGTCAATCCGATCATGGCTTTCCAAACTTTAGATCTTCGGTCAACAGCTTTAAAGCGCCGCTGGATCCCATCGATGGAACGCCTCGAAAACGGTCGGGTACTGTGATAAGAACAACCCCCAATACTCGAGCGGGAGCATCCAAGCCACCACCCTTTGGCGATGCAAGAAGTCCAAGTCCCGGCAAGATAGCTATGCCTTCACCCATGTCAGCCCCCAAGCCCCTGGTTATCCGTCCGGGAAGCGCAAAGGCTCCTGCCAAGGGTGTATTCAAGAAGCCATCTCTTCCTGCACTCAACAAAGCCTCTTTGCATGCGAGTTCTACCCGACGTGGATCTGTAAACTCGGTTTCAACTACTTCTTGGGATGGTACTATTCCTTCCAGCGCGACCTCGGTAACAGGCGAGTCCGCTGAGCCTGGATCACCACTATCAGCTCGCAAGTCCTCAGCTGCTCTACGTGAGCAAATCGCCAAAGCCAAGGCAGCCAAGCGAGCACAAATGAAACAAGCAGCTGAACTCGCGCAAACACAAGAGGGTGAAGAGGCACCAATTGTCCCTCATGATACAGGCTTCGACTTTGGCGTCAACAACGATGACCCATTCAATCTGCGCCAAGGTGAAGATCCCAAGAAAAAAGTGCTTCTCAACAGAGTTAGTGCTGCGAGGACGAGCGGACGGCTTAACATCGCTGCTCTGCACTTGAAGGAGATTCCTATCGAGGTCCTCAAGATGTACGACTTGGAGAGTATTGGTACCTTTGACGGAAGTTGGGCAGAAAGTGTAGACTTGACGCGGTTAGTCGCTGCGGATAATGAGCTTGAGGAGCTGGACGACTTTGTCTTTCCCGACAGCGAGCCTTCATCTTTTGACGAAGCTCAGGCTAGTCAAGGCAATATCTTTGCTGGATTGGAGACTCTTGATATGCACGGCAATCTTCTTGTCAATGTTCCTCTGGGTATGCGTCGGCTGACCTGCCTGACTTCTTTGAACTTGGTATGTACCTGACTACATCGTTATCTGTTCCCTGCTAATTTCATCAGTCTTCGAACCGTCTCACAAATAACAGTCTCGACACAATCTCGCAAGTCACTTCTCTTCGCGATTTGAGACTCGCAAACAACCTTTTCTACGGGCCACTGAACCCTGTTCTGGCAGGTCTCAGTGAGTTGGAGATTCTCGACATTCATGGTAACAACATCTCGGCGCTCCCTCCCAAGATCGAGAACATGTCGCGTCTTCGTATTCTCAACCTCAGCGAGAACAGCTTCGAGTCTTTGCCTTTCGACAGCCTTGCCACCCTTTCTATCACAGAGTTGAACGTACGAAAGAACAAGCTGAAGGGTACTCTCATCGAGGAGCCTATCGGATGTCTGCCTCAATTACACACTCTGGATGCTTCTGCAAACCAGCTGGAACGATTGATCCCATTAGGTGCCGCCATTGACTTTCCCGTTCTACACTCCTTGTCGCTGTCGATGAACAGACTGCAGGGACTTCCAGACATGACAGCCTGGGTCAACCTGTTGACCCTTTCAGTGGAAGAGAACAGCATCTCGGGAATTCCCAACAGCTTCACGAGTCTTGAAAAGCTTCGACATGCCGATTTCTCTAGCAACGACATCAGGGTGATTCCTCCTGAGGTTTCTAGAATGGACAACTTGACTATGATTCGACTCAGCGGAAACCCTCTCCGTGACAAGAAGTTTCTCTCCATCACTACCGAAGACCTCAAAGCTGTTCTTGCAAATCGCCTGGATCCCCCGCCTCCATACCAGGAGCCCGTCGATCAAGTTGGCATTTTGGATGTTTTAAAGGAAAACAAGGATTCGGATGCAAAGCCTGCATACGATGAGGAAGATTATCAGTCAAATGATAGCTTTGCTACACCTCCCACGAGCCCAAACCGATCTCGCTCGCATACAGTATCAAGCCGTCGCTCTAGGTCGCACACTCTGTCCAACCAGACTTGGCCGGTCAAGCCTGGCGGTATCTTGGATAGATCCCAAACTGAGTCTTCGTCGCTTCACCCTGTGGTTTGCGCAAAGGTGGCTGCTGAAAACCGCGTTCGCCAAATTTTCCTTCAGAACAATCTCTTTGCTACCCTGCCAAACTCACTTAGCTTCTTTTCCGAGACACTGACAGCTTTGTCCTTGTCGCACAACCAACTCGTCGGCGAAGCGTACTTGACTGAGGAGCTAGAGCTGTTGGCTTTGAGAGAGATCAACCTTGCATCCAACCATATCACCAATCTTCGAGCGCTCACTCAATTCCTCCACGCACCCAGCCTGGAGAAGATTGATGTCACAATGAACCGTATCAACGCTCTCCCAACAGACCTCAAAGAGGCTTTCCCCAACCTCAACGTCTTACTGGCTAGCAACAACCACATTGCCAACCTCGAACCTGAGATGATCAAGGGCATCACGACGGTTGATGTAAGCAACAACGACATCTCATTTCTCAACCCCCGTATTGGTCTTCTTGGAGGTCCTGGTCCCGGCGGACTTCAAAGATTTGAAGTCACTGGCAACCGATTTAGAGTTCCTCGGTGGAACGTTCTTGAGCGAGGTACTGATGCTACACTGCGATGGCTGCGTGGACGTGTACCGGTTGCGGAGATGGGTGCTTGGCAAGGAGAAGAGAATGAATCCGATGTGGATTAAATGGAATTTTGATTAGCGATGGAACAGATTGCGTGTCATGGGTTTGCTTCTATTCTTGGTATATATTTATCGTACTTAGTTTTATTACCTGGGGTTATATACCGTCATCATTTTAGGGATACTACCAATACACTCTTGCTGGTAAAGCTGTGTCTATATCGTTCCAGACTGTGAAGGGATGGTCATGACGGGCCATTGTCATGGCTTTCTGTTACAGCATGATGCATCTTGTCGTTGTAGTCCATGCCAACTCTTCCACTCTACATTGCTTGGTCAGACACCATCTCCAACCATGTGCAATCTCGCCTGATGGTTATTGCTGCTCTTGGCTTTCTTGTTGAAGCTGCGCCCGACACATTGGCTTTTCCCTCCTCGAGTCAATCAAGTGTAAAGCATACTTTATCAAGACAATTCACCTCGTCAGATCGCAACTCTGTTGCGCCAATTGCAAACCTCGAGTTTTACTTTACCTCAAAGTGTATTCCTGATGGCTAAGGTTTGGGGGACATATATAGAAGGCACACTCCTGCTCTCCATGAACCCAGCAACGAGTATCTCCCGCGGAAGGAAGGCAGTTTACATTCAGCCCCGAACCAAACATCCAACTCCATCAGACATTCAGACATTCAGACATTCAGACATCCAAACTCGTCTACAGAGATAATACAAAGCATCTTTTCTTGGACTACTCTCATCATCAAACACAAAACTACATCACCAAAAAAAACAATCACATCTACTACAATGCCTGTCTACCACACACCCCTCTTCATCGAAGGCCTAAGCCTAATGCCTCGCCACACCGACGACGTTCTCAAATCCCCAAACCCAGGCCCAGATGCAACCCTCAAAATCGTCGCAGCAGTATGGGCATTCGGATGGATCATGTTTGGCCTCATAAGCGTGGTTAGTCTCAACGCGCGTGGGAAAGCGGGTTATTGGGTGCCGGAGTGGTATCTCGACTCTGAAGGAACGAAATGGGCTAAGCTAAGCGTTGCTACGTGGTGGGCTTGCGTGGTTCTGTTTTGGCCGATTATTTGGATCGTTTACCTTGTTGGGATTACTTGGAGAGCTATTAAACGGGGGTATGGGAATTGGAAGAAGAGAAAGATGGAGTGCGAAGATGGTGATGTTTGAGGGGGAGATGATTTGGGTCTTTCGGTACTTGAGGTATTCTGTTTGGTCATTATCTTTTGGCTACAGTGCTTGATACATTCGTTTCAATATCAAGCAAGATTCTTTTCTATGTGAATAATTGGATATTTGTTTGAATGAATCGTGAGTGTGTTGATTAGCTTCATCCACCCCAGATTTAGTGAGAAACAAGCATCGTCAAACCCTGTCTTGGATTAGTAGCTCGTGAGCGGAAAAACCCTTGTTCCTAAGACCTTTCCAACAGCTCTAGTCTAGCTCCTCGTTTCTCTTTTCCAAGGCCAGCGTCACAAGCTTTCTTCTCTCGACCCTCTTGTGCATCTTGGTTACTTCCAGCATTGTTCCTTTTTTTAACCCAATAAATTGGAAACAAAAAGTTGATTGGCTTTTTTCTTGCTTTTTTTGTGGATACTGATAACGACCTTGTTACTGTGTCACTCTGTCACGGCGCGTGCGTTTTGTTTGAATCTAGAGGACCAACGAACAACATTACGACGCATCAAAACTCAAACTCTTTCGTGTTTTGGTAAATAAAAATCTCAACAAACAAACGCGTATAGATACAGCTTATGAACACGTCGCAATCATAACAGACACAACAGCCGCTATCGGCTAAGGCTGCTGTAGACGCGACTTTGAGAAACCTTTTTTCACCATCTGACAATCTACTCACCATGGCTTCTCCTGTTGAATCTTCACTGCCTACGCAGCAGCCGCTGGAAGGCGATACAATCTTTGTCAAGCATAATCCTGTGACTCCTCAAGAGATTGGCCCGCAAGACCCCATGCAGGAAACATTACCCTCGACCGAGATACCAAACTCCCCCATCGATCCAAACGAATCTTTCACTACCCAAGTCAACGAGGAACGACCACACGCCACCGTCATTCCTTCGTCTCTGACACCACCTCCTTCGACACAAGTTACAATCAGCCACAATGCCAGCCAACCTGGCCCGTCCAAACGAAAGTTCTCCGCATCTCAGCAGTCGACGCTCTGCTCTCCGCCAGCTACCATCCAAAACATCATACGCGATCGCTCCAGCACGTCAGATTTCCTCCCTCCCGCTCCTCAACAAGTCCTCGAGGCATCCGCGGACGAACTCCGCGTCATGGTTCAAAATGCTATTGCGGAGCAGCAGAAGCTGAAAACCGAGGCTGCCCACTTTAAGCTGCAGTACAACCTCATGGCTCTCCAGGCCGACGACGATGCCAAGCGCGCCGCTGTGGAACACGAGATGATGCGTCGTGAGGTGGAAGCCCTTCGTAATGCGGAGCACACACGACAAGCTAGAAAAGACCTAGATTCGGCGTCCGAGACAGTACAGGGGAAGTATCTGCAAATGAAGGCTTGGTACGAAGGCATGCTACAAGACCAGGAAGTTCTTCAGCGTCGGCTAAAGAGTGCCAAAAAGGTCATCAAACAGAGAGAGGATGAATACAACAGTCTCGCTGAAGAGCGGGACATGTTGTTGAACAGAATACGAGAGAACAGAGAGCACATGCAGATGCTCTGCAGCCCTGGAGGTATATTTCACGCCCTAGCACCCAAACAGAGAGGCGTTGTTGTCCCGAGCTCACACGGACAGCGTGGCTCTCAGCAGCAAGCTTCCAGAACACAAGTACACAGTAGACAAGAGCATGGCCTCTCAGCTTTGTTACAGGCTATGAGCCAGGATAACAACAGCGCGCCTTCAACGCCGATGCATATTCACCGCCCCACACCACGACACGTCGGAAAGCATAGTCGAAATGCTCAGTCCATGTCGTCTTTGCCTACAACGCCTATGAGTCGACCCGCAGGACCCCATGTTGGACTTTTACCGTCGGTTGATCTTGTACCTCAAACGGAGCCTCAACGATATACACAGCGACAATTCATTCCTACAACACCCAAATCGGAACGCCAGCGACGTAGGAGTCGGGAGAGTACCATTTCGGTAGATGACAATGAAGAGCTCGCTAGACAGGCGCTCGAGTCGGTAGCTGCAGCTCAATCGTCCACGACACAGCCATCACATTCGCAATCACGAAACCGCAGTCAGGATATCTACGACAGCCAGGCTAGTCAAGCAGCTACAGAACTATTACGACGAGATTCACGACAAAGCTTTGAAGTAGCGAACTCGCGCAAGATTCCAGGTGCAGTAGAAAAGTCAGTTCGTATGCAGGAGTTGCTATCTCATCATGCCAACGGAGATGGGGATAAGCGCAAGTATAGCGGGAATTACAACTCGAGTGAGGAAGCACGACGTGATCATGAGAGTCCGGCCAAAAAGTCTAGAGTTGAGCCATTGACGGATAAGTTTGGGCTGGGGATTCAGTATAGGGAGTAGCATGCAGATTGCACAATGCGGAGTTTGGTTCACTATACGATATTCACGATGGCATATGGTACTGGGGCGTTGGTTGTTATTGAAGCACATTATATTATAAGGTGATAGCTGATGTATGAATGGAAGATTGTTATAAAGTATGGACTAGATATAGTTTAGGGCGTCGCAATAACAAGCTGAGAACTTGCTCCAAAATATTCCAACATGCCCCGAATTGCCGTGGGACTTACCCGACAACACTACTAGCATCCGACACAGAAGCCGATGATCCACCATCTGTGGGGAGCCATCCGGAATTCGGCCGGTAAGGCACTCGGAGAGACCATCAGAAGTTGGGGGTATTTACTTACCCGGCCTTCCTCACTCTTTAACACAACTCATCTCATTCTCTCTCTCATCTTGAATCTTTATCCTCCTTTCCTCTCTTATCAATCAGTCATAATCCCTATACAAACAAAACATTCTTGATACTCTTTACCTCTACTTTATCATTACCCCAGATCACTAGCTCACAATGTCGGCCCGCCTCCACAAAGGCTTGTCAAGCGTTCTCGCCAAATCCCCTTCCGACACTGTCATTCTTTCGTCTGTCCGCACTCCAATTTGTCGCTCTTATAAGGGTCAATTGAAGGATGCATACCCAGAGGAACTTCTCGCCAGTGTTCTGAAGGCCACACTGAAAGCTCACCCCGAAGCACCAGTCGACGATGTCGCAGTCGGCGTTGTCCTTTCGGAACTCGGCGGCTCTAAAGCAGCACGCATGGCTCTCAACCACGTCGGTTTCAAAAACACTACCAGCTTGTACACCGTCAACCGCGCATGCTCAAGTTCCCTACAAGCCATCGCTGCGGTGTCTGGTCAGATTCAGACTGGTATGATTGACTCTGGTATCGCGGCTGGTATGGAGAGCATGACGAGGAATTACGGGTCTAGAGCTATTCCCGTTGATGTCTGGCCTGAACTGAAAGAGTCGGAGAATCACCATGCGCGTGATTGTATCATGCCTATGGGTTTGACGTCGGAGAACGTTGCTAGTCGGTATGGTGTTTCCAGAGCGGATCAGGATGCTATGGCTGTTGAGTCTCATCGACGAGCTGCGCGTGCACGAAGTGAGGGTCGCTTTGCGGAGGAGATTGTTCCTGTTGAGACGAGGTTCCAGGAGGTTGATAAGCAGGGTAACAAGGTCGGCGAGGAGAAGCGCATCACTGTCACTGCGGATGACGGTATTCGCGAGGGCGTTACTATTGAGGCTCTTACCAAGCTCAAGCCCGCTTTCAAAGCAGACGGAACTTCGACAGCCGGAAACTCCAGTCAGGTTTCTGACGGCGCAGCAGCTACATTTCTCATGCGCCGAAGCACCGCCACCGCTCTAGGTCTCCAAGATCAAATCATCGGTAAATTCGTTTCCGCTGTAACAGTAGGCTGCGACCCCGATGAGATGGGCATTGGTCCCGCTCTCGCCATCCCCAAGCTTTTGAACCAAGTCGGTTTGAAGAACGAAGAAGTTTCTCGATGGGAGATTAACGAAGCTTTTGCAAGCCAGGCGTTGCACTGTGTTAGAGAGCTAGGACTTGAGGATGCGTGGGCAAAGGAAAAGGTGAACCCTGATGGTGGTGCTATTGCTCTTGGACATCCTCTTGGTGCTACTGGTGCGAGAATGACGAGTACACTTTTGCATGGATTGAAGAGGGATGGTGGTGAGGTTGGTGTTGTGAGTATGTGTGTTGGTACGGGTATGGGTATGGCTGGTATGTTTGTGCGAGAGTAGATTTGTTATGGCGAGTTATACCATGGAATAAAAGTATCTAGAAGTGCTTTAAGCATTTAAATCGAAGAATTATATATCTAATTGGTGTACTTGTATGGCGGCGGTCATAAGGTGACCTTGAAGACGCCAGGATGAATGTTTTGTCTAAGATTGGGGCATCATAAGAATGAACAGTATCAATAGAAGTATCGATAAACGTATCATACGGTAAACAGAAAGCATTTAATACATTCTTAGTCAACGTGTTCGTGTTAATGCTCTCAAGGTGAGGTAGGGAAGGCACGTGAGCAAATTGGTTGTAAGTAGGATGGTCACAAATTTCTCAACTCTCCCAAGCTAATCGCCGGATTTTCGAGTTCTAGATATTTCCCTTTAAAATATCATGATATCAGATTCCCAACAGATTCCATCCAATGTAAATACCTTGTGTTGCTCTTCATGTCGTCGTTGTCGTCGTCCTGTAAAATTCGTTCAACTGAACCCCTGCAGGGTAATCAGCGTGGCTTACTGAGGCTTGCAGAACAAAAGCAGGGCAACCAACAGCTGGAATGCGTGCAATATTATTTGGGTTAGTTATATCTACTGTAAACATATTTCACCGCTCTATCTCCCTTGCAAAGGTTCGCTCCCATTAACCCGCCATCAATAACAATTCCAACCATGACCCAGTGATTCGTTCCCGTAACGCCAGCCCAGAAAGTAAACAGACAAATGTCTATTTGACTTCGATATCAAGAACATTTGACTTGTAGGGGCCCGTTAGAGTACCATTAATAGGCATTCCCTCTTCAAGTTCGCTGTGATCAATACCCTCCTTTTCTCGCGGCCAAACAGCAATCCAAGTCCCCTTTAATTGAACAGTCGCACCCTCAAATACACTGTCCATAGGGACAACAGGTTCTTGGAGTGTAGATTCCCAAATGGCTGTTTGTCCAGGTCCAATCTCAACCAGGGCGTCTTCCAAGGGTGGCCATAATCTGGAGGATTCAATTTGCAGAATCTCCAAAGGCTTGCTGTCACCTCTTGGGGTGATGTACAGCGTGCCCATTTGAATAGCTAGAGCATCCAGTGGTGAGCCGTAGTTAAGAATGGTGACGGGATGGTCATTGTTGTTTTTAACGGCTGTGCGCATGAGGACTGGATTCTTTTCCTCTTGTTGGATGACAACCTCAAGATTGCGTAGCGCCAGTGGTGTTGTGAATGATTGCGTTACTGATGTGACTGAATCTGTGGGTGTGAAGATGGCGATGAAGATTATGGCTGCTGTAACGCCTAGAAATAGACGTAGAACTGGGGATACCATTTTGTGAGATGAGAGTATTATGAGTGATGTGTTGTACAGTGTTGAGTTGACGTGTAATGAGTGATGAGAAAGAACAAGGGATTGTTTCAGTCAACGTCTCGAAGTATAAAGAGAAGGAACAGACGTTGTGAGATGAGAGTAAAGATTAAGGTTAAATACGTCCCATCAAAATAACTTCAAAAACGGGACCCAACCGTTTGGGTATTCAAGGGAGAGTAAGAAATGCAACTTGAGTCAACAACGAGAAGAAACAGAAACCCAGGGGTTCATCTGCATGGCATTCAATTCATTTCATCTCACGTGAATTGCTGGACTGCGCCGCTTACTGGGATGTAAATGGATCCTCCCTTCAAAAGGAGAGCAGCTGAAAAAGAAGACAAGCTGTGATATTACCTATTACATATTAGACCAGCTGAACTATCAGGTACTAAAAGGCTCCAGATTCCTCAACGGGTCTGCGCTATTAGAGTTAACGATTTTTTAGTTTATCGAACGCGCTTTGATCAATTGGTACCCTCTGCTTGGGTGATGTGCTCCATACGCGAGCTGAAGTCGGGGACAAGACTGAGCGACAGGGGTCTGTATACTCACATTTGGAAAAGCAAATCAATTATAAGACGAGGTCGCGTGGCCCAATGGCAAGGCGTCTGACTACGAATCAGAAGATTCTGGGTTCGATCCCCAGCGTGATCAATTTTTTGCTGGTATGGATATCTTCTGGCAGTCTCCTCAAGTCCTTTTTGTTTTCGCCAATTCTTGTGCTCCGATTACCTCAATATCAGTGGATGCTCTGTGTTACTGGCAGCGAGTGGACGCTTGTCGCGGCTTGAGGAAACTCGACTTCCCAGACCAACACATACGAGGCAACGTCCCTCGCAACGCTTCACCATGTCTACTTCAGCAATTAACCTGGACAGCCTTGACACTTTCTTTTCAACCCAAAGTGGTTTTTGCTCTACTACACACAAACACTTTCTCGATGATTATTAACCAACTTCTCACAACACCATCGCCAGACCATTATCCCCCGACGATATATTTCCCTACCCCTAGTGATTGAGATACCGCTATAGCGATGCGTTTGCATTGGCATCAAGGCTCTACATCCTTCTCGTATGGCTCCTTCAGATATAGTGAACCACCGTGCGCATAGATGATGGGGGTGCTCAATTGACGCTCAGAATGGCCTCGGCTCAGCTCTCTGGCAGGTGACTTCAACGAAGGAGGCCTCTGCACTGATACATCAAGTCACAGGTATTGATTCGGCAATGGAACTACATAGTATCTCCAACTTATATGAAACGCGTATAGCCGAATGATGGTAGTTGCTCGAGCTATGGCCGGCAAGGTAGAGGCAACACCAGAGTACATCCAAATCACCACCCGCGAGTGCACACGAAGCACTGCGTTATAGCCCAATCTCATCCATGAAGTAGGCAATATGTGCCGTCCCTTCACGCGGGCTAGCTCAAGAGGAACAGCTTGGATACGTTGAACAGATCAGACTGTCGAATTTGACTCTGGTGGACCCCAGACTCAGGTCTGATTCAGGCCAGGAGCTTTCCTCATTGGCAGATGTCTTGACTTACTCGCACACGGAGAGGAACGCAGGCGGTTTGAGGCCATGTGATAGGAAAAGAAATAGTTGTACGAGTAGGCCCTCGAGGGACGACCAGGGAGATACAATGGATTTGGCGTTGAGTTGTCAACTTGTTGGACTGTGAAGGCAAACACTCAAAGATTGTGTCGCTCAACCTTATCAATCGAGTTAAGTCGACGTGTGATTCAGGTCAAGTCAATATCGGAGACGGTACGAGGTGTTCGCTGGGTGCCCTCAGCGTTCCGCAAATGTTAAATATATTGAACAATCACCGGAGGATTGATCAATTTGATACATCCCCCAGTGTCCGTCTCGGTAGAGTATATGGATGGACTGACACGAGCCAGTTCTTGTATCCACGTGCCTACACAAAGAAGCATCCGGCGGTCAGACAACTTGGTTATCGTGAGCCCAAGAGAATAACTTAGATAATCTATGACCTGTAGATTATCTGTCTTGTCAACCCAAGCTTACGACTCCATGGTTTCTCCCTCTTGTAGCCACAACCTCCAGCTATCAACCAACTTACACACATACCCGCCAATGCCAAGCACTATCTTAATGCGATCTTTAATACCAATGGATAATTTACCCGATCTAAATTTCGCAACTCTTGTCGTTTAGGCACGAATTCTGACATGTTCCTTTTTTTCTTAGCTTGTTCTTGGTGGGGTCACGCCCTCATCCTTGTGACGATGCTACAATCTGTGTTTCGGAAACTGGTTAGACAGGATGTTTGGCATGACGCCCGGACCGGCACTTGATCCTTTGATAATTTAGTTATTTTTGATCTAGAAGTATAGATCGATGATCAAAAGTCAATTTAAATGTCAAATGACTTGGTAAATGGTTTCTATATAGGCTGTAAGAGGAAGGGTGAGTTAAGTTGTACTCATCCTCCCGCTATGTCTCGGAGAATTAATGCCATAATGAATCGCCAAGGACTTTAATGCTAACTTTTGTGTCAAACAAATTGAGCAACCACAACGCCCCGAAACGAATCCTTGATACCACCCACGGTTCACCGTCAGGCTAAAGCCTTAAGATGGGCAATCGTCCCATGTCCCTGCCCCTTGTCTTGTCTAGAGGCTGAAACTCATCAACACCAGACTCATTTATAAGTACTCTACAATATCTCGCAATGCTCTACTATCCCTCTTCTCTCACAGCTTCTTTTTAATTTCCACACATTCGTTTGTTTGTTTTCTTTTCACTCTTTAATTCCCTTTTCAGTTCGATCTGGTTCATCGTTCATTATGAAGTGGCTTGCTGGTCTTGCTTTTGCCTCTTTGGCTGCTGCTGTGCCCCTGACTGGTGGGCGCGCTCCTACACCTTTAAATGTCGAGCTTGAGCTGCAGGGCAACTCAAAGGTCAAGGCTGTCGTTACGAATAATGGTAGTCGAAACTTGAAGCTTCTCAAGCTTGGAACATTTCTTGACAACGGTCCTGTCGAGAGGGTTCAGGTTTACTCTGCTAGTGACTTTAGTGCTGCTGCTGGTAAGTCTCATTGGATGCATAATGTATTGAGATGGATGATGGGACGAATGCCTGGGGGGATGCCCGACTATCAAGTCGATCGCGGTATCAATTATCTCACTCAGTGCATACTCCGAAGCCCCTACCAACATTACACCTCTCATTGTCGGTCTCCCGAATATTACTAACACGAGACAGTCAAAAAGCCTGTCCCTTTTGATGGAGTTTACCTCTCTATCGACACCTCTCTACTTGATGACACCGCTTTCGAAACCATCCCCGCCGGCGGATCTTACGAAACGAGCTTTGACATTGCCGAATTCCACGATCTTTCCGCCGGCGGCAAGTTCAGCGTCCTATCATCCGGCGTGCTATCTTATGCCGAGGAAAACACCACAGAGCTAGTCGGCTCCATACCTTTCTGGTCCAACCAACTCGATGCCGAAGTCGACGGCTCCCAAGCCTTTTCCGTCCGCACAGCCTTCCACAGCAAACGCGCCCAGGTCCAGAGCGACTGCAACGGTGACAGGCTCGCAGTGACCCAAGCAGCTCTATCACAATGCGTTAGCCAAGCCGCGGCCGCCCAACAAGCAGCCGCCAACGGCCCCGCCGACAAGATGGACGAGTACTTTAAGAGATCCGACGCCGCGACGCGAGCCACCGTGGCCGACGTGTTTGCCAAGATCACTGCGGCGTGCGGAACAATTGATTCTGGGGAGATGCGATACTACTGCAGCGACGTGTACGGCGCGTGCAAGAATGGTGTTCTGGCGTATACTGTTCCCAACGGTAACTACATGTCATACTGTGACTTGTACTTTGATCGTCTGCCGGCTACGACGACGAGTTGTCATGGACAGGATAAGGGTAATACCAACTTGCATGAGATGACACACTTGAATCAAATCAAGGGCACGTCGGACTTTGGTGGTTACGGATACAGTTTCCTCAGAAGCTTGACAGCTGAGCAGAACATTAACCACGCTGACACGTATGCTTTGTTTGCCCAGGCTGTTTCTATGAGTTGTTGATTTGGCGGATCATGATGATAGTTTTTGTAGTTTTGGTTCTGGGATACCACGAGTAATTGACTGGATCACATATCATGCCCCGATCGAGAGTACAAGATGCGCTGAGGTTATATCCATAATCACCGATTAAACGTACAATATTTGATCACTCGAGATCCAGTAAATCCACTCTTGAACAAAGAAAAGTTTAGACACTCGTAAGTGGACTCGCGCTGAAAGAGTAAGCAAGGGTATCCTCGTTATCATGGCCTAGGCGAGTATCGTCGGCCAACAACATCTGAGACACCGAGACACATGGACCGTGAGGAAGCGCTACTACAAGACGGCCGTTGAAAGATGAAGGAAAAGGTGGAACAAGAAAGCAGAAACTGAGTTGGCATCGCATAGCAATAGTGGACCAAGGCACAAAGAAGAGCGTAAGGCGAGCTGAACAGGGGTCCCCCATAGAGGTTGTCGGAACATTAAAGATCGAGACTCCAGGACGGATGATGCTGATCAGGTACCGAGAAACAAAGGTCAATACCCAATTTACTTTGCCATAGAGAGTAATATCGGGTCCAGCCGAAGTATTGATGGTGATCACTTTGGGGATCTTTCCAAGATTTCACGTGTGAGGGAGATGGGACAAGATATAATTGGCTCGGGGACTGGGTATTTCAGTGGAGACGAGTGCGACGTCATCGTACAGAAAACATCCCCCTCCCTGGAACGAAGTGAAGAGAAAAAGGTCCTTGCTTTTAGCACTGCAACTTTGCTTCAAGGATGATTCTAGTCTGAGCGAGTCAGAGTTGAGGAAGACTCCCCGAGCAAGTTTGTTATTTTGGTTGCTCAAGTCGGAGAGCCTGATTTATCTACGTTGTACTCGCACAGACGGCAGTTGATGATTGGAATTTCCAAATCTTATTGCCTGTCAGCTGTAATTGTATCACCCAAAGAAAGACAGTGGGAGACAAAGACACGGCCTGTTCCGTTGGACACTAACAAAACGACAAGAAAGAAGTCAAGTTTAGTTCACTTCAGGGGAGGACCCTGCAGGCTGAGAAACTTGTTGATTGTCCAGTTTATCAAGATGGAGAAATAGAGGAGATGCCATTTTTAGAACAGCAACTTATGGACCACGTGATGATCATCGTCTGGGTGAATGCTACTTAACAAATGCCATTTAATCATTCTTTTCCTGTTGTAAATATGATTTTTTACAGATTTTATCGGCTATAGCCCCCAGTCCCTGCATTTTAGTTGCCATAACCGGCTTTTGGAGGTGCCGGCCCACTTGGTTTGTGCTTGGGCGTCGAGACCTCCGAAGTGTCTTTGGTGGGCTGAGGAGAGTTTCTTTGTGTAAAAAAACGGAAACGGCTGTGTACAGTACCGGTCGAGTCTTGCCTGTTGGTGTCATGTAGTACTTCACCTATCATGTGTCTCCCTCTGTCTCGGAATCAATCAAGGGTCCATCTTCTCATCACAGGTCGTCATCACCTGCAATAAAACATTCAGGGCTCTTCCTGTCCCCTCTATCCCCCGTAGCTGTAGCGGGAGTCACAAGCCGCTAAGACGTCCAGTGGAAGTGCAAATTCTCCACTAAGCCTCGTTCGGCCCTGGAAATGGGATGTCTCGTCTCGACAAGCGGGGTCATGTCTTGACCTGTCAACGTCATCGGCCATGGCCATCACCCTCCATCTTGAATCATCCAATCCTAGTCTCTTTCCCTCCCACTTGAACCAACACTTATCCCGCCCACCCTCCAGTACATTTCCTCCCTTTCTTCTCTTCATTCTCTTAAACTCGATACCCAAACAACAAAGACGCCATCAACATCGGTTGACACACATACGACTAGCCCTTATATACGTTTTGGTCTGCTCTTGGCAGCCATAGTCACAAACCACCCAAATCTACAGCACATTCATTCATAATGGCAGGCGAACGTTGGGATCGCGATCGCTTCGAGCGCATGTCTCGAGGCCGTCCTGACGATGATGGAGCTTCATACACACGCAGCACTCGACCTCGCGACCACTCTGATGAGCGATATGACCGTCGACCTGGTCGTGGTTACTACGAAGAAGATGACATGGGTCGTGATCGTCGCTACCCAGATGACCCTCGATATCCTCCTCAGCTTCAGCGAGAGCGCGAGAGAGAACGAGAGGCCCCACCTCCTTGGGCTCGCCGAACTGATGTCCTAGAGAGGGAAAGAGAGCGAGACTATCCTCGTCGGGAATCTCCTCCTCGTCGACCCGGCTTCCTCCGCAGACAATCATCCCTTGACACTTATGACCGTCGACCAAGATTCCTCGACCACCGCGAGGAATACCCAGCTCCCGCTCGCCGCGAAGACGTTCGTCCTCGAGATCCTCGAGAAGATTACAGAGCTCCTCCTTATCAGCCCATTCCCCTGCCCAAGAGCCGGGGACTGCCACCCCCTAGGAGATACAACGACGAGCATTATGATGACATCAAGATCGCCGAGCCCGACTTTTACGGCGACGAAGACTTCCGATCCATTCCTGAACGTGTTCGTGAGAGAGAGTATACTCGATCCCGCAAAAGCCATGGTCGTGGTCGTGACCGTGACCGTAGCCGCGAGTCGCGCTCAACTCGAACTCGCTCTGTTCGAAGCAGCTCCTATTCTTCCAAGTCTTCCAGCCGTTCCTCCAGCAGCAGCGGAGGAACTACAGTGAGAAGCGAATATCCCAAGAAGGGCAAGACTCGCATTCCAGCCAAGCTTGTTTCCAAGCGAGCTCTTATCGATCTTGGATACCCATTTTTTGAAGAGGTTTGTTTTGCCATCCAAGTCTGATTTCAGCCACTAACATGGAGTAGGGCACCACAATCATTGTTCAAAAGGCTCTTGGACAAGACAACATTGACGAGCTGCTCAAGGTCAGCGAGGATTACAAGAAGGGTATGTTTTTCGTGCATTGTTTCTAAACCTCACTAACGATAAACAGTCGAGGCTGAAATTGCTGCTTCTCGAGAACCCAAGGCACCCACAGCTGCTTTGCCTCCACCTCCAGAGACGGTGAGGGAGCCTACTCCTGAACCACTACCAGCAAAGACTCCTCCTCCTCCCCCGCCTCCTGTTCAGGAACCACCTACTCCTATGCCTCCCGTCCAGGCAACTCCAGTTCCTCCTCCCGTTCAACATACACCTCAGCCTATGCCAATGCCTACTCCGGCACCACCACCTATTTACTACCAGCCTCCCCCTCCTCAGATGGCCCAGCCAGTACCTCCCGCTTTCTACCAACCAGGACCCCCTCCTGCAGGACCTCCTCCGATGGCTGGTCCCCCAATGGGCCCCCCTCCTCAACAATCTGTGTATGACTACGAGGAAACTGTCATTCGAGACGTTTCGCCATCTCGAACCATGACTTCAATGTCAAGCTACGACTCTTACTACCGGGATAGTTATCATCACCACCACCAGCCTGAAGAGCTTGTCGTTCGAACCCGCTCGAAATCCCGAAGCCGCAAAGACATTCGAAAGGAGATTAAGGATCTTGAGCGTGAGCTGACACACCGACCTCGAGGCCGTTCCACTGGCGGCGAGCTCGTTCGCGCTGAGCGCTTGCCTGATGGCCAACTGGTCATTAGGGAAGAGCGTGTTGAGAAGGAAGTTCTGCACCGTAAACCTCCTCGTATTGAGAAGGACAAGAAAGGTAGGATGGCCATTAGCGTACCTAAGTACCGTTAGAGGTGCGCCTTTTTTTTCTGAAGTTATTGAGAAACGTGTGGCTGACTCGGCTGCACAGGTCCTCCCCCTAAGCTCATGCGGGCCATGTTTGCTACTCTCACTTGAGCGGGCTGTCATATACGAGACAGGCCTGTGACGACTACGAAATTGGGAAAAGAAAACCGCCTTGATGGCTAATGAGCGCGCAAGACGGAATTTGTCAGTATACGTTGGTTATATATAAGGACTTTTGGGTGTATATTTGATGGGTATATTTTTATTCTGGAAAGACTTAGACAAGTTTGGATAGGTATGGGAGTCTTTGATGGAAACATCTATATTATTAACGAATTTACGATATATAATGATCTGACGAGCGTTTCTGAGTGTGATTAAAGACTGAGATGGCTTGGCCTTGGGGGCAGGTCAAGCTTGGGTCCTATCTCACATACAGCGAGGTAATGATGTCTGAACTTGGCGAATAATGTCTTTCTACAATTAGTTTTCTTTCAAGTGTTTCGGCCACGATATGTTGAATTTCGGGAGCAGCCAGATCTACAGATTACAGATCCGGCTGCAGGATCGGAGGTGCGTCCCGTTCCAGAGCAGCGGACACCGGGGTAAATAAATACATTGGCGAAGGACAGAAGAGCCTGTAGTCTCATCTTTGCGGTACAAGGATACATAAAGTCATGAAATGCCCAAATAGGAAAGTAGGGAATCGACATATGATAGCTGGCTGCTTCATCTCCAGTATCCTCAGTAGCTGAAGGTGTCCCATGTTGTGCGCAGTAGCCGAGTCTATCGCAGTAACTGTGTTTATTGAAGTATACATCATTACCACCGCAGAATAAACTCTGACCTCTATGAATATGCTTAAGTCCAGTCACTTGAACGTCGAGTTCCTGCATTATCTTGACGAACCGCCTCAACTCAAGTCACATGGTAGCGCTTACCTTTCAGCTCGATATCATCCCGTGACTCTTGTCCTCCAATTGTGAGCTTACCTCATAAAGACGCAATACGTATCGCAAAGCACCTTCTTTATTCGTGTCGCGTGGTCCATGGTTCACCCATAGATATCCTCGGGGTGACGTCACATGCACATTATCTTTTGAGCTGTTTATTTCAGCATGACGATGTCATGGCTTTAAAATCAGGAACAAGATTTATGAAGTATTAGAGTAAGGCTGACGTTTAAAAAGGAGCCAAGACCGACTCTTTCTCTTTTCTTACCACAACATACCTTCACTAAACCACCTAAACTTGACTCAACTCTACTCATTCAAAATGGCCATCACCAGCGCTATCAACAACTTCTTCGCCTCCATCTACGAGCTTCTCGCTTCGGTATTCAACACCATCTACGCCGTCATTCATTCTATCCTTTCGGCGGTTCTGGGCTTTGTTCAGGGTGTTTTCAATCTCATTAGTGATGTCGTCTCTGGTCTTGTAGACGTCACTGGTGGTGTTGGCAAGTTTGTAGCCAGTAAGTGTTTCTCCCGTGTCTTTTTTGTTAATGTGGGCATGAATGAAAGCTAATATGGAATGTAGGCAACGCTGCTATTCTTGCCGTCGGTGCTCTGGGTGCTTTTGCGTACGTGAGGTACACTGCGCAGGGAAAGCAGATTGCGAACAAGAAGACCCAGTAAATGGTTTCTGTTTGATGGATGGACAGCTGTCTTTGGTGGTACCTAAGCTAATAAGTCCAAATTAATAAAATACTCACCTCAATATGGTTCCTCTTCAAATTCTTTTTGGTGTAGATTTGCATGCGGCTCCATCACAAGGTTGCTTAGCTCTGCAAATCTCAAAGTAAGGTCATGTGCTAAGCTTTTGTTAGTTCGTTGGTTCTTGTCTCTAATTGCTTGTCAGAAGCGCGCGCCGCGTGCCTGCGGTAAGACGTTGACTCTAACAGTAGACTACTGTATGTGCTTGACTACATGACTCCACTGAGGCAAAACTGAATAAGTTGAAGAAGAGATGTCGGGTTGTATTTTATTTGTGGCTTTACCAAACTCAAGCGCTGTTCTCTCTGATCTTGTCTGGGGTAGTACTGGTAAAGCCACAGGGCTTTCTTTTATTGGGATCGGTTGTGTATCGCTAGTTACGCTGATTATATCCTGTTGTATCCATTCTGTTTTAGACGATATGAGAACTCTACACTCAAAACCCATTGTTGTCTCATGCGGGCGTCCAATAGTCTAGATAGCGCATAAAAGTGCAAATGGATGCAACTGTTTGAGAAAAAGCTATCCTTGTTTTGAGGAGACGCCCACATAATGGTAGTCTCATCTCATCTCACTCATTGGGGGCTAAAAGTCGGGATGGTTACGGGCCGCTTTAGTACAACATAATTGTTCAACCAAAACATATATCGACTTGATCGATTTCTATATATCCGATACACCGTCTCAACTTTCATGACATTTAAACGCATTGTTCACGTGGTTGTATTTGGTACGGGCTGTTTTCTGAGCAAGGCGTTATTTTGATGATCCTTCAGCTCATAAATTAGTCTTGCAAGGATCTTGAATCCTTCCAACAGCCACAGCCACCAGATGCATGTCTCGTCGCATTTACCTTGGCAACTCCCTTTAATTTCTCCAGTCTCTTCTAACTATTACTCTCTGATAGTACACGTTATAACGAATAGAATGGCTAAACCTGGTATGAAAAACCAACTACTCTTGACAAACAGATCCAACATTCTCGCAGCCCTATCGAACAGACCGTCAAATAACCGAGACTGGAGTCCCTCACCCATGTTGAACCCTTGCAAAATTGAATCACTAGCCTGTCTATTCCCGGTTCAAATATCGCACGGTATATAATCTCGTTGGCCCCAGTCCATCCTACCAGGGCAGAGAGAGCGGCGCAGCGGTAACAAGATACAGGGATTGTATCACTGGTGCTTACTCTCTGGAAGGATGCGATGTGTGTTTTTCTACGGAGAACGGAGTACCGAGTGTCGATAGATAACTCGACTTCTCCGCCCCTGAGGCCATCGGCATCTTTTTCCCCAGTTCTCGTTTTTTCCCTATCCTTCAGAACAAACTACCAAACTCTCACACGAGTTTCGATCGATATACGAAATCACACTCGATTCTCGGTTAATATCCGAAAAACTCAACATGGCGAGCTGCTTTGGCGAAGACAAGAACGAGGTCCTCGACCAGTTCGCATGCGACCCCAGCGGCAAGATCAAGTCATGCTGCTCCCGTGGAGACAGCTGTGCTTCGAATGGACTCTGCGTCACGTCGAATAAAGATACCTTGTCCCCCTACTTCGTAAACTCTTGTACGGAGGAGAACTGGGACGACCCAACCTGTATCACAGAATGTCGAGGCAACGGAAACGGTGTTTCGCCTTGTGGGGCGGGCAAGTTTTGCTGCTACGGTTTCGGCGGTTGCGACTGCAACAACTCTACACAGGTCTTTACCTTGGACCCCGTCAAAATCATCACCACCATTCCCACGGACGCGACAAAAGTCGATGAAGCGTCATCAGCCACCAGCGACATTACCTCAGCAACAGGCAGCTCAACAGGCTCTACAGTCACACACACAAACACATCCGCCGCCGAGACCACATCCTCGAGCAGCGACGGAAGCAGCAGCAACAACGCGTTGCCTATCGGTCTAGGAGTGGGAATCGGAGCAGGTGTCGTGCTGATCGGACTCGGGGTCGGATTCTGGCTATGGAAAAGAAAGAAGAGCCGTGCCTCTCGACCAGCCGTTGTATCAGACGATTACATGCACAAGCCTCCCGTGGAAAACCACAATCCCCCGAATTACGGCCACTACCAACCCGTGAAGCCTGTTGAGATGAGCGCAAACACGGACCGGGTTGAACTACCATAAAGAAGATGAGTCGAGGTTGTCAAATATGACTGTTCTGTATATAGATATTTATTTAATTCGACGTTTCAATACAAGCGATATACCCATTGAACGGGAATAAGAGAGTGTTGGTTGTGTCTTGGATCGCTTCACCGAAGTTTCATTCGGTCGGGCTTTGATTGGAAGATGTTTCTCGGCAATTTCCATATTAGGACCGGTGGTCTAAGCCCTGCTTAGCTTCAACGTTCAACGACGGAAGGTTAATTGAGGAGATGCTAAATATAAGCTTGATACGTGGTGAGTACCTATCTATTGTCATCACAATTCTCAATCATTTGGAGTCAAGTTTTGATGAACAAGAAACATGTTGGTACTGCAGTCATGTTATCGGAAAGTTTTGCCCCAACCCATGGACTGTGGGTTGAAGACGCAGGAACTATTACCAGGTAACCAGTTTAATACATACTGCTTAAGGGTGAGCCCTTCAAAGAGTTTAGCATGCCATTGTCACTGGGCAACTGATAGCGCTACAAGCGGTTTGCTGTTGATTACCCAAAGATATTCGATGGCTTTGTTCAAGAAGGATGGAAGTCCCGCCGACATGAAGATACCAAGGTACGAGGAGGGATGGGTGTAGTCCTAGCTGAGTGTGAAAGGTAAACACTGGGACAAACACAGATAAGGGCGTGGTTAATAAGGTGTATACGGACATGCAGTACTGGGACACTACGTATCAAGACACTCTTGCTTCCACTGCAGTCTTTCTTGTATCAATTGATACGAGTTCTATGTTTGGTGCAATCTAAGTCGTCTAAAGGTGAAGTGAATTGACTTAAGTAGCTATCTATGAGCGAGATATGTTCTTCACTCGATCTGTTTGCTGGAGAAAAAAGCCCCAACCCTGTTTTATCTAGATACAACAACCTGTACCTGAGAAGACCTCTAGTCGCAGGGACCGAACTTGGTAACACTGAAGCTCAAGATAGGGTCTCGCTCAACCGATCCAAAGGATGAACCAACATTCCTACAGATGCCTGTGCTCACAGGCCGGTCCTCTGGGAGTGCACCCTCACAGTCCAACTCCCTGTGTGCCATGATTTGCCAGCTGCACGCGGCGCCCAAGATGGTTCCATCAACTTCACCAGTGATGCCGAGGACATCGACGGAGAACTGTAGAATGTTAGCACTGGTCACGATATCTCCACCACCACACCCGACTGTCATTCTAAACTTACGTTATCCAGGTTCTCGCACGTTTCTTGGTCATAGGACCAAGTTCCAGTCTCATTATCTTCGTTGCAGAGATCGTCTGTAAAGGCACGAACTCGCCACCTAGGTCGATCCTCACGTTTCTTGAGAGAGTGCTCGGGAGTTGGGGTAGCCGCGACGAGGCCAGTGATGAGGGCAAGAGAGGCAATGATGTTGAACTGCATTTTGAAGATTTTGAGTGTATTTGAGAGTATTGTGTAGGTTTGAAGTTGCTTGTGTCTTATTGGAGTGGTGGTGATGGTGATTGTGCTGCTTGATAGAGAACAGTTTCCGACCATGAACCATCACCTCCTTCTTATACTTTTCGAACACTCAGATCGCATCACACAGAATACAATGAGTGATATCATGATGAGGATCAAAAAGCCCAACCACAGCCAAAGCTCCATCGTATGACTCCATACCTATGATGAATCCTAGCCGGTGCAGAGGATCAGCAAGCAACACGAGAAGGCATTGACAAGGAATCCTTTGCAACATCATGTTAATTGCGTACGAGATCTTCCCAGACCTACCATGAGTAGCAAAGAGCTTCCGTGGACCCATGGAATATCCTCGGTATAACTAGACGCCAGGCAACGTGGTAGGCAATGTTACGATGTTCAACCATTGAGCTGAACTCTCAGAGTTGTAACTTCTGTTGGTTCTGTTAACATTCGTAATAAAAATGCCCAGTTAGCCTTGCAAGGGAGGAGCTTTGACGTATCATCCTTGCACAGACAGGTCCCACTATGTAGATCTCGTTAACCTTGAATGAACAAACGAGAGTCTATTTAGGAACTCATTGTAGAGCGCATCGCTAAAACAATTAACAAGCTGTGTTTCGATACTATATTAGATATGTAGGTACCGGAAATTGGCGAATATAAATCTTAAAGTTGAAGCACTGCACTAGGAACAACCCGATGTCGTTAAAGATATTCCCGGCATTGCTTCGAGCTAACCGGACTACCGAGGCTTAGGTCTTGGCTGTTGGTTGTGTAAGTTGTTGAGTGCTTGTTCTGCCAATAAAACACAGAACAACAATAAGCGAATGTTGATCTTGAAACATCTCTTCTAGTCGGCGATTTCCTAAAGTAGTTTAATAGATGCACCGGAATAAAGGATACCGGGCAGTGGAGAAGTGAATAAGTAAAAGTATACATGGCAAGGCTTATACTCTCATGCAGCCCTTGCATATAAACTACCCTCCCACGTCATATCATGCCACCGTTAAACTTG
The DNA here is from genome assembly GCF_050947815.1 of Fusarium sambucinum. Taxonomy (NCBI): domain Eukaryota; kingdom Fungi; phylum Ascomycota; class Sordariomycetes; order Hypocreales; family Nectriaceae; genus Fusarium; species Fusarium sambucinum. Next base: position 8,361,552 of record NC_139293.1, on the reverse strand, counting down.
GCCTATACCTCAATCATATTTCCCGGGTACCTGATGCTGTTCATCATGTTCTAGCGCCTCGGCAAATCTCCTGAATCTACTGGTCCTTACGAGCCTGTGCCAAAGGATTCTGTTTGGACCAGATCCCGTTGGCTTCTGGAAACCACATGATATAAAAAATTATTAAAATCACAAACTGTAACCACATACCGGAAGTGGCCTGAAAAAAGTAGACGGTAAGGTCCTCAGTGAAGAGTATCCAACCGGCCAGCATGCTTGCGTGCAGAAGCCAGACTACCGAAGCAGCGACAAGCATCGTAGACGCCTGTAAAACAGTGTCAGTACTACCGCGTTCCATGATTCGACAGATAAACGCACCCGAGCAAGATCTGTGTTGGTCTTTGTCTGCATATTGACTATAACAGACCCAACAGTAACGGCAAGGGACGTGGCAAAGATAACACGTCTGAACAGAATGCGGAACACCGAGCCGAGGTAAGAAGCGGCGAATGAAAAACCACCTGAGTCGTCTTGGAAAGTCGAATAGATATCGAGAAACTGAAGGCTGAGGACAATGAGGACCAAAACGGCCAGAATGAGAGACAAGCCGTAAGAAGCAATTCGAATACTCTTTGCGGCAATCCCAACACCCCCAAGATGTACATTGAGAATAGCAGTAATGAGACGTGAAAGAATCAATGCGATGAGGGCATCTATACACAAGTCGCATATCTGGGACATCGGCAGGCAGGTCCGTGAACAGAACCGAAGAAGCTGATGCAAAGGGTAATATCCCGACTCTTTAAGCTTTTTAACATTACTCATGTCTCTGGACAGATAAAAATTGGTGATATTAGAGACCATTAAGACGGTGTGGAACAAGGCATATCTAGATGACTAGTGGTAAGCCAAGTAGCATAGATTTCATGCTGTATAATTAACCTACAGAAAGAAGGTAATAAGGGCAAATTTGAGATATCTACATGCTGTTCTTGCAGGTTCATCTTGGGCAATAACGGCAAACTTTGGGCGAGAGACGAGTCTAAAGGAAATGTAGGCTCCTGCAACGACTATAACCAAATGAGCAAGGACTAATTTATCATCATGATACATGGTTGCGTATTTGGTTGGACGCATATGCTATCGGCGAGTCTTTCTTAGAGAGGTAGTACGCCGTATCGTCGCGGAATAAAAAAGTACAGCTGAACCCAAGAATCGAGCATTGCTCAAGCCTTTATAATGCATTGTATCTCAAAACCGCCCCCACAGGACTGGATTCGCAAAGTTGGATCAAGAAATAAAAATCTGGCCAACGAGACGTGTAATTGGTTCCAGTAAATAAGCCAGTAAAATATCTGCCAAGCTGTGCTTTGGCTGACCAACACTGCATTTTAGGGGCGTAGAACGTTGCTTCTATAAGCTGTGAGGATACTTTGATGAAGTATATACAGATCATCGCGCTGCAATTGACCGTTGTAGTTGCTGTGTAGGGTGAGCTGTAAGTAATGGCGGGGTTCTTGATCAACGTCATATTATTCACAATCTTGTTTCTTGGGCGTATCAGCTCGAAGCGCCTCGAGGTAGTGGAACCGTAGATATCACATGTTGTCTCCAAGTATGTTAAAAGATTCATTACTGTCTACATAACGCGGATTGTAGCTGCTGAAGCTCGTGTCCCAAATTCAGCCTTGATAGCGGAGCTGTCGAAGAGTCCTAGATTGAATCATCAGTTATTGCGTCAGCGATGGACTCAAAATGGAAATAACCGAGAGATACCCTGTATATTATATCAGCAATCAAGAGTGGATTGATGTCGTCAGGACACCGATCTCCGTTTCGCTTGGACACCTTGTCTAATGGAAATACAAAAGGCTCTGTCTTCAATTCTATGCTTACTTAAGTACATTGATACAATCTATGCTACGAACACTGATACCGACCCATCACCCGTCATCGTCACCATCTTCGACCGGCACAGTTCATGACAACTGAGTTGCTAAAGAGAGGTGCATTAGTAGCAACATAGGTCAGGTCGGTATGTATAATCCGATACGCAAGTCGGTAGTTGTCAACAAAGAGGCACCAGTCTATCACTCGCCAACAGTATCAAAGTCCCCGTTTACTTGCCCTCCTCAATATGCTTCGAAGACGTCTGATGCTTAGACCAGATCCCGTTGGTTTTGGCGCGTCCCATAACGTAAACAATAACCAGAACAGCAAACTGCGGCCATATCTTGAAAATTACTTCGAGTATGTAGTTGTAGAATTCGTATTTGACAGGAGGTCTACCCCATACGTCGGTCAAGTTGTCCCAAGCAGCCATGGACGACATGGCGAAACTTGTGTGTAGGAGCCAGACTACAGAAGCGACGAGGAGCATAGTAGAGGCCTATTATATAGTGTCAGTATGTGCCGCATTGCATATAAATGGGTAAACGTACCCAAGTAAGACTCTTATCAGCCTTGACTTGTCTCTTGACCATGATAACCCTGACAAGAACGGCAAGGGAAATGACAAGGAGCAAAACCTTGACAGAAAAGTCAACTTGTAGGCCCCTCAAAAAGCTAATATCTCCAATCTCAACGTCGCCGTAGGACGTCTCAAAGATATAGCGCATACGAAGACCGAAGACAGCAAGAACGAGTGCGCCCAACACCACGGCCATGGCATATGAGGCAAGTCGAAGTTTCTTGCCCATAGCACTACCGGAATAGATGTTGAGGATCGCGGCGCTTAGACGAAGAAGGATGATAGCAATTAGGATGTCGGTAATCATTTCACTCATCCTGGCAACCTCTTGGAAGACATTCAGACAAATTCCAAGAACCCACATGATGGTGGCATATCTTCCCCAGTCGAAATCGGAATCGTCATAGGAGCCTGCGAATTCGATGCTGCTACCGAGAAATATGCCATAGGTGGCAGCGTCAAACAAGGCATGTCTAGATGATTGTCAGTCAAGTCACTGGATGTGATATGTTGGTGTTTTACTTACGCGGAGAATATGAGGAGGGCGTATTTGAGATACGTAAATGCTGTTCTCACAGTGTCCTTTGAACTTCTGACTGAGCATAAAGAATTGAAGAGGAGGACTAAAGAGGGTATATAGGCGCCGGCCATGACCATCACCACGCGGGCGAGGGCCATTCTCTCAACGTACTGCATGGCTGTATGTATGAGCTTGTATGGCGTTGACGAATCAAGTACTGTGATCAAACAGGATTGTGTAAGTAAACAAGTAGTTGTTTAGAATGGTCGTAAGATAGATGATGAGGAATAGGAATGAAGAAGCGAGCTCCACTCAGACCTTATATCTTATGACTGCCGACAGAAGCACTTCCTGTTACATCACGAGTTAACAATCTCCAGACTCATTTGAGAAATGGAATTCAACAACAGAACTTACAGCCAAGAATTAATTGAATGAGGAACCAATGAGATGATGGGCATGCTGCGTCTTGAACAAGGGTACCCTTGTTGGTCTCACCAGCACTGCCTCTTGGGGCGTAAAATCGATGTTTCTACAGGCTGAAGGACAGCATGATTCAACGTATACGGTTTGTCGCGTGGACTACAATTAACGGATTGTAATTCTATGCAGGATGAGCTGTAAGTCAACGTCAGGTTGTGGTAACTCACAATCCTCGGGCTCTGGTCAAGACAAATTGCTGTTCTATCTCCTCGAACATCTTAACTTGGAATGCTCCCGGTCTGTGTGTATTTTTGACTTGTCTTTCAGGGTATTGAAAGGCTTTCTGGAGAATACAACAGTTTGCAGTTGGCGAAACTCTTTAAACTCAGCCTTAATAACGGAACTACTTGTCGTATTCAACATAGCCGAAAATTAAGAGTCAGTCGCTTGATGACGGCCACTTCAATCACTCAATGGGGAAATAGCCGATAAAGATGCACTATTTCGCACCGGGAATTGCAAGAGTGGAACGACTGGGTATTTAGCCTTCGCTTGGGCACCTTTTTTAATGAATCCTGTGATTGTATTTGGCGATAAGGCTATGCTTCGAGTTCTATCATAGATCTAGAAGCTTTGGTCTCAGGGCCTGCCGGGCGCTAAGATCATATCTGTGCCGTGACTTTGCATGTTATATAACATGCGGTTTAGCGAAGAGGCCTCCTGACTGAGACGTTGGCTATATGATATAGCGTGTACAGATCAATGGCATGGACTGGAGATCTCAGAGAAGCACCCCCTCATCCCCATCCTCCTCCGCCGCCGTCTCAGAGACAGGCGCAACCCAAACCCACTCAGTAGCGAGTGACTTTTCATGGTGCTAGATGAGATAGTTAGAGCCTATTAATTTGACTAGACAATAAAGAAAAATGTATGTTTGACTTACCATGTGCACCTGATTGTGGAGGTGCACTGCCAGGCCCAGCACCGAACCAAAGTCAAGGCCGGAACACTCAAAACCCACAGCACGACACACATAGCGCCCTTCGAAGGTCCAGTCAACCTCAGTAAACTTGAGATGGGCATACATGGAACCCAAAGAATGCTTCCTGGCGTCTATGGCCGGCAGCCGAACTTTGACGTCGTTGATGGCCTTTAGCTTGTCAACTATTATAAGCCTATTAGCTCAATGCGCCATCATAGTATAATAAGACTATTGATGTCTGTTACTTACTGGTGAGTTCATCTGAGACAGGCGCTTCAACGGGAGGAGTCTCTGGGGCAGGTTGATCTATCACAGGATCAGTGTCTGGCAGTTCAAGACTGAGAGTCTCGTCCCAACCTTTCCGATTCGCTAGTCCATCGTCCACGGTCATGATTGGGGTCGACATATTGCAGCTTGGAGATGGGTACAGAATTCGCGGTGAGTTGATGTGGGAAGGATAACTTCATTGATTGATGAGAAGGAATTTACTCGAGCTGATCGATGGAGGAGATGAAGCAGACTACAATGGTGGGGCGGATATGATGTTTGTTTCTTACGTGGCAAGCAGCTGTCTGGCAGCTGGCATCTACGATTGACACTTTAGAAGTAAGAAAGGGGCCAGAGGCCAAACCGCATGTTCAACTCCAAGCGCAAAACAGGTAGAGAAAAAAAGGCTTCGATTGAAACCAGAGGTGCATGCCTAGATGCTATCTATCAACTATGTCTTTACTTATGTTCGTCCTGGTGTTTTCCTTTCGGGTGACTGCAAACTGACTCGCTATTGTTTGCAGCATCTCCTCTTCACGCAGCAAATACTTGTTGGGCAGATTTATGATGCGATTCCCTAGTCCCATCGGAATTAAAGCCGAGGTACCGCCCTGCATAGAAGGGCAAGTGACTGAAAGCATTCGAAATGTCCATCATATTTGCTACGCCTTTTCAACCACTGCCTCCATCAGAACATGGCAGTTGTCACACCATCTCAAGCACATATCCGAAGAAAAGGAACACAAACAGCGCCCTAACCTGCATATCACAGAGCAGCAGGCAGAACCAAACTTGAATGGAATGTGCGGGTTTTGGCAAGTGACATGATTGCCAGCTTTAGCGCACACCAAGCAGAGTGCAAGCGATACACCGACCTGGGAAACGGAAGGCAATGGGCAAAGCTAGACTGCGATTCTTTGGGAAGCTGTAACACAGTAGCAACGATTCATTTACCTTCGCTCGCCTATATGAAGGCATCTCATCCTCCTCTCCCCTCTTCTTTCCTTCACTCTCATGTGGAGGAGGATGGCCCCAGCTAGGTGAGCCACATCCTGCCACAACCTGCAAATACTCTATATATATTCATATGAGCAGACAAACGACCCGCGCTATGTCAAAGAGAAATGACCGACGACTAGAAGTGCTGATCCGGCTTGGGAAGAAAATTGAACATCTCCGACATCTTCCACTGTTCAAAGGAGAACCTGGCTATATATTTTACCTCTGGGACACTGGCATCGCTTTGGTACTGATGGTCAAGAACATCACTCCCCTCTATCGTAAGCTGCTACTCTCCCATTGCCATACCTCAAACTGACTAATGTAGTCGCCCTTTTCAAGGCCATTTTGGTTCGAGGCGTCGCATTTCACACCTTGGCTGAGCAGACAGTACTTGCACTCCCCGCTGTGTCTGAGTCGATTACTCCCCAGATGACAATCGATTGATTCCCAAGGTCGCTGTTTCGGACACATCTATTCGTACCTTCACAACTTGCCGCATGTATAGAGCAACCGATGGCGAGCGAGTCAGCTTTCAGCACCGCAGCGAAACCAACGGCACCTGCACAGTGGACTTCTGCTTCGACAAATGGTCCAATAAGCTCCCAGGCACGAAGCCGGGTAAACCTTTCTCTTGAGGTGATGGATGATCACAAACCTCACCGTTACGTATTGGCTGGCATACCTTCTGTTGGGAAGTTTGTCAACTTTGAGGAGGCCTCATGTTTTGCGGTCCACTTCCAATGGTTCGACAAAGGTCAGCAAAGGTGGCCGTTAGAAAGCTCGAGGCAGATCACTTACAACAATGTTATCAATGGGTTCCTCGGCCCACGAAAAGGATGCATGCCCCAACGTTCGCAAACTTCGAAGACAACTACCGATTGATGTATCGGTTTTTCCAGACAGGCCTGACCATTTAGTTAGCCAGTAGGCAAGGCTGTCCAGGCGAAACGGAGATCACTTCTTCTGGGCATGGTGATTACCTACTGGTAGTGCGCGTTGTCTTCTCACTCGCTAAATCAGCTAGAGTGAAGTCATCCTTATCATCTATCACCTTGGCTCGAGATGTCCCATACCAGGTATTCCTCATTCTACCTTTCCCCGATTTCTATACTGACTGTCAAGTTGCAGTATGTCGGTCCCATCTTTGATCGAGAACCACGCGCTGCCGACTGGAACGAGTCTCAGTCCTACCAGACACTGATCCAGTTATTGACCAAACCGCCCCGGAGACTCCCCTCACTGAGGCTCCTACCATAGAAGAATCGATCCGTAAGTATCGAATCCTGGGCGATTTCGTTGTGTTGCTGGGTTAGTACGTTAGGCTGATGGATTTGCAATAGTTGACGAACTAAGAGCCTCCACCAGGGAGGCCTGGTCGGACTCCCTGTACGACCATCTGCCCTGTACGAAGATCGAATGCGACTGGGCCATGAAGGGACATCATGTGTGTCTTATCATAGGAATGGAGTGTTATGGCCTTGAGTTTCATTCCGAGGTGCACATCACAAGGCACCTCCATAATCGGGCACACCTGGTAAGTCAAATATATATATATCGTCTCCATCTATCCAAAGTTGACAGGTTCTAACTACTGGACTTAGCGCCATGAAGTAACCCTCGCTGTCGTGCATTTCTTGTCTCTGTCACCAACAACTGTTGCGCCTGTTTCTGAGACGGCCATGTTGGAGGATGAGGAACTCCCTACAGAAACAGCCACGAATACCACGCATTCTACAGTCGGAGATGAGGATGGGAATGGGGGGACTTTCCCCAAACCTGCCAAACGAAAGTTACCCTTGGACGTTGAGATCCCGGATTCTGAGGACTCGAAGGGAGACTCACTCTCGGAGCCGGAGCCAAAACGGGTTGGGAGATCCGGGGAGGTACTCAGGCAAGCTTAAAAGGTCGAGGAATAACAGGCCTCGTTTTCCATGAAGTTTCTTTGTCTTCCGAGGGATATGGTGGAGGATGTGATCAACTCGTCAGCATTCGCCTTAACCAGTACTTTCTTCATCACAGGAGGCCAAACCACAAGCTTGACTGTAAGTGCAACATCAGTACAAGAGTTCAGCACGGAAAAGTCTAACTTCTACGGAAGCCATGGAGATTTGTTTACTCTTTGCTATGATTTCAAGGCGGAGACATGCCGTATTTAACCCTTTCATATTTATTTCTGTGTAATTTGGCTTCATTGTTGGCATTTTGTTTAGGTGGAGGCCTCAGTGTCGCGAGACTTCTACGTCTGTTTTATGTCCTCTATCCATACCTTCTGCTCTAGCGCATCTATAAATGTCTATACCGCAACTTGCACCCATCTAATCCACATCTGAGAATTCTTCAGGTGCGACAAAAGGTCCAGCCTCGCCCATGGTTCCAGTGACATATCTAACACAATTAGCATACTGTACACAACTCAATAGTCCAAGACTTACTTGGTATGACTTCCCCGCGCAGCAAGTTGTCCCTTGCTATTGGTAAAAGTGACCTGCGTATAAGCAAGTGTCTTTCCAATCTTTTCCAGAATTGCAGTTCCCTTGAGGAGATCACCAGGACGGCCTCCGGGGCTCAGATAAGTCACTGTCTGGTCAGCAATTTTACTTGTCAAAAGAGAAGGGAACGCATACCGTTCAAGTCAGTTGAGACGCCTGTGGAGAAACGACCCGATGAAGCGACTGCGAGTGAACCGCCAAGATCAACGAGACTGGCGAGGGTGCCACCGTGAATGGTTTGAAGACGGTTCTGGTAGATAGGTCAGCGCTGTTGGCTATACATTGGGAGTTGAGAGGCTGACGGTATGTTGTTGTTGAATGTCAAGCTCGAAGTCGACTTTGCCTTCTGTGGCACTGACGATACGGAACTGTCTTGTTGTTAGTCTTTGTCGAAAGTTATTTGTGTATAACATACATGTTTTCCGAGAAGTCTAGAGTCAAGGAGATTAGTGATGAGCCCTTATGGATTCCGATGCCTCACTGCGTTGAAGGCTAGGGGACGTACGTTGGCTCAAGACCGGAGTCCTTCATGAATGAGCGCACAACCTGAGGAGTCACTGGTTAGCGAACACTCCTCTCTTGGTGTACTATTGCACGTATTGCAGATAGGTGTGACTGAGACGAACCGCTTTGGTGAACTGAGTGGGGTTGAGTTTCTTGGCCATTGTGATGAGTTCGGGTGGTCACTCAATGATAATGTTGTCTTGTAAAGCGTCAAAGCGCGACTTGAGATATCGATTCGGGGGTGAAGCTTGAGTAAACGAGATCCGGGGTAGAATTAAGATAACTCCCCGGCTCGGCCCCACATGACCTGACGTAATCAGATTTACCCGTGAAGATCGCTTCACTGACATGGGCGGATGCTCTTCTAGCTTCATATTGACGGAGCTGCAGTCAGAATGTTCCATTTCCATCTTGCTATAACTCGTGGGAGTATCCCCGATCAAGTGTCTTTTGAGGCGACTTCGCGCATGTCTTTTATACATCACCAAGATATGAATAGGCAAAGGCATGTTACTGATCTATTGCAAAAGTGCTCCCGCTTGCGTTTTATTAAATCTCTCAATAAACTCCAGTCGTTACGCAAATTATTATACATTCCTCGGCCATCTCCGATCACCGTCCATCAACCTTGGAGCTCTTGCGGCGTTCCAGGAATCTTTGCACTCCGCCCATGGTTCATTCCACCCATCGCATCGTGACCATCAAGTTCTTGAGGAATCCAAGCCTTGTTATCAGATGGCTCATAAACCTTACTTGTTACAGGGTACGAAGGAGGTGGGTTTTGCTTCTTGGACCGCCTGCGAAGGAAGAGCCAGGTGGACACAGCAGCGATGATGGCAGCAATTGGTATACCAACACCGAGTCCGATCGTAACTCCTTGGCTGGTGCCGCCACCATCAGTTTCCGCGTCCGCTTCCTCTGTTGAAGACGCGGTTGGTTCGGAAGTTGTAGTCAAGAATTCGGTTGAGAAAGTGGAAAGTGTCGAGGATGTCGTGAAAGCTGATGAGATCTCAGAAGTCGTCGAGGTTGAGTTGTCTTCAATGCTGCCATCCTCGGCAAGGAATACACCACGGCCTCCAACGCAGCATCCTGAATCATAGTCACAGCAGTAACTCCCATCATCGCACTGCTCAACTCGTGGGAAACGGTCATTTTTCTCTTCTGTCATAAAGGGTTAGTCAACAACAAACGCATAAGCAAACAGGTTCGACTTACCCCTGATGCAAATAGTTGCACACTTCTTCCTGTCATAGGGTGCAACAGCACAAGGTCCTCTGACAAACTGGTTCTTGGCTTGTCCTTTTCTCTGGCAGAGGCGATTCGGCATACACGTCGCGTCCGGACCACAGCAGGCGGAGGAGTCAGGGCACTTCTTATTATCTGTCCATTGCTTGCCGTTAACTCCCCAGCATATGCCCTCCTGGGCAATGACTTGAGGTAGTAGGAGGGTAGTGATGCTGAAGATGTGTTTGAGATGCATTTTTGAGGTTACTTTCAAGGTTGAAGAAACAGGGACGATTGACTCACCTCCTGTGAGGGAAGGACTTGGGTTTTAGAGAGTTGCTGTTACATGATCGATAAGGCTGCGGCGGCCCATGACTACTAATTATGGACTGTGTTGGCTTGGCTGCATCCTTCTGGGATGATCTGATAGTTACAATTGGATGGTCTACACAGAACCTTGTCTACTTGTTACATGTTTAAATGCAGGACTTTCTGCTTACTGGTATTTGCTTTTGCAAAGTCACATCACTCTCTTATACCTTGTAGAGGCATCCAAAGCTGGACACAATCAGAAATTTGGATGTCTACCTTTTCCAGAGAATTTGGGAATGATTGTCTGTTAACGCTATGAATCTATCTATTTTGACCAAAAGCGGCTACGAAGCAAACAACATGGGGTGGCTAAGTGATGGCGCTTAACCGTTAAGTTGTTTGGGCAACTATTGGTCAGAGTCTTTAACTGTTGGTGACAGTACAAACCAACTACAGTTATAAAACATCCCATAAGACATGATATTGCCTATAACTTCAGCATCAAGTGTCGCGGTAGTCAACAAGATAGACAACGATACATTGTTAAAATTAATGTATCTTTTTTACCATCTAAACACTGCCTGAATGAACGTGAGAGTTTAGCATTAAGATCGTCCAACTTGAGCCAATAGTGAGTGAAGAGGGAACAAGTAACAATGAGACAAGGCAGACAGGCTGATAACCAACAGCCAAGACCATCATAATCCCTGTATCCCATCATGGATCTTTGCCCAACCTGGCCATATCAGGCCTACAATACTTTACATGAGACTGAGAAAGACATATTGTCAGCTTGTTCCAAAGGAAATTAACCTTGTCATCTGTATGTATGCCGAATGAAAAGGATCGTAAAAAAGAAAAGAAAAAAAGGCATAAAATCGTCTCGTTCTCTCAGCCAAGACAATCCTGAAACTATCATCTCTCAAGTTGTTGGTTGTGCTAGTCGTCATCACCGACAGGGGTTAGTCCACCTCTAGATGCTTAATTAGGTCCCGCACTGGCGCCATTCCTTCTTCATCTCTCAATTCATTCTCACTCACTTCATTTCTCTCAATGTCCACGCGACTACATGCCTAAAGCGACTATCTTTCTTTAATCATGTCGCTGGCTTCAGCGCTCATAGTCCGAGTCGGACAACTCATAAGAGACCCCCCTCGTGCTCTTGTCCGTCTGGGCATCTTTGCTGCCTTTTCCATCTTTCTTATCCTGGTCACTTGGAAAGGCTCCAGCTTATCTTACAGCTGGACAGCGTCGCCGATCAGTGAATACGAATTGGGGAACATCACTCAACAGGCAAAGACGTACAATGAGAGTCCGGTAAAGGCGCCTTATAAAACCACTTTCTGGGAAGTTGGCCAGAGATCGAGGGAATTGAGCAAATGGTTGTCAAGGTCTGATCAAATTGGAACGAGTTCACGATCTGGGCGTGAGCTGCGAAATGTTGTAGAGTCAGCCGCTCAAGATCTTTTCCCTTTTCTCAAGCATCCACCGCGCAAACCTCGAACACAAACCCCCCTATCCGATCTCAGAAGTTCTTTTGATAAGGGATCTCGCGGGATTGTAATCCCTGTTGGCGGCGGCGAGCAGTCCGTTCGCTTTGCTGGTCACTTGATCGTCAGCCTACGAAAAGTTCTGGGATCACAACTGCCAATTCAGATTGTGTATGCGGGAGAGGACGACTTGCCAAAGAAGGATCGCAACAGGATATCGAACCTGGACGGTGCATCCAATGTCGAATTTCTCGACATCTTTACAGTTTTTGACGACACGACTTTGAAGCTCAAGGACGGAGGATGGGCTATCAAGGCCTTTGCGCTGTTGGGATCTCGATTCGAGGAGGCGATTCTCCTAGACGCAGATGCCGTTTTTATCCAACGACCCGAGGAACTATTTGAGCAACGGGCATATACCGAAAAGGGCGCCCTGCTCTTCCACGACAGACTGCTTTGGCAGCATGCCTTCAAGCAGCGACATGAGTGGTGGAAGGACCAGATCAAGGAACCCACCGCAGAGATGAACAACTCCCTTGTATGGACCGAGGACTACGCCGAAGAATGCGATTCAGGTGTAGTAGTCCTCAACAAAGGACGAGTAAGCAACCTCGTCGGCCTACTCCACGTAGCATGGCAAAACACACACGACGTCCGCGAAGAAGTCACCTATCGACTCGGCCACGGAGACAAGGAGTCCTGGTGGCTCGGGTTAGAGCTCGGTGGTTCCCGCTACGAATTCGAGAAGCATTACGGCTCCATGCTGGGATGGGGTAAAGGGAAAGAGGGAAACGTGACAGAGGTGTGCAGTTTTGTCATTGCGCATACAGATCAAAAAGATAAGCTGCTGTGGTACAACGGGAGCTTGTTGAAGAACAAGAGGGTGGATCCAGATGGATATGAAGTTGCTGAGTATTGGATGATGGACGGCAAGTGGCACAAGGGTAGGACAAAGGACGACATGAGCTGTATGACGGATAGTGATGTTATAGAGTTAAGCGTCGAGGAGAAGCGTGTGTTAAGGGAGAGTATAGAGGTTGCAAAAGAGGTGGATGCGGCTTTGAAGAAGGGGGGATGATGAGTGAATATTTTGTATATATAGCATTTGGGCGACCTCTGTATATCATCTTTCTTTAATTTTATACCATCTACTACATCCATTGGATATTTCCAGAAAGGTTTCATCTTGCCGGTCTTGTAGAGTGAAGTTCTCAAAGCCCATCCCAGAGTTAATTGAGATGGTTGAACTAGGTACTCATGACTCCCACATGGAGAACAGAGTGAGTACACTCACGCCCGACAATCTCGTGACACCACCATCCTTGGCAGATACTATAGTTTCTAAGCTTTAGAGTAAAAGAGTAAGTCAGATAAATCTACTGTCTAAATAGCATAAATTTATATCCTAATTTAGGTATCTCTTAACGGTCCCAAATGCCTGGAATCCCAAGGTGAGATCGACTTCTGGGGTGCATGCATGACGTAATCTACCGGGCTTTTCCCGCTAAACCGCGTCCCTGGGAGTCACTAAACCCAAAAAATCGATGCCTGGAGCTCTGTTCAATACGAGCCTCAACACCAAATTCTTTGATCAACAGTACCACATTCTATATACTACCCGCGACAACAGGCAGCAGCAGCAACAGCAACGCGCCTATCGCCTACCATCCACCAATACGCCCGCATTTTCTATTCTTCCGAGCCACTTTCCCGACCATAACTCTCTTTCGATCATGAGATAGCTAGCACCTTTGCATTCTGACTGACTACTCCCCCCGTCGCCCAAGATGTCAGTCAATCCAGCGCCGTCGCTGCAGCTTGCAGAGTACCTCGAGAAGCTGCCCGGCACAACCTTTCGAAAGCTCTATCAACAACCCTCGACCGCCTTTGCTATTTTCCGTCGCATGCTGCCGCACCTTGGTTCGTCATCACCACCTTGCTACTGCGCGACCCCCAATTAACCAAACCACAGCAAAGACCTTTGTCATGCGAATCCTCTACTCCCCAAAACCGATCCTCCTAAGCGACCTCGATGACTGGGTCAGGCCCAGCGCCAAACGTCAAAAAGACCAAGCTCTCTCCATCCTTCGCGTCCTACACATCGTTCAGATCTCGACACCCTCCAAGGAACGACCTCAGGAGATGCAGCTCACGACAAATTTTAAAATCGCCCTCCGACTCGCGCTTTCCGGCGGCGGCTCCCACAACTCCTTCGGTGTGCCATCCACTCTACAAATCCCCCCCGAAATCGATATCACTTTCCTCGACCGCTATGCTAGAAAGAAGTGGGAGGATATTCTGCATTTCGTCGTTTCGAGTGTTGGCTACAAAAGCGCAGGCGAATCCTCTGGACCGAATAAGAGCGTGAAAGAACTCCTCGTCGCAGGCCGTCTGGTTGATCGAAGACCCAGCGGCGCTATTGGTATTACTCAAGCTGGATTCACGTTTCTGCTACAAGAGGCGAATGCACAAGTATGGACGCTTTTGCTACTCTGGTTGGAAGCTATGGACGTCAACAAAATGGCCGGTCTCGAAGCTACAGACATGCTCTCTTTTCTCTTTGTCCTCGCTAGCATGGAACTCGGTCGAGCATACGACACGAATGCGCTTACAGAGCAGCGCAAAAACATGCTACCCTCCCTCGTCGATTTCGGTCTTATATATATCCCCAACCACAAGCGCTCCATGTTCTTCCCTACACGACTCGCCACGACACTCACATCCAGCGGAAACAGTCTTCGAAGTATCAGCGACGGTGTAGCAGCCGCCACAGCAGCAGCACTCCAACCAGGTCAAACCCGCGCGCCGGGAAGCAGCGCGACAGGATCCGGCAATGAGCAGCGCGGCAGTGTAATCATCGAAACCAACTACCGAATCTACGCCTACACGCAATCGACACTACAAATCGCCGTTCTGGCACTCTTCACCAGACTCCAAATGCGTTTCCCCGACATGGTAGCAGGACGAATCTCTCGCCAGTCAATCCGCCAAGCTATCAATTTCGGTATCACAGCTGAACAAATCATTTCATACCTCTCAGCCCACGCACACGATCAAATGCGCCGCACAGCCGCGCTGAACAACAAACCTGTTCTTCCACCCACGGTAGTCGATCAAATCCGTCTATGGCAGCTTGAAAACGAACGTATGAAAACGACGGGTGGTTTTCTATTCAAGGACTTTGAGGATGATAAGGAGTACTTGGCAGTGGCAGGATTCGCGGAGGAAGTGGGCGTTTTGGTATGGCGTAATGATATCAAGGGCATGTTCTTTGCGAGCAAGCATGAGCAGATCAGGGATTATCTGCGTATTCTAAAGAAGGCTGGGTGAAGAGGAAAATGTATAGATATGGTGGGAAGGAGGACTACAGCATTGGAGTTTAAGGCGTTGGTCTGCCACAGAACACAAGTTCTCATGGACAACTATAAATAGCTATGCTTCGTTGAGCATTAAAATACAACTTATAAAATGCGGATATCCTTTTCAATCACGTCAATCTCCCCACCAGATTGTCTCAGTCACGTCACACAGCATAATGCAACCCAGTCAAAAAAAAGTCTAATGTATTATTGCAGCAAAGCAATCTATCTGCAACCTGCAGTGGAACTTTACCAGATACCAAAAACGCTGATGAGCCCAATGCAATGCCATGTCATGCATGTAAGCCTTTCAATCATACCACCCACCCAAATTACAAACAAAGCGCTGATAACAAAGAATGGAGTATCCCATACCAAGTGTCGACTGACATATTTCCCTTTCAACCTTCATACACCTACCTTCACCATAATAAACCGATGAGAAGCAAACCCACGAACAAAGAATACTACTAACCACCCTTTTTCATCTTCTCAAACAAAGACCCCTAGTTGAAGGAAAGTCGTTTCCCCGGTTCCCTAGCTGCTAGGCTGGGTCGCTTCTTTGACACTGGAAGGCCTGATGGCATAGCTGGTAGGCTGTGTCTTCCACCTGAAGATGTGCCTTTACCGCCGCTAAAGATCCTTCCCATCAAACTCTTGTGCTCCATGCTGCCACCATGAGGGAGCAGTTGCGGCTTTTTCACGCGTCGGGCATATGTCTGTTGCCAGGCGAGTAACGATCGGCGTGCTTCAGCCGTGATACAAAGGCTTTCTAGATGTTGAAAGACCCGCAAACATCGAGCATCCTTATTGCTGGATTTGTTGCGCGGCTTCGTGCCAGTCAGGGTTGTTAGAGCCGATGTCGTGGTAGAGTAGGAAAGATGTGTTGGACGAGAATTGACAGCAACACGGTCGGTCTTCATCGCAAACATCTGGAAGCTGTTGTCGAATGATGAGTCTGATGACACTCCATCATCATTGCTAAAGTCCTCAGCGAGGAAACGGTCGTGGAGAGAAACGAAGCGACCCGACCAATATGCTGAAGGCTGCGATGTGGTGATTGAGTTTGGGTTCGCCAACAACTCGGTCACTGTGGTGCTTGCGCTACTAGATCGAGATGCAGAAGCCAAGGAAGATCCTGGTAAGCAAAGTCGGGAGGTGCTGGAGGTAAGAAGACTACTCGTTGAAGATGCAGACGTCTTGCGGGATTGATCAGCAAGAGGTCGAGGGCTAGACGATTTCGTATTCATGGATGTTCGAGAAATAGAAGTCTTGATTTCGCTCAAAACAGCCATGGTCCGAGACTTGGGAAGACGACTCTTATTCATAGTCTGGGGAGCAGACTCGGCAGGAGCTACTTCTTTGTGGTCCTGGGGAGGGACGTTTTCGTCTTGGATAGAGTCCATGCTTGGATAGACACCGTAGCTAGAGCTGTTGACTAGTGCTTTTCTTGAAAAATTTGTAAAAGATGCCGTAGTCGGTAGAGGCTTGACAGGAGCCGCAAACAAGAGAGATTGATGCGAAACTGTTGCAGTGAGTCCAGATTTAGCAACGGTAGGAGGACTAGTAAGTGATCCGTGAGTCGAGAAGCTGGCAGAGATTCGTCGAGTGGTCTTTATAGCTTGAGCATTGTCTTTGTCGGATGATGAGTCGTCTGAACAACAGTCTTTGATAGTCGGAACAATAATCAGTGTGTCGCTTCGTACAAAGTCAGGGCCTCGAGAGTTCTTGATGGGCCCAATGGGTCCTGAGACGACTGGACGTTTTCTCTTAGATCGTGTGAGGAAGTTGCTTGTGGTTGGAAGTCGTAGTTTTGAGGAAGGAAGGCGTTTTCCCTCAAGTCCAGCACGAAAAGTGTCCATTGCTGCGGTGATTGGATTGAGGCTTGTACTTAGTTGTCTGTCTCCGCGATTCTCATCTCTATGAATTCGATCTCCCAGATGACTTGTTGTACAAAGCAGCCTAAAATTAGGTATGCAATGCTCCAGTTGAGCAGCAAAGGTATTGAAAGATAGGCAGCGTAAAGAAGAAGGATCCGACGTAGTCCCTGGAGGGAGAATCGGGGCCACTTGGGCGGTAAGCAACAGAGTTCTTCGCAGTAGTAGGTAAGGCGTGTCCCACGGATGACTCTCTATATCTGGTGTCCGTAAAGGCGTAGTAGTCGTTGGTTCAAATTGTGCTCGCGTCTCGCTTCAATGTAGATAAAATAGAGGTATCCCAAGGTAATCCACAGGCCACGACGGGCAATAGTTGAGTAACTTTCTCCTAGACCAGGCAAGTTATTCATTGATGCGCGTGGCAGTGAAGGGGACGGGATGGGATTTGTTGTGAAATGCTGTTGTCGGGTCGGTGGTTTGTTTTGGTCAGTGGTAACGGGTCGAAGATGACCATGGGAGATTTTGCCAGCTGCCTGGCACTCCAAAACAGCTGCCACCATAACCAGACACTGCGGAAGGAGAGACGCTGCAATTTTTGTTCTCTCGCACTGGCAGTCTTTTCTATTTCCATACGTCACTTACTGCCTGCCACTTATATCTAATGCCTCCTTATCCAGTACTCTGGTAGGTAAGTAGATCCAATCGAGTGCCCCGTCCACAAGTATTAGGATACAAAAATAAGTAGTCCAAGAACTTTACCTAGTCAGAGAAACATAAATCTATCCACTAATTTCGTCTCTTATGCTTCCCAGGGCCTGCCATGCCTCTTCAGAACCTTTGTAAGTGCATGTTGCTCTCCTTCAGAGGTAACCCTGATCTCAATGCAACGACAGGCAAGATGGGAGAGAGTGTTGTCGTATTGAATAGGCAACCGCAGACATGAAAGAGATAGAGCGATTGATTGCTACGTGGCAGTAAGAATACAAAGAAGCGGTTACTGTTGTTTTGCTTTGAAATGCTATAGTCATTGGTTTGTTTTGGTCAGTGGTCACGGATCGGGGGGACGATGACCATGGGAGGTCTTGCCAGCTGCTTGACACTCCAGATCAGTTGCCATCACAACCAGGCACCGCGGAAGGAGACGCTGGAGTCTTTACGCCTTTGTACCTAAGAAATGTTTTCTATTCTTATACGTCACTGCCTCCTAATTCTTAGGGTGGCAGTGACACAACTAAGTGGTCTAAGGAGCATAAACTGGCCCGCCCTACCGATTTCGTCTCTTATGCCTCCAGCGGCCAGCTATACCTGTTCAGCATCATTACAGATGCCCATTGTTCTCTCCATTTACGCCATTACAAAACTCCTCATTCCATCCATTAATGGAGAATTCAAACTTCAAGTCTCCCTCTCCCTTAGGCACAGCATTGCCATTACCGTCCCAAAGCGCCCTCTCGACCATGGTGACTTTACCCTCCCAATCGACCAACACTACCGTCTGACGCTGCGTACCATACATGCCCGTCTCGAAGCCCATGATGGGTGTTATGCTTGGATCCGGTCGTCCTTCCGACATGAGTTCTTCGGCTGCTTTTTGATCGTCTGTCGCCCACTCGCCGGGTCCTTTCGCCATGGCCGCTTCCATCGCTTTTCGATGCTTTTCGTCGCCGATCAATGGGATAAATACACTCTTCTTAAGCTCGTTGATGTATTCGACCAGGCTTGCGTTTTCGTTCCTTGGTAGTGTGTCGTGGGTAAGGACGTCCAACAGATTGGAAATCAGATCCTCTTGACTCGACATGTTGGATACGGAACTGTCGATAGCTTCGCTGAAGAGTTTCTTCCCAATGGAGATCTTGGCCCATTCACCTTCCTTGCCTGTCGCATCAAAGGCTGTGTTACTCAACCCCCACATCTCGCCTCGGTCTTTGGCAATAATGGGTACATCATTGACGTTGCCTGCTCTATTACTAACGATGGCGATACCGGAAGTGTTTTTTCTCAACTTGCCGCAAACCATGGAGAAACCTCCGACGCCCTTAACGCCGTCGTTCTCGACCAGTTTGTGGACGCTGTCTTTGAGACTCTCCTCGGGTGGTGTTCCCAGCCAAGCGGTGACCATACCACCACGGCTTTTGGCAGCATGAATAGGGTGGTTTTGATCCTGGATGTCGGTTTCTCGGTAGTTTGTGAGTACGGCTAGATGGCCTTCTTTGCTAAGTCCCATCCATGTTCCTTTCTCTGCTCGTTGAAGATCTCTGGATGACAAGACTGGTCTGCCAGATGTGCTGTGAGTCCACCAGTGTGGTCGCGATGTGGGTCTGAGGATAAACTCGTCCCTGTTATCGATAGCGATTAAAGCATAATCGGGATGGGCGGTGGTGAGAAGTACGATACACATTTTATTGGATGTATTCTTTGTATTGTATGAATTAAGTTGAAACAGTTTAGATGATGGAGGGGTGATGAGTTACTGCTGCGGGTGCTATTGCGTGGACGCTGTAGTTTGCCGTTTATAGCGGGGGACTGCAGTGTCTTTTATGGATGGGAACCGGTTTGTTCCAACATCTCCCCTGTTGATAATCTGAATAAATACGTGTTCACCAGTTGATTCGGCCTCGGCAACGGGTTATGCATAACTAGTAGATGCCGAATGATCTGATCTGATCTCATGGGATGTCTTGTCGTGTCCCGGCGTAAAGGTTACGGGTGGCGCCGGGGATAACAGCTGAGGCTTGCAGGGGTCTAAAGTGGTGAGATCTTTTTGTCACGTTCACTTGCGAGTTCTGTAGTTTATCGCCTTGCTTCTTTTAGATTGACAAGGTCTGTCGAATCAATCATGTTTCCAATGTCCCGACATCCGGGCAGACATGCCTGCAACTCTAATCTGATACGTACTTAACCTTTGGCATTTACACTTTGGCTGCCTGATGAAATGACAGAGAGTTAATCTTATTTAATTATCCTACTATAAAGAGAGTTTTTACGCCCATGTTGTTACAATTCTTAATGTCTGGTATATTGTGACTGCAGTAAATGTAGGATGAGGCCTGTGGCTTTACTAGCATCACTACTGTTCGCACACTGTTGGATTATTGATATTTATTGTTAAGCGTCTAGAGTGTCAGCGACTGCATCAATCATTCTTTCTGTGGTAGGTGTTTAAGATTCAGAATTCAAGAGTGGACACCCTCTTGCCCATGACTGTTACTAGACATTTTGACTTCTATAATTTGATAGTAAACCAAAAAGTCAAATGTTATTTCAGGGAAACAGACTCTGGTGATGATAAAGTACATAACCATGATCGTGTCATGGTCAAGCAGTAGCCATACGTACGTAGATACCATTTTATCTGTAAAGTATCTTATATGAAGCCTGGTTTAATGTCCTGATGTCGTGTTTGCTGGAGGCATAAGAGGCTCTATCACTGCCACCATGACCAAAGCAATCCCCGACCTCAACACTTAAAAGTCAAGGGCATATATCTAGAAATGGAGATAATTCTTCTACTCCCAGGTAGCCATTGCTTATCTTGCTAACAGGGCTGGGGGCGTCATAAAGTTTGAGTTGCGGCCATAAACCACAAAAGGAGGGCATTAACAACATATTTTGAAGTGTTGCAACTGCGCTCATAAACAATTCCCCATGCCCCTAGATTAAAGCTTTGGGGCTAATATAAATAAAGGCCATCCTCTCCTCCAGAGGAATATTCTTCTTCACTCGTGTTCAAACAGAATCGTCAAAAAAGCTCACTACTACTCCTCCTCCTCCTTCTTCTTCTTCTTCTTCTTCTTCTTTTTCTTTGCAAGACATATCATCAAACAACATAGTCAAAGAAGTCATTACTCCTCCTTCTTTCTTACACGACATACCAACAAACAATGTCACCTTACCAAACATTGTCACCTCGTCCCACCTATAAGGGATGGACGCCTATCAACCGGCCTCGCAACTTGTCTGGCATAGATTTGCTGCTGAAAGCTGCTGAGGCAAATGGGCATCTCATTCCCTCTTCGGCGTCCACTTCTGGACAACAACCTGGTCTGGCTTCAAGGCCTGGACAGGTTTCTTCATCCTCCTCTCCACGTCCCCGTCCCCGTCCTCGTCGTCCCCTTCCCCGTCCCTGTCCCCGTTCTTCTTCTCCTCGTCCGTATCCGACGCCTTCCCAGAGTCCGGCTTTAGCTCCAGCTCCGTCTCCCGCCCCCGTCCCCGTCCCCGCCCCCGCTCCCGCTCAGACTCAGACTCCAGCTCAGACTCCGGCTCAAACCCCCAGCCCTCCCTCCGAGCCCAAGAAAAGGCCGGACCGTCGCTGTGAAGACTGCAACAACACGTTCAGCTACAAGAACTTTGCCGACCATCGCAAAGTCCACCAGCTGGAGGGAGTGGAAGGTGTTCGGGCCTGGCCATGCGAGCAATGCAAGAAACACCCTGAAGGGTGTCGCGTTGCAATCAACCCCATAAAGTTGGGCACATACTGTTGTTCTTGTTGCCTCAAAGGCCACAAGAAGTGTGATTACACGGGGTTAAAGAAGGATCGGCAAGGGCAGGTTGACGAGCATCCCATGATATTCAGGCCCAAGATATCCAGGCCTTGGGAGCTCTAAGAGACGGGCGTGGTGGTGTTTTTCCCTTTTGCATTTAGGGTATATTATTACGGTTCTTAACGGCAGGCGTTGCGATGGTTTTATCTCTTGTTTCACGGTTTATATCGAGGATAGATAAAGGTTGAGAGTTTAGGAGTCTGGAACTCCGGCTTCAGAAACAAAAGGGGGGTAACAAGTTTATAAAGTAAAAAGGGCAGTTTTTTATTTTATTTCGGTACACTATGAAACAACAAACAAAAGAAAAATTATACTACCCATAACAGTATTTCTTAAAGAAGGCTTATTTTATCTGCCCAGCAAAAACTAAAAAATCGTCAATAAACACGAATCTCCACTCACTCAACATTTCATACGTGATCAATGACTCGCCATGATCTAATACTTGGGATCATGGAATATTTGTATAAACCATAATACATACTAGTTTAAAGTGACAAGTACAAACCTGAATATGCAAGATCCTTCCTCGTGTATTCTCTAACTTATGCGATATCTCCACTCCCAACTCAACTCAACTCCTTCCTTCACTTATACAAACAAGGTAACCTAGTCATCTACGCAGAGGTGACTTTGGTTCAGCTGAAGACCTACGACGAGTACCCGGCTTCTTCTTCGCATCCCCATTCCCATTTCCATTACTCTGCGCCTCTTCAACCGCCTCAACCACAACAGCTTGATCGGATCGAAGCACGACTCCTTCAGCAATGACTTCATCGCGACATACAAACTGAGGGAAAAGCACAGCCAAAACGACAGGCTTGGGGCTTCCCTTGACAGCCTTGCGGGTAGCAACATTACCGACATCATAATCATCATACTGCCCAGCCCCCCTCGAATCCTCCTCATCGGGAAGTTCAGCAGTAATCATATCCCTCGAGCGCTGCGCATCCGCCCAGAGACCAACAGCCTGTCTGAACAGCGCAGGAACAGCATTGTAAAAGCCCGTCTGCTTATACGCTACGACCAACGGGTGAAGCGTACTTCGCACCTCGTTACTCGCTTTGCGAACAATGTCTTCCTGGACTGTCTCGACTTGCTCAGAGTCTGTCAGTGAGCCGAGAATTTGGCAGCGGTACACTGTCTCGCGACGTTCATCCCCTTTGAAGAAACCCAGCATGCTTGAGGCTGTAGAGCGCATGTCGTGGGCCACGTAAAAAGGGACAAAGATGTGCGAAAGAAGAGTTTCTGCGATGACAGCGTCTGCGACAGCGCAGCGCATCTTGGCGGCTGCCTTGGTGGTGCGACATGAGAGGGGAATCTTTGTGAAACGTGCACTGAGTTCTTGGATCTCGCTTGCAGAGTCCTGTTGACAGTTAGTATGGGTCTTTGCAGCGTAACTGTTGATACTTACAACTGCGCCGTCGTGAAAGTTAAAATACTCGTTCACAAAGTTATGGACCTTGTTCGACAGTTCCTGGAGGTCGGAGCGCCTACACACGTTAGATCAACGCCAATTAACGGCACGGACACGGATACTCACAACTTCTTGACCTCCTCGGACCCATAATCCTTCAAGATCCCCTCTCCGAGATCACTCTGCGCCTTGTTCAACTTTGTCTTGACACTCGAAAGCTCCTCCATGCCGGTCTGCATCTGCGACCGATGCAGCTCACACTCTGCATTCATCTCTCTAATCTCAGCAGCATGGTTTTTAGCATGCATCTCGGACGAACTCAATCTCTGCTTCAACTTCTCCGCCTCGGCAGCTTTCGTCTCTGCGGCAGCAAGCATCTCTCTCGCCTCTTGCACCTCTTTCTCCATGGCTTCGACAGCCGCCTTGTTAGACTCGTACGTTTTGTACTTTTGCTCAAACTCTGCAAAAATCATGTCCGTCTTTGCGCTTGATGCAGTTTTATGCTCTGAGAATTCGCGCACGATCTTGTCGTTAAACTCGCGCAGACGTTTATTCTCGCCCTGCTTGGCTTCCAGTTCTGCTTCAAGGGCTTTGCGCTCCTCGGCGGACTTTTCATAGTCTTCGATGGAGCCAACATCTTTAGACACCTCCTTTGCTAGAGCGAGGAGTTGCCATAGCTTGGTATGTTTGTTGACGGGTGTTTTTTCAGGAGTGGCAGTACCATTGCCGTTGATATGGCCATGGCCATTGACCTTGACCTTGGTATCTGCCATGATTGCTAAACAAATGCAAGAATGTAATGTTCAATTTATTTACCTCACATCGCCAGAAATTGCCCACATTATATAAACTCATCGCTAAATACATGACTTGGAAAATAAAAAAGATTCTCAACTTTTGAGGCCCTCATCGCAGAGCCTCATCGTCCGTTCGTAGGTCTGAGGGACAACTCATCACCACCACACCACTACACCGGTCAGCCCAGAAGCAAGTCATCTCTTGTTCCCCCACCAATTCATCCTAGTGGTTCAGTCTACCCAATCCTCACAATAATCAGGCTGGGCCGCATCAAAGGGCTGTTACACCATCCGCGGGGTAACCCCAATAGATTTGAGCGTTTCATGCTTAAGACACCATCAGAGATAGTGTTTTGAGCGAGTTGGTGATGGCAGCCTATTGAGGGTGTCTGTTGTTTGCTCTCTTAGTGTAACGGTGAAAGCATCATTTAGATAATTGGTTGTCGAGATTCCGGAAACGTTGGTGATGCGGTCGCCTTGCAACGCCTGAGGCCATCTCGGCGCTCTGCCTAGTACTCCGACTCCTCGTCCGACGACACGCTCGACTCCGTGTCTGACGCCGCTATGTCGTCGTCCTCAAATTCCTGCTTCTCTTCCCTCTTGACTTCTGTTCTTGTCGAGGTCTGGCCCTCGCTGAGTCCAGACTTGTCAAACAGATGAAGCTCGACAATTTGAGGCGGCTCTCCAAGGACAGGCTTGCGCACGATTTGCTTGTGAACGCTATACCAGCCTTGCTTATCCAGTAGCTCGTACAAAACCTCTTCAGAGTCGTGGCGAGGCTTGGTAGCCAAGAAGACTTTTGTAGTAAATGGTTCTCCTTTGGGGAAGTAGGTCAAGTTTGCCATGTGGATGGCTGAAAGTGTTTCCACCAATGCTGGAAGCACGTCGACATTGTAGGTGCAGTCGCTGAGCATCACGAGATCCCAAGGTCCAGATCGAACATCTGGTCCAAAGCGACCCTGTCTGCCCTCCTCCCAATCCAGGTTTTCGTAAAGCATGCGTACTGGATTCTCTTGGAATCGCAAGTGCGAGTTCTGCAACCTCTTCATGTTGGCTCTGGCTCGTTGCTCTGCTTCTGGTAGATCTGTCATCAGAATGGTGCAGTCGCCATCGAGAGATCCCAGTTGAGGGTACACAGCGCCGAGCCCGATACCCAAAATGCCCACGCCGCAACCCAATTCCAACACACGGATTGCTTGTTGGTGGCTAAAGATGTTTTTCATGGTCCTCATGCAGGGGTTTTGGCTGGACTGGCTATCAGGAGCAGCTTCGATTCCAGCAAGTGCGCATGTCGCTATCACGCCTCCATCCCATACATGACGTGCTATGCTCTCCCCGATTTCCTCTTCAATCTCGATAGTCCCCAGACCATCAGGTGAGTCGCTCAGCGCAAGTCTTCGAATAGACACATCCGTCTCTGAGGGCTGAATGGTCACTGGTACCCAAGCTGGCATGACGGCGCCTTTCTCTGCAGCTTCTCTTCGATACCGCATCTTCTCGGCCGACAAGGCCAGAATGCGGGGGACACTTTCGGCTGTGTGTTGAGGCTCTGATGCTCTAACACAAACGTGTACTTTCATTCCAGATTCAACAGCTCGTTCAAGGGCGATAGGAAGTTCCAATGATGGCTTAGCGACGCGCATGCCAGGTTGCCAGTGAAGATGTCCAGGGTCTGAGAGAAGCCATGTTGAGCCGCCTTCAGGTGACGCAGCGATAGCAACGACTTGAAGGTCCAAGAACCTTTCGGGGTACAAGAATGAGTCTCCGAGGTCAGTCGTTATGGTGAAGAGTAAATGAACAAAGGCGCCATGACGCTCCTGGACGAATTTAGGAGCTCGAAGGAATCTGATATAATGCATCTTGGGGTACGAGATATGAGTGTAGGTCAATAGTCCGTGGAAGGTCCACTTGTTCTAGAAGGCCGTTGACCTCGATGGATTAAGTTTGAGTTTGAAATGGCGACTTTCTGTTCTGTTCGTTGACTTTATTGTACTCCTTAACCTTCGGTTGACCTGATCATCCCAACCTCGCTTGGTGGGGAATTTTGAATCTTCAGGTACTCAGCTCGCTTAGTCATCGCCGATGCCATCACATGCCAGCAGCCGTTCAGATGGCATGATTCACTTTCACGCAGTAGTATTCACATTTGTTCATATTTACAGAAATACTTACCTATCAGTATTATGTTCGACAGTTTAGATGTACAGCCAGTACCAAGTGATGAGTTCCATCACTGCATGAGCTACGACGCAAACCTGAGCTTGGTCCTCTTAGACGAGGATCCTATGATGGATCAACCGCTAGTCGTCCCGGAAGCATTGGCTTCGCTTAAAGAAAGGGGGATAATTATTTGATTCCATCTTCGTCTTGGCCTGACTGCGGTGAAGGTTAACTGGTGGCTGGGAAACTTTATGTGTCGTGTTGTTGGTCTTGGGCGCCATGACCTCGGTTTTGTTGAGAACGATTGGGCATCTGCAGATCAGGCAATTTCTACGGAGTAGCAAGCTGCAAATACCCAAAGAATACCATTACTTAGGAAATGAAATAGATATCACTTCCATATAGACAATTCAAGCGCTATGAAAGGACACTTGTAGCCGAGTATGTTGACCCTGCATCATGCCGTCTCCGATCACCAGTGCATGCCGTGTTTTCCTTCATGATGTGTCATAAGGTGAAGTGATGAAAGTCGAGACAGGTCTTCTTATAGAAAGATAGAGAGAGCGACAGATATTTCGCATCACAGTCGGGAAATGGACAATGAGACTCTAGCATCGTGATCCAGTGAAAGAACGGGACGTGGTTAATTGGTGAATTGGCCTTGTTGAGTAAGAAGATGTTACTAAACTATCACCATATTGGAGATAACTCTGTGTATATCGTGATGCGATGAGTTCAAAGCTGCTTCCAAAGCCATAAGTTGGTAATGTTACCATCACATACGTTATGTTTAACAGTTAATGTGGAAAGGCTGGGACGAGCATCGGAGTCAGAAGAAATCTAAAATTTGTATTACTTTAGGGTAGTCTCTCTACAAAAACGATATGGAAACTTATGTCATGTTATGGTCCAGTGTCAGGATGAGGCTCTGCTTCTTATAGTTAAATATCACGGTATTGAAGCTGGACTTGGTACAGGGTAAATGATCACGAATTAGTCGTGGCATCAAAGATTCATTCATTCATACCCCAGTGTCATCTTTAACAAGTCTCTATTTACGTTTCACATCTTAACAATAAATCTTTACTCTCTTGGACGTCGCTTTCTGAAAAGTTGAATGGCATAAACCCCTGCTTTCTGATACTGTCGATACGGTGTAACAACTCGACAACAACCAACAGGTTCACTCAACATACCTATCCAGGCCAACAATCTACTTGATACTCATATTCCAGGCATCGATAATACGTCCAACTTATCATTAAACGTCTTCACATGTTATCATCCAAACAAAACCGGCAAGACTCATCCGCGGCGATACAAGGTCCCGTGATCCTATCCGCGGTCCAATACTCACTTCTTATTCCATGACCACCAACCTCGTCATTCTCTTCGTCGAATCATGTCTCTCAGATCACTAATGTCAGAACCCAACCTCTTATATATCTGACATCCAGTCCTACCAAGACATGTCTATCCCGCGGATCCCAAACCCGGTGTCCCGAATACCCCTGGCTTACATCACATCGCCACCGTGAATCACAAACATCCGTATTGGCTCGTGCGGTTTTGCCTTCGCGCCTGGCGCAACGACACAGTTCACTCAGATACGCGATGTCCATGGTTATGGGCTCCCTCTTGCGCACTGCTGCCTACCCAGGACCCTTGTTTATATCAACTGTACGCAAGTCATTGGAGTCCGTGTTTACGTATGGGTGTGGCGGTGCCAGACCAACAGTTCCATATCTCAACGAAATGTGAGTCATTTTTCTAGTCAGTCATATTTGACAGCTATTACCTACTTGATCAAATAAATAAAATCAGGGTGTGTTTGTTGTCGAGGGGTGTGATATATGCCCAAGCATTAAAAACGATGGCAGGGGGAAGAGGCGAGAAATTAAAGAATGATGGGCATAATGGGATGGATCGTTAGGCAGCAAGAGATCTAATTACAAACCCTATCTAGAAGAACAGCACAGACGTGTAATAAGAAAAAGGGTCCAGCAGAAGAAGGACGTTGGTCTGTGATACTATATCTGCTTATACAGCACATACGTCACTAATTAAAAGTCCATCCCGGGAGACCGCATACGGGAGAGACCCAGAAATTCGGGTTCTCTTTGTCCTGCATACCTCCAACCCCGACGAAGCGGATCCCTTTCTCGGGTCACGCAATAGAGGGTCTACCGGCGGACCGGTTGTGGCGTTGCACCGCCACACATCCACGTGGCTAGAGCACCACCAATTTCTCTCTCAGGGATCCATGCATTTTGACAAGGGGGTGTTTAGTTTGTTGAGGGAGACCGCACACACATGAATTTTTGAGGCCTGCTATTTTTTTCGTCATATCTATGGGACGACAGATACGATGGACAGAAAACTTGGCAGCATCAGAGCAGACCACTTTGCACATGTGATATTTGGCGTGTTGTTTTTAACCATTATGAGTGATGATCACGAACTTACACCGCCCATACTTTCAATATTCGTAAATTGTTTCATTTCTGTGGTCTAGGGTTATTATCATGCAGAGGTTCAACATCAGGGCTGTCTGACCTTTGCAGTGCATTCAGCCCCATGTTTTGTCTCTGATAAGTTTGCCCTAATTCTGTTATTGGTTCTCCAGTTACGATTCTTTTGACAGACAAAACAAACGGTAAAGGAGGTGAGGGGGTTTAAGTAAAAATGTGATGTGACGTGGGAAGCGGTTCTGGTTCCCGACGTGCAGCCAGTCTAGTGAATCCATTTAAGCAACTTGGGGTCTAAAATTGTAGACACTACCGATTACTATTGGTTGCTGTACTCAAATCTAGGATTGTTCTGCGGCCGGACCCGAGGTATGAACAACGCAGACAACACCATCACGGAATCCAAAACTCCAAAACCGCTGGGCATGAACGCATCTGAGCCTTGAACTAGAGGGGTTTTTCGTCTGTATTGTTACAGTATGACTCTTCTTTTTTCTTCTTTTTTAAAGAGAATACCAGGATCAAGTCCTCTCTTACGCGCGAGACCGCTGATGCCGTGCTAGATACATAAAGTAGACTAAAGTCTACTCCATCATGATGCATCATGTTGTCGCTCCAACGGGATTTGTTGCTTCGACCCTCTTTCACTCATGCATGCAGCTGCGTGTCTTGCCCTAATGACCTTGGATCGCGAGACACACACCATTATTTAGACGCTATCGTGCATTCTGGAAGAGATTTTTCTTTGTTCTGTCCAATCTTTTGTGCGAAGAAGCAAAAAAAAGTTGACACGATCGACCCTGTCGGATAGCGGAGGGCGCTATAACTCGGGCGCTGCATTCTAGTTCCGCGATCTTTAAAACGGCGGCGTTTTGCGGTGTGCTTTTTGATCGTCGGCGCTTGTTCTCATCTTGTGTTAGTTCCTGTATCTGTAATCTGTATGTATATGTAAATGTATGTATATATCTTTGGCATTCGAGACACTAGCCTCAACTGCACGCCATGAGACGCAGCAGCAACAGATATGGACGATATCTCTCCGTTGCACATACACGTGTAGTAACACTAACATACCCGATTATCTGAGCTCCCTTCGAACCGTTTGACAGCAGGCAGATATGGATCCGTGGGATCCTGCATACGTCACAATGCGGACAGTTCTAGGTTTTGTATGTCTTCAGCCTTGGCCATTTGGTGACCACGTCGTGACAATAACCTAGCCAAGGGTCCGCTCGAGTTCTCAAGTCCTATTCGGTTCAGCGATTGCAAGCGCTGTACTTGGTTGAAAGCGGCCCGTCTCCAATAGAGCCCCGCGATGGTGCATCCCATCAAAGGTGCGCATCCGAGCAATGGGTACCGTCGTTTTCCTAAGAGTCGGTGAGAGATACGTCAAGCCAGAAAAAATTCTGAACCGCCTTGCTATTGTAGTGTCTCCAAGTCCTGCAGTAGTAGTAGGCTTAGCTGTTTGGAGGGGGACCAACCGAGGGGAATCCTGGACGAGCCCTATTTTTCGATTTTATTTTTGGGGTCAATTATTGCTTCAGATGTGATATCGTCGCTAGACTTGGCGAATGATGATGATGCTGATGGGCAAGGGTAAGAGAAAAGTACCAGCCTGTCAAATCGACAGAGTCTAGAAGCGTATTGGACATGACATCCACATGGCAAAAGTCCTGATGGAGAGAAACTCTTTGTTCCAGCTTACACGCCGGGGGTCAAGCTCTGCTGCCTCTATCGTGAAGTTTGATTGACGCCGGTGCACACAGCAACGTGTCTGCTAGAGCAGGCAGTGTATGTGGTGGATGCCAATCGGCATCCATCTTTGGGGTGCATGCGGGACCGATATGACGGGGCCGCGGGTTTATTTGGACATCAATACACCAAACCAGAGGGTACACGCAGCGAGCTGCAGATACTGTCAGCCAGCATCAAGCGAAGGCTGTTATGAGTCACCGTCTCATCCACTTGGAGAGGCAGCCACTGTAAGAGAATCTCCGTCGGTGAAAGAACAGCTCGTTCAACAAGACGACCGAAAGTGCCGAGCATCGAGCGATGAGTCCGCGATGCTATGGATCAGTCATTTCGGAAATAACAAACATGATAAAAACAAGGCTTTTGTTACAATTCTACCCGCAATCAACAACATCTTGGGAGAAAGAATTCAGACATGAGAACCAGAGGAGTAAGAAATTTCACATCCGAGCTTTTTGACCAGGTTTACATCCAGGGCTGTCCAGGACTGCATGTAACAAGGATGGTGATGGGGATTGTCTTTCACCCAAATGGCCGACAACAACAAGACCATCAACATTTGAAAGAGCATGGTTCCCATACGCCGCAAGGGCGTGTGCGTCTCGATGATGGACATACATATCCATATCCAGCCACAAGCTTTGCCGTGCAAGAAGTTAATACAGATTTCCATTTTTGAAACAGTAGTCAATACTGATCAAGAAATGTTGGTGCCCAAACTGTCCATCGCAATATTGTTGTCGAGTTTGTTTACCCGTGTAAGAAAAAAAAGTCCTAGATAATTTACCTGGACTCGGCTGTGCACCACATGCCGACAAGGAGTCACCATAAAAGACAAGGACAAGGCGCTGTGCTCGCATCCATTTTCTTATTATATTAGCGTATGAAACACGGTGCCCAGCAGGATAATTGCATCGTAGCGTTGGGCCGCGATTTTATCATTACCGGCCGGGCCCAACGTAGGGGCGTGCGGGGTGTAGATTGTAAGTCGACCCATTGTCTCTGGCCTTAATTTCGGGCCCATCAGCTTGTAAGTCCAAGGTAAAGGTCAAGGTGAGGAAAGCTCAGACCGAACGCCCGGGTCTCGTCAACCTCGCACACTGTATTGTCGCATTCTCGACCCTGATTAGGGTTGTGCTGGCATTGCGTTGTCGTGGTGTTGTCCTGGTCTTATTGCGAGGACCAGTGCTCAGTCTCAGTGGTGGGAATCCTTGTTCCAAGACACTGCACACTGACCGATTTTTCTAATATTTAGCATTGTGGGCGCCATCCCACAGACGCACACAATTCTTTTTTTCTCAAATCATGTAAACAAAAAATCCTGATAATATTAGCAACAAGACCAGACGACTGGGGTTGAAGCTGGGCAATGTTTGATGCAGACTCCATTCCGGCTGTCGTCCGTCATCCGCGCACCCACTGAACAAACCTCGGGAGCCTTTTGAGCCTCTGAAAGGACAGAATTTCTCCCCGCATCCCGTTCCAAGACTCCATTCTCGTGTCTGGATCGCTGAAGCCGTTGTCATTGTGGATGCCTTAGGGCAAGTCGTCGGTGCAAGGGCCGCTAAACTTGAGCGACCGAATTCTGGGACTCAGGCACGCGTTTGGACGTCGACGCATGGACCTTGAACCGAAGTCAGGGTCTCCTGGCCACGCCCGTCCAAACTTTGTATCCCCCCTGGCAATGAGCACAAGGTCCGGCTGGTTGACACTGTTTCTGCTCTGCAGCTCCATCCTCCGGCTCCAGGAATGCTTATCCACCCCCTGCTTGACCGTCCCAGCGCCAACCTCTAGAAACCCTATCCATGGATAAGTCCGGGATGATTGATCAAAATCCCTACCCTTGTCTTCGGGGCACAGGTAAACTTCGGTCCGGTCGTCCATAGAAAGCCATTGTGTCGTAGAAATGACAGCCGGATAAAAACATCTAGGATCCTGGAGTTCAAAAGGAGGCCAGAGCGTTGACACTCGTAATCAAAAGTTGATTGCATCGGTCCGGATTCGGACGGACAAGATAATTGTCTTGTAATCGAAATCGCTAGACACCAAATGTCATTTTCTGCTTGACACACTTCAAGCGATTCGGGTCATGTATGTCATTGTGATTCAACGTATGCCCTTGACAGCAGGGATTTAAATGGCGAGAAAAAGTTTTGCGATTTGATCCATAATGTAAGACGTTTGAAGGAGTGGTCACAAAGTGCCTGCAGGTCTGAGACGTTGTGAGCAATCATGTATGCTCAGTTGAGATAGACTGAGTTTGTGAGACACAAACTTCAATTCCCATGACCGCTGGTTCGCGGCGTCGTGTCCAATCAAGACGACAGATCGGGCAACAAGAGCAAAGGCCAGGCAAGCAGGGAGCAAGGCCTCGGCCCATCAATCAAGTCGATGAAAGGCAATTACTAGAAGCAGCACGGCTCCCTTGTTCGTCGCCACATTTCGGAACAGAATCTGAAAATGGGAGGCCGTCAAGGGCGGATATGACTGACATGAAGGGGCAATTTGCCATTAACAATGCAGTCACTTAAAGGGCGGCGCGACCGAGCGTCTGTCATTACTGTCTAAAAGACAAGCCAAGTTAGCGCGCGATGGCTCGAGACAGGTAGTCTCGACTGAAGAAAGATGCGGAATTGGAATTTGACGAGGGTTGTAATTGAAATTGAAATGGAAGAATGGAACAAACTGCGGCTCACAGTGACGCTTGTCCGTCTATGGGAAGAAGGACGTCGGCGAGTGTGTTTACATCACCTTTAGTTTAGTGTCGTCGCAGTTGCAGGCCGATGAGAACTGGAAACGACCCTATTCGCGAGATGATTCTCCAGTGCAGGGTTTGACATCTGTCGTCTCCGCTTCCGCGCTTCAACCATCCAGTCTCAGTACCGAACCGAATGCACGATCTGTCATGTCAGTCTCCATATCCATCTTTGTTTGGCCCCCGCCGTTCCGTGCGGAGAAGCTGTCGAAAGCCGGCCGATCCACTGGTTCATCGGTCAAGTCGAGTCGCGTGGCATGGCATCGCGTTTGTTGATGCAACAAATGATTGTTTAACGTGGTTTTGGCGAGCTGATGTAAGGGTGTTTTTTTTTGTGATGCTTGTCTTTCTCATGCTCATGCAAGGGCATCTTCTCCCGCCTTTCTCAAGCACGTTCTTTCGCTTCGTCGGCCATGCGGAAGTGATAATCTAGGACTCTGGAATCAATAATGTAACGACAGGGTTACAAAACTCCATCATTTCTGAAAGAGGAAACTTCACAAGAAGAAAAAGATCCTCCGCTTCGACCCGTATTCGTAAGCCTGGGGGGACTCATCACATGCATTCGACTCCGATGTGCACCCTCATTAACAAATGCGTCTACCGATTGGCAGTGACAGAATTCACGGCGTTTATTGTGCGGCGTGATGTGATGCGGAGAAGTTGCAGTAATATTCTCGCCTGGCAGTGGATGAAGGCACCTGTCACAAGGGAAAGGATATGCATGAGAGAGCACTTGGGGTATCGGGGAGGGACCCAAGATGCACGACACCATGCGAACTCGAATCGCCCAATGACATCGTCATGACACTTTAATGTCAGCAATAATGACCGTGTGATGGTTTAATTGATGGTGTGAAGAGCCTCAGGCTGATTGATAAAACGCGACAGCATTTCCTGATTTTTGCAACAATCCTGTTCCTTACGATTACAGTAATTATTAATTACTGCGGGCGGCACAGCTGTTGCGGAGTTTATCATTCATCTCTCCGCCACCGTGACAGTTACTTTGTACGAGAATTACTGTTACAACGGTGTCACTCCGTATAATTCAAGACCAGGCAACCCATTACAATATTCATTCGGCCAAGGCTCGCAACTTTGTTATCTGTCTTGCTTGACCTTGATTCGCCATCACCCATTCCAAGCTCCAGCCTTGTTGACATTTATCAACACATTTACTCCGTAAATCCCGGGCAACCAGTGGATTAGACCAGGTCCAACCATACAACAACAGTCCTGACTCGGCTGACACTCAGGGCAACGACTCCAGGTGGTAGCCTACCGGTAGCCTTTGCCAGCCTCGCGTCGCACTTGTGTTCTCGTTCAACTGATAGTGTTTGCATGGGTTCCTAGGATAAACCCAGCCAAACGGTGCCCCAACAAGCTCATCATAACATTTTTCTTGAATCCTTGCCTTCGTTTGGCCGCTCGGTTGCGTCAGCTTCGTATTTCCGTATCTTAACACTATACGCTACACTAATCTAATCTAACATCCAACATCAGAAAAAGTGCCCGTCCAGGGGGTGTAACGGTCTACTGAGCGCCCTGGCCCTTTTTTGCTTTTGAATCACACCGAGCTGACCCTGTCCCCTGTTGGTTCCGTTGCCGCCAGCGCGCCTAGAAGCTCAAGGAGAAGGAAAATTTTTCACCGGAACAGAATCGCGGGCATCCGGGTACGCAAGACGTTGGGATTTTTTTTTCTTTTTTGGATTTTGGATTTTGGATCCAGGCCGTCAATCTCGCTTACTGCCCGCCGGTAAATTCAACTGGCATTCTGAGTGGATATTGTTCTCTTTTTGGAAGACCTGGCGAGTCCTGCAATCGAATTTTTGGAACAGGGGGAACTCAAAAGAGGTGTGCGATTTGGGCAAGACATTTGAGTCAAAGGCCATTCTCACAGAAGAGGCAATCAAACACCGCCTTTATTACGAAATACCCTGTCCTGTATGTGGTAAGTGGTTTTTTTACTCTTGTCTCACTGAAAAAAGTTTTATTTTGTGGCTTTGCATTTTCGTCTTGGGATCAGCTCAGTTTGCAGACTTTTCTCACCTCATCCTGGTATCAATCTGCTCCTTGCATGCGTGTTACATGTGAGCAAGGAGAAATACCAAAAAAGAAAAGAAAAGAGGCTCACAAGAAAGGGGAAGTCTGAATTGTGTGCGTTGTGTGTGTGTGTGCGCACTATCCCTGGTGTTGCCTGTGTCTTGTTGTTGAGAGACAA
The DNA here is from genome assembly GCF_050947815.1 of Fusarium sambucinum. Taxonomy (NCBI): domain Eukaryota; kingdom Fungi; phylum Ascomycota; class Sordariomycetes; order Hypocreales; family Nectriaceae; genus Fusarium; species Fusarium sambucinum. The sequence continues at coordinate 8,326,540 of NC_139293.1, read as the reverse complement.
AGAAGCAGTGCGCCACTATGCACACCCCCAAGGACACTCTGAGCTGAATTGGATGGAAAAGCAAATCAAAACACCTTGTCATATTTTTCCTGCTATTTTCTTTTCATTCTCCTTTTTCATGTGAAAAAAGGCTGCCTCTTTTTTGTATCGAACCTAACCTATGGTTGTCGTTATTTCTTATTGCCCCTTTCTATCATGGTTCGCCTCTCTCGATATGAAAGCTGACAAGTGACGAAAGGTTGAGTCATAATTGCGCGTGAGTACTCGAGTTTGATTCATAATTGATCAAACGTGAAATACCAGTACCCAACAAGAGTCAAGAGGAGGAATTAGGTTTCTATCTCCTGTGGCAGCGGTAGGGCGTTTACTGTCTGCATGGGTTATTTGCGACAGAAATAAATAAAAAACTTGGCCCGCAGGCAGCGCCCGCGCCGCACTCTGCAACTGCACTGCATTTTACAGCGGTGTCGCTACTACAGACTGCGTCACCGTTTTGGCTCATTTCGCCAAACAATTCTGATGTGAGGCCAGTGCGCCGCACGTTGACTTTGCTGGTTGGAGAGAAATTGAGCCACCAACGCACAGTCCGGAATTTTGACTGCTCTTACACCCTGATCCTGATTATCAATACTTTACTGCATCTGCCTGCACCATATACAATACCGCAATAACACTGCCCGCCTCTCTGAGTCATATTCCAGTTGGTTCCAGGAGCGACCAGCAGCATCTCATACAATCTCGAAATACTACGAAATCAATTAACTAGAGATCACAAATATTCTAAATTAATCTCTACTCAGCGAACCGCAGCACTGCATCAGTCTGCACCAGTCTGTACTACATCATACAAAAAAAAACGACAAAAGAGAAAAGACCAAAAAGTGCAATTGCAAAGCCTGCATAAGCCAGGCTCCCCTGTCTCTCACTGAGTGACTCTTTCACACCCTCACGAGCCTGCGGCTTCTCTCTCACCCCCTGCCCCTAAACCCAGTGTACCCCCCTACTCTTTTCTTACTCAACCCCGGTTGCGCCCCTCCTCCCACTAGCGTCCTCCCCTGTCATCACCCGCTAAAGGCAGGCAGGTTTGGGAGTCGACCGTGCGTGCGGTGTCCACACGAAAGACGCACACAAATCTCTCGCCGGGCCCGACATCAGTATATATCTAGCCCACCACCCACTCAACCCTCCTTTCCTCTCTTTTACACGTATCTTGGCAATTGCCAATCACAAAGTCCCCCCAAAAGAGTTCATCAAAGCTTTATCAGCACGTCGTTCATCGACGTCATCGCTCATTTTTTTCTAATCACTGCTGGATCTCTCCAGCTTCTTCTCGATACTACCGGGTTCCACGGGATCTGGTGCCTATTCCTCCAAGTTGAGGAGAGATATAATACCCATTGGTCATGTTCGCCGTCGAAAAAGAATCTTCTAACCTCTTTTCTTCCGACTACATACCGAGGTGACGGGCTTAACACCATCACCTTTCCTTGGGCGTCTCTTCCCCGGCGCATCTTGATTGTTGAATCTGCCTTGCTTGCATGCAGTCTTGACATTTTTGACAGCCTTCTCAACTTACTCATTAGAAAAATACTACAAATTTCGAACAACCAACCGACGAATCCGTGAGCGACCACAACCCAACAACTGCGGGTGCTCGGGAGGAGAGCAGTTGTTTGAAAGCCTGGAAACAGTGGATGTCAGCTGGACATCTTTTCACAATATCATGAGTTACCACTCTCCACGAACTCCTGGATCGACCCCGATCCACGACTACGACAGCTACTCGAGGATGTCGTCCGCGACACCTACCCCTTCACCGAGGCCGACCTGGGCAGACTCAACTCCCAGGCGGCCAGCGACGCGAGTGGCCCATTCACGATTCCATAGCTACTCTCAGACTAGCGATCTCAGCCCTCGTCCTCCAAAGGACTCGCCTCGCTACAACAGCAACGGGCAATATAGCACGGCAGATGTGAGTCCCAAAACTTCTTCGTCGCGCAGGCCTTCCGAGTCATCTCCGCGCTCCAAGCGCGACCGCCGATTCTCTTTTACCTATGTCCGGGCTTCCACTCCTTTCGGAGAATCCGACGAGGACGAGATCATCGAGGCGCTGGGACATACATATGTGCTTCCCGCACAGTCCCGCTCCAAGAACCATCATCACCGCAGATCCGCTTTCCTACCTCGAGACTTTGATGATGACCGAGGACGGTACACTAATTACGACGACTACCTGCAGGGTGCTACCACAGTCGGCTACGATGAAGTCTACACACGAGAGGCCGCTTCCGTATTCCAGTCGCCTCAATCTCGACCTCCTACCAGCTTCGGCCACACCCGTCGCTCCTCTACCGTCGTCCCCCCCTCCCGTCCTCAGACCGTCCGCCCCGGAAGCTCGTCCCACCGCAGCACCACCACCAAGCCGGTCTCCACCCCCTCCACTCCCAAGGCCACCGAAGCCGATGCTCGCAAGCACCGCATCCCCACCGGATACTCACTCAAGAACTGGGACCCTGCCGAGGAACCTATCCTACTCCTCGGTAGTGTCTTTGATGCCAACAGTCTGGGCAAGTGGATCTATGACTGGACCGTCTACCACCAAGGTCCTGCCACTCCCATCTCTGACATGGCCGGCGAGATGTGGCTTCTTCTTATCCAGCTCGCCGGTAAGGTGAAGCGAGCTGAAGAGACTGTCGGCCGCGTCCGCGTACCTGACAACCGTGACCTCGTTGAGGAATTCATCGAGGCCGGTGAGCGTCTTACCGAGAAGCTCCGATCTCTCCTCAAGGCCTGTGAAGCTCCCATGCTCAAGGCTGCCAAGCGCAAGCAAGCTGGCCTCGGCAAGAATGCCGGTGTTGAGTTTGTCGAGACCCTCTTCGGTCGTGACCGTGAGCTCGACAAGACAGAAAAGTTTATGCAAAACGTGAGGCTCTTCAACCTTCGCTTTGACGCCAACTGTGAGGAAATTCTCCGAAACCCTACCAAATAGGCGGACCACACTATACCCCAGGACCCAGGACCATGATGAACATGTTACTGCTTTTACCTGATCTGAACTACCATCTACTACTACCTATACCCATGGACTCCTATGTTACCGGCCAGTAACAATTACCAAAGCTCGCCGGACTGGACCATACCATACCGTTGTATACTACCACTTTCGCTGGAATCCCATGGATGCCCTCACCATTTGGATTTCTTATTTTCTTTTTTCACGACTTTGTCCATCTCGCCCCAGGGAAGCGATTTCTTTTTATTGACTTGGCAATTATTAAAAGACACCAAGGATCAAGGGGCGACCTGTACCACCAGCAATGCAACGCGCGAGCACGCAAAGAGGGGAGTGGATCGATATCAAGGGGACTTCTTTTTCTTCCAATTCGAGATACCCATTGTTTATTTCCATTTGGAATGACGCGAGCAAGCGAAGCCAAAGCTATACGGCGAGAAGAAAGGATAGCAACGAACGAGGAGAGAGGGATTGACAGGACAGGGCGATTATTTTATCGTTCTGGAATTACTTGTTTCGGAGCTTGGATATCTTTTTGACACTTTTTACTTTTTCTTTGTCTTCTTTTTTTATTACTTTTGATTGGGATCAAGCGCGTTAGGATAACAAAAAGTGATTCGCACTTAGAACGGAACAGTTTTACTACACGGTAATTTGGAGGAACTGACGTCTTTAACGTTCCTCATTGACGGATTTTTGGAAAGCAACGCCCCTCATGCACTTTTTATTTAGATGGGTATGAGAGGATAGGAGTTGGGGAGCCAAGGAATATGGCTGGGCTATTGATTATACCATACCACTTTCAAGTTGGATATTGTTTGGATCGGGTTTTTATTTTAATTATTTGGCAAAAAAATCGCAAACTTATTTACAACTTTTGTTTCCTTCATGTGACGTGATGTATTGAATGATTATGTCTTGTGATGACTAAAGTACCTGATGATATTCGTAACCTGTTCCTGTTTTAACCAAAACTCCGCGAGAGGGGTAATTGAATGGCTTGGGGTTGTGTTTGTTTTTGAGGCACATTACTTTCATGTACAAGCATGGATTAGAGTTAAGTGTGAGGTCATGTCATGAACAGGTCGGCCAACAGCGAAAACCCCTGGTCAAGCCTGTTTTTCCCCCTCAAATGTGTTTGTTTCTGAGGAGAAAAGTGATGTAATTTAGAAGCCTTTTGTTTTGGGAATTGAATTGTGATAAGCCATGTTGTTTCAGATTCTTGGGCTTGGAACTCACACGAGTCGTGTACTATGTTCCTGGAATTGCCTGAGTAATGGAATGTAACAAACGGCGCATGGACAGGGGGACTGGAATGAAATGGATATTGTGAAACGAAACGGATTGCTCGTGTAGGTTTGCCGATAAACGCCACCAAAGCGTTATGCCACTCTGACTTGCAAAAGGTAAATACGACTGCATTTGAGTCTACTGTGATAGTGGCTGTAGTTAGTTGCTTCATGGTGCTGTAGTTCATCCAGGGTTGATGGAGGTGTGGGTGCAGCGAAAGCGGCTACAAGGCCAATCGGTAAAAGTGTCATGGTTCTTCCAAGTTCCTTTTCTCTTTCTTACTCCCACGTGTACAGTTAACTAGAGGGGGTCAGATTGATATGCTGCATCTTGCATCTTGCAGTTCATGTGATATCATATCATAACAGGACAAGTCAGGGTTTAGCAGTAGCGAGTAGAGTAGTATTGTTTCTGGGTTTATACTGACTCTCTCTCCTCTATTCCTATGGGCTTACAGTTGTACCACCACCCTCAGATCCTTTGCAATTATCCCGGACCGAACCTTGACACCCACTTTCTGTTTGTCTTTCCCGGTTTTGGTAAGATGTGACAGAATTTATCTTCTCACCGGCCCGTGAGGCGTTTAACTCACGGCGACGCCCGTCATAATGAATCCGAGGTTGGAAACATACATACATCCACCAAGTACCACAAATGCATTCAGCCGTGATTATTTCTACACCCCTGGAATATGGTAAATTAATTACATGTTACTCCAATTGTAACGGATGACAGCCGTGTAACCCTCACTACTGGATTCATACCCAAGCTGCGAGGAGGCTCAGCGCAGGATGCAGCTGGTTTAATTTAGAACCCGCTGTCAGATAACAAGATGCACAGCGTCAGCATTGCATACAAGGCTGAGTAATTAAAAATACGGATGCAAACATGACATTTATTAATTAATATGTCTTTTCGTCTGGGTCATTAATTAATTAACCCGTACTACCAAAAGCTGAAATACCAGAGTGTCACAAACGTTGCACTCGTCTGATTTGTTTGCTAGCCGCAATACACGAAATCTATTCATCCAGTCTTGCCTGTGATACCTTGACACGTTGAACGGGGCGTTGTGTCATTTGAGCTACACTACACGTAACTAAACTTCTCCAGATCTAATAGTTTAGTTGTTCCTCAGCCTTGTAACGCTAGATCGGGGTCACGAGCACGTAGATCTAGATCAGCCGAGCTACAACGTCCAATGAGTTTACACTCCGACGTTGCAGCACAAGAGGCTCCGTCTGGCCCTCATCTAGATGGATCGCATATATGTCCTCTTTTGTCGCGGGTTCTATATCACGCTGCCGTGAATCGCCGATGTATACCATCTCATGCGGCTGAACGTCAAGATGATCTAGGACTTTTACAAAAAGTCCCGAGATTTTGGATACACCAAAGAAATTCGTGGTAGCGAGAAAGTCAATGTACTGTTCAATACCCAAATCTCGGATTGCTCGCTCTTGAGCATCCTGTGGACCTTCAGTGATGACGACAATGTTGCGATTAGATCTTTTGATCGCTTGGAGAAGCGAGATGGCACCTGGTTTGAGGGAGAGGTTTGCGACGAGAACACGTTCGTAGTCGTTTAGTAATTCGTCAATGCAGGAGGAGTCGTGGTCCAATCCGAAATGACTCAACGTGGCAGTAAAGCGGGCTCGACGATAATCGTGGGAAGTCTTTCCGTCGGTGAAGGCATCGGCGGTACCTTGTTTGAGAATGATGGAGTATTGTTGTTGGAGATCTTGGAGTGTTGGTTGGTTCTTGTTGGCGATGAGATTGAGGCAGTGTGTTGTTGCTGCGCGACTTGCTTTGCGGAATTCATGGAGGGTGTCGTCAAGATCAAACCCGAACCAGGTCTTGGACTGCAGGATATTGCGTAGCTTATCTGTATCCGAGTCCATTGTTTGTGTTGTTTTACATGCAAGGTGTTGAATGAGGGTGTTGTTCGGCAGGTAACGAATGAGGATGTTGAGTTTCTAGCAGCACAAGAAGTGGATGCGAAGGCGTGATCGTAGAATGAGGGTCGTCCACTTAGACATTCAGTTGGCCGAAAGTTTGATATTGATCATTCGTTATCACCATCTCATATCCGATGGTTCATCATCTTTATCGTCAAGTCTTGATAGAATCAACATATTGCTGCTCTCGGGTAGGTGAGCTTACAAACTAGATCTAGACAAAAGCTAGACAAAAATACTTGTGCACTCCTAGCGTATATCTTCTACAAAGCTGATCCAATATTTCTTTTAGTAAATGTCAGATTGGTGTTGGTTTCTGTCCGACTTTGGTAATAGCTCTTTACAAAAGTTCCTCAACTCCAAAGCCTGCGTACTCAACGCGTATGTAATTCGTAAGCATCAAGTTACGCTTGTTGGTTAGACCTGTCAATCTTGTTTCAGTCGGTATATTGTTGGTCCATCTGACAGCGGATCAATTGCCTAGTCAAGACTCTTCGTCTTATCATCGCCTTGAATAATATAAGTATAATAAGGCATTACTTTGCTCAATATTGTTGCTCGACATGCCGGAAATATGACTTCAACTTGCCTCAACGACGGCTCCTGGGGCCCTGGCGTTCTAGGATGTCGAGGCGACTTTGACTTTACCCAGAAATTCGAGCGTATTTTCTTATCTATTATACCGACTGCCGTATTCATTGCTTCGGCGATTGCGCGTGTAGCTGTTTTGGCGCAGAGGGAGAGGATTGTCAATGGCGTGATCTTACAATCTGTCAAGCTTGTGAGTCTTTCTTCCTAAGCACCGGGGTACCAGAAAAGTTGGCATAGAAGCATAAGAGACGAAAGTATTAGGCCAGTTTATTCTTCTTAGACTGTGCTTCTTAGGCTCTTTATTTTGTAGCCTAAAGCTTAGGAGGCCAACTTTTCCGCTGCCCGCAGCATGGTATAATGGCTGATTCTCAAAAGGCCTTTCTCGTCGTGTATACGGCTACGCAGCTCGGTCTTCTAATTCTTATCGCGACTGGAACTGCGGGCATAGTTCATGATCTCTCTCTTGCAGGAACCTGCCTCGCGTTTGTCGCATCTCTCTTAGCATGTGCACTATCATACAAAGAGCACTCATGCGATAGAAGACCATCTACTCTATTGAACGTCTACGTTTTGTTTACACTCTTGTTCGACATTGTGCAAACCCGCACAGCATGGCTTCTCATCAGCGGATCATCACAGCAGGCCCGCCTTTTCACAGCGTCCGTCGTGGTCAAGGCTGTCATTCTCTGCCTTGAAACAATTCCCAAGACGAGATGGATTCACTGGAACGCAGAAGAGCATAGCCCCGAGGAATCAAGCGGCGTATTTAGTGTTGGGGTGTTTGCGTGGTTGAACCAGCTCTTCATCAGAGGTTATCGAGGAGTTTTGAAGGTAGAGGATTTATATCCCCTTGACGAGAGCATGGCCTCGGATAGACTGCAGAACCGCTTTGCGAAGCATCTCCGGGTTCATCGGTACAACGAGGAACCCAAGTCGGGTCTGTTGAAGGACCTGACGAGAACGCTTATAGGCCCGTTCCTCCTCCCAGTTGCTCCTCGCGCCGCCCTCATCGCCTTTCAATTCTGCCAACCCTTCTTCATTGACGCAACTCTTCAATATCTCCAATCCCCAGAGACGCCCAACTCAAAAAGCGTGAGCTATGGCTTGATCGGTGCTGCGTTTCTCATCTACGCTGGTATTGGAATCTCCTCAGCATTTTACGGTTATTATAAAGAGAGAGCCACCTACATGATTCGAGGCTGTCTAGTCGCTGCTATATACCAAAAGACTACACAGATGAAAGTCACAGCTGCTGATGACTCTGCTGCTCTGACCCTCATGAGTTCAGACGTCGAGAGGATTCTTAGAGGTGCCGCGACAGCTCATGATCTCTGGGCTAACCCTGTTGAGGTGGCTATTGGATGCTGGCTTCTTTATGGAAAACTCGGTGCAGCTTTTATTTCTCCCCTCATTGTTATTATAATCTGTGCTTTGCTGCTGTCGTGGTTGGTCACGTTGGTTGGCAAGAGACAGAGCGAATGGATGAAGAGGATACAAAACAGAGTCGGCTTGACCTCGAATGCGATTTCGCAGATGAAGTTATACAAGATCTCAGGTATTACCGGCCCAGTGGCGGACCTCATTCAGAGCCTTCGTGTGGGAGAAATCAAAGTCGGCAACAGCTTCCGCTGGCTGTTGATACTGGCTGCGGTATTGGGATTTACGCCCTTTGCTATTTCACCTCCGATTACTTTCGCTTTCACCTCGCGAGAGTTGACTATCAACACACTCTTCACATCGCTGTCGTATATTCTTCTCTTCACAACCCCTGTTGTCGCTCTCTTCCAGAGTCTGCCTGGTATTTTCGCAGCACTGACCTGCGTGGCTCGAGTGCAGAAATTCCTCGCTGCCGAACCACGTAGCGACTTTCGCAAACATCAATCCATCTCGGTATCTGAGAAGACCTCTTCAGATGCATCGGATGTTGCCTTCACAATTGAGAATGGATCTTTTGGATGGGGAGGCGAAAAGATGACATTGAGAGACATCAACACTTCCATCCCTGCTCACAAACTCACCATTGTCGTTGGTGAGGTTGCGTCGGGCAAGACAACCTTTTGTCAAGCTCTCCTCGGTGAGCTACCTGTATCTTCAGGCACGACCAGAACTTTGATCCCGTCTCATCTCATCGCATATTGTGATCAATCCGTCTTTCTCTACAACGGAACGTTCCGGCAAAATATTATCGGCCACTGCCCCTTTGACCAGGCAAAGTATGACGAGATCGTGGATGCGACAATGCTCTCCCAAGATGTAGCTCTGTTACCGCAGGGCCACGATGCCAACATCGGGAGTAACGGTATCATGCTCTCTGGAGGCCAGCGGCAACGAATTAGCGTGGCGAGGGCACTCTACTCTGAAGCGAACTTGATGATCTTTGATGATATACTCAGCGGCTTAGACTTGGGTACTGAGTCCGAGCTTTTCCGACGCGTGTTTGGTCCAACGGGTATCACTCGTCGCAAGAACGTTACCGTCATCATATGTACTCACTCAGTGCGTCACTTGCCGCTGGCAGATCATATCATTGCTCTTGGAAATGGTACCGTCATTGAGCAAGGAGATTTCTCAGAGTTGATGCAAAACAACAAGTACGTCCACAGTCTCGGCGTCAAGCACAGAGATACAGATTCCTCTTCGGAGAATGAGAAGCCCGAAACAACGGTTACTGCCACTCCTTCTCCGGCCGTAGCGACGTCTTCCGCCGCAGAGGCAGCAGAGGATAAAGCAAGACAGCAAGGCGACTATTCCATCTACAAACATTACTTCAACAGTGTTGGGATATGGGCAGTCGTCGGTGTTGCACTGTCAGGAATGATAGCCGGTGCATGCCAGAGTCTTTCAGGCGTGTGGATGAAGTTCTGGGCCGAAGACGCCTTCAACAGATCATTCACCTTTTACGTTGGCATCTACGCTTTCTTACGATCAGGTTTTGTCGTCTTCTTATTCTGCAACGGTGTTATAACTCTGATAAGCATGACTGCCTCTGCAGGAACGGAACTCCATCAACGAGCCATCCTCACTGTCATTTCTGCGCCGTTGAGATTTTTCACGACGACTGATACCGGCGTGGTGACGAATCTCTTTTCACAGGACATGACCCTTCTCGATTTCGATTTACCCTTGGCTCTCACGAACTTCACCCTAGACATATCTAACACTATTGGGTCAGCGTTTGTGGTAGCGTCTGCATCGCCATATCTTGCCATCGGATATCCTTTCTTAATCGGAATTCTCTACTTTATCCAGATGTTCTATCTCCGTACATCACGACAGCTTCGACTGCTTGATCTCGAGGCCAAGAGTCCATTGTATACACATTTTACAGACACCATGAAGGGTATAGCAACCATCAGGGCTTTTGGATGGGAACAGAACGACATGGTATACAACAACCAACTGCTCGATACATCCCAGCGACCTGCGTACTTGCTGGCTATGATTCAACAATGGCTAGCCTCTTCACTCCGTCTCCTTGTCACAGGCATTGCTGTTATTCTTATCGCATTGGCAACTCAGCTTCGAACCAATGCAGGCTTGACAGGTGCTAGTTTAATCTCTCTCTTGACGTTTAGCGAGTTTCTGTCCGATGTAATTAGAAGTTACACATCTCTTGAGACGTCGCTAGGAGCTGTGAGTCGTTTGAGGTCCTTCAGCGAGACTGTTGCAACGGAGAACATGCCTGGGGAAGATGTTGAGCCACCTGAGACTTGGCCACAGAATGGACACGTAAAGATTGACAAAGTATCTGCTTCTTACGAAGTTGATGCTGACAACCAGGATGAATCTGAGCTCAGTCTTGTCCTGCGAGACCTCGAGCTGGACATCCTCCCAGGACAAAAGGTCGCAATCTGTGGTCGTACAGGAAGTGGAAAGTCTACTCTGATACTGCTCCTTCTACGACTCCTGGATCCTCTCTCCTCTTGCTCTACTAATATCAAGATCGACAATGTTGACTTGCACGAGATTGACCGCGCTACTCTGCGCAAACGCATCATCTGCATTCCCCAGGACGCAGTCTTTTTACCGGACGGAAGCTCCATCAAAGCCAATCTAGACCCTCACAATTTAGTTACAGACGCAGAATGCTTCAGTGTTCTCAACACAGTCCGTCTAACCAACTTTGTTCACGACAAGGGCAGCCTCGACGCAGGGATGAGCGCCGAAGATCTTAGTGCTGGCCAAAAACAACTTTTCAGTCTCGGCCGAGCAATTCTACGTCGCCGAGCTCGAGATCGGGGCGAGAAGAAGCAAGGTGGTTTGCTTCTGCTGGATGAGGTGAGCAGTAGCGTGGACAGAGTCACCGACAGGGCGATGCAAGAAATTATCAAAGATGAGTTTGAGAGTTATACTATTATCATGGTTTCGCATCGGTTGGAGATGGTTGTGAAGTACTTTGATAGGGTTGTTGTGCTTGATAAGGGGAGTGTTGTGGAGGATGGTGGGCCGAAGGAGCTTGTTGAGCGCGAGGGAAGTAGATTTGGAGAGCTCTGGGCCGTTGAGAATGATGGAAAGTCTGAGTAGTCTAAATCCAAATATGAAGCTCATGATGACAGTTTGTTCCATGTAGATCTTATCAGAGGCTATGGATCCCGTCCAATCCAGCTTAAAAGAAGATACTGGCCTTAGGGTATCAGAAGGATTGACTGTTGGAAGCCTAAGAGACGAAATTAGTAGGCCACCTTATGCTCTTTAGACTATAGTTTTTAGACTAGTTATTCCATCTCCTCACATCCACTTCCTCCCTACCCCTTCATTTCTCTCTTCCACTACTGAACCTCAAGACCTCTTCTAACCTTCTTCAAAACACTTTCACTCAATCGTTTCTTCTTCTTTTATTCAACCTGGGATTTTCTTACTACTCATAAACCTGAGCCGCTTTACGTTAAAGGCCTACCTTTTTGTTCTACATACAACACTACGACACATTCAGGAGCAGTTTATACCCTAAGTCTTAGAAGGTGAACTTTTCTGCTACCTACTAGACTTAGACTGGGCACTGGTCTTCATATAAACCAAGGAAAAGTTCTTGCAATATCAATGAACTAACATTGATTTGAGTGGCCGGTGTCAAGGCAATCTACTCTATGTCCATGCGGGATGTCCGTTTGATAGACACGCTGTGTCGAGCATTGTCTAGGACCGGAGGCCGAAGTTTGCACTCTGCGTCAGCTAAGACCGTCAAAGAAGGCCATCACCGATAAATCGTTAAATACTACTCAATCTCGCAATAGCCACATCGATTCGCTTGCTTTTGTCAAAGCATATTTGCATTCGTCGAGCCTGTTTACGTGAGATCACGTGGTCGCACGTGACACTTTCAACTCCACGTCGCTGCAAGACAGAAATATCATTCCAAGATCAATTAATTAATGTAAATCTATGTCTATATCTAAGCCGTATCACATGTTTCCATCTATTTTTATTCGTTTCGTTCTTTAACGACGGTTGAAGTTAAGGAATCGACTCGCCGTAACAAGAATGACCAAGTTGCTCACAATGAAGCAAGCATAGATACCCAAATCTCTCCAACGGTTATCGAAAGAGAGGTTGAAAGTACTGTAGAACTCGTCTCCAACCTTGTAGGCACAGTACTCGCAGTCTTGAGTACTGTTGCTAACGAGGTAGCCGGACCCACCATTCTCGAAGAAGGGCTCCATGTACTCGCCACAAGTCATGTTGGGAGGAGCACTAAAGGCGTTCAACTCGCTCTGCTTGCAAACTACCTCGACTCCGTGTAAAGCAGTTGTAACCATGCCGCCTATCAACCTAGTGAATGGATCTAATTGATAAAGCCTGGAATTGGTTAGATGATGAATGTGGAGTGGTGGAAATAAGAACTTACCATGCCCTCCAGAAACCTGGCATTTGAGGAGGAGGAATCGTTACACCACAGAACAAGGCGAAGATGATAATTATAAGAGGATCAAACTGGCTTGAAATAAAGGGCGAAGGTGTGATAGAAGCAAGTCCCTGTCCCAGAGTGACTGCAAAGATCTCAGTGATGAGTACCATCAAGAACTGGAAACCGGCGCGGGAAGGATCAGTCTGGAAACCAGGCATGAAGTACAAGGGCAAATAGAAAGCCACGGCACAAATGATCGAGTAGGGCATCTCAGCCAGGACAACGCTGGAGGTAAACACGAAAGGTGAGTACATCTTGGACGACTGTTCTCTGAAGAACATAGCTCGCTTGATGTGGAAGAGAACCTCGACCTGAGTAATGATCAAAGCAGGAAGAACAGTGACCTGGAAGATGATGAAGACACGGTTCTGTAGAGAAGATCGGGAGTCGTCTAGGTTGAGGTACATAAGACCGGTGATGAGAGCAACAGCAACGTGGGCGAAAATACGGGTGAACAGGTAGTTGGGCATTCTCCAGAACGATCGGAACATGCGAGTAGAGACGACCTTCATCTGGTGGACGAAGGGTGAAGCGTATTCCTTCTCCATATCAGCGTTCTTGACATTGGAACCACCAACAGCTTCCTGACGCTCGCGCTTAAGACGGATGATGGTCTCCTTAACTTGAGAAAGTTCAGCGCTGTCTTCCCAGATATCAGCCCAGTCACGGTTTCCGACGCGAGGAGCACTTCCAGCACCGATGGCCTCAAGCATGAACTCGGCGATGTTATCAGTAGGCTTAGCAACGGCACCATGAGACTCGAGGTAGCTTCGCAGTGTGTATGCGTCTTTTCCAATATCACCAAAGTAAACAGTGCGTCCTCCACGCTGGAGGAGAAGAAGGCGGTCAAAGTTCTCAAATAGGGCGGCGTTGGGTTGATGGATTGTGCACAGAATAGCCTGTCCCGAAGCAGCGAGCTTCTTGAGGAAACGGACGATGTTGAAGGCGCTCTGACTGTCAAGGCCTGAGGTAGGTTCATCGAGGAAAAGCATCAGCTCGGGCTTGGCAGCGAGTTCGACACCAATGGTGACACGCTTGCGCTGTTCGACGGTAAGACCGAATTCAGGGGTTCCAATGATGGCATCGGCGATAGACTCCATCTCAAGAAGAGAGATAATTTCCTCGACGTAGGCATAGCGCTCTTCCATAGGTACATGGTAGGGTTGACGGAGCTCAGCTGAGAATCGGAAAGCCTCTCGAACGGTCTGTGTAGGCTCGTGGACATCGAGCTGTTCGGCGTATGAAGTAGAACGTTGGAATTCCTTGCCAGGAGCGATAGCGTCGACCAAGATATCTCCGTGAATCACACCAATATTCTTACGGGCAGCGAGGACGTCGAGAAGAGTGGTCTTTCCAGCACCTGAGGCACCCATAAGAGCAGTGAGCTCACCAGGACGAACGTAACCGAAAACATTGTTGAGAAGACGACGAGTGCCACCTGGGACAGGGACATCGTAGTTGAGGTTCTCCCAGGTAAGCACACTCTCAGACTTGATAGAAATCTCAGATCCCTCCTCGTTGGACTTGTCCTTGCGTCGGGAATCGCGCTTGGCAATAAGCTTCTCGTTCAAAGCCTTGCGCTCCTTGTTAGGCTTGGAGAAGATGGTAGCTGCGTTTCCGCCCATGCCAAAGTTGACGAGTTCACCGAGAGCAACGTTGAGGAAGAGGAAGAAGATGATGAGAGCCAGGACGATGCCCCAGTTTCGCCAAAGATCGCCGGGGTGGTAAGAGAAACCCTGAGCAACGTAGTCACTGCCGGAGACGAGAGTGGTTCCGGCCTTAGATCCAGCAAGAGTGCAGACCTGGTAGTCAATGTCGGTGTACCCGGGTCCAGCAGGGATCAAGCTATCGGCTGTGCACTCCATGTCGAGCCCCTGGAACTCGTTCATCATCATGGAACTGAAGCTGAGACCCAAGATGTTAATCCAGAAGATCCATCGCAGCCAGACTTGTTCTTGGGCGTATTGAATGATGTATCCCGACGTCACAACGAAGAGAGTAATGACGATAACCGCAAACTTGATCGCATAATCGAAGTCGGGCGAAACACAACCGATGATACGGAAGAACAGAGTCATTCCAATGTTGCCACTAAGGATCATTAAGAAGAAGGTGAAGAAGGCTCCCGGTTCTCGATTCAAGTTCGTCATGAAGTAAACGATGATGCAGAAGAGTAAAATCTGACTAACAGCGAAGACCTGGTCAACAAAGATCTGCGCGATCCAAAGCGCAGAGGGTCTATGGAAGGCATAGGCCTTGTGCTTATTAACAATAGCTCGCCCAGTCATAGTGCCTGCTAGTTCAGAAAATGCCTGGAAGGCGTTGAAGAGTAGAGCGATGAAAAGAAGACCGCCCTTGGAAAAGGCACTTGCTGAGTTTTTGCCGAGATCGAGATACAGAGTTCCGAGTACGATAGCGATGACGATACTGCGGAACCAACCGAAAAATAGGTTGAAACGATCCTGCAGCTTGAGAGTGAACTGGCGCTTCATAAGAGCCCAGACTTGAAGATGGAAACCGACTTGGTAGATAGAGCGCTTGGAGGTGCCGCGCTTGCTCTCCTTGACAGCCATTTGGAAGTCGTTATGCGTGTCAGTTTCCTGAGTGAGAGTAGCCTTGTACTCGGCCATCTCGGCGTCTAGGGCTTTCAATGCATCAGACTTCCTGAAGGCCTCGGCCAGGGTCTCGGGGTTGTGAGGAGCGTTTTCCTCCGATCGACCAGGGGCGTATTCTCGCTCCCATTCATCAGTACAACCAGTGAGGTAATCGGCACTAGTTTGACGAGGGCGGGGAGCAAAACCGAGACCCTCAAAGTAGCTGCGGGCGGTAGAAGCAGGGCCGAAGTAGACCTGCTTTCCACCATCGATGACCAAGACCTTGTCGAAAAGGTTGTAGATGTTTTCGGAAGCTTGATACAAAGAGACAAAGGTAGTTGTCTTGTAGAGGTTGGTCTGAATTCGTAGAGACTTGGCAAAATCCAACGCAGTACTGGCATCAAGGCCGCGGGTGCTGTTATCCCACGACAGAACCGCAGCGTTGGTGATCATACCCTCTGCAATACTAACTCGCTTACGCTCTCCTCCTGACACACCGCGGACAAACGAATCTCCGACAATGGTGTGACGTGTGTGTTCAATGTTGAACATCTTGAGAAGCATGGTGATGATGCTCTCCTTGAACTCGTCTTTGCTCATGTTACCGGGACGCTTTTTGGGCATTTTCGTGTCAATTGCGAAGCCGAGGGTCTGCTCAACTGTAAGAGTAGGATGGTGGACGTCGTCTTCGGCGTTGTAGACTGCCTCTCCGCGGTACTGGTCAAAGTCGGTGTTGTGCCAAGGTCCGTAGAGAACCTCGCCCTCAACGGCAGTGTATCCATAACGCTGGTTGGCAATGGACTTGAGGAAAGTCGTACATCCAGAACCAGGCTTGCCCAAAACGAGGATCATCTCGCCGGGCTTGCACACACCTCGGAACTTGTCGAGGAGGGCAACCTGGGGAGGCTTGGGACCGAGACCGAGCATGTTGATGACAGGCGTGATAACATCGAAGAAGCCGACGAAGGCATCAGGAAAGGTAGGCACGAAGTTTGACATGCCGCTGAACCCTTTAACTGTGAGATCATCCCAGTAAACACCAATGTGCTTGGACTTGATTCCAGCCTCCTTCTCACGATCGAGGCCACCACGAAGAGCCGCCTCTAGATCAAAGAGGGACTCAACCTCGGCCTCTTCCTCAGCAGCAGCATTCTTCTCGGGGTCGGCGTTACTAGCTCTGCTCTTCCTGCGACTGGCTCGGGAAACACCAGTGAACTCGCGCTGAAGCTCTGCAAATTCAGCCTCAGCCTGCTCAACAGAAACACCGTGGCCCTGAGCCTTGTCATGTTGACCTTCAGCGCGGGTAGAGTCGGTCTCGATAGAGTTGCGGTAGGCAGGGTCGGCCTGATCAGTGTGATGGTTGGCGGCGATGGCCTCCTCGGCCTTTCCGAGATCTCTTTCAGCCATTTTGAATAAGGAATTCGGTTGCGACAACGAATTGATATTGGCTGTATTTTAAACAGTACTCAATGAGACTGTGATGGGAGCCCAAAGTCACCCGCCGCGTAAGAGATGGAGTATCGAATTGGGACTCAATTGGAGGTATAGAGATGATTAAAAGTATACTAAAAAGGAGTGAAGAAAAGGTTATTAATATGTATAATATAGCCAGAAGCCAATCTTTACTTGAGGCGTGCTGATGAACAACAACGACAAGAAAAGGTAGGGGAGGGCGCAAGCTAAAAAGGAGCCGACATGCCGCTCTATAAGTCAGGTCCCAATGGCGAAAAAAACAGAGCTCCAGTAAAAAAAGATTATTATGGAGAATTCTTTGGTTCACTCGTTTATCCCTGGGGTATCGTGAAAAGACGAAATAGTTTAGTCACATAGCAACTGTTTAGACCGCCTCTTTAGACTACATGTTTCTTGTACCCCCCTTGGATCTTTAGTCCGCCGTCCATACGGCATTACCAATACGGCATTACCAATCAAGAATACAAAAATGTCCGCATGTAGGGGGGGCATCGTTCTCCACAAGTCGCGAATTGCTTCACAGAAGATCCATGTTGTTTTGACCGTTTGAGTACGTCAAGTCATGAAGGTGGAGCATATTTCCAGCGTTTGACTCATCTCGGACAAGTTTTCGTTCGAAGGCCGAAGGAAGTAAAAGTCTGATTGGTCAGAGAAATAGAGTACAAGATGACATCTTTACCCAAAGGAGATACGCATAAAGGGAGTTTTCGTTTATATCCGAGACACGATATCGTAACTGGTAAACAAAACCTCGTGAAGAATTCATGGACAGACTTAGTTGTTACTAACAAAAGATACAAGTAAAGTTGCTTTTTTCCCGCAAAGTCACATTATATCTATTGTATTTTCTAGTGTCGATCCCGTATTGAAACCCAACGGACGGTTATCATCTACATGTGCATACATCTTTACCCACCCAATCTCACGCAGTGGAGCAAGGAATAGTGGAAACCTTTAATGTTAAACAACCCCAACGGCTGAACTTCGCCATTCCTTAAGTCCGAAGCTTGATGAAGTTGTTCAGACATCATTTCGACTCATACCCAACCCTCCTATTCTGGAATAGACTATCAAGGTTATAAGTAGTACAAAGACACTCACCGCGAGACACCCTTCGGCGTGACACATTGTTTCCCCTTTGTCCAAGTGGCCTTCGGCAAGCAGGTAAGCATCGGATGAACATCACCGACATTCACGTTTCCAGAACAATTTGTGAAGATCTATGTTGCTTTACGGCAAATTTAAGCGCAATCCTGTACGGGCCAGGAACCTTGTCCGATAAGCCAGGATCAGGGATCCCCCTATTGTGGCGTTTCAGCTCAACTTACTCAATCGGTTATAGACGTTCTCAGGCGGTCTCCGCTAAGAGCCCGTCTCCCCGTCCGTCCTTCGGCCGAATGATGAGTGGTGGGTAGGTTGTAGCGGAATTTGAGAGTTACTTGTGATAAATTCCGCACTTGGCGTGTACAAGATAACGTTGAACGATCTGATCTGATAATCGTTGTGAGACACTCTGAATGTCTGAGCGTTGTACGGTGTGGCTTTAGGTTTATAGTTGACTTACATGACTCCCGGTTAACTAGACTGAGTAACTGAAAACTTGACCTCTACTCCAAGTTAGGATACAAAAATAAATAACCTGAGTGTGGTCTAAAATAAACATCATAAACTGACTTACTAATCGTCTCGTATGCCTCCAACAACTTTTCTGATGCCCCGAGGCTAGACTAGCTGTCGGTGATGAACACGATCAGTCATGATACTAAACCGCATCTTTAGACTGAACAGTGCAAACTTCGGCTTCTGGTCTATGATCAATGCTCGACACAGCGTACCTATCAAACGGCACTGGACGTAGATTGCCTTGTCACCGGCCACTCAAATCAAAGACAGATTATTCCTTGCTGTAGTATCAGAAACATTGGCTGCCGGAACCATAAGAGACGAAATTAGTAGGCCAGCTTATGCTCTTTAGACTATGGTTCTTAGATTACTTATTTTTATACCCTAAGACTTAGGACCCTAATTTTTCTACTACCCACTAGACAAGCTACAATAACACAACAGAGCCGTCAGCTAGCATGCGTATCAGGCTCTCGTAAGCCCTCTTCGAGAGACCAGGACACGTTCACTAGTCGTCACTCTCCTCGATGGCATCATCCATTTCATCGCCAACCTCGCCCTCCTCGTAATTCGCTGGCTGGAAAAGGCTCTCCAAGAAAGGCTTCGGTGCGTACCTCACTGTAAGCAGCTGCGCAAGGTTCATGGTGTAATGATAGGAGAGGAAGCGATGCGGGCCGCTTGAGTACATGGAGCAGTGCCGGGGAGCGAACCAACGCTCACCTGAACCCCAGAGCTCTTGTGAATCGCTTAGAGACGTGAAAGTGCAAGGTCGGCGAAACATAGCGCAGCACTTACAGACCCAAACATTAGTTTGAGTCTCTTCACGTACGCACTTGACGAGGAAGCCGATGTACCTGCACGTGTCGCACTTCCTGTCATCGACAGCAAGAGTAAGCGCATCCTGTTGCAGGAAATCTGCTCTCAGCTCGGGACGCCCACTTGTTAGGACGTGGGTGAGAGGTGTATCGAAAAGTCTGACCATAAGGTGATAGTTGTCGTCCCAAGTAGCGAGCTTGGGGGTGGGTATGGTCTTTGCCACTTGTGGAACCCATCGATAACTCTGGTTGATATGGTCGGTTTCGAGTCTTCGGATGCTGAAATTTAAAGAAATTTGCTTCGGGAATTTTCCTCGCGGTTCGGTATAGACACGTCCTTCCAAGGCCTGGAGGATATTCATGGCTGTGTGCCACGGACGAGTCATCTTTTCAAGATTGTCCTGCTCGACGACCTGGCCCATACGATATTGTCCCAGTGCGATACGGCCCATAAAGACGCTGTGCCATCGTTGGCTTCTTTGATCAAGCCATTCCCATCGCACGGCAAAGCAGGATGCTTCGTCGAAGTTGACGTAGTGTCCAACGGACGGGACCCCGACCCAAGCTTGGGGGTGAGGCTTGTGGTCATCCATTACTTCGAATACCAAATAGCCGAACTTCGAATCCGATGGTTTCGGGCCCGTCGAGTCGGCAAGCTCTGGTTGGAATGGGAAGCAGAGTTGTTGTCTACCACTGTCTTCAGCATCAAGGATAAGTCGCACACATGAATCTTGGCTCCTGGTGCTGATTCCTCTTCTGATTCGATAGGTCGTGAACGTGCGTACCGATTTGTTCCCTTGAATCATTGGGATACAATCCATTTGCAATCGTGCCCTTGCGTCGACGTCGGATGGTTGGACTGTAACCGACATAGGGGCAACAGGCAGTTGGTCGGCGGTCTGCTCGGCCAATGTACGAAACTGAACGCCCACCTTGAGGATACTAAAAGGAAGAACGGCTAGAGACGAGTCAGGCTGATGAAGATGAAGGGGCCGTTGTGGCTCTTACTTGGGACCACTCTGGAATTCTTGATGAAAAACACCATTGCATTCTTGTCTCTCTGGTACAACATGTAGCCTGGCTCATCTTTGAACAAAGGAAGACGTCCGTCGACCAAGAGAAAGTCCGGCATACGCCCTCGCATGTTAGAGGGAACATCGTCAGACTTGTCGTTGTATTTCCAGTCTCGATTGAGGACAACGGCAGTAACAGTTCGTCGATAGTCACCAACCGGCCATGGTAGGTCAGGAAGTTGCGCCAGAATGAGCTGGTCGATGCAAGCAACCTGTGCCATGTTTTCCGGTACTGTTCGTAGCCAGCAACGTCAGGTGGTCCTGGTATATATATGTATATCTATATGTGAAAAAGATGAAGAAGGAAGAGGAGAGAGCAAGGGCGCCGGTATTTATCAAGAAGTTTAGGCTTGCATTGTGTTTGTTTCTTTTGCTCTCGTTGACACTGCTTGGCACTGCCCGCACATATCAGCCTGTGCTTCTCGCATCAAACCGGTAAACAATGTATGTGCGTTACTAAGAAATAGCTTGTCCCATGATTTCAACGCCATGAATATCCCTTATTGGTTGCATCAAATGGAAATCATGGTACAACAAACATGTTTCTGTGTTTGCATTCTGCTGAGTAACAGTAGGTTGGGATATCAACTATACATTGTGCTTTGCAAGTTGAATGGCACTGGGAAATTTGACCTATGCACTTGTATCACTTTGGTTTTCGAGTCTCATGTGTCCAGAAAAGTGCCAGTCTTTAATGCAAAAGCCGACGCTAGAAGTTAGGACTAAGCCCCTCGACGTACATCTTATTAGCCATGGATCCCGTCTAGCCCAGGACAAGGGGAAGTTTTTGCAATAGCAAGGAATAAACTGTTATTGATTTGAGTGGCCAGTAGGTAGCAGAAAAGGATGGCCTCCTGTCCTAAGTCTTAGGTTATAAAAATAAGTAGTCTAAGAACCATAGTCTAAGGAGCATAAACTGACGTAATAATTTCGTCTCTTATGGCCTGGGTGGCTAACTTCTGACTTCCTCGGGTCGTGGAACAGGCGAGCAAGAGTAGGGGTTGAACCTTGGTTCATTCTTCTTTCATTTTTAATATCACGCTATGCAACCGCCACTATATGTTAAATATAGCTATATACTTTTTACATCATTTTCATTTCCCTTTTGTACATCTTTACTCATTCCTCAAGGCTTTCCGGGCCAGATCTCATTAGCAACATCGTTGACAAGCTTAAGCTTGGCAAACATCTTCTCCTCAGTCATACCCTCAGCGCCGACAGCGACACTAGCGAAACCGCACTGGGGGCTGATTCCAACTGTCTCGAGAGCCTCCTCAAGGCTGCGGCCTTGGCCGTCGGCGATGATCTTGGCAGCGTCGAGAACTCGGTGCTTGATAACCTGGGCGTCCTCGAGCTCGGGCTCCTTGGTGGTGATGACACCGAGGACGACGTTCTTGTGCTTGGGGAGGAAACGGAGGGGCTCGAAACCACCGGAGCGGGGGTTGTCGTACTCGAGGAAGAAGGTGTCGTAGTTGAGCGTTTGGAAGAACTTTTCGGCGATCTTTTCGTAGGAGCCCTCGCTGAAATGCATCGACTTGGAGAAGTTGCCTGAAGAGGGTTAGTGTTTGAGCGATGTGACACGGATTGGGATGCTTACCTCTGCAGACGTGAAGACCAACGTGGAGACCCTCAGGTCGGTCGGCGATGGCGTCGTTGTGAGCCTTGAGGTAAGTGTCGAACAGCTTGTCGGGGTCAACGCCCTCATCCTTCAGGGACTGAAGCATCTCATCGGAGCAGAAGTAGGCAAGGGTGGGGTCGTCGATCTGGATGTTTCGCACACCCTCATCGTAGAGAGTCTTGAACTCCTGACGGTAAGCCTTGGCCAAATCGGCAAAGAAATCCTCGTCGTTGGAGTAAGCTTCGGGGCTGTAGCACTTGCCAGAGGCGAGTCGCAAGTGGAAGTAGCAAGGAGGGGGCATGGTGAACTTGCACTCAGCCCACTGCTCACGAGGAACACACTCGCGCAGCATCTTCCAGTTCTCTAGGTAAGGGCTCTTCTTGTACTCAATCTTGGACTCGCAGATAGCGGCCATAGGGTATTGCTTGCCAGCCTTCTTAAGGGCAGCGATGGGTGGCGCAGAGAGGCGCACAAGGTCCCAGGGGACAGGCTCATATTCCTTGAACCCTCCTAGACGCTCGAAAAAGCCGCCGAAGTAGTACTTGCGATCAAACTCGCCGGAAGAGATAGCGCGAACGCCATGTTCTTGCTGCTTCTTGACGATATCGGCAATAGCAGCCTTTTGAGTGGCGACGAGCTGCTCGGGGGAGACTTGGCCGGCATCGGCCTGCTCCTGAGTGCGCGATAGCGACTCTGGTCGGATCAGAGAACCGATGTGATCAGCGTGGAAGGGGAGTTTTGAGACGGACATTTTTGCAGCGAATTTGAAGAGCAATTGAGTGCCATCATGGCTGCTTCTTGAGTCTTTTTATATCATGGGCATGATGACATGGGTAAGTTGAAGGGTCCAATCAACGATCCAATGATGGTTGCTTTGGGAGTAGAGCTCCATTTCGACCCCTCCCCCCTCTGTTGATCTTCGGCAATCAACAACGGCAGATTTTATTCATTGTCATGATCCATCATGACCTTATCATTCAGAAATAATATGGGCTATCGTCGTTTCGATATTGCAATTGAATTAGCTAAGCGTAGTTATTGTCAATTGACGAGATTTGGAGTCTTGGTTCATGTACCTGCAGGTAGTCATGATGGACATGATGAGTGATTGCAGCACTTTAGCTCAATTCTTTCAGGGTCCAGGGTCTGCCAGTCAAAAAGAAAAAAGGAGAAAATTATAAGAGAAAAGGCTGAATTATCCAAGGGTCTGATGAATAACTCAAGGGTCAAATTGATGATGCTTACATCTTGACTGTCGGTGTTGACAAGAGTTGTTTTGATCTGTACCCAGCAGGGGCAACAATCCTTTTCAAATCCTCAGGAACGACAATGCCAAAGCAACGTCTGAAAGGGCAAGTCTAATGTCTCACACGAAGCATGCGACGATAACCAAAAAGGCTACCTGCATTGCTACTTTTTTGCCAAGACAAAAGAAACAAAACACGGTGAGACGTTCAAAGCAAGGGAGACTGACTCAACATACGATCCCTCCCTTGAGAGGGCTTGAACATCCCGTGAAATGTTCGAGGTCAAAATAGAGAAATGTTTTAGCCTTCACATAGCTAATTTACTTACAAGCCATAAAACAACAGGCTTGCATAAGGCGACAAATGAGGCCTCGCCCTGACATGACAAGCGATGCAGAGGAAATTAGTAAACCCGTATGGCGTTTTTATGTCTATCGCCATTCAAGCTTAAAACAAGCTCCGATCAAAAGCGGGAATACATTCCACGTACTAGCATGTTTTACATCTTGTTAAGATTGCGGCTTAAATATAGAATAGGAGATTAGACAGAGGCGAATTGCTGATGTGATCGTCAGGTACAACCAGATATTCCCCTACCGACATGACTCTCTGTGCAACGGCAGCCCCTTGGGAGGATTTTTACCTTGCATGAGGTCTTGTATTACACATGACAATGGCAACGCCTTGGCACGGCACGTTTTGGGCCGGACCGGAGGGAGCATGACTCTGGTATTGTAACAGCCTCATGGAGGAATTGAAGGCTCCTGGTGCCCTCAGACTCGCGTCATAGTTTTGGTCTATACAGAATACGGAGTAGTTGGGTGGTCAATGAGAGCCGCCAAGACTCGGAACTATTCTGCCGAACTAAGATCGACTATCTTGACTGTGCACAGACACTACCTATCGTGATATGCATGATATGTCAAGCATTTGACAAGCTTCCTTGGGGTTTAGGGATCTACAGTGGAGTTGACGACTGTCCGCTGTGTCGGATCTAACAATAATTTCCATACAAGAATGCGGATCTTGTATAGGGTTAGAGAGGATATCATCCACTAAACAATAATACTGAATCTTTGTTGGTGGTTTGATGTCCAAGTTCTGACGTGAAATCTCTTCACTTAATAGTAGACAACAATCCTTTGCCGTCGCATATCGCTACGATTTCTAGGTAGAACATCTAGTTTGAACATCCTAAACATTCAATCATTTCTGTTCAATGTCAGATACTATCATTATGAAGGCATTCATAGAGAACATGATCGTGAGCTTCATTTAGGTAGGTGTTGAACAGAAACTACCCTGTACTGGGATCGACCTCCACTAAACCCCTAAGCCACGGCGCCTGCCCCACAACAATTTTCGGCCCGCATTAACTATCAGGAGCTATCGACTTGCTGTTTCAGTGTCTTTCAGCTTCTCCCTTGGTAAGACCAACCTTTTTTCTTCTGCCATCACCGCAATTTCCCTTGTGTGTGGACCGCATTCTAGCCTTTGGCTTGTGTTGATGCGCTGTATTGTCTCTGTCTGTGACCCGATAAGCAAGACTTGCTCGAGATATGCATCAAACCAGCCGGATGCCATTTCCCCGGACCAAACTAAAGAATGTTTTCATCCACTTCAAGGGAGGGGAATCAACAACGGTCTCAAAGCCATCGCCGATCTTTGCCGCTCATCTCAAGCGCTGAACCGCTGAAAGCGAAGGACATGATTATACTCAAGTGAGTATAGTCAGGGCAATGGCGCTGCCGTCGAAGCCATGAAACACCACCAGATATAATCTGCTATTTTCTGTGACCAATGACGTACATTCCCAACTGACAAGGCCAAACGTTTCTGGCATATCTCGAGATATCAACGAGGAGGGACTTTTGGAAGTTGTTTCTGACACGCTGTTTTGACGCATTCAGGAATGGGAGCAGCGCTTGCAGAGAGATTATTCTCTTGGCGACCAAACTGATATGCGCGTACACCGCTTACTATCTCTCAGAGACAAAGGCAAGCATCACGAGGAATTTCGCTCCTAATTCGGAGTGTTGGAGAAAAAAAGGAAGTCCCATCTCCTTTGAGGGATGCTCAACAAGAATCTGCCAAGAAAACAAAGCACCAAAGGACCTTGGAGGAGTGTCTCAGTAGACACTCGGTGGCCTCCTCTATGCAACTCACAGGCTTCTCTACGACCGAGTGAGATCGGAGCTATCTCAATACATGCTAACCTGGAATTTAGAGTAATCTCAGCACATGTGCAGCTCAAGCAGCGGGGATTTTCGGCAGCACGCAGCCAATGCCAACTACGTCCCTCAAGTGTGGAGTGAGACATGTCAAGTCAGGGGCATCGCATCCTTTGCTTGTTGGACCACAACGCCATGTCTCAACCGTCACGGCACACTCGACTCTGTTCGCGTTAGGCTCGATGCATTCGTCGACGAGGGCACACTGGCGGACTATGTGCGGGCTTGGTCTGTGATTCCACAAGGGAGACCATACAATCTCAGCCTCCAGTATGGGACCGAATCTTGTATAAAGAGAGGGCTTGATTCCGGCCAAACAACAATTTCTCTTTTCTCAGCATCAAGCAATTCAAACATCCTCGATCCCTTCGCTTCCTCTTCCGAGAGCTGTTTCCAGTCGTTACCCCCCCAGTCATTCGCTCATAAGAATCAACCAACAACAAAATGCGTTACGCAGAGATCATCGCCCTGGCCATGGGCAACATGGCCGCGGCTCAGTTCAACACCATGACCTTCTCCAACAGCACCACCGGTGCTATCGAGACTGGTACTGAGACTGGCACCTCCACCGGTACCGAGACTGGCACTGCTACCACCGGTACCGCTGCTGAGACCACCACCGCTGCTGGTGGCATCGGAAACCCTGATGGCTTCAACTTCCTTGGCTGCTTCTCTTCTGAGAACGGCTTCCCCGGCTTCACTCAGGCTTACTCCAACGAGGAGAACGACTCTGAGCAGTGTGCCGAGGCTTGCTTGGGCTCCAACTACTTCGGTCTCTACGACAACACCTGCTACTGTGGCGGCAGCTTCGATTTCGCCAACTCCAACTCTGTCTCCACTGACCAGTGCGACATCACCTGCCCTGGCAACGATGCTGAGAACTGTGGTGGCCTCACCGGCGATGCTCTCATGCGTCGACAGGTTTCGGTCAACGTCCTTCTCTCCATTTACATTGCCATCGGCATCAACCCTGGCGAGACTGACACTGTCATTAACACCGACTTCGTCACCGAGACCCTCCCTGCTGTCACCACCACTGCCACTGTCACCGAGACTGAGGACGGTGTCACCAAGACTGCCACTGTCACCCAGGTCATCCCCGTCATCCCCACCAACATCATCATCATCTGCTACGGTAACTACTGTGCTCCTCAGGTTCACTGCCCTACCTGCACCAAGTGGCAGATTGTCTGCCACGATGGCTTCTGCGCTCCCGAGGAGTGCTACGACGATACCTGGCACCAACTCAAGATCTGCAAGAGCGGAAAGTGCTACTACGCCGACTACAAGGATGAGGAGTGCAACCAGCGCATTGTCTGCTACGGCAACAAGTGTGAGCGTGACCAGCACTACTCTATCGACTACGCTCGCAAGTTCGTCTGTGATGTTGATGAGGACCGCTGGTACTTCGATGAGTGCAAGGACGACTGCTACACCTACGAGAAGTGCTCTTACGGCGAGTGCAAGCCCGTACACCCTCCCGTCCACCCCGTCCCTGCTCCTCACCCCAAGCCCATCGGCAAGCCCCCAGTTGTCGTTGTTCCTGAGCACCCCGTCAAGCCTGAGCACCCTTCGCACCCCAAGCCCGAGCCTGAGCACCCCGTCAAGCCTGAGCACCCTTCGTACCCCAAGCCTGAGCCTGAGCACCCTGCTCCCAAGCCCGAGACTCCTTCGCACCCCAAGCCTGAGCCTGAGCACCCTGCTCCTAAGCCCGAGACTCCTTCCAAGCCAGTTGCTCCCAAGCCTGAGCACCCTGAGCCTGAGCACCCTGCTCCTAAGCCCGAGACTCCTTCCAAGCCAGTTGCTCCCAAGCCTGAGCACCCTGAGCCTGAGCACCCCGCTCCCAAGCCCGAGACTCCTTCCAAGCCAGTTGCTCCCAAGCCTGAGCACCCTGCTCCCAAGCCTGAGACTCCTTCGCACCCCGCTCCTGAGCCTGAGCACCCCGCTCCCCCTGCCCAGACTGGCTCCAACGAGAAGCCCGAGAAGCCTGAGGAGCACCCCGTCGTCACCGCCGGTGCTGCCCAGAAGACTTTCGCCGGTGTGGCTGCTGCCATTGCCGGTTTCGCTTTCCTCCTGTAAAGCGTAACGTCTCTACTTCTTTAATTCAACCCCCATTTCTTCATCACGATGATGGTAATGGCGGTCTTGCCAATTGGCACGGTTTAGCATTCTCACTCACGGCTTTGTTTTGGCTTGCTACGGGCAAGAGCAAAAACATGACATGTGTAACGTTTAACGTTCTTGGTTCATTCTTACACCAGTCGATCTTCAACTTTGGGTTTAGAGTACAGGTCTGGGATTTCTGTTATGGATAGATTAGACTTGTTTTTCGGTCCCAATTTCGATGGTGGTTACTTTTTGGCGATTAGAAATTAGTAGAATTTCGGCTTTAATATGGCTTATGACTCTTATCTTTATTCTCTCTGTGTTTTAACTGTGATTTGTGATGTCTATTTCTCATAACACGACCCGGCCTTTACCCTTCTTTACTTTCGCTCTCGTGATGTTTTTTGCTTTTGCTTTTGCTTACATGCAGATTTGTCTCAAGTTCATCAGAAGCAAAGAACTTGAGACTTATAGTGAGCCCCTGCAGATGTAAAGGAACATGCAGGGGCACTCTTTGCACGACACAGCGAATCAAGCTTATGTGTAACCATAAGCACATGCCCGACGTTGAAAGGGTGTGACCCTCTATCTCAATCTCGCTGTCCCGACCGACGGAATAAGAGCAGGGGACGGTTAAAGGTGATGTGGATCTGGACTCCATCCTTCCGACAGTGCGGGTCATGAACTTTTGTATCGGCCGAGTTGTCCCAAGAGAAGACATTATCCACTATCGTCAAGAAGTCCGTGCTGACGCTATGAGGACAAAGGTCTTTCTTCATGATGACCTTTCATGTGTATGAATAGATATATCATTTGGCTCTTTCAGTAATGGAAGTAAAGTGCGTTGATGCATACTGCCTGGGTCAATAATCTGATGCCAGTTCGGAGTAATAGCGCGATGCCTCACAATCAGATCTACAGCTCGATATCGTTCACCTCGTGATGGAACCTAAAATCAAGGTTTTACAAAGAGCCCCATTCCAAACGAAAAGACTCGAGCACGGAAAGGATACCCCTGCCGAGATTATACTAGCAGGAAACCTTCTCATCCACTCTTCTTAATTTAGGGTCCTGTAACTCGTCTGAGAGACCGAGAGGGGCCAGAAAACACAGACCGAGGTGGTAATGGCAAGGAGAGCCTGGTTGTTCCGAATATGCCATGTCAGATGTCAATTTCTAGAAAGACGACAATTACGTAGACGACTATTGTCGTACCGGCACAAGGGAACGCCAAGGTATGCAGTATGAGGCCATCCAGACTTCGTATAAGAACCATGTCATTGTTCTGTCGGTCTGTCATTATTGAGCTGTCAAAAAGATGCACCATCTAACGGAGAAAAAGACAAAAATGGTCTGATAAGTTTGCTTCAAGAAAAAAGCATGTTAGGTCTCTTATGATTGGAGGTATTTTTATTTGATGCGGGATGGTGCAATACGCGGTGGGATAGAAGCTACTAAACGAAGCGAAACCCAAGTCCAAGGAAGTGGGTAGTACATAACATGATCAAGGATGATGATTTGCCTGAATGAGTTTAGAATGCGACCTTTTTTGTCGTTGGCGAATATTCTGATTCTGGGCCTTCTTTTTGTACTTTCGCTAGTAAAGAGCTAGACTAACCATTATACTGGATCTCTTGATAGCCTCATAAAGGTTTGTCTATCTTTCTCCTCCTTTGGGCTTTTCAGTGTAACTGTAACCCTCCCCATGCAGACCCACGGACTGTGTGTGTTGGTTGGTGACAACATAAACATCCTTGTTGCAAAGGTAATGCGTACCAACAGCCTGGGACTGGACCCTCCCCTTTGGTCATCCGGGGGCAGCCACAATTGTAGAAAATTCCCAGAGTGTCGGTATAGCATGAATGGCATTGTTTGTTGGTGAAGAGTTGGATTATAGTGCATATACATATATCACAGTGATAGTGATAATGTTGATATCACTAACGAGGTCAATCAATCACTATCACATATATAAAGTGTATTTAATAATCATAATCATCAACAGGGACCCTCCCCTCTTTTTTTTTTAATTCTTCCTTGATGGCTTCTATTCCCATTATGTACTAACAATATCATAGTTCCCAACCTAACCCTAGTTAGTCTTGATTCGGGTCTCTTGTTTTATTTTAAACTGTTACCGCCCGTTCCCGTCAATCCCGGACCCTTGGTTCGTTACTTACTTTCCCTTTTCTTTTTCAACTTTGATCAATATCCTAGCACATCTTTACAAAAGTCATCTCAATCATCATTTTTTTATTTTACTTTTAGGTGCTGCTTAGATCTTTGGCTTGTGTCCAGACGTCAGGTATTGATTGATTGACCGAAGAAGCGCCTTTCTTCCCGCTCACGATACTTGCCGTACCTGCCTACCCGTGCTGAGTCTAACGTAGCGCATAACTATCTCCTTCCCGTTTCTGATCTTGAACCTTCTTCAAACTCTACTCTACACCAGTAGCTGTACCTCGGTTCAACACCAACTTCGACAATACAATATCTACCGTATGCGCACTCTCTCTCGGCGCCTCTACGCTCTACCACAATGAACTCGCCGCCGAACTCGCTTAACCGCCAATTCAACGATTCTTCACAAAAGGACGACGATTCTCAAACGACGCCATTCCACGATACACACAACCATCAATTCACTTTTCATCACCAAATGGTCCCCCCGTCGCCAGAATCTTCCATCATCTCTCCGCTCACTGTCGGTTCCACCCATGAAGCTGCCGTCATACAAAGCATTGAACGCGGCGAGTATGCCACCGACGACCTCGACGAAACTCGCAGCTTGACCGATAGCATACGACAACACATTGTCGACGGCGGTCTCAGATATCATTCTTATAAACAAGGGTCCGATAACCTATAAATACTCGTCTAGAGAAACAATCGCCTAACATACTTCTCTAGGAAATACCTTTTCCCCAACGATGAAGCTGAGCAGGACCGTGAGGAGCTCAAGCACAACGTGACTGTGTATCTATGTGATGATAGATTATTCTTTGCGCCCATTGAACGTGCTCTTGACCAAGGTGCCGAGGTGCTCGATCTCGGTACAGGAATTGGGAGATGGTGCATCGATCGTAGGGCTTCCCAAGACGACTCTAAAACATTGATGAGAGTACATGCATGGCTAACACCAAAATAGTTGCTGACATCTACCCCAAATCTCAATTCCACGGCATGGACCTCTCACCTATACAACCTGACTGGGTTCCCGAAAACGCCCTCTTTTTCGTCGACGATATTGAGCATGAAGCTGGCTGGACATACTCCGAGGACTCGTTCGATTATATCCATATCCGCCATACTCTTCATTCGATAAAGGATAGAGAGCAGCTTTGGGAGCGAATTTGGAAGTATGGTGACCAGTCTCGTTTCTTTGACTACAAGCTAATCTAAGCAGGCATTTAAAACCCGGAGGTCATGTAGAAGTCCAGGAATTTCTCTTCATAGCCGCATGTGACGACAACTCATGCGACGGACCCTATGCTTGGCGCGACTGGTGCAGATACCTAAAAGAAGGCATGGCTGCTCTCGGCACCGACATCCACGGCATCAACTACGTCCACGAAGAGCTCGCCCAAGCTGGCTTCGAAAACATCACAACAAATAGCTACAAGTGTCCCGTGGGTCCATGGGCAAAGAAGCCACGACTTCAAGAATGCGGCCATGTCATGCGCGACGTTGTAATGTGGGGTCTCGTTGGTCTATCCCGGCGTCCTTTCCGCGATGGTCTCGGCTGGACCTTGATCCAAATCGAAATGTTCCTCGTTGAGGTCCGCAAGTGCTTGATGGAGGAAGTCAATGGTCTACCGAGGTATCATACTTACTTCCCCTATTACAACATACATGCTCGGAAACCACTCAACGCACCACCATCGTCGGCATGACCGAACCATAGCTGAACTCTAAACCCACCTGGTTACGGCACAGCAGCGGCTAACACAAATAATGATTTAACGATATGTAAAACAACATGAAGCATTGGAAAAACTTCGGGAGTCTGGCTTGGCGTACATATAGGTTGCATCGGAAAGACATGAGCCGGTGGCAGTATATCACTTTCAAGGCGCAATTGGGCGATTAGATTTGTTTGGTATCCGTACACTCTTTTGATATCTTAAATATCTCGTTGTTATCTATAGTACAAGAGTATCAATTGCAATTACGTGACATTTACTCAGTCTACTGTTATCTTGCTCACCCAGTGTACAACCGCCATGAAAGAAGCATTCACCATAACAAGTCACGTATAACAAGTCCAAATTTAACAAGAAATTCTGTTCATTGAAAAGGGTATGTATGGGTATTCCTCCTCCACCCCACATCTGTTCTGTTCTGTTCTGTTCCATCCGTCATATTACAGTGTCTAATAGTGAAAGGTCGTATGTACATAAAGCATACACATCTGCTGCTGCATGCAGTCTATGATAAAAAACTGGCTAACTCATCTCGCCAATCTAGAATAGGTATCAAAAAAAAAAAATCCACCATCATTTTCTTTCTTTCATCTCATACACAGTACAAGACAATTTTTCTTTTCGTTTAAGCCTTCTTGGCCTTCTTCTTCTTGAAGGTCTTCTTGGGCATACGCGCAAGCCAGTAGATGAATAGCGCGGCAGCCATGTTGAAAATGATGTAGACCCAGAGAAGACCAAAGTTGCGCCATCGGTCGTTGTAGTCGATGTTGACGCCGGCGAGGTAGGTGTTTGTCTTGGAAATGGTACAGAACTCGCAGTTTTCTGTAACATCAGGGTTCACAAAATACCCTCCAATTGCGTCTATGTAGTCGCCCATGTACTCGGTACAGGTCATGTTCGAAGGAGGGTTGACGGGCACAAGCTCATTGTCGGCACATGTGACGTCTGTGTTGGCGACTCCTGTTGCTAACATCCCCGCCACTAAATATGTAAATGGCGATACGTAATTCATCTGACGTTCTAGATTAGTGTTGTTCAGTAGTAGGCTGGAATTGTGAAAAACTTACAAAGGTCCAGAAGCCGGGGAGAGTATCCTTGGGGGCGAGGACACCACAGAAGATCAGGCAAAGCATGAAGAGCAGGTTGGCAACGTTGGCTCCACCCTCGGCAGTTTCGAATCCAGCGATAATCATGGTTGAGAAAGTAGCTGTGAAGAGTAGGAAGGCCAATAGAAACAGGAACATGAGGGCGCCACGCTCGGTGGTTTGGCCAGCGTCAGAAGCGTTCTGGTAAAGACCGACAGGATAGTACCATGCACAATACATGATGACAGCCATCAGACTGTTCCAAGGAAGTTCGACGATGAGTTGCGACAGCATAAATATCTTCCACGAGTAGACCTTTGAAGGACGTTCGCGGACCTCATACAGAGAACGTTGAATGACGAATTGAGGCATAGACTGTTGTACCAGTTGACCAAAGATGGTGAGCAAGTTGAAGATAGCAAACATTTGGTTCTGGAGACCCTGGATAGTGTTGGGAGCCTTGAAGAAGACGAAACCGATGAAGAGAGCGACGAGAGAGCAGAGAGCGGCCTTGGAGTAGATATAGACAGGAGTACGCCAGTACTGCTGGAACACACGGTAGAGGACCTCCTTGAGTTGGACCATGAAAGGAGCAGCGAATTCGCGGTAGCTACCATCGTCGACGTCGGTATCCTCGATGCCCTGCTTCTCGGCCTTGATACGTTCGAGCTCCGTCAGGACTTCGTGGTACTCGGGACTGTCGCGCCAAGTTTGGAACCAGTCGAGGTCGGTGTGAGATCCGGGAGCAGCACCAATAACTTCCAACATCCATTCGGCGGGGTTGGCTTCAGGAGGACAAGTATGACCGCTCATGCGTTCAAAGTAGCTAGTCATGGTATGCGAATTTTCTCCAATATCGCCGAAGTACACGGTCTTTCCACCCTTGGCGAGGAAGAGAAGTCGGTCAAAACGCTGGAACAACATAGCAGATGGCTGATGAATAGTGCAAAGAATGGCTTGGCCAGCGTTTGTCAACTTCTCAAGAAGGTCCAAAATAGCCCAAGAGGTTTGAGAGTCAAGACCAGAGGTAGGCTCGTCGACGAACAACAGCAGAGGAGGCTTGGCAGCGAGTTCGACACCGATAGTAAGACGCTTACGTTGCTCGACGTTGAGACCTTCACCGGGAACACCAACGACGGCGTCGGCATATTCTTCCATATCGAGCAGCTTGATGACCTGCTCGACATAGTCGAGCTTCTCTTCCTTGGAGACGTGAGCGGGCTGGCGGAGGAGGGCACTAAAGCTGAGGGCTTCTCGGACGGTGGAAGTTTGGAGATGCAGATCCTGTTGCTGGACATAACCGGTCTTGCGCTGGAAAGACATGTCTCGGGGGTTACCATCAACCAACATCTCGCCTGTGATAACACCCATAGAAGTACGATCGGCCAAACAATCCAAAAGAGTGGTTTTACCCGCACCAGAAACACCCATAAGGGCAGTCAGAGTACCGGGCTTAACCCAACCGTCAACGTGATCCAAAATGCGGCGAGTCTCGTCCTTGATCTTGACTTCATAGCAGACATCGTGCCACTGGAAAACAGAGGTCTGCTCCTGGAGCATACCACCAGGCTGCTTAGTTCCACTGGCTCGGCTGCGGGTGCGCTCGGCAGTAACCATAGGACCGATGTGAGCCATGGCAGCTTCAGGGTCGCTGTGCTTCTTCTCAGCGTTGGCAACAGCGGCAGGCTTGTGGCCACGTCGGTAGACCAAAACTTCGCCCTTGGACTTCTTCTCAGAAACAAGTTCGGCAGCAGTCATGTAGGTAATAGTAAAGAGGATAATCCAAGCAATGACAACACCAAAGTTGCGCCAGCGGTTCTCCCACTTGTAGCCGAATTGCATCTCAGCGTAGCGGTCGCCATTGACTGCAGACTTTCCAGGTTCGGCACCGACAGCACTGCAGACGCGGCTATCCTGAGGAACATCGGTGTATCCAGGGATAGGGCTGGGGATAAACTGGTTGCACTCGTAATCTCGGTTGTGGAACTCGTTGACAACAACAGCCTCGAAAGCGTAGGCAATAGGGTCAATGTAGTAAAGCCACTTGCACCATCCGAGCATGTAACGCTTGGGAATGACGAAACCAGTAAAGATGACGAGATCCAGAATCAGGATAGCAGCGGGAACAAGAGCCTGGAAGAGACTGCGAGTAGCGGAGGCGATGGTACGGAAGATCATGGACATGACCAAAACGACAACGAAAGACATCAGGATGAAGAAGAAGAAGGCTCCCGGTTCGCGTTTCAAGTTTGTCATGAAATAAAGCGTAATGTTGAAGACGATCGTATTGGCGACTTTGTACGGTAGATCACAAAGCATCGAGGCGATGGCTTCGGCTGACGGATGATATAGAGCGTACCGAGAGTGTTTTTCCACGATTGGACGTTGCGCGTACAGGGCCAAAATCTATTCACAGTTAGCATTGATCGTGGAACCAAGTTCCTGCGGACTTACCTCAAGAGCACTAGCGAAAGCGTTCATCAAAACAGCAAAGAAGAGGAGAGCACCACGCTGGAAGAAACTGCTTGAAGTCTCATCCAGGTTATAGAAGACGGAACCGATAATAAGAGCCATGACAAAGTTACCAATAAGAGAACCAACGGTGATACCAGGGTCACCCTTGAGTCGCAGCCATCCACGCCACAGACAAAGCTGAATCTGCTGCATGTAGGAGAGGGTGTAGGGAGACTTCTGGCGTTGACGCTTAGCCTGCTGGGCCTGCTTGGAAGCACGGAAAGCCTCGGCATCAGGACCATTGATGGGGTGAGCAGTCTTGTAGTTCTCAATTTCGACTTGAAGAGCAGCATACTCGGCGCTATTCTTCCAAGCAGTCGCAAACTCATCGGGGGTGCGGGGAACCTTGCCCTTGAATCCCTCTCGCACGATTCGCTCGTTGGGAGCGGTCATGGAGGTGAGGAAATCAGGAGTGGTCTGACGAGCAGGGCACTCGAAACCCAAGCCGACAAAGTACTCCTTGGCAGCATCGGCGCGACCAAAGAAGATTTGTCGACCCTCGTAGATGACGGTCGCCTTGTCAAACAGGTCGTAGGCGCTTTGAGGGGATTGGTAGATGGAAACAACAGCGGTGTTGTTGAAAAGTTCGGTTTGCAGACGGAGGGTTTTGCAAAATTCGATGGCGTTGGCAGAGTCGAGACCTCGAGTAGAGTTATCCCAGCACTGCAGAGGAGCTCCAGACAGAGCAGCCTCGGAAATGGTGACACGCTTGCGCTCACCGCCAGAGACACCACGGATGTACTCGTTACCGACGCGGGTGTTGACGGTGTGAGAAATACCGAACATGGCCATAACGACATCGCGGAGATGATCGGCGAAATCGTTCCTGTTCAAGCCTTGGGGAAGCTCACGGGGCTGTCGAGCGCGGGCGGCGAAGGTGAGGGTATCGCCGACAGACAACATGGGGAAATGAACGTCGATCTCGGCGGTGTAAATGGCTTCACCTCGGTGGTGAGAGTGCATCTCCTTGGCGGACAAACCTGTGACGCAGTTAGTGATACTGATTCCGGCGCATGTAGGTACAGAAGAGGAGTGTTTCACACGAAAGCCCGCGTTGCTCAATTACAAGCGCGATCGAGTTCGTGAAACCAAAACACGCCTCTTCGCGACTTCACTTACCCTGGTAGTTAAAGTATGAACCGTCGTCAACGTAGATACCGTTGAGCTCACCAGCGATGGTCTTGAGGGTGGTGGAGCAACCAGCACCAGGAGGTCCAAGAACGACAAGCATCTCACCAGCGTGGACAACACCGTCAAAGTTGCGCAGAATATCAATGCGCTGTTGTTTTTTGCCGGTAACTTTGCCAATAACATCTTGAAGGCCAAGCCAGACGTTACCAACGTCGGCCTGGTAATCGCTGGCGCCACCATAACCGTAAACGTTGAGGTTCTGGTAGCAAACACCAGCGGATCGGAAACTGTGACCGTCCTGGCGCACAAGTTCAACAACAGACTTGGCCCATTGGCGGGCGTTGAAGTTGGGGGAATTGGGGTTCAGAGGTGAATCCTCGCCAGCCTGGAAAGGGTTCTGTCCGCTGGGGTGATTGGCAGAAGCATGAGAATAAGATCGCGCGAGGGCCTGAACAATAGAGGTTCTTCGCTCCATCTCAGAATCATCCTCGTCGTCGCCCTTGCCTAGAGTGTCGGCAGGTGATGAGGTGGGCGGCTTCTCGTTAATCGCTTCATCGGTTGAATTTTGGTGATCGGCGAGCGGCACGTTATGGCCTGTTGAGCCAGCGCCAGGAGCACCCTGCCTTGCAGCAGTGGCGTCGTTGTTGGCGTTGATCCCGTAGAGAGCCGACATTGTGAGTTGTGACGGCAGAATCTACTAAAAAGAAAAGAGATCTCGCAATTGAGTCTCGTGGGTTGAGTAGTGACGACCCAGTAGAAGGGGTGTTTCCGTATGCGATGCGAAAAAGGGTATTCGTTGTTGGTGAGATTATATAGATTAAAAAAACAAAACAATTAAAGGGTATTAAAAATGTTTTGAAGGATCGACAGAGAAAAGACAGTCGATCAAGAAGGATCAAGTAATCCTATAAGACGTGTAAGAAAAAGGAATCAGAGTCAAAAACGAGGAGGGAGACAAGGAGAATATGTAAAGTCGGCCGAATTGGTTGTCATCCCAGGCTTCTTCTCAAACAGAATGGAGATAAACTCGTGTGGGTCGGGCACTAACCGTAAAGCGAAGTATAAACGACAGCGGAGGGGTGACGACTAAATTTCTAGCGCGTCTTTTGGAAGTGCAATCGGATGCGGCTACGACTCTATTTGTCGCTGTCAGTGTCAAGCATACGTGAGGGCGGCCGCTCTCCAACATGGGCGTCATGACACTATATATCTACAGTCACTACTCTACTCTACTCATCACTGACGACACTCTCTCAAAACATCAACTGACTCAAAAGCATCGCCACGTTGTCCTTATTCCTTCAAAGTCGATCACTCCGACAATCATGTTTGATCATGTCTACCAAAGTCCGCCCCTGCAGACATTTTCGCATGCTTACAAGAACCCGACCCGACAAGGGGTGTGCAAAACATTTCGAGACCAACAAGCTCTTAAGCATTATCAAAGCGCAGCGCAGCGTATGAGCAAATATGAGTAAGAGCGAAAACTGTACTAAAGCGGATAACGGGTTGGCTTCAAACTCCGACACCAGTTGGGGCTAACAAGCGAAGAATCCCGGGAATGAACTCTATGTATTTATGCCCCACCATGCAACTCCGCGACGGGAACCTCAGAGTATACCTATACGTACTCCTGAATGGTGTAAGAGAAGTACAGCCGTTGTAAACACTAATGGTTAATGGTTGCGATTGGGGTTCCAAGGCTCACATCAGCCAGTGAACATAATATGAGAATTCTTACAAGTAACATCCATGTCTTGCGTTGGACATACCCGGTCAAATCAAACGGCTCTGATGCATTCCAACTTTAATTCTTTGACCCGTTTGTGTACCTTTGTACCTGAAAACCCTCTAAAGATCTTCAACCACAATTCGTATTCCCTTGTCGTGGCGGGCCTAACTACGTAACATCGACTTCAATTGCCGTGACCTTCATTATTGAGTTCTCCTTAAAAAGACGATCCTCCTTCGCTTCTCTCCACAGATGAAAACTCCTTAATTCCTTCAATGTCAAGAAAACTTGAAAGCGAAACCGCGTACTCATAATTCGGGGTCTTGTCAAAACCCGTCTCCCGCCAACCAATCAGCATACATATCGGACGAATAATCTCCCCGGTAATTACCCTGATTGGTTGGTTTAATCATTTTGGTGTTGACAGTCTCACTCACCCAATAGGTACCTATCCTTTCCTCCGGGTTGAAAATGAGCCGATAAGTATTCATAAATGTCTTGGCCGTCAGCATTAAATATGCTAAATTCCCCATGTGAATCTTCGTTCAGTGACTGTTGTAATAGGCCTGTGGTTGGGAGTCTAGTGCCGGTAAATGTTTGGTGGACATGAATTGACTCTTCGGGGTCTTGTAAGGATCCGACAGTCCGTCAATGAGTACCCGCTAATAAGAAAAAGGGTGTCTTATTTCCACTTTGATTGTTGTCAATGGCAATTGGGCCTAGAATTCTATTCTATTCTTTTCTAATTTAATAACTGACCCTTTTACGGAGCTGAATCCGATCGATGGTGATGCACAGTTGGTACCAAGATCAATCGCCCATGATTAGATCCAACGTTGCAATTGAGTCAGATTGAGCCAGTTTTATGTCAAATTAGTCTTTGGGTTACAGTACAAGTAAGCATGCATTTCACATCTTCGCCATATCTCATCTCAATGAGGTTTATTCACGATAAAATTGGGCCAACTGTATGTATCCGTGCCTTGTCGGATACAAATTTGTTTGCTTTTCGATCGGGGTAATCGAGATCCGATTAGGCTACTCTTAATTGTGATCTTGGCGTTGAAGATCCCTGAAACCCTTTTTTTGCTTCGAGTGCATTGTCTTGTTACAATGCTACGGAAAGATATGTACGCAACGTCTTTCAGCTGGTCATCAACTGCTATTTACCACAAATAGGGCAAAGTGTCTCCCAGGTCTTCTCTTCTACCATGGTCGTAAACATAACGCGATCTTTAACTGCGTGGAATGCCAACTCCGCACTTCTAATTACACACGACAAGGGTTCCTCACCCAAAATAACCTCCACGAACGCGAACGCGATCTTTCCGAGTTCACGGGACAAGAGACCCCTCCAATCTTACACCTCATCTCAAGGTCCCTGCAACATTAACGTCTCTGTCTCCTTTCGTGCATGCATGGCCTGACAAGGGCATGGTCGATCATAGAGACGGGGCCCGCTCCGCAACAAAGTCCGCTCAACTAACACCAAGACTATACTGCTAAACGGCCTCCGCATACTCTTAAACGAGCTCAATATATTGGTATATCAACGTAGACATAAATGAGCGTGTTTTAGGTGTGGCTTTGTTTGTCCGCAATCGTCCGTCTTACTCCTCCGTTTATGCAGGGATCAAGCTGAGCGGATACTGTGCTTCATTACATCCGTCAGCTTTCGGATGCTGACTGCATGTTATTGAGGGGTGTATTTGCACTTTCACTTTGTTCGGATTCTCAGCAAGCCGTATGGGTCCTAGAAAAGTCGGTCTCTTAGTCTAGGGATACAGAAATAAACAGTCTAAGAAAAAAGGTCTAAGTAGCATAAACTTGTATATTAATTTGGTCTCCCAAGATTCCATTCTGCTACCCTGAAGGGGACTACACGTCTGTTTATTCTGCAGTATTGAGCTGTAAGCCCGTTAGTAAGTGCTTTCGTGTGGAACACGTGACAGCACATTTAACCTCCAGCCCTCACAGCAACCACCTCGATAGCACAACTCTTCTCCAATATTTTTGCAATAAATCATCTAGGCCTGTCATATCATGTTTCTTATAACACGGCTGTTTAACCCAATACCAAGGGTGGCACAAGACGTTGTTGTAAACATTATGCAGAGTTGATGAACAACACCCAAGTGTCAGAGTAAAGGTTCATATCCTAGGGCCTTTCACGAACCTTCAACACACACAGAACGTGACATGCTTGTGGGATCATGTGACGCTGCCAATGAACATGGTAGGAAGGCTTTATATATTAAGTTATCTTGTATCCTAAGTAATGAAGAGTGGGTGGTACAGTGGGAATCCGTACCTACAATCCTAAAAAAAACCTAATATCTCTAAAAATTCGCTCCTATAAACAAGATCACCCCACTATCCAACCACTCTTCATTTTTGCAATTTCTCGGTTCGAAAACACATCATGGCATTGATCTATGACATGTTCAACATGGTTTGTCATCTCGTGACCCCTTTCCAGACTAGGTACCCTAGGGCAAAAGACACATTCTTCTCAACACCATGGGACTCAGGCACACTTCGTCAGGGATTGATCGAAAAGGGTAAATATGGTCTTTATTTTTCCCAATCTATACTACCTACACATATGTGTGTTCTGGTGCGAGACAGATAGTGTGCTGACCGTGTGTAAGTGCGATGCCCCCGACTACTCGAGATTAACATATCAAGGACACAATATCCAGAGTGCCATTTTTTGACCGGAAAAGCACGAATTATTATCTGTACCTAAGTTTTATAAGGTGATTTATCTGATCTATCATCAATGGAGAGCGTTGTGGTGCAATGGCAACCGAACCCTAAAAAACCCTATAAACTTCTTCAAATCCGAACCTAAAAATTCCTTCACCCATTCACTTCCCGCTCTTCATTTTTTGCAATCTCTGGGTGAAACACACCTCGATGTTGAAACTGAAGATTTCCCACGCGATTGAAAGGGGCTCGGCTCATGACATTGCCAGAAGTACGCTCGCCCAACATCGAAAGACACCCCCTGAACTTGTGGAACTCGGACCCCTTTCAGGCTACAGAACTCGGGCTGACTATTTATCAGGTAATCATCGAAAAGAATACTTTTATCTTTCGATATATATGCTGCATGTCTTGTTCTGGTATTGTCTGTGTTCTGGTATGGTACAGGGCAGTATTGTGGTTGTGTACCAAAGCGACACTGTCGACCATCGAGATCAACACCACAAAGGCATGGTGGCCGAAATGTTGTCTTTGACAGACAGCACGTGCCCTACTGTCTCTACCTAACATTCATATAGTAAGTTATCTTACCATACTACCAGAGGAGTGGTGCAGTGGTATCCGTCCTAAAACCTATAAACCTCTCTAAACTCCGAACCTAATCTCCTTCACCCACTGCATCACTCTTCTTTTTGCATTTTCTGGGTTCGAATACCGTTAGTCATGCTCTACTGCCTCTACGTAACCTTTATATAATAAGTTATGTTACCATATTGTCGGAGGAGTGGTGCAGTGGGAATCCGCTCCTATACTCCTAAACAAACCTAATTCTCTAAAAAACCGCTCCTTCAAATACTCTCACCCCACTGCACCGCTCTTCTTTTTGCATTTTCTTGGTTCAGCCACATCCTTAGACCCTACTCACCCTTTATATGTTAAGTTATGTTACCATATTGCCAGAGGAGTGGTGCAGTGGGAATCCGCTCCTATACTATACCTACTCCTAAAAAACCCTAATTCTCTAAAAACCGCTCCTTCAAATACTCTCACCCCGCTGCATCACTCTTCTTTTTGCATTTTATGACATCGAAACCCATTGATGCCATCATGTATGAATAGTTTGTGTCATCTGTTCAGAGGCCACTCTCTTACATGCACCCCTTTGCAGATTTGTCACTGCTATAGTTTGGGGGGAAAGAAGAGATGAACGTAAAACTAATCGCTATATTGTTTCGTTTTTGATCTCAGTATTCTTGAATGTGTATTGATTAGTGAAGTGGTCAGTATCATCACTTTCATGAAGAACGTATGTTGCTCCGGGTTAGGTACACAGACAGCATGGGTATCACCATCTTGTTAAACACGCAGACCTATCAGTATCTATCCACGACCGGAAAGAGGCCAAACACCTAGGGGATGTAGTATGCTTCAATGACAGAATGAATGGGAACGCAATCATCCAAGAGGCGACCGACAGCTGCTGGCTTAACCGCCAGGTTGATCATCACGGGTAACAAGGACAAGTAAACTCCAAGAACACAGGGTATAGATTGCTAGATCGAGATCTCAAGCCATATGGACGTCTATATTTTTGTTTACAAGAAATTGATCCCAACACCGACCTGCAGTCCCTTGGTGGAAGCCTCTCCCTTTCTCAGAGCCAGAGGCAAGCTAAAGTTCAGCTCAAACCGCGCAACGGGGTGCGCGTATACCAGACCAACACCAGCAGCAACACTTGGAACACCGTTGAAAACCTCTCCAACAGCATTCAACAAGCCATTTCGGACATCTGATCCAGTCAGCTCTGTTGTGGCAGCGCCGCTGGAAGACTTCTTGGGGTCCTTTAGGGCGACGAGACGACCACCGTTGGCAAAGAGCTGGAATCGGAGACCAGAGTCGGGACCCTTGTAAGGTACAGGGAGGAGCATGTTGACACTGCCAGCAGCGAAGACATCACCTCCGACGGAATCGAGACCATCGTGAGGACCGAGGCCGCCAAGCTTGAAGCCTCGGACGTCTGTTGGTCCTCCAAGTTGGAAGCGATCGTTGACACGAGTGGAGCGAAGCTTGCCACCGAAATCATAACCGAGGGGGAGGGGAGAAAGCATGCCTAGTCGAAGTCCACCACCAATGGAGATACCTGTTCGTCCACTGATACCAGGCAGGGGGACAGGGACAGCACCGCCAACCTCGATCTCACCCTTGGAGAAAGCAACATCACCAGCGAGAGGACCAAAACCGGCGATCTCAAGACCAGATCGAATCATATAACCGCTCTGAGGAAGCTGGGGGTTATCGCGCCTCTCTCTGCGGAAGGTGTGCTTAATAGCGCTCTTAATAGAGTCACCAGCATCTGCTCGAACAGTCGCACTAGCATTCTCGGCCAAACCAGTAATTTGTCGCCAGATACCAGAGTACTCAACGGACTGCTGGTCACGCTGTTCGTTAAGCCAAGTAAATCGCAGGTTTCCACCCTTGAGAACCTCTTCATGCGATGCCCAAGGCTTCTCAGCAGCCGAAGCTAGACCCTCCAGTGATATCCTCATGTCAGGGTTGCTAAAGACAGGCGCAGTAAGGTTGGCGCTGTAAGCCGAGCGTGTGCGAGTACCAGCCTTGGCGTTCAACTCGAGCATCTCGGCACCACCAAACATATTTCGCCATAGCAGCGAACCGTAGGCGGAACCCTCTCCATTGCCGACGTCGGTACCAGTTTGCAGCTTGAACCGAGAAAGCTCTTTGACTCGGATGTCGATGTTTACATCGGTGGGCGAAGTGGAGGGATCTGTCTGCTGTGCGGATGTAAGGAAGACTTCGGGTTGAGGTTGAAAGATTTCTGTACATCGGTTAACTTGGTGTTGCGGGGTGAGAGTAAAAAAACATACGTAGACCGTCGAGCTTCTGGCTAGCAATGCGAAGGTTGTCCACGACACCACCAACAGTCGAGTTTTCGTTGGTCTTGTCGGAAACGAGTGGGTGGAAAATGGGGTTAAGGAACTCCATTCGTGTATTGACCGCACCATGAACTCGAAGCTCATTAACTGTCATGGGCGCCAACTGCTGATCCCCGATCTACGGAATTAGCTCAGATCTGAAAGATAGTCCAAGATTGTCTCAGAATCCTTACCACTTGAGCCATGCGCCGTTGCTTAGCTTCATCTTGGGTCTGTTGAAATTCAGGCCTCGACTCTGCCTCGTGCAACAAAGAACCGGTGTCGGAATGAAGCTTGCTGAAAGGGTCCATAGCCTATTGTAATGTCAGACATTTTGTCCTGCCCAAAGTTTTCAATTGAGATGTACTTACCGGACCTACAGTCGAGCCAGGAATTGCAGCCATTTTTTTAAAGCTCGACGAACCGAGATGTTAGTTTGCCCTCACGATGCCGTTTGGAAAGTGTCGAACCACATGGACCCTGGGCAGCTCCCAATTAACGATTCG
Organism: Fusarium sambucinum; assembly: GCF_050947815.1. Taxonomy (NCBI): domain Eukaryota; kingdom Fungi; phylum Ascomycota; class Sordariomycetes; order Hypocreales; family Nectriaceae; genus Fusarium; species Fusarium sambucinum. The sequence goes on along the minus strand of NC_139293.1, from coordinate 8,282,473 downwards.
GTACGTACTTTCCGAGCTCCGACCCTGACGGACAATCAATGTGGCTCGTCTCGCTTGTGGCGCTTAACCTCTTCCTGTTCTTGGTCCCTGATAAACTTCGTCATAGCGGCATGTGATGCACAGCCACACAGACAATCCGGACTTAGCGGGACCCCAGTGACTAGGTCCAGTGTACATCCTCCCTGTTCCTCTCTTGTTCATCTCAACTCACTACTTTCGTCTTCCCATCACTCTCACAGTATACATAGCATACCGAAGGATTACAATATTCGGAAAAGGCGCTCTCTTTCTTTCTTTTTCTACTTTCTTTCCCCAAACGACGATCCCTTTAAACTAGATCTTCTTTCAACATCTTGCGACTCACGCGACCCGCAATCTGTCCCATTCACTTTGGTATCTCCCAACACTTCTCCGTCGTCAGCATGGCTAGCAAAGCCGCCACCAAGCGTGTATGTATGATTGATCTTGTAATCGAATGCGCCTTACTGATTGCTTTAATTAGTTGACACGCGAATACAAAACCATCTCTGAGAACCCCCCTCCTTATATCGTTGCCCATCCTTCCGAATCAAACATCCTGGAGTACGTTACGTCACGTTTGAATCTCTTGGTCGCGAGTTGCTGACAGTATTACTAGATGGCACTATATTATCACCGGCCCTGAGGAAACACCGTATCATGGCGGCCAGTACTGGGGTACTCTTATGTTCCCCCCGAACTATCCCTTTGCCCCTCCCGCCATTCGCATGCACACACCCTCCGGCCGATTCCAATCCTCAACGCGACTATGTCTCTCGATTTCCGATTTCCACCCAAAATCTTTCAACCCGGCATGGGAAGTCTCGACCATTCTGATTGGACTACTGTCATTCATGACAAGTGAAGAAATGACGACTGGTTCCGTTTCTTGCACAGTAGCCGAGCGAAAACTACTTGCTGCTAAAACGCGTTGGTGGAACTCGACTGGCGGTGGCTCCAATACGAAGAGCAACCCAGCGAACAAGGGCAATGTCAAGGCTGGTGATGGCGGCGCCAAGTTCCGAGCAGAATGGCCCGAGGTTGATATTGAGAACTGGGAGTGGATGACTAAGAACAAGGTTGACCCTTTTACGGGCAACCGATTAGATGCCGATAACAACGGATCTTGTCGACCTCAGCTGGGCATCTCAGGGACCAGCGGACATCAAACACAAGCCGTTGTCGATGTTGTCAACCAACAAAGAGATGCGAGCACAGGATGGATATACCGCAACAAACTCCTTGTTGCCGGTGCGGCCATCTTCTTTTACGTTCTTGTCGCCAGGATCATTGCCGGCGACGAGTAATTTAGGGTTATAATAATGCGATGGAGTTTATGTTTACCTAGTGCTGGGATTTTTTATTTTGTCAATGACGGAGGCGCAACGTGGTTCAACACGCTATACACCTGTAACTCGTCTTAGTATGGCGTCCAGGGCATATTCAGCAAATGCTTTGATGGTTTATTGCTGACGATCTGCTTCGCGACAGGCAGGATTAGAGCAGCGACTAGCAGACAGGTAGATAGCAGTGGTTAATACAGCATGTAGACTTATGCAAGTGTGTTTTCAGTTTTAGCTTTGATGCAAGGGATCGGATCGTGAGTCAATCAGAGACACAATGAAGTAGGCAGCCATATTGTAGGCAACCAACATGAGATCTGCAGGCAAAAATCGATCTAGCCTATGAGCATAAATGCAAACAATGAGTAGGATATCGGAAGCCGGATGGCTGCTTCTTTGATGACTGTAACGCTCGACCTGTCCCGTTTGCTGAATGACGGGAGTGGACCGGGAGGTTCAGATTGTTGACTGCGCTAAACCAACTACTGCTAGGCCACTAAACCTTAGTGGATCTACTACCTGCGGGGAGGCTTCAAGAAAAATTGTGACGAAAGCCCCAATTTTTGTTACCTTGCGACTCGCTCCATCTTTGGAAGCCGTTGGAAGCAAACCACAAGCAGCACTGCAACGCACCGCAGAACCAAACTCGACATCATCATCACCCGGTGGTGAAAACCTTCGAGCATAATTCTTCCTCATCTAAAACTCTCCCCCACCGCTCTCAAGGTTGTTTCTCAAGCCTTGATATTTTTACACTCATTCCTTAATCCACCTTCCTTGAACCTATTTTCCCCAGCTGCTCCTGGTTGAGCTCCTGCTCTCCGCACAAAATACAGCTGCAACTGGACCCTCATTTCTAGTGCTTCGCCTGTTCCTCCGATTAACGGACACGATATCTCGAGCCCAGATTCGACAAAAGGGCACATCAGTTACCTCGAACGACGACTGCTCTCCATGCCTCTTCCTCTAGATCCGTAGAGCCTCCCTCCGAATCCTCAGTCGAGGTCTGGGCCACTGTCACTGTCACTGCCATTGCCCACCTCCCCCTCCCTGTTCGTCGATAACTTCCCCCGCGCCGAATCGTCAACGATCCCGCCCATCAGATGGCGCCCCAAAACGGCAAGTCTCACAACGGCAACTCGAAGCCTCGTCGACCTGGAGGGAGCAAGCTTGCTCAATCCTCCAAGCCTCTCCCGGCTATCCCACTGCCTTATGTGAAGCGTCAGGCTGCTCGGGCCAGTGCTGCCTCTGCCGCGACCCAGAAACCTGATGCGCCTTCGCCCTCCGAATTGAAGCTCACGAATGGCAATGCACCCACTGAGGTCAAGAAGGCTGGGTCTGTAGCTTCAGCTGCAGAACCTAGTTCGGTTTCCAGCCCTGCTTTGACTTCAGCTTCCAAAGCTGAGAAGGAGTCAGTTGAGACCAAGGTTGACAGTGCCCCAAAGTCAAAGAACGATACTACCAACCTTGTCAATTCTCACAATGTTTCTGGTACGTGCAAAAGCTCAAAGTTTGGTGATTGTGAACCTTGTAGCAACAAACTTACGAATGATTTCCCATAAATAGTCGAATCTGCCTCTGAGCATCCCACCACCGAGATCGAAAACGCCCACAAAAATCCTGCAGCCTCAAAACGTGCCGATCAGCCCACCACCAACAACAAATCTGATATTGGAGCACGAACCAACAACACCATTGACAAAATGGACGGGCCAAACGGTGTCGCGAGTAAGGGCGAAACCAAACCTCAAGCTGGTGAAGCGCCTCAAGATTATCAAGACCATCCCGACGCTCATAACCCCACTACAGACAACCACAACATTTCCAAGATGAAGTCTCGACCTCCCCCCGCTGTCCCTCCTGGCCGATACCAGATGCCTCCTGCTTTTCAACCTTCTGGACGACCTGTTGGGCCAACTGCGAACGGTGATATGCGTGGCCCTCGACCTCTGATGCCTAGTGGCCCACCTCTTCATCAGCCGCATCACAGCAATGGTAGCATTCATTTCGGTGCTTTCCATGGTTCGACAAGCTCATCTCCAGCTCCCTTGTCTGGAGGTATTGCCCCTCCTCCTGGTATGATGGGACCCAATGGCCAACCTCCCTACATGCCTCCTGGTACCAACGGATTCCCTCACATGATGCCCTACGATGTCCCTGTCACGACTATCGATAACTACGGTAGACCCACGATGGCTTATGTACCGGTGGATTCATTCCCTCCTTATGGCAACAACCTTGGCCCCTCCACCCCGCACAGCTACCATGATTCCCAGACATCCGGCCCTCCAGACGATTTCGGCGTTTACAACCATTTCGCTTCAGCACCAGTCCCCAACGGCATTTCTGGCCCAGGGGAAGACAACCAGTCGGCAAACTATCCAGGCAGAATGTTTGGAGGTCCTGACTACCCACAAATGATGCAGAATGCCGGTCCTCCACACATGATGTCTGGTATGGATGACGCCGAGGGTCTCATTGATTATTTCCAGCGACAGTTTGGAGCTCCCGAGTTCGCCGATTGTTTCCTAGAGCTTCAGTTCACGAAAAGGAGATCTTATCCAGTTCGTATTCCTGGTCACCGGATTATCTTCTCCCGCAGCTCTGAGATTGCAGGCGCAATGTCAAAGGGTCTTGCTAAGCCCAACAACGGCACACAGCTCCCCACTCTTATTCTTGAGACAGAGAGTAAATGGATTCAACCCGAGCCGTTCTACATTGCTGTCCAGCGCCTCTACGGACTGCCTTTGTTCACTCCGCCTCATAGCATGAAGCAGGGCACCACAGTCGACGCTGGGTCACTGACCGAACGTTTCGATTTTGCTCTTGGGTATGCTGCCTCTGGCCATCTTCTCCGCTGGGACGCAGTCACTCGACGTGGCTGTGAGCTGGCCATGGACCTGCTGGACGCGCAGACGGTGGAAAAGGCTCTGGAATTTGCATTGGAGGGACACCGAGATGAGGGTACACATGAAGCGTTCAAGTATGGTGACGGATCTCGAGCAATCCTTAGAGAGATTGTCTCTTTCATTGCCAACAACCTTCACCCCACCTTCAAACTTGACACTTCAGTTACCGACCCGTTGGGCTACGCTCGTCTCCCAGCCCAAGCTCTGGCTAGCAACGCCACAAACCGCAAGCTCTCACCCCCACCTATCGCCAGAGGAACATCAGTCCATCTCAAGGGACGTCGCTCTCAGCAAATTTCTGGTATCCAGTTTGGTGACCTTTCCTCCACTGAAAGCGTAATGTCACCAGGTTCGGACGCCTCGGGCGCATCTCAACCACAGCGAACCTCACTCCATGCTGTCCTTTCTCGTATCCTTCTTAACCTTCCTTTCGAAACACTCAAGATGTTACTTGAAAACGCGACCAGAGATGGAATTGCCTGGCCCAACGCAGATGCCGTGTTCCGCGCGGTCAAGGACACAGTGGCTGAGAGAGAGCGACGTCGACTCCAGATTGTGGAGACGGTCAAGAATCGCCAGATCCCACAATGGGAAGTCGTTTCCAACCAGCTTTCCATCCCGGAGCCACGCAACTACATTGGACCTTGGGGTGCTCTGGGCTGGCAGGAAGAGGTTGTTGCTTTTGGACCTTCAGAGAGCCCAGCTCTTAACCGAACTTGGACTCCTCTAACGAACCCTCAGATGGCTACCCAGGCAGTGTACCCTTGAAACCGACTTGGTTAATGCTGCATTTTCTTTTCGATTTGATGGATGATATTATGGGTTATGGACTGATGAAAAACATGATATCATCTCCACTGCCAGCTACGTGCCTGTACACATACTTATCAGAGCCTTGGGTACGCAAGTGCGTTCTGACTACTCTCGTTTTAAAAAAAGAAGAGTCGTGCTTGAGGAATCCTTTGACGAGGTTATCTTGCAGCAATACGATGCGCTTGGGAGACTTTTGGTTGATGAACGGCGTTGAGGGGCATGTCAACATTGGGGACTTTGAAGCGAGGAATGTTTTTAATGACTGGGACTTTTGGGGATTGCGGGCACTCAGGGAAAGGGCAAAAACAAAGAAGAAGAAACCAAAAAGTACCCATTTAATGATTTTTTACATGCATGTCAGGACTCTGAAGCGGTGGTTCACTCTCACTCGTCCTGGCATCAGGGTTGGGGGACATGATTAGGGGTTATGATGAATGATAAGTGACTTGACTATTGGAAGTTAAAGTTAAAAAAGGGAGGTAGGTAGGTACCTAGTTATGGCATCGAATGGAGTATGCGTCTTCGTGTCTCTTACTTTTGAGGGATTACATGGTATTAGGTAGCATCTTCAAGAATGGTTTGATACCCTAGACTAAGATTCATGTGAATGTCAAGTGCATGATGATGTAAACTAGTTGTACGGGGTTAGAAGCTTGTTTAGTCTAGTTGAACCGAAGAGTTGAAGAATTTCATGTGATGGTGTTGTCGAAGTTCAGTAAAGAGGGCGGGGAACCCCTGTCATTTTGATCCATAAGGGCTGTATAGTGTCTCTTTATTCGTTCAAGAGCATGACTTTAATTAACTGGGACAATCTTAGCAGGGTCTTGCTATCAAAGCCGAGGTCGACAAGCTCCACTTTACGTCGTCTTGCTCATTTCCAGGTTCTTGTCACACTTTCATCCCTCCTTGTTTCTTATCCCTCCCTCATCATCATCATCAGATGTGAAAGTATCAATCTGAACAATCAGCATTTCCGCTGTTCAGATCTCTCTCGTCTTGTGATTTTTTGTTACTTACTTGATGCCGTCTGAAAGCTATTTCTCGAATGCGCCACTGGAGCTCAGCTCGTGGAACTGCGCACACGCCATCGCGAACACACACACGATCATTTCTATTAACCGACAATCATAATACGACACACCGCTCCTTTAAATAACAGATTAATCCACCATGGACTACTCCATGTCTTCAAGCGATGCTTCGAGCTCGCGATCTTCCAGATCATCCGCTGCTACAAACGACCCTGTTCTTCGCAACACGTTGCGTTACACCATTTCAGCACACGAATATGCTGCTCTGCATAAATACATTATTTCACGATCGCGTGTGCTTCGTCGATCTACCCCGACACCGAATCGCGTGGAAAAGGCGCTGAAGCCACCGAAAGGAGGGGATGATTATAATGCTAGGACTATTCGTCATGCGCTGAGGGTGTTTGTCATGACGTTTTTGGGTATGAAGGGATGGGATGCTGTTGCGAAGAGGATGGGCAAGGAAGAGTGAGTATTGATTGACGAAGTATTCTCGATATAATGGCTAATACGTTGACAGAGTCAATGCAACTGGGCAGAAGAAGCCCTTTTACAAGTCTCCCGCCCTGAGACTGTCTATTTCTCTCTCTACTATTCTTCTCCTCTACAGAATTCTCTTTAGATTCTTCACGCGACTTCGCTTTCATCTACTCGACCCCGAAGTCCAGCCCTTCCGTTCGCGCAACCCACGAACTGCAGCGATGCTGACTTCACCTTCTGCACCAGCCATTGGCGCATCTTTCGCTGGTCTCGCTTTGGGCATCTTCCCAGCTCAGAAGATGCGAGTCACCATCGCCATCTACACTATCTTCCGTGCTTTGGAATTCGCATACAACTTTTGCGAAGCCGATGGTCTTATCTGGGGTAGCAAGAACGGCGTCAAGAGGGAAAGACCTTGGTGGTTCGGAAGTTGGATGCTGCAACCTCTTGCTTTCGGACAACTTTTCCATGCTGCTGTTTTCGATCGGGATTGTTTCCCCAAGCCCCTAGGGGATTTGGTCTTTAGCAGCTCGTCGGGTTATCTGCAATCGCGTCCTCAGGATTGGGCGTCTAGTCTTAAATGGCCCCAGACTTCGGAGATTGTTGATAGCTTGGCTCAAATGGCGCGTCTCAGCTGGCCGTAAGTAAACGCACCCACGATGAAAGACTCTTTACTGACTTTTTACTAGGGCCTATGTTTCTCCTACTTTGTTCCCCGGAAAGGAAGTTCTTCCTCCTAGTTTGAGTGCAATTTCGCCTTTGACATCTCGAGCGCATCCGCTTATCACTTCTCTGTCATGCGCAACATTACACCCTGGAGACCCTTCATGTGCTCGAACTTATCTGACATTCTGGCTTCAATCTTTCCCGCCGTTTGCTCGCTTCTTCGTCGCTGTCTTTTCTGCACTTACTGTCATCCCTAAATTTTCTGCTCTTTACCACAACCCCCTCGCGACTCTGCAGCGCATCATTACCAAGGCTCTGCGCATGTCAACTTTCGCAACCGGTGCTCTTTCCACAGCCTGGGCGTCCATCTGCTTCTTCCAGCAGTGGCTTCCCCGTCATGTTCTTGCAACACAGCGAGTTTTCCTCGGTGGTTTCTTCGCCGGTCTCTGGGCCTTTGTCGAGCGCAAGAACGGCCGAGGTCTCTTCTTGTACAGCGCCCGTACTAGCGTTGACAGCCTCTGGAAGGTTGGCGTTAAGCGACGCTGGTGGAAGAGCATGAAGGGTGGTGATGTTTGGGTCTTTATGCTGGCTCTTATGGTCACTGGTGTTGTCTACGAGAAGGATGCGCAGGCAATCCGTGAGACCAACTGGCGAAAGGGTGTTAGTTGGCTCCAGGGTCAGGGGTTCAAGGATTGGGGTGCTGAAGAGGATGATGAGGAAGAGGATAGGGATAAGCGGGAGTAAGCGACGTGTGATGTTTGATGAAAGTATGGTGTTGGGCGTATTGAAGGTTCATGGGAAATGGGATAGGCATCGTAGAATGCCTTTTGGTTTATGGTTATATATTCACTTAATGGTATATTTTTAATTTGGCAAATTCCAAGGGCAGTGACGTGAACGAAGTGGTTAGAAACGTATCCCTCCTTTTTGTTTCTCCTTTTTCCTTCTTTTTTCTTTTTTACCTTTTTCTTCTTGCCTACCTCCCCCCTTCTCTATACAGACTCAAGGCTCTTCTTAACAACTCTCTCCGCAAGCTACAGGCCCAAGTAATTAAGCACAAATCGTGTCTAGCTGGTTGTGTCCTTGTTTGTAGTGCTATTGATAGTATTAATAGGAGTCTTAACGGGGCTGACCTTTCCGGAGCCTTGTTTCAAGACGGACCAGAGTGACTTTGCTCGAAAGGGAAAACCCCCCTCCCTCGTTCATGTGTTCCCAAGGCTCAGGTCTGAAAACCATTGGAAGGTGGTTAGCTAAGAAATCTCCTAGTGGTTCGCGTTTGAGCCGTAGGCGATATTCTAGTTAGGTTGCCATCCGGTCAAGGAGGCCCGGCGATAAGGTCCTCTGAGGACCGCCGGGGGCAATCAGGCCCCGCGCCGCCGCCATACTTGGCAACGACTTGACGTGTAATGTCGCTTCCCAGCCACTTCTTCTCTGTTCGTTCGTGGTCCGCAGGCTCCGACGTGAGAATTTATATCTTGGTCTCGTCCAGCACAGCCTGCTGCATTCACAGTACCATCTAGCAACACAGCTCCTGTTCAGTCTAGCGCGCCGTCTACTGTTCCTCCTCGCGACATGGCTACTGTTCCTCCTCGTAACACAACTGGCGCTCCTCCTGGACGGCATAAACTCAGTGCCTTGTTTGGAAGCAAGACCACGTCTGGCGCGCCGACTAACGGATCGAGGATCCTAGACGTCATCTCCCCCATTAGCTGGAGCTTTGTCATTCCCTACGCAACTCTTGAATCACATCTGGTCACACCTTTACCATTACTGTGCTGGTAAACGATGACCTCAACTTCCAGACCATATTGGGACTTCAATGGCATCCATGAGCGGTGCTGCTGGGTACTCAGACGATACGGCCACCACCGCCACGACAGCGTTTTGGGACCTTGGATGAGTATCCCTACTGAATCTGAAGTTGTGTTGATATCCAAGGCACCAACTGTCACTTTTATAGGCAAAGCTGAAAACAGCCTCATAAAAGACTTCGGGGCCATTATGGGCCATTTTCGATTGGGATTACAAGGTATCAAAGAAGACGACGCTGTTACTGAAGCAAAAACTGCACGGCGAAACCCACCGTCACTCTATATCCCCAGTTCCCGCTTGAGATCCGTTTGCTCGTTTGAAAAGCTGCTCTTCCTTTACGACACGAAGACTCCCACACTGCGTATAAAATATGGGTAGCGAGCTGTAGGAGAGGGAATAACCGAGGAGTGCAACTGCCACGACCCCGGAGGGTTTAACAGCCAGAGGTGTAGAATGCTATACTGCACTGTTTCGTTTTCATGGTTCACTCACTTCTTTTCACATCAATGGTACTACTATTCATTTCATTCAATACTTTTTATTTTCATAACCTAGAATGCCTAACCAGCAACACTCTAATAATACAGAACACCGTTCGCCCTAACTCCGAGAAAGACGGAAACAAAAGAAATGCTATATGACCTAGCTCAGGTTGATCCATGCTTGGATCCTCAAGGAGAAGGACCGTTTCCTCCTCTTCATCCCACAAGGTTAACTTATCGAATTCGGCATCCTAAATCGTCGATGAAGTTCCCTTTTGAGATAGTTAAATAGGTAGCAAAAAAAAAAAGAAAGGGCTGGTTCAGTGATCTCAGCAGACAAAATTCCAGTTTCCTTCTCTCCCTCATCCAAACTCCAAAACTGCAAAACGCTAAGAAACCCAACAAGCTGCACACGTCATCCCCTACCGACCAAGTTCCGCAAAACCTGGGAAATTTCATTCATGGTAGCTGGACAGAGCCAAATGTTGTCGCCTGGCTCATGAAGAATCTTATTGAATCCGAACGGATTCGGAAGGTTCACGTTGACGACTTGACACCTGCTGGACATCCAGCCCCTTAATTCAGGGAAGACTTCAGAATTGCAATGAGCACAATCATATATATGCTCACAGCAACAAAAGCCACCATCGTGTTAACCCAAATGAACACGAAGTCCCAAATACCATCTCCCGAATCCTCGCTCATCAGGTTCTCCCGATAGAGTAAGACCAGGTCAGTCTCACTGTACGTTGGAGATCTAGGAGTGAACGGCATCTGCACGACAAATGTCCCATACCCAGTTGATACAAAAGCGGGAGACCGGCTGGTTACAAACTCACCAGTTGCAGTAGTGGGAAGACTCAGGTCTTCAAACAATCGGGGAGTGTCTGGTGCATGGCAAATGGTAGATGCATTGGCCATTCCAGTGTTGGCACGGGGAACAAACTCGTCTTCCCATGGGGAATCAGCAGAGTCTGCTCTACCGATACCAATAGACTCATCCTCACTGGAAGTGTAGTCGTCAAAAGGACTCAGCTCTGCATCCTGCCTCATCCCCGGAGAATCGGGAAGTTGAGTAGTTACACATCGGAGTGCCGGGGCGCTAGGAGGCCGATCATGACCGAGCTCGTGAAGTGACAACACAGGCGTGAGAGTATGACAGAGCAGACTCTGTGTAGACGAAGGTTCAGGCTCAATCTCATACTCATACTCGCTGTACTCAGACTCTGAATCTGAAGAATCGTCATCTGTCAAAGGCGATACATCAAAGCTTGGAAAGAGTGATTCAAGCTCACTTACAGGAGATACCCCGTTGGCATCCAACTCACCTCGTGAAGATCCATTGTCCTGCTGATCAGGACTTGGTGTGCGGGAACCAATCGCTTCTTCGATTTCCGCAAGCAAAGTTCTCCAAAACGTCCCAGGAGATACCTGTTTGGGTTTGGGGACGTAGTTGAAGTTTGAGATCCCGCTCATGTCGAATGATGAAGGGCGATGACCCCGAGGGCAGTTCTCTGAGAAGAGAAGTGGGCGATCAGGAAAAGGTTGGCGACGGAAGGGAAGAGGCTCCAGGTAGTGCTGGATACCGGTTCGGAAAGAACTCATGATTGCGGCTTTGAGTTGAAAAGACTGAGTGTTGGATGCGTGAGAATGTTAGTTGAGTTGCGATACTGTTAGTTGATGTGTGTATAGCAAGTACAAATTCTCTGGTGACAAGATAATGAAGAAAAGCTAAGATCGATTGATGGCTAGAACTCGCAGAGATTTATACTACGAAATGGGTATAGTGAAGAACGGGAGTGTGAGCGGGACGTTCTTTGAACAATGAGTTGAAGTACAAAGAGGGTGGTGAAGATTCTCGCACAATGGATTGGTGGTCTGTGTTCTTTGAGGAACTATTAATATGTTCATTATATACTTGTACCAGTTCTTTTTTGTAATTGATATGTGCAGTTAATACAACTTGACATCTTTGATACAATCTTGAGTTCTGGTAGTCTTTTCTTCTGATCAATAGGCTTATCCTTGGACTGAGGCCTTGTTCAGAGAAGATCATTGTCTTGTTGCCAGTACAAGGTATGAGGAATAGTCAATTGAAATGAACACGCCGTCTACTGTGTTGTTCCTAAACACTATAAACCCTCCCAAATACGCCCCCCTATTTTGACAACTCTCCATCAACCAAGTTTGACTTGAACTACCAACCAACTCAAATTTTTCACAACCACACAACCGAATTTTCCCTTCAACCGTCAAAATGCCGGAACAGAAAGAAACCCCTACCCGAAGATCCACCAAATCGGTGCGATTCTCAGATAGTCCTGAGTCTTCAACAGGAGTCATGGACCAACCCCGTTCCAGAGCCTCGGGTCAGACCCCAGCTCTTCGCCCAACCGGTCAAGGCGACCCCTTCGAGGACTTTAGCGAAATATGTACCTTGAAAGACATTGAACCTTCCATTTTCACAATGGCCGAGTTTAATGGAACTACAGGTATGTACACGGACCCAAAGAACGAGAAGCTCCTTGATGTATCTAAATACATCTCAACGACGGCAGGCTATGTGTACACAACCTACAAACTCAACGGCAGCGAATTCCAAGCCGAAATTGAGAAGAAGAAACCCGAGAAGGAAGACATCAAGATCGAATTTGAAGATCTCTGGCTAGATCTTCAGTTCTTTTGGGATTTATTCCTTCGAATGCAGCCGAACTGCATCACTTCAAAGAAGGAGTATACGAAGCAGGCTGTAGATTTCCTCCTGGATCTCTCTGTCGCTATAATCCTGCCTGATGTACGACCTGAGTGGGATGTTTCTGCTGCGAGGATGCAGATTAAGTGTTTCCGTCGCCGTCTTCGTCGACTACAACTCCTGCTGCGGACTGACATGAACAAGTGCAAAACTTCTCCTGTCATGCTTTGCGGATGCGTGGTCGGCGTCAAGCGTCCCAAGCACAAGGAGGGTCTCTGGAAACCGCTATTTGGAAACAGTGTTCCGAGCCCGCATGACGGAGCAGATGACAGAGTTTTCAGAATCCGCGATATAGCAGGACTCCTCAAACTCGACGACTATTTCGCACACGTCTGGCTTGAATTCCAGGATCGTCCTGGTCCTGAAAAGGACGACAGTGTCAAAATTATCAACGCGGTTCTTGGCTCTTTGGAAAAGGAGATCCAGCAGTATCTCCCAAAGAAAGAATATCGTCACCCCGAAGATGTCAAGGCCGAGTGGGTAAATGCTCTGCTTCACCCGAGCTTCCGCGCTGCTGTCGTTCGAGAGGTCAACGTCATTGTCGGCGAAGCTATGTCTTTCCATGTCAAGTATGGCCAGTCTGCTCATCGATGGGACTGCGATAAGTAGACACTTCTTGTATCTGGGGGGCCTCCTGTATGTAGGCAGGTAAGCGGGAAACAGTTTCTTTTGTAAGGCATGGCGTTTGATGGGCTTCTAGCCCTTGAATTGGTACCTCAATAGAGGTAGGTATAACAAATTGACATGAAATTGGTAATAAACATATAAAATGATCCATGTGACAGACAACTCAGAACGCTTCCCAGTGACATTTCGTAGACATCATTACTCATAGATGGAACACATCGCTCAGCTTTTTATCCCAGTTGTTCCCATCTCCCAGCTTTCGGAGGATCTCAGACAAGGCATCGCAATGCCCACCAACTTCGGTATCATTCATTTGCGCCGTGTCCCAAGAAGCAATAAAATACAGGTTCATAGAATCGATCATAAAGGCATTCCAGAAGAAGCCGCTGTTTCAATGTCAGTTATTGACGAGTATAGAAATGGAAGGTAATTGTTACTTACCAATCGGCCCAATCGTAGCGCGCGACAGGCTCAAAAGTCTTGAAATTTCCCTGCTTTGAGAAACTCATGGCGAGAGAAACATCCCAGACAAAAGATTGTCTAAAGGACGCTTCGATTGCGGCTTCTCCTTCGTCGCTGAGCTTTTCAACAACCTTGTTCCAAGGAACATGTTCATGTTGTTTGATCTCTTCCATCTCAACTGCCATACGCTGGAGAAACTCGATAACTGTTTCGTTGCGGATCACTTCTGACATGTTGAGGACCCATTGAACGGTAGGGCCATCAATACTCATGGCTGGAGGAAGGAGTTTGTTCATCCACTGGGGAATAAATGGCCATGAGCGTCCGCTTTCCCACACATTGAGGAATGCGTGCGAGCAACCAGTTTGAATAACATTGAAGAGAACAATTGCGCTCTTGGTGAACAGTGCTGGATGGATGCCGTGTTCGCCTTGGAGCTTCGGAAGCCCCGGTATGTTTGAAACGCGACCACTTCGGGGGTATTGGAACTCTCGAGCACGGCTTTGCCAATCGCCATTCCAAACCTGGTTGCGGACTTGGCTCCGTTCTCTACTATGTGGTGAACCTTGGTCATTGGCGATCATCATGCCAGGCGCCTTTTGAGGTGGCCACAATGCGCGACCGTAACGAGAGATGCCTCGAAGTTTCTGAACATGAAAGGCGACACTGTTCTGTGCAGGCACGCTTTCCTCGTATTGGGTGAACAGATCGGAAAAGAGTCGGTAGGAAGTCAGGGCAGGGATGTTGGTTTTTATGTCTTGGATCCAATGATCGAGATCGTGGTACCACTGCAAGATAGACAAAACATCAAAGACGGAGTGATTGAAGGTGACGCAAAGAAAAGCCTGACGTTCAGACGTCCTCACCAAATCAGCCTGGAACATGAACGGCGACGAGTGTCCCTGGGCAGACCCATCCTTGAAACGATCCTGCGCATCCTCCTCAGTGTCGACGTCCACTTCGTGGATGAGCTGCGCAAAGAGCGCGGGACTCGGGGTAAGGACGGCGTGGAACGGGATACGGTTCGAGTCAGGGAACACAACGGTTCTCAGCATCGGCCTCGAGACCAGCGCCTTTTCGAGGGCGCGCAGAATCTGATGCTGCGCAACGTTGCAGATGCGAAAGACCATGCGGTTGTGGTAGGACTGCGGCCGTGACCCAATCGCCGTCCGATGCAGCGAGTGTCGGATGGGTAGGATGTCCTCGATGTCCGATGGAGAGAAGCCAGCGCATGTTACAGCACGTTTGGCGTGGCAAAGCGTGTCCTTGTCTGTGTTTTGACAGGAGGGAGTGGTGGTTTGTATGGCATGGTTTGGCGCTGGGACGTGTTGCCTGGGCTGGGGAGGATCGGACTTGGGCACTTCAGGAGCAATGACAAGGCGCGCTTGTTGGAATTTTCGAGAGAGCAGGAGATGGGCTTGCTTCTCGATGGTATCGTGATCAGTCAAGTCTTGTAGGTAGAGTCTTTGCCCGGAGACACGCAGTACACGGTCGCAATACCGTAGCAAGGTGATGCTGTCGGCGAGATGCTTGAAGCTTTCCGTGATAGAAGGTCGAACCCCAATCAGTTGCTCGCAGACGCTGAGCAGTTTATTGACAAAGGGTGGCGTTGGAGTTGCCTTGTTGATGGGAACCTTTGGTAAATATGAGCTCCTTGGCGAGATTGAATCCTTTGATGAGATTGAACCTTTTGGTGAAACTGAAACCTTTGGCGAAAATGGACCTTTTGGTGAACCTTTCCCTTGTCGGAGTTTGAGAATATGCGTTTTGAGCTGTTCTTTCTTGACTTTTCCGAGCGATGTCAAAGGAAACTTTTCTAGGCCTAGTTCTTGGAGGGTGTATACGCCATCTAGGGCATATCGCTGGTCGGCATTTCTAGCAGTTTCGATGATTTCGGATTTTGTCAGATTTTCTGGTAGAAGAACAACAGCGACAGCGACTTGGCCAGCCAAATCATCTGGAACACCAACAACTTGAACCTGTATTTGTTAGTGGTGTTGGAGGTCAGGGAATTGGCTAGTACTTACTTGTAGTTCTTTGTGCCGTTGAAGTAGCACCTGTTCAATCTTGAGGGGGTATATATTCTCACCACCACGAATAATAAGATCCTTGTATCGGCCGAGAATGTAAACAATTCCCTTGTCATCAATCTTGGCCTGGTCGCCAGTGACTAACCAATTCCCTGTTTCATCGGTGTACATGGCTCCATCAGAACCCCTGCCATTGTCGCAATAATTAGCAATGACGGATGTTCCGCCAATATGCAATTCTCCGATCTCCGATCGAGGTAGTATTTCTCGCGTCTCGGGCCGGCAGATCCTCACTGCCGCCCCTGGAAGAACCTTGCCAACTCCGGGATGCCAACTGTCCACCAAATCAGGATCTGCCCTCTTCCAGGTAATGATGGGAGCACCTTCGCTCATGCCGAACACTTGAATCGCCATTTGCGCACCGAGTCCTTCGCGGCAGAGTTTGATGTCTTCTGGTCCGATAGATGTACCCCCGATGGTGACAATTCGCAGGTCGAGTTGGTCCACGCTGGGGAAGTTTGGGTGCGACATTAGGGCTTTGACGAGCGTTGGAGTGGCGGACATGATGTGACATCTCTCTTTGACGAGGGCGTCGAGTGTGGCATCCACGTTGAAGGACTTGGAGGGAATGACAGCCAAGCCACTCCAACGCCATGCGCGGAGGGTGTTGTTGATGGCAAACATGTGGGAGACAGGTGTATGGATAAGCCATCTAAGCTTTCCCATAGCATTGACTTCTGGATCAAAGTCACAACACTGCGATATGATGTTGGCGTTTGTATGTAAGCATCCTTTGGGTTGACCTGTTGTTCCGCTGGTAAAGATAATCAATGCCGCGTCTTCGTCTTGGCTCGTATCTGCCGAGTCAACTCCGTTCGTCATCTTGGGTACAGATTCTAACAGTTTCTCTCCAGGACTCAGCACATCAGGTAACTCCAACCAGTTGTCAACCTTTTCCCCTGCGCACACTATACAGACCCTCGACTCTGTAGAAAGATCAAGCGCCTTTGCACCCTCTTCATCTTGTGCCACCACCACTTTCGCCTTGACGGATAGAATTGCGGCTCTTGCATCTCGAGGAACCGTTGGGTCAATGGGGACAAAAACCATGCGCATCTTGGCCGCCGCCCAGAAGAACAAAGCCCATTCTGCACAATTATTAAGCACAACGGCCAGCCGCATTCCAGGTCGACAGCCTAGGCTTTCCAACGTCTCGGCTACTCGCTCTGCCTTGTCCTTCAATTGAGTATAGGTCCAATTGAGGTACGGCTTGTCCTTGTCATTGGGTGGAGGAGGAAGATCACCGTTGGACAAATGATGGCGTGGCTGCCACATCGAAACAAGGGCGTCTCCATCGGGCTTTGAAGCCACGGCGTTTTCAAAGATGTCCCATAACGTCAGGTGTAAGTCGAGTACAGGATCGCCAAAGACTTGAGAGATGGAAGGGTCGTCAGGTGAAGAGGCGTCGGTAGAGTCACCGTCTTGTGATACTGTTGGCGTCATCATGTGGCCAAGAACAGTTCAACTATAGGAACGAGAGAATGGAAAGGAATGGGAAAAGAGATAGAAAAAGAAAAGAGGCTGAATCATGAACGGATATTGGGAAACACGCGTGCAAAGTGGTACAAAGGCCAACAAAAGATTGATTGACAAGCCAAAGCGGGTAGTCTAAGGAAGTTCAGGGGGGAATATGCAGGGTTAAATACGAACCCAACTGTCGATCATTGAACTATGGAAGGAACTACATGACTAAAGTGCAGGACCTAAACCTGCTGAAGAAATAGAAGGCAGGAGAGAAGCACAGCAGCACAGCACTAAAAGTTTTAGTGGCATGTCACTAGTAACTGCTACTAGCACAGCACACTACAGTACACTACAGTTCACTACCTACACGTATGTGTGAAAGGATGTAAGATCAAATCAATGCAACCAAAGCAAGATTGTCACATCTCAGAAAGGATCCGACAGCTTGGGCCGCCCGAGCCCCGGCTGACACTGTACACGTCGGAGAGGGAACTCAACAGTAGCACAGAAGTTTTGAGTGTGTCCAATGATTCTGTCTCTACAACAGCCACTCGCCCTGGGAGCCAACGAAGGAGCAGTAGGTATTTTCGTCTACATTGCACAGCCTATTCCGGGGTATCACTATACTGCGTATCTACTCTTGCCATGTCTCTGACCTAAAAGACAGAGACGAGAAAGGGCAGGATCTTGTGAGCACGGGGCGTGTCCGTGTACGTGCTTTCGCAAGTGGTCTACACAGAAGCAACAATATGTCTATCTGAGACACCGGTTCCCAATGTAGAATGTTTAGTTTCGGTACAATGACTTGCCTGAACTTCAGCCGTACCATAGCGTAATGAACTAGAAGAGACTAGACTTGAACAGTCAGACACAATATTCTTGGCATGTTTGTTCCAAGTATTCTACCTTGACAGGAAGAAGCAATTATGACAATCTAGAACCAACAACTGACACCTGTATCGATCATCTTCCAGTCTACGGATACAACAGTTCATCTACCATGAGCTTCTACTACGGCTATATATCCCAACTCCTCCACAACAATCTCTCGAGGACAGCCTTACATTAGACCCTAAAAGTGGATATACAATGTCAATGCTTCTCCGTATCTCCCTTGCGGGCCGCTAAACGCCTCGTCATGGTCAAGAAAGAACACTTTAACTACATGCTATGATTCAAGCCCGTCAAGCTTAGACCAGTGTAATGAATGCTCCGTCTCCACCACACACCTTTGAAACAACGCAGGGCCAGAGCCTATGCAAGACATATTTACAGGGCGAACTCACCAAGCAAATCTATTTCAGCGCCCATCTTGCCTATTATAGACGTTCCATGTTTCCGCCTTGTGGGTTCTTTCGTATTTACTGTTCAAGTCTACTACAACACGTATCTAGATATCTTGATATGACTACATCTTGTATTGGCTACTTTAAATCATGTCAATGTACAAGTTATTCATCAAATACGACCGTATACAAAGCCCTGTATAAATGGGATTGGCAATCAACTGATGCGCATGTCTCGTCCTGTCTCATCCCTCCGTCTTAATGAACTGCATTGTCTCGGTCTGTGCCGCATCTGAAATCATCTTGCGTGCGTGTTCATGCCAATGCTAATTAATATCCATGCCTACCTGCAGCGGAAGCGCAGCTGTCACTTCCCGCCGTACTCTCCATAAACCCATGTCTGACTGAACTTCTTTTCCATCTACCCCTGATCAGATAGAAGCCGTCATAGCTCTTTCGTGTCACGACAGTCTACTTTTTTTCTTTTTTTGACGTGGCAGGATCGAAGGAAAAGAGTGTAATGCAATGCAATGTCCTCAGCTGATGTATGTCAATGGACCAAGCATTTGAGAGCACAGCCGGTATGCAGGTCCATGGCTTTTTCCTTTCGCCCCCAGTAGTATAGAGTAGGAGTACAGAGCTGCGTATTCGATCTACGCTAGGTCCTGGTGACCGTCTCTCCCTTTTGTTAACTCTCGTGTCAAATGCTAAAAGATAGAGATTCTTTGGTAAAATAATCTTTTTTCCCTGCTTTTCTCGTTGCACTGCAGGAGTATATTGTTAGTGACAATAGAGTGTTTGGCTAAGGAAGGTTGTGTGGGCTGTTTATACCAAGGATCATATTCCAAGTAGAGCCCGGACACCGGACATTTATACAAGATGCTCATCTAAATTCGTTATCAGCCCTGTTTTATTTCTATTCTTTCTTCATCTCACCTATGGGATTGCTGATGCCCATTCTGTTGGGTGCCACGATGGTATTCCCATGATATTATGGATGCTCATGATCATGACCTCGACAAGGACAAGGACAAGGGCAAGGACAATGGAGGGGCGTATATACTGTCTATAAGATGACTCAATTTATCTTGTGCTCTAGATCTGGGACATTTGATTCAAGACATTCGGGGGATAATCTCTGACTGCTATCTTTTTTCACCTTCCAATAGGTACTTTACCCTCTCCGATCCCGCTCAAAGTGGCTGCCTGCAGCCTCCTTCCTTCCTGTTGTTCTAAACCATACTCCCTCCATTTTTTACAGATTTATGCTTCAATATGTTCAGTCTTCAATTTCTTCAATTCCTTCAGCAGCACTTTATCGCCACTGCTATTCTTCTTCTTCTCCCAATCCCTCTTCGTGCAATCGAGATATACCTTCGGAGATGGAGACTCGCTCAAGCCAAAGGCTGTCAAGATGCCACGAGCAAAGTCCCTGTCAAGGACCCCATCATTGGCTTCGATTTTTTGTACAAGATATTTTTCGGCCAAGCTCCAGAACGGTACCTGGACAGCACATGGCAGGCCTTTAAGAAGATGGGGACGACTTACATAGAAAGGAGGTGGTCGTGGCAATGCGTCTACACTTGCGATCCGCAGAACCTCAAGCATATCCTCGCTTCCGCCAGTGAAGACTTTGATCTTCCAGAGTTTAGAACTTCAGTCATTGGAAGTGTCTTTGGGCAGGGCATCTTTGTCTTATCCGGACATACATGGAAGTACGCCCGGGCCGTACTGAGACAGAGTTTCAGGAAAGACAACCCGACACCATTCCTCGAGACTTTGGAACGGAACTTCCAGGCTTTCTCAAAACATGTTCCCACTGATGGCTCTGAAGTCGATATCCAACCTCTGTTCTTGGCTCTTACAATGGATGTCTCGACAGAGTTTCTCATGGGACACTCGACGAATATGCTTAGCGAAAAGGCAGACCATACTCGAGAGCAGCAGTTTGTTGATGACTACATGATTTGCTCCGAGGAGATCATCCAACAGATGCAACTTGGTCCTCTCCACCGTCTCAAGTTCAACTTTGTAGCCAAGAGGGCTAAAAAGAGGGTGTACGAGTATCTTGACAGCTTTATCGAAGAGTCATTGAACAGTCCCAAACGTGGTTCAGAGGGCGGTTTCCTCAAAGATATGATGGCGATAGCCGGGGACAAAAAGTGTCTAAGTGACCATATCTTACACATCCTCCTCGCAAGCCGCGACACAACATCAAGTCTACTCAGCAACCTATTCTTCTTCCTATCAAAGAACCCTCGAATATACGACAAGCTAAGAGATCAAGTTCTAAAAGTGGCTGGCCAAGAACCCCCTACTGCAAACCAACTTAAAGAAATGACCTACCTCAAATGGTGTGTCAACGAGTGTAAGTCAGCCTTCAGCCCTATAACCGTTTGTCTCTAACATTAGAACTCAAGCCTTAAGGCTGCATCCTGTCATCCCCACAAACGCCCGCGTCGCAGTCAGGGACACGACAATCCCTCGTGGTGGCGGCGCCGACGGGAGGTCGCCACTCTTTATTTCCAAGGGAACAGCCATGTTCTACAACGTTTACGCCATGCATCGAAACGAAAACGTTTTTGGCCCCGAGCCTGAAGAGTTTATCCCCGAGAGGTGGGAGGATCTGAGACCTAGCTGGGGGTATTTGCCCTTTAACGGCGGAGCTCGCGCTTGTATCGGACGTAAGTTGACAACTCCCCCTGTCACTCGACAAGTCTGACAGTTATGGTATAGAACAGTATGCTCTTCTGGAAACGCATTATGTGGTGGCTAGGATGGCGCAGACTTACACACTACTAGAGTCTCGTGATGATCAGGAGTGGATGGAGTTGTATGCCTTGGCATTATGTTCTAAGAACGGCACCCGGGTGGCTGCCAGGATCTGATGGGATTTGTAGGATGCGTTTGTGAGGCTTACTGTATTTTTGTAATGATCTGGACTGGTTCCAATGGAGTATCTGGAGGGGATATCTAATGCTGGGTTACTAGGTGATGGGATCGTGGCTTTACACGAAGGTAATGATGAAATGGTGTGGAAGTATATATTTAGCTGTTGTATACTATGATTTCAAGAAAGTTCTTTCAGCCGCTCTGTCATTTGTTCTTCAAACTTGGATGATCGGGGCTTTTACGCATCGTGATATTCGATCACCTCAGAATGACTATTCTAGGCAGTATAATTGTTCTCATCAGGGAGAAGATGCATTGACCATCTATCATACCAAGTTTGAGCTTGTCGTACAGCGGCTGAACTGATCATATGCCATTAGAGTTGACACCTAATACCACCTCGTTCCTGGCATAACAAGACTATCATATCTGATTTGCTGCGAACAAGATTATATCTTCGAATAGGAATCCTATATTCTACCCCGACGAACACACAAGTTTATGCCTTGTCAAAAATAGAACCTACCGGATGTGCACAATATCAGGTCATCTCATCCCATATCATCAACCTAAACTTGGACCAAGAACTCAACCAATCAAGCATATAGATATGCGAACCAATAATCTATCTACTCTCTAGTCCAGTAATAGACTCCAGCATACTGGATCATCATGTTCGTATGCTCATCTCTGCAGCTCATCCATCATCCCATCTGATGATAAGTTCAATTAACCATACCCAGTAACCAAAAACACCCGGAACCCATTCCGATGTCACAGTAAAAACCCACACACCATGTCACCGTCCGAAACTTTATGTACCCAGACGTGTCTCCAGTAAAAGTGAACAATGTTTCAGCTCCCCCTTCTCTCCGCGGGTCACATGGAGGCCCGTCAAGTTCAGGGGCAGTCGTGTCTCGTACACTTTCTTGTGTAACATAGTCGGTCGGGGTGGTTGATATTTGATGTACAACCCCAAGGCTGACCGTGTGGTCTGTTTCTCAGCCCCTCTTTAGTCTCCTGAGATTCCGAAAATAGTCGGGCTGGGAATTGAGGCTCGTTTTGGGATTTATCAGCTCTGTTATGGCTGAGTAGAAGGATCTTGTTGTTCGTTACTGAAGAGCTGATGGACAGCTAGCTGACAGTCGGAAGAGGGTAATGATGATTGAAGGGGTTCAAGGATCCAACAGAGGACAAAGTGATGAGGTAGGGAAACCAGTGTTAGTGCAAAGTGCCTACAGATTGCGGCCTCCCGGACCCAGGAACTTACATGGCTCAGACATTATTACCGTCGGCCCGAGGCCATATCTCATGTACGACAAACTTCACATCCAGGTTGAGCAAAGTAATCGTAAGTTCGTATCAATATATTTCCCATTTCGTAACGTTCTCAATGTTTCTTCAAATCATCAGACCAACAATGGGAGGCCTTTGCTGCTTTTGTGCCGAATCTCAAGATACCATGCATCGACATGGCATAGACCCCTACCCATAATTCCATGACGCCGACCCAATATCGTATCTAAACAATTAAAAAGTCCATATGCAAATCTCTCAAAGTCTGCACCCAACTCGTCATAGGCATACCCTCAGCTTGAACACTCCAGAGCATTTGTAAAGCATCCCTTGCTGCGTACAAGAAGCCCCAAGGACTCTCAATCATAAGCTTTTTAATCTGGACTGTGACCCAATCTTTCATCTCGGATGTTTTGGCGCATGCTCCAAAAACAAATGTCACCCACGTTGTTGCTTTCAAATTGATATCATCGTCCGGTATCATACACAACACCTGGTGTAGCTCTGTGAAAATAGCATCAGCCAGATCCTCGCCAACCCAAACTCCCACTGATGGTATGGCATGGAGAATGTAGAGACAAATGGCTAATCGATGAGATGTCGCTGCGCGAAACCGGCTTAATACAGGGTCGTGTTCAGTTGATGGTATATTGTAGATATTAATTTCTTGTGCCCAGGGAAGAACGTCGAAATTTCGAGCGCGATCTAATAATGCTGCTCCAGCTGCAGTAACCATATCAGCGGAAACAACTTCGTCGGGTTTCGTGTTGGATAGTCGCGCTGCTATGAGCATAATTTCGAGGAGTTCGGGTGGACAGCAGTAATAGCTATTCGTCGTCTTGCCGAGTACCTGTAGTGCTTCACATGATTCAAAGTAGGAGTGCGAATCTGAAGCTGTAGGCCTGAAGGTGGAATCCAGTATGTAGTAACTAATTCGAGTTAGTAATGACAGGAAGTTGGGATGCTGTCAACGTACATAAAACAGTCGGAAACTATGTAGTCTCTTAGGCTCTCGTCTACATCTGACACTGGTCCCAGCAGCTTCATGATTTTGTCAGCGCCATCAAAGTGAGCTTTCCAATTATGTTTGCCAGACTCTATCAGCTCTACATTGATCAGGAACAGAATCGCCGCCAGGACAATGTCACCTCCGGTAGACTCAATACTCTGCAGGGCAGAAGGTAACATCCGTAAGACTTGGTGCTTGGCCTCGAGGGCATCCATCAGCAGATTTCTCGGGCCTAACCCCCTATCCAGCGATTCCGAAGATAACCAAGGCCTCGAGCGGTTGTACATGTGCGTCGCTGAAGCAGCGATAATGACCTGACGTAATAGAGGGTGGGCCTGAGTAAATTTGAGCAGATTCCGAAATGGGTTGTCGGGTATGTCAAAGGCTACAAAATCTCGACTGAGCCGCGCATCAACTAAGAATCAGTCAGTCCATGTCTCTCTCATTCTTTGTCTGTTTCTCGGGACCAATAACGACCAAGGGCTGCGTACAATAAGCGAGATACTGTCTGTGGTTGCTCGTAATGTCTTGGTACAAGGGATCGACGAGCACCCACGGAGTTGAGGTTTCCGATGCCAGGGGATAGTTATTGGTGGTACAGACGAGCTGTGTATCACCACTCGCGAGGGGGGTCGCATCATTATCATCACCATTGTATTGTTCATCAATGTATTGGTCATTGAATATGTCCAATTCAGATCCAGACTCGGACTCGGCTTCTGAAGTCTCAGTGACCTCGTCAACTTGAGAGAGGCTCGGGGCAATGAATGCTGGTGATGATGATGGAACAGACGGCGAAGCGATGGAGGAAGCGGAGGAGGAAGAGACTGGGGAGTTGGAGGAAATAGAAGAGACAGAAGAAAGAGAGGCTCTTGAATGGCCCGTGGTAGACCGAGCCGGGGTAAACAAGGCGGCGCTCGATTGCTGTCCAGCTAATCTGCCTCTTGATGCGACAGCGCCTGTCCACTGGAATATCTGAGAGTAGCCAAGACAATCGACGCCCTTGGCTTCACACTTTGCGCAGTGTGGAAGAAGACGATCACATCGAAGTCTTCGACGTCGACAGTTATGACATGGCTTGTCAGCGACCGGGCCAGAAGGTACTTTTTTCCCCTTCTTTTTTCTTCCTGGAGCCATGGGTGTACTCTGTAGTAAGATTACCAGAAGCGTTTCAATGCAGTGGGTGCAACGATTGAACAAAGAAGTAAGACAAGGGTTGCAGCTCCAGCGTATAAGCGTAGAGTAGACTACCGTTTCCGGGATGCGGCGCAGAGGGCCACTATTACGGGACCTGGTACTTGTCAATCGAACGACAAGTGCAGCTTCAATTTTGTAGTTTGAGAGACTCTTTTTGTCCAGTTCAGGCAGTTGAGGATCTGAGTTCCCAATGCCAGTTATCGGTTCTTGTCTGCCTTCGTAATGGCAGGCCGGACCCGGGCGGGGATACCACGTCCGAGCACTAGCCGTATGAGGCAGCTAAATTGCAACTTTTTGGCCGTCGCCTCCTCTTCTGACATTGCCGGGCTGCCGGTAGTTTTGACAGATCTTGGACGATAAATGATAAGCCCATCAAAGTATCTGATGTCCGAGATTTCCAGCGATGGTCCGTATGTCGCCGTTCTCGAAGGTTTGTTCCTGGCCAAAGTACGGAAATAGCCGATTATCGATAGATTTGGGTGTTGGTTTGATGTATCTATGTCCGAGATCTTGTAACAGTTGTCGGGTCCGAGATAGAAAGGTTGTTAACCTTCATCCTCAAGTTTGGCGATGATGCAAAGTATCGGCGTTTCGATTGCATTGGATTGAATAACTAACTGTACATTAACCGCCGCCCAGTTCAATTGACCAACCTTGGGTTTACTTACAGACACTTCAAACAACGTCGTTAGGACTATAGGGTAGCTGGTAGAGTGCGACGCCACCCCTGTCAGCTCCGTCTTCCCTAGATGATGTTCCAGTCCTTATTGAAGATGGTTCCAATGTGGATAGCTGAGACGATTTCTTCTATCCGTGGGCCATACTGGAATAAGCCGTGGATATAGAAGTGAGTTAACGGGACGGTGGGTTTTTGCAGATCGGTCTGATGACGAAATAGTAAGTAACAAACAGCCTGCTCAAGCGTAGCGACTGGGACTAACCATGCCCCAAGGAATGGAAAGCGAAATGGAGTCCAAGCATTTGGATGAGGCACGACCTATGAAGAAAAAGTCAGCTACACATACGGAACAGGATGGTTGTTTGGTGATCGTGTTCTGGCTCCTATTCCCGCCGTGATGATCCAGTTCGAGACAGTGAACAAACCTTACAGTAAAGGCCAAGACCAGAGGATAATGAAGGGTCTTGCTGAGCTCCCAATGTCTATAAAAAAGTGTTCCTCTATCGATACTGGCCCGCGAGCAAGGTAGAATTCTCGAACAAAGGCATCTGGATGGCACGCTTGCGCAGAGGGTCGAATGAACAATCGGTTGCGACGATGGTTGAAGTTTTGAGATCGGTACCTCGATAAAACAGGTAAAATGGAAACTGGTAGGAGAATAACTTAGTAATCTGGAAACCCGCTCTTGCTGTCTAGAATTTGCACACTGGGAATGCACCTGCCTACCAGTTGGTCCCTTGGGATCCTCTTTACAGTGGCATGGCACCTTTTCGGGCCCCAACATTGTTCACTGGACGAAATTCGTAGGTTCCATAATACTGCTCCCAATATACTGGCCTTTGAGAGAGTGTATTTTCTGTCGGTCTTTCTCCTGAGCTGTTCAACGTGGGCAACAACATGGGATCTCCCAAATTGGCTAACTGCTAACAAAGAAACCGACGACAGCGCCGAGCCCCATCTGTCTCCATCACTAGATTTCAGCTTCGTCATGTCAAAAGATCTCTCCCTGGTAACTGGCGAGTCATCTAAGGTATCTATTTGTTTACGGTCGGCGCAGTCAATGACTGACTACCCAAACTCCAGCATCGCCAGTCCGAGCTGAAGCGGAAACCAGATGGTTAGTGAGGGTCGCCTGATGCACCGAACCAATACTAATTCGTTTCCAAGGCCTGTGCAAGCCATCAGAAATACCGACACAGATCTATGGATGTCCTTCGCTTGACCGAGACTTGTCTACAGCTATCCCCAGTGCTCCGAACTCTGATTCCCACCAACACATTAGAACTTGGCGACCAGCACTTCGAATCTTGGACGTCCCCCTATCGCTCATTCACTTGCGCACTCGAAGCAAATCTCAAGGCCCGCAGAGGTGGAGTCCCTGGACAGAGCCGCGTGTTCCTGGAACTACACACTATGGAAGCTTCTGGTTTCCAGGAGAGCTTTCCACACAAGCCCATGTGACTGTCTTCTGCTAAATTTATGAGCCTTTGTATTCTCTCAAAACTTTAACCTTGGATGGTAGTTGGCCGGGCTATTGAGCAAATTCCAACATGTAGATTTGGTGTCAGAACCATCGTCGTGATGCTCCTGATGTGTCCCCTTGATGATATATTATCACAAGCTCAAATCTGAAAGTTTATTACCCCTTTAGTCACTCTGGAAGAACTTAGTTTTGCATTTTATGTCTGAAAAAGTCAGTTTAGGAGAGAGTTCGCCAAGCACTTGTAATCTGGTTCATTTATTTGGAAAGTCAATGTATTAAAGTTGAAGATTCAGCCTTATGGTTGATGGGAAGGGTAAACTTTATCGTGTAGTATTGACAGCATCTTGGAGGTGATGCAATTCAGAGGACCGAAAGATGACACTGCTTGGGAGAATCTCCCTATTGATGAACCTCACTTGGATC
Organism: Fusarium sambucinum; assembly: GCF_050947815.1. NCBI lineage: Eukaryota > Fungi > Ascomycota > Sordariomycetes > Hypocreales > Nectriaceae > Fusarium > Fusarium sambucinum. Next base: position 8,255,259 of record NC_139293.1, on the reverse strand, counting down.
AGTAGATGAGCAAAAGTAGAAGTCCCAACAAGTGTTTTTCTCAACATTTGATCATTGTATTTCGACAATGCGGCGACACTTGCGTAGTCTGGTCATGCGTGCAGCGTTTAATGAGTCAACCACATATCTAATTTGCGTTCACGGCAGCCTGGGGCAGAATCAAAACAAAACTTTGTGAACTGAAACGCAGAATCTTATCAATTCACGACGAATTTGCGTGAGAGACACGACCACTGCTCTTTAAACTTAATAATTTTGAGAGGTATAAGACACCGGGACGCTCCCAAATTCCCAGATTCCTAACTTCTCTCCTGAACCAGCATCTCTCAAGTCTTCAAGCCAAGCTATCTTCAAGCAATCTTCGTCACAGCTATCTTTTCGACTTATTCGTCAATCTGACACATCTTCTTGATACATATCTTCGCTTGATACATATCTTCAGAGTCATCTTTAACAAGTATCACTTTTATCTTGATCTTCGGACAAGTTCATTTACAGACGCGTCACGATATCTTATCACATTTTGTCTCTCGACACACGATCTTCTATCTTTACGCACAATCTACCTTTAGACTTGTCGTAAACACCGAAGCATTCTCTCAAAGTCTTGGATTCATCACCAGACTACATACTACCTTCTTCGATACTTATCGCCACACTTCTCTCGACACACAATCTTCTCTACAAACAATCTACCTTCAGCCTTCAGACTTGTTATAAACACTGAAGCATATTCTCAAAGTCTTAGAAGTCATCACAAGATTCTTTACTATCTTCTTTGACACTTATCAACACTCTTCTCTCTACCTCTACATACCACTCTATCATCCACCACCTCTTATCTAAAGACATACATATTAAAATGTCTCCCTCAACCATGCCTTTCCATGAACGCAACCAGTTCTCTGGAAATATTACTGGACAAAAGACTCCAGCCATGGATATTACTATCCCTACCAGCTTCAAGTCCCGTCATGACTTGAAGCGAACCCAAGAGAAGATCCTCACCAACATCAAGGTGAAGCGAGAAGAGTTCAGAACCATGGAAGCCAAAGACATCCAGCAAAGCACCACGGACCTTGACGAGACATCACGCAAGTCCAAGGTGGCAGTCGAGAAGATGTCAGACGCAATCACTCTCTTCTACGATGATCGCGTCGAAAATCTCTACCAGAAGCGCAAGGCGGCTTATGACTCGCTTGAAGGACAAGAAGACTACAAGCTCAAGCACTTTCTCGTCACGCTTCGATATAGCGTTGGCCTTCGCGTCTGGTGGATGAATCAACGCAAATACGCAAAGATTCAGGAGTTGCATGATGCCGCCGACAAGCTCAAAATGTCTTGCTTCATGGCTAGGTTGACAGACGGGGGCAAGGAGCCCAACAATGTTTTTACCTTTGCTTAAACAATACCCTCTTGTTTTGCGACTGTCGATTTAAACTTGACATCATTATACCCACAGCAAGCAACATTTTATGCGATGGACTGGCTCCTACATCTGTACCTACATCTGTACCATGGCTTTAAAAGCATTAATTGAACTTTTGGGCATAAATGTCCCACCTCTTACACAAAGACTATAAGTAACACAAATGTGATGAATGAATAAATGTGATTGTTTGTCCGAGTGCGCCCCAAGAAGACCATGTAGTTTGCACGCGAGACCTCCACGCCTCAGCCCCACGTGCCACAAACTTCCCGACGACACTTGTGGCTATATACAACCATGAACAAGGCATTGTCAAGACAATAGTAAGGTTCGTTCGTGAGTCTTCAAAATTAGTAGTAGATCTTGTTCATTTGAAGTGCAAAATTGAATTGAGTGACTCTTGCCTTTCGCAACGTGTGTCTGTCGGTCCAGTAGAGTACAGCCACTCCCACAAGCTGATTGAATCATCTCTTCAACATCTAGACACATGATCTACATTAGGTCATATAAAAGCAAAGTAGATTGAATAGGAAGGAAGATGTAGTGTATTTCTAATAGATCAAGTCAGGCTATTCTGGGCACGATCTATCTCCTCGAGGACCCTAAATTGCCCGTTGAGAACCTCGCGGTGGACCTAAATATCCTAAAGATCATAATGGTGCTTAACATTTTTATGATATTACTGTGGGTTTAGGTAAAGACTAAAGGAAATCCTTAGGCGAGTGTTAGGGAAATTGCCTGCTTGGTGGTGGTCTCGACGAGAGATTCTGGCCCCGATGCCGCTTGGAGGGGCGCAGAGATTTGAAGACTCGCCGCAACCGCAACGAGGCAGCATTGGGAGTACAACGAGCCCTCACTAGCGAATTCGAGGAATCGGTCTGTGTGCAACAGGCAGTAGATATTACAAATTCCCCTCCACCACATCGCATCACCACATCTTCAAAAGTAGATACCATGACTCCCCGGACCACCCTCGAGACCTTCCTTTCCTTCCTGCACCTTACCCTTGTTGTGCTTGTTTTGAACCTGGTCGTTCTTCTTATTCGTTTTTATCTGTGCTGTATTTAGGATCCTTTGGATAGTCCTCAGAATATCCGCCTCCGATTTATCGACAGTGATTCATCGTCGAGCACACAGCCCTCAGATTCCCCTATAAATAGAGAGCTTTGATCCCTTCCTTTCCTTCCTTCTTTCGTCTCCCTTTCATCATCAACAACAACAACTCTCTTCAACCATGTCTGAAGAGAGAGACTCACCCAACGTCGCGACTGAGGAGGCGACTCCTACTCCCACGAAGGCACCAAAGACCAATCGCCCCCGTGCAAGAGAAGACATCGAAACCATGTGCGCCCGCCACGATGAGGCTATCAAGCAAATTCACCCAGGCGCCAAGAAATTCCCCGAGCTCTACATCAAGGTCAAAGGTCTCATCAAGGCTCATGTCTTGGGGAAAAAATGGACAGATAACTCTCTATACAAGAGATTTCTTGGCTGGGCTGACTTCGCCGAAATTGAGGATCACCCGAAGCTTGATATGTTCATCGCGACCATGGCAATTCGCGACTATTTTGGCGCCAACAGCTTCGTATACGACAATCAAGTCAATGCCCGCAAGCTTCGAGAGTGGGTGGACAAGCAGCTCATTGTTTCAACCCAATCTAAGTCTACTTCCAACACAACAGCGCTCACAAAGGCTCAGCGACAGCCTCAAGTCAAGACTGAGCCAGGATTTGGCAGCGGCGATGCAGTGGACGCAATTCGAAAGTCAATTGAAGACAGACAAGGCTTTGCTGTCCCTGCTGGATTGAAGCGACACGCTCAAGAACACTCTTCTCAACCCAGTAACAAGCGCGCAAGCATGGGATCTGATCAAACACATGTCGCCCCTGAATCCAACAATGTCGGCATGCTTCAGCACTCGCCACAGCGCATCATCTACCGGGAGAGGGAGACGCAGACAGACAAGTACGTATCTGTTCGAGAGATCACCGGGACCGTACAACAAGTAACTGCAACCCTGCAAGAACAAATCCAAGTGCTGCAGAATCACAACGGAATGCTGGGCAGTCTAATGGAAAGAGTTCAAGTCACTCCAGCTCACCCTATCAACAACATTGCTCATCAGCAGCAGCAGTTCCAGCCACAGGAAGTGTTCCAGCTTCAGCCTGTCAATCGTCAGCCGCCTGAGTTCTACATGGGCCATCCTCCTAATCGCGACAATGGAAATGGACAGATCTGGAGAATGAGATAAAGATTGAGGGTATGGGATTAAAAGACTGAGAAGGATGGGGCTAGGTATATTTCCTGGGATGATGGACTGAAAGGAACTATTTCCTGGAGTTAGGCATTGAAGTTATGGGATGGAAAAAAGCGAAACATATGGGATGGATTTGCGCACTATACACGAAGATGCGATACCACTGGCGTTCAAAATGAGGCAAAAATGGCCCAAGAAACACTTTGCTATACAAAAATATAATTAATTTGCTATGATTGCGTGTCTTGCTGAGAAAGTGTGGAGTAGGACATGTCCCTCGTGGTTGAACACCGAATCTGACGATAGCTTCGTGGTGGTTTTCCAGAGCCTCAAGAACCCACCAGTGACATCCTAACTGGCCTCCACGTGTAAGCCAGGACTAATACATAACGAACGATGCGACATGTGAAACGCCCGTCGAAAGATTTTCGCTCTCCAAAAACAGTAAATGCCTCTTTTTAGCGGCTTACTCTCTTTGCCGCTGATGGCAACCGAACCATGACAATCTCAATGTCTCTCTTTTCGGTGGACAAATACTCAACGGTGACAGGTGAGAGATATCGAATATCAAAAAGTTTACCCCATACTGTTTCATAATAGCCTCTGGTCCGGGGTTAGATGGGATCCTTGCATTGCATGGGCCCCCCGGAGTGGCGTAACATAGCGCGAGCGCGGGGGCAGGACCCTAGAAAAGAGACGACAGACAGATACAGAGACTCAAAGAGAGTATCCGATTCGTTGATTGACTCCCCAAATTACCGACAGGAATGCGTCATCCCGCTCGCCGCTAATATTGGGCATCTCTATTAAGTGAGGATGAGTCGAGGCTTTGTAGAGACGGTTGCAGCCATGTCAAGATTGAGCGAATAGGATATGACAATCCAAGCTGGGCTTGTGTCTACTAACAAAGTCCTACGATGTGATTCTGTAGCGGAAACAGCACTGCCGTCTGTTACCCCGCAAATGAAGCTTACAAGAGGATGATCATCTTTGTGATCTGGGGCCACGACGATCTTGTCATCTACAAGAAACACCGACGAGAGAGGCGCAGTGCAGTCTTGAGTTTTGATCCTCAACGTCGTCATGGTCTTCGTCACAAGCTACGCGGACGAATATTATCTTTCGGATGTGCGACTTCTCTCTTCCGCGTGGGTCGATATTATATGCACATGTACGGTTTTCGGATGTAATGCAGGACGAGATGGGAAGGGAAAAGAAAGCTGAAATCTTACAAGACACCACACAAAAAGACAAAGTTGGGGGTTGGGTTGGGTTAGGTTAGCCTCGTCTAGGAGATGATGGACGGGGGTCTTTAGTGGACAGAGGAAGAGAGAATCTTTACTTGTTCATTTAAGCGCTTGAGAGTCGTGGCATGGATCAACATAGATTTGGTTGGTTGGTCAATAGAATGTCTCACTACCTTTTTTTTTTCTCTTTGCTGTCTCTTTTGTTCGCGTGTTTGAGCATCGTCATTGTTGCAATGACGTAGGGTCAAAGTGAGTCAAGCATGGGGGTTACCTTAGCTTGTGACGCCAGTGTTCTGTAGTTCAAATTAGCCTGAGAATGAGCCGCAGAAATAAAACAAATAAATAATGAGGCGAGAAGCGAAAAGGAATTAATTGTATAGAGAGAGGATATTTAATGATGATCTGTAGTTAGTAGTTACACAAGGCGACAAGATAAACATACCAATTGACCAACAACTGATTGATTGATATCGTACTGTAAAAAGTATATGTCCTTGCCATTCATCTCTGACCAGTAACAGCTCTAGCATTCATCACTCTCCCACCCACTCAACTACCCACACCCACTCCAACGGCACATGCAATGCAAGCAGTAAATGCAACGCCAGGGAAACCTTGGATCTTAGTCTAAGGGTTGCCTTGCCTTTACCCTGTCTAGCGTCTAGACCACCTCCCTGTAGGCTAAGACAGCAAGCGTGTAAGTCAGAGAAACCACTTCTTTCTCTCTCTGCTCGGGCATTTACAGTAAAATTACTCCCTTTTTCTGTGGATCTCTTTCCCGTCTTTACTCTTTTGTGACCCCATCCGAACTTCCGATCATCACCTCCGAGGGTCCTGCCTTCCTCCGGCGGTAGATACCTTTCTTACCTTGGGCCTGGGGGTGTGGCTTTCTGGTTGCCTTGCCTCGTCTTGCCCCTTCTCTCTTTCTCTTTCTCTCTCTCGTCTCGACTATTTATATTCCTCTCTTTCCCTCCATCTGATCAAGATTTTATTTCTCTTCTTCTCATCACAAACTCCAGCTTACAAACATCTTCTTCAACTTACACCACAACTTCAACACCAAAACAAAACCAACTACATCACCAACTTCATCAATATGCCCGCCTACGAGTACTGCTGCCAGTGTGGAGGCATGATTGTCATCAGCACCACCTGCACCGCCTGCGGCCACAAGCAGTGCAACAACTGCCCTCTCTGCTAAATGCCCAGTCTTGACAACAACTCCTTCTTTCTCCCCTACTCTGGCCTTTCTCAGAGGCTACAATACCCAAGAGATGAGAGTCAAAACACACTCTCGCTCTGACGAGACATGACGACTTTTAACGATGGCGCATCTCCTTCTTCTCTACAATGACCCGGTCGTCACATTCACCTTTCACTACTCCGACTTGATCGATACCCTTCTTCGACATTTCAGTATCAGTAAAACTGGTTCCTTCTCAGGTCTCTGTTGAGCTTGCAATGTCCTTTTCTTTCTCTTGCGAGGCGCATAAAGGAAGGAAATGACGTCGATGGTCTTTGTTTCTTTTTTTCTGCAACCAGGGCGTTTTATCTAGCTTTGGGAAAGGCTTGTCTTGAAGGAGGAATGGTTTCTAAACGGATTCATTTTCTAAGTGTACAACATATCGATACCCGTGGTCTCTTTTATGGGCTACTTCTTCTTCTCTTGATAATCGCAGACAAGAATACCTGATACAAGGCTTTCTCTTTTCTTCCCAAACTTGTTTCTTGTCGTGACCCGAATGTAATCCACTCCTCTCGGCCTCTCTTTTTGCTGTCCGACGCTTTAATGTCTTAGTCTTTTGTTCTCTATTGCATGAGTGATTAACATACATGGATCGATCCAAGGTAGCAGTTATGTATGAGTGGGATTGAAACGCTCCAATCACATGTAGTCAATTCCAACCTCACTGCAACATTGCCACCTGTAAAAAACCCTTGAAAGGGACCCTTGTTTCATGGGTGCTGGACAGTGTGTCCCCCGGTCTTCTCCGAAAGGTCGAGTACTTTTTTCCCATGTTCCGGGATCTTCCCTATTACATAACGCTGAGATTCAACATCGGCCCTTTCATGTAGATGGAAAGCCCACTGCATGACCACGTAGCACCTATAATAAGTTGGAAATAAAAAAATTGAGAGACTAGATATTTTTAACTGTCTTTTCACCTTGGAGATGGAGCTTGCTTTGTCTTATCGTTGATACCCCACGGGTCACGGTGGATGTGACCGAGATGATCTCTCAAACATGAACATGATGAGAGATGTTTAGTGGACATGTACCTGTCTTTGTTACGAGACTGACATAGTCACTACGTCCACTGTGAATATATTCTGTGGCTACAATCAAGACAATGTTGTTCAATAATGCTGAGTTGGTCAGCGAATATTAAACTACAAAACCCGCAACAACTATCAGGTCGACAAGAGCAGGCATGAACATCACCATCTCTTCTCGTTTACCATCGCTACGCCATCAGAGATCAATCTACAGTATCACATATCACATATCACATTCTTAATCCCGGAAGCTCTTCATGTTTCAATATGCTGTCAATTGACTTGGTATTCTCATTGCGCCTTTTGGCTGCCAGCTTCCAATCCTATACGTACAAAAACCAAACACCTCTCCCAGCCTGTTGAATGCATGCCCGCTTATTCCTTTTCATTCTGCTTCCAGACATGGTTTCCCTTCGCACCTGCCCTGGCGCCAGTTTCATGAATCAAAGGCCTGCTTGATTCTCTGACCAGCCATGCTCCCAATTGCGCCTGAAGACTAGATTCACACTATCCGTCCAACATCTAGTTAAAAGTCCCTACCAAACCGAAACGCACGGGTGACAAAAAGTCTTTACCCTCAAAATACACGTAAATGTCGAAGGCTCCATGGTTCAGCATTTTGCTGCGTACCTGGAGGCGCCAGGATTAAATTTAAGGTGAAAAGAAAAGTAGAAAAGGAAAGGGGCCGTAAGGTATCTTCGTCGTGAACCCATCGTTGTGGGCAGAATATGAATTAAAAGAATCAAAGGTTTTAGTAGTGGTGTGTTTCGACCGTTAAATCATGCCACCGGGAAGCGCGTTGCTGCTCGTGCTAGGAGGCATAGGCGGGGGAACCATTGGTGGTGCAGGGTTTGGGACCATCGATCTCGCTCGAGCGTTTACGTTCGCCTCACTAGTGGCTTTGCGTAGTCTCTGGCGGTAGTGTCCGACGCCTTCTTGTTCTTCACCTCGAAAGCCGCGTTGGTCAATCGGAATACCTGGGCTCGAAGGGAGGTGGTGGGCGTTCATCGTAGCATCGCCAAGCGCGGCTCCTGTATTCTTGCGTCGAGGGTTGATAGGAGGTAGTGGAGGGGCCGTCATGTTGCCGTGAAGGTTAGGAGTAGAGACTGCGCCGCCGTTGAGGGGAGTAAGTCCAGGTCGAGGATAGCCCATTGGCAAGCCTGGGGATTTGATCAGAGGTTCCGACATGTCTCGGTTTCGCATCATGCCGCCGGGACCATACGGTCTTTGTGGGCCTGGACCATGACCAGGGAGACCCTTCGGAGATGGGGCACCCGGTGAGATTGGTGATGGTTGACCATGATCGTATCCATGTGCAGGATGAATGTGCAGGCTGTTGTCAGGGCGGCCGAAACGTCCAGGAGATGCAGTCCCGGGATAAGGCTGTTGAGGGTGTGGCGATCGTCGCATGTCTTGTCCAGGCATCATAGGCGATCTAATCATAGGGCCCTGTCGAGGTTTTCCGTTAACTCCAACGGGGGATCCTACGGGTCCCTGATAATCGTCACGAGCACTAGAACCTGCCCTAAGACGAGGTGGTCGGCTGCCCGAGCGTCCTCCGCTGCTTGCTTCAGAACCGCTTCGGTCACGCTCAGAAGGTGCTCTAGATCCAGAACGGGAGCCAGCACGAGAACCGGCACGGGAGCCGCCATTGGCTCCGGCTTCCTCGCTTGGCATACGATTGTAGGTGACTGGAGGTGGCCTGCTGCGCTCCTGGGATGGTGCCCGGGATGAAGTAACAGTTTGAGCTCTGTCTCTGCCTGTAGGGGGGCTCTGTGGACCTTGACGTCGTTGCTGAACTTCAATCTCTTTCATCCTTTGGAGTTCTCTGCGGGCTTGGCGGAAAGCCTTGAGCCCTGCGTGCATGCCTTCCTTTTCTTCAGGATCTCTCGTTGTATCGGCCTCGTTGATTCCCTCTGGAGATTGTGTCATTTTGTCGTCAAACGTATCACGGGTGGGAGAAACTTTAGCTGAAGCTGGCGACGAGCCTCGGAGGCCCAGTAGCTTCTTCGTCTTTGAAGGATTAACAGTCTCTCGACCTCTCTCACCCATAGAGCCAATGCTAGGCTTGGACTTTAGAATGCCCAACGCGTTCGGGCGCGGAGGAGGTGGTAGCTCAGACAACGGAGCGTCTGGCACAGTGGCACCACTGTCGGATTCGACAAAAGAGGTCAGTCTCTCCCTGACACGTCGCGCCCCGTCAGCAAGATGGCGAGCAAAATCGTCTGTCTCATCCTCCTGCTCCGGGCGAGTGTCTTGTTTCGGTTCTTGTACAGGCGAGGGTAGAGACATTATTTGCGCTTCCATAAGGCCGGAAGATCTGGTAGGGCTGGTGACACTACCGTCGATCGACATAGCCAGGTCCCTCTCAATTGACTCCCAAGCATTCGAGTCCATTGTCTTGGGCTCATAAGCATGGGCATCGGGTCTCTCGGGAGGGAATCGGGAGGACAAATCAGCATCGTTAGGCATGCTTCCATAGATCGATGAGGCGTTGCTGTCTGATCGCAGATGTTGCCTTACCATACCGCTCAATCCCCCAGATGTCGGTCCTAGTGTGGGAGAATCGTGGGGTAAATCGTCTGTTTTAGCAGGTGCTACATCCGCAGGTCCATCGCTAATGATCAACGGCGTCGGCATCGCAGAGTGTCTCAAAGCGGGGTGATCATTATCCGTCGGTTTGTCAACAGTAAGTTGAGGGGTGGTGAGATCAGGGCTTCGGATCTCATCTTCATCGTCATCGTTAAAGAAGGTTGACGACTGTGACTCTTCTTGGACGGTAGGCTCGGTCTGGTAAGATCCGGATTCATTCTTCTCGGCGGATGGCCGTTGAGCAGAGGAAGAACGAGAACGAGGTCCCGATAAGGAAGTGGTGGAATCGTTACGGAACCGCATGGTGGGAGTTTCTCGGCCTCGTTGCATCTGGACTTGCCTTTGTGCATACCTCGACTCGTCATATTGACTGCTGTTCCTGCCAAGAATCATGTTTCTGTCGAGGGGCTGGACTTCACCAGTTTCACTGATGGGAGGGCTAAGAGGAGGTGTAGAACCAAAGGCCTTCTGGTCCATGCTGGGGAACATGTTCACCGACTCAGATGAGGGGCTGAAAGATCGCAGATTGGGGGCACTAGCTTTCCCTAATACTGAACGAGTGATAAAGCGATCCCCAAACGTCGCGCTGGATGGAGATGGAACAGGAGGCGTTAGATCTGGTGTTCTGCTGCCAATAGTCCGCTTCGATAAGGTGTCGAATCTTGAGAGTGCAGATGTTTGGTGGTCTTGTTGGTCTTGGTTCAGGCTTTGCTCGTATAGTCGGCGTGTTCGTGTCACTGTTCTTTCCACCGTGGGAGTCGGACTGGAAGTACGGAACGTGTTTGCAAAGGACTCCCTGTCTCTTTGAGAAGAACTAATAGATGTGGCGGCTGTCGAGTCCCGAGCTGCATATGGGCCGGAAGATGTTGTTGAGTTGGTCTCTCTCTTGTGATTGTAGTCATTCTGAGATGGAGACTCTGGTCTTCCGATCTCCGACTCAAGGGGCTCGCTTTGCTGCACATCTTCAAATGACTGCCTGTCCTTCTCGGATTGCCGCCACTTTTGGAAAGCTGACTGGGCCACATCATCGCCATAGAGTACACGGCCACTCATAGCTCCCTTGTTTCCTCCAGCACCGATTTTGTAGACTTTTTGCCGACCTCCAAATAGGTTGTTTCCTTCGATAGGCTTTGAGCGGCCCATAACGCTTCCGTTCAGTGAAGAGGCATCATCATTTGATAGTGTTGATGAGCGTGCAAACGGGGCCTTCACAGATTCAACCTCGGCTATGTCCCCCAATCCAGCAGCGAAATTGAAGTCCAACATTCTCGATTGTCTGTTGGGAAATAGAACACTATCATCACTGGCTTTACCAAGCTTGGTATTGGGATCATCTTGCTCCCGCAGCATGGAGAATCTTGCTGAAAGATTGGTCATTAAGAGACTTGTTCGGAAATCGTCGGTCGAGGGGAGTGCTGTTGTAAGATCAAGTTCTTTCTTGGGCTCCTCTTCAGGAGCTTTCTTTTTGCCAAACATTCTGAAGGGGCTGGAAGACTCGGACTCGGTCGAAGGTCGAGGAGCATCAAGCTCATCTTTGCCCTTCTTCTTGGTCCTGAACCGATTCATGGTGAAAATCCGAGGGTAAAACGTTATTTTGCCTCGGTTTTGTTGATGTGGGATGTGTCGTGCTTTTAGTTCATCACCATCAACAGCTTCGTCGATGTCGAACTAGATTGGCAAATGACCAACCTCTCTTCGAACACTGTTTCAATCAGCCTGCTGTTCTATGCGAGATGTTGTTTTGGAGACGAGGGTTCATGGAGAACAAATTATGTTTAGTTCGTTTCTCAACCAATTTAATGGCGAGAGGCTATAACCACAACTAGATACCCCGTCGAAGTACAAAACAATGGGACAAATCCGTACCTGCTGTGGCTCTAAGCCAGCTAAAACCGCCCTGCTAACGGATAATATGCTTGCAGTTGTCGAAACCTGTTGAGGGTCTGTTGACTCGATAGTCGCACGGAGCCACAATTATTCGTACTCGGCCGTTTCGCACGGATGTGTTGGTCGTTCGATTTGTCGTCGATCAAAAGCTTCGTGGTTGTGCGGTGCGAAAGTTTGTTGCGGGCTGGAGACGGACAACGGCAGACGAGATACTTTCGTGGAAAAGGTGAGAAAGCAGGTAACCGAATGTCGACCAAACGAGAGTAGATCGGGCGTTGAGTCCAGAAATGGAAAAGAATGAGGCAAGTCTGGCAGATAAAGAAAGGAGTCTGTCTCAGACTTGGGGAGCAGGACGAACGAAGCAAAACAAGCGAGTTTTCCGCTAAATGCTCGAGGCTGTTCGGATTGGTTTGGTTCGGTCTGCGGATCTTAAGGGAGGACGTAGTCACCGGGTGCGAAGTCCGAAAGTGATTGTCAAACGTAAAACTTCCTGGCCGGCGATTTGATTTGATGTTCAGTCCGGGGTACAACACGACTCGAATAGCGATTAATTCGAAGTACAGCGAGAACAAAGTAACGAAAGGAAGGAAAAGAAAGAATGGATGGATGATGTTGGCGAATGGTCAAAGAACGGAAGAGAAAACCGTTTGGGGAAGAGATGTTTGAGCCAATGGAACCAACAAAGCAAACAAGCTCAGGTTTTTCTTCTTAAGGTAACAGGCAAGATGAGAAATTGGTGACCACGATGAAGGGGGGATTAGATTGACAGGGCGCCCCAGGGCAAAGATGAAGGAAGGAAGGGATGAGAGGTGGGGTGTGCCAGGCACAGGGGAGGAAGGAGGGTGTGGAGACAGTCGGGACTAGGCGTAAAGAGGAATGGTAACGGGAGATACAACAGGCGAGTATTATTCTATGGTAGGTTCGCATTAGGCACGCTACATGATGTTGATTGATTCAACATGTGCGGGCTGTATATCAAGATAGATGAGTTACTTAAGCGGAGATATATCTATCTGGTTGCAGATATGCTAAAGTGAGAGCTTCTCACAGTTATAGTATCATAGAGCAGTAGAGTTTCTTGTGTACTTCAGCCTTTAATGAAACGATGGCTCATGGTTGACAAGGGTAACCTGAGTGAGACTGATCAGATCAATAGAGTGTCAAAGTGCTCCGTGGTCGGTACATGCGCACGCGAGTACGCAGGTGAAAACAGGATGAACAGTTCGCGGGCTGTTGAGCACCAGCTGCACAGGGGACGGAAACCCCCAAGTACCAGAACGGGGTGTGTTTAATAAGATACAGGGGGTGGAAGTCCACCGTTTTTTTTTAACAGGGAGAAAAGAACGGACAGGCAGCCCGGACCTCAATGGTAACTGCCAAGGTCTTGAAAACTGGAGGCTTTGGGCTTTTCGACCGATTTTTGACAGGGCCTTCAGCGTTGTTCAGTGGACTGCCGTAGCTTTTCAGATTCCAGAACAGTGGAAAGACTTCCTCGGACCTCTCCACCAAACAATGATTTTCAACATGGAATCCCTCGCCCAATTCCACAATTGCAGCATCATCTGAAGCTCTGGAATTCTTCATGATTTGTTCAACAAGCCAGGCATGCATACTGACTTCGTCAGACTGACTTCATACGATGAGCTCGGACACAAGTCTCCTTTTCTATGCGTCAAGGATCAGATGCGAGAGGGGAACAACTCGTCAGTGACCGCAGTGGAATGGGCATCCAAAGAAACGTCGCAGCTGACACGATATCACTTACTCATCAGCTCTCGGTGTGATGGGCACAAGGTACGACATATGTCCGACGTACCAATTTAACATATCCCATGTCACCGTCAGAAGTCCGCCACAAACCATGTGCTTGTCGCACTGCAAACGCCAAGTCTATGCCGTCTTACCTACCCGTCCGCCACATCCTCCTTTGGTTTGCTCTGGAGACACGGCACCTCAAGGGACAGAGCTACAGAGAAAAGACAGACATCCACTCAGATACTCAAGATATCCTGCTTGAGCCCTTCATAGCTGCCTCTGACGATTACAAAACCAGGGATTCGTCGCAAATGTTCAAGTACAACCCTATCATGCTTCAAAAAGCGACGGCCATGTTTCCATTGGCTACGTTATCCGAGGCTTCCAACAAAGAAGCAATGTTATCAGCCCTTGGATGTCGCTCCAGCTTCATGCTTGGCCCGACAGCAATAAGGGGCCAGCGGCTCCCACTTCCAGGCGGATGGCTTTGGGGCTTGAAACCTTCTCCACTCGGCGAGAACAGCCGTTGTAGAAGCTACTGCAAGGAACGCCCTTTGGTCACAATGTCGTCTCATACCATCCGTTCCTTAGCGTAGTGACGGGTACAACGCTTAGGCTCCGTCAAAGCTGTCTAAACGCATTTCGAGTGGGAGTTAGGGACATTGCAAACTCAAAAAAACCAAATCGGAAGAAAAGCCCCTGACAATCTTGAATTGAGTTTCAATGGTTGAGGCCGTTATTAGTGCCCGCCAGACAAATCTCTGGCTTGAAGGACATACCGCGACGCTTTCACATTGTGTCTAACAGAACTAGCCAGCGAAATTCGAAATTCAAAGTACATAGTACTCAGCGCCCATATCTTTTCATCGGGTATTACTTCGTCTTACGTTTTTTTCTTTTTTTTTCTCGTATTTCAGACCCATAACGAGACTTTGATGTGTCAAATCAGATACCGATGGTAGTGTTGCAGTCGGGCATTCGCTCGTCTGTCAGCACTTGTTCAAAGATCCTCCTACCGCCCGCAGTATTCATGATCGAACCAGTGCCAAAGCCCCTGTTGTCGCCTCAACTCAACACAGGGTGGCAAAGTCCATAGTCAGACCAGTCAGAACAGCCACTGGCTTGGATAGTTGTTGCCGATACTATATTTCAGACAGAAATAAACAAGGGCAGCTCTCCTGAATTGAAAATATTACAACCGGGAGCTGGGGTTCCCGTTCTGCAACTCTGGCGATAGACCGTTGCATTGGCTTGAACTTACTTTGCTGGTCCCTGCACACTTGGGGATCAACTGGCTATTGAACGAATCAGAACTGAAGGTTCGGTGTTTTCTTGCTTTTTCTCCAGGCAACTTGGATTAATTCCCAGATCTTCAGTCTCCTTATACTCTGGCCTCAGCTTACCTTGGATCATGCTTGAAGGTAAAAAAGAAAAACGGCTTGTTTTGTGCGTCTCGCGCAGTACGTATACACATTCCAAGCGCCTGAATCTTACTCTTGATTTCGAGGTTGCCCAGAGCACAATAAACCTTGGTCACTTTGAAAGGGATACCTTACAGGAACATTAATTGTTATATGATCCGCATTGACAAGTGGTGGAAGCGTTCCACCCGTGGCTTTGAAGAAGTCAATCTAATCCAGCACCAAGAAGCCGCACAGATCGTGTAGCGGAAATGGCTTTGAAGGGTTCAATCTCTGTAAGACATTTCTTGGTCCTCGAGCGCCTTGCCGCGCGCCGCTGACATTGTGCGTACATATTGCTGAGAGCGTGCTCAAGACGTAATGGCAATTTGGCGTATAATTTGCCACTGGTTGAATTTGAAATGGCGCCTCTCAATGCTTTTGTTTATTTTTGGACATCAAGCTGAACGATAAGATTGTCATTATTATAGCTTGGTCCTCTCTGTTATTTATCTCCTGCATGTAACGAGAGCGCAGAAACCTCCATTCTTGGGTACTACAAAGTCCAGGCACTAACTCTACATAGTACTGCACCTTCCGGTGGAAATCTATATTCAGGCTTCATAGAAGGCGTTCCTCTGCGGGCAGCGCTCGCTAACTCCGACATGTCAGATGTATACTCCGTAATACCCCTTTCAGTTCAAGATCCCATGGTCAGCGGCAACGGTAAGTTATCCGCGAGCCAATAAAAGAGTGGTACCTGAAGCTAACCTTTCACGATTATAGCCTCCCACTTGGTTGCAACCCTCCAGGATGTGGGTTATCCCCTGGTGCCTGCGTCTGCGCACATGGATTTACCTCATGTTGGAAAGGTGACATCGTCCAAATCGGATCTGCCTTTGCAACCGCACAAGAGACTGCTGACACGCGGAGAATGTCCCTACATTTCGCCATCGACAATCACCAGCCCAGGTCTTCCTTTTATCCGTCTTGCTCGATGACGCGCACAGTCGCCGGTTTACCAGCATAAAACGGTTCAAGCTAACCACCCTTTGATAGGTATTGGTCTATGAAGACACCCAGAGATAGTTCTCACGCGCTACCCGAATTCGACCCAACGTCTCCATAACCTATCCACAAAAGAGACCAGATTTTTCACGAGGATGAATGTTCAGGCACGACTGATAACTCAGATTGGCCTAGGCGATCCCAATTCACGAGCTACCGGCTCTTCCTTCACGATGATCCTCACTCGGAGAAGAATAGAGCTGACACCCCGGTTGCTTACCCAACTCGCTGGGACCGGCTCGCCTCGCCAATAACCGACATGATGACATTCAATCTTGGAGCCCTATCCGTCTAGGCGCCTCAATTGCAGCCTCGCTGACTGCCACTATGTTACCGTGCTCTTACCAATTCCTCGTGGTGATTTAATTGCTGATGGAACTCGATTACATCCCGTCTGCGGTGGTTGCGGTGGTATTAATGTTGACCCTGGTACTGGTCGCCCGTGCGGTAGTTATAGAATGATCATGGAATTTTCCATGCAGACACATCACATATCCTAGAATATGGCTGACGGAGCTCATTTATACTAATTACATTGTTCAGCGTAAGTTACTCGTCATTGTTCTCTATCTTACAAGCTAATTTCTTCTGAGAAATTTACTCCAGTCTATTGACTCTAGTTGTCCCTCCGCCACACCGGAAGCCGTCTATTGCTGGAATCAAACAGACCCTCGAGTCATCTGCAACACTATAATTTCTTCTCCTCGGTCATCTGCGTCATGTTGAATAGGTTTCTGCTTTCCTTTTGTCCCAACCCCAACCTGGGATCCCAGGCCATCTTTCCCCTGACCCCTGCACAAACTAACACGACCAGACGACCATAATCTCCGCATAACAGCAAACATCCATACCATACTCTGCAATGGCCATCTGACATCGCGATGGAGTTCCATTCATGGTTAGGGCCGACACGTGGTGGGTGGTGAATTCTCTTAATCAAGATCCACACCTTCCTCGGATCTGGTGTTGAACGACTCCGTCAATTACTCAAAAGGTTAATCGTTCCGTCTCATTTCCAAGATTGTCCACTCACGCGGGGTTGGTGGATAACAGAAGCAAATATTCCGATGAAGGTTTGAGAACTTGAGCTGTTTCAACACGCGACACAAGGCAAAACAGAACAAGGTTGGAAGACAAGATACACGAATTCGGTATACGGGCCGGCGCCCTGTTGTTGGGTCTGGTTCCAAAGATATAGGGTCTCTGTCAATTTGACATCATTCGAAGATTTGCCGAAGGCTTCACGAAGCAACGGGGTAGTATAATGATGCCGCTGGCATTGACTTCGGTACTTGGTTGAAGACACATACAACACGCCAGTTTTTGCTGGCTCTAAGTGTCAGCTCACGACGGCGAACTTTTGACAAGAGTGCAGGGTCCAGCTGTCAAGTTCCTGTCACCCGATCATCGTAGCCGAGATCGACGGCAGCTGTGCTCCCATCTACGCCTATGCTAGGGAAACGGTGGCCTCCGGCACTGTCGCAACGGCGAACCTAATAGGGTTCGGCACATGATTTAGAGCCAGTGCGCTGACTGATGAGGGCCAATTTTAATCACAGTCTGGTACGGATATAATACTGTGATATGCATTGCACATGCAAATGAGAGTTCAACGCAAATCCAGATATCGATTGAACTATCACATCTCGACTCATCACGTGGAAAAGCATATGATGACAAGAAGCTCGGCAAATTGTGGCCCTGTTATGGTTCGGTGTTCACATGAACAGCAAGATCCCGAGCGAACTTCAGTGAGGCGAATGGCCGTCTTGTTCGGATTCGCTTCAGTCTGACCATATGTGGTCCGTTTACTCCGTATGATACGGCCTTTCAATCGTTGTCGATTCGTTACTAAGTTATGGATGGATCTCGTTAATAAGTGAAGTCACTTGAGCTCTATCCGATCCGAGTACGGGATGACCTTGTTAAAGACTCTTCGGTAATCAGAGTGGATATCATTGGCATTCTATAACAGTTGTGATATGGTAAGTATTGTTTTATAAATAATATATAACTTTTCTAGGAGGAACAAGAACCACCGTGACGCCTTGCAATTACCCTATCTATCGCTTCAAACAAAAGAAATAAAGATCAACTCTCAAACGATTCCCATTGTGTGACCACAGCCATCACATACTAAGCAAAAAGAGCAATCATCAAGAACAATCACGGCTCTGGGTCCTCAGCAGATCCAGACATGGACGGTTAAGCCAAGTCTTGATCTTGCTCCTGATTCTTCTCTCTCACATCTCCCTGGCTGTGGGTGAAAGCATATCCGGGATGGCCGGCATTCAGAAGAAGAACAGCAATGCACATCATACTAGGGACAGTTAGTAAGTGGTCTTTCGCAACAACCGACGATGGAAACTTACCAAGATTCAAGACCGATATAAAGACCCTCGTCTCGGAAGAGAGCACTGAAGTACCCCTGACCGAGCTCAGCAATACGGTAAGCGCATCGAATGAGGATAAAGATTGTCGAAAGAAAGAGGAAGGCAAGGAATATCATCATTTGCTTGTTGAGACGGTTGCGAGCGGATGACTTGGATGCCCTGACGACGTAGTCGATGAACAAGGTACAGAAGCAGATAAGGGTGACGACTTGGAAGATCAGGCCAGCAAGCGAAATGTCCTCGCCGGTCTTGACGTCTTCGTGGGTTGAAGCGACACATGAGAGAGCACCGCCAACGGCTTGGAGGACGAGGGAGATGATGTCGGAGGGAATGAAGACCCAGTAGAAGTACTTGGGAGGGACTCGGGAGATGCTTGGGTCGACGTGGTTGATACTAAACAGTGTTAGATGGTCATAACAAAAGAGGAAGCAGCCCTGAGCTGTTTGGACCAGAGTATATCGCTTACACTTGGGACAAGAGAACATAAATGGCTGCAGAGAAAAAGACGGGTGCCACGGTAATGCAGACTACAACGTGTTAGTACAGTCCCCTATCTATCTCAGCAAGACAACATACTAATTTGCATTAGAAAACCGTTAAAGTCAAAAGGGTTATCGTTGATGATGAAACGGCCAACGTATCCGATGATCTCGAGTACACATCCAGATATCATACTCGACATGAAGCCCCAAGTCTTCATCTTGATACCCTGAAAGGCATGGATGATCAATGACAGAGCAAACACGCCTGTGAAGACGGCATTGGCGGGGATGTTGGGTTGGTATCGTAGGATACTCGCTTCGAGGGGACATGTGTCGAGGGTACAGTTGACTTGAGGACCGAATGTGATGAGGCCGTTGGGCAGCGTTGACATATCACTCATTTTTGCGGATGTGTCGTTTAAAGGGGCTCAGAGGTTAGTTGCTAAGCTTTGTGGTGGAAGTTGTCTATATCGTTTGTAGTCTTGTTGTTATATGCTTCGGTGGTCGATGTAGGAAAGCTGTACTGTGTACTGTTCAATGATGGATATTATAGTTTTTCTATAGACTTTATATCCAGTGGCTATCCGCCCTTCTTATCAAGAATTGGCTTTCCAAGATTTGTATGTTGACCCGTCGGAAAGGAACAAGATTCCCAACCCCGACGCTAGCAATCCACATACATACGTCAAACAGCGCTATCAGCCTCTTTACAGGTTATTTTCCCTATATTTTGACACAGCAGTGGATACCCAAAATGCAAGATCTTTCAGCTATCGCCTACACGGAGAGTTTCGAACTTTTCAGTGTGGGTCTTGCAGCCGGGTTCGGGCGTCCGCGGGTATGAGGCTGAGTTTAAGTTGCTATTTATTGGAATTTGATAGATTGATGGTATTGGAATTATGGTTAAATGGGACGATATGACGTGTAGATTGACGAACAGTTATTGTTTATCGAACATGGCGGTTACGGTAGCTACCCTCTAGAGTCTTTGAAGTGGCTGTCTGTCTATCTAAGAGCACGGGCTATCTAACCGACAGCTGACGTACACGCTCTCTCTCTCGCTCACTAGATATTCAGATTCAGCCTTATAAATGAAGCCGCGGTCGACCGAAGCGAAGGATTCAATGGAGATCTAAGCCTCCTTTTTGTGCTTTAGGCTCATCTCCATGTTGAAGATCTTAAATATTTCCGGGCCCCGTTTCCAAATTCGGTCTTTCGTGTTAGTGAAGTCGGGAATCGGGCTTGGCCCGGAGCGGAACCGGAGGTAAAAAACGAATTTCGGGCTCCGTTTCTGCGGAATAATATGATAAGATAAAGAAACCACGGACCTCGACTCTATTTTTGTGTTTTTTATCATGTCGTTTTTGTTTTATATTGCTTATCTCGTTTCTGTTGTTTTCGTACTGCCAAGGTGTCTTGGTTGAGTCATTTGACTTTGCGCGTAATCTCTCTTGTCAGGGAGTGATGATTGCGGCTTGACATTCTGCCCGTCTTAACAGTGCCTACTGTTTGCACGCGACTATACTCTACGAATATTGGTGCCTACAGAGGTAAAGCAGTGTCGTCCACAGATATACAGACACTTGTCTTGAAGGTTTACTTGACTCGAGGCTTGCAGTCATGACGTAAGATACCTATTGAACAGTGACAACGATGACAGATGGACAGTTAGTTACGTGTTCATTATTGGGCATATATTTAAAAAGATACTCGAGTCACAAACACTCACTCGACTTTGTCACGAGTCCTGGATTCTCTTCAGCTGATCATCATCTCTAATCATTCTGTACTGTAGCTCCAGTGGGGTTCCTCTCTAACGTGCCCCGCCCCCGCCGCTTACGGGAGTTTCGGCGCCCACTTCACCCGCCCCGTCTTCATCTCAGCTCCTACTCTACCTCACTTGATATCTAACTTAGTATTCACCTATTGACTGACAAATAACTCTCTTCGTCGGTCTCATACTCCCCTCTCTTCTACTCGAATACCTATCTTCTCACATACGAGGGTTTCTTGTCCTCGAGACGTTTGCAGCCATGTTTGACCTTTTTCCTATGCTCTTATCGTAAGTTTAAGCTTTGTCATGAGACGTCATTATCGCGACTCTCCATAATGTATTCAATTCACTGGCTGTCTCTCGAATAGTTCTGTTGCTTCGTTTCTGTTTCCCATATTCGCATCTTATAAAGCCCTCAAGACACATGATCCTACCCAGTTGACACCATGGTTGATGTACTGGGTTGTCCTCAGCTGTTGTCTCCTCGTTGAGTCTTGGGTCTGGTTTATTATTTCATGGTTAGTCCTACAGTCCCCAAAGATCAATCTTGTGAAACTGACACACCTAGGATTCCCTTCTATGGATACTTTCGCTTGCTTTTCCTCCTCTACCTTATCCTCCCCCAAACGCAAGGCGCCCGACTCCTGTATGAGGAATACGTCCACCCGTACCTTGAAAAGAACGAGACGCAGATTGACGACTTCATCGCGAGTGCACATGAGCGCTTGACTGCTGCCGGAATATCATACCTCAAGCTCGCCATCGAGCAGTTCAAAATCAAGGTCCTCGGCCTGCCACCCTCCGAACCCGAGTCGCCTCCTCCCGAGACAAACCAGGGTTACACGCAGTCGCTTCTCTCGCGCTTCAACGTCCCATCCGCGCGATGGGCCGCCAACAACAACGGCAGTACAGGTACCGACTTCTACAGTCTGCTTTCCAGCGCTGTAGCAGCTGCTACCAATGCGGGTGCTCAGTCAGCCGGTACCAGGACAGTGGGTGGAGAACCTACCAACCCCCAGGCGTTGATTCCCCCGCATCTGCGCGAGTCTGGAGCCAGGATGGACTTTATTTCCACCCAGCGCGACCGTCTAAACGTTCTTCTTTCGGCACTCGATCGCGAAGCGCAGGATCTTCGCTCCGACGCCCAGCGCGCTCAAGCAAACACAGGCCCTCGCCGTGATCCCATGGCGTATGGAGGCTACGATAGCAATGCCAACAACGATGACGAAGAACCTACCCAACGACCGCCTAGTGGACTGAGTGGGTGGAGTGGCATCAGCAAGAGTCGCAGCGAGACGGATTTTGAGAGGATTGACGCTGATACTAGCTCGGATGACGACCGCCAGGCACGTCGGAGAAACGTGGGAGCTGGTACTAGGACTACATCAGGCTCGTGGGTTCCTTGGAGCTGGGGTGGTGATGCCGCACAAGGAGGCGCAAGCTCATCTGGAAGAGAAAGGTAGAAACTCCGTTCTGGAAAGTGGGTTTTGAAGGAGTTTGGGTCTCAGTAGACGTAGTGTTTTCTTCTTGATATGGGCCTCTGGTGATATTCAGGGAGAATAACTTTTTCATCCATGGATATGTATATCTATAGACGACAAGTTTGGTGTACATATCCCCATGCTTCTTGACCCAGACCTCCATCTGGCCCATTCATTTCCTTTGAGTCATTACAGTATTGCTCCATTCGCCCACGCCGTATTTATTTGGCACTTCCGCTGCCAAGCCATACATAACCATATCGTACATCATATTTTACCTTCTAAATCGAAACGCAAGAGTGTAGGTACAAGGGGAGATTTGATAAAGATGCTTAGACAAGCTTGTAAGGGTACACTGCCTCAGCAAGACCCTTCTTGTACCAGAATGTCCTCTTCTTCTTGGTAGTCGCGTGCTCAACCCAGCGCTCCTCCATAAAGTTCTTTCGGAACCAGCGAATAAAGACGGGATCCCAAAGTTCGGAGGCGATACCGAGATCCTTGCAGCAACGCATTAGAGCGTTGGACTTGGCACCTTCGATAGCGGCGGGGACACCCTCGGGGCTAAAAAAGTTGTTTACACCTTGAGATTGAGAGACGATTCTGTTGCTCGTTAGTTAGTCCATATTCTAGATTGTGTGGGAATGCTGGACGTACCGGCCGTTAACAATGAGGGCATACTCTCGTGTGACGATATTCTGTCCCACGACAACGTCCCCACGATGAACCATACCCCATCCCATAGGTCCAAAAGCTTCGTTCAAGCGTCTTCGGTACTTGACTTCGGGCAAATAGACAATTCCATCAGGCTTAACCTCAACATCCTCCACATCAATGGGTCTCGACAGAACCTCGCTCTGCTCAAGAGTGACAGGCTTGACTCCGAGACCGAACCAGCTCGTCTCCCAATTAATATCATGTGTGCTCTCGACATCCGTCTCGCTAGACTCGCTCAATGTGCTCTTGGATGTGGAAACAGGAGTGTGGAAGTTCGCAAGCTTGCTAGCGGATCTGGGAGGAAAGCTCGTCGTCGTAGCTGTTCTGGTAGCAGCGGGAGCAGTAGGCTTGGCGGCGGTAGCTCTTACGGAAGCTGGCTTTGTGGCAGTCGCTGGTTTGGCGGCGGTAGTGGTAGAGCGTGCGTATTTTGGTTTTGTGATGACATCTTCTTGGTCCACTTCTGTGACATCCTGAGAAGGGTTTTGCAGGGTAACATCTGCGTCGACGGAGTAGGATCGTAGAGCGGGGGCGATTGAGCGATTGGAGGTAAGAGGGATTTGCCTTCTGGCGACGAAGAATGCTCTACGAGAGGCAAACATTGTGGGATTGTGGTGTTGTGATGGGTTTTGGAGTAGCTTGGTGGGAGCTAGGAATGAAGCTCTTGTGAATAACTACCTAATTTGAGATACGACGGGTGGATAGATTGTCCGGCGAGTGGAGACAGTGTGACGATAGATGCGAAGAGTCATGATGTCTTTATTGACGATGATGAGAAGAGTGAGAGTCTAAGTTTTCAAAATACATGTTGATACAGTAATTATACAGAGTATGACATAATACCACAGCTCAATTCATAGTATTTTAGTTGTCCTTTGTGGATGTGCGTTCATCGTTGTTGTGAGCTTTCCAGCACTGTTTGAATGCCTCCATCTACAATATTGTCAGAACAGCCACCATAAAGAGACATCCGATATGAATTGAATTGAATAAAATAACAAATTATTATTGGAGAGACTTACTTCCGCTGTGCATGCGCGCCAATCCTTCTTTTCGAAATAGCAATCCGTCATTTTCGCATTCTCATCTAAGTCAAAGTCAGTCAACATTAGCGATTTAATTCCCCAACAAAACAGAGACGAGACAAGACAAGAGTCTAGATAGTCACTGTCTTGAACCGTGACTATATTTTGACTCTTCTTTTCGCTCTCTGATATGCAATTGAACTAACCTGCACATCCGGTGCTGAAAATCCGCTTGTCCCTTCAATCGAGCGGTTAGCAAAGGCCTCGGCTTTCGGGGAAAAGAATAAAACTCACCACTCATCTGGCTCATCATCGTCTTCGGCATTTGCGCTTTGTTGCGCGTTACTCTCTTCTTTACTCATTTTCTATTGTCGTGTTTAACCAAAAGAAGGTGGAAGTTGAGATTGATCGTTTTGTGTTGTGTCAAGTATAAGAAAAAGGTGGCTCTAAGGCGGAGATTTTGGTTGAGGCGATTCTCATCTCAGCAAAAGTCAAGTGACAACTTACAACAAAAATACATCCGAAACCCGCAAAACTCACATCATGGCCCCGGCTAAACTGAATGTGCTTGTCTACACAGGTTCGACTTCTTATCATTAGTATCAACTATGAATACCCCTCACTGACTCACTCAAGGCCTCGGTACAACCGTCGAGTCAGTCAAGCATTGTATCTGGTCCCTTCGTCGTCTTCTCGGTCCAAACTATGCTGTCATCCCCATCACCGAGACCATTATCCTCAAGGAACCCTGGCAGGCGACATGTGCTCTCCTCGTCTTTCCCGGTGGCGGCGATCTTGGCTACTGTCAGGCCCTGAATGGTGAGGGGAACCGTCGTATCGGCGATTATGTCCGTCGAGGTGGCTCGTACCTGGGCTTCTGCGCAGGTGGTTATTACGGAACCCAGAGATGTGAATTCGAAGTTGGTAACAAGCCTATGGAAGTTATCGGGAGGAGAGAGCTGGGTTTCTTCCCGGGGACTTGTCGAGGTGGTGCTTTCAAGGGCTTTGAGTACAAGAGCGAAAGGGGAGCCAGGGCGGTGCGATTGAGTGTGCCAAAGGATGCTTTTGAACAAGACGTGGCTTCTGAGATTATCTCCTATTACAACGGAGGTGGTGTGTTTGTTGATGCTGCTTCGGTCAAGGATAGGAAGGTTGAGGTGCTGGCTACCTATGATGAGGATATCGATGTTGACTGTGGCGATGGCAAAGCGGCTGTTGTTCTCTGCACGGTTGGCGATGGCAAAGCCTTACTTACTGGACCTCACCCAGAGTATTACCCCTCTATCATACATTTCTTACTCGGTTTCTAACGCTTTCTAGGTTTGCTGCAGTCAACTTGAACCCCCAGCCAAGTCTTCCAGACTACGATGAGCTAGTTGATCAACTAGCAGCCGCCGACAAAGACAGAGCTGCTTTCCTGAAAGGCTGTCTAACAAAGCTCGGTCTTGAAGTCAGCTCCCACGACAACGGAGTACCATCTCTATCCAGACTTCACCTCTCCTCCATTTCCGACATGGGTGTATCCGAGTTACTATCCGACTGGAGTGACATTATCAACAAAGAGGATGGCGAGGAGTGGATCCGAGCAGAGACGGATAGCTTTCATATCCAGAATGAAGAGACGATCTGGAATCTTGAAGGTCTTCAACAATCTCTACCTGAGACAAATGAAGCCAGTATCTCGGAGAATGGCAGTATCGACTACAGCAAGATCACCAAGAAGATCATCCCTCATGAAAAGGGACTTCCTCATCCCAAGCTTACACCGCACTTTAACCATGGTCTATTCTTCTCAAGTCTAAAGCGATATCGACAAATTGAGCCGACGGCTAGAGCCTGGGGTGATCTACTCATGTATGGTGAAGTGGTGACTAGCACAAACACCATGCTAGAGAAGTATGACAACATCTTGCACTTATTTGAGACTCACCTCTAACGTGTATCAGAAACCCAAAACTCATGCCGAAACTTCCAAGCGGGTTTACCGTCTCGGCCACGACTCAAGTCGCCGGTCGAGGTCGCGGTTCCAACGTCTGGATTGCGCCTCCAGGCATGCTGATCTTCTCAACTGTCATCAACCACCCAGCCTATCTCTCAGTGAGCCATCCTATTGTGTTTATCCAGTACATCGCATCTATCGCCATCGTGGAAGCTGTCCAGTCTTATGACCGCGGCTACGATAAAATTCCCATCAAGATAAAGTGGCCCAACGATATTTGTAAGTCACCCTGCTAGGTGTTATACGTTAAACTAACATTCTTAGATGCGCTTGATCCTACACGGTCACAAGAGAAACCACACTATTCCAAGGTCGGCGGTATGCTCTCCCAGTGCGTCTACTTTGACGGAAAGTACCAAATCATCTTGGGTATTGGTCTCAATACTCTAAACTCCCGTCCCACAATGTCCATCTCCGACCTCGTCCCCGCGGGTGCCCCAGAACTTCATATCGAAACCCTTCTAGCCCGTGTCCTCACGCGCATAGAAGCTATCTATGCTCAGTTCCTCCGCGAAGGTTTCTCAAGCGGTCTTGAGACACGATATTACCGCCACTGGCTGCATACGAGACAAGAAGTCAGTCTTGAGGCTGAGGGTGGTGTGAAGGCGCGTGTGTTGGGAATCACCCGTGATTGGGGAATGTTGAAGGTGGAAGAGATAGATTCTAGTGGGAGGGCGATAGGGAAGACTTGGGCGTTGCAGAGTGATGAGAATAGCTTTGATTTCTGGAAGGGGTTGGTTAGGAGGAAGACTTAAAGTCAATAGACCGCAACTTAGAACTCCTATAAATATTTGTACCATGACGACTTCGCTGCACTGGGTGAACTATCATTTGACTTGTATAATTACAACAAGGCTAGATGCCACAATCAATGTGAGAAGCTGTATGATTGCGAAATTTCATACTAATAACCGCTATCTATATATCTCGTCCACCTCTACCAAGTCAACAACACCCTCTTTAGCAATCACACTCGAATATCATCCCACCCCTCAGGAATGGCACCCGGATTAGTCTCCGCGAGCGGTCGATCTCTAGACGGCCCATTATCAAGTCTAATATTGATATTATTCGCATTCTCTCTGGTGGGCGTTTTGGGCCTGCTTCGAAAGCAGAAAGAGAGAATGAACATGATGATCAGTACAAGCATGCAGACTGAGCCAACTATTATCCCAACCCATTCTCCGACGGATGGGGAAGAGGATTCTGGAGCAGCCGACGCGGTTGCGGATGGTAAGATTGTTGAGCTTGCGATGGATGAGGTGCTGCTTGTCGTACTGATCAATGTATTGTCAAGGGTTGTTGTGACTTGGCTTGACTCCGTGGTAGTAGCACTTTTCGTCAATGTGTTTGTATATGACTGGCTCCACCACGGTGGAATTATAGGCTTAAGACTTATACTATACGGAATAGTGACGCTTCCAGTTGTTGCCGATTTACTCGTAGTCGTGGTATGAGCTGTCGAGGAGCTCTGTGTCGGTATATCTATTGTGTAAGTTGAACTCTCAGTCACCCAACCCCAACCTGGTCGGGAACTCCCCGGGGAAGGTCCTTCGTCGCTAACTATGGTGGTCGCGATCTCCTCGATGATCGTCAACTGGTTTCGTTTAGCTGTGACTGGCTTGCCGGACTCTGTCAATACGTTTGTCCAGCCTTCTACAGTGACAACTGGCGTCCATCCTGGAGGAACTGTACTGTAGAGATTGCCAGTCGCATCGACGTATGAACGAGCTTTGTTCTTGTGTTGGGTTGGCGATGCTGTCGAGTCATCGAGTGACGGATCTTCGTGGTTCTCCATATCCAGATGCTGAGTGTAGAGAATGTTGTTCTTCGAACTTTCCTATAAGAACTCGGTATGATTGTATGTGTTGCTTGAAACCGTGTACTGTTTGATGCCGGAGTGTACGAGGAGCTGTGGCTAGGCTATTTGAGAAACGGCGAAAGTCAAGAATTTATAAATGTTGGTAGAATAAATTGCAAAAGCTAACACTTTATCCCTGGTCATTTAAACATCTAATATTGACCTAAGTAGTATCAAGGCATTGATTAGTAGTCAAGTATGATGATTGCTGTACCGACACTCTTGACGATCACGGTCAAGTCAGGATGCGATTAGACGCATTTTTTCGAAAAAAACGACAACATCGTCTTATCACAGTGAATCAGGTATCCCATGATAGCTTGTTTGATGTAGTACAAGCTGTTGTTGTTGATTTGGTCATATCGTTCACCGTAAGATATATCCAGAAACTGGTAGTCTAATAACAGCCCAGAAAGACCGACAGCGCATCCACGGTTGACTATTCAAGAAGCGCCTTGAATCAGTCTATCTCTAGCTTGGCCAGTATATACTTAAAGTCAAAAATATTTCACTTTGGAAGAACTTTTTTTGATGCATACTCCAATATACTACTCAAGAGTCCAACACAACAACATATGATGCCCATACTTTCAAACGCTCACTTGGACAAGAAGAAGAGGAACAGCTTGGTCAAGGAGAGGAACTACCTCCCAAACGTTGACAAGGCAGAGGAGGATAACCACACATTTACGTCAACGGGATTGTCCTCTGGCTATACTGTCATCGGAGTTACCACCATTGACACTACCGAGGGTTGGGATACAATAACTGCCAGCGAGACACAATCCACGAGCAACATGTCGACATCCGACGAACCTCTGACGTTAACAAAGACGGTTCACAATCCTGTCGCAAACCGACCAGCCGACGAGATTGTATCTGACATCCTCCTGTCTACCATCACCCATGAATTCGGGTCAATAGTAACCCTTGAGCCAAGCATTAAACCGCAACCACCCAGCACCGTCTGGATAACCAGTCTCAATCCTCCTCCAACTGACATACCACCACCTCCTCCTGTCACCTCTACCGCTGCGCCATCCTCCAAATCCTATCTGAGCACCGTCGAGCTAGTTGGCGTCATAGTCGGTACCATAAGTCTAGTACTCCTGCTATGCGTCCCAGTGTTCTACGCTATCTGGCGACGTCGGCGTCCTTCTCCACCATCAGATAGTCAGAACAACGTCAATATCACAATCCGCAACGGTGGCGTTTCTCGGTGGTCACACTCAGATGACTCGCGACCGACTCCCATGCCACCATCATTGCATTCACAGGAGAATGTGGTAAGAACAGAAGTCATCAAGAGACCTGATAGTGTCGCAAGTCCGCCGCCTCGCTATACCGACTACTGGAAGGGTGAGAATGAAGAGTATGAGATGGGAGTCAGACAGACTGCGAGTGAAGCTTCGGGGTCAAAGTTCGCTGAGGAGCAGAATTACAGTGATCTGAAAGGCAAGGGAAAGGCGCGTGACGATAACTGGATTTGAGTTTTGTTGTGTTTGTTGCAGAGGGTGATGGGCTCTCGGTAATGGTATTTGACTTTGCATCATGGTTTCTGGTACTTTAGAACTTGGGGCGCAAGACCAAACTTTTTTATTAATTGTAGGTAGGGCTATTAAAAGGTTTGGTTGGCGCGTGAAAACATGGACTTTGAGTTTGGGAATTGTTATCAATCTTTTCTGATAAACCTTGACTTATATCGCGACCCGCGCATTAATGTCAAACCTCAGCTTATCCAAATCACAACTTCCCCCAAAGAAGTGATCTGACTTGCCTCGCCTACAATCAACAGTGAAGAGAAAACACCTACTCTCTGTATACATGTTTCATAAACCTCTAAATAAGACTCTATTTGAACATACTTGCGCAGAATCTCTGTTCTATGTATAGTCGTGTGACGTGACAAACACTCCCACGATACAGCAAACAACTGACGCAAAAAAACATGCATTCACTCAAACCTCGTTCGTGAGTCTATTTAGAAACTCTGTCTGACAGAGTTCAAGTCGCAACAAACAATAAAATGGTTCCCTTCCCGCGTGAACATGTTCTCTTCGTCCTCTGGAAATCAGCTTTCACTCTTCAACCCAAACATTTCTACAACTTCATCTCATCTATCTATCTATTTCCAACAATCTTTTCTAGACAAGATCGAATCTTTGAAATCATGCTTGGAAGAAGTTTCCTTCATGTCGCTATGGCGACATTGTCAAGTGCCCGCTACTGCATCATCGGAGGTAAGGCTGTAAAAGATAACTGCCCTGACATACAGGTTGAAGATGTACTAGATGAAGAGCAGTAAGTCGTTCTAAGCATCACTCTTTAAATGTTCTACTAACATGTTTTTTTCCGATAGCTATTATCCCAAACCTGTAAAGGATGACTCCAGAATCGACAGAGCCCTCACAGTTCCGGATGTCCCAGCTCAGGGTGAAGCACCTATCATAATCGAGGGTCGCACATTCTCATGGCCTAATCCTCTCCGAACTGAGGTTCCTGAATGGTCTACGCGACTTCGTCAACCCGCTACTTCCACTGAGAAGCCGGATGAGCCTGTCTTACCTCAAAAAGAGACCTATACTGTAAGGGTCTCAACGACGGTCTATATTACCAAGCCTACATCCCTTCCTCTTGTATGGTGGACTCTACCGAATCCTGAGGGGAAGTCAAGTACCATACCAGGGAAGACTACATCGGCAGCCTTTTCAGAGCCAACTGAAGCCTCGTCAACTGTTCCAAAAACAACTGCAGCCCCAGGGCCGACTGCAACTCTGGAGCCAACTGCAGCTCCGACACCCAAGAAAAAGTCCAAGGATACGACAGACTTTATAATCGGTGGCATTATAGGAGGAATCATCTTCTTGGGCTTACTCATTGTCGTCTCCTGGTTAAGCTACAGGCACTACAAGAGGAAGCATGCCAGAAAGTCCAGGCCGACTATCGTCCATCCTTTCAGAAAACATCTACCTCCAATCCGGCCTCCAGTCCCTCCTCCTGCCTCTCCTCCTGCCCCTCCTCCGGTCCCTCCTTCAACCCCTGAACCTCGAACACCCGATCGTCAACGCCGTTCGTATTGGCTTGCCAATACTTCCTCGGGTGGCCAGTCGCCGTATAGCAGGGAATGGGGGGAGACTATGCGGATGTGGATGAGGGCACCTGGACGCAACCCTGAAGTTCACGCCATGGATGATATCAGTCGGCCGAAGAATGTGTATACTACTCGACCTGCTACTAATTCACCCTGTTCGGCGAATGCAAAAACTCAGCCTGCTGCGAACCCATACCTCTCGCCGCAGCCATACAGTGCTCCTAGGCCTATCGATAACTCGCCGAACCGGTTTTCAATTCCCCGTCGGCCTGTTGGCGCTACGTACTCTCCAGCAATCATGACTCCTCTACCTAATAGCCCGAACTTTGCACTAAACACTCCCCAACCTGGCCCTTCTCAGTATAGTGAGAGTGTATACAGCCAGCCCGGTCCAGGAGTGAGACCGGATAGTGCACGTCCGATTGGTTGGCTTTGAGTCTGTCTTTTTGGTCATAACTGTGGATGATTGAAAGTTCCTCTGGTGGTTGATAAGAATAGGGATCGTTTATCTTTGTGTTTTTGAGATAGAATGACGGTCGGATTGCGTCGGCAGACAGGAGTAAGAGCATAGGGATTATTGACAGGGAAGATGACAGAGTGCGCAGTATAAGTTAAAGTGCGAATAAGCTAGGTTTATGGCAATGTTAGCAATATTATAACTACTAATTAACCCCAATTTTTCATGGTGAGAAAAACTGAATCAATCAGGGGCTGGGCTGATATGAGACGGGATGTCATAACTGACGGTTTCTGGCGCATCGACGACAAGAGCTGACCTAACTGATGTATGGTAGATGCCCTGGCCGTTGACGTGTGTATTGATAAAGTGTTTGACATTTGAAGACCTTGAATCTGGCTCGGTAACTCTTATTCAGACGTCCCCAGTCTAAGTAAATCACTGGGGGTGAGTTTGCCAGACTCTGGCCCAAGCTGAAACCTCACATTAAGAAACAGATAGCCCAGGCGCAGCCGAATAAGTAACGGTGACTGACTACAGAGTAGATTGGATACCAATTAACCTCATGAGAATCCCGCTAGAGTCGTCTCATCAATCTTGACTTTACCATGGCAGATCCGAAGCCAAGTTGTTCGTCAAGAAAGGCTTCTGCAAAAGGACGCACCCTTGCAGAAGAACTTCAGTCGATCAACACGGCAGCCCAAGCCCATGCTGTCTTTACAGACCAATATTATATGGAATAAACAGCGATCTGGCATTAGAGGTAATGCGACCTGTATTTGGTCATTTCGATCGAGGGGTTATAATATCTGTGAAGATGTTGAGTCTGGAGATACATCGCTGGCAGAACTATCATTTCTCCTCTCATGTCGTCAGAAAGTCATGACTTGCCGTCCATTGCTGTATATGCCACCATCTCACTTATAACAAAAAGTGGTCCCATGTGCTCCGTTCAATATCGTACAGTTGTATTAAACATAAGATAGCATAGGTCGTCTGTTCTGTATCTTTTTTTCGTCTAAGAACCAACCTCGAGCGGCTCATCACGCCACCGATAACCCAATAAACGCCGTGCCATGCCGCAGTCGAGTGAAGATGTACATGTATACGTGGAGGAACTCCCTCCCTCTCCGAAAACCCTCCTCAAAACTCCCGTTACGAGGCCACATACTTGAAGGTGTCGTACTCCAAGATCAAATCGTACAAGTGTGTTGTGTCGCTTTTTTTTCGCCTTCAGTCTTTCACTACCCAAACATATAAGGGAACGTCAGACTAGTCCTTGTAGACCTTGGGCTTAAAGCCCTCTTTGATCTCGGCCTCTGCCTCCATTTTCTCCCGTATAGGTCCAATCTCTCGCTCGAATCGTTCCTTTGCTCTCACAATCTTGCTCTGGAGGTAGAAACTGCCACCCTTTTGGGGTTCGTTGGCGTCAAACAGTCGCTTGTAACGGCTCAACACCTCCTCGACGTTGGCCTGTCCGCCGGCAGGGGGCTTGACATTGAGGATCTTGCATGCCTCATCGAGGGTCATGCCTGAAGAGAGAGAAGCACCGCCTGTGGAGTTGCCGGCCTTGACCTGGGCGCGCTGGTAGGCGGAAGCAGCTTGAGCTTGCTTGTAAGCGGCGACGAAGGATCGACCGAGGATTCGGGAGCCTGTCAAGAAGGCTGTGACGACGAACTTGTGCGCCTGGGGAACCAAAAGTGTTAGCGGGCGAATTTATCGAAGGCGGCGAATCGAGACATAAATGTCATGGTAGGCTAGAGTGTGTAAGTGCATAGTTAGCATACCATTGTGAGAGAAATATGGTAATGGAAGAGAAATCGAGTGTCGGAGGGATCAAGGTGGAGGTATCGCTAGGAAGCGACGTTGAAATAGCGTAAGTGGCCCTCGTTCGCAACGAGGAGGAGGATCGGATCTTGATGGCGCTGCTCGAGACTTTTTCCCCAGCAAAGCAAAGTTGGGTTTGGCTGCGGATCATTCCGAGGTCGGAATTTTGCACCCGCCGAACCGCCGGTAGCCAAAGACCTTCCGAATTTTAGCCGAGAGACAGGGTGAGGTTACTGGGTAGCAGGAAAATGGCCTCCTAAATCTTATGGTATAAAAATAAGTAGTCTAAGAACTATAGCCCAAAGGGCATAAAGTGACCTACTAATTTCGTCTCTCATGATTCCAGCGGTCAACCTATTTTTCTGATACCCTTAGGGTGGGGGTTTCACCGTGATCCACCGAGCTTCACCGAAATGTGCCCCGCGATGGAGCTCACAGGAATGGGCAGATAGGATATGGTATTGGCTGACCGCAAGAAAAGTCATTAAATGAGACATCTCAAACTACGAAGGAAGAAAATAATCCAAGATATTCTTGAAAAATAGAATAAGTCTTGACATATTTTTCTTTCATAAGAACAAGTCCAAATTGGCAAAATTGTCCCTCCTTTGTAAGCAAATTACAGCCCTGCATGTCTTATAGGGTAGGATAACTGACAACAATTAGAAGTGTCCAACATCACCACATACATACCATTAAAGGATATATCATGGCATCAACTCCCCAAGACGTAGCTTTGTTGCTACAGCGTGAAGGCAGTGGAGCTGCACCAGACGCATACGACGCTGCCAACGAAGCTCAAGATGCTGTCTCAAGAAGGACAAAACTACTCTCACCAGTGCTGGAAGCTCTCAAGTCACAGGATTCTTCCACATTAGAAGAGACAGCCAAAGCACTTGGTGACGGAAGTCGAGACGGTAAGCTATACTAACCGCATGTCTGAATCTTGCTAACCTGGTTTCAGTTGCTTGGAGACTACCATATGGAGATTCTGGCATTCTCGAATTCTTCCTTGACATCCTGGCTTCGGAGGAACAACAAAGCCATGGTGTCAAGGTACAAGCTTTGCGCGTCACTGGAAACTCTTGTGCTGATACGGATGCAAACCGAGCTCGTGTTGTGGAGGGAAAGTACATAATCTCTTTCATCAACCATTTGCAGGACAAGAATCTTGTTCCATACCTGATTCCTGTTCTTTACAATGTCCTCGTGGACTACGGTAAGTTGCTTCTCCGACGGCATGGAGAAGAAGAACTCGAAACTGAAATTCTCAGAACCTGCCCAAATTCTCGCATCGCAGTCAAGACTCAGCAGCCACCTAATTGCTCTGCTTCAATCCCCTAACCTGTCGGACTACAGCCCTCTGGTGACCTACTTCTGCAAGATCCTGGCTCTACTCATCACCCACGACGGTGAGGCAACTGTCGCAGACCCGACTACAGTCTCTACTCTCCTCAAGCTCGCCACCAGCTCTGATCATAATTCTGACATTGAGGATTTTATGGCTCTTGTGTCTACCGCAGCGAGCTACCTCGCGAACGAATCCTTTCAAGAACAGCTCCTCAAGTCAAAGCAGGTGGATGTATTTGTCAAGGCCTTTTACATCGCACACACTCAGTTCGATGCGGAGCTTGATGATGAAGATACAGCCAAGGAGCTGGGTCAACTTTGCACGTCGTTGCTCACTACACTGGCGGATTTGACTGGTAGCGATTATTTCCCTGCCCTCTATCCCCTTGAGAGTTCTGTGCCTCAGTCTCTGCTGAAGTGGTTGAAGGAACCTCATGCTATTCTCCAGTCAGCGGCTTGTCTAGCTCTTGGCAACCTTTCACGTTCAGACCAGGCTTCTACCGCTTTCGTACAGAAGCATCAGGCTCATGTTCCTCTCATGGCCATCCTCTCCAACACTGAAGTTACCGATGCCCAACTTCTTCATTCAGCACTTTCGTTCCTCAAGAACCTTGCCATTCCGGCACAGAACAAATCGGTGCTGGGCGAACTGCTGGAGCCTGCAAGTGTACCACGGATATTGAGCATTGACACTCTTCCTCAAGTTCAATTCTCGGCCGTGTCCTTGCTCCGCCTACTTCTTGTCAACTCCCCTGACAACGTCCGTCGAATCACAACACCTAGAACCGTGGAGGTTGAAGGGTCTTTCAAGAATCACACAACTGTTCACGATGTCATCTCTCTATTTGGTCGTTCCGATACGGAGCCAACTAGACTTGAGGCTGCCCGCAGTGTCGCTACTGTGTGCCGTGTGCTCCACACCACGCCCGTAAACGAAGTCCTCTCAGGATGGAACTCTGAGAAGGAAGAAACTCAATCAAGAAGCCTGTTCTATGCCGAGCACGATCTTTCCGAAATTCTCTCTTTCCTCATTACACAGGAGAAATGGCCTATTCTTAGGTCTGAAGCATGGTTCGTCTTTGCCCTTCTGTCACGCTCCAGCGATGGCGCACATGTTGTTGCAAAGGCACTCGACGTATCTGGAGCCATGGATGCTCTAAGCTTTGCAATCACTGGCAAGACTGCATCCGACGAAACACCTCAAATCGAGGGTGGCATGCCTGAAGTTCCTCCAGCTATTCCTGAAGAACTTGCTCTGGAACCCCAACAGGTCGACCCAAAGCAGCAGGCCAACATGGCCAAGGTGGATAGAGAGAATTGTCTGGTGCTGTGCACCGAAATTGTCAAGAATGGAGAAACCCTCGAGTCAGCCCAAGTGAGCCGACTACAAAGTTTAATTAGACAAGGAACGGAGTTGTTAGGAAAGAAGGCAGATGAGTAGCCAAGTTATCGGCATATAGATAGATGGATGCACACAAAATGAAAACATAAAGTCACATCACGCGGAGCTTGTACCAAATTGAAATCATAACAAGTAACTTTTAACAAGCAGACACCATATGCACGTAATGCATCCATTGACCGAGTTATGACAGAACAAAGCCGGTGATCATGCAATAAATTTCTTGAGCTGGACCTAGAGTATCCTTCCTCCAACCCAGGCCAAGCCTTTCATCAGAGCCTCGAACCGACGTGCCCATGCCTCAATGACATAAAGAGCAAAACCCTCAAACACCTGTTCCCTTTTTGCAAGTTTATTTCTTGGCAGTCTCAGCCTCGGCAGCATCACGGATACGCTTCTGGCGGGCACCCTCGTATCGGGCGTTGGCACGAGCGACACGGAGAGTTCGGTAAGCGCCAGCCTCGATGTTGGAGGGCATGTCGCTCTTGGAGATCTCCTTGAAGGCGATATCGGTAGGGGCGATAGGGAAGGCGGCGGCGACCTGAGAGATCTTCTCGACGGAGGCGTCGGCCTTGGTGTCACCCTTCTTGAGGGCGTTAGATCGGCGGGGAAGGAGGATCAGTCGCTCCTGGTAAGCCTTGAGGCGGGCGACGTTGGCGGCAAGGGACTCCTCGCTGAGGTTCTGGCGGCGGAAGTCGACAGCAATGCCGATGGTGGGAGCGAAAGCCTTGGGGATACCGGCCTCCTGCAGAGAAAGTCAGATCTGGACAATTGGGTATTTTTCGAGTCGTTTGTTTTCGACTCAGATACTCTCATACCTTGAGCTCAGCCAGGGTGAAACCACGGCCGGAGCGGACACGACGGTTGTACTTGATGGTAGGGCATCGGACAACGGGTCGGAGCTTGTCGACAGGACGGGGAGCAAGAGCAGCAGCCTTGGCCTTGCGAGCGACACGTCTCCTGGACTTCTTGCCGGCCTATTCCAACAGTTAATATTTGTGCGCCTTGAAGAGTTTCCGAAAAATCGAATCATCGCTTTTCTCGTCGGGGTGTCGCCATACCTGGTCGAAGTGGGTTTTAACCCGGCGCTGCCAATCCTTGCGGAAATCTATTCGAGGAGTCAGTCCCTCGTGTTCTTTGGTGTCATATCGTTCATCGGGTTGGGTGTTGCTCACGGTTGCTGACGAGCTTCTGGTTGTACCGGATCGTCTGTAGAATTGCAGGTCAGCGAATGTTGGCAAACATGATGGCGATAATCATCTCATCGCCATCACAATGGGCGCATATATCCATACCATTTTGTCTGCTTACCGTGCTCCGATTGTCGTTGTCGGGGTCGTGAGGCGTGGAAATTTCGGAGGGTTGAGGCTTGTCAAATTCCTAGAAGGGTTTTCGAGCCCTACCTTCTGCATTGGTGGGGGGTGGTTAGCGAGTCCAGCGGGAAGGAGCGGATCACGTGTAGGTGGGCTTCTAAATTTCGAATTTTGTGCGGGAAAACGTTGTAGCGGAAGTTGCTAATTCAGATTTACAGGTCTAGAACTGTGGAGACGTCATGAAGCAGCTGGCTGTTGTCATTGGAGAATCATGCCCGCTAACTGTAAGAGAGTTTGAAGGGATGAGGTCCAACACTTTGGGACAAGATAGTTGAATAGTATTTGTTTGCTGTGCGTAGATCCAAATACAGAAGAAGAAGAAGACAGATTACAGATTACACTCTTGAGAAAGCGTATTTTTATACTCTTGCGCGATAGCCTGGATCTCGTTGTAGGTATTCAATCCAAGGGACAGCCATTGTATCTCTGAGGCAGATGCCACTATCAACTTACAGGAAACTTGGGTCGATAGTTGTTCTTACCAATGGGGGTATGATGAGCCGACAAAACGCAGGTACGGCAGAACCTTCCGAATTGTATAATGTTGCCAGGAGTCATGTTTTACTCGAGTCAAGCCAGGAGCATGAGTCCTTCTTGGCCAAGGCCAGTCTGACTCCCAAGTTGCATTGTTTCTGGTGTTACCGAGAAGGACTTTTCGAAATACAGTCAGGTCAAAAGACAGTTTCTTTTCGCACAGACGAAGCGCGCGTGAAGATGCAAGTTGTGGTGAATATCTACGGGTTCACTCATTGTAACAGTTGCTCCTGTAAAAACATATGATGGAATGACCAAGTGCAGTCATGTTGGCTCAGATTGATGGTTATGTGAAGACTGCATTGAGCCCACTGTTGCCATTCTGATAGTCTGTGCAATGACCCCTTGAGCATTAAAGTTCACTATATCATCATATCTTTAATAAAGAAACTTTTAAAGAAGCCTTATCCAATGCGACAAGTCAATCCGATACCCAGAGAGCATCCAGCTGTTGTACAACCAAGTCTTTCTCCAACTATTATCTGCAGTCGCGACGCTAGTAATAAATGTCTCCTCTTTAAACACAAACACACTCCAAAAGCTTGTTTTCACCTGAATAAACATCGCAGATAAAACACAATTTTGTGGAAAGAACCTCCAGTCGTACACTTGCACAATTCTAGGCAGCCGAACCTTGGTGGTCCCTGCCAAAGGTAGCAATTTCCCAGCCCCTGCGCGCCTGAGGTTCAAGGCACCAAAGAGGGCCCCAAAAAACCTATAAAGCACCGCCTTCGTCGCCTGCTTTCGATTTCTTTTTCCTTTCCTCTTCATACTTACCTTGTTCCGAGAAGGCCAGCTCATAAATTGGCTTTCTCAGTATGGAAGGCCTGCATTGCACATCGCGGAGTCGTTTCCATACTCTATTGTCCTTCGGGGCCATAGGGGGCGGAATTTTTGATTTTGAACCTCACTTTTCATTATGTTGGTGGCTTAATGCCGTCTCATGAAGAAGAGTTGTTTGATCGTGATGTGCCCTCTGATGCCGTAACTTGAACTCGCGATGCTTCCCGTTTAATTAAATGCTGCTTGTCTGCTGCCCGTGATGCTAGAACCTGCTCGTCCTGCTGTAGAACCGCGACAAATGAGGCCCTGCAGTCGATGCATACATACTACTGTAGCAGCCGCCGATCTCACCGCAGCGCGCAGCGAGTGTTCCATCTAGGGCATCATCTTCAAGATGCTTCCTAGGGTAGCGGGCTGTATTAAAGTCACCTCTGCTTCTGTGCTTGATGATGTGCGATTTCATGAACCAGACAGTAGCAGTGTTCGTACATTCTCCTTTGTAGTGCGGGCGCCGTTAGGCGGTACCTCAACCACCGCGATAGCATCACCATCAATCATTCGCAGCGTAAATAAATAAAAATAATTGATCGTCAACATCATCGTCATTATCTCAATAACCATCTCCATGCTGTCTACAGGCTACAGCCCACCTCCTCTGAACCGAACCTACTCCGCACCAATCAAAACCCCACAATTCCACTCTGCACGCCAGTTTAACGACCCGAAAAATCTCATGACACCACTTCCCACTCCGTATCTCAATTCGACGACGACACCCCACGACGACCGCCGCATAATTGAACGGCTTTCTGTTTACTAGCTCTTGACTGAGAATAAGGAAACTGGTCTACGCAATGGCTTCCAAGATAGGCCCCAGAAGCGTCAAGGACGCCACCCGCTTCACGTCCACAATCCCCCACGCAACCTCCAAAACCGCCCAAAGAACAGCGCGCATCCCAGGCGAGACACCCGAGCAGCGCGTGAGGAGACTGCGCCAGGCTCATATTGCCGCTCAGCGTGCTCAAGTTAGCAAGACGGATAGGTTCCTCGACACATCAAGGAAATTCTTTGACTTTGCGCATCGATGGACTATAAGAGGAATTGTGACATTCACACGTATGATGCCATGACGAGATACAAGGCAGTGAAAAACTTACTGACAGAAAATAGTTGTCGCAGGTATTGTCTCCGTATACTCCGTCGTCGATATGGTTCAATATAACCGCGCCCGCCGAGCCGAATGGGTCGAAGCACAGAAGCTACTCGAAGCCGACGAGCTAGCTATGGCCCGTCTCGCTTATATCAAGGGCGAAGCAA
The DNA here is from genome assembly GCF_050947815.1 of Fusarium sambucinum. Classification (NCBI taxonomy): domain Eukaryota; kingdom Fungi; phylum Ascomycota; class Sordariomycetes; order Hypocreales; family Nectriaceae; genus Fusarium; species Fusarium sambucinum. The sequence continues at coordinate 8,215,487 of NC_139293.1, read as the reverse complement.
CCGAGGATCAGATTCTCCTCGTCGAGGAGGCCAACCAAGCAGCCCAGGCAAGAGGCGAGAAGCTACCACCTCTGCTTGGCGCCCCCGAACACCGCACACATTTCGAGGAGCACATCAAGCCCACATTCCAGGACAAGACCGAGGAGAGCACTACGAAGACATCAAGTGGCAAGGGCGTGCTGGGAATTTTCTCCGGTGTGCTAGGAGGTGGATCGAAGACGGAGGAGATCAAGGAGCAAGCGACAGAGGGATTGGCCGCGGCACAGACACAGCTGAGCAACTTGGCTGCCAACGGCCAAGCGAAGCTGGAACAAGCAATTCAGACTGAGCGAGAAAACCAAAAAATCGGAGGCCCTCTAGACAGACTGGGAACACAACCTGTGCCAGCCTCTGGCAAGTCATGGTGGAAGTTCTGGTAAACTGTATAAAATATAATTGGAAAGGCAAACGGCAGCAATGCGAGGGACACAGAGCTGACAGCAGCGGAGGAAACCAAAAGGAGTGTATCATATGTGTAGATTGGCAGTGCATTAGACGGCGTCGGGGGACCATCTTGTATGTACCATTAGGTGTGAGGCAAAGCCCTACTTTACTTTACCATCTATTCAATACCAAAGCGACTAAACAGTATCACCATGATCCTCGATATGTTTGTATAATTGAGCTTTGTACAGCTCCATTATGGATATCGACATTATTGCTACTGTGGTATTTCCATTTATACCTGACGGTCTAATACCGATCGTTTCGCTAACTTCCAAATCCCTGTTTCCTTGTGGGCAACGAATTGTGCCCTGAATGATCAAATGCTGTTATAGCCGCTTCCCATATCCGTAACGCCATTGACAAAGTAAAAAATAAAAGATCGTCCTCTGCTGTCAGTGTCCAGCGAAGTTCGCCAAGAGTCTAGTGTGAGCCCGGAGCCACACGGATAGTATGTACTCGAGCTGTTGATGTGTCGAGTCCAAAAACTTCAAGCGTTGGCAAAACCCATTCGTAGACTGAAGGCTTCGCGCACTTCCTTTTTGCGGGCCTTGTTTTGCAGACCCCTGCTTCGATAACCAATTCCGCGCTCCTGTCTCTCCTCACTCCAATTGCGTGGCCTCACACTATCCTATAGAGCAGGATGTTTCTCGCGATCCACGATAATGTCCTCTCCCTCCTAGGAAACGATAATGTGGTTGAAATGACCCGGAACCTTGTCACGGCATTTGTCACAGTCTGATCGGTATCCGATGCTAAAACTCTTCTTCATGCCGGGTTGCCATGTCCAGTTGTTGACGGTGTGTCGACTTCTAATATGACCCCGTCGAGGAGAAGGTGTTGTAGGGTCACCTTCGCCATCGGCCGCCTGCCTTGGGCAGATCGGTTCTGCATCCATCATATGGTGTTCCACGTCATGAGGAGGCGATGGCTGAATTTTCACGTTGGGATGCCCCATGCCTGGAGACATGTTCTCATGATTGAACTGTACCGTGATAGGGGTGATGGGTTGGCATACCATGGAATCATCACCTTCGGAAATGGGCGAGGGGAGGCGTCGTTCGTTCTGAACGGCGTGCCATCCTCCAGCCATTGTGCGAGGAACGCTCTGATCTTCGTTGAGGCCGGTGTTGTGATGTCCAAGGTTTGCAACGCCGTTGGGCGGGGCTGTCATTGGCTGTTGGCCTCTAACCTGTGCGGCAAAGCTGGGCTGAATGGGAGTAGGCATGCGCCCGTTGGAGTTGTCAGACTCCAACTGCATCATGCTCAATCGGTCCGTTTGTTGTTGCTGAATCTGATTTGTTTGCATCATGTCTATGTCTGAATATCCATGGTTTAGTGGCGTCACGTTTGTTGACGGCCATTGCGAAAAGTTAGTTTGTTGGAACTCCTGGCAAGCCATGTTGGAAGACTGCATAGACGAATCGGGTAGCCATTGTTGTGCAGTTCGAGGAGATGCACGAAGAGGAAGACACTGAAGTCGTTTCTACGAAAGTTAGAATTTCGTATTTAAAAAACCTGCTGGTTATCATTGCCATGATGGTTGGTCAACTTACATTTCGGTGCTCACCGAAGCTCATGCCATTCGCAGCGAGCTGTTCCTCTTCCCGACCCCGTTTTCGCTCAAAGGGATGCTGCTGTGCGGCAAACATCTTGTCTTGTCTTGATGCAGGTTATTTGTTACTCGTTGTTGATGTTGATGTCTTGAAATTGCACAAGTTGTCCGACGAGCTGGATCGATCAAGTGATGTAGACCTTGCTATCGGACCCTGCGTATCAATGCGGGTGGATACAGTCAAAGGTCCCCCGGGAAAGTCGTATAGTAGTAGTGCTCGCGGGGATATCCGATGTAAGGCGATGGATGCGTGATGGAAGTCAGATCAAAAAAAGTAGTTTGGGTTTGATGGTGATGCTGTTGACAGAATATGAATAGAACAACGTCAACGATAGACAAAGCAAGTGTAAGAGGTTGGGCTTGGGTTAGAGTTGAGTTCACGAGGAAAGTGGCGGCCTTGATCAAGGATGGCAACTGGGAAGTCACGGATAGTGGATCGGAGGCTGTGACGGAGGGGAAGCTTGGAACGCAGGCAGTAAGCCAGGCAGATAGAGCGAGAAGCCTGAGAGGCTGGGGCGTCTTTTGGGGCTGGCTATCACTGAGACAATGGAAGGAGCGGGGAAATAAGGCGGTCTATGCTATTCTCGATTTGAGGGTATGTCTCGGCGTTGGGTGAAGCGAAGAAACCGTTTTGTATCGGATGGAAAGTAAACAAAGGGTAAAGTCAAATTGCACAGCAACTAATGATGAATCAAAGAATGAAATGTTGATGAAAAGCTGAATGATGAAAAAGAGTGAACGTCACTGACTTCAACTGCCAAGTCAAAGGGAAAGAGAAAAGAGAAAAGGGGTTGGTTGGGTTGGTTCTGTCAGTGAATCAAGGTGGAAAAACAGACAAGGCCAAAGTTTGTCAATGAATGGAGACCAACAACGCCATGGCGTGAGTTCGGTTCACTTCACCAGACGATCGGATTCCTACAACTCTCCTCGTGGGGTCGCCGAGAACCCGAGCGATCCCTTGTTGAGGGAAAACGATGATCTAATTGACCCTTGACACGAGGCTTGTCTTGTAATGCTTGTCATGCTATCTTCTCTCTCCATCACGAGAAAAGCAAATGTAGGTCAAGAGGCGGGCTGGGCCAGGCTGGACTGGGCTCAGTGAACAGCCTGGGCTAACAACAAGGGTCTCACGGGCCAACAGATCCGCAGTACGAGGCTCAGACGTAACACGGTTCACTACATTTCAACAGGTCGTGAGAGTCGAGTAGACATGTTGTCAACGGAACTTGAATGTCTAGTTAGGTTTCAGTCGTGTTTCGCTTGGTTGGATTCCCGTCTTTTCCGTCTACTTTTGTTCTGAGACGTTGCAACGGGCTTCTTGATTTGATTCGGATGTCTGAGACAACTTCTGTACTTGGCTCAGATCGCTTGGTTAGACTCTTCGGTGATTGACCTTCCGGTCCGTGCTGTAGGGTAGTGTCATACGAAAATCATGGATAATATCAAAGGAACCATTTACTTCAGTGAACAAACACGAACTCTTTCTTCATCTTGTGACACCTTGTGTTTGTAGTAGCATTGGTTTGGTTGATGCATCCTCCCACGTAATTTCCCATGTTTTGGTGGTTCATTAATCCCCCCTTTTGCTTGGCGACACACATTCCTTTGTGCAACTGATGAACCTCACAAGTTCTAAACGTGGGGAGATTTGCAAGCCGCCACGATACCAACAGACCCTGACACAAATATTCTTGCTTGCCGACGTCACCAGGAATATCTCCCTTATTCCACTTTTTCTAGATACAAATCCTACGAAGGCGAATTGCTCATATTACCTATCAAGGGATGAGAGAGATTATCGCATATTATTTCACGTTGTTTTCTCGGACGCGTTTATTGGTAGAGAATAAACAACACTACGATTGTTACGGTACACCCTAGCCTCCTAGACCAGACCCTTGGACCCTGAATGGGAAATCTACAAAACCAAAGTCTTTATGGACCTAATTAGAAGTAAATACAAGTCGAATGGGCTCTCATATAGCCTCAAGATACGTGAATCTTGTTTGTACCAATCGTATTTTACAACTCGTAAAGAAAAGGCTAATGCAGTACAACAGTGAATACACGGCATGATGACCTCTCACAGGTTTGTGGAGGTTGCACCCTTTCGTGCGGAATGGGTAGAACATGTGGCGGTAAAAGTGATCATCCGTTCCTTGCATGCATATTGTGTTTACAACCAACCCAACCTCCGACATAGGCGGTAGTTACATTGTCTAACTATATCACATTGGTTAAGCTGATATTCTAATGATATCAAGTCTTTTCATATCACCTCGTCTAACCGAGAAATTGGTATTCTGCGGACCCAAAATCGGAACCAATTGAGCTTAGACCATTGATAATTGTGAAATTCTAGAACCCTGACGTAGTGAATCTAATGTATTTTGTATATGTCCCCTGCAAAAAAAATCGCCTGCTCAAAGACCCCTCGGTGGGGTTCCCCTCCGAAGCTCCTCCGGTGCGGTGCTACGCTGGGCTGGCCTGAATGCATCCAGAACTTTTGAGTCACCCAAGAAAGAAGGATAAAAAAATTGCGTCTGCTTGTTACTTCAAACTTGCTCGCATCAACTTGTCAAATTCAGCCTCGTGGCGTTTATCTTGAAGTTAACTTTGACTCACCAATCCATCGCCTACTCCGTGGGAGCTACACACTGTCCAATCTAAATACCACTACCCGCCCAAAGGTAATTCGAACCCCTCCATATCAAAATTTCTAGTTGCAACAGGAACAACTTAGCTCACATATTCACAATGCCTTCAGCTGTCGACATGACTACCATCGCTGCCGATGATACCAGAGGTTAGTGTTTGCCATTGAATTTGTTTCTTCGACCCATATTGGGATTGTGCAGAGGACTCATGATGCTTCGTGGCGACCTCTCTCATGGGCAAGCCATGGAGATGACAACTGCGAAGCTTCAACGGTTGTCCTATATCGCCAATGCTTCAACCATCCACCTCTCGCACATACACGACAACACATCAAGTCCATTGACTAACACAAACCAGTCCTCGGACAGGATCCTTTGATCCCTCCCGCTCTCCTCACCTCCGAGATCCCTCTCCCCGAGAAGGCCACAAACACCGTTATCAAGGGTCGTCAAGATGCTGCCGACATTGTTCTCGGCCAAAGCGACAGACTTCTCGTCGTCGTCGGTCCTTGCTCCATTCACGACCCTGCTACCGCCCAGGAGTACGCTTCCAGACTCAAGGAGCTCTCTGACAGACTCTCCAACGATCTCTGCATCGTCATGCGCGCCTACCTCGAGAAGCCCCGAACAACCGTTGGTTGGAAGGGTCTCATCAACGATCCCGATATCGACAACTCTTTCAAGATCAACAAGGGTCTTCGTGTTTCCCGCCAGCTTTTCGTTGACTTGACCACACAAGGTCTCCCAATTGCCACTGAGATGCTTGACACCATTTCTCCTCAGTTCCTTGCCGACTGTATCTCTGTCGGCGCCATTGGTGCCCGTACCACCGAGTCTCAGCTTCATCGTGAGCTTGCCTCTGGTCTTTCTTTCCCCGTCGGCTTTAAGAACGGCACAGACGGTAGTCTTGGTGTTGCCATTGACGCCATTGGCGCTGCCGCCGCTCAGCACCACTTCATGGGTGTCACCAAGCAGGGTCTTGCTGCTATTACCCGAACCAAGGGTAACGAGCACTGCTTTGTCATTCTCCGTGGTGGAACCAAGGGTACCAACTTTGACAAGGAGAGCGTTCAGGCTGCCAAGAAGGTCCTCCAGGACAAGAAGCAGAAGGAGGCCATCATGGTTGACTGCTCCCACGGTATGTTTGACAACTCCCCTTTGATGTTATCAATTCTAACTTGAAACAGGAAACTCTTCCAAGGACCACCGAAACCAGCCCAAGGTTGCCAAGGTCGTCGGTGACCAGCTCCGTGAGGGTGAGAAGGCTATTGTTGGTGTCATGATCGAGTCCAACATTGGTGAGGGCAACCAAAAGGTCCCCGCCGAGGGCCCTGCTGGTCTCAAGCGTGGTGTCAGCATCACTGATGCTTGTATTGGCTGGGAGGACACCGTCACCGTCCTCGAGGACTTGGCTGATGCTGTCCGCACTCGTCGCGAGCTCAACAGCTCCTAGACGGATGCTGCTGTTGCGGCGTAGAGGGGAGCGAAGAGTTCGGCATTGAAAATGGTATAAACTGGGAGTTAATGATTAGACCTGGTAGGAAAGGTCAGAAGGTGGAAAAACTCGGCGCACATAGGGTGTATTAAAATTGTCACGATGCCTGGTCTGGTTTGAAACATAATTCATGAATGATCCAACTGTACTAGTAGTTATGATAGGGGGTCAACCCCATGTTAAATCGATGGAATCCCAGCCAACGCCGAAAGGCCTTTCTACCCAATATCCGAGGCCGTCAAGTCGCGTCTGGTTCAACCAAGACAAGTTTGATATAGTGCTTTATTCATAAACTCATCGGAAGTTCCCCTGCATGGGAGCATAGTTGCTACCCTGTCTTGGAAACGCACCCCCTTGCCGCATTGCCACAACCTTTTTGAAAGCAGCCCAGCCCAGTAGCCCGACAGTCCCAACGATAAATGCCCAAACAATAATCTTGTCCTTGTTGCTGTCGCGCTGGAAGCACATAGTAGAGACATCCTCCTCGGTCGCGTCTTTACAAAAGTCAATGCCTTGCTTGAGACAGAAGGCCTTGGTGCATTCGGAGCATGATTTTGACTTTGAGCGTGGCTCGAGCTGGACTGTGGGGATATCGACGACGGAACGGCGGAGGGACTCGTCTTTGGGGCCGAGAGGGATGATGGTGCTGTTCTTGAAGCATGTGCATTTGCAAAAGGTGGGCGCGGCTAGGAGGAATACGTTAGCTATTGTAAGGGCTTGCCATGGAGTTTGCGCGTACATGCTGCTGCTAGAGAGATAAGTGCCCCTAGGAGGAGAATAAACAGAGATATTCGTGCCATTTCGGCTATTATGCAGCTGTGATTTGTTGCTTATATGACATGGGAGGTCGCACGTCAATCACTTGAGGCTATCGATAGTTGACGATGGGTGGGTCAGACCCCAGTATCCACCTCAGCCTCGTAGACTCTTATTGGTCAATACTACCACACTGGAAAAAGTTCCATATCGAGTTATACCTCTAACCAACGACCCCATCACGAATCCTTTTTCGACCTCAGGTCACCTCCGATACCCTCCAATTCACCACCTCACAATGCCTCGAATACCGAGAGTAGGCGCATTCGCCTCGCTACCGTCGGCAGTAGCCCCCGTCAACCGAATCCCCTTCGTCGCCCGCGCCACATTCTCAACCTCAACACCCGTCAACGCTCTCGGTAACAAGGCACAATGGATCCGAAAGCAGCTCTGGAAGGGCGATGCTCCTGGTGCTGCGGATCCCTATAACGAGCGTCCCGAGCCGGAACAACCCACGAATCTGCCCGATGAGGCCAAGGAACTATTAAATGTCGACCGCAGACCTTCGCCTGTGCGCAACACTCGCCTTGTCCTGCCGCCCAGCAACTCCGAGGCTTTGACTGAGAATGAGATTGGGGCTGTTGATACTGGATATACGCCCGCGACTTCACTTGAGGATCTGGAGGAGATTGATACTCTCAAGACGTGGTGGGAGCAGCCCGGCCATTGGGGCGAGGAGAGCGAATTCCGAGGCTTCGGCAAGGCAGACCGAGTGAAGGACCAGGCAGTGTTGGAGGTTTATCTGCGTCAAGCTCTGGTTGAGGCGCTTTCATACCAGCAGCGAGGTCTCCTTGAGGAGTACGCTGTGAAGAAGTGGCCTCTTGGAAACAGGGCCCACCTGGACCGAACACTATCCGCTGGCATTCTATTCGAGAATGGAAACGCTCAGCTGAGCTCTCACTTCCGCATTGTGACTGAGAAGCTCAAGGCTAGAGAGTTTGAGGAGAGGGTTGAAATTTCCGCCGATGAGGCCCAGCAGATGGCTAATGCTCTGGACCCCTCATGGAAGACCGTTACCCTGGACAATGACCACCTCAAGTTTGCTGTAAGTACTCCAATATCTTACAAAGAGAAAATATGTCTAACAATACACAGGTCCGAAAGCGTCTTTACCAACTCACCGGCCACTTCATCCCCGACGTGAAGCTCGCCGCAGCCAAAACACCACGCGAGCTGATCACCGTCGCACTAACCATCACCAAGCGCGGCAAGAAGCTAGCCGAGGTACTCGAGGAGGAAAAGGCTCTCACCGCGCTCCCCAACGTCACAGTTCACAGCAGGAGAGTCACACCCATCGACCGTGAGATCTCGGTTGGTCGATGGAAGGTCATTGAGGAGGAGTTGAGGAAGCGTGATCTGCCTGTTACTGGAACAGGGGGATACGGTAAGAATAAGGAGAGGGATTGGTTAACTGGCAAGGCTTAAAGGGAAGAGAAGTAAAAAAAGAATTATGAGGTGTATGAACAGAAAGAATAGGACAGACATAGTGGTGGTGTATGACCGTGTATATCTGTACATGTATAATAGACGACAAACAAATCTTGCATCATTGACTGTTTATGCAAAGGGAGTTGACTGTTATGATATTTTGTCTCTGGCTAGCTGTCGAATCAGTTGCTAAGGGGGTGTCGAGAAAGTCCATCTTTGGCTTTAGGGTCTTATGAAGGAAAGATCTTAAAACCTTCTTCGATATCATGTTGACCTGTTAATTTCGTCTCTTACGTTCAGTAGCCAGGTTTCTGGGGCCCAAAAAGCTGCGTTGAGATGGGTATACTGTGAGCACTTACTTTATCGATTGGTCACAGTGACATGTTTGGTGGGGGAGTATCATAATCGCTTATTTATTCAAGTGTGGTTATTTCCTTTATCAACAACTCCCTTTCTATGCACTTTTACAAGTATTTGTTCTGGATGAGCCACTGCTTAACATCCTCCTTATCCCTAGCGAGCCAGTTTTGCTTGGCCTTCATACTATCAAGGCTCTGAGCCAGCTCAAGCTCGAATCCCTTGCTGCCCTTCTCTTCAAAGAATTTCTTGACATCGTCGATCTGGTCGGCGTGTGTGAAAGAGCTTGTTGAGATAGCTACCATGTCACCGAGGAGGGACATACCAGGGGGAAGTCGCTTAGTAAGAACATCATCCCAGTTCTCCTTAACCCATCCCCAAAGAGCATGGATACCCTCCTTGTGAGCGCGGAGACCAGCAAGAGGCATGTAGATATCCTGCGTCTTGACGTTATCACTCAGCGTGTAAGCCAGAGTTCGCTTCATAAGGGCAGGGTCCTTGGCAAAGCCGAGTGATCGAAGAGCTGTGTTGCGCTCGCTGCTCTGTTTGGCGGTCTCGTATTCCTTGAGAACAGCGTTGTACTCAGCTTCACCTCCGTACGATAGCACAACTCCAAATACACTAGATCGGAGATTGGGCTGTACGGCCTCTCGGTCGCCGCTGATGAACTTCTCAAACAGCTCAAAGGCTGCCTTCTTCGCAGCCTCATCCTCGACGATGGCGGCCTTGCCGAACATGAGTGCCTTGAAGCGCTGAGCAGTGAAATCGTCAGAGCTCGAAATGTTCCAGCCGATCTCGTTGGCCTTCTTGCTGACCAGGTCTCGTTGGAAAGCCTTGAGAGCCTTGTTGACATCGTCTTCTTCAAAGATCCAAGCGTCTCGAAGAGAAGCGACACGGAGGGTGATCTCATCCCAGACGATGAACTCATCTTCCGAGTCAAAACCTTGGAGGAGGGAAAGCAGACCTGATGTCTTTTGGTAACCAGCGGCAGCAAGAGCACCAGCATCGGCGATCATTCCGGCTCTGTCCTCAACACCCAATAGTCCTGCCTTGGCGTTCTGTCCAAGCTTCTGGAGTCTCTCGCTAGTATAAGAGGTGCGGTAGATACCAGAGTGACCAGAGTTGACCTTGTAAAAGTCGAAATCAGGCACCTTGTAGTCGGCCTCACGGACGTTGAGCGCAAGGTCTTCTTGGATACCCTCTTTTGTTCGAAGGTTAAGGAATACTGGGTAGAGCACCTCATCTTCCTCAGGCTTGACATCAGCCGTTCTGAGGAATCGGTTCTGCTTGACGTTGATTGTACCCTTGGACTCATCCTCGGTGACGGCCACAACAGGGTAGCCCACCTTCTTGGTCCAGATATCGGCAACACGCTCAACATCCTTGCCACTGGCCTCACTGAGAGCTGCCCAGAGGTCAGTAGTCTCTGTGTTGGCATAGGCATGGCGGTCGAGGTAAATTCGGATACCCTTGAGGAAAACGTCCTCGCCCAAGTACTTGGAGATCATGCGAAGGACACAAGAGCCCTTCTCGTATGAGATGGCATCGAAAATCTGGTTGACCTCATCTGCACGTTTGACGGGCACTTCGATGGGGTGAGAGCTTCGTAGAGAGTCAAGACTCAAAGCAGATCGCAGATCCTCAGTAACATAGCCTTCCCAGATCCTCCACTCGGGGTAGAAAGCGTTGGAAGAGTACCACGACATCCATGTGGCAAATCCTTCCTTTAGCCAGAGGCCATCCCAAAAGTCCATCGTGACGAGGTTACCAAACCATTGGTGGGCCAGCTCGTGCTGAACAACCTCGGCGACACGCTTCTTTGTGACAGCACTGCTGGTCTTCTCATCTAAGAGAAGGTCGACAACTCGGTATGTGATAAGACCCCAGTTTTCCATGGCTCCGGCAGCGAAATCAGGAACGGCAACCATGTCCATCTTGGGAAGGGGATATTTGCTGCCAAACTGCTCCTCGTAAAACTCAAGGGTTCGTGCAGCCAGCTCAGCTGAAAAGACAGCATGGTCAAGGTTCTGGTCGGGAGTGCACCAGACTCGAATGGGGACTCGGAAGTTGTTGGTCTCGTAGTGCTTGAGATCTCCAATGATAAAGGCCAGTAGGTATGTGGACATAATGGGTGTTTTGTTATATGTGATAGACTTGCTCTTCTTGCCTGTTACCTTGGAGTTAACCTCCTTTTCGGATGCAACATCCATGTTACCCAGGCAGACCAGGTCCTTGTCAGCGATCAAAGTGACGGTGAAGGTGGACTTGAGAGCAGGCTCATCAAGACAGGGGAATGCTCGGCGAGCATCGGTGGCCTCGAACTGGGTGGTTGCGATATACTTTGTGTTTCCTTGCTCGTCCTTGTATGAAGATCGGTAGAAACCAGCCATGTCATCGTTGAGAGTACCGGTGAAGCGCTGGGTCAACTTCGCCTTTTGGCCTGCGGGAATCGTCTTGTCGAAGGTGATGGTTGTAGTTTGGGAGTCCTTGTCATAGTCGAGAGTGGGGGAGGAGCTGATGGTGGCACCATTGGCTTCAACGAGGGTGTCGTGGATCTCGAGATCTACTGTGTTGAGAGCAATGGATGTTGAATCCTCGACAACGTCAAAGTCGATGATAACTGTACCTTCGAACTTGAAGGTCTCAAAGTTGGGTTCGAGGGTGAGGTCGTAGTGTAACGGCTTGACATTCTTGGGCAGAACCTGGCGACCTCGACGGATGTCGAGGCTGGCACTGGTAACGTCTCCGTTTTGAAGCATGGCTCGTCGACAAGAGCAGTTGCGCTGCTGGTGACGAGAGATGAGAGATGTGGTTTTTGAGTCGAGGATAGAAGGGCGGGATTGTATTGTTGATATGTTAGATGGAAGAAGATATGGAGATTGAGAGGTATGTAGAGGTCGAGTTGCAGAGCATAGAGAGCTAGCTCTTAAGCTGATGTGGGGGAGGGGTCGTGAGTGGAAGAGACGATGTGTATGGGTACGGGTCATCGGGTTCCTGCCTCCGACAGTGGAAGACTGTGTCAGAGTTAGATTGAGGGCATTGGGCTTACTACCCAAAGCCCGTCTCAAGCCGAAAGACATGAATTGAGGCTTCATTGAATCATTGGCTGCTTATGAAACAGACCTCAAAAACAATGACGACCCGACGTTACACTTGTTCCTGGACAAAGTGATTGTTGGATCGGGAAGATTTCGCAACGCAACCCTACCCTGTTGAAGAAAGCTTGGGCCTGCCAAGTGGGTAGCAGAAAAGTTGCACTCCTAAGTCTTAGGGTACAAAAATAACTAGTCTAAGAAGTATAGCCTAAAGGGCATAAAGTGATCCACTAATTTCTTCTCTTATGCTTCTAAAGGTCAACGTTTCTGATACCCTGAGCTGCCAAGTGTGGTTATGCGCGTAAAGAGGACCAATCGCCTAACTTAAGCAGGCTATCAAAATGTCCGACTTTGATACTAAACTACTACCTAAGTTTAGGAGTCTTTAATTACTTTTATAAATTATTAAGTAAGCGTCAAGTTCAGAATCACTTATGATCATACATTCATTCGTCTCATTCATTACTAACTTAGGTACATCTAACGGGCTCAAAGACCCAGCGCTTCCCTGCGGCTTTTACTGTTAATGTCAAGATATGGCGCCTCGCCCAAGCTGCAAACTCTATCACCAGCCCTTGCTGCGCCGTAATCGTATGTAGCGCAATGGAACGTTGATCTATTATCCCAGATGGCGCAGTCATTCTTGCTCCATCTGTACCGGACCTGAGCGTCGTGGTTCTGCGTGACCAAGTTGAAGAGATAGGCGAGGAGAGTGTCGCTCTCATCCTTAGACAATCCGTTTATACGCTTGGTAAAACCCTTGTTAACAAACACTGACTTCCAGCCTGTGACTGGGTTTGTTCTGATTAGAGGGTGGACGGATGTGAGTTCCTCGCCCTGGTTAAGAGGCGAACCTCGGATGCCCTTGCGGATAGGATTACCAAGACGGCGCGCTTCGTCATGGAAGAATGTCGCGTCATGAGTTGCTGTGAGACCTTCGAGGAATTTCTTCATGGGGTCTGAGAGTCTATCGTAGACCTCATATCCTGATGCCCAGAGCTGGCTGAGTTAGCAAGATGTACCATAGCCAAGACAAGACGTTTAAAGCACCGCGGGTGGCTTCAACCTTGCTTGTCAAGTGTAAATGGCGGACATACCGTATCACCACCAGTTGCGGGTAGAGTATGGATTTTGAGCATTGCATAATCTGAAGGAACCTTCTCAAAGGTACTTCGAAAAGTCAGTGTACTCCAATCAGATGGCTTATGTTTATACGCACATATCTGAATGCCAACCGGCGCTCGCGAATCGGCTTACATCGCTCAATTGATGTGTCAAGCCACCACCCTTCTTCTGCTTCTCACTCGAGATAACACTGATCTGATCACCAAGTTCACTCCCCTCTTCCGTTAACGGGTGAACGTGAAGTCCTGAACTGGTAGGGCACCCGGCGAGGTCTGTGAGTCGCAGCATAAAGTCCTTCATCTCATTAGGAGTGACATCCTGGTCCTTGAGAAAGACAACTCCGCGCTGAGAAATTGTGACAGCAAGGTCACGAATGTGTACATCATCCCATTTGAGCAGGTCTCGGATTTGAAGACCGGTGAATTCACGACCGATGACTGGGGTGACGTCGAGTTGTGAGTAGTTGTCAAGACTGCCCGTGTAAGTCAAGGGCTGGTCTAGGCGTGGTCTGCTCTGGGCATCTCCACCGAGGATATGACCAGGGAGGGTATCGATTGCAGCTGAAGGCATGATGATGCAATGTAAGCTCAAAGTTGAACAATTTCAATAGTTTGCTCTGTTTGACCGATGAGATAAGGTGAGATGTAGACAGTAATTATGTGAAGCTGCACTTATTGAATATCCCGGAGTCTTTTTCGGAGGAAAGCAATAGACTGATAAATAATAGTCAAGGCCCGGTAAGTCGGAAACCAGACTAACCCCAGACTGAACGTTGGAGCTAAAACGTACAGGGCCGAATCACGACTCAGTGCGACTCCCCGCACTTTAAGACGACATCGGGAGTTAGAATGGCATGCTTAGGTTGGGAGAATTTCTCGGAGAATCTACCCCAGTTGTCAACCAATCTCGTGGTTTGATAGAATGCTAGTGCTCCTACAGAGGGTCGCATTGAGATCGGTTTTCGCCCGTTACTTCTCCCAAGTTCAGTGCTTGGCGGATCATTGACCCTGTACTATGAGATTCGAGGTTACCAGATTTGGCTTCATGCCCTTATGGCGTGCGCGCTCGCGCCACACCTAGTAGGGGGCGCTATCATTGATTTGTATGTATCCCGGAGACTCTTTCGGTAGGTAGTGACCGTGTATATGGTCAAAGTGTAGATGTTGTTATACTATATATCTTGACGGGGAGCCCCAAGTTTGTAGATCATCAGCGACTAGCACTCGACATCTAGACAATCTCAAATCAACTCAATTGGTGACCACAAATTGTTCCAATATGGGTAACCTCGATATTGAGACAAGCTCGGCGGTTGCTGACCGCACGTCGGTGGATAACATCGACAAATCTCAAATCGGAGTTGGCCGAACTGAACTGAGCCACGCGCTACCACCTCACCACGATTACGAAGGCGGCCATCGGTGGGATCCCGCGGCTACTTGGACCCCTGAGGAAGAGAAGAGAGCCGTCCGAAAGACTGATCTCAAGCTTTTGAGTTGGTTGTGTCTTATGGTGCGTCTATGTTTGGTTCCTTGACTGTGGTAGATTCTCCGACAAATTCTCCCAAGTCTGAGAACGCCTTTGTCGGCTGTACATTCAACTTACACGAAATGATTAGTTTCTAGGCCTCCAAATTGATAGAGGCAATATTAGCAATGCCCTCGCAGATGACCTTCTTACCGACCTCGGTCTCACGACAGATCACTATAATAACGGAACTACCATCCAAGTGTTGTGTTTCTTGCTCGCTGAGTTTCCTGTTCAGTTCCTCACCAAGAGGTATGGGTTCAAAAATATCCTGCCCACGCTCATGGTCTGCTGGGGCCTTGTATCGACTTTCCAGGCCTTTATGACTGGCCGAACCGCTTTCTATGTCACCCGTGCTCTAATCGGTACTTTCGAGGGTGGTTTCATTCCTGGTGTTGTCCTCATGGCAACTTACTTCTATACCTCCAAGGAGTTATCTATTCGACTAGCTGCTTTCTGGTCTACACTCAACATCGCCCGTGTCATCTCAGCTCTTTTGGCCGCTGGATTGCTCGAAATGCGAGGAGTTGGAGGCCGTCCCGGATGGTTCTGGCTTCTACTTCTCGAGGGTCTTTTCACCGTTGTCATTGGCCTCGTTTCCATGATCTATCTTCCGACTTCTCCAACTGGCACCAAGTCTGTGATCTGGCGCAAGTCGTGGTACACCGAGCGAGAAGAAGTTATCATGATCAACCGTATTCTTCGAGACGATCCCGCCAAGGGTCTTACGGCGTTGAAGGAGCCATTGACATGGCAGGACGTCAAGAATGCATGGACCGACCCTTCTCTCTGGGGACTCTACTTTATCGGACTTATCGCATACATCCCAGCATCGCCTGTTCAAGCGTACTTGACTTTGACATTGAAGAGAGTTGGAAAGTTCAGCACTTTGGCCAGCAACCTTCTCACAGCACCTTCTGCAGCGCTTCAGGTCTTCACCATGCTTGCACTTGCTTACAGTTCAGAATACTTTAACGAACGAACATTCCACTGTCTTTTCGGAGAGATTTGGTCTCTTCCGTTGCTTACAGCACTCTTGACTCTTCCCGATGAAGGCCGCGAATGGGGCCGATTCTCCATCATCACCCTCATCTCGGGATATCCTTACTTCCACCCTTTGGTATCTTCTTGGATCTCTGAAAACTCATTCGACGTGAAGAAGCGAGCTGTTGCTTCTAGTACATACAACGTCATTGTACAGATGTAAGTAATCCCCATCCTTTTGATCAAATGAAAGAAACCAACAAAGAGCAGGGGAAGCGTTACCTCTAGTCAAATCTACCGAAAGTGGGATGGACCTTACTACAAGAACGGAAACAAGGTTTTGATCTCGATTCTATGCCTTGCTGTTGTTGTTTTTATTGCTCAGAGACAATGGCTTGTGTACCTCAACAAGAAGAAAACCGAGGTCTGGGAACAAATGACTCCTGAGCAGCAAGTCGAGTACCAGACGGATAAGGAGCAGCGAGAGATTGACGGAAACAAGCGACTTGATTTCCGATTTGCTTATTAACTAAGTTTATTGTCTTGAGGAAGAATAATAGGAGGTGGTAATAATATGCCGAGGTCTGTATCTGAAAGCTAGTTAGCTGTTAGCTTTAGGATACAAAAATAAATAGCCTAAGATGCTTGATCTAAACATCATAAAGTGGCCTAACAATTTCGTCTCTTGTCTTCCAAGTAACTAACTTTTCTGATACCCTGAGAGCTACGGACAGTTATCTGTACAAACCGCGATACGAAAACGTCAAGCATCCGCTCTATTTAGCTGACCTACCAATTGCCCATGTCGTATATTTAAGGTTTTGTCTGTTACCAATTTTAGGTGATATATCCGCTGTTTTCGGTCGAGCACTCCAAACTTGGGTGTCAGAGCTGAGCAAGGACCGTTTTTCCATGGATTGGGTTGAGTTGGTTTTGGCAATTGGCAGTGGCAGGTGGAAGAAGAGAAAAAATTAGTCATCCTCCAGCAACCATCGCGAAGCCTCATCAATGTCTCAAAAGTCAATTTCTTTCAACAATCAATCGCGTCTCTCTTCTATCAACTCTTGTCCCTTGTATCAGCTCCCGTCTGTCTTCCGCTAACTCTCGTCAATCGACTCCACCTATCTTGCGCTAAATCAACAACCGACTTACCTCCCATTTAAACCTTCAAGATGGGCATTTTCGGTCTCGCTACTACCGGCTTTGTCGGTGCCCTGCACAGCTACATCATGCTGTTAGAAACTGTCCTTTGGACTACTCCTCGTGGAAGAAAGACCTTCAAGCTCACTGCCGAGTTCGCCGAGCAGACCAAGACCATGGCTGCTAACCAGGGCCTGTACAACGGCTTTCTGTCTGCTGGTCTAATTTGGTCGCTTGTTCACCCGAACCCTGTGTTTGCAAAGCAGCTGCAGATCTTCTTCAACGGCTGTGTTGTAGCTGCGGGCGTGTTCGGCAGCGTCACTACCGCCAACACAAAAATTCTCTTTGTTCAGGCCGTCCCTGCTGCTCTCGCTCTTGGACTTGTTCTTTTGGGTATTTAGAAAGTAGGTCAATGGAACGGAAACGACATCTCTACAAGGTTACTGACTTGATGATAGTAATAGTACATTTACTTGTCTGACTTGACTGCATCTTCTGTGATATCTTGAACATGCGACCAACTCTGATGCTAATCATCCAGATATTTTTATCTCGACATCAAAAAGCAAGCATCGGCGAACGGTATTCATCTTTCCGACACTCCAGTTCGGGGATCTTCAGGGCATAGTGTATGCATCATCAAGACAGCCAACCGCCATTTGTCAGAACCAAGTTCAGATAGAAATAGAGGCGATGAACAAGTATCTATTCACTTACAGTTTATGCTGAAAGGCGGCAGATCCCGTCTACGGTCATGTTTCGGAATTGATAATCCAATACGTCCCTTCTCAACGGCGCTCGCTGTTGTGATACCCTGCGACGGTTATACAAACCGGTTCAATAGAAAGTCAGCTCAAGCCACTTATTCGTCACTCGATTAGAATTCTAGAACGAACATGGTTGTCTTCGGCTTCCTTTTTGAAGCAAATGCGATTATTCAGGTGACGTAATAATTAAACTCTAGCTCTGACCCATTCACAGTCTGGATAATTTGGGCAACATCATTCAATGCAAACAAAAACAACTCATAGCTACAGGGCGAGCATGTTGATGATTTCCAGCGTCGCATGCATACTTGAGCTATCCATGACGATCGCCAGATGCCGCATAGCCGAACTTCACTTAGACGGGAATAACCAACTTTGTTTTCTCGGTTCTGACGGATGTCAGCCTTTACTGAGAAAGCCAGTAATATCAACCCATGAACCTTATACAGCATAGTTCGAAGCCGCGAAACAGCGGATGTTGTTGGTATTGGGTGCCCCAAAGTCCCTGCCGATTCGGTAGCGAAGCATCAACTTTCGTCTTTCTTGCTTGTCCCAGAAACTCTCCCACCCATCGCTCAAGCCTCGAGCTTCCCGGTGTGAGCGGGAGGGATGCGATCACCACACATCTCAGCTTCCTTTCTTGAATGCAACCGACTTTTCGGAACACTCGGCCAGCATGGGACAAAAACCGCTCGCATGTCATAGAGTCATTGTCGCGAGCGCGAGGGGTTACGAGTATGCGCTGTCTATTGCGTGTGGTTACAGTGCCGACTTGCGACGCGAGTTGGAAGAGCTATCCGAATGAGGTGACAAGCTATCCGCAGACACAATAAATACAGCTGCGGTGCCTCCTCGAATTAGCTGTATCGAAGTGTGTGCATGTTTGTGATTCACTGGACTAGCACTCGCACCTAGAGCTTTCTGTTATTCACCCCAATTCTTCACGGATTGATTTACCAGCCATGTCGAAGCTTTTCCATCGTCGCAAGGGGAAAACAGATGACGTGGAAGCCAATGCTGGTCGACGAGCTTCTCGTGCTTCCAAAGGCCGAGCTGGCAGCATTGTCCCCGACCCTGACCTTGGCGAGTATCCCGCCCTCGACCACTACATCAGCAACTATCGCGAAGACCGCCGCCGAAGCGTAGCTGATGGCTCTGAAAGCGGGAAAGCCAAGAAGCATTGGTGGAGCTTTGGTGGTGGTAGTGGTGACGACCAAGAACAATCCACTGGTAAAACTGGTATTTCCGAGGCATGGCTTGAGACTGATGTAGCCATCGGATTATCCTCTGAAGAAGTTGAGAGGCGTAGGAGGGTCACCGGATGGAACGAATTGACATCTGAAAAGGAAAACATGTTTGCCAAGTTCCTCGGCTTCTTCACTGGTCCTATCCTCTATGGTGAGCTACAACCGGCCGTCAATACATGGGAAAGCAAGCTAAGAAATTGTGATAGTTATGGAAGTCGCTGCTCTACTAGCTGTGGGCTTGGGCGATTGGGTCGACTTCGGTGTAATTGTTGGCATCTTATTGCTGAACGCCTTTGTCGGCTGTAAGATCCCCCTGAACTGTCTCGAACAACACTGATCATTCTATAGTCATTCAAGAGAAACAAGCTGCAGACATCGTCGCAAGTTTGAAAGGAGATATCGCAATGCGCTGCCATGTTGTGAGAGATGCCGTTGAGCATGAGATTCCCGCAAGAGAATTGGTCCCTGGCGATATTGTGAGTGGCTCTGTCTGATACAACATACCGAAAAGGGTGCTAACATGGCCGTAGCTCATCATCGAAGAAGGTGGCACAGTTGCTGCAGATGCTCGACTTATCTGCGACTATACCCGCCCCGAAGACTTCGAGATCTACAAGCGACTCAGAGCCGAAGACAAGCTAGACCGCAGCGACGAAGAAGATGAAATGGCCGAAGATGATGGAGACAATGGAGATGCAAAGCACACCGAAGAAAGTCAAGGCCATACTCATGGGAATGAGCCTCTAGATTATCGAAGCCGCCCTCTCGCTGCTGTTGATCAGTCCTCCATCACAGGAGAGTCATTGGCTGTTGAGAAATATTTAGGTGATATGGTATACTACACAACTGGCTGTAAGAGAGGAAAGGCCTTTGGTCTAGTTCAAACAAACGCCAAACAGTCTTTCGTCGGCCGCACAGCAGATCTCGTCCAAGGCGCCAAGGATCAAGGTCACTTCAAGGCCATTATGAACCAAATAGGTACTAGCCTTCTGGTTCTGGTCATGTTCTGGATATTGATTGCCTGGGTACGTATCATTCTGCCACTAGATATCTGGAACTGTCAGCTAACATTAACAGATTGGCGGTTTCTTCCACCACGTCGGTGTCACGGCCCCTGGCTCGCAGAACCTGCTGCACTACGCACTTGTTCTCCTCATCGTGGGTGTCCCCGTCGGTTTGCCTGTTGTCACTACAACGACCCTGGCTGTCGGAGCAGCCTACTTGGCCAAGCAGAAGGCGATTGTACAGAAACTCACAGCTATCGAATCACTCGCTGGAGTCGATATCTTGTGCTCAGACAAGACTGGTACACTGACCGCCAACAAGCTCTCAATTAGAGACCCCTTTGTTGCCGAAGGAGAAGACGTCAATTGGATGATGGCATGCGCAGCCCTAGCCTCGAGTCATAACCTGAGGACCCTTGACCCCATCGACAAAGTCACTATCCTTACACTAAAGCGCTACCCCGAGGCCCGAGAGATCCTTAAGCAGGGCTGGGTAACAGAATCATTCACACCATTTGACCCTGTCTCCAAACGAATCACTGCCGTATGCCGACTTGGCCAAGATAAATTTATCTGTGCAAAGGGTGCGCCTAAGGCTATCTTGAAGCTTCTAGGACCTGGATCAGAGCATCTCAGCGAACTTTACAGAGAGAAGGCTCAGGACTTTGCTCGTCGCGGCTTCCGTTCTCTTGGTGTCGCATACAAGAAAAACGACGGCAATTGGATTCTTTTGGGACTGCTCTCCATGTTCGATCCACCTCGCGAGGATACAGCCCAGACCATTATCGAGGCTGGGCATCTCGGTGTTCCTGTCAAAATGCTAACGGGAGATGCCATCGCCATCGCTAAGGAAACCTGCAAGATGTTGTCGCTGGGCACCAAGGTTTACAACTCGGATCGTCTGATTCACGGCGGCTTGTCTGGAAGTGTGCAGCATGACTTTGTTGAACGCGCTGACGGTTTTGCCGAAGTCTTTCCCGAGCACAAGTACACTGTGGTAGAGATGCTTCAGCAGAGAGGTCATCTCACCGCCATGACTGGTGATGGTGTTAACGATGCTCCATCTCTGAAGAAGGCTGACTGTGGTATTGCTGTCGAAGGTGCTTCGGAGGCTGCTCAAGCGGCTGCAGATATCGTCTTCCTCGCCCCGGGCTTGAGTACAATCGTACTGGCTATTAAGACTGCCCGCCAGATTTTTGCGAGAATGAAGTCGTACATCCGTGAGTCACATACCATTAATACCGATCGTGCTGAGCTAACTGTCCTCCAGAATATCGTATTGCGCTTTGCCTCCACCTCGAGATCTACCTCACACTCTCTATGATCATCCTCAACGAGACCATCCGCGTCGACCTGATCGTTTTCCTCGCTCTGTTCGCTGATTTGGCTACCGTAGCCGTGGCTTACGACAATGCGCATTGGGAACCGAGACCTGTAGAATGGCAGCTCCCCAAGATTTGTTAGTACCTTTCACATCCAGCACTTCTCGCAGAAGACTAACGTCCACAGGGATCATGAGTGTTATTCTAGGCATCCTTCTGGCTCTCGGCACATGGATCATTCGAGGAACAATGTTCCTTCCCAACGGCGGAATCGTTCAAAACTTTGGAAGCGTACAAGAAATTCTCTTCCTAGAAGTCGCTCTTACGGAGAACTGGCTCATCTTTGTCACGCGCGGCGGCAAAACGTGGCCATCATGGCAACTCGTCGGTGCTATCCTGGGTGTTGACATCCTAGCCACTCTCTTCGCCCTCTTCGGCTGGCTGTCTGGTACAGGAGAAATCCCTTCCATCCACGACAACTTCAAGCAGAGCAGCAACGGCTGGGTCGACATTGTTACCGTTGTCATTGTCTGGCTCTACTCGTTCGGTGTCACTGTCGTCATCGCAATCATCTACTTTATCCTCAACAAGATTTCTTGGTTGGATAATCTGGGCAGAAAGGATCGTCGCAACAAGGATACCAAGTTGGAGAACATCCTCGGACATCTCCAGAAGCTTGCTATTGAGCATGAGGTGGACGAGAAGACTGGAAAGAGCAAGTTCACACTGGCTGAGAAGGCGAACGACGACGACGAAGATATCTAAGGATGCTATTTATTGTTACTATATTTCTTTGTTGATTCATGAGTTTGGTGTAATGTTCTGTGGTTAAGATACGTGTTCGGATTTAGAGGACTGGATTGTTGTTCTTCCCTTTGTGAATGCAGTGATTCAAGATACTCACTTCCTGTGGCTTGTTCTCGACATGTGCTCAGGTATTCCAGATGTCATGACCATTTACCGCACAACCGGAGAACCTTTCACAAGACACATCAATTTCCTGATCCGACCATGCCTCCGTATCGAACCATCAATCTCGAAAGAAACGGACGACCGAAATAACTACTACGACAAGCTTGTCGAAGTTTCAATCAAATTCACATCGATTCAAAAGAAAGGCAAGTGATTTTAAATGTATTATTTTCCATATTCTCTTCCCGACCTATCCAACCCTTCTCATTATAACCTCCAATCCACATTTTCCAACCATATCCCCCTCCTTTCCTCATCGTTCCTCCATCCCTCCTCTTCACACTTTTTTTGGTGGGTAAAACCCCTTTAGTGAGAGCATTGTTCTCTTTTTATTCTTTTTTTTGTGTTTTTCTTAACTTCAATCCGTACAATACCAACACAAGAATTGTCTCGTCTTGAGCCGGAGCGGCAACAACACCCGCAGTCGGAAGATGCTGAGGAAGTGGAACGCGGTTTCCCTTGCTGTCAATGCGGTAAACATCGAATCTATTGACAGGTTAGCTACTTCTACCATCGAGACGTTGTGAGAGGTGATGGGGATGAACCTACGGGTGCGAGATGTGGGTGAGCTCGACAGCAAGGGAAACCGTGGTTGTCCTTCTTCTTCTTGGAGAAGAAGCGTCGGAGACGACGTGGGGGACGGATCTTAGGGGGGCCTCCCATGGTGAAAAGGACAGTTTGTTTAAAGGCCCCCCCAGTGTCGTGCCCAAGAGGACCCCACCGTCGACCCTTTGGCGTGTGATTCTAGGGAAGGGCCGACTAGGGGTCGTTCTCGATTCTCTGGTTTCGATCGGTAGGCTTCCCCGGGGAGCAGGTGCAGTGAGGACCGCGACCCCATTGTCAACCTTTTTCGATGTAGGTTGCAGAGGTGGGTCGACAAGGGGCCACGGTTGAGGCGTGACACTGCACCATAAGTGGTGATGCTTCCCCGGGGAGCAGGTGTTGCGAAGATCACGATCCCACCGTCGACCCTCTTTGACGTATGGCTTTGGGGAAGGGTCGACGAGGGATCGTTCTCATGTCGCTGAGAACGGTCAGTGGCAATGCCTCCTCAGGGGCAAAGACCGGCGCTCAAGTGTCTCACCCATACGTTGCCCTCAGGGTAGAAGCGATGCTCTGAGGAGTAGGCGGACGTGGAGGTCAGTGACGAAGCCTAGGGCGTTAGCCCGGGTTGAGCGGCCTCTAGTGCAGATCTTGGTGGTAGTAGCAAATACTTCAATGAGAACTTGAAGGACCGAAGTGGGGAAAGGTTCCATATGAACAGCGGTTGGACATGGGTTAGTCGATCCTAAGCCATAGGAAAGTTCCGTTTCAAAGGTGCACTTTGCACCGTCTGGCGAAAGGGGAGCCGGGTCCGGGTTGTTTCAGCATGATACCCTGACTGCCATCTCAGCGTGTGAAAACCAAACCAGTTCCGCATTCGATCGTTCCGTACCAGTACATATTGGAGTGTTTTGGACTTCGTTTTTTGATTCTCAAGACTCAGCATACTCTCGAGGGTGACGCTAGGGAGAAGTCTCCTTCATATGCCATTTCCACGGGCGCTGGAGAGACAATATGAATGTTGCTATTATTCCATGGTGGGGTCCCCATCTTCAAAACGTAAGGCTGCGGGTTCATTGCCAAAGACATTACGGCAGGGATTCAGGCTCCTCGAGAATTTGCTTTTCGGCCCAGACCATTGATGATGCTTTGAAGAAAGCAAAGTCATAGTGGGATTGAACAAGCCAACTCGGCGTATGTATCGTCGGTTCGATTTGCGTTGAAGAGATCTGTCGCCTCTTGGACGCACTCAGGAGGATCAATGAAATGAGACTAACAGCCTGATCACCAATGCGAACCTCGAAAGAACCCCAAGTACAGTAATTGGCTCTGATGTTGGGGTGGGATCGCGACGAATCTGATCTCGTCGGAACATTCATATCTGCAAGCGAAAGAAGTTGTCACCTTTTCAAGTAGAAGTTTAGCGTGACGGTCGCCAAATGGCCTTATTCGTCGCCCTTCACTAACAAAAGACTTGTCATACTTGTTGTTACAGCCACTGGGGTCTCCCTCACTCAGACGGGAGAGCAGACATGGCGGCAGTAGGTTGCGTCTGATTAGACGGCTCAGTTGAATAGTCACCATCTTAAATGATTGTGTCCTGAATAGCCTTTATTCCCTCCTTGTCAGGCTTCTAGCCGAACTGAATCTTTCTTGGCTCCTCTCTGGAGTACCTTAGAGAGGTATATAATCGCATCGATTCTGACGTAGTTGCGACACTGGCGTTGGCAGATCCAGGTGGGATTGACAAAAGAAATCATCTTCGAAACTGTTGCGGGGGGTCTCCGCGGGTATGATTGTGGTGTTGGCATAAAGAATGTCGCAGAAGCAGCAGACAAGAGCCGTGATGTGAGGCATGAGTTAGTTTGCACTGTCGGCTTGGCCGAGGACGTCATACTACTAGTGAGTCTTGGTCTTTGGCAATGTGGGATTCCAGGGATTGACGAAAGGGTCATAGCCAAAACGTGAGACTGTACGATCGCCAGTCTCAGGAACGAAGGCATCGCAGACTGTTGATGAAAAACATGGCGCAGATGTAGAAAATGACAATATCAGTCTCTGATATATAATTGGTCTTAGTTACTCAGATCTGAACTCCTCTCCTTGAAACGTTACGTCGTCGGGAGCTGGTATGGTCAAGTCTCGGAATGAACCTTTGGTGCTATAAACAACCAAAAGGTCAAATACCCAAGAGTGAAGGACGCATGAGCTAGTCGAATGGCTTGCGTGATACCTTGGCAAGGACTGAGGTTCGCGCTTCTGCAGAGATGCTGGCACAATAGTCATCAGGTGCTGTACTCATCAACGAAGCTCCTCGAATCGCAGTCTTGCGCTGGTGATAGTTCGTTCAAATTTCTTCCCTATCAACTTTCGATGTTTGGGTATTGGGTATTGGCCAAATATGGTTGCAACAGGTATCAGTGCACTTGTGGTTCTGATAGTCGGATCCTACACCGCTGTGGTTCGGTTGATGGGGGACAAGTGCGGTAGCAATATCTAGATCCTGAAAGAAAAACCTATATAGTCGCCATTCTTCTCGTCACCCCACCTGGCGGTGCGCTAAGCCTCACGGAAGTGATGGCCCGCAGCGCGCTCGCTTGGAGGCTGGCTCTGGATACCCAGCATCTGGTGGGGGTGAACAGGCCTGAGAATAGATAGTTAGTTTACAAATACTGGGCAAGTATGCGAATGGAAGAAGGCACATACCGACACATTCCGCGTTCTCGACAGAACACTTCATCTTCGACTGATTGTCGGGGCCAGGAAACGGCTCCTGTCCGTGACGAACAAGTGCGGTAGCCATAGAGCACGCTGCTTCTACCATTTCGGTGTCCGCATCGAGTGCTTACCTCCCGATACTCAGTTTCAGGCGTAGCCAGCGGCCAAGCATCCATTCAATCCCCATGCTCTCCACCCCCCGTTCCCATCCAATCATCGTTCTCTCCATTCTCCTTTTAATCCAACCTCCGTCCTCCGTGATGAGGTATATGTGCCATTGAGCCTACCTCGCGATGGCCGTTTCGCTGATTGGTGAGTGCCAGAGCTATAGAGGCGACACGAAGGTTGGATCAAGACAGGGAGAATGGAGAGCATAGAGGATTGACAGATTGAGAGCTCTTTCTTGATTTTGTGGGTGGTGGTGCATGGCCGCCTTCCACAATATAAGAATGTTCATATCCGAAGTGTTCATTCGCGAGATGACTTGGGGGGCGGTTGCTTTTTGCTGTTGGGCTTTTGCGTTGCGTTGCGTTGCGTTGCGTTGCGATGCGATGCAATGCGCCGAATGCTCAGGTTGTGTCGAGATGAAGTTACTTCTTGTAGTTGACGTTTGACCCGGGTACGGTTCGTCTCCTCATCCGAACATCGACGTCCGAACATCGACGTCCGAACATCGACGTCCGAACATCGACGTCCGAACATCGACGTTTGCCAATTGAGCTGAGTTCCAGCAGTCAAAGACCTTTCGCCAGAAATGTTTCCATTCTCTCATTGTTATTTCAGCGGTATCACCTCCGTGTTGAAGCATGTACTCCATAGTGACAAGCTGATGGAATGATGGTATCTCTTTTGAAGAAAAAGAAAGCCATCTGGTACGTCTGACCGAGGTTAACACCCGCAACGTCAACAGAACCATGTTCTCCCAGAGTAGTTCTGCGGTGCCATAAAACATTTTAGCCTCAGTAAGACTGTTATGTTTGACCAAGTTGCCGTCGGCAATTACCACACAAGACCAGGTTCTAACGGGACATGTTCGTGATCAATACCCCTGGGGGTGATTGTTGACAATGTCGCATTTGATGTCAAGTTGAACATGACTGTCGTGCCAATCTTCGACTTCTGCGGTTGTTTCTGTAGAAAGACGTTAATTAGAATCGTACCAGACAATGGAAAAGAGTCGCCTGACTTACTCTTGAAACAGCGCGCCGTTGATTATGCGGCCCTGAGTATCTACCATCCCTCCCTCATTGCTCTTCATCGTTCCATCGTTCCCCATTGCAGTATCGGCCACATCCAGCCAATACTTTGATGAGATGAAACTTATTTGAACGCGTTGACATGATGTTGAATAGCATCAAAGTACCAACAGTAGCGTCGTGCCACTTCCAGACGACTGCTGGACTAGCATCTAGTCGGCGTCGTTGCGAGGATGCTCACGAGTCCCCCTCTTCTGTGATGAATCTAGTGATTGCATGTATCTTTCTGTTGCCCAGGCCTTCTCAATTTCCTCTAGGTTTTCAACAAACGTTAATCTGTCCGTGCAGACCAAATTGTCAACAAATCTTCAAATCAAAGGTTCTCTCATCTTTCTGAGTTATATCTGGTATAGCTGGGACTATTCGTGGTCCAACTCGAGATGACTGGCTTGTTTTTGGCAAAGTACTTTCCAACTCTCTCCCCTTTGCCCATTTCGTATGTCTCATGGTGGTTAAGTGGCGTCTCATGTTTTGCGAGCTGTTGTGACATACGAAGGAGCTGAAGTCCCCTTTCAGTTGACTTTCTTAGACATATTCCATAGAGAGGCTTCCCGCCCCTTGGGATTAATGTCGGGAGTAGATCGGGATATCCAGCAGCACCGCTCATATATGTAATAGCAGTAAGGTGCCATCTTATACCATCCAGGGTTCTCTTCTGACGTTGGACCAAAGTTGAATGCCGATCCTGATGTGTTGCTGGATAGGAGTTGCTCTGGGTCTGACACGCTAATCGCATCGGGTCCGGTTGGGGCGGGAAACCACACGATCACTGATGATGCCTCCCAGGGGCAAACGCACCCTGGGGAGCCATAGCTCCGGGCGGCCTCAGCCGTCTTTTGGGCTAAGATTCCTCGCGTTTTGACTTATCAAGGAGCATTATTGAAAAGGGGTTTTCAACTTGAACGCCAGCTTATGTGCTGTTCCGAAGCCTGGATCGCCTCCCTGAAGAAGGGAAGGTCTGGCAGTGGTAGTCCAGGGCTCATAGCCACTTGGAATAAAAAAAGGCTCTTCCGGTCAACCTCGCGACAAGTCTTTATCGTTCTCGTATCGGCCACGTTGGACTGACCATCTCTTCCCTTCGTGTTCAGATTGGAAATGAATTCGAAGATGGCTAGGTGTTCAGCTCATCGAGCCTAGATGCTAGCTTGCGAAAGCAGACGCTTTGTTTGTTGCCACAGCCCAACCGCTCTATGATGGGGAGTGCAAAATGGATCAGAGGAAGACAAAGAGATGAGTGGACTGAATAATCCAAATGAAAGAACCCAAGATACTGTTATACAGTAATCGGGTTCTGATGTTGATTCACAAGAGCCTTCTTCACCAAATCCTCCGCATTTTAAATATCAGCCCGACTGTAATATCACAACTGCTGATTGGATCTTGCGACATAAAACCCATGTCGGACTTGTCGGCCTTGTTGTACTTGATCATGTGGTGGAGTTGGACACCAGTTGCTTCGTCCGAGTCTTCGGAACAGTTCTCAAGCTCGGGCTCGGGCTTGAGAGATTCCCCAAACTCATTCGCGATACCTGACACTGTCACCCAAATGACTGGCAGTAATCATATACACCTCCTTGACATAGTCTCTGCGCGACTGCATCAGCACTGGAAGGAGGGATGGTCCAGATATTTTGGCAGGACTTTGTTGTTCTTCCGCCAGTTCCTGTTTCGAATCTTCTGATGGAGTGCGATTGAACGCTGGGTTTTGAAGGCCTCAGACAGGGTTTGTAGCTCAATGGGTAGGCGAATCTCCGTAGTTGGGATCGCAGACCTTCCAGAACAATAATGGGTCAAGATGATGGACTGTCCTGCCTCGGACATCTTCATCTCCATGGCGACACTAGAGATTCTGTTCTGTAGATCGGAAGGCATTGAAAGGTAGAGACAGATCAATAGAAGAATGTCGTCGAAAGATCTCGTGTTTCCTCATTCTCGTCCCGTTCCAAATTACCGACCGATATCTGGCCTGGAATACGGGATTGACGGTGGGATCGTCCTTGTCGGTTAACATACTCCGATTTGGCGTGGAGCGGGCGGTTCCGCCATCTCCAAGTAAACGGATGCAATGTGTCTTGCTCTCAACCGATGGGTCACAACTTTTCGAAATCAATGTGTCGCTCTATATTCATCATGCCAGAAAGCACAATTCATGGTCGCCTTGAAGATTGCTCGCTCGCTCCTGTGGGTGGACCTGATTGATGGTTCATTCTGCCTCGGCTGAGCATAAGTCAATGAGAGAACCCAAGCTGGGGCTGGCCACCAGCGTCGTGAAGCGCCGGGGAGATATTGAGTTACTGGTGGCGAGACTCGAAGAACCAAACTGGAAGAGCCCAAAGTGAATGGTCTCCAGTATTCGGGTTCTGATGTTGACTGAAATTCTGATTTTATCTCCCAAGCACTTGTTAATTAGGGTACTAACAAAGGCCACAAACCAGACTCTTCTTTAGAGATGCCCGAGCCCTGGCAGCCTTGCAGAACTGAACGACACCCGCCTCCATTGGGAAGCTGGTCGTTCGACCAGTGCAAAGAGATACCCAAACGGAGGCGGATGTCGTCTCTTGTGTGCAAATAGGTGCCCAATCGCACGAAGTGGATCTGAATGCAGCCATTAGACATAGTGCTTGGCTGCTAAGAAGGTCGGAGTCACCACGTGAGCTGTGTCGCCGGCTGGTTAGTTGTCGCGGGTTTGTGCTGTCGACGACTAAAGCTCCTTGTCTTTGGGGCCAACCAATCCATTGGATCTTGATAGTCGCAATGTTTTGGGACGTCTTTAGGAGTTTATCCAGCTCTTTGCGCGGCAGGTATGCTGAGTATTCGCACGATAGGCCTTCGAGTAGTGACAGAGAAGCGACAACATGGAAGCCCCCGTTGGGAAAGCTAGTCGTTCGCACCAGTTCGAGGAGAGAGCCAGGCTTTTAATCCAACGTAGAATCATGGATGGTCGCAATTCAGTTGGAGCAAGCATCGCATTCTCCTTGTCAAGCTCCTCTTATGATGAAAAGGTAGTTCACTGTTACCTACCGCCGAAACAAAATTTGCTTTCAGGAGGTCAGGGTTGGACTTGCGGACAGCGTGATGAAAGTTGATTACCACTTTCATCAAATTTTCGAGATCGGATATCTTGCATCAAGGGCGCAAAAGGAAACCTTGACGTAAGAAGGAAGCCAGGTCTCTTTGACTGGCACAGAGTGGTGGGCAACTACCGCTCAGGGGCCAATGGTTGGAAGAAAAGACACCCCGTCTCAGCATAGTGGTTCGTCGACCCCCACGAAATGGCTCTTCGCCCTGCGTGTCACGAAACTTGAAAGTTGTGGCAAGCTCAAAGTAGAAATGCCAGCGGCAAGTTGTTTACCAGGTACCTGGTAGACTTGCAAAGCAAAGGCAGTGAGACCGCTTCACATGTTGATGTGGGAAAGCTCTCCAAACTCGGTCATTTAGAGGAAGCAAAAGTCGTAACAAGGTGTCCATTGACGAACCAGCGGAGGGATCATTACCGAGTTTACAACTCCCAAACCCCTGTGAACATAGGAGCCAGGTCTCCCTCCTGTACGAAGGTAGCCACGTCTTCGGGGAAGCTGCTTCGTGGTATCAGCCGCCTCAGAAGGTTTGAGACCCCCGGATTTTGTCGAGTGGGCCGGGTGCCCGTGCAACGCCGCCCAAAGTGAAGTTGTCTGTTGAAGTATACCATGTTCCAAGATCGGTCGGAACCACCCAATGAAGCGATGACGAGTCCTCCCCCAGGAAGTAGAACAGCAACCGACTTGCCCTTGTTGGGCTTGAATGAAGAAGCTGTGGCATGCGAACTTCGTTGTCGCATATCTCTTCCAGGTTGCCCGAAAAGACAGCGCACTGGTTGTTTAGGGCTCCTAGTGAGTATCAGAAACGTTGCACTCCCAAGTCTTCGGGCACAAAAATAAGTAGCCCAGGAACTATAGTATGCATAAGCTGACTTGATAATTTCGTCTCTTATGCTTCCAGCGGTCAATTGTCTGACACCTGAGGGTTACTCCACCTATTACGTGTTAGAGACTGTGTCATTGCGAAAAGATTGACCACTCGAGCCTTAAGGATTGCCTTGTACAGAACAGTCCATAAGATGCCAGTAGAATAGAGAAGACACTCACATTAGAACCCTCAAAGTCTCCTGTAAGACGTGGCCAAAGTGCTGGGCAAATCAAATGCCTAGAGGACGGCAGTAACGAGTTCCGTGAGTTGGTCGGGTAGGATATCGCATAACTAAATAGTAAACCGTCGATGATACCCCTCTGTAGTGGGCTCCTGTCTGTAGAGATGATCATCAGAGTCGTCGGAGCTGTGAGAGTTGTTGCTAGAAATGTCGTCAGCGTCAGCGTGCTCGCTCGGAGGCTGAGGGCTCCGCCTTACTCGTCTGCTGGCAACGAGGCCGAAGCCAAGCTTCTGTAGCGCAGGCATCCCCAGTTTGGTGATTGGCATCATCACTGAGCCGTAGTCCGCCGGGTCTTCGCGTCTCTGCACTGGCTCTGGCATAGCCAGGTTCCCAGGCGGCACCACGTGGAGGTTGCAGAGTCCGTCTTCGCCACCCGCCGGCACCTCTTGTTCAATAGACAGAGGGCAGCCCCACGAACATGTTGTTGCGTTGGCTTTGGGGCGGTCCACGTTGGACACGCCCCAACTCGTAGATGTCGACGATGTTGTTGTTGCGCTGGGATGGTTCACGCTGAACACACCCCTTCACCAACTCGTAGATGTCGACGATGTTGTTGTTGCGCTGGGGTGGTTCACGCTGAACACACCTCTGCAGCGATCTGGCGCGTGTTCTGAAAGGCCCAGGTGGCCTTTGCAGCCTTGCAGAATTGAACAATGCCACGGAAGTGTCGTTTTGATACTGGTGCTCCCTTTGCCGATGCCTTCAAGTCGTTCGCGCCAGACGACCTGGGTTAGGAGGGCAGAAGGGCCGGAGCCCGAATCTGAGGCAAAAGAGTCTCGTCTGTGATTCACTGATGACCCGGTTGAGGTGATTCCACGCTGGACGAAGCGGTGGCCGCGACGATGAACCATGCTGCCGTAGTTCACAAAGGAAGGGCCAGCATTGAATCCATGACACGCCCTGCCAGATCCGCTGTGAAGGCGCGAGCTCTGTCTCGCCACCAGTAACTCAATATCTCTCCGGCGCTTCACAGACTTTGGTTGATAGTGGTCAGTCTGAGATATTGATGAGTTCATCTTGTTCCAGGCAAATGGAATGATGTGGGCCACCTCCCACCAGGCCGCAAGTTTGCGCTGTACAATCTCTTCGACGTAGCGGTGGCATAGCCAAGGATGTCGATGAGATCGCACAGCGTAAACTTGCGTTAACCAGCCAATAAAAGGCTTGAGGGTTGAAATGACGCTCGAACAGTCATGCCCGCCGGAATACATTACTCCAGCTCCCGCTTCAGCGACAACATAGTCAAGCATTTCGACCGAAGTTGTTGCGCATAGACCTTTATGATGCCGCCGTCCATGTCTTCTTCTTCGTGAAACTCATTAAAAGAATTGCCGGCTTGTTGCACAGGAAACCCGCTGGAAACAATTGCCCGCATGTGGCGCGGGCGCATGTTATACATGAAAGCCATTGGTTATCCCTGTTCTAAAGAACGAATTCCAGAACTTATCGACGCAAGCGTATGCAGTCCGCCAACAAGGAAGAAAGGTCCAGGGAGCGTACATGTTGACGTCGCTTGTGCCCTGATCACTTCTTGCGAAAGTTTGCATGCAGATAGATCTTGCCTTTCTGATCACAATGATGGTCTTCAAAGCCGACCATCCAATGACCGGCACGAATCTTCTTGGGCCGCATGGTGAGGATGTCGATTGAAACTGCGGCGCATCCCTTCAGTACCTGATCTTGCAGACTTCCACTGAGTGCTGATTCACTGGTTAGGCGACCAATGGTTGCAGGCGACCGAACTCCCCCATGTGAGTCGAGTATCAGGTTCCTTGGTAGGATTCCATCACACCGTCGGGGGACGACAACATAGTCTTGTGGCTTGCCGGGCGCGAGGCCTCGACAGCGCTGGTAGATGCCAGATGATCTCCAATCTCTACTAGTCTCCCGTGAGACGAGTGTCAGGAGCTCCTTGGTAGGAGTCCATCACACCGTCGGGGTGGAAAGACATAATCTTCTGGTCTGCTGTGCAATCATGACCCAAGTAAGCATGTCCGTCACCTGTATTTGTGAACTGTTAGCAATATTCCTCGTTGCGGTGTTGGATTATCATACCTCAACTTCAGAAAATATCAAGATGGCTGTAGGATCCAACGCTTAGTAGCGTGATTGGCGACTGAGCACAATGCTCATAGTTGGCTTCCTCAAGGGCAGCCAGACGGGTACCGCGGTCAAACTGACCGCGGATACGCCGCTAGGGCAATCGGCTTTCCCCGCTCTATAGGGAGCGCCCGATCCAGCCCTCGAAAGATCTAAGGGGGATATAGGGTGAATAAGGCCTTGTGGGCTAACGTAGCCCTGGTCAGGGCTAGTGAGGCCTGAGACATCGGAGCGGCATTCCATGTGAATTCCCCAGGGCATCCTTCCTCCATAGGCTTGTTTGCAACCACCAACGCCGTGCCAATAAATGTCAAACGGGAGTCTGGAGTTCCTTGGTAGGACTCCATTACACCCTCGGGGGGAGGGACATGGGGGGGAAGACAAAGTCTTCCCCCGAGGGTGCGAGATGAACAAGTTCCTCATGTACTCGCTTGCACGGTGTCGCTGCACAGTGTTCTGCCGACCGTCTTCGTGAGGAACTGTCGTTCAATCTCATGTCCCTTAGCACCAGTTCTGAATCCATCACTGGTGGCAATGTTTTCGTGGGCGCGAGCTCGGTTGCTAGCGAGATGCGTGTAGTAAACAGCTGGGTGAAGGGAAACAGGGGTGATTGTGCCACGGGTGGTTAAGACATTATCGCAGTCGCCTCCTAGCAATGTCGAGCAAACAATGCAAAGGAAGCACTTTTCCGGTATGGTGTAGTGGCGTAACAATGAAGGAAGTTTTCCAGCGTCATGCTGTACTAACTGCCAGTCCTGTTTGACGAGAGACTGGTCTTGAGTGGTGAGGATCTTGCACATGTACGTGGTAAATGTGTCGTTGAAGTCCTTGAGAGATCTCTCCCATTCATCGAGGAAGATCAGCTGAGACATGATCGCCTCCTGTGCTGTCATTGAGCTTCGCAGGGGTTGTCGGCAAGAGCATTTTATGCTCGCCTTGTCAAGAGCAATTTATGCTCAACCTATCTAGAGCAATTTATGCTCGACCTATCCAGAGCAGTTTATGCTCACCTCGTTACCGGCCATTTTGGCCCTTTCTCTCATGTTCGTGATAAACATTGACGCCATGTCGTGGATGCGGCCGTTCTGCTTCGACAGGATTCCGGCGAGGATCCATGTTGAACTCGGCATCTTCTTCAAGTCAGCTCCGAACAGGGAGGACCGAGGAGATACAAAGGCGGGATAAGAAGAGAGAATAACATACCAGAGTGTTGTTGATCGTCAGAAGTCCCGCAGTGGGAGTGAACAGTCCTGTAAATAGATTGTTAGTTTACAGATACTCACTGAGCATGCGAATAGAAGAAGGCACATACCGACATGTTCCGCGTTCTCAACCGAACGCTTCATCTTCGACTGGTTGTCAGGCCCTTGGAACGTCGGGCTACTAGTCCCATGCCTGACAACCCTGGTGATATGCATGAGATCCTCAGGCTCAAGTGTCTCTGCGAGATCATGTCAGCTCGTCTGTTTAGCAGGATAATACTTCGAGCTTTTTGTACTCACTTTTCGACTTGTCTCGTACCCGCCACCGCGGTGGTAGATAGTTCCGGTAATGTAGGGACCACCGCGGTGATAAGTCACGGTGTTTTCCGCCAGGCGGCGTAAAGCCCGTTGACGTTTGTCTCAGGTACCGGTAGGTGTTGTCCGAAGGCACGGGAAGGGATGAGGGCCACCACGATTCAACACCTCTCCGGCGCTTCACAGTCGTGGGGGCAGTGACTTGAAGAGAGGGTGAATCAGTGATGGCCATGTCTTTTGCGAGATGCAGAGGACGATTTCTGTTTACCTTGTGATGGAAAACATGTGTTGTTGATTTTCCACTGTAGGTAGAAAGAAGAGGAGGAGAGTGGAATTCGATGGAAAGAAAAATATTCGTTTGTGCGAGGGGAGATTTTTCTGACCAGTGGTGGGATACCTTTGCCCTAGCACTGCCAAGCCCTCAGTGTGACAGGAGAGTTGCCAGCTGGTAGCAGTAGCAAACGAGATGGAACTAGTATTGGAGTGCCATAGGCAGTAGTCTATGTTGCCTGGGTTGAGTGTCAGTGGTCATCAGTGGGCCAGTCACTAGTATAGGGGACTCTGGGTTGTCAGTACAATGGTATATTACAGTATTACTAGCTGTTTTCCACTGGAACAGTAATAAACAGTTGAACAGAGTAGTCGAAATTAGATGTCACCCTCTGTAGACACCCATTGTAGTTGACGCCGATCCTAGCCCACGCCAAGTGTCCATATGCCGAGGTCTAGTGGGAGACAAAATCCGGGGAAGACAGGGATATTTCAAGACGAGATCCCAAGCTACGAGCACGCCATCCTTGAAAAACACAGTCCAAGAAATAATCACAATCTACTATAGGGGAACTCTTCTTATTTGCTGGGTTTTCTAATATCCCTAGTTACCTATTTACCTGCAACTGCAACTCTTGGCTAGACACTGTCTCTCTTTGTCTCGTAACTCTTTGAAGCCATGACCCCACCTTCAACCTCGTCCCCAAAACCTCCGAGAAATGCTCCAGCAGCATCTCGTCAGAAACTCGCAAGAAGGGCTTGCGATTCATGCAAGGTCCGCAAGATCCGCTGCTCAGAGACTCCCCCCTGTACTGCATGCGAGGCATCAGGCATAGAATGTACATTTATCCGTATGCAAGGCACCAGAGGTCCGAGGGGACTTCGACCCAGGACTCTGGACAAGATTGAGCGGAGACGAAAAAACAGTACTTCTAGTCCAGACGGCAATCAGCCTATTGTAGCTGCCAAGAGGTCTCCATCCCCTATTGATGAGGTAGCTAGCTTGCTTGACATACTCGATGTCTACTCTGAAAGACTCTACCCCATTTGGCCCATCGTCGATGCAAACGATCTAAAGAACAAGATCCAGAAGCATCCCACCCATGGAGGTGCACCTCGGTTCCTTGCCAACGCTGTAGCTCTCGCTGCCATTGCTCAACTGAAGCTCGATACTGCGTGGCAGCCAAGAGTGGAGGACGCCGAAACGCGACTAAGCGAGGCACTCGGTCCATTGGATGCCTTGCGTATCTCTTTCTTCCTACACATTTATCACGAAAATGCTTCTCCTGGTGGAACCAAGTCTCTCATCTATCTACGCGAGGCAATTACGCAAGCGCAGATCTTGAGGCTTGATCGCGAGTCTACCTATGCTTCTTTGTCTGAAGCCGACCAACATGTTTCCCGACGTATTCTTTGGCTTTTGTTCGTCACAGAAAGGTATGGATCGCTGAACACAATCTTATTCGATCGCAACTAACAATGCACGCACAGGGGCGTCGCGCTTCTTCACAAGCTACCCATAGTCCTCAAACCAAACATCCTATTTCCCTGGTTCGGAGGAGCAAATGACCGCGCAGAGGTTCTCCCGGCTTTCCTCAAGCTGGTTCATCTGTTCTGGGTATTTGATCAAAGCGGCATCTTTGAGCTACTTCACAACTTTGACTCGGACTCGGATCTACCAAACATGGTTTCCGTCGCGCAGAACTGCCTCGAACTACTGCAGCAGAAACTCGTTGACTCGGCTCACAACGATGACTGGGGCCCAATCAACGAGGTACAGCGCGCAGACATGTTTGTCACTAGGCAGTGGATGCGCGCTGTGCTATGGCGTGCTGCGCTTCGCTTTGGGATCGTCACTCCGAGTATGAACCCAGTGGATATAGCCAAAGACTTTCTAAGCTTGGTTTCTGAACTTCCCAAGACTGCGCTTGAGTCTCACGGACCTACGCTGGTGAGTATTCAACACTGAGAACACACAGCATTAGCTAACAACTTAACAGGAGTTTAAAACATTCGAGATTGCTACAGCGGTAATTGATGCCATGGCAAGCGACCACTCAATAACAGATGACCGATCCGGTCCAGTCCTACATCAACTACGCGACATACTATCCTCTTGCCGAGGAGGCAATCGAACGCTACTTTCGCTTCTCACGATACGAATGGACGCAATCTTCAACGCGGGCCGCCTTGTCGAGGTACCAGAAGGCGAAGCAGTTGCCTTTGAAACGAACCCTCAGACCTCATTCCCAAACACAGCCGAGCTCTTGACTTCGCAACCAAACCTCACGATGCCGACATACCAGTTCATGGAGGATCAACCCTCTCAGATTTGCTGGCCGCCGTTGGACCTCGGCTATCTTGTCAGATCCCCTTCGCCGCTTACTCGCATGTTACTAGAGTCAATGCCCCGCGATGTTGGTGAGCAGGATCAGCAGCAAACAGTGCGGCAAATAATCGAGACGTGTACCTAGGTTTTCCTAAGAACTTTACGTCGGAGAGCGATTTAGGCCACGTTCATCATAATCTTGGCCCTAATTCTTAGGACAACCAACTCTGATTTGGTATGTGCTCTTGGTGTTCTAAGATGAGGGGAACAATGGACTAATGGTGGAATACAGGGACTACATTGCGCCATCGTCGGACCCCTGTCGTGTTAATTCCCCGCTGCAAGTCAACTGCAGAAGCATGGTCAGCACGGCAAAGAGTCAGGATATCTGTCTTGGATTCAATATTGCACTTGCCGTATGAGTCAAGTTTACTATTAGCACAATAGTCTTGTTCGTATAATTACTCAGTTGCTCTTCGCAAAGAAATCGGCGAACTGTTGGTATCCATCTAGTCAACATTAGCTTGTTCAGTGTAAGTCCATCTCCACTCTCGTTCTTCTCCGAGAATTACTCCGCAATTCGCTCTACTTCCTATACTGATTCAGCTTCAAACAGAGTAACACAAAACACACATCATCATAAAAATTCATCACAATGGCTTGGGCTGAACCTAGAGATACTGGAATGGTCTACCGCCGCCTCGGGCGCTCTGGACTCCATGTGAGCGCCATTGGCCTGGGTAGCTGGTTGACCTACGGTGGATACTCTGAGGATGAGCAGGCTTTTGCTTGCATGAAGAAGGCTTATGATCTGGGAATCAACTTTTTTGATTCCGCCGAGAACTACACTGCTGGCCAGGCTGAGGTTGTTATGGGAAAGGCTATTAAGCATTTTGGCTGGAAGCGAAGTGATCTTGTCATCAGTACAAGTGAGTTCTGTTGTCGCTGACTTTCAGGTTGCAATGCTGACAGTCTTTACAGAGATCAACTGGGGTGCCGTCAATGGAGAGATTCTTGTCAATAACCACGGTCTTTCAAGAAAGCACATTATTGAGGGCTTGGAAGCTTCGCTGGAGCGCCTTCAGCTGCCATACGTGGACATTGTCTACGCTCACAGGCCAGACAGACTTACTCCCATGGAGGAAACTGTCCGCGCCTTTAATTACCTGATTGATAACGGCAAGGTAAGTCGAGAAAGCGCTGGTTGATGATCGGGACGCTAACTGGTTAGGCCTTTTACTGGGGTACTTCCGAATGGTCCGCCGATGAGATTGCTGAAGCTGTAAGTCTAACATTATTTACACCTTTTGTGGCCAGACTCTAACAACAGAACAGGTTGGCATCGCCCGCGACCTTCGCATGATTGGACCAGTTGTGGAGCAGCCCTTCTACAACATACTAGTCAGAGACAGAGTAGAAGGCCAATTCCAGCGCCTCTACGAACGCACTGGTCTAGGAATCACCTCATTCTCCCCTCTCAAGATGGGTGTTCTCAGCGGAAAGTACAACGACATTGTCGACGGCCAACCACCAAAGGATTCTCGTTTCGGCGCCAGCAAGGACCGTTTCGCGGATTTTATGCGCGGCCAGATCGGTACCGATGACTGGGAGGCTGAGATTGAAAAGGTTCGCCAATTGAAGCCCATTGCGGAGAAGTTGGGTATCAGCCAAGCTCAGCTTGCTATCGCGTGGTGTTTGAAGAACCCCAACGTTACGAGTGTGATTACTGGTGCTAGTAGACCTGAGCAGTTGGAGGATACTGTTGCTTCGCTCAAGGTGTTGGATAAGTTGACGCCTGAGATTATGGATGAGATTGATGCTATTACGAAGAACAAGGTTAAGTTGGATCCTGCTCGACAAGACTAGGTTTCTGGATACATAGACAAATAAAAGACGACTTCACGATTACTTTGAATCGCTGCATAGATAAGAATGACATTACACTTTGAGAGTCTCTAATACGATTACTTATTTCGTTCATTATTATTTTGCTTGCTAAGAGCGTCACGTGAGAAGTCACTTTGTGCATCACAGTCGGACATTCGAAGTAAATTTACTTTCACTCAATAGGTCAATGGTAGTCTATATTTACGTTCTTGCTTGCTGTAGAGCTTTCTCCCTAACTTTGTCGAGCAGAGCCGCTCTTCACTGCAATTTTAACCCTCGCCTGGGGCCCACGCTATCATGCGGCCACCCGACATTTCACTGCAGTTTTAATCCCTTGCTACGGTCTGCGTTTTTGTCGACACTGCCACGCTGGTTTCGTATGCGCCTCCTTTCACTGCAATTTTAACTCTCCCTGGGATCCAAGTTATCATCGATGTTGCTCATCCAGTCCGGCAGGATTCCCATTTTCGAACTCTTCACTGCATTCTTGACCTCCTCCTAGGGTCCAAGCTACTAATCATTGACACCAGCCAGGGATCCATGAGTGAGGCCCGACTTTTTTCACTGCAGTTATAACCCCTTCTCAGCGTCCAAATGATTGTTGACACGCCGCCCATCCCGATAGCGTATTGCAGTCGCGTACAAATATTGATCACATTGATGGCTCACCAAGGTCCTGTCACTACTATTTTAACCACCTCTCTGGGATCGAAGCTATCGCCGCCGCTTACCCAACCCAATCTCCACAGGATGTAACCCTCCCCTTCATTTTCACTGCAGTTTTAACCCCTCGCCAGCTCTGTAGTGCGTGACGAGTATTTTCATCTTCGTTAGATGCATTAACATATCATTGAATTGATAAAATGGATTTGATCAAAGTAAGCAATGCCTCAGCCACACATACTCAGGCCTATGCAATACCTCAACCATGATATTTGTAGCTTAGATTGAGTTGGTAATGATACGCATCAGTAGCTTGGAGGTTAGAACCTTGAAGGTATTCGGCAGTTTGATGCCGGTCATCAGATCATCAACGTACAACGA
Source organism: Fusarium sambucinum (assembly GCF_050947815.1). Lineage (NCBI taxonomy): Eukaryota > Fungi > Ascomycota > Sordariomycetes > Hypocreales > Nectriaceae > Fusarium > Fusarium sambucinum. The sequence goes on along the minus strand of NC_139293.1, from coordinate 8,175,603 downwards.
CATAACACGGCATAAAGAAACCTCCGAAGTGCGATGAGAGGAAATCAGGATTGGTTCGGTCTCGCTCTTTTCTCGGTCGAGATATTGACGGATTTAAGGTCGAGTCTATTGTGTTTCACAGACTTCAGAGAGTTACTGGTTTTCGTATTCACAGGCATATGATTGGATGGGCGAGAAAAGATCCACAGCACCGGAGACCCACTTATCCAATCTGGTAATCGCTATCCCGCTCAAGTCAATTGCTAAGTCCGCGATAGCATCATTGACAATGAGTTACTATCAAGAGGAAAGGAATTAATGATTTCTCGGAGTTAATAATGGGTTTATTACCGAGTTCAGAGTTGGGAAATTGAAGTATAAAAATCTGGACGAGGACGGTGCTTCAAGAGTTCAATAGCATCCATCACTCATCACTTCACATCAACAACAACAAGCCCAAGACTCTTCTACTCCAATCTTCTTAAAATTTCTATCAAAATGTCTCAGCAATACGCCAAGGATCAGCCCGAGGACTTTATCAACAAACTTGAACGGGTAGCCATCATTGGTGTAAGCTCTCCAACTCCTCTCCCATCACCCACTCACTAACACAATACAGGCTGGCGGAAGTGTTGGCAAGTATCTCGCCAAACATATCATTCAAGCCGGAAATCACACAGTCACCGCAATCACTCGTAAGGGAAGCAACAACACTGCTCCCGAAGGTGCCCGTGTCGTTACAGTCGACTATGAAGATGAGAGCTCCCTTGTCGAAGCTCTCAAGGGCCAGCAATTCCTCGCAATCTCCCTTTCCGTCCAGGCTGCTCCCGGCACTCAGGAGCGAATCGTCCGCGCTGCTTCTGCTGCGGGTGTACCTTGGATTATGCCCAATGTCTACGGTATCGACATCACCAACAGGTCGCTTGCTGATGAGAACATGACCGGTGGAGGTGTCTATCCCGGTATCAACGCTATTGAAGAGGCAGGTGTTTCATCCTGGATTGCAATGTGCTGCTCTTTCTGGTACGAGTTCTCTGTCTGTCAAGGTCCTCAATGGTACGGTTTCGACTTTAGCAATGGCCAGAAGAAAGTCACGTTTTACGACGACGGAAACACCCAGATCAACACCTCAACCTGGGACCAGTGCGGTCGAGCCTTTTCTTCTCTTCTCAATCTCAAAGTGATTCCCGATGATGAGAACGACAAGTCCCCCACTATTTCCCAATGGCGAAACAAGCCCCTCTACATCTCGAGCTTCCTCCTCTCTCAGCGACAGATGCTTGACAGTCTCCAACGCGTAACTGGTACCACAGACAAGGATTGGACAATTGAGTATGAGGGTGCCAAGGAGCGATGGCAGCGTGGTGTTGACATGGTGAAGAGCGGTGACCGTTCCGGTTGGGCGCTCGCCATGTACTCGCGAACATTCTTTCCCAACGGTGATGGTAACTTTGAGGCTAAGTATGGGCTTGCTAATAAGGTCCTGGGGTTACCTGAGGAGAATGTAGATGAGGCCAGCGTTAGGGCTCTCAAGATGGCTGAAGATAACTACAACTACTACATGAACCGAACTCATTAGATGGGAGTATTGATGGATGGGAGTAACTAGGGTTATAGATTGAATACAAATAGTGATTTTCTATTTTATCTTACCTACAACCCTCCACTAAAAGGCTGCCAATAGGGTTTGTTCCCTGATGGTTCGTGGTAAAACAAACCTGGAAGATATAAAAAAGTTAGCATTGCTGGAGACAGCAAAAGATTGATCCCGCCCGGGCTCGAACCGGGGACCTTCTCCGTGTAAAGGAGATGCCATAACCAACTAGGCCACAAGACCGGGGTTTTTAGATGTAAGAAGCTTACTCGTAATAGCTTAAGTACACCGCTTACTGGCCCACTGGCAAAAGACATGCAACTATCAACGGGGCAAAAAGTGAGGTTCTGCCCGGGCTCGAACCGGGGACCTTCTCGGTGTTAACGAGATGTCATAACCAACTAGACCACAGTACCGAAGTTTTCCTGATGATTTGATGTTAGAGAGATGTTGAGTTAGAGTCTATATATTTGAGAGTTGTTCACAGGAAGGAACTAAAACATATTGCAAAGCGAGAAGCAACGAGGTTTTTAATTCGTCTGTTGGACTCATCGTCTTAGTTTGTCTTAGTTCAGTGGATGAAGTTATTGTGGTGCTTCCCTGATTGCTGGATATTGACATGCAGAGACTTTAACAAGGATTTAACGCATATTTTATGCATCAATTTTGGGATTAAACTTATTTTTACTTTTGGTTACTCAAATAACGGTCTGTGTAACTTGATAAATGGGATTCTCCATAATCTCCAGCAACAGTTGGCTCCATGTCTTCATCAGAGCTTTCTAGATCGCCACTACCCTGGAGCCACCCGTCTTGGCGGTCCTTGGCGATTTATTCAGACGAACGACAGCAGAGCCTCAATTATCATGTCCGAATTTGGAGAATGGCTTGATGTCAATGTCTGTGATTTAAATTCAATTGGTTCATTTGAGTTGCTTGTAGTTACAAAGCTATAACCCGACCTGTTTTGGAACAACACTGGAAGCTTTATTTTGCAGTGTCAGGACCTTGTTCAATAACCTCAAGTAGATCAACGTCCCTTAATCGGAGGCGTCTGTTTAATTGTTTGACAATTAGAATTAACCATGGCTATTAAAAAGTTTGCCTCGGAGATGGCAAACTCGTCGGGCAACTGGGTCTGCAAATACAACATCCCCAATCGCTAATCTCTAACGGGCGCATCTCCAACCTCCACAAGTCATGAACCCAGGAACTGAATTACTATTACTCAATAAATCCACAGGAATAAAAGAACAAACTTGGGGAAACCCTTCAAGGTCGCGGGGCATATCGCGGAGTTTCCTGCCAAACTGAATAAACTGGATATCTTGGTGATTTCTTCACGTAATGGAAAACTCTTTCTCCAGACTATCAACACGGGGTTAATTGGAGAAAAACTCAATAAAGAGAAAGGACCCTCTATTAATTCCACATGGCATGCGTACCCCTTCAACTGTAGCCGGTCAATGCCGGTCTTGATAGTACGAGAACAACAGTAATAGCGAAGAGCTGTAGCTGGTAGAGGAGCCGGTTCGACCGGTCAACTCGGTTAAGTCGGATCTTGGGACGGGGTTAGCACGGGCCAGTAAAAGGACAAAGAGCCGCAAGTCGATACAATACACTGATAGGCATTCAACATTTCACTATACGGTAACGTTATCTTGTCAATATCCACAAGTCAGATACAAAAAACTAAGCTCAGGCCAGCTTGGGGTTTACTCCACTGGAGAGTTTGGCGATAGAAGTTTGGAGTCTGTTGATGAAGCCAAGGTTGGGGTAATGGCCAAGTCTCTAGCCGCGTAGCCGATCACTTCCAAATAGTGTGCCTGCCTAGAAATTAAGACACATTAATCTGGCCATGATTCGAGTAAACTATTCTTAAAGAAGAATGCTTTAGAGAAGGGTTTTGGATCATGTTTGTAATAAAGCCCGCTGATGCCGGAGAGTGTCTAGCTTGGTTCAATTGTCGGCTCCGAACCTTGACACTTGGATGGATCCCTAGTTATGGAGAAATGATAAGAGATGCTGTAACAATATTTGGACCCTGAAACAAATAAAATAGATTGAGTATGTTGGAACTACGTAGGTATTGGTAGTTGTTTAGACGAGTGCATGCCGTGCCGATATGAGGACAGTGGCGTGGACAACAAGAACAATTCGTTCCAATATCAAGCAACAAAAAAAGAAAATGTCACCCAGAAACAATTCTAGAACAAAAAGAGATAGGCTCTTCCCCGGCCCGGGGCAAAAAAACAAAACCCCACAACGTCGTTCTGTTGATCATCCCAATCTGTCATGGTGTAACTCTCTCAATGAGACTATGAGTGTGGATCGTCATACTCCTCCAACAAGTGCGCCCTACTCAAGACTTGCACCTGGACTTGGATAGCTCAAGTTTACTGTAATCTCACTGATCGTCATGTCCGAATAGATAGTCTAGACTAGTAATGGGTGTGATCCTCCGTTAACGGCTGTCAACTGACTTAAATAACTAAACCCTCTTCCCCATATTCCCCCAATTCTTCTCTTCAAACTCTCTATCATCATATACTCTTCATCATGGAGTCCCAAACACCACGGGACAAAAATGTCCACATCGACGACTCAGCTGCTTTGGAACAGCTCGGCCACAAACAGGAACTCAAGCGCAACTTTTCCAAAATCTCTCTCCTCGGTCTCGCCTTTGCTATTCTCAACACATGGACTGCTCTCTCGGCGTCCATTAGTCTGGCTCTTCCATCTGGTGGTCCCAGCTCTGTCATCTGGGGTCTTATGGTTGCTGGAATATGTAACCTTTGCTTAGCAGCTCCTCTGGCAGAGATGTTGTCTGCCTACCCAACTGCTGGTGGTCAGTACCACTGGGCTGCTCTATTGGCCTGGCCGCGATGGTCGAGGGGTATCAGCTATGTCACTGGTTGGATCAACGCAGCTGGTTATGTCGTCTTGACAGCTACCGCGCCTTTGCTTGGGAGTGTTTTTGTTACCGACGCCATCACTTTTATGCATCCTACGTACGAAACCAAGCCCTGGCACCAGTTTCTTATCTATCTAGCTTTCACTCTCATCGCTTTGGTCATCAACGCCTTTGCCACACGACTACTCCCCCTCTTCAACAAAGCCGCTTTTCTCTGGAGTATCTCTGGTTTTATCATTATTAGCATCACTGTTCTCGCCTGTGCCGCTCCAGATTACCAAAGCGGATCCTTCGTATACGGGAAGTTCATCAACGAGGTTGGGTGGCCCGATGGAGTGGCTTGGATGCTTGGACTTCTCCAGGGCGCCTTCGCCCTGACTGGCTTCGACGCTGCGGCTCATATGATCGAAGAGATTCCCGACGCCAGGAGAACAGGACCAAAGATCATGATCTGGTGTATCCTTATCGGCATGCTTTCCGGCTTCATCTTCTTGTCATGTCTCTTGTTTGTTCTCAAGGATGTCCAAGTCGTTATTGAGTCTCCTTCAGGTGCCCTGTTGCAGATGTACTTTGACGCTACAGGAAACAAAGCTGGAAGCGTTTGTCTTATTGTCTTTTCCATTGTCTGCATGGTCTTCACTGCCACTGCTATCATGACTACCAGTGCGCGCATGACATACTCGTTCAGCCGCGACCGCGGACTCCCCTTCAGCCACGTCTGGGCCAAGGTTCACCCTACTTTAGAAGTTCCGTTAAACGCCCTAATTTGGACGACAGCCTGGGTAGTTGTCTTTGGGCTTATCCTCCTCGGAAGCTCCAGCGCCTTCAACGCCATCACTGCAGCTTCAGTTGTGGCTCTTGGTGTCACATATGCTATTCCCCCTGCAATTCATCTCCTCCGTGGAGGCAACAGACTCCCTGAAGACCGGCCCTTCAAGTTAAGCACTCCTGTGCGCTGGATTTGCAGTCTTGTTGGTATTGCGTGGGCTATCCTCACAACGGTTCTGTTTGTCTTCCCACCCGAGCTTCCCGTCACCCCCACCAACATGAACTACTGTATCGCTGCCTTTGGAGTTATTCTCTTCCTGTCTGTCGGCACATGGATCTTTGACGGAAGGAAGAACTACAAGGGTCCTCTTATTGAGATTAGCATGGACGGTGCTACTTTGGAGGGGGCCTCTATGGCTGAGACGACATGCACATCTAATCCTGAGGATGATATGAAGAGTCACAAGCCTTAGAAGATAATAAGTCTCTGGTTTAAGACAGTAGATAAATATGTAAATACCATTTTTGTTTCGTGTATATCATTCCCTCTACCGTGACGTACTTCGTGTCATAAATCGTTATTGCCCTATCGTATCATGCCTAGAGGGTAGCAGAAAAGTTGGCCTTCTAAGTCTTAGGGTACAAAAATAAATAGTGTAAGAGCCATGGTCCAGAGAGCCCAGAATGAACTGCTAATTTCGTCCCTTATACTTCTAGCGGCCAATTATTCTGATGCCCTGAGGGCCCCGTACAAATAACATCTATTGCCTAGACGTAATACCGCGTACTGCGATCTCGTCCATGATATCCAGGTGACCTCCCCCGTCGATGACTTCTCGATCTCGACTCCCTAACAACAAGGGGAGGAGGTGCAGAAATACTCGATCGATGCGACCGTCTACTTCGTGAGCGGTGATGATGTCGAGGCTCTTCCTTGTAGTGATACCATTTTTCCCTCTCCTGTGGCGGCGCACCCAGATTAAGGCACGAGCGAATGACCCAGAGAAGGAGGAGAACCCCAAAGACGGAACCAATAACAATGCCGGCGATTGCTCCGCCACTTAGAGTTGAGCCGCTGTTTCCATTGTCTGCGATAACGGTGACGGTTTCAACGGTTTGGCGGGAGACGAGAGTTGGTGGTTGTGAGAGTGTTGATGAGGAGAGGGCTCGGGCGAGGACTTGACCCAAGCCTAAATCTTTTAACGGCGCCATTGGTTTATCTTTGTTTGTGATGTCGGTAATAGTAAAGCCAGTGACAATGAAAGAAGGCAGAACAGGAACCAAATCAATTGAACAGAGAGGAAATCGAGATCAATTTAAATATTTAGTACCCTTTCAATGAGCCATTTACTAAACCTAATCCCCAACGCCAATTGAATGAGAGGCTGGGAATGAGGAATAGGTACATGAAGACTTTTGGACGTCATAATACCATCAATATGTACGAACCATCACCAAGTCTCTTTGTCTTTTTCCCCGCTCGAACTAGTCTTCCATTGAGCTTAATCCTGGGACCTGAACCTGTGTTTTGTCTTGTCTCGGCTGTATTATTGCAGATCTTAAGACTGTTGGTACTTTAGCCATTAGCCAAACATCACTCAACATCATGTTCCTCACGTATAATTCCATGACGTATTCAAGCGCTAATGGTTGGTTCTGATACCAATCACTCTGGATCCTAGCTAGTGCAGCACTCAATTCAAGGAACTTTAGCTCTTATTCGACACTAAGTTAGCTCAACGGCAGTTCCTGAGGAGCTTTTGCCACGAGGCTGATGCATGATTGGTTTGTTCATCTGTCAGCTTCAAGTTGTCCGTGTCAATTGAGCCTCGGCTGATTGACAGTTTCAAGGAACTTAAGAGCTGCATCCACTTTCACGTTCATCTGTTGTGCATTGTGCTGTTTAATCCTGGTGCTGCTCAAGGCTTGTTAATTGGGGATTCGGCCAGGTTTCTTTCCTTCTGAATTGTCCGATTGATCAATTTGTATCTTATATTTGAGGCTGCGAAAGCTTACCTGGCTAGTGGGTAGCAGACAGAATAGCCTCCTAAGTCTGAGGGTATAAAAATAAGTAGTCTAAGAACTATAGCCTAAGGGATATAAAGTGACTTACTAATTTCGTCTCTTATGATTCCAGTGGTTAATGTTTCTGATTTCCCGAGGCATGGGTTGTATAAATGCGGAACCAGCTCATGTAATGATTGGAGATCGATAATTGATAAAGTTGGTACAAGTGACTTAACATTTTGTCCATAGTTCATCCTGCATCTACATTATGCTTCACTTTCACTGTTCTAATATTTTAAAGGCAAGTCCAAAGAAACAATCCCATCTGTAGAAATACATATGGTGAATATCTAGACTCTCGCTTACTTGGAATATGGACTAGGAATATCTCAAATTATCGCAATCTAGAAATCACGACGACTGACAGCGAAACCAAGTTTGAACAACACCCGTTCAAGATACCGGTAATTTTATGTGATTTAAATTCTTTGAAATACTACGAAAAATGTCTATTTATGCCTTTGGATATCGAGTTATCAGTTGTGATAGCCATCTTTGAAAGACATCTTAGACCCAGCTCCCCAAAGTAACATAAATGAAAACACCTTCCCTCAGGCAAGAACCTTTAACCTTATACCCTTTCTTACTGCTGTCAGCCCATACATCTGAAACACAAGCTGTTATGGTCGCTTATCTCAATCGCAACTACCGCGCATCACCGCGCATCACCGCGCATCACCGCGCATCACCGCGCACAAGTTCATGTGGAGGCGCGGTAAAGCGCGGCTACAGACAGACCGCGGACCGAACAACACCCACCAATTCGGTTAATTTTACTCGAATTAGGATCTCATATATCACGAAACGGGTCATGAGGCTACCTATCAGTGGGGATGTTGAGAGTCGGTGTGTTCAACTTAAAGATAGAACTGTTCCTTTGTTGTCTGATTATCAAATGATATTGTACTTCGATTTTCACCAACTCTATACACATATTATTATTATAAACTAGCCAAAATGACACGAAACCTTCGAATTGCTGTGTTGGAATGCGACACGCCTTTTCCTTCCGTCCTTGAAAAGCGTGGACAGTATGGAGATGTCTTTCGTACTCTCCTCGACAAGGGACTTAAGCATGAGACATTGGGCGATAAGGTGAAGGATGTGAGCTATGATATTAGCAGATGGGATGTTGTCACTGCTCAGGAGTATCCCAATATCGAAGAAGTTGATGGCTTCTTGTTGACGGGAAGCAGTTCGTGGCTCTTTGGCCTTCAAGTTGGAAGCAATGCTGACACGATTCAGAACATACATCCTTCGCTGATGAGCCTTGGATTCTTAAGCTCGTTGAGTTTGTCCAAAAGATTTACACATCTACGGATAAACCCATCGTGGGTATTTGTTTCGGTCATCAGATCATTGCACGAGCACTGGGCGCAAAGGTCGCTGTCAGCCCTGGCGGTTGGGAAGTCTGCGTTGACAGGATCAACTTGAACGACAACGGTCAAAAGCTCTTGGGCGTCGAATCACTTGTAAGTACTGTCCCATGTTTTGTCATCGCTCTAACAAAAATACAGGGCCTTCATCAGATGCACAGAGATGCAGTCCTCGAAATCCCAGAGGGTCTCGTCAGTCTGGGCAGCAGCTCCAAGTGTGAGGTGCAAGGACTCTACAAGCCTGGTCGTATCATGTCATTCCAAGCTCATCCCGAGTTTGACGATTTTATCATGGAGGAGATTATGAAGGCGAGATATGAGCAGAAGATCTTCTCTCAGGAGATGTATGAGGAGGGTATTACGAGGGCGAGGGCGGCGCATGATGGAGTTCTGGTGTCGGCCAAGATTTGGGAGTTTTTACTTGGCAACTAAGCAATGTGCTTTGGCTCTTTGATGATTATATGATAGCGTTGGCCGATAATTGAACAGTTGGCGACATTGTAGAACGTGATCAGTTATATTGCATGTGCCCCGAGGACTCTATATTATACATCGAGGCGGGTATCAAAGAATAATAATGTCCTTTCACGCAAAAGAGATCCAGATTTGACGTTCACGCATCGCTTTGCACAATATCCATGGGCTAACCTGCTCCGGCGGCTGCTCCCAGATATGTTCCAACAGGACCAAAGTCTGTCGCATATTTCCCAAGCCGATGGTATCCAACATTGTCTGCAGTCGCGTTCTTAGGACTTGCTGAACGGACGGGTCGGATGTGCTGCACCCGATGACAGCGAGTGGCCAGCAAAGACTTGTGTTTATCCTGACCGTAGCGGGAAATTGATCCAGTAACGTGACTGCTTCAGCGACCGCTGACTCGACAAGGGCGCGTTGAAAACTGCCTTGGGGTTGCTGGTGTGGTTTACCGAGGACTGTCCAGAGGTATAAAAGCGCCGCCTGCTTCCAAACCAAACCTGCAAGACGCGTGTACGGTGTGACAGAGGGATCTGGGTAGAAGCCCATGACTTGGGATTGCAGGAAAGCAAAGTTGACGATATCGTCCGGGCTTGGTGAGCTGGCACCGTCTTCCGTCGGAGATGACATAACCTGCCCCAGATGGAAGATTTGACATATAAGAATAAGGATTTCGAGCCAGCATCCGCATAACTGTCCGACATATTTGCGCGCAACCAAGTTCCTAGCCCTGACTTCTATGTCTGGACTGAGTAGCGATTGAGAGTTGTACTGCGGATCAATTGAGATCATGCTTGTGGCTGCTATATGCATATAGTACTCGATAAGAAAATCTGGCAAATCGTCGTATACATGGTTTTGTGCACCTGTGAGTAGCGTGCTAACTAATGACTTTGACGCTGTTAGATGGTCGAATATTGTGCCATGGATATCGCCTTTCGCGACCTGGTAGATATATGTTAGTAATTAAATGGCAGCAACAGATGGCACGCGTATGAACGAACCTCGGTTAAGCACATTATGAGACTCCCGACTGTCAAGATCAGTGTATTCTCAGCATTGCCGGAAACATATTCGTCGACAACATTCCTAAACATCCGTAGGGAGTCGGTATAGTACCTCTGGGCAACCTCATCGCTTGGATGACGCTCAGCTGACGCTTGACGGTGAGCAGCACTTTGCGCAAGGATGAGTTGCAGCACAAGAGGTTTTGAGAAGGCCAGAGGTATAAGTTTTGAGATGAAGGGATTCACATCTGTGGATCCATTGCCCATGCTGTTGGCTGTGCGAGCTAGGTAGTAGCTGAGCAGCTCATATGAGTGATGCCCTTGCTCTGGGAGCATCGACATTGGCATAGTGATGGTTCCATTGAGTGGTAGTCCTGCTTCTGATAAGGGCGGCAAAGCGAGTGTGAGAGCGTTGGCTGTGTCGGGGTCGTATGTTGCTGTTATGGCTATTGGAGAATCTGATGACGATGCGGATGATGACGGTGAGGGGGAAGGCTGATGATGATGAGCGTTATCGTTAACGACAGACTCGATAGGATCGTCATCAAAGTCAACATGAGTATCAATATCAACATCAGCCTCAGCATCGATCATGTGAGTATCCCCAGAGACCGGAGAACTATCGCCGTTATGGGGAACTCGGTCATGCTCCGGGATTGAGTCCGGTAGCACGGGTTCATTGACCGAGTGCGGGTCGTGTTGCTCAAGTTCATGATCAGGGTCCTGACTGCGACGTATTGAAGAAGTAACACTGGCTTGAGATGCATTTGAAGAAGCACCGAATGAAGGTCTTGCTACCCTGTTATTGTTGGTTGTTGTTGGCAGCTTGGCATTGCTGGATGTGGCGGCAGTAGGCTCTGGCCAGATACAGTCGAGTTTATTGCGTTTGCAACCACTGCAGATTGGTTTACTACATTATTCACGGTAAGTTAAGGGTGACTTTCTAGATATACTATGGTTGCTGTACCTCTCATCACACTTCTTCTTGCGCTTCCTACAGGTAAAGCAGCCTGTTCTACTGCGGATTATAGGCATAGGACGCATGCCAGAGGTGGAAGGTGTTGGGTTTGTTGGTGACATTGTGGAGTAGATAAGTATAGTAGGACAAACATTGACGGGTCAGAAGACGATAGTCAGAGCGGCGCGGTTACAGCGCAGCAAAAGAGAGATGCAAGGCGAGTGCCGTAAATCGGGTCGTGGCTCCGGAATAAGCGAGTGGAAGTGGAGATGATGTTTGCGGGGAAGGGAGAGAGAGAATCCTTCTAGATTCTGTTACTATCACTATCTAATCTGGTCTGGGTCTAGATGATTTACCCTACACCTCGCCTCACCTCTTGGACCTCACCTCTTTAGCCTCTATCTTGACTCTTCACCGAGTCAAAGACCAAAAGAAAAACCCACCTTCTCAGAATGTTCCAATGTCAACAAGTACCTCCAAGTAACACTTCCGGCCCTCCAAGACAATCCCTCCGAAGTCATGTGGAACCAGCCCCTTCAGATCTCCCCCCGACTCAGTGAAGATAAGATTGACTCGGTGACATCTGAACCGGCCCGCGGAGGTACGTACCTTTTGCTTCTGATCTCATGCTCCGATCCTGGAACTCATGAGCCGAAGCGGCAAACACAACATGTTGGCGACTCTTTATTAGGTCTTGTATTGCCTTCTCTAGCTCAAGTTTATCTGTTGCTTGAGAAGTCGTCGTCGTGTCTATCTAGTTTTCTTGCTTTCTTTTTCTCTTGTCAATTCCATCCACGATACCCCAATCTCCCTTCATCACAGTAATCATGATGAACATGAGGCTTCTTCGGCAGCAATGCCTTCGCAGCCAGCCATCACTGGCTACGCGCATTTCCACCAGAGGTTTTGCATCTCAAAAAGATGTAAGCAGAAATTCACCCAACTCTACGCAGACGATAACTGACAACTCCACAGCTCCTCGGTTCAAGCCTCGAGCAAGGCGACCCTGAGATCCATGCCATTCTCAAGCGCGTATGTTCCCATACTCTCACTACCAATCAACACTTCTAACCCCATCACAGGAAGAGAAGCGTCAGAACCACTTCATCAACCTCATCCCCTCCGAAAACTTCACCTCGCGATCAGTTCTCGATGCCCTAGGCAGTGTCATGCAAAACAAGTACTCCGAGGGTTACCCAGGAGCACGATACTACGGCGGCAATGAACACATCGATGAGGCCGAACGTCTTTGCCAAAGCAGAGCTCTCGAGACTTTCCGTCTTGACCCCGAGAAGTGGGGTGTCAACGTTCAGCGTATGTCTTTCGACTCAATTCTCGTCATGACTGATACTAACTAACATGGTGAAGCCCTCTCTGGATCCCCAGCCAACCTGTACGCCTACTCGGCCATCCTCAACACCCACGATCGCATCATGGGTCTTGACCTACCCCACGGAGGCCATCTGTCTCACGGCTATCAGATCCCCGGCAAGAAGATCTCCATGATCTCAAAGTACTACGAGACCTTCCCTTACCGACTCAACGAGGAGACTGGCTTGATCGACTACGACAAGCTTCGCGAGAACGCCCTGCTGTACCGTCCCAAGGTCATCGTCGCAGGTACATCTGCCTACTCCCGCCTTATCGACTATGAGCGTATGCGTGCCATTGCCAACGAGGCTGGTGCTTACCTTTTGTCTGACATGGCTCACGTTTCTGGTCTTGTCGCTGCTGGCGTCATTGGAACACCCTTTGACGACTCTGATATCGTTACTACCACTACCCACAAGTCCCTGCGCGGACCTCGCGGTGCCATGATCTTCTACCGTAAGGGCGTGCGAAGCACAGACAAGAAGGGCAAGCAGATCATGTACGACCTCGAGGGTCCTATCAACGCGTCTGTCTTCCCCGGCCACCAAGGCGGTCCTCACAACCACACCATCACCGCCCTCGCCGTCGCTCTCAAGCAGGCCCAGACACCCGAGTTCAAGGACTACCAAGAAAAGGTCCTGACCAACTCCCAAGCCATGGCCAAGCAGCTCTCCGACCTTGGTTACAGTCTTGTTTCTGGCGGTACCGATAACCACCTCGTTCTCGTGGACCTTAAGCCCAAGGGCATCGATGGCGCGCGCGTAGAGCGCGTTCTCGAACTCGTCGGCGTGGCGAGTAACAAGAACACCGTTCCTGGTGACCGTTCGGCGTTGAAGCCGGGTGGTCTCCGTCTAGGAACGCCCGCTATGACGACGCGGGGCTTCAACGGCGAGGACTTTAAGCGCGTGGCCGATATTGTGGACCGCGGTGTGAAGATCACTCTGGCGGTTGATAAGGATGCCCGTGCTGCGGCCGAGGCCAAGGGAGCTAAGAACCCAGGTACCGTCAAGAACTTCTTGGAGTACTTGGGTGATGGATCTAGTGTTAAGGAGATTGCTGCGCTACGAGATGAGGTTGCCGAGTGGGTTGGAGGATTCCCTCAGCCTTGGCTCAAGTCATGATGTTTTTAATGAGTGGTAGCAAGATTAATTTTGGCGTTTGGAAAATAGTATATTGATACAGAATTGACTTTAAATTTTATTAAGATTATCTATTCACAACATAATGTCACGAACTTTCGTATTGTTGTTGCCGTATTCCTCATGCCATGGTCCTTATCTCATGATGTTTTACCTGACTTCACGACAAGACGAAACACCTGCGTAATCAGCAACGCATCAATGGTCATGCCAAATTTCTGTCTAATTACTCTACTAACAAATATCCACTCAATTGAGTCAAAATTACATGATAATAATTAATTCTGCACATCAAGTTCCGTATCCAAACTCCGAAAACTTCCAATCCTCGGAAATTCATCCAAGCTTTCCCCGCATAACTTGTCCAAAGAATTCAAGGTACAATCTGGGGTTTTATCTATACATGACTCAGTGAAAGATATAAGTAGTGTATACCTTTACAGGCGGCTAATCCTGACATCTTAGCGGTAATATGTCCATCATGACAAAGATAGCGAGTAGAAGTACTTCTTGTGGTGGGGTTGCATAAGTACCCTCATGGCCTGATGATACCCTTGTTCATGCGGATCCTCCATCTCCAACTCTGATGACGCTACTACTAAGAAAAAACGCCTTCTTTACTGGGGCCGGGCAGTGACTCCGAGGTACCTTTGGGTTTCGTTCCAACGGAGCGGCGCCGAAGACGGAAACTCTGTGGTGGGAGAGATAGTAAGTAAATGGGGGGGAAAGCTCAGCTAAAACTATCATCATCAAACTCACTTCTACAGTCAATCAATCATCACCTTCACGTCTCACAATCACATACACGATCACAATGTCTGGCTTCTTTGCTCGTCAAGCTTGGGCTTCTGCCTCCAAGGTCCGATCTACTGCTCTCCGAGCTCCCAAGGCTGCTTTTACCTGCAGAGTCAACAACATTGCTCCCCGACGATGCTTTTCAATTTCTATGAACCGTGAGTCTCAATTCACCGTTAACTCAATTGACTTCATTTCTAACGTGATTGCAGTCCTCGCTAGAAAATACACTGAGAGCCACGAATGGATTGACGTAGCCGCCGATGGCAAGACCTGTAAGTATTCTCACTTCACCTCTCAGAACATCTACTAACAATTTAAGGCACAATTGGCATCTCCAACTACGCCGCCGAAGCTCTCGGCGACGTAGTCTACGTTGAGCTCCCTGCAGTTGGCGACGAGACAGCCCAGGGCGAGTCCTTTGGCAGCGTCGAGTCCGTCAAGTCAGCTTCTGACATTAACTCTCCCGTTTCTGGTTCCGTCGTTGAGATCAACGATCCCATCGTCGAGACACCTGCTGATCTCGGCAAGGACCCTGAGAACCAGGGCTGGTTGATCAAGGTTGAGGCTGAGGATGTTTCTGCTTTGGATGCGTTGATGGACGAGGCTGCTTATGCTGAGCATATCAAGGAGGAGCACTAAGCGAGCAGAGTGTGGTTTTTAATTAATGTTTATGTGATTTAAAAAGCAAGATATCAAGACACTTTTCAACAAGGAATTTACAATTTTTTTTAAAACAAACTATGTTGGCGCATAATTTATGACTTCTACCTGTGCTGTATTCTCTTGACAACCTTGACCACAGCAAGATAAATGGGAGAGGCCTCGTCGGCAAGATACACCGTCTTCTTTACAAGACACATATTATTCAAAATCACGTTTCATTGTTGGTGACACTTCAAATGTTTTAACTCGTAAATTTAGTCTAGGTAGTTTTAGAACTTTTTCTCTAGAAAATCCATTCATCATATCTCGCATAAACTCCGCCAATGCAGAGATCAGTTCGCCATAGTTGAATAGCTTCCCAATAAACCATTCCAAATGCAACGACACCATCATGGTTGAATATGATATCTCTTTCCCCCTTTCGCTCAAACCCTATTAAAAAACCAATCGCTAATAAAATTTAGTATGATCATGTTAAATCCATTATTCCCTTTTCACCATTTACAAATCCTCAGATCCCTCGACAGGAGGGCATGTGCAGAACAGGTTGGTGTCACCGTAAGCATCATCCACACGGCCGACAGAAGGCCACATCTTCTTCTCCCGGAGCCAGGGGAGAGGGTAGGCAGCCTCCTCACGGGTGTAGGGGCGGTCCCACTCGGAGGAGAGGAGGTCGTGTTGGGGATGAGGGGCGTTGGTGAGGATGTTGTTCTTGCGGGGAACCTTGCCAGACTCGATATCGGCAATCTCCTTGCGGATCTGGATGAGAGCGTCGCAGAAGCGGTCGAGCTCAGCTCGGGACTCAGACTCGGTGGGCTCGATCATGAGGGTTCCTGAGACGGGGAAACTCATGGTAGGAGAGTGGAAACCGTAATCGGCCAATCGCTTGGCAATGTCGGCAACTTCAACACCAGCAGTATCCTTGAAGGGTCGGACATCAAGGATGAACTCGTGAGCGCATCGGCCTTGGGAGTTGGTGTAGACAACCTTGTAGTGGGGGAGGAGACGGGACATGATGTAGTTGGCGTTGAGGAGAGCAGTACCAGTTTGCTTGGTAAGACCATCACCACCCATCATGAGGATGTAGGTGTGGCTGATAGGGAGGATGGAAGCGCTGCCCCAAGGAGCGGCACTGATGGGAGCAACAGCGGTGCTGTCACGCTCGGCACCAATGCGCTGAGGGTCGATCTCAGGGTGACCAGGCAGGTAAGGAGCAAGGTGCTTCTTGACGGCAATAGGACCGACACCAGGGCCACCACCACCGTGGGGAATACAGAAGGTCTTGTGGAGGTTAAGATGGCAGACATCAGCGCCGATGTCACCGGGAGAGCAGAGACCAATCTGGGCGTTCATGTTGGCACCGTCCATGTAGACAAGACCACCGTGCTCGTGAACAAGGTCACAGACCTGCTTGATCTCAGGCTCGAAAACACCGAAGGTGGAAGGATAGGTGACCATAATGGCAGCAAGCTCATCAGCGTGCTTGGCACACTTGGCCTTGAGATCCTCAATGTCCAGGTTACCAGTCTTGCCGTCACACTTGACAGTGACGACCTTCATACCAGCCATGGCTGCAGAGGCAGGGTTGGTACCGTGGGCGGAAACGGGGATCAGGCAGACCTTTCGCTTCTCGCCGGAACGAGCCTCGTGGTAAGCCTTGATGCAGCGCAGACCAGCAAACTCACCCTGAGCACCAGAGTTGGGCTGCAGAGTAGTAGCGTCCATACCAGTAATCTCGGACAAGTTCTTGGCGAGGGAACTGATGAGAGCCTGGTAACCGGAAGCCTGCTCGACGGGGGCGAAGGGGTGGATGTTGTTAATACCGGGGTCGGAAACGGGGAGCATCTCGGTGGTGGCGTTGAGCTTCATGGTGCAAGATCCCAGGGGAATCATGGAGTGCACGAGAGAAACATCCTTAGACTGGAGGTGGTAGATGTATCGGAGAAGCTCGGTCTCGGTGTGGTATTGGTTGAAGACGGGCTGCTCGAGGTAGGCAGACTTTCGCTGGAGAGAAGCAGGAAGCTCATCGTTGAGGAACTTGCCCTTATCGGACTCGAGAGCGGCGTTAAAGTCAGACTCGGAAACGCCAAAGATCTTGACAAGGTTGCCGAGGCTCTCAAGGGTGACACCCTCGTGGAGAGAGAAGCCAACCTTGTCATCAGCGACGCGGCGGAGGTTGATGTTCTGAGCGTCAGCCTTCTCGTGAACCTTGGCAATAGCTTCAGGAGAACCCTTAAGAGTGACAGTGTCGAAGAGAACAGAGCCGTCCTCGCGGAGACCCTGAGTGTGGATCTGGAACTCGCCCTTCTCGAGGATGAGGCTCTGAGCGAGACGGGTCTTGCTCCAGATATCCTCAGCAATGGTCTTAAGACCCTTGGGACCGTGGTAGACAGCGTAGAAAGCAGACATGTTGGCAAGAAGAGCCTGGGCAGTGCAGATGTTGCTGGTAGCCTTCTCTCGTCGAATGTGCTGCTCACGAGTCTGGAGAGCGAGACGAAGAGCAGGCTTTCCGAGACGATCCTTGGAAACACCGACGAGACGACCGGGGATCTTGCGCTTGTACTTCTCAGAAGTGGCGAAGAAAGCAGCGTGGGGACCACCGTAGCCCAGAGGAACACCGAATCGCTGGGAGTTACCGATGGCGATATCGGCGCCGAAGTCTCCAGGGGGCTTGAGCATGGTAAGAGCGAGCAAGTCGGTAGAAGCGCTGAGAAGAGCCTTCTTCTCATGGACGATGTCGGCGAGGGCCTGGTAATCGTGGACACCACCGTGGGTGTCGGGGTACTGGATCAGGGTACCAATGAGGTCACCCTCGACTTCGCGGACGAGCTTGGAGTTGTCGGCGAGGACATCACCAATGACGAGCTTGATGTTGAAGCCCTCGGCTCGGGACTGCAGGACGGAGATGGTCTGGGGGTGGCAGTTCTCAGAAACAACAAAGGTCTTTTGGCCCTTGCCCTTGGGAGCGTTGGCCATTGACATGGTCATGGCCTCGGCAGCAGCGGTAGCCTCGTCAAGGACAGAGGCATTGGCGATATCAAGACCGGTCAAATCGGTGATCAAAGTCTGGAAGTTGAGAAGAGACTCAAGACGACCCTGGCTGATCTCAGCCTGGTAGGGAGTGTAGCTGGTGTACCAAGCAGGGTTCTCGAGAACATTGCGCTGGATGACAGCAGGAACAAGAGTTCCGTAGTAACCAGCACCGATGAAAGACTCGTAAACTTTGTTGTTCTTTGCGAGCTTTCGCATCTCTTGCTGGATGTAGTGCTCGGTGCGACCATTAGCAGGGACAGCAGACTCAGCACCGCCCTCGTACCACTGCTCGACAAGGTTAAGACCCTTCTGCTTCCTCCTGACCTGCGGGGGGATAGTCTGCTCGAGGAACTCCTCCATGGAGCTCACAGGAGGGTCGAGCATCTTGAGCATTTCTGTTTGCTCACTCGACTCGCTGCCAATGTGTCTCCTTGAGAAAAGCTCATGCTCTTGCAGTTTAGTGCTGCTCTGAGACTCCACAAAGTGAGGGGCCTGGGCGGTGGCTGTGACTGAGAATGCCCTTGAAGAGGCGACATTGAGACGAATTGTTTGTGTGAGACGAGGTTGAAGGGTGATGGGGGAACGACGAGACTGACGGGCGAGCCGTTGTCCGATACGAGTAGCAGACATCATGATGAAGATGTCACCTCACAAATCACAGTTCAAACCTTGACCTATGATGATGGAGGGGAAACAGAAAAAAAGAAAGATGCTTGTTCCAAATGTTATCAAAGAACAGCGTCGCTCACAAAGTTTTAAGGGTTTATCCATGATGGCCAACGAGTGGCGTATCGGCCATGATGGTCCGATCTTGCAGCCGGTTTGCTTTCTTTCCTTTCTCCAAAAGCCACGGCCGGGAAAAGGAAAAAAAAAAAGGTACATTGAGATACATGATCTGCATTCCCCAGTTCCAGAAGGTCTCTTTCTTTTTTAGTGGTGACTCGGTGAAGCGCGGCAACTAAAGATTACAAGCTAATGCGCGATAAAAACCGTGATTGGCTCCTCTTGACTCAGTGAAACCCAGTGACTCGGTGAAAGATAAGTCGCTATTTTGGCCATGATGCTTATCTGCCCTGTCCAATTCACCGAGTCAACTGCCAAAACGGCTTAAAGCTACAGTGCATCTTCACTGAGTCAATGCACTACAAACTAATAGAACTAATCAGGTGGTCGGCGCATAAATCCGTGGGTCCTCAAACGCCAAGACGTTATCACCAACATATGAATCCGTACCTTGGGAAAGTCCCTTTTTACTTCCTCGGTCTCGTAACCGAAACCTGGGGCCGATTCCGGAATGGTCTGGTTACACCATGATAAGGAACATAGACCGGTAGTCAAGGTGCACTGATACGTGTTCTAGAAGACTGCCATGCATCTTTGGCCTTGTGACAATTTTAGACTACCGTTGACTTTGACTTTGCACGGATTTCCGGTCAAAAACCCGGGGTTGCGTCCCCGGAATACGTCCACTACTCCGATCCTGGAGACTTAGGGTGGCCACAATTGACCCCATGATGCTTATTCCATACAGCACATGGAGCAACATTTGACTGCAGTCTGTCTGCTTGTGTTTCGTGTTACAGATGACTTTCGGATGGATATCATTGGTCCAGGTGTTACTAGGTAGATAGAACTGATAAGGCTAATCTGGTCCACCATGTTGGTCTGCAGCCAGGATGCCGGAGTTCCTTGTCGTGATACTATTTGCTTCAAGAACATAATCGAAGAGAACAAAAAAGAAACACGAACTCTCTTACGAACATATCATGGATTGTTCAAAACATGATTTCATTGTAATTATTTAACACAGATTCTACACAAAGGGAAGACCGTCATGGCCGAAAGACGAGGACTGGTTTACTATGTATGGAAAATACCAGTAGAACAAAGAAACCCACGGGCTTGAATCATTGTAAAGAATTCTGTCTTGTTCAGAACCCTTTCAACAGTCAAAATGCATTGTTATTAAGTTCATCAATGAAGGCCAGAAAGTACAAAATCGAGCATTCAGACGCCTACTGGGCCTGCGTTTCTCACCTACCAAAATCTTGATCACAGATTTTAACTAACGATCTCAAACATGCTATCAGAACCCTACCAAGGAAAACCTCTCAGAGGTGCACCCCTCTGCAAGAAACACTTCCAAGAACACGTCATCGGCCAAACCTCAAAATCAAACTCACCAACTCGCATCCAACCAAGACGACTTGCAAAAGACAAACATCTCCTGACGAAAACTGACACGAAGAAACGACATGCAGACGAAGACCTGTATAGTTCGATCACGAAACGCAGGAAGACCGACAGTCCAGTCTCACAGAACAGGAAATTGAACTCATTCGCCAGTTTACTCGAACGGCAGGTGAGTCAAATCGCGAAATTAGCTGCAGAGAAGGGTCCTCACAACTGTTCCTTTGGTCCAGTACCATTGGAATGCCATATGTGCGCGTCACATTTCGCCGAGTTTGTGGTTGAAAAGCTTGCCATCGTGAAGCCTGTAGCACCGGTTGCTAATATGGCCACCGTTGGAAAAGTCTTGCAACTAAACTCCAGGATGGATTTTGGAGAGGGAGAAATGATCACTTTCCAGTGGGAGGGCTTGTCGTATGTCATTGATGCTTGTAGGACTCCAATGTTTATGATTCTATGAACAGGGTGAGTGATGACAGGACTGAGCAGAGACTTGACTTACAGACGAGGATGGAAACTTTAGAGTGAGAAACGTAACTGAGAATTAAAGCACAATAAATCAACGTAACTTAAATATTATGTATGACGGGGAGAAAGAGATAACAAGTCCAAGTGAAAGTAGTCAATTATGAAAATGTAGTGTTGACAGACCCTCACCCAACCTTCAGCCCTTCCCCCTTGTGAGCGCTATTTAACGAAGAAATTACTTTGACATAGCCTAGGAAGGATAATGCCATTATTATCTCATATATCATAGCCATTAGAATTCCAACCTGGATAATATTGAATGCCAGCTTGCTAAGGCTCTCGGCAGGTCACTGGCCACAAGTGTGAGGGTTGGTTTGATAGACAATCGTGGATTTGACAGTGATTTCAATGCATTGGACTGTAAGTTTCTTGGTACCTTCAGCTCTAGTGCATTGTCAACGGATCTCTTCAATCCGGAGAATGGGCTCCCAATGCTGAACCCGCATGTCGCTAACGACAACGACATCTCCCGTTCACAATGCCTCACTGCCACAGCTTTATCATTGCTGACGACTTGAACCAAATCCTAGTTCCCCCATCTTTGGCGATCAGGTCGAGCTCAACTTGCAGGTATCGCGAGAGAACAGGCGCATTTGATCATTCAAGAGGTTGAGGATACGTGGAATAGAATGCAAAGAGCACCGTGGTCCCGGGCTTCATAAGAGTCGTCCTCAAAATCGTCAATGTGCAGAAATCTTCTACTCGGATGAGGTTGCGTTGCCCGAGGTTGCGTGACATTTTGACAGCCCCTCGCCTGCGATTGGGCCAGACAACCATGTTGGTGGGCGCAATCCAGGAACGCCGCATATAATAACCCCCTCTCCGAAATCCCGATCATGTTGAGCCAGTGGGGTGCTGAACAGATTCAGCACAGTCTTTGGCACAGAAATGAACTACAACGGTGCAAACGGATTTGAGTTCGGGGCGGGCAATACCAACATTGACCCAGCTGTGTTGAAAGGTGAGCTACACGCCCTTGGCAACCTGAAAAGGTCGTCTTCATACTGACTGTCCTCCAAGAACTGCCGGAGGGATGCAAGGTCGCATCCATCGAGAACCATGGCGTAAGCTTCTGGGCGAAGACGGGTCGCATCGATGTTTTGCTCAATGATGGTTCACCGAAGTCCTTTTTCATTAAGGTCATTTCGGAAGAATTGGGCATGAATATGACAAGCGGGGAATTCCATTCCATGAGCGCGATACATAACGTTTTGTCAGAATTTGTCCCAAGGCCCATTGCTTGCGGCACCTACCAGACAATACCAGACACCCACTTCTTCCTCTGCGAATTTCGAGAGATGACCGAGGATATGCCAGACCCTCACAATTTTGCTGCTCTCCTGTCAACGCTGCACCAGAGAAGCGTATCGCCTACCGGCAAGTTCGGGTTCCACATCACCACCTACGCAGGAAACCTACCCCAGTTCGTGACATGGGAAGATAGTTGGGAGACGTTCTTCGCCAAGTCCATGAGACAGGCACTTGACCTGGAGATTAAAAGAAAAGGGCCTAGCGAGGAGCTGGAGATTCTTTCGCGAGCTCTGTTCGAAAAGGTCATCCCGAGGCTCTTGAGGCCTCTCGAGAGTGAGGGCCGAACAGTGAAACCTTCACTGGTTCATGGAGACCTTTGGTACGCAAATTCAGGGATTGATGTTGACAACGACCAGTATCTTGTATTCGATGCGTGCTGCTTCTTTGCACACAACGAATGTACGTTCCTCTATTAAACACTTGCGGTTACCCCTGCTAACTAGCTCGAATTTGAAGATGAGTTTGGCCAGTGGCGACCAGCGTGCAATAGGTTTGGGGATGAGTATGTAGCTGCCTACAACACGTTCGCCCAGATTTCGCCGCCTGAAGAGGATTTTGAAGGTCGTCTAGACCTCTATAGACTGTGAGACATTCAGAAACTCTTTTCTTCCTGATCTGCGTAGCTGATATCAAGCTAGGAGGTTCGACACACATGTATCAGCCCTGTTTGTCAATAACGAGACACTTCGAACACAGTGAGGCTATTCTCAGTCTACCGTCTAGTTCGGCGGCTAATGAGCTTAATAGGGTCCTTGACGTTATGAGAGATTTGGTCCAGAGGTATGGTTAGTGGACGAGCGGCAATCGATAGGCGGTACGGCTTGATGCTGCTGAGCTTTACTTTAAGCATCATTTATTAGCTTAAGATACAAGCTACTTACATAGGCGGGAGGGACCAGTTTAAGACGTAGTCGAAAGAAGCTTATCGATAGTAGTCTCTGAATTGGTTCACCCCTACCAAACGCAATACATCCAAAGAAAGAGAGGAAACAATCCTTGGGCGGCCACTCATAATAGCATCCTGAATTCTTGTGCAGACGGCCGAGAAGCCTATGAATCACTGAGAAAACTTGATTTAAATGTTTTGCTTGTTCTAAATGATATGTGTACTACGATTACCCTGTTAGGAACGACTCAATGAAGGTCACCTCATGGCTCACTCGTATATGCTGTGTCACCCCTCAAGTGTTAGTGATTTGAGTGGAAATATGCGGCTCAAATGCCATAATATCCAGCTATTCATCTCAGCAGTGCTGAACGATGTTAAGTCAGAGCACTCGGATGTGCTGATATAGTCGGAACTTTGACCAGTTACTTGTTAATAGCATCCATCGACTAACGCTATTACCTGTCCTCAATCAAGCTGCTGTAGTGTTACACTCGCAATCACCTGGCTATATCATCGCAGCATGTGACATCAAACTATTCGTTGTCTGCATACAATCTCCATGTCAACTGCCGATTGTTGCTCTTTTGGAGGGTGGCAAAGAAGCGTCAATATTGCGATCCAATGATAAGACGTAGCTGGGGTGGGTGGTGTTAGTGGCAATCAGCCTTGAAGCTTGATTTCACAACTGGAGACCAATTTATGATAGCTAGAAGACCAAAGAAAGATAGGATAAGGGTTTCATTAGTTTTGCAATTAAATATAAGATAAAGAGTACTGAGTACCGATAGTATTGGCTATGTATATAAGTAAATATAATTCTATCTAAATCTTTAATAATAACACTACTGCTATACCCTATCTATAGAAGACAATAGGGCTTACTATCTTAAAAGTTAATTTATAGTAGGCTAACCTTTTCTATAGGGCTTTATTAATTGCATTTTTAATTTTTTAATTTTCTATATATTAATTTAATTAATTATATAAGTAGATTATATAGGAAAAATAAAGGTTAAAAAGGTTATATATTAGTATATTAATAATATCCTTATATTATAGCTTTAGCTTTATTTTTTACCTTTAAAATTAATATATTTTATAAAGTAAAAATTCCTTTTTTTTTATTATATTTATATACTTATAATAGCCTTAAATAGCTTAATATTAATTTATTTAAAATTATATAGCTTAAATCTTTTATTTAATATTATTTTTTTCTCTTTATAAATACTTTTTCTTATTAAACTTTATACTTTAGCTATAAGCCTTATATAGGCTTTTCTTATTTTATATAAATCTATTTTACTCTTTTTATATACTTTTAATTAATTTTATATTACCTTTATTATTTTTATATAATTAAATACTTTATTTTTATATACTTTTTATTCTTTTATATATATATTTATTAACCTCTTATTTTCCTAGTATTAATAATATTTACTATTTTAATCCTATTTATATAAATATATATATATCTTTATATATTTACTATATTAATAAAGAAAGAGATTATTATATAGTAAAAAGACTATATAATAGCTATTATTATTATTAAAAAGAAAAAGACTATTAATAATATAGCTATAAAAAAAGCTAAAAAGATTATTATAAAAAAAGCTAAAGATATTATTATTATAGCTATAGTAAAAGCTAAAGCTAAAGCTAAAGCTATAAAGGAAATTAAAGAATTTATAAAAAAAGCTAAAGAGGCTATTATAAAAAAAGCTAAAGAGGCTACTATAAAGAAAATTAAAGAGGCTATAAAGAAAGCTAAAGAGGCTATAAAGAAAGCTAATCTAGTTAAAAAGGCTTAAAATAAGGAATTTAAAGAAAATATACTTAATAATAAATTTATTACTCTCTAGAAATACTATAATATAGTCTATAAAGTAAAAAAAAATATAAAAAAGATAATTCTATAAAAGTCTATATCTTTAAATAAATAATAACTTAAAGATAAAAAGTATTATTTTAATAAAGAG
Organism: Fusarium sambucinum; assembly: GCF_050947815.1. Classification (NCBI taxonomy): domain Eukaryota; kingdom Fungi; phylum Ascomycota; class Sordariomycetes; order Hypocreales; family Nectriaceae; genus Fusarium; species Fusarium sambucinum. The sequence goes on along the minus strand of NC_139293.1, from coordinate 8,150,559 downwards.
TATAGCCTTAATAAAGTATTTAAAGTAAAGCTTTATATATTAATTTATAAAAAGGATTTAAACTTTATAGCTATAAAAAAGGCTTTATAAAAAGACTTATAAGACTATTTTATATATTTCCTTAAAGTAATATTTAATATTCTTATTACTATATTTAACTTTAAGGCCTTATAACCTTATTTATATCTAGACCTTATAATTTAAGGTTTTTATTATACCTTAAAGGCCTACTTTTATAAAGGTATTAAAGCTATTTAAAAAGATAAAAACTTAATATATATTATATAACTTATATATTTATTATATTATATTAATTTCTATAGTATACTATTAAGCCTAATAAACTTTATTTTAATAAATATAAATAAGGTAATATAAAACCTTATATTATTTAATTTTCCTAGTAAAATATTAATACTTTACTTTATTATTTATATAGAACCTCTTATAATAATTTAAAGAGCTATAGGAAATATAAAGCTAAAAATAATATAATTATAAATTACTTTATTTATTTACTTAAGCCTAATAAATATTTAAACTGCAATTAAAACTATTTAAGCTTATTATATTCTTTCTTTAAAAGTATATATTATTTATTATTTATTTAACCTTAATATTAATTATTATATAGAATTTATACTTAAAAAGGGTAAATATAAATATAATATTAAATTTAATAATAATAATAATAATATTATTTTAATCTCTTTAAATTTAAATAATTTTATAGAGAATATTATTATAAAGCTAATTAAAGCTTTTAATTATACTTTATACTTTATAATTATTTAATTCTTTAAGAAAGCTATTAATAAATTAAAGAAAAGCTTTAAAGATAAAAAAAGTAAAAAGTAAAAATATAAATAATAAAATTACTTTATATAATTTCCTTTAAAAGACCTTAAGCTATAATTTTATAATTTATAATAAGATTAATATATATATTTTTAATATATAATAGTATTTATAGTAATATATAAGGCATTATAATATATTATATATAGCTTAATAGAAAAGTTTAATTTACTTTATTTTACTTTTAAGGAAAAAAATTATAAAGATATTATATAACCTTATAGTATTAAAAAACTCCCTTAAATAGCTATATATACTTTAAAATTTTCTTTTTTTATCTTTTATAAGCCTCTATAGTACCCTATAAGCCTCTATTAGCCTTTATAATAAGTAATATTAACTACCTTTTTAAAGATTTAATATTATTTTATATTTAAATTAAATAATAAAGAGATATTAATTAAATAGCTATAAATAAGCTTTTAATATATATTTCTATAGAATTTAATATCTTTATATCTTAAGTAATATTATATTAATACTTTAAGACTTAATAATTAAATTAGTTATTATTAAATATTAATTAAATATATATAAAAAATATAAAAGCTCTATATACTTAAATAAAAAAACTTTACTTTAATAATATTCTTTAAAATAAAAATATTTTATATTAACTATAAAAAAAAGGCTTTATAATTATATTTATAAATATATAATAAATATAATAAGAACTTAATATCTTATAATATTAAACTATTAAGTAAAAAGTAATATAATTAATTAAATTATATAAATTCTTTAAGAATAATACCTTACTTAATATTAAGCTTTAAATATTTAATTATATATATTTTTATACTTATATATATTAAAATAATATTTCTCTTAATTAAAATAAGATTTATAAAGCCTTTTAAAGCTTTTTACTATAGAATATAATTAAATAATAAAATATATTATAAAATTATTAAATTAAATAAATAATATTTAGCTTTAATTATATATAATTAATTAATATTTATAATAAGTTAAAGGCTTAAAGTATTAAAGTATATATATTAATTAATATTTACTTATATTATATTATATAGCTTTATATTAATATATTAGCTAATATATTATATAATATATTTAATTAATATCTTTAAATACTTAAAGAATAAGGTATTATATTTTTATTTATTTAATTAAACTATAGAAATAAAACCCTCTTTATAGCTAATATATATTTATACTTTTTATAAGTATATTATTATTTATAAGGTAATATATAATTAATTTAATTTTAAAATTATTAAATTTATAGTAAAAGTATATATAATAAAAAGATTAAAAGTTAATAGTATTAATTAAATAAAAGTAAAATAAAGTATTAATATATATATACTTTTAAATTATTTTATATATATATATTAACTATATATAAGAATATTTTAATAAAATTACTTTTTAAGGCTATTTTTTAATAGATTTTATTTTAAATAGAATTATTATTTTTTATTTTTATATATTATTAAAATAAATAGAGCTCTTTAAGTTTATATATCTTTAAGATATATATTAAATTTGCAAATAGTATAATAAGTTATATATTATTTCTAGTTAACCTTTTATTTTATATTATTAGCTAAAGACTTAAAAGGCAATAGATTATATTATTTTTATCTTATTTATTTAATTATAAATACTTAAGGAGCTTTTTAATAATAATTAAGTTAATATTTATATATATTTATTTAAAAATATAATTATAATTTATAATTAGCTTTTTAAAGAATAAGTTTTTCCTTAAGATAACTTTAATAACTTAAAACTCTTTATATATTTATTTCTATAAGGCTATTTAAAAGAGTATATATTTAATAGTTAATAATTAATAATTAGACTTTTTTTAATATTTATAAAAAAGATTAATTAAATATAAGCCTATTTAATTACTTATAATATTAATATTATATTATTTAATAAAGAATTAAATAATAATCTTAATTATAATTAAATTTAAAGTTAAAAGAAGGCATTATATATATATATTATAGCTTAAATCTTTATAATAACCTTATATTTTACTTTAAGTAAAATATAGCTTTTATTACCTTTTCTTTTTTCTTTTTATATATCTCTTTTTCTATATTATTTTAATTCTCTTTTATACTATTAAAAAATACTTTAAATATAGCTAAAATAATACTCTTAATATTACTTTTATTTTTTTCCTTTTTTACCTCTTAAACTATAGTATTTTTATATTTAATTTCCTTTTTAATACTTTTCTCTTTTTTAAAAGGCTATAAAGCTTTCTTTTTAACCTTTTATCTCTATTTAATATACTTAAAAATACTACTTTTTACCTTAATTAATTTAATCTATTTAATTAATCTCTTTATAAAATAAATAGTATTATTTATTTTTAAATTATTTTATTTTTTAAAATAAAAAAATATAAAATTAATAAAAGTTTTAATTTTTATAGGAAATATAATATTTACTTATTTAAAAAAGTCTTATAATTATATTATCTTATAAATAGCTTTATTAAACTCTTAAGGCCTATATATATCCTTTATAGTATAAAAAGAAAAAATAAGCTATTATTTAATAGAAATAAAATCTATAGTAAAAATAAAAATAAAATCTTTAATTATATTAATATATAATAAATATATAATATTTAATATAACTTTAATTTTACTTTTAAAAATATAAAGTATAATACCTTTAATTAGCTTATTATATATTAATAATATAATCTCTTTAATAACCTTTTCTTTATATTTAATTATAATATAAAACTTAATATATAATTTAATTATAAAAAGGCTACTATAGGCTATTAATATAATACTTTTTTATTAACTTTTAATAGCTATATTATAAATATTAATATATATTAATAATATTAATTAAGATTATTTAATTAATATTATTATTATATTACTTTATATAAAAACTAATAAAATTATTTAAAGGCTATTATTAATAAGGTTAATAACCTTAGTCTTAATAAGCTATTAGCTATAAAATAAATAAAAATTAGCCTTTATAAAGCTATTAAGCTTTATATATATATTATTATAATATTTATTACTTTTTAAATAGAATTTAATATATTATATAAGAGGATTTAAAAAAATTAATGTAATTAAATATAAAAAGTTAAAATAATATATTATATAGCTTTATAAAAAGCCTTATAAAGTATTTTTAATATTATTTATTTATATAAAGTAATAGCTTTAAATATAAAAACTATAATAATTAAATAAATCTTTATAAAATAATAAAATACTATATAGAGATATATTTAAGTTAATATAGCTATACTAGGGTATATATAGTAAATAAAATCTCTTATTTTAACTTTTAAGATAGTAAGCCCTATCGTCTTCCGTACTATCCCTGTCCCTGTCCTTGTCTCAAATCTCGAACCATCCATCGTGGATTATCACGCGGAATTCTAAACCAACCGCCAAAATAACTCATGCCAAACCCCACTACTCAAACTCAGATCGCCAACCAGATTCCACTATGACACTGGGACCCCTCATTGTACAGGGATCATCAACGCACAAAGGCCGCATCTATCTTGTATATAAGACCCTGCATGATCCAGATCAAAGAATATTTCTTTTCTCCATCCTCATCTCAAACATTCAACCACTATAACATCCTTTTTAAACAACTACCTACCCAACCACCAAACAATCTTCACAATGGCTGGCGACTGTGGCTGCTCTGGTGCCTCTTCTTGCAACTGCGGCTCTAGCTGTAAGTCAACAAACATCCATTGATCATGGCGGGGTCCAATGCTAATTATATCTAGGCTCTTGCTCTGGCTGCGGCAAATAAACAACTTGATCATTTGATCATTCGAATATCACACCTATCCCAGGCCCAGGCTAGGGTCAAGATGCATCTTTTTCACAACGAATCACGGACGGAGTTATGAAGGGCGGAGTTGAGATCATGATGTGATTGGGATATGCGGTTGGATAGCTACCATTTAAGCACAAATACTATCCTTGTTGTTCTGTTGAGTATTCTCCTGATCATGTTTGCCTGTTACATGCATGATGCATTTCCATGCTACAATGGACAGTTGCACAGTGTTTTGCAAACTCCTCAAAAACATATTCACAAAATGCATCCTTAGCACCAAGGTAAGATATTCCGATGATAAGGGACCATCTCAGGACGAAGACGAACTTCGCGCTTCTCTACTGGTGATAGTTGTTATGGTTTCGAGTTTATATAAACAGGTTCTGCCAGCGGATGATTCCTGCATAAACTTTGAGATAAAGTTGTTGAAGTGACTCGTCATGATATTAAATGTTGGCTGGAAATTATGAGTCAGCCATAAGGTTTGTGTCTCCTATATATATCCTACTCCAGAATTTTCTGCATTCCAACTTAGCCAACACCCACCCATCGCAATGGAAGGCAACGAGACTCCTCCTGCTAGTCTGGCAACTCTACCGGTTGAGCTGGGCTATCACATCGCTACATTCCTAGCCAACCGCGATATCAAATCACTACGCCTCACATCTTCTTCGCTACACGATCGCTTCATCTTGCGTTTAAAACGAGTCTTTGTCTCGGCAAGCCCCCTCGATATCAAGGTTCTCAAAGAAATCGCAAACCATGAAGTATTTCGCCAGGGCGTGACCGAGATAATATGGGATGAGAGCGCGTTCCTGCCTTCAATCAAGCACTTGAACATGCACCTGGGGCACTATGTGTGTGAGTGTAATGGCAGCATTCGGGAGCTGCCTAGAAGGAAGGGAAATGCCGGTCTGCCAGGTCGACCGGACAAGGCTACCCGCCAACTTGCGTCAGCCATGTCTCGAAACGAGTGTGAACAACTCTATTGTGAGTTAGTGGACGAGCAAGATCGTATACTCAAGGCCGGGGAGGATATTAAAGCATTTAAGTATGCCCTCGATAGATTTCCTTCCCTGCGTCGAGTAACTATCTCGACCAAAACTCATGGGAGGCTGTTCATGCCCATGTACGAAACACCCATGATTCGTTCGTTCCCGTATGGCTTCGTGTATCGTGTACCTACTTTTCGGCGAAATTATGATGGCTGGGATTCGAGCATACTGTGGAGAGACGAACAATCTGAGAATGAGTCAAAGTACTCTGTTTACAGACGCGGCGTCTGTAGCTCCCTGAGGGTGCTTGCAAAACATGGAAGTCACAAGGTCTCCGAATTCATCATCGAGGACGCGACGCCGGGTACACAGGACCAGTTGGACTATCTTAGCAGATTCGATAATGAAGACAACGCATTTGGAGACTTGCATTCACTCATTCAGAGACCCGGCTTCAGTCGATTGCATCTATATGCCCACGGTCCAATGTGGCACGAAACCTTGACGAAAGTCGAAAATCTACGGGGCCTTCGTATCTGCGGCAGTGGGAAAAGCGTCGATCTGAAATTTCGAAGATGCGTGATGCAAAGCCTTCAAAGCCTCGTGTTACGAAGACTCAAACTGGAAGCACATAGCTTCATCACGTCTGTGAGTCCTTTAACTTCACTTCGCTGTCTGGTGCTGGATAATCTTGTATTTGCGAATGAGTGCAGGGATGGAGAGGAAATGCGCTCGTACTCATCGGAGAATCCACACGACTTTCTCAATGCATTGAGGGAAAATGACTGGCGGAGTCGGTCTTCGCGGCCAAATGTCACCATCAAGCTCATCAGTCGTTTCTGGGTGGAGGGTGAGATGTTGAAACTTGACTCAGACGTCGACAAGTTTCTGTACGAGAATGGAGAAAATCCATTTGTGCCGGACGACATTGAGATTCATGGCCGGCATTGTATTAACTTGCGCGAAGACTTCGAAGACATTTGCGCGGGCAAAGGAATTGAGCTGGATGAATATGATCCAGAGTATGAGCGACCGAATTATGATGAAGAGACACGAGAACGCCTGGGGATAGCCTCGACACGCAAAAGGAACATAGAGAGGATCTATAGGTCCTGGGGTGACGGCGAATGGGGGCCTCGAACATGCCCCCCAGATTGGAAGAATAGGACACAAATCCTCACTATGAACAGTCGGTAGAATTGGCGTAGACCTTGGGGGAAACTATGAGACTATCATGAGATGAAATAAACAAATCACCAACCAAGGCTTGAGACCTTGACTTGGCATAATACCAGGATGCAACATAAAAGACCCCGTGACTTGATGAAACTGCGATTTTACCCAGTTGATTTACACACCGAGAACCTGATTCATGTGCAGCCCGTGCTTGAACCGAAGAGTTTAGCATGTGACAAAGACAACGACCCAAGGTTCAAGTCAGAAATTGGAATGGATTACTGCGCCAACCGAGAAAGCTCACGTGTGACTTTTTGACATTGATGTTTTTTTTCTTTCATCTTTGCCATACTTTTATTTCTGTTGGTTTATTTTCCATCATTTCTTTTATTTGTCTTCAAGTTAAGGAATGACATGCATCTGAGTGACCTCAAGTCGCGGGGCAGAAAAGAAAAGCAACCACTACAATCCGGGGTAATCGCTGCCTGCTGAATGACGCTGCCATAAAATCGTGGCTTACAAAGTCGCTGAAGAAACCTGGAAAACTTGTTGCCAAATGGCAGCTTTTGTAAGTTGTTATCTCCCAATTCTATTCTTATCTGCCTTTTCCCTATCATTCTATTTATTTATCTCCCTTTGGTTATCTCTTTTGCTCGTGTGTCTTTACCCCCCCAAAAGACAACCAGAGACATCCCTAAAGAGACAGGCAGCCGCTAAAAAGTGGCGCCCCATGACATAACTTACCCCATCTCCCTCCACTCCATGACCTTGTCTTGCTTGGTCTTACCTTTTTGCGACTCTCGACTTTACCCTCTGACGTCGCGACGCGGCAGTTCAGCTTAGTCCTGCTCAGAAGGGCAAATTGCCCTGCAACACATCTCGATACCCTCACAAACCAGCTCCATCATTAATACACCGCCTGTTTATTGACCGTAAACTTTCTCCTAGGATACCCCGTGGCTGTCGCATCTTGCACCGTCACCCATGTCTTCCCGCGACGATGCGTCTCACGGCGCATCACCTCCCTCCTACGAACCCTCATCTTCAACTACCGGCGCACCCCCGACCTACGCCAGTTTCTCCCCCGTAACACTCTCTGCGAATACTCCCTCCCGATCCTCACGACGATCAACTATTCTCGTCCACCAAAAGAGCCCCCTGCTCCTCGCTACTCCTCCCCAAATCACCCGCGCCCTTGCCTACAGCCACCCTTTCCTCCTTCCCTTGAATACACTTGCCGGACTCCTCACGTGGAGTACTGGAGATCCTTGGCAAAGCTTTCTATTATTGAGCTTCTTCTGGGCGGTTGTTCTGTATGGCGATGTAGTAATAACGTGGGCCGGCCCGATCCTGGTCGGAGTCGCCCTCATTGCCGGCATGTACGGCCGGAGATACAGTCCTCTCAGTAGTAGTGGGTGGACTGAATCCCGGGGCCAAAATACTGGTACCAAGGGAGCAAACCAAAACACCGGCGAGAGCAGCCAGCAAAACGGCAAAGCAAACGCCGGCGAGAAACAGTCGAAACATGTTAGAGGAAATTCCGAGGTCACCAACACGAAACATCAAAAGACACTAGACGAGATCGTCGAGACTCTTAAACAGCTTACAGGACGATGTAATGTTCTCATGGAGCCTTTGCTCGACATGACGGATTTCCTAAGCACTCAAACAACCGCAATCAGTGCTACCACGAGACCAGCGCTGACTGTCATCTTCATGCGACTGCTTATTATCACGCCCATCTGGATCGCGCTTACTGTTCCGCCGTGGAGAGTCGTCACCACCAGACGTGTAATACTAGTGGCTGGAACTATCATTTTGACTTGGCATGCAAGGGTTCTCCGAGTATCGCGGGCCATTCTCTGGAGAAGCTCCACAGTTCGGAGACTTGCTGCCGGTATTACCGGTCTCCATTTTGATACTCCCGAACAACCCTTCCGAAAGGACCTGGCCCAAGCCTCTAAGAAGGGTAAGGATCGTGTCGCCCAGCAAGGAGATTCGGAGCTTACCAAGGCCCTTGGGAAAGCAACGAGTTTCCAAACCAACCGCAAAAACGTTACAGGAAAGACGGCAGGTGTTAAGTTTACTTTCATCATATACGAGAACCAAAGACGATGGATCGGTTTGGGTTGGACTAACAATTTATTTGCATATGAACGAGCTGCATGGACTGATGATCACAACAACTCGGTGCCTGCCAAGGATGACTTCGAACTACCTGATGTATCAGACGGAAGCCATATGGAGTGGAGATGGGTTCCTGGGAGCCGCTGGCGTGTTGATGGCGTATCCGATGAGAGTGGTCCCATAGACTACGACGGGAACGAGGGGAAGAACGGATGGATATTTTACGACAACAAGGTAAGAAACTATACTGAATATGCGCGATCTTCTGTTGCTAACGTTTTCCCAGTGGCAACACGGCCAAAGGGGTTCAGATGGTTGGGGCCGATGGACAAGACGAAGAAAGTGGTACCGCGATGCCGAGCTTGTCGAAGTCGATCAGAACGCAGACTCCAAGGAAGCTTCAAAAGACAAGGAATCTCCAGCAGTAACGAAACTACGATCTCAACCATACGCCAGTAACGAAGCAATGGTATCGACACGAAGCGCTGAGACACAAGCAGAGGACACCAGTAACGATGACGCAAGCTCCAAAGCAGCAGACGATTCCTTGTCAGTACACTCGACATCCTCAAAATCTTTCCTTCGGTCGCCTTTTCTGCGAAAACGAGCCACTGACCGACCTGGAGCCGATAATAAGGAACGCACTAGACGAGACAGTAGAACCAGTAGGACGAGCAGTCTGTACAACGACGATGACGCCGACGCTTTAGGCGCGGAGTTGGCATTGGAGATTCAGAAACAAGGTAGGCCTGGAGGACAATGGGGTATTGGCGACGAGGCACGAATGAGTCTTGAGTAACGAGGTACTTTGTGCGGCGATGCTGCATATCGAGATTATAGGCGTTTGATGGGATTAAAGACGGGAATCGGTAGTTTGTGGGATGGCGCATGGTTGATCGAAACATTCTCTGTAGGAACAAGGAACGAGGCTTATGATACCAACTACTTTAGTCAATCGAGAACAAACAAAGAAATGTGTTCCCTTGCAGCCACTTGGATGATGGAGTCGCTCTCGGCAGCTTGATCCGATGTCGATACTTGATCTGGAACAAAGACCGATTTTGGTGACACTTAGCTAGCGTTGCAAGGATACACAAGAGTTAAAAAAGGTTGTCACACTTATTCTGGTAATCTGGTTGTCATAGTTTGGTCGTGATGGTCCTTTTGAGGTTGTGCTGGTGTCGGTTGTCGCCAGTGCCTACCACTGTCAACTTTTGAACTCTTCAATATCATCACATCGTCACCTGTATTTCTTTTATTTCCTTTCTTCCGTATTTTATAGAACAAGTTCTTCCACCTTCACATTCCTTTTAATCCTCATCGCGGTTTATATCATGGAGCTTCCGCTACCTCGAGACGCGGCTCGAACTCTTGGAAAAAAGAGAAGCAGTCGCGGAAACGCCCTCACTCTATCCCTCTCCCCCGAACGCGCTCAACATCAGCATCATCCCCAACGGAGCATAACATCTCCTGTCAAGCCCTCCTCCGCAACGCGCTCAACGCATTCAAGCCTTTTCTCCCCCGACCTTGTACCTCGAAGCGCATCAACAGCACCTCACCACCCTCAGCACCATCGCAACATCTCTATATCTCGTCCATCACCTAGTTCAATTGACTATGGATCCATACACTCCGAAGCACGAACCGAATCCGCCCTGACTATTCGTCCTCCTACAACCACTCTCTCGAGAGGAGGATCACCGCCCCTTACGCCATTCCCGCCGTGGGTCAGCGAGGAAGAAGACGAAGGCGATGAAGAGTGCGAGAATCGTACTTGGGAGAATTCTACGACAAAGAGGCATAGTTGTGATGGTGGTCATGTACCAGTGACGATTCTGCGCGTCGAGGGGAAGTGGGTGGTTAGTTCTGTCATACATGGCCTCGTGCTTGCGTTACAGTTTGCCGTGACACTGGGTGTTTTTAGCGCTTTGATGTGGATTACTGTTTGGAAGGAGAATGAGCCTGGTAACGACTTTGACAATTGGTAAGTCAAAATCATCCCAGAATCGTCACTCATTTTTAACATTTACAGGCTTTGGAAATTTGCGGACCCGAGTCTTGTTATCGTTCTCCTTCTCTGCGCAACGAGCCTCATCATCCACGAAATCAAACTACTATCATCCGTAGCTCTTCTATACCTCGAATCACTCATACTCGTAGTCACCACTGTGGCGGGTTTCGTTCTTTGGACGCGGTGCTTTCAGGAGGAGAGTCGCAGTGTAAAGGGTGTCCTGATGGGTAGCAATGTGTTGATGTGGGGGCTGGCATTCTTTGGATTCGTCAGGGCTGTTGTCATCTGGAAGGTTGAGGCTAGTGAAGGAGATGTTGATCAGGAGAGGGCGGTTATGTACGGGACGTTTGTTCCGTGGGATGAGAGACGGGAGTCACTGTAGGAAAGCAGATCCCGCATCTCCAGACAGCTGTAGATTATAGGGGTCTGCCAGGGCTGGTCTCTATATTGCCATGAATGTTACCTGTGATGCAAAATGGAGTGACAGATCATGAAACAAGAAATAAAACACAAATATTTCACCCCTGTCACTTTGGAGAAAGATGTATTTGCGTGATCTGCTGATTATTGGGTCGCCCCAATTGGTTACCTTGGGGTTGATTAGCCATCTTGGCGGACACTTGTCAAGATGACTTTGCATATCACGTTGTATCTTGTGTTCGGATTCCTTACGCCTCAGGGTCATAATATCTTCCACAAAGCCTAAACGATCCAGACCTATCCCTTTGTGTCTTGAAGGGCGTATACGGAACTTCCATTTTCGAATTTTGACATGATCTCCAAGAAACAGGGTATTAACAACAATATTGACATATCATGCACTCTTATGCTAGCGGTTGTTGAAACCGTGAACGGCACAGCAGCACTCCCAGGTTACCTTTTCTGTATAAGTGCTTACATCTAAGTCGGCGTTGTAACTGAATCCGAAATGTCAGCCTGCCGGAAACCCCATATAAGTTGCCATGAGGCTGAAAGATTTGGCCCCCATGCTGGGATGAAGGACAGGGGTTCAAATAAGGCTCGGGCTAACCCCGGAATTCTTTTAAAGACAGACCAATGGTTGGTAAAGGATATAAGAATTGGCCCCCAAATTCTGTCAGGGGTTCTGTTTACGACAAGGTTAGTTACCGTTATGAGAAAGCAGGCTCGCAAATGACCCACAGAGGGTACATCAGTTGTAGATGAATACTGGGACGATTGTATATTTGAGGAATATTTCGAAACTGTTATCATACTACAGAGGGGGTAAAGCAGTTAATTGGAAGGAAACGAGACATATCAGCTCTGCTTCAATGGAGTTGGTAGAGTTACATTGAATGCAAGTGGCATTACCGTACGAATAGACAGCGGGGAAATAGGTAAGTATGTATTACTGCGCTTGGCATGTGGAAAAGGTTTGGTCCTGTCTAAAATAATAAAATCGACATTCATGTAGATGTAGCATGTAAACTAAGCCTCTATAGTCGCTGGTGTCTGATCATATCTATGTCTTTACCAAACGCATTCCCGAAACGTAAAGTCTCGACAAGAAAACATGGCGGCTGGGATAGGTCATTCGACTATATCATAGATACCCAGTCTTAATTGCAACCTCATGTACTTTCCATGGGTACTAAATGAACAAGGTTGTTCTATCCCCTGGGGAAGAGGTAACTTGTATAAGGCTGCCATCCTGGCGTCTTGGCGAGATACATCCGGCCCCCAACAATTTCCAGCAACGAAACATAGGTTACTGTAGACTACTACTGCGCGAGATAGTGATGGAACGATATTCCAAAGTACCTACTTACCTATGAAACTAATGGGGTGCCAGTTTTTGCAATGCCTGTCCTGGTGTGGTATTAGATATACTGAAGTGGCAGACTTGTGGTCCAGTCGCTGTCTCCGTTCCTTCTTCCCAGAGTGATGGGTAGGTCTGCTATTATCATATATAACCCTTCCCTCTTCGCTCCCATATGGACCCTTTATTCGGACAAATTTATCCCTTACATGGCCTGTAGCGTATTCAATATTTTGAAAGAAGAGCAGCCGCCATAACAATATAACACCAGCTGTACAACAGCCACTAGCTATTGCATCATTTTCCAACATGAGTTTTGCGCAGCCAACCAAAAAATCGTTCTCTTCCACCGTTGATTTCAGCGATCGGTCTTATGAGATGCCTTATTTCGTCGACGTCGATGCGCCGGCTATGAAGGTAAGTGGTGTTACCAGGAAGCCGATAGCCTCGCAGCCTGAGGCAAGCACCCCTCGAAGTATTGCTCCCACCTACGAGCTCAAGGAACCTAAGCGAAAGACAACTCAAGAGAATATGGTCCCCGCCACTCCAAAAGGTGTCGAACATGGTATGTAACATCGCGATCCAGTATATTACCTTTGCTAACGTTGGTATTACAAGGCCCACCACTCCCTCTGCGAACACACAGCTTCAAGCCCAACCCGGCGGCATTCCTACAAAGCTTCGAGTTCCCTTCCATTACAGACTTCAAAATTGAACCGAGGGCTACAGGCTCATGTGTATGGCTCGACAAAGACCCCCTGTTCTTCAACTGGCAGAGTTCCAAGCACGCATTGCTCTGGCTTCGAGGGTCTGAGGGATGCGGAAAGTCCACTTTGATGAGCCATGCTCTCCATACCCAACTACAATTGGAGCCAAGCACAATACATCTAGCATATTATTTTTCCATGTGTGGAAGCGAGCTTCCGAGAACGCGCCTTGGGTTGCTGAGAGCAATGCTACATCAGCTGATCCCGCAGGCCCCTGAGGCGTTCGATGATATGAAGACTCGGTTCCAGAAGATTCAAGATGCCTTACCCTCTAAGCAACAAGTGGCATGGAGTGCCCAGGAGCTCTTTGAAGACTTGACCAAAGCCATCGCCAAGATACTCAAAACACGATCTGTTTGTGTGTATGTTGATGGCGTCGACCGCTCAGAAGGGGAAACGGCAGCCAAGCTTGTCCAAGACTTTTCAAAACTCCTCGAAAAGTCTCAACCAAAACCCTCCGCCAAGGAGCCTACTATCACACATGGGCTCAAGATCATCTTTTCTAGCACAACGTTCCCTGCTAAAGAGCCATTCCCACAATCATACATCAACGTGGACGAGAAGAATGGGCCAAGCCTGAGACAGTTCCTCGAGGGACAGCTCTCCACAACCGACTTAAACACTCGACAGCTCGTTCTGTCAAAGTCTGGCCCATCATTCATCTCTGCACGTTTGATCATTCACCACATCAAACTATTCGGTCCGATGCAGTCTTCTCTTGTCCAACAACCATCACCTACTCCAGCTCCTATCTCTTTTTTGCTCGGGGACTACTTCCAGAACATGGCGCAACAGGGAAACAAGAGTCTCGCATCGCTTCTGAGTTGGGTGTGTTTGACAACTAGGCCACTGACTCTGGCTGAGCTGCGAGTGGCCCTGTCGCTCGATATGATTCCCGAACTTGAATCCTTCAACTATCTATTACAGGCAGAGCCATTGTCTCGATACAGCTCGGACGAGAGCTTCCAATCTTGGATCAAGGCTACTTCATGGGGCTTGCTTGAAACGGTGACACTGAGTGGTCAGAAGGTCGTAAAGGTAATACATGACAGCATTGCATACTTTTTCTTATCAAAGGGGTTGGCCATTCTGTCGTACGGCTCTCAACCACCGGAGAGCCCAAACTCCCCGCTCCAAATTTCACACAAATCTCTCGCGACGAACCTTTTACGTTATCTGGCCGTTCTTACCAAAGAACCAAAATTGTCAAACGGGGCTGATAAGGACCCTACGTTCGCGCTTCTCGGGTATGCAGGCGCCAACTGGCCCAACCACATTTCAGCAGCAGGTCTAGTCAAGCCAGATGCTTCGAAAATACTGAAGCTTCTGCAATGGCCCTCAGACAATGTCATGAATGTCTTGGTAAAATCGGATCAAGAGAATCACGCGGTCAGCGAACTGCAAGGGACACTCTGGGCACATATCTTTGCAGTGTATGGACATGCGCTGCTGCTTTCAGTGGCCATAAAGAAGGCCGGAAACGAGGCATTGGGCTTGTCAGATAACCAGAAAAGAACCCCACTGCATCATGCAGCCCTTCATGGCCATCTAGCAGCATCCAAGCAGCTCCTCAAGTCAGGTTCCAAGGGAGACGCCCGTGCCGCCAATGGACAGACGGCTCTACATTATGCTGTCCTACAGGGTCATCAAAGTGTCCTGAAGCCGCTTATAGACAATGATGCAGGTTTAGTGTCTGCTACAAACCATCTTACACAGACGCCTCTTCTTTTGGCGGTCATCCGTGGAACATCATCCGCTGTCAAGCTTCTGTTAGAAAGACGCGCTGATGTCAAGGCGCTGGATAGGTTCAAGTCCTCCGCATTGCATCACGCTGTTGGAACAGACAAGTCAAGTCTGCTCAAGCTCCTTCTAGACAGTGGTGCAGAAATGAACCTACAGAATGCCCAAGGCCATACTCCTCTGCATCTTGCAATATCCGAAAACCGCCCTGCTATCATTAAGGTTCTTCTTGAGCGCGGCTGCCGAGTCGATATCCCTGATATGTCTGGAAGAACCGCTCTTCATATGGCAGCTGCGTCAGGGAACAAGTCTTGCACACAAGAACTTCTGAAACGAAAGGTAACAATTGACACAAAGGACAGGGATGGCCAGACAGCATTAGTTTATGCCGTTGAAGGTCTTCATGTCAGTCTCGTCAAGGTGCTTTTAGAATCCAAGACCGATGCCAATGCCAGAAACAAACAAGGATTCAACGTTCTCATGCTCGCTGTCAGAGTCAATCAGGAGAAGATTACAAAGCTTTTATTGGATGCCGACCCAGATTTGGACGTTCTCAGCAGTGAAGGCCACACGGTTATTTTCTATGCTGTCTATAGAGGAAAGGCAGTGTCGCTTCTGTCAGAGAAGGAGCAATTGGTCGCCTCACTTCTTTTGAAACACTACAAGAAGAAGTATGTGGTCTGGAACGCCGAGTGGATAGCATGCAAGGAGAAGTTTATGGCAGAGCATGGGAAGAAAAAAGGCGATGCCAAACTGAAGACCAAATCCAAGGCAGAGTCTAAGAAGACGGCAGCACCGCCATCGGCACCTATTCCTCACAAGAAACAGGTTCGCAAGCTTGTTGATTCTAAGTCAGAGGACGTCTCCAAGGCCAGCACAGACACAAAGATACATGCTCCAAAGCCAAACACCCCCGTGCCAGGGCCAAAGGAGCCTGTCAGACTTGATCCCAGGCCTACTACCAAGCCTGATCCTAAGGCGATTCCCAAGGTCAGTCCTAAGGTTGATCACAAGCCTGATACCAAGCGTGGACCAACAGCAATATCTCAGAGCCACACAGCCGCAAATGCATATTCTCCATTCAACTCTACTAACCCAGTGACCTCTCCTCCTCTACCACAACAATCAGCAGCCGCACAAAACAACTCGATCTCGATTCCAACTCAAAACCACGGGAAGCAGCAAGACTCCGCTTTCATGCCATTCCAACCTCCGCAGTCTACCATTGGAACATCAGTACATACAAGCTTCAACGCGGGATCTACAAGCCCTACTGGACATCAACGGCTACCCATTAATCATAGAAGCAGTTGGGATATGTATACTGCACTTTCGGCGAGCTCCCCAGAGTCAACCCAGACAACGCCTATCGTTGCAAAGAACCCACATACATCGTATTCTGGTGCATCTCAGCAACCCCCTAGAGGAGATTCCTTTCGGCCTTTCCAACCATTACAGCCTAATGTAGCGCCTGGAAGTCCTTCAAATGCAGCACCACAGTCTAGAGGCCAGTCTGATGACAGATATTCCTTGCCGTCACAGAGTTCATATGCTCAAATACAGAACTCGTCAGGTACACAGGCGACTCAACAAGGACCTGTTCAGGGCTATCAACCATTCAGTATCAACCCTCAGACATCCAGTATGGCACTTTCTCAACCTCAGGCACCTGGAAGAAAGCCTGTCAATTCATCGATCAATTCTATTGCATCGCCGAGTATCGGACGCAAGCCTGTCGGGGGTCAGCCAGTGACTGGAGCGTCTGGGAAGTCATCACCACCTAACCAAATGCAAGCTTCTCAGTCTCCTGTTGGAATGTTAGAAGCAACACGTGGCAAGTCGCAGGCTCAACGTGTTGCTGGTTCACCGTCGCCTAATACCTCTCAAGCAGCTCCAGTGAAACAACAGATTGCGTCTTTTGCATCTCAGAACCCGATCGCAGCTCAGAATAGCCCTTCGACTCACAACGTCGTTGCATCTGCGAGGCCCGCTCTGGCTGTGGCTCAGAGACCTGCTGCCCAGGCTTCCCCGTCTTCAAAGCCTTTTACAGTTCAGCAACCTACTTCGGCTCAGAAGCCCGTCCCATCTCAGCAGGCCTTCACGGCTCCAAAGCCGCCTACACAACAACAACCTGCCACAACTCAAAAACCCGTTGCAGCTCAACAGCCTACTACGGTACAGAAACCTGCCCAGGGCCAGGGTGTACCGTCTCAGAAACCCTCCACGACTCCCACTACTCCAAAGCCATCCACACAACAACAACCCGTAGCGATTCAGAAGCCTGCCACGACTCAGCCTTCTTCTCAGAGGCCCTCCATGGCTTTGAACCCATCTGCATCGCAGCAGCCAACAGTAGCTCAGAAGCCTGCTTCGTCCCAGCACCCTCTTCCGGTTCAAAGACCTACCCAAGGCCAAGCTGCATCGCCTCAAAAGCCCTCAACAGTCACCACAACCCCGAGGCCATCTACACAACAACAACCCACAAGTCAAAAGCCTGCCACAGGTCCTACGGCTGCAAAACCATATACACCACAGCAACCTACAGTGACCCAGAGACCCTCTCCATCTCAGACGTCCACCTCGTCCCAGCAACCTGGCTCTATGACCAAGCCCTCTACAGCCCAGAAGCCAGCTCCGACTCAACAGGTTACTCAGAACGAGAAGAAGCCCATCCCATCCGGTCCAGTAACGGCACCAGGAAAACCTGCCTTAGTTCAAAAATCCAACTCCCCTGTTCATAAGAAGCCAACTCCTCCATCAACTTATCCTTCTGGTTACTCGCCGCAGACCCAGCCTACTATTGGGCAGCGGTCAATTGAGACACACACAGAGAGCCAAGAGAGAAAGTACAGCAGTTCTGGAAATTCATCTGAAGGGAAATTCGCAGCAGCAGCAGGTGCTGGCGTCTTGGCAGGTGCCGCTGGGGGATACTTCCTTTCCAACTATGTTCAGGAACATCATCACTATGAGTCGAAATCCATCAAGAATGATGATTTCAGGTCGGATGACGCACAACACCAGCCTGTTCCACCCGCGAATTATACGGAAAACTATTACCTGGGCACAGAAGAAGAACCGTCCGAGCACTCTGAAGAATATTCAGAAGCAGAAGAGTCTGGGGATGGTGGCATGTCAGATGATGAAAGCGAAGACAACGATTCAATTTCTTTCAGTGTAGAAGCTTCAGATGCAGATGACTCTGACGATCAAGTTTTGTCGGATGATGATGATCTTGATCTTGATCTTGATGAAGTTGATTCTGATGAGGATGAGATCGAAGATGATGTTGAGAGCTTCGACTTTGATCAAGACGAATCTGATATTCCAGACGTCGCTGCTGACTTTACCGATGACGACGACGCGGGCAATATCAGCGATATTCATAATGACGACGACGACAACGATGAGGAGGATGCTTCAGATGAAGAGACGGGTCTTCGTGAAATGCAGGCAGAGTCAGACAGTGGGCTTGATACAGACCCAGGCCAAGATGAGTCTGATTCTGACGGAGATGCCGGACAAGACGTCGATTCGGATGAAGACATTAGTAACGAACCGGAGCGCTTGCAAGCACATTACCAGCAGCAGATGGTTGATCAATCCGATTCTGAAAATGAAGCACGGCCAGAGCAATACGGCCATTTCCCACACCAGGTTGTTGAAGAAGCTGATTCTGAGGACGAGGTGCAGCAGAGCCACTTTCAACAGACCTTTCACCAACAAGAGTCTGATGACGAACAAGAGCCAGAATACTACGCAAATAACCAGCAACAGGCTCTTCAAGAACCAGATTCTGACGATGAAGAACAACCAGCCCACTATGCAAATCACCAACAGCAGGTCGTTTACCAGTCTGATTCTGAAGATGAGGATGAAGTACAACAAAATCATTACCACGATCAATACCAACAGCAGGGTAACTACCACGGACAACATCAGCATCAGGCGCAATCTACTTTCGATGAAGATTCTGATGATCAGGTCGATGTCGATTCTGATAATGAGGTAAACGAACAGACTGGTTATAACGAAGGAGGAAATGGCTACGGCCAGCAAAGCTATGGTTGTTACGAAGGTGCAGGGTATGATTCTGACTATTAGGCGGACTATTCAACGATGGATGATATGCCAGCGAGAAATTTGAAAGCTTATATGAGCCTTACGGCTGGGAAGCATAAGAGACGAAATTAGCGAGCCATTTGTGAGATTTGGACTGGAGTTTTAGGTTATTTATTTTTGTATACTTAAATATTGACAATAACTTGTCTATTACACTCCGTTTGACTTGACTTGTCTTGTCTTTATTTGCAGAGCATGAAGATTTCCATGATTTCTACAGGTACATCAATTATTTTATACAGAAGTTCCAAGTTGCGGCCACTACTGATACAGCAGCACCCCGAATACGCATGATGACTCACGCCGAATAAAGAGCTTCCCAAAAGGAGGTTGAAGCTATCCCAAGCTGGCCACAAACACACAAAGGTCCTGGACTAAGTAAGGTTTATGTGGCAGGAAACAGACGGTTTAAACGCACACAAAAGGTATGATACAACGACTGAATTATTTCGTCCCTTGGTCAAGTTAAGTAGAGATTCCTGCGACCCCATAGTCTATCGATCTATACCAAGGTAGGCTAACCCCCACGGGGCTATGAAGTGGAATCGCGGTCCACTATCATGCACTCTCAAAAGAACTAATGCCTCAACCATGATGAAACCAGTTTCTCATAATTATCCACCGAAAATATAAATACTCCCTTCAATCTCATCTCATCTCATTATTACTATCATCAATTACTCACAACCTTATTGCAAAATGGCTACCCAGGAAGATATCCGCATCGAA
This sequence comes from Fusarium sambucinum, assembly GCF_050947815.1. Lineage (NCBI taxonomy): Eukaryota > Fungi > Ascomycota > Sordariomycetes > Hypocreales > Nectriaceae > Fusarium > Fusarium sambucinum. Next base: position 8,130,435 of record NC_139293.1, on the reverse strand, counting down.
GTCATCACGAATCCAGATGACTTTGAAGGCTGTTTCAGAGCCCAAGCCAACGCATTTGGCCGTCAAACCAACGATGCAATCTGGATCGCTTTCAACCCAGGCTGGGATACAACCGAAGGCGCAAAAGCTGGCGTTCAACGTATAGTTAGCCGTTTCAACTCTGTTTCTCAAAACCGCGACGGAAAACCCAACACTGTTTTTATTAAAGCTACCGTCAACGGCACCATCGCCGGAATGGCAATCTGGCATCAGGCTTCTGTTGTGGAAGGCTGGGGCGATGCGCCTGGTGATATCACAAAAGGCACTTTTCTCGAGGATCTGTATCCTGGGAATAAAACTGAGCAGAAGTTCCTTGCGCAAGCGGATAAATCGCTCTTTAAGCGTCGAGGAGAAATTATTATGGAGAAAGCTACCGCTTCGCCACCGGCGGTCTTTGTTATGGATATTTGCGCTGTTGATCCCAAGTTTCAGCGAAGAGGCCTTGCAAGGAAGTTGGTTCAGTGGGGGTTGGATGAGGCTGTGAGAAGAGGAAATCTTGAGTGTGTTACTGAGGGATCTAGCATGGGACGTTTAGTGTATATGCAGCAGGGCTTCAGAGCAGATGGTGAGGAAACGGTCTATGAGATGGATGAGGAGTTTAAGGATAGGGAGATGCCTTCGAACCTTGTTCTGAGGACTGGAAGTCAATAGACATGGACAAGAGTTTCCAATTTGCAACTCGTTAAGCTATCAACACCAATTTTATATCTTCCTCATAGGAGGTGGGACTTCACCTTCAAACCCTCGGGCATCTTCCAGTGGTTCTTAACACCACCCCAACTCTCCTCATTATAGCCCTCTTGTACCTTTTGACACGTCCTCAGTCCCCATTGCGTAACACCAACCATCAAACAACTCTCAAACATGAACGCACAACTTCCTGCTCCAACCTTTACAGGCTTGAGTTCTGCATTACGCGCACCCTCGTAGCTCTCTGCGTCAGGACCGTGGCCGCTCATGACATTATGCAGACTAGCACCGCCGGGCACAAAACCTCCTGCGCCGCCCTTCTTCGCATCGTAGCCGCCTTGGATTAGGCCCATAAACTCGCTCATCGTGTTGCGGTGGTACCATGGTGGACGGAATGTATCTTCCCCAACGAGCCAGCGTGGAGGGAAAATAACAAAGTCTGCGACTGCTGTGCCGGGGGTGTTTGTCGGCGCTGAGAGGACGGTGAAGATGGAGGGGTCTGGGTGGTCGAAGGAAATACTGCCGATGGTGTTGAAGCGACCGAGGTCGTACTTGTAAGGGTAATAGTTTCCGTGCCAAGCTACAACGTCAAAAGGTGTGTGCGCTTGTACCGTCTTGAACAGGTTGTTGTTGAACTTGACAGACACGGTATACTTGCTTGATCCCTCCATAGCTGTAGCTCCGAAGTCCTCGCTGAAGCATGCAACAGGGGATTGGAAGTCTCGAGCGTTGGCCAAACCGTTGGAACCAATAGGGCCAAGCTCTGGGAGGTTGAAGTGGCCTTGGTATAGTTCAAGAGCGTAACCTCGAGCTGGGCCGGAAGGAAGATGGACCTGATACTTGACACCTCGAGGGATAACGGCGATCTCCATGGGTCTGACGAGTAACCATCCGAATTCTGTGCGAATATCAAGACCGCCCTCTTGCGCAACGATGAGAAGATCACCATCGGCGGAGTAAAAGGCAGATTTCTCATCCATGCTCTTTCCCGCGGCGTAGATATACATACCTAAGCCCTCTTTCAGTGTAGGATCTCCTGCACCAGCAACAAGTCTTAAACCGGTGACAAAGTCTTGATCTTTAGCTTCATTATGATCAAAGGGATCCCATCGGAGCTGGTTGGGGATGTAGTGCAACTTTCCATCCTCTGCACCGTCAAGGGTCTTGTTCTTCTCACTTGCAGCTTGTGTATCAGCTTGGTATGGAGGATGCGCGCAAGAGGGAAGGGCTCTGTAGAGCCATGTTTGCTTGTTTTCATGTCGCGGGGCTGTAAAGGCTGTTCCGGAGAGCTTTTCTGCGTAGAGGCCGTATGGTGGCTTCTGAGGGGAGTTGTGTCCGATAGGCAATGCGCCCTCAACAGCTTCAGATCTGAAAGGATGTCAGTTGAGGTTCATGAATAAGAGTTGTGACATGTGATGCTCACTCTAAGTGACAGTTGAAGCCATTCTGATAACGGTACTTCTCCTTGAGATCAAAGGTTGTGATAGGCATGATGACTGACTGTTTGAGTTTGAGTTCTCAACTGAACAAGTTTGTGAGAGTGGGAATAGGATTATTATAACTGTGTCTCGACGGCTTAACAAAGTCCCCTTGTTTGAACGACGTATGACGCTCAGTAGCCGTGTAAGCCGGCGTTGGGAGCGCAATTCCGATTCCGCGTGTCAATCATATTGACGGCCCGACGTTAGCCGGAAATCATCGCGCTTTGATTCCGCAGATCTGAAGAGGTGAGAATGTTACCCTGAGGTTCCGTAACAGGCCATTTTATCGCATATGATCGGGATCAAGAAGATTGATAACAAATCGCATTCTTATCGACTGCCTAAATTGAGTTGGTCAATACCAAATTACTAACCCGGGTAGTTCAAGGGTTCAGGTACAAGTTTATCCAAGCTAACATCATTATCGCGGGGTAAGAGAGGTCATTGTGGGTCTGGGGAGAACAGCTGGGGTCGGAATCAACAGAAAACACACAGACACATATCTGTTCACAGTCATGACAAGATTATTTGTTTAAAATTGTATATTATGTAAAGGAACCATGGCATCATGGAACCTTAGAACGCCGACCGAATCGACCAGCGATACAAAGAACTATGAGTAGAGGAGTACACCAGGCGATGCTCCCAGCAATCGCGCAGAATATGACCGGACCGAGAATATCTAGACGCAATATCCCGAGCGCCGACTCGCAACGAAACCAGCGAAACGAACAAGAATTATAGGAAGTATTGGAAGAGATATCATAGTTGCCGAGAGAAATTATTCCTCGTTCTTCTTGTTCTTCTTCTTCTTGCCGCCACCGGCGGAATCTGTGGCCGTGGGCTGGGCCTGCAAGTGAACAACAAGTCGGGTCCATGACTCTTCCTTGTCCCACTCGAAACCAGCGAGGTAGGGCTTTTCGAGCTCATCATCGGCCTGAGGATGTCAGTATGCGTCAATGTACAAGTGTAAGGTGTTCCAAACATACCCGCTTCTTGTACTGCTTGTGGATGGCATCAAGTGCGTCCTTGATTGTTACACCCTTGAGGTTTCGTGCTTGCACCTCCACTCCTAATGGGAAGTGAAGAGTAATTCTCTTGACGGGGGGTTTCGTGAGGTGAAGCTTGAGGATAGCAGCGTCTTCTACTGTGCTAGAGCTCTTGTTGATTTTCCTGTTGAACGGGTCAGTGGCTGTCTCAATGGATATCTCATAGTCGAAATGCGGGGTCGACAACGTCAAGGGCCAATAGCTTACCATCCAGTCTTTTGACTCTCAATAGGGAGCTCGAGCTCAACGCCCTCGGCCTCTGCAGTAACGAGTCAGTAAACAAGTCTTGCGAAGGTCTCATGCCATGTTTCCCGATATCGGAAGGAGCTATGAGAGAATCATGTCAAAGCTTACCGAGGTCATTGACGTTGTAGACACCAGGTGCCGCTGCTGAGCTCTGTCGCCGTGTCTTCTTCTCTTCCTTGGGGGGTGAGCTTGAGAGACCTTGGACGGCTGAGTCGACCTTGGAGAGTTCTTCTGTCATGATGATTGGGGTTTGTGAATTGACCGAATAGATCTGATTGTTGTAGCTGGTTCTGCTGTAAGAGAAATGTTAGTGATATTGGTAGGAATGATGGGGATTTGTATAAAGGAAGGACCACGAACCTTTTGCGTCAAAGCAGAAGATTGTAAGTGAAGTTTGTTTGGTTTGAAGGTGTTGATGTGTGATGAGAGGGAAGGAGAAGGAAAGGGCAGATGGAGGGGAGGTGGTTGTTACTTATTACAATCGCACCTGCCGCTCGGCGTCGTCCATCCCCGACGGGAAGTGGTTTACCTGAGGCAGGTACAGGTACAGCTTCACTCGTCTTGACTTCACCTTGAATTACTGCAATGAGCTGTCGTCAGACTGGGCGGGGTAACTAACTGCTCATACCTACACCACACCCGGAAAGGAAGGGAAAGACACGACCTAGGGGGGTACAACTAAGGTCTGCCGCGCCTGCTACTGCGACTGCTACTGTGCCTGCACCTGCGCCTCGCTCCGGTTTCTGTTTTGGTTTGATGTTGCAAAAGAAACATGCATTAGGTAGGGTCACTATAATACAGTACGATACAATAGAATCATAGTGGATTATTGCACCACCCGCTGATGTTGAGGTCGTCGTTGGATAATCGCGTGACTTTGGCCTGACGGAAGGCGTGACGCCCCTGGCTCCAAGCTCAGCAGACCACACCTCAAGACGCAACGGGTCTAGTGCTGGCGCAACCAGGACGCAGGCAAGTGGGAACCCGCTCTACGTACCGGTCTCGTACCCGCTTGTTATCCTTACAAGGTTAAAGCACCAGGACAGAATCTGGGGAAAGCTTGTCGATATGATCCACTCTCGATTCGTTTATGGGCCCCGGCAATCGAGTGAGGTGATTCAATCATGAGCAATTGCCAGTCGCCGAAGGCCGTAACAAGTCATCAGATCAGGCATTGAGTCTTGGGACTACAGTAGTCACCAAAGAGTCAAAGACACGATATTCATAGTAAAGAGGGGTGAGTGTGGTCGATCAGTACAAACGAAACCAAGATTGGCACATTGATCCAGCCATGACCGATGACGAAGGATCGCCAGTTTGTATCTTCCCCTCCTCCGTCCTCCCTCTATCCCATGTCCGTGTTCCCCGGAGGCTTCGGCTCGCGGATGCGTGCTTTGGCGCTTGTTGGCGTAACTCACCTGACAATTGATATGTAGATACATGTTAGGGTTGCAACTAAAGAGGGACTTTTAAAACAAACCATCAACTACAATCAATCATAAACTACCTTTTCCCCCTCCTTGAAGAGCGCCCGCGTGAAACCTTGTGGTAGTTAACTGAGGGGAAGTGCTAGGTCGATTGGCTAGTCATGGCACTGCAACCAGCCCAGTTTGATCAATCAATCAATTAAGAGCATCATTGGATGGTGTCAATTAGCCATGATGTTTTCAGGATGACAGGAATGGGTGTCCCGTCTTGAGATGGTGAGTACAGTAGGACTACATACTGTGATGTGTTTATCCTTTGGCTTGCATCGTACCAGCGTCATGCCTCACGACCAGGATAAGACTACCGTGATGGCGTGTGAATACCTGACTCTCTCACAAGATGGACCATGACGCTGTCGGAAACAAGGAGGGTCACTCCCACATAAAGAGGGCATTGCATCTCGAGTACCCCCTCCTACTCTTGGTTTGGTATATACAGCCAAACTTGGTGAGGCCTCATTACTGAGTGTCTTTGTCTTATTTTTATTTTATTTCTCTTTCTTTCTATTCTCTTTCAGTGTTGCTCGAGATAGCTTCACTTCTTTTTCATTGTATTAATGTCCTATATCGTCAACATCCGATAGTGGGGTCGTCAACAGGCGACATCGAGTGGATCCCGTTGATCCCTGGTTTTTCGGGCTTCCTTCCTACTTCCCCTACGGGCCCAGGACAGGGCGTTTCTAGCTAGAGCACGTACGCACGCACTGCAGAGTCAGCTCATTCGAAAGAGCATGCCACCTCTCGACCATCAACAGGCGAACGCCGAACAAAGACTTAATTCAACAGTAGAACCAGACCACGATTGATCACGACAATATCCTTTTGACTCACCCTTCGCCATGGCCTTTCTGACTTGACCTTCTTTTCTTTCTCCAAGACAGCCGAAACTCACTTTAAAGCGATACGAAGTAATGACACGCGCGACGCATGAGAATGACTTCATTTCCAGGAACAGACCCCACGTGATACGCAGCTCATGACAATCAACCTTTGGACCGCCGATAAGCAATTAAGCTCAGATCATATCGACGCCGACTTTACCCGCCACCTTCTCTGCGACAATATTCAGGAATTGCATCCACCAGCATTAATTTATTCAGCCATCAACATACGGAGCCAGGATTGATTCAAATCCAGTAGGTATTGGGTTTTGGGATGTAAAGACTGACATGCCGTCTAGTTGTGCCAACCAAACCATACCAAAACCCTCCACCTCTGCTCGCTTCCAATGTGACGTCGATTCAATCAAGCAATTCGCCTTTATACGAAAACTTTCCAATTAGCATAGCCCGCGTTTAGTTTGTTAGTCTTCAGCCAGACTTCATCTCGTTTCGTCCCGTACAGCAGCGAACAGTTACACAACACATGTCGCCCGTAAATCTTTTTCGCCATCGTCGTTCCGATAACCCGTACCGTCCGTTACAAGAAGTGAAGCCTAAGCAAGATCTTTTCCACGTGCAAACTTAACACCATTTCCGATGCACACGTGATGGATGGATGGATGGATTGATGAATAAGCACGCCAATTTCGTATACGATTGTACAAGTGCCAGTCGATGGCCAAGGCGCGGAGGATACCCTATAGTGATAGGATGCGACACGGAAGATTTTCATACATAAATAATCCACGACGGAGGACAAGGTACGCAATCTTGGTGTCACAGTGAAGTATTCAACTGACTTATGATCCTAGCTTGGGAAATTTGGGGGAAGGTGTACGGATACCGAGGAGCATTATCGGCTGGAAAGCGGGAGGAGGGAGGTCATTCTCAACAAATAAATCAACAATTTGCTTCAAAGCCGTCATGCAAAGAAACATACAACACCACACCTATCAATTACATTTCCATACGTCACAAAATGTCAAAGAGCTGCTTTTGGCTTCAAGACCGAGTCTAGATTTCATGCGCTGCTGCAAATGCACCACACCGGCCGGAACAGACTAGATTGATGAGATCGTCTCCAGAAATAGAGACGCGCGGACAGATTTATATAACTTGTCATCATTCAATACTTCTCAATATAAACTGTTAAATGGGTATCATCTGACAATACGCTAAACGTAGTCTCATCTCTCCACATCTCCCAACTATGACATCTGCCAATCTTGTCGAATATTACTTATAGGAAATCCATTTGCGATTACAACTCCTCCCAATTGTCTCAACCAAGGCGCCCCATCTCCTTCTGGTACAGGTCGATGCGACAGACTACATTCGACAAAGATTGACTCCTCCATGTACTGCCAATCTGCTACCTGAACCGCAGACTCGGAAAGAGAGCCAGGAAGTGGTGAGGCACTTAGGACAGAACATGTCCATGCCATTTGTTGTAAGATCTCAATCATGGTATGCGTCCATGCTGAAACGGTGAGTCGAACATAGCCTTCTTCGACTTCGACGTGTAGTAGACGCAGACCGGGGCATAAGAGGGGGTTATCGGTGCCATCCCAGATAGACATGCCGTTGAAGGAATCGCCGTTGCAAGTAGATACCAGAGCCCCCTGGACGGCATCTTGGATGCATCCGAGGAGGAGTTCACCACACTTGGGCCATTGCCTCGTTGCATACTCAGACACTGTTGTGTAAACACAATCATTGGCCGTTCCAGTAATAGCTGTCAAAGAACCAAGGTTGAACAATTGAGGATCCCCAATATCTTGGAGTATACCGGGTAGCTGGCATTCGAACTTGAACTGCACAACATGGAAGCCGTCCACTGGCTGTCGATAAGGAGGCTTGATGAGAATATGCCAAAGAGCCGATTCCATCATGTGCATCTGTACATGATGCGGTGAGACGAGTGTCTCTCGGATCTTGGCGATGAGATTTTTGGCAGAGTTTCCTGTCGTGATATAGGTATGTAGTGAAGAGGCAATCTCGTTGGGCGACCCCCTTGGTGAGCGAGCAGGATATTCTCTATCCCAATAACTGCATAACAACTGAAGCGCAATAGGAAGATCAATGTCTCGCGCTATCTCTGACCAAGTCGACGGCCGTCTCGAAATTCCCGGACCGATTTTATCGAGTATACATCGCGGCGCCTCAGGTCCATTGAGGATGAGTATGAGTTGACAGACAGGCCCATCGAAGAGCTTCTTAATCTGGTCCGTGGAATGCGGATTCGAGTCGCAATAAAATGCCCATAGCTCATCCCACAGCATAAGAGTAAACTCTGATAACAACCGATCCAGAACTCTATCGATGTTGATTCGGAATTTTTGTTCGGGGAGGTAGTAGTGCGTGAGAAGTTGGTTGTCCAATCCTTCGGCAAGGGCAGCCGCAAAAGCAGCAACAAGTGCGCCCGCGATCAGAGGCGGCACCAAAATTTCTGCATTATTTGTTGACTGGGAAGTTATCGGACGTCGGCCTGGAACAGGAGGTTTTATAATGGTGAGAAGGGATGTTGAAGAATCGTCTACATCGTGTTGGTGTGCTGTGGATAACACTGGAGGAAGTGGTGGGGGCATTGTCATTTTTATAAGGCTCTCCTCTGCCTCAATGACGGAGATTTCCGTTTCCATTTCCCATAGAAGTAAAAGTAAAAAAAAGAATGTGATGATTTGATGGAATGTTCTGTTAGCAGCGAGGGGTTCAAGTTTTTGATAGTGAGGAGAAAATAGTTGCTTGCGACGCAGCATTGCGCGGCCTCAACAAAAGACGACTAATTAGATGAGTCGGCCTCTTACGCCACTAGAAGCAAAAGAAAACGGAAGGAGTTTAAATTTTTAAAATTAGTTGCCTAAGATAAGCATAGTATTAGACCGAATGATATCCATAATTGCTTATTATTTTGTTATAAAGGTTTTGTTTTTCTGCTGATGAGTTCTGGTGTAAGTGGTTCAAAATCTGCGTTGAAGGCCGCGTAATGTCCACGATATGGGTCTATCACGTTTCCCCTCAACCCCTCTTTAAAGAAATGAGTTGTTGGTTAATAAATCGCGCTTTTCCTTTATTTATCAGAAGGATGACGAGATAGTAGTAGAATTATATGTGTAGGTGAATGCGTAAGTGAACGAGTTGTGGTTTAAATAACGTTGCTTAATGAGGCTGTGTATATTCCCTGGTACAGTGCGCATTCATCAGTAAATCATCGATTGCCGAATACCACATATCTACTCAATAATTATCTACTTCCCCTGCAAATACCTATATTCCTTGTTTGTTTAGGTCGCATCCGGTGGGAAGATTTTTTAATTATTGCTTATTACACTTTCATAATGCTGATCCAACCCGTGTCTCTGCCACTTTCCGTCGCTGATATTCCACCAAACACTCGTATGCCATGGATATGTGGCTAATAAGAAATGATATCGTGGTGGACATGAAAAGTCTAATGGGAGTCAATCTCTTTATTCCAAGAAGCTTATTGGGAGTTTGTCATCGGGACTCTGAAGAAGGTCGCCGCCATACATGGCGTTATTGGATGGTTACGCATTCTCAGTCACGAGAGAACGAGCTGGAGGAGGGGCTCAAATCTAGGTGTTATATAGAGTTTTTGCTGAAATCTTGTATCGTGAAGCCTTGTGGCCTTACTGACATTTTTATTGTTTACCTTTATTGTTGAAATCTTAGGTTTCTACTGAGAAAGTTGCTACGATCTGGGGTTATATTAACCTTTCAGTCGGTACAGCACTGCCGTATCATATCATCATGTTTACTTGAATAAATGCGAGGGATGTACACGTCACAGGTAGTTTCCCAACTTGGAGAATGGCACGGAATCGAATAACATATGGAACCGAGGTGGATGCTCTTGGGAGTCATGCTTTCGCAGCTCAACTAGCCACGACAAAGGGTGCTAAAATCTCAGACAAAGTCCTTTATAGCCAAGTTGTTTGTATTCTCTATACCAGTAGATAGAAAGAGGGTTGAAGCTACCCTGGCCCTTGGCAGTCAACACCAGACCACGATTCCCATGTAAATCCTCCATTGAGGAATCGCTCCACGATCCCCGGTGATGTTCGAACTGACGGGGGCCCTGTAATTGTTAGTCTCAATCCTATCACGGCAATATTGTCTTGGATCTAACGTGAAACTTACCAAGTGAAGGTATTCTCGCTTCAACTCATCCGGCGAACGAGGATCTTCCTAGGCTGCCGCACAGCCAGGCACAGCCAATAACCCTGCCCCGCCAAGAGATGCAACTCTGTGAACTAAATGTTCGTTGGTATGAGGGGGCAAGTTGCTGGCGGCCGTGCCTGGCTGAAAACCTTGCAGCCGCGAACCTCAGGCTTCGTCAGTTCCGAGCCACAGCGTAAAAATCAGTTTCTAAACCGTCTTTGATGAAACTGATAACTTACTCGGTGATGGCCCGCCCCTTGCACCCGCCATTTAGGAAGGGAAGCGGCTCTCTGCGAGCCTGGCAGAGAAGTCTTGCCAAAGTTGCGGCGCTCGAGTCTGTAAACTGGTTAGTGACATGCTCTTAGGATATACTTATGCATCGTACCTTGAAGAGGTTCATGCTGGAACGTTAGTGGCTCCCTTCCCCGGGTGGAAAGAGGCTGTTGAAGTCGTATTTTGCAAAGGTAAGTCTGACGACTTTCTTTCATTGCACCCGGGTCAGGGAGTAAAGCCAAGGTAAATAGATGATATGTTTTGTTAAGTTTTGGTTCGACGGAAGGCGAAGAGATTTCTTTCCCTTGGTAGTGGTCATGCTTTCAAGCCGACCTTTTTTTGTTGGCAGCTGGCTGTCACTGCGTGGGTCGAACCTGCTTCAGTAGTTCCTGCAGGCTTCTCACTAAAGGCCTCGCTTCGAACTTGCGTTACTTGTCACCGATTTGAACCAAAGAAAACTCTAGGTTGACGATGGCATGACGTTACAAGGTTGAAGATACTGAGCGATCAAACTGAACAAAAACAGATCAAAAGCTGACATTAGCTATATAACTGAGGATAAAGCAGTCATCCCTTAATGTGTGATGTTTCTTGATCTATATACATTTAATCCTCTAATTCACTCAATTCTGGCTGTTGTAGACACCTTCAGCTTGCTAAGTCCCCTGTCCTCTATTCCAACAATCCAACTATGGTTTGGTGGCTGTTTTCAACACGTGGTCTCGATGGGCTGTGGTATTGTATATGACCTCAATGTAGTTCAAATCGTTTGGTACGACTCGAACAATACCCTCGCTTGCCTTCCCCAATGCAACTTCGGTCAATACAATGATAGCCGCTTTATATTTGGGTATTTTGCGGGGAAGCCCAGGTACCTGGCTCTCAGACTCTGTTTGATGCTGTTTGTTCTCAAAGTATAATGACCCTTTCGGCGTGTAGCGTCTCTGTTGATATTTATCCGATAACAATATCATTCAAAAGTGAACAAGAGGCGCATGGCGAGGATGACGGCGACATGTCAGGTACCTGCGTTCTCTTCTGTGGTACAGATATTCGACCTCACTGTGGCCCCAGAGTTTCGAATAGAGCGCTCTGCCTCTCGGCTCTTGGCTCTTACAAGGCGAAGATTTTGCAAAAGACTGACCTTGATGCTTTTCGACTGCCATGTAGATAAAGCGACTTTGGGTATAAGGTGAGCGTTGTAAGGGACCTTCAGGTATGTCGTAAAAGGAACATCGACACGCAGTGCCCGACATGGAGCCATTTGACTTTGAGACTGGCCGTTACGTCGTTTAGGGCCGACCACACTGCGACAATCCGTATTGGACATTTCTTTTGGTAAGAACGCAATGGGAAGCAATCTGTACGTTGCGCCTTCTCTGAGTTTCTTGCTGGCCACCCGATAGTGCATGAGTGGTTGGTTGGTTCTCAGAAAGATTGATCCCAACATTATGCCATAAACTGGTAGGTATGGAACTTTGTTTAGAGAGATTGCAATAATAACTGCGAGCTCTTCGAGTATCATCTTGTATTCAAGATCGATAAGTTGAATATGGTCAGGGGTAATTCCAAGAGAGTGTTGTCAAGTCCAAGACAGTGACTCATTTCGTAAAAGAAGATGCCGAAATAAATAAGGTAACCAAGTAAGCAAGATTTAGTCCCCTGAGGGCAGCCTGAAATGATCGGCTCGTTTTTGTCAGATATCACTCTGAAGAGATTCCCAATATAGAACTGCAGCTGAAAACGCGAGGAATACCGCTGGGCACCCAAGGCCATGGACCAAGGTTTCAAGCTGATGTCGACGTCCATTCCAAAAGGAGCGGGTTGCCTTTAGGCATCAGCTGTGTGTCTTGTACCTTGTCGACTGTTTGAAGAACACCTCTTCGGTAGCTGCTCTCAAACAAATCTGTTCTTCGATGAGGGCTATCTTTTCGCCTGTCCTCGTATTATCCCATGGTTCGCTTTCACCAGGCCGCTTGGCTTCAACACAGGACGCAGGCCAGGTGGGTCCCGATCCACCCCGTCCCTGTAGATGGGGAGCGAACCGGGAGCCCTAGGCGTTCTCCAAGATATCAAATATCTTCCGGATATAGTCACACGCGTTCACCACCTTTCTTTGGGAACTTTCTCTCATCGCAGAAATGTTTGATCCGCCAAGAGAATGCTCTCTAGACTTCCTTGCGTCTGGTGCAGCATCGTCTGGCATTTGGCTTTCTCAACTTGGAGTATCACTCTGTGGACAGTCGCATGGAATGAGGTGGACGGTGACGACATGCAGGGCATCTTTTATCTTTGCTCCTTAAAGACTTTTATAAAGACTGTTGGAGGCATTGGCAGATAAGAAAGTGTTTCGAAGACCCAATACTGGCGAGGCAGTTCCCCGTTATTGCGATGCCAATAGTGTCGCCAACTCGGCGAAGAATCAGTGGAGTATGAGCCTGGAATAGCCTCATGTGTTCCAGTTGTTCATGACAGATAGTGAGCCGTCTCTCACCCCAATTCGATACTTTTCGTCTGTAAAGAAAAAGGCGCTAACATGACCTCAAAGAGTTTCTCCAAACACTCGCCATAGTATTGGAATCGCGTGTGGTCTAGCAACACGGCTACCATTTCAACAATACTGTCAAGCGACAAGGTGTAGCGAGCAGCCGGGAGTCATACAAAGATCTGATTGATCTTTTGAACGTTGATCAAGGTATTGTGGTGAGGAAGCGCTCAGGCATAAGCTTTGCATCAAGGTGTTGACACATTGTATCCTTCCTATCACGTTCTGATCGGTTTGTGAATAGTTGCAGATACCCATGTTGATAATGATACCTTTGATGGCCAGGTCATACCACTATAAAAAACGACAACATTTGATGTTGCATCATTGATTTCGATAGTGGCATTCACCTCCCGGATAGAAGGGAACAAAGTATGCATCGAGGCTTGTAGTAGGTGGTATTGACCATCTTGGAACCTACAAGTTCATGGCGAAAACAGTTTGTTCAGATGATAAAAGCAGCCTCTATACGGTATTTATCTCAATTGTCGGGCATTCGTTTCGACCTCGGAACCAGGACAGCTGGTTATGGCACTGCTGAAAGCGGAAGATATAATTCTTCGAATTGAATCGAAAGAGTATCTGGCCTCCGTCGTTCGGCTCACCAGGACTTAGCACCTCTGGCCGGATCTGTTCTCTGGTTGGGGAATCAAGATTATGGATGCGGTGCAAATTGGTTGGTCCGTGGTAGTGATCAATCATCCCAGGGATGCATGACCTGATTAAACTCAGTGGCAAGTTTGACCTTCATTTTGACCATTTCTGTCAAAAGGTGAACCTGTGATTGTTGTAAAGAGGCCAAATCTGCACTGAAATCACTCATTGTAGACGGTGCGCATGAGGATAGTGGTATTCTTGCTGTGTTAAGTGATCATTGATCTACCAAATGGACCCATGATGGTGTCAGACATGATGAATTGCAGAGTTGCTGAGGAGAAACGATGGCGAAAGAGTTGACAGGTTGAGTTCCAAGTCAGAAAGAGATTGACCAATTCTGTCCACGTAATCATCTTGAAGCTTCTGCCCAAACAGGGTCTTTGAATAGCAGTAACATCTTAGCCTGTGATCGCTTTTTATATGCTAGTCCTTTCTCGTGAAGGATTGCTTCATATATTTCTCTTATGGTGTTGATCATAGTTTGAGATGTATCCTGCCTGTGCGTGTCAGGATGCTCTCACATGTCGCCATCCCTAACGACAACGGATGTCGGTATGAATATTCTCTTTAAATGGAGAGAAAGCTACTACCATCGTATTCTCGGATGTCTTGAAAGTTTGCCGGAAATGGTAGTTGTTGCGCTGGCGACAAGTGTTCGGTTCCGTGTGTGATCCGAATCTTTGAACTTTGGACTTTTCTTTGGATGTATCTTTCGTACGCTTCGCAATACGTTGACGCTCCTCCTCGTCAGTGGAAGACCCCACCACAATTTTTCGGGTTGTTGCAGTCCTCTTGGGTTGTTGGCGCGAGGATGGTGTTTGAATGGTGACCAGTTCGGGTGACAGAGTTGCGCTTCAGGTCTCCAGAGATCACCTTCTTCACCGCGGGTTCGCGGGTTCTGCGTAACTGTAGGTCGCTTGGTGACAGACATGGATGTGGAGGTGACCGTTTGTTCTATTGGGTTCGGCACATAAATGCCGAGCATCGTTACCACCGTCCGATCCCATTGACAGATTCACGCGTAGAATCCTGTCCTAATCATAGCAAGGTCCTCGCGTAAAGATCAGAAGAGGAGCTCATGAACTCTGCTTCCATCGATATGTACTTCAACAGGAACAGCTCCACCGGTCACTGTTCGCCACCCATCGATGAACTTTTGTACAACGAGTGTAGCATTCCCATTGCCTTGATAAGTCGGTGTCCTCGGCTTTGGAAATGGGCTTCTGTGAACATTCTGTTAGCTCATGAAGAAACAGAGATATCAATGGCACTTACGTATTTAGGCCCCTGCCTCTTGCAATAAAGCAGTCGTGCTCGCCTTGATGACTCGATAACTACTGGATAGAAATTTGCCGAGGGTACTGTCGCACAGGAGTTGCATCTTCCTCAATTTGGACTTGTGTGTATCCCTCCTGAGACAAACTGATAGACCCCAAATTTAGGTAGCATACGCTGTATTCGAGAGCCCCAAGGTAGCTGTTACCATTTGATAGCAGATTTCACCTTGGAAGGAAATCTACTATGTTATGGTGCATCAATAGCGGATATGTGTGTAGCTCCACGCAGGGATGCGATAATGTCTTCTTGACGAGGAAGAGGGTAACAGTCAGGCATCGTCACCTTGTTAAGCGCGCGCAGATCAACAACTACGCGGCCTTTAGGTTTGCCGTCTACCGCTCTCCAAACGACGAAGACTGGTGCTGAGAAGGGAGTTGGTTGTTTTACCCAGTCCATGCGTCCTTTTTTATGCAGATTACCAACGCTTCATCAATGTTCCTGTTTCTCATTAGTGACTGGGCTTATTCAACGACACAGAAATCATATTTACATGGTTTTCTCCGTCCATGTTGTCGTCGTTGGTGTTCGAAAAGACATCTGTTTCAAGGCCAGGCCACCGTGACCAGCCAAACGTGTCTCAAATCTCGGTGTGGTCTTGAGTGCCCTCCTGTTGGGCCTTGGTGATTGAGATCTTACATGCGAACTCGGTACAGCAACATCAATGTCGTCTTTGTTCACCTTCCATACGAAACGGACCTGGTTGATAGCTCTTTGAAGATTTCCGAATTTGGTAACCCTGATGGTAGTGGATTGGCCTACCAACCACTTTGGCCATCTCTTCAAGTGTTGCCTTTATCGTCATTGGTATTGCAGAGAACTCGGGGTCGACAACTACTTCCATGCACTGATACCCAATGGTCGACATTGTCGTTCGCTTTCCTTTGCTGGGTTGATAGGTCAGGTCAAAGGGGCATTTCGATCCTCCGTGTCGTTGTGACAGGAACGGAGAGATTTAAAATTTGATCAGAAAAGATCAATGTCGAATCAGAATTGCAAGATAAGTCGGGAGCAGGTAATATTGACGTGTCTTGCCTCAAATGGTCAAAACCTCACCCAAAAAGCTGTCAGCGGTATTGTGTAGACTACCGCCATCCTGCACTTGGGAAAGGGCATAAGACACTTGAGACACTCGCATGTTGGCATATGCGAAGTGATTCGCCAAACTCCTTGGAACTCGGATTGGTGCACGTAGCACTACCTGAAATAAAGAACGTGGTTAGAGTGGTGGTTTGGGTCATCTGCATGTGCCAGCGCTTCTTCAGCTCCAGGGAACAGAAGATTAGCCGTTCTGTTGATAATAGACCTTTCAGATAAGCTTGGGATATTGAAACCAAAAATTGCATGTTCTGGGCAAAAGCCTTCCACCAACAATCCTTGTCCAAGTCAGACCGCCTTGAAGAATTCACCGGAAGTGAATTGGGCACCTGAAGAATGGAAGTTGAAGCTCATTGTTCCTTGTGCTCCTCTGCGCGCTTGTCAACCACTGCCTGAGCGTGTTACAATATGCCAAAAGTGACCTTCTTGTGTGCTGGATTTGTGCAAGAGGAGACTATTTGATAGTAGACGCATACTATTGACTAATCAACCAGTCTGAAAATTCCTGGAAAGTTGTCCCGATTGGTTGATAGAAAGCTTCCTGAAAATGACGACGCAGAGGAACAACAAGGTTCGTCGACTGGCATCGAGTCGTAGACCTTCAGTCCCAGACAGCCTCGCGACCACCGAAGTGGATTTGCCTGTTCAGATGTTTCGTTGGGTGATGGCGTTGATTGCGTTTCTGCTCAAGAGACCCTCCACTGAATGGGGAAGTACATGGTTGAAGCAGCCCGGGTGAATCCCGCCCAGTACACCTTCAATTTGAGACCTGGGGCCCACTCTGATACTGGTAGAGGGCTTTAGCACAGGGCGGATGCTCTCAGCAGTTACCAATGAACTCTTCAGTCTGGGTTCCGGACATGTTGCAAAAGGCGCGACCGCGGATGTGTCCCTCTCGTACCCTGAGACAGTCCTTCAAGGAATGGGCAGTGGTATTGCATTAGAGGTACTTCATTCCTCGTTCCGAAGAAACGATGTTGAATTGCCTCTCAAGCAGCTTTTGAGCGCGAGATGGCCCCAAGGAATTGGTGACATTCATCGAGGTCGTAGCCTGTATAAAAATAAAATGAATGGTGATTCTCCAAAGTTGACTGCATGCTCCCAGTCTTTGCACCAGTCTTGTAACTCTACCAGCCGTCATACTTCAACCAAAAAAAAGCCTTTCGACCACTAGTAGTGAGTTGTCTGTTCAAGTACTCCGCATTGCAGCGCTTATCGGAACATCACAACGATGACGAAGATTGTGGCCGATTGTGAACGGTGAAGAAAACATGGAGACGGTGACAGCTTTACGACTTGATTCGCTGCAGTCTTGCTCTCTTTCATCAATAGGCGGAAAGAGTGTATCGAAAGTGTCGGAGAAGAGGACATTCCCCTGGTGGAGGTACTTGTAGAACGTAGATAATTCTGATAAGTGATCTGATACAGGACTTGCAAACTGTTGGTGCTCTACGGCGGCACCGCATCGCTGAAGTCGAGGTCTCAGAAAGGTGAGTCATGCAAAGATGCCAAGGCAATTGAGATAACCTAGTACAAGCAGCCTTGTCGGTTCGCAGCTACAAAAGCGTTATACCAATATGGCGTCACTGGTACTCGGCAACAACGGCTCACGAGATTGTCCTCAAAGGCTCACCAAATCATGTGCCTCTCGATTGACAGAGCTTTGGCAAACTCAAGGGTGGCATCCCAGCACGTGAAAAACCATGCATCAAGCTCCAATGAAGGAGTTTCAGGTGCAGATCGTATGCATCTAATAGAAAGTGTCAATAAGATTCAAGATTAAACGAGCCGGGTTCTGAATATGCAATAAACGAGCCGTTTCGATGGCGGACGTATAGGCTACAAAGTGCAAGTAAACTTACCGATAAGCTGGCCAGGTTTTAGTCTCTTCCCAGGCGCATGTTGGGGGTTCAGCTCCATGTTCTTCCAATCCAATACGTAGTACTCGACAGATATCCTCGAGTTCATATTGAGGGAGAAATTCCCCCAGAAAATTCCAGACACTCTGGGAATATACTCATCGATTTCAGTCATTGTGAGGAGGCGAATTAACCCGAAGTCTCCAATCTGTAGATTGACGAAGCCTTGGGCATGATGATTAAGCGACTCTGTGAATGTCTGGCCTGATCTCGGGTCAGACTGGTCCATGGGCCTTTGCGTGGTTCAAATGGCCATCATTGTACACTCGTAGGAAATGGTCTGATTCAAGCTTGCCCTCGATGGAACACTTCTGGAACAGAAGTGGACGACCCTCTCAGTAAGCCTGGAACCTAGCTGCGATGATCCCGGAGACTGTCATCCATCAGTTTTGATGGAGTTCCTATACATATTAGCTATACAGCTATCAAACTGGATGTCATAAGTACTTACGTCTATCGCCAATACTCTTTCTGCCGACCTGGTATTCTTTCGAGAGACTTGAGTGAAATGGGTGTACAATGAGGTCCTGCGACGTCGCCTGTGGTTTGCCAACCAAGTAATCAATCTTTCGAACAGAGGAAAAAAAGGTCAAAGTATCGCCGGTTTTCTTGATATAGAGACTCCATTTACTGTATGTGTCGCTCTTGTTCTTGCAATCCTCATGGTCACAGACCAGATCCCGTGGGCCGTGTTTCGATGCTATGTGCATCTCCATGGACTCCTGAAGACAGAATTCTTCGGATCAGTAAGTACTTGTTGTAAAAGTTTTCGACGACTGGCCTTTGTTGTTGAGAGACAGCCTTTTCACTAGTCTGGGCGGAAGTGCTTCCAATAGTTCGTGTTGACTTGTATACAGCCTTGTAGCTTGAATCATTACACGAGGATAGAAACTCTCATCGTTTCATTGTGGATGCAGTCGTAGCGCCAGTAAGTGACCGGTCAGAATCGGTAGGAATTGTGTACCAAGGCCAATGCCATGAAGTTGATGAGGTATGGCAAAAGAAAATCGTGACGCGAGTAGTTCGCTCGGCTCAGGCAGTTCAGGAGCTAGCTGTCGTTAAGGCAAGGGCCCGGAGCATCTGGGAGCATATTCCGTGTTTTGAAAGCAAGTTAAACAAACTAATCAATGAGAAACCTTTAGTTCAATGGCTTGTTCCTTGTGTGAGTACTGTGACGGGTTCTGCCATTCTTCGTGACTGTTGGCGAGGTTATGCTTACCCCATCAGAATAATTTCGTCCTTTCTACACGATAACCTTCTACGCAAGGGAGAATGCAATTCCCTGCGATCGTATTCCGCTGCAGGTTCAACATTTTGGTAACCTTCACCTTGAGGAAGTCGCTCGGAGTGTTGTTACGAAGGTTTTGATAACTGGGTGACTGTCCATGATGGCAACTGAGCGCTGGTTAGTTTCAACTATGATATAATAAGTTAAGGGAAATACTAGCTGGTAGTATCATTGATCGGTAGGAGTCAATATAAGTCGTCTTCGTCACCGTGGGCGTCTATACGGCATTAAAGCGAATTTGACCCAAGTCTGAACCTCGGCATAAATGCGGTAATTAGACAGAATGGAACACTTTTCTAATATGGTTGAGATGGTGGTCGCTTGAGCCGCTGTTTGTTAGGCCTGTCATTAGGCTACTAGCTGAACAACCTTCTTTGAGCCATAGATGCGCACGAGCTGGTGCTCGAGTAAATCTTGCTTGGTGGTCGAATCCCGCCAGTTCGTCAGTAGGCTCCAAAGGTCGTGGCTTTTGGCTGCTCTGTCAAAGTGACGCCTCCACTCAACGTAGTTGTGTTTACCTATGAGTTAATGTTTTTCTACCTCTGAGGTATCTACCGCATAGTGACTTCCTGCTATCTTGGCGGAAAAGGTAGGTATATGGGTTATTATTATTGTATTCTTCGCTCATATTAATAAATACGGAATAAAAATAGGGTAAAGGGGTTAGGAGGGGAGATACAATTAGATCCGGTGCAATAAAAGTGCCCGGGCTCATACCACATGAAAAGATAAGAAGAAAGAAACAACCTGGTTCTTCTATTTAGATAGAAGAAGAGCTTAGCTTAATTGCTGCAAAACCCAATGGCACATTCTCAAGTCTTGCCAGGACGTCATGTCTCTCGCCGGTATATTGATACCTGCCTTTGGCGAATTTAGAGACCTGACCATCGTGATCCTCAATCTTGGTAATGTTCGCCTCCTCATAGACTGGTAAGTACTGTGAAGTGGCATTTGTCACTTGAACACAAGCACCCAGGCATTAGAAGTAAATCCAAGCTCTTGTAGAAACGGACTATCAAGGTGCCCGTGTAGGTCTCGTGACAAGCAAACCATGTTGTCTTGAGTTTTGAAACCGTCTAATGTCTTGACATAGGGAGGATGTTCGTAGCCCAACGTCCCATTCACCAGTATGTTGGTTTTCGGCCAGCATTCCAGCGTTCAATCTCCTCGGGGTCAAGAAAGGAAACATTTCAAAGAAACCACTTCGAGCGAGTTTTGTCTGGTATGGATGCAAGTTTGTGATCAACCCCCATCAATGTTGCTCAAGATGCACATTACATCGTCATATTGTAGCTCGTATCCTCGCTTAGTCCGCCTGAGCTTGGTTGTTACCTGTACGGCCAGCTTGCGACCGGCAGTAGATCATATACAATCCATTGATGATACATGAGCTGATGGAAAAGATACCAACCAGCAGGGTTCATTACCATTGACGCAATGATCAATGCCGCGAAGACAACTGAATAGATCGGCGGCAACTGCATAGTACTGAATTGTTCTGAAATCGTGTTGACTCATCTGAAAGTCTGTCTCAATCTGCCCTTGCTGGCCGACGCTCAAAACATTCTTTGGGAACTCTTCCTGGTTGCCAAAATCCCCTGTAAGCCAGAAGAACTTGTTGTCCTTGACTGAGTCAGGTCGGGCCCAGTAGGACTATAATCCGCGATCCAGCCAATTGTGCATGTGTGGTGCGAGAGACAACAAATTGCTTGGGTGTTCGAACCATTGATGTACGGAATGTACTTGTAGTGAAAGGCTGCATCGGCCACAGTCCCAGTCGCCTCTCAGCAGTGCGCCATCATGCATTTCGCTTCATTAGAGTGATGAACATCAACTGTAGAGGAGATGCAATACTTGTGGTCAATGTCGGAAGAACGAATGGATGAAGATGGTTGCGAGGAAGGGCCAGCACCGGCCTCGATATGGAATTTTGAGGCGAAGCTCTTCGCCAGTAAACGGACTTTCTCGCTGCAGTCCGTACAATCCCAATCATTAGTTGCCTCGTTCATTGAGCTTCCATATCGAAAAACAATCCACTGTCTTCGTGGCTTCGTTTAGGATCTGCTGACGAGAAACAAATCCGGCGATCGACGTTTCGAAGACGTCGAGTTGGCAGTTGAGGTATACCATGTTCCACTGTTCCAGGCTAAAGTAAGTGCGCCACATGACCCGTTGTCCGAATAGACCATGGCCTATCTCCAAATGTTGGTCGTTTGCCGAGGTTGGCCCTTACCAAGGTGGCCGGCCTCGTAAGCCATCTGTGCAAGAGCGTGGTCGGAAGTGACAGGGTTATTGTCAGAGGTTTTCAGACGACGCTTGGCTTCGATGCTGACAACGAAGCTTTCTGATACGTTTCCACCAGTCCCATTTCGACGGCAGTGCGATGTCCAAGATTTTAGATCTGGTAGACTGAAGGAAGCATTCTTGTACTGAAAACCCGTCATCTCGTGAAAGAACTGCAACTTGTGTTTAGTTGCATGATGTACACAAACTACATGTCCGCTCTTGCGGTGATCCCCATTTGTGGTGAGCAGCGATGTACCCTGATCCGTCATGTGTCGTTCGAGTCTGGAAATCAGAAGTTGAAGTGAAATAGCAGTTGGATAGGGCAATATGCCTATCCATGTACATGATGATTTCGCCTGGACGAATGTGACCATCCTCTTCATCTCTACCATGGACTTCCGACTTTGATGTCTTGCATGATGATGGACATTTACTCGAAGTGATCGCGTAAACCACTTTTTAATTGTGGCATGGGAGCCGGGTGCCGCCCGAGCAGTCCCCAGACTGCCTTGGGCATCTGAAGAAGTGGGATGACGCGGTTCAACAAAGATCCATGCTATTGAATGTCCAGTAGGTTTCGCCCCTATCGATACATATGGCGTGGTTAGGTCGTTGAAGTAAGGTAGATTGTATACCTCTTGGAGTCCATGGCAATACACGCGAAACGTCCAGGCTAACAGTCGACAGCAAAAGCTGAGCGACCCATTGTGGCCGAGGACGGAGGCCATGTTCGATAGAAATCGTGGCTTGGGGATACACACAGGACCAAGTTCCCAAGGCCATATGTTTCTCGTGTCGTATGAATGCAAGTGCAATGACCGTGGGGCTATCTTATTGAGGAATGCTGGATAACAGGACCGCTACTTGCTCAATCTTCCGTTGGTATAGCTGCTGGTTGGTTGGGTGTCTGCTAAGACGCAACAAGTGTATGGGTATTACTGAGAGATGAGCCTGATGATAGTGAATCGTCTTATCAAGAACTTTGGCCATTTCTCAAACTGTTGCCGTTGCAGTCAGGGGATTTGCCGACAATCCGGGGTCAAGAACTTTTTCATGGACTGATTCACAGTTTGTTTTGGGGATTCTGCCACCATGTGGTTCAAAGCCGTAGCACGAATGACGGCAGTAGTATTGAGCAGGAACAGTGACTCGTTGAATCCTTGTTAGTGCCATTGCAACCAAATGCTTCATATTTTTGGCGAAATCTGCCCTTCCTTCAGCCTTGTTCTGGTTCATCACCTTAGTGATCACCACTTTCAGGAAATCGTTTCGAGTAACTCCAGGTTTGAGTTGATTCATGTAGCTGGTAGTACTCGCTTCTGATAGTCCAGAAGGAGTGCAGGCTACATATGCTTGAAGTTCTCGTCTGTCTTCGAGATCTTGGTTCGGATCTGAATATACGTGCAAGTAACTCAGATAATATCCTCAAGGCCATATGAGGCTATGCGGGCAAGAGCCAAGAGCCCTGCGTCGTTGATCATATGAATATCAACTATACGTTTCATGAGATCCCTGCAACCGATAGCATGAGTTGGCAACTTGTAATTTGCGTTGTGACCCTCGTAGTAGAGATGTTGTATACCATGCAACTTAGATGCTATAGCGAGATCGCTGTCATTTAATATCAATAACAATCAGGTGCTCCGTTTGAGTGCGGGTAGATGAAGATCCTCTAGCTATGACCTCGTAGTGAGACGGAGCGCTAAACACAGCGTCAGATGTGGCTGCTCTGTACTAACTAGCTGTGCTATTGCAGCCTTGTTCTTGGTACTCTTAGCCTCATCACGGTGAGTCAAGATATCGTAAGACGACGGTGCTCCAATTATGTGACACTCGCATCGAAAAGACGATGGTCCGCACATTGGATACACTTCTTTTGGTGTCTATTACGGCTCTCATTATTGGCAAAAGACTTGCCACATGATTGGGTAGCTAGAGTTTGCGCCGTATGATAAATGCTTTCTCGTTTTTCAGGGATGCAATCGGGCGCATTAATGTCAGCCTTCTGACAGCCTTGCAATTACTTTCCCCTTCTCTCGTTGATCGTGATGCTCTTTTTTCACGCACTCAGTGCATCCCCCATAATAGCGTGCCTTGTCGCGAGATTGCGGTTATTAGCTCAGTCCTTCATCAAAGAGAGCCAGGCATTTGTTTGGATTGCCATTCTCTACTCAGCCACGCCTGAGACGAAGACGCTAGTGCAGACTCCTAGTCTTGCACGATTGCTTCGCCATTGATTTGGAGTGCGGTAAAGATAGCCTGTGGTCTGGTGCTAAACATGATCTCTCGCCTCTGATCTTGGTGGTCTTCGCTGCCGCAGATAGCAGGCATGGTACTTGACTTGTACATGGACAAAACGACTTGACCAATGAATAAAGACAAAGCACACCAAGATACATCCCAGTATGTGCCCAAAGAGGCATCGACCGGTAGGTCCATGAGAAAAAAGGTGCTGTCATTCCAGGATGATGGTCGGATGACGAGGTTGGAAAGCTGACAGGTAGACGGTCTGGCGCAGTCGAGTTGGTCTTGACATCATGGACAAGCGAGTCGAAGGCAAGCTCGATATCTACCAGCAATTTAGTGTGGTAGTCGGAGGCTGCTCACGATCTTGAAGTGGAGGGCCAAGCTGGCTTTTGCCAAACATCCTTCGCCGAGATTCGACTACATCCCAACGCATTGTAGGAATGTTCGAGTTTGTGAAAGGCCAGGTATGCTTAGCACGATGGATAGCAAGGATATGTATACTAGGGGTCTGATTAAGAGCCGGCAGGGCGGCGAGGCCAAACGCAGAAGCGGCGACAGGCATAGCTGCCTTCACAATTTGGCATGAAGCCTCAGCCTTGGCTTCAGAGAGGTGCATGGCCAATTCGGCGTCAACCATGTTCTTTTCCTTATCCATGTCCTCACTGAAAATTAACCGTTTCACCTCCTTTCTGATCTCAGCCGGCTTGCCAAAGGCGATTGGATAAGGAGTGTTCAGTATCTTGACGTTCCTAGATACGCCTTGGCGGTAAGCGTCAAAGTCGGCCGACTTGATCGTCCTGATAAGATCACGGCCTTGGTCTGTCAGATTTTCCCAGAGGGTACAATCGCAACGTAGTACTTGTGAGTACCACTGGATATGATAACGTCACCGAGAATACGCTCTGCGAACTCGTCTTGCACGAGACACACGGTCAAGTGCATGGCGGAGCCCACAGCGTCAATATGGGAAGGTGTGTGACAATCTCCACAGTCCAGCGGCATAAAGCTGAGTTCTGAATGATGAGAATCTCACACTTAGGTGAACCCTGAACGTTGTTGAAACGGTAGCGTATTGGAGATTATGAGATCTTCAAACGCAATGCCGACTCGGACTGTCGCATGCGTTCCAGTTATCCATTCTATTGGCGCTGTATCGACGTGAAAGCCTGTCTCGCTATCAACGTAGTAGAATGCGACTGGCGTTTCTTTGATAGCGATATAGTGAACTGGAAGCTGAGATTATTCGCCCGAATATCGGCATTGGTGAATTCGTGGGGGGAGTATGATCTTCTAGATTATGTTCTTAATCTCCGGCAGAATTGTAAGCAGAGGGGACGTTTGCAGCTGTCTCTGCTTCGGTTTGGTATTGTCATCGTCGGGAACTCGCTTGGATGGCCGTGTCATCGTAGTTGCGGAGGCGAAATGGGCAAAGGAAGTTCGGATGAGTGCACGGCAATGCTTGGGATGATAGCTCGGCCGGTCGCAGCTGATAATAAAAGATGACCAAGCATCTGCGTCTCTGCCACTGTGACAAGCGCTGTAAGCAGTATCGACAGGTTTAATTGCCTGACCCAGCTCCAGATGTTCTGGAGAGTCCTGTTGGGGGCGGTTGAGTCTACAAACCACCAGCTGGTTCCGACCACACACTTCGGTCCTAGCTCGCAGGCTGCACCCACCTCAAAGGTGAGCATTGCCTTTGCATCCTTTTTCATGAGGTCTGAGTAAGATGCTAGACCTTTCTCTTCCACAAGGTCGGCAAGTGGCCTTCTGGACATTGTCTTCCCCACACTCTTCTGTGGTTACCCAACCTTCTGCATTCCCAATCAAGAGTTTAAAGATTCGGTGTTGAATTTCGACTTCGTGTGCAACACGGGCGGCAACACTTCGAGCTGTCACAAATGGCAGCTGTATCGGACAACCTGTTGCTGCAGGTACACTTTGTACAGACTATCCGTGTTGCTTCAAAAACGGCCTGGAAGCCAGAGAAACTCAAGCTCGTTGAGGCGTTATTCAACGAAAGAATAGTCTTTTCACTGAAATGCAAGTCTGATTGATCAACCGAAGCTAGGAGAGACAATCACATCCTCGCTGTGTCGCAATTGATAAATGTAGGTTCTGTAATCTGAAATTCGAGGAACCACACGTGGTCAGGAACCAAACGTAGTGACGAGGTTGAATTCTGACTTCTTCGCCAATTGTGACATCCAGTTCAAGAGAAGCACAAACGTCAACGCGTCGAACTGAACGACACTGCTGAATGCATGGCTTGATGTGTTAACTAGGAGTATTATGCGAATTGTTTGAAAGGTCGGATGGATGTCTTGCTTCCAGAATGCTTGGTCCTCTCATGGTCTGATCAGGGAGACTTGCGCGAAAGATGAATCTATAGGACCAGGAGTTTCGGGCATTCCATAGTGCTGTGGTGTTCGTTGGTCTTCTCTGGAGACCCTTGTGGGTATATGATTCGATCACTTCGAGTTTCTTTCAAGCTGCTTGTGGTAGGGACTGGACTGACTCAAGAGGACTGCGCCGAATAGCTGAACAGTCATTCTGAGAGGTTACAGGATGATAGTGATGTCGCCTGTCAGTGGGATAGATTTTAACGCCCATTTTGCGGACTAGATCAAAGCACACCAGTCCCGTAGAGAACCAGTGGTACCCTGTTTTGAATGGTTTTTCGAAGGGACCCTTCGCCATAAAAGAGATTCATGCGAGCTCGGTATATTTTGAAGCCAGGCTCGCTAACACGGAGGATCCCCCTAACCGCTTGGTCTTTGTCGGAGGGACTCATGAGGACTATATCACATCCATGAGCGATGGAAATGTATAAATGCTCAAGTTCTGAGTTACCGGAGGGGACTTAAGAAGTCTCTGTAGATCGCAATTCAGATCGAGATCCTCAAATCTCCGGCACTGTCTGAACATTCCTCTTCAACGTAGGAGCGAACCAAAAGCATAGGAACAATGGCCTCGTTATCGTGGTCTTTTAAGGCTCCTTGTGCTCCTGCGCAAATCGCATCTATAGTCAGATCATACTGAGACATAATAGACTTGTTGTCCAAGCACACGTTTCTAGAACCGAAAGCGTTTGAATAGCAGGTGGGAATCCTCAACAGCCGACACAAGCTTCGGCTGGTTGGTCGGAACTGCGCTGGCGAAAAGGGAATCGACAAGACAATGCCCCTCGTCTCTTGTTGGGTCAGTCATAGTTGACATTTGTGATTCAGGCTGATAATCCTTCCAATGGGTTGCAAAGGATTGTAAACGGTAATCCGACCAATTTCGGTTTTGTTTCGAACGAACGACGAGTAAAACCAGCAGTCTTAAATCTCATGCTAGCTGTCTTTCTGAGTGAATACGTCATTTCAGACACCCCGCTGCCTTTGTCGAGTGTACTGATCTCTTGGCAGCCAGTGCAACTTGTACGTTGTGATGCAAGATTCTGGTATTCAGGTCGTTGTAGTTATCAATACCTAACGGTTGATCTTGAGTACGCCACCCTGCACATGCCGAATGCAAAGGCCTTCGTCATCAATTGCAAGAGATTTCGTTTTCCCCGCTTCAGGGTCAATCTCTCCCGTTCTCTGAATTCAATAGATTGGTAATGTACTGGCTGGGCATTGTGGAGGATAAGGCGTATCGCACAAGATGTCACAGAATGTGGCAACTCGAAAAGGTAGACCAGTAGCTGGTGCTCCCTTTACCGATGCCTCCAATTCGAGGTTGGTATTCATCGAGTGAGATCAGCTCTGCCACAAACAGTGTGGTGTGAATTCCACCACTGCAAGGAGATCCGAAATTCCCATGGCTGTCCCTTCATCGTCTTATAAGATGGGATGCATAGATAGCCATTTACAGTAGGCGTTCTTGGCCGTGGCCTTGTTGGGTAGAGTACCGAGGCTCACGGATCGAAACGGCTTGTCCCGTCCCATACATGGATGGTGATGAAGTCCAAGTCTGTGGCAACCAAATTCTGCTGGGTCATGTTCGGTTTTGTTCAATGCCGGTGCATTGATGATACACTTTCCAGTATCCAAGCCAATAATAGAAATCTCATAGAGAGCCTTTCCGTTTAGAGAAAATTCGGTATCCAGGACGAGTCTGCGTCTCGGTCCGGAAAAGTGCCTCATACTTCTCGTCCGACTCCCAGCGTGCATGGAAAGTCATTTGTAACTCTCCTGGCAGGATGATAATCCAGAGGCGTGCGGTTTATATATTGGATAGCTGGTTCGATGCGGTCACTGTTCCTCTTCTGCTGTCCAAGTATTGCTATGCCAATCAGAGACGGGTTTGCAATCCATGTGGTCCAACCTGCCAATAGAGAAATGAACGGCTCTTCGATTCTGCTCAGCACAGCTGTAACCCGCAAATACAATTTCATCCGAGCCTTCGTGATCGTCGCGTTTGAGATCCTCTTGAATGTAACATCACTCAAAGTAGGCTTCTCCGGGTCGAATGCCAATGAATCATATCCTATTATTGAGGGTCTCAGTGTTATGATTCACAATTGACTTGATTACGCTGTAACCAACTATGCTGATTTATCGGAATTGATATTCGAGAAACAGTCCGCATGAGCCTTTTTCTCATTGGGAGAGAGAACATGGTGGGTGAGTATATCGATGCCACCATAACGGGTACCCAATCTCTCCCTATCGTTCCTTTTTGGTTTCTCGTTTGGCCGTAATTCGACGTTGTTCTTGACAAGTGGAAACATCTTCGCTTAAGCTGGGCCAAACTGTCTGGCAATGGTGCCTTGATTCATACTTGGTTGTATGATGAATATGGTTGAATGACCGTTTCCAATAGTGGTCTGAATCGAGGTTGGTGTCAAGATCCAGTAGCTGTCAAGCTTTAGGTATCTGAAGTAGTGGGATGACACGGTTCATCCCGTCCCAATGAGCCATAGGGCAATCCTTTGGGTGCAATCGCTGAATCTCTTAGTCCGGAATTGATTGCGCATCGGGGAAGTACACTGTGTCATCCGCTTGAATGTGCCGTCTCCTCTCCTTTCCCTTCGTCATCTTTGGGGATGCCGTCTTTGGGGGTGCCAGGCCCTGCGCTTCTTAGAAAGCTTGTCGTCCGGTCGGGAACCCTCGCCCTTGGTGACGCCCCGCAGCGTCAGGAGGAACGCCAGTAGGAGCATGCACTCCCACCGCAGGTGCACCATGTCGCGAAAGAAGGTCGCCTCGTCGGGGGTTGCGTGATCAACGAGGCTCAGTGAATGATGATAGCTGTGACAACTGGGTTCATACATCCATAAGATTCAGAAGCGCACGATATCCAGGGGGGCTAGTTGGGGAAGTCAGAGGAGCATGCGGCGAAGCCTACAAGGGCCAAGTCTTCCAATCAACTCTTCTCGCAAATATTCGAGGTTAAACTCAAGGTTGCAAAATCGAAACCTGAAGATGCTGTCCAGGTATACTGGGGAATCGTCGATACCCAGGCAGCCAGTCCCGTGTTTAACTCGTGGCCCCCCTCGCGGATAGGCTCCCATATAGCCACTCCTAAAGAAAAGAAAAATGGAATAATGGGACAGTACCCATCCACAGTCTGGTGATGCATTGAAGTGATATTCAATCGCGAGGCCAGAGGTCTCTGCCGCAGCACCAAACCCTCTCTGCAAGAATCTCCAACTTCCATTCCGATTTCCGCTCCTCGGATGGTTTGCAAAACTCATCAAAGGCGTTCAAAATCAGTATTGTCTGGCAGTCAGGCAGAGCTCAATGATTATGACCAATTAGGCCATGGCTGCGAGTTGTTCTGGACTGAAGACGTTTGAGGATGGATAGAATAGTCGGTCTTGGATTGCCATTCCGAAATAAGTGCTGAATAGCTTAGCCTTTCATTTGGCCTGCGAAGCGGCTCGTTCTGGAAGGTTGGATATAGCCCTTATTGCTTATCCTTTTCTGTTTGTTTTTTCGGTAGAAGAAAGACATTGCGAGCCGGGAAGCATTAGCCACGCTTCTTATCCAAGCCGTCCCAAATGCGATACACCATACTGTCCGGGCCATCGAGAGACGCATGCTTTGGAAACCTGTCCTTGTCGGTGAATCCGGCAGGTAGCCAAAAGAATTGGAATATAGTGCAAAGTATCCCGACTTCTTTATCCTGGGGTTCTGGCCTGACCTTGAAAGCCCAAGAACATCTGTCCATCCAATCGTGCAGGGTCTCGGTGAGAGCTACCAGATCACAGGATGATGCTGCTGCAAACATTTTGGCAAAAAGCTTCAGCAACTGTTGCTGCTTGGCCTTGTATGGAATATTGTCGATGTAGACGAGACGTCCCACATGAAGGGCTCTCCGCGAAGCTCGTCAAGATTACTCAGGGAAGATTGGAGATCAGGATTCATAATCAGCCGTTCGGTAATGAATAGGCCTTTTGCGGTTTTTTTCGACACGCGATCTTCGTCCGTTGAAACCATTGTATGGTTCGCTATCCCTCAAGCGTTGGCATACGTTCATATCGAAGTGTGACTTTGTAGTATGGGGTTGCGAGATGACACCGACTTGAAGTGCTTGGTTGGTTATTGACTGTATAGGCTAGCCAAGGGTAGGAATCAGGCCTAGATTCAGCTTGCCATAATATCATCTGGCTGCCAACGCCAATCCAAAAGAATTGTGATCATCTTCATGGATTGGCGGCTGATCTGTAGAAGATGTGAGATAGGGTCATCCCAATGGGGCCCCAGGTTGTCGTGACTCATTGTTTGGCGGATGAAGGCGACAGATATTGAAGGAGTCAGTGGGACCTAGAGCTGTTGGTGGAATGATGTAGAAGTAGAAGGGGAAGATGAATCGGATCAGAGCCAGAGAATGAGACCCGGGATTGTAAAGAGACAGAAAAAGGGACATCGTCTCGAGATGTATGCTAGTGTCCCCAAGGCGGTATGCATGACTCTGAGTTACTTGGGTCCTTCACATCGACCATGACGTCGTTTGCCAAGAATGTCATTCGAGGTAATCATGTTCCATACCTTGTCCGAACTGTCTCGAGACTTGATACAGATGTTTGCACTCTGGTAGTACGGCGACATGGTCTTTGTGACATAGCCTTTGGGCTAAGAGAGTTTGCTGTTCGAGTACCCAAGTATGTGTGTGTAGCACTGCAGGTGTCATAGCATTAACTCGAATGGCATATTTGCAATTTGTCCTAACGCATTTATAGAGCTTTTCGGACTTCCTGTCAACTGGGCTGAGAGTATGGTATGCCTCTTCCGCAGTCCGGAATTGCTTTTCGCATTGAGTTCGAGAACGAGTATCATTCAGATTTGACCCTGATGGTAGTCTTTCGCTTGCGATCGCGCAAAGTACAACGATATGAACAGAACTCGTCGCTCTAGTAAGGAACTTTAGCTATATTGTCCGTATTCTCGTTTCATTGTCGATGTGGATGTTCTCGTAATTCATACGATCTAGATTATCCACTTGTTAGCAACTGTGCTACTTCTGATAATTATCTTCTTTGTAGCATTACTTACAGTCTTGATGTCAAGCCTCGTAGGTTCTTCACTTCTCAATCCGTCTATAAGTATATATAGAGAGAGAGGTTGCGTGTGTGAAGGTGTATGTGATACGTGTTGGTAGTAGACAGGTGTGTCTTTATTCCTGCTGGTGCGATCCGAATATTCAGTCGCGGCAGGCGTTAGTCTAGGACTAAGAAAGCTCGATTCGGGGTAACAGACCGTGGGAAATGATACATCACCTAAGCGATGTAACATTACCACGTTGAAAGGGGTTGACATGCGTAAGCTTACATTATCTAGAAGTAGGTTTGGGTGTTGGACTGAAGGAATGCTGAGGACGTTGTAGGTAGTTGTGTTTGTCAAAGAGGAACTATGGCGGTAGGGTCAAGGCTTGTGGGACACAAGCATTACGGCGGCTGAACTTGAAAGAACGTCATTGTCGAAGACGCCTTTCGCAGTATCTAGTCATCATCCTCAGCCTGTTCACGACTCGGTACAAACTTTGATAAACAAACTTACGACTGTTCGCAGGTGGGTGGGTATACAGTAAGTCGTACTCCAATGATTCTGGAGTATCAGTCAGAGCTTAAGTAGTACCTGCCGAAGAGGTAGTTAACATACAAGTGTCTGGCACTGGCAGGAAGAAATAGAATCGACGAGGTAGAGGAGTGGGTCTTGGTGTTCGTTTGTTCATAGCAGCAGATGTTCAACCCTGCTTCGTCACTCATGTTCAACTCATTAGCAAAATAATCATTCATCCTCAAAGTTCAAAAAAGACCTTACTTTTCATCCCTTTGCACTTAAGAAGACTGAAGTGTACACTCGAGTCAGTTTTCTTCGTTCTCTCTTCTTATCAAATTACTTACCAAAACAGCATACAACCTTGCTGATACAGAAGTCGAGAAGTTGTCTGCCCAGAACCAGATGCTCAACAAAAGTAACGAAAAACTGGAGCGTCAACTAGAGAATTGCCACAAGGCAATGTAAGAGAACAATGAACAGACTTTCTCTCTGAGTGTCGGGGTCCAAAAGTGGGCGGCAGACCACCAGACTTATACCCGATTTCTCGACTATTTCCAGGAGATTGAGGAGGTCAAGGCGAAGAGATGATCGTCCAATGATCACATCGCCTGCCCTGATGCCCAAGTCATCAAGCCGCTTGCCGTCCTGCGTCGCAAGATCGCATCCAGCCGCTTTGAAGGCAGCTTGCAGGGTCTTGCCCGACCTCAAACAGAAGTCTGCATATGCAAAGACCCGCGGAGGCAAAAGCAAATCCGAACAAGGACAAGATCAAGAAAGAGTTTTTGAACAGCCTGTGCTAGTCTACGGACATGTAGCCCCGGACAGAGAGCCAATACAATGTCTCTGGAAAATCTGCAATTCGTTGTTGACAATTTTGAGTACACCTGTCCAGAAAATGTCTTGAAGATTGGTTCGAAGAGGTCGCGACTGGCTATGCGTAGCTTAGCGGTCTCATTACTTCTGCTCTACAAGTCTACCAGGTATCTGACGAGGCGACTTGCCGGCACCATTTCTACTTGCAACTAATACCAGCGGCAGCATCGCCAACATCGTTGGTTTGGCCATGTGGATAATCTGTACTTCGAAGCAGAATGGGCATTCACGAACCAACCATTTCTTTAACGTCAACGTGTGCAGCGGACTCGTTGCTTTGCCTTCCAGGTTTACCAAGTGCCTAGAGAGAAGGGGTGCCGTCACCACGTTTACTCCCACCTTGACCAGAAGTGCATATCTTACCACTCTAAAGGCAACATTGCCAACATGGTTAGTCTCGCCATATGATGGACGATCTGGAAATGGAGTGCGATAACGGCAAACTAAACCGTTTTGCAGAAGCCTTTTGGCCTGCCATCCTCCAAGAAACTTGCGGCTATGCCCTCCAGGTGTACCAGGTGCCTGGGGAAACCACCTGCCGATGGTACTTCTATTTTGGCCTCGACAAAGGTTCATGTTCCGCATTACCCATAGAGAAGTCGTTCATATAGTCGGCCTGGCTCTGTAGATAGAGCGCGAAGGATGGAGAGATGGCGAACTAACCGTCCACTTCGTTATCGAGGAGCATCCTTTCTTTCAACCTTTGGCAACATTTGTATTTCCCCTCCAAGACCTTGGCGCTCACCCGTCGCGGTCTCATTACTTTTGCCTTAAAGGCTTACCAGGTGCCCGGCGAAAAGACTTGCCGTTGGCACTTTTACTTCTATCTCGATAATAAGCTTGTGTTCCGCGGCACTGCCATCACTTTCTGAGTTTTGGTCTCATGGCCATGATCTGTGGACAAAGCTTGTGGAGATTCGGGACGGTGATCGTACGGGAGATGATGCCCGACTACAGGTCACGATACTATCCAAAAATGACTTTCATCAATTATAACGAGGATAACATTCTCGATAGATGAAGGTGATATCTTGGGACACTGTAGGCTTGGCCTAAAGCCGAGGCTGAGACTCAGCCTGTGGATCTTCTCACCGGAAGCCCTCGCACTGCCGGTCACGACAACACTGAGAACCAACACACTGCAGAGAGCTTTTCAGACAAATCTGACCGAAGTAGGAAATCTTGCCTAGGTGCTTAACTTGTCCTTGGCGAGTTGGAAAATCGTCAACATCATTGGCCTTGCAATGTGGATGGAACACCTAGAATGGCGAGATGGTGAACTGACCGTCCGCTTCGTAATCCGAGAGCGTCCATTCTGTCGACCTGTGGCCACATTCGTATTTCCTCTTCAGGATATGCCCAGTCCATCCCGCCCGAAAAACTACAGTATGGCGATTTGCAGGAATTCAGGTTTCAAGACTAAGCCCGTGCTCTTGTTTCTTTTTGGAAAGCTCGTATTGGAGTTGCCGTCGCAACATCGCATGCGCTTGGGATATCTTCTGGAATGGAGCCTATGTTAGGTTTAGGACACGGGAACTTGACCTTGGGGGATCAGAAGAATTGGCCGCTGAAAGAATAAGGGACGAAATTATTAGCTTACTTTACGTTCCATAGACTATGGTTATTAGACTACTTATTTTCATACTATTTCTTTCTGCTACCCACTAACTTGAGTACTGGATACATATTTGACTGCCTAGCATAGCAAGTAGATAAATACAGATATCAAACACTAATCGCAAAGATTGCCAAATCATTTAGTAAAACGTAACCTAAAGTCGTAAAGTTTTGAGAATTTAGAAATGGCGATTGTTAACCTGGCCTCAAATGTGTCCAGCCGTTGAAAACGGTTTTCCCGTTGAATACCGTACGAATAAGTATCGAGTAAACTCCCATTTCGCCGTTTGCTTTTTGCTGATCTCGGTCGCAATCCGTCACTTTCATGTTACCTCCCGTCCACACTCCCGCAAAACGTTTCTTTGCTCTACAATTTTCTCTGCCTCACATGACAAGATTGCGTTTTCTTGCCTCTTTGTGGTTTGTCCAGTATACCTCTACATCGCTTCTATACTCTATGTACTAAGTCTCTGGAGAAGGATATATCATTGCATCTTCAATTTACTGTTTGCATCAGACGTGCAATCAGGCTGTTACTATGACAATCTGCTATCTTTCGGCATTGATCTTTTCCAATACCTTCCATGTTGTCATTCTTCTGAACGTCGGCCCGGCTCTACAGCCCTCTCAACCGGATAATGATCTACGGTGAGAGAAAACGGCAACTGCAGCTTTCCAACCTACATACGGGAGATGTAGGGGTCTAGATCAGGATGACCAGCAGAATCGAGACAGCTTCTCTCACCCCTTAGTTATTTTAAAGGTACACCTCTGTATTCTCTCTATATTTTGTATCCTTTCTAGGAAGAACAGCTCATTACGCCTTCAGAGTATTGTCTTGCTATCATATTGATGTTGGTCTGTTTTCAGTTGTTCCCAGTGAAACCTATTGTCTATCAGCATCGATCTTTTTCAAGAGCTTGCTTACGAAACAGCTTTGCTGCAGATCCGGGGAAGCAGGTATCCCCCACGTGCATGCAATCTTGTTCAACAAGAACAACGTTGTTTTTAGCATGCCGATCTCTGTCAGTGTCCGGTTTCACTTTCGGCAAATGGCCATTTGTTTACCGTTGCAAAAGGCCGCTCTCCGTATGGATCTGCAAGTCTTCCTTCCCCGAGCCGTTTACTTCTCTAAATGGGTCTCTATGACGAGGAGATTGAAGAGTAATTTACGCATTTTCTCCTTGCCATCTACGACCGTGCTTCCCAAGGGCGTCATGGCGAGATCCGAAGATCTTGTGTCAGAACTAGTCAACCACGACCTCCCTCACGAATATATGACATTAAAGTCTTATGGCTTTAGGAACTTAGGAGTAAAGTTGCCTCATAGTTTGTGCAGCTTTAGAGTAGTCTTATCATAAATATTTAGACACAAAAAAGCCTTAAGTGTT
This sequence comes from Fusarium sambucinum, assembly GCF_050947815.1. Taxonomy (NCBI): domain Eukaryota; kingdom Fungi; phylum Ascomycota; class Sordariomycetes; order Hypocreales; family Nectriaceae; genus Fusarium; species Fusarium sambucinum. The sequence goes on along the minus strand of NC_139293.1, from coordinate 8,094,863 downwards.
TGGAGTACAGGAATGGTTTGTGCAGAACCATGGGACTCTTGTTCACGTGCATGTAATCTTCATCATCGAAAACATTACTTTCAGTAGCTGTAAAGTAAGAAGTCTGAGCATGTACATATTATCATTTGGCAGTGGTCATAGGAAGAAATCTAGACCTGGCACCAGAAACCACCAGCAAACCAAAAACTACCCACAAGCGACGAGCCATCGTCGGTCACCATTCGTAAACTATCGTAGACGTGACCGGAGCGTGTGCAATCATAAACAACATGAATAAACCCGCACACCAAATAGGTAGCTGTCCCTAAAGCGTATAAAGTGACCTAATGATTTCGTCTGTTATGATCTCAATGTCAATTCATCTGATACCTGACATGCCCTCATTCCATTATCATTGCTAGTCACCGCACTCCTTTCATATAAAGTGCACCTTGTTATCTTCTTGCCACCTGACATGCAAAGGCTCTGATCGCCGTTATTGCTTTGGGTTGCATGCTTTTTGCACCCCGAAGCCCAGATATGGACCTTTCAGGCACCCAACCATGGAGTTGTGAATATAAAGATGCCTCAATTTATATATTCTCATAGCAATTATATACAAAAGCTATATAATCTTAGGTAAGAGTATGCTGCTATTAAAAGGAAGGGATAGATTGCGCAGAGTGCTTATTGTGGTCGGTATTAGAAACTCCTTAGCCTTGCCAACGGGCACTGTCAGTCACTGCCAGCCACTGCCTTCAGTTTTATTTTCCAACGAAACATTTCCTCGGTATAATAGTTGCCATAGATGAAAAGAAAATAGACGGACGATTTCTCATCTTTTCCTTACTTCCTCATAAACAGATAACCACCAAATACCTACATCGGAACATCAGAACATTGTTTGGCTCACAGGCCTCATCTATCATCAGGAGTGGACGCTGGAAGCACAACAGACGAAATCTATTAGGTGAGTTTATGCTCCTTAGGCCAGACTTTTAGGTTCTTTATTTCTATGCTCCAAGGCTTAGGCTTCCGACTTCGATGCGGCGCAAATATGTACTGAAAGTTGCTGACACCGTGATAGATAGAATCTTGCGTCCCAAGCCCGAGATGGCCAAATTTGGAGACCTCCCGGCTGAACTGGTCAACAACATTATCATCGGCCGCCTTCCTCGCAAATCTCTAGCGAGTCTGCGGTTGTGTTGGCCCCATCTCGATGGGATAATTCTTCCGCTCTTATTCCGCAAGATTCACATCACATTCGCTCAAAGGCGCATCGAAAAACTCAAGGCGGTTGCATCCTCCCCGCGCATCGCACCGCATGTTCAAGAGGTAGTCTTCTTCATCAAGTCTCTCCCTTCATGCGAGGAGGACGGTAACACAGATGACTACATCAAAGGATACTCTCAAGCAGTTCGCTACGATTTCTTTATGTGTGTTGATGCCATGCCAAACCTCCGGACATTCACATCTCAGCCAGCTCCCGAGAACCACCTCAACGTAAAAGAGGATATTGACGGCCTCTTAAATACAATTTTACCTGCTTTGTGCCGACCTTCTTGCATCACATCTCTTAGATGTGAGGATCCTTTGAAGTACATCTTTCGGTTGCAGGAGGAAGTCTTTCGTCTAGAAAGCAGTCAATCTTGAGGAGCTTTCCGTCCGCTGGAAAGGCAAGGTAATTGCGAGTCTTCCTTCTCTTCCCGGCCTGCAGCTAGAGAAGGTCTTCAACGTCAAGTTACCCCGTCTCAGGACCATCAAATTGGCATTCGTCCGACTCACCCTAGGCGACGAACCATTTCAGGAGTTCATAAAGCGGCATGCAGCCACCCTACGACACATCATGCTTTGCCAAATTGACTCGAACATTCCCGAAGTCATCAGATTCGCTGCAAGAAATCCTGAGGTTCAGCTTCACCGATTTGTTGTTTTTTCCGGACTATGATACTAGTTACCGACGGGTAAAGCCGCCGCCGGTATTGATTACAGAGAAATCGGTGTTGGAATACATCAACAGCAATAGTCCCGAGCATCAAAATCCATTGGTTCCCTTGGAAGCTTCCAGCCACGATCCTTGGGGGACAGTGAGTCAGAGGATATCGCCGGCGAGGTGGCCAGAACAAAACAACGGGTGGATGCGCGTCGCATGCAAGGAATGCGGCGATTAGATGTCTACAACACTGAATCACCGTCAGTGTCCATATGACCCTGAATCACTGTCTGATGTCTGCGACACTGAATCACTGTCGGTGTCCATGCGACCCGTCGTGGAGAGGTGCCAGGAAGGTCGATATCTGAACTTCAGGGTGCAGGACAACAACGGCGATCAGAGCCTTTGTTCACAACTCCATGCTTAGGGAGGGATGCCTAAAAGATGAGCTTGAGGGTACAAAAAACTAGCAACTACAAGCTACCATGGCGATCTGGTTGAGTTCCATAGCAATGTATAATAAAGAAAACGCTTTGATTCCACTAGCAAATAAAAACTATCATGACAAGTCTAACCCTCATCCAACGCCAAAAGTAAATCGTGGTTGTATCGCCGTTCTCCGCCCTCCCTATGTCAACCAAACCCGTTGCTTCGAGGACAATCCGCCAAACTATTGAGTATTATGTGCGACACCAGCACTAGCAGCACTCTCGCCAACCTTGACTTCTTCCTCAGGCACGCCAACGCCAACACTAGCTACACTGGCGATACTCTGTGCCGTCATGCCTCGGTCCCGATCGCCACCGGGTCGAATGAGTAGTCCCTCTCGTGGTCCTGCTATGCTTGCTCCTCCAGCAGGGGTCACGCTCATGCTCGTAGTGGTACTGACACTGTCACTCCTTGGCCGACTTGTATCACTAGCTCTTCGATGGCGAACCTGCCTCTCCAACTCCCTGATCTTTCGCTTCAAAACGTCATTCTCCTTCTTGGCAGTCTCGAGCTCGTTTCTGTAAAATGCTGTCTCCTCGTATCGCATGGTAGCTGGCATAAGTCCGGGGCTCAGTTGCTCGCTGAGACTTCCGGGTGTTGCACCAACGGAACTCGGTGGGATCGACGTAGGCGGGAGTCGCTGTTGTTGAAAGTAATTGGACGGGTCGAGGCTGCTGCTGTGTTGCGGTCCGGGAGAATTTGTTAGGCTCCTTCGGGAGGCGGTACTATCCTGCCGCGAGAGAGGGGTAGCATGCGAGGGGCGAGGAGCGTGGATCCGTGCTTCGTAGGACGATGACAGCTGCTGGCTGGCCATGCCCTGAGACGTGGTCGATGACGTTCGGTGGTGTCGAGCGGTGGGGATGGAAAAGCCTGCACCTGAAAGGAGAGACTGTTCGGCTACATCATGGGATGAGTTGGCAGCAGAAGTTGATGAAGTGTTGGACACGACCGAGGCGTTCTGGGCAGCTCGAAGAAGTGATAGCTCGCGAGATAAGCGGTTGACCTAGTAGATGTTAGAGTGGTACTAGAATAAATCGTCAAGTTGATGTACTTACAACAGCTTCCTGTTCCTTTTCAAGCTCGAGGTGAAGTTCGGCAGCGGTCAACGGACGAGGATGTCTTATCGGTCCAGGTCCAGTTCCAACGCCCAGCTCCTGGGAAGGCGGTTGTGAAGCGGTCAAGACAGGCGATGAAAACGAAGGTGAACGAGAATGGTTGACAGTGCTTTGGTTTGAGGGAAGGATATTTAGAGATGGCGAGACGGGACCTGGAGATGTAGCCATTGTTGCAGACTGGCGGCGAGATGCCGCGAGAGGAAGAGGTGAAGGCGGGACTGAGTTGAGGTCCGGCATGCCGGTCATCGAGATGTTCTTTTGGTTTCTAAGTGTTGGTTTTGGGTTGATGATGTATGAGCCGGAGACTAAATCTCAGGGTCTTGATAGAAAAGAGAAAAGAATGTTTCAATTTGGGTTAAGGTGTGTTCGGGAGATGTTCGAAAGCTCCCGAGCAGCTACTAAGGCCGTCCAAGCTTCCGGCTAGTGGGGTTCATGAAGCCATTGATTATGACACCGCCATATATCTATAGGGTAACCTCTTTACCAGTATTGAATGAGCTTAATGTTACCTATTGTGCCTGATGGCTGTGATAAAGATATATAGTACTGATGTTTGCAAGAAGTAATCTAGCCTCAGTTTTGATTAACTGGGCCATGTTGTTATCCCCTCTTATCAAGCCATGGCTTATCAAGGTTCATGATGAAGCTTCTCATGTAACAATAACATCCATCACAGCACCACGACAAAAAGAACAAAATAAATCAATTTAGATCAAACCAACGAGTAAAAAAACAGAGTATTATGAAGTAAATCAATTAATCTTGTCAATATTTGTCAACATTATCCAATACTCAAAGTAAGCATGATAAAACCTCCCAATTCAATCCTTGAAAGTGGGGTTTGGTGAGCTTCAAGCTCTGATTGATGACGGGTCACTAATCTTTGTAAAGACTCCGTAAACAATTCCTCATCTCGATCTCGCCCATGATGTAATCGACCTATGACGGCATACTATTCCACCTTCGACGTCAACTTGCAATCATTGTTTGTGCCCGTGATTTCTTATATCTACTAAACATCTGATTCTTTCTCTTCCTCTTCTACAATCATCTGAGACAATTCAACCACAAACTTTACACCCTTTCACCACCAAAACAACAACAATCATCATGCCTGAGGGACGTCAATCTCCTCCTCCCGAGCAACAGAGCGGTCGCCAGCAGCAGGATCCCCCTGCCTCTGGAAAGGGCATCAACGAGACCGATAACAAGGACCCCAAGGCTCAGCTTGAGGTAAGATTTCATCAATGTCTCGAGACGTGGGTGTCATGATACTAACCTATCCATGTAGAACCTCTCATCAAACCCCAAGGGTATCACCGACGACGAGGTCGAGAAGAAGTTCGCCAAAACCGAGAAATAGTCAGTCACCCCGAATGAATGGAGTCCACCGATCAATTGCTAACCTCTATCAGAATAAATGATACCACGATGGTAACGAATTGATGGAATTAGTGCATGGATAGAATTAATTAATCACGACTGAAATAATCATTATAACTGTCGCCTTTGCCTGTGTCTTGCTGCGTTAGTGATCTCTTATTCATTTACACTTGTGCTCGTATCGTCCCCCATGTTTGTTCGTAATCGCGAAAGTACCTCATCGTATAATTAATTACCCCCGGAAAACATGACCAGTAGAATGATCAACCGGATGACTTACCTTACTCTAAACATATCGGTAAAAGCCCACTGCGACATATTGAATCACACAGAAAGACCCGGTTAAAAAAAAAAAAAAAGTTGTATTAATCGATTGTGGCGTGCGTAAAATTCGTAAAAATTCGTTAACAGGCTAAACAAAGCCACAATAATACTATCTCATCAGGGCTACAAAAGAACATCCACCTTGATTAACATTTCCTCCAATTTTGATCGTTTAGTGCTTCTCACCAGACTCGGGAGCGCTCACATTGGGACCGTTGTCCGCAGAGGCAGCAGGAACTGATGTTCCCAGAGCACCGTGACCAGCCTCAGGAGCGGGGGTATCAGAAGTCTTCTCCTTGCCAAAGACCTTCTCGAGACCAGCAGCCTTGTAAGCACTTCCACCATGCTCCTCCTTCTTGAGATCAGCAAGACGACGAGCCTCGGCGTGAACCTCTTGGACCTGTCGGCTGCCCTCAGTGTAGAAATCGGCAATCTTCTTGCCGGTGGGTGTGTTGGAGGCCTTCTCAAAGTAAGAGCTCAAGCCAAGCCACAGGCTGTTGGCACGTTGGGAGATTCCGTAGCTCTCATCGGTGGCCTTGGCCCGGTCTGTGGCGTGGTACTTCTCGTCGAGACCCTTGAGGGTGGAGAAGAAGCGGTTGGTGACACCATGAGTGGAATCGAGGTCAAGAGCGCGCTGGATGGCGGCATCACCTACGACGTAACCGTGGGCGAGGTACTCAGCCAGGATACGGGCGCGGGGCTTCTCCTCTTGGGTGATCTCGTCGGAGTCGCGATCAGCGTTCTTGGTTGTGGGAACATCGTCGTCACCATCGGCGGTGGCGCTGGTGACCTCAAGATGGTTTGTGCCGAGCTGGGTGTTGTTGAGGAGGAGAGCAGTCTTCTTGGCGGTCTCCTTCTCGAAGATGACCTCTGCGGACTTTGTCTCGCCCTCCTGAGTGACCTTGAGATCTTGGATCTTGCCGCTGGACGATGTTAGCTTGGTTTTGCAAGGAGATAGAGAAAGGGGACGGGTCTTACCAGAAGCTGAAGAAATCCTTGATCTCGCCGTCGCTGGTGGCGGGGGCGATGTTCTTGACGTTGATAGTAGAGTTGGCAGACATGATGAATGTGTGTTGTGTTGTTTTGTTAGGGGTATCAAACTTGTGAGTAAAAAGGTACGATATGCAAGTGATGAAAGGGGAGGCAGCTGTTTATAAACTAGCAAATGGTTCAGTAGGAATGACGACACCAAGAATGATCGTGACGAGGCAACCAGGCAGTGTATCTATTTGTTTCTGTGGCTTGGCTGGGAATGGGACTGACCGGAGCTGGAGCTGCGAGCTTCTGTGGAGGGGAACTGGACTGCGGGGCAATTGAGCGACGTCATCAGAGGGAGCCAGTTTGATGGCATGATGTGCACGTGAATGCTGTTGAAGAGTACATTTCACTATACACGTCATAGGCCGATGAACAAGTACCCTTTAACAGATCATTAATTGTTGGGATTGGCATTCTCAAGAACAAACTAGAAGCTGTCATTCTGTGGCGAGGTGATGAAACAGTCTCAGACCAAATCAAGTTGCAGATGAATGAAGTTTCTTTTCACATGTCAAGACCCTTTTTTTCTTTTATGATGATCTTGGCTGATGATCATTTATTCTTGTTATTTCCGTACTATATTCATTGATACACCATGTAAATAAAGTCATGAGATATTCGTCTACGCGTCTTGACACGCGTATCTGACGATGATGCATTTACTATGGCGTTTTACATTTTGACTGTCCTCTATGCAGAGAGTGTTTGCAATGTAAACGTGACCTCTCTGAGACCTTTTATGTGTTGGGTTTAGTACATATCTTCATGGGCGCTAATTGTTCCCGTCCTGCGGGTAAGGTACAGTAACCGTCCGTTCCTAGACGGCGTCTGGGTTCTAAATTAATCTCTTTGACGCATGACGCATAAAGGGCTGAAAATTACGAGACTTTATTACGGACATGAGAGTTAAGAGTCGTGATAGTTCCATCTTCAATAAAATCGTACAATATTGAGTGATTAAATCCCACTTATACCATCGATTTAGTGAAAAAAAAGAGGCCCAGACCATCGGCTCTTCATCACCGCCTTTATCTCTTACCTTGCCAACTAACACGTATCCATTCTATCGCATCAAACCCCTGTCAATCAAGCGCTGATGGGATTTTTCCCAATGCGACTGTTCAATTTAGTGGTAAATTAGTTTTCATCCCATCCTCCATCAATGTGCGACAAACCCTTACTTCGCAGGGAGATGACTATGCTATAATCGATAGTAGTCATGCGATAATAATATTCGCATTATTAGAGTTAAACACCATTCGTATCAAATACAGACACCATCAACCATCACGAGATAAAAACGCCTCCAACGAAAATTACCGCTCGCCACTTCTCTATTTTTTAATCCTCTTCCTCATCTGGCAAAGTACATCACCTAAGCCCACTCTCCCGCTTCTCTAGACAAGCGCTGAGGGTCACACGCCAGGTTGGCGATCGACTTTAAAGACCAGGGTCTTTATGATCCTTGTTCCTTAACTAGGATCGCCTCTTTTTTTCCCTCTCCCTTTCTCATTCTGTCAAGAACGGAACAAGAAGAAAGGGGAAATACAGAGAGAAAAGGACACCTGGCAATACGAGGCTTTCGCAAATATAAACCTTAACATCACTGTGTGTGTGTTCAGCCAGATCTTACTGCATATGATTATTGATTACAGGTCAGGTCAGGCCAGCCAGGGCAAAGAAAAAAGCCCCCTCTCGTGTTTAAACGAGATCCATCACGGGCTTCAAGGCGGTCTAAGCGGTTGGGTTCTAACGCCTCCCCCAGAGACCAGACCGCATTGAAGCGAACTTGCAACCCTACTACTATTAGACTAACATCTAACCATGCCATGAAAGGGAAGCAGAGCACACCACCATAAGCTTTTTCCCACTCTCTTTTGTTTCGACGCCAAGGAAACAAACTAGTAACGGTCCAGGTAAAAAAGGAAGCCATATTCCCAGTTTTTGGGGACAGGACCTCGTCTCTTTTTTCCTCTATCCTTGTTGGTGATTTCATTTCACCGCTCACCTTTTTCTTTTTTGGTCACTCGAGTGTTCTCTCTTTTACACATATCGCTTCAAAGGAGGATCAAAAAGAATATACACATCAGTCATTTCTTATTTCAGGGCTTGTTACATATCCAGGTATGTGACGTGCATGTCTCTCGTCCATGGTTTGTGACTAACAAAATAACCAGAAACTACCATGCCTCTTGTTCCAAGCTCCGCACCGCTGCCCGGCAGTATGACCACATTTGCTTACTTGCGTGAGCAAAAAATACTCAACATCGTCTACGTCGGCCTTCTCGTGGTGGAAGTCCTCATGGTTCTAGGCGTCATCTCCGTCGCCCTCGTCAAGCGAGTCAAAGCACACCGACGACCCAAAATGACACGACCAGTCACACCTTTAACAAACTATCCGCCTCACCAATACATGCACATCGGAAACGAAAAGTCAACAACATTATGACGAATTGAGGACATAAGAGATGGAGGGGAGAAAGACCAAAAAGTTGGCGGTTGATCAAACTCAAAGAACGACATCACTACATTTTATTCCTTTGTTCACGACACAACATTCAGTTTTGAAAAGGCTCATTCACTGTTTTCCGGAAACAAAAAGGGGACGGAGGTTTGGTTGTTCATGATTTACGCAGGGTTTCAGTATGCACAATGCGTTTGTTCACTTGGAGCGGGACATGATGATTTACGACTATATATACCCAGATTTTGTTAGCTAATGCAATTTACTCTTTTTTATGTTAACTATTCGTCCCTCACAGAAGTTTGATACTGACAGAGGCGCACTATTCACAAAGAGTTGTACGAAATACTAACGACATCATGGCTATTTTCTCACAATTGATCGCCGCAGACGTGGATAAGCCCAGTCTCTGGCAGCCCAGCCCCAAGCGTAAGTGCCCGCACTGCGAGTACTATCCCTATCGTCAAGAGAAAAAGGTATGCGAGGTTTGCGAGTTCAAAATGGGCGAAAAGGGCGTGAGAACCTATTTTGAGAGTAACGAGAAGAACTGGGTTGTGTACCACCTCGTTCGACAAGGAGAGCTACCAGCCAGGTCTATACTCGAGGATCACATGCGCACGCGACTTGTTAAGGAGAATCGCTGTCGACGACTTTCATGCGCTGTGGAAAGAGTATCCGTCTACGCCCACTGCGAGCCATGTCGAAAGATGCTCACCAGAAAAGTTGCTGACATGAAGGATCCGAGGGCTGCTCCAGAAGCAACTGTCGCTCGCCTTAGAGCTCTTGGTTACTCCGAGACAGGGTTTGCCATGAGGATTGCCAAGAACGAGACTTGGATTCTTCCCGAGGACTGGACATGGGAGAGTTCACTGGGTCAGTTTGTGCATCCTGATCGCAAGATCTACAACGGGAACTTGGATCCTGAGGAGATGGTATGATTCGCAGTTTTGTTTTGCAAAATGTTTGAGGTCGATCATCCGATGGGCTGGCCCCGTCGGAGTCGTGAGACTTCAGTGAGTCATGACGAGGTCTCCAATGCGATGCCGACTATCTAAGCACGACTGTCTTTTAACCTGGGAATCTTTGCTAGTCGTGACTGAATTCGGAGTAGAACCTAGAGCTGTTGAAGTATTGCTTTAGGCGTAAATTACATACTGCCTAGTCCATTCCTTTGTTCTCGTGCCATTCTTTTCGTAGCTAGGTAACTAATGAATTGACATCTTAGCTCAAACTTGTATCGCAAGACCATTCCATACCGTGATAGGTTTTCTTATTAAGTAACAGATCTATCCTTCAACCATACTGAATCGCTACTTTAGAGACTGTATCTTTATATATATATATATATATGTCATCAACTCACTGTCTAGTCCTTTATGTATGTAGCCACCATCAGCACAAAGAAACGTGTAGAAGTCAGTTTCCGATTGACACAACCACTGTGGTTTTGAGGATACGATTAACCTCAAGAAAAGAAATTGACTTTATTTGTATTTACGGTAGCAGAAAGGTTGGCATAAGCTCACCCACTAATTTCGTCTCTTATGTTTTCCAACGACCAATTTGTTTGATATGTCGGCACATGGCCGTCGTGACTGTCGTGACCAATATATCTATTTCGTTTGCTCATGGCCCTCAATTTTGGCATACTTTGCAAGCATAGTGCAAAGACCCCCACCGGGGCCATTCAGATGTCAATCTCTCCGGGCTCTCTACTGCAGTCGCCCACAGGTCTGTATAATGATCAATCTCTGATCTATCTCGTTCAGAAGCCGATTGCCAGTCATCACAGCCGATGGGTTGATGGTGCGAAAAGGGATCCACGGCTTCACTTTCAACGCCCTCCCCATTGTTGATAAAGGCAAGGATCTCTTGCTCAGGTATTATTTGGGCTGCCATAGTTTGATCCTCTTCCCAAGGGCCCAAACCGACACTCTCAGATACGCAAACTGAGAACCTGTGTAACTTTATAGACCGGTCGGCGGCCGCAAACCTAACCACTTCTAAAAGCCCAGTTTCGGTTCCGGCGCAGTTGTAGAGAAGAATGTGTTGCAGCGTTTCTGCACGCTTTGCAAGCAATTCGTTGAAACATTTGACGGAAAAGGCCAGGTTCACAAGTTTGAGTGTACTCAAATGTTTAAATTCCAGTGTATGGAGCCCTGGAAAGATGGATGAATCTCTAATATCGTGTTTAACTTCGGAATCGGGGTCGGTCGAACGCAGAGACAAAACTCGGAGCTCCTTGGCAGCAAAGATTACATCAAGCATATGGGCTTGCAACTCTCTTCGATGGAACTCGGATGATATGGCTGAAGGAAGAGTAGCACAAAGATCGAGCTCCTTGACATTACGCAGAGCGAATGAATCGAGCCTGACCCTTAGTGAACGGAAAGCTTCGATCAACCCCCTATAGTACGCAAGCGGGTCACCATCGAAGTCACTTTCAGGCCTTGTATCTTCCATGATGATACTCTTGCATAAAAGACGAATAGACTCGATTTTCGACCCAAAACAGAGCATAGCTGGCACAAGGAAGTTGTCGAAAACCTGAACAAGATCCAACTTGGTAAATTCGTCGGTGAGGAATTGGCGGTCGCTGAAGAAAAGGCGTCCAAGTGGTGGTGTCGAATCCCCGCGCCACAGATCACCTTGTGACTGCGAATGATGTAGCATGATGGTGGTAAAGGTCCTGAGATTGACCATAGCGTCTAATCCCTCCAAGAAGAGTGGGCGGAAATTCGGGATAGCATCACCAGAGAGAAAAGCTTTCAACCAAATCGGTGAGCTGTGAAGCTTTTCCGTATGGCATAACGAATGCCATCGTAGAATACGAACATGGATCGCCAAATGTGGCGAAGAGGATATGCCTAGGAATTGAAACTGTTAAGCTTGCATCTCTTTTTAGATTGACAGCAACACGCATACCTAGAAATTGAAGCCGGTGTTTCTCTAAGAAAGACAGTCGTACGACACTGAAGAGTCGAGGGAGAAGGACTGGTTCGTCGAGAGAGGGCCAAACAAGGCGCATAGTCCCAAGCGCTCGGCAGTCTAGATACTCCAGGACATTGTACAGAAGCTCTTGCGGAAGATTATGGAGACTCGTCATGGCGCTGTGAATCACTGAAGGTTTGATTGCCGTAATTCACTAATTTTTTATTCTAAGCCAGGTTTGCAGTTCAAGTTGAGTATGACGAGACGGTTAGTTTATCTTTTGATATGTAATAAACAGAATAGACGCGAATTGTTGTAGTGCAAATGATGAGAGGAAGAAGTTGCATGCCTGGGAACAGTTGACCTGCATGGGTAATCGGAGGTCATCACGTGCTTGGTTGGATCTTAGTAGGCTACCATTCAATGATTGAGAAGCTGAAAAAAGATCTCTCAGACATGTACTTAAGAACTTATTTCTATATCTTCGTAGCTACCTAGTACTGAGGCCTATTCTGAGAATGTTAATCTGACTTCCACCTCTTCCCGAGACCCATGTTTTTCTCTAATATCCTCAAGAGGCCAGTGGATTTACATTGCCCATGAACCTTAACTGAAACCCAGTCTTTTTCGGTATACTCAGGACATTTAACTACCTATCTAGATATGAGTTTGGTCTATTTCCGCAGATCTAGAACTCGATATGTCATAGAAATGAGATTACTCACATAATAACTAAAATTCACGACAAGTTCACACAAGCTATGACTGGCAAAGTAACTTCCTAGCTGTCAACATAGCAACACATGAACTCTATGATGTGGGCTATGACTGATAGAAAAAGCTTTTGGAAATTTAAATAGAAAGTCTTTCTACCCTGCAATATTTACAGACACCCGAATACCCCCGTTGAACCATGATCGTTCACAGTCGACTTGACTTACACAACCCTCACACTAGCCATGATGACACGACAACACCCCATCATATCGTTTCAAAGACTCCCTTACGATATCCATTTCGAAATCGGAAAACATTTAGAGTACGGAGATATTCTTAGGCTAGCGGAAACAAACCGATACTTCCATGATGTCCTCAACCCAAGGACAATCATAGGCGCAGAGAAAGTCCTCGGATTCGTCATCAAGCGCGATAGGCATCTCTACAAAATAGGCGTCGAGATTTTTGCTTGCAGAAACTGCCTGAGATTTCTACCAACAAAGAAATTTGTATTTTCAGCGACCCATTACGGCCCGTTCTGCCTTGACTGTACTGCAGCTTTGAAAGTATGGCCTCATTTGAAGCCGGCCGAACGCGCAGACTGTGCGTTCAAATACTACTTCTGCCATAATTGTGGAGAGTATGGGACTGAATCTGAAAGATGTCATGGAGAACGAATTGTTTCCGACACCGATGAAGCTGAAGCTGAAGCGGCCATGACTCTTTGTATGCAACCGCGGCGGCAACGACAGCGGTTTGAGAAACTCCCTGCATGGGTGTTGGCAAAGATATCATCATTCTTAGACTTTCTAGATGTTCTGAATCTTGCTCAAGTCAGCCGCGAACTGAACAATGTGGTCAAACCTAACGAATGGACCCCGTTGCACCTGCGATATCGATTCGTTGCTGAGAAATGGACAAACATGCAACCCACCAGGTTCCACGTGTTTCCCTGTTTTATATGCTACAGGATTCTTCACCGTTCACAATTCACGACATGGTACTGCTATAGGGCTCTATACTACCCTCAGGAGCTTTGGACAATGTGTTGCGAACCATGTCTACAGCTGGCATCGTGCAGCTCCAAGAACCCGATAGCGGTAGAGCGTCGGCGAAGAGAAAAGTGTGATGCATGCGGATGTGCTAAGTATGTACGAAAAGCATGCGGTAACTGCCAGGAGAAGAGGCTAGGGGCTTGACTTAGCTGAACCTATGTTACAAGATCTGGATACGCCAATGAATTAGACAATCCATGGAAGTTTTTATATGTCACCATAGCCGTTCTACTCAGTGAATGGTAGTCTAACAAGACACGTACGCGATGAGCTCCAATTACTGATCCTCAGAGCACCAGAAAACTTGACCACTGAAAGTATAAGAGATAAAATTAGTAGGTCAGTTTATGCTCTTTTGAATGTAGTTTTAGACTAATTATTTTTATACCCTAAACGCCAACTGCCAAGGTTTGCCGCGGGAAAGTGTTGACTACCAGACATTCTGCAACGGATCCCACAAGCTCGGAAACAATTGATCAAGAAAAGCATCATCAGACATAAAAAAGTTGGAAAAGTCCTGTGGTTCTTCTGCACTTGGATCTTCGGGCGGAGTAATGGCCAGAAGCTTTTCCACAACTTCGGTATGTTGAGCCAAACATATATCGCCAAGATCCCAAGCATGTTTCTCCTTATGCGAGCGAAGAGTAGATAAGAGGTCGGAAGCAATCTTTAATGAAGAGCTTTGAACAAGCCCCGAAGTAGAGTTCTCCGTCTCTAGAGCGCACCGAAGAAGGAAGCTGACCGTCGTGGAGAGTGCAAAGGCGCTGCTTGGGAGCCAAAAGTCTGCAAGGTGTTGTGCCTGTAATTCTTGCACCAGAATGAGGATATCTTCTGCAGTTCTTCTAGCCTGCATGTAGCAATTTAGAAGGCGGCTATCGTTAGCCTCACGGATGCGCTTCTCTTCTTCAAGGTCAATTCTCTGGGATAACAGCCTGACGGTCAAATATGACAGGCGTAGGTTTGCTGCACCGGGAATTGCCAGATTCGTTCCACGAATGACGACCCGACGGATGTCATCGCTAAGATTTTCAACCCAACTATTCAGTGCCAGCTCCAGGCGTGTCGTGTATCTGGGATCGTCCGCGTTTCTAAGTCGATGGACATGCCTCAGATGCAAGTCCAAAACTTCTGTAAGCCCCACAAGCGCGATGTATATGGTGGCTTTGAGCATTTTGTCTGATGATGCACCTTCTTCGCAGAGGTTCTCTGCGAGTGGTTTGGGCACATCGTTCAGACTCGAGGAGATGACGGGAGGTGTTCCATGTGCTAAACTCAACCTGTGAGCGCGTTAGACTGACGGGGATGAAGTTGATCAAGATGTCTACACACCACTTGTCATGAATCAAAAGTGCCCACCAAATTCTCATCCGTAGGTTCTTCTCGGACTGTGGGATCTCCCATGGTATCGGGCTATGATTCAAGCCCAGCGAATGCGCCATTGCTACAGAGGAGGCGAACAAGACCCCATTGCCAATGAGAGAAGTCACTTCGCGCCCACCAATATTCAATATGGCAGCTTCAATCACAGATATGCCAGGAGACCTGTGGATTTGCGAGTAAATGGCTTCGGTAGCCAGATTCCAGATAAATCGTCCATCAGGACACCTGTGACGGGACAGGGTAGGAGAGCTATTCCAGAAGACTATCGAGTGAGCGTATAAACAGCTGAGTAGCGCGGGAGATATGCTGTCTTTCTTCTCCCTGTACTGTTTACGGAAATGTGCTTCATCAAGTAGAGGGAAGGACGAGTTGACCTTTTCGAAATAACTGAAGACGTCAGCAGTGTCATGCATCGTTCTGCTATTGACTTACACATCTAAAACACCACTGGCAAAGGGTTCCAGTATCTTCTCGATCAGTTGAAGTCTTTCCTCTGGGAAGGTACGATTTGAGTCTAATCCCACCGGTCGCTTCTGGACCATGGTGAACAGGACAGGGCGAGATCTGTTTCCCGGGACTGGTCTGACAATTCGCGACCCTCGTGCTGAACTAGGCATTGCAGATAGGTAGTCTGATAACACCTGGTTATCTGATGTCACTGTCGGTCCAACTATATGAAGATTATGCTGCTGTTCATCGTTGGATCCCAGTGCCAATGGCGACTCCTCAGGTTGAGCATCTTGTTGGGGTGGCCATTCTGTGTTTCTAGAAGCCAATGGAGAGATAACCGGTGCTACGCTTCTTGCAACTGTGTCTTGAATAGATCCATGATTTGATGTTGGTATTGGGTCCGGTCCTATACTCAGTGTGGACTGCTCAATAAGGGAGTCATCTAACACTGACGCAGGTCCCGGGTGGGAGCCGTCGCGTAGGGTTTCAGCAACCGAGGTGCGGGAGTCTCGTTTTGCCCGTCGCCTTGTTTTGGGAGTTGATGATGGATCTAGTACTCTAAATTTTTGGGGATACACACATTCAGTGCGATGTGCTCGGCACATAAGACAAGCAGCTTCGCCCGATTCATCGGATTGACAGCGGGATTTGCGCTTTCGACAGGGAACACAGGCCGGTCGGAGATGAGATCTATATGGGCGCATCTTCTACTTCTTGTCGTGGCTGTTTTTTGGAATCAATCGTTGGTTGGGAAATCTTTCCGCGGTATTAATGATGATGTTGGTGAATGTTGAGAGGTGGGTTTCCCGCGGGAAATGACCGAACAGTTTAATTACAGTGCATATAATACTGTTGTATGGACTATAGGCCTCATGCAGCTAGTATGACAGGCAAGCTTTCACGATCAATGAGCTCTCCGACACGACATGGAACAATAGAGAGTCCTTTCTCTATATATCATCAATTGAAGATGCTAGCATGACTCAGCTTAGACAAACGAGTCAATTAATATGAATCTGTGAATTCCTGAACTGTAGCCAATACACCCAGTAGCTAACCTACATTAACAAACATGTGCTTCCAAGACCTCCTTTGGAGATTCCTTGTCTACTTTGTGCCAACAAAATTCTGTTTTATCCTTCCATATTCTGACCGCGAATATTCATGGCACATCCTCAACTATTATCTTCCAATGCATGTGACCAAAACCTCTAACAAACGCTGCACCATCATGACGGTGAGATATAGAAACTTCCACAGTTTCCGACACAGTGGGCTTGACTCAGTGACCTTTCAAGGCACAATGGCCTTCAAACCACAAGCCATCTTTGCAGTGGTGGCTAGAGTAACAAGACGACCAGAACACAGGCTTGGGCGACGCAAGCTGCGGCTTGTCGGTTTGGCTCGTTGGCTAGCTATAAATTTAACCAGCACGAGGCTCATGTGGAACCAAGTCTGGCATATAGATCGTATAGACGAACGAAAATAATTTGAGGTCTTGAGTATACCTCAAGAGTGGGATGCTCCTAGACTGTTTGTTTGACGAAAAGAAAGAAGAGTTGTCAAGGAACGTAGCGAAATGCTGGTGATTTGCCAGCACCATTAGCCAAAGCCGTCATGATGGTAGCACGCGTTTCAAGCCAGCTCGAAGACGACGGAAACATGGCAAAATGGCCCTTGATTCGAAGTGCAGATGTAGTCATGCCGCTCAGATGGTGTCATGATGACAGGTCTTCACCCTAAAAACATGCAAGTACCCTCGTCCGTTTCACAGGTAGCGATGGCGACGACCAGCCAGAGAGAGTCTGCAACTCAGGGAGATTGATGGACTCCAGTACCGGGAGGAGCATTGGGCAACAACAGAGACCTTCTCGTATGATGACAGGGTTGTGGCTTGTTGTGTGTAGTTGTTTAGTCCACGATGATCGGCGATCCAAGCTAAAGTTCGGATGAAATATGACTATGCAGGGAACGTGCCCAGGAAATGCGGATTTGGTTTGGTTGGAAATCGAGTGAGCACATAGGACTGATAGACAGCAGTCGAAGGACGAACAGATGGCCAGTGATAACCTAGACCGGATGACTTTCAATGTTATGGTGAGAATGGCAGATTTCCTCGAAACCGAACCAAAGGTCAGGCAGAGACTAGTCTCTGAGCACCGTGGTTGATGCGGCGGTGCTCTTCCCGGAATAACCATGAGTCCAAGCAGAAGAGTACCAAGATGCCGTTCAACGAGTCATCCAGGATTCAGACGGATGAGCTGCAGTAGAAGCAGCAGAAAGGGACCGACACGCCGAGGGCTAGAACTAAGACGGCAGAATGAGAGCTCTGTTCGTAGTGGCTTGATGCTTGCTAGACAGTCGAAGCTAACACGGTAGAGGGGCCTGGGATTAGTGTAATCACTAGTTAGTCACCCAACCAGAGGTGGCCAGCATTCAGGTGCTGACGCCGGTAAGGCCTCCATCCGAAATGACTGGATCTGGTAGAACAGGAGGGTTGAAGACTGTCTGTATGTGATGGTTCGATGTCTGATAGATCAGGAAGACCGAAGACCAGATATTACCAAAGGGGGGTATCGGGTCTGAGTGCTCCAGGTTAGAAGGCTTGATAGTTGATTCACAAGCAGGAGGTACCTCTTCGACCGTAAGAGGTGTCAGTGGGATAACTCTGTGCTGACTGAGTGTCGTGATGACGGAGTGCCGTGATTGAGGGTCCGATGGGCGGGGAAGACCGAATGCGAGATAATATAACAGGGGGGAGGGTCTGACGGCGACAGCTCTGTTTGTGGTGTTTGATTCACGAGGAAAGTCGAAGGCATAACGCGACAGGGGAGTTCTGACTCTCCGTCCCGGAGACTCTGTGATGAATGGAAGTCCGAAGGGTCAGGAAAACCGAAGACCAGCTAATACCCCAGGGTGGGTGCCAGCTCCGTCTGATAGCACGGCTCTGTCCGTGATGAACGGATATCAGATAGGCCAGAGAGACCGCAGACACAGATAATACCGCAGGATGGGTGTCGGGTATGTCTGTGATAGATCTGTCTGTGGTGACCGAGTACTGCAATGACTGAGTGCCGTAGTAACTGAGTACCATGGTGACAGAGTGTCTGATCGACCAGGCAGGCCGAACACTAGATCATATGACAGGGGTGGTGTCGGGGCCAGGTGCTTCAGAAGTAGCTTGACAAGGAATGTCGAGGTTAGAAGGCTTGAAGGCTTGCTAG
Organism: Fusarium sambucinum; assembly: GCF_050947815.1. NCBI lineage: Eukaryota > Fungi > Ascomycota > Sordariomycetes > Hypocreales > Nectriaceae > Fusarium > Fusarium sambucinum. The sequence continues at coordinate 8,076,381 of NC_139293.1, read as the reverse complement.
TTGATCCATGTGGAGGAGGTACCTCGTCGGCCACAAAATATATCAGTGTGATGCCTCTGTGCTAATTGAGTGCCGTGATTGGGGGTCCGATCGACCAGGAAGACCGAAAACCAGATATTGTGACAGGGGGTGTGAGAGTCTGCCAGTGACAACTCTGTCTGATGACTGAGGGTCGAAATCGAATCGGACACCGGACAGCCAAATGCTTACAGGCCCGGAGGGCCAAAACTATTGTGACAGGGGGTGTGCCCGGGCGGGAGCTGGGGTCGCTCCGTTTGGGCTTGTCGTGCCACACCAGCCGAGGTGCCAGTGCTCTAACCTTGTTCAGCGCCTAGGTAGTCCTGGATTGCTTCGAGAATACGAATTCCCTCCTCGGTCCAACCCAAGGCATTGGCACGAGTCGCCATCCGGTACAAGGTACCGAGGGCGTGAGGGAACATCCTACGCAAGCAATGGAGCTGACCTAGCGTGAGGAAGATGAGCAGCACCTCATAGGGCGGCTGGCGCCAGAGAGCGAGGCAAAGAGAGATCTGTCAAAATGTTAGCACGTGACCTCTAGGGAGATGCAGAAGATGATAGTTACAATGTTCGCTGTTAACGCTGCTTTTTAGGTTGAGAATCTGGGCTTGAAGAAGAAGAAAAGAAGAGGGGATCTCCATTCTGGCAGACGTTTAGGTATACTCAACTTCACTCGTGGGAGTACCTTCCGTTGAGTAGCAGCTCTTGAAGCAGCAAGAACACGCCATACTGCATGGGTAAGGCAAGAGACACAGGGAAACTCGCCGTTTTGTTGGAAGTCACTATTTCTCGACGGAAGGACACGGCAGAAACGGGCTCTGGAACTTGCCCAAGATCCAGGGGTAAGTAATGTGCACCTCCAAAGGCAGGAACACCTTCCGTCAACTAGGAATAGCAACAGGGCTACCTTTGGGGAAGTCAAGGCATGTCACTGGGTAATCAAGTATGATTCTGTTGCTGGGCGCAAACAGGTGCCTAGGTAGGTATGAGAAAATCATCATGTATTGATCTAATCTTCTATCTGTTGTCTCTCCAGGAGTTGAGGGCCATTAGTCGGCCTTGTAGGCGGGAGTTCCATACCGGCGTCCCGAGCTGTCAGCAGACCACTGGCCAGGTACGAGACGCAGAAAACAATTAGCAATTGTGTCCGCCCGTTGAATGGCAGAAACCAATCGCACAAGATACTGATGGTCGATCTTGATCGAGAACAACTACACGCATGTACCGGTGCTCCTGAATAGTACAATCGGAACAGTATGCCCAGGAACTGGTTAAAACATTGTCTGTGTGAGAGGTAATACCAGAAAGCGGAGGCATAATTGCAACCCCTGGGTGCGGGAGCTACTGGCGTGTATCGAAATATCCAACCAGGTCGCACAGGTCCTCTTCTGTAAAATACAGCCGCAGTCCCGGCGACTTGAAGAATGTCCACAATGAAATCTACGACTGAAGACATGTGGTGTTTTCTTGGTGGTGTTTTCTTGGTGATGTTTTCTTGGTGGTACTGCTGGTGGTGTTAAGATAATGCTTTTCTTGCGTGAATCTCTTGCTTGGGTGAGTGTTCGGTGACTCCGTAGAAGAATCGGTGAAGATAGCAAAAGATTGAAGTGGGTAGCTGGGGGTTTGGTTTGTAGAGGTGAAGTGCAGGTTTACTTGAGGACGAACATGGGTTCCTTTGGCTCTTTATATATAGGAAGACGCGCACTTTGAGTTTAATCACTCCTGTAAACTCTGTAACTTGTAGACTTGGACTATTGGGTTTGATTTCACATGGCATCAGGAATATTAACATTTGGGTTACAGTAGGTGAGAAAAGTTAGCATCCTAAGTCTTGGGGTTTAGAAAATAAATAATCTAAGAACTATAATCTAAGAAACATAAACTCGCCTACTACTTTCGTCTCTTAGGCTTCAAGCAGTCAAGTTCTCTAATACCCATCTCACAAGAGATCCAACCATAAAAGACCTTGTCTACAATCACAGTGGTTTATCGTAGCTCAAATGTTTAGTAGTAGCCGGCTCTTGCTTACATGGCAATTTAAAAACAGCAGATTCGCAATTCTTCTGGACTGGGGAAAGCTTTTATTCTGCGTTAATACTTGAAAGCTTCCTTCTTACTAAGTTTGCACAGAAGCCCAATCTTCTCAGCAATAGCCCCTTCTAGAACATAAAACAAAGGCTACATGCTAGAAGATGTCCAGAAATAACGAATATATTAAATTTTAAAACCTGGTTTTTAATTAAATCCACTCAACTATTATCAGAGATTTTGCAAAAGCTGCAGGCCCACCACAAAAGAAAGTTCTCGGAGGGGTTCCTCATCGTGTGCTGCAAGACAGTGACAGTATGAGTAAGAGCATGAGATGTCAAATCCTTCATCTTATTTGGTCCTCAAGTTGAGTAATTCTTAACTTATGGTGTTTAAGTATGGTGCAATGAGATAACTTGTATAATTAGTTGTGCTGGACCAGCAGTGTGCCCATGTCTATCCTACATAGACTTCAGTAAATACACCTCCAGACAGTACGGCGCTGTTGTGCATAATACTATGAACGCAAAAGCATGCGACCACATGAGGCATATCACCTTACAAGAACTTCTCCAAAGACTTGGCCGTATCGACAATTGACTTCTCAACCGGGTAAAACTCCTGTCCTGTCAACTTGACAGTCTTAGAAGTGTCAAGGATCTTTTCCTTGGGAAACGCATAACCGGGATAGTATCCCTCGCCAGGCTGTCCAACCTTGATAATGTCCTGCCTATCAGGATACGCCTTGCGAAGAACATCCGCAGCAGCTTGAGGTGGTACCATGCCGGCTGTTAGTAAGAACCGCTCTCCGTTCGCCTTTTCAGCATGGTCGACACTGAACACAGCAACTCGGGCGACATCACGAACATCCACATAGCTAGGGTTCGGGACTAACGGCTCGGGAATATCCTGGCCTGAGAGTACCTGCCAGATGAAGGCAGTCGTGCCACCAATCTTGGAGAGTGAGTCAAGGGCTGGCTGTGGTCCCATGACGAAACTGCAAATTCATTGTTAGTTATATAAGAATGTGGACTGGGGAGTGAGGTCACTTACGTAGGGTTGAGGGCTGTCATTGTGAAAGACGGCTTCTTTTCGTCGCGAAACTTCCAAAAGGCTCGTTCGCTGGCGACTTTACTCGCAACGTAGATCAATGGACCGGGCGACTCTTTGCCGAGTTTCTTGACTGCATCCAAAGCAGCATCGTTCCAGTCGGCTTCCGTGACTCGGTTTGAAGGTGGGTTGCCAGAGCCGCTTATGGCAGCAATAGACGACATCAAAACAACTGACTTGATTGACGGCTCAGTGATAGCAGACTCCAGAACGCCCTGGGTGCCTTTGATGGAAACTTCAAGAACAGGATCGGGGTCTGTGAAGCTCAGACTAACTGCGGCAGCTAGATGAAGGATTGCATGCACGCCTAGTCTCGTTAGAAGTTATTTGTAATTGGTGAGCCTAGTGACATACCCTTCACAGCGGCATCGAAAGCTCCAGGAGCAACAATGTCCGGTACTTCGACAATCTCGAGGTCGCTTCCATATGAAGAAAGAGCTTTTACAAGAGAATCTCCGGAGGCCTTGGATCGGACAGTGCCTCGAACAGCATATCCTGCTTTGAGAAAAGCCTCTACAACACTGCCGGCGATGTAACCATTGGCGCCAGTCACCAAGACGATGGGCTTATCAGACATGATGGGATAAATATAGATTTAGAAGTTGATTGAATAGTATTGACGGTATATTCCTTGTGATAGTCCTATTCTCCAAAGAGCCGTTGCTGTCATTTTATATTCAGTATATAACTACTAAACTGCCAGATACAAACCTCTACCATCCTTGAAGCTATCATGACAAAGCACATATTTCCTACCGGCATTGTAAAAACCCCGGTTGAGTATCTCAATAGTAGAACATGTCGTTTAGTGCAACTCAAAATGATTGGTTTGGGTAGGGTGATGCTATTAGATTAGTGAACAATAGGCTGGCTTGCCGACGATGTAACGGTGAGTCAGCCGTAAATCGGGGAAACTTAGTCAACACAGAAACTTGGGTCGGCTTTTAAACCCCGTTGGCGTTTACGAATTACTGATCGGGATTCGGAGTCTCGACAATAACGACAGATATACCAAACAATAAGACAATAGTTAGAACTATCTGGCATTTGGGAACTTTGAAGAATGTCGTCGTTTCTAGAAACAGTGGAACGATGATATCCAGGCGATCACTGTCACGTGACCTCGCGATCTACAGCGCGATACCCATGACGCAACCGGTTCTAGCAGGCAGTCACTCACACCAAGACAAGTTTGCGATTGCGACAAGTTGCGCGCTACTTCACCAAAACCATCTCTAATTAAATTAATCACCAATATGCCACTAAAATGGTAGGTCGCAAACGTCCTGCGACAAGGTCAAGCGCCCGAGCTGCAGCTGCGGCTGCAGAACCAACTGGTGGAGAGATCTACCAGGACATGCTCGCAGAAGCTGGCGTGAATCCAAGAGCCCCGTCATCACCAGAGAGACCTCTGAAACGACGTCGCGCTACACCAAAGAAACCAGTTGCACGAGCAGTGAAAGACCCTGAACCAGTGCATAAAGAGCCTGAGCCAAGCAAAGCACCCCAGTCACAAGCTGCAGATGAAGAAGATGACGATGAAGACGAGGATATTGAGTTTCAAGATGTCGTCCTACCACAACCAACCATGCAAACCATGGAATTAGAGTCCGACGATGAATCTGACGACGAAGACATCATGTTCGAAGACGTCGACTTCACTGCACCTCTCCAAGACTTGAGCGCAAAACCCGAGGCGCCGCAAGCCCTGGAACTCAACCTCACAGCCCAGCAATCATCCACAGCACAAGCAAAAAAGGCAGTCGAACGGCGCAAACCAATAACCAAGGAAGAGCGCAAAATCCGTATCGACGTCCACAAAGCGCATCTCCTATGCTTATTAGCTCAAGCTGCACGTCGCAATCACTGGTGTAACGATGGCAGAGTACAGGATTACTTGCGACCGCATTTAACAGACAAGACAGTCACGTACTTGACCCCTGGCTCACATCTTCCGCAATTTGGACGGACGGAAAGTTTGAAAACTGGTCTGAAACAAGCTGAAGATATATGGAAGACGAAATATGAAGTTATTGAACGGGGTCTTCGACGAGCGCTCTGGGCGGAAGATCCTAAGCAGCTAGACGATGTGTGTATAGCCGCTCCTGTATCATCTCTTTACTAACAAATCACGCAGTATGAGCCACCTGAGGATATGGAAAGCTGCCTGGACCGTGATGATTTCCGCGAATCAGCAAAAAAGCTCCAAGGCTCTAGAGATGTCGGAGCGCAACTGTACTGCGCGCTCTTACGCGGTGTTGGTGTACAAGCACGACTTGTCTGCTCGCTACAGCCTTTGGCATGTAACAATTCAGCTCCGACAATGCCAAAACCGAAGCAGAAGCCAAAGAAGGGATTAACAAAAGCCGAGAAGAACGAACAAGTAAAGGCTACCTTGGCTAAGTACCAAGAGATGGCTACTGCTGGGTATGGTTCACCATCAAGCGGTTCATCGGCACGTCGAAGGCTGGGTCATCCGAATGCAACAGCATATAACTTTACACCTACAATATCACCCCCGAAACCTCAACCTGTCTTTGAAACTCGGAAACGAATAAAAGAGTCAGCATACCCAGTATACTGGGTCGAGATTTTAGATGTCGGACATCAGAAATGGCAGCCGGTAGATGCAGTGGTTACGCACACGTTTTGGAAGCCCAGGGTTTTGGAGCCGCCCATTACCGATAAAGAGAACTTTTTGTCTTACGTGGTGGCATTTGATGCAGATGGTACTGCAAGGGACGTCACAAGGAGATACGCAAAAGCGTACACGGCAAAGACACGACGAGCAAGAATTGAAACTGTCGCTGAAGACGGAGACGCGTGGTGGAAACGAGTCATGAAACTCTACGGCCGACGACGACGAACCGATCTTGACCAAATCGAGGATAACGAACTAGTTGGTATCGAAGCAAGAGAACCAATGCCACGAAACGTACAAGACTTCAAAAACCATCCCGTATTCGCACTAGAACGACATTTACGACGTAACGAGGTTCTTATTCCGAAAGCTACACCATCTGGAACCGTCGCTGCAGGTAGTCGAGGACCACTGGAGAAGATTTACCGAAGAAGGGATGTCCGAATAGCGAGAACGGCAGATAAATGGTATCGAATGGGTAGAGAAGTGAAACCGTTAGAGATACCTGTCAAATGGCTACCGAAGAAAGTCAAGCCAAAGAACCCGCTGGACGATGACTACGAAGAAGACAATCAAGGAGACGCAGGAACACCCATCTACACGGAGGATCAAACCGAGCTGTACGAACCACCACCAGTCCGCAATGGCATCGTTCCAAAGAACAAGTTTGGCAACATCGACGTCTACGTACCAAGCATGGTTCCAGCAGGAGGCGCCCACATAATCCACGAACACGCAGGCCGAGCAGCATTCCTAGCAGGTGTCGACTACGCCCCTGCCCTCACAGGCTTTTCCTTCAAAGGACGTCATGGAACAGCCGTCTTAACAGGTGTCGTTGTCGCAAAGGAGCATGAAGAGGGTGTACGGACTATAATCGAGAGTCTGGGCGATTTGGAGCAAGAAGTAGAGGATGAGCGAAGACGACATCGCGCACTAAAAGCTTGGAGGAAGTTCATGATGGCTTTGCGTATCAGAGAACAGATTTGGAGCGGAGTAGATGCTGATGAGCGAAAGGCGGCTGATGATAAAGCGGCAAAGGAGGCACAGCTTGATCAAGAGATTGAGGATGCGCCTAGTGACGTTACTGAAGAGTTTGACATGGCTGATGATGATGATATGGGCGGAGGTTTTCTCGTAGAGTAAGCTGTATATTGGAACAGGCGTTTATCAGAATACGCATGGCAGCGAGTCTTGGTAGTCACAATATCCTGCTCACTTTGTATGTTCTCAAATAGGTACTCTTAGACATAATGCGTAAGAGTTTGGCCATAGTCATATTATTTATCTAACAATACCTAAAACCGACGCGAACGAATAATACTGTTCAATCCATCAATGCATGTCTCCAACGGAGAAAAGCATCCACAGCCCATTCGAGACGCAATAACGCCGTCATACCCAGGATTAGGACAATAGAGGGACACACCTATGATCTCCCAAACATCCATATCTTCTTCCAAAGACTGACCTTCTTTTCTTCGGAATTTTCTTCCTTGATATTGTGTTGCCCGACAATACTGAGGAAGACTTGATCCAATGTCGTTGGGCTAACACTATAATGGCCAACACCTAGTTGCTCCTTGTTTTCTTCGAGCAACACAACCAAATGCCCAATCGCGCTCTGGCTAAGATCCTCATCTTTGCCTGTAATCTCTTCTTCCCTGCGACCCGACGTTGCTGCAAGGACTTGACCGGCTAGGATCGAAAAGCGTATTTGGCCGTGGTATGTCTTCTGGTCAACATCAGCAGATGGCAAAGTCGTGCGAATCCAGTTCATGATTCGTGCCATCTCTTCATCGCTTGTTCGTGGAGCAGTGCTCGAGACCAAGTGAATGTGCAGGGCATCTCCGAATCGATGTCGTAGGTTATCTGGAGTTCCGAGGGCAAGCATTCTTCCTGCGAGGATACCAGCCCTGCCGGCAAGTGCATCAGCCTCCTCCATGCTGTGGGTCGTAAGAAGAATTGATCTTCCAGGGACGGTAGCCTCCAGAGTCTTCCACATGACACGCTTGGAAGCTGCGTCTAGGCCAGAAGAAGGTTCATCAAGCAGCACAACAGTAGGGTTGCCCATCAAGGCAATACCGAGACTCAGTTTTCGTTTATTTCCTCCTGATAAAGCATGCGCCATTCGGGTAGCAAAAGACTCGAGTCCCACTGCTTGCATAACTGCCCTTACGTTGTGTTCTACTTCCTCAATGCCTCTGACCTTGGCATAAAATTCGAGGTGCTCGCGCACTGTCATCTGATCCATAGCATCAAATTGAGGGCAAACACCCAGGTTAGCACGAGCAGCAGCAAGGTTCTTGCTGATTGAGATATCCTCCACCAATACATCACCGCCGTTTCGGTCAGGCTTTATGTCACCGCGGATAAGGGAAATTGTCGTCGACTTTCCAGCACCGTTGGGTCCAAGAAGTGCAAACACTTCGCCACGTCTAATACCGAAAGTGACATTGTCCACGGCTGTATTATCACGGAAGGTCTTCGTGAGATGCATAACTCGAAGTCCGTGCTCATTCTCCAAGTTCTGGGTGACCTTGTTGCGCTCGCTGATGATATCATCGTCGATTTGTTCCTCGTCTGATTGGGTATCTTTCTTTTTTCCGTGAAGGAGACCTCTGATCGAGGCTCCAGCTGATCCTGTATCAAGCCAAACCAAGAGGCCAAAGAAGATAATCGATTGAAGAATAAGGTAAAGAATAGGTCCACCATAGTAAAGAATACCACTCGGGTTGGTTGTCAACTCGGTGTCATCACAGGCTGTAGAGAAGAGGTTCGTCGAAATAAAGAGGGCCTTCAATGCCGAGCCGATAGGCGCAACCGCAGAAATGAGAAACGTAACAAGCCGCAAGCTGCTGTCGACTTTGGTCACAGGCGTGTATGTCAACACAGACATGTATGAGATGATGTACGCGATAAAAACAAGGGTCTGACTCGCCGCAGACCAGGCAAAAGTCGCCAATTGGGTTGGGGTAAACAGTGAAATAATGTATGCGAAAAGTGTCGAGGCCATACCGTAGAGAAAGAGGATGAGAAAAACGTATCCTAGGTGGAACCAAATGTCGGACACGCCAACCCAAATTGCTGTTCCAATGCTTGTGGCAAGCAAAACTATGATAAGATCAAACAAAAGGTATGCGATCCAGAGCGGGAATGGCCGGACACCGTTTGAATATTGAAGACCGCGGACCATCCTTCGTCGCTCATTGCTTGGATAAAGGGCGAAAAAGGCTGGGTAAACTGAAAGCGCAATCGACATATACACAATCATCTGGAACGAGTCACCTGTAGAGGGGCTGATAGGAATCTCCAGGCTAGTCCATGTTGTGGAGATTGGCGTATTGGTCAACAGCACATCCAAGATCTGCTGTGCCTGAATGGGACTTGAGATGAAGAGATTTGCGACCCAGGCAAAAGTAGGACCTTGCACATCGTCACCAAGCCAAAAGCCAGTGGTGATTCTCTTCCGGTCGCTTTCAATCCTGTCCTTGAAGGCCTGGAAAGTATCAACCCTAATGATTCCAATACCATCGATGCTCGGAGATCCAGATCCAAATATAGACCCCATCTGGCCTGTCGTGGATAGAGACACTTCAAACTTCTCGGTCGGTCCCGCCAGGAAGTATATTTGCTCCCCGGCGTCTTTTTGACTAAAAATATCTTGCCGGGAAATGGTTCTAGAGGCTTGATCTGCTGGTTGACAGCTGGGTGTGGTCTCGTTCATGACAAAGATTGATGTTAACCCGGCGGCAAATATGGGAAGAAGAAGGGCAAACAAGTACAAGATTCGGTTTCGCTTGAGAATCGTTAAACGTTTGAAGAAAAGGATCTTGGCCTGCTTCACATATCCGATGCGTTGTCCGTTCGTAAGTTCCAATCCCGGCTTCTCGATGCTGTTCTCCTTTGATGACATTTTCTCGGTTGAGGGTGTAGATAAAGCTTGGTTGTTGTTACGGAAAGCTTCTTCATCTCTGATCTCTTCAGCAACCTCTAAGAAAACATCTTCAATGGTTGGTCCCGAGAACCGATACTCGCTGACACCTGCAGCCTCAAGTGTCTTGATGACAACAGCAGCAAGTTTTGACGATGGAGCGGTGTATGTAATGAGATCAAAGGCATCTTTCTTCACAACTCCGTCGACATCAGGAGTTTCACGAACACCGATGTCTTTGGGAACATGAACTCGATATCCACCGCCCATTTTATCCTTTAGCTCTACGGAAGAGCCTTCGGCGCGTAGAGTACCCTTGGACAATATGGCGATGTGGTCGGCAAGAAGATCGGCTTCGTCGAGAAAGTGAGTCGTCAAGATCATGGTACGCCTGCCACGTTCGGCCAAAATGATATCCCAAAGTTTCCGTCTTGATAGGGGATCAATACCACTGCTGACTTCGTCAACACAGCATACAGCACTGCCTCCGGTCAACATAAGTCCAAGCTGAAGCTTTCGTTTCTGTCCGCCCGATAGTGTTTTGGCAAAGGCCTTTCGCTTCGGGTAGAGGTCAATGGATCTGATGAGTTCTTCGATTTGGTGGGCGTCGGCTCTGGCGTTGGGTGCCTTGAGGTGGTTGAAAATTCGAATGTGCTCTTCTACAGTCAAGTCGTCCCAAATCACATTCTTCTGAGGGGCAATTCCAAGACCGCCACGGCCGTCTATTTCGATCGATCCACTAGTCAACTTGTTCATGCCTGAGATGGCATCTAGCGTTGTACTCTTTCCACTACCGTTGGCTCCAAGGAGAGCAACGATCTGGCCTTGGCCAATGTTAAGATCCAGTCCGTTGACAGCATGAACAGGCTGTTTTTTGTTGGCGCCCCGACGGAAAAGCCTCGAAAAGAAATTGGGGTTGTACGTCTTGGTGAACTGTCGCAGTTGAACAGCGTTGCTACCCATTCGATCAACGTCGGACTGTTTCAAGAGAATCTTGCGGCCTGGGGTGTCGTTGCTGAACAGGGCATGCTCAATAAAGGCCCCAATCAACGGATAAGCAAAGATCTGGACGATAATAAACACCCATAGGACAATTCCTGGAATAGCCGAAGGGCTATTTGGAGCCCTTTCGAAAAGATTGGTCGGCCTCTCTTGCTCTTCAAAGCGGGCCATATCGGCGATGAAGAAAACGAACGCAGAGGGGGTGAATAACAACGACAACACAGTAACAGGAACCGTTCCAGGTTGAGTCAGGACCTGTGAAACAATACCAAGGATTGCAACTACCAAGATGGCAGTATTACCACTGAGCTGTGCCTTTTTGAAGATCGATGCAAATAGTATGGATACAGAAGAAAGGGCGAGACCTGTGATGACGTGAAAGACGAGAACGATAGCGATACTGGTTTTGGCGAAAACACCTCCGCGAACAATTATAGAACCAATAACCCAAGCCGGAAGGTAAATGAGAGAGAATGAAAGGTGATGAGCAATGATCCTTGCGACCATAGCAAGCCAGGGCTTCCGAACTGGCATCATGGCATCGATCAGAGTAGACATTCCACTTTCGCGCTCTGTGGCGATGAAACCAGTGAGATGGTAGGTGACCCAAACAACAGTGCCCAAAAAGGCCACACCCATCCATCCCTTGATCGCCTTTTGGAACCGTTTTCGAATCTCTCTGTCGCGCTCTTCTGGTGTCAAACTGGTGTAGGGATACTCGGATATGTCGTTCAAGGTTGTGCTGTCCGAGTTGTTGAGACGGGAAATTGCTTGGTCAACGGCATGTTGAAGCGGTATGATGTAGACTTGTTGATCATTGGGCTTGTCAACACGGAACTTTGGAGGGGCGTATTCGAAAGCTCCGTCTGCACGAATGGTGTAGTTCCAGATGCCTGCCGAGGGCGACTCCATGACGATAGCACCAAAACATCTCGAAACACCTCTCAGATTGCTAGGGCAGTTGTTGGTCAATTCGTCCTCATTATCAACGAGTGCAACCTCAAATTCAACTTCAGCAGATTTAGCAGCATCCTCGAACTTGGATTTCACGGTGTCGAATATGCGGTTGACGTTTGTATCGTTGTTGCTGTTGTTGACAAGGACCAGTTTCTCACGGCCATTGTTGGTTGCTTTTGTAATTGCCTCGTCGAGAGGCATCAAGGGAGCGACATTTCCAATCCCGAACTTAGCGGGAGGGACAAGAAGATTTTTTGTAAAACTAAACAAAGCGGCCAGAAAGACTGGCAAGATGAAGGCCATCCAAATACATAATGCCAGGTGACGCCAGAGAAGAATGCGGAAGTTCTTCCCCATAAGGGTCCCGACCTGCTTGATGAAGGCCATGATGATTCAATGCAGAGTGGCAGAGGCCACGAGTGCACGAAGGAGGGGTATCAATTAATAGAGATATTAAAGTAACATGTGAGATGCTGGTTTGGTTTGGTTGTAAGAAAGAAGTTTAATGATGATGGAGTAGGCGAAGTAATGCCTGGAGTGGCTCGGTTTAGTGTCGGGGCCCACAAGGGAGTGCCTGGTTAGTGGAAGGAACCTCAGTGGAGTTGAGGTTTTAGGCTTCGTTTTGACAAGTACGGCCGGGAGTTTTAGAAGGGAAGGTTGGTCGGGCTCATTTATCGATGCATCTTGACTCTGTTCAAGTGCAGAAGTCGTAAGGGTCTACGCGTGCTTATTTGATTATGCCTGGTCAACTTGATCACCATTCAGCTGCGTTGGTAACTAACGAATTCTGCCTTCTCCTTGATCGAATGTGGTGCATTAGGCGATGCGTTAGGGGAAGGGAGGCGTTGAGACATCCGAATAACCCCTGCTGGGCTTAGATCTAATGCTTGTGGCGGGATCTTAATTGCAACGACACGTCTAATTAACCTATCATGTAACCGTTCAATAGAGTTTATGGGGAATACGGAGTACGATAATTGTAACAAGACCGAATGCGATAAAAACACGTTCCCATATCTCACATCAACAAATGTCTTGGGAAGCTGAAGCGGAGTATCGGACTTTATTTCCCCATCCTTGGGTCCTCCCTCGGCTGTGTCATGGGTACAGGACCCGCATATAAGTTTAGAGCCGCCTCCTGATCAAATATCTATGATACTTCCTTTTTCTTACGCAGACGGAGAAATGACCAAGAATGTCACTCCCGTAGAAAGCACTCAACCAGCAGTTTTACCATCCAATGAGCATCCAATCGCATGATAGACTAACTGCGGATATTATCAAACGAATTTGATGTCGGGAATCGGGCTAAAAATCATGCCGATGACAGCGTCAGCCCAGCGTGCCAATCCCTGTAGCGTCGCGTCCATACCCTTGGCGTTTTGATGGCTTTGGAATTGGTGAATGCTGTGTACATATCTAACCGTGGTATTGCCAAGCTGTCGGTAAGACAACCCCAAGATTTGCACAGCCTCAATACACATTACGTGTTGCAACAAATTACAATACCGCCCGGCTCATATACGATTTATGTACCACATCGTGTTCAGATACGACTGGCATTTCCGTATTTACGGTATCGGTGCTTAAACTTATTACCGCCACCGGTTCCCGTGTCTTAAGTGGGAAACCGTTCTCTGTATCAGTTCCAACTTGCTCTACTATGAGGCAGACATATCACAGAGTAACTAGACGAAACATATCAAGCAATTCCTCTAGTCATCGGTTACAGGGCCGTTACTTGAGTCTACAACGCCGTTGTTTCTCATGATTGTTCTGTAGCTTTCTTTGTCGTCACTCCTAACAACTCAACCATGAGCCAAAGAGAGTAGCGAATAGAGTAGACATTATAAAGGTTATGGCAAACAAATCGAGAACATAATAATTCAATACGGTATAGTCAAAGAACTTGAAACCAACCACAGTACTCAGCATAAGGGACATCTTTGTTGAATGTTGAGCCCATGAGGCCAGTGAACAACGTCTCGCCCTTTGTCTGCGCCTCTCTTGTTCACTCAAAATTCACTTACAGATATCTTGTCCAAGATACATAGACAAAGAACCCGCAGAACACCATTCAGATGTGATTCCTACTAAGACCTCTGTATCAAGTATATATCTTACTCGCAGTCATGCCTCCAGGAATGCAGCCTGGGACTTGATCCAACTTTTCGACACTACAACGAAATCATCAGCGAAAGCTAAGTCATCAACCAAGAAACATAATTACACACAAAACCGACACCATGTGCTACCGAGTAGTAACTCACACAATGCGCTGCGACATGCGCCCCGTCATCTCCAGCGGAAACACTATCTACACAGATCCCTTTGCAGAGACAACCTCATGCACCTGTGCCAACGAGCACCTTGCTCGTCCTTGGCTTCAGTGCGATGACCATGGTTGCTGTATCAAGACTGCCAAAATGGAATGGTGTCCCAATGTCCACACATGCAACTATGTCACCGAACTTCAACGCTATGTCCAGGCCCGTCCTCCATCACGAAACATCTGGAAGACCACTACCAGTTCCATTTGGAGCCTCCCTCCTCCTCAGAACGTACCTGAGAGCTGGATTAAAGTTGTAGACGTTATTGACGATCTCTTCCCAAAGGGCATGCCGCACATGGAGACAACTTCACCACACCTCGCCGAGGCTGTCGACAATCTCGTATATGTAGGTCGTCTCATTGTCACCCTAGAGGCTCAACTGGCCAACCTCCTTGACGATATTCACATGCGTAGGAAGGTTCACAATGTTTTTCACAGCTCACAGTGTGAGCGTGTGCTGAACGAGTGGGAATGTAAGGCTAGAAGCCCCATCGAAACTGGTGAAGCGTTGGCTATCCAGGTGCGCAAAACACTTGCAGCGCAACGAATGTTGTTTGACGCAAGTTGGACGCTCGTCAAAGAAATCATGAGAGACCATGAAGAAAAGACGTTCCTAGTGGAAGATCTTTCAGTTAAAGAACTGGAAGTAACCTGGGATGACGCTGGGAACCGAGGCTATTGGCCTGCATCTTGGATCTAAGTAATGCAATGGATAGGTGTATTTGACTGGGGACACTGCTGCAGGTCAGCATTTTATGATAGAAAATTGGGCAATAGAATGGGTTGGGTACCATAGACGGGGAGCTTTGATATTTAAGAAGCAAAACGATTTTCATAAATTAAAAACAATTAATATGCCAACCCGATTATGTCTTGTGCAATTGTGAAGTAAAGAAGATGTTTAAACTTGTTAGGTGACTGTAGGGTAGTGGATTTAACACGGCTAGGGTATATGTTTTGTAATAATTAGGCTGTCAATCACCAATAACAAGCCGTCATCGTATAGGGGTCAGTACATCAGTTTGTGGCTCTTCGAAGCACTGAAAACGCAAGTTCGAGTCTTGCTGACGGCAAAACAATAACTTTTGATGTTTAATTGGAATATCTCTTTTTGGAGAGATTAGAATATGCATTTATCATTTTAGTATTTTTAATAGTGGCGTGGGAAAAGTAGCGTGTCATTTCTGAACAATGGACTGATTAGAAGGGCTCTGAACAACTGAACGATAGAAAGAACTTATCATGCAGTTCTCGCTTTGAGAACCTGGCCCTTTTTTTTATGGTTTGAGCTTCCGAAGTATGATGATTATGAACTTGAACTGTCATGATACTGGATATCATGGCGATATGGGTCGTCGCTGATGCCCCGAGCCATTGACGAGTTGTCACGATACCCTCGCCATGTAACTCGTCGATATCTGAGCAATGAGATTTAACACAACAATAACCACATCATAGCTATAACTCTACCTAATACTCATAGGTTTACAACTGGAAAAACCATGTTCTTAGAGCGAGCCTCGTTGCATTGAACGCAATTGCCTCTAATGCAAACTCCATCCCGTTTTACATGTAAGTAAAGGGGCGATACACACATGATGTATAGAAAAACATTGATTGCGTATGGCATAACGCATTGGAAGAATTCATGGCGTCAGTGAGTCAAAAGACAGGGCATGCTAAGCTACTTAATTCGTTATAGTCTTGTTATTAACTATCCAGAGCTTGCTTTAAAAAAAGACCATGCAGACCCCCTTTACTGGCTTGACTTGTTGCCAACGAGAAAAGAAGAGATTCGGTCTTGCTTTATTCTCACAATCCCCCGCAGTTCAAGCTTAACGAGTTTCTTCGCCAACACTTATCGTATACAGGGCGCTGTCTACCGGCAAATAAACGGCGGTAGTGTTCAAAATCTCCCGTTCTCGATGGTTAATACTGTCTCCCTCCCAATTTCGTCGTTGGAAATACAGTTGCAAATTGGCTATATTTATTGTATTAATCACTGCATGATGTATTAGTTCGTGTGTTGCATTTGGCTATAGATCTATCATTCTTTATGTAGTATGAGAAATTTTCGACACCATTGCACCCCCAACCGTCTTGCAATGATTCTCGCTCTACCTGGCTAATATTGGAGCGGCGCGGCGGCGTCCCCGGAGCGCATCTTGGCATTCTTGCCCCTCGTCAAGTAACCTAAACCCCCCGAACAAACGTATCATCAAAAAGGTGCGGCGCATACGCACACGTACGTAGTGGCCATGTCGGTCCCCGACCTAAGTCTTCTTAGCGGAACAGGCATGCCTATCGCCGAGCAGACCGGTTTACGATCGTCGTTGGTGGAGGATCAGCATGCTATAGACATGCAGCGCGTTCCCGTCCGGCCTGCCCTCGATAGGTAGGTCGGCAGGGGCAGTGAGTGCAAGAGTCAAGATAACAAATCAGTTCGCAAGGCTGTTATATCGAACAAGAAGCTCGGCGTTCTGGGCTTCCGGGGCCTGAAAACGTAAAAGCTTGTCACAGGTGTCTTGAAGGTGGCGGTTGGAGGCCGGGAGGAGCCAGGGGAGGTGTCGCATCGGTCCTGGCCGGCCAAACTGAGATAGAAGGGCGTCGCAAGACCACAGTTCATGAGCATCCAGAGAAGAACGCCGGGTCGGACAACTCGGTGGTAGTCCACCTGCTTCTCTTGAAGATGAGAACCACGGTATGTGACTAATGAAAACGACAATAACGGCCACATGGCCCAGTTAAAAACCGGAAAGACTTCAAACGAGTATCTTGACGTGGTGGTTACCAAGATGTTTGACCTGGACGGAGGGCTTTCACAGCAAATCTACGACATTAATTGCCATCTCGCTCTTCTGAAAGGGCTGCGATCAATAGAAAGGTAAGTCCTTTGAATCGGATCTTAGATGTATATAGATTACAGTTCGACAAATGTATGAAAGGTGCACTCTCAGTATAGGTTATACAAAAATTATCCCGGCCTCAAATATGCCAACATGGGAATGGTATGATTTGATCCGCGCTTAGCAATAGATGTTCCAGATATAGACGACGCTGAATGTCGACTCTTATATCAGATCGTGGATCACCCTACGACAGAAGTATCGATAGGCCTTCCAGCAACACAGCTCCTATTCCGTCTAGCGACCCAACTCACGTACCTGGACAGCACAAGCTTGGTGGTCTGTTTGGAAACAAGACAGAAGCCACTTCTGATGAGACGCCTCAGGCCTAAGACAAGAAGGGATTCAATGTGAACTTGTCCAAGAAATACAACACCTACGCCCGAACTAATAAGAAAATGATCATCAGCCCCTCCCCCGCCCCTTGTTCATGGACTGTCCGAATCAGAATTTGAAGCTCTTTGCAAAATAAATCGACCACAATGATCAAGACGAGCATTCTTCCCATACCACATGACCAATCATCGGGCCATGAACTGCCAGATTTCATTATCTTTAGCGCACGTACGTCCTTGAAATTCCTGTGTCTTTTTACACTCAAAAAGCTGGGTGCACTCTGTTTTGTGACTAATCCTCACGCAGAAGCTGATCATTGTTAGTTGCGAAGACTCAACCGCTACTAAACGGCATCGGGAATTCATAATGCTCAGACTCAAAAACAAACAAGAAAAGTCGATGAGTGAAGAGTCCGAGAGCTCATATAGACCAAGCAAACGAGCCCGACACTCATCAGAAACGGCCGAAAAATGAATTCAGCGTTATAACCAAGAGAATCCTGTTGATGAAGATGACCCAGACAAGGTAAGATTCCAGGCCAACATGTCAAAGTTGATCACAACCCTAATAGCAGGTCAGGCGATGCTCGCCGCCCTCCTTTACCGAAATACCCGCCCTGAATGCAGCCGGTGTTGAGAGATAATGGATCTCTACTGGATGGCCCTGTTGTGGCAGTGATTACATTGGGTATGATGAGCTCGTCAACCTCTTCTTTGAGGATTTCTTATTACAAGAAGTGTAGGTATGGGCTTAAATGCCCCTGTTACCATGATGACTCTGCTTGGCCGAAAGACCCAATGAATCATGCCCCATTCACGATTGTGGGTATGGGTAGGACATGCTGATGACTTGGAGGTCATACAGTGCTTGGGCGGCCTTCTTAAGAAGACTCGTGCGGGTACAGGTCCACGACGTCGATACAATACCCCCATACTCATCGAACGGCCCGGTCGTGGTGCCTGGGATAGAATTCCCATCCAGGCGCGCATACCAGACCATCATTAGAAGCGAGGGTATCTCACTTCATAATTCACCTTCTAATGGGCATTTGCTGTTGCTGGCTGTGTGGTGCAGAGTATAAGAGGCATTGTTTGCGGACACTGAATCACAGCTGATATGAAGCTTGTAAATTTCCAGAATCATAGTCTCTGATTCCGAGATGCCAGACACAGGCTGACTTTATATAAACAAAATCAGCTTACTCTCCTGCAAGCTTACTGACAAAAAGAAGTTGTTAGTAAGTTCCCATTGAGCGAGGTGAAAGAAGATATAGCAGCGTGGACTCGACTCAAACAATAGTGGAACGGGAATATATATGTTTCCAAAACTGGACAGCTTAGGGAGATAGTTTGAGCAATGCAGACGTTTCATCGTTTTCCACCGGCTCTGATGGGGTCGTGCAGGGAAGTTAAAGTGCAATTGAGTTTGCATCCGTATCTACAAGTAAATTGTCACTCTTCATTCACTCATTAACTTAATAACTAAACACTTTGCTTCACTTTTGGAAAAGAACACAAGACAGAAAAAGCTGATAATATAAATAATGGCCATCGTGTGCTGATGCAGCTGTTCACCCCGCCATACGTCAGTTTTCTCATGGAGGGATCCCTGTCTGTCAGCACTCAAAATCACTATCAAAAATCAACACTCCTAAACTATCTACAACTCGTAGCAAAAATGACAAAAGAATAAGTTGTTTGCCGTCAGCAAGACTCGAACTTGCGTTTTCAGTGCTTCGGAAAAGCCACAAACTGATGTACTGACCCCTATACGATGACGGCTTTTATTACTGACATGGGTCAAGCAAAATTCTGTATATGAGGGTCTAGACATAACCCCACTCCGTTATCGGGAGGAGCTTCATGTATTCAAGACTTGGGCAAGAAAACTGTCAACACTATCACGTTTTCGATGGGAAACAATTGACTTGATCCCCAGAGCTCCATTAGCCGTTATGGTGGTTGTTACAACTATCTTTTCACTTCCAGTTCTCCGGTTCCCCATTTACTCAGCTCACGGAGAAAAGGAAGCTACACCCTGCATGAGCAAATTTACGGTTCACATCTTCACAACAAACACCACACAAAATTGTTTCTTTAACATGTTGTTCTTTATATGATCAATATCTCATCAATTGCTTCATAAAACATAAGAAAATCTCAAATGATAGCAGCAATGGTATCCTGCAGCTCCTATCCAAAACAAAAAGTTATACCCAATGTCCCGCCAGATAAACGCCTTGATGTCGAATCTATCCGTCCGACCGATTATTCTTCCTCGTTAATTGACTCGCTTATTTGGTGATGAAGCCAAGGTAATCAGCAACGATCAGTGTCACCATACTACAAGTCAAGTTAGCGAATTATTCATCGACACCTAGAAACAACGAGGATACTTACGCGTGAGGAGCGATGCGGATGTAGTATGTGCCGAAACCACGATAGAAGCGACCGAGACCCTCTTGCTTGGCAACCTTGGAGAAGCAGTCCATCATGCTTCGGTAGGGGAGCTTGCCGTCGGGGCCCTTGGATTGCTTTTGCAGGCGTGTCTTGACAAAGTCAAAGGGCAGTGAGAAGAATGAAGCGAAGAAACCGGCAACGGCACTGGCAGTGAGAGTCTGGGTTCGGGCGGAGAGATCGGTGTTCTTCTTGAGTTGGACCTTGGCCTCACTGAAGAAAGCAAGCTGACCAAAGTTGAGAGCCATGGCACGAGCGACCGTGGGAGCAGCACCGGCCCAAAGAGCGCCGACACCTTCACTCTTTGCGATGCTGGTGAGAGCGTCGATGACGGACTTGTAGTTCTTTCGCTCGGCGAGGGGCTTGAGGCCATCACTTTGCATTCGAATGAGAGCAAGATCAGCAGGGTTACCGATCATGGCAGCAATACCACCAGCAGTAAGGCCAGCAGTGGCTCTCTCTGAGAAACCGACTGATCGGCCTTCAGTCTTTGCTCGCGCGGAGAGGTTCTTCATCAGTGTGTCGAACATGCCCAAGCGGGCGGTGGTGTAGACAGCCTGGCGCAAAAGACCTGCTGATAGGCCTGTGTAAAGGTCAAGGAACTTTCCGCTGGCGATGATCTGTCGAGTGACAGCCAAGGGACTGGGCTTGGGGCCAGTGGCAGTTCCCTCGCCAGCGAGTTGGATGCGGACCTTGACCATGTCGACAGGCTGGATGACTGTGGTGGCTACCATACCGCTGATACCACCGTTGATGAAGGGAAGGGCGGCCTTCATGAGAGGTGTGTGAAGAATATCATTGGCGATGGCAGCCGTGTCGCCTCGAGCCTTTGAGCGAGCTGATTCAGCTGCTTGCTTAAATGTTTGGCTCATGATGGATATAGAGGTGAGTTCGGTTCGAAGAGAAGTCGATCTAAACAAGACTAGGTCGGTTCTTGTTGTTTAGGAAGATGGGTAGGCAAATGTGTTCGAGGCTGGTCTGGTGTAAGTACAAGTTCAGATGCAAGTCGTGGGCATGATTGGGTCTTTATAATATCATGACTGCTTGTACAGGACAGTACCGATCACTGCCGACTACAGTACAATCAGGTTACAGCCATCTTTCAGGAACCGAAGACATCCGAAAGCCAGACCAAACCAGTGACATAGCGCTTGAGCTTGAGCTTGGCTTTGGAAATGGATGCCCGGACCTGAAGTGCCTTTGGCGTGGGGGACATTGAGTCTTGTCTTGGGGTGTCTGAAGATGGACTGAAGGGGTGTGTGCAGATGACGAGAGCTAGGCATGAACATGAACGGGGCGGGGGTAGATTCCCGCTGCTGGGGTCCCTCCCGCGGCACAGGCATAGTGGGCCTTCCCCGCCATGTCTTAGGCTTTGCAGCTGGAGATGGAGCATTAACAGAAACAGAAAAGAGCTTACCAAAGAATAAACAGAAGAAAGAGATCGATATCCGAGGATTTGAAGGTATTGAATGCTCCCGCGACTAATTGCCGTCAAGTGTCAGATACAGTGACAAAGAGGAAACAAGACGACAGCCGAGGAGAGAGCTTACAATAGAGATTGAAAGGCGAAATTGAAGCTCTCTAATACAGGGCACGAAGCCACTTGTTGGAGGTTGAGCAGAGGGAGTTTTCGGAAGTGTTGATATTGGGATCTCAAGGAAACAGCTTTGGACGTCTCAACAACAATGTTTCAGTGCAGTTCAGTACTGTAGCAGGGCAAAAAAGAGGCTTTATGATCGGCGTCACGTACAAATGATGGAGGAAGAGCAGCAGGATGTGGGAGGGAAGCAAGAATTAAAGAGCAGCAAGCAACACGAGAGGATGGGCTATTGATACCTCTTTCAGATGGTCAAGGAAAGAGGGGAATCTCTCCGAACGACCGAGAGAAAGGCGAAACGATACCATTTCTACGGATACTGCTACATCAAGAGCACGAGACCTGCTTGTGATGTTGATCCAGCTCAGAGTTGTGAAGCTGGCGCGTTCGATATCAACCACTGACGACCCTCCACCAGAGGACGAGAAGGGCGCCGTCCGAGCCAGTCACAAAAGGACGTCACATACCAAGGTTCAGTCCGTCAAAGGTGTACAGTAGCACAGTGAATAAAGAGAAGACGCGTTCAGCTTTGCAGTACAGTGTGTAAGGGCAGCGGGCTATCGGCTTTTGTCTAGAATGCGGGGAAGAAGGAGCGTTTTCGTCAATGGTTGAAGCGGGTTAATGACATGATGATCAAAGTCCCGTAGTCTGAAAGCTACTACGCGTTGTTTAGCCAATTCAAGTTGTGATCAATGATGTTGGTGCTTCGGGATTGACAACCCCTCATTCCATCTTGTTATAACCAGAGCTGTAGCTGCAGAAGCTGTGGCATTTGGTAGAGTAAATAGCTAATTATAGAAGTGGTATCTCTTGAAATTTATCTTGAATTGATTGCAATGCTGCCGTGTCTGTACCTTAAGCTTTGGTCTGCTTATGTTGGCAAATGAGGGGCTGGTTTTACCTATCCGAAAGCAATTAAGCGTCCTCTCTATGGCTGGAGTTGGAGCTGCAGCAACACCAGGCGTGGAAGATCAAGCAAGTTACAGCGTAGCAAGTCACATGTGCTAAGCCAAGGTCTAGGCTTTCATCTTGATGAACTCTAGCAATGACGCAACAGACGGTAATAAACGGGAGCTTTCTCATTGGTTGCGCTACATGATATCAACAACATTAGATATTGTTGTTACTCGATATCTAGACATATCTCGATGGCAATACTGATTGTGCTCCCTTCATTGATACTCAACAACTGAACCAGCAGCATGGCTCCAGCTACCAGTGGATGTTGGTGGATACAGGCGTCTACACTGCCGAACCGAACATGACTCCACTACAGCTACCGATTTACAGCTCCACAGAGTCTATTTCGTCTCTATCAACTGTTGACTCGATTAAACGTCTTTACATACTTCAATACCGTCCTCTAGCTTTTACTCTGGCAATTACAACTCAAGTATTCATGGAATACCCAAAACTTGTTTATATCATGACAGCCCCCAACGTCTAAACTGCTCAATTACATGCACTTAATTCCCAGCTAGTCTAGAATCTCATTCCCGTCTCACCCCCGGTCATCATCGGAAACCAAACAAGGGTCGTTTGAGACTAGGACATTGAAGTCCTTGAGATGATACAAGGATAAACTACTATACGTAACAAATAGGAAATATTCTTCTTCACCGGGCGTCTAAAGTAGTAGCCATTGTCTAATTAAAGCCGCAACACTGGTCCGTGTTCATATCTGATATCCTCGGTTATGAGACTTTCAACGCGTCACTTTCGAGGATGCCGTGGAACAAAATCCGAGGAACGTGGAACTTAGTTGAACTTGGTCAAGATATTGCGCAGACGTATTCGCTCATAGGTAACCACGAGTCGACTTGAACACAGAGCATTCGTCTTCACATGCAAACTGCCTCTGACAGCCAACCTTCCCAACAATAGATATCTTACCAGGGCACAGCGGCCCGTTTCTTCCAACGTAATCTGCAACATGCTGTAAACGCTCACCAACGAAATACACCTATCAAACCACGGGTGGGTTCACTCTAAGCCCTGAAACTGAGCCTCAACCCAAGATACCCGGTCATGGTGGTGTCTCTAAAAAAGACAAGGTGTGGAATCAGGAAATTCCATCATGGCTCAGTGCGCTCTTGCAAGTCCGGTGCAGAATCCGAGGAGGCTTACTCCGAGGAGAACGAATCCGAAATACATACCGATAAGCAGACCGCTAGACCTATCTCATCACAGGGCAATACTGAACAAGCATGTGAATTGGGTTGGGGCTTCAACAAATGTCTGTTCCTTGTCTCCAACAGAGAAGAAATGAAAAAAATTGGAGTTGAGACATGAATCGCATTCTCATGATGGAATGAACCCCAACCCCCAAAGACGTTCAGCCCTGTAAGATTGACCCCAAAATCACGACATTTGTTGTCTTTTTCTTTTTTGCAGTGATTAGCAAGACATGTTGCCGTCTCAAATCTCTCGTGGCTTCACTGGTATCTCTGGTTTCACATGTTTATCTGCTCTAGAGTTTGCTGAATGGTCCCTTGGGCTTAGATAACGAACAGGTGGATACATGTTGAGGCATCATGACAATGGCCGTTTAGAGTATTTGGGGGTTTGAAACCAACACTCACCATAATTTGTTACGCCATGATACGGTAAGAAACGGGTATCAACGCTTCACAACTTTGCATGGAGTTTCTGTCGTAAGCATTCACTGCAGGGTTACTCCATTTCATCCCCCAAAAGCACTCCATCTCCATGATATGTTGATACCAAGGCCCCCAGATTTCTCCGCCAAACTTACCCGGTTTCGACCGTAATGCTTAGCGGTTCATTATGTCTCGAACAATGCCAAGAATCATGCCTCATCTAAAAAGGGTCTTGTTGGCTAGTTGGTCGGAGATGTAAATTTTGTAACGTCGTATCCCTTGAGCTTTGTCCTAGATAACATGCTAGTAGAGAAGTGGTTGGTGGTTGTATAAACCGGGTTTTGATGTGCGAAAATACTAACTACCCCTACCAAAAATATGTATTTCCTTTTCTTTCTCTAACCCAACCGAAACAGTATTCGATACTGATAATCCATGCTTTGTGATGTATTGTCTGCTCAACACCAACTACCAAGTGGGCCTCCGGACTTTAACTTGCGAGAATACACTCTTTTTTGTTCCCTTGTCAGCGATCCATGCAGTCTAGATCCACACTCGCCAACGACATTTCACTGATTTGATTGATGTTTTATGTCTTTGCTTGCATTGTAACTCTGCCACGGTAACTAATCGGCATCTCATCGAACCGAGCCGCATGGGTAGCCTTTCGGATTATGAGATGGAGCAACGTGCATTGACTTCTAAAAAGTTTCCCGAAAAACAAGGGTCCTGATGATTCTGTTACTTGATTTGCGGCTTATAGTGACAACATAGTCTATTTTGCATGTAAAAGCCTCCATCTTGTCTGGAATTGGGGCTTATATCATCTATACCCGAGGTTATGATGAGAATGCACTTGACTCATATCGCTCTACCAAGCGAAAGCCAATGTCACTGCCAAGAAGTCAACCTTGTAGGTAGAGATGACGAGCTATTAGAAATATTACTACCGAACACTACCGCGGGTATCTTGACATAACAAAGAACTATGAATGACGTATCAACATGCGTATAAGCCTAATATTAAAAAGAGCAGTATTGACATCCTCAGGGAGTAAGTCTCGGTCGATATCCGAAGACGTATAAGTTCAATATTCAAGTCTTAACGGAGATACAAAAGTAGATTGTCGATTGCAGAGAATGCCTCGGTTTGATCATGGAGTTTTAGTAAACTCATGATGCCTCATGTTTCTTCGTAGGCATCATGACTGAGCATTTACACATTAGCTTTACTAACTGGCAATTATCCAGAACTTTGGGCAAGAAAGCCTCCATGGCTACGACTCTAAGAGTAGCAACACATGAGTAATCTGCCGAAATACTGTATTTATTTAGATATATAACGATATAAAAGGCAATTTGGTTCATGTCAGTCGATCTCCCGTATGCATTTAAAGTGAACCCCACTATCGCAATGGAAATGGGTGAAGCAAATGCCGCGGACCTAGCGTTTGTTTTCGCACTATGCTTCACAACCTAATTACCCTACAATCATACAGTTATCGCGTTATCGCTCGCACTCAAAAGTTTTATTGCAGCCGATATAGAACTTTTTGCGACACAGCAGAAGCCATCACCAACCACCATAAAAAAGACCCAACAATGCCGAAACGAAAGCGCGGAGAACCCAATCTCGGGGAGAAGCTTGAGAAGCATTGCAACGATGTTTCCAAGGCACTCAAAGCCGCAAAGGGTCTAGAGCGCCAGCGATACAGCAAGAGACTTCACGAAGATGGAGTCGAGTCCGAGAAGAAGGAAAGATTGGAACGAGAGGTGACTGTTCTCAAGGTAAGGGTCATCCACCTTTATCGCATTCACTTTATTCTGACTTGTGGTTTAATAGTCGCTTGATCTTCACCAAACCGCTCGCGCTCATTTGTACTCTTCGATCCTCAAAGTCAAGGACCTCGCCGCATCACCCCAGCTTCCCCAAGAAATCCGTACTGGCGTTCCCAAGCCCGAACTCACACCCGAAGAACAAGCTGCTCTGCATAATGTCACCAGCGGACTATATAACCGAGAACTCGTCAAGCAAGCTGTCACTCGCGCAATCACCACATTTTGTCAGGCCCTCGACGTTCCTCCACCCGGAAAGGCGAAGCGTGTGCGAAAGTCAAAGAAGGAAGAGAAAGAAGAGCAGCCGTCCGACAGGATAGAAGAGGAGACTAAGCCAGTGGTCAAGGAAGATGTGCGCGCATCGGTCGAGAAGGAAGAGGAAGAGGCCGAATCGGAATTTGAGGGTTTCTCGGATCACGATGATGATCCTACTCAAGAACCTGAGGATATTGATAGTGAGGATGCAGCGGACGAGGAGAAGACCTTGTCAAAATACGATCATTTACTAGGCGGATCTTCAGATTCGGAGGACGACGATGATTTCAACCATGAGAGATACGCGCAATTCAAGGGCAAAGAACAAGTCAACCTCGACGACATTTCCGATGCTGGCTCAGACGCAGCACCCGGTCTCGGTTCCGAGTCGGAATCAGAAGAGGAATTAGACGAAGACGAGAATCTCTCCATCTCGGCATCCCATTCACCACCACCAGCCAAGAAGAAGAAGAGCAAAGAAAAGGCAGCACCCGCCAGACCCGCCACCTCGACTTTCCTACCTACACTCATGGGCGGTTACATCTCAGGCTCCGAGTCTGCCTCCGACGTTGACGTCGCGCCTGCTAAGAAACGTCTCGGCCAAAAACAACGGCAGGCTATCTGGGAGAAGAAATTCGGCAACAAGGCCAAGCATCTGCAGAAACCAGCTTGGGAATCAAAGGGCGGTCGCGATTCTGGCTGGGATGGCAAGCGTGGTGCCGTAGAGGCTGGAGATGGTCCACGAACACCCTGGAAGAAGGGTATTCGTAACCCTCTTGCTGCTAAGCAGGGCGGGGAGAGTAAGCCTGAGATGAAGAGACCGCCGCCAAAGAAGGATGATGAAGGAGTCCTGCATCCTAGTTGGGCGGCGAGGAAGCAGGCCAAGGACGCGGAAAAGACAGCAGCGTTTGCGGGATCAAAGATTACTTTTGACTAGGCGTACATAGAGCATAGCGATACCAGGGGTCAATAAAAGTTGGTTATATATATGTCATGATTCTTTCCGTTATGATGGTGTTCGATGCTGTACATATACGGGCAACCCTCCCTCCATAGGCAAAGTCAAGCTACTTTTGCTCACTCTCTCACCCTTAAACGCAGGCTCAAAGTTAAACAGGGGGACTAATCTCGCCAATGTCTGTACCGCAACCAATTCTGCCATTTTCTTCCCCAGACATACTCGTGGTCCGCCGTTGAATACAGGAAACTCGGCTGCTGGTCGTTGGGTAACAGTCACGTCTCCGGCTGGTGATGTAGTAAGCCAGCGCTCAGGGCGGAAATCATCTGCGTCTGGACCCCATGTAGTGTGCGAGCGCCCCATCGCCCAAGCACACCATACCACGATAGCACCGCCGGGCAAGAGTGTTCCGTCTGGGAGGGTGGTTGCTTGTTGGGCTTGCTTAATTTCGAAGGGAATGGGAGGTCGAAGGCGAAGTGATTCATAGAAGACAGCTAGAGCATATGGTAGTCGTACTGGTGTGAGAAGTTCAGGGTCATTCTCGGTAGAAGGTGTGGCGCTGTCTTCATCTTGTAGGTTTTCGACAGATTGACGTAGCTTGGTCGCTACATGCGGATTCTTCATGAGAAGATATAGTGTCCACGTCAAAGCCTGCGCGACAGTGTCTCTGCCAGCGGATAGATAGTTCAGCGCAGCATCTGCCACCAGAGTCTCATCGCCAATGGAATCGAGCAGAGATTGTATAAGACTCCCCAGTGCGTCAGACTGGGTCTTTCCCTCTTTCTCCTTTCGATCAGCCACAGCACTTGTGACGATCCGTTTGCCGTACGCTTTAACAGTCGCAATTGATCGTCGCATTCGAGTTCCGGTAAACATCTCGGTAACAAACCATAACGGGTTCTGAAATCTCTCAGCAGTAGCCCCAGAGGCGTGCTCAAAAGCAACAGTAAAGTCATCGTCAGCGTGCATCTCCATGTTATACGCCATACGTCCCATCAGCTGCGTCGTCACCTCATGAACCACAGCCTGCAAATCCACCACTTCCTTTGTATCCGTCTTTGATTCAAGAACACTGATGGCTCGATCAAGATACTTTGGCAATCTGTCATTCGTCAAAGTCTTCAAAGCCGCTGCCGAAAGGAACCGTAATCCCGCCTTGCGCTGCAACCTCCAGAACTCGCCGTCAACATTGATGATACCATGGCCGAAAAGATCCCAGGAGCGCTGCTTGAAGAAATCGCCTTTTTCAAAAACGCCTTCGTTGCGGAAGATAAAATCCAGGTTTTGAGGATCGTTGACGATTACACCTGGTGGTAGGGAAGGGACGGTGATGTGAAGGGTTTCATAGCCGTAGAGGCGCTCAACACGATGGAACCAGGAAAAGAGTTTTTGACGAGGTTGAAGAAATATGATTCCGTTCCCTACAAGGGGGAGTGTGTTTGGGGGTTTTCTGTATGAGTGGTTAGTTGACGTTCAATGAGATGGTGATGGTGAGCATAGGGTAAGTTGCGTGAGGGGCAACGAACCTGAGAGACTCGCCATTGCGAGTGATTTGTGCACTTGTTTTCTCCCAAATGTACAGAAACGTTATTGTTACTGCCGTTAGAATGAGTCCATCTCGAAGGTTGACGCTAAGGAGGGCCATGGTCAGCCTAATAGTAGTTACAGGTTGCAAGGTAGAAGTTGTCTCAGTTTCACAGACTCCGAACGAACGGGATCATGATGTAACCACAAATCGACCCATTGAACAACAGAAACTTGTTTGTTTTATCTACAGAGTGTTTCGATGATTAAAATAGATATTTTTGTGAGTATCTTAATTGTTTTGGTAAAAATTGTGCGAGTATTGGCCCTACAGTACTTGCCATTGTCTGGAATATGAGCTGATGTTTTCGCTCCTCGTATTCGCCAACAACAAAAAACGACAACACCTCCAACTACAAACAAACATACAATCAGTATCTAGATAGATCAGCTAAAAAGAAGATCATCGGCATATAAATTCCCCCGTCGGTGGGATTGACATAAGCCCACCACATCAGCGGGATGACGTTGCAACCGAGGGCGCCAAAAACACGTCTAGCCAGGGGCGAGCCAACGAGGTTTCAGCATTAGTTTCACACATCATTAATTGAAAAGTCATCCTAATTCTCGCGTTCGGTTAGAACGATCCGAATATCTTTTTTCTCTCTGAACTGCGCCTGAATGAACGCGTATAGATAGATGCTAACTAAATAGATAACTAAGTCAAACTTTGTTTATCATATGATAATGACAGAATAGGCAGCTCGTGTCGTACTTAAGCCTTTGTCTTTATCTGCATTGCATGGAATTCCCCCTTCGTTTAACCCCTCCAAACAATACCCGAGACAGTACTGTTACATACTTTGCCTTGGTTGCCTCGCTGTTCCCTTTTGGTGTTGTGCTGTCACCATAAACAAATTCCTCCCCTTCCACTTCCACATCAACATCGTGTCCTCTTTTCCCTACCCAATTCTTTCTCAATTACCATCTCTCATACTCATACTTCCCCTCTCTTTACTTCACCCCTGCATTCATCCTGCAGCTACCCCCCTAGCTCTGTCATCAAGATAGCGTCATCGATTAGACTCACGCGGACAAAAGACGAACGAGATAACATACATTATTAACGATTAAACACGTCAACGACATTGTTTTCCCTCAAGCGAATATACCAATTGAGTTTGCCCAACCTCGTTATTTCATCTGGTCTTACTGGAGATAACGTTGCAACGCTGAGTCGCCCACTTGCTCTACATTTATTCTATCGTCTCAACCTTAGAAAGTGTTGAGGACACAAACGCCACAACTCTCACCAAAGCTTCAGTCATGGCAGCTCCGAGCGCATTTGGGGAGCTGGGTCTCTCCATCATTGGCCTCAGTGCCGAGTATCCGCCTCATTCTCTAGATTATACTTGCCTCAATACCCTTGGCGAGAGGTTCTATCCTGATACGCCTTCGTAGGTCAAATTTCCGAACCATGACTGCCTATCTCGCTTGCTAATCATATCATGGTAGCATGCAAAAAGTCCTTACAATCAACAGATACACTGGAATTGACTCACGATCGTCTATTGGAACGCCTGAACACCCTGCCGTAAACAAAAAAGATGCCCCGACAATAGCAGAGCTCCACAGCATATTCCAATCTGATGGCGTTCCACTCGCGATTCGAGCCGCTCGCAAGGCTATTGACGAAGCCAAGATCGATACGCGATTCATCACACACATAGTCGCCACAACATGTACCGACAGCGCAAATCCAGGTTTCGATCACTTTGTCGCAAAAGGTCTAGGCATAACACATGGTGTTGAAAAGGTCTTGTTGCACGGTGTAGGTTGTAGTGGAGGACTGGCGGCTCTTCGAACAGGCGCAAACCTAGCTCTGGGTCATAAAGCACGGGGACTGCCCGCGCGCGTTCTATGCGTAGCACTAGAAGTCAGCACCACTTTGGTGCGCAGTGAGCTAGACAGCATCAACGAGCTGCAGCAGACGAGGATAGGCGCATGCCTGTTCTCAGACTGCGGTAGCGCCGTCGTATTGAGCAATGGTATCGGTGAGCCCTCTGAACCTGTATATGATCTGCTCGGTTGGGATCACAGGACTATACCTGATACAGAGGAAGACCTGGGCTTTGACGTTCACCCAGCTGGTACGTTTTAACCACACCGATAACCACACCGACTGGCCAAGGATGATACTAACATGATACAGGCTGGAAAGTCATACTCACACCCCGCGTACCCAAGCTCACTGCTGCCTCAATTGGCCCAGCTTTCAGTGACCTCAAAGCTTCTCTACCGCAATTGCCCTCGGGCTACCAGAACGCAGCCGATTTTGACTGGGCCATGCACCCTGGTGGTGCTACCATTCTTTCCGGCGCCGAGAAAGTCATGGACATCACACCAGAGCACATGCGAGCAAGCTACGACACTTACATCAATCACGGAAACTCGAGTTCTGCCACAATCTTCAGTGTGATGGACCGTCTGCGCTCAAAAGATATGGATGCCCTTGCGCCTGACGGACGAGTGCGCGATTACGTCGTTGGATGTGCTTTTGGTCCCGGCATAACAGTTGAGATGTGTATGATGAAGCGAAACATGGCCCATAGGACGACTGTCACCGGCCTGCAAACACCGCCAGAGACTCCAGCCGAAACCGAATCGGAGCCAAGTGAGGCCGGAGACGGAGACGAGTGGGGCGCCGAGAACAGCGGGTCTCCGGCTGAGCGGAACTCTGCATCTGCGTCTGAGTCGCAGGATCAGTATACGAGGTTTGTTACTGAGTCGTTAGAACATCTAGATCTCGATTAGCATGGCAAAAGAACGTGGTGGGTTACCTCGATTATCGGAATGAATTAGTGGTCCATGTGTTTGGACATGGGCAAAACAATATGATGGTAGAAATAATGATGCTTCGTACACTCGTACGTTTATTACAAGACGATCCACCAACTGATTCCAGATCGAGCCACTTGATACTTGCTAAAGATGCCAAGAACTGAGTCAGGATAATAATATCCAACAGATACATGTCATGATAGTCTCAGGAACCTGCCAATGTACCCTAGATTGCGAGGCTGCCAAGAAATAGTTTCACTTGTTGCCGAATATATTACCAATTTCAGCGATATCCGCTTTCGGATATAGTAAGGGAACTCATGGATAACATGACACATCCGAGCATGTCTCAGTCCATTGTTGAGCACTGTTGAAGTTTCGAACGCGAATCGACCCAAGCTGCTGGCTGGCTTGGCTAGACCATCTAATTTCTTGTGATCCCTACAGCTCCATGGTTGATTTGACAGAAACAATGGATGACCCGGCTAATAAACAATGACAGTTTATTGGTTCATAAGGATCTTGGTGATCCTAGCGGTCTGTTCGCATATTAGTTGGGGTTTAACTTAAGATCGCTTGGCAACTCATGATACATGTTTATCGCGCCCTCACTTTAACGCCAACAATCAAAATCCGTGCAGACCAGGGTTAGAACCACAAGCGTCAGTCGACATGTAAGGGGAAGGGTAAGAGGGTCCCGTGGAGAGAAGGGCGCGAATGACAACAAACGTACCCTGAATTGTCTAGAACGTCTTTGTCTTGGTGTCTTCCTATACTGGAATCGTAAAACAAAAAGACTGGCCCAGCAGGGAGTGCACTCGCTGTATGAGGAATCGCTATGAGTCATGAAAAGTAAGTTACCGAGAGTCCTCCACTCTGACGTGAATAAGATCGTCCAAGCGCGTCCTCGAGGCTGAAATACCTTGACAAAGGGACCGCACCGGTATCTTCATTTCAGATGCCGAGGTTAGTGGATGTTTCGGCAATAAAACAGACACGCTAACCAGTAGGGTATATTCCTCAAGCACAGTTTTGAGCTTGGTCGCTTAATCGTCTGTTAATATGACTTTAGCCCAACCTATCAGTTTTGACACATTCATCCTGAGCCATCTTGACAGTTTTATGTCGACGGTTCAGGATGCGTGCATAAGGTCGGGGTAACATCGCGAGAAGCAACCTTGAAATGGGCTAGCTGCCGCGGAGGCTGCCAAATTACCGGTAAAGTAGTAAGTATAAGAGGAATATGGGGCTTGCCGTGTCGTATGTAACTTACATCACCAGAGCTGTGGAGACCATCTGGGTGGATTCTGCCCCATAGTGTTCTCAGCTTGAACTTGCCAAGTGGGCGAATTGATCAACCGTTCCACCTCGTGGCATCGACAACGCTAAGGCTCTCTGACCATGTGTCTGTGTCCCTTGTGCGTCTGTGTCCCTGAAACATGCCTTTATCGGGATGGGACCCAAGAAACAGGATGAGGATTGACTAGTCAAACGGTTCATCGAGTGAGTTCATGGCCAACTCAAAAGCCACCGACTGACCCAAAAGTAGCACCCAATCAGAGATGAGTGGGAAGCATCCATACAAGTCTCGAAACAGGAACTCGTCTTTTGAGAGTTGAGAAGCACCCTGTGGCTTGCAGATTTGACAACACGGTCCCCACTCACACTAGCATGGTAGTTGGTGAAGTTTCCCGCAGATAGTTGACGGTGACATGACTATCATAGTGACACGAGCCGGGTTCAAGGCGTATGGGAAACGAACGTGGTTTTGTGGGTTTAAGCTCTCGTGCACGGCGCGCAAAATGGCTTTCTGGCGGCCCAGCGATGGGGATGAGGCTTGGAGTTTGAATTCGAGAAGCGAAGCTTACACACATGGCTTTCCGCGGACGATCTTTCGACGCTATCGAAACACACGGTTCCATGGAAACTGGCCCTTCGAGGCTTTAAACTGGTGAGGTGAAGATCTAGTCGCACACCTTGTTCGAAATCCCCGATGTGTGCAGCAGCGGGGGTGGCACCAAGTGTCTTTGAAGCATAGACAAATACTCAGTGGCGTGCGATACCGGCCTGCTCGCTTCGAGACCGCGCTATATACAGTTGACGTTTGGTCGGGCAGCTAGGGTAAGGATACCCCTTAGGGAAACCGGCAGCGCACAGCTGAAGAGTCTGTGCCAAGAGAGTATCAAGACTGTGACTGAAGCTAAGCGTGCGGCGTGCGGCGTGATAGGAGGGCCGCGTTCCAGGGAAGCTAGAGGGTGTCTTCAATCTCCACATGTAAGGCAGAGAGCATGGGCGTGGGCGCTCTGAAGAGTTGATAGTCGAAATGCTCAGTGCCTTTGGGCAGTTGTTTAAGTTGAAGGAGTTCCCCTGGGCGATTGTGGCAGAAATGTCCTATACCACCATCGACGAATCGCAAGCGAAGAACATATCAAAGGATTATACGAAAGCCGAATCGACATTCGCTGTATCAACTGAACAATTAATGAATGTATCTTCAGTCAACGCTTATCAACACGTCTGCCACTGAGAGCTGCATAAGTACCATGACAGCATCGACATAGCAGGAACTCGCCATTTCCTCTTCAGCAATCAGTCGACCATTGGGCAAAACAAAACTATTCAAGCTTCGGCACCCGCGGAGCTTTGTTACAAGCTTAATAATCGATCGCTCAACTGACTGGGCTGGATTGGATTGGGTCGGCTCCGAGACTATACTGAATCCTTGCGGATCCGGAACATCTAAGAGAAGAGGCGTCTGGTTCGGTGCGGCTGAAATTTCCTTTACCGGCAGCACTTGAAGCTTGGCATTGCAACGAAAAACCGGAAATACGGACGAAAAGTCCAATCTTGGTTTGAATGAAGACTGAGGTTGAGGATTATTATTCTGTCTTTGGTGTGATGGAAGGAGACTTGGATGAGGGAGGAGTTCGAGTTGCTGAAGCCGACGATTTCCACAGTAGGAACATCCATTCCGCTCCTGCCGTTGGGAACTATATGGGTCACGTGGAATCACCTTTAGGCCGTCAGTACCCTGATACGCCCGGACCTGGTAATAACGACGGTGGCACCTGGCGTTGGCATAGGCGAAGGTCACAGCGCCCCGTCCCTGTTCCTACCGTACAGGGACAAGTTCCAGTCGCTGTAGCCCCAGACTCGACACCCGGACACTTCGCCCAATTCGCGTCACCATTAGCAGTTCGCGCTCACATTCACCCTCAGACTCAAACACATTTTCAGACTCAGGCTTATTCATATCCTCAGACACCAAATACACAACACGCTCATCTTCAATTACAGCACGAACAGATACTATTTTCACATTCACCTCATTCTCACTCGCCACTTGTCGATAATTCCGCCATAGTAAATGGCCATTTCGGTACCATGGAGCAGATTGAGACACAAGCAAGCGATTTGCGATTCCTTGCCCAAGTACCGGTTTTGAATCCAACCTCAAGTCCATCTCTGGGCCCCGGCTCCGGCGCCGGAAGAGGTGGAACTCCTGCCCGAACCCCCGGAAGTGCCGTGGGAACGTCTGCAGGTGCTGCTATTGCTTACGACAATCAAGCCAGCCCAAGTTCCGCCTCTGTCGGGGACAATTCCGCCCACGGTGCGAGTGCCTCCAATAACAAGAGGAAGTCAACAGATGATGGCCAAGGCAATGTTGGGAAACAGTCGAGAAGTAAAAGAAACAGAGTAAGTCCACTTCATTCGCTATGTCAATATCCTGTCCAAGATACCCAAGAATCAAGATCAGATGAGACAAGGGGCATGTGAGATGTGACCTTTTCAGACGATAAGAAGAGGGCCAAGACGAACAACGGAGGCGTGGTTCATCAGCACAGGACTCGACGACATTCGCCTATCGAAACGTTATGAGTCTTCCGACGTCAACCACCTCGGCTTCCTTGTTGCACCACATGGACAGACCCAAGCTGTCGGGTCGCCCACATAAACCCCCCTGTTCTCTTTGTGATTACTATGTCAACACATCAACCCACTACAATACGAGGTCACTTGGCTAACACGCGGTCTTCCTAATGGTAGTATATATCAATAGCATGGTCAGTACAACTCCTCGCTGCGTATTCTTATCAATGCCATTGGCGCGTAACACAGTGGCGCATTCGCGTCCTTTGCTAAGGAAACGATTTTGACTGACAAACTACAGTAACGAATGCAAGAGGCGCAAGATAAAGTGCAACGGCGAAACTCCTTGCCAAAGATGCGGCAACCTTAATCTCGCCTGCCTTTATGCCCCCAACTGCTGTTCTGGAAACTTCAAAGAATCGGACGAATTCAAGCAGGTTACATCACAGCTTGGTCGGCTTCAAGAAGAAGTCGGCTGGTTACACCAAACAGTCAAGACCATGCAATCCGAGCCCGCCCGTTTCCCTTCAATTGGTGATCGAGCAATGGCCCATAGCCATGGCGCATCGACGATTACTCATTCACCTTCTCATAGTTCTGCTTCATATAACCGCAATGATGGTTCAAAGTATGGCTCGTTCCGAGGCCCGACAAGCATGGCCTTTAGCTTGGATGTTGCCAACAACACCATTAACAACATGGGCTACAAGGGTATTTCTGATGACGACCAGCATATGAACGAAGGGCCGGGTGCCATGTCCATGCGCCCAATGGATCCCCTCCATGAATTTGACAAGGACGAGATGGTTCGTCTTTGCCGTCTACACGAGGAAGAAATAGGAATTATGTACCCGGTGCTAAACATTCAAAGTGTTATATCCCACGCCAAGGGCATGGCGGCTTTCCTTGAATCCGTTCGGCAGCAAAACCCCAGGGAACTCATCAACGACGACAAGACTCTACAACTCAAGATCATCATGTGTTGTGCCCTGGTAGTTGAAGAACATGGGCATAGCGACAAGGCGATTCGCTTGTTCGACAGTATGGAAACAGTACTCAACAGGAAACTCATGGCCGAAGCCGCCGATGTTGGAACCATACCGATACTGGCTCTTGTTGCTGGCTACCGGTTCCTATCCAACGACGAAGTTTTGGCGTGGCGCGTTATGGGACATGTTGCCAGATTATGCTTGGAGCTTGGCATTCATCAGAGAACAGGCCTGATGAGGATTCAGGATGAAGAGGAGCGAAAGAACGCCCTGGTTAGCTTTTGGTCAGCCTATGTTCTCGATCGCAGGTGGGCCTTTGCGACTGGCCTTCCTTTCGTCGTTCAAGACGAGGAGATCGATACACTGCTTCCGTTCCCTGTTAGTACCGGATTCATGCCACGTATGGCAAGTTGGCTAATAAGAGTATAGGAGGAATACCCATACCTCGTCGCCATGATTACATATTCCCGCATAGGAGCAAAGGTGTGGCGACAGGTTGCTCATTTTGGGCCGATTCTTGCGCGCGACGTACGTTCCGAGGAGCTGGAAAACGTTGATCAAGAGCTGCTACAATGGTATGAACAGATTCCCGAAGAGGTCAAAGTTCGTAACTGGGACAAAGAGAAGCACATTACGTCAACACCGTCGTATAACCTCCAACGGTTGCGAATCTGGACATACCTGCGCTTGAATCAAGTGAGTATACTGTGAGGAAATTTGCATACACACTGACAATCATTAGATGCGAATTTGGCTCTACACGCCTGTTCTTCATAGCGCCACAAGCATTGTGGCACACCCTGCACAGTCAGAGCGTGTTGTGGACATTGCCAAAGATACTATCCGCTATCTCAGCCATTTGAACAACACAACAAACCTATACAGGCGTGTGCAAGTCTTCTACCACCAGTTCCTTACATCAGCTATCGCCGTCGTTTTCCTCGCTTCCGTTCACGCCCCAGTCCGGTTCAGTGCTAATTGCCGCGAGGAGTTCTATATGGCTTTGGAGCTGGTGAAGGATCTCTCCGCTAAGAGTTGGGCCTCACAGCGGCTGTGGCGGACAATTCGATCGCTCAAAGACGTGGCACCCCGATTTGGATTGAACCCTGAGGACGATCCGCAGTCAACAGCTGCATTGGGAATGATAGGGCTTGCGCGAGGCCACATGGATCAACAACAAACTTTCCGTAAACCCTCAATACCAGGCCAACAATCATCAACTGCGACACCAGATCCATTGGCTCAGAACGGATCGCGTATCCAGGCCGAGATGTCTCGCATGTTTGAAGGGTATGTGGGCTTGAATGGCTTCCAATATAACGAGAACGATGGTCAAGGACAAGGCTCCAACAATGAAGTATCCGAGCCACCGAATGGCATGTTTGGAATCGACGGTACGGTCTTTCCGCAATTTAAGGACATGTATTAGCGATATACATTACGAAAAGGTAGATGATTATAAATAATACTCTTTAACTCGATTGGCCTTGATGTATTTGCTAGCATTATTGCAAGTGACGACCAGAAGGAGGAGCTAGCAATGAATAGTATAATAATAGTAACGAATGACTGCATTTCACCTGTTGGCAGCCTCTAGAGTAGAGTTGGCTAGCATCACGCCTGATAGTTCTGCGGCTAGACACGATACAGTGAATTTCGCAAGTCAATTTAAACGGGAATTGGACAACTAGAGAAGCCATCAACTCTATATGCCAACTTGTTTATTAACCTACTACTTACTACCTTGATACTCAATCTGTCGTTGGTGGGTAAGCACAGGCTTAGTAAGTCGCCGAGTTCAATAAACACCACGCCCAACCATCTTGAACTTTGCATAACTTGGAAGATATCAACACCAACACAATCCGTTTTTAAGTACCACATCCTCGGCGATATTCACCATGGTATCTGTAGCAACAACCCCTTTTCTCGCTCACGCCCTCATCGAAACTCCCGCTGCTCTCACCTTTATCCTCAAACCATCAACTCAACTACAACCACTTCCTCCATCCGCAGCTCTCATCGTTCAATCTTTTGGTGGTTGTATTCTCACCACAAATCTTATCGCTCTCATCTTTCTCCGTCGAGATTTTGACGATGTTGCGCAACATGTCGCTCTCGCTTTTGCGTTTTGGCATATCTGGCCTTGTTATCGCGCTTATATGCGCATGAGTGGTTATACAAAGGAAGAGGGAGCTTCAACTACGAAAACACTAGGAGGACCGGTGGTGCATCTTGGAGTCCACATTGTTTTGTTGACTATGTTTCTTGGTACCTGGTTATTCGGCAATGCTTAAATAATAAGTCTATGTTGATCTACGATTACAACTTTTAAAAATGTTTCCCTTTTAGTTTCTGAACAGTCTGAGTCCCGCCTCTTCAACATCAACATCCATATCATCATCGCTCTCATTCTCGTTGAGCTGCATCTTGCGACCGAATAGCGTGCCGAAGAAACGGTCAATAGCACCCTGCTCCCACGCGCGTCGGTCCTCAGGAGCCATGAAGTTCTGCATCTTCTCGTGGACTGTGAATCGCATCTTGCGGCCTTTGCTGGCCTTGCGGTCGACGTTCTTGCGGTTCTTGACATCCTTGGCTGCTGTGAGGACTACTGTTGGCACGGCGTCGCCGGCACCAGCTCCTGATGAGCCCTCCACTGTTCGCTGGTCGACAAGCTCTTTGAGAAGGACCTGGTAAAAGTCGGCGTCGTCGTAGATATCGCTATCCTCTGAAACGCCCTTTGCAGATTGCGCGGGGGCGCATGAGCGAGGGACACGAGAGCGCTTGGCGAGGCGGTTGTCGGGGTCGATGAGTTGGTCCTTGAGAGCGCTGACGAGGGTCTTGTTTCGTCCCTCAAGACCCTTTGATGCTGTGACGTTGACGGACTGCACTTTGCGGGACCACTTTTCGAGACGGTCTTCCCTAGACTTGATAGCCTGTTCCTCCTCAGTCTGAATCTGTTTCCAGATCTCGCTCGTAGTCATAGACACGTCTAGCTCGCGCTTGCGCTTCTCGCCAGCATGGGAAGGCCCAAAGTTATCCTTAAGGCTGCTGATAGTGTTGAGGAGCTTGATGGCAGCCTCTTCCGCGGCCTCGTAGGGCTCCGATTCAGGCTCGGGGTTGGAATCGAGGG
Source organism: Fusarium sambucinum (assembly GCF_050947815.1). NCBI lineage: Eukaryota > Fungi > Ascomycota > Sordariomycetes > Hypocreales > Nectriaceae > Fusarium > Fusarium sambucinum. The sequence goes on along the minus strand of NC_139293.1, from coordinate 8,037,061 downwards.
CTTCGAAGGTATTGGCGGCGATGAGGGCCTTTTGAAGACGAATTCGCATGTTCAAGAGTCCGTCGTAGGCCTTGCGCTGTTGACGAATTGCCAGACCCTTGTCGACGTCGGGTTGGGTGGACAGAGCTGCCATCATGGGCTTTGCGTTTTTAGCCTTGGCCTTTGAGTCTTCCTCATCGCTTTCGCTGTCATCTTCATCATCCTCTTCATCCTCACCAGAGCCCTCTTCGTCGTCGTTCTCACCCGACTCATCATCAGAATCTTCCTCGCCATCGACAAGAGCGTCCAGACCATCGTCCATATCTTCATCCTCAGAGTCGGAACCGCCAAGCTCTGCACCCTCCTCTTCACCATCAGAAGAGGACATGTAGTCGGCGGCCTTAGCTCTCTTCGAAACAGGCTTGTTGGGCTTGGAGCTTGCGCGGAAAGTATAGTCCTTGAAGCGCTCCTCGTCACTCTCGCCAAGGGCATTGTCGCTAGAGATTTCCGAGTCGTTTGCCTCAGCTTCGTCGCGCTCAAGATCCGCGGTCTCTGGGTCATCGAACTCCTCGTCGCCCGATTCCTCTTCGTCCTCGTCCTCGGATGCGCTCTCTTCTTCAAGAGCGTCTCGCGAGACGCGCGAACCTCGGTACTGGGGACCAAGAGACAGGCCCTCTTTCTCCCTCAGTTTGCTCTTTCCGACAGAGACATAGTGCTCGGTTCCCGCATTCTCGTCCTCGCTGTCTTCGCTTCCGCTGCCGTGCTCGCTAGCATCGGCCTCTGGATCATAATCTTGAAAGGGTTAGGAAACATGCGAACATGAAGAAAACGTTAGTTACGACATACCCTTGGTGATAGGCTCATCAGGATCCTGAAAGTCCTTTGCGCGACCCTTTGCTTTAACCATCGTGAATTGGTTGTTTGACTTTTTTTCGTAGAATCTTGCAATGGAAGATCTTCCACTAACAACAGAAGCCCCCACGTTGGAAATTTCTGAGATTCGGCCTTGAACTTTTAGGCGGTGGATGGTGGCAGAACTGTCGCAGCTCGACATTAGTGGATGGTGCCCTGTAGAGTCCGCTAGCTCATGGAGTCTATATCGTGCATGAGTTCCATGACACTTTATTTGGTCAATCTCGAGCATTTCTGACATAGGTAGATAATCCGATGTTTCTCTTCCCTAGACAGTATTAACAGACTTTAGATTTGTGTATCTTATAATTAAGGGTCCCTAGCCATAAGTCCGAGACTTTAGATTGTATTTGTCATTGTCGTTTCCAACATGCGAGCAACTACAGCTCGTCTCTTTCAGAGCTTCCGGGCTCTCCAACATGAGAATCCACTGGTGAGTTGTTTCTAATATTCTTGTTCTTATGAAGCTTGAATCTTATATATTAAATACCAGGGCCTCCCTCGATCTGGGACGCCCCCTACCTGGGGTAAGCGTCCAGTACGTCGCAAGATCACAGGCGTTGAAAAGGTCATTGCTGTATCGTCGGCAAAAGGTGGCGTAGGCAAAAGTACAGTTGCAGGTATATAACAACACCGCATCATAATCTTTGGGACGTTTCTAAACCAACATAGCAAACCTGTCCCTGGCCTTTGCTCGCCTAGGTTTCCGTGCTGGTATCCTAGATACTGACATCTTTGGCCCATCGGTTCCGACCTTGTTTGACCTCTCAGGAGAACCAAGGTTATCCAGCAGTTAGTGATGAATGAGAGCATATAATTTCGACCAATTGCTAACATATTCTAGATAACCAGTTGGTTCCTCTTACAAACTATGGAGTCAAGACAATGTCTATGGGCTATCTTGTTGGTGAGAATGCACCAGTTGTATGGAGAGGTCCTATGGTGATGAAGGCTATCCAGCAACTTCTTCATGAAGTCGAATGGGGTGGTCTTGACGTTCTCGTCCTTGATCTGCCACCAGGTACAGGAGATACGCAGTTGACCATCACGCAGCAGGTCATTCTAGATGGTGCGTACCTACGACATACATCAAATCACTCTTGCTAACCGAGAATAGGCTCTGTCATCGTAACTACACCTCATACACTGGCCACCAAAGACGCCGTCAAGGGTATCAACATGTTCAAAACAGTCGACGTCAATATCCTTGGCGTGGTGCAAAACATGTCTCTTTTCCAATGCCCTCACTGCCACGGAGAGACCAGCATATTTGGTTCCAATGCGAGAGTGGAGAAGCTATGCCAAGAGCATCAGATCGACTTTTTAGGAGATATTCCCCTGCACCCCAACATTGGAGACGATGGAGACAGGGGAAAGCCAACAGTAGTGGCAGAACCTGAAAGCGAGAGGGCCAAAGCCTTCCTCAAGATAGCGCAGGATATTTGTCCAAAGATCGAACTGAGCAGCAAATAACGGCCAGGTCGACTCACCACAAACAATGTAAAAGACATGTATAATGAATGTCCCTATCAGCTCACTTAGTAAAACATTCGGATCAGGGGGGAAAGACATGATGTGCTCAAAAAACCACTATTTGATTTGACCTCGGCTGGCCTGTTCGAGACCGCGTCGCTCCTACGTACTAGAGTCAGGGAAAGAACCGGAATAAATGCGGATAAACGCCATAAAGATGAATCGTTAGCTTCTGCCATGATGAAACGCAAGGCATGTTACCGAACAAGAAGAAAGGTCCAGAAAGTTCCAAACGCCCCCCGCATGCCCTTTGCGTATCGAACCGAGTACCCTGCCAAGAGAGAATGCTGATTAGTCTAGCTCCTCGTTCACTTGATAGATATGACGGCTTCGTGTGGGGTCTTTGCGCATTGCTTGGCCAGAGCCCGTGAAGCCAACTAAGAGAAAGTCAGTATCTCGTTCGTACAAATAGTAGGCGGAAAAATTGCGTACCTCTACCATGAACACCGTCGGGAGTGCGGAACATGCTGTCCTTCTTTGTGGACTTGCCACCCTTGGACTTTGCGCTAAACTCTTGCCACTTATTCTTGTTCTTCTCGAGTTCCTTCTTGGCCTTGATCTTCTTTGGCTTGGGAGGCTTCACCTCGCCGTCTTTATCAGCGTCCTTCTTGGCATCGGGATATACCGTCGCGCCCGCAGAAGTGACCAGGCCAGGAGCAGATGGTGTCGAGGGTGCTGAAGTCGTCGGTGTTCCATCGGCTTTGCGCTTGTTGGAGACGGGTCGAATATCGCGAGCTTGAAGGGTTTCTGTGTTATCGTAGGTCTTGAACTTGACAACATAGATGGGATTCGTCGAGGAACCAGTGATGGAGGTGATGCGCGCTGTGTAGAAACCCTTGTCGCCAGAAACCCACTTGGCTAGAACAGTATCGTTGACCTGATAGTTTACGGGAGCAACCTGTTCCTTCTCCTCGGCCGGAGCTGCTTTCTTAAAGGCGGGGTGGTTCTCGCGCGACCACTTCTCGGGCTCGGGTGGTGGTGATGGCTGCTTGGGGGCGGGCTTGGAAGCCTGGGCAGGCTTGAGCTCAGCAATCTGTTCATTGAGAAGATCGATGAAACTGTTTAACTCGTCCTTTAATGCTTTGAGTTCGACGTTGTCGGGGTCGTCGCGGAGCTGGCCAAGAACAATCTCGAACTGGAGAGAAACTGGTCAGTATAATGGGTTCTAAAGTTGGGAATGGAATGGGTGTCGCACTTGTTCTTGGTAAGCCTTCTTTTCCTCTTCGATTTCAGCGACGGACGACATGGCTGGCGTGTTTGCGGGGGTTATGCGATGGCTTGAGTGATGTCTAAAGTCGAGGTAGGTACGGCGATTGGTTGAAGACGGCGATATGATGGTTGTTAATACACGGACAATGGAGATTGAAGATTGAAGTTAAAGGTCACGTGCAAGGCACCCCAGATTATCCTTGTCGCCAAGAAAGCTTCTGGAAGGATGAAGAAAGTGTTGAACAACTCAAAGTTGTTATAACTGTTATTATATTTATATTACTAGCATATTAACAGTAGTTATTGTCTTGTCATGTTCGTCCAGGAAACTCTTGTGTTAGGAGATAACTCTGATTCAATGAGTCTGGTCGGCTTTGGTGAGGTTGAAGAATGTTATACCAAGATGCATGCAGCTGAACAATAATAGAATCACATGACAGAAACTCTTATTATAACCTTGAATTTGGCACGACCCGACGACACGCGGCAATATTGACAAGATTGATGTTTTGTCAAAGACTCCGTGTTGATCACCTCCAAACTTTCACTTGCACTTGCACTTCAACGCCTACAGTCGGCCCAGGATGAGATTCATACACAAAAGCCAAAAGCCAAAAGCTAAAAGTCGAAAAGCCAAGACAAGCTGGATCAAACCCCGTTTACTATGCAACTAGCAATTCCAACTAATGCAATGTGTATTACAAGTGACGCATTCGTGAGTTTGCCCAATCTCACATCCTCCTAGTTTCTATTGTGGGACTCGTTTTCATTCTGTGACAAAGTTCCACAAGACAGAATGCGAGGCTTCGTAAGTTGTCTTCTTCTTTCTTCGGATTACCAAAGAGGGAGAGTTCCGATTGCGGCTCTTTGCTTTTGAAATAACTTGTCATTTATCTCCTGCGGTAGAAGTAATAGTTATCTTATGTTGATCTCGCTCATCACACTCTCAACAAGTCCACTCGCTAGTCTGATTCTCGTCACTGTACGATCCCCATGGACCTTGTTCTACTGCTGCTACCTAATTATTATCTCGCTCGTTCACTAGCTCCAACTCAACTTGACTCCTTTTTTCTCTTACGAAACATCGTCACTGTAATAAACTGCCGTCTCTCTTAGTGCTCTCTCTGGTCTGCCCTGTTGTCGGAGTCATAAACAACTTAAACTTTCACCCACCTCAAAGATCAACGAATCTCGGTCGTCTCTATTACGAAAAGGCTTCATTTCATTTGATTCTCCTACAAAAACAAGCTTGTCCCGGCACTTGGCTCGTCTCCTCTCGGCAACACTAGTTAGTTCCTAGTTTCAATCTCCGCCATTTGTTTGCTCCCCTTCGTTTCGTCTGGGGTTTTCCTTGCCCTTTTTACTTGGTCTGTGTTGGTTTGGTCTAGAATTATTCGCCTAGACCTTACGTCGTCAAAAAAGTTGGATTCTCCCTCTTCGCGTACAAACATCTTTTCTCTCCTCCCTTTTTTCTGTTATTCTCCCTTTTTAATTCCTCACATCATATTATCCCCAGATTCAAGTGATCGTCGGAGATAAACTCCGCCCCTCCACACGCCTGACCTCACCAATTCTTTACTCGGCCAATCCATTAACATTGACATCACTGGAAGGGAGGAGCCCTACCTACACTGAAAGGGAGCTCCATATTCGGTTACGGGAACGGAACTACCACCATTCGCGATCCGACGGCTGCATATTTGCATACAACACGACTCGACACGACACGCACGACTTTACTTTAATTAATTTCTTACAACCTTTCTTCTTTTCAATATCTTACCCTGTTCGCGATTCAACCTTACCCAGTGCTCATGATAGCATATGCTCGGATCGTCGGTCCGGCCAGGAGGAACATAACTTGACACTGTAATCGCAAAAAATAAGCCAACAAAGGGGAAAAAAGGATCACCGTCGCGAAACTCGCAATTCTTCACTCCTCGAAACGATCTTGATCAATTCGTTACCGAGAGAAATTTGTGCGCAACCTTTACCACTTACTTGCTGTATTATACCTCCCTTCCTACCTCCCCCTCCACATCCCAATCCGACAGGTACAGCCAGCCATGCCTCACACCAAAGATGCGGACAGCGCATCGTCCACGGGCGGCCAATCAAAACGGCCTCCGCTCAACCATCAGGAGAGCGATTCGCAGAGCGAGAGCAGCGGCGTACACAGCCAACACCAACATCAACAACCTCGCCGACACGTTCGTCATCACCAGCGACAGCACACTGTTGGTCACCTGCATCACGCCCGAGGTCCTGGTTCCAAGACTGCACCTAAACAGCCAAAGCTCAGCCGTCGTCATACCGATACCCCCGATCAGATCGAGCAGCAGCAGCTCCTTCAAAGAAACGCCGCAGCCGCTGCCGCCAATTCGCATCGACGAGCTGCCAGCGACGCCAAGCTATCTTCGCGCGACTCCTCCTCGGGCAATCTCGTTAAAAGCGCGTCACAAACGAAACTGGTCAAGAATTCCCCGCAACCAAAGATCGTCAAGAGCCCATCTCACTCCAAGCTCAAGCGCAATCGCTCACATACGGAAATTGGCAAGAGAAGCCAATCTGCGGAACTCAAGCGCGCATCCAGTACTACAATTGTCTACCAGCCTCAAACCTCTGGCGGCAAGTCGCAGGTGCATTTTGATTTGGGCAACGAGGAGGACGAATGGGTTGATGCCAGCGGTTCTAACTCACCCTACCTCTCCCGCAAGGGGTCCCTCAATAGCAGCAATCACTCTGTCCATCCCGACGACCGCTCGAGACCGGTAACACCCAACGACGCCGCTGCCTACAAGCAGGCCGAACGGGAACAAGAAGAACCAGAGCAGAAAAACTCAACTAGTCCAGAAAGGGAGACAGCGCATCGCAAGGAGTATCTCACATCCCGCATCCTCAAGCGCACTCCCTCTCACGGAGCTCCGCCCCAGATGAGCGCCGACCTAGCGCAGATCTCCCCTCGGCACTTTGCTCCAGCTTCTGCTGAAACCCCTGGGTCGGGTACTCTTGTTGCAGGAAGCAATACGGACGAGTTAACATCTCGGTTTGTCGAGGCTGTTGGTTCAGGATTGACTAGTGATGGATCCTTTTACCGACCGCGTCGAGGGGACTTTCCGCGGTACGATGAAACTCCTCACAAGGCTCGCTCCGTTATCAGCTTGAAAGGCGATCGCGAAGAGCGTCGAGAGCCACCCACCAGCGCGCCAAAGGAAGAAACCGACGATAGCGCTCTTGCGCCCAAGACAGCGCGACGCACAGCACCACCCGCTGCCCAGACATCACGGACACAACAGAAGCTCAACTTACAACGAGCCAGCTCCGTTATTGAACCCGGGCAAGCAGGCAGTGGTGTCGGGGGTGTAGTCGGCCATACGCCACTTATTGGTGTTGGCGGCCCTGGCTATGATGGCGGCAACAGTCGAGATCCTCGTGTCGGTAAACTTTTGGAACGCACAGGTATGGAATATCTTGTCGTTCGACGATATCAAAACCCTGTCTCGCGTTCACTCGAACGTCTCAACCATCTCCCCGGCATGGAAAAGTCATTGCGCATTCCACGACCTTACTCGGCCACTACAAACGGCAAGCGATCCGGAGATCTTATGATGCGCCAACACACTCGCAACGTTAGTATGCCCGATGCTCGGCGGCCCGTCACACCTAAGCGAGCTACCTCGGTTCGCACCAATGGTGCAGGATCGAGTTACGACGGCAATGACGACGATGGTAGGTTGACAGATCGACTAAGCGGATCAAGCCTTGTCTGCGGCGAAGAAGAAGATGGGACGACTGCCCTGCTTAGGAACCTGTGGGATAAGTCCGCGGAGTTAAGTGCCAGCACAGATTAGAAGCCTGCTTGTATGGATACGGATACGGATACATCTTTGTAACTTAAGGGAAAGGGGCGCATGGTGCATTAAGGAAATAAGAATGTGCGCAACTAGCACATAGGTATAGAGAGGTATAAGTCAAAGACGTCACTTTAAAGCGTCATTTAATCAAAACATGTTTACATAGTTCATATTGCACAGGATTGTAGAGAACAACGTTTCTGACACCCTGAGGCTGTGCTCTTTCCTTCTGTGGAAGTTGAACCAAGGTAGCTGGGTATTGGAAAGACCAACCTGCCAAGATAACCGCACCATACCTTTCGACCTGAACTTTTCTTCAACCCCCTTCCCTACTCACTGATTACAACACAATCTTGCTAACACGTTTTACTTATCCTACCTATCGTATGCTCTAGTTGCTCAACTTGCGTCGTATTGCCTACCTACTGTCTCTTTTATAATCCGACTTATTCTAAACGCATCCTTCTCTCGACAGCATGGAGGGTTATGACGATGCACGATGTCTTCCTAGAATCCCAAAGCTCTTCCCTACCTCTGACTCGCAACCAGACCTCGTTCTGTATTCCGCATCCTGTGAAGCCGGAAGCTCGACGAATAGCAATACTTCCCACGCTCTTGATACTTGTAACGACGGTAATGAATACGACAGACGAGCGGAAGACCAAGGACAAATCGAGTCGTCGTCCATTAACGCCCCCCATTCGACGCTCATGAGCCTTGGAGATAAGAAGGCTATGTTTTAGAAGAACAATGAAGCGGAAGAATATCCAAGACCCTCAAGAGTGTTCACGGCAGAGATCATACAGTGTTCACAAGACGACACTGCCTCAATCTACTCCTGTACCAGTTCCGCGCACTCTGATGGCGGTTGTCAAGAAGAGGCTACGGAAGACTGGAGAGACTTGGGCAACGAAGCTCTCAAACCGGATGACCACTCCGATGGTACTAATTCTGGCAGCTCGGATGGAACAACACCAAACGCACATTTTCTCGAGGCAGGCATAGACTTGATTGGCGCTCAAGAACAAGTATCGCATCCCTTGACAAGACACCGCCTACAATCAATACCGGACGCTCGACTCTACAAGCTGGGTTCAGTATACAACAAGCTGAAAGGCATTACGGGTGATTCGCAGGCTGCCACTGCCGGTGGTGATACACCTCGGCCAGAGCCAGACACTGATCCCGATGTTGCTTTGGGGGATCTTGAAACAGCCTCAGAGCCAGAGTATCCAGCTTACTATATCTTCGACCCCCGGTCAGCTGGCTCTGCATATTATATGTATCAAGATGCTGATACGCAAGAAGGCTACAAGATCGAGAAAGTTTCCTTCAAGCCCATATTGCCAGAGCCAGGACAGCGAGCATACTGTATTGAGGCGTCGGAGAAAGATCAAGATGAACCCAGACACGCAAGCCAAGAGACATTGTGGAGGGTCGACTCGTCTCGCGTTCCTGCAGTGGTCATTGGTTCGGACAGCTCAGATTCTCACGAAGCGGTAATGGACGCCAACGAGCCCTTGTATGCTGGCGATGAGGCAACTCAAAGCATTGCCAGGAAAGTGAGTGATCGACTTGAGAAGATCCGACACTTGAGGGAACACCTGCGTGTCATCAACGGCAAAGGGCGAGACGTTCCAGAAGCGAAAGGACTGTATCTCATTGGCGACAAGGATATCCGTGATGTCGTCAGTATTGTTCTGGGCGAAGTGTTCAAGAATGGTCAAATCGACCGATCTGAAAGAAGAACCACAACGGAATCTTCTGAGGGTCGACCCTTACCAAAGTTGGACGAAGACTCGAATGCCATCCTGGTGCCTACACCTACGGCAGTAGATCCAGCAACGACCATAAACTTGCCGAATACCTCTTATGCGAATATCAACGCATCAGACATGCAAGTTCACACTAAAACGCGTGGTGCGGAATCTGATACAACGACGACAGTCATCACACGTCGGAGTGTTGCTGAAATCGTTTGGGCTCGGGCTTATCCTGAAGGCCATGATCTAAATTCGCAAACACATGGTCGAACTGTGTCCGACTGTTGCTCGCCCACTCATGGGGGCTCTCGCTCGTGTCCCGATGATCGACGACAGAGTCATATCAAGGCAACCAAAGGTGATCCTACACTACGACATTATACTACACCGAAGAGTACAGCTGAAATTCTCGCGGACATCATGTGTAACAAAAGCTTTGAACAACAATTGAGAGTCAGCGATGGCACTGTCATCACCTCATTTCCGAGGCTTTTTTCCCGCGACCTGACCAACGAATGGCCTAGATCATCTATGGAAGGCGGAGACTTACACAAGCCGGCACCGTCTACTTTATACCATCATGGTGTCGATGCCCGTAGTGGCCTTCATGAACCAGTATCCTCGCCTTCCAATGAGCACCCCCCGATATGCCCAACGTCCTCGACAAAGGGCAGTTCGCTCTTCGATTCAAACCCTTTCAATCCTAAATCCAAGAACAAATACTTGCCAACTCCTCTTGCAGCAGAGAGAAGACTAAGCGCTTCCCTAGATGCCGATACTCAAAGACGCCGCAGCACGCTAATAACTAACATTGAAGAAGAGACTCCGGATGATTGCCAATCACGTCCTGGTCTTATGAACAAGATCAAGCACGGTAGCCACAAGCTGTTCCACAAAAGCCATTTTCGGAGGCCAAATGGGAGTACCACGATCGAAGTTGATGCTTTTGAAGAGAGCAGTGTCGTGCGTTCAGGGAACAGTACAGGAAGAGGAAGAACTCCAGAGCCGCCCATATCGGATAGCTCAAGGGTACACAAGACCGCAACAGGGAGTAAGCTCGACGTCGCCTCATATGAGGAGGGGGTATGTTCGGAGGATGACGAACCACACAGATGCGTCAACGATTATTCATCTCGAGATCTTTCTCCCAAATGAGATAGATGATCAGTGGAGAGGGAGATGATGGAAAGCGCAATTAGAGCATGAATACCTAGAAACCTCAGCTGATAGAAAGAATGAGTACCTGGCCAACGTATAAGTTTAGTCGAAATGTGCAACTACTTCGTATTATTGACGAACTCATGCAGAGACGGGTGGAACCCAAAAGTCATAAAGTATCAACGCATATGCATCATTATGTCCTATTAATGCCTCTTATACCATGTCTAAACGTTCTTCTACATTGTCTTGCTGGCTCTGGCCTTGTTCTCCCTATGCCTCTTCTCCTTGGCTGCCGTCTTGCGACGCTTCATCCACGATCTGTTGAGATCACGTCTGTTATCCCAGAACCAAGCCTGGAAATCAGTCGAGCTCTGCGGACCAGAAGTACCCTTTTCTCCTTCTTCCTCATCATACCCATGCTCCGCCATATCGGCATCTTCATCGCCCTCCTCCTCGTCCTCAGGCCAGAAGTTGCGCATGCGCGAGGGATGCGCCGTGTCAGGCGTAGGAGCAGCGCTTCTAACGCCGCGCCATTCAAAGTCCTGGCGAGAAAAGGGGGTCATGGGACCGGGTGTTGCGATTGTTTGGTTGGCGGGGTCTTGATCCTCTTCGTTCTCGATATCATCATCGTCGTCTCCACCACTGAAAAAGCTGAATGGCTCGGCTTCTTTCTTAGCTGGCGTCTCGGTGGCGCTTTCGTCGGGCTTGGAACGTTTGTACAGGGCTTCCAGGGGATGAATTTTGGTGGATGGGGTCAGAGGGGGTATCTTGATGGTGAGATCGCGGGAGGGGGGTCTGCTGTCGTCGGCTTCAATGGCGGAGAGGGGTGTTGCTTGTTGGGGTTGTTCGGGGGGTTCTTCGTCGGAGGACTCGTCGGAAGAGGGCTCGTCATTTTTTGGGGGTGTTTCCTTGGTGGTCTTTTCTTCCTTCTTCTCTACTTTGGCATCGACCTCCATTTCGTCCTCGCTCTCATTTTCATCCTCGTCTGAAGACGACCCACTGCTACTAGTACCACTGTCGCTGGTTTCGTCGTCTGACTCTGGAGGAGGTGTAGCCTTCTTGGCCTTCTTCTTCTTAGGCGCAGGCTCACCGACCTTCTTCTTCTCCTTAACAGTCTCAACCAAGTTACCCTCCTCGTCCACCCAGCCCTTACCCTCAACGTACTCAGTTGTCTTGCTGGCTTCGCCGTCGGCAGAGTTCTTCAAGAAGCTCGGGAACTTTGTCGTCTTTTCGAATTCGTGAACCACCACTTCGCGATCCTTGCCCTTCTTCTTGCGCTTCCGGGGCTGGTCGTCCTCGGTGAGAGTGGACATGAGATTAGGAGGAACCTTTGTCTTGAGCAGACACTCATCTCCCTCTGTGTGCTTTGACTTTAGGCGCTTCTTCTTTTCTGTGAACTTGCCGTCCTTTTCCTTTTCTTTATCTAGCTTGCTCTTTTTCCTTCTTTGGTCGGCGGGCTCTGTCCAGCCTCTCTTAACTTTGCGATCTGTCAGAGCGACACCCTCGAGAATCTCTGGATTACGCTTTCGCTTTCTCTTCTCTTCTTTAGACTCCTTTGTCTTCTTGTGTTTCTTCTCCTGCTCCTCATCTGCCTTGTCAAGGTCGGCAGTGGGCTCAATCTTTTTCTCTGGTCGGGCCTTTTCAATCTTGACCTTGGTGCCCTTGAGTGTAGCGCCATTGAGCTTCTTCTTCAATTTATCAGCCTCCATGGTGGGTAGTTCGACGTAACCGTAGCGGCGCTCGGGAAAGGTGTCGATCGTGTGATAAGAAATGTTTCGCGCCTTGGGAGCTACAGACGCTGACAGGACGACTTTGATAAGGTCGGAATCGAGAGGGGTAATGTGAAGTCGGACGTAGTCGCTTGAAGCAGCTTCAGCTTCAGCGGACATTGCGAAGCGGAGATCGCTGGTATAATTTGAGGTTGTGCGACGCAGAAAGCGTCGTTCTGATGGACTTTCAAAGAAAAAAGGGACGAGCTTTTACTTTTTGCTTTTGCGATTTGCCAAAGAAAAAAAGTTACAGGGACCCTTTTAGCGTTGGTAGAGAAGCGCAGCCTCTAATTGGCTGAATGGAGCGACGTTGATCCGGGCGATTGGATCTTCAAGATGTGATATTAATTGATGTACAATGTTTATAAAATCAGATAAAAAATACTATTGGGCTTTCTCGTTACAGGAAGTTCGTTCAAGTTTTAGATTTCACCAACAGTAGTTCATGAAACTCCGTTGACAGGTCGACTAGCACGTCTCAGTTACCGCTGAGATGTCAACTGGTTCTGTTACAGATCCCATTACCCAATCTGGAAAGTATACCAAAAGACTGAAGCGGCTATTAAACAGTCTCGGCGACAAGCTTAAATGGGAATTGGAGTACGGATGATGTAACCCTATTGACCATAAGAAATGTTCTAGATTGTGGTGTTGATAATTCGTGTGTAGTATTGCGACAAACCAGGGATCCTTGAAACTCTTGGCTTGTACTGCTTGGGACGAATAGTGTCGCAGACAGTCTTAACGACAACAGCTATGATACAGGTCCTGTCGGATGTACTGAGATATTGGGATGGAAACTTAACACTTGGTTCTATAGTTCGGTATCATGCTCGATTCAACTTTATGCCTTGGCTTGTTTTGCTTAACGACGGTCACATATAGTCTCAGTGTATAAAAGGAGGATAGTTCCTGTTTATTCGACAAAGATTCATTAGATATCATCGCACTTTGTCTGTATCTCTTCAATTCGTTTCAATCCCTGGAGGATCTTTTGCTCATTAATTATATTTTATTCTTTTTTTCACTGTTACCATTTCAAAAACTGTCATTCAAGATGCATTGGTCTACTCTCATCGTTTTCTTCGCCGGATCTGCTCTCGCTGGTATGTACCTATCCCAACAGAAATCCCTATCGTGATACTAACTCGTCGCTGTAGCGCCTCACATGGCCAAGAGACAGAATCCCTGCTTCATCGTTGGCTCCGAAGCCCTGCCTGAAGAGGTCTCTTCCGGGGCCGCAGGTCTGGCCTCTGCTGTCACCTGCGACACTTCGCGAACCACCATCGACGGTGTTCCTGATGTGAACTCCAACGGTGTGACCTTTTCCTCCATCAACTTTGCCGAATCAGGTCAATCCCCTCTGGCCTTCGCTCTCGACCAATTCGCGACTTCATCACCGCTGGCGGATAACGATGTCAACAAGTTTCAGAACGAGCTGAATGTTTACCTTGCTACCGAGGCGGGTATCAGGGCAGCTGGAGGAAACCTTGCCATCAAGGTGCCCAAGTTCTTCCTGCAATTCCAGATTGCTCGAATTCAGCAGGCACAGGGCGCTGTGTCTGATATTCCTGGCATGACCGTGGATCATCAGCTTGGAAAGGTTGTCAAGAATGCAGCCGGAGAAGACCAGGCTCTCATTGACCAAGTGAACGAATTGGCTGTTAACTTGAACTAAGTGCCATGCCAACACACGCAGTATAATAATACAAATGGTCCTAATTTTTATCCAACCCAATGTTTGTTTGTACAAGTGACTCCCACATAGTCATCGTTATAAAAATACATCCCATCACAACAATTAGAGAGGAGAATGAAATACGCTAGAAGCATCCCCAGAAACACCGGCATTCATCGTGACCCAAGCGCCAAAGAAATGATTTTACGAAGAGCCCCGGAACCAAGGCTGGGGGTCCTGCTCATGCCTGTCACCCCCAATGGCCTTCCACCAAGTATCGGTACTCCAGCGGATAATACGCTCGGCCGAGCCCAAAGGAGTAGCAGCGGGGCGCACGTCGAGGAAGAAAACAGGCTCGCCGTCAGCCTCAGGCTCGCCAGAGTAGTAGTCGATGATGTATCGAATCTCCTTCTTCTGTCCGTTGATCTCTCGTCCGACGTACCAGTCGTGTCGATCGAAAGGGGGCTCGGTGCTGGAAACACATTAGTCAAGAAATCCTATGTATACTAGAAATAAAGAAAACTTACCCATACTTGGAGGGGTAAACCCAGCCCAAGACCTGCATCATATAGGCCTTGGGAGTGAGCTCCTTGGGCCGACCCTGGAATCGGATAAGGCTTGGCTCAGTATCAACGCCATCCCAGTGCTTGTTCAGCTCCTCTGGAACATGGGCTTCGCCTCTCTTGCAGATTTGCCAGCCCTTGTAGAGACCCCGCGCAAATCGTTGTTCCCAACCAAGAATTTCCTGCCATGCGCCCTCATTGAGGAAGTTGTGCACTGAGACCATGCCCTCGACGGCAGTAATATCGGTATCAGTATAACCCTTGCGCAGGAGCGCATTGTACATTTGCTGAGGCGAAGGGTACTCCCAGTTGCCATCACCAGAGCCCTTGGGAATGGTTGACTCATCTCGGCTAGTCGGCAAGGCGAATTCCTGGTTAGGCGCAGGCTTCTGGGATAGATCGGGGAACATGTAGTTGAGAGGGTTGAGCTGAGAGATCAGAGACTTGGGTTGCTCCTCGTTTCGGGCACCGTGAGGGACAGGACATCCTGAAGTAGACGGGATCTGGGCAGGCTTGGGTTTAGGAGCGGGATTCAAAGCGTCGGCCGACTTTTGGTGCATAGGGCAACCGGGCTGCAGAATGGTCAGTATATTAACAAAGAATCTCAAGAAGGCGAGCGCACTGGAGGAGCCTTGTTGGTAGTCGCTGGATGACCAGCAGGAACCGCAACAGCGGATGCTTCATCTGCCCAAAACCAACCCATTGTTAATAGTTATGAAGTATTGTTATATCGTTTTATAGAGAGTCCAAGAGAGAAAAGGTATCGGCCTCAAAAGCGCAATATTTGGAAAAGTCGAAAATGTCGTTGGCGATGATGACAAGATCAAAGAATTGGAGAATGGGGAAATGGATGAGCAAGAAATTCCCAAAAATGGATGCTTTATTATCGCCTATCAAAAATTTTGAGTTGCCAAAGAGGCAAGACCGGGGCAAACCGCGCCAAGTGCTTCCCACTTTCCTTGCAAGTCCCGTTCTCCAGCAAGAAATGTTGCTGCTTTTTGTCAGCGTCGCACGTGCCTTTCCGAGTTGTTCCCGAGAAAGAATTAAAAGTTGAAGAGTTAATCGATAAGGCAATTGATAATGAATGCGTACTTTATACGTCACTTTTTTGCATTTAGCAACTCGACGTCACTAACACTATTCCTTAGCTCGTACCAGGGGATGGCGGGCATCCCTGTAACCAAGTCGTTGCATCATTAATGTTAACTAGACTAGCACATGCAAAAGTATTTGTCGCTCTTTAATACTTACGAACCACCTACTCTCTTCTCAATCCTCGAATGCGATCCTCTCTAACCTTCTCTCGAACATGAGAGAGTTCGCGTCTATTCAATTCTTCAACAAGACACTTCCTCTGTCGCGATGAGAGCTGGCCCTTTCATAGGCCGCTTTTTCGTGCATCCGGGCCTCCGAACATGTCCGAATGTCAGGCCCAACATCTCGATCCTTAGCCGTCGATTCGCTTCTCAAAGCTCACGCCATCCTCGATTTACAAAATGGTCTTCACCTACAACGAAAAGAATAGCCTTGCATGCATCGGGTGGTGCGGCGGCACTAGGAACAGCTGCTTTTGTCGAATTGTCGCAACAAGAAAATGGCAATGATCAAGAAACCGGAGAAAAGCGCATGCTCGAAGCATCGCGAGCTGAAGTGAGCAAGGGCGTTCGAGCTGACTCTCGAGGCCTCACGCGAGTGGGAGAGCGTATCAAATACTTGATCGATCTTCTGATTATCGAACCTGTCTGCACAGGATTTCGTTTTCTACAGCTCGTCGTTATCTTCGTGCCAGTCATTATCACGATTCCTGCCATTTACCTTGGAAGCCGACAACCCGATAGAGATAATGAGCGATCAGGAACACTCTGGTGGTATGGCTTTCTGGTCAATGAGATGGAGCTAGCTGGCCCAGCCTTTATCAAGCTTGGGCAATGGGCTGCTTCACGAACCGATATCTTCCCCACGGAAATGTGTGAGATCATGTCCAAACTTCACTCAAACGCGCCAGCACATTCACTCCATGCTACGCGCGTGACTGTTGAAGCTGCGTTTGGTGGCCTCCCTTTCGAGGAGATCTTTGAAGAGTTCCACGAGAAGCCCCTCGGCGTCGGTGCCATTGCGCAGGTTTACAAGGCCAAATTGAAGCCTGGTTTAGCTAAACCCGAGGAAGCCGACCTACACGATTCCTATCCTTTGGCCCAAAATGTGAAGCGCAACGTTGACACAGTCCTGAAGAGTTCACCACAGAGGATACCGTCATCGTACGTTGCAATCAAGGTGCTGCATCCCCGTGTAGAGAGAACAGTCAGAAGAGATCTGCGCATCATGGGCTTCTTTGCCTCGCTCCTCAACCTCATCCCAACTATCGAGTGGCTTTCATTGCCAGATGAGGTAACTCAGTTTGGAGAGATGATGAGGCTTCAGCTTGATCTCCGTATAGAGGCCGCAAACCTGGCGACTTTCCGAAAGAACTTTAAGGACCGGTCCACTGCTTGGTTCCCATATCCTTACACAGAATACACAACCCGTAATGTTCTGATTGAGGAGTACGCCCAGGGTATCCCATTAGCAGACTTTATGGAGAACGGCGGGGGTGTCTTCCAACACGATATCGCTGATGAGGGCCTCGATGCTTTCCTCCGTATGCTACTGCTCGACAACTTTGTTCACGCGGATTTGCATCCGGGCAATATCATGGTACGATTCTACCAATCAGCCCACCCAGACCTACGCATACGAAAGGCAATGACCAAGGCCCATCCTGATGAGGCAGAAGATGTCACTGAGCAAGTGCTCGAGCGACTTCGACCATACCGACATCGCAAGGATACAAAGGCATGGCAGGAGGAGCTGGCCAAAATTGATGCCGAGGGATTCCGCCCTCAGCTTATCTTTATCGATACAGGATTAGTGACCGAGCTCAACGCTGTGAATCGCGAAAACTTCCTCGCCCTTTTCCGCGCTGTTGCTGAGTTTGACGGTTACAAGGCTGGCCATCTTATGTGTGAGCGCTGTCGCCAACCAGATGCTGTGCTGGACAAGGAGATATTTGCTCTCAAGATGCAACATCTCGTTCTCAGTGTCAAAAGCCGTACTTTAGCCCTCGGTAACCTCAAGATTGGTGACATCCTGCAAGAAGTACTCAGCATGGTTCGAAACCACCATGTCCGTCTCGAAGGCGACTTCGTCAACGTGGTTATCAGTATCCTCCTTCTCGAGGGTATCGGTCGCAGCCTGAACCCTGATGTCGATTTACTCAGCAGCTCGCTACCAATTCTTCGACAGCTTAGCGCTCAAAGTGGAACAAGTATGGCCAAGCACGGAGACTTTTCCATGTTGGTTGTGTGGCTAGGACTAGAAGCCAGACGTTTCATGCAGGCCAGTATTGAAGATGTAAGTCCAGAGTTACCCCTTTGTGCCACCCAAATACTAACATCAACCAGGTCGAGCGATGTGTTAAATACGACCAACTTTCTCCGAATATATAATAGTGTAGAACTCTGTATTAAATCAGAATATCTGGAGCTCACAGCATCACTGGCGCACGGGTAGGGTGGTTGTTTTGGAAGAGGCGTGCCTCGGAGTTGAAAGAGATTTAGACGTACAAATTCACTCGCATTATACACATACGCATACGCTCAGCTCATTTCGGGCTATAAAGAGAAGCATAAGAGACGAAATTATTAGGTCAGTTTAGGCGACTTAGACAAGACTTTTAGGCTATTTTCATAAAGACCGCTATGCTCTGAGTGTAATAGTGTAAGAATACATACATACAGCTATTCTTCAGCCGTTTCGTAGTCTTCATCCGAGCTACTGTACTCTTCCGCTGTGTAGTATTCTTCATCGTCGTCGTCATTTTCCAAAACCTCGTTAGGACCCCTCCTACCTTCTATGACCTACGATGGTAGTGGTGATCCTTTTCCTGGTGTCCAGCAACCACCTCCGCCTCCAAATGCAGATCCGGGTGTTTGTGCCAAATAGTTGGTATGCCTGACCGGTGTGACCGGCTCCGCCGAGCCATCGGCGCTCGGTAAAGGAGGAGGCGGCGTGTCCGGCCTTGGCGCCTGCTGGTTATCCTTCCGGGGTGGCTTGAAATTTACCTCCCTACCCACTCGGTAGATATCCTGCAACATCGGATCGAGGATTCCGGCATCTTCGAACTCGAGATACTTCTTATACAACTTGAGAGCTGTCCGGGAATCTTCGATGGAATCGTGCGTCTCCAATTGGATATCTTCTTTAAGAAGATACCATGCCAAAAAGGCCAGTGATAGCTTTCGTAGTCGAGACTTGAGGAAGAACAATTGGCCCGTATCAATGACCTGGGACTTGGGAATGTGTATGTTGATAACTCGGAAATCTTGACTAAGTCCGTGACCTAAAAATTTGCATCCGAGGTTGAGAAGAATCCACATCTTCTTGTATACCATCTTCAGTGACAGAAGGCTGTGCTTCGAAACTCGAGGATCTAAATCTTGCTCGGTGATTCCCGACCAGGATGTCAAGTAATCCATGATTGGTTCTCTGATGTTGATGTAGTCGTCAATAAATGGCACGCCCTCATCTTCACCTTTGCCACGGATGATAGATACCCGAGCAAGTGCGTGTACGGTAGGACGGATTATCTCCCTTTCACCGTCCGAGTTCATCTCGATCTCAGGTTGTCGCACAGAAACGAACTCGGTGTCGAGCGCGATGATTGTATCCGGTCCAGGGACTTCATCATCAGGATTAAGCACCCGGTACGTCTTTGTTGCGGGATCTGCGTTCAGACTAAACAATGTCAGCAAAAATGAAGCGCAACAATGGGTCGGCACATACTTGAAGTCTTGGTATAGGATAGAAGTATCAATGTTCTTCTTCCATTCTGTGTCAATTTTGTTGATCTTGTCCTTCACCTGGTATGCAACAACCGAAGGAACCTTCCAAGATGTGTTGAAAGTGA
The DNA here is from genome assembly GCF_050947815.1 of Fusarium sambucinum. Taxonomy (NCBI): domain Eukaryota; kingdom Fungi; phylum Ascomycota; class Sordariomycetes; order Hypocreales; family Nectriaceae; genus Fusarium; species Fusarium sambucinum. Next base: position 8,017,695 of record NC_139293.1, on the reverse strand, counting down.
GTGCCTCCTCTGTGCTAACAGATCTCACCAAAAAGTCGTTGAACAGATGCCATCGGCTTTCTTCCTGTGGTTCTGGTTCCACGTGTGCCACTATGCTTTTCGTCAGTCATAGGACGGCGTTAATGGAGTCCCAATAACTTACCATTGACCATTGACACAAGATGTGATTTCTGCGACTGCCCACTCTCAATATTGATGGCCATACCAGTCAATGAGTACACTTTTATCTTGTGCATGCCTCGTTGGAGATGGAGTTTCAAATCTTCACCCTCATAGCAGAACATTTGTTCTCTATCCACAATGATTCCAATCTCCTCAGGCAGCCACCCTGGGGTTGACCAAAGTGCCCGTTGCTCTTGGTTCGTTATAGCTGTGTTTAGCATAAGCACTTCAGGTATGCTGTGGATACCCTTCTTGGTAGCGATAGTTTGGTACCGTTGACATCGACTACACCATCCCTTAGAAGTTGTCTCCCTTTCGATACTGTTCTTTAAAACTTGAGAGAATGTGATGCGTGGCAACTTGGCACCTCGGTTCCCAGCCTGTTTGGTTGCGTTAACTTTTGGTTCATTAGGTGGATCGTCAGAAGAATAATTGGCCGCTGGAAGCATAAGAGACGAAAGCAGTAGGTCATTTTATGTTCCTTAGACCATAGTTCTTAAACAACTCATTTTCGTAACCTAAGACTTAGGAGGCCAATTTTTCTGCTACCCACTAGATCGTCGTACTTACAGCAGAAGTGTAAAGCAAGTCGTTCACATAAGTTGAACCCGGGCGAGTATACTCGCTTCTGCAATTAATGCACTTGATGAGAGTTGTTGCGGAGGTAGCCAGCACCTAGTTGCGTTAGTCACATCCAAGCCTGAAGTGTTTCACAAACCTGGTCTATATCGGGCGAAGCTGGCTTGATGGCCTTGCCGTCGTGTACGATTTTGTCCAAAAGAAAGCGAGTAAGCCCCTGAAGCATCACGTTAAGAGATGACCCATGGGGGTCTTCTTCGAGGAGGCCAAGCGGGCCCGCTTGAGGATGGCTACTAAGCGTCTTGAGCAGGTTCGTTGCTTGGCAAATCGAGCCTTCAGCCTTCTGAAGCATATCAAATAGAAATCCAAGCTCGCAAAGCAGGCAAATCTCGCTTACGCAAGAGGTAGCAGCGTGCTGAAGAGCAAAGTTTCGTATGACGGGAGTGAAATGCATGATCTGCAAGAGAGAGTTGGCGTATGAGTTAGAAATGTGTGTCTCAAGGCCGGAGTAACGGGTTTTGTTGAAAAATCCAAAGTCGAAGTCCTCCACTCCAAATCGACTATATTTAATCTCGACAGTCCGATACATAAGGGGCACTTCGGATTTCTTGCTTTCAACCTCCATAGCGGCAAGTTTACCAAGCAACTCATCGATTCTATCATCGGAGTCCGCAACGTTACTAGAGGCAAGCTCGCGAGCCTTCTCGCTGAGGAACTTAGGGGGCTTGAGCCCAGAGCTACCCGACTTGTGCACGTTGCGCGTGTTCTCAACCTGGTTCCTCCGTAATCCTCTGGTATTGCGCCCATAGAGTCCGAATTCGGTGGCTTTGAGTCCTGACATAAACTGTGCGTCGAATTTGACGGGGGGTGCCCCGACATCGCAAGGAATAGCTGGCCAAGCAGAGGCTAAAACCTCTCGGTAATAGGGCATGCCAATTGTGTTCAAAGGAGTCTCGTCCGTCCATTCAATGTTGGGCACAGGCTCTTGCGGGGTTGCAAACTCGACAGGTTGTGGATATTCCACGAAACGAAGCTTTGATGGTGATCCCCACAGGTGAATATTGCTCTCAGAATCCGTCAACGCCATGGCATCACCAGAAGGTGCAATCTCAAACATGCCTATTAAGGCGAGGGTGTTGGCCTGTCGGACGTTGCTAGTGTTAATATTCATCAGATCCACGATATGGATTTGACCGCTCTGGGATATCACGATACTAGTGGTAAGCATTCTCGGGTGCATTCGCACAAAGGCAGCGCCTGCTGGGAAGGGAATAGGGGGCATAGATGACATTTTCTTTAGGTCAAACACGTTGAGGAAGGGATCGAGCATGTAACCCTGGCCCGGCCTAAGTGAAAAACCACAAGTGACAATGAAATCGTGCTGCGCGTCCATGTCGTTGATTAATGCGGAATGGGCATTCCATGACTTGACAACCGCAAGAGTGACTGGGTCCAAGAGATTGACAGTGCCGTTTCTGGTAGCTGCGCATATAAGTCGCCCACGCTTCATCATGGTGTACTGGTGTTCGGTAGGTACCTGATGTTCGTTAGGAAAGGTTTCCAACATTCGGAACCACGCTGCTCACTTGTTTGACTACATTGCCCTTAGTGAGGTCAATAACAAGCATCGTATCTTGCCAGCCAGCGGCAACGATTTCTGCCGTTCCCTTTGATGTAAAACTCATACATCGTAAATCTTTCATATCATCATGCCTGTCTATGGTTAGTACTGGGAGTCCTTTCGTATCTATATCGAGGGTTTCTCCTACTTGATATGCCATACATACAACCCCCTTCGTATGGCCATGTGAAGATCCTGAGATCCCAAGGCTACGACACCCTTTTCATTGACGAGTATCTGGCGGACCGGACCTTCGGCGGAGGTGTGCGCTTTGAATGATGTGTACCGCTGAAGTTCGGGGCCGTAGAAGGATGTAACTCGACCCTGGTATTTCCATTAGCAAGAGCCCAGCCACAACGCTCAGGCTTCAAAATTTCCCATACATAATCGTTGCCTGTCCAAAGAAGTTCCTGAACAGTGTCGAAGGTCATAGTAGTTACAGGCGTCGGCATCGCGTGCACGCCCGGAGGCGGAAAGGGTATCCGGGTGACCTGTAACGAAGGCGTGTAAGTATGCGCATGAATAATAGGTCCAGAGAGATGTGAGGGGATGTATTCGGGGGTTTGTTGTTTTATCGACTTGAATATACAGTAGCTAGGTACTACACAGGTAACATACCTCATCCCAATCGGCATCCATTGTAGCAAAATATGGGCATTCTTTGTAGGCGCATAGCTTTACAAAGGTGCTAATGATAGAGATAGATGCTGGTGACGGAAGTGGGATCCCAAGACCACTAAGCTCCCAAGCTCAATGGAGGGGCAGCACAATAGGCTTTAACCGATGTTAATCCGGCGCGCGAAGTTGACGCGTTTATGCCTAGGTATCTTCCTTCCTTAAGCTCTTCAGTGAATTACGATATTTAAATCCCAAGTGAATTATAACATCATCAGATCCTCAATGAATCATACATCAGATCCTCAGTGAATCACAACATTCAGATGTAAATCACAGCGCTATGACGAGTCTCCATAGAGCTTTAAAGTCGCAGTTGAGAATGTTGAGTATTTTGAGGGCTTAGCTACCTATTGAAACTATGACTTATAAAATGTAGCTAGTTGTTCTACTGACCTACTTGTGTGAGAATGTTTATAGAGGCGAAGTCTATTAAGTTATCCAAATTCTAAGGTATAGAAGTTAGGGTTGGGGGTCTTGATCTTGATGGTATAGCATCTTTAAAAGGACTCATCACTTTATGCCCTATCCAGTGGGTTTTACAAGAGTTAATCTCTAAGCTCTAGTGTATAAAAATAAAGAGCCTACCTAAGAAGTTAAGATAAAGTAGCATAAGCTGACGTACTAATTTTGTCCCTTATGCTCTCAGCGATTAATTTTCCGATGCCCATCAAGCTGGGAACAAATGCACCCCGTCAATTAAAAGTACACTTATAAGACTACGGCGTATAATTCAACTACCTGGATACTCCTACCGTCCACGAAGCTGGAGTACACGGATCTTAGAGTCTTGGACCTCATGCGTAAGTGGTTAGCACAAAAGCATGACCTGTAAGCCAAGAAACAATACGCGACTAACAAAATAAAGGGAATAGAGGCAAAAGTGCCAATTATGCAATTATTAATCTAACAGTAGGTAATCATACCAAACCAAACCAGTCTATATTTTGCCTTCTCTCACTTTAATCCATGTATAGCTACCAAATCGTTGAACGCCCAATAAAAAAGGACTAGCATGAGTCAAACTAGCTCACCATCACGAACACCGCGCATTACCCAGCGCCGCCAATATCATCATGTCTCATCAATCATTCGAATAATTTACCCAGTGTAGGCAAAATCATTTCTTCGGGTAGTACCGGCTCTCGAATAAACCGTCAGTTATAGATAGTTTGTTGTTTTTGGCGCGCCCGGCCAGTATTAGGAGCTCCTACGCAAGCGACTCTTGAGTGTCAAGAAGCTTGTGGAGTTATATCCGCAGGCCGAAAAGTCGTGGTCCCACAAGGCGAAGGCCATGTCGATCAATACAATTTAGTTGTGAAAGTAGACAGCTCGAGGGCCGATGCCTATCGGTGAAGGCTAGGCAGTTGCCCCCTTTCTAGTTCCAGCTAAAATAAGCTTTATTAGTAACCCTGCGGGCACTCTTTGTGAGCCGCCGAGTCTAGAAGGAATGGAGGGATAAGTGCGGGCAAGACCAAGAAATTCCAATAGTTGTTTCTCACTATTTTGTGATATTGGTGGTGAATCTGAGTCGTTATGATGCCAAACGCACTGGCGCTAATTTGGGGATAAGTTGACCAACCCAGAGTAGAAAAGTCGCTTGGCTGGATACAAGCTTCGCAATAGGGTCAAATTGCCCAGTAATATGGAGAAATGAGACGGGAGCATGATGCGCCTCGCTCATGTCTCATGATACCTGGTAAACAGTAAAGTTGACTGGGAATGTATGACTGCTAAAGCCAGGTACTTTGGATACAGCCTCTCCTGTGGGTTCGACTTGGACCTGCCATCGCGTCTTGGTCAAATCGCCAATTTCGTTCCAAAGTCTTTGGAAGCTCGCTTGGTCGTGCAAATAAGAGGATCGAGTGCTGGTCGATGTTGGTCCTGGATGATTGGTGCCGACTTGGCGGCCGTAGATCATTGCGTTTCTGGTACCTGGCTTAAGAAATTCGACAACGCGTTTGCCGATATAAAGTTGTTGAATCCAGTTGAAGAGGTGAAAGAAGCTACCTGCATGGACCATGGTGATCTTGCCGCGTAAAGAAGCCATTTCCTTGTCTTCGGGATCCAGCATATCGCCGGCAACAAAAGAAGCGCCTAATTGGTGTCGATCCTGGAAAAGGTCATAACCAATGTCGATAAACTTGGACTGCAGATCAGTACCGATGAGTTGAGCGCCGTCAACCCCATCCGCACGGAATTGTCGGATCACTTGCCCGACGCCACATCCGAGATCAAGAAGGACATCCCTAGAGCCAGCAACGTTGAGGCGGAAAAGAGCCTGTTGATAGCGAGGATCCTTGGGGTCTGGGATGTATAAGAATTTCCATCGTCCAACGCAAGGGTACTGTGAGACGCACCAAGCCTTCTCTCGCTGAAGGCAGAAGGTCACGTCAGTTCTGTGCAAGGAACAACAAAGCAAGCGGAATTTGTGAACTTACAACTCGACGTATGTGGCCGTCCAAATCATGGTATGGAATTTTGCTGTAAACCTCGAGAAGATGTCGAGCTGGGCCAATGTCTTGTGGAGGATCTTCGAGATATGTCCAGTCTCGCACCTTCATAACATCCATACTCAACAACATGGTGGGATGAAGAAATTAAGCGTTTAGTAGTTGTGGGAAGGACTCCAACGTAGATCGGCGGTTGTAATACAACAGAAAAGGTTATTTCGCAAGCGTCATTGAAGCTGTAATAAACGTCGTGTGATGCGAGTAAGAAAGAAGTTGAGAAACCCAATGCTGAAAGTGTGTGAGAACGGCCTTTCCCTTAAGGCAGAAGACAAGCAGTCGATGATGCCATAACAGTGTTGCTGACAAGGGCGCTTCAACAGGGAATGGAGAAAGGGATGAAAGCTTGAAGAGAAGAGGAAGGATGGAACTAAAAGCAAAAGCAAGACCCTGAGACAAGAGAAAAGAGAGAGTGGATGCGATGCAAAACCTTAGAAACAGACAAGGCAGGGTAAGGGGACTTTTGCCGTGTTGATAACTCGCCGAATCGACTAATAAGCTCGCTGGTTCGTGAGACAAATGACAAGGATACCTGACATACTACGTAGTACCTTTACTGGAGTGCAACCTCCTGTACGTTCGCTCGGCAGGTCAGTGAGGCACTATGGGTCCTTTTTTTATGGGCGCGGATATAGGGAGAGTTAGGGCCGTTTTTAACAGTCTTAAGCATAGGACAAATAAAAGACGGGGCTTTAAAGAAGCCTAGAAGGCTAGAAGGTAACTAAAAGACAAGCTAATTGAGAGATAAACATGAATAGAAGGAATCTTGGGATTCATCGAACTGTTTGCATTGCTTGATCCCAACACTTGGATTTGAGTGACCAAGACTCCTAGCTTCTAGAACCACCAGCGAAATTAGGTAGGTGATCATTCTTGTTCCTTTTCAGGGGTATATTTCCCCTTGTGTATGTCGCTATGACTGCCGCTCCCGTTGCAACCACATCCAATTCTGTTCTCAGCGCCCTGATACCATTCATAGACACTGGGCTGACGATACCCACTCGCCTGTCCTTACCCCAGCAGGCCTGGTTCAGCAACTAAGTCTCCATGTTTTCAACGCCTCCGGCCTCTCACTCGGACCAATTTTTTGGGTTAACGACTTTGTCAGCTTGTAGAATTACAGATGGCTCGTGTTGGACTTTTGATGCCGGCTGTTAAGCGATTTCATTCGTTGGCAATTAAAATGTTCGCGGTCTAATAAAAATTGTCGTCCGGTTTTCTTGCTTGTCAAATATGACAACGGTCAAAGGATCAAAAGCAAAACACATGTAACACACCAGCCAAACTCAGTTGTCATTTTTTCTAACAAGTTGTCAGATGGTTTTGTAATATCCCATTGGCTCGTACTGTCGCCTCTTTGGACTCGAACCAACAGAAAGAAGCAAACATGAATACATACCTGGACTACTAGTTGGTCGGTACACATGTATTCCCTTCGCCCAGAGGCTGCTGAAGAGACCAGGTACATACACTAGGTTATTCATTACCCGCTAGCCTCCGCTGCGGGAAACATGTATCCATTCGCGGAGGCGGCGGCTGTCAGGGATCGCTGAGACAGCCTCAACGTCCCGGTTCTGCCGAGTGGATAACAGGGTCTAGAAACCCGAGAACAATTTAGAAAACCTGGCAGTAACTCTCTGTAGAAACAGAGAGTATCAAGGGCGAAGATAGTACCTGGCCAATGCCTAGGTCTCGACCATCATGTTGCCAGTTCTAGTGCTTGCATTCCTCCCCCAGAAACATCCTTACAGTAATTAATTTACACCTGCAGCTTAACAGGGACAGGGATAATTTGGTGCATAAGTGATCAACAAAATTCGGATTACTTGTACGGTCAAAAGAGATTGATCAGGTAGAGCTTTGTCCTCACTCTTGGACAAAGGAATCTAAACCTGGGGAAGCGATGAAATACCCGGTCAGTCCGAGTACAATACTCTGTAGAATTCGCGATGATACGCCATGGCCCTGGACAAAGAAGTCCATTCAATCATAGTAGTACTGAGCATCACCAACCATGCGCACAGGACATTAAGACAATCTCGATCAAGCCTCAGCAAGCCCATGCTTCCGCCTCGTTTTGGAGCTCCGGTTAACCGCGCTATACGCCGTAACCAACATGAATGATTTCTCCCTCTGTCCGAAAAACTCAGTTGTCAATAGGGCTGAGGTTTGGATGACAAACATTTCGGATTCTACAATCAATGCTCTGCTCGTGACAGACATGCGGGTACTAACTTCTGAAGATTAACATCATTGCATCATCCGTGAATTCACAGGCGGGAAATTGCACGTCTTCTGCCGGTTGTTGTAAGTGGGAGGGATGTCATCTAATCATCCAGTCCCCTGTCAATGTTTCAGTCGATCTGCAGAACCGACCATTTTTTCTATTTCTGTCATTGAAGCTATTTCCCAATCAAACCAGTCAACATCTCGCGGTTCTGGTGCATATCGACGTGTTGCCAGATACGCTAGACAAAGATAGGCAGTTCGACGTTGGTTTGACCCCCAACTTTCAGGTGTCAGGGATATTTTGCCTTTAGTTTCTTGTTATCAAACATTAGATCTTGAACCTTAATAAAGCTACTTTTTCTGTTGCTTCTTGATCGAGGTGGGAATGACACCATACAGTGTAAAGGAAACAAAGAACGAGGGTCCAGCAGAGGGTGCCATTTCCATGCAGTAAGACAGGTTTATGGTGCAGCAGTGATGGCAAAGCAAACCTTAACAACCTATAGAATCATAGGTGTTTTATGTTATACCTATAGTCTGAAGCTTAGCCGTTAGCCTACATATGCAAGTCTACAGTTTGCCAAGTTTGCTCGCAAGTTACCTCCCTAGGTTTCCCATACCTTTATGCACAACATAAACACCTAGCTTCTTAATTTTGTCCTTGAGGTCTCCTGACCAATACTTCTAGTCTTGCGATTGAGGTGTTATGTACGGACTAGGTGCTTCCGTAAGGATATATTTAGTGATACCTCTTGTTTGGGTCTGTTGTCTAGGTAATGTTGATACATTGTCCAGTGGGTAGCAGAAAACTTGGCCTCCAAGTCTCAGCGTATGAAAATAAGGTATGTAAGAACTATAGTGTAAGGAATATAAACTGACATACTAGTTTCGTCTCTCATGCTTCCAGCAGTTAATTTTTCTGATACCTTAATAATTGCCTGCTCTGTTTGCTGTTGTGGAGTGTGTGCAAGTCAATCTCGCTCTACAAATATTTATAGTTATTTCTTTCTGAGATAAAACATCACGAAATACACAAGGGAAGCACAGCACTTAGACATGATCAAAACTGTGGTCCACCTGAACACTTGAATTAACCTCAGGCATATGAAACAGAAGCAGGTTATTTACTGCAAACTGTGTTCAACCCTAACATGTTGTCGCCAAACCTTCGAGAATTTGCTTTAGGGTATGTGGATGACTAAGCACAACACAAACCGAGCATTTACCGCCCTCCGAAAAATTCTTCCTTCTCCGTGATCTTGTCAAAAACACCCACACAAAGTGCCTGAAGTCATCGGGGCCGAGTTCTTCCTCTTCCGTCGAGGCGTCGCATTTATTCAGTTCCGAGATCCCAGAACAAGAAGTCGTGTAAGTCGTCAAGACCAAGACATAGTTTCCCCATCTTACAGCACGAACGCAATCTTGTTATCGCGCTTGCTGCCAGCTTCACATTGACCTATAGTCGCCATCGGGTTGAACTGCTGCTAACAATGCCTTCGTCCAGTGACATATTTGCGCGTCGCGCAGGATTCAGCTTGGTGGAACGCGTATATATCGCGTATATATCGCGTATCAAGACTAGAATCATTGAAGAATTGCTCTAATTTCCTAATACCAGGCGCATGTTGCCATCCCGAGTGACGATTTAATACCCCGCAAGTCCCAATCGAGTACTATTTGTGTACTCAGACGAACATAATTATGGCCACAAAAATGGAACCTGATACCGATGGCAACATCACATATCCTTCACCAGGAGCTGAGGCCATGGAATCCGGTCCTTTTTACAACACTGCCGGCCGAGATGGCGCCCAAGAGCATCAAGAGAGGATCGATGGTATCGCGGCGCATCATGACCACCACGAACAGTCCGAACATCAAGTCCCCGAACAAGTCCAACATGTACAAGTCCAGGAGCATGATCAAAGTGAACTGCAACAACCGGAAACAGAAGCTCCCCAACAGCACGTTTCTCGTCCCGCCAACCTAGAGGAACTTCAGTTAGCAGCACAGCTGGGCCATGGTCTGGCAGGGACACCCATGATGCCTGCCACGGATCCCAACATGAATGTTGAGGACCCCAATCTGCGAAACATCATGCCCCATCCTGAACCTGATCAGCAACAAACGCCATCATATGTTCACGATACTCCTACAAGCGACCCGATGGTATCGCATGCCATGTCTGTCTCTGTTGGGCCGACTATGGCTCCCCAATACCCAATCGACAACAGTATCCCTCCGAGGAAGAGGTCAAAGGTTTCAAGAGCATGCGATGAATGCCGGAGGAAGAAGATAAAGTGTGATGCCCAGACCGACACTGGCGATGCTCCCTGCTCGAGCTGTGCAAGGTCTTCTATCAGATGTTTGTTCAGCCGTGTACCTCAAAAACGAGGTCCCAGTAAGGGGTACGTATATTTTCGTCTCGATGGTAACCCTGAATAACTAACGTATCGCAGATACATTAAAGAGCTGGCAGACCGTATCCATAGCATCGAGAACAAACTTGAATCAGATGGAGGTATCAGCCAGGACGACATCGACAGACTCTTCGTTACAGACAGGCCCCGACCGAGTCAGAGCGATGACTCTGCTCGCAAAAGACCGTTCTCTAGTATCTCAACCAACGAATTTACTACACCTTCGCGACAGACTCCATGGGGATCTGAGCATAGAATCCAAGCCTCCCCAGGAACATCTGAAGCATACGCATCCTATGACAATAGCTCATTAGTACCACAACCTGCACCCCTCCTCAAGCCCGAAAGCGCGCCTGCCAAGCCGCCTGTGGCTCCTATGGAAGTTTCCATGCCCGATGCTCACGAAAATGTAGACATTGATGAAACCATGCTACACAGGTTAGTAAATTGTGACATGCTGCGTTTTCTGTAGCTAATCGTCTTTCAGTTATTTGTCCAGCTTTCAGCCTGTCTATCCGATACTACCCAGCACGAAGGAGCGGATGCAGTCGCTACTCGCGCAATGCCCAGTGTCTCTTCAGAACGCATTTTCGTATGCTCTCTCTGCTGTCGTGGGATCCGGTGGCGACACAAAACTTGCCAACTGGCTCCTCTCTGAATGGGAGAGCGACGAGAGCACGGCTAAACGGACTGCTACACGGGCTGCACACATCGTTCATGGGCAAAGCTTGCTCTTGCTTGTGATTGATGCCGATATGCGATCACTGCCTATCTTACCTTTCCTTCTGACACGCGCCATCGCCCTAGCCAGCTCGATAAGGCTATGGAGATACACTCCCATGGAGTCGCTCGTAGAGCCAGATTCAGATGATGCACTGTCTGTACAGCTATGGTGGTCCTTAATTCTGATGGATCGCTGGTATGCCATTGGTACAGGAAAGCTGCTGCTTATACCAGATCGCAGCGTGGTAGCTCCTCCTGGCCTAGAGAACATCCTCGGAGAGGTGTGTTTCTACCTCGTTCGTAAGTGACGGCTCAACCCTCTTGATTAAGCAGCAACCGCTAACCAGTTCCCAGGACTTTCGAAGTTGCTTAGTCGCCTCTGGCATGCCATTTCGACCTTGCAGCCCGGAGCCTCGACCACCGAGGAAAACACGGCTCAAATTCTCTCGGATTACATCGAAAATTATCGAGAAGATCTACCCGCGCACATTGAACCCGCATCGCACCCAATGGTCCACATGGCATACTGGCACTGCAGGCTCCTCGTAATACTGCTTACCCCAGGAGCCACTCCATCAGAGACGATGTGGGCTACCAAGGAACTCATCAATCTTCTCTCCGCAAACGACTATTTGCGTAGCCCGCTCGTTAACCACTTTGTGGCGCTTGTTTCCATGTCTCTAGCAAAACTGATCAAACTGGACCGATCGCGAGAAGAAGCGACGCAACTGATCAAGGATATCATAGATAAACCCGCTACGGTATGGGATGGTGTTCGTGAGAAGCTCACAGACAAATTGCGGCCAGCTTCCTCAGTGGAAGCAACCGCGAGTCAGGGACTTCAACATCTGGCAGACCTGGCCACAGCCCACGAAGGCGATGACATTCCTTTTGGTCCATCGTTGGCATTGGGATATCTGGAGATGGCTTAGTAGGTCTTGTCTCTTCGAGAACAGAAAGTTGACCTCTGAGCTCAGGGGTCTAAAGAGCATAAATTCATTTGTTAATTTTGTCTCTTATGTTACTTATGGTTAAACTTTCTGATACCCCGAGGACTGTAAACCGACAATTGGAAGAGGGTGTAAATGGGGGCTATAATACAACGGGAAGGCCTGTGCTTGGGTTGTTTTGGGGCAAGAAAACTTGTACTATTAGTATTCCCGGTTTGACACTTGTTATAAACCGGGGTTCATGAAAATGGGGATTGATGACGAAGAATGATACATGACGCCAAAGCTCGCACCGTGAATGATGGCGTCTAGTTTTGTTGAGATGCTATTACGGAGATGTTTAAGTGGTATCAAATAAGATTATCTTGTTTGACTATCCTATCAAACGGTGTTGTAACCGAATATTCATTTCACCTGCAGAAAAGGCTTCGAATAGAGTTTAGTAATTCAGTTGATCCTTCAAGCTACTGCTGTCTCTTGAGAAAAAAGTCAAATCGTGCATATTTCAAGTTGTGCCTGATCGACACGTACATCGTCTACTTCTACCTCCGAGGATCGGGGAAGACGTGACGAGAGTAATGATGAGATTGGATTTACGTAACTTGCCCTTATCAAATAAAAGCCTTTTTTTCATCTTTAGACTAGTCTAGTTATTAGTGATCGATTGGTGTGTCTGTGAATCTGTCGGTCAGTCGGTAGTTAAAAGACGATGGACGATTAGTATTGGAACGGCTTCTACTAGCGGCTTGGATGAACAGTTTTTTTCTGAGGCTACCGGCCAGTTGTCATAGACACCTACTAACGTACGCGTACCTGAACTGGTATTGAGAAGCCGCACAGAAACCTTCTACGCTTGATATACGCCCCCTCCAACTGCATGTCAGGGTTAAGGAAAATAGACCAGGCCAGGCCCTGCATTACTGAACTGATGCCGGACCGGGACCCAGCGATGGATGTATGCACAGCACGAAAAAGAAAAAAGCAAAGAGGTTGTATGCATGTCCGAGCCTAAACAAAGCAAACATAGACATGCATGTATGTTGAAGAATCTTCGTTGGACGTGGTGGGGCTGTTCAACGCTCATCGTGATGATACTCCGAACCGAACGACTTGTGTTCATTTCACAGGGTGTGTTGTTGATCGATAGTTTGCGAAGAATGTAAAATCGGAAGATCTTATTACGTTCATGTAGTTGGATGTCGAGGCCATGTCCTGGTACGAGTGCCATGTCCTTCCCCCATAACTCCCAGGATCCGGGGGACAACCGGGGAGGCAGGCAATGATGGGGGTCCAAAGTCGGGGAAGAGTGGCCATGGTTATAGCGGCGCGTGTTGGCGCTACCAATAAGGTGATGTTAGTTAATATGAAAGAAACGCCGATTGTTTCTGAATACATGCCCGGGTAATTGCCAGTGCTGTCGAATGGGCATCAAGCCAAGATAATGAACATGCTCTCTCACGTATTCCATCCCACTCGTGTTTCGACACGTCGACTCATATCATCTCCGGACGTCCGACGTGTTGCTATGAGATCCGTGACAGAGATCATTAGACGTATAAAAAACAGCTGATAACAACCAGGTGCAGAAGTTCCTGTCAGCTATTCTCAAACCCATGTCAACACAATCACTCGTAGCGTATGCGAAAGGAACAGTAGTTTGGTGTTGGCTCATGGACCTCGACTCGGTTGGTCTCGGTCCCAGTCATGAAGTCTATTGTTGTAGCGAATCTTGGCCAAGTACTCTTTTTCGTACTTGGCTTGATGTGAGGAGCAGGAAACATCGAGCCAGATATAAGAACGATGTGCAATAATTGTGTCTTTCGACACAGAATAAATGCCTGACAACCAAGTATAGAATCTTGAATCCTCATCCTGGCCGCATCCTTGGACTTGCAAATTCCCCTTGCGGATAAATCATGTACATATTGGCGAGACATGTAAGGCACCGCAGTGTCTTCCAGCTCGATTCTGCCATAAATATTTCCGCAAAGCTAATTCACCAAACCAATTGCACTGCTCTTCTCTGCTTGAATGCCAACACGATCTCATGGATCCATGCTCTGTAGCCTTGTATAATTCAAAAAACCAGCTGCGCCTGTTCTATATCTCTTGTTCCTCCCAGTCGATTGTGAGTAAAAAGTATGCTCATCAATATCTCCAACCGTCTAGACACCTTTTGGATGAAAATGTCATTCTGTCATCATCATCATCGCCATCGGAAATCAGACGTCATTCTACTGAGTCTGGTTTGCGAATGGTGGTGAGCGTAAGTTCGCTCTACATGAAACGTATATGTGTTGCCGCTGTTCGCGCAAAATGAGTAAAAAAAAGAAGCCATATCTCCCATGGCTTCATCCCGTATGGTATTTTCCAACGCCTGCCAGTGCATGGCCCTAATGACTTGAAAATAAAAAACTGAATGGGTATTATGTACGCCAGGATATTCGAAACCTCAATCAATCTTCACATACCCCAAAAGCTGGGCATGGAAGCAGGGCCAAGAGGGTCGGGACTCTCGTCCATTGTCGCAATGCCCTCGTTGTAATTGGGCATCCAGAATGCTGGGTCATCCTCAACCATTGACAGACCAGCTCCAGCCATTGGGCCAGCTTCAGCTCCCTTATAGAAGCTATCGTAATCAATGGTGGTTAGATCGGCCGAGTTAGCCATCACGCTGCCGCTCTGTCGGATGAAGCTATCGGTGCGGCTAAAACCACCCAGGCCATCCAGGCCATTGTAGTCGTCATCTCCTCCGGGGAGAAAATCCTCTACCTCAGAAACCTCGCCCGAAGTCGATGTTGTGTTGGCGAGGTGGGGCAGGTGCTCCGAGCCGCTGCCAAAGTCAAACAGACCATTGAAGCTTTGCGTACCAGCCTGGCTGTAGCTTGATGGCGTGAAACTCTCGCCCTTCATCTCCGACAGGTCGTAATGGCTCCAGTCGACTGAGGCCGCGCTTAGGCCGGCGCTGTACATAGGAGCATCCGTCTCCGAGTTGAAGCCAGAGCCGAATAGATCGAATGTGCTGTTGGCCATATAGGGAGGATACTCAATGCCCGACAGATCTAGAGGAGGAAGGTTGGCGTTCAAGTTCTGGAAGCTGCTGGTACCGCTCATAAGTGGTGAAGTGGTTTCCGACTTGACTCGACGTTCTCGGTTGGTAGCAGCACGCGCTCGGCTGCTGGGAGGCTCCCGCGAGCTCTTCTGAAGCATGCTGTCGGCGCCTAGACTGGTAGTGCTGTGAGCCGAGTTCACCCTGTTGAGCTGGTATGGGCCACACTTTTGGGAAGCTCGGTTGGTTCTGTGGGCAGGTTTATGGTTGCCATGCTGGTCGAAAGTCAGAACCCCGTCCGAGTGAACTGTGTTGGCTCGTCGTCGTCGACCAGGAGGCTTTGGGCGACCAGTAATGCTCATGGTCAGGGACTCGCGCTCCGAGTCAGACTCGGGAACGGTGTCAAGAGCAGGCTCGTTCTTGTGTGAGCAACTACAGTGGCCGCCATGGTTGCAGCAGCACGTCTCTGCGAAAGGTTTAGAAAATGCGACTCATGACGACCGCCTCGAGGTCTAGGACAGCTCGAGGCTGAAGGATGCTCACCAGTGTGCCCGTCAACAGTTGGCTGCAAATGGGCACATTTGCTCGTCTTCTCACCACAGTCACACTTGACATGGGCAGAGCGAGACTTGCGCATAGCGCGACAGTGCGCGCATTGGGAAACCGGCCGACCCTTCTTGTTGATATGTTGAAGTGGACGGTCTGGAGGTGGCACGTGGTAAGCAGTGGCTCACATGGCGAAGTCGAGTGTTAGATATGGAATAGACTTACCAGAATGTTGACAATTGCTCACACGATGGCCGCGAACGCAGGCCTCGCAAGCATACTTTTCTCCATCAATTATCATTTTGGCGGGGTGCTAACTGGTCTGAGATGCAGTCGACTCGTGAGCTGGATAGTAAGATGCTTTGTGCTGACAGCAGTTGATTTCTTGCAGAAGTCTGATATGTAGGTCTCAAAGAGATCAAGTCCCAGTCGAGTACGCTTGGTTCGGACAAGGTAGAAGGAGAATATGGTGGATTTCTATCGGCGCCGATGTTAAAGGCTTGTGTGTAAGTGTCCCGCAAAAAGCACTTCCGCGCTAAATCAAGTGGACTTGAAGTTGGGGAAAATGGGCCGAAAGAGCTTTGGTAAACCGGACAGCTACATGAACATATCGCGGCGAAGCTTAAGCAGAGCTGGAAGAGGCTGGAAAATAAATCCAGTCAAGGAACGAGGGGACAGAGGACAATAAAAGTTTTCGAGGGCAAGTTGATAAAGCCAATTGATGTGAGAGAGGAACAGGAGTGGAGATGCCACCGACCGGTGGGTGGGTAAATTTGCCCTTGGGGTGTCTTGGGGTCTCTGGAACTGTACTGTACGGTACCTAGACCTAGCTTGTGGTCGGGTTGGATCGCTACTGTAACCCTGGGCCCCTGGGTGTGCGAGAGATGTGGTTGGGTGGGTGTGGGTGGGAGAGCCAGAGGGAGTGCGCCGCAGGAATACCTGAATTGGATGGGCGGACGAGGTCGGCGGCAGGACCGGGGTTTCTTCTGATGCACAAGCGGGTTTGGCGCCTTCAGCTACAGAGCCAGCTAAGACAAGACAAGGACATCGACAACCAAGGCCAAGCCAAGCCGCCTTGCTGGAGACGTTGTAGGTGGAGATGTCGGCCCGGATGGTCGGAGCGTTCTCGTTTTGCGTTGTGTTGTTCGTCGGACCTGGTACTGTAGCTGTGGTGACGTCGGCGGCCGACACCAACTGTGAAGAGACGAAAGAGAGAGCACGCTACACTTCCGAGCGCGGTCCCTGAGGAATACACTGAAGAACACAGGGGGAGCTGTATTCAGGAACAGGAGAAAGAAGTGAAAGTGAGAGACAAATAGAAAATCTAGGAGGAGGGCTTGTCTTATGGCTTCGACAACGCGACAATGATGAGGACACAAACACTATTAGCAGCAGCAGCAGCGAGGCGTGGTGTGCGAAGCAGCATGCACCACAATGTGATATGTCTGTGAATGGCAGCAGAGCACCCTTTGATCCCTTGGTCCCTTGCCCAGTCGTGATCCCCTTGATCCTCATCTCGCGCCGAATCGATTCCCGCACGTATCGAATCGAATTCTTGCTTTCTCGCTGGTTATACATAATTCCGTCTACCTGCCTGCCCGCTCGCTTGCTCTGTTGCTTGCGCCTGCGGCCCCCAGGCCCCATTGCCCAATATCCTTGTCTTGAATAAACCCAGCAAGGCCAGGCCAGACGTGGAGGAGGGAGGTCGCGGACACGGACGCGATCGAGGATACTCGGCTGTACAGTGTGGGACGATGGCGCAAGCAGCAAGGTGACCGGGCTGGGGCACCGGGGTGGAAAGCGTGGGCTAGGATGGGGGACAAGGGTTCTGAAGCGACCATGACGAGCTTGAGAGGGCATCGTCACCCTCGGTGGCCCGTGGCATGGCCAGTGAAGAGTGGGATAAAGACCGAGTTCGGAATAGCGTCCTCGTGCCTCTTGCTCTCAAGGGTTCAATTGTGATACATACAAATGTTGGCAGGTCATCGTTTCCTGTGACTAGGGTTTGAAAGAGTTGCAGTTGTTTTATTGTACAGTACATCTATGTCCAGATCGACAGTATTTGACCGTGTAAAATGTGGGAGTTGATACAACCGCCTGGCCGGTTGATTGATAATTTTAGGTCGAGCGAGTGAGCTTGGGGGGGTTGTGGAGCTTGGTCTAGGTAGGCTTGTGGGATTTGTCCATGAATGTTATAGTGGATGGATCACGATGGATGGGGAAGATTGGAGCGAGACAGATTACAGTGGAGGAGAGTGAAGGGTACAAAGTGAGAAGGAGGAGCCGCACGCATCGCATGGCATCGTATCGCTATTGCGCATGGGTAGAGGGGAAGGTGCCCTACCTGAGCCCTTCGTTGGGCAGGTCGAGTTTACTGTACCTGCCTTGCTCGACAACGCAGATAGACAATATCGGCGATGTTTGGTAAAAGGTTATGTGATGGTTGCTACGTTCGGAATTGCCTACCGTAAAATAGTAGTGTTTCCGCGGGTAAATTAGGTTGACTGGCATAACGGGACGGAGTGACGATCAGAATATCCATGTTTAGCTTTATGGGAGAATTCGGGGCAGTAGAGATGCAGCGACGCTGACTGGTTTGGCTTGATATCCTAGTCCCAACATTCGGGATCAAAATCAGCCACAACTCCCTGATCAGAAATCATGTTTTCATAATTTTACTTGAGTCAAGTTAAGTCAAGTCAAGTCAACTTGAGACGAACACAACAGAAACACGGGGCATTCGACGGTAATGGCATAGTGATCGGTCATAAGCCTGGACATCACGGTAGCGTTCAACTTTTCCGTCCACTTCTACTGCTACTCGGCTTCCAAATCTGACGGCTAGATGGTGCCTCATGCAGCCGGATATCGGCTGTATTTTAGGAACCTCTCGTGCAGGTATCGTCGCCTGCAGGCTGTGGCTTGCCCTGTACCTGGCCAGACGGTACAGTACATACAAACTGGCTGACATTTACAGGCCGTCCGCCTGTCTCGTTTAGTGGCCGTTGGCTGGGGTTCTTTGACTGGGGGTAGGGCATCCAGTTGGCATTCGTCAGTGAGGATCGCGGCAGGACAGACGGGCAGGCAAGCAATCCAAACAAGGTTTACAGCTATTGGCTGACTCGAGCTTAAACGGGTGCGATTTGACCAGGTTAGCTACCTAGCTAGTTTAACAGATTGATGAAGGTCATCAAAAGCGGAAAAAGAAAAGTTTTACGTTATGCAGTACCTTATCGGCGGAGCATCTTCGGGACGATCCATCCATCAGTTTGAGTCGTGCAGAGAACCAAGCAGTACTATGTACGTTAGTTGGTACTAGGTATCCTCAGGGATGGAGTATAGTTGGGGTCGGTATCAGTTCGGAAACCCGCAATTGTTGTTGCTGTTGGTATCCGTAGACTCCTTGTAAATAACTGATCATGGTAAGCTGAGTAAGTCTGTACAGTAACTTTATCAGCGATAACTGAATTACCTGTATTAACTATCCGTACAATCCCCATAAAGAATGGAAGCACAACGGATGCAAATGCAGGGCTCCTTTCTTCCTGTCTGCGCCGCTATGAAGTATGTCACACACTGTACGCGAACACTGTAATAACTCAGGCTGAGTGATGGATGGCATTAAACCGCTGCAGCTCCACCTATCAACATCCTCCTGCATCAAACTATTCTCCAGCTTATTTGATAGGGCGTGATTGATGCTCGCCTACATTCACAACTTTTGTCTTGAATTTTGCAAATTCTGATGATGTCTTGGTTGCACCCTTAGCGGAAACAGTAACGCCGCGGCTCTGCTTCTGCAATGCAGCAATTTGAAAACCGGCCGGTTCAATTACCGACCAGCGAGTGACATTGCTGAAGCGAGCAGAGTGTTATTAATTTACTTCCCTGTGCACATGAGATGGTATCCTCGTTTAATTCTCCTAAATATTACAGTTTCTTCGCTTGCGATTTGATACGCTGCTTCCCACTTCACGTTCGTGACTCCATTCTCGCGCAGGCAACAACATCATCATACTTCTGATGCCCCTTGTCTAGGGTTCACGCGACGCTTTCTGATCAAGGCCCAGACTGTCAGAAGCTCTCAACCTACAAGTATCCTGGATCCTTTTATCCACAAAGCCCCAGCGCCCCAGCTTATTCACTAGCACCTATGCCCCTACAGGCATACCGGACTATGTATAGCCGCTGGGCTTTCTCTTGTCCGTGTTGTGGTTGTGGAATTTCAAGATGGCGTATGTGAGCCGACAGAGATGACTGACTAACAAGTTACATTGTCTCAGGATAGCTCTTCAAGACCCTCGTGGACCCTGCAAATCATTGGTCCAGGGTGCCCCCAAACCAAATTAAGCACAAACCGTGCTACGTACCATGACAAGCGCACTTGTCTGCAGACCGCTGATCCAGGGGTAGCTATTGGGCCTTCCAGGCTGAGTAGTCTTGGCTACAGAGATTCGCCGATGCTATTTGCAGCCTCGCCTCTTTTCTTGTCGGACTTCCTATCTTGGTATAATTATTCGGGGACTATACGGTGCTTCATCGTTAATTTGAAGCTTGGGTGGACATTGGCACCGGCAGCAAAATTACACAGTTGATGTCGTTAAGCGTGTAGGACCCTTCGGCGTGCATTCTCGAGCAATTGACACCTGTGACTGAATGCTGACATTCTGCAGTGCTTCAGTGATTTAGACGGGTGGCTGAGACATCCCTCCGTTCATCCATTAGCATCGTCGACTTTTCCGCGTCATCAGCATTGCACAGTCATCCGTCTCCGCCCGGTTGGTGCAGGTCCAATCCTGTCGGGTTCGATTCGTTCCGGAATCCATACAAACGGATACACTCCGAGGTGCGGCAGACTTGCGTTTTAGCTGGGTGCTTGTGACATGCGTATCCTGCAGTTGAGTTGACAGCATTTCCCCAACTTCCCCCGCGATGCGATGCACGGATCCCGACGGGAAAGTGCGGGTGAGCGGGTGCCGGGAGTTTGCTATGGCAATCAAGATGGCTTATACAACAACGACTCATGATCGTTGAACGATAATATTTGAATTCGGGATTCTAATATACTACCGTGCTCAAATTGCTACTCGTATTCTCTCGTCGCTTGGCTGTGTACAAACACAATGCATGACGGCTGAGCTTCGGTTGCTTTTACAACCCCAGTCTGTAATCGCGGGTATTCCCTTTACCCTCCATGACGAACGTTCCTTCAAACCGATCATACCAAAGATATTCAATCCCTGTGCCTCAGCCAGGGTAAAGCTAAACCGGCCATTAATGAAAACGGAAAAGATTTCCGAGAGCTCCCCCAATGTTGGTCGTTGATATTGGCTGTGTCATGTTTTGTCTTGGCCACATACTTGCTGACTTGTACCAAGAAATCATCTCCACGAATCCCTATCGATTCGGACCAGAAGCCTACAGAACCATATCACTCTTTGAAACAGGATAAGTAATAAAAGAAGAGATTAACTGAGAGTTGGCTATTATCAGAAATCCATCATAGACTCGGATCATAGTCTTCCACAAGCTTGGAGGCGAACCACGATTCTGGCATTTCCTCTTTCTTACCGGAGATACGCAGATCGGACAAAGCAAATACTACATTTACAAGGAATATAACTAGAAAACGACAGCCTTGACCCCACAACCTAGCCGCTAATTCAACATCAAAAGTTATTTTGGAGCCGCCAAAAGCGACAGCCGCGCTGGAGTGGGATACCGAGCAAGCTTCGGAGTTTATCAGACCGCCTGAGGAGATAGATCTATGATCTCCACGCCATGTGTCCACGTGTATGGGGTATTGAACTCCATACTCGAGATGGAAGATGAAAAGAAGGTCTATTACTTGACCGCAACTGATGCAGTGTCAAGGATTTCACGCAGGAACCAGTCATGATGTCTTTGGTTGTAATGCTCGATTGGAGTTCTGACTTGTTGTTCCATTCTGCACTATAGCAGACCCTTACATGTCTACGTCCACTCCACGAGGCTCACGCAGGGTCTACCACACCTGCCTGTTCCTTACTTGCATCTGTCAATTCACTTGTGACTTGCCTAATCACAGATGGAGCGACCAAGCAGGGATGGTTGATTCAGCTGACAATGTCCTGAGCATCATGATTACCTACTGGTAAATACAACCATGAAGTTCACTCTCGTTTATTCGTGATGTACGAATTAGTTCTGCTATCAAATGCAAGAGGAATGAACTACAGCCTCACCCGGCCCACTATGGATCGACATTTTATTAACAACTCTCGACAAAAGTGGTTTCCGTTTGAAATGCCTGATACCAATCGTTTCATGAAGCTGTCAAGACGAGGGGCATTTACGGATCGTCTTCAATCTTGATGCCTCGCGGTTGTGTGACTTCGGCTCTTGTTAGTCGCCAAGAGAGGCGTGAAGTAGCAACCATAACCCACAAGTCACTGGGTTTGACCTGGTTCCACAGACACCGCCATTATCAGTCATAGGCTAACTGATGGAAACAGGTTTGCTGTCAGTCTGCAATTGGAAGGCATGGCAATTTGAAACGACAATCAGCCGTTCACTTACATAGTCACACTTTGCACAGATCAACATGAGAAACCGACCTCAGGTTCAGCTAAGTCATGTCATGACATGGCATGTCAGGACAGTGCTTGATATCTCGAACTGGCACCGTCCCCCAAGTCACTCGAAAACGGACCGGAACCCTTGCCTGGCTTGTTTAAGACTCCAGACATCTCGTCGGGGCCCCAAACTCTGCCCCCACCATCCCGCATCCTTATATGTCAACATGATTGGTCCTTGGCATCACATCGACTTCCCCCAAACAGGATTTTGGGCTGTCCTACTGCCTCCCACACACACACCACGACCCTTGATCTTCTGCTGTAAGTTATCTAGTTTCCAGCAGTTTTTCTAGAAGCCTGCGCCCCTGCGTCCTGGTGGTACAATGTAAGGAGCTCGGACCAGCCTGTCAAGATGGTCTCTCATTGCTCGCAGGAAAACTAGCCCGTGTGCCAGCTCGTGCATATGTATGAATGAATCAGCAAGAATCTTTGTTGGATGCAAGCAAGTGTTGGTCACCAGGGACATGTACTCTACGGTACCCATACCATACACAGACCTTGTGGTTTCAATCCTCGGCTTTTCTAATGAGATCTGTGCTTTTAGGTAAGTTTCTTCCCCATGTTCAGAGTGGAGTTGAATGATCGGTCCATGATACCACGTAGCATATGGCATTTGGATAAATGCTGTTGATCTGCATCAAAGACCTTGGCCGATTGATCATCATTTGGTAAATGAGTTTCTCTTACACTTTGCAAGGAATGGAGATTCGCCTAGTCGACGGACCGACATTATTCGTTGACCGAGCGTGTTATTAATATGTAACACGGACAATCTTGACAAGTCTATTACATTTATGTTTTGCTGGCGATGGGGCTCATTTGCGCCGTTCATCGGTAGCTCTGCACGCGCGATTCCTAATGAGTGTTGGGCTCCATCTGCACCTCGACATTTGCGATGGCGCTTCTGTTTAGCCGCATCTGCTTCGATCCATATCCAATCTCCTCGTCTCAGGTCAGCACAAGCACGAGGGTGAGGGTGAGGGTCGCCCTGGTCAGATGTCTCTTGAGCCTCTACTACGTAGCACGGCCGTACGGATATTACAGTTTCTGCCTGTGATCAATTTCCACCATTTGATATTGTGAGGCTCGGTGCGAAATGAAACGAAACACGAGCCCTAGTTCAACGATGGGCTGAACGGTTTAACTAGACGCCACGGGAGACCATGACAAGAATGGAATGGGTACGCACATAGTTGAAATTGGCAAAAGACAAGATAAAGATAGTATGCAGATACGTTGCATGCTTATGATATTATGTAACTGTGTTGTCACAGCCTCGTTTGTCCCCCATCAGGCACAGACAAGACAGCACATCACATCCATCACAGGCACGATCGTGGTCGATGGCGTTCGGTATATCATGGCAAGCCGCGGTTGTTGGTGGACAAAGGCGAAGCGAAGGAAAAGGAAAGTCGAAACGGGCCGGTTTTTCATGAAGCTCCATATATATTTCAACAACAGATGGTTCTACTGGCTATCCATATCCATGGATATGGAGAGTTGCAATGCAGTCGACCATGAAGCCATGGAAGACTGGGGCCGCTGGGCCATTCCATCCGTAAAAGGAAAGTCGAGCGCGTAGCTCTCTGATTGGTTTGGATGCGAAGCCTTGCTCTGGATTGGAGCGTTTATTGGCTCGAGTCAAAAAGACTTCTGATTGGTTCATCGGGGACCGGGCAATCAAAAGACCCCCACGCGCTGACTTTGCCAAATTGCAAAGTCAAAACTCAACCATATCTTTGACAGGCAGACTTTTCTTTCCCTTTGCAACCACACAAAAATTCAAGTTGGGGTCAACACAACCACATTTCTTTCTGCCCATCTTGCTGGGCACGCCACGAGATACCGCTGATCCCCGACAGCTACTGCAACCCTTACGTGCTTTGCACTGCAATACCAAGCAAGGTCGATTCCTTCGCGTTGCGTCATGATTCTGGCGAGTATTGTATTGCACTGTATGTTGGGGAAAGCGGCCGCTGCCGCTACCGATGTGTCAGGCGCATTCTGATTCGTTTGCGCCTCTCGGTAGGCCACTTCTGGCAGGTCAGGTCAGGACTGGGGGTGACAGTGGCAGAGAGCTCCTCCTTCGCGCAAATCGCGTGTCGCTACGATGCTTGATGGCATCATTTGCTATGCACGCAACCTTGCTACAGATGCTAACCAACAGCTCATTCATTATGTTTTCGCGTGACGTTGTATTTGCCAGCAACTGCGTTGAGTTTTACTCAGCGTGGTAATCGGCATTCTGTGTCTGCTCTCCATAGACCTGGATGTTTTTGCTCTGGCATAGATAAATCTGAACTCGTTGCTGGGCACCCGGCCTTGAGAAGTCGTCTTGACTTCCTCGACAGGCCGGGAATCAGCTGTAGGCACATACCATCACTCCCGTTTCGTAGCGTGCAATAGATCTAAAACCGATAAACCGAAACGGTAGTTTTGGACGGCAGTGAAGCATACCTACCTACCATGCAAATGCTAGCTAGTAGCTCCGTCAACTCGAAGCTATTGGATATTATTTCAGCCGGCAGTTGATAGATTGGCTGGACTGGGTCATCAGAGCTTGGCCTGGCTTGTTTTCTGCATAGTCGACGTGGCTTGAGTCGCGTGGGATTTTGAATCATGGTTCTAGTCCAGGCCATTCAGAAAAGAGTGTCGATGTTGTCCGACGTGAAATCTCACCCTCTTAGGTGATGAACGATCGGCGGAGTGTCCCGATGCCGAACCCGGGCGAACGGCGTGACCGATTGGGGGGTTTGTTTGTATATAGATGTAATATACGTAGGTAGGTAGTGATTAGCTACATACATACATATTTCTTACTATTCATCCCTACCATGATGACTTGCCTTGTTTGAACATGCACTGCTGACGCCGTAGGAAATATACGGGTTGATCATTCAGTTTGTTACTCTCGTAATGAATCCATCGGAGCGAGAAATGAAACTCAAAAGCGTCTAATGCGAAACTGTCAGATGGAGTGAAGGGAAGTGTGACTGACTCTTTATGCAGTGTATCTTTTTGGGTCTCACAAGGTAAAAGAGGATGGATGCTGCGATGTGATGTGAAAAGCCACTGAATCCAGCAAATAGCCAGATACAGCAGGTGGTGGTTTTGATCAGCGGATTGATACCCGACAACCAGTATTATGGACAGATGCTGCTATTATTACGACAGCTGTCATTTGTTTCTTTTTCAACACGGCCGATCGCCCGACAAAAAAGAAAACAATGATAGATTGACTTCCCTACCTATTGTGGATTCTGTTGAAAATGACTGATCAAAGTACATATGAACACCGTATGAACCATGAACAGAGACAAAAAAAATATCCATAGAAATATCAAGATGCTATAAGGCTTGGCTGGCCTGGGTATCGATGGTGTGCTCCAGTTTCCAGTTTCCAATTCGAGAGCTGTCGTTTCCAGCCTCCTATTACGGCATGGACCTCGGTGCCGTGGCGAAAATGGCGGGGTTGGTTGGTGTTCTATTATTCAATCCTTTGACTCTCTACATCTTGTATCAGGAACCAGATTTGACTTGATTTCGCGGCACTACTTGCGGATTTACCTGTTCAGGAAATAGGTGTATTGCGATACAGTAACAGATCCATTGATCAATTCCGTACTCCACCGATAACGTAAACATAGAGCCAACGTATATCGCCATCATGGCAGAGAATAGGTGAGAATGGCCCATCCATATCAGCGTCCAATCGCATGTAAATCGTGTTGTAACGGATTACTAACGTGAATATTCACTTGCAGTCGTGTTGATATCATCTTTATCGGTGCTGGCGCCGTTGGCTGTTTCTACGCTTCCAGACTCCATCACGTAAAGTACCCTTACCACATGAGAGTAGACATCTCACTAACCAGCATGATAGCCAACACAAAGCATCCATGTCTCTCTTGTAGCGCGTTCCAACTATGCTGCTATTCAAAAAGATGGTGTAAAGCTGCAGACGCGAAGCTTTGGTGACTACACCTTCAACCCTGACGCGGCTTTCCCATCGGTTGATGCAGCTGCAGCTGCAGCCACTGCGTCCGGTGAGAAGAAAGACTGGCACTATATCTTTGTGACGACAAAGGCTCTCCCAGATATCAGCGATGACTCTTCCATAATTGAGCCCCTGGTTGGTCCAAAGTCTTGCATTGTTCTCATCCAGAACGGTGTCGGTGTGGAAGAGCCATTCCGGAAACGCTTCCCTAACAACCCCATCATCAGTGCAGTCACTGTTGTTAGCGCGGAGCAGACTTCTCCTGGTACTATTCGCCAGAACCGTTGGACGCGTGTGAGCATTGGACCATACACCGATGGCTTAGCCGCGCAGGACTCAGAGTTAGGTCGTCGTGGAACAGAAGCAACTGAGGCGCTGCGTCGCTGGTGGACAGACCTGGGCGGTATCAAAGACGTAGACCCCCACGACGAAGTCGGTCTCCAGACTGTGCGCTGGCACAAGCTCTGTATCAACGCGGCCATGAACCCCTCGGCCGTCCTCTCCGGTGGTCGTGGAAACGCAGACATGGTCGCGGACGACGAGTTGCAGCGACATCTACTGGGTGTAATGAACGAGATCCGCGATGCGGTACCCAAGATACTGGGTCGACCGTTTCCAGACTATATGGCCAAACCTGAGAAGATCATCGAAAGCACGGCGCGGAATAAGGGTGCCAGGCCGAGTATGTTGCTGGACTGGGAGGCTGGCAAGCCGCTGGAGCTCGAGGTGATCTTGGGCAATCCTGTGAGAATTGCGAGGGAAAGGGGTGTTGAGATGCCCAGATTGCAGAGCTTGTATGCGCTTTTGAGGTCGGCTCAGGGGATGAGGAAGAGGGAAAACAAGGGGAAGCTGTGACGATCGGTTGCCCATGGACAACAAGTTAGAATTGGTTATTTTGTGCAGCGAAGATGGTTAGATTATCAAGTTGAATGACTGTGAAGACTAGATTCGCTGTAAGGCTACAATATCGAGGTAGCTATATCTCCCCACCGAGTTATCTTCTCGCAAAGCATCAGTAATCAAGAGATTAGTCGTCTAGTTCCTTTTTGTTATCGAGTCATCACTTCAGTGAAAGACCACATCCGCACCGTTGACCAACTTGTAAATAATGGATAGTATGAATTGATAAACACGTCGTCAGGACTTCTTGAATAAGGTATTGTTCAAACAAAGCACGCAGTAATCGGAATTATATAATATATATCATCTTGGGTCCCAACTCCAACAATCCCATCATAGCCTTCCTTACTCAACAAATTGAAACTTCAATCATGCTAGACTTGAAAACTGTTTCTCGTTAGTCGCTGACTCTACTTTGGTAGTGTTGATCACTTACATTCTCTGGAGAGTTGGTAATTTCTTCGAACGCTTGAAGCGTCTCGAAGCCCATGGCTGTCAGAGACTCCGTGCCATCATCCACAGCCTGAAGTTCTATTAGTAGCTGGCAGATAAAAATGGTGACAATAACCTACTGAGCCCAGCATAACCTTCGTTGCCTTATTATTCCTGGCTTGACGGACACCCATGAATGCCAGACCCTGCAAAGTAAGAGTTGCCAGTGGCATAGAGGGTACAACCGGAGTGAGGATGCCACTAATGTCCTCCGAGCGGGACTTCAGCGATGGGTAATATGTTTCCATGTGACTGTGTTGCTTGCAAACAATGACTGTGCCCAACAGGTTACCTGAAGCATCTTTTGCTCGCACAATGCCGCTCAGCTTCGTTTCCGTTAACGCATGACGGTATAATTCTAGCACCTCTGGGCTTGCGTGGCTTCGAACATGGTTTAGCACGCCATCCGCGTTGTCTAAACCGTGGATCAGATCAAAACTTATACCAGCTCTTTGTATACTCTGGGACAATCCTTCTGGGGCAGACCAGTTTGCCAGGTCTTGAATTACCATGTTCGACACACGTCGGGGAAACTGGACATCCCAACCACTATTCGCGAACCATTCTTTAATAGTGTTCACCTCGACATCAACGGGGATACCAAGGAAAACTCCAGGAAATGCAGAGCCAATCTGCACCTGCTTGATGCCTCGACGTTGCAAGAGGCTCCTCATTGCCCGTCGGTGAAGAGACCTTCCGATAGACACATCACGCTTGGTGGGCTCGACAAACACACCACCCATGACGCCGACGCCATGAACATAAAAAGTGGCAGCGAATCCATACAAAGCATTTGTGCTACTGTTTCGGACAACAAAGTGGGACTCGGTAATGCTGGGGTTGTTCAGCTGAAACGAGGCGGCCGTTGTTGCACGTAAGAATTGTAGATCTGGTGCACTTGCTCGGTGGACAGCCCGAAGAAGGTCATTCAATCCCGATGCGTCACGTCCGGAGCTGTACTCCTCGACCAGCCAATGCTGCCTAGACTTGACCACTTTTTTGCTCTTCCGCAACGTGCCGGGGAGCGTACCAAGCGGTGTAATCTCTCCCACAAGAGTCCTCGCGAGAGCATGCAAAGCGTTCTCGGTGAAGTCAAACGTACAGACGTAGGTACCAATAGACTTGTCCATCGCAAAGTCATATGGAGAGCTAACTGCAACAACAATCAGTTGCTTCTTCTGGCCTCTAGTTCGCAGCATGGAGCACATCATGTCGACGTGTTTTGTGAAGCCAGCCTGGTAAAGGTTTCGATTGGCATCAGCGGTAACAATAATGATACAAGATGCCCTGTGGATTAAATTCTCATGCACTATAGTTGGTCAGAACGGTGAGTATCCAAAAGAGATAACGGCCTTACCTGGACGGACACCATTGGCAGTATAGCTAGTATGGAGCAGTTTCTCATTGCGAGCTCGAGCAAGCGATTTGCCAAACTCTCGAAAGACACCTTCTCCGCTTAGGATCGCACGACGATCGCGGCCATCATTATGCGCCCACATCTCGTGTGGCCCCTCTGCCTGGCTTTGGTTGTCCTTGGCAGCAAGCAGTTTCTTGGTGAGAGAAGATGCAGGGAGAGGTTTTACTAAGGGGGTCAGCAGCAGGAGTTCTTCTCCCGGGTGCATTGATGCTGTGAGCGGAATAAGTTTCTCCTTGTCTCGAATAATTGTTATCGAGTCATCGTAGGCACGGAGAGACAATGCGAGGTGAGATGGATGGAGTTGGGAAAGAAGAGAGATGCCTGGAGGGTTCAAAGCCTTTTCCCATGAGGTACAGGTCGATTTGAGGTTGAGCACCCTTCTCAGAGACGTGAATATTCTCTCCTTACTGACAATACCATTCTCGTAGCCCAACTTGAGACCCTTGATGGCTTCAAGCTGGACATCGTAGGCGCGACATAGAAGGACAAGATCGCAGCCTGCTTCTACAGCCATAATGACGCCGTTTTGGACACCCAGCTCATGGCTGAGAGCCTCCATTTCTAGACATTCAGAAATGGCCACACCGTTGAACCCGAGCTCATCCCGTAGCAACTCGTCCACGACTTGCTCGGACAGACAAGCGTGACTGACATTCATGGATGGGTTGGATATACCGCAACCTCCAACGAACATGGCATCCAATTTTCCTGATGCAACAGCATTACGGAATGGAACAAGAGCACTTATGCTCAACTCTTCCAGTGTTTGAGTAATGATAGGCACATCCAGATTTGAGCCAAGGAAGTTGAGGTTTCCATAAGAGGGGAAATGCTTTCCGCAAGAGGCTATTCCTGCATCACGGATTCCTCTTAGGGCAGCAAGGCCATACTGAGAAACTTCTTGCGGGTCATCACCAGTAGCACGTACTCCCAGTGGTTGATATCGAGCATTATTCAGAACATCAAGGACAGGGCCCAACATGAGGTTCACACCACAAGCTGAGATCTCGGTTGCAGTAGCTTTAGTGACCTCATACGCTAGGTCGGCTCGTCCAGTAGCCGCAACCCCCATAGCGCTAGGGAATTGACAAACATAGTCTTCATCGAAAAGACTGTTGACACCTCCATTCTCTTGATCAAGGGCGATGAGAAGGGGCTGCAAGTGACCAGCATTCTTTGCAATGGTCTGCAACTCTTGGACTAATTCAGCAGTCTGCTGGGCAGCTTCAAACAGTCAGTACCATAAAATAACTTGGGATAATTGGTGTGATGGAGACTTACACTTTAGGTTTTTAGCCGTGAGAATGATGGATCCAAGGTGGTGATCCTCGATAAGGGTCCTGATCTGAGGAGTGACTTCAGTGCCATCCCAGCCCATGATGAGGATCTGCCCAATGGCACTGCAAGATCGTTAGCATGATGGATTACTTGACATGAATCCAATTGAGTATAATTCTCCGAGATTCGGAGCCGAAGGGTGGAGGAAGAGGCAGATCTGGTTGTCTGGAGAGGACGGACTGGACAAGTGGGTACGTACCGGTCGAGATCCTGCCATGATGGATCCAGGTCGCTATTATCTGTATGGGCCATGATGGTTGGGCGGCGACGAGGCCTTGTCACATGATATTTCGGTCTCTTCTGGTGATGGCGATGCTGATGCTCATCCCTCGATGGACCCGCGTGCTTGAGTCTGAGGTAACGATGCGATGCATTGGCATGGCTGTAGCCTTCTCGCGACGACGAGGACGATGCTGACCCGGGAGGGGCCATGGAATGGAATGGCTGTTGCCGAGCGCCTAAACCTCGGCCGAGCTGATTGGTGTATATTGATTGGTTGATAAGGGGAGGTGACACTGTAGTTTACAGGTGGTAGGTGGGGTACTCCATAGGCCCTTCTGTCAGTGGAGGTTGGGTTGTTTCTTTATGCCTGGGCCCCATGAGTTAACGTTACATGGAACAACAGCAACAAAGCAAGCCTCTGACCAGCGTCAGTTCCACGTTGTGTCGATTCGATAGAGACTGAGCCAGGTAAGGATGAACACTGATTCTTGAGGCAAAATGGACGGATGCCATGATCTTTGTACTCCATTTCAACCCTAGTCTGTCAACATGCACAGCAACATACCCAAAGGGAACCTGACTATACCGTACCAGGCTGACCATCTCCACACAGTCTCTGTTCATGGTTTCAACCATCGCACCGTTTGCTCGGGTCAAACTTGCACGGTTACTGAATCGCAATGACGATATGACAATAGGAATTTTTGCCGTGTTGTCTGGAAAACGTGGCCGAGAACGGCGCCTTGATAGGGCTTTTCAGGTCTGGTGATGGAACCTGGGGATACTAGTATAATACCATTCGCCCTCAGTTTTCAATATGGATTATTGTCCTTAGGGACTATCGAACAAAGATACATCGACAGTCGAAAACAACAAGCCTGCCTCGAGATATCTGACGCTTCTCTATAGACAGACTTCTCCTACAATCATTCAACATGCCCATCGCAGTCTCGCCAACGTTGCCCAAGAATGGCCTCACCAAATTCACCAACTGTCGATTGCTGAAAGGCAGTGACTTGGTCTGGGATGACCTTTGGGTCAGCTCCGTCAATGGAAAGATCGTTGACAGTCAGGCCTCCTTCTACGGTGGTCGTAATATGCCTGATAACACTATTGATCTCGGTGGCCGCATCATCACCCCAGGTTTCATCGAGTGTCAGCTCAACGGTGCCTTTGGGTTTAACTTCTCAACTCTCCTCGATGACATGACCGAATACGGCAAAAACATCCAAAAGGTCAACCGTCTACTGGTTAGGACAGGGGTCACATCCTACCTGCCAACCATCACAAGTCAACGGCCGGAACTATACCAAAAGGTGCGTTTTGTCTTGGTGGGGCCATCGTACATGAAGCTAATTACCAGCAGACACTTCCATACCTTGGCCCGTCCGGGGAACTGCGGATCCCCCACCACGGAGCCGAGTCTCTCGGAGCTCATTGTGAAGGTCCTTTCTTGAGCCCTACCAAGAACGGAGTCCACAATGTCGATGTCCTCACCGAAGCTCACTCTATCGAGGACATTGAACAATGCTATGGCCGAGAGAACATGATCCCTCGTCCCGATGGTTCTCCGATCCCCATCAAGATGATTACAGCAGCACCAGAACGCGGACAGATGATGAACCTGATCCCGGAGATCACGTCAAGAGACATTATCTACTCCGTTGGCCACACCGAAGCAACATACGAAGAGACATCTCAGGCTGTGGGTAAGGGTGCTACAATGATTACGCACCTCTTCAATGCCATGCGCCCACTTCACCACAGAAACCCAGGAGTCTTTGGAGTCTTGGGCAAGGCCGAGAGCTTGCCGCGACCGTACTTCGGCATCATCTCTGACGGGATTCACTTGCATCCCACAACCATCAAAATAGCTTACAGTGCTCACCCAGATGGATTCATTCTAGTCACAGATGCGATGCATCTTGTAGGTCTTCCCGATGGAGCTTATCCTTGGACGAATGGAGACAACACATCCAATATCGTTAAGCGGGGCTCCAAACTTCTCCTCGAGAATTCCGATACCATTGCCGGAAGGTGAGTGTTCAATTCTATTTGTAAAGTTTTACAGCTAATTTTTAAAGCTCAATAACTCTACTTGAGTGCGTCAACAATTTTATGAAGTGGACTGGAGCTAGCATCCCTCAGGCCCTTGGGGCGGTGACATCAACACCTGCAGCTATGCTTGGCTTACAGGGGGTCAAAGGCACGCTAGAATCGGGTGCCGATGCAGATCTGGTGATTCTATCAGACGGGTATGGAAGTCGAGACGAAGTTGGAGGATCAAGCGAAGTTCTTGTGCTGGATGAAGTGTGGAAGTTTGGCGAGAGTGTATTTGCCTCTGCCACCGAAAGCAAGTTGAAGTGAATGATGCTGGTTGGTGCTCAGTGGCGTTATTGTTGTTTCCTTTTGACAAGAATAAGAATAAGACTGCATTAAGAGGTAAATTAGAAGAATACTCGGCGTTTCAGGGATGTCTGAGACGGTCAGTAAAACGTATGTTTAGCA
This sequence comes from Fusarium sambucinum, assembly GCF_050947815.1. NCBI lineage: Eukaryota > Fungi > Ascomycota > Sordariomycetes > Hypocreales > Nectriaceae > Fusarium > Fusarium sambucinum. The sequence continues at coordinate 7,984,740 of NC_139293.1, read as the reverse complement.
TTGTTTAAAAGCATCAATAGACATGGTTCATTTCATTTGCTATACGAGGTCTCATCAAGTCTGTTTTTCAAAAGGGATTGTGCCTTGTTCCAGTGAGAGTCTGTATTGGCGATAGCAAACAGCGCCATAAAAGCCTCCTTCCATGTAGTCCCTTATTTTTAGCAGAGAAAAGGTCTTTGAAGGGTCTAGCTCTTTCATTTTCACATGAAGCTCTCCGTCTCGGCCAATTATTGAAGCGTGTGCCAATCAACGATCAGAGTCCATCGACGAGAACAGAAAGGGTCTCAGAAAAGTTGGTCACTGAAAGCATAAGAGACGAAATTAGTCAATCAGCCAATCCTGTATCAAATCAGACTCTCGAGCTATCTATTTTTGTACCCTAAAACCTCGAGGTCATCTTTTCTGTTACCCTTCTGGAGTCAGCCAGCCCAGTGGGCCTCTCCCCACAATGCAGGCTGCGCTACAGAGGTCGGGCCAACCTCCACTGTCTCCGCCTCCGCCCTCCTACGGGTCGAACTACTTCCCTATCTTTACTTCTACTCTCACTCTGACTGACTTCAAAGCAACCAGCTTTGTTTGCTCGTCGCTTCATCCCTTCGGACTCGGCGCTGTACCGGGGAAATAGAACCGCCATCGCTGGTTTTTGTCGCCAGCTTATTCAAATCGGACTGCGCCGTTACACATAACTTACGCGCCATCACGTTGTGTTGCTGTTCCATTCCCATTGCCCCCCGCCGCGCACTTGATCCAATGAGGCGTTGACGGTTCCTTTCAACTGAACAATGCCATGTCCACCTACAACTCAATGTCGGGGCTGCCTACTGGCGCCTCTTCCAGCGAAGCGATGGCGATGAATTTTGGATCAGCCCACTCTACGAGCATGAGCATGGACGTCTTTGACCAGGACGTTACTTTTGATGAATCGCTGCTGTACGTTACTGCATCGCACTTGCGACGCGCGCGCACAACCTCAACCTTGCTTGCCTAGGTAGTCGAAGCTGACATTGGATCTACAGCGATGGGGCTGCACTGCAGACTCTGCCTTTCGGCAGTTCGTACGACTTGGATGCCTTTTCCTCAACTTTTGAAGATCCCTTCTCATATTCGACTCGGCAATTCGAGCCTCCGCAGATTCAAGACGCCTTGCACGAAGAATCCTCACCCCAAGAGCCCGATAACAAGCTTCTTGGCTTCTCTGCTCCAATGGCGAGCGCAACTATTCTCAACGAGAACACCCAGCTTGTCGAAGTCGGCATGACTGCTGAGCTTTACGGCATGTTCTTCGTAGCCGAGGATGTCTTTGGAGGAGAATCAACGGGAAGGCCACTAGAATTGACCTGTTATCGCCGTAACCTGTGGCAATGCTCGGGACAGATTACCCTGCCTCGGGTGATTAGGAACATCGTGAATGAGCAAGGACAGCACATTCAAATATTTGAGCTACTTGCTTCCATCGCGGCCTTCGAGTCTATTGAAGGAAAGCCAACTGAAATTATATCCATACCTTGGAAGAATGCCAACCCTCAGGGAGGCGATGATCCAAAATCCGTTTCAGCACCACCAACCATCACGTTGGATATCACAGCAGGTCAGGAGCTCGACGCGCATCGCATCTCTCTACCTATATCTTGGAAACGCCTTCAGTTCAAGCATGCCACCGCTAACAATGGTCGAAGAAAGGGCCTACAGCAACACTATGTGGTCAAGATAAGCCTTCTAGGTAAAACCCAAACCGGCGAGCTTGTCAAGATAGCAGACATACAATCCGGCCCGGTTATCGTAAGAGGCCGAAGCCCGAGGAACTTTGACAGCAGGAAAGACGTTCCTCTAACGGGCGATAAGAGGTTTGAGAGGAGAAGCACATCAACATCAAACGTTGACCACCCGACATTGAAACTGGAGCGGGAGAATTCACAAAACTTTACGCAACGGTATCCTCCTGCAAGCAATCTTCAGGCAAGTTCCGATTTCGCATATCTCACGTAGGAGTACTAACATAAGCAGCCAAATGACTGGTCGACCCCTCTATCTCAACCACTGCCCAGTCCACAACCAGCAGCAAGTCCCCACCCGGCAAAGAGGGTTGCGTTATCGCCTACCATGGGCAGGCCCCCGATACCAGCCTGGTCCAGCGATTCAAACAGCTCTGCCAAAGCAGCAAATATACATAACAAAAACTCGATTCCACGACAGAATCCATCTTTACCAATTAACTTATCGCTGTCCGAGGACGAGAGAAGTCCCAATCGCTCCAGTGCCGAGCTGCATAGTCCCAACTCGGGCAAGGGTTATACCACATCGGGGGCGAATCGCGAAAACAGTCCTGCGGACGAGGGCGCCGATCCCTTGTACGAATACTTTCCACTGACTGTGGATGATTGGTACGTTGCACTTTCCATGTTGCCTCTGCCCACTTTGAGAACGTTACTAACAACCTCGACCAGGATGCCGCCTGTGGATGCTGTGTATCGACCACACGTGGTCCATCACACGATCATGCCACCTGAGATGAAGGCACAACAGCTCAAGAGCAAGGCCAAACGGTACTTTGCGTCGGACTGATTGATATAATATAGGTTCTTTGGTATTGATGAATTATGAATTGTTGGAAAAGTATCATTTCCGTATGCTATATACTTGTTGGCACTAGGTTTTAGGGGAGTCTGTTTTAGGAATGGTTTCGTAGGCGAGATCCAAGTTTCGGTGGAGGATGGGCTTATCATTGAGGGTATTGGATGTTGCATCGATGACCCTGGAATTTTACAACAATTAGTTGTTGCAACGATGTGTGCCATAGTAGACAGAATCATGTTGCGTGCTGGTCTTGTTGGTTCTGATTTGCACTACAAGAAGAATGTTAGCAATAAGCAAGCTTTTTAGTGATGTGACTACAGATCAGACGAAAATATTAGTACACTCTTAGGCTAGATACACACTAAAGATGATCTAATATTTCTATTAACTACTTTAATCAGCGCCAGTTTTTATGCGGCCTGCCTAATAGGCATGCAATAAGGTCATTTGTTTTGATTTACCGATATTGATACAGTCCCAATCTCCATCTCTACTGCGCAATCTTCCTACTAACTCGACATTCTTATTCCTCCCACTTAATCAAGCTCCAGTAGTGTTCATTCCATCCTACAATTCGGGGTTTGGTGTCAATCTGCCGTTCAGACTTGGCTCAGGGATACGCGAAGCCATGCGATCCGGAACTAAGTCAGGAGAAGGAGACCGCATCGTCTTTGTCATCGGCGGCTGAAGTAAATCAGAGGCAAGTTCGGGAGACATGGCAACCGCGCTATCGATCATATCGACCTTTGTCTTAGGAACGTCGGTTTGAACTTCAAGATTCGGTGTAAGTCTGCGGTTCAAGTTTGGTTCCGGGATGCGCGATGCCATGCGATCCGGCAACAGGTCGGGCGAGGGTGTTCTCATAGAATAATCACCCATGGGTGTTGCGCGCAAAAGGTGCGAGGCGATAGGCTCGGGAGCGATGATGACGGGGCTCTGGGTTCTATGTATCTTGGTTTCAGGGATGGCGACGTTGCCAGTTCGTACTTTTGAGGGGAGAATCTGCTCGAATCCCTGCTCGCGAGCAACTTTCTCGATACTCTTGAAGTACTGTATATATGTTAGTTATAGTTCGTCCAGCAAGGGTGAGAGCTCCTTACCTTGACTGTCTTGACCTGTAGTTCTAGTGTGGCGTCTTCATCAACGACAATCATGGGATGTGGGTGCATCTGTAGACATGATAGTGACCACATGTGGTTGACGCCCTGTTCCACACACTTTTGTAAAGCAAGTGCCTTGCGGGCTCCCAGGATAATGACGACAACCTCTCTTGCTTCAAGAACGGTCTGGACGCCTACAGTCAAGGCCATCCTCGGCACTCGGTTCACATCATTGTCAAAGAAGCGTGAGTTGGAAAGGATAGTGTCGTAGGCCAGTGTCTTGACCCTGGTGCGGCTGGAAAGACTGGATCCAGGTTCGTTGAAAGCGATATGGCCATCTTCACCAATGCCAGCAAGGAACAGATCGATGCCACCAGCGGCTTTGATAGCCTCCTCGTACGCATCACATTCAGCCTCAGGGCTGGCAGCATTACCATCGAGGATGTGTACGTTGGAAGGATGGATGTTGACATGGGAGAAGAAGTGCTTCCACATGAAAGAGTGGTACGAGTTGGGATCGTCTCGAGGAAGACCGACGTATTCGTCCATGTTGAAGGTGACTACATTCTCGAACGAGACCTGATATAGTTAGATAATGTTTTGATATGAGGTAGTGAAGAACATACTTGGCCAGCCTTGTAGCTACGCACGAGCTCATTGTATACACCGATGGGACTAGAGCCTGTGGGCAATCCTAGGATAAAGGGATGCTCAGGCGTGGGGTGGAAAGCATTGATACGCTCGACGACGTAATTAGCGACATACCGGCACGCCTCGGTCTCATCGTCACGGATGATCAGACGCATATTGTAAGGCACAAGTGGTGAAATAGTTAGTGTTATTGAATAGATAGGTAGTAAGGGGGAATAATGGGTGTAGAGTTTTGAAGAAGTGAAGTCATCCACAGTGAATCAGGCGGAACCAGTTGCTTATGAGGAACAAGACATCAGAAAGTCACAAGCAACGACCGGGAAAGAGTAACTGAGTGCTTGCATCATGGCAGAAGCTACGATATCGGATAGGACCGTTGAGCCGTCAGTCAACCAACCAGCAGGCAGCGTGGAGCAGGCGACTTCGCTCAGTGGCCATGTAAGGTATGATAAAGTCACGATACTTTGTGTTGAATCATGATGGAGGGATGAAACGTTTACTATGATATCAGATCAAATTTCGGACACTGTCGTAAGGCTCGCACTGTACTGATAGTGATGCTGTCGTCAAGGTTGTTTGCGTGGGGATGGTCATTGGTTCAAGGTCAAGTTACAGAAGCTTCTGTATAAACTACGGGTCAAAGACGGATATAGAGAATGACAGGCAGTAACCGGCATTAGCTTCGATGCAAGGTAGCGTTGAGATGTTATCAGATCAAGGATCCCTTGGTAGTAGTATCATGACAAGGAAGTTTTTGCTTGTTAGATTAGTCTAGAAGCTTATGGTACTTCTCGCCCCCAACAACACATGATCAATCAAATCCGAGGTTGTTGGTAAACGTTCTTGTCCAAGGTTACTACTACAGGTACAGGGTCCAGGGTAATGGTAGAGAGATGCACCGAAGAAGGGCAGAGTGTTTCAAATTGCGCACCTCTTGGCGATACGATGCAATAGTAGGATGTATTTAACTGGGTAATGATATGCGCGCGTGTAACAAGAGAAAAAGAGAGGGTCAAGGTAACATGAAAAAGTGAAGCCAAACAAGATGAACGACCTAAAGAACCCTTCCATGGATCCATTGGGACTAATAATATTTATGGGGAGCTGCAGTGCTAGTGGTGCACTAACAATTACCCAAAACGTACTGTAATTCCCTGGCTTTAGTAGCGGTGGATGGTGGAACTACACCCACTTTCTCACGGGGCACTCACACGCAACGTTACAACTCCCCCCATTTGGAAGAGATCCTCCAGTCCAGTTTGGAGAGTCTGACCCAACAACACAACCTGACCTACTAACAAGTCGAATAACAAATTTCCAGTAGAACCCTTTCAGTGTGTTCTGTAGCGTCTGGCTTAGTGCATTTGCTTAGGGTGGCGGTTGTCGCGTGTCGCCAGTGGGCGTGTCGTGTGGTGCGACGTTGAGTTCTAATCCTCATCAACAATCAACTTCCAATGTACCTTTTTTTTCTTTCTCAGTTGATGTATTGGATGTGATATGCCACCTTACTTTATTGATTTGACTTTACCTGGGACTGTCACAGTTTAATCTGAAACAAAACTCGACCTGACTCGACTCGACTCTTGCAACGTCGTCGAGTCTTTCTACTCCGCTCTGTTCCCTCTGTTCCGTCCTCCTCCTCCCAGTCAAAGTCCCTTTTGGCATGTCCCATCAGAGGTGGCCCGTTGTTTCCTTTCCCCATCCTCGTATCCTCTCTCCCAACTTAGATCTCGCCTCTCTTACCGATCCAGGACTTGTGCCTGTCCATCAGACACTCTCTCCACCTGCTAGTAGTAGTAGGTTCATTGGGGCGTAAGATTCTCACTCTCACCCTCACCTTCACTCATCCCATTTGTTGTTCCTTCGACACCAAAGTCCTCTCCAACCTCCCTTCTTTCTGGACTATTTACTTTCCGTCGTGCCCATGATAACCGGCTTCTCGTCCCCTCTCTTTCGTCACTTTCTTTCATAGCACACCCCTTCTTCACAATGTCAACTTTTCAAAAGAAGCTCTTGGCAGCCATCATCAAGAGCCTCCTTCGAGGGAAATCACTAGTTCAGTCCCTCTTGGCTTACTGGAGTAGCTCGTTGGGTCATGATACATCCGGCAAACCTCGAGTTGGTAACACACCGCGCAGGTCTATCCAAGAATTTCTTAAAGAGGCCGAAGATCTATTTCTCGACCCCGTCAGCCAAGATGGTCTCCAACAACTATCTCGCAACATGCGGAAGCAACTTTTACAACGACTTGAGACCGACATGGAATGTATGCTGCCGTCGTACAGTCACCAGTTGCCAAGAGGCACAGAAGTCGGCCGTTTTGTAGCGTTGGACGTTGGCGGTTCGACCCTCAGAGTAGCATTGGTGGAACTTTGTGGTCGCATATCCAATATCGGAGAGGAGTCTAAGATTGTCAGCATGCGCAACTTTCGCATCACTCCTGATATCAAGGCTCTAGAGGGAATGGCTTTCTTTGACTGGATGGCTGAGAGGATACTGGAAACTCTTTCAGGAGAGCTAGAGCAGCATGGTGGATCTGACGGGCCTTTGCCTATGTCGATGGCATGGAGTTTCCCTATCGAGTACGTATATCCATCCACGTCCACGCTTATATGTAGAGCTAATATTTTCCCCAGACAGACATCACTGGCTGGTGGCAAGTTGCAAGGCATGGGCAAGGGCTTTTGTGCATGCAACGGCTTGTTAGGTCAGGATCTTGGAGAGATCGTTAGAACAGCTTGCTTGAACCGCGGTCTCAGCGTAGAGCTTCGAGCTATTGTTAATGATTCGAGTGCGTGCTTACTATCGGAGTCGTATAACCACCCCACAACACGATTCGGTCTCATTCTAGGCACCGGCGTCAACATGGCTGCCTACCTTCCTGTATCCGCCATTGGACGAGTCAAGTTCGGCCAGCGTCCTCCTCAATGGTTCGAGAAAGCGACACACGTCATTATCAACAGCGAGATCAGCATGATGGGACGTGATATCTTGCCCTTGACAAGATGGGACCGACAGTTGCTAGCAAACCACTCTCGACCCGAGTTTCAACCGTTGGAGCATATGGTCAGCGGCATGTACCTGGGCGAGATTTGCAGGCTGGCGCTTGTTGAAGCTATCGAGACAACAGGGGTCTTTGGAGGTGTGGTTCCTGCTTCGTTACAGAAGCCGTACTCCTTCTCGACTGAGACGCTTTCTATTATTGAAAAGTGAGTTCCATGACTCTGCTAATTGCGACATGACACTAATAATGAATAGGGACACAAGTTCTGTTCTTGAAGAGGCACGCAGGCAATTCTCTTCTCGCCACCCAGCAAAGCATGCTCCCACAACCGCCGATCTGGAGTTACTCAAGCAACTAGCCGGTTTCATCTCCAAGCGCTCGAGTGCGCTCGTTGCTACTGGCGTCCACGCTTTTTGGAATCTACGTATTGACAGTCAAAACAACTTTGTCCAGACTCTATCAATAGAATCTCCTGAGCGGGACAGTGCAGAGGCCGATCGGGATCTGGCTGAGACAACGGTTGCCTACAACGGCGGTGTCATTGAGAGCTACCCCGGCTATCTCGACAGCTGCCAGTCATACTTGGACGACTTGGTCGCAGGCGACAAGAAGGAAAAGGCTGGAAACCGAACGATCAAGCTTGTATCGGCAAAGGAGAGCTCATTAATGGGAGCAGCTGTGGCGTTGGCTTCATTGGAAGAAGTCGTTGAGGGGCCATTGGGTGTGGTGGGCTAAAAGTATAGGAAAGGGCACACTATTAATGACTCGCTAAAGCATGGGCACCGGTGTTTGGAGTTATGTTTGCTTTTCGGGAGGAAAACATCCTTTGTTGGCCACCCTCATGTATGTATCCGTGGTCACTAGGTGCTGGTGCTGGGGTACGATGATGGATTGGATATACGGAAATACCATAGTAATGAAGAAGGACAGAGTATCTTGAATGTACCATTCATCTTGATTCACTAAAATTTTCTTCTGAACATTTAGAGTAGTAGCTGAGAGGGTGAAAGAAATGCCATCAGGACGATTGTTCAACCACTTTTGCAGCTTGAACATTATCTTAGCTTCCTTTATTCTCAATTATAGAACGTTGGTGGCTTAACTGCTATTCCAGTCCATCGTGTATAGATACATCGGGGCCAGTCTAAATTTATTGGTATCATAAGTCCCCAGTACTGCTTGTCATAGTCACGTGGTCGCGCCAGTTTCTCGCGTTGAGTGAGTGGCGCGTCGACAGGGGAGCTTGACAAAGACCTTCCTGCCCACCTTCAGGAACCCCACGATATTTGCTATTGCTGCTAATATTACCAATCAATCCTCATTCTTGTACTTTAGAATCCTCCCTGGACTCATGGTATAATCATAGAGTCTTAATTTATCTTGTTTTTATTCTCCCATTCCTTCTCTTTGCACTTCGAACACGCGACATGGCTGCCGTCTTTGCAGAATGCGCCATCGCGTTTGTCGCGAGCAGCGAACTCGCCCCAAAGCTGATCGGAGAGGTATGTTTTGACTTTTTACTGATAAAGAACCGATAAACTAACTGCTTTAAAGCTATCGAAAATTTTGCAAGACAATGGTGCTACCATCTGCGAACCTAGACGCGATGGTTCGCTGCCTGTCGAAAAAGTCACACACATCATCTCCAACACAATCGACTTTCCACAATTCACCGAAGCACAAGCTGTTATGGTTCCTGTAGTCACAACACAGTGGATCGCCAGCTCTGTCGCCCGCCGAAAACAGTCACAAATTAGGCCCTTCTCGCCCGACCCCAGGATGATATTCTCAGACGTTGTCGTTACCTGCGCCGATCTACCAGAGACGGACAAAGAGTGCATCGCCGGTGCTGTCATGGCCTTGGGTGGACAGGAATCCAAGGATGCTACTCGTATGACTACGCATATCTGTGCGCTGTCAATGGACCACCCAAAACTTCAAGCTGCTCTTGCAAAGGGATGGAAAGGCAAGGTTGTCTTACCACACTGGTAAGTTTTACATGCAACTAGCCAGTCAAATATAATCACTGACACTGTCTAGGTTCGACGATTGTTTCAAGCTCGGAAAACGCATCGACGAGAATCCATATGTACTACCCGATCCCGAGATTCTGAAGAAGTCCCCCGAAGATGAGGTTAAAATCCCGGAAAACAAGAACTTATTAGGAGCATCGTCGCATGTGCCATCAGTCTTCTCTTTGCCATCTGGCAACGATACGGCTCGCCCTCCTGTGACCGTTTTCCAGGATCGCCGCGTCATGCTCTCGAAAGACCTGAGCGTTACTGAAAGATTATCCAAGGTGATTCAGGAGATTATCATAAATGGAGGCGGAAAGCTCGTGGATGAGGTCGGGGACTGCGATGCCTTCATTTGCCAGTACCGTGATGGACCTCAGTATATCAGAGCAGCGCAATCATGCAAGGATGTTGGCAACCTGGCTTGGCTTTTCTGGCTCATTGTTCATAACGAATGGACATCACCTCTTCGTCGACTGCTACATTATCCTATTCCAAGGGACGGCATCCCGGGCTTTAAGGAACTTCGCATTACTGTTTCAAATTACGGTGGAGAGGCACGAATCTACCTGGAGAATCTGATCAGGGCATGTGGAGCCGAGTTCACCAAGACAATGAAGTCGGACAACACCCATCTCATCACCGCACGCGATTCTAGTGAAAAATGCAAAGCGGCCCCTGAATGGGGAATCGACGTTGTTAACCACCTTTGGATTGAGGAGAGCTATGCCAAATGCGAAATAACGCCCATTAGCATCAAGAAGTACACTCACTTCCCGCCTCGAACTAATCTGGGAGAGATAATCGGTCAAACTTTTTTTGACGAGTCGAGGTTGCGGGACAAGTACTATCCCGGAGGCGACGAGAACTTGTCCCCAGCAGCGAAGAGGAAGCGGAAGATCCTCGAAGCTGCAGAGGAAAATGCCTACCCACGAGGACCAGCAGAGGGTGTCGTAATTGGTCAAGTCGGCAGTGAAGACGTCGAGATGGAGGATGTTGAAGAGGATGAGAAACCCGCGAAGAAAAAGGCCGCTGCGAAGGCTTCTTCCGTAGCAACTCCTATTCGATCACGGCGTGCAGGAAAGGAGAATGACACGCCGTCAGTGGTTTCTACAGGAGGTCGCAGTGCCAAAGCGAAAGCACAGGCAGCTTTGCTTGACCTAAGCGACGACATTGCGTTGTACGAAAAGGAGAAGAAGAGGAATGCTAAAGGAGGCAATGCAGTCTGGGGTGGCAAACGGGCTGCGGATCAGGCTGAGAAAGACATCATCAAGACAAAAAGTGCATCTCCTGAAGTTGAAGACGACACAACGACAGCCAAGCGGCCGGCAAAGAAGGCAAAACCGTCCCTTCCTGGCGTTACAATGCGTATTATCTTGACAGCATTCAATCGCTGGGTCGGAGATAAGAGCAAGGAAGACCGTGATCGAGTAAGTAGGCGCGAGCCATTTATCTTGATGTTTGTTCTAATCTAATTTACAGAAAAAACTACGAGAAATGGGGATTCAGATTGTTGGAGAGGGTCAACCCTGTGACTATCTGGCAGCACCTAACGTCGTCCGCACTGTCAAATTTTTATGTGCCCTTTCACGCGGACCAACCGTCATCTCCTCAAGTTTCATCGACCAAGCCTTAGATACGGGCAATCTACCTGATGTGGAGGACTTCACACTCCAAGACAAGGATGCGGAAAAGAAGTACAATATCGAGCTCGACAAGTCGGTTGCCCGTGCTAAAGCCAACAGAGGCAAGCTACTGCTAGGTGTCCCGATTTATTGCACGGAAAAGATCCGCAATGGTCCCGACAGCTACAGAGCTATCGCCGAGGCAAACGGGGCGATTTTCAAGATTTATCGAGCGCGAAGTGGAACAACAATTCGACCAACGACCGCCGAGGAAGAAGGCAATGCGCCTCCTGAGCCTGTCTACCTCCTCAGCAGTGATGCCAAGGATGAGAAGGCACTTTGGGATCGATTCCGAGAGATGGCTCGTGGAGGCAACATGGAACCTCGGGTCGTGGTGCCCGACTGGTTGCTCGATGTTGCAATGGCTCAGCAAGTACGGTTCGACGAGTCTTTTCTTGTTGAGAAGTATTACGCTGCAGAGTAATGCGGTATTGTTTCTTGGTGGCGTTTGGAAGGGTTCTTGGCAGCGGGCGCCGATATTGGAATTGGCAGTTACTTTTGCTTTGTGGTCATGGCTCGTAAAAAGAGACGGGCTCATGCATGTGTACTTTACGTAGAGATGTGAAAATGGATTGGAAGCGATTAGAAGAATTTCACACCTAATGAGTCGTCCTGGCCAAATATTTGGGCCTTGTTTCGTTTGACAAGGACATTGAGGGCTTTTAGTAGGACATCCGTGTCCATGCCGTGAATATCTGTAGTTATTAGCAAAGCGACGCCCAAACATGTTATCAAGGTTAGACCTACCATTTCCTTTTGTGCCATCTCCTTCGACAAGCTCATAGACTGTAAGAACGCTGCCCTTTTGTCCAGACTCTTCAACATAGTTCTCCACGAGCTCAGCCCACTCCTCAGGCTTTCTCCAGTATAGAAATACGACATCGCCCGACGTACCGCCTCCGACATACTCTACACGTCCATCGGTGTGCATGACGGAGACAACATCTCGAATATCATCAAACTGCAGGCGACGATCGAGTTTGCGATTGACAAACAGGTCTGAGTCGGCAGCTTCGGAGAGGGAGAGTCGGAAAATGCGGTTATGTCGGGCGTATGCGAGGATGAGATCGGCCCACTTGTTACGTTGGGCGTGCAGCGTGGTGAGGTTTGTTTGGCGGGTGAAGAAAGCTGGGAAGTGGTATTCGCGAGGGAAATTAAAGGAGTCGGAGGGGGCAGGCGTCGTGGTGGTAGTAGTCATTGCGACGAGGGTGAGAAAATGGTCGGTGATGTTTAGGTGTGGTGTTGAGACTTGGGCGATGACGTGGGAGGGGTTCTAGGCTCTGTAGCATAAGGTACAGGCCGCTAGACACGTGCATCATGGGTAGCTGAGGCCTTTGACAGCCGTTTCTCATGACAGCTGCTAAAACCTACCTATACCTAGGTACTCACGGATCAATCCAATGGACTGTTCTAGCTAATCTGCACAAATATTATTATTTGTATACTCAATGGCCGAATCTCTGAATTTCCCTGATAATTGAGACCCCGAGATATCGCAGTCTTGCAACGTTATCTTTGTGGGGAGCCAGTGAGAGCTGATGCTTTGTAAAGACTGCAATAGGAGGTATCTTTGCGGCTTATCTATTGCGGCAATTGTGAAAGAGGCTCTTTGTACTGCCTCCGAGGAGAAAGCATACTGCAGGGAAGAAGGGAGCTAGTGATTATTCCCGATGAATACTGTACCGATTGCTCTCACAAAAATAGCTCGGATGTATTGGAACTCCGGAGTTGTTGTCGACCAACTGACGATACGATACGATAATGTTCTAGAACATCAATTGCTCTAGCAAGTACTTGTGCCTGAACGGAATCAGGACAAGCTGGAAGGATCTTCGCCTGATGGCTCACCGAGACTTATATCAGTCGACAACCCACAAGACTTCACCGTACGCTATAATATGGTGCAACTTCGTTAGAAACCGGATCCTCTACCGAATAGACTATGAGAATCACCTTGTTTAATCTCATATCATATCATACGCTGTCGTGGTCTGTCCCGACGTACGACCCTTTGGCCCCAAAACTATGCTTCTCCGCGGAGAAGACACCTAGGGAGCACAGCCTCTGATTGGCCCCTTGACTACAGCACCTGTCTCCTTATCAAGATCTGCCCTGCCAAGTTGAGACGGGCACTGCAAATACGCCCACGCTGTTTGGACAGGGCAGCGGAAATGCTTGTTACGCCACAGGCACGAGTACATGCTTTCCGGAGATGTCACTTCTTGATAGGGAGTAAGGAATCATGACACAAAATGGCATAGGACCAGAGACCCTCTTTTGTAGCAGGGCTCGAGGGTCTCGAGGTCACTTATAAACACGGTAGGCCTAGGAGTTTTGTTTTCGTCGTCTTTTTTTCCTCTGAATGATATTCATTTCTTGTACTATATCAAAACGCAAAGATGACTGCAACGACACAAAAACGCATTGTCGTCGTTGGACTGGGCATGGTGGGCATTGCCTTTATGTAAGTCCATACCCACACTGACTGGCATACAAGTACTGACAACCACACAGAGAAAAGCTGCTCAAGTACGATGCCAAATCAAAAGAATACACGATTACAGTCGTTGGAGAGGAACCATATCTTGCCTACAATCGAGTAGGACTCACAACTTTCTTCGAGCACCGCAAAGTCGAGGAGTTATACATGAACCCATCAGAATGGGTACGTTTAAGACCAACAATATCTGTTTCAACTTGTACTAACATCTTTTCAGTACCTAGAATCTGAAGCTTCATTAAATTACCACATCAACACAAAAGCCACACATATCAACACTGATATGAAGCTTGTCGAATGCGCAAATGGCGAGAGTTACCCATACGACACCCTTGTTCTCGCTACAGGCTCAGATGCTATCCTCCCCCGCATGCTAAAAGGATGGGATAGCAACGGTGTCTTTGTATACCGCACAATCGATGACTTGAATAAGCTTATCAAGTTCTCCAGCGACAAGCATGGCACCAATGGTGTTGTCGTGGGCGGTGGTCTGCTCGGTCTAGAAGCTGCCAAGGCTATGCTGGATCTCGAATGCTACAGCAAGGTCGATCTTATTGAGAAGTCCCCTTGGGTGTTGAGCAGACAGGTAGACGAGACGGCCGGAAAGATGGTAGCAGACCAGGTCCAACAACTTGGTGTGGACATCAACCTGGGCAAGGGCGTGTCTAGCCTGAAGACAGACGAAAACAATAACCTTACTGGAGTCGTCTTTGATGACGATTCGGAGATTGAGTGCTCGACACTATGCTTTGCTGTCGGTGTCAAGCCTAGAGATGACCTCGCACGGGCAGCTAACCTCGAGGTTGGCCAACGAGGCGGTATTGTTGTCAACGACGACTTGAGGACAAGCATGCCTGATATCTACGCCATTGGAGAATGTGCAAGTTGGAGAGGTATGGCGTACGGTCTCATCGGTCCTGGTGTTGCAATGGCCGAAGTCGTTGCCTTCAACCTTACCCAAGCCAAACTCCACAGCCCCCAAACATTCAAGACCCCTGATATGAGCACCAAGCTCAAATTGCTGGGAGTCAACGTCGCTAGCTTTGGCGACTGTTTTGCTGACCGTGATGGTCCGATTACTCTTCCTCGCAAATACGCAAAGAACCTGGTCAATGGCGACGCCAAGTCTCCCAACTCTGTTCAGGCGCTCACATACAGAGACCCCTTCTCCAACGTCTACAAGAAATACATCTTCACCAAGGATGGAAAGTATCTCCTTGGTGGTATGATGATTGGAGATGTGTGCGACTATGTCAAGCTTCTGCCCATGGTCAAGTCTCAAAAGGAACTTGATGTGTCTCCTAGCGAACTGATCCTTGGTGCCAAGAAGGGAGAAGAGGATTCGGATGATCTTGACGACGATGCTCAAGTGTGTTCATGCCACAACGTCACCAAAGGCGATATCGTCAAGGTCATCAAAGATGGCACATGCAAGGACGTCGCCAGCATCAAGAAATGTACAAAGGCTGGTACCGGCTGTGGTGGCTGTGTGCCCCTCGTCACCACCATCTTCAACAAGACGATGGCTTCTATGGGTCAAGAGGTTACAAACTACATCTGCTCGCACTTTAGCTACTCACGTGCCGACTTGTTCAACATTATCATGGTCAAGCGTCTCAAGTCTATGAACGAAGTCATGCGCGAGGCCGGAAACGACAAGAGTGCTGTTGGTTGTGAGCTGTGTAAGCCTGTGGTGGCAAGCATCATGGCTTCGCTGTGGAACAGACACGTCATGGACAAGACGACCCACGGTCTTCAAGAAACCAACGATCGCTTCCTTGGTAACATCCAGCGTGATGGAACCTACTCTGTTGTCCCTCGTGTATCCGGTGGTGAGATCACTCCTGACAAACTTGTCGTCATTGGCGAGGTTGCTCAGAAGTACAACCTGTACACCAAGATCACGGGCGGACAGCGTATTGACTTGTTTGGTGCCCAGAAGCAGGATCTGCTAGACATCTGGGGTCAGCTTGTCGCTGGTGGTATGGAGTCTGGTCATGCCTATGCCAAGTCTCTACGAACTGTCAAGAGTTGTGTCGGTTCAACATGGTGTCGATTCGGTCTTAGTGATAGTGTCGGTCTGGCCGTACGTCTGGAGGAGCGGTACAAGAGTATCCGAGCACCTCACAAGATCAAGGGTGGTGTCAGTGGCTGTGTGCGCGAATGTGCTGAAGCCCAAGGCAAAGAGTACGTTATAGTCCTCATTCACTTGTTTGCCAGTTTACTAACGGTATTATCAGTTTTGGTTTGATCGCCACAGAAAAGGGCTGGAACATCTTCGTCGGTGGTAACGGTGGTGCAAACCCCCGCCATGCCGAGCTATTAGCCAAGGATGTGCCTCCAGCTGATGTCGTGACTATTCTGGACCGTTATCTCATGTTCTACATGCGCACAGCCGACAAGCTCCAGCGAACAGCACGCTGGATTGAGAACCTCCCTGGAGGTATCAAGTACCTCCAGGAGGTTATTATCGAGGACAAGCTTGGCATCAATGCTTCACTCGAGGCTCAGATGGAAGAACTCGTTGATAGTTTCTTCGACGAGTGGGCCGAAGCCATCAAGACTCCCGCTATTGCGAACAAGTTCAAGCAATTCGCCAACACAAGCGATACGACGCGCAACATGGAGCTTGAGGATGACCGTGGTCAAAAGCGACCTGCCTTCTGGCCATCCGATGCTGCGGCAAAGGATGACTTCCAGGGTCTCAAGGATAAGTGGTCCATGACGGCTTGGGAGCCCATCATCGAATCATCCTACTTTGACGGTGCTGATGAGTTGCCCAATGGTATCTCTGCTACCGTCAAGCGTGGCGACACTCAACTTGCCATCTGGCGTATCAAGGGTGTCTACTACGCTACTCAACAGATGTGCCCTCACAAGCGTTCATTCATCCTATCTGACGGTCTCATCGGTCAGGAGCCTCACAAGGCGGAGCAAAACGGCGACAAGGCTGGTGCTGCACCCTGGGTCTCATGTCCTCACCACAAGCGCAATTTCGATCTCGGAAACGGTGCTTGCAAAACGGATGAGTCTATGTCCATCGCCACGTTCCCCACCGAGTCTCGTTCCGACGGTATGCTGTACCTCAAGCTTCCCCCTGTGGACGAGCTCGACAGCGCCTTGGGCACCAAGAAGTGGATGATTAAGAAGGGTGAGGCTGGTGAGGCACCACTGGCCAAGCTCGATAGCAAGATCAAGTTTGTGGGTATTCGTGGTAAGAAGCCATATGTCAAGCCTACTGGTCAGCCCAAGATGACTACCAAGCCTATGGATCTCATGATGGCTTCTAATGGATGTGGAGGCGGTGCACCAGAATGGTAAAAAGGGTATAGATATATAAACAAGGAGTTAGAGTAGATCACATGGCGTTTAGGACTTTATGTCGGGTGGTTTGGGATGTTTTTGTTATTATGATGATGATTATCTGAATAGATAAATCGACCTTCTTCAATACTATATAGAAGAAATTCAACGTTCATATTGTGAACATACCTTGAACACCAACTTACCATCCATACGCAGTGACGACCCTAACTTCCTCAACAGTAAGCAACCATTGGGTTATTATCTCCAGGCAAAAAGATGAACACCCTTTGACAACATCCGTCTGCATAAGCTGCAAAAAGAGCAAAAAGAACAAAAGAATAACTCCGGTACAGGGAATCGAACCCTGGGCTCCGCGGTACTGATCTCTCAGGTTATGAGAGCGCGAAATGTTAGCCACTACACCATACCGGAAATCGGAATTGGTGATTGTTGAAATCTGGTGTTGGTTTCAGGGACCATGAAGCGTAGGCCCGTTAAGCTGCAAGTTTAAAGATCACCCACCCTCCGTCCTTTGATATCAAAAATCGTCACGAAAAATTCTGACTGAATAATGTACTTTGAATAATGACAAGAAAATATCTTCAATGTCAAATCACTATGCCACAACTCGCGTACGCTGTGTCCTTTAACAAGGTGCCCTTGAACTATCTGTCCTTTGCCCTGTATTTGTTTGACCTTCCTTTTACCCGATACCAAGTATAACTCCATGATAGTAGCAACCCGGAATTTCAGCCCCTTCTAAGAAAAACAAGTACCCATGTTCATGCAGAAAGTCATCTCACAGAAGTCAGAGACGTGGATTCAACCTCGTGAGATGATGTAAATAGAGTTGATGAAAGATGCCCGTCAGGTGTATGTCGCTCACAAATGAGATAATAACAATAAAAAGAAATCGCTGCTTGTCGTCTAACATCCGTCGTCTTCGCATTCGTCAAGGCTTCCGTATCCAGTGTCTGAATCCATTCCAACCATGCTCTTGGTGATGGTCAGGCACCGGTTTACAACCTTCTCTCGCACATCTGAGGCAACGCCGCACTTCTCGCCAGGAGCACCACCCATCCATAGACGAAGACCACCAGACAGACGCTCAAGAGAAGAGTTGAAAGTCTCGGCTGCAGCCTTTTGCTCGTAGAGCTCTTCCATAAGCTGGAGAGCCGCGGTGCATCCGAGAAGACACATTTGAGAGACACTGCCACGTGTCATGACTGAATCGATCATTCGGAGGCCTTGGTGGGTGCTTCCGGGTGTGCATTCGACACGTCGAAGGTGGGCAATTGCCATGGCACAGCGGAGGGCGAGTCGGAAATCGGAGGTGGAGGCTTGGAAGCTGGAATCAACAACGCAGATGGAATTGCTCAAAAGAGCATCGACCTTTTCGTTGCCCATTGACTGCAAGGCAGAGGCGATGTTAGCGCCACGGGCCTTGTCAACCAGGACTGCGCGTGCTACGATGGCACGAGCCTGAGCGGTAGATCCCAGGGGTGCGACCTTGATGGAGAGTTCGATGTCTTCGGCCTTGGTGCTGAGAGTCTCTTCATCCTTTTCCATCGTGGCGATCAAGGTTCGATGCAGCATTTGAGTTGACCACCAAGCCGCGACAGCATCGAGAGGGGATCCAATAGCGGTGTCATCAACGACTACATCCATACCATCCATAGGGGCAGTGACGTTGTAATCGGTTTCGGCATTAAAGGCAAGGTTGTGCGCACGCTGGATAACGTCGTCGTTGAGCACTTCGTCGCAGTCTTGCTCAACCAGCAACGCAAGATGCTCGGGAAGGTCGTCGTCGTGCTGCTCGGCGGATTCGCGGTGGAGTTGAGTAAGAAGACGGTTCAGTTGACGAGCCTCATTCCACCTCGCTCGGGCAATCTTTGAAGCGATGATGTTGCTTGCTCCAAGGTGAAGTCGGTTTTGGCTGAGGCCCCAGAGAAGAACGCGGATGTGAAGTGCCTTGAGCATGAGTCTGGCGGGTGTATCGGGGAGGGTACCAGAAGCAAGGAAAGTAAGAACAAGGCGGCTCTTGTTGATCTCGACATCGCCACCAGCCAACTGCGAATCAATGGCAATACTCCAGGCCTGGACTCGGGCAGTCTCCTGCTCTAGTGTTAACCCGGTAAGGGCTTGATAACCTTGGATTCCAATGGCGTTGCGAAGGCTGAGTTTAAAAGTCTTCAGGACAAGAGCTGCGGCCTCGAGGAAAAAGTTGTGGCGAGGAACCCAGACCGTTTGGATAGCAGTAAGCCAAGCCTGTCGACGAACATGGATTGGTGACGCGAGTGATGGTGCCGCCTGGAGAACGCCGGCTTGCAGCTTGTTGTGTTTTTGCTGTGTTTGTGAGAAGAGAGACGGAACAAACACCCAGAGCAATGTTCCAAGCAAAAGAATAACTCGGAGAGATGTGTGAACATGATAACCTCCAACACTCAAGTCAAGGCTAGACGATGCAGTCTTGAGAAGTTGCAGAGGCACAGCGTACAGACCACGGCCTTCGGGCTTCTCGTTGGTGATCTCATCTTCGCGAACTGCCTCTAGGATCATGAGACCAGCCAATGATCCGACCATCAGTTTACCAATGTAGGGACCGGCGTTGTTCCACCTATTTTGCTGCATTTGCTGCTGCTGTTGTATCTGTTGCTGTCTGATTAGTGCCGGGTTGCCACCTCTATATTGTTGTTGAGGAACGGGATATGGTTGACCGGCGGCCATCTGTGCTGAAATGATTCTCTTCATGTCGTCGGGAACTTGGATCATACCACCGGGCTGCGCGTTACCATCTTGTGACGACCCCATGGGCGAGTTTCCGAATTGCTGAGCGTCTTGTGCATACTGAATTGGCGTGGGCGGTTGCTGGAGAGGGCTGATGGCGCCGTTCATAGCACCGGCCATAAACAACTTCTCAAAGGCAGCAATCCGGGCTTGCATGGCGCCGTTTTCGTCAAGTAGTCGATTGTTTCGCTTCTCGAGATGTCGAATGTACTCGGTTGCTTTACTCAAAACCTGCTCATCGATCAGCGTTTATTAACTCATCAGAAGAGCACAACGTACGGTAGCCTTGTTCAACTTATGGGCCGGAGTCAACCCGTGAAGCTCCTCGCGATCCTCGGTAGTGTCTTCGCCGCGCGCGCTCTTGGTCATAATACGAAGACTGGGAACACTGTCTCTCAAGGCGGCAATCTTGTCGTTTAGGTTGGTTCGGTATCGCTTCTCAATCATATTGTGAGCGGTCTTCTTCACCGGTTGGTCACCATCATCTTCATCATCGTCATCCTCGGGGTCGGCGGAAGACTTGCGCTTTCGGGACGCTTTCGAAGATCCATCGGCAGGGTCCGGCGACGAGAGGAGACCTCTTCTAATAAGCTCGCCGTTTGCTGAGTCTGGGCTGGAAGCGCTCTTTGGAGATTGATATTGGAGATGAGGCGGCATGGCGATGTTGCGTAGCTTCTCCTGCAGCGCAGGAGTAAGATTGCTAATAATTGGCGGCTGCTGGAGAGCGAGATTGTCTGCGAAGTTGCCTTGTGCTAGGGATGATCCAGAAGCGGCGTAGAGGGATTCGGGGCTGAAGGTGGTTGCCGGAAGGCCGTCGATTCCTGTAGAGACTGGCAGTTGTTGAGGATTCCGCTGATCCTGACCAAGGTCGAACCAAGCAGTGGTCGGGTAGTTGGCTGGAGCGGGAGGAGCACTACTGGAAGGATCGTACGAGTCGTAAGGGGGTGTGCCGTTGAACTGCCATGCAGCGTCGTAGTATTGCTGCTGGGTCTGGGGACGGGAAGAATCGTTGGGCAGGGAGGCCGAGGAGGGGTTAGATTTTACGGCAGAGCCATCGTCAATAAAACCCATATTAGGATCTGGGACAGCATAAAGACCGTTATTGTCCTGGTCGGCCAGGTCAGAGAAGTGAGAGCCAGGCATGATGGGCCAGCACCATGCAGTCGCGATGGTCTGATTGATTGACCCAGTAAGTTGGGGTGACCCCGAAGGAGTCGCCGTGAGAGAGCGAGGCCTTTCGGGAAGACGACACCTTTGGCCGACTGGTATCTCGAATAAGCAAGGATTTGAATGGACTGCCAGCTAACTATTGCTGCAGTTTGATTGAATTGGGCCTCTATTCCCGGCGCGATCTATCTGATTGAGTCTCGGCCAAAGAGTGGACTTGTGCCGCGATCGCGACAATTACAGTGAGTGAATGACCTGACCTGACCTAACAGACCGTGCTGAATCAGGGTCAGTGATTGATGAATCGGATCGACAGGGCTCTAGCCTGTAGCTAAGATGATGGATCGGTCGGTAGAAGCGTTGAAGGGTGAGGGCGTGCTGCAACAGAAGATGATGGTTGTCTCGTCTCAATCGTGCAATGATCGAATGATTGATTTGAGCTCAGGCGGGTGTTGCCGAAGATTTGACAGGTAAAAGAGGATAAGGATAAGGATAGTACAGGGGTTCTACAGTAAGGGCAAGTCAAAGAGTAACGCGGTCTCGCGATTGTGGTTCGACTGGCAAGCGATGAAGGATATTTTGCTGGTGAAAAAGAACAGGCAACTTGAGCAGAAGTTCGGAGACGAGCGATGGATGCAAGGAATTCAGTTTGAGGAGAGGGCGGGAAATCGTACGATGGTAACCGGGTATCAGCCCAGTGACGACCAGTCGAGTCCGGGCTTGGCCAAGCTCGTTCTTTTAAAGGAAATACGGATCCCATTTACTAAACTCCCAGACTAACAAGCGAGTGATGAATTCCCGCTGGTCCCACCTGAACAACTTCGCCTACCTATTGATGTTGTAATACAGTGCGTAGAGGGACTTTCCGTTTATTGATTGTGGCGGACCAGTCCACTGAGACATTTCATGTCCCCAGAGGAGGGGGCTAGGGGGGGAGCACGGGAGATTTACAGCCTAGACCTCACCACAAAAGACTTGATTGTTACCCCTCTCCCGCCAGTTCACCTTTTTGGTACAGTTTTCGTCTCAGATAATGCATCTCTACACTGTGTATCTGCCACTACCAACTCTATTCAATCGACTGGAATGAATAGCCCTTCCCGTACCTAAAGCGAACCAGGGGTCTGGTCTGTCTCGTCTGCCGTCTTTCAACAAAGCAATTATCGATATTGACATAAAGTCATGATTCAATACTCACATGTCAAGTCAAGAGAAACAAATAACCCCGCTGTCACATTGTCTCGGGTCGGCCACGCGAGTCTTATCCCACACACTCATTGCCCAGTGTGCTCGACGAAAACTTGTACATTCCAGACGGCAATAGACTTCATCTGAGCGGCAAGATTCCGGCACTTTGTGTGCCATTGAATATCGGGCATATATCACAACTGCCAATGACTGGCTCAGAAGCCTGACTGACTCTAAAAGTCAGTTCATCTTGTCTTGAATCTACCGCCTTGTGCAACATCGCTTCGGCAAACTGCATTTTGTATCAACGGATACCAGCAGAGCTGAACAAGAAAATCAAAGTGCAATCTGACCCGTCCCAGACTTGTTTCCGTATCATGCTTAGCTGCAGATATCTCAGCTGCCCTACCGTTAATCAGGCACCGCCACTGCGAACTATTCCCAGGTCGCCCCACCGCCACGAAATGATCCATCATAGCTTCCTTTCAGCTGCCCGATACCCTCAGGCACTTTTGCGGAATTTTCCTCATCGTACTCCGTAAGAGGCTAAATCGGAAGATCCATATCGAAGATCAAACTCGCGTCAGTTGTTAGTTTCAACGCTTGATGTTTTCTAATGACGACTCTGCATAAAATGGCTTGTTTATTACCGATTAGCGATAACTCACAACGATAAGGCGTTGTAAAACTAAGCATCCTGGAAACATCTAATGTAGCATGTATCTGAACTCGATTCAATCTAAACCAAATTCGTATTTTGAAGAAATAATTTGATATACACAAAAAAAGGTCTTTAGCAAATAAAGTTGCTTGGTCCTTGCGGCCGTTGATAATAAGTCCCCGCGAGCCCCCGTGGGTCAGCTCTAAACTAGACATGAGGCATTGAGCCAGGAGGATCCATCCAATCTCTTCATAAACCGTGATATCTCAGGAAAACAATGCAATGCAATACCCCATAAACCATCCCACAAAAACTCCAACCGATAACGACCCGTCAGTTTCGTTTACCATACATCATCAGAGCTCTGCACCATCTCCAGCGTTGGTGTCTTGGGCACCATACGTCTCATCCTCTTTCGGTCCTCCTTGGTGATGAGTGACGGTGTCACTGGCATGCATGGCGTGAAGGGCTGGTAGGGCGAGTATGGCACTGCACCAGCTGTGTGAGGAGTCATTGCTCCGCTGGGCGACAGCGGACCCTTTCTCTCAAACACGGTCTGCTTGGTAGTCTGGGCAATGGTGTTAGGCGACGCCAGCGCCGGCTCATAGGCACGCAAGGGTAGAGAACCTCCAGTGCGGACAGCTGTGGGTGCGTTGGCGCGCTGGAAGGTCTGACCAGGCTTGGGGGACGCGGGGAGAGATGGGAGAGATGGGAATCGTGCACCTGGCTTGGGGGACGATGGCAGACCGACCAGCGGCACCTGTGAGTGCTCTGAAGTGGCCGACTCAGGGTCACGCTCCGAAGGCGCATACGATACCTGTCGGTGGTGACCAGGAGGGGGCAACTGGTTTCCGATGCGCTCATCGATACTCAAAACACTCTCGGGCGAGATGTCCGGCGTTGGGAGCGGCACGTGGATTTTGGCCGGGACAGTCGGAGATCCGTATGGGACTTGGTTGGTGGGGACCGGAGGCGGAGCAGCTGGGGCATATTGTCGGGGAGGAATCGCGTTCATCTCTTGGTATTCTTGGCGGGGGAATTCACCAGTCTGAGGAGTCATGAGAGGTGATGAGATGCTCATGCCTTTCATCGCCTTCTTCTTTGGAGATCGGAGAGCCGAGAGGAACGAAGAGGTCCTTGACTGGGTCTTTTCTTCACGAGAGGCCGAAAGGTTGAGCGTTGCCGGCTTGGTCTTTTCCTTCTTTGACGGCGACGACACTGAAGACTTTAAGGACAAGGCTGACCCAGAGGCTGAAGGGTGTGGTTGGTGGTGAGCAGCATTAGGAGGAAGAGGAACTTCGTAGACGAGTCCTCGCTTCTTTGCATCCTCGTGCTCCAGTACATGCTTGTACATATCTTCAAGCTGAGATTGAGCCATGACTCTGTCGACTGCGACAACGCGAGGATCCACGAAAGGGTTTGTTCCTGGTGCTCCGATGCTCGAGTTTGGTGATGGGTGAATCCACGGGCTAACGCCGCCTTCTTGCAAATCCGGAAAGCCTGGCTTGACGAACGAAGTATCGGTGATGATGTTCAGAGACGTGGGTATTTCCTGGGGAAAGTCGGGGCTGACAATGTCTTTGCGCACAACAAAGTCGGCTTCGTCGAGGCCAGCTGCTATATGTTCGCGACGCTTCTTGGACAGAGCAAGCAATGTTATGGCGACCAGCACCAATGATACAGCGTATGCTCCGATTATACCACCGATCTGAGCGGGTAGGTATGTTGTGTCTACAGGTCCTCCTGGTATAGGCTTGTCTGTGTCCCGAGCTTCGAGCACCGAGGATAGAAGAGGTCCAGGTTGAGCGGATGCAAGGAGTGGCAGGTGTTGTAGTAGTAGTAGTAGCAGGCCGGACAGAAGTAACAAGCGAGCACCGTCTTGAAGCATCATGGGAAACGAGGTCCAAGGCGAGACACTTATTCTTTATGGGAGGAGCCCGAATTGTGCGATGTGACCTCCTGAACACGACGAGACGAAACACTAGAAGAACATCATGCACGGAAGAGGGAACTTGCGGTCTCAACGAGGTATATAGCGGGCTGGGTCATGATCGTCCATCACCATGCGTTAGCCGCTGGACTATCCAGGGCTGGACGCTGAGTCGCTGGAGAGAGCAAGCCGGTGGTCTAGGAGCGGTCGAATCGCAGACGCATGAATGAGCAGGCGCCCGAGAATAGCTCGATACCCTTGGTGATGGGCAACAGTGGTTGCAGGCGATATGTGAGGGTCGAAGTGTGACGAGGCCATCTACAAGACGTGATTGGATGGTTAACCGCTGGGCGACATAGTGTGCTAGTGGATGATTGGGTGTTGAGCTGCCATCCACCAACCACCGATACCCACAAGCAACAATCTCTGGTTGGTTCTGTGATCCAATATACCGGGATTGAATACTGCAGTGTTTTTCTCGCTTTACTTTAAAGAGTTCTCTGTGGTTGTCTTTTCTGGCATTAAAGGGTTCCGAGCGGGGCGGGGGCGATCCCATGCTATCACCACCAAGAGGGGTTGTCTACTAAATTGACGTTCCTGAATTTCAACGTTGGTTCTGACCAGTAAAAAGTAAGAATCGCTGATCTATCATCAGCTAACGGCAGATACGAATCTGTTAGGGTCACTTTGAGGCCCAATTGTGTGTGTTGCCTGCATCTTCCATCCTGTCGGGCCCTGGACCATGTGGGATATTCCCACTCAGCTATTCATCATGTGATGTACCCAAGTCTTCAAATGAGGTGTTATTTTTCGTGTGACATCAGGTTATTCGGCATCGCTAAATCAATGGCGTTGTTCATCTCATCGAATGAAATAGCTCGTCACAGCGTTTATTGTGTAAAGTTGCACTACTATCGCACGACTGTAGCTTCATACTATCCTGAGTTGGTTACTTTGGTGATATGGTTGGCAGTTGCTTGCTGGAGACATGACGATTCCAATGTCAGAACCATGTTCGGTGGTGATACAATGAAAATGTGTTGATGCGGTGAGGACTATCGTGTAAGTGAGAAATGAGTTGCTGATATCCACAATGAAGACCACCTTTAAAAAGGTTATCGAAAAGTCCCGAGTATAATTTGCGTAGAAAATACTCTAAAGCTTAGGAAAATGCCGTTATCAATAGAGAGAAGATCTACATTATTGACCCATTTAAACAGTTGTGAGAAACTCTCTTGGTTGTTTCTCAGTCTTAATGATCAATCACTTGCTGTAGTGGGATATCACAGTTGCAACGAACTTTTGGAGTTGACTAGCGGTGACTGATGCGTGATGCCATGATAGTGATAGTGATGAATGATGTACAGTATTAGCGTATTTGTGATGTGATCTGAAGAAACAAAATGTGGTCAGCGTAGCATATCACAAATAATATTCGTCAAAGCGAGCAGTCTATACACGCTTCAACAATCTGATCACAACTGCTGCTTATCCTAGCTTGGCTGGATATCATCACTGGACTTCTTATATCACAAAATTGAATTAATTCGTAAACAATAACAGTGTGAACATTGATGATCAAGGCAATGTAGATGGAAATTCTCAAAGGCCTACCCTACGACATTTGCCATGTCGGACTCTCACGTGACATCGCGAAAATCCTTGTCGCGTCGCGAGATACATTGGCTACTCCATCAACGCGCAAGCCCCTCAACCGAAAGCGATAGAGCGGCAGCTGACATTCTTTAAACTCCCATTCGAGCAATCTCGCATGGGTTGCATACTTCAATGATACCTTTCTCTTTGATAGAACGAAAATATCCCGTGGATTCGTCCACGTACCCATCATGTCCTCAACAGCACAAGATGCGATTCTACAATCGTTGAATGATGCGCAACGCCGCGCTGTAACTTCAAACGCATCGACCGTTGCCATCCTCGCCGGCCCTGGAAGTGGCAAAACCCATACTCTTACATCGCGAGTAGTATGGCTTATCCAGAACGTTGGCTACCGCCCTTCCGATGTCATCGTCGCAACTTTTACCGTCAAAGCCGCCAGGGAGATGAAAGAGCGAATCGGGAAAACACTGGGCGAGGAATGCGAAAAGAAGATTGTACTTGGAACTTTTCACTCGATCTCTCGAAGATATCTATCAATATACGGGAACCGAATCGGATTGGACTCCAAATTCGGCATCGCAGACGATGGAGACTCCAGGGCAATTATCCAGAGAATCTGCAAGAGGCTGGAACTTAATATCGAACCATATCACGCAAAATCATGGATCAGCAAAGAAAAGGCGAAAGGTCCAAATGCCATGGCGCCACCTCCAACACAGAAAGGCAGAAAAGAGAACCCAGCATTAAGGACATGCTTCCAGGAATACCAGGCTCAACTAAAAAGGTCGAACCTACTGGACTACGACGATCTCTTGGTCAAATGCGTCGAACTACTCCGAGACCACCCGGCATGCGTATCCAACGTCCAGACTGTCCTTATCGACGAGTATCAAGATACCAACGGCATTCAATACGAACTTATGAAACTCTTCGCCCAAGCACAACAACGAATAACGATCGTTGGCGATCCCGATCAGAGTATTTATGGCTGGCGCTCGGCCGAAGTCAAGAACCTTTTTCGTTTATTACGAGAATATCCAAATACAGACGAAATATCACTGGAAGAAAATTATCGATCTTCACAGTCCATCCTTGATGTATCACTTACTGTCATTCAGCAAGACAAGAAGCGATACAAGAAGGTTCTACTACCAGTTCACACCAAGGGAGCGCGACCGGTACTCAGGACATTGAAAAGCTCGTCTGCTGAAGGCGAATGGATTGTTTCAGAGATCAAGCGAGTGGTCATGATGTTTGGAGATATGCTCAAGTTTGAGGATGTTGCAATTCTCTTGAGATCTGCTGCCCTTTCCCGACACATCGAATCAGCTCTAGGAAAAGCTGGCGTCGCATACCGGATGATTGGAGGACACAAATTCTACGAACGAAAGGAGATTAAAGTGTTAATCGATTATCTCCGTGTAGTCAGTCAGCCTGACAACAATGATGCGCTTGCCAGGATCATCAATGTACCCCGACGAGGTATTGGAGAGGCAACGATCAAGTCATTGATCGAAGAAGCAGAGCAGTCCGACATGAGTCTCTGGACCTTGATTCTGAAACACTGCAGAGGCAATCGGAAAGCCAAAGCCAACATCAGACCTAAAATGGAGCAAAAACTCAATACAGAACTCATCCGTACCATTACGAGTCTACAAAAAGAAGCCAGCCAAATCAGCCAGAGTAGCCCTGTTACGCTGGTTAACTTGATAGAGCAATTATTAACGCACCTCGATTTCAAGAAGTACCTGGAGGAAGAATACACAGAAGAGCACGAACAACGATGGGCCAACGTCCAGGAATTCATCAATTTGGTTAGCGATTTCATGAAAGACTTCGGTGCACCAGACGAAGATGCGCTTCCCGAAATCGACGACATGGATCAGGTTAAGGATGACGATATGTTGGGCCGTTTTCTGGCCAACGTGTCGCTGGCGTCGGATGCGCAGAACAAGGGCAACACAACAGAACAGAAATCCCTGGTCACAATCTCGACAATTCACGCTGCGAAGGGGCTAGAATGGCCTGTTGTATTTGTACCATCTGTCTACACCGGATCAATACCTCACTCGAGATCCGAAGACATAGACGAGGAGCGACGCCTCTTGTACGTAGCAATGACACGGGCGCAAGCACTGCTGTATCTAAGCTGCCCACTCTACGGCTCCCAAGGAATGAGCAGCAAAGTCGAGCTTTCACCTTTTGTTGCACCGTTCGCGTCCAAGGAGTTTGCCAAAAAGGGCCCATCATTCGATCGAGCAGTTGTGGAAGGTGTTGCCAAAATTCTTGGTCGAGACGCTCCATCTGAGAAGGAAGTTTTTGGAAAGCTCCCACCTATGTTCTCAGTCGAAGACGATAAGTTCCCAACCGATCCTATTGACCCCAAGAATGTCGAAAGGTACGATGAGGAATCCGGTCGACAGTATTCTCGCGCACCGAAGCGGCAGCGTGTCTCAAACTCTACGACTTCCCATGATGAATCAGATGAGCTTCCCTGGCAGAGAGAGTATGCTACAACGATGGAACAGTCATCTGATTTTACAGTCGCTGCTTTGCCAGGCTTCACAACCGCCGGGGCTCACAGAGTCGCGCTTGATGCTGCGGCAGCTGCTGCACCACAACCAGCCAGTTCGAAGTCAGGACCAAAGAAGGGATCAACCAAACGAGGCGTTGGCCAGAAAAGTATGCTTGGATGGCTCAATCAAGGACCAAACGCCCCTAAACCTCCGCCCGAACCGCAACCGCAACCGCAGAGTAGGTCTCTTGCACAGACTCGGTATCAATCTGCTTTATCGCGACAAGACAGCAGGTTGCCATCACTACCTGAACCGAAAAAGCCATTGATTGATCCTGAATTGGCGGAACACAAATTACCATCTGCACGACCTCTAGCAAAGCCTAACGTGCCCAAGATTAACGACGGCGGGCCCCAGAAAGCCTATCCCTGCTTCTCTAGTTCACCTCCACGACCTCCATCGAAAAAGGAGCCCGAAGAAGCCGAGCAAGAAGTCATGCCTAACAAGCCTGCTTCAACTCTTCATGCGACAACGTTTATGTCGGTCAGGCCGAATGGTGGTGTACGACGACCGGTTGGGCTGGGGCCGGCACCAACGATGGACCGATTGAGAAAACCGTTTAAACCGCTGACGATGAATCGACCGCAACGGCCGAGCGGTTGATGAAGTCATGTGTAATGTTGGAGTAATGGTGATTATGTTTAAAAGCGAGGCGTTTGTGGATCGTTAGGCTTAACGGTTAAGCATGACGGATTAGTTGTAAGGGTTATGTTGCTCAAGATACATATATAGACTGTTTGTAACTCGATTGGAACTGGAAGAATCACAAACATCAGAAAATAATCATCAATTGAATCTACAATCATCTCTTACCACAAAAACCGATTCCAATAGTTCAACAAACCACAATCTTCACTTACTTCAACCCCGCCAACATGTTGTCCACCATCACCACCCGCTTCTCCACCTCAGCTCTACAGGGCGCTCGCAGGTATATCTCAACTACCGCGCCCAAGGAAAACACTGTTATGAGCAACAGGACTCCATCTTCCCTCATGAGCAAATGGAACAGACTCTCCCCTCAGAAAAAACGGTACGCCAAGGCAGGCATCGCAGTTGTTGCCGCTACTGATGTTTATGTGCACTACACCTACTGGCCTTCCATTCAGAGTTTTTTCAGTGGCATAGAGAAGGATGGAAAGAACTAAAGGAATTATGGATTTACACACACATGTATCAATCAATGAACGGAGTTCTTACAAAGGAACCCGGTTCGGCATTGGAGCTACAACGACAACATGTGAATGGATATAGAGATTACAGGATTATAAGATATTCGATTTAACCTTCTGTCAACTTCTTAACGTCCAGGTCTATTTTTAGGAGGCCAGTATAACTATACGGTGCTAGTGGCCGGGTGAAACAACGCTTCCGCTCCTCAAGGTACCAGAAGAATTCCTTGAAGCATAAGGGACGAAATCAACAGGTTAGCTTGTACGACTTAGATCAGATTCTTAGGTTACTTATTTTTGTACCCTAAGACTGATAAGGCCAACTTATCTGCTAGGCTGGCCGCCCTCTTCCAGTGACCTGAAGGTAGTCAGGGACAAGTTTGAGAGTTGATGAGGCAGTCAAAGACGTTCAGAATCGTCAGGGATAACTAGGTCTTACCACTTAGCCGAATGCTGAAGAATGCAAACCGTTCAGCGGGTATGATTGGATCTTTAGGTTTCTTCGAGGCTGATCTCATGAACAACGACAACGAACATCAATGAACAAGGGATTCAGTCATATTGCTTTTGATTTGATCTACAGCCTCTCTTTACGACTCGTAAATAAACAATTGTCGGTAGTCAAGCCTGGACTTGGCTTGTGTACATACACATGACTATGCCACTCCGCAAACTGACTCGAGCCAGCCTTGGATCAGCTAAGTCGGTATCTGAGGGCGAAAACACAAACACTTTTGATAAACAACATGGTTCTCAATAAGGAATGAGAATCGTCTTGGCTTGAATCTCGATGAAGAAGCACGTGGAGTCTCCAAAGAAGGGCTGACGACGATCTCTCAATGACAGGTACTTTTTTTCTGTGTGTTGTCGTTTTTTTTTCTTTTTCCCCAACGATCAGATATTGCATGTGTATCTGAAATCTACCAGGAACCAGTCCTCCGGGTAAAAGGAAGAAGCAAGAAAAAGCAAAGTGCTCGGTGCACAAAACGTCAGGAAGTTGATGTGATACAGAGCAAGGGCCCCTGTCAAAGGAACTTTATACCATGCTAGACTTGCAGACAAGGTCCATCACACCCTTGTATTTTTCTTGTGACGCGAAAAAGTCAAGTCCCTGCTAGAAGGGGTTTGAGAGTACATAGTAGGGAAAACGCCAAGTTATTCCCGAATCATGTTACATGGGAAAAGGATCTCTGAGCGGGCTTGACGCGGTAAAAAGAAGAATAATTTAGTTCAAGCAGGGGTTTGATGTGACTAGGAAGACGGTAATTAGACGGTGCGGTAGCTAGTTGAAGCTGAGACTCTAACGCAACGTCAAATCCTACTAGACGACTGTTGGAACTAGACTATGGTTAGGGTAACGCTTTGTCAACTAACTTGACTGGGCGTTACGCTTTGCTACCTAATTAATGACTGCCGAGACAAGCCCGTTGAGATCCAGTTAATCCAGAACCAACTGCAGCGGCAGAGGATCCGTAGCATGCAGATTTATACAGGTGTTGTGAAAACTCCAAAGATCGATTTGAACAACTATTTTTCAGGCCGCATAACTGGCCGTAGATTGGACTATTTAAAGCAGTAGACGAGAAGACAAACATGATAATGAATGAAACAATGGTGCTCTGATTTGATACAGCATGAATTGCTATGCTGAAGTAGTATTTTGTATTACATTAACTCTTTATTTCACCTGGTATATCCAATTTTCCAAAACTCCATAACCCAATTGACCATGTTAAACATCTAATGTTGACTTCGCAGGTGAGACCTCGTATGTTCGAGTGACCATGATACCGTCCCGAGTGTCGCCGCGCCCGCTCAGCGTGCTTCCAGCTTGAACTTCACCCTTATTGCTGTAACCCATAAACCCGGACTTGCCGACGATGTGCTCCTCGCTCGAGTTATCGTCGAGTTTCGTCATGTACTTTGATTTGTTGGGTCGGTTCGAAGAGATGCCGCCTGAGATGCCAGAGCCTCCGATGGTCGCCAAAGCGTGGCCGTGCTTGTGGACGTAGCTGCTGCCTCCCTTGTCGCGGCTACTGCCCTTGCTAGAGACGAGCCATTTGGAGGCGGAGAAGAGGGGTTTGATTGCGGCGGCGTTGACAGCGATGATGGCGACGAAGGTCTCTCGGATGGCCCAGATGGTCGACGTGTTGATACCCTGAATATCCCTACTAGTTGTTAGAAAGATTGGAAGAGGATCGTGGATTAGAGTGCTTACCGCAGAGAGAAGACGCAGCGAAGAATTGTTGCGACGATGATAAATATACCGGAACAAAGGAGAACTCCAATCAACAACTTTCGCTTGATACTGAGCTTGACTGCCCACAATAGAGGAACGGGGATAGAAACGATAAAGACATCGGTTCTAATGTTTGTTAGCAAAAGAGGACAGGGACAGAGCAGAAGTTAGTAACTTACACAACATTGAACACGACCAGGGTAAGGTAATTAGCAACGGCCAGTGTGCAAGAATCTATTACGTTATAAGACTCGAATATTCCAACAGACAGGGACAAACTTACCGCCTGGGTTGGGATAAACCTGCCAGTTCTTATGAACAGGAGTGCAATGGCCCCAAATCGCAGCAATGACACTGAGATAAGAGATGATGGTACCGATCTGCGTCCAGATGACAAACTTCCTCTGCCAAAGTCCAAAGCTAGAAACAATTTATGTTAGTAAATTTTAAGGGGAGAAAGAAAAGAATTGTTCGTACGTCATGCGGCTGTATAGACAAAGCATGACTCCTTTTAAGCAAAAGATGAGAGTAACATAAAAGTTCCATCCTGCAAGGAGACACTTTGAGCCGAATTCTCGCTTGGCAATTTCTGCGGCTGTCAAGTTGGCACCCATCTCGTCGGTAACGTCGATGTTGGTTCCAGATTGACCGATTAGTTCCAGCATAACCAACTCGGCCTGCAGAGATTAGTTGTGTGAATTTGACATTTGAGGTAACAGTGACGAGGTAGAACATACTGTCCAAAAGAATAACGAAGCAACAGCAAAGTAGTCATCTCCTTGCCATCCTTTGAAGCCAACTGTTTTCCATCTTGCAAAGTAACGAAGAAGAAGGATCAGAGTACCGAGGCCGTACTCTATCCAAGCTTCTGTCTGAAAGGGAGAGGCGGGCATGTTGGTAAGGACTGACGAGGTTGAAAATGCAGATGCAGATGAGACAAGAGATTGAGTTCTGCCAATGTAAGTGATAGGTAGATGCAAGCCGCGTTTATGTGATTCGGGAATTAGAGTGCTGGACAGTTTATGGGAATAGCAGGGACAGCCATGTTATGAACTAATTAACATACAGAGTAGTGCCTGGTTCAACTAGCTAGTGAATCTTGATGATGCCAGTATTTGACATCCTGGAGGATTTTCCCACGGCCCCTTTCCTCCGAGTTTCAAGGCAGCATTGACCATTTCGTGGTCTTGCCTCGCCTTGCCTTGTCCTGTAGATTGACCTCATCTGAGAGTCCTTACTTGCGTAAACTTGGACTCGCCCCTCCTCTTCCCCTTTGCCGCCGTGCCGCTAGATACCTTGTCTGGTGGACCCTGAGAGGTTTGGTATCCCCGAGTGCATGAGTCAGTTGATCATGATTGGTGTATATGGTATCGATGGGGGAATTGCATACACGTTCCTGCTTCTACACGGGAGCTGTTACTTGCATGTAACTACTATGTATATACGGCACTTGTTGCGTTGCAGTTCTGTTTCTTCTGACTCTTGATCCTTGACCCTTGGCAATACTCTCTGAACAAATCGAATCATATCTCCCTCAACTCCACAGCTGTGTTGGAGTTGTTCGCTTCCAAATCCTTCCTTTTGGTCAGAAACCTGGTCGATACATGCATTGCATATGCAGATCCACACTGTTGGGTTGTCCCTTGTAAAAAGAAAAGAAAAAGAGGAGAAGCATCAGAGTACTTTTATACATACTTAATGCCTCTCGAGCTATGCTGCTCGAATTGAACCGTCACGGCAATGGATTCAACTTAGTCAATACCCTGGCCAAAGATCAGCACTGTCTGCGGAGATAACTGAACTAGGGGAGGTGTTCCAGGTTAGTATCCGTTCAGATCCATACATAAGGCAGGTCAAGGATGAGAAGGAATGGTTGGTTGATGTCAAGAAAGGATCCGGATCCGCACTTACAGGATAATTTCAGGACGTGCTTCTGTAGTTTGATCCACTGATGCGTCCCTTTAGCTAGTTGTGGAACTAGCTTAGGTCTGGAGAAATTGGAGCTAAACTCAGCCTTTGAACTTTGATAGACCTATTAGAACACGAGGATCTTCAAGACTAAGTTCTATGTTGGTATAGTATGGTATACGTATCTCTAACGATGTCAGCGTTTCTTGCTATTCTTTCTGTCCTTCTATTATCAGAAACTAAGACATGATGTACATGAAGATTGTACTATGCATGCATCGTGAAGAAGTTCAAAGCACATATACCCTGCAGCCAAGCCATTCGGTTATGCGTGAAAATAGGGGATTGAAAGGCCCGGGCAGAGCTTGAATGGTTTTATGCTTCTTTTGGCCCACAATGCAACGTTGTTGATCATCAGAACGACTATACCCAGGGGCCATCCCCGATTGGTCAACTGGGTAGAAACGTCGAGGGTTTCTGGGGTTAAATACGCTTAGTCAAGTGGTAAATTTGCCTTTTACTACTCTGTACTGTACTACACAAAGCAGCACCTTAAGTACTTAGCAGGCACACTGCTAACGACGATTCCGTTCTCGGCATTCCGATTCCGATAAACTGAGGTTTCTTCAGGGCCCTTTCAAGGAATTGGGAAACCGACCGGGTTGAAGTACTCAGGAACAGCGTCTTTATTGGGTTTGGTATGATGGATCTCTCATGCAATGAATCCCTTTCCTTTCCACCAACCCCATGAAACCTCCCAATAGTAAGGCGAGACAGAGGCAAGACAGGACAGGGACAAGGCTACTGAATGGCACCACTTTCATTCCTTTGGATGGGGTAGTCTAGTTAGTTTGTGGTGGAACTGGCCCAAGTTACACCCTTATAAGAGAATCATAGACGCCGTCCAACGTGGCTTGTATCCCATATATCTCCTCTTCCTCGTAATATAAAAATTTCATTATCTTATCAAACTATACTATACACGCAAAAAGGCAACATGGCTGTCCCAGAAACAACATATGACTTTATCGTCTGCGGGTAAGCTTGGCCCATATCACTGCCGTGCATAACCAACAGTTTACTGACTCATTTCATCACAGTGGCGGTACATCCGGATGTGTTGTTGCTGCACGTCTTGCTGAAGATCCTAATGTCAAGGTCCTCGTCATCGAGGCTGGCCAACACAATGAGCATCTTGAGAATGTCCACATGGTTGGAGGGTAAGTATCTGACCACATCTGATCACCTATACTGTGACCCAGTATGTGACTGTAAATGACTGACTGACTGACTCTTGGACAGATGGTCTCAGAACTTTGACAAGGAGACTGATTGGAATGTCATCTCTACACAAGGCCCTGGTGTCAACAACCGTCAAGTGAAGCTCAGTCGAGGCAAGTTCCTTGGCGGCTCTTCAGGATGCAATGGTACCTTGATGGTTAAGGGAATGGTAAGTTTGCGATTTTGCTAGTACTCATCATACCCATGACTAATTGTTTTGTAGAAACAAGATTATGATGACTGGAACCTCCCTGGCTGGAGCGGCGATGACATGTTCAAGTATATGGCCAAGGTATATGCGATAGGAACTTGCATACTTTCGTGAATACTAACCATGATCTATAGGCTGAGAACTTCCACACAAAAGACTGGTTCAAAGAGACCAAGGGATCTCATGGATATGAAGGCCATGTTCACACCGAGCCCCATGACTTGGCTCCCATCTCCAACATGATCGCCGAATCCATGGTATCAAAGGGTCTTCCCCTGGATCACGACATGTTCGCCACTGGCAAAAACCCCCACGGATGCGGCCACTCAGTGAGAACAGTCCACCAAGGTCTCCGCACTACAAGTGCAGACTTTATCACCAAGCAAAAGCCCAGAGACAACCTCCACCTCATGGTTGAGACTCACGTCGAGAAGGTGCTTATCGAGAAGGACGCCCAGGGTGAGCTTAAGGCTACTGGCGTTCGAGCTGTCAAGCCTGATGGTACTTTCGTCGAGCTCAAGGCTTCTAAGGAGATTATTGTTAGCGGAGGAGCTTACTGCTCACCCAACATTCTTAATCGATCAGGCATCGGTGCCAAGGATGAGCTTGAGAAGCATGGAATTGCCACCCTTGTTGACCTCCCAGGTGTCGGAAAGAACCTCCAGGATCACTTGATCGTCTTTATGTTCTACGAGACAGACAAGGAGGGCATCACAACCGATTCTCTCGTTTACCACGGCGACGCCTTGTCAAAGGCCCTCACCCAGTGGAAGGAGGAGAAGAAGGGTCCCATGACTGCCTTCCCCTTTGGAATCTTTGCTTATGCCCGAATTGACGAGCGTCTTAAGGATTCTGAGATTTGGAACTCTGCTCCCCGAAAGGAAGGCCGTGATCCTATGGGCCTGACTCCCAAGCAGCCCCAAATCGAGTTCTTCACTACTGAATGCTACGGTGGCCCTAAGCAGTTCGACCAATTCCCTGTCAATGGAAACCACGCATTCAGCATGATTGCTGAGCTCTTCGCCCCCAAGTCTCGCGGTACCGTCACTCTCCGCAACGCCGAAGCCACAGCCGTCCCTGTGGTGGATTGCAACTACCTCTCAGACCCTCTGGACCTCGAAGTCCTCGCCGAGGCGTGCGCGTTCGGCAATGAGATCATCGTCGAGGGTGCTGGCACAAAGGACATTGTCAAGGGCTCATGGCCTTCTGACCTGGTGCACCACAAGCACAAGACACGCGAGGACTGGAAGGAGTACGTCAAGGATAACGCCACGACGTGCTACCACGCCAGCGGAACTTGCGCCGCTGGAAAGAAGGACAACCCTAGGGCTGTAGTTGACGAGAAGCTGCAGGTTCACGGCGTCAAGGGGCTGAGAGTTGCTGATTGCTCCATCATGCCTACCGTAAACAATGGACACACCCAGATGCCTGCTTATGGAATTGGTGAGAAGGCTGCTGATATGATTAAGGAGGCGTGGGCTTAGATGAGCGCTGAGCGGATAGAGATGTTGATACATACCCCAAAGTAGTTAAATGATAATTAATGAGTTGTTTTTGATACTTGTTGTTCCTATTGGTTGAGACGGTTCTATCAATTCTCTTTCCGATAGGATGTCAAAGTACCAGCTTTTCGGTAACCCGGATTTGACAGTGAGACACTGCAGACATTTTCCTTCATTCTTCCCCTGCATCTTGTCTCGGAATCGTCGGTTTGAGTGTCAAACTCATTCCAACAAGCATGTGACTGTCGCTCGGGTGAAGCTCATACCCTGGTCCAATGTCAAGGTCAAGGTCTACATGCAGATCCGTTTCTGTACGTGTCCTGAACTGGCTTGTCTTATCCCCCTACCCCAGTCTAGAAGAGATTACGATCTTTTTGAGACCGCCACAAAAAAGTTCCTGCAGAAACGTTGCAGACTTTTGACAGGTTTACTAAATCGCGGAAAGGAAGAACTGGTCCTGCGGCTTGTCGATCTTTCAGGAGACTGTTCCTTCGAAAAAGGAAGGTCTTTAACTTGACTAGGTTGTCTTGGCGATGGCCAATTGGGGCTGTCCAGACCTAGACCAGGATACCGTAATAGTCAGGGTTCATGTTAGACCCGAGGCCCAGGTTTTGATCGATCAAGCTCAAACTCAATTGATGAAATGATGTGAGAACATGTTGATCAGATCTTCTGACCTTGTCCTTGTCCTTGCTCTTGAGCCCTGTCATGACGGTAAGTTGAGTCGGTGCTTTGACATGAGCGCTGATCCATTGAAACGAGATTGACATCTACAACATAGATTTAGTTGGGTTTCCTTTTGACGCCTCATCATTGTGGTAGTCCAATACTGACTGAGCCAACAAAGGAGGAATAAACTATAGTCGTTTGCCAAAGTGTCCATTGTTCCCAGTAGTCAGTATATGGTACCAGCGCTTAGTTAGAGTCCTATTAGCTCCGCGTTAGCTGTCAAAACCAACACCTAGACTAGCCTGCTAGCAAACCCATTGACTTATCAGATCCTTATAGATCAGATCGATACCAGAAACTGACGCAAAGCCCTGAACTAAACACATCTTGGTAGACAGAGAATCATACAAGACTGCAGTATAAACTGTTGCCAGAGTTCTGAACAGAACCCATCCCGCATTCTGATATTGGTATATAATGCTCAAAGACCGTATAGTACAAAAGAAATAAGTTATTGCTCAGTGGTATCTTGAATTCCAAAGACTGTTGTCCAAACCTCCTCCATTACCATCCCTCTAAACTTCCAACATTTCGTGTCATATCGTAATCAACTCTCATACTGTACCGTCACAGTTTTCATCTGTAAGATGGCTGGGTTGATCGTTCCACCAACGATACCCTTTTCTGAATCCGAGTCCATCCATCCAGCAGCTTGTGTATCATCCGCGTTCCCTACACTTGTTCTCGTCTCATGTCTCACGCCCTTCATGGGTCCCATAATAAAGTCTTCAGCAGGTGAATCACGTCCTTCATCAAATTGCGAGTAGTTTGTTCGTTTGCGTCGGCCTTGGGATGAAGGAGCAAGCTTGGAGCCTACAGTTTCTGATTTGCCGTATTTCGAAGACCGACCTGTTTTGCTGCCGTAGCGAGACTCTCCGATGAGCTTGGGTGCAACGTGCTTGAAGAATTTGCGGAGTGTCGGCATCGTAGCGCACATGATGATGAGGTTTGACTCGACGATACTACAAGTTACCTGATTAGATTAAGATCTTGGGGCGAACCAGGGAGTACTTACATCCATATACTCGGGTATGCAATTTCCCAAGACAAGTCCATACTCTTTAACATTCCTGGCAGAAGTGATATCCTCACGATGGATGTGATAACAGTCAAAGAACCAATTGTAAAGATTCCCATCAGGCCAATCTTTTGTTTGAAAGGTAACTGAAGCTTGAATACCATGGGGAGTGGGAGCACAAAAAGGATGACGTCGCTGGCGATATTGACGGCTGCTGTAGCAAAGTACAAGACTGGCTGGTTGACGCAACTACCTCCTGTAACAGTGATATCCCAGTTCTTGTTGATTGGATGGCAGGCAAACATGACGGC
Organism: Fusarium sambucinum; assembly: GCF_050947815.1. Classification (NCBI taxonomy): domain Eukaryota; kingdom Fungi; phylum Ascomycota; class Sordariomycetes; order Hypocreales; family Nectriaceae; genus Fusarium; species Fusarium sambucinum. The sequence goes on along the minus strand of NC_139293.1, from coordinate 7,945,605 downwards.
GAAGAATAGACCGATAGTGTATCCGCTGATGAAGAACATGGAGGAGTAAACGGCAATCTTGAACCATCTCTGAGGAGACAGGCGGAGGTAGAAGATTAGGAGAGCAATTTTGGCGAGAGATCCGCAGACAACATATATAATGGCAGCTACGTAGACGTCCTATTCAATAGTATGTTAGTACTTTCTCCTCTAGATGAGTATTTAAGTCGAGAGTTCGGTGAGTTCTGACCCTGAGATATCTATTAAATGTTGTAATCGGTATTTCCCAAGCATGAACACCTCCAGCCCCTGAAGCAAACATGTCTATTGAATGATCAGTATAAAAGGTCTAAAAGGGTCCTCAATAAGACTTACCGAGGCATAAAGCTACTGTAGCGACAGCGAGTATCTGCAAGTGTAGTGGTTAGCATCTATTCAACGCAACCAGGTCATCTAAACAAATAGTACAAGCCATTGGCGCTGCCTAGGTAGTGATATAGTGTCCGTAATTGAATGCACTTACATATGAGAATATGAGTAACCCTATGCAAATTGTCAGTATTCTATCTCGTCAAGGTCGATCGATCACGTCAACAACATCCGAGCAATCCTTGCAAAGATCGCCTGTTTCACCCGTGAACCAACAGAGCAAGAAAAAAAGAAAAGACTCACAATCGTCGAACTGCAATCCTCCCGTGAGAAATACCTTGACATACATCCTCTGCATGAAGAAGAGGAAACTGATGGCCAACCCGAACCCAGCTACGAGATACGCATCTGGAACACCTTGTCTTGCTGGGTTGTCAAAGTTCACCACGTAGCCCTCTGGCGGTGGGAAGAGCACCAAGACTCCATCTATCGTCGTCATCGTCTCGGAGTTCTTGTTGATAAAGGAGTGTGTTGTTGAGTTGGTTGAGTTATCGAGGAGACAAGAAAGACAAAGAGGAGAAACAGAGGGGATGGAGGCTCCTTCAAATGTAACCCGAAGAGAATGCGGCTCGAAACAGTTGTACATCAAGAGACATGCAAGGGGTAACTATATACTGACATATTCTCTGGCATCCACGATACAATAATTACTGCAACTACTACTGCCTATAGGCTAAACAAGTTTTTTACAAAGATTTCCGTTTGGCGATCTGGTACAAACAGGGAGTTTCCTTAAAACAAACGCTCCAATAGCCCTAAAGAAGACGCCATTCCGCACTTTTGGGCTTGGCCTTTGAATAGGGTCAAGCCCTGGAGATGGACTGCCGATCCGGGCAGGTGGTATAGAAGCCTATGAGTCCGAGCCACAATACGAGTAAGAGTGACAGGACAGTTCATCAGGACACTCTCATATCTTTACCCTCTCGCCACCAGTTGTGAACAGGTCTGGAGACTAAGTCTTGAAACGGTAGGAATACGGACCACAGAGCGAACTAGGAGAATATCGGAGACCAAAAGGATCTTCGAGAGTCCCCGAAGTGCCAAGAGAGCTCATTCGGTTAGGAACCGATGTTAAGCTTATCGTGTCGGAGGATTCGGTACGAGAGCTGAAAGGGTTTATATGTCCTCTATTAAGAACCGGGAATGGTACTCCTACGGGAAAGCCGTTTATGCGATGTAGAAGGGGCAAGCTCGTCCAGTGCAGAGTACCTGCATTAGTGAAGCTGGTGGTTGCTTCTTATCTTGATTCGATTAAGAAAGCGTTCATGTATACCAGTTACTGATGTAGGAGAGATGCAAGGATTAATTTTTGATCTGTCAGTTGAGTCTTGGTCCAAGAGCTATACTCACCTAAGTCAGACACTTTGTTCTGTGGGTGGTCCCTGATGAGTACATCACTCTTACACTGTAGTAACTGACAATAACATGTCACAGGATTCCTTATTGCCCGTAAAGTTCAGGTCAAGCGAACTGTACGATATAACCAAGGGTAACCCTGTCCTGCCCATCAGTGTCTTGTGTACCATCAGAGTCATGCCTGCAACAGGGCAAGGTCCGAGAAGCCATGTTGCTATTCTATTGTGTCTGTACCTGCGTCAATGACTGATTTAAATCCTCTTACATGGTTCTACCTGTCTCTCTACGGAGTAGCCTCTCCTCATTCCGCTGCCCGACTCGTTTATCATGGGGAGACCCAGTAATTAAGCAATTTCGTCTTGTTTTGTCAAGGCGTCTGTCAGACCAGCGGAATTAAAGGATATTTCCACGGAACGAATGGCAATAACGCGGAGTCTTTGACGAAGATCATTCCATGATTACTAGTAAGGATGTATCTGTATAGTGGTTGATCAACACTATGTGGGCCGTCATTGCCCTTCGCCCTCGTATTAAAGACGGCGAGCGAGAACAATAACTGATGCATGACTGATGGAACTGAGGGGCTCATTGGCTACGCATAAGAGTTACAATAAGAATTGCAGTGCTCTTCAAAGAAATGACGTTCCATCGAGAGACTGCTCACATTATGCACTACACTCGTATATCTGTCTATAGATCCCTATCAACGACACTCGCATCCCTGTAATATAAGCTATAAAACCCCCAAGTTATATACTCCACAGATGCGGCGCATGCTCAGATACAAGGGTCCTTGGGCATGCCCTGGTTGCACTACCGCAACACTACAATGCACAAAAACAACCGAAACGCCTCTTGGCAAGTCTTGGTCTCTATGCGGTACTCCCAGAGAAGAAGCTGCAAGCCATTTTTCGTTTCAACCCATCTACCACCCAACGGATACCTGGACTACCGGTATCCGTGTATACTTAAAATAAGCCTATAGCATTTAGACTACTTCCTGTTCTGTCCTCGTTCTCCGACATTAACGTGCTATACATGGAGTTTCCGGTGGTAATGGGCTGAGTCTTCAATGCTTCCATTTTCAGGTAACTCAGTCAGGATTGGGAATAGCCTCGTTGTCTCTTTCTCTAGCTCTCTTTTTACCTCTTGGTCAGCTGTATTGCAAGGGATCGACGGTATTCGTAGTCCGGTTGAGTAGTGATCTGTTAAATAAGAGACCACATTCCTCTCTCGATATTCTGTAGATCCTTACCCTTGACTCGTCTCTCTTTAATCATATCCCTTTGATACTAACACCGAGGGTATCCTTTCGTTTATTCAACTTAGTACTGTCGCTCCGGGATCTGCATATCACAACGTTGCAATAATGAAACTTCAACATCTCGCTACCCGAGCCTTGAACGCCGGTGCTGGCGTCAAGATGCTCCAGTCAAGTCCTGAACAATGCGTAAGTTTTGTGGCTTCCCGAACGAAACACAAATCGTCGATCAAGGCGCTTTGGCGTACATTTGACATTGACTATTTACACTCTTCTCGCATCTCTTGCGTTTACCCGTCACTCTGCATCTACACCACTATCACCGGCAACCCCATACTCTTTAGACATCATGACTAACACCAAGTCTAAGTGCGCTGCCTTGTTAGAAGAAGCTGGCCTGGGAGATAAGGTCGTCACTAAAGGCCAGACTCTCTGGAGTAACCGCATAGACTCTTACTGGTCTATCAGTGCCGCCTTGGAGCCTGATTGTATGGTTTTGCCTACAACTGCCGAAGATGTCTCCAAAATTATGAAGGTCATTACAAAAAACCAGTGCCAGTTTGGTATCAGAGGTGGTGGCCACGGTAACTTTGCACTGTCCAACTCGGTTGACGAGGGCATCACCGTTGACTTTGGTAAGTCGAGACCAACATCACTTAGGCTTTGACAGCTTTGACACATGCTAATTGAGCCAAGGCTACATCAATGGTACGACATATGACGAGGAGAAGAATATTGTATCTGTTGGACCTGGTGGTCACTGGCAAGATGTCTACGATACTCTTATCCCCTATGGTCTCGCTGTTGCTGGGTACGTTGCATAAGTTTGATCTTGTGTGCTCTGCTAACTTATTTGTAACAGTGGCCGTGCTGGAACAGTTGGTGTTGGTGGCTTCGTCACTGGTGGGGGAAACTCATTTTACTCTGCATCTCATGTAAGTCATTGATGTGTTCAAACTCACTTCACTCAAGCTTACATACTATAGGGAATGACGTGTGATACAGTGGCTGGTTGGCAAGTAGTTCTCGCTAATGGCGAAATTGTCGAGGCCAACGCCAACGAGAATGCTGATCTTTGGCAGGTATGTTAACTTCATCTCTTCTTAACCTGTAGCTCTTACTGACCCTCCAAAGGCAATGAAGGGCGGCTCAGGCAACTTTGGCCTTATTACTCGTATCGACCTGTATCCCATCGAATTTGCCGAGCGCTCAAACCCCGTCATCTGGGGTGGCAACCTCTTGTACAAGCCCGAATCAGGTCCTGCTGTGATCGACGCCCTCATCGACTTTACCGCCAACGTTCCCAAGGACGAGAATTCGAGCAGCATCGTCTACTGGGCCTATCTCCCTGCCATTGCTGGCGGTACCATCCTCAATGCCGCTATTGAGAACACCAAGGGCCTGGTCAAGCCTCCTGCCTTTAATGCCTACTACACTGTCCCTGATATCCAGGCTGACACCACCGTTTCCGAGAAACTGAGCGTAGTCACCAAGGAACTTGGCTCCGGTCAGCCTCCTCACTTTAGAAACATCTGGTTCACCAGCTCCTTCAAGCCCAACGCTGAGCTACTCCTTTATGTCGTTGACAAGTACAACAAACTCAACCTGGACCTCGAAGCTCTCATGCCCAGCAGCGAGTCCGGACTTAACACGCTTTGCATGTTCCAACCCATCACCAAGGCCATCGCCGACAAGGGTGTAGTCAACGGCGGCAACGTCATGGGTCTGGATTTCTACACTGCTGACGGAGATGGTATCATGTTCCTCCTTACCTGGGCTGCCAAGGGTGATAAGACAGAGGAGGACGCCATGCCTCTGCTCCAAGCGTACATTGAAGATATCGAGACGAAGGCAAAGGAGATGGGCGCTTTCTGGGAGTGGAAGTTTATTAACTACGCTCACCTCAGCCAGGACCCTTTAGCCACTGTTGGCGAGGCGGCTCTTACCAAGCTTCGTGCTGCTAGCAAGAAGTATGACCCTGAGGGAGTCTTCCAAAAGCTGCGAGCTTCTGGCGTCAAGATTCCCTTTTAAGCGATATGACGTTACGATTCACCTAATACAAGCATAGAAATTTGAATAGAATGGATTCTTTAACGAAAGAAATACAAAGCTACTTGATTTGATACAAAGGTGGAAAGTAAAGACCCTCAACTAAGCCTTGGTAAGAACTTCAGAAGTGATTGCCTTGTTGGCCATCTTCATCTCCTTCTGAACCTCTCGTGCTCGCTGAACACCAAAACCGTGTTGGAAGATGTCCCTGATATCTTCCAATGTCATTCCCTTCACCTCAGGGTAGCAGAAGTAGATGCAGACCCAACCGAGAATGCATATGGCAGCGTAGAACCCAAAGGCACCTGAAGGGGTAGTATTCTCCATCTGAGTGAGGAAAGTAGAGGCAACGATGATGTTGGAGCCCCAGCAGGTCATGGTGAGCATCATGGTTCCCATAGCGCGAACTTCCATTGGGAAGAACTCGCTTGAAAGCCAGGCGGTGTTGCCGATACCTGAAGAATAGAATCCCACAAAGAAGACCATGGAGATGAGAACGACAATAGCGGCCCATCCAACCTTGGCATCGGATGCAAGGGACAAATCGTGATTGATAGGGATGAACTTGAAGCAGACAGCAGCAATGATGAGGAAAATTCCCATAAAGGGAACTGTGCACAGAAGGATTCTTCGTCGACCTGCACGATCGACGAGCATGAGGTTAACCCAGGTGAAGATGAAGTTGGTTCCAGCAATAATAGTACCAACAGCGACGGGGTTAGAAAAGCCAACAAGTGAGAAGAGAAGAGGCGAGTAATACATGAGAGAGTTGAAACCGCTAAGTTGGGAGATGGCCATGAGTCCACAAGCAGAGACAAGAGCTCGGAAGTTGGCAGGGATAACATAGAGCTGCTTGAACACCCACCAGCCAGACTTTCCAGCATTGAGAGCCTTGGCCTCATTGACGTGATGAGTTAAGTGTCGGATCTTATCCTGGACCTGTTGCTCGGTACCATTGGGGAAGATTCGACGGATGACTGACGCGGCCTCCTCTGGCTTCCCATGGAAAATCAATTGTCTCGGAGACTCAGGACAGAAGGGTAGAAGACAAGCTAGGATGATGGCAGGAAGGGCTCCTAACCCAACCATGAACCTCCATCCGCTATTAACATGAGCAAAGGCGGCTCCAACGCCGTATGAGAGAAGCTGTCCACCGGTGATGCTCATGTTGTCAAGACCAATCATGCGTCCTCTGTACTTTGAGGGCGAACACTCGGCAATGTACAAGGGCACGATCATGGCAGCAGAGCCTACTCCGAATCCAACAACGACACGGCCAACGGTCATTTGAGCGACTGAGAAAGAAGCAGCTTGGACGACTGCACCGATAATGAATAGGAGACAGCCGACATAGATGGCTACCTTTCGTCCATATCGATCAGCTGTTGCTCCAGCAAAGATGGCTCCGATGAAAGCACCACCAGATGTAACGGAAGTGACGAGTTCTTTCTCTTGTGATGTAAGAGTCTTGCCGAGATCTTGGTGGATGTAGACGAGGACGGCGGAGATGATGCCGGTATCGTAACCAAAGAGCATGCCACCAATGGCAGCTGTGATGGAGACGAGCCAGGAGAACTTGCCCGTCTTAGTCTGCTCGATAGAATCGAGGTCGTCGATGTTGACCTCTTGGATGGAGTCTGGAGAGTTGTTGTGTTCAAGATGCTCAAGATGACCTTTTGAGTCTTCCTTGACGGACATGATGAAGAGTTTGAATGGTGAAGAATGAGTTGATGCGATTGCAGAAGTAAGAAGGGTGATGCTGATTTGAATGAGATGAACTGGAATGTTTGATGCCGACAACGTCTCTTTATATATCTGATGTTCAACGTGAAGCACACTACATGAACCAAGATATTGAACTTGGTACAGTATATGATGCTACACCAAAACCTGATTATCTTAAATTGACGAAAAGAAAGAATTTCCTTTCTCAGAAAGAAAAACGTGGAATTAGTTGACATATACTGACTATCAATTGCCTACGGGGAAAACGACGCATGCAATGATTGGATAGAGATACAGTCTCGACCATTGGCTAGGCACGTACACTCCGAAAATCTCTCAGTAGAGCATGAACTATTTCTTCCCCAGATGATCAACGTTTGAGGCTATTCTACATCACGATTAGACTGCTTCAACCCCACGGGGTAGGCGGGGCGTTTCGCCAGTGAGCTTCCAGGGAGTATGACGTTAAAGTTCGGTACTAGATCCACTGAGGCTCAGCGTAGGTGCGGAGTTTACCAGCACCGGCTCGGGCAGAATTACCGTTTACGTCCCAAAGAGGTAACTACCCTTTTAAGTTAAAATGGGACTTCCTCTTTTCTTTCTTTCCATTCATTTACCTCATCTATCATCACAAGTTTTATTTCCTATTTTCATTCATTGTGGAATGAATATGCAAGAGCCTCAGGCTTCATCGACGGCTACTAACAGGCCTCTGAATCCATGTACAGTAAGCTAACTGCCCTACCTACCTACCCTAAGACTAGACCTGTAATAGGTAGCTAACAGATGCTGTTCCTAGGTTTGCAGGCAAAGGTCAGTCTGTCTTTATCTTATCAGGGCAGGAAATATCGTCCGTTGATAGTGCGGTTACTTTGTTGTCTTGTTTGAAGTAACTGGCTCTAACTAGTATCTATTTCCATCTCTGACAGGCATCTAAAGTGTAAGTTCTTCTGAATGACCTCATTCTTCCTTCGTAATCACTAACTTCTACAGGCGATAACGACAAAACATGTTCAAACTGTCGAAGGAGTGATATTGAGTGTGTACGTGGTTATAGTGTGAGATTTCGTCATGGTCTGAATCCCAGGTAAGTTCCTTGCCTCCACTCGGTCCTTCTTACACTCACTCACCCATCACCAAGTATACGTTCTGGCAAGACTGCCGAAGCCAAAGCAAAAGAATACAATTTCTCTCAAGATCAACCATGGGTCAAAACAACCAGAACCCTAAGTTTTGTCGACGAAACTACAGACGTGATCAACATTCATGATTCCGGTGCTGCCAACTTTGATACCTTGGATAGCTTCGGGGATGATATCGATTCTTCACCACCTCTGGATCCTCTTTATAAACTCCAGTCACAAGATTCCGTGGAACAGGACAGGCCTAGATCTGTAGCAGACTTGACAGAAACCCCTTCCAACGACAGCCAACGCCCGTCCAAGAAGCGAGCCCTGAGTTCTTCTTCTGCTGGACCATGGCTGACTGCTACTCCTCGTTCGAACCCTCCTGATGCTCTATCACCTAGTCAAAGATCCGACAACGACATCATTCTTGGCGTAGCGAGTCCTCAGGTCGCTGCTGCACTTGCAAGCTCCCGCCAGACAGATCTATCAATTCCAGTTGATCATGTCACTGAAGCCATCTCTGGTATATACCTCGACGCACCAAGGTGGCCGCTTCAAGATCCACAAGAGGCTATGTTATTTTACAACTTCATTCACGTTCTTGCCCCTCTTTTCGACTTGTGCGACAGTGAACGACACTTTGCTACCATTGTTCCTCGGCGAGCCGTCTTGTGCCCTCCTCTGATGAACGCAGTACTCGCTGCCTCTGCCAAACGCCTAAGCAGAGTGGATGGATTTGATGAGTTGATCGGTGATAGATATCACCAAAACTGTCTCGATGCTCTCATCCCAGCATTGTCCAGTTCCGCTGCTGTCATGGATGAGAACCTACTTACGGCAATTGTGATCCTTCGCTATATGGAGGAACTCGATGTGCCTCTCACATCCGCCGAAACAGCCAGCGAATCACATCTTGTTGGCACAAGAGTCTTTGTCGCAGCACAGGAAAAGATTCTTGATTTCACTGGCCTCCGCCGCGCAGCGTTTTGGGTCGCCCTCAGGCAAGAGATACACATGTCATTTATGCAAGCTCGACCTGTTGACCCCAACTTTGCACTGGAAGATATCTCGCGTCTCGTCCAAAATGATGATACCTGTTGTACCTTTGCAAACCTGACCATCCTGCAATGTGCTGCGTGCCTTCGCTATTGCTACGGTTCCGAAGACCAGAGCTTCTCAGCGTGGGAGAGACTACAGGAAGCCCAAGAGAGATGGTGGGCAGAAAGGCCGTGGCACTTTCATCCAATGTATATCAACGAAAGTGATGATGTTCCTGGATTCTTCCCACAAGCGCTTTATCTTAACGATGCAGTTGTCACAGGAGTACTTCATTACTTGTTGATCAAGGTTCTACTTGCGGCTCATAACCCCAGAACACCGAAACTGGGTCCCGGACAAGCTAAAGCAGCCAAGACGATAAATGAAGAAATAAGAAAGACTGTCAGGATGGTTTGCGGAGTAGCTGAGGTATAGTAGTCTATCTATCTTGACCAAAACAGCGTCTGCTAACACGCACAAGTCGAATCAAAGAAACCCAACAGGTTTTGCGTATGTTTTCCATTGCTAGTTTATCATTATCTCGTGTTAATCGTTTTTAGATATGCCTGCCTCGCCATAACAATGGCTGGTGATCGATTTAATAATCTATATGAACAAGAAGCCCTTTATAATGTCCTTCAAAAGGCAGATGTTCAATTTGGGTGGCCGAATCGATCAGTGTAAGAACAACTTAATATCGAGTAAATCACGAGACTAACGGATAAATAGACAAGAGTATTTGAAGGAGGCTTGGGGCTGGACTGAATCTCCTATAAATGTGAATTCTGGAATGCCAATCGCGGGGATGCTTAACAGTAATTTACAATTAGTATGATGATGATGATTCTATACGTACATACACAAGGCAATCCACAGTTCTTAAGATGGCCTGCTCATGTCACCGAGTTCAGCTGACACTAAACACTCCATGTATTGGCCAAATATGTCAAATTCATAAAGCTATCACAATTAATAATTCTGTTCTTCTAGCTATGCTTTTCATTATCCTCATCCCCTCCCAAGTCCCGACGCCAAACCTTGAGGGGCATGGGCCCTGGTGCAAGATTCATAGCCTCAGTCCTGGACGGCTCCCACTCGGCAAAAGGCAGTGCCCACTCATACCGATGCACTACACTAGCCAGTAGTACAGTTTGTTCCAGATAACTAATATTCCTGCCGATACAACCACGCGCTCCAGTGCTGAAAGAGATGAAGTACGACTGCAAGTCCTTGCCCTTCTCCCCAAGCCAGCGTTCTGGGACGTAGGCCTCAGGGTCAGGGAAGATGTTTGGGTCTCGATGAGCAACATATGCTGAGATGGACACAGTTGTGTTGCCTGGGATATAATCACCCAGAATATTCCAGCCTTCGGGTGGCGTGCGGCGAGGAAGACCAAAAGTGGTGGGTGGTGTGATGCGTAGCGACTCGTCCAAACAGGCGCGAAGATAGGGGAGATGCTTGACTTTGTCGTATGGAGCGACGACTTCCTCTGGGTCCAAAACAGAGTCGACTTCCTGGCGAAGCTTGGTCATACAAGAAGGGTTCTTGAGGAGCCAGTACATGACATTGTTCATGGCAATAGCCGTAGTGTCGGATCCAGCATTCATCATTATCGATACTTCAGCGACGATTTCTCCCCATTCGAGGCCAGGAGGGTTGGCCTCACTGTGGTCCATCAGGGCCTGAAAGAAGTCGGGTAGTCTCTCGCCCTTGTTGTACCGTTCGAGGCGCTGAGTTGCGCGGTGATAGACGATATCGTTCCAACCCTCGTTCAGATTCCACCACTTGCTAAAATCTTTGGAGAAATACTTTGAAATCTCGACATTAGCATTGTACCACTTCTCTGTCCAAGCCAGAATGGATTGGGCGCGAGCTGTTGAGTGAAGACACTCGCGGAAGTTGACGTTGTGGATAGATCCATCCATTCTCTCAGCCTTGACAAGATCGTGGCCCTGATCCAAGAACCCAAGACGCTCGCTGAGGCCAATGTCGGCAATGGCATCAAGTGTGAAGAAGTTTGTAAAGGCGCGGTAGTCAAACTTAAGGTCTTCGGGGTTAGGGCGCGTGAATCCCTCCTTTAGAGGTAAAGTGCAAGCAGCGTCAGCAGCACGAATGAACCTCTCTGCCTTATCGGCGACTTTGAACTCCCAGTTTTCGAGATTCTTCAGCGCATACGCAGCAGAAAGGGCACGACGCTTCCGAGCATGATCTGCCTTGTCGATAACATCGGCAAGGTGGTAATGCGTTCCAGCAAGAGTTTCATAGAACTCTCCCTTTGTGCATTTCGTGCCGTGGCCGTAGATATCCTTGATTGCCTGTACGGAACCGTAGGAAAGAGAGTTGGGGCCGGTGCGAATCACGGGATGGGTCTTGTGCATCTCATAGAGAGTTTTTGAGCGGAAACCTCTAGCGGCTTCTCGTACAAAGGGTAGGTTGGTTATTCCCGCCAAGGGGTGGAAGTTGGGGTAGCGACGAAGACCCTTGGCATCGCGGAGGTATTGGAATATGGGGTAAAGAATTAAATATGTGACAAGGAATAGAGCTGCTGAAACAGTGACAAGTTGTGCGTACATTTTGAAGGTCGTTTGAAGATTGAGAGGGAGAGCTTGACGAACAGGCTGAGGTCTTGGGAGATGTGATATACTTTACACAACACAAGTTCAACAATGGAGTGTTGTGTTGACCCAATTCGTATACACATGCCATGGCTTAGTTGCCATATCTGACAAAAGAGAGAAAGACGCTGATTTAGGAAATATTGGGGAGTGTTAGTCTAGACTATCGATACCCCCATCAGACACCCCTCAGCAATGCCGAGATCTGCGGGGAACAAAACGTGGGGTAGGACAGATGACAGAATCTGGAGTTGCCGACTTGAGAATATTTCCTTTATCGTCCTGTTTACTGGTTACAGATACTACTGCATGATGTATATGGAGACGAGAGGCGAAGATGCGGGATGATCTACACATCAAGGTTCGGGTTGGTGGGAATAACAGAAGGAAGGGACTAAGTTAGTCGAATCTAGAACGAGACATCCGAATCGGGTAATTCTCCCCATTGAGTGCAATGAACATGAAAACAAGTCTGCGAATACCTTCAACTCTCCGTACACCCTATAGGAAAGACCAAAACAAATATGAATACCAAACTCTCTCTTCCTGCCTCCAGGTCAAATTGCCAAACTATCCTTCACCTACAGCCGAAATCATGACAAACTTATTTGCAGCCGACACTCTTCTCTCCCAGTTGGGTCCTCCCCAATCAGTCGCTGATATCACTGCTTTGAGCGCCCTCGGCGTTGCATCAGCAGCATATCTCCTCAGAGGCATCGCCTGGGATAGACCGGATCCTTACCATCATGTCTGGTTTGAACGCATGGGCTCCAAGAGCGGTGCTTCTTCAGGTCCCAAAGCAACTCGCGATATAGCCAAGAGATTAGAAGAGAATGTATGCTTTACCGATGAATCTACTCGATGAAGTTCGCTAACAATCGGCAGGGTAAGGATGTTGTCATCTTCTGGGGCTCTCAGTCCGGCACCGCGGAAATGCTCGCCAACAGACTCTCAAAAGAGTGTCATCTTCGCTTCGGTCTCCAGACTCTCTGCGCTGACCTTTGCGATTATGATCCAGAATCTATCGCCAATCTCTCTCAAAGCAAACTTGTAATCTTCATCCTATCTACATACGGTGAAGGCGATCCCAGTGACAACACAGCCGCCTTTTGGGACTGGCTTACCAAGACATCCAATATCCAACTACCTAACTTGAGGTATATGGCCTTTGGTCTTGGAAACACCAGTTACAGATACTATAACCGTGTCATCGACGTTGTAGTACAACATCTTGACAAATCTGGTGCTCAACGGCTCATGCCTACTGGCAAAGCAAATGATGCCCAGGGCGGTACTGAGGAAGACTTCTTGTCTTGGAAGGATGATCTTTATACTCATTTCCAAGAGAAGCTGGGCTATCAAGAGCGTGATATCCCATACGAGCCGAGCATTCGGCTTATACAAGATGATTCGCTTGATATCATGGACCTCAATCTTGGAGAACCTATCCCAAACCGAAGCGGACCTGCAAAGGTTGTAAAGCAATACTCTCCTATTCGCCCTCTGGCTATCCAGTCATCTCAAGAACTTTACACGTCTCCGGGAAGAAACTGTCTCCACATGGAGCTCGATATTTCGGATCAACCTGAACTTCGATACAGAACTGGCGATCATCTAGCCATCTACCCGATCAATCCCGATCAAGAAGTCCAGTTTCTTCTTAAAGCTCTTGGCTTGGAAGACCGAGCTGAAGCCCCTCTCCTCGTTCAAACCCTTGAAGAGGGTGCATCTAGTAAGATCCCTAGTCCTACGTCGGCGCTGGCGCTGTTCCGCCATTATCTTGAAGTAGCGGCGCCAGTGTCTCGAGAGACTGTCGGACAACTGGCAAAATTCGCACCTTCATCTGGAAGTGCTGAGGCATTGGCAGTTTTGGCCAAGAGTAAGGAAGCGTATGCTACCTACATTGCCAGCAATCACATCACCATGGGCCGTCTGTTGCATCTCGTCGCTCCTGGAACCGTCTGGCTCAATCTGCCTCTCTCGTACGTCGTTGAGACGTTACCTTGCATTCAGCCACGGTACTATTCTATATCCTCCTCGAGTACAGTCTCAGCTCGCAAACTTTCAATCACTGTGGGCGTTGATAAGTCGCCGCTGCATCAAGACCCAAGCAAGTGCATCCGTGGTATCACGACAAACTACCTCTACGCCCTCGGAAACGCCATCGATGGCGATGCTTCACAGCCAGATGTTGGTCCCGACGCTCCATCGTATGCCTTGTCTGGCCCTGGTGATGCTCTCAAGGGTCACAAGGTGTTTGCTTGTATCCGTCGTTCAAACTTCAAACTCCCAACATTGAGTTCAACGCCAATCATCATGATCGCTGCTGGCACAGGTCTCGCCCCATTCCGTGGCTTCATTCTTGAGAGAGCTCGTCTCCAAGCTGTCGGAAAGCCCATCGGTAAGATGCTTTTGTTCTTCGGATGTCGCTCCCCGGATCAAGATTACCTCTACCGCGATGAACTTGCCGAGGTTACCCAAAAGCTGCAAGGCTGCCTTGAAGTTGTAAATGCTTTCTCGCGAGCTGAAGAGGAGCCTAAGAAGTATGTGCAAGACAGAGTGGAAGAGAGAAAGAGTCAAGTGTGTGATCTTCTACAAGAGGGTGCCAGTATCTACTTTTGTGGTCGTGCGGCTATGGCGAGGGAGGTTGGGAATGTAGTTGAGGAGTCGATGAAGAAGCAGAACAATTGGACTGATGAAGAGGCTCGAAGCTGGGCCGAGTCGGCGAAGAAGGGAAACAAGTGGCTTGAAGATGTTTGGGGCTGAATTGTTTACCTTCCTATGGAGTTGATCGATTATGGTTTTGGTGTAAAGCGAGATTGATATGATCTGGTAGAAGATATGAACCAAAGAGTTTACAGCATTCGTTTCATGCAATTTCTTCTTAAGATTGAGTGCCAATAGACTGGTAGAAATAGAATAATTTCTTTACTCTGCTTGACCAGAGATATATTCTAGGCATGAATAGCTGATTCAAAGCTGCCTCACCTACTCCGTAGTCAGCAGAAAATTGGCATCCTAAGTCTTAGGAAACAAAGACAAGTAGCCTAAGAGCTATAGTCTAAGGAGCATAAACTGACCTACTACTTTCGTCTCCTGCTTCCGACGGTCAATTTTTCTGATACCCTGAAGCTCACCTGGCAATCCAAGTCCATTATACTAGCAAAGATTTCCATAGTGAGACCCAATAACTACAGTGGTCTATTCATTCGAGATTTTACCGAATAATTTTAACGAAGTATTCTAGCGAAATATTCTCCCAGCCAATCCAAGTAACCTGGACGTAATACACAGTATATGTACCCACCCAGGTAACTATTCCAACGGCGTAAATTTCAGTAGAAAGCATTGGCGGAGAAATCTTCCGATTCTAGAATCCCCATTCTTCGGCCATTATTTCCAATCACGTAGGGCCAGAGTCAAGCCTCAGCTGCAATGTGGGGGACAACGACGATCAATTGGCTTGACCAAAATGCCCAAATACGGTAGGAGGCGCCGAAAAGATACTTCGTAGTTTCTTACCGCATCAGGTAATATTCTCTTAGATCCACTTGTGAGCGCATCGCGAACTTGCATGTCTAACATGAGAGAACTTGGTAACTTAGCTATATGTTTACAGAGATAATAGATATGCTGTTAGTTTAACATGTCACTGCATTACTTCTGCATCAATACACATACAAACAGACCGCTTCACCATGTGTAACGTGGGGTATCGGGGTTCACTCGCTCGGGTTGATCCTTGACTTACACCGAGTCGAATATGGGGAAGACGATGAGAAAATGTCTGGGAAACACAAGGACAGCCTCTCTCTTTTCCGAATACCGAGAGAAGACTCCAAGTATAAGGGACAAGAGCTCGCCCATGATTGCCTTTCTCTGGTCCTTCACTCATCAATCTCGACGCCTTGAAACCCAACAGACATTCGAGCTCATCCCAACCTCTAAGCTCAATTCTTTCTTAATTTCTGCTCCAAAATGTCCTCCCCAAAGCTCCAAGTCGCCGTCGCCGGTCTCGGTCGCATGGGCGCTCGTCACGCCCTCAATTTCCATAACAGAACTCCCCGCGCTGAACTCGTCGCAGCCTTCACTCCCATCCCAAAAGAAGCTGAATGGGCCAAGGTTAATCTCGAGGGCGTTGTTATTTACAATGACTACCAAGAGATGCTCAAGCACCCTGGTCTTCAGGCAGTTGTGGTCGCTACTGTCACTACTGCGCACGCAGAGGAAGCTATCCAGGCCATTGAAGCTGATAAGCATGTTCTTTGCGAAAAGCCTCTTAGCACAAGCGTTGAGATTGTAAGTATTCTTCCCTCCTTTGATTAAGCTTGTGTCTGACTTATTGTTCCAGTCACAATCTGTCGTCGATGCCGCAGCAAAGAAACCTCACCTCAAAGTCATGTGCGGTTTCTCTCGTCGTTTCGATGCTTCATACCGGGACGCCTTCGAACGAATGGACAGTGGTGCTATTGGCCGTCCCTCTATCTTCCGATCCCAAACATGCGACAAGCTCGACCCTTCTGGCTTCTTCGTGGCCTACGCCGAGTTCAGCGGCGGTATCTTTGTCGACTGCAACATTCACGACATTGATCTGGCCCTTTGGTACTTTGGACAAGACTCAATCGTCAAATCCGTTGTCGCTACTGGTATCACAGCAGTGCAGCCAGACCTTCGCAAGCATAACGATGTCGACAACGCCGTCGGTCTGGTAGAGTTTTATGGCGGAAAAGTTGCTTATTTCTATTCCTCGCGTATGATGGCAGCCGGACAGCACGATATGTCTGAGATTATCGGCACCGAGGGTAAAATCGCTATCAATGCGAACCCTGTCGGAACATTGGTGGAGATGCACGAGGCTGCCGGTGTTCGACGACAGATCCCTGGCGATTACTACGGCAGGTTTGAGCATGCTTTTGTTGCGGAATCCAACGAGTTCACTGCTGCTGTCCTCGATAACACAGCCCTTCCATTTAAGCTCACTGGAGCTGTCCAGGCTGTCAAGATTGGCTGTGCTCTTCAGGAGTCACTGAACTCGGGCAAGAAGATCAGCTTTGATGAGGCAGGCCGTCGCGTGGAGGGATCCAAGTTGTAAAAGTGTTACGGTAGTCTCATGTACGTCGTATGTCTTGCAATAAGTCATATCTACTTTACATATAATACATAATCCATCTTCTATCGATTTCTCTCTGGCCAAGCATCGGCAAGACCCTCATAAATCGTCACATTACTGAATGTCACATCACCACTTCCACTATGGAAGAAGCGAATATCAGTTGAATCGGCATACCAGGAACTAAAAAAAGGTTAGTAAAACGTCATAGGGCCGGGTATTGGGTAATCTTACCGAGCCCAGGTGGCCACACCGAATCGGTCGTTGGCGTGAACCTCGACCATAGCGTTATCAACAACAATAGTAAGATCCAAGGTCTCAATCTGCTCTTCGTCATCGATGACAACGTCAAACAGACGGAGTCGACCAGCTTCATTTCGGGAGTCGATATCGCTGGTCGTAAGGGCGGCAGCACTGGTGTTGCTGCGGTCAATGATGATAGACTCGTTGGAGAACTGGTAGTAGATAGTCGTGGACTCCTTCTCAGAAGCCAAGATCTGGAAACCAGCTTTCAGGTCAGAGTCGCGGGCAGACTTGGGGAAGGAGATGGAGCTCTTAAGAAGGTAGAACTTGGAGTCGGGGTTGTTGTCAAAAGTGGTTGATCCTGACTTGCTGATGTTTCGACCAGCTTCAATAATGGGCTTCACCTTTGTGAACTCAGCCATGGGCTCACGAGCAATAACCTGCTTCATGGTGGCGAGCTCCAGGATACCTGACTCGTTTCTCTCAACGCGCCATGAACCCTCCTCTCGAGAAAGCTCGTTATCGACAACATTGCTGATCTTGCCAACAGTAAGCTCACGGGGAAGAAGCAGGGCTCCAGTCCAGTTCTGCTGTGGGGTAGGGAACAGCTTCAGGTCGCCATAGTAGTCTCCAGTGAGCCATAAGTAGCTGATGAACCGGTCTGGCGCTCCGCTCTTCTTTGACGCCTTTGAGTCAGAGGGCAGGTACTTGCCAGCAGCGGCATAAGCAGAGTGTCCCCAGTCCATTTTGCCGACCATTGTGGGGGTGAATTTAGCCTTGCCCTTCTCCATGGTGGTGTTTCCTGCAGCCCAGAGCATCTCACGAAATTGTGAGACTTGACTAGGTGCTGGTGCTTCAGACCATTCTGCACCGAAAGTCATAAAGGTTTCACCGTCAGAGTTGTAACCCTCCTCATCGATGCTGAAAATGTTACCGACCTCAAAGTTGAAGCCGTAGCGTCCAGCCCAGATACCCTCGCCCCAGGTCGTGTTGGCCTTCTCGTGCCACCACTCACCCATGTACTCCCAGTACTGGAACTCAGGGTCATACTGACGGTAGAGGAACATGCTAGGGCCCTTTTGTTGGACGCCTCCAGAGATCACGCTGTACCATACACCTGGCTCGCTCTCCAGGATGTTGTCGAGCTCCTTGTTCTTGAAAACAAAGGGATCACGGAAAGCTGTAACATTGAGTGCAAAAGGTTGATCCGGAATAGCGGGGCCGCCTCGAACTTTTGTGAAGTTGCGTCCTCCGTCTGTAGATACAGCGAGGGACTGGGTCTCGGCGCCGCGGGTGTGGTTGATAGTCCAGTGGATGGGGAGGTATGAGACAGAGGTGTAGAAGAGCGTAGGCGTGCCATTGATGCCAACAGGGATGACTGATCCATCAAAAACGGCAACTGGATCATTCAGACCTCCAGCGCGAATGAAAGGTGCACCGCCTGGGTTGAGGTCCTTGTAGGTAACCAAATCATCTGTTGTGGCACCAGAAGCACCCTCGTGTAGGAAGCCAACATGGAAAAGTCCAGTCTTGGGATCAGTGTAGTGCATACAAGGATCTCCAATTTGTCCAGTAGGTGGAAGGACGTGAGCTCGTGGACGCCATGTGTTATAAATGGTGAGGTTGGCTAGGGTTGACAGATTGGGAGGAGCTCGGTTGTAGTCCAACTTGGGAGTTGATGGACTGGCCCAGGCAAGTGAGCCAGCCGTTAAGAAAAGCGAGAACTTCATGATTGACACTTTGACGACCACGTACAGTCGATGCAGCAGAAAATTGAATTCGAGGAGCCGCTGACGCTCATACATATATCCTAATCACAACAGCCCAGGCAAACTCTGTCGCCCCGACAGGCAGGGAGCGGGGATGGTAACATCGTCATGAGAAAAGCCAACTTTGAGCCAAGCCCATGGTATGCCCATGCTCAACCCGACCCAAAGAACGGGATTCTTTCTTCTCCCATTGCGATGTTCGGCGATACCACGGCGTGAACAGGGCAGAGAACAGTCCCCGAGGCTTAACTTTTACCAAAGTAAACCTGGAGTCCGGAGACCTGTGGAGTTTGTGTGGGGAGATCGACAGTTTCTCGTTTCCCGTTCTACCTTTGAACGTTGGTGTTGAGTTCGCGGTGACGTAGACTTCGGGGAAGAATAAGCTTGGCGGACGGCGCTAGAAATTTATACTTTTTGCCGTGAGGAAGTTCTGGAATCAAGATTTAGCCAATTGATCTTTTCTGGGTTGATCGAGATGTCCAATTAATGATAAATGATTGATCTGCATTTCTGACTGGCAGGTTCACCATGATAGATGTACCTGCCTACTGTTGTTCGGGGAATCATGGTTGTCGAATGACATATGGGGTGAGCGGATCCATTGTCGGTCCGAGAAAAGGCACCACTTCCCCAAGTCTACAAGCATTCGATGTTGCAGTCAAAGGAACAAACTCATGAATTGCCTCGTCTTTGCGAGAAAAAAAATGGTTCCTCACAAAGATGGAATAACGAGGCTGGATCGAAATGCATGAGCCAATTTTATAGGACGATGCCCCATCTATTACTACACAACTGGGCCTGGTGATTTAAATAATTCATGCAGAACCTAAAAAGGATCCACGAGGTTGATGGGGCAGAGCCTCACCTCAGGGTTGCAGAAAACTTAATACATACTCATAACCTAAAAAACATAATAATTGAGTCACTTTATGCCGCTCTTATTAGTCCATACATGTTCTATCCCAAGCTTAGTTGTCAAGTTTCCTGCCATCCTCTATTCTCCTTTGCCTTTCTGGTCAAGGTCAAATTCTTAGAACTATATTGTAATTTTTTCATTCTGAGACGTGTGGATTTATAATTAGTAATTACTACCCAGATGAGCTAGACATGTATTATGTATATGAAAGTATAGTTGTGAAAGAAACTAGCCTTTCTCTCAGTTGTGTTGTGAGGATGCGGCAAAGGTTATATTCGTGGTTTTAATGAGTCCCTCTAATGTATAAACTTATACTAGTTCACGCATTAGTTTCCCATGCGTACAATATTACGTGGCGCATATTGCCAATAATACAAGATAGGACAAACTAGGTTGATCTCACACTTACTAAACGTATTATTAGCCCGATGTTGTTGAGTGTGGTTGATATAAAGTTACTAGAGATGCATCCCATTTTAGTCTTTGAGCCTATTAAAGCTTGTTCAAACACATTAGTTCCTTTGAAGGTACTATGAAGTGATCTACTAGGCGAGTCTCTGCCCTGCAACTGTCCCATGTCTTATTCCTTTACCTACATATGGGAATCTACGCATGTAATCCCCAGGCCTAATGCTTAGGGTCGGTGTATCGCACATCAATCTTCTAATACATATACCCAGCTTGAAGTATTTAGCATCTACCATCCATACCCAGTACTAACAAAGAAAGCCAAAGATGCATCGTTCATACGGTAGCTTACCACATACGCAGAACTTTGGTGCTTTGAGCTGGTCATGATTTCATCTGTTACTCCCGACTCTTTCGTGCTTCAGTATCTCGTTACACATCAGGTATTGGAGTTGGGCTCGGCCAAACTATTAATCAACCATGCCGAACTACACTCCAGCCAGCGCTGCTTCTACATAAACACAAAGACTCAAACCATAAAAGGCTACATGCAGCTCTTGGTGGATTCTTTTCAATAAGCTTCGGAGGTAGGCAAATTCCAAGCGTCGATAGGAGACAATGGTTGAACATGCAAGACTGAAACGGGCAGTGGCATGGTTGTCTAAAACGGCGAGGTGCAGGGCTGGAGAATATGCAAGGAGTCAAGTAGAAGGGTGGTCACGTTGCAGCATTTGACGTGGGGATCTACGCCAGGCTCCAGACCGGTGAAGAATGGCTTCACAACTGCTGGAGTACCACAAGGGCGGTTGAGCAAACAGTCAACAGAACGCTAAAGCATGATAGGCGCGGCCGGTAGCCGGTAGCCGGATCACAGAGCTGCTGCTGTCACGTCACTTGTGGTTGCTGCAAGGACTGGGGAGCATGCTCTTGGTGCAGTTGTGTGGTTGTATGCTTCCCTTGTCGGCTTGTCCTACATGACTGATCCAGCATGGATTAGGTTACCGCAGGGTCGAGGTCAAGTCGATAAAACGTCGTATCATGAGAATATTACTTAAACAGACTTTCAAAATATTGCCATCGCTCAACTTGGTACCGGTCAATGCCCAAGCTGACCACAATATGTTATCGTGTGTCCTAGCTGCAGGGATAAGTGGGATGTTGGCGTGGGGTTGAACATGTATAGCAGCTTCGACACTCAAAATAGGCACGTTATTTTCGTTGTCGAGTATGTAAAGTTGCGTAATGATTTTGGTCTTGTTGTCGCATTAAAGAGAAAACAAGGTGAGAGAAGAAGGTTGTCATAAGAGGTATAGCCCGCTGAGACAAGTCGGTCCCTTGACTGCTTGGTTTGGACTGAATCAGAGGGTGTCACTATAATTTCAACACAAACAGGAGTCATCTTGCTCGGGCCAAGGATCGCAAATAAATGCAACCGGAACACCAAGAGTACAAAGGCCAAGGCTATGGGACAAACAGTTCGTGCCAACTGCTTATAATAAAGATTGGCACTCACTAGTCTTCGAATACCTCTGGACAGATGCTTGAACTTCAACCGAAAGGCTAACGGGCCGGCATGCAGGGGTCCGGCATGTCATCGACCCAAACGTCAGTATTCCGAGAAAATGTACGTAGGAGGCTCGGCAGTCGTTGGACCCGAAACGCTCAGAATGCAGCGAACATTTTACTTCCTGACATATTGAGCAATCGTGTAGGGGCGTCTCCAAGACCATGCTGAGGATATAGAAGGCATAAACCCATACTGTTTCCTTCGGCTGCCTGCTTCTCTTTAAAGGATCCTTGATGCCAGCTTCGAACAAAAAGTCTGTTTCGCATTGATGGTGATATGCGTGACCATCTGAATCTTTGCACATGGCATACATGCTGAAGTGAGTCGCCGAGGATACTTGTAGAGGATTAAAAAAAGTCTCGTCGAGTGCCTCGGACCAGGGTGAAGTCGGCTCTCAGGTATGCGATCCAAGATATGATGGAATGATACAAGGTCATCCTGATATCCGTCGCATCACGCGGCTAATATTAGTGTACTGAAGATGCGAAGACCCATCGCCAAGTGACCGCACATGTTTTGACAAGTCGATACCGTTTTGGTTGGGTCCACATGGGCTCCCTTGATATGTCGCCGAGGGTATCTGTATTCGAGATTGATGTACGATGATCGCGACGATGACAGCAAGATTAAATCGGCACCGATACAGCATGGATCAAGAAGGTTTGGATCATGCATAGAGGCTTGACCATGTTGCTGGCTCTGATAAAGGGATGACAAGTCTGAGTCTGGTCTAAGCGAGAGTAAAGGGCTGGCAATGGCCCGAATATTTCTGTTGCTTTGTTTGAAGCTGGGGTTCGTCACCGGTAGATGTTATTCTCTTTAGCGTCCTGGAGCACTAACTTAGCCTAAGAAAGGCACTCCAGCCGTGACTGCCTGCCAAACTGCAGCGGATGGCACTTTGGATGGCACTTTCCCCCACATGCTCCATCCAGATCCGGACAGGCACCTTCCCGGGATGTTTTTTGCCGGGTAGTTAGATGCTGGAAGCCGAGCTGGGCACACTGGAATAGGCTACCAGACCAGGATAGACTGCTAGAACTTCAGCGCTAGACTATGCTATCCCACGCTATGACGGTGATCTTGGTCAACGGGCTCCATCCACATCATGGCGCCTGCAGTATCAGAAAAAGAAAAGAAAAAACGTCAAATTTTTCGAACGGTCAAGGAGATGAGACATGGGCGAAGAATGAGAACACGAAAAAAGCAAAAAAAAAGAAAAGAACCAGGAAAGACCCACGCATCCATATCCCTACAAGTTCCATCCTTCAATGACCTTGCCTTGTCTTATCTCCTAGTCGAGTTACGAGTCTTTGCCCCCTTTCGTTTGCCATCACATCATCTATCAATTTTCATCACAAAGGAAGGTTTTCATCTACACATGGATCTGACTAACCCTTGAGCATTTCGAATCCCAGCACACAGGTACTGCTTTATTGGCTCTGTTGTCTCGTTTACAACTCCCCTGGACTAGCTTGCCTCAGCTAGCCTAGCTACTTACTAAAAAGCTCAGACTTGGGCTTGGGTTTAGGCTCGAATCTTGTCTGGTTGACTGGAAGTTACCTCGTCGGCGATAAATGCAAGTCTTGTTTCCTCACCACCTCAAAATGTTCCTCTCCTTCACCTCCTTGGATAGATGCTATATCAACCCAACTCACATATAGACCTGATCCTGTGCCTGCATTCCAATGCTTGTGTGCAACATCATCTAAAGCATGGCACCTCATTCTGCACATCATCATTGTCCGGAATCCGCTGCATCGAACTCAACTGCTACCATCTTTCTTTCTGTGTCTTGTCGTCTCTTCTCTCCGTCCACTTCTTGCTTCTTTTCTAATTTCGTCATGGTCAGCCTCACCTTGTTTTTGTTTCTTCTCTTTTCTCCTCAAACTTCTAATTTTTCCCACTGCCTCGTACCTAGCAATATTGGTATGCACCCACTATTGACTGCCTTGCTTGTTCTGTGGACTATTCCATGACAAGTCTAATTTGCTTTTTTCTATCTGGCCCAACGTGCCAGTGACTTTCAGCCTTTTCCAAATCAACCTAAGTGCTTGTCGCACGGATGTTTGCGCGCGTATACATCCGCCTGCTCATCCATCCCCTTGCACCTTTGCGCCTGAGAAAGCTCCACGGCCACGAGCTACGGAGAATCTACTCTACCTACTGCACCTTATCAACGCCCTCGAATATGTCTTACTATTCACGCCCCCTCCCTTACTTTCTTTTCTTTCTTATTCTTTCTTCATCTCAGATAGACCCCCCTGCCTCTCCAGATCGCACATTGATAGGATTTCGCTTGTCTTGATCAAGGTCAGCCTTGTTAGGCCTCACATCGACCGAATCAGCTTCTATGTAAGCACATAGTTTATTCTAGTCTTACAGCAAGTCGCCTCTCTACCCGCTTTCGCTCCCGTTGCCGTCCGTCTTAGACTGACGGGTTACGGCACGGCCCATTTTGAGGTCAAAGCAGTTTAGTCCACACCCGTCGTGAACTTTGATCCAGAGGAGTACCTCATGTGCCAGATTCCACCCTAATCCCCCCAAGGGGTAGAAAAAGCAAACCCAACTTGGAGCCCCATCTACCAAGTTACAGGGCCCTAGTAGTGTTAGTCTACGGATACCGATGGACGGTACGCTTGTTGCGTAGTTTGCCTGTCAGCAAAACTATAGTCTTTCTTTTTCTGAGTATCTCGCTTGTAAATCCGTTCGAGCTCACTCAGTAGTCTAGTGTCTCGGATCCTCTTAACTATTTATATATGTAATTCCTCCTCAAGCCTCTTCTTACGACGCTTCTTTCCCCAGCCCTTCTTTGTGATCGCCTTGAACGCCCATCTTCTTTGCCGTACAACACATCACCAGTGGCTTCACATCCTTGACCAGCTGCAACTTAACCTCACACAAGCTTCTTGTCTACGTACAGCCCGCATTGCCGTCTTGGTCATCCTTTCCGCTTAACGGCATCTAATCCTCTTCTGCCACATCATCGTCCCGGCATCCTGGACCCAACTTGTCTGCTCGCCTTCGTCCTACCTTTCAGGCCTCGCAGATACATCATCGGCTGGGCTACTGTTCAGCATACCTACTGTCGCCATCTTGTTTGAGACCCGACGCCGCGTGTATCCTAGCAGTCCCTTGCGTACGGCTTGGCTTGACTGTATATATAAACCCATCTTCACCTCACTACTCTAGTCAAATCCATCAGTTCGAACACCGTACTTCGAACACAATTTCTTTCTTTCTTAGCCATTGGAGCCTATTCTATCAATCATCTTGCTTTATATATCATTCCCAACCTCAGAATCAAGCTTGGTATCAAGACGTTAAATCTCGACTACATTTCCTCAACAAAACTCATCAGTAACGACAATGGACACCCAATCCACCACATGGCAGAACCAGCTCCAGAGTACGTAGCCTTAACTCGCTTTTTAGGCTCAAAGCTCTAATATTGACTACCTATAGATGTCTGTGAACTTAATTCGATCACCAATCCAGTATTCCAGGACTTCTCAGATCGCCGTGGTATGTTCATTTCACATTGCGCCTTTGTGATCTTGGCTAAATTTGACTTTTCCAGGCGGAAGAACTGCTTGGTCAAGCACAGTGACTGTCCATGGCCAGAAAGTTCCAGCTCGATTCTGGTATGACGGCAAAAACATCAACAATGCCAGAGAAGATGCCGCTGAATGTGCAGTCAAGTGGCTGACCGGTTCAGAGTCCGGCTCTCCCACCCGAAGTCGGGGCTACTAGGCTTCTGGCGCGGGTGTCACCTTTCTCATACGCTTGGCTTGCTCATGCAGCAGGCCTTCGCCAAATTGGACTACCATGATCGCTAAAAACGGAGGATTCCTTTTCTTATTTATATATTTGCGGTTCACCTCTTGTCTTTCCTTCTTTCACTTCATACAGCCGGAGTTTGGTAACCTCACCCCAGCAAAACAGGGAGGTATAAGGGTCACCGCGCAACTAGCGCTGTAACAACAGAGACCTTTGTTTGGGTTTGGGTTGTATCATACGAGACAGATAACGAGGTGAAGTCGAATTTTGTTTTTGTACGACATGGGAATTGGGAGGATATGTCGGTAAGGGATGAACGTTTTGGTTTGGTGTTTGACGGAATAGTTACACGAGGGATTTGGGCCAATGGGTTTTCATTAAGGATGTTTATAAAAGTATGTCTGACAGGAAAAGAATGGGCTTAGAACTTATACGGTTTGGTTCGAACTTTCTTAGAAGCTCCAAAAAGAATGTTTACTTTTCATGATATAGCATGCCCTTTGTAAGTGAATGCTCGCCACCACTCCCTTAGGAAGGGTTGGTTGTTACAGATCAAGTTGACTTGATTGGATGTTACATTGTATCTTGGATGAACCAACAGATCATTGCAGCGTCATATGCTCTTACACTGGCTGACTGCTCATTTCTTGAAATGGAAGCTCATGCTCAATCGATGTTGTGCCCCCACGTTGGTGCAGCCACGGTCGATCCGGGTGTAAGTTGGTGCAGCGTATCACATGAAACTGCATGTCCATAACGGTCCGTGGCTTGTTCTACTGAAGCAGCCGATCTCGGTGCTTTGAGATATGGGTGGGCTTTGAGAGTGATCTATGGGGTATCATTTACAACAAATGTCAATGGAGTAGCGCTTCGTATATCAAACGACCGCAATCTTCGTCATGCTTTACAAGTAGCGTGGAAGCAATTGGATCAAATAACGTGGTTAAAGTGATTTCTTCAACATTGTGCGGATGATGTATTAGACCAATCTTATTCCTATCAAGACAAAGATGTGGATGATAAATCTTCACGAAAGGTTTCGACGCCGTATATCGACCTTGACATAATGATCTCTGGCGACAATCCCAATTCGTCCATGCAAAATATTTCAATTGTTTTGCGGCTTTCTTAAGTGTT
Organism: Fusarium sambucinum; assembly: GCF_050947815.1. Taxonomy (NCBI): domain Eukaryota; kingdom Fungi; phylum Ascomycota; class Sordariomycetes; order Hypocreales; family Nectriaceae; genus Fusarium; species Fusarium sambucinum. Next base: position 7,919,099 of record NC_139293.1, on the reverse strand, counting down.
TCTTGACATTTCCTCGTTGTGATACTCTCGTGTAGTAAGTTAAAGCGGGACCACAGTAGTCGGAACATTATTTCCCCGCGCTACCTGAGTTTTGCATCGCGAACTTGTCCATCCATTGATCACAAGAGCCACGAGGCTGCTGTAGAACTCGCTCCACGAACGCTGTAAGCACCGCGGAGCTCAGTCATGTCTCCGAGAACGAGTATATGGGGCGCATGCAGAGCTCTCGCAATTCGGTCGAGACCTGTCGCCCCCCGACCAGCCCCATTCGTCAACGCTCTCCCAAGGAATCGATGGTACTCGAACGACGGAAACGACCAGCCCCCGAAGGCAATTGACAACGCTCAAAAGGCCCAGGACTCCCAGGTTGGCTCGGGTGAAGTCCCTGCGGCTTCGACAAGAAATAGGGATGCTGAGGTAGGAATTGGTTGTTCAAAAGGCCCCCACGTCCAGCAGCTAATGGGGCTGCCATCTAGGTGACGTCTTCGCCAGCCTCTTCCAACGAGATCCTCGACGATGCGACACTCGAGCAAATATTCTACGGCGGCCGCACACAGTCAAGCCCGGTTGAGGGTGGTCTGACACCAGCGCAGGAGGATATTCTTTACCGTGAGGGTACCATCCCTTCGGCTGAGAAGGCCGAAGCTCTCGTTGCACAAGCAGAGAAGGCTGAGTTGGACTCGCCCGACAGCACTGAGATGCAAAACCCTGGACACAAGTTTGGTCTACCAAAGCGACCTTGGCCGGAAGGTTTCAACATGAAGAAGCGTTACCATCCTGTGCTGGAGCAAATTGCTCGACTCCTCATGAAGGATGGTAAGCTCAGTGTTGCTCAACGAGTAAGTCGAGTCTTTGAGAAAGATTTGGAGGACAATTGTTAACAAGTGACTCAGAATCTAGCTATCGTCATGAGCTACCTCCGAACCGCGCCACCTCCGATCTACAGTCCGAAATTCCCCCTACTGCCCGGTACTCCCCCGGCTACACATCTCCCTCTCAATCCGATTCTATACATTACCGTCGCCATTGACTCGGTGGCTCCTCTCCTCAAGATCCGCAACGTGGCGGGTGCCGGTGGTGGTGGTCGAGCGTTAGAACTTCCCGTCCCTCTGGGTGTAAGGCAGCGACGACGAGTTGCCTTCCAATGGATTCTGGACGTTATCAACAAGAAGCCCTCCAAGGGCAGCGGACGCAAGCAATTCCCCTACCGAATCGCTGAGGAGATTGTTGCTGTCGTGGAAGGACGTTCGGGTGTGTGGGAGAAGCGCAAGATGGTTCACAAGCTGGGTACGTCAGCCCGAGCAAACATTGGGTCCAACAAACTCAAGGTCAAGAAGAAGATGTAGATTTAGATGGGACAAGGCCGGAGTGCATGCTCCGTTTTGGGTTGTACAGTAGATGTGCCAAATATGTAACTATATCCAGCCATTTGATGAAAAGAGGCATTCAAAAGTCACCAACAATCGAGGTTACCCTGTGCTCTGATATGAACGTTGTAAGGTGATGTTACTCGGCGGGGTAGCGATGTGCTTTACAGACCCATGGCATGAGAACTAGATCCATGTCTGAGCTGACATTCTCAGCATAAAGTACTTGATTTGCTTTTCGTCACCCCGATAGTCAGGTTTTCTACTACCCCGAGACAAGCGCAGGAATCACTCTGTATGGAGTTTGATGCACTGATTGGGCCCCGCGTAAACGAGTGGGAACAAAATCGATGATATCGGACACAGCCACGGATGGTACCGAGAATCCGGGCCCGATGCGGGGACAGTAATGCCGACGGTCCAGATTAGAACGTGCCGGGGTATAAGATGGAGGCTACACGTTACTGAGGAGTCAAGTTTTGGTGATGGAAGGTTCGTATTGAATTGCACTTTAACTGAATGCCTGTAAATATTCATCGAGTGTCAAATGATTGTTCCAATCTCTCTCGAACTTAGTTGTGTTCTGAAGACATTTTGAGTTGCGCCATGTTACCGAAATGAGTAAATGTCCATCGAAAACGGAGATTCCTTCGTTTTCAGATAACTGTATTACTTTTAATAATAGATAACAGACCAAATGATCTAAGAACACAGTCTGAACTTATGGACTGGTCAATCGGTTTCGTTTATTATGTTCTCGATGGTCAAGTTTTTGTGTTATAGTCGATATTGGAAGAAACCTGTGTTTCTGCGAATACCAGAAGTAAAAAATGGAGGCATAATCCTTTTGAAACCCCCTCAATAAATCTACAATTCATTCAACCAAAGTGAAACTGCAGTCTCAATGCCTTCTCTTTGTTTCCTTTTTCTGTGTAGGGAAGTACTACCATACTGGTTTGTTTCTACCACTATTCGATTTACTTTAAAAGTTTCCTACTATGTACATTGCTTCTTTTGAGTCTAAAGTCTTCAACACTTACTTCACGGATATTTGAGAGAAAATAAAACTCCTGGCCGTTAAGAGACTACTAAATTAATCCAACTGTTGGAAAGTCGATTTATGCTTACCAGACATTAAAGATTAAAAACAACGTCCATGGCATTATCCAGATTGGCGGATGAATAATGGCTGAACACAGTTTTCGGAGATTGCATCTTGATACTAGGAAATCATTCCATTCTTATTGTGATCCTAGTTTGGGACCCAAACCGGTGAAGTCTATCATCCAATGATAAAACTTCGATTCAGAGACGGTAGAATGATGCTTTCACATGATGACTCCACATCCCGCAACCCAGTAAAGAGTGATCAGATCCATCTGGAGCTTGTTAATACTTTAGCAACAAAAACTGAACTGAGGATATTTATTCATCTGCTATAAATGATTTCGGATCTACAGGTTCGGCTTACGAGGAAATTAACCTCGTGCAGTAGTAGTAGTGACGGTGCACCACTTTAAAAAATACCTTAACCGATGGCTTGTGCTGTCCATGCACATCGTTGCCACAATAGTTATCTTAGTGCCCAACCTCCAGGGCATTCCTAGCTGTTTCTACCCCACTACTCGGTGATCTACCACACATCTGTGGCCCAAATTGGGGGGCTTGTCTGGGCTGCGCCGCTCTCTGTTCTGGGCTCAAACTCCTCTAACATTTAGACTCCACGCCTTACCTGCTCCTTCCCCAGAGCCTAGACCTGAATTCCACTACCGGCATCAACCTTCTCCTCTCCCCTCTTCTTCTTCTTTCTCCTCCTTTCCTTCTTCAATCTCAACTCATTTCCTCGTCACGGCGAAGCACATATGACTGTTTGTTCAGTCCAGTTGTAACTCCCCAGCATTAGCTCTTGTACCGAATTGCGATATTACGAACCGAACATTACTACGCCGCCATTCAGCGCCGGCCAGCTTCACCGAGTTCCCTCTGACGTATCGACTCGAATCTGTCCACGATAGCTTTTACTTCGGCTTAAACAACTATCGTCATCAAGTATATTCAGACACCTGTTCGCTATCGAATCGAAAGGTGATAGCACTTGTACAGTATAGTTTCAGGCCTGCGCAATACTATTTCGGCCTACATACTACACTCTGAGCTCTGTCTAAAAGATCCCCACCAAATTTATTGATTCGTCTGGCACAACGACTGAGTCCGATTCAGCTCTCGCTGCACTCTTACCCTCACTACACAAATATCCATCTTTATCAGTACCGATTGTATCTTTTCGCCATCATGTCGCACAACCAACCTATGAGCATAGAGGCCATGCTCGACATGGAGCGCAGAGAAGTTCTGGCATTGCTTGAAAACAGGCCTAAACCCAAACCTTCCATGCAAGGCGCTATGCGATCTGCCTCGCCTTATGCCACTCCTCGATCTCCCGTTCGGAGCATGTTGGATGTCGGTAATCAACCAGCGCCCGGCTCTCCTCGCCAAGGTCCGGTGCGGAGTATGCTCGATACCACCTCTCCTCCTCCGCCTAGAGTCCGAAGCATGCTGGATACCGACACACCTCTATCCGCCGCGAAGCCTTCTGGCACTAGCACGACTCCCAACTCCCCAGTTATGACCAAAGCATCCCTTGCACCTGCCAATTCTGGACATACTAGAAGCTTTTCCGACGCTGCATCTAATCCAGTCGAATTTGGACCTCGAGCAGCTTCTCGGAATGACCCTACCTCAGGCTATCAATTTTCAGATATCATCACTCGTAACACAGGCCAGCAACTCCCCAAGAGAAACACACAGGCCGGTAGAAAGCCATCTGGAATGCCATCTGTAAATGCCATGAGCGAAGCACTTAGGAATACGGACCTCAGTGGCCTTCAAATTCCAGGTGAAAGTGATCGCAAGCGTTCCTGGTTTGGTGGCGGCAGCAGTAGGAAATCCAAATCACCACATAACCGTCTAGGATCACGGTCCAGGTCGCCCCATGTACCGCAAACACTAAGTCCCGGTACAGCTATGCTGGATGACGGCACTATCGTGGATTTAAGCAGCGCTTATCGTCGACTTTCCGACGCAAATTTGGCATACTCAACTGGTAGCTTATCGGCACTGCCCAAGAGCCAAGCCAGTAATAGTGGCCGTATGATAAAAGACTATCTAGGTCCCGATGGCGAAGCACTAGGTTCCAGTGAAGAAGACGAGCCATACTCATCTGACGATGAAGATCGTGGTCGTAAGAAGGATCCTAGGTCACTCAATCCCGACACCATGGGCCAGTCTGGTGACGATAAAGAACGCCGAAAATCACTGAGTCTTATGGCTGCTGCAGAAGAAGAGCGTACGTGAACACCCATCTTTAGATCTGGCCAATCGCTAAAATTATTTTCCAGGGTTGACTGTATCAAAGCAACAAGGATACCGTTCTCTATTTGATGAGCCAGAGATCAAGGTCACAACCCCTCTAGGTGAAAACACACGGCTCAACAAAGGCAGCGGTGTGCATCCCAAGACAGCTTATGACCAGATGTCAGCTGTTGCTTCGGCGAACGACTCTGATGAGGAGCAAGATATGGATGACATCAAGAGAGCTCAAAATTTGACCTGCTCCATGTCAAACATCATCTCTAACAACGAGTCTCACCGGGCTATTCGCATGATCTACCGTGGCGACTTCGCCAAGATTGCCCAGCAGGCCGAAGACGAGCAACACCGATTGCGAAAATATTTGGTTGCATCGGATCTGAGCGACGAATCAACACATGCCCTGGAATGGGCTATCGGTACGGTCTTGCGAGACGGCGATACGTTGATGTGCATATACTGTGTGGATGAAGAGACCGGCATTGGTGGGGTTGAGAATTCAGTTCCTGACGATCCAAAGGCCATGAAGGAGCAAGCGGCTGCGATCAACACCGTTGCCAACTCGAGATCTGCCGCCCCATCCATGTCTGCAGTGCCAGATTTCGTGCGCAATACGATTCGAGGTGATTCGAAGAATAACACCCCGAACACCTCTCCGGCGCCATCAAGCAGAGTAGGAGGGGAAAGGGGAAGGGCAGAGGATGAGCGACGTCATGCCGTTAAGCAAATCACCGATAAAGTGCTCCGCCTTTTACGAAAAACAACTCTTCAAGTGAGGGTCATTGTGGAAGTATTGCACTGCAAGAACCCAAAACACTTGATAACAGAAGTGATTGACCTTGTCAATCCAACTCTGGTTGTTATAGGAAGTCGTGGAAGAAGTGCACTAAAGGGGTAAGTTATATTATTGCGGCTGGGGTTTTTAAGGTTAGATAACTAACATGTGGCAGTGTCATTTTGGGATCTTTCTCCAACTACCTGGTCACCAAGAGTTCTGTCCCTGTCATGGTAGCGCGAAAGCGCCTCCGGAAGCAGGGTAAATACAAAGGTGTGAAGCCAGTGAACAATCTCAGCAACCCAACAGCTCGAAGTCTTGCCAATGCCAAGATCGATTAGAAAATGGGCATCAAGAACGAGAAATGCGTCTAGATATAGGGTGCTGTATGTTGAGACATGCTTTACGAAGCTTGATGGTTTGTTTTGCTGGGTAAGAGCGGCGTCAGGTATTCTATTAACCACCCGTAGAGCTGGATTTGATCCATGGAGAATGAGAAAGCGCAATTTTTTGGCGACTGGGCAAAAGATGGACGGCTCGTTGTGTTATGGGTAGAAGTCTTTCTCTATGATGAATAACATATGGTACTAAGCGATTGGTAAAGTGTTTAAAGAGTGTTTTCAGGAGTTGGTTAATTAATGCTTTGTCCTATTATCCGTAATATTACTCTGTACCTACCTAGGTATTTAATCCTTGCACTACTAAGTTGGTTGGTTGGTTATTTGTCGTTGCATCAAGTTAGGTAGGAAAGTGGTTTGTCTCAGGTGCGTCACGTGCATCATCTATGCGAAGTTTGATTCTTTTGAGTGCGGAGGTCTGAGCATTTGCGCTTAAGTTAAGAGAAATAAGCTTTACGCTTTGTTGCCGGCGCGTAAATTGGGGACACAACTATCGAAATTCCGACTGTATTTCTTAATAAAATAACTAACCCACTTGTAATAACTCTTGTTGACGTCCAACTGATCTATTCATTAGCTGTCAGCGAGATTTGGCATTCGCCACAGGGGGGTTTGACTCATCTTATTGGCTTCTCAACCCCAACCCTAGATAGGTAGGTATCCGTATCCTGACTCGCTTGTCATATTATATGGTCCGCGTCTGACCTTGCCTTGCCTTGGTTTTGCCTGACCTTGTCTCGTCTCGTCCCCGGACGGACCAACAACGAGGCTGAAACCGACAACGGACAGCATGAAAGTGCTCCGCCACTACAAATTGCACTGCACCCCTTAAACGTTACTGGATCTGATCTCATGAATTGAAAGTGTTTGGTGTGGTTTGGTTTCAATTTTTCATGTTTTCCTCCATCTCTTCTCTCTTTTCCCATTCACAACTATGAGACTCGTCAATACCAAGACGCTGCAGCTTGAGACCCTGGAAGAGGGGTCTGAAAAATACGCCATCTTGTCGCATACGTGGGGTAACGATGAGGTCCTCTTTGATGACATTCAGAGTCCCGCGCGCATGGACGAGATTCGAAAGAAGAATGGACCTGGGTATCGCAAGATAGCTCAGTCTTGTGAGAGGGCGCAGAGTCGCGAGCTCAATTACATATGGATTGACACGTGCTGCATCGACAAATCCAGCAGCGCAGAGCTTTCAGAGGCCATCAATTCCATGTTCCGCTGGTATAGCAATTCCGAAGTATGCTACGCCTATCTCTCAGATGTCTTCCTCCACGAAGTCGGGGTCGAATTGGCCGATAGCTTGAAGGGTAGCCGCTGGTTCACTCGTGGCTGGACACTACAGGAGCTGCTCGCCCCCAGTGAGGTGGAATTCTTCGATCACAATTGGTCGCCTCTAGGCGAACGACATGCTCTGTGTTCAACAATCAGCGAAATCACAGGCATTGATGAGACATTCTTGCACAAGCCCGATATGAAAAAGGACCGAAGGACATCGACAAAGCTCCAGCGTGAAAATGTGGCCACGAGGATGGGCTGGATGGCTCAGAGAGAAACGACTCGTGTTGAGGATATAGCATATGCTTTGATGGGTATTTTCGGCATTAACATGGCGATTCTGTACGGCGAAGGCAGTAGAGCTTTCCTGCGGCTACAAGAGGAGATTCTCAAAAGGTCGCCAGATCAGTCCATTCTCGTATGGAGATGGCCCTTGGCCCGTAAGCCTGAAACGAAAACGCAACGGATGCACTTTTTAGCTGATAGCCCGGCCAACTTCAACTTACGCACATACGCCGGACAGGAGGATTCTGAGAAGTTTGGGGTCAGGTTAACAGATCAAGGACTCGTTGTTCGTGTCTGGAAGTGTCCTTGCAAATTAACGCGCTGGAACCATGACAAGACGGAGCTTATAGATGCTGGGGACAGGTGGCTGGCTGTTCTCGACTGCAGCTTATCGCCAGATACTCTATCACGACCAGCAATAATTCTCGGGGAGAGTCCTTATGCTGAAGGCGTGTTTCGACGAGATCCTACGAGTGTTATTATGGTGATAGAACACGATCGCATGAAGTCGGGATACTTGGATACCGGCGGCGATCGACATGGTGAGTGCAAGCTCCGAGCACAAGCACAAACTTTCAAAACTGACCATTTTAGCGATACACTCCATCGAATACAAACCTGAATTCAAGACAGAGACAATCCTTCTTGAGTCAGATACAGTCGAACCAGAAATCCGTTTACGGGGAAGCTTTCCCTTCAAAGTGAATATGACTCTCAAAGACCGTGAGCTTAAGCAGCGCGCGGCCTATACAGGGTCTCAACGATACGTTGTCGCCGGACAGCTAGGAATCAAGCCAACACAAAATCCCATATACGGAGTCATATTCTTAGGAGACGATGAAACCGAAACCGAGCTCGTCGTTTGGTGGGGTCTGATAGAAGAAGGCTCAGCCATGTACGACGTGCATAACCGACACAATGGCCCTCGAGTTTGGAGTAACAACGTCCCGGTTTGCTTCGCCCAATCATGGAAGAACCTCACAGGGTCGGACAAGTGGGATGCCTCGCTCGCCGAGTCTCTAGCTGTGAACATGCTGTGCGAGGAGTTTCCCCTTCCATGGAAAGGAACCGAGCGGCCTTCAGTGGTGGAAGTCGAGGATGGATTGAACCTGCAGAATGCGATTGGCGATAGCAAACCCATGGCGACGGAGACGGTGATTGAGTTATTCACGCAGTGTTCTCAACCTATAATCGAGTGCGTTGGTTGGGGTATGAGACTCAAGGCGTCTATGAGAAGAGTTGAGTTCTTGGGACGGTTGTGCTGTGAATTGGACATTGAGGAAAAGAACCCCAACGTCGAGATTCCCTGATGCTGGCATCTGTGCATAGAGTTTGGGTGTTTTGTATTGAATCGGACTGGATGCATGGTTGGAGTGGGTGGTGGCATGTATTGGCGATGCTTTTATGGGCATGAGATTTGTACCAACATTCTGAAAAAGAGATGAGTGGTAAACAAACTAGATATACAATAGATATATACTGGTTCTACAAATTAAAGACAATGATTTTCATGCTGTGCATTATCTTGTCACTGTATTACTCTTTCTTCCGCTTGGTCCGTGAGACTATCTTGGTCAGTCTTGGAGAGGCCGCAAGTTCAGACCCAGATCCACAATTCTTGGATTCGTCAAGTGGTCCTCTTGTGCTAGTCTGGGCATCAACAACAGAGTCCCGCCAGCGTATCAAGAACGTGATCATTCGAGTCATAGTAGCGGTATTATTGGCTATGCGAGCTAAAAATCACAACATGGTCACGAACCGTAGACTAACTAAATGCCTAACCCTGGGGGAAAAAAGAATAACAAAGCTAACGCGATTAATAGTTCGTCAGTGGTATTTTCGCGTACTGGATCGCATCATAAGAGAGCATCGAATAAGGGAAAGATAAGGGAGATCTGAGACAACAATAAACAAAAGACACCATGTGACCTCTTAACTTTCGCGTTTCATGAGAGGTCAACGCGTAGAGTGGATGACGGTTCTCACTCAAAGCGGACTAACGCGGGGGTTCAGTTCTGTAGGGTTTCGATTGGATGTTATGCGTTGTCCAGAGCAAGGGTATGCCCAACCTCGTCGATTTTGGGGCCTTTGGAGGGGAACCTAGACAAGAGAGCGAGGGGTAGACTACCTACCAAGGTGAAGGACAAGGTAAGGGACCATCTCTGTCAGTGTCTACCTGCCGGTACCTGGCAAGTGATGTGCATTCTTATGTACCTTATCTTAGTCAAATAACCGAATCAATACTTCCAGGTTGTGTGTTTCATATCGTTCGTCTTCCATTTCTTCCATTCTTATTTCCTATTCTTTCCCATTTCATCCTTTCCCTCTTCCATTCCTTGGTACCTAAACCAACTGGTGGTCAGAGTGCGACCTCCATTATTAGGTTCCTAGGTGTCTTCCACACATCATCCTTGCATAGTACAGCTGTTGCTGTTGCTGTTGCTGCGCTGTACCTGCGCACTTTGGCACTTACCTGCTCGGGCCTTTCAATAGTTGGGACATTCATAACACTCAATTACCCTCTTCCCTTTCCTCCTCTTACCTATTATCTATCCAACGTCTCAATAAACTTTACTTGAAACCGTTTTTACCGCAATAACATAACCTTACCTACTCAACGTCCGTCAAAGACAAGCCAGAAACAAAAACCGCTCTTGTGACTCAGTCAACCCATAAGTCGTCTCTATGAATTCCTTCTTCACGGTAAACAACAACGTCTCGCTTATCAGCATTACAATTGCGCCGAGCACTTACCTCATCACTGTTGTTCTACTTCTTGTCTTTGCAATCATCTACCTACCTCGTCTTATCGCCTGCCGATTCCCCAGCCTCGGCATACCATTGCCATCTCTGGCGTCAATATTAAGGCCAATATTTGGAGATCCAGCAGATCATCGTCCACCAGCCAGATTTGAAAAGCCCCTCCCACCACCACCCTTCGCAGCATCTGCGCTTGTATTCGAAGATCAGCAACAATTGGTCGTCTCCGGACAGGATATCGTCCTTGCGCAACGTCGTCATTACCTTCAACAGCAATTGGCGCAAGAGCAACACCTACTGCTTGAGCAGCAGAAGCAACTTCAATTCCAAGAAATAGAGCGCCGTGTTCGTCGAGACTCTCGCCATGCCTCATCACCTTCAAAGCACGGCCGGGATCATGGATCCTCACGACATGCTGGACGCGTCCCTACAGGACTTCGATCTCCCACCAAGTCCATCGCTGCCCCACCACTCAGCCCACCGCAGCGAAGCAGCAATGACAGAAGGGGATCTCGAGGACTCGGAGACCGCGTCCGCGGGTGGGTACTCCCCTCCAGCCTGGAGAAGACTCGGAAACGGAAACCGGAGTAGTGGCTTCTGGAGAGGTCCTGAAGATCTTCCATCCAATTATCCATCCCATTTTCCATCCCGGGGCATGAGCACGTTAATGGAGAGCACACCCGAGTTGGATGATAGTGAAGACGATGGAGTTTTAGAAAGGGCAATTCGTACAAGGTTACCCAAGGGAAGCCAGAGTCCGGAAAAGAGGAGGAGCGCCAGTCCTGGAACGTTTGACGACACCACAATACAGTTTCAACTTCAAGAAAGGGCAACTCCTATAAAAGACCTAAGCTTACACGAACCACCAGCCGACAATTGTAAGTGATGAGAGTGTGACATGATTTGCTCAATCTGTATCTAACACAGGTCAGATATCCGCTTCGCTGTTCGAGCGGAAGTTCAGCAACGCACTGAGCCTATCGAGACAGCCATCAACTTTATACGTGACCATTTCAAGGCCGTGACTCGGACATGGTCAACAACACTAAGCACCATTGTTGTTGGCTTCTTCGCCGTCTCCCTCTTCAAGTCACTTTTACAGCCCGCTGCTCCGCGTCCCGTAGGCGACCTTGTAAAGGTCGCGGGACTCGCTCGCTCATTTGAGCCCCTCATTTACTACTCTGAGCATGCTGTCTCTCAAGTACATGACCTTCAGGCCACGAGTGTGGCTGTTTGGGATCTTGGCGAAAGCGTGCGTAGCAGCGACATGCGAGATGCAACTAGCATCGTGTCAGATCTAGACGCCCTTAGTGAAACCATGAAAACACTGGCTTTGGAGATGACCAAGTTCTTTGCCAGAGTGGACGGTGATATCGATGGGTAAGTCGTCCCCCATATAGATTCCTACATATCTCTAACCTTCTCACAGTATTCTCAATGTTATGGACTGGGCAAAAATGCATCTAAATCGGCTCAACTCATCTCCCTCGCCATCGACCATATCGTCAGCCTATGACAATATCCACAACCTCCTTTCTCAAGCCCACATCCTCGAGGATGCTACTGGCTCGCCTACGACTCTTGGCCGCTTGACCAGCCACGTCTTCGGTCTATCGAACCCACAAAGAGAACAGCGCATGGTGCAGCTCCTGTTTACTGAATTTCTCACTGTCCTTGAGGATTCCATCCAAGCAGAGCTGCAACATAGCGTCACTCTGTTTGCCCTCTTCGAAGCCGTCGATCACCACTTTCTCAACCTCGCTCGTACGGTTGTCCGTGAATCATCTGCGCAGGAAGAACTTCACGCCGATATGCTCTCCAGCCTTTGGACACGACTCCTTGGCACAAGAGCTGCCGAACTACGCAAATTTGAGCAGAACCGTTTGTTATTACGTGATGTGCGTGAAAAGACGGTGCGCAACAAAGGTATTCTCGTTGACCACAACGGCAAACTCCTGACCTTGAAGGCGTCGCTCGAGACACTCCGCAGTAAACTTGTCTCGCCTCTCGTTCGCGGCGTCAACTCCACAACACTTACCCTTGAGGACCAGATCCAGGGCCTAAGCGACGTTAGTCATTACCTCGGCGATGTGAGGAAACAACAGAAAGGCAAGGTTATGGAAACACTATTCGGCACCGTTCCGAGTAAGAAATATACAATTGCAGAAAGAGCTGATACTGTTGTCGTGAATCCCCTTTGAGATTTTGCCCAAGCGAAGAAAACATTGCACTTTGTTGGATATCATCAGCCGGCATAGAACCATGGTTGTTTTTTGCATTTCTTTTGTTTTAGGATATGGTTTTGTTTTTTTCTGTACTAAGCAGGTGTTTGGTCACCGGCGTTCACTACGGCTGCACCAGCTTGCACTGATGTATGTACATCACGAATTACTCTTGGTTTTAGTTTAGAAATACCACACGAATACACTTCACACTAGATGAATTCTTGTTCGTTACCATTGCAACATTTCACAGATAAATAATGGACGAGTGAATACTTTAACATGTCTTTCATTAAAAACCCTAACCGCATAAAACCTCTGCGTTGATCGTGCCTGCAAACGAGGACCATTGGTAGGGTGGTATAGGCCAACAGCCAGAGTGTCAGAAAACCGTCAACGCCGTCCTGGTGGGTTCCCTCGAAAGCGCCAACGCCGTTGCTGTGAGCAAGCGAAGGTTCGCAACGAGAGCCAGCCACCTTAATGTCCCCAAACTTTTGAATCTCCCTTCCTGAGAAGAAATAGCAACCAAGTCTATCTGTACATAATGCGCCCCCTCAGATGGGTAACACAAGGTCGTAAAGCATGTTTCGTTGCTGATTGTTCCGTAAATTGCCTTGTAAAGGCGTCGTCATTCCAGTTGAGGGGGTTGCCCAGTCAGATAACCATAATAGAAAAAGGAAATGATAGTCGAGTCGGAGTAGGCTTACGCCTTGGTCTCCTCCTCCTTCTTGGCCTCACCACTCTCGGGGCCCTGAGCCTTGACGTACTCGTCGTAGACAGCAAGGGCCTCGTCGACCTTGGCCTTGAGAGCGGAGTCGTCCTCAATACTATAACACATATTAGTTGCTGATTGTAAAATGATCCAAAGCGGGGAAACTTACAGGTTGACAAGCTCGGTGTTGTCCATCTCCAGAAGCATACCGGTGATCTTACCGGCAAGGTCGGAGTTGATGGCCTGGATCTTGGGGAAGATCAGCTCACCCAGAATCTGCTTCTGCTGGGGAGGAGGGGCGGCAGCAAGCTGTTGCTGGAGGACGGAGGCTCCGGCAGGTTCGGCACCACGGCCACCTTGAGGTCCGTTGCCGTTGCGGCCAGGACCACCTCGGCCACCCTGGCGGTTGTTGTTAGGGGGGAAGCCGGGCATGTTACCAGCCATGGGAGGCATGCCAGGCATACCCTGAGGGCCACCACGGCCGCCTTGAGGAGCGCCACGGCCACCGAGAGCAGCCTGCTGCTGAGCCATAGCAGCCATGAACTGAGGAGTGCCGGGCTGGCCGTATCCTGGAGGGAACTGGCCGGGCATACCGTACATGTTGGGGGGCATCTGCTGGGGAACACCACCACGTCCACCCTGCTGAGGGTAGGGGAACTGTCCGGGACGACCCTGGGGCATTCCCATGGCACCCTGAGGGAAAGGAACACCACGGCCACCCTGGGGCATGAAACCGGGCTGCTGGCCAGGAGCGAAGTAGACAGGGGGCTGCATGTACTGTTGGGGCATACCGGCGGCGGCGGCGGCCTGCTGCATGCGGAGCTGGTTGCGAGCCTGGATACTAGCCTCAAGCTGGCTCTTGCGGACATCCTTACGCTGGGCCAGGGCGACGTACAGAGGCTTGCCGTTGAACATGCGCTGGTTCATCTCGGCGACAGCCTTGGTAGCGTCATCAGGGTTGCCGAAGCAGACGAAACCGAAGCCCTTGCTCTTACCGAGCTTCTTGTCAGACTTCTTCTCAACCTTCTTGTCCTCCTCGCCCTCCTTGGTCTCATCCTTGGACTCTTCCTTGGACTCCTCCTTAACCTCCTCCTTGGCCTCTTCCTTAGCCTCCTCTTGGTTCTCCTTGTCGCTCTCGTCCTTCTTATCCTCGTCACCCTCAGTGGGGGTCTCACGCATCACCTTGGCGGAGGTGATAGAACCAAAGTCCTTGAACATCTCACGGAGCTTATCATCGTCGACATCGTCGTCAAGGTTCTTGATGTACAGGTTAACACCCTGGTACTTGTTGGCCTTCTCCATGCGAGCAGCTTCATAAGACTTGCGGAGCTCCTCCTCGCGCTCGTGCTTCTTCTGGGCTCGGCCAACATAGAGGTCCTGACCGTGGAAGTCATTGTTGTTGAGCTCATCAACAGCCTTGGAGGCACTCTCGTGGGTGGTGAAGTTGACGAAACCAAAACCACGGCTCTTACCCTCCTGGTCACGAGCCAGAGATGAAGAGGTGACATCACCGTACTTCTCAAAGAGCTGGCGGAAATCATCCTCGGTAACGTCGGGAGCAATGTTCTTGACGTAGACGTTGGTAAAGTTGGCCTTCATCTCCTCGAACTTGCTCTGGCGGTCCTTCTTGGGAATGTGGTGACCCACGTAGACCTTCTTCTCGTTGAGAAGCATACCGTTAACGTGCTTGATGGCTTGAGAAGCGGCCTCATCAGTCTCGTAGTGCACGAAACCATAGCCCTTGGAAGCACCAGTCTCGTCCTGGGCGACCTTGCAGCTCAGGATGTTACCGAAAGCAGCAAAGGTGTCGTGGAGAGCCTTGTTGTCGATGGCGACATCGAGGTTCTTGATGAAAACGTTGCCCTGGCCAGTCTTGCGAAGAGCGGGATCACGCTGGGACCACATGATACGGCAGGGACGGCCCTTGATGATGGTGTAGTTGAGCTCCTCGAGAGCCTTCTCGCCATCAGTAGTGGCGTTGTAGTTGACGTAGGCATAGCCGAGAGAACGACGGGTGACGGCATCACGGCAGACACGGATAGAAGCAACAGCACCAATCTGGGAGAAGAGCTCGAAGAGCATAGCCTCGGTGACGGAGGGGTCAAGCTCGCCAACGTAGAGAGAAGCCGAGTTCTGGGGGTGAGGAGCAGCGGTGGTGGGGGTAGGAGCGGCAGCATCGTCAGTGGCAGCAGCGACACCAGTGTCGACGGCAGGGGCCTTGGCCTCACCTCCGTTGAGAGAGGTGTTGTTGAGGTCGTTGGCGAGCTGGTCAACAGCGCCGGGAGCAGCGTTGGCGGCCATTGTGAATATCGGTTTCTAGGTTTGTGTAAGAACCTGCGAAGAGTTGTATCAGTAAACAGATCAAGAGGAAGTGCTTTTGTATATAAAGTAAAGAATAAAAGTGGAATTTTAGAGAAAAATTGAGACGAGAGAAAAAAAAGTTGGATAACATGAGGGGAGAGACAAGAGGGTCGATCAAGCATACCTTTTTATGAAGCCGACAGCAGATCAAAGTTCGCGTGGTACTGGACCTTGAGCGAACAAAGAGAAGGAAGCAACGGACAAAGCGAAGCTACCAGAAGGATTTCAAAAGTCTTCGAGTATGTGAGGACTCAAAGACGATAATGAAAGAATTCGTGAGAGGAAGAAAAGTCACTCGGGCGGTGTCGCGAGAGAGACAAAGAGGAAAGGATGGGAGGGTCGTGAGATGAGGGGGTGGTGGGTTGTGTATTTTGGGGTTTTTTCAAGTTTTTTTTGTGTTTTTCTTTCCGAGTGGAAATGAAGTGAGCAGAAACAGAGAACTAGTACGAATACTGTTCCTCCGGACTGGCTCGACTTTATGGTTTTTTGGGTTGTTTGATAAGGTTGGTTTTGCGGTTGGGGAGGGAAGAAAGAGAAATTCACTGCCTGTGATGGAAATTATTTTTTTTGCTTGGCCGCACTTCCTGGTAGAACCTAACAATGGGGAGGCTAATAAAGGTACGTACTAAAGTTTGGTCATGGTCATGGTCATGGTGGAGGGGGAAGGATTGGTGGAGTGAACCTGCCACTTACTTGCCTTGGTAACCTTCCGTCACTGTCGGTCGCACTCTGAACCACCAAAACTCGAGTAAGTGGGGTACTTGCCAGCTGGCTGTGATAAGCAAGCGGGTAGTACATATGTCCTTCACTAACAGATTTATGCCTATGAACCACCTTTTACTGCTAAGATGCGGGGGCACGTGCCCTATCCAGACCATCTCGGCAGTGGCTAAGGTACTTTGCGGCGGCGCCGTGTAAAAGATGGCAGACGTTGAAATTTTTGTCACTGAAAGAAGCTAGTAAATCCTACATAGAACACTAGTCTAGGTGATGGTTGTTCTAGAGGAAACTGGACAAACTGTGCGAGAAAACGGTTTATTTTTTTGCCTTGTATAAATGAACTTGTAAAACAAGACTATGACGATTTTTCCTATATTGTGTCTCATATTCTACAACGGTACAGAGCAAAAACATCATCCGTCATGCTTTGACTAGGATGGTTAAAAAAGCAATATCAAGCACTACAAACCCAGTCACCTTCAAAGTCAAAATGCAATGCCACCATAATGCTTGAACTATCCATCTACACCGCCAAAGATGAACATATGTACATTATGTTGCCGCGCATGAACGCAACAAGTGGCCTTTTGGTTCGAGATAAGACCTTGTATGCCTGGCGTGATGCCAACAAAATCACATGAAACTCTTGCTACGTGGTATGAGACGACTTCATTGCAAGAACGGTTGATATGACTTGTTCCTAATCAAGTCATTTTGATGCTTACAAGGTCACAGTGAGAAATAGCTTCTGGCGTGTCCTGAACGTATAATGTCGGATGTTTTTGTTTGTATTTTTAACTCTAAACTGAAGCCCGAACCTTCTCAATATACTCAAAGTTGCAAAGTATAAAATTGACCTATCCACGCCGATCGAATACTCGCTATTGCAGCACAACTGTGTGTCTGCCGCTATCGGCATCACGTGATACCCTTTGGAGGGGAAAGTTTTGATGTTGGAGACCGATTGATACCCTGGAACTAGTAGTAACTCACGCATATCGTTTTATTGTTTCGCCACGTTCTCCAAAATGTCCAGCCAGGACAACTCACCATGCCGGATTCTTGTCATGGCCTCAGGCTTTGGCTCTAATTTTCAAGCCATCATAGATGCGATTTCCACAGGTTCTCTCCCAAACAGTCGTATCATTTCTCTCATCGTGAACCGCAAGAATGCACATGCGACTGTTAGGGCAGAGAAAGCAGGTACGACATTTTTCTTATAGTCTTGGAGCCTACGTCTATTTGGACAATACTAACTCATGACTAGGTATTCCATGGGAATACTTCAACCTGATCAGCGGCGGTTTCCTAAAGAAGGGAGAGACGGATGAGCAGAAAGTTGTCGAGGGCCGTCAAAAGTACGATGCCGCATTGGCAGAGAATATCCTATCAGCAGAGTCGAAGCCTGAACTGATTGTTCTCGCTGGTTGGATGCACGTTTTCTCTACTGCTTTCCTTGACCCCATCAAGAAGGCGGGCATCAACATCATTAATCTTCACCCGTCAGTGTTCCCGATATGTATATTTACCTAGGAACCTTGTTTGGATGCTAACGCTGCTTTTTCAGTGCGCTTCCTGGAGAGTTTGACGGAGCTAGTGCCATTGAGCGAGCCTATGATGAATTCAAGGCCGGACGACTAACACGCTCGGGTATCATGGCCCACTACGTAATTGCTGAGGTTGACAGGGGTACTCCTATCCTGGTCAAGGAGATCGAGTGGAAGGGCGAGAGTCTAGAAGAGTATAAGGAAAAGGTGCACTCTCATGAGCACGAGCTGATTGTGAACGCAACAGCCAAGGTTGCGCAGGAGACAGTTCAAAAGAGGGCATCATAGCGTTGAGATGGCTTAGCCATGAGATAAAATGAAACAAAAAGAAGACCCTGCACGAGAATGACACGACGTATATGAAAAGTAACTTGTGTCTCGTTCGATAGGTAAGCATACAATTATATGAGACATAGTGAGAGTGGGTCTCAATTATCATCACAGTAAAGTTCCTCCCACAATTACCAAGTTTCTCAGCAAGTGGCTATTTTTGAATATTGCGACTAATTGTGTGGTAACGATATACTATCGATCAAAGTACTGGCACTTGTAGAGCCCAAAACGCTTGAAAAGGGTATACAAATCATGGTGTCTAGGCGTTCAATTTGGAAAGCCATAGACTTCAAGAGATGCCAATGGACAACATACATGTTATTAATCCTCGTTCCAGGTTTTAGAGCCATGCTTCATTTCACCTTATAGCGCACATTCACTAGTAGAGAATTAAGAACATAAATATAGAAGCAATTCCGGAAATCCTTCAGATTCCTGGCGCATTGTCGTATTTTGCAGTGATCTTCAACCCGCATTTGCGTGTTGCGCAAATGCCCGTTTCTGCTCAAGGCTCAAGCTGACCCGCTCTTATCTTATCATCATCCCAGCTTGACAGTGACGTTCACCTCTCCCAACATCCCCACCATTACATATATCTCCAAACTCCGAACGCGGCACCAGCAAAATAGAATCTAGAACAGGCCCGTTCATCGCTGACTGAGCTTCAGGCTGAATCTTCTAGAAGCTGAAGAAGTCACCCAACAACATCGACAATACACGGTCTGCACCGTCATGACCTTATCACGCCGTTAAATCCTCACGTTATTGTTCAACTTTAATTCCAATCTCCCACCTCCGTCGCTCCCGCACACCGCAGCGATGTTCTCGACATTTACGGGCAACTCGCGGCGCCCTCGAAACGTCAACCTCAGCGGCTCTACCGGGAACCCTTTTGCCAACACCTCATGGTCACCGTCTGCCGTTTCGAACGCTACAAAAACCGTGTCTAATGCCCAAGCCGAGCGTGAAAAGCGACAAATTGAACGAACGAAACTAAAGGCTGCTGGGAAGATACAACGAACATGGAGAGGCTATAAAACAAGAGAAGAATTGAGGGCATCTCAGAGGGATACTTTTGATGCTCTGTACAAGCCTGGATCCGGCCAAACGCCGTCCGAAAGACTTCGTGAAGCATTTCCCTTGCTTCTGTCTTTCTTCGCCTTGCGACGAGATGACGACATTCAAAGAGCTATCTGTTATGCGCATGATACCGAGTCTGTAGATCTCCGACAAATCGTACCACCAAATGTTCATCCCTCACGAATCGGGCAACTTATTCGATTGCTTCTATCTGCAGTAGACAAATCCGCTTCAGCAAGGTATACAAAACACTGTCTGAGAAGCCTGTACCTGGCTATCGTCTAACTGGATTATACAGAAACCTTTCCGATGACACACATCTCATTTTCAAGCTTGTTGTCCGCCTTGTGACAAGTTATCCCGACTTGGGTTTTCTTGCAATTGACAGTTACTACAAGGTGGTTGGCAAAGTGTGTCAAGCTCGGAGTCTTGGTGGGCAGTGGCGAGAGATTGTGCTCCATGCCATCACTAGCCCCTTCGAGGTTGCTTCTTCAGAAGGTCAGTCTTAAATTCAGTGTCCTGTAATTCTGCTAACACTTCTCTAGTGATTGCACAAGTGTATCATGCCTTTGCGTTCTCGTTCTTGATCACTGATAACCTATATTGCTTCGAAGAGAACATTTCAGATGTGTCCCATACAATTCGGTTCTCTCATCTGGCGAGGGCGATAGTGGCCGGTTTATCACCAACCGCGAGCCCCCGATATTCCCAAGATGGTCAACTCTGGCAGCTTGCTCATTTCATTGATCTGGCTCGCTTCAGCACTGATTCTAGCCCCGACACAGGGATCTTAGAGACACTTTATACTCAACTGTCAGCCCTCTCCTCTACTATCAGCACTCGGTTGTCGGCTTCGATTAAGATAAATGAGGACGAGGAGAATGATTCTGAGGAGCCACTCGCACCACCACTTGATCCATATGTTACTTCTCAATTGATGTCTCTAGTGGACAGCAAAGGCATCATACAGATCTTGCACGACTTCTCTGTCAATCTTGCGAGATCTTCACGACAAGAGTACCAGAGCACAAGCTTTCTTGCAGGATATATCTTAACCCTACTTCGATGCTTTCCTTCGAAAGGTGACGATATCCGAATGCGCCTCTTCCTCGAAGAAATCCCTACACTAACGGGCGATGTCCCAACCATCAAGTTTCTCTGGCAAATGATGGTAAAGACAACTGTCTTTAACAAGTTGAGGACAGAGTCAGAGCAGCCTCTCGATGTCTTACGCAGATATCTTGGTGCTACGGCTAGAAATGCGGATTCTTCTGAAGAGGAGCAAGACTGGCGAATCATCCTTTTGTTCCTTGAACTATACGTCTTCATCCTTCGTTTGAGCGATGACGAGGACTTCTTTTATGGCATTTACCCACCAGTCATACAGCAAGCCCCGTCCACTTCCCGAATTCGATCATGCAGTCTTTCACTGGAACATGTTGAGATGCTAACATGCTTTCTCAAGAACACTGCTTTTACTCTCCATTACAACACGCACGAACTTACCAAGTCACTTAATGATCTGGAGGCAGCTTCCCAACAACGCATGGATACTTATTTCAGTACTAGAGGACCATCCTCGACGAACCAAGGGCAGGACGCACGATTGCACCAAAGTCCGACAAGTTTGGATATTGACAGCTTGCGGAACATTGTGACATCAGCAATGAAAATGTTGTACGAGCGAGACTCGCGGAAACAGTTCTTGCCTACAAATCACTGGCTCATGACATCAAAGCTTGATCAGGGAGACTTTATCGCCGCCGTCATTGCAGAAGAACAGCGACAGATCGAGGAGGATTCGGACGATAGTGATGACGATATGGAAAACGAATATGCCAGTGTTCCAGGGTTCTATTCGACCATAGCTGGTCAGCGACTGTCACGACATGCAAGACTTGAGCGATTGAAGGCTCAGCAGGTACGAAGCCAAAAAGAGCGCCGTCTAGCAGAAATGGGGCCAAAGCTGGAGATATTGAAACACATGCCCTATGCTGTCCCCTTCGAAACCCGTGTCATGATCTTCCGCCAGTTCATCAATCTCGATCGATCTCAGAGAGATGGCAACAGCCTGATGTCCTTTGGTAGTCCTTTCGCCAAACACCATGCACAAATCTCGCGGAAGCAACTTTTTGAAGATGCATACAAGCAGTTCTACGAGATAGGGGACGGTCTCAAGGACCCGATCCAAATCACATTTGTCGATCAGTTCGGTACTCAAGAGGCTGGAATTGACGGCGGCGGTGTTACGAAGGAGTTCCTCATCAGCGTTACGACGGAAGCGTTTGGCTCTGACCATGGTAAGGGCATGTTTACATCAAACGAAAAGGGGCTGCTCTTTCCTGATCCTATAGCGCTTGATGTTGTTCGTGAAAAACTCAAGATGAGCGGGTATTCAGAAACTGACAAGGAGTACCGGGATTGCATTGGAAATATACTCAAGCGCATGGAATTCCTTGGCAGAATTGTGGGCAAATGCATGTACGAAGGTATTCTCGTTGACCTGGCATTTGCTGGCTTCTTCCTCCTCAAATGGGCGTCAACGGGTCCCAACGACGAGAAGAACTACAAAGGCAGCGTCAACGATCTTCGCGACATGGATGAGGAGCTCTACAAGGGAATGCTGCGACTCAAGAATTATTCGGGAGACGTTTCAGAACTAGGCATTGACTTTACGATTGCAGACCAGATCTCACCACCAGGTGATCCAGTCAAGACCGTTGCCAAGAAGCTCATTGCCAATGGCGATCAAACCTACGTTACGAACGACAACCGACTACTGTACATCTCGTACGTTGCTCGCCATCGCTTGATTGTTCAGCCATCTCTACAGACCACGGCCTTTTTGCACGGCCTGCGCTCCATCATCCGACCCAACTGGCTGTCCATGTTCAACCAGTCAGAGCTACAGCGTCTGGTGGGTGGTGACTCGTCTGAGATCGACATTGAAGATCTCCGTAAGCACACAATTTATAGTGGAATTTACGAAATTGGCGACGATGGAGAAGAGCACGACACTATCAAGATATTCTGGAAGGTTATGCGCAGCTTCACAGATGCTCAGCGTCGGGATGTGCTCAAGTATGTCAGTTCTACACCACGAGCGCCTTTGCTGGGTTTCTCGCAATTGAGGCCAAAGTTCAGCATCCGTGATGGAGGTTCAGATGAGGAGAGGCTTCCGAGCACGAGCACGTGTGTTAATCTGCTCAAGCTGCCGAAATACACTTCAGAGGCGACGCTTCGGGAGAAGTTGCTGTACGCTGTACAGTCGGGAGCAGGTTTCGATTTGAGTTGAGCATTCATGGGTGACTTTGTTGTTTTATGAAATATGGTATAGGGAGCAGGACTTTGCATGCATAGGCGTCGGACATGGCAGTTTGGAACACAGCATTGATGTTGTCGGTGTTTAAGTCGTACACCAACACACATGATAGATTAGGCATATAGTAAACGTATCATGATAACCAAGCACTTTTTATTCAATATTTATTCTAGTTGGTGATTGGCATGTTTACTGGGTAACAGAAAGGTCGACTTCAAGGTTTTAGGATATACGAGTAAACAGCCTGACAAGTCTGGTCTAAAAATCATAAACTAACCTAATAATTTCGTCTCTTATGCTTCCAGCGGCCATTCTCCCTGATACTTTGAGGGCAACCAGGTTTTTCAGTACTCCAACATACACGCATTCATTCAAACATTTCCGACGTCCTGGTAGCTCCTAGCTATCAACGTTGGTTTTCTTTTATGCAAGTCCAGGATCATTTGTCCAAACAAGCCATTCGCCCATGAGAACCTAATTTATTATCAGTACCAATCTCACACGTGATTTGAGTGAACACAACTTACCATGATCTTGTCCAGTGCTTCTCATTGAAGCTGTTAACTGTCTCATGTATGAGACCAAGTCCGCTCGTTGAGCTCATCAACTGACGAATACCATCCACAATCTCCTCGTCGTCATCGCTTGTCAGGAGCTGAACGATGAGTCCCATAGGCCACGCCATACCAGGGCCGAGATGTGGTCCGCCCGTGGCGTTGAGGACAGGCCCTCGTGCGTAGTATGGGTTGGATGGACTAAGAACAAAAGCCCGTGTGTTATCGTAGACGTGCTGCGATGCTGGCTTATAACCCATGTGTGGAATACTAAGCAGAGATGGGAGATTCGCGTCATCCATGAGACTGTGGGATCCAAATCCGTCAATCTCGTATGCGTACATCTCTCCGTATACGGGATGCTGGATGATAGCGTGCTGATTAATTCCATACTCAATACCGCTTGCCATTGCCTCCATCTTCTTGGCCAATTCCTCGTCCAGAGGCCGCATTATCTTGGCACATGATGTGAGATACCTCGAAAACATCATGTTTGCGGGTATAAAGTACTGATAGATGCAGGCATCGTCAGATGGTCGGAAGAAGCTGCGCACAAGGCCAATGTGGCCTTTCACGGGGGCTCCATGGCCATGGTTGGAGACGGTTTCTGAAGCACTGTCCGCGTTACGCAGCCATGTATAGGCTGGCTTCTGTACTATGCCTTTCTCGTCATATGTTCCTTCCTGCATGTGCTCGGCGACCTTGAGGATCTTCCTAATGGCTTCTACCCAGCCAAACTTTCCAAAGAAGTCGCCGTCTTCCGTCTCTTCGTAGTAGTCCCATGATAGCTGGAGAAAAGCGGCGAGGGAGTCGAGCTCGTACTTGCACTCGAAGACGAATTCGGGGTCGTATTTCGGGCTCACAGTGTCTCGAGGCTGAACGGATCGCTTTGTTCGAGGTATCTTGGCTTCAGGCGGAGGGTGAAAGGCGTTGCAGAAGGGCGACTTTGTGAGGTATCGAGCTTGAAGGTTGATTGCGCCGCGGAAAAGAGAGGCGATATCGTCGGAGGACAGAACAGATTTATATGACTGCAACTGATTTGAGCTATCGCGGATCCATTGCGCATTTATGTCGCCTGTGGTGATAAATGCTAACTGAAGTGTGTATGTCAGTCAATGGTACGATGTCAACTTCATGATGGTATCGCCAAACCTCTTCATCAGCGTTATCCGCTGAAACACCCCTCCACTTCACGGTTGTATCCAAAGTGTTGGGCCATGTATTCAAAAACAAACGATAAAGATCTGGATCACCAATAGCCTGATCCATTTCCTCGTAAATTACATGCTCAACCGCTGGCACCGAATATGTGCGACAGTCTTTGCTGGGACGCTGAAGCGGGAACTCATAGCGCCCGGATGAGAGGGGTTCATGCCGCTCGCGGGCGAATTGCTCGTAATTGGGACAATTAGCAGAGACAGCTGCTACGCCTAAAAAGAATGAAACAAGACGGTACATTTTGATTATGTTTCCGTCATTTGACGTTATTCAGCGTGGAAGAAGAAACATGTTGGTCGGTTGTTTTGTATGGACTGAAACGAGCACCTCAGCTACCTGCCTCACTTTTAGGGGGCCCGAGAATTCAGGGTCTGGACTAGAGTGTTGGTGGAGATCAATGACTAATCCTTGACCCCTGATTAGGACCAAGATGGGTTGAAGCTGGGGAAGTGGTCAGTGGTGCAGATAGATGGATGGTATCTAGATCAGCCTCGAGGCTAAAATCCATGCTTAAGAGAGCTGTATTTTTCTGTCATTTAATAGGTGGTTAATCTTTGTAACACCGCAGGCGTAGTTAAGTAGTATCATATATCTCTATCCATCCTTGATTAAACCACCATCATGACAAGCTTAACATATGTCTCGGGATGTACCTAGAGTGTTTCACATACCCCATCATTTCCTTCTTCACAATCAGACTCATAAATACATACCGTCACAACTACCATGATGAGTTCGTGACAAACTGTATGCTTAATGCTGTGATGCACAGAGTGATCAGTTCACTCACCTGTGATTGTACCGGTGTATCCTGAAACATAAATATCATGCTCGTTCAGCCTGGACGACAATGGTCTCGTCACCAGCTGAAACAAGAACCCGTGTACTGCATCAAATCAGACATCTCACTGAGCCTTGTTCCGTACAGACATCATGTATCCGTTCAACGATTTTCTCCCTCCCAACTATCTCATAAGAGAAGACTGCCTCAGGCTGGTAAATGATGACTACGGTCTGTTCTTCGAGGTTATGCCTTTCATAGAGGTGAATCCAATACCTACAGCCATCTTGACCGATCCGCAGGGTACTGTCGTCCTTTGGGCCCAGAACACTTTCCCATGGACCGAATGGGTTGACATGACTCACTTTGGTGTTCGTCGCACACTGACTGAGCTGGCGGATAGCGGTGCGTTCTGTGACGACTACCAAATGATTAGATATTGGTTCATGAGACCATTGGTGTAAGTTGGTGAATCAAGTAGGACAAGTTGCCGGTGGCCTAGAGAAGGATTCGGTGTCTATATTGATAATCACTGCTCCTTCAAAAATGGTACATTCTTCTGAACAGTGGTTATTTCATTCTTTGGGGTTGCAACAGCTTCTTTTCCAAGTCTGGCGTTGGTAGAATGAACATAAAAATAATCACAACTTTCTCATCATTCAGTCCTTGTGCATAGAAAATAATGTCATATATAACACTAGAGAATACCAACTCATTTAACAGCATTTGAACCATATAGTTCCGAGTTATTATGCCGTCGAATTTTGACAAAACTATTCTTCATGTACAGGGTAACCGACGTGTGAAGAATCATGAGTGATGTACGGCAAAATAAGCCACTATACCGAAGGAATCCGCTTATACCCCAAGGCCCGATACCGCGGCAAAAGAGTACATTAAGCCGAATCAAAGCATCGGGAACAAGTATCAAGATACCGAACGCTTGGGGCATTGAATTGACGTAATTGATCGTGGACCCTTGCAAGACGGACATTCATGAGAGTCAATCAATAGCCATAATCAATTGAGTCCAGTAAGTCACTGTGACGATGATGTTGAACATATCGATTCCATAAGTATAACAAAATCACCCTGCAGAATAGAAAGCGCATGTGACCTATGATGACATTAGTATGGACTTGCACATGCTAACCTTGGCCACGGCTACCCCAGGTTATCTGAGAAACAAATGCGATGCTGATCAGCCGAGTTTAAGACATTGTGACTATCGATTGTGGCCTCGGTTATATGGTTATATAGAGCCGATTGCCGGTGACAGCCTCGTGTTGTTCTAGAGACGCTGGATAGGTTTCGAGTAGATACGCTGTAACAAAATAGAATAGTCCTAATATATGAGATTAATGATTTCAATATATAGTTGGAATCTCAATTGAAAGGACCTAGGTATAGATCCGAGGATAATATATGAAAGTGAAGTCGGAGAACGAAGCCCCAGGATCTATAACGACACCCACTAAAGAACCAATAAGTGACGAGATAATTGTCAAAAAACGGCTTCGCACACCCCCACTACCTTGCCGGACTAACGAGACCATCGCACCAGGAAAGAAAGAATGTCATCGGCGGAAAGTTGCTTTAGTTGCCGCTGGCCCCAGGACATTTCTCTCCTACCTTGAGCTCTCTTTTTTCCTTACTTCTTTCTTCTAGCCATCTCCTCTTCTGGTGGCTGAACAACTCAATCAATCCTCTCGCCATCATGCCCGCCCCACGACCAGTTTCGCGATGCGTCCAGCGCAGCTCGCAAGTGCTTTCTCGAACTCAGTTGCGTCCCGCCAGATCAACCTTCTCCCCCGCCACAATCGCTGCCAGATCCTCTCTCCCAAGGAGAACGAGTACGGCACTATGGTCATCTGCAAAAGTGCCATTGGCCTCTCGCGCCTTTAGCACCACTTCGAGACTTCGAGACGACGACACAGATTTTGACCCCGCCACCGTCGAACGCGAGTCTGACGAGGTTGATGTCTGCATTGTAGGAGGCGGTCCTGCTGGTCTCAGTGCTGCCATCCGTCTTAAGCAGCTCGCCAATGAGGCTGGTAACGAGGACTTTCGTGTGCTTGTCCTGGAAAAGGCTGGCGACCTCGGTGCTCATATCCTCTCTGGAGCTGTTATCCAGCCTAGTGCCATCAATGAATTGTTCCCCGACTGGCTCGACGAGAACAACCCCAACAGATTCGAACACGCCACTCCCGCCGGCACCGATCGTATGCGATTCCTTACTAAGAACTCTGCTATTCCTATTCCCGCGCCTCCTCAGATGACCAACCACGGAAACTATATTGTTAGCTTGAACCAATTTGTCAAGTGGCTCGGCGAGCGTGCTGAAGAGATCGGCGTTGAAGTCTACCCCGGCTTTGCTGCTTCCGAGGTTGTTTACAATGCAGATGGCTCTGTCAAGGGTGTCGCTACCAACGATCTTGGTGTTGGTCGTGATGGCAAGCCCAAGGAAACATTTGAGCGAGGTATGGAGTTCCACGCCCGAGTCACCATGTTTGGCGAAGGTTGCCACGGAAGTTTGAGTAAGCAGGTTATCAACAAGTTCGATCTGCGAAGGGATAGCCAGCACCAGACTTACGGTCTTGGTGTTAAGGAAGTTTGGGAGATTGACCCTGCCAAGTTCGAGAAGGGTCTGGTTGTGCACTCAATGGGTTATCCATTGCCCAAGGACGTATACGGTGGTTCTTTCATGTACCACTTTGGTGAAAACCTTGTTCAGATCGGTCTCGTTACCTCTCTTGACTACTCAAACCCTTGGATGTCGCCATACCAAGAGTTCCAGAAGCTCAAGAAACACCCCCTTTTCCGTGATGTTCTCGAGGGTGGAAAGTGCATCTCATATGGTGCCCGTGCTCTGATCGAGGGTGGTTTCCAGTCCATCCCCAAGGTCGCTTTCCCTGGTGGTGCGCTCATTGGTGACTCGGCTGGTTTCGTCAATGTTCCTAAGGTTAAGGGTACACACAATGCCATGAAGTCAGGCATGCTGGCCGCCGAGGCAGCATGGACTGCTCTTAGCGAGAAGACCGACGAAGGCACAGTCTTCCTATACGACTACGAGAACAAGCTTCGGGACTCTTCCATATGGAAGGAGCTTCACGAGGTCCGTAACATGCGGCCATCTTTCCATACCCCTCTCGGTCTTTATGGCGGTATCATGTACTCCGGTCTCGAAGCCTATGTCTTCAAGGGCCGGGTTCCTTGGACACTTAAGCACAAGACACCTGATCACGAGGCTATTCTTCCCGCCGACAAGGTTCCCAAGATCGAGTATGAGAAGCCTGATGGCAAGCTCACCTTTGATATCCTGACAAGTGTCTCCCGTACTGGAACCAACCACGAGGAGGACCAGCCTGTTCACCTTCAAGTCAAGGACTGGGACGCCCACACTGAGTCAACATACCCTCCCTACAAGGGCATGGAGAACCGCTTCTGCCCAGCAGGTGTTTACGAATATGTTGAGGATGAGTCAAAGCCCCATGGCGTTCGATTCCAAATCAACGCACAAAAGTAAGTTCATTTATACTCATACTTCGATTTTGAGTTGGAAGTTTGAAATTAACACTGCGATAGCTGTATTCACTGCAAGACATGTGATATCAAGGCGCCTCACCAAGACATCAACTGGCAAGTACCACAGGGAGGCGAGGGCCCCAAGTACTACATGACCTAAGAAAAGCAAACACATGTTCTAACAAGAACTCTCTTTTTTATTGTTTATTATGTATGATACCTGATTTATATACCTGGATGCATACTCGGCGTGTTGGGGAAAGCAAATTTGGCAAAAGGCCACATGTAAAAGACGGAAAGGATTTGTCATTGGGAGCACATTGGAGTAGAGGTCAAGCTGCCAACAAATATTTTACATTGATATAACACGTCTTAGACCTTCCAGCTCGGAAGCCAACCAAAAATGTGATAGGCAACGGAGATTTACCTCTTTTAACCGGCAGCAAGCGTAACACCGACTCTTGAGCCGCATGAACGTAATGGGTCTTGGCCTTCCTTATCAGTAGGTGAGCCAACGGTCAAACCAAAATCTAGAACCTCCGATCTGTGGAGAGCACTTGGTCTTTGCGGTTTCCGCGGGTATGAAATAGGTTGATAACAAACTTATCTGGCTCAAACATCGAGCCAAAGGCGAACCTTTAAGTGAAAAAAGGTAAAGACGAAAGATAGATAATGTTGATACAGCAACCAGAAAGTAAATAGTTAAAATACTGTCAGGCACAAGTTTATTTCCTTTTACATGTGAACGTGAAAAGTATAATCCTCAATCGAAGGCCATTCATGAGTCAGTATTGCAATAGAGAGTCAATGACAATACAGCCAGATTGCCATGAGGCTTGCAACACATGATAGATCCTGGTAGAAGCCTAGAGAATCACAAATGAGGCTGGCAGGTTGGTTAGGACCTTTTGAATAGAATGCTTTTGAGCACAGCAAAAGTGGAGTCAGCATCCAGACCAAGTCTTGAACCAGATTAGGAGAGTGTTGCGAAACAAGGAAATTGTTAGTGAGGTACTTCTCGAAGCAGCCCCAGGTCTTGGGAGCCTGCTCGTAAAGGTAACAGTACTCGGCGATCCTTGACAATCAAAATTTTCGTGTCACCATTTGACTTCAAATTGCCCGCAGCATCCTGGAACGTGTCCTTAATGCAGACTGGGGTTTTCACGAACCACAAACTCAACTTTGATAGCCCTGGAGATTTGAGTCCACAAACAGTCGTCACCATCAGTTTGAATATCAAACCAAGAATTGAAGTAGAAACCTACGCATGATGATGGGGAATGAATCAAGATCAACATCTGAACCATCATGACGACTGCAAATTTTAAGACAACTGCCAGAAGGTCCATGTACCGAGTACATGATGTAAAAAGCCAGCTAGTGGACGCACAGAGCCAGCCTCCCTAGCACTGCGAGGGGGGCAGATTGGGGTGTGGACTGATTCATGGTTGGCCAGAGTGGAATGACTCACTAAGTCAGCGGGCGGTTGGGGCTACAAAGAGAAAGGACACACCAAGGACGAGAAAAATGGAAATACCCACAGCCTACCTTACCTGCTGGTTGCCGTCGTCTGGGCGAAAAATCTGCTTTGCGGTGTGTCCGGAAACCAGGCTTTGTGCGTCTGTAGGGCAAGCTGGATTATGCCGATAGTGGTTTTCTGCAAAAGCTTCTGATCATGGCATAATGTTTCTGAAAAAGATGAGACGCTTGCGAGACAACCATCGCTATCAGCACATTCGACCACAGGCCTCTGAGGCTGCTAGGGTGACGACGCGTCGCGATGGAGGGCGCGTGGGCTGAGGAAATTATCAGTGAAGGGGGCAGAGCGTGTTTCAGGGTCCCGTCATGTTGCTGGTGGTTGGCAAGAGTTGGTGGTTAGGTTGGGATAAGAGTCCCACGGGGGCGAGAAGAGGGTTTGACAGGGCCGAGCATGGCTGGAACTTGAAGGTAGTGGGTGTCCGCTCCGACTCCGACGGGGGTACGCGGTTGTGATTGGATTAACGGGTGTGATCTTGGTTGCGCTAGCGAACGAGTGCAATCAGACTGAAGGTGAGAGGAGTCGCATCTGAAATGAGTGAGTAAAAAGCCGAAAGGTAACCAACCACGTCGCTTCGGACTAGCCCCCCGGTCCATAATTTCAACCCGTATCCGAGGTCCACAGGCATCTGAGGGCTCCATGGATAGGCGCTGTGACGCTTTTATCGCCTCCGGATTGCGTGCTGCTGTCGTCGCAAATTCCGGCTTGAGTCAAGCCAGTCCAGGTCAAGTCAGGCTCTGCTCGACGCTGGGTCTCGGTGCCCGCCTTTCCCACCTAAAGTGGTCGTTCCCGTCAGTGTTGGGCTTCGTTTTCGTCCGTGGTGATTCGCTCGGTGCTGGTTCTTGCCGGTCGCTTTTACTGTTCTGATGGGTTTTATCTGATCTCGGCCGTGCAGTTGTCCTCGTGTGGTGCGTTGTCGCTTGTTAAATCGATCATCATGCTCGAATGTCGGTGGCTGCTTCTTCAACCTGCAGATTGATGTGAGGTTTGTGGGTTGTTTGGGAAGAAGAGGAGGTGAGAGACAAAGTGAGGTGACGGAGGGACAGAAAAGAAAGTCCAGGGGGAAGATGACGACAGGAAAAGAAACGAGAGGAGACAAGCAGGCAGGTGGGCTGACCGCGCCAGACATCCTCGGTCGCGCTAGGGGCTACAGGAGGCATGCGTTCTCTGATTAATCAGGACAGAAACAGAAAAAAAACAAGACAAGACAAAGAAAGTACTGGTAAGCATGATCCAATACTTTCTCTGTACTCTTTTCAACTTTTCTTTCTTTTCTTGTTTACATCGACAGTCAGGTTTCTGGTGACGGACACATGTCGAATGGGCTATCACGCTTGGGCACGAACGATTCCTTCCTCATGATCTTGTTTCTCAGTGAGAACAGGACATTACAGGCTGAGAGTGAGCCGCGGCCAATGTCGGGCAGCAGGGCACATATCTACCTACTTGTTTGTAGTGGCGATCCGGAAGAGATTTGTTTTTCCCCCCCCAGTGCAGGGCTACTCAGTGCATTGCAGGTGCTAGACCATGCACTGAAGAAGGTAACCCAAATCCGAGGTTCGTGTGGAAAAGTCACTTGTACATAGACTTTGAGTATGTTATAGCGATACTTCAGGGGCTTAAGCCTTGGACTGGGGTGCGTGTGTGGGAAAAAAGGAGATAAAGTCAGCGTCGCAAGAGTGTTTGATTGGACCGACAGAGTTTAGTGCACAAACTAGCGCACGCCAAGCCTGCCAGCGTCGCCGCCACAGGTTGTGTTGTTGCCTGGGGTGTCCTGCCTGAACAGCCTTTGCCCAAAATTATAAGTAGCCAGCCCTCCCCTCGCCCGCCTGTTTCGAAAGACCTGCGTGGAAGTCCCGATTGACGGCCCTACGTACCAACCACTTACGTCCGGCCATTCTTTTTATTCTTGCTCCCCCCACGACGTCACACCCCACATCGCACCTCCATTACCTAACCAACCCTTCCTCACCTTGACAATATTCACAGCCTCACATCTCTTTGGGATAAAAGGTTATTGTCACTTCTCTTTGTCTCTACGTCACGATCTTGCTCTACTGCAAACGTGATCCCACTCTCTAGCCCAGCAAGAAAAGACCTTGGTGCAGACACCCTAATCAACCAGGTCACAAGAAAGAACTGAAACACGTTCATTTCCCTTTTCGCTCCTTGCGCGCAATCGATATCAACGACGACCGGAACGAAGCGATCCCCGCCGACAACCGTCATCGTCACATCAGATTCGTTGCGCTGTTGTAGACAACAATAAAAGAAACCCCAAAAAAAAAAACAAGAAGCTGCTGTGAAGTGAAAGAAGCTCGTGGTCTTCCAATACCTAATTCTTTGGCCGATATCTTGAGTATCGCCTACCAAAAAAAAACCGACCGCCTTCGTTTCGTTTTTATACCGTTCCGCATCGAATCTATTCATTCGACGCTTTCCGGAACAATCTATTCAATTGCTGGGTCAGTTTCTTTGTAGGGGACACATTCACTTGTTTCTCTCCCGCTATTGGTATGTGCCCCATGAATCACTGCACTGCCCCACTCTGCCTATAAAAGGCCAGCTTCTTCTCCCTTTTCTTAACTTCCCTTCTACATCATATCAACGGCGCTGCATTTTCTGTATCCCGTTGCATCATCCACATCGCGATCGCATCTCCCTCATAGGGTAGGATGCATGGTTTTTTTTTTTTAATTCAATACGCGATGCTAACCTCAGTCTGCTCATAGATCTGTTCAGCGATTGTTCATAACCGTTGACACTTCTCGATACCGACTCCAATCATGGAAGGCATCCAGACTCACCCGTCCAACGCGGCGCAAGCCAAGGCCTTTACTGCGCCTGGATCGCTGTCGTTCCCCGGAGCTACCAACGAGCTCACGCCGCCGCCTGTCGGCAACAGCGATGCTCAGCAACCTGCTCCTAATGGTCAGCAGGCGGCAAATGGCAACGGGGTGGCACCCGCAACGCCTGTCGCGACGCCTGCTGCTACTCAAGGACCCAGTGGAATCACTCCCACTCTACAGTATGTATCCTCCTGAGTGACCTTTTTATGCTCAGTGAGGCTTATCTCGCAAATTTAAAGGAACATCGTGGCTACAGTGAACCTTGACTGCCGCTTGGACCTCAAGACCATCGCTCTGCACGCGCGTAACGCAGAGTACAACCCCAAGGTACATCAGACTCTATGAGTGCACTGAGTATAAACATGTTGCTAACATACCAAGCGTTTCGCTGCCGTCATCATGCGAATTCGTGAGCCCAAGACGACCGCCCTGATCTTCGCTTCCGGCAAGATGGTTGTCACTGGTGCCAAGTCCGAGGATGACTCGAAGCTTGCTTCCAGAAAGTACGCCCGTATCATTCAGAAGCTTGGTTTCAACGCCAAGTTCACCGACTTCAAGATTCAGAACATTGTTGGCTCTTGCGACATCAAGTTCCCTATCCGACTGGAGGGTTTGGCATCTCGCCATCACAATTTCAGTTCCTACGAACCTGAGTTGTTCCCTGGTCTTATCTACCGCATGATCAAACCTAAGATCGTGCTACTCATCTTCGTCAGTGGAAAGATCGTCTTGACAGGTGCCAAAGTCCGTGAGGAAATCTACCAGGCCTTCGAGATGATCTATCCAGTGTTGCAAGGTTTGTTCATCCCTGTCATTCTCTTTGAGAACGTCATGCTAACTGTTCTCCAAAGATTTCCGAAAGGTCTAAGGTGTCACTATGTCATCTCTTACCCGACACATCACACTACCACTATCTTATCGACGTGTATGATTAGACAAACCGTCACGATACCACGATTGCTTTTCAATTCACTGGTTTCCATCTGGTCTTGACGCCCAGGATGGAAGCCAGGAATTTGCGTTTGTACCATTTTGAATCTTTTCTGCATTGCATTGGCGTTGGGAGGGCGGTTAGGCGGGGGATTATCACGAGGGATTTCGGTTCAGGGGGAAAAAGATAAGATACTCATCCCGCGACACATCTCATAGATTGCTCGTGCCGGTACTGCGGCGCACGCGCTCAGTTGATTTGAGCGCCTTAATATTTCAGGGATTCGTTGAGTTGAGAGGAGCTGATGAAACAAAGTCGAGGAGGGTTGTTGACGAGCCCTTTTGATGGTTCCATGAAAGAAACACAAGTTCGATGACGGGCTTGTGGGTGAGCGCAATGGAGAGCAAGCCTCTGGCGACCGTGGCAAGGCAACAAGCATATATGGTGTTCGTTACCATAATGACTTGAACCAACACCTGCGAGAAATGTCTCCAGGTGAACAGTTTTTCACAGTAGTGAGATAGAAATAAAGTTCAAGTTCTCTCCCAAAGCTGTAGCCTTTTTGACGTTTTTGCAGTTCGTGAAATGTGCATGCCTGTGCGATAACGATAAGAACGCGGTTGTGTTCACCGCACAGAGACCCACTCGCGTGCCCTCCAATAATTACATCCTGCAAGGTCAACGAGGATACTAACCCCGATCGTCGGCAACCCCAACACTAAGCAGCCCATTCTTAGTTCTGTTTAGTCTTTTTGACGACGCCTCCCCGGCCGGCCAGCGCCGGGATCGGTGTGGGAACGGGGGAAAAGTCTTTCGAATTCATCGGCTCATCTAGACTTGCTTTTGTTGATAGTCTCGTAGACAAGTGACTGTTCTCTTGCAGGCGCTTGTGTTCACCTTTCCATCCTGCAACTCATTTCTCATCTGTCTGTCGCAATGGCTGCCGCTCCCTCCTCCATCCTCATCGTCGGCTCTGGCGTATTCGGCCTCGGTACTGCCTGGGCTTTGACCAAGCGACCTCATTACTCCAACACCAAGATCACCATCGTCGAAGAGTGCGCTGGCCAGTTCCCTCCTGAGGACGGTGCCAGTGTAGACTCGTCCCGAATCGTGCGAGCCGATTACTCAGACCCACACTACGCTGCCCTCGCCGCTGAGGCGCAAAAGGAATGGCGAAAGCAGGGTGACGAAGATGTTGGCGGTCAAGGACGGTACTCCGAATCCGGCTTTGTCCTTTGCGCAAGCGAAACACCTAAGGACTTTAAGATGAAGAAGTCTGGCATGGACTATACCAAGGAGAGCGCAAAGAACGTCGAATTGATCGCTGCGCAGACCGGCCTGCCCATGGACAAGATCCAGAGGCTTGAGAGCACCAAAGCACTACAAGAGTTCCTCGGTACGGACGGATATCCTGGCGACTGGGGCTACCTGAACGGTAACTCTGGTTGGGCTGATGCTGGAGAGGGTATGAAGTGGCTCTACAAGCAGGCCAGTGCCACAGGACGTATCGAGTTCGTCAACGGCAAGGTTACAGAGCTCGTGACAGATGGCGATCGAGTTGTCGGCGCGAAGCTGAGCGATTCCAAGGTTCTCAAGGCCGAAGTGGTCATGGTTGCTGCGGGTGCTTGGTCGGGTTCGCTTGTCGACTTGCGAGGTAGAACAGAGGCTACTGGCCATGCAGTCACCTACATGGACATTACACCAGAGGAGCAGAAGCGTCTGGATAACTTCCCTGTGGTACTGAACCTTAGCACTGGTTTGTTCCTCATCCCTCCACGAAACAACGTTCTCAAGGTCGCCCGCCACACGTTCGGATACATCAACCCTGTTAAGATCACCAACGCTCTTCCCCCTTCACCCAACGACAAGAGGGAGCATTTCATTGCATCTCAACCCTACACCACCCGCAACGACTCAGCAAACCCTCTTTCCACCGAGGCCGACAAAGATCTCCGCCGTGCCCTTAAAGACTTGTGTCCTATCCGTGGCCTAGAAACCCGACCATGGAAGGAGGCTCGAATCTGCTGGTACTCCGATACAAGAGACGGCGAGTGGCTCATCGATTACCACCCGGGCTGGAAGGGACTCTTTGTTGCCACAGGAGACAGCGGACACGGATACAAGTTCCTCCCCAACCTTGGTGAGAAGATCGCCGATGTCTTGCAAGGCCAAGGCGGCGAGCTTGGTGAGAAGTGGCGTTGGAGGGAGATGAAGAACGATGGCGTCGGAAGAGAGACAAATGGTGTGTATAATGGATTGATGACGCAGGATGGAAGCAGAGGCGGGCGTCCCCTGGTACTATGCGATGAGCTCGCAAAGGGTCGGGCGCCAGTTGGAGAGGCCAAGGCCAAGCTATGATAGAACATCAGATGGTCTTGCTCGTCACATTTTGCTCCGCCCTGTATACATGTTTTCAGCGCAAATTTCGAATCGTTTAGGGCTTTAGATGATAATAGTTGAAGCGTTTGTAGTAGCAAAAGAAAAGATTGTTCGTTGAAAACCGAATGTGTTTGTAATTGGAACGTGATATGACATGACATGACAAGAAGGGAAGGTGAGCCCAGAGTAACATCATTGGACTACATTCTGGCAGCATAGTCCTATAGCGGGGCGAGTGTAATAGGCAAGTGAAATAAGCC
Source organism: Fusarium sambucinum (assembly GCF_050947815.1). Taxonomy (NCBI): domain Eukaryota; kingdom Fungi; phylum Ascomycota; class Sordariomycetes; order Hypocreales; family Nectriaceae; genus Fusarium; species Fusarium sambucinum. The sequence goes on along the minus strand of NC_139293.1, from coordinate 7,882,533 downwards.
GAGAGAGGCGTCTCAGTTAACGCGGATATTCATATACATGAGTTCGTTAACGGGAAATGAATTGTCTGAAGTTGTGTGTGTCCAAGCTTGGAGCCGAGATTTGGACTCAAATGCAATCTATTTTAACATGGTAGTCAAGGTGCTAGGAATTGGTCCCTGGAAACACAAGGATAGCAAATCAGTCTAGGCTATCTAAAAGTAGACTCTTCTGTTGTTTATTTGGGTAGGCGTGTGATAAAGCTTAAAGGCTGACAGTTTGATTCTCTCGTGAAGACAATTATCTAAACTACAGGTTCGGAATACCCTATAGGCCAGGGTTATTACATTCTTTCTAAAATATTCTTAAGCTCAAGATATCACTGTCACATCTCACATACAAGTCCACAATGCCATTTGTTGTATAGATGCCTAGCCGAGAAGAGAATATCCCAACGAAATCTTTCATGACATGTGTACCAAAGTAGATTTGTCCTGTCGATTTACCCCAATCCATGCTCAGATTGTAGCCCAAGTGTGGAAACAACTTACCGACAACAACCGTCTTTATTCAGCTGAGAGACAAAGTAAAACGAGACGTTGGCAAATAACAATTCAGTGTTAAAAATGAAAAATGAAATGGATCCTTCGTACATTTACTACTGTGGTGTGTTGAAGGTTGCTTGGACCCACGTCTGGGTCTAGGTTAACTCGATGCGCCTCAAAGTTGCGACGGCCAAGCTCCGCTCAGCTCCAAACGACATCACTTCGGTCTCTTGTAGTCGACATTTCACTTTCCACTTTCGACCCCGAAACCACTCACGAGCACTAGAAATGTACCAATAAAAATCATTCGCGACACAAGACCGATCATGTCCTCCGGCAAGGGCGCCCCCGACTTCCCAAACCTAGAAGCTAAGCTTCAAAAACCATCCAAACAGTCTGCCTTTGAGAAGCAGAAAGCAGAGGCCGAAGCCAAGCGATTACGAGAAGAAGCCGAAACTGCCGCCGTGTACAACGAATTTGTTAAGAGTTTCGACCGCGACGATGATTACGATGGCCACAGCGCGCCCGGCTTTTCAGCGCCTTCGCGCCCTCGACAAGGATTTGGAGGCCCGCCGCCTCCCTCAGGACCTGGTCGACGACACTTTGGCACCTCAGGACTAAAGAGTGGTCCGGGAAGCTTGGGGCCACCGCCGTCCACGTTCGGGAAGAAACGATCTTTCCAGGACTTTGCGCGGGCACCTCGTGAGAAAGGAGTACTGGGTTATGACGAGGGCAGTGGTAGTGGAGGAGCACTTCCAGCATCCAGAGCTTTTAGCACGAGTGATGATGAGGATATGGATGGCGCGACGAATCGAGCCGAGGAGAAAGCAATTGCAAAGCCTACGTTGCGACTGTCGAACATACCACCAGGAACCTCACCAGCTACAATCAAGGCGTTGATTCCAGAGAACTTGGTAGTTGATGATGTCAAAATGACTCCCTCCACCGGCTCTGCGGGATCAGAACGAAAGCATGCGGTTTCGATTGTGGTATTATCCCAGGATACACCTGCAAATGAGATCGAGGCAGCCGTCAACGCGCTACAGAACCGATATCTGGGCTATGGTTTCTATTTATCTCTGCATCGACATCTTTCCTCGACTGTTGCGAGTTCAGCAGCGTTGCCAGCCATTGGTTCCAACTCAGCATCCCAACCTTTTGGAGCGAAACCTGTCGAACAGCCATCAGGACCACAGAATGCACCCGCACAGCACGGCTTTCACAAAGGATTTGCGCCTCCAACCTCATACGGACCTCCTGGTGCTGGCGTCAACCGGTCTAACTTGTTACACGTGCCAGTCAAACCGCCATCAGACGTCAAAACCATTCAATTGATCAGCAAGGTCATCGAAGGAGTTCTCGAGCACGGTCCAGAGTTTGAGGCATTGCTAATGTCAAGGCCCGAGGTTCAGAGGGAAGAGAAGTGGGCGTGGATATGGGATGCAAGGAGTCAGGGTGGCATATGGTATCGATGGAGGTTATGGGAGATTATCACAGGTTCACAACAGTCACGACAGAAGGGCAAATATGTCCCCCTTTTCGACGGCTCGCATGCGTGGAAGGCCCCGGAGAAGAACCTCAAATTCGAGTACACAACTAAACTTGATGAGTTCGTATCGGACTCAGAGTACAACTCGTCAGACGAAGAGGATTTTGATGATGAGAACAAGCGGGAAACCGCAGATCCCGAGTCCGAGAAAACATTTCTCAACCCGTTGGACAAGGCCAAGCTCACACATTTACTGGCGCGATTACCAACATCAATGTCGAGGCTGAGAAAGGGCGACGTCGCAAGAATCACAAGCTTTGCGATTGCTCATGCAAGCCGTGGAGTTGACGAGGTTGTAGGAATGATCACATTCAATGTTGAGAAGCCAATTGCTCTTACTGGCGCAAATCCCGAGAAGAAACCAGACGTTAAAGACGTACAGTCGGGTGCGCAGGAAGAAGCGTCGAGGGAGGAGGGTGTCGATATCAGTGCTGCTAGCCTAGTAGGCTTGTATGTCGTAAGTGATATACTGTCGTCTTCATCAACAAGCGGCGTACGGCATGCATGGCGATTTCGACAACTATTCGAGACATCGTTAAAGGACCGCAAGACCTTTGAAACACTAGGCCTCATGGCTGAGCGGCTTAAATGGGGTCGTTTACGCGCCGAAAAGTGGAAGCGTAGTATTCACCTTGTCCTTAATCTTTGGGAGGGATGGTGTGTCTTCCCAGCTGAGAGCCATGAGTTATTTGTTCGAAGCTTCGAAAACCCACCATCATCGAATATTACCGAAAAGGAGAGTAACGAAGAGAGGAAGGGCAAATGGAAGAAGGTGGAAGATGTTCAAGCGCGGGTACTGCCAGTATCAACTGCGGTTGAAGAAGAGGATGATGTGCCGGGCGAGGCGATCGAGGAAGACGATATTATAGGGGAGCCGGTGGAAGAGGACGACGTTGAAGGAGAACCTATTGACGAGGATGATATCGAAGGCGAGCCGATTGAGGAGGATGATGTGGTTGGCGAACCAATGGACGAGGACGAGGCTGTAGGAAGTGAACCGCCACCAGCACCTTCAGAACAGCCCCCCGCTGAGAGCGGAAACAATGACCGAGAACAGGCGTCCAGAGCCGGACCACCTAGAAGGCGGATGCGAGCGGTGGACATGTTTGCGGATTGCGACGACTCGGAAAAGGAAAAGGGCGCATAACGATAGGCGAAGCTCGAGGATACCAGTTAATGAATTAAGCGTAACCGTTTCAATCTGCAAGATGGCGCAATTCAACGGCGCAAGACTAAAGCCAAGACCAAGACCGGACCAAGGAATCAGATGTGCTGTGAGTTGTTGTGTGACGCCAGGTCTTTGAAGATCACACTGAAAAGATCCAATATCAAAGCCAGTTCTGGAGAGTCATGCTCGACTAGGGGAAGCCGTGGCAAGAAACTAGGCGAGGATCTCACGGGAGATGAGCCTAGAACAGAGAGATAATGTAACGCTATTATGGAAAGGACATGGTTCTATGGGAACAAGTCTTGTAATCACTGTATCTTGGTTGGTTTAAGGCTTGTGATGTTTAGAGTCGCGCATAAGCTGAACCAGCGGGCCGTGCCTTTGACGACTTGTAAGTTATATGATTTGGTACTTATGTCTACGTCACGGAGAATGACAATACGAATGGGATCATCTTGGTGTGCATGAAGCAAAGACAAGGTGAGGAGGAAGAAAAAAGGGCAAAAGACTTGTGCATGAGCTATGATGGTGTTGAAGTGGCCGGGGCCTGTGAGCCAATGGAAACTTGCTCACCGGCCAGGTTGGCTGATGGAGCGAGCATACGGTAGTGGAGAGGCAAGAGAGAAGCGGCAAGAAGGTTAAAGAATTACGTTGGAGAGGTATTTTAAGTAGGTATCTGACTCTATCTGATACTCTGGTATTTTTTTAATATATTTTTTATCTTGTATTGGTGTCATTTGCTGGGTATTATACCGAGGCAGTATCGGCCGTTCAACGGAGGTAAATTGTCGGCTTCGGCCGATCAAATGCACTGCTCCGTACCGGCGGCCGGAAAATGGATGGGTTCATTCGTTTCTGTAAGGAACGGGGCTGCGGGATGAATTCGGTCTTGGCTTTTTGAGGTTGTTGTCATGGAAATGAAGTCATGTTTAATTTCAAGACGTTGAAGATTATCCGTCAAATACGAGTCTATATATGCACTCTATATAATTTGTACAGTTCTATTCCGTGAATACAATCGATTCCATCCCGACATGACCTGACAAGACATCAAATGATAGATGCTGCACCTCAAGTTTGGCTTGTCACTAGCGTCGCAATGATCTTGCTAATCAAGTGCCTCGCTAGGATTAGACACCCTTTTGGAGCACTTCTTGCTAGCCTAGCCTGTCCGCTGCAGCGCTGCAGCCCCCGCATGGTGGGGGGTTGATGCACCTTTGCAGGTAGAAAACCCGCTGTTCGCTTTTGCTGCTGACAACCTATGGATCCATGGAAGGTAGCGGCAGACGCAGGCGCAGGCGCTGGGTCCCTGAATTACAAGACAAGTCTAGTCAACATCGCACTTCCTCTGGCTGGTCTGTTCCGTTGGCTTTGTTTCACCTTCTACTTTCAACACAACGCCAACGGAAACCATATTGGGCTTCAATCAGTCACTCCTACAAGTCCACGTACACTCATAATTATCCTGCACACCACCGAGTTCAAGTACGACAGTATTGTATCGAATATCGAACCCCCACACCGAGATCGACGACTTGCGCTACAGCCGACGCAAACCTCATCTTTTGTAGCCCCTCGCTCATCGCGGAGACATTACAAGCCTTGATTATCGCCGAATAATTTGCGTCGCTTCACACGGATCCTCACATTTCCATGTCGAAATTCGCGAGAATCGCGTTCTCGTCGTAGGCTCGCTCCCGTTGCGGCTTTGCGCCGGCCACAATCCTTACAACCCATCCGTCTTGTTCCACTTCTGTCATCCGTTGTACATAATACTTCTCGGACGACCTCCTCACCATGCCTCTCATCAATGGAATAAAAATGGCCTGGTACGTTGCCGCTCGGCCTGGCCTGGTCGGTACCCGCAGGACTCGGTAGACTTGACTAACTCTTGACCTTGTAGCGAGCCTTGTATCCGGGGCCATCGCTCTACCAAGTGTACACACGCCAACGAGCGACTAATGGTGCCCGTGAGAAAGCCAGGCAGACCTCTAAGTAGCTGTCCTCATCCAGCCTCACGCCCATGCTCTTGCGGAAGGGTCACGGCTGCCATTCCTAAGAAACAACCCTGCCATTGTGGCCCTAGCAAAGGCGCCGAATCATCAACTATTAACCTCGAGAATGGCGACAGTGCAAACAGCTCTGCACCCCAAAGCCCTGCTAGCAAGACCCCGGGCTCTGGTTATCGAGTGCAAAAGACGAGTTCCAAGGGGAGCAACTCGAGTCGGAGGGAATCGGTTGACCCAACGGCTTTGCAGCGGATGGATCCTACAATGCTCAACATCCTACCTTCTTTTGAGGACGCCACTTCAAAGTCTGCCACACCCCTTGCTGATATGAACCCATACGGGAGCATGGGCATGACTCCTGCGGAAATCCCTTTTGGTCCCGTCATGTACCCAATGTTCCAACAAGTCCAAACCCCTATTCTGAGCCCGAATAGTTCGAAAACGACAATGGCCAACCATGCAGGTTCAATGACAACTACGCAAGTTCTGGAAGAACCAAGCCCGCCTGCACCCAAAGTCAGCTCCTGCTGTGGAGGAGGAAATTCCCAAAACGCGATCTCTACTCCTATAACACTCGCGTCTGTACCGAGTCCTCCAAAACCCAAAAAGAGTTGCTGTTCGTCGAAGAATGACTCACCCAAGACTGCCCAAAAGACTGATACTATACCACCTGGAGACTTAACCACGCCTAATAGTATGATGATGTCTTTTCCGGCACCTGTCATGATGCCTAATGGCATGTATGCCTACTATCCTCAACCAACAGTATTCACCTACCCACCTCAGTATGGATCGTATTTGCAGCCTCTTCAACCGGAACAATGGAGACAAGTCATGGCTACCATGACGTTTGCTAGCCAAGGAGGCATGCCGTCACCCTATGGTATGCCTGGTGCGACGCCATTCCAACCTCCGCACCCAGCCGCGGGCACTTCCCATCAATGCAGTTGTGGTGCTTCGTGTGAGTGTGTAGGCTGTGCAGCTCATCCGTATAACGAGGCGACGCAGAACTATGTGAAGTCGGCTTGGCAGAGCATGATGGATACAGGTTACACTCATGTCAACGGGCACAGCAACGGACATGTTAACGGCAGCGAGATACCAGCAACAAACGGCCACAGCATGAACGCAAACACAGCGGTTGCACCCTCTATCGGTTCGGCTGAGGGCACTGTGTCGCCAGTCGCCCCACAGACTCCTTCCGAAGCAGCCTCCGGTCTTAGTGAAGAGCAGGCATTGTCGGCTAATGACTTCTTCTTTGTCAGCTATCCATTTGGAGACTCGTGTGCAGGAGAGGAAGCGAGTTGCCCATGCGGAGATGACTGCCAATGCTTGGGATGTGTCATACATGGCAACAACGAGGCAGCAGTGGAAGTAGAGAGCCAGGCCTAGAAGGAATTTATGCAGGAACCGGATAATATCGGAGCGCTAAATTGCTCGATATCGCCCCCACGGGCATCTGTTGATGCCAGAGGGAGCTGATTTTCCCCCCCACCAGTCTGATGCTCTCAACATAACAGCATATTGAACAGAACGAATCTAGAAAACTATCATGACTTGGAGGAGCTCGTTAGATTGGAGGATGATATACCCTTTGTGAGCGAGCATAAGTGGAATAGCAAGGTCGCTGAGCGATCAAGAACGCTATAGCGGAAAAGTATAAAGAATACTATGTTAGAATACGTCTGTTACTTAAAAGTTGTTTGCGTATGAGGGAGTTTATTTTCCCTCTATGCCCGCATTGTTTGAGGTATCGTGAGAAAATTTAATGTATGAAATAAAACACACCTCGACTCGAATATAGACAGACAATGAAGCTACTGGTAGCGTAACGTTAAAGAAAAGCGGGGCGCACTGTACCATCCCTTGACCTCAAAATCTCATCTCTTTAAGAGCTTTGAACTTGTTTTAACTGCATGTTTCAATATTGTTCATCGAATTTGAATCGCATGTCTTAGTATCCAAATCAGTCGTCATATCTAACAGAATCAAAATGGGGAATCATGACAGGGTCCGCGAAAGGTCACCGCGCCGGGACTATGGCTCTCACAACAGACGGAGCCACGATCGCGACAATAAAACCAGCACGCGCTCACGCTCAAGATCACCAGCGCATGAACGATCAAAATTATCATCATCACGACATGAAGGACGTTTATCTGAGCCAAGTCATCGCCATTCATCATCCAAACATCATGATGGTCATCACCATCACCGCTCATCTCACAAACATCGGGATCATGCAAGTCGCAAACCAGAAGTCGCAGTTAAACTTCCGTTTGATGCCCGAACTTTGTCAAAAGGAGATTTGACTGCCTTTGAACCGCTTCTTGGCGAGTATCTCAGTGTCCAGAAGCAAAAGGACATGACACAAATGGATGACCGTGAGGTCAAGGGACGATGGAAGAGTTTTGTTGGGAAATGGAATCGCAATGAACTTGCAGAGGGATGGTACGACCCTGATACTTATGCACGTATCACCGCGGAAAATCCAGTTACAGCTCGACCAAGACGTGCTTCAGTGCCCAAGGAAGAAAAAGAGGAGCCCGTCAAGGATACAAGGAACCAAGGTAGCGAAGATGAGGATGATGACTATGGACCTCCCCCTCCAGGATCAGATCGCGCACGACGTTCCGGCCCAGGCATCCCCACGCTCCAAGATTTATCTTTACGTGCTGAGCTCGCCAAGGAAGACAAACAAGCATCCATCGAAGACATCCGCAACGCACGCAAAGCCGACAGGGCTTTACAGAAAGAACGACTCGATGAGCTGGTTCCCCGTGCCGAAGCTGGAACGCGTGAGCGCATGCTTGAAAAGAAAACAGCCGTTGCAGACAAGATGCGCTCGTTCCGCGACAAGAGCCCAGGCGCTATGGAAGTTACTGACGAGAAAGAACTCATGGGCGGTGGGGATTCACTAGACGATTACAAAAAGGCCAAAGAGAGAGAACAGCGACGCAAGACGGAAAGGGAGATTCGCAGAGAGGAGGTCGATAGGGCCAAGAGGGAGGAAATGGAGGAGAAGAAGAGGGCTTACATGGAGAGAGAGGAGGGTACTGTGAGTATGCTGAGGGAGCTGGCGCGACAGCGATTCGGATAGAGAACTCTCTTTCTGTCTCGGGGGTCTGAGGTTGTGGTAATTGGCGCAGTTTCTATTCGTGTATATTGCTATTGTTGGCGTATCTATCGCATATAATGGCGTTAAAGCAAGAGGTGGATTTTTCACGCACTGTGAACGCACATTTGGCCCACCACTCAGATCAAAACTCTTTTTTCCACGACATTCAACAATACTGACCGACGGCGCTTTGTCTCTAGAGACTGAGGTTTATCAGAGAAAACACAAGAAAAAGAGGACGGCATCCCAGGTCCAGATTCACACAGCTTACGGAATATCTTAGCTACCTACACCGGATCGCCAGAATCTTACTCCAAAACTCACATTTTTGGTCTACACTCACTCACCTTTAAACTACCGCCATCGCTTATCACAATGTCTGGAGAAGTAGACTACGGCTTCGGCGACCTCATGGACGACCCGGAGGATTACTGCCCACCTACTCCCCCGCCCACATCCCAGGTCTTCACCATGCAAAGTGGCAAGGCCATAACGTTGCATCTCGTCGGCGCCAGCCCTACTGAGGCTCATCATCTGTGGAACGGCGCAAAGATGATTTCTGATTTCTTCGAGGAGGATCCCTCACGGGTGAAGGATAAGACTGTTCTTGAACTCGGTGCTGCCGCTGGTCTTCCCAGTCTCGTCGCTGCTATCCTGGGTGCGCGCAAGGTCGTCGTGACGGATTACCCGGACCCTGATATCATCAGCACCATGCAGAAGAATGTCGACGAGTGTGACGAGACTGTCGAGCCTCGTGGTAGCATCGTCAATACTGTCGATGCCATGGGCTTCGTTTGGGGCGCTGACTCGGTCCCACTGCTGGCTCGCCTGAACCCAACTGACGATTCTCACAAGGAACGTTTCGATGTTCTTATCCTAGCTGATCTCCTATTCCGACACAGCGAGCACGGAAACATGATCAAGACGATCAAGGAGACCCTGAAAGTCTCACGTGAGAGCGTCGCCTACGTATTCTTCACCTCTTACCGGCCATGGAAGAAGGAGCTCGACATGGGCTTCTTTGATATTGCGCGCGAGCAAGGCTTCGAGGTGGAGCAGATTGCTGAGCGGAGACTCGACAAGCCTTTGTTTGAGAACGACCCTGGTGATTTGGATGTTCAAAAGACTGTCAAGGGATTTGCTGTGCGGTGGTCCGCCGAGGCGTGCAACTGAGGGATTATGGTGAGGCAGATAGACAAAATGGCTTTGGTATAGGGGATAGTGAGACTCTGCGAATCGGTATAATGAATGACGATGATGACAACAAACAGTTGATACTGGCGTGAAATCTCAATACACGCGAGGCGTCTGACTACGAATTGATATTCCTAACTGTTACGTTACTTGAACCGACATCGCAGATGCAACGAGCCGGCCGTAACAGTAGTGGAATTCCCCACATGGGTTTGATAAAGAGGGCTCGTAGCACGAAAGAAAGAAAACACCTGCCTTATTACCTGCAACCGTTTAACAACACTGAAACCCTTTTCTGCACATATCCGTGCCAAGTCTCGCTTCGTCTCGAGATACCCCGAAGCATCTCCAACATCTACTACACTGCCTGCCCTTCTGGCTGAAGAGTTGTCACAAGCCTTGTATCCCCCCCAGGTGTGTTTAGGTAGCACGAGAGAGGGGTTGCGGAATTCTGCCCTATTTTACCGGCGGTCCACCGGCTAGTACATCGTTCCGCGCCGCACCGCACCACCGTAAGCCGCAATAGACGACGCCGGTGCAATATCACATCATATACCATGCCGACTTCGCAGTACCTTCAAGATCTCGACAGAGACGGCTTTGTCGTCATCAAGTCGATCGTGGACATTGATAAGCTCGAAGCGTTGCGCGAGGTTAGCTTAAAGGCAACTCAGCTGGCTCGCGATGGACAATGGCCGTTTGTACGTACGGTCCCAAAGCAATTCCCCCCGTGGGACGCGAGCCAAGCGCGCGAGCACGGAATATGGGGCGTGCAGCATCTCATGAACCCTGAACTTCCAGGCCACGAGCTTTTCACCGAGCTGTACTTTTCTGAGACCATCTTGGATATTGTAAAGCAGTTACTGCAATGCCAAGATGAGCATCTCGTGATGGAGCTGTTCAATATGCTTGTTAGGCCAGAGAAGGACTTTGAGTTGAGATGGCATCGCGACGACATCCCTGCTGAGGCTAGTCAAGAGGAAGAGATGGAGCGTCTTGGCAAGCACGCCTACCATGCTCAGTATAACTTTGCCCTGTGGGAGGATGAGTCTCTCATCGTTGTGCCCGGTTCACATAAGCGCGCCAGGACCTCGACCGAGCGAGACGCTGACCCGTTTGCCAAGTATTTGCCTAATCAGCTCATTGTCAAGCTAGAGCCAGGTGACATTGTATTCTACAACAATAACATTCTGCATCGTGGCGCCTACAATAGTAGCAAGGAACGAATGACGCTGCACGGCTCAGTCGGTCACATACAGGGCAACAGTCTCCGAGCGAGGAACGTCTTACAACACGGAGTTGGTAGCTGGGTCGACAAGTGTGATTTTCAGCCACTCCTGGAAGATGATAGGCGAAGAGCTGAGGAAATGAGACAGCGTCTAATTCACCTTGGCAGCGAAAGCGGTCAGGTTGGTTACTCGCTCCAAGGCTGAACGGCTGGGGAAGAACGAGGTAAGACACCAGAGTTGCTTTGATGTCATACCTGGCTTTGGTGCTCACTCAATGAGGCGGGCCTCAAGTTATAAGAGGACGCGAGGGGCGTATTCGGCAAGGGGTGTTAAGTGACTACGATCTGTACTTGGGCACTGGCTCCGTGATCAGAGACCTATGTAGGTAGCCAATTTATGTTTGACAAAAGCAGTCATTCTGACCAAGACATGGGCTGCGTGCCAGTAATAACCAATGACTATTGTTGGTGTCTTGGCTTAGTATCAGACATTGTCTGAATCTGCTTGTATTACGAGCATAACACGATTTGAGCTACCTTGAATGACCTCAGTGTCACTGTGATATATCAGCCAGTGAACCAGATTTGAGTGGCTTGGAGTGGCAGACACGACAGAGGGAAATGGGAATTCACGGGGAGATGGCCGATCTCCCGATGGCCATCTTTTGATAGTCCTTGATATATGTATACGTATTCATGGGATTCTGAGCCGACCCCGCATCTTAATTACCCCGGATGCAAAGGGCATGTCGGATCATTTGGGGATCCCGGATTTCCAGCACGTAAAATGTTGAGTAGGCTGAACTTAATTATTGCCGGTTCAGGGCACGACATTGTTGAGGGGTGTAGCTGCCTGAACTTCCCAACTCACAAGGCATGGCATCTTGTGTAGATGCGAGTCAGGCAGGATGGCAGGATTCTGTATAAGTTTAACTTGATCAGGTCAACAAATGATACAGCGTACCGTAGCTCGGAGTCATCGACAAACTTTCTTCCATTGGACTCGGTAACATCCCGGTGGAAAGAAAAAAAGGGTGGGCTCGGCTTATACGCGGTTTATGATAGAAAACCCCACGGGGAAATGAAGCCTCACGCGGGGGCAAATCCCGACGATTGAGTGCCATTATCCATCACCCATCATCTAGCGGTCTGCACCTTCAGGGGGCAGCGGGCAGAGTAAAATACCTGCATAGTGGCGGCGGCATGGTGCATCAGACAGGACAGGGTAAACACCCATGAGCTCATGTTCCAATGCATAGCTCGGGAAAAGTCCAAGCAAGAGTCCAAGTGTACTGTAGAGAGACGAGGTTCTTGTCTCAGTCGCGTCTGGATCAAGATCCTAAATCTAGACTACCCCACACGCACCGACCACCAGTCCCCGCACCTCCATAAGTCCCCAGAACTCGCTTGTCGTGAGCTAAACCCATCCACCAGGCCTAAGCATTGAAGAATTAGCAAATACTAATAGCATCCTTCCATACAAATTTACTGTTGATAGTGGACGTTTGTGAACCGTTTTTGGTAATTGTGGCCGGGATGATTTCTGAAAGTGGCTAATCGTAAGCTCGTCTGCGGAAACCTGGTTCATCGGTTCCCCAATTCGAGTCAATTCGTTGTTCCCCAGCCAGACGCGAGCCATTCAGGCTGGTGTACTCTGTAGGACTGCTTGACAAAGACAAGGCTGGCTATTGTCGGCCATCCAATAAAAGTCTTGTCAGGAATGATTGATTCAACAAAGTTATGGGTAGACCCCCAACACGTCGCTCATGAGCAAGGACCCTGGACCTTGGCGCAGAGGCTGATCACCACTGTGATTTGTGATGGTGTTGTAGCTGCACGGGTGTGTTGCAGTTACGTGGAGGCGAGTTGCAGCGGTGGAGGGAGGAAAAGAAATAATGAGAATGGTAGCCATGGCTGTCAAGCTTTTGGCAAGATACGACGAGGACTGTAACTTGTGTAACTTGATACTCGGAGGGTATCACATTGGGCAAGCAGATAACAGATTTGCTCATCGTCTCCGATACATATCACAGCCCCCAAGCGTCTGTGTGATCTACCCGATCCCACCACTTGAGAGAACAGAGTTTGGGGGCAACTGAATGATTGTTCCGGTAATCTCGTTGCTTTTTTAGAGTCTCAGGTTTGCCTTGCCTACAGATATGTCTTGTTGTTTCGAGAGGATCAGCAGCGTGCCGTGGTCGTAACATGACACAGGATGCCTTGGTGATCGTAGCATAGAATGGCATGGGTACGTGATATTACGCGACTACGTCGTGGGGGAGAGGAAAAAAAGATAAACGAGGAACTATTCCTGGTGTTGCTCTCTTCCTTTGCTCCGCACCGGCCTCGTCTCCGCTTCACGCCCTAAAAGAGAAGCGATTTTCATTGGAAAAAGTTATCTCATGCGTTTTGATTCTCCAAGTAACGGCGCAAAAGGCGGCATGAGGAGGAAAAGAGGAGTAGCTTTGATTGGATGCGGAAAGGTTGTGATTTGTCGAGGATTGAACGAAAACTTATTACGTGTAGGAAAAAAGTGTAAGTGCAACTGGAGCAATTCAAGAAAAAGGAAGGCACTTTCAACAATGTGTGCTTCATCATTTGTACCTTCCGATTGCGTACAACATGAGGTAAGGGCAACCGCAGACCAGCCTGTGCAATTGACTAACACGGTATGATACCCGGAGATCGACCGACGATGATCCGGTCTCCAAATACCACTCAAAATATTAACCTGATAGAAGAGTTGGGAAATGAGCATTTTCGCTAAATAAAACGACGCTGTTTCCGTAAATGTTCAGCTCTTCGTGAACCACAAAAAATGCCAAGTATTCACTCGACGTCGGCGAAAAGCGACACCTACTTTGGTAACTGTAGACGAACGTTTACCTGCCGTAACCAGGTAGACTCGGGGGTTGAGATCCATGAAAGTTGTCATAATTGGCTCGGAAAAGTATTCTCTACTTGTAAGAGATGACAGACAAAGTGGATTCTGGCCGCCCTAGTGGTCTCCAATCCCCATGGGGGGCAGTCTAGGCTCCCCCCGCATGTACTTTACGGTACTTGGGTTCCATCGCTCGGGTAGTAGCCGCGGAGGTTCGGTATCGTTGGAATGCCCAGAAGGATACTCTGTACTGGGAAAGAACTGCAAGGGAAACGGGATTTCTCCTACGAAAGGACTTCTGCTTGCAGCATGCATACAGACTGTAAATATTTATATCATGTTGTCATGAGATCGATCACGATTGCAGTTTGAAAGCCGAGATTGATCATTAACTGTTTGCGATTAACCGTCCCCCCTTCCCACCAATTTGATTGCTTTGCTTTTGACATGTGCCTTGGTTATCAATAAAATCATATGTTCCTTCACGGTGGCTTACAAACAACAGTATCTTTCACCTTGCGACTCACTCTGACACATGCCCAGGGTGGCTTAGCAATTCTGACTGGGTGAGGGTTTACTTGGCTGCCCGTGCAGAGCTGTTACAATGGCCTGAATGGATGAGAGTTTACGGATAGGGGGGAATCATTCAGTGATGACGAAGGCTATAATACGTTGCAAGCCTCACTACACGCCCCCAAGACGTCGCGGCCTTGGCTAGGCTGGGCTTGCGTTGAGGTTATTTCAACTAACAAGAACAAGAACAAGGCTACTGGCACGAGCTTGGTCCTACCGTTTCTCTGTTTCTCTCCAAGCTGCCAGTGCCTTGTTGCCTTGCGCTGACCCGTGCTGGCGCACAGTTGTGTAGAGTGAGTAGGTAGGGACGGCAAGAATCCCGTCTGTTCCGTGCCCCTAGGATGGAATGTTTGAGTGCTAATCGTAGAGGCATGATAGGTTATATCCTGTCGTGTTTGTGGCATTTATAATTGATCAAAATCTTGGGTGTATGCTACATCGTTTATCGCTTTTTTGTTTTCTTTTCTTTTTGCAGCTGTCCCTGTCATTTTTCAATTCCGCTTTGTGGCTTGCTTGTTTTGGCGGAACCAGTGGCTCCCAGACAGATTCATTCCCCCAGATTGATGCAGGCGGGTTAGTTTGCCCACTCACACTCCCCACACTTTGTTCTCGCTTGAATAGTGTCAAGATTTTAATCACTTACGTACAAGACAACTTGAATCTGATAGGGAAGAAGAATCAAGACTATCTTCAGCACTATCATTCCGGATATTCTAACTGCTAGCATGTATGCATCTCGGCCAAATCTTCCCCATCTTATTCTAATCTGTTGATTCTGTCAACTAAGCTTGGCACCATCAGGAACACTAAGTTACGTTAAGGTAATGGAAGCACCGGGCATCCAAGTAAGTACCTCCTAGTACCGTAGCTTATCACCTCCAATTTCCCCGCCCTGGCCCTTGCGCCCGCGCTACGCCGCCATACCTTGTCCAACCTATATTCCGAGCCAGTGTTTTCGTCGTCTTAGCAGTCTCCGAACGACTTTACAGTGAGTTTGTTAGGGGACTGACTGGCTGTACGGAATCCTTGCCACACCATTCCTGATGGGCTTCCATGTCTCCTCTCTTCCCCTCTTTCCTTGGGCTGGCTTGGCTGGACTCTTTCGCCACGTCTGTTTCTCTTTTTTAATACTTACACCCCTGCATCGCCGTCTGTCTGGCTGGCTCGGCTCTTTCTGTCCCTCTCGGCGTATCGACGTGGCATGCTGAAGCTGTCCTACAGGCTACGCCTCGGTGTACCCGCCGACCGCCCACTGACAGAACTTTGCGGCGAGCCCTTTGATTGACCTGACATGAATCTAGACCCATTGACGCCTGTTTATCACAGCAGACTTGGTCACTGAATAACCTATGATTCCAAGCCAGCGTGCACCGTACCTTATCTAAACCTCTCCTTTCAGTGCTGTATTGCATTCTTACAATGGGAATCATTATCTCGATACTTGAGATCTCACAAATGTGCCATACCGTCATAAACCCACATCCACCGGTATCAGTGCCAGTCTCTCGGGTGTTGAGCCGGTGACTTAGACCGCAAACTCTGACACGCGCCAACCCATCTATTATGTTTTCCCCATTCTCTCCTCTCCTCTCCTCCATGCCCGGGGCAAAACCCCTCCTTGCTCTACCTATGTAATTCCGCCCTTCCTCTCTGGGTACCTGCCTGTCTAGTTTTCTCCTCTTCCACAACCTCGTTTCCCATCCACCCATATTCGTCCACAGATTACAAGGGCTAAACGTGATATTTACCGGATGAATTGTTAGACGACAAATAAAAGATCTGGACTTGATAGACCAAGGTCTTGGTTGGAATTTTTGAAAAATCGAAAGCAATATACATATTCACGGTTCGGTTCGGCATCATACCGAAAACATCGTCTCCCTCCTCCATACGGCGTCACAACTACAATCACAAGTTGACTTACAACAACCACAATCACCACCACCCAAAAGTTGACGAGACCGGAGAGACGGTACGGCAGAGTACTCATCCAATAACGTGTTACACTCGGCCAACCCAGGTATTGCGCCGTACCTTTTGATGTCGGCACGAGGGGGGAAAAGCCGAGATATTATACTGCAGCGTACCTACCGTAGGACACGAGAGGGGAAGCACTAAGGGGGCGTCTTCTGTTTTTTTGTATGGTTTGGTTTGGTTTGGCTTGATTTTGAGGCTTGCTGTCCGTCGTTGACCTTGTTGACCTTAACCTTGGCATCTCAACCTTGACCTTGTCCCCTCCATCTCATCCCATCCAGCTCCTTGGATTCATTCACTCTTCTTGGGTTAGACTTGGATGCTTGGCTGTGGTCTTTTTTTTCTTCATACTGGACCTGGACCCTAGTCACTCCTCCTTCCTTTCAGGCGCTGCCCCCCGTTCTTCCCGTCCACCCCATCCCCATCTTTCCTTCCCCATCCCCGTCTCGTCTTGTCTTGTCTCTCCCGCGGAAGGCAAACCTAAGACCAAGCCCAAGCCCAAGCCCAGGCCTCCACCTTGCCTTCCACCTTTCACCCTCCACACACTCCACCCTCCTTTACAACGTTTGTATTGTATGTACCTACCTACTCTGCTACTGCAACTGCATTGCGCTGCACTGTAGCTCACGGGCCACCGTCTATTTCCTCCTCCACATGCCATGCTTTACCCTTAACGCACCCCGCAATCTTCCTGCATCTATCTCCCCAGTTCCAGCTCCAAATCCCAAATCTGTGTTGCTCTACTCTGCTCTGCTCCTTCTTTTCTTCACTATCTCTTTTATCTCTCCTCGATATCTTTCACCCCACATCTCGATATCGAACATTAAACATAACTAGAAATCGACCAAGGACTTGTTATCTGAGCCTGCGTATCCACGATGCTTGCTATTCAGTCCATGGAAGGCCCTCCTCGGCCTCTTCCTGGTCCTCCTCCTGCTCTTGTAGGCCCAGAGTCAACTGAGGTTCGCCAGCCAAAGCCCAAGACTCTTCCCTGCAAGTACTGTAGTAAACGATTCAGGTTCGTTGTTTTTCTCCTTCATCGATGATTCCATTGTAGGCTGACCAGACTTTCGCCATGAAGACGTGTCGAACATGTACAGCGTCATGAGCGAACACATACCAAAGAGAAGCCGTTTTCATGTGGATGGGATCGCTGCGGAAAGACGTTCGGACGAAGGTACGTTATTCTTAGTTCCCCTATATTCCCCAGTCTCTCAGCCCGTCCCACCCGGTCACTCATATACTGTAACTGAGTCACCACTCACTCATCCACTCATTTCTTAACCTGTGTTATTTCATGACCTCTGCCCCGTTTCCTGTCTTTGCGAGCGCTATCCCAACCGGGACTTACACTTCACCTCAACTCTGTCAACACATATACTGACATGGATATAAGGGATCTTCTTGTTAGACACGAGAAGCTCGTGCATCTCAACGAAGGTAGCAAAGACAACAGTCGGCCCAGGAAGCTGTCGTCTAATACATCTTCAACCTCACATAAAAGCTCTATCTCTGAAGGCCAAACAAACACTGAGGCTATCGGACACCAGCATACCAATGTTTCACGGCCCCCGCCACCTCAGCAACCTCTGCCACAGCCTCAGGCTTATCACCATGGGCCACCTCCAGGCCCCCAACAAAGCCCCCACGATCACCGGGCACAACCCCGATCAGCAGCTTGTAATCTTGACCTATTATCCGACGCAGCCCTTGCGAGTTCAGTGACGCCTGTTCAGAGAAATGCTGCGCCAGCGCCTCTCCCACCACATTCTCCAGAATCCCGAAGAAAGAGCAGTTATGGAGAATCTATCGTTGCCTACACGACGGAACGCCCACGAGACGACCAACCTTTGGGATCTGGCTATGTACCTCAGCAACCACCTCCTGGGACTTATGACGATTACAACCCATTCCTTGACGAGTTTGCTTCTTCTTCTCACTTTTTGCCCCCAAGCTTCGAAACTGAGCAGCAAATGATGTACTCTCGAAGCCAAGGCGGGACCGCTCAGCGACGCTTATCGAAATCTTCATTTCTTCCGGGCCGTTTCCCGCCCATGCAGACTGAAGCCCGAGATCCTGCAGATCCTGCCTCACGAGGTATTGATGAAGCAGCGCGACAGTCTGCCCTTCGTATCTCTGTAGCCGACCATACCGTGATCAAGAACAGACTGGACGAATTTTCTGCCGTTCTACCCAACGATTTTGTTTTTCCTTCACGACATACTTTGACACGATTCTTAGAAGGCTATATCAGCGGGCTTCATGAGCATCTGCCTTTTCTTCATCTCCCCACTTTCTCGCCTGCCGAAGCCGCGCCCGAGTTGCTCCTTGCTATTCTCGCCGTAGGAGCACAGTATCGCTTTGAGAAGAATAGAGGCTATGCTCTATGGTATGCTGCCAAGGCTGTAGCCATGGAACAGATTCGTCGAAGGCGTATCTCGGAGGTGCATGCACTGTTGCCGACTGCGGCTGCTTACAGTCCTCACTCGACACGCCCTTCACCAAGTGCAACATATCGTCACTCATTCGCGTCTGCACAGTCCGAGCGGCCAGCAACACAGGATACTCACCGTGAACCTTAGTAAGCTCGCACCTTGATCAACTAAAAACATCTCCATTCTGACTATGCATCTAGCTCTCCTAATACCCCTCAAGCTCGGATTGAGACCATCCAAGCAGTTTTGCTTCTATTCGCCATCGGCCTCTGGGGCGTGCCAACTATTCTCCACGAAGCATTATCCTTGCAGAGTAATCTCGCAATCTTGATTCGGGAAGAAGGCTTGGTTGCCGAAGTTAACCAAAGTGTGGTCAACGACTGGGAAACGTGGATTCGACTCGAGACTGCGACACGGACCAAGCTTGTTGCCTACTGCTTCTTCAATCTCTGTAGCATTGCGTACAACGTGCCGCCATTGCTTTTGACATCTGAGTTGAATCTACTCCTGCCTCAAAGAGGCAAGCTCTGGAGGGCTGAGACGGCCTGGCAATGGCAAGAAATGCGACAGTCAACACCGATCATTGAGCTCACCTTACACGATGCCTTTTCACGACTATTCGGCCGGACAAACCAAGGCCTCCCGCAGCACCTGTCATCCCTAGGCAGTTACGTTCTCATCCACGCACTTATCCAACACATTTACTTGCTAAAACAGACATCTTTTGCGACTGGTCTACCATACAACATTCATCGAACCATGAAGCCTGAGGATGTTGAGGAGGTTTCGCAAGCACTGCGTGTATGGCAGACTAGCTTCGAGGATCAGCACCAGCTGAGAGCTGCGGAATCTGGCCACTACAGCATATCAGATTCGATTGAGGGCGGAACTCTGGATTACACGGCAACTGCCTTGTTACGACAAGCGTACATCCGACTCTATACAGATGTGACCCCTTCGACCGCGCTCGAGACTCGGGATCCGCTTTTAGTGGCGTCCGCCTTGAGTAGAACCCCCTTACTAGTACGAAGTCTAAGACTGCATAGAGCAGTGTTTCAAGCAATCCATGCCCTGTCTATGCTAGTAAAGGCTGGTGTCAATTACGTAGCCAGGACCAAGTCCGCCGACTGGAGCATTCAACACTCATGTAAGTACCAACTGGAACGTTATTCTTCGACTCGATCACTAACTGGGTTCTATAGTGTGCAATTTTGAGTGTGCCATACTGGTATCTAAGTGGCTTTTGACAATTGGATCAATTGGACCGCATGATGCGCCTGCTTCCCCCGAGGAAAAGAACTTGTTGGATATGGTGCGCCGGATGCTTGATGAAACTGAATTCGCTGTTCCTCCAATCGACCCATCGCTTTCAGGACAAAACGAAGCGCCATCAAGCGACAGCGCCAAGCTACGACAACTCGCAGTTGCGGTTGTGCGACTCTGGGCTGAGACTTTCAAGGGAACGCATATCTTTGAGATTGTCAAGGTCATGGGCCAGAGTCTCGACGCATATGCCGATTTGATCGAGAAGCCAAGAGACAGAAGTCCTCAAGTGCGATTATTGGAGCCAAACGTCAACTAAGAGGCATGATAAAACACTACTGGATGTTCCTAGCGATGGGACTGGAAGAAAATGATTATTGCGAATTTTGGGCGTCAGGGTTGGACATGGGTTTGACACTCATCTTTCAGGAAGTGTACACCAGGATTAGGAAAGCCAATGTGGTTATGATGATTCACGATGTGTGGTATATCTTATATATCAAGGCGTTTTCAGGCTGCGTCACAAGAGCCTTTGATTTAAGCATGTTGCAAAAGAAGGATGAAGCTGGAATTTGTTGAGCGAGGACAAGAGTCACTGGAGGCAGAGTTGAACATGAATACCTAGTAATTCAATACCAGTTGAGATCTAGTTTTTGATATAAATTTCCCTCTTTAGGTTTCTGATTTAACAATCTAAAACTTGGCGATGAAATGTTATTCGTGACAACTGCTGATAAAGAAGTTGCCTTCCCCGCAAAGTTGAATCTGATGTACGGTAAGTTGCGGTACTCCTTCCCGCCTTCCGCATGTGAGAGTGGAGGACCGAGCCGAGTGTGGGGGAATGAGTGGGTCTTTACTGGCATCATACCTCGGCACCTTCTTTAAGGTTGATCATGGAATGGTCATGAGGGACAAGTACGGACTAACGTAGGTACTGAAACTTGATGGGTGGCCCTGAAAATATCTAAACAACCTCGGGTCAAATCTCTCTCTTCATTCTACTTTCTTCTGTGAGACGGCTTAGACTATATAGACTTAGATATATAGAATCTCTTTTTCTCCCCCTATCTTTTACATCTTTTGCACTTTTTTTTTTTTTTTACACCTAGACAATCATCACGATGCCTTTTGCGACTGAACTCACAAAGCGACTGGGCATCAGAGGTTCGTATCACATTAACTCTATCCTCCACGACATCATACTAACTTCTACAAATCAGTGCCCGTCGTGCAAGGCGGCATGATGCACGTTGGCACCGCCGATCTCGCCTCAGCCGTTTCCAACGCTGGCGGCCTGGGCCTCATCACCGCCCTCATCTACCCGACCCCCGAGGAACTACGCAAAGAGATCCAGCGCTGCCGCACCCTCACCAAGAACCCCTTCGGCGTCAACATCACCCTCCTCCCTTCCATGGTCCCTCCCAACTACGCCGCTTTTGCCCAGGCTATCATTGACGAGGGTATCAAAGTCGTCGAGACGGCCGGTAACTCGCCCGGTCCTGTCATTACGCAGCTCAAGAAGGCCGGAATTATCGTTCTTCACAAGTGTACCACCATTCGTCACGCGCAGAGCGCCGTTAAGCTTGGCGTCGATTTCCTCAGCATAGACGGTTTCGAGTGCGCTGGTCACGTTGGAGAGAGCGACATTACCAACTTTATCCTTCTTAGCAAAGCGCGTCAAACGCTGGGCGTACCCTTCATCGCGAGCGGTGGCTTCGCAGACGGTTATGGACTCGCCGCCGCTCTGTGCCTCGGCGCTTGCGGTATTAACATGGGAACGCGATTCATGTGCACCGTCGAGGCGCCCGTGCACATCAAGGTCAAGGAGGAAATTGTCCGCGCCCAAGAGACCGACACAACACTTCTTCTTCGACGATGGACAAACACCACTCGGTTGTACAAGAACAAGGTTGCGATCGATGCGCTTGAGATTGAGAAGAAGAGCGAGTCGGGTGAATTTGCAGAGGTCGCGCCCTATATGAGCGGCAAGCGAGGAAAGGAAGTGTTTATCACTGGAGATGTCGATTATGGCGTAAGTTTTTTGTTTTACGCGTTCGATTGCGAGACAATTTTGCTAACTGATTGCAGGTTTGGACAACAGGGCAGGTTATGGGTTTGATCAACGATATTCCTACATGCGATGTTCTTGTTAGCAGAATTGAGAAGGAAGCCGAAACGGCCCTGAAAGAGAGACTCGCGCTTTTGGTGCCAGAGTCCAAACTATAGAACTAGAGTATACTAGATGTGCGAGATTTTGTTTTTAGAGCATGCGCAAAGATCTATGTTTTGTTTTTGGTAGTAAATACAAATGATGGGCGATTCTAGAGCATAAACAATCTATGAAAATATAACCCCTGTGCTTCTATGCCTGCACTTGTTCAAAGTCTTGTGTTTTGTGAAACGCATAGTCTAGTCGGTGCCGCTTCACCTGGTTTGATGATTCCGTCTGCTTCTGCGGTCGAGGTTGCTGAACAATGAGTTCTGGAACGCCGCGGTTTTCGAGGGACCATTCCTTTGCCTGGCAAAGACTCACACCCGTCTCGATGAGTGATATCTTGCCTCCAGGTCTTCCCATGGTCCAGCCTGCCGGCACGGTGCGTTGTCCTGGATCATATTTTGCGTCGTCGGTGAGATGGAGGTTCATTTCGAGGATCGCGCCGCGAAGACCGCAGTACACTGTATCCGATAGATCAGATGATTTGGCCAGACAATAGATCCTATCGTATGTTGGGCCGCCAATATGCAGTGTAGCATCGGGACGCCAGTAATTTCGTCTGGATGTACCATGCCAGTTACACAGCAGTCCAGCTTGGGGATCGCAACCCTGAGGTTGGCAGTCTGGCGCCCAGCCTTGCCGCCACATCTTGTGGTCGTCCTTTTGGCTGGGAAAAGGCCATTGTGTTGTGCATGGAAGAGCGCTTGTGTGATGATATGGTTTGGGGTATCTAAAGTCAAAGAGACGGATATCCGCCGATGTGTTACTGCCAGCTACGAAACGCTCTGTTCCGTAGACGAGGAGGGAACTGCCTGCTTCGTATGGCTGGAAGCGATCACGGTAGACTGCGTCTTGAGGTGAAGGAGTTCTGATATCCAATAGTCTTAAAGGAGGTAAGTAGCTGTTTTAAGTAGTTGCGGAAGAGAAACTCACCTGTATGTACCGTCATCCCACGTGCTCAAGAGAAGATTCTCATTTCCTCCCCTGACAGGCTCAATCGCTCGAACTGTCGTCTTCTCACCCATTCTGACATCAGTCAACTTGGCAGCATCATCGAGCGGCCTCGGATTGTTAGCAGCATTGGTGAAGTGTATACCCGTTGGTGTGAGTTGTCCCCAGCGCAGAGGGTTTCTGCTCGCACCTAAAGCGCAAGCCACGACATCTTTGCTCATGAATTTGGTGCTTCGTAGGAACGACGCTTCATCATCGGGACTTGTCTTTGAGAAGTCGTAGGACTCTATGGGAATCAATTCTGAGTTGTCTGATGCGGAGAGGTCATAGAGCATGAGGATAGAGCCTTTGCCGCTTGCGAGACGATTTGCCTCTGGTTGCCACTGTAAGGATGAGATTGAAGTTTGGCCCGGCGACTTCCTCATGTCAGAAAGACTATCTCGTAGTGGCCTATCTGTTCCCTTTAGTTGTCGTGAGATCGATGTAAAGTTATCCTTGCCAAATAGTATCTGGATATCTCCATTGGCTCTCCCGACAACAACGCCTGGTACCTCATCATTCTCTATGACAGATACTGCTGTGACGTCTCCGATGCCTCCTTTGTACCCATGAGCCTGGCCCGGGATCTGATGCCAAGTATCAGGTTGTCCGTTCACGGGCTTTATTCGCACCATGAGATTCTCACCCACGCCAGCCGCAAGAACATCATTCTGAAGTGATGATGAAAGCCGAGCGTCAAGAACAGTATGGAACAGAACCGATTGGCTTCCAGCTACCCTGCGGTGAAACCTCTCAGGCTGCTGCTTCTTCTCATGAAGAACGTTAATCCAAAATCCGCGCTTCTCCCAACAACGATCGAGATATGTCGCCCGATCCGCAATTGCACTCCATCGAGTATCATCATTCGTCGCTATTTCCAGTGAAGGAAATCTAGTTTTGACAAAACTCCGCCAGCCATCCTGTCTAACAAGAGAGCGAAGATGTTTTGTCAAGGCTGATACGTGCGCTACGTCACGAGCCGTGTCGAGATGCTCGACGATATCGAGAACGAGGTCATCTGGGAGACTTGCCAGAGATACCTTATCCATGGTTTATTCTTGGTTGAGGCGGTGAATGTTGTTGTATCAGGGGCATTTCGCCGAGGAATTTTAGATGGTTATGATGGCGTCTCTCTTTTTTTCAACGCCGCTTTTGAATGAGTCGGTAAGGTTTATCAAGGAGCAGAATTCGAATTCGGCGTTTCCATAAATTAAGAATTTTTCTAGATATTCTTGTTTACCTATGAAAAAGGAAAGAATGATTCGAAAGAAAAGAAAAGGGCACAAGAACACTTTCCTAATGAGTCAAGATTTATTATATTGCTTACTTCTTATTCTCATCAGTTAGTGCCTGTCTGCCTAGAATTGCTACAAAACACAGCGTCATTGCGGGTCTTGCTTGACAAAAATTGGCCTCCCAAGTCTTAGGAACCAAAAATAAGTGGTCTAAGAAGTATAGTCTAAGGAGCATAAACTGACCTACTAATTTTGTTCCTTATGCTTCCAGCGGTCAATTTTTCTGATATACCCTGAGGCTGAGATATCTTGCAAGCATTCCTCAACTATAGATAGGTATCTCATCTCGTAAATAAGTTCTGCATAAACAATGGTTTTTTTTATGTTTATTCAAGTTATGTACAGCAGCCAGTTTGCAATTTGAGTTGACAATACTGCACCCCAATCGGCCAAACAGAAAATCAATGAGTGTGTTGTAAACCATCCCTCCTTTGACAATTCAAGATACCTCCTTCATTAAGTCATAAAAACAAATAAAAGCAAATGGTGTATGCTGGGAAATCCTCACAAATCTGTCGCTGCCCTTCTTTGCATGAAGTCCTGTATTAATCTTGAGTTCAGAGTCTCCGTCAATGGGACTTTGAACTATCCAGCGTATTCACGCCGTCGGTAACGTATTAGTATCATGAATCAACATCATGCGTCCTGTGCAACTGAGGTAATAACTTTGCATAGTTCATGATGTGGCTCATCGCAAGCAGGGATATTGATATCCACCAGCCCTGAATGCCATCGTAATCTCGAATGGTCCTCCTGAATTCTAAGCTTACGCTTAGGTCCGGTTGGGGGCTTGTTCCTCGGTACTATCAAACCAACTTTGACCTAGAATCAGCTTCGCGTCATGTATACCTCCAGTTCCAGTATAGGCGACGAAGCACAGTTGACGGGGCGGGAATGGGATATCAGGAGATTCCCATTGAAGGTAAATATAGAGGAGATACCGAACAGGAGCTAATATTCCGTCAGGAGTAAGGACCTCTCGATAAATTGGTGGAGCTGGAACCAAGCAAGGTGGTTTCCCGGAAGCCATTCGGAGTTTATTGAGATACCCATGGGAAACGAAATTGACCTCAAAGTCCTCATTAAAAAGAACAGTCTCTCGGCATGTGTATTCATTCTCAAAGGTAAGCCTGACAGGGTAGCCTTCCTGGCCAAGGTCTGGGTCCAAGGCGGACGGTGGTGCCCTTCTTTGGACCTCACGGGCTGTCTCTTCCATGTGTCGTTCAAGTTCAGCCGAACTCATATTTTCCGGCCCGAATGTGTTCCACAAGTCTGCGGAGGAACTAAAAACTATGTTCTCGAAGGCAGATAGAACACTTTGAAGATATTAGAGGAGATGGGCGGAGGACGTAGTTTCGAATGCAGTACTCACATGGGGTCTGTTTGGTAAATAGTCGGCCTTAACTCTGTTGTCAGGTTTCCTTCATCTATACCGGATATCCCTATATCGGTAGCTTCTGTAGTAAAGGTCGAAGAAGGCAGGCCAGATGCTGGAGTAAAAGGCCTGGTACTGGTAGTCGAATTACTCCTCGGTATCTGCAGCGGTATGCGTGGTGGTGCTAGTCGACAACGTGACCGTCTATTGCCTGAGTTTCTCTCACGCTCTGCTCTTTTCTTTGATGTTTTGGTGGGAGTGACATCCTCAATCAAAGTGGACAAAAGCAACTTTCTGTCGAGTTCTCTTCGTGATTTTCTGTCGGGCTTCAAAGATCTATGCAAACTCATCGCCACCGCATTGGGAAAAGCACCTGTTTATTTGAAAGAGAGGTTCGAAAGTGCAGGGAAGGATATTTGAGGAGAAAAGAAATGGCGTCGGAGAGGCAGGGTAGTAAGAAAGCCTTACTTACCCAAGCTTCACAGCAGACCAAGAAGTGCTAGACAGGAGAATAGCTGGTTTCATTGGGCATGGGGAGGGGGGACATGCCATATAGTAGCCCTGGTTATTGCGTTCTGCAGAGCCTCACTTGAACAGGGGCGTATTGGGAGGAGACGGCCAAAGTGTTTATGTTGTAGTAGGTAATTTACATTGGGTACTCATGGCAGGTTGGCAAAACAACAAATCCGGCTGCCACTCGGTTGTTAACACGCCATCGTGGGGAATCTACCCTCGGATCCCTCCCTCTCCTATAGAAAGAAGTCATCATTTTCAACCTAACCTACTCTTCAGCTCGATTTCCGCTATATGATCATGCAGTCATCTTGTTTGGGATCCAAGGTATCATCGTGGTTGGCCGGATTGGCCTCGGAGAGAGGGGGCTCTGGGGTAGTTGATGAGAAGGTAAAGCGATAAGTGGAATAACAAAAGGGAATGGAGACGGGATGATATGGATTGAGCATGACATAGACGTGTCTTCCAGGTTGTTGTAATTGCCGTAGCTAAATCTTGACTCGGAGTCGACAATGGAAAGACAATAAACTCGAGGGATTCGAGTCTTTGAATTGGAATTTCCAAATCATCCCTTGCATCAAGATATCAGGCTAATGCGATGCGATGCAATGTGATGTGATGGGAAATGATGTGACGACTCAGCTCCTCACATGAAGGTGCCATCCTACATACGGCAACAGGAAGATGTGGGTGCGTTCTTTGTCTCAGCTGCGACCTCCCCATCTGGACTCAGAGCCTGATTCAATACATCTTATCTATCCCGGCAAAAACACTCCTTTCCCTACCAACCTTCCTGGGTAAGTATGCAACACTCCAAAGGGTCAGCCGATGCCCCTTTGGAAGTGGTTTTCTGTAATCCTCCTCAATATTATAAGATTCGCCTCAATTCCAGTTCCACAGAGTTCCATTCCCCGATGCCCGACTATCATGGTGTCGTTATTTGAGGCTCTAGAAATTCTTCTTCAGGCTTTGCCTACAAGTCCTGTATCCATCCCACCATTATTCCCTCCCACATTGGGACTGTTGATTCACTCATTTTAACAGCCATCTCTCAAATTTCTCAATTATCCTTATGTTAAGTTTCGTCCGCAGAGTCGTGTAAGCCTCAATCACTACTTGTCTTCCTCGCCAACTCAGCATTGACGAGCCTAACACAGAACACCGAAGAAATGCCATATGATTGTACTGGCACTAATAGTACCCTCGCCATCATAACGCATTGGGAGCCACTCACTGCGGATCAACCCTTGTCGAAGCGACAGCGCGAATCTCAAGGCCCATTCCGCATATATGCTGCCGTATACGGAAGAGGAAAGAATGGCCTCATATCAAACAAACTTGCCGAGAAACTGCGAATCGTCGACGATACACAAACCAAAAAAGTTCCTCCTGTTGTCTGTATTTCTTGTACGTTCGAAGGATCTGACCAGAACCTCGAGACCAGTCAAGTTCACGTCGTTCCTGGACTCCAGCAGGATCTGGTTCTAGGAGACGATACCGACGAACTCTGGCAAAGTGTTCACATCAGTCGCCCGGAAGAACCATTGCCTCGTCAGCTTAACACTCAAGAAGACTTTGAGAGAAACGGTATCTCGACTACAAACGAACGGTCCAAGGATAAGTTGAAATACCTTGTCAACCTTTATAGTTCCAAGACTCAACGAGACGTCTCCAACCCCAACATTGCTAACTCGGAGCCAGAAGAGATCCAAAGGCCATCGGAGGTCAGCTCCGAGTCATTGCACAGCTCAACTCTTGATAGCATCAGCAACATTAACTCAGACACCGACAACTGGATCATGGATTTCAGTTCCTTCCCACAAGTCTCTTATTTGGATACTCAGGATCAAACATGTGGTGCCTACTACAACGCCGCTGCTCATCTGGGCCGCACTCAATCCGAGCCTAGACACGAAGATTATGTCGGAGGTTGTAGTGGAAGTAGAATGTCACCCCTTGGTTCCGCGCCTTGTACTTTACGGTCATATTCTCCCATCTCCAACTGGTCCTTGGTAGAGAAAGAGCCTGGAGAAATGGGGGAGCAAGAAATAATACAGCAGTGTCAACACAGCGACTTCGAGACTCACCCAGGTCATCGCTTTTGGATCTGGGACCGCCAAAGGCAACTCTGGCGCCGGAGAGGGCGTAGCGGGATAGACGAGAGAGATTGGTTCACTGAATCGTTTCTTCAATAACATCCAATCCAAGGTAAGTTCTTCAAGCAGCAGATGATTGCAAGCTTAACAAAAAGGACAGGCCCGGTTATATGGCAGGCGTTGGTTGTGGTATATCTAATTATATAAGGTTATAGATTTTGTTTACTTTGTATGGTGATTTGTACACCAAATAGGCTATCGGTACTAATACTTGATTTTCTTTGTTTTTGCGGTTTCCAAGTCATTAGGTTAGCGACCGAAATTGAACATCTTTCACAGATAGCACAAAGCCAAACTATATTCGCATCGTAGGTAGTCTGACTATCCAATCACAGTATATGCACACAAAGTAAAAACGCCATGCACCAACAAATACGCCCATCTCCTTCCAAATGATGACGCCTTTCAATGCCTGTCCTATTATAACAAAAGATGCAGCGCTCGTACGCCCTTCTCAGCTACTGCAATATGCCAAGGCCGAACATCCATCTCACGATCTGTGACGCCCCTAGCACGGGCCAAAGTACCAAGACCCCTAAAGTAGCACAGCATCTCTCTTAGGAGAGGCTCGTATGCACGTGGGGTAGCCTCTGTATGGACAAGGTTGACTTCCATCACGACTGGAGGATCTTCAATCTTGATTCCCGTCCGTTTGATCAAGTAACCACTGGCAAGCGCAGGTCGTACTTCAAGAAGTGTAGTAGAGTTGCCAAACCGATGTGCAGCGATGGCGCCCCATGTTTGGTCAGTGGCATCGATCAAGAAAGAATCAGCGTCTGGTTCAGTGACACTCTCAGCACCTGGAGTAGCAGCCAGGGTATTTTCCCGCATAGGGGTTGCTGGAGTCGTTGTTTGCTCCGGCGAGACAATATTAGCCTGGGGCGTGGACACGGGTGTTGAGTAGAATGCCGAAGTTGCCGCATGAGGAATCTTTACGACGGGAGGCACAAGTTGTAGGGATGGACTAGTGTCAACCGACATCAAGATCATCGTGAAAGAATACTTGTCATCGAGTGTTGATGCTGCTTGCCACCACTCAACCTCTTTCTGGTCCATCGGTCCTGCTCTGGTAATGATTACTCGCCATTGAACTTTCCATATTGATATCATGCTCAACGTCGTCGCCCAGATTTCAGTTATGATGGCCGCTTTGTGCTGGGAAGCAGATCGGTCAGGGGTTCTGTTCCGCGTAATCGAGTAAGATGCAGTGGCTTGTCGTTGGCCACGGTTATCTGTCCATGCAGCCGTGATCCATCGACCATCAAGGCTTTCAGCGTAGCCCACATGAATACATGAGTTTTCGTGCATAAGGGATTGAGAAGGCGAGGTTGTCAATTTGAAGTCAATCATTCGAGGCGGAGGCTGTTCAAGCATGACCGCAGGTGCAGGGGTAGGGCCGCCATATTCAGGGGCCAGAAACAGCGTACATCTGTCGTAAGTCTCTACACAGAGTTTGATCATTTCTGCGGGAGTTGGAACAACTAGAGATGCCGTTGATGATATCAGATTCGACGACACAAGCTGCAAAACCAGCTCGTTCTGCGGAGATTCTTTGCGAGCTGCTAGGAGTTCACTATACTCGTCAAAGCAGCGGTAGAAAGCGGTGCAAGCTTCGATGATAGAGGCGGGATTGTCAGGTGAGTAGACGAAGTAAATGACCAGATTCTTGTCCTTGGACTTCAATTCTGATAGAGAGCTTCGGAGCACTTCCATGCTCTCCACTAGAGAGGAGCCATGACCAGTAACAGTTGCGTCAGGTGAGGTTGAGATCCTATCGACCTCATAAGGCAAAACGCCGTCGTCCCAGTCTCCAGATAAGGGCAGGTTGTTGAAGGTACCTAGCTTCAGCGATTCATATACACTCTTTGAGCGGCTGAGGAAACTTCCGACGTGATCTGGCATTCCCTTCCAGCCAGGAAATATGCAAAGGGCAGTGACATCCTTTGCGCCCCACGAAGGTGACAGTCCAAGACCTTCCCAGAAAGAGATAGATGACGGAAGTACGGATAGTTTCGTTTCCGATCTACGAACCTCGAGGTGAGGTACTGGAATCTGGTAGAGGTTGTTGGCCCGTAGTTGTTCGACATTGGTATCCCTGCCAGGTATCGGTCGGGGTTGCATGCGATTTGGCTGCCCCACGAGTGGTAGGTCTAGTATCTCAAGCAATCCTTTTAATCGTACCGCTGTGGCGCTTCCTAAATTCGAGGGAATAACGTTGTGAAGGAGCTGGAGCGAACTACGGGCAACGTTGAGCTCATGACCTTTCATTGTTGCAAGTGCAGCAGACTCTTTCCTGTGATCAATACCGATATCAAGTCGGCCAGTGGCAGCTTGTTCGGTGACAATTTGTGCAACCTCAACGAACTCGAGGTTAGAAAGTCCCACTTCTGCATTGAGAGGCTCCGGATCCGAAAAAAAGCGATGAAGCGGCAGTTCTGGTGACTCGGTCTTTGATAGCTTGGGTAGTTCGATCGCAAACTGCTCTTCAGTGGCATCGTCTATCAGGTCTGCCTCGCGCGATGTTGTGGCTTGCGAAAGTGCATCATCATCCACAACTGTCCGTTTCACGCTGGACTTGATCGGCGACATAGGGCCACCAGAGATTGAACTTAGGTCATCCGCCTCTGAATCGGCATCACTATCTTCGGAGAAGGATGCATTGCCGTTTGATTTTTGGGCATTTGTATAATTAGCAGACCCGTCTACGCCAGTCAAGCTTCTGATCAAAGACACACCAGAGAGGGTCTTGGAATCCGGCTTGATCTTCCCCTGTCGTTCAAGGTATTCATCTCTGGAAAGGCCTTCAGTATCACGCTTCAATTCCCCACTGCCCTGATCCTTTGAAAAGTCAAATGCACCACCGTGTTCGTACTTCTTGTTGATCAGGGGGATCTTAGGGTCAAACTCGACTTTCTCAAAAATGCTACTCTTGCGCCGAAGAGGGGCTTGAAAGGTGAAATTCTCCTGCGTAGGGCTAGCCAGAGAAGCTTTTACTCGCTTGAACACAGTATCTGGGTCAAAGGGGCTGGATCCTCGCTTGTTGGAATTTGACCGTTCAGTTTTGACCTTGTGGTTGATCTCATCATTGAGGGAGCTCCTGGCGTGTTTTAATTCTGGCTTCGCAAAAACAGGTTCATGAGTCTTGGGTTTTGACTTGATCTTGGGCTTTGGCTCGACAACTTTCTGGGGTTGCGGTTGCGTGATCATCGGCGGGGGCATCACTTGAGGGGGCATTGCTGGAGGGAGTATCGCCTGAGGGAGTATCGTTTGAGGAGGTATTGCTGGAGGGTGTATCGCTTGAGGGGGAGGGGGATGCGAAATTGGTTGTAAATCGGCCATGTCGATATCCATATCGTTGCCATCAGGTCCATCAAAAAAGTTGAAGTCGTCTTCTGTCACATCATGATCACCAAATACATCTCCACCCATACCGTTCATTATATCATCGGTATCGCCAATCAAGTTGCTGTCGCTTCGCTCTCTCTTTTGTTCATGGCCACCATCCCACGCATCATGGTCGACGTCAGCCATCGGTGTAACTGTCGGCATCGTGGCATCTGCGTCAATAACTGCAAGAGTTGGATGGTGGTTATTAGGACTGGAGGTTGCCCCGTCTATAGAAGGAGTAACGCCGAGGTGCTGTTGGATAGCGTCAGGAGGAGTCGGATACATGACACCAGCAGCGGCCGTACTTGGACGCCGTACTGATAGTGGAGATTGGCCGTTGAGACTTTGAGCTTGGAGGTTAGCAGCATTGACCTCTTTTGCGGCAGTATGGGCACGCTCGGCTTTTCGCCTGGAAACCCTCTCGTCCCTTTCAGAAGTACCAGCAAACCATCCACGAGCGTCACCCAAAGGATCGTGGCATTCCTCATGGCCACTCAGCATGGTATCTCCCACACGGTGGGTCGTCGATACCTCCAATGATTTCTTGCGAAAGCAAAGGGCTCCTGGCCATGGAACGGTGGCACGCAGTCGCTTCTGCTCTCCATCTACATCCTGCGAGGTCGGCTTCATGATGAGAAGATTGACCCATGAGCCCGCTTTAAAATTAGACGGATTAAGTCCACAATATTCGAGTGCTTTGAGGCACGAATGTTTCCAGAGTGAATCATGTGTGTCTGGGAAACTTCTGACGCTCAAAGTTTGTGTGTTCGGTGTCTGTGCAAGGCTCCGGTCCGCATCTCCGTTGGAAAAGCTGGATTTTGTAGCAAATACTCCATAAGGGGCAGCTAATATCGGACCGCTCGACGAAGAGGAATCTCCAGAAAGAACATCTTCCACCGTAGCCAGATTCTGACAATAAGAGAAGTAAAGACTGACCACAAGAGAACCTGTGGTTGTAAGATAAGTTTTGAATGTACCGATAACAGGATCGGCCTGCAAAGAATCCTTTTCATGTTCGTTTCTATCGGCTTGCAACGGTGGGATTAATATTGTCCTGTAGTTGAGAGGAACCGCCATAGATTGGCTGCAAAACGCAAATGTTATCACGGAAATTACTGCAATGATGAATTGCTCGTATATAATCTTGGGTACTGGCTGTGTCGTCTTGATGTCGACAGGCTGAGCCGGAAGTTGAACGCCTCCTTCAGCCTGAGTCCCTGCGGTGGGTGTAGGTGAAATTAGGGGGTTGCGCTGATGCGGTTCAGCTGGAGATGTGATCGCGGCCGTGTTTGTTGCAGCATTTTGTGTTGTGTTGCCAGGGATGCGGTTCTTCTGCAAAGCAGCAGGTTCGAGTGTACCCTCCTCGACCATTCCCAGCGTGTAGCCGCAAGCTTCAAGACTGACACCCGAGCCAAAACTGACAGCCTTGCTTGCTACATCTTTGTTGGTGATCTGGAAGATCCATATCGCTCCTCGGTCGGCGTCGTACGAGACTAACTTTCCTTGGTCACGAAGTGTACTTTGAATCTCGAGGGCGGATGATTGGAAGCTATGCGATTGGTCTATGGACGGCTCGTAAATGCGAAAGGCTATCGACGCGATGTTGTTCTACAGATCCAAGTGTCAGATGGTGAATGAAAGGGAATGTTTGTACCACTCACTATCAACAGAGTATTCGTTTCATATTCGCTGGTCTCCATTGCGACAGTTTCCTCGCCGCCCCGAAGTCGCAACCGTGAAAGCGGCTTAAGGCACAACGGCTAGGCGCAAGCCTAGATGGGCCCGGTACTTATCGTTGTCACCTTTAAAGGCAGTCGAAGGGAGGTTAACACGGGGATCCTCGAAATATGGTTGTTAAGATTGTAGTTGTTGAGGCCGTCGATTCTCCGGACTCCATCTCAACGAACGAGACACTGGTGCCGAGCGAGCAGCTCGGAGATGGCGCCGCGGGGAGCTTATTAGGTACTCGGTCGGTAAGATGAGTGTTGGAACTGTAGGAATTGAAATACAGTTAAGCCATTAGACCTATGTTGTGCTGTCTTGCAATTAGTGATCGGTGGGTTGATGTTCTGTATTAAATCGATGTTTGATGATATATTCGACGTCTGTCGCGATTCAGAGACTAGGCGAGATAGAAATTCAGTGGAGGTTCGTACGGGAGCCAGGGCCTCAGCTAGGATGGGGCGCCAGAAAGTGAGTAAACAGGGACGTTTTAGGGGGGTCCCTGATGGATGTTTGATGGAGGACGTCAGTTGCACTTAGGGGCCCTCCCCAAAGCGACTAGGTTTATTACGGACATAGCCTATTGACTTTCCGATAGACAGATAGGAGCAGGTGGCCCGATGGCCTGGGAGGTCCCTTCACCGAAGCCCGGTCACCGAGTTCACCGAACTTGGTGGGGCAAGCTTTTTCTTCACCTTGATTTTTTTCCAACTCCAATCCAGTCGCATCCGCTGGACGCAAAACTTACTACCTGCAGCACAACAACAACCTTTGTTCTTGCGATTCACCAAGAACAACGCCGCCATGAAGTTGTCAAACCCGGGAACCGTTCCCGTATACACAATCTCGGGCGCATCTTCAGCCCGACCTCTTCCCGACTGGCTTGCGCGACGCAGAAAGCGAAGTTTGAAGGATGATGCCGAATACCAGAATCGTGTCGAGCTCCTACAGGATTTCGAATTCGAAGAGGCCAGCAACTGCATTCGAGTCAGTGAGGATGGTGACTGGATTATGAGTACCGGCACATACAAGCCGCAGATTCATGTTCACAACTTATCTCAGCTGTCGCTGTCTTTCGCCCGTCACACCAACGCCCTCAACCATTCCTTTCAACTTTTGTCGTCCGATTACTCCAAGTCTATTCATCTACAAACCGATCGCCGCCTCGAATTCCACACTCCCATGGGCTGCCACTATGAAGTTCGTCTTCCCAGATACGGTCGAGACCTTGTCTACGACCGACAGTCCACCGAGGCTCTTGTGCCATCCGTCGGCCTAGATAGTGATGGCAAGGGTGAAGTATTTCGCCTGAACCTCGAGTTGGGACGTTTCATGAAGTCTTACCAGGTTGATGTTGGTGGCGACGATGAATTAACTGGCGGTGGTCTACAAGGAGGCATTGGAGTTGGTAGTGTCAACACTGCAGCCATCGCAGAAAACACCCACAATTTACTTGCTTTCGGAACTTCGATAGGAACTGTTGAGTTCTGGGACCCTCGATCCAAGTCAAGAGTTGCCATGTTGGGCGGTCATGACGGTGAAGTTACAGCACTCGACTTCAGTCCTTCAGGTCTTTCTATCGTCACTGGCTCGTCGACCGGCATGATGCAGATTTTCGATCTTCGACGGCCTGTGCCTCTCCTGAAGAAGGACCAAGGCTATGGATTTGCAGTAAAGAAGCTTATACACATGACAACGGCATCACAAGAAAAGAAGATCCTCTCAGCTGATAAGCGCATCATTAAGCTGTGGGATGAACAAACTGGAGACCCATGGACGTCCGTGGAACCTATCGTGGACATCAACGACGTTGCCTGGTGTAAAAACACTGGTATGATCATGACAGCCAACGAAGGCAAGCAGCAGCACGCATTCTTTGTTCCTCAACTTGGTCCCGCGCCCAAGTGGTGCTCTTTCTTGGACAACATGGTCGAAGAGATGGCCGAGGAGGTGCACACCGAAACATACGACAACTACAAGTTCTTGACACTCCCCGAACTGAAGCAACTAAGCTTGTCTCACCTTGTTGGAAAGACCAACCTGCTCCGACCATACATGCACGGTTACTTTGTGGCTTCCAAGCTGTACGAGCAGGCTAGGTTGATTGCTAACCCCTACGTCTGGGAGGAAGAGAGGACGAAGCGTATCAAGGATAAGGTTGAGAAGGAGCGTGCAAGCAGAATCAGAGGCACCAAGAAGGTCAAGGTCAACCAGAAGTTGGTTGACAAGCTTCTCAAGAAGCAGGAGAACAGAGAGGAAGTCGATACCAAGGCTGGTGTTCTTGGTGATGATCGTTTCAACAAGATGTTCGAGGATGAAGCCTTCCAGGTCGACGAGAATACTGGAGAATTCCGCTCCCTCAATCCAAGCACTATGGTCGAACAGGCAATGCAGCCTAAGGGCGCCAAGCGTTACCAGGCCAAGGACTCCGATGACGATCAGTCCAGTGACGAAGATATGGATAAGCCTGTCGCCGCACCCAAGAAGAAGTCCAAGGACGACGATGATGTTGTCATGCGTGTTACGTCAACCAGTAACCAGGGACGAGCCGTCAGGGATACAGCGCTTGGCTCAAGACAACAGAAGTTCGGGCGCGACAGCAAGGCCCGTGGTGAAGTTGTCGGCGAGCGACAAGTTTCATTTATCCCTGAGTCAAGGAGGAAACAGAAGGCGCGAGAGGAGGAGTTGCCCGCCGAGCCTCGAGATAAGCGAACTGGAGCTGCTCGACGAAGTGCCAGCGGTAATACATTTAGAAGGATCTAAGAAGGAGAAAATAGGCGCTTGGAATTCATTATCAAAAATAGCAAAGGCGTTATCGTTCAGTTCGTGGAGAAAAGATGAGACAGCTCATGCGTGGAGGGTTACTATTTATACATGAATGATACCCGGATCCTGTCCGTTGGAAACACCAGTTCAAGGCCGCGACCACCCGAATATTGTGTCAGACAACTTCCTGCGACCTTTCTCTGCCAGTGTCATTGCCAGCCGAGCCATTCTTGGCTGACACTTCTATGTTGCTGTCTACTTTCTTGCCCACTTCTTCTCCTTTCGCTTTGCCTTGGCTTGTGCTAGTCCCTTTTCGAGATCTTCAGGTCGGATTCTTGGTGTTGGGGGGACATCATCTTCAATCCGTGTACGGTTGCGATGAGTTGGAATAGACCCGTCCTTGACTGAAGATGGGAACTCTGTTCTTCGGGGTGTGAGAGCGGTGACAACCTTGCGGGCAGACTTTCTAAGCGTCTCTCGCATTGTCCATTCACGCTTCTTTGCAATGAAGAAAAGAGCAGCTGTAGAGACTGCGACGAGGTTAGCATATGTAGCGAGACAATACATTGGTAATACATACTACCGACTAAACTGACAACAACGACAACAATTACGATGGCGATCATGCCGCCTTGTGAGATAGAAACGGAGTTTCCTGAACTGTCGCCAGCTGCACCGGCATCGGTGCCAGTGTCTGCACTTGGGGCATCATTGTATACTTCCGATGCCAATGGGAAAGGGTCGGTTGTTTGAGACATTATGTTTGAATAAGGGCTGATTGCTGGAATTTGTTGTTCGAGAATATGCAAAAGAAGGCTCAGAGAACCTTGGATAGTATGGAAGAAAGCAACAACACCATGTAATTAAGATAGAAGGACCAGAATTTTCATAAGAATATAGCCATATTGAGAGGATGTGCATTGTATTTACATCCATGGATCACTTTTCTTTCATCCCCCACATAGGTTGCACCCAGCCCAAGCTACCCCTTGATACCGACTTGGCCCTCAACTCCCGAAGGTTCAAGGCGAATCGTTATTGGATCCTCATTGCTGGGCCGAGACTCAAGCACAACACAGGAACCGCGATATAGGTACATTCTTGGTTGTGATTGGTGATCGCCGAGCTCGAAGCGCTGAGCGGCAAAGCCTCAAACAGGGGTCCAACCAATAAGACAAGCGTATAAGCACCTGAACAACCGCAATGCTCGTTGCTCGTCACGCGCCAAAGGGTGATTAATGCAGGGCCGTTGCTTGTGCCCAAGGAATATTTTTCTTATGTTTCACAGTGATGAGCCGCTGGATTGGTCATATAGAGTCTTAGTCTGGGGTTTAAGTTGTAGTGCATGTGGGTGTTTGGAGATGGGTTTCATTCTGACATAGGTCGGTGATAGCAGCGGCTGGGATCAATATAGTGAGGGTGGTCTAAGCGTCTCTGACGTCCATCTCTAAGTCTTATGCGAAGCGCCCAGGGTCAGAAATAGGTCTTGTATGCTTCTCTTGCATTTTTCTGACATTGTATGGCCGACGTTGAAGTTTCGTCTATTTCCTTAATTTAGAGATAACCGCCTCTGCACTGCTTTGTCTTTAAGCGAGCTGTTTGACCATGTAGTACAATTTGAACATGAATAGATCATGATGGTCAGGCTTGGCATTGCAGGACAAACTCAAGATGCTGCCTTCATATGAAATAGTCTCTTTTTGTGAGAAGCTATCCCCTGCATGATCTACAAAAGTCCTTGTCGACAGGGTTTGTGAGACCGTGTGTGATTCCACTCGATAGTCATATTGAGGTTGTATTATCACAAGGAACTGTTTCCTCATTCCAAAGGTTCACACCGTCTTTGAAGCAGTCAATTACCTGATTCGTCCTTATACCTAAACATGCAAATTATGCCCAAGAGAGTGCTCTCGCGAGAGGAAAAGAAGACACCATCACCTAGGCTTACTGTGTACTGAGTATCTAAGTAGGTAGGCATGAAATGGCGAGAGGCGCCTTTAGGTACAGAAGAAGTGAAAGCAATAGATACGAAATAAGGTTAATTTATGCTTTTCAGACCAGACTCTTTTAAGTCTATACCATAAAGGCCAAAGATCAAAGGCCAATATTTCTATTACCCACCAGACGCGGCAACTGGGATGGGAAAGCAGAGTGGCAGAACTGAACTAAACAGATAAGGAGTCAAATGTTAGAATTACGACTACTGTACAAAACAATGGTATCGGCATAAGTTTTTCGTTACTCAAACGACTGCATGTTGTGATGATAGTAGGAAGTGAAGAAAGGCAATGGCTACTCGAATGCGCCGGCTGCTCTTTCCATTCGAAAGAAAATTTACAGACTACTCGCTGGTTATTCCTTACTCTACACACCCACCTTTACCTCACCATGATTGAAAGGGAAGCTGCACAGCGGAAACTTTCTCAACTTGCCAGGCAGAAGGGGCAATGTTGTGGAAAAGGAAGGCTTAACAAACCAGGCAGCATCCTCCTCTCATCCAAAACTCTTCTTCTTCTTCAACAAATCCATTCACTGGAAAACTCTCTCTTCTCTTCATACTCTGTCACATTGGAGTTCTTCACGATCAACCCCATTTTGTTGCTCTGCATAGATCAAGGCCGTCTTGGCCTATGATAAGACAATGTCCGCTTCACCAGCATCAAGGTCTCAGAGCCTGGGCCAAGATACCAACCTAGCATCATTCGGCCATAACAGAAATAATAGAGATTTCGAAAAACTTCACTCCATCATCCCCGACTCTCAAGTGACATCCAACTTGTACGCAAGCCAGATTCCTGTCACATTCAACCACAACGAAGATGATAGAGATTTCGAGAAACTGCCCTCCGTCATCCCTGATTCTCAAGTAACATCCAATGTGTACGCAAGCCAGATTCCCGTCAAACGGTTTTCCGTGTCAAAAGAGGACGTGTCGATATCCAACATCTCTGAGGGTTTCTCCTTTGGTGCAAAGAAACCACCTCGTCCTGGACAGTTTTCTGAACGGCCTAAAATTGACCAGTCTCAGCCAGGTGATGCTTCCAAGTTCTTCAACTCGACGGGCGCTCTTCCGCGCATTTCTCCTCCTAATCCACCACGTCCCCTCAACATACAGATCCCTCCTCCTAGTCCACCACGCGCCCCTAACGTACAGAGTCCTCCTACCAACCCACCACGTCCTACTAACGTACGGATGCCTCGACATCCACCCTTGGATCTACCCGAGATCGGACTAGTTGGGAGACAATCTTCCCCCCAGGATTCTCCTATTCTGTCTCATCGAGATATCTCAGTCTCTCCTAAGCAACAGGAGCGACACTCTCCAAAGTCTCCTCGAGAGGGAACTCCTCGGAAGATTGACGCTGGCCCTGTGTCTTTGTCTGCTGAAAGGTCTGAGATTCCCTGTAGGGATAGGGCTCCTTCTGCTAGACTACACGCGCCACCCTCAAGAACCAAAGCATTCTCAAGCTCTCCACAACCTTCTAGAGTGGTTGAGTCGGCAGGAACACCTCGGCATATACAGGACAAGAGTCGTCTCGAATCTTTCTCGTCTAACGAAAGTGGTAAGATGGAATTAATCACTTCTCGGGGGTTATTCATGCTAACACAGTCATTAGCACGCAATTTTGAGCATCTGAAATTTCCACTTCCACACATTGTCCAGAATGATCCAACTCACCACGGTGTTTCATCTCCGAGTACTTGCGGTGATCTGGAAATGCCTGCTCCGCAATCTCCAAGGACTGCGAGACGAAGTCGTACTTCAGGTGGTTACTGGTCCAGGCAGCCGACTGCAAGATCTGATCACTATAGAGACTCGGAGAAATATCACGATCGCCCGCAATCCAGAGAAAGCAATGTCTCCAGAAAACGATCGTCGAGGCGAAAGGATCGGTCACGAACTACAGTAGATCCTGAGCGAAAGAAGCTTGCTATGCAGAATGTGGCTCAACGCTGGAACGAATGTATCCAGATTTCTGAGGCTGAACGTATCGAGGCAGCCAAAGAGATTGCCCGCCTTGAGGATGAGGTTCACAGTGCAGAAGAAGCCTTGGAGATGTCAAGGCAGCTCATCTCTGAGAAAGACGCCGCAATTCAAGAGCTAACGGATCTTCACAAAAGTCAGGAAGAAGAAGGGTCTCTGATCGAAAAAGAAAGTCAGAAGCTTCTGAACGAGGTCGAATCTCTGCGTTCAGATCTTGCCAAATCCTACGAAGACAAAGCAGCGATTCATGAAAAATATCGCAAGAATCGAGCCAAGCTCAACGAAGCCATCACTGAACAACAAGATCTTTTCAATCGATCCCGTGCCCGCTGCGAGGAAATCGCGGAATTGCAGAAGGACAGAGAGAAACGTGATATAGATGCCAAAGCCGTCGAGTTGGCTCTTGAGGCTAGTCGAAAGAAACGTGAGGAGCTTAAGAGCTGTGTCGAGCAATTTCGAGCTGAGACAGAACAAGAGGTTCAGAAAAGTAAGAGTTCATTCCTTTGAGCGAACACACTGACTAATTATGTCCAAGAAAACCACGCCATCGAGAAGCTGAAGACGAAGCTTGAGCATCAGCAACAAGAACTCATTCGCGAGAGGGCAGCAGCCAGTGAACTTCAAAAACAGCTTGAAACGGAATCAACTCTGACAGATATGGTCAAAAACATCCATTCTGATCTTTCTACCCTGAAAGAAAATAGTAACAAACACAACGAACGAAGTCAGAATCAAGACAGAGCGGCTAAATGCCTTTCCGAAAAGTAAGCTGCTGTTACACTTACTACCAGAAAATCTGTTAACAGCCCAGACTCGATCGCATAAGCGACCACCTGAATTCACACATCGAGGGACAGATTACAAATGGAGACGTCAAATCAATGCTGGAGAACTTGGAAGCAAACATCATTACTCGGTATGCATTCCTACATATCCTCCAGCTCTTCCACTAAAGATGTTCTAGCTTGGCGTCGGAAATATACAGTGTTATCTCGTCACAGACAAATGCAGCAAAGACTGCTGCGTGTTTTCATGAAACTGTCCACGGCCACTTCGAAAAACTACATAATAACATGGCCGAACAGCAAAGCACCCAGTCTAAAACCCAGCGGTGGTTCGAAGAAAATCGACGGGTGTTCGTCGACTATCTAGACGCCATATCTACCAAGACTGTCGAAACTCAAAGGGCTTGCGAAGAATTGAAGAACAACTGGGTCGACTTTTCTGAAAGTAACTCCATCTGGAGAGATAGCTTCAAGGACAATTTGCACAACGAGATCATCCAACAACTTGAGAATCGAGAGTCAAAGATTATTAAGCTTGAAGAGACGCTGCAACAGGTTTCTCTTGAATGGTCTCGGAAGCTTGAAGGTATGAGATCATCTATGCTCGAAAACGACCAACAGTCCGAGAAAGGTTTACAAGGGGCCATCCGTGAGGTCAGAGAGACTCTCGACAAACGGTTTCAGGAGCAAAGTGTTGCATCCCAGAACGACATCTCCAAATCGGAAGCCATCCGCTCCACGATAGAAACGCACCTTGAGCAAGTCCGACGGCAACTGGAATCGGTTTCATCAGGCGATCCCGAGTCCCAACTTCTACGCGAGGCGTTGCTTGAGGAACGCAAAAAGACTTCTGGCCTACAAGAACATCTTATCAAATTACAAAGCGATGCTGGCACCAGCAGTGAACTTTGTCGAAGAGAACGCGAGGACTTCAAGGCTATGGAGACACTCAAGAGTCAGCTAGAAAGCATGAGTGTACGAATGCCTCGTGTGGAAAACCTGAACACCACATTCAACAAAATGATTGACCTCAATCAGATACTACAATCAACGGCTTCCTACTTGAGCAAAGAACACAATTGGGTCAGGGACGAGTTAGCTGCCAGACTGCAGACCATCACTCCCAACGAGTCACAGGAGAGCGAAGTCGGAACTGAGTCGAGTTACTTCCAGGAGCAGCGTTCTGAGGAGCCACGCCCTGGCCTCCAGACACAGGATATTGGCGGAAAACGCTCCAACAATCTCAGTGATGTTCTAACACTCGATGTCCATACTCAAGGAGAGAGATATCGCCGCAGGGTTGTCGTCGCCAGTCCTGCAATCGAAGAATCGTTGCCAGCTCCTCCACTTTCAATTGCACAAGAGCAACAAAGGCGCCGAGAGCCCAGTGTTGCGCGGCCCATCCTACGACCAGCAGCTGCATCAACGAAAGAGGCCGATCCTCTCGGGACTGCCTTGAATCACGACCAATACAATCGGCCTGTAATGGCCAGAGCGAGCTCGGCTGCGAGCGGCACCAACCCAGCTATGATCGAACAAGTTCGCACAGGTTTGATGCCAAGAATGGGGAAATGGGATTTGCCCTCCATAGAGGACTTTACTAACGAGTCTGTCTTGGATGATACGGATGGAACCAAGCCAAGCAAAAAACGTCTCACATATGCCGATGAAGGAAATGACACTGCTCCTACTGCGAAAAGGATCAAATCAGAAAGTCAAGCTGAATAAGGAGACGGCACATAAGCCACAGCTACTTCAAGCACACATATACCTCAAGAAGCAATGCGACTCATATACTTAACACAGAAACAGACAAGGCGGGACATGAGGGGCCAATATTGCACGATTCTACCAATCTTCAGTCGACCAAAAATTTGAGCATATTATATGTTTACCAACCCCAGAAGAGGAACAGGCAGGCACGCCTATGGAGCGGCCAATGATGATTCAGTTTGGTGATTTGAAGGAGGCAATTTGTGGACGGTGATGGGATGTGATTTGCTCCGTGGTCTGTAATTAACCGATAGACATAACTCAAATACAAAATGCACAGAAGTATTGGGATCTGATCGTTAAATTCAGTGGCATGTCAGTGCAGCCATGTCGTGAGGATATAGTTGTAATCTATGTTGTACATGTTGAGTCGCATCTGTAGAGCGAGGATCCCGGGGCCCAAACTCCAGCAATTCTCTTTTGTGTAGTGTTACATGGCGCGTAAGTGATGCGGCCGTCGAGAGAGCTATTCTTAGCTCAAGCAAGAGATGGAGGAGTCGAAATTCTTGTATCGATAAG
Source organism: Fusarium sambucinum (assembly GCF_050947815.1). Classification (NCBI taxonomy): domain Eukaryota; kingdom Fungi; phylum Ascomycota; class Sordariomycetes; order Hypocreales; family Nectriaceae; genus Fusarium; species Fusarium sambucinum. Next base: position 7,839,138 of record NC_139293.1, on the reverse strand, counting down.
GTATCGTCGAACGAAACTGGGTGGGCGGCGTTCATTTCCTCTTTTTAGTCTCGAGGAACAAGACCTTCTTGCGCACTACAATTAAGTACATTAGCTAGTTGTTCAGAGTGTTATGGATTCGTATGGTCGTACCGATGGGATCATATTTCAACATGCTCATCATGGGTGCGGTTCTAGGACGCTTGAAAGTGTAGAAGAACCCAGTCATGGCCATGGAAACGAGGCGCGCATGCACCAAACGAGCCTTGGCTATAGAGGAATTAAGTCAGTAAGAGGTTTTTCTGGTGAATAAATGCGCCACTGAAGCATCTGGAAATCATGCATACCCTTCTTTGCCATGATGATTGACGATGATCTGATGGCTTGATCTTCCTATACCTCAGACGCTGTGAACGTACATAGGAAATTTACGGATCCAACGACGTTGGTCGGAACCCGGGAAAACATGACACCGCTACTATAGGGTGACCCATGTCCAGATCTCGGTGAGTAAGTTCGCTGGAATTCTCACCGGGAGGGATTGATTGACGCTTTGATCGACCAATTGGAAGCTGCATATTTGTTACCTTATCTGCATGTTAGTAGTAGTTATCGGTACATGATGCAGAGATCCAACACAGTTTCAGCAAGGATACCTAAACGTGTATAGATCCGAGACCGGTGCACTTTATTGTTGAACCCTTGTACAGCGTGTTACCAGGCACGATATCGGTCGGGCGATTTCTCTTCTCTTATAAAGCGGTATAAAGAGCTAAAACATTGTAATCACCCTTTATTTTCCAGGAGTTATTTGTAGATTGTACGACACCATCAGTAGTTACATGTTGATTTACCCGCCGCGGCTGACATACCTAATCTCAGCTCCTACACCCCCAACAAACAACATTTCCCCCCTCATTAGGCTGGACAATAATTTACCTTGACTCCGCGCTCAGCACAACTGTGTTTCTTAGGCTCTTCATCGCTGTACGGCATCGCTTGTTGTGTCGGGTGTCATTTGCGCAAATCTTCGAGTTCTACTCAGTCATCAACTGCCTGACTTGGCCGCCGTGGGAATAAGCGAGACGAGGCTTTGACGATCCGATATCAACTGTCAACTTTCCACTCTGAGTTGTCGCTTGGTTTATCTGGCCATACAACAAAATAACTTTTGTTTCTCGAGGTAGGCTTTCAGATTTCACTTTCTTCAAATTTTGTGGATATTCATTCTTCAGAGTCACTTTCTGGCAGTGCTCACTTATACTCTTTCAACTGCCGGTTTCAGCGACTAACTCATCTCTGTGTTCAGCCTCTCAGATCCCCGCGCCTCCACAGCTCCAGCCGTGAAACAGTATAAGACAAGGCAAGAAGATCGACTATGTTGTCACGTCGAACTCCCGTGGCATCAGTCCGTCTCGGACAAACGCTGCGATGCCAGCCGCTTCTAAACTCGTCGCGAGTGACTCTCAGTGCCGAGACAAATGAGTCTGCTATCAGTGGACAGAGCCCCGCTATCTCAGGTACGTTTTGTCACAAGAGAGCTTCCATTGTGGATGATGGAAGACTTTTCTGTGTACATTTTTTATTCCCTCAACCAACCAAATTCTTTATTTCCAATCTGTACATCTGCAGGGCCGGTCCGGTCCCGTTAAAGCATGCCCCCCGCAGAGCAAGATGCTCTTCAATAGAGGCAAAGAGAGAAAGTTTATCTGATACCAATTAACAAATCTGGCGCAAGGCGAGACGTTCTATTGGATCTCTTATAAACCCTTCCTATTTCTTATGTAACTGCAAGCGCTGTACCCCTTGTTCCTTTTTTCTTTTTCGAAAGTCATTCTCAGCTGCCTTTTTACATTTTATACTCGAGCAAGACCCGAAAATCGGTGTTGTAGCCCCGAGCTAAACTCCGGGATGGTCTCGGAAGCTTCCAGTATCGGTCATGTTCTCGGGATGCTCCGAAGGGTTTCTTTCGGACAAAGTGACCGAAGACGATACCATTCAATGTATCATGAATTTGATGTGGCTGCAGTCATATGAGCTATCAGCTTTCCGCTATCATGCGGAATCAATATCTGCTGCTGAGTCTGAGCCTGAGACTCCGAGTTTGTGTCTGTGTCTTCCGGGGTCCCGGCTCCGGCCCTTGGAATCCCCAAATCTGCCCCCCATTTTCCATGTTGGAGGCACCAAACCAACATACCCTGGCTGCATAGACTACCCACGCACTCTCTATCCCTCTCCACGTTCCCCCCCAAAGCGTCATCCGTCAGTTGACTGGGCTGAACTAAGCTGAGGCAAATACAATTTGTCCAGTCTTTCCGTCATGGACATTTTCCTGCGCCCCCCGGATTCCTGCCCGTTGAAAGTCAGGCAATTTACAGGGCATCATGCGCTGATTTTGGGGAACCCCCGTCACTTTCTGACCTACCTACCTACACTACGTACCTACATCTTGAGGCTTTTGTCAGTACAAGAGCACTGGGGATACACTACTGAGGCTATGACCATGACCATGACCCATGCATCCACCCCGGGTCTCCATCCGCCCCCCAGACGTGGACGTGTTTGCGATGTCGATGTGCTTGTCTGAGTGGGTAACGAAGGGTTTCGGCCTTCTCTAGCCTTTGATTTCCTCTTCTTTTTGCCTTGGTACATGGGCATTGTACCATGTGCCCGCATGAGTTTAGTCAATGGATGGGTGCTTTCTATCTGTCTTGCCTATATGGGCGTGTCCCATTAGTTTTTTCTCTTACTCTATCTCTCTTGCTCTAATATTTGTATCCGGCTCTGCCCTCGTCTTTTTTATTTCTTCTTCTTCAGTTCACGATACCCTTCTGACACTTACACCTGTACTTATACACAAGTGTTGTCTTGGCGTATTAGCCTTCTCCAGTGTATGCCTCTCTCTTTCTCATTCTCTTACACACACCGGGTTCACCATCCTTGTCTCATCCCTCTTTCCCCTTGACACGGGCTTCAGCTCAGGCCTCAAAGCATTGACGTTTTTACTTAATTTGGATACTGTTACAAACTGTACAGTAGTACAGTACGACCAGTTCTTGCTAACATTTGGCTTTTTTTAAACATATATAGTTGGTCCCCGTGCTTGGAGTAAATCTATTACTACCGCATCTACCCCACGACCCTTACTCGCCTCGACTTGTACCCCGCCAAAAAGTTCTACTGCTCGTCACCCCCACTACAACAACTACAAATACAACCTACACCTACAGACCTCATCTTTTTCGACATATTTTGCCAAAATGAGATTGACTACCGAGAATATCAACCAGCGCGTTGTCGCCGCTAAGTATGCCGTCCGTGGCGAACTTGCTGTCAAGTCCGAGGAGTACCGGGCCAAGATCGCGAAGGGCGATACCGGCGACCTTCCTTTTAAAGAGGTTATTTCTGCCAATATTGGCAACCCTCAGCAGCTCGACCAGAAGCCCATCACCTTCTTCCGACAGGTCGCCAGTCTTCTCGAGAACCCCATCCTGCTCGAGAACGAGGAGGCCCTTACCAAGCACTTTGGCTACAAGACCGATGTCATTGAGCGCGCCAAGTTCCTCCTGAGCAAGATTGGATCCGTTGGTGCCTACAGCGCCAGCACTGGTGTTCCTGCTATCCGCGATAGCATCGCAGAGTTTATTGAGCGTTAGTTGTACCGTCTTTAGATGTATATGATGTCTTGCTAACCACTCCCAGGTCGCGATGGCTTCCCTGCTGACCCCGATCACATTTACCTGTCCGCTGGTGCCTCTTCCGGTGTCAACACTCTCCTTAACGTTATCTGCGCCTCTCCTAAGACCGGTATCCTTATCCCTATTCCTCAGTACCCTCTTTACACCGCCACCCTGTCTCTCCTTGACGCCACCGCTGTTCCCTACCTGCTCGACGAGTCAAGGAACTGGGGTACTGATGTCGATACTATCCGCGCTTCTTACGAGAAGGCCAAGGCCGACGGCGTTGATGTTCGCTGTATCGTCATCATCAACCCTGGTAACCCCACTGGTGCTTCCCTCCCTGAGGAGGACATCCGCGCCGTCCTCGAGTTTGCCAACCAGGAGAACCTAGTCGTTATGGCTGATGAGGTTTACCAGACAAACGTCTTTGTCGGCAAGTTCCACAGCTTCAAGCAGGTCCTCTGCAAGCTCCAGAAGGAGAACCCTGGCAAGTTTGACGGTCTCGAGCTCGCCTCTCTTCACAGTGTCTCCAAGGGTATGGTTGGCGAGTGTGGCCACCGTGGTGGTTACTTCGAGCTTGTCAACTTCGACGCCGATGTCGAGGCCCACATCTACAAGTTCATCTCCATCATGCTCTGTGCCCCCGTTATCGGCCAGTGCATCGTCGAGTTAATGGTCAACCCTCCCAAGCAGGGTCAGCCTTCATACGAGCTTTACAAGAAGGAGTACGACGGTATCTTCTCAGGTCTTCAAGAGCGCGCCACCGCCCTGCACAAGGCTTTCTCCCAGATGGAGGGAGTCGAGTGCGCCGAGCCCCAAGGTTCCATGTACCTCTTCCCTACCATTAACCTTCCTGAGAAGGCCACCGAGGCTGCCAAGGCAGAGGGCCGAACCCCTGATGAGTTCTACTGTATGCGCCTCCTCGAGGCTACCGGTATCTGCGTCGTTCCCGGTTCCGGTTTCGGTCAGAAGGAGAACACCCTCCACTTCCGAACAACATTCCTCGCTCCCGGTACCGAGTGGGTTGGCAGCATCGTCAAGTTCCACAAGGAGTTCCTCGACAAGTACCGATGAAGCAACAACATCGATCAGAAGGAGTTGTGATATCGGGAAAATGCCCCACTGCATCTATCGCGGGCCCGATCCTGTGGCGGGGTCCCCAGAGGAGTTTCAACGGTGCGGAGCCGAAGATTCGGCACTGCGCTGTGACATGACCCACGGTGTGCGGATGAGAGAGAAGAAAATAAGGCGTCGTTCGACGAGAAATTGCATTGCATTGTTTAGCGTACTAGTCAGTATTGGATAGACAGAAGTTCACCAATCTAGCATTTTTATGATATGTAAAACCGGGACCAATTTGGAAAGTGTATCAGAACTCAATTCTGGGGTATAGACACACCATGCTGTCATGTTGCTGATCTTTCGATGTCTGTTACCCTTGTCTGCATGCGCAGGTACAAAGGAGCAATAGCTGGGGTAATCCGATTCTCGTTTCTATAACATCATCCAACGCACATGCGACTAACTCCACAGTTGTCACCTCGGTGTGGATGGGGGTAAACATCAGACCACTTTTGGTGCCTCACCGGGACCCAGCCAAATCTATTACCGCAATGGCCTGTCTAATTTATATCATACAGTCAAGCAAATAGGTAAAGGCATGGGATTCGTCTTCTTCTAACCCATTTCCTCCCCCACTGCGTTGTCTTTCTTGGCATGACATTACCAAATACCAGCTTCCTCATCCGTCTCGCACATTTATGCTCTCTCGCTACCCCTCAGCCGCACAGCCTGGCCGTACTTTTGTAGCTTTGTAATGAGCTGATCGCCCTGTCGCACGACGTCTTGGTATTGCTTGTTCTTGTCATCGGGGCGGTTGGTCTCGATAACACCCTTGCCTGTCACGCGGTCGATGGTGCAAGGGATACGACCAGCAGCAATGAAGCGGGCGAGGTCACTAGATCGGTAGAATTAGCTTGTGTTTGTGCATGTGATAGTGGATAGTAGCATACCGGTCGAGGAAGTCAACAGTAACACCAAAGTCGTTGGCCATGCTCTCAAGGCCGACAACACGATAGCTTTGCAAGAGCTGCTGGTAAGCGCGAAGTCGCATCTCCCGGATGAACCAGTTCTTGTGCTCGTGAAGGTAGCGATCCTGGTTCAGGAACGTCTCCTCAACGTTGGCCAGAGAAGTGAAGAAGGCCTTGTAGTCGCCCTTGTACAAGCTGCTGACGAGCAAGGCCAAGGGGCTAAAGTCAATGGCCATCTCGGCTTCGGGCTGATCAGTGCTTGAGCCCAGTGTGGTCAGGTTCACGGCAGCGGTGGCCGTCTTAGGTGCCTTCGTGCCGGCAGTGTCATCAGCACCTGGGCCGGCACTGATAGCGCCGCTAAGAGCTAGCAGCTTGTCTTCGCCATCACCAAGAATTGCCTTGATCTCTGGTGCGTCAACAACCTTTGACTTGAAATCGACTCGCTTGAGGGAGACCGAACCAGCGAGAACGGAATACACAACGAGGTTGGAGTAGGTGCAGAGCTCGTAACTGGTGAAAGTAGAAAGAGAGTCGAGGAGCAACGGCGCAGCGAGGTTGTAGGATCGAACGGTGAGCAGGTGCAGGCCTTCGTAGGCCTTGAGGCGGTTGCGGCGGTCCCAGTCACCGCCTGTATCGACAAGTCCCCTGGCGCGCTCAACATGCTTCTTTACGAGAGGCTTGTCGCCATAAAACAAGCCCATGCGTATTATAGCAAGGACTAGGTCGATCTTGGTACCGAGGATACCCGTCTTTTCGAAGAGGCTCTCATAGGCGGCGATAGCCTTATCCTGTAGGGGTATTAGCACAGAGAGCTCGAATTGCTACCAGGCCATAAAGATCTGGGAGGAATAGACATGCCTTATCTCCCACTCGAGCCCAGAATTCTGCTCGCTTGCCTTGGGCGGCCATGACCTCAGTATCTCCAGCTTGCTCTACAGCGTCATCCTCCTCTTTCTGGATCTCTTGTAGCTCACGGTCATTGTCCTCTGTCAGCTGGTTGTAAAGACCCTCATCCCAGGGGAGACTGATGTTGGCAGCAGCAGGCTTGGTGGCGATCATTCCAACAAGGCTCGACTTCCTGCTAAGTGGTCGGCCGGGAGCAGAAGCGCCGCCCTCGCCAACCGTGTTGAGGACGCCATCGAGAGGGTGAGCAAGATATCGGTAAAGGGGAGCCATCTTGTCCTGGGCGATGGCATCTTGGAGGGCCTTGACAGCAGCTTGTTGCGCATTCTTAGTAGCGTAGCCGTTTGTGAGGGTAAAGACATGCTGCGAAAGAGGCAGCAATGGCCATTTGGCGTACTGGGGGTCGGAACCCATGATGACGGTGGTGGGTGGTCGTCGAGTATGTGTCTAGTTTAATGCGCAGAAAGCGATATCGGGTGAAGCTTTGTGGCTCGCTGGGTGTGACGGTATTTACTGTTGATTGTTGGTGATGTTGTTGTGTTTGGAGATGGATGACGAGAGAAGCTCAGAGATAGGTCAGTAGAGCTTGGTGTTGTATGGCATGGGCAATGGCAGGCAATTGGATGGCAAGGCGACTGTGGAGTGAGTGGCCCGGGCGGTTGTTGCAAGGCTCCAGCGGGACACGCACTGATTGATGTTAGTACCTTGACTGGTACGTACCGAGTTCAGAAGATGTATTAACAAACCACTAGCTGAATATCATGAAATATTCATACCAATTTGTTTGACAGTTCCATTGCCTTTCTAGAATTACCTAGTCAAGTTACACAATGTTATACTGTCAATTTGTAACTCAATCTTTTGATGCAACCTCCCTTTGACGTTCAGGGTTCCCGTTGGTGATTTAATGTGCCGTATATTAGCACACCTTGCCAATTGAGAACACACAGTTGATATCACTTAAGTGAAAGAGTGATATGTTGAGTATGAGAAAACCAGTGAAGTTACTATCAAATATTTGACAAGACCGCAAAGCATTGAAAATCACCCATCGTTGTGAACAAATCGCCAAGCCGAATCACTGCAGGGTAGATGCATGGCCCAAGCGCCTACAGGATAAAGTTGAGATTAGATAAGTTCTTGAGGACTTCACATCTCACCCTCCAATCCTCAAACTTCAACTTTACATTCGAAATTGCAATACCGAGAGCTCGACGGTGGTAGAAATCTCGTCGGAAAGAACCTCCAAAATGGTCAGAGACTCGGATCGCGCCGAAGATTATGAGCGCAGCGGCCGTAAACGCCGTGCCAATGACGAACCGCAAGACGATCTCCCCCAGCCATACAATGCCAAGTCGCTTCAACCAGCAAAGCGACGCGCCCTCTCTCCTTCCGAACAGCCCCGGAAGTTGAAGCGTCCTGGTGCGCGCGCGCGTATCTCAGAAGCCGAGCGAGAAGCTATCCGACAGCGCCAGCTCGACAGAGAACGAGAGGCTGCGGCGGACGACGCTGCCGAAGCTGAACAAGAGAGAATTCGAAACAACAGCGATCTCGTGCGACAACACTACAACAATGTACCGGAGCGCGGTCGCGACTGGAGAACGAGGGATAGCAAGATCAAGGGATTGCGCGTTTTCAACAATTGGATCAAGAGTTGCATCATTCAACGATATTCACCTGACGAAGATCATACCCCTGGTTCGCGCGAGGCTGGACGCTCTAGTGGTAAAGATCTACTTGTACTCGATATGGGATGTGGAAAGGGCGGTGACCTTAATAAATGGCAGCAGGCTCCTCAACCGATTCAACTCTACGTTGGTCTGGACCCGGCTGACGTGAGTATCGAACAAGCTCGCGATCGCTACAGAACTTTGGGCAGTCGTGGAGGACGAGGAGGACGAGGAGGTCACCGACGACCGGCGCCCCGCCTGTTTGATGCTCGTTTCCACGTCAAGGATTGTTTTGGCGACACCATTGAGAATCTTGACATCATCCAGCAAGTCGGCTTTGACCCTTCACCCATGAACCGCCGAGGCTTCGACGTTGTCAGTATGATGTTTTCCATGCACTACGCTTTCGAATCCGAAAAGAACGCGCGCAACATGCTCCGCAACGTTGCCGGAGCACTTAAGAAAGGAGGTCGATTCATTGGCTGCATCCCAAACTCTGATGTTCTGGGCGAGCGAGTCCGCAAATTCAATGAAGAGGCTGCTGCTAAGCGTGTAGCCAAGGAAGAAGCAGAGAAGAACGGCGACGGCTCAACAACCCCGCAACAGACAGAGCCTGAGGATGGCGAACTGGAAGAGGGCGAGGAGGAGCCAACGGCTGAATGGGGCAACTCTATCTATCGAGTGCGCTTCCCTGACAAGACACCAGATGATGGTGTGTTCCGACCTGCATACGGTTGGAAATACAACTTCTTCCTGGACGAGGCTGTGGAAGAGGTTCCTGAGTATGTCGTACCGTGGGAGGCTTTCCGCGCTCTTGCCGAAGAATTCAATCTCGAACTTCAGTTCCACCGCACGTTTCCTGAGATCTGGGAGGCTGAGAAGGATGACCGAGAGTTAGGCCCTCTGAGCGAGCGTATGGGCGTACGTGAGCGTGGCGGTGGCCCCTTGCTCGTATCTGATGAAGAAATGGAAGCTGCTAGCTTCTACGTCGGCTTTTGCTTCTACAAGGTCTAATCTCTTGTACCGGTATAGGAAACGGCATTATGGATTTGGCGTTAGGGAGCTTGTCATGTTATATATATAAGAGGGGTCGCATTGTACTAAGAGCCTATCAAAAGAAGAAAAGATGATGTTATTACATTTATTTGTGACCAAGCTTATCATTGGAACTGGGTATCATTTTCTTTGTAAATGGGAAATAGAACTCCTTCTCATGCAATTTATAAGTGACTTCAACAAAACCATGACCCATGCATCCGACTGTATCCAAGCTTGCTGTTGCAATTAAAAAGCGTTGGTTGCGCGCCGCCAGATTGTCAATGCAGCAACACCCGCACACGCTGTGGCCCCAAGTGCGATATACAGGCTCGTTCTATCGGGCCCTTCTTCACTGCTCTTAGGAAACGCAGTGCTAGGGTTTGTAGCAGCATCTGCGTAGGCTACAAAAAGCTCGCTGATACTGCCCCAAGTGACACTGACATGCAGTGGGAGGCTCATGTTAAGAGAAGAGGTGTACTGATCTGGCTGAAGTTCGCAACGTTGGTTGGTTTTATCCTTGTCGGCCTTGAGTGCGGTGTAGATAGAGGGAAGCTCATCAAGGTACGGGTACTTCTTTCGCAAGTCAACAATATGAGAGAACGAGTCAGGGTCCGATGAGTCGTATGCGTAGCAAATGAGATCGCAGGCGTCTATTTTGGCACGGTTCTCGAGGATTGCAGGTTCGAGTTCACCAAGCTCCTCCAAGATAAGATAGACTTGCTTTCCTCCAGGCAACTCAACACTGTTTACTGCGCGGCGGGGTTTGATGGTCGGATGGTACAGACCATAAAAGGGTCGGTTGAGGAACGAGTCCAGGAGAGCAGATTTTCCTGCACCTGATGCACCAACAACGTAGCAGAGCACTACATTTCGCTCGACTCGGCCAAGACGACTTCTCCTCTTGCGAGGCTTTGTGATCTTGAGTGCAGCGGTAATGGAGTCCTTTGGATTTGAAGGCTCAAACCCAAGGTAGGCAAGGTATTCGATTGTAGTCTTGGGTTCAATGAAAGTCGTCATGCTCCACTGAGCAAGCCAACCCTGCAGAGTAACGTGGCCAGCCTCGTTTCTCACAGTTGAGGATGGGAACGACGAATCAGTCCAAGAACTAGGCGGTCCCGGAGCTGGGGCAAATAGAGCCTCCAGTTCCTCATCATTCAGGCCGCCATCGTTATCCTTGTCAAAGGTCAGGAACAGGTCTACAAAGAACCTATAACCAGCAGGACTCAGTTCAGCAGACGAGTATTCTGGGACCTCAAACTTTGGCCGGATAAACTTATCTTCAAGGCTCAGACTGTCGGTATAGTGAAACTTTCGAAGAATGATCCAAATAGTCTCATGGCGTCCCTTCTCAGCATAAAGCTTGTTCAGTTGCAGAAATCCTGGCAGGTTAATTCCTTTCTCCATATCAGAGGCAGGCAACGATTTTGAGATGCTGAGCTTGATGTTGTCCAGATCGTCAGTAGTTAGGGGTTTATCGAAACAACGGGCTTGAAAGTCTCGCATTTCCTGCTCATTGAGATGGCCGTCCTGGTCTTTGTCGCAGAGGTAGAAGATGCGCTTTAAAGCATTGATACACAAGGGCTTGAGATGACCTTCCTTGTAATCGAATAGAGGAGCGATTGGGTGGGTGACGGCCTTTTGGCAAAGGAAGAATACTTCGTTCACGTTTCGATGGTCGCGGGCGCTGGTACGGATGCAGGAGTCTACCTCGCGAAACTCGGCCATGACAGGTAACAGTTCCTCTTCAACTACCTGCGGTGTGGTACCCTGGCCGACCAGATCGGATTTGTTGGCGCATAACACGACGGGAACGTTGACACCTAAGGATCGGAAATACGGCATCCAAAACAGTGCTACCCTTTCATAGCTGTAGTGGTCTGCGTAAACAAGAAGGATGACATTGCACTTTCGAATCTCTTTTCGCAACGTCGTCCGGTCTTGTGGGCGGGCTGAGGTATCGACGATGGTAGTCGAGACATTTTCAGGCGTACCGATGCTCGGTGGGATGGTGATTTGAGGAAGGACGGGCTGAATCTTGTTGTTGACAAACTGATCTTTGACGAGAGAGGCGATGAGGCTGGATTTACCAGTGCTCTCGTCGCCGCAGACACAGATCCTAACTGCACAAGGGAGGTTAGTCATTGGTTTGGGTTTCTTATTATTATGGTTGTCGAGTAATGATTTGGCAAGGGTCGGAGGTATATGATGATGATTATAGGGCGTTCGTACCAGTGGACATGATGGAGATATTATTGGAGTTTTTGGTCCGAGTATGTCGTCATTAAGGTTCCATACCCAAGAGGGGACTGTGGTCTGCTGATATCGTGGGTTCGGTCGTCGATCGTGGGGAATGAATCGTAGTGGACAGTGGCAGCGGCGTTGGGGTAGTGGTAAAGGGAAAAGTGTTGAGGAACAATGACAATTGTGTAAATATATTAAAGAGAAGAAGAACTTGATAGAAGCAAGATGGTGGAAGAGGATTGATTATCAGGTGCAGATCTATCAGACCATGTTTCAGTTGAAAATGGAAACAATACAGCACAGCAGTGTAATGCAATGCAATGCAAGACAAGACAAGACAAGGTAAATAGTGCAGGCGTCAAGAACACAAGTAGATGCAGCTAACTCAGGACAGGTACAGAGCTAGGATGGTTGTGGTTGAAAGCAGAAAAGAAGTGTTGCGACGAGCAAGGATTGGGCGGTTTTGGGGACGATCAATTAAAGATGCGTCCCTGCCCGCCTTCTGAAAGTTTGGTGTGTTGTCATGTGTGGAACCAACCACTGTCGCTTCACAACTCACCGCACGAGCCTGAATATACAGGGAATAAAACACTCCACACTCATCTTTCTTGTAATATCTCTGGATGGACCTGTAATTGAAGTTGGGCGCTTATTCGAATCATTATATGACTTGATTTTATATTTAGCCTAAGACCAAGTTCAGGTTAGTAGTCATTCACACTACATTGCTTCGTTCAGTAATCTTGATAGGGTTCCCGTCCCTGTTGAAGCCTTAACACCACATTGAATCCGCTTGAATTACACGTCACTCCATTGAGAGGCCAGGAACATGTTTGTTGGATGCAATTGAAGGTTTATAAACCATGATAGCTTCCAACCACTGCCCAGATACTCGGAGTATCCGTCGTATGTAGACCAGTGACCAATCAATGCAAACACACCATGAAATTCCCTCCTCGGCAGTAAAATATATAAAGCTCAAGATGTTTGGGGGTATCGGTTCTCTGCACCGAGCGATACGCCATTTCTTAGCCCGAAAACCCGGGCCATTGAAGCAGTCAACGAAAGCCATTCCGAAAGATCGACGGCAGATAGAAAAGAGTCCAGGTCGTATCGCGTCAACATTTATGTCACCTCCACGTTGACTTCTGGAACCCTGCCCGTTGATAGCGCTTTCCCCAGTTCTTACCCCACACTATCGTCTGCGCCTTCCTGCGCGCATAGTCCGATCCAGGTCCAACATCCGCTGCTCAAATACTCCTCGGCTGTTCCCTCCCAGCCTCATACTACAAGTCAATTCACCACCAGTCCGATATCTCACTAGAAGTATCTACCCCGGGGGTCTCTCTTCCCACCTTTGTGACGTACAGCACCTTCCAATTTCGACTCGGATCTGCTGTGCCTCTCAACCGTTCAGCCACCTCTGCCTCTGGGTATCCGACCTCTTCACCGAACAACTAAATATCGCGATATCTTCATTCGACCAGAGCCGGCTCAGCCCGAACTGAATCGACAATAGATCAAATTTGACATAAGAACAGTGCTTATACTCCCGTCATGTTGTACGTATAATATCCCGACTGCGCACATGCTCTTGCGACCACTTTGCGCCTGACACAAACTGACGCCATGAGATTCCAGTGTTCTACCTCCCCCGCCGCGGTATCCCACCATGGGGCCATATGGCGCCGGTGGAATACACCCTGTACCTATGATAGAGACAAACAATACGTTGTCAAACCCAACCGGCCCCGAGTGGCAGTTTTTAGTCGGAGAAGGTAACATTTCTGCCTGGCGCCGGGTCATCTGGACAGACATTGACAGAGAACGACAGGAACATACACACTGAAAGAAGACTTACATCTTGCGACACCTCCTCCCCATCCTTCCGAAGCTACCGTCCCGAACCCGAACCCTCTATCGACCCTTCCCCAGCCTGCCAGCGCTGGTACCTCAGTTTCCCTCATCGCTCTCGAAAGTCGACCGGCCCCGAACTTCTTATACAAAGGCCTCTCGTCCACTACCCTTGCTTTGAGTGGTGCTCCGTCGAGTATTCAGGAGCACCCTAATGAGGGTCGCTACTCTGCCGAGGGAGGTGTGGCCAGCGAGGATGGTCGAACTGGCTCGACTAGTGATGCTGCCGCTGCCTCAGCATCCATAACCATAGGATCGGCACCTGCTTTTGGCGAAGGCAACGCTCTACTTACTCAGGCACCAACCAAGGATGTGAATAAGAAGAGGAAGCCCAAGAACAACATGACCAAGAGCAATTCCTCTTTTATTTCACGCGTCATCGTCAACGAGAGCCTCTCCAAGAAGCTTACAGAGCGACCAAACGATGGTATTTTTGCATTTGCTAATATTAACCGTGCCTTCCAATGGCTTGATATGTCATCCTCTTCAAAAGTGCGTCCAACCACGAATCCAGTTAGTCTCACACACACTGATATCCTGAGCAGCAAGACTATCTTACCAAAATCCTTTTCACAAAAGCGCATTGTTTATGCCATGACGTAAATGTCCACACCAAGAGCGTTTCGCACCTGGATGTCATCATGGGCTTCTCTACTGGCGAAGTTATCTGGTGGGAGCCAATCTCACAACGCTATACTCGACTAAACAAAAACGTGAGAAAGCACTCAAGATTCCGAGATATGCCGTATAAACTGCTGACACCAATGATAGGGGGCTATCAATGGAACGCCAGTGGCAGCAATCCGATGGATCCCTGGCTCTGAAAACCTATTCTTGGCTGCTCACATGGATGGGTCGCTCGTGGTTTACGACAAGGAGAAAGAAGATGCTCAGTTTAACCCAGAAGAGGAGGCAGTAAACGGAATGGCAAACGGGGCCAGTGGCGAGTCGCTGGACGCCAACAACATTGGAACTCATCACAATACCATCCGTATCAACAAGTCCGTCCACTCTAAAAACCAAAAGGCCAACCCAGTTGCCGCTTGGAAATTATCCAACCATCGAATCAATGCTTTCTCATTCTCACCAGATAACCGACACTTGGCGGTGGTCTCAGAGGATGGTACGCTAAGGATCATTGATTATCTGAAGGAGGAGTATGAATCCCAATATCTTATACACACGGCTTGGAAAGCTTATCTGACTGGTTTACAGGCTCCTCGACGTTTTCTACTCCTATTATGGCGGGCTCACATGTGTTTGCTGGTCTCCAGATGGCCAATACGTGCTGACTGGTGGCCAAGATGACTTGATATCTATCTGGTCACTATCAGAATCAGCGCTAGTGGCCAGATGTCAGGGACACCAGTCTTGGGTGTCAGCCGTTGCCTTTGACCCTTGGAGATGTGACGAACGAAACTACCGATTTGGTAGTGTAGGAGAAGATGGACGCCTGTGTCTGTGGGACTTTAGTGTTGGCATGCTTCACCGACCCAAAGCGGTATGTGCCACTATCCTCATTAAGCCTGAAGGGAAGCGTGTTATTACACTGCCACTTTCCGACAAGTATGATGCCTCAAGAGAATATGTAAGCTGACAATATGTAGCAATCTGTGAGACACCGCGGATCGATTTCGTCACGCTATACGGCGTTGCAGAGGGCTGAGACGGCCACCACATCTAACTCGCGCCTACGATCTAATTCTAACCTTGATACCGAAGATGAAGAGATGGCCATCGCACACCCTGTTGAGCCACGAGCTAGAATTCCAATGCTTCCCCCCGTTCTCGTAAGTACTGATAGGACCAGACGATATGTGATGGGATTTGGTTTGGAGATCTTGCAAGCTAACTGTGAGATAAAAACAGAACAAATCAATCGACACGCACCCAGTGTGTTGGTTGGACTTCACAGAAGATGCTATTATCACGAGCTGCAAGTCCGGTGAGTAACTATCAACAAACTATTCTTATCGATCTGCCGGACCGGCAACACTATCGGTGATGAACGATCGCTTGTTCCTGACATGCGCTGACATGTGAAATTCTGAAAATAGGACATATGAGAACGTGGTTGCGACCTGGATCGGAGCTTGCGGCACAGACCAAGGGAGCAGATGCCCCGGCAGCAGCGTCATAACGAGCGGGTCCATAACGAGCGATAACACTCTCGTGAAATTTGATTGAGATGGAGGCGACGACGAATTGGAGTTCACGGCGACATTTTCATATTTGACAGCAACACGCTCGTATAAGAGCAATTGTTTTTGGAGGCAAGGGGGTGTCCGTTATCGTTTCAATCATTGGTCGCTTTCAGGTTACGTATTGAGTTTGACGTTGAAATCGTATTAGGAACAGAAATAGGAAACCCACTTCAAGTCTTGGCTATTTGACAAGTTTCCAGCCCTTGTCGTCAACAAATTGTGTCTCCAAGGCAGCTAACAAATTTGCTCAGGCGCGGCTGGGATAGTCGAAGAGTCATATAGGTCTCGGGAATCCGTTTTTGGGCACCCAGGAAAAAGACCAAGTCGGTCCTATCGACCAAACGTCTCCGTTGAGCCCACATGGCGACCGGAGGCTCTTCGGTGAGCAACAAGCTGCCGTGTTTGAGGTCCACTATAGCTGCAGGACCCTGATTTTAAGCGTTTGGTTTTTTCTGTTCCTAGAGATATCAGTGGATAACAGCTAGCGCACGTAACGATTACATACATCCAATTGCGGCATGTTTTGAGATAAGCAAGGAATGGATGTGCGAGGAGGCTGAACCTACTCGAGCACGTACCAAGGTCGAAGAGATGTGAAGGCTGTGATAGTATAACGAGGGAGGATTTGGAGCTCGCAAACTGTCATTCTATATGATATCCCTAATGTATACAGAATACATAAACATCTACATATGCTGTAATACTACGATTTCGTTCATCCAATTGCATAGCTTAGTCAATGAAGTAGATTCTGCTACGACGAACGACAAATCGCTGCCCTGTCCAATTTGTGTATCGTGCACTTCACACTTGACTAGACTAATGCAAGCTTATACGCCCGTTACGACCGGGTGTCATCTACCGAATCGACGCGCGCCTGTGCGTCAAGCAAGGATCAGGCCTTATGAAAGCCTAGGAGGCTGAAAAGTGTTGTTGGAACCTCAGAGCCTCTTCAGACACGAGAAATCCCGATATCAGATTACATGTGGCTGGCTGGATCAGAGCCAGTCGTTGCTTGTAATCCTTGCAAATCGGGAAAAGGAGAGAGGGGCCACTCAGTCCACTAACACGGCCGATACCGAACCAGACGTGATAGACAGGGGCAGGATAGACCATCAGGCGGTGGCTTGTCTGATGGTGTGTGCTGGATGTTGGACACCGCCTGTAGGAGGATGTGTCGATATAACCCGATAGGGTAGAGTATGAGGAACAAAGAGATGGAGGCGCCGTTGGCGAATAAAACAGATATAAACATTGTGCATGATAATCGCGAACTAATATGAGCATGTATCATGAAGTCTTCTGCTTTACACGTTTGACAGAAAGTAAACAAATCGCTGGGGCTAACTTTCGCAATCATGATACCATGATGTAGTCTGATCTTGTAAGTGAACCACGAGTGTCGGAGAATTGTCTTCGATTATTTGGCACTGAGATTGTATCAATCGTGTTTTTAGCGTCAAGGACTTTCAACTGGCTGGAAGCCTCAACCAACCAACCAAGAGCATGCTCCAAATTTCGTGCTTTGATAGTAGGCGACTGTATCACACAGGGCTGACTGTCTGTCAATAATGGGTCCTGGCGACTAAGTTTCCGATCGAACGGCCCGGTTTTCGAGAATGAAAGCCCTCAACAAAAAGATCAGTGGATTCGTTTGTTTCTAGTCAAGTTTGAAGTAGTTAAGCGAGTAAAGGTTGTCTCACAGTTGTAATTTCAAGAAACGTCGTACGTATACGGATACATGGCGACCCGGATCCCTTTTGGAATGTTTCTTCGTATATGTCGGTGTAGAAATGGTGTATCTCCGGCCAATTTCTTCAAAGAGTAAGTACCTAGGTATATGTAGTAGTCGGAAATTGAGGCTGTCCAGATATGGCACCGCCACAGGTGTACAAAGAACCGAGTTCTGTTAGAGCAGAGGAAAATTGTATCATGAAGCGGTGGTGCCTAATAAGCAATCAGGTTCATGAATGGTGGAAACTCTCTTAAGCCGGATTTTCCTTTGTGCTCTCTCGGTGCTTTGGTACGGCACGGTGCCATCCTAGTTGCCGGTGACGGGTGCTTGTTTGATGGAGAAGAGTCAAATAGAAGGGGCCAGTTTACGTACGACTAGGTTGTCGTGAGTTGTACAGAGTACGGGAGGTAGAATGGAGCCTGGCCAGACCGTCTGTTTGAGAGGCACGGCTCTTGGTATAGGCGCAGCAGACGAGACTGTGTTTGCTGCCAGCCCCGAACCGAGGATATTGAGAACGTTTGAAGGATTGTCGCGGGGAAACAATCCTAGAACATGTAGCCATGGTCTGACCGGCTAAAGGTAAAACCTGGTTTCTGCCTTTGCTGGCATAATCCTGATGGCCGAGTTCTAGACATCAGTGACCCCCACTCGATACCGTCAGACGAGTATCAATCTCAGTGAGATTCTAGGCCAGGGCCAACTGATCCAGACTCGCCTTTCCCGATTAAAGATATACCTCAGGTGAATCCTGCATGTGCTGCAGCAATAGTCTCGTGGCCCCCAACGCTGAAACCCCCATATTCTGCACCCGCCGTGCACAAGAATCATATGATGATCAGACACAATGGAGGGACACAAAAGATCTGCTTAACAGCAGCACAAATGTATACTCTAATAGCTTGAGAAAATCGATGAACAATTCTTGGCTACAGTTAGTCGAGCCAAGAGCCCCATCTCTCGATAAGCAGCGAAACGATAGCGAATATTCGAAGAGAAAGTCCGTGTTATGGCCGTGCGCAACAACAACGTGCCTGGCATGTTGCACTGGATTGGGAAAGAATCAAAAGACTAGACTAAAATGGTGGAGCCGCAAGAATGTGAGATCTTTTGAAATCCGAGTCATAACCAAGTTTGATACCTTCCGGACCTGATTCTCCATGATTTCCGTAGGTCGCCATTTAAAGTCCGTTCTTGCTCTCGGGAGCTTATCGAGGAAGCCATGATCAATGATGATGGTTCAGAATACAGGAACGTTGGAAGCAATCGTTGTGGCTGTGAATGTGATTGTGGCTGTAAGTGCTTTCCATGCATGATACCTCTTTCATCATTAAGTTATGCACAAAAGGTTAAAAGGTTTTCTTATCGTCATCTTACTCAGACCAACACTCAAAACCGTTTCTTCGTCATCATCATCCATTAGCTACATTTGTAAAGTCATTCCTGTTTGTCGTCCCGATAACTCCAAAATGCAAACTTGGTGTTGTGGTACCTTGTTTATGTACCTTTTCTCGGCGTTTCGGCGGTAGAAGCACAGTCGCTCGGTACAGCGTTTGAAACTGCAGGGCAAAAGCTTCGATCTGGCTTCGATGCCACGAATCGTCCCGACTCATGCAACAGCGAACCAGCCTCAATGCGTCGGCCGGCGCCTCCGCCCCACCTACCCTTGCGCGCGCAACATGACATGGCCTTGATCGATACTATCAATCACTCATCAGCCAAGCCAGTAGCACAGTCTCTTGCGTGCTTCGGCCTAAAACACGTCGACTCTCGCTAACAAGACAAAACGGCCGAGACGATTTACGCGCAACAAGGCCCTCTTATCTGCAGCAACAGATTACACTACTGTTCCTTGATCCGTTTCAATCTGTGTACGGATACAAGGCAATTTCACAGTTTTCGCCGTAAATATCCGTTTCGACTGCCGGCCCGTCATCATCCGACTTCCATTTGATGTACCATTCGCAACCTCCCGGGCACGTACGATACACGCGATACATGATACATGGGACTTGCAGCTAGATGCAGGGCTGTCCTATCTCGACCTGTTATTGCTGTCGCAGCCAATGCCTTTCCTGCGTCGATTGCGCCATAATACCATGACCGTATGCCCGGCTTTTGCAACGGGAACTGTTGTGCACAAGACTGACCTGACTGAACTTCTTCAACAGGGCAGAGAGACCCCTGCAATCACTTATCACTACCTAAACGGGACTGGATCATGCCCTAAACTTGGGCAATACAGGGGTGATATCACTGAACTGATTGACTGACATTACTGTTGTGCCAATGGGGTAAACTGTTTGGCTGGTCATGATCAAAGCCAGATGCGAGCATCAGGTGTCATGCAAATCGCTTCGGTTTGCTCTCTTTGACGTCCCGTTCCTATTCTCCATGTTTCTTGTCATACGCATCTGGAAGCATCGTCGTGGTCCACACCACTATTAAAGGAAAGTCCATTACCGCCTCCAATCGAGACCCTGTTTGACCTTAGTCTTTTCCGCTACCTTCGCCTGCCGCCTCTCTAAACTTATCCTAGTTATTCACAACTTTTTTCTCTCTCCCCTGCTACGTTTGTCTGGATGTCAAATCTTTAGTGAGACTGACACGGTGGGCGTCTTATCAGAACAAGACCCTCTTTTCTACTTTTGTCGCAATCCTGACTCCACCAGACGCCGCGCCGCTTGATCTGCTCTGCTTTGCGCTATCGACCCTCGCCTCCCATTGAATGGAAGTTCCATTTTCCTATATCCTTGCTTAACCTGATCCTCGTAGTTTTTGGCTTTTCCTGATCTCGCAGCCCCACTCAAGTTTTCTAGAGGCTGTATCGTATCCACAACGTCCCGTCGACTCGTGCGTGGCTTGGGCTGCTGTAACTCGTCACTCATGCACTTGACTTGGTCGTGAATCTAAATAAAAGCGTTCCATCTCCTCCAATTTATTCTCTCGTCCCTTCTAGTTCCCTTTCTCGGCAGTTTCTCATCCAATCCATTTTGAACCCTTTACACTTTGCTGCTCTGCAGCAAACCACAGCCACTTATACGACAAACATCGTCGCCATGCCGTCCTTTAAACCCTTCGCCTCAGTGACTGGGCGAAACTCTTATAGTCTTTTTGACATTCGGTACGTACATACTCACCACCACAGCCAAATCAGAACCGAATACTGACTGAACTTGTTATCCAGCTTGGACAGCGATTTTATCGTTTTTCGAGGAAGCGACCATGAATCCTCTGGACAGATCCTCAAGGGCACATTAGTCTTGTGTCTTCAGTCATCACTCAAGATTGAAGATGTCCGACTGAGACTCGTTGGAACTCTACGCCATGTGTAAGTTTGAAAATCCATACCTGTAAGCCAACACCTTCTTCGAACCAGTAACTAACATGTAACAGCTGGGCTGACCCTAGAGGAACCGCTCCGGGCGTTTCGGGACAAAAGGTTGACAAGACGACAACGATCCTCGAGCACCGATGGGCGCCTTTCATTGGCACACACGGTAAAAGCATGACGCTCCCCGCCGGCAACTACGAATGGCCTTTCGAGTACATGCTCCCAGGCAACATGGCTGAAAGTGTCGAGGGAATTCCCGAGGCATCCATTACTTACAGACTGAGGGCGACTGTCGGACGCGGAAAGCTGGCATACGATCTACACGCAAACAAGCACCTCCGAATAATCCGAACACTAGAACCCGGTGCCTTAGAACTTCTGCACGCCATGAGCGTGGAGAACATCTGGCCCAACAAGGTTGATTACTCAATTATCATTCCTCAAAAGGCTGTGGTCTTCGGAGGGTTAGTCACGATGGAGATGCGATTTACACCTCTTCTCAAGGGTCTCGAATTGGGAGATATCACAGCAAGGTTAATGGAGGTCCGTGAATGCTACGTTCAAGGATCTTCTTCTGGTCACAGCACAAGGGAGCACCGAACAGAACGCGAGGTAGCACTGTGGAAGTTTGCAGCGTCGAGGGAAGAGCATTGGCAAGACATGATCGAGGACACTGGCCAAGAAGGCTGGGCGTTGACCAAGAAGCTTAACCTTCCCAAGAGATTGCGCCAGTGCATTCAAGATTTGAACCATCACGGTATCAAGGTCCGACACAAAATTAAGCTGACCGTTGCTCTCTGCAACCCTGATGGTCACATTTCCGAGGTAAGTTCTTATTTAAGAGTTGTATCGTCGGATTTACTAACATATCCTTCAGCTTCGAGCAACACTACCAGTATCCATCTTTATCTCTCCCAACATGCCCCTCGATGAAGAGGGCAACCTGGTCGACCAGTCACCAACCACACCCAACAACGAGCGAGAACTTTCCACTATTGCCCCTCCCGGATATGGCGAGCACGTCCTCGACCAGCTATATGAAAATGTCGATGTCAGCGGTTTCCAGACGCCTGGATTCCAATCAGGCGTCAGCAGTCCTTTCTACGCACAGTCGCGAGCTGGCTCGAACGAAAACCTTGCAGCACTCGCACACAGTCGACCTGTTGCACCAGCAGCACTGTCATCCCGACTGGCCAATGTCTCACTAGATCCCTCTCAGCGAACATCTTCGTATACATCATTGCACTCAGCAGGCTCACCAGGGTTCATGTCCCCCACTTCAGCACCCCAGTACCAAGCTCCGCGATCGGAGCCCGCGACTGCCGCGCTCACCAGGACGAACAGCTCTGAAGATTCATCACGGCACTCGGCAGAACATATTGACCTCGACGCCACTGATTTGGCTGAACTGAGCAAGGTTCCCAGTTACCAGACAGCTGTCAAGACCCCAGCTCGCTCGCGCGCTGGCACTGGCGATTTACTTTTGCCTGATTATCAAACAGCGCTTAGCGCTCCTCGAACACCCCCTGCAACTGACCTCACGCCGGATCCTCTGGGCACAATCTCGGAGGATCAGGACGGTGAGGATCACACTCAACATATCTCACGGCCAGCCAGCTGGATCTCTGGTGGACGTGCTTACACTGATGACCTTGCATCATATCGAAGGTCACAGAACCGTAACCAGGTTTTCTAAACGAGTGCCTAGCTTTCTCTCCTGCTGGAGGAACACTCAATTATGTGTCAAATATTTATGGGTATGAACAATAGGTCAAGGGACCTGGACGGCGTTGGTATATTTGTTTTCATTTGGAAATGTATTATGGGAACTATAGACATGGCGTATCTCTGATGGCGAGCTATTTGACTCGAAGATTTCAGCGCGATAGTTATGAACAGAACAAAGCGCAGGGAAGACGATGGATGAAAGGAAGACATTTGTATAATTAATACCCCTAAAGCATGATGAAGGAAGAAGGAATATGAAGAACCAGATATGTTCAACTACAAAGATCAGTCTTATTGCACACAAAGTCTTTAGATCGTGAATTGTCGTGCACATGGATAACTATGCCATGAGAAAACATGGCATTTTAGAAGCTGATGTACCTCAACCGTTCAACTCGTCAAATGATACAAGGGGCGTTAACGGTACAGTATGCAGTGGCAACTTGCTGAACGAAATTCTTCGGCACTCGGTGACATCCGTTACGAAAAAGCTTGTTATCAGTGGGTACAGTGCCATATCGTGGCGATCTGATTGATGGTGGTGGCGTGCGATTCCCTGAATGTTGATGGATGTCTGTACTGTTGGTAGTTAATGCTACTGTTTATCACGACGAGCAACAGATATTTCTGGTTAATATTCACTGCCATAGACTGCGTCATGGTCTAGTTTAGCATATGCTTTCTTGCAAGAGAGGATATCTCAAAGCCAAGGAAGGCTATTGAGGCAGCCAAGCTTTGAGATGCACAGATTCTACTATGCCAAGCCTGTATTAGTTTTAAGCGTCAGTACGACAAATTCAAGGGACCAAGCCCAAAGTTTAGTTTGTACTACGCGCTACAGTTTGAGGGTGGTTGACGTCATTATCATAGATGTCAGGCAGGGTCTGGTGATGGTTAATTGTTGGAGTTGATGGTAGTTTCAACGAATTATGTTTGTGACAGTTGTCACTTTCAAGATTGGGTGTTGCAATACGATTTGTTTATTTCCGTTCAAGTACGGATCGAGGGAATATCCTTGTAGAGCTGAATCTGGAACTTGTTGTGCTGTTGAGTTGAAGGGATACAGAACGTACAAGCACAATTATGATCGACCGTCTGAGCTTGTGATGGTGCAATATAGTTTCAAGGGACACAACCGATCTTTTGATTAGGTAGTTTTGCCAGAGAGGCCTCGTGCATACTACAAATCCTCACCGACTTGAGTGCCTTATGGTAGACAGTCTTAGCGCCGGGACTTTCAGCTCTTTGGTGTCTCAACAACCCCTCACAAAATAAAAGGATCGACGTCATTTAGGCTCTCTCCTGGCGATCCTCTATCTACGACGTCAACACTACCTAACTTAGTTGAGCTATTAAATCAATTACATGCCTCGACAGGTCACAAGCTATTCAAATAACCTGTTCATTCCTGTTCTCGTCAACTTATATAAACCCGCTGAACAACCCCTGCAGGAAAGAAGCTTCAGAACCCTTGAACACCTGAACCGAACCGTGATACCCCTCTTCGCACCTCCCTGACCCTGTCTGCCAAGCTTGGACAGCTTAAATCCAATCTCAAAGCTATTAACTACGGGTACCGTTACAATCCTGACTGTCTATCATTATCATCCACCACCCCTTTACAAACGCAACAACAACACCAACAGATAATATCGCCATGGCCTCACCTACAACGTCCAACCTTCCCTCAAGGGCTACTACTGGTTTCAGCACCGCAAGCGACGATGCTATCCCTGAAGTTGATCCTTCAAGCGTATGTCACTCCTGCGCGACACCTCCCTGCGCGCGATGCGCTTTCGTCAAAGTGGCTACTTTTGCAAAAGACATGGACTGACGATTCTGTGGATAGACCGCCGGCCTGCTCGCTGAGCGACTCCAGGCATGGAAGCATGCTGTTGGCTATATCGAAGAATACATGAAGGCCATGGAGAGAATCCACGGCCACCACGCCAAGGAGTACGAGAAGGCCCTCAAGGTACGATGATTCCGACAATAGCACCACTTTGCGCCAGTGCGACATGTACTAACAATGTTCAACAGGCTATCAACAGCCCCCTAAAGGAGGGTCACCACTTCGACCAAAGCCTCGGCGGCATGGCTGGCTTCTTTGAGAACATGCGCTCCAACACCCAATCCCTTATCAACACCAATATCGAGACCGAAAAGAGCATCAAGGGCTCCGTCCTCCCCGTCCTCGAGCGCCTGCACAAGGAGATCAAGCACAAGGCTAAGGAACTTGCCCATGGCGCTGAAAAGGGAGCCAAGGAGGTCGAGAAGGCCCGCAACACCACCCAGAAGCAGATTGAGCTACTCGGTCAACACTCTGCTTCTTTCGACTCGGCTGGTGGTCATCTTAACAGCCACGATGACCCTTACGTTGTGTACCGTGGTGTCCTGCACCGTCTCAACAGTCAGGTCATTGCTGAAAATAACCACCGAAATGACCTGATCGCTGTCCAGAACAACTTCCACGCCTTTGAGGCCCACATCATCGAGGTTATTCAGCAAGCTATGGAGGCTTTCACCCAGCTTGCCGGTGGTCAGGCCGACAAGACACGAGCCCTGTACAACGACCAGCTTTCGGTCATCCAGCGCGTCGCTCCTGACTTTGAGTGGAACGCCTTCAATGCTCGCAGCGGCGACCGTCTTGTCGACCCCAACGAGCCAGCGCGTTCTGTTGACGCCATCCAGTTTCCCAACATGGACCACCCCGCAACCAGGGCTCTGGTCGAGGGCTCGCTGGAGCGCAAGTCGCGTAACAAGCTGTCTTGGGGATACTCAACTGGCTACTACGTGGTCACGCCCTCCAAGTACCTTCATGAGTTCAAGGACTCGGATAACAACCGAGTGGACCCCAAGCCTGAGCTCTCCATTTACCTTGGCGATGCCGTCATCGGAACCGTTCAGGGTGAGAAGTTCAGTGTCAAGGGCAAGGACAAGTCCAAGACCATGAGCAGCAAGCTTACGGGTTCTACTGAGATCAACTTCAAGGCGCACACAGCTGCCGACGCCCAGAAGTGGTTCCAGGTTCTCTCAGAGTGCGGCAAGGCCACGGCTCCCCTTAGCACTGGGTCCAGCCCTGCCGGTTCTGCGCCCACATCTCCCAACCCTCAGGTCACCGCCGACCCTCTCGACTCCAAGGTTCAGTCTCCCATTAGCCCTGTCAATGAGCAAGGTGGTCAAGAGGCCGGTGTTGTAGGTGGAGAGGCTCCTGCAGCAGCACCCGTAGCAGCACCCATTGCGCCGGCTGAGAAGAAGGAGACCGCTGCCTAGACGACCGAAATGAGGCTGTCGAAGAGTGACAGCCATTCCGTGTGTATGCTGGCGAAACTATTTTGAATGGACGGAGTTTTCTATACCCAGTCCTGCACACACAGGCAACAAGTGTCTTTTCTTGTCTTTAATTCGGTTATAACTCAAAGTAAGGCTTGCGATAGCAACCTTTAACACTTTGGCAGCGGTGCTATCAACGTGGTTTTGAGTGGGTTGAGAAAGAGTTGGATGAAAATGATAGCATGTGGTTTTTCGCCTTGGTTTTCAGACGTACATGCTGTTGCATTGGTCGCGATGCTTATCATGACATGAGCGGAAGAGAAGGGATTAATGTGGATGTGTTTGCGATGGCTGCATTGTTACAAGGTTGGCCTACATAAGTTACCTTCAATGAATTATACACTTTGATCCGTACATGCATATACAACCGTTGACTCTCTATCGTGAAGATACAGTATCTGTGATAAGAAATACGTGTAATTTTGGGGTGTTGTTCCTCGACGTACAAGTAGTCACCCATGACAGTCAAGGTACTGATGTCTATACTCACTGGCAGAAAGGCTATCACATGTCTGCTGGGACCGGAGATGATACCTCTTCTATATCAAAGATACAAGAGCGACATTACCAAACCACAAGACAGCATATCACAGTGTGTTGTGTACAGGGATGAGGACGTTTTTGTCTTGTCATCAATAGAGCTGAGTACTCCATGGACTCCTATGGGTAGTAGACAATGAATGTGGCTTACAGGAACAGTCTCCGCGATATTGCGCAAGAATGAACTGCGAGAGAATTCCATCAACAGTCTAAAATGAACAAGCGGATGTGCGTAACTACTCAATAATGCTCGATCAACAAAACTATATAAAGTGCAGAATCAAAAGTGAGGCGAACGTGACGACGTATCGAAGACTTCTCGACTCGTTTCAACCGGGCTGGCATAGCCCATGTCTTGGAATGGCAACCGTTTCGAATATCGGAGATGGCACATTATGCCTAGCACAGTAAGGGAGCTTTAGATCTGGTTGGTTCTTCAAGTAAAACAGGGCGAGTGCAATGTGTGAAAATAGACACGTTTTGGTGTGGTTAGCCAAGGCGATCGATCAGATGCAGGGGTTATTCATCAGGCTCTGGGGTAAAGGGAATGGGAGTTGCAGTTTTGAGAAGTGCTGATGACTTGTCTATTCAGGGATATAAACTGCATGATTACAGCGAATACAGTTATGTATTCGTTTACTATTGTAGTAATGATATACTTGTATTCTGGTATAGTGGTCTTGACGGAGTGATATGATGTGATGGATGCGATGTGATGACCTGGGCGAGACACATGAGGCTGAATATAAACTGCCTTAGACACTACACCCACCCAAACATATCCTGCCTACCACGCCGGGCGAATTCAAGGACGCATCCTTCCAGAATAATGTGTCACAGCGAAATCTCGGTGTGTCTAGGAATGCCAAGGTTACTTACTTATTTCCTATGGACAGGAGCAGGCCTGGACTGAAAAGTCAAGGTATTTTGCACAAGTTCGCCCTATTTTGAACCTGCCAACGCAGAGAGAAGCATCATATGTAGTCTCTCTCTATAAAACTTATTGTATGCCTTGCTGCTATTGCCTCTACGCCTCTCTAACACCACAGTCAAAAAAACGAGGCTCTGCGAAAAAAGTGACCGCATCTAAGTACCAAACAAGGCTCCGGTCAGCGACAGCGACAAGCATGTTTCAAGAGTGGTAGTCATTGGCTCCCCTCATATGTGATAGCCTTTTTCAGCTCTTCTCTATGGTATAGTTTGTGCTTTTCGTTTTTCTTGGGAAGGTTTACAGTACTTCCATAACCGCCAGCTTCAATCCATCTCAGATTGGGATTGGGAACTTACATACAAAAAAGCACACGCCAATTGTGAAAACATCTACTAAGAACAAAGAGATTGATCTTTGTTTTATTGGTTTACCTTAATGATCGTTGAGATATTCGCTGTTGCTGAAACCCTGATTGTCCCGGACTAAGAACAAGAGACATCATCACCGCAATAGTATCTATCTAACACTCATACGAGTCCAATCCAACAATCCCAAGTCCAGATTAAACACTGGAGAGTTATTCAAGATGATGGCAAAACCTTGGAACGAGCACCGTCAGACTATCACCAAGTTGTATATCGACGAAGGGAGGACACTCGAGGACACACGCAACATCATGAGGGATCAATACAACTTTCATGCATCGTAAGGTCCCTCTTCGAATGTTATTTCTCTGCTAACTATTAATACAGGATCCGGTCTTATCGACAGCACTTTGACAAATGGCAAATTGGCAAGTATAACTGCAAGAAGCGCGACAGACGTCGTCGTCAATCCCTCAGCAAAAACCTCCCACTCTCCCCACCGCACTCTCCATCAGACGTGCCGGGAGAGAGAGAACGCAGCTCGCCAGCATCGTCCTCCAGCTCGATGAGCCGACGCTCCTCTGAACAGAAGCCATTGCCTGTTCTGAAGCAGCCTCAAGCGTACACGGCTTACTTCTATGACCATGTTCGAGCTCAGAACGATCCGCAGATCAAAAGCGAGAGCAACGGCCGGCAGCCGCTTTATGAGGGCTTGGTAACTGACTCATTCCACAACTCGAATGTTGCTGATGGAATGTTGCCGTCGTGCGTGTCTCCCCTTCCAAATCTTCCAAACCATTGCGTTAACGGGAGCCCGCAGAACTGTACCTGTCCAGGCTTATCCCGATTCTGCAGGCTGGCCTGCTCATCGAGGAGCGCGACCCTCGTACCTCGCAAGTCCTCCACAGGGGTATTGTCCAACATCTTTACAAAACACGGTACCGCGGTATGTGCCTGAGACAACGCTGTATCCTCGGGACGCAGAGTTTCGGACAGGGTTGCGAGCTCCCGATCTTTCAATCGAAAGAAGCCATGGAGGAACAGACAGTATGATCAACCATATGGCCAACTATCAGAACGTGGCTCGAGGCTGAGTAAGTAGGTTACCAATAGCAGGGACGCAAACGTCTACCATCTTTCAATCTCTTAGAATGGGACAGGACTTGGTTCAAGATTATGTTTTACTAGATCACACTCGTTTCACAGTTTTCAAAGGGTCTCAGGCAAACGATCAAGTGTCAACTCGACGGTCTCATGTACAGAGTAGAAATACGTTATATTATGTTTATGGAATATTATTCGATAGTATCACTTACCGTTCTCGTATATGCGAGATTATCATTGTTGGGATGCAGACCCAGGATGGATGCCGTCAAATCAACCGAATGGTTGACTTGACAGAGCATGCTACCTTGTCACTTGACAAGATGGTTGAAATCGCAGCCGCAGTGCTAATCCACATGCATACGACCGATCCCGATACTATGGCAAGTGTATGGAGAACCTTTGAAGCCATGTTAGTGACTTTTTCTTTACGTTATTGGCAAAGAAGAAAAATGGAGGAGGGAAGAATTTCAGGGTAAAGTGCCTTGTCACAGGCGTTATCGTCAAAGCATATGGCTACGTTGACCGTCGTGATATTGTAACATCATAAGAGGTGGAAGAGATAAGAGGATAAAGAAGTAACTAACCTTGTTGCCAAAGATACGGTTGTTTGGGACAAGAGTGGGACTATGGCTGAGTATGCTTTCGAAATATCAGCCGCTGTCGTTGAAAAGACTGCATTGACGTGACGTGAAGCATCTCGATCAGTCGATAAATGAGTTATCGTCGTAGCGTGAGCTCGGACATATGCTTGTCGTTTTCATTTTGGATCATCATAGAGATGATGTGGAATGCAAATGCTGGGGTGGGGCCAGTTGGCTACTCACGTTTGGTCTACCTGATAATTGGTCAGCACAAGCTATTAAAGGCTTGCAAATAAAGAATGTGCATGGTATTCGCGATTCAGGAAATGC
This sequence comes from Fusarium sambucinum, assembly GCF_050947815.1. Classification (NCBI taxonomy): domain Eukaryota; kingdom Fungi; phylum Ascomycota; class Sordariomycetes; order Hypocreales; family Nectriaceae; genus Fusarium; species Fusarium sambucinum. The sequence continues at coordinate 7,809,498 of NC_139293.1, read as the reverse complement.
ATGAATGGTAGTAAATAGGGTGTCTGCATCGAAAACTCGGATAAGACTCGTCATCTGATGTTCATCAGGAAAGCGAGGTGGTGTTGGTAAAAGAAATACAACTTAATACGTACAATTTGGGAATGAATCCATGCATAGTTGGAAACACAGATTGGGGTGATGAAACACTGGCACTTGAGGTAGGTTAGCCTCAGTGGCTCGACGACATCCAGCATAATGAAGGTAGAGCGTGACAAGTCAGTGGGCGAGGTTTTCTAGGCCTGCCGCAAAGTGGCTTTTCGTACTCATGGGGTATGATTCGGAGCCCAGTGCCGTTTCATCAGGAAAGGTCGAGAGCGAGGTCGAGGTGTGTGAAATCGCATACCTTGCTGGTGACTAAAATCCTTTGTTGTTGTTAGCGCGAGCTACTTTATGAAGAACAACAATAGTGAAGAATGAGTCTCGATCAGAAATAGCCATTTTATATCGTCAAAGAATAACTCAGCCGGTAATTTCCAGCGTATATTGTAAAAGAAATTGATCATCATGTGAGACAGGGAGAGCAGGTCGCAAGCGACAACTGTGAACGTACCATTTCAACCCATGCTGGGTGGGGGGGAAAGCTTGAGCATCGTCGCAATGATCCACCGCTTGGTGATGAGAGAGCTGTTGAATGGTCAGCGCGTGTTCAACTTGCGAAATGCTGAAAACAGTGCATGATCGTAGTCTTTCAGACTGACGTGCGAAAAAGAGGTTTCATTCCATTTAGGTCAAAGACTCTAGTTTGCGGTTTCGGTGTGTCATCAGGAAGAAAGGGCATAGCAGCGTAAAATGCTGCGTTTGCAAAACGTACCTCTGCTTTTGATTGTTGATTGTTTTTGTGTTGTTGGTAAAGATAGAAAAGAGCTTGGGGAAGTAAAAGTTTTTGTAGAGAAAAAGCTCGGACGAAAGTTTATATGTGGGGTGTGCGGGTACTTATTCTTCCGCTGCCGGCTTTGGTTCCGGGGCAGAAACATGTTCGGCGACGAGCAACGACGGTCCACCTCGAGAAAACTCAGTCAAATATGGATCTTTTGACCTGAAAATGAAATTGTCCGTCATGAATCGCAAGGTTTATGGTGGAGTTATCGAGATCGTCTTACGTACATGTCGGTAACCAGGGTGAATTAGGATAACGAGAGGTTGGGCTTGACTTTGCACTTTGCTTCCCTTTAAATCACTTTACATCACGTGATATCGCGTCTGTAACAGACGCCTCAGGTACGCGCCAGGCTTCCAGGCCAGCCGAGAGTCTCTGACGCAATGTATTTTCCTTTACTGTATTCGCTACCATATATCGATATTTGAACGTGTGCCAAAATGCCTGAAATTGCAGAAGGTCTGTTCATGACTTAACACTTATGAATAACGAGTCTCTTACTGAGATTTAAATAGTTGCACGTATTGTCCACTTCTTACGACTTCACGTTGTGGGGAAAAGCATCATATCCGCTTCAGCAATAGATGACAAGAATGTGTTTGGTAAAGTTGGGACAAGTGGCGAGGAGGTTGAAGCTGCCCTGAAGGGAAAGAAGGTAAAATACCATACTCTCATCAGTATTTTGCAAAGTATTGATCCATAGTAGATCATATCTGCTGGAAGTCAGGGGAAATACTTCTGGTAAGACTTCAGCGGCTACCCTATGGGCATGGAACTCGACTTATGACCAAGAACAGGATAACCCTCGAAAAGCCTCCGCATCTAGTAATGCATTTTGGAATGACAGGTAACGCACTCAATATAGAGTCATTGGTTATTTACTAATCAAGCCAGGTTGGATGCACATCAAGGATGAACAAACAGCATACACCAACTACTACAAGAAGATGAAGGAGGGCGAGCATGAGCAATGGCCACCCAGGTTCTGGAAGTTTCAGTTCAAGACCGAGGGTTCTCCTGAAGTTGAAGCTGCTTTCACAGATTCGCGCAGGTTTGGTCGTGTGCGACTCATTGACTGTCCAGGAGATGAGATACGACAGCACTCACCCCTTGTCGAGAACGGTCCAGATCCAGTGGTCGACGTTGATCGGTTCACCGAGGAATATTTGCACGCCAAGATGCGAGCCCGTCACGTCCCTATCAAAGCGCTTTTGCTGGATCAAACAATGATCAGTGGTATCGGGAACTGGGTTGCAGACGAGACACTGTACCAAGCCAAACTCCACCCTGAACAGTACTGCGATCAGTTCAACGATGAGCAAATCAGCACTCTGTATAAGATGATACGTTACGTCTGCCAAACAGCTGTTGACAAGCTAGGAGACTCCGACGAGTTCCCGGACCATTGGCTCTTCAATTACAGATGGGGTAAAGGATCCAAAGATGCTGCCACTAAGCTGCCCAACGGAGACAAATTAGCTTTCATCACAGTTGGCGGGCGAACGAGCTGTTATGCTCCAGGTGTACAGAAGAAGACTGGCCATACAGCTCCCGGAATCAAAGAAGAACCCCTCGAAAGTAAGGCCGAAGCAAAGCCCCCCAAAAAGTCAAGAAAGAAGTCACCAGTTGTGAAAGAAGAAGACGATTCACCCCCAAAGAAGAAGCGTGCGAAGTCTGTCAAGAAGGAGGCCAATGGGGACGCCATAAAGAAAGAGGCCGATGCAGAGGAAGACCAGCCAGATCTAGGACGAAGAAGGTCGACTCGTCTAAGGAAGTAGATGCGCGCATTGCCTTCTTGTATATTTGGGTTAGATGACTGCATTTTTGTGCCCAGTGTCAAACCTGGTGGTTACTCGTAAGCCATATATTGTATTGAATTATATCTCCACAATTGTCAGAACACGGTTGGCCGCCTTCACATATACTATGACCGTACATCATTACATGTGGGGAAGTTAAAAGTGAGGTTTCGTCTGGATACAGAACACTCGACATAGGCTATATTTGACAGTGCTTACAGCCAGAGAGAACCAGATTCTCAGACCGCTAGTATCTTAGGATACGAAAATAAAAACCCTAGAAGTCTTGACTAAGTAGCATAAGCTGACCTACTAATTTCGTCTCTCATACGTCCAGCGGTCAATGTTTCTGATACCCTCAGGTCTGCATGCTATTACGGACCTTTTGCTGCTTCACAGCATTGGTTGCATGATTGACCATACAGAAACGTGACTTTCCGACTGCTTGCCTGTACTTCACGTAAGCTGTAATCAGGCTGGATGTAAGTAAAGCCACAAAGAAGCGTCTCACTTGAGACCAGATCCATGAGTGATCTCACATATTACAGGGGTTGGTCACACTTGCATTGTGAGATCTGCATAGCCAAATCGAGAATCGCCAGCCTGTACACATAAACTACATCCCATGATAGAAGAGTACAATATTTGATATCATTTTCGTTCTCTTTTCAACCGACACTTTTCGGGACGCCATATGAAACCCAGTCTATGCCAAATAACCCTAGGAATCCAGAAACATATGCAAGAAATACATGAAGCAACCACCATTGCGCTTCGTCAACCATCAGTCACCATGTGCATGTGTACATGAAACAAGTCGGACAGCCTGCCACTTGCCTGACCATCATATATCCAATCAAATTTACATAAAAATCATATGCAAAATTCGGCTTAGTTGCCATCAGCCTCAGCACCATTAGACTCGAGCTTTCCCTCGGTCTTCTCAACGTAAGCCACCAGGTCAGCAATAGTGCAGACCTTCAAGCCCCACTTGTGGGCGAAAGTGATGCAGTCCTCTCCTCGTAGCATGCCATGGTTCTGAACAAGAGCTTGGCCTGGGGTCTCCTCGCCGTCATCAATGATTTCGCAAATAGCCGCGGCCTGGGCCTTGCCGGCCAAGCGACAGAACTCAGTGGCAGCCTCGGTGTGACCTGGTCGCTGTCGAACGCCACCAGGGCGAGATCGCAGAGGAAGGACGTGGCCGGGACGGCGGAAGCTATCGGGGCGGGCTTTGGGGTCGGCGAGGGTTCGGCATGCGAGAGCACGATCGCGAGCGCTGATTCCTGTGGTGACAGAAGGGTCGGCCGAGTCGACAGAGATAGTGTAGGCGGTGCCTCGGGGATCTTGGTTGTTGGGGACCATCTGAGGAAGACCGAGAGATTTGGTGAGTTCGGGGGAGAGAGGAGCGCAGACGTAGCCAGAAGAGTGGCGGATGAGGAAGCCCATCTTCTCGGTTGTCATATCCTCAGCAGCGATGATCAGATCGGCTTCGTTCTCGCGCGAGGGGTCATCGAGAACGACGAGGAACTCTCCATTTCCTATTGCAAGACATATCAGTGCTGTCAACGCATATACGGGAGTCAAGATCAATCACTTACGGAAAGCCTCAATCGAGTCGGGGATTGAGTCAAACTTGTTTTGTGGGATTGTTGCAGGCATGTTGAAGGTGGGATGGCAAGTGATGGAGGAGCAATTGAGCAGCGCAAAAGCCTGGAAGCAAGAATAGTGATTAAAGTTGAAGAAGACTTGGCTGTTCGACCTCGGCTTGTAATGATTGCGAATGCGACGGTCGCGAACGGGACGCACGAGGAGAGCGGGTTCGGAGGCGGAGACGGAAGCGGCAGCGGCAGCGGGGGATGGAATTGAAGAAGGAGGGGAACTTTTTTTATTGGAGAATCGATCAACTGACGGAAGCCAATCCGGTGATTATTTAGCAAGTATAATCAGTTGGATATTAATAATAAATTATTAAGAACGATAGCGCCCTTCATATATCTATTATCAAAGAATTCGGATCAAGTATTGTTTCTCGTATCGCATGATTCAACCCTTTTTCTAAGGAGCCCGCCCCTCCATGTAGCCGGTCTTTATCACAACCGCGCGGTGAATTTCCCGCTCGGGCTCTGATGACTTATGGCCGGCTTATCCGGTCTAAGTCAGTTGAACCCTGAGTGAAATCCAACTCCCGATCAAGTTTACCCTCGGAATTATTGGCTCTCTTACCGCGTTGTATCGGCGTTGTGATGAGCTCACATGTCAACGGGATATTGGCCATGCGAGAAGGGTCTTTACTTGTTCGGGCAAATCGGCTGTAGTCACTTCATCAAGATTGGTCAGAAGTGAAAGGTTATTATGTAAGCTTTGTAAAGCCATATTCGTACTAAGAAATTGTGAAGCATCAGTCAGCGAAAGAATCTACGAGACGGATGAAATTCTAGAATAGCAACAGTATAGTGGAACCAATGGCGGAGCTGTCCAATTGTGTCCTCTAAATTCGAATCTGGGTATCTTCAGGGTCCATCGAGTGGAGTGCATCTTGTCTTTTCTTGGCTCGTGGCTTTGTCAGCCTAACATTGACTGTCACACCATCCACACTTTACCCATTCAACCTCTTTGACCTTACCTTTATCTCTCCTCCAAACTCCTAGCAATGGCGGCTCCGTCCCGGCCGGCGGGTGCCCTCTTCCGCAACCTCGCCCGATCAAGTCGACGATCATTGGCCATCTCGTTGCCGGTAAACCGCATCGTCGCAGCTACAACCACGACGTCACTTATTCCTCGATGGCACTCCAGCAGCTCGTCGCAAAACTTCTCCTCAGTCAACCCCGATGAGGTCTCACACTTCAATGCTCTCGCCGCCGACTGGTGGGATCCTCATGGCTCCTCTCGATTACTTCATCTTATGAATCCTCTACGCCATGATTTCATCCGCGAATGTCAACGCAACGACCCCGATGCTCCCACTCGCGACCTGAAAATCCTTGATATTGGCTGTGGTGGTGGAATATTTGCTGAAAGCGCTGCCCGTCTACCGACTACACGACATGTCACTGCTATCGATCCGACCCCGGAAGTCCTTGCTATAGCACGCGCGCATGCCCGCAAAGATCCCGGTCTTCGCTCGAAGCTTGAGTACCGCCAGACGTCCATCGAGAACCTACCTCTACCCGCAACACCACAAGATGCCTACGATGTCGTCTCGCTATTCGAGGTTATTGAACATATCGATGCTCCAGGCGCATTCTTGGAAAAGGTGCGCCCATTCGTCAAGCCTGGTGGATGGCTTGTCATGAGCACGATTGCCCGCACCTGGATGAGCTGGTTCACCACCAACTTCATGGCTGAGGATGTTCTGGGTATTGTTCCTAAAGGAACCCACGACTGGAACAAGTATCTCAATGAGGAGGAGCTGAGGACCTTCCTTGCAGGTCGAGGTTGGAGTCATCCAATGGTTCAGGGTGTGATATATGTCCCTGGATTTGGATGGAAGCAGGTCAATGGAAGTGAGAAGGTGGGCAACTACTTTTTTGCTGTGCGTCGATCTGAGCCATGATGGACTTTGGCGTGAATGTGTATGATTTATGTTGGTGTACGGTTCTCGAAAAGTCAAAGGAAACAATGACAATTGTACACTATTGTATTCTAGTGTAATATTATGGTATATGTGCAAGGGATGAACGATATCAATACCTCAAATGTGCTGATACGGTTTTGGTGTAGGACCACACCGTTGTGATTATCTAGTGTGAAGAGATAACATAGCATGGATCTGTGATTGAAACACAAAACGTCATAGGTACACGATCCCTGATGCTCTGTGAGACGACTATTATTCCGAAAACCCAACACGTTGTCGCTCAGCTTACCCATTTTGGAAAGCTCAAATTTAAAGCATTTTGTGGCTGACGGAATCATCATTTTTAATCTGCCAATTTTCAGCAACTAATTCTGACAGTATGGAGATCAACCAGTCATGGGATCTAACGTTGCCGTGGCTATGCAAGCTGAGGATTTAGCTTCTGCTTACCGGCATGGGTGTTGGTCCTGCGAGTGATCACTGAGATTCATGTTTCACACAATCACAAAGAGAAATAGTACTACAAGGAAAGAAAGAAACTGGCTGTGTGTTTTCATATAACAATGGCTGTGTTTTAATGAACCAGTAGCCATTACCTTCACTTCATCTCGTCAATATCAAATCCAAATTATAAGTGACATCTAAAATCTAGCACGGGCACGAACGCCTACCTGGGGCTGAATGCTTTTTAGTGCATACTCCGCCAACTGCCAGGGCTCTGACAGGCCAAAACACTCTAAGGATCAGCCCTGGGGCAGGAATCAAGAGGGGCCGGTGACTGTAACGGTTCGCTTGGCCCACTTGGACCCGAAACTTCACTCTTCTGGGCTTGATCGGTCATTTCCTCTTTCTTCTAGCTACATAATTTACAGGTACCATCTCATGATGCGTGTCGTCGTTCGTTGAAACTGCATACAAGGTTCTTTTTTCTTTTCTTTTCTTTTTCTTGGTATACAATCGCTTATATCGTACTCGTTCAATTGGTTTCGTCTCAGTAGCAACTGTCTTTGTCTCGTCTCAGGAATTCCTCGTCTATAGCTCGTTGTTGTCTTGCGATGGGTTTGCTTATTTGCTGGATGACGACGACTACTATTCCGATACCCTCTCACCACTCTTGAGAGACTCGTTGCATCGCTGGCAACCTCACCTCGAATTGCCCGCCAACATGGCGGCTTCTCACCTCTTTTCACTTCTATATATACGATTTCTTCTCCTTTTCACCTTGGTTTCTTCATCTTCCTCACAATTTCTCCCTGGCTCCGATGCTAAGGCGCGTAATCTAACAGTCGTCCACTCACCTGCAAATCGGGACGTCACTGTCTCATATAAAACTCCCGAGGACGTGTGTTCAACAGCATTTGATTCCCAGAAGCAGTACACAGGCTGGGTATCAGTTCCTGGCGACTATCCAACCAATTTGTTCTTTTGGTTTGTCGAGGCTCGTGAGCCTACTGACAGCCTGACCATCTGGCTCAATGGAGGGCCAGGATCCAGCTCACTATATGGTTTCTTCACCGGCAATGGCCCTTGCGAGATTGTCGAAAAGGGTTTGAATGAATACGAGACGCTTGTACGCGAATGGGGTTGGGACCGAGCTTCTAACATGTTGTTTATTGATCAGGTATGTTTCCCTCGGCAAGTATCACAAGTTCACAAACTCACATGTACCTTTTTAGCCCAACCAAGTCGGCTTTTCATATGACACACCCAGCAATGGCACAATTAACTTTGCCAGTAACAAGGTCGAAGTGCCTCCTGAAGCTAATGCCGACTATCCTGATTGGGTACTTCGTAATGGTACATTCAGCTCCAACAATGGGAATTTCACTGCCAATACTACCGAGACTGCTGCCATGGCCGTTTGGCACATGGTTCAGGGCTTCTTGACCACCTTTCCTCAATACCAGCCATCCACCTTTTCCCATAACAGTTCACTAGGAATCAGTCTCTTTGCCGAAAGTTATGGTGGCCGCTATGGCCCTGTGTTTGCGGAAACTTTCGTCAAGCAAAACGCCCGTCGCCAAAGTGGTGAGCTACCACAAAATTCAACCATTGATGTCCACCTGAGCTCTTTGGGTATCGTCAATGGGTGTATCGATATGGAGACACAAGTACCTTACTATCCAACATTTGCTGTCGACAACACATATGGTTATGAAGCTTTGTCTGCTGGCGATGCAAAGTTCTACCAGGACAAGTTTACTGCCGAGGGTGGCTGCCGAGACCTGCTCCAGAAATGTGCGATTGATGCGTCTGTGGGTGATCCCGAAGGAGAAGGAGCTGAAGAATCTATCAATGAAGTGTGTTCTGATGCTTTGGATAACTGTTACGATATTCAAGATGCCTACACAGGTTCAGGTCGCGGCGTGTATGACCTTGCAGCAGCCTCAACCGACCCTTTCCCACCAATGACCTTTTTGGAATACCTTAACCAAGAAACTGTGCAGCAAGCTATTGGTGCCCCTATCAACTATACTCTCAGCAATTACGAAGTTGGTCGCGAGTTCCAAGATACAGGTGATCAAGCCCGCGGCGGCAACATACAGCGCCTGGCTGCTCTTCTCAATCAAGGAGTTCGTATCGCTCTCATCTACGGTGATCGAGACTACATATGTAATTGGATGGGAGGAGAGGCTGTTTCTCAAAGCCTTGCTCAAGAAGCAGGCAGTGAATACAGCATTCGATTCCCTGAGGCAGGATATGCTCCTATTATTGTCAACGAGTCCTACATTGGTGGTGTTGTGCGTCAGTTTGGCAACCTTTCCTTTAGCCGGATCTATCAAGCAGGTCACGCCGTAGCCGCCTACCAGCCTGAAACAGCCTTTCAGGTCTTTGCCCGCATCATCTTGGGTACTTCTATTTCTACTGGCAAGGATATTGACCCCGCCACATACAACACCACAGGCGATGCCAACGCTACACACACAGACAAGTTGCCTGACCAACCAAATCCTACTTGCTATATACGCAATCTCCGGGCCACTTGCGACGATCGCGCTGCAGAACTGGCCGCAGAAGACAAGGGTGTGGTCATCAATGGCATATTGTATGCCTCTACAGATGACTGGCCGCTACAGGCAGATACCACTGAGGAACCAACAACATCTACGACGAGTGCCAGCGTCACATCAGATATGACTGGCATTTATACCGCAACCGAAACACCTGATGCCGCCGCGGCATGGAATTCGCCAAACTCGGGCCTGGTTATCGCCATCGTCTGTGTTATGGTCCTTCATATTGTTTGAACATATCAACCCTTTCTACATCCTTTTGGTACAAAAAGTACGTGGCTGTCACAAACAGTCGAGGCGTTATGCTCTCTGGTTTTGGATATAGGTTTGGATTCTTTTGGAAAAGCATCGCATAGTGTATTTGTTGTTTGAATTAGATCAGCTGTTTCATCAGCTCAGAGGTGGATGTAATGAACTGCGTAAGATACCCTACGATGTCGTATATATTTACATAGAACGGATTATATCATTTTACACAACACCCTTCCACTTAGTGTTCTCGGCGAGTGGCCTTCATGCACCTTTCTTATCACACCTGGCACAAAGTACTTTCCTGTTGCAATATCCATCAGCGCACCAAGTGTCGGGAGCAGCTGTGGTGGGGTATCATTCTATCATTTCTTCGTAGTGTACAGCCTCTCTATCCCACGAGAATATATCCTTTGATGCTTTCATCCTTTGGCTCCAGACAACACAACAATTATTGTTCCCTCTTGAGTGCTCTTCCGGGAGCGACTTGCTGGCCACTAATCCTAACTTCGTCGTCATCACCATCAGCGTCCTCCTCGTCGTCCATCTCCATCCCTTGCTCTGCCTGTGTCTGGCGGGCGCGCTTGATGCGACGCACCATGGCTTGATCATGAAAGAAGTCTTGGTCGAATCGCGCACGTGAGAAACTCTGCATCTTAGGTTAGCAAATATTTTCTGGCAAGAAAGGTTCGTACGGACCTGTGAGCAGCCTGCTTGTGGACACTGTGATTCTCCTCGCATGGGCAGATATTCAAGCAGAGCCGACTTTTCAAATGTGTGCTTGCAACTTCGGTTGGTGTATGGATCTTTCATGGGCTGTAGTGTCAAAGGACAGTTGATGCTGATAATCTCGCGCGCAACGGCAATATCATCGTCGTCATCGTCCGCGGCACCCGTAGCAGCGTCCATTACGGGTTCGCCGTCTTGTGTAAACCATCGTGAGGCATCTGGCAGAGGTGGTCCTTCTTCTCCGGCTGCAGCATCATGCCAGAGCTTCTTGAAACCAGCGTAGTCGTTGTTGAGTGCATACCGCTGGTGGGCAGACATGTTTTTGTATTCTGCCTCCTTCTTGCCACACAGATCTTTGAAAGTTTCAATAACGCTAGATGCCTTCTGTTCATCGCCTTCGCCTTGTTCTTCCTGGGTTTGTCTTTGTTGATGCGCTTCAGCACTGGTAATGTCGTACAATTCGCTGAGAATACCAGCTTCATCTTCGAGTTCAGCTCTGCGGTCTATAAGTTCGCGAACAGCCTTCTCTGACGATTCGGTTAATTCATTGACACGATCCTCGAACTTGGCGAGATGAGCTTCGAGGCGTTGCTCGTCTTCGGTTTTGTTTGTGCCTCTTTCTTCTCTCTTGGCTTTCTGGTTTTCGAGGTTCTCGCGCTGTGTGCGCAAACGTTCATGTATGTCGCTAACGCTGAATCCGAGTAGTCGAATAGATTCGCTGACTTGCTGTTGGTATACGGCGCTTACGCGAGTGTTGGATAGGTCGTTGAGACTGCGACGGGCGTTATCTGTGAGAGGGCATACTGGTGACTCGTAATCTGGCAGTACGACGGTAGATGATGATGCCGATGGATCTGATGAGCCGCCTGGGCGGTTTAGTAGTCTCCGCGACATGATGGGCTCCAGGAAGACTGGATAATTAAGTATGTAGATACGATATTGAGGCCAGGCGTGATGTTCAATTTGGGTGCGACGCGTAAATTGAAAATGGACGCGCCGAAGTGGGTTTCTTTGTGGTTGAGTTACCCTGTAGCAGTCGTCAAATTCCACGAGCGAGTTCCTGTTTCTATGTTAGGCAGGTTAGGTACTAAGACAGGTGCTTCACAACTCTACGCTACATTCCTATCGTATCAATCTAGTCGCTTGTATCTAATCAAGATTGCGGATCGTTTCATGGAGACTTCGTATTCTCGAGATACCTCCTGCACGCTCAGGGAAACAATATCCTAGTCTATAATTGAACGTTGACAATTCCTATCGGCAGACAGTAGCCATGACCGCATTGCGGACCAGTCACAGACAATCATCTCGATGATAGTTCCCAAGAAGGAACTAAAAACAGCAAAAGGGTCCAAGACTGAAAACCGACGATCTCGACTGTCCTTGAGAATCGATGACAATCAGGGTCTCCCTTGTTAATATCAGAAACCTGGCAGCGCCGCCGTCATTGATATTTGGTCTGACATGATGAGTTCTGATCCAGTTACAAGATGGTCAAAAACATACCCTAAATACCGGGTTGCATCAAATGGATCTGAATTGACAGAAGACTGACGATTATCGCAGGTGTATCGAGATCAATTCGATTCAATCCATCAATCGTAATACAAGCAAAAGTGTGCAAGCATCATCGCACGGGCAGCTAAGCTCAGTTCATAGCCCACAAACTTCACTAGTGACGTGCTGGGTCTAGACCTTCAGGAACGCTGCTATGGCCTCTCCAATATCTGTATCTCGATGCGCTTCCCGATAAATCTGCTCTAGGAACATGCCGACTAGCAGAACCCAGATCCTTGTTATGTATGTGCCTTTAACCAACGACAAATGGACTGTCGGGAACGGTCAGCCCCATTTCCCCAAATCCCGATACATCATGATCGAGGTGAACAAGACTTGGTTCCGCCCATCGAAGCCTTAGCCAGCCATCACGCCTCAACACCAACAATTTCTCTCGTCGCTACTATGGCGCATCGGCGATAGTATCGATCAAGCAAAGCGAAGTTCCGTACGCACGCTACTCAGACTTGACAACTATGCTGTGCGTTTTCATTTCTTAGCGAGAGGGCCTAGAACATGTCCTGATGTTGTCTTGTATCTGTGAGCGTGGCACCGCCGAATCAATGACGCGCGATGGAATATGATCATGATGGGGTTCACCGTCGCATCAGCAACAACAACATCGATCGAAAGCCATTATCAACCATTTGATGGAATCTGAACGCCAAGAACGAACAAAGAATTCAATTTTATCTAAAAGATCAGGAATACACAAATACGATTGATATTCATCTGAAAGCAAGCAAAAAAAATCCCGATTTACAACAACAAGAACAGCCGATTCAGAAGATCAAAAGATACACATTGATTGCACCGATCTAGAGCGGCGGACCAAAGTACCCGGCGATCATGAGAGGACGTACCTTTCTTGTTTCACCAATCTAACAAGTCGATTCCATGTCTAAAGTGGAGAAGCACACCGATGGTTACCGATCGCGCGTATGGAGCCGGTCACCAGCGATCTCTCCAACTCTTCGGGGATCATGAGAATCGAGCACTCTCGACCAATCGTTGATGTCTGACCCCTACCCACATTGACGTCTGTACTGCGGATACGCCTCATGTCTCATGATTCAAACCCCTTCCCTCTCTTTTTGAGCGGCTGTTCAACCACTACCGATTCTCTGTTAGTAAAGTAGAAAGACATGAGGCTGTAGCACAGGCTTTGGGACACCTGCAAACAAATGGATGAATCACAGTTCATCAAAGCGAAACATTAAGCAAAGCCTCATTTTGTTCCTGTCCTAAAACCATATTACGATGAAACTGCGCCTCTTGAAAACCCCAATGACAGGCGGCACCGCATCATCATCAGCATCATGACAACCAACACTACATCTGAATACTACAACCACACCATTTAATCCTCCTTCACGCCCCCAAACATCGCCTGTCTTTGTTCTTCGCTTTTCAGGGTCCATCACGATTTCATTCGAAAGTCTTCAAAGCGTCCATCCTCGCAACTCTATCCTGGCTGCCTGCAAATCTGACCTGGGATAACTATCCAACCAGCCGCATCCTAGAAGAGACTCCACGAGTTCTTCCTCGCTTACCTGCCAGTTCATACATGCAGCATACCCATCTCATCCAATACATACTCTCTCAACCGACCTGCCATTCGATACCGAGTCACATCCTCCAACTTATCCGCTTCCACTGATACCTTACCAACCGCTTACTCCGTCATACTGGATATCGTTTTGGTTTACCTGGCCCTATCGCATCGAGGCCATACGGAACCAGCTCTATATATCTGCATACTTGTCTCTTCCCTCAACCTTTAAATGACAGCTTCAATGCGAACCATTAATAATTCACCACTACACCTGAGCTCTTGGTCCTCACGCTCACCCTCTCCTCATTGTTCAACCATGACATCCAAGACAATTCCCGTCATGAATCCTTGGGAGGTCAATGCTCTTAACGTGAGTTTTGGTCAGATATCGCATTTCTTAACAAACATTTATTGACTTGGGTAGTACGAGTTTCCTCAAGAAGGCTCCTCAAACGTCGATGGCACAGTGAACTCTGCGGGCACTTGGCGTCGAGTTCAAGACCCTGTCATCTACCCAGGCCTCTATGCTCCTAGTGGTATTGACATCATGTCCATCTTGGTAAGCTTGCTTCTTTCACCCTAACCGCCAAATATTAACCATCAACAGTTCCGAATAATGGGACGACCAAACCCCCAAGTTGTTCTGGGCCCTGTTGACTGCTCTGTCGCCCTTGTTGTTTGCGATATGACCAGAGCTGATGCTCCCGTCATCTATGTCTCGGACTCTTTCACAGATCTTACCGGATACTCTTCTCGCGAAGCTGTAGGCCGAAACTGCCGCTTCCTACAAGCACCACCTGGACAGGAGCGTCGCTCCGATAGGAAGGGTGCAGACAAGGTCGCCTCGCATCGCATGCGTCAGGCCCTCATGGCTGGAATGGAAATTCAGACTTCTGTCACCAACTACAAAAAATACGGACAGCCATTCAACAATCTCCTGACCATCATCCCAGTCCCTGCCGACAACAGTGGCACCTGTCACTGCATTGGCTTTCTATGCGAGATGGATTAAATAACAGCTATTCATAATAGCTGCGATATTCGACGACAACGACGATAACGACAACAATATGATGACTCGAAGTCAACGCCTCACGTTTTTTGGTCTCTACATACGACGATGCTGCAAGGGTACCCCTCGCCAAACAACATCATTTTCAAATTTGACAGTACCGATGTACAAACTCCATCTTTACCTCTTTCGTGTTTCGACATCGGGCTTTGGTTTCTTCATTTCATTCCGGTATCACTGCTTCAAGGCATTCACGACTTTTTCACGATACCCTTTACATCGACATATTTCTTTCTTAAAAACGGTTACAGCTCATCACATTGGAAGCACTTCGAGGTGTTAAGGTCACATTTATGAAAACATATGGTTTAGCGTTGTTATTTAGTTCACGATTTTGGTCTTCACTGTCATATTTTGATGATTTACGCGCCATGAAGGTTTTGGATTTTTAGATTATTTGCTGAAACTCAAGCTCGGGCTTGGATGTTACAGTAGCATGGGTCGCGGAAAAGATCTTGTTTTTTTTTAATAGACTCTGCTTTCAGGCACAGGCATATCTTGTTAGGCGCTTTAGGGGTACACTTTGTTTATTTCTCATTGTCTGTTCCTCATCAGGGAACAAGCAGTTGGCAGGACTCAGTTGGGCATCAAGTAGCAGATCAACGTGGCATGAGATCGTCAATGAAACATTAACTGCCGAATATCCAGTTATTAAGTGGATAATCGGATCAGATCATATACAAATATAATTGTCCCAACAAGTTTTTGTTATAATTGGCATTTTATCTTGTGATTCACCGGCGTTTCCGAATAACAACCCTTGCTGACAAGTCTCGATCTTTACACCTCCCTGTCTTCCTCCGCGATCGAGACAAGGGACCAACCAAGACAAAGTAAGCATAGCCAAGCCAAATGGGTCTCAGCCCGTTAGCTGTCACCGCCTAATATGGCAAAGGCGCAGATCAAGTTTCATGCAAGAATCCATTGGTTGTTTCATAAGCGAGCCGCGAGCCGATCAACAGGGAGGCCTGCTTGGAACCGCATGATAAAGGCCTCTCATATCATAGCAAGAATACCCTCGAATATACACAGATCGCAGGCATGAACTCCCTCTTCGGTAGTTGCACCTTTGTTCGCTGATCGATCATGTTCTGAGTTATCGATAAACCAGCCAGGATTCGATTCAGAACTGTTGGAATATACTCGAAACATGAGCATGCGTTGTTGCTCTGACAGCGAAGATGGGTAACACCGACAAGCAAAGGAGGCCTTGAAGGTCAGAAAGGGGGAGACTGGGTGGCTATTCGTCTTGATGATTGGAAGTATGCGTTTCCCGTCGGTTCAACAAACTCTGCTGCTACCGCAGCAACAACTAAACTATCGCCTCATATCTAACAATAGACTCTGTCACGCAATGAAGGCTGAAGTTATTGTTGGACGGAGGCTTGTATCACTTGATATTGTGCTACGGTGCTGATATTGAATGGGAGCGATGGCTATGGAAAGCCTATGGCGTGAGTATCGAGCATTGGCTATGACTGACTCGCTTTGCCGAGGGATCGAAGCTTCCACTTATAACTCGTGGGGCTGCGCGAATATAGGTCGGGTCTACCGAAGGGGTATCAGCGACCACAGCAACAAGGAGATACACCTGTCAGCCAACTAACAACCGTCGATGTGGGACCCTAAGAACTATTCAAGAGCCACTTGGGGAGGTCAGCAAGAAAACAGACTACCAATAGTGATTAGCCTTGGGAGAAATGCATCAAAGGGTGGCCGAATCATAACGAGATGACCGTGGGGGCGAATTAGAGGGTAATGTAATATAAGATGTATGCATAAACATAACCACCCCTTCCTGAATCATGTCCAATATCAATGGCGGCATCTTAAATAGGCACCTAGTCACATAGACGACAATTTAAGCAAAAGGATTGGTAAACCAAAGTCTACGTACCCGTGTATATAACACAAAAGATTGAACTCCATGATAATGCAACCTTCAAGAAGTCAGCACCAGCACAGGCTCCTTTCTCCACCTTTGCGAAAAACTTCTCAAAAACTAAACAAGCTCAGGACCACCATGGCCCGTTTCCCTTTTGTCCGTAAGGCGCCTTATGTTCCTATGCCAATCCTCATGTTCAATATGTCCGTCTTGATACCGCCCGAGTCATCACCCAGCCTTTTATGCCATAAAATCATCCTCGATGCTGCCTCGACCACTTGGTTGGTTCAGATCGATTTTCCCTGCCCCATCCACGATATCGCTGGTTTCCTGCTCGCTTGGCCCTGCCGTACTTGAGCGGACCTGCACCTTGACATCTCCTTGAATGCCATCGACCCTAATCGTCGACACAGTCGTGCCACCGGGTGGGGGCCGCAGGTTGGGTGGAGGTGAAAGATTGACAAGCTCCCGGAAGAAGGTGTTAGCAGCCTCACATCCATCCAACAACCACTTGAGGCAGATCGTCACTCGCTCCTTGGCAAAAGGGTTGTGGTCATCGTAAGCGCAGCAGTTGAGTAGAGGCACGATTCCGTTGTACTTGACCATCTGCATCTGGACATCGGGGTTACCTGGGCTACTTTGACCAGGGGGTGGCTGTAGAAGAGTAGCGATGATGGTAAAGATTTGTCCCTTAATTCCGGACCAGGGGAACTTATGAGCTGGCTCTTGCAGAGGAGGAGGCGGCGGCGAAGGTGGAAGGCCATCGTCAGCAGATGAATAGGGCCGTTCAACCATAGGGTTTCCGTTGGTTTCACTTCGTGGCGATCGCTTCGGGAGTTCGATCAGAGGCTTCTTGGGCACACCGGCCTCCAGTCCACTCAGAATGGTGATGAGGTCGTAAACAGCCTCCCATTCAATCAGCTTCGCCCGAGTGTCCATCATCTCGGCAACCGTGGTGAGGAAATCAAGGTATTGAGCCAAACCGTCTTTAGCACGCTCCATATCCCAGCTGTCCACAGGGAACTCAGATGGGTCAAAGTTCTCTTCGCGGATCTGAGCTTGGAGGTGCATCAAAGCAGCGCACTCTGGGACGATGCGGGTTCGGAAGAAGCTCAAGAAGAAGTGCACAAGCTTGATATCACGAGCGTTATCCTTGTTCTCCTGAGAAGACGAGTTGTTGACTCGAGCTCTGAACATGTGGTTAACAAGTCGCAGGAGAACTGTCTGTGCTGGTGAAATGATGTCCTTGGCTATGCGCAAAGAGTTCCATGCATACGGAATCAAAGCGCTGTGATGAAGAGCCTCCACGATCTGGGTTGTCACTTGAAATATCAGTGACTGCTCATCCTTTTCCCAGACGGCAATGAACACCAGCATCTCTCGTAGCAGACTCTTCCCACAGTCGAGTGCTAGGAACATACGGCAGCGCGTCTTTTGAAGGTTCTCGCCCGCGCGAGTCAAGCCTGAGCCAGCATTGTCCAGTATGCATGACTTCACGATCATGTGCAAGGCCTCGATCTGCTTCGGGTCTAGGATGTTCGGCACCTCAGTAAGTAGCCCTGTCAACGGTCCTTCTCCGTAAGATTCGTCATCATCAACGTCTTCATCGTCCATTATATCTTCCACATAGTCATGACCATACTCATGATCATGATCATGATGGTGATGGTGGTGATGATGATGATGATCGTGTTCGTGTTCATGGTCATGGTCGTGGACGTGATCACATGTGCACTGGCATTCAAGGCCGTCTTCGTGGTGATGGTGACGGCCAATGAGCTCGTGCTCGTGCTCGTGATCATGGGTGCATTCGTGAGTGTGGTCATGGTCATGGTCGTGGTCATCGTGCTCGCAGTGATGACAATGTTCGTGGTCTGATAGCTGTTCTTCCTCAACGACGCCCGAAGGCGGTGAATGGTCCGTCCCGCAAGAGTGAGCGTATTGATGGATGAGGTTGTTACGACAATGCTCAAGACGAGTCTGCGCGAACTCCACGGAAGGCATGGGAACATTCCATTCATCGTAATTGGGGTCACGGGCATTCAGCCACCAGGTATCGATCTCTCTAGAGACGCGACCGTAAGCACGATCTTGCTCGAATTTATCCGTCTCATCTGGCCTCCACACCGGGTTGATCTTCTCGTCAGTATTGGTCACGTCTCCAGGAACGTCGACGGAGCCATCCGGGAGCCAGTTCCAGGCCAATGGACGGATGGGAGCAAGGTTTCCTGGTGGTTTATCGGCGTGGTTCTGAGCATGATCCTTGAGAAGTTTCCTGGCAGTGTCGCAAAGCTTGGAATTTCTGTCCAACCAGTGCTGAACTTGTCTTTTGGCCTCTTCTGGTTGGAAACCTAGATTATCGCCAGGATTCTCATCGCGGCATGAAAGCGCGCCATCGTCGTCAAACAAAACGTCGAACCAGAACGACATTTTGTTCCTGTCATGTTTGGCTGTCCAGTTATGCGCCTGTTGCAACGAAGTCACAAGTAGCTTTTTGTCTAGTAAATGTTAGTGAGGGTGTATTGCAGACGTTGATATTTGTCGGACACTTACATAGTTCTGTAACGCCACCCAATTTTATTCTCTGAGCCTCGTCAAGAATCTCTCCGTCATAGCCTTTGCTAGTAACATTGACACAGAGGATGATTGTTTGGTAGACCATTTGATCAAAGTGAACCGCAGCACAGATATCCTGGGGCACTTCAGGCTCCGCATTGACAAGCAAGTTGCGTGCGATGTGCATCAGCTTGATGAGAGTTTCGAGATCTTCCCTTATAGACACATGGTTCATGACGATCAAGGCTGTGCTCTCTTGCGGAGTGACTCCCTTCTCTGGATCGTTGAGGCTTGATAAGGGTCCCACGGATCTTGTGGTGAGGCTGGGTATAGCAGCCGCAAAAATCCTTGTGAGCCAGATCCAGATCGCCACATTTCTTGAGACGGCTTCGCTGTATACTGATCAGTAAAGAGACCCGAAGAAAAGATGAGAAACAAGCCTACCGAGTCTTGCGGAATGTATGTGTTTTTTCTAGTGTTTTGTTGATCATAGAGCTCACTTTGGCTGCTGTGTGCGGTCCCATAGGAGGGGACTGGGTAAAGTGCCCTTCAAGGCAGATGAGGGCCGCAGAGAAACATCGTTCCTCGATTGTTTCATCGTGTTGACCGTCTTCTTGCGGCTCAATCAATAGAGTTTCATTATCTGATAGTCGCGTCATTTTTTGCACCCGAGTTACAACAAATGCAGCGCCCGGCGAATATGATATGTATCGTGGTGAATTATTAGGCTGCTGAGGTTGTGGTGGGTTGAATTTTGGCGGAGCTCGGGAAAATTTTGGCCGCCCGCAGCTTGGTCAGCATGAGGAGGAAGGAAAGAATTAGGTTGAGGCTTGGAGCTGGAGGCAAAGAAATAGGAAAAAGAAGAATGGCGAGTCTATCTATTCAAAAATAAACGATTCATATTCCTTGGTTTATTTTGAAATGATCGTTCATAAACGCCATTTGCTATTTGGTGCAAGTGTCAAAAATATTAAAAATACTGCAGGTGACATAATTCAAAACCAACCCCGCCATTCTAGCAATTAAACAGTGACACAAAGTATTCAAACAACCAGCAAAACTATTCAGTACGAAACATATCGAATATTGAAAGCATTCATAGCCAAGGGCGCTAAGATTCAACTCCAAAGACAGATCTGAACATTTATCCGGCTGACAGAGCCATGAAAATACAAGGCCAGAAGGCGAGATTCCAGATCTCACGCTGCGCACATCAAACTTTCGGATACCAACAATATCCTTTTTATTGATCCCATGCACTGGTGCCTTGTTCTCAAACATCTAATTAATACTCTAGGTAGTTAGCTACTCTACAAACTCTTGCCATCATCACCAAAACCCCAAAGATCTCCATAACAATCTTCAAATGGCTCAACCAATAATACAGCTCCCAAAGGGGTCCACGACCCCTCCATCGAATAGCCCAAGCACGTAATCTTGGCCATGGTATGGCGGGGTAGTTGGGTTAGTAGATGATTACTCTCAGGTTCTTATCGCGACAAATATTTTTGGGCGACGACGACAACTTCCACCTTGCCATCATTACCGTTTCAAGCTTCAATTCCTACGAAATCCATCATTGCTCCAATTGTTCAAAATGGCTGACCTCCCAACTACCTTTGACAGTATGCAGACCCAAACGACGATCCCGACCCTGCCGAATCATCACAGGCGCAATGCTGATTCTTTACTCTTATAGAGCCTGTCCATATCGCCGTCATTGGCGGTACTGGTCTCGGCCAACTCGAGGGCTTCGAGCCTGTCGCTTCTCTGAACCCCATTACACCTTGGGGTGCTCCCGCATCGCCCATCCAGATCCTTTCTCACAAGGGTGGCTACGTCGCTTTCCTTGCCCGACACGGTGTTCACCATCAGTTTGCTCCTCACGAGGTTCCCAACCGTGCCAACATTGCTGCTCTACGACACATCGGCGTTCGATCCATTATTGCTTTCTCCGCTGTCGGTTCGTTGCAGGAGGAGATTAAGCCTATGGACTTTGTGCTCCCTGACCAGGCCATCGATCGCACAAAGGGCGTCCGACCTTTCACCTTTTTCGAGGGTGGTGTAGTCGGACACGTTGGGTTCGCTGATCCTTTCGATGCAGGCCTTGCCAACGTTGTCAAGGCTTGCGCAGCTCACATGGAGGGCGATGGCGTCGTCTTGCACGATAAGGGCACTGTCGTTGTTATGGGTAAGAACATACTCTGAAAAATCTTGATCTGAACATGATCTGACACACACTCTAGAGGGACCACAGTTTTCGACTCGTGCTGAGTCGCACATGTACCGATCGTGGGGCGGTTCGATCATCAACATGTCGACACTCCCCGAAGCTAAGCTTGCCCGCGAGGCCGAGCTGGCTTACCAGGTAATCGCAATGGCGACTGACTACGACTGCTGGCACTCGTTTGAGGATGTCAACGTCGAGTTGGTCCTGAAGTACATGAAGGCCAACAACGAGAATGCCAAGCGCTTGGTTGCCGGCGTCCTGGATCGCCTCGCCGAGCTTGAGAACAGCGATTTGGTTCTGGCCAAGCATTTGGCAGGCTCTTCTCAAGGAGCCGTTAAGTTTATGACCAAGCCTGCGGGCCGTAACCCCGAGGCCATGAAGAAGGTTGAGTACCTTTTCCCAGGCTTCTGGGAAGAGTAAGAAATCCAACAAAAGAGGAGGGAACTTGAAGGCCAAGAAAGTGCTATATAGACATCTGGTGTTAGTGAAGGAGGCGTTACTGCGAAGCGGCGAAACAATCATCGTATATCACTCTGCAACCATCATATTTACCGATTGCTGCGTCAGTAAAACGGGTACAAACGTCATTGGGTGTATAAAAAACTCAATTGCTCTGAAATGCTGTCAGCGATTGAGATGCAAAGCAGCTCTGCTTGCTGTCCATCAGTACCCTCTGATAGGATGAGAAAGCACACTGCAACGTCACCGTACCACGACTCAAGAACTGAAGGGTGTTGAATGACCCCTGGCCCGTGACAGGGCCTTTTTTCTGCATAATTCCTACCCAAAGTGTATGGTTGAAGATGGCTTTTTGTGATAGTTGGCAATGGTCGACGCCTCAATGTCGTGTTTTCTCTTTTGTTCTCTCAAGCCCTGCATATGCCAGTTGATGTGGCAAAAAGCGGCTCTTACTGCATTGCATACAGCGATTGTTCGCTTGCCATGCGTCTCTGAGAACTATACCTCAAGGTTTGAGGCCTGACGCAATTGACATCGCATCCATCGCATCCATCGCATCCATCGCTTCCAACGCGTCCTACAAGTTCCCATTCTGCATGGACAACGCAGGACATGAGCTGCATTGACCCATGCTAAGATATCATGTGTCGGCAATGGCCAATCCATAGTAGGTTTGATGTCTGCCGGGGCCCTTGTACAATACCACCTGGCATTTCTTGCAGCTTACATTAGTGTTGCCGCGCAGGTAGTAACCACTTTCGTGACGATTGCCGGCGTGCTGAGAAACGTCGCTTCTCTCTGGCATCTACACACCTCTTTTCTTGCGTGATAAAGTTTCGTCTCCATAGGGCGTAGTTAAATGCAATTGGGTGCCCATATTGGCTATTTAGTGGAATATCTAACGCTTGCTATGTGTAGAGTACTACACCGCTGAATCAAGATCGGGAGAAGGCAAGGGACCTGGGCTCACACCCTCTCGTCTGCGTGTAAAGGACACACAGACGCCGTCTGACTGCATCTTGAATAAAGCCACGATTCATCTCGGCCGGAACACTGGGTAAAGCCCTGCTCCAGTTCACATATGCAGTGCCGGCTCCGACTCCGCGGCCCCTGAACGGCTGTTTGTTGTCTCAATTGTTCTCTCTTCCTAACCAAGCTTTACACCCCCAGCAGAAGTGTGCATGCTCCCAAAGTGATGTGTGTCTCCGATTATGCTGCTGTGGCATCAAGGTTGAGCTAGCCACTATCCTGGAGAGGACCTCTTGTAAGCGATTGATCTAACATGATATGATGTATCAAAGGCAAATTGTTGGGGACAGCCCTAAGAAAGTCATATTGACAAGAGCTATAATTGGGATTTTGGGTGCCAATGAAGGTAATGAATGTTAGGCCGTTGGCATGCGATATGATTCCATAACTAGATGCTGTCCAACCTTCATATGTACTGTATACTCATAGGACGCTGTCACAAGCAGTAGTGTCTGTAGCAACGCGGGAATATGAATACTGAGAGAGAGAGATAAATTAGAAATGAGCGGCTTCTGGTCGTTCCGAATAGATCGGTGGCCGTGTTGTATTGTCAGGCATTTGCCGACCGGAGCGCCATCACCAGGTATAGACCGGGAAGTGTGGCTTCCGTTTCCGTGTGGGCCGCCGATGCCGTTATCTCAAGGCTGAACGAAGCACAGGCCTTCGATGCGCAAGAAACCAACAAATGGAGCGAGTAAGACATGTACATACGGATAACATGTTGCATAAACTTGACGGCAGAGGGGCATATTGTTGGCCAATGTCAAGACCAAATTGCTCATCCCGTGTTCTTTGCTTCTTCTCAGCTATAGTGTTGACGAGTGTCACCGTTTATTAAACCTATTATCGGCCCTCTGAAACATGATCGTTCGTAACCAGATGAATGGGATCTTTTGATGACCTTCCGTGCGTTGTTTTGAAACCAGATGGGCTGATGGCTTGATAGGCGAAGAACGATTCGTAACAAGTAACTTGACAACTTTTGACAACTTGATCATATCACATCTCGACTCGCGTGAACACGGCGTAGTTGTGCGTTCCAGCCTCGGCTAACTGTTGCTCGCCACCATGTTTGGTTAAGGCTTCGGGGATGCATTACCAAGCGCTGTCAAAGCACGCACCTGCAGGCACAGAATGCCCTTGAGTGGACTCGTCTCATCTAACTACCGGTCTCGCAGTGGGTAGCTGCTGCTACATCAACGGGCGACGGGTTTTCTTCCAGAGAATCCCCCACAAGATGCCAGGGTCTTGTGTAATCAGGCTTGTTCCCCCCGAGTGATTTTTCTCTGTGCTTGGAAAAACAAAACCTCGTTGTTGAGCCGAAGCGTAGACTCTAACCTGGCCAGATTCAGAGTACGTCGTTCAAGATATGGGGTGTTGTAGCCGGCGGATGATCGACGGATCCATATACCACCAACATGAACCTGCACATCTCTGTGGTAGTCGTAGTTTAACTTATCAGGCGTTAGCTATTAATCCCACGTGGCATGTGACAGTCGGTCTGCAAAAAGCAAAAGGATCACCGACAAACAGTCTAGATCCTTTCAAGTAACGGGCATCGGGCCACTCGACTGGGCTATTTAAACGCAAGCCGTGCCGTGGTAGTAATATCGTTTCTCACTTTTGGTACCCTGACGGTAGGGAGCTTGCGAGGCTAGTGAGCCATGGCGTCGTTGCTTGAATGTTAGGTATCTTGGGGTACTGGAAAATCCATTGCACTGTGACAGTTCCGACTTCTCATTTGTCCATCACAAGTGACAGAAATGCATCACGAAAAGCCACCGAGGATCCAGCAAGGGCGGGTTGTATTCCCGGCAAGCGATAATACGATGGATTACGTGAGTCAGCTTTTCGGTCGATAGATACCTAGTAAAGGATGATGAATGTCTTGGATCTGGGATCACGCTTCAGTCAGCCGCGTTGTTGCGATTGGTCCTAATTGACGAACCTCCTGCTGTTTCCGTTTTAGGCCCTTCTTAGGCAGGTGCGTCGACCACTAAATCGAAGCCCGGAGCTACCTTCCAGTTGGCGTCCACATCTACATATCATATCACATTGAATGGATATTAATAAGGCATCAGCACATTAGCCGTCCTGTGTCTCATCCCGGCTGCTTGCTTCTTGGCTTGTTTGTACAGCAAAGCAAAGCAAAGCAATGTAGAAGCAAAACAAAACATCAAAGCGTAACGACAAGGATTCACCTTTTTCTCTACATACCTAGTAGCATACATGATCGAATCAACTTCACTTTTTTTTGTTTCTAGCGGCAAACCCGGGGAAACCGGGCATAATATTATTGCCTACTATAAGCATCCACTTTTCTATTTGCTTTTTTGTGAGGCTCTCACAACATGACAACTTCCAACTTCAACGTCAACTGGGTCTCTTAGCTCAACTCTTCTTCTTCTTCTTCCTCCTCCTCCTTCCTTACTTGCCTAGACCTGGTAATAAACACTAAAGCTGCACCGGAAGCGGCCCGTGGACTCGGCCCTGTCCGGAAAATCCAGTCGTCCGTCAGATGCTCTACCGTAGTGCATCATCGTGTCCTCAACTCAACCAGGATGTCTAGAGTTGGTTTTGTGCTAGACTAAGCTAGCCATCCTGCCAATACCCGCAAATACTGTATGATGCTTGAATGTACCCGACCCATATTTATCTCCTTGACGATACAACAGTACTGGAGAATGGCAAAGCCCAAATGGCAACTATTGACATTGACAGCATGAGTGACACTTTCCAAGCTGTCGAATAAGATAGCGTTGTTGGTAGTTACAGGAATACTCGGAAAGGAGCCGGTCCAGGCCTTACCAGGCTGTCGGGAGTCAAAGATGCGACATGCCATTGCTCGATCATCCTCCCGGCCCTGAAGTCCGGCAGAAAAGACAGGATGCTGATCCCCAGTGACACCACACCACACCATAACTCTTACCCCCCAGTTAAGACTCAGTACAGTTCAGTAGGGTGTTAACCTTTAATCGCGATCTGTCCAGCTGCTGACCTGTATTGGATGCCATGATGCCATCGTTATCAGCAAATTGCGCCCTC
Source organism: Fusarium sambucinum (assembly GCF_050947815.1). Classification (NCBI taxonomy): domain Eukaryota; kingdom Fungi; phylum Ascomycota; class Sordariomycetes; order Hypocreales; family Nectriaceae; genus Fusarium; species Fusarium sambucinum. The sequence continues at coordinate 7,783,844 of NC_139293.1, read as the reverse complement.
CTTTCATGGCTTCACGTCTTGAAAAGTATACTCAGACTTCATATACATAGTACACAGCCAATTTTTGGTCGCGTGGAGCTGCTGCAGACCATTCATTAGTCGGTCCTAGTAAAATAGAAAAAAACTCGACATACATGCATAGCACATGTACGATATGATATGATTTTGAGCGAACATCCGTCAATTTCCATCTTTGAAGGGGTGAATAAAGGTTGTCGCTCTCTTCTATGATCGAGATACCTAAAATAAGACAGTCACTTTGGATTCTGAAAAAAGAGAGGGTGTTGTCGTATCGCAATACAATGGCAGCCGATAGCATTCGTCATGCAAGGCTTCCATATCTCGATTCGTACTGGTCAAGTTACGCAACTGTGCCATTCTGGGAAGCGGCTAAACCGGGTCGATAACAAGTTGAGTCTGACTTTTCCTCATTGCACCGAACACCGTGACCTGGGGTCCCAAGATGGAGGTGTCTAAGTTGCGTTCCTGGTTTGGCGGCTAAGAAAGTTGGAGGTGTGGGTTTGTATGGCTGTCTTTTAGTCTCTACTGACAAGGGCAAGGGCAAGGGCAAGGACATGGGAAGGGTTATTATCCGTCTGTAAAACGTCACTGCCTAGCCAGGATCCCTGATGATAGCTGCACGATGCTATTAAGCGTGTTTCTTCAATGCAATGCAAGTTGACTGACTGACTGCACGTGCAGTTGGGTGATAAGTTAACAAAAGGACAAGTAAAGAGGATGAACCATGGTAGCAGAAAAAGCTCCAAACGGAAATGAATGACGGAGAAAAGGAAAAAAATCTGCATGGGACCAATTGATCAATTGCACCTAGTCAATAACAACGGCTTACTGTACATATAGCGCCCAGCCATTGACTTTTTCAACGTTGGAGCTCTACTAAGCGTCAACCAACGAGATAGAACCTACTAAAGACTCAAAACCAGTGGAGAACAAACACGGCCCCAGTTAACTTTGAGCGGACCTGCGGGAAAAGAAAGGAAACCATCCTAGCACGGCGGGAGTTCCCTTCCTTGCGTTTAGCTAAAGCCTAGTAAAACTTTGACGGCCCCATCAAAGACGTTGAGGCTTGGCTCATTACTCAAGACGGTAGCAGGGTCCAGCGTGCTCAAAGTCAGTTGGAATCAACATCTGCCTTGCAAGATTCGTGCCTCATAGCCTGCTCTTCCAGTCCTCTGTGACTGACAAGGACTTGATGATGGTTGCGTGTGTACCCCCAGCTGAGAGAGCATACTAGTTTAGTGCGCAGTTCTGAACCCTTGCAATGACTGCGGGCTATTTTTTCTGCATCTCACTCTTGCAGCACAGCACACCTCCACTTGCAACCCCCATTCACTCAAGTCTCTTCCAAGGCGTGTCTGCGAACAAAGCTTGACTCCAACAAACAAACATCAACACACCCTCCCCCCTGCATGGCTCTCGATTCTGCAGAGTCCATCTGAACTTGGAGCCTGTCGTCAAACCTTGAACCCATATTGAGCTTTCCTGTGACCGCCAATAAATAAATAGTACTCACTGTACGTCCTGGACTGCGTACGCGTGCACTCTTTCCCCACCGCCTCCGTGTGATGGGTTGTCGAGATGCAACAATGATCTGTGCCGCGGTGAAATGGGGCAGAGACGGGGCCGAGCCTTGTCAGGGAGTTGAAGAGCAGCGTTCTCTTTCAAGGTGTGCTGGATCAACAGGCGGTCAAGGTTTTGAGATTGGAGTGTAGGCATACTCCATCTTCGGCAAGACTCGCGAGATTCTCAACGCCTCGAGCGATTTGCACCAAGGTTTTTGAAAGACCCCGTGCAAAGGGGGCCAGGAACCGTTGTCGAGATAGCACTGAGGATCAGCGACCAACGACGCCATTGTGCTACCCAAAGAGTCAGCCCATCATTCTTCCAACGCGGAAGAGCCAGACCAAAGGTATCGTGACCAATAGAGTCCGACTTGGAAACCGCGCTATCTTTGCCGTCTGTCAAGCTCATGTTGCTTGTCTCTCTAGCTTGAGCGGGATTCGTTTTGAACCATGACGTGCATCTGTATGTATCCCACCTTCCAGGGCTGGAACTGGGGATGAAACAGGGGTGTTTGCAAAGTGCACTGTGTTGTTGTAGCCACCCTGACTGACATCGAGGATCAACCAAAAGCTCCTGTTGTTATTTTCTGGGCCAACATGACCAGTCATCTCATCAAGGCTTTTTTGCCGGCATTACCAGAGGCGGCCTATGGATAGCAGACAGCATCAAGTTGGCCAGCACGGCAATGCCTAGCGGGTGAAGGCGGGTCCGTGGAGATCAAGACGGGGCCATGAATGAAATGCCTCGGTGGAATCTTTGGTCAAGTGTCGTTCTCCAGACTGCACAACCGATTGCGAAGCGCGCCATTCCTTGAACAGGCTCGTGCTTGTTTGGTGAGTTGATTACATGCCCTCCGGTGATGGTGGAGGGAGCGTAGGCCAAATTCCCAAATAGGCTTTCGTTTCTCACCACATCCTGGATCCTCGTTAGTGCTTGCTCGTGCAGGGTCAGGGCCTGGATATTACCGCGAGTATTCTGGAGTTACAACAAAACTTCAACACGTGATTCCAAACCACGATATGCAGCAAGCCATCCCATTGCCACTTAGCTCCTTGGTAGCCTGATATAGCACCATTTGGGAAGGCTTCAAACACGACATCTCAGACAGATAATTGGGGTGATCAATTCCTTCTACAACAATGACTAAAGAGCAGGAAGCAAGAACGACAGACGTGTAGGGGGAAAAACACGACACACAAACACACACACCAAAAAAAAAAAGGAAAAAACAAGGGTCTTGATATCTTCCCCAAAACTTAGCGGAACCCCCCATGCCTCGCAGTGGAGAGGTCAATGTTGGAGCAGCATGGGGGATGACACCCTCTACGCTCGCCCCAATGCAGGATTAATCGCTTTGAGTAAAGTCTATACATGGCCAAGATCCGTCCCATTTCACTATACCACCTTGCGCACGCAAGTAAATACATTCTAGTGCTGGGGTATTATGCCATATCACCCAGTAGCATTCAGGGAATCAAGACCAGCATTGTACATACTGACGGGCATTGCATTGAGCTGTCAAACTGAAGAAGCAGAAAAACGGAAAGAAACCCAAGGGAGATCCAGATGCTGCATTGCTTTGTTTCCATTGAGGGGCAGACACTTTCATTTCAGCGTACAGGATCCACGCTCCGCGTTGCTCTTCTTGAATCGCTTCAAATCATATCACGCCCTTGCTAGTTCACTGCCTGCCTGTCTCTTTCTGTCTCGCACCATTCTACCGCTTCCAGCGCCTGTCCACAGGCCTTCCTCGACTCCCTGAGCCGACTCCATTGAGCAGCGGCACTGGCACTGGCAGGCACTGAAACCAACATTGTCAGTGGCAGCTGGCAGCAGCTGGCATCTGATTGAAGTGATTTCCCAACGCCAGGGTATAAGAATCGACCGACGCAGACCTTCAATCGCAATCTCTTCTCCTTCCACTCGCTAGCTTCCATTTTTTCGGCGTCGACAACATCATCCGTCAACTTTCGAAACATTTGCAGACACCGGAGCCACCTTGTGCCGTGTTATATCCTTTTTCAATCGCCGTTTTTTACTTTCGTTTTTTTCTGGAGGCGATACTTTGTCAACCCTTACACCACCGGCTGTGTGTAACAGACCCTGCTTGTGACTGACGTCAAGTCGCACCTTCCTCCGATTTTCGACAGTAGGTTCGGATAGCTGCTTTGAATCAACATTCGTTCAGTTCTTATCCAGTTCATGAGACGCAATTAGCACCATGAGCCCCAAGAATGATGCTCCCGCCCATGGAGCTGTAGTCGATATCGGCGGCAGTAACATGTACGATGATGTTGCTGAACGGCTGGGGCAGACCCTCACGGCGTCGTATTCTTCAACCTCCAAGCCAACCCTTCCAGACGAGCTCCTATATGACGATGTAGGCTTGCCGATCTGGAACCAGATCATTTTCACCCCAGAGTTCTACCAAACTCATGACGAGATTGCGCTTTTCGATAAGCACGGTGCAGATGTCGCTGCGCGTTGCCAAGCTGGTGTCACTATTGTTGATCTAGGAGCCGGGTTAGTTTGTCCTCTGTTGTCCCCGCATTCTGCCCACCCTCAGCGAGTAGCGGCTATAAGCTTACCTTGTCAAAACTAACGCGCCTTTCTCTAGTGACACCCGCAAGGTTGGCCACCTTCTTGCTGCTTTCGACAAGGCCAACGTCTCCACCAAGTACCTTGCATTAGACATCTCTCGATCGTCATTGGACCACAATGTCAAGTATCTGGTGGGACAACATCCGAGCAAGCAGTCTTCGGTCACCTGCGCAGGTATTTGGGGAACCTTTGGCGATGGCATGAACTACGTGAAGAAGATCCAGTCACCCCGACTGTTTCTCTCGCTCGGATCCGTACTGTGCAACGATCCCTGGCCCGAGGCATTGGCTCACCTGAAGTTCTGGGCCGATGCTCTTCGACCTGATGACCTCCTTCTAATCGGAATGGACGGCCACGTTCTTCCAGGCAACCGAGACAAGATCTGGGACGCTTACCACTCGTGTGACGATCTCTATCGCCGGTTCTTCTTGAACGGATTCAAGCATGCCAACCGACTGGCAGGTGAAGAGTGGTTCCGTGAGGAGGACTGGGATTTCCTTGCTCAGCTGGAGGAGGAACCCACAACACGACACAGATTCTTCTTCCGCGCCAAGCAAAACGTCAAGCTCGAAAAGATGGGCCGCGTCATCCAGAAGGGTGAGGAATTTGACTGGTTCGATTCTCACAAGTATGCCGAAGACAACGTGCGCCTCATGTGCTATAAGGCAGGACTGAGCGTGATTGATGTCTGGCAGGCACCTAACTCGGAGTTCCGTGAGTAGTCCCTATCCACGCCGTTCATGGCGTTTTGTTTTCTATTTCCTTCTTCTTCTTCTTCTTCTTCTTCTTGTTCTTGTTCTTCTTTTACGATTCTCATACTGATAGGCGTGTAGGTCAATATCTTGTACGCCGCAAGGATAGCAAGGACCAGCGAGACGACGCCGACAGTGCCGTCTCAGGAGTCAGTTAAGCTGTCCCATTGGTCGACCTTCATTTCGCCCTATCGCTTCCTCAAAAATGAAAGGAAAACAAATGATAAAAAATCATCACCTCTAAAAAGGCGGGCAACTATTTGCTGCGATTTGTTGAATACCCAGTTGGGGGTATTAGATCCCAAAAATGGACAGAAAGACGTGTACAATGAATGTTTGCGTCAGGTCGGGCACAGAGTTTCGTCTTCTTCTTCGAGTACCCTCTCGACGAGGTGTTCCCACCAAGGATATCTCTTGCCGAGAGATTCGGGAATAGGAGTTGGGTCGAGTTGGAGGTTTACATCGCTGTCGATCCAGTCCCAGATTCTTTTGAGCGCTTCGTATAATGGGGGGACACTCTGGGATGAGATGTTAGCACACTAATTCAACACTAGAGTAATTGCGGTAGACCTGACCAAGGGCAGAACCAGCCTGCCCTTTGCCATAGATTACGAAAATGGGAGGATTGCGTTTCTTTTTCTTTTGTCTTGTTTGTCTGACTTACACTTCGAACTGGCGTATTTGTGACTTGTTGGAACCAGCCTCTTGATACCTCCTTATGCGCAGGATTAGTAGCAAGCAATCCTAAGAAAAAGACTGGTAGTAAAGGCGCCTGAGCTGTGAAATGTGTCCCTGATGTTGGCATAATGCGAATGCACTTGGCCAGATCGTCTAGATTGGAAAGAACTTCCGGGTGATTTCGTGGTAGTCTAGGCAGGTAAGGCCATGTTAGCGCACTTGCCATCTTTTTTTCGTTATTTGTCGAGAAGCAGGAGCAGGAGCAGGAGGACAGATGCATGGAAGGAAAGGAACAGCATTTTTACACAATCCTTCTCCAGCCAATTCTCTTGCTCCTCCTTCTCTGTCTCTTGTTCTCTTCCAATTCATACCTTAAAAGACGACATTGATAATAAATTATTGCCGCAATTCTCCATGCTTCAGCTGTAACGTCCGTCATATCCTCCTTTGATGATACTATAACATCGTCCGACATAACACGCACCCAGGTTATCGTCTGGGCACGCTGTTGACACTGTTCCCAAGACTTCCCCTCGCGGCTCCATTGGCGCATGTCAGTCAACGTCCGCATCAAGAATCTTGCCGTAATGGGGACGATGGTGCTCGTAGGTTCCTGCTGCAAACGTGCTGCGCAGTATGTGACCTGGCTCATGGTGTGCAACAGCTTCTTCGAAAATCCGCAGCCCCCATGAATCTCAAACAGATCATTTTCCGCGCCATAAAGAAGCCAGTTAAACCTGTTGGATTCGATCTCGGGATTCATTGTTGCGGGGTCAGGGAGTGCCATCATCGGTTGAGCAAGGATTACTGCCCGACCAACGATTATTGATTGAGATATTCGAAGAGGGTCGTATTGCACAGTGCTGTGGCTTTCATTCCAAAATCGACGACCAGGATCCGTTTGTTGAAGGAAATATTCGCCCTGCTTAAACCCTTCCAGCCATCGGGGCTTGTCAGGCTTTTTTAGACGTCGTTCGGTAAGGATGACCTAGGAAACTGTTAGATTATTTCACGGCAAAACTAACAGATAATAGACTGCAAGACACAGTCACACATACATCTTGCATAGAAAGAAGCACGGCCATGGTGATTACCTCTCGCCCCTGTCCACGCGTCGTGCTTTCAGGCGCGTTGAGAAGTTCAGCAAAATATTTATTCGCCATGGCGTACCGTTCATTAATTCGTTTTCGAATACGCTCATCCGGCAAATAATCATAGATATAAACTCCAGCAAGGCTTTGAATAGCATGCAATATGCCTTTGTTTTGACCCATTGGAGCCAAATCTTTGAGCCAAAGGTTCGTGTTTTGGAGAACGCTCCTTCCTGGGCACCAGTTGTTGATGTCTATAACGACAGTTAGGGATGGTTGAAACATGGTGGACTGACGACTGCCAGCCAGCACTGCCACTGAGCGGACTTACAAAAGTCGAATAATCGCCTGTCAATATAGTCCATCTCGGCCATGGCGGCTTCATGGCCGAACTTCTTGGGAACCTTTCGCGGAGCTCGTGCAAACGCTTCTTGAGGTGAAGGTGACGAATTCACCATCAATGCCTGCGATGGAGTGCCGCCTCCCAACACCAACTCAATTGTCACGGACGACGACCTCCTGCTTTGCGCTCGGGACGTCGTGGACGCAGACATATCCAAGTATACCATGCCAGAGTTGTGAGTGTCCGGACGCGATCGCGATATATGTGGCGTTATATCCACAACATCATCGTCTGATTGTGAAGAAGTAGGATCAGGCAGTTGGCTCGAGTCCTGTTTCGTAGGCCAGTTGAACTTGACATAACCATTCACCTGTCCATTATGAGGCCGAGCGAAACGAGGGAGGACGGACACAGTCAACCGTTCCTCTGAGGAGAAAGGGCTGACAAAAGGTGCCTCACCCTGCCTTGCAACCTCGTATCCTGCATCTTCCTCCAGAGTAGCGCTTGGTGCCGCAGGCAAGAGTCGAGGCAACTCTTGTGTCTGAGGCCGTTGCAGTTCAGGTTGAGGCGTCGTGGCCGCTTGAAGGTTCAACGTCGCAGGCTGGGGTGCTGCATGGAACGTCAGCTCACAGACTCGATAGTCTACCATGGCATGATCGGGTCAACGGAAGGCTTTAATTCCTTTATGATGGGCAGCGGAATGAAAGCAAGGGTTTGATGGGTAAAAGATGAGCTCTGAGTTAAAAGGTGCGATGGTGTGAGGGTAGGGGTGAGAGCGGGGTGGGTAGGTGCGATATGTTCTCTCAAACTGCCCAAGGCGTTGCATTCTCATATGAGACCCATCTCACCCAAGGCCCTCCACAGGAATGAAATATGGACAATGAAAAAAAAACACGGCATGATGGACAGAGTACTTGGGGAGCATAACCAAAAACGAAAAGGCATCAAGGGAAGCTGGAAGGGTTCATTAGATGAGGGAAGACAGGTTCACTTCCTCACCTGTAAAATTAGGGGTCCAAGAGGTGTCAATGTCTTCAGAAAAGTTGAAGAATACCTGAGAAGGAGACGACAAGGCCGTCGTCGAAGGCCATGGGTTGTCGAAAAACGGCACATCGGCAACTGAAGACCCGTTGATGGTTTCGGAAACTCTGATATCGGCTCCAGGTATACTCATTTGAATCGTATCGTCATGTTGCTCGTATTTCACGCGCTTCGACGGACGATTTGGCTCTGGTGAGCTTTCCATCTGAGCGGCTCGCCGCCGGAGTGTAACTCCGATGGGTCCGCGCGTTTGCAATCGACAAGAGAGATGAGATGAAAAGGCGGTCTTGTTCGTTTCGGAGACGTCCGGATCAGAACACCAAGGAAACCAGCTGCGGCGGGCGGTAACAGGAAGCGATCTCAGAAGCCGCCGGGCCCGGGGGCAACGCACAGCGCGTCGGTTTGAAAGCTTATTGATGAGATACTGTACCAGTAGAGTGGTTCGCTTCAAGGCAAAAGCCAGACCTGGCGAGTGTGGATTTCTGGAGGGTGAACCACCGGAACAGCGGGGGCGGAAGGAGACAACAAGAAGCGAAGAGGAAACAACAGAACCAAGGGGCCAGCAGAGGGGTGTTAAAGCAGAGTCAGGAAGAGCGTGAGGTCATGGTGTGAGTCTGGGGAGAGTACCTGCATTAAAAGGCACGTTTGACCAAGGTGTTGCTCTCTGTCTCTTTTGGACCCGTTCAGAGCTTTAACTATAAGAGATGTCTAGGAGCCGTTAGACAGGACAACGTCTGCCATGGGCGATGGTTGGATTGCGGCCTTCCCCACTTCAACGACAAGCTTAGAGCCCTTAACACAAGGGAAAGAGTTGGGCTTCTCCAATGGTTACAGTAAGCCGCCTCACGATATTGGGACCAGTGCCGCCAGGTCAAGATCGGTAGGGCGGGCAACCTGAAGGCGAATCTCACCCTCGATTGCCTCAGGCGCTTCACGCGCCAGCCGCCGCTGTTGACACAAAAGCTATCTACTGAGGAACAGTACCTACACACACAAAGAGAGAGGGCCCGGGAGAGAGAGACAGGAAATGAGTGTGGCCCAGCAATTTGTACCTAGCGTGGCTTTTCTCAATGTGATAGCCAGGGTCCAGGGATCAGGGGGGGAGGGGGCCAAATGAGATGGGGGATCCAGTAAGGGAAAAACGCCATGGCGTCCCATGGACGCTAGCTATCCGCCCTTGCTTTTCCAGGTCCAGGATCGAGAGTCGACCGACCGGTATGGAGACAGCCCAGTCGCGCTGAACCTTGACCGGACGCACGACGGTGTTGCGCTGCGGCGTGCAGTTTGTCCCGTCCAGTGCCAACAATACTGTAAACTACGTTGGTACAAGCTGGGAGACCAGCCCCCGAACGCACCAGCGTTACCTAGACCCAGTTGTCTCTTTTCTCATAGCTAGTTGTCTCTTTTCCCGTCACCCGTTGCTCACACGAAAAAGTTGTGCTTGTAGCCGGCACCGCATGTCTTGCCTCTCTGGCGGCCTCATAAGGAGCTGGTTCCAAGGACTGACTGAAACTACCACAGCATTCATATTGTCAATTCCCCGTTGGGTATTGCGGTTGTCCTCTTTCACGGGCCCAAGACGCAGGACGCTCGCTCACCGAGCATCTACTGCGACATTCGTCTTTCGCCTTTGAGCACTGGCTTCTAGGCCAAACCAAACCAGACAGAGTACCTACAGTACAGTACACAACGCAATCCCGCCTATGAGCATTCGCCAACACGCTACATGCTGTCCCATCTTCCTTCTCTGACCGGCCACCAAGGCAAGCAAGCAAGTGCATGAGCATCTTTTTCCTTTCTTCTGTTTTCAGGAACGCTACAGCCAAAGCGAAACACTACTACATACGTATCCGTGCCTGGGCCGTCTTTTTTCCCCCTCCCCCTCGGCTGCTGCCCCAAAATTTTGCCTTCCCGTGGTCGCCGCCGCGCCGCGCCGGTCCCGAGCCCTTCGTTAGCTTCCGTGCCACAATTTGTAGCAGCACTACTACTGCTAGGTCCCGTGTGGTTGGTTTAGACACTTGAGCAAAGTACGGAGTACATAGTGGCTCTAGTTACATACAATATCGACGCTAGTCAACAACAAATACAAGAGTATCTAGAGAGGTACAGAGTACAGATACATACGATACTGCCACCATGCCAGTCCCTTCAACTACGCTTGTCTTTGAATCGGGGATCCACGCTATACCTGGCAACTCGATGGGACCCAACTCTCTGGATGCCCTAGTCCGGCACCAATTAGCGGCTGCGTCCAGAGACCTAGCATCAGAGGCTGAATTCACCGCCGCCGGGACATCGTCCGGACATCACCAAAACATCATTAACGATGTGGGCGACTACCTTGCCCAAACCGCCCGAATGTGGTACTCCTTGACAAATAGACTGGTTCAAGGGCCACATGTGGAGAGAGCGGCGGAAGACGCTCATGAGCGGTCCTTTACAACGACTCATATGGCGGATTTGCAACCGATGGCCACCATGGACATAAATATCACCAAGCTAGGGTAAGTCGTACCACCTATGAAACCCACTGTGAAAGCATGGCTCATCCGTTCTTATAGCAAGATTCGTGATCTGGCAGAGAAATTCTCCGAAGAAGTACAAGAAGTCTGGCAGCGGAAACCCGAATCTGGGTCTACTTACCAGGCCATTCCTCCATTTCCTGCTGTCAAATCTGAGCCTGCGGGTTGGATTCAGCAACCAGGCAGAGGGAGTGACGCTGGTCTTGGTGGCCGTGGTGGTCAGCGAAACTTACTATCTCAAAACACGGATGATACTCTATCTCCTGGAGGAAATATCTCTGCTTCAGAAGATTCAGGAGGAGATGAGGATGAACAGTTCAGCAAGATTGATATGGATGCTCTCAAACAAAGAGGCAAAGGTTCATATCACTGCCCGTTAGAACATCGGTGCGACAAGGGTGGCGTTGACAAAGAGGGTAATCTTGTCATCTTTGATCGAAATTCTTCTTTCGCGTAAGTCTCACATCACACACAAAGTTTTCTGGTTCCTGCTGACCTTGATATAATACAGCCAGCATTGCAACAAACACAGAAAACCTTGGCGGTGCGACGTGCCTGGTTGTCCAAACCCGCCTAAAAAGCGCAAGTTTGCCCGCAGAGATGGACTCGAAAGACACAAATTGACGGTCAAGCATCGCGTCATGACATCTTGAGGCCCTGGGTCACGAGCTCAATCATTGAGATGCGTGACCTAGACCGGTCAGTTTCCTTACATTTGGAGACGTACTCCTGATTGGAGGATCGCCACCGGTCAAAATCAACCATGCGGCTCATAGAAACCCGAAATGCCTGAAGTATGCATGAACCAATCATTGTACGCCAAGAGATTATCAATCCAAGGGCGCATCAATCGCTGACTAGGCCCATCTATTATTAACGATCCAACGTTGTAACTCATTCATGGAAATTGTTTTGGGCATACACATGGACTGTCTGTATCTTCTGCAGTGGCAGCCACACTTCGGTGCTTTATCCGGCCTCAAAGAACTTTACAAGGCAATCAAATATCACTCATAGCCGGTCACACTTCTTGGTGCTGAGCCGGTCGCCCAACCTTTCCTCGGCGCGGAGGACAGCTCGTTTCGTGGATGATGCAATCTAATCACCTGTAAGCTGGTGCATCATCGGTGAGAGTCACCAAAAACAAAACACTCGTTACATATGCAGCTAGCCTTCGGGCAGGATGCAAGAATTCTTTCTCACACTGAATTGCAGGACATACTTTTTTAGATTTAGCAAAGGATCGACTTAACTATAAGCCGAGTAATTTGAAAGGTCATGGCAGGCCTCAACGACTCATGAGCGCCCAACTGCGGATACTACACTGTATGCAAGAGCTGGGTCGGTGTATGTGCCACAGACCAAGACGGGAAACAACATGAGCAAACTTATCAATGGGTGTCGGCGCTTGACGTTTCGGTTACACGCATCGGGCGATTGTTGATTGAGTCGTACGACGGGACCGCACATCAAGATCGTTCGAGAAAAGGAAGCAGAGCCACATCTAAAGGTGAAATGTATTGGAGTTCCACAAGGGAACATGGGAGTAGGCTACCAGAAGGCGCCAAAGGTGGCATGGTCTGAGGATCTACTAGAGTACATTTCAATACAGAGCAACGAGCCAGTCCGCCTTGTGAGGAACCGGTGGCTTTCCCAGACCTGTGGTCTGGCTGTCACTCGTGCCTCCGCGAGACATAGATGACTTGCAGCCGTACGATCTCATATTAAAGCAATGTGACATTTCAACTTTAGGGTACTCCAGAGCCTTCTCGTGGAAACAAGAGCTGAAATCTCGCCTTCTTTTGGGTATCTTAGAAAGACGATCCCGACGCTAGCGGGATTGCACAGACATGTACCCTGGCGATCAGAATATAAGCCAACCATTCGGAAACACTGATTGTGAGAAATCAATGTGTGATGATGGAGAGCCTGAGACCATTCCCGCATAACGGCAGCAAGCAATGCCATGTCTATGCAGACAAGGGAATCTCATCTCATCTCGACCATGGCATCATGCCATGATGTAGGCTCCAGCCCGGCACTACGATCCGATCTCAATGGTCAATCTACTCCTTCCCCACACATGTTTCCCCTCGACATCTCATCTCAACTCCAGAAACAGGACAGACAGGCTCCGCGCAACCCCTAGTGGCGCACGTGGCTTCTTAACGGTGCGGGACTAGGGCGGAAGCAGATGGGAACTTGCATGGGGGTTGCATGAGGGGTGACTTCCACCGCAAACTGGGATTAATAAAGGGCAAGGAGGCGAGACGGTACAAGACGCGAGGAGGCGAGACGAGACGAGAAGAGGAGATGAGAGAAGAGAAAAGAAGGAAGAGAAAAGAAACGAAGAGAGAACAAAAGGAAAGGAGACAACAGAAAAGAAAGGCAAGCGAGCGGTGAGTTCCGACGGCAAGGCACTTCTGTCATAGCGTCCGTCAACTTCAGCTTCAGTTTTGAGTATCTGACTGTCAACGCTAGATCCACCAGGCACGAAACAGCAAGGAGCAATTCTTAATGACAGTGCGCGATTGCTGCTGTACGGAGAATCGCTCTATACTGTTCCTGCTAGACCCAGACCCAGTATTCGTAGCGAATACCCAACGCGTGGGTGGGTGGATGGTACGGTACAGTGTATTCGTACCGGGAAAGCAGATCTCGCGGAGATCCTGGCATGCCGATAGCTTTGATGCATGGCATCCACGGGTTCTACAGCACTGTCGAACATCGGTAACCTCGGGGCAAGTTGCAGAACTGCATCTAGGCGATACAAACAACGACAGCCCAAGCAGCCATCGCGCTTTGATCATAGTACAGTGCTGCATTAGTCTAGACTAGTTCCTCTCTTATCATTCAAGGGAGCCTTGTGGTACCTGGCACGGAACGAGGCAATAATTACAGGTTGTCTGTATGTATGAGCCCGCAACCAACCAAAGCACAAAATCATGGTTACTCGAAGCTTGTTGCCCGTCCCAGCCCCATGACCCCAGCTAGGTTTTACTTTTCTACTGTTTCGGGTCGGGTGGAGAAGGTGAAGAGAGAAAAGAGCATGTTTTCTCTCTCAAGTCTTTCCAGAGATCGCCGAGAGACGACAAGGTTAATGCTCTACGAGGAAAGTACAACACAACCACTTTTGTTCGTGTGGCTCATCTGATATCACTCGCCCTATTTTTTTTATTTTTCTAATTTATGTTCTTTTTTTTCTTTTCGCAGTATATTCCTCTCACCCCCCTAAGCCGTCAACTAAATACGCAAAGCTCAGGGGTACAGATACTAACCAACTAGTTAGACTAGTAGTTGTCCAAGTTCTTTTTTTTTAGTTGATTCTCTTGCGTGTGTTGTGTTGCTTCTTCTCCTAATTTTTCTTTTCTTCTTTACTTTGTTGACCCCCCCTTGCTGGAAGCCGTCAAGATGAGACAACTCCCTTGGCATACGTCCACGTCAATCAATCATTTAATCAGTCGATGTAATTACCCAAGTCTGTTTATCATGTATGTACATACTCAAAGGAGTGTGGAACTAGGTGGTTAGCCGCCTGGGACAGGACCCAGGATTAATGTAACTGGCCTTCTACTGTACTCTGCACTACCTTGTACGTAGAGCACTGTACTGTGGTGTATGTACCCATTGGATGGATTGGATGTTTGAACGCCTTGTCCTAGCCTTACCTTGCCTGACTTGCACGCATGCGGTCAGTACTAAGCCTATGTACACGAGACTGACCGGCAATTGCCTATGCTCTCAACGGTTACTAGTTTCGGGTTTCTGGCGTTTGTCTCTCAGTCGACCGCTTTTTGATATTAACTAGCATTGGCATTGGCCTAGAATTCCCGGCCCGGCCATGGGTTTGGTGGTTGAAGGCTGAGGATATAAAGTTAGTAGTCGTCCGCACCCATGAGACCCAACATGGCGTTGACAAGTCTCACTTTTTCTATACACCAAGAAACAAACAAACAATTCTTTTACTACTCCCTTTCACTCTTCCAATTCTCATGCGCATTGGTTCTGAGACTCCAATTGAACTGAACTGAACACATCCCACCCCTCACAACCATCATGGCCATTCCTTCTGTCCTCATCATAGGGGCCGGCAACTTTGGTGCTGCCACGGCGCTCTCGCTTCTTAGAAAGGGCAACGTCAAGGTTACCATTGTTGACCCGGCCGCTTACCCCAACCCCAGAGCCGCATCGCACGACATCAACAAGATCATTCGTGATGACTACCCGGACAAGCTCTACATGCGCCTGCTGAAAAAGGCTATGCCCCTCTGGAGGGATGACGAGCTCTACAAGAGTTTCTACCATGAGGTTGGCATGCTCCGTGCAGACGCTACTTCGTTTGGCGAAGAGAGCATTGCCTCTTACCGCGAAATGGGAATTCCCAACAAGTCAGAGCTACTACCCGTCGAGGAAGTGCGCCGCCGCTGGAACGGTGCGTTTGAGACGGCCGACTTCACGGGCGTGGATAAGGTTCTCTGGAACCCCAACGTGGGGTTCGGGGAGGCGGACAAGGCGCTCGGCGCAGTGGTGCAGGCTGCGGTCGACCTCGGAGCCGAGTTTGTCATGGGTGAGGTGACGACACTTGACTTTGGATCTGAAGATCAATGCGTCGGTGTCACGCTCAAGGACGGCACGACATTACGTGCTGACAAGACCCTTTTGGCAGCAGGGGCTCGAACAGCTTCTCTACTTGCACAGAGCGCACCTAAAAAGCCACTGCTCCATGCTGGCGAAAGATTGTTGGCTACAGGTGCTGTGAGCTTCTACGCGAAGCTGCACGGCGCGCAAAAGGACAAGTTTTCTACAATTCCTGTTCTCAAGAATTGTTTGCCCCAGGTCAAAGGTATGTTGGTTATTGCCGAGCTGAGTGAGGCTAGGCGGATATCATCGGTCATGAGGCTAACAATTTGCTATCAGGCGAGGGCATGTCAATACTGGCTGACGGAACTATCAAGTTCAACTGCGACCTATGCTTCACCAACTACCAAGTATTTCCCCCGACCGGTGAGGCCATGTCAGTGGTGCCTGACCAGTCCGTGTATAACACGTGGACAGGGCCTCGGTTCCTCAAGTTCTTTGAGGATCGGGCGCGAAGGACGTTTAATGGCCTATATGGCAAGGAAGTTGAGAACATCAAAATTGAGGCCTACCGGATGTGTTGGTAAGTAAGCAAGGCCAACGGCCACCCCCATTTGCCGTTAACTGGAAATGAACGACATGTCTTGTCTTTTGTTTCAATGTATTGGGAAATATCATGGTCTGACCGGTTCTATGCCACAGGGACGCATCAACACCAACGCATGACTTCCTCATCTCTCCCCACCCGCAATCCGACAATCTCTATATCGCAACTGGAGGTTCATTCCACGGCTGGAAGTTCCTGCCCGTCATTGGTGACTACGTGATGGCCATGATGCAGGGCACCCTTGACAGCGACCTAGCCGACCGATGGGCCTGGAACAAGAAGGGCGGAGATGGCCACTCAGCGAACCCTACATACCAAATTGTCGGGGACCTCCAGGACTGGACTCGCGGTTGGGCCAACTAAAAAGTGTCTTTGCTTTGACAGTATCTTTTTGCTGTTTTTCCAAAGGGGAAAAGCGACAACCAAAAATCCTTCGTCCCCAAAAAGGATCGAACCCAACCAACAGGGACATGACATGGGGACATGGTGCACAGGGGTCCTGGTCATTGTCCATTTTGCAAGGGAGTAGACACGAGCCATGGGCCATGTCCTACCTACCATTACCTACCCCATGTCCAGCATTTAATCGGCGCCAAAAAAAAAAAAGGTTGAACCCCCCGGCAGTTCAAGACACCAACGACCTAGACCCGTCCGCCCTGAAATGCGTATGTTCTCATACATACGGCGCTCTCCCTCTGAGCTGAACCAACAACCCATCGGGGAATGGGAGGAGGGCCTGGGGGATGAATGATGATGACGACAATGATGATGATTTGGGGGCACTCGGTTCCCATCTCTTGGTTATTATTATGGGCTTTACTTTTTCTGGTTACAAGCATTCACAACTGGGAGGGATTCTCTGACAGAGATGAGGAGTCTGCGGTGGCTTTTGGAAGGCTGAGTTTTAACATACACATTGCGATATCCATGGGGTTCCTTTTTATTTGCTTTTTATTTTTTGCTTGTCTTTTTATTTCCCTCTTCGCCTCACCTTCTCCTCAACTGGTTTAGTCTTGGCTTATCCTTCTTTTTTTTCTGTTGTTCTCTTTCTCCTTTTGTTTTTCAGTGTGTGACAACTATTAGAGATATCATAACATATCACATTTTTGCATTGGGCATACTTTTTTGTAACTTTTTATTTTATTTCACTCACCGTCACATTTATGTCAGAGTGTTAAAATGTCATTCGTCTTGCGTGTTTTATTGCCTTTCCTGTTCTGGTATCTTGGGGTTATACAAAGGGTCAGCATCCACCCGCAGCATACAAGTTAAGAAGAAAACCTGGAGCGAGATACAGAGAGAATACATTTAATTCTAGCATTTGTCATTACAAAGGGCATTTTTCCTAAGTCATTGATCAAAGATTTAATTACGCGGAAAAACTAGAACATTGTAAAGGATTCAGGCTCTTGTCGGAGAATTTTCAGTGATTATGATATCTGACGACATTGTTTCCTACGAGACAACAACAACAACAACAAGAGATATGGATACTCATGCAGTAAGGGGGTCTGATGATTTAGTTGTACATGACATGGTACATTAGCCTTGGCGATGCCCTCCACTTGACAATACATCATATCATATCATGACAGGAAAAGAAAAGATGTGGGTTGGGTTTGTCTGAGGTAATAAGGCAAAGGGATGGGTACACAAACCCTACATCCTTGGTCATGTTATCTCTCATGTACGGAGTACAGAGTACTTGGTTGGAGTTTATGAGAGAGGGCCCTAGCTTCGGTAGTTGGATCTATCCTGGCTCTCTCCTGTTACAGTGCCTTCGGTTATTAATTAGATGCGACACGAGACACGGGACAACAATAAACGAGGCTGAGAAAAGAGGCCTTGTTCTCTTTTCTCTCTCTCTCTCTCTCTCTCTCTCTCTCTCTCTCCATGTTAACATGTACTCTGTACGTGTTGTATACAAGATGTTCTCAACACACTGTATCCGTACTCCGTAGGGCTTTTCTTTTAGCTCTTCTTCAAATGGGGCTGTGGGCTTGAGCTTTTGGGAAGAAGAGCTGAGACAGGGATATCGCAGATCTCGCTTGGACCATCTTCAGGTCCAGCAGCACGTACCAGGTACTCTCCGAAGTTAGCTTGCAATTAATTAATTAGCTTTTTTACTCTTCCGCTCTGCAGGGTCGTGCGAGAATCCTTCAGACTCCGTCGGACAATACTTTCAACCCGAACAGGACGAGTAAAGAGAAAGGAGGAAATAAGAAAAGTACTCTGCATAAATCAAATTGTTTACAGCCAACAGAGTTACAGGTTCAGTTGCATGAGTTTCCGATCTGTACCTTATAATTAATAAATGACAATCGTTTAACGTTGCCTCATCTTGCCTTATCTGATCTGTCATCTCTACCAAGACCAACGCGTCCCTTGCATCTTTTCCACATCGTTCTCTAGAAGTTTTCGATTTGAGTCAACGATTTGGAACTACGGGGTCGACTATACCGTTCTTGTTGGACAGGATTTGTTTGTTCTTTTGCCAAGAGATAAATCTCCATATCGGTCTGTGAGGGAAGTGCATGTACTTGAGATGTTGAGACATCTGGTAAGTACATGTAGACTGAGACGGGATATGCAGAGATCAACGTACGAACCGAATGGGTTGATACTATGAAAGTTTGTCGTTTCGTTAATAGCCTTTACTTCTTAAATGAGGAATCCTTTCTCTATCATTATGTATTCTCAACTTGCTTGCAGAAAAAAGGTATTGTACATTCCCGTGAATACTGTGGCTGAAGCTGAACTGAAACAAAGTAACCAGTCAACTGCGGGTTATTTCTAGTACTTGCATTAATGACTATGACATGACGTAAATAACAGTGTCAAGTTTCATCTAGAATTGAATTAAATGGCATGTTTGTTGGTCGTGAAGGGATTGAGAATTGCGTGTCTGCTCATGATGGCGAACCCTCCACGCAACTTGACAGAAGGATCGTCACAGCCTCACTTGACAGGTTGAACTTCTGACACAGTGAGTGGGGGTAATTAGTTCCTTTAGGTTCAGCCTCAATTGACATGTCGTTCACCGTCAAATTGTCATATTTCAACCTGATACTGTACTCGTACGCACGCCACCAGACGTCTACCCCTTGTCAGTGATTGCAGTTCAGGAGACGTCGTATCCCAACCAGTCGGTCAAGGACGATGCGGTGGAAAAATCTGCATTTGAAACTTGGTCCGATGAGATGAGATCTTGTCCTTTCCAGTTTCTCGCAGTAGCTCCATCGGACCATACGTTTGCCGTTCCCACATCTTTGGGGGAGAGATGAGGGTAAACTACACTAAACATTGCTTTTTCCTTCTCGATTGACGAAACGGATGGAAGAAAAAGGCCAAGAGAAAGGGGCGCCAGTAATGTTTGCTTTTTCAGGTGTTCGTTGGTCATATGGTTGAAAGAAAACGACTATTCGTTTCGCAAACATTCGTCGAGATACGAGACGTGGTCTCCGATGATCGGGCCCTCCCTTTCGCATTTCAGATTCTGATACGATTCGATCTTGATTGATTAAGATCGATGAAGGAATCGTAATTGCGTTCCATGCGTACGGTACGGAACACGGTGCCAGGTACTTAAAAAGACAAACACGATACTTCTGGATCATGAATGACAAGGCGTAGGGTAAGTCATCCATTCAAGATAGTGGACAAGGCTCTTTGCAGGGTAATAATAGTTTAGCGTGGACTTGTTGAGAAACATACTCAACTTTGTCAAGTATTACAGATCAAGGCACTTATAGACTAGAAAAATAAAGGGTTAAGCAATGGCAACTAATGAATGAGTTAAAGCATCTTGTTGTCTGCAGTTGAGTATAATCATGGATGGTTGGTCCGAGAGTTGTTGTCCAGCCATGGCTGTCGCGACATAAACACTAATAGGACACGCACTACCATCAATTAGCCTGTCCCCTGTGGCTTAGTTGGCTAAAGCGTCCGACTGTTATCCATAGACAATCGGGAGATCGGAAGTTCGAGCCTTCCCGGGGGAGTTATCTTTTGCTTTTTACTTCAATTTTTATATGTATTTGTTATTCGATAATTCAAAGCTCATATTGTTCTTTTTGCAGATGACAAGTACGTCGTTATTGTCATGTGTGATGCTGTGCAATGCTTGCTCTATAACCTGCAGATTAATAGATATCTCAGGCTCAAGTGAACTATCTATCAGATTAAAGTTCTTTAACCTCTGGAAGCGAAGCGCTTAACTGGTTGGGAACTGGCCACATTGGGTTTATAACTTTCGACATTAGACACTATGTGCTGTAATTTCCGTGGCAGCAATAGATAGAAACCCACGTCTTTAAACAGTGATAGTATGGGAGACAAGTGAATACGTCCGGTTAGCTCAGGATTAGCCGTTTGGGCAATATTTTCTTCATCCAACTCTCTCAGCCCATATCTGCTGACTTCAGATGTGCCCATCCCGCATTGTAGGTACGAGACCGATCTATCAAATAGACATTCTACGCTGTCCCTCGATGCTAAACTTAAGCTCTTCCTCTTGCCTTTGGAAACATCAGCTCACAGAACAGAAGCCTCTTTAACAAGCTCGAAGAAGCCCCGTTGGCTCAGTGGTAAAGCGTATCACTAGTAATGATAAGATCACTGGTTCGATTCCAGTACGGGGCATGTGACTTGTTCTTTTGTTTCTTTTTGCCGTCATCCGACTTACAAGCCGAACCTGGTCACTGTCGTTCTTTGCGTACTCTCAGCTGCTTCGGTAGAGATGTCCCTGCACAGCATCTAGGATCGAACATGATGTGCCACTGCGGAGTTCTAGATAGGACTTGCAGTTGATTGATCACATTCTCTATCTCCGTTATGCATGTCCATAATAGCACGTGCATCGTCTCAGCCAAACAGATGATGTTCGGAGCTTCTCCATTGCTGGAGGACCAGCTCGATGCCGTCGGCTTTCCAGATTCGCTTACAGCGCTCCTGGGCTATAGTCGATATGGTATCATCACATATATACCGGAAGCTTAATCAACCAGCAGAAAAGGTTATCATCGGTATATCTCAATCTCCTTCACCGGTCGCTGAAACCCTAAAAACGGATCGACCTGACGCTGCAACCTACAGCCTCTCCAGCCTCTCAGCTTCGGATGGCTCTTTTCGTATCGCACCCATGCTGTCGGGCTTTTTCACAACCCCAACATCACAATTTCCGCTGAGTGGCTGGCTTATTTTTCATAGAGTTCAGGCCTAAGAAACCCCTTTATTTCCAAAAGTCCTACACGTGAACAGATATTGGGCATTCACTAGATTGGGCTGAGGCTCAACACGAGTAAAAAAATCACCCAGGTCTAGGGTTGATGCCCAAAGCGATCGGCAATCCTCGCTTGGAGGGAGGGGGACATTTGGGATCAGAACAAAAAGGAAATTCAAATCTCGGGTTTCCAGATTTGCTCTGGCCGCGCCGGAGAAGTGCGGAAAACTCACTTTCGTTGGTCACTAGTCGGTTTCATTGTGCTGATATTTGCTTTTTCGCTGAAGCAATCTCGAGGTCTAGACCACTCCCGCAAAATGAGATGATATTTGGCGTTGGGCAGCATCTTGTGAATATTGTTAAGGCGGTTAACAATTTGAAGTTTTACCGGTAGTCGCGCGTGTAAAGATCCAATGCCCCGGTCATCAAGGGAGATACGAGTCTGGCCTGACGGTATGAGTGAGTCCTCAGGCACAAGGTATTGACGATATGGACATACGTCTTCATATTGGCAATAGGTGGAGTGCTTGACCAGGAAGAGAGGATGTATCGAAATCGTGGTTACAGTTGATAGATTCTCATACTGTCAGGTTGCTTATTTGACAAGACTGTATGCAATACGAGTCGCAAGATATCTCATGGATGAATAGGTATAACATGAACATCCAAATGTTCGGTTGTATTCAAACGCTTCAATGCTTTCTATGCTACTAAGCACCATTTTGGACATTAATCATAAGAAGACACATCGTCTAGTAAACCTCAAGGACGTATCGTCCCTCCTCCTTAAGCTTCTCGATCTCCTTGCGGGGATCAATCTTCTTGCCAGCAGCCTTGGCCTCGTGGGCAATAGCCTCCTCGAGAACCTTGGTCACGTCAGGCACAGGCCAGGTAGGACCACACAGGTAGAAGCTGCCCTCATCCTGAACGTAGGCCTTGGCAATCTCCTTGAGAGTCTGGCGCATACGGTCCTGGATGTAGATCTTCTGAGGCTGGTCACGAGAGAAGGCAGAACCGATGAGAGTGACAACACCGGCAGCCAAGTAAGCCTCCCATTCCTCACCATAGAGGTACTCCTCACGCTGGTGACGAGAACCAAGGTACAGAAGGATGGAGCCGATCTCCTTGCCCTGAGCCTTCTGCATAGCACGGTACTGGACAAAGGCACGGAAGGGAGCGAGGCCCGTTCCAAGACCAGCCATAATGAGAGGAGCAGTGTCCTTGGTAGGCAGCTTCATGACGGAAGGCTTGACAGAGGCAGTGACCTTGGCTCCGACCGGCAGACGGCTGAGGTAACGGGTAGCATGTCCGTATCGGGTGCGGCCACGAGGGTCAACCCAATCGACAACGACAATCATCAGAGACACCGAGTTGGGAGTGACAGCCTGGGCAGAGGCGATAGAGTACTCTCGGCGCTTCGCGGGGCTGACAATCTTGATAAGCTCCTGGAAGCTGGGGCGAGCAGACTTGAACTCCTCAAGGATGTCGACGTAGGTAGCGGTATCAACCTCAGTGCGACGCTTCAGCTCCTCGGCGCCAGTAGGGCTGGCAAGAGCCTCGAGCTTCTGCTTCTCAGTCTCATCAGTGGCAAACTCAGCAAGGGCCTCGTAGAAGCGCTTGGGAGGCTTGCCAAGAATGTCGATGTTCTGGACGAGAGCCTGGAAGACGGTGCGAGTCTCGAGAAGGCTAGAATCCTCACGAGCAGGGACATGGACCAGTTCGGCAGGGTTGAGACCGTAGAGCTCGATGAACTGGCTGACTTCCTCCTCGTCGTTATCAGCGTGGATACCCAGAGCCTCACCGATCTTGTAAGTAAGACCAGAGTCGCCGAGATCAAACTCAATATGGAAGATATTACGGTCATAATCCTGAGGTGTGAGACGGCGGTTCTCCTTGACGGTGATGGTGGAAGTCTTGACAGCCAACTCGGGTCGCAGAACGTTCTTGGTGCCATAAGCCTCCTTGAAAGCGAGGGACTTGGCAGCGGCCTGCCAGTCACGGAGCTCGAATGTCTCCTCAGCCTCCTCCTTGCTGTGGACAACGAAGCTGTTGGACTGGATGGTGGCGGGGAGGTTGGGGTCAGCAAAGTCAGCATCAACCTCGGCCCATGTGGCAGGAACCTCGAACTGGCGGAGGCAGAGACCGACAGCATCGATGGCCTCCTCTAGAGTAGGAGGATGACCCTCGGCGAGGATGTGTTTGGCAATCTTCTCAGGGGCATAGTCAGGAAGAGCAACCTTCAAGAAAGACAGCTCAAGAAGGAGCTTGGTGAAGAGAGGATCCTTCTCAAAAGCAGGAGAGTAGGTAGAGTCAAGGATGAAAAGCTGAGCGGACTTCTCCTGGAGACCCTTTCGGAAAGCAACAGGAAGATGCTTCTCAACTTCATCGTCCTTGAAGTTGGACAACTTGACAATGACCTTGCCGCCATCAGCTAGACCCTTGAGGACATCGATCTCCTTGAGAACGTTCTCGTCGCCAATAACGATGGTGTCGGCATCGTCAATGTCGTAGGGAGCCTCGAGAGCCTTCTTGGAGGATCGCAGATCACTGCGGACAACACCACCCTGGGTAAGGTTGTCAAAGATCTCATTGACATAGACGTTAGAGGTAGACTCCTGGGAGAGGAGGCTGCCGATCACACTAGGGGAGTTGAGAGCGGGAGAGCTATCGAGGTCCCAGAAGGTGAACTGCTGAGCCTGGACGAGGGAAGGCAGCTTCTTGGCCTCGCCCTCGTTGTTGAAGATCTTGTGCAGAGTGCCAACCAGACCCTGAGGAGTGAAAGATTGAGCAGGGGTGTACTTGATGTCAAGAACCTCAGGCTCGTTGTCAAACTTGCCGGAGAAAGCAACAGCGGTCAGAACATCGCTGTAGAGAGCAGACTGGGTAGCCTCGTCTTCGACAGCAAGCTCATCCTTGACTTGGCCGAGAACGGCGATGGTGCGGGCAGAGGCAGGGATAGCGTTGAGGAAAGCCTCCTCAATAAAAGGTCGGTAGATTCGGACGTTGATCAC
The DNA here is from genome assembly GCF_050947815.1 of Fusarium sambucinum. NCBI lineage: Eukaryota > Fungi > Ascomycota > Sordariomycetes > Hypocreales > Nectriaceae > Fusarium > Fusarium sambucinum. The sequence continues at coordinate 7,759,815 of NC_139293.1, read as the reverse complement.
GCCAACCTTGGCTCCATCGACGGAGAGCTTGGCCAGGACCTCCTTGGAGACCTGAGACTCGACGCTACCGAAGGCAACGAGAACGACATCAGGAGACTCGTGGCCGTGGTACTCGAAAGGCTGGTAAACGGTGCCGAGCTCATCGTTGAAAAGCTTGAGAAGCTCGACAACCTTACCGGCAGTGTCAAGGCGGGTATTGAGCTTGCCAGCCTCAGTAGAGAGCTTGCTGTACACGTCGGCAACACCGTTCTCGCTCAAAGCATCAACAACCCGAAGAGTCTCGCGGGCAATGCGGACACCATCGTAGATGTGAAGAGTGGGAAGGAGAGTAGACAGGAGAGTCGCAAAGATGGACATGTGCTGAGCCTCATAGGTAGAGGTGCTGGCAACAAGACCAAGGCCAAGGTCCTCAGCAAGGCGAAGAGCAACATCATAGTTGGAGATCAATCCCTTGCTGTCGGAGTAGTCGAGAGCGGCAACGTGGGCAACAAAGGGGCTGGAGACGCCATAAAGGAGAGAGAGCTGGTCGAGAGTGCCACGAAGTTGCTGAAGGCTGCCCGAGGGAGCAACCAGAGACTGGGGGATGTGGCGCTTGGTGACATCGAAGTCGGGAGAGAAGATGTAACCCAGGGCGAGCGCACCAGCACCGACTCGGGTCTGGAGGGGCAGAACCTCAGTGGAGTATCCGTGGATGTTCTTCTCGTTCTGGGAGGCCCATTGCTTGAGTGCGATATCGAGGTCGAAGGTCTCGGGAGAGTAAGAGAAGATCTTGTCGGACAACTTGTATGCGATCTGCTGGACGAGAAGTTGGGCAGTCACATATGTCGGGCCGGAGATGGAAGAAAGAGAAACCTGCTGGCCAAAGGGGAGGCTAGACGACAACTTGGTGAAGTCAGCAGAGTTGGTCTTGGCCACGGGGGCCGACTCTTGGTGAGGCATCTTGAGGGTAAGAGTCCTGTGAGTTGAGACGCTTTCAGCTCAAAGTGAAGAGAGAGACTAGGAAGGAGGGAAAAGAACGAGCAGCGGAGCAGAATAAGAAGTACAACCCTCCAGGAGGCGACTCAACGGGACAACGGTAACGATAGCGAACTCCATTGCGCCAATTTGTTCTTTTGCTGCCGTTTGACTTGACAGAATTGAGAATTGTTGATGCTTTGACAGAATCACGCAATTGAACTAGGCCGACTTCGGAAAGGACATCGATGTCGCAAGATGGGAAAGCTGCATGACAAAAAAGGGCAGGGGCAATTGACACCATGGTTCCTGCCTTTGTTTGGCCATTATTTTGGTAACTTCCCCACATCAAAGTCTGGCCCCTACCCTCCATGGAGACCCCGAAATCCCGATGCTCCTGCCGTTGACTTTTTTTCGTTCCTCTAGGGTCCCCCGAGGGTCCGACCGGCACTCGGCGGTGTCGCAATCGCTATTTTTGCCGCCCTTGACTTATTCAGCATCGGAGACAAAACCGTAAATGAGAGGTGATAGGAAGCCAATCATGTTGGTTTGTTTAGTATTGTGTGGTTATAAAGTTCCAAATACTATTCCCGGGCGCTCTTGTACGGCCTGGGAGTAACTAATCAATATCAGAAGCCCAATGTTGCCTTGCTTTGCGTTGCAATCAGTATACTTGTTATCTGTAGAGTTTTAGAATTTGTATAGTATTTAGGATGTACAAGTCTAGGGAGCTGAAGCGATATGTAGAAAGTATAAATGCCTTACTACAGGAGCTGAACACGGTTCAGGCCGTGGAGACGAAAATCAACTGAAACACAACGAGTTTTTTATATGTATCTTATCTCTTGATGTTTGAAATATCTAAAAGGATTTACAATATCTCATAGACAACAGGCTTCGTGTATAATGTTAGGGGCATAGCCTCTATCTCTGCCCCTCTACCCAAGCAGGTTGACTGTTTAACTCTTATTTAAAACTATCCGATTGTTACGAATTTCAACCACGTATGATTCATGTATGTCAAAAGCAATTTGTTAACCATAAAGTCAAGGCCAAGACAGCTGTTAACTAGGAGCTTTCGATAAGACCTGAATTTCATAGTAAACATTGCCTAAGTCGAGTACATGATGACTCGCTGTAAAAGAGTCAGTACAGTTACCCCATTCCAGTATAAAAGGTACCATTGTGTTGGGAAGCGTGCCAAGGCTGTGCCGTGAGATGCCAAAAGTCTGAAGAAGGTTTCTTGATGATGGCAATCTAGACCAGTTACGCCCGTCAAGAGACTCGACTGCTGGCCCTAGCATGACGCTATGAGGACAGTAAACAGATAATAGAGATGAGGGTGTTATGTTTTCTATCTACTATACGCACAACTGAATTCCTGTGAAGGCCTTGGTATTTTTTGCCTGCCGCGAATATCACGTTTGTCATGTATGTAGCTTGGCAGTAACACTATTGACTCAGTTGGTTGGCAAGAGCACATACTCTATTGGCCCTGAAACATAATTCATTCATCCCCAGACGAAGCCTTCATTATCAGGTATGCCAAGGACAACCTAGAGCAGACCGGCTAGCGAACTTTGTTATTTCCGCAAACATGCAAATCTACTGCTGCGCTCACGATCGAAATAAATCATACACTACTATCACAGAATAAACGACATGAGATTCGTGTGTAGTTCTAGATCTTGCCATGGCACATCGAGGTGAATAGAGTGCCGCCGTGAGTGTAATATACTGCAGAGGCAAGCCTGGAAAGTTGCTGTTGTGACTATGTTCTGACCTAACAGGATACACGCCCGACTATCCAAAGAAGATATTGTGAAACTTGCTGCTCTGTTTCATGAGCGGTTGGGAATTTAAGACCGGAATATGTAACGAACAAGCTACCAGGAACTGCATATTCGCCGACAGACATTCTCATTGCGCAAGCGGCGAACTATGATGGAAAGTTGCAAATTCCAACGCCAACACTCTAACTATGTACAGTTAAACAAAACCCTGGCCATATGGGAATTCCCGAAAATTGGAATAACAGCTTAGCGGCTGTCAGTAGACGCCTGCCGGTTATCTTATTTGAAGCCCCGTGAAATATCGGCATCGTCAGTTACTAGCTCTCAACCATGCTGAGAGACACAATCCTGGATCATTTAGTAAACTTGCCGGAGAATTTTGAATGACTCTGTCATTGTAAGAAGGAATGCGGCTCAAATCTATCAGGACCAGACCATGAGGACGTGAACTCTAACTTGGACTTATACCATTTCCGGGTCACACACTCTAACCTCATTGGCTACTCAACTCAATGAGCTTGCCCTCGAATAGTTGACAACTTAAAGACCACGCGATTCGACTCGGGCAAGGACTCGGTCCCTGGATAACTGGGACACCACCAAACGATCCATCAATTGGATTAGCATCGGCTGCCCACTTCCGTACATACAGGAATGTGCTTGCTAACCCTAACTGAGCTTGACAAACCAGCCATGCATAATCCTTTGTTCTCTAATTCCTGGCTAGAGCTATGACCCGCGGAGTTATTCAGTTTCTAACCTTCGGAATACACTGTTCCTGCGTCAGCGTGGCGGACTACTAGGTATTCGGTTACGATGAGGCGCTTGCTAAAATTTGGAACGGCCATCCATATCGAAGCCTCTTCAGGGTCACGTACGGTTTGCCACTGGAAGCTTTATGACTACATACCTACCGAACAAAAGGCTTCTAACGATATTCCTGGTTCGTACTTAAGTCTAAAACCAGAACGTCCGGATTGAAATCTGGTCCTTTTTCTCCAAACCAACACTCTCATTTATATCCAGCGGTCTCTTTTACCAACTCTTGTCTCTCCTTATAACATATATTTGAACAATGGTTCAACTAAAGACCTTCGCAGTTATTGCGACCACACTCTTTGGCTGCGCTCTAGCAGCTCCTACAACACCAGAGGGCGTTGACAGTGCCATCCCCGACAGCTACATCATCACACTAAAGTCTGAGATTAAGCCCCCCACCATCAAGGCTCACATGAAATGGGTTGGCGACGTTCATAAACGGAGTCTAGAGAAACGCGGTCTCGAGAAGCGTGACAGCGATAACGGTGTTGAGAAGACATTTGAGACTGAAGCTGGCTTTCGAGGCTACGCTGGTACTTTCGATCCTGAAACAATAAAGGAGATCAAGAAGAGCTCAGCTGTAAGAGCCATTAACCATGAGAGTGAGGATATGTCTCTAACGATTTGAATAGGTGGCCCACGTTGAGCCTGATCGCCGAGTTCAGTTGACATGGAGACCAAGCAAGCGACAAGAACAGCCCGCGCAGCCCGCGCAACCCTCAACAGAAGCCGGTCAAGATGAACAGCCTAGCGATGGGGATGATGACAACGAAACCCTCGAGAAGAGGGATGAGGTCAACCAGACACCCAGCCCATGGGGACTCGGAACTATCTCACACCGCAAGAAGGGTTTCAGCAACTATTACTACCACAAGTCGAGCGGCTCCTCCTCATACGCCTATCTCGTTGATAGTGGTGTGCGCACCACCCACAAGGAGTTCCAGGGCCGTGCCAAGAACGGCTGGACAGCTTTCAGGAAAGATTTCACTGACCGTCTCGGCCACGGTACTCACGTCGCTGGAATCCTCGCCGGTAAGACCTATGGCGTCGCTAAGAAGGCCAAGATCATCTCTGTCAAGGTCTTCCAAGGCGACTCGGCCGATCTCTCAGTTATTGTGACCGGTATTGAGTGGGCTGTCAACGACATCATCAAGAAAAAGCGACAAGAGTTTTCCGTTATCAACCTGTCTCTCGGTGTTAATGGTGTTTCTGGTGCCCTCAACGATATCATCAAGAATGCCGCCAAGGCTGGTGTTATCATCGTTGTCGCTGCTGGCAACCAAGGCAAATCTGCCAGTCTGACATCCCCTTCTTCTGCCCCTCAGGCCATCACCGTTGGAGCCATTGACAACAAATGGAAGATTCCCGACTGGTCCAACTACGGTTCCTCGGTTGACATCTTGGCCCCCGGTGTCGATATCGTTTCTGCCTCGTGGCTGAGCGACAACGGCACCTACATCCAGGATGGTACATCCATGGCCTGCCCTCACGTCGCTGGCCTTGTGCTTTACGCCCAGTCAGTTTACGGAATTGTTGGGGTCAAATCGACGACAAACTTCATTAAGAAGTATGCCACCAACAACAAGGTTTCTGGTTCGCGCCGTGGCTCACCAAACCGAATTGCCAACAACAATAACTTCGCTCAAACCAAGTGATTTTCTCACAACCTCTTCAAGGAGTATGGCTCCGTTTAAAAAAAAACTAGACTGTAGACAATGATGTAGCATGGCGTTTGGTACTGGTAGCACACATATACCTTGATAGCGATTTGTATTTTGCTTATAGACATTGCTTCCGATTCAATCTTTACTCGTCTTTATACAAAAGTATACTTGAACTGCATTCAGTGATTCTTTGATGGGATAAATGCATTTATCCGAAAGCAAATGGCTTAATCTCTACAAGTTATACACAATATCGGATTTAGTAATTGTTAAGTCCGGAATTCGTCATGGAGATAGATCATATTTCTCAATCTTGCGTGTATTGAAACCCGCTTATTGTATCTAACGCTAATAAGTGAGTCTATACTGAGACAAATTGTCGGGGTTCTGTAGTCCGCTCATGGCGGAGTTTGTTGTAGTATATAATCCCAAAGCTACCAATGCCGAGCCTGGACCTTAACACACAGAGCTTATTTATTCTTCCCTTCGACCTATCACTGAGCTACCAGTTCGGCTTCGCTCAAATAACAATGCATCTCATTCTCACTGGTGCTACAGGCCTTGTTGGCTCTAGTGTTCTAGATGCTATGCTCAAATCGAAAGAGATCACCAAGATCTCTATCTTGAGCAGAAGACCAGTACCTTTGGCGGAGAAAGATTCAAGAGTCAATACGATAATTCACAAAGACTTTGCAAAGTACGAGCCTCAAGTTCTCAGCCAGTTGCAAGGCGCAAACGGGGTAGTCTGGGCATTGGGGATCAGCCAACTTAAGGTGACAAAAGAGTCCGTCTACGCCATGCCACTTACGCCGAAGAGTAAAAAATTTACTGACAATATGCAACAGAGAATATGTCACCATCACTAGAGACTTCCCCCTCGCTGCTGCTGAGGCTCTCTCTACCCTGTCGCCTACCGAGGAGCCCTTCCGCTTCATCTACGTCTCTGGTTACGGTGCGACCACAAGCCCAGGACCATTCACGTCACTATTCGGGCGTGTAAAGGGAGAAGCCGAGAGGAAACTATCTGAGCTACGCACACCAAAGTTTCACGTCGAGACCGTACGTCCTTGTCATGTAGACGCTGCCAATCACGACGCTATCAAACCGCACATTCCCAATCCTGGTATGGTGTATAATGCGTTGGATCTAGTTCTTGGACCGGTTATACGGACGATGCTTCATTCTATGCACAGTCCAACCGAACGACTTGGGCCTTTTCTGACTGAGATGGCGATGGGAAAGTACGATAAGCAGTTGGCCGCAGGCGGCAATGGTATCTCGAATTTGAATGGGTCAAGGATATTGGAGAATGTGGCATTCCAAAGGCTATATCGGCCTTGAAAAGCCAGTCTGGGCTTCTTTGATCGACAGATAAGCCCTTGGTATAGTCGAATCTATGTTCTTTTACTATTATACCAGCACTTGTAATCATCTAGCATCACGTGCTGATGTATTGTATCTTTGCGAATGGGGTAGGTGCCTCCTGGGTAGGCGCTACGCGGAAGGTGTGCCTCTGGTCTTTGAGGGTCTAGAAGTGGCTGGAGGAAACTGATAAGAGTGGTCAGCTACGTACCTACCTGTTTGAGATTAGACTACAGGCATTATCAATCCTTTTGCAAACAAGTTCTTACACGCTCTCATTCACTGTATAAGTAGGCAGGAGCCCTTGCGCCAAGAAATGCTTCGTCCAACTCATTTGTTCTTGTACATCCCCCCATCTTCACCATTCTCATTCCTGCCTGTTTCTTCAGCGCCGCGATGTTGCCTCAAGACATTGTAGCGCATAGAAATGCTTCATAAAGATATTAAGGCGTTCATCTTTCGCTTCTCAAGATGTTTTTATTGATTCGCATTTAATTATTCCTACGCCAAGAGACTTCCCCACACAATGGACTGAACCTGGCCGTTTTCCAAGAGATCAAAAGGCCAAGCTTTCTACCCATCGGCTTCCCTGTCAGACATTCTTGGCTTAAACGAGTCATCACATTCACCTGCTTCGGACAAGATGTCAACGAAATGAGTCACAAAACCGATAGTTTGGAAACTTATTGTTTGTCTTGAAGACAGTGATCAATTCAGTTCTTCAACTATATACGATATGGTATTTCAAAAGCAACAACGCCGGCTATAAATTGTTCATCCTTCATTCAGCAACCCTGTCTGGTCCAAATTTAGACCCGGTTGGCCGCATCCTTCTCTGCCGCATCAGTCTCCTGGGCGGTCTGCTCGATAACCTCTGGGGGATCCTCGATTCCGGTCTGCTTGTAAATGATCATGACAGCGAACAAATCGCCAGAAACGTTGATAGCTGTACGGAAACGGTCAAGGAGCCAGTCGATGGCGACAATGACAGCGTACATTCCAGTGATCTCAACGTTGACCGAGCGGGCAATCATGATCAGGAGTACAAGCGAAGCAGAGGGGATGGGAGAGACACCAATCGAAGCCAAGGTCGACAGAAGAGCAACAATGACATATGCGGTGGGTGCCAGGGTTATGCCTTGGGTTGAGGCCAGGAAAACACACGCAGCAGGGAGGTAGATGGCAGTACCGTCCATGTTAATCAGGCAACCAAGGGGACAAGCAAACTTGTAGATGATGGCAGGGACACCACGCTCCTTGGCGCATCGAAGAGTGACCGAAAGAGTGGCAGCAGATGAAGCCGATCCCCAAGCCGTGATCCAAGCCGGGGAGATCTTGATCCAATAGGAATAGGCGTTCATTCGAGTGAAGGCGAAGAATATGATGGGCACAACGACCAAGATGTGGATGAGCATGGTGGACAAGGTGGCGCCAATGAGAATACCCAAGTTTGAGCCGATCTCACCAATATCGAGCTTCATCAAGTTGGGCAGGATAAGGAAGAAGACACCGATGGGAGCCACTGCAATGAGGAAGTTGATGACTTTGGTGATCATGCGCTCGATCTCCTCGGCGACTCGGACGATGGGCGAATGAGGGGACTCGATGAGATATCCAACAATAATGGCAACAATGATGATGGCGAGGAGCTCATCGTTCGCCAAGGCAGCCACGATGTTTGCGGGAATGAAAGAGTAGAACATGTCTCGCACGACAATAGCGATTGGGCGCTCTTCGGTATCGGGAAGAGACTTGTCATTCTCATCCAAAGGCGTGTTATCGACCACGGTGTATTGCTTGGACCAGACAAGACCCTGCATGATACAAGAGACCGTGATGGAAAGGAGGGTGGTGATGATGTAGTATCCCACAGTCCATTTTGCAAGCAGCGAACCTCCGTTAGACATTTGTCGAAGTCTGGTGACAGCAAGCAACATGGAACAGACGATCAGTGGAAGGACTGGCTAATTGTCAGTCACGATTCTCCAGCAACACAGGTTGTCTATGTGGACTTACCGACTGCCTTGAGGGCTCTCAACCAAAGGTTACCAATAATACCGAGGAGTGTGATGGCAGTCTCAGGGATCTCATCAACCTGGGTAGCGACAACTACACCAATAGCGATGGCAAGAACGGCGGCAGTGATGATCTGAAGAGCGTGGCCAGGCTGCTTAAAGCCATGATACCAAGGCCTCTTGATGGGCTCCTCCTCCATGATAGAGCCGCGAGGAAGATCACTGCTCGAGTTGGTGGGCACCTGAACCGGGTGCTCCTCAGGCATCTCCTTGGCTTCTTTGGTAGCCATTGCAACAGAAGCAAGCTTGGCTTGACTTTGTTTAAACACGAACGGCAAGAGGTTTGCTAAAGAGCTGGTCTATGGGTGAAAGAGGAGGCAAGAACGGATAATGGGAACCTGAGCAAAATCCCAAGAGGGCTTCCCATCATTTATAGCTCATGGTGCACCCCATCGCCAAGCCAGCTTGAACACATGGGAGGGAAACGCTTGAGGCTTGGCCTGGCTGAGAAGAGAAGGTGAGCGTTACGAAATTCTTTCTTCAGTGCCAAGAGAACAAGCATCAACTCCTTGGTATTGATAACCTGGGGTGCCCGGGTAGACCGATGGAGAATCACTCGTTGGCTGACATTGTGGAGAAACCCCAAGAGCACCTGTTGATTGAGGATTGGGATTTGCCCGAAGAGGCGACGATGCCAACAGGGAGTGCAGGCAGGCGAGTCGTTGGAGACGAAGAGCCAAGAAAGCCAAGACCTTGAGGCAGTCTCACAGCCGATAACATGTTGTACATTCACCCAAAGCCAAGGCGCCACACACGACAGAGTACCATACATTACGGGGAACAAGCCCCACGCTTCAGATATGAAAACTGCACAGACGGGGACGAATGTTTGTGTTATCTGGCCAAGCTTCTGGTCCATGCAAACAGGTTGCATGTTTTACGAAATACCAAGACTTGATAACGCAGTGCGGAGACTCGGTCGGTTCCCCATACGCATATTCTCTATCTTTTCCATGAGATAAGACGCCGAAAAAGAGATCTCACTGGTTACCGATGGAAATAGAGGTCTTGGTTATGGCAGATCAATTTTGCCAATTGACGAGAAATGCGATGGCGTTTGAAATTACCGGAGGCATCGCGTGGTACAATACACGACTAGCGGTGCCTTGGACAAAGGCTGACTAACAGAAACACCAAGTTAAAGTGTACTGCCAACGCCATATCGTGGCAATATGTGCAGTACTGTAATTAAAGGCTTGCCGCACTCACGGTTGTCTTTCCAACCTAAGCTTGTGGTACTGAGGGCCTCAACGTTCGAGGCATCAAGTCGGGGTCTTGCTATGCGTGCAAGGCCCGCCTACCTGCCCCTATAGCCCCCTGGGGGTGGAGCTCTGAGTCTAAACCAAGACCCCGGTATGTACTGCGTCGTTTCTGCTTCTTACCGTGGCGGAAATTAGTGTTGCTTGGATTGATCTCACCATTTGACCTGGCGGCTAATTCTTTTTGTTAGGTAACTGGTTGAACAACAGAGAGAATGCTGGAGTCCATCTTGTGGATATCCTGTACCCCGTCTTCTTGGCCGACCGCGTTTTGGGCCATTACTCACGCGCATGACTACTACGTTCCATCGAAACCCCATGTCGACCATTGTCTCGGAGCCATCTCGTGGTTTTGATGTCAGAACGCCCAAGCAAATCGTCCCTTTCGCAGGTACATATAGCGATTACCCAAAGGATGATGTCTGCCTATGCGCGTACAGCGTTTGGAGATAACCGGGCATGATCATCCAAACAATAACCGCATGAGGCGATCCAGCGTAACCGGATCAAGGCTCCGCCCGAAATAAACTACTGTAAAGGTGGCCGGTGAAGGGCAGTGAGGGCCTGTCCAGTTGGAGTAGCCTGTCTCCAAAAGGTTCCAGAACTTAATTCGGAAGCAAATAGCACGCCTTATGTCGACAGATGGGGGCTGTCGGTCCATGGCTTACTTGGTTGTGAGTACCAATGACTCCAACCAGCCTGCAACCTGCACAGTCCTAAGGATTTGTCTACTGCAGTGTCTCATGCATCCGAGGCATATTTGAACGTGGTCAGACGGATCATGGACGTTGAGGCTTATCCAGCTTTGGTCCAACGTCCGCACAATAATGCATCCAACAAGTAACACGGACCCCAACCCTAACGGCCATCACGGTAGAGCATACCGACACGGAGTGCAGAGCAGAGGTGCGACTGATATTCTTTTGTTTAAAAACCGCTCTTCCACCCCGCGGAAGATTGAGTTATTACGTTTGAATATCCACTTGTGTCCGCTGAATAAAGTAGGAGAACAAGGTTACTTGACTCGTCATAGCTTCAACCGATTGGGGGAATTATGCAATCGTGCACTGGTGCTATCATTTGCCTCCCCGGAGCAGTTCATCTCAACGAGTGAGATTCTGGCAGCCTGCTATTGATGGTGCTGCAAAAAAGAAGGAAATGCCTGAAATCACAGCACAAGACCAGATGGACGGTACAATTCGCCTGCGGGCGTCATAGGCTTGGCAGGCTGGCAGGCAGTGAGATTGAGAGTGTGATCGTCCGTAAAGGGCATTTGCCAAAAGTCTTGGAAAAGTCTTGGAAGGTCAATGGAACAAGGTCCTATAGGAGGGTTGGTCAAGGAATTGGAGAGCTGGAAAGCTTATTGGGGTCAGTCTGACGAGTGAGCCAAATTGCTGACAACCCGCTCATAACCGTCTCTGGCCTTGACATTTCGCCCCTCCCCCAGACGAAGGCCAAGATATTCCTGCACAGATGAATAGATCCCCCGCAGTCCATCGACGCTTCTTGCTTCTTCTAATATGGTGAAGTGAGACTGTACGTAATGAAATGTTGATTGTCATGAACTTCTCCGCAATTTCCTGGAGTCGATGAAAGCTTGGACACGTGGAGTAACAGGCATTTCTCGCTTACAGTGTTATTCAATTCGGTTGCGATGGCAGGATGGTAGCTGCTGCTTGCTTTCCTCAAGTAAATTTGCATACATACCTAGGTCCCTATCTACCTAGTATGTATATGTCCCTGGAGTGCAACGTCTAGATACGAAAAGGGGGGTAGTCAGTAGCTGTGGTGCCTGTGGCAGGCTCTAATACTGGTACCCATAAGAAATATCCAGTATGGGGGCTCTCGGCATTCAATACTGTTTCCGTTGACATCCGTTAAGCCGTCCAAGGACATATATAGATCAAGCTTTGGCCACGCACGAAGAGAAAGAAGAAGGGGGATGCAAATGTCGGAAGATCCATCGACTGATGGAGACGGATCCATGCGCCTTTTATCAAGCAAAAATACTACTGATAAAGAAAGGGTGTTTTAGGAGTCGGGCCATTTTTTCGTCAACTACGTTGCTAATAGATTCACCAAAAAGTCTTGGCTAAAATACAGATAGTTTGCTTCCCGCTGTTTTCGACTGACAGACTACCTACCTACTATGCAGCCTGCGTTTTTCTCGTCATATAAGTTTGCATATGTTTACACTTCAAGATGCAAATCAGAGGGTTCCAACTCGTATTCTCGGGAGTCATGGCCGGTATCAGAAAGGTTTACTGGTGCAAGCATAAGAGGCAAAACTAGTAACTGAGTTTATGCTTTTAGACCAGACTCTTTGCTTGTTTGTTTTTACAACCTAAAGCCTATGATTTGGAGATCAGCTTTTCTACTATGTATTACCTTCGAGACGACCGCATCTTGGCTTTGGTAGTAGTGAGTTACAGGACCTACTTCTCTGTTATCATAGCTACTCGATATGTATTCAAGCACTCAGTTCCTGTTCATCCTCCATATTCTTTTCCTTTCTGTTTAACTAATCAATTTAATCACATTTTAAAGTTGAAGCGCGACGCACAATTAACGCAGCGGTTAGTGATTGGCAGCACAAACCGCGCATCCAGACCTTCCCATATTCGGATTAGTGTCATTTGCCTCACTTTGCTCTCACCGAGAATGGAGACGAAGAGAAGGAGCAGCACTCGACCTTCTTTCGAAGACAATTATTGGAATTTCTCACAATTAGAAGCATTTTGTCCTTATCATCACTTTTATACATTATACACTACATACAAAGACTCTCGTTGGTCTTGAAATGCTAAATCAGACAAAGTTTATTGAGTATAGGCATCACTGACCGTGCACCAAATTAGTGACAAAGCAATCATGACGATGGAGTCATCTTTTGCGACATTTGTGCGGTTTCTGATCACGACCGCTTGATATTAAATACCAGCTCTGGAAGCCTCTCGAGACAAACAGAACTTCTCATCCTTATTCACCAAGATTAAATATAATTTCCCCCCGTCTTTTTCTGATACCAAACTCTCTCTCGTATTTTCCTGTCACAGTTGCCTTGCTTGCGACAACTCTATTCACTAAACACATTATATACAAACCCCCAATACCTTTCACAAACGCAACACAGCACATATTATAAACCATGACAAACACCACAAAAATGTCGTCCCTGTCACCTGTTGTCACGACTTCTTTTCTTTTGGGCAACCTCCACTGCCCGACTTGCGTTACCCTGATCCGCTCCCTATTACACGATACATTCGGCAACTGCGTACTATGGGTTTCTCCTAATCTCGTCACTTCTGTCGTCACAATCGAGCACAAAGATAGTTCCTTCGCCTCTGTTGGCAGCATGCAAAGAGTCCTTCAGGAAGCCGGCTTTGATGTATGCGGCGTCAACACTACTGCAAACTCTGCAAATGATCTCCACCACATCTCACAAGTAGATGGTGAAAGTAGCCGCGTTGCAGAACACTCCGATGGCTGGCTAGATTCATTCTTTCAGTTCTGGCGTCCACAGGTTTCACAGCTTGCACTCGAGAGGGCTCGTGAAGCTCACATCGAGAACTGTGAGGCATGCAGACTCGAGAGATATACGCAGCAGTCTTTCCCATCAGATGATAAGCGACAGCTGGTGAGAATCTCTTCAAGCGTATCTGAGACTCCTACGAGACGCGGCTCTGCACCTTTTCCTTTACAAAGTGTTGTCACTGATACAGCTCCCGCTCCGTCGTCTAGAGTGACACTCTCTATCGGCGGCATGACTTGTGCTGTTTGTGTCAATACAATCACACAAGAGATCGAGAAATACCCCTGGGTCACGAAAATTTCTATCAATCTCGTATCAAACAGTGCAGCAATTGAATATACCGATGGAGACCGGGCTCAAGAGATCGTAGATGCCATCGAAGATCTAGGGTACGAAGCTGCAATCGACAAGGTCGTCAACTTGCAAGACACCAAAGCATCAGTCGATGAGCGTGAGGTCGAGGTCCGCGTTGACGGTATATTCTGCTCGAGATGCCCACCACGAATCGTCACAACACTCAAGAGCCTTGCCCCGGACCGGCTTCAAATCCTACAAGAACCAACCGTTCGGAATCCCATTTTGAAAATTCGATATACCCCCAATGCTCCTACTTTTACCATCAGACAAATCTTGCGTGCCATCGAAGCAGCTGATGAGTCACTCAAAGCTTCTATCTATCACCCTCCAACACTCGAGGAGCGATCTCGAGTTATCAGGGCCAAACACCAAAGAGCGTTGTTGTACCGCGAGATCCTTACACTCATATTTGCTGTACCTACCTTTGTTCTCGGAATAGTGTACATGAGCTTACTCCCCGACTCAAATCATGGAAAGATGTACCTTATGAAACCTTGGGTCTCCGGGCTAAGCCGCCTCGATATTGCACTTTTTATCCTTGCTACTCCAGTCTACTTCTTTGCCGCTGATGTGTTTCATATCAGAGCAATCAAAGAAGTGCAAACAATGTGGCGTTCGGGAAGCCGCATGCCCGTTATGCAACGTTTCTACCGATTTGGTAGCATGAATATGCTTGTTTCGTTGGGAACCAGCATCGCCTACATATCATCGGTCGCACAGATGATTGCCGCGGCTGCATCTAGCCGCAGTCATCATGGATCTGGAGCCGAGATGTACTTTGACTCCGTTGTCTTTTTGACGGTGTTTCTGCTCGCAGGCAGGCTCATCGAAGCATACAGCAAGTCCAAAACCGGCGATGCGATTGAGATGCTGGGCAAACTTCGGCCAACAACAGCTCTACTTCTAGAGAAGGATAATTCTGGGAACCAAGTAACTAGTACTGTTCCTGTCGATCAACTCGACTCTGGGGATCTGATTCGCGTGCCTCACGGTGCTTCTCCAGCTGCTGATGGTATTGTCGTCAGCGGAGAAACTAACTTTGACGAGTCGAGTCTCACTGGCGAGTCACGTCCTATCAAGAACGTGGAAGGAGAAAAGGTTTTTGCTGGAACTATCAACAAAGCAGCTGCGATTGTTATGCGTGTCACTGGTACCTCTGGAAAATCGATGCTCGACCAAATCGTTCAGGTCGTTCGAGAGGGACAGACAAAACGAGCCCCTATCGAACAAATTGCGGACCTGTTGACTACATATTTCGTGCCTGTCATTACGCTCATTGCTGTTCTCACCTGGATTGTCTGGATGGTGGTTGGCTTTTCTGGAGGTATCCCAGATCACGAAGCAACTTCTTCTGGTGGCTCGGTTGTCTTTGCTCTCCAGTTTGCTATTGCTGTTTTCGTTGTCGCATGTCCTTGTGGCCTTGCTCTCGCAGCGCCCACGGCCATCTTTGTCGGAGGCGGTATCGCGGCTAAGCACGGTATTCTTGCCAAAGGTGGTGGTGAGGCGTTTGAGAAGGCGAGCAACATTGATTGCGTCGTGTTTGATAAGACGGGTACTCTCACTGAGGGAGGGGAGCCGCAGGTTACCGAATCCGTCATCTTTCCGGACACTCCATCTGCTGATGAGGAGGAGCGCCAGGCGCTTCTATCCACGCTCAAAGCTGTTGAGGAGAGCAGCAGCCATCCTATAGCCAAGGCGATTGTTTCATTCTGCGGTGATGTCCCGGCTGGTGACATTACTAACCTTGAGGAGTTGGCTGGGAGAGGCATGAAAGCCTCATTCAAGGGTGTCGATAGCCAAGCTGACATAGTCATTGGCAACGAATTGCTTATGCGAGACTTTTCAGTCACCATCTCGTCTCACGTTTGTTCACTTCTCGACACCTGGAAATCTGAGGCTAAGTCTGTCGCTTTGGTCGCTACGAAGCCATCAACGGCTGAAGCCTGGGCATTGGTAGCGGCACTTTCCATCTCAGATCCCATCCGCCGCGAAGCCGCACCCGTGATCAAAGCATTGATCTCACGAGGTATACAAGTTTGGATGCTGTCTGGTGACAACATTACGACAGCCCGCGCGGTGGCGCAGCGCGTAGGCATTCCATCGTCTAATGTCCTAGCAGAGGTTCTCCCTTCGGACAAGGCAGCCAAAATCTCATCACTACAAGCCTCTCTCCACGCAAGCGGGTCGACCTCCAAACGCGCAACTGTCGCCATGATCGGCGACGGAATCAATGACTCCCCCGCGCTCACCACTGCCGATGTAGGCATCGCCATAGGAACGGGAAGCGACGTGGCCATTAGTAGCGCAGCCTTTGTCCTCGCAACATCGCAGCTGACAGCTGTCGTCACGCTCCTGGATCTCAGCCGCGTCGTGTTTCGTCGCATTCGCACCAACTTTGCTTGGGCCCTTGTGTACAATATGCTGGCTGTGCCTGTTGCGGCTGGGTGTTTCTATCCCGTGGTAACTTCCGGCGGAGAACATGTCAAGTTGGATCCCGTGTGGGCGGCTCTTGCGATGGCTCTGTCAAGCATAAGCGTGGTATTGAGTAGCTTGAGCCTACGGTGTCGGATTCCTGTTGTCGGGTTTCGGCACCGCGATATCGAAGTCGGCGAGGAGTAAAAAAGAATGAGCGGCGTATTATGCCTTCGTTTAGATAGTGATGGCTTGGCTAAGCCCCAAATTTGTTGTAAGCCGGGGTGGGATTTCAGGGTCTGTTTAGATAATACCACAATGCTACACTGTTACTGTTACGTATACATGGCTTACTCTCAGGCATCTCACACGCATATGCCATGATGTCGATCTATCAAATAACCAATAGATGGATTCTCGCAAACACCATTTCTAGAACTTGTCCTCCGATGATTCCGCCTTTCGGCCCCGACGGCACGAAAAAAGAGGCTGCAGAGTTGGACTAGAAACCCATATGCACACCATTTCGCTCCTCCAACGGTCGCGTCTCGTTTCTTGTTTCGCTCTTCGTCTCTCCGAAGGATCCGCAATGACATGACTATTCACAGCCATCTCTTCCCCCGCATTAATTGTTTGCGTTATATCCGTAAAAATAGGGTTTAATTAATCAAGACTGACTGTAGGATTATGACGATATTCTACATATGAAAGAAAGAAAAAGAAAAACCTAAAAATACATCTTGACATGACTAGTAAATATAGGTTTAATAAAACACGTTTCAATCAAGAATGAAACATGACGCTGCTCATGCGCTCACTGACCTCGTATCAAGTAAACATTCTTATGGTAAACTCCATAAAACAAGCTCAAATCCCCGTATTTGCATTCGCCAATCCGCCACCCGCATACGCAACTGTCTACGTTGTATGTGGTCTTATCATACACCTGCTTGCCCCGCCTGACAACAAGTTTTTTTTTTCTTTTGACTCATTGAAGATATGTGTTATTTCATCATTATTCTTGATCCGGCATATGAACAATGTCTCCGATTAATTCTTTTCTGCTTACACCTACGGAGGTCGGACTCTACGGAAACCGACAATGAAAGGATTCAGTTGTTTGTAGTTTAGTTATTCCTTCGCGATATGATTGGCTGTGGACTCGAATCAGCATACCAAAAATGGCAATTGGCCTGGGAACAACCCTGCAACGTACTCGGGCAGTGAAGAAGGCTTATTTTTATACGCAAAAGTAAGATTTACCAGGACTTGATCCTTGATCTTACCATGTTAGTTGGAAGAATATAGTTGTAAAATTCACAAAGCTAAAAAAGGCATTCTTGGGGTAGATCGCGGCATATCGCCCGATTTGTATTGAATAGTGTAAATGTATCTTATCTGTCTGATCTTGTTGTTGTAGTATGCACCGCCTGAATAAACTTTGTACCCAAAAAGTTCCCAATTAAAAATAAAAAAAACTCCTGCAATCGAGGCAGTGTACTCCTTTGCCGTTTCATCCTATATCCTTTCCCAATCCATGGAACGTAAAAGTGATACGTTGTAGAGGCCGTCAAACAACATTGATAGTGCGTGATCCAACCCAAACCATCCCGTACACCACCTTTACCCGTAACAGCAATTGTAATGCACACGCCCCCCCTTAACCCCGGGGAGGCTCCTGTCTTTCATGCAAAACCCGAAGAACGCCGGTCTTTCTGTTGAAAAACTTTGAAGACCCAAGCAAATTCGACAATAGTGATAATAGAACAAAGGGAATAATGATGGGTGGCAATTGACCATCCCATTGTGGACCTGGCTTTCTTTGAAAAGCAGATGTAGAGAAAAAGCAAACCCGACCGACGCCTTGCCAAGCTTTCTTTTTACGATACGAAAAAATGTGCAAAGTGAATTGATGCCAAACGTTGGTCCGTGTAAACTCCAAGACTATGCATCAGGTATCAAGTGCGTGCGCGCACTGCCCGATTGTGGTTGGGTATTTTTATCGCACAGCGACACCACCACCGAGAAGACGGCCCCACATGCCACGTCTTGAGCGCTGCTGTTGTGATTGCTGCTGCTTCTTGGACGAGGCATCTTGGTAGTGCTGGTACTGTTGGTACTCATCGGCAGTGATCTCGTAAGGAAGCATGCGTCCACTCATATGCACCTTGGGGTAGTCAACATCGGGGACGATCTGCACAGGTGAGTCGTAGAGGCTGCCCTGTTGCGACTCGTAGTAGTAGTAAGGCTCGACCTCGGAAGTCTCCAGAGGAGTAGTAGCCTGTGAGTAAGCGCGGCCAGAAGAGACAGATGAGGCGTAAGAGCTAGACGAGCTGCTGTAGCTGAGACCGGGAGGAGTGACAGGTCCAGAGAGGTTTCGTGCGTGCTCGGGTGTTGATCCTCGAGAGCGGGAGTGGCCACGGGAAGAAGCAGGGCTGGGGTATCGGGCGGAGGCGGCATGGAGCTCCTTCTGTCGTCGCTTCTCCTCGCGGTGTCGAATCTTGCGGGCATGTCGCTCGGCAATCTTGTGGCGAAGAGGCTCAAGGAAGTCGTCGAGATCCCGGTAAAGGTCCTGCTCAGTAATTCGGAGATCCCACTCGAGAAGGAAGAGGAGCTGCTTCTCCATAAGGTTGACCTCTGTGCGGCTGAAGCCAAAGTTGTAGCACTCAGTGGTGATGTGGCTGTAGTTGGCCCAGTGCTTGTTCTTGGGTGAGCTGTCGTTAAGGTACTTGGCTGAGAGGATGAGAGCAGCGAGGAAGATGCGGTGGGCAGTACATCGCAGACCGCGAGCCATAGGCTGGAGCTTGGACTTGAGGCGGCCAAGGTAGACTAGTGTAGACATGAGAGTAGGGACCTGGACGTTGGAGGAGACGACGAGCTGAGTGATGAACTCCTCAAGAGTAGGTAGAGCTCCGTCTTCGGATCGGACAGTTCGGGGCTCGGGGCT
The DNA here is from genome assembly GCF_050947815.1 of Fusarium sambucinum. Taxonomy (NCBI): domain Eukaryota; kingdom Fungi; phylum Ascomycota; class Sordariomycetes; order Hypocreales; family Nectriaceae; genus Fusarium; species Fusarium sambucinum. The sequence continues at coordinate 7,740,638 of NC_139293.1, read as the reverse complement.
CCTGGGAGGAGTTGGGATGTTGTGACGAGGATCGGCGGGAGCGGGAGGCATCAAAGTCGAGTCGCAGGCGATGACGTTGTGAGCAGCTTGGGCGAGGTAGGCGATCATATCGCGGCCCACAGGCTGATAGACAAACTGTTCCAAGGCGTTCTTGTTGAGCTCCTCCATGGTGAGGTATCGTAGTGATGATGTGGAAGCCATTGTGAATGTGTATGTGGGTGAGAAGATTGAGAGAGGTGGAGGATATGAGAGTATATAAACGAGGTGTGTGTAAGTCAGGGTGGGGTGAGAAGGTTCAGGTACAGGTACAGAGTGAAAGATGTGTGGCCAAAAAAGGATTGGTAGGCCTTGAACCTTTTGATGCGAAAGCAAATGCAAAGCAGAAGCAGGTGATTAATATCCTGAGCGAATGTGACTGGAATAAGAAACCAGCCAGGGGTGAAGGAAGGCGACGTAAGGCTTGATATATCAATCAAGAGACAGAATGGCTCATGTGAGGTATAGTGGATGAGAACCTAAAGGTTGGGACGGGACCCTAGCTAGACTGAACTAAATCTGAACTGGCTTCGTAAGTAACCAAGCTAAAGTGACGTTTTTGGGGGTGGAGGGGCGTGTCTTGAAGAGGCTGAGCGCCGCGTCGCTCGCTGAGGTTGAGGTGGACAGGGGTTCACTTTCAGTGAGTCTCCAGTGCCACAAGCGGGCTGGGCTTGGCTGGCTGGCAGCTCCATCGCTTTCGGGTCGGGTGCGTGCAGGGGTAAGGGGTAGGGGTAGTGGGCTTAGAGAGGGAGGGGTCACTTACTGGGCCTTTGCCTTTGCCTTTGCTTTTGCAAGGGAACGGAGATGCCTCGAGACTAGCAGGTCAGGATGGATATCTGCAGAGGAAGAGTCCGCGGGCAAGAGTTGTTGGAGAATTGACGGCAGCTGAGCGATGAGCGGTCTGGCCGGAGGATAAATGTTTTGGTTGGATGCCTTCAGCTAAGATGGATTCCAGCAGGTACTGTATCTAACCAAAGAAAGGCAGATGCCACAGGGCAAAACTTGACAGTTTTTTCCTTAAACTTGGAACCAAGATTGGGTGGCAAAGCGAGAGCGGTCTGTGGCTTGTTCAATTTGTCCGCGTAAGGGGAAGAAGAGAACAGAACAGTGACAATTTTTTTAGTGTTGCTTCGCGTTGCGTTGCGTTGCGTTGCGTTGCAGATGCGGCGTAGCAAATATTAAAAAAGTGTCTTGTTGCTGTGCTGCGTCCGTTTGGTTTGTCTCAGTTTACCGAAACAACGAGATTGTGCTCGTATTGTCCTTTCTTTTTTGCTTTCTTTGTTTGCAGGATAGCCTAGTCTTCCGAGATGTTGATTCTGATATTAATTAAAATACCAGACACTTCGTCTTTGAAAAGTCCAGATTCAGTAGAGCCGATCGGTTAAGTGCAGCTGCTTGTTTGCTTTGCCGGGTACGGGATAAGGCGATCGAGGCCCTGGATTGTACGGCGTTGAGCGAATTGAGACCTTTCCGAGAACAGTTTTTGTGGGAAGCGAAATGGAGCGGAGCGGAAATAAAGCTGAAGCGATTTAGACTTTGTTCTACTCTCTTTGCTCGTGGCTTAAGATTTTGAGGCGAGAACGCGATCTAAGTTGAAGGTTGTGGGGGAGGCGTTGGAGCAGGACCTGACAACCGGAATGGTGGTGAAAGTGAATGATGAGAAATGATTTGAAATGTGTGGATCGTAGGTGACGTCTTGGTTGACCGGATTGATTAATGATGATCCAAGTGAATGATGCTGGTGATTGCAAGAGTTATATAATCCAACTTTTGTATCAAGACCGGCTTGACTGAAAAAGGGAAGGAATATTGATTCTTGATTAATCGTGAGGGTTGGCTTCAACTGGAATTTTAAGATTGCATACAAAGGGAGAGAGTCTTGCTCCTCGCCAGAGTATTGAAGGGTGAAGTTGCTTTTTTTGGTGGTTGGTGGACCTGCACCTGGAGATGAAGAACCGATAGCGCGGGGAGGTTATTAGTGGTAGTGATGGGGAATCGTCAAGATCCTCTTTTTTGTGTATCGGTACAATAGTACTCAATTAATTGTCGGCCAAGGGATGGTATGATGTGATGTGGTGCTGTCTGTCTATCTGTACCTGCCAGAGGTATGCGGGAATGTCGAAACGTGGCAAACAAGAAAGAAAGAAAGAAAAAAAAAACAATAAGATCGACAAATGAATTCCAAAGGAAAGGTGAGGAGGAGGAGAAGGGTGGTGGAGTCGAGATGGGATGAAGATGATGTAGATGGAATAAAAAAAGGTCACAAGATGAAACGGCAGTGATGAGGGCCTTAATACTCTGCTCCTAGGACTATGGTTTGATATCGAGGTTTCCTTGTTCTTACTACGTGGTAGGCGACATTGCAGCAGAAGATCAGAGACGATCAAATTCATTGGCTGCAGATCCATACAACTCATGGCAGAAAATGGATCATTGAATCTCTTTTGCGCCAGCTACGAATAGATGGCTAATAATAAGCTCATAAGCCCTTCCTTCAACCCTCAACCACCAACCAAGCTGCATAGAACAAGGGCCAGGTCTACCTGTCAGCGTATTTAGAAACTCGAATGCAATTGCTTCAACCAGTCGGACGCACATATCATGCATCTCTTTAAACGCTCGGGAAAATACTGACAGGGCTATTGATTGGGTTGCGCTATAACATCAAACACACGAAACAGTTCTCTGGGCGGTTGCAAGCTTGACGATTGGCTGTCGACTCGTTTGACATGAAACCAGCCTGTCTGAAGCAAAACTGGGGCTGCCCGCCACTAATAAAGTCCACTAAACACCAACTGAGGGGGAGGCAAAGTTAAGTAACAGGATCAACAGTCCCTGCATCCTTTTTCTCTCTCTCTCTCTCCATTCTTTTTGAACGCGTACCACAATGTGTGATATGAAAAGATCTACAGGGACCTTTTCCTTCTTCTTTGGTATTACATGGTAAAAACCCCTCTTCCAAGAGTTACGGTTACAGATCATCTTATTAACCGCTCATCAATATTACAAACTACCCTTGAGCATAAATATCAATTTCTATTCACCAAACTAATATCGACAACGACTACGGGCCGCTCTCTCAGGCCTCTCAGTGGCGGCTGTCTCTGTATACTAATCTTGCGTGACCGTCGTTTCAGTCTCGGCTCTCTCGTCCCGTCTCGTGGAGCAGTCGTACAGAGTAAAAAAGACACTTTGATTTTATCGATTGACTGTTTTGACACTTTCATCTCGCTCGAATGGCACAAAACGTTTCACCTACACCCACCACATGTCAACTGTGAACTGTACCTGGCGGCCTGTAAAATTGTGGCTGTTCTACTGTCCTCTCCTGGCTAAGCTCATACGAATAACCTCACAGACCCTGCATTAGGTGAAATTCAATATCAACCAAAAGTTTCTTACAAAACGAAACAAATGGTTACCCACCATCAAACATTGTCAGGCTGTCAGCCAAACGAAAAAATGCACGAACAAACGCTTTTGACATTCACATTCGTGGAAACGGCAAAAGCAACGAAATCCGAGACCGCCAAGGCGAGCTGGCCTGCGACATGCGTAGTTACATGGTTCTGAGGAAGCGAAGTCAGCGGAAACACAAACACAAACGCCAACGCATTTTTATTATTAATGGAGGCCTACATCACCAGTAGATCCCAGTACATTGGGTGAGCATCGTGATCTAACGACTGCCCAATGCGTCCACGTCGTATCTGGGGCCTGGTCTGTGTGTTTAGTAAACCATCAATCGTCAGACCATTTTTGGATTGTTTTCTATCTCTTGATGATATCGTATCCCAATTAACTTTTAGCCATGGCGCCTTGCTACAGAACCGAGCCCTTGGGTTCAGGTTCAGGTTCAAGTCCAGAGTCAGTCAGTATCCGTACTGACTAAAGTACCTACCAACTAGCAACAATGCCTATCTTGGCAGTATGTCGTTGACCACCGAGTCACATTCCTGTTGACATCTCGTCACAACCGTTGCTTTTTTTCTTACTGATCGGATCTACTTTTGCCGGTCCGGCCCTGTACCTGGCGTTCCCTCCCTTGGCGATGGCTTCATTTAGAGGCCGATGGCGTTCGGATCATCAGCCACGAATGACATATAAGTTTGCCGAAGGACTCGAGAGAAAATGATGCTATACAAACGGCCAAACCTGTATCCGTACAAACATGGGCAATGCTTGATAAACAGCGTCTTGGCATAGGGATCCATCAATCCGCAGCGGCCAGTCCGCTATAGACTCTTCTTGTACATGCCTGCATATACATTCCGAGCCTCTACTGTCTTCAATATTGACTGCGGGGTAACTAATAAAAAATTAAAGCAGCCATCACCATTAACGAGATGCACATTCATCCCTTACAGTTACTGATGGTGGTCAAGTACATACAAAGACAGGCAGACAACTGTAGATCAATCACCGACCTCCTTCACCTGACGCTATCAGCCATCCACTGAACTGAACCGTTTCATCCCTTGCCCCGACGGTGATTATCCGTGAAGATCAAACATCAATCATGCTGCCATCATGTCTCAGTCCATACAAATAGTCCTTCCGTCCTTCTTCTCTTTGCTGCCCCATTAACCCATCAATCACTCACGACGAATACACTAAAAGATAAACCCCCTGCACCGCGCACGCTGTAAGTGTGTCGGCAGACGCCACTAGCTTCGCTCGGGAGCAGCCCTTTTAAGGAATGCGCATGTAAAAGGGTGGGCATCACCACCAATTTTTCTCCCCTCAAACGCGAGGGAGAGAGACCAAGCAAACTGATAAACTCTCGAGAAACTCTGCCCTGGATAAAGGAGTAACCAGAACCAAAAACCCAATCGATAGCCTTGTTCAGGGCAACCGGTCAAGATCAATAGGTACGAAACCTTATAACCTATCTTTCGTATACAAAAACGTCGATTAAACAAAAGAGTCAATCAAATGGCTGCCATCTGCATACCAGACAGGTAGGCTATTGCGCTAATAAATCACGCCCCCTCCCCCCCTGCTCCTGTCCAGTAGATCCTCATTCACGATTTCCAGCTCAAACTCGACTGGGATCTTCAATCAGAGCAGCCCTACAGTCCAATGTCAGTGCATTATAATGACAAATCTCGACTTGGCCATCAATTCTTAACGGGCCGAGAAGAGTTAGCATTGTGATGATGCATTTTTTGTCTTGTGTTCTATTCGCAATGAGGGTATCCACGATCGAGCACGTAGTGATCATCTGAGTCTAATATCGCGAGATCTGTTACAGCAAGTGGTCTGATTGAGGTTGTAGCTGTATCTTTGTGCCAAGTGACATGTCAATATCATTACATTGCTCAACATGACTTTTCTGGTCACCTTTGTACTGTTTTGGAAAAACTCTGCTTTCACCGACTGTTGCAGGCATCTTTGATTGGGAGTATTGCATAGCATGAATCAAGGACGGCCACTAACAGCACACACAGAATCATTCATCCATCCATCTTGTCACGATAGTCAATCGTTAGCCAACTCTCAAATCGACTGAACTCTCGTGCTGAAGGTCCTTAGCCCCTGATCCTTAACCCCTGGCCACCGACCCCTGAGCCGGTCTAAGCCAGTAGCGCGCACCTGCACGAAGCCATGGCGTTACACGCCCTCCAAGATCCGTCCGATTTCCCCCCCTATCTGATCTTGTGATTGGCCAGCCCCGCATGTGTATCCCTGACGCCTGCATGTCAAGAGCCCTCCCACCCAACGCGTGGCTCTGACTCGCTTTCCCCCTGCAAAAAGGAAGTTTTTGCTTTGCTTTTCGAGATGTGGCTGATGCATGTACGTCCTTTTCTACGCAAAGCAAGTGTGGCACAGGCACCGGAAGAGGTATGGCATGTGGGCTCACATTGGTGGCGACGCCGACACGTACTGGATCGACCGCTTTCGGAGGGCTGCAGTCAGTCAAACGGTTCCAATATGGCTGGTTTCGGGATATGCAGCTATTCGCGGTTTGAGTCCACCTGGTTCTGTCTAGATCCTCAAGTTCTAGGGTGTCGTAGGCAGGGAGGTACATACAGTAGTAGTTGGTTTTATCAACACGAAGAGTTGGCAGGCTAGAGCGTGACATGTCCTCCACTCACACTCATGCGCACAACTCGTGTATCCACTAAATTTGACCCCAAACCCGGTCCAGGTCCAATGGGTAGTCTACAGCACAGCAAGACACGACAAGAGATAAATCATCTCGAATGAAACCTTATAGTTGTAGAGCAAAACAAAACAAGACAGAAGCAGGACTGTCGTGGTCATCACTTGATCTTCAGTCTTTCATGCCTTATTCCAAGGTCTCTCCCAGTAGCGGTGGCTGCAATGAATGTCAAGAGTGGACCATCTCATGACCTTGAGCTGTAGCTAACGTGTCCGCGTGGTTGGGTTGGTCCTAGCCTCATGCCTCATGCCCAACATCCAACTACCTACCTGCTATGCGGGGAATAAGTCAACTAAGAATCGTAAACTAATGAATCCGTGATCGGGCTGCAGCGAATGACTCCTTGTTGCTATATTGCGGTGTAGATATTCAATGCATAAGCAGAGTCGTGTTATCCACTATCAACCAGTACAGTTTGAGTGTTCGTGTAAAGTGGACTACCCCCAATTCCATCTCGTATTTCCACTACCGAACCTACTCTAACCAACCGTCAATACAACGACAAAACAATTATCCATGCTTTACTCTTTGAGCAAATAAGGGAATCCTCCGTGGTCACGTCCGATTCTTTTCTTGTTCCGCTCCGGTCGATCGGTCGGTCCGGGCGATCCCCACAAAGAGTCCCCGGGCTGCCTCTGCTAAAAGTCTCCACATTTTGTCCAGACCTCGGTTCAAGCCGCGGGATTGGCGCTTCCCGCTGTGAAACCCCCAGTCGAGCTGTGCACTGCCGCTCACGATCGCCTGAACATATCATTGCATGATAACTCAGCATTGTAGGGGGCGCTTTAAGCTTGATGCATAATGACATACTTGGCCCAAGAGGCTTCTCAACGGTTTTCGCGATGTCTATCTGAGTAAAGTTTACAGGCCTCTGTTACAAGAGCCGTAATCAAGGTTACATCTGCTTCTTGTCGTCCTCTTGGATGCCTCCCAATCTTCATGCAACGCCAATGAGTCAACACGATTCAGAAACCAGTAAAGCATGAAGACAAAAGCAAAATGACAGCACAGCCTCTGTTCGCATTAGACGTTTCAAAATTAATCAATACACCTTCTGTCAAGCTGAAACGAAATACCACGACTCCTACCCTGCACTTTAATTGAAGGCGCTTACAATCCTCCTCTAAGCGCCGCGTTTCAAGACCAACCCAAGCTTGCTATTATTGTCAGGCGGCTATCAAGCTAGACACGACATGGGGCTCACCAGATCGGAAGATAACAAGATTGTTACTAGAATAGATTCGTGTTGCAGTATCGGCGGCTCTTTAGATGGAGCCGCGCGACCTGGTCCATCTATATTAGCTATCAGCGCCTATATTCTCCATGTCTATAAACGCCTGTGGGATTTCTTCTGTCCGTGGTGTCTCCTTCGTGGCAGTGCAGTCTTGCCAAGATGATCCAGACCAACAGTTTGTTGTTGTTGTTGGTCGCGGGGGCGAGACGCACAATGCTTTGTGGTCGACACAAGTGGCCAGTCCTGATCCCCGGCCTGGTTCGTCCCGGTTTCTCGGTAAAGATACCAAATTCCATCCGAGAGGCTGAGTGATGATGCTGGGTTGTAGGATCTGGCCGTCCATCGCTTCAACAGTTGCACACCTCCATTGCATTGTCGCCGTACGACCGATGGGGGGCCACCAATATTCCTGATCAACCCCACATGCAGTTGATCTTATGGAATAAATCCGAAGAGCACAAAACGAGTAGGAAGTATTGAACTCGGTAACCTTTGCCAAACGTATCATAATGTCATCAATTGTCATGCTTTGCTACGCCCCGGATATCAAACCGCACGCTGAGCTAAGTACTATGATTTACAAAGCACATTCAAAATCAAAACCATACGAATAAAAGATCTGCCGCCCTTCGTAAGAACTTGATCTCAAGTCCTCTATCTGTCTGCCTTCCAAACGCCTAAAAGACAAGCAATTGCTTGTTGATTCTATCCCTGTTCTGCCATAACGAATCCACACCACCTCCATTAGTTGACCAGGCCTAATAGCTTTTGACCACACAACACAACAAGCCAATTATGTTGGTCAAATGCCTGGTCCAAGTACTGATAGATCTTCCGGCAATGCATGGTCGAGTCAAGCAAGAACCGAACTACAGTTTAAGCCAAGAGGCAGCCGACTGCTCAGGGTCGATTGGAAACCCCAGTACGACCGTTGCCACGTCCGCATGTCCCATTGGCTTTGGTCGAAAAGCCAAAGGTATCCTCAAAGCAAGAATACTATTTCCACCCGTCAGTCTTCCTGTCGGCGGAGTAAAGTTTAGTGCATCTGCATCTGCATCTGCATCATCTGGTATGGAGCTGCGTATCCCATCTAGTGATAATAGCCATTCGTCTGAGCAGATGCCTGCTTCTGTGCCAGGTACGGCTCAAAATAGGGGTGGTTGAAAGCTCCCTTGGCCGAGATACGGTTTGCTGGGTCATACACCAACATCATCTCAAGCAATTCTAGACCGTGGTCATCAAGAGTGCTGCACAGAGAGTTACTGTAGTCACGCTGCCACTTGGGGAAGGACGCCTTGAAGTCTGGGTAAGATGTGACACCTGGCCAGATGTCTTCAGAGGGTGTACCGAGAGTGCTGGAGAATTATCAGTTACCGGAATCCTAGCCATGGCGTAGTCAAATCACTTACCGGAAGATCTTGAAGATTTCATCAATCTCAGAGTCACCGGGGAAAAGAGGCTTGCGTGTGCACATCTCGGCAAAGATGCAGCCAACAGACCACATGTCCACGCCAGTCGAGTATTGACGGCCTCCCAGTAGAATTTCAGGGGATCGATACCAAAGAGTGACAACTTCATGAGTGTATGTGCGCAGAGGCACGCCAAAAGCGCGAGCAAGACCGAAATCGGCGAGTTTGAGGTTACCCTCCTTGTCGATCAGAAGGTTCTGTGGCTTGAGATCACGGTGGAGGACCCGGCGGGAATGGCAGTACTTGACACCATCACAAAGCTGGTACATGAACTTGCGAACGACCATGTCGCCGAGGCCAAGATGTTGCAAGTGCGGCGATGCACCATCGGGCAAGGCCTTGCCTCGACCGCCATCGCTTACTGGAAGAGACTCCATGTACTTCTTGAGATCGAGGTCGAGGAACTCAAAAACGAGATACAGTTTGTGACCATCTGAGTGAACAATATTGAACAGACGGACAATGTTGGGGTCTCGCATTTCCTTGAGGAGAGAAATTTCGCGAATGGCGGTACTTGGGACGCCTTCATCTTCAGCTTCAAGGCGAATCTTCTTTAGGGCGACAATCCGACCGCCATTGGCGAGGTCTCGAGCCTTGTACACGACACCGTAGGTGCCTGGAACATGTCAGAATTATGGTCCTGCAGTAAAAAGAAAGTTGGTGATCTGCGGAAGCTTTCAGGGTGAAGCTTGGCAATGAAGAGCACACGTACCTTCACCAATCTTTTCCAGCTTCTGGTAATTCTCCATGGTCGGCGCTGTGTATGCGAACAAGGTATCGCAAATCGATGATTGTGTTGAAGAAAGGGTGAAACGTGCGAGCCGTCTTTTAAGAAGAATTAAGCGAGAGACAGCTGCGTCGGCGGCGTGGATGGTGGGAGCTGAAGCTGTAGGGAGAGCTTCTCGGGGTTTAAGTTGCGGTGATGCAAGTCCCGTCTTATTATCGAGATTGCGCAGTGGGTATCTCGCCCTGTCTTGTCTTGTCTTCTTGTCTTTGCCTTGTTTCGTATTATGCGATCGTTAATCGTGAAACGACAAGAAAGAATCAGACTCGAGTTGCTCGGGCAGCCAAAGAAAAATGTCTGCGAGTTGAGACTATCTTTGCTAGTCGGTCGGTGACCAAAGAAAAAGAGGTCTCGTTCTGCCGATGGTGGGGGAGGAGGAAGATGATGAATACGGGAAGGCGGGGGGAAAGGCAGAAGAAAGAAAAAGGGTCCAATTTCAAGTACGAACAGGCTCAAGTTAGTCAACAGATAGAAAATAAAAGAACAAAGAAAGACGCGAGTTAATGCACGGAATCTTTGAAAAGCTTCGTGTTATACGAGACGAGAATCTCGTTGTCTGTGCATTAACTTTGTGGCGGGCGTTGCAACAGATTGTGGTGTCTCTCTGCCGCTGTTCCTGGCGAACGAGAATTCGTGACTTGAGATGAATGAATATTACCAGGTAGCGGTATGGATGAGTGTTTAATTTTAGACTAGGTAGGCAGACTGCATACCTCTTTTGTTTGCTTGGTTACTGACCTTGGTACCTCCATAGGTTGTTGGCGTGGTCCTACCTGTAATACATCACTAACAGCAATTAATATTCAGAACCCCCCGGCGATCATATGGATGTGTTAGCAGGCAACAGGCTTAAACTCATTTCATCCAAAGCGCCTCTGTTCCTGCTTACAATGGACTTCTACTCAACCATTGGTGAGAATAATCCAAAGCTCAATTAAACCTACGGGCATCTTTCTTATTTAGGTCTCGGGGAGACGGTGAGTCGCTCCAACCTTGCTACACTACTGTACGCGTCTGAGTCGCGTTTCTTTGTCTCGGGACAATTCAAAGGATGACCATAAATCAGGTTGACTTATACAGTTTCTTGTTTTCGAGAGAAACATGGTTATTCGTCCGGAATTTCAACATGTCATCAGGTCGTTTATTGTACGAGACAGCCCGGGTTGACTCATATTGGTCTATCTCATTCAAAGTCAATATTGTTCAAGACATGCATTTATCCACCCAGCAACACTGCAACATCTATCAACGCAATGAAACCAACCAACGTTGACTCAATAACAGCAAAAACCAAGACAGGTCAACCAACTGACTTGACTGTTTAGAAAACAAAACACCCTCACTGCAAAAAGATCAATTCGACGCAGGCCTGATTCGAACAGACGCCTCCGAAGAGAATAGATTTCTAGTCTATCGCATTAGACCACTCTGCCACTGCGCCTAGAACGAATTGATAGGGGTAGAGGTCAGTTTGAGACCTATACGCATATTCTATGAGGAATACCAAGCATTTCTCCACTGATACTTGCTCATAAAATGGTTCAATGATATAGTGATGGGATGGATATAAGATAGTCTTTCTCTGGCGATAAGAAAAATTTCCAGAGAGGCTGGTTTGCTGAAAGTTTATGAGTTGGCGTATTCTATCCGTGTTGCTTAGCCAAAGACATGCAGGCGCAACGATTGTTCGATAAACTCTGGAAGTTTATGCTCATACATGAACTATAAAAGCCGGAAACGTTCCAAGTATGTGCGCATGACCACTGATATGAGTACGATTGGGAGGAATAATAGACAGGTTGGGCTCAGCACATGCCAGCACGATAGGTGACTGGACAGCAACTTCTGACACGAAGACAGGCTCATCATCATGTTGAGTAAACCACATGATATGTGGGTTATGGGTCATAAGTGATGGTGTATATATTCTTGGAACAAATAGGCATCTTGCTAGACGACACCCAGTCCTCATGGTATCAGGAAACTTGACCGCTGGAAGCATAATAGACGAAATTCGCATGTCATTTATGCTATTTAGACCATAGTTCTTAGAATACCTACGGAACTTTGTACCCTAAGACTTGGGAGGACAACTTTCTGCTGCCGACTGGTCAGTCTCCCATTTGGTGCGACTACAACAGCATTGGACAATCTAAAACAAGACTCGAATCATTGAACTCGGCGTAAACGAATACCCCTGCAATTTTTACACGTTGTTCAGCCTGCTGTGTCTATATCTAGATACGAGATCTGAAAAGTCACCTGCCTAATTAGCCATATCCGATATGCTGCCTATACGTGAAATCTGCCGTGTCTCTGGAGCAACCCGAAAGTTATATTGCCATCCACCCTTTTCTCGTGCACCTAATCACGTTTATAAGTTCAAAATCGTGAATCATTGCATCGGTGAGGGCGAACATGTTAACTGGATTTTCAAGGTAAAATCATGGCGGATGTGAATTAGTAGTTTTGTCGTTCTCAGCCAGAGCTCGTGTAATACATGCATTATGTACCTTCCTTCCTCCTCAAGTCCAATACCTTTCCTAAATTCAACGTTCCCTTTGCACCCCATCCCGCAGGTCCAGCTTGAACATCAGGCCGAAGGTTGATATACCAAGTCCATGCTCGCTTATCCAGCTCATCGCGGCCCAGAGTACCAGCCCAGCTCCCAAACAGTAAGCGCAACGCACCAAGAACACGTCCCAGATTTTCATGTTTCTCTTCGTTGGCAGCGGTGACCGTCTTCTTTCCGCTATCCTCAACTGGCGCAAAGGCTCGTAGAATGTAGTTCCGTGCACCTTCTGGTCGATGGATCGGCATGCCGACAGTTGACATTGAGGAATTCTTGTCTTCTGGATCGAGAGCCCAGACAGGTTCCCCATTGAGGCTAGATGTGCGCTTCTGAGATGATAGAGCGTCGTTGAGGCACTCCCTCATCAGGCGCCAGCGATCGGGGCCAAGCATGACACCGCCGTACCATCTTGTAAGCACGACGAGCGTATTGCTGATGTCGAGATCGCGCAGTTGTTGGAGCAAGAAGTTTCCACATCCCGACTCTCCATCGTCAAAAGAGGCTTCTTGTTTAAGGGGTGAGTTTCCGAAGCTGGTTCGAATAGCCCAGGCGTTGTGCGTTGCAGTCTCCAGCTCTGGCTTCTCAACCATCAGAGACTTGATAACTGCACCACGTGTGGAAGGCGAAGTTATGGGTATAGCATGGGCTATGAATGTAGAGCCCCTCGAAGATAACTTCCGACTTGCGGTCCAGCCTTTTGGGTTTGGTGGACTGCTCTGAAGGGTTGCTGTTGAAGCGTTGGATGATGTAACCTGAGAAGAGCCTGACCAGGTATACCCGCCTCGTTTGAGAACCGGAACTGGACGGTTCATAATCGAAATCTTTGGCTGTCCCTCAGGGGCTTTTTCTTGTCCACCAGGAGGAGCCTTCTCGACGCCTATACTTATAGCTTTGGTTCGCGAGTTGGCACTCACGACAGCCTGCGCGAGACTCAACCGGCTGCTCAGAGGCTGTTCTGGCATAGTAAATCGTAATATTTCAACAGCAAAAGCTAAGAGTAAGGGCGCCCTATTAGTAACAACGGTAGTGCTTTGAATGATTGCCTCGTCCTCTTCCAAGGGTAACTCTAGAGCTGCTTCGAGATCATCTCCAGACATAGCGCTATAGTCCAAATCACGTCGATGGGCCTCAAGTTTCGGCTTCTTCGCCTCCGCAGTAGTGTTGACGCCATCTTCAGCTGCGCGCTTAGTACCGTTCTTCTTCTCGTGATTCTTGCACGCTGTGTGAAGACTCTTTGCTATCTTGGCATCATCACCGAGGGCTTCCTCGACTGTAGCCAAAGGGGCATCAGCGATTTGAGCGATACTGTAGTATACACGTTAGTATAATGTTATAAGATGGTTTTATCAATTCTACCTTCGGAGATTCTTTGACTGCAGAGCTTTTACGTGGCCCATGGCTGCCATCATGGACACTTTACGCGCCGTGAGCAGGCGTATAAGCTCTTGGAGGTCATTTTGCGTTGCCATGCTTTATTTGTAGCAGCTGAAAAGAGAGATGTATGGTTTGTGAGGTTATCTGTTGCAATTCTTGTCCAGCTTCTGATTCAAGAGATTTGATGTCAACAGATGATTGTTGTAAGTCATAAAGGTATCAATGACCGTTAACGCTCCGCGATATGATGAATGCGCCCCCAGAGATCGGACCCACCCGTCGAATGGAACCGACCCGCTCCACGAAACCCTGCTTGTAATCGTATTTTCATCCACTCACTTCGACATGTAAAACCTCATCATCAAGACAGCTTCAATTCCCCCGCTTCGCACCTCAATTGTCGCCACAAACCCCATGGAAATACCGTCATCATGATCAATTCAGCTCGAGGTCTCACTATGAGAGCCTTCCGCACACAATGCCGTTTCGCGAGCTCTACACCTCGAACTCCCCGCCCTAATATCAAAACGCCGACATCTCGACCCCCACCAAAGATATCGAAAACCTACAAACCGTACATCTCCTTGTCCGCATACGATACCAAAAGCGAGTATACTAATGCACAACGCCCAGCAAACCTCGACCTGAATATATCCCGAAATCCTCCTCCGCATCTACCTCATCCTCATCCTCGTCCTCATCCTCCGCATCGTCGTCTCCCCAGCAAGCCGAAACTCTCCTCGATCTCTGGCGCGCAACATGGCTTCCTCTAACAGGAGCAGCTCTACTCGCCGGTGCTCTCGGCTTCTACATCTTCGGAACAGCTGCCGCGTCCTTCAAAGCGGCACCCTGCAGCGGCGAATGCGAACACGCTACCCCTACTGGTCGACCACCAGCCCTCGATGGCGATAACGCGGAACAGTTCGACAAGGAGCTTACTCTTCCCGAGTGGTGGATGGGCATCACAAAGTTGCGAAAGCGCTTAGCAGAACACGCGGACGGACATGTGCTGGAGTTGGCAATGGGCACAGGTCGCAACCTGGAATACTTCAACTGGGAGCCATTGAACAAGCGCGTGGAAGGGAAACTCAGCAAAGTCGGCAGCAAGATCCCTCGAGGTGTCTTGTCATTCACCGGTCTCGATATTTCGGTCGATATGCTCGATGTAGCTCGAAAACGCCTAGTGAAGACTGTTCCGCCTATGGAAGGGTCTGATCCCATTGTTCGCGCATCTACTATGGCCGACCATACCGGAGGACAATTATCGTATCTCAACGATCAACTCCGATTAATTCATTCCGACGCACATCATCCGATCCCCGGGCCGGCGACCCCTGCGACCACGAAATACGATACGGTTATTCAAACATTTGGCCTGTGCTCCGTGTCTGACCCTGTCGCTGTCGTCAATAACCTGGCCAAGGTTGTCAAGCCAGGGTCAGGTCGTATAATTCTTCTCGAGCACGGCAAGGGTTGGTATGGCATTGTTAATGGTCTCCTCGATCAAAATGCTGGCAAACATTTTGCGAAATACGGCTGTTGGTGGAACCGCGATATCGAGGCTCTCGTCGAAGAGGCAGCAAGCAAAACACCAGGCCTTGAAATCGTCAAGGTGGAACGACCCAACTTTCTACAAATGGGCACCTTGGTCTGGGTCGAATTACGCGTGAATGACAAGACTTGAAACGTCACGCATTCACTCGAGCAAACGATTAATATGAAGAATGAGAAGGGTTTGTAGAATATAGGATTATGTACAATATTCAAGAGTCGAAAGCAGTATGAGCGGCATTGCATTTTTAGAACCCAAATATGCGCAACCTTTTTGGCGCCGAATAAATCAAAACCACGGGGATGCTGTAATCCCTTTTCCTGGTACTCCCAAACCCAATCAATCCAAAACACCAGACTGTTCTAAATGTACAAATGCTTCAACAAGCGCCTTCCCCATGCAATTAATATGTAAGTGTGTCGTATATCCGTCGTCGCAGACATGGCGGAATTATCATCTCGTTCATCCCCGATCTCTTGCAGCTGCCAGAGAAGTCGTAATCGCTCAGCAGTCGTCAAGCAAGCCATCGAGCTCGTCAATTTCAATACTCTCGGCACCTTGGTCCCATTCCATAAGCTTGTTAAACTTCAACCAGGCCTCGCCGTCATCTTCTTTTCGGGGACCTGATGTCATGTTTGACATGGAGCTAGGCTTTACCGCAGGGCTAGTAAGCAAGGCACTTGAAGTGAAGATGCGATGGTCACCGAACCAAAAGTCGTCGCGGTATCCATACTCTGAGGTGTGGGTGGTGCGATCGGCGGTCTCAGCAGCAGGGGTGTCTTCGGTAAACTTGCGTTTCTGCAAGAAATCAGCCGTTTGAGTAAACTCCCGCTCGTCTTTTTCCAGAGGCGGTGAGTTGTGACGGCTGTTGCGACGACTTGGCACGAAGCGATGATGAGAAGGAAGAGAGCCAATGGGAGTAGCAGGCATCATGACTTCATCGTCGCCTTCCTCAAATCCGTGATCCGAGAGGTCAACCTCGGGCGATGGACTGAGTTCGCGTCTGCGAGCTTCAACATCGTCAGAGCCAGAGTCGTCCGTCAACGACACGGAAGGCGTGTCGAGAGCGGAAAGAGAAGGCACAGCGGAGCTGGGTTCAGGGATGGGTTGACGAGGGCAGGTAGTGAGAAAGTAGTAAGTCCTCCGAGGGTGAATGTTCTCGAGTTCTTTGGCGAGAGGGCAGGGTTTTTGGGCAGTCCAGCATGATCGCTTAGCATATGAAGCCAGCCGGGAAGAGATGATGGCGCATGGGTTGGCAGAGCTGGGATCGGAATGTTAGCGCATGGGAGGTGGAGGGGTTGAGGGGAATGGTAGGTCTCAAAACTTACTGTTGCACAGAGGTAAGACGTTGGGCCAAAACGGTAGCCAACTCTTTGACCAGATGAGGACGGTTTCCAGTAGATTGCAATTGAATAATGACAGCTTCAACGATATCGTCGCGGATCGCTTCAAAGTCAATCTTGGACTTCCCTGTATCTAGATCGAGGCTCGAGTCTAGTGTAGGCGATGGAGGTGGTGTCTGCTCAATAGCACTGTCGTCGGTATGGGATCGCTTCTGTCGTTTGCTGGGATGCGCCTCGGGGGCCTCAGAACCTGATGAGGGTGATGACAAGGCGGATGAGGCAGCACTGGATAATGACGACGAAGACGATCTTGAAGCGATCTTGGAGGCAGCAGCAGCAGCGCGAGCAGCGTGTGTCATTGGGACGTGTATGCCGAGGCTGGGTAAAGATAGCGACTTGCGGCGCGTATTGTAAGGCATGGCGAGAATGTTGTGTTGAAACAAGATGGAGATTAAGCTTGGAAGAGAAGAAGTCCAGTCTATCTATACAGATGATGGACGGATGGACTGTAGACTTTTGATAGAATGGTCACCGGGACGTTGCTAGCAGTTTGTAAACTCAGTGTTGAAAGGGATCAGAGAGATCTCCAAGGGTCTACTATGGATCTAGCGAGGACAACGGTGATGTAGATTATAGGTATGGATAAAGATGGAAGAATGAAGGAGGAGAGATGTCAAGGGAATGATGATCGAAGGGGGGTGGGAGTGTTTGTTATTGATGGATGGACTGAAGCCGAGAGTGGAGGCGGTCTACGGGTGTTGACGACACAAGAGCAAGAGCAACAGAATATAGAAAGCAGGTAGGAACAAGGGAGCGCGCAATAATGGCAACCATGAGGAGGATACTCCAGTAGAAGGGGATGAGATGGGGGGCAAAGAGTGGGCGATGAGACTTGTACAGTAGCGGTGCTGGGGAAGGCACAAACGGGGAAGCTAGCTAAGAAGGGACTTGCAATGAATCAATTCTTGTAAGCTGATAGGTCCGGAGAGAATGAACTTGTCTCCATTGTAGGACTGGAGGCACACTCTGACTTACAAGAGGGGAAGCGATGCTCCTCCCCTCGATGACGGGAAAGAGTGAACTCTGTGTGCTGACTGCCACATGTTGGAGCGAGGGAAGCAGAGCAAGAGCAACGAGAGCACGAGAGCTCGAACTTTTTTTTTTTTTTTTTTTCGTTTCAACCAAACTGGATTGGTTGAGACTGGCGTGCATGGCTGCCGAGAGCGGGGCGCGCTAAAGTATGGTGGGGTCATGGCTGTGGATATCTAGGAGTATCCTTGTAATTCAAGTATCCAGCCGCGACAAAATTGCAAAGGAAAAAACGACCGACATTGACAGCACTTTTCCCCCTCTGCTGTCTGTGTTGTTCCTTTCAGTGAGGGACAGGCAGAAGTAGCCATGGTTGCATAATGGCTGTCATTCAAATGAAGAGAGCGCTTACTCTTGACCAGGGAGCCAAAGTAACATTTTCATGTTCTGACACGACTTAATGTATATATGATTCAATCAATCAATCAAATGTCAGTAATTATTATCGATGATGACCAGACGGCCCGGGCAGCGGCAATGGAACTTACGCAACCAGGTACAGTACTTACAAACATAAAATGACCTTAATCATTGTACTTACCTTGAAGAGTTAAGCCATCTTGACTCGCCAATGTCTTCTATTTCTTTTCTGTTTCTGGCTTAGTTTGGTAGGATCAACTGTGGTTGGGCTGTACAGTACACGCCTCAGCAGCCTCTTCACTGATGCCTCTCAGGAAATAGCCTCGCCTCATGCCCGACTCTGTTTTTTTCCGCCTCATCCGCGTCCGTTCTGCAAAGGCAAAATACCTCCGGAACCCGGGCCACTTCGGGTCACTGCTACTAGGTACGTAGTTAGCGTGTGCTCGGAGGACCCTGAAATCTTTTTTGGGGAACGCCCGAGAATGGCCGTGGATACTCTGTAGGTAATGTGATCAGAGCTCAGGTAGCAGAGAGAGCAAAACACAGGACAGCACAGCAGATCAGACAGGCATTACCTGGTGTCCCTGTCAATAGATAATCATCCAAGTAAACTGAACCCTGGCCGCCCAACTTGGCTTCTCTTTTATTACAGGTCACACCGCATCTGCAACTACACCTGCAACTGCTGCATCTGCAGATGCATCTGTTTGCTCCGTGCGACCATCTTTCTTACACCGCATTCTCTTGACACGCTTATGCTATACAGGACGAAACACTATTAATGCATTAACATCTATATTCAGTTCAATGTGAGCGCCAAGCCAAGCGAGAAAGCCGGGACCGACACATTTCAATTCCTAATGTTGTCGAATACGCAAAGTATCCACTTCATCTCAAAGTTGATGGAGATGAGCAGTGGGCCAAATCATCAAAAAGAATCCCGACAGCACCGCCAGGACCCCTTGTTTGACTCCATTTAACCGTCACCTATGGCAATCAAATCAAACCAATCCCTTATTGTTGCAATGCAGAGCAGACACTCTCTATGCCTGAGGCCGATATCGAGGTCGAGACCAAGGTGCAAGGCTATGCCCATCCCATGTCAATGTCTCGACCGATATGTGTGTAAGTGTCTCGTCTCGCTTGACATTACACTCTTACATACATTAGCCTCAACAGCCAATGACACCATTGGTATTCCAGCATTTTTCTCTCCATCCTGACTGGTGTCAGTCAGTATTGGACATGGGAGTGGGTTTCAGAGCGCTTTCTCCGGCCGAGGTTTTCCTTCACTCATATGACTTGATGCTATTACTATAGCCGCGGAGCCTTGATCGGCCCTCCACTTGCCTCTGTGTAAGTGAGCGACAGATTTGAGGGTACGCGGCAATCGATTCAGTCTCCAGTTCAGGTGTCATGTTGAGTCTTGTTTGGCCTCTGCTCAAATCCCATATTGGATTGGCCGTTGGGCATTGATTACCGACGCAAAATCGCGATAAGCTGCCCTTGCACATCAAAACTTTGACCACCTCACGCAATGCCTCTCAAGCCAGCCATTGACTATTACCCCCCTGGTCCAGATCTGCTTATTAGATCGAATTCATCCAATTCTCTTACACGACTCTCTTACCCACCACACGCACAAAATAACGCCTGGACCCAGCCCAGCCACCATCCTGCAGTTGCTGCGTCATCTTTCAAGGTGGAAAGAGTTCGCCTCCTGATCAACAAAATCACCTCTTTGATGTTTACCCTACAGTCCACCGACGACTGAGTGAATGGATGTCACTCCATCCAAAGAGATGCATGCCACGAGGTGGATATCCACTGGCACATCTTAGCCCTGCCCCTTGCCGCGCCAGCTGCAACAAGCGTCTGCCACTAGCATGGGTGTCCTCCACTTTCGCCTAGACCTTGCTCAAGCTTTGCTCTGCAAAGGCCCACCGAGACTGGGTTCAGTCCACGGCCCCTTGCCCAGGCCCATCGTCTGATGAGTTTCCATTTACGGCAACAATGTTGGAAATGCCGACTTTTCGCTCATCATAGGTCTGAGAGATGTGTTCAACTGCGGGACATCTGAAGTCACCACGAGCTGCAACTTCTGTATGTCTTTTGCAATATCCTTGGTTTGCCCTGTTCGTGCCTTATCCGCCATGAAGTCACTGGTAGCAACTAGCCTGCAGATCCCTCGAAAACCAACCTACTAGATGTCTTTCTTTTCCTTGCAAGTCCCCGTCGTTCGTCAAACTATTCATGTCTTGGCGCCTTGCAGACATGGAACCGACCTCCTGCCTGCCTGAGGCCACTCAAGCCGTTTTTGTCAGATGGGACAGGCCATGATCAACACTAAATAATCCTTGTTATTTGATTGGTCAATTCGTTTCAATGTCTCCGCCTAAACTTCGTGCCTTATCTAAGTGTAAAAGGACATACCGAGCACGATAACTCTCTTTTAACAGAAAGCCCCCTTCTTTCTGGTGATCTCATTTACAGACCCTGTTTTGAACCTGAGCAATCTCCGAACACTGAGATAGACTTCTGGTTCGTGACACCGTGGAAATATACTTACTTATCTGTCTGAGCAATTCATAACCGACTGGTTAGGTACAGTCACTTGTCTTTACGAGACGCCAGAATCCTGGGACAAAGTTACCCTATACTTAGCGTAGCACATGAACTCTCCTGACTCAATTTTTACTTTTCCATCTTGCCAAAGTGACGCTGCCCCACCACACTCTTCCCCTCCTTCGTCATAATCCTCACTCAACCTATTGCTATATCGAGATTCATCAGGCCAAAGCTCTTGTCAAGGTCAGGTTCCCGCGCCCAATCTCCAGCCTATCTGTATCAGATCTCTCCAGTGCCGCATCTGCTGCAGCTGCACTTCTATAGAAGCTAACATCCCTCCAGCTGAAGCCACCGAAGCTTAACCATGGAGCTTCCCTTTGTTACACTCGATGTCTTTACAAAGACTCGCTACCGAGGCAATCCCCTCGCTGTCGTTACGATCCCCGCAGATAGCAATAGTCGTAAGCCTACGCAAGAGCAGAAGCAAACCATTGCCCGCGAATTCAACCTCTCCGAGACGGTCTTTATCCACGAGGCCAGCCCTGATGCCGGCAGTGATGTCACTCGCCGAGTGATCGACATATTTACAACGGACGCCGAAATCCCGTTTGCCGGACATCCAACTATAGGTGCCGCCGTCACGCTTATCCCCAAGGGCGTTGATACGGTCATAACAAAAGCAGGCCCAATTGCACTCACCCAGACCCGTCCCGGTTACATCCAAGCTGCTATTCCGCACAACGTTCGCTGCCATCAAAAGACCTTGGCCGATCTATCAGCACCAGCACCAGCACCTGGCCAAATCTCTTCAGACCCCGCGATACGCGATTGTGAACTTCGTGCACCCCTGTTCAGTATCGTCAATGGTATGACGTTTGCGCTCATCGAGCTTCCTGATCTTGATCATCTCGGAAGGGTTCAATTAAGCGGCGTATCCCTGCCTGCGAATGACGTTCTTGACGATGGTTGGAAAAAAAGCCTCCTCTGCAAATATTACTATGTAGTCAACAGCCGACGTGAGGAAGATGGTGTGTCAATATACTCTATCCGGTCGAGGATGATGGAAGCTGCCATGGAGGACCCAGCTACAGGCAGTGCTGCAAGCGCGCTTTCAAGCTACCTTTCGCTTCAGCAGACTAGCACTGGTGATCACGACCTCCGATACGAAATCGACCAGGGTGTTGAGATGGGCAGGGAGAGTAACATCGTAGTTGATGTTGGTATGAAAGGTTCCGAGATTGCTACAGTCAAGCTCTCGGGAGCAGCTACTCCAGTTATGCGTGGCTTTGTCAGTGTCTAGATCAATGCGCCAAGATTTTGGAACAACTTGCATATCGCATATGGACAAGACGAAAAAGAGATGTAGCCGATCCAAGATCGATCATGCGCATGATATTTTATGTCTTTTGACCCATCGTAAATACTATCGTACAGTAATACAGTATTAAATGCGAGTTGCTTTCAGGTTGAAGATACTCTTGCCCCCCCGGACAAGATGGCTCAGCACCTCATAACATTTCGCTCCTCTATAATTCTGAATTCTTTTTTTTGGACCCAACGCCCCGTTCATCTCACAATTCATCGTAATGTGTCGCCTCCCAAACCAAAACCCCTATTGATAGCATATTATGATTCTCCTATAATTTCCTTATTGTACTGCCGTGTCCCTATCGTTCCAGTCTAAGAACGTGGCCTCCAGCTTAAGCTTGTGTAAGTACTCGTGAGAACTTCTCGGCAACCTGACAATACATATTAGTATCAAGACGAGATGATAGCATATGACCTAGACTTACGTCGGGGGTTGCCTTGATAAAGGGGAGATCGAAGAACATGTACTTTTCGTTCTTCATAAGTTCCACGACAGTATAGAGGAGACCCCATGGCTGAGGCCAGAAACTAACCAGCCGCTCAAGCAGCACTCGGGTGATCTCCTGGCGAATCTCATTCTCTTCAGGATCGTCAAGGTCCCTGCCAAAAAAGTACAGAAGCGCCTGTCGGAAGAAAGTGGTGTGCGCATTGGGGAATCGAAGTTGGTTAACCACACTGACGAGCAGATAATATCTAACCTCGGCAGAGAGCTCGTGGAGGATCATGGAAAGCAGGGTCACTTCGTGTTCATCGCCGGTGACAGACACTGTAGTGCCTGCTTGTGCAGCCCTATCTGCGGCACGCTGTCCAGTATAAATGTTAACAGCATCGATGACCGCCATGTTGGCATCGACAGGGACGTGGCCGTAGGTTGTCGTCTTGCGAGTGTCCTGCGCCATGGCATGTGTGATATTAGCAACAATGTCTTCTGTCGGACCACTCTGAAGCGCTTGGTCGATAGCGTTCAGGAGTCCTTGATCCTGAAGCACGGAAGTAGCTTCATGGATGAGGCTAGGGTGAACATGTGTCTCGTCAGTCTGGTCTTTGGCATTGGAATCGTTGAACCTTGGGATCTGTTGAGGAGTAGCAGCCAAGACAGCGTTGATGAGCTGGGTACAATGAGGCGGGATACTGGCGCAGAGCCTGATGTGATTGGCCGCAACAAACTCGGGGAAGTCATGGTGCAAAATGATGAGCAGCTTGAACGTAGCCCGGTAAATGTCCTTTGCAATATTTGAAACTTCAAATACCTTGAGTTGGTCACCCAGGGTGTCGAGTAACTGGCAAACAAGTGTGACGAAGGGTGCCCAGCCAGCACCATCGGACAGCTGCAAAATAGAAGGCATAAAAGCGCGGTGCTGGACGAGAGACAGCCAGCCGTAAATAAAGCCAGGAGCAAAAGCGGGCCCGATCTTGTTGAGCCGAACTGCCATCTTGATCAGAACCTCGCGGCGTTCATCTTCGGCCAAGGCCTCGGAGATGGTCTGAATCTCATAGAAAAGCATAGAAAGGAGGCGGAAGAAAACTCTTTGGTTCAACTCCTCTCCGCGCTTGACATGGTGGTTGGTAAGAATAAGCTCAACGAGCGACAGAACCGAGTCGATGAATGCTGGGCGGGTGGATGTTGGCTCGAAACCCATGCCAATAAAAGTTCCGATGAGCTTGGAAAGTGCGTCCACCATCACATAGGCATCTCCGAGAGATCCAGTGCGGACGATGTATTCAAATCGGTCGGCAGAGAGATCAAGTGCGACACGGATAAAGACAAAAAAGTCATCACGGGTTTGTAGAACCTGGTTGCTTCGTAGTTGCTGCACGAATGCCGCAATAATCTTGTCGGATGCATTGTGGTTGTGGCAGAGTCGAATCCATTCGTCAAACACATACTCTATCTGATCGTGTTTGAAGAGAACTTGGTTATCGACTGGCGTGGGACGCGTAAGGCCTGTGTTGATCAGCTTCAACTTTATTCGTTGACCAGCAGAGGACTCAGGATCCTCCAAAATCCAAGCCCAAGCTGCCTCCAAGGTGGAGGCAAAGTCAGCGTACAGGGCGATTGGGCGAGCATCGAGAAGAGTGAGATCAAGCATGTGCTCCAAGAAGTCGAGAGAGCCCTCCTTACGAGCCTGAAGTGCTTTGGACATGGCCAGATCGATGCTTCTCCACTCCAATAGATCGGTTCGGACCAGCGCTGCAAGCAATGGCAAGTTCAAGAACGTGGAACCGGCCTGCTGGCTGAAGAGAGTTCGGATACGGCTGTTGAGAGCAGGACCAGAGATCTTCCTCAATGTTTCTAACACATGGACCAAACTCTCAAGGGTCAAATTGTCATCTACCTGCGAGAAGACGAGGCCAGTGATCTGTTCCGCAGCGTAGATAGCAAATTCCTCCGAGTTCTGCGATGTCTTGATGATGTGCTGTACTAGCGCATCAACGACATCCAGGAGAGAATGAGGTCGTGGCAAGCCCTGGAAATGCTCCTCCGGTGACTCGCTAGCCACCCTGACAAGTTCTTGAAGCAATTTGTTCACTCGCTCAGCCAAGCTTTGAACATTCATCTGGAACCCAGGCGACCTCCCATTAGGCATGTTGTTAGCGCCGCTATGAACAGGCGCATAGGGTTGCATTTGAGCGCCCAAGTGCTGCTGCTGAACCGAAGGAGTCTCTGCAGGAGTTGGAATGTTGGGGACAGTGGTGAATGGCTCCTGTAACACCTCGTTTGCCATTGATCTGGTAGCATCAGAGGCTGACTGGCCATGGGAGGGTGTGGGGAGAGTGGCACTGCGTGGTTGCCGAGCAAAATCTTCGTATATGGCCATTTGCTCATGGTTCAAGCCGTTAATGTTTGGTGAAAGCTTGTAGGGGTGGGGAATGGCCATGGCCCAACGGCTGAGGCTCGAGTCGAAATAAGGATCATTGGGCCTCTGGATGCGGTGTCTTCGACGAGCCTCAAGTTCGGATTCGATCATCTCCTCAATTTCAGGGACAGCTCTCTCTTCGGCCTGTTTCTCGATAATGTTGCAAGCCAGGTCCAAGTTAGAGTTGACGCACATGATGATTGTGCCCTCGGGAAGTCCCTGAGGAAGGTCGGTCGAGAGGTTTCGCATATAATTAGTGAAATTGGCACGAAGAGGCTCCTTGGACGTGACAAGAGCAAGGCTACCAGCCGTGGCCTTCACCATGCTTACAGCCGAGGTTCGTACTCGGTTCTCATCAGGCTCGATGGCAAAGTCCTTGTGAATCATCTGCTGAGTTGAAATTGCGGCAATCGTAACTGATCGGTCAACGACAGGCTGAATGATGTCCTGCAATGCACGACTGAGCGCCGTACGAACAATCTCGTGAAGCCGAGTGGTGCTGACAACCATCTCATTAGTAGGGGGGATATTAATTAATGGACCAAGGTCTGGGATGGTTGGTGCAAGGGTTTGAGGGGAGAGCCCAGCACCAACAGTGGAACCGATGCCATTCAACGACAGGTTCTCAAAGGCATCGAGTTGTTCGGTAGGCAAGACGTCAGCTGGCTCTTCAACGACGACAGGTCGATTCAGAATCTCGCCAGAGGGCTCAATACTCTTATGATCCAGGTTTAAGCCCTTACACAAAACCTCAATTTCGAATTTGAGGTTGAGCTTTAATTCAGCATTGTGATACAGTTCGATCAGCAGATGGATGATGTCCATAAGCCAGGGATTCGGAGGCCTGAAAACTGCTGACGTGGCGCCTTGTGTCAGTACCTTACATACGAAAGGTATGACAACGATGAGCCGTTTAGTGTCATGTGCCTCTATCAAAAGCTGTTTGAACGCGATGTTCTTATGCTTGATGGGGCGATCTCGCGCCAGTGTCAAGAGACCTAACCATCCTCCGAGGTTTTTGAGATGAGTTCTCTCGGTTGAGTTTTGCATCGTTGCTTCGGAGTTCAACATGCGACATACGCTGACGTAAGTCTCTCGCAGAACCTCGCTCCAAAGAGCCCTGTCCTCAAGCAATCTGACCAGTTCGAGGTACACGTGGTGGTAATTTGGTTGCATTTTGGCGCGTTCCTCGACCAGGTGGCTGGCGAACCACTGCTGATGCCGACGTTCCATAGTCTCTCGAAGTTCCTGACACATCTCCCGGATCGTCCCCTCAGTAATGTTGTTAAGAACAAATTGTACCTTGTCCTGGGCGCCTTCATCCGGGTCTTCGAATTCAACGTCGGGAGGTGGTGGGTCAACATTAAGAGAGGCAAATGCGGGCGCTTGACGGTCGGCAGTCGCAAGCTCTTCGACGTTTCCATTCGGGAATGCTTCGCCCTGGTATCCCAGCCCATGAGGCGTTCCAGCACCGTTGCGCCCACGCGAAAGCTCCTCGTCGTGTTCGCGAACGACCTCTTCTGCCTTTCTGAAAGCCTCCGTGTTATGGAGTCCAGGAATTTGAACAAGTTGTCTACAGAAGCTAGGCCACTCTCGGAATCGAACGAACAGCTGCATCAGTGCC
Source organism: Fusarium sambucinum (assembly GCF_050947815.1). Taxonomy (NCBI): domain Eukaryota; kingdom Fungi; phylum Ascomycota; class Sordariomycetes; order Hypocreales; family Nectriaceae; genus Fusarium; species Fusarium sambucinum. The sequence goes on along the minus strand of NC_139293.1, from coordinate 7,714,241 downwards.
TGAAGACCGAATTTGTACATGGGATCCTCCTGGGAGTGATCTCGGACGGCTTCCAGAATCATGCCCAATCCAATCTGAAGAGGTAGATTGGAGACAAGCTTATGGGAGATAATGCCGCCAAAGAGGACCGCGGTAGTAGCGAGGGCCTCCAATGGATAATCCCCATAATGACTATACTCATCGAAGAGCCCGTGGATCATGCAAGCAAACACATCCTGATCGAGAGGGTCCCTGGAGTGCTTGTACTGGCTGAGGACCTCGACGATATTCCGGACTTGGACTTCTTCACTATACATTTTCTTGTAGTGCTCTTCCATCTTGCCATTGGCAATCGGCGATAAGGCGTTTCCATCCCTGCCGTTAGCGTCAATGAGGTCGTCGTAGCCTTCGCCGTAGTTAATCAAACGTGGGTAGGCAATGATACAATGCCGCTGAACGACGATTAGCTCGGGAACGGGAGGGCTTGGTAAGAAGTCTTCGAGGATTCGGAGCAACGCCGATACGGTGCGGACTTGAAGGGTTGTAGAATTCTTAATAGCAGGTTGTCCATCAGCACCCCCTCGTTGATATTGGCTTTCCAGATTCGCTTTGATCATTAGGAATTGAACAAGAGTGCGGGCAATTTCAGTGCTTCGTTCAGCATTGTTACGTGCCCATTTCGATAGATCCAAATATCCTTCAGCGTGCGCCAGGGCAGCTAAATCAATACCGAAACCGTTGGGCAGGTAAACCAACGAGTCAAGCCAGCTATGCTTCACTGCGTGTTCAAAAACAAGCGGGAGATCCACTGGCTTGATAGCGTGAGCATCAATCAAGCGCTGGATGACCCAATCCTTATCTTTTCTCCAAAGGCTATCGAGAACAAAATCGTATTCGGGCGAACGTTTATAGAGGAAGTTCTCAAACAGAGAGCCGAGGGTTTCCATAGCCATCGGAGCCCAGTGTTGCCGGGGAACCTCGAAGGCGGAGACAAGGAAAATGTCCAGATTAGGGACAACCACTTCTTGGAAAAGCCTCTTGGCCTCAATACTAGTGGAAGCCATAACAGAACTAAGCGCAACGTTGAAGATCGAGGAAAGTGCGGCAACAGAAACGAGTGGATGCTTGACAGCAACAGCCGCTCGCTCTTGTACGTTGGGAGGAGAGCTCGCGTAATCGTCGATAGTAATACTGCGCTGAAGCCCGGGGATTGTTGTCGCATCCAGCTGTTCCGGAACCAAGGAAGCATAGGCACTAACAAAAGAGAGCTGAGCCTCTGGATTTCTCCAGACTCCGCCCCACAGCCTCTGGATATCGAAACCAGATTTGGAGTCCTGGGCGATGGGCAAAAAGGCTTGGTAAAGACGCAAGAATTGCTGAGAAGAAACACGGGCTGAAGGCTGGTCAAACAAGACAATCACCTCCATCCAATCGAATATCTTCGGAAGAACTCGTCTCAAGGCGGCAACCAAGATACTCGGATCTTGTTGAGAGGTTTGACTGATGGCTGTGAAGGTCATGGCGGCCGAGATCTGTTCGGGACCTAGCTGAAGACTACTGGACCGGTTCTGTAAGTACGAAACACATGTTTCCTCATCCCTAGTCAGTTCGCTGCCTATCTTTTGAATGTACTTGACCAGCCCATTGGAGGGTCGGTCGGCAAGTACCCTGCTCAGATCGAGGGCAGCAAGAATCTCGGACGGCGGTGTTTGCTCCGGGGTCTGACCGAGCCATCGCTTCGTGACGGAAGTCTCCAAATCACGTCTAGCAGACGCATTAAAGCTAGGAGGGTGATATTGAAGGAATCGGTCGACGATCATAGCGATAAAGGGGGGGGAAAGGTCGGCGTGGGCGTCAATAGTAGGTCGGGATATAATGTCGAGGAAAGAGGGAAAGTTGGTAGATAATATGGCATCGGCTGTAATTGGGTAAGCACAATGGATGGGGTACCTTATGGTATGTGCGTGCGCTTACCTTTAGTCTTTAGATCTGCCCGTGAGCCAAGCTTGAAGGCCAAAGCTAACAATGTCTTTTCCAATGGGTCGAGCTTGAAATGCTCCATAAAGGTTGAGAGATCAAAGTCACGAAAGATGTCTTCGGTGCCACTTTCAATCGACTCGGCGATTTTACTTGCTTGGTCGACATCGTGTGAAATCTTTCGCATCTCGCCCACAAGGATATGGTAGTTGCCTGGGTTCGACACGGGCCTGTTGAGGCCAGGGAATATTTGGGGCGCATTGCCGGCAACGAGCCGGGTGAAATACTTTGAAAAGACTTCCATACCGTTTTCATCGATGAGCTATAATGCAAATATGTCGTTAGCCAACATGTAGCTTCACGGGAACAGGGGTGGCCAACCTTCTTCAATTGATCAACTTGTATTTCCCACTTTGCGCGGTCCTTATCCTCTTTGATAGTGCTAAGCAGAAGATAGACTTGGGCCACAACAATTTTGGTTAAGGAGTTGGTGCCCGTTGGACTGCTGGCGCTGGGGCTTGCGCCAGCACTGAGAATGGCAGCTTGCGATGGGTGAGGTGAATGGCTCGCACCCGTCTGTAGTGTCTGCGCAGGATTGGGCGAAAATGATCCCGCTCGAGGTGGTGGGACCATGGAGGTATATTCGCGGCGGAGGGGGATGAGATAATGGAGCGCCTGCTCTCGGTGTGGTGGCAGGCCGGAAGGCTCACGATGCTTGCGAGCGGGGAAGTGTGTAGGAGGCTGGGTCGATATATAAGATTCCTACATGGGGGAGCGGCCAATTCAAGCAGCGATTGGGGGGCGTGATAGCAGAGCCAGATATCGTGCGATCGTACAACCGGTTTCGATAGGAAGAGACCCGTGAGTCGGACTCGACTTGAAGGTGGAGATCGAGGTACGTGTCGAACTCAGAAGTCGTCGGAAAGAGATGGCCGAAAACGCAGCAAACTATATATCTCGGGGGGGAGGCCTGCAACGAATCGGCGTCAAGATGATCCAACGGAATGCAGAGTATGTATGGCGCGTGGTAATGCAAGTATCGATATCGTCAAGACAGTCCGTACTCAGAGTGGTGGTCGATGTTGGGTTTGGAGGACAAGGTACAGTAACTGAAAATGACAAGGTACCGGAGAACGGCAAATCCCGATCCGTCAAGGAGCTCCACCACACCCGCATCACGTGCCTTGGAGAAACGATGTCGAGGTGCCAGGTAGCCAGGTTCGGTTGACAGTGAGTTGGTCAATGCTTCTCCTGTCGCCCCGCCAACAACAACATGCCACCAAAACAATCTAGCTAGGTCCATCACCGCTTTCTTTAACACCATTGAACCAGCTACTCATCTTGTGTCTCGCTTCCTCCATCAATAGTGTGGAGTACAGCACGACTGAGGCTGGTCCTTTTCTTACCATTGCCCATTTATCAAAATACATTTTTACGATTGCCATATAACGATTTTTAGTTGATTGACTTTCATCTAGGCATCATGCCTGGTTCAACAGTTGAGACTCCAACCGTTGCGCTGTCCTGTAAGCAGACCTCAATTGAATACTGTTCACCTCCGGCTGATACATGAAATCTTAGTTGCAAACAACTTTTGGGGTAAAGAAGATGCCGGAGTTACGCCTTTGTTCAGTCGCATGACTGCGGCCAAGACGACATGCGATGAATTGAGAGCATTCTATGGCGGTATGCCAACACCCATAAGATCTCCTCGAAGGAACATAACTAATACAACATAGCTCGAGCGTCGATCGAGGAGGAATACTCCCGAAAACTACTAAACCTCAGCCGCAAGCCACTAGGTTCTCAAGAATCCGGTACACTGAAAACATCGTTGGATACCGTGCGAGGCGAAGTGGAACAGATGGCCAAACAACATCAGCTTATCGGCGCAGAGGTTAAATCTGAACTCGAAGAACCATTAGCCGCCTTTGCCGGTGGAATGAAGGAACGCCGGAAAATTATACAAAACACCGTCGAAAAACTCCTCAAGGTCAAAATGCAACAAACACAAGTAGTCAACAAGGTCAGCTTTTCAACCCCGCTTATTCTGACTAACTTGAACTAACATCAACATAGACACGAGATAAGTACGAGCAAGAGTGTTTAAAGATCAAAGGTTACCTTGCTCAGGGCCACATGGTCATGGGTCAAGAAGAACGCCGCAACAAAGCCAAGCTGGAGAAGACACAGATCGCTCTTGCAGCATCCAGCACCGAGTATGAAAACGCTGTCAAAGCACTCGAAGATACAACAGCCCGATGGAACAGAGAATGGAAATCGGCTGCCGACAAATTCCAAGACCTGGAAGAAGAGCGCTTGGACTTCACCAAGAGCAGCCTGTGGACATTTGCCAACATTGCATCAACGGTATGTGTTAGTGATGATTCGTCATGTGAAAAGATTCGACTGTCGTTGGAGGTTATGGATGTCGAGAAGGATATCATCACCTTCATCACTGAGAAGGGGACCGGACAAGAGATCCCAGATGCACCCAAGTATATCAACTTTTGCCGTGGGGACGTCACAGACAATCAGTCCGAGGCATCAGATGACGACAACTACTCAGTAGCCCAGTTCCCTCGCATGATCAACCCTGCTTTCCGATCGTCCTCTCCTCAGCCATCTACCTTTGAGTCGCATCATGACCCGAACTCTGCGTTGGCCAAGGAGCTAGCACACAAAGACAACGCTCCAGCCAAGCGCGAACCCAATGCTCCAGTTCAGAAGTTGGCCACGCTACCTCCTGACGATATACTCCAAATCGGTCCTCAGAAGACACAGCCCCAACAGATCCAGGCGGCTCCTCAGCAGCGTCAACATCACCAATCTCAGATGCAACATCCCTCTCAACTGCAACACCACTCTCAACTTCAGCGCCCCTCGCAGATGCAGCGTCCGTCCCAGCTACAGCACCCTTCTCAGCTGCAGCACTCTTCTCAACTTCAGCATCCTTCTCAACTCCAGCATCCTTCTCAGCTACAACACCCTTCTCAGCTCCAATATCCATCCCAGTCGCAGCGTTCTTCTCAGCCACAGCGTCCTTCTCAGCATCCTGCTCAATTGCAGCATCAATCTCAACAGCAATACTCGCAGCGCCAGCACCCTTCCCAGCAGGCTCCTCACAATGTGGATCATCGTATGCAACAACAAATGAGACCCTTGGAGATGAGGCCTGCGGATATGAGAAACGCAAATATGCGGCAGCACGAACCCAGGCCTTCTTTGGAAATGCGCTATTCTGGGGAAGTGCGACCTTCGATGCAGTCTCGACCCAGTGTCGATACGAGACAGGCACCAGATGCGAGAACCTCTTTAGAGCTGCGACGGCCTATTGAGGACCCCTCCCGCCGTCAACAACCTGCAACCTACACTGCATACGATGCTAACCAGCACGGTGCGGTTTCGGCGGTTCCCCACGATCCCTATCCCATGGAGGGCATGACTATGCTCTGCAGGACTGGCCCAAGCCCAATCTCAGATCACGATTCGCAGGTAACATCGGCTCGACCTTCCAGCAGGGACTCGCATAGTGATTATTCGAACCCGAATTCGTTCTCTAGCGTCGAGCCCCCTAGTGGCAAGACCTCGCCTATTAAGCAGGATCCCATCAGACAGGATCCTGCTCCCGCCCCCGCCCCAGCTCCTGTACAAACACGAGCACCGGCACTAGCTGCAGCGCCAGCACCGGCACCTGTACAAACACGAGCGCCAGCACCGGTCGCCGCGCCTGCACCAGCTCCCGTGCAAACTCGCGCACCAGCGCCAACGCCAGCTGCTCTGACTCCCGCTTCCAAGCCCGCTCCTGCTCCTATCGCTTATGCCCCTGCACCTGCCCCAGCCCCGGCACCAACGCCTGCTGCTGCCGCCACTACTCCCAGTCCTGTTAAACAGGTCGCTAAGAAAAAGAGTGGCGGTTTCCTAAAGAACCACAGTCCTTTTAGACGCAAGAGCCAGAAGGAACTCCAACAGCAAAACAGGAACACTTGGCACGCCTCAAACACTCAAGGCTCGAGCAGCCCGGTTCGCAGACCACAACCACAGACCCAAGGCTCAACAAATAATGTGGTGACTCAAGAACGTACTCAGAGTCCAGAGCCAATTGACGTCAATGCCAGCTTGGCTCTTGGCGTTGGGCAGAATGTCTTCCCAGTGTCAACCCCTGACACGAAAAAGAAGCCTGGCGCTGCCGCAGCTCAAGAGCCCGTAGAAGAGTTAGACCCTATCGCACTTGCTCTTGCAGAGCTTAAGGGCGTTACCTTGGGCAAGAATTCCTCGATGAGGGTCTCAGCTGATCATTATTCCGGCATTGCAACTCCAGCATCGGGGTCGGAAGCAGCCTCAAGACAAGCTTCTGCCACTCGGCCAATATCAACTCCTTCGAACCCCGACATCGCGGCAGCAAAGAGAGGAACGCCTCCGCCATCGTATCAAACCCCAACATCACGCCTGGGTGTTCCGCCACCTGCTGTCACTTCAAGGGCGATGAAGGAGGCCACGAAGAAGGCCACGTCGCAAACACGTAGCATGTTCGAGAATGCAGGTAACACACCAGGGGCGTTTAACAGTACATCTTCGAGATCCAATACTCGCGCTACCGAAACCAAGCGAGCAGAGCCATCTTTAAGCCAAAGTATCCCACCAACCGCTTCACGACCTGCCACTAGAACCGCTACACACGGTAGAGGTGAGTCTGGAAGTTATAGTTCAGCATCCATGTCTCGACCAGGCACACGAGGTACCGAAATGGGTCGAGGGGAACCCGCCGGCTATGGCACATCACCCGCACGATCAGGAACGAGGGCAACTGACATGTCTCGTCCGGACACGCGAGGCTTCAATGCCAGCCCTCTTTCACGACCTGGAACCAGGGGAAGTGACATGTCGCGCGGAAGATCCGGTGTTTACGGCACATCACCAGGCTCACGACCAGGCACCAGAGGCACCGATATGCCCAGAGCCGCTTCGCCAGCTCCAGCCAGGAGTGTTTCCCCCCAGCCACCGATTAACGACAACATGAGCTATAGATCGGTATCTCCAAACCCTTATGCAGCCAGCCAACGGTCTCCCTCCGTCATGAGCTCAGCACAGAAGCACGGCTCTGCTCAAGGTTACTACCCCCAATCTCCTGCTAGTCGCGGGCCCTCCCCTTCACCCTACGGCCAGCAGAGCCGGCCTGGGAGCGGATATGCAGGCAGTGATATGGCAATTCAACTGGCACCGGTTTCAGATCCCTATGGTTCTGTGAGAAGTGGAGGCAGCCGCCCTGCTTCCAGGGCTAATAGCTACTACGACGACGGTAGCACCCGTCAACGCAGTCAGAGCGTTGCTGATCCTTCACGACTATATACTCCTGACGGCAGAGCTATTCTTCATTATGGTAAGCCTTTTCTTGGTCACAAGTTATTAATATTTGATACTAACACAACATTAGCACGCGCTCTGTACATGTACCAAGCCGCCATTCCCGAGGAGCTGAGCTTCGCCAAGGGTGATTATCTTGCTGTTCTTCGTCACCAAGACGATGGATGGTGGGAGGCAGAAGTCCATGGCGGGGATGGAAGCGTCGGGCTGGTCCCAAGTAACTATCTTGCGGCGTGCTAACTTTACCATGATATGAGCGAGTGAGCGGATTATTTGCGCAACGTTTCCCGGATGATGATGTTTCTTATATTGCGGTTGAGGCATTGATGGAATTGATTGACGACTTGATTGATATACCTTTCGGTTTGCTGTTCTTCGACGCAGCATTTATTTGATTTGGAGCCCGGGCTCGGATTGGGGGATTGTTGTGTTGTACATGTACAAGCTATGATTGTTCAGGAAAGATTGAAACGAATGCTTTTGTTGTTTTTGTTGTTTATTACTAGTACGATTAGAGAACACCCTCCTATTTCCTAATGTTAAATTTTACACTGTTGATTTGCTGCAGTAATTATTGTGACAATGGCTAATGTGAAGTTACACAACTTACCTGTCTGTTGAGAGTGAGTGAGTGAGCTATGTGCAGTACTGTGAGTACCTATGACGTTGGAGCTGCCAGAGCTAAGCTCCCTTGTCCATCCATCCCTGTCCAGGTTGTCGCCTTCACATGCCACTCACTCACTCATTAATTCCCTTGGACCTTTCCTCCCTTGTCGTGTGCCACTCTCGTTTCCTTCCCACAAACCATAATTCGCCTCATCCCAGTTGATGAGCTAACTAGGCTCAACATGGTGAGTTATGCTCACGATATTGGCTGAATTATGTATGACTGATCGTGTCTGCAAAGGAAACCCTTCAAGAGACGGTCCGTGTCGTCACATCTAAGCCTGTTCAACGAGCTGTCGTCAACACCGTCCTCCTCGTCTCAACAGCTGCAACTCTCTTTTGTACTGCTGCGATTGCTTCAGTGCTCTTTTTTCAGAACTTCCTGCCTCATGAGGTTGTCACTTTGCCGGTACACCTCCAATATGGGTGCGTAATTTATGCTGCCAGCTGACCTACCTGGATCACTGACATGGTTGGATTTCCCATAGCTCTGGAATTAACCCATATGGAATCACATCACTCCAAACGCCGCCCATGAAAACGCAGCAAGAGTACGACGTGTCGCTATTGCTATCCATGCCGCGCTCGGCCCCAAACGTGGAGCGCGGTAACTTTATGATCAGCCTGCACATGCTCGGCGCCAAAGCTGACCTTTGGCTTCACACCCAGGCTGAACAACATGCGTCGTCGCACCAAGGGTTTGATCAAGCCAATGTTTTGTTCAGTTCCCGCAGGCCTGCTCTGTTTCCTTACGTGGATCCGCTCGTGTCTGTAGCATCCCGTCTCCTGTTTCTGATTTACCACCTGTTTACCCCGGGATCGAGCACGAACTCCGTGATCATCCCATTGGCCGAGCGAGTCTCTTTCTCAAAGGACTCATTGTTACCCAAGTCGGCATACATTGAGGTGGAGGCAGGCCAAACAATCCAGGTGTACCATGCTTACCTACAGCTTACGGCTCAACTTCGCGGGCTTCGTTGGATGATGGTTCACTATCGTATTTCAACATTCCTGGCCCTTACCGTTGTTTTCTGGGCCTTTGAAGTTATATTCATGGGTGTAGCTTGGGGAATATGGAGCATTGCCTCAGGATCACCGCCTGCAGAAGACGATGCCAAAGTCAGGAGACTCAAGGGTTTGAGGGATGACCATGAAGACGAGCTCACGGACCACGAAGAGACCTTTCCCACGTATGGCAAGCAACAGCCTCTCAAGTACGAGCCGGACATCAAACCAGAATTGGACCCCGATCAACCCCTGTCTGAAATTCCTCGAGCAGGAGCTGATGCCGACGATGAAGACGATGGAAGCTTTGACGACAAGGACGAGGATGTGGAACACAAGGACTCGGGTATTGGCACGAGTTATAGCGAGGACGGTACTTCAAGTATTCGACGGCGAACATCACGTAATAGATTATGAGGGGGGATGATGTTTATTGATCAGGGGAACGGGAAGTAGTAGAAGCAGATACCCATATATTTTAATATGAACGATAGAATAATGAGAGAAATCGAAATTATATCGTATTTGGCGTTTATTCAGAAGGGTGTTTAAGTATCTTGATTGGGCCATGCCGATTTAAGGTGTATGCCGACTTGAGGTGTAATTCTATGACGAGCTCATACAAGGTGTAGAATAAAGTTTAGTTACGAAGATCCAGCCCATGACCTCGAGTGAGCTGTTTTTGTTCATATCAAAAACATTTGTACAAGATTGGTGGTCATCTCTTCGCTCGAGCGCAAGGTTAGGCTTTTGGGTGTGCATTTGAATGTGTGATGAAATCAAACACACGCTGTATATGTCAGTGGCAGCAAGGACAATGACAAGCAATTCCTGTTGTTTACCAGGTAGGTAGTCTAGATAATCACAACACATACCGACAGAAAAAGCTGCCAACAGATACCTACCTACCTACCTAGGCTTTACACACAATATTCATATTGACCAACGCACCTATTCTCATATTTCATATTGTACCTGGGCTTCTAGGTTAGCGTTAGGTACCTACCTAGACTAGAATGTTTTGGTTTTCCTCCCCTGCCCGCAATTCATCAACGAATTTTATAGCGGGCACCCACGTCCAACCCCTCCATATTGTAAGGAATACCCATGCTCGGGCTGGCTGATCTAGATCCCTATCTCTTCTCTTCTCTTCACATGGGTAACTTAGCCCCTCCACTTTCTACCCGTGAACAACAAACAGCACCCGCTTGGTTCGTTTCGGCTCGCCAGTCGAGTTTTTGCAGTGCATCCGTTAGTTAGTTATTTGCTTCATCAAACATACCGACTCTTGTCTCCCCCCTTATATCGGTAGTCATATAAGAGATATGACCTTGAACCTCTGAATTGCTCATTGTCTCCACCTCAGTCTACCACACCTGGCCACCTCACTGCTACCACGACAGCAGCAGGTACCGTGCCGCTACGTACCGACCGCCATTACTAGTTCCATTCACTTGGACTCTATTGCGGGACCAACTACAGCCAGCGACTACCACCTCCACCGCCCACCCGCTTGTTCCTCTCGACGTCTCCCGAACCACGTCTGAACATTTACGACAAGCCCTGAGCTGAGCACACCGACCTGACCGCATGCGTTGAGTTAAGCACCGGCAAGCGACTGTCCAACTGCTTTTGCTGCTTGCATTTCGCGCCAGCCTAGCCCTGACCAGCCCAACGTTCAGCAAGCCTAAACGAGACCAGACTTTACGACCAGACCTTAGATCTCTCTCGCCGTTATCATCATCTCTGTCTCCCCTCACCTCGATTATACAAACCAGTTCGTCCTTAGCACGTACCGCCACGATGCCCTGCTTTAAGGGCATTGCGGTCAGCATCCATGCGAATTCTGCCCCGCTGCCAGAGCATGGCATGCAGAAGCAATCTCGTCTCTCGCGGATCAGCACCTACATTCCTGTACCCCAACCTCAGCTCGCAGAGTCAAACAAACCCGAGCCTGCCAAATTCGCCATCTCCATTACGCTCCTTACTCCAGGCCTCCCTATCCCATATTCAACCCCCAAGTCCAGTGATGAGAACCCTTACCCAAAGCCTCAGTTCGTTGGTGGGCTCAACACTGGCGAACGGGGCAAGTCAACTGGTGTGGTCAACCCCTACATTCCCATGACCAATTCCGAGAACGAGACCATCGCTGCTTATATCTACTTTGACGGACGAGCTAAGGAAGAAGTTGCTACTCTGCTACGACCTGGCGAGGAGACTTGGGTCAACAGCCGTTGGGTTCAGGTCCCAGACTCTGAAGGTGGCGGTCTGGCCGAGCGCGAGTTCTTGTTCCGTGAAGTCGGCCTGGAGCGATGGCTCAACGGCTTGGATCTACAAGGACACGATGCTGCCGAGAAGCTGGAGAAGCGTCGTCAAAAGTTCGAGAAGCGCCGGCGACGACAAGGGGCTCTTGAGGGAAACGCCAGCGCCGACATAGAAGAAGGATCTTCCAGTCGAAGGAGCACACTACGCTACGGCGCTGACGACAAGTCCCCTATCGAGGCTGTCCTAGATGATTCCGATTCTTGGTCCGATGACGACGATGAGCCACCTGAGGCGACTGGTCAAATCAAAGTGGCCATGTTCCGTGTCCTTGCCTCAGGCGAAATTAAAAAGGGCGAGTATTCACCTCAATTTGACGCTCACGATGGTGATGAAGACGATATGGGATCTAAAGAAGGCAACGGCATCGACGCTGATGTCGAACACACCACAAGTTTCGCCAAGCCTAAAACGCTTGACCCCAAAACTATTAGCACCCAAACCGTCACAGGCATTGACGGCCCAGACAAGCCTTACGCCGTCTTTACCTTCTTCTATCGCGGAGAGCGTAAGTACCATATCATATTCTGGCTTCCATATACTGACAAGTCGTTATAGGCCAACTGCAAAAGCTCGGCGTTATTCAGTCATCAAAGAACCCCCAGACGACACCAAGCTCCGTCAAGCGAAGATCAGGCCAACTTGACTTCTCTAACCTGGGACCTCTCAAGACTGGTGGTACCGTTGGTTTCTCCGCCTTCCGCGACCAAGCTAGTGAAGCCTCAAGACGACGCAAGGCCCGAAAGAAGAGCAACGGCAATATCGCTGATGACAGCGACGATGACGACGACGACGACGACGCGAACCTGGGCAAGATGGAAGAAGCCTACGATAAGGACGTAGACACCAAGCTCGCTCCAGAAGATGCTAAATTCCAGGGCGAGCTTGCTGACGGTGTGGACCGTATTCACGTAAGTCTGCCGTGATCATCATTCAAGACCCCCTGTCCTAACATTCTGAATGTAGCTTAAGAGGGCACATTCCGCGGACCCGGATAGCATAGCTGCATCTTCAGCTTCACAGACTACCAATACTGGCAACTCATCGGCAGCTAACGTCGGAGGATCACCTGCAAACAACAGCTTGTCAAATGCAGCGATTTTCGACACCCCTAGCAAGTCTACTTTCCAGAGCCCACTGAAGAAGTACAGGCCTAGCGTTGACTACGGGGCCGAAGGCATCAACTTTGGATCAGGCTCTGGCTTGAAGAAAGAGCTGGAGTCAACGCCACGTACGGGATCCGGATCTGGAACAACTTCCAACGCCGAGGTGCAAAAACCAAAGATTGACGACGAGGAAGAGCTATAGAAGCATCCAGTCAACTAACACGACGTTCCGCTTGTCCAGAATAAGCATGATAGCCGAACTCGGAAGCTGACGAAAGAGTCCAGCAGTATTTCACAAGAAGCTGTTGGATCTCAAGACGGGCGGGCTGGTACGAGCAGATTCGATATAGACTGGTGGATTATCACTTGGGAAGAAGCTGCGATTATGACCGGAATGAATACTTGCGGCAGATTTTAAACGGTCCACGAAAAACATGATAAGGTGTATTGGCAACGATCAAGGAGTCCTTGGGTGCTTCTGGCTTTTTGGGAACAAGTGGCGCGTTGTCGAAAGGCCATGCTTTTCTCGCTGCAGGAAACAAGGAAATCTTTATTTGGAGGGGAGCAGACTATTAGAGAGGCTGGAAGGTTAAAGCAAGTACTTTGTACCAGCCAGAGGAACTAGCTCATGGCTCTATGAACGAAACTACTGTATATATGATAGCATGACGAGAGAAAGAATATGACCATGTTCTACATATTCATTAAAGCAATGTGAAATACGAGATGGCGTATACGATGTTACCCGACACGATGCTTTGACGATTGCTAGATAACATGAAAACTATGGATTTAACTGGAGACAAAAAACATATCACTAAGATTTTATCAAAGAGTATATTATATTCATTATGGAGAAACTAATAACGGCATCAAGTGACAATACTCATGTCACGATGCCGGAAGATCTGGAACCATGATCGAGAGAAAAATTTACTAAACTGATTGTCGAGTTAGCCAATGCTTCTGACAAGTTTCTTGAAATATTTAATGAATGTGAAGGAATTTTGTCAGACTGTTGAGCTTGATAATTGATAAATCAACATAGAGATTCAGTTGGCCGTTCTTAATGGAAGAGTTTGTCATCATACAAAAGGGGAAGGGGAAAATGAGTGGGTGCACGCGTCCGTCGTGGGTTGGACGAGACACCAAGTCGTGTCGTGTCGTGTAACGTACCTTACTGTTGCTGGGTGAGAATTAAACCCGTGACGAGAAGATTATGATGGCGCAGAGCGTAAGCCTGCAGAGTCTCGAAGCATCGTGACCTGAGAGTTCCGTTGGGGTAGTCAATTGCAGCCGTTGGAAATGTTGTTGAAGACGAAAGAAACTTTTCCAGCAGAGTTGCAGCCGCAGTTTTATTTCCCAGCCAGCCTAGAGTGGAGACACAATATCGCCGTATCCAAGCTCCATCCCACCATTTATGCATTTAGCGATGCCGCACTGTTCTGGCACAGCCCTGGGGCCTAACTCGCAGTAGGTTTCCGTGGCAGCCGCCCTCTGAATCATCAGGTTGTGCCTAATCTGCACTGTGCCCCCCCAACCCCACCATCGATCTCATCTCTTGTTTTCGTGGTTGCTTCCCCTCGGGCAGACTTTGCGATAACCCAACCCAAACAAACGACTCTGTCGCAAAAATATACTCGCTTTCCTCTTCTCTACGCATTAGCGATTTAACCGACCCGAACAGGTCCCCAGATTTCAAAATGGCCGGAAGTGAGTTTCTCTAGCAAGAAAACGATCAGGACAATTGGAAACTAACCGCGCACACGTCTAGACTTTGAGGATGTCGCCAGTACGTTTGGACCCCAGATGGGCTGGTTGAAAGCTCGTCTTCAGCGGTATGGGCAAGACCACTAACACCGCAAATAGAGCAATTTGTTGAGTTCTACTACAACACCTTCGACACTGATCGCAAGGGCCTCGCTTCTCTCTACGTAAGTGATTCGTTGCCAGGCGGTGGGCAGCAATGCAAAACGGCTTACTAACTTTTTCCTGATAGCGACCTCACTCCATGCTGACCTTTGAGTCTGCTTCCGTCCTCGGTGCCGAAGCTATTGCTGAGAAGCTTGTCGTATGTATCCAGTCTGCCTATGGCCCGATGCTTACGTCCTAACGATCATATAACAGAGCCTCCCCTTCCAGAAAGTCAAGCACCAGGTTTCTACCATCGATGCCCAGCCCTCCAACGAGCAGGGTGGCATCATCATCCTCATCACTGGTGCTCTTCTCGTATGTCTCAACCCACACAATATGCTTGTGTAACAACTAACAATCTTGTTCAGATCGACGAGGAGCAGAACCCCATGAACTTCTCCCAGACCTTCCAGCTTCACCGCGACCAATCTGGACAATACTTCGTCTACAACGATCTTTTCAAGCTTGTTCTCGGTTAAAGAGCTTATTGAGTTTGACTGAGACATGAAAATGAAGTCTACACGAAGTGGGGCGAGGAGGAGGGGAAATTAAAGCAGGAATGGCAATGGAATAGTGTGTTTTTTTGACGATACGATGAAATTTAGAGAATAGTTCCAAGTAGAACATATTCAATATGTTTGGCTTGACTGTGGTTTTACTCGGAATATCTCCCCCATACTGTTAGCCAGTGACTGGGTTATTGAATGCTGTAGTCTTATGTGATGACGTGACATAGAACACACAAACCAGTGCCCAAGATAGTGGGTAGCAGAAAAGCTAGCCTTTGAGCTTTAGGCCACAAAAATGAACAGCCTAAGAAGTATGGTCCAAGTACCATAAACTGGTCTACTAATTTCGTCTCTGATCTCACGTGTGTGGTCCACCGATGATCAATCGTGGAGTTTGTTCCACGACTGAGAAGCAACGACAATACATTGTTAAGACCAATGCATATGGTCTCTAGAGAAAAGGGTAATCTGGATGATGGCAAGATATGAGGCGCGCTACAATCACAATTACGGTCAAGACTTGTCCAGGAAGCAAGCTCATCATCATCTATTTTTAAGAGGGTTGGGTGGCCAGCCCCTCATGTCACTGCGAGTGGGGATGGGAACAAAAAGTAACCCGAGAAAAATCATTCATTTTCCATGCCGTGAACCGTGCAACACCGTTGATCCCATTTTCGCAATGCATTTGAGGGGTATAAACAAATTAGACTTAGATCTTGGTAGCGGCCTCGAGAGCCTTCTGCTTCTTGATGATCTTCATCTGAGCCTTGGCACCCATGATACCACCACCCCATTGTCGGCGGGCCTGGTCGTGCTTCTCAAGGTAACCGTCCTTGACAGCGGAGACGAGCTTGGAGAGCTCAGTCTTGTCCTCGGAGCGGACCTCGGTGATGGCGAGGACAGCAGCGGTCTGTTGTTTGTTAGATATAATTCTGAATTTGCAAGTTTGATAATGCTCACCTTCTTGTGGACGACAGTTCCGAGACGGGCCTTGCCCTTGACAATGGCGTAAGGGATACCCATCTTCTTGCAGAGAGAAGGAAGGAAGACAACGAGCTCAATGGGCTCGACGTCGTTGGGAATGAGGACGAGAGAAGCCTTCTTGTTCTCAATCAGGCCAACAACGTGGTTGAGACCGTACTTGACAGTGTAGGGCTTCTTGGAGACATCCTCCTTCTTCTTACCCTCCTTGACGGCGGTAGCCTCCTGGAGGAGACGCTCCTTCTTCTCAGCCTTGGTCTCAGGTCGGTACTTGTTGAGGAGCTTGAAAGCCTGGGCAGCAGTGTTGCGGTCGAGGACGTGCTGGAACTGAGCAAGAGCCGGGGGAACCTTCAGGCGCATCTGAAGGATCTTCTTCTGGCGCTGGAGGCGGACATACTCGGGCCACTTGACCATGCGAGAGACATTTCGCTTGGGCTGGATGTCCTGGCCGATACCGAAGTTGCGGGGTCGCTTCTCGAGGAGAGGGTTCTAGAGGATTGTCAGTGATCTTTGTATCCCGATGGGAGAGATTATGGGATTTACTAACCTTGGCAGCCTTCTTGCCAGCCTTACCCTGAGGGAAAGGGGCGGGAGCGACCTTCTTGCCGGCTTTGGGAGGCTGTCATTGAGAAAAGAAGACATCAGCAAGGCATTCAAGCCAACAAAAGGTCTTCTCTGAACTCTAACGAGAATAGGCCATGGCATTTCTGCACACGCCGCATCTCCAGCCAAGTCTTCACCAGCTCGACACTTTTTTACGGTGATCGAAAACTGGCGGAATACCAACAGCATGTGTCGCCCACAAAATATGGACGACGCTGCGGCTTCAATTGCGCATAAAGCACATTTGACTCACAAAACTGTGGCCATTAGAGTCGAGTTGATTTTTTATTCACTCACCATCTTGAATCGTTCGGGTTAGTAGTTGCTCGTGGGTTGAAGAGCAAAGTCCGGGACACGAATGGTGGATGGAATAAATTCAAAGAAGAAAAGATGCGAAATAGGAAAAATAATTAGGGCTTCTGAAAATTGGTGGGGCCTTTCGGAAAAAGTCTCCACCCTAAATCTGCCTCTCAGAGAGGCTGGACCAGATCTGTTTTTTTTCCTCTTCGCAGTAGCACGTGACTGTGACTCGTACAGCGGCAAAGTTCCATATCACGAGTCAAACTTTGGGAGGCAACAAATGGAAGGAAAGGGAAAGACTAGAATTTGTAAAGTTGAAGTAAATGCGAATACTTCTCTTGCACAAATATTATATACATTGATATAAGATCCCAACTTACAGACATTTGAACTTCTCCACTTGGACAACAAGTATTCAGATACTCCTCAACCCAACTGAGAGACTAATTCAACCTACGACAAAATGGCACCTACACCTTGCTTTCGGTGTAAAAATAACAGGGCGGTTGTAAAGCGACCCAAGAACCACCATAAGCTATGTCGAGACTGCTTCATTCAAGTTTTCGAAGATGAAGTCCACCATACAATCACATCGTCAAAGCTCTTCTTCCGGGGTGAACGAGTTGCTATTGGTGCTTCAGGTGGCAAGGATTCAACAGTTCTGGCTTCTGTGATGAAAACCTTGAATGAACGCCACGACTACGGGCTGGATCTGGTATTGCTTAGTGTTGACGAAGGTATCAAGGGATACCGAGATGATTCACTAGAGACAGTCAAGCGAAATGCTGTTCAATACGACATGCCCCTGGAGATTGTCGGCTACGATGAGCTGTATGGATGGACTATGGACCAGGTCGTCGAAACTATTGGAAAGAAGGGAAACTGCACGTATTGTGGTGTTTTCCGACGACAGGCCTTGGATCGAGGGGCCAAGAAATTAGCTATTCAGCACGTCATTACCGGCCACAACGCTGACGATGTCGCCGAGACTGTCCTCATGAACCTTTTACGAGGAGACATGCCCCGGCTATCTCGAAGTACGAGCATCGTCACGGGAAACTCAAGCAGCGAGGTCATGAGAAGCAAGCCTCTTAAGTACGCCTACGAGAAGGAGATTGTTCTTTATGCACACCACAAGAAGTTGGACTACTTCAGCACAGAGTGTATATACAGTCCAGAGGCTTTCAGAGGTACAGCACGAGGACTTATCAAGAATCTCGAAAAGGTGCGGCCAAGCGCCATCTTGGATATTGTCAGGAGTGGAGAGGACATGGCTCGCCTTACACCCGACAAGGGCCAAGGGGCATGCGGCGGCTGCGATGAGGGCGAGGGGATTGGAGGCTGTGGTTCCGCCAACGGGCGAACTTCTGGTAACGAGATGGCCCAGGTCGAGGCTAGCTTAAAGACGCAGCACGAGTCTGCAGCTCTCGAAACAGAGATCACGGCCAACGGAGCCCCCAAGGACGATGCCGTACCTCTACCAGTTAGGACAAAGAAGCCAAAGCAGAAGGAGGCACCGCCTGCACCGAAGCAGAGTCTAGGAAAGTGTGTCAAGTGTGGCTACATGTCGAGTCAGACCATGTGTCAGGCTTGTACGCTACTGGAGGGTCTGAATAAAAATAGAGCAGAGATAGCGATATAATGGAGATACCCCTGCTGTCAAGACCAAACCACTCGGCCTCAAACATTCTTCGCCATTTGGACAAGAGAATTTGTTTGATATTGTTGAATTCTCTCTCTTAGACGCCGCACACTCTATAGGCCAGGCCGTAGCCTTATTGCCTCGGACCCAAATTGTATAATTACATTTGCCGATCTGGGTTCCCTTCCTGTAACCACTCGCTCTAAGCCATCGTACTATTGTTTAAGAAAAGCGTGTTTCCAGCTGAATTCTCGTGTCAATTTGTGAATCATGGTATCAAGAGCAACACATACCTTCCAGGGGTTGTTCAATTCGAACCCTAAGGGTGCCTCTGGCTTGTCTGTTTGTCCTCGTAGAGTTCCTGTAAGACGACGGTCACGCTCCATCACTGATTCTTTGGTTAGTATTCTTCGAACAGCGCTCATTTCGGGGTTGTATCGTACTTTGCTGAAAGACAATTAGCATTATATGTTGACTATAGGTGCGCATAACTTACTCTATCCCACTGATCCACCGAGTAACGAGGTCGCTTGCCCTCGTTTTGGATGTTTTTAATGACGGCAAGACCGGTACCAGAGATACCGAACATCTATAACTTAATGAGCTTCCATATTATAGAGCTGCGGAATCGGATGGCGACATACACCAATCATGATGGCATAGGGAAGAAGAGCCTCAAAAGGAACGGGCATTGTGACGGCGGCGCTGCCTAAGCAGACTTTGAGGTATTCGGTATGTTATTCGGAGAATGGGAGATCGAAGTGACCAGGCCTGACCTGTTGTCCTAGTTCGTCGTCGTGGTCGAGAATCTTTCGAATGGCCGGGCCTTGAATTGAAGCTCACGTCGAGCCGAGCCATTGACGATTCAGCAATTGGTGATGCGTCTCGTTGATGCCTGAGGCACATGTTTAGCTCCGATTCTATCCCTGCATGAGATACAGTTAAGAGCAAGATTAATCACACAGTGTATCACCAGATTATAGCGCCCAATCAGTCAATCAATTGTCGCACGCACTGTGGCAACTAGCTCCCGCGACAGCTGTTTGATATTGACCAAGTCGACGCGACTTGATCAAGTGGCTTGACTTATTGCATCTCCAAGGGATTTGTACTCTCTACAAACGCGAAGGTTGAATCGAGGCAGAATACTCGATAGACTTATTAATTTTGTTTTTGGCTATTCTTGGTCCTGCAGCTTTCACACGCCGCCCCTCAATTCAAGGCCGCGTCTTCAGCCGTAACCGCGATGAACAAGACGTGACCATACCGCGAGAAACGCTCCTTCAAATTCCGATAACGATCGCTATGCAAAATATAGGCTGCGTTTCAGAACATTCACTTCCGGTACGCGGGAGTAATTACAACAAGCGCACAAATAATGGAAGAGCAGCTTCAAAAAAGTGTCATGGGTTCAGACGAGGATGCCGAGTATGATACGGCAGGTGAAGCAGGAGGAGATACAACAATTATTGCAACAGGTTCTAGAGAAGATGGGGCAGTGTCCAGCGTCGATCGAGACCCATCAGACAATGCCGATATCGACTTGAGCGACCAAGATGCCTCAGGCGAGGATGTCGACGCATCGGGCGAGGAGGATAATGAATACCTAGCACCCCCGCAACTATCATCACATAACAGCCGGCAAACCGATCAAGAAGAAGATGAGGCGGACGAGGAAGTAGAAGGGGAGGATGCCGAAGAGGAACATGACGATATAGATGCGGATGCTGAAGGCGGCGAGGACATGGACGCTGAAGGAGAAGAGTACGAAGACGATGAGGGCGTTGGCGCTGTCAAATTTCAACCCGGAACCAGAAACGATGACGACGAAGACAGCGAAAGTGATAAATCCGAATTCCCTAGCGCCAACGAAGAAGAGTCAGACGAGGAGGCTGCTTGGGACGATGCTGCCGAAGCCGAAGAAGATCACGATGATGAGGAAACCGCAGAAACGAACAACTGCCATTTCTGTACTCAAGGCGAAGACGATGACCCAAGCGAGGAGTTCGAGGCGTACTTGTCTTGCGCTCGTTGTGGCCTGAATGGTAAGTATCCAAACTACAATATCAAACTTTTGGAGGCTTACAAACATATAGCTCACCAGCAATGCGCGCGTGATGCCGCGGCATTGAGCACCGAAAATAGTGAGTGTGGTATGCCCTGAAATCTGGCCACTGCTAACACTTCTAGCCCCTGATCATTGGAAATGCCCAGATTGTTTTGGTCAAGAATCTGACGCCGAGGGAGAAGATGAGGTGATGGAGGATCATGATGCCGAGCATGATGCCGGACTTCCTTCTCAGCAATCTGAAATTCCCGAACTCTCAGGCGAAGCCTATTTTGAGCAACAAGTGGAGGACGAGGACGCTAGCTCCCATCATGAATCACAACATGAAGACAACGACGAGCCTGATGAGGAGCTAAGAGAGGCGCCGCGCACCTTGAGAAAGCGCAAATCGTCGTCATTGGAAACTGATGGAA
The DNA here is from genome assembly GCF_050947815.1 of Fusarium sambucinum. Lineage (NCBI taxonomy): Eukaryota > Fungi > Ascomycota > Sordariomycetes > Hypocreales > Nectriaceae > Fusarium > Fusarium sambucinum. Next base: position 7,693,392 of record NC_139293.1, on the reverse strand, counting down.
ACTCGATTTCGTTGAGAAAACGCCGACGAAACCAGTCCAACGATGCAGCATCCGAAGGCACGGCGCGAAATGAAAGCGCCGAACCAAGTCGACATAACCCTTCCAGAACTTTACGTCTCAAGGTTACACGGCCCCCACTAGTTTCGATCAAGAAGCACACACGTACGTCGCTCGTACTTAAACTCCAGGTCAAGCCTGGCAACCTCAAGGAAGTTCTTGGCCGCAAAAAAAGAGAGACCCGACGACAACCTGGAACTGTCACACGACCGCCTCCCCAACGACCAGTCCCAACACCAAGAGCTACCGCAATTGCAGCTATATCTGTCCTCCCAACCCCCTTTACATCTGACAACTATTCACAACCATTATACTTCGACTGTGATCTGGAAGAGATGCAGGGCAAACCCTACGGCGGTATTCTGTCAGAAGCAGATGCTGACACATCCAAAACTCTTCCAGCCGAAGACGACGAGAACAGGTTCAAAGATGCCTTGCAGAAGGCCGACGAAGAATGGAGAGCACGACTACTGGCCATGCAGGAAGAGGCCCATGCGCCTGTCCGAAAAGCAAAGAAGACGGCTGACAACGCCAGCCATATTGAGTGCATCGAATTTGGTGGATGGGAAATTGATACGTGGTATGCTGCGCCATATCCTGCCGAGTACTGCACAACTCGGGTACTGTACATCTGCGAGTTCTGCCTCAAATACATGGCATCAGATTACGTTGCCTGGCGACACAAACTCAAATGCCCAGCCAAGCATCCACCTGGAGACGAGATCTATCGACACGGATCTGTCTCGGTTTTCGAAGTTGACGGCCGCAAAAACCCAGTCTACTGTCAGAACCTGTGCCTTCTTGCCAAGCTATTTTTAGGTTCGAAAACGTTATACTACGACGTGGAACCATTTCTCTTCTACGTCTTGTGCGAATACAACGAGACAGGATACCACTTTGTGGGGTACTTCTCAAAGGAAAAGCGAGCAAGTAGCCAGAACAATGTTTCTTGTATTCTCACACTACCAATACACCAGCGGAAAGGCTATGGTAACTTACTTATTGATTTCTCATACTTGCTTACAAAAGTTGAGGAGAAAACTGGTTCGCCAGAAAAGCCGCTATCGGATATGGGTCTAGTTTCATACCGTAACTACTGGCGGCTGGTTATGTGTCGGTATTTCTTGACAGTGATGAAAGAGGAGAAGTATGCGACAGAGGGGCTTAGCATCAAGCGCATATCCGACAGTACCGGCATGACACCAGATGATGTTATATCCGCCCTGGAGGGTCTAAGAGCCCTCGTCAGGGATCCACAGACCAAGGCTTATGCCTTCAGAGTTGACTTGGACTATTGCCGACAATATGTGGGCAAATGGGAGGCAAAGGGTTATGTACAGCTGAAGCCTGAAGCTCTTGTTTGGACACCATATGTTATGGGCCGAAGCAATGCCGTCAACTTTGAACTGGGCCCCCCAATAAACACTATCGCACCAAGGGAAGACGACGAGGCCAAGGTCGACGAAGGACTTGGAACAACTGGCACTGGAGGCCAGTCCCTAATAAACGGAGAAAAGAATGAGGAAGCTACAAACATCGACACTGGTGCTAAAGCTGAAGCGAACGTCAACGGCGAAGCTCAGGATGATGTGGCTGAAGATGACAGTGCTGAGCCAGCCCCAGTCCCGTCCATCGAGGACATAGCACCTGGGGAAGAGAAAGACAAGGATGTGGAGATGAAGGATGCAGAAAATGATGGCCCGCCTACTTGGCTAAAGCCATATCAGGATATTCCGTATACCCGCTTCGAGGTATTCCCAGCTATTCCTGGAGGTAGACGTGAGAGGGCAAGACCAAGCGTCAGCCGTCCGACCGTGCCTCGTACTACTGGCAGCGCCTCAAGGCAAAAGCGCAGCAGCGGCAGCCATCGCACATCATCATCATCCAGACCTAAGAGCTCATCTAAGAAAAAGACTGGTGGCACAGGCCGTGGTCCAGGCCGATGGCCAAAGGGCACAAAGAAATCTGACTACGGTAACGCAGCCAGTGGTCCTGGTCTGCCGCCCGGGTGGCAGGATAAGCAAACCAAGCTACGAGACATCACCGAAGGGAACGATCCAGATCAGGAAGTGGCAGTCGAAGAGCCCGCAGAAGACTCAGTCGTGGTGTCGATGCGGGCCAATGGAACAAAAGCTAATAATAGGACTGCTGCTACACGCAAAGCCTCTGTGGCGGACGAAAATGGAGAGCAAGCTGCCGAAGGAGAGGAGGACGTTGACGCTGAAGGGGAGGACATTTAAATAATTATACCTAAGAGCGGGTAGCCACAGGTGATGAGAGTTTGTTTACGGTTGGTTGTGTTTATTATACCTTGGAGGAACGGCGTGGTTTGCTTTATTAGCTTTATCTCTCATACAGATAGAGGCTTTTGTTTGTAGCAAGCGCATTTTGTTATTGAATCATTTAGACAGTCACAGGCTATAGCGTCCCTAGTATTATTAGGGGCCAATCATTCAGGGATAGAAAGCAGAACAAATGAAATTTGATTGAAAGAGTGTATCTATGTGAGTGCTGAAATACAGTTGGTGTTCAAGAACATCCTCACCTTGTTGCTCACCTTGTGGTTAGTTTGTCATGCTATGATGACCTTACTTAGACTCCCCGATGGGCTTGGGTTTGCCAAACACTTCAAGGGCTTTTCCGTGGTTCAACGTGACCACTTCCTTGTACAGCCGAAGGAAATGGTCTGGTTCAAGCTTTCCCTCAATTGAACACTTTTGGAACAATAGGTGGACAGCCCTCTCAGTTAGCTTGACAACTGACTTACCTGCAATGAATGTGTTTCTACCGGGCCAGTTGTCGTCGCGAATAGCGAGCAATGGCTTGTCGCAAGTGTCTCCCGGTGCAGGACGCTTGTCATCGGCGTCACGGATATCCATGTACTCACTTACCATACCTTGACGGTTTTCGAGACCTTTGCTGTTGTAGCTGTAGATTGGCAAGCAGACGACATGCTCAGCCCAACACTCGATAATGACCATTTTTCGGTACTTGGAGTAAACAGCACCAAAGGCTGTCACTCCCGTGTTGTAGTCATAGGTCGAAACGGTGTCATCTCGTTTCTGACTGTGGTATGGGGCCGATATAATGGTGCCAAGTGAGAGGTCATATTTGCGATACACCTTGTCTGTACCACGCATATGAGCAGTGACCGATTCTCCGCGGCTGAGATCAAAATGAGCCTGGTGGACTCCGTAGAAGGGTTGACGGTTACCTACATCTCTGTTCAGCGTTTGTCGTCTGAGATCTTCAATGTTCTTAGAAACAGCGCTTCTTGGACCTAACTCAACACTGTTAGCTTCTGTAGCAGGTGTTACAATACCTGCGTCGTCAATGCCAGAAGAGGGTTGCGAGGTAGGGCCTGCACCGGCCTCAACATGACATTTTGAGGCGAAGTCCTTCGCCAACAAACGGACTTTCTCGCTACAGCCCGTACAATCCCAATCATCAGCTGCCTCGTTAATTGAGGCAACCATGACTGCCGATGAATCCAGCTTCTCTGCCTGCAGAAAAGTTTCTTCACGGTCCCGACAACTTCGGTTAGGATGTGTGGGCGTGAAGCTAGCGTGCGCAAAGAGGCTCGCCTTGGCTCCGAGAGAGAAGGCACCAGGCCCATCGCGACGGTTGTTGCGTAGTGCCTTCTCTATGCGGTAACCACCTTTGTTAGGAGCCATCTTTGCGGCTTGAATGCGAGTTTCTTAGATTGTCTGTTTGCTGGTACGTTGGTTAGAGTGATGCTGTAGTTGTTTGTTAGCTTGTAGTGCTGGATGTTGAGTTGTTTGAATATCAGTTCTACGAGACGAAACAGAAGCTTTATACTACAATATTGACATATCACAACTGAGAACTGTCATGTATCTTGGTGGTTGTTCAGCTGTACATCATCTCATGCTCAAGTTACTAGTTCTTGTCGTTAAACAATGACATTATTGGAACATTCTTTTGTTCCATTGTAATAACTATGCACTACCCAATGCTAATAAGTATTGTTTGGAACATAACAGGTTGCTCTGTGCTGCACCCTTCCTTTCTATTGAGAATGATTGCGGGATGTCAGCAACAAAGGATGCAACCGTGCCTACAGTCCCACGATACTTTGTTGTGTCTTCAATCTCAGAGTGGATGTTCAATACAGCACGACCCCAAGTATGATGACAAGACTCGGACCATGTTCTTTTCCTGTAAGCTCATCAACAAGTGTTGCAGTTGGCCAACCAGTGATATATTAATCAAGTCAAATACCTGACATGTGAAGGGCCAACTCTCTGAACATCATCAAGGCTGGACCCCAGGCAAAAAGGAGGAAGAATTAGTAAGTCAGTTTATGCAATCTGAACCAGACGTTAGGATTTTGTTTCAATACTTAAGGGCATGGGCTACTAATTCAATTACATGCCCAGGGGGCTCTGTTGGCTGTCAATATAGGGGTCGATACGTTTACATTCCATCGCAATAAAGACTGGGTTGCATATTCTCGGATTCGCACATTAATCAAATGTAGTAACAAAGAAACAGTAGACAAGCTAAACTCCCCATGGGATCCTTTTGAGTTCGACCAGAACATGAACAACCTTTCACGAGCTTCATCCTCCGCTCTAACCTCAATCTCCTATCCTAGACGGGACTAGAGTTTCCAGGACCGGGCATCTGCCAAAGGTTTTCCATAGTCCCATAGCCATGAACTCCAGACTTGTCGTTTCGGGGGATTGAGACAACGCTGCCGGATGAAGAATTGAGAGACTCAAGCCTGTCAAGATCTTCGTCTTCGTCCATCGTGGGCATCTTCTCCTCGTCTTGGTCTTGCGCCCACTCTTCTTCCTCGACGTCCATATCGTAGTACTCGAAGGGAAGAAGGAAATAAAGAATCGTGACTAAAAGCTGGGCAATGAAGATATAGGGGATGATGATGAAAGGTCCATCGAGGGCTACCACAACGATGGAAGCGTACCACTCGGCCAGGGCCATGATGACGGCGAAGCTTACCATGGCCTGCGAGTGAGCACGGAAGCATTGCTGCAAGTTGGGGCTAGCTATTTGAGTAAGAGTTCTATTAGTGAATGAATCTAAGATAGGCACTTGTAACAAAGAGATAAATGGACGACATACACAGCTTAACATCTCGGTGGATCTCTGATCCCACGCACAAGACCGCAATTTGGAACAAAGTAATTCCACCGTACTTGAGGACTAGTAATAGTAAGTACAAGTAAGTGATATAAGCTGCAGTGATATACTAACATGGTGTCCACCAAATGGCAGAAAAATTCTCATAATCAGACTTCATGTTGACTGAGTTGAGTCGAGTCGACTTGCAGGACAAATGTTGAAAAGGTGATTGGAGTAAAGGATTGAGACAGGGAAACGGGCCGTCTGCTGAATTTAAACGAAATGGGAAGAATTCGGAAAGGCAAAAGATAGTTTGTTGCGCTGATTTGTGTGAAGTTTATATAAGGGGGCGAGGAGTGGTTGATGCGAGAGCTTTGATCCTTTTACTTTATAAGAGGACTCCGCCTCAAATACGTTCCATCTTCTACACCATATCCCCCTAGATATTATATTCTATCTCTTCTCAAAACCATACACTATGGTCTTTCAGTCGCTATCAACAATCACACCAGGCATGCCTGGCAGATCGACCATCATGGAAGCGGCCTCTTTGGATCCCGTCTGCATGATATGTAAGTATTCACATTCTTTTTTAACAAACTCAGTAAAATGCTAAACAATCATTAGACCTGGCCGTACACTTCTCGTTACTCCTTGTTCTCCCACATTACATGTTTTCTCGCCTTCATCATGGGCCGATGTTACATCATAGTAAGTACAGAACCAGTCCCCCCTATTTTGTATTGGTTCACTTGCTAACTAATGAAAGAAAACCCAGTCACTCTTGGGAAAGAAGTCAGACTAATCAGAAGAGTGACCATGATCATGTGGGCTGCGGTGGCTTTTGTGTGGGTTGACTCGATGGTGCATTTCGGATTCGACCCTCAGGCTCAGGGATGGTTGCTTCTGCTTCTTGTACTCTTCAATGGCCTTGTGTTTACATCATTTATCCTCCCTTATTGGACTGGGGAACTTCCGGAGTGCAAGTCTGATGGCGCGAGTCTTGAGGCTTGAAACTACGAAACCTAGAAGAGAAAAGAGACTTTGATGGATGAGGTTTCTAGTTGTGAAGCTGGATTTAGATCAATGAAGAGTGGCACTTTTACTTTTACTTTTACTTATACTTTCCTAATAAATCTTCAAGTTATGGTTTATGTTCTTAGATCACCTCCTCGCCATTATATATAGCTTAGGCTGTGCCCATATTGCATGCTCGCTGTTAAGTTTACGACAAGAAAATATGTCGTCTGCCCTATACATCCTCGCTATCTCTTGCGGTATTTCCATTTCCCGGATCCTCATGCAGATTCCATCACATTCAGATCGAAACCACACCGCCATCTACAACAACAAGACTCTCCTCACATTGTCTCCTGAGTTTTCTATCGATGTCCTGAGCATGTCGGAATTTTCAGAATTCAAGCGTGGGGTACTTCACTGTAAGACTTGTTCTATCTTCCTTCTTGTTGATTCGTATCCCAAATACTAACCGATACGCAGCTGTTCTCATTGGAATTACCGTCGTTACAGCTATAGCAAATACCACCCTGGCCGTAGCAGTCTCTCGCAAGATTCGCCGTCCCCAGACTATCGATGAACAAGGTAAATTCGCACCATCCTACTCCCCGGTCCATAGTTTACGACTCAAAAACTAACACTCTCGTCCTAGTCCCTGAGCCCCAAAAGATCTACGCTGCGGTACTGAATAATAACATCTGGGTCCTCGTAGGCTTGCAGATATGCTTGATGTTCAGCTCGTCAGCGTTCCGTTCGAAGCGCTGCAAGGAGGCTGGAACGGACAAAAAGTGTGACGGAATGGGCTATGCCTTCACCTGCTTCTCAGTCATTTTCATCACCATGATCCTCCAGTGCTGGAACTTGTGGAGGTTCTCTCGGAAGTATGTGCCTCCCGGAGATGAGGCTATCGAACTCGACGACTATCCTCCCCCCGTGGATGCTACTCAAGATTGCGGCCAGGAGCATGCTGCGGCCCCCATGGATGCTACTCAAGGGTGCGGACAGGAGCATACCGCGGCTCCAGCGCCGCCATACGCGGCCTATCTCCATCGACATGTGTAGAAGAATTGTATCTATATCCCGTGCCTACCTCTAAGGCTTGTTAGTCAAGCTCTGCGCTATCACAGGAACGGGAGGTCAGTCATGATCACCCTCCGGTGTCGAATTCTGCACAGTTTCAGGAATGGTTTTACGGTTCAGGTATTTAGAATATGCAGATAATGGATCATAGTTTAATCTAAATACCTTCGCCCAAGTTGGTAACAATCACTTCCCCTCTTTAGCGTCTCTCTCCTCTTGTTGCCCTTCTTGATACTCGTGCTCATACTCATACTCATATTCGTATTCCTCCGCCTGCCTGTCTCCCCAGAACCCTTTACCATAACTAACAAGAATCTCTTCTCCCTTCTTGATCCCCACCCCCTTCTTCTTCTTTCCACCTCCCAAAACCCAAACTCCCACACAAAACTCCCCCCATCTCTCACACCAAACTGTCCGAAACTCTGCGTTTGCCCTATCTCCCACGCCTCTGAAATCGTTCACGTAGCGTCCTTCATTTCCTTGATTCGCCGCATCAACCGCAGCGTCCATCTCGCGGTCCAGCCACAAGTCGTAGTCGCTCTCAGTCGATGATGCGGTGCCTGAATGTACACGGCCCAGGTACGCGAGGATGAAACTACCAGGTGCGAGATTCTGCGCTGCAAAGAGGCCGCATTGGCCGTTGGCTGGATGTGAAGGGTTGGAGATGGGTTGGATCTTGACAAGGTTACATGGCGTTGTTGTTGAGGCTGATGGGATAATGGGGATGTCGCTTGACGGAGAGGGTTTGCTTTTGAGAGCTTGAATATGTGTTAGGGTCAAACTCTTATCGTGAAGAGGCGACTTGAGATAAGGGAAGCCATCTGGCCAGTTTTTAGGTTTAGACATGACTTTTTGGTTTATTTACAGAGCATAAACCTCTGCTGAGGTTGAGGTTGATGATCCACCCAACCCCACGTTCAGTACCAAGTCCATCATCACACTTGGTTACAAATACTTCTCTCAAGGCTTTCCTTATTCTCTATGTTTCGTTTGATTGCTTGCATTAGTAGGAAGTAGTAGTGCAGTGCTAACTCTTTATTCTGTGTAATTGATTCACTAACCATCATTATAAACATCACCATCAAGGAAATCCGACATCCCAAAATTCTTTTCCTTCATGCTCCTTATGACTATTTAGACTATTCTACAATGTGGTCTGCCTTTTAAGACCATTGATGCTCCTGCTCAGACTCAACTTCAAAACGCACTCTTTTGACTGCATTCTCCAATAAAAATGATATTACTAAATCGCCGTAAAGCCACTCCAATGCGGCGTCATTCCTATACAGTTCCGACCTGTGCCCTTATCCTAGTGGGACATTACTTCGCGGTATCGTTCCATGCTCAAATCGACCGAGTAAGCCAGTAGACGGTCTTGTGTCAGAGGCAAGTTGAGTATTCTAGACCTCAGTTCCTTATCCTAAAAGTCGTCCAATTAGTCATGTGTCCTGACGAAAGCATGTCGACTTAAACATACCTGTTTCTTCTTACTAGCCTTGATAATCTCCTTTGCAGTCTCATCAGCCATGTCCGACACAGCAGCATATCTTAGAACGCCAGCATCTCCTGCTTCCTCATCCATCGCGTGCAGGCCAGCGAGGAGTTTCTCTAGAATGGGCTGTGGCGTAATCTCATGCTGGGCGCGGTGCTGAATCAGAACAAGGAAGAAGCTGTAGATCTCACCTCCCAATGACCAATCAGAGATGAGTTCCTGTCGGCCCTCAAATTGAGAGATAAGAGAGGAGAGGTTTGCGTAATCGCGCTCGACTATGGCGAGTGGCGCAACCTCCTTGACGAGAACACGATGAGCTTCCACAAAGGAGGCAGCGCGCAGCAAACACTGAACCTCCAAGTACGCATCCTTCTTCACGCTGCGCATGTACAAAGCCAGGGCCTCCCAGATCCACAACGAAGGGATCAAGAACTTCTCTGTAAGAATGCTAAACACGGACGAGTTTTCTTCTCCAATAAGACCAGCATGTCGCGCGAGATGTTCCTGGATAGCCATCTTGCGGGGAAGTGGCTTGCTCAAATGAAGCAGTACGAATACAGCCTCAAGCCATTCACCAGCGCTCGTGAGTTGGGAAGCAAACGCAACGGTAGCTGCATCAGCTTTCTCTGCACCATCTTGGCCAAAAGAGACCTTGCCGCTGGATGAGAGAGCGAGACCAAGCTGCCATGTCAAACGCATGTCAAGAGGAGAAAGCTGTGAGTTCTCTGGACGCAACACAGCCTGAAGGTCAGAGGCATCGCTGGCATACATTTGCAAAAGACCCCAGAGAAGATCTTGTCGACGATCAGCGTCTACATCATCCCACAGAGGCTTGACACCTTGATCAATATACCAAGGCAATGGCAGATATTCTCTCTCCTGGTCAACATCGTTCTTGAACCCAGTCACCGCGGCCGCCAGATCATCGTTCTGGCCAATTGAGTACCAAAGGCGAAGTCCAAAAGATTGCTTCCAGTCAAGACCGAACTTCTTCGAGATGACAAAAGAATCCAGACGATCCTCGACAGGCACGCCCTTCATCCCTTCACAGACGCATGCATTGCCCGACAGAAGCTCATAGATGGTACGGATCGATTCCGAAAACTCCGAAAGCATTTTCGAGTCATGCCAAGCCTTTAGCTGATCTCGCATGTCCTTCTTGGCAGCGTCACTGGTGCCAATGAGAGGAACCAATGTGGCGAGACGAAAGTTCTTTCCATCAAGAAGATGCTTGCAGGCTTCGATAATGCGATGGCCGGCCAAACAAGCCACAGCTTTTTCGTCGCTCGACCTCGCAAGGCCGATGGTTGTGGATGAAGCCGAGTCCACCAAATGGGACCAGAAGTGAGAGAGCTTGGTTCTGCGAACGACATGTTCAGATTGGGTAAATGTGTCGAGGGGGTCGAAGAGAATGCTGGCCAGCTCCCACACATGCTTCTCCTGCATGCTTGCAGGATCATTCATGTCCTGGTGATGGAAAACATCCTGGAGATGAGCAGCGTTGAGTGTCGCAAAAGGCACATCATCAACAATTCGAATGTCAGTAAGCTTATCCTGGTTGCCGAGATATCGCTTAGAGTGCTATACGACTAGTCAGTTTATATCAATCACTCATCCTCGGACCACAAACCTCGGTTGCAAAGGTGGCCAAGCGGACCTCTTGGTTCTCAGTCTGGACTGTAGAGCGCTGGAAAGAAATTATATCTGCATGTTGGGTGAGGGATCGTCGACCACCATCCGAGACCAGGGGTCGAGGTACAACAAGCATCTCATCCGGTCCCCAGGTAGGTCGGGCAGCGTCGTGGAAGGCTTTCTCGTATCCGTCCAAACTCATCGTCTTGTCTTGTCTCTCGTAGGGCCACTATTCAAAATCAAATTTAGCTTCAATTCATGTAATATAAAATCATAGATACATAAACCTCCAGTATATTATAATGCGGGGTCAATCAGGATACAACTAGGGAACCGACCTTGGGAAAGCCTTTGCCAGACATTGAGGCTTGCATGTTCTGGGGTGCTGGCTTGGGTTTCTCAAACAGTGAGTTCATGAGATCGATGCTAGTCGCAAACCCACGACCTTTATCCATACCAATGGTGCTTGCCGCAAGATTATCCAATCTGTCTTGCTTTGCTGTGCTCTTCCTCCAGATTGATGATTTCCGCATAGTGTCAGATCCACTCTTGTCAAGGTCAATCAATACGCCAGTTTTTCTTGATGGGGACTCATTCATCTCTCTCAAACGTTGTCGATCTCGCTTGACCGGGCTGACAGTCTTTCTCAACATTTCCATCCAATCGTCGCCATCTGCGACTTCGAGCTGCATTGGACCAGCAGAGTCCTTTACAGCTCGCATTCTAGCTCTGAGAATGCCTCCAGGGGTGGCCTTGACGGCTTCTGGGACACCCTCGGACGAGTTATCGTCGAGCTCCGCGGCCAGATGCTGTTCGAGTGAAGACCTCGCCATGTCTTCATCCTCGGACACGTCATATTCGTCACCCATGTCATCGGCGTACTCCTCGAGGGACAGCCTGACATCGTTGGGTGCAGAATCCGCGGAGCTAACCCCTAAAAAAGACTGCTGACCAGACATCTGGGTTTCCAAAGCTTGTGGCTGCTCATCAAATCCGCCAGGTAGGCCATGGGGACTTCCGAAGCTGAAGGTATCGTTTCCCATGGCGGAGTCGACAGAGACGATGGAGGCATTGAAAGCCTGTGTGGGAACAGGCTCACCCTCGGCCATATCCTCATCGTCAGAGTCGTCGTCATCGAGACCATAGGTAGTGAAATGTTCAACTGAGAAAACCCAGATGCCAGTGTCCTTGTCGTAGCTCTCAAAAGTTGTGTTCTCGATTCGCTTGAGACGCTCCACGTGTTTGTTAAATCGTTTGGGGTCGCTAGCAATCTTCTTATCACGACCACCACGAGGCCATGACTGCTCAAGAGCAATTCTTGCAGGTACGTTGAGGCCCTTTCCGACCGGTGGCTTCTTAGCGGAAACGGGGTAAACGGTGGCGGAACGAGGCTCAAGAACAATCAGAGTCCCACAAATGTCTGCGAGATCAATGTTGCTGATATCAACAGGGACCTTGAAAGAGACATAGCCGACATTATCGCGTCCCACAGTGAATTGGTCAACCTTTTGTCGCTGCATACGGTTCAACTTCTCAAGATCCTCCATGGGAGGTGAGATCCAATACTGGCCGGGGGTGTTGTCAGCAGCGCTGGTAGAGGATGCCTCTGGGGTCGCAGTAATGTCCTCCTCATGAACGATAGCCAACTCATTACCCTTGACTTCCTCCATCTCGGGGGTCTTTGAGCCGGGTGAAGCGTTGGTTGCGCGGGACTGGCGAGGGGTCTCATCGTTAGCAGGACTATCAACAGCAGCAGCAGCAGGCAGAGCACCGCGCACAGGGGTGCTGTCATCCATATCGACATTGGTGGTGTCAAAGCTGACACGCTTAGACAACTTGCGAGAACCGGTTCCATTATCGATAGCTTTATCCTTTTGGGGGGTAGAGAAGAGATCACTTCTAATGTCTCGGTTGATAATGAGCTTCTTCGAGCCAGTGCTGCCATACCATCTGGGCTGAGATCCATTAGAAAAGGCTCCAGGGGCAAGGATACTGTCTTCGGTGTTGAAGCTGCGGCGCAAGTTGTTGCTTGACAAGCTCTTGCTAAGGTTTCCAGATCTGCTGGATCCTAGCAGACTGTGGCCGAGGTTGCCAGGTGTACTGGAAATGCTGCTAGCTGGACTACCTGATGGAGTTCCATAAGCGCTGTAAGAGAATCCGAAACCTCGCTTTTGGGGAGTAGCGTATCGAGAGGCAGACGCAGGAGCCAGCTTATACATGGGCAGGATGGAACTCCTCCTAGGCTTGGAGCCGCCGCTAAGGGGGGTAGCGAGAGGCCCAGGATTCTGGACCTCGTTTCCTCCCAAGCCGGCGAATAAGCCAGGAGATCCGAATGCAGAAACATCGTTAAGGTTGGCAGTTAAACCCTGGGGAGCATTGGCAGACTGGCTGTTGCCGAGAATTGACGAGCCATTTTGCTGCTGCTGCTGGTTCGTGCTACCACCAAACAACGAGTTACCGGCGCTTTGGTTATTCTGGCCCCCGAAAAGACCGCCGCTGGTGTTAGCTGTGCTGCTTCCGAAGAGACCACCAGGCTTCTGCTGTTGGTTGTTGGTGTTGCCGAAGAGACCGGCGCCGGTGTTCTGCTGGACCTGGTTATTCGAACCCAGTCCGCCAAACATTCCAGTGCCGCCAGTGTTCGCCTGGGTGGTAGCACCTCCTCCAAACATGCCCCCGCTAGGAGCAGCGGGCTTGTTGCCAAACAGACCGCCTGAAGCAGTATTGTTATTAGCTGCGCCAAAGCCAGTTGTGTTTGGTTGTTGCTGTGCGTTTCCGAAAAGGCCACCGCCAGCGTTCGTCTGGGTCGCAGCGCCTCCTCCGAACATACCTCCACCCCCAGCGGGAGCGGCAGGTTTATTGCCGAACAAACCGCCAGATTGCTGCTGAGTCTGGTTGTTTTGGCCACCGAAGAGACCGGAGCCAGTAGTTTGCTGAGCCTGGTTATTGTTCTGGCCGAAGAGACCACCACCAGTGCTAGCAGCTTGGCTGTTGTTGTTGCCGCCAAAGAGGCCACCGCCTGTGCTCTGGGCCGTGTTGTTGGCTCCAAATGCGCTGTTCGTTGTACCAGTCGCTCCAAACCCACCCGTAGCATTGTTCGTATTTGTGTTGCCAAAGCTGAAGCCGGTACCAGCAGGCTTGTTCTGGGTGTTGCCAAAGAGACCGCCTCCCGTGGTGTTGGTGTTCGTCTGACCAAAGCCAGTTCCAGTCGTGTTCGTGGCACCGAAACCACCTGTTGTGGCAGGGTTTCCTCCTCCTCCAAAGAGGCCACCGCCGGTCGTATTCGTCTGTGCAGTGTTACTTCCAAATAGACCTCCGGCGGGCTTATTCGCGGTATTGCCAAACATTCCTCCACCGGTGGCGGTGTTGTTGTTGGCAGCGGCACCAAAGCCAGTAGAACCAAAGCCAGTGCTCGGGGCTGCGGTATTGTTGGTTGTGTTTGATCCAAAGAGTCCGCCGCCAGTGTTGTTCGTTGTGTTCGCTCCGAAACCTGAAGTCGCAGTGGTGTTCGTGTTAGCGCCAAACCCTCCGCCAAAACCAGAGCTCACTCCAAACGCACCACCGCCAGTAGCATTACCATGCCGTCTCCCTTGAACGTAATCAGTGAGCCTGAGTTCCTCGGCAGAAAACTTCTGGTAAGGGTCCTGGAACAGGATGTTTTGGTATGAGTTGGTGGAAGTACTATTTGCTTCCTTCTCGTTGTGGGCCTGGAAAGCGGTAACAGCAGTACCGGGAGGGTCGCCTGCGGCGCCGCCAATGGTGTTGGTATTGGCAGTACCGAAGCCAGAACCAAATCCACTCGAGGTACCGGCCGCGGTGTTACTACCTCCAAAGAGCGAACCACCCGTGGTGGCCGCGGCGCCAAAGCCAGTCTTGTTGGCAGTGTTGCCTCCGAACATGCCGCCTCCTGTGTTGCTGCCGAACGCCGACGTTGTGGTGTTATTCGCAGTGTTTCCGAAACCCCCAAATCCTGCGCCAGTGGTAGCGGTGGTGTTTGTGGCAGCGGACCCAAAGAGACCGCCGCCTGCTGTGCCAGTGGTAGACCCAAAGGCTGGCTTCGCTCCGAAACCGCCGGCAGTGTTGGTTGCGCCGAAACCTCCTAGTGATTGTTATGTTAGTACATCCATATTGATTTGACATCTCGCCCATCGTTTCCTCTCGGTCGTGAATGACAGCGGTGCGTGTTGGCAGAATTTGCGTACCGGTCGTTGAGCCGAAGCCACCTGCTGTGGTGTTGTTATTGCCGGCTCCAAAAAGGCCACCAGAAGCAGGAGTGGTATTCGGTTGGCCAAATCCACCACCAGTGTTGGTAGCTCCAAAGCCTTTCGAGCATTCCAATCAGCACCGCTGCCATCGACCATCCCGATGGTTTGAAAAAGGTTGCTTACCTGTAGAAGTGTTGTTGTTGGTCGCACCAAAACCTCCAAATCCTGAGGGTTGGGCGTTATTGTTATTGTTTTGTTGGCCGAAGCCTCCGAAACCGCCGCCGAAGGACATGATTGTTGTCACGCAGCTGGCGCGGTTCGGGATCGATGTAAGCTTGTTCGTATGCGAGCGAAGCAGTCGTCGCGCGTTTGCGTTTTGACGCTAGGAGAAGAGGTCTCGTCGCGAAAATCGATGGACGAATCGACACTTATCGCGATGACAACAGAAATAATCGTTATCGAAAATTAGATGAAAGCAAAAACTTTCCCTCGCGACAGATGGCGCAAAGCTTTGTCTCGAGCTGTGAGGTGAAAACGCGAGCTGGGTCGCAGCACACTGCAGATGATAGGGCCAAGGGGAATGTAGCTGCAATCAGCACTGTACAGCGGCAGTGGCCGCAAAAAGTTGGGAAAGGTCG
Source organism: Fusarium sambucinum (assembly GCF_050947815.1). Classification (NCBI taxonomy): domain Eukaryota; kingdom Fungi; phylum Ascomycota; class Sordariomycetes; order Hypocreales; family Nectriaceae; genus Fusarium; species Fusarium sambucinum. Next base: position 7,678,168 of record NC_139293.1, on the reverse strand, counting down.
CACAAGAAGAAGAAATTGAATATTAAGTAAATGAAAGAGATGAGCGTATGGGAGAGATAATGAAAGTGCTAGGACCAGGAGAGGTTGCACCCTTATACTCTCAAAAGCTCGTGGCGATGAAGTTGGTGGTGAGGTCAGTCTGTCGCTCCTGCCATCTAGCCAGCTTTTTTTTCGGGGCGAACCTTTGCTCTTCAGGCAGGTTGGCTGTAGCTTGTTGCTGCCTCAGACAATAACTTTCCACCTCTGATTGGTCTTAGTTGGGATGGTGAAGAGTTTAGACCAATCACATTCAAAGACTACACTACTTGCTGACTGAGTCACTGCTGCCTATGATTTGCCTTGCATCTACCAGTCATAAAGGTACCAAGGCAGACTCATCCTTAACCAGTCGCGCGATCTAATTGGCCTATTGGCCATGAACGCACCTGACTGTCAAGAGTTACAAAAAAGATGGTCTTCAGGTGACATATTTCTTCATCACTTGCTCTTTATAATATTTCAATTACTAATTATGATTTTCAATCCGATATTGAATTGCTTGATACTAGCTGTGAAAGTCCTTGGAAGATTCAATGGCAGGAAGATACCTAATGACAGGTAGTTTCTTCAGTACTCCTTTTCGTCCCCACCTTCGAAAACAAACTTAAGTCACAGCAACGGATGATCAGATTGTTTGTCCATCAAAAAGAGTTCTTCAGTCGAGACTTGAACCGAAGTACTTGATCCCGACGAACGAGTTCTTCAATCGCATACATTTATCATTTTTGTAATCAGATATAGGGGAACAATCCTATTTTCCAATACTTTGACCATGGGTAAACATCTGCCTCGAAATGTGTTAGTGCCATTTTTTTAAGTTGGGTAGTCGTACACCGCGTCTGCGTCTGTAGTCGCGTCGCAACCCAAGCTCCCAGATCTCAGCGAATTGACTACAAGCAACAACACCAAGCCAACCCTTGCGCCTTTCTCTTCTAACGTCTTCCCGACATCCCGTATAGTGCTTTTTTCTATTTTTGAGCTTCGCGATCATAACTAGCCTCGAATTGTCGCATTACTTTTTCCATCGCAGCGCGATTATATCCTATACCGATAACTCTGCTACTGCTTTTTTTCCGAATCCTACCAGCCACATTCAGCAATCATCACCACCATGAATTCTCATGCAACGCCACGTACTGCCTTTCAAGGACGCTCTCTAGGTGGCTCTGGAATTCCTCCACAATCAAGACAGCCTGTTGCTCCTCAGGTTTCGGCGAACGAGGAGTATAGCACGATTCCTGAAGAGGATCGCGAACATATTGACGAAGTTGTAAGCTGAACCCGACTCGCATCGAGAACGACGCCCACTAATAATCCCTCCTACCAGTTTGACTTGATGGATATGAAAAAGAAGGGATGGCTCAACAGTTACGAATTCCGACACTCGTTAGCAGCTCTAGGCTTCGATATGTCCAAGCCCGACTATTTCAGAGAATTGCAATCCTACGGCTCAGTACCTCCCGAATGGCAAGACCCGCATACCTGCCCTGTCAACCGCCTCTACGTTTACTTGGATCAGTTCCGGTTATGTGCTGCAAAACTACTAGCCAGTCGGGATCCTAGACAAGAAGCGACAAAGGTATTCAACATGTTTGATTACGATGGCGATGGTGTGATTTCATTCGAAGACATGAGACGTCTGGCTTCTGATATTAAGGAAGAGAGGACGATGACAGATGAGGAAATTCAGAGCATGATCGAGCATCTGGATCACGAAGGCAAAGGCGGCGTCAACTTGGAAGAATTCATCCAAATGATGGAGGAGGCTGGTTAATTCCAATCATAGCAAGCTCAGGGATGGAACAGATACCAAAGCATGTCGGCCGATGGCGGTAGAAGAAACAATGCCGCTTTTGGCATCCGGTGTCGGGGTTTGCGCGGTCATCGCAAGGCGTAACAGGCGTCAATGATCGCTTGTTGAGCCTGTTGCTCAATCGTAGGCTGGCGCTGACAAAGTCGTAGTCGCGAAGTGGTACTGACGACACTGTCTCACAAGTCACAACCATCTTTGCAAACCCCATAATTGAGCCGCATGTATGTATGAACGACTAGGCTAGCCAAGTCAAGCCACATGGTCGTGCCGGGTTAATTCAGAGCAAGGTTTTCTCCGTCAAGGCACATTGGAGACATTCAAACAGGAAAAAGGAAACGGCGCAATAAGGATACGACGGAGTCAGGAGTAGATTTCAATAAGATCTAAGAATTGTTTTTTCTGAATGCTTCAGGGGCGCTCTCTAAATCCCCAAAATCCACAAAAGCTTTCCCATTCCCATCACAACTAGACCTCCCACATGCCAGGCTTCCATAGAACAAAACAACACCGAGAACAGGGGAATACCATCCTTCGCCTGCACAAAAAATGGGAATCGGGTTCAAACCGGAAGGTGAAGATGAACACAACAAAGAAAAGTTGAAAGGAATCAAGCAGATGGTTCCTCAGCAACCAGTGAATCTGCCTAACCACCCACTAACAGGGTTAAGTTGACAATTTACAACGTAGATTAGAATTGGATCAAGTCATTGTTTTGCTGTTGTTGCTGCGGTGCCTGTTGATGGGCAAAGGGGTTATTAGTCTGGCCATTCATGCCTGCAGGTCCGGTAGCGGCTGGCATCTGAGCACCATAGTTAACTGTGGGCATGCCTGTGAACTGTTGTCGTAGGAAAGGGTTGTTTCCGGTGGCCTCGGCGTTAATGCGAGCAGCACCTGAGCCAGCACTGTTGATAAATGTGCCAGGAGCCGTATGCTGAGCAGGAATACGTAGGTTGCCTGTGTTACCAAAGGTATCCATACCATCGCCACTGGCAAGCAAAGTGTTGAGTCGAGTCTCGTGCTCGCTCATCTCCTTTTGAGGAGCGTTGAATGAGGGTTGCGACTGAGGGAAGCTGTTCTGCGATTGCATAGGGAAGCTGTTTTGCTGCTGTAGCTGTAGCTGGGGTTGAGGTTGAGACTGGTTGCCGAACGAGTTGAGGCTCTTCTGTTCGGGTAGCGCTCCCAAGGATGACATGGGGTTTGGTCGAGCGGATTGGGGACGGCCAAACTGGGCGAAGGGGTTGTTGGAGCCAGTAGGGGTTGGCTGCATCGATTGCTGCTGGTTGTTGCTGGTAGCCCAAGGGTTGTTGCTACCAGGCTGGAGAGTAGGCTCGGGAGACGCTGGTGAGGAGAAGGATTGCTGTTGAGGCTGCTGCTGCTGCTGTTGTTGCAGGTATGGATTGTAACCAGTTGGTTGAGGCTGGAAGCCTTGCTGTTGTTGAGGCTGCTGCTGCTGCTGCTGGCCAAATGGGTCGAAACCCATGCCAGTCTGTTGGCCACCAAAGCCTGGGTTGTAGTTTGGCTGGAAACCAGTAGGCTGAGGCTGCTGGAAACCAGTGTAGGCGTTGTTCATGTAGCCAGTAGGCTGAGGCTGGTTCTGTTCAATAGGATTGGCAAAGAAGTCAACGGGGTTGCCTTGCTGATAACCCTGATTGAAACCAGTGTACTGTGGCTGACTGGTCTGCTGCGAAGGCGTGGGATCATCGTCGAAGAGGGAAGCAGCATTACTGTTCTCTAGCTCTTTGCGCCTTCGTTCCTCTTCTTCCTCACTAAGCTTGATTGCTTTCGCAAGATCGTCATCGTCCTCGGGTCGGCTCTCGCGCTTCTTTCTGTCTTCCTCCTCCTGGTACTTGCTTGCTTCAAGAGCCAGGCGATATTCAGCATCTTCCTCTTCATTCATTTGTCTTCTTGGCTGCTGTCGTCGGTTTGCCTGGTGCACAGGTTCGGCATGCTGAGGGGCGAACTCTTCGAGGCCAGTAACGCGCGACTTCCAGGATCTTCGGTCGCTTCGCTCGGCTCGCAATCTTTCTTCGTCAAGAATAAGGGAGGTTAACTCCTTGGCGGCAACTCGGACTATAGATATGTTAGAAACCGCATAATGCGACACAAAGCCGTTACTTACCATTCTGTCCTACGTCACGACCTTCCTCATCAACATACTGGAATTCGCGGAGAGTCTTGATGATATAGATGCTCTGGCGAGCCCATGTGACGACAAGTTCTGAGCCTTCGTGGAGACAATAATCCAAAACCTTGAGTGCCTTCAAGACGTGACGCCAGTTCTTGCCTTTATCATTCAGGCGCTTATCGATCATGTCCATGATCTCGTAAAACTCGGTTGATCTGATCGCGTCATGCCAAGTCAGTACTTCACATCATGATTGGTAACCCAGCGGTGCGCAGGTCGTCTACGTACGTGTTGTATGTCATTTGAGCAATCTCACTCATCTGGGTACCCGTCGGACCCCATGGATCATTGCTAGTAGCTGCGTGTACATGGTCAGCGATGGTGATCCAGGGACACGGATTGCGCGGTAGTTTCTAACCTTCTCGGACCTTGACCTGGGCGCTGGAATAACCCTTGGTCACATTTTTGACACTTCGCATTACCTTGGACATGATGGGCGATTTGTGATTTGTACTGTGGGATCTCGAACAGGTAGTTTAATAGGTGAGGTAGGTATGCTTCGTGAGCACCAATCGATCGGCGTTTCCCTGGGTGATTCGGCGGGGCTTGAGGCAACGATGGAAAAGTTTGAGCTTTTCGAGCGACAGTTTATGCGACTCGAACTTGAGATGCGCGCCCGTGAGACGGAGTCAACGGAACTAGTACCGGGAGGGGCGTTGGGGAAATAGAACGAGCGAGCTCCAGTGATGACGGTATAACCAGTGCCGCTCTCAGTAATGTTTGCGTGAGATCGCGATCAAACAAGACAATTTTCAGTTGCCGTTTGATTTGGAATTGGCGATCTGTAGGGAGATCGTTTGTGGAGGAGGTTGGAGAATACAATTCGTGGGGTGATCGATTAGGTCTCGATTTCAAGAGGTCGGGGAGACCGACCGGACACGAGTTTATAAGAGACAGGAGGAAAGCGGCTAAGCACCAAGGTGCTATTAGAGAGGCGGATCCAAGTATAAAAAGAAGTTAGGTTCGGGCGTGTTGGAGCAGCGATTAGAGGAATAAAGGCGCTCTTGACGCGACTCTCAGCGAGGGAAAAAGGATGGGTGAGTGCAGGATGATGAATTGGCGCTCTCATGCGGATTGGGATTGGGGATTGGGGATTGGGAACTCACACCTACCGGGCTTGCTCGCACAGGCCTAGAAACAAGGCCTAAGGCAACTAGAGAGACGGGTTGTGGCACTGCAAGCTGATTACGTATCCATTTTCACTTGCCAGCTAAGAGAGAGCTATGCCAAGATTTGCGGGGGTCTTGGATCTTGCGTATGTATGCGTGTTTAGATTGATGGTTACTTTCTTTCTTGCATGATGGCTTAGATGCTTTGCTTCATGTCGGCTCAAATTTGATTCTTGTCTGCACTCTATTGGGAGCTCTTGAACGTCCATTTTGGTAGCTTCGTCAACTGTGGCTGATATTTAACTTACACAGGCGTAAGGGTGTCATTTACACCCGCTGTCCTTATTAGGAAAGACCTACGTCACGCTCCCGAGACCCCTAACCGTCCCTCAGGGTATCAGAAAAATTGGCCATTAGGAGCATAAAAGACGAAATTAGTAGGACAGTTTATACTTTTTAGACTCTGCCACTTAGATTACTTATTTTTGTCTTTTGAAGCTTAGACCTTGACTTTTCTGTTACCCACTAGCCGTGTTAATTACGGTCATATCCTGTTTGGACTTACACTGAGTACTTGTCTTACCCTATATGCTACTCATTGAATATTGATCACTTGAATCTTGCCATGAGACGACGATTGGGGCAATTGGGGGATTTATTATTATCGTGTACTGTAGATACCGGTGTATCTAACCTCGGTAGGCGATTTGTTAACCTACTAATCGGGGTCTATCACGCATTCCATCTCCAGGACCTCCCAAAATTATCTCCATCCGAACCTCAAAGTAGCTCCATAGCAAAATCGTCGCCAAATCTCCCATTCCCGGTCCTGATCATTTCGCCTGCAAATCTACCCGAAATCTTCACCTTTCGCTCGAAAATAGCACATCAATCCTCATCATCTATGATGAAAGGCCCAGAGCCCGCATTGGCATCATTCCTGCTACCACCGCCTTCAATACCACTGCTACCCTCACCATCTTCAGTTTTCATCCTCTTGGGGGAGCTTCCCATGCAACGACAATCATCGTCATCATCATCCTTGCTGCAAGAGTCAAATGACCGTTTGTTCTGATCTTCAGGCATGTCAACATCTTGAGTCATGTCGATCGGTGACTCTCGGTTCCCTGGAGGCGGAAGAGGAGAGCCTACAAACAAGCAACTCTCCTCACGATTCGCTCTTGCTGGAGTGCCTCCGGAGTGAGATGAGGTTCCTGGTGATGATGGTGTTTCCAGCTTCTGGACAAAAAATGGACGCGGAGACTCAGGAGTGGCGCTGTGTACGAACAATGACGATTCTGTTCCGTGTCCAGGCGAATCCTCACGCATAGGAGCTGCTGGTGGCGGCATCGCCATTCTGTCGGCTTCTGCTGCGTTAGTGACTTCCATCGTGCCATCTCTAGCTTCGCCATGATCCTCATCCTCGTCATCAGCTTCGTCGTCGCTGATATCAATGGTCTCGATATTGTCAGCAGCAACAGCATCGTCTCCTCCACCACCACCATCATCATCATCATCAGAGCTGTCGTCAGGATTGCTCTCATCATCTGAATCCTCACTGCCGTTCTCAGTTTCACTGTCATCCTCACTGCCAAGCTCAGTATCTTCATCGTCTTCATCATCTTCATCATCAGAACCATGGACAATGATGGGATCATCCACAGAACTCTGGAGTAGTGGATACAAGTCAGGCGGTGGAGTGAGGAGCCCCGTAGGCCGATTGACGAATGCCTCAAGTCTCGCAGCGAGCGTGGCACTGGGACGACACCCTTCCATTACGGGTGCCAAGTAGCGGATTTGAGAGAAGTGATCATCGTGGTGCGATTTCTCTCGACGCACACAATTGTTGATATCCTGAACAAAAGTCCAATCACGGACTGGTACCCTGGTCTCCCCCTCTTTGAGCCATTTATCGTAGTCCCAGAAGGTGACTTCTTTCATACCACGAAGGCAATAGACGTAGTCTAGCCCCTGGGCGATACGCAATGCGCGGAAGAGCCGATAGTTTGGCTGCTTTCGTGTGAGTTTTTCCATGTGCTCGATCATGTCCCGGGGCTCATGCTTGCGCCGCATGTATTCCTTCGAAGACTCTGGTATGTGAACCGCCATTGTCTTCAGACGACAGGCCGCAGTGAGGTAAGCCAAGTCATGGGTTCTGCGAGACGTATACTTGCCCTTACTGTCAACCTCATATGTCAGTCTTTGGGCGCCCATCCAAAGAAGCTCGACGTGCTGCACAATTTGGAGTTTACACTTAATGTTTCTCGTAAAGCGACCCTATTCGCCAACGGAAGAGAAAGCAAAGGTGTTCATCCCATAGAATAGATGGGAACCGATCGCATTCCAGGCTTTGCATACCAGGAGAGGAGCAAGAAGTCTCTGGGGATGAATAGTACCGAATGTCAGAGAGACAGGCTCCCTTCCAATGTGAAACCGATGAAGGAGTGTCGTCTCGCCATTGCAGTTTCGATGCAATGATTCTGGCTCGTAGTAAGGATCGAGTCGAGACACAGCGTGAACAACGTCGTCGAAAACGAGAACATGACGAAAGATCTTGAGCTGGAGCTTTTTAGGAAGACTTTGGAAGCGAAACAGCCGAGTCTCTTCATCTTCTTCATCATCTGAGGGCTCGCAATCCCGTGGTGTAGGGGGAGGAGTACAGAAGTCGAAAGCATCAGAGTTTCCACTCTCCTCCTGACCCTCCGTCGGAGGAATCAGCTTCAGGTATGGATGTGTTTTTGGCGGTCTGTTTTCTCCGAAAGCCCACGACATGTTCTCTTCCTGACACGAGAGCTTGTAGATATCCCCCCAGGTTCCGTAGACGTTTTCAGGACTATTTGCGAGGAAGTCCTCGGCTGCGGTTGGCCATTCCTACGATCTGTCAGTAATCTGATATCATGAGATGTTGGAATGGATATGAGTGCATACTCTCTCAGTCTTCCGGCGGCTCGCAGCTGGTAGCACATGGCTTGGCCCCTGGATAAGGTACACCTGGGTGTCCTCTGGCAGCCTATTCCAGACGAGTCGAGGCAATGATGCTAACAAGTCAAGCTGTGGTTCGGGCTCTGGGAAATCGGCCAGTTCGTCCTCTGTGAGGAACTCTCGAAGAGCATCGTTCTCTTGGGCAAGTCTGTGGTTCTCCTCGGCATTCAGAGTATACACTACGTAGAATTCTTCGACTGCTTCCTCCAAAGCCGCGACCTGTCGATTGAGGAGTCTTACCCTGCCTCTGTTCAATTCTCTGCAGTCTAGCAGATCTGCTCTCTTTTCGAGGAAGCGTTGTCGATACTCGAGGTAGAACTGTGACAGCGCATTCCAGTCGTTCATGGGAATGCCGTCTTCTGCCAGAGCCACCATAAGCTCCGCATCAGGATCCTTATTTCGGAATCGCCATCTGTCTTCTTGCGTTTCATCATCGTCATTGAACGGATCATCAGTGTCGATGGCGTCCTCCAAAACGTCTTCATCGCCAACGCCGGACAAGGCGGACTCGTTGTCGGTGTCGGTGTCGTTGTCGGTGTCGTTGTCGGTGTCATTGTCGGTGTTGGTGTCGTTGTCGGTGTCGTTATCGGCGTCGTTGTCCTCAATCAATGGGACATGTATCGCATCCTCAGGATCTAACTCTAAATGATTCTCATCATTAGGGTTGAGATCGATGAAGTCTACCTCATCAGGGCCTTCGTCCGCCATGATGATGGTTGTTGTAGATGATGATGAAGGAAGAAAGAAGAAGAGAGATGAAAGAAGACGGAAGAAAGGGGGCTTTATATAGACAATCTGGAACGGATGATGAATCACTGTAGAAGAGGCCATAAGATGTTAGAAGAGATCGTGAAAGACAGGAGAGATTTAGGAGAAAGTTCAGGCTAGGAGAGAATAAAAGGAGGGCTAAGTTAGGGGAGAATGAGAGGATATCTAAGCTAGAAGAGAGGAAGAGGAGAAGAGGGGGCTTAAGTATAGAGAAGTCCGGAATTGGCGTTGCGATATAGATGATAGAGGTGGAGCTACGAGGAATCCAACCTGTGAAGTTCCGTGTAAGTCGGTAGCTGCGAGGAGATGAAAGTCAGGCTACTACGACACGGAGCGGACGATAAAGGGACATCCTATCAAACATGATATACATTAAAGCACCCCATGCGAGTTCTATGTTTAACAATCTATAAAAAAGATGCACTTGCGATGGTATATGAGAATCCTGATTCTGGCCAGGCAGTAACTATTGGCTTTATTTTTATTCAAATTCACCTTATATAAGAGCAACAAGTATGCTGTGGGAACTATAGATATACATCATGACTCGACTCAAGCTCTGTTCAATGCTGTAGCTAACATCGAAGCAAAACGCCTTGTTCTTGCTCCTCTACATCATCTGATCTGAATTGACAGGATGCGTAGGTAAGAATTAGACTCTAGCATGCTGTTCCAGAATTTGATTATCTCCAGAGACCGCCTAAATGTGGTTTGGTATCTTTCTATGCTCGTTTGACCTTATTCTCATTTTATAATCTAGTTCTTAAGGGCACTGGTAACAGGGTAGTGCCAGCTGCGGAAGGTATCCATAACAGTTGTGAACACGACCAAGAGGATACCACCTCCGGGACCAAGACGGAGAACCTGAGGAGATATTAGTACTTCGCACCCTCTTTCCGGTACGATGACTTACCTTGGGTAAGAAACCCTTGTACAGAGCACTGAAACCCTCCTCCTTGAGCACAGTTCCGACGGCGGGGAAAGCCCAGTTGTACTTGGGGACCAGGCCAGGGACCTTGGGGGTGTTTTGGATTCGGCTCTTGACGACATCCAGAGGAGTGTTGAGCATGGTTCCGAAAGTACCACCAACGGCACCAGAAATGAGATCGTTGGTGATCTGAGCCTTCTTGGTCTCAGCCTTGGGAAGCATTTGTCGGACCTGGAAAATGCAACCGAAGTAACCAGCGTTCCAGAGGATATGGCGCCATAGAGTACTCTCGAGACCCTGGTAAAGAGTGAGAGGGCCCTCGTTCTTGACGGTCTTTACGACACAGTCGACCATGCCGTTGTACTTTCCAGCAGAGGCCTTGTCTTGCAGGCGAATCTTGACGAGCTCAAAGGGAACAACAACGAAAGACTCGGTGGCACCAGCAGTGGCACCGGTGAGGACTGAAAGAGGCTGGTTCATCTTTTCCATGCCAAACATCTTTCGGTAGACCTTGCCCCATTCATCGTTGGCAGCGAACTTGGTAGCTCGCTTGGGAGCCTCCATGAGGATGGGGGCGGAGATACCACGGTAGAGTCGGGAGAAACTGGCGCATTTTGTTAGCTGCGAGCGCAATATCCAAGTGGTGAGCGCAAAGCGTACCCCTCCTGCTTGATGATCTTGCGGAAGCAGTCAAGCATGCCATTGTACTCAGCGGTGGCACCGGAACCAGTCTGCAGTTGGCTAATTGTTTAGTTAGCGATTGTATAGTATTTCGAAAAGCGCACGCGAGGTTGGTCATACACTCGGGTCTTGACAACGTCAAGAGGGTACCTGAGGTCTTGTTAGCTAAACTATCTTGAGCACGCGACAGAAGTGGTCTTACATCACCAGAATCTACAGCCAGCACAAAATTAGCAACGGCTCTCAACGGGATAAAACTTAGATGAGCATACCTCCGAGACACCAGCAATGGCGCCTATTCACCTCGAATTAGCCATTGACTCTGTGGGAAACGTTTTAAGGTTGAACGGGCGAACGGGGAGATATTCGTACCTGCGGCGAACTGGTACATGAAGGGGAGGGGCTGATCAGCAGACATTGCGGCGACTGTACTGGCGACCGGATGAAGAGGAGCAAAGACAGGAAGAATGAACAAGAAGACGAGGTTGAGTGGGGAGTTGTCGCGAGTTGACAGAAGAACAAGTCGAGTTGAGATTAGCTAACGGAAGGGAAGATGGCGAGCTCCGAGCGAAGGCCGGACCGGAGAGTGGAGGGATTTGTTTTTGGTGGTGCGTCTTTCGTCTTATCGGGTTTGGGCTTGGATGATAAGATTCCGTAAGTTTTGAATAGTGGAGATGAACGACAGGACTGTCAACGGCGTTAATTAGAACGATGCCGAATGGATCAATTGACTGTGGAGATGATGGACAGTCAAGACCTGGGGGAGGGGTCCTTTCTTGTCCTGTCCCGTTCCGTTCTGTCCTGCCCTTGTTCTGTGATCCTCGTTTTGGTAAGACGGCAGGTATCCGATCCATGGATATTTGCTTGAAAGTCTCCGATTCTTCTCCGACGCACAAGTTTAGGTGTGATCTATAATGTCTTGGCTGCACCTACTCGTCATTATCACAAATTCTAGAAAAGACAAAGAACGCTTTAAGCTTGTATACTCTTGTACAACTATCAACCTCATTACTGTTTGTGGTACATAGGCCAGACATTCGCCAGGATAAAGACTGCCCGGATGCCCAATGTCTGCCACTAGGCAAAGCTCTTATCCAGCCAGAATTAGCCTTCAAGCTGCTGTACCTGAGCAGCGGCGTCGAGGGGTCCCCTGTCCCTGACTACGGGTTACTCATGCCTGATAGGCTCTGTTAAAATATAAGAGTCCGCAAATGATGCACATGCGGCTCCACGTAGCTGGGACCTTTAGAAGCCAAGAGCATAGCTCTCCGGGCTATTTTCAGAGGTTCAACGATACTCTCAGAGGACTCATTACTGCCAAAACATGACATTAAAAAGGGCATAACAATAGATCAGAACACCGCAACTACTGCATTCCAACGTCTCATAAAGGAAGGAATTCGGAGACACAGTTGACCAGACGTTCTCGAATTGTTCCATTAAGCTGTTCTTGGTGTAGAATAACCGCGGAAACTTACCATTTAGAATAGTTTACCGGCTCGAGAGCGTCTCTCTTTTAAGATCTCGAACCATCTTACCGCTGTCAAGAATACTGATAGAATATCACAATTCGACACACAGCTTCCTGAAGAGAGTTGTGCATCGTTCGTAGTAGGTAGCTGAGCATAAACATCCTTGATTCCTTTACCCCACGATTCCGATCACCGTGCACCGGTCTCCATCCCGTCGACCGAGCGGATCGGGCACTTTGACCGGTGATGGACAAGATGAGATAACCCTGACAGTACCATACCAGCTATAGTCTAGGTCGAATCGCCAGTATACAGAGTACCTGCTGTTATAAGCCAAGACCATCCGTAGAGCCGTAGTTCGACTGGTTTTTTTCAGAGATCTGAAAGGACGGAGGGGAATTGCGCATCTTTCAAAAACACCCGATGCTATTCATTTCAGCCCTCGGTTCCCGCAAACCCAGTAACAGACATCAAAAGACATAATTTTCCCGAGTATTATCTGTGCTGGCTTTTCCCTCCGATGGATATGGTAGGAGGCCCAATTCGAAACAGCTGATAAACCATGCCGCATCATGGCCACGGGTATCCGGAGATGATGCATGTAACCCGATGCGTTAGTCCGTACATCCCCGAGAGAGAAGCACGATTTACTCGATACATGGCTTTGAATATCTTTCTTACCCAAGAGGACTCAGCATATATCAAGTCGTTGCCATGTTTCTCTGACTTGCGATGGGGTACTGAAGTACCTGAGTAACTAAAAGGCTCACAAAACTTGGTGTGTGCAGCAAAGGAGCATCGATCTTTGATACTTCCTAGTGTCTTGGGTAAGCCGCAAGAGACAAGTGGTTGTTCTGCCAGACACGCACAATACCGGTGACAAGAACCATGAGCGACAAATGAAAGGCATTTATCGAAGCCATGTGGTGAAGCCTCAGATTATTGTAGAGGTTTGAGCTGCACACCTTGAAGAGAAGAACCATCATTGGCTCAATCTCAAGACATTGATTGCATGCAGTTGCATGGCGGGGTAGGCCCTGTCTCTATTGGGGCACGGCACGTTTTTTGGGGCACGTTCATGGAAGGTTCTAAGGCGGGCACTTGCTGACGCGCACAATTGGCCCCAGGGCTCGCTATCCGTACCTCGAATAGAGTCTTAAAGTAGGTCGTTTATGACATCGCATCTTTACCCTTTTAAACCGATAGATCCGATTCTTCCTCATCATTTCGGCTCATCAAAGACGGCTCTAACTGCTACACATTATCGAACAACTTTTTAATCGAAGAATCGCGACCCGAAACGAAGCACAACCGATCAGTACCCCTTTCTGCTTTACCCCGTCGCCCATCAAATCCACACTCGGTGGCAACTTACACCAAAGACAATTGTCGCAATTTATCTTGCGCCAACAGTATCACATCCCAAATTTATTGGAGCTTGTCACTACTTCAAGCTCTCCTGCGCTTCAAATTGCACCTTTAAACAAGCCGTGACCCATCGAGAGTCACAGCGAGGTGCCTTTCGCGCCCGGGAGAGTCTGCTTGTCCTGTCCCCTGCCCATGAGTCACTTACTGTGGAAATATTACTGGGAAAATGATGTCGACCGATTTCGGCGTCTGCTGGCCCCAACCAGCTACAATGCTCAGTCCGTTTCAAAGAGTCCCGCGGTAGGAGGATCAGGTAGCTTTTTTGGAGGAAGCCCTGGTCTTCCTGGGACTTCTCCACGGCCTGCAGCGAAGCAACGGCGTGCATCTGGCCATCCACAGACACCGGGCAAACCAAGGGATAACAACACGCATCTTGGACGAACCGAAGTCAACAGCCGCGATCATGCTGGACTTACAGTCCTTCTCCGTGCCGCCTCCTCTACCGACCCAAGCGCCCACGAATTTGTCCGAGCCCTTATCGAGCACCCCGCGATCGACCTTTATGTCCAAGATCCTGAGAGTGGTTGGAATGCCCTCCATCGATCTCTATATGCTGGAAACATTTCAATCGCACGCTTGCTGTTGGAACAGGAACGAGTCGACTTGACGAGCCATAATTTGAATGCTGTGAACAAAGTAGGTCTTTTAATTAAGACCAAAGACCATGAGGGCAATAGTCCTTTTGACGTTTACAACTCGACGATCGCCGCAAGGTCGTTGAAGAGCATGGAAGATGGAAACAGCTCTGATAGTGATGCTGAAAGCATTGACAGTGGGGGCGATGACTTCCATACGTGAGCAGCAATAGTGGTTTTCTTTGTTGGGTTTGACTAATTATTGTCCTAGCATGGTAAAAGCTTCGCATGGGTTGAAAAAATCGATCGATGGCGATGAGCTTTTTGTTTTTGGCAGTAATAAGAATCGGTCTCTTGGAGTTGGAGATGAAGATGATCGTCAGTATCCTGACCGGATTCACCTCTCCAGACCCGACCTTCTTGTGCACCGATTCTATCATTCTCATTTGGAAGACCAGGATGTCGAGGCGCCATCTTCACTTAATTTGGATGAGATACCGACTTTGGTCAGGAACCGTCCTATTATCATTCAAGATGTGTGCATGTCCAAACTGCATAGCGCCATTTTGACCACCGATTCGGTATCGAATCTGTATATTTGCGGTGTTGGTCGTGGAGGTCGACTTGGATTAGGAGACGAGAACACACAGTTCAAATTTGTCCCTGTTCAAGGCCCATTCTTGGATAAGAAAATTCACCAAGTGGCGCTGGGCCAGAACCATACAATGGCTGTCGTTGACAATGGAGAACTCTGGACATGGGGCCTTAATTCTGCTTCGCAGCTTGGGTATGCTCTACCTGCCCCGTTGAAGGTAGATGAGGAGCCCATGAGCCTTACCCCACGCCAAGTCTTTGGGTCTCTCAAGAAGGAAATCGTTCTAGGGGTTGCTGCCTCTGCAAACCATTCAGTCGCCCACACAGGAGCATCTCTGTTTACTTGGGGCCGGAATGTAGGACAGCTCGCTCTGATGGACGCTGATTCAAGATCTCTCGACATCCAACATACCCCCCGGAAAGTTGCTGCTTCACTTTTGGCGGCCCCGATTGAGATGGTATCCGCTATTGACAAAGCTACGATATGTCTGCTGTCCAACCATACTGTCTGGGTCTTTAGCCACTATGGTTATAATTTGGTGAAATTCCCGTTCCCCGATGTCTTTGCAAACAACATCACCATGACACGCTACGAGTCAGGAGGTCGAAGGGAGATCGATTTTATTACTGCGGGTGGTGAAACAATAGCGGCGGTAACTGCTCGCGGAGACCTTTTTACACTGCATCTCAACGAGAAGGGGGACTTAAGCCAATCTGTTGCTTCTACCACTAACCCCGTCAAAATTAAAAATGCGCTAACGCAGCCGCAATGTATCTGGGACTCCCGCAAGGACGGCGTTGCGTCTGTTGGAGTCGGAGAAGATGGCTCAGTCATCATCTGTACAGAGTCAGGGGCTGTGTGGAACCGAGTCAAACGCACCAAAGGCAAGCTGACTGGGTTTTCTGGATCGAACGGTATAAAACGCAAAGATGTCAAGTTCCAACGAGTGCCGTACATTACCAACTGTGTGGCTGTTCGAAGTTCCATTTTTGGTGCCTTTGCAGCTATCAGAAAGGACAGCAAGGTCATGGCACAGGAGATTGTAATTGGTGATAAGTCGCTTCGCGACGACATCGGTTCTTTACTTTGCCTCAATGACTTCGAGGCCTCGCAACACCAGAAGACTCGAAAAGTGTGGGAAGCAGCTATAAACAGAGAAAGACGTGACCCTGTTACCTACAAAATTCTCCGGTCAGCCGATATTGAGGCAGACTTGCAACGTTGGCTGGATATGAATTCCTTCCAGTACGACGACATGAATATGGCAATATGCTCATCGTCCTTGCCTGATATAAAAATACCAGTTCACAGCTGGGTTCTTGCAGGAAGGAGTTCGGTTTTACGGCACGGGCTTTCGGAATTGCGTGACAGAGGGTCAACGTTGAGCACAGATTCGTTCCGCATCGAGGTTGTTGACGATAGGCCCTTGTTGACCCTTTTTGAAGTTGACATCTACACCGTCCTCAACGTTGTGGTTCATGCCTATCAGGACAGGTTCGTTCCTGTATGGAAGTACACGCGCGAGGCACCTTCACTTGCGTCCCGGTTCCGACATGTTCGGACAGAATTGATGAAAATCGCCACCCATCTTGCTTTGCCCAAATTGGAAGCAGCAGTTCGTTTGCAGACAGGTGGTGTCGAAGACTCTCTTGATGAGGATTTCAAACAAGCAATTTCTGACTCTTCATTTTTCGACGATGGCGACATCATTATTGAGTTGGATGGAGAAGACGTCATGGTTCACAGCCAGCTATTGTGTCAACGGTGCCCCTTTTTCGAGGGCATGTTCAATGGACGATCTCAAGGCCAGTGGCTCGCTGGACGCCGTGATGGTATGGACACTGCGGAAAGAATCAGGGTTGATCTCAATCATGTCGACCCTATGACATTCCACTATGTCATGTCCTTCATCTATGCGGATGTTGGGCAAGAGCTTTTCGACAATGTCTCAATGTCTAACGTGGACGAGCTCTCGGAGCTTGTCCTTGACGTGATGGGCGTTGCAAACGAGTTGATGCTCGACAGGCTATCTCAAGTTTGTCAAGCGCTCATAGGCAAGTTTGTAACAACAAGAAATATTTCGAATTTGCTCAATGAGATCAGTCCATGTTCCATCACGGAATTCAAGGATACTGGTCTCGAATACATCTGTCTCCAGCTAGAATCAATGCTCGAAAACCATCTTCTCGATGATTTGGACGAGGATTTACTGCTCGAACTTGATGAGGTGGTTCGTGACAACCAACTTGCGCGATTCCCGTTTGTGCGCAGCGGAAGGGCGGAGCTCTTGCTTCACGAAAGCAACCCCGAGTTAGGTGCTGACATTGATGAGGAGCGCCAGACCAGGGTCAAAGAGATGGCCTACAAAACAACTCAGAGGGATGAAGAAAAGAAGTTATCATCGTCATTCAAGACGCGGATTGGAAGCTTGGATGAAGCAAGCCCCTTGCAGACCCCCGAGACAATTCGACGCAAGTCTAGAGGTGGGCGCAATGAGCCTTTTAGTCCTAGTTTACGGCCGAAGCAGTCACAGGCAGATATGATCTTTGACATGGAAGATGAGTATGGCTCTCTGTCTGCCAAGCCTCAGTCGCCTTCAAATGAAGCCTCCAAGCTTCGTTCGCCTCTAGATACAGACGATATTCCTCATCTTCCTGAAACATGGCGGAAATCGAAGGGCAAGGAGCATGCAAGCTCTGCGCATAGCCCAGCTCCCCTCGGCTTTTCTTTGTCTCCTGAATCTCAGCCATCCGAGCTAAGTAGCCTGAAGACACCAGGAGGTCGAGCTTCCAAGCCTGGAGTTCCTTGGTCTTCTTCCAAGTTGGCTACTTCCAAGTTAGATCTAAAACACATCATGTCAGAGGCGACCTCTACCTCGGCACTAACTACTGGGCTTGAAGCTCAGAGGATACAAGATGCGGCCACGAGCAAACCACAGACTAAGATATCACAAAAGGAAAGAAAGAGGCAGCTTCAGGCACTGGCGGCGGCGGAAGCTGCAGCGAAGGACGAGTCGACAAATCATGTGCCCTGGGAAACAGTTCCAGAAGGTAGCCGACCAGCTCCTTGGAAAGCAGCAAGCTCTGGACCCAAGACGTCTCTCAAGGAGGCCATGTCTGATGAATCAAATATGCCCAAAGGGGTATCTGCCAGCGCGAAACCTCTTGTCGCTTCAGAAACAAAGCCAAAATCGGCGACAAAACGCACTGCGTCACCCGACACGAGGTTTCCGGGACAGGGTCGAACCAACAGCTCCCCCGCAATTGTCGCTGGACCCTCGACAGATCAGCCTAGAAAGCCGCTGGTACCACACTCCAAGTCGTACATTACACCAGCACCCAAGGCGGAGGCAACGCTCGGGTTCAGTATGGCCGATATTATTGGTCAGCAGCAGCGCGAGCAAGAAGCTGTCAAGGAAGCTGTTGCGAAGCGGTCACTACAAGAGATCCAGCAAGAGCAAGCGTTCCAAGAATGGTGGGACCAGGAGAGTCGTAGAACACAAGAGGAGGAGACTCGACGGAAGCAGAAAGAAGTTCGAGAAAAAGACAACAAGGCATCAAAAAGGGGTCGACGAGGACGAGGTGGCAAGGCTAAGAGCACCGGTGAAGCGGTCGCGAACCCCGGACAAAGCAGCGCAAGCGGAGCCAGGGGCGGAGGGGCTACTGGCTCAAGCACTAGCAATCGGGGATCCAGCGGAGGACGAGGTGGAGGTGGAGTCGGAGGCAGTCGTGGCAGAGGAGGGAAAGGACGTGGCAATAAGACTCAGGCTGCATGATATGGCACCAGTGGTGTTGACCTTGAGGAGCATAGGACTCAACGAGACATGGTATAGGATAGGAACGACAAGTGGTGCCTGGAGGATGGGTCTGCTTCAGTGTATTTATTGGCACTTGGTTACAAAGCTAAGAATATCGTACATATGATCATCTCCCTTTTCAATAGAAGAATTTCCAAGAGGAAACCCAAAGCATTATGGTATGGTGCATAAAGGCGAAACAATATTGCGAAGTTTGAGATGTGCGGATTGTGTTGCCATGCTGCTTAAAGTTGTAGGCCAATGAGCTCAATCAATCATGTCTTTGTGGCACAAATATGCCATTATACCTCCATCAAGGTGATATATCCCATTGGCCATTTGTAGCTCTCAAGGTGCTGAATGTGTACATGCCACAACGTAAAGGTAAACTCCCATCCTTGCACACGATGCATTTGCGGGGGTGTTTGATCAAAGACGCAAAACGTTCCGGATCTACAAGGCTAGACTCGATAAAGAAGGCTATAGCAAACGCATATCAGAGGCATGGCAGAGATGTGCGATAGGTTTGATAACGAGTTGAGTTGTATTGTGGTCAGGCAGACGTCTATCTATTGAAGTGAGGCTAGGCAGCTTATCTCCAAAACCGGTGGGCTTATCTCTCTGTACTCTTTTGGGTTGTCTGCGGTGAATGTGAGCCTGTGAGGAGAGGGGAATGTCATGAGTCAACACCCGACTCGATGACTGGCATTGAGTTGTGACAGTCATCATGAGCCAACCAGAAGAGGAGCTGCCTAAATCTATAGTTCAATTCATTCATGGTTCAGTTACAGTTGCTCGAGGAACATGGAATACATATTGATGATGGATTGCACATGCTCTTCCCATTGGATTGCGTGATACAGAGGTAGTAATGAGCATACAAAGGTCTTGAAGAGAACCTTTGCGGGGACCGAGACCCTGAAATGGAAGAGCAAGCAGATTTGAGGCGCTTACTCTTACTCGTACATACTGGGGCTGCCCCAGAGCGATTCGAGGCAAACCCCTGTTGGTGTTGATCCGAGCTTGAGCCCCCCTCTATAGGCCGTTTGAGGTCCTTGGAGGTGCATTGATACGAATCGTTATCTTTTGTCTTGATACGTCTTGTATTGTGCAGTTGTATGTACTAAGGTCTGTCCATCCTTTATTGTCGGGTCACAGGACGCAGTGACAATCGACCGATTAGAGTCGTGCATCTTTTGAAATCGACAAGTTGCGGTAAATCTTGGATTAATCAAAGATTATCTCGACTTGACTTGGCCTCTGACTCGACTCAGGCGCATACATAACCTTAGGTACCATACCCCATGAGCCCTGTGACGTGAGGCTCTAGCCGATGACGACAGCCCCGGTCCCCCATCACGAGGTCCTGAGTGGTGACCTTGAGCCTAGCTCGGCCTGTCTTCCGCAGTAGGAGGTACCTTGGTAGTCTAGGTAGTTACTGTGTTGCAGTCTATCACTCTCGGCTCAAACGAAACAATCAAACTTCGGCACAGGCACTCTATTCATTACTCGTTGTTTCTGCAACTGTCCATACTGCAGCAGCCCGTTGCTTCATATTTTGTTGCCGGGCACAAATAAACAGACAAATACGATACACAAACAACTACGCTGCCGAGTGCCTTCTTAGTACTACCTACCGCTCCTGCGGGACTGTCTTGTCTTGTCCTGTACAGTGCTAGATCATCTTCTCTCACACCTCACCTCTCCCAGACCTATTACATCTATCGACAACAACCCCGGGAAGCTGCCTACCCAGTCCAGTCCAGTCCGACCCTGCCTGGGTTTTGCTTTTGCTTTTGCTTTTGCTTTTGCTTTTGCTTTTGCTTTTGCTTTTGCTTTTGCTTTTGCTTTTGCTTTTGCATTGCATTCACGTCCAATCTCACCGACAGCGACAACAGGTAGCCAACGGTCCAAGCTTCCTTCGTCGCCCTGTCCCTTTTTACACTTTACATCTTCATCTATCTGCATACAACCAATCATCCTCCGCTCCTACTTCCGATTCCAGAGGATAAGACTGCCGAAATCTGAGCCCATCATTCATCCATCGAGCCTCCCTTCTCTATCGATCGATCTATCTATAACGACATGAACCATGGATAAGCAGGTCTCCTGGCCGATCAAGATCCCCATACGTTCGTGATCAATCCGATAGCAGACAACCAACACCAGTATACTTTGTGCGCACGAACACGATATACCATGCATCAGCAACCCCGTGCCCCAGCCAGGGTATCTTCCCCAGGCGCAACAGGCCAGCCGAATCTGCCATCTCGATCCAACAGTACCCGAGAAGCTGTCTTGGGCTCTCGCCCTCGCGCCGGCTCGAATATTGCCGGCAGAGATGCCCCAAACTCACCTTCCCTTGAGAGCCCACCAACACCGGCACCTCCTGCTGATTCTGTGCGGAAACTCGATCAGATAATACAGGTATGAGTTGGATGGCATGGCTGTGCAGGCCTGCCGAATAGCTTAATCCCATGGTTGCTGATACAATCCCATCTACAGAATTTCTACGCAAAGGCGGCTGTGCTTGTTCTCGACTCACGTATTAAATCCAAGCCTGCACGCGGCGCTAACGGCGCGCGGAAACCCAACAAATGGGTAAGTTTGCTGGCTATCCGTGTACCTTCAGTGGCTGATTAGTGAACAGTTCCAAATCGAGACAGATGAGATTGACGACTTTAGAGATGAACTCAAGATCTGGAAGAATTGTGGTAGCCTCGATAACCTCCCTCCTCCAATGGTTATCGAGGTATATCTTGATGCCTCTCGATTAAAGGACAGCCAGAGTCTCGTCATTGTCGATGAGAACGGTAAAAGATGGGATGTAATGGAACAGTTGAATTCGTATGCATCCTCCACCGACAGCTCCGGCGCATCACGGAGAAACAACGAGGTTGTCATCGAAAGATGGCAAGTTGAGCTGAAGCACTCAGGCATGACATCCGCCGACTTTGGCCCAATATTGCCGACTGTGTACAAGAAGGCCATTGTCTTCTTCCGGTCACTATTCATCACAACACGATTGCTCCCAGCATGGAAATTTGCCAGCCAAGGAGCTGCTAAAAACTCACATCCGGCTCTCATTCCCCGATGTCGAATACGTCTATCTCAGCCTGAACGCCCACGTTATGATCAACTGCGCCTTCCCATTGATGGAAGGCCAGATCCAGTGACGGAGTATGTGTTTGGAGACCTGGAGGTGCCTGTTGGTCGATTGAGCACAGTTGTCACATATCGCAGTGACTGCAACTTTCGTGTGGATGATTCTGAGGCTCTACTGAGCTCTCGCTTTATGGGTGTGGATGAGAATTTCTTCAGACCCTCCCTTCCTCAACAGCATGACACGTCGAGAGCAACTGCGGCTGAGGTGGGATCGCTCCGTGATCACAGATCACGACCAAATCTGAGTGATATCCAGCAAGCTTATGGGAGTCTATCAACGTTCCACGGGAACGTTCCCATAGGGACCAGCCCGATCTCGGCTCTGAGATCAGTGCGACAACCGGGATCCGACACAAGCTCACCCCCAGGATCTATTCCAGCACAAAACGATGTAGATGGTCCAAGCTCTCTGCCGGTCCGCCAAGGTACAGCACGACCGGCGTTACCAACTTTCGAGGGCTTAGGTAGAAGGCCCTCGGTGTCGTTTCAGCCTTTTAAGGCGGGCTCACTTTCTGGTTCACCCGTTCCTAGACAACTCGATGCTGAACCTGCTTCCCCTCAATCTTTGACGCGACCAGGCATCCCTTCACTTAGACAGGCGGGTAATCGTACATCTCTCACTGCCGGTATGCCAGCTTCTCTGCGAGGCGGCCCACCTACATCGTCGGGAGAAACTGCAGTTCCAGGCTCTCCTCGACCCACGTCAACTAGTCGTTATAGTAGCAGTTTCACCCACCGCCGTGGACGCCTCTCGTTTGGAGGCGCTAGCAGAGCCGGAGACGATGAGCAGGGAAGTAGTGGAAGACAGAGCTTGGCTTCGTCGGTGGCACAGCCAGGGTCTGGATTGCTTGCTGAGGTGGCAGGTACCAGCTCTGATTCCCTCCGAGACGACAGTGAACAACTTGAAGACTTCATTAAGGCCTTGGATAGCAAGAAAACCTTACAGAGTTTCAAGACTTCAACAACGGGCGAATCCGCGACGAATAAGACTGTAGCGCAACTATCTCGCTTTCATATGATGAGGGACTCAAACAACGCACTTACGGAGTCGATGACATCGTCCGTGCAAATGCAGAGATCGTCAAGCTCCTCCAGTAGGCAGTTGGCAAGCGTGCCTGGAATGACCGCACCAGCTTCTGTGTCTGCATCGTCATCTCCTGGTAAACCACTTTCACCTCACACACCTCATACGCCAGCGATTCCGTCTAGATTGAGCGAGAATTCAATTATTGATTATACTGGCCAAGGACGGATCACTTCGCGTCAAGGACGAACATCCGATAACGCCCAGCCAGGGACTATCAGAGAAAACACAATTACGCAGGACGGTACAACGGCGATTGATATCCCTCTTTCGCCACGACTTGCGACTTACCAGCGACGAGCGAGCTCCGTTGCGCTACAAAATCGGTCAATGGCTGATGATGATGATACAGACTCAGCTTTTGCACACCGAAGTATCAGCTTAGGTGCTGATGACAGAGAGCCGCCTACGTTGAGCATTCTACTTGGCAGACAAATGCAACTTGAGGAAGAATCTACACAAAGGCCATCAGACAGCCTTGAGCCAGCTACCGATGTCGGGAGTGCGGAGACGCCAGATATGTTGCGACAAGGACTCTCGGAAGAGAATCCGCCTGAGGGTTTGATCCCGGCAGCGACGTCCAGCTCACCATTTGGGCGCCGTCGATATATGGGCATGGCCTCACACAGACAAACCCCACCGCAGTCATCGCGAGGTAGCTTCAATGGATCTCTCAATAGGCAGGTCCGGGCTGATGATGACTCGGTCAACGAGGAGCCCTTGGTTTTTGATCTCTCGGAAATGGATGCACAGGGCCGACGAAGTATCGAAGAGGCGCGTAGTGGCGCACCTGGAGGGCCAAACATTGGACCTGATAGGGGAGGATATGAAAGCCGTAGCGCTTCAAGACGGGGTTGGTAAGAACGACATGTTGACCTATGCATGTGCGTTTTGGATACACTGCGATGCAAACACAGCATTCATTTGGCAGCGAATAATGGACAGAGATCCATGACTTGATTAGAATTATTTGTTTCGTTTCAAAGGCACTGGAGTTGCCGGCAGTATGGCGCATTGGTTGCCTGATGGAAGGACACAGTAGATTGCCATGAATGGAATGAGCGGCGTAACATGGACATGTATAAATTATTATGGGTTTATAGCGGCGTGTGTAGTGTATGTAGCTAGCGAGAGGCATCCCTTTTCCCGACAAGGGCCAAAGGCATTTGCAGCGTTGAATATTACACTTGAGTAAAATGTGTTTGTCGTGAATCTGCGATCCAAACTGTAAGTGTTTATGATGATACCCAATCCAAGGGACCGCGCCACGTAAGGACGTCACCAAATGTGATGAGGACGCGCAACTGGCCGCGAAATTGTAGGCATACAAAGAATGGACAGCCGTGAAGGTTATTCTACAGTACCTAGTACTGCTAATACCGCAAATTACATCGTTTTTGGTGTTTTTAGAGGTCACGTTCAGAGTCTCCCAAGTTTCATAAGATTGAGATCTCGATAAGCTTGATCTTTTAAAGTCAGATGAGAGCCAAGGAATCAATCGTGATACAGTTGTTGATCACTCTCAGATAGAGGTTGGCTGTGTAGGTATGTATGTGTGGCGCACGCGTGTCCTCTAGCCACATGAACCTGGACAAGTACAGGGGAGCTTCAAGGCCATGGTAACCCAACCTAGCTCAGCCCCGCTGCTTCCTTCGCCGCTTGTTCGTCATCAGTGGTAAAGAAGCTGTGAAGGATGCCTGTTTAAACTCTCGTTTACCTTCACTTGCTTTGTCTACAACTTTCCACAAACTTATTAGTCAGGTGAAATAAACAACAGGCAATACTTACAAAGACGCCTACGACGTACGATAACTGCCTTCTCAGGTACCTACCTCAATCTACCAGATCGGTTCAAGTGACGTGCTTGTGGAGTGCGACGGCCGACGTAACCCAGGGTCTTGGTACGGGACATCTTCATCTCGCATCACTGTCACCAACATATTCCCACCCTCAACTGTAACTTTGTCGCTTCAGTTGACCCCCTTCTTCCTGCCATACGATCGATATCCGGCCAACAAATACCCCACGCGCCGCTACCGCGTTGACATTGCTTCCCCGCTGCCTATCGACAACTGATACCCAACTCACCCACCATGTTCCGAGCCTCAGCAGCAGGTCCCTACGACGATGTCGTCAGTACGTTATATCTCCCTCATTATTGCCAATCCGAGGGAGCGGGCTTCTTTCAGTCGGCGCTCGTTCCTATGTGTCTGTTCGTGCGACTAACCCTAGCATAGCCAAGGCCACCGACGAGAACCTCACATCCGAAGATTGGGGTGCCATTATCGAGGTCTGCGATAAAGTAAGCAACGACCAAAATGGCCCCAAGGAGGCTGTCCAGAGTATCATCAGACGTCTCGCGCATCGCAATGCAAACGTCCAGCTATACACTCTTGAGGTACGATAGAGTCCTGCTTTCTGTAATCACTAGTTCACCTACTAACCCCGAACCAGCTTGCGCATGCGCTCGCCCAGAACTGTGGAAAGAACATGCATCGCGAACTCTCCAGCCGTGCTTTCACAGACGCCCTTCTTCGCCTGACGAACGACCGCAACACCCACACACAAGTCAAGTCAAAGATCATTGAGCACATGAAGAGTTGGACCGACATGTTCAACAACGACCCTGAGCTTGGTATCATGGGAGATGCCTACAACCGTGCCACACGAAGCAACCCGAACCTCCAGCCCCCAAGCGCTCCTCAAAAACAGGGTCTCACTGACGTCGATCGCCAGAAGGAGGAGGAGGAGCTGCAAATGGCGCTCACACTTAGTCTTCAAGAAGAGGAACGCAAGAAGACTGCTGCCACCAGTCCAGGAGTGCAAGCCGGCCCTAGCAACCAGACAGAGAGTCCTGCTCCTGCCCCGCCAGCCGGCACCACAGCCGCTACAGTGAGCCGAGTACGTGCTCTCTTCGACTTTGCGCCCTCTGAGCCTGGCGAGCTTGAATTCAAGAAGGGTGACGTGATTGCTGTTCTTGAGAGCGTCTACAAGGATTGGTGGCGAGGCTCTCTCAGGGGCAAGACCGGTATCTTTCCACTCAACTACGTCGAGAAGCTTACCGATCCTACTGCGGATGAGCTGCAGCGCGAGGCTCAGATGGAGGCCGAGGTGTTTGCTGAAATCAAGAACGTTGAGAAACTTCTCACACTGCTCAGCACCTCCAACACGGCGCCCAGAGAAGAGGATAACGAGGAGATTTCCGTATGCTTCGACTGTTGCGCATGAGTGGAGAAACCGAGCTAACATGATTTCTAGAAGCTGTATCACCAGACACTTGCCATTCGACCAAAACTCATCAAATTGATCGAAAAGTATTCTCAGAAGAAAGGTTAGTTGTAGTTGATATGAGATTGTTGCTCATACGACACGCAGCTAACGATAGATAGACGACTTCACACAATTGAATGAAAAGTTCATCAAAGCTCGACGAGACTACGAGGCTTTGTTGGAGTCTTCTATGGCCCATCCTCCTCAGCACAACTACCAACAGTATGCCATGCGCCCAGCTCCTGGACAAGGTTATCCTCAAGCTGGCGGATATCCTCCCCAAGGAGCACCGCCTCAGGATCCGTTACGGTACTACACACCTGGCCCTGGAGGTTAGTAACTTTTCTGAAAATCGGCATACAAACCTCATTCTAACCCTCTCTTAGAGCAGCCTCCATACCAGGCCTCATCCCCTCCCCCTAACTTCCAGAACCAACCACAAGGTCAACCAGCTCCTTTCTACGTAGCAGGAGCTGAAGTGCCCGCTGGCTCGCAACCCTATCCTCCTAGAAATGAATCTCCTTCCAACGGCAAACAGCCCGCCCCTATCAACACATCGACACCTGGCCCGAACTTCAACCCTTACAATCAATCTCACAGCAACAACCCGTATGGTCAAGCGCCCATGGGAGGTCGACCTGGAAGCACGTATGGAGCCCAAGAGCTGGCCACTTCTGTTTACGACTCACCTATCGCGACTAACAACCCACAACCGCTTGCTCCATCTGCTACGTTCTCTAGCTCAGTGTATTCTCCTGAAGAACCCAATGAGAACGCCACTGCACCACCTGCTGGCCCCTACGGTGGTCATCAACAACAGCCACAGCAATACCAGAGCTACAACCCTTCACAAGCTCCCCCTATGCCCACAGGCTCAGCCCCTCCTCCGCCTCAGAGTGTCATGACCCCTCCCCCTCTGCAACCTGGAAATGCTGCCGGATATGATGCTCGACACGGTCTTCCCAGCCAAAGCGGCGGTGGTGGACAGAACCAGTACAAGCCATATGTCCCTCCTAGTGACGGTCCCTCTGCTCCAGCACCAGACAGTTACTACCAAAGTGGTGGGGTTTATTAGAGACGCGGCCGCCCATGAAGGATAGTCGACTTTTACGATAGCTTTCAATAACCAGCCTTGCACTTTTTTACTGCTATGAGCTTTTCTATTCCACTTGTTGGTAATTCATGCAACGTGTAACTACATGCTTTTCTTTCAATCAGCTGGAGATGGTGAACTTTGCTATTTGTTTGGGATACCAGGGTTGGAGTGAGGTCAAACCGCAACAGGCCCATAAGATACCTAGGTAGATAGTAGGAAATGTATCTTTTGTACGGAGTAAAGTCTTGAATTATGTCATTATTTACATGGTTAATTAAGCTCAGTAGTAACTTGTACAGATCCGGACTATATCTCCCTATTGGTAAATAGCCGTTCCGTTTGACAACCTGAAACCTTGGCCGTCACGCCCCTGTAACAGTCCCTTTTTTGGTCGCCTCCCGACTCCATTTCCCCCCGTCTCGATTTTCCCTTTCTCCTCTTCTTTCCTGTTCTTCTAAACTTTACCAAAAATAAATTAATTCAACTTCTTTCGAAAAAGCCCTTGTCGGTCATATTTTTAATTCAAACTCTTCTTCTCTTGTGTTTCAGCTGGTTCTGTAACTTCAAGCGTCTTTCTCTCTTTTCCCCACATATTCATCAGTCTATCTCTCTATCTCTTGAGTACCGCTTCAAAATATCACGCCACTGTGTATTAAACATCGTCACAATGAAGACTACAATCTTTGTCACGCTTCTTTCTGCTGCTGCGTCTCTCGTCAGCGCTGGAATCGTCGTTACACCTGTGTTCTTTGATCAGATTGTTGAGAAGATCTCTGGTGATTGTCCCTTCGGTGTTGTTACGCCTCAGGGCTGCGGGTAAGTTATTTACTTTCCATGTCTGGCTTCTTATCGTGATACTAACTCTTCAACAGTCGTCAGCGTGGTTAGAGGGTCGCGGTTACAGATGGAAAGAAAGTATTGG
Source organism: Fusarium sambucinum (assembly GCF_050947815.1). NCBI lineage: Eukaryota > Fungi > Ascomycota > Sordariomycetes > Hypocreales > Nectriaceae > Fusarium > Fusarium sambucinum. Next base: position 7,650,260 of record NC_139293.1, on the reverse strand, counting down.
GTTTTGGTTATGGGATAGACCCAAGTCTAGGGAACTGTTCAACTTGGTCGTACCATTCTTTGATGAACGGAGAAATAATACCATTCAAGCGTGTCTTTTGATTTACAGCACAGACAAAGAACTTTGTGACGTTCTGGCAATACTATAGTAAATATATTCAACATTCAATCAAGTCTCTTCTCTCAGGATTCTTCACCAAAGCTGAGGTGTTGCCCTACATACTTGTCGAACCTCAGTTCTTGTAACACAAACATCTTACCCAGACCTCTTCAATTATCAAATACTTTCTGTCTAAAAGTCCGACAACAAAGGTGATACAATCTCTAAGAAGAGTTTGCTATCATCACATGGACATTCCATGTGATGCAATACCGATGAGCAAGACTCTTGAATTGTCCATCCTGCCTACCAACGAGCCTTCACATGCCCCTCAACATTACCGGATGCCAAATACCAAGACTACGAACTAACTCTATTATATTCCAGACTCATCTCAGACAACCTCACTTCATGATAAATATTCTCCAGTTCACCTGACTCTCAAATTGCTCAACACCTGCCTCTGTCATGAAACTCTTGTGGTTTGAGTGGTGACATACTGGTTTCATATCAAGTCTGTAACGCGGTTTCTCCGATTACTGTTTTATTCACTCTCCGTTGTATTCAATGTCATCGTAGATTGTGAGAGAATTCTGATGAAGAGGCATTCACAGCACAATGCACAAGTAGTTTTAGCGTGACCGATTCTTATTCAACTAATAAACAACAAATCTTGAAGGGCATTCACCTCCAAGTCCTAATATCCTATCATCACATTGTCCATAGGCGGGCAGATGTAAACCCAAACCGTTCTAGCTAGCCATATACCCAAACTCCATCCTCATTAATCTTCTGGTCGAATATTGTAATATTTTTCGACTCAATAACCACCATTGGGTACTCACACCGAAAACCTCCAGGGCCGCGGTCAAGTAGAATGGCTCTGCCTGTGTCTCTATAAACTCATCATTGTCTTCATGCGTCCGCAGTTGTGCTGTTGGCAGCGCCATCTGCTGAAGCAGCTTGGAAGCCTCCGAAGCCACCGCGACCGCCGCCTCCGAAACGACCACCTCCGAAGCCGCCACCTCCACCTCCCTGACCCCCTTGGCCTCCGTTTTGATCACCACCCTGGGCTTGGTCACCACCCTGGGCCTGATCACCACCTTGGGCTTGATCACCACCCTGGGCCTGATCACCACCTTGGGCTTGATCACCACCCTGGGCCTGATCACCACCTTGGTTCTGATCGCCGCCCTGGTTCTGATCACCACCTTGGGCCTGGTCGCCGCCCTGGTTCTGATCACCACCTTGGGCCTGGTCGCCGCCCTGGTTCTGGTCGCCGCCCTGGTTCTGATCACCACCTTGGGCCTGGTCGCCGCCCTGATTCTGATCACCGCCTTGGTTCTGGTCGCCGCCTTGGTTCTGGTCACCACCTTGACCGTTGTTCTGGTCGCCTCCCTGGCCACCATTATTGTTGTCACCACCGTTGTTGCCTCCGTTGTTACCGCCGCCGCCGCCGCCGCCATTGCCTCCAACAGTGATACGGATACAATCGTCCTGAGCTCCTCGCTGAGCAACAGGCATGAGGACAGGCTGATGGTTGGATGCGGCAGACATACTGCAGATACGGTAGTTTCCATCAGGCAGACCACCTTCAACACTGGCAGTCAGGAGACCCTGGCCGTTACCGGCATCGTTGATACCCTTGAAAAAGGCAAAGACCTGAGGGTCCAGGGGCTGAGTAGGGTTCAAGTCATTGCCGGTATCCTGGACTGTGACGTGGGTGTGACCGATAATGTTACCACCACCATCAAGATCCTGAGGAGCTGAGTAGTAGGTGTTCGTCGCGTTGGTAAACGAGCCAGGCGCGAAGTTGATAAACTGCACCGAGATGTCAAAGTCCTGGTTGGCTTGGATGTTGTCACCGTTTTGAGGTGATGTGAAGACAGAGGAAACCATGTTGTTGGCTGAAGGGATCTTTCCCATAGCTGCATAAAGGGTTAATACAGGATGAGCAAGGAGGATATGCCACTACTTACGGATACCGTTACATGAGCCATCTCGGTTTTGCTCTCCGTTGGTGAGTGTTTGGCCGGAACAGAAGTTGATAAAGTTGTTGTCGTCTCTGTGGTCTGTTAATGCTCTGTGTTTATCTTCGGTGTTGCTGTTGATTGACTTACGTTGCCGAGGCTGCTTGCTCATCCGAACCAGGGTTGTTACCATCCTGCTGAGATCCGGTCTGTACGGCGTTGCCTTGGAGAGTGTTTCCACCACCGCCGCCGCCGCCGCCATTGTTGCCGCCGTTGTTGCCGCCGTTGTTACCGCCATTATTGCCTCCGTTGTTGCCTCCGTTGTTGCCGCCGTTGTTACCACCACCGAAACCGCCGCCGCCACCACCAAATTGCCGTCGTTGGAGAGCGCGAGCCAGGGGGTGTCTCTTTTGAACCACAGCAGCGTCTGCAATGACAGACATGCTCAAAAGAGCAACCATTACACCTTTCAACTGCATCTTGAATAATAGTATGCTGGTACTGACTTGTTGAAGGAAAGGGGATGATAGAAAAGCTGAAGGAGAATAAAGCGTTGTCTAAAAGTTTTCGAATGGTACCAGACCAATTCGAAATAAAGATAAAAGAATGGTCACTGACACGAAAATAATTTCAACTAGGGCCTCAAAGGAACGAATGGAAGAAAGGAGACTACCAGAGCTGAAGAGAGAGTAAGAAGATGGTTCGATTGTAGGACGGTGGAACGAGGGTTTAAAGCCTTGTGGAAAACTGGAGTTGTCATCTAGAGATGATATCGGAAACGAAGTTGCCGAGAAAGATGCTTGCTTCCATTATGACAATCCCAGACAATTCAACGTCTCGGGCTCGCACATCAGACCGGATGGAATTCTGGGCGGTCGAGGGGGGAGGGCTAGGCTCAGGGTCACAACTCCATGAGCAAGGTCGAGGCTGGAAGCAAACAATGACCTCTCGCTTGCTCGGTAAGGGCAGCCCTGGTAGAGCCAAGGGGTAGAGGCCAAGATGTAGCGATCAAACTTGATGAGAAACACCAAGAGAAAGCATCGCGGGACAGAGAGACAGCACTAGCTGTGTTTGAGAAACAGTGACGGGGGCATGAGACAGCGGCAAGAGTAGCAGACAAGGCGGAGTACTGCATGTAGTCATCCAGAACCGATAATGCCTGAGTTGAATAATCAATAGCAGGTACAGATAATGGTTCTCTTCCAGGTGGCTGATGGTTGGTGTGACAAGAGAATGTTAGTGAATCGTGAGCAGTCAGGGCATATTGGTTAGCGCTTGGCTGATCTTGGCGGGTGTACATAATGCCGAGAACTCGATAAATTCAAGATTCCAAAGCCAAGAGAGAAGGAGAAGGTGCTTCTGGTTGATGAGTCAACAATAAGGATGACATTCTGCTGCATGGTTGATGTTGGAAGCGTCTCAGCCCGTGCCTCCTTCCTTCCCTTTACGGAGTCTGCAACGGTGGGTGTGGCCAACCAGAGTGCTTCAATCGCTGTACCTGCAGCAGCTGCCAGGGGCGAGTCTTAGGGGTCACCGCTTCCAGGCACAGCACGTTTCGACCTCTGGAGCTTCGAAACCTTCAACGTTAAGCGCAAGTGTCGGAGAGTGTCCACTCTGTCACAGTAGTCCACTGTACCTGCCTAACTCTTGAGGTCCCTCTCTTGGAAACCGTCATCTATCAAGACAAGAGGCATTTTCAAATATCCATATCTTGTCGCAATTTGTAAAATCCTCCGGCATTGGCTTGGCTCAGTCATTTTCAACTGAATCTAATTACCAATTTTGTTTCAATCATTCAGCTGCAAACCGGGCCAAGCCATAGTGGACATATATCATGTTCACTGTATACTGTCATTCATCTCCATACCTAGTCGATATCAAAACATGCGTATAAACTTAACGAAAAAGAACAGGTCGGCTGAGTGATGGTCCGAAAACTGTAAAGGAAACTCACATCGATTATCTATCGATCGAATTCTATCTAAATCGTTGTCTACTAATAAGATTTGAAGATCTTCTTCGAGCCGGTTTTCGATGGCCAATATTCGTTGCAGAAATGTTGCAAGCGAGTAAGCGTCCACGAAAGACTCACATGAACGTTGCAGCCACGAGGTTGCATTAAACGGTGACCCTTGCACTGTAACTTGACCTGCGACAAGATACATGTATCACTATTCTTTAACTTAGTTTAAGCTTACTATTCCCATAAAAACTTCGTTTGTCTACCCCAATGTTCCAGTTTCATCCCGTTCTGTACTTTTGTAAAATCCCTTCAGCATAACAGCCGGGCTCGTTTTGTCTCAGGCTCAGAGTAACATTGAATAAACGAGCATGATTAAAGTGGGTTATATTCCATTGCCTATATGATGTCATGTTATAAATGTTCATATCCGTACATCCTCCGGTGGTTAGATTATTTTCATGCGTAATCTTGTGACAAAATATTATCGTTATTCCACAAAACCATAGTGCCAAGTCGGAGGTTTATAAATGTGCAGTTACATGCAAAACAACGTGCATCGTCTGAATGCATATGCTAACCAGAAAACAACTACCTTAGAGCTCCTCAGAAATCTGCTTCTGCTCGGCATCCTTGTAGGCCTCGACGATCTTGTCCAGCCACGCCGCCATTCTGTAACCGGCCTTGGCAACCTGCTCCTCTAGAACAGGGGCAGCCTTCTCAAAGTACTCGCCCCCAAGTTCCTGACCGACAATAGCTTCGGGTCCCTCGGGTAAAACTGTAGATCCATGTTAGATAAGGTGAAATACAAACTGTTACCGGGACGATCGCCTACCATGAGTGCAAACGAGTGCATTAGTCTCTCGGGACCAGGCAAGTGCCGTGTCAATGGGCTTCTCAAAGTCCAGGTCCTTCAACCAGGACTCCTTAGCCTCTGCATACTTCCCATCTGTGATCTCAACAGCAAGCTGGTTGGCCCATTTGTTGGCCAGCTTAGAAGGGTCGCCGTGAAGGCCACCCAGAAGTTTCTCGGCAATGGAGCTGTCCCAGACGTGGTGGAGGTTAAAATGTTTGCCATCAAAAATCACTGAAAGTCCATTACCTCCCTTTTCAACATCTTCGTTATGCAGAGGTTGGTGGAGATCACCGACAAAATGGACAACAAACTTGGCGGCCTGGTTGCGCCTCCAGAAGGGCAGCTCAGGCTCGATTGATTGCTGAGTATAATTGTGAAGGGCGGTGATGACACAACCATCGTCCTTGCAGTCGCGTTCATAGTCGACGTCACAATTGTGAGGCGGGCGGTCGTGAGCATCGATAAAGTGAAAGTTCTTGGAAAAGCGGCCCCAGTTCGTGTATCGGATTGAGTCTGCCCATGAAGCAATCTTGGCAAGATAGTCCTCCTCATCGTTATACAAAATATACTTGAAATGCGCTTCGGTTGTGTTGGCGACGAAGTGACCGGCAAGGTAAGCCGTGGTCATATGGCCAAGACCTGTAATCGTGAGCTTGGGATGAAGACTTGTTTCATGATGGGATGAACTCACTGCCCCAGGCAAGAGTTGCGGGCAAGTTGGCCAGCCCGAGAGCCAGTGCACCGCTAGAGAGCTTCATGATGATAGGGAGGAGGGTGTTATGAATGATGAGACGCTTATGGATAACGTGAATGCTAGACAGTGAAAGTTGATGTTGATGGTCACAGGATGAAGGAAACAAAACAAGACTAGAACTCGAAGAATGCGAGTGCAGATGTTTAAGCTAAATCAACTCTGAGCTTGAGAAAGAGGCGAGTTCTAGATCGGCCAAAGCGTTTAAAACTACAGAGCTGAACGCAAAGTGGTTGGCTGAGGTTGCCGTTGCGTACGCACGTTGCCTCAGTTTGGAGCATGATCAATCGTCTCTCATGAGCAGCTGTCAGGGGTCTAAGCTACCTACTATGGAACCTACCCCTAAGGGAATCAGAAAAATTGACCGCTGGTAGCATAAGAGACGAAATTAGTAGGTCACTTTATGCCCCTTATGCTATGGTTCTTAGACTACTTATTTTTATATCCTAAGACTTGGGATATCATTTTTTCTGCTACCCAGTAGCCTAACGCCTGCTAGGCTGCACGGCTGGGGGAAGGGCGGGACGGGGAGCCTGTAGCAGCAACTTAGGGCGAATCATGGGGAAGCATGTGTTGCTCCACGCGAAACACCAAAAGCGTGGCTGGGAAGGGAGATGGAGCTGGCTGGCTGAGCTGAAGTTGTGAATCTACCCTATATATAACTCAGTAATGACTGAAAACAGTTGAGTGGCTTTTGACTATTGGAACAACTTTAGTATATCCATCATGATGCTTTCCATCAGTTATGAGTAACTGTAGTTATTGTAACTGTGATTCAACATCGGTAGGTAGGTTTGTTATCGGAGGTGCCCGAGAGTCCCAGTATCTCACCTCTTTTCCTCTACTCACTCACAAAAAAAGACTCACGCGCCTTGGAATCCCCATATTTTAGCTCACAAGATCGTTCAGCCCAGTGCGTCACTGTTTACGATAAGCGCTCGTTCACTAGCCAATACACAATCAGCAGTTACCAAACGACAGTGATAAGACCTCCACTATCAAAACCGACAACGGACGGGATTCCCTTATCAGACAGGGCTGGCAGTGCCTTTTGCCTTGGATAACCGTTCTTTTTAGAGTAACTTTAGTTAACAACTAACTCCTTTTTGCTTCAGTTTCTCTTTTCTATCTTCTCATGTCTTCAGAGAGGTGAATAAAGTGTGACGAGAAACAAACGGTTCTGGATCTAAGCCCTTGGGTTCGACAAAACACGACCCTTGTTTTTGGAGCAAGATCTACACTTGTCTAGCTTATTTGCTTCGTACAGTGATAATTAGATCCCTGGTTTCGTTCTCTGTCGCTCGGTGCCCTCGTGATACCCACCTTTGTCGCACCACCTCCTCTTATTCTTGCTACTAACTTGGTCTTGGTCCCATACCTAGATCTGATTTCACCTCTTCCTCCGATCTTCTTCTTTCTTCTTACGTTCCAATCTTCACGGCCAGACGACGATTACCTTGTCATGCCTCTGTTGGCTTCAACCTCAATCGCCGCCGCGGCGCATGCGTTACCAGTCACATTAGCTCTGTCGGGTATCTTTGGCAGCATCAGTTTAACTTCTTGGATATGCCTTCTGGTACGTCCCTCATCCGCGCGTCTTTGCGTTACATTTTGCAGCTGCAATGGCAGTCGCATGCCTTTGACCCAGCTTGGCTAACAATGCCCTGCAGCTACCCCAATTGTTCGCCAACTACAAGGCCAAGAGTGCTGATGGCCTCAGCATGGCCTTCCTCATCGTCTGGCTTCTGGGCGACGTCACAAATCTCATCGGTGTGTTCCCATTGCGAAGCGCATTCCTGCATACATACCCCAAAACAAAATTTGCATCGAGACAAATACCATTATTACGCCATTTTCGACGCCCTTGTCAGAAAATTTGTTATCGGCTAGAAGTGGCTTGCGCCCACGCCAAACCTTCATACTTGCTAACTTTGTATCTTTAGGAGCCTTGTTCACCCGCCTAGCCCCCACCGCCGTTGCCCTGGCAGGCTACTTTTGTATTGCCGACATTGTCCTGATCGGCCAAGCTGTTTACTACAACGCCCTCAATGCCCGCCGAGCGAGTCGTCCTGAGGAAGCGAGACCAATTGACCCTTCGGAGGAATCGCCTCTCATCAACCGATCGCGCCGACGAAGCTCTTCTTTTGGCCTCCCGGGGTCTCAGCGACGCCATGCGACACATACCGAGTCCTCAATGGAGCCATTGAGGAAGATCGTGACCGGCGAAGACGACACCCCCGATAGCAGCCCTTGGGCCCACAACGCTCTGAGCCTGCTCGCTGTATACGTCATTGGATTCGCTGGCTGGTTTGTCTCATACAAGGTCGGTGCCTGGGAGAGTGGTGACCCCGGCACCCCCGATGCGCCTGAAGATGCGCAGACTGCAATTGAGCTTGCAGGACTCATTTTGGGATACATCAGTGCAGCTCTTTACCTCTGGTGCGTTTTTTCTTCACGACGGAAGCTTGATGGTCATACTAATGCTCTGTAGTGCCCGAATTCCCCAGATCCTCAAGAACCACCGAGAAAAGTCTTGCGAGGGTCAGTTTCAATTCTTCTCTTTCGAACGTAACATCAGCAGACTAACAATATATAGGTCTCGCATTGCTTTTCTTTATGCTATCTATGAGCGGAAACCTCACATATGGTGTCAGTCTGGTTGCCTACTCTCAAGACAAGAAGTATCTGCTCAATGCGCTTCCCTGGTTGCTTGGTTCTCTGGGTACCATTGCAGAGGATCTCATCATCTTCGCTCAATTCCGAATCTACTCCAACGTTGACCGAGAAAGTGCCGTTGAGCCCTAGTCGACAATTGACTATACGAACGACATGGCACCGAACTTAGAGAGTATAAGAAGTCGATTTTGGGGGGTCTAATGTGCATGAACTGGCGTTTCATTCATGTGTTTGACATCTATTGATTTAGTTACATGGCAGACAGGTCGAGATTGGGATAAATCCTCAGGATAGAGGTATATACGAGACATGGTACGGGTTTTCTCTTTGAATAAATTCAACAAATATTTCAATATGCTTCTGATGTCATTGGATCTTCTAGACATGACCCATCGTAAAAAACGCGGGCCTTGAATTAGATAACTCGACCCATGAATGAATATCCTCATACCATCCATAGTGGGGCAACGCCCACTAACGGCGAGTCGTCTCCGATGACGGGATAAATTTGGCGGGGTTCTTAATGGACTACTGTAACTTTAGACTCACTCGTCGTCAACACCAAAATTTAAAACCATCTGCAACCTCTCACCAGGCAGTGTGTGAATTGTCCTGGGCATTGTATCTTACGTTTCAAGCGCTTCTATACAACATATACCCATAATGACTTCTCAATTCCCTACCAAGAAGTGCGGTACGTCATCTACAGCCATTATTGCCCCTCTATCCGATTTCGCATCCAATGCTCTCATGCCACTTTTTATATCGCTGCCGTCAAATGATACAAGACTAATTGCTTCTTTCTATAGGTGTCCTCGGTGCCACTGGCTCTGTTGGCCAGCGCTTCATCCTTCTTCTCGCCCAGCACCCTTACCTCACCCTCCATGCCATTGGTGCCTCATCTCGATCTGCTGGCAAGAAGTACAAGGATGCTGTTCGATGGAAGCAGGCCTCTCCCATGGGCGACATCGCCGACATGGTCGTCAGAGAGTGCAAGGCTGAGGAGTTCCAGGACTGTGATGTTGTATTCAGTGGTCTTGACTCGGATGTCGCTGGTGATATTGGTATGCCTCCTCTTCATGTCTCATGATACATGCCCATTAACGACCCTCACAGAGATGGCTTTCATCAAGGCCGATATCCCCGTCTTCTCCAACGCAAAGAACTACCGCCGCGATCCTCTAGTACCTCTCGTCGTCCCCACCGTCAACCTCCCTCATCTCGACCTCATCCCCCACCAGCGTTCCGTCCACAAGCTCAACAAGGGCTTCCTCGTCTGCAACTCCAACTGCGCCGTCATTGGTCTCGTCGGCCCTTTCGCCGCCCTCCAGGCTGCCTTTGGCCCCATCTCTACCGTTTCAATCGTCACTCTTCAGGCCGTCTCCGGCGCCGGTTACCCTGGTGTTTCCAGCATGGACGTGATCGACAACATCGTCCCCTTCATCTCAGGCGAGGAGGATAAGCTTGAGACCGAAGCCCGCAAGATTCTCGGCCGTCTCGACGACAACGGTACTGCCTTTATTGAGCAAGAGGGACTTCGCGTCTCAGCCACCTGCAACAGAGTTCCCGTCATGGACGGCCACACTGCCTGTGTCAGCTTGAGCTTCGAGCGCAAGCCCTCTCCCTCAGCTGAAGAGGTTCGCAAGGCTCTGCGCGACTACAAGTGCGAGGCCCAGACCCTTGGCTGCCCTTCGGCACCTGAGCCTGCTATCAAGGTCTTTGGTGATGACGAGCCTGACCGTCCTCAGCCCCGTCTCGACCGCGACCTTGGCCGTGGCTACACTGTCAGCGTTGGCCGTGTACGTGAGGATGAGGCCGGTATCTTTGACATCAAGTTCACTGCTCTGAGCCACAATAGTAAGTCTATTACTCCGTCGTTCAAAAACTCGACTTATACTGATTGTTTTAGCCGTCATTGGTGCTGCTGGATCCTCGATATTGAACGCCGAGGCTGCTATCCTCAAGGGTTACATCTAAATAGCATCTGTGGGACAAGGGGAATTGCAAAAAGTTTATCAAATAGGACAAAAAATAGACAGGAGTATTCATTCGGAGTTTCATGTCTGACCACAAAATAACGGTCATGACAGTCGTAGGCCAACGGTCCAAAAGAAAGATAGGATGACTTGAAAAAGGGTGAGCGTGAGCAGTACTCATCCATCCGCCAGCACCGATTCAAATACAAGACGCGGTTTCTTGCACTTATGATGAGCATAGAAGTTTGATCTGGAATTGTGGTGGAGAAGCGATTTGAATATGCTAATGCTAATTATTCAAGATCGTCTGTGAAATACACACAGCCGCCGACCAAGGGTATACCTATCTATGCATTCCAGCGCAAGTGTCTTGACACCCATAAGGCGCATCCCAATAACTATAACCAAATTCATCCATGTGATCTAAGCTCCGTAATCCATGCTGTGCTCTGTATCCCAGTGCGCCAGCTGCCCATCCTGTTGCGCCAGCCAAATACAAGAAAACTCCAATGATTTCAAACAAAACTGTATCCTATGGCTTACTGACTGTTCCAGTAAGCAAACTGTGCGCAACATCATCATCAGCGGCTGCGATCCTCGGGAGAAGGAGATCTCGCTCTGGTGAAGCCGCTGGAGAAAATGCTCAGCCAACCATCACGGCTCCATCGCGAGGATCTGGGGTCGGACGAGTGCAAGCCCTGCTCAAGATCTGACTCTCGATCATCGTCACGTGCTCCGGAGCCTTCTGCAATAGTTCCTTCGTCGTCATCGTCTTCATCATCGCTTGCGTCGTCCCGATATGGTTCATAATGGGGCTCGGAAGATGAGCCGTGAGCAAGGGATCGAACAACATCACCCTTGCAAATAGGGCAAGTTCGCCGGCGGGTAGTCAACCAAGGGGTACTAAAGACAGTTAGCCATTGAGCATAGAGGGACAAAATATTCGGTACTTACATGCACTCGACGTGGAATTCGTGGCCGCATGGCAGACTCATCACTTGGCTTACACCGTCGACGTATTCTTCGAGACAGACGACACACTCGACTTGGCGTCCCATATACTTCTTCCATTCGGCAGAGAAACCACCTGAACCCTTTTCGCGCTCATTTTTTGTGTTGTTTTTAGTCGCGTTCGAGGGTGTTGGGATTGCTTCGCTAGGTGTTGATCGTGTTTCATCTGCAGGCGCACCAGATGAGCCTCTTGACCGAGGTCTTGCCCGCGAAGGAGACTCTTGGAGGAGAGGAGTGGTAGGCGTTGGTGCAGACGGTGAAGGCGCTCTCGGAGTAAGAGTTGGCGAAGGAGCGACTGTGTGAAACGTGCGGACGGGAAGACGTTCCACGACGGACTTGGGGGCTCTCCAACGTCTTCGGCGGATTCGAGCGCGAAGGATGAGAAGGGCGTATACGACAGTCAATGTGACCAGGGGACTGATGACCAGTACGAGAAGCGTATCGAAAAATGGGCTAGCATTACTCGTGGGCGTGATGGTGACCCAGAGACCATCGTGTGCGTCATCGTCGAGTTCGTCGGGGTTCTCGTAGCTGTCGCCGGATCGGTCAATGGTAAAATCGAGTGCGTTTTCTTCGTCTTCGGTCAAGAACTCGACGAGAATTTCTTCCTCATCTGGCTCAAAATCGTCGGCGTCCGTGTCGTGAAGGGAATGGGAAGCCTTGGGTGGAAGAATAGGCTTGTACTTTCTGAAAGTCGTCTCTTTTTCCAAATCATCGTAATTGTCCTCAGACAGAAGAGGACTTCGAACCTTCTTGGGCGATTCTCTAGCTGCCCTGTTCTTTCGGGTGACTGTCTTTCTGGAATATCTAACAGCTGTCTTTCGCTTTGTTGAGGCAGGCTTGGCTGATCGCTTTTTATGTTGAGCAGTACCAGCGGATCGTCTATCATGAGTTGAAGCGGTAATTGTGGACTTGACTGCATCTTTGCGATGTTTCTTGGACTTGGGGCCTCGTTGAACTCTTAAAACGGGGTTGCCCTGATTGTCTAGTGTATCTTCGATAAAGCTGCCGGGCTGTGTAAGTGCGGACAGCAGCTGTGCGGTGGTACGGGCAGTGAAAACAGAAGGAATTGTGACATTATCAACTTCGGGACCATGCGCAAACATTTGAATGAGAGGGCCCCCTTTCTGGTTATCGCCAACAATGACTGCGAGAGCGCCTCTTCGTTGTGCCCACATTACTTTGTCGAGAAAGCCGCAGCCGCCTCGCATGATGAGGGCGACCTTGCCGTCGATTTCGGAATGGTCGTACGTCGCAGAAACATGGCTAGAGGTGGTGTGACCATTACCAGCATTAGGGATGACGACCCGGCTTCGCTTGGCGCGCGCCGAAGAGCCTGACTTGATACCAGCAATGGAAGGGACAGCAGCCCTCAAAGCCTTATGTAAAGCAATTGCCTCGGCCCTCTCATTCCATCCTGGGACGTCGCTGCAGCCCAACTCGCCAGTGCCATGTATAAGTGCGTCTTCTGCAAAGCCGCTACCGACCCATAATTGACCACTTAGACCGTTGATGGCCAGTTTGGGCCCAAAAGCGGCGGGACGGGCGGCAAACGAAGTGCTGTTGTCGTCGGTCAAGCTGATAGCAGCATTTGGTGGGAATAGAGAGAATGGCGTATTATAGTACATGGAGTTCCAGACGGACTTGGGTGATTTTTCCGAGCTGTCGTTATTATCATTGTCATGATCGTCATGAGACCCTGAAGGCCTGTAGCTTGTATTTGTTGTTTTGGTCTTGGACTTCCTCCCAGCGGGGTAATCTGCGTAGGCGGATCGAAGCGAAGACGATATAGCTCGGCAGAAGAGTAGGAGAGAAACTGCGACGAAGAGTATAAGGACAAAAACGCGTGGAGGACGCATTTTGAATGGTAGTTAAGTACCTCCAAGACTGAATGGAGAGTAGAGGTAGCAGAAGGAAAAGGAAAGAATGGAAAGGGAAGTGAGAGGATAAGAGAGTAAAAAGGAAAGAGAGGAGAGAGGTTGGTTGGTTGGTGAGCTGAGGTGTGAGTGAGGTGACCTTGGGGTCAGTCGGAGATATACCAAAGACGTCACCTCGGGCCTAGACCGATCATCAGTTGATTACTGCAGTGTTGTCTGGTCTGGTCCAGTCTGGCAGTCTGGATGGAAATATCCGGATAAAGAGAGAAAGGACGATAGGAAACTATAACATGGTTCTGTGGTCTGAGAGGACTTTTTAAGAGAAGTATGTTGAAAACAACAAGCGTTTATGCGGTGCTATGCAACGAGAAGCTTTGGGATAAGGATGCAATAGAAAACAAGGTTGATGTCAGTGTGGCTGATTAGAAAGTTCGACCGATCATCCATTCAGAGTGTGGAGAATGTACAAAAGAAACAGAAGCAGAAGCAGAGAATAGACGACAGCTCGAGTAGGTAATCTAGGTAAGCTATGGGAAAGGAGCGGCTCATAAGGTCACTCGCGTACCAACAAGTCTACTAAAAACTACAAAATGTCAATCGAGTGACGACAAAGACAAAAAGACATAAGAAGCTAAAGCTGATGAGAGGGGCCGTCTAGAGGGAAAAGACAAAGACCGCACGCGGCATGCTGAGAGCCATGTGCCGTAAGTGGAGATCTTTGGGCGGGGCTTTCAGAAACAGAAACAGACTACAGACTACAGGGGGGCCGGTTACAGCGCTCACAGCAGGGCCCCTGCCATAAGACCCTCTGGGCTGTTTACTTGGTCTGGTCTGGCCTCCATGGCTGGGTTGCTTGGCTCTGATTCTCAACTCACGGACAGCAAAAGAAAAAGCTTAGCCTTGGGTTGCTTGGCTAAGCGGAGATGTTGACTTTTTGATACCACCCAACATCGCCTCAGGATCAGTTGATCAAGTAGAGTGATGATGAATTCTGGTATAAACGGTTGCTGGCTTGACTGAGACCTGGGTATCCAAGCCGAGACCATGATAACCGCTCCGAAACCCATCTACCTACATACAGTAATGGAGCCTCCTCTCTCCATCGGACCCAACTCAGCTGGACAACTCTCGTGGGGTCCGTCCTTGACTTTTCTGAGCCTAGGCCATCATGATCAGGCGCCTGCCCACCAAAAGACCAAACCAAAACCAAAACCAGGGTCTTGTCTGCCAGTCTGCTTGGTCTTGGCCGTCACATCACGTCACATTATAGAACCTGAAGAGGGGGAAAGCCCCCAGCCATCTGCCATTCGTATCGTGAGTCAAGTAATCGGGGTTAGTCTTGACGCCGCAAAAGTCAACCACGCTGTTCCTGATTCCGTGTCTGACTATTCCTGAAAAACCTCAACGACTGGACTCTCTCCTTGTACCGCAAACGGCTTGAGTTGTTGTGCAACAAGAAATTGCAGCAGGGAACGAATGGTCTTGTACAAGTACAGTGCAACGTCGCAATTCATTAGTCAACATAGGGTAATATTAGTAGGTTGCAGGAGTGTCGAGATCGCGTGTTTTTGTTCTGTCGCTGGTGAAACGGTCCATTGGATCTCCCTGTCGATGGGTTTGTTTCCCTTATCCATGCAGCCTGTCAATTTTATTCACGGACCCTGACACGTGAGAGCATCAGGTGAGCTTACAGAACACCACCGACCTCGTGAAGATACCTCCTACATCACTTATCTATCTATTGGTAAAGAGATGAGATAAATTCAGATTTGAAAAAATAACCGCTAAACTCGTCATCTTGAGTCCACAATGGATAGCCGATATATCCATATAATAATCTCGTCCAAGTTTTGACTTACGCTCCATCCAATAATCTTTGAGATGCTTGCGCAACACTCATACGAATTCACCAATCAATCTCGTATAGGACCAATCTAGCAAACCCATCATCTTCACTTCCTTTCTATATCTCGTACCTGATCTACGGAGTACACATGCCTAATATGGGTAGGTGTAGTATGTAGCTGTACCTGGTCATGTCAAGTCTGGGCTTAAAATAGTTCATCCCCTTGGTCCAAGTTTCAAGCTGTCATTACCATCCCTTCAACAACAAGTGCCAGGACTCAAAATTAGATTCGTGACAAAGAGAAACTTAATACTGAATGGCGACCCCTACTGTCCGTCCATGGTATCGCTCCATCTGTACCACCGCCTTACAGGCTCAAAATTCGCTACCAAAATCAGTCGTGTATTCTATCGTATTGTCTTGTATTGTGTTACCAGCCCGGTCCAGCCCCAGCTCCGTCTTGTTTCTTTTAGTTCAACAAGGCGTTGGAGATCCATGTTGAACCAAGCTACTTGACCTTTGTTGCCCGGATTCAGGCACCAGAGTCTGTTTCAAAACTTAATTGAACTTGTTATTCATCATATCCATGTGCTTGTCCGGAGCCCTGACAATATTTCTTGCTCGTCTGCGCCGGATTTGGAGTGATTGTGGAGATTGTCAAGATCGATCTAGACTCCCCTGATCGGCCAACCGATGGCCCGTCTCCAATCCGTCTATCCATACATCAATGTCTTTAACAAGACGGCTCCTTATCGTGATAAAGTGTCACCAAAAGTCAATACCCAGAAACAAGGCAGTGCATGTTACGCTATGTCCAATCATCGCTGAATCAGTGTCTCGGCTCACAACCTCTATCCAATCCGTTGCACCGCCCCGTAACCACGTTCGAAGATTTAATCTTCTGATTGTAACACTCCGTCCGCCCCGATTACCTTGTCAACGTCCCATGCTCTCTTTTCTCCAGCCTTGGACCATTGCACGCTTTCTACCGACTTCTTCTCTGTACCACTGGCCCGTTGCATCTGCTCATCAACGAGGTCGGCTGCCTTTGGTCGTTCCTCCTGGTTCTGACGTAGCTTTTGGCGGGCTCTAAACGCTTCCACTGCATCATCCCAGGTATGACCACCATCCTCATCTTCATCCATCTGTATATCAGTTTTCGGGTCATATGTCTCTGAAAATCGTCGATCGATACCCGAGGACCCTCCTACTGTTCCTCGGCCCCGGTATTTCGGAGGTGGTGCGGGTCCGATAGGATCTTCCAAAATATCCGAGTCCTCTTCCTGTTCCTCAATCCGTTTGCGGTCTTCCTTCGTCTCCAGAGGTGATCGATGTCGATGCCTACTCTTAGATTCTTTGGGCGATCGAGACCGTCGCCGGCGTGTAGGCGTTCTAGACCTATCTCTCCTCTTGTGACTGTGACGACGATGACCTTCTTCCTCTGAGTCTCTATCTCTGCTTCGTGATCTGTCGCGTCGCTTGTGCTCTCTCCGCGACCTGTCTGACCGTCTGGAATCGTCGTCTGTCTTACTGTGACGATCTTCTCGCGACAATCGACCATGTTGGCCGCGATCGCTGCGCTTTTTCGCAAAAAGATCATTCGAGTCTTGTTCTTGTTCGCGCTCTGATTTTTGGTCCCTGTCGCTGCGTTTTGAATCTCTCCTCGATGAAGGCCCGGCTTCGTCCTCAGTTCTTGGTCGTCGCTTGCCGCCTAGAATGGCATGAATATCGCCCATTTGCCGTCGCCTGATGTCGTTCACGTTCGGATTTGTCTTGCGCCGTTTGATTTCTTCGCTGCGCTCAAGGTCCTTCAATCGCGCCTTGGACTCGGCGGCCTCTTTGGCTAATAGCGCCTTGTTGTGGTGGTCGGTATCTTTAATAATATGCCGTAAAAATCGGGTGTTCGGTTTCATCATATTCGCAGGTCTGAAGCCATGTCAGCGACAGACATGCCAAAATCGATCGGGTTATGTTACTTCTTATTCGTGCGGTATGCTTCCATGCCCATGGTTGAGTATTTTAAAGAGCAGTCGGTTGCCTCCTGCGAAAGGAGGTCCGCGACGTAGTCATCGGTTAAAAGTTCGTTATTCTTCGACATACTTGCACGTGTTGAAAGTCCAAAATTGTGACACAACGTCAAGATATATATATATCGATTGCAAAATTGTGTCAAAAAAGGAATTTGAGTTTAGGATTCAGATTCAGCCGTTACCTCTCGGCTTGAAGTTGCATCTAATTGATGTCAGCAGGTATGTATCTGCCATTCTTCACCGCTTCGCATGAAGCAGCCTAGGGCACTAATCTATATCGGGTTCATTGTCAACATCTCAGGCGCATCAACTCTTCATAAATGAAGCTTGTCAATTAGACTTTGAGAAGCCCCCCCCATCAAATAAATGAAGCTTGTATTTTCTTTGTTACATTCCCAGCTATAATATAACTCCGGTAAACGACAGACTTAAAAATGGGACAGCCTGACGCGCAAAAGGTCTTGGATACCTTGACAAAACTCCAATCAACACAAGAAATCTCAATCATCAAACTCAGTGAACCCATCTCAAACTCAAAGCCCCAAGATGCACGACAGCGTACATCAGATGCGTCCAATTCAGCCTTTGACGCGCTCACGCCGGCAAGCCTAACGGCCGATCTTGCTCATTACAAAGAACTATTCGCAAAGTTACGATTCTCTTATGTGCAACAAGTCACAAAGGAGAAGTTTATCCGAGCCATTGTTGGCGACCCACCAATGATTGTCACCATGGAAGAGAACCTTGAGCTTGAGAAGGAAAACATGGTTGTCAAAAAGGAGCTCAAAGAGTTAAAGACAGAAGTCGCAGAAATGGTGGCCAATCTTGAAAAACGGGGTATCGAACTGAGCAAGAAGTACGAGAGTGTACAGCTCGAAACCGCCCAACTGCGCGAGATGCCCGCCAAAATTGAGGAACTGGAAGAAAGAATTGAAACACTGCGCTCGGAGCAAGAAATGCCAGATGGAACCGGCCCCGGCATGAACTTACCACTGGCCAAGACACAGGACCTGGTCAATCTACGAAAGCTCGAACAACAGGAACTTGCGCGAGAACTGGAGTCTCTACAGGCCAAGGTCCCTCGAAAGAGGAAAGAAGCGGATAGACTTCTTATTGAACTCCAGCCCCTTGAAAATAAGCGCCAGAACAGCGCAACTGCTGCACGCGAGGCAAGGAGGAGAAAGGAAGCGGCTCTAGGTGGTGCAGCAGATGACTTGGAGGAGAGAGCTCGCTGGTGGAGAGCTAGCGAGGCTGTGTTGACTCAGGTACTGGATATCAAGAACTAGGGTTCAGTTCGGAAATGAGGATATGTAAATAATGATGTTATGGCCGGCGTTGGAAGGATAGAAATATGGTATATTGGAACAGAGGCGTTGGAGGCTATAGTGCTTGCCGAATTGATTGCCTTTGAGTTCCAACTCAATTAGTAGATATATGATTGTTATATTGCACACTCTTCCCCTCGAATAATGTCACACTTACTCCAGCCGTGTATTTCTCCGTAACACTGGAACTGTGCTCTCATCTAGAATGCGATGTCTTCTTCTGGGTACTGACTGATATTCGTGACATGATATGCTAGGAAACAGCAGACAGCGTTCTTATGCGACACAAGTGAGCTCTGTGGCTTTTTTGGAATCGAATCCTGCAGTCTTTGCCTACTGTTACACTCCTGGGCCACTGCCGTTGAGGTCACTTCTCTTCTCACCAAGATGCTACGTACATAGAACATAGGGGGTTTCTGATGAACCAAATGTGCAAAGCTCAACATCCGGGCTAGAACATATTGATGCAAACCGATTTCCGGTTTGTGACGACCGTCTTACGAAGCACTACTTACCATGGAGTAATCGTGTCAGCCAAATTTGCAGTACTCTCGTCGGTTCTTCATACAGGTCAGTATAACTCTTTTCAATTGTATGCCCAAGCTGAGATGAGATCTTCGAGCCTGTAGTTCCTGATCCTATTTTTATCTAATATCAATACACTGAGGAACTATTCAGGCGTAGAGTAGAGGTAAATATCAAGGGTTTGGTATATTTATACTTGCTGCTGCCAGTTACAGATGGTTTGTCTGATGAAACGAGCTTTATTAGAATTCGATGTCCTTTCTTAGAATGTCCAGCAACCTAACAGTCCGATCCAGAAGTTGCAACAACTAATAGAAGAAGCAATAATATGTGGCTGTTTCTTTACTTTTACAGTTATCAACTTATTCACGTATGTGAAATCAAGCATCTGACACCTCTAGGTTAACCACCGTTCCGAGTTGATTTCAGGAAGATGTCAGACCAGCTCTTCAGAGACTTTGATCAATTTGATCTACCCGGGAGATGCCAATCCTACAATTGAAGATCAAGCGTATGTTTGTGAGGCTTGGTCGTCGAGTAAAATATCTTGAAAGCATATGATATGAGTCAGTATGTCTGGATGAAGGACATAGGTCTTGTGAGACTGCTAAGTTGCAACGACGGTTATAGTTACAGTTATGACGACACATTCATGATATCTCCTTTCCTTAACTCATGCGAATTAAGTATAATTTCATCATGGAGATTCAGTAGAAAAGATTGACTTCATCAGTGGTAGATAAGCAACTTTCTTTGCGTGCTTTCTGTGTGCCACTACGAAGTACCAGCCCACTCACGAATCAAATGACTACTATAATAGTAGCATATGTCACACATGAGGATACATTCTAGTTAGGCAAACCGTCTTTTCCCTGTGAAATATTGTGTTTTCTGGCACAGTCGTCTAGGTATCGTTGACA
Source organism: Fusarium sambucinum (assembly GCF_050947815.1). Lineage (NCBI taxonomy): Eukaryota > Fungi > Ascomycota > Sordariomycetes > Hypocreales > Nectriaceae > Fusarium > Fusarium sambucinum. The sequence continues at coordinate 7,630,438 of NC_139293.1, read as the reverse complement.
CACACGATAACTACATCCAGCCACTTTGCTGTGACGCAGAACGATGTTATGAAAGACTTGTTCCATGAGCCAGCTGCATGTACCGACTCATTCCATGTTAGTGTCGGCGTCCAGAACCATATCCTCATGAGCCAACTTGTTTCGATGGTACATTGTAGTTCCCTCATGGTACCTACCGCAATCGTCACGGAAGAAAACCATAAAGCGTCGTACTGTAGCCTCACGATAGCCATCTGAATACTTTTACATAACTCACCGATGAACGATTGCCACAGACTATGTTCGAGACTTGGATGAGGAGAGACAGATCGCGATGCGAGGGGTGCAAGAATCTGTACGATGGTGTAGCTGATGGCTTCAGCCCGTCATAGCAATGAGAATCTTGGCGATGCATGTTATAACCAACAAAGATGAGAATGTTGTTGTTTTAGTAGATGATGACATGTATATATATATACAGTGAGATATGTCATTCGTCGCAATACGGTGCCCGAAATGATGGCGCGCGGCAGAGAGTCTCTACAGTTTAACCCGCTGACATGAGAGTTTAAAGATGTTGGTTGAGACCCAATGAATGAATGTCTGTCCCGAATGGTATTTGACTTGTCTTTGATGCAATGAGATCAAGTCAGCGCTATCTACTGTATATGGAAGCTTACGGAAATGCTGTGGGGTTGGATTGCATGAGGTAAACCCGCCCGATGAAGGCATATTTTCATATGGTAATACAAAACACCAAAAGACCTTTCAACCCCTTTTCGCTATGGAGGGTCTGCATCGCCGAATTTCTAAAACCCGATCGGATCGTCAAGAGCAATACGCGTATCCAAGTTTTGAATGCGACTCGTTTAGGCGGGGAACAGAAAAGAGCGACGCGGACACTGTACGAACAAATTGGCTGTGTAACAGCGACAGGAGAGGGCCATTTCGATCGGGACCCGTAAAGCAAAGGCGTCCTTCTAACAAGTGTATTGATTATTTTGTCCGTCAAGGGTTGAAACCCTCTCTCTGTTTCTGTTTCCAGGACCGAGAACGAGGGGAGTATTGACCGAGCCAAGCTGAGTCTTGGCTCTGCAATGGCGAGCAAGATTACGACAGAGTTTGGAGCCAGGGCGACGATTTCGTATCTCGTTTTTGTTTTTCAACCAGTAATTACCGCGCACGATCTCATTCTAGCAAGGCACAGCTCGGTCTTGAGCTTAACAGTTGTGTCTTGTGCCTACGTTGCAGGGGTACCGCTGCACTTGGCGAGGCATGGCATAGCTTGGAGTCGAATCGAATGGTTTACCCAGATTAGCAAAGGCCGGTTCCATGTAGCGCATGTGCGTGTGCAAATCAAACAATTACGGCGTATACAACTGTCGTTCTGTACGCGTAGGAGGAGGCTTGGAAGACCTTGGCCAGTCTTGTTACGTGGACGAGCGGTCTAAGCCTCTCTGCCAGGGAAATGAGGAGACAATCACACAAGCAATGCCAAGCTTCAATCGCTCAGCTTTGCTAGGATATGCCTGATGCATAATGGTACTCCTCTTGATTTAGGTTGAGACGCCCGAATCTGCTCTTGGACTCTTGGACTCTTGTGTTGGATTATTGGATCATTGCAGCAGTGATCTACCAATATACAACAGGTATAGGGTTACAAGGCGCTGTAATTGCGGGTGCAAGTGCAACATGGATTCAAGCGAGGTTGGAGTTGAGGATGCGGGATGGAACAGAATACGAAAATGAATGTTGCGTTGCGTTGGGTCAAGGAATGTTGAATGCTGTGTTGTTGGTTGATGAGACTTGACAGGTCGATCTAAACCATGTGAAACCTAACTGTGAATCATCAATGTGAGACTTTTGAGTCTAATTACGTATTTCGTCGACCATGTGTAACCATGGATTAAGAGATAATTGCGGCAATTGTGTATCGACTGATTGGGCCAGAGTATAGGCACTGTTGTTGCATCTAGTGATGCGTGTAAAATTCCATCACCTTCCTAAAATTCGGACTCGCTTCGCCATAGAAGGGGCACGGGATTTCCAAATGGAAGTTACAGAGTTGTTTAGGCAAGTACGTACCTTTTAGCAACTGCCTCCCGCATCCCGGCCCCACATCTGCATATGCACATGCACTGCTGCACCTGCCGCATGGCATGGCATGGCCCATTGACACATCCAAAGCCCCACATGATCGCTTCCTCTTCTATCTAAACGAACAACTAAGAGAATGCGAGGAATGCGAAAAAAACACACACCGCGGTTCGTCTCTCAGGCCATACATACGCAGACTTCCCAACATGGTAGTTTACTATCCCAAATAATCAGACACGGTAATTACTTCCCTCAAGTAGGATATGCATTCATCGTTGCATGTTGGTCAGGCAATTGATCGACGCCCAGGTTGTTTCTGGTATGCCATGCGATGTTATCTAACGTAATACGCTTACTACGTACAGAGTACTATGTATTACATGGACGAATCCATTTGGCTAAAGCTTAAAAGGTTAACCTTTACGGGATAACAAGGCGCAATTGATAAACAGTCTATCGACCACGTTGTCGGTACAATATATGTGTCAAGATGCCCTTTTTTTTTTTTTACTCAAAGCAGTTACAGCTTACAGCCAAAGAAAGACAGCGTTTTCCCAAAGCAATTTACCCCAAATAGACATGTTTTGAATGGCTGAATCCTAAACAACATCCCTGCCTGTTTTCTTTCGTTTCCTGTCTTTTCCGTTCGTTCTTTTTCTTGTCTCTTTTCGAGGGTTTTTCTTCTAAAGTATGACTCCGTTGACCGAGACCGTGTCCGTAGCCCCGCTACGCACCGGAGGGTAGCAAAACCCCGAAGGCCGGACTCTAACAATCATTGGTCCATTTCCTTCTCAACTCCGCACTCCGCGGGGTGGGGACCACTAACTTGTGCTCCGCGGAGGAAGTAGCTACGTACCTAGCGGATTTGAAAAGTTGGCCTCCGTTTTAGGGTGTAAAAATAAATCAAGAAAGTATGTGCTGCCAAGACGGCATGAGTTGACTCATTGATTTCGTCTTTTAAGCTTTGAAATGTCACTCTCTGACACTTTGAAGCGTAGGTATCTACACTACAGGCAGAGGAACAATCAAAATCACAAACCACATCACTAAGAACCGCTGACTGATTGTTCCCCTGTTCTCTGAACAAGGGCTACGTACTTGCTAACGTGAGGTCAAGCACATTAACTCCTTTTTTCTATCGGCGACAATTGACTGTTGTAATACCTCATGACTTGTGACGTTAAACATAGCTGCATCTCCAAGTTGCAATGGTCCACCATCACTGACACAGTTGTAGTCGTATATAGTGATGAGAAACCATAATAATGCATTATATTAATGATGAATTGCTGAGATTGAAACCTTTCAACTGCATGCATCGATGCACATACAGTACAGTACAGTGTTATTCTGTACATTAAACGTTTGTTTCGTCCGTTGCTTCGTCCGACCACAACGACAAGCTAGGGCTGACAGTGACACACATTCCCGGCCTCGTCTGACTGATCAATTAGAATCCTCATATCTTTGGTTGCTCTTCAAGTAAGCCAACGAATTGATTAATCAACATAAACCATCCTTCGTTCTACTCCTGAAGAGGAATAAGAGCGGAAAAGACGCCATCAGTAACCATATCCACCTGTATTACTAAACTGCCTCAATATTCCGTTATGCCTAGGGTTCGATTTTCCCTCTTCTACTAAAAAGTCTTTGATGCTATTGTAAGCAGCCCGTAGTACTCGGTCGGTCTGCTACTGTACCCAGCTGCCGCGAGACGCTCGACGAGGAACCAATTAATTTCTGTTCACCTTATTGTTGGTGGGATCCATTGCTGATGGTAAAATGATGAATGATGACTATTATGCCATCTTTGTCAAGACGGACTAGCCTTTCTGTTTTGCAGAAAAGAGGCAGACAAGCTTTTGAATCATTGGTCATCAAACACATTCCCATTTCCAAAGCAGCAACATCCTCCCGGATTTACGGCTCACGGTACATCTAAATCCCACTCTGAAGAGGGACGTGGCTGGACTGTATTGCCGTACAGTGTGTACCGTCTTAGCTCCGGGTTTCTGTACTAAGACCAAATAAGCAGAGGCGTGTCTGTAACCCTGCGGCTCCTGGGTGTCACTGTTTTAGAGCTTATACATAGAGCGTCTGTGACAATAAAAAAAAGGTTCTTTTCTACCATGCATTCGGCGCAATTTTCCCGCTCATCAAGGTTGAGTTAGTTGTTGATTTGAAAGCAGCCCGTCCTTCTGGGGTGGGCCATACCTAGTAAACCAAAAAATGTGACCGAGCAATTGGTTAGCTTATTAACCATAACTTTTAAGAATAACATTTGATTACGCACTGGACCGACCGTTGGCACTCATTCATGAATGGTCTGTGCTAAAGTTGAGTGAGTTTGTGTGTGTGTCGCCTACGGCACTGCATGGGGCGTCAAAATCTGACAGCTCCGTGATTTGCGCTATCGATCTTCAAAGGACCCCGAGACCCCCAAACAAGAGGTGATTTGAAATAGGGGATTAGAGTCCAGACCGTTTCAGTGAGATTGTTGCCGACTGGTTCATGATCTGATGGAGGGGGGGATAATGATGTGCCTGTTTGTGGCTTATAGATGCACATGCACGGATACAGTGCAGTATTATTACCGTTGAGCTGCTGTTGCGGGCGGTTTAGCAGGCGATGGCAAGGTGGCTCACTCGATGTAACGCTGTAAGTTGATCATTATTATCAGACGAGAGAACAAAATGGAAACACGATAGTTGTGAAGTATGAATCATCTCGGGAGTTGGATTTGGGTATGCTAATATGCACAGTCTATCTAGAAATGCCTTCTAACTTTACTCCATCCCTTTGTTTGGGCTCAACTTCAATATTGTAGTCGTGGTCGTAACCATATCTCTCGTATCATACCCATACATCCCTTTCACGACCTTTTCGGTCTTCGGGAAAAACATACACAACGCCGGACCAATTCTGAATCCGTGCCTTTAAACACCGAACCACCACGGGTATAAACCCAGTTGAGAAAACCAAAAAAGAAAACGCCCAAAAGCCAAACAAACACCGTGCCCCCCGTGTGACAAATTTTTAACGAAACAAAGAATGGTCGTAAAACAAGTCTAATCGTGCTAGTCAAGTTTCAATTCGTTCTGTTGATTGGTTTATAGTCGCATTGGTTCGCCATCGTAGCCTGAATAAATCATGGGATCTCCCATACCCAGCATCACTTCGGGGTTAGGACATGAAAGGACGTGAGGCTTGATTGTTCCGAATTCCGATTCCACCAGACCCTGATTCAACATCTCCATGTTGGCCATCATACCGCTTTGTTGTTGCTGTTGTAGAAATTGCATAGTAAGATCGGTGAGTTGAGGTTTAATCATTGGCCAGGCGGGGAAGTTGTTCATTGAAGGAGATTGCGAGGGGAACAGTGTTGAAGCGTCGATCTCGGGTGGTGGAGGGGCAAAGTCGAAGTCGGGAGAGCCAGTGAAGCTCTGCGGTGAAAGGGTCATGGCGTTGGTGTTACCAAATGCAGCTTTTCGGTAGTCATATTCGATGTCGACGTCGGAATGGTCGAGTTCCGATGATGACGCTCTCTCGGTTCGGTTACACACTGAAGAGTCTGTGTCCTTGATGGCTTCCTTCGCAGGCTCGTGTTCCTTCTGCTGATCCTCTAGCTGTCGAGCCAGCTCAGCCATGCCGGCCTCGTCCTCAGGGAATACCGAGTGCACAGGAAGATCGATATCGCTGTTGGGGCGGATACATCCGAGCTTTTGGGCGATGTTGTGGATTACGGGTTGGCCGCGGTCGTTTAATTCGGGCTCGCCAAGGTCCCATGATTGGTTGTTTCGAACCATTGAGTAAAGCTTGTGAACGGTAGCAATTAAAGCGAATTGAGTGTTCTCGAGAACTTCGGCGTAACTGTTGATATTGTGTGTAAGTGAACTGCGGACCAGTGTGTCATTCTTGGTGAAATTTCCACATACCCTCGAGGCAACTGCTTGTATTCCATCTTCTTTCGTACACCAGCAGTACAAACTAGACCATCATCCTTGCATCGCTTGCAGGGGAATTCACCGTCACACTTGAGTTCGTGTTAGCTGTGGAGTAAAATAGAGAGTACGTGAGAAACATGCCTTGGTCTTCTTCATGCGACATCGCTCACAAGCCTTCCACACACGCTTGTGCCGACCGTCCATGCCAGTTGTATGTGTGACATGATCGTGGTGGTGAATTGTAGCAGCACTTGAGCTGGCTCGCTTGGAGGTGCGGTGCACAGGCTTGACCGATTTGGTACTTGAAGATGTACTTTTTCGAGAGAGGGTCGACTTATGATCCTCAGCTGGAGGAGAGGGCAAGCTACCTGATCCCATTGTAGCGTAGAAAGAGAAGCTATAGTATTTATTATATGCCAAGCAATGCGGGTGATCCACGATCCAAGTGAAGGATTAATAAATATTGGAGTAGGTAAGTAAGATAGTAAGAGGAGGGTGGAATGGATGGAGGGGAAGAGGGTATGTATATGTATATAGTAGATTGATATCCAGAAGAAAGTGGAAGATGGGGGGGGAGGGAAGTAAAGAAGAGAAGGGATCGAGGAGCTTAATAATAGTGGAAGCAGCGTCGAGTTGAGGACCCATGAATGAATGGAATCTAGGTTGTGTGACTTGGTTACCCAAGTTATGTATGGCACGGCACGGTACAGTACAGTACAAGACAGTAGTGGTCATAGGAAAGCTATGTTATGCGCAGCGCAATGTAACGGCCATGAATTATGGATGAGATTATGTGAGAACACCTCAGTCTCTTAGACCACAGTGCAGTGCAGTCATTCTGATCCTGATTCTGATCATGATCCTGGCTGGGCTGGGTCTTTGATCCCAGATCCACGCACGCCCTTCACACCCAATCCCGGCGCTCGGAAGCTTTTCGCTGGTAGCGGTAGGAAAGTTCCCGCCCGCTGGGAAAGGACGAGAGGGTGTATGCATAACCATCGGCGTGGTCTTTATGTCCGAGATGGCGAGAATGGACAGAGAGATTTAAACAGGGATAATGGAGCGACCAGATCAGGTCAGGGGAGACCCACTACTAAGAATGATGATTTGATGGTGTGGGCCTAGGCACCTAGGCCTTCCTCTACAGTGCAGCCCGCCCGTCTACAGGGCCCCAGTCAGAGGGGTTTAACGCACTGCAAAAGTCCGCGTAGCGTGCGGACTTAAGAGATGCAGACCTCCACAACGTAGCCGGCCAACCATCCTACCTTGTGGAGAGGTATCAATCACTGATTATCAGTACATCCAGTATCATTCATCCATCGGTTTTGGCTGACGGGGGAGGCTTTGGTGTTTTCTTTCTAATGCGCTGTGTTGTGCTTACACTGACAGCTTAGCAAGTGCAAGAGCATCAATGTAATAGGTAGAAAGGGCGCATTGACATAGTCCTCGGTATATGGATGCCCAATCGTTTTTCTAAGGGTATTTTCAGGGCGCATGCAAATTGAGTCCAAACCTAACTCAAAGGCGAGGCGATCAGAAGCAAGAACAGACTAGGTCAAAGACTAGGACTAGGGCGAGGAACTTTGATCGGATTGCTATTAGGGGACATGTACGAGAAAGAAAGCCAAGCTTAGCCAAGCGAGTCGGGGTTTGACGATCTTCTTCTCGCTGCCTCGTTTCCTGCCCCGTGGCTGTGGTATTTTGGATTTACGTGTTTTTAGTTACATTGTTATCACCGTACCGTAGCTACGGTCGTGTAGTGCGAAGCTTGGGGTCGCCAAGAACCGAAAACCTAATGAGGACGACAATGCTGCGCTGCGCTGACTGCCGTGTTGTTGTCGAGTTGATTTTGATTTGACGTTGGGCTTGGAAAGCTTGCGTTCAAAGGTTTCAGAACGGCAAATGAGTGATTACACAGGCTAATAACCGTGAACTACGCTACACTGCACTTACTGCACGGTAATGTAAGACGGGGCAATTAATGCTTATTATTTATTGTATTGGGGTCGGGTGTTCAAGTGATCGACCCAGCAATGGTCCAATAGGTATGTGTTGTATTCGTAGTAGCAACTGCTTTAGTTGATTACTTTGTGCGTACACCAACACCAAAGAATATTGTCAGATTATCATGTGTGTAAGACGTTACCTCACAAGAGTGTGGGAGAACCCACTCAGCAGCGTATGTGCAGCTATTTCAAGCTACATGCGTAATTTGGAAACGTATATATCCAAGCCGTTTCTCTTTCTCTCCCCGCGGTTGAGAAAATTTCCAGACCGATCTCTCGTCACCAGGGTTGATGAGCACTTGACGTTGACTGCTGTTGCATCGTAGATACTCCATGTAATGACTGAAAATGAATAAAGATTGACGTTGAATCACTTCAGTTTCAGTGGAGGCTCAACACCCATAGCCAACGTTTCTATCCACTTATTGCCGTATTTCCATCATTTCTGTTGCCACTGACCAAATAATTGGCGCTTCTAGAAGGTAGCTAGGTAGCTACTGTAAAGTAGGTGAGGAGCCAAATTAGCAATCATGAAACCCGAGCCCGATCGATCAAGAGGAGTCACGGAGTCTTGTCGGTTTTCCGTGACACCGATCTCCGTAGATTACAGTCACAATCCCCAATCCTCGGGTCCGTTTCATAGGCCTTGTAGCATAACGTAGGTCCATGACCTGATACCCACATGTCCACTCGTTCCCAGCACAGCGGATCGAAGCAGAAATTCGCTAACTAGTTTAGCTTTGCCAACAAGGGGACAGGATGAAATGATACATACCCCAATTAATTAGTCTAAAAATTCCCAATTACAAATGCCGCTGAGGGGACAACTCATTTCTCGGGATGGATTGACAGTTGACATTGACAAGCCAGGAGGCAGACAAGGATGTGACCACCTTAAGGTTCTCATGCCCACGCTCTGCGGCCGTTGCACAATAGAACAGGGACGCGGATCAGTCTAACATCCCGCAACGCACGGCAACCCCCGAATGAACCCATTCCTTCTTTGTGTAGCGGTTTTGATGCTCCAGGTGACAAACACTCAAGCTCATGGGGTCGCAAGCAAGGGCATTGTTGCTCGGCGCCGATTGCAACCACCGGCGCCGATGATAAATACGTACCGCCTACTTAATCAGATCCGTGGCAAATGAGAGACTGATCGTCTCTATTGGAAATGTTAATTATATGGGTCTGCCTCGGCTTGCTTGGTCACTAATAACCATGTTTCTCCAATGCAGGCAGACAATCAAACAAAACCCAGGCTGGCTTAAGCATCAAACTTCCGCGCGCGCGTTCTGCTTGTGCAAACTAACGTCAATGTCGCAGTAAGGGTGTTATACTACTGTCATGTGTAAGCGGGAATTTAGACGCGGGATATTCTAGCGCCGGAGGGTCTAACTAGCTTCTCGTGATGGAGCACGCGGAGGAGCCTCATCTTCATCATTGCATTTTCCTTCACTTAACCTCACTTCGACTCTCCCTTGTCCCGCAGGGCAGGGAATGCTTTAAAGTCCCAAAATAAGTTAAATCAAGCACATGCGTTGTATATCGCAAACCCTAAACAACACACAATGACCTTGTTAACCCCCGTTACCGACTTTCGTTTTGCCCGCCTTTTGAGAATGTCACATCAAGTGCCGCTCGGTTACCGCATTGATTCGTTATAGGGCTGTTACATATTGTCCATGGGGTCCTTGGCTGATCCTTGAGCTGAGCTGCCGTAACGGTGACCAACGAAGAATAGCTCACCGTTGGATTGCCGCCATGATATTTTGTCGTTGCCGCGGATTTAGGCGGGTATACATTGACAAACCGCCTTGATGGCTTCACAGGCGTCTTAGTCATTTCTCTTGGCTGATCAGGAACAAAGAGTAAAGACCTTTCACATCATGGAGTGTATCACAGAAACTACCACATCACTTCAGACATAAGAGTATCTCTTCCAGCTTGTGTTTGCTGTGTTTGAGGGTTGCTGTTGTCCGGACTTGTTTATTGTACCGACACCGTTTCGGACTCCGCAGCGGTCTAAACTTCCGCGGGGCTTTGCTGTCAATGCTCCCCTCTGCTTTGTGCATGTGCTTACTACCTAGCTTGCTGCGTAATTGAGAATGGAATCAATCAAATCTGAGGCACGGTAGGTAGTAGCAGTGGTCGATCAGTTGATCCCTCATTCTGTGCAACTGCCGAATGGACGAAACCCTCCGCAAACCGTATTTCGATTCCCGAAAACCCAGTATTAGCGAGCCATGATAGATACTGTAGCATTCTACTGACAAGATGATCTCATCATGTGGTCTTCTGTTCTGTTCTCTTCGCTGTACTACTGCATTGCCGAGAATCGTCGAGTGCTTCTATTTGTTTCACGGTTCCGTTCATGGAAACACAAAGAGGCTTTCTGTCATCGGCCCATCCCCCTGTCAAATAATGAGCTGTCAAGTGAGATCACGGGCACTTGCAATCTTGCATCGTGGGTATTCTCGAAAAGCCTCGTTCAGAGCCAAGGCCGAGCTGAGTCTTTGTTGACCAATCACTGACAGCCAAGAACGACAATCGATCGAGTTTTATGTTTCCAAGCATCTTGGATGTTAGCTGATACTTGTTTTGCAGTATTGGTATCTGTTACGTTATGTTGCGCTTGAGATTGAGATGGATTTGTTAGGGTTAAGACTGTCAGGACCAGGCCATTAACTCACCAGTAGCAAGCATTAAGCATCTCCAAGATGGACCAAGAATGACGGCTTGAAGAATAAGGCTCCCCGAGAGCGGAATTTGGACCGCAATAAATCTCCAAGGTGAGCTCAAACCCCCATTTTTCTTTTTCTTTTTTTCTCTTTTTTTTTTCGCATTCTCTTTCTAGCGATGCATTTCTTCAATCATTCCCCACAGTTATCATGCTAAAACATCTAACCGTCGACGTCATGGGCCTCTTGATTACCAAACAACAAAAGCTCATCCCACTTTGGCCTTGCTTGGTCTCAACGGCACTTGATTTAGATCAAACTCTATTCGTTGTTGCTTGATTGTCAGGGCAAAAAGAAAAAGAAAACAGAAGAAAAGCTAGCCAGGGCGTGTGTTTCTTTTCGAGTTATGCATTGATGCATTAGTCAATGACACCAACGCAGAGGAAAAGCGAAAAACCCTGATCGTCAGACGGGGGGTTCAAGCACTAGCTTCCAGTGGGTATCAAATAACCTACCCAACACAACACGGGCGGACTGTCTCACAAGAAGCCGGAAATAGAACCCATGCGCCGGGTATAACGGCATAACGTTATCCTTGTCAAGGATCTAATACGTAAATTCTATCAATGACTCGACTGTAATGCTGTTTTTGCTCAATATCGCATCACAGCTGGTCAAACATGTCTGATTGACTTTTTCGCTGCACTTCGATGTGGCTTTCTTGATAACACAACGCCATACTTGACCATGATCTCATAGAACAACGTTGTCAGACATGATATCAGCTGTGTTATCTTCATATCTATGCTTTGTATCCGTAGAACCTTGATAACTACGAGCCGGAGTTAACAACCATGTGCAGCAAACGTGACCTGCGACGGGCGTAGCAGTAAGCCGTTGTGCTGTTAAGGCTGGCGTCATGCCAATAAGCAATTGTTGGTGAGAATCAAGCCGGCTAAGTTTCTAGTCGCAAATTCAACGTCAAGTGCTGATAATTGATAAAGACGGTTGGTCAACTCGGCAAGCACCAGCCGAGCAATAGACGTTATGTTTATTCGTGATGCATCATGTTTTGTATTGACCAACACTGGTCTAGCCCTATGAGATCAATTCCTCTCAAACCGCGATGTGATGGAATACCCCTTTCAAAGCTTCAATTTCTCGATCAAGTGCGTAGCTACCTGTTGATTCCGCTTAAAGCTTCTGAATTCTGTGAAAACCCGCGGGGTTTCCATGGCCTGAATCGACACCGAAACGGCAGTGGAGAACCAATCCTTCACCCCCCCTGATTTGACCTGGAATAGCCTGTCGGATTGTAGAAGACCTTTTCGGGCGATACCGAAAAAGTGACAGTCCATCAACATTTGCATCTTTGCACGGACTTTCCATCATGGAACACCTTTCGGCGCCGATGTGGGGGGGGGGACTCTATCTCTCTAGGTCATTACACTGCATCATCATCAACATAGTTTGTTACTATTTTGCCGTTGAAGAAAAGGTAAAAAGCATCTAATATCAGAATAAGATGAGATCAGCGGCTGCTTGATATCCAGGGATAGCTGTTAGTCCAGCCCAGTCCAGCCCAATTGATCTACGAATGTCGATACCCGTTTGAATAGCCCGACTCGACCTCGGTGCCGAGGGAGGGCGTATGATTACGGTACAGACAATAGATTGTGTTATCTGATCCGCTCGTCGTCAAGTCGGCGTCTAAACCTCCGACGCGCCAATTTCAAGAGCCCGTCGGGGTATTCTCCAATACCACACACTGCATGACGATATGAGAAACTTGTTATAAACGTGCTATCTCCGCGGTCCGCTGATGCCTTTTCTGGACGACGCCGTAACCCTTGGAAGGATTAAGGGTCTTCAAGGGTATGTTTTGTTAATCAATTCGCTCTTTGAGAACGCGTATGGGTCAAAGTCGGCATTTGAGAAATGCCTCAGACATGATATGAGATAGCCGTCTTAACCGTCACAGCTGTTTACAGAGTCGTCTTTAGTTGCATGGATGATGGATCCATGCATGAATGCAAATCATCGAGGATCGGGATTGATACTCGGAACATGGGGAACGAAAATGGAGAGGAAGAAAGAAGATCTTCAGCACTGTCTCCTTCTATTCCTTGTTGGCCTAGAACTTTCGCCAAACACCTGACAGTCTGCACTGTCGTTTGAGCTTCAAAAGTAAAATCGTGATTTTTGATAAACTTTTATCTTCAACAACCCATTTCGCCTCACTATACCCTTCTAGGACGTGCTCCTACATACCGATGCCGAATGCTAAGGCATGCCTTTCTTCGTGAGCCTCATTGAACCCGTTCCTCGGCCCCACCCGGCCGATGTGGGGCGGAACCGCATCTGGAGACAATTCCGAACGAACCCCGATCCTCAAACTACGGTAATTTCCGTATTGTGCGATGTATAGAAAGAAAGCATACGTCACATGATAGACACAGAGCCTCATGTTATTGATAGCTGATCTCATTCCTATCTTCGCTTGTTGCCAAGTCCTGAATCATATCATGAGCTTCCTTCTACCACTTTCACAAGTAAAATCATTGTGATTTCACATGGCCATGGAGTTCTTGTTCGGCTACGCCGAAGTGTATGTCTAAATCTTTATGGGACCGTGATGGAGCCTCACAAAATTCTCAATGTCAGTTCATCTTGAAATGTGGAATTCGGGGTTGATGTTAAATCCCTGTTAACAGCACAAGCCTCACTCAGGTAATATCTTCAGCTGCCATTCACCTCCTCGCGAACCAATGGCAAGAGGTTTTACTGAAGACACTACTTAGAATCTCCCTAGCCCCTGAGTGTTTTCAACCTCCGATTCTTCTCCAGTTATGCCCGACATATGGGTACTGTCCCACGGGCGTATTGTATCGCAATGTGAGAGTGGACCCTGATAGATGAGCAACTTTGTTCTATCGGTTCCCAGATCGTTTGCATGGATGCAACTATTGGTCTCGCCAGGGCTTGAGTCGAGCTCAGACGTTACAGCCCAGCTGGGGCCACGGGGTTGTCGTGGATCGAGATTTTTTTCAGGGCCGAGCCTGTGATAGTCTTGTGATAGTATTCTAGAATGCCATATCCTCGGTTAAGCATCCATTTATTCTGCTATCAAGAATCACATCCATGCTGATCTCCACACCCGATGCAGTGGATTCATAGGCCCATCAACATGAAGTAGCTGATACAAGAAAAAAGCATCCCCAGTGGGTAGCAGAAAAGTTGGCATCCTAAGTCTTGGGTATAAAAATACGTAGTCTAAGAACTATAGTCTAAGCAGCATAAACTGACCTACTAAGCTTGTCTCTTATGCATCCAGCGATTAATTTTTCTGATACCCCGGGGCCGCCCCGCCCGACGTTGCCAATATGTTCCTTCACCATATCAAGCAGCCGGCCACGATTCTCCTTTATTATACATCATTATACATGATGAGACGGGGGTGTTCTTGCTCACAAACAGCCCATGTCCACGCGGCACTCGGCAGATAATTCATGAGAACTGCAGCTTTGTGGCCGTAAGATGCAGGCTCGAAGAGGTCAGGATCATGCCGGCGTACTTTCTCCACGGCATCGGCTGTAGCCAGGGCGAGGAAATGTTGTCGTTTAGCTCCTTGGGGAAGCACCCTGTTTCGAGTCAGTTGATCCTGGATCCAAGATATTACCGAAATAGTTGTGGTTGGGTAAAGAGAAAACGTACAGTGCGTTCCCAAAGATTCCATGACACAAGGACGGCTCCTTTGTTAGCAGACCGTGTCTCCAGGTTATGCTCTCCCCCTTTTCGATGGCCGAGTCGATACGGCTTTCAAGTTCGGGAAAATAAGGGCGTAGGGAGTGTAGCGAGTACAAGAAACCAGGAGCACCATGACACCACTGAACTAGGCTTGCACTCTTACCCTCCTTAAGACTTCGCACACTTGACGGCCAATTTCCGTCCGGTAGCTGAAGCTCAAGAAGCTTTTCTAGGCGTCGGGCAAGTTGTGGAGCGAGCGATGGATTCGAGAGAACAACCTGTGTGATGATACCAATATCGCCATGAGCTGCGCCAAAGTACCGTTTTCCATGCCACTCCCAATTTCCTCGTCCGTCATCGTTCGTGGACATGATTCTCTTCGTTAGTCGTCGAAGAGGGGACTCGATAAGAGTCTCACTCCTTGGCATCCAATACTTCACCATGCGCAACAGATACAAGGTACCTGCTCTTCCGTATGGTATCTCGGATGGAAAAGCATCTTCCTGAGGGCTCGTGTATGGACCAAGAAGTATGGGCATATTGCTTAGGAACTCTATCAAGTGATCTTCGTCCTTCGTCACACATGCTCTTACTGCCTGGAATGATAACTTTTCGGACGATATGCCGCAGTTACCCTTCTCCAAGACAAGTTTCCCTCGGTCTCCTTCAAGGTATCGTTGCGCCCATGATATCAGTTCCTGACCTGATATCTGCAGATCTGGATACAGCTCGGAGAGCTGGAGAAACAGGTAGGCAAGACCAGTGTACCCGGTGAAGAGACCACCGAGGTGGCGTTCATGGTACACTTTGCGGGGCGGTGTGTGTCGGACGACCAGCTCGAGAGCATACGTTAGCAGCTCTTTGGGGTCTGAGCCTAGACTCTGAGCTGGGAGGTTATTTGAGATGTATCGTTGAGCCATGACTATGGTTGTTGATGTAAGTATTCGTCACGTTGGGTAGAGTATAAAGAAGGCTTTCGGGTTGCCATTATTTCGATGAGGCTGTCATTAACTTTGGGCTCATAGCCAAATTATAAGCGCTGTCTTCTGTGACGCATACCTTTGATCTTTCAGGGGATGATCAGCAATTTGTTAGACAACTGAAGGAGGGGGCGACGAAGCTCACGCGACATAACCTACCACAAGTGCACCAGTGACAAGAGGCTCTTTCAGGAGGTTATAGGACTCTTTGGGGCAGACTTGAAACTGATCTGCCTTAATTCAAGGTCAGTCTGCTTACAGGTCAACAAATAGACGTCAGTGTTGGTTGGAATCTTATAAGAGCTCCCACGATCTAAGGACGATGGTGGGTCATGAGCTCCCCGGCCGATGTGGGTCTATGGGATGTTTTGTCCGGCGATCTGCAAGTTGACGTTGTAGCGGGTGGCTTTAGAAGCTCAGCCTAATACTGAGAAAGGTGACTTAGAAGTTAGAACACAATCGAAAGCGCGTGATTTTCCTTGGCACAGTAATTGGGTGAACAACTGAATGAAACTGTTATATCAAAAGTTGTCAATTAGCGTAACAAATGCATCATTGCGACGATTTAAGGTAGCCCCACTCGTCACTTAGTTACGTAGAGCCCCGCGAGCTACTGTAACCTATGTATTAATGACGACATCGATGTGAGCTTCTTTCCTCCCTTGAGCTTGGAATGGAAAGCTTGTGATTGCCAGCCTCGACGTGATAATTAAAAACAGAGAGGCCGATAGAATTTGCCTTTTTCATTCTACAACATCACCGTTGTTGAAGCTGTTTGTCACAACTCGTTTCGAAACCCGTCTACATCACAGATCACGTCTTCACACTAACAACCATCATGTCTGACACAGCTGAAGCTTCAGGAGCTGATCACCAGCAGCAACCCTCTCAACGCAACAGAGTGGTCGACACTGTGAACGAGAAAGCCCAAGAGGTCTTGTAAGATTGAACGCCGATTACATAAATCACTCTTCTCAAGCTAACAACTTCAACTAGCAAGGAGGACTATGCTCAGGCCAGGGAACATGTCACTAATGCTGCCAAGAGCAGATCCTACCTCTACCCGATTAAGGTACGAAAATCACAGGGATAGAGAGAGCTCCACGGTAATTATTTGCTAACATATCATGTCTCTTGTAGGGTATCTTCTACTTTCTCTCTCGTCGCTCGCTTTGGAAGCCTTTTATCTCCAAACTCGGTCCTCTGGTCCTCCTCTCTACCGGCGTAATTGGCGGCATGTTCTTCTTTACGTACCTACCACAACTCGCCATCCTATTCTTCGTAAACGGTCCTATCGCACCATTCTCCACGGTTCTTCTGGTTCTGAATGAGAGCACTACCATCA
Organism: Fusarium sambucinum; assembly: GCF_050947815.1. Taxonomy (NCBI): domain Eukaryota; kingdom Fungi; phylum Ascomycota; class Sordariomycetes; order Hypocreales; family Nectriaceae; genus Fusarium; species Fusarium sambucinum. Next base: position 7,613,662 of record NC_139293.1, on the reverse strand, counting down.
TCAACCTCGTATCACGCAACTACCTTCTTCAAGATTCGCTGTTGGATGTCTTCGATGGTACCCTCCTAGCCCGTGGAGACACTAAGATTGTCAGTGAGGGACGTGAGGTCAAGTCAGGAGGAGACCCGATGCAGAAGCTGGGCAAAATCATCAAGAGTCCCTTCGAGAAGTTCAGTCCAAAGGCCATCATCCGATACATCATGTATCTGCCTCTTAACGCTATCCCGGTCGTCGGCACCGTGATTTTCATTCTCATCCAAGGTGGGAATTCTACTCGTCTATATCTATTGCTCCGCTGATTCAAAATAGGTCGCACCCGAGGAAAGGGAGTTCATGGCCGAGTAAGTCACATGCCTAGACAGTATTCACAACTAAGCTAACGTTGCTCCAGTACTTTCAGCTCAAGCGATGGTCGGAGCCCAAGAAGGAGGACTGGCTTACAAAGAACGTCGGACCTTACACTGCGTATGTCACTCATTCATATTTTTCGACCATCTACTTGGTGGTTAATCGCACATTACGGTTCTAAATCAGCTAACTCATGTTTTCCAGATTCGGACTGGTTGCTACGCTCCTTGAGATGATCCCTGTTGCTTCAATGTTCTTCACTTTCAGCAATACAGGTAAGCTATTTGTACACTGACCTTATACATATATGAACTAACATCAACAAGTTGGCGCTGCTCTGTGGGCTGCTGATATCGAAGACAAAAACACTTCCATGACTGATGGGACCGCCCCAAGTCTGCGGGAAACCGCTGAAAAGGCCGAGTAAAACACATGAGTCTTTGTACAATACTTAAGCCAAGGCCACGCAACATTCAGTATCTACCTACGAAACAGTTAAACAAAACATGGTCAGCTGCCAAGTAATACAAACTTGTTTTTGGTTTGTTACGTGGAAGTTCAAAAGAAGAAGGGGTTGCTGTCGTCAATGCCCTCCTACCCGGGAGCTCCGAGGAACACATTCCTGACAATGGAAGGCAGCCTCAGGGTATCAAAAAAATTGACAGCTGGAAGCATAAGAGATAGAATTAGTAGGCCAGCTTATGCTCTTCAGACCATAGTTCTTATAATACTTGTTTTTATACCCTAAGGCTTAGGAGGCCAACTTTTCTATTACCCGCAAGGCAGGAAAGTCTCTGGTCGTCAGCTCAGCTATATGGGAAGGACCCATTATTCGTGAGAGCATTAACACTTTTTTCATGTCTTGGTTTCTCTTATTTCACACAACTTTCTTCGTCTCGATCTGTCTTATTTTCACGTCAACACATGCCTCGCAACCATGTCTTAATTGGTTCTTTTGCCTGTAGTTTGGCAACATGTGTCGGTACTTCTACATCCATCTTGGAGAAGGAGGAAAACCTAATACACTGACAATTCCTGCTACAGTGTTGGCCGTGACTCTGGCACCTCAATACAATGTTGACGATCTAGATTTCAACTTGACGAATAAACGCCACTCATAACAAGTTCCGATGCAGCCAGGACTGTCATAACAGGCTGTGTCTCTAATGTGACCCGACGGCAAGCTGCATCTCGCCTCGTTGCCGAAGCTGGTTACACGCACTACAACTGCACGGATAGCATATCGCTTTTGGTATTCTGGGCCCTAAACCGTGGAACCTTTAACAAACATGTCCTTGTCCTCAATAGCTGAAAGCTCGACATCCTTTGTGTTTCATCACTTTGCCTGTCCAACACCTCTGTCACAATGTTTACTGATACAAGCTAGACTCGAAGACAGTTTGCCCCTAAAGTCGAGCAACTTCCATTGCGCTTCAGTATGAAGCTCGTTTTAGTGAAAGAGGCAACTATAAGCACACTCTCCCACCGGGTTCACACGTCTTGGACTCTGATACATCGTGGCGCTGTTCTCTGTATGGCAAGAACATTCTGGCCATACAAGCGAAGGAATTGCATCAGAATGTTCTATTCTGTTCCACTCTATATAAAGAACACTTCAAAATGAAGGATGGCTTGTGAGATGGCTTGAAAACAATCATCGCTTGATGAAGCGAAGGGAACAGTGGCAAGAGTCGACGCCTGCAGGTAAGCGGTTGCGGAGAACCGAGTTGAATTGTTATTCTCCGAAGGTACGAACAGAGTAACGCCCATGACTTCGAGGCTACCTGTACAGCCTGTCATTCTCACGACTATCATCACGGCATATGAAGGCGGGACGATGCGTCGGTCCAGGGGACTGGGTCCGCTCCCATCGGATAGATGGCAAACATCAATCACAGAAATGCCCCATGGGGTGGTCCAAAAGGAATTCTTGCATAGGTAGCCGAGAATTTCACCGTACCACCAGGTACTGATCAAGCTGAGGAAACATGCGTTTAGATTCACCAATGCAAAGATCCCGGGCCAGATGACTGTAACCTATTCGATTTGGAAACGCAATTTGTACGCTCATGCTGTGGTAAGCTCTCGGGGGTGAGCTAAAGATTATTCGAGCTGCTCGTAATAGATCCTCGAGTGCCCCTTTTGCCTGACACTGGCAAGCACTGCGTGACAGCTGGCACCGGTGCATATCTCACATCTCCCACGTTGTTTATCATTCGGCTACGCACTCGATTTTTAACGCATGCTAGGCTTTCTTTCTCTTTCTCCTCTTTTCTACCGTGCCTTTCATTTCTCTCGCTTCGCGGTTTTAGTCTTGCCTTCTCCTCATCATTGCGAGAAAGCAAATACCCTCCAAGAAGTCAACCACCGCTCGTTTATCTTTACGCCTTGCTTTACATTCGGCTCACACACTCGTTTATTTTCCTTAATACTTTTACCAACTAATTTTCACTCGTTTCGCGTGCGGTACGACTTCCTTTTCCTGTGTTCTTTAGGCATGCGTATGTGATCTTGTATACTGACAACAGCACCTACAGAACTCTCGCATCTTCATCATGAGACCACCAAAGATTTCCTTGGTTACGGTTCTGTCGGTATTACTGCTACTCAATTGCCTTCTTGCCAGCGCGGCTGGATCTCCTCGCCAGCAGCGCCCAAGTCGTCACCGGGTCGTGCGCAGCAACCGTTTCATTGAGGCTCGCCAGCCTAATGATGACTATGGCCCCCCTCCCCAATACTACACGGGAGAGCCTGATATTCCCACTGAGATGACCTCCTGTTAGTTCTCTGGTGCAGGCATCTCTCCACACAGCTAACGCTTCTAGATTCTACTTCCAAGGAAACCACAACAACGGATATCGGCACTGAATCCTATGAGGCTAGTGAGACCTCTCAGTCGCACGCATCCTCCGGAAACTATAATGTTTCTCTCGGAATTTCCACTCCTTCTTTGTCTACTCAGTTTAATACCAGCATCGCTGTGCCCTCTGCTGCTTCAAGTGCCAAAGCTGGCAGTACAACTAGCTCTGAGGCCCTGACATCCGTTGATACCACATCTTCTGGATCATCTCGTGTGACTGGAACTTCTGGTGATGAGGCTTCTGCAACTGCAGGTGGCCAGATTTCTACCTTCTGGAACAACAGTACTTCGCCTATCAGCACTCGTTCCTCTTCTGCTGTCAGTGATTCCGATTCCACCAGCATGACTGGAACTGCCTCATGGGAGAAGGAACTCTCCTCCGCCAGTGTTTTGCCAGTCACAGTTTCCAGCATCCTGACCCTAACAGAGACAACCACAGAGGTCATCTCACTCACAGATATTGCCTCGAGTCTCGAGGTTTCAGGTAACACCAATGTGACAGCCAGAACTTCTTCTACTGCTGAGGTTGAGTCATCCATGGAAATCTTTACGTCACTGGAGGAAAGCTCACAAATGACTGCCTTGACCACGACTACAACAAGTATTCTCAATACCACTGTGACAGTCACAGATGTGGGAGGCTCTACCGGACTGATACTTTCGTCCACGACCTACCTCACGCCGATCAATGGTTCTTCAAGTGCTGCTACCTCAGCTGGGTTTGTATCAGACGTCTCATCGAAGACTTCAGTCACTGCAGCTTCGGGTTCAGTCGTGACAAGCGCATCACAAGATGGCCTAACTGGAATCTCCGGCTCCGAGTCCACGCAAAAGACGTCTCTTGTCGCCAGTGGCTCCCTCAATAGGACTGTCATTGTTACTACAACTACTTATTTGACTTCAACACTTGAGACTGCTACTCTCTCCACTGAGTTTTCCAACCAGTCTAGTGACTCCTCTCTTGTTACCTCCGAAGGGCTATCGAGTGCTAGTACTAGAGAGCCTTCTCAGACTGTTACTTCATCGACTTCAACGATGTTTAGTAGCGTTACGAACAAAGGATCCGCCGCGATTACCTTCGCACCGTCTGATGCAGAGTCTTCTACTTCCTTCGTGTCTACCTCTACACCGAACGGAAGTTTTGTGGGTTCTGAATCAGACATCACCACAGTCACCATTCAAACCACTTCAGACTTCTCAGTTGAATCCAGCGCTCTGCCAGTTAACGCGACGTCGAACGTAGTCAATAACTCGCTTACAACTACAACAATCTCAGAAACTTCGGTCATTACTATCATCCCTGGCGGTGTTTCCCCATCAGGCAACGTCACAGGTATGACTAGTGGTTCTGTCTCGACATCTACTACTTCACTTTTCAACTCTTCAATGACCCGTATGGAAGTTTCATCTTCCCAAGAGACCAGCTCGTTGTTCGATTGGCCCACTTCAACATTAGTCGAGTCACATCATTCCCTGCCTACTATCGGACTTCCCCCAGTATCTTTCACGAGTTTTTCGTTTTCGATCATTACCACTCCCATGACTCCACCTAGCATGGCAACTGGCTCAACATCGCCACCTTTTGAAAACGTAACAGTGATCAGTTCTACATGGACTTCAACCATCACGACTAGCCTCGGGCCAACAGGTTTGACTTCTACCAAGCTTACAGCTGCTCATAGCAGTAGTGGTTACAACTTTTCCAAGACCATAGAATCTGATATGAGTTCAGTTGGGTCTTTGTCCACATCTGCCAGCAATCTTACAGGCATAAGCACTTCCATCATTACCAGGCAACCTACCAATTTTCCCTTCCCGACCAACACCTCCAGTGGATGGAATTCAACAGTGTCTTCAACATTACTGACCGATTCCACCAAGACCATCAACTCTCAAGGCCCGCAAACCTCGCTGTCCACAGCTGGTTCAGGCTTGAATGCCACTTCTCCGTATGCCAACTCAACTTCGACTACAAATTCCGCAACATACTCTCCACCATTTGGCAACGTGACCTCTTCCAAGCTGGCTGTCACTACTTACCGCTCATGGAACGCTACCAACACCGCTCAAGGGCCTTTCAACTCCACTGTTCAGACTGCCACTAATGGTTTGAATGGGACGGCGGCTGTTACGCCTTTTCCAACTACAGATCATATTACTCTCACTACTATGTCTGGTAGTGTCATGACCAAAACGTACACAGATATCTTGGTGTCAATAATCACCCCCACAGACCCTGTGTTTTGGACGTCCTTGAACACGACAGTGACTCCTCCTACTATCATCAGCACTCCCGGAATGTTTTCCACGCCTTACAAGGAATCCACTTCGACAAGTGAACGGAAATATCATACATCAAACGCTACTCGGCACTCTGGATCTGCTTCGGGCACAAATGCACCCCCGTTCCCTAGCTCTAACTCGACTGCCACGGCTACGATTACCTTTTCATCGATCGTTTCATGGACCCCTGACCCGGAACCTTGGACAACGTGGTCGACTTGGGATCTCACAAGAAAGCCAGGCTTCGTAACATCAATTGGTTTGCCCCGAGTGACTACTCGCAACCGGAGCAGTGAGACTTCAGAGTCAACTTCGTACACTCGCACTACAACGTTATTTGTCACTCCTACTATGGTAGAGCCAACTTCGTCCCGTCTCGTTACCGGTAATCTCAGCAGTAAGGCTTCAGATTCAACTTCTTATACTCGCACTACAACGGTGGTCCTCACTACTACTCTAGCAGATCCAAGCACACCTCTGTCTAGGTTCCAGAACTCCACTGACGGTGCTTCATCGTTCGTCTCCTACACTAGCACCACAACTCTGGTTCTGACTACCACTTTGGAAGAACCAAGTACCTCTCATTTGTCCAATGCCGCAATCACTTCGACTGCCTCGACATGGATGAACACAACCTTGGTATCTGTTCATTCTTCGGAAGCATCAACCTTGTTGTCCCAGGTATCTGTTACCTTTCTTACTACTGGTAGTGCAAAGGGAATAGCAACTTCCGCTGAAAACTCCGCCTTGACGCCCTTCCCTGTGATCAACTCGACGCTCTCGCGAGTAACATCTTTGACGATTGATACTCTGACGACCACATACACCTCGGATCGTTCAGCAGGCGCAACTACTCCTTGCGAATCTTCGTCTACGACCTCATCGACTTGCACGGAGTCACTGAACTATCCTCCGTATGGATCATCATCAGCGGGCTCACTCACAACCGATTGCTCGACTGGACACTCGATGCCAAGCTACAAAACGGCGCATTGGTCGAACATGACTGAAACATTTGGCGCAAAAGGTTTGTACTGTTCCACGCAATCAATTGAGTTATACTAATCTATGAAGACATAGACACAAGCACTTATGGGTCGTTCACGACATTCAAGACAGTCACCACCGTCCGGGCAGAGGAGTCCCATTCGGTATGGGATGACTACCCTACCCCTACTGACAGAGTCACTCCGTCAGACGTCGCGCCCGTGGACTCCAACTTTCCATGGGGAAACGACTCTCCGATTCACCGTCACCAAAACATGTCAGATGTAGGTATCGGTCTTGACGGTGGAGGTGTGAGCAAGAGAGTTGATTGGCGACTTCGATGGGAGAACGTCAAGGATAAAATCAACAGTTTGTGGCACGGGCAGACTTTGGAGAGTGAAGATTAGTCTTGCCGCCGACATGGATACAAGCGACTTGGATGGTGTCTGTATAACACTCATTCCCTCTCCCCTAATGTGAGGGACCATGTCATTATTAAGGGGGTCTCGTTTTCTTGTTAGTTTTTCTTGGCTGGACTCTATTTCTGATTCAGCCTTGTTGGTTTCGGTAGTTCGGGCTACTCTCAACTTCCGGATATACAAGGTATTGTGGATCGCCAAGCAGGGGTTAAGTAAGGTTTAGGGAGGCCTCGATGGGGAAGATTGCTCTGTTTGTGAGTGAATGGATGAAAGGAAACGAGCATCCGTGTACAAGATTCACACAAGTCATTCTATTAATTCATGCTAAGACTGACATAATTGTTTGGTGTTTTTGTTGATACTGTGACAATTGCCATTGCGAAACAAGTGTATGAGGTAAGACAAGTGTGGATCGTTGGCAACTTATTCACTAACATATTATTGTGAATATGTGAATATGTGCAAAATGAACATAATGATTGGATTCATTGTGCAGATATTCAGACATAAAATATGTATACGCGGTTTGTTAGCCAATCGATCATGACTTGGAATCGTCGTCATCGGGGAGGGGTCTCTTTCCTTCCCGGCCCCAGATTCATGCCTCACGCACCTGACGCCTTACCAAAAGCGGAGCCCTTGCCACCGAGACATCCGATGCAAGTGCAAGGGAAACTTAACAAGTAGAAGGCACGCTACTACCTAGGTACTTTAACTTTCTCCTCGTCTTCAATCTTCCATCTTCCCACCCACACATACAACAACAACAACTATCCATCCATCGACCCATCCATTCATCCTTCACAACATAGGACATATAAAAACTCAATCAGTCACATCATGCTTTTTAAGCCCCTCGCCTTCGCAGCCACTGCTGCTGCAATTCTCATCGTCCCCGAGACCTCAAACAACAAGGATGGCATCTTCCGCGCTCTGCCTATCGAGGCCGCCACCTTCGAGCTTCCCGCCATCGCACATAAACAGGCCATCGATGTTCCTTGTCTCCAGTGCCGCGGAAAAGATACTCATTTAGAACTCGACTTTGGTATTAAGAACCGTCGCCTGGTCCTCAACGGCTTCGAACTCTACCCACGTGCCGACCCATGGAATGGTGATCTTTCAGCTGCCGTTATCAAGGGCAATGGCAAGAGCGATATGCGCCGATTGGGATACGGTCTGGCTATTCGCCCAGAGGGAATCGACGAGGATCAGCATTTGGAGATCGTCAACGTTGAAGTACGAATTATTGAAGTTGGCGATCGTTTCGTCGATGGCGTTCCTCCTGTTACAGTCAAACTTATCAAGTCTTTGAGCGGAGATATTCTCATCGGAAACATCGAGGTTAAGGGTACTGGCGAGAAAGCACCAGAGGATTGCGACATATGGTGCCGAACCAAGGACATGGTCCACGACACTTGGAAGGGCGTCAAGGGCAAGTTCAAGGGCTGCCACGGAATGAAGCCTCATCATGGCCACGAACACCACAAGCCCCAACATGGTGCTGGCAAGGCCGAGCACAAACCTACCGATAACTTCAAGCAAGGCCCACTCATGCACAAGAAGCCTGAGCAGTCCATGGGTGAGGTCCTCAAGCACGTTGCCGCATATATCGTCCTCCCTGTCCTTATGGGCGTTGCTGCTGGTGTCGGAGTTGCATTGTACGTTGAATCTTATCGTTCTTGGTTTCATATACTGACCACTTTTAGTTTCGTCATGTGCCTTTTCAGTATGGTCCACCGCTTGGTTTGTCTCTTCAGAGGTGAATCTAGTGAACCCACTGAATCACTCGCTGCTTATCATCAGGTGCCTTTCACCGAGCTTGACGTTGAGGACGAGAAGACTGTTCTCAGCAAGACTCTTCCTCAGTATGAACCACGCAACTAGAGTCAACTTACACAACATTGTACTCGTACGCAACTCGGTCTGATTAGAAAAAGGGAACGGCGAAACACTACCAACACAGAACTTCTAAAGAAGGCGTGTTATCGATTCCAAGATTGATTTTACTTGTGATTTGGGCTTGGAATAGGCGTTATAGCGTTGGATGCACCATGGACGGGATCATGTTTTACGAATTGGATGGAAACGTCTCAGAGCAGTCGTGGCATCACTGGTAACGAGTTTTATAACGTTACTGTCCTCTCTTTAAAGGTCTCAGTCATGTCTATCGGGTTCAGTTCTATGTACCCAAACATTATTTAAAATGAATAAAATGATCACTATATGATACATCTCCAGGCCACAATGTTCAACAACTCCATACTATCTGATTGACAATACTCTCTAATGCTCCTTGTGGGAAACCACCTGTCGAATTGCTTAACTATGTCAACCTTATGGAGACGTTAAATACAACTACTAGACAAAACTTGTGGGATTACGCAACATTCATCCGCCAGAGTGCGGACCCTGAAGATTAGATTCCCGTTCCCACTCCCGTTTTCGCTTCCACTTTCGGCGATCCCACGATCCCCAAGTCGTGTAAGTGGATAAGTTATAAACGCAATGTCATTTGCGGGGTTATAGAGTGGACAACAACTCGCTACTTTCTAGCCCGATTGCCGAATTTATCTATATTACTGCCTTGTTCCCATTAGCCACAATCTTATTGTTGATGATTGTATATTCTCGCCCTCCACACAAGTCATCACTCACTCACAGCACCGGAATACCCCAAAATGTCACAAACACCTCGTCGCTTCGCTCAAATCGTCAAGCTCAAACCAGAGCACCTTGCAGAGTACAAAGAAGTACACGCTCGCGTCTGGCCTGATGTCCTGAAGCAAATCGGGGAGTGCAACATTCGAGATTGTACGATCGACAACCCTTACCTACATCATCCCTAAGGTATCAAGCGGCTAACATGACGGGGTCTTGCAGACAGCATCTTCTACGATGATCAGAGCCACATCCTCTTCGCTTCGTTCAAGTACATCGGTTCAGACTACAGTGGTGATATGGAAAAGATGGCTCAAAACCCTCGGGTGAGAGAATGGTGGAAGATGACAGATGCCTGGCAGGAAAGCCTTGTTCCTGGGGCCGTGAGCTCCGAGTCTGGCGAGCCATCCTGGTGGAAACCTGTCGAGGAGGTATTCTACCAGCCTTGATTTATCAAGCTAGAGAGCCATATAAGGAACACAATCACAGGGAAATAAACAAGGAACCATGTTTCTAAAATACCTTTCATTGACAAAACGTGCCATTAAACACAGAGGCCTCTCTTTTGATAAACGCCCACGCTAATCTCGCTCGCGAGATATCTATGAAGGGAGGTTGAATAGAATAGAAGGAAAAGGAAAAGGAAAAGGTGCCTCTATAGTGTTTATGCAAAATCTCTCTTCTTGCTTCTTACTTGATCTTCTTTTTCATCAATCAATCCCCATCTCACATCCTCACTCATTACCAGCCACGGGCCAGCCTTGGTGAAAACAAAACAAACAAGACACCGGGGTGAACTGGCCCTATCATCGAGAAATGCATATTTACCTATATTCGCGCATTATATACAGCGTCTATCCTTCACTTCATCTTTTTTTGATAGCCTCTGATCTGCCTTGTCTCCAAGTGTGTACTGCTCTATGGCGAACAGACACGTAGGCTGGAGGAGTTTTTAGAGACAAGACATGACGTTTGACGTTTCCCCCAACTGTGCTTGACCCAATAGTGATCTTGTACCTCAGAAGGTCGACTGACTCCTTGTCGCCGATGCTGACGTTCTCGGCCTCTTTTTCCAGTACCCCATCATCTTTACGAGCCTTAGCAAAGAACTTATCAATGCTAGACTGTGCGTCTTGGGCACTGTCTACATCCTGCTGCTGCAGAACAAAAAGTACAGCGACCCGCGCAAAGTCCAGAACCTCATTGGTAATCTGGAACTTGTTCGTAGGACTCTGTGTTTGTGTAGGGACAGCTGTACCTGAGCTTTGGGTTGCACCCCCCGTTATAGTCGGCACGCTTTCTGGGCTTCCCTCATCTACAATCAGCTTTGTGGGGTTTGCAGTCTCTGAAGATACAACAATGGCAGTAGCGGATTCGGGTGCACGAGGTACCAGGGAAGCGGCATGCGCCTCACGTTTGTCCTGCTCGAGCATAAGTCCCCTTTTGCGCGAAGCTGCGCCATCAAAGGTGACCAGTGAATTTTGAGCAATGCAGGACAACTCTTGAGCGTTTATCTTGGCCATGATGGCGGTACCAGATAGAGGAATGGAGAAATTCTTCGCACTGGCTTCGATGAGGCGCGGGATGTTCTTTCCTAGAGTCACATTGTTGAGATCGCCGCCCAAGTCCGTCATTGTGCAACCATCGGATCCCGCAACGCTGCAGTCCGAGCCCGTGAAGCCATTAGTACAGATGCACGAGCAAGTGCCCTGGGACATAATGTTTGTTCCACCGTTCTGGCATTTAAGTGATTCTTGGCATTGAGCAAGTGCAGACTGAGGCTTGTCATGGTTTCCCAAGTTCTTAAAGACAAAGAACTCCAGCGGAACAAGCACTGCAGCCACGATGATACTTAACAGCAATATCATCAAGACGACAAACGCCCAGACAGGGAGGCCACAGCAACGCCGACGTCGTTTACCTTGACCCTCATCTGAGGGTGTCTGATTGCGCTGGCCATTTCGTGACGGTCCGTTGCCTTGTCCGGGGCCAGGTGCAAGAGGCCAGGACGTTGTGCGAAACCAAGACCCGCGGCTTTGCCGGCCTGTTGGCTGGGCGGGGGGAGGGAATGCTGCCAGCATATCTGACAGGCCTAATAGATGTTAGTAAAAAGACATCATGTCTGATGGGGAGTATCTCACCTGAGTTCTCCTTATCGCCCCCTCGCATCTGACCCTTATCGTCGAAGAAATCATTCAAGTTATCAAATCGACTTCCTGGTCGTTTGCCATGATCAATCATAGTTGCAAGTCGAGTTGCTCGTCGGATTAAGTCAGGCAGACTTGTCATACTACCTCTCTCTTCCGCTTTTCGAACGGCATCAATGTCCAGCTTCGGTGGTCGTCGAATGGCCGAGAGGCGGTTGTAAGGCTGAGGCGATGGTGATGGTGCAGGCGCCTGTGACTCTGACAGGTTAGTCGCACTAGCGGCTGCAAATGCTCCGAGAATGGCGTCTGGGCTTAGGCTATCGCGAAGGTTTTGCTCAGGGGCTGATGTCTTTGCTAGTGGGAGTGTATTCGAGGAGCTTGACGATGCGTCGATATAACCAGTTCCTGAATCAAAGGCCTGAACTGGAGATGGTGCAGGCCGGTAACCAGGTTCCATAACAAACGATTTTGTGGTGATGAGGGAAGGCTTTCCTCTTTTGCCAATGCTGGCACTGCGGACCAATTTGCTTTCATCATGAAATTCTTCGTCTTGACTCCTGTCAGTAGCCTCGTCATCATAATACGAAGGACTGCCAGCTGGAGAGCCTCCGCGCCAGCTATCGGGCATGGCTGCGCTTGATGCGTATGAATCGTGCGACCTTGAGTTAAGACTTTCTTCAGGAATTGGCGAGACAAACGACGCGTGTGAGTAAAATGATGAGACGCCTCGTCTCGCCGAGGGGGGAGGTCCAAGAGTGGCGCTTCGCCTGTTGGCTGCTTGAACTTGGTTAGGTTCTGGGAAGTCAGGAACAGATCCAAGACTAGAGACAGTATTTCGTGATGATGGAGAAGGGGGGACAGTAGAGCTGTATTCTTCGGGTTCTGGGGTGAGAAATACTGGAGTAGGTTCTTGAAGTCGAGACTGATCGAGTATTGAAGGAACTTGGCTAGGTCGAGGAGGTCGTCGAGGGGCCTGAGTTGGTCTACCAGGGGGTGGTCGGTATGGCTCAGCCTCAGGCTGGTTCATGGCAGCCATAGGGGGGCCAGACAGAGGCCATTGAGGTACTTGTTGAGGTCGAGAAATAGTGACGCCAGAGTTTCCACTTCTGTCCATCGCGTGCTTGGATTTGGGAAGCCTGGATTGTCCCATGGTATTTGCGCCCAAGGGTCGGCGAGGAGGAGGAGCCCTGAGTTCGCCAGGCGGGTCATCTTCCATGGAATCTGAGTATGTCGGTTGGTGTCGCGAATATCCACCTTGTGTTCTCTCGCGTGCGCTTCTCGAGTTTGGGTCCATAGCCCTTCCATCATACGCTTGGCTCATTTGATTGTCCTTATGCCGAGTCGAGAGTTCATTCAAACAGTGTCACACGGCTAGGGACCTAGTGGCAGGCTTCTGTATGCAGTTCAACTGTATGTAAGAAGCCGTCGAGTCGCAGGGAATCGAAATGGTGAAATAATACGGGTATCCGACGGTTTGCGCCACCCTAAGTCGATGGTTTCAAGAAGCACTGACACAACGTTCGTATATGGTGGAGATGATTCTATCCGGGATGCTGTGTTGCAGCATTAAAAATCGACTCTTGAGGATCGACCAAGTCGTACAGCCGCAGACTATGTCGATTTCACGAGAATTCCGACAAGCGTGGAATAGTAATAGTTAAGACGAGAACGAGATAGAAACGAATGTAGAAGAAGATAAGACGAATCGAACCAAAAATGAGCGTTTGTTGCACGGTGAACCAGACCTCGCAGGCGTTGAAGCAACGCAATTGTGAAATGCACTATGCAGAATATCAGTATTAGAAGGGATAAGCAACAACACAACCAAGAAATGAAGTGAAATAATGAATATGATGTTAAAATCGCACCATCTCAAGAAACTCGAAGCAACAAAGTTGAAGACATACCGAGAAAGGTCGTAATTTCTACAAGATCACTTGGTCGTGACGAATTAAGTCGAAGCGGAGCTCTGTTGCAGTAGGCAAACCAGTATATAATTGATACGTCACAGGGGCTCGCAATGAACGGTTCAAAAAAGAGATCAATGCGACGAGCAGATGCAGTGATCCAGTGTCAACAGAAAAATGAAAATCCAGTGGTTGTCGCTGTGGCAGTTAAAGCGGAAGACGTGGGCGAGGCGTGTCACCAAGTTGGACGAATCGCGTTTCAAAGTTGCGTCTGGACGGTTTGAGGTTGCTCCAGGTGTCGAGACGATAACGGTTGTGAATGGAAGTTCGGATCGATGAGATACCGACAGTCGAAGAGGAAGGCGTTGGGTACCTGGTGAGGTTTTTGAATTATCGACTCCTGCTCCTGCGATTTCCTTCTTTTCAACCACAAAATTATTTTGTGGCTGATGCAACTATCAAAGTGGCCAAACAAAAGAAAAAAGAAAAACAGAATGCAGATCTGATTATCCTCTGGGGACACCGAAAATAGTAGTAGAAAAGAAGTTTTAAGAAAAAAGGCGATGCGCGATGCACAGTAGTAGCTAGGCACAAACGAAGAGGAATCGAAATGGTTAGAGAAAAAACGAATGTAACGAGGCGCAGACGACGACAGCTTAGGTCGAGGCAGGCTTATCGAGAGGCACGAAAGTGCGGGTGAGAGATGAGATGGAAGGAACGGAAGCGAGAAGGGGGAGGAAGGAGTGAAAATGGAAAGATGGAGTGCAACCTGCCCGGACAAGGTACCTGCCCTGTGTCTGCGTGTGATGAGGCTATCGGGGACGGACCCTTGAGGTTAAGTTCGAGCAAGCAGGGAAAGCACGAAACAGGACGATTCAGCACTGGACTGGGCGAGATAACAAGGGAACGATAGCTTCATTCATTAGCATTATCCTTCTATCAAAGCAATGACTTCTAATTAATACGTTCTAATCAACAGGGTCGATGCCATTGTAGCATGAAAGCGCCTCTGACCATTCATAAGCTCTAAATGGCGAGCACAGAGCGCAGAGCAAACAGGCACAGAGAGACATATGAAGGGGTACCGGCCGTGACCTCTGAAAAGGGCGTTTCTATCCGTCCATTGCTTCGGCTAACGGTCGACCGTTTTCGCCCAAGCCACTGTTTTCTACTGGTTCGATTGAACTCATTCTATGTCAAAACCCCACTGTCTTCCGTCTTTTGTGTCAGTCCCACCAATCATGAAAGAGTATCACGCATGTCACAAATCGAAACCCCCTAGAAGCCAACATCAAGTGAGTACGTACCACTAACATACAGACCTACCTGTGTCTCATGCTCACAGAGTTCAAGGTTGTGTCGATCCCATGCCAAAAATGTCTTAGTAGAAACACTAGCTCATTCTGTTCCTGCAGCCGAGATCCATCATCACTTAATACTAACACAATATTTCACGAGATGCTCTGCTGGATAATTTTCAGCAGACATCTTTTATTACTTCTTTCGCATGTAGTATAGATTGCAACGCTATAGAATTTGTTCCATGTACTTTATTTTTCTCATTTCTTCAATTAAACGCAATATAACATGACTCCGTCAGTGCGCAAGCATACGGCCGAATCCTTCCTTTCTTTAGATTCATCCACTTTGCGCCTAATTGACTCTTGAGCTCAGTCCAAGCCAGCCTTGATCAAACTCCACCCAAGACCGAACAGGATGAGACGGAACACGATGGAACTACAACGTTTGGATGATCTGAACCATTCCGCTGGATGAACAGGCTGATACCAGCCGGGCTTAACTAGGTAGAGGTGAGCTAGCTCTTCCAGAACATTGCTTTCAATACGCGGAAACGAGCGCCCATCCCTCGGATCATGGACGACATCGAATATGCTCGTGAAGCTTAATAAATGAGGTTCAATTTGTTTGATGCACTAGTTGCAGTTATGCGCGATTTCTTATGGGCAGAGTTCCTTTCCTTTAATCTCTTTATGAATCCCTTTATTTAACTTAGCTTGGGGTTGTGCTGGTTTCTGGCATTGGTTATTCGGAATAGCGGGAAAAGTTGCCAGTGTATCCGACACTGCGTTTTTTGTAATACATCGTGTCATGTCGTATCC
Source organism: Fusarium sambucinum (assembly GCF_050947815.1). NCBI lineage: Eukaryota > Fungi > Ascomycota > Sordariomycetes > Hypocreales > Nectriaceae > Fusarium > Fusarium sambucinum. Next base: position 7,597,933 of record NC_139293.1, on the reverse strand, counting down.
TGTCTGTATCTTACGACACACCCTCAGACTCAAAGTTAATGGATGAAGGCTGTGTTTCACCTTTTTGGAGCCAAGATCTGACCTCGATCGACTACTTCATTGATTGGTCAAACATGTGACCAAAATTCAAAATCAACGTAACACAACTGAGACAGGACGATCGAAGTTATTGTTTGCTATAGCTTATATTGGACAAAAGCAAACTTGGCTGATGTTTTTGATGCTGGAAAATGCAGACAATTAACCATGGAACGTGCTAAAAGAGTTGCTTGGGTTGGATCCCTTAGCGTGTTTCAAGCTTGCATGTGGTGGGGATCCTTTCGCGTCATCGCCTGATAGCTCCAAGGGTCTTGGGCATTGAAGTGTCGATCGTTTCTTGAGAAGGTGGGTTTTCTCGTATTCTCTCTAGGGTAGTTGGCTTGATTTGAATAATATACCAAAATACATATACTTCAGGCTCTTAAACTGAGTTGCTTATGACGTGCTTGGGATAATAAACACTGAACGGGCACATAATTTACCCATCTAGTAGTAGACAAGTTGGCCTTCTGAGTCTCAGGGTACAAAAATAAGTATCTGTCTAAAAAACAGTGTTGGCTCAGTAGTGGCATAAACTAGCCAACATTTCGTCTCTTATTCTTCCATCGGTCAAGTTTTCTCATACCCTAATGCCCATCAAGGGTATAAATCTAGACATCATGTAAGCTTATGTATAAGCCTCTCAAATCGCAACAAGGTCATGTCGGGAGAATGAGGCGCTGACTCCAATGGACAGCAAGGATCACGAACTATACGAGGTGCAGACCTGTACCATATGCAGTTCATGCACAGCACATACTTGAAAGTTGCTTCTAACATTACTGTATTTTACTTTAATGGATCTCTACATTCGGAAGACACCAAACTTGGTATCGCCCGCCTTGACCTCGTTCCTACCTCCCATAGCAGCCTGTAGACCCAGACCCAGGTACCGTCTTGTATGTTGAGGAGGAATAATACCGTCGTCCTGTGAAGGTGTTAGTTCTTAATGCTGTGCAGCAAGGTTTGTACGTATATCACTTACCCATAATCGTGCAGAAGAGAATGTGGCGTCACTCTCCTTTTCGATGCGCTCCTTTAAGCCCGCATCAACTGTCTTCCCAACGGTTTCCATAACAGCAGCTAGTTGCTCGCTACCCATGACACCCACCTTGGCGTTGGGCCACATCCATAAGAATCGCGGGCTATATGCTCGCCCGCACATTCCGTAGTTACCAGCGCCGTAGCTACCGCCAACAACGACGGTGAACTTGGGCACGTCTGCGCAAGCCACAGCAGTCACAAGCTTAGCGCCGTGCTTTGCGATGCCCTCCCGCTCCGACTCTGAGCCGACCATGAAGCCAGAGATGTTCTGGAGAAACACAAGTGGGATGCCACGCTGCGAGCAGAGCTCGATGAAGTGAGCGCCCTTGACGGCCGACTTGGCGAAAAGAATACCATCGTTAGCCACGATGCCAACCTTGTGACCGTAAATCTCGGCGAAGCCAGTCACAAGAGTAGTACCGAAGTCGCGCTTGAATTCAGAGAACTCGGAACCATCCACAACTCGAGCAATGACCTCGCGGATGGGAAGAGGCTTTCGCAGATTGGTGGTAGCAATGCCAAGAAGCTCCTCAGGGCTGTGGAGTGGTTCTAAGTATGTAGTCTTGGGAGCTTGCGTCTCTGGTGACTTCTTGGGCCAGTTCAGGTTGCTAATGCAGCGTCGGGCCAACACCACGGCGTGGGCATCGTCCACAGCTAGGTAATCTGTTACACCGGACACAGACGAGTGCATCTTGCCACCTCCCAAGTCTTCATGGCTGACAACCTCTCCTGTCGCTGCCTTGACAAGAGGAGGACCGGCAAGGAAAATGTGACCCTGCTCCTGAACGATGATGCTCTCATCACTCATGGCTGGGACATAGGCACCACCAGCTGTACATGGACCCATGACCACGGCGATCTGGGGAATACCCTCCGAGCTCATGCGAGCCTGATTATAGAAGATGCGACCAAAGTGATTCTGGTCGGGGAAAACGTCGGCCTGGTGGGGGAGGTTGGCGCCGCCGCTGTCGACAAGGTAGATACATCTGGTGGCTGTCAGTTAAGGTGATATCATGATGAGGTTGTTACGCATATGTACATACGGCAATTTGTTTTCTCTGGCAACGGCCTGAGCGCGCAAGTGCTTCTTGACTGTAATGGGATAATATGTACCGCCCTTGACAGTGCTATCATTGGCGACAATGACACAAGTCACGCCCTCGACAACACCCACACCTGTGATGATACCACCTGCTGGCACCTCAGCTTCAGGATAAAGATCATATCCAGCCATAGGAGACAGCTCCATAAATGTAGTCCCAGGGTCGATCAATGCCGTAACTCGGTCTCTGGGTAGCATCTTCTTGCGCTCAATGTGCTTCTGCCTGGCCTTATCAGATCCTCCCTTCTGGATCTTGCGGGCGAGTTCCTGCATGCGGCTCATGACCTCGCTCATCTGCTTCTCATTCTCCTTGAACTCTTCCGACGAAGTATCGACGGAAGTTTGAATCCGTGAGATTGCACCTGCATGGTGTGGTGGAGTGAGGTTTGCGACAGCTCGTTTTTGTGAGGATATCTGTGAGCGGGAGCTTTGGCGACCGAATTGGCGACCAAGGAGCATCGCCTGACGAGATGAACGTGATAGAGTCATTTTTGGAAGCTCTATGAAGATTGGAATATCCCAATTACTCAAGGCGGATCTACGATGACAAGTAGAGGTAATCGTAGAAAAAGAAGAAGAGCCTCTTTCAAAGGAATCGGTCGGGACGGAAAACGAAGCTCTCTCTAGTAATTCTCCAAAGCCGAGACGCGGGTTACGCTAGAGGCCGAGGCTTGTGACGTATCTCAAAAACCTGGGGTAAGCGGGCCGGCCGCTAGAAGCCGTGAAGAGCCGGGTCACTCCAACGCGGCTATTGTAGCCTTTGCTGGCCGTGTCTCAATCCCTCGGTCGGTTCAACGTCAACGGGAAAGTAAAGCAAAGAAAGAAAGAAGGAAAGAAGGATAAGCTGGTTTTTTTCATCCTGACTTTACAATCCCTGATCATTCACATCTCTTCATCACACATTCACAATGGCAAGCGTACGAACCCTCAGATCATTGGCGCGCCCAGTCGTTGCCCGTCAATGGCGTCCAGCTGTAACTCTCCCCGCTATCCAGTCACGATTGCACTCATCCAAACACCCCAAAGGCTTCGAGGCCCCTTCAAATGAAGAGCTTGATGAGTTGAGAGAGCGAGTGCAAGAATTTACGCGCCGCGAAATCACAGAGGAGGTGGCGGCAAAGACAGACAAGACAAATGCCTTCCCAGCAGAGATGTGGCAAAAACTGGGTGAAGCTGGCTTCCTCGGTATCACAGCAGATGAGGATGTAGGAGGTCTCGCCATGGGTTACCAGGCACACATTATCGTCATGGAGGAGCTATCACGAGCTTCTGGATCTATCGGTCTTAGCTACGCAGCACACTCACAGCTGTGCGTCAACCAGCTACAGCTCAACGGTTCACCCGAGCAGAAGCAAAAGTACCTACCCGGCCTCATCGCAGGCACAAGTGTCGGCGCGCTGGCCATGTCTGAGTCCGGCGCTGGAAGCGACGTTGTCAGCATGCGAACAACAGCAAAGGCTGTGGACGGTGGATATGTCCTGAACGGATCCAAGATGTGGATCACCAACGGACCTGACGCCGACTTTATCGTTGTCTATGCAAAGACAGAACCCGAAAAGGGTTCAAAGGGTATGACTGCCTTTATCGTGGACACAAAAACCGAGGGCTTCAGCTGTGCTCGTAAGCTCGACAAGATGGGTATGCGTGGTAGCAACACCGGCGAGCTCATGTTCGATGGCGTATTTGTTCCCACAGAGAACGTCCTCGGCAAGGTTAACGGAGGCGTTCGAGTGTTAATGGAGGGCCTCGACTTGGAGAGACTGGTATTGAGTGCTGGACCCTTGGGTATCATGCAGGCAGCGCTCGACGTTACCCTGCCCTTCACACACCAGCGCAAGCAGTTTGGCCAGCCTATTGCACACAACCAGCTCCTCCAGGGCAAGCTAGCAGACATGTACACAAAGCTCCAGGCTTCTCGTGCTTACACCTACACAACAGCTAAGGCAGTAGACGAGAACGGTTTGATCCGTACACAGGACTGCGCGGGAGCTATCTTGTATGCCGCAGAGCGGGCGACTGAATGCACACTTGATTGCATTCAGCTTCTGGGTGGAATGGGATATGTTGAGGAGATGCCTGCATCAAGATTACTTCGAGAGTAAGTCCATCCCATTCAATTAGGGTCTCTGCTATAAACAGGCCAAGATGACATCTATGATGCAATATACTAACTTCGGACGCAGTGCCAAGCTATATGAAATTGGAGCCGGTACTTCCGAGATCAGACGTATGGTTATTGGCAGAGCCTTCAACAAGGAGTATGCGCAAGCATGAGGTGGACGAGACAAAGCACGATATCATGCACGGCATGGTGAAGAGGGAGAGTTTCTTAATATGGTTAGCAAACATAAAAGTCCTGATGAGTTGATGGAACTTCATTTTGAACAAGTACAAGAAGAGATGGAGCTCAGGACATAGATGTCCCTGGATTATACGTGGGAGGCTATTATACCAATTCAGCCAAGGGTTGAGAGGTCATACATAAAAATAGATACAAAAATAACACAAAACATTATGAACGAAAGATCTTGAGCTCACACACACACATACCATATGTTTGGTTAATTCAACTTGTCCCCAATTCACGACGGAATAGGATTATCAGTAGATTGTGTGCTATGAGTATTTTGTGTCACTAGTACCAAAAACAACTTGGTTCATTTAAGCAACGCAGATATGTACTAAAAATTCATCATGAATTTTCTATCTCCCACGGAACAAACGTTGTAATATGGCGGTGTTGGTGTTGACTGCCAGTCCCCACATCGAGATTTTGCTATTCCCGTGACATGTTACAAAAATGACAAGTCTCATTAGGCTCTTTGCATCGAATGACAGGGATTATCTGCAGTTTCTACCAGTCTCTGGAACAGAAAGCCCTGGTCAAATTTGCTTTTGACAACCGGTCTGGTCATCTCAGCAATAACTGATCGTCCTCGTGACCCGACGATCCTACTCAACAAAGGACCCTCGATTTCTACGATTTCTTCCCTCAGTTTCCTCTTCCCTCTTTCAGATACGAATGGCTTCAATCGATCGATATGGTGACGATTGCATTGCAGTACGTTAATGTATGCTTGTACCTCTAGCTTTGGTATACCGGACGGTGAAGTGGTGTCCATTGGATGCACACACCGAGTTTAATTGTCAGCTCTGATGCGATGCTGTGATGGTACCTTTCTTTGATACATGCCGCGTGTGCGTATTTGCTTCTTTCTTCAATAGGCTATGCTGCTGGCTCGATTCTGATCCTAGATCATTGCGGCTCTGAAACACTCGGGCGGACACGAGCGATGATTGTCTAGAACGTTTTGGAAGCTCGTCTCGATGCCGTCGAGCGGAGTAGACTGCTGCATAGAGATACCCACGGGCGAAGTAGTTAGAGATCATTGGATGGGAGAAAAGACGGATTTCATGGGTATCGATATCCATGTGCTCTCCTTGGCTGGGGAAGTTGTTAATCTAGTGGAGAATTTGACATCCACACCATATGCCAAAAATGGAAACCCGGGATCGTTTAAAGTATCCAGGGGTTATCCACTACCACGATCGGGCTTCTATAATTTTGGGTCTCGAGTGTTGAAAAGTTGCTGCCTAGCAGGTTTGTTGTTGATGTCGGAGCTGGCTTCCATCTCGCTTAGAGTGACGACAGTATCGGAACAAGAGGTGTTTTCCTGTTTTCAGTATAGTCTTGATGTCGTTAGTAGAGATGAAAGTCAGGCTGGATTCTTAGACACGGAACTCTGTTCAAGTTGATGCCTGGGGCGGGGCAGCACCTAACGTACCACCATCCATCCACCATGGCTTGCAGTGATAGATGGATGGATGGACGGTATGTACGGTAAGAAAGGAGACATGTGTCCAATACTGTGATGAGTTGTCTTGGTGAAGAAGGTAAAAGAGGGGATAAGATGGGAATTCGAATTCTAGACCGTCGTTTTTTCACCCAAATTGGATCATCTGAATTGTCGCAAGGATTCAAGATGGAAATTGTGGACCGATGAGATCCCAAGGGGATGGAAGGGAAGGAAGCCGGCCGGCCGGTCCGGAGGCGGGGGTGGGGGTTCATCATTTAGCTTTTTTTTCGGTGAGTGGGCAGGTGGGGAGCTTTCAAGCTGAGCTCTCCCGGTTCCTTCCAACCCTACCAGACCGACCTACCTGAAGGCAAGGTACCATTCATTATTGCAGTACACGATGGAAAACAACCATCCATCGGATGAGTCTCGTACATTCTATTCTATTGTGTACTTGAGTACAATGCAGCTTGGTATAAAGCTGAAATAAAATAAATACCAATTAATTTCCCACTCCCATTGATGACCATTCCATCCACGTCAGCTCCTCTCTCTTCTTCCCCCCGATTGCTTAAAATCAACCTGCGTCTCAGTCATCATTATACCATAGCATATCTTTTCCCCGTTTCGTTCCTGGGCGCTAATCATACACTGCTCATCCCTGCACCATCGACGTCAAACTCCACGACGGGAGCTTCAGCTTCATTCCCTAGATGCTTTGCCGCCACTTCCACTGAGATCATAGCAGCTGTCACTCGCTGTTCGCCTCCATAAGAACAAATTGATCCGCCAATTTCTTCCCCTCTTTTATTCACGCTTCATTTCATCCCAATACCTTTTTAATCTCTTCCTTAGCTATGTCATTTGCACCTTCTTTGCGTCTATGTGCGCGGCGTGTTGCTGTTTCACCTGCTATCCGCCCCCGATTCACCTTCGCTGCTACACGGAAGCTTCACAATGTCCCTCCCCGTCAGGACAAACCTGGAAAATATGCCCAGACTGATCCCCAGATCGAGGTTGAGTACCCCGAAGATCATGAGCTCCCTAGCAGTGAGCCCGTCTCGGGCGCTGGTGGCCAGTATGTGAAACCAACTCTGCCCACCTTCACACTCGATGGTCATGTCGGCATTGTCACTGGTGGTGCGCGTGGGCTGGGTCTTGTTATGGGCCAAGGAATGGTCTTCTCTGGATCCAATCTTGCTCTTGTTGACATGAATAGTAAGTCGTTGTACCTTTCACAGCAAAAGCCAGTTCTAATGTAATATCAGAAGAGGAGGCGGAGAAGCAAACTAGCTTAATTATTGAAGAGTTCAAAAAGGAGAACCCCCGAGCTCGACGGTAAGCTCACCAATGTTCAAGCTTCCAAATTGCACCAAAGGCTAACACAACCCTTCTCATAGAATCCCAAAGGTTACTGCTCACTATGCCGATGTATCTGATCCCGAATCCGTAGAGGCCTGTGTCGCTGAGGTCGTTAAGGAGCACGGAAAAGTCGACAACCTGGTCACCTCAGCTGGCTTCACGGAGAACTTTGAGGCCGTTAACTACCCCATCGACCGTCTCCGCAAGCTTTGGGCTGTCAACGTCGATGGTACCTATCTCTTTGCGACCTCAGTCGCCAGGCACTTGATGGAGAGAAAGGCACCTGGTAGTATCGTCATGATTGGTAGCATGTCTGGATCCATTGTCAACGTTCCTCAGCCTCAAGCTCCCTACAATGCCGCCAAGGCTGGTGTGCGCCATCTCGCTGCTTCCTTGGCGGTTGAGTGGGCCCAGGCAAACATCCGAGTTAACTGTATCTCCCCCGGTTACATGTTGACTGCACTGTAAGTCATACAACAAATTTTGAGGAGGCATTCGACTGACACGGATCCAACAGTACTCAGAAGATTCTTGACGATAATCCAGATCTCAAGGCGAAATGGACTTCCCTTATTCCCCAGGGTAAAATGGGACAACCCCAAGACCTTATGGGACCCGTGGCATTCCTTCTCTCAGATGTAAGTTGTGCAGTCCTGCACCATGTGAGCGCAACTGACCATTTAAGGCTTCCTCGTATGTGACTGGTGCCGACATCCGAGTTGATGGCGGTTACACCGTCACCTAGACATTCTCGTATAAAGGCGAAAAGGAGTTTGGCCAAAATTGCACCATATTTGGTTTATGCGAGCGAGTTTGGAATTTGGAAATGTACCTAATGGCGGGAGAAAGGAGACCGTGATTTTGAACATCTCGAAAAGGAATTAATTGCATACTCCTCCTGGAGACTAGAATGCCTCCTTAGTTCTACTCCGGTTCTATCTCATGAGATAAATGATAATTTACGAAAGAAAGTCTTGATACTCAAGGTGACACAGCCCGAAAACGGACAGTTGTACTCTAAAACCCATGACATTCCCGTGTGCAACCATCAGACGCCCGGCAATGCTGCTGTATTACTGAAGCGGGATCGGCCTGCAGAGAAACCCCAACATCTTCGTCAAGTCCGAGGCTACGGTACAGCCAGACAACAGCCCTTGTAAACGTGTTGATCATTCGTCATTGGGTTCTCTCCCTGTACGATGTGGTACAATGCATTGTCGATGGATCCCCCCGTGCGTCCGAAATGCAGCCACAGTGGACAGGTTTTGAAATAGAAGTGAGGGACATGCGTGTGCGTGTGCGTGTGCGTGTGCGTGAATGTGACCTACAATCTGGTGCAAGACGGCGATCTTATGGTAGGCTATTTGAATAGAATGTGCGTTATACTTTGTTTTAGACAATACAACTCGTAACATCTACTGGATTGAAACTGTTGAGAGTACTAAGTTCTATCTACTAGCTGGAATGGTGGCAGTACCTGAAAAGCCAGCATCGGCATACGGAAACTAAATAGGAAGCTTATTATCTACTCTTGATCATTCGTAACCCCCTCTATCTCTTGTTGAAGCTCAATTCTAGGGTCTTGGGCAAGGATCTCCACTAACTACCACAAAGCCTGGTGTGGTTCAAAACGTGGGGGGAGGCAGGTTAAGCCGACGCTGATCTGGACGGACTTGTTTTGTGGTACCTTGCACTGATTGAACTATTGAGCACGTGGGTGAGGGATCAATAATCTAACTAAATACCTAAGAGGGATCTTCATTCGGTGTCGATGGCAATGCAACAGGCCATTTGATCTAGGGCATGACTCTCTATCTACTTTTCCACTATCCCTAAATCTGGGGCTTCAAGCTTAAGCTCTCCACAGTTAGCCGAGTTTGCAAAGTTTATAAGCCGACGTTGAGCATTGTTAACATCACCCCAGTCCTTTATTGGATACTTCTCGGTAGTGGAACTTTACATGATGCATCCTATAATTCCTCTCGGCCGACAACTTCATGGAGATCCCTGGAACTTACCTCAGAGTAGCTTAGACTAAGGTCAGCGAGGTGGCTGACTGCGAACCCCTCTTCTCAGTATCTTAACGTCAGGTGCCTTCAGGAACGAGCTTGTGCCGCCATAGTCCTAAAGGTTACAATGTGGTGTACCAGAACAAAGCGCAGAATTGGCCTTGATTGGTCTCGTGAAAACTAAATGAAGGGACACTTTGGAAGCGGGGAAGAGCCTCAAAAAGAAAAACATAAAAAACCTGATCCAAAAGGTCTCGCATGAAACCTTTGCTGGGTGGCTGGTTTGATCAGTCACACGACCACGGATGGTCCTGGACAATGAATGACCCCGCCAAGAAACGGATCAGAAGACTCGAAGAAATTGACGCTTCTATAAGAGGAAAAGATGGGAGAGGAATCAAAAAAGAAAGGAACAATGGAAAAGAAGAAGAGGGGAAGCGGAGGGAAACCCGGTCGAACTCTTAGACATACATACATACATACATACATACATACATACATACATACATAGGCTACGGCAAATACGGAGAATTGCATGGATGCCATGAACACTGTCCAGCAGCGACATGTTTATTTCAGGTAGGGTGAGCGTTTCAGCTTCCGGGAAACTTGTTCTAGAAGTCGAAGGCAGAGACCATGTTTCGGTAGAATCGACGATCGTGCTGTTTTGGGCAGTTTCGAGTCAGGCTGCTTCAAGGGATAGGCTAACAGAACATGTGCAGAGCCTCAGAAGCATTCGTTGGATTATTTGGGGTTGTAAAATGATTATCTTGCGTTGGCGTTCCAAGGTAGCTCATTGCATACTGACTATCAGCCAGCAAGATTCGTTAAAGTGTACTTTTCGACATGGCAGGCATTTATTTCCCAGCCTCGACGAGAGCAAATATTCATTGCTTTCGAGGCGGTGAAATTACCTGATCGCCATATTTGAGTACTTAGTACAGGTCCTGATTCAAAGTGACAGCTCGCCCTGCATAACCGGGGAGTATGTCATTAACATGGAAGTTGGTGATTGGCGATATCTCGTGTCATAATGGCTCGTGACCTTGATACTGAGATGTTTGCCTATCCTTGTCAATACTATAGCCCTTGCCGACTGAGTGTACAAGCTCAGCCACTGGGCCACAATGACATCGAACAAAAGAAAGCATGAGAACAAAGTAGATCCGGCAATATTGGTATAGAATGGTAACTCATGGCGACTGGATATTGCTAGTTAGAACATCTAGATGCAACACACTTGTTGGTTAGTACCTGTGTCCAAGAAGAAATGAGAACTCTGGGCTACTGCGATTATCCGAGAAGAAATGCCTCTCTAGTGGCCAGAATGTCCATGTTGAAGAGATGGATGTGAATACCCATGTAAGAAATAGAAACCTGACATCTCTAAAGTTCAGTTCGATTCAGCTGCCTCCTACGCACGTCACATGGAACCTAGGGGGGTGTCCACCCGCGTGCGCGGTAGTTCAGGTTCCAATGTAACCTACATCTGTTAGCGTCCATTCTTAGCCTGCTATGCCTGGGCAGGGGAACCAGACAACTTGAGACCTAAGCTTGGAATACAGAAAATGATAGCCCAAGAGCGGGTCTGATAAAGTGGCATGAAATAACCAAATTGTTTGATCTCTTGGGCAAGTATCAATATAGTATCAAGGTTTCTGCGACCTGCAAGTTACTAGGCGACTTATATGGAGGTGACCTACTGGGGAGGTACCTACCTACCTAGCACTAGGAACCCCGTCAGCCCATCAAGCTCTAAACTAGACTGAGGTAGGTGCTCTGAATGGTGCCTTCCTAAGAAAAGACTTAAGCCCAGCAGGCTGGAGAAAGAATAGACCAGTCAACAACCACAAATCAACATATCTTTCTCCTCCATACCTACATTGCTTTCCTCCCTCGCAGTTGTGGCTTTTGCATGCCCCTAGCCTTCATATAGCACCCCGTTGCACCTCGAACGCATTGCCTGCTTCGTCTGCCGAAGGGACTATCGACTCAACCACAAGACAGCTTATCTTTATAGCGTGCAAAAACCCTTGGTGACAGGCATCCCTCGCCTTAACCTACCTCCACCGAACAGATAAACGTGCTGGCAATAAGTCGCTAAAAACACAGACCCCTGGTTTTTCTTTTGACGCAGAGGCTCTGATACATTCCGTCAACAGGGCTCATTCTGGCCTGGACCGGTCAGCGACCCAGCGGCCTCTCCGGAAGGTACCTGCCCGTCTTTCGCCGCCATCTAGGTACCTTGGCCAACTAAGCCGACCGAACTCCTTTTCAATTACTCCCGGCCCCCTCGTCACGAAGCCAACAATTCCGATCTATAATCACTTTGCCTACCTTTATTACTGAACTTGCGGCGACATACCGGAGTTTTGATCTGTTCTTCTTTCTTCCGAGATTTTCTCAATATTGTTTCCCTAGTATCGTCATCGACTCCGAAACTAATCGGCATCAAATGTAAAGGCCTTTGCAGAGTCTCGGTACCTTGACTTCTACAAGACACGCCTTCACTGTCTGTCAACCTCCGACGTCGCCGTCCGCCGCCGCTATTGAAGTTTCCATATACCCCGGCCCGACGATTCAGCAGACCGAACTGTACCCATGAACTCCAGCTACAAGCATTCGATATCTTCAGCCATTATCATCAGTCCCTCCACCGGCTCTCCACCGTCTTTTTCTTTGGTTCACTAGCAGGTACAGACTTTTTTTCACCTTGGGACCCTCAAAATTTTCTTGCATCTGTGGCCAATTCTTCTTCTTTTCATATTCCTAATTGCTCAGCGCGCAGTCTTTCTTCAACCTTAAGAACCTCGAGCTGCAGATGTAATATAAGAACCCCGAACGCGCTGTTACACTTACACAGCACTTATTCGAACGGCGCTCTTAATTTAGCTTACAGCTGCAACTAAAAGCTCGCGTTCAGTTAAACTTTCGCTGCAACACCACTCGAGTTTCACTCAGCAAAGCTATTTCGCTTCACCAGTACAAGGTCCACTGTTATTCACTTTCGCCGCTTTTTCACACACAAGAAGCCAACTTTTGCGTCACGAGCTTACGAGTCACGAGCCATCCCGAAGCTCTTTTTTGCAACAGTGTTTCGCTCGGAAGGAATCAACAATTACTAACCCACGCCAAGGGAAACAAAAGAAGCATAGAGAACTGTATAACCTGGACTTTTGTGAACATCTAAACTGCGTCAGCTGCTGCATTCCTCATCTCGGTGTTGGTGTTACCTGAATCCAAGCCGGTCTGAACTTATTCGACTCATTCACAACCACAAACTACCTATCCGAGATCACTTTCAAATCTTGAGGTAGCTGCATTGAAGCTTTATGTCAGTTGCAGTTGGAAGAAAACAAAGAGGAACGACTTTATCGATCACCGAGTTACATTGTGCGCCCACAACCACTCAAAAGCATCAAAACTCATCCGCACACGGGTCACTCGCCTATCACTTTGTTTAAACGATCATGCTTCGCTTGTAGCCGTCAACAAACACCTTTGCACCAAGGAACCATCAGGGGTACTTGCAGACCAAATCGGATCACCAAGCCTGCACCCCGTCGCCGCAGAAGTTATTCATGACAGCCTGGTCCTACCATTTATTACAATTTCAATCATGGATCCAAGCATGCCGATGATTTTGCCAAAAGGCATTGTCACCAACTCGGAAAACATCTACAAGGAGGTTGCTGACTTCCCAATTGTCCCCCCTGACAAAGTTTGGAAGTATTGGCATGGTAAACCAATTGATCTTTCCGCACGTCTTTTCACACGGCTCATATTTGCTTAGTGTATACTACCACATATAAAAAGCTTCAGGATCCGACAGCATGTCGGCTCGAAAACTTTTGGTGGCATGTCTGGGGAAGTGATCGCAGGTTTCTTAAGGGCAGTGCCCTCGCCAAACTTTACGAAGAGATCTCCAACGGGCCAACATTTGTACCCCTCAAGGGACCACCAAACCGATGGGAGGGACCCGATGTATGTAGCATTGAGGCTTTTGGCCGAGGACTCCTCTCACCAACTGACACCGTGTAGATGCACCCCCTGATCAAGCAAATTCTGGAAGCCGCCGAAGCTCAGGCGACCCCACCTCTACCACAACCTCCAGGGTCCCGCTCATCAAGACCTACCGACTCAGCGTTGAGAACCCTATCTTCGAGTGCCTCAAAACCGCCACCCACCCACCCGATCTTGAAAAAAGCCCGGGGTCCGTCGGCATCAGGACCACGGCCGACGGCTCGCTTTGTGTCACCACACGAATCTGCAGATGAAGATGAGATCCCTTCGTCGGGAAGCACAGCCGCGACAGCGTCTGAGGCGCCCGTGTACGTAACAGCTTCGCCGAAGAAGAAAACGACTACAATACCTCCCCAAAAGCCCACTTCTTTATCACCTGTCGCCAATAAGAAAATGTCACCATCGAAGAAGCCGACTCCAACTGCAGAACCCCTTATTCGAGAAACTGGGTTTGGGACATTCGGCGGGTCTCGAAATGCCGCTCTGCAGCAGTCTGCACCACCCAATACCCGCACAACCGTGGAACGTGACCAACAAACGAGTGTCCAGAGTAATGGTGTGGTGAAGGAACGCCCTTTAATGAGCGAAAAGGCACGTGGTAAACAACCGGCTGCACCTCTTCGGCCGCCATCACACAGGAAAGAAACAGGAAAGGATGCGATAGCAGAGGAAAACCAGCAGACGTCGCCCTTGAAAGATCGGCCCCGTAGCATTCATCGCGAGAAAGGTGTACTCCCACAAGCTCGTTCACTTATAAATCTTTCGAACCATGGATCACGCAGAGGATCCAGGGGCTCTTCAATATCGACATTCGGCGTGGGATCTCTGGAGAGTAGCCAGAGCCAGGACTCATCTGCCATGTCTCGGTCTCAGTCCCATGGCGGATACGACCAACACAAGCCGCAAAATGGCATCAGAGCGCCGGGCCTCTTTACAGAGGCCACCTCATCAACATCTAACGTTGCTGTCACAGGCACTATTCTCGATCAATCCGGATTTGGGTCTACATCAGACTTGAATAACATCGATCATGGACGACCCGAGCACCACACTATTCCTGCTGTGCCACCTCGGTCGTCTATTCTTGATGCTCGTTTCACCCCAACGCCGCCGACCACATCGGCAAGTGTGCCGTTAGGACGCACAAAAAGTCAGCTGACACTTCTTCTCGAGCGAGAAAAGGCACGAGGCAGTGACAGACCGCGGTCAAAAAACTAAACATCTCCACTTCATTTTAAAATCACTATTTTGTTGCTGCACATACTCGTGGTGAGGATTATGCATGCCATTTTCAACCAAATTCCGGCGTTCCTCTAGCGGGAATTACCACTCTTTATACTGACCCGGAGCGCATGGCCATGGAGTTTTGATGGGTGCATGGAAGTATGTATGGTCTTCAGTCTCATCTTATAGGTTGTCCCATTTGCACTTAGTAACAAATGGCTCTGGTGCCAAGGATTGAAAGCTGCATGGTTGGTTCTTCCTAGATATATGATCGGTTCAGGGGTATGGCGTTGACGGTGTAGCTGACTCGAATATGAGTAGCTTTAAGCAGACAGACTCAGGGAAAAGGAAGCGGGATAAGTTGGGTCGATACCATTATAGAACCAAAAGCAAGGCACCGCAACAGCATGCCCAAGTCGCTATCGAAACACAAAAAGCCTATAAATAAAGTCAAGGACATATTTATCGTGACCTGTGCCTTCAACCAAGTGCACAGATGGCTGTTGAACTCTACTAATAATGAGGTGCTGTGTTGTGTATAAGTCTGTTAAAAATCTCGAAGGTCAAAAATCCGTGACACAAGTTTGGTGCTGAAGAATATTGCTTGACATGGTATCTAATGTTACAGTTAGGAAACTGAAGGATAAGATAAATAGCTACTATATATTATGATTGATAGTCTTTTGGTCCTGAGCGTGCATCTTGGGTGTTATCCAACCGATTAACCATCCATCCATCCGTCCGTCCATCCAATGTGATCCGTCAGTTTATGCATTAATCCAAGAATTTCGATGGCGCGTTATCGAGAACAAAGAGAAGTGCACTGCTCTTTTTGAAACAGAGAAGCGCTGGAGCGAGTGTATAAGGGTAAAAAGTTAGGGACTAATTGTGTCGATAAATAAGTGTTAAATTATAACAGTCGTTGATATGAAAAACGTGCGGTGACGAGCACAATGCACGAAGAGTATAGCTCACTCGTCAAGCTTGAACATTCTTCGTAGTGCTCCAAACTTCTTCTTCTTTGGCGTGCCGGCCTCTGAACCATCAGTCGACATGGCATGGGAGCGCATTTGGCTATGAGAAGTACTGCGACGCTTGAGGAAGCCTGTTTTGTTTGTCGGAGAAGATGGAGATGAGCCAAGACCGCCAGCAGTAGATGGCCTTTTTTCTTCATCGACGACGTATGTGTTCTGGGAGCCTTCATCAAAACGGTCCTCCTCTTCGTGAGCGTGCTCATGGTCTTTGAGAGGCCAATTCGCCCCACGTTTCTGCAGGCGTGAGTTATGGGCGGCTCCTTCACTGTTGCTTCGAATAACAGCAAGACGCTCCGGGGCACGCTCCAGATGAGTATCCTTGCGGGATGCATTCTCGCTTTTGTTGCGAGAAACCTTATCAGAGGGGTCCCTTTTGCGTCGCAGAATTGACGACATAAAGCTGCCTCGTCGCTTGTGGCCTGGTCGTTCCCCCGTTTTCTCGATATTTTCATTCTGGACGCCGAGATTGCCTCGCCCTGAGCCGTTGCGGTTCAATACTGGAGCAGATCGAGAAGCCGCACCATTGGAAGTGATTCTCTGCTGTGTTTGCTCTTCTTCTTCGTCGTCACTGTCTGGTAGGTCAGGGGAATCTTGAATACTAGCACGAGAAGAAGGGGCTTTCATGGCGGCAGCGGCAGCACCATTTGAAGTCGAGTCTCGCAGTGTTTTTGGTACACGCTTTTGCTTGGGCATGGGCGAAGGAACATCCTCGTCACTGGAATCGGCAAAACGACTACGGAATGATGGGCGCGCCTCATCTTCGTCACTTGAATCTTCGAAACGACTCCCGCCTTTTGATTTCTTAGCTTTGGCTGGACGGCCAAATCCAGAAAGACGCTTGCGAGAAGACTCGGCTTCAGACGATTCGGGACGCAGGGATTGTCGCATACGACCACCCATCGCAACAGGCGGAGGTGAACTTGTGTTAGAGTTGCGTCGGAACCCGGTAGGAGATAACGACCGAAGGCTGAATCGACTACTTCCACGGGGAGTTTCTTGAGCTGGTGATGTCCCTGGCGCTGGTTCTCGAACGCTTCCTCTCATCGTCTTACGGAAGCCAAGACCTTCCCCACCTCCCATCTTTGCACGTCGGAAACTGCTTTCGCTAGAATCAGATCCTCGGCGTGTCGGGGCTGGATTCGTGGCACCTCGCATAGTAGGTCCCCTGTCTTCAGAATGTGTGCGACGTTGGGTTTTAACCGTCTCGGATGCGGTTGCTGGTTGATAAGATGTGGGCCGAGCACCCTTTGGAGTTGAGGACATGCTGTGTCCATTAGCCGTAGAGCCGTTTGCTCTAAGCGATTTACGCATCCCAGTGTTCGGAGTGGCACTAGACTCGGGTTCTTGACGAAGAGACTTGCGTAGATGGCCGTCGTGCGAATGCTGCGGGCTCGAGGGAGCAGCGCCAGATCTCATAGACTTACGCATGCTGCCATTCTGAGCTGGTTTCGAACTGTCGACTGCTGGGGCCGCAGAACCTCGCATAGACTTGCGGAGCTTGCCCCCTCCGTTTGGCGTTGCGTTGTTGGAAGTCGAAGTATGTTCCTGACGCTTTTCAACATCATCGCGGGGCCAGCTCGTGCCTGGTTGAATTTGGTAGATTCGTTTCTTGTCGTGATGCTTTTCTGGAACTTCGGCTTCTTCCACTGGTTCTCGGACTGGTTCCTTCACAACCTTTGCCTTGGTATGACTTGTAGTCTTGTGCTTTGGTCGACGCACTGTTTCTTCTGGGATGGGTTCTTCGTCAGAATCCTCCATAGCCTCTTTTTCAAGCTGGCGTCTACCCTCCGGGCTTAGACTCCTCCAATACGCCTTTGCAGTCTGCCAGTCACTGGGTGACTGAAGAGGCAACTGAGGGGTGCTTTTTGCAGGCGTAGACTGCTGAGACTTGTCGGCCTCTTGAGATTTGGCCATTGCCCTTTCTAATACTTTTTGGGGAACAGTGGGTTCAACGGGGCTATCCACAACTGCATCGAGCGATAAGAAGCCGTCACCCTCCATATCGGACAGGTCCTCATAAGCGTCACTGTAGATACTGCTCCCATCGGATTCTTCTGACTCTTCTTGGATATCATGCATCTGGGAGTTTGAGGATACCGCACTGTTTGACTCGAAGGATCGTCGAGTCGCAATTTGTGCTGGCTCTTTGCTCTCATCAGATATTCCCTTCTTGTTGTTACTAGCATCTGTTTCTGCAGGAAAATCTCCAGGGACGTCAAAGAAGTCTGAAGGCGAGTCTGGCTGGTTTTCATCTGGGATACGCGGACTAGGATGTATGATCGAAATCGTCGGTATGTTGTCACTGGGACTAGATTTTGCCGAACCACTCTCAACTCTACCAGTTGTATCACTGACTGTGGTTTGTGTTTCAAGCCCGTGGCCTGTGGATGTCTGAGTATCCAAGTTGCCGATGTCTGACTCAATATCGGATTCCAAGTCGCTGTTACTAATATATCCCTGGCCGTCAACGGAGGTGACTACAGGAGGCAATGGCTCTCGGTATCTGGAGGTGTTGGCTTCATTGCGAGAGGCTTCTTCTTGTGACAAGATAGAGCCAATAGCATGGTCACTGGACTGAGCTAAATCCTTTGTAGTTGACTGATCAGCCGCAGGGTATGACGATGAAGCAACTGAAGGTGATGCTGATCTGTCCGTGGGCCGAACCAGGGGTCGTTCCTCGGGTTCTCTGACCTTCTTCTCACGAACACTTCCAAAAGAAGGGAGAGCAGGACGGGGGGTCATTGTTTCGTCTTCGTCCAAAGTTATCGAGTCTCTCTTATTCCGTCCGATGATGCTGTGCCAAGGCTTCTTAGACTGAGGACTGGCTAATCGTGGCGAATCCGTATCAGATGCCGGCGCAGCCTCGCCCATAATTGCTGTGTTTCCATCATCAAAACTAACCCGCACACTTTTCTTTCGTGAAATATCTGAATCTTCTCGGGCCATGCCCGACCATGCAACAGATGCGTCTGAGCCATCTTCTGAAGGGGACGCGTCACGAGGGCTTGAATATTTGAGAGCAGATTTTCGAGGCGACAATGATCGTGGAGGTGGCTCGTGCCTGACGAGTAGTTGATCGGCTTTGGGCGCAAAGTGTGTTGTGCGACCGGGACTACGGGCAGGGCTTTCAGAATGTACACGAGTGCGACGCACGCTTTCGTTGTGATGATCCACCAGAACCGATGGCTGCGTTTGGGGCGGAGTAGTAGACTTGATAGGTATCGCATCGACTTCATCCACTGGGCGTTCCTGGGACATAGTCATCGTGACCGGCTCGTATTCCTCCTCCTGTTCACGATCTTCATGTACGATTGACGGGCGCTTCCTAACGGAGGTTTCAGACTTGTTAATTCGAGTTGGGCTTGCAACAATGTGATCTGTTTGCCTTGACGCTTCATCGTCTGACTCCAGATCCGACTCATTCATCGTTTGCTCCTCAAGCACGCTGGGCCTTGCCACAGACTTTACCTCGCGCTCAACACCTGGTTCGGACTCAAGATCCGGTTCTGGCGCGGGCTCCGGCTCAGACTTGACTGGGGTGACCTCTTTGGCCTGTTCAGGTTGTGTAACGGCCGCATGAACGACTGGCTGACTTTGTACATGTTTGGGCGTTTTAGGTGGCGGAGACGCTGGTTCGACTGCCGTACCCTTTAACCGTCCTAATGTCCCCTTGGAAAGATGGGTGCCAGCCCTGGAGCTTTCATGCTTCTGTTTGCGGACAGGTTTCTCGGATGCATCTCGGATATTTTGCTCTTGCATCAGCAACTGCGTCTGAGGAACCATCCGCCTTGAATTGGGATCGTACACCATTTCGTTGTTTGATTGACTGGGTGAGTCAGTCATAGAACGGGGATAGGAGAAGTTGATGGAGCTTGGACTGGTGGGACGTAAATCTACTGACGCTCTCTTATCAACCACAGTGGCTCGTCGCATATTGGACATATCCCCAGCTGCGGCTGCTCCAAACCATGTGCCTTGACCGTTTTTCATCTTTTGGCTGGCTGTTTGAAAAGACTGCGTCTGCAAACTTGTTGCCCGTTTGCGGGTTGGGTTCTTTGCATCGGATTTGGCGTGTTCATTTTGAGGAATCTTGGGGACCGGAGGAACATCATTGGGCTGTGGAGCAGGGTTCCTAGCTGGCGATGGCGAAGGAGATCGAAAGGTCCGCTCTGTCATGGAATTCGCACTCGGCGATCGATGAAGATCCCGACTCCGCCTATCCCGGCTTCCGGAAGACGATACAGATGCGCTCCTGCGCGAAACTCGCTTCGATTGGACTTGAGAGACATTTGTTGGTGTTGTAGGTCGAGCTTTGAGAGCAGCTGCGGCTGCTGCTGATGACAAAGATGGCGTTGTTTCCCGTCGCAAAAAGGCCGATGCGGCGGCGGTCGCGGCGTTGGGATTGGCGGTCTCCCTTGTTAACGGCTGCGATGATATCGCCATGTTAGTGGCGCAAAGATGGTTGCAAAGGCGATGAAGAAAGAAAAGAGAAGATAAGAAGACAAGGAGAGAAAAGTCGCGAGAAGAGTTGAAGGTCGATGATAATACAATGGCCAAGGACGAATGCGGCAAGGCTCACAATACTAAATGCCTTTGGCGATCATGGCAGGTGCCGTGGCGCTCGAAACTTAAAAAAGCCAAAACCGGTTTTGCAGAAACGGACGGGAATATGAGCATTAAAGCAAATTACAGATAGACTCACCAGAGAGGGAGTGCGATGCCTCCTTGAACCAAACATGATGGGCTGGCTAGATTAGGGTGGGCTAGATCGAAAGCGGCGCGAAGGCCAGCAAAACTCAACAGGCGGCTTGCATTCAGGAAGGGCCACGGATCTTCGGGAGAAAGTCAACAATGACGCTGAGATGTGAGTCAAGTTATCCGCTCACATTAAGATGCTATTATGTTGTGTTGGGAATACGTCAGGGTAAATGATTGAATGAGACAGAAATTAGGGCTGCAAAAGTATGTAGTTTGAAGAAGAAGAGGGAGGTTCCATGCTAGTTTAAGAGACGATGACGACAAGCATCGAGCCACTGCGCACCAACAACGCTAGCCTCAATTAGAGACCCACCGAGCTTTGCTCCGATTGATCTAGCTCCATTGCCAGGTCAGGTCTCAGGGCCAGGGGCGCGCATCGCATCACATAAGTAGCATCGCATCGCATAACAGAGGAAGGGAAGGGCTTAACAAAAGGGTCCAATAAAAAGGGTTGGCATGGATGTGACATTTGTCCAGCCATTGGGAACAATGATACTGTCATGTCCTCCCAGCTCATGGCACGTTGTCATAAACACGTGGTTGTTATTGTACAGAGCAGAGTCTTTGAAGCACCTCCTTATCCTTGATGTACACCGTGCAATGGGTACGTATCATGTAACTAACTTTCCTGTTTCTTGTGCCTTGACAATCTTAGCTGCAGCAGGAAAACAATCCGGCTACTGCACAGATCTTTCAAAAGATCACTACATAATCTACTCCATTCGTAGATCAGTTCCTCATCAGGTCCAGTTCGGCAGGCCTCCAGATTGCAGCTGCCGAGATCTACAAGATTTTCTCGGCGGAATAAACATAAACAATCTGGGGGCCTTGGGTTGCCTACTGGGTAGCAGAAAAAATGGCCTCCTAAGTCTTAGGGTATAAAAATAAGTAGTCTAAGAACTATAGCCTAAGGGGCATAAAGTGACCTACTAATTTTGTCTTTTATACTTCCAGCGGTCAATTTTTCTGATACCCTGAGGGTTGCGTTGGAAGAGTGAGGGTGGATCGCCCACATTCGCATGCACGCACCAGTTCGTCGCCGAAAAGCTTGGCCCCATGTATATGTATATAACTCTATCTGTGTATAGAAACATCTCCGAATTAGTACCTATTGAGACAGGAAGACATTGCAATAAGAACAATGAAACTTTGAATACCGTCGGATTGTTATCTGGACATAACTGTCACTACCCTAATAAACTAAATTGAGGGTTCATGGTTCTCAGCTGCATCTAAATCATAGTCCCTGCCGCATGGTTAGATCCACCAAGGGTAAACTCCAACTGAATTAATAAGGGGCCCTCTGACGTCAATATACAACTAGATCGTTTCATCTGTATTTGGTTTTGTTCACTTCATGCGATTCAGGACTCTTGAAACAACTGCGCATATAGCATATCAAAAGGAAGAGACAAAGCAACTGGCTAACAAAGAGTGGTCATAAAAGTATTTACTAGTACAGCTTTGCCAATACACACTGCGGCTATTCTTGACACTGAAAGTGTAATTATACTATCCATGGTGGCACATCCTACCATATTCCTACACCTGATAAACCGTAGTTGCTTTCAGTTACTGAGCCATCTCCCCACCGAGTGGCTCAGTCTTCTGTAAGCCGATACTTCCCCTGATCAAGTAAGAAGCAAGTGACTCGTAAGTCGTTGGGGTATTTCTGCAATGTCCAAGACTAATAACAAGAAACAAAAGCCATTAGAGTTGCGGAACCCTCGGACTTAACGAAAACGTTCCGCATTGCACCAAGCCAACTGAAATATGACACCTCGTTTGTCCGTATCTTCTTGGTTGACCGACAACGAATGCACTTTCCTCAGATTGACAAGAGGAATGTGGTCACTGAGGCAGTGCAATCCCCTGAATTATGTTCAAAACCTATGGTGGTGGACCATCTGCTTTTATGTCGGGCCCCGTCCGTTCTCCAGGAGAATCGGGATAGTCCTCACCCTCTTCTGACTGGGCCGAGTGATGGTGGTTCGTGTCCATATGGCCGGCTGGTTCCTGACCTGGCGGTTGAGTAACAGAATGCTCTCCCCTGGACGACGCCTTGCCACTCTTTTTACCTTTCCTGCTCTTCGCCTTGGCCTTCTCGAGAAGTCGCTTGCGATCAGCTTCCTCTTGTCGACGTTTGCGATCTTTGATCTCATACATTCGGATCAGTGCTTTGGGAGGTTCACCGAAAATGCTTTCGTACTCGCAAAATTCACAGATCCAGTCGTGTGTTGCGCTGTTGGAATTTGTTCGTCGAGTTTCTGTAGCAACTTGACGACGGCGCCTAGCAGCCCTATCAAGTGACCGATCAAGACGGCGCTTGCTATCCCGACGAGAACTCCCGGAGCCTCTGCTAGCAGCAACGGAGGAACCATCATGGTGAGCAACACTGCCAGCTGGCAAAGAACCAGGGCCACCCTGGGTCGACATGCTGTGCTTATTCGCGTGGCCTTGTGCTCAAATCAGTAAACGTACATCTTCATTATCTCGTGTGCACACTTACCAGGCCACTGGATAGTGCCAGGAACTTGAGATTCACAGGTGAAGGTGAACTGGGTCGAAGCTGGAGTGCCTTTTGTCACAGCTGAATGATGCTGGAGTAAGCTCACGTTGTCCTGGCCCTGTGGTCGCAGTTTCTCAGCGTTCGCTATAGCGTTTGAGATTATACCGCTTCCCTCTTGTTCTAATTTTCGGTGTTAGAGTCTGGTAACCTGTTGATGATAGTGATGAGGGGTAATTATAAGTGAGGCCGAGTGCGAAAATACAGAACAGATAATCAAAATATTTTGTACGTTGCTGGGTGGCTGTATCACTAAGGTTCCGTTCTGCCCCATATACGCATCACAAAAGAAGCATAATGTCATTGATCCTATAGGTCGCCAGATACAATAGGATCATGCATAAGATTGGCCGATGAATGCTCAACTGCCATCACGGATCCATTGTTGGGAAACAAGACAATAGAACGAAAGAATAGAGGGACAGCATGTGAAATTGTGCGTGAAAGAAAAAGAGAACTTACCACCTGGTGCCCATTGGGGTTGAGCAGGTTTTGGTGTTCGTCCGATCCACGAACTATTGCCATCAGACAAGGCTCGAAGTGGGCTTCTACCGTTCCTCGAGCGCCCAAGTCTACCTCTACCAGAACCTGAAATCCCCTGACTGTTGGTTATGAACCCACTGGTACTTGTATGCGGGTGAGATCTGTCATTATGCAGCTCGTTGTCAGGTGAATGTCCTGTGCTAGTCGAAATAGCAATGGACTCCATCTCATTGTTCAACGCTTGAGTGTTATTCAATATGGCGTCTCCTGCAGAAGGTATCTTGCGCTTCTTTTTGTTGTTTGTGTTCTCGAACAAATCATAACCGTCCGCCGATGATGTCGCTGAAGGAGGCGGTTGTGCATTCGTGCGAGGCTGGTCTGGCTTTGAATGTCGCCGAGCACCACGGGTCAGGATCTTTGGAGGCGACCGAGTGACCATGGTACTTCGCGGGGTCGTTTCTTCATCATCACCGTCACGCAGTCCCAAACCGTTCTGTCTGGGGGTGTAGTTGCGCCCTGTTTCGGTCCTTCGGCCCTGTTGAGTCGGGCTTGTAGTTCCTATCCTTGGCGGACTTCCCTCGTCCTTGAGAGTATATGGCGGATAATAGAAAAGGGGGGTGGTTTCGTGCGTTGAAGGGGGGTATTTGATCGTATCCGCAACCTCCGAAGAGAGCTTCTCTCGAAGTCGACGTCTCGGTAATGGCCGAATCGGTCGCTCTGGAAATAACGACGATGCAGTATCTGGTGACATATTGGGACTATGACCTGCGCGCAAAGAACGCAAATTTCTCGTTAGCAGGTATATCACCAGAAAACCGATAATAATAGTCACGGCCGAGGCAGTATCCAACATTGCGAGGGATGTGATAATGGAAATATTTCATGACGTTGCCAGACATCGCTCAGCCTGGGCAGCCATTGAGAAAGGTTGAAGTATCAAGACTTGCCAGGCGTCACAACTACCTCGCAGCGTCCAAAGTGAATGGAAAGCGTACCCATCAAACATTGTATTGACTCTGATGCAAACCGCAAAAGAGGGAGCAGTCGAACAGCAAGTGTGGCCAAAGGAAGGGTCGTGTCGCAGTATATACAATCAATATATTGTCGACAAACTGTCTTGATTGTAGTGTGCTGAGAATACAATCCGAAGGGGGTATCAAAACCGTGATTCGCAAACGCCAACGCCGAGTTCGAGGCCTTGGTGTTGTCTCAGAGGGGTAACTTGGTTCGGTCGGGCTCTAAAACGTTCTGTGTGCGGGTCAGAACATATTGTCGACATAGGGTATCACGACTGGACGTGAAGTACTAGAGCGAGTTTCGGCCTGACCCAATCCAGCCTCAGCCTTGAACCTCGTCTCAAATACAAAGTCGATCGATTCTTGGAGAGGTTATACGAATGGTCGCTGGACTCGCTCGTTGTCCAAGGTCGGGGCTCGCTTACCCAGTCACGGCCGGGTTACTTGTGGAGGGGGACTTGAGAGACTCTGGAGAAACCTCAATCCAAACTCGGCCACCCGCTGAGGTCCAAAATCCAACAATAATTTGACAAAAAGAATCCAGAATGTCGGTAGCCTGCAAAATAACAACGCGAAGCCCGATAACACCTCAAAGTTGTTGTACAGTATCTGTAGCTGTGTGGTTAAATCATCACCAGCGGAGTTGTCACAACCAGAGCCAGGGCCATATGGCCATTGGGAGGCAGTGGAGCAGTTAGTCAGCCAAGCGGGCGCCTAATGTCTATAGGCTGGAAGGAAGTAATTGTCCCACCTTTTGGATTTCTCCAATTCTAACTGACAGCACCCACAAGAAAAAGGAAAGGTCATGATTGGCTTCATGACTGTCATCCTCATGGTCTGCACTCTCTACATCATCGCATTTTGGGCGGAAAGACCGTTGATGGTGCTCTATAGACTAGCCTCTCCGGTTTTCGTGTGGTGTCGCCAGGAACTTAACGTACATCCATGGCATTCAATGTCTCCCTGATGTCATTCTCCCGAGAATCCCCATGAATGGATTGCAGGGTATGCACGGTAGAACATTTGATACATATGTACGGATATTATCTGTGAAAACTGACTTCATTGACTGACCATGATGGAAGTGGAAACAAACCGCCGACTGTGGGGGTTCAGTCGCTTGATCAGCAAACAAAACAAGGTTCCTGACGACACTGGCAAATACAAGACGGCATCAGAAACGTTCACATTTAAGTTTTAGGAAACAAATAAGCAATGACCTAGGAGTCCTGTCTAAACAGTCGTTCATCAACTAGCTGATTTCGCTTTATCTCCAACAGTCATGGAAGTTCATCTGCTACCCCGACGTTTCTAGGTTCGAGTTTGTTACGGTGAGTGGGACTAGAATTTTTCAGTGTGCCTTCTGAATGGTCAAGCACATATGCACAGTGCTCCGGAAGACCCCTGTATCCTGGAGCTTGCAAGTCCGGTGCTGCACTGAGCGGGTTGTTCAGTGAGTGCTAGAATGCCCTGCAGGTGGTCTTGTAATATGGAGTGGTTCCATCGGTTCAGGTCTTTCTGAAGCAATGCTAGGCAAGTGAGACCCGCGCCCACCTTCCTGCCCACTTTCCCATGCCCATGCCCACGCTTGAGCAAGCCCATGTCCGCGCCTCTTCTCTTCCTTCTCCTCCAAAGAAAGCTTCCGCCCACTCTTCTCTCGGCACATACCACCTCATTGTTACGGTATCTCTCCGTGTCATACTCATAGCGTTTCTGCGCATTCTCGATATGCTTGCTTGCCAACCCCGTCTTCGATACGAACGCTCTACCTTCTTGTTCCAGTAGTCGCACTCGTCGCTGGTCGCTCACCAACCCAGCTCCCACGATCTTCTTGGTCGCTGTTGCATTACGTTCAATTCTCGCGATTCTACCTTCTTCTGACGTGACCACCAACATCGGAGAGAGCCTGTCTACTCTATAGTGTCACACGCGCCGTCGTCTGTCGAACGAGGCGTCGACCCCCTACCCTTTCTACCATCTTGTTTTCTCCTCATATTCCACCTCACCTCGGTGATCCTACTCCCTCAATGGCACCACCTTCGCCGCGACGGTCATCGAGAGCCCGCATCACCAATTCTCAATCACAGCAATCATCGGTATCCTCAAACACGTCGGGTCGAGTCGAGCGGAACACAAGATCTGTCGCTAAACCTTCTTCCAACAAGTCCACGCCCAGCGGCTCGTTATCCTCGGAGCCATTTGAAGATCTTGACGATACCCTCCTTGGTCGAAGGCGAAAGCGGAACCAGGAAGACGATAACAACAAAAATTCCAAGTCCGACAACTTTGACATGGTGAACGGAAGCGACGACCTTCAAGAAGAGGAGGACGAGGCTGTTCGATGCATCTGTGATGCTGAAGAGTATCCAGGTCGTCCGCCTGTCGAAGGTGCCGACTTGGACTTTTTCAATGCCATTGAATTCACCGAAGATGTTACCGGCTTCTTCGTTCAATGCGACATTTGTAAAGTCTGGCAGCACGGCGCATGTGTAGGCATTTTTAGCGCCGAGAGCTCTCCTGATGAGTATTTTTGCGAGCAATGTCGCAAAGAACTCCACAAGATATATACGGCAAGCAATGGGTGAGTCAAACTTGTCATTCCGGTTGGACTTTGTTCAGTCAATATGTCTTTGGGACGTTCATTTTTTGAAAATTCTGTTTTTTACCCCGACTACCTGTTTCACTCCCCTTCGCTGCGCACTCCCATTGCGATCGTCTTGCGCTGACAGTATCTTTCTCAGTCAAAAATGGTCTAAATATGTTCCTCATAATCGTCCGTCGCGCGCGACCTCCCGAGCTACCTCGATCGCTAAGGAAGGCAACCGCTCACCCAAGACTGGGACGAGCAAGAATTCGCGCCCTACTTCCGCTTCGCAAAGTTCCAAGCGTCGATCGACAATGAATAGCCGCGACCGTGCATACGAAGATGAGCAATTGTTGAGAGCCATTGAAGCAAGCAAAGAAGACGTACCTCAAGATGGATCAGAAATATTAACCCGACGAGCGAAACGAGGACGCAGCGACAGTGAGGAATCAGTAGCTGTCAACGCTCGTCCACGGGACGACAAGTTGGCGTCGCTGAGAAATCCGATAAGCGTCAAGCGGCAAAGGACCAGCTCTAGGTCACCTTCGCCTCCAATCGAACCGGCCGAAGTACAAACTCACAATGAGTCGGAGGACGAAATCAATACCCGTAACGGAACGAAGAGAGTTCGGAACAACAAGAACCAGCGGGCTAAAACTGAGAAGGAAGACAAAGAGCGCCAGAGACAAGAGGCCGCAGACAAACGCAAAGGCCGCGCAGAAAGGCGACGAGGAGAGGGTAAGATGAACAACGATGTCTACGGTACAGTTGAGGCTGACAATCACTTAGACTCAGATCCTGCCGAGGAGACGCCCCCTGCCACAGTCAAACCCCCAGCCACGAAGAGTATTGAGGCACCTGTCATTATGGAGACACCCGCGCCAGTCGAGCCTGTACCCGACACACCCCCTGCGAGTCATCAGCCTGTTTCAAGCATCCAGAAACGTGGCGGAAGAACGGCTCACAAGAAAGGCAAGGGCAGGAACCAGTATACGAGAGATCGAGACGGAGAAGGCGAGTCACCAGCGCGGTCAATGTCGCGAGACATACAGAAGATCAGTGACGAGCCCACGCCGGCTCACCCGAAACCAACGAGTGAACATCGACATGGCAAGTCGAAGCCGGCCATTCACCACAAGTTGAATATGGTTGACATGAAGCGGCGTGTTGGCGCCATTATGGATTTTATTTCGAGGACTCAAGTAGACCTTGCAGCCGAAACTTTGCCAGTGACGAATGAGAACACGAGTAATGGGGAGGTGTCGCTTCAGAAGACTATGAGCTCTGAAGCTGCTGACAAGGAAAGTACCCGGGAGTCATCTGAGGGTAAAGAGTTCAAAGACTTGAACCCCATGGAAATGATGGACGTTCTGACAAGAGATATGGTCAAATGGCAGAATCAGTATACCTGATAACACAGATCAGGTTCACAGCAGCACATCTTGGAGTCTCTACAGCAAGGGATACGTGCTCGGTTGTTATTATTTCAGGCGTTTAAGGTTAAGGTACATCCAGCGGCGTCACCAGCATCCAAAATTGATGCAGCAGGCACGGGTTTTTCGTTCTTCTTAGGGTTTTGGTTGTTTGTCATTTGACTGGAAGCACTCTATCGAGGCAAGGACCCTTTGGTGTTCCGGCTATCATTCTATATATACCCTAGCACGCCTCAAGGACTTGGTCATTGGTGCCTGCATATTTTCAGCAAGAAAGGTTATGTGGGTAAGGGACAACACGAATTTGAGTATGATGTAAGACAATATGCTTAGACAGTAGTGTACATGAAAAAAATGCCCTATTATACAGATACATTTTACAGTGATCAAGTCTTGAATTCATGAATCTAAGCACCCGCTCTTTCTTGTGCGCGTGCTTCTTTCAGCTGCTTTTTAGCCTGGTTCATGCTGAGTGGGGGATTTATCAATCGTTGTTGATGTTCCTCGATTGCTTCGTCCGTTAAATCTTCGAGCATGAACTTGCCCAGCTTCCCGGTTCTCCAATCTTTCAGGAATACGCTGGCTGCTCCATGGAAGTTGGGTGAACCCCCGGCCTTCAGTTTCCCCGTTTTTGTAGCAATGGAAGTAAGTAATTCTTCAACGCTATTTGTGGGCTTTGAATACTGCTCATAGAAGGCTGGGTCGATCTTGTTGAGGCGGTAGAGCAGGTAGTCTACCAGGACCTCTGAGGGTACCAGGCCAACCTTGATGCCTTGCACGAGCGCAATCTTTATCATGGTCTCTGGGTTATCGACGTATGGCACGAAAACACCTGGAGTATCTAACATGAATACCCCTTCACCAACACCTCTCTGCGGATCGTTGCCTTTTGTTTCCACGATGCGAACGCTCGTGCCGATCTTGCGCGTAATTCCTGGTTGCCCCCCAGTCTTGGCTGACTTTTTAGTTTTCTGCGGCAGCCCGTTACTCCGTAATGTGTTGAGCAATGAACTCTTCCCCACGTTGGGCATCCCTACGATCATGGCCCTCATTCCCGTTATTGAGTCGACTGCGCGCGCAACATCTTTGACCTTTCTAAGGAGGTCTTTTGTTGTTTTTTCGCTCTCTTTATTCCAGAGCACAAATCGATCGCCGTATAACTTGCGCAGAGCGTTGACGTACTCGGGTCTGTTGGTTGTGAGGTCGCATTTTGTGAAGACAACAATTCGCTCGCGGCCGGCAAGGGATTGTTCGAGGATGGGATTATTCGTAGTCAATGGGAGACGTAGATCGCGGCATTCGAGGATGAGATGTATATTGTTCAGTCTCTTGATCATACCAGATTGGGCTGTAGCATGATGGCCTAGGTAATATGTCTTGGGAATTGAGTTTGGTAGGCCAAATGTTTGCCGAGGAATAAATTGCGCCATTGTATCGGTTTGTTCAAGAAGGTCTCCTGAGGTCATGTGTTTTGCATGTTATCTTGAATGCGGGAGTGATGTCGAGAAACTCCAAATATTACAATGATGATAATGGGATATTCAAGGACCCTTAAAAAGAAGACGACTGGTAAATCTATAATTCAGCCTTGCTTATATGCCCCATTTTTACTCACAGCCTTGCCCCTCCGCACGTGCAGATGTACGACAGAGCTGAAAGTGACGTCACTCTACCTCTCTTCAATGCCGAACCAATTGAGTTTCTGAATTCGACCACGCGGCGACTCAAGAGACTATAAACTAAAGCATGAACTAAACATGATCGAATCGTTTCTCGTACTGACAAGGGAAGATGGCAAATAACCATTGAACGCCAAGAAATATTCCAAAGCCAAGAAAAAGCTAAGACCAGGCTTTACATCTGGGACCAGAATGATAAATTGCCTCAGAGCCCTCACTCAGAGTCAAGGGAAGATGCATCAGAACCGCCGAGTTTTGTCTTGCTGTTGTAGTCAAAGTTGACGTGAACAATGGCTAGGCCTGAGACTGAACCAGTTCAAGACTCGATTAACATCGAGAGAAGGCCAACCTTTGGATCTGCTAATACTATCACACCAAACACCAACGCTCAAGATGCAGCAGGTCCACCTAATCAAGGCAATCGATCATGCAAGTATTTCGGCAACGATGGCAAACTTCGTCCCTTTCGACTGCTAAAAGAGGACGTCATCAACCTCAAAAGTCGATACCTGTCAGATTGGCAAGTCTTTAACCAGCAGGTGGTTGCGAGTGCTGTCTACATCTTCTTCACCAATCTTCTGCCCGGCATCACCTTTGCAAGTGACTTGTACACGTTGACTGGAAAGTCGTGGGGCACTATCGAGGTTGTCTTCAGCACTGGCCTCTGCGGTCTCATATTTTCTCTGTAAGTGGCACTAATAATAAAAGGCTCAGCTGAGCTACACGCTGACAAGACTATAGTTTCTCGGGTCAACCACTGACAATTCTTGGCGTGACTGGTCCTTTCTCAGTCTTGGCCGAGAACGTTTACGAATTATGTGACAAGCATTTCCATGTAAGTTACATGAGCAGCACCAAACCAAGTCCTAACATAAACAAACAGGTCGAATTTCTGCCTGTCATGGCATGGACTCTTATCCACGCCGGGTGGATGCACTATCTCCTGGCCATCTTCAATGCCCATGACTGGACGATGCAATATGTCACCCATTTCAGCGCCGACATCTTTTCTTTGCTCAACAGTGTCATCTACTTCCACAAGGCTGCTATGGAACTAAAGCGCACCCATGCTCGAGTCTCACTCGCTGCCTTCCTCTATGCTGTCCTAGGCGCCCTAGGGACTTGTCTTCTGGCCATTTTATTGTCAACCGCAAACTCATGGAAACCCATGCTCCATCGCTACGTTCGTCTTGGTCTTACAGAGTATGCGGCTGCCATTTCCATCATCTTCTGGATTGGAATCCCATACATTGGAGAACTAGCCTCCCTGGATCATATTCGTCTTGAGGTGCAGACTAGCTTCCGGCCTACAAACCCTGACAGGGCGACATTCTTTGTTCGTTTCTGGGAGGCGCCCATCGAGTGGGTGTTCCTGTCCATGATTCCAGGTGCCATCGTTACAGTCTTGTTTTACTTCGATCATGAAATCAGTAGCATCATCTGCACTGTAGAGCGATATGGGACTAAGAAGCCAGGCGGCTATGCTTGGGATGTGGTTCTCTTGGGAACAACTACAATAATCTGCGGTATTCTCGGCATCCCTCCGGCCAACGGCCTCCTCCCTCAAGCACCTCTCCACTCCGAATCGCTGATGCACTACGTCCTCGAGAGTCCTCCTGCTGAAGAGGGTGAGCAACCAGAGTCACCCCGCCACGTTGCAAGGACCTATGAGCAGAGATACTCGCACTTCATTCAAGCTGCTCTGATTCTCATTTTTGTATCACCTCCCCTGCAGAAACTATTAGGTCTTACACAGACTTCTGTGCTAGCAGGGCTCTTTCTTTTTATGGGCTATCAGTCATTGTCTGTCAACCCTGTCCTGGAACGGGTTGTTAATCTTCTCACTGCACCATCCGATCTTCCTGAACTTCCCGCTGGTGTTACCTGGCTTGGAATCCACATGTACACCATCACTCAAATTACCATGACTGGTATTGTCTTTGGTGTGACTCTGACGGTTGCAGCTCCTGCGTTTCCACTGATCATTATTGCTTTGGTCCCTATCCGATTGTCGGTCATGAACCGGATTTGGAGTCGTGAGACATTGCGAAGGGTAGATGGGTGGGCATGCCGAGAAGGGAAACCAGAGGATGATCCGATCCCAGTAGAGATACTTGCAGATGAAGAGAAGGCCAACGCCTAACTGCATTGAAGTGTGACCGGAACAGCTCAGGTGCATCCAAGGGTGAGGAGGATACATACATAGATTTAAGTTTGACAACACACACAACACTCTGATTTGTTAGCCATCCACCGTCTTTTTATATGCTCCCCCACAAAGTCTACCACTGTTCAGGCATTTATGTTTTGGTCGTGAAAAGCAAATTTCAAGTCAATTAATTATCGCAACTCGACCGAAGCTCCGAAATCCTGAGGACTAGCTAACATGTCATCGCCTACACATGAAAAATATGCTTTCGTTACAGGCGGAGGCTCTGGTATGATTTCGCCATGATATGACAAGTATTAACCATTCTGAGACTAATTACGAGAACAGGCATCAACCTATGCTTTGTTCGCGTACTGCTCGAGAATAGATGCTCGGTTCTCATAGCAGATATCAAGCTTCGATCCGAAGCCCAAAAACTCATGGAACAACACCCATTCACAGGCGACAATGGTAAAGCTGGAGTACTATTCCAAGAGACGGACGTCGCATCCTGGCCTCAGCTGACAACTGCATGGGGAACTACCTTGGAGAAGTTTCCCAGCGTTGATATCGTCGTCGCCGGAGCGGGAATATTTGAACCTCAATGGTCTTCGTTCTGGGAAGCTCCGAAGACGGAGAGTAACCAAGACAGTGTTTCTCGGGATGATGCTGATGCTGATCCCGGACATTATGCTGTTCTGGACGTGAACTTGGTGTCTCCCATTCGGCTCAGCCAACTTGCTATTGGATACTGGACAAAGACAAAGCACAAGGGATGTCTCATACATGTCGGCAGCATAGCCGGATATGCAGCGGCCATCACAACGCCTTTGTACTTTGCCAGCAAGCACGGCTTGCACGGGTTTGTGAGATCGCTAGGAGGACTTCGAGATGAACTTGGCATCCGCGTTGGATGTATAGCTCCGGGAGCTGCAGCGGTAAGTTCATTCCATATCTACGTGTGATCTCTCGCGATGGCTGCTGATATCAGAACTAGACTCCTATATGGAGCGAAGACCCAACCAAAGCAATCATGCTAGAAGAGGATACAGTGCTCATCAGTCCCGAGGAAGTGGCACAAGGCATGTGGAAACTTGTTGTTGACCCGGAACTTGGCAACGGTACCATCCTTGAAGTGACAAAGGGTGCAACAAGAGTTGTACCTCTCTACAATGCACCGGCTCCTACTGGAGAAGGCATCATGGTACCCGGCTATGCAGCTTCCACCGCACAGATATATGAGAAGCTCAGGAATGACGGTTTGAATGTATAATCGAATGCTCGTTGCAATCGACCGTGACCTTCTACATGTTGGACCCACGTACAAGCCGCCACGACCTCAACGGTAGTTCAAATGCGTGGATAAGTAGAACACACAGATCCCTCAACAAACGGTATTTTTAGAACCAGTGACGTAGATCGCTTCGCTTGTATATTCTGGCTCCAGCTCTGTATTACGACACGCAAGCCAGCCCTGTTATCCCAAAGATCCCGAGTCAGTCTTCTGGCGCATGGATCAGACTGAGCACCGTGGATAGTCAGGATCTAGGGTCCAGTTCAGCATAGCCTCATACCTAACATCAACAAAGATTCTCTCTGGAAACCGAGCTTAGACCATCGTCTTGGCACTTTTAGGCCTCTTGAAGCTCTGTTTCCTCACACATTCGGAATTGCTGATTGAGATGACTTCTTCTTCAGAAATGAATTCGTACAACCCAAAATAGCAGACATAAACTCCCTTTTAATCTTTTGGACATTGGCTGACTAGAAGTAGCCTGGTAGCTCTTACAAACAAGGATTTCCACAAGCACGTTCTCCTGGTTGCAATAACGGAAGCCACTCGTTTGATGGTGGCAAGAAATAAATGAAAGATATTGACATGAAACCCATAAGATGATGGTACACTTGAGTGCTGTATCATAATAGCGTAGATAACTAAAGCAAGGCCAGTGAAGAAGAAAATAAATCCATAATCGCACACCGGATAAGTGAGCTCGCGAAACGAGTTGGGTATCTTGATGAGCCGTCTTCATCATACTGCACTGCTCTTGATTTCCTTCTCTTCTACATCTTCTTGTCTATCACAGACACCCTCTCCTCCAAGACAAAAGCCGAAAACATCGTCCTCGCTGTGTTGAGAGAAACGTGTTGTTCCAAAAGAAGTAATAGATCGGCTCGCGTTGCGCCGTAAAAGCTGCAGGCTCGATCGTTAATAGGAATAGGTAGGTGTAAAATGGTTGTTTGTCTTGTTGTCTCAATTTCTGGTCTTTGAATATGTAAATGGTTGAATGGGAAAAACAGGGTGGCTGACGAGCCAGAAACGGTGGTATGGAACAGGTGCGATTTAGTTCTAGGTATCCAAAAGCTTTGTCGGTCTACTTGATGTTCTTGAAAAGGTCAGAGCCCAGGCTTCCGTTGTCCTTTTGGATATCGGTTAATTCGGGTATCATGGGAGGCGGCGGGCCTGATTGCTTCTGGGGAGTCGTAGCGCGAGGAGGTTCTTCCATATACATGGTGCTGGCTCGTTTGTCGGGGAGGGGATCTCCGCTTCTCATGCGCCTGAACCAGCCGCTGGCTCTCTTGTTCTTGCGCTCGTCGAGATAGCTCGCACCGCCCTGGCTGGCTGGGCGAGCATATCCGGGTGGGGGTGACTGGACACTTGCGTTCGATGATTTCTGGCCCTCTGCATAACTGTTATTCAACATGGTCCTACTCAATAGGCGACGGATGCTGCCTTGACGGCTTGAAGCAGCTGGGCTCAGTGGAGCATCGTCGTCGGCGTTGCGCTTGGTTCCAGCGAGATTACCATTAGAAGAAGCAGTAACGCTTGGCTGCGGTGTGCTGTTGCCGACGTCCTCGGTGACACTGCTGTATGTATCCTGTGTCGACTCCTTGGGGGCTTCGTTCTTGGCTTCCTCGACGGGGGGCGGTGTCTGTGGAGGCGTTGGGACCTTCTGAACAGGTGAATCCGGAGGCGGTGGGATATTGGTGCCGTCTGTGATGCTGCCAAAATTGAGGTTGAGGGCAGGTAGCTGGAAGCGTGAGCCTCCGCTACTCTTACCAAAGAGAGACGACATTTTGGTTAATTAGGTCGTTGATTGAAGACAATACGGATCGGACGGGTTCTAGAACCTGGCAGATGGAGACTGTCGACCAAAAAATCAGAAAGGGGTTTTGGCGAGAAAGTATGTATCGAGAAGCTCCAAGAGAAAAGAATTGAGCTAGCAACAGAAAGTCTCGATAAAGTTGCAATCGACGACTGGGATGCAACAGTTGCAAAAAGATGACGAAGCAGAGTTTCAACTCCCCGCAAGAACAAGGCGACGAGAAAGGAGAGGTTTGATCAACGGCTCAACCCAGGTCAGGTCAGGTCCAGGATGTGCAGTACAGGTATCTGTGTGTATGTATGCTGTATGGATCTGTACAGTATGGAGGTGGTGGAAAATTGGAGCAAGGGTCGGGTGGCTTGTGGTTGACTGCAAGCTGCAAGGATTCGCAACGCGGCGTGGCGTGCTTTTCTGGATGCTATGATGATGGCCCTGGTCGTGGAGAGAGCAATTGATGCGACGAAAAGAAGGACAATTGCGATAGTGATGTTTAACGCTCGCAAAGGAGACACAGGATAGAATAGAGAGGAGGGTTGGTTGTTG
This sequence comes from Fusarium sambucinum, assembly GCF_050947815.1. Lineage (NCBI taxonomy): Eukaryota > Fungi > Ascomycota > Sordariomycetes > Hypocreales > Nectriaceae > Fusarium > Fusarium sambucinum. Next base: position 7,561,945 of record NC_139293.1, on the reverse strand, counting down.
AGAAGATGATGAGGGAGGAGAAACGTCTTTGCTGAAGAAAGAATACTCAAAAGTACAAGTACAGTTAGCTAAACTACCTAAGGTAGGTACTAACCTAACCTACTTGACCTAGGGTGCTAAGACAGGTAGAATTGGTGCAAGACGGGGTCTTGGGTCTTGGAAGGAACTGTGGGTTGAGGTAAGTGGAGAAATGCCGTGGCTGGCACTTGCACTTGCACTTGCTCTAATGGGGATACATTGGAAATACTTGCAGCTTCGCGTGCAACCCACTGTTTCCTCTTCTGGGCCTGCCCCTGAGAGACTGCAGTGAGCCCGCCCTCTCCTGGACCCTGCTGCTAGCCACGCGGGTTGGGCGCTGGGCGACTTTGGGTTCGACAAGTCCTCTTTAGAACTCGGGATGCCAATATGGGCCCCATGGGATTAGTCTCTATGGGGAATAGCGGACCAACCCGCAGGCAATGGTTTTACGAAGTACAAGTACATCTAGAGTACCTGCTTCCAACTCCAACTGCCATACAATCACTCAATGGCAATTATTAAATAATAAGGTAATACTTACCTCTGTTATACTTATTTCTAGGCAATTATAGTATTCAAAACTGTTGCGACATATATCGAGGTTGTATATACTATAGCATTGCTGATTAAAATTACAACAACGTCTAGACGCTTCATCGCCATCAAGGCCCCATTCCTTACATTCCCATTCAATGCAGGCAGCCCGGCAAGCAGGACATTCTTCTGTCGTACAGTATAGTGCTCTACTATAGATGGAAAAGTTGGCCTTTGACTTTAAGAAACAACAATAAATGACCTTAAAGTCCGGCCTAAGTAACGTAAATTGACTTGATAATTTTGTTTTCTTATGCTTCTATCAGACAACTTTTCCAACGCTGTGAGGATACTCCTAGTACTATAACGCCACAGACGTAGGCCAATGCCAAACTCAAATACCCCAGTGACGTATGTTTCAACCAGGTTGTGGACGTCTCGACAATCTGAATATATTCCAAGCGTTTCAAGATCTTAGAGATGTCTTATCTAATCCCGAGATCTTCATCTTTGCTCAGATGCAATAAACACAACTACTTCGTTAGCCCCAGTCAGTTCAGTCATGTATACTCTGGAGTACCAGAAGATATAGCCGACCATTACCAACAAGTGTTTGTTTTCTCTCCCGGTCTTTGATACCTGGAGGGGTTCCCATGGGATCTTGGACTGTTTCGGGGCTTTTCGGCAGACCATATCGTGGTCTACTCACTCAACCACATCTTCCGCCATCATTAACCACCACAAACCTCAATCGTCATCGATTATGATGAGGGACCAAGAAATTGCGTTGGCAGCGTTTCAGATATATCTATTTCCACTACTGTTGCCGTCATTGTTTCTCCAGTGTTCATGTTGTGAGCAGCGATATGCCTTGTCTTATGTTTCAAGATCATACTATACTAAGACAACCGTGATGCATTATAATAGTCCATGTCGATAATTTGAGAATTATACCGTAGTACAGAGTACTGAGCCGCACTATAATACCGGCAAAATAATTTTCTTCCGAGATGAGATTAATTTCTCCTATGTCGCCGTATAACTTGATTAAGAGCTCGGCATATTAACCTATACTATAAAAGCAGATACTTTATTAATAAAAAGAGAATGATCTGACTGGATTGCGTTTCCATAGGAGACCAGGAACAGAGTGGAAAGACGCTAAAACATGTTTCATCAATTGTTTTGCCTTTGCAGATTGAGCATTACATGATTCAAGATTTGGATGCCCTCCCTTTGGTCCGTCTAGCAAAGAGAGAAATCTGCTAGAATGGGTACACACAATTTCCTTCCCCTGATAATCGCGAGTCATAATGGACCGGATGAAATGCAAAAGTATCGTCAAGTACCTAGAGTTTTCTATAGTGATAAACTAAGACAGTGGGAATATGCAAGCCCATTCCCTTCTCAGTTACCTACTACCTATTACAGAGAAAAATGTTTTACCCAGTCTCCAAAGTCGAAACCCCCGCGTTCCACAATTGATGAAGGGATCCAATTTTCCACAATTCGATTCTAGACCCCGATATTCAGACACTCTTTATGACCCCGCTTAATCGCATTTTTTGATTGGTACATAGATTAACCCGTTGGTCGCTTGCCCGTTAACGTCATAGTCTTGTAGAGCTTTCGTCAATTTGGACTGAGCTCGGCTGAACCTGTTTCGTCAGAGGTTGATTTGAGTCGCAAAGCAACTTCAATTACGGATACTATACAAGCAATTCTTTTACAACTACAGAATAATTGTTAATTTATTCATTCATCATGGCCAGCTCACAGTGTTTGCGCCTTAGGCCGCTCGCCTCCGGGCTAACCAGACCCTCGGTAAAGCTCAGCGCTCAACATATGACAAGACTTCCCATCACTGCGGCACGATATAAGTCGGGTCCTTATGGCTACACACAAGCAAAGGCCCTTGTTTTCTCTAAGCCCGGTGAGCCTTCTGATGTCCTTGGGTGAGTAATTCATTCCTCTCAATAGGCACAACGATCTAACAGACAATTCTCAGCCTTCATACTCACTCCATCTCGCCATCCATCCCTTCAAACTCGGTTCTCGTCCGAACGCTGGCCGCTCCAATTAACCCCGCCGATATCAACACCGTCCAAGGCACATATGGTTCCAAGCCTCCCTTCACTTCTCTGATTGGAACATCTGAACCTTCTGCCATTCCTGGCAACGAAGGTGTTTTCGAGGTCGTCTCTACCGGCTCGCCCTCTTCATCGCTGCAGAAAGGCGATTGGGTTATTCCTGCCATTGGCCAGTTCGGAACCTGGAGGACACACGCCGTCGACGAGGCCGACAAGTTCATCAAGATTGATAAAGAGGGCCTGACTCCTACACAGGTTGCGACTGTCAGTGTCAACCCATCTACTGCCTACCGGATCTTGCGACATTACGGTCCCAGTGCTGGTCTTCAGGCTGGCCTGGGTATGCGCCCACTTGAGATCGGCAGCGGACAGTGGTTCATTCAAAACGGCGCCAACTCAGGTGTTGGACGAGCCGCCATCCAATTCGGTAAGCTCTGGGGTTTGAGGAGCATCAACGTTATCCGCGACCGTGATACTTCCGAGGCCACCGAGACTCTCAAGAAGGAACTCCTCGATCTCGGCGCAGATGTCGTTGTCACTGAGTCACAATTTTTATCCCGTGAGTGGAGAGACCAGCTCGCCGAGATCACCCGCAAAGGCCGTGAGGAGATTGGACTGGGTCTCAACTGCGTTGGAGGCAAGTCAGCAACCGCCATCGCCCGATCTCTTGGCAACGGCGCAACCCTGGTCTCATACGGCGGTATGGCCAAGCAACCCGTCCAATTGCCTCTTGGTCTCCTGATATTCAAGGATATCCGTTTCACTGGTTTCTGGCTGAGCCGACTGAACGAGCAGGATCCAACCGGAAGAAAACACGCAATCAACGACATCCTCCAAATTATTCGTTCAGGTCAGTTCCGCGACGTCCCTATTGAGGAAGTCAAGTGGGATTGGGAGACAGAAGAGGAGACTCTGCGCAATGCTGTGCAGCAGGGCCTTCAAGGATTCCGCAAGGGCAAGGGTGTCTTTACTTTTGGTGAGACATGAGACAAAAAAGAAAAATAGGCCAACAACGGTGTAATGATGCCTGTAAGCTCCTGGCTGGTAAAGTATGCGACGCCAAACAAAAAGCAAAAGGTGAAATGAGTACATAAGTCTCGATGTTTGATATAAACAACACTTATACTCACGTGCATATACGAACATATACAAAATCAAATTACTAGTCCATTGTCTAACCTATGCTTTAACTGCCTGTGTACCAGAACGCCCCAACTCCATCACCAGATGAGATTGTGTCATTAGGACTGCTAAGCCCGGAAAGCTTGCGCCCACTCATGCAACTTGTCAATGACAACGGGCGCATACGCTGTCAGCGTATCTTCAATAACCCGATCGAAATATCTCAGCGCCTCTTCCTCGCTCAACTCCAAATGGAAGCGCTCTCGAACCTTGAGTACTGCCTTGTCCGGCTCAAGTCTAATATCAGGGATATTAGCATCAACCATAAGACTGAAGAGATTGAGGATAAGGTTCGATGATTTGCGTAGTGCCGTGTATGACAGGAAACAGTACTGCTTGAACTGTTTGTAGTGCTCCGACTGTACGCCGCCCATACAATCCACCATTTCTTTTGAAAGCTTCATCAGCGGTGCAAAAGGTTTGGGATCTCGGCCAAGAATGAATCCAAAATCAGCGTGAAAGAAGTGGCCGTCGGGCGCAAGCAGAAGGTTCTCCAGATGACGATCACCGACACCAAGGATGTAAGTGATAACACAGTAACCAGCGCAGGACCTCACGTATGTATCCAAGGTTTCCTGTCTAACACCAAGAGGTTGCCTATCATCTGGGTTATGATATTTAAGATAAGCCAAAGCTGGGTTGTTCTTGAATTTGTTGACAATGCTTGATAAGCTTGCCGATTGCACGAATTGCGAAGCGCCAGCCGAGGTACTGGTTGCCAGAATTTTGTATGGCGACAACTTGAGATCCAGATTCTCTTTCTGCAATAACTGATCCATAAGAGTGATAATCTGGATAACAAGCTGATCTTGTCTAAGATCATCGCCTAGCTTGAAGATGATAGGATACGAGCTTCCCGTCGTTGTTTTGAATGTGCATTTGAATGGATTAAGCGATGATTTAAAAACCACTGTCTGATCTGGGATAATTCCCGTCACCAATACTGAAGGATCAAGCGGCATCGGCAAAGGAGGATCGAAGGTAAGGAGCTCATTCTTTGGGTCGGCCAAGAAATGCTTTACCTTGTCAACCTTCTTTGCAACAGATTCGTTCGACGTTTTGACTTCTTGCGCAATCCTTGAGAGTATGGCGACCAGCTCTGCTTGGCGTAGTAGAATTTTGCGCGTCTCTTGGCCGTCTGGTTGCTTTACAAGCTCAACCATAAAATCGTAAGCAACCTTTCGGTAGATGTTGCGGTTATCGACACCTTGCTCGGGACTCGGATCGTCGCACTCTACCATCAGATACCAGTGGAAATAGTTTCCCAACATGAAGTTAGCTGCCGCACGTTGGATTAGGAAGCGAGCCAACGATGAATCGTGACAGCTCTCCTCTTCTGTTTCAGTCGAGATGTGCTCATACTTGAGAGCCTGTACCAATTGCAACAGATATAGCAGTAATTCCTCGTCATCCGCTTTGCGGAGTCGCTCTACAGCGTAGGAACGAACAGCAGAGTTGTCAAAAGATGGCCCAAGAAGTTCGAGAGCATCGTCGATGTCAATAGCGGTCCAACGACCAAGTACCTGTATGGCCTGCCTTGATTCGCTCTGATCACCCCAATTGACTGATTTGACAAATTTGGTTAAAGCTCGCTTGTCTCTGGTCAAATGGTAGCGGAACTTCCAAACCAAATCAGTTTCCTCTGGGCTGAGGACATGGGTCGGAGAGTACGACATGATCAAGTTAAGCTCATCTCGAACCTTTGCATTCGGTTTCAGATCCTTGTCAAGAATACCATGTCGGTGTGAGCTTCGGAACAATCTTCTGTGCTTGGCCTCTGCAGGATTATCTCTATGCCCAGCTTCAGGATCATAAACCTTGATCAGTCGACCCCCAAGAGCTGTAGAGTGTTCGCCTAACGCATTGATACCAGGGCCATACTGAACTTGCGGCTGACGGTGGGCGATGCTGGCTTGGGAGACTGAGAGATTCTGGAGGGCCGATATAGGAGGAGGGCCATATTCGTGGTCGGCAAAAACGACAGGAAAGTCAAATCGTGGAAGCTCAACGTTCAGTAAAAATGTTGATTGGCCTGGGCGTCCATCTTTCTCCTCACCATCTTGGCCCTCCGTATCGTTCTCCCCGTTTATGGCTCGTTGCCTCTGGAGCATTTTCATGGACGATTTTGCGGCTTGTAGGCCTCGCTTTTCAAAGCTCCGGAAAACCATCTGATCCAGCCAGTCAACCCGAGGTATCTCGCCCATTTCGTGTTTCTTGAACAACGTCTCCATCCTGTCCAACTCCTCTGCATCTTTGTCCAGGGGAGGAAGTTGTCCTTTTCGAGATGTTTTCTTCTTGGCCGAAACCAGCGCAGGTGTCGTCGTATTATCATTTCCATCTGCATGTTCATGTCGGTGTACAAGACACTTCTGTCGTCCCTTCTGTGCTTGATTTTCGTCGTCGAACATAGGTAGAGTCGTGCCTCCAAAGGGAATGGCGTGGCCGATGGCCCCATCTCCGCCCACCGGCGAAAGATCCCATACTGTGATTGCCAGACATGAGTTGGCCGGTAGAGAGTCGTAAGTAATGGGCAGCTGAATCCACTCGTTCCATCTATCATCTCGATCAGCATATGGCGCCTCAAACTCTATGGGTATCATACTTTCGCTCGGATCGGAAGGGTTTGTAGGCAGTTTGAACCGGAACAGTCAAGGGCTTGGAGCCGGACCAAACCTGGACAGTAACATAGAGGTCGGAGTTGGGGCTAGCAGCTCTAGTTAGCCTGCCGCAAAGGTGGTTTAGAGATCATCAACATGGCGGCGCACCTGCTGTTGGAGCCAATGTGGCGCAAGTCTGGGCGCTCGAGAAGGGTTGAAAACTTATAAGGGGGTTCCTCGCCTTCAAGGTTCATTCTTTGCAGATGTCAGTCCAGGCTTTGGTTGTGAAGAGGCCTTTCTTACATGCGAATACTCACAGGATGATGGACATCCTTGGAACCCGCAAAGGAGAACGGGTCCATACGCCCGTACTCAGCCATGTCGCTCTATATCATTCTGTGTTCAAGATATAATGGCAGTAAAACGACGGTCAAGTCGAAGGGCAGGCTGCGCAGGTAGAAATTGGTGTCAGAAGATGTTGGAACATGGAGTAAAGGTAGGTACTGGAGAATGACGGCGTAGTTGTCGCAGAGGTACGATAAGATAAGAGGTGCCTATTAGGTACCTTACGTGCTCCACTGTTGGGGATTGTGGGGGAGGTCACATGGGGACTAGTATCACGACATCTAAGACAATATATCTACAGTCTTCCAATCCTTAACCAATTCACTTTCAAATTAAGATATATGTAACTGACAAGTTTTGGTACTCCGTCCTCATTACCAAGTTAGCATAATGCAAGTTTGCTGTTCTACTCAATTGCCAATTTGCTTGCTTCTGTTAGAAGCAGGGGCTGTTGATAAACTTTCAAGCCTGTCGATTAATCAAAAAGCTTCTTTGCATGGCTAACCGAATATACAAGTCTTTTCATGCATCAAAGTTCCTTCGTATTTTGGACGAGTCATGAGGCAGCAATGTTGAAGACGGCTCATTTCTTCGTCAATCATCACTGGTCAAATAAGTTATACAAGCAAGTACCGATGATAGGCACTAAATATATCCAACTTGGTCTTTTTGTCTCATGGAGATTGCATAAAGAAGATCTTACTGCCTATGATTTATTGGCCCCGGCAGTCATGCCTCTCTCTCTCTATCCTCGTCCCCTGCAACGGAATGCCGTCCATCCGCGCCTGTTTACCCGTCTCTGGTTCATGACAAGGATCAGAGAGCTAAAGCAGACTCCAAGCCTCCAAAGTGCATAGCTCAAACCTAGCAGCCACACCAGCAGCTTCATCAATCAATGAGTTTCCTTCGGAGACATCCGCAGGACCTTTTAGGCATTTCATACCCTGTATCCGTACTGACCTGGAGGCTGGCGCACCAGTCTCCTCAGCTCTTCTCCCTACCTACAAATTGCAATACAGAGCACCCTGGGTACCTAACACAGATCTACAGTACGCTCCTTTGGGGCGGTGTAAATCGTCATAACTATTCCTGTGTTGACTGTCACTATAATTTAGTTATAGCTGGTCCTTCTCATGCTTCGTTTTTTCAGAGCTTTGTTCTCTACTCCTCCAGCCCATGACACGGCCTCACCGCGCCCAAAGTAGGCCAAAATGGCTCATGAGAGTCGTAACGATGTTATGATGAGGATCATGCCCAACGGGAAATATACCCTAGAGGCGATAATGGTCATTGTACGAATCCCTCATAATCTACCTTTCGAGCAACTGACTAACATTAACCTCCTTGACAGATCTGCGCCACTATCTCGCTCTACAATGGCATCGAGTTACTTGCTCTGATTTTCACCTCATCCAGGAGACGCAGCGATTTGTATTTCTGGAGTCTTACTGCGGCTTCTATCGGTATCCTGCCATACGCGGCTGGCTGGTTGATCCGCTACCTTGACATCGTTGGCGACGTACCGGACATGATCATCAACGATATCGGATGGATGCTGGTGACTACTGGTCAAGCACTTGTCCTGTACTCCCGACTTGTACTACTTGTCAAGAACCCAACAGTTTTGTGTTTTACCAAGTGGATGATTATTATCAACGCTGCCATTTGGCACAGCGCAATCACTGTCCTCATCTTCGCCATTGGCCATAAACAGAGACTCGACCGCAATGCTGCATATATCAAGGTCGAAAAGGTCCAAATGACAGTATTCTGCGTACAGAATTTTGTGCTATCTGGCATTTATCTATGGAAAACGACCAAGATCATAAGAACAAAGGATCCGCAATACCGAACTAGCCGTGTCCTATGGCATCTTATTTTCATAAACATACTGCTCATACTCATCGACGTTGCGCTGCTCGCAGTTGGCTTTGCCAACAATCCTCTTTGGCAGCAAGGCGTAAAGGCAGTCGGATATTCAGTCAAACTCAAGCTCGAATTTGCGATCCTTGGGAAGCTTAGCGATTATCTTTATAAAGGAGGGGAACTGGTGACTGCTTCTCCCATGTTTGGATTCGTGGAAATGGAGCCTGAGCCTCCATCAAGATCAAGACCACGGCAACCAATACCAGCTCCCGAGACAGCTCACCTTGAAAGTACCAGAAAGCCTTCAAGTGCCTCTGCTGCAGAGTCATCGCGACAGCGGGAATTTGTATCGGATGAGACGGTCGTTGACAGAGGCAAGGGTGTGATAAGGCGTACATTGGATAAGGGAAAAAGTAAATGTGCTGACGATTGCTGCAACAATGGTGTTCGGGCTTCGAGTTAGCATTATACCCATTTTTGTAATTGATGCTTTTTGTTTTGTATTATATGTTACTACCAAGTCTGTGGCTTACTCTTGCCTTTGTAAAAAAGAAAAGCATTAATTTCGGGTAGATTGATTTGATTTGTTCTCTGTGACATTATCCCAACTCCTTGTCGCTACTCGTGCATGAATCATCTACTGTGCATCTATTTGCCACCCTGGATATGCCAATCAAACACCTTCATAAAGACTTCCTTTCCATCGCCTTCCAAAACATCTCCATGGCAAGGAATCATGGTAGTGAAATCCCACTGAGCGATAACAGCCATGCTGTCGTTGAAGCTGTCACGGTTCTTGGCGAGCAAATACCAGTTGAAGCGCTGCAGCCATTTGGTGTCGCCACGGGGGTTTTGAACACAGGCGAAAAGCTTGCCGACAGCTCCATCATCAGGGAGCTCTGCTTCGGGGACCTTGCTGTACTGCTCAGTAGGTGGTAGGTTGAAGAGCAGATCAGCCTGGATCAAGACACGCTCGGGCTTGTAGCAAAAGACAATTTCGAGGTTGGCGTGGCCGTCGACGTATTCGTAGTCGAAATCAGCATCAAATTCCGGGTCGATCCTAGTCTCTCGCTTGGTCTCCTTGTTGAAGACGACAGCAAATTCCTCGTTACCAATCTTGGGGTCGTCGGTCTGCTTGGCACGCTTTTCAGGCAGACCCTCTGGGCCGATGATCTTGGCTGATGGGTATTCATTTGCCCATTCCGAGATAAAGATGTGATGCTCATAGTCAAGGGCGACGATATAGCGAACATCACCTCCCATCTCAATGACCTTGGCTTGCGTAGCTTTTGTGAGCGCTACTGGTGAGAAGACAGCAAGACCTCCAGAAGTAAGCTTGACTATAGAGTGTGTCAGTTTAGTGCAGCTTTATAATGAGTCGAGGCAAGAAGCATACCTAAAGTGCCTCGACCACCAATCTTGACCTTTCCAAAGCGCGAGAAGGGGACTGAGAAGGTTGCAATGTTGGGCGTGACATTGCGAATGACCATCACGTGGTCAGGGTCTGAAGGAATGAGTTTGGAAGACATTTCTGCAAAGATAGGTTCTTGTGAATGTGGTTGTGGTGAACAAGTGAAACTGCGTTTTTGAACAGGAAGAGTAAGTGAAGTTGAAGTTGAAGATGTAAGTTTTGGTGTTGAGGTTGGAGTTGAAGGATGTATGACGTTGAATCCGAGAGCACGTGAAAGTGTAAGAGATCTCTTTTGCAGCTGGAAGAATCTGGGCAATTCGTTATTTAAGTATCTATTGATGGGGTCTGAAGAACGTATCATGACGAGGAATTAATAAGTAATAAGTACTAAGCTACTTCATAGGTAGATGGGGGTCGTATGTTACCTATGTCAAGGCGGAGTTTCAATGAACTGGCCATGACATCAACATTTATTATTAGCTATTCATTGTCATCCATTTCGGCCGATAAATCTCGCACGATTTCCTAGATAAGTCATGGAATTACTGTCAAAAAGTCAATTAATTTTAGTTGGACCGGAAAAGTGGATGCTTTCCTAGTCCATTCATCATGTGAATATCCTTAATAATGACTTGCATGCCGACTGGCTTATACGAATATATTAAATACACGAGAATCTCAAGCCTTGCACGATTAGAACAAATTCCAGATAAAAAAAACGTCTTCTTTATCTCTCCACTTACTTCACTTTGATTAATAATTCACTTTTGGATCATTCTTGATTCCACATCAAATTCTAGCTGATCCATTCGGCCAGTTCTTGGAACCCGAGAACCCGTCTTATGGTAGTTGTGCCAACCTCGGCATCGCAATAGAACGGCCAATATTTCCACATCAGTCTAGGTTTGCCAAAACTACGTGGTATGAATCAGACTCGGATGAAACGGTAAAAGAACATGGTGATAGTCTACCTCTGAGAGACTTGATGAAAGACACTTAATAACTAAAGCAATAGAAAGCAATACTATCTGTTGACTCCTTAACCAGCTCATCTATCTTCAAGAAAATTACATCTGCCCAGCAGAGCCTTCAAGGTCCGCCAAATAAGGCCACTTTCACCTTATGTATGCCAATCCTGAAAAGCGTTGTCAACACTAAAACCACAGAATTAAAAAATTGACACACAACTACACACTCTTCCAGTATCCAGTTCTTCAAAGTTGTAATGCCGAGAGACCAGCACATAAACTCCACAAAGTTGCCAACACCCCGTATCAATCCTTGCTCATCGCTGAGGCCCCAAACTGATACTTTCGATGACATGGCGGCTCTCTTCAACATGAGGGTCGACGCCATTCTATTAGCCTCAAGCCACATGTTCCGTTCTCTCAGCAGAACCAAGTAAACATTGTACGTTTTAACGTACAAGCATAAGAACCCAATCGTTAAGAACCCAATCGTCAATATCATGGCAATTGCAAGGTTGAATAAGGAGGCATCGGAGGGTAGCCGCTTGCGCACCTGTCGGCCCATCCACCTGTCGAAACGAAGATAATAGGAAGTAAGGGCGGGAAAGATAGCCGCCAACGATGAATCCATTCCCCATTTTTTAATAAAGGGCAGTCCCCAATAAAAGAAGACTAGAAGCCAATACTGGAAAATAGCCGATGCCTCGAAGCCTCTTGTCCTAGTCCTGGGGCCAGAGCTCTCTTGAGAATCTTGTGAATCTTGGGGCTGGGTTTGGGGTTTGGGCTCAGACTGGCTCTTCTTCGAACGGTCTCCGCTAGAAGAAAAACTACCTTCCTGGGTAGAACCCTTCTTGTCGGAAGAACCTTCCATTGGGGATGATTCTTGCACACGCTCTGGCTCATGAGGCTTTCCCTTGGGGCCAGCAGGCTCTGGAGCGTTTCCATACTCGGGAGAAACACGTTCTGGCGCATCCCATTGTGGACCTCCAACAAAGTCACTTTCGAATGAGTTGCCCATGCTACTGGACGGGGGAGAGCTTCCAAAAGAACGACTTGACCCTCCAAATGAGCTGGAACCAGTACGAGAGTTATCTTTCGATGGCGGAGGTTTGGTCTTGACTGATTCGAAATACATCACCGTCTGATGGAAATCGTGATGGTGCTTCTTCGTTGCGTCTTGCCAGCATTCGAGCACGAATTTCGAAGAGGTTTCGTGTCCGAGTGAAGTTTTCATCTCCTTCTGGCACATCTGCAACTCACTATTGCAGCGTGCGACTGCTGCATGGAGGAGCGCCACGATGCCACTCATAGTATTAGGGTATTGGCTTGAACCCATGTTTGATGTGTTGAATCTGTATAGAGGTCTGGGGATAGGCGCGCTTGCCTTTGTAGGAGTACCTTGGATTGAACCATTCGACGAACCCGTGTCTGATGGGCCAGGTGACACTGGCGAAGTAAGTTTGGACATACCAGTTGAGACGTTGTGATGTAAGGATGGTGATGGCGGCTCTGATAATGGCGATTTGACTTTGCCTGCTGTTGGCGGTGTATCAGGCATCGCTGGTACCTCACGTTGCTCTGTTTGCTCAGGTGAGGGTGGGATATCCAGGTCTGGACCAGCACTGGCCCACGTTGTCACGTCAGTTTGATTGGTGTCGGCAGGCAGTCTTCGGTCAGGCGCCAACGACAAGTGAAGCTCTCCAATCTCCCGTTCCAATCCCTCCTTGGCATTCGTGAGTCCATTGACCATTTCTTGGAACTTGTCGTTCTTCTCACGAAGATCCTCGTTCACCTCGTCCAGATCTCTGTTTTCCTCGACAAGCCTGCTGTTCCTGGCAGAAAGCTCGTCGAAGATATGTCTCGGAACATAATCTTCATCATCTGCAAATGAATTTTTAACGTTTGGTTCTTTATGAAGGGTATGGAACTCTCACCTTGCCATTCTTCTCCATCGTCATCCATGTTCTCCAAGCCAGATAGGTCGGCGTCATTGACCATAACCAGATTATCTTCACATTCTTGGTTGAGTTCCGAGGCAGTCTCAAACAACCCTTTCATCATAGGGTGTATGTCATCGAGTTTTCCATCTTTGAACGCTTCGTAATATGATATATTGCTTTTGGGCGATCGTGGTTTTCTTGAGGTCGAAGGGTCCCTGGCTGGCGGTGATGCCTCAGGACTGGGGTGAGCAGATTGCTCTCTGGAAACGTTTCTGGCAGGACTTCTCGCGTGTGAGCGAGTGGCAATATTCCTAGTAGCAGGCTCGACAATAGGCTCCAACTTCTGATTTTGCCTCTTGGGTGTAGCATTATCAGGGCCGTATGTCGAGAAAACAGGTGTACGAGGGCTCCTTGTCTTTTTCGAGCGACGCCTGGCGGCCTCGAACGATATCCCACCGCTACCCGGATTGCCGCTTCTTCTTCTCTCTCGACTGCCTCTCCTAGTTCGGGTTGACCCAGGCTGATCATTCATGCGTTTCTGGACCTTATCTTGAAAATTCTTCAATGCGGCTTTGGCCATGCTGGTCTCTTCTTTACTTATCTGAAGATCATGTTCATGGGAGTTCATGACATCAACTTGCGTTTTCATTAGACAAATTCCGAAATGTTTCACATCTTCGTGTTGTGAAGCCCTGCAGGTATGCAACATCGCTTCGATACTGTCTTTAGCCTTGGAATGAAGCATTCTCAAGACTGCCAGGGCCTGTTTGGGAAGATCAGGATGCATTTTCAGACACTCTTGTTTGTAAAAGTTGTCGAAGTTTGAATCAAGGCTGGTCTTTTTCTCCTCCCATTTTTGCGTAGTTTCTTCTGATCGAGTTTTGGCATCCTGCAAAAATCGGCCGAAGCACTCCTCTGCGGTGGCAGGCATATTGGGAAGATGGACAAAAGAATAATAAGCGATGTGTGATGATGTATTGGGGGATAATGTGTGAAAGAATGTAGAGCCCAGGAACGTAGTCCTAAAACCAAAGCTGCGTGAACAAGTTCACTTGTGTGGGCATAAAATCTTTTGAAAGAACCGGACACTTGGAACATGGACAGGAAAGCAGGTTGCAGACAAGAGGACAGGAGGGTATTATGAAGAGACGAGGAGAGCGTCCTCGAAGCTCGAAGGAGCCCTTGTTATTCATCCATCTTCTTTGATTCAAGTTCTTTCTTTGTTGGTATACGGCATGCGCCAAAAATACACCGAGACCACACACCTCTTGTCGTGCACAGGCACACTCTTCCACAAAGACAAAATGCCACCAACAGCACCAAGTCTATTCTGTCTGTGCTCATGGTAATGACGAGGCAAAGTGATGAACAAAGAAACCCCACCAAAAGTTTGCCATACTGGCGCGTGAGACTAGCCGAAGTCGTGTTTGGCCTTTTGCAGCATCAAAGGCGTCTTGCTTGGGGGTTGCATGACAATGGATCTGAAAGACTCGACATGTTCTTTTAACCCTCACCCTTGTCGTTTTCAGCTGTACCATCCCCTAGCGCCGGGCCCTGAATTTGTTACATCCTTCCTGTGTGCGATCATGGGTTCCGTCAGGCCAAAAGTGTCTATGATGTCTTGCCAGGTCTCCATGTCCATGGATAGGATTGCCTGGTGCTTTGCTGCCCCGTGGCGTGTTGGCTCTTCTTCTTCTTCGACGTCCTCTCTGTTGACTGGGGCTATCATACAACTTAGCGACATAAGGATAACTAACTCCAGTAGCTGACTTACCTAGTGCGGGAAGGCCAAACTCGTCAAATTCGATTTCCACACGGCCATCTCGAATAAGAAAACTGACGTAGAACATGTTCTCTATAGTTTGGCCGAACGATTTGGGGTTCACAACGAAGTGCATCAAGTCGATGCCGCCAGTACTGCGGAGACCATACTGGTGCATGATTCTGTCCCTCTCTTCATCGTCCATATCGTCATTAATACTGTCCGATACGGTTTGTTGAAGGTGGGCTTGAATTTTTTGTAATTGATGGAGGATCTTGCTGCAGATTGCTGTGAGATCGTTCTCTTTGTGAGCTAAATCGTCGACATTAAGGACTTCCGGGCGAGTTTCTGTCAAGTTGTTTGGCCTGAACGGCGCACTTCGCTTGGCAATTTTTCGAGCTTTCTTCTCGGCTGATAGGGGACCAAGAAGGAACCCAGGTAGAGCAGGGCGACGAATATACGGTAGGGCGGAAAAACGGCCAAGGTGAGGCCAGTTCATCATGTCACCGTCGTCGCCAATATCATCGTCCCCATTTTCGTCGGCTCTTGTAGTTCTTCTTCTCTGGCGTTGAGTGCTCGAAAGCTCGGGGGCATCGTCATCTATAATTCCTCTTCCATGTCTCATATACGTGATGCATTTTGACACAAACTCATCTACATCCACGCCCTGAGAAAGGCTTCCTTGAGTTAACCGCAAAGTCTTTCTATAAGACAGATCGGTCGTGCTGACAAGTAACCGTGAGTCTATCGTGGCTTCGGTCGTCTGCCGTACTTTCTTTGACAGTTCGTTCGCACGAATAATAGTGTCGTAAATCCCACGCGAATCGGCCTGCAGATACTCTTCCGTGTTCTCTGTCACTTCACGGAGCAAGTCTCGGAATCCCTGTTGGACTTTGCGACGCTCCTCCAATGGCTGGTCGGGGTCGTATATATCGTCAACATCACTATCATCGTGGCTATCATGAGAGGGTTCAGCTGTCCGTCTTCTATGATTTGAGCTTTCGCCGTTTTGTGTATCCGCCCGCTTTCGCTTTGACCCCGAAACAGAGCGACTGGATTCCCGTTCTCGCACAGTGAGGTCTCGATGCGATTGTGCTGCTCGTGGGGCTAGAGAAGGCGATCGTGACTGCGACTCTTCGTCTGAGTCCCGCCTTCGAGTAGGCATTTGTGCGATGGGCTGAAAATGTGTTAAAAATGCAATGTAAATTTGACTGTCAGTTTAGTCTTGGTGTGTGGATACACAGCATTGAATGACTAGTATCGTGTGATAATGTTCAAGATTGTACGAGACAAAGAGGTCGATGGCACCCATGGAAGAAATCGCGTCTGTGTGCTGATAGAAATGGAAGACGCGACTGAAAGTACGTCGTGTTTCCATTAAGCCCAGCAGGGCCCACTCACATTGCTAACAGAGGATACCTGGAGTGAACTGCGGGGCATCCTCAGCACCCAAGGTTCACACCAAAGGCGTCATATTAACTCACCCGACCCGGCAGTTTCGTTGGGCTGGACCCTGAAATACAGATCAATCTAATGTCACATATAATAGTGATCCCATGAATTAATGGACTGGGCCGCCAGGGCCTGACAGGTATATCACAAAAACATCACTTATATAAACAAACATTCAGATGGCTTCAAAGATAAGTTCTCAAAATCTCTAGTAACTTGATCGCTATAGAAATGCGTGACGCTATGATTGTTCTGTACAAAATCTTCATGGATGTCTTCGTGACATAAACTACCATTTCCGTAAAATATATACTGTTTGAATGGAACCCCTTGATTACCCCCGCCTCTGCCCTGCGGTCATAGTCTACCAGGTGAAACTTTCTTCTACAAAGTCCACCACGCTTGAGCCTTGCACCGCTCTGGCAGCTCCGCGAACATCGTCAGCAAGAGCGCCAGGTCCACATACTGTGACACACATGGCACCCATCTGCTCTTGAACTTCTCTTTCCAGAATAAGTGGAACGTTTGGTCGTCCTGGGAACATGCGCACCGTGGCGCTAGCACTGACAATATCGCGTGGGTTCTGAGGACGGGTGACGAAGATCTGGATACGGAGGACGTCTTTTCGATTGGGAATGCGGAGGATTGTATCCATGTATGGTCGGACCCATTCGAGAGACTCGTATTCGCGGATGATCCAAACGAGGGTTATACGTCGAGTGGCAGTCGTACCTTGGTTGTATCCTTCGAGAAGGTGACGGATGTACGAGACTTGGTGAGTAATTCCAGTCGATCCAGCAAAGAGGACTGCGTGGCCATAAGAGTCGAGACTATGGTGTCCGGCATAGGGGCCCTCCATGGCAGCTTTGGCGCGAAGGCCCCCGGGGTACTGAGCAGCACGGTCGTAGAGCTTCTTGGTGAAGCCTGTCTGAGCTGCGATCAGAAAAGAAACACTCGTCGTCATAGTTGACTTGTCGACCGTGTTGGAACTTTCCTTCTCAGCAATGGGCAGGCTACTGTCACGAACGTGGTTGGTCCAGCAGATCGAGAAAGGGTGGCTTTCCCACGCGCAAACACCCCAGATGCGAAGGTAAGCGTGGGTGCCGGGCTCGATGTCCTTGTACCGTGGCAGGTGGAGGGTAACCCGAGTAACGTTGCCAGGCATGGCCTCACACACTGCCTCAGTCCAGCCCTTTGATGACCAGTTGACGGACAAAAGACGGAACATGCGAGAGAGTCGGTCGCAGAACCAGATGGCCATAATAGCCATGATCCATGGGAGCTGGGGCAGACCTCCAGGAAGCGCAGAGGAGGCACAGTGAGCCCAGGTAGCAACGAAAGCCACAAAGGCCAAGATAATGTGGACGTTTAGGAATGTCTCGTAAAAGGCATGTCGTACAGGCGAGACGGAAAGCAGAGCGAGGAGGGTCATAGCCACCGTACCCACGGCTCCCGAGCCGTAGAAGAGGATGCCAGTGATCTGACGGCCAGCACCATCCCAACCAAGGTCGTCTACGGCAGCGATGAGCCAGGCGACAGTGTGGATGATAGTCTCAAGAACAACAATGCGACCCATCCAACGATGGAGGAGGTTGTAAGTGTCAAAACTGATCTTGAGCCACGCAATAAGAGGGTTGTTGCGTCCAGCAAAGATAATCAAGGGCACCATGTTGACAAGTGCCAACGTTCCTGAACGGCCTCGTAGCTCAGCGCAAAAAGCAAACTTGTTCTCATTAGCCCAATTGAGAACGAACATGTAAGCGAAGTTGCTGCCCAGGAGGATGAAAAGAATGGTGAAGTGAAGTCGCGATGGAAGAGTGCCCATGCTGATAGCAGAAGAGAGCCTGAACTCTCGGTTGTGACGTTTATTCCACAGAGGGGCGTAGATGATGTTCTTCTTCATGCCGGGCATCCACGACCACTGGGAGATCTTCCAGTACTCTTGTTTGTGCCCAGGCACGTTCATGGCCGACACATGCCGGAGCCTTGCCCATAGAATCTCAACGAATCTAATCCACAAAACAATGAGGGCCATAATTCCCAATGTCCACCATAAAACATCCTTAAATAGCATGTTCATAGGTTGGTTAACACCGTCGAGATTGGAGTGGTAATTGGGAGTAGCTTCAGCATCTCCGTGAGCTGCTTCGGCACGAGATTTGAGTGTTGTCGTAGGTATATACGAGCTGATGTCGGCGATCCGGCGCCGTGTGAAATCCATTTTGTCGGCGTTGGCTCTCTGGGAGCGACGCGAGTAATGATCGGGTGAGCTTTTCTTATATGGGACTCTTTAGATGAGAAAGAAGGTGTGATTTGTCGTTTTTTGCTGTGAATGAATGATGAAAAAAGGCGGTTGTGTGACTAATAAAGAATCCCAAACGAGCACACAGAGACTGGTGGTGGTCTTTTAAAGAAAGTGAGTGTATGCTGTTCCTCCTTGTGTTCGTTCTTTGGTGTCAGAACATGATCGTATCCAGGTGTTGATTTGGCGATGGTATTGATAAATCGTGATCGACAAGCGGATTGTTCGGTAGTGACCTTGGTAATTTGGCGCTGGTGGAAGGGTGTTCAACACACAATGCAGCGAGCGAAAGAACAATGGGGACAAAAGAATCCGGGCAGAACAAGGGAGACTTATTGACCAGTGTCAATAATTCGCAATGACGTCTGAAGTCTAAGCGCTGTTCACCTCGTCCACGAGGTAATGTTCTCGGTTGCAGCTGGAGGAAATCAGAACTACCTAGCTGATGATCTCTCTGGCTACTTTTGTTGTTCTGGCGGATTTGGATTTAGATCTGCAGTAAAGAACGGGTCGACTTCAATTGGCGCGAGTAAATGAAAGTGAAGTAGAAATGTTCAAGTTAAGTGAAGTTGAGGCAAGGGCGCTTGGAAGACAGTCCAGCGACAAGGAAGGTAGAGACAGGCGTACAGACGATCGACGTTTGGGCGCGTGTAGTAGGGCAGTGCAACGCAAGTCGCTTGTTGCAAGACAAAAAAAGGGTCTGGTCTACCAGAGACAATCGTGACGTGACAAGACAATTCAGTCGGATCTATAGGGGAAAAGGGCTGTTTTTGAATGTTTCAAGCCTTTCCGAGACCCAAGATCCAGGTAGAGACACGGATGAAGACGAAACGAAACGAGCAGCTGGCAAGCAGTGGCCGAGAACAATCGGCGTCAGAAAAATGGAATGGCCAACCTCAATGAAGAATGTATAAAAGGTCTCAAGGACAAACAAAGAAGAAGAAACAGTTAAAAAACCGAACAACCAGTATTGAGACCAGGAATGAAGGTAGGCAGGCCTACAAGGAGCAGACGTTGTGATAATATGTAAATGGATCGGTCTACTCCGCCCTCTTGTCAGCCCAGACTCCCTCACAAGCAAGCAAACAAAACTGAATTAGGTCTCGACTTGGCGCTGAAAGGATTTACTTGCTACCAGGTCCATTGGGCCAGGATCCCTCCCTACAAGTGGTACGTACAACGACAAGGGGCCCCTTACAGCTTCCTCCTGGTCTGGCTCCGTCCAACGAGTCAACCTACTAGTTATCAAGACTCTAAGTGGCTACCAAATTCATCCGGAACCCCTTGCAAGGCGTGCTATATTTCTTGTTGCTGCCCGCATTGTTCGTGGAACCGAGAATTTATTCCAAATTTTCTGGATATGGTTTGATCATGCACATCTCTATCTTGTGATGCTCTACAGACAACAGCTGCGCAATTGAACATGTACACGAGCGTATAAGCGCCTCTCCCATGGAGAAAACATGTGTTCTGTGCCTTATCTAGGAGCGCTCCCTTCGCTGGTTAGTGGTCAGTCAACCTTAATAGGCCCCAGTCGCCTTTTGCCACGACAGGGGTAACCGCAGTAGTAACGGCGTGGCTGTTCAAGATATGGCCAATTGGATGAGAGATGTCGCTACCAGATCTCAGAGTTGGCCGCTGACGGGAAAAAGAAGGTAACTTAGTGGCTACTTGAGGAACCAGTCAGACCTCACCCTTGTCCACCTGTGCTCCTGAAACCAGCCACTACTTGGCCCTGGCTCGTGGAAGCAATTCCCAGACCCCTTTTGGAATGGCGACCAAGTTTTTTAGCTGTCTTCGTCAGGGGTGAGTGGCTGTCAACGGCCAGACTTGCTGCAAGAATACGGGTATTGAGCCGTTGCAGCGCTTGCGAGCCAGTCAATGCCCCATAAGACTGCCGCCAAGAGTTGGAGGATTCTCAACGTCGACTCCTCAGAGGCATCCAGTTGAAAATGCCCGGAAATGGAATGTTTCTACGTAGATACTCCGTACTTGTCTCAGGAACTGGCGACACCACATTACCGCTACACCACATATTTGCAGTATGACTTGTTTCTATGTTTCCTGTTTTATGTTTCGATAAACATATTTTGTTCCAGCCTTCCCGTTCTTCCTCGCCTGACACAAACTCGTGCTAGGCGGACGAAAACGAACTGACTGAAACAACCTATCCACTACCATACAGGAATCTCGGAGTGACTCGGCCATGCGAGCATAAGATGAATAATCGCCGCACCCACAATCGTTACTTCCAAGATGACGAGAAGAGTTTTATAATTACTCGATATTTTTATGGTCGGTTAAGCATTGTCAGATTGCCAGCATGGAACACAAGCCTCAAAGACAGGGTAAAAACTAACATGGACCCTGGGAGACATCGTGGTCCAGGGTCAAAGGCGGCCCGCAATCTTATAATTCCCGTGCTGTGGTTGATGGAAATCAATTCCGACGTCAGGTTTGATACAAACTGCACCTGCGGCCCGTGTCACCGTCTACTAACATGATAACGGACAAATGCCCATACTGCACGAGGCACGCCGGCCTTAGCATCCAATATAGATATCGTGTCGACGGACAATTCTCTTGGCGTCACAGGTAAAATGATCCAGTGCGTGAAAGTTCGGTTCCATTGCCTTGGGAAGCTGGATACGACCCACGGACGGGCACTATCTCGATTCTAGAAAGGGAAATCTTATATCTTGTTCAGGCGATTGCCCTGAATCTGACGCTTGTTTTTAATCCTTCCATTCCATCCAGTTATCCAACATGCATTTGATGAAGAGTCCACCGTAACGGACTGTAAGCAGGGTTGTGTAACATACAAACGGTATGCTCAGTGACAGCGGATGTGGCCCGAGACGTTCATCTGTTCTTAGAGTTCGGATAGATCACCTCCATTGCTCCAAGGCAGATTAGGGTCTGAGCGAACATGATGTTAGCTAGAGTTCCAAGAAAAAAAGAAATAAGATCGCTGATTATGCCATGTTGAGTCGAAACTGCGACAGCACGGACATAATATTAATTAATCTGTGTCATGTTAGCAGCATACAACAGCTGTAGAGCTGCTCCCGTGGTGAACGGTGTTGCGCCACAATTTGCGCCATACTCTGCGCCACATATTTCGTCACAGCAGGTCTTTAAACCTGAGGCAGCAATGTGGCCGTTCCGTGATGCTCCCGATCAACACCGGAAATTTCCAGGAAGGCTATCACGAGCTAGGTATTAAACATCGTTGCACAGCCATTGAGGTCGACACAATGGGTTCCAGCGAGTCGAAACCAATCTCCTCACATGTGTGGAAGGCGTATGTCGTTCCCAGTTTTCAAATCATCCTGATTGATCTCAATCAGTAACTGACAGCTTGCCAATAAACAGCTCAGCGCCCAACGGCATCTCACAAGATCTCGTAGATTCACTACAGTCTAGCAACGAGGTACATTCTTCCAACCGAAATATCACCATAAAGCTACGCAGGAATCCGGTGACGCTAACAAAGTCTACCTCAACAGACTGATGCCTCTCGATCCAAGATAATCGAGCTCCAGATCCAGGCCCGCGTGGCCGAGGAGCTCAAGAAGCTCCAAAAGAAAGAGGCAGAAGCGCTCAAGATCGCACACGAGAAGCTCTCCAGCGCCGAGTTCAAGGACGATAACAGCACAAGTCAGCACACTGTCAGCAAGGAAATCGAGGCAATGCGTCAAAAGCTCGAGGCTCGCAAGCAAGTGCGTGATCTTCCCGAGGGTGTCGAAGGTGCACGCAACGAGGTTATCCGATGTCTGCGAGAGCACGACCGAAGGCCGCTCGACTGCTGGCAGGAGGTGGAAAACTTCAAGGCTGAGGTCAAGAAGCTAGAGAAGAGCTGGGTCGAGAAGGTTGTCTCATAGACGGAACCTCGTGGGAACTTGTAATGAGAATTGTGAACGATTCTATAGAGATATAGAGAGGATGGGTCCTGGCATGCCCAGACAGGAACGTATGTGTACATTACGGTATCGGGAGCGAAAAAAGCTATGTTCAGGAATCAGAGTGTACAGCAACTTGCATCTCAAAAGAGCAGGCCCGCCTGTTCTTCTCCTTCTCCGTTATTGTGCTCATTTCCACCACCTTTGTTTGCTTCTTGCTTAGCTCTTAACTCGGCTTTCTTCCGCAGACCCTCGGCACGTTTCCTTTCCCGTCTCGCTGCTGCATCTTCCCACTCTTGTCCCTCTGGGTTTCGACGAGGGGCTGGTGCAGAAACGGCATCCCGAAAAGCGTTCTGGAAACGCTCAATACGCTTCTTGTTCTCTTCGAAGCGTTCATTTGCAATATCAACGAGTGTCTGGAGGTATTCAGGGGAGACTATCCGTTGGCGATGACCGTCAACTTGCTGTCCGATAAGTGACTCGAAGGCAAGGCCCATTGTCCGTATAGCAACCATGGGAGTAGTAGCATCTTTGCCGTTGGGGACAATGTTAAGAGCACCCGACTCTCGGAAGCCTGCCTGCAACCCGCATCGCAAAAGTATTTGAGCATGCTCAGGGGATGCTGTAAGGACGTGGAGGATCTACGTAGTGTTTCAGCTTAACATGTAATTGTATTCTAACATTGCCTCTCGTCTTGTATCGAAAAACACGATTCCAGCTTACCATTGCTTCAAACTTGAAATGAACAAGTCTTCTCTCCTTGACCGTTGGAGCTGCGTTTTGAGCAGCTGTAGAATCTTCAAGTCCAAACTGACTGTTCCAGTCCGTGGCTCCATCACCTTTATCGGGTATAGGATCGTGAGAAACAAATAACCAGGCTCCTCCAGCACCCTTTCCACCAACACCTGCTACTCGCTCATCCTCGCCTTCGGTCTCAGCAACCCTTCGTCCCTCAAGGAATACACTAACACGTCCTGCACAGCTGCTGGTAGTGACGAATCCTGACTGTTGATTGATTTCATCAATGAGATCACGGATTCCCTCGTCTACAGAGCCTTTTGGTGAAGCATCCGTGTACTCAGCATCAGGAATTGCGAGTTGGTCGAGAATCTTTTTCTTCCTCTCGACAAAGGCCGGGGGACAAGAGGCGAGTTCTTGCATCGTAGGTGTGAAACAAGACTTTTTATTTTTAGTCTACACGCGAGGCTGAGATAGGTCACGATGAACAGTAAAGGGTAAGTGGCAGGGCTTCGCTAACGCGGTATCAGATATCAGTAGTGGGGAGGAGACAACTTGTTAGCATGAAAACTGAATTATCGACGCGGGGTAGTTTGTCGGCGGGCTTGCACCTCGTGATCTTGATTACATACACTCAATCAACTTCATTCTCACATCTCATACCAATTATCACACATTGAAAGGCAATCAGTCCTATGTTTGATAGATTCTTTTGTTTATTGTTTTGTCTGCTGTCTGCCGCAGGTTCTATCGTATCGATTGAGTGCTCGCTATTTATTCCTCCACCGCACCAGTCTTCTCATATTTTACCCCAACGCCATTCGATGATTTTCGATATTCCCATTTCCTTTAGGCCCAGCATGATTCTGCTGAACCGGTTTATTCCTTAAAACGCCTTGCATAATGCTTCAATCATTAAGTCATCAAAGATAAGTTTCTGTCTGTTTGCGAGTGCAATTAGACTGTGGGCAGAGCCACTTTCTCAAGAGCAGCAGTAAGCTTTTCCTCTTGTTGCTTGCGCTCCATCATGGCAACGAACTCGGAGTAGCGAGATTGCTTGTTGTGAATACCACACTCGGTCTTGTCCTGACCCTTCCATCGGCCGGCTCGCTCGTCTTCGCCCTCCTTGACGGGGACGGTGGAGTGCCAGTCACCGACGGACTTGTAGCCTTGGTCGAGAAGAGCGTTGTAGGGGACGTTGTTCTCCTTGATGTATGCATCAACTTGTTTGAAAGACCAAGTGGCCAAGGGGTTGATCTTGACAACACCACGCTCATCATCAATCTCAATGATGGGGATGGAACCACGAGCAGCACCCTGAGATCGTCGACGACCGTTGAGGACGGCAGCAACCTTGAGCTCATCATATGCTCTCTGAAGGGGCTCAACCTTGACAATCCAATCATACATCTCACTGGCGGTGTTCCACATCTCCTTGCCGTACATATCCTCAAATTCTTCGGGGGTGTTGACACCGTCGGGCTTGAAGATGTGAACAGGCACGTTGGGGTACCGGGCCTTGACTCGATCAACGAGGTCGTGTGTCTCCTCAAAGTGGTACAAGGTATCCAAGAAGATGAGGTCGACAGTGGGGGTGTTGGGGTGCTCCTTCTGGATCTTGGAGAGCATATCCATGGTGGCGAGACCGGTCAAGCCAAAAGCAGTCGATTGGTACAAGTTAGGGAACATGACCTTGCAGAATCGGAGAATGTCCATGGGGTGCATATCCTCGAGCATGTTGTTGAGATGGTCGACGTGAGGCTTTGTGAGAGTGACTCGAGGAAGAGTGGTGGATGATGATGGTGAAGAGTATTCTGAGTTTTGTCCAGAGACATAGCCTGACTCGCATTCAAGCTTCATGTCGGGGAGGGACACCTGTGAGGAGGTTTCAGAGATGAAGGCAGGCATTTTGAAAACGCGTGGAAGATGATTCGAAGCGTTGTTTGTTAATGTTTGGACTTGTTGAAAGTTGGGACAGGCGAAGGGCGTATCCCAGTTATGTCTAATAAAGAGCCAAAGGTAAGAAGGCTAGGTATAAGATAGGGTATAGTTGATGGCGCAGATATTCTGCTGACTTGAATATGGAACAGGATTTCAAAGCACTGGAAGAGTCAAGACGACGAGATGACGAACACGATAATGAACGAGCGAGGACAGTCAAATTCTTAAGAGGAGGGGAGAGTTGTGTAGTACGGGGGCCTATATGCTATGTCCGGGCGACCGCCCGCAGGGCCCCAAATCTTAGGCGTCCTTAGTAATGAGCAAGGACATCGTCCGAACCCGAGCATCTGCTTCCTGTAATGAGCTCAATACATGGAAAAAAGATGGGGAGTTGCAATTGCGCAATCGCCGCCAGGAGGACTATCGTCTCCAAGTTGCAACTGAGACTGATCACGACATCGACGCTATGCCTTTCGCGATGGAGGGCGCCACGTTCTCGACAAACTTTGATTGGCCCACCCTCCAAAGCCCTTGAAATGGAGGCTAGGCCCTGGGTCATGTTTGCCTCACCTCCAGTAACGACATATTTTTGATACAGCCGCCGAGCCGGAGCTCCATCGTAGCAAAGTGATTTTAGGTCTCGAAATCGGTGGGACTACAGCGGCAACCCCGGAGATCGATGTCTTTGTTGCAAGTACAGCTTATAAATGGACAGCCGACAGGTCATATCTGGATTTTGGTATTTCTCGGAGGCCAAAGTTGGGTGAAATCTTGATCCAAATACGGATGGGATGACCATGGCGAATGATTGAGTATCAGATCCCATGTTAGCTGAGATGGGTCTGTTGCCTAACGTGCACGAGGGCAGTTTCCCCGCGATCATGCCATTTTGGTTGGTATTTCGCAATCGTATATCCGAATTGTCAATAGCTTCTATACATGTGGTTGTCCCTTTGTATCTTTTTCGCAAGAAATAGCCATCGTGTCGTCACATCCCCAGATCGGGGATCAACGTTGTTGATGTTCTAATGCTTATACACGGGTCCAACAGCTACACACCTTTGCTATGAATGCACAATATTGTAGAGCATAATGACAAAATCAGAGTTCCATTTATAAAATTGCGTCGTCGTCTTACATGTCTTGAACAAGACGCAATTGCAACACCAGACGACCGATGCGGCAATCGGTCTTCTTTACGTGCTGTCGGAGCATCGGCACCGAGGAACCGGGCGACTACCGTCAATCCCCTTGGCGTCCACTCTAATAAGCAATTTTTTTCCCTCCTTTTCCGAGACGGACCGTTTCTCAACATGGGATAAATGTTAAGCCGTAGTCCGTTTTCCCTTGCTCACTAATTGAGTCAACTTAGAAATCTGGAATGCTGACTTAGCAGACAGGCCCCTTACCTTAACGATGGGTGACTACGTCATACTACCAGCTTGCTTGCTTGCGTCATTGCTATCTCAATGCTACCGTGCTTTATATTCATCGTCGTTCGCATTGATGGACAAAGCTGTTAGATTTCGCTCTTCCCGATGCCCTGCACAATATGTGAAGTCGGTCGATACCTATTTGCAAGATGAAATGACACGTATCTCACTGGTATCATGTACTTTGTCTACATACATACACATACCACAATGTTTGTAGAGGTAACTTTAATCCGAAAAACTTACGCAGGTATAGGTAATTGCGACGACATTATTCACTAATGTCTCTACTATATCTCGCAAGTATGAACCACGTGATCAACGTTTCCTCATCTTCAATCCGTGTCGTTGTGGGCGTATTCACGCCAATCATACCCTATAGCAGGCTGACAGGAGCCGCAGAAGCCGACCCAAGGTTGCACGAGCCATCCATTGGCGGGGCAGAAGACGGAGAAGAGTGCCCTGGCGAAGTACGAGTCGAAGCAGGACCAGCAACAAACGCTCACCTCAACCAACCAACCTTTTGAAGATTGACTCAAATCTTTTGGGTTCGTTGCTGTACCGTATCGTCAGCGGTCGCGTATCACTATTTATCTTCCTGCCTGCATCGCCGTATACCTTTAAGCATTTCTAGTCTTCATTTTTGATTTCCCAGGTCGTATCTCGGCTCATTTTCACTGCCTGCCTTACGCTATTTGCATTGTCAGACGTAGCAAATCTCACCCCGCGCGCGCACGATACAATGGCAGACCAACCAAGCCCTGCCAAACAGAATGTCGCACGACCACAACTGAGCTCGATGAGGAGCAGCTCATACCTTAGTGACCATCAAGAATACCGCCCTCCTCGGCAAGATTCAAACCGTCAGGACCAGCTGTTCCACGGTATTGACACTGTCATAGAGGATACAAGTAACAACTCGCCTATTCCTCAAACGAGGCCAATCCTCCCATTTAATGGTATCCCTTCTGAGGAAAACCCCCCGACTGTGGTCGACAGCGGATTGAGTCACTCGTACTCTCACCCTAACTGTGCCCCTCGTGCTGGCGAGAAATCGGATCGTCTCATTGCGACTCTATTTTACAAACCAAGAGGCGAAGACCAAGGCTCTCGATCGCCTGTCAAGACCACATTTGCCGACAGTAATGAGTCTCTACCCGCCAACCTGGCCCCTACGACCGACCCAAACGAGTACCCTCTCGAGCCGCCTACCCAGGAGTCTGAGC
Source organism: Fusarium sambucinum (assembly GCF_050947815.1). Lineage (NCBI taxonomy): Eukaryota > Fungi > Ascomycota > Sordariomycetes > Hypocreales > Nectriaceae > Fusarium > Fusarium sambucinum. The sequence continues at coordinate 7,534,238 of NC_139293.1, read as the reverse complement.
AGCTGGACCATATTTATGGCTCCTACATCTCGCCTCTGTGCATTACCTCTTTCCTTCACCTCATGTCGTCGTTCCCTCTGCCCCAAGACGCCGAGGAGCCTCACTCCTCTCACAGGTGCTTGGACAACCAGGAGCAACCGCGCATCGTGGAGCTAACGCTTTCACCCACACCATCTCCTGACTATCTTAGTCTGAATGATCTGAGAAAGCATGAGATGATTTACCGCTTTGAGCAGGAATGGAATGTGGACGTGGTCCTCCAGAGAGACAGTGTTTGGAGACGCCACCCCCGACTGGTGGTCTTTGACATGGACAGCACTCTCATTACTCAGGAAGTAATTGACCTTTTGGCTGATCATGTCAAGGATCCCCCAGATCTGGCTGCCCGGGTTGCCGAAATCACACATCGTGCGATGATGGGTGAGCTAGAGTTTGAGGCCTCTTTCCGTGAGCGAGTCGCTCTCCTCAAGGGTCTTTCTTCTACACTCTTTGAGCATCTCCGACCAGTCTTGGACGTTACCAAGGGTGTACCAGAGCTGATCAAATCTTTGAAGCGACTGGGTATCAAGACGGCAGTCCTTTCCGGCGGCTTCCAGCCCTTGACAGGATGGCTCGCTGGGCAATTGGGGATCGATTATGCCCATGCAAACCACGTCGTTATCGAGGATGGCAAGTTCACAGGCGAGGTTGAAGGTGTCATCGTTGGCAAGGAATGCAAGAGAGATCTTCTTGTCGAAATTGCCGCCAAAGAGGGAATTGACATGTCTCAGGTCATTGCCGTCGGCGATGGTGCTAACGACTTGCTCATGCTGGACAAGGCAGGTTTGGGTGTTGCGTGGAACGCAAAGCCTAGAGTGCAGATGGAGGCCAACGCTCGCCTAAACGGAGAGAGCCTACTGGATCTATTGTTCTTACTTGGCTTCACTGCCGAGGAGATTGACGCATTGTCTGTATAGGCCATTGGCGTTGGATGAAGAGAGTAGTATCACGAATGGTGAAGGTAGGAGTTCAGGATCAAAGTGGGTGTGTTGTGTTGGGTTATTGAGATACCAGGCAGCAACGAGAAACAAGACTTCCTCAGGATGTATCTTGGGCCGTAAGCATGAAATGAATAGTGATGACTAGTTGAATGTAGATTGGACTTTAGGTGTATTTGAGTGCCAAAATCTGGCAACACTATGTATATAAGTATTAACCATTTTGCTACCTTGGTTAGTGTGTGAAATGTGAAAGCGTTGCTTGCCTCCAGATTTTGGCAAGACACAAGCCATATCATATCTTCCGTAACATAGTGAGCTGGATGCCCCTTTGAGGCACTCCAGTATTTTAGACACAACTCGTGGAAAATTATCTGTTCGACCGTTTGCATCTTGGCTATAATACCAGCCGCTCGCCCGAGCAAGATATTAAGAAGACGTTGACGCAGAGAGTAACAATTCGAGACCAACAAAGACAAATTATAGTTAGACACAAAGCAAGTAAAAATCGCGAAGCGTCGTATGTGAACTATGGGTGGTTGCTAAACTTCAGCCCACTCTGTCCTTCTTTCTACACTGGGCGTGAGGTGAGAACTGGCTGATCCAACTCAGAACTCTCGCCGCCCATTCCCTACAACATGTGCTTGCACATGTAACCAGCTTTAACTACGTTCAAACATGTCGATTTAAGGGTATCCTTCCTTGCCCCACTTGTTGTACTTGTCGTGAAGCTCGGCAGGAAGGGTGACGTTGGGAACAACGACAACATTGAGAGCGCTGGGAGCGTCCTTGGGAGCCTGGTTGAGGTCACCACCGGGGTGGTACTGGTACTTGCCAGAGCTGCCGCTCTCCCAGGGATGGCTGGCAATGGTGACGGGAGACTCGGAGGTAGCGCCAGTGGGCGATCGGCCTGAATTTCAATATGTCAGCAACTGCTTTGTCGTGCAGATACCTTTGTGGATTTCCATACCAAAGTAGAAGCCAGCACCGCCAAGAGCAGCAACCATAACACCACCGAGAATCTACAATTCATCCATATACGTTAGCAACGATAGTTCGTGGCATGCTGTTATTGTTGATGTTGTCGACCTGGCGCAGGTGGAGGGCTAGGCCGAGGCATTATGACGCACCAGAATCTCGGGGTTGCGCTGGGACTCCTTCTTGAGCTCATTCTTCTGGTGCTCCTGGAAACGGCGAGCAGTGGTGGAGAGGAAACGACGAGAGACGATGCGAGAGGCCATTGTGACGACGGACTTTGCGGCTGTGGTTGGAGAATGGGTTTCTACGTCGGGACTTTGGTGGTAAAGCTTTGAAGTTCTCGTATGATTTCGGAGTCAGTCGTTACGATGAATGCGAGCATGATTATTGGCCAATCCCGGGGAGCATCACATATCACGTGACCAGCGAGCTGGAGGGATGACGTCTAGAGAGGTAGGTCAGTCCTCAGCCCAGAACCTCTCGATGTATGCCTGAGACTCCAGGCCATAAGCTGGAGCATTCCGTCTACTTGTCCCTGGCTAGAGCGAACTATTCGTTCATTGTGATGCGACGCTGATCATTCGAACCTCTTAAAAGTCAAGACTAATAAAGTTAGTCGAGCCAGGAATGCAGCCAAAATCAAACTCTTTCCTATTCTCGTAACCGACGTTATTCTGGGATTGGATGTCAAACGTCAATGAGACGGGTTGCTGCAGAAGGCTCCCCACGCTTGTGCCTCTCTAGATTGACTGACGTCTGCGGATGTGATTTGTGCATAAGAAATTCCTGGCGAGAGCAATTACAATGCTTTCAGCCATAAACAACCTTTGATTTCCGTGATCAGTTATCGCATTGAGTTATCACCCTCCAGACCAGTCCAGCTCATCCCTGCATCAGGGCCGCTAGCAGGGGCTTCAGTGACCTGAGGACAGGTCAGCCCCTGGCCCCTTACTGGGGCCCGAGAACAGCCTAGGAACTTGTCCTGCTTGTGCCGTAATATAGTGTACGCAGCGGGAACGTCCAATTACCTGGCGATTCTCGACCAAGGTTTCTGAGGCTGTCCTGTCCGGGCTTGGAAAAAGGAACCAAGACCCAAGTCCAAGCCCAAGTTGGAAGTAGGAAAAAAGGAACAAGCATACTCTGTACACCACCTCCTCTCATTCATCACATTTTCCTTTCTTTGCTGGCCGCTTCTTACGTTCTCTACTCTAAACCGAGTTAACTCTCGATTTGTGCGCTCCCTACCTATCTTATTTTTCAACTTGTTGCGACCATTTCTCCTAATTTCTATTTTCTTTGGGCTTCAATCCGTCTTCTGCCCCCCGTCCATCCCTTTGGTTCATTTGTACAGTACTGCGTAACGCGAACAACTGCCGACCGTGCCGACTTTACCTTTGGATATACGAGCCTTTTGACATTATTCGTTGGTGAAGACGATCTTTGGAGGACGACTTTGAATGACATAACGAGATCGTGGCCAACGCGCAACTACTTCTATAATTCCGAACGAACCGCAGACACGTCACTTCGCAGCGAACGAGCACTGCACGGACGACACAATTACAAAATAAAATATCGTCGCCATGACCTCGAAACCCGACGATGATGGCTTTCTGGCACCACATGTATCCCGGTCAGACGCACAGAGGCCACTGAGTATCGTCTCTTCCCGAATGACAGATATTGCGAGTGAAGATGGTGATGAACCGGATGTGCAACAGAATAGATTGAGCATTCCACAAAGTACCGACATGGGCTCGCGACCTGATACTGCACGGACGGGAGCTTCTTCGAGAGGGCCGTGGCAGAGCCAGTCATTGCGAAATAAGACATATCTTGCTGGTGTTCAGGCTAAGAGGGGGAGCGTTGAAAGTTCGACGGCCGGTTCGACCAGTCAGCCACCAAGTTTGTCAAGCAGAAGCCATGTGCCGTCATTACAGTCGCATGCCTTCTTCCGTCCCATGAGCTCGCAGAAACTACAGGCGCAAAGGGGAGGATCTCATCGACCATCGACAATGAGCCAGATGTCAGCTGCGTCACCTTCATCCCCAACATCTCCGACATCTCCGACATCGCCTAGGTCCGATGAGCTTGGCGAGGCCAGTGGTAGTCAACAAACGCGGCAGAGTATTATATCGAACCCCATTGCGCAGTTGCAACGCCAAATGAGCAACGAGGAAAACATGCGACCGCCGCCATCCCGAGGTACCGAAATGACCGAGCAAGAAACTTTGGACAGAATAACGGCGAATACAAGTCCAAGCCATGGCCATTACCCGACAGGAAGTTTAACTGATAGTGTTCGCCCCCTTCAAGGCAGGACTTCAGATACCAGTCAATTTCAGCACAGCATCATTGTGGACAAAAGCTATAAAGACCTTTCCAACCTACCTAGTCCTATAAAGACCCCAAGGTCATTCCGCTCAAGTTTTCTTATGCCTGGTCGAAGCAACGACGGGCAGCTAAGTCAAAACCGAAGCACTGAAGGAGCCGAGAAACTATCTTCGGCTGCCTCATCGCCCCAGTTCAGACCCATTGACTCTAGGACTGAGCAGCAGCACCCACGTGTTCCGTACAAGCCCAGCCAAAAATCCGATCTTGGTCGAGTCCATCAGTATTTTGATGGTAATACAGTATTTTGTTTGGGTGGCCGCTGGCAAAACACACGAGGAAGACCCATCAACATTGCGACTGGCATCTTCGTTGTCGTCCCTTGTGCTCTGTTCTTTGGTTTTGAGGCGCCATGGCTATGGAATAATGTGTCACCTGCGATACCTATTGTATTTGCATACCTCGCTTACATCTGTTTCTCATCTTTTATTCATGCATCAGTGACAGACCCAGGTGTAAGTTCCGAATCCTTTCAATAACAGAATTCAAATGTATGCTAACACCCTCAGATCCTACCACGAAACCTACACCAATTTCCACCTGTAGATGACAATGACGACCCCCTTCAACTTAGCCCCCCTACAACGGATTGGGCGCTGATAAAATCCGCTGAATCAACCACTGCCGCTATGGAAGTTCCAGTTAAGCACTGTAGGACGTGCAATATCTGGCGGCCACCGCGTGCCCATCACTGTCGCCTGTGCGACAACTGCATCGAGACCCACGACCATCACTGCGTGTGGCTCAACAACTGTGTCGGAAAACGCAACTACCGATATTTCTTTACTTTTGTTACATCTGCGACCGTTCTTGCAGCTTATTTAATTGCCACGTCTCTTACACAGATCCTTCTTTACAAATCCCGGGAGGGCATCTCCTTCGGACAAGCCGTCGATCATTTCAGAGTTCCTTTCGCCCTTGTTTTCCTTGGTTTTATCACCTTTCTCTACCCCGCTGCCTTGATGGGTTATCACATCTTCCTCATGGCACGAGGCGAAACAACAAGAGAGTACATGAACTCGCACAAATTTGCTAAGAAGGAGCGTTTCCGGGCATTTTCTCAAGCCAGCGTCTTCAAGAACTTTATTGTTGTTCTTTGCCGTCCACGACAACCCACGTATTATCGATTCAAGGCTCACTACCACGAAGGCGACCAGCGCTTAGGAATTCGAAGGGACAAGCGGCCAAGATCAAGTTCCCAGGGATTGGAAATGCACGATGTCAACCCTGGGTCATCTGGCTTTCAAGGCCCTGTCTCGTTGAGAAATGAAACTCCTCATTAATTGTGGTGCTTAATATTGGGATTGCATTACATTGCGCTGTGCTTATATTATTATAGCTTTGGTTGGCGCAGTTACTGGGAAGTATTCATCATCTGGGGGGCGGTGAGGATGATATGATGATGCCTGTTTCTTTCTTCTCTTTATTATACCCTATTCATGTTTAACTACTTGACCGCATTTATGTATTCTCTCTTTTTTTTTAGTAAAAAATCCTGGAAAAGCCGGCACAGCCAGCAAAGACAGACAGGCAGGCGTTGGGCACTGAGTGGTATGAACAGCCTCGGTAGGCTCTGGTGCACATCTAAGATTATATCCAGATTTCTTCATAGTGCAGTGCAAGTTAACTCAACGTTAGATTCAATTCTTGTATTGCATATCCTTTCCACAAATGGAGTGACCGCCATAACTTAATTGATACGAACTAGGAAATCTCGTTTTTTAGGTTCCTCCTGGTTGGTGATATACTGCCAAAGTCCACTTAAACACTCCCCAGATGCACGTGGAAATAACTTAGGAAAAGGCGGAGTGCCCGATCCGTGCAGGCGATAAACGCATTGATAAGAAAAATTTCAAAATTTAGTGCGCCCAACCTTTGAAACTAAGGAGTCCCTGCTCTACCTAACATCGTAAGCAGCGCTTTTTCTACGCTCGCTATACTTTTTTCTTTTTTCCCTCAAGGGCATCGTTGGTTTTTGTTGGGGTTTCATTCTTTTGACTGCTTTCATCGACTGGAACAGCATCTAATACCGACTGAGGCCCTTTTTAACATCTGTCGTATTGCCCGATTTGTTTATTTGCGCACGGCGATACAACAAAGAACTCGATACGATGCCTCATCCTGTTACGCCGCCGTCCGGCGACGCCCCGCCCCCGCCATCTCAAGAAACCATCAACGATCTTCTTAACACAATCTTCACCGCAAAGACCTCGGCCTCGTCGATCGATGCTTGCTATGGCCTCTGCGAGATTCTTATCTCTTCCGTTGGCGTCGCTGGCTTGAATGACTACGGTGTCATTGCTGAGATCAAAAAGGCTGCTGCTGATAAGAAGTCTGGTCTTCGCCGCGAGTCCAGTCAGAACCTTCTTGGTGCTGTTTTCGAGCGCTTCCTCCCTCGTCAGCCTATCAGCGAGGTCGTTCTCCTTCTCCAGGATAGCAACCTTGTTGGCGTTGCCCTCGACGCTCTTTCCGATAAGGGTGCTGTCGTTCGCGATGCTGCCCACTATGGTCTTGATGCGGCTTTTGGCGTTCTAAGTCCAGAGGCCCTCGTTACTGGCCTTCTTCCTGCTCTGGTCGAGTACCTCTCCAGGAAGACTGGAAAATGGCAGGGAACTGTCGGCGCCTACAAGCTTCTCCAGAAGATGGCTGACAAGGCCAAGGTCTCCCTCGGAGGTACCAAGGAGGAGGCTGTTGAGAAGGATCTTCTCCGCGAGTCTCTGGGTGCCAAGCTTGCCGGTTTGATCCCTATCGTCGAGGGTGGCATGCACGACTTGAAGACCGAGGTTGAGAAGCAGGCTGTTGCGACCATGAACTCGCTTACCACTCTTCTCTCCAACGATGATGTCGCCCCCCGTATTCCTCTGCTCGTCGACACCATGCAGCATCCTTCATCTCAGACTCTTCAGAAGGCCATCCATGCCCTGTCTCAGACTACCTTCGTCGCCATTGTCACATCGCCTGTGCTGGCTCTCCTGACACCTTTCCTGGAGCGATCCCTCAACAGCCCCACCACTGCTCAAGAGGTTCTGCGACAGACTGTTGTCATTGTCGAGAACTTGACCAAGCTGGTCCACGACCCCATCGAGGCCCGAACCTTCTTGCCCAAGCTCATTCCCGGTGTCAAGAGCGTTTGCGACCGAGCCTCTCTTCCCGAGGTTCGTGAGATCGCTGAGCGCGCCCTTGCCACTATGGAGAAGGCCATGGGTGATGATAAGGATGTTGTTGCCCGTACATCCGGCGAAGATGTTGCCAAGGTTCTTGACGAGCAGATCAAGGCCAACGGCGGTCTTGCTAGTCAGCAGGATCTCTTCAAGCAGGCTCGTCCCTACATCTCCGACATGGTCGCTATTGATGTCAACTACCGCTATGTCAACCGTATTTCTGGACGAATTGCTCCTTACATTACAAGCTTCATGAAGGATGCTGAGGCCTGCCAAAAGGTTGCCGATGCTGTTCAGAAGCACTACGTCGAGGAGGATGAGCGCAAGTACGGTGTTCCCGAAAAGGAGGATGACGGTGAGGTTGAGATCGTCAACGCCGACTTCTCTCTCGCCTACGGTGGTATGCTTCTCCTGTCGCACACCAACTTGCGACTTCTCAAGGGCCACCGCTACGGTCTTTGCGGTCGAAACGGTGCTGGAAAGTCAACTCTTATGCGAAGTATCGCGAACGGCAAGCTTGAGGGCTTCCCTCCCCAGGATGTTCTCCGCACTTGTTATGTCGAACATAACCAGGGCGAGGATGCTGATATCAGCATTCTCGAGTTCGTTGCCAAGGACCCCGAGATTGCCACACAAGGCCTTGAGCGTATCTCCGAGGTTCTGGCCGAGTTCGGCTTCACTGCTGGTCCTGAGGGTCGACAGTCTGAGAGAGTTGGATCTCTGTCTGGAGGTTGGAAGATGAAGCTGGCTTTGGCCCGTGCTATGCTGCAGCGCGCAGATGTTCTTCTTCTTGACGAACCTACTAACCATCTCGACGTTGCCAACATTGCATGGCTCGAGAACTACCTCAAGTCTCACCCTGACATCACCAGTCTTATCGTTTCTCACGACTCCGGCTTCTTGGACAATGTCACCACTGACATCTACCATTACGAGCCTAACAAGAAGCTGGCCTGCTACAAGGGTAACCTGGCCAACTTTGTCAGGATCAAGCCCGAGGCCAAGAGTTACTACACTCTGTCCGCCTCTACTGTTCAGTTCAAGTTCCCTCCTCCCGGTATCTTGACTGGTGTCAAGTCTCAGACTCGTGCTATTATCCGCATGTCCAACGTTTCATTCTCCTACCCCAACGCGCCAAAGCCCTCTCTATCAGATGTTTCTTGTCAGCTGACGCTGTCATCTCGTGTTGCCATTATTGGACCCAACGGTGCTGGAAAATCGACACTCATCAAGCTCCTTACTGGCGAGACCATTCCTAGTACCGGAAAGGTTGAGAAGCACCCCAACTTGCGTATCGGTTACATCAAGCAGCACGCTCTGGAGCACGTTGAGATGCACTTGGAGAAAACCCCTAACCAGTACCTTCAGTGGCGTTACCAGCACGGTGATGACCGAGAGGTTCACATGAAGCAGACTCGTGCCTTGTCAGAGGCCGATCGTGCCCAGATGGACAAGTGGGTTGACCTGAAGGATGGAAAGTCCGCTCGTCAAGTCGAGACTCTGGTTGGTCGTCAGAAGTACAAGAAGACCTTCCAATACGAAGTGTAAGTCCCCTTTCTGTGTTAGAACAAAGTGTTTTACTAACCCCTAGCAGCAAGTGGCGCGGCCTCCTGCCCAAGAACAACACTATGATTTCTCGTGAGACTCTTATCGAGCTTGGTTTCGACAAGCTCATTCAGGAGTTTGACGATCACGAGGCTTCCCGAGAAGGTCTTGGTTACCGTGAGCTTCAGCCCAAGATTATCTCCAAGCACTTCGAGGATCTTGGTCTTGACCCTGAGATCGCCAACCACAACGAGATCGGTTCCCTTTCTGGTGGACAGAAGGTCAAGGTCGTCATTGCCGGAGCCATGTGGAACAACCCCCATCTTCTTGTGCTTGACGAGCCTACTAACTTCTTGGATCGAGACTCTCTCGGTGGTCTTGCTGTCGCTATCCGTGACTTCAAGGGTGGTGTCATTCTGATTTCTCACAACGAGGAGTTCGTCGGCGCCCTGTGCTCTGAGCAGTGGCACGTCAACGATGGCCGTGTTGCCCTGAAGGGTACCGCTGCTATCAGCCTCGACCGCTTTGAGGACAGCCGTCCCAGCAGCGGTGTCAACAGCACTGCTGCCAGCTCCGTTGTGAGCAGCGCTGTCAACAGCGGCATCGAGGACAACTCCGATATGAAGTTCCGTGCCAGAAAGAAGAAGAAGATGACCAAGAAGGAGCTCAAGGAGCGTGAGGTCCGTCGTCGGCTTCGCCACATCGAGTGGCTCAACAGCCCCAAGGGTACTCCCCATCCTGTTGACACTGACGATGAGGACAACTAAGAAAAGTTTTGCATTTTTATTTTTATTTTTGTGTGCGTCTTGTTTCGGAACATCTGCAGATATGAATGAGTTTTCATGTTGAGCGGCATACGACGATTGCTTCCAAAAGAGAACTCGAGGCATTGCGAGTCATCAATGATGTCGCATCACGCTATGAAGAATGAATGGTATTCACTTAGATAGAATTGATAGGATGGCATAGAGGCGTTGGTTTGTTTGGGATAGACGACTTTGAATCACATCAAACTTCGACTGACTTTATCTTTTATTCTTCTGTGATCTGAGCATTGTTCATTAATGATCTTTGTTTCCGATTATGCCCCAAACTGATGCTTCGTAAACGAGATTATTAGACATTACAACACCCTCGCATGTAAGTGAGTAAAATTCTCTTCGAAGGAAGTCCGTATTGTTGTTAGATAGAATGTGTCTTGACCTGGCAGAATTCCCACAAGTGATAAATACTGGATACTGAAGCGCTCATGTGCACGTCGCGGTCATGTTAGAACAGTACCGCGGCAGCGAACATCACAATGCACGTCAGATGGATTTAATCAGAAAGATTGAATTTATTGACTATGGAAATTGTGTAAAGTTCCTCGGAGTATAACGACTGGAACGAATGCTTCTCCGAGTACATGTTTCTATGCTCGTATCATGAAACTCGATATGAAATAAACACAAATGAAATAAACAGATACGCTTTTTGGGTGATACAGGAACCAGATTTACCAAGAGAAGGTCATCAGGGCAGGGTTTAGGGCCAAAGGCAACAGAAGGTGACTTCCAGCTACAGTGGCCATGGGTAGAATGGCAACGAAATCATTAATGCGCCAGTCATGAGGAACAAAGTCCGCCGTGGCCATGATGATGAGACCGATGATAGCCAGTAAAGAAAGAGTCATAGAGACACGGAACTATTGAAAGATGTTAGTAAATATTCGAAGCTACTCCATAGATAGGAAAGCTTACCTTCTTCAAAACCTTGGGAACTTCGATAAAGAAGTTAGAGAATTCGGCTTCCTTGGAAGTGGAACCCCAGCTCATGTCAATCTCAAACATATGTGCCAACAAAGCTTGGCTGACATGCAGAGAGAGACCTCCGAGGAAAAGAGCTAGCATCAGGGTCCATTTGAAGTTCTCGTAGATGGCATAACCCAGGCTACGTTCGCCAGAACGGTATCGCATCACGGCAAGCGCGATGTTACCAAGGCCGTTGAAGACAAGAATGATAGAAAACCATACCTGCCAGGAGTCAAGGTAGTACTTGTCGAGGTATCCGTTGAACCAGCCCATCAGGAAGTAGTTGGCAGTAGTCATGATCCATGCAGCGCCAATAGCATAGTAGGTGCCGATGTAGGAAATTACAGTGATCTTGGAAGTAAAGCGAATGTTGGAAAAGCAGAAACGACGGAACAAGGGAGTGAAAGGACCGCGCCACAACCATGTGCGAATGGGGTTGAACAACAACTCATTGCATCCAAAAGCGTACTTTTCCCATCGAGCTAGCTCATCATACACGGTCAGAGACACGCCCTCTTTGAAGCCATCACCAGCCCATGCAGCGAGACGGATAATGTAACCACTGCATTGCAGACGGAGGGACATATCGAAATCTTCGGAGACGTGACTCTCGGACCAGAATTTGTCATATCCATCTTCATCCTGATAAGCAACTTGTTGGATAGCAGACCAGCGAAGGATGGCATTGTGGCCAACAAATGGAGCAACATCGCCGTTGGAGACAGTGAAACGAATCGCAGTGTAGATGAGGTCAGTGAAGAAAGTGATACCATTTTCGAAGTAGGTGTGCACAACTTGCATAACACCAGAGGAGAATTGCATGATACCAACTTCAGGTGACTGTTCCATCTCAGAGACGGAGTCCAGAAGGCAGTCAGTGGGAACCCGTGTATCAGAATCGATGAGGAGGATGTAGTCGCCAACACGAATGTTTCCGTCAGCCCAGGCACGACCATTCTCATCGAGAACATCCTTAAGAGCCTGTTCGTAAGCCAGAGCCTCATCAGCTTGACTCCAGTCGGCGGGTCGCTTGATAAGCTGTAGGCGTTCTTCAACTTTGCAGGAGATCATGAGACCAAAGTTCATGTTTGAAGCCTTCTTGAACTTGCCCTTTCGTACGAAACCATCCTCGCCATGCTTAGGTCGTGCGACCCAGCCTATGCTGTTATCGGCGTAGAACTCAATGCGAGCATCGCGCTCCTCCGGGTTGACAAGCTGGAGACCATCGTCGTTGATGAACATATTGGCAGATCCTCCCTGAAGCTCATAGGTTGACATAGCTTGCTTGATAGACTTAACGGTAGGAAGAATGACCGCGTTTAGGCCTTCCTTGTAGACAGGACATTGGATGGTGATGTGAGGCAGTGTAGCGCCTTGGAGTCTTCTGGGAGGGCGGGCTGAGTAGAACTTGGAGTTGATGGTCAGTTGACGGATGGGACCGAAGATCTGTGCCAAACAACCGACAATGACCTGAGCGAAGAAGAGTGAGAAGAAGACCTGGATGGGAAAGAGAGCAACAAGGCCAAGGCGCTTGTAGTCACCATCAATAGCAATCTCGACGGCGAGCTGTCTCCAGGCAGCACCAAGGGAGGCCATAACGATGAGAAGTGTGAGCGAAACGAGAACGGCATTCTGGAGATGAATTGGCCGGTTTTCAGGCTTAATCTCACCACTCTCCTCGTCAATCTCATACTCGACCTCAGTGGATGAATCTTTCTCATCCTCGTCTATCGCCTGCCCCGAGTTCCATACAAGTTCCATGAGCTCTGATTCAATGATTTTAGCGCGAGCCATCAAGTTTAAGGCGTCATCGTCCCAAACAATCAACAAGCCATCAGAAGCAATGAAAGCTGCAAATTGATGCTTGCGAGCTCGGGGTAGGTCATTGACAGTGGGTAAAATCTGTACGCGAAGACCATTCATCAACGGTACATCCACTGCATCGGGCGACCATTGAAGAAAGGTCTTAATAACACGGGAGTTCACGGTCATGGCACACTGAGAAACAAGTTAGTAATGAGTTTATTGGTGGAATTGAGACCTGAACATACTTGAACGTTGAGTGCTGTGCAGGCAATAGCGAAGGGAGATTGTCCTAGTTGAGGTGGGCAAGCCATATATTGGCCGCGAGACTTGCGTAGAAGAACACCCTCAATCTCACCAGAGCTGTCGCCAACCCAAAGTTGAGAACATTGTTGTTGGTAAAGGTAGTTGACCATGACTTCGTGTTTGATGTCATCAAGAAGTCCACTGCTGCCTGTCGAGGGCGCAATGGAGGGAGGACCAGCAGTGAACTTGGGACCAGGGTTCAATTCGACAACAGCAGCTGGGGGAACCTTTTCATCAATGGGAGCATGGATAGAAACAGAAGGCCGGTGACTGGGCCTCCTGGGAAGTGGTCCTGCCGGAACCTGGGGCGGGATATCCGCCTTGAAGTAGCTGCCAATGCCCATTATGGCGATAAATGGCTAAAATAAAGTCTCGATACAGACTTGGGAAGTCTTGTTGACGTGAGAAGGTGGTTGGAATCTGTCCTAGTTAATGTCAAATACAGGAGTGGCCTGAGACGTATGTAATCCAGTTGGAATGATCGGAAGGCTTCAAATGTCGATGGCCATGAAAATTTCAAAAAGAATGATGTGGTGAATGAATGACAGATAATTTTACGGAATAAGAGAATGAGTGACTGGATGGATGGATGAAAGAATGAATGAAGAGAGTGAAGGACAGTAGTGAGTGTAGATTGAAGATCCAAGATTCGAACCTCAAAGTGCAACGACCGGTCAATTAAACAAATTGGGATCCAGCGTCAGGCTCAACACACAGGCAAGTGTATTAAAGTTTCTTGTCCTAAGAAAAGCGCAGTATGCGATAATACGCCACCTCAGACGGGGAGTAAGGCAATGAGGTCGGACAAAGCGACATAAGCTATGAGAAGCGAATTAAAAACGGAGAACATGAAAAGAGTCACCCACAAGACAATCACAACTTGGCTAGTCAAGCCTCAAGACCACTATTGTCCCGGACAATCCTGAGTCTGGGTAGTCATAGTAGATGACCCAGAGAGGGGTGATAAGTTGGTAGTCTTGCAGGCGTGTTTTTGTAAATGCAGCGACTCTAACCGACTACCTGGTTCAGACGCAAAGCAAAAGCTTTCTGAAAAGAAAGCGTTCCCATGTGGCTGGAGCCTAGGCAGGTCCAAGTGGGCTCCAAAGCTTATTGGTAGTCAGATAGCGATTTGGCGGTTCTGTTCACAGTCGATGCTTGTTCGAGCCGGTCGATGCCAAGCATATCTGTAAGGACCTGAACAATCAAGAGACCGATCTGTAGTTCATCCTGTTGAAGCTGACATTGGGAGCTGTGGCAAAGACTGCCTTTCTTGGGTGAAATTGCCGAAGCCTAAGAGCTCCTAGCATTACGAGTGGCATTCCATCTTATAGAATGATCGAGGTGAGAACCAGCACGGTTACAACACCTTTCAACCTATGCTTGTGAGGTTACAGGATAGCTGTTTTGTACGGCGGATTGGAATATACATTTTGAATATCTAAGCAAACAGCTCGTGATTTGATTTTGTGTCCAGTTAGCGACGTGTGCTGTAGGCAGACATTGATGAGTTATTGGTGTTGAGGTGAGGTTGGAGTGCGGATAAAGCATACTCACGATCTAGACTAAGGAAGGAAATCTGACCATGAACCAGTAAAATCCTATCATTTCGTGCTTGCTACACAAATTGGGCAAGCGGATCGCACTTGCCCCTCCTCTAGTCCCATTGCCAGCTTTCTGTGGCGTGTGGCTTATTTGTGACCTCCGGGAAGGGGAAAGCACGATGGGATAAGTAAGATTCTGGCCAATGCACAGTCAGATGGAGGCACATGCAGGAACGAACGAAAGACTGTACCTGCAGCAGGGTGAGATCCTTTCTTGAGATGCAGGAACGACTGAACAACTCCACTTCCTCAAAATCTATTCATTCGATTTGCTAATACCAACAAAACAAGCATTACCTAACCTATAATTTGTATTTGCTTTTACCACTTGTACTCACGACATTCCTTGCCAGCTATCGAGTTCCTGGTCGAAACTAATACTCACGCTTAGTCCGTCTCACCCACATTCATTACCCTGCAGCATTCCTTCCGAGTACCTGACATTGTCATACAAAAGTCTACCCCCAAACTTCGACTTTTAATGGCTTCTAGCTTCGCGCCGTCCCGAGAGTGTTTGCATAGCCCAAGGAACGCAGAGGCTCTAGATGTTCCGGTGGGTCCACGGTCTTTCCTACACACCCAACAGACGACTCAGACCAATGACCAGCAAGCTCCTTGATCTTGCCGACGCATGCCATTGGAAACACGGCTGGAGGAAGATTCAGTTTACTATGTGGGTAGCTGTTGGCCAAGACCACAACCAACTACGAGTTCCCACTCAACAGGTTCAAGCAAACACAATTCTCTACTTATAATCCTTTCTACTTGGCTGCCGAAGGGTTTCGGTCATCCTCGAGTGTGTATATACGTATTTTACCCCCCTTGGCACCCACAATTCCCAAAGATCTGGATGAACTGTGTTTCATATTATAGTAATTTTCTGATCCACCTAGCATATGACCGAGTAGACTCCATAATCTGGAGACTTGAATCATCAACTTCGTGACGATTTTCATCACCTAAACGGAAGACCTAAATATAGATACGAACCGGCATCAGATGCGGTGCCAAGAATCACCTATTGGGCACTTCCAACACTATTCACGCCAGGTGGGACAATCTTTTGGTCCAAAATCAAGGTTCTGCCATCATAGACTGCTCTTATCACACGCTTTGGCCTCTTCTCGTTTGCCATAAGCCTCAGAGCCGACACGCGAGTGACGAGATTGGAACACTCAAGCTCGAAGAAAGATGTTTGTTTGTTCATGTTTCGTCGGAACAAATTTGAATGTCTAGCATGGCATTCGCAGAATCACAACTGCCAAAATCGAAGGAACGATTCTACAACTGGCGACCGTTGAACCTTGATGTAGACTGAGTTGAACTGCAGGGCTGTATGTATCTTTCGTGCCTGAATGTGCATACCCTTCGTAATCTATCTGCAAGTGGTAAGTTGAAGCTCGCCTATATGGTCGTCCTCTTGCAGATCTTCCCCTGGTACCTTAAACTGGTCACAGCGCTGAGCAGATCACAACGAGCTTTGCTCCGGAAATGGCATGGCCTTTAGGCCTGGACCAAACTTTATGGAATTCCAGTCATCGAAGTTGAGAATAGGAACTAACAATAATAGACTGGACTGCCCTATTCACTCATGAACGTGGCGCATCCTTACGATCCTCGAAGTTCGGCGCCTCCGCTCTCCACTGGCAGGAAGGTCGTGTCCCACAAAGCCGGTGCAAGTTTCAATCTCGATTCATGACAAATAATAGTCTTCGTATGCCAAGAGTACAATGCCTTGATGTGCTCATACCTAAGTAGTCAGTATGGCCAGAGCTTAGTGGCTCTTGACTCTCGGGCCGGAGGGACAGTATCACAGCCTTAACACGGCCAACCTCTGTAGCCACTAGCTTGTCTCTATTGGAGTATGATGAAAATATCAGGGAATTGAATTTTTGATCCTATTGTCGTTGGTAAAATGCGAGTCATGGCCGTGAGCTAGGGGAAAGGTATGATGTCGAAGAACGATCCGCCGGAGGACAGATAAGCACGGTGGCTTGGGTACTCTTAGATTACTGGAGGGGATGGTAATACCTCTCAGTCGTAACTATTAAGAAATACCAGCACATGAGGGTTGTTTTTTACAGTTGGGTCTCAATACAAAGTATCAGATGTCGGTGTTACGGAGCACATGAATTGGAAATTCGAAATCGGATACTGCATCAAATCATAAAGCAATTTAAACATATCTGGGGGCCATGGCTTTTTAGGAAAGCCATAAAGCGATATGTAACAAAAAATAAAAGAAGTAAAAGAAAATCCAGGATATCACAACATGCTCTTATCGAGAAAGCTGTGCCATTCATAGCGCTCCTTCTCAAAGATCCACGTTTTCATTGCCATTGCACTGCTGCATCATAAGCACACGACTGACTTCAACCTGTGGTTGTTTCCATGTAGGATACCACTGGTCCCTGGCATCCCAAAAGTCATTCTTGGCTGTAGGTGAGGCATCATACCAGGGCTTGTCCGACTTGCCATCTTGAAACCAACCATTCGTACCGCCAACAGCCAGATTGATAATAAGGTAAAACTCTTGGTCAAACGGTGCATTAACATCGTCTGCACCAGCCCAGGGATCATCGAGTCGGGTACCGTTCTGATCTACGTCAGGGAACCCTCCTCGTTGGTACATGGGCTTCTTGAAGTTGGTGTAAGTGACTTGAAGAAGACGGGTGTTGACATAAGTGAAGAGATACTTTTCAGACCACTCCAAGCCAAACATGTTGAAACCGGCACTGTAGGTTGTATGTAGAGCCTTTCGTTTGTTGTTGGTCTTCCACCAACCGTCGTTGGCAGAATTGGGCCCCCAATGCAGAGCCGAGGAAACAATGTCATTTCCGCCTTGTGTATATGTCCAGTTGTTTCCGCGGGACTCAATGATGTCTATTTCACCAGAGCGAGGCCAGGGACCATACTTGCTTGTTCTGGGAAGCATCCAGATAGCGGGCCAGAGCCAATCGCCTTCAGGGAGCTTGGCAGTAACCTCGATGCGGCCATATTTGATGTTGGCGCCTTTCTTGGTATTGATACGCCCAGACCTGACGGGAGGGATGATGGTGTTATTTCCGTTGGTCAGATTGGTGGCAGCAACGCAGTTGGACCAAACTTTGGAGGTGCAGGTACCGTCTTTGAGAAGATTGATGACATTGTTCTTTTGCAACAGCTTAGAGTCTTGTAGAGTCGCCTTGACGATCAAATTGCCATTATCGACGTAGACATTCTCATCACCGCCGGTAGTTTCCTCGAATTGGCCATTCCTGTGGGTGTCAGTACTAAGGTAGATGCCGAGTCTTTGAGAATAGAACATACCCGTATCCGCCGACTTCAACTTCTTTAGTCCAAATACTCGGGTTCAGACCTTGACTAAAGTCTTCATCTAGGACAAGGCAGTACTTGTTCTTGACCACACTTCTGACACCGTCCCAGACGAGGAAGCCGGATCCAACGAGGCCGAGGAAGATAGCGAGAATGGGGAAGATGCTAACCCATTTTTCCTTGGGATTAGTTTTCTCAAGCCAAGGCTTCTCAACTTCTCCAGGTCTCACTCTTCTAGAGTGAAAGTATCGATTTCGGTCATCGATTTGAGTTCCAGAATCGCACTCTGAGGAAGGACTTGCGTACTCGGGGATACTGAACATGCCTGCATTACCGGCAGAGCCTGAGCCGCGTCCATGGTCGATACTTTGACGATATCCAGTCGCCATTGCATCCGTGTGACTGCCATTGGAGTCCATAGATCTTCGTGGCATATCGGTTGGGCCTGGGCCATCATGGCCGCCATAGCTACTTTTTCGATACGGGTTGCTCATGATAACGAGAGTGTTGAATATGCAAAGACTCAAAGAATGAATGAAAATGAAGAGGTAGAATCCAAAAACCTAAGTGGACGAAAGCGACTGGCTTTGTCAAAAGGGAACAGACAGTGTCCACTGATAAAGTTCAACACCAGGGGTATCCGAGGCGCAGAAACTAGTCAGGAACAAAGGTGAGGAATGGTCGGCTACTCCAGCATGAAGCATAGTTCAATGCAGATTTCCCCCTCTTTGCCATAGTCCTCCGAGTGAGATCATGATGCCGGTTTCCAAGGTCACCAAATCGAGAAGTCGCACGGATGATGAAGCTTAGAGGTGGAAAGACTAAGCCAGGACGAGTAAGACATGACAAGTATAGATTTGGTAATCTTTTGCTGCGATGCTGAACTGAGTCTAGTCTTGAGATGCTCGATGAAGTAAGAAAGAGGCTGATCAAATGGCTTCTTGGCAAGACAATGATTGCCCAGATCGGATGGATTGTGTATAAGTTGAACGGATTAGGTAGGTGTAGAGAGGTGCGAATCATGTATGCACTGTATCTATCGACACTGTCCTGACTTCTAAGGACTTAGCTCCGTAAGCTACCTTCACAACATTCCATCGTCCTCCATTATCCACCTCCATTGGTTGCAGTATTATCGTCTCCATCCCGAGTTTTCTCTAGCAGCTGTCAATAATACACTTTTTGAACAGAACTAACAGAAACCTTCTCTTTGATCTCGTCACTCAGGTACGAGCCCCCCCTGACTGCCAAGAGACCTCACCAAGTCTCCAAACACAAAATACCAGTTTCTTGGGGCTAATCTTGATTCATGCAGCTGCAAATACATTTACAATGTTTTCCCCAGATGGCTATTTTTATTCTGATGCTTATAGGCCACGTCAACCTGGAACTACCCGTCTCTCCCGTCTGCCTGAACAGGATCGCTCTGACGAGCACCTTGAAACGGCAGTAGATAGATAGACGAACTTCTTGCACACTACCGTGGCCGCGGAATAGTAGCCACGCCCCTCCCGCTTTCGAAAAGTTAACTCTGTTTCCGCTTAGCCACACCTTTCGGCAATCAGAATCACCAAGCGATCCAAAGTGGACACCCAATACACCCCCGTGCCCTCTATACGTTTGCTATCTCAGGCATTCAAGGAGTCCGTTACTCTGGTAGAAAGTGATTGTATGCTGAGAACCAGGAGCTGAAACCCGGCTCTCTCTTGGCCTTTTGAATTGGTTTCCTTGGGGAGCAACTCGGAAACACATGCTGATATTAGCGTCGTTTATGCCTTCGTTGAGGGTGCCACAACACCAAAGGATAATAGAGTTTCTAGAATCAAGGATCATGCTTTTCCTGTCTACGCCTGCTTCCAAAAGGCTGATCTGCTTGGATCCAGAGAAAGGATTACAAGGCTAAAGTGTGTAACCAGTGTCCCGGGAAAACGGTGTAAGGTCATCCTTTTCCGTGCCGCCGGGCTATCATGTCTGTAACGGTCTCACATCTTCTCTGCCATTGTTGGGATCGGTTTGTCCCCGACAGCACATCATGACTGTTCATGGCAAACCACCCTCTCTTCCACGGCGAACGCCAATCTTCCATACGCGCGGACTTGGCAAAAGATAACATCCATACTTGAGACTAACGCCCCAAGAGAAGCTTTCCTTTTCGAGAAGAAAAAGCTCCGGATTAGGCTGAGTGGGTGAGTTGAGAATGAGGTCTAGAGAGGCCTGGCCTTGTTCCACAGCTGGTAAAATCGAACCAGAAAGATTTTTACACATGGTAGTGGTCCAATGGATAATGATCTGACACGCTAGGGAGATTACTGGCTTTCCTACGAGCTTATGCGGTACTACAACGATGAACGTGGTTTATACCTTTGGGCTCAGGAAGTACGAGCTTCTCCCCAAACGCCGTTGGGTTTGCCATCGAGCCAGAACTATGGATATGTTAAAGCTAACTGCCATCGGTTCTTACTCTTTGACAATCTCACCATTCTGGGATGATCAACAGCGATACGTGCGAGTGTTTTTGTACACAGTAGAACAAGTGCTGTTGATATCTCATCATGTTCGAGTGACCATGGAGTTGCATCATTGGACAAGATTGTGGCTCGTGCCTGGCTGTCAAACCCAATCCGGAGATCTGGACCCTTGAAATCTTTGCCACGCAGGGTCACTAACAGGGTTCAGGTTTCATGTTTTGAAATATTCGCCGATCTGATGCATGGTACATACCTTTGTATACCACACTACACCACAATGTTGTCCACGAGCCCAGAAGCTTGGCTTGATTTGGGTTTGCTCGTGAGTTCTTGGACAGCTATGATTGGTGATGTCAGTACACCATTTTCTTGGCTCTGTTATCTCAGGCTTCTTGCGGCTGACGGGATATCCGTAAGGCATGCCTAGGCCTAGACAATGAGAGAAGACCCTTCGAGGCTTCGTTCCTCGAGTCGGCAGTATTAAGCTCAGCTGAACGACTGCCGCCCCCAGTTTCGGTTTCTTTGTTTTCTCCTGTCATTCTCAAACATATTCCACTCATTCAACGTGTTGATCACACTCCTTTTCGTTGCATTCACTCATTCATTATAAACAATAGTATTGTTAGGCCTGACACAGGTTTGCATACTTGTTTCTTGTCTTGGATACTACAGTAAATAAGTCTCAAGTCGGGTCACATTCATTGGCGAGAGCTTTGGCCAAAACGCCAACGATTTTGTCTGTTGTCGAACTTCTTCCAGGTGACCCATCGGTTTTCAGAGCATCACATCTCATACCAGAACTTACGCAATGCTCATATTTCGAGCATTTGCTGGCATTGCTAGCATAGTGGCTTTGGTCGGTGCTGCTGAAACCAACCAACATATGGACCTGGGCAGTGTACTCAGCAGGCATCCCAAGCTTTCTACATATTACAAGCTGATCAAGGTACATCCTATATGTTCAACCTAAGGAGATATGATATTAATATCTTTTGTTTAGAAATTTCCTGATATCCTGATGCAACTACCCAGTTACGACGGTGTCACTGTAAGTCGAGTGCTGCCCCTAGGCCGTGGCCCATTCTTATGAGAATCGCTCTGATATTTACCCAGATTGTTGCGCCTTCCAATGACGCTTTTGAGCAAATTCCATACTCACCTCTTTCTAAAATCTGGGATCCAAATGATGCCAAGACTGCCACCCCTATCCTCCAGTATCATATACTTCAGGGCACTATAAGCACCATGAAGCTCAAGGCAGGCCCTGCTTACGTCAAGCCCACACTCCTTATGGATCCAAAATGGAGCAATGTTACTGCTGGACAGAACATTCTCATCAACAAGCAGCCCGATGATGTTGTCTTCAGCACGAGATATGGGAACCGCGCTACGGTCATCAACTACGACATCAAGTTTCAAGGCGGCCTCATTCAGATTGTGGACAGTCTCCTGATCCCACCTTCTGGTGTGCTTCAAGTTCTTATGGCAAGCAAAGTTGAATCGTTCCTTGGTGGGCTTTTCAAAGCTGGCCTTATGCCTGATCTCGCTGATCGCAAAGACATCACTGTCTTTGCTCCAAGAGATCAGGCCATGGAGAGCGTTGGAAGCACACTAAATTCCTTGTCACCCAAGGAGCTGGCTCGCGTCATGGGCTACCATATAGTGCCTGGAAAAGTTCTGGTCTCGACTGATCTTGAGAATGCCACTTCTCTCAAGACATTGGAGGGCGAGGATACTTATATCCGTCAGATTGGCAACGAGAAGTTCATCAACTCGGCCAAGATCATAACAACCGACATCCTCATATCCAATGGCATACTCCACATTATTTCGAATGTCAACAATCCAAAGGATGCTGACGCTGTGCCCAACCCTACTCTATGGGCTCAGAACCCTGTCTTTAAGTCTGCTGGGGCTGACGACGTCTTCCATTCAGCCATTCCATGCACTTCAGATTGCCCAGTGACAAATACGCCAGTACCTACACCAGTTGAGAATAACGTGGCCACTACACCATGGTTCAACACAAGGTCGAGTACTGGGGAGGCAGCTGCGCGGGCCACAGCTCAAATTGCTCGCGCTGTGCTGGGAATCGTAGGTGTGGGTGCAGGTATGGCATTTCTATAGAAGAAAGGGTTTGGCGTGTTGTTCTGTTCTCTACATTTTATTGAATTTGGCGATGTTGTCTGTTGTATAAGGTTGCGTACATGAGCCAATACCCCTACAGTCTTTACAGATAATGTTAATCTATCACTTCCTTGACGTTATACGATACTCGGTCAAAAAGGAAAGCCTTGCGCGCACTTGCTTTTTCTCGTAACCATGTCACCAGTATTAGACTTTCAGTTGTGTAACACAAACTTCTCATTAGTCTACCCCCTACCTCAGTTAATACACAGTTGACACGTAAAACCTGGCGCTTAGAACTCATGACTGAGCTGCATCAGTATCTGGTATCCAGCGACATCTGTCTTCCCTTTGTCATACCATTCGCTGTGATACGATTGTAGCCCTTGTCTCACCTGCAATCATAAACGATGACTTACCATTTCCAGTACAACAGCACGACCCAAACGTCAAAGCGCAAGAGGCTCTAGGGTAGGGACCCTGTCAGTGACAACCAAGGGGAACCCAGTTAGCTCGTGGGGTAAACAAGGTGAAAATGCCTGAAAAGTGTCACCGGTAGGGATCAGGAGCGCGGTAGATGGCCTTAATTGGCAAGCACCGATAGTGCGTGGTGGTGAATCAGGTGAATAGAGTGGTCAGTACACTGAACAGGAAAGATTTTTGACAAAGCCACTTCATTTTGACAGCTTGAAGCTAGAGAGGCATAAACACTCTTACTAGTGAGTGTTAGTTGGCAGTCGGCAGACGGTGTCTTGTGGACTGGCCTCAGATCGTAGGTTGCCAAGGTAAGGTTGACTGACAGCATGCTCGAAGTGAAGAACCTTGCTCTCACGATTCATCTACTCTAGGAAAACACACACAAGTGGCAATTACTTAGATAAGAGAAACCCTGCAAACCTGATTTGGCCGTTTCATGAATAAAGCCCATGCTCTGGCGAACGAGTCAGGGACACAACCAATGGAGTCCACACACTTATAACACTCATCCCACGATACGGCAAGTAGTTAGGCCGGAACAACAAACGTAATAGACCCGCTCTATAGTCTGGCTTGTAATATGCTGTCAAGACGAACCAACAAAACAGCCTGGTTTGGCCAGCTGGGGTACTCAACCAAAGAGAGCGGCGGAAACACAGATAACATGAATCAGGATTGTAGGTTGCAGTTCGCTAGAGACATCGGAAGGACGACTCTCACGGTGCTAACACCGTCCTAGGGAGTGCCGAGTAGACAGAGGCACAGACGAGTCCCTTCTGAGAATGAGCAGAGGGGTGGCATCTCTCTCACCCTTCCGCCTATGCGCCAAGTCGCCTCATCGCATGGTTGCTACTCTGGCTTCCGTTGTACCCGATGATCCATCCTCCAGTCAGCTTTGCCTGTCGCTTCTGACAGTTTTCCTCCAGGAGTCCACTGGCTGATCATGCTGTGCCGTGCCGTGCTCGGCTGAACTGGGCCATGCTGGCCTCATGCCTCCCCTCCATCAATTCCACACTACAGGCAATGCAAACTGCGCAACCTATACAAGCATTCGACCGCCATCCATCGGCTGAAGCGTCTCTCCTTGCCTGTTTCCTGGGTCACAACTTCAATCCCGGGAAGGAAAGCGTAAAAATAAGTTAAAGTGGACATGATGCCACATCCTAACCACTCCTCGATCAACACCGGACTCCTTGCCTCTACCACCGCTCGAAGTCGATTTTCAAGTCATGAGTTTTAGGTGACAGAATGGTACATGCTATTTCTGGTAGTTGGTCCTGGCTCAAGAAGATGGGACCCCGTTGCCCCAAAGACGTTGAATGTGGCTGGATTGGCAGAGTGAATCTAGGAGAAGTTGAGACAAGCGATCGTTGATAAGAATTACAACAATATCTAGCTGTGAGGGGGAGAGGGCGGCCCATCTGGCTGAGGAGGAGGAACGCGTGGGCCTCCTGGAGGTGTCGGCGGAGGATCCGGTGTCTGCATTCCTAAAGATATGATATACTGAGCTGTACCATGAGTGCAGGTATAGACATAAGTGTGGTTCTGAGATATCATGGATGTGAGATAATTGCTGGAATTGCTATTCGAAAGAAATCGAGAGTATAGGGCAAATATACCCCTGGGTTTTCTTGTTAAAGTGGGAAGAACGCTTGATCGACTCAGCCCAAGACCGAAGTTTATCTTAGTCTGAATCATTGTTGCCCCCATCATCTCCATCACTTGATGCGGCACTGGCTTCCTAATGGAGTTCACTGTTCATCCATTAAGATGGCATGATGTGTACCCTGTCGAACAACTAATTCCCGATACCCACGTTTCTTAGCATGATCAGCTGGGCAAGGTGCGGTTATGCACGGTAACTGTATCCGCTGCCGCGGTCCTGGACCAGGCTTTGAAATTCATCTTAGCGGATCACTATTATCGTAGTTGGTGATGCACGTATTCAACCCACATGGCAGCCAAACTAACAAGCTAGGGAATTTAAAGAGAGTATGAAGGCCTCCCACCCGAGAATATTCCGAGCAGTTGAGTAAACTTTCGGACCGATGGGCGTAAGTAGAAGAGAAACACTAACGAGGTAGCGGTACGGGTATGGATATCGGGATTGGCATGGGTACGATACCCTCATCGGCGATTTCAGCCTCGACTAGAGTGAACGTTCATGCTATTGTGTAAGATCCATAAATGGCAGGGTCAAAACAATAAGGAAATCCCCGGAAACGTTCCATGATGACATACGTGGATGATAATGCATATACCCTACTTCTGGCAGTCTAGGATATCGTGCGAGCTGGAACCGACTGTTGCAATGGCTAATTGAAAATAGTCGCATCAAGCCAAAAGAGCTGTCAGCCCCTCGGTGCCACAGCCAATGCAGGGTTCTGGCATTGCTGAAGATGTGACCGGAATAATGATTAGACAGTTCAGAACAGCAATGTTACACAGTTGAGCCATGGATCTTCGGAAGCACAACCGACTTGGACCCTGCACCGCGCGCGTCTTCCATGCAACTGGAATCTAGACTTAAAATGGCTTCGAAGTCTCACCCTCCTCTTTCCCTCTCCTGCCTGGACTTTATGTGCATTAGATGTCCCAAAACAAGATAGGATCCGCAGGAGGGTGGTATATGCCTCGTACCATGCCACGCTGGCTGGCCATGCGAAGATCCTAAAGTGGTAATGCGATAAGGAAGTCTGAGGTCCGCGCATGAGCGGGAACGTGGTCTGTCGGGCCTCAGAATCGACTTGCGTCGTGATGTGTGTGAAATGATTGTTGTTCGGCTTTCGACCAGACGAGAGGAGACTTGCTGGCCAAGTTTCTGCGTCTGTGCAGTCAACAAAACGCTGCATCGCACACCAACCCCAGTATCTTGCAGTCGGCTACTGTGCGAATTGATCACATGTAGCAGATTGTTTGGTGGATATACGATGTGTTGATGCAACGGCTAGGGGTAATGTATGGTTGAGCGCCGACGGCGGTCACAGTGACTTGATCGGTCAGCATGCATGGCGCATATGAGGATCTCTTCATGTCCATCCTGCCCATGGCCAGAGATTATGCCGTACCCACCCAATCCATAGCATGCATCCCATTAATGAAGAGCTAGCCAAATGTCGCGCAGCCTAAAGCTAGACACTGCCGAATAATCCTCTGCTTTTCAGCTGATGTTCGCCGAATTATGCGTTGACAAGCAGGCTACGACTTGGCCTTCTGGCTGGGGCAGGGGAAGGGAGGTGTGCACCATTGACCATGTCGTGGCAAAGAGTAGTGCAGGCTTGACAGCGGCCCCTCTTTAACGGTGGCCTACACCCCTGTTGGTCAGTCCTTGGATCTTGCTTGCAGCGGCTATATGATGGAATCGGGCCTCAGCCCTATAATAGAAGCCGGTCTGTTCGATGGGATGAAGAAACTAAGAGGGCAGTGGCCTGCGTCTGGGACAAGGGCAGTCAAGCGTGCGTGATCATCGGCCTCATCACTTCTAGTGATTTAATGTCTTGTTGTGATTCGGTGCAAAGAAAAGTTTTGTTTCGAGTAGAGTTTCGGAAAGGGACTTGAGTCTTGCCAAGTCGAATCTGGCTAAACGACATGGGAGCCCTCGTGTGTCCCCACACAAGGTCCCGTTGGTTATGAGTGGGGGAAATTTACAAATGGTATGTAGATGAGATCTAGTGATCCCTGAATGGCCGACATGCGTTCGGGGAGAAGTATTAGCTGCAGCTCTAGCAGCAGAATATTCAATGCCTATCGCACCTGCCGAGCACCCATGCAACATAACGACATGTTGAGAATTCATGGGACGACAAAACGCTGGGGTGTATTCCCTTGCTCGCCCCGTCCATCTGCCACAGCACATACGGAGTCATGGCTGATGCGCCGGAAACAAAGCATGCGATCACGTAAAATGGCCATAGCCTTGAACATTGACACAATTGAAATTAGTTGATTGGCAGGTGGTTGGTTATATCGTAACGGAGGGGCAGCTCCGAATTGAAACAAGGGTATGATAGGCCAGAGTCCGAGAAGTGTTTGACGAAAGCACTGCCACCGAGTTTTGCTGGTAGGCGCATCTTGATCTAACCCAACTGTCAGCGCACCAATCGTTAGAAGATTTACAAGTAACCAACTCGTTTTCTTTTTCTTCCTGGGAGCTAATTAAAACCTGGGGCCCGTGCCTCTGTCCGTTTTCCTCGCCTCATAACGCCGAACGAAAACCAATTAATTACACTATGTTTAAGCTTGACAGCTTATCGGGGATTGTGTCCCCGGCTGCGGGATCGACTTCGGTCGCCATGGCTATCGATGCTACCGCGATGTCTCGTATCGTGGTCATCGTGTCGGCCAACCCCTTTCCGCCTTGGGGATCTTGAGCGCGACCTAGATGAGTGAGAATTGTTGGAGCGACTGCGATACCGGCCGACCCCGCTACGTGAAGCAGGTCCGGCGGACGACCTGGAAGGTGAGCGAGATCCTGGGCGATATACATCCGATCTAGGACCGTACCGGCTTCCCGGAGACATGCGACGGCGGCCTCTTCCACCACTCATGCCATTATTCCCTCCCATACCCGCACTAGGTGGACCCCCACGTCCTCCTGAAAAGGGTACTCTGGGATCAATGTTGGCCCCACGGCGAGCTGTTGGAGGGGCAGGAGAAAGCTTGCGTCGAGGCAGCACTATGGAAACGTTGATCGCTGAACCGTCGACCTGTGCCTCATGCATATGAGCAATGGCAGCTTCAGCATCTTCCTCGTAATCATATAGTATGTATGCTGTACCGCGATTGGTTCCAACTATATATTGTGGTTAGGTGTTATTCCAACAGCGAGGTTTCGGTGACCTTACAAGTTCTATTAATTGGCAGATCAAGGTCCTTGATGCGTCCAAACTGTCCAAAAATCTCGTAGAGATGTTGCTCGTTGATATTCTTAGATAATCGCTCCACAACAATCTATTGCCAACAGCTTAGCTTATAGGATCAGAGACCACCAGGAGGAGGCATACCTTTGTGCTTCTGGTGGGTGGAGAACCGCTTCTGCCTCTATCACTACGCTCACGACCTCGGCTGCGACTGCGGCTTGGGCTTCGACTTCGACTATTGCTGCGGCTGCGGCTCCTGTAGCGGCCGTTTCGACGCTGGGGCGACGGAGAGCGGGCGGGTGAGCGCGAATCGTGTTGGTTGCGGCGCTGGGGGGATCGGGAACCCTGAGAGCGTGGAGTAGGAGAGCGCGTGCGCGACCTGTAACGGGCGCGGGATGGCGATCGCGATGCCATTTAGAAGTTGGGATAAGATGGCCTTGGTGCAGGATATTTTATCGCGTGTTGAGGTAGAAAGAATTAACTTGAAACGCGGCAAGTGGCGGTTGACTACCTAGGTAGGTAGGTACTAATGTTTCAACGGCTGGAGACTTCTTTGACAGGTAATCACGTGATATCCAGTAACGCGTCATCAGACCCAGCTTCACTTACACTAGGTACTCAAACCATTATTTCCTATACTTAATTCCTCAAGCTCTTTCGGAATGGAATTTTCAATAGTGATATACCTAACCTAAAGGATCCATGTGCACATAGTTTCTTATTATTCCATTTGCCTATAACTATCCTCCTCACTTGGGCTGATGAACGAACAACCCACGATACTACATTGTCGATCACTGCAGAACTAGGCTGATTTGGTACTATATTATCTACATACACATATTGTAGCCTCTGATCTTCCGAGTCTGCGAGGGCACTTTGATAGCCCTACGGAAATAATCAACCTCGGTCACCTGGAACCTCCCATCCTTGCGCTATGTCGTATCATCTACAAGCATGGAATCATAGCCACGTGTATGAGCCACGCCCCCAGGGCTGGTCTGCTGCATCAAGGATCTTGTGGGATGTCTGACCCTAGTAGGGCTCGGCTGCGTGTTCTCAAAACCCCATGTTGACGTTCCCCTTTGTTTGACCATCCTTGGTCTTATTCGATGGAGCCTGTCCTCACTTGAATCGCTCTATGCGGTGTTTGAGAGCCTGCGTGCTACCTGTTATCATATCAATCTTCTCTTTAGTCACGTCAAACTCGATACAACGCTTTGACTTACGTTCCCATAAGTTCTCTTAACGCAGTTGAACAGGTTCTGGCTGCGCAAGCCCGGCGATTCTCGCCTCTTGGGCCGCATGATGTTCGTCCTGGTTCGCCACGTTGCCATCTTCGGCTCTGCGCAGCGCGCCTCTGGCTTGACGACGCCCTTCAAGGCCTCGGGCGACAAAGATGGATGTGATGATAATGAGGAACAAAGCAACCGTGCCTACTATGAGGCCGATGTCGATACTGCCCATAGTTCCTGAGCGGGGGGGTTGGACTGAACCTCTGACTGAGAGGACACAACAGGGGCTTCAGTAGCCCTGATGCGTATTCTTGAGGTATAAGACGTTCTTGGTTCAAGAAAGGAACTTATTGGTAGATGAAATGCCGCTCAAACCGTGTCGGGATAAACTTGAATAACGTAAGTTCCCACGGCTGTTTTCGTCAAACCAAACTACCTCTACCATGAATCTACAGCCCAAAGACTGCGATATGACATGTCTATAATTAACGTACCTAGTACGGCATAATCTTGCCTCATCCAAGTCAACTTCTGCTTGAATTTCCGTCAGGGATACCCGCCCCAAGCGACATCTGCATAACGTCCATCAACAGTCTGTGCTTGGGCATAAGGGGTGGCAGCTGTGCGCTTGGCAGGTTCCCTTCTCAAGGATAACGTCCACAGGAAATATAGCATGTGTTACTTAGTAAAGGGTTCGTGAGTCCAGATCAACTTATTCTTGATACAGACTATCTGTTAAGCGCAAGTCAAGCGGAAGAGTCCATCTCATATTACTAAAGACGGCCAATGAGGCCGTTCTTGGCTCATCCGACAAAGGCAGGCTGCCAGCCACTAACTTCACTGCAGCCATAGCTCTTAACGATTCTTTTAGATTCGCGATTACGAAAGATATCAGTATTGGGTTGGTATAAGGAGCTGGTATTGTTACGTCCTCTGGCTTATATACGAATTTCACATGATCCCAAACAAAGCCCAAAAACAACACATGAGTCTTGTTGACGCCAAATCACTACACCCCATATAACTTAACTAGTTTCGGCTCTGCGAGACGTTCAAAGTCTCGCTGGTAGTCTTCGCAGTGTTGCGAAGTCGTGACTCAAGGTTAGCATCACTAAGCATAGCTTGGCCGTGGGCCTTGAAGTCCTCAAAAACAGGAACGAGAGCCTCGGAGCGGAGATCGCATCCGTAGTAGAACAGGACGTTCCCGGTCCTGTTGAAGGTACCATCAGCCTTCTCGAAAAACCAAATCAGGTTCTCGTCCTCCTCGCTGACAGTCCAGGCCAGGCTGGAGTGATCCTTCTTGATAGAAGCAAAGACGTTCTCGCCGATGTTGCTCAACCATCCAGATTTGGTGATGTTCAGGGTAGCAAGCGTAGCAATAGGTCGCTCCTTGCTAGCAGGCAGGACAACAGCCAAGCACTGCATTCCATCGTCGTAGTAGGCATCGAGACTCTTATCCTTGAGCTGATCGACAAAGCGATCTACGGTAGCCTTAACATCCATACCCTGGCGGTTGCGGACTAGAGCCTACTTGAACTTGGTGACGTCCTCGACCCCACTGAAAGAAGAAACCTTGCGGAACTTGTCTTCTCGGCGGATGAGAGTTCCAGCAGCGGAGTCGTTGAAGAGTTCCTTCTGGAGACCCATGTGTACAGAGAGGTTCCACCCTCGGAGCAACCACTCTCATCTCGGTTTGGTTCGTTTGATGTCGGCGGCTGCAAGTATCGTCAGACAAGTTTATGGGTATCACAATGTTAAGTGCATTTGAGAAGTTATTATCATGTGATTGAACCTATGCTGGTAAGAAAACTCGTAGGCATTCCATCAGAAGGCTGAGGAGAAAACCGTTGTTACCTCCAACCACGCCCATAACCGACCTTGTCTTGCCAATGATTCCAAGGGCCCAGCAGGCTGATTCTCGAGCCGATGACAACCGCGCAACAAGACAAAACCCGAATCTGCCGATAAGAATGCGTGGAAAGGTATACATCTCAATTAATCGGGGAACGCCTAATTTCATACATCCAGCCCTGGCCAGCGTTGCAGGAGTGATGCTGAGACTGCGTCTTCAGCAGACAACCCCAAGAGCAAAGTCGCCAGCACAACATGACCGGGACCCAACGTGAACAAACTCCACCGTGCTCAAATCATATTCCATTGCAATAATGGCTAGTTGCCCAAAAAAAGTTCCATAACCCATGGTCGTAGCTTGCGATTATTCGAATTCGTCATGTCCCAAGCGTGTGCATAGCATCGTGAGGACCAAGTACCCAAAGCTTTTATTGGGCCTTTAGCGGGTAGCCACAACTGAAGAGAGTTAGCTGCATGTCCATGATTTTGGAGATTTGGGGGGTAATCGTACCAGAGGGGACAATGATGATGACCAGCAGAATAATGATACCAATAATCAGGCACATGCGCATTTTCATGTCCTTCCACCACATCTGCTTTCGGACCCTGTTGGCTCCTCGGCGGAAACCTTGTGCTGAAACAGCCAAGTTGTCGGTCTTATCCTGAAGAGCATCGAGTCGCTCACCACGTTGGGATACCTTGTTGATATTGTCACGCATCACACCCACGGTGTCGTCGATTTGCTGGCGATCATGTCAGTAAATATTCAACTTGCTAAGCATCGTAAAGTCTGGTTTCTATGGCGCATGGGGTTGGGGGGCATTTTGGCATGGAAAGCTAAATGACGCTTGACCTAGAATGACAGAAGCTGACAGAATGAGGATGGACCAGAATAAGCAGCGCTCAGCCCGTTTGCCTGCAAAATAACCATAAAATGCTGTTTGCCAGATTGCAACAAGTATTGCATGTTTTTTTTAGGCCAAAGATTAATGCTCGTCACTCATGAATACCATCTCGTGTTTTGTTCGCGGGTTTCGGAGGAAGGAGACGTCCTCCGTCACCAATAACCTTTGCCGCCAGGTGTCGCAACCCAAACCCGCCCAAAAACACCAGCGCATCAATAAAATCATTAGAAAAGCTACTTACAGCTTGCAGCGCCTGCGTCCTAGCATTGCCGCCGGGTCCCTGCTGCTGCTGGGCTCCTGCCTGGCCGCTGGGGATATAGGGGTCGTAGGGGGCTTCCTGCTCAGGCATTTTGGCTGTGTTTTGTGAAGCTGTCGAAGCGCTAGAAAATAGCAATGGGTATCAATCGAAGAAGCGCGAAAAATGGACGATGGACGAGAAGAGGTTTCGAAATCAAAAAGTCGTTGTCGTTTCGTGCCGTGTTATTGGGATATTGTATGCGAAAGAAGGAGGTTGGCGTAGCGAGAGGTTGGAAGAGGGAAGTTGATTATGAGACGTTGCGCTGGTTCGGGCGAAACGAGTAGTGACGGGAGTGAGTGACCAGGTTGCACGGAGACTGGTGGATGGGACTGGTGAAGGGAACCTAGGGACCCAGGGACCCTACTGGGAAGGGCGGAGCTGGTCGGGGCTTGGTTTGGGGCGCTGCTGGCTGACGAGGCCCCCGAGAGGACCGGGGCAAGTATCTCTACTTTGATCGAGGGGTTTAAAGTCTCTAAAATATGAGGAATCGCCTACTCTGATATTTTTTTTTGGCTACCGCTAGCTAGCTCATGTATAATTGTGGTGTTTGACGGCGATTGACAATCTATTTTTGGTATCTGTGAAACTTCAACACTTTATCTTGTTGTGGATGTCCTCTGGGGGGTTTCCGATTAATCTAAGTTGTTTCCACCGCACATCTCGGATACTGCAGTTCATCAACTGCCAAGCACATGGAAGCTGGGGAGTAAGCGGATATACATTGGCTCTAACTACCCGGAATTCCCTGAGTATCAGTACCTAACAAGGCTGACCATGAATTGGACGATATTCTCATGTGATGGTTTCTCTTAGCCAGCGACGGAGGGGTGTCGTATTCGTGTTGGATCACCAGCCACAACTTGCAAGGCAAAGCCGCCACGATCATGCAAACCATACCTCAACTTTAATGGGTCCAGTATCGTCATCAAACATTAAGCTTGTCCTGAAACAATTTAATACATGAAGACACATGGATAAGACGGTTTATATCAGAAATGCTCTAACGACCCTTACAATTATTAATGTTAGATAAATCCCTAATGTTAAAGTAGCCTATAAGACCATTTCGTTATCAGTGTTTCGCGACCATCATGAAACGACTGGATCTCTATTCAGAAGCAACATATCCTAAAGTACCTCCAATATAAGAGCATGGAAATTGCAGGAATTCTCAATGTTTGGCAACAAGGTAGATACACCCACCTTTGAGGAGCCATAGTCAGTTTAACTGTGTAAAATAACAACCAAGAATAACTACGGAGCACCCTATACATGTCGCAACATCCTTCGATTGTCTGTCATCCCGCAAAGCGATCACATAATAGTCCAAACATACACATGACGCATGTACGCCTATGCTCGACTAATTTCACGTACTAAACCCATCTTAGACTGACTTGCAAAGCGACAGGGACTTCAATAGAACTATGGGAGAAAGATCACTTCAAAGGCTCTTTGTTCTCAAGTGAGTGTTGCAAAGGCGTCAATAAGAAGCCACATTCAGCAAGCTTTGAGTGCCCAGATGTTGCTAATAAGCTCAAAGAATGGGATTTGAACGCAGGATGAATTCACGACTATTCCCGAATTTCGAGGATGTAATGGATCCTGAATGAAGGGTTGGCAGCCGCCGGTTTACACTGGGCTGTTCGGCTCCTGAGAGTCACATTCGGACAAGGTCGAGTATTTCGGGCAAGGGTTCTGTTGATCATGCCCCGTGGCCAATGAATCTCTGCAGTTGTAAACCAGAGTTGTGAAGATCTCGATCGTCAACAGCCGACCGATGCATAGCTACTCTCTGTACATGGTCTGCTGCGCGCAAACCGTCTTTAAGATCAAAGCCTTGGATGATAATATGCCCGTGTCCCGTTCGACTAAAACGCGATACCTGCAGTTTGTCCTTGGCTTTTCATAAGAATGATATGTGTATGTCTGCTGTCGCATAGCCGCGACAAATGGATTATAACTGGGAGGCCGAATGGTACCCAACATTGGACGCTGATTTTATTGCAAACGAAGTTCGAGGCAGGCATTTACTGCGTTTCGATAGTGCATCCTATCTCGCTGTAGAAATGTTGAAGACAAGATTCGTTAGCATGCAATATGCTTACAAAGCAGATCCATAGCTCCAGAGAGCATGTGTACTGGTTGCAAGAGTTGAGAGGATGGCCCTGCCTCTATGTATTTAACTCGTGCGGAGAACATATATATGGATCAGATAACACTACCGGATTAGTTTGATTAAAACTTCAAACAAACATCTCTATGTAGCATGAGGCTGTTGTGACACTAAAATGGCAGTCATTCTGTTGTCATCATGACGGAAAGGCGTCTGGGGGAACAAGCCCGTGGTAGAAAAATGGTCCCCTTTATTAAGAATGTCAGGAATCAAGAAATGATGGAAATATCGATTTCGATTTGATTTACAAGGATGATTGACCAATCATACAGCCTGGGCGATACTCCGGTCTGATGGTCCAACTGTACGCGGTTTGTAGATAACCTACTCAGTAGTTTTAGTAAACACATGCTCTTGGACCCTTGGTAGATTCACGTGAATTATGGGAAATCACAATGGGGAACTAGATACATGCCATACAACACAGAATAACGATCCTTTTACTCGTCATTCACTCCTGGAGTCCCTCGGCCAATGTCATCAGCAAGCTAGGTTTCTTCTCGACTAGCTAACCCCTGTCGTCACCAGAAGTCAGAATCCAGCAATGTCAAAAAGATATCGCCAATTGCTCCCTGTCCCTCAGTCTGAGAGTTCCTCTAATTCTCAGCCCTCTGGTTCCTCTACAACTCCTCGGTCACCTGGCGAAGAGCCTCTCAAACGACAACGAATCAACACGCAATTAGCATGCAATTCGTGCCGTAAGAGGAAGATTCGCGTCAGTCTCTTTCACTCATTCACACCCTATCTTGCTTCTGTTGACTTGAGTAGTGCAATGGCAAAAAGCCGGCCTGCGAGGCCTGTCATCGACGCGGCGAAAAAGAGCCATGCGTCTATGCCGAGACCAAGAGTGCACCGCCGACAAGCAAAGAAATCGAACAGATACTGGATTTGTTTGAGACTATAAAAACAGGACCCGAAGCCCAAGCCATTGATATCCTACGAGTCTTGCGAGGCCACGCCGACCTTCATACGGCTTTTTCGATAATCCAGTCGCGTGTAGCACAACCTGTTCGCGGTCAAAGGCGCGGCACTACTCCTGAGCAGACCCGGTATCTAGGCCTTGAGTATGAACTCATGGCAAGACATTCTCTTGTATTTCCAACACTCCAACCCCTTGAGTCCAGCATTCTAAAGTCAGTGGGTTATAAAAGGCAGACCTAACAATGTTGTTCGGTTGTATACATTCTCTTCTCTAGCCGACACTGACCATCATTAGGAAACTCTTTAGCACCGGTAAAAAACCAACGCCAAACGACGATAACGACGCACAAATGTCGAATAATGAACCCAACCCATTCCCGGCGCATAATCCTACACACGCTCAGGTGCCTACCCTGACTCTCTGCGACGATCGGCTAAAGAAACTCAACATTGGCTTTTGGACATCAGTA
Organism: Fusarium sambucinum; assembly: GCF_050947815.1. Classification (NCBI taxonomy): domain Eukaryota; kingdom Fungi; phylum Ascomycota; class Sordariomycetes; order Hypocreales; family Nectriaceae; genus Fusarium; species Fusarium sambucinum. The sequence goes on along the minus strand of NC_139293.1, from coordinate 7,498,584 downwards.
CCTATTTCCTCCGACCTGGCTGCAAAAGTTGTTTCACTGTACCTGGAGACAGATCACCCTCTTCTAGGCCCCTTTGACCCGGATCTATTCTTGGCTGATCTTGTTGACTGCCGAACTAATTACTGCAGTGGTATGTTAGTCAGTGCAATCATGTACTGGGGCTGTGTAAGTGACGAATTCTGGATTTGGCACTTGAATCTAGCCGCTGAGACGATGATAGCAAATGTACAGTGGTATCGACTCTGCTGTTGGGAAATATATACCCGATTTTTGCGAAGAGACAGAAAAGCGGTGGTCTTCGGAAAAGATGACCGACTCGCTTTTGACACTTGCAGCGACAGAGCTTCTCGGTTTGGGGTATCTAGGCAATGGAAAGGATCATTACGTCTTGACATATGTATCAGAGGTCAACTCTATGGGCAGGCGTATGGGCCTTTTTGGTGTCGACTCAGGTGTTGCGGTTGCAAAGGCAAAGCAGGTTAGTCCTGATATGCAAAGCGCAACATCTTATACTGCTTGGGGCACTTTCAACTGGATAGTGTAAGTTGGTATGGCAGGTCAGAACGGATCAATGGCGAAACTGACACACACAGACTCATGGCTTTGTTTTATCAGCAGCCAGGACTTTCATATCCTAAATATCCGCCTACTGTGCCAATACCGGGACATACATGGCATCACTCATCCGAGGGCAGCCCACAGTGTACACGGCAAACGTTACAAGAAGCGTACATGGGAGATACATTTCCAGTTCTCTGTCGATTCTGGCGAATAATGCACGGGGTAACCCTGAAGTACTACCGTGACCAGCCCCATCCGCGCGAGAGTCTCAGCAGCCATATCACACTCGCATTTGCCGAATACAAGTATCGAGAGCTGATAGCCTGGGGAGAGACGTTGCCACCGTCCATGGTGCGTTCCGAGCAGAGTCCGCACCATGTTTTGGTCTTTCAGTACGTTAGAACCCAGTCGATGCATCTATAATGGAATTTTTTGTTTGGAGACTAACTTGACGGTAGTATTTGGTTTCACGTGGGCATTCTCAGTATTTTACGGCCTTTTACCGTTCGAGCAAGGGATTCTCACAAACCATTACGACTGAAGACATTTCCTTGCAGACGAAGCTCACCGGATGCTGCTTATAGGGCATCAGTGAATCAATTGAAACGCCTTGTGGTGGTATATCGCGAAAAGCACCCGTGCTCGTCTTATACGATGCTATGGCACACTGCTCTAATCCACGTTACGAACGCCATCCTGGGCGACACAAGAGACCCCGCCTGGCGCTTCTATTTGTTTTATTGCGTCCAGTCCTACGGCAACTTGCGGGGATCTTTTCGTTTTGCCGAAACCATTGGCCGAAGCATACTCTCCATGACCCTTAAGCAAGGCGACATATCAGCAGAGGAGGCGCGAAAGCTGATGGAGCAATTTGAAGAGAATCGGCTGAGTAGTCCTTCGGATGATATACGAGCTACATTTATGGCTGATTTGAATCTCGCCATGACTGATCCCGAAGGGGCGTCCGTGGAAAGTTTGTCCGACAAGTTTGAGGACATTGCACTGTTTAGAGAGTTTACGAATGGAGGGGGTTCTAGTGCGGACGAGCCTATGGAATCGGATGATAATGCATGGGATACGTTTTAAGACGTATTTATTATAAAATGATGAATAAACAATGCGTTTGAGTTGGTATGGCGAAACTTGCCGTATTGACTGCTATTAACAAGATGACTAGAGTCGGCAACGATTCCCCTATATCGAGTCGAAAATATTTTTAGGCTGCTTGATTGAGTTGATGTGCGTGTAGCAGTCATAGATATATGCCATGTTTGGTATATGAGAAGCTGGCGCATGTTGTTTGGATTATCAACAATCGTTTGTAAAAACTGATTGAAGCTCACGTCAAATCAACAACGACGTCATTGACAAATATCTGGGCTTAGGCTCAGATAATTAATGGCTTGGCAAGCTTGGCACGTGGATATAAGGATTTCGCCGAGGAACTGGGCGCTGGGGTCTCTTTGTAACGATTGGTCATGATCAAGACAAAGGCTATAGTGTTTATATGATGATGGGTTTAAGAAGTGACTGTCTCTTTATTCGTTATCAATGCTGCCGAATTTCCGAGACAGTCTACTGTTCGTAATAATGGATACTCATCATTGCATAGGTACCCTTCAGGTACGAGTTAAGCTTATCCTGTCTCGGTTTGGCACTTTCCTTTCCTTTCCTACCTAGAGTCCCGGACTACCAGGTTCATTGTTTGTCCCGTCGTATTGGGAAATCCCCACAGAAGGTCAATGGAGTCTAGCTCCAGGAATTGAGGGGAAACATATCCACTATCCATGTACATAAGCATCACATCACGATGTAATGTTTCCGCATCCAAACTGTCTCAAGCTATCTGCTATACCGAAGCTGCATTCATCAGGTGATACCCATAGTCAAATTGAAACAAGACATCAAACTCACTTGTTGGACGACAATTGCAGCATCTGAATAGATGGTGCTACTGGAACCGAAAAGAGCTTCGTATGGGGCTTTGTAGTATACATGACTGCGGCTGAGACTGGACGATCGATCTTGAGGAGTAGGATTACATCCTAGGTAGGTGTGTGTTGCTACACGAACGAGCCATTTACTGTCACTACCTATGAGGTTGGGTAGTACGCTCTTTTACAAGCTTGTGTCTGACCTTTCTTTCATTTCAACGTCTTCATCTTCACATAATGATTGATTGGTCTCCTTCCCTTGTCATCACCCGACCTCCAACTTTTCCCTTTTTAAAGTTCTATCCATCAGAACAGGTACCTCCCTCTCTAAGAGGTAAGCATATATTGGCTAGTCTACAGTGTAGGATGCACCTAAACTTGCTTTAGCTCTTCCCGCCTCCCTCCATCTGATTCTGGCCCCTCTGCCCCTGTTCCTTCCTTTCTTGGATACTAGACTTACCTGCCTTTTTCCACTCAATTTAACCTCTGCTCACGTCGGCCTCTCCACTTCTCGCCGTCATCCTTCGTCTTGTCTTGTCCCGTTTTCTTTTTTGCCTTTTGTCGTAAATCTCATCCTCTCATGAAGTTCGACTCGCATACCAGTCGTCGTTTCTGATCTCATCGTCGACATGCGTTTTACCTCAAGATCGCATGGGGTGAGGCCCGGCGCAAATAGCGTCATAACTGTTCTTCTGCTGGCGCTGAATCCTTTCACCATGGCCTACAAATTAGATCCTAATTCGACGAGTAAGTTATGCTGTGAAACAATGCCCAGGCTACTTTTCCTCGGCATTCACTCAATACTAACATTCGAAACAGCCTCTGTCAAATCCATTTCCAAGTCAATCGCCAAGGACATGGTTGCTATGTACCATGGGCATGAGCCTGGCGGAACGCCCGGTTTACTACCTGAACCTTATTACTGTATGAATTACACAGGTCTGCCTCATTCACATATGCTAACTTGATACCCAAGGGTGGTATGCTGGAGCCTTTATGGGAACGCTTGTTGACTATTGGGCATATACCGGCGATGACCAATATGTCAATCTCACTAAGCAGGCACTCTTATTCCAGGTCGGCGACCATGATGATTACATGCCTATCAACCAAACAAGAACCGAAGGAAATGACGACCAGGGCTTCTGGGCGCTCACCGTCATGTCTGCTGCCGAGTACAACTTCCCTCATCCCGAACCTGATGAGCCACAATGGCTTGGACTTGCCCAAGCTGTTTTCAACACCCAAGCTGCTCGCTGGGACACAGAGCACTGTAACGGCGGGCTGAAATGGCAGATCTTTGAGGTGAGTTGCTCATATTGTTCAGTGTTTCGATCCCCTCTGTTACTAACTGCTTGTCTCCCATCTCCAAACACCCACAGCAATCGGAACGTGCACACAAAGGCTAATAAACAGTAATAGTGGAATAAAGGTTACGATTACAAAAACTCAATTTCCCAGGCTTGCTTCTTCGCCTTGGGCGCGCGTCTGGCTCTTTTCACTGGCAATAACAGCTATGCCGATTGGGCCGACAAAACCTGGGACTGGATGATCGGGACCGAATTCATTGACCCAAAGACTTGGTATGTTTACGATGGTGCTCACATCTACAACAATTGTACCAAATTGGTACCTTACCAGTTCTCCTACAATGCGGGCGGTATGATTCTTGGCGCTGCTGCCATGTACAATCATACAGAAAGTCAGGTCTGGAAAGATCGGCTGGACAGCCTCCTTGAAGGTGTCAAGGTTTTCTTCACAGGGCCCCAGAAAAACATCATGACAGAAGTCGCATGTGAGTCTGTAAAGCTCTGCAATTTGGACCAGAAGTCATTCAAGGCATATCTAAGCCGCTGGCTGGCCGTTACTACTCAATGGGCACCTTACACTCACGACTTTATCATGCCCCTTTTACGCGCCTCGGCCGTCGCAGCCAACGATGTATGCACCGGAGGTGAGAATGGACGAATGTGTAGTCTTTACTGGAACAAGAACAAATTCGAAGGTGATGTTACCGTTGGTCAACAGATGGCGGCATTAGAAGTCACACTTGCTTGCATGATTCAAGATCGACCTGCTCCATTAACGAAGAACACTGGAGGAACAAGCAAGCCTAATCCTGGTGGCGGTTCCGCAGATATTGGACGAACAATCCCCGATTTGTCGTACGACCCTCTTCCTGCAGGCAATAAAGCTGGAGCTGCTATCCTCACCGCTTTGGTTATCACTGGCCTTCTTGCCCTCATGCTATGGATCTTCTTGGATGAGACTTCGGACAGGGGCCCAATCGATCAAGTTCGAAACTTTGGAACATCAGCCACGGCAGCATTGAGCGCTCAGAAACACAAAGGTATCGACGAGAAGAATGCCGCAGTGTTCCAAAATAATGACAGTTCCCAAGAGAGCAGCTTTAGGCGCGCTGCCGATGATATGATGTATGGAGGTGCTCCTAACGGTCAAGGCTATGCACACCGTCGAGTATCCAGCATGCCATTGGGTTGGCCACAGCACGCAGCGAGAGCAAGTGCTACATATGATGCTGACAGAATTTATCCCATTTCTGCTTCAGATCTTCAGGCTCGAGGACAATGAACAGAAGCACCGATACAACTTCTTGATGAACTCGGCCGGAAAGACTTATAAACATTTGGAGATGTCGAGCCAGGTCCTTTTAAGACTGTTGGAGTAGCAGATTTATTACTCGGTGTTGGATGATCAGCGGTAACAAGAGTACTTGAGATTCATGACTTTCGTACGGATACACCGTCAATCAAGATTACGGTGGACGTTTTCTGCGTTATGAGGCGTTATGGCGATAATGGCGCATCTTGGATGACAGCTCATGGCTGGGCTTTAAGAATTGTATATACAAGCTGGACTAGAGACCCTCATATAAAACAAGGTTTCCGTGTACAAGGGCAGAGCAGCATCACGCAAACTCTCAATGCGAAGCACAAATATTCGCTCTATCTTCCTTCCCTGGCTACCTCTGAATTACCAATCTGACTACTAGATATATAGTAAGTCTCGCGGACGGCCACTTTCTCTCTTTGCAAAAACTCATTAAATGTGCTCAACGGGATGCCCCATTCTTCAGTAGCTTCTTTTGTTGCTAGTTTGGCCATATCTCGCATGCAGAGTTGACCGGATATGAACGGATTGGTCGGTTGCTGTTTGTCAATCTCCTCATCCGAAAGGTATTCGGCTTTGAATTCCTTGCCTACCGCGCCAGAGAGCTTGCCTAGGATGGTCTCTGCGTCAAGCCAGTCATCGGCATACGTGATCTCCTTTTCGTGGAATCGCTCTGGGTTCGAAAATGCTTCGCCGCCGAACCTGCCGATAGTTACAGTATCAGTTAGGGGTATGATAGTAGTAGGTTTGAGGGCGGTTATCCAAACCCCCTTTTCGATGAGGTCAGGATACATTCTGACGAATGGCTCAACAAAGTTGGCCATGAAGAATCCAGGACGCAGGATAGTCCAGTAATCGAAGCCTGAGCTGCGAGTTTCCTCCTCGATGGCATTTTTGTTACGCATGACTATGTCCGCAAAACCTCCTTTTTCCAGGACCGTCAAACTGTCTGGGTCATCGGCGCTGAACCCGCTTGAGTAAATGGCATGCTTAACGCCAGCTGCATTGGCAGCGAGGAAAATGTTGGTAGCCCATCGCCTTTCTGCAGTGAGATCGGTGAAATCAGGCATGAGGACTAGGAAGAGAGAGGTGCAGCCTTTCATGGCATCCTCCAGTGCGGTCTTGTTGTCATAGTCACCCGGTGTAAGTTTGACACCGATAGCTGTGAGCTCTTCAGCCTTCGCTGAGGTTGGGTTACGGGCGAGAGCGTGTACAGAAACGCTTTTGGATCGAAGGTAGCGGGCGACTGCACCTCCCTGGCAGCCTGTAGCTCCACTGACGAAAACTGTAGGTGTGTACATTTTGAAGATGAATGAGATTCGTGTTTAGATTGGTTGTATTTTCCAAGAACGTGTCATGAGTGATTGTGCAAGTTAAAGGGAGTCTGATATTAACACATTGTGAAGCAATTTTTATCATTATATATGGCATCATAAATAATGAGGACAGTATTATCCCCCGTATGCGGAATACCTAACTCCGTCGCCGGAGATCCGCTATCATCGTCCGTAAAACTCCCGACTCCGACTGTCTTGAGCCGGGCGGAGTTCCGCCAAGCCCCATTTTTCCCGGCGCATCTTACATCGCCCTAAGTGAGTGGTTGGGTTCAGACTTTCCCTTCTTTATCCTACTGTTATCATATCACATCGTTATTCTCAACCTTCACTGCCTCATTTCCCGCAATTTGACTCATTGAGGCAGGGAACCGTGACTATCATGTCTCTCACCGCGCGTGAACGCCGCAACCCGCCAACTCGGCGGAAATCCTGCGCCGCCTGCACCAAGGCTAAGCGGCGTTGTGACTTTGCCATGCCAGCATGTCTTCGGTGTTCACAAAGACGCATCCACTGCCAGTACCCGGCCCGAGTGATGAGAGAGCAGCCCGTGTCTTCATCGGAAGCATCGGTGGCCGTATCTCCTGACCTTACCACTGACGACTCGTCTCCTCAAATAACAGAGTGTCTATCAAGCGATGCCCCAATAATCGAAGATTTCAATGCCCTTATTTCGGGACTTGATGCATGCTCTGGCGATTCCGGAGTACTCGAGTTTCCATTGGAGGACAATACATTGAAATTTATTGAACAGCCATGGACATTAACTGCACCTTCGACAAAAGACTTTTCGCATGTTCCCGAGCGCATTTTGAATCGTCTCCAATGGGCTGTTGATGAAATAAAGCGAGCTCCTGAGAAGATGGTTCTTGAAAACCAAACTCCTTGGTCCCATCCACTCCTTTACAAGGACGGAATGCCTAGGTCGATACAGGGTAATAGACCAAAGCTCTTATGTATACTGTTCACTCATACTAATTCCAGTCTAGATGCTCATTCTTCCTGTGCTCTGTACATGGCCAAGAATCGAGTGAACTCCCCGATCATATTTCGTAGTATAGAATCTTGCGTCAACGACCTCCTTGCAGCACCAGCACCAATAACTCCATTGGAGTGTCTGGCACATACGCAAGCTCTTATTCTTTACCAAATTATTCGGCTATATGATGGCGATATCGGGGCTCGTGCATCAGCAGAGCGTATCATCCCAGCTATAGAATCCTCTGCAGTATCGCTATTCTCTTATGCGCAATTCGACATAGACGCAACGGTCATAACCCTTCCTACATATCCAGTAGCGCCAACGAAGGCATTTTGGCAAGACTGGATTATACAGGAGTCTCTACGTCGCACACTACTATTTTCTTTCTATTTTGTCCAGGCATATCGCATTATGGCTGGCTGTAAAATACTGCAGTGCGACGGTAGGCTTGGTTTGTGTCACGCTTGGACGTTGTCGGCGCATTTGTGGAATGCGACGACGCCGTTAAGTTTTGCCGAAGCTTGGAGGGACAAAACTCATTACGTTGTGACGAATGCCATCTTTTCGGAAGTTCTGGCTGAGGCGCAAGCAGATGATATTGATGTCTTTGGCAAGATTATGATATCGAGTCTCCTGGGACAAGATGAGGCCGAAGGATGGTTTGCGAGCAGGGGAGGAAAGTTGTAGATACTAGAAATGAAGTTTGCATGATTTAACGATAGCTTAAACCAACCAGCTATTACCACTACTTAATCAATCTAGAAAATATACCATATTCAATCATCGAACATGTTCTTCTCCAGCAATGGCTGCTCTTGACCCGAATTTTGCTGCACTTGGTCTGTATTACAGCACGTACTCCCAAGCAGCAGCGGGTTTAGCTCAGTTGGGAGAGCGTCAGACTGAAGCCAAACTTCAATCATTACGATATCTGAAGGTCATGTGTTCGATCCACATAAACCGCATAGCCCTTTCTTTTTCACCTCATAATGCTCCACTGAGCGAGCGTACGGTGTTTCATTTTTAGTGTTACAATCCAAATGGAGTTTCAGAGTGATTGATGCTTTCCGTTAGCTAGTACGGATAGTAAGTAGCAATCAATCAATGCACGCTGGGATGAGCCGGATTTCTGCGTGCAAGAACTGACTGATATCTCGGATTCTGACTTTTTAAGCCTGTTCTGTCTGACTAGTACAGTGCGGCCGCTTCCGTTTGCTGATGAGTACCTGCTATGTACTACCCACTTAGCAGTGCTTTTGTATTGTGTGAGAATAAGGTTGCTCTTGGAGCCCTATGTTTCGTGATATACCACCCTCACTGCATCGATTAGACTTTGAGAAGCTCCCCCATCAAACTACCCTACTGGGTAGCAGAAAAAATGTCCTCGTAAGTCTTAGGGTAGGTATAAGAAGAAGTAGTCTAAGAACTATAGCCTAAGGAGCATAAAGTGACCTACGAATTTCGACTCTTAGATTCCCAGCGGTTAATTTCTCTGATACCGTACATACCTATGGAAGGCTACCTCACTCAATATAGTGAGTCTTTAAGGGATGTTGTTCCTGTTCAATCCCTTGCGTCTCCCAAACAAAACGTCAACCCATTAAACTATCGAATAAATGAGATCGCACCATTCATAAGCATCGTCGTTCGGAAGTGGATGAATGCGGAGCCCAACCAAAGTTAGCCCCCAGTCTTATTCGTTGGCGGCATTCAAGATGCTGTACTGAATAGTACTAGCACAGTGGTAGTCAAGGGTCTAACTATCCATGTCTTGCGTCCCCTTAAATAGAATTCCTTAATAAATGCTACAGCCGCAACGTCGTAGTTGTGAGGACACTTTATGTTCCTCATGAACATTTTGACGTTACACAATCATGCCGCCATCAAATCTAAATACTGCACCTTCCCAGGCGGATCGTGATAACGCCTCGTTCCTCTCCCCGATCGCATACGACGATGATGCTTCTTCACTTCATTCCCGCAGCGACCAGGATACCGATACCGACGATGACGAGCTTATCTCGCGCGCGAGAAACAGCAGAGAGCTGCGCGCCCATGATCGCATCGTATTAATGGAAGAAGAAGATATCGATCGGCTCGTGACAGATTCGCGACAAAAAAAAGATCGAGAGCGACGCGGCTCGGGGTTAGCTGTGCCCAATATAGGGAAAATGTTTGGGCGCCGAGGAAGTAGTTCAGGAAACCTTTCCGTCAACAGCTCAACAGAAAATCTCGTGACTGAAAAGCGAAAGACTCGACGCCAGCGAAGACAAAAGAAGCGCGAGAATCTTGTGGAGCATGCGGAGCACGGAGAAGACGGCGAATTGATGTACGAGATGGAAGAGGGAGGCATGAAGGAGGGAAGCTCAACGGGCGAAAGCAGCGAGAGGGACGATAGCGATGAACTTGATCGACACCACCTCAATCTGATTGCCGAAGCTAAGACCCAGCGACGTCGCAGCTGGCGCCGGTGGGTCTTCATCCATTCACTTATTGCCATTGGATTTGCTATCTTGCTTCTCTTGGCCTGGAAGCTTTCCAAGAATCGCAAGAGCAGAAATATGAAAGTGAATCAGACATTGATTAGCAATGGAACCGCCCTATTTGCGCCGACATCTCTTATCATCAGTCTGGACGGTTTCCGCGCCGACTTTCTTCAGAGGGGACTTACACCCGCACTGAACTCGTTTGTTGCTGAGGGTGTATCGCCAAAATGGATGCATCCGTCTTTCCCATCAGTCACTTTCCCAAACCATTACACTCTGGCGACCGGCCTGTATCCTGAGAGCCACGGTATTATTAGCAATACATTCTGGGATCCCGAACTTCAATCACAATTCTATTACACCCATCCGGATCAGAGTCTGGACCCAAAATGGTGGGGAGGAGAGCCTTTCTGGGTGACAGCAGAGAGACAAGGAATCCGAAGTGCCATTCACATGTGGCCGGGGAGTGAAGCGCATGTTCTTCATACCGAGCCAAGTTTGATGGATAAATTCAATGGCAAGGAGACGCTCGACAATAAGGTCTCAAGGATTATGGAATTTCTGGATATGCCTGGGTTTGAAGACAAGACTCTGGATGCGAGCGATGTGCGGCCTCAGCTGATTGCCGCCTACGTACCTCATGTTGACCGCGATGGCCATAAGTTTGGGCCCAATACCACCGAGATTCGCAAAACAATTCAAGATGTGGACGGTATGATAGGAAATATTTTCCACGGTCTTGAAGAACGCAACTTGACAAACATTGTCAATGTCATCGTTGTTTCAGATCACGGCATGGCGTCAACTGACATCTCACGCCTCATTCAACTCGAGGACCTCATTGATACAAACAAGATCGAGCATATTGACGGCTGGCCGTTATATGGTCTTCGACCCAAAAACCCGGACGACTTGCAAGGGCTCTACGATGAGCTGAAGGAGAAGTCTAAATCAAACCTCAACTTCCAGGTCTATCTCCGGGATGTCGACATGCCCGAGCGATACCACTTCTCCAAGCACCATCGCATTGCTCCCCTCTGGGTTGTTCCCGAAACAGGATGGGCTATCGTGACCAAGGAGGAGTTTGATGTTGAAGATGGAAAGAAGAAAAACCTTGTCTACCATCCTCGAGGTCTTCATGGGTATGATCACGAGCACCCGTTGATGCGGGCCATCTTCATCGCCCGTGGCCCAGCATTCCCCCACCCGGCCAACAGCCAAATTGACGTTTTTCGTAAGTCTTAATTCCTGCCAAAAAGTGTGTTCTTGCCACTAACTTTTAACAGAAAATATCGAGGTGTACAACATGCTGTGCGACTCTGTTGGCCTGACACCCGCTCCCAATAACGGAACACTGCGGCTCCCACTGAAGCCTATTGGTGTCCACGAGCCTGAAGATACACCTGAAGAACCAGAAGATCCCCCGTCCGCTACCAAGGAGTCGGCTCGACCAACTGTGCCAGAGAAGCCAACTCAACCCGTGCGCCCTACTGTCCATCAGAAACCTACTCAGCCTCAACGGCCGACAGTGCCTGTCGCCCCTACGCAATCTGCCAAAACCACAGTCTCACTTAAGAAACCAGCAAAGCCATCCAAGTCACCAGCTCCATCCAAGGGAAGCGACGACAAAGATGAGGACAGCGATAGTGATAGTGATAGCGATAGCGACGATGATGATGATGACAAGGACAAAGGTATCTGGGACTGGTTCACCCACAAGGTGGAGAAGGTCTGGCACAAGATTACTGGTGATGACTAGATGGTTTAGTGCGTGGTATATCATTGGCTTTCTTTATGGGATTTACATGGCGTTTGAAACGGATGATGAGTCCAAGGCTGACTCATGGGGCGTTTGATATCATGCAGGGCTTGGATGGCTTTGTGAATTATTAGGCAGAATTGGTGTAAATGATATCGGTTTATTCTTACCATGAACGGTCCACTCATGCATTTTCCTGGTTGAAAGTGAGGCGATTTGCCATGCTTATTGTTGCATGCCACCGAGAAGAATGGGATTCAGCAGCAGCAAGTCTCAATGCCAACCATATGTTAACCCAATCACCATCAATCACTATGAGAATGTCCAAAGAAGGGCCATCGATCGGCCAAAAACGGCATGGTTATTTGTGATCTATGCTATCACTATTAGAGTACCAACTGGCGCTCATTATGTACTTTGAGATTGATCGAGTGATGGTGTAGCCTGTCATCTGCATTAGTATTGCACTTTCACCCGCATATACCTATACATTACTGCCACGTAGCAATGTTATTCCAAGACATTGTGAGTTCTGAGTAATCTTTGAATTCTCAGCCAACAAATTTATTTCTAATTTGAATTCGAGCTCTTATCAATGAGGAGGACATGGGTTAAAATGCTACTCGCAAGCTACGTAGGAGGGTTAAGTAAGGCCTTGAATTTACACTCGACGATCGGAACTTTGAAGATTTGATACCAGTGCTCACCTAATACGTAAGTAGACTTACCGGTGGAAAATATATAGAATTTGCTGTGTTTATTAGTTGCTCCACTGACTGCCTCTTTAGTTGACGAATTGTTTATTGAACTCCAGACTATGGATGTCCTTGTGAATCATAGTACTAATTTTATCGATGATTTCATGACAGAATTAGGGAATTCAATGTGGAGACCGACCGATGGAACTAACCTACTATCTAGACTAGGTAGTGTTAAAAAAAAATAACCTTTAAGTAACCAATGGTGCAAAAAATAAGTATTCTAAACGCCCATCTAACATAGTATATAGCTGACTTGGTAATTTATTCTCTTATACTCTCAGCAGTCAAATGCATCTTCTTGATGCCCCTAGCCAAAATGATATGGCCTACTAGCCTACCTGCCCAGGGGGCAATCTTTGCCCCTCCTCCACTACAATATGCTGCTGCTGCCTGCATTAGTGCAATTTTCCCACTGTGAATACGCGTGACGCGGCATAGCTCCTTCCATACTGTCGGGTACACTCCATGCACTCACTCAAAGATTCAATAGTCACAGGCTATAATTCACCCTGAACAATAAACCTTGCATCTATCAACTGCCCGCATACCAGCCTCCAACTGCCGCATACCTGACTTCAATTTGCTTCGCAGCATTGCATGGTCAGCGATTCGAGCGTTTTTGCCCTTCGCGCTTATCACCCAAAGCAGTCCCCTGTGAATGCGCATATCTGCAGACTATAGTATCGAGCGTGGTCAGCCACTCAAGTCGCCTTGTGTACCCAAATCTTGATGGCCGGCCCCTTGCCCCCTGTGGCCTGCTGCTGTCGCTGACCGAGAGCCTCTCGGATGATACTACGCTTGTACACTGTCTCGTGCGCCTTCCTGCAGGCTACAGCCTAAGATGGCCGACGAGGACGCCGCCTCCATGAGTATGGAGGAGATTCAGGTCCAGGAGGAGTTAACCGTGCAAACTGTCGTGCTTGATTCCCTTGATGGTGCCGACTACGACGGAGCGGAGGAAATGCGACAAGATGCCCGTGAGGAGATTTCTCGCCTTAAAAAGCAACTTCGAGATTTGAGACAGAAAAAACAATCAAAAATATGTATGTATCATTCACAAGCATATGTTGGGCACCATCTCTTCTTTGTAAATTAACTGACTTTCCCCTTAGCTAGTGAAGTTCTTCAAAAGACCCATACGCCGAAAGGTTCTTCGAGTGTATCCTCCAGTTCAGGTATGTATTCTTATCATGATTTTGTTCGAACCCTATACAAAAAGTTGTCTTGAAACCAAGATCTGTCACCCCAACACCAGAAGTCTCCAGCTCTTTCGGTCTTGCTGTGATTCACCGTTGTGTTTCGCCCAAACATGGTTGCCTGCTCTTTGACAAAGAACATCACATGTATTTAGCAGGAATACACTCACTCAATTTTCTACAACTCTTTCCCTCTCTGTGCAAACTTTCTAAGCTTTGGGCTGATTTTTCTCCAGGTGGGCGACAACGAGATACAGCTCCCGTCATGAATCCTGCTACGGAGTATGGGAACCTCTCCTATGCCTTGCCGAGCCGAAAAAGGGGAGCCGACTCAGCTCATCTATCTGCCCACGAGAATCAAGCAAAATCTCGCCGATTCTCTACTACTCCGTTCGAGGATTTGACCTCAGATGTGCCAGCCATCAATAGCTTCGATCATGGATCTGTTGACTTCATTGACCTTACTGGGTAAATTGTTCAACATTTTAAACAGCTCCCAAGCTAACAAAACTATTCTAGGGATGATGATGATTTTATCGCAGAACAGATCAAGGCCGAGCAGAGGCAAAAACAAGAACACTCAGATCGGGCTTTTGCAAAATTTCTTTCTAGCCAAGACTCTTCTGGCCAGATGACAACACATTCTCCTCAGAACAATGCCTTCACACGGATAATGGGCAGTCAGCTTCCAGCCGGCCCCATAGTCCCCGACGAAGAGAGCCCGTCTCGTATGCCTGGTGCTTACGATACACGCTGGGATGATCCGGCCGGGGCTGGTCCAGCTTTCAGAATCCCCCAAAGACAACTAGGCCCCCAATATATACCTCCGCCAGCCCCTTCGTTCCGCAACACCAACAACGAAGAGCCAGATATTATCTTTGCGGGGTCTGTTGCTCGTGCTCCCCGTCCTATAGGTCGCGCGGAGCAACTGTTCCCTGGCATGGGTATGGGCTATCCAGATTTGACTAGACAGGATGCTCATCATTCACCTCATCAGGCCGGCATGCCCGGCCTTTCGTACAGACATCCTCCTTCGTTTGTGCCAGGCTCTTTTGCAAGTCCGTCGTCTTTGAGCGAGCTTATTGGGCGGACGAATAGGTTCGATCTTACCAACGGAGTAGATGGCGGTGGCAATCCATTGCCTACCCAGCTCAGAGAATGGATGCAGGATCCTGATCACGATCCTTATGCCACTTTTCAAGGGCCTCAATTGGACGCAAAGGAGCTTGAGAATCTACTCGCAAACATCTCTTCCGACATGGATCTACCAAAGGCAGGTCTAGGGGAGGCTCCGGCCGGGTTAAAGAGGCCACTGTATCCTCACCAGGATATTGCCCTTGCCTGGATGAAGAAGATGGAGTCGGGTACAAGCAAGGGCGGAATTCTCGCAGACGACATGGGGTTAGGAAAGACGATTTCGACACTCGCCCTCATTCTGGCTCGCCCAGCGACGACTCGACCCAAGGTACGTATTTGAAACCCAGCAACAAACCTAGCACTGACCAAACAGACAAACTTGATTGTCGCTCCCGTCGCTCTCATCCGCCAGTGGGAGGAGGAGATCGCCACCAAAACCAAACAATCTCACCAGCTATCGGTATATGTGCACCACGGTAAACGGACTTCGATAAACGACCTGCTCACAAAAGATGTGGTCTTGACCACCTACGGCTCACTCTCACACGAACTCAAACGTCTTGACAAGTTTCTAGAGGAGAATCCCGAAGAGGATCAAATCGATTGGAATCACAGAACTCCTAGCCTCAGTTTCCCACTCCTGCATCCCAAGGCTAAATTTTACCGCGTAATCCTGGATGAAGCGCAGTGTATCAAGAACGAGAAGACACAAGCTGCCAAGGCATGCACTCAACTCAAGTCAATTCACCGATGGTGCCTCACCGGAACACCTATGATGAATGGTGTCTTGGAACTTTACTCGCTGGTCAAGTTTCTCAGAATCAAACCTTACTGCAAGTGGGAAGACTTCCGTCAGGTATGCTATTATTGATCTTGACGATTACTCGCCACTAACACTTACTACTCTAGTCTTTCGGACGACTATTCGGCCGCAATGGTGACCCGAAAAGCACTGCGATGAGGAAACTACAAGTGTTTCTCAAAGCCATCATGCTTCGCCGCAAGAAGAACTCGTTACTCGATGGCAAACCCATCCTTAGGCTGCCGGAGAAAACTGAGGAAATCGTTTATGCTACGTTCTCTCCCGAGGAGCTTGACTTCTACACTCAATTGGAAAAGAATGCCCAAGTATTGGTCAGCAAGTATATTCGTGAAAGATCCGTCAGCAAGAACTACTCTAACATTCTTGTCCTTCTACTCCGTCTTCGTCAAGCTTGTTGTCATCCGCATCTCAACCTCGACGTCGACGACGCGCCATCTGCAGTCTCTGACGAGGAGAAGAAAAAGGTTGTCGAAGAGCTCGATGAAGCCATCGTTGAAAGAATCAAGGGTATCGAATCCTTCGAGTGCCCTATCTGCTACGACGCTGTTCAATGTCCCAGTTTCTTTGTTCCTTGCGGGCATGATAGCTGCGGCGAGTGCCTTGTCCGCATTGCCGAGAGTGCTCACGCAAGCAACTTACAGGAAGGGACCGAAAGCAGCCGGGCTAGGTGCCCTGTCTGTCGTGGCCACTTTGACCCTACTAAATGCTTTTCATACGATGTCTTTAGGCAGGTGCACATGCCCGAAACCATCGAGCAAGGATCCGACAAAGAGGAGGAAGTTGTTGATGAAGCTAACACGAGTGAAGACTCGGAGAGCGACTCAGACTACGAATCTGACGATGAGATTGATAAGCAAGGCAACCTCAAGGACTTTATCGTTAACGACGATCTTTCTGACGACGAAACACTAACCAGAAAGAAGCGCAAAGCAAAGGCGAAAGGAAAGGGCAAAGAGAAAGCACTGGACGTGAAACCATCGATGCTCAAAACCCTGCGTAAAGAGGCTTGCAGGAACCGCGACGCGTACAAGAAGTACATGAGGTACTTGCACAAAACCTGGGAGCCTGCTTCTAAAGTGACGGAGTGTTTGAATCTCCTCAAGGAAATCGAAGCTACCGGAGAGAAGACCATCATATTCTCCCAATGGACTCTGTTACTCGATCTTCTACAGGTGGCCATGCGGCGCGAGAGCATGACCAAAGCCGAACGTTACGATGGGTCCATGTCGGCAACCCAACGCAATATCGCCGCTCACAATTTCCGTGACGGAAAGGACGTCAAAGTTATGTTGGTATCTCTCAAAGCTGGCAACGCAGGCCTCAACCTTACTGCTGCTTCTCGGGTAATCATTATGGACCCTTTCTGGAACCCTTACATCGAGATGCAGGCTGTTGATCGTGCATATCGTATCGGTCAGCAGAAGCCAGTCAAGGTATACCGCATATTGACAAAGGAGACGGTCGAAGATCGCATTGTTGATCTTCAGAACAAGAAGAAAGAAATGGTCGAAGCGGCCCTGGACGAGAACCAAGGTGCATACATTGGACGACTAAGCGAAAACGACCTTAGGAATCTTTTCAACATTCGCGATTAGACAAGCATGGTCATTAATGGAATGTCGGCGAGGTGCCGACGATTTACTGTATGTTGTGGAATGAGGCAAACTTTTTTCTCTAGATCTTTTTAGAGTTGAGGAAGGGGACAGCATCGTTACCACGGCTCTCTTTTCTCCCAGAGATGTAGAAAGCCAGGAGACTGATCGCAGTCCAAGAAGCCAACATATCGAGAGCTCTGGGGATTTTGGACGGAAACGGCATCTGAGCATTGCTGGCTGTCCACATGCGATGCTCTCAGGTGGCAGGGCAACGCGGAAAGACACGGCAGGGATTATTTGCTGTAGGAACTAGCTAACTAAATTCTATTATGTATGTCATGCTGCATACGAAGTGTAAGGGTGTGCTTCTGCGTATGTTCTGTTTCAAAGGTCTATCCAGCTGTTGCCACATACGGGATGGCATCTCAAACCTCATCGTCTAGTTCTTTGAGTGAGCCCATGTCTCTCTTTTCATCCACAAGAAATACTCTTCCAAGACTTCGTAGGCAATGTCTTATGTCTGGTGAAAATCCAAGCCACAGTCCCTTCTATCCTGCCCTGGTTTCCCAGAGTTTAGATATCATCTTGTGATGATATCCTTCGGGTCACTTGATCGACTATAGCCTGCACACTTTCCTTTTCACCATCGTCCGACCACGTCCATTCCTGGCGCGCCAGCTTACCGTCAACCAAAGATGTGCTTCTCACACGTAAGTGTGACGTCTCTGTAACAGCGAACAACAACTCAAACTCCTCGCTGCTTCGGTTACGGATGACGTTGCCCTGGATACTCCGCGTCCATGGAGATGAAAGGTTGGAAAGGTAGTGCTCTACGAGCAGACGCGTGGCGGCGGTGCCGAGATAATCGGACAAAGCGTTGGGGTCGGGGTATCCTTCTTTGTAGGGGGCGCAAGTAGATGATAGTGGCGAATTGGGCGGTAAGATCACAGTGTAATGGGTCGCTGTGACAGGAACTTGAAATGTGCGGCCACGAACAGTGCAGGTGATGTTGGGGAGGATGGTAAGTTTTATGTTGAATTCAATATGGTTCAGCATATTCTTGATCATGGCCTGCGAAGACGCGAGTTGGTTAGGTCCTTGATTTAAGGTGTCTGAATCTGAGGGGGACATTTTGGGGGTGCTGAGAACGAAATTAGAGAGAATTCCAGCTCGCTGTAGCGACTTGACAAGGTCGCCAACATGCTGGGTAACAATCCTGACGTTACTAAAATGCATGAGACGGGCGATGATAGGGCGAAGAAGGGCATGTGTTTGCTGGCCTCGAGATCGTGGGATATGAGGAGGCATAGGGCGTGTCCTTAGCAGTTCGTTCTGTCTGTGGGCATAACCCAGGAGAATGTGTAAAGATAGCGATATCGCCTCAGCGATGTGGTTGTCTGGAAGGCCATCGTTTGACGAAGCATAAGTGCCGAGTGGTACCAACTCAAGGATGATTCTTGACTTGGACCCTGGATCAATGTCGCAGGTAAGCCGGGAGCCAGCTGGCTTAACATCATATGCTGCCAGGGTACGGGCTTCTCGCGTAAGCTCATGCCAAAGCTCTTGTGAGAAGATGGTGTTTCGAGCTTCAAGGACATGCTCTTCAAGGGGGGCATCGAGAGCTGTCTCGGCTGGTAAAGCAGAGCGACCAGCAATTTTACCGTCCCTCTCGAACGTCACCACGACTCTCTCCGAAACTCCTCCCAGTTTGCCGCAGTCAAGCTGGACTGTCCCGTCGGCACCTCTCCTCATGGGTGCAAGGCTATTTCTGTACTCAGGTGCGGCTATCGAGCGCGTTAGTAACCCGCGGCCGGTATTTATGGTGGAGACTTACCTTCCGAAAAGCCAAACCGAACACCCAGTGTGTGCCTCTCCATGGGAACCCTAGTTATAGACCACCCCGACTTTTGGACGGCGACGATATCCTCCCAGTACTTTCCCTCGGCTGTGATTTGCTTTTGGAGGACGGAGCTCGCAGCTTCGGCAGCGTCGCGTACCTTGTTGGTTTGCATCAACGTGAAGCCAAGTGCTATATTCTCCTGCTCTTGTGCCTTGGCTAGGGTAATGGGCGAGTTGTCGAGCTTATCAGCGCCTATCGTACCGATTCCCACCATGTCTCGTAGGCCTTGGGAGAGGGTAACGCCGGCTTGTGTAGGGTTCTGCTTCGAAATGAGGAGGGAGAGGAAGTCGAGGGTAAGAAGGGCCGTATTTCCTGCGATGCTGAAAGCTGTTAGCTTCGACAGCAAATTGAGATCAATGATCCAATTCTCCTGGACAGAAAGGGTTTCCCATACTCAAGGTTCTTGAACATCTCCATGCGCACTTCTTGGGGATCTCTGGTCGCATCCTGATCCTCTTCGTCGTCGGCTTCGTCGGCTTCGTCCATATCCACGTCCTTCTCTTGGGAGTCTCCGTTTGTCGCATTCTTTTGAGCAATCTCCTCCCGGAGTTTAGCTTCTGATAGAGCTCGGAAGCCACCCGGTTGCGCGTTAACGCGCGCAATGAATTCGGCGATGTTTCGAGGTTTGCGATCGGCGACGGGAGGCGGTCGTAGGGACAGCGGTTGGCTCTCGCCGCCTGGTGTCATGATGGCTCGGTCTGTGGGTGTTCGCTAGGTGTTTCGTTTTCTAGTGCTCAGGGAGGTTTTCAGGCGTACCGCGACTCGGGCAATTGAGCTTGATTTCCTTTATTTTCTTTGTTTGTGGATGCAGTCAAGTTTTGATGATGTTGTTGCTCTAAAGTTTGGGTCGTACATTAGCTCCCGTCAAGGCCCATAACCGCGGGGATCTAGCCATCTATCTATCAGCTCAGGCCCACCCATGGAAGCTCTTTTTATACTAAGGCCTCAGGGTATCAGAAGAATGACCGCTGGAAGCAAACAAGACGAAATTAGTATGTCACTTTTGCTCCTTAAGCTATAGTTCTTAGACTACTTATTTTTATACTCTAAGTCTTAGGCGGCCAACTTTTCTGTCACCTTTGTATATATTCGATTTTGTTTCATTCGTGAGAAATGTAAAGATTGAACAATGTCTTACTTTCGTCCTATTCTATTTGTATATAACTCCTACTCTTCTAGAAAACCATCAACCGTGTAAACAAATATGCCATACCTCAAATCTACCATATCCATTTCGCCGTTACAATGCTTCATACCTAGTTCTAATTATCAATATCAAGTTACTCATCCTGAACGCTACTTGCGCTACTCCATGTTTCTTCGTTTCCGCCTGTTCGTCGGTGTCCCTCTCGCTGCAACATCCTGACTCGTCTCAACTTGGACTGTGGGTTATCGGCTGTCATTGTCGGCATCAGATCGTCCTCAAGAATAGGAACTTCTCCCAAGGGGTCGAGTTGATCGATGATGTCGGAGATTTCGGTTGGCGGGACAGACTTGAAAACAGCCTGGACATCGTTGTGAGGCGATAGGGAAGTGAATTGCCACTTGGATCGCTTGCCGGCAGCACGTCTGGACTGCATCCAAAGACGGCGTCGCTCCACAAAGCTGATGAGAAGAAGAGTAGGCATGTTGAGAGTTCGAATCAGAGCCACATTCACAATATGGAAGATTCGGGCTGAGGTGGCAAGCTTCAGGGGTAGAAGCGTCATGAGAGCCAAAATATTGAAAGGGGGAGGGTAGGCAAAGATTGAGTCGCTCTTGACACCTTCAAATGTCAAGACAGCGCGTCGGAACTGAATCTCAGCGGTTTCGTCGGCCACAATCTTGGAGAAAGTGTTTGTAAGCATAGCGATAAGGATAGTGAGGAAGAGTGTGTTGCCGAGGAACGCAAAGGCAATCATGAGTGCAGGACCGATGATAATGTGGAAACGCACTGACTCCTCGATTCCTTCACCATCAAGACCGAACCAGATCCAAAGCATCCACTTGCCCACGACATACCAACTGAACTCCTCATCGCCATCGTTGCTAGCACTAACAAGCCACTGCAAAGCAAGCAGAAAGCCAGTGAAACACCAAGTAGCGAGAAACGTCAACATGGTAAAGTCCTTCATCATGGCGTGAACTGAGATGAAGACCAAGTTGTTAGGTAGCAGGTTGAAAGCGACTCGAGTCAACATAACAGGCGCTGCAATACACAATATCGGTAATCCGTAGCCGGAGTGAAGTTGATCGAGCAGAAAATCGTAGATGCGGAGAATGAAATAGGCTCCAAAGATAGAACCGAATGTAATATCCAAAAAGGCCCATAGATTTTGGGCGTGAACTGCCCAGCCGTGTTCAATAATGGCGGCCATCTTCTCAAGGAGCCAGCCGAATGTGTAGATACAAAAGGCAAACTCCCACATGTTGACCTCAGAGTGGCGAGAGACCATGGTCATGACATACAACATCAGAAGAATGATAAAATGGACAAGTTCGATCAGATTTCGGTTGCGAGGGACGATGAGACGATGGTGATTAAGCAGGGGTGCGGTTCGAGGATCGTAAAGTGAGATAGGTCGTCGTTTGTAGTAATCTGGAAGAAAATCCATAAACGACAGCGGCGTGTAGATAATCTGGCCATTATGAACGGCGTCAACAGCTCGCTGACAGGCCGCGGAGCTGATGAAGAACTTGCTTTCCGAGACGATTGCTAACTCAAGTGCTGTAAGCTTTCTCTCAGACCCAGGGCTATCTTGAGAAGCTCCGGGCCACTGAGGGCGGTTAGCTGGCCGCTCCATATGACTAGGCGCCCCCTGGAATGGATCGAACCCCTCGACGAGGATATGGGATAGCAGCAAGAGACCTTGAGGTCCTGGGTTATCTTCATGGAAACGACGGAGGACTCGACTGGCAAGTAGCTCACACAAGATCGCACGAGCTTGGTTAACACTTTGATGAACTTCTGCTGATTGGTCTCTTAAGAAAGAGACGCGGTTTGCCAATAGACAGTAGACTAAAGAGCGGTAAGTCTGGGAGAATTGGATGAGAGATTCTGCCTGGCGAACTCACCAACCGAGATATCGTCTGGGTTATAAAGTCTTTCAACCAATGGTCTTACAACAAGAGCGTTCATCTTTGGATCTCTGAAGTGTTCCATGGTGTAAGGGTCATCTTTGTACGTTGTTAGCTACAATATTCATGATAGTCCAAGGGATGAGACTTACCGATACTCGCAAGGACTAAACGCCGGACTCTACACTCAAGAAATGTTAGCACACTGATATCTCACACCAGAGAGGACAGTTTCCGAGGTGGGCTTATACAACGGCTCACCATGGAGACTGAACAAGCTCTTGTGGCTTCGCAGGGATTGGGTCAAGGTTACCGGTGAATTGTCATGTACACGGGAAGCTCAGAAGTCGTCAAGTTAAGCGTCGATCTGTTCCCCTCATCGAGGATTCCCTTTGATTCAGCATCTCCATCCTCTGCCAAGCCGAGGAAGCCGTCATCTTCATCATCGTCGACGGGTTTGAGCCAGTCGTTGGAGCGCTCAGTGCTTCTGCGAACCACCATAATGAGATGAGCTGTGCGACAGTCTTTTAGGTTTATATGTCAAATATGAGATGTTGAAGAAGGAATTGAACACCAGATTCCAGTCTCCAGCAAACACAAGAAACAGAAACACGAGGCGAGACGCTCGGGTTTTAGCTTTTAGTTCTTCGTCAAGTGAAGCGGAAGCCCCATTTCCGATGTAATTTTGGGTCATTCTGCCCCTGAGAGCTCCCATTCCAACATTATGGCGACCAATGAACGGCTTTAAATCGCTCAATTGACCCGCCTTTAGGTACGCGTGTCTTGTAGGCGAAATACTGAGTCACTAAAGTATTGATAAAGTAGGCGAGTGGCTTTTTATTTACGACATTCTTTAATTAGTGTTTTCTGTGCTGCATTGTAATTAAGCGCATTTGTAATCAATGCCTATGATGCTTCCATTGCGGTGACAATGCAATGGATATTGATGCAAGATAGATTGCCCTGCGATAAACGGGCTCAGTTGCATGAGACAAGCCAGTCCTTATTGGAAGATTGTGGCGGCAGTAGTCACAACCTTAGGTAGTCTAATACCCCTGAATCACAAAAGTTTTGTTGACAGATCTGCAAAGACGCTAAAAACAGGGTCCAGGAAGTAATAAGCAATGAAGAACATATGCAATATTTCTTGACCACAATCTATCGCATACCTTGACAGATCAAAGGGCAGGATTGGCAGAACGAATGAATGAATCTCACTTATCTTGATCCAAATCTCTCTCATGAGCGGATAGTTTCACCCTCAAGTTACATCAAAGCCTCCTTAGCTTAAAGAGGCTTTCCATTATTGAAACGAAGCTCACTATAACTAAATTGTCTCATGGAAGAATCAAAATTAAGAACAAAGCCTTATGATCAGACTCTCCGTCTTGTATCATGGCTCTCACCACATGGCTTTTGTTTGCTATGACACTTTGAAGGTAGGACCATGGATTACTTCAGGTTGTTGGTATCTTTTTGGTTTCATCATGGGGTCTTTAAATTCATGGCTCAGCTTTGTTTCTACTTTGTTACGTCAACTTTTAAGGCCCTTTAGTATCGTCAATTAACAGAAGCACTAAGTGGTTGTACAATTTTGTTAGTCAGCGGGCCTCTTGTCACTCAACCATCCTGACAGGCATCGTGAAGTTACACTATAGACGCTTATTGACTCAAGACAGGCAGGGGTTTCAAGCAATGTAGACTATTCGGCAACCTTCTTATCACAAAAACAGACATCGTCTGGCCTGCCCCTCTTCACCAGCAACACCTGACCACAGCCCAGTCTTGGCTGTGAGCAAGCTTAAATATGGGGTAACCTAATGAATGCTTGGCTTTTCTAATGGTGGCGCCCATATGCACGCAAAATTACACGCCAAGAAGACCTAGAGAGGCTATGTTTGGACAAAGTCAAGGCCTGAGGGATACAGACCAACAAGATTGGTTCATAATGCTGTTTGACCGAGAAGAACAAGGGCATGCGGGTATCCATCCTGTCATTAACACATGCCACTTGAACGAACGTCTTGTAGTCTGCATCACCTCGGCTGGTCAGGGCAAAGTAACGCAACGCAGCTGATTGACTGGCGTCAGATCCAATCTGACAAGCACCCACCCACGACCACAACCTTCCTTGAAGAGTCCGGGGAGCCATGGCGGGGGATGGCATCCGGAGGTTTTGGTGGTGGATCCGATGATATGCGTCTTGATGAATCTGGCATGAATAAAATTTGGTTAAAGTGGTCTACAATCAAGTTCAAGTGAGGTGGCTGGTTGACAAAGAGCTCCAGATTAGAGTATCGGAGTTGGAGATATGTTGATAACGGCGACAGGTAATATTACCTACCTTGAGAAATATCTCACATTGAAGAATACCACTTTCTTCGTTAATTATGGCTATAGATACATGATGTACAGTAGTTGTTGTACATCCATGCTATAGACCCTGGACCAAGTTACTGCATCGGCTATGAGCTGCTTGTTTCCTCACTACCACAGTATCACTACTAAGCCCAGGTAGGCGCTAATTTCTGGACGCGCTCAGATAATTTTGGAGTCTAGAGTAATTAAGTGTGAAGTATGGCATTATAAGAGAGTCAAGGCACGATAGGGTAGCTGGGTAGCCATAGATCCTGACAGAAAAGTAGATGCACGGTGCTCACTAAGATAGATTAGTATAGATATCCGTAGTCTATTATTTCAAACCTCGATAGTTTTGTCCTGCTCCTGATCAACAAGTATAGAAACCACAACGTAGCTGCGCATCGGTAGCTAATAAGGTGCTGACAACTGCTAACTTGCATCAGTTAATATATACTTAGCAGTACCTTGGCTCATAGGTAGAGACCAATATCCGAATGGGTACGGTCTCCCTTCAAGGAATGAAGACGAGGGGCTCGAGGGCACACACACCAACCAGCCTTAACGGCCAAGCCTCAGCGAGGGTTTTAAGATCCGGTGATACAACAACCTAAGACCGAGCAGACCCTCCTAGGATACCCTAACCCAGTCTCGCTTGTATGGTGACAATACATGGTGGGTAGATCTGATTTTTTGCTAGTGACGTTGAGCAATCAATGCACCAGCCGAAGCTAAAGAATACTGCCTTCTGCCTTGCCTCATTGCTCATGATGACGACCACTTGCTGCCTTGTTGAGAGTCTTGTGTTGTCCTGTCTCTCCCTGGTTGAATGTACGTGGTAGGTCGCAAACCTACGCCCAAGCAAATTTGGAGGCTCCATTCGTGACGCAATGAGTAACCGACTTGCTGCTTCCCCAGTGGGCTTGGCGCCTGAGCACTTCCTTGTATAGCTACGTCGAAAGACGCCCCGAGCTAATCTTAAAAAGGCTTAGGTGGTCTTTCAATCCTTAGTCGTACCTGAGCGTACCTTTTTTTCCGTTGCACAGGGAAATTGCTATGAAACTCTCCTAGCAAAACGATAAGTTCATGGTACGAAACTTGAACCCTACTTTCACATGAATTGCAATTTACTAAAAGATTTTCTCAAGGATCATAAGGTATCCCTGAGATTACTAAAGATGTCGATCCAGGGCTGTAGCTATAGACAACTGAATTATGTTTATGTGGAGCTTGTAGCTGGTCCAGTTATTGCTGCAACTTTGTAACTTCTTATCTGGTGTAAACAAGAGCGTCTTTATCCATTTTACTCGTCTGTCAAGAGGGGCTCAAGCTCTGGTGATGATGTAGGTATATCTGTGCCTATCATAAACAATATTGTTATGCCCTGGCTTCTCATCGCTACACCAAGTAGGAAGTAGGAAGCTCATTCATCTCAGGTTTACCTACCTATTCAAAGTGACTCGGAAGATATAGGTGCAGGGCCAGGGACTATACTGAAGTGGCTATCGATTAGGGAGAATTAGAACTTTAGCATATATCCATTAATTAACTACCTAGGTAGATGAATCGATCTGTTTAATTAGCCTCAAGATCAGTACTTCAACTTATGTTGTACTTACTGCCGGTGTAAAATCGGAAACAGATACAATCCTACCCTTGCGGTCTATAGGTACCTCGGAGTACTTTGAGCAACATGCTGGCGCTCCACCTTCCAGTTGGCCCGGGCTTTTGCGGTACTGCTTTGGTGTGCCGTGCCGTGCCTTTCCTGCGGGCAGTGGGCAGTAGCTCCAACCTACCTAGCTTAGGTTTGGTTGAGGTGCTCTCTCGCAGTTGCTTCTATGCCAATTGATATTCTCCACGCCCACGCCTGCGCCGCGCTTTCTCTGTCTCCTACGTCGTGTCCGTGGCTTTACTTCCCGTCCCTTCCTCGCATTAATTGCACCGGCCTCCCCCTTCATCCTTCTTCCCTTTTTCTCCTTTCACTTCGCGATAACCTCGTCCCCCACTGTCGTCATCGCAGACCATTCTGTGAAGTTATTTTGCTTCACCCTCACCTGCATCCTCATCTTCACTCTCATCTGCACGGTGCTCATCACCAGCTTCCTCATACACATACACACACACATACACCCTCCTACGTAAACTCCCGCGCAGTCAACATGGCGGACTGGAAGTCGGGCATCATGCCGCTGTACCAAGTGCACAAGGCTCCTTTCACCATCGAGGCTCCTGGCTACGAGAAGATTCCTGGCGAAACCATTCCTCGACGTCATCCCAAGGCCAAGGACGGTCTCGTCAACTATCCTGCCCCCGATGCCAGGACTGTCTTCCAGATTGTCGAGCGTAGTGCTCGACTCTACCCAAACCACCACGCTGTCGGTGCTCGCAAGTTGGTCGAGATGCACAAGGAGAAGAAGAAGATCAAGAAGAACGTCGATGGCGAGGTCCAGGAAGTCGAGAAGGAGTGGTCATACTTTGAATTGAGTGGCTACGAATACCTAACTTACAAGCAGTATCTCGAGCGCGTTCTACAGATTGGTTCCGGTCTAAGGAAAGTCGGCTTGACCAGCGAGGACAAGCTTCACGTTTTCGGCACTACCAGGTATGTTTAGATCAGATTGCCTATTGTGATTATCTCTAACTTTGACATGTAGCATCGGCTGGATTTCCGCCTCTCACGCTGCTGCCTCTCAATCCATCTCGATCGTCACAGCATATGATACACTCGGCCCCAGCGGCGTCGAGCACTCTCTTGTGCAAACCAACTGCGCCGCCATGTACGTCGATTCACAGCTTCTCAAGACCGCTTCAGAACCCATCAAGAAGTCGTCAGTCAAGATCGTTATCGTCAACGACGCAACCATCTTTTCCAAGGAAGGCGAGCTCGAAAAGTTCAAGGCAGATCACCCCGACCTGAAGGTCATTACCTTGGAAGAACTCCGAAAGCTTGGTGAAGAGAACCCCGTCGAGCCCAACCCGGCTAAACCAGAAGACCTTTACTGCGTCATGTACACTTCTGGTTCAACGGGTCTCCCCAAGGGCGCTTGCATCACCCACGAGGGTCTCGTCGCTGGCAGTATGTTGACTTCCTACTTTGATGCACTCATTTGACTAATTCATTCCCCATCAGTTACCAGCTTGTACACCTGTGTCGAAGAATGCGTAAGCGACAAGGAGTGCATTCTTGCCTACCTCCCCCTCGCCCATATCTTCGAAATGGCCCTCGAAAACCTGGTTATGTACATTGGCGGAACGCTCGGATACGGTAACCCTCGAACACTGTCGGATGCCTCGATGAAGAACTGCGCTGGTGATATGCGCGAGTTCAAGCCCACTGTCATGGTCGGTGTTCCTCAAATCTGGGAAACTGTCAGGAAGGGTATCACCTCCAAGTTGGAGGCTGCCAGCCCTCTTCTCAAGAACCTGTTCTGGGGCGCCTATAACTGGAAGGCGTTTGCTTCTAAGAACAAGCTGCCATTGGCTGGCTTGTTCGATAGCCTTGTGTTTGGCAAGGTCCGCGAATTGACGGGTGGTCGCATGCGCTTCACTATGAATGGCGCCAGTGGTATTTCTGACGGCACAAAGAATTTTATCTCGCTGGTCGTTGCCCCTATGTTGGCCGGTTATGGCCTCACTGAAACCTGCGCCAATGGTTCACTGGGCTGCCCACTTGAGTTCTCTCCCGACGCCATTGGTCCTACTCCTTGTGCATGTGATGTCAAGCTCGTTGCGCTCCCCGATCTGGGCTACTCCACTGAGGCCAAGGTCCCTCAGGGCGAGATCTGGATCAGGGGTCTGCCTGTTATGACCAAGTACTGGAACGACCCTGAGGAGACGGAGAAGGCTCTCACTCCTGATGGTTGGTTCAAGACTGGTGATATTGGAGAGTTCAATGAGCAAGGTCATCTCCGAGTCTTTGACCGTGTCAAGAATCTTGTCAAGATGCAAGGTGGCGAGTACATCGCTCTTGAGAAGCTTGAGTCCGTGTATCGTGGTGTGCAGTCGGTAGGCAACGTCATGGTTCACGCTGACCCCGAGCACTCACGACCGATCGCTGTTATTATGCCCAACGAAAAGGTTGTGCAAGAGAAGGCTAAGGAGCTAGGCATTGATGAGCACAACCTCCACACCCTCCACACTAACCCCAAGATGGTGAGTTTTGTTCTCAAGGATCTTCAGGGTGCTGCAAAGCGTGCTGGTTTGAGCAGTCTGGAGACTGTTACTGGTGTCTTGATTACAGACGAGGAATGGACCTCAGACAACGTAAGAACACCCCTCTGCTTTCTAGCCACTCATAGACGTGTTACTAACTCATCTCAGGGACTTCTCACTGCCACCCAGAAGCTTAACCGACGAAAGATCACCGAGCACTTCAAGAAGGACATTTCTGCCACGCTCGAGCGCTCGTAGATAACGACAGAATCGGATATGCAACGAAATTGTGGAACATCATGTTTTGAAGTTGAGACGATGAATACCAGGATCGAAAGAGAGACGAGAGAGTGTATCGACTTTTAGTTTGATTTTGTTTTTAGTGTCTAATGTATTGTCGTGGCGTTGGCTCCAAGATATCTCAAAGGGAAATTTTGTAACGACACTGGAACTAGGCTCCAGGTCATATTGTGCTTGTTCCCAATACCCTGCTCTATTACGTATCTCAAAGCTGGTTTTGATATGAGCCGATAATATTTCAATTCTGCATTACATGAAGTTGCCAACTCAGATCAACTGGTTAAAGGGACGCAGTCACGATGACTGCAACGCCACAGCGGCACTACCTAACCAATCGACCTACTTAGTAGTGTTGATGGTGTTTCATGAGTACCTAGCTACTTCACGTTCGCGAGAGACCCGAGTTGAGCATGACCATAACAGTCAGTTGAAACAAAACAAGTGTCGTTGGTATATATATGAACATATCAAGGCTGCCCCCAATAAAGAGATTCCCCGTGCACCGAGCCATGGTTGATTGAAAATGTATGACGCCCCAAGTAGATATACTGAAAGATTCACGCCACCCACTCCGTACAATGCCCTGTGATACCAGCTTGCTAGATACAATGCACGTGTGCCGAAAGGCGACCGAGAACAACTTTCCACCTACCCTAGCAAAGTGCTATGGCCAAAAAATCATAACATTTGCGCTAGAAAGCAAAAGACGGCCGTTAAAAGGGGTGTGTGCTTAGATGGGTATTTGAGAGCTCCCAATATTGGGGCGCTCACAGGGCACAAGCAACACTTTACCTGCACAAAGTGGGAAACATGAGACGATACCATGATTGAATTCGTCCCTTGGTCTCCTTGGCCGTTTCGAGAACACGTTGTGAAAATATACGGAGAAACAGGGTACTCGACGGAATACCCACATAGGCAAGACGAGCTTTGTTAGAGATGTGGTGGGCTCAGCGCATGCCCTTGCGGCGGAAGAAGACCAAATAGGGGACTTTATCTCGACCAGACTTGAAAACCTCTTCCTGAACATCATCACGATCTCCACTTCCGATGCGAACCTTTGTCACACGGGTATCGTTACAGCAGTACCAAGCATACGGATCGTGAGATGTGTAGTCGCGCACATATGCCAAATAATGCCCGTTATTAATTTGACTGCCGGTGTGAATAATGACTGCATAAGCCTCGTAGCGGAAGGGTCCTGTAAAGGCTGGGTCCATGGGATCGGTGCCGGATGAAGACTCGCGAGCACCTCGAGGCAGGAAGTAGCGGGTGAAGTCAGTGTCGTTGAAGTCCCATGTGATAGGCGCAGTAGATTTGCGCGTATCTCTTGTGGCTGGTTGATAGTTGAAGCGGCGAAATGCGACGCAGAGTAGTGTGGGAAAGCGAGCAAATGAGAGACTCTGTTGAGCCTGAGTAGGGCGGCAGCAACGGGCGCAAGCAAAGTCGTCAATAGGACTGCTTGAGGCATACTCATCGAAAGCCTGCTCAAGAGTCATACCACGACCCATGCCTACCGTGACGGTGATAAGGTCGAAGGTGGTATACATATAAGTACGTGTGCTGCATTCGAGGCACTCAACAGTTGATAATTCAAGACCACGCCAGAAACGGTCAACGATAGATTGGTTGTATTCGAGGTGGTTGTTCCAGAATTGCATAGCAGCTTTCAGTAGTGTTTGGCGAGAGGTGTCCGGCTGCGGGATATTGCCCTGTCTGTCTCGACGTATGTTGGTCTCATCGTGGAGGTGTGTCAGAATGAAACTCATAAACTCCTGAGCGTCTTGTTGTTGGGATCCACCGAACTGCTCGATGCTCCGACTTTGTTCGCATAGATGCCGCGAGTAGTCCTGTGGCATAGTCAGCTTCGTTCTTGTTTCTTGTCATTCCTTAGCTTACCATGAGTGTTTGAGCCTTCATAACCTGGAACTTGCCCGAGTTCATCCAGTGGAACAGGTTCGAGATAATGCGAATCATGAGTTGAGGATGATCAATCTTTTCATCTTGTTTCCTCGGTGCCTTGTATTTGGCGGCCCATTCCGAATTTGCCAGCATCTTGCCGAAATCGGGTGAAGCAAGAAGACTCTGAAGTGTGCTGTTTGCATAGCACCAGTTATGGGGATTGTTAAGCCCTGTATAGAATCTGTTTGAATCACCCGTCGACTGGTGCTCCAAGGATTTCATGGTCGGTACTCTTGATGGTCGTGCTGTTACAACCGTGTTGTTGTTTCCGTAAAGCTCATTTTCATCACGCCCCTCAGTGAGGCCACTGTAGCTACGACGTGGAAGAGCGGGCGCTGGTCTTGTAGGCGGCGAAGGCAGGTCTGTATATAGATCTACCTTGTGGGATAGCCCGTAAACTGCTCGGTTTTGCGGCTTTTCCTCCGGGGAAACCATCGACTCCTGTTCCACGGACACTGGTGGGAACCTTCTCAGAAAGTCTTCAGTAGTGCGAGTAAAATTTGGCGACGATGCAGTTTGCATATCATCATCATGCTTGAGCGTTTCTTGCCAGACCTTGACTTCGTCCGGTTTGAGAGGTTTGACGATATATTTGGACCTCACCCGTTCGATACCTGATTGTCGGTTTCGATTTCGATCAAGTTGCCCTGATCTGCTCACAGCTGAAGTAGTTGACCCTAGTGACGCCTGTCCCATCAGATCAATCCATGCATCTAGACCTCCTTTAAGCAACTTTGGCGTGTTCTTGAGTTCTTTCATATAGTTGAAATGGACCAGGGCGTGGTGAAGAGAGATGATCGCCATATCTTCCTGATTTCGTGGTTGTTGAGGAATATCTTGAGAGTCTTGGTCGTAGAGAACTACTAGATCGTAGATATTACGCTGCTCAAAAAGAGACTGCTCCTGGTTGGGTGACAGAATCAAACTTTCAGAGATATCGTCTGCAGAGGGGTTGTGTCTGAGTAAGATACTGGGCTCAATACATATTGTTGACGATGACATGATGTGGCCATCGTTGAAATCATCACGCATTCGAACATCTATTATCAGAATACTGCCTTTGGCTTTCATGGCCTGGTACAACTCTTCGGGGGAGATGGTATGCCCATCAGGAATCTTGATAGAGCTCGTCAGATTGCTTGGAGGGGCGGGAGGGATAGAGTTGTTGGAATAGCTTTGCGTCGGGGCGAAATAGTCAGGTTGTGACTGTGATGAGGCGTTAGGCGTTCCAGGGCCTGAAGCTGTCGATGCCGTACGATACAAGCTACGTGGTGTATTTGATGGTGGTCTTGTTACTTCTCCTGAAATGCTTCCACGAGCAGGGCTGTAGATTGCATCGGGCATTTTTGGTAGAGTTGGCACACTTGTGTCGATACCAACCTTGGGAGGCCGAGGAGGAGGCATCTCTCGAGGGCCCATTGGTTTTGGAAGTGTTATTTGGTGCGTCTTTATACGAGGGTCTTGCCCAGGTGACGCTTGCGGGCCTCTTAGGTTGGCGAATCTGGCAGCAAGGTCTTGATTTACTGGCCTAGTTTCCTTTGGTGCCCCGGGTTTAATGGCGTTCCCATGTAGAGATTGGGGCTTTGGTTGAATTGCTGGTTTTGATCGAGCGGGAGAACCATTGGTGACGGCCCCGTTAAAGCGAGGTTTTGACGGCGACATGGTCCCATCCGCTGCCAACCCTGACGGGGTCTGGGGCCGACTCCCCCCCTGCGACGAGTTCGACCGGACTGTCCGTGGCTGTACACCTGATCGTTTGTTGTCTGCGATAATATCTTGCTTAATCTTAGCATAGATGGGATCCTGCTGGCTAATCTTGGCGAGCAGGTTCGCATGAGCCCTCCTAAAGTCCGCATGGCTGGCCCTAAGATCATGATAGTCTGGGTGCTTGGGGAGGGTTTGTATTGAGATGATGGAGGCTCGTATATATTCGTTCAGAGCAATGGCCGGTCTGCGAAACTCTCGAGACATCTCGGCTTGTCGAAAGGCCGTCTCGGCCATCTCGAGAAGCTTCCGGGCCGACGTATTAGGGCCTAGGTTTTGAGGAGGAGCAATAACATCGTCGATATGCGGAAATGAAGCCTTCGAGGGAGAGTCGCCCCCTCTATGGCCACCCGGTATCGAGCCATGACTGAATGCGCCTGAGTTTCCTAGAGAGTGCGATCCTGCTGTGGCTACGCTGCTTGCCCGCGAATGGCCTAGAGAAGCCATGATGGCTTACTCCCCCGGAGCGATTAATACTATAAGAACTCAGTCGAAGGGGTCGAGTTCGTAAATTGGACGTAGTCTCGGAGTCAAATCGTGGAAAAGAGGTTCGAGGTTGGGGTTGCAAGGTATATCTCGACAGCGACGCAACCTTGAGTGGCGGAGTATTAAGTAAGTGTCAACGTCTTGGCCTAGATTAGAAAGCGTGAACGTGCAGCATAAGTCGAGAAGCCATTACACAAAGAAACGCGACAAAGAAAGAGTTCTTTAGAAAACATCACCAAGGCGATGGAGGAGGGATATTCGAATCGCCTCGGAACAATGAAGTTGGTATAAAGGAGCCGCCTATGTCTATGGGCGAGTTGAATGTCCAGGTGCCATGAGGTGAGGTGTCGGCACCTAGGTAGGTATCTGTGGGGGAGGGTACCTAGGTACCTACCAAGAAAGTCGGGCAGGGTCATCGGGTACCTTTGAGAGCTGGACCCGCCGCAAGGACACCTAAAGTATCTGTCGTTTACCTCTTTTTAGTACCCCTCATGGGAGTTCTTTGTTCACCCAGCGCATGAGCCACCTCGAGTGTACTATGGAAACCCATACCTAGGTACCTACCTAGGTAATGACCCAAGTATGGAGAGGACATAGGTACCTAGCTACGCCACAAATGAAAACCTACCTACCCTCCAGCTTCGTCATTTGTGACCGTGCCCCTGCCCGCGCTGACGAAAGGCCCTACGAGTATTTGCTCTTCAGTGGGGTCTAGGCTTCCTCGAAGTGAACTGCTGTGGAATCAATGTCCGCTCTCGTCCAATCCGCGTCGGTTGAGCTAGCTCTATGAGGGACCATTCTACGTAAGGCACCTGAACAGAGGCCGGGGTTCGTGATAGCCTGAACCAAGCTAGATGCTGAACCTCCATCAGTCATCAACAACCTCATCATATCGCATCGCATTGCATACCAGCCGCTCCGCCGTCACTTCCTGACATTCTGTATTGTCAAATCGAGAACCAGGTTGCTCTAGTACTAGTCGACTTTGTTTCCTCAGCGTACATCTCCCTTGCTTATTGTCGGTGTCGAATTCAAGATGATGAGTTGGTGGTCCTCGTCCGCCAACACAGCCTTGGATGAGCAGGTCGAGAAGGCCACGAGCAGCAGCCTGTACGTCATTATTCAGCTTCCAACATAATATCACCCACTAACCTGGATTATCAGTGAAGATATTGCTCTTAACCTCGAGATTTCCGATGTCATTAGATCCAAGACGGTCGCGCCCAAAGAGGCGATGCGCTCCCTCAAGAAGCGCATCGGCAACAAGAATCCCAACACCCAACTGAGCGCTTTAAACGTACAGCTTCCACCATGTCAATAATGATCCATTCAAGCTGACTTTTTATCAGCTTACCGATACTTGTGTTAAAAATGGCGGATCGCACTTCCTTGCCGAAGTCGCATCACGAGAGTTTATGGACAACCTCGTATCGCTTCTCCAAGCAGTCGGTGGTGCTGCTGTTAACGCTGACGTCAAATCAAAAATCCTCGAACTTATACAATCCTGGGCAGGTGCCACTGAGGGGCGATATGAACTTTCATACATTGGCGAGGTGTACCGCACCTTGGAGCGCGACGGATATCAATTCCCTCCCAAGACATCAGTGGCTAGCAGCATGATTGACAGTAGCGCGGTAAGCATAACTACCAAAGACCACCTTGACAACCAGCTAACAGTGTCTTAGCCACCTGAATGGACCGATTCCGACGTGTGTATGAGATGCCGAACGCCCTTCACATTCACAAACCGAAAGCATCATTGCCGAAACTGCGGCAACTGTTTCGATCAGCAATGTTCTGCCAAGGTGGTTGCGCTCCCCCATCTCGGCATCATGGCACCTGTGCGAGTCGACGATGGATGCTATGCGAAACTTACCAACAAGGGTCATAAACTCCCCAATCCGTCGCTCGATCGATCACCGACATACCCTCATAAGACGCGCAGCACTTCCGCTATGCAGCCCCGGAACGCTCGAGTTGACGATGGTTTTGATGAGGATTTGAAAAAAGCATTAGCAATGAGCTTGGAGGAAGTCAAAACCCATTCCCACGGCTTTTCTGGGCCTGTTCAAGCTACCCATGCAACCGATGGCCATGCTTCGGCAGCTAAACAAGCAGAGGACGACGACGATGACCTTAAGGCCGCTATTGCTGCGTCCTTGGCCGATATGGAAGAGCAGAAAAAGAGGCACGCTACAGCGCTTAAGGAGCAAACTTCTAGCTCTGTTAATACGTCTTCCCCCGCCAACTTTGTTCTCCCTAAGAACGATTACGAATTAACTCCCGTGGAAGCGGAAAATATCAACTTGTTTGCAACATTGGTGGATCGCCTTCAGACCCAGCCCCCAGGAACTATTCTTCGCGAACCTCAGATTCAGGAGCTCTATGACAGCATCGGTACATTGAGACCCAAGCTCGCCAGAACGTACGGAGAGACCATGAGCAAGCATGGTGAGTAAACCATCCCTCACAAGCGCCAATAGCTAACACAAGCACAGACACACTCCTTGATCTCCATGCCAAGCTTTCAACTGTCGTTCGGTATTACGACCGTATGCTGGAAGATCGACTTTCTAAGGCATACAGCCAGCAGAATCTCGGCGGATACAACCTACCTCCAACTCGCCAGCCGGCTGGCCCCTACCCTTCTATTTCTTCTCAAATTCCCAGCAATCCTAGTGTTGCAGAAAGCTTTTACACTGGGCAACAACAACCTAGTTACCAGGCTTCTCCTCAACGCCAACATTACCAACAACCACCGCATGCGACGCCTCAGCCTCAGTATCCTCCATATGGATCTGCGCCAGAATCACAGCCCGGTCAATACCCTCCTCAACATGTCCAGGGAACTGATAGCTGGCAGAACAGGGCACCTTCAGCACCTCAAGACCAGTATCAGCAGCAGCCCCAGCAGTTATCACACGATCCAAACCAACAGGCGCAAAACGCCCAACCACCGCAGGCGCCTATCACCAACGACCCCAACGCATCTTATTATTTCACACCCCAGCAGGCCCAGCAGGCCCAGCAGGCCCAGCAGGCTCCTCTTGGGCCATCTGCTCCAGGGGCAGCACCTGACGCTCCTCAGTCCCCGTATCCTAACTTGCAATCACCATCTCAATACCCTGGAGGGCCAGTGCCTGTCCCCTCACAGCCTACCCCAGGCCAAACACCCTCTCAGCCAACCCAGGCACCTCAACAACCTGTTCAGTCCCCCCAACTGCAGCACTCCCAACCACCGCAGCCTCAACAGCCTCAGATGGGCCAGCAAGCGCCTCCCCCGCAGCAGCAAGCATACTGGCAGCCTTCTATGCCACAGCAGCATCAGCAGCCACCCGCAGCACCGCAGAACTGGGCGTATGGTGGTTACACGCAAGATTCGTTCCCCTCAGTACCACAGCAGGAACCCGCGAAACAGCCTGTAAAGGAGGAGGCCCTGATTGAGTTTTAAATTTGTACCCAGTAGTGGCCAGGGACTTGTATTCACTTACGCTTGACTGACTGCTTGTTAAGCAATGGCGTTTCAGTGGGATTATTTGCCGTAGACGATCGGAAGAATGCATTTCAGGACAGATCAGGGACATGGTTCACGATCGGATGTACTGATAGATAATGAATTTGAACTGCGATACCATTATGTTTTTTTTTTGGCGCAACGTGCAAAGGGTTCTTGTGAAACGAGTCTTTGTGGAAACAACGTGACAGAGCTTGAGGCCACCCTTGAAGCAAACACATCAGAGATGAAAACAGTCCACTGATTCAATTGCCTAGTCAGTAGCAGAAAATTTGCCCTCCTACGTCCTAGGGTACATGAATAAGTAGTCTGAACTATGGTCTAAGGAGCATAAACTGACCTAATAAGTTTCGTATCCTATGCTTCAAGCGGTCAATTTTTCTGATACCCTGAGGATTGCCTAAGAAGAGGCCAGATCAGGTACCAAACGGGCAAATGTATACAATTGCGTAGTCTTGTATGTGATTCTCGGCTTCCTAGGCAGTTGAATCGGTTTTCACTCAAATACGATTACAGTCACCAAGCCGAAGAGCATACGCAACAGGTAATCAAGGCGACCCAACAGGCTGGCCACTCTACTTTGAATAACGTACAGAGGCTAATGCATCTCAGAAAACCCCCACAGATTGCCCAATCGGTGGGTGATGGACACGCACGCCGCTCACCAAGGAGGGCAGCTCCGCTTACGCAGTTGGGTCCGGCCTCCGGGGATCATGATCATGACGCCGGCTTTGGCGGGGCCACGTCGGAGGTGTTTTGAGTCATTACATGGCAGCTGTGGTCCAAATTTTCCCTCTTATCGTACAACTTGTCGTTTGTCCATTGTGGTTCATTAAAATAAAGACCGCTTTGTCTTTATAACCTTTTTCTTCCTTTGGATTATTTTGATTACTGTTCTAGACATTATCTTTTGAGAAATCACTCAGACACATCTTACGATTTTAGAATATACATACATCATTATGGCGCCTACTATCCACCTCGTTCGTCACGCACAAGGCTTCCACAACCTCTCTATCGAGAATGAGTCGATGCAAGACCCGGACCTGACTCCCCTTGGTGAGAAGCAGTGTGCTGCTCTGCGCGAAGAGTTCCCTCACCACGATAAGCTTACCAAGCTCTTTGCTTCGCCTATGCGTCGCACGGTTTACACCTGTCTTCACGCTTTCGGCACTGATGAGCTCAAGCCAATCGTTGCCATGCCCGTTTTCCAGGAGGTATCTGCCAATCCTTGCGATACCGGATCTCCAGTTGCCAAAGTGCAGGCCGAGTTCGAGGGTATTGCTGATTACTCCCGGGTAGAGGAGACATGGACCGATAAGGGCCTCGGGAGCGAGTATGAGCCTACTGTTGAGAAGCTCACGGTCCGCGGTCTTAAAGCTAGAAGAGCTCTAAGGGACCTTGTGAGTGGTGATGAACACGTTGTTGTCGTGTCTCACGGAGGATTCCTGCATTTTTTGACTGATGACTGGTATGGTGTGCCTGAAGAAAGAGGTAAGTAACAACTGTATCTCATGCAGAGAAAGTATGGTTATCTGACATGATCTGTAGCTACTGGCTGGTCGAACTGCGAGTTTCGGTCATACCAGTTTGTTGATCCCACGGGCAAGGACGAGGATGCTGCGCTGCTTGAAACTGAGGAAAGTTGGCATCGACGTCGGGGCGATACAAAACCTCCCACTGTAACAGAATTGCGCCAAGTAAAGCCTGTTGCCCAAAAGGCCATGGCTCCTTACTTGAACCTCCAGATGCCCAACTGATCTTCGGAGACTGGACATCTATGGTATTGAGTTCACAATAGCCCACAGCACTTCTTCGATGTGGACGGAACAGTGCTATCGGTGAACATATCCTGCAGCTAGATACTTATTTCCTGTTGAAGGATCAGATCGATCCCAGTTAAAGACTTTGGATGCCGATTCGGCATTGGGTTTCTGTAGGCTTCTGGATAGTCTTTGGGTTAGCTTTAAGGTATGCCGTGCATTTCTATGTCCACGAGAAATAGTATTGGTAATGTTAGACAGACAGACATAGAGATAGAAATACAAATGATTCTGTTGGGCCGTTTTGTAGATGCCTTGTCTGATTCATTGAGCTGATGAACGAATCGTTACTTATATTTCGTGAAACCGACACCCGTCCTCAAAGCTAATTCCGTCATCAACTCAACCCACAAAAGTATTAGAATGACTCCCTGGTTCATCTAGATCCTTTCTTCCAAGAGCATCCATAGCTCCCTGAATTTCCTTCCAAGTTGTAGTGCAGATCTCAAGTACCGTAATGCCCCAACCAGATTCTGATATGGGGTCTGATCGCAACTTACATCGACAAAAGCATTTCATGTGCGATGCATGCGCCTTAAGCAGCTCTCGAGCTGCGCAATCAACTGGACTCCCTGCCTCCTAGCCTAGGAGAGCACCATTGACATAAGGCGGGCACTCCTTGAGCAGGCTTCGAAAGCGAAAGTACTGCTTCTTGTGAAAGTTCTCGCGACTCGAGTATATCACTCGAGCAAACAGTTCGAAGGTGATGTCGGGCTGATTTCGGAACATTTGTGCTTTAGCATCTAAGATTTCCTGTAGATCGAAAAACGTTTTGAAAGGCTTTAACAATAATTGGCCAGTAAATACTGAGGACGTATGAGTTTTAGTGGGCGGTGACGATCCAGATTGGGAACCGATCCAAGTTTTTTGCTCAACAGTCCGTGATTCATGCTCGGGGATTTTGCTCCTGTTTGCAGTGGAGGCTCCAATTGTTGACACAGGCTTTGGTTCCTGGCGTGTGTGTTCTCGAACTGCCTTCCAGTCTATTTCTTCTGGCAACAGGGTATATCTGATACTGGATCCTGGTATGTGTGAAGAAGAGCGCGGTGAGCAACGCTGTAGTTGCGGGTCATACTCGTCCGCCGACTGTGAGTTTCGACTCAATGTACGAAGAACACTTGATGGTGGCTGTTGAGGCTCTTGCCAAGTATCCTGTTTCAAAAGCTCCTCCAGAGCATCTTCGTCGGATTGTTTCAGATCGAACTCATCTATGTCATCCGGATGCGGTGAAGGCCCAGAGCCTCCTGTGGGGATAAGTCCAATGACACTCTCGAGACATTGATTTAACTCCAGATCATCGAAAAGGTCGTCGTCATAAGGGTCTTGGGGCTCTGGTGGAGAGGGATTGAGCGAACTCTGAGAGAATTCCACGTTGTCTGTGTTTGTCGAACGAAGGATCTCATCCAATGTGAAACTGGACCCTGGAGATTCAGTAACGCCACTGTAGGTAAGCTCTTGGATTGATTTGTCGATATTGGGCCGTTGACGTTTGGAGTTATCCACGCAAGGGTCCTGGTCCTGTGGCAAGTGACGTTTTGATGATTGCGCCAGAGGACTGGGCCTGATCGACATGTATAAGCACTGGGAAAATGAAATCATACAGCCGGGTCGATCATTTAACTCACATTAATAACTGAAGATTGTGGTTTGGTTGCATATCTACTGGAGTCAGTCCCGCTTGTGAGAGAAACGGTGTAACGTCATTGGATTTATGTGCCAAAGCGTTGTGTCATAGCCATGTCCACAGGTGGATTGCTGAAATGTGGGCTGAATAGATATAACGATTCTCACAGGCCACAGCCTCTAGAGTGACGTTGTGAAGTGACGTTTTTTGCATAGAAGAATAAAGGGTCCAGGTGTTGGTTTTTCTCGAATCTCGATGCAATTGTGATCGCCAAATACGTTCATCGTTAAGGCATCGCGCTTGCCTTTACAGTACTGTCAGCCACATCCACTGCGACTCTCGCAACGCACTTGCCACGGATGTGACGTGAACCGCCGCTTTTCAAAACCGGTTTAATCCCATGCGGACGACTTGGTCCGAAGGAAGGAACAGAGAGAGCAGAAGCAATTAGAAATTGCGGACCCGGGCCACAGGGTAGACGCAGTGAAAAAGATGCAATTCCTCATGATCTTTTGCACGCATTTCTTGAAAGCACCACATGTCCCGACTTTTATAGAAATTGATGGCTTAGCCTTTTTGGGAAGGACAAGGCTGTCTATTGGTTCAAATAGCCATCCGCGTCCAGGATTGGATCTCGTATCCATGTAGTTGCAGAGCTATCTCCAGGAACGAACCCAGCCCATGGGTTTGATTGCCGGCTGAATGCAAATGCGTACAAGAAAAATACCCCCAATATTGAAGAATTTGGGTCACGTTTCTAGATGGAAGCCATTGGGGGTGCCGGCAGTATTTGTTGGGGGCGGGTACAGAAAATCCACCAACCAGGGGTCCAACTATAAAAGAAAAAAGCATTGTAGCGTAGTAACAGTCATTTGAGTGTCAATCGCTGCATTTGAGCCTCCCGAACGAGCCTGGGCAGCACGCGTCAACCAACCTAGTACGATACGTGTAGGTCTATGCCCACCCTCCAAGAGTCTGGACTCGGTGGGTCCACCCCTTAAAGAAGGTTTCCGGGAGACAGAATTGAATTGAAAGAATGTTTGCCGGATTACTGCATTGGTTTTAGGATAACGTGGGGAGGACTATTTTGGGTTCAAGAATGCTAAAAAAGTTGCTCAGTAAACAGCTTCGAATGTGTTTCACCTTTTCGTAAGCTTAATCTCAATCTGTCCTCATGATCTGAGAATCAATTTCCCCTGTGTGGGCTTCAGCCCGTGGAAGGCAATTCATCCAAATGTCCCGTTGAATTAAACAGTGGATGAGACCCCCGAGGCCGGGGCTCCGCATCGTCCGCCTGACCTGCAAAGTGGGGTTGGGGTATTAGAAGTAAAGTGCCCCGCTAAATGGATTGCAGAAGCCGACTGAAAATCAAACCTGCTTTTGAATTTGACCCGGCGATCGATCTCCCCGGGACTGCAAAGTGGTCCTTGTCGAGGCACAGCAACACAACATCCAAGCCTAGCAAGCCTGGGTACCTAGCAAGCATCCCCAACACCCCGCCCTCCTTCCCTATCCGGTTCTGGGCGTGGGCGTTAGACTGAGACTGACTGTCTACACAGTCGTCAGCATTGCACACATCGTTCCTGCCCTGCACATGTCAGTTTCTGTTTGACTCCAGCCGTTTGGGCGCCGGTCTCCCGCCCTGTCCTTCCCCCGTGTCTAACTCACAATGGCATCCCGAGGCTCCCTCCGCTCTACCCTCCGCTCTTTCCCCCACCCTTCCCCTTGTTCCCCCTCGATCCTCAAGCATTTATCAAGGCCGACTTCCTCCCTCAATCGTCTACCTTCTTCATCTTCCATTCTATATTCACCATCACCTATCAAGCATACTCCCCATCCCTCCATCTTTATATATACAAACAACAATCTAGCTCCTTGGCTACCAACTCTATTACAACTTAGTAGAGCTCAACGACACTCAACCTCTTCGCCACATCCTCTACTCTGCTAGGGAAGGCTCCCTTGCCACGATATCACAAACCACAAACTCGCAAACACTTTGTCAACACTGTGTGCAAGGATGCAATTCTCAACAACCAACGCACCCCATTGTCTGGTGCAAGATAGTTTCGACGACATAAACCCCAAGGACTTCCTTAGACAAGAATTCAAGTCTAAGCGACCACGAACTGCCGATATCCTTCTCGAGGAGCTACCACAGGGTCTAGTTCAGGATGCTGAAGCAACAGATGTCACAGGAGATTTCTTCTCAGCCAAGTCTGAGTTAGAGTCAGATCACGAGGAACAACTCCCCGACGGAATCGAAGAGACCGAGGAAGAGAGACAGAAGCACTGGTTCGTCGGTAGCATCGATCAGGGCACAACATCAACCCGATTCCTCATTTTCAACGGACATGGTGAACCTGTCGCCAGTCATCAGATGGAATTCGAGAACCTTTACCCCAGCTCTGGATGGCACGAGCATGACCCTATGACCCTTCTTGAATCTGCCGAGATTTGCATCGAGAAGGCAACTGAGAAATTCTGCGCCCAAGGACACAGTATCGAGGAAATTCGCTCTATTGGTATCACAAATCAGCGTGAAACCACCGTTCTTTGGGACAACACCACTGGCGAGCCCCTTTACAATGCTGTTGTTTGGCCTGACACCCGTACTTCTGCCCTTGTCCGTGACCTCAAGAACAAGCCTGGTGCCGACAAGCTCCAGGAATCTTGCGGCCTGCCATTGTCTACCTACCCTTCAAGTGTGAAGCTCCTTTGGGTCCTTCAGAATGTGGAATCTGTTCGAGAGGCCTACGAGGATGGTCGACTATCATTTGGTACTGTCGACTCATGGCTCATCTACAAGCTCAACGGTGGGCACGCACGCGAGGGCGGACCCATCTTTGTCACCGATGCCACCAACGCCAGCCGTACCATGTTCATGAACCTGAAGACCCTCGATTATGATGATGATCTTCTCAAGTTCTTTGATGTTGATCGCACCAAGGTCAGCCTACCCAAGATTGTTCCCTCTTCCCACCCCACTGCCTATGGTACCCTCTGTAAGGGACCTCTCAAGGGTATATCTATTGCTGGCTGCTTGGGTGACCAATCTTCTGCCCTCGTTGGTCAGTGTGGCTTCAAGCCCGGCCAGGCCAAGAACACCTATGGTACTGGCTGCTTCCTCCTTTACAACGTTGGCAGCGAACCTGTCATCTCCAAGACTGGCCTGCTCGCCACTGTTGCATACGACTTTGGCAAGGGCCGCAAGCCTGTCTACGCTCTCGAGGGTAGCATTGCTGTTGCTGGCTCTGGTGTCAAGTTCCTCGAGAACAACTTGGGCATTATCAAGAATTCTGCTGAAGTCGATACTGTTGCCCGATCTGTTCCTGACAACGGTGGTGTCACATTCGTGACTGCGTTTAGCGGCCTCTTCGCCCCCTACTGGATTGATGACGCCAAGGGTACTCTCTTCGGTGTCACCCAGCACACCAACAAGGGTCATATTGTGCGAGCTACTCTCGAAGCTACTTGCCACCAGACAGCGGCCATTCTGGACGCTATGGCAGCTGACTCGGGCCA
Source organism: Fusarium sambucinum (assembly GCF_050947815.1). Lineage (NCBI taxonomy): Eukaryota > Fungi > Ascomycota > Sordariomycetes > Hypocreales > Nectriaceae > Fusarium > Fusarium sambucinum. The sequence goes on along the minus strand of NC_139293.1, from coordinate 7,454,920 downwards.
CGCCCTCGACATTCTGGCAGTGGATGGCGGTCTATCTAACTCGGACCTCTGCATGCAAACACAGGCCGACATCAGCGGAGTTCCTGTCGATCGCCCCGCCATGCGCGAGACTACTGCACTAGGCGCTGCTATTGCTGCGGGTCTTGCCACTGGAGTATGGAACGAGCTTGAGGAGCTTCACGAAGTGAACCGAAAGGACCGCAAGGTCTTCTACCCCGAGGCTGACCCCAAGACTGTTCGTCGATCCCGACGAAGATGGGAGCGAGCTGTCGAGATGAGCCGGGGTTGGTTGCAGGAGGATGAGGATGATGAATAAAATAAGGCAAGGACAGATTAGACAAAAGTTTGGAAACTTTTTGTCACATAATGACTGGTTTACTGGCGTTCAACTGGCATAGCGCATCATGAGCATAGGAGCTTGGTATCTGATATTCTGGGATTTTTAGTATAGCTTAAAAAGCTTCCATATAGTGCATAATACCATAACGATTTAAATTAAGCCTTGTTCAAGTTACTGACTCGTGAGAGTTTTGATTGTGATAATTAAGAGTTTTGTTTATCTGAAGTACATATTTCATGCAGCCTCATCGCCTTGGGACTAGGCTAGTGACTAGAGTAGTCACTTGGTTTCAACAACTTTGGCTCTCGGATGACTAAAAAGACGCATACTACAATTGAGAATGCCATACATGTTGCTAATTAAAGAGCCAACAAAGCGATCATTGAGGATGCAATTGTGATCTATGGTGTTGAACAATGTTAGTAGCATAGAGAATTTGTCTCTTAGATTAACTAGTGGGCATATAGGTACAATGCTAAAACTGTCCAACCAGGTCATACTTCTGCTAGACAACTGTTCTAGGGGCATGTCCTATGTTGCGGAATGTGACAAATGGCATAGTAATCAAAAAGACAAAGGAGTGAAAACTGGAACGCAAGAGGGGAAAAGACTTAGGGGTGGCGAGTTGTCAGAAAGTAGACAAAGCAAAGAAAGTCAAGCGGGATACTCAACATCGTGCTTTTCGGAATGCCTTGATGGGTTAGTTGGATTCGTAAGGCGACAGCAATGCAATCCATGCCGTGCCATGTCGCTACAGCACTCGCTAAGGTGAGACACCTTCTATGGGAGATTCTAGCCCTGGTCTTAATTTAGATATTCTAGGATTAACAAGACATCACGCGGAAAGAAAAAGTTGAGGTGGGTCTATCCCTTAATGCCGGAAATCCCAAGAGCAAAGTACGTGTTCGGATCCGAGGCAAAGAGTATGGGGGCATGGGCCTTAGGCCAAGGGGGCATGTTGATCCTCGTGAGCAGCAAAAAATCAATCTAAGACATGTTGTGGGATTGATTGATTATTGTGTGGGTTCTGTTTAGCTTGCCTGAGCTTGTGCTTAAGCGAACGGAGCAGAGCCGCAAAGACAAGCCGGCTCTAGGCCCCGGTCCCGAGCAGTTGCAAGCGTTTCCCCGCTCAGGCACAAACTGTCTAGAAAATGAGACTAACCTGATTAGGAGTTTCCGAAAAGATGGGGAAGACAAACCTTCATGTGACGGCTAAGATTGGATTCCGGGGCCAGATGAAAGAGGGGAGAGGAAGAGGTCGGGGGCTCCGCTCTCGGAGACAGATTATGATTATTACTGCACCTAATTAGTTGTTCTTTGCTTCACACCGTCTCTGATAATTGTTGAGTTGTTGATTCAATTGAGTTCTGAACCCCTTTCTTTGGCTCTGCTCTGCTCTGCTCTGCTCTGCTCTGCGTTGCTTACTTTACCCACAACACCACGTACCCCTTCTCCATAACTAACTCACATGCTCACGATGATCTTCACTTGCTCAATGCTCACTAGATTAGATCAATTTATATCAGATTCTAATCTGACTCACCAATTTGTGATAAACCGACACACGCATTCTCACCCCTCCCTCGTTCCATCTCAGAGCCCCCCGTCCCATCCTATAGGTCAGGGTTTTGACCCCAGTCCCAAGCTTTAATTATTAATGCATGACACTAAAAACTCTTGTTAAAACTCTTGTTTGTCACGCTAACCTGGAAGCTACATGGGATAGCAGTCCAAATACAAGCTAACTTATCCACAGTAACAAATGCTTGATCGGTTGGTAATTGATTGACATGAGTGTCCGTATATGATAGCTATCTAGTGTATAGAGATAGCTTCAATCTTGAATGTAACCTTAATAGAACGGAATTCTTTCGGCAGAGTCTCGCTTGTTGGTTCCACTCTCATGGGAAGGACCTGGATTGCATCTTCCCGTTCTCTATCTGTACATCGGATATAGCTGTTGGGGAATTCCTAGAATCTTCCATACTACCCATGCGCCCCAATCAAATGGGGCCATGCACGTTGAGTTTCCATGAGCATCTTGCCCTTCTATCCATATCCTCGGTTAACTATGACAGTTTTGGTTCTAACAGAGCCAAGACAACAGCTGAAACCTATAGTTTCGGTCAGTACATAACTGCCAACCTAGTTATGATTCCTACCAATTCCTACAGCTTCTGAAATCTCGCATTTGGTTCGATGGGATCACCGACAAGTCCTCGAGTGGATCCGTAACACCTCAGTAAATGTAGCAGCATGATCCGTCTTTTTGAGTGCAAACAACATATCTGCGTCTTATCAAAAGGCCGCTTCGGATGCTTATCTATATTCTCTGTAGATCGGCGATCTATATCGCCTTGGTTCTCTGCCGCCTCCAATGATCGTGATGCTGTGCTGAAAGCCATGCGCGTGGACTGTCAATATTGGAAACACGGGTAACTACTCTATTGGTCTATAGTATCTGTCCTCGTGCAACTTTGCTGAAGCGGAGTCACTATTTACGTAGCAATGAAGTTCCTCACTTCAATGTTCAAACTACCCCTCAGAAGTAAGCCGCGGTCGAAGGAATTAGTGACTTTCAATTCGGGTCGGGATCAACGCCAGCGTGATTATCTACCAATAGTCCTCTCCTAGGTGATATAGCCATAATTTCTGTGTAACGATCGTCCAGAAGTTATTATCGACTCGATTGATAACAAGGATATTGAAATATTGCTTCTTGAATATGATAGCGAAGCGATGAACTATAGAGATTGTCCTTTCCGCAACTCCTATATGAATTGCACCTTTGTAATGCTGGTGATTGTACAAGCAGAATATGTCAAGTTCGAGACATATGCATCTGACAAGCCTCTCTAGTATGTTCGTGTTGATTGTAGGTATCTAAGAACTCTATAGCTCTATATCAAGATACTATTGATGGTATAGCCTTGTAGTCTTACTGAATCGCATCTACCGTTCTTCCTACTTGTATGCACTTGGGTCAATACTGCGGCATCTCTGCTCTTTTCTCTTGCAAAGATCGATTGCATCGCAAGATATCAAGATAGCATCAGTCTCAATGTCTAGACTAGGAACTCGAAAGCCAATGCAACTAAGAGAGCATGGCTGGTCTTCTTCGCGAAGAAGTGTTATGCCATTTACTTCTTATAATTTGGATTCATACTAAGTCTTCGAGCTGTATCTCGGATACAGTTTCAACTTGTTTGAGCCTGACCCGATAGTTATTCTACATATATATTTTGCTGGACTGTGGTGATTTGGATGGTACTTTTTGCCATCGAGTCAAGATCGATGGATGGTATTCAACGTTATCTCGTGATAACATCGAGTAGTTTAACTGAGACTGTCTCTGCTGGATACCCTTTTGTTGTACTCAGATTTAATGGTGAGCCTGATCCTCGATCCGTTGACAAGTCAAGTCCCAAGCGCAGATATGGCATTATCAGAACAGGCATATCGTAGCAGAGCAAAACATGATTATCTTCTGGGCAGCCATTTGGCTTTCAACGCTCAAGAATGTAGTGGCAGTTGGACGAAGCTTGTATGCATGTGATATATTCGGTATCAACAAGAGTTGGGGTGATAGAGCTTCGAGTAACCGACGGCAATGGTTGCATACCGTATTTATTACACAGCAAGACCGTCATAATAGTTAAGACGGCAGCCTGCTCCTTTTGTCTCATCGTTTGTGACGGTGCGCTCTGGTAGTGATTTGGGCTTGTGCTTCACTTGCTGGTATTTGCTTCTGGATAGTCAAGGCTGATTCACTTACTAGTTTGTCATACTAGTTTCCTTAGGGAATATGACGGGAAGAAGAATAGGAAACTGTTATACCTTAATTCAAGTAGCGTCTACGTAATTTATGTATGTATTCGTAATACCTAGGGTCGAGTCGCGTTGTACGACTTCTGCTAAACTAACACTTGTAGACGTTTATCCTGTTTGGAAGAATTGAACTTGGCAATTATAAGTAAGGGATATTTTGGAGGATTTTGTATCTGTTCAAAATCTACAAGTTTTAACAGTAGCGAACTCCCGTGTCCCTTACGTGCTATGGTAGTGCTGGTGTAAATCATAGCCTGATGGTCGACTTGTGACACCAACGAACGATATCACTTCTTTTTCTCTTTGCAACCACGTTAGATCTAAGCTAGATAAATCCGAGAAGATGCAATTACTCTTTCACTAGCAAACACATATCATGTAGTCAATGCTAAAAAAAGATGTACTCTGCCTCAGACTAGGACGGGTAGAGTATGTGGATGTGTCTAATCCAAACTTGTTGCTACTCATGATCCGGCACCATTCATCGCTACCTTTTACAATTACATGCCCCTTCAGGTCAAAATCCCAGTGCATCCATATTGCCCCTGATGCATGGAGGGTCGCTTACAAAGATATGTAACTGTTACTGATGGATCGAGTTGCCATAGGAGGAGGTTCAATGACCAGCCATACAGCAATAGTATCAACATGTGCCAGCAGTCCTTAATGCGTCGACACCTTCTCTTTCCATTCAGTCTGAGAGACTCTTATTTCCCTGATCTGGACTTACAGCGCTCATACCTCGATAATCGTCGAGGTACGCTACCACCAGTAAGAGACATACCCAGTCAGCAGATGACTTACATTTTCAACAAACTATTTGCAACGTGATTACTTGTCGAGTGCCCAAGTTCATAATGCGATTCGAGCTAGCAATTACTTACGGATACCGAATACTCTTGCACTTATGGAGAAATACTGTCTCAATTACTACTCCTTTCCGTTTAGGTCGATCATACATTGGCGCATATACATAAACCGAGATGACTTCAACAAATCTATGTTAACTGGAAGTGAGTCAATAGTTATTTTGAACTATAAATTCAGTATTCCTCGAGTGTACCAACATTATTGTTATCCATCCCGAGTAGCTCTGGCACTCCCACATTTTGAACTTGGAACACTTCTATGATACTTTAGTATTATGGTGACAATTGGCTCACATATACCTTGTCTGGTAGAGCTGGCAGTTTGTTCAAAGCATTGCATCCATAAACGACACGTATCTGCCTTTCATCTACACATACACCACAGCTACACCATTCGTCGTTCAACAAGATTTCAATATACATGTCCAACTCTCAACTTAGTCCATTTTGACCTTTGACTCAATGGAAACAGCCCAATTGTCTAGGTCTCCTGACTGAGTCCTAAGCTGATATATGGCCGGAACCAGGTAAGCGCTTTCGCAGCAGGCTATATATCTAACTTCAAATGCACGCTTCCCTTTGAGCAAATGGTTGTATCGGATGGAATAGCTTGCCTGATAGTGGATGATAAGTGTTTAGGGTCGTGAGAAGGCAATATGGTATATCTCGAGGAGTACATCTCGAGAGAAAACTTTCTTGATTTCCATTCAGCTGTGGTAAATCACACCACAGTAAACGGGAACATTGAGCAGAGATACTGCCCAGAGAAAAGCCGCTACTGATTCCAGACCATTAGTAATTGCTGACAGCCAAGCTTCTCCTTGCTGGTTGAGAAAGGACGCAATTCCATGTCGAATCAATAAAGTTGATGAGAGACTGGAGCCAACCAAATGTACACGACAAAGAAATGGATCCACATAAAGTCCTACGAAAGGTCCTGAAATCCAGGGCCCTGCGTATACCCCAGCTAGTGAGTAGCAGAAAAAAAGACCTCCCAAGATCAGAGTATTAAAAATAAGTAGTCTAAGGGCTATATTTTAACAAGCATATAGTGACCTACTAATTTCGCTCTTCATGCTTCCAGCGGTTAATTTTTCTAATACCCCTAGGCCTCAACCCAAACCGCCTAAATAAGTCCACGTTTGCGTGCGGCTGAGAGATTGATGATCTGAACCACAACTGGCACATGGTAACCAGGCTCGCACCTGTACAGTATTCGGAATGTTCTCTGTAGCCCGTTTTCTTTGTTAGGTACTTTTAGAATGACTGTATAATTATCCGTAGGCATGATAAGTATGATACGAAGTAACCAACGTCATCAGCATCGTCATGGTCAATATCGGCGTGGCCGTTCTTTATTTCTTTTTTACCTTGGATACTAGTTGGATACTCATTATTTCGTAAGGGATTGCCGTATCGTATTGGGGCTTTGCTCGTGTCCTGCATTTGCATCTTCCCCACCATCCAGATCACTACCAAACGTCAAGATGATCTATAATCATGAGGCACTTTGTCAACTTTATAGAGACAGAATTGAAGGGTATTCTTGAACTGACCTCTACATACTAAACATAACCATATATAAACTTCATACTCTATCTAATATACAAGTATTTTGTTACTGGCACAGAACGGTTGCCGAAAAAAGAAACTCTCGGCCGGTAGGTAGGATTCCACGGCACTAATTTAGTGCTGGATAACCCACAGCCACAATGGGAAACATCCATCGCCTGGTGTACCATCAGATTCATCCTGTCAGCAAACCATTGGACTTTGGTTTATAACCCAAGGAAAGAGCCTGCTGGAGTGCCTTCTTCCAGTACAACCTTATTTAGTAATCCAACAATAAACCGTAATTTAAGTTATAAAACACGTTGGGCCGTTATCCCACGGTCTTGCCAGTGTTAATATTTAACTTCGTAACAGTAAGATCATGAACTTTCTCTCAATCAGAAAAACGGTGTGAAACAGACCTTCTTGGTCGCTAAAATGCACCTACAGTAGGTAGCATTACAGAAGGACATGGGTCTTGTAAACCCCTGCACTCAGCCTTAAACCGCTGGAAAGATCCTAGCTCTGTCAGCTGCGTCTCTACCACGTCTCCACTGGAAGCGGTCGGACACTGCTTTCTCGTCTCATGTTGCTCGTTCTATTGGATCATTAGGTCATCTTTGAAGCGGATATCTAACCCAGCTCGCAGCGCCTCAATTCAGCCACTCACTAAACCTCAGCTTATTAGCCAAGCCCAGAAGGAAGAAGGTACCAGCATCCTCATTCTTCTTTTAATGTTGATAGAGCCGTAACAGCATTTCCTGATAAATCTACCCAGTACCTGAACATTTCGCCTCTCCGGCCAACCCGTTCGTCTTTTCAACTGCGCCTCTTTGCTTGATCGTGTCTCGAAACGGTAATAAGCACTGAACGGGCCAACGCATGTGTATCGTATCGACGCCAACCTGACAAAGCCCAACCCACTTTGAATCTCACGACTCCATCTGTCACTACGACCCTACACAGCGGTGCAGAGACATTCTTCAATTCCCAAGATACCTAAAAAGCCCAGAAAGACCAAATCCAATTTGCCTACCACCATCCATACAGTGTTTGCCCAAGCTTCGAGCCTGCATCAAGCCAAAACCGAGCATCAACAGTCTGTTTTCGGTGCATTCAGCTTCAAGCCAGCTACAAGCCCAAGCTCAGCCCAAGCTCAATATTATTAACCAACCATCCCGTGAAGATCTCAGGCTCGCACACCCCTCTTTGTCCCTTCGCACGCTCCAGCAGTCTGTCTTTACTAGAGCTAGGACGCGACGGGACAGGACTACTCAGTTCAGGACTCAACAAGAATTGAACGAAGCATTACATGGCATTAGCATCATAGCTTCAGAACCAGAATCAGCGCAACCATACGGTTTGACGGCCGATTACCTGTCCTTGGTCCTTAACCTCGCCTCTCGCTATTCCTAGGTTCTCAAGACGAAAAGGAACCTAGCTTGACCATTTTTGCTTGCTGCGACTGAGACTGCCACTGTACTGTTCTGTCGCTGCCCCTCCCACGCCCCCGTGCTAATTTCTGACCCGAGCCCAAGCCTGACCCTCCACTCCTACTCTCAAATCCCCCTCCCCCTCTTACGCCCAATCCTAATCCGCCTCGATCCAAACCCCCCTCGTCCTGTCCGTCCTGCCCCCCGTCCTAGTCCCCGTCCTGCTGCGGCGCCTCGCTCGCTCGCTCGCTGCCCTCTGTGTCTGTGCCTGCCTCTACCTCTTTTGACCTCTTGGGTCCTACTTCTCAACCCTTTCCCACCTCTGCTTCCTTTCCTCTTTTCCATATGAGTTCTATGAACTCCCGCTTCAAGAGCCTTGGCTTCGGAAAACGCAAGTCCACCGCAAGCATACAGACCCCGGAAGGTCTAACACCGAGCCCAACCCCTCCTCCAGGTCAAATACCGCAGCCTCCTCAGCAGCTACGCCCTGCCTCGATCGCCCCATCGTCTTCGACGACGAGTCTTCCGATGAATCACCCGGGCCCCGGCAACCGTCCGCCTAGCTATACTGCAAACTTCCCTGGCCAAGCTCCTCTTGGTCGAACCAGTCCTCTCACTCAACAACCTAACCGCACTCCTCCTACTCAAATGGTCGGCGGTCCTCCTCCGATCAACACCGGAGCCCCCATGGGTTACCCTCCCGGTATGGCTCCTATGGGCCAAGGTCCTCCTCCGATGGGAGGTCCTCCCGGGTTCGGACAACAACCACCTCCTCCTCAAGGATACCCTCCTCCCGGTCCTCCAGGCGGACCCATGAACCAGCAGTTCCAGCGACCAGGTCCTGCCGCCGAGGTTGAGGGTGCTAGCAAGAGCAAGGCTCAGCTGATTGTTGGAATCGATTTTGTAGGCATATTGAACAGCCGCCGGTATGGCAAGAAGAGTGGCTGACAAATAATCCACAGGGTACTACATTTTCTGGTGTCGCCTTTGCATTTGCGACCAACAACGAGGCCAAGGAAGATATTATCACCGAATGGCCCGGTGCCGGTTCTTACACAAAGCAAAAGGTACGTTGAGAAAACGAGATGGCTCAATTTCTTGAGCTGACATGATACTTCCCAGATTCCTACGGTTCTTTACTACGACCAATACCAAAAGGTGGTAGGATGGGGACCTGATATTGCTGACGCCCTCGCCCCTACCGGTTATCCCAAGCCCGGTGTGCAAAAGGTCGAGTGGTTCAAGTTGCAACTGATGCTGAGCGGTAACACATACATTGACCCCATCAACCTCCCTCCTCTGCCCCCAGGAAAGTCCGAGATCGATGTCGCCGCCGATTACCTTTTCAAGCTTCGACAGGCTATGCGGTCAGCCCTGCAGAAGGCATTGGGTGAAGTCTTTAACCGAGAAGAGCGCAATATCCGATACTACCTCACTGTCCCTGCCATTTGGAACGATGCTGGAAAGGCCGCCACCCGAGCCGCTGCTATTCAGGCCGGTTTCCTACGTGACGAGAACGACAACCGTCTGACTCTCGTCTCAGAACCTGAAGCTGCTGCTTTGTTCTGCTCCAAGACCGGTCTTCTGGATCTCAAGGTGCATGACGCCGTTCTGATTGTGGATTGTGGCGGTGGTACTGTCGATTTGATTGCGTACGAAGTCGAGGAGGAAAACCCATTCACTGTCGCCGAGTGTACAGCTGGTTCTGGTGACTCATGTGGTTCAACAGCCCTGAACCGTAACTTCAGCAACATTCTCCGCACCAAGATCCGCAAAATGAAGTTGCCTGATGGCTCCAAGACGGCCGGCCGAGTCTACGCCAAGTGTATCATGGACTTTGAGAACCGAATCAAGGCTGACTTCCGAAACAACGGTCAAAAGTGGGCTGTTGATGTCGGTATCGAGGCCGAGTTCCCTGAGGCCGGCATTGAGGAGGGTTACATGACCTTCACCAACGAGGAGATCCTTCAGTGCTTCGAGCCTGTTGTCAACCGTATTCTGGAGCTTGTCAGAAACCAGATTATCGCTATTCAGGCTCAGAACCGTACTCTTCAGAACATTTTGGTTGTCGGAGGTTTCGGTGCTTCTGAATACCTCTTCCAGCAAATTAAGCTCCACGTTCCTCCCCAGTTCCAGTCCAAGGTTGTTCGACCCATGGACTCCGTCGCCGCCATTGTGAAGGGAGCTGTCACTGCTGGTATCACAGAGCGAATCGTCACCCACCGTGTTGCCCGTCGACACTACCTCATGGCTACTCTTCAGCCTTTCAAGGAGGGCTACCACCCCGAGGCCTACCGTGTACCCTCTCTTGATGGAAAGGATCGCTGCAAGTTCACCCGCCAGATCTTCGTCCAGAAGGGCCAAAAGGTCAAGAACGGCGAACCTGTCAAGGTCTCCTTCTTCCGACAAGTGGCCCCAGGTGCTACCCTCATGTACGAAGATGTCCTGTATGCCTGTGACGACGACGTCTGCCCTGAATATACCAAGGATCCTCGTAAGTTTGACTGGAATCATAAACCCAAAGCCATGACTAACATCAGTATGCAGGCATTAAGGAAGTCGTTACCCTTACTTCAGATTTGTCCCGCAAGAACCTGGAGAAGGACTTTGAACGCATGGATACCCCTCAAGGCACATTTTACCGCGTTTACTTCGATATTTACCTGACGCTGGATGGTTCAGAATTCAGCGCCGAGCTGGTTTGCCAAGGCGAGGTCATGGGTCGCTGCCGCTCTCGCTTCAGATAAACAGGATCAACAACAGGAGAGAAAGAGAAAAGTCGATAAGTTTAAGGTTCACTTTGAAACCGCATGATACCTAGGAAAACGCAGGTCGAGACGACACCCACTCAGAGCGTACGGGGAGATTATTTAAGACGGCCTTGAGAGCACTTGTAGAGGCCTTACTACATGTCGAGCGAAAGATGTTGGATTTAGTATTGAGAATTGAAATATAGGAGCGTGGTAAACAGACCAGTGTGTTTGAGCCTGGTGCTACGTTCCGGGTACAAGAGGGAAAGAGTTGCATGCCTGAACGACATGATGATTACTCGTATATAGACGATGAATTCCAGTTGAATGAACGCATGTACCCAAGTATGTTGCAGTGGTTACTCCCTGACCGAAGGCACCGCCTCTGATGCACACCGTTATCTCTAGCCTCATAACCCATTGAACGTTTACTGTTGATCACACACGACCAAAGCTCGTAGAGAATACGGGGTCCCGTCCGCTCCCCCATCGTCAAGCTGCGAAGCGCCGGATTAGTAGTTGGGTCGGTGACGACCAGCGAATCCCCGGTGTTGTATGTTTTTTTTTTTAGTTAATTTCTTTTTTTCTCCCTTGTTTTCTTGAAGTCTTTGGATTTGTTGTGTTCTTCAACATGAGTTGTCAGTGAACCACGATGTTTAACGCACGTGGGATTAGGCTTTTCTAACGGTCGATGCTAGTGACTGAAACTAACTGGTGTTAAATTGCCCAATTAAATCAAGTTAAAGTAAAATTAGGCATCTATATGTAGATATCTGAGCTTAGTCTGTTTGCTGTTTGTGATTCCCAATATGAGTTCACAGAGGTAGGTACGGATAGAGGTATCATTGTTGGTTCTGTTGGAGGCGGCTTCTCTGACGTCATTTCCACCACAGCAGATAGGCGCCCTACCGCCTAGCCAACATCAGAGCATGGCATCGACTTTAGCCATCCCATGGATCCTTCCTTCCTTCCTTGAGCAACCTGGGCGGGATCCCAGTGTGGAATCCATTAGTACCTACCATGGATGTTTCTCTGCTCATTCAATAACTGTCATTCCCTTGTTTATCTTCTCTCTTCTTCTTGGCATTCTTATAGACTTATGATTCTTACCTTTGCTTAAGACGGCTTCTTTGGCTTTGTCGATTACCTTATAATTACCCTTCATCCTTCTTCTCCTTTTGTTTATCTTTGGACGATCGAACACCAAAAATAGTTGTTATCCCATCATCGTCATCACCTTTCTTGCCCCTTGTCGTTTCAGATATCTCGACTCGTCCTCTCATTGCCGTGCTTTCAAGCTAGCCCAGCCTACCACGTCTGCCTTGCCCAGACCACCCTGCTCGTTGGGCCAATCGCCCATCATTCATCTGGTCATTTTCTTGAATCGCAGATCACTTGGACAGGGGTGATCAAGAAACAGTTGCTGGGAATCAAGCAAGCGGTCCCGGTTCGCAGCTTCATTATCGCCTATACGTCACATTTGACCCCCCTGGACCCTGGCTCCATACCAACACCACGCTTGTGTTATATCTATCCGCCTGTCAACCGCTGCTTGAATACTTAGCTACTTGGACGTTATGATCACCAATTGTTGACACTCACTGCTTTTCACCTTGGATTCAAGGCCAGTTTGTTTGACAGTGGCATTGGATTGTAATCCTAACCACATATTTTTTAACATCTTTACCCAACCTGAATTAAGCCCTGCGAGTCGTGAAATGGGACCCTCTTCAAGACGCAGAGGCGTTAGTAGCATTTCCATCTGTCGAGTGTTGGTACCTACTCTTGCCATTGGTCTCTTTCTGCAGACTGCAAAGGCAGATGGCCCGAATGCTGTCGCCAAGAGATCAGACAAAGGACTACTGAATTTCCCAGGACGAATTAGTGCTGCAACACGAAGGGAACCGGATGACTCCAGCGACTCTGATAGGCCTATCCCTTTGACCATCACCAACAAATGCGACTCAACAATATGGCCCGGTATTGCGACACAGGCTGGCAAAGGCCCAGGAACCGGAGGCTTTGAGCTCACCCAAGGAAAAAGCAAAGACCTTTGGGTCTCACCAGGTTGGCAAGGACGGGTCTGGGGTCGCACAAATTGCACAGTGAAGGATGACTCGTGCTCTTGCAAAACGGGAGACTGTTCTGGAAAGTTGGATTGCGATTCCAGTGTAAGTGCTCTCTACACAAACAAGCCTTGCATTTCTAACGGTAACAGGGTGCTACGCCAGCGACTCTGGCTGAATTTACATTGGCTGGTGGTATGGAAGGGAAACAGACCTTTTACGATATCTCACTGGTAGATGGTTACAACCTCCCGATGGGTCTCAACTACATTCCTGCGAAGAACACGACCTTTATCCCACCCAACCTTACTAATTGTGCCTGCATTGCATCTCCTAGTTGGATTTATGCAAGCAGTGAGACTGGAACCTACTACACAAACTCAACATACCCTGTTCCGTTGGAAACTCGGGTTAGCAATGAGAACGCTCGGAACTGGTGTCCATGGAAGTACCTCGCTTTCCCACCCACTAAGCCTGGGGATGGAGTCTACCCTTATCCAGACGACGACATCCAACGACCAGAGTTCTCCCCGTGTAACAGCGCCTGCGCTGCATACGGGACTGACAAGGACTGTTGTGTTGGAGAGTACCACGACCCAGATGTCTGTAAGCCGTCGGCCTACAGCAAGAGGGCAAAGATAATCTGTCCCGATGCCTACAGTTTCGCTTTTGACGACCAGCAGTCCACTTTTATTATTCCCACAGGCGGAGGATTTGAAGTCATCATGTGTCCCAAGGGCCGGTCGACTAATATTTTGCGACAGCTTGGAAAAGAAATGAACGAGCTAGCTGAATCAGGCAGTCTGTCGGAGTTGACACAGAAGAAGCTCACAGACGTCACTTATATTGTATCTGAAAAGAGCCTTGGAAACAGTGTCTTGCCCACAAGACTCCTGATGGTTTCGACAGGATTGGCAACAGCACTTTGGCTTCTTGTCTGAGTGCGCCTCCTGAGTCGGAAAAGTAAGACTTACAGATAGCTCCTTTTTCCAGAGTTCAGGCAGGCTCCTGTTCTCATAGCACTGCTTTTGGGCACTTACGCTGCGAACGAGATGCTCACGACTGCATGATAGATGAAGAGGAGGAATTGATACCATCCCTGTATTAGAAGGCTTATACCCCTTATTTTCGATAACCTTAGATAAGAAATACTTATTCTTGCACCTTTGCGTAAGCTACCTTGGTTCTATCGCTCTGATATTCAATGCTATATGCCTGCCCATATGTTGATCCGCTTCTTCTTATGAGAAGCAACCTCTATTTGAATGATTTATAAGCGTCGTATATCGCTTGTCTATTTGCGCTGTTTCTCCTTCCGTCTCCTCTCCCATTCAGCACGCTCCTCGTCATCACTGCCACTAAACTCAGCATCATCGTCACTCTCGTCCGGAACATCAAGCACAGCACCCTGGCTACCCGAGTTGTTTACGGTGATGAAATCTCCTGCATTTTGGTTCGCATATTCGTGCTTCTGGATGAGCTCGCGGAGTTCTGTGTTGGTGGGGTCGACAAGCTGGTATGGGGTGAGGCGGGCCTTGTTCTTGACTCGGGTGTTGGAACCGGCCTCGAGCATCATCTCGACGAGGGCGTTACCGAAAGGTCGCTGGGCAGGAGGCTCCGAGTTTATCCATCTGATGACAGTGTGAAGTGGTGTGTCGCCTTCCCGGATGTTTACAGGATCGCACTCGAATTCGGGCTGGTCGAGGAGGTGGTCGATGATTTCGTCTAAGAGCGGTGGGGGTTAGCTCGTTTGGATCTCATGAGTTGTATGTATGTGAAGCGCACAGTTTCCGCGAGAGGCAGCTTCATGGTAGAGATGGTTGCCCATGACGGTTTTGGTCTCGTTGAGGAGCTTTGAGATTTCGGCGTCGGTCTTTGACTCTAGGCATTCGTCGAGTAGCTCAACGTTGTTGCGGCGGCATGCTTCGATCAAGATTTCCTGGACGGAAGCGCCCTAATGATAGAGAACGTATGAGTATGAGGTCCTCATGAGTTTGACCATGGTAAAATGGCATGACTTACATCGTGTTCTTCGTCTCCGGCCATGTTAAGGTCCCTGGTTATCAAATTGTTGTTGCGGGAGCGGGGTATAAATTGACCAAAGTCGACGATGACGATAGCCGGTTTTGAAGATTTGGTAAAGGTTCAAGAACAAGGAGCCGTAATATGTGTAAGCGGTTTTCGTGCCGTTCAGGGTTAAAGGAGGTGGCAGTAAAAGAGGTATGGACAAGACCACCTAAAATCAGGTACAGTTTTGATCCTGCTTGAAGTGTTTCGTCAGGCGTGTTTGGAGGGGCTGCCCGACGAGAGTGGAGGGCTGATGCTGAGACAGACGCCTGAATGTACTAACCTATGAACTCTCTCAAGGCGGAAATGGCGGGGAATGGCGCTAAAACAGCAAACAGCCGCCTGAGCGATGAGGGCCCACCAGCACTGTACCGTATCCAGAAATGGAATAAGCATCCCGCAGTACCCGCTCGTCTTCATGGAGCCTCATTATCGTCGGCAAAATGAAAAAAAAGTCATACTCCGAGTTTGCCTTAGTACTCAACAACGCGATTACCTCAACGACCACTGCCAAACCCGAGAGAGTATCCTCCCTATAGATTGGATACATATTCAACTATTCTACGCGCACATTTAAAACCGCTGCCATGTTGCTCTGTAAGACTCTCCAACCCCAAATCGATATGCACGTTCCAAGCTAACCAACGTCAACCTCCAGTCTGCCCCCATTGCGCAAACATTCTCACTGTCTCCCTCACCAACACGCGGACCAATCGACTCGAGTGCCGCACCTGCCCCTTCGAA
The DNA here is from genome assembly GCF_050947815.1 of Fusarium sambucinum. Classification (NCBI taxonomy): domain Eukaryota; kingdom Fungi; phylum Ascomycota; class Sordariomycetes; order Hypocreales; family Nectriaceae; genus Fusarium; species Fusarium sambucinum. The sequence continues at coordinate 7,439,272 of NC_139293.1, read as the reverse complement.
CATCACATTACCGAGCCTGTATTTTCGCGACGATTATACGAGCGTGTCGAGAGAGAAGACGTCTTTGGCGGTCCCGGCGCCTGGGACAATGCGCAGAAGGGTCCTGCTCAGTGCCCCGCCGATGGATGCGATGGCGAGGAAGCCGCCTTCTTCCAGGTCCAGATTCGCAGTGCTGATGAGCCTATGACCAGCTTTTTCAAGTGCATGTCCTGTGGTAACCGGTGGAGAGAAAACTGAGCTCAAAGGACTTTCTTTGAGTTGCGAGTCGATGGGTTGTTCTTTGTATGCGAGGAGAATTGGAGTCGGATCATTAAATGCTTGTCTTTTTTAAAACAGTTTAGTCAAGAATAATGCCTGCAGTGCCAATTCATCATTGCTAAGCAGTGTTGGTACATAGGCTGATATTATTTCTTCTTGCCACGGCAATTTTTCCGCTTTTGCTTCGAAATATCAAGTATTTCAACATTATTGCCTGACGCCTGGGTATCATGTATGAAGTTCGTGTCTTGTTTTGCTGCGCGTAGCGTTCCGACTCAATAGGACCATTTCAGTTGTCGCGGTGCCAGTCGACGGAGGCTTTCATGCCCTCCTCCATCAGTGCCCTTACTACATCAGGGCTAATAATCTGTTGTCGGAATGTTTCCTGCTGAAGGAGCTCAAGATGTCGTAGTGTCGGGCCAGGGTATGTCAGGTATTTAAGATACGGCGGCTTGCTCCAATACCGAAGGTAGGCAAGGTATGCGATAAAGGCGGGCTGGTTAAGGAGCTTCTGGGATGCGAGGTGGTTGAGGTAGGCTGGGTTCGCCAGAGATTGAACAAACTACGTGAAGCGGGTTTTAGTTATAACTATACTGAGCTGGGAGAGAAGCAGGGCGAACCTCGAGTTCAATCTCGAATCGTGAGTAGCCACCATATTTGGGCTCCTGGTCTGTTTGAGTAGGCGCGGGGGGAGGTGATCCCATTGAGACATCTTGAGATGCTTCTTCTGCCATGTTCAAAGGTATTTGTTGGCTCGAAAGAAGACGGAATGTTAAGGTAGGCTGGTCGCGCTCGTGGATGGCGATGCGCAAAAGGTGGATTAGTTGGAGGTGTGTGTTTGATGTTGGAGTCTAAGGGCCTGTATACTAGGAATCTTAGTATGCTGTCGGCCCACTCTGCACCATCGACGTCAGCCTGAACTCCCCAGGCCGCAGGGTATCAGAAAAATTGACCGCTGAAAGCATAAAAGACAAAATTAGTAGGTCATTTTATGCCCCTTAGGTTATGGTTCTTAGACTACTTATTTTTATACACTAAGACTTAGGAGGCCATTTTTTTCTGCACCCAGTAGCCAGGGCCTCATACTTACCGAGTATCAAAAAGTTGACCGCTGGAAGCATGTCAGTTTATGTTAAGACCACAAGCCTAGATTATTTCTTTTTAGATTCTAAAGCTTAGAGTCCAAGTTATTTTTGTTACCGATCAGGCACCTACATACCTGGCAGGTGATGGGTCAACTTACATCTTAGTCCCCATCTACAACTTATCAGCATCATTAAACCTTAGAGAATCACACTCGACATACCATCATATATTATCGATACGTCTTGGTCAAGTGCAGACATTCAGATGTAAGCATCTTAGCTTTCGACCATATATTCGACATCTAACCTCGCCGCAGTACCGCCATTATATAATACCAAACAAACACAAACCTCCAGCAATATGTCTTCTACCGCGACATCGAAACACGTCAAAACTCGTATTCTTATCATATCGGACACGCATGGATCCAAGCCGAAGCCCAAAAACAAAAAGAGTCCTAGTACTGAAGATGAACTAAACCAGGAGGATGTCACGAAAGTGATTACAGGTTGGAGGCATCCTTTACCGGAAGCGGATGTTGTAATTCACTGCGGTGATCTTACAAAACGCACGACTATCCCCGAGTTCGAGCAGACGTTCTCCGTCTTGCGATCTCTTAAAGCACCCTTGAAGTTGGCTATTGCGGGTAACCACGACACTGCACTTGATGACGATTATTGGACCAACAAGTATGGTGGACCAGAGGAGACCCTAGACAAGGTCAAAGAAATTGTTCGAGAAGCTGAAAAAGACGGTGTTAAGTATTTGACAGAGGGTGTTCACGAGTTTACCTTGGCAAACGGCGCATTGCTGAAGATGTATGCAAGTCCCTGGACTCCTGCATACGGTGGCTGGGCTTTCCAGTACGACAACGGCCATGACTTTGATATCCCTTCAGGAATGGACGTGGCAGTGACTCATGGCCCTCCTCAAGGTATCCTCGACTTTGCGGGTATGACGGGTACCCACGCTGGATGCCCAGAACTTCTTGCGGCCGTTGCCCGTGCGAAACCCAAGATTCATTGCTTTGGGCATATCCACGAAGCATGGGGAATGCATCATGTAACCTGGGATGGTAACGAAATCGATCAAGATCGGTCACGACAGCTTGGGCTTAAAGGGCTGCGACCGAACCGGGTGACACAGGACAAAGAGACGGCCCAAATGACGAGGGAGAAACTCATTGAAATGAGTAAGCAAAGAACTATTCAGCTTGACTTGACTCGAGGCGACACTCAGGTAGTTCCAGGCAAGCAGACGTTATTTGTGAATGCGGCGATCATGAGTATCAGATATCGACCAGTACAGCTGCCGTGGCTCATCGATGTTGACTTGAAAAGGACCGGACAATTAGCTCAAGTATGTCTGGACAAAAGCGGAAGCTACACCTAGGCCGTACATTATTCTCACAGGAATATAAATAGAGTTTTCTTATACTTGTTTATTATTAGATGCTATATATCTATTACTAGTTTTCCTATTGCTGTGAATGGCAAATTGTTGTGTTTCCGAAAGACTTAAACCTTCAATAGAACATCATATCGTGAATTCCTTCGCAATAACTCCAGCTTAGTAGCTTTCCCAAATTGTTCCATGGTAATGTTGCATTATGTACAAACATCCAGTATCTAGGAGCTCTTACAGAGCAATGGCAGCGGCGAAAATGGCGAGAAGACCCATGGCAGGGCCAACGGCAGCAGCACCAGCGTCGGTAGGAACGCTGCTGGCACCACCGGTGCTGCCGCCGCCGCCGGAAGTACCAGTGGGTGTGACAGCGCCTCCTCCGGATCCACCTCCCTCTGTCATGGTCTTGGTCATTGTTCCGTTACCGGGACGGGGAGTAACAGGAGGAATGGGCTTCTCATCAGGGATGCTTGAGAAGATGGCGGGAACGCTAGCAGAGCCAGTGATGGAGGTGTCGATGCTGACGGTGACAGAGCCGAGACTCTCGGTGGGAGCGACAGTGGTGGAGCCGGCGCCAGCGGTGGCGGCGTAGGCCTTGCAGGCGTCGACAGCAGCCTGCTGAGCCTTGAGGAGGTCTTCAACCTGGCATGATTCGGTCAAGCAGGGTGTGATGATGGGAGCGAGCTTGGTTTGGAACGAGGACTCGCATTGGCATGCGGTATCGTCGAGCTCGCAACCGGCCTTGGGGATGAATTCCTTAAGACATTTGAGCTGTAGAGGTTAGTTGGTGTCCATAAAATAAACATACAATGTGGGGGACTTACAGCACACTCGGGTTGGCCACTGAGATCCTGAGCGACAGCGAGGCCGGCAGCAGCGATGAAGAGAGCAGCCTTCATTTTGGTTGAGGTATGTTGATTAGGAGGTAGGTAGGTAGTTTACTTGAACGATTGATGTGTTTTAAATAGCGAGTGGGCTTCAAATGGTCTGAAAGCAACAAGAGTGACTCTTATTAACGAAAGCGGGTTGACTGGATATGATAAGAGGCAAGACATGAACCAGGGAGGTCAGCTTTGCCTCTTTATAGGAATGCATCATACCTATCAAGAGAAGTATCGAATAGACTGGCTGCAATAGTCGACGCAGGCTAAGTTTCCGAAGCCTCCATGCCATACCTGTTCTAGGTAAAGAGTGGCTGGTCGCCCGTCTACGAATACAGGCTATTGATGGATTCGATTCGATGCTTTTTTAGTCGTTTCTTTTTTGCCCCTAGACTTGACTGGACTGGACGGATTGAACTAGACTAAACGAACCCCTGGCAGCCTTCCCTGCCCGCCCGTGGTTGACTTTTTGGAACTTTGGACACAGCCAATCAAGTTTTTACTACTGCTCTTCAGAGTTTCTGATGGCCTGTCCGTCAGGTTATCCTCTGTCGCCAAGGTGGCAGTATAACAACTCCCGGAATTATCATGTACCATGGCTCGATATTCCAGCAACTCTATTGTTATGGCAGCGCCTTTTTTCAGACGCAATTATGTGCTCGGTATTGCTTCTCGGGACATGATTTGAGTTTTAACTTAGGTTATCAACCTCGAGATAGTAATCTTCTCATTTTGTGCCGGTTGCCGTCCGTTTCGAGGGCTGCGCCATGGCGTTTTTTTTTTGGTATGCACCTATTGCAGATGCATCTGTATTGAGTGTTTTAACAGGAGGGGAAGGGAGGCGGGAGGCTAAAATCGTGTTACTGCTGAGGGGACAGAAGGCTAAAAGATTTATTGCCCCGGACAACCTCACACAAAAACATTCTGGACAAACCTGGACAAGTCATCTTGGAATAACCTTAACTTGCTATGGACAAGGTTTCCCGTTGCTACTGCAGAATCAATAAAACACCAGCCCCCTGTTGCCTTTGTTTACTCTTCGATTACCTTGATAGAACCAACAGATAACCGCCGCAATCAGTTAGAGAAGAGAGGATCAAGCGCCATGGATTGATGACATGCTTCACCTTACCTATTCTCAACTCAGCCGCTACAAAGATGGTAGATACCTAGCTGTAGTTAGTAGTTAGTGGGGAGGTAAGCAGATAGGTATTCAACATTGACAAGGCTGGCAATACCTTAGTAGTGGCAGTGAGCTTAACTGCAATTGCATTGAATGCCTGCGGCAGATGATCGCATCCCTCTCTGCAACTGCCCAGTGCCTACTACTAATCAACGTCAGCTTATACCCCTCCTTCTCTCCCTGCATGCGTATGCGTCGACATAGTACGCCTGCGTCTGCGTTGTGATGTAGAGGTAGCAAAGCCCCCAACAGACATAGACACTTACGCGTCAATGTCCCTCGCTAGGACTTTTATGGCTTGAGGTGTGTATGATTCTCTAAGGAGTTGCCCCCTCTCAGGGCCTCCCTCTTCTGGGTTGCCCTCTCCCTTTGGAGATCAGTAGCAGACTTGGACTATTCTCGTACTATTGGTGGAAGTTGATTTCCAATTCGGGTAGGTGTTGATGTCTGGTTGAGATCGACAACGTAAACTGCAACTCCACGAAATAAAACAACCCAATTCTTCAAACAAATTGTTTCTTTTTTGGCGGTTATTACTTTCCACTCTGACTGGATATTGGGCCTTCAACGTCATGGCATGTACCCGTGCAGCGTCAGATCAGCATCACATCCAAGGTGCATCTCGTATCCCGAGCAACATCCAATGGTGGCATGGTCGAGTCACCATGACACAGCAGACGCTTCTCATGCTGTCCCACGCAACAGTGCACATCTATACTCGTCCAACAATAATTATAATTGTTGTACAGAGTAATGTATCCCAGATCAAACATGCTGCAAGCACATACTGTGACCACGTAATGATAGGTGATAGAACCGCATATTCGTACCCAACAACAAATTCTCTCAGCCCTCAAACTCTACTTGAAGCCAATTAGCTCTCTGCTTAGACGATTCGGGCACGGAGAACTGGCACTACCATTTTCCCTTTCCGTATCTCCACGATTTTCCCCATATTATCAATTTCTAGAGCGTTGCTCCGTGTGTTGCAGAACAAAGGCTTGGCCTAGCGCTAAGATTTTGCCAAGATTCTTTGTTGAAAACTGAAATGACATGGCAATTGCTTGTACAACTAAACTCCGAAAAGGGAATTTGACGCTGCAAGCGTGCCTATATTATCGTAATCGCGGTATGTCTACGTCTGTGTTCAAATTCGAGATACGCTGTCTATAATCAAATTCTGTCTATCCTGTCATGAATCATCATCCCATCGAGGTCGGTTCATGATGATAGGTCTTGCTGCATCCCATGGCCCTCGTATTTCGTTCTTGTACTTCTGAAGCCCGATCAGCCACCAACTGCAACCTCCTGTACCTAGTATAGCAATCACTACTCCAACGATCATACCCACCAGTCCGCTCTTCCACGGCCATCCATCCGTGCCTACAACATCCCCCAGTATAAGTCCAACCCCAAAGCCTGCTCCCAACACCAGTAAAATAGCTGAGAGTATATGAAAACGCCAGCTGCGGTGTCGTACATAGCGTCGAAACACTGGGAACAATCCAAATACCTGAATGCTGAAAAGGGTCAGACTAAACACCTGTTTAGTAGAAGGTAGCCGGCTGGCCAGTACAGTTGATGCCATCAGAGCGGCATTGGTAGACAAGGACGCTGGGAACTTGGCACCTACGCCGCCTGAATAGTCGAAGAAAAAGATGTTGATGGCGAGAAGCCAGAAGGACATGGCCCAAATACTGTCGCTCGATGTCGATCGTGTGAGTGATTTGAGTATTGGACTGAGTCCAAGCAACGTGCAGTAGATAAGGATCGCGGATTTAATAGTTTCCATCCTCTGTCTATATCTGTTCTCTTCTGGCAGGAGTGGAGGGGGTAGTTCAGGGAGATGTTCCTGACTCGCTCGTGGAGTGTGGGCGATACCACTGAACAAGGACGTATTCGAAGCTGACTTCGCTCGATGCATCGTATTAGGCGCATGTAGGTTGGTCGTCGAGCTTGCTGCCGAAGGAGTAGCAGATGGCGCGGCAGTGGATGGTGCCGATTCGATCCGGAGCGGAGTTGGACGTCGGATGCTTCCTGTACGGGTTGGCCGTCTCAAACTTCCAGTGCGGCCGGCCCTCCCCATAACATTCGCCGCCACGCCCAGACTCGGGTCGTCAGGTTCCTCGATTTCGGATAGCCAACGTTCCCACAAGATCCACCCCACGAATGTCGCAAAGCTGCTCCAGCTTGTAACGGCAACAGGAGACACGCGGTCCTGGTTTATGCCAACAAAACAGACAACGAATATGATGACAGAGCATACATGCTGCAGTATGACGGTGGAATCGGCGACAAGAGGCCAGAAGTCGTACGGCTTGAGGCGAGGGTTGCGCTGTAGGTTTTCGAGAAAGGTCGCTTGGTCGGTATAATTATCAGGATCTTGGATCGGTTTATTAGCTAGTCTGTCTCCTCGGGGGCACCAAGCGTATACATACACGACTGCTTCACCCACATCAGCTTCTTCCATGGACGTTTACGTCTTCTGCTGCGGCCTCGTGGGCCTCGAGGAGGCGAAACGAAGGCATCGTCAGGGGAAAGATGCGAACGGCCAAACCCATGGAGGGTAGAACGGTCTAACGAGGGGAATGGCGTCTCGTCATCGGTAGGGGATGGCATTCTATCGAGAAGGCATTGAATGTGTCCGGGATGTCGGCTTGGACTTGTGCTAGGACCTGGAGCTGGACCAAGACTCTGGTGTGAAGTTCGGGATTGCGTCTGAGATTGGCAATGATGCCAATTGACATTGACAGTTGTCATGAGTGGGTCGGTGTCATTAAGGGCTAGTGGGCTTGGAGATCGTGTTGCAGCGTTTCCCATCATGGAATGGATCGGATTAATTAATTGATCTAAGCGCGTTCTGCTGCAGGTATCCGTACTTAGGAAGCTAAAAGCTCTCCGCTCTGACATTCAATATATGGGCGGGATGTGCCTTTGATTGTATCACGTTCACACTTGGATGTTGGTGATAAATATGCGTGTTTCCTCATTGCATGATGTTAAACACAAGCAAGACCTGCCTACATGGAACCTGTTGGCAAGTGGGGTAGGTGTCCTGCGATGCATGGACTCCCATACAGCAGCTTCCTGTTTGGACTGCAGGACGCAAAAACCTCAATCAGGCAGGTTTATCTCCCTTATTTCCTGTCTTATTCCAGCACCACCTTCCTTAGGAGCTATTGATTGCACTGAGTTCCATACTGAGATGCTCCAACCACCTTGTGGATCAACACATATTCCATTCCTTGCAAACGACCTAACGAAGCTTTCAGACTACCCTACACCATCAACTCACAGTTGCTACATCTTGACTTTCACAAGACAATCCAGTCCAACACTCGAGAGTTAATCACTCAAGAAACTGCATCGTTGGCGGCTATATCAAAGAACTCTTGACGAGATTGGGTACCGAAAGTGACCACATTGTTGCTATGCACACCGATGTTTCAAATCCAGCCGCTCGACCACAAATCCAATAGTCATTCTAATATCCAGCACACCACCGCCGCCGTCTTCTCGCCTGGGATCAATCCTCCTCCTGTCTGTCTCATTCAAATCAAGGAAGATGGCTTGTTATGGCTTGCATAATAAGCACTGTAGGCAATCATAATGCAAGCCTATCTTTTTGTCACACTCATAAGACCACGGGCGCATCTTGACCAGATAGATAGTCTGTCCCTCGGACGTTTAGCCCAGTTCCCGATCTTGACAGGTCCAATTTGGAGAAAACGTGGTCTTGGGATCCAGATCAGCCACTCGTTTGCACCTGCTGATGCATCTTAAGCGACGAGGTTGATTACCGTGATGGCAAATCATGAGCATGCGAAACAGTCCCAATGTTACTGTCGCTCAGGGTCAGATCTCACGGCCAATCACGCCCCGACTTGGATAAATACATACATTCATGTTGGCTGGACCCAGAACCATTACACTGGCACACCAATCGCGTACTCTCCCGCCTCAACTTTACAGACTCCACACGGGGTTACCCGATATCCCTTGCAGGTTCAAGCCCTCCCGCCTCACTTTAACCACCCAAACCCCCGGGTCCAACCCTGAGTATGTGATTCGAGTCTAAGTACTGTGCATTGATAACAACACAGAGAATACAGCCCAACTGGAACGCCTCGCTTCGGCTTGGCAAGCAAGTTCCAGAATCAAGGTTAGACGGGAGCCAGCGAGTCATATCCACTTCTCTTCTCCCATGCATACTGAGCTGAAAGCAATCATCTGTACGCTTTAATAGACCCACGTTCCCGGATAACCGCTCCACAGACCGATGCTGGACAATCGGCATCCCTAGTGCGATATTGTCCTGTACAGTGCAGTATCATAAGCGGTCACCTCCCAACGTGACAGTGAATTGCACCCTGTACTGAGCTACAACCTGATGTTCTCTGGCTTTAGCATTGCATCGGCCTCGCCCGCAGGTTTCTGACGCATGACTGGGATAATATATCACGGCTCAACTCGCATCAGACCATCGACCAAGACAGCTCACCAACACTCACCCTGAAATAGCGACATATTTTAAGTCTTGGACCGATGCGTTCCGTCAACTTTTCTGCTGACCGCTCGACTGTTACTGGATATGATACTATCTGCAATATTAACATGGCTCGGAAAGAAAAGAAGATTAGTGAGCGTGTTTGACGAGATCGCAGACGACCGGGAAAAAGGCCCGGCGCGGTGCGTCGCTGGCTAGCTTTGCTTTTTACAAGACAGACAGGCGAACGAGAAGCGCGAAATGCTCGATAAAGTGTGATCGTCCACTAGACGTCTTGCACCATCTGCGGCTCACCCCGGTCTCATCACCATTCCCTCCCTTGGAGAGCAGCCTCATTGGTAGGCTGGCTGAGGGAGCCAAATCCACCATGTACCATGCTGCTATCGAACCGCTCTAAGGCGGTGTCGGTGAACCATCCCAGTTTTAGTAAACAGTGACATTGTACAAGCATCACGTCTGACGATGGCTTCACGAGGATCAACTATTTTTCCCGCCCCGGATATGCCGCAAACGGTCATGGCCCCCCCAACATGTAGGTATGACACCGTTTCCGTCTGTCCTCGTGAGAACCCCTGTGCTAGCATTTGGCACTATATACCCGACGTGGGTGGGATCCAAACCGCTGCTCATACATACGTACGTACCTCTTGGTTGGTTATAAACCTCAATGATCTCCGTCAAACTGTCTTCTCTGGAGGTTGCATCCTCCGTTCATCATGGTAAACATGTCCTCGTTTTCAGTATACGACTCTGAAACCATGCCTTATTGGGACCTATCAACTTCATCCACAACCAGCTTCACTTCTTTGCCTCCCGAACTTCGCCTGAAGATATGGTCGCGGGCCAATGAGCCTCGCATCGTTTTATACGGTGATCTAGCCCAAGGGAATGGGTCTTGTCCGTTACCAACTGTTACACAAGTCAACACCGAAGCGCGAGATGAAACTCGACTAGGGTATGAGCCAATAGGTCGCGGATCGTTCTTGGATTTTTCTAAGGATATTCTTGTTTGCGACCATAAGATCTCGGACCAAGCAACAGACCAGTATCTAGATGAACTGGCGCCCCGGGTCAAACGGATGGCTTTCTGGGATTGTTTCCCCGATGATGGCCGGGTACAGATGCCTCATCACTACTCCGTCTACCTATCTATGTGCTTTAATCGACCGGGAGACTTTGGGAGAGTCGAGTTTGACCGATGCTGGTTCCCTAACCTGGATGAACTATGGGTTGTGAAGGTGGGAGAAATCGATCCACGCTGGCAGATCCCGGTGAACAAGCAAGCGACATACGAATGTCGGCTCAAAGAGCTGGCAAAGCAATTCAGGTACTGGGTAGAGGACGAGATCATCGAGATGGCATCGCTAGACCTCAGCGACCCTGATTCGCATGCTGTTCTCTACGAAGGCCGTTGCGGGAAAGAAGATTGTCACGAACTCAACCGGGGACGCACGAAAATCGTATCCAAGGTTGTCTTTCTCGATGGAAAATACGAAGCTCCCGATGATGGTCAGCAATGGGTACGAATCTTTCCCTTGCGGGCAAAAGAAGAAACGGGCGATCAGATCCATGCGGATGAGTTGAGATGGGTTGCCATAGAGAGAATCCTAACCTTCAATCTACATCGCGAAGCCTGGAGCGAAGGTGGGAGGGAGGTTAGACGCAGCAGACAGTTGAATTGAAAGCAAGAGCTGGATAGCATGTTGAGGCTAAGACAGTATTCTCCGACACACTGCTATGCTCAAAGAACCCGACTAAGAAGGGTTCATTGCGGGCGATGGCTACGACACTGGTAAAGGGGGAGCAGCAGAGTTGGAGCACGGAACGAGCTCACGATGTAATGAACTATCTCGATTCTCACGAAAGCATCGAATGTTCATGATATACCGCGTAAATCAGAGCATTCTTATACAAGGCTCTGATCCAGAGGCGGCAAATTAGTACCCACTATGTTAGGGCATACCAAGGTATATTGTTCTTATTTACTATTTAATATATACTTTGTTTTCTTCTGAATGCCAAAGTAGCAGTTAGAGTACGCCATACGTGCAATGAACTTCGATTCGAGGCTGGTTTATCGGTGTCTGTCGTACCTCCATTCTTTTGATACTTGCGGCTGGTTAGTGGTTTTCGGCACACGATTCCTCGCAGAAAGACATATCCGTCATTGCTCTTTTATTGTGATGCTAAGCATTCCTTTTAATTGAGTTATAGTAGTCAAGTTACGAGCAATAGAGTTCTATCTCATCTATCTTTGTAAACATCAACGCTATAATAGTAAAGACATATATGGCAAATATTCTATAAACTATGCATCCGACACACGTGGGTTGATGTTTCTATGAAGATATTACATCATGTTCCTCCGATCACCTCGTCTTAAACTTGAAGCCCTTGACCACTCTCCCGCTGATTTCCTCAGTCTGTTACCAAGACTGATGCTGGCGGCGGAAAACCCTTGCATTCGCGACGGAACAGCAGGCTCTACCCTTTCCCAGTCGCGAGTCACCTTAACGTCATCATCACTATCTCCCATAGCCGGGCCAGGCAGCATCATCATATGTCTTTGTCCTTTGAGCATGGCACCCTGTAACGCTGCCCATGACTCGACTTGACCGTCTGCAGCCTCCTCCACGCAATTACATTCATCGCCCGCAGGACATTGCGTCTCGCCAGCAGCATGCCACTCTGCCAGACATGCTTCATGGCTAGCACAGCCGCAGGCTAAGCAAGGGGGGAACAGAGCATCCACTGGCTCAAGACAATACACACATGTGAGCTGACTCTGGGTCTGGTGGCAACGATCACATGTGCCCACAGCGCCACCAACCTTGGGGTCACTAGACGTGTATCGAAGAGGCTCCAATTGGATCTCATGTATACGACACATGCCTGTAACATCCAAACCACGGCCCGATGCAAGCAAAGCTTGAAGTTGATCCTTCTTGCCCATAGCAATGGGAGACGAATTGGCGTGATTTCCATGATTCTTGCCATCATGACCAGTGGCTGAATCGTGGAAATTGTCATCGATGTGTCCGCCAGTCATATCCTCCTTGAGCGAGTTGAACTTCATGATCTCAAGTCTAGCAAGAGGTTGATTCCACATTTGCAGCATCTCAGCATACGCATATCGGTAGCGAGCATGAGCATCCGCCTGACTGGATTCGAGTAATGGTATATTCAACCAGCCATCATCGTCAAACTGCGTTTGATCTTCCATAGTGACACAAATCTTTGTAGGAACAAGAGGTAGGAACTCGTCCCTACGAAACTCATCATCATCTAATGAAGTTCTGCCGCCATTGGAGTCCATGGCAGTAGAAGCACTCCATGTGACGTTGCCCGGAGCCAAACTGCTAAGATATGTTTCAGCAGGGCTTGGTTTCTTTCTCCCATGATTCGGGGGAGAAGAAGAGCTCACTCCTACGAACGAGCGCGGAAGGTTGGCTGCAAAAGCAGACGCCAATCCGGAGTTGGCTCGATTCAAGAAACGAGTGTTTGGGGATGTCGATACGCTAGGTGGCGCCTCAACATCTCCGAGATATCCTTTGAATCTGTTTGGTGGTGTTTCTCCACAAGAGTATGAGTTTGATGCTGCATCTCCAGCCCACATGCCATCATCGGATGCTTGCGATCCAGCATAGTGGACAGGAGTATGTACTGTCATTGGTGTGGTGATGGCCGAGTTTGTATAACTGCGACCGCCGATGTTCCAGAGCGAGGCATCTGTTGGAAAGTAGTCCAGAGAGAATGCTGGGGCTTTCATAGGAAGGGGAGTATCGGGCTGAGGTAAATGCGACTCAAAATATGCCACACTGTCCGCAGCAGTGGACTCGCTAAATATGCATGAAAGCATTGCCAACATCTGAATGTCCGCAATCTTTTCAAAATATGCAAACAGATCCATAATGAAATCGCGGGCTAAAGGGTGCTTGCCCCATTTCACTCTGCCTGACAGTGCACCTTCATGCCTGTCCCAGAGTGAATCGTGAGGAGAAGAATTGGCATTGCATCTTGAGACCACATCGTGAGCGATCACCAAGATGGAGTCACGACGCTGATTGTGTGAAAGAACCTCAAGTGGCACGCCCTTGTTCAATAATAAAGCGAGATATCGCCAGACATCAACAAGATCACGGGCGTTGTACTTCTCAGCGACCTTTGCATTGTGCTCACACACTTCAGCTCCATCTCCAAATATTGCGTACTCGCGCGCAAACTCCTCCTTCGAGGGATGAAGAGCACGGAAATCATGTATCGATATGAGGTTCTTTGGCCGACCGGGCCGACGGCGACTTGTTCCCGTACCAGTGCCAGTGCCAACACCTGTGCCACCGCCGCTGGACCGTATCGACCTATCCTCGCTCCAAGTTTTCCTAAACTGACGACTTGGGTGATACCATAGACTTATCTTGTGCATTGATGTAGACTCTGAATCACTTGAAGACGAGGAGGAAGAGGAGGATCCTGAAGCAGAGGAGTCAGAATCTCCACTGGACGCAGAAGTGTCTTCTGCCATGAATCGCTGCCGGGGGCTGAGATCATGTGCGATTCTGCCAAAACCAGCAAAGAAGGGTTCCCCTTTTGGACGCTCCCTGTAAGCATCCATTGTAGTTGTGAAAAGAGCTCTGGCCTTTTCCTCTTTGGAAGGGAAGAAGCAGACTAGCCGTCCATTATGAGAGAATCTAGCACCGCACGTTCTAGGTGGCGGTGGCACGATAGTCCTGTTTGGAGGCGCAAGTGCAGTATCAAGTTCGTTGTGTGGTGGGAGTTCTTGAGACATGGATGCTGAACCGCCCGCGGGTATGTCTTCGTCAGACTCACTTGAGCTCTCATCAGCCAGACCATCAAGCTCATCATCAAGGTCCCTGACATTCTTGAAGAAGGTTGTGCTGCTTTCAAGATCAACCTCTCCTAGGAGATACGTAAAGGCAACCTCAAGACAGTTCTGTTTTCTTTGCAAAAACTGGTCCGCTAGTTGGTGAATTTCACGATCGATCTTCTTGTGAGTTTCCGCGGGCATGAAGGACGACTTTTCAACGAAGAACTTTGGTGCCTTGGTCTTGGGGTAACCGATCGGTATATCAATGCGGACCTTGATGAAGATGGTGTCTCCGTCAGTTCCCCATGGTCCGTTCAACGAAGCATTCAGGGTCATATTGTCCATATTGATATTATCCCACTTCACTTTGGGGAGCTGGTGGCTAATACGCAGAAGTTCTTCTTGGATAGTGTCGGGTTCAGCCCATTCGTCGTCAGGATACCCGTGTCCGAAAATACCCGAGTCTTTCGACAGGTGTCGTTTGACGCTTGTCGACGCCTTTCTCTTGGTCATGGCGATTCCTTTCATCCATCCTATCTGTGACTGATTGCGGTCGACAGCCCTTCCAGGAACCTTGGCCTTCATCGAAGGGCCTCGCCATGCCACCGCCGCACGATGACTCTGGGTCGTTCCCGATCGCATGCCCAGCGTTAGTGCACTTTGTTTGTGATAATTGGTCCCAGGGCGGTGATCACTCATGGTAGCAGATTTTCGATCACGGTCTGCCGTCTCGTCCACTGTACGGAACGTTTTATATGTAGCACCCTTTCGTGTGAGACTAATGGCCGGATCTGCCGGTATGCCTCGCTTGTGTCCAATGGCAGCAAAAGCCTTGGGATCAATACATTGCAGCTTTAGTTCGTTGTCTGTGCCCCAGGAGACGAGCTGGAATTCACGGTTATCTTTGCCATCGTCAGTTATACCACCACGGCATCTCCACAGGAACTCCTTTGCTTTGTGGTCTCCGTGTCCAGGCCAAACATCAATTGGCTGAGTTGTCAACTTTGATTCTGGTTTGAAACGTGTGTCATAT
This sequence comes from Fusarium sambucinum, assembly GCF_050947815.1. Taxonomy (NCBI): domain Eukaryota; kingdom Fungi; phylum Ascomycota; class Sordariomycetes; order Hypocreales; family Nectriaceae; genus Fusarium; species Fusarium sambucinum. The sequence goes on along the minus strand of NC_139293.1, from coordinate 7,424,095 downwards.
AGATATAGATCGCCTGGTTCGTTTTGGGGTATGGCCAAGAGACCGTGCCCAAAGGGAGTGTGACGAGCTCTCCATACTGGGAAGCCAGTTTCAATGGTGTGCTGTAAGGGTTCCTCAGCAGTATAATCCCAGAAGTTGATTCTCTTATCGATGGAACAAGAAACAATGGATTTTGGGTCTGAGCGGTTCCAATCTAGACCGTAAATTTTGGATTTATGGGCCTTTATAGATTTAAGAGGCTCGGAAGAGCGACGTTCGTCCCAGATATGCAGCCATCGATCATGGGCTGAAGCAAGTATGTGTGATGCCTGACGATTGTACTTGACTTGTGATGCACCGGCAGTCCAATCGCAGAAGGTAAGAACGGGCTGGCGTGGTCTTCGGAGGTCCCATGCGTGGATATAGCCATCTACTGAGCAAGTTGACAAGAGGTCGGGATGATGAGCAGACCAGTTGACATCAGTGATGGCGCGGCTGTGGCCTTGCAGCGAGTGCTCGATCGCGCCTGAGCTAGAGTCTTCTCTGCGATTTAGATTCCACACAAGAGCGCGATGGTTGGCGGCCGAGACGATCCAGTAATCGCGAGCAGCAAAAGGGGACCATTGAACATCCACGACGAGCCAAGGAAGACCGTGAGTTCTCAACCGTCGAGGAGGGCTATATGGCGAATCAAGGTCTATGATTGCGAGCCCATCAGGCCTTTTTACGGATAGTTAGATGTGTGCACATGTGGTTATGTTTCTAACTTACGAAGCTAATGCGACATCTCGTCCTGCAGGAGAGATAGTGGCTGAACCGACCAGACCGTCAACATGAATAGTACCATCAGATTCGAAGCTCTCGCTGTCATAGGCAGACTTTATCACCTTGCCCTTCTTAGGGGCATCAGCAAGTTGGTCGAATGACGGCATGGTAACGGATATTTGGAAAGACTATCACGACGTGCCTCATGTCATTACTCGTATGAGGCAGGAATGTAGTATACGGCGATTTGCCACGAAGAAACTTCTGATCATGTCATTATCTGTGAGAGAAAGAACGAACAGAGAGCTCTTATTAGAGAGCAAACCCCGAAAAAGGGCCTGTTGAAGGCTATTGTGAATGCGAAGTTGTTTATACAAGGTGATGTTCATGAAGTTGGTTAGTGAAGCTCGCGTTCCAGTGGTTGCCGAAAGGAGATGGTCAAAGCGCGTTACGACGTTGTACAAGTACCACCCTTACTGTTTGACGTGTGAAGGTACATCCCCACCGTTATTAATTGGCCTAGGTCTACAGAGTAGTTAGCACCTGACGAAACAGCAACCTTTCTGTATCGGGCATGTCGTGGGACTCTTTTTGTATGGCACAGAGCCGAAGAAAAGGCATCATAAGGTAAGTGAGTGATGAGGCACCTACTAGCCTATTAAATTATATTTCTTTTATGCGTCTATTTCTTAGGCACTTTTATAATCCATACAATTAGAGTTGTTACATATCCTTCTATAAACGCTACCCAGTCTTTTTTTGTGTTTGCCATACCTTAGTAGGTATCTCAAGAGACCCTGCTGTTTATTGCCCCTCGATTCTACTTGATCCCTTCTATCTTTGCCCCGCCGTGACCCAAGCAGCACCTTACGGAATAGTGCATGCCAACCTTAGTAGTTTAAGTGCCCGCCTTATTTCAAGGATTCAACTTCATCTTAACCACGACCCTTCACTTGTCACAGACACAAAGACTACGACGACACGATACGATACCGATACCAAAATCTACAAAAGTCAAACCTCGCGCACATTTGCTCAGCTTGCATCAGTATTCCAAAATGGCTCTTCCGAAGCGTATCATTAAAGAGACAGAAAGGCTCATGGCTGAACCGTAGGTTATCCGTCCCAGACACAAGTGCCCTGTCTTGCGCCCTCAAATCGCATCCTAACACCGCTCGCGATATAGTGTTCCAGGAATCAGTGCCGTCCCTCACGAGGACAACCTCCGATACTTCGATGTTCAAATCCACGGCCCTGCCCAGTCTCCTTACGAGGGTACGTTTTCCGTCGATACAGATCATCTCGTTCAACTTTAACCACATGTCCAGGCGGTGTCTTCAACCTTGAGCTCTTCCTACCCGACGACTACCCCATGACACCTCCCAAGATCAGATTTCTTACTAAGATCTTCCACCCCAACGTTGATAAGCTTGGCCGCATCTGTCTTGACGTTCTTAAGAGTGGGTTCCATATCGAGGCATAATGTTCAGAGGCAACCCGGCTGACAAATCTTCCAGACAACTGGTCTCCCGCCCTCCAGATCCGAACCATCCTTCTCTCGATCCAAGCTCTTCTCGGTGCCCCTAACCCCGACGATCCCCTCGCTGCCGATGTTGCCAAGAGCTGGAAGGAGGACGAGCAGGCGGCCATCGCAACCGCCAAGGAGTGGACTGCTCAGTACGCGAAGCCTTGAAGGAAGTGTGAAGCAACAAGAAATAATACAAAAAAAAGAATCAAGACTTGAACAGTCTCGTTTGACCAAGTTAGGAATACAGACGCTGGAGTTCGGGGTCAACTGGTGTCTCATGGAGAACCTCCCCCATCGACTTTTTGGCTGGATACAAGAGCACTTGCAGGTTTGACCTTGGCGTTGTCTTGTAGAACTGAAAGTTTTCGTTTGTCCGAAGCATACACAATGATTTTGACGATCTTATGACCGACATATACAAATTACCAATTGCATGTGATTGGCCTGTAAGACTTGTCTGCCTCAGTAGTCACCATGTCCAGCATATACACTTTGCTAGCAAGATGCCAGTGAGTTCGGTTATGTTAAACTCGTACCGAAAATTCTAACATCAGCTATTCTTCCTTAGCCATATAGATATGCTCAAGCCCTTTAAAAGATATGGCAGCCTCGCCATGCCAAAGCCGAAAACCTGAACATCTTTATTCACTGCACCGAGTCTGGGGTTGTGTTTCTATCTGTCATATCTATTTCCATTGCTAACTAACAGTCTGTGGGAATACCTGGTATGCAGTTTTGCGAGTTATAGCCTCCGCTGAACGGAAAACCTGAGTGAGGCGTGCGCCGACTTGAACGATCTCTTCATTCGTGTCGCTCCTGAAAATTAGCACTATATGCTTACTATATGATAGCTATCGTTCAACATAGTTGCTCTCAATTCTACCGTGTACTATTTTGAAGTGACAAGCCAATTGAAGCCTTCCGTCATATGCTTTTCACACGCCAGAGCAAAGTCCAAGTGAGGAGCTTTGAGCCAGAAAGTATGTGGCCACCCAACCTCAACCTGCAGTTTGACTTCGACTTCTGCCTCTCTGAGGAGCATCCCATAGCACAGCCCATCCGAATAAAGAGTGTCGTTGGAGGTGAGTTGGATCCATGTCCGAGGATGTCCCTTCAACTCCGCTGCGGTAGCCTCCAAAGGCAGTTTCTCAAGGCCATCCCTTGGCATATCCCGATTCAGGTATCCATTCAGAGAGGTGATGAAAGTGGGAGATACACTTGTGTGGTATGGGCGCAGTTTCTCAGGCACGAATTCTTCGCCACTGGCTCTATCAGCTGTAACAGGACACCTTAATAGCAGACCATGTATCGATCCTTGAGGGACCGATTGAGCTACCGTAGATGCCATCTGCCCACCACTTGAGCTCCCAGCAACAATTATCCTCACACCTGGTTCGTGCAGTGCTCTGAACGCGTCCAGACAATCTGAAAGGCATATCTTGGCTGGATTCTGGGGCAGCAAACGATAGCCTACCGAGTATAGACGGACCTTGGTCACCGCCGACTTGACGATATGCCGACACGAAAGCTCTTCGCTATCTGCCTCGCCGACTTTTAGGCCTCCTCCATGAAAGAAGATAACTATAACCTCTGGTTCATGAGTCTCATTCTCCTCAAGTTCTAGTTGAAGAATGTGAATTAGGTGGCCATCCACGGATGAGGACACCGTAAGCTCCTTCTTGATGAATCCCTGAGATAAATCGTAGTCTCGAACCCCAGGTGCAGTCATTTGTTCGTAAAGAGCACGGCACTCTCGAGCATAGACTGGTTGTCTCTCCTGGGTAGTATTGAATGTCTGAGGAGGGCCCTTCTTCTTCACTTCATCCTCGTGTTCTAACCAAGCAGGTTCTAGGGGAGGAGCTTTCTCGAAGACATAGCTTACAAGCTCAGGATCAGGAAAACTCATGATTTCTAAGAGTAGAACGTTGTGCCTATGGCTAAAGTATCGGTACCGAGTATATTCACACGAGGGGTATTGTGGTGTAACCATGTAAGTGATACGCGACTACAATTAGGCTAAAACAATGAACTTCCACACGTGACACAAATTTACCTAAAAGAGACCATTCATAGACGAACATCTTCAATAAAGAATGCAATACCAATATATCTAGAGAATGCTTCGATTCGGGGAGCTCTGATTTCCCTGAGTGTACCTTTGGAGCAGACAGCATGACCATGACTAGGATAGCGATTCTATTATACCGTTTCAATCTCAATTGCAGACTAAGTCAGATTAATATTGCGCTTCAAAAATAGGTCAAAGGAACTAGAACCTCGCTGCCCTATCTTAGTATCTTGAGTTGAGATATGTATGATGGTGTATCGATCAGGAGACATGCGGTTATAAGATGTAGGGTACGCTAATTGTATAAAGAAAACACAAAACACTGACCCAGACAACATGAGTCGCTACGTGCAGAAATACTTGATACAGTCCTTTGCCATTGATGCGCTCTTATTTCTTTATGTCGGAGCAGTAGAGGTATTAGTGACGAAAGGCATTAGAAGAGGGTTTATGTTTTCGAGGTTAATTCGGTTTTAGTGGTTACACTTGGCAAATAAATGCAAGCAGATAGATATTACGGCTTGCTTGTTGTAATCAGAGACGATATTAGTTCTTGCTAGTCCAGGTTAAATGCTATAAACTCCATAAGATTGCCTACTAGATAGGCACTTTGGTCGTACTCAATTTCAGGGACAGAAAAGCAAAGGCGCTTAGCAAAGGCTTTAGGACGGATGACCAGTTTTCACTTGACAACACTCATTTTGAAACGTAACGTTGCTCTAGGCATTGGACATGTTCTCAACACTATGCTACCTTTAGACACCAGTCTAAACTGACCCGTTTAGAGAATAAGATATTATGAAGCACAGAGGAAATTCTGTAGATGTTTGGGTATGAGGAAAATCTGGGGTTGGACCCCAGTTCTCTCTTGTCTACAATGCTAGAGTACACAACGCGAAGGCGGAAAGGGAACGTCGCAATTCGTCTAAACCATAGCCAAGTCGCCAAACTTCTCCTGCAGTGGGTGTTAGTACTGTTATATATAATATAACCTCTATAACGTACCTTGTAGCCTGGCACCATCCATCGGCCCTTGGAAACGAGCTGGTCGGTCTTCTCGTCGATAGACTTCTCGGCGGCAGCAACCTCATCCTATGCAATGTGAGAATCGGTCCAATGGTCTCTAATATGGTGATACGTACGACAGTGAGGTCCTCGAATGGTCGGGCCTCCTCGATGTTCTTGAGGGTAGCGGCGAGGTCCTTGAGCTCGAGGTCGACGGCCTGCTTGGTGGCTTCGGCGTTCTTGACGGCCTCAGCCTCGAAGGCGTCAATGGCCTTCAGCTGTCGGCTAACATCGTAGGTAACGGGCTTGAAGGCGTTGAAACGCTTCTCGATCTCATCGATGATGGCCTGGTTCTTGAGGACGGATCGGTACTGGGAGAAATCGACGGTGGTGGGTTGCTCCTGGAGCTGCTGGACCTTGCGGCGGACGTCCTCGTTGCGCTTCTTGAAGGCCTGGAGGGAGGCAACGGTCTGGCCACGGAGACCGAGGGAGCTGGTGACCTTGGTCCAGTCAAGCTTGAGAGCTGCGCTTCGCTGTCGGAGAAGGGGAAAATTAGCTCATGATATCGTGGGACGTAGAGGCGCGGGATCGGGATCGGGGGAAAAGTCGACAGCATCTGCGATCAGTCACACGCGCCCAGGATGAATTGAACTTACAGTCGCCATTTTGAGGAAGGTTGCAATGTCTAGAGGGCTGAGAGGTTGATCTTGATTTGATTGTTTGATGACTTTGCCGAACTTCCAGGGAACAACCGGGCGCTAGTAGGTCACGTGCACTGACATCGAATATCCGGCGGGCAGCGTTTTCGGACCCCTCATTGATTGAAAGCTTGGGTTAAACGGAAGTTCAATTGAGGAAGATAATTAAAGTATACGATTGCGAACAAAAGATAACGGTTGCTGCATCCGAAATATTTGGCAATGCCAACTTGCAGTTTATCAACTGCACTTGACGAAACTAGGGTAGACAATTATATAATCACAATCAAGTCACTGTTTAGATTCAAAAATACAATATCACGCATGCAATGACAAAAGTAGTGTTTGACGGATGTAGGTGCTTTCCCTTTGATTTTTTTCCGTTGTTTGACATCAACTCCATTCCGCAGAGTACAGTTCGCCCAGAACTAATACAGAGCCCAGTGTTCGTCCCATGCACATGCTTTTGTGGAAGATCGTCCGGTCAAAAACTGATGCCTAGATACTTAGAGCCATGATGGAATTGACAATATCGTTGTCGTTCTCCTTCAATGCCTTGACAGCCTTGTTTCGGCTGACATTGGCTTGGGTCATGACAAGCTCGATGTCCTTATCCTCGAGTCCAGAGGCATCGACCTCCTCCTCGTCCTCCTCATCATCATCTTCCTTGTCCTCCTTCTTCTCGTCAGCCTCAACAGCCTTGCTGGGCTCGCCGTGGTTGTGACCAGAGTGGTCCTCAGCGTTCTGGGAGGCGAGCTGAGCAGCAGCAGCTTGTTGAGCAGCGGCGTTAACGTCCTCAATCTTGGCCTCACCGAAGACACTGAATTGAAGGTTAGAAGGGGGTGGCCAACTGTATTTGTGAGACCGGCTTACATGTAGGTGTTGCTGTTAGGGGACTTGTAAACCTCGGGGGTGTTAATGACGAAGAGGATCTGGAGCAGATCGGTTAGCACCATTCCTCATTTACCCCTCCAATGTCTCTTCGGGATTCCTCGTCACTCACGTTCTTGGGGCGGCGGAGAGTGACACGAGTGATGCCAGGGATGCGGGTGAGGTGCAGCTTCTCGAGGGCCTTGCGAGCCTTCTTCTCGTTGCGGTTGTGGATCACGGTAGAACCAGCGGGTAGCTGGCCCTCGCCGACCTCCTCAACCTCAGAGTCGTCGCTGGAGTCATCCTCGTGCTCCTGGACGGTGGTCTTCTTGGGCTCCTCGTCGGGAAGTTCTTCAACGCGGGGGTTCGACATTTTGGCGACTGGTGCGGGCACAGATGTTAGTAACTCTAGCTAACAGCAATTCTCTTCTGGCGAGATATTTGTGGCTTAAAAATGCTCCCGGTGCCGCAAAAATCGAAAGCCAAATAACACGATAAACAGGACCGTAGCTGCGTACTTACTTGTTTTTCTGGTCCCAGATACGTCTGTTTGCTGGCCTATTCTCTCACGTCCTCGTTTTGTGATGGGGATCTCGCACAGCGATAATTCTAGGGCTTGCTTGGTGGGAGGTGGGAACTAGGCGTATTAGGTAATCAAACTTTGCGTCGTTACTCCTCAGATCCCCTCCAGATTCTCAGAGGGACGAGGGACGGAAAATAATGGACATGGAGACAGTAGTAATTAATTAAGGTTAAAATGGGGGTAGATATCGATCAATTGACAAACAAAACAAGCAGATGCAAGCACAGCGGAGAGTAGGGGGTATTCATTTCATTTTTATTTTGGCTACACTTCACAATGAATCCATGTTCTTTTTGGTGCTCCTCATGCTTTGAATTCAGTTGATCTCAGAATTTCCGTATTGACGCCGTTCATCTTGAAAAAGACGAAATGTGGCATACAGCCTTCCGGAACGGAGCGAAAAGAGAATCCAGCAGCCTCTATACAGCCGTGATTGTGTTTCGTACCCTGTTCCGTGCCACTTGATCTAAACCCGACTTTCAAGCACCTCCCGTGACTCCAGCTAAATAACCCATTTATGCGGAGGCCTTGACCTTGGCCAGAGCCTTGCGCTCTTCGAATCGTCGCTGCTTCTTGAGTCGGAGAACCTGGAAACGCTCGAAGTCGGTAAGAGCCTTCCTTCGCTCCATCTGGTCCCGCTTCTTGGCCCAGTTGGTCTGCTCCCACTTGGAGTCGATCTCGGACTTCTCCCAGAGCTTTCGGACAACACCAGTTCGGGAACCACGGTTCAGGCCCTCAACAGAGAGAGAGGAGAGGAGAACCTTGTTGAGGGGAACAGCTTGTCGGGGAGTGGCGAGGCTAGCGTTCGCGGAAGGACCGTCGACGAGAATCTATGGCGAGGGTCAATATCGTATGTTGCTGCAATCGAAGCAGGAAATACCTACTCGCTTGTGGTCGATGATCTCGACGATCGTGGCCAGGTGGCCAGCGAAGGGGTGGTCGCCGTTGATAACAACGACTCGGCCAACCTCAACGAGGCGCCAGTTCGAACCCTCAATGACTGCGTCGCCCATTGTGACGGTGATCTATATAGTTGTCGATTAGTCGAAATATTCAGAAAAAAAAGTCGCGCGCGCAGTGTGTATTCGGATTCAACTGCGATCGTAGGGTTCGAGGTTCATACCAGTTGTCGATTATGCTGTCCCGTTAGTTGGTTGTTTGCTGGAGCCGCGGACCTTGAAATCGCTAAGGTCTTTTTGATGGTGAGCAGAAAAAGAACCTGTGCGTGCCTGCCCTAACTTTCGGTCTAATCTTCCGGACTAACCTTTGACCGCCCCGAATGCGAACGGAATACCCGATAACGGTGCACGGGCCAGGCCTGCGAGAACTTCAAAAGAAATTTTCTGGTCGACTGGAAGTTTTCTGTAGACAAACTCCCTTCTCTTACAATTTGAGAGACGAGCATAGCGACAACGACAAGATTTCGCCGGGCGCATCAAGGTAAGCTTCGAGCATTTCTTTTTCCCTTTCCTCGCTTCAAGATGAGGTAATTTGCGATTGATTCTACCGGATGGCTCTCTTTCGCCGGAGTAGCTAAATCGGGTAGATAACTGATATTCAATTCTTACATATTCTGAAAGCACCAAATCTCTTGTCATTTTAGTCTTACATACTTTGTCACGCTACATGGACTAACCAAGACAATAGTGATACACTCGGTACTAGTACCCTTGATAACCTGTCAAGCTGTCAGTGGCTTGGCTTTCAATTAGATAACTACCTATGCAATATGAATACAATATCTGTTATTCCAAACACCATAAAACTTTTTAAAACCCGTGATGTTTACGATCGCTCTACTCCTTTGCAATAGATATCTCGGCGTGTCTATTGTTTCATCTTTCGACTGTAAGGTCCATCTATTCGCACATGTCCAAATCGAAAGACAAATCACGCTGGACTTCCTGTCGAGATGAACACATGCATAATTTATTAACAGAGCATGTACTTATACAGCTGTCAGCTCTGGAAAATACAATCCTGCAAACTAATCATGCTGGATTCATCACAGTACCATGGTCATAGAGTGGCTTCAATTATTGTTCATTAATTCATCCCTTCCGCATCATTTGCCTGCAATGAAGCGGCCGTGATCTAGGTGTTGTTACAATTAAGCCTTGCCCTTGCGCTTCAGCTCCTCTTCCTCCTCAGCTTGCAACTCTGCATCGACCTTGGCGCCCTTGGAGGGTTCGTTACCGTGAGCGCGAGCCTTAAAATTGATGTTAGAATGCGATGTCACGACCAGGGTTCGATTGGACTTACAGGCAGGGTAGGGTCCTTCTTTAATTGGGCAGTCTCAGTATCGTCACCAGACTCTGACTTCTGCTCCTCAGCAGCGAGTCGGTTGGCAATGGATCGCTCATCCTCTGCGAATTCGTTAGCATCAATCCTTCCTATCTTTGCCTTCTGGGTAATCTTACTAGAGTCGAGGTTGTCGTGGGAGTTCTCCTTGCCCTCGTGGTAGGGGTTAGACTCCTGGGCCTTGCGCTCAGCCTCAGAGATGTTTCTCTGGTCGCCAGCCTCGTAGACGCCACGGTTACCAACGTTGGAGTAGCCAGACATGATGAAAATTTGGAGGAGGTTGTGTTTTTTGGTAGGAGAGAAAGGAGTAGAATGTGAAAGGATAAGATGCAGTGTATGAGAGAGAATCTTTGAATCGACCGCGAGACCTTTTTGTAGTTTACACTTTGACGATGAATCGCTGCTACTGCCATGGTCATACACGCCTTCTCCACAACCTGACTTCATAGAATACGTCATTACAAGAGTGCTTGGTTGCGACAACAAAAGAAAAACGCATTAGATCGTAGCACATACGTCATAAGAGAAATGCAGAGATTTAACTCTGTCTTTAGGGTTCTGCAACACATGCTGCGGTCGATCTTCCAGGTTAATTTGGTAAGGCGGCTGTCCCCTGATCGTCTTTAATGGTAACCTAAGAGAATCGATCTTTGTGCTCTGATTCCATGATGATTTTAGATAATAGAAAGGTTTGCATCAATTAGACTTTGAGAAGCCTCCCATCAAAAGATAATAGAAAGGTTACCCACGTTTTTGCTTTCTGCGTTACTCATTTTTATTATTTTGGCGTTTATTCTGGGTTTTCGCATACCCTATGCAAGCAGGAGTTGCTTCAGTAACACACTCTAACACTTTTGTATGAAGTACCTACAAAGAGACAAAGGTGATATTATTTACTCACAGGTTTTGTCTCATTCGCCATGTACTATTTGGTGCGCTGGGTAAATTGATACATAAATCATGCCTTCTGTTCTTATCATTCTATATGGATATTTAACAATTGTTCGACTCGCTTATTAACATCCATCTTGATTAGGCCCAGAGGATAGTTCAGACATATGAGGAGGTAGTCCTTTGCAGGCTCAGCAGCAAAGCGGGAACGGGTAGATACCTACAATAGGCTCTCAAACCATTCACATGACAACACTGCCAGCCTCTTTCTATCTGACCAGACCGACCCGTGCTTTATCAGAACACTCTCCTACTTGCTACGATCCGCCTCCTTTAAATGCCAGCCCGACAGGGAATGTTGAACCTCTGCCTACGGTCCGGCCTCTCATTGACACAGCTGCAAAGGACAGGAGGCCTGAACTTTGCATAGTCGCAACATACCGAAACGTTGTACCACCTATAAAGCCAATCATTGCGTGGACATCCCTATCTAGACTAAGATATAGGAGATGATAGCTTGGCCCGTAGAAGGCAGGTTCTGGCTTTCGACAACGCCACTCCGTAGAGACACAGGAGGACAGAGGCTGCTAAAACAACAACCAAAATGCCCCAATCGGGTAGCATTCTGCGTAGACAGATCTTAGGTATCACTTGGTGCTCTATATATCACGTTTAATTTCATATGTACTTCGTGTGTAATGTTATTTCGATCATTGATGACTTTTTGGGAACCGAATTTCATCGGATTGGGCTGTGACTAAATCTTACTCTCTACCTATCCTTACCTAGGTACCATAACACACGACCACGAGGAACCCAGGTTCGCAATCTGCAAACTATGCTGAGGCTTTGTATAGAAATAATATGGACAGGCATCCTGACCAGGAAGCTGCACACTGCCTTGGGCCTACATTTAACCCACTCGATATAATTCTATTGTGGACATGCAGACAATGAACCTGCACGACACAGTACTTACTATCCCTAGCCGACTGGGGGTCAATTATGCCCAAGCACCCAAGCCTTGCTTTCGCTTTTAGTTGATGTGGTATCCAGAATCATGACACAATCTCCACGCCCTCCAGAGACTTTTGTTCCCCCCGGATCTGCTGCAACGAGACAGGCCGAATGGCTTGGCCAGAGAGCATTAGGTGGTGCAAGGCATCGCCATGTGACTGGATGGCTGCTTCCTCCACCTGTTCCTGGACCACATCGAGTCTCCAACTGGCATGTAGATGCCCGACGGCTTCCCAAGCCTGAAGGACAGAGGGGTTTATGTGATATTTCCATGTACCCCTCCAAAGAATCCTGGCTTGCTGTGAACTGCGGATCATGCGATACTGAAAGAGCGCCGCCAATCCTTTTTGTCCGTTCCAGATCTCCATGGTTTCTAGCCGTGGCATCCTGAGGGCCGCCACCGCCGCTGCCTGTAGTAGAGCGTCTATCTTGGTAGAATTCTCTTCCGGCGTAAGAAGTCGGGAAGTCAATACCAGCGAGGTTAAGTTAGGCCACTCCCAAGATGGGTCAATGGCGAAGAAATGACTGGCCTCTATGATAAAGGAGGCGGCGAGATGTTCTAGCGGGAGGCTGGTGAGTGCAATCGTTCGGCCAACAGCTGGGGCCGGATTACGAATACTGTCGCATTTGGCCAAATCCTCCCCCCAGAGAAATTGTTGCATAAATACTGGGTACTGTTGGTTAAAGTTCTCAAAGATTACCAACTTTTTAAGACGATAATGGCCATGTCGGATTGACTGAAAAAGAGATAAATATTCTGGCATAAATATAAGTGGTAAGCCATCAGAATTATACACAGTTATTAAGTAATAAGGGGAATAATACTTACCCTTATCTGTATGGTGCTGTAAAGAGTCCCATTCCCTCCAGGGCTCATAATAGACTTCCTGGAGTCGGGGGAAGAGGGCCAACATATGTGCCAGCGCGCTTGGCTTCCATCTACGGCGGTTCTGTTGCCGGAGGAGTATACTGGTAACTGTAGAGACTGACGGGAGCTGATTCCATCATTGGAACTCTGACTGGTCACTATCAAACGGCCCCTCCTCCATAATAGAATGGAAAACTTTGCGGATCGCTGCCCGAGGTGGGGCTGAGTGTCGAAAACCAGTAACCCAGCCGTGGAAAGCGTCATGATAGCCTTGGGTTACTGTGGTCAGCTCTAGACCACTGCTCTCCAGCCTATTGGAAGGGCTATCAGGCATAAAGGTTAGATAGGGAAACCAATGTTGAGCATCACTGGGCGAGTAAATGCTAATGTCAAGCATTAATTCGCTGTCTTGATCCCATTTACTGAGAATCGAGAATAAACCCTGGAAGGCTGTGGTGATAGGACAGTGTTCTGTGTCGCTAACAGTCAATGCCGCTCCCAACTCTTCATCCGTGAGCACTCCAGTCCTAGGCGCACACTGTGTGCAATTGTACCCATCGAGTTCTAAGCAGAACCAGATATAGCGTACGAGAGCATGGTTACGACGGATTATGGAACGAAAATCCATGAGGCGCGACAGGGTTAATTTGATTCGAGCAAAATTGTATCGCTCGATGTCAGTCTGCCACGCTCGAGATACGGCGGCCAGGCAAGCTAGCGTGGAGCCATCTTGCATCAAACTTTGGAGGATGAGAAAGCGGATTTCACTAGGCAAGCTATCCCACGACTTTTTGCTCGGTGAGGAAGACCACATGGTGGAATAGAATAAGAGGGGGGTAGTGTTGCGATGCAGGAATGGGGGGAGAAACATATAGACAAGGGCGGGCACATGGGGGAGAAAGGGAGAGAAATAAAAGCAATGCATTTATACTGGTTTACATCCCTGATAAATGCTATATGGTTTGTTGGGCATAAAGAGACTTTGAGCCCTGAACATACCTAGAGTTACAAAGAAAGTATACATTTGGTGGTTAATATAACTTTAAAGACTATTGCCTTCGGTTGCCTTGCATTAAGTTATACAGTGCCTAGGGCATAAACGCAACCTTCTCGCATAATAAAAAAGCACCGTGAGACCTGCTCAGCAGCCTACTTCCTCTTCTTTTAATATACATCTGTCAAAGGCAGATTATTTGAAAGAAGGTTTAGTAGGTTGTTATGCAAATCATGTTACATGAGTTGAACCACCTGACCTGTCACACAACGCAATCACCGACCAGGCCCAAACGTAGAAACAAAGTATGCATTTGATAGGGGGGGGGGGGCTTCTCAAAGTCTAATCGATAAACAAAGTATGCATATTATCACATCTAGGTAAGAGTTATACCTGACTTCCTTATAGTTACCTGCTGAAGTCTATGTTATGCGGTGGTTCTTCGCAAGCTTCACGTCTCACTACTTACCGCACCAGCCTCGGGCCAGTAGCCTACCCCCTATCCATAGTATATATGCTTTCAGTTCATGCAGTGAGGTATCTATATAGTAGTCTGTGACCAGAAGAGACTCCTTTTTTTATATTTTTTTTTACCGGGCCATGAACAGGTATGGGCCAGAAAGGTGTATTGCATTATATAAACGCAGTTGAGGACGAAAGGATAAGCTTTGACACATGGGCATTGAGTCACCGGCAAGGTAATTTACAGTTTGATAGTGTTTCGAGGCGCCTAGTGGAAGAGGACGACCTAAAGCTTGGTTCGATTTGAAATTACTGATTGTCGCGTAGGAAAAGTCATGAAAAATGGTCCATATCATAGTGTTGAACCTTGGGGTCTTCGACCTCAGCCCTACCAGGATGCCTGCACTGTAGCTTAATAGGGAAGCATATCGCACCAACGAGTTTAATTGCTAGGGTAGAAACCTTCTTGGAGATTTTAACTGCGGCTTTTGCACCTTCCTAGGTAGCTGCGAGCGATGCAAGACGTCAGTTTTCAATGGCTTGTTGAGGATAACACTCTCAGTCCTCATTGCAACTGCCTGCCTCTCTAGAATACCTGTCTCTCCATAATAATGATACACTTGCAGTGCACCTTCTGGATGTTGAAGTTAACAGAGGGCCTTAAAAGCATGCTGCCACGCTGTTTTCTGTCTTCTCTGTTCTCACTGAAACAATAACAATAACAATAACAGCAGCAGCAGCAGCAGCAACAACAATAATAACAATAACAATAACAACAATAACAATAATAATAATACCACCACCACCACCCCCACCACCCCCATGCCGGCCCGCGGCCCCTCCGCCCGCCAAGCCTTGCCCGGAGCCCAGGACCGGGCTTTTGCCGCCGGCGACGCTGTCGCCGAGGCCAAAGAGGCCCGTGACCGTGCCCGCGCCGAAGAGGCCGTCGTCCGGGCGGTTTTCCGCCAGTGCGCCGAGCGCGTGGCGCTCGCTGCGCTACAGCGTGGCCTGGGAGGTTGGGGCGGTTCTGGACTGTAAGTAATATAATTTTCTTTACTCCTTTGCATAGCACAGCATAGCACAGCATAGCATGACATCGGTAAGCGTTATTATAGGCCCCCTATAGCGGTGGTGGGGTTGTGCATGGATCACGTAAACATCGAGCCATTAAGTTGTCATATGGATTTCGGCGTGACAAGCTTTATGGAGCTATACCAGATCGGAGCTTAAACTTGAACCTCTCTTGAACAATCGTGAGTTTCTTTTATCTTTCCTTCACAAACACACTACAGAATTAAACAGGCAAAATGTTTCGCTTTGTAAGTTTGCACCCTGCGGTTAATAGGATTGGTGACTAAACAATCAACAGCACAAGACACTCGATATCGTGACGGTCTTTCACAAGGCCAGCTCTCCGGCATCCGTGAGAGTCGCAAACCTTCTCAAGCAGGTCTCCGCCAACGCATCCTCCGGCGCCACTCTTGACCAGGCAAGCGATCATTCTGCCCAGACCGCTCCTATCCGAGAACAGTTTGAGCTCAACATCACCGAGGACCCCCCAACAGAAGACCAAGTGAAGACGATCCTGGAATATGTTGGTACCGGCGGCATTCCCAAGGTGATCAACGGTGCAAACACCGAGAAGGATGCGCTCAAGAAGTTCAAAGAAAGCAAGGAGAACTTTATCCGACCAGTGGTATGTAAAAGCCATCTTTCTGCAACGGCACCTCTTGGCTAACATCATCCCTAGGTTGTAGACTGGAACAATGGCAAGGCCATTGCTGGCGAAAAAGAGTCTGAGATTCTCAAGCTTCTCAAGCAACAGCAGTAATGATTTCACTTTGGGAAAACTTCAAACTCTATCATACCTATGCCCCCTTTATATACTTGTTATCAATGACCGAGAAACTGTCCAATGACGACGACTCATGTTGACACACTGCTCTTGAAAAAAGATAAATCCAATATGGTAAACTCAACCAAAGTCTCAACCAACTATCCGTACCTCCAGACTTGGAAGCATAATCTACTAAGTTTATGAGTAGCTGTCATGATGTAGCCTCAGCCAAAAACTGCAAAGTATCGGTACCCATTTTGTTCGGGTGAGTACCTTAAATCGCGGTAGGTAACCAGCGTCGATACAGTCCGATCGAATCGCATTGTTCGTCAATCAAGCTAGAAGAAAAGAATTCCCGGGTGAATGAATGTGGACGTAGGACGCAAACAACTTTTATTACCTACTTACGGGCGGCGGGTCGAGGTGGTTATGTGCAGCGGGAAGCAAGCACCCATTTAACATACAGCTGACTTGGCCGATTGTGCTCATTGTGTATAAACACGGCATTAACAACTTTGCAACAAACGTAGACTTTCTTTCATTTCTATTTTCTGTGCAGGTTCAAAATTAACCCACTCTGACTCGTGGTAGCCAGGGTGTCGACCACCTAGAGGTAGTATACAGAGAGTCAGATTGCCTCGCGACTAGGTTTTTCCAGTTTGCACTCTCTAATTCACAGGAAAGGCCAGGCGGAAGCGACTTTGCTTTGATCCTCCCTTGATTAGTACTTCCATTCTTTTTAAGTTGTCACTTGCAGTTACCAGGCATCAGTGCAAGTCTCGGTCGGTGCCAGTGTAGTGGCAGTGCCAGTGTCAGTGCCAGCTACCGCGAGTGATTGCAACTCAAATAATTTTTCAGTTTACGTTAACTTTTTCTTTATTATCTCTGGCCTTTCAGCTTTTTCAAATTTCTCTCCTCCTTCATCCGTCTCCTTCCTCATCCGCGCACTTCGAGCACCTATCATCCGCATCCCTACGCCTTCTCACATCGCTTTGAACTGCCAGGAAGGAGCTACCTTATTCTTCTACTTTCCCTTCCACACTCCCACCTCTGCACTCATCTGGAATCGATCCGCCCTGTCCTGTTGATTGATTTTCCAGTGCAGCACTTCTGTTCTACAGGTAAGCATCGTACCCTCCTTCGGCACGATTGGATTTGTCTTTGCAGACGTTTCATTTCATTGCATACCTCTACAGAAACTCGATATAAACTACATCACAACGCACACCTTGATTTAAAATGGTTGCATTTTACACACCATTTGCTAATCACTTCTTATAGGCCGCGCCATGCCTAAACCTAAACCTCATCCCGCCCCTGGGGGTGACTTACCAACCATGGGGCCATCAACCTCACCAGAGAAAGCCTTGGACCCAAGCAGAGTTTATGGTAGTCAGCAACCGCCTAACCAGCGCGAAGCCTTCAACGAGTTCTATCCTAACGGACTGCCCAACGTCTACAAGATGTTTCAGACCCCCAGTGCCGACGGTGTCCGGCAGACGTATCTTGAAGACTATCTCCCTGTAGGGTTTTACACGAATCCTCGTACTGAAGCTGGGGCTATCTTCTCAACACAATGTGGACAACGGCCTTTCCGCCGAATGGATCAGCTGATGGCCCAGCGTCGTGTCCACCTCTGGAACAAGGACGAAGTCCAGTCCGTTTGTAACTCGCTTCGCAGGCTCTACTGGAATCACATGAAGTACATGCAGAAACCCTCTTGCTGGGATGACTTGTGGATCTATTTCGATACCCACGATATCTACAACTATGGAGCCTTGAATCTCTGGAATGTGGTCAACCATCTCTATCATGAGAACCAAATCATCGCCGAGGACGTGAAAAAGACAACGGCTGTTGAAGTCGGCCTCTGGGCTGATTCATGGATGTATATGGATTCCAACTGCCAGAATCTTATAAACTGGGATGAAACTCAATCTATCATCTCACTTCTCAGTCAGGACGATTGGAAGTCGATCGGTCGCATTCCAGCTGAAGTTATGACGCTCGTTGAAAGCGCGCTTACACACCGCCGCTCCCTGTTACTTGCTCCCGAAAAGTTAAGGCTGGGTTCGGACGTAAAGCCAAATCATCTGATGAAGTCTTGTGTCGACAACAACCTTGAAAACTGGCTTGGTATGTATAAATCATCAACAGCACCACATATAACCTGAAGCTAATGAGATCACAGCTGGCCAACGCATCTTTGAGCCCTCAGGCCTTCCACCACCTCCAGCGGTCAACCCCCACCAAGCTTCACCAACTTCCATGAAGGCTCCTACACCCGTTCTTGTATTAGACGGGAAACACTACTATCAGTCGCCATCCGAAAAGCGCGTACCCAGCGCAGTGGAAGCCCTGCACCAGTCTGCCGCCGCCGCTGGACCTGTCGTTGCTCACAGTAACAGCGGCGTAGTGTTGACGGAACAGACTAAGACAACCAACTCCAGAGAGACTCTTCAAGTATCACCTCAAATCAGGTGCAAATCTACCGAGCCCTCTTACGCTGTGCCATCCCCGCCATTGGGTAATGGAAAGAAAGATCAAGCCGCTCCTAACTCATCAACAAAGCCGAATAAGAAATCGTTTAAGAAACGCCGCGACCCAGAAGAGTTCGATGTACAAACCCCAACAAAAGCTGGGCGACGAGGTCGTGGCAACCCTCGGGCGACTCTAGGAGCTCGCAAGTCCACAGGTACAACATCACTGCCAACATCGACCGCAATGGAGTTTTCAACCTTGAGGACTCCCGAAAAGCAGACCAACAGTGGTACCCAACAAACTGGTTCCAGCCCTTCTCTCGATGATCCGAACGCTGTTTAGAAACCAGCGAAGGCCACTTCGAGCCCTTCGAAGGAGGATGACACCGGTCGTAACAGCAAGCAAAGAGATACCGTGTCGCAGGCTGACGCCTTCAAGGAGCCCAAGAAGAACCAACAGCCGGGCCAATCTTCTGGTCGCTTAGGTCCCCAGGAACACAAGAGCATGCGGCCCCTTGGTGGCACCAGTAATCCTAACCAATTACAAAGACTGGACTCAAATTTACATACCAACTACACGCCTGCTGTTCATACAGAGGGGGCAGTGCAGCCAAATCAGATGCCCAACCCTCTGGGAATCACTTTCCACCCCTCTGGAACCTTTAATCACGTTGCCCAAGGAGGGTACCTTGCCCCTCAGGACAATGCCTCTAATGGCTCAAACTACCGCCACGCGAGCATGCAGCACCCATTTTTTCATTCAAAGGGGTTCCCCCCCAACCGAGGTCGGAATTCCAGCAACTCTTCCCGCCTGGATCGCTCCGAGCTGAACGACAATCGTTGGTATCAAAACAACGAGAACTTTGGCGTTAACTCAGGTTTCAATCGTGCAGCTAATCAGCGCGGGGGACGTAAAGGGACAGGCCGTCGAGGTGGCCATAATCAGCGAAACGCAACAGCACCTGTCACTCAACCACATGTTGGTTCCGACCCCATCCAGAAGATGCGCGACGGAGGACCATGGAAAAACAACAAGTGGCGCCGAGAAGGCTCGGACCCAGTACAAGTGACATGTCGGAACGTTCAGGATGGGTATGCCATTAGAGATTACGTTCCTTGCTCCTGCCAGATGTGCGAGGCTCGTAACCGATCTGTGCACGTCGCCGTGGAATCTCAACATGAAATATCATCGGTAGACATGCAGTCCCGGGTCAAGTATGGCTTGTCTGGACGATACGGGCTTGTGGACGAAGTATACCCATTACCTTCCAAGGAACCAGGTCGTTTCATAGTCAGGTGGGTTGAAATCTCCGTTCTTCAAACAAACTGTCTTTACTAACCGACTGCTATCAGGTTCAATAACCCTTCGTCTGTTGCTGAAGCGCTGACGATGGGTGGCGGAAACATGCCCGAACACGCTCTGTCAGTTACTTTCACTCCGGCTATGCGTTCCAAGTGGACACTCTCCGAGCAAGCACCGACTCGGGTGACCTCTAGCCAGGCTATTGACCAACATCCCTCTTCTGTACCATTCTCTCCATATCCTCTTGGTCTCGTCATGCCTGGTAATAACCCAGGCGTTGCGGCGGCTCACCAGATTCCACCTGGAATGCTTCATCCATCTGTGGCGAACCCAGCCAATGCGCGTATGTGGCCCAAGACCGGTGGCCAACAGGCATTCTCTGGATTTGCACAACCTTATGCATCAGAGCGACCATTCGTTGCTCCTCAACCGATGCCGAGACTACCTGATTTCGTTCCTGCCGTACGTAGCTATTCTCAAAACCAAACCTTTGTCCCAGGACCTACACACTCGGAGACTGCCGGCCAAGCCCTCGATGAGCCATTGCAGACAAAGCCACCTGCTGAGGAAGCTTTGGAGGATATGCATCGCAATGATCGGTGCGGTTCCTACAGTCCAGGAAGCGACGGAAATGGGACTACTGGAACCAAAGCTCGTGTTTCATTGCCTAACACCCCTTGTAAGGCTTCTCCAAAGGAAGCACACACAACACAGCCCATGGCCGCAGAGAAGGTAGTCGATAACAAGGCCAGTGAAGAGGTCGTGCCTCGCCTTACACACACAACATCTGTGCCAGGTAGTAGTGTAACGAGCCACAATCGGGTACCCAGTGTCTTCACCGAGAACGAAATTAAGGAAAGGCGCCAAGCTTGGGCAAAGATTCCCATGCCACTAAATCATCGCCGTTCTAGAAACTTCACACCAACTAAACCTAGCAGTGGCCCTATCAAGGATGGTGATAATTCGAGGGTTTCAAAGGGCGACAAGCGCGAAATGTACGCTGCTGAATCCGAATTGTCAACTCCGACCAAGAACGTGACATTCACTCCTGATACTGGCAGTGTTTATGAGCAATCTCCTGGAAAACCCGTATCTCCCACATGTGCGTCGAAGGATTCCTCTGCCCCCGACTCAACTGGACCGACAGGACAAACAATCATCGAAGAGAACGATGATCGGGACAGAGAACTGGCTTCTACCTCTTCTCAAATCGGCAAGACTGGATGCCAGAGCGAGCTAGATCAAATCCAAGCGCTCAAGCCCATTGAACAAGACACACAGCCCGAAGTTTTTGACACAAACCGGCGTTCAGACAACGGACAAGCAAATCAGCCAAAGGGGAAGGGGAAGGGTCCGAAATCGAAGTCGAAGAAGAAGAAGTCAAAACATAAGATGATGTCTCAAGGCCACGAATCCAACTCTTACACGCCCAATTCTCATACGGCCACTCAAGCTTCTCGAGGCGATTCTGAGAGTACACATCACGGACTTTCATCCACAATTGGCTCTGATAATCAGCAGTCTGAATCATTCTCCCCTACAAAGCGGCACCATGACGACCCCGAACAACGTTCTGCGACCGATCTTTCCAAACGAAGCAAGAAGCATGGAAACAACCAGGAAATTACTCACGATGAATCTGATTCACCTGATGAGGATGCCCGTGGCCGCAAGGGATTTAGGGTCGGCAGGGGAGGTTCGCTTCGTATGGGCAAGACACGTCGCCCCCGTGCCATCATGACTGTGTCAGCACTTGCAGAGCAGCCCACGGACACCCAAACTCCACCCCCTTCATCGGATTTTGCCTTCCAATGTCAGAGCGCTTCTGCCTCTACTGGTTCACCAAGCCCCCATGAGCCTGACAACAGTGCAACGAGTCGACTGAACCCCAAAGCACAGGAGTTTGTCTCACCATCTAGAGTGACACTTACTGACAAGCAAATAACTCCTGAATCTGACGGAATCGAGAGTTTCGATAGGCTCGCATCAGAAGATGCAACCAATCGCACACGAAACGCCATTCAAGAACCACTGAAGTCTGAACTGGGCGCAGCTCCTACCGACGACTCCATGCTTTCTGAGGTAGCTACTTCAGCCCCAAAACATCGACGGGCTCTATCGGAAGCGGCTCAGAAAGAGATCCTGGCAAACGATAAAGAGGGAGCGTGTCAGGACCATGCAAAGACGCCGGGAAAAGGTCACAAGCGAGGAAAGGGAAAAGAAAGAGCCGCTACACTGGGCGCGAGAAAAGAAAAGGCCGAAGGCACAGAGGACGCAACGCAGGGTTCACCTCGAACTCCCAAACAACCAGTCACCAAAACCAGGAAGCCTGGCCTGATCAACGATGACTGGCCTTCTCTTCCAGCATCTCGGGATCGTGCCCCATCAAAGCCGCAGACACCCTCGATCTGGGGCGCAAAGACGAAAGCTGTGGTGGAAAATGGTGGCCTAGAACAGGGCTCTCCCGTCACCGAAGGATGAGCGACGACCTTGACAAGGAATGAAGAAGGATGGAATATGGGAGGGAATGGTTTACAGCATATGAGGGCACAGATGCGCAAATTTTGGTATTGTTCACTGCTTGACTTAAGGTCAATATCATCATGGGGATTCTCAGGACAAAAAAGGGGTATGGATTTGTGGAACTTGCATTGAATGTGGGCAACTTGGATTGTCCGTTAAGTACTTTATTGCATGTGGGTGGCTGTCATTCATTACGGTCGACACATGAGACAAATGTAACAGTTGAGGAGAGAATAGTACATCAAGCATATTTCCACAGTATGGTACAGCGATCGACAGTGAATGCTCTCGTCCCTTTATAGTCACCCACTTACTATACATCAGCCATGCCGCTCCAACATCCAAAAGTCAAGTGAGTTCTGTTGGTTGCAAGTAGTCTCACCTAATCAAACACGCCGGTCTTTGGAAAACACCCTCTGTATAGCAACGCAAGTCGCTTACACAAATGTGGTTGACCCATGAGACGAGAGATTGGTTTTATATTGATGCAATCCTCTTTTGTCGCATGCTGATTTTGACCCTTATGTACAATTCGTCATCGCGGAACCCAACTTCAAGGCCCCACCCCCAAGTTCAAGTCTCTTTCGCAAATAACAAGCAATAATCGTCTATTGAGCAGGTTGGACCAGGCTAGTAACAGTGTCCTCAATCTCCTTGTCGGAAAGACCCTCGAGGATCTGTGACTTCTCAACACCTCGCTCTATATGTCATGTTAGTATCGCTGTCATTGAGTGCGTACCATGTCGTGTCGTGGGAGCTGCAGATGGCTCGAGGGGTACCAACCGTATCGGGCGAAGATCTTGGGTTGAGTGCCGGCGGCTTCACGAATGAGGATAGGAATGTTGGGGTTGTTGCGCTTCATGGTAGGATACGATCGAGTAACGAATGATCTGTGTCGGCGCAAGTACAGTCAGTCTTGATGCCCCTCTAGCTGTTTATTCTTTCGGCAATGTTCTCCAATTTCTTGTACACTCCTATTCCTCCAATTGACTACCCGTCGTGTATGTTCGTGGTCGCTGCTCCGGAGTGAATGGTTCAAACATACCGGAGGGCCGCGCTCTGCTCCGAAGTCTGGCAAAAGAGGAATCGCACCTCGCGGAGAGATTTTGCGAAAGCGTACTTTGCCGACATGGTGAGGTGAAGGGAATTGGGCGGGTTGTTCAAGTCGTTAGACAGCGAGGGAGTCGTCCGGGTCGACCTTGAAGTGCCTATAGTGCTAAGTAATTGCGAGCTTGTGGTTGGCAAGGATCCTCAATGAGGCTCGGGCGGAATAAACTGAAGGCGGAGTGGCATAAAAGCTAATGGCGTAATAATGCAAGCTGTCCCTTTGCATAACGAGTTTATGCACATGCTCCGGTGCCGCTGACACATTTTCCCCCACGTTAGACTCCGGGCACACGATATCTCCGGTTTCCGGGCATCGCGCTTAGAATCTCTCCAAAAGAATAGACGGGAATTAGCGCACCACCCACTAAATCCATAGTTTGGAAAAGTTGTAGGTGGGTAAAGGTAGGCTATCTCGGGGCGACAGCGACCGACCCTTGCCCCAACGCCTATCCTCAATCAAAGCTTCTTTCAATTGAACCTCGTCTTTTCGACTTGACTAGACTACCTATACAACTCGCCCCGTCCGAAGAAGCATCTCCTCTCCACCAAAAGATGTAAGTTAGTGATTGAGTTTTCGGATACTGAAGCAATTGCGTCATTTCTATTTTACCTATGTACTTGTCGCAAAATATTTCGAATACGCGCCAACTTGTTCCGACTAACCTAGATTTGATACCTGATGTGCATGTATACATGTTTTAACATTGGTACTGATACTGATACTCAATAGCAACCATGGCCTCGTCCGCAAACACCCTCTTCCGCGCCTCGCGCCCTCTCTTCCGCCAGGCCACCATTGCCCAGCCTGCTCGCCAGGCTTTCCGCCAGCAGACCTTCCGACAGAACTTCTACCAGGGCAGCGGCCGTCGATGGCAGAGCACCGATGGCGCCCAACAGCAGCAGCAGGGCTGGTTCAAGCGCATGTATGAGAGCGAGATTGGCTTCAAGACTGTGCACTTCTGGTGAGAGAGCATCCGAATCAATATCACGATTGGATTGTGGAGACGGGGTTTGCTAATATGCGTGGTTGTAGGGCTCCTGTCATGAAGGTTCGTTGACGATAATTACAACTCGCGATATGCTGCCTACGAAGACGGCTACGCCGGTACAAACGAGATAAGCACACATACTGACTTGGTTTGTCGCTTGTAGTGGGCTCTTGTCCTTGCCGGTATCTCCGATTTCGCTCGTCCCGCCGAGAAGCTCTCCTTCACCCAGAACCTCGCCCTTACCTGCACTGGTATCATCTGGACTCGCTGGTGCCTGATCATCAAGCCCAAGAACTACCTGTACGTATAACCCATTCTCTAAATATCCTAGACATTGGCTCACACTCCACTATAGCCTTGCTGCCGTCAACTTCTTCCTCGGACTAGTTGGTATCGTTCAGGTCTCCCGAATTCTCAAGTACGAGTCCGAGAAGAAGAAGGGCCTACACGGTGTCGTTGAGGACATCAAGGTCGATGCCAAGGAGACCATCCAGGAGGTTAAGCCTTAAATCCGTCCTTGAGCTTCGTCAAACAAGACAATGGCCGTAAATTAACGTTTCTACCGGACATATCTCATGTTTTCTAATTCCCACACCCTGCAGCATCTCAACAGGTGCCGGTTGTGGAACTCTGGATCAAAACTGGACGCATTTGCTGCTTAAATAGGAGGGGGTTTCGGAAATTCAAATTCCAGGTTCAGGAGATCTCTCGGAATAGGTAGTTGTTTTTTACTCGTACAGGTTAAGTAGAGTGATTCTCCTGCAGAAAATGGTTGGGTTCAACGAATAAATATGGACAAGACACGTCTGGCCCTTGTAATTGTTGAGATGCAACGGTACGCTTGGGGGATATTACGCACAAGTCGTCACAACCTGTCACAGTGACTTGCTATTATCCAAAGCTATCTCCTCTAATATTGTTTAGGTATCATTCATGATGGGTTTCATAACACCAGCAACTTCCTTGCACCACCTATGAACGCCCTGCCACAAAGATCCCCCCTCCGCCATAGATCCAATCATTAGGCTATAGGGCCATAGAACATCAAGTGAGAAACTGGTCAATATGTACATGTACACGAGCAAAGAGAGCTCCTCTTCCTCTGACCATCCATCACAAATCAACCTTGTGATTTCAGGTCATGCATGTTGCTTTAAGATCTTGTTGCCACTCCAGGTGGGCCGAGACGTCTCTTCAGGACGGATCTGCATCATAACCATTATATCAGCCGCTCGCTTCCTCCCTCTCACTTCTCCATGTGACCGTCATTCAAAAGCATCTCCAAAACAATTTGTCGACCTGGAAGCTCAGGGTGTGACATGGCGATCTTGACCGTGCCCTTTGACCCCTCACTACCTGCGCTCGAAGTCTGCACATAACCGTTGCTATGTGACTGTGGGTTCAATGTGCTTCTTCCCGTAGGGCCCCGGACGCCGAGATCCAGAACACGCACATCTCGCCCAGCGATAATTTGACGCAAGCGTCCGTTTTCCGCATTTCGTACCTCAACATAGTCCTCGTTGAAGAGAAGCAGATACTGTCCGTACATGATCGCTCCACGAGCCTTCTTCTGCTTGCCCGTGTATTCCATGATAAGTGTGCGGCTGACATCGCCGTGCTTGTCCACGTACACCGCACAGTCCTCGTATGCCACGATAAATTCATTCTCGTTGAGTCTGAACATACCCAGCGGCTTCTGATTCTGGATGCGGCTGGCAATGTTAGCGATAGCCGGTGCTTTGAGATCAGGAATTGACATCGGTTGCTTCTTGTCTAGTGTGAGCATTTCTACTCCCTTTGCTGTTGCGACTGCAATGTACGTCTGGAACAGACTCAGGGAGTAGCACTCAGTTGGGAAGAAAAACTCGTCGAAATCACGGAATGTCTCTGCGGATCCTCCACTTGTCTTGCGTCCACCAAAGAGTCGCGACTTCTTTTCGGTAGACTTTTGGAAAATGGGCTCAAGAACCTTGAACGACGTATGTAAACCTTCCTTGCGCTTATAGAAAAGAAGCATTCTGTCCTTCATCTTAGCTGTGGCAAAATAAGTCACATCTTTAGCCAGTCTCTGCGGCGCTCGTCGCGGGTTGTCGTTCAGAGGAGCCGAGAAATCAGAAACTGGAGCGATTACGTCCAGAGGATAGGAAATGAGGTTCCTGTCTGCAATGAGCACACAGACAGCGAACTCCTCGAGGACTGCGATCTGAGTCACACGATTGGCTTGAACTGTCTAGAAAGAGTGTTAGTTTTGTCAAAGGAGGGGATTGGGGTACTACATACCCTCTGCCATCCACGGGGGTTCGATGGTTCTGATATGTAGACACCATAATCGGTTCCAATGGCGATCACGGACTTTCCAAAGGCAGTGAAGCTTGTGGCGCAGTTGACTTGGGCACGGCACACGGGAGCAACGCCTTGAGCTGGTCCTAGAACACTTTCCAGCTCATGGATGGCCCGGTCCAGAGGAGTGCCCTTGACTGGTACGCTTGCGTATCTGGCATATATAGAGGTATTGTCGTAATGGAAAGCAGCATCCGCAAGCACTCGCAGTCTGAAGGGCTCGGCGTTCTGGGAGAAGAGAGCCTTGGCATGTCGTGTCTTGGTCTCAATGATCATGTTGCACCAGTCGGCTCGATCCTTTGCTGATGATGCATACAAGGTATACACCTCATGACCCAAATGCTTGACCTTGAAAGGGTACAAAATTCTACCTTCAGTGTCGTTAGAACCAGTCGGAGTCAGGGACGAGCCAAGAGAGGAGTTTGTAGCCACATGTTCCAGCCCAGGTCTGCCAGTGTTAGTTCCCACTTTGTTAAGTTGAGTGGTAGAGGCAGAAGCTGCTGTTGTCCTGCCTAGCGGAGCGGTGATGCCCTTTTGTTTCTGTACTGGCTCATCGTTGACACTCTCTGGGAACAACATAGGCATTGGGATAGGCTGCGTTGTATTAGTAAAAGCACCACGGTATCAGCCAGCAGATTGTGCATACCTCTTTTGAAACATCATACTTCTTGTCCTTGCCCTCTTTCGGTGTCACTGTCTTTGCCAGAATCATGTAGTGATCGAAAAGCAAGGCATGCGTATCAACCCATCTGACTCCCTTTGATCCCATTCTTTGCAGGTCTCCTTGGAAGATCAGTTCACGGCCGAGATGGTCAAGGTTCAACACGGAGTGGAAGCCTGGCCTCAGCACGAGCATCCTGTTCAGCTCCATCATCTGGACTCTCTTATTCTGTTCTGCAACCTTGGTATCAGACTCCAGAGTTACCTGTCGAATTTCGGCGATAGCCTTGGCCAAGTTTGTCTTTTCCTCGCTGTCGGTAACCATCTTGCCTTCGACACTTTCAAGAAGAAGAGTATAGCGTTGAAGACGCTGAATTGGCGCAATCAAGTAATGAGTCCAGTCATGCTTGGATGAGACCTTCTGCTTTTGCATGTCGTCCAAAAATCGCTTGAAAAGAATGTTGCGATCGGCTTCTCTGCGAACCTGATAAACCGCATTGGGATAAGCCGAGGCGTATTCAATGTATACCGACTTGGCTTTTCTGATCCATTCTCGGAACAGATCACTGAAGCCGATGATCCAAGGACCCTGCTCCTGTTGTCGATACTTGAGCTGCGACAACAAGTGATCTTTGTTGATCTCCTGTACCTCGTCAAGCTTTCCGAACACCGTAAACAAGAACTTATCTCGCTTTTCGGGCTTTAAAATTGGAGGTTGCATCATGCGAAGTTGATCCCGGTAATATATGCGGAAGATATCCAGCTGCTTGATATAATTCTCTTCGCCAGTGACAATTTCATGGAGGATATTCTGACGGTCAACTTCCTTCTTTGGCTTCGATTCCCAGTCGGCCTTGCTGAGGCCATAGAACACGTGCCATTCGTCAGCGGGCTTCGAGTCTTGGGACAACTCCTCCAGATCAACCTTCTTCAGGGTACGAGTGCAATGGTGTGAGTAACATCGGCCGCCGATCTCTTCATCATGCACCTTGGGAGCATAGCATCCAGAGCCTGTCAACTGCCACAGGACTCCAGAGATGCGTCCATTTCCAAGCTTGACCCATTCTTCTTCTGGTATAAGCACACCACGCTCCAACATCGATGTCACTACGTGCGTGCTGAGAACCTCGGCATCTGCTACATTCATCATCGGGATCTTGCCGGTAAATAAGTTGATCAATGCTTCCTCGATTGACTTGGTCCTTAGGTCCTGCTCGCCTTCTCCCATCTCGCGGATCCAAGCCTCAAGGCCACTAAGCGCCCATGGCTCAGGGCATCTGCGGAAATCGGCTGCATTGAGTTTTGAAGGTACGAATTTCTTCTTTCGGCCACTTGGTAGAGTGATTCCATCAAAGGCTGCTATTGAGCCAGCAGGAGTCTCATATTCGGGGAAAGACTGGTTAGAAGGTACGTGATGGTGACCATGTCTGGCAAGTTTCCTCCGTTCTTCGGCGGCGTCGGTCCTGGAGCGAGCGGGTGCTTGTACCTGAGGTGTGTGGCTGTGTCCAGCCAATGAGATGGATCGCTCGGGTTGCGGATTATAGGGCTGACCAGCAGTATAGTAAGCTTCAGGATTATCCGGCGCACCAAACCGTGAGTCTGAACTACGAGAGTATGCGTGCTGATACTGTTGACGGTTGTTGGTCTGGACTGAGAGCATCGAGCTACTGTCGGATCCAGGTCCTGGGATAGCTGGCAGAGGTCGACTTGATAGTCCTGGGTGATAGAATAGATCTTGTAGTTCATCTTTGTTCGGTGAGTCTGTTCCACTTTGTCGGGAACGTAGTGATACCCGCTCGTCTTCCTCGTCGAAGCTCAATCGATGTTGCGTCGGTGGCTGTAAGCCCCCTGTGCCACCATAGTCCACCTCTGCTGTCTTGAACGCCGGAACGCTGTCACCTTGATCATACGCACGATTGAAGTGACCCGGCGTAGGGAGAGGTCGGCCAACATCTTGACCGGAGGAGTTGGGCGGTGATCCTACATCTCCGCCATAAGTTAAGGTGCCACCAAAGCCACCACCCAGCATTCCCAAGTCAACGCCGGCAAATTCGCTGTCGCTGCTATGAGTTTGCTCCTCGGGGTGAGTAGTCAGTGTGTTGGTTGACATATTCGTAGATAATGAGTTGGTATGGGCGGGAGTATGAGCGGGCTCCGGGCTAGGGTCTGCCATGACGGGCATGTCTGTATATCCAAACCCAGTGCTGAAACGCTGTTCATCAAGCTCAGCCTGTCGCATAGCCATCAGGCCAGCCTCTCCGTACGCGTCGTCATCATCATCTTCGGGTTCGTAAGCGGTTTGACCAGTTCGTCCTGAAGTTGTTCGGCTGGCTGTATTAGGGATTGTGGTAGCGCCAGAATCGAAGCGCTGCAGCTGCTGGCCATGAAAATCTTCGTCGAATCGGCCATTCTCAGGCTCCGGGAGCGGACGGTAACCTTGTCCGGAGCTGCCCAACTCAAGTTCCAACTCCTGCATCAGGTTGTCGCTCGTAATCCGTTCGTGTCCGGCAGTCCAGGCAAGTTCATCGTCGCTAGGCCTGATCGGCAGTGGTGCATTCGTCGGATGCCGTTGTAGTCCGGGTGAAGTTGATCCAGGGTTCGAGGGAGAGCCGATAGGCGAGGCTTGGGAATTTGAACGGGATGCCCTGTTGTAGAGTGAATTGTGCTCATTTGGGGAGTAGTACGGCCCAACGGGCATCTGCGCTGTAGTAGGATATGGAGGCTGCGAGGCGTTTGAGAAAGACGCCCCTCCGTTTGATAATTGACCCGGATATTGGCTGTAGGACTGGTCATATCCACCAGTTGATGGGCTTCGCAATGGCTGATCGAACCCAGATGACAAAGCAGGTGAAGCCGCTGATTGCGGGTAGCCTCCAGAGGATTGACTGAAGCCAGGAGATGGTTGAGAGCCATAGTTTTGACCATAGTTGTTATATCCTTGGTAGGAGCCTTGTCGTTGTGGTACATTGGTGCTTGCATAAGCAGATGGGTCGTAAGCTTGCGGTGTGTAGGAGCTGGCATTGGAGGCGTAACGTGAGGGAGGCTGGGTCTGACTCTGGTTGCGGTATGGGAGAGCGTTGGTAGAAGTCGATCGCGAGAAGCTCGACGACTGCGCAAAGCTTTGAGGGTTGTACGAGTACGTAGGCGTGGGAGGCACGTCTTGGTACTGGTGCTGGTAGCCCGACAGGGCGCTGTTGGTGGAACCGTAGCCAGGCCGAGCGGCGGAGTTATTGTCTATGAAGAGCTCATCTTCGCCAGAACCGAAGCCGGGAGAACGGCTGGTGGGTTGCTGAAGATAGGCGGCATCATCGCCGCCGTTGAAGCTAGCTCGGCGCCCGAGGTCTTCGTATGGTGATGGTCGCTGCTGCTGCTGCTGCTGCTGTTGTTGTTGTTGTTGTTGTTGTTGTTGCTGGTACTCTTGATCGCGACCAGCAACTGGGTACCGTACAGGTGGCACATGGCCATATCTTCGCTGGTCGTCGCCTCGGAAAGACATTACGGCGACAGGTGTGGTTTGAGTGGAAAAGTAGTGACGAAGGTTGTGGGAACAGTCGTAAGAACAAAAGTCAGGGCCTCTTGGGCTTGGCGTTTCGGGCGTCTACCTCGTATAGGACGTCGAGGGTTGATGAGCGCGGGCGGGTCGCATTGAGGGGTCGAGGTGGACGGTATCAGATATGGTGAGAGCTGAATATAACGCTCAGTGTCGTTGACACCATTAAGAGGAGAGGGAGAGAAGGAAAAGAAGAAGAAAAAAGAGCGACGAGGTTGCTAAAAAAAATCAAAGCGAGGGGGGTCGAGTGAGCTTCGGCGGAGTAGATGGATCTGGTTTCGGTGGAGGGAGGGAGACGATGGCTGGATGTGATGAGCGGAGGGCGCGGGAGGATTGATTGATTAATTGAATGACTGAAAGTAGAGCCCCTCTTACTCAGACGTATGCGTATGTATGTAGGTAGGCTGGCAGGCTGGGCAGGGTCCTTCAGTTCCACTAACGTTGGGTACTAAGTTATCCTGTCCTTTGGTACAGCAGTAGAGAGAGCTTTGGGCTGGCTATGACCTATGTACGTCCTACGGTGTGAGATGATGGGTCTGTGTCGTAGGCACTGCAAGCGTAGGTCTTGTATGTAGGTAAGGTAGACTAGTTCTGAGATGACCGGAAGAAAAAGGACAATTAATGTTGAAATAACGATCAGTCTCTCTCGCTCACTGTTATCCAGGCCCAGTCAGAATTTGGCTGGGGGGTGTTAAGGCAGGGTTTAGCGAATGAGTGTGAGATTGATTGATGAGACGCCACTGAAGATCAATCAGGCTTTCAAGGGCAAAGGTCCTCGTCGGGAAAGCCTTGAGTTGATGTTACAGTCTGTTTAAGGTCCCAAGCCACAATTAAATGATGACAATATTCAACGGGCGAGTCTTGACAGACAAATGCTGTCGTCAGTATGTACATTTTAGTGACTCCACCCTTTGTTTCCCTACCTGGGGAACCCTGAGAACTTTGAACTCGGCCTTGTGCCACCATCATCGAAAAGGTTCGTGCTCATTACATCCATAGCACGGAGTATGACCTACATACCTAGGTAGGTACTCAGACAATGTTGAGAATTATGGTTAATAGCTTCGTCACGGGCGGTTAATAAAACGTTTCTCCTTCATAATCTAAAACCTAATTCCTGTACTGAGATTCATCCATGCGAAGTCTGCATCCTACAGATGATCATTTGGTACACCTGTATCTAATACCTTATTACTGGGCCTCGCTACTTTCCCGCTGTCAGATTAGCGGATGAACCGCCCGTACCGCAATGTCTACGTCAGTGCAGTGGTGGAGGGAGGCATGGCACAATATACAAAAGCTTTTCGTATTCGACGGGACTCAGTTAAAATTGTGTTGGACAAAGTATATACAAGTTTATTATATAATAAGAGACAGAACGTTAAGAAACCATGGCAAATGAGATCTTAAAGACCTGTTTACCTGTTCTCTGTCTTGTCGAGTTTAGCATCTACTCGAGATGCCTACCAAACTTAGAGGTAGGTACTAACCTAACTATCTCTTGAAGTATGGATAGTCCTGACCTGCTGTACAGTGAATACCTCTTGGGACGATGCAATAACACATGTGAATTTGTATATCCAATCGCAAGTTCCCAGAATCATTCTTTCTCCAAAAAAAAAAACATGAGGTCGATTGTAGGGCTGATTTCGTGGTAACATGTAAATGATCTATCCCACACCAAACGCTCATCTGACTGCATATACTTACGGGCCGCAACATATAAACTCGACCTATTACGGGGCGACCGAAGCATGTCAGCCGCCTTGAGCCACAGCCCTATAGTACATACAGTCACAAGTTGGAAGAATTATCTGGGAGAAACCCCTCTCATTCCCATGTACAACTAGACCCTAAGTTTGGGCTTGGATGATACCCAAGTAACTAGCCAAGAAGCGAACTTCATCTCGCTATATCCACATCACCCATGTCATAACGACTTGGCAGTTGGTTTAAACTTCTCTCTCCACTTCTACAAAGCGGTTTGCTGGATGAAGCCGTTCGCCCGTTGTAGCCAACAGCAATTATCAAATCCGTGTCAAATTACCGAACCTGCAGGCTGACTTGCTCTTCTCCAACGTGCTAATGCAGTCGTCGTTCCATGGCTCTTTGCTCTCAAGACTGGCTCGACCCTTAGCTTCATGTTTTGGCTATTCTTGCCTGATTTGGGTCATGTGAAGTCAATAGTCTAGTCTTTCTTTTGTGGATAACTAACACAGAACTTTAGTCGGTAGATACATGAGAGTAAGTAAGTACCAGCAACCTGATTGCAATGAACTCATGCCACGGAATATTTGAACTTGTAAGCCAGAACAGTATTGTTTGATCAAGTTACTGTAATAAGATGATGATGCTGAAGTCTGCGGGTCTTTTAATGGTGGGGTTCAATTCAGTCAGGTTTCACACTGAACCCTTGAATCGACAACTTGAATCAGCTCCAGTCATTTCAAGAACCTCACGTCTTGTAACGTAACATACCGAGACACTTCGAAACATAACTCAAACCTTTTAAATTGTCTTCCCACAATCACAATGACAGAAGATACACACCGCAAAATCTGGCAGCCCCTCCACCCCGCTATTCGTGACCGTCTAGATCCCCAATACGTCGCTTATCATGAGGCACATCTACAGTATATCGAACCAGATGAGATCAAAGATTGGGATGGTTCGACAAGAACAAAGAAGGTATCTCTGCCTCCGGGAGGAACCAAGCCTATTCCTGTTGGGAGTATCAACGACTATGATGTTGGCCGGTTCAGGGTGAGGGTTTACACTCCTACAGGCCACTGTGATGAGCGAGGCTGGCCTGTCCTCGTTTGGTTCCACGGTGGTGGATGGGCAGTAGGAGGCTTGAATAATGGCACAGATCTCTGCTGCTGGGCCTGTGAGAGTATGTCATGTCTATGAGTGCCTATCTCTGAGTATGGAACGCTAACCCTTGACCAAGGAGCACGCTGTTTAGTTGTCAGTGTTGACTACGGCCTCGCCCCTGAAAGTCCATTCCCAGCTGCGGTCGAGGATTCGATTGATGCTGTGAGATGGGTTGCATCTTCTCCGCCCGAATTACAGAAAATAGATCCTTCACGTATCTCCATTAGCGGAACTTCATCGGGCGCTAATCTAGCAATTGTCGCTGCTATATCAGCATCAAACCCAGAAGCCGCTCTGTTAACAGCGCGGCCTTCACTCCCAAGCACCGTAACCCAACCCCCAGTATCACTACTTCTGTTTATACCAGTTGTCGACAACACTGCTACTGTCGACGGAGTCTGGAAGCCCAATGCAGAGACCGCCCCTTGGCTTACACCTTCTCGAATGGAATGGTATCGTAAGCTCTACTTTACCCAAGACGACCATCGCTCAAGATGGGACGCAAGCCCTAATCTAGCTCCAGAGTCTCTTCTCAAGACGCTTCCAAAGACGTGGATGGCAATTGCAGAGATGGATGTTCTTGCTCCCGAGGCGTCGAAATTCAGTCAGCAATTGAGAGGGTTGGGAGTTGATGTTGAGACTTTGATGGTACAGGGCGGAACACATTCGATTCTTTCCCTTCATGGAGTGATAGAACGAGGATATAAGATGATCGAAGACGCAATCAGGCATTTGCAAGAGACATTTGACACTGACTAAGTGTTTAGAGTAAAATCTACAAACACCAGAATACCTTATTCTGTATAACTAAGCTGCAGTGTCATATCATTATTGACCAATCAAGGGGCCATGGAGATTGTTATATGCCCATGCCGAAACTATAGTGCCATGGTCTCACTCGCGGGTGTCTTCCTTTCGGAATCGGTCGAATCCTGGCTGGTAGTAGCCCTGCTCTTGCGACCACGGAATCCCCAAAGCCCCTTAAGACCGCCATCATCTAGTTCCAACAGTTCCCGCATACAGATGGCAGGATGGAAGATGTTGAGAACCACCACCGCAACCACTATCAAGATCCCCTCAAAGCCAACAAACATGTACTGATCACCCATGATAGGGCCTTCCCATCCTCTGGACAACTCTGCCACTCGAAAGGCGCTCCGCCAGAGGATACAGAAAGTGGCCAGGGATAGGGCACCAATAAAAGCCTTGAACCGGGTCGAGTTGCGAAC
Source organism: Fusarium sambucinum (assembly GCF_050947815.1). NCBI lineage: Eukaryota > Fungi > Ascomycota > Sordariomycetes > Hypocreales > Nectriaceae > Fusarium > Fusarium sambucinum. Next base: position 7,389,174 of record NC_139293.1, on the reverse strand, counting down.
CTTGACAATTTCAGGACGTTGGTCGAGGGCTGCATCGCCGAGGGCGCGTTGACGGCGGATCGTTCGAATGGCAAAGTCGACTGAGCATGCGATAAAGCTAAGGATTGTGATGACTTGGAAGGCAAGCCCAGCGATCATGATGTTTGATCCGGTATCAGCACTCTTGTGCTGATGAGAAGCAATCGAGGCCATGGCACCTCCTAAGGCTTGGAGGACGAGAGATACAACATCGCAAGGGATGAACTAAAGAAAGACATGTTAGTGTTGAGCATGGAGATATATCATCAACACCAAACGAAACTGAACTTACTATACGAGTGTAGTATTCTGGGGGAAGCCTCGAGTTCTCAGGCCCAAAAGCTGATACAATTCTCCGAAGGCAGAGGTACACTCCAGCAGCCATGAACGCAGGGCCGATAGTCAGGCAGCAAATCTGCACCAGGAAACCGTTCTCGCTCCAACGGTTCTGCCAACTCAAGATGCGTCCCGAGTAGCCGATAACCTCACAGATGAGACCAAGGATCAGAGCAACATTGAAGGCGGTGCCTCTGCGAGTTATGATCCAAGTGACGATAAAGCCGATTAAGGAAGCGGTAAACATGGCAAGGAAAGCAGCATTGGGAGCGAGGTCGACACGGTACTGATAGTATCCAGGAACATCTTCACAATATTGTGACTTTGGGTTCTGGAAGCAGAAGTAAAAAAGGCCGCCTTGGTCAATCCATGTCTGATTGTTAAGATCTGGAACGGACGTCGACATGATGTATAAGTGACAGAGGCAATACTGAGAGGGAAAGAAAATCTTAATTCTGTAGAGAAGAGGCTAGGCCAGTATTTATGTTTCGAATTGAGTCACTTATTCTTGCGTCTTACTATGCTCTCATATTTCAGCTTGAAAACAACTGGCCGAACCAATCCTTCAAGACAGCCACATATGTAAGGATGAGACAGCCCTACAAGTCGCGCTAAAGAGCAACTGCAGTAAGATAAGTGAGGAGAGGACAGGACAACGGATAAGACCTATCTGAAAGCTTCAACAAGAATGCACATGTGTTTCGACTATTCACTGCTGCTTAAGATCGGAGACTTGTCCCTTCGCTCCGCCGGGGCGTACGTATTTCGTTTACTCTAACTAAAAGATCATCATCTCATTACAGATAGACCGCTACGGGCTTCTAGTAAGAAACTAGACATGCTACGGGAGGATGCTACCGGGAACTAATTCCGTCGTATTTCGTGTTTCAAGTAATCTTAGAGCCAGACATTGTTGTTTGATATATCCCGTCGGCCCTGTTGGACCGAAAGACAGCAGGTTGTTATATGTCGACAATTTATTTAACAACAAGAAATAATGATCGGTTTTCGTCTTGGCCTGAAGTGTGTTAGCTCACTTCAGCCGCAATGTCTAAGTCGGTCTGAAGGATCAAACAACATCACAGTTGACCCACACACCCTTTCTCGCACCATGATCCCTTCTCGGCTGTAATAGATATATGTTTCCTTCAATTTGATTCGTGCGTGTTTCATTCAATTTCGTTACCTCATCGAACCCCATATCAAAAAATTCAGTACAGTCTTGTGTGCAACGTGGATTACATCAATCGTGAAAAGACATTGAATGTCACCCTAGATTATTGTGATATATGTCAGTCACGCCGTTTGATATCTCAGCTTTGACGAAATCATAAGGAAAAATATAAGGCTTGTATCAGAAAACACGATGACTCGACCCCCCCTCTTTCAGTACCTGCTTGCTTCCACTCGACCACCTACTTGTTCTTTTTTCTCTCCGAGCCACTTTCTCTTCCAGGGCTGCCCTCGCCGTTGATGCCGCTGGCGCCGCTTGTGGTCACCACACCACCGACGGCTCTACTTGCTCCAATGGTGATACCTCGACCTTCTCGCATGCCGTCCAGGCTGATGTTGCTACCCACGCTTCCGCTACGCGTAACACCGGCCTTGACCCTTGCCGCTATAGGGGTTCTGGCGCCCTCATCTACCTGTTCTTGACCTGCGGGCGGTTCAGTGGGTTCAGTCTGGGCATCCTCCTCCAAGGATTCTTGACCAGTAGGAGGTTCGGCGGGTTCGGTCTGGAATGTCGGGGTCCTTGGCGGGGAGCCTATCTTGTCGATAGAGTAGTTGACCCTGTGCCGTGTTGTGTTCTTTGGCGATGGAATTCCGCTTGCAGTTTCTCTTGCTCGGTGAGGTTGAGGAGCGGGTGCAAGCTGGACGCTGTTCGTCCCTTCAAGACTTGGGGTAAGAGTCGACGACTCGCTCTCACTACCTGGATGAGCTTGAGCACGTGCATATGCATATCCTGAACCTAGCAGACTCTCCTGTCGGCTGACATAGTATCGATCATACTCCTCCTTTGTATGCTCGGCATCGGTGAAACTGTCAAGCGCATCAAAGACGTGCTGGAAGACTTGCGTATCCACGTCTCTTGCCCAGAGGAAATCGAGGTGCTCGTAGTGGGGAATTTCGGTTGCGACAGTCTGAGGTGGCAGTTCCTTCAGCATCACCTTGATATCCACCAGGGAGTCACTGCCTCCGTATACGAGAACGATGGGTGTCTTGATGTTGCGAGTCGGGTACTTGGCCACCTTTGAATATTTTCTGGTCGAGGTGACACTAATCGGCTGGTGAACGTCGTCGTCGTACATCTGGAAACATTTGTTTCGGATAATCTGGAACCAATGAACCACACTCTTGGTGCTTGTGAATGAGTACAAATGAGGATACGCAGCCAACTTTTGACTGGCCGAGATATTGAGAGTTTGCCAATTGAACAGGAACGACAACCCCATATCGATAAGCTTGCTGAAGATGGGCGGATATAGAATGGTTTCCCACATGGTTGCGGAACTTAGAATAGAGCGACGACCAAACAGAAGGAATAAAACCGAAGGCGATGCCGTGACAAGCGCGTCGACAATTCCACTAGACAAGCCGGCTGGAGCCATGGCAGGGGCAAGAGCGATGAAGACGTTGACCTGATTGTTAAGCTTGGGGTGAATAGCTAAGCTGGCAAAGGCCTGAGCTGTGCCCTGTGAGAAGCCAATGTACGACAGACTTTCCTGTTGGGTAGTGTCAAGGATGTAGCTGATGCTGTCTGGGATGTCATGAAAAGCGAATTCGTCGATGGAAAAGTCCCAGAAGGCATTGGAAGTTGGAGAGTGGTGAATCGATTTCTTGGAGTACTTGTTTCCTCGGTTGTTGCCAAACTACTAATTGTTAGTTGATAATAGCTCGAGCATCAGTCGTGTTGATGAAATGAAACTCACCCAAACATCGTATCCCTTTTCTACCAGCTCGAATGGAAGGCATCGCTGCTCATCAGTGAGAGACACCCAAACCTCAGAATTCATAAGAAGGCCATGGTGCATGTATATGACTTTCTTTTTCAAACTTGTTGGTCCGTAGTTTACCTTCTGGCCCTCTTCACCCTTTCTCCATTGGAGTCGATGAAGACCTAGAAGATATCCATCCTTGGTTTGAGCAATATGTTCCTCTGCCTCATAACCCCAGATGCGACACAGCTCGACAAAGTCTGCTGCATCTCGAACTGAAGTGGATATCGCTGATCAATGATGTTAGTCTAAATCTTAAGCTAATAGGAGAAAACGCTGACATTTACGTTTGCTCTCCGCTCGCCTCCTCGAAGGGGCAGAGAACCTGTTGAAAAGCCTCCTAGAAGCCCTGTAAAAAAGCGAAACGAGAAATGGGGCTGGGATTGATGGTTAGTAAAAGTCCCTACACCGCTTGGAGTCGGTCTGTAACTCACGCAACGCCAACGTCAAAACGCGAATGACTGCCTCGAGACCAACGAGAACAAATGAGCCCACGAGGGCAAGATACTCGTAGCTAAAGGGATTAAAAGTTAGTAAAGTCGGCACATGCAAGGCAGGCAAGCAGAGCGTGTCAGCCTCGCTGATCATCAAAGCCACTCAAAGCCAAAGAGATAGGGGAAACCTACGGGCGAAGCCTCCCAATGAAGGGAATAGCCATCGCAACAATCCTTGACTGACGATTGTCGCGATGAACGCCTTATCGTAGTACAGATTTTTAGTTGTAATAAAGACCAGGGGTTGATTAACAGGAAAGAAGGGAAAGAAGAAGAAGACTGAGCAAGATGATCAAAAGTACCTAAGTCGAGTCAAGGTGATGTCACATGTAATTGGAGATAACAAAATTCCATGCTCTGTACATGTACCATGTACAGCTATATCGAGCACTGACGTCCGCCAGAACCTGTCATGACGCTTAGGACTTTAGGTACCGACTATGCTTTTTTAGGCGATATAACAGTGTAAAGCTTCCCTGCTTTGAGCACCTATCTACTAGGCGAGGTCTTCTGATGGGCCTTGACAACTCGAAACTCGGTGAGGCCATCCTTTATCAAGGGCCAGGAGATATGATGTTTTATGTCAAGGAATTACAGTAAATCAATCACATCCCCTCCCGGTACCCTGCTGAAACAGTTATTACCAGTTGTCGAGTCGTGAGCAAGACATCCACATGGCTCATGCAAATGTCAGGGTCACAGACAGCAGGATTGGACTACTAAGACAATTATACTGGGCCGCCAACGTTGCGGCTAAGACATACGGATACAAGGAATAATTAGCCTAGATTCAGATTCAGATCCATTTCAGATTTAGGTCCAGAAACAGGTAGACAAGACGAACTATTCCGAACTACACATAGACAAGACACGTGCATATGCATATATATAATCGGGCTTGATTACTGAAATTGTGCGAATGTATCTCATCTGTTATAGTATCGCGGCTTACCATTCCCATTATTCACCACGCTTGCTCCATTCTTTAGTAAAAAAGCTCCAATATTCCATGCCTTGCCACGTCATGTCATGCAATGCAATGCAATGCCATGTCAGGCCATGCCATACTGTTCCCGTTCAACATCGCTCATCCTTCCAGAGTACAAGCAACGATATCATTTTCCTTCTGTCTCTTTTCCATCTCATCGTCTCGTCTCATCTCGTCCTCATCCAGTACTATCGTCTGCTCCATCTCCTATCCACACCTATACCTCAAACATCTTGGTAGCGTCCTCTCCTTGATCCGCTCCTCTGGCGTAGCCAGCTATCAAGTCTTTATCTATTGACTCGACTGCTTGTATAGCCAGAAGCGCGGCGGCAACATCCAGCGGTTCGAAGTGCGGCTTAATGTCTTACATCTTCTCTCATGCAGAAGATCCCAAGAGAAGCCGAAAACCGTAAACACTCTTGTGAGTATCTTCCAACAGGGACAGTTGACGCCACAGCACTCGGACGCCACCAAGTAATACAAGAAGAGATGAGTAAAAAAAATCTTTCCAGGAAAACACTCCCCGTTACGGGGCCCAGGAGTTGTTCAGTGTTATGAACCGAGCAATTCTGACTTGCGGTTGCTCTTCCAAAAATCGATGGCTTCGACAATGTCATCCCCCTTTTCGTCTTCATGTGCAAACAAAATCTGTAATTCAAGTTAGCATCCTGATACCTAAATGTAGCGGTCCAAAGACATCACTCACCTCGTGTGTACTGCTATGTAGCATACGGATGTTCTTGCGAGGAACAATATGCACAGCACCGTTTTCCATGTTACGGAGCTCGATGAAGTTTGGTTCGAACGCAAGAATCCACGGGTAGCTGAGCGCGAAACTCTGTGGTGTACCCTCCCAGTCAATTCGCCATTCCGGCCGAGCCCTCCATCCGTTGCGATTAACAAAGAAGGAGAACTCTGAGTAGTTAAGCAAGAACTCCCCATTAAGTCGTTCAATATGGATCGGCTTAACTCCTTCTTTGCGAGCCACAAAGTCGAGCGAGGTGTCAGCCTGGTCAAGTAGCGATTGTGTCTCAAGAGTCTCGAGAGAAACAACCTCAAAACCTCGAGCGCAAGCAACACAAAGTTTGGACTTGAGGAAGTGAACAGACGACGACTCGGTGGGAATGTAGAATTCCTTGAACGGCTTAAGTTCATCGTGTCCGCCGCTCATAAACTTGCCTATACCCTTCTGTTTCTTGGCCTTGGTCATGGCGTCATTAGGCTCAAACACCTTGATCGTAGTAGATAGGGCAGATGATTTAACGCAGCAGACCAGATGTCTACCCAAGCAAATTCCCGTTTTAAAGAAACTGCAATGGCTCTGGATCTTCTTAGGCCTCCTAGACAATGCGGGCTCATCGGGATTGAGGGCTGAGACAGGATAGGACTGCAGCGTCTTGTTGGATAACACCAAGAGAAGCTGATACTCCTCCAGAATGTCAATCTGAGTGACACTAGCTGTCTCCAACACGCGGCGTGGTACCTGATCCTTCACCTTACGATCGGAGAGGTAAACACCGCTGTCTGTGCCGTACAGGAGTTTACGACCGCCATCTGGATCAATGTTAGTTTGACACGGACTCTATTCTACAATGTAGCAAACTTACCAAATGGCGTAACACAGTTAACTCGGTTAGTGCCAGCAAAGAAATGGCTTGATATAACTGTCGTGTTGAAGAAGTCGGCTCGAGACCGAAGACGCTCCTGTGCGGTGTGAATGAATTCAAGCCATTTCTGGCGTGTCGCCTGGTTCGATGCGAAAAGCGTCAGTTCATAGCCGGCTTTTCCAAGATGGCGGAATGTAATTGGCCAGCCTTCCTTTCTCGCTGGGTCGTTGTTGGTGTTGTTACGGATCGAGGGAATCAAGCTTGAAGAGGTTCTCTTCATGTTGCCATCCTTCTGAATAACTTCATCCATTTCCTTAATTGCAAGAAGCTCCAAAGGAATGGGTCGACGGTATGCCTTGATTTCTTCGGCCTTGCCTGTTTGCTTGATACGAACCAGAAGAACAGCGTGATCGAAGAGGAAAGCTGTGATCTCGGGAGGATCGGTGGCTGTCTTCTTAAACTGGCACTTGAAGACCATCTCGCGGCCCTCTTCGGTGAGCCGAAGATCCACCCTTTCGTTAGGCCTGAATCGAAGCTGCTCGTGGAGTCTTCTCAGGTTAAATCTATTTTCAGCCTTTCCAGACTCTGCATTGACTCTACCCAGGATGTCTCGGATCATGACCAGGACCTTGGGAATGTCCTCCTTATCGGGGTTATCATCTTCTGTGTACTTCAAGACGTTTTCGAGTAGCAAGGGATAACGAGCCAGACGAGTTGTTGGCTTGGTCAGATAACCGTTTAACTCCAGTTTTCTAGATTCCTTGCGCCTCTCGATCTCATCCACAAACTTGCCGAAGTAAGGGTTCACCGATCGTTCATTTTCAAACTCAAACTTTCCTTCCAACTGTTTTGAACCGTACAAAATGAAGGGTTCGAATTGAGGAACGTATTCCAGGAAAATGTCACCGATGTTGTGTACAATGGGCTCCTTCTGTTGCCGTGTTGTCAAGTTGGAAGCAAATCGGGAACTGACGGTATGAATGCTGGGATGGTCGATAATGTTGCTAAAGATCGTCTTGACAACCTTTTCACGACGCTGAACGGGCACTGGCGAGGCCTTTGATCGCAAAGGCAAAATCCAAAAGTCTCGTAGGTATTCCAAATCTTTGACAAAGTCTCGTTCGGTATAGCAGATCTCTGAAATGACCTCTTGCCTCTTCTTCTCTTTATCTCCAACCTTTTCGGCAACTTCTTTGGGAACTGAGTTGATCCAAAGCTTTTGTTCGTCAGTCTGGTCGACTTCGTCATCGACAGCATTGACAGCATCCTCTTTCCGCAAGCCAGGGTTGATCTTCAGATTAAGCCTAGAAACTTGCTCCAGACGTCGAGGACATGCGATAGAATAACATAGTTGGTCCCTGGTACAAGTGGGAGAATAACATTCGGAAAGGAGGACAAAGACACCGTTAACTGCAGGCTTGTCTTCTGGCTCATCCATCAGTGTCTCCCTGAACTGGTACATTTCCGATTGGGAGTCTCGTAGGCGATGCTCGTAAGTGACATCGTGAAAGTATTTTTGTGCATCTAGAGCACGTCCAAGTAGCAAAGCCAAGTTACGGTCGGTAGTCCTGATAATATATGATAGAACATCCACTGCCTCTGATCCGCTGAAGGCATTCTTGTACGTCAATTCGTTCTTGGTGCGGTCACCAACAATAATCTTCTTGCGAAAACATTCTCCTACTCGGGAGAGAAGAGCCGGGTAGACGAGGGGGGGTCGGATCTTGGTCGCAGTTGGGGGTCGTTCGCTCTCAATCGACTTGCTCCTGGTAGGTCGCTGAGCCAAAGTCGAAGCATCTGACTCGGAAGGAGTGATGGTTGGTGCTATGGTAGACGCCATCGACATGGTCCTACCGTGATCGCCGCCACCATTGGATGAAACCATGCTGGATGTTCGGGTTTGTGAGCCTGGAGCATGAGGCATAGAATTGGGATAGCCGTTGGCGGTTGGCAGCTCTGCTGGTGCTCGCCTGTTAGGTATAACTCGTCCACTCATGGTCTGATGGGCATCCATGTTTTGAGGCTGATAGTTGCCAGTCAAAGACATAGTGCGATCCTCATGACGTTCTGGCACGACTCGCCCTTGAGCAGTCGTCCTCGATGAGTTCTGCTGCGCGTACGGGGCCTGTCGAAGGTGGTTTGCAGGGGCTTGTTGGTACGCGCTTGGAGGAGGATGGTACATTGGTTGGCGAGGAGTAGAGGCAAGTGATTGTGAGCGATAAGGATCATTGTTCATAGCCGGTGCTGGTGCTGGTCCTCCTTGATAGAAGCGCTGGGCTGGCGTCCTAGGGCCAGGAGCTTGCTGTGGTGGAGGGCCCCTTGGATCCATTCGCGGAGGTGCCGGCCCTCCAGGCCCAGGTCCGGGATATGGACGTCTCGCCTGTTGCTGCTGCATATAATGGGGTGGCATTTGCTGGCCACCGGATGCTGATCGTTGGGAAGGATAATAACCATTTCCCATCATGCTGTTGCTGTCCATCGTCCGAGTTCTGCCGGAGTTCGGGTGGTCGCCATAATGACCTGGGGGAGCACGAGGCGGTGGCTGCCTCTGCATACCGGAGGACATGGAGGACATGGTCTGAGTGCGACCAGGGTCCATCATGGACGGAGGCATAGAAGACGACGAAGTCATAGTTTGAGAACGACCAGGAGGGGGAGCCGCGCCAAAGATATTGGAAAAGGCGGCATCTCGTTGGCCGTAGTTGTCGTCACCATATCCCCTTTGTGGTGGTCGTTGAGGAGCTCCTCGAGGGTCGTAACCGTAGTTGGACATTGCAGCGGATACTTGGCAAGAAGCATGTCAGGAGACAGAGTCGAGGTTTAAGGGGAGAGGTTTGATGGAGGGGAGTAATATTACCAGCAGTTGTGTGAGCGCCAGAGGCTGAAAGTTCGTTATCAGATGTACAAACAGCCGACCTTGACGGATGCGCCGCCGTCAGTCGACGCCAATACGTCCCCTTAAGCTAGGGTGATGTTGAGGACGGTACGTGGGCGATGACCGTCTGTTTATGTTGCGTTGCGAGTACCCTCACGGGGTAGCGCCCGTCGATACAGCTAGGGAGACGTTCTAGAAGGATTCGAGGAGTTGATTCTGCCCAAGTATCGTGTCGGGGTTTTGCGAGTTTGGGCTCGAGGGGGTCGTCGGACAAGGCGGCTGGTTGAGCAAAATGTCAAGCCTCAGGCCTTGTTGCCGAGGTCGTCGACCGATCGGGAAAGGGGACGAAACAACAATGGAAATGGCTATCGCAGACAACGGGCGGTCGCCGTCTCGAGAGGTTTTTTTGGGGGGTGTCGCCCTCTTGTGATGAACTTTCGAGGGAGTTGCAGGTTCACGATCCAAGCCAGGCACTGGACTCGTCGCAGGTAAAAGAGGCAAGGTAATCACAACCAATCCCAATCCAGGTCGAGGTGCTAACTGTATTGTCCTCTGGAGGACAGGGAGCCAACGATGGACAAGCCAGTGCTGGAGATCCACCATAAAACCCACCTGTTTGATGGCGGCCTCTGTGCTATTTGGGGGTGAAAGTGGTGGCAGGGGCAGTGTGGGCGCGGCAGCGTAGTAGTGTACAGTAGTGGATGGGCAGTTAAATTATTTAGTACCAAGGTAAGGGGATGAAATATGCTGGGGTATACAGTCCCGGTGGAAGAGCATGGATCTCGGCGTTGCACCGTGGATAAGAAAAGAGGATTACAGAGGGGATGATGATGTTGTCAGGGAGAAAGGAATGAATGAATCAATGAAATAGTCGACTCTGTCTACTACATATCAGTTGCCTTGTTTCAAGTTGGGGTGTTATTTGGAGGAGCTGCTACATACAGTGAATGGACGTGAACAGACTCTCCTTAATGTTTGTGTACCACCTCCACTATTACATACTACCTGAGGTTATGTACTAATCTTCGGTTCCCTCTCTGCAACAAGTAATGTCTCTGTCCTCGTCATGCATCTTTGCTGTAGGTAGTCGAGGTGACATTATCTACACAAGGTCAATGTAGCCACATCAAATTCAATTAGATTGCGATGTTTCCGGCAATTAAACGTCGAGTTCGATTGAGGGACTCAAGGGTCACGCTAGTGGCCGTTAATTCTTACTTCTGACATTTGGGGCATCCTTTCATTATGCATAGTGCGATTGTCTATTCGCTTTGTCATTACTTCTCTTTTGTTACAAGCCATGCAAATATGTCCTTTCTCTCCCTCCTTCTTTCATCCCGTTTCTGCTTGACTGAGTGAACAGTATCGAACACGGCTACCTACAGACGCAAAACCTGAGTGAGACAAGTACAGTCGGTAGGTTGTTTTGGCTTTTTAATCGTGGTCGATAGCGATATACAACGGTCAGTAATGCCCAAGAGGCGTTCAAAGATACACTCGAGTTCAGAGATAAATTGTAAATTGTAAACTGAAGGAAGTAGCAACAAAAGAGTCTACCTGTAATTAACAAGTCTCTCGACTATTCGGGTTGGACTTCGAGACAACTTGATTTGAGGCTGATGTCGTCACGTGAAGATACAACTAGCCACCTGATTGCTCATTGGCTAAAACAGTCCACTCCAATGTGGCTGGCTTTCCATCAGCTCTCAACTCCCGTCTCTAACAGCCTTGGACCAGTAGCAGGCTACATCATCATCAAGCTTCTAACGTCAACTTATACGTCGCCCTTGACTTTTGAGCTCGTCGACGGCCGCATCTCTTTACCATGGCAGAATCAGAGCTTGCCCCCAAGTTTGCCCCCTTTATTGGGATGGTAAGTATTCCTCATGTCCAGTCTACGGCTAGACAGCGACCCAGGGGTGGACGCGATTGCTGATGCGGCGACTTTCTAGGCCGGAATTGCAGCTGCAATGATCTTCGGATGTACGATCCTCCATCTTCTTTACGCGACACAATGATCTCGAGAATGAATACTAAACCAGCGTGATAGGTATTGGAGCTGCCTATGGCACAGCGAAGTCTGGCATTGGCATTGCTGGTGTCGGTACCTTTCGACCAGATCTCATCATGAAGGTAGTGAACCAATCATCTAGTCCAACAGCGACTATTTCTAAATCATCTCGCAGTGTCTAATTCCAGTCGTTATGTCCGGTATCATCGCCGTCTATTCGCTAGTCATCTCCGTCCTCATCGCTGAGGATCTCGACCCTTATAAGAACTACAGCTTGTTTTCGTACGTCAACACGAACTCTTCTCAGCAAACACGAATACTGATAATAGCAGGGGCTTTATGCATCTCGGGTGTGGTATTGCAGTCGGCATGACTGGTCTTGCCGCTGGTTACTGTATCGGAATTGTTGGCGACACTGGTGTCCGTGCCTATATGGAACAGTCCAGGATTTTCGTCGGCATGGTCCTGATTCTTATTTTCGGCGAAGTTCTCGGTCTCTACGGGTAAGACTTCCCAACATATGTCATACATATGGCTCATACTGACTCTGTCACAGCCTCATTGTTGCCCTGATTCTTAACACCAAGAGCAAGGGTTAGATGAGACACGATTCGTATCGCAATCACACACCTATTCATATGACCTTTCTCAGGAGGAACCGACGTGTACGTTGAGGGAGCTCTGAGCTGCCATCCAGATACGGGGATAAACCATTGTTTGTACATCGGGCATGGCGTTATTGGACGTGTAACATATTTTTCAACGAGGTAGAAGAACAGCGGAGAAGTTGACAGTATCTAGTTTCAAGAATACATGCAAAGTCTAAACTAACATGATATTTTCAAATTTGTTTTCATAGGTGGGTAGCTTTCAGCGATACTGAAATGGTTGTTGAATTTCATGCGATGTGCGAGCTACCTGATGCGGCTTATCCAGCACTATGCGATCTTACGATTGAAAGCGAGTGACGGAGAAGAATACTTTGGCTCATGACAGCCGTCTCATGCCGTCAGTCAGTTTGCATATGGAAAATCCGCGAACCCGTCATATGACATGCCTCATCAGTAACCCAATCTAGATCATAACGCCTTGAGACAATGCGGCAAAATGCTTCAGCAAGAACCAGCCCTGACACAGCAGCAGCGACCCAGCACAGTAGGAAGAGAGAAAATGACGGCAAAGGAAATGAAAGAATCCATAGAGCAGAATCATAGCAAACGCCTTCCTCCCATACGACGGAACAGCTTCTTACGGCTCCCAGCATCTTGTTCTCGACGGTAAGAAGTCCAGCTCCTCTGCCGCTCATCCGAGTCCTTCATCCGAGCTACCCGGTTATTAGCGACTGCACCATACAATTCATTATGGCTTCTCAAACTTACCCAGGAACCAGTCCCATTGGCGGTCTTCCCGGATCAAGATATCATCCCCTGTCTCCCGTGCAACTCGTTCTCGACGGGCCCGAGAAGCAGCCACCTCACCAACCAAGTAGGGATCCTCCAAAGGCCTGGATGTGTATCTCTCTTGTGCTTGTTCGCTAATATCAGTCATAACGCGACGAAGGCTGTCTACGGGATCACGCTGTGCTGTCAATCTTCGGTTGGCAACGTTCTGGTAGTGTCGGGCGGCGGGGTTGCTGGATACAGATGACCACGTCGCAATACGAAAGTTGTTCAAATTCGGCTGGGATCGCAAAGGGGCCGCGGGCACTGGAGGCAGGCCGATAGTCTGTTGGCGCGCAGTGGGAGTGGATGTGCCGCTGCTGGAAGGAATCATGGAGCTTCTCACAACCGCATGGTTTCGAGCTGGAGGTGTGTATGAAGGCAAGGTCTCGGGAAACGGGTTTGTTGAGTGGTAAGAGGGAGCTTCTGAGACTGGAGCGGTAAACAGGTCAGCAAGACTGATCTCGTGCCAGATTGCGGAGCTTTTGCTAGCGGCGTCCAGCTTCATGATATAAGTAGAGCTGCCGGCCTTGCAAAGTGCTTACGATCGAAGCCGTCTTGGTCGACTTACCATAAGATGGAGCAGCTGAACGAACCGAAGCTGTCTCGAAGTCGTCGTTGCTATACCGAGGGGTAGCGACAGCGCCCGTCATGATGGCAGTGTGTAGTGGAAATACAGTTGAGAGCAGAGTGGAAGAGGGGCAGCACAAGACAACTTGAGCATTAGTCTCGAGATTGTCGGGGAGGCTGAAGTTAAGTAGCGAGACGAGACGAGACAGCACAGCAGCTGAATCACAGAGCAAGAGGCTGGGACGCTTCAGAGGTTTGTGAAAGGTCAGAGGGCAAGACAAGTGAGACTCGTTGGAGTGTGTAGGATTGAATCAGAACAATAGCCTTTTTGTCTTGTCCTGGGCTGAGGCCAAGCTAGGTGGACAGGGATGGTCAGTATGCCCAAGAGTTTAATGCACAACCACGGATAAACATGCATGGAGATTCCAAGGATGTAGCAGAAAGGTGTGTGGAAAGGAAGCGAGCGAGCGAGGTAAATAGGCGCAAGAGCGAGTACAGAATACAAGAAAGTTATTGGCAACCGGAGCACTTCGGGGAGGTACCAGGTTCAACCCGAGCCAAGGTCTAGGCCGCCAGCCGTATCGCATCGTGGCGTGGAAATCCAGGGCGTGGAGGTTGCAAGGGGGACTGAGATGCGGGGACACGTGAGAAAAGACAGCGACGATGATGCTGTGGAGGACCTTGAGCAGCACCATGACGCGTTCTGTTCAAGGCAAGATAGAAGCAGAACTCTGTTGCTTGCTCGGCATAATCGAGCAGGTTTGTTGATGGTTGCTTGTTTGTGTTTGTGACACAAACTCAACTCTTGCATATATCCTTACATTTTCTTTGATTGCCACAACTCCAACAGATGTGCAGAGACAGGGTGCACGAAAGCATCAAAAGGATGCACTGTGACATCCCTATTTAGGTACAACCATCAGCGAGCTCCCCTGAAGACGTTCGGGCGTTTTCCTTAGTAGGAATAATGAGCTTCCACAGATGCTTCGATACGGCGATAGCGGGGTATACGGACTGTTTGCCGGGCCTTGGACCGGCGAGGCCTCGGGGGGGCTTTTTACCCACTATGAATGGCGGGGTTGTTAATGCTGTGGATTATCGGGCTGTGTTCGCAGGGAGGGACTCAGATAGAAGTTCAGATGGCCAATCAACAGGACTGCTGCAATCTTCTTGGCTTTGAACTTCCATGGCAAAACCCGCAGAAACAGCGTAACTGACGGAAGCCAATGTTTCACGTCGACAATGTTTACGGTTCTCAATCCGGTTTTGTCAAAGACAACGTGGTTGGGCTATTCGTACCTTGGTGGAGCTTGATGATGATGCATTTGACGTTGAGCTTACGTTTTTATAGCCAAGTTTGTTCTCCGTCTCGTCCTGTTGCAAGAATAGACACAGCTGTCACGATATGTCCTTCAAGTTGCCGATCTCCCTAGCCGGTCTGCGAGCCGCACGGTCGGGCCAGCCTATGATACTAGACCTGACTATTCTTTTGGGATTCTCAAATTGCGCTATGTGACTCCCAACAGCATTCAACCTTGTGCAGAGCAACGACAACACCATCACTTTGGAACTTGTGCGCTAGTCCCCACAAGTGTTGATGTCTTGAGTCGATGTCTTGAGCGCACTAGAGGACTTGGGGAGTTGGTGTGCTGCCGCCCGCACGACTTCGCGCCGACTCATTCGACAGATAGACTCCAAAATCAATGCCTTGGTGTAGAGAATGATCAATCAGAAGCGGAGTGGCTTGTATGATCACCAGACGACTGGAACCTTAAACTTATGACTTTTGTTTGGCATATTATAGATGCAGGAACAGGTGCGAGACATCAAGCACCCCTCTAAACGCCATTGTGAGATATCTTTTGCATCAGGACTTGCCTGTGAGGCACTATTGAATATTCCCCACTTTCTCTTGAGAGGAGAGTCTATTGCAAGCCACCAGCCGACCCGAGCTCATTTCTCCGAGCTTCGAGACTTGTCGGTTGAATTTAGGCGACTCAGTTTTATCTCAGGGGAAGCGGCACGGTTCGCACCGAGATGGCCATTGGGGGTCGCAAAATGGGTGTCTTGCTCAAGCTGAGCGTAATCCGCATGCTGTACTCTGATAGCGGTAGAGGGCGGTGAGAACGTTCTGCTGACGTGCATCGACAGCTACCCAATATAGGAAGCGTGTGTAAGAATATAAGGCTACTGCATTTTGGGTGGTTGGACCCTTGAAACCGACAAGCCAAGTGGTGTTGTTTGGTTTTCACGAGAGGGAGTCCGGAAAATCTCGTATCGAAGCGCTGTGCTGTTTCATGATGATGGTCCTTATGAAGTGTCAGTGTTAAGCCGCTTGGTATTCCCTTGCATTTCTTCCTGCGTGGGTACAAAGGTAGTGATATGTATCTCTGATGATGACGATGATGCCCAGGTAATTCAGTGGAGTTGTATGATGTGTGCCTGCCTAACGCCGACTTCACGCCAGTCCAGGTCGGGGCTCCTTCCTTTCTTGTATATCACATGTATTTTAGGTACCTTCTTTCCTATGACAAAAGCAAGTGAGATCTTTGTGCATGTAGAGCTTCGCCTATTTCTTTTTACGGGCAAGATACTAAGTAAAATGGTATATTTCCTATCCCACTGGAATAGGTACGTATAAGGTTCAGGTATTGGAAATTTCTACCTCTTACGTACCTAGGTAGGTAGGTAGGTACATCTACTAGTAATATTCTATTGAATGTTTCTACAGCAGAGTCTGTAACAAGGATAGATCCAACATCACATCTCGTTGAACCAGGTCAAAACGAGACATGGATATTTTCTTGGAATATTCTTATCGAAAGGATGACCCCGGTCCTAAGCCAGCAGATGCTATGTCAACAGGATGGATGTTGGCCTCAGTTGCACCATCCAATAGGCGGGTCAGCCCCCCAAGGATAGCAACCATCTCAAATCTTCTAAACTCCTAAAATGTCAGATGAGCTACCATCTCGCAGTTATCTAAACCCAGGAATGCACCATCCCATAATAAGAGAAAATTCGAGGCCTTTGAGCTGGTAACTATCGTACCGCACTGTGACCTGGTCGGAAGCATGCAAGGGGACAATCTGAGATTGTCACTATCCTCATCCTTGCTTCCTGCAATTAACCCAAAAGACTTACAGTAAATAACAAAACCAAAGGAATTGCCATGTTTTTTTTGTCTTTTTCTTTTCTACGACTCAACCTCCCTCGATTAACATCCATGTCTTTTCTGTGTTATCAAGCTCAAAAAGACCTATTATCTTATCGGGTAGTTGAAGGCGTGATACCTAGAGAGTATCTCGCCATTAACTTGACGTAGGGACACCAATGTTGCAGCTGGTTAATTTTTTTCCGAATCCATGCCCTATTGAGAGCTCGATCTTTCTTATCACAAAAAGAAGAATCTAATATAAGATTGTACACACCGAGACACTACACTGTATTCTAAAAGCTGGGATTTCGAGTTCACTCTTATCAAATAGCCATGCGAGATGATTTATCTATCTCTGAAGAACCTGGAGTACTAGTACCTGAGTCACAGAGAAATGACGCCGAAGATGTCGTTCAACATCGTGAAGACCAGCCCCTACTTCACGCACCCGATGAGGACACCTGGAAACCCCCGCGGGGGTTCACATGGATTCAGCTAGCTATCATGTCTAACGTCTTTCTCTACGGGCTTGACAGTACAATCACTGCTGCTACGTATGCTGTCATCAGCTCTGAGTTTGATGCGGCCAACACAGCTTCGTGGTTGACTACTTCATATCTTATCACAAGCACGGCCTTTCAGCCGCTCTATGGAAGAGTGTCTGATATTTTTGGTCGACGTTTGTGCTTCTTTATCTCAACTTTCACCTTTGCTCTTGGGTGCCTTGGATGCGGTCTTGCGAGCAATGTGGTCTTTCTCAACGTCATGAGGGCGTTGACTGGCTTTGGTGGAGGAGGCCTGATGACAATGGGTGAGTGTAACCCTGACTATTCTGGAACCATTTCATTAACTACAGTTTGAAGCTACCATTGTCAACTCAGACATGATTCCGTTTCGTAAACGTGGAATGTACCAAGCTCTTCAGAACGGTATCTATGGGTTTGGAGCCATATCTGGAGCCTGCTTTGGAGGCTCGATTGCAGACCATATTGGATGGCGATGGTGTTTCCTGCTTCAAGTCCCGGTCTCGATTGCAGCCTTGATAATTGGCGCTTTAGTTGTTTCTAATCAAACCACATGTTCCGAATCTGAGAACAACCTGGGTGCCGTTTGGAAGAGGGTTGACTTTACCGGGTCTCTACTCATGGTCATGGCAGTCTCTATTCAACTCTTGGGACTAAGCCTTGGGGGCAATGAGCTACCTTGGAGCAGTCCTTGGGTCATTGGATGCTTGGTCGGCAGTATCGCTTTGTTCGCGTTGTTTTTTCTCGTCGAGGCAAAGACAAGCGCTATTCCAGTAATTCCTCTTCGTTTGTTACAAGGAAGGCTCCCTATTTCGACGCAGTTTGCAAATGTCTGCGCAGGTATGGCCGCTTATGGAGTAAGTTAACCATAAAATGACCTCTTTATACTCGCTTTACTGAATTTTCGCAGTACCTGTTTATGCTCCCGCTTTTCTTCCAAGTTGTTCTTCTTGACTCGGCTACTACCGCCGGGGCCCGGCTTGCAATTCCATCTCTGGCAACCCCAATCGGTGGTGTTATTGCCGGTGTCGTAATGTCTCGCTGGGGCAAATTACTCACTCTTGTGCGCATTGGAGCTTTCCTGATGGTATTAGGGAATGGCTTAGTAGCTTCGTTACGGTTCCATGACTCGAAGTGGAAGTACTTTGTTTACGTCTTTCCGGCGAACCTTGGTCAGGGCATTATTTATCCCGGAATTCTCTTTACTTCACTCGCTTCATTCTCGCATTCCGGTGAGCTTCCATATTTCCACCTATCAACCTTTGACTGACATGACATATATCTAGATCATGCAGTTACCGCCTCGACAGTGTATCTTGTCCGTTCGATGGGAACGGTTTGGGGCGTTTCGACTACTTCTGCCATTGTGCAAACCACCCTCAGCGCTCGCTTACCGGAAGCATTGACCGGCGTGCCAGATAAATGGAGTGTAAGTCTTATTAAATCTTATCCAAAATCTCAAAACGTCCTCAGAACATTTATTGATAGCACCACTAGATCATTGAGCAAATTCGACACTCGGTCGATTACGTTCACGAGCTCCCCTTGGACCTGCAACTCAAGGTTCGTTTAGTCTATTATGATGGGATCAGATATGCCTTTGGTGTCTCAACCGCCGTTGCTATTATAGGGTTCTGCGCCGCTTGCATCGCTAGCGGAACCGGGCTTCGAACCACTCACAAGTAACTGGAAAGAACCCGTGAGGAGCCAGTCCTCGATAAATCTCAGGCAGAATACACGGCATGCGTTTATAAAGCCAGGATGGCCAGACGTCTAGTCGCCAAAGCTAATCAGAGTTTCCCCATGGTCGGGGACCCAAAGTCCGATAGTATCATCTCAACCGTTTCCTTCATCCACACTGAACGCTTCCCACTTCTTCACCCCTTTGTCTACTCACGTAGCTCGACAGAGCAAAAGAACGTCTCCTGCGATACTTCTACTTCGAAGGAGGTGGGTCAAAAAGTGAGGTTCTGCCCGGGCTCGAACCGGGGACCTTCTCGGTGTTAACGAGATGTCATAACCAACTAGACCACAGTACCATATATTTCCTGATATTTGATGCTGGTCTGTTGAGAATCCGCTACTATATTCCGAAGTCAATGCTTCGATATCTTCATTTCCTGAAATAATGGCTGTAGTCTTTCGTCGTGCGCATTACAGACTCTGTCAGCAAACAGGGAGAGGGCCATATATAGCTTTTCCAAAATAGGTAACAATAGAGGATTGACTTTCCGCAGCGGAATTGTCGTGTGAGGTTGACGTACACTGTAAGAGGTACTACCATCGTATTGAGAGCAGACCAAAATTAATGGTCTTGAAGATCTGACTCAAATCTAGCTTGCAATCTGATGTGAGTACATCCGAACAATCGAGCGAATCCTCTGAAGCAACTCGCTTGATAGATATAATATCGATGGAAAAACCGAGGAGTATGTGGCAAACTAAAAAGAAGGCCATTGAAGACAGAAGAGCTTATCAATAGACAGTAAGTCATATGGTAGAAGAATGTTTTGCACTATCTTCAGATGCATAAAGACAATGGCTCAATGAATATCGCAAATCCTGCAGACAATAGGAGGAATTCAAGTGCAAATGCCAAGTTGCAGGCTACCACTTGGTGCTGCCTGAGGTGCCAGCTGCTTGACAGTGACTGCCAGGCGTTGAAACTGCTCCCGTGAGAGGCTCTCTTAATTTCGACTGCGCATGACGCATTCTCGTCACTTTTATTTTCTCCGCATCCTCGCATCAACTTCTCCTAAGTAATTCGAACTCACCTCATCCAGTATCACCAACAACGTTGACCCGGGCCTCCAACATCAGCGGTAGGCAGAGACTACACACTCCGATTCAAAAGAAGCTGCTTCCTGTCCTCCTTGATCGAATTCTCTAGGTCTTTTCGAGTCTTCAGATGCGCATGAGAGAGCGCCATGTTTTATAGTCACGAGAGTAAGTGAGGCTATCATGCAACGCTTCTACTTCAACAGACTAACGTATACATTAGTTCTCAGCAACACCCAGTATGGGGTTGCTACTATCTGGTATTTTTTGAGGTACTTGTACTGTTTCCAACACCCTCGCTTACATATCCAAATAGGCTCGTCGCTACCGTGGGCAATGGTAGCCAGAAACGTCTGACTCGTAAAGCAATTCAAGGCGTTGACGTTCCAAAGGCATGCGAGACTATCATTGACCCGGGGGCCCCCTTGGCCTTGCGTCTTCAGGGAAATCTCCTTTACGGAGTTTCTCGAGTCTATTCTCAGCAATGCCATTATGTTCTTTCAGATGCTGAAAAGACACAATCACACATGATGACTTTCTTTCGGGCCATGAACACAAACGAAACAGACCCAAACGCGGGCAAGTCAAAGTAAGCAATTCTTTGTTGTTATCAAAACTCTTTGTAACTGACCTTTTACTCCTTCGAGGCGACACCAAATCACTCTCCAAGATGACCCATCCTTTGATCCTTTGTCCACTGTCCCAAAACTAGATCTTTTGGCCAGTGTCGATGATTTGGTTTTCCTTTCAACTCAATTGTCGACGCAGAACAATGTCTCTCAAATGACCCCAATGACCCAGGGCACAAGTTCTTCTGGCCGAGGTCACTCACTCTTCAACTTCGGCTTCCCACAGTCTTCTCAATCTGGTCGGAGCTATCGTCTTCCAACTGACCTCGACCTTGATTTACCAAAGCCATTTCATGCACAAGCTCTATTCGAAGAATTCAACCCTTTCGGCGAAGACATAGCAAATATTCCCGATCTTGATCTCAACTTGGATATTGACGGAAACCTTATTGATCTTGGTGATCTCGAGCCAGAGCTTCCTGCTCTTCCTGGAACCGCAGCATACGAAGAACAACTCCACATCCAGGCAGCCAACGCCGACGCCAACAAAGGGTACGACACAGGTGACAACATGATCATCATGGGCGAGGATTCTCTGCCTGAGGCTGGACCATTTTCCAAGCGACCAACTGCTAAACAGCCTACCTCTAATGCCGAACCAGCCACTACATCGACAACCGAGACTCTAGAAGTCAAGGCCCCTTTACGGCGGGGAAGGCCACGACGGAAGCACCAAATGATTGACAAGAAGGATTATGTCCCTATGGCTACGATTCGCGGATGGTGTGCGGCCTATCCTGATAACATGAAAGCTCTTCTCAAGTCACGCCCAGCAACTACAACAACCCAGGCCCGCCGCAACGCCAAGGCCTTCCTTTTTGGCAATGGACTTGCTTACGTCGCCAGAACTCCATTAGGGAGGGCTCACCCTCTTGCTGGAAAGTTTTCTGGGATGACCCTGTTGGCGCAGCTTCAGGGACGAGATCCCGAACCAGAGCCAGAGCTTCAGCATCGAGGTCGCCGTCGTACATCGGCTGAAGCTTTTCCATATGAGCAAGATGAAGAGCGAAATATCCGTCAGAGAACTGGGCATAGGAATGTTGTCGACGAATTTGGACGTGGGTATGACAATGACACGGGTGCAGTCATGTTCGGCGAAGATCTCGCCCCCGAGATGGGATTGGATGCAGCGAATGGCCTTGAAGACCGCCACTCATCTTCCATGGCTCCATGGAGCCGTCCTCCCTCTATCGCACCTGGCTCATCACTTCGAGGACAGGGAAGCGTGCAGAAAAGGCTTCCCGCGCCGAGTCCCCTACATGGCCGCGGTAGTGTGGTTCGCTCTATTGAGCGCTTCAGCGATCTTTCTGACTTGCCTCACAATTCTGATGATGTGGCAATATTGCACTCACAAGACTCCTCTCTGGGTGATGAAGGGTTTATGGGCGACTTTGACTTTACCAATGGGAAAGAAACACAGGGCTCCGGCGTTATCGATTCTTCTGCTCTTGATTTTTTGGGTTACGCCACTATTCGTGCACAGGAAAAGGGCTATACTCGTCCCCGTGATCGGACTGACCGTCGCTGGATTGACTTCCATACACTCACCGAGGAGCTCGATGATCCGGCCAGCACAAAGAAGT
This sequence comes from Fusarium sambucinum, assembly GCF_050947815.1. NCBI lineage: Eukaryota > Fungi > Ascomycota > Sordariomycetes > Hypocreales > Nectriaceae > Fusarium > Fusarium sambucinum. The sequence continues at coordinate 7,367,169 of NC_139293.1, read as the reverse complement.
TTGTTTCAGAGGCGTTTATGCATGTTCTCGTTCTTGCCACCAAGACCGCTATCGCCGTGGAGCAAGAAGGCATCGCTAACAACCAGCCTTTTGGTACTATCCGCATAGGAATCACTGTTGTCGAGCAAGACGCCGATGACATGGCCGACGAGCTGGCCTAGACTTGTTTTCATAAATTGCGGGATCTGACAGGTACATATTCACATATACTCGGTCTGTACCACAGGAAGACTTACGAAAAGAACGGCCCATGACATTGCGGATTTAGCGGCATCACCTGGGTTTATTTTGACGGGGAAACGGAATTACTAATTCTTGGGAGTTCGGGGAAGTTTGGTCGGAAACAATATGGGCAATGGGACAAACCAAAAGGACATGGGAAACAGGTATGGGTGCACAGGTGCATACGACGATTTCGGGAAGCAAAATAGAGAGCATCAACAAGCATTTATGGTGCATGGGAAATTTCCTCGGAGGCAGGCATGGCGCCGTCATAATCGCATAGCGAACAAACAAAAGATCAAAATTAATGGGTGCTTTATATAGTTCGTGTTCATCTAATCATAGAACTCATCATCTGAGGCAGGCTCTCGATCTTCAAACTTCATGTACTCAAGATCGTCTTCCAAGTCAGCATTGACAAGCTTCCAAGCCTCATGGACAGAGTCAAGAATAGAATCATCGAACGCCAGACTTTGCGAATAGGATGAGAATGTAGCAATGTTTCCATCAATATTCAGAGCGTTTATTCCATCGCCCTGTTCATAGTACAGCTTATAAAGCAGTGGAAGTACGTCTTGGCCATTCGTTACGACAGACAAAAGAGACGAAAGAGCTTTATCCAGAAATGATTTCGCAGATGGTGTACAAATGGTACTGAGATATATAGCATCTGCCATTCCTTCGTTAGCATACTGTTCTTAGAAAGATATGAATAGAACAATAAAAAAAGGATGAAGGTGTGTATCAGTTTGTCAGAGATTTGATCGTCATTGGGATTCAGACAATGTAGATAAGTATTCGGTATGTGAATCATCATAACACCAAAGGGGTAGAAAGAAAATGTTGTTGTTACTCACATTGTCCAGAAGGGCACTCCCCAGTGTCGCTTGAGTGTACCATCGCGTAGACGGGAAAGTCTAGAGGATTTTCACCCTCAGAGACTGAGCCCGTTGGAAAGGCCACTACGGCAATAGCAGGCACGGGAGCGCCCTCAGTAAGCAGTTCAAAGAGCGAAGACAAGTCTGCCTTTGTCACCACCGTAAGCCTGCTGATTCGAGGACTGTTGGGGTCAACCGTATCAGTGCCTTGAACCACCAATTTGGCTTTCACATCGATGTCGTTCGTAAACGAAAGTTCAAGGGGGGCCTCGGCTTCAGCAGAGCTAGGGCGCTGCAAATTCTTAATGCCGGAACCCAGCATATAAGTTGCGCCGCCAACAGCTGCTGCTCGGCAGCCCACCTGAGCGACCTCTGACAACCCACCCCATTTGGGATAGATTGCAGCAAAGCCAGTACCAAAAACTCCCATGGAAGTCAGGTGTCTGCTAATCGCAGTCAGGCCATCCTTGACTGATATCTTGCCATCATGGCTCAAAGTCAGTGTGATAACATAGGACTGGAGAGCCGCATCAAGTTTGAACTCAGATGCCAGAAACTGTGCAAGTTCCTCATCGGCATGCGGCTTCCACGTCTCAATTTGAGGTTCCGAATTGAAATCAAGCACAAACTTGAGGAACTTCATCAGAGACCGCTTGGACCGAGCCGGGATGGACTTGTTGGAAAAGACATCTTCGCGAGTCGACGGTATCCGGCTGAGGGAAGGTGTCAACGAGGAATCCGAAGGGGGCTGGTAGATGTAGAAAGAGCCGACAGCGAGGAACTCGATCTGGCGGAATGCTTTCGAATCAACGAGCTGAGTGACAAGCTTCGACCGTGAGTGTATCAACTGGGGCGCGAGAGCCAAACTGTAGGCACGTGCTGAACCCAAGGCGTCATCACGCTTTGCTTCCGCAGCAGAAAATAACCGGGAAGCGTCGGCGGGTCGGTTCTTCTCAGCCCATTCGTCTGCCTCTTGGAGGCTGAAAGCGGCTTCACTACCCCCGTAGAATGGGTTGGGATCGACGTGAAGTATGTTTTTGCCTGAACGCGACAGAGCTCTTCAACAAAGAAGGCTGGGTCAGTCCGACCAAGACACATCTCGACGATGGAATCCAAAGCTTACAGGGCTAGGAGGGACTGTTGTAGCCCAGTGCCACTGATCACTACATCCCACAGGGTGTCTGAGAGGGATTCCATGGTTGAGGTTGAGATTGTTGGAGAGGAGAGGAGAGGAAAGTGTGAGAGTTGATCTGCCTTTTTATGATGCGCGAAGATGAAGAATATTCCAGGTGGGGCAGGGTTGCTAAGCCAGCTGGACCCATGTAAATAAAAGCAAAGTGGCCCGTGCGCAGGGGCTGGGAGTGATGAAAAAGGATTGGCCAACATTTTCCTCTTCTCTTCTTCTTTTTTCCTCATCATCCGCTCAGCCCTCTATGCAATGTCTACCTCTTCTGGCGGAATATTGCTTGTGGCGTGGTAGTTTCATTACTATTCACTTTATGAGTGGTAGAGCAATTTGTCTTCCGGTATCTCCTGCCCTAGAATAAAGTCTGACAGGGTGGGTCGAATGGTATAGACACATTTCTTCTCCAACGTAGTTCATGATAACCATGGCATTGTAGTTAAGGACACAATCATGTTCAGTTATGCATTATCTCTATTGGGGTATCATAAATCTACGACTGAGTGATGGCCGCATTGAACTGTTCCCATCGCTTCGTCGCCCAGGCCAGGAATTGTTCTGATGTGAGGAACTGAGGAGTCAAGGCAATTCCTCCGTGCTTCGAAATAGACAAGATGTTGACCTTTCCGTCCTTGCAATCCACCACAATCGTCACACTCTCGTCGCAGAGTGACTCTTCAAGTCTATCAGGATCAACGAGCATCCAGAACTCGCCGTCAGTGGGCCGGTCGGTTTCTTTGCCAGTGAAGACGACTGCTGTGCAGGCGATTGGGGTGCTGGTGATGCTGAGAGGCCTTGATTCCTTGCGGGAACATACGATCATCTCTCGATCCACATCGAAACGAGCTCCAGGGAGCTTTGTATCTTGTAGTGCGGCCATAGTAGCAGCCCAAGCAGCGTCAAATGGGTTTCCGTCAAAGGAAATAAAGAAGATGTCGATGTAAAGCACCCAGTAGGCCACAACAGACCGATTCTCATTAGGTGCCTCGTCGTCATCCTCTTCCATGCGATCATCGTCGGCTTCGAGGTCTTCCGACGCTGCTGCATGCCATATTCGTAGGTCTTCAGGCTTGATAATCTTAGAGCTGTGGAGGAGAGAGTATATTCGTGTGCTAAGAGTCTGAGCAAGAGTGCTTGGAGGACCACCGGGGAGGAATTGGGGGGCGCATCCTGTAGCGAGTTCAATGTTGGGAACAAGCAGGTCGTACTCTTTCAGCTCGGTTTCGGTATTGGCAGCGCGGTAGCTTGGAATGTTTTGGGTCAAAATAGTCTCGGCTCGGACACCGCAAATAACAGTGGTGTCGCCCACACGCACCACGGCACTACCATCTGCATGGGACAAGCTTGAAACGTTTACCGTTGGGACGCGGGCCTCGTCTGAGGCTCGTCCGTTGCTTCGAGCCGGGCGTACATCGTTGGAGGAGGGCTTGAGGTTGGCGAGTAGATACGGATGAGGAGAAAGTTTGGCAAAAGTAGATCGAGTGAGTCCTGTGGTTGATGCCATTTTAGCAGCAGTATCTCCGTCTCTATGGTCTGTAGAAGATTAAAGCTGATTGTGGTGGTCGAGATTGTTGGGTAGACTCGACTTTTGATGTCAATGATGAAAAGTTGTAGGTATGGTCGCAGCCTCGTGGGGTCGGATGTGGGACGCAGATCTCGTATAACCAGTTAGAAGTCAGTGGGTTGCGAGGCTGAGAAGTTTCGTTCACGGGTATAGGGTAAACAGATTAGCTTAAAAATGATTAATTCAGAAACATATTCTTATTATTGTGATAGGCTAGTAAGATGGAAAGTAGTGTATCATCTTTATGGTTCACTTTATGTATTTGGTTTTGTATGTATCTGGTGCTAGATTTCTGCAAGTTACGCCTATCAAATTACCCATAAATGCAATTGCTCGATTTGTACCTACAGTTACGTTGTAACTACCATCTCGATAGATAGTTAATTATCACGCCAGTTCTTTTCTACGTATAGTATAATTCACAGAATCAGAAAGAAAGAAAAAAGACCAACTCTTATCCCTTGCTCATTATGAACTTCCCTTTCTGTCGTTCTATTACCTACCTGGTAATTAAAGCACAGCCAGTAATGTTGTTAAGGAACAAGATCGACGGCCTCAAGAAGTAGCGAACTCATCACCAACAAGAATTTATTGTCACCTACATCGTTCGGCATGTTGGAGGCGTGGTAAAGAAAGCGACCAACAGCCTACAGGGAAGCCTGGATCGTCTGTTGGTCCTCTCGCCTCATGGTTCGTTTGTTTAATGCCGCCGCGGTCCGCAGTGACTGTGCATGAGAGTCAGTTCATCACCAACAACCAAGCCTGATAACCATCATGGTATTGTTTGCCATCGAAAGATGGGGTATGGATACCATTTTGATATCAAAAAACCGACCCTGACCCAATCATCGCGCTCGGATGATGCTTGACCTTTTTGGGCTTCTAATGCCCGAGAAGAGAAAGGAGATCTTTGAATGAGGTCAAAAGCTTCTCTAGTAGACAAGCACGAATCGAAGGACGCATGCGCTTAAAAACCCCAGAAAACCATGCAATATCAACAGCGAATCATATTTGATGTGTTACCGCCCGTCGACAACCCGCCTGAATAGCCACGGCGTCACTAGTCCAATCAGAGCAGCCTATCGCAACTCATCACCATCACAGAAGCAGCGTTGCATCTTAAATGCTCCACAATGGCTGCTCTTCCGCCATCCGCCAACAGTCTGAGAATGATTACCCGTTGTTTGGAAGGGGGATAGAGCAGTATCTGGATCACGGTCCAAGTGCCAGGAACAGTTTTGCCTCGACCGATCGGGTTTTTAGAGCGCCCAATCCTGTGCCATGCTCAGACGCTCATCTTTTCCTTGATTAGGAATGAGCCAACGGCCGTTGAGAACTTTGACACCAGCAGCCTATATCATCACAGATTTAATTTCTCATCTCGTACATAAAGCGCTAGCTACGATGAAGATACTTCTTTAGCGTCCGCACGCTACCTATTGTATTTGATGAAGAAGGAGAAGAAACGACCAAAGTTTATGCTGACAGTAGATCAGCTATCATGTTACCTATACAAAAAGAACCAAGAAACAAAACCCCAGCCATTGCTGATGATCCCTGGCCCAAACATGCAGTCTTGGAGCTGCAACATGGTTCCTAATCCTAGAAAATATCAACCTTCCGCGGTCCCGCCATCTGAGCCGACCCTTTCTGCCTCTGTATGTCACTCACCACCTCATCAACTCCACCTGCAGACGACTGCGTCTGTTTCTCTCGAATATGATGCCGGCTCGCGGCTGTGTGACAACCGGATGATCCACCGTGGGGAGACGGCATTTCAACAGCCAGCCAATATCAGAGCTCCGTCAGCCGCTGGCCCTTGAAGCTCTTTAGCCACCATTCAGGATCATATGCTTTTATATTAGCACTAGGCATGTATGTTGCTGCACACTCTTCCAGCACGTCAATCTTGAATCCCAGTTCCAATTTTCCCTACCCCTGTCCAGAGTGACAAGCTTGCCGCCGCCGTATCACAAGAGACACCCACCGTATGCAGTGTTCTGCTGAGCCTTAGCTCTGCAGCTCTGCCGTTCTCCGCTTCACCGTGAGGATCTGATCGTCTGAGGCCATATATTCGGCCGCATGCCCTGTTGAACTCCACTGTAGCTTTCGCCTTAAGACCCTGCTCCCTAACCCAAGTTCTTTCGTTTATCATTTGTGTTGCTTATTGTATTTGCCTTTGCACGTTTTATTCAAGAGTCTGGTATCTTTCGATGAGCGCAGATTGACCTGACCGGCTCACCCGTGCACATCTCACTAGATTGCGATCCTCAAGACTCTTATATACCAGTCAGCCAAGTCGCCGATTTGCCTTCTTGGTTTCGCCTTATAATAACCCATACACCACGATATATGAGATTGCCATTGATGTCGAAATAAAAGTGTTTCATCGCGCTTTGTCGCCAATTCATTATCGAACTTGCTGGAGTTTCAACGCTGGTCGAAATGGCTCCCCACTCAAACATCCGTCACATTCTCGAAGAGGCCGCCAACAACTTCTCTGGTTTGGTCAAGCGAATTTCCATTCCTCTAACACCAACAAGTCCACCAGGCCTAGTCCAAGCGCATACACTCGACCCATGGGAGAAGTCAGGAAAATACGGTCGAGGATGGTCTTATTTTGCGCTCGCCCTGATGGGCACCATCCTTGTCATGCGTGTTTGGCACTTCTGGCAGGACAAAATTCGACAAGCTATTTATAAGCAGGAGGTAGAGGAACATTACCAGAATCTCTATAATGCCGAGGCAGAGGCCATGTCTGGTATGCGAAGTGGTCAGAGTCAGCATTTCTTCCCTGAAGGAAACGAAGTGTTGGGTGAAAAGCACTTCCGACCAAGGGCGCATTTCTCTTCTGTCAACATGATCAACGATACTCTGGCTCTGTTTCGATGGATATTCTATCGCCCTATCCCTGATTTTGTATGGGGAAGACGCCGAGTGACATTTTCGTCCTTGGCAGTCCTCACCACTGTCTTCATCTCTCTTGTCTTTGTGGTACTTTACTGCTTCCTGCAACAACCACTTTACTGGCAGAGCATCCAGTTTGGCTCACCTCCCCTGGCTATCCGAGCAGGCATGATATCTATTGCCTTGACGCCTTGGATTATCGCAACCAGCATGAAAGCGAATATTCTTACCACCATTATTGGTATTGGTCCCGAGCGACTCAACGTTTTCCACCGTTGGGCAGGCTATCTATGTTTGTTTTTGTCACTTGTTCACGCCATTCCCTTTTATATCCAGCCTGTTTGGGATGACGGTGGAATGGAAGTATTCCAACGTTTGTTTCCTGGTGGCAGTGGTATTATCTACGGTACAGGCATAGCTTGTCTCGTACCCCTTATCTGGTTGTGTGTCGCCTCACTCCCTTTCATTAGGAGAACAGCTTATGAGGTTTTCGTTATTCTTCATGTTCCCGTTGGAATGCTTTATGTCGGTCTCTTATTCTGGCACACAAAGAACTTTCTCATGTCTTGGGCATATCTATACACAACAATTGCTATCTGGGCATTTTGCTATTTCTTGAGGCTGTTCAAGTTGAACTGGCTCAAGCCTTGGCGCATGTCTTTCATGGTTGGTGATGAAGCAGCCATTACCCTTATGGCCGAGAACGCGGTCAAAGTCACAATTCCAACACAGATGAAGTGGAAACCTGGCCAATACGTCTATCTACGAATGCCTGGAATTTCCATCTTCGAAAACCACCCTTTCACCATCTCGTCGTTATGCAGCGACGATTTCCCTTCAGAGTACGGTGATCAATATCGCGATTGCACGTTGGTGTTCCGACCTTATGGCGGATTCACACGCAAGGTGCTAGACACTGCCATTGAGAAAGGACCTTTCCATACTTATCGTGCATTTTTGGATGGCCCTTATGGTGGCATGCGCCGCGATCTGGCCGCCTTTGATACCTGCATTCTTATCGCAGGCGGAAGTGGTATCACGGCGCTTGTATCACAGCTTCTCAACCTTATTAAAAGAATGAGAGACGGCAAGGCCATCACCAAAAAGGTTGTGGTGATCTGGGCACTCAAGCGACTTGAAGCTATGGACTGGTTCAGGGAGGAATTGAGAATTTGTCGTGAGGCTGCTCCCCCAGAAAGTGTCACTTGCAAGTTCTTTGTGACGTCGGCCGTAAGAGCACGACCTGGCATGGAGGGTGAAAGTCCGTTCAATCAGAACAATGGCCCCCACGGACCCAGGGCTCTGAGCCACATGTTCCATGATAAGCTGGACGGGTTTGTCGCGGGCATTGCTTCCAAAAGAAACTCAGCCCTGATTCATTCCGAGGCCCAGGGCGACCCGGAGCGTGAGCGTGAGCTACGTGCCGAGGACGAGGACCGCATAACAGCCCTTCCTCAGCAAAAGTATCTTCAGCCTCACTCATTCCCACCTCCACCTCCGGGACCACCGCCCACTGATCGGGAGGAGTCTCTTAGAAGGCTCGAAGGGCACGGCTATCCTGAAGACAAGAAGCCTCCGATTGAAGATGCCGATGAGCCTCCAGCGAACGATGGAGAGTTTCACTTCAGACCCATGAAGAATGATAACCCACCTCAGTTCAATTACGCGCCGCGATCACCTCAGCGACTTCCAGAATCATTCCCCACAGAGGAAGAAGCATTTCCAGTACGAGCTCCAGAGCTTGCACACCTTCGGACGGCCAATCCTGAGGCGGGAAGACCACGACCTACATCCACTTTCGGACCGCCATCTGGCTTCGATTTTGGGTTCCCAGAAACCCCAACTGAGTTTCAAAAGAGTCTAATGCGATTTGCATTCCCAGTGCCTCATCAAATCGATGGAGGCTGGAGCGTTGAGTACGGCCGACCAGACCTGGGTTATATGCTCAAAGAATGGGCCACAGGAGGTGCTAATGGACGAGGCATCCTCGGCCGCCGCACAGCTGTGTTCGTTTGTGGTCCGCCAGCTATGAGAGTTGGTGTTGCCAACACAGTAGCTCGACTCCAGGCAGAGATCTGGGGCGACGATGAGCTGGAGGAAATCTTCTTGCACACCGAAAACTACGCCTTGTAGAAGACGGAAGGCGTGCACATAATATGAAGGAGAGTGTAATCCTATGAGTCGTGTTGACTTGAATGGAGGTAGAGCGGAGCAAAGAGATACCATGAGCGATCTGAATTTTTGTTGATTTAGTATACATACCCGCACCATTGTTTTAGGTGTCTAAGCTGTATGAACGGGGCATTGAGCCCGAGCTATATAATATCTATATGACTATTCACGACCACAACAATTAATTGCTTGAACCTGTTCTTATTGAGAAGGATGAGCTGATTCCGTGATCGGAGGAGAATACTAAACATGTGAGAGTATGACATCTATCCATGATGGTTTTCATGACAGATGGGGAAAGTAGCCATAAGGGTTCACGGGAATGCCCCTCCTTCTTGATCAGAAGTCATGATGAACCCCACGCCGAGTGAAGCCATAAAACCGCGATAATATTTAGAGGGCCGTGATTGGGGGATGGCTCAATTGGGGACCTTGGGGTATGATGAAGGAAGCACCTTGATGGCTTCCCTTCGCGCTTCTGTTGCGATGCGACCAACGAGGCAAGCAGTAGGCAGACTTATACCAAAGAGGTCCTCAAAAACCCAAAAACCCTACAAATGTAAATCCTTGACAGAATCCTTGTTAATCAAAACACTTGCCTGCAGGTTTCTACACTCTGGTAGTTGATTTATTACAAAGTTGAGTATAGTGTACACTCAAACTCCAACATTGCTCATACTATTCATTACCATTCCCGAACATTACCTCGAGCATCGACTTCAACAATCAACGACAATGGCAACGCGGCCAGAGAGAGACATCGAGGAGATGGCCAAGGGATGGTCCAAAGCCATGGGGTTCTCCAAGGCCCGATTACAGCGCGTGCACGATCTTGCAGAAGATCAACTTGACGACGCCATCAATGCCGGTCATCTGGTTCTTGAGAATGTGTGTTTGTTTATTCATGCATGCGTAAGGCATGGACAATTCCGGTATGTTTCTATGCTCTGCTGTATCTTAAAACGGTAAACTGACAAAGACTGTAGACCTCCTCTGAACTTTTGGCAAGTTCTTCACTCTGAGTACGGTATTATCGTGTATCCTTCTGCATTCCAGGAAGACATAAATATCCCAGGATTGGGCATCGAAGTGACATTTACAGAGGCATATCGAGGCCATATTAGTAAGCCACCGAATTACTACCCAATGATTTGTATGATCTATACTTACGAGTGATAGTGATGTATGGTGGAACATGCACCAAGTATCCTCCTCGCTGCCCCTTTGAGTTCATGCAAGAACCACCACCGGTCTACCAGAAGGAAACACCAAAGATGGAGACATAAAGGCAATATCCAATTCGATTCGATTCAATGATGGGGATATCCGATGTGATGCAATGATTTTGGTTTTCAGCGAGTGGGTTTGGCGATAGTGGTGCGCCTGGAGTATAGGCTTCAACGTTGTTTGGTGGTGGTGTTTTGAGCGCACGCCAGTTCGGCATGGAGTAAAAGAGTTAAAGACGCAAAGTCACAGTCTCAGCGCATGAATTTTACAACTTCAATATTAAGAGTGATCGGTCAAAAATGTCATATTTCGTGCTGTCCTATAGCTCCATCCCTGTTGGCTCTCCAAACTCCCTCCTCACCTTCGAACTCTTCACGTTTCCATACCTCAACCTTGTTTTTACACTCTTCCAACGCCTCTTCACCTGCCCGCCACGCTGCTTGACGATGAGGAGACGATACAGCGATTAGGATGCTCTCCTCGCCGATAGGAACAGTGCCGAGGCGATGGATCATAGCTACCCCACGTAGACCATGCTTGTCACGAACGTCTTTCGCAATGGCCATCATGGACTTGAGAGCACGAGGGTGATATGCTGTGTATTGCAATTCCTTGACCGGTTTACCAGCAAAGTTATCGCGGGTGGTTCCTGTTCAAGGTCAGACTCTAGTTGAACGAAGGAAGATGAACAAGGGCAAGAGCTTGCCTGCAAAGAGAACAATAGCGCCAGCTGAGGGGCTGCGTACACGGTCCATGATGGCCTGGGGGTTTAAGTGATCGTGTGTCAAGGCGACGTAGCAGTCTTGTTCTGTTTGTTCCCATACATTTTGAGTATTTTGTGAACTCGCCATTTCGAATGACATACTTGAATATAGTAGTGAAGGATACGAATGCAGAGAGGGAGAGTATGAGTTTATGTCTCAGAATTGACTCTCAACCTATCAAGCAAGAGTGGGCTTGGTTTGTATGATAACTACTAACCTACCTACCTAGTAGCTTTGGGAAGTCAGGATGTACAACTATACTACGATAATTAGCATTGTTTAAAGCGAAAACTGGGTGATATGAGCCACTGCACCAAAATAAATGCACATGTATCTTGAAGTTATTTCTATCAATTCATCAATTGCTACTGGTTGCTGTCAAAGTCGCACATGAGCGCTGATCCCGTCGCGAATGACTAAGCCCCACTGACGTACTTTCTCCCTAAGCCTTGACTTTTCAACTTTGATTCGCAAACATCTTTTCACCTCATTGATGTATTATTGCTTTATGAAATCAGTTGGCCTTTCTCTTTTTGTTTCCAAAAGAAAACTTCAAAGCTGAGGTTATCGTGCGCGACGATCACTCAAGGGACAAACCAACAAACAATGGACACAAGCGACGAATATCAAGACCGAGATGCCGGCTACCAATCGCGGCAGGGTAAACACATAACCCGCGCCTCAGGCGGAGATGGGGAACTCGAGAAGGACCTCCATGGATGATTTGAGCCTCATAGCTAACTTCCCCATGGGATGGCGAGATCATTCTAGGTCTCCACCTAAGCAAGCTTTCCGTAACGACTCGAGAGGTAGAGACTCTCAGTACCGGGACGACGAGGACTACGACAATGAATACTCAAAACGAGGTGGCGCATCTCGAGATGCGCGCTACAACACTCGCGATGAACATGACTATCGAAACATGTACGATGATGGCTATGTCGACGAAAGCGACCAAGGAAGACGGCGTTACGAGGAAGACAAGCAATCAGGTAGCAGAGGAAGATATCGCGACAACGATGACCCGCGGTCCCGATCTCCACCCGGAAGCTACCAGAATAACCGCCGCTCCAACAGCCCGACACGAGAGGCAGGCAAGCCCAGCGATACCGTCATTCTCGAAGGCCTGCCGTTCAGTATATCGTCGAATGAGGTTGGTACCCTGCTGGTCTGAACAAAACTCTCGCAGCAACCAAACACTGGAATTACTTTGTTTCGTGAAAGGCAACGCAATCACTTTGGAAAACCTATCCATATGCCGTTCTTGTCGCCCCTATTTCTTTACTATAAATGGCATCGGCGACGAAATACATATCCTTTGAAATGAGCCGACGTATCAGTTCGCAAGACTAATTTACGGACCTGTAGCTTCGAGACAGCATTCTGAGCAACACCGTTGCCGCCGAGTTCCCGTCAATAGACGTGCGCGTTTCCGCTTCCAAGGGTAAGCAAGATATGCTCGACAGCCGATAATACTTAATCAGTCGCCAACATAACCAAACAGGAAATCGCAGAGCGTTTGTGCAGTTTCAGGAAGTTGATCATGCTGTTACTTTCATGAGAGAGCATTATCCAAAGCTCCTTATCGAGATGACGCATTCCACTGATGATGTCCCAGAAGGGAAATTCGATGCGTACATCCACTACGCTCGAAGCCGAGATTCGCGTGATGCGACTGATGTCCGTTGCATCCCAGGTACTGATTGGACTTGTCCCACTGTAGGTCAACTCTCGTCGTCAGTTGCATAATTGCTAATTGAAGCTAGTGTGACTTTTCCAACTTCTCTACCCGTATTAAATGCAAGATTTGTGGTGGCCCCCAAGCTGGTAAGTAAATCATATCAATTGACAGCAGTGAAAGCTGACACTGCCTTGCTAGCTCCAGCATGGCAATTGAGCCTCACCGGCATGGCAGATGCCTCGGACGTACCTGCACAAATCCTTGTCGTCTATCCCCTTGCATCGTTCGTGACGGAGGATATGCTTGCGAACGATATGAAGCGTCTGGAGCTTGTGAAACCGGAGAAAGATAAGGATGCCTCAAATGGGGGACCAAAACTGAAGTCTACAGCGCCGACCGGTGACACAACAGGCTATGGCGCCAGACCCGGATCCCTGCATCGAGTTTTTCTCATGCGCGATGCCAGCACTGATGAATCGTTCAAATACGGGTTTGCTGAGTTTTGGACTGTGGAAGATGCGACAGCTGCCATGACCAAATTCCAGAAGTCTAGGTCGTTCACTGTTGCCGCCTGCCCAGTGACGGTAGCAAGCACTCATATGGGTGTGTTCCTGCCCGAAGAGCGAGAGGTTGTTCCAGCCATCGAGCACATGTCGTTCAATCCTCTGTTCAACCCGAGCCTTCGTGTTCGCTACAGAGATTACCATGTCTATCCCAGTCAGCAGATTGTCGCCGAGCAGCCCCCAGAGGGCGGCAGGCTCTCCAAGGCACGCGAAGAGGAGGAGAACGACAAGAAGTCGAAGAAACGTAAAGCAGAGGCAAACCTGGCCGCTTCGTCCACAAAGAAGTCTGCTCCTGTAATGGCAGGCCGTATGGCTATGTGGCAGCAGAAGAGTAATGAGCTTCGCGAGGAGAAGGAGGTCAGACCAGCGAGATCATCGAGACCAGGTAAGGTCGAGTTCAGCGATGTGAACCGAACGCCACTGCGTATAAATCTCTCGGGATCGGGCGCAGATACAGCCAAGCCTCAGAGCGCCATTAAGATCTCTATCACCCGGTCAGCGAAGCCTGATACTCCTGAGCTCGCAGCTCCCGACAAGCAGGCTTCACCCGAGGAGGCTGGTACGCCTGGTACTTCCACACAGCCGGCATCGATTTCAGAGGAACCTCCAGTCTCCTACGTTGACCGCGATCGACTGATGTGTCTGATTTGCATGCGCAAGTACAAGTCTGTAGATGAAGTTAACATCCATGAAAAATCACGAAACCACAAGACTGCGACGGAAAGTGAGGGACAAGTCAAAGCTGCATTACCCAGACTTGCAGCACGCGACAAGAGACTTCAGAAACAGGCACGGGAGAACACCGACGCTGCAGCTGCAACTTCGCAATATCGTGACCGTGCTAAGGAGAGGCGAGCCGTTTACAACCAACCCACCAAACCCACAACCGCACCGCAAGGGAAACCCAAATCTGCCCCCAAGGCTGAAGATGCGGCGCCGGCTCCGAAGCCTGCCCAGTCCAAGGGAGCAGGCATGCTGGCCAAGATGGGTTGGTCTACCGGCGCAGGCCTAGGAGCCAATGGAGATGGGCGAACTGAAGCCATCGAGACAAACGCTTACCAAGAAGGCGTTGGACTGGGTGCGGAGGGTGGTAATTTGGGTGATGCGGCCCAGCTGGCTGAGCGCAAGACAAAGAACACTTACGCAGATTACGTGAATACGGTGCAAGACAAAGCACGGGAACGGTATAACAAGTTGGGCTAGTTTGGAACTCGACTTGCGTCGTGTGATTTGCACTGTTCGGGAATATAGCTGGATTTGGCGTTAAGGGAGCTTTCGTGCGTCGCACACCGAGGCATAGATTGAAGAATGGCAATGGCTTGCGGTAATACTAAAGACTGGGGTGGTTCAAAAGGCCCTATTATGCTCTCTTTCGCAGAGGCAGACTTGTCTAAGGACCATCTATGCTGGTGTAACGTAGCAATTTGACGAATAGTAGCTTTGTGTACAGGGGTATAATACTATATATACAAGATGTACCATAAATGCCAGAAATCCTTTCCGTATCGTTGCATCTACAAATCCGCACCAATATCTGATGCGTTCTATCCGCATATACCGGACAGAGTTTATGGAAATGCTTATAAAAGAGTCAATGCAATGCCCGCAGAGACGATGAGGGCCACCAATGAAGCAGGGGAAACATGGCCAGCAGCATTCTCGGGCTCTGTGAAAGCGTTAGACCACAATAAACAGGACGAGAAAGACGATTCGTTGAAAACTTACCTGGAACTCCAGAGACGGCTGGTAGCTTGGAGTTTGCCTTTAGTTCAACGACACTTGATCCGTTATTACCGTGAACAGCCTCGGCAATAGCCACTTGCTTGTTGGCCAGATCGTAGACGACGTAAGTAGAGCGTAGGAACGTGTCGCCAAGTATAGCAAAGCTGGAAGTACCGACACCGTAGGTGCTTGCGGGAGAAATGCCAAACATGCAGACACCATCCCAGTCCTTGAAGTAGTAGTCGAGGCGGGGATCCTTGAAAAGATCCTGGTTATCGGGAAAGGCGTTGACGACCATCTCGCTCATGGGGATAGAGATCGACTTATTGTCGAACTGGAACTCAAATGTGATGCCTTCGCCCTTGTCTTTTCCATACCCGCAGTCTACAAAAGGGATGGGGACATCTCTCACACTGAGAACGTCAAAGGCCTTGTAGATTTCGTTGACCTGGGGATCGGGCAAGAGACAGACGGTGGATCCAGAGTCGAGAATAGCGACTGTGTTCTTCTTGAGGCTATCCATCTTGATGCCATCTGAATTCTTTGGCGTTCTGACATTAAGGCCCTGCAATGAAACGCTGAAGGAGGTGACGTTCAGGGATTTGGCGGACTCGGGTAACAGAGGAAGGGTGGCAAGTTTGCCATAGAACTTCTTGGTATCGATGCCACCAAATAGAATGGTTCCTTGATCAGAATCTAGGTCGTTCTATGCTTGGTTAGAGATGATTGGACAAGTCCTCTGAGTTGACTTACCAGCCAGAGACTGTATGCAGCTGTATCGATGAGACCCTGAGATACCATATTGTCAACGATGGCAGGGTAAGACTTGTTGGTAGCAACGTTTGCAGAAAAGCCCAAGCCCATGATTCCAGTTGGGCGAACAGACTTGGCCGCAAGACCGAGCTGCTGCTGCTTGACAGCCTTGCCGTCGATAGTAACAGTATCATTAAAATAGTCACCCTCGATTCGACGAGTGTCTAGATATCGAATATCAAAGCCATCGCGGTCCACAACCTTGAATGTGCGACTGTTTTGAGGCTTGACTATGGACTGTCAGTACTATTTTTCATTCGTAACAAGGATAAGAGCTTACAAGTAGTCATGCAGTATCCATTCTTCTTTTGCGCCTCCTGGCTATGGCAGAGATCGGTGTTGTTTGAGTTGACCCAAGTATCACTACTACCAGTATCAAGAAGGAAGCTGATGTTTTGAGGTGGCGTTCCAATCTGGAACTCTGCATAGTATCCTCCTCCCGTGATGTTATTCAGAGCCTCTAGATTTAGAGTATCGCGCTTGTCGATGGAGGCGCCATGGTGAAAGCCATGCTTCACGAAAGGAGCAGAGACTGTGCCAGCAGAAGCTCCTATAGTAAGAGAAGCGAGAATAGTAAAAGTACGCATGATCCTGGTTTCAATTGATAACGAACAGGGTTGTGATAAACTGAAACCTTGGTGACTCGAATACTATGTCGTCCTGAAGATTAATGAATCAAACTCTAGCACGCGTATCCGAGATTATTTGCTGATAAAGAATGAATGGAAATAAGAACAAAACGAATAACAACGAAATGAATGAACGAATGAGGGGAAATAACCAAGAATAAGCTTAATCCCACGATGTCCGATCGCCAGGACTAGATAGATTAGAAGGGAAAAGGGAGACGACCAACAAGACGATACTAAGTTTTGAGGAGTTGCTAGCCGGTTTAATTAATGGATCACAGTGGAAGCCAAGACTTGACGGTTAGACGGCACTGACCGCGCCGCTAAATAGGTAATTTCATTGGTTCGCGTCCCCTCCAGAAACTAGAAACAACATTCTTGGCCGTCAGTTTTAGCGGTAGGAACGTGGAGACTTCAGTGGCATCGTTAGAAGCATAAGAGCCCGACGAAATTAGTGGGCTAGCTTATGCTACTTAGACCATGGTTCTTAGGCTATTTATTTATGTAGCTTAATAGTGGATAGCATCTAGATATCATGTAATGACGCTGTCAAATATCCGGACTTTGTCCCTTCTATGCACAAAGCTTGTTGCATACAAAATTGGAGATAGATATAGCCGCAATTGATTGATAATCAACAAGGCAAAATGAAGATATTTGTAAATTATCCTGTGATATATATATGCAAAGCTCGGGTCAAGATTCATGTCACGACATAACAAACATCACCTTGCCTCAAAACGTGATAAATAGTGGGAAAGAGTCTAATTCTATTTTTGGATAATTGTATTCTGTATTTATACGTGATTGGATTCTTTATGTCTTTTTTTTCTGTCTTTTGTATTTTTGTCTAGATTACCTACCTACATAGGTAGTACCTAGTGTTGGTAATTGGTCTGAACCGGAACCGACAAAAGAAAGGATAGCCAAGAGAGTAACTTACTCGGCTTGACTATGATCACGCGCCTTTTCCTTTGTCAGATCAAGAGCCCGCTGACAGAAATCCAACTGATGAGAGAGCTGACGAGAATATGAATCGTCCTTGATCCAGACGGAGTCAGGGCGCAAACGATGGACCTCGTTCTTCAGGGCCTGAAGCTCCCAGGTGCCGTCCTCTCGCTTGCCATCGGCATCGAATCGATCAGCTGGCACGTACTCTAGCTCTTCGAGACCAGCAAATACCTGGTAGCCGACAGTCTCGGCGGCAACGGCCCAGGGGCTTTGCATTTGAGACTTGATTGCCCAGTATCGAGTCATCAAACGAGAGTCCCAGAGGCTATGATAGCTAGCGGGGACCACCGTTCCAGGTGTGCGGACGATCTTTGCAAAGCCAGCTTTACACTTCGGACACCAGTCGATAATAATCTGCAAGTCCGTTTGCGGCTCGCAGCCCTTCTTCTTGAGGAGTTCCTTGACGACACTCACCAAGGACTCAGCACCATTGCACTTGACCTTTCCCTCGTAGACCCAGTGGGCACAGGGAGCGTAGACGGAGAAGATTTCCTGACACATTTTGAATACGTGTCTCAAAAGAGATTTGCGTATGTGGAAGGAGGAAGGGGACAACCAGAGTTGCGTGGATAGGATATGATGATAGACTTACCTGACAGGTATGGGTTGTGTGAGTGAAAAAGTAGGAGATGGAAGAACTCAGTTTGTTGAGGATACGAGAAAAAAAAGGAAACTTATTTCGATCAGGATGGAGGGGATATTTTATACTAAAACCTGGGGGTTGAGGTCAATCAAACAAACGACATGGTCTGCACTTGTTCTTGGTAAACAGAAGGTTAGTGTCAATAGACAAACAAAATCCCAACCTACCTATTGAGAGAAATATACAACTGTCCTTATGAGCATGATTGTGCACCAAGCACGATACCATGTACTCACATCGCAGAAAGGAATGCGAAGTGAATGCGAAGTGAATGGATCTTTATGTTATATAACATCAATTTTGATGATGTAATGACTTCTAGGAAAATAAGGGTCATGTGTGGATGGCCTGAGAAGAACAACCTACTCAAAGGGAAATGTTCAACTTTCCATTAAAAAACTGAACAGAACATAAATAATGTTGAGACAGGATATCGAAACAGACCAGCAGAAGTTGAAAAGGGAATAGTATTATTGTGGTATCAGTAAACAAACAAAATGGACAATCATATAGCCACGACGAAAAACTACAGCTTTGCAGCTTTCTCTCCACCGTCTTTCTTAAGTCGAACAACGCCCTGCACAAAGTCAGTGCACTCATAATATCACAAGGTAACAAGTCAGGACTCACCTCTTGGAAACACGTCGCCAGCAAGGCTCCATCCTTGCCAAAGATCTTCTGCGTAACAACGCCCCTGCCATCTCCTGCCCACGGACTCTCCGTCTCTGTAAACATCCACTCATCCGCCTTGACCGCCGTCGGCTCGTGGAAGTAGATGCTGTGGTCTAGACTCACCATCATGCCGACGTGATCTCTCTTCTTCCAGTCTTCAACGTTGGAACCCATGCCTTCAAACTCACACATCTCTTTGACCTTTTCCTGCGTCTTCTCATCTAGTGAGGGGACCTCTTCGGGGGAGAATGGGAAGCGCCAAAGGCCATGGAGGCGGGAGACGGTGCCGATAAAGTAGCTATCCGACATGTAGGCTAAAGCATTTAGATGTGCTTGGTGGCCGCCTGCAGCTGAGATCTTTTGTCGCGATCGCATCCACTGTCTGCTCTTGCGGTCCTGTGGCTTGACTTTAGGGTCATTGGAACCCAGCACCTCAATTCTGTGACTCTGAAAGGGTCCGGTCCTTGCCCACTCTGGCTCGCCGTCCCAATCATCCGCAGGTGCAGCTACGTTCTCTGGAAGTGTCGCCGCATGGCTCACCTCCCGCTGCTTCTTGTCTGGACTAACCTGGCGCACAAAGCTGATAGTGGTGGTAAAGATGCATGCGCCCTTCTGTCGTGCCTGGACCGTGCGTGTCGCATATGAGCGGCCATCGCGTACCCGCTCAACGTGGTAGAGGATTGGGGTCTCGGACGAGCCAGCAAGGAGAAAATAACAGTGAAGGGAGTGTACCAAGAATGTCTCTGGAACTGTCTTTTGCGCAGCGGCAAGGCATTGGGCGATGACGGCGCCGCCATAAATACCACGGGCTCCAGGGGGGCGCCATTGAGGATGTGTGTTTGTGAAGATGTCCTGTGGTCAATTATTAAATTTTGTTTTTGCTAATATTGTCTGTCTCTATCATGAATTGACCGAGCATGGGTGATGCTGTACGTGTCGTAGCAACGATATACACCCTGATATAAACGAAGGTATAAAGCACAACTTACTGTTCCTAGAACCTTGAGCTCGGTAACGTCCAAGACGTTCTCAATCAAAGACTTATCTTCATCATGCTCTGGCGGTCGCAGCAGCGTTGGCCTAACGTTTCCCTCGATAACGGTCATTGTGTGCTCTTCGCCGCGTTAATTGAACGCGTTAACACTGTTAATAGAGAATCGTTGTTGATGTTCTAAAGGACAAGCAGGATATTAAATGGTTAGAGAGAACAAAGTCAAGATTGTACACCGGGCTTTTACAGGTGTTGATAAGAAAGACGAGACTCATACGGAACCGGCCCCTGACGAGTTTAAGGTTAGCAAGGTGCTGTAGCTGTAACGAAATAAGGAACTAATTAATTTTTTGCCGAGGTTCGGACTCCTACCGATCGTGGGGCCGAGTTATCAACCAGCCCGTGACCGGCAGTTCAACACTTTTATTCTTCGGTCCGGGAATTATAACGGCAAACCAATAACGAACATGATGTTATCATTCCAACAACTATAACTCATTGTAACATACACTCGCTTCTTGTCCTTCATTTGTACAACGTTCCTCCACCGATTGCTGTACACCTTGCACTTCGACTCTCCTCGTTCGCTTTAACAGGCTATTAACAATTTTCTACTCAAAAGTACTAATACTGAACTGTATCCTGATTCTCATCCACATGGTCTTCGTAAATGGGCTCCAATCCCTCCCAAGCAGCTTGAGGGTCGCCTTGTGGTCCAGCCTTCTCGCGCTGTTGCCAATATTTGCCGGTGAATTGCCAGTACTCCTCTCCCGTGATCTCACAGCGTGCCTTTTGGAACCAAGCAGGTGCGAACTCTTCGCCACGCTCCTCTCGAAGGCGTCTACGTGCTCGCTGTGCGTTTTCCAAGCGATTCTTCTCCTCGGCAGCAAAGTCATACTCCCCATCCTCCATTGCACGCTGGTCAGGGCGGAGACGAGAGTCGGTAGGAGGAAGCCAAGGCCGCAACTGGTCATCTACATGGTTGAATGTCAAGACGAATGGTGTCAAGTTGAAAGGGATTCCAGTTGGCCGCTCGTTTGCTTTCCAGATGAGATACGCCCGGTTGGGGTCGGAGAGACCGCTGTGTGCCATATCGGCACCACTCTCCTTTGACTCATCGATTGCTGCCTCGTAACCCGGTGTTAGGCGAGCGTACAGCTTGGAGTTCCAGCGACCACCGAGACTGACGCGCACTTTGCCGGAAGCATCAGTGACCTTTCCAGATACTTGATATGCGCTAGATGCCTTCCAGCCACGTGGCTTGAATTCAACATGAGCCACCTCGCCTGTCGTCCAGTTCTTAATCTCCATAACACCATAGTTGTCAACTGTTGGGTTTCCGGTAATAATACCGATGACTGAAGAGGTAACTTTTTTCCACGTGTAAAGTTCTTCCTTGCCTCCAGCGGTAGGACGAAGTTTGAGGAACCACGTGCCCAAGGGGTTGATGTCAAAAGATTTACCATAGAACTTGGACCTGACGGCTGATTCTCCCCAGTAAGACCACTTGGGTGCCTCTGCATGGGCCGCGCCAACTGGTGGGTGGTGGCTGACTTGTTCGATGAAGAAGCGGTACCCCTTATCAGGTCGTACGTATTCGAACGTCTCTCCCAAAAGAGGGTTGAAAGGTTTAGCTACACGGCCAATCGTGGATGCGTATTCACTGGCAGCAAAAGCAGCCACGTAGATGAGCCGTTCAATCGAGTCAGCTCGATCCGCGGCCAGGTCGAGCAAGTCAGCATACTCCATATCCTCGCCAGCGCGGTAGAGGAGAGAAGTCGGCTCGTTGAATGAAACAGGCAGAGTCATCTTGGTCATATCCTTGCCAATCATAGACTTGAGAATACCCTACTAAGAGTCAGTATAACGAAGATGTTGTTTACGTATAGCACACTTACCCATAAAGAAATCTTGGGTCGGTCATCAGCGTCCATTTTGAGTCTCGTTCGAATACCATTTTCGTAACCCTTGAAAGAGGAGCTGATGTCCATTCCGCCGGACACAACGATATCCTGGCTTTTGGGCTGAATCTCATCAGCAGGCAGTTCTGATACCTCAACTTGGCCGGCGTCCACAGCGTCAAAGAACTCGTCTTCTTGTTCGGATTCGCTCTCGGACAAGTCTACAACAATCGTGGGTTTCCTTCGGACAGCCTTCATTGTGGGTGACTTAGACTGTGCCGTTGCCGGTACCGGTGCTGATAGTTTGGTCGCTGCATCTTCGAACTGTCCCTCCTCGTCCTCTTTTTCTCTGCTGTCGTCCAACTCCTTTTCCACATGTGTGTCCTGGATAGGGAGCTCAGCTCCAACGGGGATGCCGCTTTCGATAACCTCACGCAGCGCCCTCTTTGTTGCCTTACGCCTTTTCTCTGCTTCTCCGACACGAGCTTCCAAAACTTCTTGCTCACGAGCAACCTGGGCCATACTCTCCTCCCACATGCGTCGCATATTGGCCTCCCGATCGAGACGGTACTGCCAGTAGGCATCCCGGTCCTTTGATATCCGGAGTAAATCAGCAACAAGGGTGGATAGACTTCGAATGGCCCCATCATAGGTGCCTAGAGCTTGTGATACGCTGTTATCAGAAAGAGGTGTATTTGGGTTTTGGTTAAGCTCGTTAAGGAGGGCCTGGTGAACATGGGACATTGTTTCGAGCTGAAGCTTGGCTGATTGGGCTGTAATATTTAGCGCATCTTTCGTGGCGGTAGGCTCTTCGTGGAGGCTCATGTCATCGCCATAGTCATCATCATCATCCATGTCGTTGTGTGTCGGTGCTCCGTTCTTATGTACTCGCGAGGTACCCGCGTCTGTCTCGACATCCACGAATTCATCTTCTTCAATACTGCCACTAGTGCCGGGGCTAGCGTGGCTCGGTCGTTGATCAACCGAAGAGATCTTTGAAAGCGATCTGCTCGGGAGTTGAGAGCTGTTTCTGCGTAGGTCCGTAACACTAGTACCCTCGCTATGAGATTCCTGAAGAGAAAGGGTGCTCGGGTCAGCCTTGGCTTGCCGCAAAAGCTCAGCACCACGAGCTGCCCGTTTCTCTTCTTCTTTGGCCTGATCCTTGGACCACTGGATTGAATTGTTCAGGGCCCAGAACCATCGTTTGGCCTCGACTTCGTGATTTGCCTTGAGGGTATACTTGACAGAAGATTTGCCGTGGATTTCAAATTTTGTCTTCTCGTCAGGGCTCATGTGAAGTTTGGCAATCCGCATATTGATGGCACCACGGCATGCAGAGCCTGCGTCGTCCTGGTGCTTGTAATAACTGAGAACACCATCCTCAAGTACGAACCAACGTAACTGGTATCCCTTTCTATAATTGGTCCATTTCTTGAGATAGCCCTTCATCTCACGAGCTTCTCGCCCAGCTAGAGGATCGCCGGAGGTAGAACCTGCTGTGCCCTGGGAAGCAGCCTGTCCAAGCACTGCCTTCTCCTGGATTCCCCGTTGGGCAGCAACGGCTGCAGGGGATTTCTTGAGAATGCCCTTTGTAGCATCGTCGCTGGTGACGGACTGGGGTAGTTTGCCCTTTCGATCGCGGCGGAACGGGTCGGCGCCATGGAGAAGGAGGACTTGGATGAGGTTGGTGTTCTTCTTCCGGGCAGCTTCGTGAAGCAAAGTGCCTCCAGTCTGGACGGTGACAGGCTCGGATGCGAATTCGGGGCTGTTGATGTCGAGAACAGTCTTGACGCGGTGCTCCTCGAGAACGCCAGCAAGTGCGGCATAATTGCCCCGCGCGATCAGCTCCTGGACTTGCTTGACCTTGGCTTCGGCAAAAAGCGATCTTGAGAGCTGCAAAAGCTGGAAGATTTCAGGGTTTCGCGCTACATCCAGTGGTAATTTACCTTGGGCGTTGGCGATAGCATCATTGATATCTTTTTGTTCCAAGAGAAGCTTCACAACTGTGGTCCTGCCCTGGATTGCGGCCAAGTGAAGCGGGGTGTTTCCATCCTTGTCACGAGCATTGACATCGATCGATCCCTGTCCATCGGACAAGACGTATTCAATGACGGGAAATTCAGCACACTGGATAGCCAGGTGAAGGATTGTAGTATCGTCAAGGGCGCCTGAAGAGGAGCCGTTTACAGAGGAAATGCTCGGGCGGGGGGCATTCTCGGCGGTTTCGCGAATGGCGCGGGAGATGGATGATGTGTCGCCGCTTCGTAGGGCCTCGACAAATCTAAACTTGCGAACAGACTGCTCGAGGCTTGCGGTGCTCTTATCGGCAGTGGGTGATGTGAGGACCTGCTGAGGCTTTGATGGAGATGGGTTGGAAACCGTAGGAGAGAGGCCAGCCGAGGAAACGGACTGTTTGGCGGCGTGGCCGCGGGGGCTCTGTTGGTGCGCCATGGGGTTGATCGGGGTCAAGGCCGGGTTCGAGGATGAAGGAGCTTGCCGAAGCCTCCCGTCTTCGGAACCAGACTCTTCGTCTCGAGTATTGTTACGCCGCAAGAGAGAGAGGGCGGCAGCGGATTTGGACCGCTTGTGGATGCTGAAGATAAAAGATAAACAGCGGTCAGTAGGTGGAACGACTTTGATACTGGGGTGGTTGGTGTTGGTCAAACAGCCCAGGGCAAGGCCAGCCTAGAATCGGAGGGGAAGCTAAGTTTAAATAAAAAGAGAAGCATCCAATGTCTGATGTGGACTGGAGACTGGCCAAGCTGGGTCTGCATAGACGCATTTGCGTGCAACAGGAATGGCGAATCAACCTGACATGCCAAGATGAATGCGGGATGCTTTACTTGGTGCTGCGACAACAGTATCACTAAGTTATCACTCAACTCACCTATCGCCAGTCTCAGACATCTTGGTCAACGTCTCGTCAATGGACCGAGCGCACCAAGCAACTGTACGTTATGCCAGCCGAATCGAGGCGGGGAACAATCGAGGATAAGGGGCCAGATACTGGATGTGCAGCAAGGTAGCGCGCTGTAGTGTAGATAACAGGGGTTGTTTTGACCAATGCCAAGATTTTGGGGGTATATGCTATTCTTTGGACTTGTTGGCGATGATCGAAGTCGTGTAGTAGGGGAGAAAAGAATAAAGTGAACGGATCAAGAATATCTTGGTTGATGTATCCGTCAAGTTTGTTCTAGTCGATTATAAACAACGTCGTCGCTACAGACAAGGCAAGACGATAGAGTGACAGGTAGGCAGGGAAGTTCCGTTAGGTTAACGAGGGGCAGCACCTACTTAGGTACCTAGTTTTAGAGCTTCACGCCAGGTGGAGATGAAGAGCTGACCCGACACATTCAGGATCAGCCACGACTGGAATACGGATACAGAATAAAGTAGTCTGATAGTTAATCTGAGCTTGAATGATCAATACTGTAGCATCCACCATACATCGGCTATCTCTCTACGGCCTATCATTAAGCACCTTGTCAGGGTAATCAAGCACTGCCCTAAATATTCGTCACCTTCACCAAACTCCATGGACTTTTTGTAGGCCCGGGGCTGTCTTTAATGAGAAGCTTCCCCTCATATCGAATGACGTCTTCATCATCAACCAATCAGTAGATTAAGCATTACCATAAAGCCGGTGAGATAAAAGTGCTATTAGGAGTCAAGGATATGGCATTACTTGTAAACTTGCAACACTTATCGTGTATTAATTAGAGGTATGATAAATCTACAAAAGGTATTGGGGTACTCAATTTAATTGCAAATGTTGAATTATATCGAGTTATTTCGATATGCACAATGCTTGTCTTGTGGATGGTGCCCAAAGCGACGATCCGGCACAAAATGGGATATAGTGGCAGCCGCTGACGTTTTTGTCTGCATTCAGAAACAGCCTGTGACACTTTAAGCGTTCACCAAAGACAGGGACAAATAAACAACGCATTGGATAAACGCCAATTGATAAGCAAATAACGTTAGAATACTCGGTAACTTAGATTCATCTAGTTGAGCGTAGAAGAGCGTTTCATATACATATACATAACACAATCAGGTGAGATTTTCTGAAACATTGTCATATACACAATCGCAGTTGTTTCTATAAACTACATTGGATATAATCGTTGAGTTTTAGCCGTAACATGGGTAGTTATGTATTCGTTCTATACACATTATAACATAATTGGAGTGGCATGAAGTTGTAAAGGTTGCCCTTTACGTTGAAGAAGGTATAGTAAAGCGATCCCGGTTTTGCTAACCAGAAAAAGAAAAAGAAGAATCAACAGAAAGGAGATTTGGCGTAGTGGCAATACTACAGAGCAAGGACTTGCAGAAGTGCAATACCTGCCAAAGCAGTCAGGCCTACAGCTATCGAAGAGCCGCCAGCAGTAACAGGAGTGATGGGCGCGGGCGTATAGGTATCGATAGGAGCCTCACCGTTGTGGCCACCTGTGGGAGTCGCAGCGCCAGAGTGTTGCTCTTGAGCAGGCTGCTTGTATGTGGGCTTGGCCTGCTCGAAAACACCAGGCTTGGTTGCTGTCTTGAGCGTAGCAGGAGGAACAGCAACGCTAGTGTAGACTGTGCCATTGAGATGAGATCCAACCGTTAGTGGCTTAGGGAGCTCGGCAACAGGTTTGTAAGCCTTAAAGGACTGGGTCTCCTTGACGGGTACAATGGCTGTTGTCCATGATGCGATCTCGGTAGTGACGGCACCGACTTGGCAGTTGGGGTTCTCAGGGGGACACTGGACGACGGTATGAACCTGGCTCGTGTAGAGAGTCTTAGTCTCATGGTTGACAAGGACATCAGTAGGAGTTGGCTTATCAGCCTCTGTTACAGGACAGATAGTAGTGTAGACAGGGACAGTCTCAGTTGTGACAGATCCGTAAGGGCAGTTAACGACACCAGGAGCGCACTTGGTGATGGTGTGGACACTTGTGGTGTAGACAGTTCTGGTCTCATACTGGGGAGGAGCAGCATACTGGGAAGCGTAACCAGTAGGCTTAGCTTTATCAGTGACTGGGCAGACGGTAGTGTACAAGGGAATAGTCTCAGTTATGACAGATCCATAGGGACAGTCAACAACCTCACGGGGGCACTTGGTGACGGTGTGGACTCGCGTAGTGCAGATGGTGCTGGTAGTCATGCTAACAGCATCTGAGTTTCCGGGATAGTTGGTGTAGGCAGGCGATCCCTTTGTGGTAAGAGAGCCAGAATAAACAAGGGTAGAAGGACTACCGTATGTCTGTGTGTAGGCAGCGGCGCCCGTTGATGTAGTGTTCCAGCCTCGGGGAGTGCTATAGGCGGTCGCAAAAGTCGCGGGCTCAGGCTTTGTGGTCGAAGCGGTCGACTCTGTAGCTCTCGAAACATCGGTCGTCGCAGCAGTGCCATTAGCAGTGTCGCTGCTAATGGGGGAATCGACAGTTGAGCTAGAGGCTGCTCCAGTAGTAGCAGAAGTATCAACAGTCGCAGAGACGTCAGATGTACCAGAGAGGGCATCACTTGTCAAGGCACTGTCAGTTGTTGGAGTCATAGTGGTGTCAGCTAAAGTTTCTGTGGATGTGGCAGATGTTCCAGTGGTAGACTCGGTGATGAAGCTGGAAGTTTTTGTACCGGCACTAGTAGCTGTCTCTGTGGATGCAGCGGCATCAGTAGAAGCAGCGTCAGCTGAAGCAGTAGTGTCAGTTGAGGCAGTAGCGTCGGTAGAAGCACCAACAGTTGAAATAGTAGCATCAGTTGAGGCAACATCAGTTGATACAGCATCAGTAGAAACAGTGGCATCGGCGGAAGTGGTGGCGTCAATAGAAGTGGTGGCATCGCTGTTGGTGGTAGCAGAAATGGCTGAGGTAGTTGTGGCATCATCAGTTGAAGATACATCAGAGACGGCGGTGGTGTCAGTCGAAGTAGCATCCTCCGTCGATGAAGCACCAGAAGTTGTAGAAACATCAGATGCAGTGGTAGTATCAACTGTGGATGCTTCAGTTGTCGTGACGCCGGTGGAGGTGGAAGCCTCTTCAGTGGTTGTAGTCATGGCGCTGGTGGTGGTAGTAGGAACTGGCACAGGGGCACAGCCATACTTGAGAGCATCCATGACATGTTCGTTGTAGCTCTTTCCGTCAACAATGTTCTCCTCTCCACGAGTGAGATCCCACAGAGAAACACCACCGAAATGAGACTTTGTCGTGAGTTCACAGACAAGATCCTTCAGATCTTCTGGCCCAAGATAACCGCCACCTGGTGCGGCTTCTTCACTAGCAGGGAGACCGACATACAGCTTGGCATCCTTGCTGCAATCACTGTCTTCGATGATATCCACCCACTTTTCATAGTTGAAGCCTTCACCCTCAAGATCTTCTGAAACGGCATCACACCAGCGGTTGTTGTAAAATTGCACAAACAGGGCATCGAACTTGGCCGACTGGATCATCTCCTTCATGTAAAAGTACTCCTCACTAGTTGGGCACTGAGGCGCGCCAGTGATAGTGATTCCTTCGTCGAGTTCGCGAAGTCGGTTGATCATGGCGATGTAAGGGCCATTGGCTTTCAATTGTTAACGAATGTTCAACTTTAGAAGATGTCTTACTCAATCACTTACGAAGATCATGTTCGATATCAAAATCGAAACCATCAACTGCAGCATGAACAGTATTGCCATCTTCATCGACACTGTCGAAGGGGCGAATAGTACCCGAATGCTCATTGTAAGGGCCGAACGCCTTGTAGAGGAAGTCGGCAAACTCTCGGCCTTTGTCGTCGTTGGTCACCTTGTAGTTACTTCCTGCCTCGTTATAAACACCACCGATACTCAGTAGAATTTTGACACCACGATCCCTGCAGTACGGAATTCCTTCCTTGATGGTATAGCATTCGCTGAGGAGATGGGAGTCTTCATAGGTGCCGCCTGCACAATGCCCAGCAAAGTTGGTTCCGGGAAGATTCGAGTCACTGTGCTCGGGAGCTTGGTTCACGAAAGAGAGTGTGATGTATTCAGGGTGAGAGTCACAGTAGGCTTTGAGGGGCTCAAACCCGCGTTGACCCTAGGTAGGAGATATACTTAGTTAACGGTTCTTTATGGTTGCGACAGTGTACATACCCAGTAGCCATTGAGGCCGAAGGCCTGAATGACGGGAGCAATGACTGGAAGATTGTTGGGGATAGAAGACAGATCCATAGTGACTGATCAAAAGACTGTATTGCGTGAAAGACTGTAAAGTGGCCAAGGCCGGTAAAGAATGTGTGATGGTATCGCGATCAAAGAAAGGACGCAAACCAAAGCTTGCAATGGGGCCTAGAACCAGGTCGTCACTGGGATCGAGTGTCGACAAAGTTGATAGGAAACAATAAGAGCACGAGAGAGAAGAGGAGGGAATGCCATATATTATCAAGAGAGCTACACTACTCCGAGCAAGGGGCTGCTCGCACTGGACGATCTCCTGTCCACTGTTGGTCAAGCTGCTGAAACCCGGGCAGCCATATGGGCCGGAAGTTGCCTATCTTGGGCATAGTCAATACTCTTCTCACTAGAGAGGTGCGGTTTCGACATGGACTTTTAGGGTTCTCGATGGGACAGCTTGATGTCGGCCGCGCTACAAGAAGCAATCTCCGCTAGAGAAAGAAGTAAGAGAGGTTAGGTCTAAGAGGCTACACGTTTGTGCAGTTTAGACAGCTGAAGTTGTTAGTTAGTAGACTATCGTTTTCAGGAACAGGCTAAGCGTTGGTCGAAAGCGAGGGACTATTGAAAAATGGGCAGCTGAGCCGTGTAACCGATACGCCAAGGGGAGAATAGAGATTAGAGATAAGGCTAAGATGAATAAATGATACCATTTCTTGACGCTACGAGTCGGAGTGATGGAGATTTGATCTTGGCAAGAGAATCAAATGTATCGAAACTCCGTGGACGGGCGATATCCTCCTGAACGCGGTGTCAACGTTGGGAGGTTTCCGGTGAGGGCTAAGACTGCAAGGGGCCTTCTAACTGTGGGTATAAGGATTTAAAACAAGGTTAAGTATTTCCGGCAAAGATAGATCAAGTTGACATGGATGAATAGCTGAGCTTGACCACGTCTTTTGACTGAAAGTTGAACTGTATTGCTGAGTGACCCGTAGTATATCAACAGGAACTTCTTGAACTTGAACCTAAAGCCTTGACTTAATTTTTTATTTTTTTTTAAAAAAAAAAAAAAAAAAAAAAAAAAAAAAAAAAAACTAGAAAAGCCTAAGGGGAACCCGAGTGATGAAGAAAGAAGCTGTAGTTAGAGGTTGGTTGTAACTTTGTTCGTTGTTGGTTCTTGGGCTCTTACCCCTGTTTGTGTCCAGCTTTCCCGTGGAGTCGTGAGCTAACTAAGCGATGCGGCTAGCGGTTCCTGCATCTCGGTTGACCAATAGCATTTTGTTACAGTTCGAGTCATCGCTGTAGGGCTAAAATTATAGCGTAAATATCCATTGGATGGATGGAAGCTACTGCGTAGCAGGAAAAATGGCCTCCTTAGTCTTGGGGTATAAAAATAAGTAGTCTAAGAACTATACTCTAAGAAGTATAAAGTGTCTTACTATTTTCGTCTCTTATAATTTCAGCGGTTAATTTTTCTGATACTCTGAGGGGAAGCTACTAGGTATCTACCTAGGTATTGTCACTGCTGATGAATGCTGGACAGATACTGGCTTCCTTTACCAAATGGAACCCCTGAGAGGAAATTGATCGCCACTGTTAACAAGGGTCTAACCTCTGGAGACTCGACTTGGCGGTGATGAGCCAAGGACCCTCAAGCTCTGTCCACGTTGTGACATGCCCGATCGGAGGGGTTATTCCTTGCCATTGATCGACGTTCTTCGCTTCCTTCCGAGAATCCTTACTACAGTGACATCAGATATTTAATCCATCCTACCTCCTACCTCAATACTACCTATATTGAAGTATCATGCAAATCCATCGCTCACCTTTATGCCTACCTAGGTACCTAGAGAAACAGATGACGGATAACAAAAGGGGTTGATTACTGACCTGAGACCTCCGCCTTGGCTCCGATTGTGGCTTTCATCATTTTTTCCTTCTGATGAGCCTAGAACTCATAGTTTACTCTCAATAACAGCCGCTAGCCAAGTTGTCAGTTAGTCCAATATTTACCAATGTTTGTTTCGAAAGGTATCAGATGTGGCATATTAAGAGCACCCATTGTGATTACTTCTTTTATCTCATGTATGACCCCATGTTGTCTACCTATGGTCTGTGGTTATTCTCGTGTTTCTATTTTGTTATTGGGTCTTACATTCATCGACCACACATCCACCGCACATCCACCGCCTTTTTTTGGCCTGACCTCTACACAATCTCCTCACAAAGCCGTCTCGCACCAAAATCCTACCGTTTCACTCGGCGAACAAATCCAGGACCCTACTTTGGAAGACTGGATTCAGCGTCACGATATTGGCCCATCGGCTTTATTAAACAGGCTTCAATATCAATTAACAACACCCAATTCTTTCCCCCCGATATCAGATATATCGATTTCCCCCCTGGCCATCTTACTTGTCCTCACTCTTTCTCGTCCAATCCGATAGTGGACTATTCATTTACATTGCAGGTATAGCTACTGGCTCGGCAGACCAACGTCAGTCGTGGATCCCTCAAGTGCTCGGCAACGCTCTAAAGCATACAAAAGATTCGGCCATCATTTATGGCTATGATGTCGTTTTCCTTACACTGTTGGATAAACGAACCTTGTTCTCGTCTTGTAGGTCCTGAGAACGAGCTCAAATTATTCTCCACTGCGGATTTAATTGGGACAACAACCGTCAGCCCTTGTCGATCTCGTTCACAACCGTGTTGCCTGGGTCATTTTATGCCTCCACTTGTTGGTTACACACATCACTATTTTAGGTCAGAGGGGAATTAAGAGATTTTTAAAATAGAAAAAAAATCAGTTTTACTAATCCACGCTAAATACATTCAGAGACTTCTCTCGGGCGATATCGCTCGCCCATCTATGGTATACGAATAGGAAATCCTCGACCAAGTCATGACTGGACATTTTGTGCTTAGGCAGTGTCCAAAACAACAACCTCTGCCTCTACCTCACCAATGCTTTCCACTGCGAGCTTATCTCCGGCATTGACGCCCTCAATAAAGGCGCCGTCGCCTTCGAAGATCTCAGCATCCTCGCGGCCATCCAGACGGATCTTGGCCTTTCCTCCCTTGGTCATGGGAACGTGCACGTAAACCTTTCTCTTGGTTTGCTCAGTAGCGCCTCCTCCGACTGTCCATTCGAACTTGTTGGTTGGCTCGATGATACCAGCTCCCATGACAAAATCGGCGTGGATGGGGATGGTGTCGGGAATGACGGGCTCGGCAACCTTCTCCTGCTGGGCAGTAGCATCCTCGCCGCCCTTCAGAGGGCTCAGAATCTTGACAAAGCCCTGTCTCTTGGACTCATCGCTGAAGTGGCGGGTGTGGTATCGGGGAACCAGGCCGCGCTTCCAGGGAATGGCCCAGATCTGCAGAAAGTGCACAGTGTCGGACTTGTGCTCGTTGAATTCAGAGTGGGCGATGCCAGTTCCACCAGTAGTGAATTGGACATCTCCTCGATTCATGCGAAAGAACTTGTCGGACTGGCCTCCCTCCTTACCCTTGGTGAGCATTGAGTCTCGGTGTGTGAGTTCTCCTCCAATGATGTAAGAGAAGATCTCAAAGTCACGGTGAGGGTGCGTGGGGAAACCCGAGTTTGCCTTTACACGATCCTCATTGAGGACGCGGAGAGAACCAAAGTGAGTGAACTTTGGGTCATACCAGTCGGCAAAAGAAAACGAGTGGTATGTGTTGAGCCAGCCATGGTCGCTGTGACCCCTGTTGCTGGAACGGTGGGGAGTGATCTTTGCTTGGCGGAGTGACTTGGACATGTTCTTTGCAGCGTTGATCATTTGGCTCTGATGAGCTGCTTCTGTTGTTGATGTTTTGTTTGTGAAGATGAAGTTTGTGGTGAGCTGTTGAAGGTGGTTGATGTAGCTGTTTGCTGGTGAATAGATGATGATGAGGATGGAAACTGCAGCGACGAAAATCGCAATCGAGGGACCGGAACGAAACATATATAGACGAATTCACCGAATTCACGAGAAGATACCTGTATTAAATTTGAAGTTGATTGAAAAACGCTGACAAGATATAGCTAATTGTGTTTTGCCATTGCCCATTAACTTTGTCATCATTGCTCAGCGGATTGGTCAATGATGGACAGTTCCAAATTGTGGGGATGCATGCAAGATTGGTTGATTATCTCAGGCTTACAGAGACACGACTAAGGCACGGTCACGTGATTAATCGTCAATTGAGCTAAGTAGTCTGAAATGTCAAACTCAATTCAACGAGTGCCCCGTCTTGCCCGTGGAAACCGTTTTGACGTTAGTTAGTTGTAAATGAACCCAAAAAGAGACGTTGAATACGAGGCGGCGTAAATTATTTTTTTATTAGGAAAGCCGTTTATGCATGGCTGGAAGTTTGAACTGTTTTCAGCTAATTAACTAATCAAACCGCTGGTGGTCCAAGCCGGCCAGCCAGCCACTATCTACTTCATCCCTTGAAGTAAAGAGAAAATCAGACTGCCCAGCATTGATCTTAACAGGGGAACCCATAACTAATCTTTACCTGTTCGCCAATATAAAATCATTCTAAAAGACTGGGAGACCGTGTTTCTCGTCTAACCGTCGTGTTGGCCTTACTACCATGACGCAGAGGGAACCCGACGCTTTGATAGCCAACCTCTCAAAGACTGAGACAGACATATCAAACACCAACCATGGATACAATCCTGGTCTCTTTTCCAATCTATTTTGTGTTTATGTTGCATGTACCTTGCATGAAGTAGTATGAGATACATTAATTACAACGCGCCCTTGCAGAACATGCTCTATTTGTACAGCATTGGAGCTGTCAGTGGGTCGGTGATGCCACTTCAGCTAGTGTAAGCCGAGTTCAGGTTGCTTTTGCATGTAGTTCGCATGAGAAACCGATTTGACAGTTGAAGATGAATTACTTATGATTAAGTTGATCTAACAATGAATTAATATTTTCATCTTTCTCTATTAGTGAAGGTCAGTGTGTTTGTATAGAATTAGATGCCTCACCGCACCTCTGCTGTTGTGTGACTCTTGTGTTACTCCCTACCCGAGTTCTCTCCCTGTTCAAAGCATTTAGTCTATTAAGGTCAAACAAAACCTCGGACAGTCGAATTGATAACAAACTCTAGTGCCTGAAACGGTCGGCATGACACTTCGAACTCGTAGCCGAATCTCTAAACGCTCACCAAAGCCATGAGAGGAAGCTGAGCTGATTGCCTAGGTGAGCTCATGAGGTGGTTGGTAATGTCTCAGACCCCTGTTAATCATAAGTGGGAACTTCTAGTCTCGGGTAAGACAGACGTCATTACCTTCTAATTAGGAAGACTGGTGTAGCGAGCTTTACAAACCAAGATGGGCATCTGAACACAACCTAAGCTTTACAAACAAGAGTAGCCTATACAACTAGTAGCCTCGTAGGCATCTACCTAGACCAAATTCATATCCATCATTCTCTAAACGGAGGTGTGATTGTGACAGCTCAAGCCATCAGTCATGGTGAGCTTGCTCCCGACGGGCCGTATGATTTAAACCCGACTAGGTATAGCCAAACTTTGCGCTGGCCTTGTTCTTTGCCCGTGCAGTGACAACACAGCAGTCGCAAGACATCCATCAGCATCCCATGGAAACCCGACTTTTCTCTCTGCCCAACGTTTTTTCTCTTTTCAAAACTCTTAAGAACCTCCCGAGACCTCTCTTGGTTCTCTATCTAGTATTGACAGTTTTTCTTCAGTTTTTTTTGCTTCTAGCTGTAAGTCAATCTCTTCCTTGTCATCTTTAAGACATCAATCCAGCTTTGGTGGGGGCACGGGGGCTGGGAACACTTAGTGCCTTCATGTTACTATCATTACCAGCCTCTCCAAAGAACCCAGCCTCGTGAAAAGAGTCTTCATAGTCCAACCATATCTCATATTTTCTCTTTAGCCTGCAGCATGCCTTTGCTATTTTCTCTCTAGAATCCTGTTTCGTGCTATCAATTGGTCCTGAGACGACGAGTGAGTGTGGAGAGTGGGAACAAGTCGGTCTGCATCTGCAAGCCAAGTTTATACCCTCCCTCCCAATATCAGAGCCAAACAGGAAACAATTCAAGTCAACCTGCCCAAACCAGCATGAACCTCCAAAACTTCAACTTCGACTTTGTGGAAGGACCTCGTATGTGACACTACACCCTCTTTTTCCCCTCCAACATTCGCTTTTGGACACCGCCACACATCTGCTACACAATCTGCACCTGCATCTACACCCATATCCACACCCAACTACTACTACACCTTCATTCATTGTCGGTGTCGCTGACGGGCAAACCCTTACAGGCCAAGGCCCTCCAAAGAGACAAACTCCAGGCCAACAATCAATTGACGACGACGATCAATCGCAGCCAATCCTTCATCCTTACTATGATCTCAGACAGCGTGTAGGCCGCAACTCAACCAATCCATCAGCATCACCACCTGGTGCTCTCTTCTTCGCTCCTTCGCCTCCTTCACTGCCTCCATCCAAGGTCACGGCGTCATCAGCTGAGATTTACGGCCCAGAGAGACTCTTCGGCTCTGAACTTCCTGGAGGTTTTGCAGCGCCTACGCCGCCAACACAAACACACTACACTGCTCCTCCTAGGCCTCGATCTGCTCGCAGTGCTCGAGCTGCACCGCCTACCGCACCGTCTGCTCCTGTTGCTATCTGTAGTCCTCCTACCGCTGTTCGTCCTACGTCTGTACGCTTCGACGAGGCACAATTGGCCATGTTCGCCGCCGAGAACTCAGCTCGCATTGCGAGCATCAAGGATGAATTGACGATAGCCGCTGGCAAAGTCACTCCTGGTGTCGACGACACGCCTTATATTCAGTATGCTCTCGAAGCACTTACAAGAAATCATGGTGGTCCTTCTACCGCGCGATTCCCCTCTGGTTCATCAAATGACTACGAGGATGATTACGCGCAACCAAGACGGTATGCCAACGACGAGATGGGACACCATCAATTGAGACGCCCGGAGCCCGCTTACGTTGAAGATCGTTTACCAGAACCGATCGAAACACGCGCTCCCCAAGAAGAGATCCCCGCCGAGATGTTCCACGCTGCGCCAGCGGCTCGTCACGATGTGAGAAGTCCTCCTAAACCACCAACTCCCTCAAACCACTCTGAGCACGACCAATTCGCCCAACGGGAGAAGACTCGTCCTCGATCCATTCCCATTGACCGAGCGCATCCTCCTCTCACCTTCAAGCCCGCCATCATTCGACCAATCTCCCTGAGTATTCTTACTGTACTATGCTTGCTCATGATCACCGCTCTCATCTTCTGCGCCGTTTACTCGCAGAAGCAATTTGGATTCACTCCGTATCCCGGAAGTATATACAGTGGTCAATACTTCTTGTTTCGCATCATGCCTCAGATGTTCGCTGCTATTGTCCTCCTTTACGCGCAATCAGTTGTCGCTGCTTCAATGCGAACACTTCCATTCGCGGCCATGGCCGATGCTGAGCCCCGAGCACGATACCTCGCACTTTTCCGAAGACTGTATCCTCTAACGTTCTTGTTACCGTCACTGACAGGCCCCTGGCAATTCCAATTTTTCAGTGTTTGTACATGGCTCGCCAACTTTACCATTCCTCTCATGAGCACTGCGTTCTCCTGCATCTATCAGGATGGGAGCTGGGTTTGGGCTGCAGTTCAGGGTATCACTTGGACTCTTGTCGCACTCTATGTTCTGTTGCTGATTGCAACCACCTTACTGATGCTATACTGGTCTAAACGGTGGACAGGTCTCATGTGGGATATTCGATCTCTAGGACATCTTCTTCCTCTACTGAGCCAGAGCAACACTACAAAAAGCTACGAGAACGTCGATGTGGTTCAAAGGAGTTCCCTATTTCAAGCTCAGCTCCGAGATCGCCATCTTGACAGACTTGGATACTGGCAGATGGATGGCCCACAAGGTGGCATGTGGTACGGCATTGGTTCTGTGGGTGAAGATTTCCAAGGTGACCGTAGTACCTACAAAATTATCCCCAAGAAGGCCAGCTACAACATCTCGCCTGCTTCTTCCCGAGATGATCTCGAGGCCGAGGTCCGCTATGCGCATTACAGGTACTTGCCCATTGCCCTACGCACTCCTGTCATTCTGGGCTCGGTCACCTTCATGACTCTCTTCATCCTGGCCATTCTTGTGGTCTCCTTCTTGCCACAGACGAGGCTGGACCAGGGCTATTTTCCTCAAGTTCAAGCAAGGCCCAATGGTGGATCTTTCTCTGCGGCCAACTTCCTCTACGCCTTTGTCCCCTCGGTTTTGGGCATGACCATGTTCCTGCTCTTCCAAAGCGTCGACCATGCTCTGCGGGTTCATCAACCTTGGGCGGATCTGTCCAGATCATCTGGCTCAATCGCATCCAAGTCCATCCTTGCTGATTACGCAGCCTGCCTTCCGTTCCAGTGTACTTGGAACGCTCTTCGTAACGGCCATTGGCGAGTTGCAGTGATGTCCTTCATGGCCACCGTTTTCATTTTTATCCCTATCCTCGCTGGCGGCCTTTTCATGGCCCTCACGAACTTCCGCGGCCAAGTCAAGATGTTTCCCAACATGCCTGTCTTTGGCGTCTTACTTGCCTTTTTGTTCCTCTACCTTGGTTGTCTCACCTTGATGCTGCCTCGTCGTCAAGCTCTTCACATTCCCCATCCCGTCAACTGTCTCGCAGAGCTTATTGCCTTGTGCACAGCTGAGGATACAGTCCACGACGAAGCCTTCTTGGCTGTCCGTGATACCACAGACCTCAAGTCCCGTCTGGGTCTTGACCGTCCCAACTCTCGCGAGCAATCAAGATGGTATTTTGGCGTTGCAGCAGGCCGCGACGAGCGCCGCTTGAGCGTTCGCCCAATGCAAAAGTTTACCGAGAAGATGAGATCAACGAGATCTCTGTAATAATGATCAGATGCACGATTGATTTTGCAATGTGCTGCGCAGAGGGGTTATCGAGATTTTGTGTTATCTGACGATACGAATTTACCATGAAAATGAAATTGAGGGTTTTGATTTGGGTTCTGGATACTGTCAGCGTTTTCGTTTGCACTCACATGCATTGGTTGCATTATTTTTGGCGTTTTGGAAAGAAGGAATGGGTACCTGATACTTACATGTTAGATCATGGTTTGTTTATGTATGTTAACGAGAAGGAATATTTACGACGAAAGGAATGGATTTAATGGAATGCTTCATATGTTGCTGGGGTCTGAGGAATTTCGTCACCGTTTCGAGAAAACAGCTGTGTCTCAGTTACTATTAGACTGTCTGTGTGGTATGTCTGGTGCAATCTAGAACGATTCAATAGGATGAACTCATGAAGAGGAGAGACTGTTGAGGTCCTCGATTCAAAGCCTTGTTTATTGTCGGGCACTAATGCTATGCAGGCCATGACATGTTTTGACGTGTGCAGTATGTGTTTATTGTCACAGGTAACATCCACTGGTGGTTGGCTGAGACATTGCCAACCTCAACAAAGCATTCATTCATATCAGCATTAAGAAGCACATGACGATCATGGCGAAGAACAAGCAGTTTCAGGATGTCATCTTTGAACTAATCCAGTAATATATTCAAGCATGTGCAAAGAATTTGGTAGTAAATCGTTAAGCTTCCTTGCTGTCCTTTCCCTTTCTGGATTTCCGAGGCCAAACAAAGAATGTTCTTTCATGAGAACCTGCATCCCTTCGGTCTGTGCACCTACACTCCAAGCCTTTGTTCTCAGGTCAAAGACCAGCCATTTTTTCTGGTCCGCTCCGATTTTGGCATGTATTTGCTTTTGTCCTTTGGGCAAATACCATGTAACAAAGGAAAGAATGAAACGAACAGATTGTTCGTCGAGCATTCGCTCAACCTTGAGCTTTTGGGAATATTTTCCAGCACTCCGTGCTGGCGTGATCCGTAAGAAAAGTCGTTGTGGTAGTCATGTTGCGTCTAGTAACGTCGATACGTAAGGTGGAAAGTTCCACTCAATCATAAAAGAGGGTAAATATGTCGTGGGTAGTCGTTGAGACATTCGTAGTTGGTATCATATACAAGAATTTTTGAAGAATGAAAGAATGTGGGGGAAAGACAATGAACAAATGAAGGTAGGATAAGTTTCAGCCTCGACTGCGTCGTCCTAGCATTCGCCCTAAAACATCATTTTGTCGCTTGCGCGGCGATGAAGGGGCAGTTCGTTGGCCTGTTTTGCGTGGGTCACTTCCTGACCGACGATGAAACCAGAATGAACGACCCCCAGATTCAGTGTCAGAATCATCATCGTACTCAAAGACTGAGTGGGGCTCTGCTTCCGGAGCCTCTTCCGCCTCCGGTGGTGGCGTTGGCGGTAGAGGCCGCATGCAAGGGAGGGACTTCTTTGGGAGAATGGCAGAAGTAGGAGGCTGGGAGTTTGTAGAACAAAGACGTTTGGCATGCTGGTGTGAGGCGGTTTCAAAATAGGAATCACGTTCTGGAGGCGTTGGAAGTTTTGTCTCTTGTGCCGTTGTTGGACGGTTGTCCTTTGGTGTAATAGGACGAGGCGAGTCTTGAGAAATAGCAAAGTGTGCAACAAGGGGTGAGTTCTGAAGAGAACGGAAAACGTAAACTTCTTCGTGTGGGCGAGGTGGGCGTTGGGGCTTTTGCTTCGCATCTCGAGAACATTGCCATGATGGAGCTTGTGGTACAGTTCGAGGTGGCAGAGGTAATGGTTTTGGGAAAGGGGAATAGGTTGCTGTCGGCTTTCGACCATGGTTGCGAGCGTTTCCAGAAAGAGGCCATGCCTTGGCGCGGTACTCTTCTGCTTGCTTTTGCCATCGTTGCTGTTGTTGCTTCAGTTCCTGATGCTTTTGACGTTGTTGTTGTTGTTGGGTGATTGGAATAGAGTCCGCATTTTGCTTCCTAGGTTGAAGTTCAAGCTTGGTTGATTTGCTTGGAAGCCAGAAACTATCCCATAGCTCCGCTCCGTGGGCATGGTACTGGTAGTCATCATCCAGAGAGACTTCCGAGTCCGTTCGATCATCGATCAGACTGGGCGAAGACCCTTCAGATCCCAAAGACGCCCTGTCATCTGAGAAGCGACTCCGAACATGATGCGATGGGCATTCCGGTTGCTGAGGGTATGAGTAGTTGGTAACAGGGTAGTACTTGGAAACAAGTTTGAGATCGGCCAGCTTGCTAGAGCGTTCCATGGTGGACCGTTGAATTGGCAAAATGAAATTAGCTTGCAACAATATTGGTATCAAAATGAAGAAACCAGGGATGCAGACGGCATGATATACAAATAGATGTGAAAGCAGAACTGTCAAAGAGATGTTGAAACATAAGCGTGGGTCCACTACACCCACATAAGGCTTTGCATTACATGTGTTCTAAATGTTGATAAAGCGTGCCCCCTTGGTCTGGAGGGGCATTCCTGGGTAGAGGGGCTGCTAAGTGTAGCCATCCCTCTTGTCAGACAACCTCAAGCATTCCGGCACTCACATCTTGTTCAAGGGCTTGAACTAGTCTGGGCTCGGGCCCCGGGGGTTTGTTGGTATGCAGCCGCGACTGATCCCTTGCGTCACGTTTTTGGGTGTATTTTCTATGTTAGACTTGCATCAACGTCAGAAGAAATGACTGCAGATGCATATATACTTGCTTTGCCGAACTCGTAGTCCATCGGAACAACAAATGCCAAGTCTAAAGAGCACCTCTTCCGATGGGAAAAAGCAACCTCGAAGGATCCGAAAGGGAATCAGCTCCTGAAATGGCAAGTGGTGGGCTTTGAGAACACCAAAATAGGTCTCCTCGAAAGGAACAAAGGGAAAATATGGACAGTGCTACTCACTACCCGTACCTTTGACTTGTTCGTGTAAAACAAGAAAGGGCTTCCTTGTATCGATGGTATGGCTCGCTCGCGTCTAGATAACTTCAGCGATTTCGTTGATTCCTTGATCCGAAGCTGCTTAGTGCCATTGCTCAACGCCTACTGCAATATCCCTAAACGAACAGGCAAGCTTCCCAAGAATCGGGACCATAGTTCTGAGCCGAGACACGCAGGACTCGTGAGATTTGGTCCCCAGGGAATGTAGCGGATGATACCAGTGATCGGCGACGAGGCTGGCGTTCAGGTCTCTCTCTATTTTGGTCGGCCGCTGTGAACTGGGCCGTTGGATCTTTGTTCAAGATGAGAGTCACAGTGTTGCCGAGATTGATGGTCTACATCAAACAGCATAAACTCCATCTCTATTTTTGCACGACAACGACGGCAGTGCACTGGCTTGCCATAATACGCGTCTGGGCGCCCTGTTCATTCGAGGCATCTCAACAAGATCACATCAGGCATTCAATACGCAGACCAACAAGACCTGGACCAGCTGTATGAAATGGAACACGAGTCGAGCTCGCTGACACAGTCACGGCCTGTACCGAAACTTGGAGCGAAAATGCATCCTCCCTGCTTGATTATCAAGTCCTTGGAGTGGAGTCGTGAGACACTTGTCTATGAGAGCTGTTCGAGTAAACACAGTGGACCCTGATCCGTAGCAACGTGTTTCTGGTGGAAGAAGAAAACATTCGATTGAATCTGGACGCATAGGCCGGCGATTCCGCTCGTTTTTCGCTTAAGATGAGAAAAGAAAAGGTAAGGAAGGACCTGGCGATGTTGAATGAGAGTATAGAAAAGAAGGAATGGGTAAAAGCTTAGTAGGTACAACTAAGGCACTCAGGTACAGGCAAGCTGCCCGCCCCTATCAGGTAACTAAGGGTCAATGTTTGTTAGGCCAGTTGAGGTTGCAGCCCCATTCATGGCTGAAATCAACTACCAGGTAGGTACCGTATCCGGCGTTAGTGTACCTAGGTACTAAGGTAAACCGCCCTGCTTGAGCCTTTTTTCATAAAATAAAACATCTCCTCAAGCTGAGAGGGAGAGAAGGGGAAAGAAAGAGAGGAAAAGTGACAGGTCTATCTGGATAGGTGATACAAGGCTTCAGCCCTCAGCCTACCTACCCCCTGACTTTGATATTATCAACCTGTCAAGTGTCAAGTCGCAGATCTCTATTGATCCAGGAGCTACAGCTGCAGCTGCACTCTGCATTAGCCCTGTCCATGCTGAGCTACTATTGACGCAGGGTCCCATCCGCCTTGGCAAAGCTGCCTATTCTGTATACCTACCTAGTGGGTAGCAGAAAAGTTGGCCTCCCAAGTCTTAGGGTAGAAAAATAAGTATTCTAAGGACTATAGCCTAAGGAGCATAAAGTGACCTACTAATTTCGTCTCTTATGATTCTAGCGGCCAACTTTTCTGGTACCCGGATGTCTACCTATACATCCAATAGGCTATGCCATGCAAATGCATTCTTCTCCCTTCAATAACATCGCATTGGACATTTATCTGCGGTCGAAAGGTTCGATTCCACGAAGCAGGAAAATTTTGAGTGTGACCCTGTCTTTGAATCCTTACTTCACCAAGCCAGCTGAGAAAGTCAACGTTCATTCGCGTCTTCTAGGGTAGCACCAAGAACGACAACAGTAATCGACAAAACCCTTGCTCGTTCATTGAAACAAAGGCGGCTAGCACCAAAGCTCTCGATAGCTTCAAGCTTTGGTAATCTCTTCCCTCGACAGTTTAGACAACGCATGTC
This sequence comes from Fusarium sambucinum, assembly GCF_050947815.1. Lineage (NCBI taxonomy): Eukaryota > Fungi > Ascomycota > Sordariomycetes > Hypocreales > Nectriaceae > Fusarium > Fusarium sambucinum. The sequence continues at coordinate 7,324,900 of NC_139293.1, read as the reverse complement.
TCAAAAATGGTCTTGGGTCAGATTACCAGCCAATCGCTGGGACTCTCCCGGAGTTCAGACTGTTCGATCACAGGCTTTTCCCGATCCTCGATCGGCGATCTGGACTTTCTGTGCTCTTTCTTCTATGCTGCTGGCATCAGTCGTGACGTCAAATATGTGACAGCTCTTCAACAGGAGGAATGATGATGGTACTCGACGGGGAGGCGTCTTGTGGTTAATCTCACCTGCGCCTTGCGTGACCTGCATTAGTAGTTTCGATCGGACAAGTGCTCGATCAAAAATGTTTCTGCCACTACCCAGCTGAAATACAGAGGGAAAGTGTGCCTGCATCTTGGCTGCATACTGATGCAAACCATGCATATTGTTGAGATTGGGATGGACGAGAGATCTCAGGAAAGCCATGAGCTGACCGCTTTCTGTCGTGCATGAACCCATCCTATGGATAATCAGCCTCTCGGAGTCTTTGTGGTTAGGGGACGTTGAACTCGATCCTGACAGGTGCAAGGTCGTTGATCGTCAAGCCCAGGGACATGTTGAGCGTTATCTCAGTCCCTGTCCCTTGGCTAGCTCTTCACATTAGTTCCTGATAGTTAAGTTAATTCATCATACAACAGTCTGCTTGCTCGTCTGTCAGGGAATCATCTCAACGATCTCGATACACCGACGTGTAGCCCTGGAAGTGTCCAGTGATATTGCTGCGATGGTGCCTTTAGTTCAATAGCGGCACAGGATATCTCAGGAACATGTTTTCTTGCGTAGGGATGTATTTCAAGCGGTGGTTGCAACCATCATGGGATTCAGCTCGATCGCTCGATCGCCCAAGGCACCATGCTTTGCAAGAGGTCTATATTATAATAAGAAGCTATGGACTCATTAAACTTGTGGCCATATTTCATATCTCACGGGCCAGAAAATTTCCCTAATCGAGAAGAAATGGGAGACTATCATATCCTTTACTTCTATGATCACCATCCATCCAAGAAGATGTTTACGAACTACGAAAAACTGAGCGGCGCCATTTGCACGAGTTCATTCCAATTCTCTACCCGACAACCTACCCGAAAGAATCACACAACGCCAGAAGGGGAGTTTCCAGTAAGACACGGCTATTGAGATTGAAGCCAACAGCATCTTCTGAACCATTCGAGAGGCGAGGGCCAGGCATTTAGACAATGGAGTGCGTTTTGCCCAGAAGTTACCCTACAGAACGACTGCGTATCAGCTCAATGGATGTCTCAGACGGAAGAGAAAGCTGAATTCCGACTCAAGGGATATGATGGCGCCAATCGGGAGGGTTTCCGAAGATGCTAATCCAGTTTAATTCACTGCGTTTTAACACCCGAAGAGTTCTTTTTCAATCACCAGAGAACTGAAAAGAAGGAACCATTGGAAAAATCAAGAGCTCTTAGCAATTTGCGATATGTTCGAATGGCCGGCTATTCAAACCTAGAGCTATGCCGAATCTAGATTAGAGAGACAATCAAGAGACGTCGGTATTGCATTTGGAGCCGACATTGAACCTTGTTGACAATGGCTGGCTGTATGCGGATCATACGACATCATTTCCAGATCGAAACCCTCTAGCTAATGCCCAGGTTCAGCTTCAATTTCGACTCCTCACCAAGGAACAAGACTCTGATTGGAAGATGAGGACCCTGATTACGGGGCGTGCCGTCCATGGTTCCCGTTCTTCCAGGCTCTATCTAAGTTAGACCAATTCAATCGATGAACATATTTCTCGAGGCTACGCTATCACTTTTGCCTTGTCCCAGCAACTGAGAATTCACTGACACTCACATCGCATAGCCACGTTCCCAAGTTCCATCCAGGTTGGGGTTTCCACTGACGCTGTCCTTAAACCTAAAACCGGCGGTAAGGCTCGAAACAGAACACAATATGCAGCCGTGGGAAACGTGGCAGACAACCGTTGTTCCGCTTAACGCCATGACGCAGTGTTACACCCGGACCCATTTCCGTTTCCTAATTCGCCCCAGTCAACCAGCTACTCGGTGCAGTCCAGTGGAGAATCGAATCCGTGCAGACTGCAGAGTATAGAAGACAAAGTTGGGCGAAAGGCAGGGGCGGGATCAAGATCCGATATCCGGTAAATGACCACGGAGGAAATATCGAAACAAGATTGGCCCAAAGGGTTAGGCTCCATGGACCTAATGGTCACTGGTTTTGCGATTATACTGTAAGCTCAAGGCCAATTATACCATCCGCCTTACGTAGATTGCCCGAGGTTCAACCCAGCGCAGCGTTGGGCCCTTGCACATATGCACCGGAGTACGCTTCAGCACTGTCATTTCAAGGAGGCAGCCTGAAGCTCAGGACACATAAACCAAGTAACTCGAGAGCAGGTGGAAGATGAGTCCCTCTGGCGGACAAGCCTTTGGACATTGACAGTCCAGCCGCCCACCGCCTCGTCGAATTTTCCAACTCAGAAAGAGAGACCAAGCCCCCAGTCTTACCCATAAAATCACCGCTATTTGTCATGCGACAACTGTCAAGGTGATCATAAGGCGAAAAGCATAATATCTGCTTATTGGGTAAGTGGAATGAGCCAAGATCAGACGAGTCAAGGTGAGACACTGTCCCCAAACCTTAATGATTTTGAAGTCAGTGAAAGGAACGATCAACGGGTCAAACGCCAGTCCCGAGACAATGCCTGACAGAACGTAGTTTATGGGATGATTTCGAAGTTCGGCAAGAGTTTCTTAAATATTGATTGTGCATACTCTGTTTTCATGTCATACGGAGTACTGTCTAGTATCTTGCGACATATTTGGAAATATAACCATCAATTTTCAGCTCAATATTATAATTCCATGGCCCTATAACCCGTATGGAAACGAGATAGACGATGTGAGCTGATGGATGTACAAAGACACTCGGCTACGATTGCTTCCATAATCTTGCAATTCGACCAGATGTCATGTTTGCGAAGGCTACAGCTGAAGACAAGACTTTTGCGGTCTAAAGACCCTCGATCCTGGTCCAGTCGTGCCTTAAGCAAGCTGGCAGTATTGGTTGCATTAGCTAGGCATTTACTAAGTTAGTATACTTGTTAGTTTGCAAACCATTTCAATGACATGGCCAAGTTAAAAACCTGGCGCAGTTAATTAAGTTGTTAGACTACCTAATAATCGCCCGAGGCACGGCGGTGCAAGTCTGATCGAGGGAGGAGCTGTCCAGCTGGTGCAGCTTCCTTTTAGTCCGCTACGTCAGTGCGTTCTTTCTTCTTTCCCTCCCCTTCCAACTATTCAAACTTCTTCCATTCACTCATTACCACACTTCGAACAATGTTATCTCAGCGTATGCGTGGATAAAAAAACTTCAGCGAGACGCCATTGGCCTGTAAGAGGGCATGTCGGCATTGTATCGTGCTGCCCTTGCTTCCTTCACCTTTCCCAGCCGCTCGATTTACTTAGCTCTTGCGGACTCCGAGTTGCGCATGACAGCCTCGACATAAACCTTTGGCTCATCGCACGCCGATTGCGAATACCGAGCCGGAATCAGATTCGCTGGACGAACAAAAGCTTTCATATTCCATAGGGACTCCTAGCCAGCACAAGCGATAAGTAATCACGGCCACACGCGCGCAGACAGGCGGGCAAACTGGATGTGCCGTGGCTTTTGCGCCAGGATTATACCTACAACATATGCGACTGCGCGCATTTAAGTCGCACCGCCTTTACAAAATCAGCGACACGAAGCAATTGGTTCCTTCAGCCAAAGTTTGACCACCGAGTATCCTCGAATTTTACGCATCGCGTGCGCGTGCGTTGTGCTTGCAGTCTCAAGTTTCTTTCTTGTTAGTGGCCCGTTTCTCAAGGGCCTCTGGGCTTTGTCTCTTTGGCCTGGTAGGCGGCCACAGCAGCTCCTAGCACCAGCCCCCCAAATTTCCAGCTTTAGGCCCAGCTTTGGGTTCCCTGCCACCAGCTTTTTTTTGACATCACCAGCCGATGCCCATCTTCTTAGGCCCGCACTGAGACTCACCACCCGACCTGATTCTTCTCGCCTTAACCTCGCTCGTCTCAACATTCCAGTCGGGTAATTACACTCTCGGTCCTGTTTCGAGTGGACTCAGACCCAGACCCAGATCAGACTGAGACTTGATTGTCCTTCCCGAGACCATATCGCAATTATCCTCAGTTTGAGTTGGGCTACTCTGCTGTGATCTGCTCACCGGTTGGCAACTCGAAAAAGAACCCGACTTTGTACAACGCATCAAGAGCTTCCCCCACTCCACCACCACCACCACCACCACCCTCCACCGCAACGCAACACACCACCAGCGCCCGCTGGTGATCCATCAACTTGTCGAACTTTCATAACCCAATTCCTCGTCCCTTCAGCGCCGCAGAAGTGACTAGAATACGCTCGTCCTCTGCTTCTTACGACCGTCACGACCTTAACGCGCCCACGACCCCTGCCCAGTACCAGCAACGCCAGCACTCAAGAATTCCCAGCTCTAGCTCACGGCCACTGTTCAATCAGACCCAGGATCCTATTGAGCGACTCTCTACGCCCCGAAGTCTTCGTCGAACCCCAAAGTTTGACGCACCTCCGAGTCCAGCTCCCGAGCCTCGTAAATTTCACCGTCGAGCCGCCTCCCTTGGGTTTGAACCCAAGAGAACCGTCGCGCCCGTTGACGATTTACCGGAAAGCCATCCCACTGTATTAGGACTTGTCCCCGTTCGCTCAGTGCAGCTTCAAGCTCCCCGACCCCGCCGACGGCTTTCACAAGACTTGACCGAGGACCCTGACGAGGTCTCTTCCGAACATCCCCCGTCCCCTCCGAGACGAGCTCTCTCTGTGCCTGCACACTACCCAGATCCGCACCCTGTACTTAAGATCTCCAAGCATACCCACAGCGCCATCCTCTTTGCACTCGAGGAGGCGCTGCGCAACCCCAATCCTTTTACCCCAGATCTTGAAGAGGAGTCTGCAAGCATGGCCGACCTCATAGCTTCCGGAGGTATACCTCCACCCTCCAACGGCAAGCCTGCCCCTCCGTTCCGCCCAGGCTCAGCTCCTGGTCAATCAGGCTCGCCCTCCGGAATTAGAGGTCCGAGAATGATCATGCAGGAACGCGCAGCTCGTGAAGCGCGACAACGCGCAGAGGCTGAGGCGCAACAGCGCGAGAGAGCTGAGCAAGAGGCGCGCATTTTGGAGCAAGCTCGCAGAGCAGAAGAACAGCGTAGATCTGCTTCTGGCATTGCTGGTGGGCAGGGTATTGACACGGAAGCGCGTCAATCTATGAACCCCCAGCGACAGGCGCAAACCGCACCTGATAATACATCAGCTCGTCCTCGAGCAAACACTACCGGACAAGCACCACAAAATCGAACCAATCGGTCTGGTACCACCAACCAACCGCCCCCTCAAACGTTTACTGGCCCAGCACCAGGAACACAACCTAACTTTACTGCTCAAGGCGCGGAGAGTGGCAACCAAGGAGGCACCGGTGGTTCGAAACCACGTAACTCCTTTCCTCATGCTTTTGAGCGATGGGAGACATTGTCTGCCCATTGGGAGGGTCTTACTAGCTACTGGATCCGTAAGCTCGAGCAAAACAAGGATGAGATGAATCGAGATCCTCTGAACCAGCAATTGGCACGTCAGGTCACAGATCTGTCGGCCGCTGGTGCCAACCTGTTTCATGCTGTCGTTGAGCTCCAGCGTCTTCGTGCAAGCTCCGAACGAAAGTTCCAGCGTTGGTTCTTCGAAACGCGTGCGGAACTAGAGCGCGCACAAGAAGTTAACGCTATGCTGGAAGCTGCTTTGGACCAGGAACGCCAAGGTCGAGCTAATGCTATCCGAGACGCCGTCGAAAACGAGCGTGGAACTTCAAAGGCGCAGAAGCAGCTCGCCGAGATGCGCAAGGAGCTGTCCATATCCAAAGAAGAGGCACGCCGAGCATGGGAGGAACTCGGACGACGCGAGCAAGAGGAGCGTGACAGAACATTGTCTCTTCAATCAGGGCAACCTACCATTGTTGGAGGCGTTCAAGTTGTTCCAATGACTCAAGGCGGACCCAGACATCATAGCAGTCGAGCTCAAGGGGCTTACCAAACTGAATATGGACCTGGCTACCCACCTGAAGCAACATCGTCTCCCCAGCACCAAACTCCCGCGACTAGTGCTAGCAGTCAATACCGCCAACCAGGGCTTCAAGCACCAATGTCTGAGGGTGGTTACAGCGAAGGTGAGTACGTGATTGATGCAAATGGCAACTTCTTGTTGGATGCCCAAGGAAATAAGATTCCCTTCGCTGCACCACCTTCCACTTATTCTGGTTCTGATGCTGAAGCAGAAGAGTATGCAACACCTGCCACCACTGTGCCACCAAGCGGTAAGCAAGATTCCCCGTCGACTTCTACTGGAGGGGGGAGTGGTGGTAATGGTGGCCAGTGGACTGGCACACACCCGGAGCCCCAGGATTATACTGGTCAAGGGTATGGCACTCCTGGTTGGGAAACAGTTCCTCGCCATCACCATCCTACCCGGTTGAGCGATGTCATGGAAGAGGAGGATGAACGCAGCCGAGCCAGCACGAGCCGTGTTTAGGACTCAACAAGCTCGTTCTGATACGAAAAGCCGACGTATATACTGTTCTGTTCCCGGTCACTAATCTAATTCCACCCTAATAGCGCACACATTCGAAGCACAAGCGAGTACCTAGCAATTGCCCCTTGCGAAATCAAGAAGACGACGGAATGCATAAGAGTTGCCTATTATAGTTTTTCTGTTATGTAATATCGGATTACAAGCAGCATTTCTCCACCACGCCAATGGGTGCACTGTTCCTGGTCTGGGACCTGGACATTCGACTGGAGGAGTTTCATAGACTGTGCCTGCATTTGGAGGGTTCACCATGTTCTAATTGCGATCCCGTCTTCGGTCTCATCTATTCGGAAATGCCCCCTCATGGAACAACCTAATCATGTTACTATTTGCGAATTCGTTCAACTGGCAATACAGCAGACTTGTTACTATACAAGTTTGTGCATATTTATTTCATTATGTATTTTACTAAGGAGAGTTTTGGGACACTGCAACGAGAAACACAAAAGCAGCATGCCATGGATACGAGGGTTTTACCACAGAAACTCACTTTTTACCTCGCGGCACATAATCTGTTCAGTACGAGTTTTTGGAGTTCGCGTCTACCTGCATGCATGGCTACATAGCTAAAACAAGAAAGAAAAGGGGAAGCGGAGTTGACGGTTTTGGAGTACGGAACGGAGGGATTTTGGAGTTAATGTAGTCGCTGTTTTTCTCACTCATGTGTATGACTGCAAGTACCTAACCGTCCAACGTTCGCCAGACGGGTTCACAGGCCAGGTTTACGAGAATTAGAGTACAGAGTTAATGGAAAATTTCTATGCATGGACAAAACACAAGACCCAAAACGCCTGCTACTCCTTTAATGATGATGTTACTTGTAAAGCACGGGTCGGCATGACATATAAAGGTTATTATTTGCCTACTAAGGTCGAAGGACATTTAAGAGCATGATATTTTGAGGGGTTTGTACAATCCATTACCATTGTCGTCATCAACCAGAAACGTATATATATATATGAACATTACAGAATACTGTTTGCAACCTGTGAGTCCTGTTGCACGAATAATAACCAAGAGCAGACGTAAAGAAACTCTACACAAGAAAACGCCTATCGTTCGCCTCCCTTCCCCTATTACGACTCCGAAATGCTAGTTGAGTAAATATTCCGTGCTCATACAGCTGCATCGCCTCTTGCTTCAGAACCCCCTGGTTGTGATGTGGTGCCCCAAGGGAAGCCGTCACTAGTACTAGCTTGTGACGGTTGCCGGCTTGTGTTTCTGAACCAGCTGAGTGAGAGAATATTGTTAAGTGTGCCTGTCTCCGTGGAGCTTCTATTTCTCTGGTGCTTACGAGCAACAAGGCCTGGGAAGCCTGTGCTCTTCCGCCGTCTTCGGGTCTGTCTTCGAGGGGTAGATTCGGTGCTGGGACCCGCCTCTCCTCCGCCTGGGCCACCTGCGAGAGATCTCTTTGTCGGTAACAAGGGTGATGACTCTGTGTGACGGGGGAGTGTGCTAGACCGCCGCCTACTTCCCGGGGTAGTGGGCTCATCCCTATCCTCTAACTCGCCCCAGATCTCTGCTCGCTCAGCCCACCGTGAGGTTCTCTTGCGAGAAGGAACCAATGGTGTCTCGTCAATCGCGGGCGGGAACGTTTGATATGTGTGCGGAGTCGAATCTTCTTCGGCGACGGCATTATCTGAGCCGAGAAGAGATTCCTCCTCCTCAGTATCTTCCACAAGTCCAAGGCCGGGCGCAAGAGATGATTGACCAACGCCAGGGGTATGCTGCTCGTCGCTTAATCGCCATGACAACGCTAACACGCCAGACAGCAAAATCACTGTTCCCAAAGCGATGAGGCATGCCCTCAGGGGTGATATTAGGCTTGTCTGGTTAAAGTATATCAAGCCATCTAAAATGGCAATGATGTTGTAGACGCAAAAGACCAAAGGATAAAGAACAGACGTCGAAACCAGCTTGAGACCCCGGTGTAAGTAGTAGAGCTGGCAGAGTGCCAAAGTAACAAGCGCCATAACGATTGCCCAAGATTGCCAGTGCACGAACTGGTTACGTCCTGCAACGGTCTTGATGACTAGCTCCACGGAAGACTTGGCAAACAGAAGGGCATGAGCAGAGAGATCTCCGCTGATGACGCCGTATGTTATACCTCGGGCTAGTCGGAATCGGGCATCGTGAGATAAGCTCGACATGCTGTTGATTAGATCAATAGAAATTGCCAGCGTGAGAACGAAAAGCGCTTGGAGAATCATCCAGATGATGTATGGCCTTCTCGCCATGAGCGCTAGAAGCTCATTCAAGTCGTGCGCCGGCGAAGGTATGGCTCCAAATATTGCGATCAGTACAGCGCCTGTTGTGACAAGAAGAGTGCCCGAGAAAGACCATCTTGTGAAAGGCTCGCTTAGGATTAATGATGCGCATATCGAGTTGAAAACAAGACCAGCGGCCTGCAAAGTCGAAAGGACGGGTAGTGGAAGCGTCGAAATCTGAATACTACTTCCTAAAAGGTTCGCAACGATGAACATTCCCATGCCGATCTGCCATCTCCTCCTTCGGTAAGGTGGTCTTCGAACATCGTGGGGACCTTTTTCATCTTCGAGTATATGCGACTTTCGCTGTAAGGTAAGACCTAGACTTTGGACACTTGTTGACAACAGTCCAACGATAATTCCAAGCTAAAGTAGATCAAATTAGCACCATTATTCGTTGCAGAAGTGCTGTACGCGACGACGTACAGCTATGGTTCCTCCAGAAGAGATGCCGCCAAGCAACCCCATTGCGCCTTTGCCAGGCCCGGGGTCATCTGGCAAGGGAGAGTTGAAGCGGATAGCTGAGACGTCGCATAGGCAATGCCCTCGTTATAGTGGTCGCTTCGTGTTACTAAAACAGTAGATGTTGTAATCGATTCGATACGGTCAAGAGGAATGGCTAGTCAAAGCGCCAATGGTAGGTAACAAGAGAGACTGTCGAGGCTGTCGCTAGTCGAGTCTATGTACCGTTCGGTGACAGCGCTTGAAGAAGAAGAAGGATCAAGCAATGTTGGAGGAGGAAAAGATGTTTGTCTCGATGTGATTTGTCTTGGTTTCAAACTAATCAATAGTTGAGAAAGTCGGAGGCGGACAAGCTCGAGTCGTGCGTGGGACACCTGACGTGAGTAGAGAGGCATGTAGCGCCGACACGAGACTAGCTGCCCGGCTACATAGCCACAGTGGCAGTGCAGTTACATAATACATGTTCATGCCCAGGCGGGATATTAATCAGAGCTGAAGATGAGTCCTTATGTTATATCAGTTCGTTGCGGCAACTGCACTAAAGTACTTTTAAACAAAAACCAACCTCATCTAGCACTTTTAAAACTACAAACGAATTCTAGTGTCTGTCGCTGTTAGTGACGTTGAGTCTTGCTGGGCGAATGACTGTATACCTACTCTAAACTGTGGGGAGTAACTGTGGCTTAATCCCCCCGAGCTCCAGTTCCCTGCTGGAACACAGTATGATGCAGCTAGGACGGAGCTGGTAGGTTGGGTCTTAGGCGGCTGGCGTCACATCACAGCTACCAACTCCATCATAGTCCATCCTTGACCTCACCACCAAAGAGGCCATCACTAGCCTTTCATCACCATATCCTCGACCCTGAAAAGGCCTCAACTCCTTCACACTTCGAATAAAAAAACCTCTTATAATCCGAACAAAACCGCCCACCATGTCGCAACACGCTCTATCCGACCAGCAGGTACGCATTACCCGTGCTCAAACGACGCAATCCGTCGTCCATCTCATCAGTCCTGTATTCTAACACGCGATACCCCAAAACAGGTCAATAATGAGCTCAGCAAGATGACTGCGTTCATCAAGCAGGAAGCTATGGAGAAAGCCCGCGAGATCGAGATCAAGGCCAATGAGGAGTTCGAGATCGAGAAGTCCAAGCTTGTCCGCCAGGAGACAGACGCCATCGATACCCAGTACGAGAAGAAGTTCAAGCAGGCCACCATGTCCCAACAGATCACCCGCTCTACCGTTTCCAACAAGACGCGACTCAAAGTTCTGGGCGCCCGTCAGGAGATGCTCGATAACATTTTCGAGGAGGCTCAGAAGAAGCTCGCCGAGGGTGCCAAGGATAAGGCCAAGTACCAAAAGGCCCTCAAGGGTCTCTTGCTCGAGGGCTTCTATGCCCTCAACGAGCCTGAACTTCAAGTTCGTGCGCGCAGAAAGGACTACGACGTCGTCAAGAAGGCTATTGAGGAGGCCGCCAAGGACTTCAAGAAGGAGCTCGGAAAGGACATTACGGCAAAGATTCAGGAGGATGATCCTCTTCCTGAGGGAATGTATGTGATGCGCTTCTCATATCGATCCATGCGGATAGTAGCTAACGAAGAAACAGCGCCGGTGGAGTGTTTATCATTAGCGGAAGCGGAAAGATTGACATTGACAACACCTTCGAGGCCAGATTGAAGTTGCTTGAGGAGTCTGCTGCGCCTGCGGTGCGAGAGGCTCTATTCGGCAAGAACCCCAACCGCAAGTTCAACGACTAAACTCTCTCAACCGCCAGATATGTGTGTGGGTGCCTCTGCCTGCCTATACTTCAGCCGGCTTCGATGGGCGCATGGCTGAAGAGGCTTTCGAACTACCTGCGACCCGTATTGTTGATCAGTCTGCGCTTCGTAGTTTAGAGGCTTTGTATCGCGCGTTTAACCTGTTTTGATTGATTTGGAACTTGGCCTGTGGTAGAATTGATTACATTCCAATGACTCGTTTATTGTTAAACTACGTCTAGTGAACATCGTATGCTCAACATCTGGGCGTCTGGTCCTGTTTGTCCCCTTGTCCTCACTTCCACTTCACAGTGATAGTTTCTGGCTTATTGTTTTCTTTCAAGTCCGTTTTTCCTGATGTTGACTGCTTTGGCGCCTATGCCGAGGTAGTTTCTTGAGTCTTGCGCAGGAAGTTCTTCATGTAGGACTGCTGTTCGGGAAGAAAAGAATCCTGCTTTTGGCTTGGAAGGTCAAAGATACTCTTCTTAGCCTTCCGGCGAGTGCGAACAGAGTGTGCCAGTCGTTGCTGTACCCATTCTATCACACTCTTTGCTTCCGTGCGAGCAAGCTTCATCCCCGCGTCATTGATCTTTCGCCAGATCTCTCGTAGCTTTCCTGCGAGCTCGTCGATGTCGCTGTTGAATTGTTTCTCGTGTTCTGGGTCATCAGATGGCGCGAAAGAACCGTCATCTACTGTGATGTTAAGAAGTAGAATGTTGGCTTGCAGTTCAGTAAAGTCTGTTTTGGGCCCGACGGCAAAGTCATTGTGGTCTAGTCTCTTGATGATACCACGGATGGTTATTATATCATCAGGATGAAAGCGGCCCAAGGCCGGATCATCGAACAAAAATACTACAGCTAGACGTCGTCTCATTTCATGGGCCCTCGTCTTACTGATGGGCAGACATGCTAGAGCATTCGTTCTGACACATTGTGCCTTGACCAAGGTATGCAATAGTGTGCAGGTTTCGAGGCACTAATCAACTGTCAGTGATTGTTTCCTGTACGATTTCAGAGCGCGACTCACGAATGCGTCCCAGCTGGGCTGGGGAATAGCTTCCAGGAGAGTACCAATGGTAATCTCATAGGTCGTCAGGAGATTGATATCGTAGACCAAAAACTTGTCCATCGACATACGCAGCAGCGCCTGTGATGCGTAAACAATAGAGTCTTCGGGCATGTACGGTGACACAGCTGTCAGGAGTGATAGGAAGGAGCTCAGAGGTGACCAGTCGCGTCCTTCATAAGGCTCAGCGCCGGGTTTTGATATATTTAACTCCGAGTCACACTGCCCGAGCTCAGGGGAGGCGCCAAAATGATACATGAGCTCTTCTAGTCGCCGCGGTGTGATACGTGGCTCGATAAGATCTGTGCAATTACTGAGCAGGTTACAGTATTCTTGCCTGACAAGAGATGATTTTTGGGCGCATAGTTCGTTCAAGATCCAATCGAAAAGCTCTTCCGGTAAACCTCCTTGCAGTTGGAGCAGGGTGAGTGGCACACCAGATGCAAGATGCTGTTCGCGAGTTTTGTAATCGCCCTGAGTTAACAACCTCCAGTGACCCTTGTTGAACTTCTTCGGGGCAGGACTGGGGGGAGGTATGGCGTAGTCTTTGGAGAAGAAGCAATACCGAAGTTCCGACTGGCCAGTTTCTGATCTTTTTACTGCTCTCATGACTTTCTGTGCATCTTGAGCTGTGTTGCTCTTGACAATACCCTCCATGACATCACGTGATGTCCCATCTATCGTCATTTGTACATCTGCTTGGTCGTCAAGATTTGATAAAGCTTTTGCTCTCATCGAGCTTGCTGTAATAGCATCATCCTGGCGAGCATCCTTGGCTAACGCTTTGAGGTCGAATTTGTGCTTGGATATTATGGCTAACGGAGAGGTATGAAACTCGACGGCAGTTCTTTTTGCTTTTGGCGTAGCAAATAGGTTACGGACGGGAGACTGAGTCGCCTTTGCTGGTCGCCCTCGTCCGATGATGGTGGATAGATCCTCGAGCGAGTCGTCGGACGAAGATCCGAAGTCATCCTCATCATCTGAGGCTTGAATCACACGATTCGGGGTTGGTGATACTGTCTTCTTCACAGGGGTAGTCGCCTTTTGTTCTGGCGGATATGAAGATGGCGGATCTGGTGTCGAGGAGTTGGTGGACTTGGGTGTTTGAGATCTTGCCATGGGCTTGAAGAAGCTCATGATATTGCCATTTTTGCTACTCTGAGACATGTTGGACCCTGTCTCTTTGATGAAAAAGTGCGACAGCCAATAATTAGACAAGTGTCATAAGTCTTTAACCTGGTCAAGTCATCCGCAGAAGTAGAGTACGATGGAGCTGTCATGCCAACCGCGTTAATTGGTTTGGATTGAGACCGCGTTTTGGTGGTCCCAAAGCTACATACCTAGTAAGAGTGATCATGTGTGGCTAAAGTGGCTGTTAACTTCTTAGCACTGAATAGAGACTCTGAATCTTCCATGTTCGTCAATATCCACATGAATAGAAACATTTGCAGTATGTATCTATTGCATACTAATCCAAATCGCAAGTCTAAAGATAGTTGAGCAATTGACGCCGTATTGTTTACTGATAGACACTCTCACCCTACAGCGACTCGATCATCCCTGACTGTGGCGCAGGCAGCTAAAGAATGGAATGGCCCCTTTTCTCGAAACACGAATTACCAGGAGAATCACCGTCTTGGTTGGTCTTGGTATTGTAGCCGACAGCATTGACCAGGTCTTTATCACGATACCAACGTACCTAATGTTGTTGTTTTTAGCTCAGAGGTTCGTGCCCAAGATACGCGGCGTCCATGGGGTGAACCAAGACCAAACCCATTGAAGCCTCACTGTAGACTAATTAATCTATTGTTGACGCATGCGCGTTTCGTGGTTAAGAAAAAGGGGGTTATGTGTTTTACTGCCAAATCTGCCGAAAAGACCATGAATGGAAGGGAGGATCGTCAGTTCATTCCAGTATCTTATTCCTGGATGGCTGCACAAATCATGGCGCAGTCAGTATCTACAGGTAAAGGCTCGTTAGGTACATCACCAAAATTGGGTTTGAATCCTTGTATTGGTATGCGATCTGTCTTTAATCCCTGAAGAAAGCTTACGTGCGTCCATTGTCATTCCAATCTTGGCTTGTATTGTATGTGGGCCACAGAGAAGCGCGAACTAACGTCGACAAAGTACTGACTAACCTGGCTGCTTGGTTTATTATCAATCAGCGTTAGTGAGCTTGATAATGTTACTGTTTTGACCTTCTTTATTTTCAGTGACGACGCTTTTGTGATGGCATCAAAATACAACACTGATTCATTTGCTATCTAGAGCTCAACTCGGCTGACCAATTTGAGGCTGACAAAGCCCAACTTAACGCTATCCTTCCTATAGAGGGTTGGCTTAATACCTGTACCTCCTCCCTGTCTAACGATGGATCTAACCTAATGAGGTAGCAAGTACAGAGTACAAAGTACGGAGTCATGGATCTCTTTATAGCCTAGGATCCCTAGGAGTACGAAAACAAAAGATCATCGGGACAAAAAATGCTTATTATTGTTGATTGAGAGAATGTTTACAGAGTACGTCGACACGACTATCCCAGTGCCTAGAAGTCGCAAGACTGACGGAGTAGACTTAGAATATATCCTTCTACATGCCCATTCCTTCTAGTATGTTTCATGCTACGGATATTGTGCCATGGGTAGGTCAAAATAGGTTGTTGAACTTGACGATCTAGTTGTCGTGATTTCTGACCACCTACCCACCCCTGATGTCTCGTCATGGACTGGAAATTTGGACCTGCAGAAGGTACGTATGTAGGCTCAAGAGAGGAGACCCCTAACAAGGGTCTTTTGGCGTTGACGAAACAGGGAGCCAAGGGCACTAGAGTTCCCGAGCGGCACTGAACTGTGTATGTACCTGGGTATGCATAAGGATTCAAGATATAAGGGAGAACAATGTATGGATCTTTACTTGTTACTCGTAGGTACCCGTGTACTATGGGAGGAGAATACAGAGGACCTGAGAATTGTGCATTACTGGTATGTGCATACTAAAATGTCTTGAATGTAACGCTGCAAAAGCACAAATGGCTTGCCTTTGTGTTCCCGAAAACTAGACTCTTCTGCAGTACATGCGGAAATAGCAGACTTTTTATAAAGTGCATCATCGTACTTGATCAAGTTCAGTATCGAGTCAGGCTGAATCATGAAACGTCGATATTAGTGCCTTTCCATAACCGACCGAGTGGATCGTAAACCGTCGCCTTCAGAGTTGTGAGTATGTATAGGTATCCGCAGATACCACGGCCTCGCCGCTCCTAGTCGAATGAGAACGGGTCCATCAGAATGAGAATAAGACCAAAAATGAAAGTCCCCGTTGTGATGGGTAGTTTGCATGTCGCATGTTTGTAAGCTCCGTTGACGCATTACGGTATTATCAGACAGCGACCGGCCGAGGCACGAGACTTTTGGTTTCTAATCGCGGGAGAAAATGGATGTGGCGCTTCCCTCGCTCGTAATTAAACCCCGTGAACCCGACGTCACGAAAGCAACTTAGTAGGGACATGTATACAACAATATTGGCGGGATCTACGGAACTCGAGAAGAACCAGAAGCCTTGCATCTAGCGTCGGAGTGAGGAAGGCGCTTGCAAGACCCTAGTATGTAAACACAAGAGCAAGTTGTTAATTGCCGAAAACCTGAGGACGACACTGGCAGACTGGAGATAAAAGTTAAACCAGTATAAAACCAAGGACGCTTTAATGAAGCGGTTGCATAGAGGTACGCAGACTGTACTTTACTGGGTCATGTCGTTTCTCTGAATGAGGCAGTTACGCGAGGATCTGGAAGGAAGCTTGTTGTTACGTTGTATGCAGACCTAGTTACTAGATTAGTAGGTAATAATTAAGCATCCGTTAGTTACATAACCACGAAGATGTGGAGTGTCATTGGTATTCTATTATAGGTACTCTTAGTTGTTCTCGCCAGATCTTAGTCCAAAATAGCCAAGGGCAGATAACCTTGGACAAGAGGACTCAAGAGTAGTCTCAGATCTAACTCATAGCATATCGACAATTAGACGGGACGATGCCGGATCTTGATGCCGCCAAGCGACTGAAACCCAGAAGGATCATCACGCAAGGTTAGAGAGAACGAAAGAGTGGAGGACCCCCAGACCCCGTCTCGAAACATTGTCCCTGAGTGCTAACTGGTGTAATGACGGGCCTTGGTGCTTGGCTTTTGAGGTTAAAATGCCAGTTTTCGTTGCACAACATCCGTCCCCTGATCCTCGCCAGGAGATTTGCACAATCACCACTCAAATGACTATGAATGTAAAATACGACCTACCGCAAAACCGTAGATAGTTGATAACGGCTGGCCGCCAAGGGTTGCTTTTACCGACACGGTAAAAAGACAACGAGACTCATTGAAACTCCACCCTTTCTCTACTTCAAGACGGCGTCAACTAAAAAGACCACACTCTCACGGACTTATCGGAATGGGCTTTCACGATTTGCATCACGCTATCGATATCTTCGGTCATCCGCGGACGAGTGCATTGCCCGTAAGCGGGGTCGATAAACGGAGGCATCGGAGCCAAGATCGTCAATTTCTGCCTCTTGCTCCGAGATTTCCATTTATTGATGTAGGCGACATCCAGGAAGACCAAAATCGCTTATGGCCTTCGTAAAAACAAGCAACACATGCTCAGTGACAATCTTGACGAGCTGCTTGGCAAATTTAGACACGTCCTATTATAGGCTCCCCCTTTGCTAGGGGTATGTTGATGCTTCAAGGGGGGCCAGCAAATGCCAGCCGGAGGCGTGGGCTGCAACAGAGAATAGGTTGATAACAAAACTTTTATAGGACCGAGTTTCCATCCGGTGCTTGGATAACAAGAACTCTTGGACTGATGCGAATATATTGATGAGGTCTTTCAGCTGTGCCAGTCGTTTTCGGCCAACATCGTTCTGGTGGTTACTCACTCAACTACTGTGGTTTTTGTTAGGTACCCCTGGACGACGGGGTTTCATTGTAGGTCCCGTTTTTCCCAATTGGATTGGAAGAGATGCGATGCACACTCGAGTTAGCGTCGGGGATCTGTAGCGCCCGCCAATGCCGCAACAGACATCCGAGGGAGGCTCCTATTAGGTTCCCAGGGCTGAGGTTTGTACTGGCGTCACGTTGAATAATGATTGCATCAAACTGAAGACAGTCAAGAGAAGGAGGGAGGACGGGATAGAAAGAGTTAAGCCCGTGGCGCCAGCGTTAGCGGACGCGACCGATGAGTTCGGACACCGTTGAGGACAGAACTTATTGTATCGGGCTGTCTAGTAGCCCGGTAAGGACTCTTGCAAATTCCCTACAGAAGGTACTTACCTCTGTGCTGTGAGTAATACAACTGCGCCCAGGTAGGAAATTGATTTCCAGACCAACCTGATGGATCATGCCCAGTCGTATTTGTTACACATGACTGATGAATACTATGTTGGATAAACGATCAATCGGACTGAACAGTATAGAATTGGATTGGATGAATTGGAGCTTAGCAACACTGCCTTAGTAGGGCTATACCATCCTTTTGACCTGTAAAGCAGTAAAGTGAGGTACAGTAAGCATGAGATGAGTGCGAGACAGCCCAGCATATCGTGAAGCACTAGCCATTTGTACCTACCTAGGTAGGTACTAAGGTACTAAGGTAGGTACTATGCAGGCGGGGAGCATAAGGTAAAGCAGGACAAGATGACAGGGTACTTAAGGGGTACATTCTGGACAGAGCAGATGAGCGCGTCGGATGGGTCGGGAGTACGACTCTCACGCACACACACCCACCGCGCCCCACGCCCCCCGACACCCTCTCTCCACTGCCCATTTCCCCTTCAGCAACGCTCCCCAGCGAGTCCCAGTGCTTGTCTCGAGCGGGTACCACTCAGAATTGTCCTCTTTCTTTGCCAGTCCGAGTGCAAGAGTCTCAGACTTTTTGGCGGTTTGCTCACTCTGACTGGCGGACAGGGTGCGGTCTCCTCCAAAAAGTCCACCGTATCTTTTTTCCCTTTCTCAGGTTGCCTTGCTAGCTTGCCTTGCCTTGCCTCGCCGCCCCGTTCTTTCCATGGAGCGAGCCCCATTTGATCCTAACATTGCTTACACAATTCCCCTTGTACCATACTTCCGAGCCAGCCATCCAGACCAGACTTCTCACATCTCGTCACCATCAAACTTACCTTTACTCTCTCCACGTTCCCGCTTCACTCGCTTTCTTGCATCGTCTTGACGACTTCTCAACGGCCCTGGCGACGTCGTTAATTTCCAAAATAACCATCCCGTCGACTCCATTAATAATCTTCTAACGAGCAGCTGGTGTTGCTTCAATTGCACCTGCTCTATTCTCTTCGACACCGCACTGCACCGTAACGTGCCATATAATATTGATCGTGCCGAATTTCATCATCCGTATCCCGCCTCGACAGATTTAGCCCTACTCATTTCTACCAACCTGGCTGGCATCGAGGGGCCGATCGGGCGCTCGCCCGCGACTTCACCATGACCACAACAACAGCTGACGGTCATCTTGCTCCCGACGATTCTCAGCATTTGAGCGCTACTCAAAGATCGCGTTGGGCTACCCAAAGGAAAAGTGTTAACAGTAGCAACAATAAGCGCAACTCTCTTCTTGAACGAATGGGACACAAGAAGACAGGCTCCAACGAAAAGAACCCCCCTTCTGATGGATCCGACCCTGCCGGTGATGATGGACAACCACCGGAAGCGAATCCCAACAATGAGGATGATGCTGAGGAAGAAGAGGAGCACGAAAACCGGACCTTGTACTTCAACCAACCCCTACCAGCTGGACTTCTAGATGAGAATGGCGCCCCGAGCCAAACATTCACGAGAAATAAGATCCGAACAGCCAAATACACCCCTATATCGTTCGTTCCGAAGAACTTGTGGTTCCAGTTCCATAACGTTGCAAACATTTTTTTCTTGTTCTTGGTTATTCTGGTCGTAAGTTTACTATCTCTTTTGATGTTCTTGTGGCTTTGTGAATAACCTTTAACCGTTTGATATAGATTTTCCCAATCTTTGGCGGAGTTAACCCAGGTCTCAATGCTGTGCCTTTGATTTTTATTATTGCGGTTACAGCTATTAAGGATGCCATCGAAGATTACCGACGAACTGTTCTCGACATTGAGCTGAACAATGCTCCTGTGCACCGACTCCGAAACTGGAACAATGTCAACGTTTTGGAGGGCGACGTGTCTGCTTGGCGCCAGTTCAAGAAGGCAAACTCCAAATTCTTCGGTGCCATGTGGCGTGCTTGTCAGTCTGTCTGGTCCAAAAAGGCGAAGGAAGAAAGGGCAAAGCGCAAGGCGGCACCAACTGATAATGATGCCCCCCGACCATCGGTTGAGACGCAACGAACTAGACAGTCTATGCGTCAGTCTATCGCATCACCCTTCTCTGGACGAGAGTCCTTCATGTCGGCTCGAGAGGACATTCAGATGACCCCTGTTCCATCGCCGTCACCCCAGGCAACACCACACGCCCACTTTGAGATGCCAGATGAGCAAGATGCGAAGCGCGCTGCTGCTCTGATGCAGATGAAATCAGACGTTATCAACTATCATCACCCCGCCTCTGGAGCTCGTTTCCAGAAGGATACTTGGAAAAGTCTCAATGTCGGCGATTTTGTCCGCATCTACAACGACGAAGAACTGCCCGCTGATGTCATTATTTTATCTACTTCCGATCCTGACGGAGCTTGTTACGTTGAAACGAAAAACTTGGACGGCGAAACCAATCTCAAGGTTCGCCAGGCTGTGCGTTGCGGTCGATCTCTCAAGCATGCCAGAGACTGTGAGCGCGCTGAGTTCATAGTCGAGAGCGAGGGTCCCCAGCCTAATCTTTACAAGTATAATGGTGCCATCAAATGGAAACAATCCGTGCCTGGTTACTTGGACGACGAACCCGAGGACATGACCGAACCTATCACTATCGATAATCTCCTACTGCGTGGCTGCAACCTCCGAAACACTGAATGGATTGTTGGTGTGGTCATTTATACAGGACACGACACAAAGATCATGATGAATGCCGGTATAACTCCTAGTAAGCGCGCCCGTATCGCTAGGGAGATGAACTTCAATGTTGTTTGCAATTTCGGCATTTTGCTCATAATGTGTTTGCTCGCTGCCATTATCAACGGTGTTGCTTGGGCGAAGACCGATGCTTCCCTCCATTTCTTTGACTTCGGTTCCATAGGCGGAAAACCAGCCATGAGCGGTTTCATCACATTTTGGGCCGCTATTATTCTGTTCCAGAACTTGGTACCCATTTCGCTCTACATCACACTAGAAATCGTCCGTACGTTGCAGGCTGTTTTCATTTATAACGACGTGGAAATGTACTACGAACCCATCGATCAACCATGTATTCCGAAGTCCTGGAACATCTCGGATGACGTTGGCCAAATCGAATACATTTTCTCCGACAAGACTGGCACCCTAACACAGAACGTCATGGAGTTCAAGAAAGCGACGATCAACGGACAGCCATACGGCGAGGCTTACACTGAAGCTCAAGCTGGAATGCAAAAGCGACTCGGCATTGATGTCGAGAAGGAAGGTGAACGAGTTCGTGCTGAGATTGCTGATGCCAAGGTTCGTGCGTTGGCTGGTCTGCGTAATATTCACGATAACCCGTTCCTACATGACGATGCTTTAACTTTCATTGCCCCTGATTTTGTATCCGATCTGGCTGGCGACTCAGGCCCTGAGCAGAAGGACGCCAATGAGTTTTTTATGCTTGCCCTGGCTCTTTGCCATACCGTAATGGCCGAAAAGGAGGACGGCGACTCTCCAAAGATGATCTTCAAGGCGCAATCTCCCGACGAAGAAGCTTTGGTCGCCACTGCTCGCGATATGGGCTTTACCGTCTTGGGAAGCTCAGGTGAAGGCATCAACCTCAACGTCATGGGCGAGGACCGTCATTATCAGATTTTGAACACCATTGAATTTAATTCTAGCCGAAAGCGAATGAGCTCGATTGTAAGGATGCCGGATGGTCGAATTATCCTCTTCTGCAAGGGAGCCGACAGTATCATTTATTCTCGCCTCAAGCGTGGGGAGCAGAAAGAGCTCAGACAGACCACCGCGGAACACCTTGAGATGTTTGCTCGTGAAGGTCTTCGAACACTCTGCATCGCCTGGAAGGAAGTTACAGAGCAAGACTACCGAGTTTGGAAGAAGGAGCATGACGCAGCCGCCTCCGCATTGGAGGAACGAGAAGAGAAGCTGGAAACCGTGGCTGAGCTGATCGAACAAGATCTTTACCTCGTTGGTGGCACAGCTATCGAAGATCGCCTGCAGGATGGAGTCCCCGACACAATCGCTCTCCTGGGTAACGCTGGTATCAAGCTTTGGGTTCTTACCGGTGACAAGGTTGAGACTGCTATCAACATCGGTTTCTCATGCAATCTTCTCAACAACGACATGGAGTTAATTCATCTGAAGGTGAACGAGGACGAGTCTGGTGAGATTACCGATGATGCCTTCTTTGAAATGGCAGAAAGGCTTCTCGACGACAATCTTCAAATCTTTGGTATTACCGGTAGCGACCACGACCTCGCTCTCGCTAAGAAGAATCACGAACCACCGGCACCAACACATGGACTGGTCATTGATGGTTTTACTCTCCGATGGGTCCTTAATGACCGCTTGAAACAGAAATTCCTTCTACTCTGCAAGCAGTGCAAATCAGTCCTGTGTTGCCGTGTCAGTCCCGCCCAAAAGGCTGCTGTGGTAGCCATGGTCAAGAACGGTCTCGACGTCATGACTCTCTCCATTGGTGACGGTGCCAACGATGTCGCCATGATTCAGGAGGCCGACGTTGGTGTCGGTATTGCTGGTGTTGAAGGTCGTCAGGCTGCCATGTCTTCTGATTACGCGATTGCTCAGTTCCGGTTCCTATCGAGACTGGTGCTTGTACATGGTCGATGGTCCTATCGCCGTCTTGCTGAAAGTATAAGCAACTTCTTTTACAAGAACATGGTATGGACTTTCTCCATCTTTTGGTATGAGATTTATTGTGATATGGATATGACCTATTTGTTCGACTACACATACATTCTCATGTTCAACTTGTTCTTCACATCGATTCCTGTCGCTATCATGGGTGTCCTGGATCAGGACGTGTCTGACAAGGTATCTCTTGCTGTCCCTCAGCTCTACCGACGTGGTATTGAGCGACTGGAGTGGACCCAGCTCAAATTCTGGTAAGTAACGCTCATGTAATATTACTGTACTGCTTCGTACTAACATGATCAAGGCTCTACATGATCGATGGCGTCTACCAGTCTATTATGGTCTTTTTCATTCCTTACTTGCTGTTCATGCCTGGTACCTTCTTGACTATGAATGGTCTTGGTCTAGAGGATCGCCTTCGATTTGGTGCCTACGTCGCCCACCCTGCCGTTATTACTATCAATATGTACATCTTGATCAATACCTATCGCTGGGATTGGCTCATGGTACTTATTGTTGTCATCTCGGACCTGTCTATCTTCTTCTGGACTGGGGTTTACACCTGTTTCACTTCTTCGGTTTACTTCTACGGTACTGCCGCTCAAGTTTATGGAGAGGCAACCTTCTGGGCGTGTTTCTTTCTGGTGCCTGTCATTTGCCTCTTCCCTCGCTTTGCCATCAAGGCTCTGCAGAAGGTTTACTGGCCTTATGATGTCGATATCATCCGTGAGCAGGAGAGGATGGGCCAGTTCGCCCACCTTTACCAAACAGACGACACAAGTGACCCACCTACTGCTGACACTAAAAGTGACAAGTCAAAGTCTTCCAAGAGCTCCAGGAAGTCTAAGAAGATGCCGAAGCACGTTGCCTATGGTAGTGTTGATGAGGACCTGCGACCCATTTACCCCCCTTCAACAGCGACGAGAACGACAACGTATAATCAGCACAGTCAGAATGGTAGCGACTCAACTAATTATACGGCGCACCGTATTTCGCTAGATGTACCCATGCAAGCTCGCCCTTCGATTGACCGTGCCCGACCTTCGTACGATCGAATGAGGGCCTCGATGGACCGTGTCAGACCTAGCTTCGAGGCTAGCAATGACTTCACATCAGCAGCGCGGCTATCACGAATCGAGTCGAGTCAATCACAGGCAGGACGCTTCCATCCTCGCCTCAGAGGGCTTTCACTGACCAAGAGTGCCAACATATAAGAGATGGATGATGATTCACACAACTACTTGGTCCTTCCTGTATACTCTTCAACCATGGCTGATGACACGGATCTGCTTTTCAGTTTCTGAGCTTTGTTTCTCTTCGCCTTTTATTGCTTTTGATATCCCAGGCCTTTACGGGGCCAGTGATGCACGTACGATCTGCATGAGCGATCTGTCAGCTGCTCCCCCCGGTCTTTGTCCGTTTGTTCATGCGCCGAAGCACGCAACGAAGGCAACGAGGTCGAAATTAGTTCTTTTTTCTTGATCCTCCCACGCTTTACGCTGGGAGGTTTGCTTTACATACGCAGGGCGTTATAAAGGGGAAACGCAAAAGGAGGGTTTTGCTTTTTTTGTATGAACTGTTTTATGGTGGCTTTCAGTACTATCACTTTTAGTCTTATTTCCTCCGCCGAAGATTTTCTTACCACCCTTTTCCTTTTCTTTTTGGCATCTTTAGAGCTGGAGAGCAGCGAAACCATTCCCTGACGAAGATTATTTCATTATTGCGGGGAAGGAGTTGAGAAGGGAGAAGAAAGCGAGCGAAGGAGGAGAGGGAACGATTCAAATCGAGAAGCGAAAGAGAGGGAGACGGATGACGTTCCGAGACAGACAGTAAATAAGCAGCGGTTATATAATCAGGTTTTCCGTTGTTTTGGAAACCAGACATGAAAATCAATAAGACGATATGCAATTCAATTACTAGACTAGAATATCGGGTGCGGTGACATGAAGTGACTGTTAATGGTTCAATTTGAAATATGAGTAGCGGCGAGTACGAATACGCTATATCGGTCAAGGCTTGGCAGGAACGGGTTCCACAAAGTCCCTGGAGCTAGATATGGTACGGGCAATTAAAGGTGACTTCACTCCCACTTTAATAAATGACACTCGCGTGGGTTCCAGTTGTGGCATGATATAAAGAAGACGCCCAATTTCTACTATTTGGGGCTTTCCTACATTTGTAAACAAAACTGATCGTGCTTGAACATACAATGGAGGATCAAGAGCCTCTGCTTCTCGCCATTTGGCGGCGATGCAGTGAAACGGCAGCTGAGTACAACATCTCGTACGTTTAATCTATTCAGCCATTGAACACGTCTAAGCTAACACACTCCTCAAAGACAATCCACACTTTCCGCCGCTGCAACAGTTGTCGCTATTATCGCGGCTACTTTCATCCTCCGCGTCACCAACGCCATTGCTGTAGCGTCCGTCTCAGCAGCTACAAGCCGCCCTCGAAAGTACACCGTTCCTTCGCCCAAGGTCCCCGAGCCGCACACCACTGTCGATGTCACCTCTGTCAAGGTCTCCGGTAGCTCAGCTGTCCAATGTTATGCCCCAGCAACCGGTCAGTTCCTAGGAAACATCAACCCTTCTACACCTGCCGCCATCGACCGCGCCGTTTCTGCTGCTGCCGCCGCGCAGAAGACATGGGCCGAGACTACATTCGACCAGCGCCGTGCTGTGCTGCGCTCGCTGCTACAGCACGTCCTCGATAATGCTGAGGAGATTGTCAAGATTGCTTGCCTCGACAGTGGAAAAACCATGGTGGACGCCCAGCTGGGGGAGATTCTTGTTACAGCCGAGAAGCTCAAGTGGACGTTATCCCACGGAGAACAGGCATTGCGCCCCTCGCGCCGTCCTACCAACTTTCTCATGATGTACAAGCGCAATACAGTTCACTATGAGCCCCTCGGTGTCGTTGCTGCCCTGGTCAGCTGGAACTACCCTTTCCACAACTTCATTGGTCCCGTAATCAGCGCTCTCTTTTCTGGTAACGGCATTCTTGTCAAGGTTTCTGAGCAAACGGCTTGGTCTAGCAAGTACTTTACAAACATTGCTCGTGGCGCCCTCATCGCTCATGGGCACGATCCTCAGCTTGTCCAGACCATTGTGTGTTGGCCCCAGGCAGCTGGCCATCTTACTTCCCATCCTGGTATCAGCCACATCACATTCATCGGATCGCAATCTGTTGCCCATCATGTTGCCGCAAGCGCAGCAAAAAGTCTTACTCCCGTTGTTGCTGAACTCGGTGGCAAGGACCCTTTTATTGTTCTGGACTCTGCTTCTGGTGATCTCAAGCGCATCGCTGAAGTCATTCTTCGCGGAACCTTCCAAGCTGCTGGCCAGAACTGTATTGGTATTGAGCGAGTCATTGCCCCTAGCGTTATCCACGACAAACTTGTCGAAATGCTTGCTCCCCGTGTCAACGCTCTGCGACTAGGTCCCGATGCTGATGTTGGCGCTATGATATCTGATGCCTCCTTTGACCGTCTCGAGGAACTCATTTCCGAAGCTGTTTCACAAGGCGCCCGTCTCCTTGCTGGCGGCAAGCGCTACAATCATCCTGAATACCACAGCGGTCACTACTTCCAGCCAACCTTCCTCGCAGACGTTACCCCTGACATGCGCATTGCACAAAACGAGTGCTTTGCCCCTGTCCTCACGCTTCTTCGTGCAAAGTCATCCTCTCCTGAAGATATCCTTTCTATTGCCAACGCACCTAACTTTGGCCTTGGTGCTTCCGTCCATGGTTCTGAGCGTGACCCCAACGTGCAGCCTATCGTCAAGGGACTTCGCGCCGGTATGGTTGCCGTTAACGACTTTGCCGTTTACTATGCTGTCCAGCTTCCCTTCGGTGGTGTCGGTGGTTCTGGTTATGGTCGTTTCGCAGGTGAGGAAGGCCTGCGGGGACTTTGCAATGCGAAGGCTGTCTGTGAGGACCGCTTTGGCTGGCTGGGCATTCGTACTAGCATCCCACCTCCTGTACAGTATCCTGTCAAAAGCCAGCCTGACAGCTGGAAGTTTACTCAAGGCGTTGTCGAGCTGGGCTATGGAGCCCCTATCAGGAAACTCCAAGGTCTTGGCAAGATTCTCCAGAACATGTAGGCTAGAGGGTTACAGCAAGCACTGGCGACGAGGTAGAAAACACGGGCACAAGTCTGCAACGTCAGATCACTCAAGTTTCGGACAAAACTTTGTTTGGTCACGGTTTGAATAAATCAGATGATAAATAATCTCACGACTGATGAGCAGAACTAAATAATAAAGAATACACACCTTCAAACAAGTGGGTGGCTACGGCATCACGAGTTCACAAGCAGTGGATTTAATTCATTGAGTGCAAATCTGTCATTCGTTGAGATGCTATCTATCTACTAATCTAGGAGCTCCCAGACGGTCAGATCATCCTTGTATCTCAGTAATGTCCTTTGCGTACAGCCAACTCTAAGCTGCAATTCCTTTCACCTGAAAGTCTCATGGTCAAAAAGACCTGACAAGCCACTAGTAGATCCCTACCTGTGCTGTTGTGGAACTCGAAGATTTACCAAGCATCGGCGGCAACGGGGGCAGGGGCAGCAGAGTCATTCCAGCCGCCGGCCTGAGGTTTGTCGTCAGAAGGGCCCCAAGCATCACCACCAGCATTGCCGCTGTCGCCACCACCTCCTCCCCAGGCATCACCCGCACCGACATCGGCGCCATCGCCATCACCATCACCGCCTCCCCAGCCATCGCCGCCAGCATCGCCAGCACCAGCATAGTCGTTCGGGTCGAAATCCGAATCAGCCTCGAACTTGAGGTTGGCGCGGGCTTCGCCTTCAGGAACGTACTGCTGCAAGAACTCGGGAATTTCCTGGTCAGTCTCCAGCAAGGTGCGAGTGAGGACGCTGCCAATGGGTTCATCTCGCTCGGAAAAGAAGGACGTAGCTACGCCTCGATGTCCGATACGACCAGTTCGACCTGTTCAGGTTAGTAATTGAATATGAGTTAGGAATGTGATCATACCGATGCGGTGAGTGTATTCCTCGATACCGCCATACTCAAGAGAAGGCAGGTCATAGTTGATGACATGCATGACGTTCTGGACGTCGATGCCACGCGCAGTGACTCCAGTGGCAATGAGGATGGGTGCGTTACCCGATCGGAAAGAACGCATAGCGGCTTCGCGCTCCTGCTGGGTACGGTCGCTGTGCATGGAAGTGACCGGCAGATGCATGTTGAAAAGGAAATCATCGAGGTTGTCGGCGGCCTGACGGCTGTTCACGAAAATGATGGTGCGAATACCATGCATTTCCTCAAGCAAGCCGACCAAAAGCTCTCGCTTCTCGTGAGACTCCGCCTGCAGAACAATCTGCTTGATGTTGGCAGTAGTGCTCCCAGCACGACCAACGCGGAAGCGGACATGAGAAGCAGCCAGGTAGTTCTTGGCAAGATCACGGGCAGCCTTCGGGAAGGTAGCCGAAAACAAGCTGAACTTTACGTTTCCCTCATCCTGCTCTGTGAGTTGGTTAGCCACGAGCTGATCACTTGTGCGTTAAACTTACCGCCACCAGAAAGGATGGGATTGAGCTCTTCGGCCCAATCATCGTTCAACAGTTCGTCGGCTTCGTCAATTACGATATGACGCAGACGACGGAGGGTCAGGTGTCGGGGCCGCTGAATGAAATCAACAAGACGTCCAGGGGTTCCGACAAGAATGTCACAGCCCATGTTAAGCAAAGCAATCTGCTCAGAGATAGGCACACCGCCATATACGACACCGGGTCGTAGCATGGTGCGATAGCAGAGCTTTCGTGCTTCGTTGAAGATCTGAAGAGCAAGCTCTCGAGTAGGAACGACTATCAACACGAGAGGCTCGGCGGTCACGTCGTCAACACCAGGACGGTAAGTGAGAGGGTTTGGGCGAAAGGCAGCCAGCTTCTTAGCCTTGCCCATGAGCTTGCTCAGGATGGGGATCAGGTAAGCGGCTGTCTTGCCAGATCCTGGGACAGGGTCAGCAATATTTGACACATGCAAAAGATATGCATACCTGTCTGAGCGATTCCGATAACGTCATGGCCAGTGAGGATCGATGGGATGGTAAACTTCTGGATGGGAGTGGGGTTGTCATACCCGCAGAGCTTGATGTTCTCCAACATCGCGGGATGAATGCCACCTTTTGCGAAGCTGGCAATGGGGTCGATCTTGGTTGGCCCTTCTTGCTGGACCTCGATACTGTCGATTCTGTAAAATAATTAGTTCGTTCAAGGAAAAATGAGACGCAACTACTTACCGAGAGAAATCAAGCCCCGTTCGTTCGTGACGAGTGTCAGGCTCGCCGAAAAGTTCGAGTTCAAGTTCGGGGCATGGGGGGCCGACATCGCCATACTCGTCCTGCCAGGCGTAGGCGCGGGCGTTGCAGCCCCAAGCCTGGGTATCATTACCAGCGGCCAAAGCCGTGTAGTCGAATGCCTGGGGCTCAGTCCAGCGACCACGCGAAGCATCGTAGCCCTGAGGAGGCTCGGGCTGGGCATCGCCATTCTGGGCCTGGGTGTTCTGCTCAGTGATGGGGAGAGCGTTAGCCTCCTGAGTGGCAGGAAGCGCATTGGACATGTCGCCAGTTCCCCAGGGGTCCGACATCGTGTCCGAGACTATGGTGTGGTGGTTAGATTGACTGCTCGGATGGTATCGGGATAAATGAATCAAGAGTGGTTGAAGGGTATGGAGAAGACTTACTTCAAAGATGAGTGTCGGCAAAAATAGACGAGTTGAAGAAGGCCTTTGCGAGATGGAGATAAAGACGATGCACTGCAAGAGCAAATGTCAATATGCCTTCCACCACGAAGTCATAGACAGAACACAAAGAGGTGAGATGGCAAGCGAATCTGGACTGGAAAACGAACGGGTTGCACGGATGCACAGGGAAAAACAAACTGGGAGAAGGAAGGCGGGCGAAAAGAAACGTACCTGATGAAAGCTTCTTGAGAAGACAGTTGGTGTATCTTCAAGCTTCTACCTTTTGGCTAAAGTAGAAGGACGAAAGAAGGAAAGATCTCTGACTCGGCTCAAAGGAAGCGAGTTGAGGCAGAGTGAAGATGGAAAGCAGAGTAGAGATCGAAGTGTGGGTGGAGGGAAGGGAGAGAAGGAGGAAAGAGGAAGCCCGCAGCGGAGGGGGAGTATTTATAGTGTTGCCTAGCGACGCGCTGTGATGGAAGGCAATGATTCACTGCAGAGGAGGAGAAAAAATAAAACAGAGGAGGGGATATGGGAAAGGGATACAGAGGACTAATGTTTGCCAGTCGAGGCAGGTGCCCGTGCTGCGTTTGCAGATATCTGCCAGCCGGCAGCCAGCTGCAGAGAGAATAATTGGAGACAAGTGCACCTTAGCACGAGGTAGCCACCCGAGAAATCTCGGACTCGATTTACTAAAGTAAGAGAATTCAATGGCTTATCATTCAACGGGAGTGCCTAGAGTCCAAAATGGGGAAAACGATGTGATTGTTGTTACAAGTTAGGGGGAAACAATCGGGAGCGACACTGCAACAAGCAAGAAAATCCCTATTCTGGAATAACTTATTTCAGACATGCCAATAACCATACGCCTGCATCGTATATTGCCTACCTGCGGTACTTATCGTTCTCATTGACCCTGGCTGTATGAGACTATGAGCCACAAATCTTGCCAAGCTTAGATCGGGGGCAGGTTGCCTGCTTCTGGCTTAACGATATCACAATCGATGTATTCTCAGCTCAATACTGTAGACTTGGTTTCCCAAAGATGTTGAACTCGAGCGACAGACTCTGGGGTGAGACAATATGCATGAGACGCATCGCATCCAAACATAATCCAAACATAAAGCGTCATTCTAGCAAACCGTAAGCATGGCATAGACTTTTGAATGTATCTAAGCGAGTGTGTATCATTAGGGATCTATAAAAACCTTTCACCAAAGGCTCAGGAGATCCTGGGTATCCATTGCTGTTGAACTCTCATATTCGCCCATTCCGTTCTGGAGCACTTGGTCGAGGCCAGCCGCCGCTCGGCCTGTAGCACCGCCTTCTTTCTTCGCTTGGTCCGCGCCCTTCAATACTGCCTCTAAAAACCTTCGCTCAAAAATTCGTTGTCTCGCGTCTCGGCTAGGGTACATTTCCCCTTCTTCGTCTCGTCTCGTGCCGTATAGGTTGAGATATTCGAAAGCATTCGAATCCTGGGGTATTCGGTACAAGTTGTCCCATATCTCCGACTCATCTTCTGGAATCTCAGCTTCCGGTTGAAGGCCGGCTTCCAGAAACCGTGATAGTGTGGCGATCTGGCGGGCATATGTTGCAGCACCCTTGGCGCTGAGTCCAGATTTTGTGCCAGAAGACCATCCGGCTTTTGGGGTTTTCAGTGCCCATCCCATCATGGCACAGAAACTGCTCAAGGTCTTGACCCAACCACCAGGGCATACAACCAAGTCATTCTCCGCCACATCCAGAAGCCATTCCATCATGCCCAGTGAGTCGTTGCTAATATCTGCCGATAGATGAGTCATGCCTGCCCGGACGAACATGATGGCTTGCTCAACACTGTGCCTGACCTCGTCAGATGGAAGCTCTCTAAAAAGCTTGAGAAGTTGACTTCGGACTGGTGTCGAGCTATCTGAGATTAAAGGGAGCAACTTGACAAGCACCGCATGTGTTCCTACAGGGTTGATAGGAGGTTCTGAAGAGAGTTGAGAGGTGAGATACGCCAATGCTTCCCTCCTTTGTTTGTCAGATTTTGAAGAAGATGCGAGTGATAGATTGTGCTTGAATTGTTGAACGACATCGGGGGCAACTGCTGACAGTGATTGATGCCCCATTACAATCGCTACCACTTGTTAGTAATTGAAAGATGCTGAGCTATGTGACTTTTCATCTACCTCTGGACTTGAAACTCGTGTCTGTGAAGTTGGAGGCTTTTGCCTTATCCTTTCCAACCTTGAACTTCGGTTTCTACATCATAATTGTTAATCCATGTTTCTGCAAGACAGTGGCAGTCGATACATACTTGGAAGTCCTTCTGCTTCTCACGCTTTTTCTTGTTGCTGGAGCCCATGTTGTCGGTTTATTTGCTATGAAAAACAGCAATAGTAGGTGTAGATTCAATGATGATAGGCGATTACGATCGTAACACTGAGATGCCGCTGGTGCTTTGAGATTTAGATTCTTCGATCACCGCTGATAAGATCTACTTTCCTTAATGGGGTTCTCAAAATTTTGGCGGTGTCTAGTGGCAGAATATGCGTCCTGCCAGCCTGCCCCGCGACCTCCCTGTCCTCTATCTAACCACGCCGGGAGCTGATAAGCCAGGTCTACCAAAGCAACACTCAACACCACATTTAGAATGTCTGATACGACAATGGTATGCTGCATCACTAATTGACGTGAAATTTTACCTGGCTTACAAGATTTTAGGTCAACGGGCACGATGCCCTCGAGGAGAAGCTCGGTCGCTTGTCGAAGAAGCCTGGTGTGAAAGCTAGCATTGTCCTTGACCGCGCTACAGGTGCGATCCTCAAAACAAGCGGACAAGTCGACGCCTTGCAGACCTCCAAGTCTCGGACTACATCTACGGCGACAACGTTCTCCAATGAAACCCCTGCGCTAGAAGAAAACGAAACCCAAGGAGTCGAGCAGTTCGCAGCGATCGTCTGGAATTATGTGAATAGCTCCGGAAATTTAGTCCAGGAATTGGATGGTGAGGTGAGAACAGTATTCGGCATTATGAAAGTTCACTGCTGATACTTGACAGGATGAGGTGAAGCTTCT
The DNA here is from genome assembly GCF_050947815.1 of Fusarium sambucinum. Taxonomy (NCBI): domain Eukaryota; kingdom Fungi; phylum Ascomycota; class Sordariomycetes; order Hypocreales; family Nectriaceae; genus Fusarium; species Fusarium sambucinum. Next base: position 7,292,977 of record NC_139293.1, on the reverse strand, counting down.
AAGGTTGCGGACAAGGAAACAGGAATTGGTCATTGTGCCAGATCCCAAGTATCTGCTTGTCGTTGTGCATGACACGCCGCCAGCTTGAGCTTCGAAACATTCTTGTCTGAGTCTAATAATGCTTCAGCGGACTAGAGCCAATCGCTTGTTGGCTACTGCTAAAGGGTTGGGAAGAGATTCCTTGAATCAAAGAACATGTTTGCTTCATCGGCTATCTATCCCCGTGCGACAGACCACAAAACAGAAGATACCCAATACTCAATGTTGGCCTATGTTGCGTGTAGTCATGGGCCTGAGAGGTAGTGCAAGAGATCTTCACCATGACTTTCTTAGGTTGGTGGTGCATGCATTACTGTACCTCAAAGGAGGAAACAGCATTGGCAATTGAGCTGGACTTTGCGCCCTTGCAACCATTCCACTTCCCGATTTCATATTACCTTGCATCCGTTGTTCCGGGAGCTATCGTGGTGCGCGCGCAATCTTACTGAGGCGGCAGGCACAATAGAGGCGGCGAAAACAACGCTGCTGCAAGTTGCCGCGTGTTGCGAGGGATTAAATGGGCTGAGCAAGTATTATAACACAGCTAGGTTGTACCCCTTGTTTCGCAATAACAGTTTACTACGACGAAAAATGGTGGTGGCAGAAGTGGAAACGCTAAAGCAATCGTTAGCAAAGAGCACGGAAGGGTTTGATGGTGGTTAGGACAATCGAGGATCGCACTTAGATATCGGCAACCAACATAATTGAACAGCAAATTCCACTCCGCACTTGTAACGGATCAAGTTACGAACGTGAGCTTCATCAGTTACAAGCGGAGTCGGTCTACGTACCAACAAGTCTATATGTGATAATCATATGTACGCACGTACCTTGTGCGCACGTATACGAATTTGTAGAGCGGGAAACCTTGTTCTTTACTACCTACCTAGGTGCCTATCGCCTATCAAGTTGCAATCTACGTTGAAAGAAGGTTGCCACTATTGCAGGGCTGATACACGGTAAACAAGTTAAATGTTGAAAACGTTAATGCTAATGGTGTAATGTGCCAGGCGCAAATAATTGCCGATTTAGCAACGCAATAGCCTTTATTGCACTATCCTCGATAATAGCATTTTGAACCCAGCTGATCAATATTGAATAATTGCTGCAAGATGCCTTGGCACGAATCGCAATTCTCCCTGGATCGCTTCTGGCAACGGCGGTTTCGAAACACGTCGGCGGACCGGCCTCCACTTTGACATCTTCATTTCCACAAGGAAGAGGCCCACAAACTCACTCGCCTCAGGGTATCAGGAAAAGTTAACCGCTGGAAGTATAAGAGACGTAATTAGCGAGTCAGCTTATGCCATCTAGATCGGACCTTTAGGCTGTTTATTTTTGTGCCCCAAAGATTAAATGTCAGCTGTTCTGCACCCAGTCACTCACAGGCTTCCTCCAACACGAGAAGTGAGCCTGTTTGTCAATACGTACGCTTGTACATCCGGACGGCCACAGATGACGCTGGCATCATTGTTAGATAGTTCAACTTCACTAGCAAGGATCAAGCATTGAGCTCGCGGGTGCCGGGATCCTCGAAACCCGTTTTTGCTCGGGGGCATCATGCAACATAGTAATGTACGGCCTGTTGCAAGACTGAAGTATAATATGCACCCAGGCCATAGGCCAGTTCATGGACAATATATCGACCTTACTGCTGGATCTGCTCCCGTGTTCTCGCCCACATCAACGGCGAATCGATACAAATAGCAGACTACTTCCGTTTTATCCACATCAAGGTGTAACGGCCCACGATCCTCCCGGTCCTAGGCCCACACTCCGGATTGTACTCGCCTAGTAATTATATCCGTCGCGCGTGGAGACCGAGTTATTGTTGCACGAACAAGAGAGAAGTGAAAGAGGGGCATTTACCTGTTACCGAAGACCTGAGACAACCGTTGAAGATACCCAGAAAAAGCATTGTGCTTTCTTGCATACGTACGTGGACCAACCGGTGAAGAAGCATACTTGAGTAGAAAAACAGATACGATGCCAACTATGACTCTGACCAACACTTTGCTGTGTTGTCTCTCAAAGATCAAGACCCCCATCTATCTCCGGATTTCAGCTGACAAATTGTGAATGTTGAAGCACAATTGTTGTTCAACTTTGGAACGAATACCGTGACTGACGGTGGTGACGTTTTTTTTTATAGGAAAACACGGAACTTGGTTTGGTTGAGCAGAGAGTTTGGATTTTGGCTCATCTCTCTATCCAAAGTTGCCTTGATGTGACTGCAGTCGCCAAACCCCAGCCTTACCTGCTCGTCGAGACCAAACCGACCCTTCGACGGCGGATGCCCACAGTGCGTCGAGTTTGTTGCGCAAAAAAGGCCGAAGACCAATCCTACACAACATGCCACTGACCAAAACAAGGCCGTCGCGGCCTTCTGCCACGAGCAGCTTCAGCGATGCAAACAGATCGGGAGAAACAGAAGACAAACCCAGATTGGGGCTGAATGATGATCATGAGAACACGCCTAGGAGAAAGCGCCAGCATGGACGGCAATGGTCTCACGCATCTTGGAGAAGCACGAGTGTCATACCAATCAAATATCATGCCGAGATCCAGAACGAGAACCAGAACAACGACAACGAAGCCATTGAAGAGTTTGGTACTGTAAATACAGTTCCATCTGCATCGACCGGGGGTCGCTTCAAGCGTCCGGATTTTGTACTTCAAGGTTTAATCACTCGAGCCAAAAATCGTGTTAAGGATCGCAATGGGAGAGGGGAGAAGGGAGATGAAGATGTAAGTCAAGTTTTGATGCTCAAATATTGTTGCCCATCGAAACATCCACTGCGACAATGTATCATTTCATCCGTCATGAATACGCATGGTTGCCAATTGGAAGCCCATTTGAGAGACATTGCGACATCAGGCCATTGCGTCTAGCCAACCCAGTGTCGTGTGCTATGGCGATCGTTGGTCAGGTCATGCCATTGTCCATTGACAGCCCTGAATTGGCCCCTCAATGGGCTCAGTTCGGGGGCGCCTTTGGCCGATGGATGGTATGGATGTCATGATAGTGCTATGTCATGTCAATTTTCCCTCTTTCTTTCTTTCCTTCCTTCCTTTCTTCTTCTTCTTCTTCTTCTTCTTCTTCTTCCTTTTCCTTTTCCTTTCTTTCCTATATAATCATTTTCATCTCGTTTCCCAATCAAATCGTACCCCATTACATACATGCACATTGTGTTCTATCAATGCTCCCAATTGATCTCTTGTCAGCTACCACAACCCTTTGAAGCTCACCTGACTGACTCTCTAGGTCCCATCGCTGCAACAGGAACAGAGTGATGCTCCCATCCTTTCTCCTTTGAGTAACAAGTCGTCCTCCCCGCATTCTCCTCCGCCACGAGCCGCTCCCCCCGACCGAGGCTTCCGCCGCAAATCCCCACCTGTAGTTCCTACGGGGATACTCCAGGGTACCAGGACTAAGACAAGGACCAACACTAAGACGCCCTTGACGCCCTTGACGCCCACGCCTTCATCGTCACAGTCGCCGTCACATTTACCACAGGCTCTTATTTCCCCGCGTTCACCTCCGGACCAGAACAAGCCGCTTCCTCCTCCTCCACCGACTCCGGGTTCCTTGTCCGACAAGGAAAATGCTACTTCTCCCCCGCCCAAGCCCGTCTTAAAGCTGAATCGAATCATGTCTACTCTCACTGAGTCCGAGATCGAGAAGCTCTTCTCGGGAGCCCCTCAGTATTTCGCCCGTAGCGAGGGGCATTGCTCTGGTGCCCCCAATCCCAGCGTCGCATTTCCCTTTGATGAGGCATTGGAGATCCGTGATCTCACTGACCACGTACAAATCGAAGACCGAGCATGGAGCGGTCTAACAGCATGGCCTCACCTAACTCGGGACCTAAATCAGGATGCCGCTGCCCGAGCAAAGGCTGTCGACTCGCGCAAGGCGCACTTCTTTATCCGCTGTCGTGAGCGTCCTAATATGCTGAATATGCAAGGCCTGGAAAAAGGGACTATGGGCTTCTCAGCTGCTCTTGAGCTTGCCGTTGGCGATGCCCTCGAGGAGGAGCAATTCGGTTTCGACAGTCTCGGAAAGAAAGCCCATGCTATCGTCGAGGCACGTGAGCGCATGCTTTCCCCACTGGGTTACCTGCGTCGCCTTCCCGAGACTGAACTGATGGACCGTCTTAGGCGAAATTCTGAACTGTACCGAGTTAATGATCTTCGTAAGAAGACGTCTGTCCAGACTTACCAGGACCTCTTTCATTCATTCATGCGGCCATGCAATTCTGTTGTCGATAAGCGCGACCACTACAGCCTGGCCAACCAAATTAACGCCCTGATCAAGTGTCTCGGCACTGCCAATGTGTGGTTCGACTTCACCCATGTTGAGTGGAGGATCAGACTGGGACAGATCCTGTGGGGAAGTGAAGACAACGATGAACTGGAGGATACTTCATCAATTCACGATACAACCAATGCAAGTGAGCGAGCTGAGGAGAAGTATTGGCTCTTCATGCAAATTCTTGTCGCTACTGAACTGCTCATTCGACTAGATGCCATCACGGAGGGTGAGGAATACGGGGTCGAGGCGTTCCGACCTATCGACGTTGTTCACTTTGAGCGAGCCGCTACTCCGATGGTCAAATGGTCGCTACACCTTGCACGAAGCTGGCTTGACAATATCGAAATTGAAAAAGTTGAAGAGCAGCCTTCAAGCGGTTCCAAGACAGGGGAACCAGCCACGCCTCCTCCAGCATCAGGTTGGCTGGGCTCCCTCTTTAGCAAATTCACCTTCCGTCAACATCACGAAGATAAAACGACAGCCAGTCATAGCTATACTATTAAAGGTCGTAATCCACAGCAGCAGGTGGACGGGCTTACCCATTTTGCAAAGAAACTACTCTGGCCTGGCATTGACACGTATGAGGGTCTCATCGCAAACAATGCACGTCGATCCATCATTGGTTTAGTTCCAAAGCCGACCCCTGCAGCTGCTCTTGATAAACCAGCCAAAAAGTCTTCTGAAACAAACGGATCCAAACGATCGTTGTACTTCGGATCGTACGACCAGAAAGACAAGTCACGGCCACAGCGACGAAAGCTCGCAGCAGCGCTCCATCCTTCCGGCTGGCTTTCAAAATCGTATGTGTATGGTCTGATGCTCCCTGGAGATGGCTTGTGTCATTTCCTGATGGCCACACTACTCGAGAACGACAGCAAAGCTATGGAACGCTTGGGCTCGTTTGCCAACTTGTGTGGGGGATTTGTGTACTCAGGCAAGAGCTTCTGGAGCACATCGTGTATTGTGGGCCGAGTCATTGCAGCAGGCCAAGGTTCCGCCGAATGCATGGGATGGGTTTCCAGTGATATTCTTCCTCTTGGCATTGACGAAGGTTGGGTGAATATTGAGGTGGAAAACGTAGCTGGCAAGTCCTTGTACGCATGCCGGTGATGAAGACTAACTAACAAATAACAGACGATATGGCTCATTTGGGCAAGAAAGCGAGACTATGGGCAAAGAAGCGAGTCGAGCGCGAATCTTCTATCCTTGGAGATGCAGACGAATACTCTTGTTTCCCTGCGGACTTCATCATCCCCCACGAAAACAACTACTCGACACCTCCTCCGTTGATTAGCGTTACTTTCCGATCACTAGAACTCATATCATCCGAGTCGACCAAGGTTTTCCCCACGAGGGCAGCTAACAAGGATCCTGAATTACTATCGTTACCAGCCACTGTCAATTTTGCTGTGGCCATTGACGGATTCACAGCTGAGAACTTCTCGTTCTCTCTGGCCTACGACATTAGTTTCGTAACGGCGCATCCGTGTTCACCTTCTCACCGAGTTCGTTTCATTAAATCGCCATCAAGCCCAACAATCCAACAAATTGACGTGACTGGGTCTGACACGTTCGGGCAAGGCTCTCGGCCTGCCAATCGCACAGGTATAGATAATATCTACAAGGCTTACGGTTCCCAACTAAATGTATCCTCAGGCCATCCATTGCACAAATGGTATAATTACGCTGTCATCCACATCTCGGAGCTTCTGAAGCGTCAGCACACTCCGCTTTCAGAGCTTCTTGCGGCCCCTCCAACTCACCACCGTACGCCTTCGCGACTAGGAAGCGACCGGGTGCTTGTTATTGACTGCATCACCAACTTATCGGAAGTACCTCAATCTCCCACCATCGAGAGGCTAACCTCAAAATATAATATCGTTCAGCGACGAGGCAGTTTCCCTGCCGCGGAACAAATGCATTTCGAGTCCAGGAAACGACAATTCGGCTCAGACATGGAAATTCTGGTTCGTGCGCTCTGCGCTCAAAAAGGCTGGAATGCCATCATCAGTCGAAGAAAGAGAGGATGCCTTGCTTGCGCTATTCGCGAAGCCGGGGCATTGCAATGGAAGGTTATTATCAGGGTGGAGTAAACGAGACTCGCCTCTGCCATCACGAGCTTATGATATGGCGTTTGTGTTACGGGTGTATAATGTTTTGTGAAGTAGGGTCTACGAACAGCTGTAACTGTCGTGGACTGGTCAAAGCTGTTACTATCATATGTATGTCTATGCTGGATATCAAATCTTGGTTTGTGACCTGTGATGTGTGTACAATCATTCATTATACGGCCAAGTATTATTATATCTGCATCTCTTTTTGTATCATGACAGTTGAAAGATTAGAAAACAGAAGCCTCTTCTACATAGGTAGTGTTTATCATCATCCTCTGTCTACTCTTATAAGTCAGCATGTACTCTGTAGGTATACTCATTTCCCTTTTAGGCAGGTAAAAATCCTACGCCACGCTACCCCATCCGAGGAAGCGCCACAATGCAAGCCTCACCTCAGTCCAATTGACTCCACGACAGGTCGCGCGAGCTAAGAGGTAATTGCGACACCCATCGACCAAGCACCACTTATCATCACCACAACAGCAAACATGTCGCCTCCCAAAGACCCCAGAAGAACCGACCTCAGTAAGTACCACGGCTAGAACGCTCGGCAAAAACCTATGCGCAAATTTCCAGCGCCATGCGATTGTCACAATTGCGACCAGCAAGCTAACTTAATGACACAGTCGTCCCTTACCAAGAGCCTAAGAGCTCGGGCGAGTCGACCGATATCTCCTCGACAATGTCTACCACCCTTCCTATGGCGGCCATGTTCACGCGCAACAAGCTTGTGGGATGGTATGTAGTCCGATTGATTTCTGATGGTCGCGGAGACATGGCGCGATAACGACGAAACTATGCAAGATATACAGCCGGATTGCTAACGACTTCTGGTATGAACAGGGCCTCGGTCGTTTTCTCCATTCAGAGCTGGCTCGGCGAGAGCGAGGATTCCAAGAAGAACTCCACCACCCCTGGATACTTTTCTGTCGGCATGTCAAGTATGTTTCCCCCATACATCCAGCAATAAGAACACGATGTCTAACGAAACGCAGTTATGGCTCTTGTCGTTACTTATCTACCTATCTTCCTCCCTCCTGTCGGTGGAAAACAGGCTTCTGGAACCGAGGCCCCTGCTCCTGTTCCCCTAGCATAATCAAGCCATGTGCTGTTCAAGAAGAAATGTATAATAGTGGGTGATCCGTGCAAGAACGGGCGGAGGTCATATTATCTGAGATTAATTGTCATGGAGCGTTATCATTTTTCTATCTCAAGAAATGTCCGACACAAATCTCTGAGCAGGGAAATGTCTGGACAGCTATGAAGTCCTTCCTGTGATGACGGGCAGTTTCGAGGCCAGCACGTCTTACTTAAGCAGTTGGTATTACAGTGACTGGTGCGGTGATACTAGGATGTCCTGACACAGCTTCGTTGGAAACAATATTTGTCAAGTCCAGGAATCCCACTGCCTTAATACTACGACTTACCTCGACAACTCGTAGTGTCTCACATCAGGGTCGTTTCCCATCTTGCACATTCCGTCATACCTCGATTCGTAAGAAATAAAATAGAAAATGTCTGCACCTTATTTAGCGAGCTAGTGGGTAACAGAAGATGACCTCCGAGCTTTAGGATACAAATGTAAATAACCTCAGAGTATGGTCTAAATAGCATAAACTAACTTGCTAACTTTTTGTCTCTTATGCCTTAAGCACCAACCCTTTAATGCCTTAGGACGAGGCATACTTCCATCGTGAATCACAGTTGGTGTACTTTCAGTGAAATATACAAGTCGAGCGAGAGTGATGATAGAGATCCAAATCATGTTAAACTGCATCATAAAATCTTACAGTCTTCTAAAACGCCTTCCCTTCCCTTTCTAGAGCCATACATATAGTCATTATAGTGAGGTAAAGCTGGAAGCGACTTCCATTCACTTCGTTGCACAAGTTACCGGCTTTGCCTAATAGCAGTCTACCATCTTCGACCGTAGATAGAGCTCTCTTCCTTCTTGAGCCGCCCCTGCGCTGGAGCCGCTGTCCTGGTCCTACGTCCGTTGCTGTCAAAGCTGGCATCGACCACACTAGAAGTATCAGCGATTATGCTAGGGTTTTCTGCAGAAGACCCTGGCTTGAACAGGTTGATGATTTCGTTGAGGCCAAGCTTGAGGGCTTCCTTGCGCATGCCACCCTCGATAGCCTGCTCGGCGAGTTCACGCTTTTTATCTTGCAATTCGAGGATACGCTCCTCGACTGTTTCGGATACAGTGAGCTTGTAGATGATGACATCGACAGTCTGTGTGAGGCGGTGAACACGGTCGATGGCTTGTTCTTCCACAAACTATATCTGTTAGCAAGTCTTTAAATAGGGAATGCCTCAGGGTATCAGAAAAATTGGCCGCTAAAAGCATAAGGGACGAAATTAGTAGGCCAGTTTATGCTAATTAGACTATGGTTCTTAGGCCACTTATTCTTGTACTCTAAGACTTAAGAGGCCAACTTTTCTGCTACCCACTAGGGAGGAGGGGAAGGGGGAAGAGGGAAGGGGACGGGACATACTGGATTCCAGAAAGGCTCAAGGATGACAACTCTGGTCGCCGCTGTGAGGTTGAGTCCTAAACTACCGCACTTCAAACTGCACAGCAGGATTCGCGTCTCAGGATCGCTCCTTAACTTTCGCAAGCTTTCTTCTCGCTCATCATTCTTCATGCTACCATCGTATCGGACAAAGCTGAACCGCTCCTTACGAAAGAAGGGTTCCACCAGGTTGAGCATGGAGGTGAATTGGGAGAAAACAATGAATTTGTGTTGCTTGACTTCATTCTGAAGGATCTTAATAAGTTCTCGAATCTTTGAGGAAGCGAGTACTTGTGGGGAGTCGGGGTCGCGCGAAGGATAGAAGACGCTGTCATCTTCATCAGAAGACGCGTCAGAAGAATCGAAATCGGACTCAGATTCCGATCCGGAGTCAGAGTCAGAAGATCCGGAGACAGCAGTTGTATCTGCAGTCGCTGTGTCTGCAGCTTTGGACCTTCTATCATCCAGTGTCTGTGCAGCCATACGCTTCGTAAGATCAGTCAGAGAGGCCAAAGAGTCATCAGAGTCAGATTCAGAATCAGAGGCATTGTCAGCCTTTTGGTAAGGGTTGTTGGTAGTTTCGTCGTTCTCAATAAAACTGCTCAGGTTACTCTTGTCGTCAAGCCTACTCTCCTCGTCCTCAGAGTCTTCAGGGCCTATAGAATCGCCCCCACCTTCAGCATTTTCGTCTTCTTCGCCACCAGCCTTTCCGAGGTGAAGTGAGCCTTGTTCATCTTCAGGAACGAGCCATGAACCTTCGGTTACTTCCTCCTCGTCACTATCCAAGATAGCATTGCGGTTTCGAGGCTTTCGAGCAGTCTTTTGTGGCGACAATACGTCCTCGTCATCACTGTCTACAACAGCGTTTCGATTGCGAGGTCGTCTCGAGGTCGCCGTGTGGGACACATCATTCTCCTCCTCATCGTCATCGACCTCGACAATTTCTCTATTGACAACCTTTTGATCGACGACATTCTTTCTGGTCCCTTGCTTCTTCTTCTTTTCTTTCTTGCCGTTGGACTTGGACTTGGACTTGGACTTGGACTTTTTCGACTTATTTGACTTCTTAGGTCGTCCAGGCTGCTCTGATCGCTCATGGTCGTTAAAATATGCCAGGTCGGCGTGACATTCAGAACAGATGTCTTTGCCTGATTTGTTATCTTCGCTACTCAATCCTCGACCACAGATATTGCAATCCTTGGAGACGATGCCCATCCCCGCGAACATATCGGCCATAGAATCGATGTCTGCCTCCTGATTCTTCTGAGTAGAACCTATCGACATTGCATCCTTATCCTTCTCTAGTTTGCCTTCAACAAGTTTGGGGTGGTTACAAGCTTGTCGAAGTCGGAGCAATAGAGTCAAGGCATTGGCGTAATTGACTTTGCCTTGTAACATCTGATCCTCAAGACTCCGGTCTGCTCGGGCTGCTAGCCGATCATAGAATTTGCGCTCTGCTGGTGATAGCTCAGCCGCCACAGTGACGACCTTGCGCTCGGTAACCTTGAAACCCGTCGAGGAGCCTTCGCCCTTGGCGGAAGGCTTGCCACCAGGGTTAAGGGCGCCATCTTCCTTGAGGATATCTTTAGTTCGTCGCTTCATGAAGCATCTGAGAAGGCTGTGTAATCTTCGAATGGCAATGTGACCCCGGCCGTTCTTCAAGGGCAGGTCGATATGCTCCTTCCATTCCTTGAGATTATCGTAGGGTCGAATGCGAAGGAACTTAATGAGAGATTGGAGTTCATCAAGGTTGTTTTGCATGGGCGTACCGGATAAACACCATCGATACTCTGAACTCAAGGCGTAGCATGCCTTTGTGGCTTTTGCGTTTCGGTTCTTGACGGTATGGGCTTCGTCCAGGACGACTCGCCACCAGTGCAGGCCGAAACAACCCGCCTTCAATCCATTCTCGGCATCAGATGAGTTTCCATGCTCTGAGACTAGAATTTGGTAGGTTGTAATAACAACGTCGTAAACGGCAAGATCTTTAAATCTTTTGGTGCGGTTGGGCCCATGATGGACACAAACTTTGAGGCCATGAGTCTTTTCCACTTTATCCTTAATTTCGTGTTCCCATTGACGAATCAGAGCTAGGGGCGCCACCACAAGTGTTGTCTTTTCAATCGTTTCAAAGTGCTTCTTCCAGCCAGGAGCGTTCTTAGTCGGCTTCTGGTTGGTGAGGATGAGCGAGATGGTTTGAAGGGTCTTTCCAAGACCCATATCATCGGCGAGGATGCCTCCCTTGGGCACCCTTCCTCGTTTCACAGGACCTAGTTCTCGTCCCCTCATCCATTCAACACCTTCGACTTGATGAGGCAGCAGCTTGACCTTAAGGCCATCTATTGTGCCGTCTTTAGCATCTTTTGTTGCTTCTTGTTTCTTCTCGTCATGGCTTTCTCCGCCTTCCTCCCCACCTTCTTCCTCGCCCTCTTCCATGCCACCCTCGAGTAAGGCCTTCAAATCGGCGCTTGCCTTGGCAGGGTCTGTATAAAAGGTCTCCTCGCCGCCGTAGTTTCTGGGGGGTGCATACGAAGATGCGACTGGTGGTGCAGGTGGAGCATCTGAGCTGAACATCGGTAACGATGGCGCCCTCCGGTCGTGATATGTAGGGCCTCTGGGGCCTGTGATTTTAGTACCGCTGTTACTGAGATGATGTTCAGGTCGGGTCTTCTGCCGTATGAAAGGGTCTGCTCTCTGCTTACGAGAGGACATCATCTTGGTAGGGTGACCGAACGTGGGAGTGCTAGTCGCGCCAGTGATAAGGGCGGTGATGTCGTCGTCAGGAGAGGGCTCGCGAGGCGCCCTCGGGGGTGCACGTTCGTTCACCATGTTGGTCGATGAGATGGCTAAAAGATAACAGAAAAGTTAGCCTCTAAAGTCTGGGGTAAAAAGTAAATAACTTAGGGGTATTGTCTCAATAACACAAACTAACTTACTGATATTTCTTACCTTTATGCGGCCAACTTTTCTGATGCTTTGAGTGGTGTTGGGTTGACGCGGGGCAGTTTTGAACAAGTTGAAAGACGTTGAGTAAGGGTAAGGAACTTCGTATGGTATGTCCAGCATGGTGGGGTCCGTGTCCCATTAGTTTTGGGTGTCAAAAAATACTGAACAGTTACGAGCCGGTAGACAATGAAAACTGTCTTGTGATTTATGATACCCCTCATCGGTTACTGGGGCAACTCATTATGTCATTAGGTTGGCGATAAACGGCCTCGAAACCACATAACCCCGCGGTAGTCTTAGGAGGCCAACTCTTCTGTTATACCCACTAGAGGAGACTAAACGGTAGTCTTAGGGTGTAAAAATAAGTAGTCTAAGAACTATAGCCTTAGGAGCATAAAGTGACCTACTGATATCGTCTCATATGCTTCCAGCGGTCAGTTTTTCTGATACCCTTAGGCCCCTAAATGGTGTATAATAGATTGCCTCGTTCAGGGTATTAGGAAAGCAGGTACTAATGTAATAATGTAATGATTTAATGATTTAATGAAAGTATAGCTCGATGATTTCCATCTCGCAAGCATTTATCCTCTGTCCCATACTCCCCAAATCAAGACTTGTCAAGTTATAAAAGATGGCCAACGATCATTACGTTGCAAAGGTATCTCAGGTTGTTGAATCAAGTCGTGTGTGGACAGTATTGGTGTACTTTTTAAACGTTCACAGAAGACAGCTCAGAAGTCAAAGTGTAGAAGATATATACTTTTCTATTGCAGAATCGTAAAGCTGTTCATGCTTACATTACATACAATCTCATGCCATGTAAAAGAAAACCCTTCAGATATATATAAAAAAAGAGGGCAGCCGGTTGACGGCCGCCATGTAATGACGCCGGACCCATGGTAAATAGTTGCTCAAATTCATCACAAAAAAAGATCGCTTTCCATTTTTTCCATTCTTATTGTTTTCCTTAGACAACGGGGCCGGCCTTGACGACATCCTCGGTGGCCTCGCTCTCGTACTTGGCGAAGTTCTCGCGGAAGAGCTTGCCGAGCTTGACAACCTCGGTGTTGAAGCTGTCCTCGCCAGCGGTCCAAGCCTTGGAGGGGTTGAGGAGCTCTGAAGGAACGTTGGGGCAGGTCTTGGGGACCTGGAGGTTGAAGACACCGTAGTTCTCGTACTCAACGTTGGCGAGCTCGCCAGAGTGGATGGCGTCGAGGATGGCACGGGTGTACTTGAGGGGGCATCGCTTGCCGCCCTGAGCGAAACCGGCACCGACCCAACCGGTGTTGAGGAGCCAAGCGTTGGCCTTGTGTGTCTCGATCTTGTCGGCAAGCATCTTGGCGTACTTCATGGGGTGCAGAGCAAGGAAGGGCTGAGCGAAGCAGCTGGAGAAGGTAGCCTGGGGCTCGGTGACGCCGTCCTCAGTACCAGCCATCTTGGAGGTGTAACCAGAGATGAAGTGGAACATGGTCTGGGCGCTGTCAAGCTTGGAGATAGGAGGCAGGACACCACGGGCGTCGCAAGTGAGGAGGATGATGTTGGAAGGAGAGTTGGGGGAGAGGCAAGGAATCTTGGCGTTGGAGATGTACTCGATGGGGTAGGCGCATCGGGTGTTCTCAGTGAGGGTAGCGTCGTCGTAGTCGACCTCACGAGTGAGAGGGTCGAAGACGACGTTCTCGAGGACGGAACCGTATCGGATAGCGCCGTGGATATCGGGCTCCTTCTCAGCAGACAGACCAATGGTCTTGGCGTAGCAACCACCCTCGATGTTGAAAACACCGTTGTCAGACCAACAGTGCTCATCATCACCAATAAGAGCTCGGTTGGGGTCGGCGGAGAGAGTGGTCTTGCCGGTTCCAGAGAGACCGAAGAAAAGGGTGACATCGCCGTTCTTGCCCTCGTTGGCGGAGGAGTGAAGGGTGAGGACGTTGTGCTTAATAGGCATCTCGTAGAAAAGAACAGTGAAGACTCCTTTTTTCATTTCACCAGCATACTCAGTGCCGAGGATGACCATCTCCTTCTGCTCGAAGTTGATGGCAACCGATGTACCGGAGGTCATACCCTCGGTGTATCGGTTGGCAGGGAACTTGCCAGCATTGTAGATTGTGTAGTCAGGGTGGAAGTCCTTGAGCTCCTCTCGTGTAGGTCGGATAAGCATGTTTCGCATGAAGAGAGCATGGTAGGCGCGGGCGCAGATAACTCGGACCTTGATGCGGTACTTCTCGTCCCAGCCGGCAAAACCGTCAATGACATAGATACGGCTTCGGGTGTTGAGGTAGTCGACAGCACGTTCTCGGTTGATCTTCCAGACCTGTAGTGATTATTTTGTCAGCCAATGTTTCAATGAGAGAAAGTTATGCGATGAATGAGACTCATTCGGGGAAGGAGATCCGGCCGCCATTCCATAACGGGTCAAAGGCAGCCGGGTCGGAAGAAATCGTAGACGGGAAGAAAAGAGGGGCATAGCACGGTTGACAGCTTCGGGGGTCGGGACAGACATCTCGGATTGAGTCCGCAGACAATTGCCAGAGAGGAAAGTGAGCGTGTGAGGACTGAGACTGCGGGGTCAAGATTGCCGACCCCATGACGCGCCACCCCGGAACGACCAGGGGAACAGGCCAAGCGAACAGGTACCATGGCGTTAAGCCAATGAACCGCTAGAGAACCACTCGGTCAGGCTGAACCAACCAGCGACCAGGCAATTGGGTAAGAGAATAAGCACCAGTGGACAGGCCGTCAAAGCCATGACGCCCACGCTGCGGGTATCCTCGGAGTAGCCCCAATTGTGAGAGTCTGGTCGCTGGAATGGACAAAGCCATCCCGTCGGTCTAGACAGTTTGTTTGGTCTCGGTTCGTTCGTCTCGTTGTCGTCAAGCTCGTGATTGGCAATTCTTCTTCTGTGACCGAGATCGGAAGAGAAAAGTCCAAATATCACAGCAAGCAAGTCTCAATTGATGATGTAGGCAGATATGATGTGCAATGTGCTTGGGCAGAGCGCCAAATGTTTCTTACCTCAGGAGTCATGGGCTTGTTAACAGGTCCCCACCTATTAATTTTTTGTTAGCTGTCTGATGACCACGACTCATGCACACGACAATGGAACTCTATTGCCGGGTTTTTGGGTGTTAACATACCAAATGTTGTCCTTGGAAGAAGCCTCCTCGACAATTCGCTTGTCAAGAGGAGATCGACCAGTCTTAGCACCAGAGTAAGCAGTCAGGGCACCGCTGGATGTGATAGCGGTACCAGTCTCGTAGACAAGAGCATCCTCGTAGAGAGCAGCGACTGAAGGGTTGGGGATCTGAGTAGTGTCATGTTAGTGCCGGCTACTTTTGAATGGGTCGCAAAATGTTTCTTACAATAGCGACACGGTCGTAATCGATGTGAGCCTTGTCGTGGAGCTCCTGTTCCAGCTCGGTGTGCTCCTGGTGAGGACTGAAATCTATGTTAGTGGACATGCGCAAGCATGTGCATATCATGGGAAACATACGTAACGCCGGTAGGGTGGAGAGAAGTCTTATTAACGTTGTTGGGAAGCACTGCGACAGGGTCAGTATTGCGTTTTGGTCTTGTGTGATGATGAGAATTGGACGTAAAGATTCGATCATGGGAATGACAGGTTGTGTGAGGGCATCATGACAAGTCGACCAAGGTGTAAAGACAAGACTCACTCTTGAAAAAATCGGTTCCTGAAGCCTGGATGTTTGAGCCTGGACCTTTGATGAAAGTTGTATTTGAATGGAGAGAAGCAGTTTTGAAGACGGGGTCATTCATGGCTTTTATAAAAGCTTCACGAGCAGCTTGAGATTTGAAAGTGAACGCCCTGGGGTGTGCTATACAAGGTGTGGCCCTCCGCAAACTGGGCACTTTAGATAGTGCCCGTTTACCATGGCCAAAACCGAGGATGGAGTAGGATGGGGACGGATAGAGGGCTAGGCTCTGACTGGCAGAGACAAGCGCGTAGTGGATCCGACGAGGCGTCGCAGGTGATGGACACGATATTAAGTCGGAAGAGATTCCTTGGTACAAGGACAAGGTCAAGGTGACGGTGACGGGACGGGAAAGGTCATGATGAGGATGGTACAAATGTACCCGACACAGTCTGGGAGCCAGCTTTACGATGGGTTATTGCGGGACGGAAGGGGGTCACAAAACGTAACCCAAACCCCCGGTCCACGTCCGTCCAGACTCTTGACAAGAATGAGGGGAGAAAGCGTCAGAGTTTTGGCGGGGAGAATTGGACTAAGCTAAGTCCAGGCCAGGAAGATGTCGGAAGACGTCGGTTCTTGGTTCAGGGAATTGTAAACAAGCAAGATGAGTGGGTGGATGAACGAATGAATGAATCCCTGAGACTGTCTTCGCTATGGATGATGCCGAACGACGGGTAGATACAGTAACGCCCACTTGACGTCGATGTTGACGGTAAAAAGGATACTGAATGACACTGTATGCAGAAGACGGTAGGTATGTAGGTACGTAGACTCTCTTCACCTCGCTACCGTTGTTGTTGCTGGTAAAAGCAAAGCAGATGATAGTCAGGTTGTTTGTTTGTTTGTTTGTATGTAGCTTGCTTGTGTTGACAATGATGACAGTACCTGCCTATTTCTCTTCTGATATTCTTATATACGAGTCTATAATGTTCAGGCAATTCATCAAAATACCGCATCTTGTTATACTGAGGGCTCTGTACCGGCCACCTGTCTTTGGCCGAATTTATTGTTACAATTACTTGTGTCTACAATTCTATTGCAAAACCACAATCATCTTGGGATCGTGTCGTTCAATCAGGAGCAAATGTGTCGTCATGATCGTCGGTCCAGGACCCCAATCTAAAACATGACTGCGATTCAATACCCGCGATCTTCCGTAAAAAGAGACTCGGCTGCATATCAATTACATACTGAATACCTCCCAGAGCCCATTTCTACATGGATAAATTGTCATGCATAAGATGATGGTAGAATTTAATTGGGAAGAAAACTCTTCCTGCGATTCGTTGCCGTATTGACGTGAATTCTCTTATTGAATGTACCGTATCATGTTATCCACCGTAATCGGATCGCCTACCGTCTATTACTGTATCGTACTGCGCCGACTTACAGGGCCTGGCAAGGGCCGAATCCCCGGTTTCCCCTCATCCATATTTGATTACCATCGGGGCAGTACGGGGTATAACAAGAGCTACTGCTAGACCAGTCAAGCTTGTACGGACATTGAATTCCTTAGAGTTTGGAAATTCGGTATGGGTGTAGTCCTGCAACCCTCTTTGGGCTTTGTCGCAAGGTAATTTGGCACGATCCTGATATGGATAATGATATTTCCTCTCGCTGGCCTGACTGCCTGCTTTCTCGCAATGGTTGGCATGAAGAGCAGCGCAACAGTACACGGCTGTGGGGATGCATTGGATGCAAAGATTTTAACCCATTGGCTACACCGTTAAGGATGACGACGGGACATTACTGATAGTGGGTGGCCATCGTGAAGTACTTCGTCTTGGACAACGAGAGCCAAGACTGTGGAGGCGAGAAGCCTGGCTGCAGTCAGATCAATAATTTTTACGTACTGTAATGCGCATGCTAGTCAATGTCTTTTGAGTAACAGGTCAGCCGACCATAGCAAATTAAACATAGGGTCAAAACTTGAATTCATGATCCAGAGTCTAGACAATGTACAAGAGTACAATAGGCATGTCAAGATCATGGGGAAACAAGCTTGCCAGGGCCGGGTACTGGATGAGAGCGGTCAGGACTGAAAAGGGAATAACCTTGAGTCGAAGGAGCTAGGGCTGAGTTTGAAATTGTGGAGAGAAAAGGGAGATGAAGAAAAAAGCAAAGAAAAAAACGACACTGAGCCTCACCCCAGGCCCAGCTCGGTCTACGATGCACTCTTTGTCTGTGCTGCTAAAACTCATCGGTCAGCAGACAGCAATAACAGGGAGACAGTGGATACGATACGGAGAGAAGAGGCATTGCTATCTACGCTAGATCCATTAACGAAAAATCCAAAGCAATGCAAAAGTTGTTAGGTACCTTGGTAGTTTGGTGACTGTACGTACCTTGGCTATTCCCGGCTGTTGGTGGTATAGGCTGGCGTTCGTACTGTAACTACACTCTGCCATTCACATGTTTAGGTTAAGCAAAGACGAGCAACATGATGGAGGAATATTGCAAATCATGTTCAATCAAGCATCAAATTTTTGTATGATGTAGAAAGTCTCCTCGTAATTGAAAGATTTGAGAATATGCATTGCAGTGCCAGTGCCTGCCTCATCACCTACCCTGCGTTTGTCGCGTCGTTTTACCCCACGATCTGCTAGCTCAAAGTACTTTAAAGGCATCAAAGTACTATTGCACATAAACAACATGAAAGTCTACATACTCTCCATACTGAGGACTTCGGGAATTAACTTCTGCAGGTGCCAATGCGGATTCCTTTTTGAGTAGGAGGTTGGTACATTTGTCAGTCTTCAATTTCCTTCTTGAAGACTAAAATTTCACAATTGAGGAAGTGCTTATTATCTCGGTGGACCAGTAATTAGCATCGACGATTTCCAAGTCACCATCTGCAACTGAATCTATTTTTGGGTTAGTACCTACATATGGTAAGAGTTGGGCACTGAACACAGCATACGGACAGAGTACGAAGACAAAAATGAGACTCTACCTATTTCCGTCACCACATGGTGCCTAGGTAGGTGGTGTTCAGCTTTGAGTGATGTGGAGGCTTCTAGACTGTGTTCTTACCTTCGCTTGAGGTTTTTGACCATGAACCTGGGGACACCTACTTTTGGAACGGACGGTCCACATGACTCTCGTTACCGAGTCAAAACCAGTCACGATTTGGAGAAGAAAATTTCAACCAACTCCTTGTACCCAAGTAATCTTCGTGGTTTGGATCCCGGTTTGACTGATCCCCTGGACTAAGGGCTTGCTCGCCCCGCAACTCGGACTTGACAGTGCCGGTCATCACGCAAAATACAAGACCAAAAACAAAAGTCACGATAATAATGTGAATACATTACCGTCAATAGCCTCTTTCTTGGGGTCTAGGTGACGTACAGACCTTGAACTTGCATTCCCCTGTTGTACTTTTCAAGCTGCGTCTCTCCACACGACTCCGTATTTCGACAAAGCTAGCACATAAACAAGCCTGATTGGCTAGACCCTCACCTTGAAAACAGACACACCCTAGACACCCCTCTCCAAGTGCTCACCTTGTCAGGAACCGTGCTCTGAGTGTTCCGACATCATCCGAACATCCGTTTCTGACCGTTTTCCTGCCCAGAGCCTCCATCATGAAATGTAGGTACGTTCCCGCGGCTGGGGCTCAAGAACCGTGTGGGGAACTGGGGTTGGCCTGCGGGGGCAGACAGACTGGCTGCTGGCTGGAAGCGGCCCAGCGGATCGGGAGTTGAGGGCGTGTCAGATGAGATACGGTATAGTAGAATACGGCAAGCTGCCACTTCTCGGTGAGTGAAACCTCGCGACAGATAATCTCGTTGTAGAAATCTCTTCGGAAGGTTACCGAGAGGCCGGAGGTGCACGGAACGCTGTGAACACCATTGGGTTCAGGGCGGGTCAGTTTTGCTTGCTGGTGAGTTAAGGCTGGCGAAGTTCTGGTTTGATATTACTATTATCATGATTGCGCTTGAACGATGTGAGCTAGCCAGTACCAAAGGCGTTAATGAGGCGCGTTCTGTATCCACGGGAATTTGACGGCCGGACGGGAAAGAATATCATACAACGAGAAGCGAAACGGGAGTAATCGTTATGGAGGCCTATCCGTTGTCACTAGCCTATTATTCCATCAGAGATAATGAGAACTGTAGGTGAGACTAAACAAGAGGCATGCAGCACAGGCATGGGCAAGGTGAGCGGGCGAGTGGTTGGCATCGCGTACCGGAGGCATACGGAGGAAACGGAGCCGACTGACACAGTACAGTACTACGCCAAAAGTCTGACCCTACTATACTATCTTTATCTATATAGGAATTTCAATATAACATTTTAATATATTATTTATTTATTAATAGAAGGTTAATTAAGATAATTTATATATTATTAGAAAGCCTTAATTCTAGCATTTAATATTTTATATACTAACCCTAGGCCTAAATATATACTCTTAGTCTTTTCTCTATTAAATTAATATACTTTAGAATCTTAGCCTATAGGATAGCCTTTTATATTAACTTAATATATCTTATAAATTCTATAATTAAAGCTTTATTTTTCTTTAAATCTTATAAAAAAGGGAATTATTTTTTTAATTACTTTTTTAAAATAGTCTAAATATTTTTAATTAAGCTTAAATTAAGTAAATTTAATAGCTAATTTATTTAATTAATTATATTTTAAAGTAGCTATTTTATAGTAAAATTAAAGGTATAAATATTTATATTATTTTACTAGAATTATTAGGAATTATTATATATTAATAAAAGACCTTTCTAGAGAGCTTTTTAATATAATTAAGAGTTATATATTTTTTTTTTAGCTAATAAATTTCTTATTATAATAATAATTTAAGATTTTCCTATTTTTTAAATAATAGCCTAGAATATAATAGAAATTATTAGTTTAATGTAATTATTTTTATTTATAAAGTCCTTATTATACTTTTCCTAAAGGAAATAGAAATAATATCTATTAGGGTTATTATTACTATTAGCTATAGAGACTTTATTTAAGTTAATAATCTATATAGCTATTAGTATTAAAACTACCTTCCTTATAATTTATAATATACTTCCTTTAATTCTTTAATTTTATTAATTTAACCTTAATAAAAATAAAGCTAGATTTATACTTTTTCTTTATTAAGCTTTAGTTAATTTATTAATTTTTATTTTTTCTTATAGTAAAAAGAAATAATATATTAAATAGTCTTAATTAATATAGAATTACTTATTAATTCTTAAAGTAAATCCTATAAAATAAACTAATTCTATTAAATATATCTTAATATATTTTTTCTTTTTACTTAATTTAGCTTTAAAGAATACTTAATATATATATTTTTATTAAATATATATATTTTAATAAATTATTTAATAATATAATTAATTATATAGTAATCTATTTTAAACTTATATATAATAGCCTATTTTAATATATTTATATAAAAAAGGGCAAAAATTATAGCTTTTACTTTTAAGGAAAATTCTTTATTTTTTCCTTAGTTAAAATAAATAATATCTCTAAGAAAGGCTTTTTCTAATATCATTAAAATATTATTATAGTAGTATAATTAGAAAGGGTTATTGCATTAAAGTCGCAAAGTAATTAGGTGGTTGGTTAGGTAGGGTTAGACTTTTGGCGTAGTACTGTAGTCAGGAAGTTAACCGAAACATGGACAACGGTAGTCGGGTGTGACATTACAAAACCTACCTCCATGCTCATGCCCATGTCCATACACATGGCACCGTACGGGGATCCGCAACCGCACCCGCACCCGCAATCTACCTCCCTTCCCCATGTTCATCCCGGATCTTCATTTGAGATCTCGACGATAACTGTCTGTCTCAAGAACGCTGTCTTAGACCGTCCCGGCTTTTTCTCGTACTCATGTCTCTCACTGATATTCTTTCTGATCCTAGCCATGAAAAATCTGTGACTCTGATACATAGAAAGCACCCCCATTTGAGTTTCCGTCCCGTCCCAGTTACCTAACTAACTTCGGAAACCGTCCATCAAGATAACTATTCCTGTTTTCTATCTGGCACTTGAAACCGGGGTCACTCGAACGCGGACTAAGGCCTAGAATATGCATTATCGTGACTTTGTGCGCATCGCGGTGGGGTGCAAGTCACCGGCTTTGTTGTTCCTTTGCATACATGGGTTGCCTCCCGACTCTACTTGCAAAACTCACGATAACAACTCGGACTGCCATTTCCGTTCACTTTGTCTTTTTATTTTCACTGTCATGGTCTAACTTGGGTCCCCTATCTTACTGCCTCATCAGTTTCCTTCGGCCAGACCTCTCATACGCGCCTACTTCTACGCAGATTCGCCATTCTTGCATTATGTCATTCACAAACTGCTTGTACCAGTCCATGAACTCTCTTCTACAACTGTTTAATATACCATGGAAGAATTGAGATGATGCCAAGTGCTTGTGTTTTGTCACTGTGCTCATCCTCACAGGCGTCCCCTGTTTACACCTGTTTAGCACAAAAGGATGAGTGTCACAATATTTTACTATCAAACTCCTTTTTATTTTCTCTTGGCTCTCTATATATACCTGAAGTTCAGGAAATGTACGACACCACCAAATTGCCCACTATCCCTCCTTTTTGTGGCGTTGTTTTCAACGTCCTTCTGGTAAGTAACAAGAGTGGCCTTTCTCGTCGTATAAATGCTGGTCTCGCATTCCTGGAAAATGTCTCCTCCCTTGGCGCCAAAACCGTGGTGACTCGTGAAGATGACTGCGGTGAATGCCCGTTACATTCCCCCAGTCTTTTTGCCAATGGCCACTATCATTTTTGGCGTCACATAATCGTGTCCTAGCGTGATTCAAGAACAATCATAATTCATTTAAGCTTCGTCAGAGATGAGTCTCGTGATCTTGCCAATAGCGATGGTTTGTCCCTGTGTACATATTAAGTTAGTCGCCGTTTCTTATATGATGAAAGCACTCCCCAAGAATCTTCCCACCACACCATGCTCGGTAGTGATTCCTTTGCCCCTGGTTATCTGGGGACAAAGCCGGCAAAAGCATGGGGTTAGCAGAACGGGGAAACGTGTGTAATGGATATCGCCACAGGGGCTGGGGTGAGTAAACCTACCTGGTCTCTCAATGTGAAGCGACCCATCTGGGGGTAGTCCTCGAACTTCTCCACGCACACAGCGCCTGCTCCGCCAATCACCTGCATGCGGGCGATAATGCTGTCGCCTTTCTTGGCGTGTGTAGGTGGGTTCTTGCTCTTGCGGTTGGTTCCCTTTTGCAGCTTGTGTAGAAGGCTAGCGAATGTCACTTCCTCAATGGCGGAGTGGACGTGAAGAACACAGTTGAAGCCAGCGGTCAAGATACTCTTAAGCTCCAAAATGCGAATTTGCGCCTCGAACTCGGTGACAGTGTGCACAAGTCGCTTTGGTGAGCACAGCACGAATCCGGGTAGGATATCGTCCTCCTCGATACCCTTGAGTCTAATTCGCACTTGGTCACCACATTGAGCCAGTTGAACTTCATCTTCCTGCTCGCCGTAGACAGCGGCAGCCTCAACACTTTGCTTGTTGGGCATCATGATCATGTTCATGCCCTTCTTAACAACACCGGCCTCAATCTTTCCCTCTACCATTGTACCAAGATCACGGTACTTGCCATTGACGGGCAACATGAAAGGAGCATTGACCTTACGCTCAAGCGCCTTCATGCTGTCAAGGTACTCGAGCAGCGAGGGACCCTCCCACCAGGGAGCGTCTTCCTTGGGGATACGGGTCTTGATGCCCTTCATTTGCTGAGCAGCAATTGGCAAGAAGTAAACGTCGTTCTTGAGGTTGTAACCAGTACCCTTAAGAAACTGAGCGAGTTTGGATGTGCACTCGGTATATCGCTCTTGAGACCACTCTACAGTGGGGTCGTCCATCTTGTTAACGGCAACGATGAGCTTGTTGACACCTTGAGTCTTTGCAAGCATAGCATGCTCACGGGTCTGTCCACCACGCTCGAAACCAGTTTCATACTCACCCTTTCGGGCGGAAATAACCAGAATACCGACATCGGCCTGTGATGCACCTCCAATCATGTTGGGGACGTACATCTTGTGACCAGGAGCATCAAGGATACTGTAACGACGCTTCTCGGTCTCGAAGAATCCACGTCCAACCTCGATAGTCTTTCCTTGTGTTCGCTCCTCCTTGTTCAAATCCATAACCCATGAAAGGTACCAAGACTCACGACCCAGTTCCTTGGCCTCTCTCTTGTACTTGTCCATGGTTCGCTCATCAACCATACCGGTGGCATACAGAATCGAACCACCCAGAGTTGACTTTCCGGCATCAACGTGTCCCATGAAGATGATGTTGACGTGCTCCTTGCCGTAAATTTCCTTGAGTGTTTCCTCATCGACGTCGGCAGCCTGCTCCTTCTCGACAGCATCAATCTCTCGGGCAGTCGGTTTCTTCTCACCAGCAGTAGGACTGTTGCGCCCAGAAGCAGGGCTTGGTGAAGTCTTGCCAGAAGTCTTAGTGCTGGCAGCCTTGCCGGCCTTCTCGCCTGTCTTCTCGATGGCCTTGGCGGCTGTGGCCTTTTGACCAGCCTCAGGCTTGTCGTTGGGCTCAGCCTTGGGGGTTTCCTCCTGCTTGACGGGGGTAGCGGTACCGGATCCAGAGATGGAGAGAACCTTGGCCTTGGGTTTGGGAGCAGAAGTGTCACCACTGATGCTGATCACCTTGGGCTTAGGGGCAGCAGCAGCGGGTTGGCTGAGGGCATCGGCGGCAGGTCGCTGGGCAATCGTGGGGGCAGCGGGCTGCTGAGATGGTTGCTGTTGTTGTTGCTGCTGGCCATATTGAGGGTACCCACCACCTATATTATATGTTAGTAAGTCATATAATGAACCTTGGTGATGGGGAATTTTTTTTTGGCGCAAGTATCATACCATAACTTTGACCTTGACCTTGGCCTTGGTTGTAGCCACCATAGCCCTGGTTGTACTGGCCGTAGCCCTGCTGAGCACCACCGTATTGAGGGTAGTAGCCTTGCTGGTAGTATTGTTGCTGCTGCTGGTATTGAGGTGCGTATCCTCCGTATGCTTGCTGACCAGGCTGGAAAGAAGTGGCGCCTGGTGTGAAAGCGGCGGCACCAGGCTGGAAAGAGTTGATGCTTGGTTGGAAGCCGCCTTGCGCGGGGGCGGGGTTCATGTTAAGTTGCTGTTGAGCCTGCTGGGCGAGGTTCTCATCTTGAGCAGAGGGATCATCCTCCCAAGAGTTAGGGGTCGCCATTGTGATGTGTTTAACGGCGGTAGAGTGGGATATGTCGCGTTGTAGAGGTGAGTGAAGGAGAGGAGAGGGTTTTGCGATCGGTCGTTGCGGTCTAATGGGGGTTGCGGATTTAAAAGGCCCTAGATATGCGGCCTGTTTTGTGGAAAATGGGGCTCGTTTCGATCACTCCAAGGTTAAAACAATGCCAAGTTCTTTGAAAGGCTGGACTGGATGCAAGGCACAGAGCAAGGGGATGGACCTCGATCTAGTATTCGTCCGAGACTGGCGTAATAGATAATTGATGTAATCTTTAGGCAGCGAATAAGCCCAACGATGGTATTCTGTGAATACTTTCCTTGTGCTCTGGTGGGGAGAGGCAAGGTTCAGTTGGGCAGGTTGAGGTTAGGTTGTAAAAATTACTGCCCCACCATCAATCATGACGCTGAAGGAAAAAAGTGCCAGGAGGGTAGAGGGGCAATTTAGTGGGCATCTACTGTGCGCAATATCTATTTCGCACATACCAACATATCAAACTTGGTGAGACGGAACAGGCAGAAGCTTGTCTTGCAATGACTCTATCCTTGAATATTAAGCCCAATGAATCTATCCATAAGCCTTGTGAACTTTACTCTTGACTCGCCTTGACTCATCCTGTGCCTGAAAATAAGCCTTATGACGAACTGGGTAGCAACACCAGCCACCATGAGTCTCAGCACGTGCCATACAAAACGAGGCATCCTGGTTTTCTGGCACTGTATGCGTACACGTTGCCCCTCTATCGCCGCTGTAAGTGCAACAAGTCAAAGCTCCAATGCGTTAGCGTGGTCAATTGCGTGCAGTGAATCAATCAACGCAATACAACCTCTTAGGAAACTTTTTATCAGGGACGTGCAATCTCGGCTTGCTCTATGTTTTAATCTTCTCTGAGTTTTATTGGCTTTCCCTTCTGGAGACTCTTTTACTTTAAGTGCTCTCCCAGCATGATAAGATATTCCATAACTGCGAGCCTAGATTGTCCTGGTCATGGATGAGTTTCTCGCAACAGTTGGCGTTCAAGCCATGAGATATGCCATTCGCTCTGGCATCGCCTTAACATCATCCTATGCCATCGGCCAATGTTCGCGACTACTAAAGTCGGTCGAAGACAAAGCAGTCCATGCCGAGCTCAAATCCTTGCAAAATCAGCTCGACAACAAAATAAAGGTGCGTCACATCGTGAATTCCCACCGCCAGTCGAGAGAATACCTTGGCCATAACTTGAGGCCCAATAGAAGTTAACCAGCCTATTGCGTCACAGATCATCTCTCCCGCCATAGACTTGATCGAGTTCAAGTAAGTACCCCATTCGCTCACCAACTAGAATGCTCTAATTCGAGCTACTTGTCCTAGTCTATTTCTGACATTCTCAACTATTCTAGGTCAGGAAGAGGCAATGTGTTTCTTGAATCAGCTGCTCCCCTTGCAAAGTCGCTTCATAAGGACATCGTCTCGCTTGGGCGGCGCATAGAGGCCGTCGCTACTGTTGATACAAGCAGTAATCGTGTCCAAGCGAAGCCATTGCGAGTTAGTCGCGATGACTTGCTGGCCATCGCTTCCGGGATAAAGGCATTGTTAGAGCGAATAGACCGCGAGATCCCACTTCTGCAGTTGGCCATTAGTGCGTCTAGGGAGAGCCTTTCAACATCATTGCCTGCTGGCATATCGCCCTCAAGATTACTGCAGGCCAGCACTCTACTTACTGTCGGCGACACGCAGTTTGCCCAAGATCCAACAAGGCCCGTCCAGATTGGTCCGGCATTTACTCTTTCTTTGTATATGCTATTCCTTGGGCATGCATCTGCACTGATACCACACGGCTCGGCAGATGTCACAGACACCACAATCTCTACCCACAACCACTCCTCAAGTTCGTCAAGCGTCGGTACAGGCTACGGCTTGGGTGAAGGGGAACGAAAGCCATTGTGGCAAGAGGTCCTACACAAGGCTCGTGTGCGCATCTGTAGAACTCGACGAGACACCTATTTCGATAGCCAGCGAGGTTATTGTGCTGTACCACTGGAAGACTACACGCTTCCTCTTCCTGAAGCGACTGGTGGTGGTGAATACGCCTATCATCTCGAAATTATCGAAGATTTAGACGATGGACGCGTACATGACGACGAGCATGGTACTCAGTCATACGGTGACATCCCGCATGCAGGCATTCGCGAGTCTATACCGGTTCATCAGTTGTCGAAAATCTTCTACGCAGATACAGGACGTATTTTAAACATAGGATCAGCTACCGACAGCGAGCAAAGACCGGTTCTGCTCCTCAAAAGGGATGTTCAAGTTGGACCATCCAGGTCAGAGCATGATGATATCAACGGATTTATCGAGGAAATCGACAGAGAGAGTAACGGTGCGGTATTGGATTTGACCAGTAAGGACGGCGACCAGGTAGACATTGACAAGCAATTGCTGGGAGAGTTTGTTCGCCCTGCAGCCGAGGACTCAAATGTCGCTATCCATCCCTCGAAAGACTATTTCAAGTGGAAGTTTCCTGCACATCTTGATCCCGAGTGGATGGCTCTCGAGGTGTATGAGGAACAAGACGACGATGATGACCCTGAAGAAGAGGACGATGATGACTCTTTAGACTCGGCGAGGCTAGATCAGCCAAGAGTGATATCAAAGTCCAGTACTCCTCGTCGTGGCAGGAGATCTCTGGATTCGAGTGTAGTTGATCAGATCAAGAGACTGTCACTGAGTAGCCCTGAGAAGATGAGCTCTTTGCAAGCAGCCATGTCATCACCAACCGAGACAGAGGATTTTGTCGCCCGGTCACCATTCGGAGCGATTACAACATCCTTATCCTTGATGGAGATGCTGATACGACTGGCTAGTCTCCAGGAGTTTCAGCAGACGTCTCATCTGTCTATTCCTGATCACATCCTGACATTCTTCCTGGAAGAGACGTCGACTACGGGTTTGATTGGTGAGACACAGTGGAGGGCCCGAAGCGAGGCAAAGCGTCGCGTGGGATTTGACCCTTATACCGATGCCCCGACAAGATAGTTGATGATCTTAAACCTAACAATTACAACAGAGATTTGGCCAAAACACTGTTGGAAGAGTGAGTGTAGTGATCAACAACGTATTGTAAGGTTGTATCATGTACATACAATAGCGAGCGTAGCAATAAAAACATGACGAAATCCTTCTGACTGTCGAGTTCCATGAGAACTGCCGAGTACTTCTTGATCGAGGTTCACTTACCCTATGATGGTGACGACATTTTTGGCTGAAACAAACTGCCGACCTACCAAGGTACTCGCGTAGTAGGATATGGTTTCACATCCTACAGTTTAAACTTACCTACATATATAGCTCCGGCATCAACCCAATTCAACCGATAATAAAGCTTTCAGACGATTCAAATAGTTCTAAATCCTATTGCAACCAAAATGGCTCCTCTCGTCCCTCGGTTCCATCTCTTTGAGATTGATGACCAGACATGGTACGTACTCCAACCATAGCTCCACCAGCTCTCAAGCTACGTTAGCCAATTCGTACCTGAGCTTCACCTCCAAATTTCGAGCCAATTGAGCTTGAACAAGCAGCTTTATGATGCATCCCTATCTTACTGACATCGCATCATAGGTTTCCTGCTTTTCTTCGCGCACGCGTCCAAGATGGCCTCACCCGTGCTTGGCTCTTTAGCCCGCCTCTTCTGTCTCAAAGTCCCGCAAGCCTCAGCGCCCAAGTCCTGATCAAGGAGCTTAACACGTCTCTATCCGACTTCACCTTTATCGATTTCTGTGCCGGCGGTGGTGGGCCTACGCCCTCCATAGCAAAGACAGTGAATGCACACCTGCGCTCCCACGGATCGGACCCTGCTCGCTTCATCCTTACAGATCTTCACCCCAATGTCGACGCTTGGGAGCAGGTCGCCCAGAAGAACCCGCTTCTGACGTACGAGCGTAAATCTGTCGATGCCGCATCAGCTCCGAAGCATCTCGTAAGAAGAGAGGACGGGACAAAGCCGTTTAGACTGTTCAATCTCGCCTTCCACCACTTTGACGACGACCTAGCTTCTGCGATCCTACGCGATAGCGTCGAGACAAGCGAGGGACTCGCTATCTTTGAGCTTCAAGACCGTTCTCTTGCTAGTGTGTTAATGGTTACGTTGCTAGGCATTGGCGCGTTTCTCAGCGCGCCATTCTTCGCTCTCAAGTGGCGATCGCCTGCGACGTTTATCTTCTCGTGCTTGATTCCGATCCTGCCTTTTGTTCTCACGTTTGATGGCTACATCTCGGCGCTACGAACACGGACACCAGAGGAGGTCGAGAGTCTGTTGCGATCTTGCGGTGCTGACACAAGCAAGTGGGAGGTCAAGAGCGGCAGTGAAGTGTTCCTCTGGCCTTGCGGATATGTTCATTGGGTCATCTGCAAACCCCGTAAAGCGTAGTAATGGATCATAGATAATATACATATGCGACTTCTATTTTACTCGAATTTTTTTATCGAAACCACCAGTTGACTGAGGCATTCAAATCTCCACTCTCTCCGACACTCTTGACAGAATGCCAATAATGGGTAGGAATAAACATAGCATCTCCAGGATTAAGCACGACCTCGTATGTCCCTGGTGGCACGGGCTTATCGGGATCAGCTTCCCAAACAGCCTGGTGTAGCTTATCTCGTTCCTCGCCCTGCATCATTTCGTCTGTTCTTATGCGGCTATTGCCTGATCTCTGCAGCTCGGCCTGGATCTGTCTGAACAACCAGTCTCCTGCCCTTGGTGCCATGAGTCTGACGACTTTGGTGCCGGACAGTTGGCAGAACAGATTGGGGTTTGGGTCCCGATGTAAAGGCGTATAAGTAGGTGTTATGCCCAGCCATATGCTGGAGCCATATATATCCCCCTTTCCAGCATGCAACACTATTTCTGGAGTGGGAATGCCTTCCTGCAGAGCTTGAGGTAGATCGGCGATCGAACACTGAGCAATATATAGGGATATTCCTTGCCTCCCTTTCTTCCGGTCAACATCATTAAACTCCAATACCTCAGTGAGGAGGCGCAGAGGAGCGTGAAGCTGAAAAAAATCCTGGCCATTCGTAGAACCTGCAAAGCATGAGTCCCAACTTCTTGAAATGGTCTTGTCTTGCGCTTGTTCTTTCTCAAGATAGTTTCGAAACAACACTAGACTCTCTTTCTGTGTAGGAGTTGAAGCGTATATTTCGTATGGGACCATGGCATCGTGGAACTGGCAAAAATATTCTGACAGTGTTGTCGAGGCGTTCCTAAGGTCTTTGGAGAACCATTTATTCAAGGCGGGCAGAAGAGGCGTCGGAGAACCATGCTCTTTTCCAAAGACGACAGGCTTCTTGCGCTCAAAAAATTGCTCACGGAATATTTTGAAAGTGGCGTGCTCTTTCGGCAAGTGTGCCAGTTGGGGAACTTTGTTTCTCTCAAGCGAAACGCTCCCACTCATATAACGGCGAGAAGAAGCCGTTTTTGACATATGCCAAACCCATTTTGAGTTAACAGAGAAGACTTTGGGCATAATTTCATTAGTTTAGTCAAAGAGTGTAATGGAGAAAATAATCAGTTTAACAGCCCATCATTTAAGAATTGGCAAATTTCGCAGCCCCGTTAACCGTTCGAGGATTGATGATCGACATGATGTTCTGCATTCAGCGTCTGCTATCCGTACTTTGTTAGGTGATCTATGGTTTCTATATTAAGATTCATAGATCGGAATGCGGCGAAACGTACCCCCGAGCCAGATACAGACCGCATCGGGATGTCCCTGGTCGGGCTTTCTGTTGCACCAGAATCGTTGAATCCTTGTGAAAATCGACAGAAAAGAAAAACAATTCCATTCGGCATTGTTTATTTATTGCTACACTTCGTTCTCATTAACCTAGGTGGCCCGCTCACTTACTTTGAGTCGGTCTTGTCCCAATGCGCTGATTTTCTTTACTGTTAATGATTTTGGTGCAATCACATACACCCACCTACCAACCGATCTTAGCGTATTTGCGTGCCCTGTCCCGTCTTGTCCTGTGCTCGTGGCTCGCGATATCCAATCTGCGCCCCTCAAAATACTCACCAACATCACCCCGCCTCAAGGTAGCTTCACGGCTATCCCATCGACACCGCGAGCCTCAACCCCACGTCTAGAGCTCTCGCAATAGCTTGGTTTCCACCGTCTACATATTGCGACCCGTTTCCCCCTCGCATCTACAGTGCGCCCCCTCAGCCTCGCCACTGGCGTCCGTTGCCCCTCGACAGCGGAACCTACAACCACCATAGCGACACCATGTCAACCTCATCGGGCGTTCCCGAGTCCTGGATCTCGAGTTTCTGTTCCCTGCTTGGCCATGAATACTTCGCCGAGGTCTCGGAGGAGTTTATCGAAGATGACTTCAACCTGACTGGTTTGCAAACCCAAGTTGCGATGTACAAGGAAGCGTTGGAGGTATGCTTATCTTGCCAACGCGTCGGCATTTCGCGGCTTCACTCAAGGATACAGAATTGCTAACATCGTGCCCCACAGATGATCTTGGACGTGGAACCAGAAGACGATGAGGACGAGGAGGAAGAAGAGGAGGAAGAGGATGAAAACGAGTCCGACCCAGAACGCCTGACCAGGGCATCCAGCGAACGAAGGCACCACCGCATGGCCAGCGACTTGTCCGTCATCGAATCCTCAGCTGAAATGCTCTACGGCCTTATCCACCAGCGCTTTATCTGCTCCAGGGCGGGAATCCAGCAAATGAGCGAGAAATACGAGCTTGGCCACTTTGGCTGCTGTCCCCGGACGAACTGTGATCAGGCCCGTACTTTACCTGTCGGTCTTTCTGATATCCCTGGCGAGGACACAGTCAAACTTTTCTGTCCATCGTGTTTAGATGTCTACGTCCCGCCCAATAGCCGCTTCCAGACCGTCGACGGTGCCTTCTTCGGCCGTACCTTTGGCTCTCTTTTCCTACTCACTTTCCCCGAATATGACTTGACGAAGCGTGGAATTGAGGTGCTCTCTAGCAGCGGCCCTCGCGTCAACGAAGGTGACGGTCTTATTAACGGAATGTATGCCAAGAACATTGGTCCTGGTCTGGGCCGTGAACGCATATATGAGCCTCGAATCTACGGATTCCGTGTTTCTGAGAGAGCTAGATCCGGCCCCAGAATGCAGTGGCTTCGCGAGCGGCCGACAGACATCAACGAGCTTGACGAAGCTCGCCTTTACGCAGAGCAGAATCCAGACTCAGAAGATGATGACGACAACGGTGGTCAAGTTGGCATAAATGGTAGAGCCATGGTTCGTCGACGCCCACCTGGAAACGCTCGCCTTCGCCAACGACAAAACCAAAATGGTAGCCCTATGGCCATGTCAACGAACGGAGCTGAATCAGAGCTGTAGAGCTGTCATGTTACACGACTAGCCTTGAAAATTTTAGGTTTACGACTCCAGTCATTGCTCATGTCGGGATTGTTGGTATGGAAGGTGAAAGCCTGCCAAAACATGGACATCCCGATATTGAACTGACTGGATTTTGGCGATACAGTTTAAGGGGAGCACAGGAAACAAACATAGACACACTTTGAGAGACGTATTAGGAGGAGCAGAACAAGAACATGCCATGTGGGAGTGGAATGGCACCATTGGGTTTTGCAATTAATGCATAGACGGCGTTGAACGTTCGAGGTAGGCAATGGAAAATACACAACGAATGCACATGAAACATCACTCAACTCGTTCCTGTGAATCCTTTTGGAAGACAACGCAGGACTCGGTCTGTACTGTGTTCTTGCTTGGATCGTTCAACTTGTCATGTATTATTTTTCGTAGACTTGTTTGTAAGCATGACTTTTGTAGATAGATGCATGCATGCTGTTCCCTATTCTGTTCGTTCTCACGCGATACAAAACAATTCACCAAACCTGGGCGATTGCATGTATGTCATGTGTACTCCCATCTCATCCCGCTGTGACTCAATAAGTCAGTCAGACTCAAAGTCCTCCTCTTCTCATCATGAATTCATTCACTAGCTCATTTCATTGAGTAGAAGCACAACCAGTGAATAAGATGAAGCAGTAAAAGCAGAAAAACAAAAAACCAGCCTATCACCAAACACCCTGCCTTCAGAACCCATGCTAATCGTATACATCATGGCCCTTGTCTGCCGCCCGTTCTATGCTGACAAAAAGGAAAGGGGAGAAATGGAAGAAAGGAGAGGGGCTCGGCCATTGTGATGCTCATGCTGTGCAGCGGCCTTCTTGCTTGCACTGAGAGAGAAATCCTGCAACACCAAACTATATTGGCATGATGAATTGTGCACTCCTGAAAGTCCCGAACGCCAGTTACCAGTTCCGTTTCCATCATATCTATCGTGTACAGCGCATATATTCCAGGGGATAAACCCGTTTAAGCAAAAGAAGAAAAAAAAAACAAGAAAAAGCAGAATAGTCAGTCACCATATGAGGTAGTGGTGAAAGACTGTCGTACTGAAGAGTGCCAATACCTTGGAAAATCACTTGGTATGATGGTGTCTTACCATGTCTGCACAATGAATAAAACGTTTGTCGCCAAGAGTGAGACTCAGTGCTGTCGAATTCCCCTTTACACAGAAGAACAAGGGGTTATATCAGGCGTCGCCGAACTTGGCTTTGTCAGCACCGCCCGCTTCTTTCGAGTCTTCAAAAATAACAGCAGTTTCGCCAATGTCCTTGTCCTTCGCATCGTGCTCAGCCCTTGGCGTGATTTCGTCACTGGCCTCTGAGCCGCCCACCCTGGACCTTGGGAGGAACCAACCTCCACGTTCCCATTGACCAGGTTCGTATAAGCAAGAGTTGCGAACCTCTTCATCGGAAATCCCCGCAAGGAGAGTATTGAGGCGCTTGAAGTCGATCGGTTTGAGGATCCATCCATCAAAACCAGCATCAATATATTTCTGCTTTTCACGCTCAACGAGCGAGGCCGATACAGCGAAGACGGGGATGCGATGGTTAGTGTCAGCCAAGGCTGAGTGGCCGTGATGATCTGCAGAAGCTTCCATTGATCTGATCATCTTGGTACTTGTGAGGCCGTCAACGATAGGCATCTTATTCTAGTTAGTGGCCATGCGCATTTAGTTAGGACTCGGGTAACTCACCTGCATATCCATCAGGACAATGTCGAACTCCTTTGACCTTTCACGATAAGCTGCAGCACAATCCTCGCCATTTACAGTATGGTGCACACCATGGCCCACCCTCTCGAGACGCTTCCTCAGTATTTTCATATTGATTGGATCATCTTCAGCCACAAGAACTTGGAGGTGCTGCTGCTCAGTCATCTGAGTTCCTGCACTAGTAACGCTTTCTGCACCAGCCTTGGCTACCGGACGATCGTTGGTTTTCATCTCAAAAAGAATACGAGATTGCTCACTGGGTTGTAGCTTTTGAGGCATATCAGTGTAGTCATCTGGCATCTTGACTGCACGGATTGGGGTTTTTGAATCCATGACTTCGGTGCTGCCGGGCTCGCTACGAGGTTTAGTCGAAACGGGACTTTGAGACCGCCTATTGGATGGGCTGGCAGATCGACCACCAAGGCTAACGGCTCCGCGAGACTCAGGGCGCATGGTGTTTGTTCGTGAGTCCTTTCCCCCTTGAATGGGAAACTCGGTACCTTCCCGTTCATTTAGAGACAGTGGCGTTTGAATTGCATCGATAAGTCGATCGGCATCACTCTGGTGACTACCCCGACTACCACGGCTGCCGTGACTTGTATGGCTGCCCATGCTACGTTGACTTGCCCCACTGCCCTTGAGCGATACATCACCGGCAGAAGCCATAGTACTAGCTCTGTCAACAAGCGTTATTTCCCCTTCCGGCACAGCTCTTAAAGCATCAGGGGCGGTACTGGCAGTGCTCTTGCTATTGAAGGATTGGTTTCCTGGCCCGGCTGGAACACCTTCAAGCTGAGAACCGCTGCATTCATTCGATAAGAGGAATGGGAGCTGGACGACGAATCTCGATCCTTGGCCGACTTCTGATTTCAAGCGAAGCTGCCCGTCCATGTTGCGAACGATACGCGCAACTACGGCAAGGCCTAGTCCTAGAGTACGCATTTCATGAGGCATCTCATCCAATGAGCTTGATGTAGGCGCGTCCTCTGAGCTGACCTGTTCAAGATCCCGGAATAGGGTGTCAAGCTGACCAGCACTCATGCCGATGCCAGAGTCCTCGATGACAAAGTCAACAACGACCTGCTGATCTCTGATCTCGGACACAAAAACTTCCACCTTGACATGGCCTTTGTGCGTATGAGCAACAGCATTTGCTGTTACATTGGAGAGTGCCTGACGGATTCGTCGTTCATCCCCTTTTACAAACTGAGGCAATCCGGGGTGTTGGACGACTGCGTAATGAATTCCCTTTCGCTTCGCATCGTTCAGAAAAGGGCCGGTTGCCTCTCTAATACAGCTGGCAAGATCGAACACCTCGTCTTTGACCAAATTCTGCCCTTCCTCGGTATTCGTCAAATCCAATAGGTCATTGATGACGTAAATCAAGGACTTGGATGCGGAATGAGACCTAGCCAAGTTGTCGCGAGTTTCCTGATCTAGACTACCCTCGAGGGCAATCTCTAGATAGTTGATGATGGCATTTAGAGGGGTTCGAACCTCATGGGCAGAATTAGCAAGTAACAGTCGGGTTAGCTTGCTGTTCTGCAAAGCCTTCTCCTTTTGTCTCCAAACCTCGATAAATTTACCGTAAACGAGACAGAGGACGGCTGCAGTCTCTACCTGCTCCTCATTCCATTCTCTGCATTTACCAACAACAGTCTCGTGCCAAGTCTTGAAACTCTTCCTTGGCTCGAGATAGCCGGCAGTACCCTCACGAACAAACTTTTCGTAGGGATTGCCAGCCCACTTGACTTCTTTAATTTGGCCTCTGCGGAAGAAGACAATGAAGTCGTTGCCGCCAACACTCAGTGGTACGTAGAGTAACCCAGCGACAACTTGAAAACCAGGTGGATATCGCAGATCGGGGAAGTCCTCTCTGACGTCTTGTGATGCAAAAACAGAGGTAAGTTGACGCATTCTGAGATACTCCAACATAGCGAGTGCTTCTTGGCTCTGTTCAACAGGTCCCATGAGTTTGGTCTCACCCTTGATTGATAGTAAACCAAAATCGGCATCGAACAGCTTCAATAGATCCTCCGAGGACGCAATGATATATCCAGAAGGGTTCTTGTCTGTAGGCGCGGTGTTGATCAGCTTGCGAGCTTGTAGTCGTGAGGCGTAAGATAGTCTCTCGATATTTCTGGATGCAGTATCTCCCACCAGACGACACATTTTGCGAATAGGGAAAGACACTCGCATCCCGTGATTTCCATAGGAGTGGCAAGAAATGAGACCCCATAGTTCGTTGAAAGCGTTAATTGATATAGACATGGAGGATCTCACAGCCATGTTTTTCAGGTATTTGATATGAATAGGCGACATGGCTCGCAAATAGCAGTGGCTCATATCCAACGGAACGTCGAGGTCTTCTTTTGTTCGGCAAACAATTCTGGAGGTGTCTTGATCGCGGTCGTAGAGTAACCGTACTTTGTTGAGCTTATAGAGGTCGCGAGCTTGTCGTGGAATGTCTGATGCTGGGAAGTGGAGGCCTTTGTATAAATCCCTTGTCATTGAGGTATCGACAAGTTCTGTCACAACCTTGCCGTTGAACGAGGAGTCAAACTGGTAAATCATGACGCGATGGAAGCCAGTCAATTCTTTGACTATGCCCACCAGGACCTTGAGGAAGGCCTCAAGGTTCGGGGCAGATGAAAGTTGTTCCTGGACTTGAGACATGATGTCAAAAACTTGCATGGCGCCTTGTTCGCCTCGCCTCTTTCTTGCACTCCTTAGTATCCTCAAAGGCTTACTAAGAACCTCTGTGCTGTCTTCTATCTCCTGCAAAGTTGGGTTCGATTGTAGCGTGTCATGGGGGGTGTCTGGTGTCATTTCATCCGCAGGTCGTAAAGGATATTCGACGTCATCGTCCAACTCGAACTCGCAGATGATCAAATCAGGATGTGCCGGATTTATATGGATTGCGCACCAAAGCTTTGTGCTCTTGCATTTGGGGGGTCGGATCGATAAGCTGAAAACCTCGGGTCCATTGATAGCAGGATCTGCGTCTTCATCACGAATGAAATCGATGTGGTCAAGAAGATTATCCTGTTGCTCTTCCGTTAAGATGTCGAGGAAATTCTTGAGTTGAAATAATTGTTTCGGTGTATAGCCCAACATCCGAACAGAATTCTCGCTGACGTATCGGGCAACAAAGCAACCATCGTTCTCTTCGCGAAGAGCAACGAGAACACCGAAAGTTTGAACAGCACCAGGAGCGTGGATTGGTTCGTCCTCACAACGCTGAATGACACCATCACGACCAGTGATGACCGCATGGCCATCGTCAGTCACAACGTGGGTAAACCGAGCAGTTACGTGTGAGACATCAGCACTGGAGAACCCGGCAGAAGAAGCATCGGGTTCAAGCCCTCCCGTTGAAGCGTTCGCCGAGCCATGGCCTATTGCCCCCGATTCTTCGGTTTCTGTGTCTGCATCTGCGTCTGCGTCTGCCTCGTTGTCTGACGTCGAGATATCAAGTTCTAGCGGGACCGTACTGCTTCCGTGGCGGTTTGCATCTAGCTGGATGCTCGACATAGGCCCGCTCATTGTGTTCTTCCTTCGCATTAAAACGTCGATGTGCTCGCTATGGGCTCTTGAGTGGTAATTCGCTGGGACTGTATCTGAACGTCTCAGATCTGGCCCTGTGTCAGCTCGAGGCGCACTTGGGATTTTGACAGGAATGCTCCGGCCATCACGCTGAGGCAAGGCATGGAAATAATCGTTGTTGGTTATCTTACTGGAGCTAGGGTCGACGCTAATGACGGATCTTATAGGAAAGACTCGGTCCCCAGAAACATCTGAAGCTGTGGAATGATAGCCCAATTGCTTCTCTGAACCGACACTCCAGGGCGAAAACGGTGGCTCCGAGTTGGAGACACTGTTCTGCTCGCTGGGGGCAGCAGACGAGGTAGCTCGAGTCGTGCGGGTGGGCGTTGCGTCGTTGTAGGTGTTTGTACGAAGACCGGGCAGACTTTCTGGGCCGCTGGGCCGAAGGGTTGATGAAGATGCTGTCGAGGACTGAGGTGGAGGAGGATAAGACTCAGAAGGCAGAACGGTAGGTGAGGGGTTGTGTTGCTGTTCTTCATGGCCTTTTTGTTCAGGTTGACTGGTGTCCTGGCTCTCTTTATCGTGCGGCACATCCATGATGGCGTTAACTGGTCGCTAACCTGATACTCGCGAAGCTGAAATTGAAACGATGAGAGCCCAGAAGTTGACGAGGGTGCTAGAGATGGTACTCGAGCGGGAAATGAGGGCGATCCTGTCACGTAGTGTCGCGCATCCCCGTGATAGCCTGTGATACTAGTGAAGGGTGCCGGTAGAGAATCTTAGAATATCAAAGAATTGAGGTTGGCCAGAAAAATAGCAAAAAGGGATCGGCTCTCGTGTTCCTCGTAGTTGTGATAGTCGTGGTCGTTGGCGAGGGCTTGACTTTGACAGGAGCAGTGACGTGGGCTACAACGCAATAACAGTACTGTAAAATCGATAAAATAGAAAAGCAAGGGTCCAGATGCAGGAGTGACGAGGCTCCAATGCAAGATCAACAGGGGGCCGAGATCGGTAGACCAAACAGTAGGTGTTGAGAAACAGAAGCTATCACAATTCGAATCAACGGCGATGGATGGCGAAAGGGTTGCGAAGACTAATACCCAATGTGGGAAGAGTGACGAAGAATCTTGAGTGGCCAGGCGACTTGATCTGCTATTGATACGTAATGCCACTCTGGGCTCGAGAAAAGTCAAGGAAGAGTCGAAACGAGGCGAGATAGGACGGAGCAGGGCGACGAATAATTTACTGTACCAGTTGGTAGCAGCTTTTGGCTGAGGGGGACAAGATGTTAAACTGTAGGAGTAAGGTGTTGTAGGTTGGTTGTGTGGAGGTGGCAAATGTACAGTGTGGCCCTACAGTACAACAGCACGTTTGTACCTATGATGGATTTCAGGTGTTAGCCCAGGGAACCCCAACCGGATCCCACCTAATCCTTGCTCCTCCTTGTACCTTCACTGAACTGGGCAACTGGGCAGCCTGCACCTGCAGTCAGAGAGGCAGGGAGGCAAGAGTGGCCCAGAACTACAAGGGCAGAAGTGGAGGAGGGCTGGAAGGTCAAGTGGAAATGGGATAGAGCCTGAAGGCAAGCCTGGCAAGGACTTCCCTACCAATGGCTAGAATGGGTCATCTCTCGCCTTGTTAGCTCTGTCGATCTCTGCCATTTTCTCTCCCCTCGATGAGCAGAAGACCGGATTGCGCTGCCAAGGCCGCTCAAAATCCCATCCTTATTCCTTGAAATCCCATCTTATTCTATCGTGTACTCTACGTTACAGCACCCACAGCCCCTCCCTGGCCTTTTGCCCTGGACTGACCTGGAGTGTGAAGTGCCCACTAACCATCCCTAACAAACGAGCTGAAGGCCTTTGGTCCATTGTATCCTGAAGAAATATCTAGTTGTTGGCTGGCAATGTGTTAACTCTTATTTTGTTTTCCTCCGAGTTCCTGTGCCGTAATGAGCTTGTGTTCCGGCATCATGGATTTTTCCGTGTCGGAAAGGAAGGGGTCTCATGGTGAAGGAAGTCTTGGTGGTTTCGATGACCCCACGACCCCCTGCGTCACAGTCAGTGTACGACAATTAATCAGCCCGTCTTTTGAGAACTGGTCCGTATTGCCCTCCGATTATCTATGAACCGAGTTGCTCATTCAGTCTGGCCCGACAAATAGTCCCTCCATTCAACCTGAGATGCACCACAATCATTCATAGGCATTCCTATAAGAATTATCTATAGTATGTGTAATCCTTGCGGGCAAAAGAAGCGAGATCGACAAATCGTACAAAGGACAAAAAAACCTTGACTTTTGACGAGACAGACGCACAGCTCATCTAACGAGACCTGTCCATGCTTCTTGGATCGAGACCTATAAATAATGGGCTAATCTAACATGAGAAATGCTAACTTAGTGTGCGAGTTTCATACTACTAAGGTTGAGCGACACTACTGATCCTAACTCTTGTTGCTTCATTTAGTTACCTTTATGATGCGGACAATTCTTAATCTAGGCGCGGATCGAAGCCTTTGGCCTGACAGTTTCGATCCAGTCTGCTGACATCTGCACCACTCGATAGTACGCGCACCAGCTCGTTGCTTGAAACAGGAGCAACGGTCTTTTTTGATTTGCGATACTGTCCCTCCTGGTGCCAGTCTCGAAGACTGCAATTACCGATAGGCCAGACCGCTTGACAACGTTACGAATCGGCGATCATGATGCCTAGTCCCCCACTTGGCTTGCAGAGTCCCTTTGAGCTTTCTGGAATAGCCAACCAGCAAGTTCACAAGTGGCTTGTTAGCTTGAATAATTTGGCCCCAAGATACAGTTGAACCCCTCTCATCTTGATGCTAGGAGGTGAGTAGAACAACAATCCGCGTACCATCTCTCAGTAGGGAAGTGCAGTGAAGGAAATTTATGATCACCTTGCTGCTTCTGACCTGTATTGACTAGCTCTTTACTTTTGTCGACCGCACAGGCTGGGACTGGGGAGCGGGGATTATTTTGTCCTCCATGGGGCTAGGTCCAGGGCACCTGGCTGACCCCTGTCCGTCTCTGGTGGGCGTCGTGGGTGTCATGAGGTGAGAGAGGCAAAGTCCCTGAGCCACTTGTTGATCTCGCTGTCGAGACCACTCTGTTACACTGACAATGGAGCAAGTGCCTCGAGGTGCACTATACGTATTGTTCCGGTGTTGTGTTGCGTGCAGATGCGATGGTAACCAAGTTGAACACATGCATACAAGTGTACCGCATAGAAACATGGCGGAGCATGGCATACATAATGCAAAACTCATACCTAGGCATGATGAATGAGGCTCGGTAAAGTATGTACGTACTCGCTGTATACATACATTTCGAAGCAAGTCTTTACACTGTGGGTGCGCCACATGGCTGTGACATCATTCGAGCCCGGTGCTTTCTCTCCGGCTTTAGAGACAAGGAATGGATGTTCTTGGCAAATCATCGTTTTGAAACGAACGACTTTTGTGGTCATGACGATCATGTCCTCTCAATGTGCAGATTCTGATGCATCAGCCACAGGTGGCGAACAACAACCGCTCAATAGCTGTTACTATCCTGGCATTCTGGGCAGTGGTGTTTTGGTGGACAAAGACAAATTTGCAGATAATGACTTCCCAACTATTATTCCCTGTTCCTCGGAGGTGTTGTATTGCAAGAATTGCACTCTCCATTGAAAGGAGATCTTACCAAGTCCATCGTAATATCCATCCAAGTTGCCAGTAGAGCAGAAAATTCTCTTCTGCCTGTGGATCACAGCGATGGCTATTCCCCAATAACCCGGTCTTGAATCACAGTATTGCCACTTGAATACCCGAAATTTCTGTCGATTATACATTATAAATTACATAAATCAACAAGCGCGGGACTCAGTTTTTAGGCCACTTCCTGGCTGGATGCCCATATGGGAAAACGGCGCCAAGCACAATATTCACGCTTTGACTCCCGGAGGTGTTCCGAAGCAGCCCGGACATCCGACGGCATTCGATTATAGTGTCAAAACGGGTCTCGCTTTGTTTACATGTGAATTAGAATCAGTCATCGCATGCCCATCGATAACAAGATGAAGAATAGACTGGTATTCAGACTTGCTAAAGTGTGACGAATCACTTCACTTGCATCGGATCCAAAGAAATCATGCCCCATACGTTCAGAAACATGAACTCTAGTTTTTCCTCAAATACAACGTCGTAAAAGTACCCTGCTCGACGCCAAGACAGTGCAAAGATATGTAAGGTATTATTGCCCAAGCTTTACAAAATCGGCCAGATAGATTTGCATTTCACTCAGGTAAGGACACTGCACTGTGCCTATAGGCGATATATCAGTGATAATCAGGTTATCATGCTATTTTCGAGATTGTGAAAAGTGTATCGTTGCAATATGTTAAGCTACCTAGGTACCTTATGCTGAGTTCTGATAGACGCTCAAACGTCGGAGCGCTAATTGCCCCTGTCAATTGGTTCAACATCACTTACACAATTTAGCTCAAGGTTATCAGGTACATAGTTAATCTCCTCGGCTCGCAAAGCACTCCCTGCAATTGTCTATATCAATATTAGGGCATTGTAATAAAAGTCATGGCACTTTCATATATCCTGGGTGGAAATATGTTACTGGGAAAGCACAGCTGTTTCTTATCAAGTCATAGGCAGCCTAATACTGAACTACCTACACTCGTTCAGCAATCAGAGCATTTTTTTACAATAGGATTAATCAAGCTCAGAGAAGATCCTCTCATCGCCAGCAACCTCTTACTGGCAGAAGCAACGTGCACTCTGCTTGAAACTGAAGAACCATAAGGCCCGGATGGCTGGTACACTGCGATCATCTGCCAGGGAAGGCCAACCCTGCTTAGGTAGCTCGGGAGAGCAACATGAGATCTCAACTACATAGCGACGAGCTGACAAACCTGGGCCATGGATATCCTGGCTGGAAACAAGACTCGATAGAGGCACCGGACGCCTTGACGTTTTGGGTGGGCCACAGTTGACCACGCAATATACATAGTTCTAGATCTACCTGTGGATAGTAATTGTGATATATGACACAGCTCCTCCTCGCCTACTGATGCCCAAGGGGCCTCAAGGCTGACGAAAGCGGCAGATGGAAGTCTAGAACGTAGAAATTCTACTAGTAATGGGCCCTATAAACATGGCTGCCCCTAACTATCTATGTCGTGCAGGGTCTAGTTGTCTTGTGCCGCATGCGATGCTTACTGGTCGGCTTTGCTCCCTTCAACACGATTGGTCGATCTACGACTCTTGAAACAAGTACTTTCATCGGGAAAATGCTTGTTGATCGCTAATGCTTGACACAACTCAGCATATTATAAAGCGGTGTGATTGTTTGTTAAAGTGAATACAGAGACACTTCATGTTGATGTTACCCCGGGCCTCAGTCCGCGCATGTCCGCCGAAACAAAACTGGTGAGTTGTTCAGCATTCACTAGAAAGGGAATCCCTGCTCGCCATGTTGCATTGAGCTATAAAAAGAAAGGAATGAAAAGGAAAACAGTGAAAAGAAGGAAATCGTACAAATTATGTTCATTTTCTCAGCTGCTGATGAGTATGCCATTTGTATCTGAGACATAGACAATCCATCTAACACGTAACAAGTGCATTCTCCTCATTCGTATTTCCACATCATGCTCTATTGCCATTGAGGTTCTCGATATCCTATATTGTTGTTACCGATTAGGGAAGATTAGGTCTTGAGCAAACTCATTACCAATTGAGGATCAGTAATCAGCCATTTTGTGTTCATTGATGACTCGAGTGAACCTGGTGCTGAACTGTATTACGTTCTGACCTGGAAACAGTCATTCTGGCATACACAATAAGTGCATAGATAGATAGGTATGAGGATATATGGTAGCAAAAAGGGACTAACTAGGCTTGAAATTTATAAGCTTGTTTGCTTGATTATGCTTTATTAGCCTAAGGAAAAGAAGGTGAGGTAATCTTTGGGACGTCGAAAGATTATGCAAAAGGAAACTCCGGTACAGGGAATCGAACCCTGGGCTCCGCGGTACTGATCTCTCAGATTATGAGAGCGCGAAATGTTAGCCACTACACCATACCGGACTGGTTATAATTTCAGCCTTCAATTGAATATCACAAAGCCCAGGGCGTAGAGAA
Organism: Fusarium sambucinum; assembly: GCF_050947815.1. NCBI lineage: Eukaryota > Fungi > Ascomycota > Sordariomycetes > Hypocreales > Nectriaceae > Fusarium > Fusarium sambucinum. The sequence continues at coordinate 7,249,276 of NC_139293.1, read as the reverse complement.
TAACATTCACTATCACCACCTCTAAACAAGCCTGGAATTTTAACAAGTTTACTTGGATTATCATGACATCTTGTCGCGACTGGCTGTTAGGCCAAAGTACCTAGGTACTAATGGCCCCGATAATAGGCCTATGTCTGCGTCTTCAAACATCTCCTCCCTTAGTCTCATCAACTAGGAGGCAGTGACCGTCACATTGCCCATAAAGTTCTCGCTAGAGTTGCCTACAAAGATAGTAAAGTCTCCAGGCTCAACAACATACTTCATCTTGCGGTTCCACAGACCCCATTCCTCAACCTTGAGGTTGATCTTGACAGTTTCAGTCTTACCAGCCTTGACAGCGACCTTCTTAAAGCCCTTGAGCTGGTACCGAGGAACGTCGACTGAGGCGAGCATGTCTTTGACGTACAGCTGAACAACCTCAGAGCCGTCGCGCTTGGACTTGTTGCTGACGTTGACAGAAACCGTGACTGTGTCGGATGATGTTACGTTCTTCTTGGAAACAGATATCTTGGAGAAGTCGAACTTGCTGTATGAAAGACCGTAGCCGAACGTGTAGAGAGCTTCGGGGTTTTCGAGGATGTAATTGTTACCGAACTCGAGGGTGCCGTTCTCGTGGATCTTACCTGGATTGGGATAGGCACGCGCAGAGTTGAGGTAATCGTAGTAGATGGGTGTAGTGCCGACATCGTAGGGGAAGCTAACGGAAAGCTTGCCGGAGGGATTGACATTACCGTAGAGAATATCAGCGAGAGCATGACCTCCCTCCTGGGATTGGTAGAACTGCTGAACAAGGGCAGCAGCCTCCTTAGAGATCCATGGCTCAGTAATGGGCTTTCCGGAGCTGTAAACAACAACGGTAGGCTTTCCAGTGTCGATAATTGCCTTGACAAGCTTAGGCATGGCACCGATGAGGTTCAAGTTGCTAGCATCGATATGCTCACCGGTGGTGGCGTTGAGGCCTCCCCAAAGTTCATTCTGGTCGCGAGTCCAGGTTCCGACAACAACGACAGCAATATCAGCAGATTCAGCAGCAGCGATGGCATCTTCGAAGCCAGACTCGTCTGCGGACCACCGCTCGCAGCCTTGGGTGAAAGTGACTTTGCCTTTACTAGCAGCCTTGATGCCATCATAGGGGGTGACACCTCTAGTCATTGCAGTATGAATGACATAGTCACCGTACTATTCAATGTCAGCGGATGTTCTTCAAGGTGGCAAAGTGTTATTTACGTTGACGTAGCCATGGGCCATGGGACCGATAACGGCAACATTGGCATCCTTCTTCAATGGAAGAACGTTCTCGTGGTTCTCAAGCAGAACGATACTCTCAGCATCAAGCTGTCGAGCTACCTTCTTGTGAGCCTTGGTGTTGACATAATCCCAGATTTTGTCGTCAGCAACACCAGTAAAGGGCTTCTCGAAAAGACCCATCTCGAACTTGGAACGAAGAACTCGGGATACAGCTGTATCGACGACCTTCTCATCCAGCTTGCCAGCCTTGACAAGCTCAGGGATGATCTCGAAGCTCCAGTAGCCACCACCCATCTCGGCATCGTTACCAGCAGGAAGAGCCTATAGCCAGTTAGCAGAGTGCTTCTCAGGTTGCAGAAAGAAACTCACCTCAAGAGTAATGCACTCATCGTCCTCAAGGGGGCAGACGTGGAATGCTTGGGCAAGGCGAGCAGTTCCACCGGCATCGGAGATGACATAGTACTTGTAATCCCATTCGTCTCGAAGGATATCTGTTAGGAGGTGGGAATCCGAGACAACTGGGACACCATCATATGAGTTGTAGGAGGACATGATGGAAGTTGCCCCGCCATCGATGATGGCTCTCTTGAAGGGTGGGAGGTAGAGAGACCGCAGCTGTCGCTCACCACCATGCACAGGTGCAGTGTTTATACCTTGCTCGGGCGTAGCAAACGCAGCCTACACTGTTAGCTTTCAAGGTCGATGGTGGAATGGCAATAGATACCTTACATAGTGCTTGACCATAGCTGATACTCCTCCAGCCTGAAGACCCTTGACGTATCTGTAACCCATCTCTCCGGCGCTACATGAGTATTAGTATATTTCATTGCATGAAAACACGTAACTAGGAAAGAACGTACAGATAAGCATCTTCACTGAAACACTCCTCAACTCGTCCGAATCGCAGTTCTCGAGCGAGATCGACTTGAGGAGAGAACAGCTGATTGATACCAAGAGCGCGAGATTCGGTTGCGATGATGTCAGCCATCTTTTCGATGAGATCCGGGTTGAAGGAGCATCCCATGCCGATTGGAGAGTTGAATATTGTTCCATTAAGGATTAAGACTCCGTGGAGACCTTCGCTTTGGATGAAAGCAGGGATTCCTTTATTTCGTTAGATCGCACAACAGAAAATTAAATCAGTAGCTTAGCTTACCGAGCTCAGTTTCCTTCACGAGATAATCTTGTCCCAACTTGGCAGCCTTCTTGATAGTGGTCATGTTGGCGTACAAGCCAGTCCAGATGGAATTGGCACGGTACTTGAAATTCCACTCCAGACCAGTCTTGTTAACAGCCTCTGTAGTAAGGTTGAGATAGTTGGTCATGTCACCCTGGATTAACTGTGCCGTCTTGTCTTCGATAGTCATACGCTCAAGGAGATCCGCGACTCTGTCGTCGACAGAAGCTTTGGAGTCCTTGTAGACTGGCTTAACCTTGGTAGCTTGCCCGGCCGTGGCCAGGACAGCCACACAAACATAGCTAGAGAGCTTCATTCTGGAGACTTGAAGATGAGAAAGAAGCTACCTAGGAGCTATGGATTGTAATAAGGTGGGCTCCACATGATTTTATGTGAACCAGAAGAGCCTTGACTCTTTACAATTAACCGTATAGCCTGGACGATGGTCCCCTCTTCTCGTACCGCAAGGCATAGGTCTACAATCCTGTTCACCCTCAATGCATGTGAGTTTGATTTCGGATTCAATTCGTGTTAGTTCATGTAATGAGTCGTCTTTGGGGATGTTACGGCCGAAGCACAGAGCAGATCATGACATGATGGGCTTTGCAAACCCTGGAGAATGCGGGGCAGAAGACCAAAAGAAGGAGATGGGCAAAGCAATGAGATTCGTGGATTTGTTTTTGAGTTGTCATGAGAACAGGGGAGAACAGAGCAGAGTAACAAAGGGTGTGCAGTCAACCATTGGACCGGTATATGATCTCAAGACCAGATGGAAAGACGAGCCGAAGATCCTGGTAAAGACGCAGAGCAACTATTTGTCAAGAAACATGTGACATAGAGAGAGAAAGCTAGCTTGAAAAGAATTGGTTAGGGTAAAGAAGTTATGTGTGCAGATCATTTTACGACATTGAAAATGAGGAAGTTGAATATCGGTACAAGTTAAACCGAGCCCGAAGCTCAAGGTTCAACGGCCCAGCAGCCGTTAGCTCAGTCCAACCGGGCACCAACTAGCCAAATTACAGTGGCCCCCCCTTGTAAACCCCGCATGTTCACTCTCTGTATTTAGCCGGGGCTGTTTTTAGTGCCCGCTAATTTATCCACCAGTCGATCATCTCGCAGGGGACCCTTGATTCTTTCTTTCCATTCATGCTCGATAGAGTATCATTAACACTTGTATCTTCACCTGTCAACGCCAATGTCATGACAAGATGGTGGGGTCAAGAGGGGACAACACGAGGTGGTCCCCATAGCCAAAGGATGATGCTGTGCCGGGTGAATTGTTATTGTAGGATGATGGAGAGTTAGAATCTCTCATTCAAACAACTACTTCTTCCTTGGGGCAAGCTCTCTACCTCCTACATTTCATTATACACTGATTGAGACCTAAAATCTGCTCTCCTAAACACCAAAGATGCATCTTCGCGATGGTATGTGGCTGCCCGCCGAAAACTTTCGCACAGAATACGCCGAAGATGTCTACGAAATCACCCCCACCCAAGACCAACAGACATTGAGCTTGCTGTGCCCGACAAAGCATATCCGCACTCGTGGCGATGGCCTCAACCAACCCACTCTTACTATCGATATCAAAGCCGAGGCGGACGGCATCATATCCATTGAGAGCACACATTGGGCTGGTGCCCAACGAAGAGGTCCCAACTTTGATCTCTTCCCGGATGGGCAGCCAAAGATCGAAGGGAAGATCATACAGAGTGACAAGGGAACCACCCTTGAGTCTGGCTCTTTGTCTGCCACTATTCACCCTGACCAACACAACTTTGACATCAAGTTCCATAGCTCTGATGGCAAGAAATATCTCACAAATCTCGGCAACCGCAGCACCGGTTTTGCCTACTCTCCTGCTCCTACCTCACAAATCCAGACCGGTGACATGAGAGACTTCAAGCACTACATGTTCATGCAGACAACTCTGTCCGTCGGCGAGTCTGTCCACGGTCTGGGCGAGCGATTCGGTGCCTGGAACAAGGTCGGCCAAAACGTCATTCTCTGGAACGCAGATGGTGGCACGTCAAGTGATCAGGCCTACAAGAACGTATCTTTCTGGATGAGCAATCGTGGATATGGAGTATTCATCGATTATCCTGGCAAGGTCGATCTCGAGATTGGCAGCGAGCGATGCTGTCGTGTGCAAACCACTATCGAAGGACAGCGTCTCAAGATGTACATCATTTACGGTGATGGACCCAAAGATGTGCTCAAAAAGTACACAGTCCTCACCGGAAAGGCCAACAAAGTCCCCAGCTGGAGTTTTGGTCTTTGGTTGACCACTAGCTTCACCACAAATTATGATGAAGCCACTGTTAACTCTTTCCTTGAGGGTATGAAGGCTCGCGGCTCACCAGTTGACGTGTTTCACTACGACTGCTTCTGGATGAGAGCGTTCAGGTGGACAGACTTCATCTTTGACTCTGAGCGCTTCCCTGACCCCAAGGGTCAGATCTCGCGTCTCAAAGAAAAGGGGCTCTGCAAGAAGGTTTGCGTCTGGATTAACCCCTATATTGGCCAAGCTGGTGTTGCCTTCAAGCATGCCGCCGAGAAAGGCTACCTTCTCAAGCGCAAGAATGGCGATATTTGGCAGTGGGATCTGTGGCAGGCTGGTATGGGCCTTTTGGACGTCACGAACCCCGAAGCTTGTGCCTGGTACGTTGAGTGTCTCAATGATCTCTTTGATAAGGGTGTCGATGCCCTTAAAACCGACTTTGGCGAGCGCATTCCCACTCTTGATGTCCAATGGCATGATTCGACGGTTGATCCCCACAAGATGCACAACTACTATGCATTTGCGTATAACAAGCTTGTCTACGAGGCTCTTCAGAAGAGATACGGTGATAGTGAAGCCGTCCTCTACGCCCGTGCTGCCTGTGCTGGAACACAGCGATTCCCTCTCGTGTGGGGTGGTGATTGTGAATCTACCCCTGAGGCCCTCGCTGAATCTGTCCGCGGTGGTTTGTCCATGGGTCTCAGCGGATTCACCTTCTGGAGTTGCGATATTGGTGGCTTCGAGGGTAAGCCCCCACCGTGGATCTACAAGAGGTGGGTTGCCATGGGTCTCTTGTGTAGCCACAGTCGACTTCACGGAAGCAACTCTTATCGTGTACCCTGGACCGTCGATGACGATGATACTACGGAGGAAGGGTGCTCAAAGACCCTCGCAAAGTGGACCGCACTCAAGACTCGTCTGATGCCGTACATCTTTTCCCAAGCGATCGAGTCTATCGAAGGTGGAATTCCCATGTCTCTTCGAGCTGTCGCCCTTGAGTTCCCCGATGATCCCACCTCGTGGTTCCTTGACCGCCAGTTCATGGTTGGATCTCAACTCCTGGCAGCCCCCATCTATGAAGAGTCTGGCGAAGTGGAGTTTTACCTACCTAAGGGTAAGTGGACATCCTACTTCACTAACGAGGTCAAGTCTGGTCCCGGTTGGTTCAAAGAGAAACATGCATTTGGCACCTTGCCTTTGTATGTCCGCGAGAACACTATTCTTGTCCTTGGCAGCCGTAAGGAGGTTGGTGCTGCGTATGACTTTGCCAGCAATGTCGAGGTTGCTCTGTACCAAACTTCGTCTGGTTCAAAGACTTTGGTAGTGGACGGCGATGGTAACAATGTTGCCGAGCTTGTTGTTGATGATGATGGTAAGCTTCAGGGTACCGAAAAGCTCAATGGCGACTACAAAGTTACGGAGAAGGGACGTGACTTGGAGGGGGATGCTCCTGTTTCGATTGAGTCATTATAGAGCCGAGCTTGTGAAGCTTATTTGTGTATACATGGTGTTACCATCCATGAACAGGAATATATAGACTTTGATGACTGAGTTATACTTTTTCTCTACTCGTTGACTTCTTGAGATCCACTAATATAAACATAATACTGATAAACACAAAGAACCAGCCATTAAGCTCGGCATCTATTAACCCGATGTTCTGGTCATTGGCCAAGCCAGAACATGCAAGAAGCTTTGTTGGTGTAACTACTATACCCGAAGCTGTACATCCCAGAGCTGGAACATGCATAAAAAACAATATATATATATATAAAAGTGGTCAGTACCAACATAGATCTCAGTCTTCATGCCACTCCACTTAGTCTAAGGATCCGACATAGCTGCAGCAGTTCAAAAAGTACTATTACTCTTCACAGCCATCCTTAAAAACTCACCCCCACTGAGGCTCCACTGCCAAAGCGAAATCGAGGGCATTGGGGGTTTCCCAAAGAGGAAAATCCAGGCGGTCCAATGCTACATGATTGGCCGAGTACTATCGTGGACTAAGAGAGTGGGAAGGGCCTAAAGCTTGGTGTAGATTCATACATAGCAGGTTCGGGGTTAACTTAGCATATCAAAAGGTGCTGGGTTACCTAGTTAGATCTCATAATCCGTCTAATGTTCAAGCCCGGCTCCCATGATGCATCTGGGGATATGTTTAATTGATAAGTGCAAATCTCACTCTTCATTCCTTGTTCCTTTATAGGAATTCCTATAACATGGCACAGTTCGCATTAACATTGAAGTGTTAATATATAATGCAAATTAATGGCTGTTTCACCTGGCCAATGGCATAATTTCATGCAAAACGTTCGCAGTATAGGTTGGTTGGTATGTCTTATGCCCTTGTTACCTGTGTATGACCTAGCGTTGATCTCCGAGAACTACGAGCTCGGTGTCCGTTAATAAATCTTTGATGAATTTTCTATCATCGTATGGTATTGACAGCATGTGAGACTGAGGAAGGAAGGATGGAATATCCACATATCTCATGATCATCTATGTCCGGGTGCGGTCTATCAAACCCCGGCCAGAGACCTGATTGGTCCGGCTGTAAGTGAAAGCAAGAAGGATCAAAGGCACCTTCATTGCTAGACTCAATATGCATCTGTGAGTCTGCATTTAGCCGGATTGCAAAGAACTCGGACAAGGGGCTATACGCCGATGTCCTGTCTCGTCCGGGTCTATCGTAGATGTCGCTGACACACGGCATATGATATGGCCCAATGACTGATCAGACCATCATCGTGGTTCAACTTTTACATCAAGAAACGGGTCTGCAGCAATGCCTCTTCGCTCGGCCCTGAGGCATGCTGGTTTTGCTTTCTCTAGGACAATGAACCAATAAACGGCAATGAAGAGGAGTGGCCGGCATACTATTTCTCCGGCCACTCGGGGCCGACCCGAAATCATCTCAGGGGAGCCATGCAAGACCCATCACGACTCGGCCTTTGCGTGCCGTGTTACATCTTACATAGTACTAGCCGATAGAGACATTATATGGTCAAAAAGCTACGGAGAACCCCGTAAACAAAGCCTTGCCGGTCACGTTGATCACTTCTGAACATGACGGAAGTTTACACTTGCGTGATTATGTTTGCACCCCATTGCTCAGTAACATGATCGCTATCGAGACATCCCTTTGACGCTCTCTGTAGACTTGAGTATGTGGGACCACCGGGATCACAGTGACCAACATTTTGGGGGATATCGATCATGACACTCACTATTGCTTTGGGAGAGGCGGCCATATAAGTAGACTCCCGAGCCACTGTTAACCACCCTAAAGTGTCTTAATCTCATCGCCCCTAAGACTTGAAGCACTCAATACAACAAATTCCAATTACTTGTATAACTAAATTATACGGAATAGTCTACGGGTGTCATCATGGGGAAAGCCTATAACATTGGCCTGGCTTGCTTTGCAGCCATAGGGTGCGTACAAATCCTTTACTATCGCGGATGGAATTCCCATTCATTCTGTTATGGATAATAATGGTCATCTCTTGAGTACAGGTCCTTTCTCTTTGGTTACGACTCTGGTGTCATGACTGATGTCATTGCCTCGAAGCACTTCCAGAACTACTTCGATACTACATCCACTTCCTCCATCATAGGTGCCATTAACTCGACTTTCAGCGGAGGTGCTGTATTTGGAGCATTGTTTGGTGGAGTCATCATGGATAAGTTCGGCCGAAGAAAGACTATTGGTATTGGTGCCTTTATCTGCACGGTCGGCGGAGTCCTTCAAGCTTCTGCTTACCAGTATGTATTCGGCTACTAACGTTGACATACCTCGTTTACTAACACGCGCAGTCTTGCCATGATGCTGGTTGGACGAATCATTGCCGGTTTCGCCGTTGGCTTGCTCTCCATGAGTGGTAAGGTTATTGTATACAGCCTCATGAATTCACGTTACTGACGAGCACTATAGTCCCAGTATATCAATCGGAATGCGCAAGCCCTAAGAACCGAGGTCTCATTGTTGGACTTGCCCAGCAAATGATCGGAGTCGGCTTCATTGTATCTACATGGGTTGGTTACGGCAGTCATCACATGCCCGATACTTCGTCCTTCCAATGGCGTTTCCCTCTTGCGTTCCAGGCATTTCCTTCTGCTCTGTTATGCTTGGGCATGCTCTGGCTCCCAGAGACTCCTCGCCATCTTATTGCTACTGACCAGTTGGATGATGGCCTGAGAATACTCCGAAAGCTACACTTTGACGGCTCAAACGAGGAATGGATCAAGTCAGAATTCAATGAAATTAAACTGACTATCGATGCCGAGAAGTTGGCTACTGCACCGGGCTGGATGATTATGTTCAAGGTGCCACAGTGGCGGAAGAGACTCATGCTCGGAACTCTGGTTCAAGTATTCACTCAGTTCACTGGTAAGTGATAGTTACATCGCTTGTGCTGCGTGTCCTATGACAAATAAAGTTGCTAACATCAGTTCTAGGGATCAATGTAATTGGGTACGTGGTATCATCGCTCCATCTCTCAGCTTCACCTTTGTCATGCAAAACTTCGCTCTAGGTGAATATAACATAACATTGCTAACATAAAATAAGATACTATCAAACCATCATGTATGAGAGTCTTGGAATCACTGGCAAAACGAGTCTACTTGTCGCAGGAATCTACAACTGCACAGGCCCTGTTGCAAGTAAGCCAGGGGCCCCTATAATACAACATAACGCTCGCCAGAATACTTGCTAATACTGTACAGATTTGGTCTTTATTACCTTGATCTCAGATAGAATCGGTCGAAAACGACCTCTGATTTATGGCATCGTTGCCATTTCTATCGCTCTGGTTCTGGAGAGCGTTGTCAACAGCCAAAACGTCGACGGCACCCACCATGGCCTCAGTATCGCTGGCGTTGCTTTCTTGTTTTGTGTCACAGTTATCTTCTCGTTGTCTTTTGGTCCCGTCAGCTGGACGTACATGGCCGAGATAATGCCTTACCAGATAAGAAGCAAAGGGTGTGCCTTCGCTACCGGTATTGGTAACTGGCTTGTTTCTACCTTCTGGAACCAAGTCAGTCCCCTGGCACTCAAAAAGCTAGGCTGGAAGTTTTACTTTCTCTTCGTTGGTAAGTAAATCCCTATGACCTATTCAGGGTTGTCTGGCTCATAGTGAACAGCGTTCAACATTGTTGTTACTCTACCTACTCTCATCTTCGCTTTCCGAGAGACAAAGGGTCTGTCTCTCGAGGAAATCGATCTTTTGTTTGGAGACCGAGCACTAGGAAACCTCCCGGCTGATATCGAAAAAGATGGCGGTGCCGTTGCTGTAACTAACTCGCACGATGAGAGGCCTAAGCGGGAACTATAGTCTTGTTTGTACCTAACATGGAATTAAATACGTCACTCATAGTCACGACTTTGTAGCACTAGTATATATAACATTTTATGTACATAGGCTTTCGTACTGAGGCGAGGATTGATAGACAGGGGTTAACCGCAGTTACTACAAAGGTTCGCTTTTCGTGCCTGGCCTGCCATCACTGACTGGAGGAGGAAGGTAGATACCTAAGATATCTGGAGAGTAGTTAGTGCAAGATCATTCGACGTAACACTGAGCCATGGCAATTATTTGTGCTGTACATATACAATTTCAAATTAAACCAAATTCGCCCTCTCTTTCCATATGCGATACGAGCGAGTATTTGAGAGCCTTTCTTCGTTATTGTTTCTCGTACAGCGTCCTTCATGAAACTAAATAGGGGTTCCGCGGAACCGCCGTGTTTAAAAGCCTCAGCCATGTTGATGCCAATACTAAAGATCAACAATATATATACGATCCCCTTTGGCCGGACAACGTATACATGTACATGTTGTAACTCGACTTATACGATGACTGGGGGAATTAATCGTAGGCGTCTCCCGATGTTTGTTTCCAGGCTCATGACACCAAATTGCAAGCTCCAGGTCAACAATCACCAAACGCGATTATAATCAGTCCGGTATGGTGTAGTGGCTAACATTTCGCGCTCTCATAACCTGAGAGATCAGCACCGCGGAGCCCAGGGTTCGATTCCCTGTACCGGAGTTACCTTTTTGCCGTTTAATAATCGAACTTGAATTGGTCCTCCATCACCCATAGCGACAGGTCGACCGACATGGCTAGCTAGCTAGCTGTCTGTTATTTGTTGTGTTATAAGAAAGTATAGGCAGGAGGCATTAAATTGCATACTTTATTAATTTAGTTAGTATATTAACTCTATTATAAGATTACAATAAAACATGTGAAAACTACCTATTCTGTAGTCTCTTCCGCTGTAATTGACATTGAACCAATTCAAGAATTTATTAATTTCTTAAAGACAATCTGATATCTTATCTGTTAGCGCAGTCGGGGTGTGCTTCATCCGGCACCGGTTATTTTATTATCCGGATCTTGGCCAATTAGGAGAGACCGCGCACGGAAATGTGGTCATGGGCTACGGGAAGGCGGGCAGCAGCCTCGCTTCCTGTTCCAGCTTCTCCTCGTCCCAACACTCGATCAAATTTGTTTTTGATCAAGTATACCACGTCAACACGGCTTTTTCTTTCGAATTGGGGCTTACCCCATTTCCTGCATTGCTATTAATCTTCCATCTTCAATATATTCTTCCAAACGCGCCTGGACGGCCTGGCGCTCACTCGTCGCTTCTCGACATTCATCAATCGAGTCGGCTCTTGGATTCAATAACTGCCCGCCATGGCGTCGCAACAAATTCTCTTCGCCGAGACAATAGCGGGCATGAAAAAGGCTTTTAAAAGGAAATCATACGGTACGCGAGCATCTTTGCGCTTTTCGCGCCCAGGGGATTCCAAGCTGACCCTACCAACCACAGAGTCCGACTCAGACTCCGAAATCGAAAGCTATAGTAACCGTGGAAATAAGCTCAAGAAAAAGGCACGGTTCGCTCGGCAAGGACAATTGGTTCCCAATAACGGCCCAAGCTCGTACAAAGAGGTTCGTTCTATGGACAAGCCCCTCCTGCTCAAGTCTAACCTTGTCAGTATGTCGAATACGCCGGAGTCTGTCGCCAAATTCTTTATCGCAATCCTCCTTTAGTCGACGAGGAAGGATACGAAATAGACAGCGACGACGAGGATGAGGAGCGCGTTCAGGAAGCTGAGGCCTCTGCCGCAGAGTTGAACCCTTATGCCAATATCCAAATTGAGAGTAGGTGAACCACTCTGCAGGCCAATCTCACGACTAACGGAAGCAGATATCCTTGCACCCCTCACTTCATCGACCGCCTTGCCGACACACCCAACCCTCTCGAAGCCTTTTACATCAAATACCCTCACGCGGCTTGTTGATCAAGGCTGCGACATTATGCGCAAAGAAAACCGTTCCTTGTGGAAGGTCAGGCACCTCCTGACATCGCTATGTGGCGACTACACCTGGGCTCCATGCGAGATGATGGTCCGGCCGGCGGATGTCGAGCTTTACACAGATAATCACATGGCGCGCCATCTACTAGCCCTGTCCCAGGCAGTATCGGCGCTCCCTGCAATCACTAACGGCGATGTTGGAGTAACTCAAAACGGCGTCATAGCAGGAGATGCTGCTCTAGACACAACTTTGGGTGGAGAAACCATGGACAAAGACACAGCAGTGGATGCTGATATAACCATGACAGATGCTGGAACTGCCGACCCGGACGATTCCCATCTGGAAGACGCTGGCGAGGCCGAGAAGATGGATGTCGAAAAGAGCGCGGATACAAACTCGAATATTCCGAACGGCGAGCAGGCCCCGGCTGAACAGTCCGATTCCGCGAAAGTGATCCAGGTTGGACCAAAAAACGTGGCCAACGAGGGTTTGGATGAGCAGAAGCAAGATGAAATCGGAGCAGACAGAGCCGAAACCTCTGGACAACAGGCAACTAGCGGTGTACATCAACAGACCGAGCTAGTCGAGCCAATAATACCAGATGCATCTCTGGTTTTTGAAGGAGAGGATGATTTTATTCACCCTCTGTTTCTTGCACCTGCAGGGGCAAGACCAGACAGAGACATTGGCTTGCCAGATCAGGAAGCAGAAGATATCCGACGACTTCTTGCTCTATATGTGCAAAAACAAGAAGAGGTATGCCGAGGGGCAAAGAAGTTGTTCTTGGGACTTCTCAAAGCTGAGCAGCTGCGCAAAGATGTGCTCCACTGGTCCAAGGCAGAAGCTCATTCAGGGCCCAATCGAGACATGTCGGATGGTGAGGACTGGTACGACAAGGAGGAATGGGGCCTGGCAGAAGATCTGAAGAAAGGACAGGACGAAGAGGAGGAAGACGTCCAAACAACAGGCAAAAAGACAAGAAACCGACGGCAATAACGCCGAGTTCTCTCGCTGTTATATATTGGGATGATAATGACTGGTTTGTCGGGTTTAATTGTTTGGGCGTTCAAGGATGGCGTTTGGAACACACGCGAGATAGGCCTTGATGCCAACCGCGAGAAGAGCGCATGGTTTTGCATCTATAGATATGAATATTCAAGCATTTTCTTTTTGGTGATTCTGATCACTTGATTCATTCATTAGTTAACTCAGCTTTGCTCCTCTTTGGTGGGTGCGTGAAGGAACATTGATTGCTTTGGTTCATTGGTTGCAGGGATGTTATGGAGATGCGAGTGGGCGAATGCTGGTCGGCCCCAGCCCCGCTGCTTGGCCATTATGACGCTGCCCTGCCCATGACCCTAGACAGGCCCTCTCATCTTTCGCTTTCCAGTCACTTCCGGGCATGTGACAGGACAGGTAGGACATGCAAGAAGACAGCGTAACTTACCTACCTATTCCAGCTCTCCTAGTTTTCTCTTTCTTTTATTTTCTCCACAAACTGTCTGTCATAACAGCAAGCAAAAGTTGACTGTCTCTACTCTTTGATCATCGCTGTTATTCGTGACTTACACGTGAATTTGTTACGTCAGTGATCACGATTTTTACTTTACCTCACTTTACTCTTCGTTGCCTCGTACTTCATTAGCTGTCATCATGGGTATCATGGCTCTTGGTCCACAAGACTTCCTCGACTATGTCAACTACGACAAGCAGAGTTTGTACAGTGAGTTGACTTGAACTTTACCTCTGTTGAACAGTGAATCTAATTCGGTCCGTTTGCTCGTCTTAGTCTCAGCTGCCTCCATCGCCTTTAATCCGCTCTTCTGGAAGTGAGTTGTTTAGTCCCAATGTGACGACCCGGCATTGTTAACTTGTTTCTCCCAAGTATCGTCGCCCGTCAAGGTATGCATTAGCTCGCTGTTTAACAATCGCATCGTGCTCTAGTATCGACTAACACTGACCTGCTCAAAAGAATACCACAACAAGCTTCTGACAAAGCTCTTTGGTGGAAACTCCAAAGCTGCTTGCTATGCCCTCGCCATCACTATCTTTTCTCTGGGTATGGTTCGCGACTTGATTTACAAGAATGCCATCTCTGAACAGCCCACGCATCCCGCTCTTGTCAACGACTACATGCGGGCTGCTGCTGCTACTCTATTTGTTGTCGGCAACGTCTTGGTCGTCTCCTCGACCTGGCGACTTGGCATTACTGGTACATTCCTCGGTGACTACTTTGGCATTCTTATGGACGAGATGGTGACTGGCTTTCCCTTCAACGTGACTGGCTCTCCCATGTACACTGGCTCTACCTGCAGTTTCCTCGCTACCGCTCTGTGGTATGGCAAGCCTGCTGGTGTCCTGCTCACCATCTGGGTCGATATTGTCTATAGGCTCGCCCTGAGATACGAGGACCCCTTCACTTCTGGGATCTACGCCAAGCGTGAGCGTGAGCGTGCTGCGGGTAAGAAGTCAAACTAAGCTTACCAGCTACACCCGTCGTTACTCTTGCAAGTGAAAAGACAAAAAGAGTAACCAGATGTCATGACAGCAGTGCACCATTCGCGTCTATATAAAAAAAGGCCAGCGGACGGAAATGGGGCACATGACAATACGATACAATATGCTATTGTGCAATACGCACCAGGCTGGCACAGGAAAGCTACGCCTTTCAACAGGCCGGGTGCCTCTCAACAGGCTTAAGGAGTTTTTCGGATACGGACACACATTTATACCATGCTATTACCGACACCAATCAGTCGACGGGCATAAGACAATATATTTCATTCTACATCAATATCAAAAATACGTTGCATGAGATCATGAGATCACACATGTGAACAAGCATCATGTTCCTTTCATGACACCTACTCGAGACGGCATCTTGACCACCGTCTTCTGGTAAGCACCTCTGAGTGTCACGATATACTATGTCGGGTTGGTAATAAGTTCAGTAGGAAGTTTGTCTCCAGAGCACACAAAGTTGAGAACATCGCATACCGTCTTTACTAGAGGTTCGGGGGTGGTATTCCATTCGCACATGTCTTGCCAGATTCCTACGATCAGGGAGTAGTAGAAATAAAGTAAGAACAAGCCTACAGTAAAGTTAAACCGAAATACACAAGATATTTCATCTTTCAAAGCTACAAAGCTTTTCTGTTCATTCCTCATAAGTTGATTTGAGAATCTACTTTACATTCCAATAGCCCTATAACAAAACAAATGGACTCTTCAACTTTACATCACTCCTCATACACCGTTCTAAATCAGTCAACTGGTCCCATTTTTACCATCAACATCGAATCCAGTCTTGCCCAAGTTTCGATCATTTATGCCTCAGAGGGCTTATCGTCAGGGAGAAGGTCAACAGCTGTAGCCTCAACGGGCTTCTTCTCCGTTGAAGCTTCGCCCGCCTTCTCAGCTTGGCGCAAAGCGAGCTTCTTTTCCTTCTTCTTATCCTTGGCAGCCTTTTTGGCGGCGGCCTTTTCAGCCTCAAGGGCCTTTTGCTTTCGAATTTCCTCGCCACCAAAGGCCTCGCGCCACTCGTCAAGCTTAGATGCAGGAATCTGTGTGAAGAGAAGCTTGGGCTCGCCGATCTTTTGACCGGGCTTGACGAGATCGCCAGTCCATGTTTCAGGGATAGAAACAAGACCGGGGCTACCAATCTGCTCAAGAATGGCTTCGGAAGTTGAGGGCATGTAGGGGTGTACAATGCTGGCAAGAAGTTGCAGGTGGTTGATACCGAGACCGATGACAGCGGCGCAACGGTCAGGCTCATCGGCAAGAAGCTGGTTGTTCAGCTTGCTGTCTTGCAAGAGCTTGTTACCAAGGGCGGAAATATGCATGACGGAAGCAAGACCAGCACGAAGCTTGATGGCATCGAACTGGGCGATGAAGGTCTTGAGAGCCTCGTTGACTTCCTTCTTGTGCTCTTCCAGTCGCTCATCCGTGTACTTGGTGTAGTCTGGTACAACACCGTCCAGCTTGGCCTGGGTAAACTTGAGAATTCTCTGGTTCAAGTTACCAAGGTTCTTGAGAAGATCGTTGTTGTTGCAGTCAATGAATTCCTGCCATTTGAATTCAGAATCGGCAGTTTCAGGTCGTCTTGACAGAAGGTAGTATCGCCAGACATCAGGATCAACGCCAGTTTCCTTGGCAGTGTTGCCGAACACACCAACACCGCGAGACTTGCTGAACTTTCCGCCCTCGTAGTTTAGATACTCGGTTGTTGACATCTTGTGGACCTTGGTCCAGTTCTCTCCTGTTCCAAGTTGAGAAGCAGGGAAGATGATAGTGTGGAATCTAATTGACATGTGTTAGTAAATACTCTGCCCACGGTGCCTTTGACTAATGGGGACCGTCAAGATTCGGGTTCACTTACGGAACGTTGTCCTTGCCCATGAACTGGTAGAGCTTGACGTTCTCGGGGTTCTTCCACCACTTCTCCCAGTTTGTACCGTCCAAGTTATCACCATCCACCAAGTTCTTGGTAATGGAAACATAACCAATGCAGGCATCGAACCAGACGTAAAAAACCTTCTCGGCGTACTCTTCGTTGCTCAACCCTTCAAGATCCTGGGGGATTGGGACACCCCACTTGAGATCTCGGGTAATACCACGGGGGAGGAGACCCTTATCAATCCATGACTGTGTGATGGAGATACAGTTGGTGCTCCAGTCTCCCTCCTTGCTGCTCTTGTGGAACCAAGGAACCAGAAGATCCTTGACGGCGTCGAGTCGGAGGAAAAGGTGCTTGGTCTTTCGCTTCTCGGGGGTGGTGCCATCGACCTTACAGCGGGGGTTGATCAGGAAACCAGTGGCCTTGGCCTCGACGTGGTCGTCCTCTGAAGCACTGGGTTCGCGCTCGGGCTCGAAAGGGTCAAGGAGTCCACCACAAGCATCGCATTGATCTCCACGAGCGCCGAGATCGTGGCAGATGCTACACTCTCCCTCGACAAAACGGTCAGCGAGGAACTTGCCGTGGTTGGCATGTGTACAGAAGGGTTGGGTAGTCTCCCGCTCCTCAATGTAGCCATTCTTCCAGAGTTCCTTGAAGATCTGCTGCACAATCTGTGTTTGTTGTTGGGTGGGTGTTCGGCCGAAAATGTCAAAGTCGATTCTGAACCAGTCGTAGACTCCCTTGTGAAGGGCGTGGTACTTGGCGCAAAGGTCGGCGGGCGAAAGACCTTCCTCGAGAGCCTTTGTTTCAGTAGCGGTACCATATTCGTCGGAGCCACAAATGTAGATGGTGTTGTAATCTCGGGCTTTACAGTAGCGAGAAAACACATCAGCAGAGAGAACACTGCCGATGATGTTACCCAAATGTGGGATGTTGTTGACGTATGGAAGGGCAGAGGTGATGAGGATGTTGCGCTTGCCCTCCACGGGGAGGATTGGTGATTTGGAGGCCATTATAGGCAGTTATTAGTCGCAGCCAGTGTTCAGATGAGCTCCTGTAGGCTGTAAGCAGATTTTGTGTTGATGTTTGCGAAATATTTGTGAGTCACAGAGCTGCGATAACGCCGTTGACAGTCAAAATTCGTTGCTGAGGTGGTATGGCGGGGGCGGGGGAGGGGTGATCAAAATGATCTATGTCTGGGTCTAGGGTAGGCTCATATCGATTTTATTGAAGTGGGTGCATTTGAGGCTACCTATCACCAATTTGCTCTCAAATATCTCATATAGCTTGTCGTGTACAGATCCAACAGTACCTTATGTGAATTCCTATTAATTGAGTGATAATACTAAAGCTCAACTCACTACTTCACGGTGGTGCATCACTGTAGTGAAGGGTGGAAACGTTACAGAGCTCTTTCGAAATACAATTTGGGCAAGTATTAGTTACCAGATGAAAGCCTCCATGTCACAAATCATTTTTTTTCTGACATCTTCTCTGTGGCCTATCATAGAGCCATGTCCAACTCTAATTAGAGCTGCTTCACATAGTAATGCCCCTTTTTCGGATGACCCTGAAAGCTACTATGTAGAAGTGACGACAGTCGACCCACCAAAACTGGCAAGAGCCCCGCGTCACGGCCCGCGACCAAGTAACGAAACCCCACTATCCCTCCTTCTGTTACGGCAGTAGCGAGTAGGTATGCGCCTGACTGCCTGGGTCCTACTCGATTGAAGCTACTAACCATACCTTGATTTGCCTTTCCTCATCCTACCTAGTACCTACATTGCCTGATAGTTTCTTTGTTGTTACAGACAATTCTGTCTTCAGTCAACAGCTCGGGAAACTATCGTCTCTAGTCACGTCACCGAAGCTTCGCATTGTGTCGTTTGACTATTGATTGGCTAACCCCACATTCCTTGGTCTACTCATTCATCAGATACTTGAGCTATCCAGAGCTATTGTAGCGCGCTTGAGATAGCATCGTCCTGGCATTATCAGGGAACAATATCGCAAGGACTTTAACGTACGCAACATAAACTACATACGGAATTTGTCAATATAGTTCATCATGAGTGTGTTCGCAACGGTAAGGTCACTCTATCCGACATGCATGTGCCAAACTCTACGGCTGAGACGTTACCCGTTGGCAACTCCTTTGAGCTATTTATATGCCACTGGCCCGCATTGAACAATCTTATATCAACTGGCTAACACTACTATAGAAGAAACCGTTCTCAGCCGTGACTGTCACAGTCGAGAATCTCACCTCTGAGGCATATGAAGAGGAGGATTTCAGTGGTATCCCCGAGCTCGTCGAAGTCATCACTTTGCAAGCCACTGGCCCAAGCGAAGCAGCTCGCGCTCTTCGGAAGAAGCTCAAATATGGAAACGTCCATCGCCAGATCCGTGCACTAGTTCTCCTCGATGGTCTTATTCAGAATGCTGGCGAGAGGTTCCAGCGCACCTTTGTTGACGAGCCTCTGCTTGAGCGTCTACGTGTTTGTGGCACTTCTGACTTATCTGACGTGGCCGTGAGAAATAAATGCAGGGAGCTTTTCCGCTCATGGTCGCAATACACCGGGAAACCGGGACTCGACAGTCTTTCACGACTTCACAGAGTGAGTCACAGCTGCTGAAAGCTCCTATGATTATATGCTCATTCTATCAGGAACTCCCCAAAAGGAAGCAAGCTGTCACTCAAGAGCGATCCAAGGTCCTCAAAGAAACAGAAGAAAACCCATTTGTCGATGACGAACAAGAAGCTGCGGCAAAGGCTGCCCGCGATGCACGAAACGCCTCGGGCCCTTCAAATTCAACCCCACTGTCTGGTTCAGGATTTGGTCATGCACCTTCAAAATCCTCATCCGGAGGCAGTTCCTTCTTCGGCGGTTCCAAGGACAAAAATAAAGATAAGGACAAGGCCAAGGGGAAGCGAAAGCCTTTCAATCTCGAGGATGAGAAGGATCAGATGAAGTCTGTCATTGCCGACTCCTCTATTGCAGCCACGAATTTGATGAATTCGCTTCAAAGCGTTAACCGCGAAGTTGAGCGCATTTCGGAAAATCAAGCTGCGGTGGATCGTTTCGAAGCCTGTAAGCTCCTGAGACGAAAGGTTTTACGTTATGTAAGTCATCCTCGAAGTTGCTTCTAATGCATTAAGCTCATGGTTGTCAGGTTCATCATGTCGAAGAAGAGCAGTGGTTAGGAGGGTTACTCCACGCCAACGACGAGCTTGTCCACGCTCTCATGTCATTTGAACAGTTCGATTGCTCTATTGACGCGGATAGTGACTCTGATGACGAACTTGCTGAGCAAGCCCATCTGTACCGAAGTATGTGTCGATGTTTTCTTTGGTCAGGCTTCAGCTAACTCTTCATAGTGGCTACGATCAAAGGCAAGGAGGCCATGGCCAAAGCAGCCGCCCAGTCTCCAACTACTTCGCAACCCCCAGATCTGTCCGAGCTGAACATTTCACATTCTCCTGCTCATGCTGCTCCTCCTCGCCCTCCTCCAATGTCAAAGCCTCACTCAAACCCACCTCCCCAACCCCCACGGCCGGCAGCAGTTTCTCCGCCTCCACTGGATGAAGAGGATGATGATGACCCTTTTGGGGATTCACATGCGCTCGATACACCTTCACACGAGCGCGAACAGCCTAGGTGGTGACGATCGAAAACAGGCGTCAATATCGGTAGTTTGAATAGTTAAATTTAGGTACAGGCTTTTGTTGGTTAGAACGTTTAGGCACGACATCAACAGTGCTGTTATCAAAACATCTTTACCATTTCGTCCTTCTGTCAATATTGATGTTTGACGATTACTCAACGAGCCTCCATGTATGTAAGATCCGATGGTGACCTGTGTAGGGTAAGTTTTGGCTTCACAGATCACCATTTAAACACCACAGTTATATGTAATCAACTCAAGCTAGAGGTAAGCATAATCAATTATAAAAGAAAACTTATGTAGAATTCATATTTGTATTTGACTCTGAACTCCTAACGCGTCTGAGCAGTTATCTATCATGACTGTCGGCAGAGTTCGAGCAGTGCGTGTCATTGGGAGTACATCACTTTGACGAGCTAGGCGCCAGTAAATCATACGTATAATGTGGTTACACTTGGACTCCATCAATTTCAGGCCGCTCATCTTACCGTGTATGATTGTTAGGATCCCGAGTCAGTTCATTCGCTTGGTATTGTATTCCCATAGAACTAATCGCGGGTCTCTTCAGCCCGAGATCACCCAGACCGCCTTCGCTCAACACACGGTCTGATGCGGCCGTGTCGGTGTGGGCGTCTCGCTGCACACTCCCCATATGTACCTCTTTACCGTACAACGTGTGCAGCTCATATGCATGAATGCGTGGAGTACCGAAGTGTTGATCTCCATACTGCAAGCAATAAGATGCAATCTACAGCATTTCGTCTGCTGTATAGATCTTGCGGTCAACAAAGCAAAAGGACCTGCCCCAAGTGCCATGAAGCAGTACAGCAGAGTACCAAATAAGATTTAGTTCCCGTTGTCACCTAGGAAAAAGCAAAAGAAAAAGGAAAGTTTGCGAAATTCTTGTATGTAGATCTAATACACAAACAAACAGCCTGTTTCCTGACAGCTCCGATCGAAATAGTGTCAAGGACGGGCACTTGCTCCAATGTTTAATTGTTTGTGCTTGATCTGCACAACCTGTCATGATCCTGACCGCATGTTGGCCATTTACGCTTGTCTTACGTTAGAAATTGCCCGACTAGACTACACGAGAAATGTAGTCTAGAGGCGACTCAGACACACAGATCTGCTTGTTGAAGATTACCGGGATACGGCGGGGTCCTCGTTCACGTTGCATTGATCGGACATGGCGGTATGGACATATGTAGACTTGGACTGCTGTCGGCACGAGAAAGACAATTAACTGCCGCATCAAAGCTGGCATGGCGCGTTCCTGAACAGCTGGCCGAAGCTTCTTGATCGACATGCCCGTCTCGCTTGTTGGAAGCGTTGTGAACAGGGCAGCGCAGCTCGCTTTCCAACCAACGCATAATCCCAAGGATAGTCAGCTCGGAAGTGTGGGACGATTCTGGCCAGACCTTTCTCATGGTTGCGCTGTTATTCAGGCACGCTCTCATTGTGCGGTCAGTTTGAGCGCAAGGGAACGGTGACAGGCTGAGACAACTGTTTGGCACCACAAATACTTGAACAGGAAAAGAAAATGCGGGAACGCGCAGGTAGGTGTCCATCCCTAAAACCGCGTCGACGGCAATCTCAGCCCGGACCACCAGACGAGTCCACTTAGTCGTGGAGCAAGTAGAGTAGTAATTAGAGAGGCTGCAGGAGATTGCATACAGTACCATAGTACAGCAGCCCCAACAACACACGTCCACATGATCATTCAGGAGCTTCTCGTCTTGATTAAATTGCCAGCCTTGAATCACCAACCGCTATTGCTCTCAAAGCAGACTCCACCTCGCCGGAACCTAGTGTGAAGCGATTTCAGTCGTCGTGACCAAGTCCAGATTGGTGGGTAGCAAGGTACCTGTACTGAAAGGCAATGCTTTGGGTTTCTAACGTCGCATCTGGGGAACATGATGAAAGAAGACCAACGTTAATTGCGGCAGAAGCAAATGTGTGTACATACTGACATGGAACGAAAGTCCTCGTGGCAGCCATGGGCCAAAGACACCCCTGCGTTGGCCCTGCGTTGGTGTGCTTCGTGGTGTGGAGGGGGAAAGTCAAAGCCTGCATTCAGCCCTGAGAGACTCAACCATCCCACGTCACTCTTTAACTCCGCTGCTCCACTGCTTCTGGAAGCTTTCCATCATTTGTTTCATCCTCCGGACCTTTGGGCACGTTCCTAAGCTCAAAATGCGGTGCAATTCAGGGACCCCTGGGAGAATACAGTGAGATAGGTTTCGACAATACAAAAGCGAAGAACTAATACCATCTATATCGCCCACGTTATGAATGTAAATATAGTATCCGCGTCGCGAGCCATGACATCCCGATGCGGTTTGCATTGTGGTATAACACGAAACAACCAACTGTTGGTTGTAGGCTATTTTACATTCTTTTACGGATGTAGTGAAATGTCGATCACCAGACAGTTTTAGTAATTGCTGGCCCCACGACCCAAGTTTAGTCGAGTCATTGCACGGTTGCGCTGCTGTTACAAGGAAAACTTTGATACGGTCGACCAAAGACATTCATTGACTGTAATGGATTTGCGACACCCGAAAGCCTTGACCAGCTGAGTTTCTCAGCCATATGCGGTACATTATGATGTATGTTTTCTTCTCTCGAATCCTTTGTTTCAAGTTGATCATGGCTTCATCTTCAGGAAGCCACTGAACAAAGATGTTTAAAAGGATAACCGTGTTTCTTAGCAAAGATGGCTTGTCGTCTTCGACGATGGAAAAACACATCATGCTGTAGCTTACTGCATGAGCCTTGAGGTTATTGCGGTTCTTGAAACAAAGATGTTATTTGTGCCACCTGCGCTAGGGCGGAGAATAAGGTCGAACTGTTTCATCCATGCTTCGAGTCTCTCAAGGTCTGTGTCCGAGCACAAAGCGCACGTAAGAGGACAGAAGGTATTTCGCACAGCCGCCAAGCTTTCCGCATTTAATCTTTCAAGCCACTAACCTTCTTGGTAGGGTCGGTGTATCGCCTTCGCCGAAAATGGAGTACGGATGCGTGACGAACTGACTGGAATGGGGTGTCGCTACTGACAGCTCCCTAGCCTAACTTTGTCCCCTAATAATTCTAATAATAAGTGACATAGATGAAGCTTCGCTGATGTAAAAGAGGGGATGTCTGAACATGCTTGGAACCTCAAAATTGGTATGTGCGCAATACTTCTGCAAGGGTTCTTGAGTGGGTTGATCACTTTGCTTGCCCATGTCTTGGATACTGAGACAAACTCAAGCCACACGAGTGATACTGCTCATAACATGTGGAAGCAGGTCGCCCCTCACCCTTTGTTCTAACGGTAGTCTACGTGTGCTACAGAGTACAGAGTACAACAAAGCTGCTCAAGTTAACGGTTGCTGACCAACATAGTCAGCAGCCCAAGACAGTCGTTGGTCAGACGACGTCCATCTCAGTTGTACACGGATGAGGGGTTATGTTGGCTGTTGGTGTCGTATGTTTCTCTTTGCATCTTGAAGTAATGAAATGTGATAATTAAAAGCCTCGTCGACTGTTGAAAGTTCGGTCAGACTCCGATACCCCCACGTCTCCTCAAATGCGATTTCTCAGCTGTTATGGTTGTCTTCAACGAATATAGGGTGGGCTGAGGGAGAAGCCAGAGAGCACATGAAAACTTGGAATACAATCAAGAAGGTCACGTTCCGGAACCGCAGCCTGATTTGTACATGTCCAGGAACTGTGTACGAGCCCTGTTTGTATTGAAAGACAGCGGTATATATATCTGATGAGACCATCCAGGAAGATTCTTTGCAGTATAGCCTTGGAATGCCTCATCTGGTTGCATGTGAGTTTATTCTGTCTCATTGCATGGCGATAACCTTCTGTGTTTGAGTTGCGCCACAAGTCACCAGTGCATGTTCACTTAATGAGTTGCCATACAACAATTAATTCCTCTCCCACCAACGTAGTATAGCCTAGAGCGGATAGTACGCCATGGCTGCTGCACCAAAACCGCCCAGTAACTCTTTCTTGAACTTCTAGAAAGCCACCAGAACAAATAGAATTGATCCATGCTCCTGCAGCACGGGGCAATTGAAGATGGGGCCCCGGGAGCATGGGGCCAGGGCCAGTGCAAGGGCCAGGGCGGCCGGTAGAGGGCTCTTACTTGTGTCTCGAGACAGAGACAATACGGATAGTCATTAAAGATATGTGTATGAGTGGGAGAAGCCGAGCGGGATTTGTAGAGAGAAGTTGGGCTTGGGCAGTTTGAACTGAAATTTTGGAGGAGAACAATTAAGTTAGCACAGCCATACGGCCAGCCTACCAGCCAAGGGACATAAGTTTCATCTATCATGCGTGGGACAATTCTAGGAAGGAGGGGTGAAATGGAAGGGAAGTGGGTGGGTGGTGAGCGGGTTGGCGGCGGGCAGGCAAAGGAAGGATCGGAATGAGAAAGTGACATCGAAGAGAAGAAGGAGGGAAAGAAGCTCAATGGAAGGAACGATATGGTCGTGGGCGCAACGCTACGCTCGGACTTGCATTGTCACAGACGCTAGATCCGCCTTTTACATTACCAATGTTCCAGAAGGTTTCTCGAAACCTTCCTCGGAGAGTTAGCGTCATCTCCGAATTTGTAATAATTGCACTGGTGGCCCTGTCTAGCGTCCGAAACAACCAACCAAAGCTCAGTACCCGAGCGTAGCCCCTGCCATCCTGTCGCGTTTGATACCCAAACCTGTTAGTCTCATTCAAACTCGAGCTTCGGTGTTTTTTCTTCTTTTTCCTGTTGCTACACCCCTTTTCAAAATTCAAGTCACCTTGACTCAACACAACGCCAATTGCTCATCAGCGTCATGGTGGACCTTGAAGACTGTACATACATCTACCTTCGGACTAAATATTCTTCTTAATATCTTTTCTTTCTGTAAATTGGTACATGTCCCTCCATATATCTTCAACGCGGCACATGCGGGCAATGGAAAATATATCTGGGAGATGACCGTTGCCACATAGTAAAACTAGTCTCAAAACTAAATCAGTTCAGGCGGTGTAACCCCAATTGTGCCTGTCCCAAAGGCAGATCCATCATAATGAAGCTCTTTGAACAGATTGTCAGGTACCGACGAATTAGTCCCACCTCAGCCCACTACACCTCGAGTTACGATAGGTATCTTGATACACAGTGCAGGGTTGTTGACTCCAACACCGGGGAGCGCCCAGACTATCCGCTTCACTTCCGATTGGGCAAATAGTAACTGGAACGACCTTTGACCCAGGAACAGCAAACATCCCATGAGCGGCAGCCTCATGCGCATTGCATGCATTGACAGCCTAGTTAAGTTGCGGACTATCACAGGGAGAAAAGAGCGGAATATGAAGTGACACCGCCTTCACCGAGTCACCGAGTCACTGAGAAATAATGAATGTGATATGCTGTTAATCCAGGGGCGGTTTTAGGTCTTTGTTCGCATCAATCGAGTGACGGAGCTATCGATTGCCTAAGCCGCGAATCCCTGAGCTATGTGACCAAGAACAAAG
This sequence comes from Fusarium sambucinum, assembly GCF_050947815.1. Lineage (NCBI taxonomy): Eukaryota > Fungi > Ascomycota > Sordariomycetes > Hypocreales > Nectriaceae > Fusarium > Fusarium sambucinum. Next base: position 7,223,660 of record NC_139293.1, on the reverse strand, counting down.
AGAAGTCATGAATGACAATCAACTAACACGAACAGGTGATCAGATATTGAAATTACAGATGTCAAGTCTCATGCAGGTTCAGGTGACGCTCTAACCGGTTTCACCGAAGTTGATGGTAACGCATGGCTAGAGATTAATTAGCCTCTACCAACAACCAGCACTTAGTTATTGTCGCCTATGGCGCAGGAAACGATTGTCAAAAGACTACTGCCAAGAGAGGTGGATTCTTATTTGAGGCAAGCCACACTAGGTACATTACATACGAGACGACACCGCCAGTATGCGTGAGATGGGTCAGGGGGTATGGGCACTGAATTCTTCTGGAAGCCAGCCAGATCTACCAGCCCCGGCAGCCCAACATTACCAGTTCTGGGCATCTCTGACCGTGCCCAAATTGACGGGACCCGTTTGGAAACCTCTAGGAACAGACTTGGGTTATTTTGAGGGGCGCACGCACAATTGCAGGGTACAGGGAAGACTCATGACGTCGGCCTTGGCGGGTAGGGGTAGGTAGGGAGAGTGATGCGTTGTACATTAATTACATCCAGGGATTCTGTTGAGGGTTGAACATCAAACAACGGGAGCTGGGTCAGAGAGAGGCCTGTTCACGATCCCGAAGGGAAGAAACAATGACAACGTCCAGAAACAAGCAAACAGAGGATGGTTTGCATATACGGGATGCATCATCTCATTGCATGGCCAAATCGTCTGGCACAGGCTTACATGTATAAACCCTGCTCACCCACTCTATGTCATTTCATTGATGATGATCCGTTGTTTAGAAACACGAGTTGACAAAATGGGAGGTGATGGGGCGTCCACTCGCAACCCACGACAACACAGCATGATATGTCGGCAGCCCAATAGGCATAATGCAGTAGGAGCGAACGATACGATCAACGTCTGAGGATCACTCGGGTCGACCAGGAATGCCTGTCTTTAAGATGCTCGCCCATTCCTAGCAGCGATCCCGTTTTTCCACGACAGATGAAAAGGACTGCAGCATGATCCCAATCAGCATCGTGCAATAGCTTGAAGCTGCAAGACCAAGGCCTGATGTTATTGTTCAGGGAAGCTTCCAAGCCTATCATCGACAGCCTTTTGGCTGGACAAGGCGGCGCCTCGCCCGGGGAAGCCCTGTTCAAGGCGGTGCACTGTAGGTATGCACTGTACTGTATGCTGTCTGTACTTGTACTGCATTGGAGGCGGCAACATGACGGGGACCATCTTTTCCGAGAACCAGGGCACCCGTTCGCCTGGTACTGTAGCCTGGATCGATGCCGTTGCAGTGGAAGGGTTTCTCGTTGCTTTTCCCTCGGGGACACTATGCTGGGTACCGACTCCATGGGACCAGGACAAAGTACATAAATGATCTACTGTTCTTTCTGGCTTGATTTATGAGAATAGCATCGTTTTACAGTATTCCAAAACAGGACGGTGGAGGCTGAATTGAAATTGTAGGTAGCCTTCACTGTTTGTGACGTCTTGCGTGCCCATCAATCCTGGTAGGCCTGATGTACCTCATAATTGCCGGACCTACTCTCAGCTGTTCGCCTTACTGTGCTAAAATGAAATTGCTGAAGTGGACTTATTGGACTCAACACTGGGCCCTGTCCTGCTCGTCTTGTTCTCAGCTCGCGTTTGCCGTGAGATGAAACCCTTCATTTTGCAGCTCCTCCACTGTTGCAGTTTGTCGATCCCTCGATCATTGCTCTCCTGCCGCATCGTGACTCGAGTTTCTGCCAGCCCCCGTCCTGTGCTTCGATCCATGTTACGGTGCCCTTTGTGAGATCTGGCGCACAGAGTCACAACCTACGAGATCCAGCTCAAACGAAACCCTCAATGCAACGGTACTCGGCTAGGAAAAAGAAAGTAACAAAACAAAGACGGGGACGGGAACCACACCTAAAATCGTTGTCCTTTGATTAATTTCGATTAATTATCTACCTGCTACGGAGTACGTATCCCAAGTATATTATCCAAACAAACAGATGTTATTATCACCTACGACCATCCGTCAAGAGTCCGTTTGATCATTACCAATCACCAGCGTGTTGAAATTATCACATTTTCTTTGTTTGAAACTTGTCAGCAAGACTCGACGACTCGTCCAAATTGCACCAACTAACCAACCTGCTTTACTTACACTTGCACTACTGTTTCCATTATCTCATCCCATTGAATCTATTTCTGGCACTTTTCTCTTGGGCTGAGGTCCGAGAGCTCTTGGCCATCCATGCTTTATTCTTATTTTCTACTCTGTAAATCCTGGTTTTTTACCTTACCCTCTCTAACTAGAGAGCCTTTAATATGGCCCCTCATGCGGTGGTCGGTATTCGCGGTCACTAAGCTGGTGTGAACTGAATTGGAAGCGTTGGTTTGGCCTTCTTTGCGCGGTGGCCGCTTTACTGAGCTGAGTCTGAGTCCCAAGTCTGCGCTCTATTCCCATTCTCGCTAGGTTATGTACGCTACCGCTATTCACGCCCTCACCTAGGTCTGGTCGCCTCCCCTGTCGCTATGTATGGGTAAGGTATGGATCCTGGGCCCGGGGAGTGCCCTGCAATATTTTCTTTTTGTACAGACCCCCCTCCCCCAAAAATGGAATCCACTCTCACTTTTCCCTTCACACTCCCGGAACTGCCTTGTCACGTCCCGCCATAGGGACCCGTCCTGGAACTTGACATAAAGACTTGGCCCCTACCTGGCCCTCGATCATCGCATCGACTCTCTCTTGGTCTATTTTATCTATCACGTTCCCGACTTTTGTTGTGTTGTATTCCTCCTGAGCTTCCTGGTCTCGGACGATTAATAACAACTACTACCTACCTGCCTAATCTCATCCTTCATCCTCTTTTACAATCCCATCTCTCCCGGCCTCGTTACGGTACCTGCATCTAGACCAGCGGCCTGTGAACAGACCACCTCCTGATCCCTTCCACTGTCTATCGCGCCTGTGAACGACTTTATTAACCACCTGCACCCGTTGAGCCGCAGCGAAGTGTAAATTGATTTCAGCTTGACATAGACGAGAGTTTCTGTTCTGTTGACTTTTCAACACCCTCACCGCCCGATCGACAGTGCATTACTTTGTGGAGGGTACAAGAAAAAAATTAGTTATAATTTTTTCCCGCCTCACCCCTGTGGTCGCCGTTCTTTCACCTTACAACCTTGCGCGTTTCGCCCTGGCACGTCCCCTAGACTCCGATTTAAACGCAAACACTTTTGTCGACAACGTATTCCTGTCGCCGGCCGACCTCCTTCCTCCCTCGCCCGATACCTCACCGAAAAGCGGTCAACAAGATTTCGTGTTCACGTTCGGTGTGATCATACACGTCATTTGTTTGCATTCAAACGCGGAAAGGTAAGTCGCATATTTTGTCTACATGACCCCGACCCTTGAGTGGATCTTGTATACAGGCAACATCATCCCTCGGAAACTGGCTGGACCAGCTGTAATGCCCTGGCATTCGTTGAACCATCTGCCGATCGCCTAGGGCGATGCTGGCTGGTGCAGTGCATTCAAAGTCGAACATGTCGACTCTACTATTCCAGAATCAAGCCACTGACCATGTATCTCTAGTCATCAAACAGCTTGACCGCCTTCCTGTCGTGACCCGTCACTTGTGAGCGCCCTCGCACATCCTTTCCCAAACGCGCCACGTCTTCAGCTGGCATCCCATACCCATATTGAAGATGAGCGGCATGCGATCACCTGCTCCTACGGAGGTTATGGACATCACCAACATGCTCAATAAGAAAGGTCAAATGCAACAACTTACTTCCGGTCTCCTCGATCACCACCAATACCAACACTCCTTCGTTAAGCACGAACCCGGTATGGAGCGATCCGCCTCTCCTCACGGCTCCGAGCACTCGCAGTACTCTAACCCTCACAACATCGCCCGAGCCTACCCATCGCCATCCACGATGCAAGCACCGATGCATATCCCCAACCCTATGCCCTCGGCCATGGGTATGTCCGGCTACCCCGAGATGCCCAACATGGGTGGCATGCCTCACATGCACATGCAACACATGCCTCAGCAGCAGCAACAACACCATCAGCCTCCTCCTCCTCCTCAGCAGCCCATTAAGGCATACCCTTGCAGCACCTGTGGTAAAGGCTTCGCGCGACGCAGCGATCTTGCTCGTCATGGTAAGTAAACCAAGGAGCAAATAAAGAGACAGCACTGACATCCTCCAGAACGCATCCACAGTGGTGTCCGACCCCACGTCTGCGACTGGCCCGCCTGTGGCAAGCAGTTCATTCAAAGATCTGCTTTGACTGTGCATCAACGAGTTCACACAGGCGAGAAGCCTCACCATTGCGAGACTTGCGCCAAGGTCAGTACCAAGAAACCGTTCTATTTGGTACCAATGCTAACCAAAACTAGCCCTTCAGTGACAGCAGCTCTCTTGCCCGTCACCGCAGGACACACTCTGGAAAGCGTCCCTACAAGTGCCCTTACGCCGATTGCCAGAAGACGTTCACCCGTCGAACTACCCTCACCCGCCACCAGAACCACCACAGCGGTACCATCGAGGAGGCTGCCGCCGCGACTGCCGCTGCTCTTGCTGCGTCAAAGACTAAGGGAATGTCGCAAGCTCGATCTGAAAGCGACCACATGTCTAACCACGGCTCTCCTATGACCACTCCTTCCCCTAGCCAGCGAACAATGTCCATGTCGCCTAGTGTTGATCTCTCGGGCACGAACAGCATTCCTCGTCACCCCGGTGACTTCCAATACCTCCAGCAAACTGGTTCTCTGCCCATGCACATGCGGGTCGGAAGCCCTACTTCTACCTCATCCGGTGGCTACAACATGATGCGACCTACCTCGCACCCAACTAGCTATGGCCCTCCTCCTACTCTGGAGCCCAACCTGGACAACAGCCAGGGCACCCCCAGCAGTAACGGTGGAAGCCCTCATATGGCCAACGTTGGCTGGCAATCGCCCTCACACATGGCTTCCCCTTCGCAGAACAACGCCAGCTATGTGTATCCCGACCCTGCGGATGCCTACCCTACCAACAATGCCATGAGCCAGATGTACTACGGCGCTGCTACGCACATGCGCCGACCTCAGAGCGCCGAGCCTGGACTGGTGCATATGGCTTAGTTGGACCTTTTGCCAGTTTCCACTACTTGAGGAATGCTTTGAGGTCATCTTCGCGATCTGGAGCGTGCTCGTCGATACCCTGTATTATTGATGCCGTGCCTGATGTAGGCACTCTGATTATCTCAGCGTTGTTTTACCCTTTGGAACCGAATTTCCACACCTCCACCGAACGAAGCTTGTCGCAACTGACGCCTTATTTGCGAGCTTGTTTTCGAAATAATATCAATCTCCGCAACACCACCCCTATACAATACTACTAAACGACTCCTACGCAGTTCGCTCCTAGATGGAGCATGTTTGACATGGAATATTGATTTCTGCACCGTTTCGTCGTTTTCTGCTTTTATCGATTCCCCCCTTTTCCCGTGCGTTATGATGCTTTTTCATTTCCTTTGTTAAGTATCAAATAGACTGGCGGGCGGCACTCTTATGACGATGGACAGGGCATTGTGTGCATGAAGCAAACATAGGAAGGGAGTTACACCGGAATGAACATTTGCCGCTTTTCCATTTCTGAAATCAGAGGCGAAAAGACAACAAGCATCATGGGAAGCACAAGACGCTGGCCTGTTTGTGTAATTATTATCTAGACGGATTTGGGACTGGGAGCCAACAACACATAGACTTGATTTTTATGCAACGAACAAATTACATACTCCATCAAAAACCAACCACTCGTTGTCGTGATTTTCCTTTGTGATTTGATCATTCGCACCTAAACGTGTCTACTACCATGCTGCAAATAGTTAATCGCCGACTTTTAGAGCCGACCGCCTTTGTTGATGAGTTATCATGTATGCCTCTAATTGAACCACATGAGGAGGGAGACTATGTTTCACCCTAGCAAGATCGACAAACCATAAACTCATCCCCTCTTGGCCCTTCAGCCCATCATGACGTCTATCTTAAAAGGCAAAAAGCCACCACAAGGCAAAACATGCGGCTGAAAGAGTCTAGACCTCATCAAAAACAGTACTGTTGGGCTAAAATAAACGAAAACACGCCATTTCCCCAAATCATACTTCAAGCACAGATGTCAGGCATCTTTACTGTAATGATCCTTCCAGCCCTTTCGTGTTTAATTCCCGGTAGCTCGCTTTTCTGAGCCAGTCCCTCCACCCCGCAGAAATTGATTTTCTGATTATTCATCGCAGACATATTCAATATTCAGCGACAGGCCTCTATGGGCGGGGATCATGCTCGACCCTGCGAATCGTGCAGCCTTTTGTGTCGTCTTCGCTTATTTCTACTGGATCGAATGACTTGTCATGATGGATAGCGTTTGGCTGGGCGTTGCTTGCCCCCAGCCGCCCTGGTCCTGAGGAGGTGAGAAGTGATACTCGATGGAACATAAGAGGACAGGAGATGGGGTATTATTTTTTATATAACTCGTGGGGTGCAGAAATAGATAAGGCCAGACTGTTCCTGAGATCTACAGTGGCAGCTAACTTGACTGAGCTTGAGTGTGTTCAACGTAATTCTACATTAAGATATTAGTAGTTTTGCTCACTCGACTTGCGAATACAAGTCAACTGTTATTTGCTGTCCCTCTTGATCTATCCCGTGTCCAATTCGATAGGATGATTGTGGATATCGTTGTTCACGGGGACATTCTCTGTCCATGGTGTTTCTTACAAAAGAAAAGCCTTGAAGAAGCTATGAAACGATATCAAGCACTCCACCCCGAGGTAGAATTCGATGTCATCTGGAAACCTTTCCTTCTCTACCCTACTCTACGAAAAGGTATACTGGATCCTTCTGTTGTTTGGAACAAGCTAACCTGCAATTCAAGGTGACAAGAGAGCTCTTTACGAAAAGATCATGTCCCCAGAGAAACTTCGTCTCTTTACCTCCCGCCTTCAAACAGCTGGGGCTCACCATGGCGTCTCGTTCTCTGTTACTGGCAATACAGGGCCCTCACAGCCTGCTCTTCGTCTCACTACTCTAGCATTGCAGAGTCGCGGGCCAATCGTCCAGTCCGCGGTCCTTGATGCATTGTTCCGAGGCCACTTCGAGCACGGAGAGGACATTACCAACGAATCGTGGCTACTGCATGTGGGCAGGACAGAGGGACAACTCGATGATGATGCTATGAAAGCGGCATTGATGGGACCAGAGATTGGTAAAGTGTTAGAAGAAGAAGTCAGGAGTGCTGCGGTGGGGGGCGTAGAAGCTGTACCATGTGTTACGGTGCAAAATAGGTTTCGAGTTGGGGGATATCAAGCGGCAAACATCTTTGAAGGATTGTTTGACAAGATACGGCGGGAGAATAGGTGAATACGAAGGGGTTCGATGGGGGAGACGATTAAGGTGCAAATATCCAGACCCGATGTTTTCCATAAAGGCGCCGAATAAGGCAATAAAAGTTGATAACCAATTATTCTTATTGATGTAATGCATTAATATGCCGCTGATGTACCTGGTTCCCCCATCTATCCGTCAATGTCCATCTCGTGATACCTTGTCTTTTTTATTTGGCATAATTTAATAGGTGCCGAGGTCGCCAAACGCCGAAATAAAAAACAAATAACCAGTCCCTCGAGCCTTTAACTCGTTGATCAAACGCCTGGAAAGAAACAGAAATGCATTGCACACAATCTTATCGTCGCATACCACTGTAGTCCTGCATGAGATGCGCCATGTGGACATTGGTCGCCTTTCCGATCCTGTTGCCCTTGCGCCTCTTCTGCACCTTAGGCTTGTTGCCCTGTCCCTCCTTGGTCTTGCGCGGGTCCTCGCTCGTAGGCTTTTGCCCGACGCTGGTGAGTTTGCGGTGCATCTCGTCGATGGGCGGTAGCTGGACGCGCTGCCACATGGCCTGAAACTCTGGCTGAACCTTATGGTGTAGAGAAGCATCGTTGGGCCATACGTATCGTGGGAGGTTGTCCTTCTTTGTGCGGACCACAAGGATCTTGTACTCGCGCTCAAGTGCCGATATCGTGTCCTCGCAGTCGGGCCAGCCGTCCTTGAGATCTTTGACCGACACGCCTGACGCATCTGTCTTTGCTTGGAGGTGACCCAGAAGGGTGGTTGCGTCCTTAACTCCGGGGATGATGGGTCGGTGAGCGTAAGTGCCTGTCTTCCAGGTCTGCTCGCTCAAGTTCGCATCGGGCTTCCAGTCTACACGGGGATGTCCTCGCAATCCTTCTGCCAGCTGGCGCTTGTGCTCTTCGTCGTAGCCTCTCAGACTCAAATGATCGATAATTTCCGTAATGGTCTTTGAATCACCCTTCTTTTTCAAGTATTCGACAGCAAAGGTCATTTGGGTCTTGACCTCAGCACCATAGCCCGTGAGTTGTGGCTGCGAGTAAGGGACCTCGGGCGCGGCATCTCGTTTTCGCTTGGTAGTAGGGGTATTAGGATCAGAAGCAGCTGAAGGTGAAGGCGAAGGAGGAGCTAGTGATGATGGTACAGCTAGGGACGCGGCTTTGTTGGTCGAAGGATTCGAAATCTTCGTTGCGGCAGAGGAGAGGGTGCCTCGGAAGGCGTTTGCCTGCTTTTCGAGGTAGGATGACATGATTGACGCTGGAGAAAAAAGAGTGAATTGTGCTTTTATCGCTTGGGTAGGTCGAAAAGCAGCAGGAGGTTATTCGTGGTTGATTTCAGGCCAAGGAGAGACGGTCAGGGCGGACGGAGGCGGATCAAGGGAATAAGGGAATAGAAAGAAAGAGATCCAAAGATGAGCTTTGAAGTTGGAGGATTGACGTTGTTCCGGAGGCAGCGAAGGGCGAGTGAGGCTGATATTAATGACCCAAGGTAGGCTAGTGTGGCGCTGAATGTAGGTACTCTGAACTGAGGCAGGAGAGCGTGCAGGGGGTTCACTTTAATTGTTCCGCCAGATGGGCAATTAGATATATACTATTAGATGCAATGCAAAGATGAGGCTCCAAAATATTTTGTTGTTTCTGCACTTATATAATGATTCGAAACTGTTTCCTTTTCTCTTAGGGGATATTCTCCCAAACCTTGTGAGAATAGACTCTGGCTTATTGTATGACTCCCTCCTGCGTCCAAGATACAGCACATAAGTTGTCACTTGCTAAGTACACTTTGCACTCTTTCACAATACAACATCTAACTGATACAATTGTCAAGTTCCAAGGTTAGGATTGATGTCTCAAAACTTTACAAGGCTTCAAACTTAGTAATGGGCATGCTTGTCCGTGTAAGGAACATAGAATAAACGGTCATGACGTGTCGTCAATTAAAACAGTGATAGATGTTTACTTTAAATGTCGTTCCCTTTGTTGAAAGCATGTCCCAATCCCGTGCAACACCATTCTCCATAGGATGGATGTCTGCGCACGAGCCGCACTTCAGCAAATGGGTCTCTCTATCCTTCTCGATATGCGATCCTTATCTCTTTCGGTCGCACTTCCCGGTCTCCCCCCAACAAAAAAAGAGAAATCGAAGAACCCGGACATGGGTTCGGTCCGGGAGAATAGCCCACCCACTGTTCTCATCCATCCATCCATCCATCCATATGTCCAAGTTGGGGTAAGCTAAACTGCCTTTTTAGTCGTTGTAGTCGCGCGCCAACCGTCTATCGCCGAACGGCCTCTTCTCCAGGCCAAAAGAAAACTCCCCAATGCAATTGTCGGTCAATCATCCGTAGACCTGCATTGATGCCATAAATCACAAAAGCTCCCCTTTTATAACTCTCCGTCCTCATGCGTTAAGATTGAGGTTAGACACTTATGCGGAGCCTTGGGCCTCGTTCTGCTTCTGGAGGTAGTTGTAGCCCATGTAGGCGGCGAAGCCGACAGCGACAACAAGAGCGTAAGAGGTCAAGCTGGAGCCGGTGGGATCCTGGCCGCTGCCCTGGTTTGAGTTGGCGATCTGGCGCTTGGGGCCCTCTTCACCAGGCTGGAAAGTGACACATGTTAGCTAATGATCGCCGGAGTCTAAGTTGGACGAATGCTTGAGTTCTTGACTTACCAGACGCTTGAGCTCACCAACGAGGAGACCATCGAGAACCTCTCGGGCCTCGTCACTGTGGCCGACATCCTCGAAAGCCTCGGTGGCGTCTTGACCGGCGACATCGAGCATAACTTCCTCACCACCGCTACTCTATGTCAGTATGCCATGTATGCGATTGCGCGACGCAATGGAGCGCAGAGGTGGGGGAAGGAGACAACGTACGGGTGCTCGTCGAGGAACTTGGTGCAGTCGTAGACCTTCTCATGGACAACCATGTAGATGTCTTTGGAGGTGTTGTGCTCAGCAACATCCTGCATGGTAAACTCCTTTGTCGCGGACATGATTGCGGTGGATTGTGATGAGGTCTTGTCGAGAGGTGCTGTCGAACGAACAGGTGATTTGGGTAGAAGTTGACAAGTGGAGGAAGAGAAGGAGAAAGAGAAGAAAGGAGGAAGAAAGTGATAGGCAAGAGACGGAACTTTAGTCTAGGAAGCTGGTTGGACTAAATTAATTTAGGTCCCCTGTTCTAGGTGGCCTTCTGGAGATTTGGCGGCGCCGGGCAGCTTTACGTTGAGGGGCAGACAGGGCAGGGATCCAGTTGGAGAGTGGGAGACTTTAATCAGCACCTACCTTTGTAGGCAGAGGTGAGGGAGGTATCTGATCTGTACGAATACTACCTATGTACTGGGTACATGACTACCCATTGGGAGGCGTCTACAGAGTACTTTGCATTGATTCAGTTGTCTTCCTCGGAAGGGCATCGGAAACGGAAACCGACGAGAGATCCTAACTTCCAATAGGTAGGTAGTCTAGTCCCCCAGATCTGTTTGGGTACCTGCTCAGTCAGACTCCCTAGTAGTAAACCCGTTGTCTTTTCTGACAATACCATTTTAACACCAATTTCACCACTACTATCCGTACAAACATACCTACCGTAGTAGGTAGGCTGCTTTCCTTCAATAATGGCCACGTAAGTCTCTTCCAATAAAAATGTAATTCTTTCATCTTTTCTCACTCAAGTCCCTGGCACAATCAGGCCAGCCAAACATCCGGACCCCCATCCGCTGCAGGACCCCATCACCGAGAATGTTTCTGAACCAATTAGATAAGTTAAAATTACCGTCTTTTCACTATGATTCGTCTATTCTCTTGAATACCCCAGCCTTACCAAAGCTAAGTCACTTGTACTGCTGCTGGACCCATGGAGGAGCCACGGACTGGTCAATTCTCATTGCATTGTTCGCTGTAACTTCTTTGTTTGTACTGACTGTACATACGAATACGGCGCCGTCTTCTTCTTCACCCTCCACCGTGTCCGGAACTACACCGTCATTTTGAAGGATTGAAGGAAGGCCTTGTTGCTTCGTTTAGTGCTTGAACATGCATGGTATGATTTTGCTTTCGTGTTTTAATTGCCTACCCATAATCCTCTAGAGTACTTACCTATTTCGTGACTCTAACAGGACGTCAACAATTGCTGGCTGGCTGCCTTCAACACCACATATGCCCCTCTAACAAACCTACCTATCTACTAGACAATCTCCCCGCATGCCTATATAATAGTAACTCAGTAGACCATACTCAAAACACGGACCTCTCCTCCGTCTACCGCGCGGGGTTAATCATGTCATCTGTTCCAGTTTACATTGGCAAGACTCAGGGAGGGAATTTCCTCTTTAAGCCAAATCAAGCGGAGCCTCTCTCACAAGTTCATAACAAGAGTCAAGATACCCGAACACTATGCCGAGACCTACCTACCTATGACCGATTCCGCGGGTCATCAAGATTACGGCATTTGATTGTACATAGGTACCCAAATCCGACATTTTGATTCCAGAATTGCTTGTCACTCGTCACATCAGTGCCACTTTCCACCAGTACCCGGTCCCGGTACAGATACCGATGTCCGATTCCCGAGGGAGCCACCTCATACCTTTACCCGTTGTGGTATCTGTCATGCAAGATAAGCAAGGCATGCTAAGGGAACGGGCTTCTTTAACTCTTTTTGTTATCTTTCGTGGACTTCTAAATCTACTATGACTGTGGTAAACTACATGGCAGCAGTTCAGTTAATAATGTACGTGAGGTCTCTGTCTTTTGTCTTCAGTTGGAGTATTTGTATGCGCCGGTATAGATTTTAACAATCTTGTGCATGTGGCTTTTCATCTACTGGTAGTATTTTGACCATGATCGGTCATGTATGCCCAACCCCGTCCATCACTTAGTTCATCTCATTCATTACATCAATAAACATGGTTTGGCAGCCGCAAATGGTGCATAAGACTAGAAGCCTTCTTTACGTTTCTATGTATGTATCTGGAATGCCCACACTTTATAGAGCAACTCCATGCCTTGACCACCATCGCTTGATAAGGTGGTTCAACTCCAGACAATCAACTACCGAACCCGTGCACTATGGAGATATTCTTATTTCAACCACAAGAGTAGATAATCCATGCTGGTCAAGCTAGGCCGTCCATCAATCGCATTTACTCTACGCTTCTCCCTGTTCTGATCTATCTTTCAAATTCATGCGCTTCAAAAAACTCACACCCTATCGCCTCGAGCTTCCGCCGCCAATATCCTGGCCTAGACGGTAGCTTGTCACGCGGTCCCATTCGATCTTCTGTCTTGTCACAGGCAACTGCCGTCGCAGACCCTTGAATGCACCCTCGCTGAGGCTCACGAAACCCTTGTTCAGCTCCTCTTGGTACTTCTTCTCTGTTGTCGAGATTTCTCTAACGATACCAGCGCCGTTGACCGAGGAGATGTTACTGGAGACGGTCTTGTTAGTCAGGAGACGAACATTTCCGTCCTCGTAGTAGTGCACGTCAACCTTGAGAGAGCCCTCAAGAGCCCCAGATGAAGGGTCCAAGATGTAGAGCGATCGCCAGCGTCCGTTCCTGCGGTGCATTAGCTTCGGTTATGGAAGGCATTCCCAGCAGAGCTTACCAGAAGTTGTTGGGGCTGTATTTGTTGCCGACAATAACGATGGCAATCTTGGAGTCCGACTCGATTGGGTAGACGCCATGCGCAGCGTTGGCAAAGTGCTCTTCAACGTAAGGGCCGATGCTCTTGAGGATGGACTTGCTATAATTTTATTAATATTTCGTAGTATTGTCGTTTGATAAACACTCGGCTTACACAAGGTCCACTTGGGTTCCTTCCAATACGTGGCTCTGGACAGCACTGGCTTTCTGATATCCTGTCAGGGGTTTCTTTCCATCAAGGTTATTGCGTGCAGCTCACCTGCGTAGTATGGTCGAAGGCGAAGCTGGACGAGGTCTCGATATCGAAGTATCGGCCGTCACCGAGGGAGTTGTAAGGGCTAATAATAACCTGTCCCTCCATATTAGCCTTCCGGTTTCTCATATCCATCCTAGACTGCTGGTCACCCACTGGTTGGCTGCTACCAGGCAGCTTCACCGTAACAAATTGCTCCTCATTGTACTTCTCGAAGGCGGGCGCGAGGTTATTGACGATATCGGGGTTGGAGTCGAGTGTCAGCGACTTGATATCTGTTGAACCTGAGTCAGTATTGCGCATCCCTATTCGATAGCGGCTTGGTCAACGGATACCTGCGATAACGTCGGCGAGCTGTATATCTGGTTAGCTGATGACACTCCAGACAGCCAGTGGCTCTGGGACGTACCTCTCCCGGAGGAGCGCCGTCTACAAAGGAAGAGATGGTTTCGATATCAGACATTCTGTATACAAGTTTAATGCGCCGCGGCAAGTGGAAAGCGTAGGTGACGTGATGTGACGGCGTTTGAGGTTCGCAGCGTGGAGTTCTCGAAGTACTGCATGGGCTGCAATCAAGGGGAGGCGGGGCAGGATGGCTATCGTAACTTGGGAGCTTAGCTTGGGTGGAGCAATGAGATGGGTCTGTATGAGCCATGTTAGTGGGGTGCATACTAATACCCTCCGTTGACCTAACAGCTAATACTTCGAAATCAGTTCTTATATAATTTATACAGACTCATTAGGTAAATTTCCTTAGTTCACTCTGGACAGGACTCAATTTGAAGTTGCCCAGGTTTTCTTTGTTCACTAACTCTATGCTTGTCATAATTGAGGCCATATCAGAGTCGCCGTCTTCATATAGGTATTTTATGGGTGATAGGATTTATCATTCGCTAATAAAGAATTGAAGTAGAATCGGGTCCTTATTCTTAAGGACTCCGTTTGTTTATAGTGATTTAGTATCTTTTTGGATCAATTGCGGCAGAATTGTTATACTGAACTTCCTTTTGCGCCTTCGCTCTAGTATGTTTAACCACCATAGCTCAATAATCCAATAGCCTCTTGATGTTATCGTAAATTCCTAAAAATCGTGCTGTCAGTTTTGCGTTGTTCAAAGGAGTTTTTTCCAAGGACTTACTAGCAACGTCAGGTAGGTTGAATCTCTCATATAGAAGAGGCTGGTGAATACTCCAACCAGCAACCCGAGCAACCGGAGCCTCCAACCTCAAGAAAGTGTCGTGATCCTCTTGAATAACCGCAGCAACCTCAGCACCAATACCTGCATTAACCATAGCCTCGTGGACAACCATAGCTCGCCCTGTTTTTCGAACACTCTCGAGCACAGTCTTCTTATCCCAGGGGTATAAAGTTCGCAGGTCAATCAACTCAACAGAAATACCCAAGTCCTGTTCTGCTTGCTTGATGGCGTTGTGACAGAGGTAAAGAGGCTGGCCATAGGAGACAATCGTGATGTCTTTGCCTTCCTTCAGAACTTCAGCTTTCGATAATGGGAGCTCGTATGATCCTGTAGGTACTTGTTCAACAGCTGCGCGATACAAGATCTTGGGTTCTAAGAAGACACAGGGGTCGTTGCTACGGATAGCTGCCAAGAGAAGACCTTTGGCCTGAGCTGGCGACCTTGGCATAATGACCTTCAGTCCAGGGATATGTGTAAACAAACTCTCGGGGGATTGTGAATGGTAGAGGCCACCATGGCCGACACCGCCGCAAGGCATTCGAACAGTTAAACCACCAACACTTCGGCCGCAGGTTCCATCTCGATATCTGAATTTGGCTGCCTCGTTGACCAATTGGTCAAATGCTGGGTAGACATAGTCGGCAAACTGGATCTCGGCAATCGGTCGCATGCCTTCCGCAGCAAGACCAATACCGAATCCCATGATTCCTTGTTCTGTGAGAGGGGTATTGAACACTCTCTCGGCACCATGTGTTTCGGCAAGATTCATGGTACATCTGAAAACACCACCAAAGGCAACGTCTTCGCCAAAAACAACAACGGATTCATCTTCTGTAAGAGCAATTCCCATCGCATCATTGATGGCCTGGAATAGATTCATCTTCTTTGTTGGCCCATTGCGGATATGTTCAGGAAGCTCCTTATGACTTAGAGCAGTCTGGGAGCTATGTGCGAGTAGAGGTGTTGTGCCGTAGTCGACGGGTAGGTTAAGTTTGGCATTTGGGGGATGTGTCGAGTAACATCGTCGTCCTACAGGTAATGCAAGTGAGAGCCGAGCTGTCGAAGGGCAGCTAGCGATGTGAGCCCTCTTGAATTGGTGAATGACACGGTGCTTCATGGTGATGGTTGGCAGTTCACAAATGGATTCAATGGCAGAAGGTGGACAGCAATAAATTCAATTCGGACGGCATAGCAGTGCAGCAGTAGTAATAGGTAGTAGCCGGAAATGCAGCAGATCGCTATACCTTAGATATCCAAGGCCAACCGAAGGGGGCTTATTGATCGTGTTCCTCGGCGAAGGTGATGTCAAACTTCGGCTTGCTGCGGGTTCCCCGGGACCTTGACGGCTTTATCGCACGCCAATGCCGCCATGAGCACCGCTGATAAGATAAGAGATTGTTGTCCTGTCAACGGCGACGCCAAACAAACAGGTTCTATGTATGTCGTCACTTTTAGATGTAACTGCAACTAAATGCACTGATCTTCGCTAAAATCTCATTCCTGAGAGGTTGCATACCAGCCAGCCACACCGCTACAGGTCTCAAAATGCCTACGCGAGAATCATCGCGACCCCCCCGCTCAAATCGACCAAGGGACCGAGACAGGGAAAGAGATAGGGATAGAGATCGACGGCGAGATGGCCAACGAAAGAGAAAATCACGATCGCGACAACCAGCTTCGGGCTCAGAAGATACTCGGGATAGAACCTCAAGAACACTATCATCCCATGCCCTAGCCGACCTTGAAAGAGAGAATGCGCGCCAAAAGAAGCGAAGCGAACGCGCAAGCCGAGATTATAGAGATGAATCCCGAAGACCAGAACGACGACGTGATGGACACTCAAGGAAAGATCGAGACCCGGAAAAGCCGCGCACTCATGGCAAGGGCAAGAAGAAAAGAGTTGTTAGCGGAGCTGTTATGGAAGAAGGGCAGTCAAAAGCGCATTTAAGAGGTGGTGGGGGAAGCGTTGATACCATCCAACAAGAGAAGGACTTTTACTTATCGAAACCACCTAAGAAAAAAAAGAAAAAGCTGTGTAAGTTGCAATGATTCTCCTGTTCTTAATCCATACTAATATGAAATCAGGGATTGCAATTGGCGTGGGCGCTGTTGTTCTGCTCATCATCATTGTGGTGGCAGTTGTTGTCAGCCAGAAGAAAGATGGCGGAGATGGTGGTGGCAGCAGTAGCAGTGACAGCTCCGACGATGCAACCGATACGTCAGACCTCGATGGAAAGGATCGTTCAGAAATACCCGAAAAGTGGCGGAACACATATCTCGACCCTTGGACTTGGAAATCAACAGCCGACTTCAATCTCACATTCACGGACGAAATGGTCGGTGACCTACCGATTATGGGTCTCTACGATGACTGGGACGATTCAGCTCAAGCTAACGAGAATGTCCCTCCGCTGAACAAGCCCTGGGGTTCTTATGGCAAGACGCCTGCTCGCGGAGTATGCATTGGTGGGTGGCTTTATTTGGAACCTTTCATCTCACCATCTCTTTTCAACTACGACACAAAAGAGGGCATCATCGATGAGTGGACCTTATCTGAAAAGTTGGGTTCTGAAGCAGGAAAGACTCTAGAAAAACATTATGCCTCGTTCATCACAGAGCAAACCTTCAAGGACATACAAGCAGCAGGTCTGGATCATGTCCGTATTGGTTTCAACTACTGGGCTGTAGAAGTTTATGATGGCGATCCTTACGTATACCGAACGTCTTGGCGATACCTCCTGCGTGCCATTGAGTGGTGCCGTAAGTACGGATTGCGAGTCAACTTGGATTTGCACGGCATTCCTGGTAGTCAAAACGGATGGAACCACAGTGGACGATGGGGTTCTATAGGTTGGTTGAACGGAAACGACGGCAGCAAGAACGCGGAGCGAGCACTCGAGATTCACGAAAGGCTGTCCAAGTTCTTCGCCCAGCCTCGCTATAAAAACATCATCACTCACTACGGTCTTGCCAACGAACCTCGAATGACGAGTTTGAAGACGACCGATGTGATTAAGTGGACAGAAGATGCGTATAAGATTGTGCGCAAGAACGGTGTAAAAGCACTTGTGGTCTTTGGAGATGGCTTTATGGGACTCGAAAATTGGCAGGGCCTGATGACTGGTTACGATGACATGGTTCTCGACGTCCACCAATATGTCATCTTCAACGAGAACCAAATTGACTACACCCACAAGGAGAAGGTTGAGTATGCCTGCGACGGCTGGACCAAGCAAGCGGAGATCAGCATGGACCGTTCGAAAGGTTACGGGCCTACCATCTTTGCCGAGTGGTCCCAGGCGGATACAGACTGCGCAAAGTTCCTTACCGGAGTAGGCTGGGGTACTCGCTGGGAGGGTACATACGATACAGGAAACAAGGACTCGTCCATCCTGGAGCCTCGCTGCCCAACTAAAGACGACAAGTGTTCATGCCGCGGCGCCAACGCTGATCCCAGCGACTGGAGTGACGAATACAAAAAGTTCCTCAAGATGTTTGCCGAGGCACAGATGCACAGTTTCGAGAAAGGCTGGGGATGGTGGTACTGGACATGGAAGACGGAGGACAACCACCAGTGGAGTTACGAATCTGGTCTCAAGTCTGGTGTTTTGCCTGAGAAGCCTTGGGATCGTGATTTTAACTGCGATAAAGATGTTCCCGACTTTGAAAAGATGGGATTGCCCGAGTATCTCTGAAAATAGAGAGGGGTTTGTGCTGCATATATTATAGGTTCTGGGGTATGAAACGTTTGTTTTGGCGTTTGGGTATGCATGGGATTGATATATAGAGCAAGCATGCTTGGGACAGCATATCGAGGCTTTGGAGAGACGACCGATCGAATGTACTTATGATCAAGGTACAGTACATTGTTACATGTTAGATAGATAGTTAATGAGAACGAAGAGAAATAGTTGCCATGAGGTTCAATTTCTTAACTCGGTGAAACATTGCCTGACATTTTAGCCCAATATGAATAGCGTAGATTATGTAGACTTCAATGAACTTGCCGGCATGAATACATTAAAGTGAGGGCATCGTGAAGCCCTCATCATGCCAAGGAGTCTCACATTGTAATTTTGACACTCTAATGTTTCATGAGCCGGCCGACAACCGCCGATTGGGTGTTGGGAATAGCACGGATCTGTGATGCAATCTGTTTTATGATTCGGTGAATAGTCGAGATAGATATGTCGATACATCCTGAACAGGCAAGACTTGGCTTAAGATTCAAGCCACTCATAGACAAGAACGAGCTTGAGAACTAAAACTCCAACGACAGTCTAGTTGCGGGGGATGTTTGAGGCCAGACACTGCTGCAGAGCGTATAAGAAAGTTGTCAAAGCAGAATGAGGATAGGTTTGAGGATAGACTTGTTTGGCCTCTGACCTGAAGAGATTATGGTTAGACAGAGATTTATATTAAGTACTTTATATACTGCTATTCTATAGCCACTAGAGACGCAGGCCGAGATAAACTAATTAGAGTCCAGGCAAATCCCAAACTCATGATAGTCATCTACTTCTACAGATATGCCACATTCAAACTCATAATCATGGTCAACTTTGAAGCATAGGGATGTTTTGGTTTTATTCATCTTGCATGTGTCGGCAAAGGAATGTAACTGTAGATACTATGAAATTCAATCGAGGCAACTCATGGCAAGGGCCATGTCTCAAAAACGAAATCCATATCACAAACACTCTCAGTCGCGGTTCACAGAATTATCATTATTGCTGTTGGTTTGCCAGGAAAGTGTCTCTCTAATCAGAGGCAGCCTCTTGCGACAGTGCCGACATACTCCTCTCCAATAGAACCAGGTGTAAAGGGGAAGGTTTTCCTGTGCTATTTCTGCTTTGTCGAAAGAGGTAAAGGAAGTCGAGGCCAGCCACACGTAGCATAATCATCATCGTCATGATCATCATCAGAGTCACCATCAGAATCACCATCAACGAGCACTTCAAGCGAGTCACTCAAGCGGACACTTGCAAGACGAGGTAGTAAGCCTGAGCTCCGGCTCCCCTTCGGTAGTCCTGGATCTCAGCGGACAGGACCTTGACCTTGTTCTGCTCGGCAAGGGCCTTCACATGGCTCTCGTAACCTCCAGTCTGCCAGATCTCACGGATGACAGTGGCCACGATGTAACCTCCGGGCTTCACGATACGCACGAATTCACTGATAGCCTCGGGACCAACGTGTGACTGTGTCAGAGTGCCAACACACGTCACGACATCATAAGAGTCATTCTTTGCAGACAAGGGGCGAGACAAGTCTGTCACGTCCAGGTTGCGGTATGCTCCTGTGGTGCGGGCCTCTTCAAGCATTCCGGGGCTCAGGTCAACACCATCGAGCTTCTTTGCGCCCAGACGAGCGAGGAAGATTCCGACGAGGCCAGTACCACAGCCAGCGTCAAGAATCTCGACGTCTGGGTTGATGATGGGAGTTCCTAGGGCTTGGGGAACATGGGCAGCAGCAATGGCAGGGCCGACATAGTCTTGGCCCTTGCCTGTGATCTCCTCGTTGTAGGTCTTTGCCCACTCGTCGTAAACGGAGCGAGCATGATCAACAGAGGTGAGGGAGTAGATCTTGGGGAAGTACTGAGCAGTGGTCTGGGAAGACATGGTGTTGAATGAGGATGGTGGGTAGTTGGGAGGTGTTTAGGAAAGTGTGTTATGTAAGGGGCAGTTGAATGGGAGTTGATTGATTGTATGTGTGTTGAAACCAAAGTAGCCTGAGAGTTGAGTTGAGTTGAATTGAAGAGTTATAATCTCAAAAAAAATTGAGGAGAAAACATGCCCCTTTTATAAACAAAAGCTCGATCAACCAAAGGGCCCCGCGTCTCTTCTTGTTTCCCCTCGTCTCTTACCCCCCGCGTCGAAGAGATTCCGAGGTGACGTTTGGGCGTGCCTCTGGATGCGAATCAATTGGTGGATTGAATGAATGAACATAAACGATTGCGACTCGGCGCAGCCTAAAGCAGTGATCCGAGGTAAGCGTTGAAGAATAGTACGCCAGTGGAGAGCCTGTACTGTGCTGTACAGTTCGGACTAGTAGGGATAGAAACATAACAATGATGATAATAGGTTTTCGTCAGAGAAAATGGGGGTTGTCAAAAAGAAACCGCCATGTTTATGTTGGGTTGTTATTTTGTTGTGGTGGTGTTGAAATGCAAACCAAGGTAACGCAACGCAACGTTGGCGGTTATGATCAGCCGAGAACTCTTGGCCAACTGGGTCAATTGACGGAATTACTACTGAATCGAGTGGTGTTATGAGTGTTTTGCCCCCTCTGCTCCTTTTGTATTCTTGGGTGATATTTTGTCTGCCAGTTGCGTCGAGTTTCTTTTAGTACTTGTGGTATTCTTTACACCACCAAGACGATAAACTTGTGCATCATGGCAGCAACTCAATTTGCGCGGACACAAGTTCCTTATCACAAGGAAATAGATACTGGCCTTGGGAGAATCCAATAAAATAAGATTCAGGTCACCCAGTTTAATCCCCATCCTGTCGCGGGCGCATCATGAGTGCGTCCGTTGCGAGAATTATCTCATGCAGTTGCAGGGCTGCATAGGTAGCCATTGCCCTGTCTTGTTTTACAGGACCGGGCAGTGCAGCTGCGGCGTCTTATTCCCTGGAAGTGCATCTCTGAGTTGCGACTAGAGCTCATGGTAGAAGCGAGTTGTTTCGAACTATGGTGCCCTTTTGGAGCTGGTGACTGTCTTGACAACTTTGACTGTTTGATGCGATGCGACACCCACACTCATGACTCTTTAATTGCATCTGTTCTCGTTAACTAGGAAAGCTGCTGCACGAAGGGACCTGCCTACCCTACAATAAACTAAAGCACTCAAAACAGGTACTCTGGGGCCTTTTTCCTGCTGACCGAGCTGTGACTGATGGATTGTGTTACGAGTTACAACCCTACCACCGCCCGCAGTGGAAATGCACATCACGGATGGAACTAAATGACGCCATTCACGTATGTCGTCTTGATCCTCCTATCAAATGTTGAGGAAGAATCCAAGTGAATAGGCAGGCAATTGGTCAAGATACAAAGGGTGAGCTATGTTTCTGTACCATGGATGATACGAAGGAGCACCTCGACGGTGATTTGTCAACTAGAACTAACAAGTTCTTGTTTATTCGGACATTAATCAACAGGCATGTGAAAAATAATCGGGACTTGCAGGGTAGTCAAGAGAGTCTTATTCGACATCATGAAGATGATGAATGTTAGCGCGATACTCTTCCATGCAGCCCCCGCAAGTAAATACTACAGGATGATAAGCATACTCAATGTGCTTGTCTTCGTAAAAGGTACATCTGCATTGATAATAGCTCAAGTTTTGAAATGCGGGGAAATAACAATTATTGTTCTCTCGTCATGTCGCCTCTTAACTCTTTGTGCTCTCTCTTTCTCTCTCTAGGTTGGAACAAGATGTCACAAAGACGAGAAAGAACAGACAGGCGAGTTGTTTGTTATCTATGTATTACGATAGGTTGGCATCGGCTTGCCGTATTTTACTGCAAACCGGTAGCCAAATACCATCACCAATATTAAATCACACCGAATAAGTGACAGAGTCAATAGAACACTGTATATGGTCAAGTCCGAATCCCAAATCTTGCCTCTCATCGGCTCCTAAAGAAGTCCTCGCGCAAGCAAAGACGAAGTCGCGAGGCTTATATAAATCTCAAAGATCTTCATAAACTTTTTAGATACGCTATACGACGCATTTCCTTTGGTAAGCAAGCCACGGTGGTCGCTTGTACATTGTTGATTGGATCGTGAGAAATGTTTTGCAGGTTTTGTTGGTCAGCAATTACGAAGTGGCTCGAGTCGTATGTAATTGAGGGCTTATATGTAATGTTTTCTAAGCGAGCGCCGTGCCACTAGTGGTGAAGGACGAGCTGTAACGTATCATACAGGAGTCGTTTGCGTGTATATATAAAGGTCTTGAGGGCCTTGGTGGTCGATGAACTTGGCTCTTGGCAGGGTATCTTGAATAGAAAGTCAATGTCTACTTAAGTCATCCATTGGTATAAGCAGGACTTGAGAAGCTACTGTGGAGCATCATCACTCTTCAGGATACCAGCAATAGCAATGGATCGCGATATCGAAAAGACGTCAATAGACGAAGGAACTCTGACGTCCGAGCCAGTATTCTTACCTGTTCGCTCAGGAACAACAGAAGCCATGAGAGCTCGCTCCAGAGCATCCAGAAACCTCTCTCGTTGCCAGTCTCAGAATGGTTACAGTTGCAACCCTTACCAGAAGCCTGACATTGATGATGATGATGATGAAAATACGACAGAGAAGGACCCCTTCGAGGTTGGTTGGGAAAACGGAGACAGTGATCCCTGGTGTCCGCGCATGTTTGTCAAGATGAGAAAGTGGTTGATCATCTTTATTGTTTCATCTGCAAGTCTATGCGTGTAAGTCAATTCTTCAACACTTCAGTGTCTTGTCACAGTGGAAACCCACTAACACAATGGGAATAGAACTGCTGCAAGTTCCATCTACACATCCACTTACGAGCAGATGGAGGCTGAATCTGGCAACTCGCGGGAGATATCCATCCTAGGTCTTTCAACCTTTGTCCTAGGAATTGGTCTTGGACCCATGTTCCTGAGACCCATGAGTGAATTCTATGGTCGAAGACCTGTTTACATTGTCTCATGGTCTATGTACTTGGTTTGGATCATTCCTCAAGCTGTGGCTCAGAATATTGAGACTATCATCGTGAGTCGGTTTCTTGACGGCTTCTCAGGCAGCGCATTCCTTGCTGTATCCGGTGATACTGTCGGAGATCTCTTCACTGCCAACGAAATACAAGCGCCAATGTTGATGTTCTCCATTGCCCCCTTTGTAGGACCTTCGATCGGGCCCTTGATTGGAGGCTTCATCAATCATAACGTTGATTGGAGGTGGACGCATTGGACACTGCTAATATGGGCGGGCATTTTATGGATGGCCATTGTACTTTTCGTCCCTGAGACGTATCGTAAGTTCTTAACTGAATAAATATAGTGGCTGGCTAGTATCAACTGACCTTGGACTGTTTTAGATCCCATCATTCTCAGAAATAAAGCAAGACATGTTCGGAAAGAGACAGGCGATGATAGATAGAAGGCTTTTACAGAAAGGATAGAAAGGTCGGCCATCAGCGCAATCGGACGATCTCTCCTACGCCCCTTTCAGCTCCTCATCTTCGAGCCTATGTGTCTCAACCTCTGCATCTTTACAGCCATACTCCTCGGTATTCTCTACCTCTTCTTCGGAGCCTTCCCTCTTGTCTTTGGCAAGCTTTACGACTTTAACCTCTGGCAAGTCGGCCTATCCTTTCTGGGCATCCTTGTGGGCATGGTGGCCGCTGCAGGACTCGACCCTGTGTGGCACCGCATCAGGAGTAATCTCATCCGCAAGCTGAGCACAGAAACAGGCGTTCAGGGCAACAGCCAGCCCGAGTTCAGACTCCCACCAGCGATCGTGGGGGCTCTCATCGTGCCTGTTGGTATCTTCATGTTTGGTTGGTCTTGTTATCCCTGGATACACTGGATTGTACCCATTATTGGATCAGCCATATTTAGGTCTGGGTAAGTTAAGCCATCTCATCATTTCATCGCTCTATAATACCGAACAATTGGCAGGCCTCAAGGATGCGTGGCTCGGGGAGCATTGGGCTTTGGATCGTCCTACCCCAGTTGTGTAATTGTCTTAACACGGTGACTGAGACAGGAACCATACCAACGGAATCACACTCGCACAAGAGAAGCCAAACAAGAGTTTTAATCTTAGTCACCGCTTGGTCATGCCTTTTGAATCTCGTATCTCATCAGCTTGTGTCTTGATGAACTGCAGCTAACCGTTTGGTCCTGATATAGAATATTTCTTGTGTTTAGCGGAGTCTTTACGTTTCTTGTAAGTTCAATTGAAGCCTTTTTGCATTGTCCGGTCGTACAGAGGCTGTGACAGGCTCACCGCACGTTACACTGCTCTTCGCATGAGTGGCTCTACTCTCGTGGCTGGGATCATGACAGGACTGCAATGCGATTCCTTGTGCTGATCGTGATGGGATAGGTGGATGCGTATCCGCAGTACGCTGCGAGTGCATTGGCTGCCAATGCCTTTGTACGTTGTGCTTTTGCTGGTAAGTGACTGATACCTCACCCCCTACCACTGTTTCATACCGCCGTTCACTTGATCTACTAGTTAGCTACCTTAGACTGCAAATGTATGATATTGTTATAGGTACAAATAAACTGACTTTTGTGTGCATAGCTGCATTTCCCCTGTTTGGCAACCAGATGTACAAAAAACTCAATAATCACTGGGCTTCGACACTATTGGCATTCCTGACAGTTGTCATGATGCCCTTCCCATATCTCTTCTTTCGTTATGGAAAGCGGATCAGGGCCAATAGCCGCTTTGCTACTTCTTGATGGCTTGCAGAGCTATAAGGGATAGTTTCGTCCATGTTGCCGCACCACTAGAAAAGGCACTAAACGTACCTGCGCTGAGAAACTACTGCATCAATGAGATGGATGTACGACAGTGAAGTACACCGAAAAAAGGAATGCTAGTCATTGAGAGGCGTTAAGAGTAGTTCAGTGAGTGGGTTGATAATTGATCACCGGTTGTACAAAAGAGGCCGGTCTACGGGAGTCATTATGCGTGAAGCCAGAGGTAGTTGGGCTTTGCTTGCTCCCAAGCTGTAAAGTGATTCACTATTATACAACTCAACTAATGAATCGGCCAAGATTAAGTCTATGGGGAAGTGAAGCCGATCTTCAGCCAAGATCTGCTTGACCCGCTGGGGCAAATGCGGGGATGCAGTTAGATGTTGACAGACATGCATGACATTGGCAGACGATGTATAAGAAGATGATTTGATAGTGTTCAATTGCTAAGCGATTTCTTTCCTGAACAGGTCAAGTCATACGAGAGGCCCTTGCAAGCTGTCGACAAGGTTATATGCTTGTAACATTGTTAGCTGTTTTAACTAGGTACGAGCTTGATGTTCTTTCAGCTTGACAACGGCCTGCATAGTTTACAACTCATCCGTCAACTGAGGTGCGAGATGAGCCAACCACAGCTTTGGTGTGAAGAACACAGTAAAGATGGACAAGGGTGTCTGTCTGAGCCTCTAAGGTCCTACGAAAAACCTACAATCTGCAAGTCCCATGATGCTCGGCTATCGCAGCCTCGACTCTAGGTTTTCGGCCAGCAGCATGGATCATACTATGCAGTGTTATAACCTCCAACCGGAGGAACGCTTGCCTGCTTCTACCCGCTATAAAAAACAAGGAGCAATGTGTAGTCAACTCAGCTGTCCATGGCCTGGCTGCCACGCAATACAAGCCGCAGCCGCAGGAAAAAGAACAGAAAGAAAGAGTAGCGGTATTGACTCTAGCTTGTCGAGCAAGGTATTCGAGACAACAGCAACATGGCAAATTAGTTGAATTCAACTGGTATTGTAATTGCAACTATGTCCGCGCGATTACTTGCTTTCTAACCAAATATTGTAACTCCATGTCTTGGCATGTGCAAGATAGACCCTGGACATGTCATATAATAACTCTCGGTCGCCGAGGTCAGGCGTCGGTTAACGACAGTTCCAAGACCCTGGGGTATCTATGATCCAATAAAGTACCCTTGATATCAAAGATCCATGGTTCAAAGTACGGTAGTACTCACCATAACAGATAACTGAGATCAAAAATGGGAAAATAACATCAGACAAAGGATTCATCATGAACAAGACAAACCTCGGCGGCCTTCCGCTTCTGCCCCACCTTGGCCTCCGGCATCCGGACTCGGCATAAGCAAAACGCTCCGGATGGGCGGATATTTTGGAATAGCAGAGTTGATAAGACATACCAAGGTATCAGGGTATTTTGATCAAATAACAATCAAAGCGAAAAATACATGGTCTACAATTTTCAGCTACTTGCATGGGGCCTTTTGCTGTTTCGGGTACCTTGCTTTGATGCTGCACACCGGCCGTCCCACACCGGCCTGTCGGTGACAGTCGCCGGGGCAGGGTTTTTTCCTTTTACAGCCCGCAGGGGTAACAAATGTTAGCGTGATACAATATCCAGCTAAGGAGTATCTGATTGGCTAGTATATATACCTATATGTCAGGCTATTTCTCTTTACTAAAAGAGGTATTAATCTTCAGCTTCCTAGCAACCTGAAGTGCTAATATAAAAGTAGGCTGCAGGCTGTATATATAAAAGCCAGGTGGCAAGGTGGCAAAATGAGGTCTCGCGCTAACATTTGTTACCCCTGCGGGCTGTATGTATCTTTTTCTCTTTTTTTCTTTTTTTCTTTCTCAACAGCTATCCTGTATTAGGAAATGATTACGGTATTAGTGCTTTCTATAACTAAGTCAGTATCAATTTCAAGCACACATTTTGTGTCCATGTTGAATAGATGTATACCAATACAGGTAAACTTCAAGTATCAGCAAGATACAGATTACTATCCTATACTAGAAATCACCTAGAAGCCCAAACTGTTCAACATCGGTCCAACGCTGCAGTCGTACGGCAACATATAGATAGACGGGCATACAGATATAGAACCTTGTCTGATGAGGCACAATTCCATTTTGCAAGAAAAAAATTGACATGAGACGTCCTGGTCAGAATCTCCTTGTCATCACAGCCTAAGTAGCCAGCCTAAGCTAATAACCAAGGGTGGTTGGGAAATTAGTGACAAAATGGATCAATGGAGTTGTCCTAGCGGCTCAGCGGGATCTCTCTTAGCTAGAGCCGGATCAAGACTATTGCTGCTCAAGTCGGGGAGAATTAATTAATTATTTGTCCTTCTTGACCGCCAAGTCAAAGATTGAGTCAGGATAACCTAAGTCAATGACCACCCTGGCTTCGTATCCGAAAATATGACAGAGTCAAGTCGCGAAAAAATCTGATATCGATTTGCGACGGGCTTCAAGTTACAAATAGAAGCCATCGTCGGACCAATGGGCAGCCTCGAGTTTCCCCCAGGGCGGGCTACCCTCTCCACTGTATTACAGTAGTAGTGAACCCCGCAATCAAACCTAAGTTTGGCCATGATTGGGCTCTATTTTAGCGGATGGGAATGGATTCATAGAGGTCCGTAGCTGGGTACCTACCTGTCCATAGGTTCGGCTTGTTGAGGCATAAACAAACAACAAAGTATCAGCCATTGTTAGTATTATTAGTCTATCAAACCCACCTGAAACAACTCGTCAAAATCTTTCATGATTGTCAGTGTGTTGAATGTATTGTTTACGATGATATCCATCTAGCAAATTGACTGCCGCTGATACCCATGCCTTCTAAGGTTGTATTCATTCCAGCATTTGCAAATTCAGGACTTGCAAAAACAGGCCCTGGGAAACATCTACCCACTCTGTCCATGTAAAGTTACCTGGACAATGCGGTTATTGAATCATCCGCCTGGCCTGTCAAATGTCATGTTCCTTAGGTATTTACAAGATTCTCTGTAGCATCAACACCTCGGTTTTTTCACATTGACACATGCACAAGTATACATACTAGCCTTGGTTATTCATCAGTGCCATAATCACTTCCTACCAGTATGTTGTAAATGATTAAAAAAAGAAGGAATAATATATCTGTTTGTCCCAGTTATTTCGATATGTATCCATATTCATCATTCCTTTAATGCAATCCACTTTCTCACTCTTTAATCCACTTTGTTGGTTGTACTGTACCTACTACCTTAGTACAAGTACATACAATACATCAGGTACTTCTGGGGTCTCTAGCACGCGATTGATTTCCTCGGAAGGATTCATCGATCTTTACATTTTACCTATGGGACTGTACCCGCGGGATTCCATGGAGAGATATATTCAATTGCCCTCTACTCTGTGGCACCCACTAAATCTCAATCCATTTCACCAACCACCACCAAAAACCCCCACACTACAACACTCACTGGGACCAACCACTGTCGTCTGACCTTTGACCTCGCTGTTGGACTCTTTTCTCGCTGATCTTGAATTGGACCAGTTACTGCTGACGACTTGATCTGCGAATTGCCTCGTTCGACTTACCCTCCTACCTATCGTCTTACTTGACCAATTCAATCAATTTCTTTACCTACCAACTATCGCGATCCGATTTCTCCGCGCTGCGCTTCCCTCCGCTTCGTCTCGCCTGGTTCGCATGCCTCATCTTTGCACGACGACGCTACTTCTACATTCAACTACACTGTCACCACAGCCTGCTTCTACTTCGACCGTCGCCGACGCTGTGCGAGCTGTTACTGTTGCTGCTGTACGCTTTGCTCATTAGATTGGCCAGTCCAACTATACCACTGGGTCCAGCCGTTCCTCATGGGGCCGCGGGTAGCTGCATCCTATTCTTTCCTCTTCGGCATCGTCCTCCGCAACCGCACCCTGGCCATATCGTACCTGTAGCTGTCGCTCTTTTCGTGTCGCCTCAGTCGCCTCTACCGCTACCTACCACTCTCATGCGTTGAACGATCATCGATTCTCCTATCGACCCTCGAATCACATCTCTGCCATAGGTCACATCCTCCGCCTTCCTCAGTGACGAAACTCGCAGCCTCACGGTCCCCCCTGTGACTTGCAGTACTATTGATTGCTTATACGTCGCACGAGAACGCCCCTTTGCGTATCATATCTGGGCGCTTTATTGGCTTTACTTGAGTACACCCCATCCAGTATACGAGCTCGACCGATCACTTTCGGTCTCGCTATTATCCAAGGCTTAACGCGCCAGACACGGCTGCATACAGCCCTCTGGCCTCGTTTGCGCCCAACGCCATAGTCCTACCAGATCTGTACCGTACAGCTTAGGCTTTTCCTAAACTTTCATACACCATCTTCGCTACTCGCATAAGTGAACGGTTAAGAGATCAGGAGAAGGATTCCGTTGCGCGTTACCGCGCCACCGTGGGGGTTATTGTCTGTGAATAATACGCATCGCGAAGTTCATTCGGCGATACCTGTCCCTGCTTGTTTGTGCCACTGAGGCTTGTACAAGTGTGGTTCCGCAAAGGTGCCTAAAAGGGGTACGAAGAGACAGTGAGAAACAAAAAAAGGTTTCTAGGATTCGGAAGCTGCATTCCC
The DNA here is from genome assembly GCF_050947815.1 of Fusarium sambucinum. NCBI lineage: Eukaryota > Fungi > Ascomycota > Sordariomycetes > Hypocreales > Nectriaceae > Fusarium > Fusarium sambucinum. The sequence goes on along the minus strand of NC_139293.1, from coordinate 7,194,070 downwards.
GGGCCGCTTCGTGTACAGCAACCTAAACAAAGTCTCGGGCTCGACTAAGCTGAGAGGAGGATATTCCAGCCGTCGCATTACCTTGTGTTGGTCTACAGGCCTTGTATATAAAACCTAAGACACCATGCCGCACGAGATGGAGGAGAATGGTGCTGAGGTCTCGGATGTTATGTCTGAGAACGAGGACGAGACAGAAACTTTTATCAAAGACGACGACGAAAAGATGGCAGACCAGAACAATACTGAGGTCAAGAAGAAGTACGACCCAAAGGATCCTCTGCGTCCAAGAAGGAAAAAGGCTCGTAGGGCTTGCTTTGCCTGCCAAAGGGCCCATCTGACTTGTGGTAAGTCTCCTTGCAGCGGCCGTCCCGGCAATTTGTTGGCATACGCCAGTCATTACGATGCGAACTGTCTTTTCCCATTGTGAAGTTTGGCCCTTACATTAGTCCTTCGGTTACCAGTATCTAGCTGGCTGACTGTTTGCGTACTTCTCATAACCCATTTCTGTGAAAAGAGTCATGGTTGAGATCGTCGTGCTTGAAGGTCAAGAAGAAGGTTTCAAACTGACATCTTTCCAGGAGATGAGAGACCATGCCAGAGATGCATCAAGCGAGGTCTCGCCGATGCATGCCAGGATGGCGTTCGAAAGAAGGCGAAATATCTTCATGATGCTCCTCCAGAAGCTCTTCGACCTGTTCTTGGCCCCAACTACAATCCCAATACTAATCCTACGCCTCCGCGTCCCAACGCACAGCGTCAAAATTCGAATGCCAGTCAGTCAGATAGCTTGTCTACGACTGGGAGCAACTTTTTTTCTCAAGCAACTACAACGACTTTGCCGGTCTATTCAACAGGTGCACAAACTCCTGTAGGCATCGATGGCCTGCCCTTCAATCCTCAAGCTTCGCCAACAGCTTTCCAACCTCCAATTGCCAATGCGCACCCGCCAATGAACAACATATTACCCACCGGAAATATGGACTTTAACGCCTTGTTCGATCCTAGTAACCCTGCCTTGTACAACTTTGACCTGGAGGGTCTCAATTTCGGTAGCCAGTATGCAGGCTGGGAATTCGGAATCCTCAACAAGATGGCCCTTGGGGCCGAGACACCACCACGGGAGAACTCAATGTCACAAACTCCAACAACCGAGGCCAACTATGCGACTCTATTCGGGAATGCAAATGGGAACGCAAATGGTTTTGATCATTCCATGTTAGGGGCCGACTTCTCGGGCATGGACCAGAACAATCAGTCTCTGTATGCACAGGGGAACCTCCAGCACGGGTTGCCCCATGCCTATGCCATTGCGGCTGGGCCTACAAGTCTTGCCAGCCCAAGTACAGATGCTACAGCCAGTCCTCATTCAGTCGCGGGCATGGAAGGCTCCCCAAATCACAATTTCGCCGGTATCCCTACAGTTCCTGGCGCGCAGCGACACAGGCCGAAGACTGCCAAAGCGGCTCCGAAGTCTTATCTCGGCAAGCGACAAAGGGATTCTGCCGCTATCTACGAAAGCGTTAAGGAGCCCTATCCGTATACCACCGGGTTCCACAACATGGTGGCTGTCTTGCGAAACCGCCTGCCTGCCAACAAGCTATTAAGAATTGCCAAGGCCCTTGGAGAGATTCGGCCGTCATTCATATCTTGTACTAAAGACTTGACCCGGCAGGATCTGATCTTCATGGAAAAATGCTTTCAGAGAACATTGGTCGAGTACGATGACTTTTTGCAGCATTGCTGTGCCCCAACGATCGTGTGTCGAAGGTCGGGCGAAGTAGCTGCTGTCAACAAAGAGTTCACCGCGTTGACGGGATGGACAAAGGAGGTGCTGCTTGGGAAAGAGCCAAACCTCAACATCAATACGTATAGCGGCCGCTCGACCAATGGGTCCAGTACGCCAGACAACAATGCTCAGGGAGATATGCCCACGCCTCGTCCTCAGAGAGCCACACTTGACAACAGCAGCGGGCGCCCTCAGCCTGTGTTCTTGGGTGAGCTTTTGGATGATGACAGCGTTGTCGAGTTCTACCAAGATTTTGCCGAACTGGCTTTTGAAGACAGTCGTGGTAAGGTACAGAGAAGCTGCAGGCTAAACAAGTATCGGTCATCTCAAAGCCTGGACATCAAGCCAGAACATGGTGTCCCAAAAGACATTCAACCGGGTATTCTCAGCAGCCGAGTCACGCGCATTGATAGTGAGCACGGCATCTCAAGGATTGAGAGAGATGGCAAGGTCGAGTGTACCTACTGCTGGACCATCAAACGAGATGTTTTCGATATTCCCATGATGATTATTATGAATGTGAGTTGCAACGCTGTTGCTGATACAAGATGTGAGCTAATTTTTCATGACAGTTCTTACCGCGATATCTACCAGACCAAGGCCCTCAGCAACTAGCTGTTTAGTCGGCCATGACTGCTGGTGGATTTTAAATACGTTGATTCCCTCTTTATTGTTTGATGTCTTTTGACAAACGCGAGACCACTTTTAAGTCCTTGGGGGAGGGGCCGTAGTATGAATGAGACAGAGGAGGAAAACAATGGAGTACATGTTTTATAGAAGATTAGCCATGGTGCTATTTTATGGGTGATTAGGAAAGATGGGTTTCACATGATACCCGGGCAAGTATTTAACAGATATAAAACGTCAAATAACAAATACATGAAATCGAAGTATATCTTCTATGTTGCTGTTCTATCCCTAACTCCCAGTCACTTTTATTTACCCTGGTTTATCCCGCTGTGTCTAAGCATTACGAACTAACCACTGGACATCCAAATTACCCCCACTGATAACACGGCCCTTCTCAGGGGCCCATGCCTCACGAGCAAGGCTGTTCTTTGCAACTTCGCAATCAAAGTTGATATCCTCAATAAGAGCCTCCAGACTCTTATAGTCCTTCTCCTCACGGATGAAGCCGAGAATAAGCAGGCGCATAGGCACATCGTAGAAGTCTGCAGTGAACTTATGTAGCACGTGAACCTCGGCACTACGGACCTCGTTCTTGTAGAAGGGATTGTAACCAATAGACATAACCATGGGGAAGATGTGGAATGGGGTGTTAGCGGGAGCTCCAGCTGAGAGAAGAGCGTCCTCTGTGCCATTTTGGGGAGCAGCGTTGGATGACGCTGATGGAGCATCGGGATGCTCAGAAGGAAGCGCGAGAGAGGCATAGCCAAAGTAGACGCCTGAAGCCATATTTGAGATCCAAGGGGTCAGAGCTTCATCGACGGGAAGGTTGGCGGTAGGGATGCCAAGCTGGGAGATGTTAGTAAGATGGAATAAGAAGGTGAGTGGATTAGAAAATGGTTTCACTTTACCTCTTTGGAGCCGCGTCCGAAACCAGAAATGACCTTGCCTTCCATGTGAAGCGGATAAGGGGCCTCGGGGCCGGCGTCTGGGCCGACGACTGAAGGGCGAGAAGACATGATGGACGATAGAGTCACAGAAGTAGTATTGCTTAGTGGTTGTTAATATTCAGCCGACTAAGAAGAATGAGAATGAGTACTATGAAACCAGGATGGTGTGTTTTGTCAATGAGAGTAACTATACCTAAGTCTTGGCTGATACGCAATGAGAAAAGGTGAGTCTTGGGGTGAGTGAGTAAGTAAGAAGCTGATGGCAATTAATTATCAGAGTGCAGGTGGGGGTGGAGTTGAGTTGATGATGAGATCCAATCCGATGAATGGTGGGGCACGGCGGGGAGTCGATACCGAAGTGCGAAGGTCGGAGGAATAATGTCGTCGTTTCTTACTTGGTACTTAAGTCTTTGCCTTAAGTACTAGGCAGTTAGGTACCTAGATGTCTAGGTAGTACTTTCAATGTTGCACGCAAATATCTGAGGTTTCCAGTAGATTGTATATGATAGACTCGAAAGTTACGAGTCATTGATGATCTGAGCGATGAACGGAACAGTTGAGATTAGTAAGTAACATGTAAGACAACGCTAGAAAGTGAGAGATAGCTTCAGAAACAGAACTGTATTATTCTCATCATTCTCATCATTCTTATTATTCTTATTATTCTTATTATTCTTATTATTCTTATTATTCTTATTATTCTTATTATTCTTATTATTCTTATTATTCTTATTATTCTTATTATTCTTATTATTCTTATTATTCTTATTATTCTTATTATTCTCATTATTCTTATCATTCTCATCATTCTCATTATTCTCATCATTCTCATCATTCTCATCATTCTCATCATATTTGTCCCCTTAATCATAGAGGTAATCTCTCAGCCGATACCCGCCATCTTTAACATATTCACAACAGACACCATTGTAAATTGTATGGCAGCAGCTCACTTCCATATGTTGTATTCGGTCAAGTAAATGTGCAATGTGAAGTACCAAACGATTGTAGTTCACCCGTGTTAAGTCTTTTTATCATAGCCACTCAGGTTATTTTTGGATAGGAACCAAGCAAGACACTAAACACCATCGCATTGCTTTCCATGGTCTCTATGCAGCAGTCTCCGTCTTGGTCTCTGTAGCTGCGGTCTGATTGCCTGGCCACTCAGTCCTGCCCAGCTTGATGATATCGCATGCGTTTAGAATCCAATACTTGCTCGGTGCCTTTCCCTCCTTCGCCAACTGCGCAGCTCTTATGGCCGCTTTGGCAATGACATCGGCGTCTTGACCAATGGTATCTCTGAACCCGGAACTGAGGCTTCCTAGACCGTTAATTGCACTCTGAGCTATGCCCTCCGCAAGGCGGCTTGTCTCTCGCTGACCCATGATCATCCCTGGCTTGAGAATAACGGCCTGCTCAAATTCCATGTCCTTGATTGCGTCTTCAACCCCATTCTTCATCTTTCCGTAGGGTGAAGAGGCTCCCAAGAATGAGCGCGTACCCCCGCTTGAGATGAAGACAAAGGTCGACACACCTGCGGCCTTTGAGGCCTTTGCTAGTTCAATGTTCAAATCGTGGTCAATCTTCCATTGGTTCTGAATTCCTCCTGCTGCAGCACGGGTGGTACCAAGAGCAGAGTAGACAATAGAGGGTTTAGGTGTAAGGCCAGTGAGGAGGTCTGCCCACTTGGTGGTGTCGCTGTCGACTGTTGCGTTGAGCAATGGGGATGTTGCCTTGGGAGCACGTCGAGTGATGGTGTGAACAGGGTTATAGATGTCAGAATCAAGAAGGATTGAGAGAATGTTTGAGCCGACGAGGCCGGTAGAGCCAATGATGGCAGCTGAGGAAGACATTGCGTGTAGTTTTGTTATCTGTTGGCCAAGACAATGGTTTGTGATGAAGAGGTCGGGGTATCAGAGCATAAGAAGTGCTTGTGAAGATGAACAGTTCACAATCGTAGTTATTGGGGTATCAATTCGGAAAATGCAAATAAAGTTCAGGGATCATCGTCTGGTCTTTCTAAAAAGCAAACAAGGACATTAGGTGACGCCATGGCCCAAGCGATAAGGAACAAGCCACATTGAATTAACAGGTACAGTATCCGTACTAACGCGGCATCCAGCAATAACAATTCTCCAACAAAAACATCAATGTATTCCAGAAACTTAATCGTTCTGTAACCAGCTTATACATCATAGCCTCTTGGAGAATCAGTGAAACAGGCCATGTAAGTGAAGCTGTCAGCATATCTTATTGTAACAATCAATCAGCACCTAATCAATTGCACCTGCCTGCATAATCGTGGCTCAGCTGCAGGGTAACAGGGGTCCAAGCTCTTTACTAAGTACCTTCCTGTTACCCCACATACAACTTGAGCTTCGACTTTGACTTGCGACATCGTTTCTCTGCCTGCGTCTTACACCACCACCTACTGTTCCACGACAACGGTTCGTCGCCTAGTTGTCCTCTCACATACCTACTTATTTGACCGACTTTTATATACATCTGGAGGCGATTCTTCATCAAACATTGCCACCCCAAATACTACAGCGACCGCTCACAATGGCTACTCAGTATGAAGGTATCTTCACTAAACCCCTCCACCCCTACACTCAGTAGCTAATCTCGCTCTTCCCAACAGTCGAACACAATGTCAAATTCGCCGAGGGTCGTCGCTCAGGCCGTCGCGTAGACATGGCCTCCTTCTTCTCCCTCCTTGATCAGATCGCCGAGCCCTCAGGCGCCCAGACCCCTCACCACAACCCTCACGCGACGCCCACTCCCGTAGACACAGCCGCTCTCTTCCGCCTTCTTCAGGAACAATTGCACCAGCTTCAAATGACCGCTCCGACAGACGACAACCGCGAATTTCTCCAGTCTCTCATCGTTAATCTCGAGGGCGACATCAACGATCCTCCGACTCGACTGGCAGGCGTTTCGCAAGAATTTCTCGACTCACTCGATCGCGTGAATCGCAAAACTCTCAAGAAAGATGACGACTGTTCTATCTGCAAAATTCCTTACCTGGAAGATGAATACTGCCTTGTTGTTGAGCTGCCGTGCCCGGGCGGCCACCAATTTGACCTCGAGTGCGTTGGACCTTGGCTGCGAAGCAAGGGAACATGCCCTATGTGCCGTCATGATCTGGTGAAGAAGAAGGAGGTTCCCGTTGTACAGGATGAAGAAGAGGAGGAGGACGGCGATATGATGTATGCGTAAAGACCGACGTGTTGTTGGCATTGTGCATAGTCTGGCGTTTGGAGTCTGAGCCACAGTGGGTTTGACTTTCTGGTGAATATGAGAGATGATGAACATGAACCCACTCGGACATAAAGGGATATACATCGTGATGTTGGCCTTCCTGGTGCAAGGGTTTTGTGTTTAACCCGCGAAAACCATCAGGCTATATTTCTTCATATAATAATGACGCTCTTTCTACCTTAGCATGAACATTCCAAAGACTCGTACGGAAATCATAATTTAATCTCTCTGATGGGCAATATCGTCATTAATATAGTATGTATTGCACAAACAGCGGCTGGTCAAAGAGCTATTCATAAAAAGAATTTATTCCCTTGGCAAGAAGAAACAGCAGGGCATGGAACATCAGTACGCAATGATGCAGTCCAACTGATCACTGAACTTCACGAATGGCAGTCGTACTTAAGACTTATGGTGCGTCATCCTAGACCCTCGTGGATTTCTTCCTAAGGTCGTTTGACACTAGTATTTATAAGAGCTTCAAGTAAATAGCGAGATGCTGTGATCCACACCCTGTTACGGAGGCAGCCCTCAAAAGTTATTGCCAGCAAGGACTTACGCCACAACCAGGCACCCTTGTTAAATACACAAGGATACAAAGAGCTAAAACAGCTATAGCAGGCTCTTCCTTATAAGTGACCAATAGCTACAGGGGCGTTAGAGCTATTAGGCTTAATTATATCTCGCTGTCTTCCCTGTAGCGAGATAGCAATTAGCGCTTATAATTTAAGTAGATGTATCCCTTGTATCTGTGGCTAATCTAGCAGTTAAGCCACAGTTTCTTTGAGCAAGAACTTTTGAGGGCTGCCTCCGTAGAGACTCAGTTTTCAGTGGCCAGCACTGTTTCTTCTCTCCCACAGGAACGCTCTTCATTTGCAGGGCGTTCATTCAACCTCCAATCGTGTCAGCGGCTTGCGGTCACCTGAAGACCCTCAGATGGGACGTTAGTAGCGTGGATCGATATCCGGAGATGTGGGGCCGGTCAAGTCAGAGCTGTTGACGGAGATGCTCCGGTGCTCTCCGCATTTGAACATGTCCAAAGACACAATTCTTAAATTCCAATAAAACGAATGAGTGAGTATTCTATTACTACATATATAAATCAACTAAAAGTGGGCGTATCGGTCGTTATAGCCACTGATTAGTAGCTGGCTCTCAACCACTAGCTGCCTATCACAAACCAAGCCATTCCAAGTCAAGCATCTGGCCTTATGTCGGCTCAATGTTCACGATTTGTATAGTTCATCATTGATTCAGTTGTTGTTCCAATTATGCAAGTGACCCTCCTCCTCCTGCCTAGGTGAAAACACGATGAATATAATGTGCATTTCGCAGCGGTAACAAGCTTCTCATTACCATCCCTTCCTCCTACTTAGACTTGGGCAGATCACCCTTCTTTGGTGCACTTCCACTTCCACTAGATCCTCCCTTCGAGATTTCCTCGCCAGCTCCCTTGGTCTTGATGGTCTTCTCGTCGCCCATAGGCTTACTGATCTCCTGGTTTGCCCCGCTCGCATGCAGGGCATCCTCTCCCTCGGGACCTTTGGACTTGGTCTTCTTCCTTGTCTTCTCGGCCGCCTCCTCGGGCCGTGTCGTGTTGGGGTCAAAGGCAACATCGGCATGCTCAGACACCATCTGCTCGTCGGTTCCAGACTTTGTGTTTTCATTTGCTGTAGGTTGGAGTGACTCGCGGTCTTGGTCGTGCTTGTAGGCCATTTGCCTGCGTGCTGTCATGTGAAGAGGGCGGATGGTGGTTGCGCTTGTACGCATGATGCTGCGGAAGAGAGACATGATGGTGAACGAGTATAGGGAATTAGAGTAGCAATTTGGGAGGCAATTGAATTGATGAAGCTTCTTTCTTGTAGCTGGGATGATTTTCGATGCAATTGGATCGTGCGGTCAGCGAGTTTAAAGCTCTGTGAGCTCCTTAAGCTGGAGTGATGGTATTTAACCTACGTCATCGAACATCATCTGCGGTCATAATCGTCATTATTTTGCAGTGTAGACTACCCTGCACCATCATGATGATACTTTTCTCTACATTTACGTGCCCAGAATAATTCACAAAATGGAATATAAGATCCTGTCTTGTTTAACTTATGGATAGCGGTTGCTTGCTGGAAACAAACTATCGATAGAAAATCAGCGGTGGACGATTACTCGTGAGTTGAGTTGAGAATACGGAACTACCTTCCAAAGCTGGTGGGAGGCTTATTATCACCACAGCGAAACTAACAGCTAGGTATTGGAAAAAAAACTCACTGGATCGAAATCGACATTGGGATTATCCAGAACAAGCTAGTTTCTGAGATATCCATCTAGATATGTATTAAGCTCCACGGATTTAATTCGCAACTGTTCCTCTCTATCGGCAGTCCAAGAGGTGATACAACTGCCCGACTCAAGTACTCGATCTTGGCTGGACACTATAGAAATTCTAGACTACGGGAACGTACGATTATGATGAAAAGAACCGCATCTTGCATGGGTACTAGAAGCCAAACAGTAATGAAAAGAGTATCAAAGCCACGGCAAAGGCGACTTTGACTATGAGTCGCCCGACCGCCTAACAACCATTTTGCTAGATAGGACTAGCATGGATTTCGGCGAAGAAACTTTGACGGAGAGAGTGTATTGAACAGGAGAAAAGCGATTCCTTATTGATAGCAATGTAATCCGTACATGCGAAAGTATTGCGTATTCAATGTTGGTCGGGCAGCGGCATCGTCCGAAAGGCACTAACAACGGGTAGCTCGTGTTCTAGAACATTTCATTTTAATTCCTTTTCCTTTCTCCTGTCGAATCCGAATTGTAGATGGGAGATCAAGACATACTTGCCTGTTCGGTGTGACGACAGATTCATAGATATGAGTGAGGATCAACAGCAAATCACAACTGAATATATGTAGAAAGGAACATCCTTGTTCAGCTCGGCTTGACGACGCGGCCGTGGATCTGTATCAAAAGTAAGCGAGTATCATCTTCAGCTGACTTCATGCAGCCCAGTGAGTAGGTGAGTTACGGGACGAGAGTGAAGAAGACGATGTACACCGCAAATCTTTTTGAGATTGCTGCATCTCCAGGATGTGTGATACGAATATGCAATCATGGCAAAGGAAACGGCTGCGGCGTCAAGTACAAAAAGGAGGATCGGCATCTGACACGGGTGGGAAACAGGGGTAAGGGGGGGGGGGATTAGACGAACGCCTAACCACCGGGAGTTACAGATCCTGGAGGTACATACTCGACTGACAGCCTTGCGACTGAGCTGATGTTTAAGAGTAACCGGTCAGGTTGGTACTGTAACACCGTTGAAGAGCCACCGGCATCGACGGATAGATGGAGCCTCGGGATCTTTTTCTTTGATGTTAGTGAATTGGCTGGGTTGGCTGAAGCCTCCAACTGCCCGCATCAAAGAGGCGGGCGCCGTTGCAGCAGGAGCAGGGGCCTTTGGGTGGCACAGACAGCCAAGTACAGCAGGTACAGATATTGATTCTGCAGCTAACATTGGTTTTGCTTTTTGCTTTTCTTTCTGTTCTTTTCTGCTGCCGTTGCAATGGGTCCAGACACTTGGCAGGGGCCGGTGTAAGTGAGAGTTCTTCATACCACAAAGGAAAACATCAACCGACACCTCTGAAACCCACGAGGGGCATGCTCAACAAGGCAAATAAATCCGCGGGAGACCAAATCCACGCTGGTCTGGCTAATAAGTCATAATGGACGCCACAGACATGGAGAGTCCCTTAACACGACATGTCACCGGCATCTCCGTCGCTTATCTGCATATGAGAGGCGTTTGCGGTAAATCCAAGACAAGGAAATTTGCTTGCCCACACATGTGCATGCAGCCGCAGATATTCTGTAACATGTGAAGCCAGCGAAACCTTCCAGAACGATGTGATGCTGGGGACATACGGTCTGACAAGTACGAGATTTGGGTAAACACATGTAGTAGTGCTGATGCAGGGGCCCGTCAAGTGAGATATGTGAACGCACCCCGAAGCCCAACAGCCTGGATAAACGGTTTGGTTGGCTCGTTGGTTGCTAATTCGTTGTGTGTAACGGAGCGAAAGTTGAGGTACATATGCATACAGCACGACGACGACGTGAGTCAGCCAACAATAGTCCGTCTCCATTCATCGGTCAGTCCCCGACGAAACATAGGAAGGGGTTTGATGGTCGTGCGTCGCCCTCCTCCCTAATATTATCAACCGGTGCGAACCTGGGCTATTGATTCCAGCAGTAATTGGTTGCGCCACGATGTAGCAAAAAGGCTCAACTTGAACACTGAGAGTCGAATCAATGACCTGCGTACTACATAGTACATAGTAATAAAGTTGTTAACCCAAGAAAAGGGATGATGATCCGACAGGTAAATTAGGTCAGGGCCATTAGCTGAGACTGATGGTAGTAGTACCAGCAGTGGAGATCCTCACTTGCCTTAGTAGCTCACATGAGGGCTAAGCTGTCATGGTAGTTGATTGGAATTCTGAGATAAGACTCAAGAACCTAAGAAATTCAGCCATGTACTGATAGACTACGGATACGATCTATCGCAAATGCCATATCCGGATTTATTGATACTGGGCCTGACTTGAATGTTTATTTGAGGGGATAATTGGTCAATGAACGAGCAGGAGCAAAGTTAGTTGGTCGTCTGCCAAGAGTGTAGATCTTGCCCTGTCAACATTTGGCACTAGGGACCTACAGTACTGTACTCCTTCTTGTTCTCGTTTTTCTTCTTTTTTAGGTAGAGGTAGGTACTAAGGTAGGTAGGTAGGTAGATTCACAGTTGCACTCTTCATACATACCTGTCTTGTGGATTATGGGCTCGCCTCGGCAATAGAGTCAGTTTAGACGAGATTCCACTCTTCTCAACACTTTCTGGCTCTGGTTGTAGGCACGTGTCGACATGAACCGTGAAGTTGATCAGTCAGTGGCTAGTTAGACCGATTTGCCAGCCACACGCCGTCTTATCCACAAGCGCTACCCCTTCGGACACGCCGAACAACAGGCACAGATTTCGAAGGCTGTAATTTAGATAGTACTTAGCTCATCCGTTTTCAGTGGCTTCTGAAACAATGGAAATAACATCAATTTCACTTTAGAAACGCAGACTGAGCCAATAACCGGCGGTGATGCCTCGTGGTTGCATTGCGTGAAGAATGATACAAAGACATCTAGATATCCGTAGCTTCACCACTACTGGCTGTTGCTGCTACTGCACCTAGGGACGTTTGCCCACCCTCCTTTGAACGGCAGTGGAACCAGGGTACCATACACTTCTTTTGGTCACCAAAATATGTAGTGCTGAGATGTACCTTTGTAAGTGCAAGAGTCAGGACCCTTGTCATGGGTCTGATCTGGGGCCGAGTGAACGAACTCAACTCTGAGCCAGACGACCACCAAGATGGCGACGCTCACTTGTCTGTCAATAATAATGTGGCATTGACAGATCTCGCCATGTGTTTGATATACTGCAGTAAATAGGGTTGACCAAAAGCTAGTTGCATGATTATGCAGCTGTATTCATAGACTACATACGTAGTAGATCCATAGATGTGGACAATCAAGCTCTAAATCATGTAGACCCTCTAACTGAATCAATCAGACAACGTCTCTTGTCTGTCGGGGATTTTTCGTTACTCTCAAAATCCTCGATACCATTCAATGGAATCTCCCGAGCCGAGCCAAACCCCATGGTACTAGGGAACGGTTGCTTGCTTGATCCTCTCTGCCTGCCGAAACAACACTTTTTGTCTCCCAGGAATGATTCTTCGTAATATTCACCTTCCAGCCATAACACATAATGTTAACTGATATCTATTAACGATCACTAATAACACCAGTTAGAGAGATGTCCGCCAATCTAGGTCGAGCGGGAGTCTGCCTGTCTTACACGAGACTGTAGGCAGGCAGACAATGTGCTTATATATGTACACACATTCTCCAACGATATGCTACCTTCTTGGCTTGACGGTTGATAATCACCCCTGTTTCTGTTTCACTCGTCACAATATTGATACTGAATTAGGATATATGTCAGTATGTACCTTCGATGATAATCACTACTTCTCTGGACCTGGCTTTTTGACCATATTTGGCGATGTCCCCGTTCTAGTTCCATCCACTCACTGTATGTATCTATTCTTCACTCTTATTATTAGGTAGGTACATACTCATACTCTGGGACCCATGTTCTGCGCTGCACTGTCCTATCCGTTGATATGCGGTTGCCCGTGCTTTTCTCTAACATGGGATCTGACTACAAGGGAGCTGGCAAGATTCAGACCACTTTTGAGACGGAATGAATTGCACAGACCAGACATCGTCTTTGGCAGCGTAGAGTTGAGTCGAGTCAAGATGGACGACTCTGTAATAACAGACTTTCTGCAGCAAATACAGCAACTGCGATAGGTGTACCGTGTAACCCCGGGACCCTGTATAGAAGGGACTCCTGCATACCCGCCTCCGCCTACCTGATATGTACGCCCGGCAGACACATAGTGGCATCATTCCTTCTTTGTTTCGACGGTGTGGCTCTTTTCGCTTGCTGTGATTGTTGAAAGCAATTGCTGCAGACTGCTCCTAGGTATTGTTTGATTCGACAAGTTGTAGATTACGTTCCCTTCCATCTCTGAGAAGGACCCTCTCGTCCACCCCACGGATAGCTACTAGCTCAGTTGAGTCACCTGGGCTTCTCCCTTCCATTAATTTAGTAGTGCCTGTTGGACAGTTATCCGCTACAACACCGCTATCCATTGCTGTCTCGACACCTACTGGTCACTACCACCTCGCCTACACCGTACCTTAGTAGCTACTAGGTATCTCCCCTTCTACTACTTGAATTTCCACTTGACCCATCAAATCTTCTTTCTTTTCTTCTTCGTCTTCGTTTCCTCCCTGAACTTCCACCCAGTCTAATCCAGTCCAAGTCAAGGCCCTTTCCTTCCCCATTGCCTTCCTTACTATAGCTTTATACCTACTACCTAGGTTGGGACCTTCACCTACAATTCAAAAGTTCAACGTGGCTAGGATCCCCAAGCTAGAGCAACTTTGACTTGACGTCCCACGTCTCGAAACGCCTCCACAGGTAGACCCCCTCCTACTCGCTAGGCCTTCCTCTACCTCCTCCTTTTCTTCCCCTCAAATAAGAGCTGCTCTCCTCCCCCCTCTCTTCCCCCGAAAGTCGCACGCCGTCTCGTCGACTTCCCGCCGCCACCTGGACCCCCCGAACGACGTCCTAATTTTCCTCTACAAAACGAAACGAAAAGCGCTGCACTGCGGAAAAAAAAATCCCGATTCTCGCCTCCCGTCCTTTGCGCCGCCCGCTAAGGTCCAGACCCTGCTCCGCTGTTCGCACCCCGATTCGACTCTGTACTTCACAAGCGTCCTAAACCAAACCAAACCAAACCAAACCCAGCCAGGCCAAGCCTCGTCTTGCTTTGCTGACTTTTGAGCTGCATTTGCGTCTGCTGCACCCCTGCGAACCTGGTCTTCTTGCCATCATCATCACTGTTATCAACACTGCCGAAATCAACACAAACGAACCATATTCACAAACCGAACTCGATTTCTCAACCTTTCTTTACGCGCCGCAAAGAAGACAAGTGCCCTGTCAGATACTGCCACGGCGCTCCGATTCTACCCTTGTTTCATCTACTAGACTGGAGACTCAGCATGGGACTTTGCTATCTTTCACGATAATTCAACGTCGTCCACCATATCGACCCCCTCACGATGGGCAATGGCCAAGGAAAGCCCGTCGACCTCAACGGCGAAGGTACGTCAACCGGCTCAACTGCTAGATTCATTTTTATTCTTGTCTTTTTCTGTCTTCTCCAAATCGCCATTGGGCCATTTTGATTCTTGTCACCCTGCATAGTATCTGTTGTCTCTGAGCTGCATTTTACTTTGCATCATCACGTCTTCCTGGTGTATCGTGCATACCTGAAGGATGGCTTACGCTCTAGCGTTCGCTTTCAAGGCAACACGACGGATCAGCATTCGATTGTTTATGAAAAAGCCATTGGTGTGTTACGCTGACTTTTGCCTACAGTAAATCTTAATCACTTCCGCCTGTTGCGAGTCGTCGGTCGAGGTGCCTTCGGAAAGGTACGAATTGTCGAGCGAAAGGATACAAACCTTTCGTTCGCTCTTAAATATATCCGAAAAGATGAAGGTAAGTTACCGTTAGTTCCTATCTTTTCGTTCCATCACTGGCTTCGGAGTCATGGTGTTGAATCGTGTACTACTTCTATCCTTGGTGGCGATTGTCGATTAGATGGGATGTGCAGTCACCGCTCTTGTAGCACCCGGCTAATAGTTGTGAATCTCAGTTGTACGATCTGAGAGTGTGCGTAACATCATCCGAGAACGTCGAATGCTAGAATATGTCAACCATCCTTTCATCTGTAACTTGAGATACAGTTTCCAGGACATTGAATACATGTACGCCCTCCTGCGACACATTCTCGACTCTAGCTCACATTCGATACTAGGTACCTTGTGGTTGATTTGATGACCGGTGGAGACTTGCGGTTCCATATCTCAAGAAAGACCTTCACCGAGGAGGCTGTTAGATTTTGGATTGCCGAGCTTGGATGCGCCTTGCGATATGTACACAGCCAGAATATCATCCACCGCGATATCAAGCCCGACAATGTGCTACTCGACGCCGATGGCCACGTCCATTTGACAGATTTTGTATGTTTCGTCTCTGTGGTGTTGTATCGAAAACTAACCAAATTAGAACGTTGCTTCTGATGTCATTCCTGGCAGGACGCTTACAAGCAAATCTGGTACACTGGCTTACCTCGCACCTGAAGTATACGCTGGTAAAGGATATGACGTTCGAGCAGATTGGTGGTCTTTGGGTGTCTTATTTTACGAATGCATTTATAACAAGGTACGTGCTTATCAAGCCATGCTCTACGGAAGTGCTGACCCGATCCAGCGACCATTCGAAGGCGGCTCAGAAGGATCCCTTAGTCAACAGATCCAGGCTGCTTCGCCCAAGTACCCCGTAACACAGCCACCTGTTTCCCTCTCTTGCCTCTACGCAATTGGCTCCGCCCTCGATCCGAACCGTGACACTCGAATGGGATCGACGTGGGAAAGTTTCATTTACAACGAATTCTTCAAGTGCCTCGATTTCGAGCTTCTCGAGCTAAAGCGAATCGAGCCGATCTTCGTTCCTTCGTCAGAAAAGACGAACTTTGATGCCACCTACGATCTTGAAGAGCTACTGTTAGAAGAAGCTCCGCTTGAGGCTCGCGCAAGACGCCAGAAACCACGAGAGCGTCTAAAGGATGATGCAACTGAGAAGGAGATTCGAGAAGATGAGCTGTACCGTATGATCGAGTCGGATTTCAAGCCTTTCGACTACACAGTAGCCGCCTATAAAAGGTGTGTGTCTATGATAACTATGAAACATCATTGCGTTTGCTAATCCGGACAGAATTACCGAGGGCGCCGGTTCTACCGAAGAAGGTTCTCAAGCTACAGATAATGCCCCCCAGGCAATCACAACCGACGAAGCAACACCTGTGCCCGCAGCTAATGGAGGCTACCAGTCGTCGCCTCTTAACCCAAGTACCAGCAACGAAAGTCGCACAGGACGCCCAGTACGCCCCGCCCCACCACCTCCACTACAGAACAATTTCCAAACTCGCCATGTTCCGATGGTTGCTGGTCAGCGAATGACGAGTCCTACTGGAGGCGTTCAGGTGACTCTGGATGGCAGTGGTAGCTGGTCTGAGCTGGCTCGTCAGGATGCAACCTTGCCCACGGACGCTAACAATATTGGTGACGGGAAGAGCGAAGGCTCTGGTGGCATGTTTGGATTTTTGAAGGGCAAGAAGGGCCGCACAAATAGCCCCAAGCCAAAGGAGAGAGGTGTGCTAGGCAAGGAAGGCGCAAGAGTTGTCATCGGTTAGAAGAGGATTGAGGCTCGCAACACGCCGTTCTCGCGCCAGATTCGAAGGATCGGCATTCAGCCGGTTTTTTGCACGCCGACACTACGGACTGGAAGGCTCGGATATTCTCGTAATGTGCATTCAAGGGGCGAGTGCTCGGCGCTCTCTACGGCGCCTGTTTGCTTCTTACGACATGAGCCGATGCCTCGACAGCTGGAAGTTGGCGACGCATTGTATTTCAGGACGGTCGATGCCGAACGCGGTATGGTGACATCAGCAGTACAAGGACGATGAGATACGGCCTCTCTACTTCATTCGTTATGGCGTTCGGTCATGTTTTACGGCTAGACGCCCTTGCTGCCCCCGGTTATAGAGGGGTATCGCATTTTGAGGAACGACTGCTAATTTGTAACAACGTGGTATAAAACCCAACAAACAACCAATATGGAAGGAATTATGCATCTGCAGGTATACTTCATTCACTTGAATCTGCAGCATCTGGGTGATGCTTGAATTGCGAAGGCGTTTTTCTCTCAGTGGGGGCAGACATTGATGGGATATAGTTATATCTTACACATTATTCATACTATCGACATCTTCGCAGATGTCTTATGAGGAGAATGGAAGAGGTGGATCGTATACAACCGGCGTGTATGAAGAGGCAGCTGGAAGAGGGCACAAGTAGGGGATGCCCAGTATTTATGGTTTGCTTGTTTGTTATTGTGAGCATATTTGGAATAATACCCCGTTACACTTGGCTGTTCGCCTGTCTCGATTGGTTTACTGTGACTTGACAATGTCAAGCTCTGAAAAATTGTATTGACTTGGGTATAACAGGACGTGAAGAAACTAGCAGTATTGACAACTCTTGTCTAATCCTCAATTGTTTGTAGGCGATAATATATATGACGCGATGCTACAAGTTATTTACTACCCAACGCAATGATAATGATAGGCCAGCATGGGTTCATAATCAAAAGGAAATTCAACAAGACCAATGTTCAGATACCATAACTTTGCACAATATTCATTGAGCGTCAAAATATACCAGGACAACAACACCACTTGGGGGGCAAGCATACGGCTTCAGAGGTTTGCTCTGGCATGCATGTCTCTCGATTTGTCTGGTAGACTTCCGGAATTGCAATCATATGACCGGAGCAAAGGACGATTAGCTAGATCCCTTTGTACACACCTCTGAGCAGAGACTTTCCGGAACGCAAAGGGCCCTCTAAACTGACCGGAGACATGGACTGAAATGGAGTGGCAGTATTGGTAACAATGGGAATGATGTGATGCATATTTGTGGTTGACGTGTCTCAAGACTGAAGTTTCTGATTGTTACGTCGATGCTGTACTAGACAGATAATTCCCTATTGAGTAATGTAATTGTAGGCTGGACAACTATGCAGAAGTATGTGTTCTTCTCACATCAGTTGAAAGTGAAGCACCACTAGCTTAAATACTTCAAGATGTAGCGAGGCTTCCCCTGGCTGGACATGCCGTGAAAGTTGTCCAGTAGGCAACAAGGTATTCAATCATTTCCTGATCCCCTCCGAAGAACCTTATGATGGTTCCAATATTTCATGATGGTGATGGTCGGCTTCCAGCGTCAACTCTCTACCCAGTTGTTGGTTTGCATGTGGCTGAGCAGGCCTTCTGAAAGACCTCGGCGACTATTATTACGACCAATGAATAAAGCGGACATGCATCTGAAAGATGAAATGGACCAACTACACGGCATTCAAGTGATGATAAAGAAAGCCTTATTTCCTTGTAGGCTTTGCCGGTTTGGGGCAGTGCTACATGAAGAAATATAAAAGTTAGTGAGGGAGAAGGGGTGGGAGGGATGTTAGTTGCTACATAGATAGTGAAATAGAGGATGCTGTTGTGCATGTTATTCCCAACAATTGAAAGGAAACTGAACTGCTACTGCAGTGAGTGTGATCAGATAATATTTCGCTGTAGAAGAATTTCCCCGTCAACTCTGAGCGTCTCGGGTAAAACTCAGCGAAAACTAATAAGCCCGACGTCTCAGGTACGGAGTTGAATAGGATAAATATAGATCGAAAGAACGAAAGTAATGACAACCAAAAACCAAGGGTATGATGTGAATTAATTATACCCGAATAACGCCTATTCCATGCAATTGACCCAACACTGGCTCAGGAGCTCATATCTTGTTCTCGCCAAGTGAGAACATGCCCGCCCTTGATGAGTCCCTTAAGAACGTCTCTGCCTCCGCCTTCGCATTAGCGTCCCCTTCCGCTTGTATGCCTGACTCGGTAGCGAGGGCTACGTCTGGTGACGTTGGACTCGGTAATTGCCCATTCTTCTTGAACAAAGGCACAAAATACCGTCTGCTCGGTGCCCGCTTCTGACCCTTTATGCTGTTCATTGATACAGGCGGAGGCTTCGTGGTCTTGGAGATGGGTGGTGGGGAATGAGGCAAGGCCGTCATTTCAGAAGGCGGGCTGAACTTGGTTGGAGGTAAGGGGTTCATCACATCATGAAGTAGTTCTCTGCCGAGGGTGCTCATCGTGCAGTTGGATGAAGTTCGGGCTCGAGCTTGGGAGTCTGATAACGACTTGGAATTGTTTCTAGCAACCGACCCTGGAGTGGGTGGAAGAGAGCCTTGTGTCGATGGGACCTGGGGTGAAGGTTGTTGCTGTGGAGGATTCTGAGCCAAAGGATTCCACGCGATGAAGTGCTTGGCCAAAGGCGAATTTGGCAAGTGTGGTGATGGCAGAGGCGATATTATCAAGGGTGTCGCCGACCCCAAAGTATGAACCCCTTCAACTCCCAGCATCTGAGCAGCTTTCTGTGGTATTGTAGGTGGCGGGATCGATCGAGTTGAGATCATCTCAACCTGGGTAGCAATAGGAGAGTCCCCATACGATCGCTCCGAGTAGATGGATACTGAATCTGGGATTGATACCCGGTGGTTGAATGCGTGGCGCCAAGAATGAAATGCCGAGCTGCCAGGGGTTGTTCCAGGCCTCGAGCTTTTACTTGGTGATGATTTCGTGTCGTTAGCTTGACCATTGGCACGCTGTCGTCGGATACGGTATTGTTTATAGATAAGAATACCTATAAACACTGTCACTCCAAGAATAATTCCGGCAGCAATGGTTCCTCCAACCATAGCACCCTTCTCAGCCCCAGAGTTTGTATCCTTGTTTGAGTTGTTGCTGTTCGAGGAGTTGTCTTCATTTTCGACCAGGGAATTAGAGAGTTCAGAGCTCTTGAGTATGTGGTGTACCATCGATTTGACGTCTTCCCTACTCAGGCCTGTTTCCGTGATAGCTAATGGCCTGGCTTCTGTATGTAGAGTGGTAAGTGCCATGAGAAGGCAAAACGAATAATAGGTCCAAGAGTTTGTCATGTCCGTGACTGTCGTTCGCATCATTGTTGTGTTCCGTCTCCATCTTGTGAAATCTCCCGAGCCTTGGTATTTATCGAGCTGTAGAGAATCAAAGACGTCGTGTTCTCGAGGCCCCGTTCGTATATGGAGCTCAAAGCATTGTAATAATAGTATCATCTCGATCGAGTTGACAAAGGGACCTGCTCGAGATTAAGAACAACTCGGGAACATATTTCGAAGGAGCTTTGTTGTTTCGTCATAGGAGTATTTTCGTTCGCGCTATATCGGACCGTCGACTCGTCGTTGCTTAAAGAAGCCAGATTTAACATGCTGTTTCATGTCTAGATCGATCTCAGGTAACAAAGGCAACGACCCAAGAGACCTTGGGCGAACAAAGGACAGCTATGGTCAACAGCTCGTTTGCACTGGCCTCCATGATGGCTCAAGGATACCAGTCAACATTTCAAATTTCTTTGTCGGTGAAAATAGATATGTTGCAAAAATCTTCATGTAGCCTGTTCAATGTGCCTGACAAAGAAGTGGCAGCGACACATATATGGCTATGGTATCACAGGTATGCAGGGCGATGGCGTTGAGATAAGGTTACAGCATAACGAACGGCCGTGGATTGATATGCGGCCGTTTCTTCTGCAATGCGGATAGTGCATTTCTTGCATCTCCGGACTGATAATAGTACATATCGCACGGCCAGACACAGTTCATGATTGGGAACTGGCCTATCTAATCTCCAGCCCTCGAGGACTTTTGTAAAGTGACGAGGGTCTTACAGCCACATAGGAATATAGAGGTGACTCGCATTGATTGCGCAAAAGATAACGCACATATCGCCTTATTAGATGCCCCGGATTTTGTATATCACACTCTATGGACGCTTGTGGACAGGCACAGGAGTTCTGTACAGCAGTCACCAACGCAGCCTGTACTCTGCACAGTGCTGTACTTCGAATGTCCATTTGGGTAGGTTGGGATACTCTCAAGGGTCCAATCTTTTCTTCATCACGACAGACGCAAACAAAAAGTCCCCGAGGGGACAATTCTACTGGGGATGTCCTGATGTCCTGGTGAGCAGCACACCCAGTTTGTTTCCGTGATCAACACTTGCGTGGTGATCACAAGCTCCAACCACCAAGGTGAACAGGGCAGCAGACCTCTCAAGATAAGAGATAACATGGTTTCGTCCGAAGTATTGAACCGACGCTCCTGGCTCCTAGACCCCCAACTGCGACCCCCACCTTGAGGCAAAGCAATATTGAAGTTGGTTTCCTATTTTTCAAGCATTCTAGGCACTCGATTGTCCTGTCTCCCTGCACTTTCCTGTACAGTACTTGTTCCCACCAGAAGCAGGGAGTCAGAGCTCAAATGGTGATTCTGTGCCGAGATTGAGAATACAGTAATGTATTACTGTCGTTGTCTTGCGAGGATTTGACCGAAGCTAGAGAAGTGTCATGCCGGTAGCGAACGGCTCGCGACAGGCTTGGTGCTTCACTTCCTTGTTGGCCTCTGCCTCTCAGAGGCATTCTCAGATGTTGATTTGCGGGCCAAGAGTCTGTTGCGGGCGTTGGGGACGGGGACTGAGAGATCTGATCGGTCAACCCACTCTTAATGTCCGGGGACATAAGCAAGCATGACATATTAATATCTGTCTCTATCTTCGGCCCACACCGCCATAGTGGGGCCAACTCCGGGCTCTAGATAATCTTGTGCTTTCAACATGTTACAGATCGTATTGCCCCCAGGTCCTGAGCCATGATTTGCTCTTCTTAGCCACCGGATTTCCCGTTGAAGGTCTTCCGCAACCATTAGTATAATTGAAACCCCCCAGCATTGACGGTAAGTGGGTAGTAATCCTTACATACAGAACGCATCATGCCCTGGTTGCTTGTTCCCGTTTTCGCTGTTGAGCTGCATCATCCACTGATGCCGTGCTTCTTTTCCATGTCAGGAAGCGGAGTAGAAGAGGAGAGCTTGACGCTCATCAACTGTTTAGATCGACCCAAGGCTCGACGGAAATCGAATACCGGAAGGACGCCCCGGATGCCCGTTCGCCTCCTCCTGTCAAGACAAACTGGGGACGAACTCTCCAGTTATCTGGGAGAGCTTATTCGAGGTACATGAAGATATTAGGCACAAGGCGACGTTTTACTTTCTTCTCAACGAGACTTATACCGCTTTCACCAGGATGGCGTATTAACAATGGATTATAGAACTGCATAAACGGTTGCCGGTAACGGATTTTCAAATCCCAAGCTTCCATAGTACTGAAACAGTGTTGCGAGGCTTGGATCTTTGTTTTCCCGGATATTGTAGTCTAAAAAGACCGAACCCGCCTGTGGTGGGTTTATTCGATTTCGACCAACAGGCTAAAGGCTAAAGGCTGAAGTTGCTGAACCCACCCAGCCACTATAAAGTAGCCTCTCATAGGGAGCTAAGCCGCTGACACCATGCTCGGTTGTTTAGTGCAGTATTTTGAATCAGTTGCGGGCGCAACTCTGACACGAGCCTCTCACAACTTACAAGTTGCGAGCCATTGACAGGAACGACTCCTAAACAGCCGACAAGGGTTGCCGCTCGTCCTTACCTGCCGGCCCGAGTAGATCGAAATTTGTTCTCGGCGTTACTATTCGATCTCGTTGTTCCAAAGTCGTGAATACTCGGGAGTCACTTTCTCAGTATCGTATCATAGCCGTCATGTTGGCGAATTTAGAAGTTCGATGAACTCGCCGTGCCGTGATCTAGACTAGACATACACACATACAACGGTTAGCATGATGCCGAGGTACGGGAGAAACTGGTTCTCTGACTTATCTGCCATCCTAATCTTGCAAAGACTCGACTCAACCGGCCATAATCTGCACCGTATATCCGATATACAGTAACCTGGGCTCTCGACGAATATGCGGATGGAAGATGTCGGAACGACCACGCCTGTCGCCCAAGGGCCACGAACAGGGTCTCAATGGAACCCTCTTAGCTCGCCCGTCAGCACCCCTGCCGACTCGTGGGTAGCAAGTGGGGGTCGATGTAAGTGCTGTATGAACGAAGGCGTCTGTTTGTCTGATGTTGCACTCCACCAAGTCTTCTCCTCATTGCTGTTGTCTCGGACGTCGTCGTGCATCTCGTCCTTCCAGGATTCATATATGCGGCTAAATTAAGCATCTGTATGTATCCAGGGGCCGCTTTTGCCTCTTCATGCTGGCTAACTAATGTATTGCATGAGCATTTGATTCTTCTAACAAAACCCAACATGTTATGAGTGCAACTTGAGTTTCAGGAGGAAGAAGACACTGAGGCCCGGAGCCTATAAACAAAGAATGATTTTTCAGTATACATACCTGAATATGAGCCAACGTTATCCGTGTAGCCTGATTTGTATGCAATCTAATACATCAACGTCTTCAAGACGGATGATTGCTTGTTTTCTGCCTACGCCACTTAACATTCGGAGATGTGGGCTTGTTTGATACACATAGGTAACTAATAATTAGCGGACTTACTCATTTTGGAAACCGAATATGGGACTGTATAGAGAGCATCAGAGTTGTGTTTTGACGCCAAGCTCATTCCGAGATAGGTGACGTTGATAAAGCGTTATGTTTCTAGAGAACGGATATTACATGAGGCTTCTTTACCAGAGACAGGACGAGGGATGCCCCCCTAGTTCTCCGCCTCTGAATGACGATGGAACAGTGGAGCTGAGCTTGCACTTACTCCAATTCCCCAGCTCTCCATGCTCCCCAGTTCCCGTGTATTCCCCAACTCTGTTTGACGATTCGCGTGATGTCCAATTTTCAGGCAAAGATCCTAAAAGCTTGACAAGTTCGGAGCCGCAATGACAATTAACGAATACAACTGGCCAATGAGCGCCCCGAAGAATACACCGACAGCACGGCTATCGAAGAGCCTCTAGCTCTAGCGGCTTATGGTTGGTACCTACTAGGTACCTTACTTAGCTATCACGGCGTGGCTGACGTGGTTTTGACAGTAGGTACGTACCCTAATCCCTACCGTAGGTACTCGGGGGGAACTGTACAAAATGACGAATCAAGGCGAAGACTTCGCATGGCCAGACAAGACCATGAACCGTTTCTGTATTGAGTAACAAGCAGTTAGGCAAGTACCCTGAAAATCGTCTTTCTAAACTCGGAATGGTGTTGCGGGCAGATGGCTCCACTGTCAAGGTAATATTGGGACATGCCAGGGCGACCCTTAGCCTAACCTCACGCACGGTCGTGGGCCTGACTTGACAAAGGAAGGATTCATACGGAGTATGTATGTCGATGAGTTCAAAGATCCAGGCACGATTCTTGACGTCTATGTTCATTTTGCTCATGGTGCACTGATGCTGTGAGGGCAAAGAGAATACAACAGTAGATCATTTGTCACAAAGGTTGCGAAGAGAGAGACAGGAACTGTTGTCAGCATGCGACAAACGCCTATACTACTCACTGGTTAGTACCGAAGTCGCAAACATCCATGCAGTTCGGCAGGGGTTGACAGTTGTATCGCATTAAGGGCGATATTCGCCGAGATCCCAAAGTTGTAAGTCACAATCATTACTTGCTTACTATGAAGCAGAAGTGACTACTCTAGGTAATATGGGAACATGAGCGGGCGTCATGACTCATTTTTTTCTTCTTCTGGGGTTTCCCGTGGAGTAAAAGTACTTGACTGTAGTTTGAACGAAACCTACTTCACATGCAAATCCCAGCCGTTGGGAAACAAACCAGGTTGCGACTAATATAGTCAAGTGTTGCTTGCAAGGACTGGCCTAGCGTCAAGTTATGCTTGAGGCGGCTAACGGAACCTCAAAACAAAGCCCATGCCATGTGCGTTGCAGAACGGAAAAACGCCACGGCATATAAATCGCGCCTTGATCAATAGTCTACCTCCTCACTGGTGCTGGTACTATGAGTCGCAACCTTAGTATCTTAGATCGAATCTTAAATACCATGATCGATTGAGTCGGACGCGCCTAGCGTCCCAGTTATCAACAATGCCGACAACTTGGCCCTTTACGTCTCGGGGCCAACATCATGGGCCTGAAGTCTGGTGGTCTTCTCCCGCGTGGACAATGCCATTGTGGCCAGTCATGGTCCTGGAGTTCGTCAGCCCATGGGTCTGCTGCTCATATGGTACCCGGCACCGAAAGGTGGATAACTGATACTGACCCTCATAACGATACTTGGGTGCACAAATTGGAGAATGATTTTGGGTTGCTTATCACGTTAGGATGTTTACAAAGTAGAGACGACAGCAAGATATATGTTTTGAAGAGATACATAAGCCGCAGGCAACAAAACTATGCTGATGTAGCTTCTTCACATGCATAGGTAACTTCAAAGGACCCAGGTACCACCTGCTTAAGTTCTCATGAGGCTCAAGGATTAGGAAGGAACGCTCCCACCAGAATGCAAGACGCATCCGCACTCGGAGGCAGTTGCGATATGAGGGAAAAAACAGAGGCGAGAGTTTCGCCGAGCTCGCACAGAGTCTGCAATAACAAAACAGACAAGGTTTTTTTTTTATGGAATGGGATATATTCTGTGTCCATTTTACTTAAAAATTGGTTGCATTGCATTACTTTAAATATTTTTTTTCAAACATTCACTTGAGGAGCTATGTCATTGATCTATTGCAATATGTAGGTATCAAGATCTTGTTACAACCTACCTACCCACGGACACCCGCAATGTCATTGTTACATGGATCCCTGTTGTAAGGTCATGACACTGGGGCCCATAGCATATACTACATAGTTGCGGGAATGGGCCTGGACCCTTGAAATCTGAAGCACTCGTCAACCTGTTCGTGACGTTGTCCTGGGTCTATTATAGATGTCAGGTCCGGTCATAGGAATTGGTAGCGCAACGATAAACCCACCAGCGTGTTCATCTCGGATGAATGCCCCGCGAATGCGGAAAGCGGTTGTTCGTCCATCTCCTCTTCTCCTAGGTAGTGACTCTTCTGGTCCAGCAAAACGCGCATCGAGTCCAGTCGTCAAAGTTCATCTTTGTCGATTCGGGCCTAAGTGTTGTGGCGGGATCCGCTGTGATGGATACCCTTCTAAACGATGAAAGGCTTGGCGAGTAGCCTTGGACGTCGTCGCCTAGTCAAATGTAGCACTCGAGAGACTCGGATTGGCTCATCCAGTATTGCTTGTCTCGGGCTTTGATGTGCGATGCTCGATGCACCCTCAGCGCTGAGACTAGGTAGTATAGAGGAGAGACGTGGGGCACTAACAGTTATTCTGTATGGAAATAAACGACCCAGTAATATTTGTTCTGTTCTGTTCATGGATCTTGTTTAGTTCCCTCTCTCCCATGCTGGTCAAATTGTCACTGTAAACTTCAAGTTCTCGACTCGACTCAAGCTTCCAACTTAACTCTCAAAAACCGCCGACCCTCCCTCTTTAATCCCCCTCCCCCTTCCCCCCTCGTCTCTACCTACATCTATTCTTGTCCTGCTCTACCCATCGCCTGATCTTCCTGTCGGCCAGCACTCTGCATCCATCTCAATATACATACAGAGTAACGTACTCTTTCATCATCGACTTGCGCGCACAGCATTTGGGTACTAAGTCAATCAACCTCTCCCCCCCGCCCAACAACGCCCGTTCGCACACTCTACTGGAGCCTGGAGCCCACTGAAGTCCCCGGAGGCTCCCCCAAAAACAAGCACCCCACTCCGTTCGGAACCTGGTGCATCCCAGTCAAGTCGAGGTGGCCGCTTTTGGGTGTGATGAAGTGGTTGCCCTGATCTCAACGAGGTTGGATTTTTATTTTATTTTTTACAGGGCTCTTCCAGCTACAGCCCATAGCGCTACCGCACCATTACCTCCAGTAAGTCGAGCGGCATCTGAGGCGGGTGTTCTGCTTGCAGCAGCTGCAGCAGTGTAACCCACACCCGAACTTTCTCACACCCTCCCACTAAAGCCACTACGTGGGGGGCCCTTCTCTTCTTCGTCACCTCAGCCTCTCGCGCTCACTTTCATACCCTCTTCCCTCTTCCATACATTTTGTAGTCTGAACTTTCGCTCCACCACAGACCTTTTATTCCAACATTCATGAGCACATCTATCTCAATCGCCAACTCAAGTCCGGTTCTGACCATGAACCCAACAATAACAGAGCACGACTTTCGCTTTCCTAGAAGGCCAGGTGCATGGCCCACCACCGCTCACAACGCACCCACTCAGCGCAGCGGCCGGTCGAACCATATCTCAATTTCTCGTGACGTCTCGGCCAGCTTCAAGGAGCACAAGACCGACATGGCAAGTACCTACTCCCTTGCTAGGCAGGGCCTGGGCGGTACACCATCTTTCCCATTCCTTCAGAATGGTCTCGCCGACCCCGACCGCAGTATCGACAAGATGCAGCAAGACGACCCTCTGGCGACTCAAGTCTGGAAATTTTTTGCGAGGACCAAGCAGCAACTTCCTAGCCAGCATCGTATGGAGAATTTGACTTGGCGCATGATGGCTCTCAGTATGCGCAAGCATAAGCAGGAGCAGCAGAGGCAGAACGAAGCAGAGGCTCGAAGGAAAAGAAACATAGAGGCCAGCAACCGGTATGTGAATTACTATTTATACCTGTGACGTTTTTTTGCGCTTCCTGTCACCATCACTTTGGTTCATGACGTGCTGACAAGGGCCTAAAGACTTGGGCGCCCATTGATGCAAAGCTCTCCCAGCGGCATTGCTCAACTGCGAAAATCGTCTGAGCACAATATGCCACAACCCGATACCATGAATCTTGACGACTTCATCTTTTCCGACAACTCTGCTTCGCCTGGCGGCGACAAAATGGCCGACGACAGGGCCTCGGCCATTCCTATCAAATCCCGCAAGGAGCTATCGCACCAGACCTTCGTCCCACAATCAGTACCTGTTCAACCGCTTCACCAAGCCACTCAAGGCCATGAGTTCAACTACGTCAACCGCCATCTTCGAAAAACCAGCATCGATGACCGTAGGGTGAGTGATTCCAATGGCTCCTCCCTCCTTTTTTCTTTCTTTTTCTTTCTGCTTGATTGGTTGCGCCCGTCTCTTCCCCATCATCGCAAAGTTTCAGTTCTACCAACTGCCCGATTCGCATGTGATAGCACACTTATTTTGTGCACGTAGTCTAACTTTTGCAATAGACTCGGAAGCGCCCCGCTGATTTCTCACCACAAGTTCCGGCTGTTAACACCTCTGCGCAGCAGAACGATCTTGATCTTGATTCGGAGCTTCATGATTACTCTCTGGATCAACCTAACCAAACAGGCATTCCCCAGCAGTCAAACGGCGTCGGCGTCCCCTTTGGTCTTGACACTTTCATGGAGAATGACACCTCCATGGTCAACAACAATGGAAATTTCCAGCAGAATTTCTCATTTTCTCCTTCTACTTCACCAATGATACCCCATGGTCCCTTTTCCGGCATGTACCACAATTCTTCAGTTCCCACAGCATCTGTCAACAACAATGATTTTTACTCCCCCCCAGCATCCGCCTACCCATCGAATGTTTCAACTCCTCACCCTGTGCCCGAACATGATGGATTTTATTTTGGTTCCCAGGATGCGCGAACTCAGCGGCCCCAAGGCTTCCAACAAAGTATCAACACCATGCTTAGCCATCAGTTCATGTATGGTAACGCAAACAGCAATAACGGCAACACCATGTTCTCTGCTCCAGGAACTGGATCAGAATCCATGTCTGCCTACAGCACTGCTCCTAGCTCCTTTGGACATATCGACCCTTCGCAGGTGTTCCAAAATGACCAGCCTGTTCAATCCCCGACGATGCAAACACAGCAAGACAGCATGTTCTCGTTCGGAGCCGACTCGGATGACGAGGATAACAACGCATTTGCTGACCGCAATGTGCCAATGCAAAAGGATATTTCCTCATCTCTTGATGATTCTGGATCCATGGGCTGGGATGCAAGCCTACCGGGCCAGTTCAGCACCCAGGCTGCTCGTTTCCCCGGTGGGCCAACTCGCAAGCAGGTGACAATCGGAGGTACTACAACCGATTTCGTCGATAATACTGGAGACTGGGAATCAAACGGCCTTGAGCGATCACAATCACAGTCCTTCAGAGGTGGTAACCTTAGGAGACAGCATCCCAAACTACCACGAAACGCTTCCACACCAGTGCACTTCTCTGGCCAGCAGAACGGCTTCGAGCAGCTTGCCCAATCGATGCAAAGCTCACCTTCTGGTGATGCAAATGGAACCATGTCGGGATTCTCGTCTGTTGCTCCAAGTAGACCATCTTCGCCGCCTATGTCAAAGCAAGGCTCGACAACGAACCTGCAGGCGGCCGCAAGCAATGGCAGTGATGGAAATGCTCCGACCACGTGCACCAATTGTTTCACTCAGACGACGCCTTTGTGGAGGCGAAACCCTGAAGGCCAACCGTTGTGTAACGCCTGTGGTCTCTTCCTAAAACTACATGGTGTTGTGCGACCATTGAGCTTGAAGACGGACGTTATTAAAAAGCGTAACCGTGGTTCTGGAACCAATGTTCCGGTCGGGGGCAGCAGCACCAGGTCTAAGAAGACGGTGAGCGCGCTGAATTCGCGTAAGAATTCAATACTTTCGATGTCTACTGCGACGGCCAACAGCACCAACCCGACTCCTAAAGCAACGACACCGCCTGCTGCCAGCCGACCTACAAGCAGCAAGGACGTGGAGAGCCCCATTAGCGGTACTACATCGGGTACCAACACCGCTGGCAGTACTCCAAACAGTCATCTTGTTGGCCCAGGTCCTTCATCTGGTGCCATGGGTGGAAAAGGTGTTGTTCCTATAGCAGCTGCGCCCCCTAAAACCAGTCCTGGACCTGGCGCCTCATCAATGTCGATGCAGCGACCTACCACTGCATCATCAAAACGACAACGCCGTCACAGCAAGAGTATCGGCGGAGATGTGCCAGTATCTATGGACATTGATAGCCCTGACTCGACTAGTTCCGTTGATGCTCCACGTCCCTTTGGCTCATCTGCTGGTTTGTCGAGTCTGCCCGGTGGCATGTCTGCCAGTAGCTTCAACCTCAATCAGCGGCCGAGCACACTGGGTTCAGCCACAGGCATGATTAGTATGTCTGGCGGTGGACAAACAAGCTCGCTGATTGGCAGCTCTGCTGGTCCACAAGAGTGGGAATGGTTAACAATGAGTCTTTGATCGCAACGAGACTTGTGTGCTTTGTTGATCAAGAACACGCGAACTACAACATTTGACGAGACATGGAATTATTCGAGGCGTTTTAGATGGAGGCGTTTTTTGACGGATTTATGACACGACGAATTGATACCTTATTACTTGGATGTATGACACTGGCGGATTATCGCTTCCAAATTTCCTGGAGTTCTATGTGGCGGAAAGGCCGTCATTATATCATTGCTTTTGGGCGTTTGTGCACATGCAAGAAGCAAGCGCGGTATGAGAAATAGCACCTCTTGTGACGGTGACCATACCGCATCATTGCATACACCCTTTCAAGAAGCTTGAATTAGCTGGGAATTCTCTTTGTTTCGCTTATAGAAAGCCTGGATATATATGGGATCTGGGAGGCCAGTTTGATACATAGGACATATCCTTACGGTAAATGCGCGGCTTTGAAACAATCTAAGATACCATCTGAAGCACAATATATTCAGAATCCCGTCTTGTTTCTTCGTCATGTGATCTCTCATAACTGCTCGTCTACAACAGGTGATAGCCCACACAATGGAGAGGACCACTGTTCATCATCATTCGTTGGATTGTGCTACACGCTATGTCGTTCCTCACCAAAAGGGCAAGGTCGGAGAAAGAGAGGGCTGGAATCATTAGATGGTTTATCTTGAGCACACAGTACTCAAGTAGTCCCATCTTGCTCCTAGCTACACGCTTGCGATTGAACTTATAGAATTGCATTGGGTCTTCCATTTATGATTCTACTCCTTTCCCTGACCTCATGCCAGCTAAAGTAAGGGTCGGAGTAGTAGCCCTATTCTCCAAGCATACATACATGACTGGAGCTGTTCCCTAAAGTCTGGCCGTCATCAGACTCCTTTCCACTAGACCGCATACATGAACCTGGTCCGTATCAAACTCCTGCCTGCCGTAATGAAGAGCAAAAAGACCAGACTGCCAAAATACAGCGGTGAGTACATGGTCAAAAGTGGTAATACAACAACGTCGAAAAGTAACGAGAAAACGATGGATGGGTGATAAAAGTCTCCATCATCATGGCACACAAGCCATATCGTTAAAACACTGATTGCCAGTTATTAGAGTAAATCGCCACCGTTGTTTCACAAGAGGGCCTTCCGTCGGTTGACGAACCCACGCCAACCCAACACCCTTTGGGAAATTTGAGGCTCGTCCTAGAACATCGTCCCAAATGACTCGTCGGTCGGAATGCGTTTCCGAGGACTCCCGCCGTCTTCTGTGGCAGGTTTACGATGCCTAAATGTGAAGCCGACAAAGAGGCTCTTGCTCATTTGATCCTCACGTTCAGCCATAGTCTCGAGAGCTTGTTGCTTGTCGTGGACTTCCTTGTACTTTGCCATGTCAGCTTCGTTGGTAAAGTCGTCGAAGTAGCCCGCATCGGTCTCCGAGTCCAGCTCAGGGACAAAAGGTGCACGAGTCTGTCGTAAAACATCCCATTCAACTTCAGCAAAATATTGATGGGCAAAGATATCGGTAATATTCGAGAACCGTCTTGAGCGGGAGTTGATGCACCTGCATATCATAGTTAGTTCACGCTCATGATGTATGTGCCGGGATTCGAATATGCTTACGTGCAGATAAAGTTCCAGGTTCGGTTGCTTAGGAAATAGTTGGGATCCTCCCATACAGGCCTCTTCAGGACTTCTTTCCAGTGCTTCAGGTTGCGCCACGTCTCATCAGGAGTAGCACCTGCGAAGGGAGGGAACCCAGTGAGAGCTTCAAACAGCATACAGCCTAAACTCCAGTAATCTACTGTAAAGTCGTATTCTTCCCCTCTAAGGACCTCGGGAGCCATGTAGTCGGGTGAGCCTACGATAGATTTGGCGTAGTTGACATCGTTTTCACGCATCGTCCGGTAGCTCTCTCGACGTTCGGCCACGGTTCGCTGATCCATGGGCTTGCCGAAGGGGACTGAACTCTCAGACGCCTTTTCCAGCTTGACGCGCATCGACTCGATTTTGGACGGGGCCAAGACACCGGCAGCAAGACCAAAATCGGTTAGCTTGATGTGGCCTGTCGAATCAACCAGGAAGTTTTCAGGCTTGAGATCCCGATGAATGTAGCCCAGCTGGTGCAAGGCGTCTACGGAGCAAAACATTTCGGCGATGTAGAAGCGGGCGTGGCGATTCGATAGCACACCCGTATTGTTAAGTAGGGTGCGGAAATCACCGCCAGGCACGTACTCCATAGCGAGATAGATACTCTTCTCGTCTTGGAAAGAGTAGAGGAGCCTAACGAGCCACTCGCTCTGGGCGGTTGTGAGAATATCTCTTTCGGTCAAAACGTGACGAACTTCATCCAGCTTGAAAAGCAGCTTCTTGCTCATGACTTTGAGAGCGCAAACCTCACGGGTGTCTTTCTTTTGGGCTAGGAAAACTTGGCCATAACCGCCCTGACCAACTTGGGTCAGGATTTGGAAGTCTCCGTGTCGAAGTCGCACCCGACGCTTGCGAAGGTTGGCGCGCTCTCGCCCAGCATACTTGGTCCACATTTGGTTGTGCGTCTGTTCATCGGTCTCTGGTGGCGGGGGGTATTCATTCTTGAAAGCTTGTAATCGGTTTTGGCGAGCACCAACGTATGTGAGAAGGTCGAAATAATAGTCTAGAAAGTCTAGGAAATGTTAGAGGCTGATGAATAGAAGTGACGTTGTATTCAAACAATTATGAGAAGGGCTTACAAAGTTGCGTAACATTCACCAGTCGCTTGACGTTGGGCTTTTGGAGGATTTCGCGCTCCTCTGCTGTCAAGCCTCGATGGGTGTTGAATCGTTTGGTCGCAGGTGTGGTAGGTCGGTCTCTCTGCTCGTAGAGCTGTTGACGGGTAACAGCAGCATGGCTGTGCTGATGGGGAGATTCGATGGCGGCCAAGCGAGAGGTTGGGGGCGTGTTTTCTTGGCCTTGCTTCTTGTTGGGGCTCCCCGGTCGTGTCTTATGGACGACACTTTCATCGACATTCGGGCTGGACTCGTCAAGAGGTTGGGTCTTGGTTTTGCTAGGCGCCAGCGGGGTCACGACACTCTGAGGGCGGCCCAATCTGAGAGGCGGCTCAATTGTTGGAGTGTTGAGATTCAGGGCATTATCGAAGGCGGAAGGAAGTTCGTGCGCGCCAGGAGGATTGGTCTTCTTGCTCGGACTACCTTGAGGCGTGCTCACGGGGTTAAGAAAGTTGTCCAACTTGGTAGACGGTGTAGCAGGGCGCGAGGTACTGTTTTCGCCAGAAGCATTGGTTGCTTTTCCGCCAGGAAAAAAACTTGACATGAAACTAGCCATGACCGGTTGTCCTTCCTAGGCAATTCTAGCTTATGCTTGGGTGAATGAGAGGATATGGAATAAGAAGACGCTGAGGAGCGTAGTCTATGGCGGGGATGTTTTGTTGTCGCAATACAAAGTTGGGGTTAGAGTCGAGGGGTACCGTAATAATGGGCTCTCTTGTTTGGCAAGGCTGGCTTGAGCTAGGCGGGTGAGCGGTGGGGAACCTAGACAGATAAGAACAGCACTGAGCTCTCGCAGTGGACTCAAATAAATAAAACGATAATGTTGGATGCTAAGGCAAGAAGAGTTGTTTGGTGGTGTAAAGTCTGGCAGAGATGAAGGATAAGTGCACTGGCCGAGGTAACCGGTTCCAAATAATAAAGCATTAGAGAGCAAGAGCTGCCACCGCTATTGACAACGAGAACTTGATAACCTAATTACCTACCTCTAGGTGCTACTCTGTACTAGGTATCTTAGTACATGTGGAAAGCAAGGTCAAGGCCACCTAAGATCGGTCGGGCTGTGGTGGGGTTTGTTTTTTGATGATGCGATTGGTGGGACCCGATCGATCAACAATAGCATGGTTGCAGCAGCAACCGATCGTCGTCACCCGAGATATACCTCAAGTTTAGTAGATATCTCTAGAAATGACTTTACTATTATGTTGCACAGCTGCTGACCAGACTAGTCTACTCATGGAAAATGATATCCCTGTCCGTCGTTTATCATTGATCTACCTTGATCTAGAGCCAAATTTAGGTCATATATGATCACACCAGCAAGTCTAAACTAATACCAGTCTCGATCTGTTTTTGTTGCCGAGCAAGCCAGCATGCATTACTAGTAGGTACGTTTATACGAATACAGTATTGGCTAGGACTTGAGCCTACCCCTTCCCCTAACATACCTAGCAGTGCACCTTCTTGGCCAACATTTGGGAAATACCCTATGCTACCACCCACAACACTGGCAGACAAATAGGTAAATGGCGTTACGGACAGAGCAACTTGGTCAATCGCCTACCAACGCTCTGTAGTCATTTGTAGTCAAAGTGTTATCGAATGAATGTGCTTTGGGGAAACATATAGACATATTATTATAGTACGCAGCTGGTAGGAAACTCCGTGTATAGGTAGGTATCTAGAGGTATCTTGTTTGATTTTCATTAATTACTCTTCTTAAAGGGAGTAACCGCATTACCAGGCTATCTATTGATAGATTTTGATCTTGGAACTAAAACTATTCTTCCTGCCTTGTACTATGCTTGAGATTATCTCCTCACGAGGCGGACTCTTAAGATCTGATGTGTCTAGCAGATGGAGTTGCATCAAACTAACGATAAACGAGAGCCAACCACCAATGAGTACTACTATCTATCCACACACCTAAAATACATGTTATCCACTCTTGGTTTGTCAAAGATGTTTATCACTCGAGAGAGACTTGTTAAGGTTGTCGAGTATGAGGTCCAGTCTTCTTCTATATGTGAACAACTTATATTTTGCAGCAAATACTTCCTTACCATCACGTTGACAATCAAATTTCCAGTCTACTTGGACTCGGACTTACATCTCTCTAGCAGTGTCACCATTACTTTGATTTTCAATGTGTGCTGAAATTTGTGTCAGCTTATATCCTTCTCCTCAATCATGTTTGTCCATGTACAGAAGGTTATTGAGGTAGGTAGACACTCTATCGCATTCTAAAACCACAACGACTAGCTCTCAAGAAATACAACCTGATTGAACTTCTCTTCAAACTGGCGGCTAGAGCAATTTATCTTACACGATAGGCAGTTTACATCTGTAAACAGTTAAGCAAAGTAGACAACTGATCGCTAAGCAAACGCTGCGTGTATCTATGAACTTATCATGAATGGACCACTCCCGTTTTTTTTATATTCCACATTATGGTAGGGTCTTCCACTAACCGTACAAGAGGAAGGAAGCTCTTGTTCAGGGCAAGATTGGTGTCCCCATCTGCCCGTTACGTTGTATGGTTTCTTTCGTGTTCAAAGGTGGGTGTCTTATCGTTCTCTCATCCATGAAACAGATCTTTGCAGCCGAATAAAGATTTTAAGTGCTCTTATTGTTTGTTATCATGACGAGAACTTTCTTTTATTTAGGAGTGCAGCATCAGGTGACTCGACTCAATCATGTCTAGGTAGTGGGTAACAAATATGGTGACCTCTAAGCCTTAGAGTACAAAAATAAATGACCCAATATTATAGTGTAAATAGCATAAAGTGACCTGCTAATTTCGTCACGTATGCTTCGAGCGCAACGTTTTTTATACCCTGAGGCATGTGTTATTGATAAACTACAAAACGAACCGACAGTGAAAATTGCATTTTGGAAACTCTTTCGAACACTACTGTAATATGTCTTGTGGGTACAAATAGCCCGTTACAACTTCAACGGTTGTGTGTCATGGCGCGGTTTCCACCGGCCATCCATGACAAGGATCTAATCTTATCAATCAACCGCTTGGCGAGAGTAACATCATGGGATCAGTCCCCCTCAGCTTAGCGCGGACAACTTCCGCCTCGATTCACTAGCGAAGGTCTCACGCCCCATCTGAATCAGAAGCTTAACGTTGTGGCCAACATCTGCCACCGCTTTGCTCCTCTTTTGCTCTTGCCCCGTGCCTTTGTTCTTCTTGCGGCAAACTTAATAGAGGCGTACCCTCCTTCTGTTGTCAACTCTGCCAAACGCGTACAACCCGGACATAGCAACACATCATGAAGTTTTCCCACGCAGTCGCCGGCTTCGCTGCCACGGCGCATGCTTTTAGTCCCAAGTTCAACATCTTCGGCGACAACGATAATGCCGACACCAGCGTTCCTCATAGGATCCCTACGGCCCATGAGTCTGTTGTCATGGCGCGTCGCATCCTTGCTCTCACCAAGGTCGCCACTCTCTCGACTGTTTTCCCTTCTGGCCACCCCAACGGTGATCTTGCCATCGATGAGAACCGCCCGACCGGACTCGAGGGCGTGCCTATTGGCATGATGGATTATGTGGCAGATTGCGAGGATGAAGGTAACCCTACCATTCTCGAAATTAAGATCGCAACAACTTTCAGGAACGTCCGCGCTGGATCAAACCTCACCCTCTCCATGAACTGGGTCCCGCCCTATCCGCCCGCCAAGCGCATCTCCCTTCTCTCTCGTCTCTCGGCATATGTTCCCTTCCTCCCTAGCTACGACTACAACAGTCGTGTCGAGGAGTCTTCCACCCCGGACACCGTTCCTTACTCAGCGGCCAATCTGCCCCGGTTCGCCCTTTTTGGATACCTGGAGCCCATTGAAACCACTCCCGTATCAGCTGTCAAGCTTGCAGCATGCTTTACGCGCAAGCATCAAGACGCTAAGTACTGGCTGCCAGGTAATGTCATCCATGAGAGCTCATGGGCGCGCCTGGTTGTAACCAAGATATATTGGGTTGGCGGCTTTGGCGACCGAGCGCGAATTGGCTGGCTGCCTGTTGACGAATGGAAGAGCGTCACCAGAGATGAATGGGAGAGCATCAAGCTCCCCGGTGAGGAGAGAGGTTGGAGTGAGTGGTCAGCCAGCTCTGCGGGAGAGCTGTAAAGGTGGTATGACCTGACTCTGTTGGAAAGAGCCTTTACTTTTTATTGTTTGACTTTGTGGTGAGTTTCGGGCGGTAGAATTATTTTGCATATGGATGGATATAGTCTGTAACTTGATCGTGGCTTTGATTATGTACACGGAAGATATTGCTTTTTTTACATAGTCAGCCAGGGACAGCAATATGTTGACAGGTATGTTGACAGGGTGCTTTGTATCGCAGGCCCTTTTTACGTCTCCAGTCTGTTTTACATCATTAGCAACTTGCAGCATTCCCTTTGGAAATGTCTTAGGCAAAATATGCAGATAGCCGAATCGACCAATCTTGAATACCATGCAGCTGTTTCACTTGGCTTAGTTCACCGTGCTACAGAGTTGCTGTGATATGTACGAGAAGTATTTGTCTCACAGAACCTTCATTCGGTAGTCCGAATTGTTACGCTTGGCAACGTGTGATGGTCA
Source organism: Fusarium sambucinum (assembly GCF_050947815.1). Classification (NCBI taxonomy): domain Eukaryota; kingdom Fungi; phylum Ascomycota; class Sordariomycetes; order Hypocreales; family Nectriaceae; genus Fusarium; species Fusarium sambucinum. The sequence continues at coordinate 7,156,639 of NC_139293.1, read as the reverse complement.
CCGGTTACTTTGGTTCATATTGCTTAACCTTATCAGCCTGTAACAGCCCATGGCTCGTCACAAACAGAACACCCTTGCTCGTATCTACTGCAACCGTGCGCTCAAACGGATTGGGGCGGGACGGAAGGTTCATCAACCCTATGGGCTGACTGGCACAAGAGCAAAAGAGATAGCAGAGATGTCGCGATGGCCGTGTTAGGGACTACATTGTGGTGGGTTACACTGCGTAGCTGTGGCGGCTTGATCCGGCGGGCCACGGGCGATCCGACTCCTCGCGCAATGCGAGAGTTTTGGGTAGATGAGTTTCGACTGTTTGTCGATGTTGCGGTATCGTTTGCGATATAGTCTAGGTTTTGTCTTGAATAATAAATCGCTGACCTGGTAACCATTTGAGATATCTCATGTGTTGTCAACGATGTCAAACTGTTTTAGCAAGAGTCGCCCTCCCTGTTCTATTATATTCGACTCAGCCAGAAATATTGGCCCGTTTAGTGCAAGGACACAAAGGATCTACAAATGAGACAATCAGAGAGTATTGAGCGGCTCAGTGCAACGAGGCACTGTAACTGCCTGTGCAGCTAAGTAAGTAAGTAGCCTACATGAGCATGTGAAGGCCCTAGCCCCATGTTTCGGAATACGATCACCGCAGAACAAATAACGATGCCCTCCCCGAAAAGGAAGGTTTCTTGTGTCGTTGAGTCTCCTCTCGGTAGAGGAACTCGGCCCGGGATGGGATCCCGACGGAAAGGCTAGGGCTCCGCTCCGTAGGCGGTCGGTTTCCGGATACATTACAGCTATACTGCACTGCGCCGAGACGGTAGAGATTGGCGTTAGGCTATCGGTTTGAGAATGTGAGACTGGCAGTGAGAAGTGCATTAGAGGCGTTTACTTACAGATAAATGATGCAAGTGGTTCAGACATGGGCTGATAAGACAAACCACACCTGTATCTTAAGGGGGGTTATCTTCTCCGCGATTGTATTGCACTAATTACACCGCAGAAAATGCCAAGCCAGTCACGACTACTGGCTGTGAGCCAACAGATAAACCCATGATTCAGACTGGGGAGCCTTCAGCTTGTTAGAGTCAGCTTCAATCCACTCTCATCAGTAACGTCATTCACCCAAGAACTTGGCTCTTGAAGAGTAGTATAATATTGAAAAAGATGGCATGGTTTATGTATTAGTTCTCGACCCTGCGCTATTGTCGGGGCTTGCGAGGTGGCTTGCACTATTCATTCCTATAACCGTCCTATCGATGTGATGTTTGTCCCTTGGAAATTCAATGTCCATGTTGATGGAAAAAGAAGCCAAGGGAAACGGATCGGACTTCATGTGGGTGGGAACACAGACCAGACCACAATAGGTACCTGCAAGAGCTTCGCACTACGGTAAAAAGTAGGGTTTCCAGGCCGCTGAGGGGGATGAGAGGAACTATCGGCCGATTATCATTCAATGGCTTAGGTTGGCGGATAAACTAGATGTATGCATGACGGTTGATGATGAACAACGTTAAAGCATCATGTGCCGCCTGGACTTGGCCGATGAGGGTAGAGTTGAAGGTCAATGAGAAGAGGTAAACATTTACCAAAAGGAGTGCTTCTTCCAATGATCTGGACTGGATGCCGTCATGGGGGCATCTCGAGAAATGATGGCTGGTAAGCTTCGCTTACTGGTTGGTTAAGTCGTAGCTGACATTGGACCATGTTCTACAAACACGACACAAGAGGCCAAGACAAGCTTTGGTGAGGAGACACTTTGATGTTTCCTGTCCCAAGGAAAATGGGGTGTCGTATGGAGAAGAGTTTCGTTTTGTTGTGTCTAGCCTGTAGTCAATTACTACTATGTAATCTCTTCTCTGACACGTCAAGAAGTGATGGTGCTCCCACTCAACTGCTGTCCATATGTACTAATTCAATAGTGCGCACCACCAATAAATAACGTACATTCCACGAGGCAAAAGGCTTCCTTGCGATCTTAGCTGCGCGATTGAGTGTGCCCTCAAGCGGGGTCGATGGCTTTCGGCTGGGGGAGCTGCTGTAATGTTATTTGGTCGCCAAGGTCAGCCAACCGTGACCCCTGAATACCACAAACGACGTTATGCACTCTGATGTGACCTGAGCTTGCCAGCCTGCACCTCGAAACGCCCGTTTACCTTGAGAGCAATCAGCCCGCTTCCGTATTACCTACCTATCCATTCCATATTGAAAGAAAGCACAGCGCTGTATCGGGAAGTGTAGCGTAGTGCGGCATGTACGTATTAATGTTTGGTCTGTAGTATAGGACCAACCAAGCTATAACTTATGGCACACGAAGCATCGCCACCTGCCTTAGTAGTTTAGCACTTCTCCCCAACCACTGGCGTTTCAATAAATCCAAAAGTCTCCTACGGCAATAGTAATAGAGCTCATGTAATAGAATTGTTTCCCCAATACCAATTCTCCACCCGCTACTATCCCGTCAACCTTAGCCGTAGCCATTACCCGTGAAAGGCTCCTTGGATCCGCACAATCTGGAGGATAATGAGCACAAAAACTCCCCCCAAGATATCCGGACAGGCAGGGTCCCGTCGTAGACTCAAGGGACCTGACCGAACAAGCGACAGGCTGAGGGGACACATCCATGCCAGTTTACCACTAGCAAGTAATCGGTACTTGGTGGTTATGGGGCATGGCGGGCCCTCTGACGCAAAAGCCCTGCTATCAGTGCATGCTGGCAATCTCTCCGTGTGTAGCGTCTACCTACCTCTCCACCTTCCTTTGCGTCCCCATATTTCCTTTTGAGGGCCCGAAGGCCTTCTTAAGTTAGTACCTTGCCTTGCCAACCTTGCCTTGCCTCACCTCAAAAACGCTCTAAACAACGTACCTGCACAGCACTGCATATTACCTACCTCGCCCCGTCCGACCCCATCCATCTCATAATCCATCGACGTTCCCGCTCTCGGTCGGGGTTCCGTGCCGCTCGTGTACATACTTGCGCTATCTTGACACTTATTGTTAATTCTTTGTTCTTTGCATCCTCCTCTTTCTCGCATCAGCAAGGTCCATTCGCGTGCGTGGTCAACCGAACAACAACGGGCGTTTACTCGACGACTGCGGTGGTGATAGTTTGGAAACGATATAACGCACGGGCGACGGTCACGATCCAAGTCAAATACTCGACTTGCCATTCGTCATTCGGATTGCGCGGCAGGTCCATCAAGCATTTAAAGGTCAGCGCCGATAACGCGATCGAGAGAACGCAAACCTGGGGCGACACTTCGATATCGAGTATCCGGCCCTTTGAGGCGCTAAGGAGCATCGCACGGCATCGCGATCTGATCTTTGACGACCGCGTTGGCTGCGACTGTCTGCGATAAACTCCAACATAATTCAATATACCCCTTGTCTAGATCTTTCGGAATGGCGCCTCCGCCCACGAATCGAAAATGACCTCGCGGACCCCCATGGGCGCCCATCCGCGGCCGCCTCAGCGTTCCGTGAGCTCATCGTCGTTACCTGTCCAGCGCCCTCCTCCTCAACGAACTTTATCACACCAGCAGCAGTTTGTACCCGCCTCACCAGTTCGAAAAGACTCTTCATTCATCGATCTTACCGCCGATGCCGGCGATACCACCCCTAACCGTTATAATACAACACCGAGAAGAGGCGGCTCACGTCTCCGGCTTGAGTTATCCCATAATGCTTCGACCGGCTCCTTACCGACGTCCGAATCACCACAATCTCTGACACCTTCACGAATACCTGCCAACTCCGACCTTTTCCAAACCATGGTCGGAAGCCCAGTCCCCATCAATAGCGCCAACTCAACTTCCATGCCAATGCCGACACGCCGACCCGTCGCTTCACAATTAAGGTCAGCTCCTCCCGTCACCACAACGACTGCACCTGCACTTGTCAAGAAAGACACCCGGCCAAAGCCGTATACAGTTGAGGTTCCTTCCGCTGCACCAAGATATTTCGCGGCAAACCGGCCTGAAACTACCCCTCGGAATCCCGTTGACCCTTTCAGCAAAGGTCTTAACTCTGGATATGCCGATTTCTTCCCTTGGAACGGAGCGCATCACGAAGATGAGTGGAGCAGCGAAGCCATCACAAAGGGAACCTGGGATAAGGTGAACTTGAATGTTCCCGAAACCTCATCTGCTAAACTTGCCATCTTCCCAGCTTTGAAGCAAAAGACTGGCCTGACTGCTCTTTCCACGATTTTCATGGGTGTTCTGACTCAGCGTAGGCATCGAGGCCAGATCAATGCACCCTCGACTTTCAAGCCACCACCGCGAGTCACACTCACGGATACGAAAAGAGAGGTCTGGCTCAAGGACCTTGCCAACCCCGCCATATCTCTACGACGTCTCAGCCGAACAATTCCTCATGGCATTCGTGGCAGAACTCTGCTCGACCAATGCTTGAACAAGAACGTTCCTGCTGAGCGAGCTGTGTGGTTGGCAAAGTGCGTCGGTGCCAACGAGATTAGAGGGCTGAAGCGAAAGGGCGTCAATGGTGCCTTTGTTATGGGTGGCGAGTTGAAGTGGGCTCGCGACTGGACCGTCTTTGTCGAGCAGTTCGTTGATGCTGTTGTAACTGGCTTCAGTGAGAAGGACTGGAAGACCAGAGTTACATATGCGTAAGTTTGGACTGTTTACAATAGTCTTACAATTGCGAGTACTAACGTTCAATGCAGGATTCGTCTAGCAACAAACCTTTACTCTGAGCAGTTGCTGGATCGGGATCATTATCTTGATTGGGTCGTTTCTGGAATCGAGAATAGCCTTCAGTCAAGAATCCCAATGTGGCTGCTAATAGCTCAGATATATTGGAAAGATATCTTTAGGTTTCGCAAGTACGGCCGACGGCTTGTCTTTGCCCTACTGAGTCATCTGCACGTAGTACGTTAAAGCACACTCGTTCAGGCTGACGTGTTGGCTAACCGAAAAATAGATATACAACGACCCTGATCAGGATCTTCTTGTGCAACTTTCAAGTAGACTATCAACCCTACTCAGCTCCTTGGTCCTGTCTAACCCAGAGAGCTTCATCAATCCCGGTGCTTGGCCACGATACAAGAACACTCTTCAGGCCTTCTTACGTACCGATCATGAGCCAACCCAAAAGTCTCTACATATAATTAACTCACGAAACTCGCGACTGGTTGTGTCCAGTACCGCTTCCCCTCCCGCCGGTAGAAGTCAGCTGGTGAAATTGCTCGATGCCGCTCTTAAGGAATCTAGTGACGATCATCTGGCGGCGACATGTTGGGCCACGAGTGAAAACAAACCTCTGATCATGAAGACGGTCGTTGAGTGGGCTACTTCCTTCCACCGTCCCGGTTTGGCGAAAGTTTATGCTGCGTCTCGATTAATTCGACAATGGAGCCAATTCCGTGTGAATCCTACAACGCCGATACTCGAGACACTCGATAGCATTTCCATCGAAGACAAGACGCGAAAGAATTTGGTTTATCATCTGGTCACTGAATTGGTTCGGACTGGCCATTTCTCTGTCTCCCAGTACATGCAATGGACTATTGCACGTGGTGGCTACCACAGCGGAGCGGAAATCGACGCCGATTTAGGCCCGTGTTCTAGCAGATTGTTAGTTGAGCTGCCGCTCCATGCTTTGTCTGAGAAAAAGAGAGCCGAGAGAGGAAACCTGCTAAGGCGAGCTGGAAACTATTCGATTGTTGAAGAAGAGCAAGATATCGCCAACGCCATCAAGTTTGTCAGGCATACCGTGGGACTTCCCCTACCGCCAGGTGATCCGCTGTCAGAACGAAAGCCTGTTTCCCTAAAGAAGCTGCTTCCAAGATTAAATAACAGCAGCGGTGCTCTCAGGAGCTGCATTGGTGCACATCTTCGTGATGTACTAACCAGTCAGTTCAACCACAACAACCAGCCATCTCTGCCTTTGACCATGTACAACTCGGTTCGAGCTATCATGGAAACAGCTGAAGACTACTCTATGTTGTCAGATGTCCTCGGGGCGTGTTCAAAAACTGCCGATTATGATGTGCTAGCGTCCGTTGCCGATACCGTTCACTCAAATCTTCAAATCTTTTCGGCTCTGGGCAGTGCAAACGATTTGTTCAATGTACTGATCGAACGCCTGAAGTCGATGAACGAAGAGCAAGGAATCGTGCCGCGACCATTACTCGCTTCCCTTTCAAGTCTCGCCCAGCGCATGACAGGTTATGAAGTCATTGCTTCCCATCTACGACAAGAATTACTCCAAAGTGACCGCAGCAATGCTGTCGATGCTTGCTCTCCGGTATCCGATATCGTGGCAGCTCCTACTCAACACGTCGAAAACGAACTGGCAGAAGATATTGAGAAACAGCTGTCTAGTGGAACGCGGTTAGACCCCCCAACCATGAACAAATTGTTCAGAAGGATCATCCCTGCACTTGAGCGAGGCTGGGAGAAAACGAATGATACGCGTCGAGTGTTTGCAACGTTGTTAACCAGGATACGGGTTTTTGATGCCCATCATTTCGATAAACTGATGACAGACTGGACAAGTCACGTTCGATCTCTTTCCAATCGTTCTCCTCTTGTCAGTCTATTCCCCCTTCTAGTCAGTACAGGTTGCCTCACGATGCCAATCGTCATGAGTACCGCAAGCCCGCCATCAGCCAGTTTCCAGAATTTATCTTCGGATCCCTCGGGGAACAAGTTTGGCCCAGCAACATACCTACAGGAACTCTTGCAGCTTATCATCATGCCATTGCCCTCGGGGACGGGACTTTCTGCTGAGGAAGGTTACCGGTTCCATACTGAACAAAAGTGTGCCAAGTTCGAGCAGTCGAAGGGGCTCTTGAATTTGGTCCGCAATGCCCTCTTGGAGTACTCAGGCTTGAGAAATCATGCCAACCGTCCTGAATTCCCACTTGACAATCCCGCATGTCAAGAGAGTCTTCTCGAAACCCTACGAACTCTTGTACTAGTCGACTCGTCCGCCGTCTCCAATGCTCTTGGTATTAAGTCGTTACCAGCTGAAGCTGTGGGTCTTGTTCGTAAGGTGACGACCAAGCTCCTTATCCCTGGCGATTCTGGCGACACCCAAATCTCGTTCGACCATATCTTACAAATTGCCAACGAGCTGACCCTACCATTTTGTCAACTTAAGCTGAACTTGGACTTGTCTTTACCACAGCCTAACGCAAATGAAGGTCAAGATCAAGGCTCTTCCCGCTTTGAGATTTTTGCCAAGGCTATGGATCGAGCCATCGAAGCGGGCAATATCATGTGGACCAGCCTCCTACCTTGCCTGAGCGACGATATCACCCAGCACCTCAAGAGCCAGGCTCAATCTGTATTTCTTGAGTTGATTCCTTCATCCAAGGCGCCCGAATGTGCCGACACCGGGTCAAGACAGTCGCTGCGCATGGCCGAGAACTTGCTGGAAGTAGTAGAAGCCATTATCTCTGGGCAACCCCCTCCGAAGGTGGCACAACTATCTTCAGGTATGGTTGAGAAACTGACAGACCTATGGGAAATCATTGCAGCGGGACCCCACGAACGCCCTAACTGCTACGCCGCTGTCCTACAGCACTGGTTGCCTGCAATGCTTCGCTTTGTTACCCTCCACAGCTTATCGTCTGAACCCCCTTCGGCACCACTTCCGACCGCATCAGCAACACGGCCTCCTATCCCACCTGTTCACGACACTCGTGCCCGTATCATTCTTGTCCTCTGCGGCTTGCTGCTTGAGCTTGATACGCTATCGCCTGCCATCGTCGGTTCACTTCCTCAACAGGTCTTCGACATCGCAATTCTACTTGTGGATGCACTGCCAGAAGATTTACGAGCCAACTGTGCTAAGGCCATCTTGCTTACCTCCGGCGGACTACCCAACCAAGGAACTTCCTCTGACCCTCGGCTCTACTACCTATTCAGCTCGCCGCCGCCGTCGGTTGCAGACAATATTATGCTATCCCACCGGGAAAAGGCAGCAACCCCGCAAAGCGCTGTGGCTCGTGGCATGGGTGCACAATACGGTATCGGTCCCGCCGTTCAGGAGCGTCTCACTCCTTTTGTTCTCCGTCGTTGGGAGGTGCTTAGTGAGCCAACTCCCAATGTCGGCGAGAATGATACAAGTCTTAGCTTGGGTCTCTTTGAAGCTATCAAGCTTCAATAAGATTGTCAAGAAGGCACCTTACTATTATCACTTTATTATTGATGCCAAGATCCTTTGGCACACCACTTTACATCGTGGACACTACACGAACTATTCCTTACACCATCATACTTCTAACTCTGTCTGAGTTCTCTTTTCTTTAAATCTCATGGCTATACCCCTGTTACGGAACTCAGGCGTGTTTGCATCAGCGATAATGTGCACTGCAAGACGGATTTTTCTTTTTATCAATGTTCAATCGGGTTACACAGGGCATCTCACAACGAATGGTCTCTTTGTTCTTCTTTGTTTTCGGTAGTTGGGGCAGTTTGTTCTTCGTTTGTTTCCTTTTGATTCATCTTATTGCTTCCCATCTTTGTTTTGGGATCGCTTGACTTTGGCTTTTTGCATGGCGCTGCGTACAAAGAGGACTGGTGAAACGGTTGATGATATGTCAAGCACAGAACACGCACGATACATTTTGCATATATGTATGAAAAACATTGGATTACGGCGTGTTGATGGGGGAATGGGAGGGCGTAAGGCTCGTTGCATTTGTTTACATCACTCGCCGAAGTACAAAACATATAAGTCAAATCAAGTTACTTGATTCACATAACCTCTCTGAACATGTTTGTTATCTTGGAGCAACACTGCTCATGTGAATGATGGTCATATTGGGCCAGCTAAGCAAACTGTAACGGCTGTGATACCATGATACATCGATAAGGTGCGGTAATTTGCCGTAAGGCTAACAAGACCCAAGTTGAGACTACTAGGTCGAATGATTACCTATGAAAGAACCGCTATCATCTGACACGTTCGTTAATAGTTGACTCATAGTTACTTTCGCCGAATCTCTCGAAGACTTTCGGAAGAGTTGCCGACCAGTGGTTTCCAGAAGCAATGAAGTGCTCCTAGCTGAACCAGAAGGTTCGAACCAACAAAACTCGGGTAAAAGATGTCAATCAATGACACGTTGCTTTCACCTTCACTTTGTATGTCGACTAAGTTGTTTGTCCATTTCTATTAATCGCAAGTCAGCTTTGTTTCTTTCGTGCAGCTTACCCTAAAGCCGCACACCCAATCATCCTTAGTATTATCATGACGACGAACTGAATTCACGAGAATAAGATTTGGATTGCGAAAATCATATAAAATTGTAGAGACGCGCTCAATATGGCTGTCCAGTAATTATCTTACACTAAGTTCCAAGTACGAAGAGACGAACATGCATTAGATACGAGACGCCATGCAACATAAATGAGCTAGCATGGACGGAAGGAACCAAGCTCCCCCCTTCTTTCCCCTTGACAAACTTTACCCATTAGGTCCCTCTTACCCTTACCCAAAATGTGACGCAGATACAAGTCTAACTAATCTTCGTCGAAGATTTGCAGTGTGTTCTGCAGGATGGTGTCGATAGCCTTGATCTGCCAGCCCGCATCAGCAATGGCGGTGCTGGGATCAGTACCCATGAGTGTAGGACCAAAAATGACGGCAAGGTTGTGACAGTTCATACGGTTCACATGGCTGTTGTCCATAACTCTCCCGAGGTGAAGGGTGAGGGCACGGAGAGTAGCATAGTTGGGGTCGGGCAGACTGTTAATGATAGCGTGAAGAGAATCACGGCGAAGTGTATCATCTTCGTGCTCTGCGTATACTAGTCAGTACTTTCCTGTGGTAATTCAATTGGGACGCGAGAAACATACTGGCAGCAGCGATGAAACTATCGTGATACTCGAGAGTAAGTAAGGGGTCAGGGAGGTCCCGGAAGAACTGCTTCAATAGACCGGTGACACTGTTGACATCATGATAAAAGTTCTCGGGGTTCCTAAAGTCGAGAGCTGGGCTGGAAGACTCTGTTATATTATTAGTTTTGTCCTCTGATAATGATCCAGCACAACATACCTGTGTCGAACATGTTCTTCAGCTTCTGAATGTGAGCCATAGATCCAGATTGCCGGTAGATACCCTCCACATTAAGGCCGTACATATCTACCGCCTGGATACACTGGTGGACCACCATTGGTACAGCTAGACTGTCCCGCTCATAAAGACGACTCAGTGGTAGGCCGAACACTGGCTTCGAAGGCCCAGAAGGCCCAGGACCAGGTGGGGGATGACTAGACGCCCCGTAGGGAGGCGGTGATCGTCCAGCACCCTGAGGTCCATGGCCCATATTCGCACCGCTACCCGTGCGTTCGTGAGGAGGCTGATGAGGGCCAGTTTGTTGAGAAGGAGAGCCACTCGGCTGGAATGGTAATGCACCCAGCTGTGGTGGACCAGTTGAGCTGACGGAACCGCCGTTGCCATATCTCTGACCAGGTGCTTGCTGATTAGGGCCACGGCCCGGGAACTGTTGTCCAGGTGCGGGTCCGGGGCTGCCCTGCTGCAGTGGCATGTTTCCTTGGCTGAAGCTCCTGTTATGAGGCTGCGAGAATGGGCGCGGGTCGTCAGAAGGGAAAGAAGAATCGCCAGTAATACCAGTGATGGGGCCAAGTCCCAGAGTACTGGTTCTTGATCCCGGGCCAAGGGGCTGTGGCCCAGAGAAGCCCCCTTGAGGTGGTGTCTGTGATACAGGTGATTGCACGGTGGCAGGTTGTTGAACGGGACCACCCGGTACATGGCCGCTAGAGTTTGGGGGGTTCAGAACCTAGAATTGGCGTAAGCGACGAGGCCAATTACCCGTTGATGCATTTTACTTACTGGGTTACGCTTGTACTCAACCTCGCCAGTGTTGGCGGGTACGCTTCTGTGCTGCGCTGTGACATAATCATTCAAGTCTTTCTCATTATCGATCGACGAAGCGGCCTGTCGCAGGCTGCGCTGGGAACTGCTGCCCTGACCTCCCGGGCCGTGAATAGGGCTCACACTCAGACCGTTACTTAATAGCAAACGTTCGTTGAAGGAGGCTAGTAAATGTAAGTGACGATCGCACTTTGGCAATACTGGAAAACTTACCAAACTTCTGCATTTGCAAAGAGATGCCAGCGTCAATCTCCTTGATGGAGTCCTGCAGGGCTCGAATGGCTTCTGGACGTGTCGTCGAAACGAGCTGGGCCTTCTCAGCCTGCAACGCTTGGACATGTCCGTGGTATGTAGAATCGGCGGCCTGAACCTTCTTCAGCAACTCGCCCTCATGCTGCTGAGCAGACTTGTGACCCTTGAGACCGAACATCTTGCCGCTCTGGCGCGACTCGCCTGTCTTAACTCGCTCGTAATCGTCGGCGAGAGAGTCGTACTTGGCCTTGCTCTTACGCATAGTCTGTTCCATCTCCGCAACCTTATTCTCGGCGGACAGGCCATTTTGCTTCCACGACTTGCGGCTGCGTTCCGCAACACCGGCGAGCTCCATAAGCTCATCGTGCATTTGGTGCAACTCTTTCGAAAACTCAATTCCGTTCTCGGCCATGCGCTCGTGGGTGCTCGCCATTGCTTCGTATGCGCTACCAAACGTGCCTTGGCGGTGGTCAGGCCGGCGCATGACCTCTTGAGTCGTACGCGTGAGCTTCCTGATACCATTGGCATGGTCTTCTTCGAGACTGGATCGCTTCTTGAGAAACAATGCGAATTCCTACACGATAATTTGTCAGCGAAACGAGTCGCTGCGGAAGCTTGGATAACCACTCACTTTTGCTGAAGCTATGCTCTGCTTGAGACGATTTAGCAGAGTAACAATACCGATCTGCAAAGTGAGGTTAGCCCATGGTTCAAACCTCGTTATACCACTCCCTCGCAGGTTGATTGTACCTCAGAGGACAAGACATCTGAAACTTGTTTAAACTGTTCAGGATTCGCACCATATGGACCGGCCGGTTGTGTAGGAGAAGTGCTTTCGCCATCTGGGTTCTGGGATTTGTTCATGACATCGTCAACGGCAGCGCCACCATTGTCTGACGGAGGACCCTGAGTATTTGTTGGAATGTAGCCCAAGGACATCATGCTGCCTGACCTTCCGCGTTCCTGTTGAGGAGAGAAGGCGTCGTTCGCCGACGGATTGTAGTCGTTCATGGTATCGAGCGCAATTTGAGATTCCGAAGGATTTATATACTGAAGCTTATCAGGAATCGTTCGAGGTTTCTAACTGTGAGACCTTGTCGAGGTGGTGGCTCACATTCCTCGAGCTGTTCGGGTCGTGGAGTAGCGATTGGGCAGGAAGTGTCGCTGTAACGGAGCGATACCAGCCTCTGTGATTAAGTACGACGCCAACGTCTACTATGAATGCGATGAAAACTCTTGAGGGCTCGAGTCAAGTCGAGGCGACAATAGTGACAAATGTGCTGTGAAGCTGTTGGCAGAAGGGGCTGTTCTGATGGGGAGAGCTTCGCAATCCGCAGCGGGGGTCTCAATTGATTCTGTGCCAGGGACTGGTTGGGCCGATCGATAGTCGTCGAGACAGCACGGCCTCTCGGAAATGATGGATGGCGGGGGTAGAAGAGAGTTAGAGAGTGAGAGAGAGAACAGAACGAAACAGAAGAACGAATACGCGCGCACCCGTATTACGCAGAAACAATGACACAAAACAAACAAGTTCCAACCAAGAGATTCGAACAGTTTATAAGATAATGTGGAAGGAAACAAGATGCAAATCAAATGAAAGGTGCAAGCGGAAATGGAACTGGAGACCTGTGAAATGGAGATGGAGATCGACTGGTCGGTCGGTGGAGTGAGGGAATGGAAAAGGAAACACTCCACTGAAGCTACAGTGTAACACGGCACCGGATTGGATAGGGTGGTTGATTGTGGCTGAGCCCAGTCTTTACGGGTTGGGTTTCATGAGCAGACGCCACCAGGGAACTAAATTTCTCTCCATGGGCAGCTAGGAGGTAGACTAGTTCTTTGGCCTGGTGCCTTTAGGGGTCTCTTGATTGACGCTCAAGGAATGCCGTCAGGGGATGGGACCCTTGTAAGCTAGTAGAATGAAGATGCCTTAAGGTCCATACCTAAGGTTCAATTCTCAGAGTCAGATAGTACCTACGGGAGGTTCCTTATAATAGCCTCAACATCCCATCCATCCATCATGACTTGGCCATTGTTTACCTTGGCTGTGCTGTGACAAGACCACCCGTCGCCTACAACATCATTCACGATTCTCCGTGACAGTGCCTGAACACCCTTCCTTCCTGCTAGGGAATACCAAGACAAGTCCCCCGCTCGTTCATTAGCCAACGCGTTAGCAACGAGATGGATAGGTTTACAAGCCACAACGGCAAACGGCAGCTTTCAAAACAAAACACTTTACCGTCTGTTGTCCTCGAGATTTACCTTTTCTTATCCCATAAACATATCAAGTGCTCTGATGGCGGCCTGGCAGTGTCAGATCACCATCCAGCCTGCCAGCCAGCCCGGTGTGCTTGCCATGGATCGTCCCACTCAGGGTTCTTTGACCGTTGAAACATTGCCCTTCTTTGGTTGCGGGCGCCAGCATTAGCTCGTCTATCAAACGGGCAACCAATCTGGCGCAGTGCCGCATTACTCTCTGCGGCGATATGCAGTCATGTCTGCAGAAGCGAGTGAAACAGTGGGTGGTGATTTCTTTGTTGCGTACACCTTCGGCTTTTGAGGGCTTCAAAGAGGTTTGATCTGTCATATGTATGCATATACTCGGAAGAGAACCGAGAAAAGAAGCTCTTCTACGCAAATAAAGCATACGAACCCCGAAAACTGCAAAAAGGCTAATTATTGCTTAGACATAGCGTCTCCTATTTATAAACACACTAGTGTTAAAAGTCCTCGAGCTAATATTCCTGTTTCATATCCAACCCCAGTATCATTCGTTCTAGCACAGGATACACGCACGAGACTATTGAAAGTCTACTTGAATTGCCGAAGCACCTTTCTAAAACGAGAGAAACGACATACAGCCACAACCGTAAACAAACAACGATAACCTGCATTGGGGTGGGTGGGTATGTAGTTAGGTGGTTCGTATCACAAGCCGAGTCCTCATATCACCCACGTTACACACATTTATACGCTCCAACAAGAAGGCAACAGAAGAGGGAAGATAGAGGGGGAGAACAGGAATTGCTGTATTCTCCGACACACGAGCCGTGTTTGCCACTTTGTTTTACAATGCGACTCCAGCCCTGGCAAACAAACCAAACGGAGGTGACGGCGAAGATCAGCCCACCCTTGCACGATAACGAGGGCACTTAATTCAGTTGCAATGAACACCAACGTCAGCCCTTTCCCCCCATCTAGCGGGTAGTAGAAAAGTTAACCTCCTAAGACTTAGGGCATAAAAACAAGTAGCCGAAAGAGCATAAACTGACGTACTAATTTCGTTTCTTATGCTTCCAGCGGTCAATTTTTTCTGATATCCCGAGGCCCGTTGATGCCCTAACTGGAACATAGCATGTAGCGGCCGAGGCCAACAGGGAATCTGAAAGAGCCAAGTTCAGGGAACCCAAGTAATTGGATTCGTAAACCCCTATCAGTCAGAGTCATCGTAAGCAGCAGATTAGATTTCGCCTCTTTGTAGGTAATCAATCTGGTGCTACTTGCCGAAGCCATACGTTGTTCACTGCAGAGTCGGATGATACATACTACCGACCAATGCACATAAAGAGCGTGGTCTGGTTCATTCAATTGTCATTTCAAATCCTATCTAGATAGAGGTATAAACAATTATGCACAATCATCCGGACCTCCACACATCTCTCGTGGAGACTGGTCCAAAACAAGAGACAGTGTCTGATCCAAGTCTGTCACCCACTCATATCTCTATATCCCAAAAAATAAAATAAAATAAAAACCGCTCTATTAAGACCAATGTCTGGGTATGATAGTAACCAATAGAGCGCCATAGCAGAATGGGTCCATGCCCTTCATAATTGCCCCTATTTGAAATAGAGACGAAAAAGCACGCGGTTATGATGATAAAGTCATGCTTTTGAACAGATGCCTGCAACTCCGAGAAAGAAAAACGAAAGAAAAAGAACCAGCGGAAACGAATTAGGAAGTCATCCGCTCTCCGTGGCCGTCGGGACCTGGTATCATGCTGCAAAAGAAAAATGTCGACGATCAGACAGAAATTATAAGGGGAAAAGATGTATAGGTATATCCTGTGATATGACAAGGAGATTCGTAAAACGCAGGTGAATCATTTCGTGAATGTGGTTGTGCAACAGCGTTGCTGTACATTCCCTCAAAAACAAAGCCACAGTTGCTCTCACTCGATGGAGGTGGGAACATGTGTCTTATCTTCGGGCCATGTTGGTGTAGGAATGGGTGCGTACTTGACACCATTTTGAGCTTCAAGCTCCTTACGAAGGATCTCAATAGCCAATTCCCATCGACGTACAAGCTTAGCCTTCCGTGACGAAAAGGTGCTGGCCAGCATTTCTTCCTCATGTGCTGCTTGGGCTGCCAACTCGTCGAGTTCATTACGGGTTTGGTTAAGGAGATTCTCGTGCTCGGTCTCTTGTCGGTCGATGAGCTCTTCCATGCGCCTGGCCTGGCGGTCTCTCATGACGTTGATCTTGGCTTGATGTGACCTTTCCATGCCATCGCGGATGTTGTACTGTTGGCCCAGTTCACGAAGATCACGTTCGGTGACCACACGCTGAGGCTGAGTACTTGCCGAGTCTGGACTTGAGCTTCCACTGCTGCGTCCTAGACCGTCGCAATAAGCTTCCATATGCTTCAGTCGAATATTAACACTGCGGGCACTTGCTTCCAAGGTATTTCGGAGGTCCATCTCAGCAGCCACTTGTCGATCTTCCAACTGACTAATCGATTTGGCGTGCCTTTCCTTCATCTTTTTCTCGTCCTCCACATGTCGTAGCAACATCGCCTTCTTTTCCTCGACAAACCGAGACCGCATGTGCTCTCTACCTTCTTCGGAAAAAGTGAGGAAACGAGCCATCTCTTGATTTTGCGTCTTGGCTATGTCAGAGAAGTCCCCGTTGTTGTGCGTTCGTCGCTCGGCTTCGAGCCTTTCGGCTGAGGCTGCTGCCGCAGCTGACTCTTGCATAACTTTCTCTTCCTCATACTCAGCCAACTGAACCTGCTCCTCCCTTCTCCTTCGTTCTATCTCTTCCTCTTGTCCACAACTGTTAGGGCATCCGGAAGTAGAATCCCACACACCGCCGCAGGTATAGCAAAACTGGGCTTTGCACTTGCAAGTCATGCGTGAGCTCCCCTTTTTTTGTGGAACCAAACTTTGGCACTTGTAGCACCTTTTCCAGCCGGCCTTGTCCCCTGTTTTGATAACCTGATCCAGTTCCCAATCCTCAGGGCAGTCCTTTCCGGTAGGATGAGCGTTATGTTTGCACATAAGACAAACTTTAGTGTTACATTTACGGCATGTAACATTGGATGGGTATTTTGGGTCCAATTTTTGACGCGGTGGAATGAACTCGCCGCAGGACGGATTCGAACAAAATATCCTCGCTTGCCAGGGTGTGCTGTATTGGACGATAGCCTTTAAAAATTCCTGCTGAGCATCGCGGCTAAGCAGATCCCTTATCACCGAGCCGGGTAGCGGCTGGGCACAGCACCTTGGAGGCATGCTAGATTCATCAGACATGGCCGCATGGATGAGTGATCTTAAACAATTATCGCAATAGGTATGGCCGCATGAAACGCTGTGTAGTGATTTCGAACTCTTATAATCGGCACGGCAGCTCACACAGGTCCTATGCCAATAGTCAGTATGTTCTGCTTGTGATACATAGCCATCCAAGTCCGGGTTACAACGCACAAAACGACCTGAATTGCCTGAGGGGACCTCTTTTTCCAACGCAATTTGAAACTTGATTTGACACTGAACAGACTACGCTTTGTCTTGCCGCTAAAAATGCTTGGAGGAGGGTTGGCGGGCGAAAGCGATTGCATCGTTGCTTTTGGGTGGTTATGATGAGGATCGATCACGGATAAATATCGATCGTATTGACCGAAGCTTAGTTCCTTGGATTGACGACCACTCGATGGCGCCGGGTCGGGTGTAGGTGGACCAAACAATGATGAGTGTGCCGTCAAGGCGGTACTCGTTGAACCGCCAGAAAGCATGGAGAATGTCCGCGCATTGTAGGCTGTGGAAGCCGACTCGACGCTTGACGTGTTGCGTTTATCAGCGACTGGCGCACTCGAGATGCCGAGGGCGTTTGCTTTAGACACAAGAGCATCCTCGATCTGGTTCTCCGTTCTGCCATCCTGTAATTGAAGAACATTGACGAAGTAGTCCAAATCGTTTAGCTCAGGAGCTGTGGCACCTGTGTTAGTGTCTGCGCCGTTGTTGACGCCAGGGCTAACGCTTGTGGTCGTTGAAGGCGTTGTTGTGGTTGTGGTGGAGTTAGCCATGCCGACAGCGATGATGGGACTCTGGCGAAGGGCTGTCGCGATCATGGCTTGGGGAAAACGGCTCGTTAGCCAGGGGTGGTGAGAAATTTGGCGGTGAAGTTGTCGAGTCGAGGCGGGTCGGAGGATGCTATGATCTCAGTGCATCGTCGAGACACAAGACAAGATCGGTATGTGAAATGGTTGTTGTAAGCAGAGAATTAAGAGGGACGAGGTTGTCGTGGTTTGATTTGGTTTATTTGCGTGGGGTGAGGCACTGAAAGTCGGTTGAATCTTAACTTGGTATGTACCTAGTACTGTAGGAGGCAGGTACTACCTAATGTATGGGGTTGGGCGGTTCTCGTGTCTTTCGAAGTTGGATCAACAATGGAGCGAACAAATCAGACCAGACCAGACCAGATTGGGGTGATTCAGCTGGCGGTTGACAGTTGGCCGTATGCGACACCTCTTTTTCTCGGATTTGAGTCAGGTTTTGGCAATTCAAATATTGGGCTTGCATTCGATCCAATACCAGTTGCTGGGATAAGAATTCCGGCCAGAACGTTGGAGGTAGGTTTGGTGTGGATCGAAGAATGACGACGGGTTGAGGTAGGTAGTTGATAAAGTTCGATGGTTGAAGATTGCGCCACTAGATAGCGACAAAAGACAGAGAGTGTGTGTGGGAGGCAGAGAAGGAGATGCGCCTGGGTATAAGTTCAAGAGTGAAATACCCGGGTACCGTACCAGAAGAGAAGAGAAGAGAGACAGATATACTGAATGTTCTGTACTTGATATAGTAACAAAGATCCCGATGGGCGCAAATATGAGCCGGAAACAAGACTAAGAAACCCGAGATAGAAGCGGATGGAGTCGTCAGTTTTAAAAGACCAAGGTCGAGGGTAGTCCAAGAAGCCGGGATGTGATGGGGTGGGATAGTGAGCTCTTATTTAATTAATAGCCTGACCAGAATCAGACAGGAGGGGACTGACCCGACCCTCTTTATTAGTTGGGAGGGCAGGAGGGATATCTGCTCCGAAAGAGAGCATTCAAAGATTCAGGGCCAAACCGTAATGGGGTGAGGTGAGCAGATCAGAGACAAGGCTAGAGTTGAGTGAGTTGAATTGAATTGAATTGAGTTCACGGTACAGCTTACAGGGTTGTTGATGCTGTTATAATGGGGAAACAGGTTATCCGTAGGTTGGTCGGTACTCGATTTAACCAACTACCTACCATTCCCATGCATCAAGGGACTATTGAATAATATTGTTTATACGGTACACGTTGTTTCATTCGACTCGGTTCGATACAAACCTATCCACATCATCATCAACATCAAGATTGAAAAGTGTACGGAGTATCCGACATGCGAAATAGGAATATCCATGATTGTTCATCCGCCTCATTCTCATTCATATTCGGTCTTGGCCATTGGGCATCCATCGGATGCAAAGAGTCCACCAACAACCCGACAATTAGATCTGACCTGGCCCAAGCAAATAATTGATCAATCAATCAGTCAGTCAGTCAATCACCTCGGGACGGGTCAAACGTCAATGCCAGGGTTCGGCTGACTGGATGAGCGAATGACTTACAAGGGCAGGGCGGCAAACCAAAAGCGAGACAGGGGTGTTAAGTAAGTGTGTGAGGGAGGATAAATGGGGAACAAGAGTCACAGGAAGAATGTGTAGCTATATTAATTATAAGAGAAACTTGCACAATGTAGGGGGATGCCTTTTCTTACCCCTTAAGGTATTCAAGTCTGCATTTCCAGTCTCTCCCTTTGTGTTGTAACGGGCAACCTATTGTCTGTCTCTATTCCTTGTATACCTAAGTATATCGAGCGGATGCAATTGATCTTGACCACCAACTGTGCCCCCGTCGTATAGCAGTCCCGTGTCGCCTCACAACGGCGGGGAGTTGCCTGCCTTGAATCGCCTGTGCCGCAAATTAGATGTAACCATCAAAAGCCGTTCCTGTTCCTGTCCTGAATTTGTCCCCGGCAGTCAGGTAAGGTCAGGTAGGTCAAGCAAGGCAAAGCGTCACAGGCTTGACAGGGGGTATCTCGTTCACCGAATGTGACCCATCGCCAAGAAGAAGGCAACATCATCAACTTCACTATCCCACTATTGTTACGAATACCGTTTATGTTGCTGGTTGCTCTTCACTTCATCAGCGATTGCTTTGTTTCCCGGTGTTTTGCTTCTATGACCCACGGACCATACAACGAATAGAAAGACTGCTGCTTCTTGAAGGTTGACGATAGCAATCACTTTATTTCATACAAAGAACGTCTCGAGGAGTAGTCTAGTTCAGGTTCTTTTACCAACTTGAGTACATGGCACGTCAAGTCAAGCAGTTTTTGTTGGAATCCGATATGTTAGTCCTCTTGCCTATCATGACATAAAATGAAAGCTCTGTAGTCTCCTAGACTAACCAATTACTCTAATGATCAACCTATAAATTTTGCTTGTAATTCGTATCGATCCTTTGTCAATTGGCACAAGCCGTGTCAATTGATGCGGCAGGAATACAGCTAGTAAAGATAATCTATGTGGATGTGTTATATCTATGTACTATCTAACTTCTTGGTTAGAATATCGATTTCACTCTTGTATGAATCTCGATAAACACTTTCCATAAACACTTCGGTAGCCAATCAGGAAGCAGACATAACGCCCTGACTCAATGATTCATGATAGCCTCGATAAGAACAACCTAGTAACTAATGCTTTCTTTTGGCACATATGTAGGACATCGAGTTTGACCCACAGCAATACCATCACATCTTTGCATGTAGGTATTGTGTACTGCAGTGCAAGCGCAATATGTATCAGCCGCAGTATTCACTAATAATGTACATTAAATGTGAGCCTGGGATAAGCGAGTCCTATTTGTTTGTGTTACAATATGGCGACCAACCATGGCACACTTTGGGGGACGAAAAATTGAAGAATGAAAAACACTTCCGATGATCACCGCATCTTCATTTCCCAAATATTCGGGCGAGCTCTATGCCGAACTGGGTACCCTTGAAATGGGATTGATAAGAAACAGAATAAAGAAAAAAAGTAAACATGATATCATTGGCGATAGGATACAGTAATTATCCCTCAGGGTATCAGAAAAATTGACCGCTGGAAACATAAGAGACGAAATTAGTAGGTCACTTTATGTTCCTTAGACTACAGTTCTTAGACTACTTATTTTTATACCCTAAGACTTAGGAGGCCATTTTTTCTGCTACCCACTACTAAGTTATCCCCAACACTGAGATTAGTATACAGGTATGATGTACATATCATGAACCGAAAAAAAGCCTCACATGACGAGTCTCCAGGTTTTCCGATCGATGAAATATTATTTGCTTGTCTATCACATATTAGAATGTGAATTGTCTGTGATTTGCGCAGATCTTGATATCCCTCAGCAGTAGATCACCCGCATGTCTCGGAGTGATAGCCTCTTAGAACTTGGGCCAAGGGTAAACCCCACGCCCCTCGATCAAGGGTTTTCCTTCCGGAGGAATTTGTAAAAGACCGGGGCTCATTTAGTGTTCTCTAATCGAGATACATACCATGCAGTTCATTCAACTGTTCAACGTATGCGGTTGCAAGGCCGTCTGAGAGACCTGGAATTGTAACGGTAAGGGGGACGTCAGGAGCATATGATGTGCGGTTCTGCAGGTTCCAGGCCTTCCATCCCTGTGATCAAAGCTGCTCATGTTTTCAAGTCAATTT
Source organism: Fusarium sambucinum (assembly GCF_050947815.1). Taxonomy (NCBI): domain Eukaryota; kingdom Fungi; phylum Ascomycota; class Sordariomycetes; order Hypocreales; family Nectriaceae; genus Fusarium; species Fusarium sambucinum. The sequence continues at coordinate 7,135,505 of NC_139293.1, read as the reverse complement.
AACATGCCCTATTGGCACAGCTATTCAAAGGCACCCGATGAATTAGCTGAAACTCCTTACTTAGTAGCCTACCCAACACATGCCACCAAAAGGCCGTTCACCTTTGCCTAGTACTTGACTCTCTAACCGCCCGTCCGGCCGAAGCATCGGCCGATCAATTTAATGGCCAGCTGCAACCACTCAATAAAACCGACACACCAGCCAAAGAGAGACCCCCGACCTCAGATTGGCGGCAACTGTGCTCCTCACAGACGCAAGCTCGCGGGAACTAAGAGTTAGTCCAACTTCATAGTAAAAACGCCTATCATCAAGTCAGAAACTCGAACTTGACCAAAGCTTGTGCGCGTTGGGTGGGTGGCTGAGCTGAGTCTTAATTGAGCATTGGACTTGGCTTTTCAACGATGAATGTCGCCCAAGGCTGTCAATATGATGACCAAGTTCACGCGGGCTGAGCTGGGCTGAGCTGGAAGTCAAAAGACAGAAGCTGGAACTTCCGTACTACATCAACCAATAGCTAGGTATCAGAGCCAAGACATTAAAAACCAGTATCGTCCTGATAACGTAGACCTCAAAACCTTGGCGGCCACTCACTGCATGCCGCTTTAAACTATTTGTGGCCATTATAACCCAATTCTAGTATCCCTTATTCTTGCCTAACTTGGGTCCCAAGTCAAGTGTACTAAGGTCGCCAGACTGTCTGTATGCCGGCAAACAAAAATGGGCTGCATGAGTGATCGACGCGGATCGACGATTCCCGAAGCCATGACGAGCCATCAATAACGGTTGACCTCTCTTGTGACAGGGCATAAGGCACCCAATGCTCCACTCCACTATAACTATGTAGTATTTCAACACATGCTCATCTTTTTGAACCGATGGCGTCTCATCCGTTTGCAATCTGGAAAGGTTCAAATCAACACGCTGCAAAGTATACCGGACCTCGGGCGGGAATACCTAGGTACCAAGCGATCAACGCTTTTACCCAAGCTATGGGTACAAACAAAAAACAAACCAACACGGTTGACTTATCACCAACAGCTGTTGGTTGACAGCCACCACCAGTTGACATGACTTGAGACATCATTCGGGGGTCTAGCAAGATAGGCTAAAGACATTCGTGTGTTTATCGATGCGATCAATCCTGAGACCGAGCATCCTACTATTATGGCAATGCAAGTACACAGACAAGAGAAACACAAGGAGCTTAGACACGAAAAGATAGGCAAGGGACCCGACAGAAGAAATATATTCAAAAAGTCGGTGTATGACAATACCATCACTCTTTTTCATCTTGCCCTGCCCTGCATAATTAGACAGGTAGCTAGCTAGCTATAACCATCATCAATCATGCCGACTAGACTATATATTGTCTGTGTAATGCTTCTCACCGACTAACATCACAAGATTACTCTCTGAAACATGCATCGTCTTCAGAGTCAAACTCGTCCTCTGACTTGACCCCACCAGTTTTAACGTTTCACGCGTTAGGAGGTACTATGGAAACAGTCCTTGTTTAGCCTTATAGTAGGATATAAACCCTGATCCTGGGCAATCTTCTCTCTTCTGAATACCACGAATGATGTTGTTATTTCGTCAAAAGTAAGGAATATGCAGGATGATGGGTGATCTAACGCAGGGAGTTTAAAACCTTGTAGTGCTACCAAGTGCCTGAGCCATCCGAAAGTTTTAGGAACTTGTATCACGGACCGAGTCACCGCCTCAGCCCTGGCAAAGGCTATATACTTCCTTGCATCGTTCTATGTCCTGTCTTATCCTGATCACTGACCTGGAGTCCGTACGAACTAACAACATGTAAGTATCTAGTCTTGTGGCTTGCTGATCAGAAACAAATCACGATAAGTCAAGTTCGCAAGATCATCTATCTATAGCTAGCTCTAGGGCGAGTTCAAGGTCAGAGAGAGACATAAACGATACTGTAGGCCCTATTCGCTGCATGTGCCTACAAGTACGATGAAGGCCTGGTTGCCGGTGACACTCTCTTTAACCCATGCCTGCCAAATATAACCCCGTTTGGTTATTGACAAGATTAAGATCATTGCATCAAAGCTCATTGAGCGTTTTTAATCATACAAGCATAAAAATTATATATGGACGCCTTTTTTTTTTTTTTTTTTTTTTGAGCCGCCATGTCATGATCAGAGAAGAAAGGACGCCTCGAAACATGGTTGAAAACAACCATCCTATACGGCGCACGTGTAGCAAAGAAGGGCGATAAAGTAGATCAAACTAAATCTGTGTCTCTAGTATTTAAAGGGTTATACGAGTTCTTGGAACTGTAGGTAAGAGTTATTGAATCGGGATCGTGAAGCTTCTATACACAAGTCACATAACTTCCAATTCACCTGGAGAGCTTTAGAACGCCGGTCTTAATGAAAGACCCAGTTTAACACCATAAACAGTTTTTTGAAGAATAAATCATAAGACTGAGGGTTTAAGGATTGCCTTGTCAAAGCCAAAACCCTGTCAAGTGATGTAGGCCAATTGTGATACTACCCAACTAGGGATGTCTGACAGAATTAACCTTTGGCGCAATTGACGTCAAGTCACCCGCCTTTCAAAAAACTGAAAGACTGTTACAAAATAAAACGCTAGCCTCTTTGTTGTAAGTAAAGTTTGTGTGTAAACCTTTGTCAGTTTCTCAGCTGAGTCGCATGGCTCAAGGCCTTTTATGTTAATAAGAGCAAATGAGTACCCAATGAATGGTATGGACGTCATTGTGTATCACGGGGCCCAAGTATCTGACGAACCACTCATATAATCACAGTCTGTTTGTGTAACTTAGTGAGGTTATTCTTGTTAACCTTACATCCACCCATACATGTGTGTGAAGGTTCCTTTGTATTATGCCTCCACTTGCTCTCTCGGGCCCCCCTGTTGCCGTCGGGTATCCCCACTAACACTTAACTTACTTAATTCTAGACCCCAGACCAGACCCTCCTCCGGACTTCCCTTTCCTTCACCTGCGCGTCAACTTGGTCCTTGAATAACACTCGATCACTACCATTTGGACATTATCAACCGCCAACATACGATACTTCAACACCCTTCATTGTATTTGAAACATAGATACCCGCAAATCCTTGTACTTGAACCCTTTCACGCTCTGTCGCGCATCACATCATGGCAGCGTCTGGCCTCATTGACCCGACAAAGACGGGCAACTATCCCGTTATCCTTGGTGACGCACTTTTGGGCAAAACCTCAAATGAAATCTTTACTGGCATACAATGTGTGTTTAATTGGCTCCCGTAACCGAATTTCCTAGTACTCACATCCCTTTTAGACAACCACAAACCTACTCTCTCGTCAGACCAAGCCCCAAATTCGGCCCGCATAAAACCCTCGGTCCCTAGCAAAACAACCTCATACGATCTCACCTATACCGATAACGACGAGAAGTATGCATTCACAGGCACAAGAAATACCGACAGCGGCCAATATGTCCTTTACTTCGACCCTAGCCGTGAGGCCTTCATTCTCGACCTTGTCGACTCTACCTTCAAGATGAACGTCACTCGACTGCCTGGTAATAGCGATCCCGATAGTCTACGTCGACAATTTCCACATATCGATAGCAGCGCGTCAAAATCCAGTACCAAAACAGAAAAGAACAACACGGACACAGAGAAGCCCATGACAAAGGCACGCGCCAGACCATCTACTCAGAAGAAAGAAGTCAAGCGCAAACCCGAGAAGAAGCAAGCACCCAAAAATGTCGCGCTCTCACTCCCTGTGCCAATGCCTACGCAGCAACAAAAGCCTGCCGAACCTAAGAAACGTACACCAGCTCCCGAGGAAGATGAAGAGGAGGATGATGACGATGATGGTGGTCTTTTGGTGGAGAACCCTGGCGCCGACACCAGCACGGCGCGTAGAACCGACTTCTCCCCGGCCTTTCCTTCTTTCCGCCGATTTGACGAGTTTATGGACCAGCGCGAATCCGAGGGAGATGATGCTGATGGTGAAGAGGATGACGAGCCTGACTTCGACTTCAAGTTGCCAAGTCCCGTCAACAACCGCAGCCATTATGAAACGGGACCCGACCATATGGATGTAGATGAAGAGGAGGAAGCCGAAGAGGAAGAGCCCGAGTTGGATCTTGCTAAGGAGCTCGAGGATGCATTTGAAAACTTTGAGAACAGCCAACAGGAGAGCCCCGATGGTGATGAGAGTGAGATCAGTGAAGAGGACTAGAAGATGACAGAGTGAATTACTGGCTATCTTTTGGAGGAGTTTGGTTTTGGGTTTACTTGGAGTTTTCAGGGAGACTGTTCAATATCTGTCGCACAACGGTTATTTGGTCAACTCGGCGTTGTAGAGGTTCATTTCGAAAGGCACAATGTTTAACGATACCACCACTCAAGACTCTTTCTTGGTCTCGAAATTTAGTTATACTATTATAAATAGCAACACATGAACAGGAACTACGACCACATGGACAAACGTGGAATTTCCGAAGCACACTATCCAACTTTCTCTGCACCCTCTCCTTTGTCTTGGTACTTCCACTTCTCCCCGGGTAAATGATCTGATATACCCTCGATAGCATCCTCGGACCACAGGTGCACCTCTGAGTACGCCAATTTCTGGCCCCACTGCTTGAGATCCTCTTGGTCAAAAGTTCCAACCGACATGCTCATCGAGTTCGACTGCTCACTACGCCAAAAGAGCCAGCTACCGCACTTAGTACAGAAGCCACGCGCAGCGTCTGGCGTAGCATGGTATCGCGACAGCGTTGACTGAGAGATGAAAACAACGCTTGATACGGGCACCTTGTGTAGCCATGCGATAAGTGACCCGCCATTCTTACGGCATTGGGAGCATTGACATGTTGAACACTTCGCAGATGGATCAGCATGTGAAGATCAGATGGAGAGATGATAGTTACGCCTCTCTTCCATTCATGACTGGAAGGGAATGTCACTTTATAACGGATAGAACCGCAAAGGCACCCGCCAGAGACAGCCGTCGGATGTTGCTCTGAAGCCATAGCGCTGTTGAGGAACCAGGATATTGAAGCGTTTATTTTGTAACAAGTGGTGAAGTTGTATTTTGTGGGTTGTATGACCCCGTCATTCGTACGTTTATATAGATGAGCCGTGAGTGTCAACGACGCCTTTCGCTTCCTTGCCTTTTTGGGTGCTTGGCTGTTGTCGATTTCATTATCTTTCCTGTTCAACTCGTGGCGTCGAAGGGCGCAGTAAGCGAGCATCCACTATCTAGTACCTGCAGATCAGGTTCGGACCTGAGTATACAAACGCTTCCAGTGATCTAATTTCAATAAACTCTGAAGTATGTCGCAGGAATTTTGACCTGCGCTTAATGTGCTCCGTTCAAACGGCTTCCCATTTCGCAAGCCATCCAACACTTTCACCCGCGTTGCGCACGATACAGTACCTTCCTTCCCTTGCATCCTTTTTAACATCATCAAGGACCTTTTGAATGGCAATAGAGCCAATGGCCATACCATGCCCTTCACTGAGACTGAAAGATCCAGTAGTCACAAAGCCAATCAGATCCTCGGCATTTGGTACAAGGGGATGTCCATTCATATCAGACTTGTTGGCTGCCATGGATGGGAAAGGTGAAGGTTTGGCGATGAGTTCAGCAGCAAGTTGACGCTTCAAAGATTCCAAGTCGCGAGGGCCTGAAGTCCTTGGCGGCTTGTCCTTGCTTGCAGTAGAGGGAGGTGCTTGAGAAAGCCATTGTGAGCGGAGATTATGTGGGAGAGAAGAAGATGATAGTGATTCAGGGGGGATGGTGGCTGGTACTTCGGTTTCGGAGGATTGAGGTGCTGGTGACGGCCGGGAAGGGAGGCGGTAGATGCGAGCGCAGGGTGTGATTGTGCCTCGAGAGACAAGCGATATGCGGATGCCTAGAAGGGCGTTCGTGGGTACTGGAGGTGGTGTAGGAGAAATAACGGTTTGGGAGAAAACATCTTTGGAAATCTGGCGGAGTTGGTATAGGCGCGGCTCTTTTTGCTGCTTCAGTGCTTGTGTTGAGCCCATTGACTCGTCGTTGTCAACATCCATGGCGTCCTGGCCGTGACTCTCTTCACTTTCCGGTGCATCCGCAGTACCGAACAGCATCTCAAAATCACTAGCAAAGCCATCTCCAACCTCACCTTTCCTCCCTCCGCCCAGATCGAGAGATTCCCAGATTGTTCTCTTACTCTTTGGCCGCCTCTCCCAAGCCGCCTTCCTTTTACGCCGCTCTTCAAGCTCCCAATCAGCACCTGCCTTGGTCCCAGGGAAATCTCCCGGGAACCAAGGCTGGCCTCGTTCGAAGGCGACCTGACGAATCTCGTCCAGGCCTGCAAAGCGCGGGTTGCCCCCTGAAGAAAGGGGGTAATGCACTAAGCAGTACCAGATATGCTGTATACACTTCCAAGGGGCAATTAAGGTCCATGTACCTTGTGTTTGGGTACCAGTGCCCGTATGTGAGGTGAGGAGAACGATAGGGATGGGAGGGTCGGTTTGTATTGGTTTGAGAGGTGTCCCAGGGTTACTTTTGCTTTTCCGTCTATCGACTTGTTTCTGTGACGGAAGAAGAGACGCGCGATGGCGAATATCTCGGTCAAAAATGGTATATGGCTTTAAACCCTCCTCCGCTGGCCAGGCCGCAATCTTTTCGAGCAATCGTAATTGCGCATCGTTATCCTCAGGGGGCTCAATGCGCTTCGGAGGGTATTGAAAGCGAGGATCCTGCACTGAAAAACTCAGTACGGTACCTACAGGTAGGGTAGCCGCATTGGTAAGCCCTACCAGTCCTTTGAACATCTCTGCGTGTGTATTCTTGGTCTTGTCTCTCTGGGTATAGGGATGCAACACGGCCAAAAGGGATTCTGTTGAGCCCGGACCAGACAGATCGATACTGCCGATTTCAAATCGAAGGTCCTCAATGTAGAGTCGAGGGGTTTCCTGTTTTGTCAACGACAATAATTCGTTAAAGAGTTCAAGGAAGGCTGATGGGTGTATTCTTAAGAACACCTGTCTCTGTTCCTTCTTGGATTCCTGGTTTGGTTCCGCTGTGGGCGACTCAGGATTCCATAGGATAGTGCATGGTCCAATAACTTGTCGATCATGGTGATTTGGCTGTCCTCCATTCATGGCCCGACTCAAAACCCCGGTCCACGTCCTACTTCCAAGCCTCCATTTAGTTCCCTTGTTATTCCAACATGAATCTTGAACAACACCTATTCGTTTCAAAACGCGTTCGATTCCAGCGCGATTGCCAAACAAGCCAATTGTGCTCATGTAGCTCGTCTCCCAGATGATCGCTCCTCTGTCGCCTTGTGCTCGATGGGTTGGCCGATGAATCTTTTCATTCGGCGTCAACGGTATAGCGAACCGCCATAGAGGGTCCAATGGATCAGTCATTCTTGCCCTTTTCGCATGCCACGAGTGAGTCGGTAGCCAGGTTTTGTTCATTTGTCGCTTGCGGAACTTGGCCTTGGGTTTCGGGGGCTCGTTCAGTTCGTTTCGCCGAATCTTTGGTCTTGGTGCCCGTCCTACAACAGCCAATGACTTTTTCATGTCGATATCACCGTCCTTTTTGGCCTTCACCAGGCTAGCCTTGCGCTTCCTCATCGCTAAAATGCCTAACTTTCGCGCTGTCTCGGCCCGTATCCTCGCTCTTGTTGTCCTGGGCTTTCTCCGCCTCGCTTCCACTACTGGGGTGTTGTCGTCCTTCATCTCTTTGACTGCGCGCTTCCTCAGTCGACGAGGCACCCGCTTGGGGTTGTGGCTCGCCGTGCGACGGCGTAAGCCCCGGGGAACTTTCTGAAAGGCACGACTGCTACCGATGGCCTTGGACGTTGCCATACTTTGTTCCAGAGCGCGAATTTCGAATTCGTGAGCAGCCACGAAGGCCTGAAGATCGAGTGCACCATCTTTGAGTGCAGTCTCAGCAGGTAGTGCAGGAATACTGCGTGCTGCGTAGACCATTTGACGCCTCTGCACAAAGTTGTCGCCGCGACCATTTGCCGCTGGAGTATCGGCCTTTCGCTTTCTGCTATCTGTCCCAGATTGGGCTCCGGTAGACGATCCCGGAGCCATGGCGAAAGAAAGTCGATAACAAGGATGTCAAAGTTGTGAGCTTTGAGATTGGATCTGATATCAATTAACTTTGGCGCGCAGGGTTGGCGCAAAAATAAAGCTTTATCGATAAGCTATCTTGTTGCTGACGATGATGGATGGCTCTCCAGCCCACCCAGGCTCTTGACCAACAGCATCACGACACCTCAGTAAAAAGTACTTTTCGTTCTAGAACAATATTTAACTCCCTTCGCATCATTGTTGGCCAAGGCAATCGTTATTAAATATTTCAAATCTCGAACTGTAAGTTTTCATTGAAGAGAAGAAGATCGGACGCTAAATCAACTTGAGCCGAACACGATGCCGTATTATACCCTGGAAGTATTCAGGTTTATATTTCGCGAAAGCTCCGTACAAATTAGATAGCGAGCAGACTCTTGTAAAACACGAGTCTCTGGTCTTGGCTAGGTTCGTATCGCATCCTAGCCTAGCTATCTGGTTGACGACGGACGATCAATGGAGCTGGCTGTTGAGAGACAACAAGACGGTATCAAATATCACTAACCAGGTGAAGTATCTTGGAAAAGATGAAAACGCCTCTAATAAGGGTATCTATCTATAATATCCGTTGCGCCGTTCGCCATGTCCCTCCCCTTGGCGTTGATCTGGGAAGATCAACTTTTTATAACCAATTCATAACAAAGAAGCCTTTGTAACAGCAAATAAATGTTGAAAAATAAAAGCCTTGATGGCAGTATTTCATCTCGTCAACCAACAACACTGTAATGCCTTCTCACGGCTTCAGCCAGCTGTCCGGGAGGCTGGCACTTGGAGCACAGCTTATGGCCCCTGTAAACTGGTCAGTTATGCCCCGACTAGTGTGAGAGGAACAAAGCATACCAAAACTCTGGGGGGTCAACAACTTTAGGCGAGCATGGCCTCTGAGATCTTTCATAGTTGGGGCACCACTTTCGTACAATCCAGGCGTGATGTTGGCACCGGAACTCGACCTGAATAACCGATTAGCAGAGTTCAAGGCTCATATTGTGGGTACAGGAGCAACTCGTACATAAGAGTAATTACACATCGCAAATAGTCTAGTACGGACAAAGAAATGTTCAAAGGTCAACAACGATCATCCCCTTTTCTGCAGGAACGGCTTCCTTAATACATTCATTCCCCCGTTCCAGTGTCATAAACTATTGCGGAACTCTCGAAAGTGACCGATGAGAAATGACCGATGCTTGGAACATCACCAACAAAGTATCATACTTCAAGTATCACATTGCTTTTTTTCTCTCTCGAAAAAGCCATTTACTGGAAGCGATGGCACTTGCAGTCCCTGGCAGGGGATTGAGAGACAAATCGGGCAATATGCGCTTGGGGCTACAGAGTACAGAGCGAAAAGAGCATACATGGCAGGGAGTTTTCTCTTTTGTCATCTCTTTTCCCGTGGGGAGAGAGATCTCTCTCAATCTAAACCAGGAACCGTTATGGCTCAAGGATTCACACGTGGTTGGGGGAATTCGTAATCCCTGTTATAGCATGTGTGTTATCATGAGATAAACAGGCCAGGAATTCGTACTTGCAGAATCATCTGCTGTGTTGTAGATTCTTCAGTTCGAGCTAATGGCCTTTTGGTTTTTCGAATTCTCAAGCATTATCTCTTTTCTCAACCGTCTTCCATCATTGACCCTGGTCTATTCGTTTCAGGTAATTAGCCTCGCTTACAACTTCAGCTCAAGAACATGGGTTCCTGGTTGTTAAATCGTCACATTGAGCTAGTTGGTAGATTCAACGGAATTCGAGACATATGCAGAGAGGCAATTTCTATCACAGCAAAGAGCACTACCTTATTGTGTTCTGTCACGTCTGTGCTATGAAGCGGCAGTAAGAGCAGCTCAAGATATGCATTACGACACTCCAAGACATTGAGAACGATTTCCCGAAACTCGACTCAGGATTCCCTTTCTACATGAAACATGTGCATCGGTGGCTGTCCGTCAAGTCGGGTTCAAGCTTGCAGAAATGACCTGCATGTGAACGGATCTGATTTCTCCTCAAAATCAAGGGAGAGGAAACCCAGAAGCCCATAAGCCTCATGTGGCTGTGCAACTCCAAAAAACCATATCATCTGCGGCGTCATGACGACCACAGGGGCTACCATCTTTCCATGTGATTCGTACCAACTGCCAACCCAGAATTACATGTGACGGTATCTCCATCATACCTTTACATGTAATAAGTCGAACGATTTGCAATACTCTTATTGTCACGAACTACCTACTTATCATCCCATTTCTCTACTGTACCCTCCACACTTCACATACTGCAAACTACAGGCTAAGATTACAAACTACGGGTAGACGGCCCACCAGACAGCACGATAGGGGACCGCATTCTCGGGCCAGCCACTGGCGGCGTCCACTAGAATTGGAACCGTTTGTCAATTCAAGGCCGAAGCCTTCGCCAAAGTCAAAGCGTGAACAGCAGAAGAAGAATGGCCTCTTTAAGTAAGCCACAGCCCCAAGAAGATTAGAGTTTCACTGCATAGTTATATGACCAAAGATATCCCCGATCGAATTTTATGCTCTATATAGTCTTGATACTCCTTCCTACATACGAAAATCCTGACGAAAGACTGGGTGTTATCACAACCACGCTCAAGCGAGCTCCTTATCAACGCAACTGTTCATTCAGTCATCTACATCTTGGTCACGGCGGACTCTTGAACCAGAGAGTATCTCAAAACCTCTACTAACATGGGCTTTCTCAAACCTGAAGTCGGCAAGGCGCGAAAGGTTAGCATTTCCCTCCCGCCATCACTCACCGTTATACCAATTGACTTCTACAGCCAAAATTCGACCTCCATCTCAAGGTATTATTTTCCCATCTACAGCCAGTAATTTGGATAGAGGGCATCGACTCATGCTTGTTAGATATACGACCTCAACAACGTGCCACTTGTTTCCGGTCAATCATTTGTCAAATGGCACCTTTCCCATTCCATGACCGCGGAACACCGCGGCCGCACTCAGAAATGCCCAATCGCCAACCATAGAGTCGACTACAGCTTTGTCACTGCAGTTCCCGGCATTCGCATATCAATAGACCGCAACAATCACCTTGCCGAGTGTCCTATGGAATTCGAGGTTATTCAGGAGTTTGGTATAGCCGAAAAAGTCACACTCGGTGTCGTTCGCCTCAACCTCAGTGAGTATGTCGAAGAGAGCGAAGCCTTTGTCAAGGATGTTTCGTCGCCTGGTCGCATGCGTAGCGGCAGTTTTGGTGTCAACTCACATGGCACCGGGACATCACGACCACGTCGTGATTCCGATGTTGTTGAAGATGGCATTGTGAGAAGATATCTCATGCAAGAAAGTAAAGTCAACAGTACCTTGAAAATCAGCATTCTCATGGTTCAAGTCGACGGTGAACGCAGTTATGTAGCGCCGCCTCTCAAGACCGCCCCTGTGTTTGGTGGTATCGGCGGTATCATGGGCGAGGCGATAGAAGACGAGGCTGGACGTAAGTGAAACCACACATAACTCATGCATGCCACGGCTAACAGTTCGATCAGCCATAGCTGCTACCGTACCTAACTTATCAAAACCACGCGACGCTGCGGAGCTTCAGGACCTCTACCGGAGTGTCCTTACTGCTTCATGGTGCCGTCAACCCGAAGAGCATTCCGCAGAGGAAGTCATCGACGACATCTTTAATGGCGGCAACGGCTGGAAAACGAAGCCGCATAATGCCTCGCCCGTCACGGATGGGGATGATGACGACGACGACGATATTGGCCACCGTGGTACCGTTCGAACCCGTGACGTCCGTCGTATAACTCACAACCTCCTTCACCCTCATATTCACGGCCACAACCATCGATCACCGTCACGCCACCGGTCTAACAACGGTCCAAATGGCTCCTCACATAGGCGTACACCAAGTAATTCAAGCGATAAAAGCTTTTCTACCGTCACAGTCACACCGTCCAACCGACGCAAGGGTGTCCGCATCCACGAGCGCCATCTCGACCATGCGCGCAGTATGGCGAGTATGACGTCCACCATGACGCTCGACAGCGATCCCATGCGGGAAGCGAATTATAAAGGGGCTCGCGAGGTCAAGGAGAATGATATGCGGAACGATCTGGTTGCTTGGCGGCTACCGGGCGATCAGGTCATGTAAAGTATCATTTGAATGGCCAGGAGTTGGGGAAACACGGGTCGCTTGCTGTCTTCGAACAATCGCATACGAGCCAATCAACACAAATAATTAATCAAATACATTGTCTTCTATCTTTGGAAAGTTTCATTTAATTCATCCCGACGACCCTCTATAGTGTCTTCTAGAATCTACCAATAAACCCATGCTTTTGGATATCCATCCACCTTAAATGCCTACTCATAAAAATCATTGCGGCTTCTGAATCAAGTCTTTGCTTTTGAGTCTATTAATTCCAGACTCTTAAATGCTTCCTCGCACACCACCCTTGCCACCGACTTCACGGGTTGTAACGGTGACACCCAGGTCGGCAAGAACGTTAATCGTGACCTCGACCTTGCCACCAGCCTTGACGCCCTTAACAGCGGCTTCAGCAAGTGTGTTTCCAATCTTCCAGATCTTCTCACGAGTCTCCTCATCCTCCTCATCGGAATCGTCAAAGTCAGAGTCAGAGTCATCCTTCGCCTCTTCCTTCGCCTTGGGCTCAGGCTTGGTCACCTTGATGTGAGTGTTACCCTCAGCAATCTTGATTAGCACATCACCACCATCCTTGGGAGCAGGGATGTGAACGGTGCGTCGAGCGGGAACGGCGGTCTCGGGGGCGACGATAGGAGTGAAGACATCTTCGCCGTCAGCGCCAACAGTGATAACACCAATGGCGTTGGAGATGTGCTTGACGGTGGTGACAGCAAGGTGGGTAGACTGCTCAATGTCAGAGGCCTCATACTCCTGGATGAGAGAGGCCTGGAGGGCAGCACCGCGAGCGAGGAGCTCAGAGGGGTTGATAGCAGAGACGCTGGTGGCGGGAGCCTGGATCTCGGTAGTCTCAGGGAAGATAGTGCGAAGGTTGTTGGCAATGCGAGGGGTGTGAGAAGTACCACCAGACAGGATAACCTCGTCAATATCGAGCACGTCAAGACCAGCCTTCTTGACAACACTCTCGATAAGTCGGTTGAAGCCCTCAAAGACCTTGCGGGCAACCATCTCGTATCTTGTTCTGTTGATAGTAACAGAGAAGTCGAAGCCTTCAGCCAAGCTCTCAACACTGAATTGAGCGTTGGCACCCAGGCTCAGAGCTCGCTTGGTCGCCTCAGACTCGAGTCGGAGCTTGGCGAGACTGCGGGCGTTGTTTCGGGGGTCTATGTTGTGCTTCTTCTGGAACTCCTTGGCGAAGTGCTCCATGAGGGCGTTATCCAGGTGAACACCAGCGAATTCGTAGTCGTGAGCAGTGGCAAGGATAGTGTATAGGCCACCTCGCGAAGCGATAACAGCAACATCAGATCGGGTGCCGCCAAGGTCAGCGACAACAACGATCTTGTCCTCGATCTTGGCCTCAGGACGGGCATCGTAAGCCAGAACGGCGGCAACCGGGTCGGAGATGAGCTGGAGGATCTCGAGACCAGCCTCGTTGGCGGACTTGATCAGGGCCTCTCGCTGCTTCTCAGAAAAGTTTGTGGGGACAGTGACAACGGCAGAGGTGACCTTCTTGCCAAGGTAGTCGGAAGCGGAACCGACAAGTCGTCGCAGGTATCGGGTAGTAACCTCAGAGACGGGGATGCTGGAAGCATCCTCCTCGGCCTTATCTTTCACAGTGAAAGCAACGGAACCAGAAACGTCCTGAGGATGAGCGGAGGCGTGAGAGTGGGTAGGGTCGATAGACTTGAACCTGAGAGGTCCTAGTTAGTACATTGGTCAAAGAGGTCAATGCGAGGTGGAAATGCAGCTGCATACTCTTGTCCGAGGAAGTCCCGGAAGTTGGCGATGGTGTTGTCGGGGTTTCGAACAAGGAAAGCCTTAGCTTGACCACCATAGTACTCGTCGCCGTCAATGTATGAGAGAACGGTAGGAATTTGTCGATCTATCAAATAAACTTATTAGCAAACTACGCCATAGAAAGTGCAGAGGACCTCTTTCTCAGAAAGCCTCTTCTCCTTCTTGTTGGAAGACATACCTCCATCCTCGTTGGCAATAACCTCGGCCTTGTCGTCAACAGTGTAGGCAATAGAACTGTTGGAGTTGCCAAAGGTGATGCCAATGGCAACTCGATCACCAGGCTCGGGGCCCTTAGCGCCAGCGTTATCACTCATAGGGTCGGTCGGAAGAGGAATTCGTGAATTGGGGTATAGAAAGGAGGTTGATCAAAACTCGTCGTCCTTGTTGAGTTAAGAAAAAGAAGGTTGTGATGAGTGTCGAGTTTTGGAAGGCGACTTGGTGATGGATGGTAGTGGGGGTTCTTTCTTTTCCCGCAGAGACTGGGAAAAAAAAACTGCCCGCTAATCTTTAATTGCCCACATTTTTCTAAGCGGCTAGTGGGGAGCAGAAATGTTGACCCGACCTGTTTTGGGAAGCAAAAATAAATAGTTCAAGATGCTTGGTCTACAATGCATAGACTGACCAGCTGATTTCGCCTCCTACGCCCCTAGCGGTCAATTTTTCGAATACCCCGATCAACGACAGCCGATACGTATTTCATCTTATCGTTATCAGTGCCCCACTACGCCGCTTCTACTCAATGTTTTTGACGACAAGGCTGTGAATGAAGCTTGTCGCATTACATTTCAAGCTTGTAAGATTCTCATTCACTACAGATACTTCAACAACAAAAATATCACAGAATGTCATCCGATACTGTATTTGTATTACCGGGCGATAGCATTGACCCATCTCTCATTCCCTCGCATCCAAAGAAACCTCTTCGTCTCGGCCCTGGTCTGCGACATGTCCCTTCTAACGATATCATTCCCACACTCGCTGGTCAGCTCGTAACCGATCGGCAAAAGAATGCGATTCGGGTAGAGAATGCTCGAGGGAGGGTGCGCACCCAATCTCCTTGATCAATTACATTTCGCTAATATACGGCAGTACACTCCACGTGTCGGTGAACTCGTCATCGGAACGATTCAGCGCAGCGCTGCAGACTTCTTCTTCGTTACTCTTTCCGACTATACCGCACCCGCACAACTCCCACAGCTCTCCTTCGAGGGTGCTACAAAGAAGACTCGCCCTCAGCTCGCTGCGGGTGCACTCGTGTACGCACGTGTCGCTCTCGCCAATCGCCACATGGACCCAGAGATAGAATGTGTGTCTGCATCAACAGGAAAGTCTGAAGGTCTGGGCCCTTTAACAGGCGGTATGCTATACAACGTGTCACTTGGGATGGCCCGGCGTCTCATGATGCCCAAGAGCGTGCAAGAAGGCCGTATTGTGGTGTTAGAAGAGCTTGGCAATGCGGGTCTTCAGTTTGAGACCGCAACAGGACGCAATGGCAAGTTCTGGGTCGACAGCGAAAGCGTGAAGGCAGTTATTGCTGTAGGAAGGGCGGTACAAGAGACGGATGAGAAAAATCTAGATGCTGAGGAACAGAAGAAGCTGGTGAGGAAAATCATCAAAGAGCTAAGCTAATGAGGCTGCATTGATGAAGAATACGGTGCTCCTTGGCACTCTTTTCATTGAAATAGGTCAGGTATACAATGCCGTACTTAATAGATACCCGAGAACGAGCACGTCTGGCTCGTCCTCTGTCAGACGAATTCGTCTTTCCCACAACCAAACGCCGATAGCCCTGCATGTCTACTGACGTTGCTTTTTGTGATGAACCCTAAACTTCTAGTACCCGAATGTGCCAACACGAAAAGAATGTTAAAACCGGCTCGCTATTAAGAAATGAGAAACGCTGAGTGATGATCAGATGGGGCTGGCCGCATATCACAAGGGCGCAAAACGAACACTTCAGCCTTCGCCTCTTACACGTATCTTCATGTGCCTCCCATATCTTGATCAACTTCCACGGGGTCTGGAAGGTATCTTTGATCCATGTTGTGGATTTTCGTCATATGTCGCTTCCAGTTATCCTTGCGGGGGAATCCCTTCCCACCCTGTCTTGAATAATCGCAGCCTGGAACTGCACAGTGAAACTTCTTCTTCCTCTCATGTCGATCATTGACATGACGCTGAAGATGAGTTTTGGTTCCAAAACCTTTGCCACAGTTCGGGTAAGGACATTTGTGGTCTTTTGTATGGTAGCGCTGGTGGTGTCTGTAGGCAGTCAGTATGGCGCAATTGACACTGGCGAATGTTGGCTTACTTGAGCTTGTGTGCCTGGTCAAAGACCTGGTGACAGCCAGGCTCGTCACACGCGTACACGCCATTCTTGGGCGACAGATTGCTGGCACCGGTACCGGGTGATACGCTCGGACGGTGGTAGGAGGATGCACCAGAATGAGGAGAGGGTGTATCAAGCTGAGTTGCAGGAGTGTTTAGTGATGAAGGGTTAGTGGATGCAGGTCCGGGCTGAGGAGTTGATGCATCAGAGGGGTAGCTCTGATGTCGGACGTTGCTGTCAGGCAAAGGACTCAAGTGGTCATTCGACGGAATATCAGACATGGAGATATCCTGGCTCTCGTCGGGCTCTTCCTTCTTCAATGCAGTTTCGCTCTGTGTGGGCGTAGGTGACTGGATGACGGGCAGAAGTTGAGGCTGAGGTTGGGGAGTATTAGGAGCAAGCGCCAATGGTGAGGGTGAATCGACAGGCCCCTCGTTTCCCCCAGGCCCCATTGATGGATGCATTTGTTGTGGTGAGGATTGCGCTACATATAGTTGATAGTTTGTTCTGTGCCATAATTCGCTTTCCGTTGAAGCCGGCATCATATCCATCGGGTTCACAGTACCGGGAGCAGGGTGGCTAGGAGGGGACTGAGATGCGTTGAAGTTGAACGTGGTTGGTGAATAATTTGGAGAACTTGACACGGCGTCTTTGGGAAGGGTAGATGGCAAGGTGATAGGCGAACCCAGGGCCTGTGCAGGTTGAGGTACTGGTAATAAGTCGGCAGCTGGCGCAGTGATGTCTGTGGGAGATTCAGTCGGGTCTCCAGCTGTGGTGATCCGCTGAAGAGGCACGTCCTGCGCGGTGTAAGGAGCAGCTCTTGTGGTTTCAGGACCTTCAGCAAGTGACAACGACGTTGGTGAACTGAAGGATTGGTCACGCGTACTCTTTCGACTGAACATCTGCTTCAAGTTATGTTTCAATGAACTTCCACGCGACCACGAGCGTTGGGGCTCAGGGCGAGGTTCCTCAGCTGTGAACATGCCGAAGGCCTCCGAAGGCACGGCTGGACTGTAGTAGTCTGCACTGGTTCCATTGAGAGTTCCATCGTGTGCATCGCCAATGGATTGGGGCATGTATTCTTCATGATATGTTTCATCGATACCAAATGGCGCCGAACGTGGTATCGAGTTGTCGAAACCCGGCTGAGCGTCGTTAAAGCTTTGTGCAGGTAAGTTGGTATCAAGTCCATGGCCAGTATTAGGTTGATTTAATGGTTGTGTTTGTCCGTTGGGCTGTATCAGAGCATCATGGGGAGCCCAATCTAAATCCTTAACAGATCCGTCCACACCTCCACGCGTGTTCTCTCCAGAGGGTTTGAATGAGTCCTGGGAAGATAAGCGTCGCTGGTGATCGACGGTGGGCGAAGATCCAGCTGTAGGAGCCTCGCCCGTCTCAGGGTCGTTCGCGTCGCCTGGCCCATAAGAATGGTCTTGCCTTCGGCGTCTAATTCGACGGATAATGAAGGGATAGGAACAGAGCGCTACAAGTGCAAGGCCGACGATAACACCAACAACAACGCCAGCGATCCCCCCATCACTCAGTTGCCTCCTGGATACTACTCCTCTTGTTTCGAGACGGCCTGTCACATGGCTCTTCCTCGCACTTGGATGTCGCAATATATCCATCGAATTGGACCCCGCCGGGCTTGAAGACTTGCGTGGCGAGTAGGAAAGTAGCCAGCAGCAGCTGGCGAGAGCTGATGGAAACTAGAATTTGGAGCGGCAATTCGAGCGTTGATTATTTTTCTGTCGTATTCTGATGGTTTGGTTATTGGGCGAGGCGGCTGGTATTGTACTGGAGACCCGAGTCTTGGGAGGCCGCCGTCGCAGTCGCGCGAGACACGGCAGGAACCGATCTGGAGTCAGTCAAAGGCTCGTGCGTTATCCAAGGGTCCAGTGGGAGAATCGAAGATGGAGCGATTATCAAGGGATGATCACTTTAGCTTCTGTTAATGACATCGTGAGCAAAGGAAAAGAGAATGAGAACTACTATGCACGGGTGAGATGCAACGGCATGGCACGACCAAGAAATCCGGGGGTGGTCGTCAGCACAGCGCACCTACCTAAAGCACCCTCTGACAATCACTTTTTGTCGCGCCTTTCAGGGCCACCTCCAGAGCCTTCAACTTCCCATAACAAGAGTAGCTCACACAAGCGAGATTTGATTGGTTCAGGGAGTGACCTAGGTCCCCGCGTACCGTCCGAAGCTCCGCAGTCTAAGCCACACTCATCTCGACTTAGTGTCATTCACCCCTGATGTCCTTCGTTGGAGACGATGGTCCCTGAACTAGTTAGAGGCCCCATTTATGTAGATGACAATTTGCAGGCAAGCGCTATAAAAAGAACCTGTTTTAAAGATCAAGTGAACCAGGACACTAGGTGCGGATAAGGAGCAGAGTACTCTGTATCTACATAGGAATACTGTGCTGTGCTGCAGTTGCAGCTTAAGCCGCATGTACCATGTATAGGTACCTACCTAGGTAGGTACAGAGTAGGAGGTACTCAAATACCTCTCACTCAAGAGTTACCTTTATTGATTGTACGCTTCTAGTGAAACATTGAATATCGCTACAATTGACCTCTGTTTAAGTTGCAGACTGCCTTAGTAGTGGGTACGGAGTAGTACTTATATAGGTATGTACACATCGTAGGCCAGACTCTTGTCGCCAGCATTACATGCCAAACCCAGGATGGGACCATGATAGATGACTTCCACTCCATCAACAGCGAATAGATCTTAGGCGAGCAATGACTGGCACGAACTATACCCTTCAGGTGCAGCGACCAACATACAGCGGTCTGTACACAATCTTTGAGAAACGTGGTTACTTCCTCCATCACAAATGGAACATTAACTACCTAGCCATCGATCTATCAGCTCCCGCACGCAGCCTTGACATCTTCAGACAGCCCGTTCTTAGATATTCATCATCCCATGGCCACTAAGTTACAATTTCCATGTACTGACTCGATCATAACGTCATTCGGTCTTTATTCTGCACATGAGCGTAATTTTATTTTCTAGAGTCTCAAAGTCTATTGTCATTTGACGATTCCAATGTAGCAGGCCCTGTATCCATATTCAAGGCTACTCTGCAAGGCTCCCACAGCTTGCCAAGCTACCTTTCCTGCTGGCATTCGTTGATCACATGTGGCTTGGTGGCTTCCAAGACACTAGATTGCGGGACTAGTATCTTGTTTTAACTTCATGTCATGAAGAATTGGGCAACTTTTCTGTCGTTTGTATATTGCATAACTGAGTGTCATACGGCGAAATTAAAACATGAACACCTCCACACCCGATGCCTTCGGGAATTCCTGACTACCTGGAATCGAAAACAACACCCAATCCGAAATACCAACCAAACTAGCTCAAGTGCATGGTTCTACAATCAAAGCAACTGCCATCTCCATTCTGGAGTAGTCGATATCCATCAACACATCGTTCCTTTCTCACTCAGAGCTACAACACAAACAGACGGTCATCCTGTACTGCGTCGTTCCATACTTTCGAAGTGTAATCAGTTGGAACCCGCATCCCAGCGCGAAGGCGGAAAGTCATTTCGGGATGCATTAGTATGACTTCGGCCTGTCGTGCCCGAGTAATGGCCACATTCATTCTCTGTGGCTCATCCATAAACCCGGGTCGGGTTGTTCGGACCATGTCGAGAAAAACCACATCTGCCTGGTTCCCCTGCGCCCTGTCCACAGTCAAAACTTCGACCCTGTCCTGCCATTCGACGGGCCACTGCTTGACCGAGCAAGTGTACTGACGCATCGCAACGCTGTATGGAGTCTGTATCATTATCCTCCCCGGCTGTTCAGCGTCTGTGACACATCTGAAATCTGGGTCTTGGAGTAGTTCTTGAACCTGTCCCACGACCCATTGGTGGTTCACGGGATTCCAAAAGCTGCGACATTGCATCTCTTCTTTGCTTTTCGAGAGAGCAACAACAGCTCGGTTCTCTTTCAGCTTTCTTCCACCACCAAGTCTTTCGAGGTAGGTACGCAAATAGCCAACTGTTTCCGGGAACTGCTTTGTTGCTGAATACCCAGAGATCATCCGTCCGTGATAAAAGAGCATGGATGGCAACTTTTGCAAGTTGCCGTATGCCCGCTTGTTGATTAAAAGCGAGCTGTTGATCGCTCCAACCTTTGCCGCTCTGGCCATCAGACTGAGTCGCATTTGCTCTGCATACGGGTTGTACTCGAGGCCTTGTTTAGCGGTATCCCGCAAATCGCCGCTTTTGACAAAGGGACGGGTCTGGTTAACATCCCCGGTAAATATCCAGGCAAGAGGCTCGAAATAAGCAACAGGTATCAGGGTGGTGAGCTCGCGTGCATGCGGAGCTTCGTCAATAAAGATGATTTCTGGCTTGAAATATTTCGAGAATCCACCGTATGCTGCTACGGGTGTTGTTGCGATGAAATCGGTCTGTCGCAAAACTGCTGTATACAATTTTGTGACTTGGCCCCTTAGGGTCTTCCAGTTATCATTGCCCAATGCCTCTCCAGTGTCCATTCGGGTCAGGACTCGTTTTAGAGCCAAGAAGCCGTCGTTCTTGTGCTTTTCGTAGTACTCCCACGCCGCTTCGTCCAGGGTCGGCGCCTTGTTGGGATTGCGTCCTACGTGAATGCTTTTGTTGATACTCATCGTAGCAAGAAACTTTTTAGTAAAGTCCGCACCGTGTCCGTCATCGTCTTCAGAGGTGCTAGCATTCAACTTCGAGCTGTTTCTGATCTCATATGGCCAACCATGCATTCGAACAACCCTCAGTTTCAGTCCAGCTTCTTTGCAGAGGGTGTAGTAGCGATCAGCTGCATCATCGACCGTTTTATTGAGATCAACCAAGAAAAGGATCGGACTTCTCCTTTTAGCTCCAGGGCGTCGCTTTGATTGAAGAAGGGCAGAAACAACCATGTTCCATTCCGTCTTGCCTGCACCAGGGCACCCGTTGACAAAGTAAAGGCCGTTTGGGATTTTCTTCAATCCCATAAAGGCGGCACGGTGATCATTGTTGAAGGAACGAAACTTTCGGAGGATCGTGTACCTGATCCTGTGCTCGAAAGCGTCAGGATTCTTCAGATGGGGGAATAGACTATGGAGATCCAAATAGGTCTTGTCGCAGCCTTTCAGATCAAGGATCATTTCGAAAGCTGCCTTGGACTTTTGTCCAACCTGGCGACTTTCCAGTTGGCACCCCTGTGTAAGCCGGCGTAGTGCTGAAAGCTCGGCCTCGAACGTATTCGAAAAGGTATCCCACGTGATAGTTATTGTCTGATGTTTCGACTCGTCTAGGGAGAGATTTTCGAAATCGTCGAGAGAAGAAGCAGTTTGCATTGATGACATCAGATCAAGGCTCACTTGTTCTCCGTCCTCATTCTTCCACGATCTGCACACGTCGACCTTGAAGGCCGCACACTTTGCAACTCCCTTGCTAACGAGGTGGTTTGCATCTTCGTATGGGTTACCGATGCGGGTGGCAGGTAGATTAACCAGAGAGTACGTTCCATCTGGTAACTGGATTCTGCTCTCGAAATCGACGTGGAAGTTGTCATCAAGGCTCGGAAATACGATGACTTCTGATGGCTGCGGAATCACCACGAGAACCAGCCACGAGGTGTGGAAGGAGGTAGCGAGTCCGGGAATAGGAGCAACAGGCCAGGCCTTGAATGGTGTTCGTCGCTCGTTGAATCGTACCAAGATATCCAACTCATTTTTCTGTTCTATGAGTGTCCCCTGCTCATGGCGGTACACATAAGTCGACTCTGATAGAACGCAGAGTGGTGGGAGCGGCTATTTGGAATTAGAAAGGCACTGAACGCAACGCCATCGGGAGTTATTTGCACTCACCTTGTCGGCCACAATCTTGCCGGGCGCTATTGCCGCGGGCATCATGAAATACCTGTGCGACTGTGCGAACACCAATCGTGTTTTCAGTATGTGACGAGTGAGTACAGGAGGCTGTGGCAGATGGGCCTCACAGGGCTTGAGCGGGCCAGAATTGATCGCAGAAAAGAGGTGCAATATTGACAAATATTGAGCAAAAAGAACAGCTCTGAAAGGTTTTTTCAAGAAGATAGCTCTGACTGTCACTCGCGCAAAGCACCATGCCAGTCTCCAGCAAAGGGTTGGGTGAGGAATCTCTAAAATGCTGCAGAGTGATGAGCCAAGGAGACAAACTAGTAGAAAGAAATTGAGAGGGCAGAAATGTGCGGGCAGGTGACAACTTAGGCAGCAGCCGTGCTGTGAGGAGGTGAGGAGGTGAGGAGTGAGGAGTGTTTGCGCCTGCCGTTTGTTGCTGCCAGTCGTCAGTTGCTGCCGGCCGTCAACGCTGCTGCCCCTGTTAGCGGTCTTTGCTGCTAATTGATTGACAGCTACAGGAGCCAATTCTTTGTGAGTATATTGAAAGAGAAGGGAGGAAGGCGGAAGAGAGTGCGGCGTACGAAATTTAAGGAGAGTGCCGCGTTGAGTCGGCAGTGATTCACTACCTACCTACCTACCTTAGTACCTACCCACCTACTACCTATCAAAGAGTCACCTACAAATAAATGGGCGCTCTATACTAACCATGCAAACTTAGTAAATGCTCGTGTGCACATTCTATGCGAATATTACACAGTCTTTGCATCGTCAAATTCGTGGCTGAGGAGCCGAGGAATAGCGATCATATAATACATAAACTAGATCCGTCCTACTTCAATGCAGAGGAGTGCGTTCACTCGTCACAAGAGTATGCATGGACGGCGTATTGATTGATGTTATTGGCCTAATTACCTACCTAGGTAAACAGGTCGTCATATTCCAGTTATTCCCATCCATATCAATAAAGAACTTGCCAATACAATCAGCATTACTTCATAACAACTACAAATCTGTATAGCCGACTCCCTACATCCAACTCAACAGCAGCAACCTATGGCTTGCTACAGTACTTGGCTCTTAATTGGCCATCTCATAGACCACTCGTCTCTGAATGAAGTCGTCTCTGCGTCTTCACAGGTACTCCGTCTCTCAATCATCCAGCGGCCATCCTGCCACTTCAATATATGTATCCTGGTCATCATGTCAAGTCAATCACCATCGTCTCAGATACACAGTGGTCATAGTTGCTTCTCTCCTCAATGTCTACCTCCATCATCTCTGGGGAGCGGCGTGACTCGTCCTCGGAGTCCTCTTCTATGGCAATGATGTTTCGATCATGACAGGGCATCATGCCGTCTTCTTTCAGGAGCCACTGTTCTATGTGCTTGTATAGCACACGGACAGTGACTGGCGGAAAGGCGTTGCCAATCTGTCGTTTGATGGATGTGATATTCCCTAAGAACAAGTGCCACCTTGGGAATCCTTGAAGGCTTGCAAACTCTCGCAGAGTCAGCTTTCTGGACCCATCCGGATAGTAAACGTCACCTCCTCTAGTGGTGATTGTTCCTGCAAGGCGTTCGGAATTATATGGGGCGCGTGGAGGGTTAAATTGTTGGACCCTATCAGGATCATGAAGATCGTCTCCAAGTCGAACTCCCCTAAGAGCTTTGCCGATGGTGTTGTATGGCAACAAGCCAGATCCTTCCCCATGCGTCGGCATTGGGAGTGGTGGCAGTCTTTCCCCAGGCGCAGAAGCAATTATGATCAGTCTCTTCCGATCTTGCGCTGCGCCCCAGGTACAGAGCTTGACCACTTTCCAGCGGAATGAGTAGTTCCACTGCGTGAAGTCATGAAGGAGGCCGTTGAAATAATCTCCATGACGGTCATGGGTGAGACCAAACGTCTGCTCCACGGTAACAATGCGCGGCCGCAGCTTCTGCAGCAGTTCATTGCATCCAAAGAGCGCGGCAATGTTGTCGTCGTCATGTATAGACGCATGAGTGTGTGCAGGAGAAAAAAATTGGCATGGTGGAGAAAAGTGCAGAACATCTACTCTCTTATGGTCAACGTTAGGCTGCGAAATAAACTCATCAAGGGGCATTCGGAATAGTTCAGTATCAGGGAAGTTGGTCTCATAGGTATTCCATACTTCCGGGGCCTTGTCAATAGCATACTGGATCTTAAATCCTGCCATGAGGGCGCCTCGCGATACCCCTCCTGCGCCGGAGCATGAGTCGAACATTGTGTATCTTTGTCCGTCGAGTCGAGTCTGGGTATCTTCAGTGTCGGACTCGAGATCGATGGGATGGCCCATGTTTGAAGGGATCCAAGACCCTCCTTTATTCGTTTTGCCTCGCCATCGCTTTCGTAGCACTTCGTCGGAAACCTTGAACTGTGTGTCTGCTTCACTCGAGTGTATGCGGATGAATGCCTCTTCGACCTGCCTCTTGCGGCACCCTTGTCCGACAAAGCAAACCTCCAGCTTCTAGCGGCAGATTAGATGTGTGTAGTAATTGTTTGGGCGGTCTATTTCTTCTGGGTAATGAGGGTTGAATTCGGGAAATTCGGCGTTTGTGGTAATAAGATGGTGCGATTGGAGAATATCGGAGAGGTTGATATCCACGAATTCCTCATGTTTTGCTTCATCTTGGTAAATGAGCATACAAACTTCATTCGACATCATGTTGTAGGGTTTCGAGTATCCCTCACTAGCCTTGATAAAGGGAATGCCGCGGATTTTGATCGTGTTTGTAGATAGGCATCGGATCACTGCCTTGACTAGAACAAACTTGACATGGTATTTACCGAAAAGAAATTTTCTGACCCGGATGAATGACTCTTTTTGTACTGTGGCACTGAGCAGTTGTATTTTCTCCAGATGAAGCTCGCCTTGACGAGAGAGTGGTAGGCCTGTGAGATCTGCAGTGAGATCGATGATCTCCTCGTAATCAACGGCTTCGGCAGTCTCAACGCCATCGAGCGTACATGAAGATAAACGCCTCCTGTGTTCTGGAAACCCTGTGGGTCTTTCGGTCAAAAATATCACCTCCTCCATTACTTCTCGCTGCTCGAGGTCAATATGTGTAACCACCATGTTGTGCGAGGTAGGCTAACCCAGAGTAGAGCAAAGAATGTCTGTGTTATTGTGTGAGCCTCATGTGATTGCATCTAGAGAAAGAAATTGCAGTTTCGTACCTTCAGTGAGCGATATTTAGAGCAGCAAATTTCTGGCGAGGCCTAAAAAGAAATTATGTTGGTGTAGAGGGAAGGTGGTGAAGTGAGGTCGGAAAAGAAGTTGAGAGAGGTAAACTCTACGTGCATGCAGGTATACAAAAACCTCCCCCACACCAAGGGCAATTTATTCTTGATAACTCTAACTACATGGCTCGTGCGGTATGAGATATGGACTATTCTTATTTAGATTGCTTTAATCTGTCATAGGACTGTAAATCAAACACTGCGGTTTAAAGGTGAGATTTATATTACAATAATTACGATGTAGTAGCATGCAAACACCTTCCATATTTAAGTGCGAACAACGGAAGAGCTCCACGGGTACTTTGATACTCTCCATACGAGGGCTAATAAGCAGCCTTTTGGTCCCAAGACGGATTCTCCTTCTTGCGGTCCTCAATACACCAGTTCACTTCCAATATTACAGCTAAGTGCTGCAGACAGTGGTTTAATCCATGCCCGTAGATGTGAACGTCTGTAGCACTCGCTGGCACTGCAAACCAGGTCCTGCGTTGTAAAGCCCCACTGTAAGTGTGCGATATGCGACAACTTTTAAATTCAAGGATTATTGAATGCTTGTTATGCCAATGTTACGGCATGCCTTTGTGTAGCAGATATCATCTACCCAAAGCCGTGATGAGAGCTCTGACATGACGGGTGAAAGTCTACAATCAACGTCACCATCCTGCTAGCGTGTTTGCTTCAGATTTTGTCAACATTCCCTTCTTCTTTTTTCTTTTTTTTTTTTTGCTCGGGAGGTTTTTCCTGTTAATTCACGGTAAAAACTATTGCACAGTACTCCGCGCGTGGCGTTTTCCGATCATCTATTTGCTGAATGTATAAATGAATAGGCTTTAGACAGTTGGGCAACATTTCATCCCGATGGTGAACTCCTAGGTCAGTCAGTCATCTAGCCTAGATACCTCAGTTAGTTACAACTTTGGACTGAAGGTGGTTCAATTGAATTCCGTATTCTATCGCCACTACAAGTAGGACAAATATAATAGTGTTAAGATATCTCAACATGGATCAAGACAGGGCTCTAGTAAATGTACCAGAAATAAGCAACGGTTTTTTTAGTTATTATGTGATTCTAACACTTGATGAGACCTGGTACAGGGTAGAATGGCTTACACGGATTGGTAGTCTAACACGAGCGATCTACATCTAGGTACCTAATAAGGTTAGTCAGGGCAACGTCAAGCAGTGGCGTACTAATGGAGTGGCAGAGTGGATAGCATCGGCGATCCTTGTTTCGACTGTTGAGGTCATTGATGCGATCAACCATGATTGCAAAAGCAACTACAAAGGTGTTGAAATTGCACTATATGGCAGAACGAGCGACCTTATATTATTGATTATAAGGAATTCGCTTGATTCTTGGTGATGATAAGAGGCCTGCCATATACCGCCAGGCTTTTTGTACTACCGAACACCCTTTACAGTCAGTATACACCACACCAAGCCTATTATCATTTTAATATCTATATCCATTCAGCAAAATCAATCATGGCTGCACGGACGCTGCGTAAGCGTGGGGCCGAAAGCCAAAATGAGACCTCAGCGAAGAAGCAGAAGAATGCCAAAACCGAGATTAAGGACGAGTCCCCAGAAGAACTTCCACACAACCTCGGACCTATTCGTGCTACTAATAAGAATGTCCGGAAAATACCTACTCCCCCAATAGACTCACCGGAGTCAGTCAAGGGCATAAAGGTAGAAGATGCTTCATCCGAAGTTCTGAATCCGCTTTCGCCACAGGGGACAAAGTCTGTAACCCGGCGGTCATTGCGACCGCGGCGTACAGCCGCCAAATCCTCGTACTTTGAGTCGGACGAGGAGTCAAGCATGAAACCACAGGCCAAGAAGTCGAGCAAATCTTCTTCTATTAAGCAGGAAGTCAAAGATGAGGATGAAGACGCCAATGTGGCGATGGAAATCCCAGTCCGCAAAACGGTCAAGAAGACCAAGGAAAACCCATATGGGCTTACTCCCGGTATTACACCTTTTCCTGAGTGGGAAGCTCCATCGGAAGAAGACTGTGAAGAAGTCTATCGTCGACTGGCCAAGATCCACGGAGAGGCAAAGGCTCCCGAGAAGATACCAGCACCCTCTCTTGAAGTTTCAGGCTGCGGAGAAGTTCCAGCTGTCCTAGACGCTTTGATTAGAACCCGCCTAAGCGCAAATACGTCCAACCGCAATTCTAGCGCAGCGTTTCGTGGGCTGGTGAGCACATTTGGAACTGTCGACAAAGGTATTGGAAAGGGCAGTGTGGACTGGAACAAGGTCAGAATTGCTCCTCTTCCTGCCATTGTTGAGTCTATCAAAACCGGCGGTCTAGCTCAGGTCAAAGGCAAAGATATCAAAGCAATCTTGGAGCTGGTATATGAAGAGAATACAGAGCGACGAGAGGCTTTCTTGGAAGAGAAGAGCGGAGGTAAAGCATCGGGAATCACTGGGGCAGATGGGAAGACACAGGGTCAAAAAGACCTGGAGATCTTGAAGACAGACCAAGAGATTCTTTCCTTGGACCATATACACGGGATGGCTCCGGAGAAAGCTATGCAGACCCTCACCAAGTTCCCCGGCATTGGTGTCAAGACAGCATCCTGCGTTATCCTCTTCTGTCTGCAACAACCCAGCTTCGCAGTTGATACCCATGTGCACCGCATCAGCGGATGGCTGAAATGGATACCACCGAAAGCCACTCGAGATCAAACGTTCAGCCACTTGGAAGTTCGCATACCTGACCACTTGAAATATGGGCTGCACAAGCTGTTTGTTCAACATGGGCGAAGCTGCATTCGCTGTAGAGCAAACACAAGTGAGGGAAGTGAGGAATGGAATAAATCGGAGTGTCCACTTGATGAGCTCATGGAAAGAACAGGCAAACGGCAATATGGAGGTAAAGGAGGATCAAAGAAGCAGTCGAAGGTAAAGGACAGTGATTAACTGCATGACGCAGATGATAAGATAAGGTCTTGGGCCTATGTATAAAGAGCCTGTGTTACGTCCTTTTCGCTTTTTCTTTACAACCTTCTCCATACACTTTATACAAAAACTTCTTGGTGTAGTTGGTTTTCTAAATGTGCCCATAGCACGAGCACAAAGACGTGAGAGAACAAGACGAGAGAAGGGATTCAACCTAGGTAGTTACATGCAAACTCAAACAGCCCAGAAACAGGCACCCATTAGTACCTAAGTGGCTGCTCAGCGACCAAGACACCCCACATCATTCATTAAACACCCCCTGCAGAAACGCGGCAAACCAAGCGCGTCGAAGCTTGGAAACTAGGACCAAGGTTGCTCGCCTCCATTTGCGCTCAACTCAAAGCTTCGACTATCCTACTGTTTTTCAGTCCCCTGCATTTTCTTTCATCACCTATCGCAGCCTCATCATTTGCCGGCCAACCAGGACAAAGGTATTGGCAGGGAGGGCATTACAATTCATGTTCAATTACATTGACTCATTTCTCTCCAGTTCATCACTCCTTTGTTTCTCAACGCCATCGGCTAGTGACCCTCCAACGGGTTGTTTGATTTCAAAATTGGAAGTGCCCCTAGCAACAACGACCTTTCAATGCCGACATAGATTTTTATTCCCAACCATTCGACGACTACTCGCACTACCAATAAATCCACGGCACCGCCCGTAAACGAGAACCTAGAGTCGGCCCAAAAACCTTTGCTCGCATATCCGTCGCATCGCACCTGCGAAACCCATCACCCTACTGTTATCCCGTTCAAAACCCCGAGGCCTTGTTCCAGACACGATCCCGAGAGATGCGCAAATGCATCAATAAATTAGAAATTTCATAATGGATCTTCACGAAGAACTCACTCAGTGGTACGAGAAAATACAAGCCTTTGACAACGAATGCCATCTGCTGTGCCCTCGTATCAACGACGAAGACAACGAAAATTACAGGATCCAACATGACCCTGAATCGGCCATCTCGGAAGAGGAAAAGACGAAACGAATCGAACAAGGACGAGTGCGCCTGGAAGTTACGTACTGGAACTGCTTGATCTTTGGATTTGATCTAGACAGTCAAGGAAAATGGGGGAAGCAGCTTGGAGACCGGCTTAACACCTGCCTAAAACACTGCGCAGACTGTGTCTACAACTGGCACATGAACCGCCGACCTCTTCTGCAACAGTTCCAGGATCGGTGGAGTGAAGATGTTGCCGCCGAAATCAAGTCCATGCTTGAAGGCAAAGATATCACGCGGATCGACTTGAGTTTGCAATGGGCCAAGAAAACTATCGAGACTATCATAGCAACCTATTCTACCTTCAAGAAGTCACAGCTTGGCGAACATTTGTCAGAGGTCCACATTGCTGTTTATGAGGCGTTGTGTTGCATGCCCTACATGGAGGATCCAGAGCGACGGACTACATTTCAATTTGTTTTCCAGCGCCTCCAAGGGAAGAGTGGACTCAAACTTGGAACCAAGGAGCCCCTGCCGGGAATGACATACTTCATCTTCGACCTCAGGAACCAAGACCGACGCACATGGGCAACAAGCAACTATCAGAATCTCGACAGCAACTCCATGACGCTCGACCAATTCGACTGGGCTGTTAGTGGTGGCCTCTCAAGAGCCATTGACGATATCAGCAGAAGAGACACGCTCGTCCCAGAGTCATGGCCCGATATTGAGCAGTTCTGGCAAAGCTTCACAGAAATAATGAGAACGCTGAGTGCAGATGTCATCCTTCAACGCCTACGGAACCTAGAGCTCAAGCCCGGGAGTTTGAGTATATACGACCTTCTCTTTCGTCACATTCAGGATTGTCCAGCAGAAAGTGTCTTGGTTAGCAACATCATTGTCTTGACAAATTTCTTCAAGAAAGCGCCCAGGGCATTTTGGGACGTCATTGGCGATGCTCGGCCTACTGTTATCCCTGATCTAGTCTTGAAAAGTCGAGTCTACAAGAACTTACTCCGTCAATCACTGGACAACTGCTGGACTGGGTTTGACAGTGGCGCATCCGACGCACCGTTCCCTACCTCTTGGGTTAACCCATGGCTACAGTCTATCCAGCGTGATCATAGATATGACGCTTGTGATGGCTTTATGCACACTCTACTCGAGACACTTGCCAAGGATCAGACTATAGGAGAACCAGGTCGTGCGGCCTGCGTTCGAGCTGGGTTCGATGCATTGCAGCTCACTATGTCTACATTTGTTGACCAGGAGACCAAAATCGGTGCCGGTACCACTCACCTCTACGCTTGTTGCGCATTTAACCTACCTATGAAATACAAAGACCTCATCCTCCGAAACCTGCGTGCACCTGGGCAAGAACGGGAGGGTTGGCAGACCTTCCAAGTGGCAAACGCGGCCAGGAAGGCTATGCAAACTGCCATGAAACTCGATATGAAGATATTTGCAGAAGAGTATTCAGCATGTCTCGATGGAAAACAGCTTCAGGCAGCCGTCATCAGGGACTCTAAGGTTTTCTGGCAAGGTGTTGTTGAGATGTTTGATGTGTCAAGTGAGCAGATCGACCTCGCTAAAGATATCATTTTGTCCTTGGAGCCACTGGTTGGTGTTGAGCAAGTCAGAGCTCTGAAGGGCAACGATCAATTGAGTGACTCGAGCAAGAACTTCAACAAATCCCTAAGCGAAACGGTGGATATCCTTGGAAATCTACTCGGTCGTGTATCTGAATTGGACGCCACAGACTTGAATACTCTTTTCAATGACCGACTGGCGTTTCAGGGAACTATAGCGCTATCGACTCACGGAGAATCGGCGCTTGCTGAAGCAGCTTCTGAATTGCTTAAAAGCTGGACTGGAGAATTATCCCAGAGTGGCGCTTTTGAACAGATGTCCCAGCTTCACCCCGACCAAACGCTGTCGTCCATAGTATGGGCCTTAGAACGAGTTCTGAAACCGCCTTACCCCTGGGGGCCTATTCGGCCTATTCTCAACATGAGTAGAGACATCCTTCGCGGATTGACTGATCCGATATCTGGAGTTCTGCGGGTCAAAACACTTGAGCCTATGTCAGCTGCTAAAGTCTTGCGGTGGTGGAACGAACAATGGCGGTTTGTGTCTACAGCATGCAGGAATATCGATGGATGGTCTCGGTACATCCAGAACGCTGTCATGACAGAGTTTTGCCGAGAGATCATGGAACTTGCTGAAGCTTTGGTTGCGGAAGACGGCTTGATTACCTCTGCCATCTCCAAGGCGCTCAGCAAGAGTGAAGAGGACACCATGACTTCAATCCTTGGTGCACCGAAACAGTACTTTTCTGGCATGGAAATCATGATCCGTCTGAAGGACAAGTGGCTTGTTGATGTTACCGTAAGAGTCATCTGCAAAATTCTGACCCGACTCCGGGAAAACAAGCTTGAAATTGCCCCAGCATCCCGCAAGCTCATCACCGATGCCTGCTTGCCTACTAATATCCCTGGAAAGTATGTTAGGTCGACCAATATGACCGACCAACAACGAGCAGAGCTCCTCCAAGCTCTTGGACAATCGGACGAGGAGGTGCAAATCTTCCAGCTGGGATTCGCTGAGAAGGGACCACCATCGTCTAAACCCAAAGATACTGTCAAGAAGCAGAGCAAGATCGATGCTTGGTCAAAATCTGGGACCTCATCCAGTGGCACCATCACAACACCATCATCCAGATCTAACCGTGATGATGTGCATGACCTTAGTAGATCTATTGACAGTCCCATACTCAAGCAGCTGGACGCCCAGAAAGCTAGAGAACAGGCAAGAGCCAAATCAAAGACCAACGCTATGCTCAAGTCTAAGTCGAAGGTACCTGACCAGAAAGCTATCTCCGCTCTGAAAGAGAGTAGACAGAAGGAGAAGCTTGAAAAGCAGAAGCGTGATGCTGCAGCCATTGCGAAGGCTAAGGCTCTCAGAGGAGAGACTGTACCTGGTGAGGGCTCAGGCTTGCTTGGTCTCGGCCTCAGCGGGAAAGACCACGGCAAGAGCGAGATAATGGTCAACAGTTCGGATGAAGAATCTGATGAGGACGAAGAGGACGAAGAAGATGCCGATAACGAACTCGCTGCCCTAAGCACCGGAGGTCTGAAGACCATGGACGAGGCCGAGAAACGCCTTTCAAAAGCCATGCAAGATATGATTCGTAGACCGGTTAAGAAGGTTAGACAACAGCGCTCAGTCAAAGAGATGAGAGCCAGACTGATTCCGCCTATGGACCGACTGCACAACACCATCCTATCTTGGGATATCTTCCATGGCGGTAACGATCCCCCGAAGGGCCCAGTTGCATCCGAGGTTGCTACCAAGTATTCAAACCCCAAAACTTATCAAGACACCTTCTTTCCACTACTAGCCTCAGAAGCCTGGCGGTCTTTCGTCACAGCCAAGGATGAGATAACATCCCAAGCCTTCGGCATGAAGATTGCAAGTCGTGCTAGCGTCGACAGCTACCTGGAGGCGACGTTCACGATGCCCGTGGTTCAGAACCGGGAACGTGGTGTTTCTGAGGGGGATATTCTCCTCGTTTCCGAAGCTGAAAATCCGTTGGGAGACCAGACAGCTCGACATTGTTTGGCCAGAGTTCATCGTATCACCTACAAAAGAGAGTTGATCGAGATCACATACCGTGTGGCTTCTCGAAACAACCCTATGACACAGGTACTGACCCCTAACGTAAGCGTGTTTGGAGTGAAAATTACCAACATGACTACAATCGAGCGAGAGTATGCTGCTCTGGAAAGCTTGCAGTATTACGATCTGATGGACGAGATTCTGAATGCGAAGCCGTCTCCTATTCTTCGATATGATGAGGCGAAGATTAGCAACTGCATGCAAAACTATTCCCTGAACCATGGACAAGCTATGGCTGTTTTGGGTGCGCACGACAATGATGGTTTTACTCTTATTCAGGGGTAAGTTGCTCTATTACAATCTTTTTCAAAACTGACGCAAGTAGTCCACCTGGCACTGGAAAAACCAAGACCATCGTTGCCATGGTTGGCACTTTACTCTCTGAACAACTCAGCCAAGCTGGCAACCAAGGTATCCCTGTGGGTGTCCCCGTACGACCAACTGGCCCACAGACGGCAATCAACCAAAAGCGATCCAAAAAGCTTCTTGTTTGCGCGCCCAGCAACGCTGCTGTAGACGAACTAGTGCTGCGACTGAAGGCTGGAGTCAAGACAATATCAGGCAAGACCAAGAATATCAACGTGTTACGACTTGGTCGAAGCGACGCTATCAATGCCGCTGTTAGAGATGTAACTCTGGACGAGCTTGTCAAGGCCCGCATGGAGAGCGACCAAACCAAGGACAAGGCCAAGGCCGACCGTGATAAGCTTCACGAGGATGCTGGAAAGATCAAAGAGCAACTAGCAGTCCTTCGACCTCTCATGGAAGCATCAAAAGGCCACGAGGACCGAACGACTTACAACAAACACTCCCGAGAGTTTGATGCGTTGAAACGACGTCAGATGGACATCGGAAAGCAAATCGACGCCGACAAGAGCAGCGGCAATTCGGTAGCTCGAGAGATGGAACTACGCCGCCGACAAGTCCAGCAAGAAATCTTAAATAATGCCCAAGTACTATGCGCTACTCTGAGTGGTAGCGGCCACGAAATGTTCCGAAACCTGGATGTCGAATTTGAAACGGTCATTATTGACGAAGCTGCTCAGTGTGTAGAGCTGAGTGCCTTGATCCCCCTCAAGTATGGTTGCTACAGGTGCATCCTTGTCGGCGACCCTAAACAGTTGCCCCCCACAGTCCTCTCCCAGTCCGCAGCGAAATTTGGTTACGACCAAAGTTTGTTCGTCCGGATGCAACAAAACCACCCCGACTGGGTTCACCTGCTGGACATGCAGTACCGTATGCACCCTGAAATTAGCATGTTCCCTAGTCGTGAGTTCTACGAAGGGCAACTTGCTGATGGCCAAAACATGCATGAACTCCGACAACAGCCATGGCATCAGAGTGCGCTACTTGGACCTTACCGCTTCTTTGATGTACAAGGTGTCCAGGCGCGAGGTCACAAGGGACAATCTCTAGTCAACACCAAGGAGCTGGATGTCGCCATGCAAATGTACGATCGCTTCAGCAACGAATACGGAGAGTGCGACCTAACAGGCAAAATTGGTATCATCACACCCTATAAGGCCCAGCTCTATGAGTTGAGGAACCGTTTCCGATCGCGATATGGTGAGAGCATCACGGACATTATCGAGTTCAACACGACAGATGCATTCCAGGGTCGTGAATGTGAGATTATCATCTTCTCATGTGTTCGTGCCAGTTCTACAGGTGGTATTGGTTTCATGACTGACATCCGGCGTATGAATGTCGGTCTGACTCGTGCTAAGTCGTCCCTTTGGATTCTTGGAGACTCGAGAGCACTTGTTCAAGGCGAGTTCTGGAAGAAGCTCATCGAAGATGCTCAGTCCAGAGATCGGTACACGAAGGGTGACATCTTGTCGATGTTCAGGAAACCTTTGGAAAAGGCCAGGCCTGGCACTTACATTCTGCCACCTAAAATCCAAGACCGAGAGGTTGTGATCCGAGATGCATCACACGCAATGTCCTCGGTGCCTTCTTCTCGGTCGAATTCGCCGAATAGCGTCGCAGCTCAGAAATCAACACCCGCGCCACGGATACCTGGCATTGGAGGAAGTGATGAAACAGAAATTGTACCGCGGTCCGCTGGACCTCCTGTTATTCATACGCCAAGCACATCTGGGGGAGAAATAAAGAAGCGGCCACACGAGGGGCAGGAGACAAATCAGCCATTGTCCAAGAGGGTGCGTTAACAAGGCTTAACAGTTCTTTCGTCTATCAGCTAACGGTTATACAGATAGCGAGTGACACCAAAGTTCGAGGCAGCGGTCTCATGAGCAAATTTGGGCAGAAGCCGCCCCGGCCGCCCAGGCCCCCCACAGATCCTTCGGCAATGTCGGTGATGGGATTAGTGCCTCCCGAAAGACCACCTCCTGCCTGTATACCTACTAGCCCAAAAATCCCGACTGAATCTCCAAATCAAGGCCACCGACAGTCTTTGGATGGAAATCGCCAGGTACGATGAGTAACTGACTACAAGACTTAATTAGACATTTGACTTACATCAGATTTAGCAAGCCAGACGTCCACCTGGTCCACCACCGCCATCTCGGAAGAAGGCCAAGCCAAGTCTCTTCGTACCAAAGAAACGGTAAAGAGGGGCAATTTGTTCATTAGAATAAAGGGGTTATAGATAGTCGAAGCATTTTACGGGCGTTGGAGGAAGATGGGCATCATTTTCCCTTCGAATGGGGGAACATTCATGATTGGCAGTGGAAGAAGCTGCAAAGGTTGCAGCCTTCATTTAATTGGAGATGCTCTAAATAATTGCTTTACTCTTGGCTCGGGAGTATGATTCGAAGCCAAGCTACAAGATAGTCTGGCGAGTACATGCGCGGGTGGATTTAGGGTGATTGACATGCGAGGGAGTCCTCTTGATAACGTGTGACTGAACAAGCCGAACAGGCTCTGAAGCTAGAAGGCGCATATCACAACACGGCTTGATGATGAACTATGGTAGTACTGGGGATTCTATTCTCGACCACGTAAAGTCGGTGCGTAGAAAATCCCTGCACGACTTGAGACTTGAATCAAACTCGATTTTCCTCAAATCAAGCCTGATGAAGTTGTTTTGTGTCACGTGACGTGAAACAAAACACCAAGGTCTGGGTGCTTACGCAAATGAGCATGGTTCAGCTCGCCTAACCATCCGTTAGTGAAGACGATCTCCAAGAGCCAGGGTTTTGTCATCTCACTTAACAGGGGCCAGTAGCAAGGGGCCCTAGCAGAAGACAGGGTCAGGTCAGGTATTGTAATGTCCGATCCTAGTTATAGTCATCCATCACAAGAACAAAGTTGTGCACCTACACTATCATGGTCGGTGCAACATGACAACAAATTCGAGGCGTGCGTACGGATACAATAGAATAATGATGTAAAGGGCCCGCGATAGCTTAGGCGCTGACGACAGAGTGTGAGCTTTCTTATTAGTCTCCCTGTGGCTTTTTGTTAGAGAGGGCTGGCAAGCCAAGATAGATTAGCAACGGCCATGACGCTACTGTGCAGCTGCACCTGAAAAGACTACCCAGGCACACAAATTGCTTTCCCCCTACTCGGTAACTTGGCAAAGCGAAGGCGCTAACGGTTTCCCGCAGATGAGATCGGCGGTGGCTTTTCCGGGACATGATGAGAAGAGAGCTGAAAAGGAATGATTCCCTCCCTCACCCTCTTGGGACTTGAATTTGTGGTTGAGATGGGAGGAAACTGCTGTTGCGTTCGCGTACGATGTTAAGTTACACCTTCAGGTGGTGTAACGAATAATACACACACCATGAGTATAGAACAAAATAAGACAGCCATGGTATAATAATCCTAGTCAGGTTGTTGTTGTTTCCGCACTGGCCAATCTTTTTCACATTGTGTCTGTTCACACGACCCAGCAGTTCCACCACGATTTACTCACAGTTTAGCGGTGACGACAGTACTGACTTCACCTTGCTTTTTCTTGATAAATAGATAAAGTTTATGGAAGAGGCTGGGGTTTAAGACTTTGCTTTAACAGTAATGTCTTGCAGTGGTGGGATAAAGAGACATTCTTAATGCATAGATCTATAATTCATCGAGGGGGCAGAGAAGAAGCAAAAAGAAGCAAATGTGATAGGAATGGGGCTAGACATGGGGCTGGAAAATGAGATCTCCAAAGCAAATACGACTACCTAGGCAGGAAACTACCTAGGTAGTTTACAGAGTACGTTGAGTGGATTTGTACCTATGTATAGTAAAAGTAATCAACTCCAGGTACTGTGCAGACGCTGATCATGGTCGTAACCCGAATAGCCGGGCGACCTGGCTTCGTTTCCTTCGTCATTGCAACCTTCAGAAGGGACAGAAAAAGGAACGAGAATAACGACAGAGATTAGCTGGGCTTAGAACAAAGGAGACGATCTCCCTTCTGACAGAGCGACCCTGATTGGAGAGTTTGGCCAAAGGGTTTCCGCCTCCTCCCATCCATTAAATGGAATAATTAACATTGGACCCAAAGCTAGAGGTAATAGCGGCAATCTTGGCCTTTGGTGGCTGTCCAGGGTTCTACAGGGAGTGACGGCATTTTTCTGTTTGTCTTGTGAGGGGCCTGAGAGGAAGAAAAGAAGGGCCCTGATTCTGAATTGGGTTGGATTAGAGTGGACTGTGTTATGCTGGGCTGAGCCGTGACATGGATATGGATGTGAAAGACTAACAAAGATGGGATTAAGTTATGGGACGTGGGCATAACGAGGCGTCACTCCCCCAGTCTTGCAGTTAATTTATTACCAAGGTAGCCTCTTTCTTTTCTTTTTGCAACACAATCACTTCTCAACTTCTTCATCTTTGTCATAAGCTTCGCCCTTCATTTCTAGTCACAGAGTACCGAAATACCTCCTTGTGGCTTTCTAGTTCA
Organism: Fusarium sambucinum; assembly: GCF_050947815.1. NCBI lineage: Eukaryota > Fungi > Ascomycota > Sordariomycetes > Hypocreales > Nectriaceae > Fusarium > Fusarium sambucinum. The sequence goes on along the minus strand of NC_139293.1, from coordinate 7,097,552 downwards.
TCATTGTCTGTCTATTATACGATCTCCAAGTGACACAGGTTACCTGCTCATCTCCACTATCACGCATTCTCCCGTCTGCATTCTCCCGTTTCCCTATCCCCCCAGAGGAGGAAGGACACGACAAAAGCCCCAATAGCAGAGACCATACTGCACGTACGTAAGGCCAGCTGAACCAGGATCTTTTTTCTTCTTCTTCCTTCTTTTGCACACATCCATGCTGACACAATACTATAGGTCATCGTCTTGTCTCTCCATGGATGCGAGTGCATCGTTTGGCAAGAGCGCCTAGACAAACAAACAAAACCAAATCAAATCAAACAATCAAGCAATCGATTATCTAGACCCATGTTTCATTGATTGTTGGCCCGGCATGGCTCAAGTTACTGGCCTCGATCCTGAGGCCTCTGTCACGTCGGGCAATGGCGCTTCCTATCCTCGCACAGTCCCTCCGGGTTTTTCTTCTCCATCTGCATCTGATTATGCGTCTGCATCTGGCTCCAAGAGGCTGAACCGACGTTCGTACCAGAATCTGCCGCGCTCGAGCTCCCAGTTCCAAGTACAAGCACGTACCCGGCCAAGAGCAAAGTCTGCGTCAAACCTGTCTGCCCGACCCAGTCAGGACCAGGACGTGCGATTCAACGACGACACTTTTGTCGGCGAGAAGGAAGATGACGGCGAACCGCATGATGGCATTGCAGAGCTAATTGACTTCCTGAGGAATCACAGCCCGCCGTCTGGTAACTTCATGTCTATCCCTGACGATATCTCCCCCGAAGACAGGGGGCGATGGTACAGGCTACGGAAGCTAGGCAAGAGAAGCAAATCATTTTCCAAGTCGCCTCAGACAATTCGCCTCCCAGACTCAGCTGTCTCAGGCACCACGATAGGGGGACACAGGCATATCGCAATATCTATCCCCTTGGACGCCTCGCCATTTGGTCGAACACCTAGGTCTCAGTATCCTGTTTACCAGCAAAGAAACGCCAGACCCCTTAGTTCCCAGTACGGTCCCACGAGAGCCGTCGTGAACGACAAGGGTGTCGTGACAGTATTGCGCACCGTCAAAGAGGATCGGGAGACGAGTCCTTCAGTGAGCCCAGCAAATTCTCAGCCCCTTCTGTCTTCAGTACCCCAAGGATTTTCGAATACCACAACTGGAGGACGATTTCATCCAGGGACTATTAATAGCAGCAACCAGACAAGGTCACCAGAGCACTCGAACGTTATGGCGACACCTCCTCCAAGGGTCGTCTCCTCGGAGCAGGTCAGACAAGCTAACGAGCAGTCCCGAGGATTTCAAAACCATGAGCAAGGCAATACGTCCACAGCGAACCCGACTCAGCATGAACGAGCTCCGTCACGAAACTCTAACTCAGCAGGGGGTCGCTTCGTACATCTCGGTGACCTGTCGATCGACACCATGATGTCTCAGCCAGTAACGACGGATATCAAGTCAGAATCTACTTCATCTGCCCGTCCTGTCTCCCGAGACGGATCCTACCAGCATTCACTCTCTAAAAGCATCATGACTACCAGCGACAACGACCCTGTGGTTGCAGAGGCCAGGCCAGTCGAGGCGAAGTCTGTTGCAGCCAGAGAGTCGCGTATACAACCACCAACCAAGCAGTCTGGTGAACATCATGTTACTATCATCACGAAAAGCCCGCTTCGTGTATCTCGGGACTATTCTACCCAAAAAGGTAGCGAGGAGTCACCCTCTTCGTCGTCCAAATCACCCCAAAATCGTCGCGACAAAGTAAAGGACAAGAAGAAGAGGGACCTTGAAGCTGCTTCTTTGAAGCGACGCAGTATGCTGGTCATTACGCCAGAACCCAAGCAGGAATCTGACCAAGATACCATTAAGGAGATGCCTGAGGATGATGCAGATGAGCCCCCGCCTGTCCCTTTAAAATCACCCCAGAGACAGAGCATCTGTCCTATTATGGTCGTCGCAAACGTTACGCCATCGCCTCCTCCACCAACTAGCATCAGCACCTTTCCCGAGAAGAGGGATAGCGCGGATTCCGAAACCATCAAGCCTCTCTCAAAATCCAAATCGGGTGGAGTCAGCTTCCTGATTGGAGACGAAGACACAGCCAGCCGGCCAATTCCACCCTCTCCCGTTTCTTACATGAACGGATCTCCAACACCGCCTCAGTCAGCTCGATCATCGCCAATTCACGAGCAGAGGTCTCAAGACCGAACCTCTCTCTCTCGACGTCGGGAATGGAACGCCGCACGAGATATTGAGCGCAAGCGTAAAGAAGCGGCATCCAGCAGCAGCCCCCAACCCAGAGCGAGAAGAGCGACTACAGGCCGAGACGAAAATGATGACAAGACAACTGGCGCAGAGGTTCTTCGACGATACGAAGCATACCGGGAGTACCGTATCAGGGAGATGGAACGCCGTGTTCGACGACTAGAGCGCAACGGAGACGTATGGCTACGAGCGCTTGTGCCAGTACTAGACAACCTCAATCGCACACTTGCCAGCTCTCAGGATGATAAGACCAGCAAAGCACAGGGATGGGTCTCTGACGACGATGACAAATCAAAATCGCCAAAGCCATCGCCGATTAGGCCATCGAGTCGAGGTCGGATGATGACCAGGGCAGGCACATCGGAGCGAGAATTCCTGGAGCAACTTGTGAGGACAAGGGAGGAGCTTGAAGCTGGGAGCATCAGTGACGACATGAGCGGATTCGATACCATTGAACCTCTCATGAGGGAATTGGCTGGACGATCTCGACTGAGCTTTGAAGCACGATCATTGGGAATGGACGACGAGGTATTGCTGCAATCGCTCTCCCGTTAGTCAAACGTCAAACGAGAGGATAGGGGTATTATCTAATCATATGGGACGGATTTTAAGATTTTGCATTTATATGCAGTGGGATTTATTTGGTTTGTTCGAAGAAAATGGAGCGAAGCGTTTGGACTTGAAAACATTTCAACATTTTATATAGCATACCTACCTGTTATGCACTCGACGTGCGCTTTCCTATTTAACGCCTCTTACGAATCACTCTAGAGCATCATTTTTGCCATTAGTTATTTGTCTTATTTATATAATCAATTTAGTTATACTGTTGTCAATCATCTCCTGTGAAGTTAGTAAATTGTGGTATTCGACCAGGAACCAACTACCTTGCTTAGTTCAACGGTCAACGCATAACAAGCTCGCTCATATGCTCAAGGCATTAACGCCCCAAACAGCCGCGTTCTCTAAGCTTCAACTTTATACACTCTAGAAACTATTGAAGGTTGGGTTGGAGAATGAGCTCTTGGTTATGCCCAATTGGGTATCAAGCATCTGCAAGTAGATCGGGGCCCGCGCGACTGAGATCTTGACCTTGCATGACGTATTTGGCGTGTTCGGGGATATTCTCAACCTTCCGGGGACGTCTCATTAGTAGGTCTATGCATCATTGAAAAGATGAGCTGCCAAGAAGTTGTGCGATTGGGACAGAATCCAAATATGCCATCGTGAACATCTATGAATTATCCAATAAATAAATTACTTTACCTCATTTACTTTCGGTGATCAATCTTTGAAGAGTTCCAAGTCATATACGAACGTATTTTCATACCTACCAACACAGAAAATGAGCAAACCATGGATTTTTGTCTCACCTTCAACCAGAGGTATTGGCTATGCTCTTACTCGCCATCTCCTCCAAAAGACATCCCTTCCTATTCTCGCAACGGCCCGTCTCCGCCACGACCCAGAAGATGTAAAAAGAGCACTTCTCGAGGGCCTCCCCGAGAAAGACAATCTTGCCAAACGCCTCTCAATAGTCCATGCAGATGTCACAGACGACAAATCTCTAAGCGACGCTGCATCGAGGGCCACGGAGCTGTTCCCTACCGACAAACATCACCTTCGTCTTGCATGCGCCGTCCCCGGTATCCTTAAACCCGAGAAGAACCCTAGTCAAATCGACGCCGATGCCAGTCTGGAGCAGTTCCGCGTCAACACAGTTGGCCCCCTTCTTCTCATCAAGCACTTTGATCAATTCCTCCCCAGACGCTCCACCAAGCTGGAACAGAGTCCAGAGAGTGACGAGGTCAGGATGCCACCACACTCTGTATGGCTCAGCATGGCTGCTCGCGTGGGTTCTATCTCGGACAACAGAGCTGGAGGTTGGTTCTCGTACCGAGCAAGCAAAGCAGGTGTCATCAGTGTGAGCAAAAGTTACGATATTTTCTTAAAGGGGCGAAGTGGTGACAGGGCAATTTCTATTGCTTATCACCCAGGAACAGTCAAGACGGATCTGAGCAAAGACTTCTGGAGTAGCACCAAAGCAGATAAGCTATTCAGTCCAGAGTTTGCGGTAGACAGGCTTGTTAGTGTCGCGACAGGCACGACACTGGATGGACGAGGGAAATGCTGGGATTGGGACTACAAGGAGATTCTCCCATAGATGAGACATGACAGTAGAGTTGCAATTTCGACGGAATCAAGCAGACAACGAGGACTTGTAGCAGTCATGAGAATAATAATAGATTAAATCAACATCTGCTGTGCCGTTACCCCCAGCCCTGGCCGACCTACATAACCGAACATAGTCATATATGAGACAATAAACAGCTGGACACAGCCGCGCGCTATCTGATAGAGTATACATTCAAAACCAAAAGTCAAGTCGCATCAATAAACCATCAAGTCTCTTCGTCTATAGCTCGACTTCTTGGAAAGATGCTCCATCAGGTGTTGGTGCAGTCTTTGCGGTCGTTTCGTCCTCTGAATCATCCTCCGACTTTTCTTGCTTATTATCCTGCTCAGCTTTGGCCGATTCCCCATTACTGGCTGGTCGCAGAGCAACCTTCTGTTCTTCTTTGTCCTCGAACCGTACCTTTTGTTCCTCTTGCGGCGACTTCATGGCCTTCTGTTCGACCTCCACATCGTCATCGTCTTCACTGCTGCTGTCGCTTGAGTTCTTCTTCTCGCCGTTCTCCTGGAGTTCCTCCATCTCCTTCTTTTCATTCTCTTCCTTCTCCTGTGTCTTGTCGTCCAGCTTCTCCTCTGATCGCGAAGCCGACTCGCCGTTCTGGCTGGGCGGCACGGGCAAGCTCTTCTCCTCCTTCTCGGGTGGTGGTGGTGGTGGTGGTGGTGTAGACTCCTCTGCTGGGGGGCCAGGTTTCATTGCATCAAGGTAGAACTTTGTGACGCCCAGAATACGGCCGCCCTTTTCACAGGCCTCTACCCATTCGGGACGTACAACAGGAATGTTACTCTCGACAGCCTTCTCCCATTGCTGTCCACGACCCTCAGTTGTGACGAAATGCGTCGTATCAATGCGGACTCCATCCACAAGCTTGGCTCCAATGCGCTCGACCGCCTTCGTCAGATTATCCTTGACAGAGCTTGGTAGTATACCAGTGGTAATGGTGATACCTCTCAAGTCTGTCATCTTGTGTGTGCGCACCGGTACGCGCTCGCTGACATAGGTACCTGCGCTCGTGCGTAGAACCAGGTGGAAGGTGTACTCGGTGTCGACAGCAAGGCCACTGATCTTTGTGCTATGCATTTGCAATGGGCGGGGAATGTTTCCGGCCTTCTGGCCATTTCGATAGAGGCTCAGAGAGATGAGGTCAGCGGTAGCAAGCTGGATAGGATCCCATTCCAGGACAACCGAAGTCTGAGTAGCATTGCGGCAGCGCAGCACGGGGGTCGTAGGCTCGGAAGCACCAAACGAATTGTAAATGCTGTCTTGAAGAGCACGGAATGCACGATCGGCGGCGTCTTCTTTGGTTGCGTTTTGCGAGACGTTGATGTCAACGATGCTGCCGGAGGAGATATTGGGGGGGAGAAGGATAGAAGGAAACTCGATCTACAAGCACAAGACATGTCATATTAGCAGATACCCAAGTGAGCGTTTCGGGTGTAGCTTACCAGGCGCTTGTCCGGTGTCAAAAGGACAGTAACGCCGGCATCGACCTTGCCGACAGTGAGAGAAACAAGCATCGCAGCTTAAGTCGCAGGGGACGAATTAGAGTGGTGACAGGGACAGGTTCTAGGAGAACACGCGAGCGCAATGGAAGTGAAACAAGGATATCTTCGATTAGGAGGAATTGTAAAGATAGACAACTGTAAAGTATGTCTCCGCTGTCTTCCTGCGCTGAGGAAGATGCTGTAGAGGAGAAGCAAGGGAGGTTGGTGATAATGGTAAGAACGTTGACGTGGAATCTCTGGGGCAGCTGTATTCGTATGGCACCTACCTAGGTAGGTACATCCAATGGAAGCCACTCAAACCAAGGACAAAGAGCTCGAGGGGTTTGGCGTGCCCGGGCTTAGGCACGGAACCGCGCGTGGCCAAGCAGGAACAACGGGCTCCTGAGGGGTGAATAGCCCCTGTATTTTAGGTCTCTAATAAAGCTTATACCCCTTGTGAGGCTCTCCAGCTAGCATTGCCCGGGAATTCTATCGCTAATTTAGAATGTAGTGTAAGAAATAGATGAGCAAAAAGCAGGCCTTGATACCAGTAATTTGACTTAATGATTTCGTCTCTTCCGCGGGTTATCAACAGTCAAGCTTTTGGCTATCCTAGGGACCTGGAGCTAGTTACGTTAGAAGAAAGCTTTTATCGTGCACACTTCCATGGAAGTGTTGTATGTATGTATCAAGTGTGCCGCCCCTTATCAAGCTACAGTACGTATTCTCAATTTAGCCCAGACATGGATGCTATATTACATAGTAGATACTTGAAGCCATTATTGTATCCCTGCATCAAAGGAATGAAGTTTAATTGAATAATCCGATATGAGCAGTGAAAATGTTCTAAACATAAACGGAGATCTGCTGTATCTTTCACAGCATAGCACAAGGCATTGGTATCAAAGTTTCCATAATATACACCAAATTCTCAACCATAACTCCGGCTAGCAAGCTTTTCTTCATAACAGTCATTGTCCCCTTCAATACTTTCGGGTCCATATCCAGGGCTCACTCAACAAGTCCTGGATAGAAGAAGCCTCGGGTTTTCGACATCAAAGAATGCCTACCGTTTTTTTCTCCGAAGCCGTCGGCGATCCTGTCTTCTTGGCGATTTGACGCAAGTGTTGCTGCCACCTTCTCTGCACTGCCTTTGCTACCGCTTCCCCGAGAATGTGGGCTGGAGCTTGACTGACACGCAACACGTCGAATATCTTTATCATGACAGTCCCTTTTGGGCCATCCATGGAAAACCCCAAGTCTTTTGCTGCCCTCCAAACAGCTCCCGATAACCTCTTCGCTATTAAGCTTTTCACAATAGCATGATCGCCGTGGGATGTCGTGTACACCCACAGTGGTTCCTCTTCCAACTTTTGTCGGTACTTCGACATGACTACGGGTAGCATTGAGGACCCTCCAGGCCTTAGATGTTGTAGGTCAAATGGATGTAATATGTAAAGAGGCCCGTACTGAATTTGGCAGCCGAAGAGAGCGCGGATTTGTTGGGTATCAGAGCCCAAGTCCAGGCCTTCAGCCTTGGAATTATCATACTCGATACCTGTCTCCTGGAGGAATGACCATACTTCTGGTGTGGTGTATAATCGGTTTGAAGATGAGATATGAGAGTGGGATGCTTGTTGTGGTACGAACATTTTGTATCGTTTCGCTTTCTTTTCTTGCCCGTGTTTTTGTGGATGCGTTCGTACATTTGCAGTCGATTGGGCCTGGCGCGATTTTGGTTTCCGTTTATCAAGCGCATCTTTCGTTGTGGAAGAGTAGGAACGGCATATGGGTAAGGGCATCGACCGTTGATACCTGCAGACTGAAGACGTTCGTGCTATTGACATGATGATTGCGGGAAAGTAGAGTTTTTTATCATGTTCTGCTTGTGGTCGCGGTGATAAAACAGAAGTCTCGGAGAGGTATCGATATTAAGTCGTAAGATAATGCGTCAGCAGAGTGGAAGTTTACAAAACGAACTATCGCAATCTAGGTACATGACGCCTGAGGGCCCGTCCGTGCGATTTCCAGATGTCCACCGATGACGCCACATGTGGCAGTGCATTAGGTCGACAACCTCAGTGACAGTGGTATCGGAAAAATTGGCGCTGGAAGCATAGGAGGAGAGACAGTGTTCAGTAGTGACTATAAGTGAATGCAGTAAAATGATTAAGATCTCACTGATTGTAGGGAGAGATTCTCATGTATTCATTGTTACTATCTCGATAATAGCTGTTGGATTCAACTTGACATTGGCAGCAGGTCGTTGAACAAAACTTTTCGCAGATCGTCTTTTAGTCTGTATGGTAACGAGATATACCTTTTTTCTTGAGCGTGTTTGCCGTGTCTTCAAAGTATCGTTAAACCACTCAGCCGCCACACTTTGACTCATAGTGGACTAGTACATAAATCACAAGCCAGTTGCCCCATTTTCCCTTGCCCAACCCAATCTTCCTCAGTCAGCAGAGTAGGTAGTTAACTTGAGGAAAAATCCACTTTCTGTCCAAGGCCCATCAACGACACTACAACATCATCACCAGCTTTCTTCTCTCCCCACCAAAACCTCTCTCCTTCACCAAACCCAAAAAGCATAAACCGCCAACATGCCTAAGAACAAGGGAAAGGTAAGCGACCCATTATCACTCATATCGTCGTCGTATTCTCGCTTCCTCTCTCTTTTCCTGGGTCGCATTTCCACGCGTGCGATCGCTGCCCCGCCCCCACTATCGTTGCCCAAGCTCTACCGTAATAACAAAGAAACAATCGCTAACAATTCTACAGGGTGGAAAGAACCGCAGACGTGGTACCAAGGAGAACGATGACCAGCGCCGAGAGCTCACCTTCAAGGAGGATGGTCAAGAGTACGCCCAAGTGATTAAGATGCTTGGAAACGGTCGTCTCGAGGCTCTGTGCTTTGACGGCAGCAAGCGTCTCGCCAACGTGAGTAACCCGAATCTCCGCTCCCGCCAAAATGTTCCGCAACAGACTCGTAGCTAGCACTCCTTCCCTACCGCACCATGCTAACCTCTATTGTAGATTCGTGGAAAGATGCGAAAGAAGGTCTGGATTAACCAGGGTGATATTATCCTCCTGTCTCTTCGAGACTTCCAGGACAACAAGGGCGATGTCATTCTCAAGTACACTGCCGACGAAGCCCGTACCCTCAAGTCCTACGGCGAGCTTCCCGAGAACGCCAAGATCAACGAGACCGATTCATTCGGACAGGGCGAGGATGGCGAAGCCTACTTCGAGTTCGGCGACGCTGACTCAGACGAAGACTCTGACGATGGTGCTGCTGGCAAGAAGGAGGTCGACATTGACGACATTTAAGCTCCTTCCTGGAATCACCAAATCCCATTCTCTCTCCACCGAGCCCCCGACCTGGTCCCGGATGCTTTACGCGTTCCTCGGCTGGCGTTGTTGATACTGTCTTCTCTCTCAAACCCGGAGCCGAGCACTAAAACTCTGTGCGTCGGGTCCCACGACAGTAGTTGCTGTGGAGTCATAGGCAGCCATGGTGGGAGGGACGTCATGGCGTGTCGCTCTCTTGTCGATTTACAATATCACGTTTGAGTTTTCTGTCTTGGTCTGTTATTAAGGTAGTTTTACTGGACGAGCATGGTTTTTTTCTTAACGCGTCATGATCATCGCATTCGTCTCAAAAGCACAGGGTTACTTAGACAAGACAAGAAAATGCACACAATTCTTTTATCAATATTTTTTTCATGCTTTCGCTACATCCAGGTTGTGATCAAAACAATGACAACATTGTCTGCTGTGTTCTTTATTCTCTCAATCTGGTGACCTTGGACAACTCCCCAACACCATGCAAGCTTTTCCTTGAAACCATAACCGCCGCACCTTGCCGTGCCAGTATTTACGATGGGTATAGACGCACGTTAGCTTTTTGAATACGTAGAGGCTTGAAAAACTGCGTCAGTCCGCGGCCGAGAAAACGCCTGCGACTGAATGATCTGAAATCACTACCACTATCCGAACACGCGTGCGTTATCAACACCGGATCGAGGAGGTCTTGCGGGCTTTGCTTGCTAGTTCTCTTCTTCCTTCTCTTAAGGTTTGCAGTTTTGTAACCTGCCTTACCAATCGTCGTTATCGCTTTCATCATCTAGACTAGGGTTAGCACTGTCTTCTTGATCAGTATAGAATTGGTAGCGAAACTTACCACTCTTCGACACCTTTTCCTTTCTCTTCTGCAGCGCCGCCGCAAGAGCATCAGCCATGCCACCGCCACCGCCTGAAGCACTAACAGCTGAGGCTGTAGCACTGTTTCCGCCAACGTCGCTACCACCAACTTGAGCACCACTACGATCGCGAATCTGCGTGCGATCAACCTTCTTGAGAGAGTGAATACCGCCAGCTTGTTGAATGCCTGCCAGCACAGCAGAGCGACTAGGGTCTCCTGCAGCGGGGGGAGCAGGGGCGCCGCCACCAGGAGGCATGGGAGGAGGAGGAGGAGGAGGAGCTCCAAGACCTCCTGGAGGTGGTGGAGGAGGAGCACCGCCGCTTGGGGGCATGGGAGGAGGAGGAGGAGGAGGAGGAGCTCCGAGACCTCCTGGAGGTGGCGGAGGAGGTGGAGGAGGAGGAGCACTGCTGCTTAGTGGCATAGGAGGAGGTGGTGGAGGAGGAGGAGGTGCGCCATTTGTTATTGGAGGCAATGGTGGAGGAGCTGGAGGGTGGGAGCTCGCGGCTGGGGGAGGAGGTACAGGCCGGGTGCTTGGAGGCGGTAGTGGTGGAGCTGAGCTTGTTGGCACCTTTGGAGGCAGAGGCGGAGGAAGAACTGCGGGGGGTTCGCTGCGCGGAGGAGGTGGAGGAGGAACCGATCCACGGCTGGGTGTTGGCGGGGGTACCCTTGAGCCAGGGAAAGGAGGAGGGACTCCAAACCTATGACTCTCGTTCTTCGTCGAGTCCATTGGAGTCTTTGCTGGTCGAGGAGGAGGTGGTGGTCCAGGGTTGGGTGTTGCTGGAACAGCTCGGGGGGGCTCAGAGTGAGCGAACTTGCCTGCATCTGCCAATGGCGGGGGCACGCCAAACTTGGGTCGAGGAGGTGACGGTGCTCGCTCAGGCGCAGTCTCGGCCTTGCCAGATCGTCTCGGGGCCGGAGGAGGTGGGGGTCCGCCTTTTCTCGGGGCCGGTGGCGCAGGAGGTCCATCTTGAGAACGGCCAGCAGACGGCGGAGGAGGAGGCGGTGGTGGAGCTCGAGAGTTTCGTCCATCATTACCATTGGCAGGTGAAGCTGGCGCTGGTGGAGGTGGTGGTGTTGAGTGAGGTCGAGAAGCCTTCTGTTGCTCCTCCCTCAAGAAGTCGACGATGAACTCCTGGTTCTCCTTAATGAAGTCATCTGTCAAACCCTTGTCCTGAAGATCCGCTCCAAAGTGCTCACGCCAAAGGGGATCAAAGGCATCCAAAAGAGAAAACTCCGAATGTCTGTGGCCATTGAGATTGGGCGTCGAGTTAATGACGTGATGTTGAATAGAATTTGCGGGCATTCGTGGAGACTCCGGCGGTGTCGGGCCTGTAGGATGATGGGTAGAATGGCGATGGCTGAACAATCCTCCCAGCAATCCATGCTTATGAGATGGTTGTGCTCCTCCTCCGAAGGGCGTTGCCTTTGTGGCTCGACTGGCGTTCTTTTCTCGCTCGTCCATTTTCTTTTTGAATTGCTTGGCCTCCTTCTCATCGACAAAGCTCAGGCCAGCCAAGCATTCCTCGAGTTCGAAGGTATGAAAGAAAGTTCGATCCTGGTTGTAGTTCCATGTGTCGAAAATCTCCTGGTCCCAAATCACTCCTCGGTTGGTGGGCTGGGCGAGTTAGCAAGCAATGGTTAGGAGTGGCATGGTAGCCACAAGACTGCATCATGAGCATACCGAGATATCGACCATCTTGATCCAGTACGTATTTCCAACTAGATCATTGACGAGCGCAACGGCTCCCTGTATCCCGGTATAGGTCCATTTTGAGCGATTGGGATAGGCGACATAGAGTCTAGCAACAGCGACGGCCTGGATCTTGTTGGACTGTTTAGGAATGAACCGTTTGACGGCATCCTTATCGTCGTCGTTGAGAATGGACGGCATTGCTGCGTCGCAATCGAATAGAGGTAGAACGAACCGGAGTCGTAATATCAAGTGTGTCGAAGATGTCGTAACGAAGGATATGAACGAAGGGTAAGACGAATTCGTCAGTCGTCGCCTCGGCTGAACGCGTGGAGTGGGAGTGGCGCTTGTCAAGCAAGTCTCTCCTCTTTCAGTGTCTTTTCAGAATCGCTTGGCGCTCGCGTGAGAATGCAATGCAATGTTTAAGAGGTTTCGCAGGTATTCTACCAAGAGAGCGTATGAGCGCCCGAGCTTCCGGGCTTGAGTGGTAAGGGATCCCTCTCGAATGGCGTAGGTGAGTGAGCACGGATAGTCGTCGCACGCACGTCAAAAGGTGTTCGTCCGTGGGGAACGGAACCAGACTGGGCCAGCGGTCGGTCGGTTAGAATGATGTGTAAAGAGACCACTCCAGGCCAAGACGGACGAGGACCAGCCACAATGGTCTAGGTAGCACTTGCAGAAGCTGACCACAGCCACAAATCGAAGCGGGGCAAACTACGTCTTCGTGCAGATGACAAAGACGACAGGTTTGGTTTGTTCTCTTGTTTGGAATGGGCAACGTTGACTTTATGGCGACAATTACTAATTATATGACTGTGACTGTGACTGTGCTTGTGCTTGTGGCATTCTATCACTACCTGACCAAGGTGTCCTGCGCAATGCAGCGGTCAACTCTCAAAGCTTCAGGTATCGAACTGTTCACCGCTCCAGCCACCTTACCAGGTTCTAGAAATTTCGCAGGGCAGCAGTAGGCGGGCAGTTGGGCAGCCAGAGGTTACCTAGCAAGTCAACCGCTGTCTTTTGGTGGAGCTGATAAGGGGCATGGCTTAGTGGGCATGTAAGGAGACAGACATGGAGGCTGTCGGCCTGGCTGTTCACTGATTAACAGGTACCTAAAGTGATTAACTACAAATACAGGAACTCAGGACAACTACAGCAAGTGTATCAAGTCAATGGGCTGTTACAGTAAGCAAAGTACTTCCAGCATCTGGATGGTGTCTCATAATTAACCACTGCATACCTAGAGAGCATTGTCTCGGATCCGAGGAGTAGAAGGGGGTATAGGCCGCAGTGGCATGGAAATCAACTAGAAACCAACTAGCTGCCCGCGTGTCGGGCTACATGTCAGTGGGGGCCTCTGAAGCTACCGTTGGTCAGTGCCATGATGTGAGCATGAAACCACGACTTGACAACAATGGACACGTTCATATGCAAATTACAAATAGCTGTCTAGCTGTGTTGTATTAAGTCGTAAAGTAATCCGTTCCCATATCTAGTCATACAATCATGTCGGCGAAATAGCATCTGTTGCAGAAGTCACCTGCTTATTTCTTGTTGAGAGCCTCCATCTTAGCCTTGCGCTCCTCCTTGGTACCCTCTTCTTGAGGCATATCCTTGGGCATGGCGGGTCCGGGGTGAGCGTTAAAGGCAGAGACCTTGTCCTTAGCTTCATCCTTGATGGGCTGAATGGAGAATTGCTTCTCGCCCTGTTTGAGGAGACGGTCAGTACCGTATTACATGACGCCGTATTGAAGCTCGCGCGTAGCTGGGCTGACTTACGTCCTTCTGTTGCTCGGTGCCAGTCATTTTGGTAGTTTGCTTTGTAGGTTGTTTTCGGTAAAAGAGAAAGGGTCTGTTGGAGTCAAGTTTTCTTTGTTGATTTAATATGATCTGGGATCGTAATGGATACTGCAGTCGGGGTTATCAACGTCCTTTTGTAGTCACCAGCCCTATCATGACCGATGACGTCGTCGCCCTACGTAAGACTATTCTGTGGCGCAAGTTGCGACGGGTAGAAACGCAAGCTCTCTGAGGAAGTGTCACAAGAGATCAAGTACAGTTTCTAATTGGTTCTCGTGTTACAAAAACCGCCGATTGAGACCACTACCTAGTTACTGTGTAGGACTCTGCAGGATCTTGAGAATGACGTGGTGATATTGGCTGTAGGTGTGCACGACGGGCATAGATAGCCATGATAGCCACCATGAAATCAAGGTTATTATCAACAGTCGTGGTTAGTAGTAACATTCCACGCGAGGACAAGCTGCACAACATTGCAAAATGTTCTGCAGTAGTTTTTACTAGCATATATCCAGATGTGATACTACCATGGAATAGATGGAATTGTGACCGTAATAATACACATGCTGCGCCAGTAGGGTGGCTGATGATACCTTGGCAGCTTGGATTAAACTTACCACCGGGGCTTCGTGGTCGGGCAGTCTTCGGCATGATATATTTTCAAGTTATCATTCATTGATTTTTGCTCGTTAAATATTGGTTTTATAATCATCAGTATTCGTTCCATACATATCATGAATACTCTGTCTCATGGCTGCGACTTGACATTCCCCGCCATGGCTTGGGATCCCCACTAAGATCTTCAATGCATCATTCACGGTCATCATCCCTTCCTTTACAACACTTTCTCTGCCAGCACCAATACTTGGGTGGCCCGCATGTCTGCAAACAATGCTCCCCAGCCAGTGAAGCTTTCACTGCCGCTTGTATGTTGGCCAACGGTTTCCTGCTATCGCATCTATCTAATTCGTTCTAGGAATACCAGCAGAGCTTATTTCAGGAGCTTCGCGCCGAAGATGAGCTTGTCGTGATTGCCCGCGGCCTTGGGCTAATGCGCCTTGTCAACAATCTCCTCCACTCCTATGACGCGGCTGGCAACAATTTGATTGTAGTGGTCGGCGCTGATGATCGAGAAAATGGCTGGATTGGAGAAGCATTGGCTGAGCATGCGGCCATCAGCATGTCGCCCAAGGCGCGTGGCTTGACGGTCGTCAACACGGATTCCCAGAGCGTCAGTGCAAGAGAAAAGATGTATACCAAGGGGGGGATATTCAGCATCACATCGCGCATCTTGGTCGTGGATCTCCTCACAAGTTTGCTCAACCCCGAGTCCATCACAGGTCTAGTTGTACTCCGCGCCGATCGTGTCATCGCAACATCCCTTGAAGCTTTCATCCTAAGAGTTTACCGCCAAAAGAACAAAATTGGTTTTCTAAAAGCCTTTTCTGATAATCCTGATCCTTTCACGACCGGTTTCTCCCCTCTAGCTACTATGATGAGAAACCTTTTTCTTCGAAAAGCCTCGCTGTGGCCCCGATTTCATGTCACAGTTGCGCAATCCTTGGAAGGAAAGAAGAAAGCCGAGGTTATAGAACTCGAAGTCCCCATGACAGACTCCATGCGTGATATACAGACCGCAATCATGGAGTGTGTTGAAGTCAGCATTCACGAGCTCAAGAAAGGTAACAGTGGCCTGGAAATGGACGACTGGAATCTCGACAGCGCACTTCTTAAAAACTTTGACGTCATCGTAAGACGACAGCTCGATCCTAATTGGCATCGTGTAAGTTGGAAGACTAAACAGATTGTCAACGATCTAACGGTACTGAGGGGCATGCTCAATTCGATTTTATCGTATGATGCTGTTTCCTTCCTCCAACACCTTGACACCATACATGCAGCTCACTCTCCACCACCGGGGTCGACTCGACAAAACCAGTCACCGTGGCTTTTTCTGGACGCCGCCCAAACCATTTTTGACACTGCAAGACGACGAGTTTATTCTGCTAGCGCCAGGGATGCGGCTCGGGAAGATAATATCGACTCCTTGAGACCTGTTCTTGAGGAGCTTCCTAAATGGGCACTGCTGGCTGAGGTCCTTGAGGAGATCGACCGCGACTTATACTTTGAGCCTCCTGTTCGAGACGATTCCAATGGCACCATTCTCGTCATGTGTTCAAATACCGATACATGCCGCCAGTTACGAGACTTCTTGCAGACAATGCACGTTAAGCCCAAGACGGAGAAGCGAGCAGGGGAGGACGAGGAAGATGAAAACAAGCCCTCTGCAGCTTTCATGATGCGAAGGCGCTTGCGAAACTACCTTAAATGGAAGAGGCAATTCGCTCAGATCAGCGCCACTCTCTTTTCTGAAAACCAAAAGGCTCTCAATTGTGCTACCGACACCCGCCCGGGTTTTGGAGGATCGCGGGGCGGGAAAGCTCCTGCAAATAAGAGGCGGCGAGTGCGCGGTGGAGGCAACGCCGGTACGAGCATGGGCCGCGCTGAGAACGGCAGTATCATGCAGTATATCGAAAAGCCAGGAGAGGTTGCTGATCTCATGGCGGAGGTACAGATCACAGAAGAGGAAGCACAGCAGAAAGAAGAGGTTGTATCTGATCCTCTTGACAATATGGAAGAGTACTTCAAGATGTACGATATGCAAGATCTCGTTGTTGTTCATGCCTACGACGGAGATCAGGATGAGCATGTTCTCGAGGAAACCAAGCCCCGTTACATCATCATGTACGAGCCTGACGCCGCTTTCATTCGTCGAGTTGAAGTATACCGATCCTCGCACAACGACAGGAACGTGAGGGTATACTTTATGTATTACGGTAGCTCAGTTGAGGAGCAGAAGTACTTGTCATCTGTCCGCCGAGAGAAAGATTCATTCACAAAACTTATCAAAGAAAGAGCAAGCATGTCACTTGTCATGACAGTCGACCCGACAGAGGATCCTGAAGAGGCGTTCCTCCGCACCGTTAATACCCGAATTGCCGGTGGTGGAAGGCTGGCTGCAACAGCTGAACCACCGCGTGTAGTGGTAGACGTACGAGAATTCCGATCCTCTTTACCTTCACTCCTTCACGGTCGCTCCATGGTCATAGTCCCATGTATGCTCACGGTTGGGGATTACATCTTGTCACCGAATATCTGTGTGGAACGCAAGTCCATCAGTGATCTGATCTCATCGTTCAAGGATGGCAGGCTATACAGTCAGGCCGATACGATGTTCCAGTACTACAAGAATGTGATGCTTCTGATCGAGTTTGACCAGAACAAGTCCTTTACTTTGGAGCCATTCGCCGATCTTTCTGGGAGCCTGAGCAGTGTTGCCCCAACTAACATGTCATCCGACCTACAATCCAAACTAGTGCTACTCACCATAGCATTTCCCAAGTTGCGCATCATCTGGTCCTCTTCTCCCTATCAAACCGCCGAGATCTTTGAGACTCTCAAGACCCAAGAAGAGGAGCCGGATCCGATCGCCGCTGTCAGAGCCGGTCTGGATAAGGACACCCGGGCTGAGGAGCAGGCTTTCAACCAAGAACCACAAGATATGCTTGCCATTGTGCCAGGTGTCACACCACAAAACATCAAGAACTTGGTGCTCAAAACCGAGAGTATTCGAGAGGTTGCTAATATGTCTGTACAAGAATTAACGCCCCTGGTAGGCGCGGCATCTGGGCGTCAGATCCATGGGTTCTTTACCCGTAATGTGATGGAAGAGGATGACTAAACCAATGAGATAGGCGTTGCATCATATCCTATTTACATATAATTAATAAAGCATTCGTGGTTTCTCCTTCTCTCGTATTTTACAGTTGCTACGTACTTTGTGCCAAGCAGTCGCTGAAATTGTGGCGTTAGCGATGATGGATAACAGTCAAACATAATGACAATTTTACCCTATCCTTATGCTTAACTCAATAAATTGGGTCACTAAGTGGATTGCTATATCACAGTCAAAAGTATCACTTCGAGGGAGCAGCACCAAGTATTCGCAGAAAGATCTTTGGATTGGGTATCCTAATGCTATCGCAGGAATTACAAAAGAAACCAAATACGGCCATTATCGTGACAGTCGCAAAACTCCTCCACCATGTGCCAGTGTATCATTATCCGCACTTCTTCCTCCTTCCCTATTTCTCTCTTCTCAAATTGGTATCATTAAGCGCTTCTCTATTCCTTGGCGTCGTTCAGAGGGAGTGTTGGAGCTTCTATACTCTCGTCGATCTCATGTGGTTGCCCGTTCGTCGCTTGGTGCGTCCACCCTTGCTGCCGCAGTAGCCGCAGGTGAGGAAGCTGACAATGATACCGCAGAAGCGGACGACGGCGCCGATGATGGCCTGGAGGATGCGGCCGATACCACCGATAACAGCCATGATTGCATCTCCAATGGTCTGGAGGCAAGATCGAATCTGTGAAACAGGTTGTTAGTTTGTGTTGTTGAAGGTAGAGATGTGGCTGTGGTGACCTACGCAAGACATGATACCGCCCATTTTGGATGATTTGTGTAGTGTTGAGTTTAGGTGGTTGTGTTGTGTTGTTGTGTAGCTGCACAAGATGGTCTTGTAAAGATTAATGAGATGTTGTAGGAGTAGTAGTTGTTTGTTATTGTTGATGTGTTGGAATAAAGTTCCGTCTGCTCCAACGTCCTCGCAGCCTTATATATCTGAAAACCGTTGCTTGTCAATCGGGATTTTTGCAGGGGTGATTTTCTTGGATCATACCTACTGTGACATTTCCTCCATCATGTTATTTCCTGACGTCAGTTTGCGATCTTAGACTTCCTCATGACCCGCGCCTCAAATGCTGTGGCTACAGCGATGGCTAGTCACTGATTGGTTATGTCGCGAATTATGACGTTCAGCTTGTGGCTGATCCACCAAGAAAACAAGGTCTGAAATATTCGCTGCCGCTGTAGCCCTTTGCGGCTCTGATTAAAAGGTTGCAGCCGCGACGTCAGGCAAATCGATCTTTCGCGATGATCCCCTGCAATGACTCCGCTGATTTTCCCGCCCTTACCCCTACAGATGGTGCGACACCACCTTGCGTTTGTCACATCTCGTCCAATTGTGTAAATTTGGTTAAACTAGTTTGAAGGAGGGCTCAAAAAAGGAAATAACGTCTGACATCACTATGTCATGATGAAATCAACTTAAACGAGAATTTGTGTCACAACGGCGATCAGACCCCAGCCTGGACATCGGAACGAAAACAGGATGTTCGTAAAATTTATTTGAGGTATTCTCGTTGGTCGTCATTCTCGTAGGGTAGCATTAGGCTTTTGGATATCTCGATGGATAATGCCTGTCAAAAGATGTCTGCTGTCTGCATTAGGGTATCTTTCGCTTCAACTCCAGCCTCATTGAGATGAGTAGGTATCTAGTTTCTAGTAAATATGCTCTAGTTCATACAGGTGGCTTGATTTGTGCCACGATAGGTAGTCAGGAATACCCAAATCTATTCTTGGAACTTGTATTCCAACACGTCTTTGTCTGTGCCTTGCCAGCTCATCACCTACAACCACTTCTTTTTCTGCTGCGATACGGCTTTCTGCATGTTGATTCGTCGTAGCATCTCTCGGTTCCTGTTATCAAGGAGTCCCAGCGCCGAGCGATCATCAGGGAAATAAGACTGTCCACGAGCGATCGCCGGCCGTTCATCGTCCATCATCTTGATACGCTGTACGCGGCGGAGCTTGGTGAGGCCGTACCAGCATACGATAAGCGAGAATACAACCGAGACCCCGGTGACACCAGCGAAGCCCCAGTTAGTCTCTTCGATAAAGTTCTCCAGGTTCATGCCGTAAAGACCAGCCAGGAATGTTCCCATTGCCAAGCCCAATGTTCCAACGCTGAACCTGAGGTCAAGCAGCATGAGAGCGTTGCGGTTGGCATCTAGAATAGCACGAACGCTGCGCTTGTCAGATATATGAGCGGTACTAAGTCAAGGGTGTCCTTACATTTCTTCCGTGTTTCGGATGCCAGAAACAAGGTTGCCAGCCTCCTGCACGATTTCGTCCGTCAACTTGTGGTACGACTCCAATAGCATTTCAACTTCAGTATGGTCATCCACTCCTCGGTACAGATCGTGCGTTTTCTCAGTCAGATACATATCTGCGAGATCATCATCCGCTTCAAGGAGGTCTTCGATAGCATCCCTGACAAGCTTGGCCTTTTGTTCGAAAGTGCTCACCCGCTTGGACAAGATGAGAAGCATTCGCAGCTTGTGTCTGTCAATGTCGTCCTCGAGTTCACTAAGAATATGCATCACGGGTTCGCGCACCGCTTCAAAGTCGGCTTCCAGCTCAGACGTGACCGACGTCAGTACGGCTTCCAGCGCACGGAACTCGTAAGGGAGAGAGGCATTTCCTGGCGCGGTCTTTTGCTGCAGTTTCCCCTGCAGATCGTACATAAAGGCCGATTGAGGGTATGAGGTCTTAGAACCGTAAATATCGAAGAGAAGAACTCTGTCATGCTTGATCAAGACCTTGAGATGAAGCAGATTGAGTAGGATGGCCGAAGGACGGATGAGTATGTGAGGTAGGTTTGACGAATCAATCTTTCGCAAATCACGGGGCAGCAAGCCAAACTAGAAGAAAAGCAGTATGAGCATCGTCCTACGCAAAGTTTGTACATTCGCCCATACCTTGGCAATGAGCTCGGTCTTTTTAAATTCCCCGTCCACCAGGATTACGTTCCCATGCTCATCGACTTCCGTACAGCGCAGTCGAGGCTCAGATGCCGCCTTGGCTGCAAGTGTTCGCCGATTGTTGAAAATAGACGAGTTGTCACTAAACTCGTCATGATTCGGTAGGTCGTCTGGCTTCAGAGCCTTGTTATCTTTCTTCCCTACCAACTTGAAAAGGCTGTTCCAGGTTGGCATATAACTCGAGCTCGACTTCCGTCCACTCCAGAAACCGCGCGCATTTCGGCTCGTGCTGAAATAGTTTTGTGACGTCAAAGGTTGGTTTCGATGTGGAAGCTTTCGGGTAACGGGGTCTCTGTCGAAGAGCGACGCCTCCAAAGTTGTGACTTGTCTTTCGCATGCCGTAGTCAATGCTAAAGGTTGTTTACGCATCGCAGTATTCAACGATCGAGCGTGACAGCGTATAGCTGAAGTAGATATTGTGCCTCGGCCATGGTTTGCGCACGCGAAAGTCCTCTTGGACTGACACCGAAGAAATCGTAGAAGGCTTCGAGACGGAACCGGAAGACGCAGAGTTGACTGCATCACTGGGTATTCGTATTACACAGGCATTGGAGTTGAATATAATTCGAGGTCGTTCAGAGAAAATAAACTCTTATCGATCGTTGACGATATCTAGGAAAAGTCGATGTCACAAAAAATGTCTTAGTCATCGGGCCCAAGCCTTTAGCCTCAGGGTATCAGAAAAATTGACCGCTGGAAGCATAAGAGACGAAATTAGTAGGTCACTTTATGCCCTTTAGGCTATAATTCTTAGACTACTTTTTTTTATACTCTAAGACTTAGGAGGCTATTTTTTCTGCTACCTCCCAGTAGCTTTGGTTCAGTGGTGGCGGATGTCGGGTGGGTTGCACAAACAGGCCCGCAAATAGGAATAGGTATCTGATCCAAGCGCGACATCCATCTGATAAAACACGGAACGCAAATAGGCATAGGGTTTATAACTAGAATAATAAATGAGAGAGTATGCAAGATCCTAATACAAATGAAAATGGGTTTCTCTCTCTCTTGAATATGCTTTGTGCGTCGTCAACTAATGCCTGAACGTTGACTTATCTACCCACCTAGTAATCAGCATGTCATAGGATCAGTTCGTCTATACCAGCTTTTCTTTTCACCAAACATTTAAACCTTCTCGAATACGTTTTTTTACACCCTCTTGACGGCCACATCAATGAGTCTCTAGATGACGGGAAATTTCTTCTTGTGGGCATGATACCGTGGATTTTCGAAGGGCACGCTCTCTACATGCACACATGAGCTTCAAATTTTCCCAGTCCACCCAGTGCTCGCCGTCGACTTGACTTGAAGGCCTCTGCGCTCCTATCTATACGCGATCTTGAGCAGCGATACATCCTTCGAGTTCTGATCATAAGCTTCAAACAATGACCCTCACGCCTGTTCGGATTCGAAGCAAACGAAAACATCAATTTGCTAGCAAGCCATCATCTCGAGGCATTTCCACAACTACGCCAGTCGCCACAGAAACCCGTCCTCTCAAAAGGATGAAACGTTCCCTATCCAATGTTCTCGCCTCCCGGGCAACTCGCTGGAAGCCTGTTTTACAAGCTCTTCCGGCAGAGATTATCGAGAGCATATTTCTCTACAGCGCCAACGTTGATTTACCTTGCGCCTCGCCAGTTATCGGCGCAAAGCTATCTGGACGTGTGACTCTCATTAGATTCCTCATGTGGGCATTTCATGGAACCTGGGATCAATGTTTCGGTAATATTTCGACAGGTCCTGCGGAAGACAAGAGCGACGAAGGCGGTGATCGACAGCTTCAGGTACGCCAACACCCTCTTAAACTGTGTAGTATTCTCGAGCGTCTAACAAGGTATAGTCAACTATACTAAGTCTACCATGGATCAGCGTAGACTTGATAGTTCAAGCGCAGCAAATATGGGCAGACACTTATGCTAGAGATCGTCATTATAGGCATTATCTTCCCCAGATAGACGCAGAAGGTGACCCCTTTATGTATAGCCATGACCATCCATTCGAAGGTGGTGTCGGACACTTCAACTCCAAAGAATGCTTCGAAGCTGATTATCAGGAGGTCTCATCCTGGAAGCCCTTCGAGAAGGTCGGGAAATGGGGTGGATGTGATATTCACCCAAGGGTACGCATACCTACAGTCCTCATTACTGGCCCATGGGACGAGAAGAGACTACGCCTCCTGTTCTGGCTCCGAAGAGCCGGGAGACTATACGGCCTTGAAGAAAATGAGTCATCATGGGAGATACAGCTGGACTGTATTCGAAACGCATTCATCGATGCCTCTGAGCCCAATATTCTCATCACAAACTTGATCGATCTCACTTCGCTCTGTCGCGGCTTGCCCAGAGATATTGCTCGGGAAGAACGACGTCGTATCGACCAGCGGCTGAAATGGGGCGCTGATGGCGTTATTGCCAAAGAGATCCTTCGGGAGGTCTACAGCACCATCGGGATGTATCACGACGGATTCGGGGCCCCTGGCTCACCCAAGTAACCCTCCCGTCAGTAGCGTGGTCTCCAGTAACACGTTGGTAGGAAGGCAAACAACCTAAGCACTTCCTGTCGGTCTACCCAATGCAGCTCGCCGGCTCTGCCGTTCTAAACACAAGATGTATGACCCTGGGGTTCTAAGGGCTCGACCGATTCCCACTCCCTGGGGTGAAGGATTAGTGTATCGGTCTTTGTTGAAGCTCACTTGCAATCATTATGGCTCATCATGTATCGCATCACAATACTTGCATGAACGTCCCCCCCTGGGTTGCAACTTACCTCAAGGTCACATGTCACATCTTATGGAAAGACAAGGAAAAGTGTCAAGGATAATTAGAAGTATATCTTTATATTGTTTGTAGACTTCTGCCTGCAGCGGGCAGTATGGGTACTTTTACTACTACGCCATGTATATTTAGGTTTGGTGTGGATAGAGTATCGTGAGACCCTCAACATCACGGGTTGCAGCAAAGCTACTATGTAAGCACAGTCACCATAAGCGAAAAGACCCTCGTCCTTCAACTCACCTCCGTTCTCGCTCACCATGCAAAATCCTTTTCATCTCCACCTAGGCCAACAACATGCCTCAACATCGCTCATTTTCACGATGTTCGTACGGCGGCACCAACCAGAGCTCAGCCCTTTCTTACAGCCCACACACACAACTCTGTGTCTTTGCCTCTGATTGCCCAATGAAGATAGTTTCCGGCTTCTCGGAACAAAGAAGGTAAGAGGGATACAAGATAGTATCCTGTCAAGTTTGCGCCAAGCGAACGGGGAGGGTAGAGGATGACTCACACACCGTGAGCACACCATGCCCAGTAAACCACGCGATGCCGGGATTTCACGGCCTGGGTTCATACCTTTCCTGGTAGTCCCAAAAAAGGAAGGCCTTTGCAGAAGGTGCGTGTGACTGATGTGCGTATGGTTCAGTTATGCAACAGATCACACAACTCCATGTCGATGGAAGATACTTGATCGTGCGTGGCAAACATCGCAATCTGGAGATGGCTTCGGTCTTGTGTTTAGAGCTTCTTTGCCCAACCTCGATTATGGCGCGTATCACGTAGTCACGGTATTCGCTTTAGTTGCGTGTAAAATAGTCAGCGTAAGCGAAGAAAGTCAAAGTGTTGCAGCATAATGCTTCTTTTTTTTGTTTTTGATTTGGTGCTTGTCTTGGTATGCTCGTGTGTGTTTCTCCTATCCGAAAATTGGTTCCATAAGGGATCGGAAACGACTGGCACGAGTCCACTATCGCGAGGACTGTTTCAAGCTAGCTATTAGATTTCGCCATAGCGTCATCGCTCTCCTCAATTCAGCTCACTCTTAGGACTCCTCTGATCGAGTCCGCGTCCGAAATCGACTGGTTGGTTTGCCATTGAAGTTCCCAGGGTCTGCCTTTGACGAGGTCGAGTGGATTCAAGCTTTGGCTGTGTCTCTCAGACATGATGTGGTGCTTTGGTTATCTTGATTGTAGAAAGGGCAGGTCGGACTCCATTTGATGCAAAACCCATTCCCTCGCAGAAGCAACACTCGACGCCAAGTTGTTGCCCTTTCGTGGTTGTCGTCTGCTCGGTTTTGGCAGCAAATCAAACCCATTACTCCCCTTGTACTATCCGTTTCTCCTCCATAACTCTCTGGATCGTCCCTCATCTCTCGCGATAGACTGCAGTGACGAAACGAGTAAACAACGCTATATAAAAGCACAATGTACAAGCAAAACAAAAATGCAGTGACATCCTAGTCATACAAAAGTTGCAATCGTCATCTCTGCACTTCCTCTGACAAAACAAGACGCTCGCCGCCGTCTCCCTCTCCCTGGTGATCGATCCAAGAGATGCACGTAAATGAACACGCTTTTTGGCCTAATCTTAACACCTGCAAAGTGGTTTCCGGGCACTTTGTCAAGTCATCAAGATATGTGGTATCCAAGGCCTTTTAGCAAAAGACTCCTTGCTTGCCAGCAACCCAGTTCAATATTTGACATAGAAAATGTTATTGATTCAACATTAATTCTTCACATTGTGGTAAGGATGTAGTTTGTCGGTAGTCGACGGGGTACCGAGTTGATCAAGAAAATTAAGGCGACCAACGAGGTATGATGGGCTTAGTTCAAGATACCCTCCCACATACCAGGTCCCCGAATGCCGAGGGCAGGATGGACAGACGAAAATTCGTAGCCCTGTGCGGCTTCAGCAGAACAACACACTCGCTTGCCAGTGCCTGGCAGGCTAGGTCGGACGGGGACCTGAAGGTTGGACTCGGAGGTAATACCTCGAGTACGAACCAACGTATTAGGCCAGGTAGGTCTCTGAGCAGAGTAACGACCACCGAGCATCTCGCGAACATTCTCCTGGAGACAGTTGTCCATAGAGGCAGTTCGGCTTCGCTTTGTGCCACTTCTAGGGGCTGAGGCGTTGTAGTTCTGAAGCTCTTGCAGAGCGCGCGCAGCATCAGAATCACGAGCCATATCTTCAAGCTCTTGTTGTCTTCTTGCCAATGGAGTATCCAGCGACAAATCTCCGAGTTTGCCAACAGGGCCGGTGAAATTCTCGGGATATGACGTGTAGCAGTGTGCATCACAATCCTCAGGAACCGAAGAAACGGTCGGCTTCTGGCTCAGTCTCTCATTGCAAAACTTCTGCGCTCGGAATCGCGACGGAACACACAGCCTGGAAGGGCCGAGGGTCGCGCTAGCAAGCGTTGAAGTAGAAGAAATAGAGGATGAGCGCGAGGAGCGCGAAGTATCTGAAATCATGGATTCAGGTGAGGAAGCTGTTGACACTGAGTTGGCAAGAGAGGATCGACGAACAGGGCAGTAGTTTTGAGGTGAAGAGGTCATAGAAGTAGGAAGACGATCGAGATACTGAACAGTAGCCATGTTGCTAGCCTGGGCCATAGCCATACCCATGGAATTCTTACTGAGCATGTGAGAAGCGGCACTCGCGGCAGGAGTGCAGAGTCCATTGCTCTGAGGAGTAAGTCGGGGAGTTGGCAGCTTTCCTAAGGCGGGAGCCAAGCGACCAGGGGTAAATCCTGCAGGCGCAGACTCCATGACCATTGGAGCGTTGTACGACTTAGGAGTAGGGGTAGCCTCGGCTGATTCATAGCCAATTGTAGGCTGAGCCTCTTGAGGAAGGTTGAGGATGCTGCGAGGAGACAGTGCGCAAAGGTCACTTGACCTAGGCATAGCGGGAGCAGCGGGAATCAACAAGGCGAGGTTGGTCAATTCAGGGTTAAGACCCAAAATAATTCGTTTCCAGTCCAAGACCTGTTGAGACACAGTCTGAGAGACTCCTCCAGGAGATGATGGGCCAGACGGAGGTGGTGTATACTTGAGAACGATGTCAGTCCATCGCTGAAAGACTTCATCGGCAATGTGCATCTTCCAGTTGACAGCAAGCAGGAAAGCAATTTCGTTCTGGTTGATCTCTTCAGTTCTGAGTCCCGAGATCTTGCTCCAGGCACGGGCAGAGTAATTTCTGTCCTGAAGGTACTTGGAGGCCAAGATCAGAGCGGCAAGAAACATGCGACGGCCACATTGAAGTGCGCGATCAGCGTGTCGATCAACAGGCTGCTCCATTGTGAAGTTGTGTTTGGGCACATGAGGCTTGATGAGAATCAAGTAATACAGGGCAACCTGTAGAGTGGAGTAACTCGTCCGTGAGCGGCGCAAGGTCTCCTGGATGAAGTTGCGCAGCGGCAGGACTGGGTTGTCTGAGGTAACATTTCGACAGGCGACAGATGACAGAGGCCAAATGGCTTCGACGATCTGCGTCGACGAATCTAGAAGGAAAATGGTTAAACGAACGAAGGAGAATTCAGGATCTTGTCAAAACATACCAACTAGACTATCGACAAAGTTGACTTTTCGCTCAGACTGTCGGACCAGAGCGGGCGGGCAAGGACCACGAGCACTCGAAGTCCTTCGAGGATGTTGGCGCAGCTCGGCAGGAACCGCCTCCGTCTGTATCCTCTGAGCGCGGCGTCGGAAGTTCAGTGCGCTTTCGGCGACGGCAGCCTTTCTCGAAAAGTAAGAGTCGCAAGAGTCTGAGTCGGAAGAATGGGCGGAAATAGAGGTATCGTCGGAAGTCTGCGAGGTGGTGTCGGACCAAACAGAAGAGAGTGAGCTTGAGGCGGAAGAAGCTAGAGATGTGTTGTAGGGAGCATATCGTGCGGTGTGAATAGTAGCGGGCGAGATAATCGCGTCGCACGTCATTTTGGGTGGTCGTTTGTAACAGGCCCGAACGCTGTATTCAAGCAGGTATGATTATCCAGTCGCCGTCAACGGCTAAGTCAACCAATCAAATCGTGGTTTACCGGTAATAGTTCGCGAGGTCAAGATCGAGTAAATATACTCCGCAACAGCGTATAAGTGCTGTCTCGAAGTAAATCCGTAGGTGTGATTACAAAGGGCGTCTAGACAAGAAAGTCGAGAAGCAACTTAAGAACACAAGTGGTAAGACCGGAAGACGAAGCAGAGACGACGACAGAAATAAGATTTGTTTTTTCAACAGGCATTGCGACAATGCTTCAAATCTCGAAAGTGAGGTTGGAAGCAAATGGTAGTCTTAGAACAAGGCTACCATCGGGGCGGGTTGGCGAATGATAGATGGAGTTCGGGGGGGTCGGAAGTCGAAAGTCGAGATCGAGGATTGAAGACGGGGATCAAGCCGGTGTTGTCTTGTCGAGTTGATTTACTGGTTGATATGCAAGGTACAACGGTTGCAAGTCGTGGCTGAAAAGTGATGAAGCGACCTGAACGAGGTGATGGAAGGATTTATTAGATGGCCGAAAGAAAGTGAGTCTTGTTGAATGTGGCCTAAGGGGCGAGGCGTGAGGCGTCGAGATGGTGAGTGACAGCCTGGCGTGGTGGGATGTGACTCTTTTCGGTTTGCACGGTGGCGAGCCCGAGCAAGTTCGGTGGGGCGTGTAGTAGGCGGGAGCCAACTGGCGATCTCGGAGAGAGCGTGAGAGAGTGTGCGCGGCGGTAGCCTGTGCCTGATTTGGTGGGATTGCAATGCAAAGCAAGGCAAGGATTAACAGCCAGTTCGTCACAGGCACGCACAGTGAGTGAGTGAGTGTGGCGAAGGAGCTGATAGAGGGCTGTAACGGACTGTAGCCTGGACTGGCAGGGGGAACAGTTGACAATGAGAGAATATACAGTAGTGTAGTAGTAGGTACAGTAGCAGTGACAAAAATAGAATTTGATCAAAGTAAAAGTGTAATAGGTAGGTAGATAGATAGACAGAGGAGACAAAAAAAAAAAAGGACTGAATCAGACGGCAAAGAGATGGGTAATGGTGATGAAGGATGAGTATACAGCGAGGTCCGGAGACTGACTGACTGACTGACTGGAGATACTGACTGACACGAAGAGTCACTCAGGGTAGGAAGGACAGGACACTTCTCCGTAAAGTCACCTCACTGAGAAGAAGGCGATCTTTCTGGGTCAGGGCCAAGGACGGGCAAAAGCCGGGGTGGGAGGCAAGGTTGGTGGGTGGTACTTTCGGGCTTGGGCTCTCGGCTGGGCTTGGCTGGGCTCGACTGGACTGGACTGGACCCAGGCAGTGCTGCGCTGTGTGTTCTGGTGGAGGAATTCCTAGTAGAGTTCAAAACTGTGACTCTTTTTTGCACCGTCAGGCGGCAAAAGAGAATGAGTCTGTTTTTTCTTTCTTTCTTTTTTGAAGTGAAAAGTCGCAAGGTGCAAGTGAATGCCGCTGCGGCCTGACCGAGGGTTGTTGATTGATTGTTTGTTCTGAGATGAGATTTGATATTACCAAGATGAAAACAACAAGAATTCAAGACAAGACGCCGTGGAGAGTGGAGATGTACACGATCCAGAGCAGACTTCGGAGAGTCGCTTGGGACGGATTTAGAGGGCGAAATCGAACATGATGGCGACGATGTCTGTTCGATGGGGGGAGGGGGAAAAGGCGGGAGATGGCAGCGGCGGGCTATGGCATAGTTTTGAATGCCTGGGACAGTGACAGCGTGAGCAAGACCAGGAGGAGAAGACGAGTTTAACGTCGGTACCTACGGCGCGCTGCAAAGAGTGCCCACGGCGCGGGTACAGTACTTGACGACAGTTGGCGTGCGCGTTATCAGCACTGTATGATCGAACCCTTGTAAGTGGCCCAGCCAGTCAGTAAAGCGCTGAATCTCGCGCTGTTGCCTTCCACTGGACTACGTGTTGCCCCTCTTTTGTAGCTCCGTGCGATACCGTGTCTAGATCGCGCAGTCTATACATGGTTGCGGCCTTCCTCGATGGACCTGGAAGCGTGTCTGCCTTTTGGCATCTCCCCATTGGTTCTCCAATCTGTAAAGCGCGTGTTTCTTCTGGCCGCCCCCTCCACTTTTTCCCACGACGCCTCCACCTCCACCTTTCGTGCCCTTCCACTTCCCGGGCCTCTATCTTGCAAGGCCTCAAGGCATCCACGAATTCAATGTTTCCCTGGCATCGACCTAGGAGTCACTTGCTTTGCTGTCCCGTTCTGTGCTATACGGTGAGGAGATGAATAGGGTTGAATTATTGTTATGCGTGATTAACGCATCAATAGCCACCCTGGATGATTATCTGCCTACCTGTGTGAAAGCCTTGACGTTGTCTCTGCTACATTTGAATATGTGTCAAGAATGCCTTTTCCATTATAGAATGCCTCGGCTACCTTACATCATGCAGCATCATGAATGAAACTGATGTTTTCCTGGCGAGGAAAATGAGTGACGATGACCAACAACAACAACTGTACAGAGCGTACATGTCTTCGACTCACCTCATCTTTGAACACTTCACTTGGCTGACTAGCCCTTTACTAGCACGCCAACCCAGCCTGGCCTGGCCTGGTTCGTGCATCTCGCGTATCCCTGCCGTCCCGACCACCCTTGTCACCCTCCCAACCCTTTCTGGCTTCACTGAGTTGTCTGATCTCGAAATGAAGCCGCCCTCGTTTTAGGTTCTCTTCATCCTCATCCTCGCTTCGGCAAACAGCTTCTTGCTTCACATTCGCCCCCGGCTTGCGCATAATACCTGATGCCGTATTTAGGTTCAAGGTATATGTGCATGATCTGGCCCGATAATGCAGATCACGGAAATCTCAAATCTTCAAGGTCTGAAACAACCCTGGAAGCACTATAACTTCCTTCATTTGAAATAGGTCGTTAACCGCTGTGCTGTAATTTCAGACTGCCAGAGGAAAACTTCAACTGGTGCTGACTATTCTCCAGACTTGACCATTTTGGGGTGAGCATGGTCCTCTAAAACTTGGCTGCTGATGTACGATGACTCTTCTTCAGTTCTGGGTAGTGTAGTCTATACTTCTCCACCCCCACCTTTTCCGCCTTCATTTGGTGAGTTTTTAGACCTGACATCTTCATGATGACTTAAAGAGGGGGTTTCTCGTAACATCTGGTGTTGGTTCTGTGCATGATCACTCATTTGCCGGTGTCTTTGCCTCGTCTCTGCACTTCGAAACCTCGCTATTATCTCTCCTTTCCCAATAACTAGCCATGTGTTCTGTGGTACTGATGATCTGTCCAATGGCGAGACGACGCCTTGACGCTAATGTTAAACTATCCAATGCCCTTGTGCCTTGTGGATATGATGAAATGGTTTTGAGATTTGGACTTGTCTCGTCTCAGACGCAAGCTGTCCACAGTGACTCGCTCAACCTCTTTCAGGCAGGGCAGACTGGCAGGTAGATAAGTCAAACTCGAGGCAACTGACTTGAGAATCGGTGGCGTACAAGATGAAAAAAGCAACTGTTGTCCAGTTTATCAGATCTTGGATCAGGCGTCAGCCTGTTTCTTTACTGGGAGTTCAGGCTTCTGGTTACTAACTAACCCACAGGCAGACACCATAACTCGAGGCAAAAAAAAACATTGAGCTTGTCTCAATACAAGCTTTTCATAAATGCCTCGGAATTTGAGTTGATACCTATCAGAAGCGCTTGTCGAAGTCCGATGCCGCCATGGTATGGTTCTTGCTTACAAGCCTTCCAGCACCCTGCTGGTGTCCTCATTCATACATAGTACAGAGGTTTCTGAGAGATCTCGCCATTTCTCCCTGGAGTGTTGCTAATTAATGACCACGGGGAACCCGGCCGTCCCACAATGACCTCACCGCAATTGAACTGTTCCGACGCAGCCCGCCTGATAACCAAATAAACGATAGTATCTTATACATAGAGTTGCTTCATAGTCAAGTGTCCTCAAGAGTATGGCCCGAGAATATTGTTGAGAGTTTGGAGTCTGTTCTGGTGGGCTATGAGGTTTTCTAGCAACGAGGAGTACATCCCTCATCTTGAAATTGTTTACTTATTGGAGATGATGTTACATGTGTCTAGTGAATTCATTCGGGCTTCCGTATATGGTTGAACTCTTGATCATAACCGTATTGTCGATTCATCTATGAGACCTATGATTTATAACAAGCTCGATCAATCAAGACACACCTTTTTGTGCAATATCGCTTCACAATAGTATGTACCACGTTGATCATTCTCGTTGCACCTGTGCGACGACCAGCACTCTCTCTTTGAGCTCATATCATGAGAATGGCATTGCGGGCGCCATCATGACTTTGGTTCCACCGCGCATACACGCACGGCTTCTCCTTAACTGTGCATGATGGGCGAGAACTCACTTATTCTCTGCCTGTATTTGGTCTCTTTCACTTTTGTCATCTGTGCCATGTGAACCTGTATCTGACTAATGGTGAAACATGAGCGCTTTCTTCATCACGCATCTCAATTTCGTAAACATGATAACCACTCTTTCATCTGGCTCGTGCGCCCACCATTGTGTGGCGGCGCTACCAGTCTCCAGCCCCTTAACAGAGTCCAATCTCCTTGTGCTTGACCGAAAGTCGCTACGTCGAACTGCATGTACCCTTCGTTATGGTTCACCGTACAAGTCCCACTACAATGTTGTGCTGTTCATTCCATTGCGCATTGTCCAAGCTGTACAAATCATTACCTCAGCAGGGACCATCTCGGTTCAGATATGGCCCCGTTGAGTCCGTGTACCCTTAACAGACGTGGGAGAGTAGGGACTTGTATATTCACTTACAGTGTTCCCCAATAACTTGCCTGTTCATGCGATTTCGTATGGTATCACGGGTTGTTATCGTCCTATCTACTTGGAACGTTATTATACTGTCCTGTTTTTAAAGTTAAAATCTTCGATATTACTGCATCTTTCTCGACCTTCTTTGTGCGTTGATCGTGTTACACTCCATAGCCGAAACCCCGCTTGAGAATATGTACTTTGGTTGGTTCATGCAAAGGTTGGATGAGTCAGTGGTAGATAGTGGTATTAAATATGAACACTTAAGTTCGGTCAGGTTGTGTGCAAGGCCGACTGCAACAAGATCTCACATAACCACAAC
This sequence comes from Fusarium sambucinum, assembly GCF_050947815.1. Classification (NCBI taxonomy): domain Eukaryota; kingdom Fungi; phylum Ascomycota; class Sordariomycetes; order Hypocreales; family Nectriaceae; genus Fusarium; species Fusarium sambucinum. The sequence goes on along the minus strand of NC_139293.1, from coordinate 7,065,328 downwards.
AGTACGGAATGAAAATATTTATGTAATATGGAGAATTACTATCTACTACCAAGTGCACGTGTTTTGTGTCTGAGTCACGAAGTTCGATCAACTACTTGGACTTACCCTAGATGACAACAGCCGCAGCGTCTGTTTCATTACTTATGTTCAGTACACTCAAGTGGATGGCTGCTATTGATATTGCTCCACTGTTAAATCATACTTTTAAGATGTTATGTATTTTCTATTACTCTGTGTAATACGTATCTATTAAGGCGAAGTCGTATACATCGCCTGTTGCACCGCCCGCTTGGAAACTCAGCTACAAGCAGATGGCTGAGTACAGAGTTCCGTATGATGGATACTATGACGCACCGCGTAGGGGAAACTCCTCATGGGACCTCGAGGGTTCCGTAAAACTTACGAGAACTACCAGTCATTCATCGTCGAACCAAGTGCGTTGTCACTCACGAGTTGGATTGGATCCATTATATTCAAGCCTTACCTCTACTCAAACTTCGGTGAACCCTTCTTTCATATGCCCCCACATTCCGGACCCCGGCCGGCAGCTTCGGAGCCCAACCGCTTCCACCAAGGTTTCCTATTATATGCGGTGCGAGGTTACGACTGTTTATGCAGTGCTTTTCTAACAAAACAACTCCAGTAGCTTGCGTATCTAAAAGTTGCCAGAAGCCAGATTTCAGGCGGTATCGATCTGCTGTGGATGAACACTTGAACTGGGATATCTTATCTGCGATGGCCCTCAGGGTTCCAAAGTCCCATCAAGATGGATCCCCCCATCCCTACCCTGGCTCTCGACCTCTTCACCGTCAGGTTTCAAGACAGCTGCATACATACATAGTCGAAAACGTGGTTGCCTAGCCCTGTCAAGGCTATACACACCTTGCGCATGCATGTCTCTCTGGCTCTGTTCTGTTATTTCCACATGGACATATGAAGCAGGCATCAAATCAGGCCGACCCTGCCTGCTTACTAGATATTGTAGGCAATCGTCATTGTGGTGCGCCGGATCGTGAATGTCAAGCAAAACCTTGTCGGATTAGGCACCATTCCAGAAGCGATGGAACAAGGCTTCAGTCAAAACCAAAAGACGTCAGAAGCCACAAGCCGATATCGCTTAAACTCGAGCAAGTCATGGCACAGGATCTTGATCGGCTTTGTAGGGCAAACCGTAAAGAAGGTCTTGTAGAAGCATATCGAATATTCATTCTCTCAAGGCGCATGGCTTCAAGGCAGGGGTGTTGGTTAGCTACCCCGTCCGGCAATCACAAGTGTTGATCAGGCGGAGAAGCTTACCACAAGGGAAAGATGCGAAAGAGTGAATCCGAGTATGAAGGCAATAACTAGATTTCTCTAACTAATATAATTTCCCCCATTACCAACAGGTAAACAAGGAAGTTAGGTGGGCAGTCCATGCATGATACAGTCGTGGTTGAAGTAGTTGACTGAATGTTTTGAATCCATCTAGTCTTGCTTGTCGCGATCTTTCGTTCCACAACATGTTATCCCTCAGCGCAGAATTCGACGTGAACGGAGCGACCGCATAATCACTAGAGTCCATAATCCCTATACAACTAACTAACTAGCTTGCATCCAGTGTCTCAACCTGGACACCCATTTGTCTGCAAACATCTAGGCAGGATAAGCGCTTGCAAAGCACGTTGATTCCATGTCAGGAACACGCCACCAATGATGCACACGACAAAATCGAAGGTCGTTCGGGCTGATGGGAGAAATTGCACTCAGGCGGTAGAAAGAATTTTCCGATCTTGTCTTATTGTGCGACATAACCTACTAGGAGATATCACGACAAATTAAAGTACTCATAATTCCGCCGTGAATAATACTACCCAGTCACAAGTCACAGAACAATAGAGGTGGGTCGAGGGCAACACACAAGCAGGTATCCTTGACACTCCATGAATGGTGAGACTCGGGAACTGGCAGATACATCACATACTTGTTGAACGGCGAACGAACTTGGCTCGCTGGAGCCTACCATAGCGTAGTGCAAGTCCATTTGAAAAACAATCAATACATTTGACCAAGACTAAAACGGTTGCAACTTTTGCCCTTCGCCGACTTAATATCTCAATTCCAATTTCCCAGCTTGTTAATATCGGCCCTTAGCAGCGAAAGAAGTTGACTCTTGTCGTGGCGGTGCCCACCATAGTGTTGTCAGGCCTTTAGGAAGCCATGTAGGTGCTGGCGTCAACACCCTCCTTGGGGAACTCACTGCAAAGTGTTAGTCAGAGAAACGGTGCGAACAAAAAGCAAGTCAACTTACGGCAGAGCGACCTCAAATCGCTTCTCAATCTCCTTGAGCACCTCCTGGTCTTGATCGGTGCTGACAAACGAGATGGCCAAACCCTTGGTACCGAATCGACCAGCACGACCTACACGGTGCAGGTAAGAGCTGGCATCGTTGGACAGATCGTAGTTGATCGCCAGGTTGATACGCTCAATGTCGATACCTCGTCCGAAAACGTCAGTGGCAACACAGATTCTCTTCTTGAACTCCTTGAACTCCTTGTAACGACGGATACTGTGTGAAGTCAGAAATAGTTTGATGTATGTCGGATTGATGATAACTTACCGCTCTTCCTGACTGACACCAGAGTGAACGGCGATCGAAGGGAAGTTGCACTCGCGGAGAAGCTTGTCGAGCTCAGTAGCGCGGACGGTGCTACGCACAAAGATGATGACCTGGTTGAATTGGAGATCATCCAGGAGCTCGTTGAGCTTGCGGTTCTTTTCCTTCTCTTCTAGCTTGATGTAGTACTGCTGAAGACCGTGGAGAGTGAGTTTGGTGTCCTCGTCGACGTAGTGTTCAGTAGGGTTCTGCATGAACTTTCGGCAGATAGGCTTGACTTCCTCGGAAAGGGTGGCTGAGAACATCATAACCTGCTTCTGCTGAGGAGTAGCACGGAAAACGTCCTGCACATCAGTGCGCATGTCTGATTGGTTAGTATGTTACTGTCAGAAACGTATGAAGTAGTGCTCACCAGGCTGATCGAGCATCTTGTCACACTCGTCGAGAACGAAGATGCGGACGCTGCCAAGACGCAGAGCCTTGTCACGGACAAGAGCCTTGAGACGACCAGGAGTACCGACAATGATGTGAGGGCATGTCTCCTTATTCTTGAGCGTCTCCATGTCGGTCTTAATGGGAGTACCACCATAGAAGACACCGGTCTTGATGTCTGGCATGTACTTGCTGAAACGGTTGTACTCGTCGCGGATCTGGTAGGCTAGCTCACGAGTGTGGCACATGACAACCACAGAGACCTCTCCGTTCACGGGCTCGACTTGCTGAAGGGTAGCAAGAACAAAGACAGCAGTCTTACCCAGACCGGACTTGGCTTGGCAGATAATGTCACCACCGAGGAGCGCCTGGGGGATACAGGTTTGTTGGACTGTCGATCGAATCGATGTTAGAGTGGGTTTCTAAGAAGCAACGAACGACGGGTGTAATGTCAAGTGTCCGTCCATCGTCGCAGCTTAGCCATAATGAATTCTCGCACTTTCCACCGGTGTGGTGCTACAGCAGGGCGTGATAATAACCCGAAGGTCGACACCCGAAGGCCGGATGGTCGCGCAAGCAACCGTGGCGGAGGAGAACCAAGAGCTCCTTGATGTCTTGAAAGATTTTTCTCGTTTCGCTCGTCTTTTCCAGGAAATCCGTTCGCAACAACGAATGATGTCTTATCCGCTTCTGCGCGATAATCCTGACATCAAAGTTGTGGTTTCGCGGAGAGCTACGTCTCTCAACCATGGGCTAATTCCGCCCGGATGCTCGGACCACCTCGAACTTTCCTGAACCACCTCTGACGACGATAACGATTGCGGAGAAGATTTGGCCATTTGTTCTTGCTTGCGAGATGGACGAACGCTTGAAGGAAGGGGATATGATGACTTAGGGTATTAGAATATCAGGACTGACCCTCCGATGGATGCTCGAATCCGCAGTCGGCAATGGCGCGAAGCAACTCAGCCTTCAGGAGGAAATCGCGGAAACCGGTCGAATGGATACCGACGTAGCTGCCCTTCTTGTCGACATTGTTACCGGCGGCGAGCTCGCCCTTCTTGCCATTGGAGGCAGTCGCGGCGGTCTCGTTGCCACCGATCTCCTCGTCGGAGTAGTCGATGAGATCTTCCTCGTGAGACATGTTGATTGTGATATACGAGCTGTTAGACTGTTGATGTGGAAGCTATCGCGAAAGTTGTTCTCTGCAGCGGAACTGCGTTGACGAGTCTGACGCGAATACGTTTGAGTCGTGTCGCCGTAGAAAGTCGAAGGTATGGCGTGGGTGTTCCACTGAATTAGAAAAACGATGAATGAAGCGGATTTGAGATGAGATGGGAAAAGGATAGATCGAACCCAGTCTCGTTCCAAGGATGACTTGAGGAGTCTTTGTTGAGGCTGAGAAGGGAGGTGCCAGAAACAGGCAGGAGCAGTGTGCAAGGTCGCTGCTGGCACGAGGTCCGTGCTTCAAATATCACGTGATTGAACTCAATACAGTGTTAAGTTTTGCCGCATGCACTGGCACGTGAGAATTGCGATTAGTTTTACTGAATTCATTTACCACCACCTCTCTACCTGTCCGCAACGAAATATACTAAATTGTCAGTTCTTATGGCGAAGACCAAGGAGAGTAAGAGCGTTCAAAACCGCATCATATACTCAAGAGCATCTTATCTCTACCAAGCAGCTTCGTATCTCGCTCAGCAACAATCTCTAACCGGGCAAGATGATCTATCAAAATCCTCAACCTCAGGCCAGGGGCACAGTGCTTCTGCGACAACGAAGAACGAACAAAAAGCCTTGCAAAACCTGTCTCGTCAAGCTGTGACAGACTTACGGGCCGTGACACAGAAAGCACAGATCCGACAAAGCCCGGCTATGAAACAAACCATGTGCAAGTTTTGCGACACCTTACAGATTGAGGGTGATACCTGCACATCAACCGTGGAGAATGCTAGCAAGGGAGGTAGGAAACCATGGGCTGATGTTTTGACTATCAAGTGCGGGACATGCGGCAATGTAAAGAGGTACCCTGTGAGTGCACCGAGACAGAAGCGGAGAGTTCTGCGCAAGCTGGAACGACAAGAAGGCACAGAAGACAGCAGCCACGAGACAGGGGGATGCAAATCTACGATGCAGACGACACCAAATGATACGCCATATCAGACGCCGAGTCTGACGCCAGGTCAAACCCCAGGACCCTAAGCTGGAAACAAGAAAGGTCTTGTTGTTCAAATCCAGCAAACGTAATTGCTGCAGGCTCTCAATACTGAAAGCTCCTAGATGAGAGGCTCAGTAGCCCAAGCCATCACAGATGGGATACTATTGGGAAGACCCAGGATTATTGCGGAAAACAAGGCCTAGGCTCTACCCTCGTATATTTACGATTGAATATAAAACTAATATCCGTCTGCCACCAATACCAGGGTGGCTTATTTTCCAGGCTGTCCAGCTTCCTTCACGCTCTCTTCTCCTAACACCTTGCTTGCTGCCATAAACCTGTCTCTAGTAAGCTATACCATTCTTATGGAGTCTAGAGAACTTTAATGGGATTACTTACAGCCCGCCGTGCCAGCTCCCCAGTCCTCGCATTGCTTCCGCCTGAACGCTTGTCATGCGCAACAAGTTTTCTGTGTCAGAGAGATTTGATGATAGTTGAGCAAGTTGTGAATTAAGCTGGGCCTAGTGAAAGCACAAGAATATTAGAACAATGGTTTCGTAGCACGAATAGAGACTGTGAAATTCGAATGTGGTATATTGCCTGAGGATATAACAACAAACAAGACAGTTCAAAACTAGGCTTTGAAGAACTCACTAGTTGTCTGGCCTTGACGGCACCTCCACTGGCCACCATGCTCTGTCGCACATGAGATCCGGTAACATTACGCGTAGCCATATTGATATCGAGTTTGCGCTCTTTTGTAGGCGCTCTTAATGAATGGTAGAAAAGGTAACAGAATGGACTGACACGCTTCTGATCGAGTGCTTGTCAGGATTGGTGAACCGCTCAGAAGGATACGCGGCGTCTCAAGTCAACGCGATCGGAGTTTATATGAATTTTGTCCCTCGTGTGTGCTGGAATTCTAGAAGTAATAAAAGTTGCAAACAACTTGAAAGATTGATAACGGTTTGTTTACAGACAGGCGGGGCCAATCGAGATGACTTGACCGACCCGTGCACTTGACAATCTCATTGGCTCAATCATTAAATCACATAGGTAGGTAGTTAGTTACCTGTACTATCGGAAAGTCAAGATTTCAACTTCTTCAGTAAATAAACAATATGATATGGCTTTCTTGTGGGGAATCGGATCATGTCAGGGTTTATGGACTATCTTCGTGGGTAAAACATTGCGTACACCACTTGTAGTACATGTGTGCTGATAATGTATACGCTGATCTTGAGGAGAGATTGCTTCCCAAATCTAGCAATCCCCCCCGGAACGACCTTCAAGGAACCAGCAGTCAGCCTAGGGTCTAACCGACCATGTAGTTGAACGCAGATGGCTACCAGTCAGCGACTTTGAATCATCACCTAACCAAGTTATGATGTCAAGCAAACTACTGCATCTTGGCAAAAAGGCACATCGTGTAAGCGCGCATTTCCTCTTGTTCTGGCAATTGTAGTAATAAATGAATTCCCATAAGATACAAGCCGCTGATTAGTTTTCATTTCAAAATCTATATGGGATTATAAGTCTCTATTCGTCAAGAGCTCTGTGTCTTTGTAGGAACTGAGGGCATTTGTGGCACTGCACTCTTGTCATGGCCATAATTAAATACCTAAGAAGGGAGTTTTGAAGAGGCCCAGAAGGAACAAATAGAAGAAAATTCAGTTGCAGAACAACAAGCCCTAATACAGTATCCTCTATGTCTGGGTAGAATGATGTCACCTGGGTCATGAGATTCCTGTTGTTTCTTCGGTTCAGACGTCACAGCTTGCCTACTCTAGGCAGACTGCAGCAGTCAACTGTTCAGCCCAGCTTGGCCCAGACACGAAGTATCTGAATCCAGGACCAACACGCCCTTCAGCCTTCCAAAACATCAAATCAGCTCGAGAGATATTTTGATGCCAAGCCTTGGCATTAAACACCCTCTTGGAGGCCTAGGCTGACTGATGTCGATCAAAATGCTGGAGTACCCCATAGACATAGTGATTGGTTCATGCGTATCGTGTCTCTATTTTACTTGTATCCACGATCCATCATGAAGGTAGCCCTTTCGCTGACAGCTCTGGCCTCCTCAGCCTTTGCGTTTAGTGGTGGTTACGGTGTTGGCGGAGCTTTTGGAAACATGACCACCAACGAATGGCAAGCTCGTTTCGAAGACGCCAACGCAACGGGGACATACTATTTCGATGCCTACAATGTATCGGAAAGTTTCCCACCCAACAAAACTACCAGCGGCTGGTCGGCTACCATTCGCGTGGCTAATATCACCGACGACCCTGACCCAGAGAGCATTCCATATCCAGGCACCGACATCAGTATTAAAGCTCCAGATGGGATGAAGTTGCCGGAGTCCAACTCTACCGGGTGGCAGGCCTGTGCGACTTTCTGGCCCCCTAACCTTCTCACTTCTGGGGCAACTGGCGATGCTCAACACGACGACGGAGACTGCAGTTCTTTTCTTTCTGAAGAATGCATTGAAGCCATCAAAGCTTTAGCAAACAACTATATCGGTGATGGAGGGAGGTGTACAAACACCGCCAGTGTCCCTTCTTCATGTGAGAAGTGGTATGGAGGGTCGGGACCTACCATAGGTAGTGGCAGCAGTAAGTCTAACTTTTGAGCATCGTCTTCTTCTTCTTTATCATTTCTTTCCGAAACATGATATTAACCTTGATATAGTTGGGAACTTCAGCAGGCGCTTCAACGGCAACACACTTTTCTCCGAGCGTCCACAGCTCATAGGATCAAGTGAGTATACGAAGACTGAGGAGGAGGCCTACGAAGAAGCTATTCGTGGCGTTTGGACTGTAATAATTAACTGGGGCCGCAGTTCTTCGTTTTCCTACAGTCCTGGTGATGCATTGCAGCCAACGGTGTTGTGCTTGCGTACGAGGAATATCACCGAAGGAAGCGAAGATCCCAATGCTGGCTCGAGAACAGCAGCCTACGCACTTATGGCGTTATTCATATCTATGTTGGCTGCAATCATGTTGGCGAACTAGGACTTGTTGAAATAACAGGTAGTTGTCTGCAATAATTAGGAATAATTATAACGTACACTTTTTTTATATACGCATCTATCTTTGTCAAAGCCAGCTGCTGTGAATGACCGGAAATACCAATGTCAATGTCAAGGCCGAGTATGTATGTCTGAAAGAGGGGCATCTGCTGAGCCCCAATAACGAATAATGTGATGGGCTCCCGACAAAATCTGATCGGCTGCAGTGCTTCTTCAGGTTATATACTTCATAACACCACCGGATACGTTGATAAACATTCCGAAGCAGACATGTGGCACTTCAAAACGGGATCGTTCCTTGCTCTAGATATAGAACTTCTTTCAATGCATTTCATCAGTGCCTACTACTGTTTCGTATCTATGTATGTTTCCAACAGAAACTCTCGAGGCTCATGGACAAGTTTCCTACTCGCATCCCATGACTTCTCGCAATGAACAGATTAACCAGAAAAAGAAACAACCATCCTAATCTAATTTGCTTGTGTAAACCCATCAAGAACAATGGCTCATAGCCCTCCCTGTTTGCTACCTCCATCCGACTTTTCTTTTTTTCATGACATTTCCATGCAAACAATCGGGAGGGCACCTCAACAACCAAGAAAACAAAGACATGCTCGGCTTCTGCAATGCCTTCATTTCGCCCAATTACTTCCCAAATTGTCCTCGTAAAGATGGGCTTCAGTCTTCGTTGTGATCCCAATCCATTAGTACAAGCTTATCTCAACAGAGCCTGTAACAACGGATGGTTGATTATATGCTGAAAAGCACCAGAACGTGATCCATAATTCCAATGCAGTATTACCAAAGACAGGCTATTCTGTTTGATCGTTCAGTGTGTATGTACGGAATGTGTTGGGAACGGAATAATTAAAAAGACGTAGAGTCTGAGAATAGTCCAAAGTGACTGTGACTTTTGTCGTGTCGTTGCGTTTTTTCAATGGAGCTGGGCGTATAATAAAAACAAAAAGAAAAAGGGTCGTCTTCGCCGAGTGGCGTGTCGTATAGTTGTTCAAGCCAGATGAATAGATGTAGTACAAATGGCCTCAACAGGTCCAACAACGAGTAAACCAAGCATGGCCCTCTGTTGGCGGCATTAAAAGCATAACCGGAACTCCATAACTGCGAATATCAGAACCTCAAAGCCTCATTCGTCCAACGCTGCGCAATAGCTCTCCCGACATCACCACCGTTAAGGTGTATCCTAACGCACACCGATCGGGGGTCGTGGAGGCAAGCTGCCCTGGCTGCTATTTGCAGACTGTTCGGAGTCAAATTCACCACTGCCCGCGCTGGCGCTCGCACTACCCGTCAGACTGCGAACATTCCTAGGCTTAGTTTGATGGAGGGCGCTCACCCCTATATGTTGTTCAACTTGTTGTGGTGCTACTGAGTTTCCTTGCCCGGGCGGGTGTCGGGGGACAGGTTGGCGAACACCATCAGGAGGTGATGGCCGTCCGTTCATACCGGGGCCAGGACCATAGCCGCCTGGTGGCGAACCCCGACGACTGCCACCACGCATCGATGGGGGGTAGGGCTGCCCGGGGGATTGGCTCACACGTCGAGGGAAAGCACCATTCATCCCGGGAGGTCCGCTAGGACCGGGGCCGTACTGCATGTCGTCTAGCCTTGAGGCTGTCAGCGAATTTGCTCGAGAGCCTGCATTCATAGCTCCGCGATCGACTGATCCATATCGATCCGAGGAGCAGCTCATGAGGGGATCTTCAAGGATGTTCTCAGTTGTCATAGAGCTGTGGCCGACCTGACTGGATCGATTGCGTCCGAAGTTGGGTCTGAACCGACCACCCCTGGTGGGAGGTGGCATGTCATCAGGGTTACGGCGGAATTGGCCAGGAGTAGGTCCTGGCGCCTTTCGGTTCTTTCTTGATGTTACACTCATCATGTCAAAATTGTCTGGGTCAATCATTGGGGCGCCAGTGTTGGCTGTAGGATCAAAGTAATCGTCATCGTCATCATCATCGTCGTCAAACACTTGCTTGCTGTTGCGCATAGGATGAGGACCACGACGGGGACCGGGGCCTCCAGGGGGGCCGGATGGAGGTGGCCCACGACGCATTCGCATCTCCTGCTCGCGGAGAGCCATTTCTCGCTGCCGTAGAGCCATTTCTCGCTCCCTAATGTTGATATCTGAGACATCGCCGGTAACGGATGGTTCAGAGCCTTCCGGAATATCGTCGTAAAGCACCAGGTGAGAGAACTCCTCCAAGTTAGTATCTTCCAGCGAGCCTCTCCTTGAAGGCTGACGCGATCCACCGCCATTAATAGAAGGAGGGCCTCGGCCATAGCCATTGGGTGGTCCACCATTCATAGGTGGTGGGCCACGGCGCATACCACCTTGACTGAAATTTGACGAGTTTCGGGGTCTGGGCTGACGAGGTGGCATTCCGTTACCGTTAGGCATTCCGTTCATCATAGGGCGGTGGCTGTTCTGAGAGGGCATTCGAGGAACTGTCTGCGCCGATGGGGACGCTGGCGGCATTATGTTCGCGTTCGGGTCGCCAGGCTTGGGTCTGTTGCGGTTGACAAGGTTGAGGTTATGGAGAACTGAATAGAGGGTCTCAATTCTGGGGAGTGTAATGTTCGCATCTCTGGCCAACTTGATGGGCGAGCCTAGGTAAGTCTCGACTTCCATCGGTCTTCGAGCAACGTAGTCTTGCCACATAATACTCTCTCCTGAAGTCTTGGTCATCTCATCCATTGTCTTCTGCTTGAAGTCGTGTTCAAATTTGCACCCGCTGGCGTTGGCTAGACGAAGCAGTTCATCAATGACGTCCGAGACCATGTCTTTAACACCAACTTTTTCCAAAAGCAGTGCATGATTTGGCGTCTCAAAGATAACACTGATGGGATGGAATGCTATAGGACTGTGCTGCGAATTAGCTAGGTTTTACTCAATGGTGCAAAAGACATACCCGATGACCCTCTCGTATTGTTGTTGGCGAATGTTTGGCGAGACCTTGCACTCTACCTGGCCGGAGCTGAGTGTCATTGCCAAAGCCTGTGCCATATCCTCCTGTATAGTTTTGGGAATGTTGTTGGGAGTACTGGCTGGACCGATCCAGATATCGGTTGGGCCCTTGTGTTCGAATTCACTCTGGCCCAGTTGTGTGAGTTCGGCACCTGAAACGAGTGATAAGACTACATTGGTAGGAAATCTCTCTTCTAAGGCAGCTTCGACACCAAGTGTGTGTGTTGTGTTAATGAGGATGCATGTGTGTTGAGGAGTTACGACCGAGTCGATAACGGAGGCGAGGTCGTATACATCAGGCAACGCCTTGACGCATAGTACTACATAGTCGAAGGGACCGTCTCGTGCGCTGGCGGCATCTTCGGGATTTCGAACAACTGCGATTGACATGTCAACATAATGAAAAAAAGAAGCTCGATAGTAAGGGAAAGACATACCATGTCGAGGTTTGAATCTTTCGTTACCAAATGTCGGGGACCTTGGGGCTTCGATTAGCATGTGGTAAAAGATTGAAACACCCTGATTCACTTACTTGAACGAGATTCCATATTGTGCCACATGGTCGTAGCCAGACTTCCAAACGAGTGTCACATCACACGCATTGGTGGCCTGGAGTCGCCATGACAAGAACGCTGAAACTGGGTTTCCTCCCACTGAACAAACAGACATTAGCTCGCGGTTCGCCATGATGAGCAGTAAAGGCGGGTCGCTACACTAACAACCGTCCTGACGGTTGCCGTGAGATTATGAAGTCAAACGAGTGAATTGAAAACGAGGAAGATAGGGAAGATGACGAGAGGCAGTGTTGAACTAATGAAGGAATGGTAGGCCAGCTGGTTTCTGCGTGAACTAGCCCTAGATTTGAAGGGAGAATTGCAAGAAAAGAAACGACAAACCTGATAGAATCTTGAGCCGGGGCGATACAGGCGCCATAGTGTCTGGCGGGTCCAGATGTGGAATAGTGGCCTAGGCCAGTGATGGTGTAGCGGAGCGGTTTCTAACGACGGACCCGTAGCCTCGGGGCGTATATTGGGTACCACGACACAACGCAATGAGATCCGGAGTACCTCCCTAGTGGATGGCAGGGTATGGATAAGCTTCTAGTGACGATGATTGCCGTTTTCTGAGTGATAATGTGAGCGACGAGAATGATACGAGGATCCAAGGCGATAGTCCAGTTCAAGTGTGCATGTAGCGGCTCGGGAGAAGGAGATTATCGAATAGGAATGGTGCCAGGAAGTCGTCGCAGGCGAGAGATGATGGCCGCAGAAGTGACAGCCAGCGGTAGAAACAACGAGCGACGGGTTCAAAAATCGTGGCGTAACCGGCAGGATGGCGTGCCAGGGGTGTTCTGTAGTGTTGTTTCGTGCGTCAATTCGCGATAGGTAATGAAGCAACGAGAAGTCGACGGTCGGTAAGCAGTGAGTGTGACGAGTGGGACGAGAGCTGAGATGGTCTTGGTGGATGATGCACCAAATGGGGGGTGGGAGATTATCTGGGGATCGTAGTCGGACAGATTATAGGAGCGAGAGTGGGTTGAGCTGAGAAGCTGCAACAAGAGGATTGGAGCTCGATCAAGCAGGCTTAGAAATCTCACAGCGGGCGCGGATCAAGTTGCGCGGACTTGGCTCAAGGTAGGTATCGGTGCGGGAACGGCGGGCCTCCGATTTCTCTTTCGCAGTCGTACGTACTACAGGCGAAAGTTGCCTTGAATCAATCAGCTTCGGTTTGATGGAAAAATAGAGGGTCCCTCTCGGTTTCTGATCTGAGCAACAGGACAGTGCAGTGCGTGTTGGCTGGCTGTGTAAATGATGATATGGCCCGTGAATGATTGGGTCTCAATTTGGATTGAGGTGGCAGGGGGGGTAAGGCGCCGCCGAGAATGAAGAAGCGTAGTGCCTACCTGGAATGTACTTGGCAAGACAACCACTGCAATCTCTCTGGGTACCGGGGGTATTCAAGAAGCTATGCTATGCAATGCGATGCTCCGGGGAGGGGAGGCTAGGCAATCTTGACAAGAAGGAAAGTTAGAGGAGGCGTGTGGGAGAAAGAGAAAATGCGAGTGGACAAAGATAGGCCAACAAAGTAGGTACCAAGGGGACCAAGCTTGACAAGGGGCCAGTCTCAGCAACAAGCAATGAGTGCGTGCTGTACACACTATGTAGCGACGAGGTAGGTATGTGCAGAGAGGCTTAGATACAGAGAAAATAAGACAAGGGGGCCCCGGCCTCGACAAGGTAGCGGCATGTGCGATTTGCGGGAGTGGCTCAGTCCGAAGGAGTGAAGATGGATATTATGAGCTGTCAGTGGTTGGGAGGATCAAATTAGATGACAGAGGATGGATGGGTGACGAAATGAGATGAGGAAGGATGTATATATTGTGGTTGCGATTTTGTGAAGAAGTGGAAGAAGAAGAAGAAAAAACCAATGCCACCCGAAGAAATGCAAAAAGCCCGTATTTGATTCTGTTGTGGCAGAAATGCCAACGGCAGACAAGACAAGGGATTGGCGATGAGCAATTAATAGAGGGGTGGGCTAGGTCGTGACTTGCGTGAAGGAAGGGATGGAGAATGGGATGATGGATAGACTTTCAAGTCATGATGAGCAGCAGATACTGTCTGCATGCTACATAAACTTAATTGATACGAGCTGGTAATGCTTCACCCTCTCGGACAGTTTTGTTTTACAGCAGAAATTGATCAACTTACAAGTTTTGGTGATTTCCTTGGTCCCTCAGTAATCCAGTAATTCCTTCGGTTGGATTATTTTCTAACCCAATAACAAAAAATAAGATAAAAACCAGTGGCGTGGGAGAGAGCAGTGACGAATGCTGACGAGGACGGGGACACGGAAGGCCTTTGTTCGATTCGAGATTTGCTGTTAGTCCACGAAGCCCCGTAGCATGGATACCGTATGTACCAATACTGTACTGCAGAGATACTCGGTTGGTGCGAACTGCGGGCGGAGGGGACCCAATGAAGCGAGTGTTCCCACCAGAAAATATACACGAGCTTAAGCTTGATTAAAAGATTATACAGACCGAAAGTAACTGAACTGTTCCTCTATTGAGATTGAGACTTGAAGGAGGATATCCGCCGATACTCGAGCAATTCAATTCCAGGCTGTCTTAGTGTGAAGTTGTTTCGTTCGCCCGAGACAGACGCCTGTTATATCGAATACGGTTCGATATTAATTAATTAATCCCTTCAAACGTCCAGAATGACCGGAAGTTTGAGAATGATAACTCAATCTTGTTTGTCGTTTGTTTTCGAGTCGTTCTGTTTCGCTGTCTACCTTGGTTTCGTTTCAGTCGAGTTGCTCGCTTCTTCTTTGCTTTGCGTTTCGTCCAAACTCCGCTCTTGATTTCTTTTCCACTTGTGTCGGTGATAGGTAGGTATTGATTATTTCCCCAGACGCCACCACACTGCCCGAAATATCCAAAGAGGGAAGAAAAAGACGTCAAGCTGCGAGTGGTCGATCGTTGATGCAGCAAAATTGAAGTCTACAGCATTCGAGAAGAAGAAGAAAGTAAAAAGAAAAGAGCGAGGGAGGAGACGAGAAATTATTGTTCAGTCAAGGGAGAAGAAAACAAGGGGAATCAATGAGGCACGGCCTACCTACATACGAACATTCTACCACCTAATGGATACGAAGCAAACCCTAGAAGCGAGAAGCTTCCAACAGTAAATCAATGGCACCCTGACTCGATTGCCTCAGCTCATCCAAGCCCAGACTCAAACGGCCTCCTCATAACTGCCTGCTCAGAGCCCAGTAGGGCCCTCACACACACAAGGAGATACCAGATTTGCTATCGTGATCCCCACAAGCAGCATCCCGTTCTCACATCCACATGCGGCACGGGGCTACGCTGATGTTGGAGAAGTAAGCTATAGTACAACACGCCAATGTAACGGGTAGAATGATGTGATGTCGCCATCCGAATATCATCTGTTCAAAAAATAGCCAACATGCAGATAACCAGTTTCTGAAACCTCTCAATACTATGGCCTTGTCCCAATCTTCAATAAAATTATCTAGTATTACAACTGCTTTTTGTCTTGCTGACATGGATGCATCAATAACGGAGATTTTGCTATATTACAGCTAATAGAGATCGTATACATACATGTGTGTGCACAGTTTGGATGACATTTCAATGGGTTTTTGACATGGGTGCCTGTGTCCAAGTTCGTCACAACATATAGTAGCATCGCGTTATTACATATCAAGAAGGCGAAGCGAGCACATGCCAAAGATAACATCCATGACTTATCCGCTCTAGCCAAGATGCAGGGCGACCAAAACCTCGTGTAGAGTTCAATGCCGTGGAGCATCGCACAGCACACGCACTCACGCAGGCATCCCACAATGCTGCGCCACGAAGAGGAGAGCAGCAGACGCAGAATACCGTAGAAAGACCACCGGCCAAGTATAATCAGTGGGTAAACGGAATAATTTCCACCTTCCACCAACCGGGGATTAAACCTCTTCCGCTTCGGGTGCAAAGAAAGCGGTTCTTATCTGCTACCGTTTTTCACACGAAAGGACTTTGATGTGCGCACCAAACCGCTTCTGACAGCCATGAACGCAAGTGCAACTTGTCGAAGCTATATATCGAGTCGAAGAAGACGATATGGAATATTCATCTGGTGTTAAAGTTTTGAAACAATACCAATTGTCAGTTGCTTCGGTGGGGCCCTCTTGTACTCTATTTTAGAACCCCAATAGCCTAGCATCTGAGTTTACCATTGAGGGCTGTCCGGTTCGTTTCAACGGCCATTTCTTGATTGGGCTAGTATGTATAATGGTAGCTTGTCAGCAAACTCGCGACTTTGTATTTTTTACATCTTAAAATGCTTCTCAACCCAACAAATATTGCACGATACATTGCCAGGGTAGAGAGGATCTACTTCTCCCACCTACTCCGTAGATGCCTATAATAGCATCCAATCTCTACGATGAGTAGATGGAAATCAAGATATAAGCTGCTAGCTTCCGTCCATCGTTACACCCAAAAACCGGAATCTATATCCCCGTCTATACTATATGGCCTAGAGTATAATTGAAGTTGCACACTTTGGTTCAGTTCTCCTAAAACATACATAGTACCTGGGTATGCATGAAGAGGTACGGATATTGCAGCATCGAATTTCCTCTTCTCCAGACATGTATGGGGCTTTGGCAGTAAATCCCATGCCCATCTTATGGAGCAGTCCTGATACGCGTTTACTCCGCTGCCATGGCACGATTATCAGGGCTACCAGGGGGTAAACTTGTCTTTGCCCAACGCCAAACTGGATAGTGTGCCAGTTACTTGGCAGACTGTTTAAACTTCTTTGACAACTTCACAATATCACTGCTGGAACTTGTGGGATTTTCTAACCAGGTACAGAGTAGCAGCCAGTAGATATCCTGGATCAATCTCTCCGACTCAGATCAGAGAAGAATAGAATAGAGCCCGATGATAGACCAGAGACAACAGCAGAGTGTCCCTCATGTACCTTTGAGGTACTTACTGACTAGATCGATCGTGGATCCTGGACATTATCCCTGTCTTGTCGCGCTGTACCTTGCAGGTCGAACCCACATTCCGTCACCATCCACTAATTAGTTACGAGTACGCGTCTCCCAGTGTGGTCCAAATATGTATGGACGCGTACCTACTGGCAGAGAAGGAGTCAAACAAGCTTTTTTATTATTGTTTATTCCCTCCTAAATATTGCCCTACTTGTAAACCCCTATTTCCTTGCAGTCACCGCATATTTTTCTTCTCTTCGGAGCATTGTTCTGTTTTACTACGAAAGCTGTGAGGTGAACACTCGTCTTCCGGATGGTCCGGCAGTAGTTTTTGTCCAACGGCGCAGTCAATGACGTATGACCAGACAGAGCCAAACTTCTTTAGACAATTTTGGCAGGACGATGAAATGGACATGGGACGAGTTTCGATTTCTGGTCAGCTAAAAGGGCCAGGGTCAGGGATAAGGACCGAGTGTTGGCGTTTTTTTCAACGTGGGTGAGGTCCACGAAACCACTCCTATTAGTGAGCGAGGCTCAGCGCTGAGCCCAATGAGGCTACGCTGTAAAAAGACGCTTCCATGCCCCGGGATAGACCGTTCAAGCTACCGTCCTTAGGCGTTGCTTGATCCGCTCTGGTCCGGCCAGTCACGTTGCTTTCTCTCTTCCACATCGTCGATCTGCCGACTTTGCTCTTTGTCTGCTGCCGGCTACCGGTCCTCTAATTGAAGCTATCGACTGGCTGCAGGATGCACTGCAATGCACTGTAGTACGCTTCACTGCTGCTTTATGCACCGAAAGCAAACCCCAGACGATGAGCTGGTCAGCATCACCAATATCACATCTACACCGAAAGTTGGCAGAGAAGCCATAGTCATAAATATTGGGAATTTAGGTAGTCAATCTTAATCCTTGAAAGGAATGAACCAAAAACTCTCCCTGTGTTGATGGATCCATCCTTTCGGGTTCGGTTCCACCGGAGACCAGGTAGGCTTGGGCCTGTCTATATCTATGTCTAGGTCTAGGTGTTCACAAATTCTTCCCATTCTGCTGCTCATTCATATATCACAAATTGGCTTGAAGCTTGACGCATATGTGACATATCTGTTTCTTCCCGCCGTGTCCGCTCCACGGCTGAGCAGATAAAGTGAGGCTGAAATATAAGGACTTTCTGTGCCCAAACCAAGGGTCTTTGAGAGCTCTCCAATCACACATGGACTCAACTATGAGTAGCTACAGTTGTTGACGATCCGCTCATCAACATGTGGACAAGCCAGTCAATACAGAGTAGACAGATGGTAATCCGACAAAGGGATCCTACCAGATCTCCCGTCATGATCTTGAATCACCTACGGGTCACCGTTGTTTAGTATGATCTACAAGAGATGGGCAACTATCTTTATCCTCGCTTAGGCATCGCTTAATCGTTTAGTGCTGGAAACACAGATTCCCTCGACACTATTGGCCCATCGACTCGCATTTTTTATGTTTATCCTCGGCAATAAAATGATGATTATTTCACGCTCGGTCATTTGGTGCAGTGGCTGGTATTCGAGTATGGGTTTTGGCGGACCTTTATCTCCACGCAGCATAAGTATGACATTTTATCCTCTCTTCCGTCCACACAGGTGCACAAGGCTGAACTGCGTCGAGATTGGCTTTCCAGGATAACATTGATCATCCCGTCTAAGCTGAAAACAAAAACAAAAACGGTCGTGGCCTGAACGGTGTTACGCTGGACCCAGTAGTTAGTTAAGTGAAATGGGGGCGCATGCTAAATTTGACATCACAGGGGGATCTTCAACCCAGGTACCCAAGCGGGTCCCTCCATGGGATTTCTAGAATATTGCATGTGCTTGTCAGGCGTCAGTACATCATGTTCTGAAGGACCGTACGAAGTCATAATTCGTAACTCATCACCCGCTTATAGCACATGTGGTTCAGTAAATAGGCGCCTACGGATACTCCGGCGCTGATCATGCATGTCTTAGTTACTTTCCACGTATCCCTGCGATGTATTCTGATGTCTAATTAGGACACCATGACAGAACAAGTAGTTTGATGAGACGTGCAGAGATCGACATGTCCAGGAATCGTACGGAGTAGAGTTAGGAGAGAGGGTGTCCATTTCATAACTAATGGCACTGGCTACATACAAAGTAAACACGGTTAACATAAAAGCACTTCATATACTGTCGATCTGCTCACGTTCAAGTGATTTTCATAAGGTCGTTGTCCTATACCAGATTGTGACTTACTATTAGGTACATTACGATATCGACACTGGGCTGAAATAACGACTCTCTGACTCGGTTGTACAATTAGTTGTTATTGAAATGATTGGGTTGCTTTATACAGAGCCGTGGTAACACGAGCATTCACTTTTGTACAGGGTAGGCACAAACTGATTGATAATGGTCAACAGAGAGACATTAGAGATGATTTGTTCTACTGTAGCTAAAATAAGATGATATATAGGTGTCAATCTTATCCATCCCTGTTTGAGCACATCCTCAATATTCACTTTATGTGAGTTGTATCTCTCAAGAAGTCTCTGCTAAGCATTTGCGAGACATGTTCACGATCATTAATCAGTATCTATCACCATACCACAGAAACCTAAATTCGGCATTTCGAGAGACACTTAGTCGATGTTCTCATTCTTCAGCAGAGATGTTAAACTTTGAAGAAACGAAATTGCTCAGCATGTGGGTTATGCAGCAGTATTGAGCAGTTATTAAAGACCCAAGTCCAGTTGGCCATAGAGATGAAAGGAATGAACGGTATGCATTATCAGTACATGCAAAGGATAGTCGGAACGCAACTGTGAGAATGGACATGTATAGAACACCGGAACTCGACTGTTGTACAAAGTTCGAATGTTTGGAGGTCCGCCTGTACATATGCTTCACAACGTGGCAAGCGGCCAGCTGCATACCCGACGATGCATGTAACAGGTGTACTGCCGCGTTCCGAAATCTGATGCAGGAGGATTGACTTCTCATGGTTTAATCAAGGCTGAGGAAGACCGGGGTTGTCTAGGATAGGAGCATATTCGGAAGGAACAGGAGTTCACCAGAACAACTTGTCAACCTTGATATCATGTTGGTTTTACATTTTGCTATGGGACCCGTGACATCAAACAACCACCAAGTCAAGTAGATACATGAATTATGGGTTGCAGCAATAAATGTAGGCCGAGACTGATAACTACCGACATAGACTGAGCACCACCTGAAGGTCCACACCGTTTTGAGTCTGCAATTGCTGTAACACAGCTCAATCCTGCTGTGATATATGCAGAAGAAAGTCACTAGAGAGTGAAAGAAGCTGCTCGAAGCGTGACTGTCATACAATAAACAAAGCTGTGTTACAAGTTAGAGCGTATGCTGATGCATTCTGGCGTCAATCACATATTAGTGAATGTTCGTTTTGGTAACCTGGGGCCAATGCTCGAGTCTTTTGCACGGAATAGACGAAGGCGCTCTCGTCTCACTACCATATCAGAAGCTAGGTGATCATCGGACTGGTCTACAAGAGTGTACTGTATAGTATGTTTTATCGCATGCAAACGTGACATTTGTATACCAAGTGAAAGTTCCTATAGCAGAGCGATGTGAATTACACGATAGGAGTAGGCTTGAAATGCAAGAGTGCTTCTACCGGCTCGGTTCTTCCCACAGACCTCCCTGTAGCTACCAAACTTTTGCTAGTTTTCCTCTGGAACTGTTGATAGAGCAATGATGCTGAACTCAAGGTTACCATCGGCAACCTTGGTGTACCTCTTGACAGTTGCTTCAAGCGCCTGTTCGCTGAGGAGGTCATTTCCTTCATCCAAGATACCGCAATCGACTGGTTCACCCCAACCTCCCTCTAGGTCATAGAGATGTCCGTCTGAACCTTTGACGAAGCTGATAAAATGATACCCGACAGGTTCTTGGCTCGTAGGTGCTGCAGAATCCCCTGTCACAGCTGCGTCCATATGGGCCTTTTCCAGTTCGGCGGAATTGTAGAGGAAGTCGGCACGTGCAAGGGGCTTAAGGTCCCGTGTCTTCTTGATGATCTCGTCCAAGAGCGAGTCTGGGTTGATAAAATCCTTGGCCGTACCGTTGCTTACACTGTGTAGGAGAGCGATGAGGCCGCAGGCGTGCCCGATAGTCTGTCTATACCACATGACGGGTTCATCTGGACCAGAGCCATCGTATGTTAACTCTTTTGAACCAGGATCACTTTCCCGAACGCGAGCCCACATAGGCGCAGGAGTGATAAAGATGAGGGCGTGAACAGGGTGAGGAATCATGGCCAGCAACTCAGGCTCGTCGACGTTGTAGACATCGTAGAAACCGAGCTTCTTGGAGATGCCTAGGTTGTGAATGAGCTTGGTGAATACTTCTGGGTTGTTCTCGAGCGGGATGAATGTTTTCGTTCCGTCCTTTCGGAAAGTTACTCCTGGAGTGGTCGACATGATGATGGTTGACAATGTTCAAATCAGAGTAACAAGCGGTGGGATGTTCCTTTACCCCGCGCTTGTTGTTCACTGATCCTCAAGAACTCTGCTGGTTGGAGTTAAAGGCAACGGCACAGAGTAGGTCTTCATCGTGTTAGTCATGTTAGGCAGGCAACACTTGTTGCGTCACCTTCATACCTGCAAACCTACTACCATAAGGGCGTATGCTTGTAGGCACGGATTCTTATCAAACTGGCTGCTACTCACAAACTGACCTCTGCGAAATAAATGAACGTGGTGCAATCAACAAAGCCTACAGAGATCAACATGCCAAAAGTACGAATGATGTTTGAAATGAGCAACCGGATCGTTCCTGAAACGAAGTCACTATCATTATCCTACAAAGCAAATTATGCAAGCCGCGTTATAATAAACTTCACTATACCTTTGTGAAACTTACATTTTCTATTTAAACCTTTGGCTACAGACGACTTCATAGCAACATGGCACAACGACTCATCGACGTTACCTTTGGCTGTATTTGTTGTTGCCAATTCTTACCGACTTGGAGGCCCTCAGGCATAAGACACAAGAGAAATCCATATTTGTGACCAGGAGGACTCACATTATTATTGACAATGGTGATAAATAGAGCTATACTTTGAAGAGTTATCTTAAAGTAGTAGATCACCCATCTAACCACACGTAAAAGGTTGTACCGGTGAAACAGCCACTGTTTTTGAAGAGTCGTTGTCTTTGAGTGTCAGTCACTTACATGAATGACCTGGCGCACTAACTAACTACTACACTGTCATCCAGTTAGGACCAGGAACCAGTATTTAGGTAGTCCAATACTCTGTAGTAGTATTGCAATTACAAGCCCGAGGCTGTAGTAAACTGGACATATCTTACGAAACTTGCCGATCGCCCGTTGACAATTAAAGATCGTGTTTGACATTTTGGCAAATTTCATGGCTATGAGTGGGTTGGCCAAAGGTTCCAACACCTTTTGGTGACAATGTGAGCCGAGCTGAACAAAAGTTCGCCACGTGATGAAGATTGGCTGGAGACAAATGGAACCATCTTGTTTGACGAAGGACCTTTTGCTAACAAGTTGGATGAGTTTTCCATATTGATTAAGTGGGACGATCAAACCAAGATATTCTCATTCTCGTTCCCTTTCTTGTTCTATCTACATAGGCAAGATAATGATTTTTATCAGTGCGAGCTTTGACAAAACATCAGCCAAGAACGGTAGCGAGATTCAGCCTACCTCCTCTAACTAGTAGGCGGCCACCCCTAGGTAGTCTGTGTTCCCAGAAGCGTGCTGAATTGGACTCAAACCCGACACTATGGTGAGGAGGCAAGTTCTCAGCGCTGTTGTTAGTCCGATAGTTGACTGGACCCTGAATCGATCGAGAATCACTCAGCAAATGATTTTTGCTTCTCTCTTTCAGCATGATTTATAGCCGGGCGTGCCGTTTATGTAGACAAAAGTGCCAGGCTGGGGTTGAGTGTTTTAAAACTAACACACACCAGTAAGTAAAATTTCACTGACCTGACGGTTATCTTATGGGCCGAGGCTAATCCTAGAGGGGCTGGAGATAAGCCGTGTGCTCTGAAGGTTTGAGCACCCATCTAAGCCAGGGTCTATTGGATGAATTAAGATCCCTCAAATGGCGTGCCAACGTTTGGATGTGACCTTGGAGGGGAAATGACTGGACTGGACTGGACTGGACTGGTAGCCTGGGCATACTGGACTTTCGTCAATATGCGTTATCTTGAGAGGAGATAGGCGTTGGATGGCTTCTTGATCTTCAATTTGAAGCGTTTGGATGCTCGAAATATCTCCCATTTTCCGACCCAAAGAATTGACCAAACATAATACTTGAACAAGACTCCAGCTGTGTTTTCAACAAAAGGTCCAAAAAATTCGACATACTGAGAGGCCACAGAAGGACCATCAGAGCTCTGCAGTTGACATGGTCTAAGCTTGTTCTATCCCTAATTAAGAAGGTGGTCTAGATCAAACCATGCCGTTGTCCGTGATAGCCAACGTATTGAGAACAACACTACGGCCCAAGTCGTCTAGTGCCGGGTTCTGATGGGAGTTCCCAAGAGCACAACATGAGGTGCCAATCTTTTCTTCGCGGGGAGTGACCCTCCTTGTCCCTTGGGGCTGAGAATCCCCCCCAGTTCCAGTCCCGGTCAGTCTCAGTCTGTATAACCACACCCGCAAAGCAGCAGCCGCTGTCGGCATCTTCTTTTGCCTGCTTCAACATCACCTCACGACACCAAAAGATCAAGCCCAGGCTGTTGTTGTCGCTGTCATAGCGGGTTTAAACCCACGCACTGCCGTCGGTTTGCTGTCTGTCCGTTGCTATCTGCAGAGGATATCCATTAACCACCATGGCGCCCTCTCTCTTTCGCAAGCGTCACGAGGCCGAGGATATTATTCCTATCCCCGGCCCCCTCGAGACTGTCTCCGCCTCCGGTCGCGATTATCTCGAGAACCTTCAGCAATTCGAAAAGTCGCACAAGTTCGATCCCAACTTGCCCATCGACGACCTCACCGATGTGGACGCCGCTATCGCGACTGGAAATGCTGAGAAGGGAATTGAGATTGAGCACGCGCTCATGGAAGACAACAGTCCCTATCCTGAAGTCCGATCTGTTGTCCGAAACTACGATGTTGACGTCCCCGCCAACACCATCCGTGCTTGGGTCATTGGCCTGGTTCTGTGCACTATCGGCTCTGGTGTTAACATGCTCTTCTCGCTGCGAAACCCTAGTGTCACAGTCACTACCTATGTTGTCCAGCTTGTCGCATACCCTTTTGGTCTGGGCTGGGACTTGATCATGCCCGATCGCGAATGGAACTTATTCGGCCTCAAATTCAATCTGAAGCCTGGTAAATTCAACTACAAGGAGCACGTGGTGATCGTCGCCATGTCAAATGTAAGCACAACTTCTTGATATATCTCAGCACTCACTAATTCCGTATTAAGGCTGCCTATGGTGGTGGCGTCCTCTACGCAACCGATGTACTTCTTGCCCAGCAGATTTTCTATGGCCAGGAGTTTGGCTGGGCGTTCCAGATACTGTTCGGCATAACTACTCTTTGCACTGGTTATGGACTGGCCGGCCTTGCCCGTCGTTTCTTAGTGTGGCCAGCTGCCATGATCTGGCCTACTGATCTAGTCAACTGCGCCTTGTTTTACACGCTTCACGACCACTCTGGTTCCGACCCCACCAAAACCAACGGTTGGAAGATGGGCCGTTATAGATGGTTCCTGATTGTGGGATGTGGAGGCTTCGTTTGGTACTGGTTCCCCGGCTGGATCTTCAAGGGACTGTCTTACTTCACTTGGGTTTGCTGGATTGCGCCTCACAACGTTACCGTGAACAAACTCTTCGGTGGCATGACTGGTTATGGCTTGATGCCTACATCCTTCGACTGGACCGTGTACAGCGGCTACCTGCAGTCCCCCTTGATCCCGCCATTCCACGCCGTTGCCAACGTCATCGTGGGTATTGTCGTTTTCTTCATTTGCATATCAATGGGAATTCACTTTACAGGTACATGGTATGCGGATTACTTCCCCGTTCAGTCATCCGAGTCCTACGATAACACAGGCGCCATCTACAATGTCTCGAGGATCCTTGACAGCAACTTCCACTTCAACGAGACGGCGTACAAGGAGTACTCGCCGCTCTTTTTGCCGACACAATTCGCTCTTTCGTATGGATTGTCTTTCGCAGCTGTGACGGCTGTCGTCGTGCACGTTGTACTCTACCATGGACACGAAATCTGGAGACAATTCAAGCTCGCCCGTAACCAGGAGGACGATGTCCACATGCGCCTAATGAAGAAGTACCGAGATGCAGAGGATTGGTGGTATGCTGGTAAGTTTAAATCCTTAATATTCGATCACTAATGAGTGATACTGATCGTAAATAGCTCTGTTCATCGTCATGGTAGCCATCTCGATTGGTGTCATTGCTGGCTGGCCGACTGGTTTTCCAGTCTGGGCCTACTTCATCTGCCTTCTCATCCCCGTGT
Organism: Fusarium sambucinum; assembly: GCF_050947815.1. Lineage (NCBI taxonomy): Eukaryota > Fungi > Ascomycota > Sordariomycetes > Hypocreales > Nectriaceae > Fusarium > Fusarium sambucinum. The sequence continues at coordinate 7,040,104 of NC_139293.1, read as the reverse complement.
TGTGGCTCATCCCCATTGGTGTTGTTCAGGCCATCACCAACATCCAGCTCGGTCTCAACGTTTTGACAGAGTTTATCATTGGTTACATGGTTCCTGGCCGTCCCATGGCTATGATGATGTTCAAGAACTACGGCTACATCTGTATGGGCCAGGCACTCTACTTTGCCCAGGACCTCAAGCTCGGTCATTACATGAAGGTCCCTCCTCGTGTTATGTTTTCTTCGCAGCTCGTCGCGTCTATTTGGTCGGCTATTGTACAGATTTGTGTGATGAACTGGGCTCTTGGTCATATCCCCGACGTTTGTGCCATTGACCAACCCAACAACTACACCTGCCCAGGAGGTCGTGTCTTTTACACAGCCTCTGTTATTTGGGGAGCCATCGGCCCAGCCCGTATCTTCAGTCACGGTGCCATTTACTCATCTCTCCAGTGGTTCTGGCTGGTGGGTGCTGTCACACCCATCATTACATGGCTTCTCGCTCGCAAGTGGCCGCGTTCGATCTGGCGCTATGTCAGCACCCCTCTGATTTATGGAGGTGCTGGTATGCTGCCTCCCGCCTCTGTCTACATTTATCTCTGTTGGGGTATTGTCGGTGCTTTCTTCAACCGCTTTGTCAAGAGGAGATACACTGGTTGGTGGCTGCAGTACAACTACGTCACATCGGCAGCTCTGGACTGTGGTCTCATCATGTCGACTATGGTAATCTTCTTCACACTGTACTTGACGAGTGCATCTCCTCCAAACTGGTGGGGAAATTATGGTGCAATGGAGACAATGGATTGGAAGACGCATGCTATTTCAAAATCGGTGCCTGAAGGAACCATTATTGGGCCCTCAACATGGAACTGAGGTTTCCGACTTTATAAAGAGTGACGGTTATGAATATGTGTTATATGTGCTTGGAAAGCGAGATTTGGCGATTGATGGTTTATCGGCGTTATGGTCTAGGTTGTGTGCTATTTACATGATGATTTTTGGTTACATGTGCGAGATACCTCAATAACGGTTGATGTTTATTGACGTTGATTGACGTTAGGAAAGATTCAGTCTAATGATATAAGGAAACAATTCAATCCAAGAATACCTACGTAGTCCAATCATCCATTCCACTTTAATTCATACCTACCTACATACAAACTGTCTATACTTAAATATTGACCAATGAACAGCTTTGTTGATCAATTTGTTTAAATGACCCATATCTGTCCCACTGTTAAAAAGAAGGTGCAACCAGTCGCTCTTGCCCCAGTCACGTGCCTTCCATCACATGACGATTGAAACTGCCACACCTTCCGATTCTTAGGGTTGTAAATTCGCACTCCGCCAAAAAAAGGTCTCCCAAATTGAGAATTTCTCGATCGCCATCCAACTAACCGCCCAAACACCACAGCCAAGATGAGTACGTCGCCGCCTGTCAGCTGCTGCTCGCGAAACGACAGCAGATGATTCTCTCGAAAGCAATTCCGCAGTTTTGCTAATGCGTTTCAATAGCGAAGGGTACCTCCAGCTTCGGTAAGCGTCACAACAAGACGCACACCCTGTGCCGACGATGCGGTTAGTTCTTATGCCCTCTGGTCTCTCCCCTCAGGCATCCCTCGATACGCGCAATGGAATACCCGACAAAGAAAGACGACATCGAAAATTGGACGATTGCGAGCGTTGAAGAATGTCTGAGCGGAGGGGCTCGAAAATTATTAAAAATGGATCGGAAAACTGATGGAACATCTCTAGGTCGCCGCTCTCTTCACGTCCAGAAGCATGAGTGCTCTTCTTGCGGTTACCCTGCTGCCAAGATCCGCAAGTGTACGTGAACATCTCACAGATATTCGTCGACGATTTCGATATCGAAACAAACACCCAATACTGTTGAACTGCAGTACTGACCTGGCTTTACAGACAACTGGTCCGAGAAGGCTAAGCGAAGAAAGACCGTCGGTACCGGCCGCACTCGCTACCTCAAGGATGTGTCCCGACGATTCAAGAACGGTTTCCAGACTGGCACACCCAAGGGCGCCCGTGGCGCTACTGCCGAGAAGGCCTAAACGGGGACTGCATCCCTTCTGATCCCCTCCATCACCTCTCCGGCCCTATCCCTCTCCAACTAGGACGTTCGAAACACCCATTCTCTCGAGCACGCGCATATCAACAATAACGGTTCTCTCATAACATGAACTGAGACCGCAGGGGAATCTGGTTGGAACTGGAGTAAGGTGGTGACTGGGGCGGTTGTGTTTGTTGGTTCGTGGATGAAGGACCTCTAAAGGGACGGCTTGGAGCATGGGCACGGTGTTTTACATGTTTGAGCAAGGAAGTAAAAAAAAGAACCCCTTTGCTCTTCTGAGATTCCATAGGGTTTCGGTTACGAGGTTCTGAAATGGCATCTTGATTCTGCATGAACATGCCTATAGCTCTTGGACAGGGCATACGTGAGAAAACACTTGCCCTGGCAATTGACGCATTTGTGCATGATACCCTTGAAACTATAACCCAAACTCTATTCGGCGGTAAGCTATCATTTGCGGTGATTAAGCTTGATTTTTACAGCATTTTCACGATCGTTGTGTCATTCGTAGTATTCGTGTTTTCTCGTATCTAGATTTTCATGTCCCCCTCTCGAAGACTTTAACACCACCGTCCGCAACAACATGGTAAAGATATTCGGCAGCACCTCCCATTCCTTCGATATCAGGTCCTGTAATGCGGACGACACCACTGACATCCCTTGCTGTTCCTGTGTCCAACATGCGCAGAGCCAAAACAACGTCAGACGTATGAGCTGCCGAGAGCACAAGGCTGGCGTGCTCTCGTTCGAGGGTAGTAGCTTGGGCAGCAACCAGGGGTGTGTCGGCAGAGAGTGTGAGAAGAGTGCTGTGAACAAGCTGAGAGATTCGAGTTAGATATTGTCATCGACCTTTACGAGCTGGTGTAAACTTACGCTGCGGAGGCCGAGAACGAGATTTTGTAATGTGAGGCTTGTGGTTGACTCATCAGTGACAGCAAGCAAGGCATCGAGTTGGTCAATGACGAGAACTTTGCGTGAGGCTTTCAAGTCCCCAATAGCGCCTTCGATTTCCTTCTTGATATCTGCAAGATTAGTACCTCGAAGAACTCTCTCTTTCCGTGCACCTGGTACTTGGGGCTTGCTGTCACCGTAGATTCCTGTGAGTCCATCTACGAAAGTGAAGCGTCCTGTTCTGCTGTGGGCATCGAGATCCAATCCCTGGAGTAGTATGAGTCTCATGTATCTATGGAGAAGAATCGCTGTAAAGACAAGGGACCTCACCAGCTTCGTAGAACCTTCTCTCCAGAAAGCGCCATCTCTCATAAAACTGACCAGCGCCACACCTGTGTCTTTGGTGCTCTCGTCGCCATCTGTGCTTCCTCTCAGGTATGAGTACACATGTCGTAGAAGCAGCCAATTTGAACTCGCGCCGAGTACGCTTGTGACAAGACTGAGTGAGCCTTCTGAGGGAAGAGCAAGATATGGCTCTAAGATATGAGGTATCCGTGACACGGAAGCCATTTTGTGGGCTGTATCAATAAGATTGTTTGGTTGATATTAAAGATTTTGAGGTTCGGTTGTACTGTGTGAGAAGTGTCATAGTGGAGCGTAAGTTTTGGGAGAAATGACCTAGCTCAACACTGCTAACCGGCATAGGTAGATGTCGAACACTTCTCGAATTATCGAACTTGATCAGATTTACGAATGTACTTCCTCGATATTTTTCTAGAGCGCCGGGTTTTTCAAACGAGAATAGTCATGTTCCTCCAATTGATATTTTCTGATCTCTCATAGTTAGTGTGCGGTACTGAGGTTTGACTCGCAATGTGTGTGGACTAAGTCTCCTTGGCTAAATTATGGATTGTCCAGAAATCACAAGATGGCTATGGAATAATTTGATGCACTGAACAAAGGCCTTACTATATTGCTGATAGACGATGGAAAGCTACTACTGTTGGTTTCTTACCATTGTGTTCCCAACTGAGAGACGTTCAATAGGAATATGCTGGGGCTGGAATATTATCCCAATGATTAGATAGATGCTATAGCATAGCCTCTCACCAACACTCATATGGAATTTTCATATGTACCAAGTGATATTATAGATAGTGATTTGTACATAACTAGATTATAATTGTCATGACTTGCTGAACAAACCTCCAAAGAGCGATGATCCTCCGCCGCCGCCGCCGCCGCCGCCTCCACGGCCTCCATGTCTCCTGGCTTCGGTTCTGATCCATTCCTTTAGGAAATCTCGATCAGCAAGCTTTCTGGCATCAGAAAGCTTGGTAGCCGTCTGAGCTTCCCCGCCGTCAAAGCTCAGAAGCGTGGGGATACTGGTAATCATGTAAGTCATGGCCAGGTTGGGATCCCCCGACATGATATCTGGTGAGTCAAACTCGACAGTAGTAAGAGATACTCCACCTTCCTCCTCGCCAATACCAGACTCGACGAGGTCGTGAAGGAGGGGACTGACAGCTTTGCATGTTGAGCACCACGAAGCGGACCAGAAAGTCAGCAGGGGTGTGCGGGACGATGTTGAAAGTGAAAGGTAGGTTGAGAAAGAGTCATTGTTGCGGATACTAGCTGGCGGTCAACAAACAAGCTATTTCTCGGCGTACGAAGACCCAGACAGCGATCGGCAAATAAGGGTTGCAAAGGAGGGAACATGTGCGGAGACATGTGATCTGTCAAAGCGACGCGATTCGACTTACGGGGCATATATTTGGTTCTTGGCCTGTCGCGGTGTGCTTGATGAGATTGAGGCTCGTTGAATTGAGACAGCCCGCAAAGACGACGTTTTGTAGTATAGCGGGCGTAATCCAGCGCGTAGAGAAAATGTATGCATTTTTTTTTGTGCGGTCGGTGTTGATTTCAAGGATACAAGAAGGAAAGTGTCAAAACACAACAGCCTGACACTGCAGTAACAATTGAGCCTCAATAATGGGTGAACGGGATGAAACCATGGAATGCGAGCAGATTCTCGAGGTGAGACATGGTTAGCTACCCAGCCTCAGCAATGATGTAATAATGCTTCCAGCATACCGTATCTCCCGCAGCGACCCTTGGTCCAGTGGCTCCAGGACCCTTCGATAGGCGGGGGTTGCAGAACCCACTGGGGACAGTTCACAGTGAGATAAGCCAGTAATAGGACGCACGGGACACCGTTTAAACGCCATAAGTCGGTCACGCGTGCAGCATCTACAATAAACGAAACTTGGTTTAACCTGGAATCGATCGTGTTTAATAACTCTGCCGCCGCTCCCGCTGGTGACTATCGCTATTGTTATTGTCACCAGGCCTCGAATCCTACCATATTGGATGCGTGGGAGTGGAGTTGGGCCCCTGTGATCCAACGTCAACCTTACTCGTGTTAGAATGGCAGGCTGAACGAGCAGTTGAAAATTAACCTTTCGTGCTTGGCTTTGCTTGGGTCTGTCCAGTGCCCTTACTTATCAAGGAATATGGACGGACCCTTGTTCATCTATCTCAAGTACCGTATCTGCCTACCTACTAGTGATACACATATATCTAGATGATCGTGTCCTCCCTTTGTTGTACCATCTCCCTCTCTCCATGTGTATACTAAGACTCGAGCGGCCTCTCCTCTTCGATTTCCTTGTTTTCTAGCTATCATATTGGCAGGATTCTTATTGTCTTGGTTCCTGAAGGATTTGACGACAGCCAGCATACACCAGCGATCTTCTCACGACACTCCACAATTTATTGGACCTTTATGCCTTCCATTACTTCGCTACACTAACGACCTGCCTCCCAACCTTTCCATATCATTCCTACCATAAATCCTTCATCTTCATCTTTATATGCATATGCCCTGAAACCACCTAGAAATCCTTCATGCTTCATCCTATTTCTTCCAGTCTTCATTCAGCTTGGTAGACCTATAGACGAAATACGTTCAACTCCTGAAATCGACCACACCAAGTTTCTATCTATCAAGGTCGTCTCACTCGGTCCACAGGCATTGCGCCTAGCCCGCTCTTTGCCCCAGAGAAAATTCATAATATCAGAAAATTCTTTGTGTCTTCAAATTGTTGTCTTGTAAAGACTGTCATCATGTCAGAAAACACCAATGTGCCCAGATGGCGGCGCTTTCTGGGCGTCAGCCCTGGCGCCGGCTCTACCGACGCCCCCCCTCAGAACGATGCTTACGGGCCGTCAAAATGGAGCATGGGAGTCTTGAACGATAAAGAGACCATTGAGGTTCCAGGTAAGTACAAATATCTGGTGAACACGACAATGCTAACGCGCCGCAGGCTCTGTTCTTCTCCTTGCATCCCATCGCAATGAACCGCTTGGTCTGCGAAACGTTCATGCGAGAAACTCCCATTCTTCTATTCCCACTGGCTTTTTTGTCGATGAGCGGAGAGCATCAGCCTCGTCAGCAGCCGCGGCGGCGGCAGCAGCATCAGTTACGGCGGAAAGCCATCGGCCAGCAAGTTCAAGTCGCCCGGCCAGTGCAAATGAAGGCAAGAAGAAGACAAGTGACGGTGCGATCATCCTGGAACCTCAACCCGAGGAATCAGGAAATGACCCCTTGAATTGGCCATCCTGGAAACGAGATGCTGCTCTTTTGTCACTTGGCTTTTACTGCATGATTGGTGGTGGCACCACTCCCTTGATTGCCGCTGGCTTCACGGATGTCGCTGAAGAGTACAACGTCGACGTTGAGAGAGTGGCTCTAACCACTGGACTTTACATGATGGGCATGGGTCTTGGTTCAGTTGTGTTCTCGCCAACTGCCATTCTTTATGGTAAGCGCCCAGTATACTTGGCTAGCTCCGTCATGTTCATTGGCACATCGCTCTGGTCTGCATGGTCTCCAAACTTCAACTCTCTACTGGCCGCCAGAGTCTTTCAAGGCTTCGCCGTCGCCCCAGTCGAATGTCTCCCGTCAGCTACAATCGCCGAGATCTTTTTCCTCCACGAGCGAGCATACCGTATTGGTATCTACACCCTCCTTTTGCTTGGTGGCAAGAACTTGGTCCCTCTTGTTAGCGCAGTCATTATTGGCAGTCTCGGATGGCGCTGGACCTTTTGGATCTTAGCTATGATCATTGGTTTGGGCGCTGTACTCCTCTTCTTATTCGTCCCCGAGACATTTTGGGATCGAACACCTCACGCAAGACCCAAGCATCCTTCAAAGAGGCCGAGCTTCCTCCGCCGACTCTCATCTCGTCATCACCAGGTTCAACAACCCACAGAAGAAAAGGTAGTGGAGCCCGAGCATGGAGAACATTCAGTTGAAGTGCCTCCTGCCCAAGATGGACGACAGTCGCCTGCTCCATCCCATCACTCCCACCACCACCGAGCTAGAAACCTCCATGTGGGCTTCGCCGGGCCTGACGCTACTGGCAAAGAGACCGCAGCTCCCGAAGTCGACGTTGGCTCGCCCAAGGGATTGGCGGATTTTTCGGATAAAGACTCGACTTTACCTTCTGGTGCTGATACCGGAACTGGAAGCGGCTCCATCAACAACTCATTCAGGTTGGGCCCAAACCTCGAGAACGAAAAGTTGAACACTTCGGACGTTGAGGGTCCACCGAAAGTCCAGGCATACACGCATAACCTCCGCCAACAACCCCCGAAGTCTTTCACTCAAACTCTGAAGCCTTGGCATGGAAGACTCAATGGCGACAATTGGTTCAAGGTTATGGTCCGCCCATTCGTACTCTTTGCCTATCCTGCCGTTTTGTGGTCATCTGCCGTGTATGCTTGCTCTGTCGGCTGGCTGATTGTCATATCCGAGTCGATTGCCATGATTTACCGCGACCGAGAGTCTTATAACTTCACTGCTCTCCAGACTGGTCTGGTGTATATCTCGCCGTTCATCGGTGGCATCCTAGGAACCGGTGTTGCAGGCAAGATCAGCGATATCATTGTCAAGATGATGTCTCGTCGTAATGGCGGACTTTACGAGCCCGAGTTCCGTCTTGTCATGGCCATCCCTATCCTAATTACTACCTGTATTGGTCTTATGGGATTTGGGTGGTCGGCCGAGGAGAAAGACCATTGGATGGTCCCTACCTTCTTCTTTGGTGTTGTTTCGTTTGGATGTTCGCTTGGCTCGACAACAGCCATCACGTTCTGCGTCGACAGTTACCGTCAGTACGCAGGAGAGGCTTTGGTGACTCTCAACTTCTCCAAGAATATCCTACACGGTCTTGTCTTCAGTCTCTTTGTTACCCATTGGCTCCACGGAGATGGTCCAAAGATGGTCTATATCTGGATTGGTATAATCCAGCTAGCCTTGATGCTTTGCACGATTCCCATGTACATTTATGGCAAGAGGGCTCGCATGTGGACGGTCCGGGCCAACTTGATGGAGAAGTTCTGATTGTAGCACGCTTTTATTGTCTTGTTTCGACGCATCATATGCATTCTGATAAGGTGTTTTGTTCTCGCACTCATTGGCACGACAAACAGGAGTTTTGAGTTTCTTTATTACTTGCATCCCACGGGGCAGCACGCAAGTGCTACAGTACGGCATGACTTGCATAGTAGCATTTGGTAGAATGATAGCGTACAGAATAACACTGAAATGTTCGTTCCTATATCTATCCACAAGAGAGTACAACCTGTGAACACATGCCACGAACTATTATTTGGCACACCAAACCATCACCGCCAAACTTTTGAAACATATCTAGAGGTATCCTTGTCCATCGAATTTGTTCATCGGGAATTTATTTAAACTATGTCTTAGCTTACCCGTTCTATGGTAACGTGCCAACGCTGGAAGCCTGTGATATATCCGGTCGATCCGAGATATCGTCACATGCCCTCGTAGATGACACACGACGCTTGTCGCGTGCTGTCAGGCGACATCGTAACGAAATGGCGTTATACCGACCTACTCTAACGCGTGTAAAGAATGCACCTACATGGCTTGGATCCGGCAAATAAACAACGTTATACATGTTCTATCATAGTTCTGATGCCTTTGTTGCAAGATTGGATTGAGAGTACATGTATCTCTATTCATCGGGTTTCTAAATACTACTTCCCTCCAGGATGAAGCCGAGTCGCTCGGTTCAAGGAACACTTCTCTAGCAGATACGTATTGCCCAAGTTTATTCCAATGCTACATGACTAGGCCGTAGGAAGGCCAATTGGCTCCAGATACCCACGGTTTTGGTTTTCGTCTTTATAAAAAGATAGAAATTTTTATGAAAATCAGGGAAAGCTTGTGAATCAACAATTCTTAGTGAGTCTTTTGTCATATTGTGAAATTGCTCTGCTGTAATGGTATATATGCGCCATATGCAAGACCTACCCGTGCCATTTAAAGATACAAGACTCAACGCCCCTTTCTTTTCTCTTTTATATACATGCCAGGATTTGTTCTCCTTTCCCTGTGCTTACAAAACACGGTTCATATCCTAGCTGCCTCATAGTTCATATAACTTCTATACACACTTGTGTCACGACGGTTGCGTAAAGGTCACCCGTAGTTTATCGTTAGAAGTCGAAGAGATGATGCTGGCTTACATGAGGACACAGTCGCCCTCCTGCTTCTGATCCATCTTGCTTCGAGAGATACGCTCACGCTGGCGTGCGCCATTCTTGCCTGCGCCCCGTTTCAAATCCTCTAGTCGCTCGCGAGCTTTAGGGAAGTCTTGGGCTACAAACGATTGTTAGTTATATATATTTTTTGTCAACGTGATTACATTGCACTCACCGGCTGCTCGCCAATACCAACGCTTTGCGTCCTCAAGATTGGGCGCGGCACCAATGCCTACCTCTGTGAAGTATCCCATAGCATACTCCGCCTTGGCCAGACCTGCAATGGCAGCTTTTCGGGCCCATAGGTATGCTTCTGTGTCACTCTGTCCCATCACACCTTCACTGCCTGTTAAGTACCAGCCGCTCAGAGCGAGCTCTGCTTGGTGCTCCTCCTGTGTTGCCGCTTTCGAGTACCACTGAATGGACTGTCGAGGATCAATTGGGCAACCCAACAATCCATACTCAAAGGCACAGCCAAGTCGGTACTGCGAAAATTTGTACCCCAAATTGGCCGATTGAAGGAACAAGCTATAGGCGTATGCCTCGTCTCGAATGATAACATCGTTTGGCTGTGCTGACTCGTACAGCAACCCCAACTCGTGTAGAGCATGGGGGTTATCCTTGTCGGCTCGTTCTGCTGCTCGCTTCAACCAGCCCACGGCTTCTCTCGGGTTTCTAGGTTGGCCAAGAAGCCCCTTTAACAATATCATTCCGACCTTGTACATCGCTGGAGGATCACCCAGAGTTGCAGCTCGCTTATACCATTGAATCGCCTTCATTGGATCCTTCCGCGTGCCACCACCATCTTCGTGACCGATTTCACAACATACTGCAGTTCTGTAAGCTGCTGCAGCATGTCCAAGTTTGGCGGCAGACTGGTACTGGGTGAAAGCCTCCTTGTAATCAGCCTCACCGAAAAGACCTCTTCCAAGGCAATCGGCTAGCAAGAACATAGCATCTGGGTTCTGGGCGTTTGCAAGCTTCTTGAGAATTTTGTGACAATCGATCAGGTAACGTTCACGGGCCCTAGAACGTTGCCTAGGGTCTGGCATCTTAGGTGCCAGCACATCGGCAGCTTCAACCAGCTTCTTAGCTAGCCTCAAGGCCGAGTCCTGGTCGTTCGCGTTGCTTTTAATAAGCATTCGGAGATGCTCTAGTTCTTGAGTTGTGACGGGACCTTCTTCTCTAATGGGTGGCTGCGAACCATTGTTACGAGGCGGTGATTGCTGCTGCTGATACTGGGGCTGTCGCTGTGTTTGAAGCTGGGGCTGTGGTCGAGGTGCTGGTGTAGAAGCCCCATAGTTCCGGACTGGTGCTGGCTTGCTACCCATATGAACCATAGTGTCTTGCATCAAGCCCGGGCGGATGGGCGTAGGATGTGTAGGGAGGCCGTCCATGGTCACTGGTTCTCTAGCACCGTTCAACGCTGCTGGCGCGCTCGGTCCCCTGGGTGGGAGCTGGCTGTAATCTTGATCATAACCTGCCTGGTACTTGCTCATAGGTGGTATAGGAGGGACTGCAGGGACGTCTGGTACATCCCCAGCCATTTCAAAGATGGCTGTTTGAGGTTGACGGAGCATTGGCTGAGATTTTGCATGGTTAAGTACTGCGGTTTGATGGGCTACACGCTGAGGCTGTTCATTGGTAGGACGCATCGACTGTTCGAAAGAATTGCGTTGCCCTGGGCCAGATGCCGCATCGAAGTCAGGAAGGCTGGTTCGATTCTGCTGAGGGTTCTGCCCGTAGTCTGGGTTGCTATTCCGTTGGGGGTCGAGGTAGACGTCGTATACTTCTTCGTATGAAGCCCTCGGTGGAGTTTGGTATGCGCTTTCGTCGTTATAGCCACCGCTATATGGAGCAGCCTGGCCTCCCTGAGGGCCGGCCGTATATGATCGCTGAGGGGGCGCCCTGTGACCGCCAGCAGTCGAAGGCCGTTGAGGTATCCCTCGACCGGCAGGGGTGCTGTATTGCATTGACTCCATCCGTTGAGGGGGTGGCATATTCGACGTCTGCCTCATGTCGTCCACTGGCATGGTTCGGCTTCGCGCTGGGGGTCCAAACCCACCCACGGGAGGTTCTTGCGAACCATAATACCCATTATCATAATCACCATAACCACCTTGAGGCCCATAGCCTGTATTTTGTCTTGGGGGAGGCCCTTGAGGATGTCCTCTGGGAGGAGGCCCACGACCCCCATTTGCTGGATGTCGTCCGTACTCGCCTTGGCTGTGATGGGTGTCTGAACTTGCGCGTCCACTTGTTGGCATCATTTGCCTCTGATTCATGTCCATTTTCGACATTTGATCGACCATTTGTTGTTCATAGCCCATGTCCGGCCTTTGTCTGTCTTGCGGCGGATACTGTTGCCCAAATTGGCCGTCCCGAGGACTCATGGGAGGAGTATTCATCTGATTTCGGCGGGCTTTTTTCTCTTTGGTGAGTCAAGTAGCAAGTTGTGATATGAAGGGGACTCACCTGCAGGATCTGAATTCGCAGCATGCGGTCCTGGACGCATACCATTCTGCGTAGGATGTCTATTTGACATGCCCAGACCTGGACCTCCTCGAGGAGGAGGAGGGCGCTGTGGGCCACGATGAGGATCAGCCGTTTGTGAACGAGGAATTGGCCCTCCGCGAGGACCAGGCATTGGGCGTCCGCTACGTCCGTACAGGTCGTGGGGAGGTAGCCCTCTGCCGTAGTTCTGGTCTTGATATTGCCCTCCATATCCCTGATTAGAACCTCCGTCATATTCATCATAGCCATGACCTCTTTGATGCCGATCGTAGTGTGGTTGTGTTCCGTATTGCTGCGGCGGCGCACCACCATGTTGTCGCGGGGCAGGTCTGGGCGGCCCTTGTTGCTGTTGGCCGCCATAACCACCTTCGTACAGAGATGCCATGGTCACGGTTCGATGGCTAAAGAATAGAGGAGCTTCAGTTTCGCCGCGTCGGTTATGTTTATCGGCTATGAAGAAGAAAATGCTAGTTCATAGGTCGGTTGGCGCAAAATCGGGTTCAATCAATGTCGCATGGCGTGCCGCAGCTACGGCAACTGGGTTCCCAGTAGGCGTGATCAGCAGTCTGGATCGCGGAACTAGTGTAAGAGAGTCGATGGTTATCTCACCACAAGAGGTGGTGAAAAGAATACAAAAAGATAGGAATACTCTTGAGTCTGTCGACAGCTATTAAGAAAATGCGAGAAAAGCACCAATTGTTCGCTGATCAGAAACCAAAGAGGGTGATAGTGATGAGCGAATGCTCTGAGGAATAAGGATAGCCTCAGCCAGAATCAATATGTCTGATGGACAGGTAGAAACGCTTTTCGAGCGATGCAAATTAAAAGAGGATGGGGGAATCCCTTTATGTTTGGTCATCCGAAACGGCAAAGCTCATGGATAAGAGGCCCGTCAGGTTGCCTCCAACCTCCAACGTGACCTGCCCCGGGTTTGTTGCCATAAGTCAGGTCCATTAGCTGCAGCCCAGTAGAATCCGTCCAACTTCTTCAATGGGACCTAGCCCGAGCATGTGGAGTGAGGGCGCTAAATCTACAGTGGCTTTTCGGGTCGTTTATGCCCGTTTTTCAGGTTACCTTGAGTGGATACTGTCCTGCATGCGGGTGGTACCTTACTTGACGTTTAACCCCTGTTAGCCAGGTCGGAAGAAGTTTTGAGACTGCGCGATGAAAGGCTCCAGGGGCATCGCATCTTTTATTAATGCCTACCCCCGGGGCCTTACTTGTTTTATGTGTCAGGTGTACTGAAGTAGCGTTAGGCCTGTCGCAAGATAATTAAGCGACCCGGCATCAAGGACATGCCGATGAGAGAACGCATGGGTAAAGCATGGCCTCATATAGGTACCTAGGTAGGTAGGCACATACTGTATACCTAGGTTAGTAGGTAGTACTTCGGTTTTCCACAATTATGAACGGATTAAACGGGCTGTGAAGGTTTTCCCCATTCCAACAGGACGAGAGATTGGGCGCTTCGCCGCTGCCGGCGCATACATAACTATTTGTGGCGTGAACCAGCCCCTAACTGTTCAACGGCGACGTTGACCGGTTCTACCACGCCCTCTTACCATTGCCGCGCTGTACTCTGCACAGTACCTACCTAGGATTCGACGTGTCAATGCCTGGCTGAGACAAAGCTTTGTTCTGTATCACAATGCTGGTCATTATAACTCAGGGACCTAATGGTGTTATGAAAACTAGTAATACCATCGACTCCATGCGAATAAGAATTGCTGAAGACCCTTTTACCGAGAGGGCTGGTCAAAGTCGAAACAAATCAATAAAACGAATGATCCTTTGAAAGCCGTGTCTATTTTCTTGACAGACCCCTGGTAGCCCTAAGCACGGTTCCTCGCATATCATCATCTGTGGGTCTGACCAAGACACATGGTTTCCTGTCAACGAACGATTCATAGGTAGCGTCTCCGGAGACTTAGAGGAGCCCTATGGCGGCTAATCGGCGCTAGATACTACTGTAGGCTGCTAGAAGCCTTTTCCCCCCGTACCTGTGCGTAGTCTTATAGACAGAACCTGGTATATATTCGCGCTTGGCACTCTGGGTGTATTGACGTCAGGAGAGATCTTCTGGTGCACTCTTGGCTGAAGCTGCGAACTCATAAGCTTGATGCTATGGTAAAGGTTGGGCGAGTGTTTAGGAGGGTGTGTATAACCGACAAAGCCGGAGACTTGTCCACTCGCTCTAGTTTCCTGCGACACGATTTGTCAAGTGAGCATCCAAGCTGAAATTGTCTACTAGCCAGTAAGAAGCTCAGGAGCGTCTTATTCGGGAAGGGGGCTCTTCGCCACCTCCCAGCGACTCGTTCGGTACGAGAATGTAAATTCGAGTTGCGGAAAGCTGAGACATGGTATGAGCCTCGTAAAGGGCTTGTCCAATCGATGCTACCTACTATTCGTACCCCCAAAGCTGAACCTCCAGAGATTATTAATGGAGGACTGAAGAACCTGCATAAAACAGTCGACGACTCTATAGGTTCGTTTGCACATTGGCAGCCATTCCCATATTTCATAGAGAATACATTACTATGCAAAGGACTGCGGCCAAGATATCCATTGATATCGCAACCTGAAATAGATACTCTTCAATTACGGCATAGTTAGCTTGGTATGTCGAGGGTGGTCGGGCCCGGGTGAAGATTGGTTCCGTGACCGCTTTCCCAATCAAACCGCCCACCAATGAGGGAATACTGCCAAATCAATGACGGATGCAGAATCGTGAAAATCATCATTGGAACAACCAGCGCCCAGTCTAATCCGACCGTATTCACGGACTACTCTGTGCGAATTGAATCTTTCCGAAATTTACTGCATCCTACCATTGCAATGGCAGCTAAGCAGCCGTCTTCAAGGTGGTGGTTTTGGACCAAGGTCGTTATGGGGTACGGATTCATGATCATAGCATACCCGCGAAACCATATGCTAATACATTGATGCAGTGGTGCTGTCGTCGCTGTTGGCGGCCCAGCCTTCACCATGTGGTTGACACCTACCGAGGAAGAACTTCGATCGAGATATAACCCCGAACTACGCAAGAAGAGCCTAGAGAACCGCGAAGAGCGACAACAAGATTTCGATGACTTTGTGACCCGATTGAAGGAGTATTCAAAGTCTGACAAGCCTAGTACGTTTGTCTTGTTACTTCGACCTCAATCACTAATCAGTTGGCAGTCTGGATCGTTGTGAAGGAGGAAGAGGAGCGAAAGCGAAAGAACACCGCCGCTGTTGCAAAGGCGTCGAAAGTCGAGACCGAGACCCGACGAGAAGAGATGAGAAGAGAGGCTGGCCTAGATGCGAAATAATTTCGTCAACGGCCGTGTATATTAAACACCATCTTTACTTGTAAGACTATGAAGAATGATCAAGGGACGACTCATGTACAACAGCTGGGTAACTTGGGAAGCCAGTTGGAGGGTTAAGAAATCACTTGGAGTTGGTATATTGCCTGGTAATTCGTTGAAACAGAAATGCTTTCATTCTTTGTCTTCGATTCAATCCTAATAATGTCTTTTATCAAATCAGATATGACAGATTCTATTACAACGATGCCCATTGCAGTGTGAATAAAAAAGTCGAATCTTAAGAATGCATCTAAACCTTTTATCAATATCAATTATACTCATAAATTGTTCTAGCATGATTTTACTGCTTTTATTCAGTTGTTAACCACTCAAGCAAAAGAACTGAAGCTCGAGTTACCCCCCGAGCTGACTGAGCCTGTAATGTCACGACTTACTTTTAGCTGATGGTTTTAAGCAAAGCACCCCTACCGAGCCTAAGGGCGGAGCGCCCAGAGCCCCTCCTTCCTCGGCGAAATGGTAGTTCCACAGGCGAAAACTCTTGGCACGCACAAAATCTACTTTGACTTATCACCACTGATTCGAAGCCGACGGCGACAAACAGCTAATTAACCAAGCCTAACTACTGGTACGTTGCCCGACCCGCGCGTGTACGAATTCACGATCAATTCCTCTCCGAATAATCGATTTATACCGTTCGAATTCGAGCCCGACTGACGAGTTTTGTTCCAGTTTCGATCGAGTCCCCCGATCCCCCGCAATCGAATTTCGCCCATCATGTCCGACGTCCAAGAACGCCTCAAGAAGCTCGGCCTCGGTGCCCGAACTGGTACGTGATTTTTTGCGCAATTTTGAAAATATCTCTGAGGTGAGAGCAAAAGGCTGATATATAATACAGGGTATGTTTGCGCATAACGAGGCTTATACGCCGTCGCAGCCGAACATCGCAGCTAACGGAACGACTTAGTGGAAAGGGTACCCCCCGACGAAAGGTCAAGCGCGCACCTGCCCGCTCCGGTGCCGACGACAAGAAGCTTCAGCTCGCCCTTAAGAAGCTGAACACCCAGCCCATCCAGGCCATCGAGGAGGTCAACATGTTCAAGCAGGACGGAAACGTCATCCACTTTGCTGCCCCCAAGGGTTAGTCATCCCACTTTGTTGTTGTGCGCGGGGCTTTGGTGTATACTGACATGTGCCCTTCCATCCTGACAGTCCACGCCGCTGTCCCCTCCAACACCTTCGCCATCTACGGTAACGGTGAGGACAAGGAGCTCACTGAGCTTGTCCCCGGCATCCTTAACCAGCTCGGCCCCGACTCCCTTGCTTCTCTCCGCAAGCTCGCTGAGAGCTACCAGAACCTCCAGAAGGAGAAGGGTGAGGACGACGACGAGATCCCCGACCTTGTCGAGGGTGAGAACTTCGAGGGCGAGCCCAAGGTCGAGTAAATTTCCTCCACAAAAACTCGAGGGCGATGGGGCAGTGAGATCGTAGGCATGTCCGGCCAAGAGGCTGGCTAGTTTCTCCTGCGAGGCGGGTTTTATGTTTTCCCCCTTATGGGTGGATAGTCGTAACAATCACTCCCCGGCTCTCTATTTCGAGTAGCTGAGGAGTAGGTACGGGTATGCAAAAGGTCACAGCTTGGGAACGGTCGCGGTGGAATGGCGATTTATGCTGGCTGAGGTTGATTGATCTGTACAAACAAACAAAAAATACGACTTACATCGGGAGAAATACCAATCTCTAATGATGTCAATGATTGCTACGCTTTTCTAGTTGGAAATCTGATCCCCCGTCATTCCTAATCCACCCTACAAGTGCCGTCTCGCGAGCCTCTTCCTTAACTCTTCTTCTATGAGCTGTTAGCTGGCCTTGCTTTACATCCCGATAAGTACAAGACTTGAGATTTAGTGCTGTGACAGAGCACCCGGCACCGAGTCTATCGGCAAGGTTCCTGGCTGCCTCCCACATGCGTTGTCTTGACATGCGGCTTGCTGCATTTGTGTTGAAAGCTTTCCGACCTTGAATGACTCCCCCGATTATGTTCTCTTCAAAGCCTGAAGATGACCACGTTGCTGCAAGATTGCTTGCCGATATCTTATCAGCCCGAGCTTTCACGGCTATTTTTGAGAATTCAAACTCCAGACCAGTTGTCAAGGTTGAGAATTGCTTGAAAGAATATCCTCCCAACCACATCTTACCAGCCAAAGGTTTCAATCTACCTTCTTCTGAGAAAGCCCGTCTACAAGCGACTTCAGAATGTTGGGATTCTGGCAATACGATGCTATGAATGTATGCGTTGGTTGTGTCAATAAAAAGTGATGATAGAGCTGAAAGGAGCGAAGTGCACTGCTTAAGTGCTAGTTTGTCGGAGCAGGACTTGGAGAGCGTTGGCGGTGCATCTCCTCGAGCAGGCTTTCGCCTAACAATACCAGTTCGAGAAAAGCAGGCTCGCCCTAACAGAGAGGTGTCGGCATTTGGATCAGGAGTCCTGGTTGTGGGTGTTGGGGCCTCCCATGCTGAAGCATCTTCTTGAGCGGCCATTGTGAGCTCCATGCTGGCATCGCCACCTATTTGAGTCAGGGATAATATTAACGGCGATCTGGGAATGTCATACATGGCGCTTCTGAGCAGTACATATGTAGTCTTACATCGTCTTTAACCTGGAAAGACTGTAGACACATTCCATCCCTGTTGGATATGTGCTTTTTTCTCTGTAAAATGCTCAATTTGTCTTCATTTTCCAGTAGACTTTGACATTCGTCAAGCAGAAAGCGATTAAAAGTCCTGATGGCCAGGATCTCGGCATGCCAGTCATGGATGCCAACACCGTTCGACTGTGCTATTTTCGACACCGGAAGGCATTTCATGCCAGTTCTACGTAATCAAACTTAGAATCGAAGCAAGCAAAGAGAGCCTGATATATCTTACGCCAGAGCAAGACAGGTCAAGACACCGTTCTGTTCAGCAACGATGCCACTCAGAGGAACCCATTCATGTAAACCATTATCACGAACGGCAGGTTTCCGTTTTGCAGGTAACTTGTGGAATTGCTGCAATACTGCTTGCGCAATCAAATCAGCCTGTGAGGTCATCTAAGCATCCATGTCCAGATTACTCAAGACCCAGGTTGGTCCCTGAATACCTAAGATGAATTAGCAAACGAGTGGTAGTGAAGCTGAGCCTCTTCCCAGGATGTTGCACCGACGATTCTCCGGTTTCAGTGGATGAAGTGCCCTGAAGCCCGCTGTGGATGCGCAGCTGCACGTGATGGCCTTCGCCAAATCATCTAGTGATTCGCCTGCCCTAGGTCGCTTAGTCATTTAGCACACAATCCGAGCGAAATTGACTGCCCGTAGACAATCGACCCCCCTCAACTTCCATTTGCAATCGCCAATCCACGGTCAACTACACAACACCTTGTCGCCTTTAACGCACAACCTAGCGACAAGATGCGAACCTACGAGGACACCTTCTCCGGCGCGAGAATCTACCCTGGCAAGGTACGCTCCTTCTGCCATTTACCCCGTTGATGCGATCCGGTCGATTATCGAAATGCGAAGTTCCAAGTCGCTGGAGGTGGATGATGACGATGATGGATCGCATGGACGAGGCACACTTGGTGCTGAACAAGATGAGGACATCAAAGGCTAACGGATATCGCTTTACAGGGTAAGCTCTACGTCCGTGGCGACAGCAAGATCTTCCGATTCCAGAACGGCAAGTCGGAGTCTCTCTTCCTCCAAAGGAAGAACCCCCGCCGTATCGCATGGACCGTCCTCTACCGCCGACAGCACCGCAAGGGTATCTCTGAGGTATGCAACAATTGAAAGCCGGCAGCACTTAACACAGATCCCCTCACTGCTGCTGGCTCTCCCCCCATCCTTTGCTATATGACAGAACTGACACACTCTACAGGAGGTTGCCAAGAAGCGAACCCGCCGCACTGTCAAGGCTCAGCGTGGTATCGTTGGTGCTTCTCTCGACGTGATCAAGGAGAAGCGCAACATCCGACCCGAGGCCCGTTCCGCTGCCCGCGCCCAGGCCATCAAGGAGAGCAAGGAGAAGAAGCAGGCCGAGGCTGCTACCAAGAAGTCCGAGAAGGCTAAGCTCGCTGCCCAGGCCTCCAAGGGCCAGGCTGTCCGACAGGTCAGCAAGCAGGGTGCCAAGGGCTCTGCTCCCAAGGTCCAGGCCAAGACCCGTTAAATTAGGAATGGAACTTGAGCGAGGATGAAAATGGGAGAGTGGAGTCCGTGGTTCTTGTGTCTTTGTCCGGCCGGTTCTTCTACAATCTCGGGTGCATGGAATGCCAATAGGGTGCATTGATAGTTGAAATGCAAAATGGTCAAACAAACAAACAGACAACGCATCTGATTCTTGTCGTGATGAACAAGGGATGTGCAGTTATGCGGTGGCTGGGTAAATACCTCACGGCGTTATTCAGGAAACTAGCAACTTAGCTTGTTAGATAACGACAGAATGCCTTACGATACAAGACCAGACGTCACGGGAATCGCTTCAATCAGATTGTGTTCAATGGTATTCATGTAGTTTGTCTCTATTCTATTGTTGTCTCATACGCTCGTCTATATTCTGTCTTGAGAATCTCTTGTGTGAGTAAATTGTATTACAAATGAGCAAGGACACCAAGGGCACCGGACTTCTCGATGCTGCCGGGCTCATCATTGGAGGCGTAGACGATTCTGCCGTGGTCGACAATCACGGCGAAACGGCCAGTTCTCTCGCCCAAATTCCAGCCGATGCTGGTGGAGAACTTGGCATTGTGGTCGGACATGAAGAGCTGGCCATGTTAGTATTGTATCCTGGTTATAAAGAGGTTCCGAAAGACTTGCAATCTTGTCATCTGTAATGCCATTGGCCTTGGCCCAACCATGCATGACAAATGCGTCGTTGACAGCAATGACGATGACCTGATCAACGCCCTTGGCCTTGATCTTGTCAATGTTCTCGACGTAGGAAGGAACGTGAGATCCACTGCAAGTAGGAGTGAAAGCACCGGGGACGGAGACAACAACGACCTTCTTACCCTTGAACTCTACAGAACAATGTCAGTATGGAACCCGAGTAAGATATAAGAGGATATCGTTTACCCTGACTGGCGTTGTAGTTGGTGGGAGCGCCGCAGGTAGAGAATTCAGCGATCTCAGGAGTGGGCTTGATGTAGCTGAAGAAGACACCTTCGGGGAAGTTGGCGCCGACCTTGAGTTCAGACATTTTGAATGTGTTGGTGAGGGTGGTGGTTTTGGTGTTGGGTTTCTTTTGTGATGATGAAAGGGCCAAGGTTTGATGTGTATCAGGATGCGAGAGGAGAGATGGAGTCAACAGAGTTCATGGAAATATATAGAATATTGGGTTGGTAGCAGCTTCTCGTTCCAGGTAGTCGTCCGTGTCTGAACTATGCCGCTCTTTCCCCAAGGCACTCTAGAGCCAACGTGGGATTCTCCGCCTTTGCCTGGCCCTCAGGGTATCAGAAAAATTGACCGTTGGAAGCATAAAAGACGAAATTAGTAGGTCACTTTATGCTCCCTAGACTATAGTTCTTAGACTACTTATTTTTATACCGTAAGGCTTGGAAGGCCATTTTTTCTGCTACCCATTAGCTGGCCTCCATTCTCTCTCCCTTTTCGGAGAGCCATCGGAGAATCAGATTCGGCACTGGCGCAATGAGGGTCACCCATGAGGTCAGTGAAGGGCCTGTGGGGATATCCGGAAGGCAGTCGACGCGGCCTTGGTGGAACCGCCATCTGCCGCTCAAGGCGCACTGGTCTGGTATATAAACGCGGGTCCTGTTTGGAATCATTTCTGACGCTGCATGGTCCGCAAAAGATTCACGTTGGTATGTCTTCTTTAACGAATATCAAGTCACGATGCTGTTGGATGAGGCTAGGCTTCAGCTTCGGTATGCGAGTTGCACTCGGAGAGTATTTGTCATCCGGCCCGTGATCTAATTAGGCAGATTATCAATGCCAGAAGTATCGCCGACAGGCTCCAAAATGGAGAGCAGGTGGTTGGAATAAGACATGTTGTTTGATTCCAAATGATCAAGTCATAGTAGGTAAATCATGCTGTATATCGACTGCTAATCCACGTGGTTGGTTCCTCTGCTTTGAGACCAGTAACAACGACTCATGTTCAAGTCTGGATCATTCAAGTTCACTGTGAGGCTCGGGCCTTGCAATATGGAGGTGATAGTGACATCGGCTGGTTATGTACGTACAGTAAGTATAATTTTAGCGAACGTTGTATATCGTCGCTGACTGGATTGACTTTGCTGAACGTTTTAGGTCAATAGGGTGCTATTTCGACGATCTCCCCTTTTCTAACTACCCTAGAGCACATATGCTTATTTTCTATTTGTATATATTGTTAGTAGGACGGTAGTGCAAGCCTTTCGTATAAGCAAATTTAAGTTGAATTCGTAGGGTCTTCGTTATCAGATGCGTTTTGCTTCAAAGTATGATGACTTTTTCGGCGTGCAGCTTCGGGTTTTCGTTGTATTTTAATTAATACGGATGTCTTTTCATTAACGTGCATGACAGTTATTGACACTAATATCGACGTCTGATTCATTTGCTATATAGCAACACGATAATCGCAGTATTCAATCACCGCATGTCTGGGATGATTTGTGACTTGTTTCTCACTGATATCCGTGAGAATTTTCTGAGCATTTCTTTCGATGCGAGGAGTGGATGTCTTCACTTGATGTTGTTTGTGACAATGCCACTCGCCTACCAATCATAAGTGATGATGATTCACATATTTGCCTGTTTTAAACAATAAAGATTGCTGTAGGATACACGGACCGAACCGTCCCGAAGCGGGGGAAGACCTTTCGTGCGTGAGTTGACAACACCAGCCAACGTTTATTTATTCAACAAAACACAAGATAAAATGCCAGAAACAAGTTCTGAACAATCAGTTGCCGGCTCAGGTATACACTCCCATACTGCGTATCCTTCAGCACTAACCGGTATACCAGAGACATGGACTGTGGAGACTGTTTTGAGCGGTAACAAGCTGGTTCAGTCATCAAACTCGCCCATCTCATTTTTCCACCTTCTGGGTGGTCTAAAGACAACGAAGCGTGAGGGATGGAAGAGACATGGAATTAAGTGAGTTACTTCGCCCGCGAGCTGAAAGTGATAGAGGCTTATGGAATGTTAGCCCCGAGTCAGTCGCCGACCACTCTTATCGGATGGGCATGATAGCCATGTTCGCTCCTCAAGGTCTCAACCAGGTCAAGTGTATAAAAATGTGTCTTGTTCACGACATCGCTGAATCTGTTGTGGGCGATATCACCCCGTTCAGTGGAGTGTCCAGGGACGAGAAGGGCAGAAGAGAGGCTGAAACTATCGAGTACATAGCCAACCGTTGGTCTGGACCGTATACTGCCGAGATAAAGGAGCTTTGGCACGAGTTCGAGGCTGCAGAGACCCCAGAAGCTCAATTTGCCCAAGACATCGACAAGATCGAGCTTCTGCTCCAGGCAGTGGAGTACGAAAGGAACAGTGAGAACAGAAAGGACCTGGGCGAGTTCATGGGAGTTGTGCGCAAGCTACGATCTGAAGCTGGCAAGGCATGGGCGGATGAGATCCTGGCTGATAGAGAGAAATTTTGGGAAGGAACGCAGCACTTGAGGGGAGAACATGCTGAGAAGGGAGATCTCACAGAGGAGATGACAAAGGCACACGATGCATACTACGGATGACTATTGGTAACGTGTCACAGATATCCAAACATTTAACCAAATTAACCAATTTTGGTGGTATCTGAGCTGAGGTTCTAAACTCATCCTGGAGTGCCAGAGCAGCGCAAACACAATGTCCACCCAAGGCTGACACGAAACAGAGGATGCGATTGAGGATTTTGATACTAATGTACATATCGAGAGGATCAATCCTGCCTGATGGCAAGAGACTTAGACCCCCTTTCTCCTCAACATTTAATTTTCTATTATTTTTAAACTACCTAGGTATCTATTATGGATGCATTGACACCGGTACCGCCAAGAGCTATATGTTATGCGTTATAACTCTCATACAAAAGCAATATTGAAGCTTTCTGTACTATCCTACCTCACCAGCTCACACGATACTTGGTTGAGTGTTCCTTAGGGTATCACAAAAGTTGGCCGCTGAAAGCAAAAGAAACGAAAATAGTAAATCAGTTTA
Source organism: Fusarium sambucinum (assembly GCF_050947815.1). Taxonomy (NCBI): domain Eukaryota; kingdom Fungi; phylum Ascomycota; class Sordariomycetes; order Hypocreales; family Nectriaceae; genus Fusarium; species Fusarium sambucinum. The sequence goes on along the minus strand of NC_139293.1, from coordinate 7,016,559 downwards.
TGCTACATAGACTATGGTTCTTAGACCACGTATTTACAAGACCTAAGAGGCCAGCCTTTCTGCTACCCACTAAGTGTTTTCTTTTCTGATGTTCTAGTAGCAGACGTGTTTGCTTTTGAGCAGTGATTAATTATAGGCACAGGCTCTTAAGACACCTAGGTAGGTGTATGGTTGGCATCTGAGCTTGAGCCAAAGTAAAATGGTAACCTCCTTCTCACCCGCTTTCCCGTATGAGCACGTCACTATGACAAACACCTCTTAGTAGGTGTTGACCAGGAGAATACACACCGGCGCATGTCCGCATTGCTTCTAAAATCAACCGAGGAGTTTTGAAATTCTTCAAGTTCCGCGATCGCAACTCAGTTCTTTAATCCGTCTTTGACCCTGAAAAAGCAATTACAGTAACACGGCGACTGCGTACAGCACTACTGAGTAGCTGCATTCCGAACGAGACATTGCGTTTGCACAGCAAGAATTACTAATTGTAAGAGGGTATCGGGACGAAAACCCTCATTTGGTTTGGCGCCTTTTTGCTAAAGCTGATCCCTCAGATTGCCGAAGCATCGGCAACAAGGAACAAGGCCCTCCCTTGCTCGAGTCTGAATATCTTCTCCACTCACATCTCGCATCGCATCACCGATTAATACACAGCAGTGAACAACTTGTCAATCGCCCAAGGTCCATTCCATTGGTTGTTCTTTGCCTGTAACCAAATTAGAAGTTCAAAGTGATGGCTTTAAGCCTATTAAAGCTAGTCTACAAAAGTGTCTAGACTGGAGCAACATTCACGCTTTCGAGTCTTTTTCACCACAACATTTCATTCCCCAATGAGAATTTTCATGGACCGTTTATGCGGGCTGCCCGATAATTGGGATGTGGTGCCAGCCGCAAGCAATAAACTTCAGCTCACACATTCCTATCGGTAGATCACAGGAACAACAAGGGTCCCTGCCGCCACTCGATTCCCCTTCTGGACTGTATAAGCACAGTTGATCAACCGGACGAGGATACAAGCTATAGACGTTTCGTTCATTCTTCCAGCAACCTGTTCTGGCCCAGCCTCGAGCTATGAGGAAGCAGCCACATCTAACCTATCTTGGCAGGATTTTATGCCTTGAACCTTTGGACACGAACTTCCATTGCCAGCAATGTCCTTCGGAGTGAGGCCCCGGCGGCAACTAAATTAGAATCCAAGCAAAAAATCAACGCTAGGTCGATCCTAGCCTTTAGAGATACAGTACCGGATTTAGTTACAGACAGAGAGAAGCCCGTCAGAGTTGGAGATCGAGCTGGACTGGGACAGATATTGGAAATTGTTTTTCACATCAGCTCCTGTCATGGTGCATATTTGACCGGGTCAGCTTGCTGGTGTGCTGCACGACTAGATTACGGATGTTTCGAGGGTCAGTGCAGCCAAACAAGGACGGGCTGAACAACTCTCAAGCCGCCGTACAACCCAATCATATGCCTCTACCCGCCCTTGTCTACTAATTGTTTGTGGTGTGTGCAATCTGGTTTTCGATTGTGTACCTGGGCCCGTGGGCTGTGGCTGGTTCCAAACATATTAAGTTTGTGGGTGATAAAGTTCGTTGCCAAAGGCTTTCCAAGATCCACTCAACCATCTCGGGATGATGACTTCTTTCAATGTACTGTGTCGTTAGAGAGGCTTAAATCGACGAGCCTAACGCTTCTGGGTATCAAACTACCCAGCAAACTGGACACCCCTGGCCAATATTCTAACCAACCCCAACGTGTAGCAAGCTTTTAGCCCAATGTGAGATGGTTATGGGTGCCTTCGATGACTGGGAGGCGGCTTCAGCGCTTGGGATCTTTCGCTATATTCCAGCAAGTTATTTAAGCAACAGACTATCCCATTCCTCAACCCTCATTTGACTGGCAGACCCGCTGAGATCACAACCTTCTATCTACCCCTTCTCTCTGCATTTAGGTTCACTCTTTCACTCAGCTGCCTTTCACTTAATTTTATCACCATGGGCCTTCTTCCACTCACTTATACACGCCCAAAGCGCATGGATCAGAGATCATATCGTAGCAACAGCGCCAGCAACAGTGGCGAGTCTCTGTCTGATGGAGAAAAGACTGATGGCTCAGTCAGCTCTGGATTCTCTGGCTACTCTAGTGGTATACCTGACTCCTTGGCTTTTGACAAGATTATTGATGGGGGAACATGTCCTGTAAGCTTGCACACCCCAGCCAGATCGCCACATGAACTGCCACTTACTGATTCTTATTGTAGCCTATGACTGCCCGGGATTTCATGTCCTATCTTATTTATGTAGAACACGCTGCCGAGAACCTCCAGTTCTACCTCTGGTTTAAAGACTATGAGAAACGGTTCAACTCAAACCCCACGACCGATGTCAAGCTTGCTCCAGAGTGGACCAGGGCTATGCAGGATGAGGCCATTATCAAGATCCGAAAAGAGCAGGCAGATAAGATGCGCAAAGAGCCCAAGGCTGCCGCAATCTTCAAGGGTACTGACTTTGAGAAAAACCCTACAGCTCAGGACCGGAGCATGAGTGCCACCATTGATCCCTTTACAACGCCTCCCCAGAGCAGCGGAGGGGATGTGGCCTCAATCTTTACAGCGACCAACACTATGCCTTCGCTTGATGCGACGAGCTATATGAGCCAAGCCTCCGACGCCTTCCAGGCCACTGGCACCCAACAGCCTTGTAAGTCGATGTGCTTCCAACACTCTGTTGTCTCCCAGACACTAATCAGGGACCAGTCACTATCCAACCATTCCGAGAAGAGGTTAACAGAGTGATCGTGACGTATATAATGGATGGAGCTCCTCGACAATTGAATCTCTCATCTGCTGAACAAAAGGCGACCATCGTGGCACTCTCTCGGACAACACACCCAAGTGCACTCCGCAGCATCTTCAAGACGGTTGACTCAAGTCTTCGTCACCAGGCCCATCCCAACTTTGTTAGATGGTCAATCTGTAACGGCAACCCTGCTCGCGTGTTCTTCGCGCGGTCACTCGGGGTTGGCCTCATCATGATTGGCATTGTCATTGGCCTCATCCTCGCTCTCAGCAGCGCAGGTCGAGGATACCGGGCTCTGGCAGCGATCTCTCTTGTTCTAGGTATCAGCACGCTTGTTGCGGCTTACAAGGGTATGTGTGTTGTTCTTCACGGAATGCATCACCGCCACATCAGACCGTGGGAATTGTTCGCGGACAGTGAGAACATGGATGACTTGGCTAAACGAAGCTTTGATTCTTTCGGATCCAAGAACAGCTACGAGGATGAACCTTGGGTGGTCAAGTATGAGAAGCGCAACATTGTCCGCAAGGTGTTTGATCGCGAAGTCTGGATCCAAGAGCCAGCGCTGCGTCAGATTCAAGACACTATTTTCGTCCAGGCGATACTTGCTTCAATCCTTATGGGTGGTATTACCACAGCAATCTTTGTGGCCGTCCCAGGTGGTCACTTCTTTTGATAAAGGTTCTCACCTGGCGATGAAAAGGAGAGACTGTCGCAAACTCAGGATACAATGCCTTGTCGGATTTTCCTTTATTTATAACTTTTTAAATTATTCACGGATACCCAATTATTGATAAAAGCGCGGCTGATGGAGTTTAGGATCAACGGGGGACCTACCTCACAGGCATTAGTATTAAATACAATTATGGACTGATGCAAGCTGTTCAGTTGACCGCAGGTTGAATATACTTTGTGAAGAATCAGGTGTCGAGAGGCTTTGCAGATTAGGATCACTCCTTTGGCAGCCGCTCAATGCCGCTTAACATGGAGAGCCGACGGCATTTAGCAAGCCAAGCTCGGCATCAACCTTGAACCCTTGTAGTGGTTAGTTATCCGGGCCATCAGGGCTGTCAGACAAGCCGCAATGCATGGAAATACGTAGTAGGTCGCTATTTACCGAAGTTATTCGCGGGTAAATGAATGCGACAATCCCTGAGTGTACCGTACTACGTAGGCAGCCTCAACAGAGTCGATCCTCATCGGTCAAAAGCCGGGGGAAGGGAGCCAATTTCCCAGGTTCAATCTTTGTTGATCTTTGTTGAGTTAATGATACGTACTGTACCTGTATGGAGTTCTTCCCCAAAGACCTCGGCCCACCGGCTTTGTTTGAAGGAGCAAGCGCTGTCGAAAAAGGGTCGACCCCATTATAATGTCAAGTCTCCCCATCCGATTGAGAGACAACCCCTCCACAGCCGTTTATTATACCGATTTACCTAGGTATTAGCTTACCTATCTAGCTCATCTCCCTTATTACTCCTTATCTCAAGTTTGTTTGTTCTTCAATATCTTGCACGTAACCTTCGATTTAATCCTTACATCTAGCAGACAAGACCATCCATCATCGCGGAGCTTTGTGATTAACTTTGCGCCAAAGTATCGAACTCTCGCGTCTGAGACCCTTCAACTCCAGTATCTCCACTATCTATTTAACCCCCCTTCTATCCTCTTCAGAGTCCTCGTGCGCGGCACGAGAGAAATAGTCACGCCATGACGCCCGCCTTAGAACATGAGGATGCCATTGCGCAGGAACCTCAACCGCCGGCGCATTCTTCAAACCACAAGCATCGCAGAACCATGACATCGACCGACGAGATAGACAGCACCATCATTCGACCCGGCAGCGTCAAGATCAATGTTAAGGGCGCTTTTATCGTCGACCCCGATACTGCGACGCCAGCGTCGACTTCGGGCGCAAGCGCTGGTGCTGTCAATTCGATCAACGGCCGAACGAGTCCGACGCACCCTGAGACGAGCGACATTCGACTTCCATATCACACTGCCATTGTGAGCCATATTGCGATTGACGTATGTATACTCTTGCCGGAACGATATCCCCAGAGGAAGGCGAAGGCTGACAGAGGTGGCGCTGCAGATTGGCGGTTCACTTATAAAAGTCGTTTACTTTTCGCGTGAGGTTGATTCTACAGATCCCGGTGGCCGGTTAAACTTTCAGAGCTTCGAAACAGATCGCATCGATGATTGTGTCGAGTTTATGCGCCATTTGCGCGATAACCAGCTTGTCAATGGCTCACAACCGGGAGAGCTGTGTGTGATGGCTACAGGTGGTGGCGCATACAAGTATTATGACAAGATTCGGGCGGCTTTGGAAGTGGATGTGTCGCAAGAGGACGAAATGGAGTGTCTCATTATCGGTCAGTAGCTCGACTCACGATCACTCGTTCTACAGCTAACCATATCTTCTAGGCCTTGACTTCTTCATCACCGAAATCCCCCGCGAGGTCTTTACCTACTCTGAAACGGACCCCATGCACTTCGTTGTGCCGCAAGAAAATATCTATCCCTATCTCCTTGTCAACATCGGCTCAGGAGTTTCATTCCTAAAAGTTACTGGCCCACGGTCATATCAACGAGTCGGCGGCACATCACTTGGTGGTGGTACCCTCTGGGGCCTATTGTCGCTATTGACAGGCGCCCGAACCTTTGACGAGATGCTTGAACAAGCCGCCCATGGCGATAACGCCAATGTCGACATGTTAGTTGGCGACATTTATGGAACAGACTATGGTAAGATAGGACTGAAGAGCACGACTATTGCCTCCTCTTTTGGCAAGGTCTTTCGTATGAAGAGAGAAGCCGAATCAGCTGCGGAAGATGGCAGATCGGCGACACCAGAAGATGCATCCTTTAATAGCGCCGATGTTTCACGTTCTCTGCTTTACGCGATATCAAACAACATTGGCCAAATCGCCTATCTTCAGTCACAAATTCACAATCTATCCAACATTTACTTTGGCGGATCCTTCATTAGAGGCCACCGACAAACCATCAACACACTGAGTTACGCCATTAAATTCTGGAGTAAAGGAGAGAAGCAGGCGTACTTCCTCAGACACGAGGGTTATCTCGGCTCAGTAGGCGCCTTTCTCAAGAGGAAGCCCAAGAACTGGGGTCGAAAGGGCAGCCTTGAGGGTATGGACGACATTGCTGAGTTGAGGAGGAATCTTCGCGATGGGGCATCCAGCTCCGGTACATCATAGGTCTAAGAAGATGACGGACGAGCCACAGAGATTTGTTCCAAGAGAGCTTCAAAAATATGTACAAAGACTGACGGCATCTCATTCAATGTCAGGCTGAACGGAAGGGTTGATGGCAAACATGGTTGGTGGTACAACCACAGGCATTGGCGGCGTACAATCGGGCGTTGTTTATTTCGGGACGGCGCATAGTCTTTCTTCTGTGGGTTCTAGCGCATTATACAAAGAAACCATCGGTGATATCCGATGTCATTTCATTCGAAGTTCTTATTTGCTGTGGTTGAGAATTGGAAACTTGCATAAAGCGGTCAAATCAACCATAATATCGTGGACGGCTACTGGCCTTACGATGGTCGGAATCTAACGAATCAGATTTGTGCTTGAATGGGTAGCAAAACTACGTCGTCGAAGAATGATGTTTTGTGTCGTACATTTCATGCCCCTATCCTGACGATAAAGGATGAAAGTACACGCGACGCAAGCACACTCTTGTCGCGTGTTGCCTGTCATTTCTCGACGTGCACTTTTTTTTATTTAAGAACTACTGTCTTCTCTATTCATCTTTCTTCTACATATCTTACGATCCCGAGGAGCTTCCGTTCAATATGGCTCATGGGATTGCAGTCGTTGATAACTGGATTAGCGTTCCTGATCCCAGAATATCACAACAACCTTACTACACAAGCTACCCAGCACCTGCTGGGTATTACCAGCTATACAGCCCAGCGGGCGTAGTCTGGGAAACGGAAACCTTGAGCTCTTGGTCAGAATGGAGTTGCGATCACGACATTCCTTGTTGCGGGTGTGACTGCGACTGCCGGCCTGAGATCAAGCATAAGAATTTGGGAGATCAACGTGAACGAAGAGAGCAGAATAAGCGAGACCTTGTGAGCAACTTTTTTACCCATGATTTTCAGAATACCGCTTACTTTGGGTATAGCCCGGCACTAGGAATGTCCAGAACCATAAAGTCACCTGCGAGCCACCGCCGTCCTTGCACGTCGATGGCAAGTCCAACGCTCAACACCACATGCGACAATTTTCAGACAGAGAGGCACTCCAGTATGATAAACAAGACCTGTCGTCTATGGAAGATCTCATATACCAGGCCGCTAAACAACAGCGCTACCTGGACGACGCCCGGAGAAGGATACAAGATTGGATAAAGATCATGCCTGGACTTGTTAGCGACAACATGACACAAGCAACAGAGCAAAAGACCGAAAAGTGCCATTGTAAGGGTTGTAAAGACGAAAGAAAGCGAGAAGCACGGAGTGCTGGCAAGGGGAAGAAACACAGGCATAAGCAAGAGGCAGAAAAGAAGAACAGAAGGAAATCTAGACGATAGATTATGGGACGCAATGATTTGAATCAAGGGTTCCTAAGGAAGGAGATTGAGGTTACGTATGGTATGAATGGTGAATATGTTGCTGGAAGCATATTTCAGGTCGTTAGTGTAAGTGACAAGGTGGGCGTTGATAAGACACAGAGCATACAAAACAATTCTATCTAGACCATGGCTATCAAATTTACCAACGAATAAGCACTCCATACATTATTCAACTATGAATCCGAATTGTCAAACTTGAAAGTTGTAACTGTGGTTGAACGAGGCTGATTTAAGCTCGGCCAATCGGGCGTTGAACGGTAATCCCACCAACTATAGATCTCAAACACCAACCAGTCGTGGATGTCAAAAAAGAACACAGTCTGTGTGTACTAGATACAAAAGAGGAAGTCTGTCTTGTCTGTTCTGTGTTAAGGGATAGACATAATCGGCAAAAGTAAAGGGTCTGGCCGGGGATTGAACCCGGGACCTCTCGCAAGCAATGCTATAGGGTTTTCCCTAAGCGAGAATCATACCACTAGACCACCAGACCTGGTCAAACGAATCTGAAGATTCGCTCGTGTGTTATTGTTGGAGATCGACATTTTGTTTGAACTTATACTCTCAGCACTGTTATTGACTTCGATTTGTCTTTGGTGGGGTTAACTTCTTCGGCTGTATCTCGATGTCGTGCATGTCCCACTCGGCTCCTCAGGGAATAAGATTCTGCTCTCCCGAAACCCAATTGGCTACCGGTACATATCACCAGGGATTGTTTGTCGACTGCCCTGACGGGGTGCATCTTGACAGCACGCGACCTTCGTAACGTTTGGCTTTAAGCCTTTTACTACCTCATAGCTAATTGTCAACACCCCAGAAAGATATCATCGCTAGACAACTCACTACTGATATTGTAGCAGCAACACCTCGACTATATCAATCACATCATCACGGTAGTAACAACTGTTGTTGGTCATTTCTTTGTATTCATTTCGTTGTCATCATGATGCACCTTCCCGTGCAGACAGCATTAGGTATTGTTCATCCTCTGTTCTCTCATCTCCTCTATCAGGCATAAAGTTTCTCGCTTTACTTCTAGTTACCCTGTCCGACATCCTTGCCCTGGGCGAGACCCTGGCTCTGGCCACCGCTGGCATTGAGGTCCTTGATAGCCAAGCCCTGCTCGTCCTTGCCCTCGGGGAGTTCAGCGGTCTTGTCGGCACGGTCGACGTGGTTAGACTGAAATAGAAGGTTAGCCAAGTGTTTGTATCGGCATGCAGTACACAGATAAAACTCACCTCGACCTTGCCAGTGCCGTGTGTGATGTCGTGCTTGGCCTCCTCAAAGGGGCCGTTGTCAGAAGAGCCGTCTCCGTTGCGAGGCATGATGATGGTTTGTTTGTGGTGGTGAAAGGGTTTGTGTTGTTTTAAAAAGATTAGATTGGCTGTTGAGTGTGAGTGAAGAAGGGAGAGATTATAAATGGCGAGTGCAAGCAAAGTTATTTATATGTTACTGTGGTCCGGCTTTTTTACCTTTTGGCAGCCCCGTGTTTAGCATCGTGATGCGATGAATCAACGACGTCATTTAGCAACGTCATTCTGATGATTGCCCTGGATGCCCCTCCATTCTCCTCCGTTCTCTCGTCTCCGCAGCTGCGAGAAGCCGTCTGTGGGGAACAAAACAAAGCGCTGAGCAAATGCTCCTTGAATGGACCTGCATTCCCTTCAATCTCCATCGGATTAAACGGCCAGCCGCCGTTTTCCGTCATCACCGTCTCCTCCACGACTCATGCTCCAACAGCATCATGCCTTCTCCACAGTTGCTATTTTAGTTAAGTATTCAATCCATAGAACCTGGTGGAATGGGGGTGTATGTCAGTTTTCTAACTGTTGTTTCCAGTTCCATCGAATTTCAAAGTCATCCACCTATTGGCTCACCAGATTGCTTTTCATGACTGGCTACCAGGGAGGCATATTGTATCATAAGTCAACATTACATCAGTTGAAACCGCTCAAGTCAGATACTTATTGCAGTGCTACTTACTACTGTTCCTCGTTACTACATATCATGAACTGGTCATCTAAAGGACCATTATGCCATGAAACAAATCCATCGGCAGTTCGTTGCCTTTACAGAACGCGCCCAAGATAATGTACACTCGCGCCTCAACAATGACAACAAAAAAACATGGCCAGCCTCCTCATGCTCAAGGGACTACAAACCTCGCCCTTGACTTCAACGACAGGCATTTAAACCTTGGCAGAACGGCCTCGACGGAGATTGGTCTTCGGAGCTGGCTTCACCTCCTCCTGTTCTTCTTCAGTAGCGTCCCCCTCTTCAGCAACAGCTGCCTTCTTGGTGGCCGCCTTTCGTCCTCGCTTGGCAGGGGCAGGCTTCTCATCCTCATCTGCCTTCGCAACTGCAGCTTTGCGTCCTCGTTTGGTGAGAGCGGGAGCGGGGGCTTCGTCTTCGTCTTCGTTTTCGTCCTTGACCTTTTTCGTAGCTGCCTTTCGTCCCTTCTTGGCAGGTGCTGGTTTCTCCTCGGTATCGGATTCATCCTTGACTTTCTGAGCTGAAGCTCGGCGTCCTTTCTTGGTGGCGGCAGGAGCGGGGGCCTCATCCTCACTCTCGTTCTTGACCTGGGCGGCCTTGCGGCCACGGGCAGGCTTAGCAGCATGCTTCTTCTCCTTGTCCTCTTCAACCTTGACGGACTCGGTCCTTCGGGCTTTCTTGGCCTGCGGCTCATCCTCCTCGCCATCATCATCGTCGGTGGCCTTCTTTCGTCCACGCTTGCCCTTGGGCTTGGGCTTGTCCTCACCGCCTGCGGCAGCCTGTAAAATGTTAGAAACATGTGCCATGATATCAGTATAGCACTTACAGCCTCGGCCTCCTCCTTCTTCCTCTTCTGAACAGCAGTCAAGTGAATACCTATAACACCAAGCTTGTTCTTCTCGGGGTCCTATATGACATGTTAGCTGCAGTAGACAAACGGACACGTTTCAAGACATACCCCGTTGAAATCTTCGGGGTCAATGAAGCCCTGCGTAACGCAACGGCGGACCTTCCCCTGCAGTTCTGGATACTCGCTGCCATTGTCAGCAACATGTAGATGTAAACCTGTAACTGTAACTTACTCAAGCTCATCATAGCCGTCGATCATAGTGCAATCGAAGCTACCATCGCCTTGCTGGCACATTTTACGGACGTTCTCTAACTGTTGACCAGAGACACAACCCCTAAGAAAAACATACATGAATTAGTTACCTGATCTGAGCCTTTCTCACGACAGACAAATGCTTACCAATGCTTCCATGCCCAGCTTCCATGTTCTTCGACTTCGAACCAGGATCCGAAGCGAAGAGTTCCCTTGGTGCATTTCGCGGAGTTCTTCTTGCATTGGGAGTCCTTGCAGCCAGCGCGGTTGTTGGGGGACACCTCTAGTGTGCTGTGAGCAGACTACTCCTGGTAGAATCGCAGCCAAGGTACGAAGCGGTAACTTGACTGTGAAAAGACATGTACATCTTGCAACTTACCAATACGATATTCGCCCATTTTTGCGATGATTTAAGACACCTGTGGAGTACCAAATGTTGAACAGAGATACAATGCTGGAAAGGTCGATTCGCAGGCAAAGCTTTGGTTTTGGCTGAATGTGTGGTGTGGGCTCTGATTGAAGAGGCTGAATAAAATTCGCACGTTGAGTAAAAAGAAAAGAAAAGAAAAGATGGCTTGACCCAAAGCGACACAGAGATTATATATTCTTCCTCTTGCCAGTGAAGAAAAACAGGCAGAAAAAAGGTGAAAGGGTGAGATGCGATGGGTGAAGGTGGGAGTGTGCAGCTCAAGCTCAGTCGGGCAGTTTTGGGGAAGGAGTGATCCGACGCGACCAACGCGTCCCAGCCCAGCACCTCAGCAGTGCTATCCCTCGTTTACCACTCACTGCCAACAAATTGCCGCCTGAAACGTCAGCACATTCAAGGCGGCCAATCTAGAGACAATAAATTCATTGAATTTAGGTGCACAAAGAATATTAATGAGTCAAGTTTAAAGAGGGGTTCATTTAATTAAAATCAGCATAATAAAAATTCATTTGTGTTGTAAGTAACCCAGCCCTTTTCTCGATTGCTTGCATGCATTCAACCTAACGCCATTCTCTTTTCTAGGGTTGTCCTTTCTCACAGGAACGGACACCAGCCTATGTACATTGCAGCCAAGTTTCTGGGATCAACCGCTTGTTTAATCAGTTCTTCGACCTGGCCTTCAACTCCCAGAGGAATGCTTTCAGTTGGGAGTAACCCCCTAACCTTGCGTTTGATGCTGTCCACAACGCTCTGAGGCTGAAGCTTGACGCCTACATCTCCTCTCCGATGTGTACGTTTTTCTTTCTGCAAGTCCAACGTTGGATCGTATATGAATGCCTCAAGAATGGTCATCAACGTTTCCTCTTGTTGACGAAGAATGCTCAAAGTCAGTTCGCAAGACTTGCGGAAAGGCCCTTCGTAGCCGTAAATACCCATTGCAGCTACCATGTTGTGAGTGAGTCGGAACGGCACCCGCTCAGGTTTTGCAAACGTCAAGCCTTTGTCAAATAGACAGTTGAAATCAACGTGGAATACTCCACCGTTGCCCTCCTCCAGGTTCACGTTCTCGCCATGCCTATCGCCAAGTCCCAGAATGGTGCCTACCATAGACATGACAGCACATGATCGTGTATACTTCAGTCGTGCAGCGAACCATGCTGATGGATTGGGAAATTGTTGTGTGAACCAGAGCTGAAGAACTGGGGGGAATCTTCCCATAACCTCATCAGTAAAAATTCTGATTTTGCCATCGGAAAGACATGCTTCATCCATAAGCTGCTTTAGAACTGTATAATCGGGATAAATCTTTCGAGAAGCATAGAGGTTGATAAGGATATCTCGCATGGTTTTGATCCCCGGCACCCATTCGATAATACCACATTCTTCGTTGAGCGGTGTCACAGCATACGTTCGGATGTACAATTGTCTTCGACTGGACTCTACGTCCCGTTTCAACGATCGATTGATTAACCCGTTGAACTCCATGAGACGCTGATCCGTTCGTAAATCGTCTTTGGGTTTGATGAGAAGCATGTAGTTTTTTCCATCACTACCGCGCGCTGTGAGTCGTCTTGGTTTGGCCAATGAACTCAGCACCAAAACGTCGTCGAGGAAAGAATCGATTGTAACCACGTCTCTGGAGAATGCTTTGTGCTTCTTGACGTACTCCGACACCGCTGGTAATGTTGCTGTCAAAGAGTTCTCGACAGGCACCACCAATAGACAAGGAGTGCACTTGTGATGGAATCGAAGATCTCTGCTTAGGCTGGCATGGACAGTCTTGTTGCTACGGAAGTCTCCGTTTTGACACGCCAACAGCAACTGCTCAGCTAATTTCTCCCCCATCCTGAGTAAGTGCTTGAAGTCAGTTGAAGAGCCTTCCACTTTCTTTGATATGTTCCTGAGTGTTTGAAGGATTTGGGCTCCCCGCGCTTTTCGTTCCGACACTTGCCTGGTTGTCATAATCCCGATCAAGCTCCAAAGTGCCTGTCGAGGATGGGCTTCCACGACCTTGACAATTATATGCGTCAACCGGTCGAATACTTGCGGATTGGGATGGGCGATACGTGCAACAATCTGCGGCAAAGCAGTGTAAAAGATATACGCTGGCAGCCTGTGGATGTACTTGTCGAGGAATGAGTGCAGTAGGTTGAGCTGCTCCACACGTCGTCGGTGAAGTTCGCGAGAAAGCGAGGCCTTGCCTTCTGGCGCCTTGTCCACCTGTGCTCCGAGGTCAAGCCAAAGAGTCAATATCCTTGGAAGAGTTTGATAGAGATATTTAGTACCCGAGTTGAGGGATCGCACATAATTCTCTATGACAAGCCTTGCAACCTCACCGGTGATGTAGTTATCGCTTTGGTCCTCGGCTTTAAGGGGCTTTTCGGCTTCGAGGATCTTTTTGTAGTGCCGACCGAGATAGTAGTGACCCTTCTCCCAGGCCGCAAATGTTTTTGGAGGCTGCTGATACTTCTCACGCAAAGCACCCGCGTGTGTCTGCCCAGCGCTATCCAGCCACTTAGCGAGGAGCAGTTGTGCTCGAGCCGTCAAGAGCTTCTGCTGCGGGCTTAGTTTGTTGGTGTTAGTGCTGGTTGCCGTTCCTGTCTGTGTCATAAACTTGTTGCTCTTGATTGCTCCCTGCAGGACTTGGATTGCCTTTCGGTGCTGGTCTTCTCTCCAGAGAAGCTTGGCATTCTCGATAGTCGCTGCATCGTCACCCAGTTGCGAGGCATGTAAGACAGCGTTGAAAGATTGATGTAGAGAATTCGACTTTCGAGCGAGTCGTGCACTTGATAACCACAATCCAGAAATGTCTAGGTCTGTAAAGCTTGGTCTATGTTGGTTAGGACAAAAATATGCATAGACACTAACTGGAACAAACATACCTGTTCAACTCCATGGCTGCGCGTCGGATACCAAGGAGATATTGCTTGTCACTCATATAGGCACCTATAATCTCAAGCCGTCTGTCTAGCAGCGCCATTGTGTTTTGCCGAGCCGCTTCGTCTCCAGCCTTGGTGTCAATGATGATCTCCAAGTCGGTGAGAATATGAGCCTTGAGGAGGAGATCGTGACAGGCTTGGAGTGATGATGTGGATGCAGCGTTCATTGACGATGAAATTTTGACTCTTATGTCGTTCATTATCGCAGATATCTCTTTGGGCTTGTTTTTGGCCATGAGCTTATCGAGAACAGCCGCGACCGATACATTGAAGTCCTCAATGATGTCTCCATGAAATCGCTTGGTGAATTTTACGAGGCTCTCCCACCTCCCTGTTACCCATGCTGCTTCTACTGCATAAGGCATAATCTTGTTGTCTATGGATGCATCAGTTCGCATGCCCTCGACGTGATTCAAAAGCGCCTCTGTTTCTTATTAGCCACTGATTTGGACCGGGCAACCAAGTGTTCTTACCATGCTGGCCGGCTTGTTTCAGACAATGCAGCAAGTCGATCTGTGCATCTATGTTGGCAGGTTCCTTTGCCAGTTTTATTTCGTACCAGTTCTGTACAGCGGTCCATCTACCAGCTTTGCGATGACTCAGAATCTGCTGGTTGATGTCAAGAACTTGCAGGTGAGCTGAAATCCCGTCAAGTCCGTCAGGCTCATCAACGTTGGCATAAATATCTTGCAATTTTTGCAACAGCCGTACGCGCTCTCCTGGCTCCCTCTTCCGTTGCTCCATCTTCTGAGCGTGCTGTTCTAGATGGAAAAGCGCCCGAGCGTAATCATTACAATCGACGGCCCTTTGTGCGATTAACTCGGCCGGAATCTTGTCGAGAGCCTCCTGTACTTGGGTCAACCTTTCCTTATCAGATTCGGTGAGGCGGCCGGCTGCTCGCTTTGTTTGCATCCATCTCATTGCATAATCCACGATGCGAAAAACAGCCTAAACCAATTAGTTTGTGACCAAAAACGTTGAATGCCAAGACTTACGTGGCAAAATCTCTTCATATCCTCTTTCTCCAAATAAGACGCCCCTTCGCCAGGCTGATGCTCTAAGATGGCCAGAAGCTCGCCAAGGACGTTCTCCCTATCCTTTTGAGTAGCACGAGAGCCCAGCAGAGTATGCAGAACTATGTAGGGTAGAATGAATTCGGCAATAGCAAGATCCCGGACACGGATGACACGCGCCAAAGGCTCGAATATCAGATCAGCAAATGCGGTCTGCCCTTTCCGAAGGAGGTCTATAACATAATGCCTCAGCCAATTTCCATATGACCTCTCAGGTCGGAAAATAGGATAATTTATTTCCGAGTGCGCCATTGGGGCAACAACGTACTTGGAAGTCAGGAAAGGGCTGACCACTTCTCGGACAGCTTCTGGCATCGTGATCCACTTGCGATAAATATCGTTGCCACCTGACATCCCGCTGGTCGCCATGGCACATGCAGCACTGAGGTCACACCTGCTCGTAAGCTCCTGCATAACGTAGGACAGAAACCCCTGGAACTTGACATCGGTCGTGGACAGGAAAGCCGGCACGAGGGCCTCCTCCAGAAGAAAAATGACAAAGTCAGTGGTTTCTTCGGTATCCACGAAGTTGTTTAGAATCACAATGGATTTCTGTTCCTTCACAGTTTCGGTCTTGCTGGGATCCAGACAGCCTATCAAGCCCAGAGCTTCTGTACATAGCCGCGCGATGTCTCCCGGGAGACCGTTGTATTTGCAAGCACAGTCGAGGAGAGATCGTACAAGGACCACAACACCAGTGTCTGATTGTAGACTGGCATCGGAGGTATGTAGAGCTGCCTGGTTTCCGCGAAGATATGGAATCAACTCGGTCAGTGCTTGAAGCGTGACGCCCGAGTTCTCATGGCGGATTCTCTCAGCAAAGGCTCCCAGCACCTCTTCAACCGCAAGTGCTGCTGGTCTGTGCTGTTCCAGTTTTGACTCTATATCTTTGAGCTCAGGAATATGTCCAAGTGAAGGCAATTTGACGATGTATTTGGCGACAAGAGCTTCAAATTTGTCGACCAGCTGTTGAAGGGTCCGCCGAGCAAGAAGAGTTGTTGGCTCGTTCATCGAAGGCCAGTAGCGAGTAACGACAAAGAATGTCGTTTCTAGCAATGCCTCAACGTCTTCAGGGCCAAGATGGGTGAGCATTGACACCCAGCAAGAGAAACTGGCCTCCCTCAAAGCATCTTGCGCGAGTGTGGACAGTAAACAAGCAGAAATCTGGAAACAACTTAGTCATTATTTTCATAACATGTGTGCTTTGTACCTACCTGAGGTCTGGCGGTGCTTGCATAGCCCCTCGACACTCTAATCATCTCTTCCATAGCTCGAATGTGGCACCGGCGCTCTGGGTCTGGAAGGTTATGATCATTAATTACATCAAAGAGACGTGCCATAAGCCCAAGAAGCGAGGAATGAATAAATCGAGCAGTATGATCTCCTTTCTTAGATCGAGTTCCTTTACTTGAAGGCAAAAGCATCTCGGCCATTGTATCCAAGGCTTTCCGAATCTAGGGATGGATCAGCTGGTCAAAACGTCAAGCATATGCGAAGGATGACTTACTGGTGTCTTTCTGGTCTCGTCTGAATCGCCGGCTGCCTTTAGCAGTTCCATCACAGTGAGTACTGGCTCCACTTGAAGAAGATTAGCAAGCGACTCGGTTTCAAAATGCGCTGATAGCTCGTCCAGGCGTGACTTTGCAAATGCCGCGATGTCTTCTGTATCCTGTATCAGAAGCAACGCGAGAGTAGCAGCCAGATTCGCAGGGTCGATCAGAGGCAGCCAAATCTCCGACTCTTGTCGGGCCTCGGCAATCTTTCGAATGACGTCTTTTTGTTTATCGAGTACAAGCCACGGCAATGCGTGGGTTTGGATTAGGAGAAGAAGGTCGTTGACAGAAACCTGAAGGAGTTCAGCAATCGTCCGGCTCATTTGAGGGCGCTGGACCATGTCCTTAGTGGCCATGTATGCCAGATTTGGCCAAAAGGGTTCAAACAGGCGTCTTGGGGTCACTCGGCGGGCATCTGCAAGGTTCAAGAGCTCGTTGAAAGCAAAAGCAGAAATTACGTTGTTACTGCTTCCCAGGTACTCCAGGAGTTTAATGAGTACCAAGTTGAGTTCGTGCTCCCAAACAACTGTGCCTAGTTGGCCCCATGCCATAATGAGTGTTTCAGTCAAATTTGGTTGGTCCTTGTCCGAGATTGATTTTAATAACGCGATCGAGTTCTTTCTGTTGCGCGATACCAAGTCCTGGCGCTTCATTGAGGAGGCTCTGTCGGCTGTACTCAAATGCATATCAGCATGAATAGGATGCTCCTGAAGATGGTTCACTCGTGGGTTTTTAGCACCATTTCCCTCTGCTGGACGAGCTGGTAGAACAATGCTCGAGAGGACAGTCTCTGGCCTGGTTAAAGAAAAAGTAGCCAGAACTCTTCCTGCAGCTATTCGAAGCTCTCTTATCGAGCTATTCAAAGACTGAAGACACCACTGGCCCAACGCAGAGGTTTCTAGATTGAGTATCTCAGCGTCATCGCAGTGCAAAATTATCTTCTTTAATGCCATCATGGCAGCAACCCTTAGGCGCCGAGATTCGGCAACAATCGGAAGTCGGATCAACTGGGTAAAAAGTGCCTCGACTCGAGACTTCTGAGCAGTTGTTGCATTGAGGTTTGAACGACTCGAAAATTCGTTTGTCTCGCAAATAAAGCAACGGGCCTTCGCATTGGATGTTTTCTCATCGTTGGACGGCGGGACCTTCCTGTCAGCCAGGCATGATACCCTCGAGAGCAGATCAAGCGCGAGGCATTGACGTGATTCGTCAAGAGATGGAAATATATTCCTGTGGCAGTAAGAATTTGCAAATTAGAGGGGAAAGTGACTTACAGAAATTTATGTTCAAGGTTCGGGAAGCCATCATCAATGCTCTCTAACCCCAGGGTGACCCCCAAGAAGCTCATCAGAACAGCCATAGGGCTAGAATCTACTTGCGATACTTTACGTCGTTTGGAACGATCTTGTGAGTTCTCATCAGGCGCATCGTATGTTAAAGCCAGCGCCTGGAGGATCTCGCGCACTTCTGCATCCTCAAAATTGGATGGGTGCGTATTTGAGCTGAGCAATCCTGGTTCGGAACTGGCATTCACTTGCCTCAACATCTGTGTCATTCTCTTTTCAAAAGTTAGTGGTCAATAGAAGAAGAAGATGTAGATAATACCATACCCATATATCTGTTCCTTCAGGCATAGCAGAATAAAACATCGAGGATTCGTCTACAAGGCTAGACATCGCCAGTCGTCCGATCGACCTGTCCTCAACCGACGCTGCTATGATTGTAGCAAGAGCTAGGACGTATGATCGACAGGTTTCCTCATCATTAGGGTCTAGCATAGATGACCCATCCAAGCTTGCTACTATATCGCCACAGAGAAGGATTAAGAGAGTGATGGCTTTTTTGTGAGCCGAAGCACTAACCCCTGTCTTTCTTGACAGTGCTCTCTCGATTTGGATGGTTTTCTGTAGAATGTGAAGTGAAGGGGCGGGAAATGCATGACCGTAGCGGTTCCTGACAGCTTGCATATCTCCCAGAACATCAATCAACCATACTGCACTCTCCGAGAAAGATATCACAGTATGGAATGTCTCATCCGTCGATATAATAGGATGGGCTACTACGTTGCAGAAGCTTATGAGTTGTTGTAAAGCATGTGGCATCCGGTCAACGGAATATGTCAATTGGCCGATCAAGGACGAGCTTTTGTCGACGTATCGACAAAGAGCAAGTTCCGAGGGTAGAGATAACATCGCAAAGCTCTCCTCCACATCGGGTACGACAAGGGGATCTTGGAGTCGATTAAGTATGTCTATTGTATACCCGTAAGTTACTGCATCTCCACCTTTGGGGACGCCACTTACGAGAGGTAATTGTACGAAGATAGAACAGAAAGGCAGGGACCATATCCCACAAACTCCAGTTTTGTGCCATGATGAGCATCGTATACTGAAGGAAGCTCTCAATAGCTTCTGTAAGTTCAAGGCATTGAGCATGGCCGAGAAGCCTGAGCAACTGGGGGAGAAGCCAAATCCATAGTGGCTCCTGCCCACGGAACATGTACTCTTGGCTGTTCACTTTATGCTTGAGCACAGCAGGTGTTTCTTTGATGGAGAATCTCAAGAAATTGATTGCTTTTAGAGCTTCTGTTCGTACTTGTGCCTGGTCAAGGAAAGGATCGTCTAATCGAATACCTTCGAGGACGGCTCTCGAATAGACGTATATGAGCATGTGATTATGCTCAACTCGATCTTCCGGGGTCTTTAAAAGCGTAGGGTCGTCCTTGACACGCTGAATGATGGCAAAAAAACCCTTCAGTTCACTATTCTCATCTGATTTGGAGGATTTCGTGGATGCGGAAATGTTCTCCACGAGCTGTGCAGCTAGGGTCGATGGAGGAGGTCCAGCAGCATATCCACCAGCCATTTGCCCATGATCGGAAACAACCGCTCTGGGATCAAGGTTGTTGGCCATAATGTATGAAGCATTATGAATACTGCCTAAACACACGATGATGCACGAAGGTCTTTGTGATGGTAAGTGAGAAGGGCGCGACCAACGATGTGGGGCGTCGCGTGATCACGTGACTTTTATATCATCTTTATCTACCTACTAACCTACCTGCTCTAGCAAGGTATTGAACCTATCTACCTGGTACCTAACACAAACATAAGTTGCAGGGAATAACTTTTTAATTCTATTTTGTAATATCAGGATGCAGAATCAAATACCTTCCCTAAGAAAAGGTATATGTTTGGAAAACCGCCCAATTCGATACCAGTTGGCCGCAATATCGAAATATGCTCTTCCATACTCCTTTCCCATTGATGCCTGCCATCGAGTCTAGCGTTCATACCGCACACTGATCATATCGTGTGTAATCCCTATTTTGAGCATGAGTTAGCCACGGTCATACTCCTAACAACCAGAAATTTCCCACCTCCAAGTTTAACTGTGTATGTGATTTCTGCTGATCCGTACACTGCTTCAATAGCACCTTTCAGGCAATAATATTGATGCATTCCCATGCGTCTGACCCTCGACGCCCTTTTGACTCCTTCAGGAATCTTCCTAAGGTCGATTGAGAGTGTTCCGATCCGTTGGGTGGTTGAATCGCGATGTACCGGAGCCTTGCCATCATTGTTGTTGCTATAAATATCGACCTCAGTTTGGGGTTCATGGCCAACCGTTACAGGGAGATCGCATTGGTACTCTATCCGTGATGGCCTGCCCTCAGGATACGATTCGCCCTGCTCAAGTTAGCATGAAGAAATCGTCGTTATATAAATTTGGAATACCTTTTGGATGAACCAACACATTTCGGATACGACGTGTTCTTGTTCTTTCTCAGACCAAAACCTGCAAGCAGTCAGCAAAAGCGACTACAAGTAAGAATACTAGTTGCCCACGCTTCTTTCGGGTTATGCTTCATCCTATCATATTTCGTCATCAAGCATGTTCCATATGATCGTCTAGCGATTCGAGACGCAACTTCCACCCGGGTCGATGAGGACTGGTATCGACTGAGCCCATGCATTGCGGCACCTTTGACCACAGCTGTCCAGCCATCTTCTGGTTGAAGGACTTCCGTGCGATTCGAGACGGCTTCCTTGACGCGGGACTTCAGATACTTGCTCTGACCGAACCCTCCAACAAGAATCACAGCAGCAACTCCCTCTCCAGCCATTCTGATTTGCTCCTTAATAAGACACATGACATCCTTCATGATAGGTTCAAATATCTTGGTCTTCATATCATCCTGTGACATTGTGTAACGATTTCGCTTCAGACCAAGGCTAGGATCGACCTTGAGAGTTAGAGGTTCACCTTTTGGTGAAAAGGTCTTCTTGAACTGTATGTCGTGAGCGAGCTGACCTCAAGCAATGCCTTGGAGATACCTACCGTCTCAAACTCATTTAAGGCTGGAACAAGTCTCTCGTCGGTCCAGTACTTTTCACCATGAGTCTGCTTCAAATGTCGACGAAAACGCATGTTCAGCATAGATGAACCACATTTCCCGCCTGTGCCCTCGGTGACTTCTCTCACTTCAACACTGCCTGTTCGCGTTACTTGGTAGGATATCAAGTCAACGGTACCACCGCCTGCATCGCAGACAACAAACTTGCGACCTACTTGTAACGTTGCAGGGCTAAGAGTGTTGAGAGTATATAGCGCTGCGGCTTCCTGCATGTTGTCAGCATTGTAACTTCACTATCCTTTGAGCCTTCAACCTACAGGCTCCGAAATGAGCATGATGCGCTGGTTGCCACAGAATCCTGCCATAGCTGCGGCTTGTTCCGTCATCTGCTTTGCCTTGGGTGACCAAATAGCCGGGACCGTCACGACAAAGTCCATAGGCGTTGATCTTACTACACTCGGCGACAGACGCTTTCCGAGAACACTGACGAAATGCGACTGAAGACACGAAAGGTAGACCTTGGTGAGGTCCTTTGCTGACTCTCCATCTTTCGTGAGCCCAGATGGATCGTCCAACTTCCTACAAAAGATTTTGGTCAAACAAGGCAGTAGAGAAAGAACGCAGAAAGACTAACAACTTGAAGTATTTACTTCTTTTCGCCGTTTCGGGGATCTGGAACCCCCACTGCCATCCAGCTGCCACCTTTCGGAGTTCGGTAGGCACCTTTGCGCTGCTCTTGAACGAGTCGGCTGCGGGCCATTCTGTCACGACATGCTGAACATCAGGCTACTGGAGTTAGCGGTCTCGCATTTGAGGAGATGTAAGGGCAACGCTTACCCGGCTCGTGTCGGCCCAGGCGACGCCTGAGTAGGTCGTTCCAAAGTCTATGGAAACAACAATTCTGCGACCTGTCATGGCTAAATTTTGTTCACTCGAGGTACGATATGGTGTTTCATTACTATGTCGACTATTTGTGGTGGGACGGCCAGGTATGGTCCTGTGATGTATGAGGTATGGGAACTCTGCCAACAGCTCATTCGTGAGCAGCAACTTGCCCCAGATTTCGTTCATGTCAACCCCCAATTGGATACATCTGAATTCAGTACGTTACCGGAACGTTCTTTATTAACCCGCCGATGAGCTGTTCTGCAGTTTGAGCGCATTCAGCCACTCATCGTGGTTCTTTCAGGCCTCATCGCGGTGTGACCGGGGTTCATTGGGCCTCGTCCAACCCTCACCGATCAGTCATGGAGCAGCCACGTTGGTCTCCAACTTTGACCTCTTCCAAGGCTTCGAATCGAGTGGGTTGTCATTTCCTAAGCACTGTCGTCTTGGCCCTCGATGGAAATTCGGTACAATCGAAGACCATTTTGACCCCGGCAACATGTAGTGGAGCTCACAGTGACCGCTCAAGACGAGACCGACTTTTTGCTGTCACACAACTCAGCAAATGATTAGGTACCCATTAGCTGGCGCCTAATGCCAACAACGAAAGTGTCCAACCACAACATGAGGCTGCAGTTAGGTCCTTGTTAGGCAACCTTGATACCCATTGGCGGTGGTCTTCCTGCAGAGTGACCCAGCCGTGCCACATGTGGCTTCATTTCGATTTACCAGACTTAATCAACCAGACTTAGAGCCAATCTCCGGCAGTCACAGAGTCGCAAATGCAAGGCTAGATGATTTGATTTTCTCACTAATGCTTCGCTATCTTCAACTTCTAACACAAGGCACCGATGCCGCAAACTCGGGAACGGCGCGCCATCACAAAAACAGAGGAGAAAGTGGTACGACAACAGAGCAAGCATCTTCACACGCACACGGACTTGAAGACAGGTTAACTAGCGAGACCCATTTGCGTCGCTTCACTGAGACCGTACTGGACTCACGGCAACAGGAAATTGAGGACCGTGAAATGGAGAAAGACGAACTGGTACTCCGTGTGGAAACACTCGAAAAACAGCTTGCTATCACCCAACAGCAGCTCGAGGAGACTCAGGACCAGGTTTTTCGTCTACAACCTAGCAGAAAGGACATTACAGAATCAGAGGCAAAGGATGCCTACAAGACTCTTGTTGCGAATGTTCAACGATGGGTTGAGAACCGTGCTGGACATGTCATTGATGAATTGGAAACCGGCCGCCTCACGAGTAGACCAGTTCCTCCAGAAGGTTCACGACTTGTCACACTTCTCAGAGAACAATCCAGGCGGTGTATTAATGTGAGTCAATCTGATGAGTTCCAAATCATGGGAGCCATTATGAACTATCTCCACATTACCATGTTTTCCAAGTCATTCTATTGTCCTCTGGATGATGGTGACGACGACGGAACCGCTGTCTGGATTGATGAGCTTGAAAGCACTATGTCTCGGCTGCAAAGAGGTTTGTCTCGTCCCTATGGATAGTACATCGGGCAAGTCGCTAACTTGTCTTGAGATATAACTCAGTGTAGGGAATGGAGAAGTGAAACGTTGACAGCGCTGACACACCAACCCGCCTTCAAAACTCGACGGCAACGGTATATCAATTTTGTTGTCGATGATCTGACTTCTTTGCTATCAATTGTTGTGCCAAGGACACCTCCCGCAGATCTTCAGGCTTCTGTTCGACGGAGTATCGTGGAGCCTGCGGCAGACCTCGTCCACCAGCTTCACCTGGCACCTAGTATCTATTCCTTGAAGTGGCCAGCTCGGTCAGCCTCAACACGACTTGAAGTTTACCAATGCTTCAACCTTGCAAATGGGGGGACACTTCTTGACTTATCTGGGACCAAGTCCTCTTCGCCAGCAAGGCGCAATGTCATGTATTTATTTGATATAGCTCCTGGGCTGTTTGTCGAGAGGATTGACGAGGGGAGAAAACTCGGGCTGAAAGCAATTGTCAAACCTACCGTTCTCGTTACAAACGCAGGGGGGGATATATCTCAGGGGCCAACGGTAATGAGATGGCTATGGGATGGCATACCATCTTCCCAGGGTTCCAGCCGAAGCGCATCAAGGGCATCAAGTGCAAGAAGTAAGTATGCGTGTCTATAATAATTCTTCAAGCTCTGACGCGTCTCAAGGGCCAGCTGGATCCGTTGTGTCATCATCAGGCAGATCAAGATATTAGCATGTATGGAAAGATCGCTTTTTTCTTAATGAAATACACAAAGTCAGCCAAATGCAGGGCACAGCACTAAGAGGACGGTAGACACAACAGGGAAACGATTGAATGTATGGAAATTTCGACTGGGTGCTTGTGCAGGATAACGATCTTGGGTATTTAAGGGAATTTCGTGCTAGATTTGAACTTTTTATCGATACCAGTAACCACTATAGCTTTCCTGCACAACAATGACTGGTATGCTCCGTACTCGACGAGGTCGAGGAGGCAAAGGAGGCAAAGGAGGCGCCGGCGCGCCAACATCTGACACAGGCCTCGGCCGGTTCGAAGTAGGAACTCGTAGGGTAACTCCAGGGTAAACTGGCCGTTGGGGAAGTGGTGGCGCCGATACTGCATGAGAACGTGACTGCGAAGGTCGCATAAGCCGGTCAAGGCCACCGGGTGCAGAGTTTCTTGGGAAACGTTGATTATAAGCCCCTGGAGACTGAGGTTGTTGCTGTTGTGGCGATGGTCTTCGGCTGGTTGTCTTGTTTGGCGACGGGTCTCTGCCTCTGGGAGGAGTTGTGCGTTTGACCTCAAGGGCAGGTTGCTTGGCTTTTTTGGCTGGAGCTGGGGCGGGAGTGGAAGTGGGAGTAGGAGCCTTTCTCACAACTTTTGGCTTATTGCCTGCCGTTGTGTTAGTTGTTGTCCCAGACGGTCCCGGGTTCTGGGTAGATGTCACTGGGATAAAGGGTCGAACACAGTTGCTGATGTAGTCGTGACTGACCCCCAGAGCTCTGGCATCGGCAATTCCCAAGTTGATTCGGTCAATATATTCTTCCTTGGGGTCACTGTCGACGATGTATCTTGGACTGATATATACCAATATGTTGTGTTCCAAATGAGGTTTGTAGACCATGAGTCTGCTCTGTCCGGCGCTTTGCTGAGCCACAATTCTCGCCTGGTCAGGACCGCCGTTGTTCACAATCCAAGGCACAGGCCGGCGGTACAATGCAGCATCAGCACGCCGTAACAAGACTGACATGTACTGTTTTCTGTATGCGTCTTTGGAAACGCCTTCATTGATATCGAGACGAGCTTCGTCTCGAGAATTGATCTCGTAGACCAAGCCTTCAACCCAGTGGCCTTGCGCCTCAACGACATTTGCGTACCCGCGCTCATTGATCTGCCATCTGTAGTCTACAAGTTTTGCAGAACCGATGAACTTGCTTCCAGGACATCTTTTTTTCATCTGCTGTAGATGGAGGTTGCTCCCATAGGCAAAATAATATTTGGTGGACTGGCCTTCGTCATCTGTATGTGTGTTCATTTTGAAAATCTTTCGGGGGCATCAGATTCCGAGCATCCGGTAATCTGGTATGGTATGGTGCGGTGCGGTGCAGGTACGGAGAGAAACGTATGGTATGTTGCGTTATGTTTCGTTTTTGGTACAGCAGAAGAGTGTGATAGTGGGTTGCTAACGTCGATTAAGATGTGATGGGAATCGGCTCCCTCACATGAAAGGAAAAAACAAGAAGCCGGCCAAACAAGCAGCGTCCACGTCAACTTTGCCAAAGCATAAACTGACTTACGCACAGTAGTCGCACTCGGCGCCAACAGCGGTCGGCAGGCGGAGTGGACTGCTGGGCCTGGAGCTCGCTGTCACATTGGGCAGCAACTGAGTCAGATTTTGACAACAACTCACGACCAATTGCTGAGGTCCACGTTAAGACGACTTGTTAAACAACTAGCGAGCGGGTATTGCAGGGTATGTGCAGCTATCCCCAGAATACCGACTGTTTGGCGAGCCTCAATGGCAGGCAAAGAAACCAGCTGTCGTCTGATACTGCAGCCTTGGAAGATTGAGACGCTACGAGGCGGCCCAGCCCGCTCCTTTTCCATGTTAGGCGTTGGCACCCCGGCCTCTCGGCAGACCCCCGTACCCCCCGGCGAGGTTCCACACCGGCATCCTCTGCCAGAGCATCCGTCCGCACCGCCTATTCGAGGAGAGAGACGTTTTGCTGTATTTAACAGCACGAAAAGACAACGCTTTTCTTGGGATGTGACGATATTGTACAGCTTGTGTCAGGTGAACAACTATCATCACTCATTGCCTGGACAGCTGAGAGCCAATTGTTCATATATCAAACAACAGTCAATCAGCTTCATGCATGTGGAACAACATCATTCCTACTAAAAAGCACTTCGATACCTATACAGAAATCAAGGACGGACATCTTCGACATACATCTGCAGGCCCAATCCGCCACCTTTATCCCTGAACTTATTGACTCGGCCAACTTTTTTCTTTTTCGAGTCCCGCCTTTACATCAAGCAATGTCGATCATGTCGGTTACAAAGCTTAAACATTACAACTTTGGTGTTGAGATTGAAGCTGTTGTGAAGCCTTACGGTCCTGTGGAAAGTTTTACCAACGTTGATTGGTATCGACAACTCGCCCAGAAACTACGCAACCGAGACATTGCAGCAGTACATGATGACTGCTCAAAGTACAGCAAACACCCAGAGTATTACGGTGGCAAGTGGTTTGTCACTAGAGATGGCTCTCTGAAAAGAGAGCGTCCCATGGGTATGTAATTCCGTCCAACACGGCACCAACCAAACCTAGCTAGTCAGCTCACTAACATGGGATCCCAGTCTGCATGGAAGTCGTCTCCCCTCGTTTGGATACAAAACAACCCGTCAGTCAAATCCTCGGTGACTTCTGGGAAGCCATGCGAGTACACTTCAGTCCTCAGCGCGACATCTCCTGTGGAGGTCATGTCCACATTACTCCTGTCTCCAGTCACAACAAGTTCTCCTTGCGCAGTCTTAAGAAGATTGCCTTTGCAACTGTCCTCTACGAAGACTTTGTCGCGGCCATGCTTCCAAGGGTCCGTCGTGAGAACCAGTACTGTCGTCCTAATAGCCAGAGTATGGGTTCTGGACTGCGCGACACGCTGACCATGTTTGGGAGAAACAAGAGCTCACTGATGAAAGTGGCGGCATCAATCAAGGCTGCAACATCAGAGATTGACTTGTGCTACTACATGCAAGGAAACAGATATGTGCTCTGGAATTTCCAGAACATCTTCCCAAGTCCCAAGACAGGAAAATGCACTGGCACGGTCGAGTTCCGAGGCGGTAACCAATTCCTGAACACAACTGGAACCCTTGCTTGGGTGGCATTTGTGATGGGTTTCATCACGCTGGCTATAGAGGAGGTGAGTTTAATGCATACCCATAAAGCTCGTCCATTCTGACAAAAATCTAGGATCTCATCAACAAATTCACTATATTCACAACGTCTGATGATCCAAAGTTCCAAGCACGTATTGAAAGCTGGTGGAAACGGATTCGCTCATCGGCCAAGGCATCCAAACTTAGCCGATATCTCCCTTCGGAGTATACTGCAATGCATACCCGATAATCGGGCAGCACCGATTCTTCATCTACAACAGACTCGACCAAGAAACATCAGGGTCAAGGCAAATATTCTTTTGCTATTGTTTTGGTTTGATTTTAAGTTTTTTCCCTGTCTAAGATTGCATTGCAGGAGTTGGTGGAGTTTGGGCATATGGGTGGGGAGACACAATTCAACGACAAGTAGGAAGGATAAATACCTGTTCAACTGTCAAGTGAGAGTTTGAGCCAATAGAGGTTTTCAAAGTCATAATTAAACCATATAAATAGATCTACACTCATACATCCTTTATTTAACGCCAGAATTTATTATATCGTTATATCCAAATCAATCATGCATCTCCATCCTTTCCTTCGGCTTCTTCAAACATCACAAGCACTGTGCCTGCTTTGCAAATGTCCTGGACCGTGTTAGCGATAACCCCTATGAAAGTTTGTTGTGTTGACTCACTCCTTCCTTGTGTGCCAGCTTCTTGATCACACCGTCTTGCGGCGATCGGATAATAGTCTCCATCTTCATTGATTCGATCCTAGGAGCATGTTAGTCTTTCTATCAGAAATGACACAAGTGAATGACTTACACTACAAGAGGGGCACCCTTTTGTACCGTTTGGCCCTCTTCAACTTCATTCTTCAGGATCTTACAGGGCATGGGTGCTGCCACCGAGGCACTTGATTCCTTAAGGCCCAGTGCCTTCTCATACCACTTGGGCGGCAGTAGGGCAAGATCCGTCTTCACACCATGCTGAAAGACAGTGACTTTTGTATCGTTATCTGTGTGTTGAGGTACAACCGAAGACTGAATACGTTCGAGTGGGAAGTATGACTCCAGCTTCATAACCTCGCCTTCTGGCTCTGGCTTGCAGGCAATGTTGGTGAATACTTGAGGCGTTTCATTGCCTTTTCGGGAGATAGTGATGTTGTACAGGTTATGGGCTACCTGTGTCACACTGGCCTCAACAACTTCTCCTTCTTCTTGGCTGTATCCGTCCTGGATCTTGAAAGAAAGTTTTCGTTCGCCAATGTTGTTGGCCTCGCCAAAGCCAAGTGTGAGGCCATGAGGCCCAGAGTTTTGGAGTTCGAAGTTGACCATACCAAGGGCTGCTTGCGCAACGACTTCGTTCTTAATAGCTCGAGGCTTAAATAGCTGCTCTCGCCATTTGTCGATAAAGCCGGTCTCTACGTCGCCCTCCACAAAAGCATCAGTCTCGCAAAGACGCTTCAGGAATTCGATATTTGTAGCAACGCCGACGATCTCATAGGATCTTAGGACGCTCTCCATCTTAGCAATAGCGCGTTCTCTTGTATCGCCTCGTACGATAAGCTTAGCGATCATACCATCATAAGCCTCGGAAATGGTGTTTCCAGAACGGAAGCCCCAGTCCAGACGAACGTCCTC
Organism: Fusarium sambucinum; assembly: GCF_050947815.1. Lineage (NCBI taxonomy): Eukaryota > Fungi > Ascomycota > Sordariomycetes > Hypocreales > Nectriaceae > Fusarium > Fusarium sambucinum. The sequence goes on along the minus strand of NC_139293.1, from coordinate 6,987,811 downwards.
GTTCTGCAGCTCGGCTGGGAGGTACGCCCTTACTAGCTTGCCAGAGTCGGGAATGAAACCCTTTTCGGGATTCTCGGCGTAGATTCTTGCCTCGATGGCGGCACCTCTAGCGTTCATCTGGGTTTCCACCTCCTCTTGAGACAGAGGAAGCTTCTCGCCAGCAGCAACTCGGAACTGCCACTCCACCAAATCCAGGCCAGTGACCATCTCGGTGACAGGATGTTCTACTTGAAGTCGGGTGTTCATCTCCATGAAGTAAAACTTGTTGGTATCCTTGTCGAGAATAAACTCAACGGTGCCAGCACCGACGTAACCGACCGCTGAAGCTGCTTTTCGGGCCTTGTCCCAAAGATCGTGCCGAGTTGCCAGATCCAGATCAGGAGCAGGAGATTCCTCAAGGATCTTCTGGTGTCGGCGCTGAATACTGCAGTCTCGTTCGCCTAGAGCGACGGTATTGCCCCATTTATCGGCGAAGACTTGCACTTCAACGTGTCGTGGGCGAATAATGTACTTTTCCACCAACATGACCTCGCCGCCTTCACCAAATGAAGCCTTTGCCTCAGCTCGGGCACTTCTGAGCTGTGTCAAGAACTCTTCCTCGGTCAACACGATACGCATTCCTTTACCCCCACCACCACGGACACTTTTGAGAAGTACGGGGAATGTGATCTTCTTGGCGTGTTCTAGGAGCTCTTGCTCGCCCTGGTCTGCGCCGTGATATCCTGGGACGCAGGGAACGTTGGCAGCTGTCATGATCTCTTTACTGCGAGCCTTGTGTCCCATATCGGCCATAGCAGTAGCGGGTGGCCCGACAAATACGATACCCTCTTCCTCGCAACGTTCCGCAAACTTGGAGTTTTCAGACAAAAATCCATAACCAGGATGGAGTGCTTGGATGCCATTCTGCTTCGCTAGAGAGATAATCTTCTCACCGTCTAGATAAGCGTTTGCGGGACCCAAACCCAGAGATTGAAATCCTGAAGAGGCATGCCAAGAGCCAGCATCAATGTCGGTATAAACAGTAGTGGCCCGGATACCGAGGCGCTCAGCAGTTCGATTAATGCGAATTGCGATTTCACCACGGTTAGCAATAAGGACCGAACTGATGGGTGTGTGCTTTGGCGTAGGTGACGAAGAGGTGGAAGCGCTTGAAGAAGTAGTGGTAGATAGAAACCGAGGGAGAGGCTTCAAAGGAAGACGTCGGTTTGCGCGAAGTGTAGAACGCATGATGGGTGATTATATTATAGAAGCACCCAATTCAGTGTCTGGGAACAGTATGCAGCTTGACAAAACTTCAGAACGAAGTCCTGGGGCATAAATAAGAAGACGGCCGTCTACAAATATCTGCCTCGGAATATTATCCTCGATCCTAATGCCGTGAATGTGCTTGTGCCGTCGGCTCTGAAGGTTCAACGCGGCAACAACAACCGTGACCGTATGGAGCCGCAAGTAGCCGGTACTTAGGTACCTTCCCCAGACGGCAACTTTAGAAGCTTATAGTTCCTGGGCTCTGGGGAAAACAACCCAAAGGAACAGAATAAGACATGAACATCTTGTACAAAATGGTGTATACGCCTTTTCCAATTCAAAATCATCTCCATTCGGTTTTGGATGTGGGTATTAAATGAATATTAAAGCTCAAATCTTATTATTAATACTGATCCTGACTTTGGACTATCTGTCTCATAGTCCCCAGTTGCACTTACCCACGACATATACTACGTCACCTGCCCCTCAATTGACGAATGACTAAGCCCAGATGAGTGCGTCGGGGCTTGCGGAATGTGCCATATAGCAAAGCTGGGCTGAAGCTCCTGCAGAGCCTATCTCATGCATCTTCAACCACCAAATTAGTAAGATACATAACTCAAGATGGAGCAAATACCTCTCAACTCTGAAGCTTCTGTGGGTGATACTCACAAGCAGACAACATCGACACTGCCCCCGGATGTCGTTCAATGTCTTGACAATGCTCGCTTTGTACGCTCTGCCCGTCCCCCACATTGACATCGCGTTCAACGAACTATCACCACAGATCAATTATTGACAATCAATATAGCTTCACTTAGCAACATGCACAGATAACATGCCCCATGTTTCCCTTATGAACTATACATACCTCCCATCTTCGCCTTACTCCAACTACCCAGTCATCATCATGACAACAAACCCGGCTTCTAAAAAGACATCCAACCTGGTGACTAACCCCAACGTATCGTTGCTTGTCCATGATTGTACGCTCCTTACATCACTTCTGAATAAGGATACTTCAATACTAACAAAAGCTTAGGGGTCTCCCACCGACCGCCGACTCACGGCCGCCGACCGTCAGGCGGTTCTCCTGGTCCCGAGCACCGCTCGAGTCTTGCCTCACTCCTTCTAAATATCAACACTGCAGCACTCTCTAGTATCAGCGCGACCATAGGAGGTGCCGCTCGCTTGGTGCCTAGTGGAACTGATGAGGAGAAGTATTATCGCGAGCAGCATCTCGAGAACAACACCTTTGACGAGTCTGCGACCGAGTCGTTTCAGCGTGAGAACGGGCTTGTTGAGGATGGAGGCCGCGGCTGCTTCGTAGCTGGCGAAGAAGTCAGAGTTGTGTCGGTTGATATCAAGGACGTGCGCATTAGTGACTGGAAGGGCACTGTAAGAGACTGGGAGATCGTGCCGGAGGAAAACATGGTTAACGGAACCGAATGAAAAGGGTATGTTGCAGCTAGCAGTTCTCTGTTCAGTATGTTATAATTTCACAGTTGGCAGGCAGTAGTCAAGCACAACATGGTGCTTCAATCATGAAGGTTGATACAAACCAAAAACAACTCGTTTTATTTTTCCGTTACTCATTTGCACTATTATAAGCCAGGCCAAGAAACAAGAAACTCCCGCTTATAACAATACCCTGCGTATAATAAACAGTGGGCGCAAGTCCACCAAGCATTGGCCAATTCTCGACGTAAACTCCAAGTTTCCGTAAAGCCTTGCCGGTACATGTTTCCCGAGCAATAACTGACTCAACCCGTGACGCCAACAGAGACCGACAGATGAAGAGACAGTCCAACCAGACCTAAGATAATTAACTTAACAAAACTCCATTTGTTGGCTTTCCAAATCCACGTTTAACTTGTGAATTATCGAGCCCATTCGACGACTTCGAGAGCCATCATGACAAGGATCAGGGTTGAGGGAAGGATCCTGCATAAGTTAGCGCGGTTCGGGTCATATCATACCGAGGCAAAGAATTGGTGACTTACCAGATGACATAGCTCTGGAACAAGATTCTGCCCATAGTCTTCTCAAAGACGTTGTTGATTTGGCAAATCTGAGCAAGTTGAAGCGCGCTGGGTGCTCCAGTGAGCAAGAAACAAACAATGACAAAAATGGGATCATCGAGAATGCTAACGTTCACATACTTGGCAATGAGAGCAAGCATGGGCGCCATGATAGCAGTCGGCAGAACCATACGACAAAGCAGAGAGGCAACTAAGAGCTTGGTTCCGATGCGCTCCTCCTCGGGGTCCAGTGCCTCATCCTTGGCCATGGTGTTACGAGCCAGGTTGGCACCAAGAACGACCAAAATCAATGGAACGGCGACATTTCCACTTGAACGAATGGCGTTGGTCACACTGTTCTGAACGAAAGAGCCCTCTTCGAAGAAAAGTCGCTGAAGCGATGGGATGGAAGCAACAAGGATGGCAATCAGCATAGCCCAAAGGGGAGGGTTCATGAATTCCCAGATAAAGTTGTTGAACTTTCCAGCCGCACGCTTAGTAAACCTCAGGGTGGCCTTGACAGGGGCAGGAGACTTCTGGTACCAGTTGCAAAGTGTTTTGGATGTCCCCCTGTGCAGACGGATGAAAGGTGATTTGACAGCGGACTTGGTTCTCGCTGCGATACCGGCAGGTTCCTCATCATCCTCAAGCGATGGGACAGGTGGGAAAGAATCCATGCTACCCGCATTACCATTAAGGGGAGCAGTGATATCAGTTTGTCCCTGCTTGCTCTTTGGCATAGACTTCTTGGGCATATCGTCGTCGCTAGAAACTGCAAGCGAGACACGGGAGGTACTCGCGATAGGGGTCCGACCGGCGGGATCATAGTTTTGTGAGTCGATACTCAGGCGGTCTCCTTCGTCCTCCGTCTCGCCATCGAGGCCATCAATCAGTGCCGCATTCTCGTGGTCTTCATCGTCACGGTAGCGCTGGCCTTCTTCGGCAATCTCTTCGCGGTACTCGGGGTACTTTTCCTTGGGAGCAAGGAGGACATGATAACCCCAGCTCCAACGGACAAGCTGACCGAGCTGCTGGAAGATAAGGAGGTAGAGAATACCACGCGCGCCAACCTCATCGTCGTTGTCGCCAGGAACCTTATCCCAGTGCAGGCCTTTCAGTGTTTGGGAAAGCGAGAGAACGAGGGAGATAGGCAACGAGTTTGAGTTTCCGAAAACACCCATTGCTGTAACAAAGTTGGATGCTCGCCTGTTGAATCCGAACAACTTTGCGACAACGAATGATACGACCCATGATACGAATGTCTGGATGATGAAAATGACAGGAATAATGGCGAGGTCGGAAAGTTTTTCTGCAGTAAGCTGAGAGGCGAGCTTAGTGAAGACTGCGATCATAATGTCAGCATACCGAATTACAGTTGGTGCTGAACCATAGCATACTCAGGCATGGCGTGAATAGCATCACATTGAGATTGGCCAAGAACTTCTGCTTCTCAGCATCGAAGTGGCCGAGCCGCGCGACGATGTAGCCAGGCAAACTGACACATACTACTTCGAGTACAGCTTCGAACACCAGGAGACATAGGTGCGCTATCGAAGGATGCGTATCATTAGTGGTGGCGAACGTTTGTAGAGGCAACTCGTATGCATCTTGAGCAAGTTGCGTCAGTCGAAAAGACGGGACCGAAAAGGACTGCCAAGAAGCCATCAAGTAGTTGAACTGCTTCGGATTGTTGTTTGTTGTAAGGTAAAAATCAACGATCGGCGCGAATCGGAGGATTATCAAATGCTTATATCTCTGGGCGCGCGTCCGTGGCGATGCAACTGATAAGGCTTTTGTCCAGCTTGTGTGGAGATCGGGCGTGCAGAAAAGCCAACGGGCGACTCAGTTGATATATACGAAAGTGAGGCTTTTTAATTGTGCCGAAGAATTGCGTCGTTGAATAGTATTTAAAGAAAATAAGGTCAAAGGATAGCGAGTGCGAAATGATAGAACGCCGCGTGGGTGGGTACTTTTCTGGGGCCAAAGGCGGCGGTGCCTCCTAGGCTTGGACCTGGAACGGGAACTGGAACAAGTTACAAGATGGCGATGTACGTCCCCAATTCCCGATTGATAACCTTGAGCTAGTAGTTTGGAGGTACAGAACTATGACAACAGCCCCATAAGCTTCCTTGTTTAGGCTACTCTTGACTGTCCTATTCTCACCTGTTGGGTTACCTCAATCCGGGCCTTCAGCTCCTTGGGGAATCATCTATCCTCGTCACTGGCTGCTTCAGTAATGTGCCGGCGGCCTGAATGAGGTAACCAAACCATTTAATCTGGATCCTTGTCTCGCAACAAACTTAACCATTGAAACACGCCCATGTGTGCCGTGGCGCCAGGGCAGCGTCCCCCAAGCAGGGGTTTCTAATGCAGACGAGGCGAGACTTTCTTGGTGACGCCACAGCCAACTACTCACTAGTAGACTCCTATTGGACTCATCCAGAAACATCCCTCTACAGGGCCAAGTCGGCCAGACACCTCCTTTGTATCATCAAACAAACAGAAACAAATCGCATCTTTTCTTTAACGACGATGTATTGAAACATAGTTCTGACAGCCCACCTCCAAGATGCCCTAATGTCTCAAAATCGTTCAAGAATGCCAAGTTAGGAATGTTGATCCTGTCCTGTCTATTCGTACAGGGGTCGGGTAGGATAGTGATCTTCCGGCACGACACACTATTGCATTTAGGTGTGGCGCCAACTTTCGTCATGGTGTTATCTGGCACGTTGCCAGGTGCTTCACGCTCAGAGGCTGGAGTTGTTTGGCCTCTGTGATGAGCCACGCAAGCCGTCATTACGCATTTTGTACTCCTCGAATAGCGAGACAGTGTGCACCGTTCGTTATTGGGCAATACTGATGTTTGTACAGAGTATGAGGCGAGGTCTATCAATTTGCGTAGCCTGTCACGCGATGCTTTTCAATGCTGATATGACATAACCAAATGTTCCTTACTAGCATGTTTCGTTCCGATAGATAGTAGCCCATATATAGAACAAATATCATAATATTATCAAGTAGAAAAAGGATGTTTCGTGCTAGGATTTCCAATGGCTACTCCGGCAGAACATATTAAATCCATTTATTAATAGTGTTTACCGTCTATGTAGGACTGGGCAATCCTACATATAATAGCAACAGTTGTTAGAGTTGCATTCAATAATATGTGCGGCATATGCTTATTCGCCTTGACCATCAATCAATGCTGCTGGCATTCCGAAATCCGCTGACTTATCCAAACACCCACTATGGATGGATGTGATAGAACTCCAATTGACGACCCTCCGAAGTCTTGGCAACTTTGTTTTAGGGAATCTTCTCAGTTATGTTTCGTGCTTGGCCTCCGATGCCACGGTCACATTGATAGGGGTCGCTCTGTAAAGACATGTATCATGACGGTTTCGAAGTACCCTGCATTCTGCATTGCCCAAAGAGATCGACTCTACGTTGGAAACTTTAGAATTTAAGATGGCCCGCAGGGATCGCCGCTGGCGTGTAAAACACTGCAGAAGGGTAAATTTAAGTGTGATTAAAATTGGAATGAAGCATCGCCAATTGTGCCCCTTCCATAATACTATACCAGAAACAAGGTTGTTAAGAAAAGGAGCTCGTGATAACTATCTCCGGGTGTAATAAGAACTCCTACAGTATAACTTTTGTGCACTTACTTCCATTTCAGGCTCGCACATCATCAACATGCCATCCTCACTCAGACCTCAAACTTCAATGGGTAGAAGCCTCTCTCAATAAAAACAACAAGTACATAATATGCCGCGTGGAGAAAATAGCTTGGTCCCTGAGAAGAACGTGGTATTTGTAGGGCATGTCGTCCCCTTTTCTTTCTGTATTATCATTGATGTTCGTTTATAAGATACCTCCTGGGATGTTGTTTGTAAACATGGGCCTGGCATAATCTCTCCCTCTCAAAGTCATGAGCACCTAACAAAGGACAGTTCACCGCCATTGGCTGATATCCTGTGTTTATTACTGGCTATTCATTAAGCGGCCATACAGATCAACATCTCACATGTTTGGTCATTGAGGTCAATGAATCAAGAGTGTTATGTTATGTACCTATGGTACTAATGAAATTCGCTTGCACGCCTAGAGTAGTTGTGTTCTACCAGCAAGTTGCTATCAGATTGCATTTGCAAATAGCAAACAACTATCCACACCTCTAGATTATTTGGTGATAAATGGTCTAGGGAATGTCCTTCTTTGCTTCAGATCTACCAGTTTAGAGTAACAATAGCCGTGTCGTTCGTAGATGCTCTGGTTGTCTTTACCTGCCCATGAGAAGTTTGCATCTTCAACAAGTGCCCACACATCTGCGCAATCCAATAGGGAATGTTATCAATTACATAGATAAACCCGCAAGGCGAGGGGAAAAGTCACTACTACCTAGACTTTGGAAGCCGAAAATCATCAAATAGGTATCTGTAGATGCGGATAACTCATTTCTCCTACCTGTGGCCAGTGGAGTCGGTGTTCATCATTGCAGAGCCTGATTATGGTTAGTCCTCCTAGATAAACAGTATTGGCATCAACTGCGAAATCCAGCGGACATATCACTCACTTTTACGCGCGGTATCTGCAGCCATATTTATGTCAACCATATTGCTCATGGGTATTACATGCAAGTCCCCACTTCGAATCAAGGTTTGACATCAAGTGCATTTGACACCGACCGCATTAACGTCATCGGTACAGCTCTCCATCGACGATGGCGTCGCAGATTAAGAAAAATCAAGGACGAACTGTAAATGAAGCCTGAAAGCAATTATCTCCTTTAAATAGTGCATATTGCTTATTTCATAAATGCCACTATTGCTATAGCTCCGTAATATCATCAGGTGCCCAATATTACAAGAAAAGCCGTGGAATGAGTTCATCATGACGCCAGTCAACTCGAATTCTTCCTTTTTTGACGGAATCCCATTCTCATCATGATGGAATATTAGCCCAAATCTTTTGACGTTAGCGTATATTCTCGCAAGATAGACCCATCCTATGGCGCCCGCCACGGGGAATTCCTCCTGCCACTGTAGTCCATAGGTCACGTCGGATCCATTAGTAGGCTGGGTCAACCCCCGGAGAAGGTACATAGGTTTTGGCGTGGGGCAGCGGTCCGTCTTTAGGTACCCATTGCCTTTGCCATGCTCTGAGCCTGGTTTCCATGCTAGATTACCAGGTAGGTGCGTGAACCGCCACACATCAGCGTTCCATCCAAAACTATCACCAACATAGGTATTCAGCCTCATCTTGTTTTTCCCTCTGCTTCGTCACTGCTACTTGTCCGTGTTTCTCGGGGCCCTTTCCTGTCTTACACACGACTTACGCAGGCATAGACCGTTGCTTAACAAGATTCGTTCATCTCTGTTCTTGCATCACTGTCGAGTTCGCCTGGCAACTTAGTTTTTAACCCCGCACCCAGCCATCTGTATCTTGCTCGACTCTACGGATACGAATACATATGGGATCGAATTAATCGCTGAATCAATTCTTTACCATTCATTATCCATTCTACGGCCAGGCCCTTGCTTTCGGGTGCGTACATAGCCTTGATTGCACCATCAACACTGGATATTTTACATCCAGGTTCCAGAATAGTTTATTCTAACTATAACCTTTCCTCAGTCCACCGATTTTAAAGTCCCAACAACGCCACTACATTTCATCACTAACGTTTGGAACCTTGGCTGCCCAACTGTCCGTCAGGGCAATTGAACTCGCTTGAGTAGTATCCGCCATATTGTACAACGGACAAATCCACCCGCCTCGTGTCACCCGGAACAGACGAAACAGATTAGACACCTTGCGAAAGGTTTTATTACAGATACGGAACGTTATCAGGACATCAAAATTATTTGCCGTCCCTGGGATTCTACAGTCTTCTTCCTCAATAACAAGGAGAGTCCCGGTTGTTGCGGTACTAGAGACGTTCTAAAAGCCTAGACCGCCCGCTGCTTGACTCTTTTAGCCCCGACATAATCGCACCATCTGCTTCCCCTCCATCGCTCCTTCTTGTACCCGTCTAATCGATCGCGTCCCGTCTCCCGATCGACAGCTCCCCGCGGTCCTGTCAGGATACCTATCTCGATCCTTACGCCGCCCAGAATTTGCACCGAGCACATCTCGCATTCAAAACCTCCCAAGTCTTTTCAAGACACAACTCTTACCGCCATACCTTACCTCGTTACTGTCAACGTACCGTAATACTCGATGTCCGCCTCCGACTCGGTTCCGGCCACACCGGAGGACTGGAAAGACATCTCGACGCCCGGATCTCCTGGCTCTGAAGATTCGTCTGAACCCAGCACGCCACTTGAGTCTCCCAATCATGATAGTCCCCATGAGCCCCCTCGAAGGGTTCCGTCCCTACGGTCCGTTTCTGATCCTCGCAATATGAATCCGAACTCGACTGCGATGGGAGTTTTGGGCATGGCCAGACGCCCCGTGCAAACATCCTCCAGTTTTGCTGGAAACAGTAGTGCTTCGGTAGAAAATAGTATTATGGCCAAGGCGCGTGCACTGCATCAGCAACGCCTGCAAAAAGGCAACCCAGCATCACCTGCTGGGCAGTCACCAACGTCCAGCGTATCGACCGGATTTCCTGGCAACCTACGAATGCCCCCGAACATGCAAAGACCACAGCCTCCGCACGTTAACTCAGCTCCTGCAATCACAAAGCCTTTAAGCGCCAGAAGGGCTAATTTGGGCATGAAGCTGTCCGATATGGGTGCACCCGGCCCTACCGCAACCACGGGTAAGAAGCGTGGACCTCCTGGAAAACTATCAGACATCACAGGTGACGCGCCAAGTAATGAAGAATCGAACGGGACAGGAGGTGGCCACGGGTCGAAAATGGATGACTTCAAGAAATATATCGATACGGAGAAAGGATGGGTCACATTTGATGGCGCTGCCACCATTACACGCACGGGAGTCAACTTTGCCAACGGCCAGACCTTCAGCATATCCCTCGATGAAGTGGAAGTATTGACCGAGCTGGGCAAGGGAAACTATGGAACAGTCTACAAGGTTAAGCATGCCAAGAGAAGTCTTCCGCGGTTTGGACAAGGCTTATCAAGAAAGCCGCCCCCTGTCCAGTATTCGCAGTCGGATCCTTCACCCGTCAGGCCGATCGAAGACTCAACTAACGGTCAATCAAACTCGGGTGATGGCACCACAGGCACGGTTATGGCAATGAAGGAAATGCGGCTGGAACTCGATGACGCCAAGTTCACAACTATTCTGAAGGAGCTCGTCATATTACACGAATGTATTTCGCCCTACATCATTGACTTTTACGGTGCTTTCTTTCAGGAGGGTGCTGTCTACATGTGCATCGAGTATATGGATGGAGGCTCCATTGATAAGCTATATGCTGGAGGAATTCCCGAAAACGTGCTGCGGAAGATCACCTATTCCACAGTGATGGGTCTGAAGTCGCTGAAGGACGAGCACAGTATTATTCACCGCGATGTCAAGCCAACAAACATTCTAGTCAACACACGAGGCCAAGTCAAGATCTGCGATTTCGGCGTCAGTGGCAATCTGGTCGCCAGTATAGCCCGAACCAACATCGGCTGTCAGAGCTACATGGCACCCGAAAGAATTTCAGGCGGTGGATACGCACAAGCAGGAAACTCTGATGGATCTTACAGCGTTCAGAGTGACGTCTGGAGTCTGGGCCTAACGGTTATCGAGTGTGCCAAGGGTGCATACCCTTACCCGCCAGAGGTGTCCTCTACCATTTTCAGTCAACTAAGTGTAAGTCGGCCCTCTTTGTGCCGGCGATGGGAATGCGGTTTACTAACGGAGAACAGGCTATTGTCGAGGGCGAACCACCTGCTATGCCTGAGGAGGGCTACTCGGATACAGCTACGGATTTTGTCAGGAGCTGTCTTCACAAGATTCCCAAACAGCGACCAACGTACGCAATGCTGTTGAAGCACCCCTGGCTTATTGATTTCACAAAACCTCAGACCATCGCAGAAGAAGCTGAGGATGGTGATGAGGCTGATAAGATGGCGGAAGCTGTCGGTAAAATTGCTCTCAACTCCACAACGGAGGACGCAGAAGTGGCCGACTGGGTAAACGGTGTGTTGCAGAAAGAGAGGGACGGTTTGAAGGTGGATGGTCCTCTAAGGCCTGCATTACACACCGCTCCGCTCGACAGCGTCAGTCCTATATCAAGCCCAAATGACGCCTAGGGGCCGGAATTTGGGGACGAATGAATCCTGCATTTTTCTCAGAGGCTGGCTGGACGCGACAATCAGTTAACAGAGCAGGTATCTAGTTGGCTACAAATCCAAGAAATTTACAGGCATCTGTTAAACTGATGCGATGGCTGCTATCAATGAGTCCTTTCTTTCCACAAGGTGGTACATTGCGAAGTCTTCGATCAGCATGTGTTGTTTGTACCGTTTTGATCGTTCTTTTCTGCGACTTCTTTCTTTTGAGAACATCCCTGTACACACTTTAGGATGACTTTAGACGAACTTGGATCAGATTTTGGCTTGTATTACGGAAGAACAAAACTGGGCGAGGACTCTTAGGAGATGCATCAGGACAGCATTTTGGTTTTTCAAACATGTACACGACGGACTAAAATGAAGGTTAAAGAGACGGTTCTGAAGGCGACTTCAGATTTCAATCGTTGACGGAAAGTCAAGACAAGGAAGGCGAGTATCAGGGAAAGGGGCTCAACGAAATATCAACGGAATCATGATATTCGCATGCCGGTTTTGCTTCATTTTATGCTTTAGTAACGTAACGGCAGCAACAACATCATCTAACTTTATCTTGAATATGAAGCATAGGCGATGTGAGTCTGTGAAACATTGTATCAACAAAACAACGTGGAGGGAGGTTGGTTGGTTGGAATTGCAAAAGTGTAGGGGACAATTTGTATATCGAGACGAGATATAATTTGAAAATATCATTATTGCAGTATCATATATTCATAACTATTACGCGATTGACGAACAAGCTTCTCGTAGATCTCGTCGTAACTTTCGCTTCAACATTATTCGAAGCATTTCAATGCTTCCCACCAAAAGGTTTTATGTGTACAAGCCTGCCAAACACGACAGGCCAGTGACTAGATCAAATATGAACAGGCAAAATCAAGCTGTCGAAAACACTTGAGCCGCCGCATGTGCGGCATTGCAGTTGGCCGGTCAGATGGCAATTGGGTTCTGCAAAATTGACGTTGAACTTTCTCGAGTTCCTGGTTAACGCCTTGCCAACGCCCCCCTCCAAAATCGCTCGCTTAAACAAGTCCTTAGTGGCAATTTTCGAGTGATAGTTTAAGAGTAGTCGTCCTTCACACGGCGTCCCTCGTAACCGTTGGTGCTGCGAACGCTGCGTCTGCGGCGCCATGAGCGACCGCTGTAACCGCCGCTGGAGCCCTTGTCACCACGCATGCCGAGGCAGAAGAGAACGGTGGCGATGAAAAGAGCAGCCCAGGAGGCCCAGGCAAAACCAAAGGCGTAGCGACCGATTGAGGCCGAACGACCCGCACTCTTGAAAGCGTTGCGGGCGAGAACCCAAGTAGCACTGCGCCGAATTGTTAGCAAACAATAGTCATTGGACTTGGGAAACGTGATGGAACATACGTCATCAGGGACATAGCAACAGAGGAGCAGAACAGGGCGAACATGGACGCGAAGCCAGAGATGCCGGCGCCGAGACGGCCGCAGCAGGCAATGAAGCCGGTGAAGAAGGCAATGGTCTCGAAGAACAGGGTGATGAGGATGAAGACCCAGCCGAACCTCCAGAGGAAGAACTGGCGGTTGGAGGTAGTGTCGCCGGCCCGACCGCCGACGAGCGAGCTGGGCGCATTACGAGGGTTAGAGTCCCAAGCTCGACCGATGACAGGAGCAGCGCGAGCACCATCGCAGTCGTTGTTCCCGGCGCCACAAATGTAGAAGAAGTTCCATTGCGTGGTGTCGCGAGCTCCAGTGATATCGCTCGTGTCGGCGCGGAGGAAATACGTCTTGTCAAATGGAGTGGTTGAGGTCAGTCCAGACAGAACAATGAACCAAAGGAGGAGCAGTGAAACTGCCATAAGGACCAGGCCTGCGAGGCCGAGGGGTGCGTCTACAGCATGTTAGTCTACGATTGCCGAGATGATGTGATGAAAAGCAAAGCAGCAATGAGAATAGTCTTCGCTCCTAGACTTGGCAACAAATCACGAGCGTGATGGGAGAACTTACTCTTCGCCATGATGATATTTGGTGGTTTCAATCACGGAAAACTCAGTTGTTGATGCAAGCACTGTCGCCCAAAAAGTGAGTAGTAGGGATTAATTTGTTGTGATGGAGCCTGGGAATTGGGTGTCGTCACGCCCAGGATCACTGTCAGGGGAGCCAAAGGCTGCAGCTAAATTAAAATAAAATAAAAGGCCACTACTGTACTGTAATGGGATTATGCGTTGGGTGTTGTCTCGTGCGTCTGGCTCTCAACAAGGGGTCCAAACCAAGTCCTGTATTATACAGACCAGGTGGTGCGATAGGGTGACAAAGTGAATAATCTTATATCAAGGTCAAACAGAGATGGGAGGAGGGAACCAAGAGAAAAGGGAAACCTGAGACGGGGAGATTGACGATCCTTATGAACCTTGTTTAGCTCTTGTGGATGGTTTTCTTGTTTTTGTTTCTGGAGCTTTTTTTCTTAGCGTCTACTACGGACGGTAGTTTCTAGCTAAGAGCTAGGGGTGATGTGATGGACTGATGCTTGCTTGCTCGCTCGGGAGACGGCCTGTCGGTGTGGAGTATGTCTCTGTCTTGGTCAAATTGTACGACGACGACAAAGATATTTCGTCTCCCTTTGGCTAAGAGAGACACCGAGTTTCTGGTAGAAAATGGGTAACAATGAGTTTTCAAGAGGATAGGAAGGAGAGAGAACAAGCGTAGTAATCCTAGAAACAACTTGTATTACGGCTTGGGTTCTTGCTTATGAACCCAAGCGACTCAACTTGGCTCTCATTCACAACGTAAATTCACATTCATTCATCCATGGAGGGTGTTACGTAGGCACGGCACATATATTGCACATGCATGGCAGCCCCAGGGTACCACTGTCTGTGGCTGCCCTTCCCTGGCCTCCATGGTATTCGGGCATTCAATCGCCCAGATCCCAGGGCATCTTGATCCCGGATTTTCCATCCATCCATTACAGTCCAGTGACCCCCAAGTGGAGATTGGATGCCCAAGTTACAGCGGATGACGCTCTCTCGGCCCTCTACCATCTTCCAACGGGTCTAGCTTACAATCCAATCTCTCTCCCAAGCGGTCGCTAAAGAGATAGAGATAGACCAAGAAAAGTTCCGAGTGCACAGCAGCTCGGCTATGACGACACTTGGCAGTAATGGAGAAAATGAAAGTTACCTAAGCACCAAAGCACCAATAACATCTTACCCAATGGGGAAAGGCTGCAGCAACCATCTGCCCTCCGTTGGGGTTTAGCACACGTCTCCTCTGATGTCATGAGACACAAAAATGAATGATGCGACAGCGATCCTCGTGAAAAGGAAGTGATTGTCGATGATGAATGGGGCGACAACACTACGGTCAGCCAAGACTCGCCAACCACGGGTCTCCTCAGTCTTTAGCAATGGGTTTGTAAGTGCACAATGCTACGTTGTTTCGTGATGTGATGTGTTGTTGAGACAGGGTCTTTGCCGCCGACTTGCTCTTGACGGAACTTTCCAAGTAACTTCCGTTGCTTGTTACAGGGTCATCGCTTATTTGGTGGGCATTTTTCGCATTTCAGCTCTCGGTTCTCTCGATCTGTGTCTTGGATTTGAATTAGTTTCAGCTGTCATCGTGTACTTGTTATGCCATCATGCAGTGAGTGGTAGTGAGCTAGCTGGTGTTACATACTTACCATCACTTGACAGCTGTTGTGCATGAGGAATTTTGCAAGCTTTTACAACAACACTGCTGAGCCACTCGTGAAACTGTAACGCTTGTAGCACAACAACAAAAAAATCGTTTTATTATCGAAACACCATCAATTTATCGGGATTACTAAGAGCCGCAATGCACAAAACATTCACATTCACATGCGCCAGAGACGGTTGAGTCCATGACTGTCAATTGACTCTCGGGCTGCCTCCGTTAATCTTCGGCCCTGATTGACCGACGTCACCGTCAGCCGTCTCTCTTTGGCCCCACGGGATCGTCCAGGAGCAGAAACTCACTTTTGCTAACAACCATTGTCTTTTGTTGGTCGTGACGCATAGGATAGGTTGTCCCTCCTGACTATCACCACCCACGCTTGCTTGGATCCCATCGACCAACCAACTGATCGTCATTTCTAAAGTGCTCGTGCTTCCACCTCGTTCCAGGCTTGTCCGGTTGCCTGGACGCCAGGATAAAGAATGCCGCCCAGTATGCGGCTCAAGGCCGTTCCGTCTTCCGGCATTATATCCACCCTGTTCCGCTCCGGGGCCGGGCTAACGTCCGGTCGATGGTCATCTACACGTGCTGTTGGCCAACCTTCTCTCAAGCTCCTTACTCATCAACATCTCACGGGATCAGGATCTGATACTTTTGTCTCTTATGACATTGCCCACGTTGCTCAGGAGGACCTACGCTCTCGGTTTCTCCAATGGAAGGGTTTGGCCGATGAAGAGCAAAGGGGCCGAGTACCTCGTCCTCATCTTGTTTCTTTTGAGCCTACACCAACTCTTACCCTTGGACGTCGTCAACCGCCTCTAACTCCGGCTCAGACGTCCCGTTTTCAGGCGCCCCTTTCTGTTACTCTCCCTAGCCGGCGTAGCCCCGTCCCTGAGCGGACCTTTACTCCTGATGTTAGGCAAACCAGTCGTGGCGGTTTAACGACATACCACGGCCCGGGGCAACTTGTGCTCTGGCCTGTGTTAGACATGCATTCACCATTGTTTGCCCATTACTCGGTTATGTCCTATGCGAGTCATCTCGAGGCTACCACACGTCGCCTTCTTGCCGATATATTCGGGTTGAAAACTTACACAACACGGGATGAACCTGGAGTTTGGGTCTACACCTCTGCTGGTCAGCCGGAGCGCAAGATAGCGGCTATGGGGGTCCATCATCGGCGACACGTCACAGCACTTGGTATCGCCGTGAATATAGATATTCCCGTGGAAGGGCCTGAGGATGTAAATCCTTGGGCCCGTTTCGTTCCATGTGGCCTTGAAGGCAAGCTCGTGACATCCGTGGCCGCCGAGTTGAGAGGGAGTGGTGATATGTCACGATTGAGTGATTGGGATATGGCATCTCTAGCAGCCAGATGGGCGAAGATTTTTGACGAGGGATTAGTGAATGACACGAAGAGGGATGTTTACGGCGAAGCCAGCACTGAGCTTCGTCGTGCTGCCATATAGAAAATATGCCTTTGAGAAGACAACAGAACAGGTAACTGTTAAAATGCCGATATTCACAGCTTGGACTTGCTGAAAGAGGCAAAAGAACTTGACTGATAATAGCATAAGCGATGAAACAAGCATATCAGCTATCATGGCTTGGACAGGTAGTTAGCCTGGCCACCATGAACGTGGGTGTCGAGTTGTTGTTGTAATATTCAATCTTAGGTCGTTTCCACCCTGCATTCAACAATCACAAAATGGCCTCGTCGGCTCGGTGTAGTACGTTGAGAGAATAACACATCAAATGATATCTATTAGAAAAAATAGAGGAAACCCCGTAAGAAGAGCTCCCCATGCTGGCCAACCGCCTATTTGATCATGATTTATTTGCTTCTATTTAATAACATAATAATATTTGAATTCCGATTTGGTAACCACTGAAAGTTAAGGGTTTTATTTCTTCGACCACCAGGTTTGCAGATGAGTTGCTTACTGTCTAAATAATTGTACGCAAGATCTCATAGCTCAACATGATTTCGAAAGCATAAAAACATCGTTTCTCTTAGTCTGCAGTACATTGGGAGTCTTGGCCGTATTCCACCACATACATACCAATGACCAAAAATGATTCAACATTGTCGTAGGGTAGGTCGCTCCGAACGGTCAAATGATGGGACTTGAGACCTAATGACACCACTGATTATCCCTGCAATCGCTTAGAAAGCATTATCGTCTCGGCCTGATCCGATAAATATCGTTGACGACTAGACGTCTAGAACACCGCATGTGCGACCAATCAAAGCTAAATATTCGATCAACAGCAAACAATCCGGGGACCAGCGATCGGCCATTCTTTTTTATTAAATTTCTCGATTGTGATTCTATGCCGTTTCATGCCGCCAACGACCTACACCTCTTCACAAAATGTTTTGCTTCGGTCCCTCCGGATTTCGTTCTTGTAATGTACCTAGTTTTTTGCATGCCTACCTATCTATCCGTACAGAGGTGCTTAATATACCCATTAATAACCCTATGCAAACAGGGTTTTGACAAAACAGCGAAGCTCAACTTTGTGACTCGGATACTGACCCACCCGCCCGCCGGAAACTTCGATGCGACTACGCCCACTTCGGCATCAAGCAATTATATTTCACTCGTCTTTTGATATATTAGCTTGGTCCTGTCACTCTCTTGATCTTCTTTCCTTAGAGTCAACTTGTGATCGGTCGTGTTTACGCCTCGCAATGGATGCTCTCGTGGCCTTTGAGTTGGAAAAGCTGGACGATGGCGTGCCATTCCGCGCCCGGCCACAACATGTTCACCACACTTGGGCGCGCACATTTTCGTCCCTCCCAGAACTATTTATTCAGCCTGAATCTCTGGCAGAAGTCGAAAAGGTTGTGAATTTGGCAAGGAAATGTCGCCGGCGTCTAGTGACGACTGGATGTGGCCACTCGCCTTCCAATATCACTTGCACATCCAGCTGGCTTATCAATCTGGACAACTTCAACAAGATTCTCTCAGTGAACAGAGAGACCGGTGTCGTTGCTATGGAAGGAGGAATAAGGCTATATGCTCTTTGCGGAGAGCTTGAGAAACACGGACTCACGATGCCCAACCTTGGGAGCATCAACGAGCAGTCCATCAGCGGCGCTATCTCCACAGGTACCCATGGTAGCAGTTTGCGTCACGGCCTCATGTCCGAGAACATTATCTCTCTCAAGTTGACACTGGCCAATGGAAAAACTGTCTCATGTTCTAAAGATAAGAAGACAGACCTTTTCAGGGCCGCTCTCCTTTCTCTTGGTGCTGTTGGTATCATCACAGAAGTCACTTTTCAAGCAGTTCCGTCTTTCACTCTGAAGTGGCAGCAAAGCGTGGACACAGACTACAAGATGTTCAAGTCTTGGAATGGTGATCTTTGGACACAGAGTGAATTTGTTAGGGTTTGGTGGTTTCCCTACACAAGACGTGCGGTCGTCTGGAACGCCGAAAAGACCGACGAGGAGCTCCGTGACCCCCCTCAAAGTGGCTACGATGGCTCAATCGGTTACTATGTATACCACAACCTACTGTATGTCGCACAGCACGTTCCACGAATTTTACCCTGGGTTGAGTGGTTTGTCTTTGGGATGCAGTACGGCTTCCGCAATGGCACTACCTCATCAGCTGTTCAACCCAGTGGCAAGGCTCTACTCATGAACTGCCTATATTCTCAGTTTGTCAACGAGTGGGCCATTCCCCTTCGCAAGGGACCCGAGGCTCTAAGGCGTCTCAGCTCATGGATCAACCACTTGACACCCAACGACCCTGACTACGTTCCTCACAACATCCCCTTCTCTGCCGATGGACTCTACGTACACGCACCTGTCGAGGTCCGTGTAAGCGACACTACACTCACATCCAACGTACGACCGTACCTTGACATCACTGTTGATGATGGACCGACCCTGTACCTCAACGCAACACTCTACCGGCCCTATCTGATGGATCCCCCGTGCCACGAGCGATACTACGAGGGATTTGAGTGGCTGATGAAGGATCTTGGAGGTCGACCTCACTGGGCTAAAAACTTCGAAACGTCACGGGCCGATATTGAAGCATTTTACGGCAAAAATCTGGAAGCCTTCCGAGCAGTGCGCAGTGATGCTGATCCCCAGGGTATGTTTGTTGGACCTTGGCACCGGGAGAGAATCATGGAAGAGGGCGAAGGCCTTGAACTCGAAGAGGTCGAGATTCGACGAGAGAAGAACAACAGTGGAGGCTTGACAACATTTGGAGTTATTTGATGGCATTGTCAATCACGTAAAATGTCACAGAATAAATAGATAACCACTTGCCACATGGCCAATGCCAATAATCTTGAATTCAGGATGTTGATACGATCTGAAGTTCTGCATGATGAACAAAGCATGTCGAATCCACATCCTTGACGAAATAATGAATTATTAAAATTATAAATCAATCGCTTGTATTCGTTACATGTGAGCGTAGAGGTGTAAGAAATGGCAAGTTAATGAGTTCCTAGAATTGGCGCAACTCACACCAGTCAATGGTGAAGCTGTGCCATGCTTTGTCTTAGATCTGTCGGTAGCCTGACTTTTCGTCGATATGTCGGTAACGCTCACGCTCCTTGCGGTCCTTGAGTAGACAGGCAATGCATAGAACAAAGATGGCGTCGATGCCTTAGGAGAAAGTCAGACATTGTCTTCGAGACCAGAAGTAGTATGTATAGGAACTTACCAACAAGACCAAAGAGGACAGTAAAGATACCATCGATATGCAGATTAGCAAAACTGGAGATGGACGTGGCACATCCACGTAGCAGAGCTGAACTAGCAGGGCTGGTACATGTCGAGTCCATGACAAAGGCGGGCGATGTGCTGTTGTTGTAACCGCAGCATTGAAACTGTGAATCGTGAGTCAGTACACAGTATTATGTGGCTTTCTGGTGAGACGACGTACAGAGTTCTGGATTAGGCTCTGCACTTCCGGCTCCTGGTCAATGTAGATGTCGAAAAACTGCTCTTTCATCCTCAACGTCATGACCCAGAGAAATACAGCCACACACATGGTGAATATCGAGCACACCGTTACCATATATCCCGAAACCTTGAGAAAACTGCGAGCGGGCATGACAAGTCCCGGCAAGGTTGCGGCGAAAGTGACGAGAATGAATATGGCATTGACGATACCCGCGGTCAAAGGGAACCTCTGATACAACAGATTCCGCGTGACAGTCTCTCCATCGCCTGTCATGTCGTTCATTTGGCTCTTTACGACCAGCGAGAAAACCAGCTCCATCACACCCGATGCTAGAAAGAGAATATCGGCGCAGACCGTCGTGAGAAAGATTTTGTCGACCATGTTGACGATGCCGTGTTCGGTATGCGATAATTACGAGTAAATGAAATCGGTAGCGAAGAATCGATAAGTTTTTTTTTTTTTTTTTTTTTTTTTTTTTTTAGTTTTTTCAGTGTTGTATTGAAAGCCCTCCAAATCGTATTACTGGGAGATGCTGTTTCTAGACGGCCAGCGTCCGGGATATTGAGATCTCGTCGAGAGATGGAAATGAATGAATGAAGGGAGCGGCCCCAAGAGATCAACCCTTGAGAAATGCTCAACGAATATGTTCAAAGAAAGAGAGGACTGGTTAACGCCGAAGCGAGCACGGAAAGAAGATCCGGCCGAAGAGAAAGTCGTATAGTATTAAAGAGAGTTGAAGATCAAAAGATGACGAATAACCACTATGAGAAAGCTAAACCAAACAAGAGAAACAGGCCACCCTTTTGCCAAAGAGTCACGAAGAAAGAGCAAACCGAGACCGTACCATGAAACTGGACGTCAACTCAAACGTCTCGGAAAACAGCTGATAACGGACAAATTCTCTACCAATTGACGTTTCAGGAGGTGGTGTTTGAGTGGCCAAAGGCAACGGTCCCCTTGTGCTGTGGCCCCTTGTTGGGGCGGTGTCCAATCAGAGACTCGAGATGCGTGGTTGAATACCCTTTTCGGGACACTGGCCGTTGGAGCCAAGAAACTTGAGACTCGGCAACAGGTGGCGAGCGTGGCTCAAGTTCATGGCAGAACCACTTGAAAGGAGTATAATTGCAAGAAAACTCGTGGCAGCAGACGCTCAAGTTATAATTCTCGGATGATTTATGGCGTGACTTTGTTTCTTTTCACAAGATCTGCGACGTCTCGAATCACTGACACGTTTCGACGCTGCCCTAGCCCAGGTCGTAGGAGAACTCTACACATCCATCTCTACGGATATAACGGTCAATCAGTCATTTCGGTAGTTGGAGAGAGGCTCAACTCCCTGAGGCTAGGGGATTTGAGGAAAGGTTCACTGAGGGATGCCTTCACTGTTGCAATGTGCGGGTGCAAACCCTAGCTTGCCGCTAGATCAGACGAGCTTAATTCTGTTAAACATGGAGATAGAGAGCCAACCCCTTGAGGGATGGTGTTGTCATGCTAGTTGATTGACAATGAGCCACATATCATTTTGATATAGAATTGATATAAAACCATACCACCGCCATGCATCCATTGACTGCTGCTATGATTATTGCAGCGTATGCCTTCCCGAGGGCTCGCTTCATTATGCACTTTCCCTCCATGCAAACAGCATGTCCACTTACTAATACCCCTCTCTACAACGCAGCAAGATCCGATAACCTGCTTCATCTTCGATTACGTGCAGAAGACATGTCATGAGAGCACTCTCACTTTTACTTGCCCTGTGGCTTCAACGTTAGAGCTAATCAGGCGATCCCTTACGTTACTACTGGGCGGCATCGAGTTTTAGCAATGGAGGGTATCTAGGATGCTATGCTGTCATAGATCCTCTAGATGTGAGCAATCGAACGATCTCACGCTTTGAATCGGTCGTGTAGTGAGTGACTGTAGGGTGAGGATCAAGGCATTCCTAAAGAAGAAAAAAAGAGGGGATCGTGCCAAATGATACCTGATGCTGTCATGCTGCACGTGAGAATGTAGGCATAGTAAGGGAGTCAAACAGATTCTGAAAGGAGGGAGTGAACTATCACTTTCCTTTGATAAATTCTGCTTTGTGACTATGGGCGCTTAGGCCTCCTCGTAATCCCCACATCGGAGGACTATGCAACTAACGATGCTGTCTTGATAAATAATAGCTCCCTAAGATAATACCCCGATAGGCACCCTAGAATATTAGGCTCAGTAAAATCAGCAGCGAGCTTTCCGGCAAATGAGATCGATACATTACCTGCCTCTATTTTGGCATGATTTAACTCTAAAGTCAACGCGAATCTATTCAACTCATTGTTCGATTCATGTTCACGATTGATATGGTGCAATCGTGTTCAAGATACGTATATTGTCGACACGAGAAACACAAACTCCACGCTGACACTGTGCCATTCTTGGTGAGCTTCCTATTTCAGCTAAGCGTGGTTTTCCAGGATGGAGGGGCCGTTCAGAACCTTCGCTCAGTAGCCAGCAAGCTAGCTTTGACCTGGGCTAATTGCTACCTACCATTCACTCGCCGTTGTCGTTTGCATGGATGGCTGGGTAGCTCCGAGGCATGAGCTTCCCCGCCTGTCGTACTGTATCTCGAGACCGTGCGCCTGAGTCGCCGGAGACTCAGCCTGCAGGGCTCGCTGAAAGTCCCATCTCGGACATTGGGTTCATGGCTATTCGAGAGTTGCTTTGCTGCACCTTTCCCACTGCGGAATGAAGCCTTGCTTTCTTCCATATGCGTCTCCAGCCTTAAATGCGAGGTTGGACTCGACATTGTCTGACATGTGAGATACTGGGATGAGCTCGAAGAACGAATAATCAACATTTGTTTGTACAGTACTGTTGCCATCTTGCCGAAACCGAGCTCAACGCGACTCGACTCGAGTTACAGCATCTCATTATGTCAAGCACGGTTCCGGCCTAAAAGTCGCCCCTTATCACGGAACAAACAAACCCTGAAGCCGTTCCCGCCACCCTCCGACGGAGCCGAGGACTTCGTCCACCAATCCCCAGGCCATTACTGTGGTGTTTTCAGGATTTCCCCCTTCGTGATCAACAAGTAATAACGAACCGTTAATTTGTTTGGCACAATTACTCCACAATCTCTGTACCCTCCTTCAACCAAGCCCTTGATCAGAATAATGGGATGGATGACATGAATGCTTCTGGGTGTCCTCAACCTCTTGCTAGACTCGGCCCCACCATCCTGACGGTAGTTTCGTGCGCATTAGCTATTCCAGCAAGATTGGTATTGAAAATTGAGATTTAAAGACCGTTTTCGAGGCTTCCCGCCAATCACGTCTTTTAAACTGTGAGGCATATTTGCAGATGGGGTTGAGTACTCCGTAAGGACTATGCTAATGGTCTCGATCAGTTGCACTGCGACTCTGCAAGTATCCCTGGCAGCCAGGGGTTCAGAGCCGAGGAATTAGGGCCGTCCATCCTGAGATCCCCATCTGCCTCATCAATATGCGATACACACTCAGACACCCTTATAGCTCGTCTTTGCCTCTTAAGCTCATTGACTTATACCAATAGGGAAGATCCCCTCAAGAGAGATTGTGTAGTTAAGATAGGATAAATATTGTCGATTCTTTACGACATCTGCTATTTCGAGTTCTTGGTGAAGCACGTATGCCATTTGAGCGTTCTCATCATGATCAATTAATCCCAGTACTGATTAGATAGCCCCACCTACTAAAGTGGATGATGCGACAGGTCGAGGCCTTTGCAGACGCACGCGCTACAGGGGAGGAGTAGCACCATGTGTCCATCAAAGTCCAACAATTCGTGCTCTTCGTGTTCAGTTTGGTCCCCAGGATTGTGAAGACGGGGACACTGTGCGACAGATCTGCACTAGTCGAAATTTGATTGCAAACGGGAGGTTGGCGGCTGAATAGGAAACAAACATCAAGGCTTGTCCTTGATGTTTTCGTATTTCCAGCATCGGGCATTCTGGGTAAGGAGCTTCAGGAATACTACCTCCCGACGAACAAGACCCTTTCATAATTACATAGCCTGCGTGAGTACAAAGTGCGAAAGCCTTCCGCGCTTGCAGCTGTTCTATGGTTCGTCACGCGGGAGCATGCGTGCGGCGCAGAATGGCCCACCGCGTTCAACGGCTTGGGATATCCTGGATAAGGCCGAGGCCTTTTCCTCTGAAATCAATGTCAACGCGTGAGGTCAACAGGATCTTTCCGCGAAGCGTAGAGGTACGTGCATCGGCACTCTTTGCGGTAGGGCAACACTGTGTCACTCGCTTGAAAGATGGATGACCGGAGAGGATTGCTCCTAGTGACAGTGGAGTGCTCTATTGCCTGATGGGCCGACTCGCGGACCTCTGTCTCCACAGCAAGACAGAACTCTGTCCACTATGTACGTTGTTGAGTTGAGGGTTTGTGGCAAGATTGCAGTTGAGACTCCAGTGAAGGTCGAAATGCCATCCCGGAAAGGCAAGTCAATAATTAATGTCCTTGCACAAGCTGTAACGGTCGTCGTTCCCACGCTCCGCTTGAGCAGGACACTTTGGGCAACGGTTGAGAAGCCGAAACGAGACACTACCAGGTACAAGTTGTGCTGTATGTCATCACTGACGTCCCACCCTGTTGTTTTATTGTCATCGACCTGAGATTCTTCTGCCTGGCACGGAGGTTGGCCGGTGCGAATTTGGTCAAGATGACGGATGGACAGCCAAAATTCGTTGACCAAGCAAGATCGAAACGGAAGAACCCTGCTGATAACAGCGGTTTGCAAATGGCTCCATTCGATCAGTGATGAATGCGTCGATTGACGAAATCAACAGCATCAACGAGGATTTCTGCCAGGGCATGACGATCTTTCCATTGTCCACAGGATAGTCCGTGTGCAGGACGGCTACAACATCACTATCCTCGTTTCATCGTCGGATCGTGATGACGTTGGTGATCACGGTTGCTCTCCCCAGATTCGACGGGCGGCTATGAACCAATTGTTGATTCTCAATTTGAACGAAAAGGGCAAATGCGCGCAAGCGAAAAAAAGGCAAAGACAAGGAGTCTCAAACAGCGATAGCTCATCTAGACTACCCACTGGATACTTCGTTGTTTACATCGACTTGTTCCAATGACACGGTATCATCAACTTTCGGTCAAAATGATGCACAGGTGACAAACATATCAGCCATTGTATGACAGACATGTTTATTCGGCAACCTCATTCCAACAATCCAGGTCTCCCAGGAAAACACTTGCGTTCGCCGACGGCTCCAGGTGGAAGAGCCCATGCAAATTCTCACACATGCTCTCACCAATATTCACCATACGCGTGCCACAGTCCACTTATGCAATCCCAGTCGCACCAGCAATGGCGCGCTGCACGTAGCAACCCACCAGACGATTCAATCGTGACTCCCTAACTCAGCAACGAACATGCTAATTTGAAGTCTGTGGTTGGTCAAGGCTGGACCTCACATCCCTTCCATCTCGCTCTCATCTTGTACCCATTCCACTCGTGGAGACTGCACGCCGTCCCGCTGCAGCACCCAGGAAGCTTGCTACCTGCTGAGACGTTGCAGAGCCCTCGTAATTCAGCAAAGCATAACAAGTCTTGCCCCCAGCATCCTGGACAGTAGTGATGCACTGTCGGGTATATGTTGCTAAACACTGGAATACCTTGCTGCTTTATCTGTATCTGTAATTTATCATCCCCTGCCCACACGTCGCTAGTACAAACTCACACAGTGAACGAAATGAAGGCCCATCTGCTCAGATTCCCCCGCTCCATGTTCCTACCCCCATCGGCTTGAACCCTGGCAGCTGCTGGGACTTTTAGCCTGGCTAGACTCTTGTCGCTGTAAGCTTTCAAACCCGCCCCACACCCTGTCATCTCCGCTTCCGGCCAAGCGCCTCGACAGTTGCATGCGGTGTCCAGCGGTTGCATTTAGCTCTGCCAATCAACGTTGGGGAACCTTTTGCTTAAGGTAAATTCCCTCGTCTTCGTCTGCATACAGCAATCTCTCCCCTGTCATTCTGCTCCTGCCCCCCTGCACTCTCACATTGACCCTTAGAACACGCGCACTTGCACTTGCCTCGCCTGGCCTCGCTTCTTTCCCGTCCGCGCCACCCACGTTCTCCACAGCCCGCACTCAGAAAAAGGAAAGGCCCCCCCCGACCTGAACCCAGACACACCCAGACCAGACTCGAAGCAGCAAACAAGCAAGAGCAATACCCAACCAGGTTTCTGCGACAATAAACGCAGAGCACCGCAGCTCCCTCCATTTTCTCTCCGCTCCCACTCCAGATACAGTATAGATCCATCGGCACCACGCTCAAAGCAGTATCTCCACCACTCTTTTTTTGTTCTATCTGTCGCGGTTGTTCGTGGTAATACAAACAAGAGCTCTTCCTTTTTTGAGATAATTCAATCCAAGCCCATTTGAGACGATTATCAACTCTCAGACGCCATGGCCGACATCACAGATCAGCACGACCAGACCTCTCCCACCGAGCTCGATGAGCAGAATGTTGGCAATGGCAACGCCACAGAGTCTCGCGGTATCAAGCGCCAGCGTCCTTCAGCTGGCGACGACGACGACGACGATGATGAGAAGGGCAGCCGTGAGCGTCGCAAGATTGAGATCAAGTTCATCAGCGACAAGTCTCGCCGGCATATCACATTCTCCAAGCGTAAGGCTGGAATCATGAAGAAGGTATGTTTGCACTTTGATGTTCTCCAAACCCAATAAAGAGGAAGCTTGCTGCAACGACCGAGGCATCGTAAATCGCGATATAATGCGCATCAAGCCCACCACGCGCAATTGCCGACGTGATTTCAGCACGAAAAATCTGCGCGGAACAGATTATGACATCCCAGATCCTCTGTCGCGTCCAAACCGGGCTCTGCAAGCTTCCGCGTCAACTCAGTTATGCCAGTCGCAGACCATTATTCAATGCACATGTCACTAACATTGCTTACTCCATAGGCTTACGAGCTTTCTGTTCTTACAGGCACTCAGGTGCTACTTCTTGTCGTATCCGAAACCGGTCTCGTCTATACCTTTACCACGCCTAAGCTTCAGCCTCTTGTGACCAAGTCTGAAGGCAAGAACTTGATTCAGGTACGTGACGGTTGTTTTGCTATTCGTGTCGCGTTTTGCGATCCAGAAACCCCAGGTGTGCTGTGCAATATATATTGACTCTTATTAGGCATGCCTTAATGCACCCGAGCCCACCCCAGGCAACGAGAACGGTGTTGATGGCGGCGACCAAGTCGAGTCTCCCGAAGAGCCCCCTAACCAACACCTTCCTCCTCAGGGCAACCGGCCTGGTATGCCCCAGAACCCTCACATGCCGCCCAACAATTATATGCCCAACATGCCCATGGATCCCCAGCAAGCTTTGGCTTACCAAAGCTACGTGCAACGAAATCAAGCTTACGGCTCCGGCATACCTCCTCAGCCAGGTATGCCCGCCAACAGCCATCACCAGTCGTAATGACGCCCGACTCCAAAGATGGGTCTTTGGCCACTGATACCCGGCGCTCAATGCTTTTTCGAGACATTGCCTCTCGACCTTGCACGCCCCTCCTGGACATGAGAATTGTCCTGTGAGGACCTGGTGAAAAGGCGTTGGTTGGTGTTGATTTGCCACCTGCATTTTCTCTTTGATTTTTCTTTTATCTCCAGTTTACATGGCTTCTAAGCCATAGCGAAGTCTGACGAGACCCTTCACTGGATTATAATAATAGCATCTGGTAGCGGTGTACTTGTGGGCTATAGTGCTTGTTCTTGGTGGCCCAGATAGCTCCGCGCTTCAGGCTTGAAACCACTGGCATACAGCCTATGTTGGTGAATCCTGTCGCGGCTCGCCTTACATATCATTGTTTCTTGCGGCCAATGATTTTGTGGCAGCGGACATATCGCCGTAGGGCGTTCACACGTGGTTCAGGCGTGTTTGAGCATACACATGTTGTCACTGAAGAGTATAAGGGGCGCGATTTTGGCTTGTGAATTACTGCAGAGTGTTTGGGATGGCACTGAAATGGATGGGATGAAGGCATGAACATTATGGAATGGGAACCTTATGCAGATTTGACGTCTATCATGGGCCAAAAAGAGACAAAAGGATGCTTCTACACGAGAGGTTTCGATACCCAAATGCTCTAATCGTTTGACTGTTGCGTAGTGAACGCGCTGAGTTCTTGAGAGTAACATCAATGATGCTTTGTAAATCTTGAAAGCGATCATAGGTGTAAATCAGGAGCTGGCGTGGCGTGACGGATGCTATAACATTGTTCATGGAGTTCTTAGCTGACAACGGACGCGGCTGTTCCACTTGTACAATACCCTAAGTTTTTAAGCAACCAATATGTAAGTTGGGTCACTTTAATTGACTTTGCTTGGCTGCCAGATAAGGAAAGTTTTTAAACTACAAATCGGTACTACCGATGACAATTGCCATGTTCTTTTAACACTTCAGGGTCCTCTTTTGCGACTAGAACAGAAAGAAGGAAAGTTCATGTTGTGAATGTGTATCGTGATGGATCTCTTACCGCATTAGGTGACTTGGTCGTTCATGATTGGGAGGTTACGTGGAGGGGAAAATCATCTGTGCCTGGCCGGGCTTTACTGTTTTTGTCATAATTTATTTTCTTATTCCTCCTACACGTAATTTGTACGTGGATGGATCGAGACGAGATGACGTCTGGTTAGAGAAAATTGAGCACATCACCTACGACAGAAGGGGTTTGGGGTCGGCCTTTTCCTTCTTCGGAGGTGAGGTGGGGATGAGGATCAGGTGGGCTTAGTTGGGATGAGAATGGGGCAATGAACGTGATTATAATTCTGGACAATTGTTAAGCTCAAAGGTTGTTAGCTAATGGTAGGACATGTCAATGCTGATGTGGCCCGGTAGTAGATTCGCGGTGAAGTTTTGGGTTTATTCTTGCTTCTAAGCCACACCCTCGCCGATCAAAACGGCGGCTACAACGGGAAAACTTGACGATCCTTCAAGAACCCCGGACAACTCCGCTGATCAGTATTACTCAAAGAACGATCAACTGGTACGTTTTCAGAGACTATCCAAAGCTGTCTATTCGCCGTTATTTCCCTAATATATGTGGTCCGCTGTGCATGCTGACAACGTCAAGTGTATGTAGTAGAAGGAACTTGACACTTGACCAAGCAACCGATCTCATAGAGAAAGCTGTCAATGCTCAGAAGTGAATCGCGTTTGAATATGGACCTGAAGTCCTTTCATTCACTTTACTGTGTGTATCCTTATTGTGTCTTTATTGATGGTGGAGTCTGTCGTTGAGGAGAGCTCACCACTATTGTCTTGATGATGTGAAATAGGGAAGGAAAAGAGTGTAAGATGTTCAAATTTCCTAGATGGTAGTGGTTTCGTATTTTGAACTCCCATTTGGATCTGCCAATATGTACAATCTTGACACTTTGCTGAAGCCTCAGCCTGGATATCAACCTCCCTTTAGGACTGGGCCATGGTGCTACCACAACCAGGACACGCAAAGTACGGTTTAAAGGGGGGATTATTTCAATTGTCTACTACTATACGACATCTTGCCCCTTCATAGACAGCCTAAAAGCGTCGAGAATCATGGCTGCTCCACATTGTCTTTATACCCTCGTACTGCCAGCACTGTCACTTGCACATTTTGTATGGGCCGTTTTCGCCATGAGAGCTACTCGTTACCTACCTCTAACGTAGCGAAAAAAAACAAAAAACAAAATATGGACTTGATCAGTTCGAGGAATTAGAATAAGTCTCTCAGCCATTGCTAGACTTTGCTCACATTTGTGCTTCGTTCCGACATCAGAGGACATAGGAGACAATAGACTCGACAAAACAGAAGAGGATCCCTTTGGCTCACGCAACACGCACATAAAGACTTGCTTATAGATGAAGAAAACCAGAAGGGGTGACATATGTTTAATGTGTCCTGTTGTCGATATCGAATTGCTTTTCTATTTGGGAAGCTTTACAATGCGCTGCGATAAGCCCGCCGGCTACGGAGTACTAAGCTGTACATTAGAATTGATAGGCAATAGTTACTAATCCTGTCGGAAACATACTAGGTAGGTATTGATAAGGGACAGAATTAGAATGGTAGGCAGGTACCTACCTAGGTTAGGCACCTTAGTACGGATACCTTTATCTATGCTGCACACTGATTGATAAGGAAGGTATATCTTATGCTGATAATATCGCTAATACCACTTTGGCATAGCCTGGACATTTGCGCAGGTGAGCAGGTTTGAGAAGGTTTTCATGTTAGACCCCGCCAGGTACCGGTACTTGAGACAGACACCTCGAACCTCATTAGAAGGATCGAATTAGTACGCAAAGACATCGACAAGGAAATCATGGTGATAGTGAATAATCAACGACCTAGACCCATCAAATACACTCTATTAGGTGTAGACGCGCTATTGTGAACGTATGACCTGGATCATTCCATGTATAATAGCAACCAAAACCCCAGACGCCAAATAAACATCGCTCGTAATTCCATATTTCGAGTTCCAGTAATTGCGTGGAATAGCTGATGTGAGTATATTTAATGCTCAACTCCTGATGTGTATCGACCGACTGCTAGACTGCCGGCAAAGACACCAGCCAGCACCGAAAGAAAGTAACCGACGTTCATTGTCATAACAGCCAACATACTGCGAAATAGAATTAGCATTGAAGTCAAAAAAGGAATATGTAAATCAGACAGGGATATATAGACGTACAGTAGGTACCCAATGCCGACAATCACAGTATCGAGACATGCGCGAATAGGGTCAACGCTGAACCGCCATGGTCTTGTCGCAGCTCTCTTCCTCTCAACAACGACAACCGTTTCCTCAACTCCGTTCTCCGTGAGGGTCATGCGGCGTGCATCCGGGCTAGAGGCTATCTGCTCCGATAGCGGAATTTTGCCATTGACAGCGACGTAGCGGCGTGCAGCTTCGCGGTCAAGCCAGCGGGCTTCTTGGATGGCTTTCAAAGCAACAAGTACTCGTGCAACAATCGCAAGGACGGCGAGAAAGATGCATGTTCCTGCATAGGCGCCGGTGTTGTTTGGTGTCCAGGAACTTGCGTAGAGAGGTGTGCGGGTTTCGGTTTGGAAGACCATTGTCATCATGTTACTCAAACTGTGAGAGTCGGAGTGCGACGAGGAGCCGGACGAGTCGCCGCCCATGTCCATACCGGGCATATCGCCGTGTCTTGGGAAGTTCATATTGGTGGTAATACTGTTGATATGGATTATGTTCGGTACGGGCGCGCGTATTATACGAACAGATGGGCAACTGGATTCGTTGTTTGCCAGGTACAGGAGCGTCGATGTAGGTGCATCAAGTCGCTGAGCTTGGGGTAATTGTTCGACTTTTGCAATGTATTGTAGTGTTGGTGTACCAGAGATCCAGAAGAGGAAGTGAAAAGAGGACAGAGAATATTGGAGGAGTTGCACAGAGTGGAAAGTACTAATGAAGAACAGAGGAAACCGGCACATTCAAATACGAAGCTGGATAAATAATGCAACGTTTTTGTATTTAAGGGCCGCCGGGAAAAGCAATTTAAGGCAGTAGGTATGTTTTGAGAGAGTTTCCTGCTCAAACGGACTCATCTCCTCCGTCTGGGGTTATCCGTGCAGAAGTACCAGTACATACCCCATGTACCATTTAAACACCAGACAGATAGATCGATGTTCGACATACTCATATTCGAATAAAATACATCATAAAACAATAAGGCGAATTTACCATCTTGACATCTTTGGTATGTTTGCATTCGAGTGAATTATCAGCAGAACATGCCACCAAAAAGTCAGAACCCAGCCCGCATTCCAGTGACAAAGTGACGGCATATGCCTAATGGGAATGCCTTCACTCACGATTCCTGGCACAAACGAACCGTCCAGAAGCCGATCAGTTTCATCGACGTCCCATTGAGACGCAAATACTTAGAAGGCTAATATATGCTTATTTTCGTGGTCTGATCAAAAAACAATTTGTACAACGGATTGGATATTAACTCGGAAGCTGAAATCCGTGACGATCCTGTAACTACCCATGAAACCTCGATCAAACTGGCAGCTCAAGATTCCGATACTTCCATATATCTACAGGACTTCTAAAGGTACAGTGACATACGATACTCAGACTGCTAAATACCTGCTTTCAACGGAACAAATGGGGAATAGCTCCGACGCCCATAATGAACAAGCGTTGATGTTCCATGTTGCCCGGTACACAGAACATGGAATTATCACTTATACATTCACAGATACTAACGAGGGTATCCTACTGCATAGGGATTACTATAAGAACTTCATGTTAGCTGCCGCTCGCTGCTCGCCAAAATCGCGGAGTATCGATATACAAGTTCAATCGGAACTCAACATTTTCCTCCACAACATTAGAAATAGTCAGAGGTGGCATAAGACTCAAGATCTATCAATATGTTCCATAAGGTTGTTCCTGGCTTATAGAGCATCAAGGTACACATCGAAACAGACAGCAAAACTACCTAGGCAAGAAGGCAATACCCGTCAGGTTTATGGTAAAGTTGTAGTATAACCCACAGGATACTTGCCTTTAACTTCCATATGCATCTATATAGAGCACGAATAGAAGTATTTATATTCATACCAAGGTTTATGGATACTTTCGACGTAGTCCGAGATGAAACTTGTCTTCACCTCATATACCTTCTCATCCTAGGAACATGTATCCAACTGTACGATTAATGTACACTCTTGCAATGAATTAGTGATAAGTTACAATATCATCACGCAATCTCCAATAAACAGTATAATTATTCCTCAATATTGTGATATTCGGCCTCATGGCATAATTTGGTGGCGGTCGCACAGATGCATGTACTTGCCGATACTCAGGTCGACAGCTGAACTGTCCCTATGAAGCAAGGTAGGCAGCACAAATACTCTTCAACAACACCATCAATTTCAATATTTTCACGGTGGCCCCATAGCATGCTGACTGGAAGATCTACACCCCCCTTGGATGCCTCTTCCCGTGGACTCGACCGTTGTGTTACACAGCTATTCGTCGTTATTGCTCAGCTCCTGCAATACACAGGAGCGGCACATTTGTTTCCCTGAAGAGCGAGCACAGCGTACGGGCAATAAATTCTCGGCAGACTGCATGGGCTTTGTGATCTGTTCTGGCGTCTGAACTTGATATAGAATTTGGCGGGAGGCTGCAGACGGCAGCGCTCGGAATGGACCGGGAATTTGGATCGGTTGCGGACGACACGGCGATAGCTGTCGGGTCTTCCGAAGATAATACAGGCAAATCAGATAGCAATTATACCAGAACAATGGAGAGAAGTTCCGGAGTTAAAGGTAGAGACTTTACCAAGAGTAGTAGAAACACGGTAAGAATAAGGCTGAGCTAAGTCGTGCACCTCAAGTAGCATCGAAATAGAAGCCGCTCTATTGACCTCACGAACTTGGTTTTAAAAGGTACAGCAAATACAGTCAATACAATGCTCTCAGCCGTCATAAGCATATCCGTCGCTGCGAAATGGACCAGCTACAAGCGAGTTACTCTCATCACATATGCAGATTGTCACATATATTTGGGGAGAACAGCAGCTGATGGATAAACCAATCGGAAATACATGAGGGGCATAAAAGGGGGGTTGTACTCACCTCATTGCAAAATTATCGAGATAGCATAGAGTACGCGGATCGGCGACGAAGAAGCGCCTGCCGAGAACCTGCGAGGTTCAACTCGAGAATATCTGCTGTCTAGTCAGCAAGGATACGGAGGTGAAGATGTGGCCATTCACTATGTGGTCCAAGCGAAAAGAATTTCTTGCGTGTGTTAAATTCCGTCTGCGTGCGGGTCGACTGAGGCACACCCATGGCCTGACCTCCTCCTCAACTCAGACATGTGGACGAGAGGGCTCCTAGGGAGTGGATGGGCTGAAGAAGGCCAAGGCAAGTAAACGGCGGTCTATAATAATCATGAGGAATGAGATGAATCCAAGGTACAGTTCAGTGCCATGTTTTGCTGAGACGATGCAATCTCAACAGTGCGACGCAGAGAGTTGGACTCGAGTCCAGATTTCATTCAGGGGTCAATGTAAAACTATAGGCCGATAAATTGGATCTCCATTCTTGACAGAAGGACCTTAACATCTTTTGACCCTCCATTTTGTTGGCTATCGTGCTGAGTGAGCATGTCACTGAAGGCGAAGCTGGTGGTTTCTGTCTCTCTAGGCCCATGTCCGGGTCTTGGATGAACATCATGGCTAGACTCTGTTCTTGGGCATCTAGAACCTTTTCTGCAGTGCGGGTGTTGTTATTCTGGTATGGACGCTGCTGAAGGTCTTGTAGGTACAGTAGCATACAGCATGAATAGATGAATGGATAAAGTCGAAATCCTACACTGAACTTTCAGCCTTGATGCCAGACCAGATCCGTGGCTGGCTGTCTAGAGCCACATCGTCTCATTCTTCGATCTCAGCGGTAAGATCACGCCCTGATTCACAAGCCGAACTCAGGTTCGGCCCTTAGCTACATTTCGTTTCGCCTTCTAGAGAAGAGGCAATGAGATGAGGGGAAGCCACCTAGTACGTGACCTGTCGGATGTGTAGTCTGTACTGTACCTCCACGCTTCCACAAAACCACTCCCGCTGGCGAACGCCTCTTTTACTCACCCTTGCAACTTGTCGACTGGGCTTTCGCCTCCCACATACTTTAATTCCCTTTCTTTGCACGCCGTTCCAGGCTCTAGTTCGGTTCAGTTCCAGGACTTGCGTGACCACCCTCTTCAGCTTCACACTTGTGCACTTCCCCGTATACTCAAACGCCGCAGCATGAACTCTTACCGTAGATGGACCTGGCGAGAATCACTAGGAGATCAGGGAACTGATCGGATTTGGAAAAGGGCAATAATGGTGATACGCACTCACTCTCTTGATGTCGATACTTTGGTGGCAAGCTGTCACCTAGTCCTGGCATTGAAGCTGCCCAAGTACCTACCTTAACCCAGTCCAGAAGCCACACGCCCCGTGGGCTGCAGTTAAAAGATGCTTGATACTGCGCCTGTCCCGGCCAGCGGGTTTGACGTTTCTGCCCTCATCTGACGCCCCAAACCTAGCGAAGCCTACCTAGCACTAAGCCATGTAGTGCCCTTCTATTCTTTACAGAGTACATCAAAGAATAATTGAAAGGAAGGTGGTTCAATGACATGACGGTAATGAGAGCTTGGGGGGTGAAGGGATTCCCAGCTCATTGAGCCTTGTACGGGGCATTTGGACAGGAAAGGAACGACCATAACCCCGTAATACCAGTCCAAAACATGGGTTATTTTCTTCTTCTTTGCTCTCACCTCCATGCC
Source organism: Fusarium sambucinum (assembly GCF_050947815.1). Taxonomy (NCBI): domain Eukaryota; kingdom Fungi; phylum Ascomycota; class Sordariomycetes; order Hypocreales; family Nectriaceae; genus Fusarium; species Fusarium sambucinum. Next base: position 6,952,326 of record NC_139293.1, on the reverse strand, counting down.
ATTTTCCATGTATGTTCGTGTTTATTCTTCATTTTCTATGGCCAGCCTCACTGCTCTAAGTATCACTACAGCATGATCAACGTCCGATTGATTCCGTTGCAATCTCTTCAATAAAACTGCACATTAAGACAAATGCTCCTGCTTTGGCTTCGGCATCAGTTTGCACAATTCCCTCTGGAGCAGCCACTGAATGGGCGCAATTGGGAGAGCACCTCGCTTCGCTCATCCCCTTTCTGCTCAAGACAGTCAGACTCAGCCCCGAATCCGTTGAGGCCAGAAAGTCAAAGCACTAGTCTCAGCATTGGAAGACGCCAGGCTCCAGGGATTTGATCCCCAAAGGGACAAGGACACCATGGACAGGGAGGGCAGCCCCCCAAACGGAATAGTCTCGCCTTACCCATCAGCACATGCTGACTGAATGCGCCTTGAAGACAGGTAGTTCCAGTGCGGACGGACGGCAGGATGATGAGGTGCAATGCATTTGTTTCATGTCTTCGTACGAGTGGTGCGCTTTTGAAGTAAATTGGAAGAATAGCTCCGCAACATCTACATGCCTGATCCTGTTATTTTTCCTTTCTTTTTCGGTGCGAGAAATGAACACCGTATTCGTTACATATTGCTCGTAAATCATAGTGTTGGTCAGCTTTGAATGAGACTCAGTGACAATCCGTCACCAAGCTCTCTTCGGCCACCAACCACCTCGATAAACGAGATGAACTTTTGAGGCTGTAACTCAATTCAAATTCTTGACCATTATTGGTGTCAATACAAAGACATATCACCGTACAGTACGCGATATGGTACCCAATGTGTTTGCTGGATCCAGGCTCATTGGGAACTCTCGGTTATCTCCTTGCATTACCCAATCACTCGACACTCAGACTTTAAACTAGAGACGATTTCATGATGGTAGCTGTTCTCTTTGCGCTTGGGGATTGGCTAGAGGTAAACTTGATTTCGGCTACTGCACGTCTTTGATAGGCATAACAGTAGTCTTTTGTGGCTGGCTGGCCAAATTTCCATGCCAAACATTGCTCTAGAATCGCCATAGTACTCGGCCAAACTATTCCCACTCCGGACCCCATCTTCAATAGCATTACTTTCTTGCAAAGAGGGACCATGGCCAGAATCAGCCAGGCCGCCTTTGACAAGATTCTTGTGCGCTGTTGTGTCGGGGTTGTTGTACGGCTGTACAATAATACGTTTTGTGGGTTCTGGCAATAGCGGAAGAGACAATGGACTCATTAGAGAGAACGCATAGTATCGTTAGATTTCCAGCAAGTCTAAATCAATAGAATAGCTGTTGAACACACACATATCGTGAAGATGTCAGAATTACCTTGATTTTACAAATTCATACCTGCCATAGCTAACCGTTTCCCTTTCCGTTATACCCAACCAAACCCATGCTGTTCCTTAAACACCCATCGCTGAAAAACGACACAAAGACGGAATGCCGTCCTAGTTTTGGCCTGGTCCCTGAATTTCTAAAGCTTTCCTGTCCGCAAACCCCTCATGAGGCCTTAGCTCCAGCTCACGTTGGTTGCTTGATTCCTTGACGCCGTTCCAAAACATACCCGTCCTCCATAACACATGCAAAAAAGAAAAGACAGAACTCCTCATGGGTCGAACGCTCTGGTCTTGGCCAGTGGTATCGATTATTGCCTTGAATAGGCGCCGTTGTACGCAGTTTATGGCCAAAGTAAATCAAGGCCCTTTGTGGGCCATGGAACGTGGCGTAGTTGTCATCTCGCGATAGAGGCTTGGTGAACCAACAACTCTTTCTTTACTGTTCACGCTTGATGGGGCTGTCGTTTTCCTCTCCACTTCGATCTGTCCCATTGCTGTCTGCGTTGATGGCCTCATTGGCCTTGTTCTCACAACCCTTGACGAGTCGGTGCCTCTATATCAGAATTAGTAATTATTTCAGACAGAGTTGAGTTGTTAATCGGAGAAATCAACTCCGCAAGCATGATGTGTTTCTTACCTTCAAGGCATCCTTGCGAGAGAAGCTCTTGCTACAGAATGTACAAGGGAAGGGCTTCACAGCCAGATGAATTCGTTTGTGACGCTTCAGATCATGGTTCCGACTGAACGATTGAGTGCATTGATCACACTTGAAAGGGCGCTCTGATTGCGGAGGAGCCGCCCCGTGTCCGCTGTAAATCATAGGTCCATACGGAGGTACGCCCATTCCTGGAATCATCGACATTTGACTACCGGGCTGGTGGATGTTTGACATGATAGCTGACCCGCCCATGTTGTGAAGCGACTGGTAGGGAGGATAATGCCGGTAGGAGCCAGGAGGCGCCATGCCAGCTGATCCCATGCCTCTGGGAATAGGCCCATGACCTGGTGAGTGCTGAGTCGGCGAAGGTTGGGCATGGTAGGACGAAAAGCTTGGCTGCTGGGGTGTAGAGGAAGCTGTGTAGTAGTTCGACGTACTCGGGGGTCTTGAATGTGTATAAGAGTCCGCATGGGTCGATACGTTCGCAGGAGCGGGGGGTTGTGTAGAAACCGAGTTTTGTGAGGCGAGAATCGTATTCTGGGCATGATGGGGTGTTGACAATCCTGGCGAAGTGACCTGGCCGCCTCCCCCCGAGATGGGAGTTTGGAAAGGATGATGTACCTGATCGTAAGGAGGCGCTGGAAGGCCTTCAGCTCCAGTAGCTGGCGACTGTGAGCTTCGCGGATGGTTGTACTGATGTATTCCGGGGCCTTGGCTATACAAGGGCTGACCTCGAAGAGCGAAATGCTGCTGGCCGAGCACGGGCGGGGCCTGAGTCGCGGAACTAACGGTATAAGCAGAGTTGTTCGTCGCCGACCAGTTGCCTTGGAGACCGTTATACGAATAGATTCCACCTGGTGCTTGAGAACCCTGGGAACTTCCCGTGTTGACACTGGAAATACTAGGGCTCAGATCTTCACTGGCTCCTGGCGAAGGGGTCAGAATACTAGGCGAAGACGAAACGCGGCGATCAGGGAAGGAACCGTGATGGGAAGAATAAGACGTATGATAGGAATAGCCAACCGAGTCGGCATCCCGAGGGTTGTGAAACGAGTCTGACTGGTTGCCTGCAGGAAGAGGGTAGAGGGGTTGTCTGGCCATACTTGGTACATCAACATTCGGAGGCGGCAGAGAGAAAGCCGGCAGTGAATTTGCGGCAGGGCGCCGCGATGTGAAGCTTTCGGGATCCCCTGACATTATTCCCCGAGAGCTCTGAGTCTTACAGCTCTAAAGTCAATTTAGGGAGGCTTAGTCCGGTCGTTTTCCTCGCAGGTCCGGGGCTTGCTGGCGTTGAAAGGGGACTGCGACGTTTTCTGCAAGGCGTCCCTGATAATAAATAAAGTCAATGGCGAAAATGATTCTCGCTAGGGTTCGATGTCGCAACCCAGTCAACAGAAATAAAGTTTAGTTTTTTCTGGCGAAGCTCAAGCCCGGCTATGTTGTCGTGTGAGGGGGCGCTTCTCTGGAACTTTCAAAAAGATATCGTGGTCATGTACTATACAACTGCTAGGGGAGGGTTGTAACTCCTCGTTGATATCCAATAGTGTGTAGATGATACAGCAGTTTTGTGCAAGTGGAAGGGTAATCTAATGGATGGCGCCGACAAACGGTAAGACGGAAACAGGAGTATAACAGCGACGTCGATATGTGATAGAATGACTTGAAGCTGGGTTGGGTAGTTGAAAGGAAGAGAAGGGGAAAAGGGAAGAGCTGAAAAACGGAGGAGGATCGAGGTAGATGAATGAAGAGCTTCAGAGTAAGGCAGTCACGATATGTACATATGTAGGTAGAGTTTGGATCGGGATAATGGGGTCGACTGGGGTGGTCTTTCTTGGGGTGTCGTCAATGGGAAAGAGGTACTTACATACAGACCAGACTATCAATAAGGTTTCTTTGCACAGAGTGGCGTGTGCCTCCAACCCCGATACACGAAGCATTTTCTCGGCTCTACTACTTGCACCCCCAGTACGGGCAGGACCAGACGAAGAGAACGAGATGAAAATGAATGAGCGCAGAGACCAGTAACTACTGGTCGAGGTAAGGCCAACTCTGGGAAGCAAACCCAGCTAAAACGGAGTGAGACTAAAGCACTATCAGAGCTTTAGAGTACGTACTCTCCCCAACAGAGCTAGAGTAGGCCCCTCCCAACTGCTCTGAACAGCTTCTCGCCTTGGCATCCTTCTGCGTTAGCATCCTTGCTAGTTCCTCTCTTTAGACGGGATCTCTCAGGACAGGACACCAAGCACTAAAAACGACTAGCGTGGGAGGGCTGAAAGAGAATCATGGGCCCAGTTGGTTCCAAGACAGACTCCAAAGTCTCTGACGAAGCGGGAGGACTTGCCTACCTAGTGTAAAAAGTACGTCCATGGTACTCTGTACAAGGAGCCATACCGAACAAGAGTGCCATTTTTTACCGTACTAAAGTCTAAAATCCAAAAAGAAGGAGGCGGGATTGCTGAGATAACCAATGACAAGAACAGCAGTTAGATAACATCACGATTCTCGTACATTAATAGTTTCTATTAGCACAACATTAGTCCTAACCACAATCATCTCTAGACGAGAATGCCCACCACTTTACGTATTGGCAGCTGGAAGACTCACTGACAATGCAGGAGAGGAGACCTACCAACACTTGATCTAGGCAAGTCTAGTGCAGTATGAAAGGCCTAGGCATGTACAGGTGCAGGCCCTGGCACTGTACCACCACCACCAGTAGGCCGGAGCTGGAGCCGGAAAGAAGAACAGGGGTGGCACCTAGATTGACATGGGGAGAGGGGTGTGATGTGTCTGCATTCTGCAGGTGTGGATCAGGATGAGTTGGAGTGCGAGACATTCAATTGAAGACACAAACCACGTCTTTCAGAAGCAATTGTGCTTGGTAGTAAGGTTATACTCTGCTCAGCTGTGGAGAAAAGAGGCAACGGAGCTGCTGTACAAAATACTTGCCGAAGTACTTGCAAGTACTGTATCCGCTGAGGTAAGAGAAGAGGTAAGCTGAAAAGACAGATGTTCTCACCTGCTGCAATCGAAAACTGGGCGAGTACTGCCGAAAACTCTGCAAATATAGTTTATTCAGCTGCCCGGCAACAACCTCGATAGAAGCGCCATTCGCTGAAATTTCAGGTATGTGAGTTGGAGTTTTGCGATTACCTGACGGTCGCCTCGCTCATCAGCATCACAGATAACCATGGATCAGCTCCCAGCCTTCTCTTCGGTTGGATCTAGCTGGCTGGCTGTCTGGCCTTGTTGATCTTCGTCTACTGTGCTCTGGCACACGGGATCTCCATCCCCGTCCCTACTTTTCACTGCGTGGCTTGGGCCAGATCGGGAACCAGGGGTGGGAAAGCGGCTGACGCCCGCCCTGGGCGAATGGCACGCAAATCGCTCTCACAGAATACCTTTGTACACTCAGAACGATCAATTCTAGTTAGGTATTCAATCACTACTTCTTTCTTGATTCCCTTCTCACTACTTACATTGGTAGCTCTGGTTCTAGCTGGCGTTTACCCTCGGGTTATTCCGTTAGATGACGGGCCTACCTCATCATGCTGAAAACAGGTGTCGTCTCCCAAGTCCGGGGATGGCTAGACTGACGAACCGCTGGGCTTGCATGGCAGTCCGTGCCTCCACAAGTCAAACAATTTATTATGGTTTTTTTTTTTTTTGGGGTGCAAAGAAATGCAGTCCTGACTGCGGGCTGGCGGCTACTTTTGTTGGCTGTTCGGGAGAGGTTGTCTTTGACCCTAGTACCCCGGCTGTGGCAGTGGCGGAAACCGACCAGCTGGACTCTGTTTCTTTTGTAACCCCTGAAGGCGTCGAGCACAAGGGGGACGGCGTCCGGAAGGCGTCCCTGATGGTACTAAGATGGAGTGCAGATGATGCTTGTCAGAAATGGTGGTGGTGGTGTTGATGGGTGATGTACAATACCACCTATGGACAGTAGAAGTACATGGTAGAGGGTTGTGGCCAATGTCTTTGACTGTCACCTTTAATAATCGTGGTAGAGAAGAAAGAAAAAAGCGGTTAATAAAACAGTAAATTAAAAGAAAGTGTGCCTAATATTAATTGTGTGAGTGGGTGCATATATATAACGTGGCAGGTGAACACCTTCTTCCTTCTTACGCTTGCTCGCTCGCTTATTCACTGACTTCCATCAGAAGAGACAGTCAGACAGTTCAGGCGCCTTTTGTAGATGGGCCCCGCCAGCGACCAGGTATACACGGGCCCTAGGCTACCTTAGAGCTAATAAAATAAAGGTTGTCAAGGACTTAGTTAAGACTTTCGAAAATGCATGGAGGGAAAAAAAAGAAGGGGGAGAAAAAAGGCTTTAGTCTAAAGTTGGACCCTGAATTTGAAATCCTCGGTCACGACGAAGTTGAAAAAAGCCCGTCGTTGACAAAACGGGACTATTGCTAACAAACCCAATATGCCGGGTCTATGTTGGACTTGCCCAATCCGCCGAACAAGAAAAGCCTACCTACAACTTCACGGGGGGAACACCCAGCATGGGAATGGTCAGTCCCGATAGAGGTTCGGCTGCCATGGTCTAGAACACCGTTCCTCATATGATGGCTCGATGTTTTCAAGTCTATGGTAGGTAGTTCTTTGACCGACACACTCTTATTTCGCCTGCATCTTGTCTGAAATAATACGGTGATGTAAAAAAGAGAAATAAGAAATATGCGAGAAGAGCAAACAAGGCAAAAAAAGAGAAGCACGACGGGTGTCTAGCGGAAGCCTCGGTGCCGAACTTAGCACTGCGTCGAAGACAAAGGGGATGGATATGCAGTCTGTCTCTTTCCAGACATTGTCCGCTTAGTGCTCTGCGAATCCAATATAAATGCAATCTTGCCAGCGATATGTTCTTACTTTCAACTATCAGCAGGGGGCAGGCACCAACGAAGGAGCCTCAAAAGCCACATCCAGCTTCTCCCCTGCCAAGATTTGTGGTGTTCTGCTATCCCGACGTGTCAAGACCCGGCTTAACGGCATGGCTGATCTGAAATACATTCGTCGTCATGAGATTTGTTTCAGGAACAGAAGAGAACTTGAGGAAAGGAACCAATGGTCTCACCTGCAATTCCTCCGCAAGTGCATGCGCGCTGCCGGTATTAAACTGTACTGCGCTCGTGTCGTATGGTAAATTGTTTTCTCGTCAGCTTTAATTGAACATGACCGTCCTGCAGGGTACAAACACATACATGTTTGTCTATCGATTGAATATTAATGTCAACAACAGCTATAATGTGAAGCATCATCGCCAAGCGTGTTGATTCCGTGTCGGCGTGTCCACTTGGGATGTCAGGGTCCCCTGTTACACTCCCGTGTCCATGGTTCGAGTTGCAGTGCAGTGCAGATCAAAAAAACAAAAAGCAAAAAAAAAAACATTGGGAATGCTTTGTCTTACCTGAGATCAGCGATTCCTTGCTCGTTGCAGAGCGTTATGGAGTTTGGATATTAGGCCTGCGAAGTGCAATGCAAGGCACAATTGCCATTGCTCCATTATTTGCAACAATCTTGACGATTACCTACTAATGTTTACCTGTCGTAAGTACCTAAGTTGAGAGAGACAGGAACTGGGTTACCCAATAACAATTATTACACAACATGCCGCAGAGGTATTTGATTGCTCCGATACCCCTGTCAGTTACGTTACTGCACTGTGACCCATTGATTTACAGACAACGCCCTCTACCTACCTGTCTGTGCCTTCTTATAGTAACCACCCACCGTCATGGGCCCCTTGAGCATTCCCCAGGTTTAATTGTTTAATCCTGTCCTGTATTAGGAAAATAGAACTTTGTGATTGATTCTCAGTAAGCGGGTTGTCATGACCAAAAGGCTCTACTCATCTGCGTTTCCGCAGCGTCATTTCCCTGTTCTACACTTCTTCCGTCCAGAGACGGCCTAGTTGACAACATTCAGCTGGGAAGAAGCCGTATTCATTTCCATTTCCCTAGAGCCAAAAGTCGTTGAACAGATTATACTAATGAACAAGGCTATCGAAAGAGATTGGGCGTCTCTCCACCGGATCGCTGTTCCATGTTCCCCCCCCTTGTCTACAGTCACATCGCAACCCCTGTTCTGGTCTCAGATGCACGCCCCTTCTCTTCTGGCACTCGTACCTACAAGAGGGGCTAATGCTAGTTGAGCGACCGGGGAGAATGCTTAGTTTTTGAGACCATCGTGGATCCCGGGCGCGACGCCAACGCCAACGCAAACGCAAACACCTCGTCCTGTCCCACCCTTGTCACTTGTCCCTCGCTCCTTTCGCGCTTCCGCCGCCATCAACGGATAGGTTCAGCCATGCCAACCAAGCTCCTGGGAACGCATTGAGAAAAAGAGGCGCTCAACTCCCGCCGGCAAACGACGCAAGTCATCACTGGTAAACTTTACCAGCAGCAGCCCTTTCCCCGACTTTGTTCCCTTTTGGGCATTGGGCTTTGCGGCGCTGCCGCTGTTTTGTTATTGATCTGTTCGCTCCATCAGGCCTATCGGGTAAGGCGGCCAAGCCATATTCACGGTCCTGGGTAAGTAAGTATCAAGTGAACCAACTGGTTGGAATGAATGTGAGTTGGAATGCCAAGCCTGTCCTCGACATGAATGCTTTAGGCTCACAATGCTCGCAAACGCCCCATCAAGTCTTGCTAGATTAGACGCAGTGCACTGTAGTACGTATTCTAGTCTATATGCAGCATGTGGGAATAGACTATTATGATTGACAATGATACCAAGGGGTAAAAAATATACGAATGCCATTTTCACACGCTTTGTACTGTGTCTCAACCTTGATTAGCTGAGTGTCATCCCCGGCTGGGTTAAAAAGAGGAAGAAAGGAACGGAGAGTATAACTCACGTTCAGAGTTGCCAATGCACTTACCATACACAGATGGGTCCGTCCAGTCAATTGCCAGTCCGTGGGTAAATATCGTTTTATATCTATCATCTTGAGAGTCGAGCTACGTCGAGACCCTTACAAATCGACGATCATATCCTGATACGTACAAGACCTTGTGTAACAATACTAGGTACATCAATTTTCCATCCTCACAATAAGTGGAAAGGTCGCCCGCCCTTCGCCAACTAGATGTCTTTCAATCAATATATTGCCAAGCAAAAAACAACAAAAGAATGAAAAGTGGTTGGCATTGACGCAACTCTACTGCTTCAAACGGTTCTCCATGTCTTGGATCAACGTTCTGCTTAGCGCTAGAGCCGTCATGGTAGTTGGCAGGAAATAAGGATGTCTATCAAATAGCAAGCTAGATTCTACAAGGACTAGCTACAGCATCCCCTCGCATAGTCCACCCATCTGGATACATGGTGATGCAACGGTACAGAATTCTTATGTCGAATTGTGGTCTCAGATGTAAGTCTCAATATTGGACCCAGTAGGCCGCCTGAGACAAGGATATTAGGTCTACAACTGTGCACAAGCAAAACGCTGCCCTAAAACTACTTTGCATGTAACTAGACAACACGTACCTTACGGATACCTTACGCGAATACAGTATGTCTCACATTACCATGCATATTGTTGGTGGAGGCAGCTCTAGCTTGCTGCTGTTTAGCTTATCACAACGGTTTTGTAGAAGACGTGATTTTGATCAGTTTGTCTATACTCCGTAAAGAAGTTACATAATAAGCCCTAGAGGTTTCTCGTTAATAAAAAACTTCGAGAGGAACGATGTACTATTCGTAGCAACCACCTCTCTGCTGCGAGGAAATGACTGTGTCTCATGTTTCCAATGCAATTAAACCCCCTAACTCTGCCGTGAGCTAACCCATGTTAATCCCTGATTTGATGATGCGGCCAGTCATCTTGAGCAATTGAGTTTAGCGATACACCACAATCATCCCTTTGAACATACGTATGTAGTTCAGTATGTATTGATACACCGCTTTGTTGTTACTGGTACGTATGCTTGCTCTATTGCTTGCCATTCTTTGTTCGGTTTTCTCCCGTTGCATTCATTGACTTCACAATCATGCATGGCCTTGCTTTGGGCTGCCAAGCAAAATATAAAACCATGACCAAATGCGTACGTCGACAACAGCAAACCACCGGTGCCGAAGTACTTGCATGCAGAGAGTACTTTGGTCGTAGAACACGGCCCAGACTCAGTTCAGATCCATACTTTGGGCCGCCCGCAAGCCTAGGTAACTTTGGTAAGTTGATTGTGGACGCTGAGACCAGGATGGCGAACAAACCTATCATGTGCCATGAGTTCCGACAGGATTATGAATCTACTTGCCAGGAAGGCTGTTTCAATATCTGGGAGATATTATAACTCCCGCAATCCGCCATGCACATGCTTGTCTTTTTTTTTTTTTTTTTTTTTTTTTTTTTTTTTTTTGGCAACCACCGAGTATTAGCTGAATACCTATCCGTACTTCCCAATCTTAATATGCTATACAACTCCATCAGGCTGCCTTCTCATCATTGATGCCCAGGCAATAAATAATACTGGCCATCATTTTCTTGGCTCGAAGATTTTACGGTCGCTTGATGATAGAACAGGAAAATAAGACCAACTCGGCAAGACGAAAGGAGCTCGGCTACGTAACAACTCCATCACATGGTTGTACTCGTCTAACATCCCCAAATTTAGGCAAAGCGGAGATGTCGATGTCTTGACGTTAATCTATTTCCTAACTAGTTGGTGTGAGATGAGGCTCTAGAGGCCTCGGTTTTTGTGTTACTCACGAATAGTAGACAGGCATAAGCTGGGTCGCCCCATCGCGGAATAAGATGCGCCAACCCGATTGAAGGGGGGCAAGTTTCGGGGATGAAATAGCGTTTTGATGCTAGAGTCGTAATGACCAAAATAACGATATGAGCTTCAATTAAGCAATGTTAATCAGCATGTCACTCACTATCTTACGACTTTCAGAGAGCCTCTCTCTAGACTCTATCCATCGGTTGGGTTGCCTGCCACTGATACCTGATACACTCTGCTAGTCCACGTCACAGCACTCACTACAATTAGAGCGTAGCATAGACTCATGTTGAAGGCCGTGTGTTCCTGCTGAGCTGACAACTGAGTACATTTTAGAATACCAAGGCCCTCTAAAACCTAGGTACCTAAGTAGACTACTGAAGTTGTAATTGTCCGTGTCTTCTTACAAGAAAGCTTCTTTACAATGGCGCGACAGTCTATCACTATCACTATTGACTAGTGGGACATCACGCGCACTTGAGAGTCATCTGCGAATTTACACTTCGGGGTGTGCGGGGTAAAAGTGATGAGATCTGGTACGAAAATGAACTGATCTTCGAGAGACCGTTACTCACTTGCGGTGGATCAAGATGATGGACAACTCAAATCGACGGGAACTACAAGCAAGTGGCACTATAGTTATTGGGGATGATGCTAGGCAGTTTGTGCAGATACATTCCATCTATATAGGTTAACGAGTTAAGCGATAGCACCGTTCGTTTCAGTTGAGGGAGAGAAAAACCAGGTCGTTGTCATGGAAGTCGTAGCTTGTATAGGGTGCACCTTGGTAAATTGTTGTCTGTGAATTGAAAGCCTTTAGGCTCTTGACACGAAAGGAGGGGATTCTCGATACACTCTTACTACACCTTGCCTCTGTAGATGCCAAGGCAATGAGGAAGGACCCAGCAAAAGACTAATCTGTTTACCTCCATGCAATACCCCGGTACTGACAAGGACACACAGATCTTCCTTTCACAGGTGCTTGTCCCTGTCGAGAGGCTGCGGAATCCTGCCGCCACAGTCAAAGCAAAGAGCTTTTCACAAGAGCCCCTTTCTGGGGTGTGCGGGGATGGCACCATCTACACTTGACCCATGGGCTGTGACATAGTTAGCTCGTCTGGACCATCGCAGAATCGAAAAAAAGAGAATCGGGTTTGTCGATTCAAACTCTACCTGACCACGGACCTGTCGTCGAGTGTGTCGATTATCCAAACATGGGCCTAAGTCTATCAACTTGCTAATACATTCACATATGAAGCCGGAGAGGACAACCGTCCAGCAAACGGTTGCGGACGCAGTATTCGAACACGAAGGGGGAGAGCGGAAGATGCCATGCACCAAAAATCTACAGTACTTTCCAGTCTCCAAACAAGCATTCGAGTAGTCGGTATGACAAGGTTGGTCAAATCAATGTTTCTGGTGACCGACCAACTACACATGCAGCCAATAACATAACAGTCAGCACAACCCCACCCTCAACAGAACAGCATCACACCATTGTCGAATTAACATTCTACATCTATTCAGATAAAACCATGAATCTACACAAATGATAGCCATCACGACTATTGATTTGGTCATACAGAACGAGCGAGTGAGCCCACGATCTTCTACTGTGGCAATATGTCCCCTCAATGCGAAACCTCGTGCCATGTGCTGGAAAACAAGATCCTCAAAAGCCAGGGGCACAGGCAGACTAGCCTAGCCGCAAGCCATCCGTGTGCCAAATTAATCGGTGGGCCGCAGGTCGATGGCGTCTACCGCTGGTGGAGCCCTACCCTTGCGCCTCTCGCCAGGCGTGCCAGGCGTGCCAGGCAACTTGATGATAAGGCTAGCATAAACGTCACGCCAATGCAAGCTGTCTAGCCTGAGCACTGACGCAACGGGAATCGTGCCATAAGGCGGAGCAACCAGAGATCGAGACCATCCATCCCCATCGCACTGGTCTATCAGACTGAATTCCTCGCCCATCCCGGTAGTACGGAACGTGATGGATCCCATTCCTCAATGTGCAAAGGGTTTCTTTACATACACCACACCCAAGGCTACTAGAATTTTAATTGTAGAAAGAGATTGAAAATCGCCGACTTGATACATATCACAATTATGGCGTCTTATGCTTGCTCGGTCAAAAGCTCAGCAACTCGGCCCACACTTCTTCTAGGGAACATACAAAGATACTTACCGTGCCGAGACAACCCATACTGGCCATGGTCATCACGGCAAGCGAACTTTGCACGACAGGAGTGGATACGAAGATGATTCTGAAGACAATCTGATATGTGACGGTATCAGCATTCACGGTTGTGCAAGGCGAAATCGTTTGGAAATTGTTAGGCTGTGTCGGGACAGCTGAACCATCTATACTCTATATACAGAGTACACGTAGTGTGACCGTTGCACGGCCAGGGGTTTGGGCATGCCACAGCGATAACCTGTTGAGATATTGATCCGATCCACGTCCTTGGAACCTCTCGGATGGCATGCGTTGGTCTCTGCCACATTATATTGTCAACACAATGGTGTAAGTAGTTGTTCTTACAGAATGGGTCATTTGTCAATAACAAGTATTCTTGCAGCAGAAAGTATTAACGTAGAGCTTAAGAATATAACACTAGTTACTAGAAGTCGCTTCCCTCGGGGCAATCTCCGTCCACGAACGGGGGATAAGCTGTCACAAGTTATGCTCGTTTCCAGGGACTCAGTTTTTTTCTGACGATCATACATAATATTACGTCGAATTCTAAACCGCTCCAGGATCTGTATCTTAAATCCTGGCTATCATTGCAAGTGCCAGCGTCTCTTCCAACACCAAAGCGCCGCAAACGGTACAGATCTGCAAAAAGAATCCCTGCGTCGATCGTTCCTGGTGGCGTTCCATCATCAAGCTTCTCTTAGGCTAGGTAACCTAACTGCCTTTGGTCGTTTTGTGAAGACGTTAGACTAGCTTTCATGATACTAAGAACTTGATAGACTTCTCGCTATGCACCAAGTTTACAGGCAAACAGAGTAGTCCAAATAGTGCACCCAAATGTTTTGCAAGACATCCAGTGTGATAAGGAGACCCAAGCTGAACACCCATGGATACTCTACGTACACCCCGCCTCCAGGGGCGGCCGCTCATGATTGGTCATCCTGGTTGGACTCCATGCAAAGACATTGGATATTTGCGTACTTGCTTTTTTCAAGGCCATGTCAACGGAGTATGACCGGTGAGGACAGAAAAGATTGACCGTGGACTAGAGCCGCGCCTTGCGACAACGTATACGAGAATCAGGTAATGTAATGGTGTGCGCGCTCAGCGACATTTTCCTACTCAACAATTCGACATTGCGGCTCAATCACCAATACTTATGATGAATGGCTCTGGTTTCTCTTGACGTATCAGCAACAGACTGGTTTAACTTGCACCGCCCACTACAATAAGAAATCAGATCTGAGACGATCGACTACTTAGTTTCGAGAGCATCTACATCAAGCTCCAATGGGTGCTGAGTTGGTAAGTATCTGTGATATAAAGGCACAAGTGCATGCTGTTGTGCGACATGCAGCAGAGAAACGAATGTCAAGCTACCTTTTGGCCACATCTCAACTCACCACAGCCTGAAAGTTCACAACCTCAACCCACATGGTTGGGCAATTAGCCATGAATCAACACCGGGAGAGATATACAATACATGGAGAATGAAAAGACGACATCGCCCGTAGGGCAGACTTGGCGATTTGAAACCCAACTTCAATAATGTCCCGACTCTATGTCAGACTTGACATGTGCTGGAGCACATAGCGTGGACTCTTCAGCCGTTCTCGGGCATAGTTGCTCAGAGAATATTCACTACTTCCGACCCCAGCCTCGTTATGGTGCAACCAGCGAGGTGGAAGTTTATCTAGCACATGTGTTTGGACCCCATATCTGAGACGACAGCGGAATTAATCTCACTGGAATCGTGGGACGAAATCACTGTTTCCCAGGCCGCTGGTAGAAGGCCGCGAGAGACACTAGACTACGCTGTGCCCTGTGGAACGAAAATCAGCTTTAGTTTTCGGCCCACAACGAAAAGAAAGAAAAAGAAAAGGGTTTGATCACTTTATGGAACCATGGGGCAACTCAACTCGCTTGGCCCTGCAGGCGAAATGTAGATCTTGATGTGTCGGCACCTATAGGGCATGATCATCAATAAGCATATGCCCCCTGGGATATTAATATTGCTCATGGATATATCCTTGTTATGATCCGCACTAGGTTGATCATTTGGGGGTTGAGCAATTTGAATGAAAGATTTGTTGACAATTTGAAGGACAACCCGTGTTCAACCCCAATTCTATTATTGGCATGCTAGTTCACTCAAATGGCGGGACAATACTTTGGTAAGCAATATTTAATTCTGTAACCGAAGTTATATTCCGGCTGCCTCCTTAGGCACCATTGACTGACATGGCCGGTTACACTTTATACTGCTTCTAAGCGTAATCGCTCCTTGTTTTGTTTGCAATATGTTCGCGGTACATTATAAGCCATGGTGAGGATATCTACACGCTGCCCGTGTTAAGAACCTTGTACTACAGAGTCACTCTTCCACCATTGTACGATACAACAGTCCACTGTAACTCGACGATTCTGACAGGCCACGATTCACAGTTTTATCGGTCTCGTCTCGGCGTCTCAGCCCGAATGGATTGGTGTCGTTCTTATTTGACCGTCTGGCTCATGTAGATAGTTGTTTTGGGAGAACCCTGCAATCTCGGTGGCAGTGGCCTCTCTCTCACCATAATGGGTCTGATCGCTATCATCTGAGGCTCGCTTTCTCTGTGGCTCCCTCTCATGGGCAACAATTTCCATATCTTATTAACTACGTAGGCATCTGGTCTGATAATATTACACTTGATAGAGATTGGTGTGCATCTGATCTCAGCTAGTCACTTCGTTGCTGAGTTTCCTGGTTAAAACATTGAGAATTTCCCTGTTTCCAGCTTCCAATCAAGTACAACTCACTCCCGCTGATTTCTAAGAAATATGGAATTAGAAAACTTTACCTTGACTTTCTCTCATGTGCTTCTGTTACGTCCTCATGTCCTTGACTTACTTTTCGATCTTCTCTCCCTGTTCATTCATTGGCAGACATTTAATCCATACAAAGGGTTTGGAAACCGAGCCGCACGCCTACTGGAGACTGTCCACTCCAAAATTATCCGATTTATCCTAGCTCTTATGCCTATTTGGAGTTATAATCGATTTTCTCAACTCGGAACATGTTCCATGTGCATTTTTACTCCGATGTAGGGTAGCTTCTCAAGCACCATATCAGCCAGGCTTACCTCGTATCGTCTACGTCAGTCGGAAGAAAATGTAGATGCATTGAGAGTTGCTTACTTACAACATGATTTTGGTTTCGAATTAGATTGTTCGTCTACACAACGTAGCCGAAGAAGCGGACGTGCCGAGTGTCAACCTGTCTCGGAGTCTCTCACGGCCAAGTTGCAACACAAGCCTCAGGCGAAAACTAACCTCTCATTTCACATGGAAACAGACACCTGGCGTAGAATTATGCGTTCAAGGTAACTGAATGTACATCTCTTTGCCGCCACCATTAAGTTCCTGGCTGAGAGCCTGACTTTGGCTTACCGTTCTGTTCTGATATAGGCTCATGCTGCGCCTCTATGATACCGGATATTACGATTACTGAGACGGAATTTGAATAGACCAAATTAGATGGAACCGAGAAGAAATGGTTGTTGAGTTTCCTGAGGATCGATGCACTGCTCATGAGACGGAGTCACCGAGAGGTCATAAACGAGCACATGACCAAACAAATAAACGTATACTGACCAACTTCCGCCGATGGGCCAATCAGATCAGTAGAATATGGCATGAGAGTAAAAGGGTTCAGAATAGGCTCAGCAAAAAGCTTCTCTCCAGTCTTGATATTGTCTCATGTCTCAAGATAGGACTGACTAGGTATGACTAGAAATTACCGGAAGGTAAATGAACTCTATTAAAGAGTTCCCACTCCTTGATGTCCCCTTCCTCAAGTTGACCCATACTTGTAATTTATGACGAATATTACAAATTATTAATAGAATCGTTACGGACCATTGGATCGTGTTGTTTGGTCAGCCTCCCTGTCCTATTACACGATGACGTCCATTGCCTTCCTTATCAGACTTTATCTGAGATCAGTTACGACGGTCAAAAGGACCGGTTGCAATGTGCAGTGATGAGATAGTTATGTTCAATGGGTGGACTCCAATTTGTGGATACTAAATACAATGATAAAACAACATATGATATCATTAAAATCATGGCCGGGAAAGAAACCCTTCGTTATACAATGCACAAAATTATGAAACGCTTGACTTGACTCCTCATATCCTTTTTGTTATCTTTGCCAGTTCTGGTTCCGCTCATAGCTTCGAAGCAGGGCTAGGAGGTCCAGCTTGAGTAATCTCGTTGTATAGAAGCCTGATTTCAACAGTTAGCGATATGATCTCACGAAATACCATGGGTATGGTTTGCACTTACGATGTAAGGAAGTCAGCATAGTCCTCGCCAGTAACCTGACCGGAGAAGTATTGAGCAGCGAGGTGGTACTTGTTTCCCTTGGGGGCAGAGGCAGCAAGCTGATCGGCAGTCTCTTTGAGGAGCTTCAAAGCATAGGACTTGTCAACACGCTTGCCGTCAGCGGTGCTGACGCCATGCTTAACCCACTGCCACAGCTGACTGCGAGAGACTTCGGCTGTGGCAGCATCCTCCATAAGGTAGTTGATGGGAACACATCCCACTCCTCGGATCCAGGCCTCCATGTAGCCGAGACCAATGTTGAGGTTCTTCTTGATACCCTCTTCTGTGATGGTGCCAGGGACGTTCATGTTGAGCAAGTCGTTCTGGCCGATGGTGACATCGTCTCTGCGCACGAAAAGCTGGTTAGGAGTAGGCATGTGCTTGTCGAAGATCTCGGTAGCGATACTGGCCAGAGCGGGGTGGGCAACCCAGGTGCCGTCATGACCCGCTCGGACTTCGCGAAGCTTGTCGGCGCGGACGCCCTCCATGGCCTTGTCATTTGCTGCGTCGTCGTTCTTGATAGGAATCTGAGCAGCCATGCCGCCCATAGCGTGAACACCTCGCTTGTGGCAGGTTTGGATAAGGAGCTTCACGTATGACTCCATGAAGGGCACAGTCATGGTGACAGCGGAACGATCAGGAAGGACGAAGTTAGGGTTATTGCGGAACTTCTTGATAACGCTGAAGATGTAGTCCCATCGACCACAGTTAAGGCCGGAGCTGTGGTCACGGAGCTCGTAGATAATCTCATCCATCTCAAAAGCAGCAAGGATGGTTTCAATAAGGACAGTGCCGCGGATTGTACCTCGGGGCATGCCGATATAGTCCTGGGCAAGGTTGAAGGCATCGTTCCAGAGACGTGCCTCAAGGTGGCTCTCCATCTTAGGGAGGTAGAAATAAGGACCGAAGCCCTGGCGTTGTGTCTCGAAAGCATTGTGGAAGAAATATAGACCGAAGTCGAAGAGAGAACCAGAAATAGGCTCGCCATCAACTGTAACATGCTTCTCTTCAAGGTGCCAGCCACGAGGACGGACAATCAGAGTGGGCAGCTTACGATCCGTACGAAGCTTGTACTCTTTGGGTCCTTGACTGAAGTCGACTTGGCGACGGTTGGCGTCGTAGAGGTTGACTTGTCCATTGATCATATTGTCCCAAGTAGGGGCGCTTGAATCTGATGGTAAAGTTAGTGAACTGATAACCAATCTATATGACATTTTTCTCTTGAATATTGAATCCATGAGAAAACACCAGTCGCGTCTTGGATTGAAAACTAACCCTCAAAATCAGCCATGTAAGTGTAGACGTTGGCATTCAATGCGTTGACGACCATCTTCCGGTCAGTGGGGCCGGTGATCTCAACACGGCGGTCCACCAAGCCGGGGGCCGGAGCGGCACCCTTCCATGTGGGGTTCTCGCGAATGTGCTTGGTCTCAGGAAGGAAATCGGGTAGAACGCCTCGATCAAGCTCAGCCTGGCGAGCCTTGCGACGCTCAAGTAGGTTCTTGCGTCGCTCATTGAAGGAGCGGTGCAGAAGAGCGAGGAAACCCAAAGCCTCGGGGGTAAGAATCTTGCGGTGGATCTCGTCGACCTTGCCAGAAACGGAAACGCCCTGGAGGACGGCATCGAGAGAAGCCATTGTGATTATGTTTGGTAGGCGGTTGCTGGTGAGATGGATTGATGTATAGTAGGTTTCCGGGGAGTGATGAGGGGTGGAGGTTGATGTATTTTATGTACTGTCGAAGACTTTTTCACGTGTCGTGAGATGAGTGACGATGGTTCTGACAATGAGATGGCTAATGCAGGCACGTGTAAGAAGTGTGGTAGTTGCCGTGGAGTTGCAGCTAATGTTGCTGGATTTTGGACTCACTGTAGAAATGAGCAGCGAGAGATGAGAAATCAAGTACAAAGTATAGAACGAACTTGGGAATCGCAACACGGATGTTATATAGGTAGTCTCGAGGCGTTTAAACTGAAGCAACTGTGCTCCGCATATCGAATTCCTAAACACGGAACGTGCCTCGGACTACAGCCGAGAGGTGTCTCCACGTCACTAGCACCACCGGACCTGGGGAAGATAAAGTCATCCCCATGAAATCATTCTACATAACGCCGAGATCATTTCACCTCGTACTGTATATTGAAATCAAAGACATCAAGTGCCTGTCCGTTTAAATTATTCATTAAATGAAACCGTGCATCGTAATCCCTTCGTCGCATAGTCACGAAATAGTTGCTAATAGCAAGTGATTGACCTCTGCAGCGCTTCTTACAACAACGACCTGCCATTCTAGCAGACGGACATACAATTCCCATACCGAGTGAGGTCTCAACTCGGTGACTAAACCGAACGGCCATCGTCCGCCCCGCTCGGTAGCCATCGGCCTGGCTCGGGTGGAAGGAGTGAAGCTCATGGGCTCGATGCAGTCACCTAAGTACTAGGTAGAGAAGATCTGACACTAAAAGAGATTCAAGGTGAACGAACAGCATGTGGGGAAGGAGAGAAGGTGGCCAACTACCGTGATGACCCCGATGGGGGGGTACTTTGATAGCTGGAAAAGGTACTTATAGATAGACAAGTTCCCGCCAAATTTGGCGTTAGCTGTGGGTGACTCAATGTATTCCTTTAGCTGAGCTCAAGTACCCACGATTGGGGTAGTTTCCCTCTAAACAATGACTGCATCCCCTGGCAATTCATGGCTTAGGCTCTTGACTCGGTTTTCGACCGAGTACATAGTCGCAATTCGCTTTCTATCATTCTGGAAACCTCACAAGCATGAACGCTACGCTCTTTGGACCTCGGTTGCATTCCGAAATAGCTTGACAGAAACTCTCGGCCTTGTCCCCCGAACCGCTGCGACTATCGAGCCGAGGATAAAACGCTGCCTCCTTCTGCATATTACGCATTCTGGCCAAGTAGAATTTACCATCAATAAGTTATACGCTAGACGCAAAATCCTGGTAGAAGACCATCAAGCTACCTGTGCTTTCTCACCTACCTACTCTCGACCGTGGACCCGGATATACCGATCGAGTAACCGAAGCAGATTGTACCTGCCTACAGAACACTGAGCACCGCTATAAGCCAACTTCGGAGCCATCATCCGAACACCCCAGCTTTTTTACTACCATTTCGGACTGACATCCGACCGCCGAGGAATAAGGCACATGTAAAGAAAGGTATCAATTCTCGCAAGCAATGATTACTCGATGATATTAGGTAACGATGAAATATTTCCCCATGCGATTGTGTATTGATTACTCGAATGGACACCGTAGGGAACCAATTGCCATGTCTCTTCATGGAAGCATATTGCCAAACATCACATTACGTGATGTCAAGTCATAAGGGCAATGTTGTAATCCGTAGAAGATTATTTCAGGATAGGAGATAACAAAGCGTATAAATAGATAATAACATAGGGACCAGCATGACTTTCAAGCGATCGTCCATAATGCGCCTGCCCGGTGATAGATCTCATGCTATGAGTTTCAAGATGACTTCGAATCTTATGAATGAACAGCACAACAGCGTGAGGGATAGATGCATTGGCTAATTTGGATAGAGAGCTTTTCAAATCTGAATAGTTGTTAATCTATCAGTTTACTCACACCCGCATGGTTGCGGGTATACCGACAGACATTCAACATTCCTGAATTACACTAACACTGAGATTGTACGACAAGAGCAAAAAATCAAAATGAAAGCTTGTTCATCTTGTATGATTGTCAAGTAAGAATAACTACTCGATTGTAAAACGGGTGTGAGCGAGTCAATGGGGAAGAAGCCATCAACAAAGACAACAGCTAGCCCCCAATCGTCCAAATCCTTCGCAGACACCAGTATTCGCCAGTCCATGTGGATATTAGGGATGACTCTCTAAGCCGTTCCCTCAACGCAGGATAGAATAAGAAAGCAGTAATTCACACATCCAACTCCTAACAACAAACAAATTGTACATGGCTCTGTAATGGATATGACGATCCAACCAACATAACGATAGCCAGACATCAATGTTCGACTCCCGAACTAACTTGTTCTTCCCTAGCACAGCTTGAGAAAAAGAAACAGGAAAGAAATTGCAGAGCTTCTGCGTCAAGAATTGAGCGTCTTGGTCATCATCTTCTGCTTGTTCTTGTCAGAAATGACCAAAGCCCGCGTCTCGAACATCATTCTCATGGTGTCAACTACCCGATAGAAGCTGCTAGCAGCCCCTCGCTCCTGTGTGAATCGGATAATGCTGAGCGGCTGCTTCTTGCCATGTTCAATCACCGTGATAATTTCAGCTGCGAAGGATACTTCTTTCAGGTTCAAAACTAAAAGACCAGGTTAGTACGTAGTGATATGTGCTAAAAAGAATGACGTACAGTTCTTATCTGCGACCCGTGCAAAGATGATGTTCCTTTGCTTGTCTACTTGGATGTCCCGAATGCCATACTTACGCCATTCCCGTAGAAGGATAGTAACCTCTTGTCGTGCGCGTCGTCTCGAAATAGTCATGCAGATGTGGTCTATCGCTGGCTTGACTCTGAACAAACGCGCGAGCCAGTTCTGCTTGACCTCGATGTTTCGTACTGGCCCGGAGTTTGACTCATGCCACCTGGATTGTGGTACCTTTGTTGAAGTGTTTGTCTTACTAACGACACTCAACTCGACAGAAGGACGCTCCTCCTTTTCATCAGGCTCTTCTGTTGAAGTTAGATTTAGTTGCATTTTGGCCTTTAATACGGAAAGTCACTCACTTGCGATTGACATAATGGAGTCCCTTTGTTTGTTGCTCTTCCAGAAATTAAAGTTGAATGCCTTCTTCTTAGTGGGAGCATCTGTTGCAGTAGAGTCGCTTCGCTTGCCGTCGCTAG
This sequence comes from Fusarium sambucinum, assembly GCF_050947815.1. Lineage (NCBI taxonomy): Eukaryota > Fungi > Ascomycota > Sordariomycetes > Hypocreales > Nectriaceae > Fusarium > Fusarium sambucinum. The sequence goes on along the minus strand of NC_139293.1, from coordinate 6,930,179 downwards.
AGGTTAAGTATGAGTTGCAATCTTGCCAGTCGACAGATTCTCGACCGTGGTTAGATTCGACCTTGGAAGCACGTTTGAACCAGGACGTCTTCTTTTTCTTCACTGCCGTAGAATTACCATGTGAAGAATGATCCAGCAATGTTGTGTTTGCAGACGTGCCCCCATCCCGGCTGCGTTGAGACGCCGAATCCGGCCCGGGACGTTGAGTTAGGGGAGCGGCATTCCCTTGTTGAGGTTCAGTCACCTTCTTTCGCACGTTGAGAGGTTTAGGCATCTTGACAGGACTCTCGTCTCCTGGTGAATGTACCACCCGAATGCTGTTCTCGACTTGGCTAAGGTATTCAATGCCAAGAATTCTATCCACCCCTCTCTTTGTTGGCGTGTGAGGAGGGGCTGACACGATACGGGCCTTGTCGTTAGATGTGACTCCTGTTTCGTTGATAGATGGAAGAGCTAGATTCATCTTCGATTTCTGATGATAAGCCGGGGCTGAGACGACTCGGCGCTCTGCGTGTCTCATGAAAACGACTGGCTGAGCAACTTTGACTTGTTCGGCGCGCAGCTCCTCCAAGTGTGAGTCGCCAGTTGTTGGTCGTGAACCGATAGGCGTCGGTGCTAGCGGATGTTCATCGTGGCCTTGTGGAGAGGTGGGAAGAGGTGGAAGAGGCCGATTGCTGAAAGATTTGGCTGATAAGTCAAGAATGTCTGGAGCCGATTCTTCCGGAGCGTCGATAGTAAAAGATATGGGCGTTGACTCGTACTGGGTTCTATCCGGTTCGGTAAGTGAGCCAGCAATAGAATCTTCCTCTATCAAGGAGCTTTTAAAAGCTTCATCGCAATCCTTAGCAATGTTGCTGCTGAAATGCCGCAGTTCTTCCTTGAAGATCTCCGATGCATATCGTGATCCCAATGCTATTCTCATTGCTTGACTGGAAGCGCGTTTTGTGTTGACTTGAGGCTCATGCCTGTCTTTGCATTTTGGAAGGACAGTGCTCGGGAGTTCTGGAATATCTGGGGTAAATGATCGAGCCATCTCGAGCTGGTAGGTAGATCCTTGTTCTGTGACATAAGGTGGCACAGAGCCACTCCTATTGCCGTTGGTTGAAGTGGACCTCTTCCGAACGTGCGTGAAGTCGACTCCTCGTTTGTGGCGCGTGCTGCGTGCATGTGGTGTACCTTGTCGGCTACTATGCATGGACGATAGTGAACCTCTCGAGGATAGGAGGCGCCCTGTGGTAGAGGTACGAGTTGATGTTCCACGTCCACGGCGCGCACTTGATCCGCTTCGAAGCCGTTTTGGTTGTCCGGTGTAAGAGCCATTGTCTGTATAGGCGTGACGATCAATATCCAATCTTGAGTGACTGGTCTTGGAATTGCGAGATCGCAACATACCGTCTTCTTGGAGAGGCTCGCGGCTTGCGGCTCTGTCTGGCTCAGTAGCATTCGAGATCACAGTGAACCGTGAAATAGAACGTCCATGGCCATTACTACTCGGCTGCGTAAATTCACAAGTTGACACACGTTTCTTCCATGTGCCTGGTTTCATGTGGTGATAGTCACTCGTTGAGTGAGCAATTTCGGGCTTGAAGTCTTCTAATTGTTGCTCGCGGTAGCGATACAACAGCCAATAGAAAGCCTTTTGATCGTTGGGCCTGGTCGAATTTAGCGCTAGAGTGGGCAGAAAGAAGGCATGGTGGACTTACTCATCGCATGTGAGCTTCAGCTTCAAATCGTTCTCGCTGAACATATGCCACATAGACCGCAGCTGGCGAACCAGCTGAGAATCCACGTCTTTAGCGAGCACAGGGGTGTATTGAAACCCCTTGCGTATATCAGGAGGTTGACTATTGAGATCGTCGAGATTGTCGAGATAAGCGTACTTTTTGACCAGAGGATGGCGCCATATCTCTTTGAGGGTAATGCGCCGGTCAGGGTTAACCTGCAGCATTCGCCTGATCAAATCCTCGGCCTCTGGGCTAAGGAAACTTGGTATTTCGTATTGACCTTTCTTCGTCCTAGCCATCATAACGCGTAGGTCCGGATCATCAAATGGAAGAGTGGCAGTGAGCATGGCAAAAAGGATGACACCCATACTCCAAATGTCGGCTTTGTCGCCCCGATATTGCCGATTCTTGAGAAGTTCAGGTGCTGCGTAATGAGGACTACCACAAGCTGTAGCAAGCTGGTGAGTGTCGGTTTGGTGGAGAGCAGCCATGCCGAAATCCGCAATTTTGATTTTGAGGTCTGCACTGATCAATATGTTCTCAGGCTTTAGGTCCCGATGGCAGATGTTGAATGAATGGCAGTAGGAGATGGCGCTGATGATTTGTCGAAAAAAGTAGACGGAGACTTCCTCACTAAGGCGACCCTTCAAATTGATAAAGGTGAACAGATCGCCTTGATCAATATATTCGAGTATCAAGTAACTAGATTGTCAGTACCAGCAGGGAAGAAAAAGGATCGGCAGTGCCTACACTTCTGAGCGATTCTCCCAAATATCATATATCTTCATGATGTTCGGGTGCTCAATGAGCTTGAGAATAGCCACCTCTCGTTCGATGGCCATAGGGACACGTATCTCGCCGTCAATCTGATCCGGGAGATTATTATCCCATTTGCTGAGAGCGGCTAAACTGCTATCCTTTACAAGATATGCCATTCGTCTGTTGACAATCTTGACGGCGGCTAGCTGGTTAGTTAGATTGTGGCGACATAGTCGTACACGTGCAGATGAGCCTTTGCCGAGCGTCTTGCCTAACTGCCAGGGGCCGATGTGCGTCTTATAGTTCTTCTTGCTGTGACTGCTGCCCGAAGAATCATAAGATGCAGCCGAGTGTCGACGATCGTCATCCATCTCAGTAGGTGGTTTCAGGGTAGGTTGTCCCTGTGATTTTGGGCCAGTCGACTGTGGTTGCACAGGAGGAGGTCGGCCAGAAAAGTATGCAGCGGGATGCCCATAGCTCGCGCGTGGGGGGTTGTTGACAGTTGATGTGGGAGGGCAGTCGTAGCGTGGTTTGTACCGATGGGTTTCCTGAGTGGGATATTTCGAGTTGATTCGGTTCGAAGCTTCAGATAACGGTGAGCGGACATTCGAAATCATAATATCCGCCATTGTGATCGCTGCGGCTGTGGTAAATCAGCACATAGTATTCGCAGCCCGCAGTCGTAAGCCTTTTCCAAATGATGAGGATGTCAAAACGATGTTTGCGCGTAGAGGTATCGATTATTATGATAACTGCTATTAAAGTCACAAACACGGGTGAGATAGGTGAACAGATAGGTAGGTAGGTAAAGTATTGGTGTCTAGCAAACAAACCACACAATGTCTGCGACAGTCAGAAAGATGGCAGAGCAGCGAAAGAAGGAATGATGAGAAACGAAGGCGCTGAGTGAAAGAAAGTGGAACAAGAATTCGGAATCCAGGCCACCGCACCGCAGATGAAGAAGAAACAAAACAAGAGGCAAAGTCAGCTTGGGGCGATGGGAGAGAAGTTGCCCAACGTGGAATGCAATGTTGGCAGCGAGGAGAGATGCTTAGCAAGGCTGGTAGTGCCGGTGATGCTAAGGGAGAAAGGCTGGAATACAATACTTGTATTTGGTTGGCATTCGGCTGGCATCTGCCACCTGCATACACCTGCCACTATCAAACAGCACACGCTCAGGTATGATATGGTGGGCCATCTTGGTAAAATAAAGCTGGCCAAAGCTGAAATGGAGGGGTTTCTCTTCCACCAAGGCATCTTGATGCATTCCAGTTCTTTATGCTGTTCGAGACTATGGTCCAATAATAAGACTGTGCGAATGCTGCCGCGAAGCAGGGAGAAGGCAAAAAGCTTAACGAATAGCTCTTCAAAACGCTATATGAATAGCTATTCTATTATGACGCGAGCGCTTTGGAAACTGATGCGCGACACCCGACGATGCAAAGATGTTGATAACTATACCACATCATGAAGGAGGTTTTTCGATGTCGGGAAACGTGCGCTAACACCAATACCCCTCGAGAAAGAAACCAAGCAGGGGTCAAAGGAGGCCGGAATTCCTTCTTAGCAAACCCCTTTTTTACTCCAGACTTCTGGAAGCCGTCCCAACTCACAAGAGTAGAGTCACCCATGGGTAGATAGGTTGAGAAGCACGCTCAACGGATATTTGCGCCTAGATCCTCGTCGATTGTTTCCTTATCTAGTCAAGAGAACAGAAAAAAGGCCTCCATCTTTCTCCAGCAATCATCAGATATGCGGCCATGGAGAGCAATTCGAGATGGAGTGATGAAGTCACCTGGCAGGAACTGGAATTCTAAGGGGTGATGTTGTCTGACTCCCTTTCAAAGGGGGTGCTCGGCGTCCAGAATGACTAAGCTAGATGGGGCTGGTGTAACAAAGATGGAGGTATGTATTTCATTGTTAAGACTTTCGATCATTTCATGAAGAAACGAGATGCTCTAAAACAGTGAACTTTCGGTAATAAAACAATATCATAGGGCCACAAGGCCATGCTTTCAGACAAGATTTTAATACAACTCTATATCAGAATAAAAGCTCTGCAGAACTCACGACAATGGCGGACACTTTCTTCTTCCTTACCCGACAAACCCACCAATGTATAACTTAATGAATTGGAACTACTTTGACGCTAGTATACAGTTGATCGAGTAAAGACTATTTGAAGAATTAATGTTATGTATTAACATAAGTAATGATAACAACCCTCGGCATAATCTACTTATGTACTGTATGATAAAGGTTGATACTGTACAAAGACGCTTCTTCCCTTGCCGTAGCGGAGTATACAACTGCTTTGGGTAGGTAGACGGGTATGGTTCTAAATGGCAGCATGTGTCTGTTGACTGCCTGGGTACCTTATTTGCCTACTAAGTCTACTAAGGTAAGTAGGGTACTACATCTTATATATGGATGGGAGCATGTGGGAAGACAAAGAGTTGCTACATGTTTGATGCCGCAGTATTGAGGCCCCATTCTACAGGTACTATCTAGGTTAGTACCTACCTAGGTAGGTACCTATGGGGGAGTGCTAGTACCTACCTACCTACCCCACCACTTTAGATCTAAACCAGTGCCACAATTGCCAGGCGCGCATGGACGCGGTTTGAGCGCGTTCAATTTCCATCAAACAATCATTTATGTATCCTTGCTACGGCGTCCTTAGATAGCCTTTCAGGTGCGTCGGTGTCTTGTTTGACTTGAAGCGACATAAAATTACACACAATCCCCTGAATCTGCCCTATTTGCAAGGTGCTATTTACCTGTTACTGCCATGGCACCAGAATCGTCTCGTCGTCGCAGGCGATCAGATACCGAGAATTCCGACAACGACAACGAATACCGACACGAAACCGGCTCCCCTAAGCGACAAAGACTGAACGATGATGCGAATCGCGGTTCAGCCGACACAGAGCCCCGACAGGCAAATGGCATATCGAGTGAACACAACATGAACAATGCCTTCCAGCCAGGCGCTATCGTTAGAGTCACCGTGGAAAACTTCGTCACCTACGAAAAGGCAGAATTCCTTCCGGGACCACATCTGAACATGGTTGTCGGCCCAAATGGTACTGGAAAAAGCTCTTTGGTTTGCGCCATCTGCCTCGGATTGGGTTACAGCCCGAAGCACCTCGGACGTGCTGGCTCTGTCAAAGAATTTGTCAAGCACGGCAAAGACATTGCCACAATAGAAATCGAACTACAGAAGCGAGCAAAAGACTCCCAAAACTGGGTTGTCAAGGTACAGATTCGACGAGAGCAGAACACTCAAAAGTGGTGGTTGAATGGCAAAGAGACCAGCCACAAGCGGATTCATGCGCTGATGCAGAAGCTCAAGATACAAGTGGACAATTTGTGCCAGTTCCTTCCTCAAGACAGAGTTGTTGAGTTCGCTGCATGCACACCTGTGGATCTCCTGCGCGAGACCCTGCGCGCAGCCGCCCCCGAAGAAATGCTGTCCTGGCAAAGGCAACTCCAAGAACTTGACAAAGACAAGAAAGAGCTGGAACAATCCACTCACGGCGACGTAGAGACTTTGAGGAATTTGGAAAACCGACAGCAAGGCCTCCAAACAGACGTAGACAGATTGCGAGAGCGCGAGGAGATTGTGGAACAGATTAAAAACCTCAAGTCAGCTCTGGTCTTTGCCAAATACACAGAAGCCCGCACGAAGTTTAAAGACGCCAAAGAAAGGAAAAAGTTAGCGGAAAGGTCTTTAAGACGTCTTGAACACGATGCTGGTCCATCGCTGGAAGCAGTAAATACGAAACAACTCTATGCTCAACGCATTGATGAAGCAATCTCAGGAAGGAAGGCTGCTTTGAAAAATGCAGAGGATGCTACCAAGAGACTAGTGCGTGATGCGAACACCGCCTCTGAGAATCTCAAAGAGTTTGAAAACAGCATCGAAGCGGAGCGCAAGGGATTTGATGCTAAAAGAAAGGAGCTGTCCCAGTCAAAGTCGAGGATTACGTCCCTACAAGCTGATCTGAGGAACCGTCCTGAGAAGTTTAATCCTTCGGATTTCAACCAAAGAATCGTGAGGGCTCCTACTCCATGGCAGATGTGACATACTAACGCTTGTGTAGCGAGGAGAAGAACACAGACAGAGGGAATTAGAGGCAGAGCAACGTGAACTGTCCGGACAACGTGAGGACATCAAAAACAAAGGCAGATCGTTCAACAACGAGATTCGACAAGTCGAAGAGAACATCAAGTCGTTAGAAACTCAGCAAGGCCAACAGCTTAACTTCATGCGAAAACATTTTCCAGATCTGGCAACGGCCTGGGATTGGATACAGGAAAACAAGCAGGTGTTCGAAAAGGAGGTTTTCGGCCCGCCTATGATCAGTTGCTCCATCAAGGACGAACGATATTCAGATCAAGTACAGTCTCTCTTGCAAGCAGATGATTTCACATGCTTCACGGCACAAACCAAGAACGATTACAAAAAACTGTCGGATGAGTTATATCGCGTCAAAAGCCTGTCTGTCGTTATTCGCTCATGTGCACAACCACTCAGCGCTTTCCAGCGGCCAGTCAGCATGGAGGAGGCAACCGATTTGGGACTTGATGGGTTCGCTGTCGACTTTGTCGAGGGTCCAGAGCCTGTTTTAGCGATGCTGTGTGCTGAGAAGAGGCTCCATCAGTCAGGTGTTTCCCTACGGGATCATAACGATGCTCAATATGACCGCCTAGTTAAAGGCGGTAAAGTCAGTTCCTGGGCAGCTGGAAACCAATCTTTTATTGTCAGAAGACGTAAGGAGTACGGACCTCAGGCGATGACGGCTGTTACCAAGAGTATCCCTCCGGGAAGATTCTGGACCTCACAGCCTGTCGACGGACAAGAAAAGCAAGAAATGAACAAGCGGCTACTAGAATTGAACGGTGAGAGAGATATCTTTAAGGAGCAGTACCGCGAGTTGCAAGCCAGGATCCAGGCCATTGAGGACCAAAAGAATAACATTCACGACGCCATTGTGAGTCGCATATTTTTCTTTTCTGTTTATCAGTGGGAGTGCGAAATGCTGACCAAATTTAGACACAACTGAAGGCCGAAAAGAACACTTTGCAAAAGGAATATCAAAAGTGGCAATCCCTGCCCGAGAAGATTGGTAAGTAACACGATGGAAACCACCGACCTCTAGGTGTGCTGATATGGGTTTAGAATCCGAGGAACGTTCCAGAGCGGCTCACGAACAATCCTTGCGGGATGCACGCAAACGAATGGTCGAGATTCGATACGAGTGGGACGAAGCCGTTCTTCGCAGAGCTCAATTAGTCCTCCGCCATAAGGAGGCAATCGATAATATTCGAAAAGCGCACCAGGCTCTTCTTGAAGCCGAAATTCGTGGGATTGAAGCCCATTCCGACGTTGTTGGTCTCAAGGCTCGAAACTCTCATATCATGGAACGCCTCGATACTGAGAAAGAGACGTTGAAACAAGCCACTGAAGATGCCAGTCGAGCCCGAGACGAAGGCAACCGTCTTTCTGAGACAGTGCAACGAATGATTGACAGCGAACCCGAAAAGCGTGATCTGTTCTCGGAGCTCTGCGAAGGAAGGACTCCTGAGGCTATCCAAGATGATATTGGAGCCGAGGAGGCTAAGCTAGAGTGCATGCACATGCCGAATCCCAACGTGTTACGCGAATTTGAGAAACGTGCTGAAGAAATTGCTCGGTTGACACGTCAAATGGCTGGGTCAACCGAGAAACTCAATGGCATTACCCAAGAAATCGAAGAACTGAGATCAAAATGGGAGCCTCGACTTGACGAACTGGTAGCCCAGGTTAACGACGCCTTTGCATACAACTTTGAGCAAATCAGTTGTGCTGGCGAGGTTCGTGTCCACAAACCAGATGACTTTGACGCCTGGGCTTTAGACATCATGGTTCGTTTCCGGTATGTATTTCTTCTATTCCTGCCCATTATCACTCGTGATCGCTTTAGCTAACAATCCCAGTGAAAACGAGACGCTACAGCAATTGACTGCACATCGCCAGTCTGGTGGCGAGCGAGCTGTTTCTACCATCTTCTTCCTCATGGCCCTCCAATCTCTGGCACAATCACCATTCCGTGTTGTGGACGAAATCAATCAGGGCATGGACCCTCGCAACGAACGAATGGTGCACGAGCGAATGGTTGAGATTGCATGTCGCGAACATTCAAGCCAGTACTTCCTTATCACCCCAAAGCTCTTGACTGGCCTCAGATACGATCCAAAGATGCGTGTGCTTTGTATTGCGAGTGGGGAGCACATGCCCCGAGAAGGCCGTAAACTTGATTTCAAGCGATGCTTGAGGGTCCAAAAGGGACTCATGACCGCCTCCGCGTAGTTCGGAACCACCCCTTTTTCTTTTCTTTTGAAGTATTTCACGTGTAGTTTTAGCAGCAAGAGAAGTCATCTTGCAGGATGTGATAAGAGGCCAGGCGAAAAGGAATTGATACCATGATATTATGCGAGGAAACATCTTGTCAATATTAATTAATGCATTCGCATGATCGGAGTACTTGATTCGCCGCAGTAAAGCAGTCTTGGAATCTTGGCGATAGGCATGTACACTTTCAAGCAGCCTCATTCCATAGTTGAGGGATGAACGGAATACTTACTCTATGCATGTACTCGCACGACTAATCGTTCACAACAAGGTGAGAAGCATTAAAAATCAACAGCTTTTCAATTTTGAACCAGACAGTACATCATTTATTCATTTATCTTTCTCCCATACATGACCACACTCTCAAGTCAAGACTACATATATGTTGTAGTTACAAAACCTATGCCCCCTATGTCTTCCAAGACCCCTTTGTGACAATATAATTGAAAAATAGAAAGGTTCCTTGTTTTACACAACCTTTTTTGAGAACCAGGCAAAAAGAACAAGTATAACGAGTATAACGACCTCTCCCTCCAAAGCGAAAAGCGAGCGGAAGGGAATTAAAAGAGATAGCCCTTCTTCAAAAGAATTAGTTTTCAGAAAATTCGAACACGTCGAAAAGTGGGAAGAAAGAAAAAAGACCACACGCGAAAATGACAGAGCTGTCACTGAAGACAACTGAAACTCCATTCCACCTTTGCGAAGATCGGGATGTACAGACATTGACCATCGACCATAAATCAAAACGAAGAGGGTGGGTATATTTGTGTCATGAAAGCGTATCGGTATCCAGGAATTACTTGCGATTAGGTGTGTCGAGGCTTGTCCCCGTCATTGTGGTTTTCCTCCGTGTCAAGTCTCTTGCGCCAATCCGCCAGACTCTCGCTGAGGCCGACGCCAACAGCGGTATCGCTTTCCTTCTTGGCGCCTGAGGATCCATCGAAGTCAAAGTTGGTGCTCAATCGATAGTTCTTGTTGGTTGCCTCCCACTGGCTCCGAAGGGTTTCAAGCTCGTTGGCAAGGCTGTCCAGGGCTGCGCTGTTTCTAGCTTCCAGACCCCCGTTTCCGTTGCCGTTTCCATTTCCATTTCCATTTCCATTCCCGTTTCCGTTTCCGTTTGTGCTTCCATACACACTCTCGCCTTCGGAGCTCTCCTGTCTCGAATGCCCTAAGCCTAGGCCATTGGCACCGACAGCCACTTCAGAGTTCACACTGGGCACTTGCCGGCTACGCCGACGGTAATTATCAACAGAATGCTCAACCTGGTCCAGCAGGAGGGCCACCTTTTGCTCAGCGTCGTTTGCACGCTGCTCAAGGAGAGCATTCTCAGATTGCAGCTGCTCTAGATCCTTTCGATGGCTGTTCAGCCTTTGTGTGGCCGCTTCGTGATGCTGATTGGTCTCCTGTAGCTCTGTTTGAAGGCCATCAAGTCTTTGCTCCATTTGGGCTGCGGACTCTTCAAGCTCTATCTCGAGGCTTTGGATTCGCGCTTGGAGTTCTGCTTTCTCGCCCTCCCAGTTGGCGGAAGTCGAGGATGTTCCGGCTTGAGCGTTGTCCTCGAGATCTTCTATCTCTGTCTTCAAGCGGGCATTTTCCGTCTTGTACCGAGACAATTGGTCTTTGAGTTGCTTAAGCATCTTCTCGGTGCCCTTGACATAATGCACGGCGGACTGATAGTCACTCTCCAGCTGCGACAGTTTCTCGCGCCAAGCCGCCTCAGACTCTTGGACTTGAATGGCAAACGCTTGCTTTGTTTCTTCATGGGCGGCAGATGAACTGGCGAGCTGAGATTCAAGGTCACGAACTCGATTCAAGTCAGGCGAGTTGGCCGGTGAGTTGATCCGCGGGTTTGTAATACCACGAGTGCGAATAGAAGCGGTAGGGCTTATGCCTCGTTCGCTCAAAATGTCCTTGAGCGCATTGTGCTGCACGGTCATGGCATTAGTCTCGAGTTGCTGAGCAGCTAGTTGGTTCTTGAGATCGGTATTGGCTGCCTGTAAGCTTTGCGTATCACGCAAAGCAGATTGTAATTGTCTTCTGATTGTGACACCTTCGCGACTTGACTGTTCCTGGTATTGTTCGAGCCCGGCAATACGCTCTTCTGCGCCACGTAGCTTGTCGGCTGCCGCCTCAACTTCCTGCTGGTATTTCTTGACCAGTTCGTTTGAGGTAGCGAGCTGGGTCTGCAGAGCCGCAACTCGTTCGCTATCCGCTTTGCTCGGGCCAGAAACATCTCGAGCCGAGATCTTATCAAGACCTGCGAGAACTGCCTGCCGGGTTGTTCGAACTTCTGCTGCGTGCTTCTCCGAAAGTTGCTCAGCATCGCGAAGACGTTGGGTGGTAGCTACAAGCTCGGCAGTGCGAGCTTCGTGCTCAAACTTAAGCTTGTTGAGCTGCGTCTCGATCTTCTCGCGCTGATTCCGTTCTTCTGCGAGCTTGTTCTCTAGAAGGGCTGTAGAATCCTCAGAGGCTACGATAGCAGCCCGGAGAGAGTCGAAAGTGTCGCTATGGTCTTTCGAGTTCCCAATAGCTTCATGGTATTTCTGCTCCATGTCGTTCTTCTCGATACGGAGCAGTTCGACAGTAGCGGCAATCTCAGCGCGAGCTACTGAATGTTCTCGCGCTTCATGTTGGGCAAGATGCAGTTCGGCCTTGAGTCTCTCAACCTCTGTCGACGTTTGCTGTTTGTAGCTTTCAAGTTCTGCCATGCGTTTCTGGGCTGCATTCGAGGTGTCATCTGCCAATAGGCGAGCCTTCCTCTCCGAGTCGAGTTCGCTCCTAGCGGAGTCGAGTCGTGATTGAAGGTCTTTTTGAACATGCAGCGCAGAAGCAAGCTTCCTACTCAGCTCACTCGACCTAAGCTCAGAGTCATCCTTGGGACCATCGAGCTGCGGCGTACTTGCCGAGCTCCCACCCAGGTGCGCCGCGAGTTTGGCCTTGGAATAGATGGCTTCTTGGATGGCGGCATCGCGTTGCTTCTCTGCCTCGGCAATCTGCTTGGCAGCGATAACGGCTTGCTTGTCAACTGCGGTCTGGACATTGGCAAGCTCGGATCTCATTGCTAACAAAGCCTCTATGAGTGGTCGATCCTCATCGTCGAAAGTCTCAGTGGCCTTGTTGTCAAGCAAAGGACTATACGAAGTGTTGGGGACGTAGCCAGCCTTCCGTGCCAGCTCCAATTCAGAAGCATACCAAGCATTTCGGTTTCGGGCAGAGTCCAGCTCCTTCAGAAGAACGACTGTTTGCGAGTTCCTTCCCGATGACCGTCTATTGATGTTATTGCTGGGTTGCCTTGTAGGGACTGGTGGTGAAGCTGGCCGAGGCGCGATTGTTGGTTTGATCGAAGCATCTGACGTACCATCGGTCGGGCCTTGAGGTCGACCTTGCGGGACTTGTTTAACCTTGGACGCATCTCCACTCACTTGATCCTGCCGTGAAGCAACACGTGGTGGTTGTTGGACGGGTGTTCGTTGGCCGTTGGATGCAGGGCTATCAACCTCGCTGATTACTTCTCGTGTGATCGGTGAGCCAGAGTGCATCGTTCTTGGCGAACCGGAAGCGCCACCACGTTCTGCCGATTGCCCCCGAACTCGCGCCACTGCAGAAACGTCCACGGTAGGCCTAGCAGGCATCGGGCCTTGGGGAGGGGGGCCCGACGGAGGCATCGCTGAGGCTCTCGGAAGCTTTGCGTTTGCGACAGCGGGCTGCGAACCTTCAACCTCCACGCTGTTAGGTGGCGATCGATGACCGTTGGGTGGAGCAGATGGCGCTCCCACAATCATCTTTCTCGAATCCGATGGGCCGTTTGATCCGTCTCGTGCAGGGTACGGGCGATTACCCTCACTAGCACTCGGTCTACGTGAGCCTTGCACTCGCGCAGGCTGCGAAGTCTGTGGCGCATCGTTCGGGTATCGAATCTTTGAGGTGTCCAGAACATAGAGGAGTCCTAGGTCGCTGACGGAAGCGGTTGCTGAACTTGGCTCTCCACCAAGAACTACGATCGATTTACCAACCGTCGTCATACTGTGGCCGGAGCGCGAGGAAGGAGAAGGCCCCATGTTTTGAAACGTGTACCATCGTCTCGATGAAATCTTGAAAGCCGCAAGGTCGCCAAGATCTGTCCCTTCCTCAGTCCTTCCTCCAAAGACGTACATGACATCGTCTACGAGAGCGGCGGCATGTCCTTCTCGCGGGGCTGGGATATAGCCAATGCAGTCGAATTGAGACCATTTGTTGATCGCCGGATCGTAGCACCAAACGTCGTTGAACCACTTGAAACCATTCGTACCACCGAAGCTAAGATTCTGTCAGTAGCCGTTCAGCACTACTTGCAGTCAATACTCACAGATACATCTTGTCATTAAAGGTTATCATTGTATGATTAGTACGAGCTGCCGGCATCTTAGGGCTTGTCTCGCCATGGACTAGGATTTCCCAACGATTGTTTGGCATCTGGAGTTGGTTGAGATCAAATGCCGAAAGGTCGTTCATAAACAGCCCCTCAACCTGACCTCCAAAAACATAGATTTTAGAACCGAGTATATTGAGGGAATGTCCATAACGGCCCGAAGGTCGTGGTCCGGACGGCAGGGCACGCGACCATTGTCTCGTTGCTGATCTGATTAGCGATTAAAAATGTATAGGTGCAATGAAGCTTACAAGTATTAAGAAGATAGAGCGTCTCGTCAAGAACATCAGACTCGTCGATCTTGGTATCTCCACCATACACAATGAAAGCATTGCCAACAAGCAAACTCGAGTGGCCGACTCTTGGGCCGGGGCCTTCAGCAGTTGTCGCCAAGGGATAGCAGGCCATGTTACCTCCTGCCTCAATCATCCATAGGTCACCTTTGACAGTAGAGCCGTTAATTAAACCGCCCATCAAGTACACATCTCCCTCCTTCGATGACACGGAATTAACAGCGGCCCCGTATCGTGGGAATGGTGGAGGATGGGTGGAAGTATATGTTAATCGACGTTGTGACCAGGGGTATAACGATGCATTAGGCCCATTCATGGGAGGCCCATTTCGTAACTGGGTAGTGTGTTAGCATTCAAAACTGTAGAGGAAATTGCATAGAAAACTTACAGATGGGTCGCTGGGTTGTTGAGTTGACTGATCAGCACTTCCACCACGGCGCCCATGGCCATGGTTTTGTACAGGCCCAGGTCCCTGATCAGGGCTTCCGGCCGTGGCTTCATTTTCTATTGAGTTCACGCTTCCAGTAGGGGTTGCACGATGCTGTAAAGAGCCTTTTTCAGCAGCGCGGGCGGTGATGCTTTGAATCGACCCTTGGGAGCCAGAACCTGCGTCGCGGCTGGCAGATTGCGACTTGTCTGGGTGTTTCTTCGATTTGAACAGGAAAGCCATTATTTATCGCGAAGAGGCCGCGGTGCGGCAAGAAGTTGGTTCGAGAGCAGTATTTGTCGTCTTGCAACTAGGCAGGATGCAATGGAAGTCGCGGAAAATCGGACGTTATCGTGGTGTAGCGGTCGCGTGTTAAAGATCACCAGGAGACAAAGCGGATATTCCGACTGCGGAGGCGATCCAGCTATAAACGTAGAAGCAGGTACGGATATCGATATTCGAATTTCGAAATGGCTGGGCCAGCATTGGTGAACGTGCTGACAGAACACGAATTGTACTCTAGAGATTTAGAGATGTGGTCAACCTCCCGAATTACGGGGAGTCCAAGGTAGGGGAGGGGGGTTGGCCTCGGAGTGGACGATGCGCTGTCGCACGCTGTTAAGCAACAAGAATTTCTTTTGTATCGTTCTGCGTCCACGCAGTTGCTGGTTGTTTCAAATGGTCGTAAACATCAGGCGGCTTGAAAGGAGGATGAAAGAGTGACAATGCGGCGGATAGAAAGCCCCCGTTGGGTTGGCGCAGCAAAATATGTGAGATGGAAAAGCAGGTGGTGATGGTCAGGTACGAAATAAGCGACCAAAGCCTGCGACAGCTGCAACGGAACGGAAACGGGCAGCGCAGCAATAGATGGGGCTTAGTCCTTGCCTCTTCTGATGTGGATGTGGATATAGATTGGAGGACAGCTACATTGCTAGGTTGCTTATTACAGTAGCCTCAGTGGCCTTTCTACACATCGGTAGGTGTTAGGTTGGTTGGTACTCACCGGGCTGTTGTCTTGTGCTGTAAGGGCAGACAGACAGGTACTAGGTAGGTAAAGACCTAACATTCTTTTCTAATCCCTGGAACCGACAGCCAATCAGATCTTGAGCTTCGATGTGCCCCTGGGCGGCCCTCGCCCGGCCCATCATCCTGGACCATATTAGGGGTTCCATTCTGACCAACTTAGAGTGCCAATGCAACAGACTAGCCAACACTTTGCATGGACTTGTGTCTAAAAGTCGAGAGAAGCAGAAGCAGATGTTGATATTTGCCTAGATCTTTTGAGAACAAACTATATGTGGCACATGCAGTTGACAACAGGCATCGAGGCAAGATTATTACGTGATGTTCAGCTTTCACATACTTACCTAGTCTAGGTATTTATACATGCGTGGATATGAGGTGGTAGTGTCTTTAAAGTATGAATTATGGCTAACATCTCTCACAATTCAACACATATCGCAAAAACAAGAAGCACGGCAGTTATCAATCGCTGTCACAATCAGGATGCATTTTATTAGGCTGCTTGGTACGCCTTTCCGCGATTTGATGTCACATTCCGACTATTGTACTCGTTTCCGCAGGGCGTCTTTGTTCTAATGCATACAGAGAGGTAGTCTACTGTTTGTACTATTTTCTACAGAGTACGTATGGATCTTCCCTACCTCGAGAAGTGGAGATATCCCGATACCCAGCGGCTGGGGACAACATAATAATGACAAGGTCCATCCAATTGCCCACCGACTGGTGTGCCCCTTTTGTGCATGTGTTCTGTACCTGACAGGAAGCCACTTTACGAATTGGTCATAGTTTCAAATCCGCAGAAGAGCGCTTAAACTGTCACTCGTTCTATTGCCAATTAATGCTCAAGAAAGAGATGATCAAGCATTTGAAGGCACCCTGTACAGAGCCTTGGAACTTGTACGCAATCATTTGGTTTCATACTTATAAGTAATAATCTAACACATATATGTTAGTATGTATACCTTGGTAGGTACCTACCTACCTATATATCAATCATATATGTACGTACTCGCCAGACTACGCATGAGCGTGGGTTTAACTGCATATGATAAACAATACTAGATAATTGCAAGTCGATCTGCACCGACCTGATTTTATTGTCATGGGTGAGCGTTACTCCTATCATTTGAGGCCACTGCGTCACTATCACTTACATTATACTTACCTCCTAGGCACTTGCTGCTCCATGTTACTACTCTAAGACTACAGACACGAATAGCATTATTAAAATTTAAGAAGCTATCTACCCAGATAGTGAATGCTATGTAATCAACTGATAGTTGATTTGATATGGCCTCGAGAACAAATTATCGTTTACTAGATAGTACAGTATGTACATTAAGAAATGGAAAGCAGATCGAACCAGCATCCATATTTGTGTCGTTTCATGTTTCTCGGACGCTAACGTGGTCAAACTCAACGGTCTTAGTACCCATGCCAAGCTTCCCGGTGATTACTGCTCTTTTCAACCCCACTCAATTGCTTTTGTTTATTAACAAGGTGATGGAAGAAAGGGGCGAAACACTATCATCAGTACCACAGCGAATTGTGAGGGTGAAATCGATGCTGTGATCCAACTTTGAGGTCATCAGGTATATAAATAGGATTTTATATCGATTTCACATATTAAAGAGCGTATTATCCTGCTGTGTCATCACTCACCTGAACCGGTAGTCGGCTGTTGGGTCATTGGTACTGCCTTATAGTGGAAAACTCAAGCCCAAAAGAGACATATCGCTGCGGAATTGCAAAGAATCAAATTAATAGGCAATGGTGATGATGACAATGCACCCGAAAGAAATGTGCAGGTAGTATCTATTGGGCACCTAGTAAGTTATCTATAGGCAGGCATCTATTATCATTGAGTACGGAGTACCTATTTAGGGATAACGTGTAAAGAACTCCGATTTCAAACAAAACCTCCCGAGGTAGCCACGTGTATTGTCTCACGCATTGCACTCCTAATGGCCTTCTTAGTATCTAACACCTAGATTACCTTGGTACATTGTAGTTTGCCCAAGGGTACTAAGTAATTTGTACTTTTGATTGGCAACTCAGCGCTTCGTTGCTGGCATCAATGCTTCAGAGCCCATCTGATGGTGGTTGGCCAAATAACCCGGAGTTTTCCATCTACTCGAGTTTGAACTGGGACAACGGACTGGACAACTGTAGAGAACGGTACCTAACATGGAAACTGGTCAATACGGGACTTGGATTTACTACCAATGCAGTATCAATCGTTGCAATCAGATGGCAATTGAAAGTAACCAGTTGCTATGAGTGAAAAGTTCTAACGTCTTTTCTAAGATGCAAATTCTTATTCAGCATGTAAGCATGTAAGCAAAACATGCAGCCGGTCGCTGTTAGGAATTCCTAACTTTGGCGTTATCCTGGTCAGCCACATGGACTGTAGACCGAAACTCTAAGCCTCATATTTTACTACTTTCGTTCACCTTCAAAAAAATACCTACCTTCTGCACCCGACTAAATTTATCGACGAATTCAAGGAAGTATTCAGTCGCGGTCTCAATAAACCGAGCACTGATTCGCAATGCCGGCTTGAGCTACACATCAGAGCATGACAGCTGTATCGCTACAATAGACGTCACTTCCTCCACATCTCTTTAGCCAGCTACCCGCACCCGCCTTACTGCAAGCTCATCCGCCAACGCTAGACCCAAACTCCCGCCAACTCGTGCTCGTCACGACAACACGCGCTTCTTGGCCACAACAACACTGCTTCGTAGGCAACGATAATCCGCAATTATTAGGTCGCCATGGCGCTGCGATCCGATATCAACGGCACCTCTGCGCCCACAGCTGAGCCAAATGGAGTCGCCTCGGCCACGAGACCCAGGCCGAACGGCCGCTCAACCTCGAACGACGCTACTAGGAGCGACGAAGACGGCCAACGACCCTTGAGCGCACCAGGCCGCCGCAATGGAAGCATAGCCCTGGAGACGAGAGATGATATCGAGCACCATCAGCAGACGCGGCCTGCGAAGCCGTTGCTACTCAGATCGAAGAGTGACTACGCGCCACGGCCGATGGATGAGCCTGAGCCTATAGAAGAAAACATACCTGATTGGGGTGCTAGACACGGTTTTGAGGACCATTATCAATCCGAGGATATTATATCTCAACTGGCTAATGTGAGTTGAACTTCTCATTAATTCTTCCCTGTACGCTAGTCGGTCAGTTCCGGCGCACCCCAAGTTCTGTATCATGCTCGATTGACGCAGGACAAAACATCCCGGTTACAATGTATGCTGTGGCACGTGGGGAAAAAACACCATACCCATCTGCGGACTTCTTTACCCGGTCCATTTGGCCGCTTGGTTGTTCCTCCTGGGCTGTTGTGAATATCCTCACAAACACACACATACATACATGTACAGAACTCATGACAAGAACACTCCGTCTTCGCGATGTCTTCCAGTTTTCAACCCATTAATCTAACGATACTTTGCAGAATTGGTACATGTACTATACCGATAAACGACATGAAACGACAGGCAAACCGAAACCACCCCAGTACGAGCTGCAAGATTGGCGGCAAAGGGACAGGTTAAAAACAGTATCCGCAGCTCTTGCGGTGTGCTTGAACATAGGGGTTGAACCTCCCGACCAACTTAAGACCAATCCAGGAGCGAAACTTGAGGCATGGACGGACCCGACCGTCCCCCCAATTCAGAAAGCCCTCGAAAACATCGGCAAGGCCCTACAGGCACAATATGAAACTCTCGCGATAAGAGCGCGATATAAACAGTACCTGGATCCTTCTGTTGAAGAGACGAAAAAGTTCTGCATCTCGCTACGTCGAAATGCCAAAGAGGAGCGTGTTCTTCTTCATTATAACGGACATGGTGTTCCAAAACCTACCGCATCGGGCGAGATATGGGTTTTTAATAAAAATTACACCCAGTATATCCCCGTATCTTTATACGATCTGCAACATTGGCTGCAAGCTCCCACTATCTTTGTTTGGGATTGTTCCGAAGCTGGCAATATCCTGAACAATTACCACAGATTTGTCGAGAAGCACGAAGAGGAAGAGGAAGAAGCTGCAGAGCGTGATCCCAACTACACAAAGACAAACTTCCGGCCATATATTCACTTGGCTGCATGTGCTGTGAAGGAGAATCTGCCAACAAACCCTCTGCTGCCTGCCGATCTCTTTACTGCTTGTCTCACTACTCCTATTGAGATGGCTCTTTGGTTCTTTGTTCTACAAAATCCTCTCAAAACAAAGGTCAGTCCAGAGCGAGCGAAAAAGTTACCTGGCCGGCTTCAAGAACGGCGAACACCACTTGGTGAGCTTAATTGGATCTTCACCGCCATCACAGATAGCATCGCGTGGACAACGTTGCCGCGTGATCTATTTCGCAAGTTCTTCCGACAAGATCTCATGGTGGCGGCTCTATTCCGCAATTTCCTGCTAGCCCAGCGGGTCATGACTGTCTATGGATGTCACCCTCAGTCTTATCCTAAGCTGCCAGACACTCATCAGCATCCATTGTGGGAGACTTGGGACCTGGCTGTAGACATGGCGCTATCTCAGCTCCCTGCATTGGAGAAGAAGGAAAGTGAAGGCTATGATTATGAGTACCAGAATTCGAGCTTCTTCACAGAACAACTTACCGCTTTCGATGTTTACCTTACGAGAGGCGATGCAATGGCTCAAAAGTCGCCCGACCAGTTGCCTGTCGTGCTACAGGTCCTGCTCAGCCAACAGCATCGCGTCAGGGCTCTTATCTTGCTTGGACGCTTTCTTGACTTGGGTCCATGGTCTGTCCAGCTCGCTCTAAGTATAGGCATATTCCCATATGTTCTTAAACTTTTGCAGTCTGCTGCAGCTGAGCTGAAACCCGTCATGGTCTTTATATGGGCACGTCTCATTGCAGTGGACCTTTCTTGCCAGCAGGATCTCATCAAAGACAGCGGCTACAGTTATTTTGCACAAATCCTCAAACCTTCTGAGGGGCTGCCCGTTGTAGACAGCGATGAACACAAAGCTATGTGCGCTTTCATTCTGGCAATGCTCTGCAAAGACTACAAGAATGGCCAGATGGTTTGTAATCAGACAGACATCATGACTTACTGTTTGACACATCTTCAAAATGAAGAGAACCCTCTCCTCCGACAATGGGCTTGTCTTTGCATAAGCCAGCTGTGGCAAGACCTCCCAGAGGCGAAATGGCGAGGTATCAGGGAGAACGCGTACGTCAAGCTGGCTTATCTCGTGAGAGATCCTTGTTGTGAGGTGCGAGCCGCCATGGTTCATGCCATGACCACATTCCTTGGCATTCCCGATCTAACAGAGGAAGTGGCTCGAATTGAGGAGTCGATCGCATGGACCATACTTGATATGGGAAATGACGGAAGTCCGATGGTTCGTAAAGAGTTTGTCGTTTTCCTGTCACATTTCGCTGTTCGCTTTGAAAGTAAGTTTCTAGTTGCAGCTTACGAACAGCTAGTTGAGGAGAAGGAGTATCTCATCTTCCCTCCCCAAGATGACGGCCAGGAGCACAAAATGGGCTTGCATTACGCAAGGCCGGAAAACCGCAACAAGGATGGAACCATCAAACCAATGGCCCACGGTCTTTCTCACAACACCGTATACATGGCCTTATGGAAGTTGGCTCTGGTTCTTAGTGTGGATCCTCACCCTGAGGTACAGCGAGAAGCTACTATTGTGGTAGACTATGTTCACCACGCGCTTCTCAGCTCAAAGGTCGGTGCTCAGACGCAACTCGTCATGGCCGAAATTCAAAAGCGCGCGACAAGACTGGCAAATAGGCACATGACCAATACAAGCCAGCGGAACAATGCCATTGGTTCTTCCAACTCACAGCCATTGCCTTCACCTGGGATCTTGCGCCGAACTGCCAGTTTGCTCTTCCCGTCATTAGTCACCAATGAAGACAAATCGAGACCAACAACACCAACCCTGCCTCGATCACCCTCAATGAAACTGGTTTCGAACCAAGTGCCTGTGCCTCCCGAACAAAATGATCGCACCTCAGCGCAGGCATTATACAATGTTGCGCATGAGCCATATTCAGGCGCATTCAAAGAGCGAGATTTAACAAAACTCCCCACACTCCCACTCAAGAGCAGATTCCTAGAATGGTCCATTGAATACTTCCGTGAACCACAGATGAAACCAAGCGAAGCAGACGAGCCGGGAAGCACCGAGTACAACGAGCGGCTCTGGCGAAGAGCTCGAAACGAAACAATCTTCCGAGAAACTCAGCCATTAAAGCAACAAGCGGGAAGCCACAAGTGGAACAACCAGCTTGGAATTGTCAATAACGGGGCTCAGCCTGCAAAGATGACATTTCACCAATTTGAGGATCATCTTGCTGTCGCAGATGAGGGCAACACGGTTTACGTGTGGGATTGGAAGAAACAAGGTCGATTGAGCCGATTCAGCAATGGAAATCCAGAAGGTTCTAAGATCAGCGACATGAAATTTATTAACGAGGATGACCAAGCGATGTTGCTTACAGGATCTTCCGATGGTGTGATTAGAGTATATCGCAACTACGAATCGGACAGAGCCATTGAGCTTGCCTCTTCTTGGCGTGCCTTGACACACATGGTACCCAGCAACGTCAACTCAGGAATGGTGTTCGATTGGCAGCAGGTCACAGGCCGGGTCCTTGTTGCCGGTGATGTCCGAGTTATTCGAGTATGGTATGCGGCTTACGAGACCTGTGTCATGGACATCCCAGCGCGTTCGGGATCCTGCGTGACTTCTCTAACTTCGGATCAAATGACAGGCAACATGTTTGTGGCCGGCTTTGGAGACGGCGCTGTTCGCGTTTTCGATACAAGGAACAGACCTCAGGAGTCAATGGTACGCAAGTGGAAGGACGAATCAGATCGGCAATGGATTAAGAGTGTCCATATGCAGCGCGGTGGTCAGCGAGAACTTGTGAGCGCAAGCAGAAATGGCAAAGTCAAAATCTGGGATATCCGAATGGACAAGCCCCTGCATTCGTTCCAAACAACACGGGACACGCTCCGGACCGCCAGCACACATGAACACCTGCCGGTCTTTGCAGTGTAAGTATCAACTTCGGTGGAACCTGCGACTGGAAAGACAATGGGCTAACTTCTTATCAGGGGCACATCAGCTCATACCGTGAAGGTATTCAATCTCGACGGCCATGAGCTCTCAAGTGTTGAGCCTTACTCGAGCTTCTTGCAACAGAATCGTAGCTCGGCTATCTCAGCAACCGCATTCCACCCTCATCGTCCAATCCTGGGATGCGCTGCTCGAGGAGATCACCACATCAATTTTTTCACCTGCGAGAAATCCGAATCTATGTCCTCAAGTTAGCGTCCTTGGGGTAGCAGGTTTCACGTATAGTTAATAAGTCATGCGTCCAAGAATTTGAGACGGGATGAACTCCGATACCAGCATCAGGATGAGGGAAGGGCAATGAATGTTCTCTGTACAGTTGCATGTTGCATCATCAGGATTTCTTTTGATACCTATCGGCGTTATGGGGGAAGACAAGCGAGGCGATTCAAAGTTGCGAGTGAGATTGCGTTCTTCGACTGACGTGTTTCTCAGGGCAACATTTTATGCGACTCTTTAAGTTAGTTTCGTTAGACAAGTGAATGTGGCATTGATGGGATGTATAGTACACTAATACAAATTGCTATTAAGCATTCGTGAGCATGCATCTTGTGACATGACTGCGCTCCTCGAGAATTATCAGTGGCAGTCTGTGTTCCCTTTTACAATATCCTCTGCTAGGCATTTGTCGATATACAATTAATGCTTGTTCCATGCTCGTTGGAGTAACACAATTCCTACAATAGTGAGAACACTAAGCTTTCAGCATAATGGTCAGTATTGCTGCACTCAAGAATGCAAATATCAACATGAAGGGCCGATGCGTGAAAGAAAACGTGGATATCTTTTCTGGGTCCAGCAACTCGAAGGCGGTGGTGGTATTATTGGTTGGGTCGTGTGGTTGCAATGGTTGCGCGATGCTCTCTGAACCTTTGGGCATGCATCTAGCCTATGAGCCTATATTCCACGCATCCACGACGTTGTTGTCTCAAAAAGTTGATAGGACGAATAAACTGAAAGGCTTCTTGTGGATGCTGCAGCCACAGTTGGTAGGCCGAGACGGGGCTCTGGAATGGGTGAGTGTTGAAGAACTGGGGAGGGGGGTTGAGTTCGAACTCAGCAGTTATCTGCCTGTCTTACTTACATTCGTAGTTACGCGCTCTTGTTTACAGGCAAGGCAGGTCGGGTTCACGGCCAAAACATCCTATCATTTCCTCAATTCTGTTTAACGAATGGCTATAGTACCCAGGTGCAAATAGATGTGTACCTACGCCCCGAACAGGTAGTAGTATGTGTGTTTCTCTGCTAAAGCGGGTGCGTGAGATCTAATCGCTTCCCCACGTTCTACCATACCTTGTACATCCATGGTACATCGTCACCGAACCAAGCCACACCACGATGCGCCCGTTTAACGGTTATCTCAGGCATTGTGAGCCCATGTATCGTGGGAAGTGTGAACCCGAACTCCGGAACGAAAACACCGTTATCCTTACCTGGTTTGGTGGGCCTGGGAGCTTGCTGCATATACTATGCACCAAGGGTCTTGGGATACTACTTGTGAGGCGGGTTCAGCGGGGGAATGCGCGAAGCTAGGTTTGGCTATTATTGGTTACACAGAACGCCAATGTGTTGACGATGATACGTGCGGGGACCTAATGGAAGTAGGACTCCAGGCTTTTTCATGGTCTCCGATTACTTACTTACGTACTTGACATATCATCTGCGTGTACTTCACCCAGTCAAGTCTGGGACAAAGTTGCCCAAGGTCTTACTTACATGCCTAGGCAGACACTCAACTCGTGCTCATGCTCATCGAGGTTGAGGCGGGTGTCAGCAACCAACCATTCGGCAGTCTTACCTTATCGCCGGGTAGCCTCCAGTTTCTTTAGTATATAGCCATGCAGTAATCAAAATTTACACGCGTTATTTCCCATGTAGACCCGAGGGGTATGATGGGGACGCAAAAGCCGAGAGAACTCAGAACGTCGGCCGAGCCATGTCATGTCTGAGCTAGCGATTACCGCACAAGTAGAAACCAAAGATACGGGCGAGGGCTTCCTGTTGCAGGACTAATCATTGAGGATCCTTCTGAGGGTCTGGTGGTGAAGGAGCGGGCAAAGCGGGCGGGCGGCCGACTAAGCAGAAGTCGGATGCAGATGGAGCTACGGCTGAAGTTGTTGTCTGCTATGCGACATGTGCTAGGTATGCGATGCTCGGTGAGCAAGCAAGACCTGGCTAAACTTAGATAACTAGTAGTTGGACATCAAAGTGGGTTACGTGTTCTAAAAAGGGCCGAAAATTATACATTAACTACTGATCGGCCCTGTAAGGCTGTGAATGAGGGTCGTTCCATATGTCGCGAGGTGTGTTTTTGGTGTTGTTCAGTAGGTAGGTAAACTCAAGTTAACAAGAACAGAACACAATTGGATATACTGCCTGATTAGGCATAGTAAAATGATTTGCCGCTCAGTCTGGCCACCTAGCTGAATGACTACCTAATTACATGGTGGAATACAGCACACAGACGAGATATTCCAATTTGGGTGATCCCGACAAAGGCATAAAGTGCAGATCCACAGTGACCCCCATTCTATCCCATGCGATGGAAGACCCTACTATGCTTACCTACACGAGAACGCCCCACAAGCGACCCAAGACAGAAGGAGGAAAATTAAGAGCAAGCATTGAGTTGTCGTTTTGGTCGGGGGCTAGGAAATGGATACTCTCAGTGTCAAGTATCCATTACCAGGCGGCACCTTTGAATCCGCTAAAAGCCATTTAGTCTATGGAGTCAGCAGATGCTTAGTTAAAAGGTCGTTAGAATACCTACTATGTAGTATATCTCCAGATCTTAACGTTGTGTATCTGGAACATGACGTACGTTGGAACTGACTGACTGACATGAGGGCCAACGCCACTATACAGAATCGCTCAATGCTATGCCCCAAATAGCATTGATCAAGAGCAGTTTTCCTGGGTTTCCGCAACCCTCCATACCCATCTGCATCGACGTTACCGTTCGAGGTAACTAAGGCAGGCCTGCATGCAGAAAAGACAGCCGCAATTTCCGAGTTATCTTCGAACGTCTGCACAGCCATCAGGATCCTTGTGAGATGACTGAATCAACTACGTTGACTTGGTGGGTAAAGCAAAGACGCAGCGAGAAGAAGACATATGAGAAAAACTAAAGAACGAATTAAATGCACAGTAACGTCGGCCGCCTGCTGCAGCTTCCCCGTCAAAACTCCTCCTGGATGACTCTTTAGCTTCGAACGCGACATGGAACCCTTTCCGTCAGTCTGAACAAGCTCTCTGAGGCCTTTTTTTATCGTCATCCAAAATGTCTCTTGACAACATGTTCGTTCCCAAGAGCGGGACTGGCTACCTAGGTATGTTGATATCCTCACTTATACCCTGGCCCTGCTCCAACTTGGCAACGACTAATAGAATATGCACGTCAAAAGGCAAGTGCCGTGCCCAGCAATAATTTGCACCTCCATCTTACTGTATCGCGTCTAGCTTGACCAAGATCGAGAACCCACATCTATCTCTTAAAAGGACCCAGACCCAACCTTTCCCGTGCCCCCGTTCGTGAAACGGATTCTACGTTATACTTTATCGAGACCCTTCCTTCCTTAGCCCGGCTGTTGCGTCGCTCCTGTTGCTGCTCCGTGCTCACCTTAGCTTGACTTCCTACACCTACCACTTGCTCTCATTTCCCTCCTGACCCTGTCTCTTCCTCCTCATTCAACACCCTATCTACTCTATACCTGCCTTCCTGCCTGGACAAAAGCCTTTCCTAGGAATACAACATTACCTAGGTAGTTGTTGTTGTTCTCCTCCTCTACTCTATCTATCTACTGCTTAAAAAATAAGCCCGACCAACTCTTTCATTCCCTGAGCGGCATTGGGTTGCCAATTGCCCACCATCACTCATCGCATTCATCTCAGGCTTTTTTGTCCGCCTATCTAGTCCACCTATTTTGTTCCGCCACAGTCACTATTTCTTTCCCAACCGCCGTCTCTGAAACGATCACAATGGATTTTACCGGGCAATACAACTTCGCCAACCCTCAGCCCTACCACCAGTTCATGCCGATTCCTCCTCTGACGCCGTCACACTCTCATTCCGCCGGCTCCGATGATTTCAATGCATCCCCGCCTGTCAGTAAATGTTCTTCTTCGCGATCTCTCCCCCCCCCACTCCCCCAGTGCAGCCCTGCCTTAGCGTTCTCTTACCTGAGCATTACTCTATCAACCTTCAGCCTTAGATGTCCAACGTCTTCGGCTTCTTCTCCCTCGTACCTGCAGCTCATTTATTCCATGCCACTAGCGCATCTAAGCTGACGTCTTGTTTGACTTGTGCACAGGAAAACTACGACGGCCTTCCCACCACCCAAAATGATCAGTTCCAATCTTTCGATTATACAACAGCCCAAGGCTTTAACGCCAATCCTCACCAGCCTGCGTCCGGTTTCCCTGGACCTCCCACACCTCCAGGCCAGAACGTCTTCGCTTCCCAAATGCAAGCCCACCGACAGCAAGGAGGCTCGATGAGAAACGGCTCTCCTGATGAACAATCAATCGCTCGAGGGGGCAGCGAAGAGGATGAGAATCTGACTCCTGCTCAATCGCGAAGAAAGGCACAAAACCGCGCTGCGTAAGTTTGCCCGGCGTTCTTACTTTCATGCAATTATACCACTTCGGATTTTTGTCAACCGCTTTCCAGGGTTTCGATACATAATAACTGCCGCGGACGAGTTGTTTCCATTTTCTCATCCAGCTAACGCATGGTTTTACAGACAACGCGCCTTTCGCGAGAGAAAGGAGAGACATGTCAAAGATTTAGAGGCGAAGCTTGCTGGCCTCGAGGCTGCACAACAACAATCGTCTATCGAAAACGAGCGCTTAAAGCGCGATCTTCAAAAAATATCCACCGAGAATGAGATATTGCGTGCCACATCGCACACGGGCCATGGTTCCATCTCTCCCGAGCCTGCAACTGGACCACTGCGCTTCAAGCCTACAGATTTTTACTCCAATGTCTTGCAAAACCACACAAACAAATCACCCTCTCACCGCATCGTCACCTCAGATGATGGTGAACGGCTTCTCGCTGCCGGCGCCACGTGGGATTTTATCATTTCTCATGAACTGTTCAAGAAAGGTCTGGTCGATATAGCTGATGTGAGCGAGCGTCTCAAGAACTGTGCCAGATGCGATGGCCAAGGCCCTGTTTTCTCAGAACGCTCAATCACTAGTGCCATTGAGCAAAGTGTTGCCAGCGGCACTGATGACCTCCTCTGAACGACGAATGAGGCGCAAAAGGGGCCATTCGGCAGAAATGGTATATACGTGGCTTCATCATGATTAACGTATATCACATAAAGGAAATCAGTGGATAATCTATGATACCCCCGCCCGTCGGGGCTTTATGGCGTGGCGTTTTGTATTCGGGATTAAGGATTCACCGAGGGGAATTCTGGGGTTTCGCGTCAAAAGTATGCAACTTGCATGTATGTAAACGCGACCTGGCTACGAGGAGTTATTAAGGGGGTTACCAAAGACGCGTTTCCCATTGTCAAGTCCCTCTTGGCAGGTCCTTTTGAAGGGATCAATCAGACATTCAAACGTTCGTGCTTGGTCACGATTATGACAGCAAATATTGGATTACAAATAATGACAAAGTTTACAACAGAAGAGCCTCCGTGATACAAAACTATACTACAACCTCGAAGACACTGGCACATCTCGAGTGCAAATAATACAAACCAAGATACGCTGCAGAACTCCAGAAGAAAACCAAAACCCTTCGTCGTAAAATCATACATGTCTCCTCGTTAAACCTACCCGAAACCATGTCTCTCAAACGTCGGTCTATGTACCCATCCCTATTACTTTCTTTCTCCCCCTTTAAATACGTAGCCCTTTCTGTTCTCTCCTCTCTGCTTTGGTGGATAGCGTTTCCATTATTTCCTTTCAAGAAGTCATTCGTGCCTCAGTGCTCAGACGAGATGCACGACTGAAAGGTCGACGAGGCAATACAAGGACTTGATTTTCAGAATCCCGCTGTCACGCCAGGTCTCGGTATGTAAAGAATTATCTAGTCCTTCTTAGTACCGTTGGCCTGAGGTCCTTCGTTCTCGACATAAGGGTACTTGATGGTCAGGCACCAGATATCAAGATAATCGCAGATGGTGACAATGACATCAACAACGAAGCTGCCATACACACCAGCAGCCGTTCCGAGCATCATGAACATGAAGGCAACCTGGTAAACACTGTCACCAAGAGCACTAGGCCAGCCGACCCCAAGATGTTGTTGGAAGATGGGCCCCAAAGAGTCGATGACACCGAAAGCGAGGGGTAAACCCAGCACGTTCCAGTAGGGAAATCGCAAATGGACAAGGTGTGCTGTGATCATTTGTCCAACACTGTAAGCATTGACGAGGCCAGCAAAGAGAGCAAATGGGACGAGATGGCACTGGCGAATCGTGGGCTGGAGGTACAGATAGGCAACGATCATAGACCAAATGCTGAAGAATGGCACGAGGCCGAGGAGAGCACCGCGGGAACGGTCTCCACGAGCACGACGAGCACGGATGACGTTGAGGGAAGACTCAACGGTGTTGAAAACCAGCATAATGCTGCCCTGAACAAGGTACCACTCAGTGAAGGTGAGGTTGTAGATGAAAGAAGGGACGCCGACGGTGGAAGGCACACCAATGGTTTGGAACATGCTCTGTTGCCAGAAATGCGCACCGCCGACATATCCTGTAAAGATGAAAACCAATACGATTGCGAGAACGCCCTCGACAGGACCGTTGACAATGCCGAGAGTCAGAGTCTTGGTGTGGTAGGTCTCCCAGGTCTGAACGTAGAAGGTCAAGAGAGCTGAGAAGTCAATATCATGATCTTGATAGAATTGTGAGTGTAAACTTACATGCGAATAGCACAGCCACGGTCTGCCAGCTTTGTCCCATGTTCTGAGAAGCGGCAAAGAGGAGGACCTCCAGTGATGTGTTACAAGCGTCCACGCCATGGTCAAAGAGCTCGCCAAGAGGTCCGGATTGCCGGGTTCGTCGCCTGCATCACTTGAATCAGCACAATTGTCTCACAACAAGTGTCCTCCGATTTTACTCACGCTTGTGTTCCGTCTACAGCGTCAAACGTTTGATATAGGAATAATCCCAGGGCCCAGGAGTAGTATACCCATGGAGGACAATCCTGGTCCAGTGAGGGCGTGTACCACAACATGGCCAGAAAGTTTGCAACGACAAAGGAAAACCCTGTTAAGGTAATGGCGTTAGGGGCCATGCTCATGGGGAAGCACTTTATAACGAAATTGGTGTAGAAAGGCTTGAGAACATATTTGGAGAGCAGCGAATGGTCAACTCCAGAGTACTTGTACTGCTTGAGCGCCGGGAGCTCCTTTTGCCGTACGTAGACCATCGTTGAAGCTTTAGTTGTTCAGCTGCGGCTTCTTTTCCCTGGTGTTTGTGTATTTTTACTTGTGTATTTCGGTTGATTGCAGAGATCGTCTGGTATCGTGGCCTTTTTTTCTCCTTCAAGTGGGTAAAGTCTGGGGGTTATGTCCGCTTCCGCTCTGCGCTTTCGCTTGGCCGATGATGCAAATCGGCTTCTTCCCGGAGCAGGCAAGGTTTCGCGGTTTTCTCAGGTTGGCTAAATGTGTACAGCAGACAGATGTGGTTGTTTAAAGCTCTCTTTCAAGAAGTCAGAAGCTGAGATGGAGAAATTCGAAAGTTGGCAAAAGCAAGCCAAAATGGTGAGAAAAAGATGCCAGCAGGTTCGAAAAGTGGACCGATCAGAGACCAACGACTCTGGAGGCAGGAGGGGAAGAGGGACCAGATATCGAAGAAGTAAAAGAAGATTTTCCAGGTATCCAATCTTTTCCGTTACTCACTGATATGTGTGACGTACCTGGTATTTTCATAAGTAGGTATGTACTGTTTCTGCGGTTAACCACCTGGACAAAAACACGTACGCGTGAATTCAAACTTTTGAGGATCTTCCTGTTTCACTGTTTGATGGGAAATTGGTCAAGATAAGATCCCCAAGCGAAGACTGGGGCCCCTGATCCAACGTCATGGGGTCCACCCACACTTCCATGTCTTTTCGTCATCTACACTACCCCGTAGGCGTGGCTGATCAATTTGACATGTGCTATCACATTTAACCCTCGTGACGGCTTCTTTAACATCTCCAACAACCATTTACATACCTACCTATACTATAGAGAGTAAGTGATCCAAATAAACGCGCAAGTTCTGGTACTACACATATCCTGCTATTAGTAGCCGTGCAAGGGGAATCAGCATGTGATAATTTCTCTTCATTCAAATGTCTACCTAAGGTAGTAGAACGAGTTCTTATACTGCTATTGTGCGAGCCGGC
Source organism: Fusarium sambucinum (assembly GCF_050947815.1). Lineage (NCBI taxonomy): Eukaryota > Fungi > Ascomycota > Sordariomycetes > Hypocreales > Nectriaceae > Fusarium > Fusarium sambucinum. The sequence goes on along the minus strand of NC_139293.1, from coordinate 6,899,643 downwards.
GGATGTACATGTATGTGGCACTTCGTGTCCTTAGGGCATAGAACATATCGCAAATGTCGAACCCAAAAGACATCCAACCTTCCTGTCTTGCATTGACCAACACAAGGTTATCGTCTGCCTACGTCTTCCCAGAAACCATACCATGTTGACATGTATAATGCATCATATAAGGGGTAGGTCATACTCCCGCCTTCCATATCATTCTTAACCAACAATTCACTACTTGGTAGCCTGAACTGATGAGGCATGGCCGGTTTTGTTCTTCTGCCACTCCTCTCCGACGAACTGCTGTACGTTCGCATGTGCCATGTTGAACAATGGATGAGCATGTTCCGCAACTGTCATGCGGTTGGCATGATTGATACTCATCGGATAGTGATAATCACCTTTTTTGGAAGGGCGTCCATCTCCGATTGCACCAAAAGCCCCCTTGCTTGTGGGTGGTTGGACTTGTATGGCAATCTCATCAGATGAAGCCAAGAGGAAGTCAGCTCCTGCGTACCAAGCACGGTTGACCTCTTCGCTGCGTGTCTCGATGTCCCTTGCTGTCCGGATTCGAGGTCCTTGAGCATAAGATTGCTGTGTGTGCTTTCGTGATGACGCCCAGCAGTCAGAGGCCACAGTCGACCCCCAGGCCCATGAGGGTGTCACGTTTGAGGGCTGTGGTGGTTCCTGTACCAGATAGCTAAGAAATTCGCTCGTGCGAGCGCTTTCGTTACCGATGTCTGAGTCCTCAGTATAGTCTGGGGCAGTTGTGGATGTAGGTAGAGGACTATTGGATACCAATGGAAGCATCGTCTTGAGAGAAGGTGAGTTCTGCTCCAGGCTCATAGCACCAATACCTGCTTGTCGTAGAGTTTGTCGATTGATGGTGAGAACATCACCATCTTCCTCTTGGATAGAGTCTTGAGTCGGTGTACTCGTGTGCAATGCCTTGAAGGTAGATTCAAAGGTAGATGGGCGGTACTGTCGTTGGCCGGGCGGTCCAGCAGTCAGAGGTAGTGGCGCTCCCGACGAAAGAACACGAGTAGCTGAACCAAGATTGTCGGCAACGAGGGTAGAATTGCTACCAACTGCGCGATCAAACCCATCCAATGTAACAGGATGGATGCTAGACGACCTATCGCCGCAGCGAGCCTCTCTTCGAGGTCGATGTAATATGCCAGGCGAATCAACGTTATACTTGAGTGTCTTTGGAAGACTAGGGGAGCCGCTAAGTGGGTAGCATGGCTCTTCACTGCGAGTCGCCGACTTCAAGCCCAGAGCTGGCTTGATTCCTCGCAGAAGAGCCCTTTGAGCTTTCTTCTGGTTCGGATTTGGGTACGAAGCCAGATTATGAAGAGACTTCACGGTCATGTTCAGTAGCAGGTCCATGCCAAGTTCGCGGTCATCATCGCTCTCGTCGCTTGCGTCAGCATCAGTGAACGTGTCTTGTTCAGTCTCTGAGAAGAGGGAGGCAAGTGGCGACGGTGTTGCCGATGATCCGAGACGAGGAACTTGGGCAGACATATTAACACATCCGTGGTCGGTATCGGTCAAGGGGGTGGAAGGTCCGTCGTATTGTGTTTGAGGGTTGTACTGCTGAAGAGATGAAGAGCGAGTAGTCTTGATAGGCAGTGTTGCGAGGACGGATTTGGGTAGGAGAGAAAGGCCCGCCGCAGGAAGACTGGCGGGCCACTTGAGGGAGCGACCTCGTCTAGCAGGTGGTTGCAGTGGTTGAGAAGTACTAGGGTTGTACGGGGTGCCAGCCGTAGTGTAAGTGACCTTGGAAGCCGAAGACGGGGCGGTTGCAGTGGAAGAGGCAATGCTGACGGGGGAAGATAAGTCTTCCATGATGGACTCAGATTGATACATCCTGTCTGCCAGAGATGGTAAGGACGATTGATCCCTGAAATCTAAGGAAGGTGCTGGTTAGATTGGACTGCTAAATCGGCCAAAGTCGCCTGGGCATTAGACTTGTTGAATAAGCCTGGGAAGAACAAGGGCAGATATTGCTGCAGCAAAAGCGGAGAACTTGGTAGTGGGTGCAGGTGATGAATATATTCGCAGCGCAATATAATGTAATGGAACGAGGGACTGCGATCTTAGGTCTTCACCATTGCTTGGAAACGATGATCGTAAGGGGCAATGATAGAAGAGATCTGGGTGATAGATAGAAAGCAAAAGTGAAGGGGGAAACGGACTGGTAAGATTGGTGAAGAAGGAAGTGCGAGGAAAGGTGTAAGAGGGGGTGCAGGTGAATTGGATGGAGGAAGGTACCGTGCCTTCCTCCTGTTCTGCAAACCACGCTGCGCAACACGGAAGGGGAGCGGGAAGGAGCACCCTGCCAACTTAAACTTGAATATGGTAAACCACCTAACTGGCGACTCACTGTATCCAAAAGTTCATGTAATCCAAATGTTAAAGATGTAAATAAATGTAGCTTTATATTAAGCGTTTACCTTGATCCCTAGATCAAACGCTCAGGCGAAGGAGGGATCGGAACTCTCGGTTTGAAGAAAGGAGATAATTTCTCTCTTGGTTGGAGCCTGCAGGAGAGGAGTACTTACAACTCCCTGCGATACTTACATGCATGAAAATGCGCTGTCCTTGCCCTGAGTTTTGTTATTCTTGACTTTGACGGTGCTCATCAGTGCCAGCAGGCGACATCGAGGTGCGTGCTCCCGACAACATTAAACCTACCTACCTAGGTACTTATATGACTAAACCCTCGGGCAGCTTGAACAGGATGGTCTAAATTAGGTAGTAGGCTTCAGTTATGTCACAGTCGCGGTTAAGCAGTATTCTATTGTTCCTTGCCTACCTAACCAACCCACATATGATGGTAACTTTTCTATGATTCACATCGCCTCAAATTAGGTAGGCTGCATATTCAACGCATAGACGGCTTACCATATTATGTCTTTCAGCTCGGTCAAGCAGTTTTGTTACTGAGCATGCGCCTTAGCGGTGCCATTACTGCCAGCCGCCCGACGTTCACATTCTGTTTAGAATAGCCCAGGCCAATATAAATAAGGCTTAGCAATCGATAGATCACACGTTCTCTAACCCGTCCCTTGGATTTTGCCGTGTTTCTTAAATAGTTTTGTTGTGGCTTACATTTCCTTAAACAATATAATGGAGGACGCAAGTATTTGGAGGTTGCCTACGTCTATATATCCGTTTTTGTAACCTAGACTTAAATTTATGCTATTTGCCCCCTTAGAGAGTTTAACTTTTATGTTTGTTTATAGAGACTTTGAAGCGCAGAATCATCTATGGCCTCGAAAGTGAAAAGGCTATGAACAAGGTGATTTACCAGAAGCAAATGTCAATCCATGAGCTGTTTGGTAGTTGCAGTGCAAATCACTCGGTACCTTTCACACGCCATACGTTTATGTACAAACAGCCCCAGCTGTGTTCAGGAGACTGACAAGAAAAATATTGCATATCACAAGCAAGTATGAAAGTTCAGTTGACTAATAATTGTTCTGCTCCACACAAGCCGATATCTACAGAGGCATATACCATCCCAACTACCTACCAAGCCCCTCGCGGCATTCGTTAATCATATCACCTCAAGATATCCTCTTCGTCTGCAGAGAAAGTCGTGTTCATATCCGCATGTCCTGTCAGTCAGGTAGAATACCTTCTCCCTCTTACTGCCCCCTCCTCTCGAGAAGAAATGAAACTCCTATTTCGCCGCAAGACGTGAACTGTAAGGCAAAATGCCCATGTAGGCATCACAGCGCCCCGCGCTACATCAAAAACCAGACCAAAACAGTAACAGCAGAAGACAAGAACAGTAACATAGGGGACAACGTTTTAAATAACCACCGGAGTCAGGGTTTAGAACTAGAATACCCGTTTCGGGCAACAGAATAAAGAGGAGGCCACAAGGTAATAACCAGAAGATATAACCAACCAACAAGACACTATATTAGTCTAGAGGGCGGGGTGTCTCTTGGGCAAATAGCCCTATGAAAAATAAAAGGCTGGAACGGATAATAAATACCGGGCTCAATCCCGGTCGAATAACGAAATGTTTTGGTCAAAGCCAGCACGGAGGCCTACTCGACAGATTCACTAGAAGCCGCCTGGTGGGTAGGCACTTCCTGGCACCATACCAGGACCGCGCCCACTCCGCGAACTGGGCAACTGAAAGTCCGGGGTGTCTAGAAGCATGTCTTGACGCTGTTGCTGTTGTTGATGTACGGGCCGCCGATGAGAAGGTCCTTGTTGATACGGCATTGGTGGTGGAGGACCGGGGTTCCAACGGGGGTTGATGCCACGCTGGGAGATAGAAGTAAAAGTTGAGTGCTCGGACTCGGCAGGGCTTCGAGCACCCGCATTATTAGCATGGACGTCCTCGTAGATGGGCTCAATCGGGGGTGGCTGAAGGTTGTTGTTTGGGAGGGGCGCCTCGGAAGCAAAACGGGGATCTACATCTTCATAGTAATTGCTGTTTCCGATGGCCGCAGGCTGTTGCGTAACAGGAGGCGTATTTCTTCCGGGAGGGTGGCTCGCAGCTAGGGGAGGCGGAGCTTTGGGTGAGTTCCGGCCATCGCCTTGATTCCAAGCAGCACGGGGCGGAGCATATTGCCTATAGAGTCAGTATTTATCAATAGGTTGGTGAGTGGTTATCATACTCATCGGTACTGTATTTGCTACCCTCGCTCATGATAGTATCATTTCGCTGGGGAATCTGACCCTGCTGAAGACCGACCATACCTGCCACATCTACGTCACTGTCCCTAAGCTGTCCATAGTTTCCACCCTGATGGCCTTGAACCGCTGGGGACGCATCCATTTCTACTGGTCGACCGCCTACAGTGGCAGGTTCAGTCCCTGGCAAAGGCGGCGGCGATTCCGCTCGTGGTAGTTCAGACTCCGGGCGGTAGGCGATATAAGTGTTCAAGCTGGGCATCGATGGGTTCGTCGAGTTATACCCATTGGATGGCTCCGATGGCTGGAAATCCGAAGCATAGTTTTGACCAGGAGATGATGGTCTTCGGTCGTAAGGTCCGTTGTTATGTCCTGATGGGTTTGGGCCTCCCCTCATTCCGCCTGGGCCAAAGGCGCCTCGGCCTGGTTGACCAGATCCTCCCCGTCCGCCTCTGGGTCCGTAACCACCTCTTCCAGGTGGGCCGTAGCCTCCGCGACCTCGCATCGGGGCGCCGAAATTATCATAGCCTCCACGACCATATCCTCCTCTTCCACCACGGTATCCTCCATTTCCTCTTCCGCGATTACTCATACTTGGCGAAGGTCCTCTTCGAGTGGCATACGGATCGGTACCATTGTCTATCGGGTTCCCAAACTGATCCCGAGAACCTTGCCTCTGTGGGTTTCTATTAAAAGCAACCGCTTCACCAACGTTGACTGGCTCATGGGGGACACCTGGAGATCGATTCGATGTTGTCCGGCGGGTGAGCGGGACTTCTTCGCTGGTTTGATCACTTCGGTTCTTTTGATCAAACGTCGCGAAGGCTGGAATGTTATCATGAACGCTATTTCCAGCGGGTTGGGTTGGCAGCGTCGGCTGTCTAGTGATCCCGTCTTCAGCGGTTGTCTTATCCTGGGTGGTTCTGTTATAATAGTTTTGGCCACTCATCTCGGCGTTATCGGCAATGCGTCTCTGTCTGTCTTTCCTGCTGACCAGAGTGCGACGCATTGCACAGGTTACCAATCCGCTCATGGCTACGAGAATAGTAGCAGCCAAAACCAGATATGAGCCCCATGCCAGATGTGGCACAAACAGTAGCACGTCGATCAAAAATGCCAACAAGCAGACCAGGAAGTCGATGAACAAAAAGATAAACAAAATGAGGAGATATCTTGTAGAGTGCGATGGCCCATGTAAATGAGACACAGCTGCCATGATGGTCATGACAAGGGTGATGAGTGCCGCAACTGGATGTACAATGAGAATAGCTGAGAGTGTATTTCGAACGCCGGATGGCAGGTCGAATGCTTGAGAATCATCCCCAGCTAATTTAGCTGCGAGAAACGTCAGTAAATGCTAAGAGGATGATTGCGTTTCCATCGTCACTATGAACTAACCAGTGTCATATCCAACTCCGATACCACTACATCCCTTGCCATTTTGGCAGTAGCCAAACACGCCATATGTGACACCACCAAAGTCACTCAGTGGAATGGCCTCGATTATTGGGGTCGATATAACAGCTAATAGAAGCAGGGCGAACGCTGCGAATAGCAGCAGAGTCAGTGGTGTGCCGGGTCGCAACATGATGACGGTGCGCTTAGCGCTTGGTAGAAAACTGATGACGATACGACAGAGCAAGCAGCCGACGTCGTGAAGACGCGGGGACAGAAACGCTCAGGGGGCTTAAATTTCAGCCCTTGCACAGGATTCCGCTTCGCTAAAAGTGTTGATGTATATCATAGGTGAAAAAGAAGGCGGCAAGCTCTCTGTGAAGTACGATGTCAAAGTACTAGAAGCATCTGACAAGTAGTAAAACTGATCCAATTCGTATAGTTTCCTCAAGATAATCGTATGTCCGACTATCTACGGTTTCCTCGTCTGCTGAAGGACCTAGGCGCGAATTTTGACGTTTGAATCGGTGAATGGGTGAAGATGCGACACAGTCGCAAGCGCCGGGTTCAGTCGCCGAATCGATAGGCTTGGTGATATGAACGATGGTGACCAAGTAATTCGAATGTGAACCCGCTAGGAATTCCGATGGTAGACGCGATCTCCAACGTCTTTCGACACGCTACAGCAGTTAAGAATCAAGTTGGAACGAGTGTATGTGGTCGGGAATCGAATAATGAGGAGGGGAGAGCACCTGGGTCTTGGGTTGTAATCAGACAAGGTCCCATCTCCACTAAGGTGCTTGTTGCTTTGCTCTTCTATTCAAACCTGGCTCCATGTGGCTTAGCAGGGCGCTGGGGGGAACTACGTGCGCTAGTCTTAGGACGGTTAGTGCTCCATGGTACCCTGGTCTGAAGTGGTGCGCTGGTCCAGGCACAGGGGCCTTCTTTCTCGCAGCTCGCCAGCAATCTGACCTAGAACCGTCGCAGAAATATGGATATTTCCATGCATTGATTGAATTTGATCTGATCTGCCCGTCCCATTCGAATTGACCTCCTTATCCCACGCGAATTCTGCTCAATTGGCAAGAACATCGCATTCAAGGTTTGCGCCAATAATCTATGCAGGCCGTCCATGATGCCTTGGGTAGGTTGCCAATAAAACAATCTTAGCCACAAGTTTAATTTCTCAGTCGTGTCATGCTTATCCCTCCAACCATTCATCCATCCATCCCACACCTTATTAACTTAACTTACCTATCATACCTAGGTAGCATCCAATGTGGTTGACACCATGTGGGCCTTTACCGTTGTACCAAGCCCACCAATCCCACGCGTTGCGGCCGTCATTTTCGCAAGCAGTCATACGAATCACTTATCGTGTCTTTACAGCTTCGGCTCCGTCTCATCGTCTTTCCGGTTTTAGCTCGGCTCGACTCGACTCAACTCCAATGCAATTAATTACCAAGACTGAGTAAACTTAATACAAACTCAAGACACCACTAGTTAAACACGGCTCGACTAGCTACCTAGGTAGGTATCTGATTTTGCGTCTTCTCCATTTCCACAATCCTCAAATCTAACAGATTTTCATTCCATCTTGCCTCAGCGCTCACTAAATCTGAGACGACTTGGTCAAATTACGGCGCAAGCTTCCCAGGCTTGCCAGATTTGGTTCTAACCCAAGTCAAAGAGCAAACGTGAAGGAACTGTCCGTATTCTGTGCCTCTTTCGTATATACAACAGTTGCTTATGCGCGTCTGAAGTCAATTGAGTACCAAGAAAGTTTGCCTAGTAACCTGGCAAACAAGTCTCGTCAATGGCAGCCAACCCTTACATATACATACATACAGTAACTTCTTACCCATTAATGTCCCACAATCTCTCGCTTGGCTGGAGAAGAGGGAAATCTACGGCGGGCCGATGTTCCTGAACCTGGGCCTGTCAGCCAAGCCATCGGCTGGAAAGACTGAGCTGCACCTGTTGTATCGTTATTTTGGTTCAAGTTGCTTTTGAAACTGTGAGAGCACACAAATCCGTTTCAGTGGGACTAACTTTAGCATGGCGATCCTCAATAAGCTCGTCCCGATGATGAAACAAACTGCATGAAGCTCCACGTTTCGACTCCTGCTGTCAAGTGTCGGGTTTGTCTATTCATCGATACGGGTGCTTCATATTCTTGTGGCTGTTAAAGTACGCGTATACTGTTGTCTATTTGGTGTGGCGCCTAAGGACATGGACGAGTCATTATGAGATTGTGTATGTGGAGTTTCTGCGTCAAATGACACAACGCTATATCTTGGTACAAACTTACACCTCTTTATAAGTTCTCGCAGAAAGACGAAGAGTGTGGCATTGGTCAACTACAAGCACCCTAAGACTTATCTAGGAGGCCATTTTCCCTGCTACCCACCGACTTAGTACCCATGTCCTATACCTGTGTTTTTGTAGTTCTACTACCCTAGAGAAAAACAACATATCACATCACGGTTGATACTCTGGCAGGACTAATTATTCTTTGAAGTTACCTAGCTGGAACAAAGTTTCTTTATTTGTGTGTATGATCTTTCATTGTAAATTTTGATACCCTTCAGCCATCTGCCAATGATGTCTGAACAGCTCTTGTGAGCGATTGCCTGCTAATTTATTTGCATGATTGCTGGCAATATAAAATATATCAAATGACGTCAGTGATGGATATCAGAACAACTGAAATTGATACACCAAGCATGATGCTGCTGGATGAGAAGATTAATAACATCGTAAGGTTAGAAGAATACTCGCCCCGCTGTGAAGATTTTGGCAACAGGATTGAGTCGGGAAATCGGTGAGATTCTGTCCCGACTTGCGGAATATAATCACATTGCCCACTGATTCTCCGAGCCGCTCCGGCGATAAGCTAAATAGTCCGCAATTTTTATGTCGGACGTCATCCATGACACTGAAGATAGAATAGAAACATTGTAGCGTTTTGTTCTGTATTCTTTCTTGTCCTTCTCACACCAACTGTTCGCTATTGAATTTCACACAACGAGTGCTTTATTGCACTGCCCATGCTGCGCACCCGATAGCTGATCATCTGTCTTCAGCATGCTGCGCAATGCCATGCTTCGTCCATCGGCGCGCGCTGCCATGCGCTGCCGGCCTAGAGACTCGATAGCACCGTCATATCGAAGACTGCAGTCCGGCGGTCCTTTCCAGGCAATGCGGCCCCCGTCACCAGAAGAGCTCGGTGCGCCCAGGCGGGCCAAAGAGTATAAACGTGGAAGACGATGGGCCAGAAAGTTTCTGATCATATCAGCCGTTGGAGGTGTTATATATCTTGGTGACCGTCAAATATACGCTTCAGGGTTTACTCGCTCCCTTCGTACATTCGGAACCGGACTGCTTGTGGCCTTTGATTACAAGCTTAACTTTCGACCGCAGCCTATTACAGGCGGAACAGTACAGGATTTGCATAACCGTAATGCCGAACGTTTATTCCACGTCCTGCGCTCCAACGGCGGCCTTTACCTCAAGATTGGACAGGCCATCGCAATGCAGAGCGCCGTGCTCCCGCCCGAGTTCCAAAAGATGTTCAGTCGCATGTTTGACGATGCGCCACAAGACGACTGGGCCGATATTGAAGCAGTGATACGGCAGGATTTTGGAAAGAGTGTCGAAGAAGTATTCGGCGTTAGCTTTATAGGCAAGGAGGGTATGGGTCTGATGGAACGCAAGGCTCGGGCGAGTGCAAGTGTTGCCCAGGTTCACTGGGCCAGACTTCCAGATGGCCGAGAAGTGGCCATCAAGATCCAGAAGCGAGAGATTGCTAAGCAAATATCATGGGATCTCTGGGCTTTCAAGTGAGTTCGACACATACTGAGCTAGTATACATGCGCTTATTAACACAAGACAGAACCGTTGCATGGATCTACTCAAAATGGTTCGACCTTCCATTGTATAAAATGGTGCCCTTCATCACTGAGCGGCTTGAGTTGGAGACTGATTTCGTCAACGAGGCAAAAAATTCGGAGAAAATGAGGGAGCTTGTCAACGGAGAGAAGTCTCTGAGAGGACGAGTCTACATTCCTACAGTATACCCCGAGTTTACGACAAAGCGAGTTCTCGTGACTGAATGGATTGAAGGTATAAGGCTTTGGGACAAGAAATCCATGACGTCTAGATGGCTTGGGGGGCATGGGAACGGCTCACCCGGCGCTGGAAGCCCACTGCCTAATATCGATCTCGAATCTGCTCGACGCGAGCTTCGCACGCGGCCCTACCAGGAAAATCTCAAACCAGAACGTCAAGAATGGCGAGGTCGACGAGGCCGAGGTGGACTGGGTTTGTCCCCGCGAGAGGTCATGACTACGATGGTAGACCTATTCTCAGCACAGATCTTCAAATGGGGAGTTGTTCACTGTGATCCTCACCCAGGCAATATTTTCATTAGGCGTTTGCCCAATGGCCGAGCAGAGCTTGTGCTTATTGACCATGGGCTATACGTCTACATGTCACAAAAGTTCAGAAACGAATATGCTACTTTCTGGAAGGCGCTTATGACTTTTGACAACAAGACGATTTCGCGGGTGACTGATGCATGGGGTATCAAGGCGGCAGACCTCTTTGCGAGCGCGACATTGTTGCGGCCATACGAGGGCGGAGATGGTCGTACCCGTAATGGTATCATGAAAGGACTCGAAGGCAAGACACCTGCCGAACGCCATTACGCGATGCAGCAGCGGATGAAGCAAGGCATTCGGGAAATGCTGGCAGATGAAGAGAAGTGGCCGCAAGAGCTCATTTTCATTGGTCGAAACATGAGAATTGTGCAAGGTAACAACCAATACCTTGGTTCACCTGTCAACCGCGTCAAGATGATGGGCGAATGGGCAAGCCGCAGTCTTTTTGAAGACCCTCAGTTGCCGCTGAGCCAGCGCCTGCAGAATCGCTGGCGACATGTCATATTTAAGACGGTTATGACAGCATCCGACATAGCCTTCTATCTGTTCAAGTTGCGCCAATGGCTAGGCCTCGGCGGAGGAATGGAGGATGAGATGGAGAAGAGAATGAAGGATGTTGCATCGGACTTCGGCATTGAACTTCAGCACGATGTATTTGATGGCTGAGCTTTCTCGATGTGGGTTCGGTGATGAATCGCACTATCTCGTGTACACTATTGTGACAAAAGAAACTTCCCACGTAAGACTGTAATTTAGATAGATAGATGATGAGGTTCTAGTTGCGTTTGCCAATCATGGCACCTAGAGGAACTAGATATAATCTCTTTTTACCTTCGACTTGAAACATCTCTGCGGGGTGAAAAGGGATACATGGAGTTACATATCAGGGGCAAGAGTTTTAACATACACTTTTCAACGTTACCTCTTAATATTGTTTCACTTCATATGTGTAGCTTCTGACATTAAGTACTTTTCGTATAGCGCCGCGTCAAGTTGCAAGATACAGAGTACAGTACGGCTTTTACCCGTCTCCGTTACGACCTTGCAAGGAAGTTGCATGGAGCAATTTCCAATCCGTCCCGAACCTTGCGTCCAATGGGTCTAATATTGAACATAGCGCGACGGGTGCTATTGTACTAACCCACTATGATCATACTTGAAGCTTTGACATTCAACCAACCTCACCTAACTTGACCTTAGTCAAAACAGCAAAGGCGTAGCAAACTCTTAAACATCACCCTCATTAGAATGTTCCTCTATCACTCACCCGGCAATACTTATCTTCTGCACCGACACGATGCAATTGGGGAATCTGTAGCGTTAAGGTAATCCGCAGACTGTGTCAAGGTTTCTTCAGTAAAACTATAATTTGTACTATAGCCCATGAGTTTGTGCAACACTGAGACTTGTATGTTTGCAGTAGCCATCCTACGATCATGTGACTAAAATCAGCTTTGATCCAACGGAGCTCGCTTGGTTGATATCTTAGTCCAAATGTATCGGGAATCTACCTGAAAACAAGCTAGCGTCATTGTTATTGTGTTTCCTCGGCTATATGCATCAGGAGCCTGCAATCAAAAGGGTTGCGTCTTAATCCTTTACATACAACTTAGCAAGGCCCTTTGTCTCCGCAATTGGGTATTATTGTTTGATACATGCGTTTAATTTTATTGTTTAAACCTGTAAGGTCCACGCAGGCTCGGCGAACATGAAAATTGTTTCTCGACTCAACTTTTCCTTTTAGAATTTGAGTTAGGAAATGAAGTAAGTGGAGCGACAGTTTTCCATACCTACCTACCTAGTATGCAAGAGCACTGACAGCGTCATGTACCTGCATCAGTGGGTGGGTCGATTCGCTTGATGCAGCCCTGAAGGGCTACCTAGGTTAATAAGCTACCTACTAGGTATAGTTAGTAGGTTAGTAGGTACCAAAGAAGAGATACATACCAGATGCTCGTCCCATAACTATAAAACGAATGAAGTTGAATAAAGGTCCGATAGCTTGGTATGAGGAGGGTCCTCCTATGTGACGCTGTGGAAGATGAGGTATGAATCCCTTAGTTTGTACTCTGCAAGTGGCAATTAATGCCTTGCTCATGCGATTTAACGTACCGGCCTCCGTCTATTTAAACACAAACTCAGGGACCTTTAATCGTGGAGCTGCTTGCCTGTGGTTGGGTATCTGTACTAACACGGTTTTAACCATGACGGGCCATCTCCATCCCCCCCACTCGCTAAAGGCCCACAGTTGAATGAGGGTGTCGGGTGTCTGCCTTTGCCCGTTACTCTATCAAGAGGGAAATAAAGTAAGAATTTAGTGTTAAGCACGCGTTGGAATCTTGCATAGTAACTGGCAGTAGATAGCAACGAGTTCACATTAGTGGTACTATGAGATAGGTGCCTGCCTGCTAAGGCTAGTAGCTAGGTAGGTACGTTTCTATAGGTACTAGAGGTGGGCTTTTCATCCGTCGTTCTCGCTTCCCACTCGCCCCTGATTCCCCTGACACCCCACCCACTCAGATTGTCTTGGACCCTGCCCGGACATTACCTTAGCGCTGCAGAAAAGAACCTAGCCTTAGTGCGAGCGAATCATTTTAATGAATCCGCATCCGGACGGAACTGTCTCAGGGAGAGTCAAAGTCTTAGGTCGTGCAAGGCCCAATCTCAAGGCCGTCGTTGTGATACATGATCCGATGGAAAGATTGACAAAAAAGCAAATAAGATGCTAGCGGGTAAGCATATTGGTACCATCTCTTATTCCCACAGGCTGATGAAAAAAAAACAATTACATGTTTTGCGATTTGATAGAATATAAACATGTTTCGCAGATATCACCTCCACCTGTATTTTGTATTAATCCTGAACTTGTTCGACCGGCCATAAGTGTCATATCCCAGAGTTACTGTACTCGTGCAGTAATTAACTAGGTATTTGCTATAGCTAGGTGTACCTAGGTAGGTTACCTCCTGGCACTTAGGTAGTTGTTGTCCTTTTTGGTACGTGCTCCGTTATTGTCTCGAGGTTGTACATAGTGGTTTGAGCTTATTCAATGCCTGTGAACCCTTGCTCTTAATAATTGCAACTCCCATCAGTACCGCCTTTGGCCTTTCACCACTTTACTCGCAACCAATCAACTAGGTACCCTTTCCCACTCGAAACGGCCTTAATTCCCTTGCAAAGTGTCTCCCATTTCAGTCATCCACCTCAGACGCGCATCAATCCTGTTCCTTCGATCTCAAGCAAATAAAACAAAGCAGGGCTATACCAGGCAATCCAGGCACGACTCATTCCGCCTTTTGCAAATTAGATGGGAGCTACTGTCCTCTAGATGGACCCTTCGACTCACGCCCTCTAACTTTCCACTGATCTCAGACATCCACTACCGACACTGGCGGCTCTCCACAAGAGGTGTGTGCACGCGGCCACGCGCTTTGGGTATCAATTCATCCTCTTCTGTCTGTCTGTAGCCGTACTGTCCCTGTGTTTTTTTAATCTTCTCTGGCTTACAAAGACTCACTCAGATAGGCAAGGTTTTGTTTCATTGTCACCAAATTACCTGTTTCCTCTTGGCCAGCTGGCCATTCTGACTGCCCCCCCCCCCCCCCCAAAAAAAAACCGCTTTAACATTCGAACTGACAAGCCAAAACACTTGACTGACTATCGTAAGCCCACTCCCATCGGCTCGATCGCTCCCGCTCATCCACCCCCAAGTTTCTTCCATTTGTTCTCGACTTCATTTGCAGTCGCCCATTTGGTTACTGCCCCATCCTTCCGTCTTAGTCCCTCGCCGCTTCCACGTGCTCCGCACCTCCTTTGCGCTGCCCGCGCATACCCTTCTGGGCGTCTCCTGATCGCGACTTTCTTCCTTTTTGTGATTTTCTCCCCAGAAGATGAACAACGAGGAACCTCGCCGTACCAGTTTCGGCATGTTACTTCGACGCAGCAAGAGTGGCGATTTAGGCAAAGCCGGTCGTAAGGCTCAGGCCCTTAAAGATGCCGAGCTTGAACGCCAGCGCCATGCCTCTACTCGCATTGCTCCCAAATTGCCCGAGTTCGCCAACCATACCGAACAGCTTTCCAATTCTTTTGGCCCCGAACTGCGCCCCGAATCCCCAGCCAACGTCCCTCGATCAGCAGACTACTCTTCCATTCGGCCATCAGGTGAATATTCGCGAGGTTATGGCAATGCTGTGCATGCCGCCCCTCCTGTCCCGCCTTTGCCCAATGGTGGGTTTGACCCATATGCCAGGACTGAGAGCATGACGAACCGTGGCCGTTACAGCTACGCCAGTAGCGCTATCAGTACGGTCAATAGCCCTCGTCGTGTTCGAAGAAGAAAGGACCCAACGCCTATGAAGTGAGTTTCTACGTCTACCTCGGCAGCTCATAATACCGGATTCACTAACACATCAATCAGCATTCTCGTCATTGGTACTCGAAACTCGGGCAAAACCTCGTTCCTTGAATTCCTCAAGACAGCATTTGCGCTTCCGCCCAAGAAACGGGCTAAAAAGGGCGACGATGAAGTACCCCAGAATCATAGCATTCCTTCTGGAAGGTTTATTCCCCACTATCTCGAGACCGAGATTGATGGAGAGCGCATCGGCCTCACTATATGGGACTCGGAGGGCTTGGAGAATAATGTTGTCGACCTCCAGCTTAGGGAGATGTCAGCCTTTCTCGAGAGCAAGTTTGAGGAGACCTTTGCTGAGGAGATGAAGGTTGTCCGTTCACCTGGTGTACAAGATACACACATTCATGCAACTTTTCTTGTTCTCGACCCCTCTCGTCTGGATCGCAACATCGCATCAGCAAGGAATCCAGCCATCAACGGTCAACAGAACGGCCACCCCTTTTCTCGCGTATACGGCAGCCTAGACGAAAGTCTTGAATTGAATGCATTGCGCACTCTACAGGGCAAGACAACGGTTATTCCTGTTATTGCTAAGGCGGATACAATCACCACCAAACACATGAATGTTCTCAAGCGAAGTGTTTGGGACAGTATCAAGAAAGCTGGCCTGGATCCCTTGGAGGCGCTCGGTCTTGATGATGAGGATGGGAGTAGTTTTTCTTCCGAGAAGATCGTCGAGGAAGATGAGGAAGATAATCTTGAAAACAACCGGGATGGCGCACAAACACCAGAAAGTCCAGATTTCCCCCTGCAAGGTCAACGGGAAAGTCCGACAGCTTCCCCAAGCTCTAAAAGACTATCCACCAGCTCTATGCGACGACACAAAGTACAGGAGGAGGTTAAAGAGAAGGAAGACGAGATTCCCTTCTTGCCGCTTTCTATCATCAGCCCCGATCTATATGAGCCCGGTGTCATCGGTCGACAGTTCCCTTGGGGTTTTGCTGATCCTTACAATGATGAACATTGCGATTTTCAACGACTCAAAGAGGCCGTCTTTAGTGAATGGCGTGCTGAGCTTCGCGAAGCCAGTCGGGAGCAGTGGTATGAGGGATGGAGAACAAATCGCCTCAAGCAGAAGGACGGTCCCCATCGTCATAGATAAATGCCGGCGAATAACAGCGTTGCCACTCACGCCGCCTTTCTATGTCTTCTACAAGCCGGAGCTCCAGCCAAAACATGTTTTTGCTTGATGCAGCATGTACACAACACTCGAACATCTTTCATTACTTTGACATTACGCCTGTCATGCAAATTGCCGGAAACTTACAGCATCCCTTGATACCTTATATTCTTTTCTGAACTTGTGGTGAGCGGCATTGCCCTGTGTATAAGGCATGACGCTCACCGTTCTTATGGCTGATACCCCTTTTTGGTGAGACTCAAACCTCTCAACTACATGGCTTTTGACTATTGGACCAGTGGACGAGCCAGCTCGAAAGTTCCATCAATTGCCTATGACGTTTTCCTTGTCTTTTTCCTTTTTCCTTTTTCTCTATGTTACGAAGGAGGAATTTTTAAGCGGTGGCATTTTCGTTAGCGATCTGAAATGAGGGCTTCTCTTTGAATCCTCATCCTGCGGCTACTCTGCTAAATCCCTTCTGCTCATTCTTGAACTTACGCCACAACTCAAAAAGTGCTCGTTGCTTTCATTCACACTCTGAGGAGAAAACTCAAGAGAGAACAGCTCTATCTGCTGTGGCCTGGAACATAAAGCTCCCTCAAAACGACAGAGTTTGGCAAGAATTGTGGGAATGTACAAAGAGTATATGTTTGCGGCGACTGTACAACGACGTTGCTTTTCTTTAGTCAATTTTCGCTAGAAATACACTGCAACATTTTGCCCTAATCATGGAAGTGCTACTTAAGTCGACCAGTACCTCGCTACGTTGCGCTCGTTCGCATTTTAGGTTAGAGCCAGACATATGCTCTCATTATGTGTTGATAAAGCTATACGTTCCGTCGATATCGATATATAAATTTTGAAGTTAACAATGAACCTCCGTCGTTATACCTAGCTTCAGCCCAAGCCTCTCTTGCACTCCAAAGAGATCAAAATAGCGTGGATTCCAAAAGCTCAGTATTAATAGGGTTACCATTGGTTTCAACATCCTCCTCCCGACGATGAGGGTTCTTTCCAACTGCCTTTACCCTGGCAATCTCTTTGCTGCCCAGAGCGACTTCATTGAAGTTTGGAGGCAGAACCGCATCCGTGATAAGCACCTCAGTTTTAAGATTACGTGCTCTGTCACGGTAAGCCTGTTGGTTTCGTGGATGCTCAAAATAATTTTTGCACTCTGATTCAATCATCGACCAGCGAGCACCATGCTCTTGGATCAAATCAAGCAGCAACTGAGTGTCATGATCGCTCCAAGGAACACGCTGTCTTGTCCCCTGTCGGTCGGGATCTGCCAAGCGCGCTTCTCTGTTTCTTTGAGATGCCGCCTTTTTGAGGGCATCGTAATTGACTACGGAGGAGGATGGCGGCCGCGAAGCCGCTTGAGGAGTCGAATCCCGAAAGGATTCCTGTTCAAAAGCAGGAGGCACAGATCTTGCAGATGAAGGAACGGGGACACGTCTCGTTAGAGATCTAGAGATGGTTTCTGGTCGGGGTGGTGGGGGCATTTGTCGTTTTAACTCTTCGCGTCTCACTGGATTAATGCAACGGTCATCGGTTTCAAAAGGATCATCCTCATCATCGCCTTCGGTTGTGAACGATCGTGGTCGTTTGTAGCCTCGATGCTGGCCTTTATCGCTGCCAGAAACGAGTCGGAAAGAACTTGCAGGAGGAAATGGGCTACGCAGGAGGTCGGCGTTCGCATGCTGATGATAGTCGCGAGGAACCTGTGGTTTGGGCCCGGTAGGTTGCTGATTTGAAGGCGGGAGGGTATCACCCCCTTGGGTGTCACGCTCTAGAGCGAGAAGTGATCGTTTATTAACGAAGAGACTGGGCCTAGAGAACCGGTTAGTTGCTGGCTCTGTTCTGAGGGGATGGATACTTACTCTGCTTCTTGAGTTTCTGCGCGGACGATCGACTGAGAATCAGAGCCGAAAGGGTCGCCTTGACTCTCGAAGGCAGCCTGTTGATCAAGATATGGTGACTGAGTGCCGACCCTAACACTCTCTTCGTCAGCCAAGATATTGTACATAGCGTCGAAGCAGCTCCGGAGATTGTTGAGCAGCTCCTGAAGAGGGTACTTCTCCGATAGATGCGCGATTGTCTTGTGTTTTCCGCTTTGTTTAAAGACCTCGGCTATTTCCATTATGCGTTCTGAACAGAGCTCCCCAGTATCGACGTGGCCATTGTCGCCAACTCCTCGAAAGTATTGTCCTGACAAAAGCGCCGGGTAGTCAGACCATTCTTCAATGCTGTCGAAATTCTCTAATTTGTAAGGGTCACAGAATACCTCAACGAGTAGTTTGTCAATATCGCCTTGACCATCGGTACGTGATAGAGTTTCGACGAGAAGCCAGGTCCGCATATCCAATATCACTTCAGGTTCTTGGAACATTCTAGGGTCCAGAATAAAGTAGTTAGGGAAGACCTCGTTGAAAGTTTTGAAAAACGTGAAGATTTCCGGCGCTTGGCCATCCTCAACATGTCGAATTCTGTCGTAGGCTATAACGGTATTGACTCGGGCAATCTGAACGAACAGAGATTTTTGCTGTTGCGTAGAGCCTAGTTCCAGGAAGCTCGCGAAATCAACGAAGTCGCCCTTGTAGGGTTGTCCAAGTTTTATAAAGATGTTTTGCATGCTATCGAAAGCGTGTCTCTTCATGCGTAGGCATCCTTGGAACACATCATTGTCCGATGGTTCTTGATTTGAGTACTTGTATAGACTATCGGCAGCTCTGGCTAGATCCGGGACCATGGTTTCGAGCATCTTGAGATTCTTCAATTTCTCAGAATCGAGCTCTGGGCTGGTCCCGGGGGAATCACTCGCAAGGCCTGCGCCACCAAGCCCAGCGTCGTTCGATTCAGGCTGAGGAACCGATGGCATGTAACTGTCCCCTTGGTTCGCAGAACCGGCACCGGGGTAGGCGGGTTCATATGGGTTTTGTCCATAAATTGCAGGGGTTTGTTCTATCGAGCTTCGTCCAGGTGTATACTGAGAAGTAGGAGAGTAGGGGTTCAGGCCGGAAGCAATCTCCCTCGGCTGGCTGCCAGGGCCGTCAGGTTGAGGGTACTCGTCATCATCCTCTATAAATTCAGTTTCGTCGTCAGGTCTCGCTGGATTGGTTGAGATACTGGACTCTCGTCCTTGAGCCCGAGGAGGAGCGTTGCGGCGAGCTGGTGGATGTCTCTGTAATACTCTAGCATGCTCGATTGACGTTACTGGCTTGTCCTGGGAAATACGCGTCTCTTTTGTTGGTGTTGCGGTTGTCGCTACGCGGCCTCGAGTGTTGCGCATAACTCTCTGAGGCTGAGATGCAGCCGTTGTGTCGCCAATATGAAGCGGCTTACGGGTGTTCAGGTGAAGGCATGTGAGATACAGAAGCAGAGTCTGAAAGCGCGCCGCGTTGGTTTTAATTTTGAAGTTTGAAGACTGACCAATAAGCGCTGACTCCACTCTTAACCCGAACGCTGACCTTAAGGGTGAACGACAGGCACTGATCGTATGTATGTATGTAACCCTAACCCTATGATAGAGATCTTTAGGCTTGGTGTTTGCCCTTTGGTGCAGGGACCACCACCCCGGTAGAGTGGAAGCTACCCCAGATTCAGCTAATTGAAAGTTAGCCTGCATGGCACCTACCTACCTACTCTAGGTACCTGGTAGGCACCGTTTTCATTCAGTACCTACCTATGGTATACGAATAGGAAATCCTCGACCAAGTCATGACTGGACATTTTATACTTAGGTAGGCAGTGTCCAAAAAAACAACCTCTGCCTCTACCTCACCAATGCTTTCCACTGCGAGCTTATCTCCGGCGTTGACACCCTCAATAAAGGCGCCGTCGCCTTCGAAGATCTCAGCATCTACTAACGTCCCCGTATTACCAATGTCACAAATTTTCTAGACACTCAATTTATAGGCACCTTAGTAGATCGGTAAGACGCTGGTACCTAGGTATACATACTATCCTAACACTACTAAGGTACATTGTTTATGCGAGATTACCCATCGCTATTAAATAGTCTTTTTCAGAGCAAAAGGCTTGACGTGATCCTTGCCAAATAGCCCAGTGAGGTAGGCCGTTCTTGTGAAGAAGAGAAACAACTAGAAGCATGTTAGCGCTGCGATGAGAAGAGTTTGCCATGTTTACAATAAACATCTCGGCCGTTGGCTTACCGTCATTGCGATGTTCCCCCAAGTCATAGCGTTCCATTTCGTGGGACTCATTGACAGATCCCACCCTAAGCCATAGGAGCTAAAACCGACATGACCGATGTCTCCAAGCCACAGTGCAATAAGATATGCTCGGACGACACTGATCTCATTGGTCGTTGATAGGATCGCAATACCAAGAAATCCTAGTAATAAGTAAAGATTTCCCAACTGCCAGGTCACCATGATACCGTTTCCAGAAGAGCTGATCACATTGCTTTGAGGAACTTGTTCGTTCATGAACCAGGCTGGATCAATGACGGCACCAGCAAAGCCAGCGATTCTGTTCAAATGTGAGCAAACCGCATGTTGGCCAATACAAGGCCTCGAAGCCGCAAATCTTACAATGAAATAGGCTCGATGATTGTAAACACTATACGTGGGAAGGTGGGAAGAGAAGATGCCATGATTGGGTAGTAATTGGTATTGGATAGTCAAGCAAATGAAGTTGGAGAACGCGTGAGTACGGATCTGATAAGTGAAGTTCCCGCTTCCCCAGAAAGGACCACCGGCAGTGTGCTACCAACCAATAAGAAGAGCCATACGAAATGATTGAAATCCGGCATCGCTCGGGATGGACCGGAGCATAACCAGTATCGTTGTCCGGTCAAGGATGTCCGGCGAATAAAACCGGGCAATATTGGAGCTTTTTCCCGTTTTAACTGTGCTTCCGGGGCCTAAGCTAAAGCTGAGCTGTTAAAATCTAGCAGCCGAAGACGAGGAGACAGTGAATTGGTCTTCTCTCCGACTATTCAAATCTGTCTGCAATTGTGCGACATCCCCGGCATCCTGACACCGAAGAATCCTCCTACGACCTCTCCTAGTCGAATCAAGACGACCCAATTGGCCGCCAACTGCCCATCATGCTTCGATCTGTCACGGGACGCGCTGCCGCCTCGGGCCTTATGAAGTCAGCTCTGCCTCGGGTCTCCCAAGTAGCAGCGCCCACATGCTCTCTTGCCCCGCAGCTGCGACTCCAAAGCAAGTCCTCTGTTGCTGGTCTTCGACTCTCCAGAGCTATTCACAGCACCTCAGTTAGAATGTCCCAGACACGAACAGAAAGTGATGCCTTTGGCGAGATCCAGGTCCTCGCCGACCGATACTGGGGAGCTCAGACGGAGCGATCTCTTGAGAACTTCCGTATCAACCAGCCCCAGGACCGCATGCCCCCGCCTATCGTCAAGGCCTTTGGTATCCTGAAGGGTGCTGCTGCCACTGTTAACATGAAATATGGCCTTGGTGAGTTGCAATACGAGTCAATCGTCTCTTGTCTGGGAGGAGGTCAGAAGTGGCTGTGCAGGTGCAACTCGAGCTATATCTCCGCGCTTAAGGCGTGACTGCAGCATCCTCCACGTAGATAGGATTTTGTCTTAAATTGACATCTCACTAACAATTACTTTTTTTAGACCCCAAGATCGGCGCTGCTATCCAACAGGCTGCCAAGGAGGTCGCCGATGGCAAGCTCCTCGACCACTTCCCTCTCGTCGTCTGGCAGACTGGCTCCGGTACTCAGTCAAATATGAACGCCAACGAGGTCATCTCCAACCGTGCCATTGAAATTCTTGGTGGTACCATGGGCAGCAAGAAGCCTGTCCACCCCAATGACCACGTCAACCGCAGCGCTTCCTCCAACGACACTTTCCCTACCGTCATGCATATCGCCGCTGTCCTCGACATCGAGAACGAGCTCCTGCCTGCTCTCCGCAGCCTGCGCGATGCTATCCAGAAGAAGGTTGACGAGTTCGAGGCCAAGAAGATAATCAAGATTGGCCGCACTCACCTTCAGGACGCCACTCCTCTTACTCTCGCTCAGGAGTTCTCCGGCTACGTTGCCCAGCTCGACTTTGGCATCAAGCGTGTTGAGAGCTCTCTGCCCGACCTGCGACTCCTCGCTCAGGGTGGTACCGCTGTCGGTACTGGCATCAACACTTTCCAAGGCTTCGCTGAGGCCATCGCCGAGGAGGTTACAAAGATGACCGGCACTGAGTTCAAGACTGCCCCCAACAAGTTCGAGGCCCTCGCCGCCCACGACGCTATTGTTCAGGCTCACGGCTCACTCAACACCCTGGCTGCTTCTCTTACCAAGATCGCACAAGACATTCGATACCTTGGCAGTGGCCCCCGTTGCGGTCTTGGTGAGCTGAGCCTGCCCGAGAACGAGCCTGGTAGCAGTATCATGCCTGGCAAGGTTAACCCCACTCAGTGTGAGGCCTTGACCATGGTTTGCGCCCAGGTTATGGGTAACCACGTTGCCACCACTATCGGAGGCATGAACGGCCAGTTTGAGCTCAACGTTTACAAGCCTCTAGTCATTCGCAACCTACTCCACAGCTCCCGTCTTCTGACTGACGGCATGCGCTCTTTCGAGAAGAACCTGGTTGCCGGTCTCAATGCTAACGAGGAGAAGATTGCCAGCATCATGAAGGAGTCGTAAGTTTTCCGTTTGCTCGACAACAAAGTACATACTGATCGATTTTGTAGGCTTATGCTTGTCACCTGCTTGAACCCCAAGATCGGATATGACATGGCCAGCAAGGTTGCCAAGAACGCTCACAAGAAGGGCCTTACCCTCAAGGAGAGTGCCCTCGAGTTAAACGCGCTAACTGAGGAGGAATTCGATACTCTTGTTAAGCCTGAGCTGATGGTCGGTCCCAGCCCCTACAAGGGTTAGATGGTCGCCTGACCTTATATATGATCGTGGCCCATGTATTAAAAAGAAACAAAAGCGCTGCTAGTTCCCATTGTACCTATGAAACGATGTTGATACTGGTGTTCGAAAATCCAAGGGGCACTATTCAAAAGATAAAAAATAAAAATATCATAATTCACGCGCGATGACGACAGGCATTGATTTGAATTGAAAATGGTCTATCATGTGTTGAGCGACGGTTTATTTTAGCATGTGAAAGAGACCAACCGATACTTATTACCACTTATTTTTTGTTGAAGACCGGATAAACGCCCGGTAATCACCGGCAAGGCCCCGGACTGGTAGGTTAGTAGTTTACTTGTACCTACTAACCTACCTACCTAGGTACCTATGACATGGATGCTTCAGTATGTGGCGATTTCACGTGTTATTGCAACTGTAACTGGAACCGCAACAGAAAGACGGACAGCCCAAGTGAGACCACACCAAGGCATTCGCGACCCCGACTCTCGTGAAGCAGTGGCCATTCACAGGCACCAAATCAATATGACGCTTTGAGCTGTTATCTCTTGTCGACATCAATTCAAACCCCTCTCTTTCACCCTTCACTCTCCTCGCCTCCCCGCCATCGCATCCCAACGTGCGTTCTCCACTGGTGTCGACGTATTTATATTCAATGCGCCAACCGATCTCTGGGAGCCCACGATGGCCACAATCGAGCCGCGCTTGATACATTTGCTCAACGAGCCGACGAGGTCGCAAATCAACCACACCGATCTTCCTCCGCTTCATTCTCTTTCCTTCACTACCACAACAGATCGATCTTTACCCCCACTCGAGCCACTTGATACAAATCATCGCGGTGATAGACCAGGGCCCGACACGCAATCTGTTGTTAGCGCCGGTGGCTCAATACAAATCTCCAGTGATGATGGTGCTTTTGATCATCGCAAAGAGGGACCTGGCCAAGATGGAAGACTCTCGACAGCTTCTGGGGTATTTCCGTTCCGTACAATCACAGGCGATTCGGAAGTTGCAGAATTTACCAATTCAATAAGTCGGATCCTAGATGACGACCCTGAGGTGATAGATGATGCTTCAAACAAGAAACGACATCGCAGTATCCATGTCAAGGATGATTTTGTACAGCTTCCGCAACCTCTCAAAAAACAGAAAGCTACGCAACAAGCACCAGTCATGCCACCGATCATCAATGGACTTCATGAGCCTCCGCCACATGCTGCTTTGTTCCCACCCATTTCATCCGAGTCATTCAATACTAGCGACGGTCCTCAGATGAAGGTATTGCCAGAGATACTATCGGAGTTTGCGCAACCGTCCCAGGAAATCGACACAGACTTCATCATCAGTAAAGCACGAAAGCGAAATGCTAAGCCAAGAAGAAAATGGTCCGAGGAAGAAACAAGCCATCTCTTGTTGGGTGTCAACCGGCACGGAGTAGGGAAATGGACAAGTATCCTCGAGGACACCGATTTCACGTTTAATGGCCGGACGGCCGGAGATCTGAAGGATAGGTTTAGGACTTGTTGCCCTGACGAGCTTCGTAAATCCAACAGATCGATCGAAACTGAATTGCCACCATGGTCTGGTCGAGACATGCCGCCCAAGGGTAAAACGGACGTTCACTTGGAAAAGATATTGATAGAAGGGGATGCTGCATTCGCAAAAGACGCCACTTTGACTCCACAGCAGGACGCCGACAAATCGCCCAACAAGAAGAAGAAGAGTCGTGCGCATCGCAAGAAGATGGAAGATCTTGTAGAGCTTGGTATCCACGAGCCCTTCAAGAAATCCCGCCGCCGCGAAAGACGACCCTTTACTGAGCAAGACGACACGGAAATCCTCGAGGGTTTGGACATTCATGGTCCTGCCTGGACCAAGATCCAACGGGACCCACGGTTCCATCTCTCAAGTCGACAACCAACAGATTTAAGAGATCGAGTGCGTAACAAATATGCAGATGTTTATCAGCGCATAGAGAAAGGCACTTTCCAGACCAAAGAAACGGGTCGAGGGAATGTCCCCATGGAGCCTTCGGTGAGCATGTCCATCAAGAGCTCTTTTGAGGTAGCCAAGGGTACAACACTGGAGCCACAAACAAACTCATCGGCGTCACGCGAGGACCTTCCCCGATGGCCGGTTCACCAAAGGTCTGATGTAAACGAAAGCGTAGGGGCCGCGCAGATATTTGAGTTTGCCGAGGCTGCAGTGCCCTTCATGGGCGGTGAAATGGACATCTCGCGCCTGCTACTTGACGATGCGAAGCTCTTGCCAGCAACTTCACGCTTTGGGATCGACGGTGTCCCTGGTTCTTCCCCATACGTCAATGCTCCACAAAAAAGGCACGTCAAGGAGGAGACGCAACGGTCAAGAAAATAGTGTCAAGTCTTGTCTTGGGTTGAGTAAGTACAGGTTCTACTCAACGAACGGTGTTTCGTTGTGTTTAATGGCTATGGGTGTCCAAATAGGATGGGAGTTGGGAAATTTGTTTTGCAATGACATGATTGGGCGTATATAGATTGGGGGACATGACTCTGGACGAGAACAACAAGCACGCGCTACATCGTTCACTTACATGAGCTTGAGGATGACAAGGTGCTTGAATGAATGGGCATCCAGGTTACATAACTGGCAAAGAATGATATGAAGAAAAGAAAATTGTATGGCAAGAACTTTTTATAATGTCAAACTGATATGACGAAACCTACTAAATTAAAGACCATATTTCTTGAAGATCTCTGTGTTGAGAGCAACTTGAAGAAATAACAAGGACCAAACACTTCTTTGGAACTCCTGGTTCTCGTTGGAGCAATTACTCCATCACCAGTTTCTCGATTCAAATCACGTGATATAATATCCCCACTTTTAATTTAGGGCATCGAAACCCCTAGCGAAAATTATGTGTGGTCAATCCTATCCTCCAAATTTGTTCCTTGTGAAGTAGGTCCCTCGTCCATCCTCCTCATCACCGCCGACAAACCAGCCAACCGACACAATGGCCCGCGGAATGTGAGTAGAAAATATGGGAAGAACGATCATTGCAGCGATTGCACAATCGAAAAAATGATTTGGGCTTCTCTCCTGCCGTCCCGCTGTTGGAAACCCGGCATCTGACAATATCGATAGCAAGAAGCACCAGAAGCGCCTCAGCGCCCCCTCGCACTGGCTGCTTGACAAGCTGTCCGGCACCTACGCTCCTAAGCCTTCTGCCGGTCCTCACAAGCTCCGCGACTGCATGCCCCTGATCGTGTTCATCCGTAACCGACTCAAGTATGCTCTCAACTACCGTGAGACCAAGGCCATCCTGATGCAGCGACTGGTCAAGGTCGACGGCAAGGTCCGCACCGATTCCACCTACCCCTCCGGCTTCATGGACGTCATCACCATCGAGAAGACTGGCGAGAACTTCCGTCTTGTCTACGACACCAAGGGTCGATTCACCGTCCACCGAATCCAGAACGAGGAGGCCGAGTACAAGCTGGGCAAGGTCAAGCGTGTCCAGCTTGGTCGCGGTGGAATCCCATTCTTGGTCACGCACGATGCACGAACGTGAGTTCTGTCAGACATCATTCAGCCGTTGGATCAAGCTTTGGTCGATTCAAGTCACCCGACAAGACAGGAGCTTTATTTAACGGTTGTATGTATCCTCCCCAAACCCCGTTGCTAACGAAGAATCTTTAGCATCCGATACCCCGATCCTCTGATCAAGGTCAACGACACAGTCAAGATCGACCTTGCCACTGGCAAGATCACCGACTTCATCAAGTTCGACACTGGCGCCGTTGTCATGGTTACTGGTGGTCGTAACATGGGTCGTGTTGGTGTCATCACCCACCGTGAGCGTCACGATGGTGGTTTCAACATCGTCCACGTCAAGGATGCCATTGACAACAGCTTCGCCACCCGTGAGAGCAACGTTTTCGTCATTGGCCAGGACAAGCCCTGGATCTCTCTGCCCAAGGGCAAGGGTGTCAAGCTCACCATCGCTGAGGAGCGTGACCGCCGACGCGCTTACGCCATCTCTCACTAAATTGTGAATTTGCGATAGGAATGATAAAAAATGGCATGTGGTCTGGAGTCTCGGATTTGACGTTTGCTTTGCGGCTTTAACTACACTGGAGATAGCCAGCCCCAATGAGGCTATGATAAAAGATAAATTTAAGCCCAACACGAAGTGTCGATTCCGTATAGATGCCACTCTTGTTCTGTGATGAACGTGAATGTCGATGCGTCCTTTATTTTTGGGGTCTTGTGGTTGAACCTTGTAATCAGCTGTAGAAATTCCTTCTCTATTCTTGGTACAGGGTAGTTGTCAGCTGAGAGTGACCTGGCACAATGCTATCGTCAATTCGTTAAAGTAGTTCAAACCGAACAAAGATATCTCTTTGGCCAAGTACTGCCAACTGTTGTATAAAGTTCAACCCGAGACGACAGAGTTAGTACAGTACTTATCATAGGTAGCTATGCAGGGGTAGTCAGTTGACCTTGTGATGTGCAAGGTCGAACACACATAGCTGGCCGAGGTGTAGTCTTGTTAGTATTGGAAAAAAAAAAAAAAAAAGATGGGCATACGCGGATTCCTATTCAGTTCTTTTTCTTACTCCATGTCTAGTAGGAAGACGGGTGATTATTACGCTGAGAAATAAAAGAATCACCCACGACGTTCATTCATCTTGAAAAGCAGTGATTCCCCAATTGATTCATTGACTCTGAACCCCCAATGCATAAATGATCAAGTGGACTCCTGTTCTTCTCCCTTCTGTGCTTCTCTCCACACCCTCCTACTCTGAAATTGAATCAAGTAGAGAGAATCCTAGTCCGGCCAGCAAGCCGAGCATTCTGGAGAGCGGGGGAATGCCATGTCGTCCAGCACCGAGTCGGAATTATGTACGGGGTTGGAAATGCATGACTAATGAGAACCATACCCACCACAGCGCCTGTCAGATCCTCATCGGCTATGCCATGCTGATGGCCGCGTCTCTAGGAGCTATGATTCGATAATGTAAGTCTCATGCGCACTATTCCTGTGATGTGCACCTGAGCATAGTCTAATGCGTGGGGAGCACTGCATAGTATATGCCAACCAAGTTATCGAATGAGGCTCAGTGATCCAATGTTCTTGGAGTACGACGACAAGACCACACAACATTCACGAACGATGATGAATCGTGTGCACTGTCGCCTTTTGTAGCACTTGACCCGCTACCTGACCAAACTAGCCAGGTTCATCAGCTATGGAGAGTCATCTCTTTGCTTCACTGGTACAGCATCGCGGCCATCGGGATTGCATCAGTGAGGCTAACGATTACCACGTAGCAGAAGAGGACCCTTTGAGCTAACGTTCACTTACTTGTTGCCCCACGATGTTGACTGACACTGGCTCGGGAACTTATAAATGGAAGGCGGGCCCATCTAAGTCTTCTCCGGTTCCGGATTTCTTTTAGAGTGGCTTTCTCTCATCTCGTTGTTTTGGACAAAAGATTCTGGTCATTCTTTTTTTCTATCCATCTCACCTTTCCCCTCTCCCTTTCGGCATTTCGGTTCAGATCCGCTTAGATACGGCAGATATTACTCTCATGCCAAAGACTGCTCGCAAGAGTCGATGATACATACACAAACTAGAGCTCATTGAGACAAAAGGTTAGAGTTGGGTACTGGATCAATACTGGTTCCACATAACTACCTACCTACCTTCAATTGCGGGCCTGGACCGTTTGCAACACACGAGACTATCTGCTATTTGAACATTCAATGTTCGTCAGCAGAACTACTACCAGAGCTCTTTTGAGCCGTCGAACGCAGAGATTAGATGTGCGACGAGGTTTCAGAGTCTCTTCTCATGTTCATGCCCCGGACATAAATAAGGTTGCTCAGAGTGGATACAGTAAAGAGTCGGGATGGTCCCAACCAAAGGTCATTGCAGTTGCACTTGGAGCAGGAGCTCTTGGATGGGGGCTTGCCAATTTGAACAGCGATGGTGACTCTATCTGGAACCGGTCATCTGTAACCCATTACGCCAGCGTATCTGAGATGGAGAAGGTAAATTGCCCTTAGAAAAATCATTATGGCCACAGACTGATTGTCAGAGCAGGCTATTCGACGAATCGAGGAAGAGATCGGAGTAGAAGGACTTATCTCGACAGACCCAGAGGATTTGCATTCTCATGGATACTCTGAGTGGTCTACAGTCAACCCTGACACCCTGCCTGTAGCTGTGGCATACCCTAGGACAACGGAACAAGTGTCTGTAATAGCCCGGATTTGCCATGAACATCGCGTTCCCATTATTCCTTACTCTGGAGGCTCAAGCTTGGAAGGAAACTTCTCTGCGCCCTATGGAGGAGTCAGCGTGGATTTTGCATACATGGATAAGATCATCCAGTTCAACAAGGATGACATGGATATTGTCGTGCAGCCCAGTATTGGCTGGCAGGACCTTAATGCCAAACTCTTGCAGATGGATAGTGGACTATTCTTTCCAGTGGACCCTGGTATGTTGCTAGTTTTTCGAAATCTCAGAGTGTTTGATAACTGACAAAGGAGCCAAGGTCCGTCGGCGAAGATAGGAGGCATGATTGGAACGAACTGCTCTGGCACCAACGCTGTTAGATATGGCACGATGAAGGATTGGGTCATTAACTTGACCGTTGTCCTCTCCGATGGGCGTATTATTAAGACAAGGAGAAGACCTCGCAAGTCGTCTGCTGGCTACAACCTGAATGGTCTATTTGTTGGCTCCGAAGGCACCCTCGGAATCGTTACAGAAGGTATGATACAAAAGAAAACTCACACACGGGAACGAAGTTTGGCCATAACTAACAATCATAGCCACGCTGAAGCTAGCAGCCATCCCAGAGCAGTATTCGGTTGCTGTTGTCACATTTCCGACCATTAGGGATGCTGCTAGTGCTGCAGCCGGTGTTATGCAGGCCTCAGTTCCTGTAGCGGCCATGGAAATCATGGACGAAGTCCAGATGAAAGTCATTAACCTTGGTGGTGCTACCAAGCCCCGAGTGTGGAAAGAATCACCTACCCTTTTCTTCAAATTCTCCGGAACCAAAGAGGGAGTGGAAGATAACATTAGCCGAGTAAAGAAGATTGCTGCGGCTAACAAGGGCGGCAATTTCGAGTTTGCTCGGGACACTGCTGAGCAACAGCTGCTCTGGTCTGCCAGAAAAGAATCACTCTGGTCTATGCTTTCTCTACGCAAAGATGGTGACGATGTTTGTGAGTTTGTTGTTATCGCGTGCTAGTAAAGACTGGCCATTTCGTGACCACTGCTAATCAACGAATGTTTTAGGGAGTACCGATGTAGCTGTCCCATTTAGCCGACTGGCTGACATTATAGAGGTCAGCAAGAAAGAGATGGACGAGCTTGGCCTCTTCGCTAGCATTCTCGGCCACGTTGGCGATGGGAACTTTCATGAGAGCATCATGTACAACAAGAATGTACCTGGCGAGCGCCAAAAGGTTGAGGCCTGTGTCAAAAACATGGTGAAGCGCGCGCTCGATATGGATGGTACCTGCACTGGAGAGCATGCCATCGGATGGGGCAAAAAGGAGAGTCTGCTTTGGGAGGTTGGACCAGAGACCCTGGCTGTCATGTCATCGGTGAAGAAGGCATTCGATCCCAAGTGGATTTTGAACCCCGGGAAAATCGTTGATGTGCCTTGGGAGAACAATGTTTATCCTGGGGCAAACACAGCCGTGACACCAAACCGTGTCGTGAAAGATTTGGTGTAGGAAATCTGCTCCAACCAGCTTTCTTAGTGGAGACTTTGCTGATGTTGATATTTTTGGTTGAACGTAACGCAGCAAAATAGCACACACAGTTATCGGTGGCATTTGACAGTCTGGACTACTACATACGTTTTGTGGTATTTCAAATAAGCAACTATTTGATCATAGCTTCTCCCACGTACTTTGTGATTGCTGCGCATGCACTCTTAGGTAGGTACCTATCTAGGTAGCCAAACAACAAACATGGTCGGGAAGCTGCAGCCGGTGGTTGTTTGCTCTTCTATCACCCTGCGCAGATGGTATTACATATCAGTTTAGCCGTCAATATGTACCTCCAGATTGTTGGGCAAAGTACGAGGCTAGAGGAGGGCAGAAAACTCGAGACCAGAGTTTAAGACACAAAAAGCAAACAGCCCAAGAGGGGGATCAATATGGCGTGAAGTGACTAAATGTTTATCTCTTGAGGCATGTACGGATACTTACATCTACCGACCGTATCTAGGTAGGTAGGTCGTTAGGTTAATAGGTACCTACCTCCTAGGCAAGCAGCCGAAGAGCAGTGCGTTGCCACTTGCCGTATCCTGCACAAGTCCAGCACACGCCCTTTCGTGAATCACTGCCACTGCAGATTAAATACTTTTCACCTACTTAACCTCAACCTTTCACCTCTATCAATCCTAACCTTTTATTCATCCTCCGAATGCACACACTCATCGAAGCTGGAAATGAATACGAAGCACCCCCTACCCGAGTCCCCAAAAGGGTCTCGAGGTAATCCGAAACAAAAGAGCGACCCGACGAATGGAAATCAAGAGAACCCGAAAAACAACACAAGCAATACAATTTCCAACAAGTCAAATGAGATAGCTTCTCAGCTTCGTCCTTCCTGGCTTTCATGGCCTGAACTGACCGTTTATCTTGAGAGATTACCCTCATCAACTACGATGTCAAATCTCTGGGACTGGTTTAATGGTCAAGGGGAAATTGTATACATGGATATCAACGACCCGCCAAAGAACTCTGATCACACAAGCGGCAGAATCAGGTTCGCGCCACCTCCAAACAAAGGCTTCTGGGAAGCTGCTGTTCATCTCGTACCTCACCCCGACCCGAGACGAAAGTCGGACCTTGTCGAGATTTCTGTTCGCCTAGACAAACGTGTGCCAGAAGGCTTCACCAGGAGCCCGGTGTGTAAAGATCGCCGCCATCCCACTGTGACAACGTTGTATCC
This sequence comes from Fusarium sambucinum, assembly GCF_050947815.1. Taxonomy (NCBI): domain Eukaryota; kingdom Fungi; phylum Ascomycota; class Sordariomycetes; order Hypocreales; family Nectriaceae; genus Fusarium; species Fusarium sambucinum. Next base: position 6,867,778 of record NC_139293.1, on the reverse strand, counting down.
AATGGCCCTTGAGTTTGGAACCATGTTGGAAGAAAACTCGATGAAGATCTTGAAATCGATGAGCGGTCCAGTCGGCGAAGGAAAATTAAAGCTCACGATCAATTTGAACCGCCGCGAAATGACAGTGTTCTTTCCCATGAAGATCGTGACCCGGGGCGGACGAGGTGTTAGGCAACACAAAGTTGTTATTGACTTTTCTGCCATGAAGAGTATCTACCAAGCGACAACCGAAGGTGAAAACTGTGCCATCGTACTTCCCCTGGAGATACCTCCTCGATACTATTGGAGGTCACCCAACATACGCTCTCTTCTGTCCGACGAAGTCAAGACTTGGTACGCTGGTGACAGCTGGAATCGAGCCACAGACGTCGTCGAAGGGGCTAGCCTACCTATGCGATACCCTATCGCTTTGAATAACGACTTCGAGGGTTCTGATTTTATCGACATTGGTCGCTGGACCACTCTTAGACTTGTACTTGATGGAAAAACCGAAGAGGCCAATGACCTCAATCGCCAACTTGTCAACGCGTTACACGATTTCAACATTACCACAATAGTTCGAAACGACTTTCAAGCCGCTCATGGAACACATGCAGAAATGTGGAAGTACTTGGATCATGATGCATCTGTCAAGGACCATAACGCGAGTCGCGCTCTGAGCCTGTTCTACGAGGATTCATTTGTCTACCTCCCTTTCGAGGTCCGGTATCAACTTGAAGTTTGCATCTCTCAGAGACAGCTTAATGAACACAAGATTACCAAGGAGTTTCTCGACAAGCTGGCTAGTATGCCATCGCATATAGCCAAAGAGTACCTCGAGTTTGCAGCCGCGCGAGTACCGAAGGATGGCCACCCAATGACGACAGACCCTATGTCTATCTTTGATTCCCAGCGCGATAGCGGAGATAACTACAAATCAATTTCACGAATTCCTCAATACTGTGGCCTTGTCCGGAGGGCTATCATCACCCCAACTACGGTCCGGTACTCCACTCCCAATGTTGAGGTGTCGAACCGAGTTATGCGTCGATACAGAAACATCCAGGATCGTTTTCTCAGGATACAGTTCACCGAAGAGATGGAGAAGAAGGGGATCGCAGTGAACAAGGATCAAAACGACGAGATCTACAAGAAGGTTCTACGTACAATGTATAAGGGCATTCGTATCGGCGACCGCTTGTATGAATTCCTTGCATTCGGTAATTCACAGCTCAGAGCGAACGGTGCGTACTTCTTCTGCCGTACAGAATACGTATCCTGTGACGATATACGCCAGTGGATGGGCCAGTTCAGTCACATAAAGGTCGTGGCAAAATATGCTGCCCGACTTGGACAGTGTTTTTCCACTACTCGCGATGTTCGTGGTATTTCCTCTCCAAATACTCTTCAGATACCCGACATCGACAAAAATGGCTACTGCTTCACTGATGGTGTTGGTAAGATATCCATGTTTCTTGCCAAACTGGTGGGCGAGGACATGGCTTTAGATGTTTGTGCCGACCCTTCCGCCTTTCAATTTCGCATGGGGGGTTGCAAAGGCGTACTTGCTATTTGGCCTGAAGACGCCAAAGGCACGGAGGTACATATCCGTGAGTCACAGAAGAAGTTTGAGTCCAACTCTAAAGGTCTCGAGATTATCCGCTGGGCTAGGTATTCGACAGCGACATTGAATCAACAAACTATCCCGATTCTAGAATGCCTTGGCGTGCCTATTGAGTCATTTACAACTTTGCTTGATCAGCAGCTAAGACAGTATGAACTGGCCATGAAGGATAATGATGTCGCAATTGAGATGTTGGAGAGATTTCGTGATGATCAGCAGAGTCACTCCTGCCTTGCCGACCTTCTTAGAGCGGACTTCAAGACTGAAACCCTCCAAGAGCCATTCGTCGTCAATGTCGTCAACCTTTGGCGGTCATGGTCCATTAAGGCCTTGAAAGATAAAGCCCGCATCCATATGCAGAACAGCGCCTTTGTACTCGGCTGTGTTGATGAGACAGGCACCCTTCGAGGACATTCTCTTGATACAGAGGGATCCAAAGAAAAAGACGTCGGCCGGCTACCGCAAATCTTCCTCCAGATCAGCGACACAAAGAAATACAACACGACTTACATCATTCAAGGAGTATGTATCGTGGGACGCAATCCATCACTCCATCCGGGAGACATTCGCGTTGTCGAAGCAGTAGATTGCAAGGCACTACATCACCTCAAGGATGTCGTTGTGTTCCCATCGACCGGGGATCGACCTGTGCCGAACATGCTGTCTGGTGGTGATCTTGATGGAGACGACTTTTTTGTTATATGGGAGAAAAGCTTGATACCCCGTGAGTGGAATTACCCACCGATGAACTACTCTCCCCCCAAACCCACGGAGCTAGAACGTGATGTCAATGTCGACGATCTCAGGAATTTCTTTGTCAAATACCTAAAGAACGACAAACTCCCACTCATTGCAATATCCCATCGAGCATTTGCAGATAAACTAGGCCCAAAATCACCAGAGTGTAAGTCATTTCAGAGACCTGCCAGAGTGTTCCGCTAACATCGCAAACAGGTCTCGAGCTTGCGGAGTTGCACTCCAAGGCAGTGGACTACCCTAAAACTGGCGAGCCGGCGACTTTACGACGCGATCAAGATCCTCGCACATGGCCTCATTTCATGGGGAAGAATAGTTCATATCGCTCCAGGAAAGCCCTCGGGGTTATTTACGACAAGGTTGTTCACAAGACAGTCGATTTCAATCCTGTTTGGGATAGCCCGTTCGACAAGCGAATCACCAAAAGGTTTGAACTTGACAACGAGACTCTCAAAGCAGCAAGGAAGATCAAGGCCGAGTACGATGCAGCTGTGCGCCGAATTTTGAGCCAGAATGCTCTAAAGACCGAGTTCGAGCTCTTTACTAGCTTTCCCTTGACCAAGCCTCCGGTTGGTTCGGACTTCAAGTTTGCAGAGGATCTCAGCTGCGAGTTTCGCAGCCTTAAAGAACATTACCAAGACATGTGCATTGAGGCCGCGGGTGGAAAAGATGCCGAGAATCTTGAGCCATTTGTCGCAGCCATGTACACCATCACTGAGGAGCAAATCAAAACTGCACTATTTGAACATGACCGAGGACCAATCAACGATGCAGGAACCATTGTGCAGCCTCGAAAGCTTGAACCAAAGTCCATGCCGCTTATCAGCTTTCCCTGGATTTTCCATGGGGTGATGTGTCGCATTGCAACTGATGGCGTTGTCGATCCTAGGACCAACTTAGGCACACACAAAGCGACTCAACAGTCCTTCACTCGCGATAATATGGTACCTGGGAACATTAGCCCGGCGGCGGGTAAGGCCCAATCAATCGATGTCGGATCGGTCTCAGAGGAGGTCGCTCCCGCGAAAGGGGGAGAGGACACAACTGATGGAGAAAAAGAACCGTCGGGAAGTGACCGCGTTCTTGAGAAGGACGTGAGTGACGGAGCCTCAGATTCGATCAACTCGCAGCAGGATGAGGAATTGGAAGAAGACGATGTCATCGATCGCTTGAACGACTTGATTGATGGATAGGCTAATTGGGATGAAACTGGAGGCATCTTGATGAGATACCTAGTCAGGTTGTAGATTAGAGAGCCAAAAAGGCTTCCGAGGTCGCAAAGTCCAGCAATTATATTCATCGCTTTACACAAAGATCAGTCCTGATGACCCATTTCTCGCCTGCAGTGACTTCTCGCCCTTCATGCTAAATGAGAATGTGATGGTTAGCTGATGATCAAAGTTTTAAGAGCCGTGTCCTGTGTGGGGGAGAGATATTACAAGAAGACAGTCATCGCCATGCTTATGTAGAAGAAGCATGCCGGTGTCAAGAGGGACTGCGATCTCTTCTCTTTGCGACCTGCGATCCCTTGGGTAGAACACTGTCTCACCCCCAATACACCCCTCGGCAGTAGATGTAAGGTAGAGTAGAAGGGTCCATGTGGTTTTCACTGGCATTGGGGGATCTAGTGGTAGAGTAAGATTATTGGAGTCGTCATCTGGCAAAATCAGTTGTTAGCTACCATGTGTTATATGAGTCAATGGATCGATGTGTTTTTTTAGTACGAACGGGGGGAGGTTCAAAGGTCTACTGGGCGGGCAATCGGAGATCTTGAGAGATTTTGAACATACAATGGCAGTCAAAGAATTGCCCTTTGGAATAGCGATATATACGAATATTAGGGGATAACCCGACTGGCTCACCACCCCTACGAAAAGTCATTAATATGAAGTTACTTGGTAAATCGTAGCCCAAACAGATCAGAAGCAATCTGTTGGTGAGAACGTACCACTTTTCTTCAACATCTCCCTGTAAGACCTCTTTCAATCCAGTTTGCTCCCATAACCGAGTAGCAAAGTCTTGACTATCAACCTGGAAACGATCGTTAACCCTTACTGCATCGCCCCGCTTGGGCCGACCAGGTGTTGTTTGAAGAGGCAAGGTCTTGAGGAAAGCAACGTAGTCGCGACAAAGAGATCGTGGAAAGAACGAGGGTATAAGAACCACTTTTGATGTTAAAGGATGGGGCTCAGGTGCAAGGTCGACTACAGGTAGAGGAGGCTTGAAAGCCGGCCATGATGGAGGAGCCTGTGGTGGCGATGCTGAGGCTTCCACTTTGCCAGACTTGGAAGCCTTATTCTTTGGCTTTGGCATGATGATCTGAGAGTTGGATACAGTTTGTGAATATTTGTTTAATAATCGGAAGCAATTTTGTTCGTCAAGCTGGGTAATCTGATGTACTAAGTAGAACATGCATAAAGCAGTGGACAGTGATGTGAGATGGTATGCGTTTATGAAAACACTATGCATTGAGCGGGGTCTGATTTGTAGAAGCTACTAACCTTAGTAGGTAAGCAGATATTGTCCTCACTACTCCTACCCTACTCAGTATTGAAAACTGAGATCACCACTACACACAACCGGCCATCTTGATTGCTGAAGCCAAAATAATCATAATACGGAAATAATCACAACAGAAATGCCTATCCTCGCTTCATTAGTGAGCTCATGGCTTGGCGTACCGGTGGCTTCTGATAACAAAACCACCCCTCAGACCCAAGAAGGAACAGCGCTATCTCGCCAGACCTCACCAAAAACTGGCTCTATCATCGCTGAAACACCAACTCCACAGTCAGCAAGAGCACCACCATCATCGACAATATCCGCACACCCGCAGTCAACATGGGAACGCTCATTTAGACAAATGGGCTTATTACTGACTGGAGCAGGGTTTCTTGCTGCATCTGTAGCCGTATCACGACGCTCAGTGTTACGGATGCGTAAGGACTCATTCCCCAAATTCTACTATTCCAACCGGAATCCCGTCACGGTCGACATGGGGGAGCGATCTTTTCTAGCCGCCCAGGCTCTTGGACTTGCCACGTTAAATGTCATGAGCTTTGGTGTCATGCTGGTCGGAGGAATTTCCTGGTCTTTTGATCTCGCGTCTGTCGAGGAACTAAGGGAGCGGACTCAGGCGGCTGTCCGCAGGCCTGGATCGGTGAATCCCGAGGATGAGAAGGCGATGGAGGAACTTATGGAGGACCTAATGGGTAAGCTCGGGATGGAAAACCCTCAGAAACCTTCAGATACTCCAAAGGAAAACGAGAAGTAAGGCTCCTACGCCGTCTATCCGAAGAAGGGCGTCTGCACTGGTACCCCGAGGCTTCGAGATGTAAGATACACTGTAACAATATTGAGAAAGAGAGGGAACAACTTCATCTGCGAAGCGAATTCTACTGACCATCTGACTGGTTACCAAAAGTCATGTCAACTGAGTGCATTCTTGCATTATGTATTTGTTTAGTGGAGGCTGTCAATAGGTCAAAATCTGCCCTTCTTTGCAAACATGCCTTTGATAGCGAAATCTCATTATCAGCCCTACGTCAAGTGAATATGTCATAATGCGCTGGCAAAAACATCCATAATACCATACCGTCCACCTTTATACCTATCGTCCCTTGCAAACCATTACTATGTCCATAACCGACAACAATGCTCCAACGCCTCATCGCCATGCACTCCATCCCGTGTATCCTAATCCTTAAAACTTCTCATACACATCGCGTTCTTTATAGAAATCCCTTTGTAAAACTGGGAACCCTGCTAAGGCTGCTCTTCCTTCCAGGGATGTCGATCATGGACGCATCGTCGCCCTCACTGACCCGCCAGGGGCCCATGCGACCACGGACACTACCCATAACGCTGCCCGACCCCTTGTCGGCGCGGAGGTTCTTTAGGCCTGCCACTTCACGTTCCAACCGGATAGCCCTCTCCTTCTCCTCCCTTAACTCACGCTCAGCGCGTCGAGCCGATAGCTGGTTGTTGGATTCGGATGACTGTAGCTCCTCAATTGTCTTCAGAAGCTTTTCGACCTTGTCGCGCATCCTTGAGACATCATCCGAGAGCTGCATGTTTTGTTTGTCTTTGCGATCAATCTGACCTTGCATATCCTTCACGATTCGATCCACATTCCGAACGGAACGCTGTGACTTACTACGCTCAGTCTCCTGGTCTTCGAGTTGGGATTCGAGCTGCCTAATGTTAGCCTCGATGCATGTGATAATGGTTGCGAACTGGCGACTCACCTCTTGGATACGCTTGTGCAGGAACTTGACATCTTGGCTGGCACTTGAGTACCCCTTTGTCTCAAGATCAACAAGCTTGAGCTGGGCTTCATTGAGAACCTTCTCGAGCGATGCCTTCTGTTGCTGCAATTTGATGCTGTTTTCACGTTCAACCATGACGTCCTTTTGAACCTCAGCCACAAGAGATTCTGCGCGACGCATCTTCTCCACAGCCGCTGCCGCAATGTCTTCTTGCTGAGCGAGGTTCGATTTGAGATCTAGAATCTCCTTGTCCATGTTGGCGGCGTTGCGCAAAGATGGGCTCTCCCCCTTGACAAGATCCTCCAGACCAGATTTGGCCTCCTCGAGACGTGCCTCAACATTGCGCTTCTCTCGGATAAGGTGGTCACGTTCTGCGGTGATCTCGTCAACTGAAGAGCGAAGACTGCGAACTTGCGACAACAGAGTCACAACCTTGCCCTGGGCTTCGTTGTGTGCATTCACCGCCTCGTCTCGAGAAGAAGCAACATCTGCCAAGGTTGACTCTAAACGAGCCTTCTCCTTAGACCAAGTTGAGCTATTGAGAACTTCATCATCCCACTTAGACCTCAGCTCGTCAAGCTCCTCCCGAAGTCGGGCAATCTCGGCTTGCTTGAAGAGTTTCTCCTCACGAGCGAGATCTAGCTCGTTGGTTAGAGTGGCGAACTCGGCCTGGTACTTCTTACGAGTCTGCTCCATGCTTGATTCCTTGTCCTCAATGTCTATAGCCCGTTGGTTTCGGTAGTCCTCAAGCTCGTGCTGAAGTCGCTTCTTAGCTTGAGTAGCAGCAGCTAAGTCAGTTGATATATCTTCCACCTTCTCTTCAAGGTGCTGGTTTTGACGCTGGAGATCCTCGATAGTGGTATCCATCTTCTCGCGCTCGGCCATGATTTCCACATATGTGTCCTCAGCCTCCCTTGCTTGAGACCTGGCAAACTGTTCGGCGCGACTAGCTTTGAGAACGGCGATCTCTGCCTGTTCAAGTTTGCTGAAATACTCGTCTGCTCGGCTCTTGTACATTTCCAAACTGGACGCAACGTCAGCAAACTTGGAAGTTTCCGCGTCGAGTCGAATCTGAAGGTCTGCGAATTCCTGAAGAAGCTGGTTCCGGCTCTGCGCCTCTTGTTCTCTCGCCAGAGTCATCTCTTCCAAGTCAGACTTGACATCACGGAGCTCGACTTCTGCCTTAGCACGATCATGTCGCAGTCTCTCGAAATGTCCCTTGATATCTGTCAACTCCGCCACTGCATCCTTATGGCTATGAACCAAGGCTCGTCGAGAATCCTCTTGGCTGTTGAGCACTTCCAAGATCTCTTCATGAGTCCGAGTTTGGACATCCCGCAAAGACAACTGACCGGATCGAATTGTGCGCTCCAGAGCAGACACCTTTTTGTTTGAGTCGTCGAGCATCTCATGAAGACGGGTGTTGACTATCTCAAGCTTTTGAATGCGGCGCAAAGAGGGACTTTCATCGTGACTCTCCGGCACAGGTGTACCACGGTCAATTTGACTCTGGAGATGACGGTTTTGCATTTCCTTAAGTTGAAGTTGGTTCTGAAGTTCCTCAACCTCCGCCTTCAGATCCATGCGATTGTTGAAGTTGAGAGTGTCAATGGTCCGATCAGAACGTGTCGAGTCTTGAAGATGGTCGAGTTCCTGGAAACGACGTGTGGGGGTCGAAGTGTTGGAGTGGTTGCGAGCGTGAAGCTTGGTTGTCCTTCTTTGAGTTGGTGATCCTTGGAAGGGTGCCTCATTGAGTTGGATCTCCTCGAGCTTAGGCCTAGTCGGAGATTCGTTGCGAGAGGCCCTCATCTCAGTAAGTTGGTTCTCGGCGTTTGTTCGAGCTGCTGTTTGCACACGAAGGTTCTGCTGGAGTTCTTCGACCTTTCTAACGAGATCAAAGTTCTGAATAAGCACTTTCTCATCAGTTCCATCAGACTGGGGAGGGATGTGGACCTCTGGGTCAACAGTCTTGAGGACTTCAAGCATCTGAGCGCGAAGCTCGTTGATCTCCTTGTCCCGTGAATCAACGGACGACTGAAGGGTACGAACTGTAGTCTGAGCTTGAGTTCGGAGTTGTCGCTCTGACTCGATGGTTCGATTGGCTTCGGCCAGCTGTGCAGTGAAGGTAGACGTTGCCTTTTCGGCATTTCTGCTTGATTTGACTTCCCGGGCAACCTCATGGCTTAGATCTTCCAGGTTGAGCTGGAGTTTCTCGGCCCTCTTCTCCAGTGACGCAATGGCAAGCTGAGAATCACCTAGTTGTTTGTTCAACTTCGTGTTTTGCTCTTCAAGTCGTGCTTTTTCGCGCTGGAGGGACTGGATCTGACTTCGAGAGGCCTCGCTTGCACGCGAACTAGAGCGCGCAATTTCTAAGCCTTTCTGCTGCAACTTGTTCAACAGAGCTCGGTTGTCGTTTTCCGATGCTGTTAGACGGCTCTTGACAGTCGTCAATTCTCGCTCGAGTCGTTCTTTGGCCTGGTCGTTCTTCAAACCAAATTCGCCTGATTCGAGAATCAACTTGTTGAGGTCCTCAACCTGGTGGTTGAGCTTAGCACACTCCCCTTCGAACCAATGAAGTCGTTCTTGGGCTGCATCAAGGTCCTTGCGAAGGCTATTCTCGCGGTCTTGAGCTGCCTTGGAAGCTTGTCGTTCGCCAGCAACTTCAGCTTCCATTCTTGCTTCCTCAGCCTGGGTTTTGGCTACCCGAAGGCGCCGGATTTCTTGTCTTGCCTCATCCCGTTCCTTTTCTGCAGTCGTCCGAGCCTCCAATGTTCTTCGCAAAGTATCTTGCTGAGCGTACATCTCTTTCTCGATGATAATCTTGGATTCATTGACGCGGTCAAACTCATCCTTCAACTCTTGATAACGATGCTCGCCAAGTAGTTGCACATCATCTCGAGATTGGCGCTCACGGCTCAACTCCATCTGAGTTTTGTAAAGCTCGTCTTTCAGATCTTTAGTTTGTGATTCAAGAACTTGACGGTTCTGGTCAGCTTGAGCATCCTCTGATAGACGTGCTTCCAGGAGGTTTTTGGCATCCTCAGCCTCACGTTCGAGCTGGGCCTGTCGCGACTTCATTGCCACCAACTCCGCTTGCGCTTCATGGTATTTCTCAGCATTCTTCTCTTTCTCGGCGGTTAATGATTTTCTTTGATCTTCCAGAGACTGACGTTCGCTCTCAAAGTTTTTATTATCCGTTCGCAGAAGGGAGAGCTCACTCTCTTTTTGACGCACAAGATCCTCATATTCAGTAGCGGTCTTCGAGAGTTCGTGAAGCTGTTGCTGGATGTCATTGTTTTCTTGAGATAGCTGGGTCTCGCGAAGTTTCATTGCTTGAAGATCTCTCTGGGCGGTGTGGAGCTTCAATTCCAGGTCCTGGTCAAGCTTAAGGAGTTTGGTTTCTAGGTCTTGAGCCTTTCTTTCCTTTACAGCTAATTGGCTCTGGAGCATCTTTATCTCGTCTTGGAGCACAATTTCTTGCTCACTGCGCTCTGCTTGCTTCTGCGTCATTTCGGTGATTGACTTCTCAAGCTCGATGATCTTAGTGCTCAGGCCGTTCTTCTCCTCCTCGAGCTTGGCAATCAGGGTAGCAGCTTGTTCAAGTTGAGATCGGAATGTTTCGACGTCTCGCTCGGCGCGGTTCTTGGCATTCAGCAGATCGTCCAACTCGTCTTCTAGCCTCTCTTGGTCTTCAATTGCGCCTGCAAGCTTCTCCTCAAGCTCTGCTTCTCGAAGCTGAAGCCGCTTAAAGATTTCTTCCTTGTCTAAAGCGAGGGCGCGCTCGCTCTCCAATGTCTGCTGAATTCGAACCATTTCCGCATGGCAGTTACGTCGCTCCTCCTCCAATTTTAGACGGTTCTCGGATTCAACTTGCATCTTGTCGTTGAGTTCTTTGATCATCGCGTCTCTTCGTTTGACTTCTGTAGCTGTACGAGTTGTGCCAAGGAGAGGCTTCATTTTAACAATCAGTTGCCACCAAGGGTTTTCAGCCAAGTCCAAATAAACATTGAAGTTCCTCTGAATGATTCGTGTGGCCTCTGTGCGGAATAGTCTCTTGTAGGCCGCTCGTCTTTGAACAAATCCTCGAGCCACTGACTGGAATCTGGACATGATCTGAGTAATGAGGGCATCACGTTGCTCCTCAAGCTCAGCGAGAACTCCAGCTCGGAAGAAGACCTTGGTCAAACCGACACGGTACAAAGAGCGATCAAGTCCAAGCTTTTCGAGCATGAGACTCGCAGCCGCTTGACCTTCAAGATAACCCTTTGGCATGTTCTGGCAAAGGACCTCATATCGCTGTCTAAATTCCGCAAAAGGAAGTCTGTTGGGGAAGCCTGTCCGAGCAATTCTGATGCCCTCCAAAACACCGTTACACCGTAACTGATCGAGGACAAGAAGATTGTTGAATTCCTTTGGCTTCTTCTTGTGATTAGGGAGAATACATCGAACGAAGTGAGGGTGTGTCAAGTGGAGTTGTGACATGAGACTGTGAAGATGCTCCTTGTGTTTTTGAGCGACTGTCCGGAATAGGCCTTTCTTGACTCTACTTCTTCCAGTGGCGCGGTCCTCTTCGGATTCAGCGCAATCAGAGAAGAGGGAAGCAACGTGTTCGTTCGTAGAAGCAGCGAGGAGGCGTGTGATATTATCGTTAAGGGGGTCCTTGTTTTTCTCCAGCCATCCTTCCGTGGAATACTCGACTTCGGCAGCGTAGTGGGTAAGAATGAAACCCTGTCCAAGACGCGAGGGCCGGTATTTTGTTGACTTCTTGTCCCACAAGGAGTTGAGCTTCTCTGTGAATGATTTATCTGTAGCCTTTGGCATAACACAGTCCTCATCCAGACAGGAAAAAACACCGATAGGATTCGATAACTCAATCAAGTCGATCGTGGGCTGTAGGTCGCGTCCAAAATCGATAAACTTCCATTCGATTTGCTCGCGGGCATACTCTTCCTGTTCAAGAACGAACATGTGGTGGTTGAAAAACTGTTGGAGCTTTTCGTTGGTATAGTTGATGCATAGCTGCTCGAAGCTGTTTTGTTCGAAAATCTCGAAACCAGCGATATCGAGTACTCCGATAAAGTGCGAATCGTCCAGGCCCATTCCTGTGCGATCAAGCTGTTTGTTGATGCGGGTGACAAGATCACCAAACCCACGTTCATATATACCCTTTGAGAGAGCATCTAAGCTAAGACGAACCTGTTCTGGTGTTTGAACCTTTTCAACCCATTCACGGCCTGCTTTGACCTTGGGATGGAGTAGACCTCTCATAAACGGCTCCAAAGGTACGCCAAGAAGTTTGCATACTTTGGCTGCCTGTGCTTTCGCATCTGGAGCCAGTCGTGCCTGATCAGCAGTTCGACTCTCCTTCACAACATCAATGTTTCCTAGATGTAACACGGCAGCCACTGTTCGTAGAATCGATTTTTGCTCGTCGTCAGAGAAGCCCATCACATTGAATGCTTCCATCAGGGATGCCCATTCTTTAGGGTCCGATACGCCCACGATGCTGTCGTGTCCATCCCGGGTGTACACAAAATCTTTAACAGTAAGATCATTGAGCAAGAACTCCCTCTTCAAAGAAGAGCTAGCTCCGGTCAAAAGTTGATAGAAGATGTGGTAGTTTCGTTCGTGTTGGTTGATGTGCACAACTCTGGACTTCTCAAGTAGGTACCAATCAATGTAAGCACCGCAAATGGCTCCGTTTCGAGTGAATTCGATGCGGATGAATTTGCCGAATCGTGAGGAATTATTATTGCGGACGGTCTGAGCATTTCCGAAGGCTTCCAAAATCGGATTCGCTCGTAGAATTTGTTCAGAAAGACTAGAATGCTGAGCCTTGTTCTTTATTGTCGAATCTGCTTGAGCTACAGCTGCAAGATATTGAATGACCTTTTTCGTATTCTCAGTTTTTCCTGCACCGGATTCTCCGGTAACCAGGATGCTCTGATTCTTTCCTTCCTCAACCAGGTTCCGGAAAGCTTCGTCTGCCATGGCAAAGATGTGAGGTTTTGTATCTTCTCTGCTGCGCCCTCGATACATATTGATGTAGTCATTGTTGTAAATGGGGATTGTCGCATATGGGTTGACGGTGACGAGGAAAAGTCCTGAGTATGTGTATATTAGGTCGGTTTGGTATCGCATATGAAGGTTGTGGACAACAGATGCTTCGTTCAAGTGCGTCAACTCGGCCATATCGTTTGCCTTGTCAAACTTGGCTGGGTTTACTTTATCCACACTCTCGGCGTCGACTTCTCGTTGCTAAATCATGATTAGACTTGACAGGTATGCCGGTTTCTGGGTCATACTCACTGTGCCATCATCGCATTGAACAAGTAACCGGTTTCCATCCATCTCTTCAACGATCCATCCACGAACGAAGGCCGTCTGGGGATCCTTAAGCCAGACATAGCGCTTCCCAGAGAAGTCATTTTCGCCCTCGATGCCATTAACTTCGTCCTGGCTTCGTATCATCTCCTCTTCCTTGATGAAGGATGGAGCAAATGTCGTCGATGTTGGCGTACCACTCTTCGAGTCGCTACGCAGCCTCGTTTGTGCACCCGAGAACTCTCGACTTATGGCCGAGACCGAACCATTTGATTGTGTTCGGTTATGTACAAATGATGAAACAATGCCGGGAGTTGATGATGGGGAAGTAAAAATGGCGGACTTGGGTCGGGGATTGGTGCCTGTGCCTGGAGAGGCAGAGGCAGTTCTAGTGAAAGGATTACTGCGCCGTTGCGCTGTGCCATTGGCGTTGAAAGACATCGCGAACGACCTGCATGAACAATTCGTGGTTTCAAACCTCGTAGATGGTTCACTCAAATCCACGTCGTACGCTCGCGTAAGTAAACAAATCAGGATAATACAAACAGAATATAGAAGAAGAACCTTCAATCTTCCGCCATGTATATGTTGCAACTGCAACGGAAAAATGCGATATATTGGGATTCACCCTTTCACGAACAATGTCATGGAGCAATGTAATGCAGGTCTTGGGATATCGTGCCGGTTCCGGACTGACATCAACATCAGGGATCAGGCCGGGCCGTTGCTGGGGAACTGCGGTAAGCATAAACAAGACGTTTGCACGTGATATTGTCATTATTTCGACGCTAAGCCTTATACGATTAGACGCGATTTCCTTTCAAGAAAGATTGAATTAATCTTTGATCCTTCAAAATACCTGGTACCTACCAGTCGCGTTTCGAGTATCAAATTGGATTTCATTGACACAAGCCATCAACCAGCACGTAAAGAAGTAGATTTTGCACGACTTAGACAATTCGCGTCCTTTTTACTCGTCCGACGACTTTCGGGGCCAAAGGCTTTACACTTTGCGACAGAGCAATCGAGCACCTGCTTTCCCTCTCGCATCACCAGATTACCACGTGCCCTAACAATTGTCAAGAACGGCCAACGCCTCTGTTGCTTCTTGCCATACTCCATCAACACATGCTGTGAAGCCGATATGAGTCAATATGCTTATGGTCATGGGGCTCCCCACACTGGTTATCAAACTTCACAACCACACCTTTACTCCTCAGATCAACCATATGGTCAACCGCCGTTCCATCCGAATGGGGTTGTAGAAAACCAGTCTATTTACAGTCAGGGGACTACTGAGGCATATGGATACAATCAGACGACTATACCTGGTTTAGGCATGGGCTTTACTCATAGCGCCGCAACTTGGCAGCACACAGCCGCCCAGAGCTTGCCTGAAACCCACGCCAATCCAAGTGCTTCAGTTGTGCATTGGCAAACCAGTCAAATCGACGGGAACGCTAGACCGGGGAGTTCTACATCAGCCAGTCAGCAGCCCAACTCGGCAGGGGACAATAAGACGATGGAAGAAGGCGAGCTAAGCGAAGGCGAACTTGAAGACATATACGAACCCACCGAAACGGAAGCAAACAGATCTGACCAGCGTGGTGTTCAACCGCCGGGTTCGATCGACCAAAGCGACAGGCCACAACTGCCTATGGAGAATTTGGAAGTTGACCATGACCGAACATGGAACTCGAAACAATCTGGGCGGGAGCGTTCAGGTTCTTACTCGCCTTATCTTTCGCCTCGTGAGGTACAATCGAGCGGCCTTGAGAATGGCGCATCCAATGCCCGTATGTGATGCTTTTCATACAAACTCTGGCACAGATGTTAACTATCGCTAGAAACCCCACAGAGCGGCTTTTACGACCTCAACAAGAGTATGGTTATGAACAGCAACGGCAATGAATCCCCAAGCCAGAACGAAACCAAAGATGGGGCCACAATCATTTCCGAATATAAGAAGCATGCGCAAGATGCGATCCTTTGTCTCTGGCCACTCAACGTCCGTTACCAAAATTATATCGAAGAAGGCGTCGATCGGACCCTCCTCGATCAGCTTTTCACAGAACTGGGCCTCGAACTAGACCCTGCTGTTCCACGCGCGGAACAGTCAAGATTGCCGGTGCTGTCACAAGTAAACACGCCACAGAGTGATTTAATCGGCACAGTTCCCTCCTCAGGACAAACAACTCCTCTTGCCGTCACCGTAGCGCCAAAAGTTGCTGATTCGGCGAAAGACAAAGCAGAAGAACGAAAGGATCGAATTGCACGTCTGCTGGCTGCGAAAGGCTCCAAAGCGACAGTAGTAGATGCAATCTCGAACAAGGCTAGCACATCGGCATCAGTTTCTAACAATATCATAAGTACCACAAAATTCGACAAAGCGAAGGCTCAATCAGAGAAGTCGAAGCTGATACAACAAAGGATGGAAGCATTGATCAAAGCGCGGGAAGCAAATGCAAAGACTCCTCAATCTTTTACGCCCCCAGTATCTTCAGTATCCCAACCTGTGCCTGACACAAGTAGGTCGAACAGCCAGGCGCCTGTTGATTCGATGAACGTCAACGATCACATCGATGCTGCCACAGAGACAACGGACCCGTCTTCAGGGCCCCCGATTCCTGGTTTGTTTTTGTCACCCAGCGTAACTTCTCCCGTCCCCAATCAACGCAAACGACCTGTTGCGGCTGATTTGAACGAAAACTCTATCCCCAGCATTCAGAAACGTCCTTTCGGCCAAACTCGAGAGTCTCGCCCATTCCTGATTGATGTCAGTGATGATGAAGATGACGCCGAGATGGAGATTGACTCCCCTGAGCTGCGCCCTTTATCAGTACAGCGACCTGTGACACCCGGCTCAAGAGCGTTGTCATTTCGCGACAACATGTCCTTGCCTGACAGTTCATCCCGCAGTGCTGGTAGCATGATCGACTTAGCAAGTATGAACAGGAAGATCGAGGATATGAAACGAAAAATTGCCGAGGCCGAGGCTCGTAAGAAAAAGGCAAAGCAATCAGGTAGCGGCTCGCCTTTGCCCCAATCTGAAACACAATCAAAGGAAGGCATTGCAGATGTCGCTTCCCCCCTTACGCCTCCAGTGCGTGGTGCGTCAACTATAGCTGAAGTGGTCCGGAACAGCCCGGCATCTATCGCACCACAGCCTGGTATCTCACCTGGTGCCGTTATCAAACCGGCAAAAGTCAGAGAGCAGCGTCTACAGGCCAGGCCTTCGTTGCGTGCTCGTGTTGCTAGCGAGCGCCTGCCCATCGTAACAGCACAAAGAAAGGAGTGCCAAGAACAACTTGAATATTATCAATCCGAAGTTGCTAGAGTCAAAAAGGAAATTGAGAACAAACTGGTTGAAGAAGAGCGACTTCAGAGAGATGCTAAACAAACCGAGCCAACACTATCGCCAATTTCAACGGGGCAGGATGAGCCTGAACCCGGGCTTCATGACGAAAGATCTCCAGGTATGAAAACGTCATGTTCAGAGACGCCATCTTTCGCGCGTAAGTTCACGCTAATTTTTCTTCAGCTGATCCGTCACCGCAAGTACCAGTCACACATGATGCGCCGCTCCTTGCAGAACCCGACGAAAGGAATGAACCCGGGGACGAGGTTGAACGAGATGTGCCGATGGATGAATCTCCCTACATTGAATCAGCTGTCAGTCATGGATCGAGTACGCCTCAACAAGACGAATCGCAAATGCATGAGGAACCGCTCATTGATCATGAAGTAATTGAAGGACACTCGCCACTACCAATACAATCACCATTGATAGATGATATGGTTGGCGCACATGTCGAAACTACGACTGACACCGAGGAACTGGAAGAAGACGTAGCTATGGACGAGGCGGATACTTCTAGCGAAGAAGAGAGTGTGGTTGAAGACGAATCTGACGACTATGAGCCGACTGATGCTGGCGTCAGTCTGCCAGACTCTCACTCACCTTTTCAGCGTCAACCATCACCTCAGCGAATCTCGGATGACAGTACAGTATTGGAGACGAGTGATACTGATTTACAGGGCTTGGCAACAGCCACACCGATCACTAAGCCCATATCAACGGGTGCTGGTGACACCGAATCTGAATCTAATCGAGAAGTAGACACACTGCACCTTCCAGGCGGGCTGTGGAGCTGATTACTATACAGATGGAAACCCAAAAGGCTTCGGAAGTCAGTAATACTGCTAGAACGACATTGGTACCATACGAAACGCCCCTCCAATACTTCAAAGCATATCGCTTTCATCCCCAGTATAGCGACTCTGTTGCAGGGGGTCTTCGCTCCCTCACCTATAGCAATAACATCGACGTAACAAGGGAAGTATGCCCTGACCAGCTTGCCCACGGAGTTTGTCCTAGGGGTAGCGAATGCCAATTCCAGCATTTCGAGGACATGCAACTTCCGGGTACGTGCCATCAAGATCTTTGATCAACTCATCAGACAAATACGAGCCGAGGCACATGCCAATGGAGGGGATGCTAACATGCCGACCGGCAATAGATGACCAAATTCTTGTTCAACTTGGGGCCTCCGGCAATCCCGAGACCGAGCATCAGGACCAGTATGTTGCTGGACTTCGCGAATTACTCAAAGATTTTCGCAACCGCAAGGTGAAAGACTTTCGGGAGATCAGCCAAGGTCTCATCGAGTATCGCGCCAGATTCCTCCGCGATAAGACGAAAATCCTTCCCCTGAGCGGCGTCACCCTATAAAAACGTCACTCTTAGAAAGTCTCTACTCTTCCACGTAACATCAACAATGCCCGTCCGCCTGTGAACCTCACGTCGATCTACATTGCACTTTTAGTGGATCAAAACCGGTTAAAACACAAATTCACAATTGAGCCGGCATATTCATGGCTATCTCGTATGTGATTTGATATTGACCACTGAGGCTAACGTCTGTATCTGAAATGCGAGTCTGCAGAGAGACACATCACTGCCTTATTCTTTGCAGCGCCTTAATATTAGTGCTTTAAGGTTCATGAGAAAAAGCCAGGGAGGGGTGAAACAAAGAAAGAGGTTATCGAACGACAAAAAGTCGACGAGTTTGAATCAAGAGGAGGCACCTGGGATGACCAAAGAAATGAAAGGAGTAGCCAACCATTGGCTCGCCTACAGAGCGACCAGATAGGTCATGCGTAATATGGCAAAAGCGGTAGTAAAGTATTATTGCTTCGAACAAAGTTCTTAATGAAATTCATAACATTATTATTCACTTGTATGGACTGTGAAGCATTTGCGGTTGTTGTGGTTGACCCAAATTTGTCATCGTTGTGCTATTGATGTGCAACTTGGTGATCTTTGAAGTTTTACCTGACAGGACCTCGGAACGCCCTGTGGTTCCGCTTCAGGCTGTTATAGGTTTGAAAACTGAAGAATTATGTTTATTCATGGGATAGTCTTTTGGGAATTGTTTTCAAATCACCACACTTGGCCATGTTTGAACAGTCAACTCGACAATACTACGTCTTCAATCACAGTTTATAAGCAAGTCCGAACTAGCACCGATTCGCAAAGGGGAAGAACTGCAATGATGTAATATCATTCGTCAACACTTTGAACTAACTGTCTTGAGAATGACGACGTTCTGACGGAGCGGGGCATCTGAGAACTACCCCACCTCAGGATAGCGAAGCTCCATGAGACGCTGAAGTGTCCAACAGCTTGTGAGAGCCCAGTAGGATTGGCTGGAAGCCTAGAAACTGTGGAAAGGTTGTGGGCGGGTTGTGAAGTACCTAACTATGGAGGCAATTGATGTCCAGTGAGAGCCAAGGGTCCGCTGACAACGAGGAAGAGTAGGTAATCCAGGAGCTGGTGGAAAGCTCTTTGTCCCGTCAGAAGCTCGGGTATCGCGCTGTTTCGGACCCCGATTTCTCTTCAAAACTCCTCTCTCCTCCCCTCTCCACTTGCATCATTCAATCTTCAACTGCTTCATTCCTCCACCTGAATTCCCGAAATAAAAACCAAAAACCGTCAAAATGGTCAAGGCTGGTAAGATCTCACGTCCTACGTTTGTTCCTGGTTCTACAGAGGGTGGCTCTCTTTATAGAGGCTAATTAGCCACGCCTACGACGTACTGAGAGGGGTTTCGAGCTGGTTTGAGCGAGTTTCTCAGCTCTCGTCCAACGAGACAGCGTCTATCATCCGCAATGTACCTTGATGGGCTTTATACATACCCTTACAGGATGTGGTGGGCGTCGAGTCCCTTGATGGGTTTTGCGCATCCACGACTACCGTCACGCCCATCATCGTCGAGCTTCCTCCTAGCTTCCGAACTACCTGCTCCCAGAGGGCTGGAGTGTCTTGTGCTTTGAACACCAAGCTAACACATTGCCCTACAGTGAGCGTTCTCCGCGGTGACTCCAAGGTCTCCGGTACCGTCATCTTCGAGCAGGAGTCTGAGTCTGCCCCCACTACCATCACCTGGGACATCACCGGTAACGACCCCAACGCCAAGCGAGGATTCCACATCCACACCTTCGGTGACAACACCAACGGCTGCACTTCCGCTGGGCCTCACTGTGAGTCCGTTCCTGCATGGTACTCCGATTTCTGCATTAGATTATCGAGATCGGATAATCGCCAGCTAGGTTTCCGAATTAGTTCAATGATCTAACAAGCTCGACCATAGTCAACCCTCACAACAAGACCCACGGTGCTCCTTCTGACGAGACCCGTCACGTTGGTGATCTCGGAAACGTCGAGACTGACGCCCAGGGCAATGCCAAGGGCTCCGTCACTGACTCTCTTATCAAGCTGATTGGCCCCCACAGCGTCATTGGCGTGAGTATACTTTATAGTTATGCTCTGGCTGATAGAGCTCGGACTGACAAGAGTATAGCGAACCGTTGTTGTCCACGCTGGTACTGACGACCTTGGCAAGGGTGACAGCGAGGAGTCTCTCAAGACTGGTAACGCTGGTCCCCGACCTGCTTGTGGTATGTGCATATTACCTGTTTTCTGATGGATTGTGACTAATCCTTTTATCAGGTGTTATTGGTATCTCCAACTAAGCAGTGCCGAACTGAATTGAATGATGAAAAATGCCATTACTCAGTTGCTTTTGTTTAGCAAATTTCAGCTATGAGCAATGATGTGTCTCATGATATTCGATAACAACAATCAATCCAATTCAAGTGATTCCATAATTTTGATCCTCTTTGATTAATTGACTAACTGACTGACTGGCGCCTCTCATCAGCTAGAATAAGGTAAAGCAGCAGGCCATCATCAGTATTAATGTGGATGTACCCACGTCATGTTGCCACGCGAAGTATGAGGGGTTCCGAAGATCAGTCCATTATATGAATATAAAGTGTCACGCTCTAGGTTATACTCAGCCACGTCGTATGGATGCAAATAAAAGCAACGTGTGCAAGCTCAATTTAAGGGAATATTGTCAATTGGTCACTTGTCACCCTTGGATAAGCTTCAAAAGAACACCTGGAGCTCTTGGCCGAAAATAGTTCGAACTCGAAGAAGCTCTTAAAGCTCTAAAGTACCTAAGCTGATGTTAATTGGACTGCTGTAGGGTGCCTGATACCCCGCGGTCAACCTCAACAACCCCTGAGCTTCGTCCCCACATCGACCCTCTAGCGGCGAAACTTGCCATTGGGGCCACCTTGCCATAAGAAAGGCACCTCACACGATCTCGACTACAACTCCACATACTTGGATGAAGCTCTCCCTTTCTTCCTTTATTTTCTCCTATCTTGCTGTCCTTGTTTGGGTTCAATCCTAATTTCTCAACAAGGCTCGAATCAGAAATACAATTTTCTTCCCCATTTCAGGTATGTTATACCACAACCCGAGAGTTTCTACTCTGTTCTTTCTCCTCATATAGCGGTATCGTGTGCATAGAGGAGCTTGGAGCTTAGCTCCTTCTTCTGTTCAGACTCTATTAGGAATCGTACCTGCTTTCCAAACGGCAGTGCTTC
This sequence comes from Fusarium sambucinum, assembly GCF_050947815.1. Classification (NCBI taxonomy): domain Eukaryota; kingdom Fungi; phylum Ascomycota; class Sordariomycetes; order Hypocreales; family Nectriaceae; genus Fusarium; species Fusarium sambucinum. The sequence continues at coordinate 6,846,868 of NC_139293.1, read as the reverse complement.
GCCTCTAAACATTGGACTAACAATAAGGTTATACAAACAGGTCTCTCCGTCTCGTCTCACTGTCTTCGTCATAATGTCCAAATCTTTTATCGGAAATGTCAAGAGTGTGCTCAGTGGTGACACTCTGATATTGACCAGCCCCAACAATCCGAATGCCGAGCGAACCCTGTCCCTTGCCTATGTCACAGCTCCCCATTTGAAACGCGAGGGCGACGAGCCTTTTGCCTTCCAGTCTCGCGAGTACCTCCGAAACCTTGTAGTTGGAAAACCCGTCCAGGCAACTGTTCTCTACACGATTCCTACATCTGGCCGTGAGTTTGGAACTGCTCAGCTCAAGGATGGCACCAACCTTCCCGATGATCTTGTCAAGGCCGGGTGGTTGAAGGTCCGCGAGGACGCTGGTCGCAAAGAAGAGTCCGATGAGGTCCTCGATCGCCTCGAGACTCTCCGCCAGCTCGAGAATAAGGCAAAATCCGAGGACAAGGGTCTCCATGTTGGAGTCGGTGGTATCATCGAGGTTCAGAATGACCTTGGTGGCCCCGAATTCATGAAAGAATGGAAGGGCAAGACTGTTGATGGCGTGGTGGAGCGAGTTCTCAGTGGTGATCGTCTCCTGGTACGACTTTTGCTCTCGGAAAAGAAGCACATTCAGCCTATGACCCTGATTGCTGGTATCCGAACGCCTTCCACCGAGCGAACACTTCCTTCTACCGGTGCTACCCAGCCCGCTGAGGAGTACGGAAACGAAGCTAAAGCTTTCGTCGAGTCAAGATTGCTCCAACGTCAGGTCAAGGTCGAGATCGTTGGTGCTAGCCCACAGGGCCAACTTGTCGCCGCCGTTATCCACCCCCGCGGAAATATCGCCGAGTTTCTATTACAGGAAGGTCTCGCACGATGCAACGACTTCCACTCTACCCTTTTGGGCGAGAAGATGGCTGCTCTCCGTACCGCTGAAAAGCAAGCTCAATCCAAGAAGCTCCGAATCCACAAGCATCACGTTGCCAAAACTGAAGGCGGAAACCAGGACGCGACCGTTTCCAAGATTATCGGAGCCGACACTATTCTCATCAGAAATAAGGCTGGAACGACGGAAAAGCGCATCAACCTTAGCAGCGTACGAGGACCCCGAACTACAGAGCCTTCCGAGAGCCCTTTCCGTGAAGAGGCCAAGGAGTTCCTTCGCGGGAAGCTCATTGGAAAGCAAGTACGTATCAGTATTGATGGCAACAAGCCTGCGACAGAAGGATTTGAGGCCCGAGAAGTTGCTACCGTCACCGAGAAGAACACCAACATCAACCTCCTCCTAGTCGAGAATGGATGGGCTTCAGTTATCCGACATCGCAAAGATGACACTGACCGAGCCCCGAACTACGACGATCTTCTTGCTGCCCAAGAAAAAGCGAAGGATGAGAAGAAGGGCATGTGGTCTGGCAAGCCTCAGAAGGCCAAACAGTACACCGACCTTTCAGAGAACACACAAAAGGCCAAGATTATGTTAGCTACGCTACAACGGCAAAAGAAGGTTCCTGCTATTGTTGACTTCTGCAAGGCCGGTTCAAGATTCACAATCTTGATTCCCCGCGAGAATGTTAAGCTGACTATGGTCTTGGGCGGGATCCGTGCTCCTCGAGCTCCCCGAGCCGACGGTGAGGGTGGTGAGCCTTTCGGTAAAGAAGCTCTTGATCTCGCCAACCGTCGTTGTAACCAGCGCGATTGCGAGGTCAATATCCATGATATGGATAAGGTTGGTGGCTTCATTGGTGAGCTCTACATCAACCGTGAGAACTTCACCAAGGTCCTGGTCGAAGAGGGACTCGCTTCCGTTCATGCTTATTCTGCTGAAAAGTCCGGCAACGCTACCGAGCTATTTGCTGCTGAGAAGAAGGCTAAGGAGGCCCGAAAGAACTTGTGGCAAGACTGGGACCCATCTCAAGACGAGGAGTATGAAGAAGAGGATGCTGCCGAGGCTGCACCCGAGGCCGACGTGTCTCTTGACAAGAAACCTACCGACTATCGCGATGTCATCATCACCAATGTTGATACCAATGGAAAGATCAAGGTCCAGGAAATTGGCAAGGGAACAGCCGCTCTGGAAAGCTTGATGAGCGAATTCCGAAAGTTCCACCTGGATTCCAAGAACAACAACCCTTTAAAAGATGCGCCCAAGACAGGAGAGTACGTATCAGCCAAGTTCTCTGCTGATGGTCAGTGGTACCGAGCTCGGGTGAGGGCCAACGACCGTACTGCCAAGAAATCCGAGGTTGTCTACATCGACTATGGTAACAGCGAGAAGGTTTCCTGGACCAGCCTGCGAGCTCTGGACCAGCCCAAGTTTGGTGCGCAGAAACTGAAGGCCCAAGCCATTGACGCTTCCCTGTCATTTGTCCAGCTCCCCACTGGTGCTGATTACTTCGAGGATGCCATCGGTTACATCTACGACATTACCGAAAACAAGCGACTCGTTGCCAGCTTTGACTTTGTCGACAGCAAGGAGAACGTGAGCTATGTCACGCTATACGATACTGGATCTTCGGGTGAACTGCCCGGCCCCAACGACTCAGTCAACAAGGAGGTTGTTGCCGGTGGGTACGGCATGGTGCCCAAGAAACTCAAGGCTTGGGAGCGCAGCAAGGTCTTCGAGCCTACTCTGAAACATCTCAAGGAGGTCGAGGCCCAGGCCAAGCAAGATCGCCGTGGCATGTGGGAGTACGGAGATATTACTGAGGACTAGATTACCTCTGATTCGAAGTTGATTACGTAGCAACGGCCTTGGTTACGAAAATTTTGTAAGCATATACTATACAGATGAGGTTTCAAACAGGGAAAATCCAAAGCACAATAGTGTCCAGACGCAGTCTTGTGCTGACATTTACTATGCTGTGTATAACAGAAGAAGCTGTTATAGGCTATCTCGTTTCTTCATGAAATGATCGAAAGTCTCAAAATATTCAAATAACAGCAGAAGAGAAAAGCGTCAATAGGAGACAAATTCTTAGTAAAACACCGAGCGTCCTTATGCATTTGATTAACATCAGCATAAGCAGCTACTCATATTGTGCATGTTTAACGCCAGGGACGAAGTAGCTTAGTTCGAAATTGAGTAAGCACGTTGAGAAATACTGGCCAATGTCGTAACTCAAGGTGCTGTTGGTTGTTTTTGTTGAAAGTATAAACACCCCATTCGCGCGGCATTACAAACGACATGCGGTCAGATTTATGGGCCTCCGAAAAGAGAAAACGTCCATCTTGAACGTGATGCTTTCACGAAGCGCCAACAAATATGTCTCGGTATACCGACCTTTGGTAGCTTAGGCGAGAGTTCCGGTAGTATCGGAATTCTCCCCGCTGACGGTGTTGCTGATATTTTGCTCAGGGGCCGAAAGTACTTGCACTACATGCCACGTGCTATACAGGATGGAATACCATTGCTCTATGATAGAGAGTCAATTGGAGCCGCTGTGAGTGTTTCTGAAGGCGCAATATCGGCGAGATACGTTACAACATGGGCAGATATCCCTGCGGATAATTCCAATGCCGTTACTGCCACGATATAACGCAAGCTAGCAGGCAAAAAGAGGCGGCTAAATATAAATCACCTAATCACCCCCAAACCATTGATCTTGCTGTATACTATGTAGGCTACTGGATGCGCTGGATTATCTGTACCTTGCTCTAGTTATCCACGGCATTCTATGTCCAGGTGCTAACAACATCATTGAGGGTCTCGGTGGACACGGCGAGGCCTGGCCGGACCATTGAAGCGACTCAGCTTCTGTGAGGTGGGGGTTGACTGTCCGCCTCGTCCGCTTGGACTGAGGTGAGAGTGAAGTAAAGTGGTGGGGGCGGTAGCGATTACCAAGACAATAAAATGGATATGTAGATTTACCAATGTCGTCGAGGTAAGATGTTGAAGTGACGAGTGTGTTAGGAGAGAATGACTGGTGGTGAAAAAAGCTTAGGTCATGTCATATGACAGACGGTTGACTAAAACATAACAACACGCAATATGGGAGATGTAAAACTCAGGTATCGAGTACATATTGCTAAAACCCTGGGTAGTAGTCTACCTACTAACTAACCTGCCCTACTAAGGTAGGTACAGAAAGATACCTCATCCCAGCGTTGCTGGCTGGAGCGGCTGTAACTGAGGTTTGAGCTAGGTTGAGGTGAAGCAGATGAAGTAAGGTACCCAAGTCCAGGCCGTGACTTCCCTGGTAAGAAGCGGGGCGCTAGGTAGGAATGGATGGAATGGATGGGAGGAGGCCAGGAGGGGCAAAGAGGAACAGCGAAGAAGGCGCTGGTTGTCCTGTGTACGTCAGGTCCCTTCCCGACTTTCGGTGGAATCCCCAATCTTTTTCTAGTTTGCTGCTGCTCCCTCATCCTTTTTCTTTTCTTTTCCTTCTCTTCATTCATCTTATCCTTACATCTCTCAACCAAACTTTCCACGATACTTACGACTTAATACCACTCATCATGTCTTCATCTCTCGAGCAGCTCAAGGCCACCGGCACTGTACGTCACCCCACCACAACCCCTCCATGCCATTATGATCGCGACCAAGAGTAAAGAACGAGTATCATCTTTAAGCTCGGTATGGAATGACAACTTGAGTCAATTGAGTCCATTGCTCGCTCGACCTTGGTCACATCATGCTTGGTTGTTTTCTGCGGCTCGTTCCCATGAACATCTTGTTTATGATGATTTGATAGCTAACCATTTGCTTTTACGCCGCAATAGACTGTTGTGTCCGATTCTGGTAATTACCGCATTCTCCAGCATTACAAATTTCTGTACTAACTTTTTCTTCTTAGGTGACTTTGTCTGTTAGTATTCAACCCGTTGCTCAATGCCCGAGTCTACCGCATTCATTGTTTCGACGCAAAGCTACACCTTTTACCCACTCGATAAATCCCGTCATGATCATCATGACATGACATGACATGACATGATAGAATTCAAAATGCTAACTACTCTTCTCAACAGCCATTGGTAAATACAAGCCTCAGGATGCTACCACCAACCCTTCTCTCATCCTCGCTGCTTCTAAGAAGGAGGAGTACGCTAAGCTGATCAACGTCGCCATCGACTACGCTAAGCAGAAGGGTGGCTCTATCGACCAGCAGGTTGATGATGCCCTCGACCGTCTCCTCGTTGAGTTCGGCAAGGAGATTCTCAAGATCATCCCCGGCAAGGTCTCCACAGAGGTCGACGCTCGTTACTCTTTCGACACCGAAGCCTCCGTCAACAAGGCTCTCCACCTTATTGAGGTAAGTTATCGTAGTAGTGTAACGTACTGGCAACAACACTAACACAACTTAATAGCTCTACGGTGAGCAGGGTATTTCCAAGGACCGCATCCTGATCAAGATCGCTGCCACTTGGGAGGGTATCAAGGCTGCTGAGATCCTCCAGCGTGACCACGGCATCAACACTAACCTCACCCTGATGTTCTCTCTCGTCCAGGCCATTGGTGCCGCCGAGGCTGGCGCTTACCTCATTTCACCCTTCGTCGGCCGTATCCTTGACTGGTTCAAGGCCTCCACCAAGAAGGAGTACAGCAAGGAGGAGGATCCTGGTGTTCAGTCTGTCAAGCAGATCTTCAACTACTACAAGAAGTACGGTTACAACACCATTGTCATGGGCGCCTCGTTCCGAAACACTGGCGAGATCACTGAGCTCGCTGGCTGTGACTACCTGACCATCTCTGTATGTTAACTAAAAGTATGGACTGAAACACATGCTAACATATTTAACAGCCCAACCTGCTCGAGGACCTCCTCAACTCCTCCGAGTCTGTCCCCAAGAAGCTCGATGCTTCTCAGGCCTCTTCTCTGGACATCGAGAAGAAGTCTTACATCAAGGACGAGGCTCTCTTCCGCTTCGACTTCAACGAGGACCAGATGGCTGTTGAGAAGCTCCGAGAGGGTATCAGCAAGTTCGCTGCTGATGCTGTAACTCTCAAGAGTATCCTCAAGGAGAAGCTTGCCTAAATTGCTGCGCACTTGAAGGGGTAAGAAAATGATTTAAAAGTTACAAAACTACCGTCGAGGAAGAAGCAGCATTAAGTTGATTGCGAACAATGAGCTTGGATCTGCACGCGATCTTTATTGGAGGTTGCCGATTATACCACATACCTACTCTAGTCTAAGACCACCTAGCCTCACATAAGTTAAGGCAATGTGGTGAACAACGATCTGATAGGGACATCAGATGTCCATGGAAACAGATAGTGGCTACATAACGAATTGAGACGACACGTTACGCCCAACGATCATGGTATTGCAACGCAACGTGAATGACTAGGTGTTGTAGAGTACATGAATAAATTCCAGTTTTAAAGTCGTGACAAGAAAGCAGCTAAATCCCTATAACTAACCCACTAACGCCCCCCAAGTCCAATACGCAATTCACCGCCATGGTATCATCCCAATAATCATGGTTAATCATAGATATGATATCGCTACTAACAAATAATTATTTTGAGGTGTCGGGCATCACCACCAACCCTTTTTGCACGTAACTTGGTGAGTAGAGTGTTTCCAACCCCCTTCCTCATTGGCCTGAACAACCAATGCTGTCAAAGCATTACCCTTGACGCAGCCCGAATCCAAACCAAACGTATAAGAATCCTCCTGGTAGCCCATCTTGGCGTCATGTCCATATATAACAGAACGACGCTCATGCCCGGGTAGCTTTTTTTGCTCCTTGTTCCATAGCTTGGTCCACCGCTCGCCTTCATGCCCATCAATAGGGAGCCAGATATCGCGATCGGGGTTGGTACGTTCCAAGTCCACATTTTCGTCAGTCGACGATGCGGTGCTTGTAGTGCCGGCCTCTGCAGGTTTAACCTGGACGGCATGGGCCTGCGAGTCGGCGCCCTGTACTCCGGGGATAGACCTTCGCTGAAGGGAGGCTGCTACCTCCTGTGCCTTCTCCAACTCTTTCTGCCGTTGTTTCTCTGCTTGCTTGCGCTTCTTTTCAATTTCCTTCTTGCGAAACTCCTCGCGGGGAAAGCGCAAGGTGCGCATGTTCATGACAGCCCAGGCATCTTGTTGCGGCAGAGGCACGCCTGGGACGAGGCCAGCATGTACGAAATAGAGGGCCATAGGCTCGGCTGACAAGATGACGGGCAATCTCTTGAGCCATGTCATTTGTGGTTCAGTCAGACTGCGCGCTGTTTTCAGGTCCTCCCCTTCCCCTCTGTGTTTAGCGGCACTTTCGGAATCGAGGTAGGCAGCAACACCTTGTTGACTACTGAGGCCGCGCCATGCGAGAATTACGCGATCTTCATGGTTCCCGCGCACAGCGCTGGCTTTGATCTCCATCAGACGAGCAATGACTTCAGAAGACTTAGGGCCCTTGTTGATCATGTCGCCGACCGCAATAACGTGATCGGTTTCTGGGTCGAATTTGATCTTCTTGAGCAGTTTCTCGAAAGGGTCTAGCATGCCGTGTAGGTCGCCCACCACGACCAGTCGCCGTCCGTTCTTTGGTGTTGGTATGTATTCGCTGGGCAGGTTCCTGACAAGGTCGATGCCATCGTAGCTCGGTCGGTTGTACATGCCGTAGGACATGGGATTATCGGCTTTCAACAAGTCGACTTGTGGAACTGGGTCTGGTTCTTCGACTATTTTTGGTCCAACGGACAATGCTGCAAGTTGCGAGACGCAGTAGAAGACGCTGGATACGAAAAAGAAGGTCGATAGGAGGACGAGTAACCGCCGCTGTGGTGCGGTAATCATCATGACCATGATTCGTGGCGGGGCGAATCGGAAGGCAAATGTACTGTAAAGGTGAAGCGAATTGACGTTGGGGATGGGGGTACAGCTATGACGACAATGGTGGACAGGGCGACATTACCCAATCCGGCGAGGTGACAATACCGGACTTGACTTGACGTGTAGGGTTGAAGATAGACTTGGCCCAGGCAAAACAAGGCGAGAGTATCTATAGGTAGTTTCGCGCGAAACAATCGACGCAGCGATCTAGATTCAAGCGAACTTCTCAGGCGGCTATGGTGAGACTTTCCAAGTACCAAAAGAGATAGCACTCAATGCGGATAGGATAAGATAGCCCGATAAGACAAGTTGATGTTATGAGGAATACAAAGGAAGAAGAATAGGTAGATTGATTCTGAATCTACTAAAGAACTTGAGACAGGTGCCACTATTGTTCCTTCCCAACCATGGCATTTCTAAATCAGCATGCCAAGCCTTCTATGGCTGTAGGATGAGGATTCGTAGACGTTCCATCGATCGATGGCGCCAAGTACGGATGTGTACGAGGGAGGACAATTCTCCGGGCAGACCAAGAACAGGACCGGGAATAAACTGGATTGTTGTTGTTCCGGCATTGTCTAGATAGTGTCTGTTTGGAGCCTCAGATTCCATGTTCAAGTAATATGGGTAGACAGGCTTTAGGTTTTGAAGAATGAAACGAGATGAAGAGTTTGAAGGCGTCCCGAACTTTTATTTTCTTGCGCCACGTTACACCAACCTTCGTTTGAAAAGTCGTGTGGTATTCAGGCATGATTCACAGCTACCAAAACGGTTGCCTTGCCTGGTAGAAAACACGTTACTGGATACATGTAGCTTGATGACTGTGAACACCTACTAAGGTAGGTTGGCACCTAGTTGTACGCTACAAGATACAGATATTGTACAAATACGAGGATGGAGTAGAGACCACCTATGTTCATCGTCGCTGTACATATGCACCATCCCAGAGACTGACCTGATGATCCAACACAGCTGAGCAAAGTCTTCTCCGATTTGTTGTTCTTCGTATTATGGTCTTAATTCCGACATGATCTTCGTAAATCGTTGATTGCTTTAGTGATTCGACGGAAGCGAACCGCCTGGTTTGAGATCATAATTCCGTTCTCTCATTTCTTCTGCTGTGCCATTGCTGCCTGCTCGGCCTTCCACTTCTCATTCTCGACTTCTCTCCAATCTTGGGGGATGGGCTCGTTTCCGTCCGTCTTCTTGACACCGCCTGCAAAGGCCGGCCGCCCAGCGTAGAGCTGGTATCCCTGGCCCTCCTCAGCCTGCTCCATCGTACGGTAAGCCACGGGCATATTGCCGCGGAATCGCTTGCGCATATCGACCATGCCACGCTTGCATTCGCCGAAGCCCTTCTTCAGCTGGCGGCACTTTAGGGGGAGAGTGTCGACGAGGGGTTCGCGGAGGCAGTCGCCGGCGCTATTGCGCTGAACCATGACACACTCGGATTCTTGGAGACACTGCGCGAGTGCCTCACCTGGACAATAGCAATTGAGCGTTAGAACTAACGGACTGGACTAGATTTGAAAGGGTCAGTCAAGTGAGTAGCTTACGCAGTTCTTTACATGAGCTGGGCATTTTGGCTGTAAAGGTGTCGGCTGTGTCAATGGCACCACAGCTCGGGTCATGTAACTTGACTATCAAGTCGAAAAGCTCATGAGACTTCAAAGGGTAGTTTTGCGGTCGATATGTGATTGGTTACTTTCGTCTTCGGGTATAGCACGGCTTTATTGAAAACCGTCCAACTGTACATCACCCTCAGGGTATCAGAAAAATTGACCGCTGGAAGCATAAGAGACGAAAATAATGAGACACCTTATGCTTCTTAGGGTATCGTTCTTAGACTACTTATTTTTATACCCTAAGACTTAGGAGGCCATTTTTTCTGCTACCCAGTAGATCACTATAGCCAAATGTTCAAGTTGGGGGTTTTAAAACTATAATTATTTAGAATGCTATCAAAATTTGAGGAACACCCCATCATATAATTATTTAGAAGAAGCCATACGCAGAAAGCATTAAATTTTACTGTGTGCCGATCTCCCGTTCTTCCTTGACCTGGCAGCGTGGTCAAGGTCATCCCATCCCATCCCATACGTGCTATCCTGTTGAGACATTGACTGTAGATAATATTGTACCTAGTTAAAGTCAATTACATTGACACTCTTAACCTCTCTGATGCCATGCAATTTTAGTTAAACTCTCCGGCCCCCCAATCCTGCTGCAAGCCTTACCTCACTTGTATTCGGAACTTTGACCCCTTCCTCTGCATTATCAAAAGCACGCTCAATCCTCCCCTTCACAACATCGATAACAGTCCATCTCTGTTCCCTCCCCACCCTAGGTCCCATCCTACCTTCCCAAACTCCCATCTCATCCAACAACACCTCCACAGCCCATACCATCTTAGCTTCTTCCCCGGAGCGCGGTTGGACTACCCGCTCTGCCACTGTTCTCTTCTTGGGGATCCTAGTACATAAAATGTGCAAATCCAGTAGCTGAGTGAAAGAAAGACCGAAGTTAGGTTTGGTTCGTCGACTACTGTAGCCTGTAGCTGAGGGTGGGTTGAAGATGGATCGTAGAGTTGGGTCGATGAAGGCTTGTTTCGCAGGAGAGGTTGCAGTGGTGGTAGACGCTGGGCTCGAGAAGCTTGATGATGTGGAGTTGAGCAGAAGAATCAATGGGTTAGATGGGAGATTGCGTGAGAGGTCGCGTAGGTGTGAACCCAAAAGCTGAAGAGCAGTACGGGCGGCTGACCTCTCTCGGTGAGCAAAGAGGCTTGTGAGAAGCGAGGAGAAATGCGTCATCACAATAACCTCTGGATGTTGTGCTGCTTTGCTGGGCAGCTTTTCCTCTTGCAGTGGGGGTTGTGAAGCTTGCTGTATGGGCGAGAACGCCTCATCGTCTTCGTCCTGACTGTCCTGGATCTCTTCAACCTGTGCCTCTGTTGCGACTTGCTTCTGCGTCTCCTTTTTTTGGTGTAGTAAAACGGCTTCTTCTTCAACTGGCGCGCTTCGATCCAGATCTGCCAAGACCTCCCATAGACCATCCAAATCAAATACTCGAGACAGCATCACTTTGTCCAGACATTCCCTCAATCTTGCCTTGATATCTTCGGTGCCTGCTCGTTTCTGAAGCTCTACCTTGACTGCATCCCTCAAACCAGTTAGCATTACGCTCGTTGGCTTGGGCGTGATGAGCAGTCCATTCGTGACCGTCCCTTCACATAAAGAATGCGCCAGTGTTTGGAGGCCGAGCTTGTAGACAAGAAAAATCAGCAAAATGGCCTTTTCAAAAGCATTTCCTTAGCTCTGCGTTTTTCTCACCTGAACACCCAATTCTTCGTCCTCGGCGCTAACGCCCACAATACTTGCGCGATCAAAACCACCCAGTAAAACATCCTCATCTACAACTACACAGCCTGTCTTACAGGAACCCAGGAGTGCGACAGCATCACGTCTATGAGCTTCCTTTTCAGCCAGAACCGAGGCTGGAATTGGCTCTAGTGGAAAGTGGGAGTTCGCTTGCGAGGGAGGAGGCTGTGACGAGTTCATCGAAAAATTAAATTTCGACAGTGTTTATGGAAGGGGTGAGCTGGCGAGAGTTTATAGATATTGGATTGGAAGCCAGTCCAAAGGAAATACATGTACTACAGGAACCATGCACCAAAACTATCCCTTCCCAATTAATAATTAACCGCTACATCTAAGGCAGCCCCATTCTTGAACTTCCATGTGAAAATCATTTATCAGTGCCAACGCGAATTTTTACCTGCACATAGCTTGAGCTACTCTACTGTACACAATGATCAATAACGTGGTATTTGTTTGTAATGATGGGTCCGCAATTTAGACCTTAAGTCCCGATATAAAACATACAAAAAAGGGTTTCGTGACAGCCTTCCAGATTTCTGCAGCCCCATTTCTTTCTTGGTATCATGACATTACCATCAGCGGCCTTTGAGGTCTCGGGGGTTCTGCTTCAAGACCTGCCTTGATTTGAATCTCCAAAGACTGAGCAAGCAACCCTGCCCGTGGGGTTTGTTTTCCTATAAACCATGCTGTCGTCCCACCCTGAGCAAAATAAAACAATAGGAGAAGAAAAAGAAGGGGGGCGAAACATTTGTTTGGTCTGCATCTGCGTAGACCAGACAGATCTATCTCATGGCATTCTCATGTCGCTTCCTCGGACTAATCCACCCTCGCTCGAGACTCTTCTGGACCTCTGTTACACATCGGAATGGCTCAGCGTGTTGTGAATGAGCCGAAGGATGTATTTTAGGCCTCTCCATGTCCCTTGGCGCAGCATTCTCTTGGTCCCGCATGGGTAGGTTGTTCCACCCACTCTCACTCATGTCTTCCTCCTTATTCTCTAAAAGACTGCCCTGTCTGAACTGCCATCGTACGGAAGTTCGGCTTGCGTCAAGGAGTCGCCCGGCACCTGTCTTCCACTAAACAGCCGTTCCGGGTACACCAGGACCGTTACTAGGAATCTCTGGCCGGGTCTTGCGGCCCTTCAGACTTTTCATCCGTCCCATGAGCCCTGTCGGCTTGGCTGGGGCTTCGTCCAGTGTGGTGGTGGCATCAGTGGTTACTCGTCTCTCCAGGACTGCACCGGCAGAGGGACGCCTCGCTCCCGGAGGGCTGTTGGCTGACATAGATCCATCGCGTTGTCTAACATTGATGCTTTCCTCTCCTTTACCAAACTCGGCAAAGAAGGGGTTGTTGTCAGAGCCAGTACTTGCGGCTGTCGGGTATGCATCGGGTGTAATCCTGGAATATTCACGACCTGAGTGGTTGTAGTCTCGAGGACCCTTGTTGATGTGACGGATGCGCTGTGCCAGCGATTTCTTTCGCTGCAGGCCGCCCTCGGCCGTTTCTTGGGCTTGCTCGGCCTGGTGGCGCTGGATAGCACTTCGTGCGGCAGGTGTACCCTCTAAGAATGTGGAGGTGCCTAGACCAACCGACTCGTCACCGTGAACGATCTTGTCACGGCCCGAAGCATCAAAAATGGCCGGCTCTTTCTTGGGTTTGGTAGGGGCGGCGAAATCTCTGAAAGCTTCCTCTGTGGCATTGCCCATGAGAACTGAATGGTCAGCCCGGGCATTGAGAGGTCCCGCGCCGCCAAGTGAGTTGTTAAGGGAGTCCTTGGGGAAGGCCTGCATTGGCGCACGCCTTGCGTTTTGGCGATTTCGATGGGGGTTCAGCGCGTCAAAGGGGCCGTCATGATGGAAAACTTAACCATGTTAGCAGACACCAAATGGATTGGGAGACACGAAAAGAGACATACCTCCAGTCCCATAAATACTTGTGGCGTCGAGTTGATCAATGATGTCCATCCTACGACTGGGGCGGCTGGACTTCTCCTTGTCACCCCGCTCACGACGTTCACGATCACGATCGCGGTCACGGTCACTCCTATCGCTCCGTTCCTTACCCTCTCCGCGGCGCTGCTGTTCGTACCTACGTCGTCTGGCCGCTTCAATCATTCGCTTCTCCTCCTCTGTGATAGGGCGCGCATCAAAATCGACCAGAGAGGATTCAGAGTTCCGCCGGGTGCGTCTTGGTGCGTCCTTTCTTTGCGGTGAGCTTTGTTGGGGTCGAGGTCCAGGACCTTGCATCCTGCGAGCACGAAGGGCTTCTTCTTGAGAACGCGTTGGGCGATGTTTGCCATCCTGAGGTGGTGGTGCATTTCCGTCACGTCGTGGGGGCGGGCCGTTCGCCGGTCGACGAGGGGCTTGCTGTTTTGCTTGATTCTGGTTTGAATCGTCTAGTGTCATAGAATTCTGCTTATACATATACGTTAGCTTGGGGAACAAATCATTTGTGGCTAAAGAAATGGATATGCGATATGGTTCTGCGAAGTACATGTCGATAGTGAAAGTAAAAGAATTGTTCAATACGTACAAAGATCTCCTCGGCTGACAGAGACTTGGAATCTGAGTGAGACGACATGGCGCCGGGTGACCTCAAAGGCTGGGATAGCAAATCGACAGGTGGTGAGTCGAGAAATGGATTTCGTGACAATGGTCGTGGGGGAGGGTCGTCGAAGGGCGACGAGGGTTTGCTAGAATAAAGAAGGTCGGCGCTGGCTGGAGATGGTGCGCGATTGCGAAAGGGGTTATTAGAGGATAAGTTAAGTGTGAGTCCGGGAGATTGGCCGCCTGCTTCCACGAAAACTATCAGCTTGCATTACAGACAGACAAACGGGCGCGTGCGTGTAATGACGACGACAGATGAACCAAGATGAAACAAACAATCTCCTCAGCATGACACAGAATGAAGCCAGCCAAGTGGATCAGAAAACAAGTTCGCTTATGTATTGTTCCGCCAAGTTGCTTTGCAATGCATCCAATCTTGCTTCCTGGATCCAATATTCTTTGTTTGCAGGTTCAAGCGCCAACGTTTGGCAGATGTCGGGTGCAAATCCAAGCGAAACTGGAAGGGGAGGGGAGAGTTTGTGCATGGAGTGTTTGTCGCAGATCACATCAAAGCGAAATCAAGGGGCGGGCGCTTACCGGACTGGAAAGATTGTGCAGTAGACATGATTGCAAAGGGGTCAAGCTTGGGCTATGTGTTTCTGATTTGAAGATCCAGGAGAGGATGCGGAGCCCAATCGACCAAAGTTAGAAGAAAATGGTAGATTGTCCCGTCACCGTTGCAACGCAGAGTTGGGCACTGCGTCACGAATGTCGTATACAAGCGGGAGATAAGACGTTAGCTGGCAAAAAGCAAGATTGGTAGCAACGTGCCAAGTGTTGGATTGTGAAGATCTGGACGTGGTAAAGCACGTAGCTCAGAATGGGTTAAATTCCTTTGACCTAGAAGCTCAGACCTAGCGTCATGCCGGTTCGACAGGAACACTGTACGCCACCCGAAAGTGAGTTGAATCCCCGTTCGACTGTGTTCAGGTACGGGGCGGGTCAGAGGCCCAGGGCTCGGAAAGGGGCTGGCTTCGTGTGATCGCCCAGACGGTGGAAGGTATTAGCCAAAATTCAGATGGCCCGTGGAGTCGAAGACAGTCGGATGGTTTGAGCCCGGGAAACCAAGTGGTACAGTGCCACCACGTGCGAATAAATGCTCGGCTTTTTGCAGAATGCTTTTTGTAGAGGCTAAGAACCCGTGAAGTCGACAGCAAAAGATACCGATGAAGGGGCGCTCGATTTGCGGGTGCCTGAGTAGTTCGACCAGTTAGGGTCGTATGGTGCGAATGGCCAATGAGCAAAGCGGGGCAGGTCAATGCTTGCGGCTGTTGACTTGGGCTCAAAAGGCGGGACTGGCAGGGGCAGCGAATTGACCACTAGATAGTGTGTAGGACGATGTCGCCTAACAGGGGTAAGGTATAGCAAAGTGATGGTTTCAGGGTCCAGGTAGGCTCGATCGTTGTGAAGCCAGGTTAAGTTTTTAACGGTTGAAAACGAAAGTCAATGATGTTTCCAGTTGGTACTCGGCGTTAAGGTAAAGCAGTGGTGTATCCTGAGCGGTGGTTGATAATAAGCTTGACGAGACAGCAAAAGCAATTGACAAACTGCTTCGGTGGGCGTAAACCGAAATGGGATGGAGCTTGAAAGCGAGGTCGTGGTTCCAGATGATTCAAACTTGAGTGATGACGGAATAAGATGGTCAAGACCAAACTGAGGATAAAATGGAATAGAATAGAGTCGGGACGATGGATACTGCGTGAGCGATATGTTGCCGTAAGTCGGTGTTGTTGAGTTGCCAGAATGCGTAGCGTGACGTTCGTCCTTATATGTCCAACAACGATGCTGTGGTGAAAGAATGAAGAATAGTCAATCCCAGGCAATCAGATGCTGAGAGACAGTAGAAGGTAAAGGTCACAAGAAAGGAGCGTCCGAGAGCAACTTTAGCGACGGCCAGAAAAGGTGAATGTTGCAGAGTTGAAGATGAAAGAAGATGGGAAAACAATCAATGGAGAGGAAGAAAGATGGAGGCACGGGAGCCGTCGGCAAAGTTAGGAACTATTGTCTGCTACCTGGGTAGGCAAGAGTACTAAGGTAGGTACATACAAATAGACTACCACCTTCTGTAAAAGCCAGGACAAATGGGGAAATGGGGCTCCTGTTTGTTAAGTTTTGGTGAAGCCAGTCGGTGAACGTGGAAGGAGTCAGTCAGTAAGGTAGGTTATTCAAGTCAGGTCAGGTCAGGTTCCCCTACCTAAAGTTGGGGTAACCATGGAAGGTGTCGGTAGAGACGGGCCCGGGGGTATGAGAAAAGCAATATTTAGAGTGGTCAGCATAGTCTACAATTGGCTCAGCTGAGTCAAAGTCAGCTTGACCCAAACCAAACTGGGTATCTTGTGTGCATATGTACGTTGATAAAATGCCTGCTGGGGGATGGAATCTAAAGGGAAGCTTGGGCTTACGGCTACGGTTTTGACAATTGCTTATTACAAACATGGAAGTGATTGGGTACCTCCTTTACATTTGGCATCCAAGTTTGAGACCTCACAGCCTTATTTTAACTACCCGTTCAGTCTCTCATACCGTGCCTCGGCAGGTACTTTGCGAGTGATTGGATTTAATCACAGTACGATATCAAAATGGCTAAGAACATACAAAACACTGAGCCGCGCTGCGAGGATTAAACAGAGGCTATCAGCCGATGTGCTTGATACTCAAGCTTCCAGACATCGACCCTGAAAAAATGGAAGTCCCCAGTCTTTCCTTCTATAGTACATACAGTATACCCTGTCAGCTGGGGTAGGGAGGAAAGTGGCGGTACATAGTAGCTGACGGTTGTATTGTCAAATTGTGCGGCAATGCCAACACTACCGCCGTGGCGTAATGGCAATTCCTCAATAAGAACGCCTAGATTCTCGGCGGCTGTTTCATTCTCTGAGTCAATTGCTAGCTGCATTTATCTCACGGTAATGTTGAATGGATCTAATGAGAGAAAGAGCGAGATTGCGAAAAGACGGCAGCGCAGACACCATTCGTGGGTACACGAAGAATACGATGTTATCCCCGGCATTTCCCAATAGAACCGAGTACAAGTACATGGACCTGGGTTCTGCGTCCCTCCACAAGCTACCCCTGCCCCTTGACCAGAGCCTGTCGCACGCTATACCCAGTGCAGTCGCTGATGGAGTCTCTCCTCCACACTAGCATCAAAGATGATCCACGTACCCCTGACGCCAGCCATCAGAGCCCGAAGCCTAACTCCACAGCTATCAAGAGTTCCAGGCTGGTTACATATCGACCATGGCTCAAATTTACTTTTTAATCTGCCTCCTTTTTTGCCTTCTTTGTCGATTTGATCCCAGCCTTCAGGGGTGACTGTTGGGCCTGTCAGAAGCTTACGACGCAGCCGTTGAGATCTCATATCAGATTGATTTTCTGACGCGAGGCCAAGACATTTCTATTAGATCCTCCGTCACATAATAAACAAAAATATTTTCTTACTGTGTGAAACAAGCCATGTCTACACAAATATGCGGATGGCCTCGTGTTCCCATGACCAATTCATTAACACCAATGGCAGGCAGACTGACTCGACTGAACAGTCGTATTCTAATTACAATACCCAGGCTTGGCTGGCGTCTTGACCAGGAATCGAGACCGCGTGCTATATCGGGCCACTCATCTACTATACAGTTAGCTTATTAGCACTATATCTGAGACTCACCCGTAAAGTAGCATCGAGATAGGCTCCTGTTGCATTATATTGTCTTGACTATGCACACATTCTCCCCAACACAAACACGGACACGATGTGAGCCTCGGCGTGTACGAGAGACTGACTGCTGTAACTCGAGACGCAGTTCTGTCGTCCCTTTCTCTGTAGGACAACACCTCTTGTTAGCCTCGCATCGTCTATAGCCGATCATAATCAGACGGAAACCCTCAAACACCCAATTTGCCCAGCGCGTATCTGAGCACAAGTCAGGACAGATGCCGTCATGATTTTCATGATGATCATAACTTTCAAAATTAACGATCTGCTAGGCCAGGTTCTTCAGTTTTACAGCCAAACCCGATGCAGTATCGTGACAATGCTAGTCAGGGCCTATAAAGACCCTGATTCTCAACCCCCACACTCTTTGGTTTTGTTACCCGCAACAAACAACACGATGGCTTCGTTCGTCTAAGTGGAAGAGTGGTCCGTCGCTTCCAACCTTGTTAAATTGCGTTAATCTCCCACTGGCAATCTTTGCCATTTGTTCACCAAACTCCAATCTCTCCTTTGACGGCATCAGTCCCATCAATCCCATCGATCCATTTACCTACAGCCTTTTAAGCACGGTGTCGGCTTATTGGCTTGTTCTGTCCTGTTTCATTTACCAGGGTAGTTGCAGTGGTGTAGCCAAGTCTTTGCCCAGAAGAACCTCGGCAGTCCCAATGTCTCCTAAGGAAGCGACAAGACATCTCTATTAGTATGGCACAAATCATGTTGGATGCGGCTCACTTGATCCCCGTGGTGCCCAATATTGACCCGTCTTGCTGGCCCTGGTGGCAGTTACAACTGCGCCTCATAACTTGTGACCCGGCAATGGGACGGATAGGTAGGGGTCATGTACGTCTCTGCATTGTGCTTGAGCACTGTCTTTCACAGATATTAGAACTTTATGTTTACTAGAGCCATCAGAAACACTAGCTTTCAATATTGGTAGGTCTAAAGAGAAAACCACCACTGGGGATTGGAAACTTGTGCTTTCTTATCCATCTATTTGGTAAGCCACCAGAACAAGAAGTTAAGGGACATACCTCAGTAGAACCATACATCCTCGTAATAGACAGTAGTCGCAGACATGGCAATCCCGACACCGGACAGCGTATATTCTTTATCAAGCTATAGATTTCTTTTTTAGCAGAACCTCCTCCCTCTCTAACCTTACGGGCCGCTATACACGTTACGCCAATTCGCCATCTCCATAGTCTGTCACACTCCATTGCCTTCCTAATTGCCTCAAATCCTAAACACTAGGCCGGAATGATGAACGATATCAACCATCAACACCCCATTTCCTTATTTATAAAGTCTTCTCTTACTTGGCGTCCTATAAACCATGCTTCTAGCCTTCAAACTCCACGACTGCTGAGCCTCCAGTCGATCCCGATGAAGCTGCCGTACCGGCACGAGGTCGACCATCACTGGGGTTCACGTCAAGCAAACTCGGTTCTTGCGACTTCGCTGATGCGCCAGCCTCTGCATCCGCTCCGTCTAGTAGATCTCTATCCGAGCTCCTGACGGATCGCCGTTCCATATCGGTGCTGGCGGATGGTCCCTTCCTTACGCCTACTTCAACTCCAAGGTCATCGTCATCTTCGTCGTCCTCCTCAGGCCGCTGCCCGGGTAGAGCATTCTTTTCGAGTTCCTTCTGGGCCTCATCCATACGCCTTCTGACCTCAGTCGCGACACGCATTCCGTCCGTGACAATGTTATCAAGCACGCCACGAAGGCCACGTCCTGCTCCTGGAGGACCAACTGGTGGCGCAACTGGAGGTCTAGCTCCGAAACCAAGACTGGAGAACGTTGTGAGAGACGATGCTGAGGATGTCGTAGGTAATCCTTCGATAACATGAAAAGATGCGGGAAAAGACGACTCAAAGAATTGCTCCAGCAGTTCGTCAGCGAGGACCACCATACGGAAGGTTGGCAAAGTAAGATGTAGAGGATGTGCAGGGTCCAGCGCTGCATTTGCGGCCTCAGATTTGGCCTTGGAGACTCTACGTCGCGAGGCTGCTTCAGGGTCGGTGGAGGTATCCAGGGAACTCTCTGTGGAAAGTGCTGGCTTCTTCGCCTTCGTTGGTGATCCAGTAGGGGATTCAAGGCCCAGGAGATCCTCGTCGTCGCTGTCATCGTCGTCATCGTCGTCGCCTATTGCAAACGCGTCGTCTTTCGAGGTTTCGTCATCAGGCGTGATGGGAGACTGGTCTTTGAGTCCAGCTGCTGGGTCGGCGTACTCAAAACATCGTCTTATAAAGGCGCTTACGCTTCCCAGAAACCGCTCATTAGTCGAGATACCTGGTACTAAGCTTGCTTGCGATTCATGACCGCTTGCTGCGTCGCTCTCTAGTGTGCTGTTGGCACCAGAACTCAGAGTACCCTCGAGTCCTCGACGTGAAAGGAACAATAAAGCTTCAGATATACGTAGGATACCTTCACGGTCAACTTTTCCGTCGTTGTCGTCGTCGTACAACTCGAAGAAATACGTGATTGTGCCCATTATATCATGCTTCCCTTTGATTTTCGCTATGCCGGTAACAACATTCTGCAAGGTTAGTGCAGAGCTGTCGTCGACATCCCACTTCTTAAAAAGTCGACGTAGGAATTCGTGCTCAGCAGGTTCGGGCCCCGTGCCCCAGGGGGACAACATGTCAGACGCACGCCTGGCGCTGTGGTACTTATTTTGCCGTTCTTCGTAATTGCCATACTTGGTTGCTCCTGGTGAATCTGAAATGGCCCATTTTGCCATGCTGGCAAGAAACTCGCGAAACGCATCGTAATCCATAAGGCTTGTGCTTGGCCCCAGGCCTACACGTCCCCTCTCGACTTCGTCATGATGTGTTGTGAATATCTCAGATGCTCGCATTCTACTTGCCTTGGCCCGGCGCATTTTTTCCTGTTGAATCATGAGGTCTCTTTGTTGACGTTCATATAGAATACTGTAAAAGCGATCATATAGTGCCCCAAGCTCATCGGTACTCATCAGTTTGCTTTCAGGGCCCAAGTTGCGAATGGCAGTCCTCTTGGCAAAGTTCTCAATGTTACTAAGAACCGCATCTTTGTTCTTCAATCGCAATTCTGTGATACTGCTGTGGGTGATTCCCGCAAACTCCTTGAAAGCCACCACCATAAGTTCTTGGAATCGCGTCACTGCACGTAGCTTTGGGTTCTCGGATTTTGGATGAGCTGACTCATCTAGGCGGGAAAAGTAGGCCTTCAAAACGGAAATGAAGGCTCCATCATCCGTCGCGTCCAGAAGTTCCTCGCCGTTGATTCGTAGAATTGCCAGTCCTACTTGGAACAAGACTTTTGGCCCTTCGACAAAGAAGACGTCCAGTACTCGGAAGGCGAAAACCAAGGGCATAGAGTTAATGTATAATGACAGGAACCAAGGAAGCGAGACAACCGACAGTTGCACGTCACTCTTGACAAGATGATCCCATAGAATAGGCATCGTTCTCTCAACTAAGGACTCGAACACCTTCTGATCAAGGAGTGTACCGTACATAGTCGTAGAATAGTATCCAGGGACTAGCCTATCGCAGAGTGTCGAGAGAAGGAAGAAAGCCTGCGATTCAGACATGTAAATCAACAATGCTGCCACGACAATGTTCATGGCTTGACAATATCCGACATCGGCGTTGACCCAACTATAAGCAGTCAAAACTCGACGAAGTCGGTTGATTCCATCTTCGCTTTGAAATCCGGGATACTCTGGAAGACTACGGTTGAGATCCTTTTCAATTTCGTCGATAGCGAGGGACTCCTGGCCCTCGAATTTAGTTAGGGTATCAGTGTAAAGTGCTGGGTTCTCCAGGCGTAAGTAAATTGAACCAGATGTTAGCTCCCAGATTTCGCCCCGAAGCCGGTTGGGCAGACCAACGCGGATAAGCTTATGGAAAGTTGGTTGGCGGATCAATGTAAAGTTCCTGCCATTGTCACGCAGATACTCGGCCCAAAGACGCATCTTTGCCCTATCGCGCAACTTTTTGGGGTCTCCAGGATACCGGAAGAGCATTCCTAAGCCAGCATCTGGTGGGAGATCGTTCTTCTTATCTTCGGTTCTTAGAAGATGTTCAGAGTAACACTCGGCAGCAACTCGACGCAACTTGGCTACGTTGCCAACGCCTGCTCTGAGACCCTTCTTGAGGCCGTCACAGAAACGTTCGCAGGACTGTCTGGTTCCAGCAAGGTGGATTGTTATGCGTTGTTCTCGGGGGTCTCTCTTGTCTTTAGAGGTATCGGCAAGAAGGCCATTCCACGTAGTCAGAGCGAGTGCGAACTATAACCAGGCAACGTCAGAATTTGTACCATGCAAGAGTTGTATACCACATACCTGGAAGTTCTGGCTATTCAAGCGCTCTACCCTTCGTATAGCACATAAAGGAAATGTGAATCCATTGCCACTGGGTCCTCCTCCGTGTGTCTGGCCGGTAAAAGCGGTCGAGGTTGAAAGGCTAGCAGATTGCACAAAACTAGTGGGTGTTGTTGAGAAGCACATGTAATGCTCTGACAGGTGTAGCTTGCCAGCATAATGCCATCCTCGATCGTGATCCTTATCACCGTGAGTAGCGTTGGAGGGCGGGATAGTAAGCTCGGCGTTGATCTCGTAGAGGGGCGCCTGAGAGGCGGGCAAGCGAAATTGGCTCTGAAATAGCGATGACTTTGAGGGATTCCGATCTGAGCTGGATAGATTGAGCCCCTGGGTAGGATCGATAAGCTGCTGGGCTTTTTGAACGATGTTGGTGAAGTTCGAAAACATGATTTCGGTCAGCGGCGCATGACGAGGGGGTTCCGGTCCAGGAGGGAGGTCGCGGCTGAGCTTGAAGGAAATGCAAGAGACGAAGCGAAAGACGCGAAGAGAGCGCAAGAGTCTGGGTATGTGCAACCAGGCTCGAATAAGTACAAGGCAGGCAGAAGTACGGAATAGACGATAGAATTGAGTATAGAAAGGCTGAATGGAAGATGGAGACGAGTTATAGGACGGTGGAGATAGAGTGGAGTTGAAGTTCATTGAACGAAGCTGCGTCAGGTCCAGATACGGGAGACCGGCCATCAACTACTGGCCAGGTAGCCAGGGCGCGATGGGCGGGCAGGGTCGCGGGGGGGACCTCAGGGCATTCCTTTCTCTAAGAGCCGCTGGAGCTATGGACGGGCGGGGCTGGCTGAACTCCAGCCGTCATGGGATAACGGTGCAAGAGACCAGGTACTATGGAAATCTACCGTGATAATTTAGGGGGCAGAGAAAAACAATATATTTGTTTAGTGGTAAGCGGGTTTTTACAGTTGAGGAACCAACCTTCCTCATTTATTCTTTCTTTCTCTGCAATTCAGTCCTTTTCCTTAGATAGAATATCTACCAATGAAACGGCGTGGCTGAAGTGGCTGAAGATTGTAGCTCGAGCTGTCAAACCGCTTATCCTACTACCCTAGGTATAAAGCTGGGAACTAAGACTCATTTCTATCCAACTCATCATATTGGGAGTTAGTGCAGACCTGTCGGCCTATAGAATATGTGTCGTGATTATGATCTGGGTTAGCTCAGTACATCAAATGTCAGGGTATGTTTAGAGCTACAAGATCAGCCTGAACTGAGCATAATTCGAGTGCCGAAACTCCTCTGATGTATATCGAGATGAATGATAAACCTATGGGTCAGTTCTTGAGAAGTGGCCTGAGATTTCTCACTTGGTGAGAAAAAGGACGGGCGAGCGGTAGCTTGAGTCAGAAGAAATACCTGTCTCCTTGGATCTCACACGACGGTATTGTGGAAGAGTGCATCCATTGTCATTGCTGGAGTGACGGCAGAGTAGGGGTCTAGAGAAACCCATACTAAGTGGAGATGGAGAAGGCAACAAAAGTCCAAGACGATAGAGACGACAGAAGATTAAAGCTATCAGGGTGAGACGATATCGCTATTCGAAACCTGCGAGTAATTTAACAAGAAGTACAAATCATCATTGTTATCAATTCGACGAAGACATGGTCGAAAATTCTTGCGGTGTATATGTCTGTTGTATATGGGCCTGGGCATTGTTATTTTTCGCCGTCTTTATGTGTATTGACACTTCCATTGATACCTTAGAACAAAATACGAACGCTTAGACAGCACCGAAATCAGGAGAAGAATAGCGCTGCTCTAGGTATGTTCCTGGGATAAAAAGCGATGTTGATACCTCTCAGAAAAGAAGTGACTTGAAGTTGAATTGAACAAATAGCCGATGGAGCGATCTGAAGGGGTGACAGACCTGCTACGCGCATTTAGGAAAGGCATCAACTCGGCAGATGATTAAGAAAGGTTTTGTAGGTTCACGTGTTGTATTGTGTTTTATAAGTTTATAACCTTGCTAAGATGCAACGACTCTGATCTCAGGATGTTAGGAAAACTGACCACTAGAAGCATAAGAGACGAAATTAGTAGGTCAGTTTATACTCCTTAGACTAGACTTTTTAGACTACTTATTTTTATACTCTAAGGCTTAGGAGGCCATTTTTTTTTTGCTACCCACTAGTCTGAGCAAACAAATCCTTGATAAGTGGTAAAGTGGATCCTATTTGGATGAAGCCATCACCAAGCTTGAAAGTTTAAATCCACCCGGGTTCGAGGCCCGTTGTAAAAACGGTCTCTTCAACTTAGACGCCTGCTAACACTTTAATGGCCGATATAGAAGGTAAAGAAAGCCACCAGTCGTTGTATAATAGCCAGTAAAAAATATAGTGCCATTGTTAGGAAATTCCACTGTTTACGACCCATATACCAATACAACCGACTCGAGTCATTGTTGGGTGGCAGTCCTGGTTCTTTTGGCAGCACGGATAATTCTTGGCGAGACTGCCGATACATCCAGCCTACTCCGTTATTTCCCGCGGCTGAGATCTCACACGCTCGAGCTAGATTGGGTCTGCAGTGCCGCAGCCGTACACGGGAGAAGCAGAAGGTTCTGTCATCGCTCGACCGTTGCATGGAATGGTAGGATCGAAAGCGTGGGGTTGGCAGGTCTGTCTCTAGGTTTTACACCTAACTCAAGTGACATTCGACCGACATGCCAGGGATCTAGATAACTAGGTACTAAGGTACCTAGTTCTAGAAACCGGCAGGTTGGGAGTGAAAGCCGGTACAAGTACATAATACATGACGCAAATTAGTATCTTATTCCAAAGAGTACCTCGTAGGTAGATATGTATGACTGTTGGCCTGAAATGTATTTGACTACTACCTAACCTAGGTACCTGCCTAACAATGGTTGAGGCTAATTGATATGCCAATGAATGTGGAGATAGCCGTTCTTCTCTTCTTCCACATAACATAACACTTGGACTTGCCTGTATTGGAACAAAAAACCATTACAACCATCAAGTTGTTGATCACTAGAAGAGTCTTTCAAGTTCCATATCCCGCACACATAAGGTTTGCGTCATACAGGAACCTTGCTAAGTTGGACCCCACTCTGCAATCCGCGGTAACAGTGTTACTGCAGAGTTGGATATTCCACTGAGGCCATAATTTAATGGATTCACAAGTGGTATTTGGTGTTTTGTTCTGTAAATATTGCTTAGATACCTAGTTTAACAGGGTACAAGTGATTGATGAGAAAGCACAGCAATTCTTCAAAGCCAGTATCATGTAGGTAGTTAACTTTCTGTCTTGCCGTTCCGCTTTCTCATTCCATTCGCCATGCCATGTTGTTGGTCCTTCTTCGGCCGCCGGCCGACATCCATATGACATGCTCTCTCTCTCTCACACACACTCCCACTCGCACTCCCAGTCACTCACCGTTCCAAAAAGACGCCCTCGTCTTATCCTGAATAGGCACTCATGCTACATCGATCATTACTAGACCAGCCTAGCTTCAGAACTAGGCAAGGCACATACATAGCATAACGTCAAAGGCCCTTCTTCATTTTCTAGCCTCTTAACTATTGAGGTAACTCATGTTACTATTTATCCCACCATATCGTCACCTTCGTGCATCGCCCACCTTCCGCTGCTTTTTCGTTCCCTTTCCTTCCACCCGTCTCATGCTCCCTTCTTTTGGACCTTTTTCTTACTCGCAAACAATATTCCCTCAACGCCTGATTGTTCTTAATCTCTGTTGCCTCTAACTTGTCTTTGCCGAGACAACTGAGCTGGATCTTGGGCCTCACGTCAACCCCCGTTATTAATTGTCTCCGCATCAGAAGAACCGAGCCAGACCTGCTCCAGAACGGCCCAATTGACCGCGTGATAAGAGCGCAACGAACGACAAGACGGTATCTCTGCATCTCACTCGCATTTTCGGATCATCTTCTCCTATCTTACCAACGACCAACCGAATTCCCTGTCTCGGGCTGTGATGGGCTTGCGACCAAGTCCCCAGTCAATAATCAACTCATATTGACTTCGCTTCGCCCCTCGTCGATATCGCCCTTTGTAACGAAACGATTCCAAAAGTTATGGCCGCTACCGTTGCGCCTTCACATGCCGCTGGCCTGCCGTCGTCATCGGGCATCCCTGCGCCGTCGCATTCCCACTCTCAAGATGTCTCGGGCGCATCGACATCTTCCGCCTCAAGTCCGCTACCACAAACCCGCAAGTTTAATCTCCGAGACTTCAGACGGGTTAGAACACTAGGGACAGGTAATTTCACCTTCTGTCTCATGATAAGTCTTGTTCAACTCTGACCTTATCTAAAGGAACCTTTGCTCGAGTCTGCCTCGTCCGCCCCGCCGCAACCGCGCATATCCCCCTCGATCACCAACTCAACCCCGAAGTTTATGCTCTCAAGATACTCCGGAAGCCAGAAGTCATCCGTCTCAAGCAGGTTGATCATGTCCGACACGAACGCGCTATCCTCGCCGATGTAGCAGGTCACCCCTTCATCACAACTCTGATTGCCTCATTTTCCGACCAGGATTCACTCTACATGTTACTCGACTACGTCCCAGGCGGAGAGCTTTTCACATACCTTAGGAAGTTACGGCGTTTCGAGGAACCCGTCGCTCGGTTTTACGCTGCAGAAATTGTTCTGGTCCTGGAGTACTTGCATGAACAACAAGGTGGTATCGCCTACCGAGACCTCAAGCCTGAGAACTTGCTTCTGGACCAGGACGGGCACATCAAACTAGTTGATTTTGGCTTCGCAAAGCGACTTGGCTACCGCGAAGACAACCGACCAGTCGAAACATACACCTTGTGTGGAACACCTGAGTATCTCGCTCCGGAAGTGATTCAGAACAAAGGACACACCGGCGCAGTTGACTGGTGGGCATTGGGCATTTTGATATACGAGTTTTTGACGGGATATCCTCCATTTTGGCACCAAAATCCTATCGAAATCTACAAACAGTCAGTTCCGTTACTTCAAGACGCACCCCATTTGACTAATTATCTATATACAGAATTCTTGAGAAGCCTGTCGTCTTTCCACAAGACCCCCCGTTGTCAGAAGAAGCCAAAGACATAATACGCTCTCTCTGTACCGTCGATCGTTCGCGGCGTCTCGGCAACATCAGCGGCGGTGCAGCTCGTGTCAAGTCTCATCCCTTCTTTCAAGACACAGACTGGGATGAAATCTTAGATCGCCGACAGAAGGGCCCTATCCAGCCCCCAATACGATACCCAGGTGATGCGCAATGCTTTGATGTGTATCCTGAGGATGATGGGACGCGCGAGCCATACGGCCGTGAGATGGCGGAGAAATATGACCCATACTTCGCTGATTTCTGATCGTGAAACCACGATGCGATCCAGCCACCCCTAATGGATGCGGGTCGTCCATGCCTGTGCGCCCAAAAACATGAACGCAACAATATATCAGTTCTCCCTGGCATTTAGGGACAACACACAGACGCCTTTACAAGCGGGCGATGCTCTACAAGAACGGAACATGCAATCACGAACCATGAATAAATAGCGGAATCAGCTTGGTTTTCTACTGGCTTTTCATACTTAGCCTTCATTTGCAACAGCCTTATGATGAATTAAATGGGGAACGGCGTTTGATTACGGGTTTGGGACCATGAGCTATTGGACCGCTCACTGCCGTCTCATGTTATTCGAACTGTTTTGACTTTCGTACATAAAAATAGTCACATCAAATTGACAGACAATTGAGAGCGTATCGCCTTGCACTACGATTGGTTCGTGAGCGGCAGACATGGTGATTATAACATGGCTCGTATATAATTTGACGCTTTCTTTGAATCACGACTTACATCCATGACAATCAGCTGGCACCGTGAGTATAAGTGTGTAATTAGTAAGTAGGTATCTGTTTATGGTCCATGGCAGCCTCGTCTACCTCCCTGAACTGTTCAAGAGATGATTGAGAAGAAACGAAGTGAACGACAGAAACACACGTAGTCGGCATGTCCAGCACTAGAAAAATATGCGGATCTCAGTTGAACTACCAAACTTGGGCGGTAATCACGACCGTTCACCAAAACATCTTTAACTCTATGTTTATAAGAAACTGGACCAACTAGAACAAGCGATATAACCAATACACGCCAGCACCAAAGGTAATAATGGTGGCTAAGATACAAGCACCCTCCTTTGTACTCCATAAATACATGCTCCAACCAGCCATGACCTCCTTGCGACGCGCGGCTGCGCGGCGCTCCCAGGCCTCTGGGTCGATCTCCACTGGGAGTCGGGCTCGAGGATCTTTGCTCATATCATGATCCACACTTGATGGCGGAGCCATCTCACTAGGTGCAATGAGAGGCACGTCGGCGCGGAGGAAGACAGGACGATGATCGCTCATGCGTAAAACAGGCAGACAATCATAAGCGCGAACATTAATCTTAGGGTTCTTATCGTCTCCTTTCTTCAACCACGAAGGCACATCAAGGAACAAGACCCGATCTGTCCAGCCCGGATAACGATGGACTGCAAACTTCCACGGCACATCAAGTTCGGGCTCTTGAGTGCCAGGCTTTTGAGGTAACACATCGTACTTGTACGTTGGTGGGAACCGCACCTCATGCTCCGATAGACCGTGCAACGTGCGGCCAGCGTTACGTTCCCGTGTCAACTGATCAAGGCGGAAGAAGTCTGGGTAGTAATTTTCGGACTCTGGGTCAAGGCTGGGGAAAGCAGCTGACGGGGGCGGAGATGTAGTTGAGATGCGATAATTCAAGTCGCCAGCTACAAATAGATGGGACGTAGGCTTAAAGACAGAGATATTGTGCAGCTGTTGCTGGAGGCGCGAATGTTGTTCGTCGTACTCATCATCAAGGAGGCGGACACGTTCCGGCTGATCTTCAGCAGGCGGCGTTGAAGCAGGTGATGGAGTGACAGAGGTCTTGTAGCTATTCACAACCAATTCTGGATTCCCAAAGGCCATTCCACGCATTATGGCTGCCCAATTGGCATTACGTCTCGGTAAATTCCACTCCATGGCTGCCAGATGCGTGGCGACAAAAGTCAGCTCAGATGAGCCACCATCGCCTTCGTAAAGCATGCGCAACCCAACAGCACCCTTGTTTCCCATCTCGGCTGCGCCGAAGCCGACTTCTGCCTCTTGGATATTCTTTAGGCGTGATGCGTCGCGCGCAAAGAGAAGGATGGCGGTGTAACCGACATTGTTACCTCGTACAAGAGTGTATGGCTTCGAGGGACGGGTAGTGGGCGTGATGGTGATAGTGTCGCTTTCCTGGCTCAAAATGTTATCGAGAACATGCTGGGCGGCGATGTTGATGGCTTGCTCGTATCGTGATATATACTGTTTCAAAAAGTAACCACCAATAAAGGAGTATGCCAAAGGTGCTACCTCCTGCAAAGAGCTGCAAAGAGAACATGAATCAGTACCGTGCTCCTTAGTTTGTGCATATTTCCCTCGGCCGTATCTTGCATGTCATGAAGGTTCATGGTAGCAATGGTATCGAAGTTGTTGCTTCGTAGGTAACCAAGAAGATTGGCGGCTTACAGAACAACGACCTGTGGTAAATCGGTGGCATTTTGGCGGAAAGCGGTTTGTAGGTGAGCGCTGAAGACGGGGACGTCGAGCAGGTTTTTCGCACAGTTAAATGTCAGGTACAACAGATCAACAGAAGGGACGGACAGAGGCGTCATTGCGGTCGAAGTGGGAGAGTTGGGGAGTCTGGATTGTGACGTTGAAGCTACTGAGGTAGATTTGGGTGTGGATGCTGCAGCTAAAGTCGATGCCGTCATGACAACAGCCAGATTGAAGTCTGAACTACCGTCAGAACGAGAAGAGACAGTGAGAACAAAGTGAAAGAGAGGCACTCCCCAGGCAGATGACAAGAATAAAAAAGGGTCCAGCCAGTCCCGCTTAGAGACCAAAATGGGAATCTTAAAGGCGCACGAGGCTGGCGCAACCCAACCCCACGCAATGCTGTGTGAGTGAGTGCAGGTGCGTTGGTGGGATGGATCGAGGGGATGGATCTGGATCTGGAACCCAAACAAATTATGGGGTTGATGTGTGGTTTCGCCGATCATCACCAGTTTTTTAATCTACCTACAATCTTAAGTACTAGGTACCTACCAAGGTAATAACTTAGTACTAACTACCTAAGGTACCTAGGACTCGGGATTGAGAAAACTTGATACTACTAACCTACTTGTCTGAGAAATAAGATAACTTAGTTACTTTGTGCTACTTTAAGCCTCTCTCAAAGTTTTTATCATGCCTCCTCAGATAGGCTTTATTTTGAGGGTGTCGACATTCAATCCAGGCATGGTCACTTGAGATACATCATCGTGTCTTTCAGTCAGAGATGACATCGGTGAACCCGTGCTCAAACCTGATCAGTGAAACTATAAGAAGATCTCAGTTGTAGCTATGCTTGTGGACACTTCATGCAAGGCACGGAAACGTAGTTGGATATAGTGGCTAGGATATAGTTGATTCCTCCTGATATGGACAGTTTACTCAGCCCTTTTAGCAGCCATACAACCGAGAAATACCATCACATGAGAGCTTCGAAAACAAATTAAAGTTCCTAAAACTCACCTAGGTACCGAGTCAGCATTATACCAGCATCCTATATAGAGGCAACACCAGATAACAACTTATGTTTTTATAAACGGCAACAACATGGGCAAAACACATTAACCCCGCTATGAAACTACGCCAATTGGACTCGTGTGATCCCGAGACCGCTGCATGTGACCTACCCTTCCACGGTACCGTGATCGTTCTCTCTGCGCCCGCACGAGGCTGTGCTCTTACAGAGCTGACGACAGACGTAGCCCAAGAATCTCCTCCTATGATCCACACATTGAGTACCTATCTAGAGGCAGGCTTGGGCTGGGATATTCACAATATCCCAGATGACTGGCTATACGCTATGACGTCATTAACAGACATGGGAAGTTAGTTGGCCGATTCAAGTCTCATGATATAGACCAACACATATTCACAAGACGGAACCATGGTTACCAAATAAAAACGCAGACGCAATTTGTAAACTATCTATGTGGTGCAAAACGAGTGAATGGATGAATGATGAGTTTGAGCAAACGTAGAATACCTCTGCCCACGGTGGAATGTTTTGACTCGCCAGCCATGAGTAATAGCACCGGCCAAGCCATGCCGTGTGGTGCTGTTCTCTGGTCAAGTGACACCTGACCAGAGAGATGTACCAACTGCAAGGTTATTGAGTTTCCACTTGTCTGATTCCATTCATCAAGGCTGAGAGAGTGCGAGACCAGGGCTGACCTTGACTCGGACCGGTAAACCTCACTATTCTCTCTGCCATCAGACGGTACCTTCTGACCCTATTTCCATCATCGCCCGAGTGTCGATGACAACTCCTTGATCAACTCAACACCTCCAAGACGTCCCCTGTCGCCTCCCCAGAAGCCGCCCCCGAAGGAAGCAAACTTCAAAGTCCAAAGCAACCGTCTGAGCATTGTAATAGAAAGTAAAAGAAAAATAATACATGAAAGAAATGCCTGCTAGACGGGATCAAAGCTGTACCGCATCGACGGAATAGAGTCGTATCGTACTACGAACCCAAATTCAGCCCAGGGACGAGTATTGTATAATCGGCAATAATATCCGGCATCCGAGGTGCGAGGCTACTATCGAATAATGCAGCCAAGAACCCACAGGTCTAGTACACCTAGCCAGGAGGAGTACCGGACATGCCGTTCAGGTAAGTCTCCTGAAGGCGCTGAGGTTATTCATAGAAAACCGGGATGGTTTATCCATAGTATAACACCCTCGCCATCAAGAGTTACCCGAGCAATGTCGTGAACCCCCAGAACATACGTCGAAGAACGAGATAGAGCAAATGTGTAGGAAATAGGCGTGATCGAACCGCGCCCCAACAGTCGACAGCGATCAATGGGCAGAATGATGGCCAGCAGAATCATCCAGCTTTTCAATAAACTTGCATCCGGATGTCGATGTTGGGTTTGTATCGTCAGTATCGGTCGCCACTAGTAAGAATCCCAAAAAAGAGAGGGGTGATCGGTTTCGAAATCATTTTGGCCGATAGCTGCCCGAGGCATGTCCCGCTCCCTTGGAAGCTGAGCGAAGCCTGTTTATCGTCCACTGAGTCAGCCATAGTTGTCAGCAAATCTTCCTTCGGCCAGCGGTACAAAAACACACTACACGCAAGGAAGGAAAATATTCCTTACAAAAAGAACAAGAAAAATGGGCTTTACTTATAACTCACATCCTGTCGCTTCCACCAATAGCACGGTTGGTGTCGGGAGTGTCAACGCCAGCGCCAGAGCCCCGCTCGAGCATCTTGCGGCGAGTGCTGGGAATAGCGTTGGGCTTAGCAGCAGACTGGCCGGCAGTAGCGGCATTGGTGCGGCTGGCACGAGCCTTCTCGTCGTCCTCGGGGTTGGCTTGGCCAGCAGCCTGGGCGATAGCCTGAGCGTTCTTCTGGTACTTGTACACGGTCCAGTCGAAGACGTAGTCGTACTGGAAACCCTCACGAACGAAGAGGTCTCGGAAGATCTTGCGGAGATAGCTGTAGTCGGGCTTGTCATCGAAGCGAAGAGATCGAGTGTAGTTCAGGTAGATGGCAAACTCGTTAGGGAAACCACGGCAAAGGACCTCGGTGGGGGTAGTCATCTTCTTCTCCATGATGCGGTCGTACTTCTGCTTCTTGGTAGCAGCCTTCAGACCTTGCCAGGGAAGGGAGCCACGACAGAAGTAGAGCATGACGTAGCCAAGTGACTCCATATCATCACGTCGAGACTGCTCAACACCCAAATGAGTGTTGATAGATGCGTAACGGGCAGTTCCAGTAAGGTTTTTGTTCTCTCTGTAAGGGATGTGGAAATGAGTCTTGGGGTCTCGGTACTTCTTGGCCAGACCGAAATCGATAACGTTAACCTGGTTGCCACGCTTGCCAATACCCATAAGGAAGTTGTCAGGCTTGATATCTCGGTGGATGAAGGACTTGGCGTGGATGTACTCGATACGTGAGATGAGTTGGTCGGCCAGGAGAAGGACGGTCTTCAGGGAGAATTTTCGGTTACAGAAGTTGAAAAGGTCCTCCAGACTGGGACCAAGGAGGTCGAGAACCATGGCATTGTAGTCGCACTCGGTACCGAACCAGCGAACAAATGGAATACCGACACCACCAGCCAGAGACTTGTAGACACGAGCCTCATACTCCAACTGAGGATGCTTGGCCTTGACAGACTCGAGCTTGATGGCAATCTCCTCTCCGGAGATTATGTTGGTACCGAGGTAAATATCACCGAAAGAGCCTGAACCGATCTTTCGACCGATACGGTACTTGTTACCGACGCGAAGATCCTATTTTTCGTGATTAGCTAAGTTCAGTTACACATATTATCACAACCCAAAGCCTTGGCAAAACAATAACTAGAGAGATATGACATCGTTCCGAGACGGGATACACCGCCAGAAATATGGCATCTTTCTCTTCAAGATCGTTTGGTGCTGAGACTTGTGTTGAGATGGGAGCTGTGAACGTACCATTGTCGTCATGATGAAAGTTTGTGATTCCGTTCCTCAGGAATGGAAGCTGAAAAGTGTGTAAAAAGTTTGTGATGATCTGCGAGCCAACTCTGGCTACAACGACAGTCAGTGCCCGGTCTTCAGGTAAAAAGTGGACGGATAGAAGGATAAAAGGAAAAAAGAACTGGCGGCGATGCGTCAAGATGAGAGGGGCAAAATTGGGTCGGGGTAGCAGGCTTAAAACGAGGGCGGTGGGCAACGCCACAAGGCAAATCCGACGTAACAGGACGTAAGAACGAGTCGCCCAACAAGCCCCAAAGAGTAATATGAGAAAACCCGCGCAGACATGAGTCGGAAGAGCCGAAGTTAAAACCAAAGTAGGATACAACAAATAACCACGTCGTAAAAAGCCAAAGTGTGCACTCAGGGGAACTGTAACGGTTGAGTTTGTACATACCTGCAAGAAAGTGTGAGGGATTGGGAGCGGTCAAAACGCGTATAGAGTTGAGCTTTGGAGAGCTACAAACGTTGGCTAGAGGGAATCGAGGATCGTCGGAAGAGCTGAAAACTCGGTCAAGGTCCTCGGAAACAACCTGGGCAGTTCTGTTGATGAAATGCGTGAATATTTAGGTCGAAGCTGAGAAAGGAATACGATTTCTCAGCGAGTATGATAGACGTGGACTCTTGAGGCCGTCGTCGAGATGGTAGTGGGTGCAAAACAGTTAGATGTTGGGAGGAGGATGGCGGAAGGGCGTCGTGGGGTGGAAGAAGGGAATGGGAGAAAATGGCAGGCTGAAGGGGGAGAAAAGGGATTTGGAAAGTAGAAGGGGGGCGGGTAGGCAAGAGAGTAAATGGGTGAGAAAAGTGGAGAATGGGGAGAGCGATACCTGACCTAAAGGTGATTGAGAGGCCAGCCCCAGCGTTCGAGAAAGGATACAGCAATAGAAGGAGTTTATCTGAAGGGCAGGTGAAGTGAAGGAGGCCCGGTCCATGAGCCCAGCAAAAAAGAAAGGCCGCCCACAAACCGCGCACCAACAAGATAGACGAGGCCAAGGCCACTGTCTTACCTAGGTGCTCTTCACTGAGATAGCCGCCATTCAGCGGTCCGTTTCCAGGGGGTTGGGCGCCTACTGGATAGGCGGACAGCGCTTCACCTACCTGAAAGATCCCTACGCAACCGCACCTAGCGAGGGCGACCAAAATAAATCTGAATGCGGCCTAAAGTGGGGATGAGGCAACAATTGGCAGGCAAGACAGTGGAGGTGAGACCAATTTGCAAACAGGGCCAAGGGTTGAGAATAGCAGTCAAGTGGTGTGCATAATCAAATATTGATAGTACTCAAGTACAGATACAGCTTCGAAAGGATGTTTCATGATGAATCAAATGCATCAGTCAACTCGCCTGCTCCCCGGTTTGTTGCTTGCATGACCTTGGCCCTGACGCTTTCCACTGTTTATCACAGACACCCCTCATAGGCCTGGACTAAAAGCGAGAAAAAACGTACCCAACAAATATGTACTAACCTCGGTTTCGATTCAGTTGACTATTAACTCCTGTTGCAATCGGCTCTGTTTGGGAATTGTACTGTACCAAACATCCTGGCATCCATCCAATTCATTGATAGTGACCACAGGCCTTGACCTATTGCCGCCCATCGATGTCAAGTCCGCCCTTTCAATGACGACCTAGGCACAATGGTCTGTCGATCACTCCACAGCCCGACATGTTTATAATTTTGCATAGACCACCATAAGCTCTCGTACCGCTTCGATTACTACGGTAGTACGGGCATCCCGAGGTTGAAAGAACATTTCCTGGTTATTAAGGCACGGCAAAGCCCAGACAATCTGAACAGGCCCGCGCATGACGCCCTAGAAGTGGATGTAGGTAAATGAGCTGGGACAAGGATCTCACGTTGATTAATATATATATATACTACGTGCAAGTGAATGGGTGAATAAACATAGAACTGTTCCATGGAACTTGCAACTGCAGGCCATAGTGATGACCGGGGAGTACAATACTGCCCAATCTCCTTGGCCCGCGTATTCAGGTTTGTTTGCTTATTACTCTGTACAACCGGCCTCAATTGTCTCCCTCCAAAGCCTGATACCTAGGTAAAACGACGAATTGAACAGCACCGGCTCAGCCTCCCCGGTGAGGGGTGCAACCGAACAAGCGAGCTATAGCTGTCACTGGGCGGTAAGAGAAGAGAAGAGGAGATAACACCTGACCTTAGCTGCTACCTACATCAGTACCCAGGGAACGGAACCTAGGTCGCTAAGTAAGCGGAATGTCAACTTGATGATTTATTCACAGATTCGTTTCACTTTGCTTCTAAGCCTTGCATATCTTATCATTCGCTATGATAGATGAGGAAACTTCTCGGCGCAAAGCGGTCGAACCAAGAAATTTGAACGAGTTCAAGGGGAACGGCGTCCCCGTCGAAGACCAAAAATCCTTCTAGCGGCTCAGTCTAGTCGGGCACAGATCCCTTGTATGGGATCCATCTTAGCGCACCCGAGCACATCTAGAACGGAAAAAAGAATTTGATCTTTCGATCTCTAATCACAAATGAATAAACTCTGTACTATGAATAAACTCGTCATGTTACTTTGCGTATGATCCAGTCTCGGAGACATTCCATCTACAAGTGGTATAGTACATCGCAAGACATCTTCCTTCTGCTTCCCCTGAATATAGGTCCGCCGCTAAGCTTCGGAGCCGACCTCTTTCATCCATGTCAGCTCCATTCATCGACTAGAAGAAAAGAAGAGAGAGGGGAAAACACTCACCGACTTATTTATGTCTCAAATCCCCAGCATTTAATCAACGCTTCCTTCTCAACAAAGCGCCAGCTATTGTATAGTGTATAGACTATTTAGCTGTTAACTTAAGTTCCAAGGATTCCAGTCCGGCATCAAGGATGCGGAGAGCTGATAACCTATGCCAAATCACAATGACTGCATTTACAAAGCTTGCATCCAATGATTTCGTAGCTTCGGGTCAGACATTGCAACAGCAGGCTCGGCTGATTGCAGCAGTACGAGTCCCAAACGCCAATTAACTAGCAACGCAGTGTAACCAGTCTCATCCGCCCCTCGACCGCTTTACGCCCATCCCATCCGTCACCCATCAGGTGACAGGTGATACATCTGCAAAAGTGTCACATCGAGATGCAAGGATCCGTGATGGCTTGCAGTAATGGCTGTCTGTGACCTGAAAATAGCTACAGTAACATCATGCGTTAATCAATGCTGTATCTGGCTACACAATCCCAATTCGTAGCAATATCTCTTCCTTCTCTACCAAGATACAAATTCTTCTACACTACAACTTGCACCCATGCTTGGTTCTACACGGCAATGACATGAAACCCTTCACGGGCGCAGAACAATGCATTCATCGCTGAGCGGCCGCGACCAGAGTCATCTCAGCCCAGTCTAGCTCAACACCACATGTAGCCGTGCCACCTCGCTGGCGTCAAATTATGTCATAGATGGCGGTAACGTTGGCAGAAGTTACATGGCTGAAAATGGTCCATCTTAAACTTTGGAGGTTTGAAACATAAACTACTGCGCCCGATTAAAACTATAGTGCTCGGTAAACTGAGTCCATCTCTTCATCCTGACGAGCCTAGCAGGGCCAAGGAATTCTTCCCAAGTCGGCAAGTGTTTGGAAAGACCCGGCAGGCATCTAACCAGTTGTAGCTAGTAGCTGCTGTAGTGGGTTGAAGGTCTTGAAGGTCTCGAACACAGGTCTCTTCACCGTCATATGAAACTTGGGTCAATATCTGATCAGAGACATCAAATGACAGGTGGCTGGCTATAGGGGGACGGATATCTAGAAACATTGGATTCTCTTCATGCCTGAAGAACAGGCCAGGTGAGCACGTCTCTAAGAGAACAACACTTCCCTGTCTCATGATGTAATGCCAGTTGTCAACTCATGATGATGTCAACTCTATCATGATGTGTGCACGCTTGGCAGTTCTCACACCAAAGTCTTCTTCCAAAGCCACCACCAGGCTCACAATATCCAATTAATTACCGTCTAGCTCACTGTGCATATATATCCTCATCTACTCAGCAATGGGAAACATACCTTCCAAGCTCAGCTGAATATGTCAAACGCAAGGGTTTTGCGGTGAGTTGTTAAATAGATTGGAGGTCAAACCTTGAGGGCCAATAATGGTTGAAAGCATACTACATCGTTTGGCTGAGCTATTAAGCGCAGTATCAGAACGCACCATTTATTAACAGATCGAATCATACCAGATTGTGGAAAGAGAAGCCATTTTCAGTCTTTATCCAAATTGTTGGCTATGGCAAACACTTGGAACTAACTGCGACGAAACATTATTCAAAGACGGGTATCAAAGACAGCTGCTGATAGTATGACAAGCGAATCACATTGGATCTTGTAAAAAGAGAAGGGACCTCAATAGCAGTACCCCAGAAGAGAGCTAAAAGTATATATATATATATATACATATAGAGAGAGGGAGGGAGAAACAGGGAAAACTGACTCTAAATTCCTGCTCGTGAGATGATTTCATACATTAAGTGCTAAAGGGCTAAGATATGATGGACACGACTTGGCGCATACTAATATCCCGGTGCGCCTGGCCCGTGTTGTGATGGACCAGATTCTGGTGCACCTCTGAACTGAGGTGCTAAGTGAGGTGCATGGAAATATTGTCCTTGGTGTGGGTAAGGTCCAGGAGCTTGCTGTACCGGTTGCCCTTGTTGTCCTTGCGGGCCGTGTGAGCCTGGCCGATAAGATCCCAACTGTCCTTGTAAATACGGTGCCAGTGTGCTTTCCAACACCTGCCCTGTCTTTCTTAGCCACTTATCCGCGGAGCTGCTGCCAAATATCTTTCCTCCTCCGCCAGCCAACTTTCCAAGACCAGGACGTGCTGGCAAAGCTGGAGGAGGAGGAGGAGGAGGAGGAGAGAAATAGGTCTGAGGTGGTGGTGGATAGTTGGATGGATTGTAGCCAGTCGGGCCAGAACCGAATCCGGATGATGGTGCGAATCCTTGCGAAGACGAAGGTCTTGGAGGAAGTGCTGGAGGCTGGAGACCCTGTAGAGGAGGACTTGTTGCCGGAGCGTAGGATGGCTGTGTAGGATATTGAGGTTGAGGAGGGTAAGCGCCAACAGGAGATGGCTGGTACATCATATGATTGCTTGATGCTGGGTGGTTTGCTCCAACTCTAGGGCCCGTGTCTTGAGGCGCATATGGAGGAGGCGGTGATTGTGGGATTTGTGTTGGTTTCGGAGTCCCATATGATTCCGCAGTTGGCTGTTGGGTATGTGGTTGATGAACCGTAGGGCCTGTATGAACAACATGTTGATAAACAGCAGGCGAATGCTGTAAAGAGGGATTGGTTCCGCCTGGCGTTGAACTCGCTGGGGCTGACGCATAAATCGGCTGCGGAATACCATAGCTGGGTTTGGTTGGAGACAATTGAGACGAACTATATGCTGGGCTGGAAACTCCTGGTGAAGCAGTTGTAGAAGGGGGTATAGATGGCTGACACGACCCATAGTCGTGACCCTGAACCGGAGCCGCGTATTGCGACTGAGCAAATGGCAATCCAGGATTGTTTGGGACTGCTGGTGAAGACGAGCTAGCACTGGGCGCGGATATCTGTGAATAGCTGGGGACAGCAACATGAGCAGCATACTGTGGTTGATAGAATGGCACTCCTGTACTTGGTGCAGGAGTTGCTGGCGAGGGCGCAACTACCAAAGCTTGCTGGAACGAAGGGGTCATAGGAGAAGGCAGGTGGGTGGTCGCAGATGATGGCCCTAACTTGGCCGAAGCGGCGTTGGGGATCCCATGCTGTTTCTGCGGCTGTGGCTCAGGCTGGGGCTTAGGAGACGTAGGAAGACTACTACTTGGCTGTGACGGTAGATTGGGCTCTGTAGCTAGAAGGTTCACAGACTGGATTGGAGATGCTGTCGAATGAAAGTGGTGGGGAGCTGGATCAGGTTGCTGCTGGGTTACACCTGGAGGAGACGCCAGAGGAGCACTCTGGAGGGGCGACGTAGTGGCCGGGCGAGCATCAGATGCCGGAGTAGCATGAACAGGAGGCCGAGGTGAATGTGGTCTGTACGGCTGGTATGAGCTTGGAGTCGTGGGTGACTGCGGGTTGGTCCTGTCGGGCCTACTCAAAGGCTTGGGTAGTAAATCCGATGTATCCTGCGACTCTGGGGGAGCATACGGCTTAAAGGCTGGAGGAGAGGCCGGCTTGGCAGGACGATGGGCAAGCTTGAGCGGCGCAGGATAGAAGGTATTGTCACCACTTGTGAGGTCGGGAGTTGAAACATTGGCAGCCGGAAGTGTGCTCTGAGGAACCTGGGGTAGGCATGTTTCGCTACTGCCAGGATAAGGTTTGTATACAGGTTCTGAAGGACGACGGTTTTCGGTTTGTGTTTTGAACTTGTTCTCTGGTGACTCGGGCCCAAAGTATGCCCAGGGATTGGCCATGATAGGCTGCGACGTAACAGACGCATCCTTGCTTGGCTCATCCTTGGTCTCTCTCTGTGATATGGACATGGCTGGGCTTTTCAGAGGTGCCGGCCACTCATTGGACGGGTTGGAGTGGTCCTCGCCAGCAGTATGAGTCTGCGGTTGTTGTGTAAGCACTGGCTCGCTCGCCATCTCAAATACAGGTGTTCCGTGGGATGAAGCATCGCTGGGACGTCCAGGCTGGCTATCAAGCTCAGCAACAAACAGGGGCGGCGGGTGGTGGTCACCGCCATAGTAAGGAGTTTGGGTCATAGTTTTAGTGATGAGTGAACCACTAATGATTCACTGTCAAAGGGGACAAGACTGTGCGATGAATTGTTCCGGTTTATCTATGTCGAACGCGAGGAGAGAAGGAGAACTTCAAACATCAACCATGCGGCTGAGAAAGAGAGCGAAAGAAAGATACGGTACAGGTAATGTAGACAGCCTAACGCCTCGTGGGCAGCCTTGACTAGCCTGCGTGACTACCTTGTAACCGGTAATTCAATGAATTAATGAGTTACGAGCACACTTTCCTGAAAGGGACACAGGTCAGGGTCTCGAATTAACCAAGCACTAAAAATACCCACCTGCATTCCAATGACATCCTCTGCTTCTTTGCAGCTGAACGGGTGGGCAGATTCGTGGCTGAATACCCAAGGCGAACGCCACTCTGTACCTCTTGTTGTCAGGGGTGGCTTACCAAGATTCATCTTGATGAAGCCCAAAAAGCTTCTTTGAAGCTTGTTGTTGGTTCTATTCAGGTACAGTAAAGATACATATTACCAAGAGTATGTATATGCTGTAGGTAAGCCACTACACATCCCTACTTAATAACGCAAACAAGTAAAATATGGCCGTGCGAAAAACATCGACGAACGAGATAACATACACGACACGATACACCATCGTTGGGGCAGGAAAGCATGATGATACACAGTCAAGCAGTGACAATACAGTGATTTCTATTAACAATAAATACATGAATGCCATTAGGCCAAGAGATAGCCATTCGGTGACTTCCGACCAAATTCCAAAAAACAAACCCCTTTCCTATTTCAACCTTGGACGCTCGCTCCCATATGTGATTACCCCATCCACAGGCTGCACCAGTTGATACTGGGAGGCCGCCTTTATAAATTGCCACTTCGATGACAAACCCGGAAGCAAACGGTATGTACGTCTCTGAGCTTGAAGCCCGCATTTCTCCCATTCCATCATTAATATACAGGAGCCGCTGGGTGCCTTAGATGTCCTCGATGCGCAAAGAAATGA
Organism: Fusarium sambucinum; assembly: GCF_050947815.1. Classification (NCBI taxonomy): domain Eukaryota; kingdom Fungi; phylum Ascomycota; class Sordariomycetes; order Hypocreales; family Nectriaceae; genus Fusarium; species Fusarium sambucinum. The sequence continues at coordinate 6,805,717 of NC_139293.1, read as the reverse complement.
AAGCCCTGAGGAACTGACTAACGCACACTGAAAAAGAAACCATGTATGCAATAATAACGACGTTGCAAGCGAGGCAGGAAATGAACAGAATTGGGGTAATAAAAAGAAGATCGGATACCAAATTAGATCCGGTCGCAGAATGGTATCGTTGAATATCAGACAAGCAATGAGAACCAATCTCTAATATCGATGATGCAAATAGTGCGGTTTAAACAAAAAAGAGCAGTGCTTGGGTTTCTTGTTTTTCGACGACACGAGATCAAACAACAAGTCGATTGGATTTACTCGTCGTCCTTCTTCTCTCCACGTCGCATACGCTCGTTCCAGCGTCTCTTGCCGGCGCGAGTCTCATAGTGAGGAGCAACAGTCTTAACATCTTGCATAACACTCTCGACAGCAGCTCGCGTTTTGTTGCGGTAGCAATCCACTACCCATGGTCAGTATCGAAGTTATCAAGAAGAGTAGTTGCCAACTTACATGCTCGCTGCAAAAACACAGTTCGGCCGGCAAAGACTCGGCTTTGGAGCCAGGCCATACGATAGCCTAGATCATTAAGGCGGACCTCCCTGCCTCGGATGGACTTCCTCATTCGGGGAATGGCAATTTCCCCTGTGGACTCGCCCATGGGAACCTTGACCATCTCCTTGCCACTCCTATTAACTCCACGACGGCTGGACTCACGGCCCTCAGTTTCCTCGATACCATCATCGTCTTGATCATCACCAAAGAAGCGCGATCCAGTGGCGCTAGGAGGAGGACTTTGCATCTCCCGTGGGAAATAACTACGAGGGAAGACACTTGCACCCTTACGGAAGCTGTCCGGGATCTCATTGGTATCAACTCCCTCAAGGGTTACCCTGACACGGAGGCGAGATCCACGCACATTGTCTTCGACAAGGATAAACTTTCGCTTCTTGGCTTCCGGGATATCAGGGAAAAGATCGTCAGGCTCATCAGCGTTGGCTCGGCTGTGGCGCTTAGCTGGGACAGCGCCCCCAGAATGAGGAGCCATATGAGACATTGGCGCACTAGTGGGGTAGGGCTGATTGTTATATCCAGTAAATACGTGGGCTGGTCTCACATCGTCGTTACTTGAAGGGTTCTGGGCTGTAGGAGCCTGGTGGTGATGGTGTTCGTACGAGTTGCCATCGCCTATGAACAGCCCGAGTTAGCTTGTCTCCTTACATACTTTCGTTCTGTGTTTATGATGATGAAGCGGATGAGAGGAGGTGAGCAAAAGATGACCAAACTCGAGCTGTCTAGCTTTAGATAACGAAGCGAGACAACGAAGCGATAAAGCTTTTGGGTAATTGAACCAAAGCAAACGATAAATGCAACTTTTAAAGCCAAAAGGCAGATTGAACTCGTCTAAGAGTCGCGGAAACCCAGCGGCAAATAAAACAACTAACAGTAGCAGCAGCAACTGTGCAGGCGCGACTTTATGGTAATGTACAGAACTGTGTCAATCAAAAAAACAGAGAGTTCCTCATAACCCCTCGAGAGCCACTGTGGCATGCTGTATAAATATAAGTGACGACTGCCTATGTCGTCCTGGACAAGTGATAGGCGAAGAAGGAGAAAACAGATCCAGTTCCCAAAAATCGAATCGCAAACCGAAATAACAGAAATTGCAGAGGCGCGATGAACATAGCCACTGCCGTAAAACAATAATTTTTGTGCGGTAATAAGGAAAACAAGATGCGTTTGGTATCAATTAATCAACACAACGGTGGTCAAACAGGGCTGTGCGGTGTGATAAGTTGGGCAGCGAATACTCGGGGTGGGTAGGGAGGCCTTGCAAACACAGGCAGACATGAGGGTGTTCGTTAATTCAATCACATCTGGTGAAACATACCAACTTCATCCTGTCCACCTTGTCCTGATCCGTCGGGGTGAGCTCCTGGTTGGTGGTGGTGCATCGGTTGACCCATGCTACCGAGTGCAGGCTTGCCCATGGAGGCGGGACTAGGTCCCATGGGTCCCGGGCCGCCAGGCATCCCTGATGGTCCGCTGGGGCCTGACATGTGTGCGGCCCCGGGATGTGGAGAAGCTTGAACTTGCTTTCGCTGGTTCATCTTTGCCATGCGACGGACTCGTCGACTACGGAGTCGAGGGTCCTGGTTGCTGTTGCGCCAGCTGTCCACGGCTCGCTGGATGAGGCCTCGCTTGCCTCGGAGGGGGATGTTGAGCTCGGCCAGAGCCCAACCAACACGGTTGCAGTCGGTTTCGTACATCAGACGGTTGCCACGGTACTGGTCCTTAGGGCAACATGCACGGGGGTAGACACAATTCTCCTGCTTGAACTCGGGGGACAACTCGTCAATGTTGACTGACTCGACGTCGCAGCGAATGGTGTACTCCATCTTCACTCGATCCCTAGAATACTCGAAAGCGATCCACTGGACACCGTTGCCATCCTGTCGAACCACAAGAGGGGTCGTGGCAGGGATGGGTCCAGGGGCTGCGCTTGGGTTTACACCAGGTGTGGTGTTTCCTGGGCTCTGAAGTTGCCCGCCATTTTGAGGGTGATGAGCTTGTTGCATGGGAGAGGACTGTGGCTTCTGGAGTTGGAGAGGCACTTGAGGCTCAATCTTCGGCCGAGGGCTGCCTGTCATTCCCGCATGCGCGTGCGCGTGCGCGTGCTGCGCAGCATGCTGGGTCATCTGGTTCTGAGGTGCAGTTTGAGACATCATCATGGCGGGCTGAGATGTCATTGACTGTTGAGGGTGGGGCGCATGTTGCGCATATGGCGATGCGGTAGCTTGAGGGGGCATTGTTTGGTACTGGTTTTGAGGCTGATAGTACATGGACTGCTGCATATGCTGCGATGGTGGTTGGCCGTAGATGCTTCTGTGCTGATCATGTTGAGAAGGGGATGCGACTGAAGCAGGAGAGTTGGACTGAGGTGTATGATAGGACATTGGGGGGTAGGGGGGTCTCGGCATTTGTGCTGCGGCCATCATGTCTGAGGTATCTGAACAGCATCATGTTAGCATTGGCATCGCGACGTACTTCCTGGCATTCAGAAGTACAAGAAAGCCAGAGAAGAACAAGACTTACCGGCGGATGTGTATCCGCTTGTAGCACCTGGGGTGCTGTAAGGGCTTGGGTGGTTGTAATAGTTGAGGTTGTCCTGATTGCTGGGTGCTTGACCACTGGCTTGGTAACCTTGAGGGAGCGAATGAGTCGACGAGTACGCGCTTTGGTGTTGCTGTTGCGGCGGAGGGTGAGGCTGCGCGTGATGCTGCTGATGAACTACACTCGGGGGTCGCGAGTGTTGTAGATGTTGGGAAGGCGGATGACCCTGTTGCTGGTGCTGTGAATGATGCTGCATAGAGAGAAGACCCATTAGTCAGACATGGACGTGACGTGTAAAAAGATGAAGCTGTCAGGCACGGCCAAAGAAAGGAAAATAGTATAAAGTCCAGGACGCGTTGGTGTTTTATTTTCCCCTTGCCAGTGCCCAGGTCTGGGGAGCTGGTTTAAGTGGATGTCCCCTGGTGAAGACTGGGATTGCACGGGTGAGGCGGGCTAGGCTCGGAGTGGTAATGATGATAAAGCGACCCGGTTCTCGCGGACTACAGCGAAAAACACGGGGGGGGAGGGAGCAAGGGGGGTGGCTATACCGTTTGGCCAGGTATGGTTGGCAAGACAGGACAGTAATCGGTACCTCCAGAACGTCTCCGTTTCGAAGTTTAGAAGCTCGTGTGCTAGGGATAACGACAAGAGAGCAAGCCTTTGGAGCGCCAGAAGACAAGATCGATCGAAGGAAGGGTGTGCTAGAGGGGGGGCGACGGGGGGGAAACGAAGGGGCAGGGGAGCGGGTATTTGAACCAAGATTGCAGTATGGGGATGAGAACAAGGTATGATTTCAAGTGGATAACAGAAAATGGACAATTGGACCAAGGGTAATGAGCTGGTAGACGGGATGGCAGACCAGGTAGGTGCTCGAACCAGCGGATGGGAACCAGGAGTACGAGGCTTGTCTGGCAGTTGAGCGGGCGCGACCAGGCCAGGGTTCAACTAGAGCGAAATGCTGTAGAGAGAGGGAGGGGTTTGTGGTAAATGAGCATGGATAACAGGAGAGTGCTGCAAGTGCGCAAGTCCGCGACAGTACCCATGTCGCAGAAGTCCCAGGAGCATAAATTACTTTGGGATGAAGACAAGAGCGGTGGACAGCAACATAGTCAAACGTCCTAGATGAGCGTTGACAAGCTTCCGCCGCAGAAACCACACAAGTGCTCTTCCTGCTACTTGCAGACCCGACACCAGAACCCGCCAGCAGAACCAAATGTGGAGGGGTGTAGATAAGTTGAACAGTGAGAGAAAGAGAGACTTGGAGGCCGACGGAGCAAGTGGGGTGGTGTGCCTGTGGGAGCTCAAGGCCACCTTCAAGAACCAGAAAAGAACACTGCATCCATGCACCCACCCGGTCAAAAATCTCGACACATCCGTCAATCAGGAAAAAAGGGGACGGAGGGGTGACAAGCCAACAGGCTTGGGGTCGCGGGTGAGTGTAGGAAACGAACCTGGCCCTCTGTACCCGCAAGTCTAAGGTACTGGTGCGTAGCGTGTGTCGACAGGCCAGGCAGATGTCTCCGGGGAGGACAACGCATGGAAGAAACGTGACAGGGGTCGGCTGGGTTTGATTAAGTGGCCAATGGTCGCCTCACCAAGGCGCCCAGAAAGGAGTAGCTGCCCAATAGGGGACACCAGAGCCGGGGCTAGTCAACGGGCCAGGAATACGCCGGGATTGGCTTTTGCCTGGTGATCCTATTTTGGCCACAGGCGGTGTGGGTAACGCTTCTCAACCGTTGTATTTCATGGGCCCATCTCCAAGTAAGGTCCCTGGCTTCGCGCTGGCCCGCCCCCAAAATGGGCACTTGAGCTTTAACTGGACTGACACACAACGGTCACTGACTGCGTGAACGATGGTGTACAGAGTCCCGTCCGGCTCTAGGTACCTGCAGTGTACCGCATGTCGACGCGTGAGATCTCGCGTGTACTGGCCGTCTTCCAGATTGATTGTCTCCGAATCCTTTGACTGTAGACATCATAGCTTGCCTGCTTTGGAGAGAGGATGCTTGCTTGTGTCGGCTCCCTCACTCGAGGTCCACCCGATGCGTCACCACTTCTACCTCGCTCGGGAGAAAGTGTCACAGAGTGTAGCTGAGGCGGTGTCCAGTCTGTCGCGTCACATCCCGTTCTTCCTGTCGGTTCTGTCGACATTTGATAACTCATCGGTATTCTCTAACGATCCATGCCCGGAACTCTGAATCAGAGGGGCAGGCCAACATCTGCAGCCCAGTGCCCCACAGGGAAAACAGCGCCGTGCACACAGGCAATTCCACCAGGAATAGTGCGGTCAGGGTTTGCCAAGCTTTGTCGTTCTGATGTCCGTCCTTGGTCGCGTACAATGTCCTTACAGGAAGAAGAAGACTCCTCAGCTGAGTCAAGCGTCCTTCTCGGCGTCTTTCTCAGGCATCATCCACCGGCTGCTGGTCCGCGTAGCCGCGGCGCGTCATTGACGAGATTGGGGTTGTTTGGTGCGGTGGGCGTTCATTGGCAGCCTGACACTTCCACCTTCTTCGCCAGCCTCGCATCCCTTGGGTGGATGTGAGTCGAGCTCTACCTTGGTGGCGTTTCTGTGGTGCGCAGATACCGCGATCTCTTACAGCCGTTGGAGAGCATAAGGTTTTGGTTTTTCGGATAACCGTTTGTTGCCTTTATCGTGATTTTGTCGGCATTTGTGGTTCTCGCAAAACGGTGTGGCTGGTGCTTGTAATGTCGCTGGGCGTCGATTTGGGACCCAGAGGCCGAATAGAGTATTCTGCAATGTCCCGCCTCTTCTCCTCTCTCCAATTTTTGGGGGTTTGGCATCTGCACACCTCTGTCGACGCTGGCGAGTCTAGCCACCCCTCCCCTAATCCCTACCGGCGGGCAAGCCCCGGTCATGGTGAAACAGAATACCCTGCTTTGTCCACCTAGGGACTCCTGAGCTGGTCAAGCTTGCGACAGGTATATTGCACGGGTATGTCAAAGCCTGGTATTCCCGAAATCTTCTGATAGTACAGAGTAGCCAGCCTTCACTTGAGGCTGTGACCAGGGTCTGTCAAACGCGTTTGTAGCCGCGACGCGTTTGGCAACGAGTTGTTGCTTGCGCTGGAAAAGAATCGGCCGTGCTATGATTACTTTTCAAGCACTTTGATCCGATGTTCTTTCCCGTTGGAGATGCATAATAGTGATGGTGTAAAAGAGAGAACTTGTACTTACGGGATGCATGGCGGGCTCCTGTTTGTAGCCGCCTGAAATCTGACGATTCGCGGACATATTGGCAGTCATGAGAATTAGATCAACGGAGATTTCTATCTATCGTTAAGGTTAGTTAGCAACTTGTCTCAAGCAAAAAAGGTGGTCGTGCTAGGCTAGTAAACACAACGCACGACGTCTGCTCTACCAGGATCTTCGTTGTTGAATAGAATCAAAGTGGCGTGATTCTTGATCCTGTGACAGCAACACTCAGTGCTTCAGAAGATATCCCACCAACGGAACCTTTCTGCCAGGATACAACTCTCGGGTTCTGTGTGTATTTGCAAGGAAAGCTTGAGGCAAAGAAGTGACATACCTATGCAGCAAATGGTGCGTGTCAAAAATGATGGCACTAGTAAAGCGTTGTGTTGTTGACTGGTTTAGAATGTAAACGGGGATGGGAACAGAGAGGACGGTCGTCTAATGCTTTTAGTAGCAGAACAGGTCAGTACTATGTAGGTATTCTGAAGTGTAATGAGATGAATCATTCGTATGCGCTCTCCGTACATTTTTATTTAATTAAATAAAAAATGCAAGCAAGGCAAAAGGGATGGATGGATGGATGGATGGCTGTCTCCTTGGAGGTGCAGTAGCCACTAGCGATCCCCTGCGGGTCCCAATTTCGTGGAGGTGAAAAAAAAAACCGGCTCGCAGCAAAAACACGGAAGGTAAACCGCGAATTGGAATTTTCCGCGACAGGAAAACCTGCCTCGACATCAAACCATTGTTCCTTTACGTACCTGAATGAATATGCTTCGTGTGGCTGTGATATTTTATTACAAGTGGTACGTGGGCAAACTAAACAATCTTTTGTTGGTAACGTCTTTCCACGTGCTGGTCCCGAGAGCGCGGATCCCTGCAATTCGAGATCACTGTAAAAATCGCAATGGTGCTGTGCCGAGAAGTCGGGTTGATGTGACAGGGTGCGTAGGACGGTAGTGAATAGGTAGGTAGGTAGATTGGTCGCTGTGCGCATATCCTCATAGTTAGCCGGAACATTTCTTACTGTTTGGTCTCAGTGAATTATGTGCATTTACATGTCCTGACATAAGGGCATAGTAATAACATACATACCTACATAGGTACTCAGAAGATGCCTTCAGTAACCTTGGTAGGCAGGTAGTGTGAAAGTGGGTGCGCTTACAGAAATCTGGTCTGGGCAACTGTCGGAAGTGGCCAGAGCGTTGCAGCTGGGATAAAGTGTTTAAGAGAACAACAGCAAGAGGTCAAGGTAGCGTAGCGATGCAAGATATACTGCCCCAGCCCAGGGCGTTGACGACCCTGTGGCTTTAGTCATACAAGGTATTTGAGACTAAAACGTAGCAGGGTCTGAACCCAGGACGATACGACAACCCCGACTTGGCTGGGTCCGAGATGCTGGAGCGACTTCTAATAATTGTTGGGGAATTACGGAGTGACTGGGCAGCAATCACATAACCGAGCAGGTATACGGTGTAATGACGCAAATTGCAAGTGGTACCTAGCTTGTTGCCCAAATCCACTTTGAGGAAGACAGTTCAGTTAACCAGCTCAAGCAGACCAAAGCGATTAAGGACTGAAGATAAGGTTGTGCAAGCAGCAAACTAGTAGGATTGGAAAGCAAGACAAAAACCATATGGTAGCCATGTGTGGGCAGGGGATGGTGAGCTGCGATTAATATGATAGTGCCTAGCATAGGTAGGTACCTACGAGACACTCTTAGGGAGTGCCGTAAATGAACATAGCTTGGCGGACCGTTGGCACAACAGACGTCGTGAGCTTTGCAGATGGTGTCGGTCGGCATCTGGGTGGGACCGTTGCCTGTCAAAGACATCTTGGGTCAGCGCTAAGTCTGGCCGGTCGATGCGGGAAATAAAGTGAAGCAGGGACCGACGAGACACCCGACCGCCCTGACATGACATGGCCTGTATGTATCAGAGGGACGATCCTGATGTGTTTGCAAGTAAAGGATTGCGTGGTATTCTAGTGTTCTCCTTTGGGTATGTGCGAAAACTTGTGCTCTCTGATTAATGGCTTTCACCAGTCCTTTCTCCCACTGACGGGTCTAACACCTGTAGCCAATTTGACCGGCGCTTCAGGCGCGCACAATCAGTATTATTTGCAGACTTTTTGTTTGTGATTATCCTTGCTGATGAATGATGCCAACTTTTTGCACTGCAGGATTGGTTGAGTAGATCTACCAGTCCAACCCGACACCTGGGAGGCACAAGCCTTTGCGGCAGATGGTTCGAGGGCAGGGGCTTAAGGTGCCGCGCATGCCCATGTAGCAGGGCTTTGCAGACTGCTGCAGATTGATGATCTATATATGAAGTATTGTCACACAACTAGGAACTGATGTCGACGATGTATCAGCCAGCAGCAGCCCATATAAAAGGCACAGTAAGGAAGGCTGCGACACATATGTACCAGTGTCGAGCGCTCTGTCGAGGTAAATGTACTCCGTGCTTTGCCTGCAGGCTTAACAAAAGCAGGTTGTGCTGGGGGTTTTTTCCCCAAAGATGCGGTTGAGCCTCAAGAGTCAGCCAGTGCCTGTGTTCAAGACACATAAGAAGAAGAATTTGGATGTTGCGTATGTGGCGCTCGCTACTTCTACTTCTAAGCGGTCAAGATGGATCGATTGACATCTCAAGCCAGTTCTTGAATCCCCGTCAAATCTTGATTAGATAATTGTCAACTTTATTCTGGGTGCTGGTGATCGTCCTTCGGCCCATACTATAAGCTTGGGATGCATCAGCTGCTTTTAAGCCTGTCCCTTGCTGTCATGCTTGGTTTCTGCTTCTAGAGTGCTTCTCTGAACATTCTTTAGAGAACCAGGGTGGCCTAGCTGACACCGTTTCTCCTAGGGCAATGCCATCGGTGCTGGGGGTTCAAAGAAAAATTGAACCCTTTTTTTGGTGGTGAGAGCTTATAGCGAGTCCCGGGTTTTTCTTTACACCAAGGAATATGCGGGAGTGCGTGCAGCTGACAAGCCACGTTCCGGGATAGGTGTAAGGGTGCCATGGAAGGCCAAGGCAGGGTCATTTCAATATTTCAACATAGGGTAGGCGTAAAAGGCGCTAAGGTATTTACAAGTTAACATTGCACCATTACCAGCAAGGACGTGTAGGGTAATATACATCTTAATGCTAACAAAATGATTTAAAATGCTGCTTTATATGCATAGAGTTATTCCGGTTAAATATTAACTAGCTAGGTATCTACCTGCTTACCCAGTTACTATTCATCTCATAGTTATAGAATAGATATCTAATTTTCGATTTAGATAATAAATATTGCAAACGTCTCGATTTTATAGCAACGAAAGTGCATAGGTAGATTGAAAACAATAGATAGACTACAATTGTTTGATATCGGTTCAAATACCAAGAGTTTCTGATTATTGACTGACCGGGTCTCTCATCTCGACAGGGAACTTCAGTTTCAGGGGTTAAGGTTTAACGGCCAACGGTCGACGGTCAACCTTAAGACACCGTTGTTACCAAACCTGGCACCTTTTGACCTGGATGCTGGGAGCGGGAGACCAGGGTAGCGACGGGTGGTCCGTCAACTCGGGGAGGTGGAGTTGGAGGGGAGGGGAACTCAAGGGAGGCCCCCATGCCAGAGCCCACGGCAATGGATAACCCATGACAGTTTAACCAAGCAGGGAAGACGCACATGTGGCATGTAGCTTAAAGGTTGGCTTCTAAGTGCCACTGCCTTACCTAAGTGCCAACGGGACCGACTTATCGAATCGAGAATTAGGTAGGTAGATAAATGACTACCTACAGCAAACCACAAGACAATTACAATAACCGTGGTGGAGGGATCAACTAATAACTGCCATTACCCACGCAGAACGAACGACATTGACGGAAAATTCGTTCAAGGACGAAACCAGATAGTTAAGCGACGTTACGAGATAACTAAAGGGCCACCAACACCAAAACAAACGCACCAATATCCACCCAATGGCCAACCATCATAAATTAGGTGAATAAGTTACGGAACCGTCTCGATGGCTACCTATTCTGGTCTGGTAAGGGGATCTTTTTAATCTTAGGAGGGGCGCCTCTATTACGGCGACCCACCCTTCGTCAGAATAGCATTTTACAACAGTACGAAAATATTACACAATTTACGTTTGTTCATGGGCGTTGTGTTCGCTCTCGCGATAGTATGTGTTGCATTACACTGGACTCACCGTGAGATAGGTACAGAACACTACAGGTGATGCGAGCACGGCATGTACGAAGTCCGTGCAACTGTTGCTGGATCTACCAAGAGAGTGACGACAGCCTACGGTGACAGCGACAGCGGCGGTGAGTTTTCTCTTTCTACCTTACCTACCTAGTCAGGTACATGTCAGGTACATCGCTTGAACAAGTACCTTGTAGAGGTAAGTACAGAGTACCTGCCTCACCTGCGCACTCAGTAGCGTTCGACTTGTCGAATGAAAGGATAGCGACGGGAGCGAAGCATTGGTGAAATATTTTCCAAACGACAAAGGATGCCGCCTTCCTTAGACTAGGACTAACTAGCTGCCTGCCAAATCTCAATTGAGGTAAATGGCTCGTTGCTGGCGCTGGCTGGTGACAACGGCTTAATTACATGGAAGGATCCCCCCACTCCGGCCAAAGTAGTGGCTTGAGCATGTGCCGCACTTGGACAGCCTCCCGCGCCTTGTTCCTGACTCAAACATCAAGGTTTTCCTTTAATGTCAACAACAACAACATCATCGTCATCATAGTGATTAACTAAATTGACTGCGCTAGATCAGCCTTGTCTCCTGGGACCGACTTGAAATTTTTGTTCATTTCTCACTCTGTCCTCAACTAGGTATCTCACGATCGCTGAGTACACAAATATAGCAGTACGTCCATGTGCCAGAGATACGGCCGCGATTGACTCACCTAACGACCTGACGAGGTACATTGGTTTCTCCTCACATGTATCAAACTTGTCGACGTCTGAACGCACAGCTTCATGTAGTCTACTGTACTGTACATGCGTGCATGCCACTAAGCGTCCCGATGCTTATGCAGTGCAGGTGGGGAGGAGTGGTGTAAGGCCTAAAAGGACTAGGTAGAGGGACTTCTGGAGTAGTGGTGTGTGCAAGTCCTCCTGATCCGCAGAAGCTGTCCTAAACTAACTTGGGTCAGTTAATTTTAGGACGTCGCCTAGTCACCCAAACACCAAACTTGTCAACATCTCATTTCCCATCTCATGCACGGCTGACAACTCGCTGTTACCAACCTCACTGCCTCGGTCGTGTTACTGTACAGGTTCGATGTCGAGTCTGCCTGTGGGCCTTGGGACCTTCTCACTTTGTTCTAGTGGCAGTTGCTGCTTCATCCTCGATGTTGCAATGTGCTGATTTGTGACGGCCCCATATCTCATGTGGTGTTATTAGCCCATCAGTACACACATACTATCAAGAGTAACATGCGGGTTCTCATGTTGCGACACATCGTTGATGGGAATTCAACAAACAGCGCATCTACAATCGCCGCCACTGAAGTTGTATCCCCACTGTCCTCCGAGGCACAGCCGAAGCATATGATAATATCGCATTGCACTCGAATACACGGTTCCCTGATGCCCAGCTCATCTTAGAACTGGAGCCTCATCATGCATTTTGATAATTGGTACTCCATTCCCGCAGCAGTAAAGTTACACTGCCCACGCATACGCATGTTCCCAGCGGCCGAGTATGGCTTTAGAAGTCACAGCTCCTGCCCGTCGCTGTCACCAGTAAGATCTTGCTAGGGCCATCTAAAGATCCACGATCTCTTCACTTTCATCCGTCGTGGGCTTTAGCTGTATGGCCCTGGGCATGACCGCTGTCAAACATGCACAAGGCTGTCACAGACCCTGCCCGGCACTACCATCCATGGAGATGTACGATCATGGGCATGCTGTGCTGTGCTTAGTTGTGACCGCAACCTGACCCATCAATCTCTTGACGATGTTTAGATCCATCCTCGCAGCCCTACCGTTGGAGATCGACCTGGGTTCAAGGCTTAAACCTCATCCTAGTACAGCCTCTGGGAAGTTGTCGGCCAGATTATAAAATACCATAAAAATGCGTGAGTGTTGCGACAGGATGATGCGATGGCTATTCGATACATTATACCAAGCATAACGTTATGTTCATCCCCTGACCAATGCATATACTTTAGCAGTCAAACGCTTATCGCACGCCTCAGACGAACCGACAGTCGCATTTATCCTTTCTCTTCCCATAATTTCCCAATATGAACGACCAGACCAACAACACTCGTACCGCGTCGCACCCTAACGACTTTATCTGACGAGTCTCTGTGCCTTCAATCTCTCTAACTGCAGCAACATCCTTCGACCCACCACTGGAATGTCGGTCAGGGATGCCAGCCCACTCTCAAGTCGAGCAACTTACGTACCAGCCGTTGTGGGACCCTGTGTTCCCGGTTGGACGGGGTCCGCCATTTCCAGGCACAGCCAGGATGCGAAGAAGGGGTGCGGCCGCCATTCCCCGGACCAGGGGGGGCCCGTATTCAAAAGACTAATTGGGACGATATGACCGGCAAGGGGGTTCCGCTTCCACGGCGGTTCACGATAGAAGTGCTGCAGCCAGATTGACTGAGCCTTGGAGCTTTTACGACAAATCTCTGAACCGTCTTGACTATGCGCCCGAGTTGATGCTCCAGCTTGTTTTGTAGGGCCGCTTCCTATTCATCAGTCTAACTGCCGGTATTGCCAAAGGGCCCACAAACGCGTAAAAAGGAAATTGCCCGTGCTTTGATTGATACCCGTCAGAGAATACGGAGCATGATCTGTTCGCCTCGGTTTAGCTAGTTTCGCTCAGTCTTATGTTGGTTCGATGATGAGGTACGTAACCATCCAGCAATCCTTATTTGCTCGATATTACAGGATGAGTGAGGGTGGTGAAATAAGCTCTCCAAGTTCACGTCCCCGATGATACTCTGCACATTATCCACAACCGACGTTGCCAACCTCGATCTATGAACTCGCATTGTGATTCTACCTATCTCACTTCTCGAATATAGCACCATGCATTCTCACTAAGCAATACGCCAAGTATGCTCACATGGTGAGAGTATCATCCAGCTGATGTGTATTGTCAAGAGAAGAATAAGCCCTCTGTTGCACAATCACCACTCCCACCAGGTCGTCTGCACCTCGATTGGCGTGTGCTGCTGAAGACTTTACGTGGTGCTAGGCAAGTGTTGGCTTGACATGATCGTGCAGTTCATGCGAACAGTGATGCAGAATCACTCATTTGCGGCAATCGACCCAAAATTGACAGGGTGTGTGTGTGTGCCTTTTGACAGTCAACGGCTCCAGGCTATAGTCTACTATACCCGCAGACAACCTTGAAGATCTGCTAGTGCTGAAGAAGGCAAGACAGATTCATTGTTATGTATGTAGTTTGTACAGAACAGATCCAGGTCATGTTTCTACGAAGTATTCGTCTGCTTACAAGCAGAATCCTGTACCAGCTGTCACATTGACTTGGATGGGCTTTGCCATCCTGACACCAAACCGCACTTCACGTTCTAACGCGAGCGCCAGTTATTCAAGGTCTTGCCACCGTCTTTCAAACAGAAAACCCTGTTGTTCGTAGTGAATCCCACGAGGTGCCTATGCTGCCCGTCCCCCCACGCGGCTGTTATCTCACTACGTAGGCGAGCAGGCGCAACATTCACCTTCAGTGTTGAGTCTTGAGGTCATTGTCTCTAGTGGCCAGATAAAAAAGTAAAGAGGGCTGTCATTGCCAAATGAAGCAAACGAAGTTGCTGCGGAACATCTCCGCGGCCCCTCTCAAACAAGTGAGACATCTTGAGAGTGATATACATAACTGTAATCACTTACAGTATAGCTATGGGTCGCTATAATCTTTCACTGTATCTAGTTATAAATCACGCAGCAACATAGTCAGACAACGACAGACAGAGAAAAGACGCAATCTGCTGGTGGGCTATCTTGTTGTCAAAAACTAAATTATGCTTGATGGTGTGAATTTCCAGACGTGTCTCTATCCTCTCTGTGTCCGCCGCCACAATCAAGCCATAGATCGGCGGTTGGGCTGCTCTTAGGTTACTATTCTTGGTGATGGGTTGGCAAACAGTTTCTAATAGTTTGTGTAGTGTGGTGCCAGTCTGGAACGTCGCGACCGGCAAAATACTCTCTCTCTCTCTTTTCTGACTTTAAACATGTCTTGATCGCCTATCCCTATAGCCGGACTTGGATACTTGAAACGTCTACATTCCTAACCACGGCGACTAGCCGCCCACCATGGGTCTCACTTTGATTCAGCCATAGGACATGATATGACACAGAAAAGCCCCTCTACTAACCGCTGGCCTCTTTAAATGAGTTAACTAAACTGCAAAACGAAAGTCACTAGAGATGATGCTGTCCTGAGAATCCTTCATCCCAGAACCGTCTCTTCCTGTGTCCAACCAGCCATGGTGGGCACGAAACAGCTTGAAATGCGGACAATAGCCTTAGGGCTAGTGTCCTATTTTTATACTCTTGTACTTCTCTGGTGCATATATAGTCTCGTGTGAGGAGTCAGCGAGAAGTTTAGATGAGTGAAAATGATAGGGAGGCGTAGATACGTCTTGAGAGCTCATCTCATTCCTTGGCTGCTTCTACCCGTGATACTAACGACATCAGGATACTGGCGCATGATGCCAATCACATCCGCGTACCCGCTCTCTCGGCACAGAGGCGCCAGCAAAGGGCCTTGGTGATATTAGGAGGCAAACCACGGGTGCCGGCCTTGAGTCCAGACTGGGATGTTGTACGACATGTCGAGAAAGCTAGAGCAGCGACCGCTCTCATGTACAGGACAAATGTTGTTTGGACGGTGAAAGCAATATAAATTACGGGTGCCAGCATGAGGTGGGCGAGCAAGCCTTTCGTGTCAGGTCTAGATTACCTCTTTGAACCTGCTACTGCGGGCACTGGCATAGGTACAAGACCGAGGCCCAGAATGGTTGCGTCTTCTTGGTCTCGTGATTGAGACAATTGGCAACCTCTGCACAGATCTTGTTCATCTAGGTGTGGCAGTCCTTTAAGCTCTATGCGAGCTAGGAGCCGTCCTAAAGAATGCTATGAATTCACATACTTCGAGTGTCACTTGCCTGTGCTTGTCAGTAGTCGAATAGGTTGTTCATGGCAGTCTAAGCCAAGCTCACACCTCCCTCTCAGACTTGACACTAACGAAAAATAGACATAAACATAGGGATAGCCCTACGAGTTTTCTCAATAGAGTTGGAACTTACTTGCTAGTTAGTGTATTATTGAGTAAGCAGTTCGGCCTTATCCCCTTTATCACATCTGGCTCCATCTCATCAACAGTTTGCCACCGTAGGCACCCGACATTAAACTGTTGCTACCCAAATCGTGACGTGTTAATCGCTTGACTAACCTTTTTCTTCAAGCTTCAAACTCAAAGATAGTACCGGGCCGTCTGTCAAGATTCTCTTGGCCGAGAACGAGTTAATAAAGCCTTTCCATACCAAGGCCAAGGCATTCGCATCATATGTAACATTATTAGTCACTGCAGAATGAAGAAGCCAGTACTGCAGATGTCCTTGAGCCGAAATGTTATTTTGTTTATTTTACGTATCCTGAATGCCTCGCTAAACCGCTCAGTTCATGCTGATGATATATGTTAAAATTCGATATAAATCCGATGGTGAGATCCTTTCATTGAACGCATTCAATATAACGCTCCAGAATCTAAAGAAAGCAGTCATTGGTGGTGGTATAGTTCTTTATGCGCTTGCTTGTTGGATTAAGCTTCCAGAACAGACTCGCGGTCCCGGTGGCTGCGGTGGTGGTGATGATGATCAGAATCTCTTGCCTTAGTGTCGTACTCTTCCTCATCTCGGTGACGCCTGCGCCTTTCACGATCCTTGTCTTCATAATCCGACGAGTCGTCTTCACGATGGCGACGATGGCGATGATGCCTTTTTCTCTCATCGTCGTCTCTATCACGATCCCGATCCGTTTCACCACCGTCTTCATCGCGGCGTCGTCTCTCTGCGTATGAGGTCAGTGTATGTTCCGATAGATGAATGAACCTAAGCTGTGGACTTACCCCGTAGAACCTGTGTTGCTGAGGCATACGCTTGAATTTCTTCCTTGCTAAGTACCCGAAGCACAATAACGAAGTCGTCTCTGACCTCGAATCTCTCCTTCCCAATAGTCAGAGCCTCGGGGTTCACAACCTTGCGGCTGATTTTAGTCCATTTTGCACCTGCAGGTGCTTCTCTGGCCTTTTTGTCTTCTTTGTGAGGTGCAACACCCTCGCGGACAGGATTTGGCTCCTCTGGGAAGCTGACCTTGGGCTGTTTCAAAATACCCTTGAGAGGTTTCTCGTCTTTCTTGTCACGAGGAGGTGACACTACACGGACTTGTTTGTCGTCCAAAGAAGTCTGCTGCAATTCACGACCACGGACTTCCTCTCCAGGAGGACTGGGGGGTTTTGAGTCGGGTGAGGAACGGCGTTCTCTGGACGACCGAGACTCGACCACGGGTTTGGAGTCTCTTGACGGTGACGAGGAGCGTGAGGTGGTTTCAGCGACGGCAGGGGATTCCTTTTCTTTCTCCTTGTCGGTAGTGCTCAAGGCCGCAAGTTGATCCTTAAGTTGCCTCAAATCAGAAGTATCGTTAGGGTTAAATGCATTTGAATCGCGGCGTCTCCTAGTTGATCTCTTGCCTTCATCCGAGTCAGAAGACGAAACTACCGCCTCCCCGTTCTTACGAGAGTCTCCAGGTCGGCGGCTTGTGTCTCTGGAGCCACGGTCCTGGTCTCGTTGCCGTGATTGATCTCGCTGTCGCGATCGATCGCGTTCCAGGTTGCGCGGCCGTTCGCCCTTCATTGATTCTCGCCGCCTGTCACGATCTCGTTCACGCTCACGTTCGTCGTCAGAGCCCTTGCGTCTGCTGAACTCTTTTTCACGCTTGTCGTCGTCTTTGATTGCAGGAACCAGTCCCACGGCAGTCGCAGCGATGCCCAGGCCGGTGGCCACCTTATCACGGAATCGAGTACGCTCCTTTTCATCATCGTCACTACCCTTCTTACTCTCACGTCTATCACGGCGGGGCTCTTTCGAATCAAGCCAACTTCGGCGACGATCATCGCGCTCATGCTCGGTTTCACGCGGCAGATCTTCATCGGAGCGTTTCTTGGGCTCTTGGCGGCGTTCGCGGCGATCATCGTGTTCATCAGCCAGATCAGTTCGAATGCCAAATCCTCGAGAAGTGACGCGGTCATCATGAAAATACGGAGTCTCGTGCGGGCGCTCGTGTTCATGGGAACGCTCGAGTTCAGGCTGTTCACGAAACTCTCGCATTTTCCTCTCGTCTTCTCGGCTACGGTAGTAGTCATCATGGTGCGAAGAACGGGGCGGTCCTTCCTGGTACAAAGACACTGGTCGAGGCCGTCTCGTCGTCTCAGTCGTGGCAACGAGAGGGACATCCTGTTTTGTCGATACAGGCTCCGGTGTCTTGGAAGGTATCGGGGCATAATCTCGTGGGCTTTCAAACCCTCGAATCTTATCGAAGCCACGAGTACTAGGTGGAGGGCCTCCTCGGTTATCGTATTGCCGGCTGTTCGAGGGGCTACTTGTGCTTGTAGTTATATAGTTGCGACTCAAGTCGGGACTTGTATCGACGTTAAACGTTCGCTGGTCCGCATTGTAATTGATGTTGGGGCGGTAGTATCCGCGGTCTAGACTCTCACGTCTTCGAGTTCTTGTCGGAGCCGATTGGTCAAGATCATAGCGAACGAGTTCGCCCGCATTGGTGTACTGATACCCATCGTCTCCATAATCGACGTTGCTGGAGCTTTGGCGTGGGTTGCTCTGGTAGATACCAGAGTGACGGTTGTTGCGGTACGGATCGTCGCGCACCAAACTGTTGCTGCGGTCCCTGCTACTACGACCATAGCTGTCGCTACCTGACTGGTCGGCATATGAGCGGGCTGTGCTGCGTGAACGTATAGATGAGGCAGGTTGTGTGTAGAACTGCCCATCGCTCGACCGATACTCGTCCCGCATGGGACTTCCGGGACGGGCGTTGGAAGAATGAGAACTGGTACCGTTAGCACGGTCCTTTTGGGTGGTCATTACAATAACCGGTGGCCGACTCGTGGAATCGAGAGTGGAGGACCTCTGCGCTCGAGTAACATCTCTAGTAGTTGGTCTGTGTGATCGAGGATCCTGGGTAACGGCGTACGTGCGAGTCGTAGTGTTGGGAGTCGGTGTTGTAGAAGTAGTCGTAACATATCCTCGTGGTGTTGTCGTTGTTGTTGGGATAGGTTGTTGCTGACGGGTAGAAGTCGGCATGACATGCATATCACCAGCATACAGAGAAGTATAACCAATGCTTGACGGCAATGAAGTCCTCGCATGATTCGAGAACGTAGCCGCTCGTCCAGAGGACGGGTAGCGATAACGGTCCGTCATGATGACGTGGGGCTATCAGGATTGGAATACCAAAATGATTACTCAGTTGTCAGACTATGCGTGCTGCTGGAAGCCGACAGCGACTGAAGTCAAAGTCGAGTTGTGAGAAACGTTGGACAAAACGTGACGCTGTGCAGAAGAGCGGTAGCGTTGGGTCGCCAGGCGTTGAAGTGAGTGGAGGGCAGCAGTGGCGTATTGTAGTGTAAGTAGTCCACCAGCGGAATGACGGCAATCTACTTTGAAGCCAAGGCCACGTGAGGAGGGGTCGAACTTGGTCGGTCCTTGTCAGCTTTGGCTAGCAATGACAGGATTAATATTTGGTAGTATAACAACGACAAGCCCAGGGTTTGGTAATTTAATGATGGCTCCGGTTTAAATGCCCCCGGATAATTTGCTCCTCTGGAGTATTTGTTGAGCGAGTCTCAGTCAATTCTGGCAGTATTCCTCTCTGATAACTTTGGCGTTGAAATCGGATGATAGCGGCCAAGATGACGCCAATCTCGAGGAGTTACCACGAGGTTGACAGTAACACTACCTCGAAACGTGGCCACTGATTGATTGAGGAAGACAGAAAAGGGATTCTCCGCTGTTTATGCAACCAAATCGATATTTGGCTTGTTTGCTTGGCTGGCTCTTTGGTCGATTGATGGATTGGTGGTCGTATCTAGGTAGACAATTGGAGTTGGTCCCGCTCATTCCTGAACCAGTCAGTCTGGAACAGAACTACACAAATTGTCAAGAAACTGAGATCACGGAATACTTACGATAGTAGGTCTGAAACAAATAAAAAGAAAGACGACCGGGTAAAGGATGTCAGTCCCGACAGTCGACTTTTCTTTGTTCTGCGCTGTGTGTGTGTTTGTCCTTGTACGAGGGTCCACCACCAAAAGGTGGTCGAGGTGGGGTGAGGGGCAATATCAGAAGAACAAAAGGCAAGAATTATGGAGAGATTGGGAAAAGGTGCAGAAAGAGAGAATGGAGGAGAATATGGCAGAAGAAGCAGTTGGCGATGTTTTGTCAGAGAGCCAATGTGCTTTCTCCGGAAAGGGCCCCTGGGCACGCCAGACGGTTCAAAGAGAAGTGATATGCTCCGTTATGGTAGCTAGTCCGACGGTAGACTAATCCCAACGTCTTTCACGCGGTATGTATTGAGGTAATGGGAATGCCGATGACGATCGATGCGGTGGCGTGGAGAACGCAAACTGACTTTGTACGTACAGATGCAAGCTGGGTACCTGGACAGAAATTGGCGTCAGTCGAAGTCACCATGAAACTGTTTTTCTCAAAGCCCGCGTGGATGGTACCTAGTCTCGGTAAGAGACAGGGAGAACGTCACCAGCCCAGGATGTGCAGTTGCCAGCGCCAAGGGTAATACATACAGGGACCCTTCGATCGAGTACCTCTTGTCTGCAGTTGAGATGATATGGGTGCATGCAGCAAAGTTCTCTTGCTGGATCTCACTGGATACCTGTTACAGACTCTATGTGATTCGCTAGGTTTTATTTCTTCAATTGCAATTTTGTTCAACGTCGGTCTTGTATACTGTTGTTGTCTCAACACCGCACACGCTAGAGGAGAGTTGGGTTGAATCCCAAGATATCCCGCCGTGTCTGGGCGGAGCCGACTCTGTGCTTAGCGTTTCTGGGCTTTCCGTCAGGGCTTGCTAACTCAAATAAGTGATGGAACGTTTGAATCTCTCTGGGATTGACAGTGCTAGCGGAACAATGCTTCGGGCGCAAAAACAGAAGCCCAAACCCAACAGAAGAACAACCTTGATCCCAGACTCGGGCGCCCGGGTCTTGGGCTTCGGATAGGTCCACCAGGGTTTGACTTTGTCAATCGTCCGCTTACTGCAATATAGTGGGGATGGAGTTGTCAGGCTTCGATGCCAGGGTCAGGGACCTTGTGAACCCTTGGTTTTGAGACAAATAGCTTATAGACCAAGACCAAGGTGGGCTGCCTGACCTGAGCTAGAACCGTTGACCGTGCTGCTTCTTGAATCGTGAGGCTCTGCAGCTATTGTGTAGATTTCTCTGTTATCCCGTTATCCCGTGAGTAAAAAGTATGTTTGACTTTGCGGTAACGTTAGCTTCTGCGTCTGGTCTGGGCAATGACGCTTCCCCTCGGCCTGGACGAGTTTCCACTGCTATTTTTAAAGCTCGTTTATCTTTTTGTGGTGAATGTTAAACCCAAAAGTTACACGCAAGAACGACGAAGACAATTAGGACCTGAACAGATATGCAGCCAACGTCTCGCTGCTGAGGATAAACTCCTGGGTAAATTGGATGGCTTTTTGAGAATGCAGATCCGAGGTGAAACAGGCACAAATGAGACGTCGGCAAGGTTACTCCAAATCAAGTGGGTAGCTTGTTGAAGCCTCAACAGAGTTTCGATATCCGGCAGCGACGATAGTGCTAAGTATAAATTGATCAAGATTTGCTTCACAGGCAGGCAACGTGCAAATAGTTAGGTGGGTAACATGTGCTATCCTGACGAGAGAGCTTTTCTACAAACAGGACGACACATCTGTATATAGGTTCTGGTTAACAAGACGAGGAGAGAATGGGACCTTGATATCGTAGCCGCCAAGTATGAAGAGGCAACCAGCAACGGGCCATTATTTCTCTGCCCAACTTGACCAACACCATCTACCTCATACCTTAGTACCTAGGTATGGGATGAAACATGTGCTCCTTCTTGTTTGGTCAACATATTTTTGTTATGGAGCGTTGACAATTCTGGGGAGGAAGTCAACTGACAACTTTCAAATTGTGTTACCTCAAACAGCCAGTCTTACACATCCAAAAACCCGGCAATGCTCCGAAAATACAATGACAACCATACTAATTTATGCCATGAGTATACTCAGTATCATAATAAGCCTCTCTTATCCAATGGATCACTTCTATAACCGCTCCTGTCGTCCAATTATGAGCATCGCATCTAATCCTGGATTAACTTAAGAGTCCACAAGCGTTATCTGACATCCTGTCATTGTTTAAGCAGCCAAGGGAATTGCCCGCACTCAGAGTTCAGCCCAACCTCGTTCGACGAGTGCCTCATGCAAAAGGCTGCTCGAGACACCTCGCTGGCGCATGATAGGACAGTTGCACTGACAGGGGAAGGGAAGGTCTTTCACCGAGCTTGACCCAAAGAGCCAACCAGTTTAACATATAGTGTCAACAAGCAATGCCCAAGCAGAGTCCTCATAACTCAACCAGGTTGGCAAATTTTCTGCACGATGAGGAATATCGTATGAGTGCTCCTGTCTCGTCCGTACAAGCGTTCAGAATGTGGGTTCTTAAGCATGTACCTAGACTAGGTAGTTGACAAGTGATAGGTAATTGTGGGATCTAGAGAGCCTCACCTTCCAAACCTTGAGTGTAAGTTTTTCTCTATTCTCTAGTTGGTCCGAGTCCATTTCGCTTATACGCACGCATTGGTCCCCTTGCGAGCCTGCCTCAACGTAGATACCTCTAACCTAACACATAGCGCGGACCAATCTTACAGCCAGGCTTTGTTGTTGTTTTCAAGTCTGATGCCACATCAACATTTCCTGAGATAACTGCTCACTACCCACTAGAACAAGTAAGAAGTCAAACTCAAGTCGCATCAGCACCTGGGGGTGGAACCGCCCTTGTCCTTGATCAACGCCTGAATGTGACCTCCACTACTTCAGGATCTGAGCGAATATTCAAGTAGATCCACAACTCCAGGCAAACTTTCTACATAAGAAACTTGATTTTCACTCGATTGAGCCGATCTGGAAAGGCTTGGTGCGGACATATAGCTCGGTAGCTGAAGAAAGCCCATCCTGGTTAGACACGGCCAGGAACACCCTCGTAACTTACATCTGACAAATTCACAAAGAGAGCCGGAACCACTGAGCGGCTGCGGGCTACTAGTCATAGTCAACGATGACCTGGCTCTTTGGCTGTCAGAAACGAAGCTATGACCTCTTCGAAGGGGGTAAGAAACTCATGCCTTCCCGTCACATGAGGTTGTCTAACGGGTTTCATTGTGATCAGAAGAAACTGATGTCGACAAATCACAAATAAGCTTAGTATAGACGAATACTTTCTCCACAATGTGGCATCAAGGAAGACAATCAGAAAACAATGATATTCGATCCGGAGGGCTTGCTTGGGCATCTAGGGCATCCATCCATATGGCCCAAGCAGCGCTGATCTTTCTGTGTACGTTTTCGCGCCATGAACAAAACCATACAGCGTGACACCTCAACCCTCACCCTACAGGAAGACTAGGCTGAGAACAGTTGAGTGTTCCGTCGGTATGTTCAAATGCCGTTGATGGTACTAGTACAAAAGCTATGTGGGATGGGACTTGCTTCAAGCGCAGCTTGTTAGAGACGGGACCAACAATCATGTAAGGAGCAGACCAGGATCCAGGATCAAATACACATATGTTGATTATTGTAATTCGTACCCCATCACATACAGCGGTGAAGTTTCATTGTGCCGAGGTGCGCATACTTCTAATGACATTCTCGTAATCCTTATGTCAAGACATATAGTGACTGCATCGTGTTGCCTCGAACTTCGATCCATCGTCACGTCATGTCCTACAAGGACAACGCGCACGTGACTGAAGAAACAACATTGTTGGATGGCAGAACCTTGCGTGTGTGGTAATAGCTCTCAGTATGGCTTGTTCGGACATATCCTCATAATAAATATCGATTCCATAGGTGTAATACGCGAAAACAATGTGACACAGCCTCCCCGGGTGCGCAAACGGAACGTCGCTTCAAGCCAGCGCACCCATGGGGTCCCAGGGAGGAAGGACAATGGCCTCCTTTTTGAGGACATCCTTCACTTCTTTACTGCAGAACCGGGGATCGACAACTGCCTGATAAACAAACTCATCAAGCCAGGCATCGCTCATAACAAACCAGCCCTTGTCGCCAGCAGCAGTACCCCAACTGTTTTGTACCCTCCAGCGGACAGGTTCGCCTGTCTCCTCATTGAGGTGAACTGCTGTCAACACCATAGCATGTGTCATCTGGCTCTCTTTTGTCGTCAATCGCTGTGCCTTACTCATGCCGAGTAAACTGGTGTTGAAACCCAACTCGTAGTTGAAAAGATCGAGGTCCATAATACCAGACTTAGAATCACTGAACTTACCAACGTCGCTGCCAAAAAAGATAGGGATGCCGGCCTTTAGCATTTTGATGCAAGTCCTCTTGAGAGTATCGATATCAACGTTAACATAGCTCACACCGCGTCCGCCAACAATGTTTCCCAGTCGTGATACTGAGAGCAAATTGAGTGGCTTGTGGCGAGGATCGTGTACGAGTGAGATCATACTGTCAATTGTGGTAGATGTAATCCGGAATTCAGAGCTGTATATGTTCTTGGCAAACTCTTTAGGGGTTAACTTGACTTCATGGGCCTTGCCATTCTTATCGTTGTACTGCCAAGTGAAAGCATCCTCGGGACTCGGTGGTGGTCCGAGGAGAAGAGTCATGATGAGAGAAATCTCACGCATCATCTTGTCCTTAGCCGAGGAAAGTGTGGTGACGGAAACACCATTTTGGGAGTTGATTAATCCTCGTAGTTTAAGGGCGAACTCGCGAAGCTTAGTCTTGATGACATTGTTCAGAATGCCCGAGCTTTGGGCATTCCAGGTATCTGGGTACAGAGTCTGAGGCACCAGACCGTACTTCTCAACAAGGTTGTACACCATATCCCACTGGCCACCGTCTGAGACTATATCACCCAGCAAGTTCTGGACAAGTCGACCTTCGAGGTCTTCTCCAGCAGTATCGATGACTTGCTCAAGAAACCAGTTGGACTTTTCAAGTTTATCCCAGTAGAAAAGATACTGCTGTGATAGCTCGAAACTCTCGAGGTTGTATCGCTTCATGAGGGCCACGCGGAAGACGTTTGTCGAAGCAAAGAGCCAGCAGCGACCGCTTGAGCGTTGGTTTGTGATAGGATCTCCTTCAAACGGAATCTTAACATTGAATACCTGCTGGTCCGCAATTTCGGTCGGCAGTGAAGTGAGAACCTGTCTTGGGTTGGTTGAGCTCAGCGCTGTAAGAGCGAGTCTTTCTCAGGTTAGTCATGCGTTGGTACTGTAGCAGCGGTATCTCACTTATTCTTGGGGTCCTTGAGAATAGAAGCCTGCCATGATTCAAGTAAATGAACTGAGAGACCTTGTGCGTCTCGGACCAGTGGCCCAAGGGGAACCTTGTCAAAATCGCTGCTGATCTCGACGTACTCCTCGTCATCCTGAATTTGGAGACTATAGAGACGATCGAGCACTGCCTTCTCATGAAGTGTCGGCTTTGATGACTGAGCACCCATGATCGTTACGGAAATCCGAATGTGAGTGAAGTGTGGTTTCGTGTATATAGAAATCGAGTGAGCCTCAAGCGAGTTAAGTTAATCGAATTATGAGATGGACTGAAGATAGGAAAGAACACTGAGGGAAACTGTACATGTGACTGAGAGTTGTCACGCGCTCTCTTATCAATCATGAGCTTGCGTGTGAGGCAGCCTTAAGTACCATCCATCTTGGGCTAGATTTCATGGCGCGGGGAAGCACCTTGATGATAAGGGTCGCAATGAGGTGGGGAAGAGAGTTCCTAAAATAGGAGATATGTGGTTCAAAGACGTAGGTATACCCTTCAATTGATGAAGCTTCAAACAAAAATAAGCAAGACTCATTGATGGACTTGTTCCATAATTGTATCAGCCGTGGAAGAAATAAATAACCTTAGATGAATGATCCAGGGTAGCTTGCTGTGTGTCGAAAATGACGAGGGTATGATTGTTGGACAGTGTTAGTTTCCCATGGTAAGATGATACCTTGATGGCTACAGAGCATCAGCCGAGGCCATTTTATCTATCACAGGAAACATCAATTCACATGTTGGGCATGGAGGGCCAATGGAAAGCTAAGTAGATGCGGAATCAATTGTCAATTACTATAGTTCATGTACAGAACTCTCCCATCTACACAAAAGACTCCAGTATTTCCAGCTAGCCAATATCATTTATCCAATCTCGACACAAACAAAACTCGAACCATCTTGACACAACAGATCCCCTATGAAACTTGACATTGTACAGGTGAGACTAGAGACAGCCCAGACCCGCTCCCCACAGTTGAGGTGAGACTGGTAGTGCTGTATCTTCACTCAATTAAACATTGGGAAGTAGTCGCATTGCAAGCGGCTGCCCGTCTTCAGAAAACAGTTGAACACGCTTACAGGCGAGAGCCGTGAATGACCTTCATGTCAACGGCGAGCTCACGGCCACCGTCGTTGAGGACGAGGACGCGAACAGAGCCACGGCCGGACTCGAAAGCGTTGTGGAGGCGAGAGTAGAGGTTGGACTGGTCAATGACAGGGAGACCCTGCTTGACGTCGCCAGTCTCGGTCATGGCAACGATCTGACCCTCCTGCATGTCGAGGACACGGTACTGCTTGAAGACAGGGCCGAGCATGGACTGAACGACAACGCTGGGGGCAGGGTTGGAGATGAAAGAAGACTCCTCATGAAGCTGCTTGGTGAAGAGGTCGACACCAAGGTAGCGGTACTGGCCAGTGGCAGAGGAGGTAGAGATGCGGATGACCTGGCAGGGGCGGCCCTGGAGCATGAGGAAGTCACCCAGACGGATGTGGTGGCAGGGGATGCTGACGGTGTTGGGAGCGCAGTCATTGGCAGGACGAGAAGTCTCGCGAATGTCAACCTCAATGTCGCGGGACTTGTCACCGAGCTTGTGGATGCCGCCGTTGCGGAAAGAACCTGGTGACCGAGTTAGCTTGAATTGCGTCGCGAATAGAGAGCTTAATGGCGCCCGCTGGGTGACAGATTTCACTTACCCTCGTCGTCGTAGTAACCCATCTTGGACTTGTCGGACTTTGAAGCTTCGACGGTTTGTTCAGTAAATCTCACGTCCTTCTTGTAAGATGGACGAGAAACGGGCTTGTCAACGGCGTAACTGTTGACTTGAGTTGTCTTGGTGTCGCGGTACCGAGGCTGGGAAGAGCGGGCGTCAACAGTGAAATTGTTGATCTCAGTCTTCTCACAGGTGTTGTATTGAGGACGGGAAGATCGGCTGTCAACAGTGTAGTTGTTGAATTCGGTCTTCTCGGTGTGGTTGTACTGAGGACGAGAGGAGTGTTCGTCAACAGTAAACTTGTTGATTTCAGTCTTCTCAGAGGAATGGAATTGGGGAGCGGGTCGGCCTTCAACGGTGTAGTTGTTGGCTTTGAAGTTGTCTTGAGGTTGGTAGTGAGGATGAGAGTGGGAAGAAGGGTCTTCTGTGGAAAAAGCTTGGGCAGGGCGGTAACGCTGGCGGTATTCACGTTCAGCGAGATCAATGGGGGTGGAGTAGTAGGGATGACGGTGGGTGTCGATCTCTACGTGAGTGTGAGAAGTTTGGAATTTGGGAGGTGGTTGGTAGTGGGAAGGTTGGTGGTACTGGGAAGGTTGGTGTTGAGAGGGAGGTTGAGGTCTAGATTTGTCTGGGTTAGCTGATGGATGTCTATAGTAAGTCGTTTGCGTATCATATGGCAACGGGAGGCGGCGGCCCCTGAGATAGCTCCACCGCCTTGCTCAGGCCAGCAGGCATAGAGGCGCTAGTGAGCCGGGGAGGAAGAAAAGCAAATTGGGTATCCAGCCAAGCTGAGGTGGGTTGGCATGGTAGCATGCAGGGGGTGGGTGTGTGAGGCGTGTGAAGAAAGGATATGAGAAGTGATGTGAGAATGGGATGGCTGGGGACTGAAGCGCTCCGTGCGCGGTGGGTAATGGTCAAGGCAAGCCAGACCAAGAAAAGGGAAAGTGAAAACTGATGGTTGGGAGAAAGTCAGGGACAACGGCAATTGCTTTCGCCTAGCGAAAAATGATGTGATGAATTGTAGTCTTGTTCTCACACGTCTCCATGACCAGATCAGCGCAGAGAGATGAGAGAATACAGACCCAGGCATAGAAAGCAAGCAAGGCTTTCTCCAACCGTGGGAAAATCATATCCCCGTGTAATTGACCAAAAAAAGTAACGAAAAAGATGCGACCAAAATGGAGATAAGAAATGTAGAATCGAACGTACCGTCGGGAGTCTTCACGGATAGTAAAGTCTTCGTGCTCGAATTTTTGGACACCGGGACGGTGGTAATGTTCTTCTTCACGCGTAATATGGACCTCTTCTTCGATAAACTCTTGCTCTTGACGAGGAGGAGGGACCTGTTCGGCGGTGACGGAGACAGAAGATATTTCACCTTCCCGTCCGGCTTCGGGCTGTTGGGGTTTGATCTCAACCTCTTCGTGTGTCTTTGTTTCGGTAACGGTCTGTGTGTGGGATTCGGATTCCCGATATGTCGATGGGAAGATGCTGAAGGGAACGGGGACGCGTGCCTCAAAGTCCAGATTTGCGACTTTTGCTGGCGCGAGAGAAGCTTCTCATACAACCTTCCGAAATTCGAAAGGATGACAAGAAGTTCTCTGGCTCTTGTTCCTACGAAACAAAAGTCGAAGAGAATGGAAAAGAATCCGGTGATGGCGAGCGAAGGCCTTCAGTCGTTCTTTTCTTCTTGTCTGGGTGAGGTTGTGAATTGACGATGTCGATGTGGATGGCGATAATTGGAGGGAGTAGGAGGAGAAGAGGGACCGGACAGGACTCAGAACGAAACTGGGCTTTTGAAGACGGGGGCAGGATTGGACGAGTTGTGCCTCTGTGAGCGGTTACTGTACTTGTGTTGCTCCCTCGGCAGCGCTGCGTTCTGTTGATCCGTTGTGTCCTTTCTTGCCCAGCCCTTTCCCACGTATGCTGCCCTGACCTCTCTCTGCCTTACTGCCATATCCCACCCCCATGGGTGTGTCGATTGTTCGCTCTTGTTGATGTTGATGGCTTGTTTACCACTCGTCTTGTTTACATGCCAGGGGGCCTACATGTCGTCTTATTTACCTCTTGCCAAATTGAGGTTAGATCCGCAACCTGAACCCCGTATGTGGGAGGCCCCACCATCCACTTCGTGTTTTGCAGCCCCTTCTTGGCCTGCCGGCCATTTTAACCCTTCCTCCTGCGTCTCAGCCAGAGACAATCAGCCAGCCTCCCAATAGCTCTTCGAGCTCTTTGCCTGATGTTACCTAGTTGCTCTCCAGCTTTAGCCAGTCATCAGACAGGGAGCTACCTAGCTAACTAGCTTTCCGCGTCAGCCTGCTATCCTCCCATCCTGTTCCACGCAATTCTTCCTCCCACCTCCAGATTTACCTTGAAAGATGTGACACGGTCCATGCTTTCGACATGGCTCTCAAACAGCAACTCGCAAACGTTAATGGAAAGTGGAACACAACCCCGTAAGCGATAGATGAAGCTTCGATCTCGTCACCGCTCCGCGTTCATCGGACCTGGTCGACTGAGTTGAACGCCATCTGGCCTGTTCGGCACATAGCATGGCAGCATGGATATGAGCGCAAAGATCTCGCTCTCCCTCGGTTGGATTTCACCTCACTGATCCCATGCTGGTCCGTTCCTGAGCCTCGCAGCAACATGGAGAGCTCGCGTCATTGGACGAACATACATGCCCAATTTGATCTCGCCCAGGACCAGAGCAGTAACGCCACTTTGCAACCATGTACATAATCAGGGGGTGGAACCTGGCTGCCGCTGGGGTCGGCACAGCACAGTATCCCCAACCACTCACTTTATCGTCGATGCTCTTCCTGAGATCTCTGGATCTCTGTTTGTGAAGCCCATTGACGCCTAGTGTATCCGTATGAGGACAGGGCCGATAAAGTGACAATACGTGACTGACTGCTTCAGCCTGGCCTCCGGTAGTCGAGAATGACCTAGCTGATACAAAGGCCAGGCCAGAACCGGAATCAAATTCTTAGTCGCAGCACAGTTTGAGGAGATGACTTGGTGGGCTCGTGCAGATGATTGCCTCATCCCCATTGGTGGCCATGTGAAATCCCCAACCTCTCTAATTTCAATGACTCTCAAATGTTTCTAAACTCGGCACACCAACAACCTCTGTTCAGCTGCAGGTTCAGCGGCTGATCCATGATTCAACTCGTAATCATTAATGAACGAGTACGGGTGATATCGTGGAAGCTTACCATTGGATGGCGTCGGATCTTTTATGCGAGTGTATTATTTAGTGCAAGTATGCGATATCACACAAACAGCTGAAAGCGACCTGTCGTTGAGCGTGTCCTTCAGTCAGCGCATTGGATTTCTCTGCTTCGCCATGGCCTCAATACCTGATCGGAACTAATACCAAAACTGTCCAGAAAGATAGCATTGGTGGCCTCGGAGCTTCCGTTAGCTGCAAAGGCCTAACCTCTGCTTCGTACCAGATTGGGCACTTGTCAGCAATCACCAGCCTCCCGTGTTTATCAATTGCATTCGATACCCGTCTAATGCAGCGTCGTCATCAGTACCATAAGCTGCAGGAAGGCTTGTTCCTTGTCGTTAGCTTCTTCTCCGAACCAATTGAACAAATGTTCTTGTCTGCGATTCATTTCAATATCTCGCACACTGTACTTTACCATGTTCCATGTTCCATGTCTGATATCAAATCCCTAAATATCGATAGAACAGCAGAACAGCAAGCCAGAAGCACTAACCTGCCAAGGCTATACCAAGTCCAGGTTTACAGTTGCCGTAACGACCAAAAAAAAAGCACTTCTTGATTTGCTGACAATGAATCCTCTTCGAGAAGATAATTTGCAATGTTGGGTAGTAATCTCAGACCACCCACTAGATAGCTTCTGATACTAGATCCGTGCCTCGGTCCCAGGGTTGTACCGTACCGTGCGAAAGAGTTGGACTGTCAATGTTTTTGTTGTGCTGGGATGAGTTGATCAAAGTTCCTCGGCTCAACGGGTGTCATGTGCTCAGTATGGTAGCATTGCGCAGTTGAGACTGTGAACCGTGAATGCAATGCTTGAACAGAGCCTGTGCCGTTATCTGAGAAATTCGGAGTACAGAGTAGCTCTGAGTGTGTTAATGATGCCTGCACACATGCTGATATACGTATGCTAATGTTGTTCATCAACACCACGCAAGTAATGATGCGATGCATTCGTTACGTGCGCCCTCTGTCGTACTAATGCAGGTCTGATGCGCATTAAAAGTACTATGTAGCAAAAATACTCCAGATGGTGCTGCGACGCGGGTCTGTGATCAACCCACTGAGTCCTTGTCTCTGGGGTTCAAACATGCACTTTAGCGATATCTAGACGAGGATGTCATGCAAAAAAATCCCCCACAGCTGGAGTCATCGGCTGGTATGATACCCGTACACAAAAGTCGGGTAGCGAATTTCGTGGATGATTTACCTTGGACGTTTCCTACTCCTTCCATGCCTGAAACCAGGTACCTACCCGGCACTGAAGGAGGCTCCAAGTCACGTGGAACCCGGATGATGTCAGCATGCCCCTCCATACCCCACGATGGGATTTCCCTTGTGCCGCGATGATGTAGTGTAGAGCCTGAGTTTTTCAAGTTTGTGTATCTTGATCTAGAGACTATACTTCAAAATGAAGCAAAGATTCTCTTCGTTGGATGTGAAAGTGAGTACAACGTGAAAGCTATTCATGACCTCTTCTAACTGCCTGATAAGATCATTGCACATGAGCTCCAGGAGCGCCTGGTGACTCTTCGACTCTCCAATGTATACGACCTTTCTTCCAAAATTCTTCTCCTCAAGTTTGCGAAACCCGACAATAAGAAGCAGCTTGTTATTGACACCGGATTCCGTTGTCATTTGACAAAATTCGCACGCACAACTGCTGCGGCCCCCTCCATATTCGTTGCGCGCCTCCGGAAGTTTCTGAAGACCAGACGGTTGACGGCAGTTAGGCAAGTAGGCACTGATAGAGTCCTCGAATTTGAGTTCAGCGATGGTCAATATCGCGTGTTCTTAGAGTTCTTTGCTGTATGTCCTATACCTCTTGTTTTGATGAAACTCGCTGACACTTTTGTCGCTAGAGCGGTAACATCATCCTCACAGATGCCGATTTGAACATCCTTGCCCTTGCGAGAACCGTATCCGAAGGCGAAGGGCAGGAGCCGCAGCGAGTTGGACTGCAATACTCTCTAGAAAACAGGCAGAACTATGGCGGAATTCCTCCCTTAACCAAAGAAAGAGTGCAAAATGCCCTCAAGGCCGCTGTGGAAAAGGCGGCTGTTGATGCGACGTCGTCAAAGAAGCAAAAGGGCAAGCCTGGCGGTGATCTGAGAAAGAGTCTGGCAGTGTCTATCACAGAGTTGCCTCCCGTACTTGTGGATCACTGGCTGCATACAAACAACTTTGATACCACAGTTAAACCTGATGAAGTCTTAGCCAACGAAACTCTATTGGATGAGTTGGTCAAGTCACTTCAGGAAGCTCGTAAAATCGTGGAAGAGCTTACAAGCTCAGAAGCATGCACTGGCTATATATTTGCTAAACGCCGAGAGAGACCAGAAGGAACCGAAGGAACCGAAGAGGCAAAGACAAAGCGCGATATCCTACTATACGACGACTTTCATCCTTTCATCCCATACAAGTTGAAGAATGATCCCGCGATTGAGGTTCTCGAGTTCCAAGGCTACAACGAAACAGTCGATGAGTTCTTCTCGTCCTTGGAAGGTCAAAGACTCGAGTCCAAGCTGACTGAGCGCGAGGCAGCAGCAAAACGAAAATTGGAAGCTGCAAAGAACGAACAAAACAAAAGGATCGAGGGGCTTCAAGAAGCACAGACTCTCAACTTCCGCAAAGCTGCCGCCATTGAAGCGAATGTCGAACGTGTCCAGGAAGCCATGGATGCCATCAACGGGCTACTCAATCAAGGAATGGACTGGGTGGATGTTGGGAAGTTGGTTGAACGCGAGAAGAAGCGCCACAATCCTGTTGCCGAGATCATCAAGTTACCTCTGAACCTTGCCGAGAATCTCATCACCCTTGAGCTGGCAGAGGAAGAGTTTGAACCGGAAGAAGATGACCCTTATGAAACTGACGACGACGACAGCGCACTAGACGATGATGAAGGCACATCAGCTGCCAAAGGAAAGCAGACAAATAAGGCGCTTAATGTAGAGATCAATCTTGGCCTCAGCCCCTGGAGTAACGCTCGAGAGTATTTCGATCAGAGAAAAACGGCGGCCGTCAAGGAAGAGAAAACTCAGCAACAAGCATCTAGGGCGTTGAAAAATGCGGAGCAAAAGATCACCGATGATCTTAAAAAGGGGTTGAAACAAGAGAAGGCTCTGCTCCAACCCATTCGTAAGCAGATGTGGTTCGAGAAGTTCACTTGGTTCATTTCATCCGACGGCTATCTTGTAATCGGAGGCAAAGATGCTCAGCAGAACGAAACCATATACAAGAAATATCTTCGAAAAGGCGATATTTACTGCCATGCTGATCTGCATGGAGCATCTAGTGTCATCATCAAGAACAACCCCAAAACTCCGGATGCACCAATCCCTCCCGCAACGCTTTCCCAGGCGGGATCACTTGCTGTGTGCTCATCAAATGCTTGGGATTCCAAAGCTGGCATGCCTGCGTGGTGGGTTAACGCTGATCAAGTCTCCAAATCTGCCCCAACAGGAGAGTTTCTGCAAGCCGGAAGTTTCATGATTCGTGGAAAGAAGAACTTTTTGCCTCCTGCCCAACTTCTCCTTGGACTGGGCCTTGCTTTTAGAATCAGCGAAGAGAGCAAAGCCAAGCATGTCAAGCACCGCTTACACGATGTTGACTCCGCAATCGGCGATGAAGGCTCTGGTGCTCCCCAATCAGCAGGAATGATGGGTGGTACTGACGAGCCTGATGTAGGACATTCCGACGTGCCCTCTGATTATGAATCCGAAGATGAGAAACATGATGAAGAGTCTCGTGATAATCCTCTTCAAGCATTCAAGAAAGGCGAAGGCCGTGATGACGAAGTTGAAGAAGCCGAGGAAGGTGTTTCGGAGCTTAGGATCTCTGATGAAGCAAGCAACAAGGCCCCGAACCAAGGAGTAGCCGAGGCCGATGAGAAAGAAGAAGAGGACGATCGAACCGAGGAAAATGGAGCTGATGAAGGTGAAGCTGATGACGGGGATGAACCCGCTAAATCAGAGAAGGAGACTGCCAGCAAGCCTTCAGAGATAGGCTCGCAAAACAACGTGCTAAACTCCTCTAAGAAGCACCCCCCCAAGCGAGGTCAACGAAGCAGAGCTAAGAAGATTGCTGCAAAGTATAGGCACCAAGATGATGAGGACCGAGCCGCTGCCGAAGCCTTGATTGGAGCTACCATTGGACAAAAGAAAGCTGAGGCTGAGGCAAAGGCTAAAGCAGATCGCGAGGCTGAACTCGCGGCAGCTAAAGAGCGACGTCGTGCACAGCACCAGCGGCAACAAAAGGAAACAGCTGAACACGAGGAGATCCGACGCGTCATGATGGAGGAAGGTGTTGAGATACTTGATGAAGACGAGGCCAGTCAGATGACAGTGCTCGATGCTGTTGTTGGCACACCTCTTCCCGGTGACGAGATCCTTGAGATTATCCCAGTTTGCGCTCCATGGAACGCCCTCGGACGCTATAAGTACAAAGCCAAGCTGCAACCTGGTGCGACCAAGAAGGGTAAAGCAGTTAAGGAGGTTCTCGAGCGTTGGAAGGCGGCTTCTACTAAGAAGGGTGTTGTGGACGAAAATGCTCGGGATAAGGATCGAATGTGGCCGCGCGAGGTTGAGCTGATCAAGGCACTTAAGCCTGAAGAGACCTTCAACGTCGTGCCTGTTGGCAAGGTGAGGGTCATGATGGCTGGCGGAAGCAGTGGAAGCGGCGGCAGCGGCGGTAAGAAAGGGGCTGGCGGGAAGGGCAAAAGGGGAGGCAGAGGATCCAAGAAATAATAGGTGATCGATTTGGAAAAAGAATCAGAAGAAAAAAATCCATCACATTGATTTATCTGCTGAAATCTGTGTTCAAACATGCCAAAAAATTGCATATATTGTCAATGTTCATCATTCTATGTATAGAACCTTTATATACTCAACGCTACATGTCCATTTCTTCATAAATCATAAAAAGGCTTGCTCACCGCGTACTATAGCTGATCTTGTCAAACTTCCTCACGTCATCAGGCATACGTGCAATACACAGTTCACCACAAAACTCGCCCCATTCGCCGCTCGTCGCGTCGCGGACGGCGTCTCTCACGGCTCTGCCGTAGCGTTCACGGTAAGCTTGCTTGACAGCCCGCATGTGGTGCGGATCCCAGTGGTATCGAACAAGGCGTGAAATGAGCAGCTCGCGACGAAGCCCATCTTTGCGAGACGCCGAGGTGGCGTGATGAATGAGCAGTGCGTCGCGAACGGGACGGTTGATGACACCATTGAGAATATGCGCCAAAAGTTCGCCCTGACGGATGTTAGTAATGAAACAAGGTTTGTCAACGGATGGAAAGACGTGTCAAACTTACCACAAGGTTCCCGCTCTTTTTGAGAGCATCGCGTGCAAAGTTGGCACGGTACTGACGCTCGTACTCCTGAAGAATAACGCGAAGATGAGAGTCGCTACGAAGTACAATAATGTTGATCATTGCTGTCTCACCACCCTTTTCCGATTTTATGGAGCGGCGGAGATCAGCGACGTCCTGGTCCACCAAAGCGTAGTCGATTGGTACCAGGCGGCCGTGGTGATCATACTCCTCCATGCGACGTTCCTCAAGAACCAGAAGGACGGCTTTCTTAAACTTGTCCTCCTTGAGCTCTTCCTTCATGCATTTGGTGAGGCTGTTGTCGTACTTTTTGTCAGTGAAAGCGTCCTTGATATAACGTATTTCGGCATTGGTGCGACCCATGAGGGATTCGATGAGCAGTTCTCGACGAGTCTTGTCCCCCTGGTACCAAAAGTTGGCCCAATATGCCTCGCTCTCCCATATACCCAGTGCAACAGAGTAGCAGGCCTTCATCAGGAGAGGGTCTTCGTCCTTGAGACGAGCACGGATATGCTTGGCAATGTTGACGCCCTTGCGTTCGGAGCCTGTTTTGACGAGCGCCTTGTAATCGGCGCGTAGCTTCATAACTTGATCGTGTGTCAAGCTTGGCAGAATCTCGATAAGTGGCTCAGTGTCAGGCTTACGGCTCCCCTTCAGGGCCTGGGCTAGCTGGGTTGTGATGTCCTCAGGGTCGTGGAAGCGGGCTCGTCGGCGACGTCTGCTATCCTCCTCATTGTCAGACCCTAGCGGAGAGAGCGCCTCAAGAGCTCGGTTATCCTCGCTCGACTTGGCAGCAAGCAGCAGAGGAGATGGCATAGGAGAGCAATCCTGGTAAGTGCCATAGTAGGACTCGAGCATGGGCGACGGTGGAGCATTTGCGAGTGATGCTCCAGCCAAGCCACCAACGGCGAGGCCACCGGCTGTCAGTCCGGTGTTGATGCTGAGACCTGACATCCTCTCAGTTGGAGGTTGAGGAGACTTGTCCTTTCGGCTGTGACGTCCATCCCTAGATCGTGATCTGTGCCTGCGATGGCTGTCCACGGTCAGAGTATCTCCTGATTTTTCTCTCTTGTGGGATCGAGATCTTTCCCCTGATTTTTCACGTCGGCGAGACCTGTCCCGTGACTTTTCACGTTTTCGGCCCCCAGAGCCCGCGGTTAGAAGGTCTGAGCTGCCCCGAGGATCAGAAGATCTGTCTCTACGACGTTCGCGATGTTTCTCGTCATCACGGCTCCTAGGCTCAGCAGTCACGACATTGGCGTTGGAGCCATAAATCTCATTATAACGCACATCTTCCCTGGACCTGCGCAACCCGTACTGATCAACAGATGGACTTGCGGGATCGCGATGAGTATATCCGTAGGGGTTCTGTTGCTGGGCATAATAGTCGTCTCCAGACGTCGGAGGGGGGTTGTATGTAGTCATGACCTGGCTGGCGGTTGAAGGGAGTCCTGTGGCCTTGCCATAAGCTAGGTCGTCAGTCTCAGCTTTGGGGCGCGGAGGAACTCCTGGCTGTCCGTAGGCCAGGTCATCGTCTAGCCTATCTTTTCGGCTTCGGTTGTCCCTTTCCTTGTTGTCGCCGGGAGAACCAGTAAGCTTGCGCATGTACTTCTGTGGCAGAAAGCTGAACCTGTCTTGTTCATCCTTGGTACGCGGTTCTGCATTGTAAGTGTATGGGTCTTTGTCTTTCTCGCGACGACTGTCATCAGGGAATGCTCCTGGTAAGTTACTGTCAACCCTGTCGTGCGAGGACCTGTAAGGCGAGTCCTTCGGCGGAGAGGCGGTTCGGTAAGCGGGCTGATAAGAGTTATAGCTGTATTGCTCTAGATTTCCAGGGATTGCAGGATAGATGCCGCCCTCATCAGGGTAGGGAAGAGCACCGCTTGCTTGTGGCGCGCCGGGTCTTGTACGGTCATTCAAATCATCTTCTGGGTATATGTAGCTCGGTTCGCGATAATCGCTATGGGATGGGCGCTCAGCATCGCTCTTGGACCTATGATCACGAGAGCGTGACCGGGATCGATCCTTTCGGGACCTATCATCAGGTCGGAGAGAAGACATAATCGCTCGTTTTGGGGGAGTTTCTGGTTTTTCGCAGCAAAGACACAAGTTGAAGCTGCAACAGAAGGAGGGGTATTTATTTGTGTGGAGCTCGCGGGGTTGGGTCTCGTTCTCTTGTTGTGTCTGAAACAAAACAAGACAGGTGAGAGGAGAAGAAAGATGGAGAAAAAGGTAGCAGATGCCTAGTGATTATGAGAGATAATAAGAGATGCTCGAAGGATCATGCCGGATTGAGTAATAAATCCTAGGCTTCCCGTTCATTTAAATTAACAATGACCGGCCGCCTGACGCGATGGCATGCGTCAATGGCGGACGGACCGAAATGCTAGGCTACCTCCACTTGACTGGCATTGGAACCTGACCTGCAGAGACCCAGGCTCTAGGTGTTATGAGAGACCAGTCAAACAGCTTATGAGGGTCTCAACTCGCATCTGTCGGGTGACCCCGAACGCTACCGGGCCGCTTAACTGGGATTTAGTGTGGCGGTTCCAACGAGGCAGAGGCTGAGGCTGAAAACAAGGGGACGGATAGGTTGTCACTTTGCGGGGCGGCACTGGGCTGTGCTGGGTAGAGATGATAGTATTGAGATCGGATCATTGTACAGAGCATCACTTAACGATAACTTTATGAAAATCCATGATGTTATAGGATGGCCATTGTCGTGCTTGAGACAGTCACTACGTCACCTGAACAGAATATCTACTGAGTCAATGTTGGACTCAGAAAGTGTGGATAGTAACTTTAGGCATCATTTCTAGTGGGTTGTAGATTTCTATATCTAAAACATAAAACTAGTTATAAACTTGACTATTATCAAAGGTACTTTCAATCCCTTGAGGTGTTTTCATGAGCCTGAAGCAAGGCCAGGTTAGGGCAAGGTTGAGAAAAAATAGTATATAGAGACTAACTTGCTTCATGATCGAATCGATACCGCACCTTAGAATATACCTAGGCAGGGTAGATAGGTGTCTATATGGAAATAAGTACAATACATATTGCCTCAATACTGTCTTCTATTGTAGTGGCACTCTTTCGCCCCGTTGAAACACATATAGTGCCTCGTCCTTTCCAGGAAACGAAGGCAAAGCAACCTTGGTGACCATGGTCCAATCCTTATGCTCACTCTCCATAAACTCATCCATAGTTATTCCCTTGAACCCTGTGTAACCATTCCGGTTCTGCGTGCCAACAACGGCGATAGTGTCGCCCTCAAACGCAGCTACGAGATTTCTTGTAAAACCTCCTTCAGTGCCACCACCTATACCGCCGCCAACGACAGGGTACACGAGCAAGAGAACCATTTCTTTTCCACTGGCGTTCTTGCGTAACCATTTCACACCATCAGAAATGACGGTGTCATTGACCCAGTTGACTCGCCATTCACTCTGCATGTTGTCCACCGCGTGTACGGTCAGGCCGTAACGACGAAGCATGAAAGCCCAGTATCCATTTCCTGACCCTATATCCACAATAGGACGCCCGTCAGCCAGGATCTTGAGAATAGACAGGCCTTCGTGAGTTGGTGTTGCACAGCCAAAATGGTGCATGAAGATAGGCAGTACGTGATGGCTTGTTGCAACACGTTCTGATGCTGGGCAAGGACCGCACCACTCTAGGGAGTGGCATGACCACATCCAAAAATCGAGATATGGGTTTGTGCTGGGCGGATTTTTGCACTTTGGAATGGTGAGCTTCGTCACAAGCCCCGGGTGTAGATATCGCTTTCTCTCCAGATTGGCTGCGACTTCACTTCTTGTTGAGCCTTTTTTAGCATTGGTTCCCAGGTTCTTGAGAACCGCACTTGTTGCTGTTGATGGCCTGAAAATAGAAGCATATGCTTCAACGTCAGTCTGAGGAGGTGGATCTCTCTGTCAAGGTCAGTCTCTTTGTTGTCCAGTCCTCGAGGGCTGTCGATGGGCGAGATCTTACTGGTGAGCCACCATCGTTACGATACCAAGCATGTAGGCCATTGGTACCTCCGAGATTCACAACAGATTGCACTTGGGCAAGTTTTACACTTGTTATGGCATGATATGTGTAGGAATCTGGTTCGGGAAGCTGGAATAGTACTCGACTGGCGTTGTACAGGTCATTCTTCAGCAGATAATCGACAGCTTCCTTCTGACGGCCGATGTCCTCAATGGCCTCATCTGGTCTAAATGCTGGGTTTCCAACACAATGGACGAATTTGGATTGAGACATTTGAAGTATATCGACAGCCTCGGTGATGAGTTGGGGTTAGTGATTTACAGAAAGTCTCGATGACGTTGTTGCGTTGTTAGTAAGTTACATTAGTAGTCTAAGTTAATTCTTTTTAAAAAGTGGGCGCCTTTTCGTCTTAATTACCCTGACCTTGATGCCACGGTCGATTGTGCAGGCTAACGTTAGGTAGGTAACTTAGTACCTAAGTACCTACCTACATAGTACAATACATAGTACCTACCTAAGCTAGACAGGTATGGATACCAGCACTATTGGACAAACATTGGTGAGGAGCCTCAAGTTTTGATCACACAGCTTCATGCTAATGCCAAAATCCAGCTCATTTTTTTTCTCCACATTTTAGTATTGCTTTTGTCACTTGTGAAGCGAATTTGGTCGGACCATCCGGATGGAAATACGGATACTGCTCCGCTATTAATCAAGTGACGACTT
Organism: Fusarium sambucinum; assembly: GCF_050947815.1. NCBI lineage: Eukaryota > Fungi > Ascomycota > Sordariomycetes > Hypocreales > Nectriaceae > Fusarium > Fusarium sambucinum. The sequence goes on along the minus strand of NC_139293.1, from coordinate 6,765,798 downwards.
GTTTGATACATCATATATGAGGAGTCTACAACCTGGTCATTTGTCACAAATCTGATGTCTCAGGGGGGCGCGGTTATGTTGAATTAGAGGTTGGTTTACGGACAGTCACCAACAGCCTGCAGTATGCTGGGCTTTAAACCACAACACGGTTAGACATACAGTGCAGACTAGGTAGGTAGTTTAGGAAACCCTGAAAGAACCTACCAAGGTTGAGTTGCATTCAGCCCGTCATTTTCTTTGTTTGTGAGATTTGCCAGTCCATTCGTCTAATTAGACCCTAATCATCAGATTACTACAGAGTAAGTGGGCTTACAATAACAGAGGGAGATGGAGAGAGAGGCACTTCGGCACCCTTTGGATCACTATCAATGATCAATTAAATGCCTACTATCCTAGACAATACTCAAGACCAGGCGGCTTGGCTAGAACCAGTATCTATCTGTCAGTTTATCCAAGTGGCGGCAATCTGCCACTTTCTTGGCACGATCTATACCGCAACCAACTGCTGCCGGGCCCGTCCCTTGCCTACAAAAGCCCCACCAACTTTTGGTTTGCTCCATGGAAGGTAGGTACCTACAGCAGATGCGGGTAGGATGAACGAGCCCACGCTGGTCTAAGTGTGTTTAGGAGGTAGCTATTGTACTTACCTATTCCCAAGCGCCTCTTTCTTCCGGACATGCAACTCTCCTCCTGCAACTGCAGAAGTTGTTTCATTCAAACATATTGCTTGGGATCCGCTTGCCTTTGCGCCTGTTATCCATGTGGTTTTGACACCAAATATCATCATACCAACCAACTGCCCTTACAACAACCCCTTGACATTCAGATCTACCCGAGTCGGTAATATCGTCATCGGACCGCGCATGCTGTTTCAATCTTCGTTTTCGTTCGCTACCCTTTTACGAAATCTCGAGGCCCGTGACGAAGCCCGAGCCTACGCAGATCGTCGGCCATCCATTATTTAGACATTAAAGTTGTCCTTTTAGATCCGCACCAAGTCGACCAGACGCCAACTGCTTTTTCGTTATACCCGTCTTCCTTCCGGCACTTACACATACACTTCAATTACGATGGACCAGGAACCGCGCAATAAGAGACAGCGCGAGGATGCTACTGACTATGATGAATTATCTGTTCATGGCCAATTGCATTCTGATGCTGTCAAGTCAAGCGACCGCGAGATATCAGAAACTCGACGAACCATGTTGGATCATAGCAATAACAGCATTAACTCCCCTGCAAAAACTAGCAAACCGTATGATGCCTTGAAGGAATACCCCCGAATGGATCGTGCAACAGACTCTCCTGCTTCAGACATCTCCGAACAGTGTCGACGCAATGACCCCGGGGTTACGTCGCCACTTACCCACCCGAATGGAATCTCAATGTTCCCGGAAATGTCTGTTACAGAGCAGGAGGCCATGTCTCGACAGGCTCTCGCTCAAGCCGAAGAAACCATCGTCGCAGACAGTGACGAGTACAATTCCACGGACGATGCTGGATATGGGAGCGATAATATGAGCTCTGCGAGTACATCTATTGGCTCATCTGTTCGGGATTACATGTTCGAGAATGGCCGCCGTTACCACAGCTTTCGCGCCGGGGCATATAACTTTCCAAACGATGACGTGGAGCAGGAGAGAGAAGACATGAAGCATGCCATGGTCAGACTTCTCTCAGGCCAGAAACTGCATTTTGCGCCTCTCGGTGACAACCCTCAGAATATCCTTGACATTGGAACTGGCACAGGAATATGGGCGATAGAGAGTAAGACCACATTGCTTCATGCGTGTACGTTCCGACAGCTAACACTAAAACAGTGGGCGAGCAATATCCCAGTGCCAATGTTCTCGGTATCGACCTCTCACCCATACAACCAACTTGGTTGCCACCCAACGTTCACTTTATGGTTGACGATGTTGAGTCTTCCTGGCTTCATCCCCAGGATCACTTTGACTATATTCATTCCCGGCATACCGTTCAAGCGGTCAAAGATTGGCCTCGGCTGTTTGATAGCGCCCTACAGTGAGTACCAAAACCCCAACGCCATCCCACCAACATCATACTCATGCAAGCAAAGGCACATGAAGCCTGGAGGCTGGATGGAGCTCCAGGAGATTCATCACTACCCCCACAACGCAAGAACAGGTGAAGCCATCCAGCCATACGATCACCCAATTGCACAATACTGGACCTACATCAACGAAGGTCTTGCAGCGCTCGGTGTAGATTTCCCTGCCGCAGCAGGTGGCAAGTTGGCTGCTAAGATGCAATCGGCCGGTTTTATTAATGTTACTGAACGAATATTCCACGTCCCTCTTGGAACTTGGCCTAAGAATCAAGTTCTCAAGACTGCCGGGCTCTATTGGCGCACCATATTAAACGATGGCATCCAAGCCATTGCTCTCGGTCCTATGTCCAGAGGAATGGGATGGAGCCGCGAGCAGATTGAAGTCTTTCTTGTTAGTGTGCGAAGGGCTTACAGTGACAACACGGCGTTGCTATACATGCCCATGCACATCGTGTATGGTCAGAAGCCGTACTAAAAGCACCGGATTAGAATATACAAAAAAAAAAGGAAGGGGTAAAAATACACAAGATCACCGACAGTTTAATGCTGTTCTGCAACCAAGGAACTGCCGACCCGAGGGACGCCATCATGACATTGGGCCACTATAGATGCCAACTGGAATGCTGAGTGGACGCTGTTTTTGCTCCGATACGAACTGCTCATGTATGCCAACTCCGTTGAGGCAAGTCTGGTCCAAAGATAAGTGCCAGGCGCAATTAGCCTTGGGTCTAATCGATTCGATGGACTCCTTCCATTAAAGGCACATTCGTCAACCTGTACTACAACCCACGAGTTGGTGTTAGACGGCGCCACCACATCTTGCTCATATATACACAAGTACAACGATCCATAACACATTACCTATATATTCTATTCACCTGGATCTCACATGAGAATCTTCAGTTGATGAATGCATGCCCTTCACAATAATTTACGTGCCATAAATGTCATATCATTCTGAAGAAACGTTCAAAACGCCGTAAAAAGAATTCCAACATGAAGAAAGTGTGAAAGGTTACCATCGCACAGAATTCACTAATGCAGCCAAAGGCGGCCAAGCTCCATGGAGCTTAATATGAACATGGCTTCGTGCCGCCCACACCATTACATCCATGTTAGCTTCGGAACTAGCATGCGGAGAGGAGGAACAGAGGATCGGATGGGCTCAAGACCTAACCAAACCGGTGTTATCGCGATAAATAATCCTAGTCATGCACTTGATGTACTACTCCCATGTCATTTCTCGACTTCGTTTCAGGGATTAATGCCACGACTTGTAGAACACACGCCAATCAAGAAGGTTCTTATTGAGACAGACTTGGGCTAAGGGCATCTCGCCACTTTTTCAATTCACGCTACCAGGAATGAGGGTGCAAATAGGTGGAATACCTCAAGCCGACCACGTTCTGGACATACCCACTACCCGCATGGGTCTTGCTGGTCGTCTGCAGTTTCGAATTATCCTAGGTCGTCGATGGAAATCTGAAATATATAAAATCACGCAACCCCAAAGCCGTACTACGTATTGCAACGTTGGCCGTGAAGCACAACTACATCACGAATTTTCTCAACATGGGCGAAGAAGAACTTACTCCGCCATACTCGCATGGCTCGCCAAGCTTAGAGACATCTCTCATGGTACAGTTGGCGAGGAAAATTGCCCAAGAGACAGAAAAGCTTGACAATTATTTCAAAAGCAACGGGCTTCCAGATCTGGGGTTTGGCACCAATGCTCCCAATGACCTCCCTAGGCTACCAGAGGACATACAGAAATGCCGACTGGAGATTTCATCGGCCACAAAACAACTAGAACTTCTCGTAAGAGGACCCAGAGAAACTATCAGATGGGGTATATGGAGTGTAAGTCTTTGTATTTCGGGTAATTCCTTTGGAACTAACAAATAAAAGTATCTAGACACGTTGAGTCTTCAGATTCTCAACAGTTTTAAGATATGTGAGTATGCCTACTATGCAGACAGATTCTTTGCTGATACTCAAAAGACGACCTTGTCCCGTTGGACGAGCCCATTTCTTTGGGAGATCTTCAAACTAAAACCACACTGGATCCCGTCAATTTGGCGCGCGCTCTGCGTCATGCCATGACGAACAAGATCTTTCAAGAACCCATACCGGGTTTTATAGCACACAGTGCTGCTTCTAAGATCCTTGCTCAAGATGCCAACCTTCAAGCTTGGGTGGGCTTGAACGGAGAGGATTTCTTCCCAGCTGGAGCACACACTTTGGAAGCTCTCCGTGCCGACCCAAAGGCTACCTTGCTTACGCGGACCGGGTTCAACCATGCTTGGGGAACGGTCGACAAAGAGCCCATGTTTGTAACCTTTGGCAAAGACCCCCCACGAGGAAAGCGATTCGCTGTAGCAATGGCAAGCCTCACTGGTGGAGAGGGCTATGAAGTCGGCCATCTCGTCGACAACTACGACTTTTCCAAGGTGGACGCCAATGAAGGGACGTTCGTGGATGTCGGCGGTAGCCATGGCTTTGTGTGCGTGGACTTGGCTAGGAAATGGAGCAAGATGAAATTCGTTGTGCAAGATTTGCCAAAAACTGTCGGCAGCGCCCCGAATCCCATATGCGAAGATGAAGGGATAACCCAACGTATATCGCTTCAGGCCCACGACTTCTTCACGGAGCAACCTACCAAGGGCGCTGATGGTAAGATTCAGCGTGGACCATCGCTACAAGATTTGAGCTGACCAAAATGAAGTATTTTTCTTTAGGTGGATATTTCATAACCTTGCTTCGCATTACGCTGTCAAAATCCTGAAGAATCTTGTCCCGGCTCTTAAACCTGGGGCCCGTATAATCATCAACGACCATTGTCTCCGCGAGCCTGGAGTCGAGAACAACTGGGATGAGAAGCTTATGCGGAGCATGGATTTACTGATGCTGACTCTTCTAAACTCCCAAGAGCGAACGGAAAAGGAGTTTGAGGAGCTTTTCAAGGCTGCTGACGAGCGATTCGTTTTCAAGGTAAGTCATGTGTTAATTGACTTCCCCGAATCACCGTACTAACAGGTTTTAAAGGGTGTGACACGGCCAGAGGGGTGTAGGATGAGTATTATTGAAGCAGTTTGGCAACCTTGAATTTAACATTAACAATATTGGATGTTAGATAATTAAGTTTGTACATAAACAGGATAATACAAAGCATATCAAATCTAACTCCTGGATGAATAAGACTTTTAACAATAAAGCCAATCTTCAAAACTGGCATGCGTTGGCGGTACAAGATTGAAGCGACTACACTTAGAACACACTGGCCGCCCATCAACAAAGGATATCGATTATCTAGGCGCTATTTCTCATGCCGAGAGAACATCATAACGCCAAATCTTTGCCGAATAAATATCGAAGCGTAATTGGTTTAGTGGTAAAATTCTCCGTTGCCATTCAAGCGACATCGGGGAGCCCTGGGTTCGATTCCCAGATTACGCATCACCATTTTCTTTTGCTTGCTATCGCTTTTGTTTTTGGAAGCGGCCACGAGCTATAACACCGACTTCAGCATATGAATAGGGCCTTGGTGCGCCTCATCATCTGTCTTAGATGAGGGAATTCCCGGCCCTTAACAAGAGAATTGTAACAGATGTAACAGCAGGAATCAGCCGCTCGAAGCATATGAGACGAACCCAGTAACTCATCTTATGCCTGCCCTTTGTGCCTGGCGGTATCAGTTGCTGCAGACGTAGTGGCAAAGTTATAAACTGAAGAGAAAGGCTTCAATATAGGAAGAGGGGCCTGAACAGGGGTAAGGGTTCACTAAACACCAGGAAAGCTTTTCCGTGGAAGGCCATTAGTGGAGGTATTAGAGTCTTGGGTTGATAGAGGCACCGGATAAACTGGGGTGAGGCGTGAATGTATGAGGTTCAATAAAGTGTCATTTCGTTGAATGTTGCGTCTTGCTTGTGAGGTTTGCTTTTCGCAAGTGTAGGTTGAGAAACTGAGAAAGTAGGAATCTTGAGATTTACAGGTAACCACTTCGTTATGCTTAAGACATTGTGGAAGTAATCCTGTAACAAATTTACTAAAGTGCTCGCAAAGTCGAGGAAGTAATGGCCAAATCCATTCACTTACTTTATGGTGGAAAACGAGTCTCAAGAAAATGGTCCCGTGTTCCCGTGCTCAGACCGAGGCTGACTGAAATATCTCGCAATGTTGTAAGGTTCGATCCATTCGTAGCTTCGATGGAAAGTATGTCTCAGTAAAGTTGGCGATGACGAGGTCTCCCGACGAAAGGATCCAGTCCTTAGTTAGTTGAAGTTTAGCCAGTCTTATTCCTTTGAGGCACCTAAGTGCTGCACTTCAGCATCAACGTCGAGACGTTACTAACGAATACTGCTCAACAGACATATGTACAAATGCAAGTTATTAGGAGTTGTTGTGGGAATTGTTATCTCGTGGGTGGCAGAAACATTAGCCTCCTAATCTTGGGGTATGAAAATCTACTTGGTTTAGGCACTATAATGTAAGTAATGTTCTCTTATGCTTCCAGCAGACCATTTTTCTAAAGCCCTGAGGTATGCCTACCCTTGGAGTGTCATCAAGGTTCATAGGGCCCGGACTAAGTACAAATAAGTAGCATATGGAACTTCACAGCACTTCGAAATCATTTAATGAGCGGTTTTGGTATTTGACTGTTTGTATTAGGTGTAGGTGTATACAGCCTGTATAGTCCCAACGCTATTCCCTTTCAACGCCGTTGCGATCCATGTCTTCAGAAAGTGACTTCCGTGTCATGTCGTTAATCGATTTACTGCTTGGCAGCCTCCTTGTGGACATCAGCCTTGCTCTCGTGGGTCTTCTCGTCGACCTTGTCGGACACGGCATCCTTGGCAGCGGAGGCACTAATTGAATATGTTAGCATGTTGTTATTGGCATCGAAGATAAGAAGACATACCGGGTACCGATGGCGACGTTGCTGTCCTTGGCAACCTCCTTGTTGGCCTCCTTGGAAGCACCAGAGGTGGCCTGCTGAACGGTCTCAGCGACGTAGTTGCCAGCTTGCTTGAGGGACTCCATTGTGATAGTGGTTGGTTGTTTGGGATTGGGTTGTTGGAAAGTGTTTGTGTTTGTGAGTGAGGATTGAATTGATGTGTTGATGAAGAGAAGAGAAGATTGAAGGTGGGAGGGGTCGGGGTTTAAGTAGTGCTTTGTGAGGAAAGCGGCATGGCAGTGATTCACATCCAAACTCTAGGTAGGCAATTGCTGCATCTAGGCAGTTGAGGGGCAGGAGCGTAGCGGGGGCTGCGGGGCACTGCGCGATCACGATTGAGAGTGACGTCAGTTGCCGCGTTAGAACAGTCTGGATTGTGAAGCTATCTGTTCACTGCGTCATAGCAGTCATGGGAAAATCCAATTTGGGGGAAGGAGCCAAGGAATTGTCAACGCCCCTAACTAAAACCCGCATTATTGTTTGCGTCCGGGGAGGGGGATCCTCGTGCCAGAGTTAGTTTTCATAGACAGTTTCGTGATTGGGTGGCAGTTTTATCCGAGGCTCGGGAAGACTGATGATCATTTGCAGGCCAACTTGAGGCTCCCACTTTGGAGGATTATCTTGGATCCACGATTCAGGGACACGTTTCTGATTGGTCACTCAGATTAGCAGCTGCGATGCACGATGACGACATGACTTTCCCAAAGCTCACCTCTTTTAAAGCTAAGCATCAACGCCATGTCGATGCCCCTTTCCTTGGAGCCAATCCTGACACGCCGAGCTGCATCTGGCGGCATGTCATAGCCCGTTCTAGGTCGTTTCTCTGATCGAGATCGGGTCAAGTGATCTTTTTAGACGGAATTGCTGCCCGTGTGAAGCCGACGATCGAGTCGTTTTTACGTCAACCGAAGTAAACAAGGAATTGCCTTTGGTTGCCCATGAATAAGCATATCGCAATGCCACAGATAACCTACGGTAGAAGGGGAATTCGAGCACGTGAGAATGTTCGGGAATGTCACGGATTCAGGGTCCCTCCATGTTGAGGATCTCAAGGGTATCAACACCATCTTCTCCGAGGTGTCAAGGTGCTTGAAACAAGGGTTCGTTTGGCACGTATTGCAACCACAATCTAGGCGTAGGACAGTTAGTGGAATATTTGCAGCCAGAATACTACTGCAACCTTGGGGACCGAGGTAAAGTTCAGCACATCTGTCGATATCATTCGACCGAATTGTCGGAATAGTGCCCGCAAGTTGTTCTAGAGACATACTACACCTGATTCAACCAAGTTTACTCTGTATATTCCTTCATTAAGCCTATACCATAAACCTTGTTGTTTTTAACGATACCTGCCATAGGCCAAGATGATTCAATACCCAAAGACAACGCATCGATCGGTCGTCTCCAGCCACTTTCCCCTCTTCGTAAACCACGGACATGCATTTTAAAGCGGGGGTAAGCTTAGCATTTTTGACGCCTGTCGGTTAGGATGACCAGCGCATCAGCTGGTTGGGCTCTTGTTGAGATGTGATTGATTGAACTACTGGCATATTGTAGATGTGTGAGCTTGCGCTTTACAACTATAACCATGTATAGAGAAGAGCATGTTAATTGCGGGCTCCTCACATATTTAAAATACGCGCCATGCTTGTAGAATATGAAAAGACTACACAGGATATACAGAAACCACGATATCATCGTCAAGTACAAGGAATGTGATCATGATCGAACATTGCAACATCAATAAGACTCTAGGTTAGGTGTCATGATGAGACATATGAATCACGTGAGCAGAATGGCCCGTGCCCAACCGCCATTGGACCCCGCCAGTGCGGTCAGGAGGCTCAAATCAGAACAAGGGAGATCCAAGTCAACGACAGGAGATATCGAATGAAGAGACCTTCAACGAATTGAACGATCAATTCGCTATCAAAATTGAGATTCAAGACCATAGTTTGAAATACACCAACTTAGAACGATACCTAGCTCGACGCCATGGATCTGGCTTACGATCATATTACAGAAGATGGCTATGCTAAGAAGACAGAAGAGCCAAAGACTACCCAACCCCAGTCAACTCTGAATGAGGATATCCAAGACGCCTATAAGGCATTCTCCAACAGTCCATGGGGTGCTAAGATTGGTGGTTTCTTTGGCACTGTGGCCAAGCAGGTACGAGATCTCACTTCATAAATTTGATCTGTCTAACATGGATAGGGTGAATCGGTGTATACACAAGCATCAAAGGAGCTGGCAGAAGTAGGCGAGGATGCGTCAAAAGGACTCACTAGTCTGCGCTCAACTATATTGAGCCATACAAGGAACCTTTCACTTAATACAGCCACGGCAGGTGAAAGCTCAAAGGACGGAGAGAAAGATCAGACCACCCCTCGGGCTTCTCAGGATGGCTCGGAAGAGGCGAAACAGTCTGAGAATACCCTTGCTCGTCTTCGAGCCGAAGCTGCCAAGAGGTTGAAGGACCTTCAGCGAGCTGAGGAAGCTGCTGATGAAGCTCTTATCAAGTTTGGTGGCAATGTCCGAAACTTCCTCCGTGATGCTGTTAGCATTGCACCACCTCAGGAGTCTGACCAGAACGGTGCTGTTCTTTTTGAAAGTAAGGACGCACAGGGAAAACGTGTGATCCATACTTCAAGATTCGATGCTCAGCTACATGTTATTCACACTTCGATTGAGAGTTTCACAAAGGACCCCAACAGTGCCGATTATGCTGCTTGGTCGAATGAGTTTGATGCTGATAAAAAGACACCTGATATCAATGATGACCTGCAGAAATTCCCCGACCTACGGGCTACCATGGAGAAGCTGGTTCCCGACCAGGTTCCCTACGTTGACTTCTGGAAGCGCTACTATTTCCTTCGTCACGGCATTGAGACGGCCGAAGCTAGACGACGAGATCTCCTCAAGGGTGAGTTAATTGTAACATCTTAACAGCAAGTCACTAACAAACAAACAGCTGCCTCTGCCGAGGATGACGTTGCCTGGAGTGACGACGATTCTGATGATGACTCTGACGACTCTGCCGATACCAGCACACCCGCGACCAAGACCAAGGTTGAGCCCAAGACTGAACTCAAGACTGAACTCAAGACTGAACTCAAGACTGAACTCGAGACTGAAACCAAGACCGTGCCCAAGGCTACTCCTGCTACCCCTGCCGCCCCTGTTACTGCTTCCTCCAACACTACACAACCTCCCGTAAAGCCCCTCCTGAAGCCAGCTGAGCCCCGCAAATCCAACGACGAGAAGTCACAGGCCGATAGCGAAGCTAGCTATGACGTTGTCGGCGCTGCCTCTGGAAAGACAACCCAGACTCCCAACAGTCCCAAGGACTCAAAGGATCCCAAGAAGAAGGCAGAGAGTAGCGACGAGGAAGACAGCGACGATGATTCAGATAGCGATGAGGACTGGGAATAGAGCCTGAAATTGGTTTAGTGTATGCTTGGGACGATCGGATTTCGCTTGTCCAGCTCGGCGTTCGGTATTTTGTGATTGGCATTTTGAACCAGATCCTGTAGCTTGATATTGAAATACCAAGAACTCGGATATGTGACCGCCATCTATTGACCACGCCACATTTGTAGTTTTCGCTGTGGTTGCTTATTTCTTCTTCTTGGTGACCATGGTGAAGCCGTCCTCATCCACCTGAGGTTGGGGCTTCTCCTTAGGTGCCGCAACCAGAGCAGGAGCGTCGTCCATCTCAACATCAACACCACCCTCATCGTCTTCATCATCTTCATCACTCCAGTCTGTGTCCTGGTCGTCGTCCTCAACCCTCTTGAAGACGCCCTCAACCTTTGTACCCTGGCGGTTCAACCAGCGGGTGCGTAGAGTCTTGACCTCGTCATAGGTTCCCAGGGTGCAGCTTGCGCGAGCACGGAGAATGTTGGCGGCCACCTCTGTGCCTGAATCGTCGTCGACGTTGACCTCAAATTCGTCAATCATGACCTGTAGCAGGACAGTCTCTACCTCCTCCAGATCAGGATCCTCGGGAACCCTGCCATTCCTAGGAGGAGTGTCGGTATATTCGGGGAACAACTCGACGACGGCGCCGGCAAACCAATCGCGCTTGTCGGCAGAGTCGGGACCTCCCCAGTTGTTCTGGACAGATAGTGTAAGGGCAGGCCAAAGGTGCAGGGCGTATGCGACAGCTTGCTCGAACTCGGATTGACGCTCGGCTGTAGATTTTTTTTCGTTAATCCAGGGCTGGTTTCTGATTCGGAATACTAGACTTGACTTACCAGCCGGAGGCAGCTGTGCGGGTTCTGTAGAAGCCATGATTGTGGTTATAGATTTGGCGGGGTTTGGAGGGGCAATTTCAAGAAGATAGTTCTGCACAAAATTTTTGGTGTTTTTCACCATTCAGGTTGGACCCCACCCGCCAGGCCTAAGAATATGCTGGCCTGGCTGGCCCACATAATCTGGACCTTGTGCTTCGAGATCTGGATGATGTTTATTTGATATCTATTCTATCTAGATAGAGTGAATTGTTTGATTCGTCTTAGATGAAGCAAACATTCGGATTATAAGAGAATGGATTATTGCTAAACTTGGAATATTTTCCTACTGTTTCCAAGATTTGAAGAGCTATAATATCCTGCTTATAGAATCTATAATTCATTACTTGCTTTCCTGGCAGAAAATCTCCCCACAGAGAAAGCACAGGCCACTTTTTAATGAAGAGAGCGACTCACTCACTGCACACAGCGCGTCCATCCGTGGAGTCAGGGGTAAGAACTGGATGCCCAGATGCATTGACTTCTCACCCAGGTCAGGGATAGATGACATCATGAGACCCTGACTAGCATTAGGTTTTCGGTTCAGCTGAGCCTGAACGAACTGGATGTCTCTGCCTTTGTCTTCATTCTGACAAGCTTTTTGTGGCAGATGGCGCATCTTTAATAGCTACTAAACTGTCGTGTACGAGTACCAAGCAACCACAAAGACAGCCTTACAGACAGCCATGAACTACCTCAACACTACCTCCGTCTCATTCGCTGTGACGTCGACAGTCGTATCTACTTTATTTTCTCATGTATGTAAACTCTCATCGTATCATGCAATCGATCTGCATCCCTTTTGCGGGGACAAGCAAAGCAATCAGTATTGGCATTCATTCAAGACAATACATAATATTGATTGCTTTTTCTCGATAACTAATTCGCAACCTTTAGTATTTCAACAGGAAACCCCTTCGACAGCGCCCAACTGCTCATCTCTCTTACGATGAAGGTCTCCATCTGATCCGATCGTTCCTCGAGTATGCGTCACACCACACTGTCGAAGAGCTTCAGGCTTTCACCGCGCAATGGGTGCCGCATCCGCAATGGGTCAAAGTCGAACATGTCACTATATCTGAAGACCAGTTGACGCGCGCCGCTCAATTACTGCAAACGCAATTGGGTCCTGATGGCATCCGGCAAGTGGGCGGCGAGAAGTGGTGGCAATGGCGGAAACCAGAGACCGCCCTGGATGCTGAATGGATTGAGATGCGCGCGGATGCTTATGAGCGAAAGCAAGAAGGGGGCAAGTCGCGGCGCGTCATGATGTATATTCATGGAGGCGCGTACTACTTTGGTAGCGTTGACGAACATCGATATCAACTGCAGCGACATGCGCGTAAACTCAAAGCACGCGTCTTTGCGCCTCGGTATCGCCTTTCACCACAGTTTCCATTCCCATGTGGCCTCCACGACTGCCTTGCCGCTTACCTCTATCTTCTCACTATACAAGACCCGACAACTATCGTTCTGGCCGGTGACTCTGCGGGTGGTGGTATGGTCATGTCTCTATTGTGTGTTCTTCGAGATCAAGGGATTCCGCTACCTGCCGGTGCTATTCTCATCAGCCCATGGGTCGATTTGACGCATTCGTTCCCTAGCGTCGCTGGAGAGGCGCCCTTAGATTATATCCCACAGGCTGGTTTCCACCATAAGCCTTCGAAAGCATGGCCACCCCCAAACGAGGACGATATAGTAATGTTAAGAGAAGAGGCCCTGAAAAAGAAGAAAGGCGAGACGAAAAAGACGCCAGGTAAAAAGAAACTGGAGGAAAAGCAACAGGCACCTGTTGTAAAGCACGAACCATCGGATGCTTCATCAAGATCGGATTGGATTAATGGCGGAGTCCCCGTTAATCCTGAGAAACTTCTTTCCGTTATCATCGATGGCCAGTCTGTCAAGCTTAAAGACCAAATCCAGGTAGGTTTCGTAGATGACACGTTCGATTAGATGCTAACGCCCCCAGATGTATACTACTAATGAGCTTCTTGCTCATCCCCTAGTCAGTCCAGTGATGCAGCCTACACTGGGCGGTCTGCCTCCACTACTCATCATGGTTGGAGGAGGCGAAATTCTTCGAGATGAGCAAATATACATGGCTCATAAATGCGCAAACCCTGCGAAGTATGCGCCCCCGACACTGACACCAGAGGGAAAGGCTTTGTTAGAGCAATACAAACCAACAGATGTCCAACTCCAAGTATGGGACGACCTTTGCCATGTGGCACCAACACTGAGTTTCACTCGACCTGCCAAGCACATGTATCGATCTGTTGCTCAGTTTGGAGCATGGGCTCTTGCACGAGCTCAGAAGCGTGGTATAGAAATTATGGATGATGACAACATTTCAGTCATTTCTGCATCAGGGTCTGATAGTGAATCCCAAGAGAAGCCACCCAAAACAACAGAAACTGACAAGTCGGACGATTTCAAGTCTGGCCAGGTTGGAAAGGCCGGGGATCCTTTGCCGAATTTCAAGAACCACATGATCCGACAAAGGGTTACTCGTCACGGCGCAACACTGCCATTGATGTCCGAAGCCGAATTGATAGCGTGTTGTGTGGATCCTACATCTGTGGGTGTTGTAAAAGAGGGCACGGTCAAGAAGTGGCTGGCCATGAAGGATCAGTGGGATCATCGATATGCGTCTGCTAAGGCAAAGGTCCACAAGAAGATGGTCAGCGATATGGCCGTTGGCTATCACAATTTTGGGCCTGGAGAATGTCCTCCTCCAACAGCATTAGCTGGCCGACGGAGGGTCGATTCCAAGCTGGTCGAGGGAAGCAAGAAACAACAGAAGAGCTGGGGCCTAGCAATGTGGTCGCTCTGGGGCTCGAAGCACGACGAGGCGACCGTCGAACGAGAGAAGAAGGCAACAGTGCAACCACTGACCCGAGCTGCCACCACTGCTGAGGGTGAAGGAGCACGCTCCTTTGCTGACATTGAACAGCAGGATAGGGCACCCGTACATCCTGGTCGACCAAGAAGTAGATCTCATAGACGAATGGTCACCGATGAGAACCAGACGGGTAGTCAGGTTATCGCTGAGAACATGCCAGTTTCTCACCTGATCGAGCAACGAAAGGAACAAGAAGCCGCCAAACCTAGCCTGCTCAGTCCAGATTATGCGCCAGAGACTGGCGTGGCAGGCAAAAGACCTTTTCTGGATGGTATTGCGCTGCCGTTTAGTCTCAATAAGAATGCCGAGACGGCCAGTATGATGACACTTCAGTCTGATATCACTCCCTTGCCAGGCTCAAGACCTATGAGCCCGAGCTTCCATGATGACGATACTACTCAACCCTCACAGTCGACTCAGCTCACTTCCCAAGATGCGCCGGTCATTGAGATAGCAGGAAAGCGACCGTTCCTTGACGGCACGGCAGTCCCTTTCAGTCTCAAGAAGGAAGCAGATACTGCCAGCATGAGGACCTTGCAATCCAATATTACTGCCATGCCCAGCTCGCGACCTATGAGTCCTGCCCATCCAGCAGAACCGGATAAAAAGGTACACGAGAACAGGGTATCAAACGAGAAGAGTGAACTCGATGATGGAGCATCGAGCATGCTCGCCACACCTTTGGAACGACCTGGCTTGGACACTTTTGTCACAGCACAGGAGGAGCTTCCTAGAGTCAAGTAAGAGGAGTTCATAGAAAGGAGTTCAGTTTGGCGCAATGGGTGGGATAGAGTCAGTTGTGCCTTTTTGGTACAGTTAGGCTATCTCGTGTGCTAAAGCACAATCGTTATCGTTATTTTCTTGTGTTTGCAATCAACATCCATCCATAACTAGTAATTAGTCCGCATGCAACAGAAAATCCAACTTTTTCTATAATCATACATAGTATTACAGTGTATAGGGGGTATATACGGCCTCTCAGAGGTTCCCAAGTCTCTGGCAGGCACTTCATGTCTTCGTCCTAGATTCGCTTTTTCGTCTAGACTTTCCTCCGCTTCCAGCTCATTCTCGTCGTTCTTTGTCTGCTTAGTCAACACCGTTGAATCGCTTCCATTGCTCGACATAGAAGTAAGGATCTTGGGGGCCCTTGTCAAGGCCCTTGTAGTCTCCCGATTGTGTCTTGACTTCTCGGCTCACGAAGGGTGTAAGCTATCCCACCAACATTAGTTTCTCGCCAACCACCACCAATGTATCCTATCCTTACCTTGAAGTCCTTCAGAGGTGGAACAGCATATGTTCGGACCTTGTTCCATTCGATCACGTAACCTCCGTACTTTGTGTGTCGACCCATGGAACCAGTGCGGTTACCCTTGTAGAAGCCTTTTCCGACATCCTTGGTTGTGAGTCTGATGTGGCGGTATCGACCGACAGAGAGCGCTTGTGTAGGTCTCATCGTGAGAGATTTATGATGGAGGCGTTCGGGTTGGATGTTCGTCGGCCGAGGCGGGGTCAATGGGGGTTATCTGTGGTCAATTGCTGTTGATGCCGCGATCGCAAGGCTCAATCTTGAAGTTTTGAAGATTCGGAGACGGTTGTTCCGGTTCCGGCATCAGTTACTGATGGATTGCATGGGGTGCCACTAGGTAACGGCCAAGCATTCATCTGGAGACTGCTGAGGTATGCTTCAAATAATAATGATGTCGTTTTATTCCAATAACGTTTATAATCTTTTACAAATAAGAAAATAGTTACCCACTCCTTGACATAGTAAAATCTGGCACACTTCATTGTACCAGTCCTTGTTCTCTTTGAGTCTTGTAAGTGGGCTGGCCCAACGCTAACGAGGGGCACATGCGATGGGTATGGATGGCTAACGTCGCCTGGCTACAGCAGCTCTGAGCCCAGCCAACATTCGCTATAGCGAACTCATGCCGTCGCATTCACAAAATTTCCACCATGGACGGGTATCCGACCGGAAGTCTGGACCATAATGTTCCCCTTCTAGTAGCTGCCGGCCTTAATAGCGAAACAAACGAGCTCCCGCTGAGCGCAGAGCTTAAGGAACAGAGCATCCTCCTCCGATCAGAGATACCGCCCGTAGATGGCAAGAACGCCGAGGTTCTGTCGCAGTACTTTAAGGACGTCGATGCGAGCGCAAAGTCTTGGAGCGTCTTCGAGAGAAATGAGCCGTATAGATTTCGGGTCAGGGCCACAGGGAGGGTAAGCGAGCGCGGGGATATTAGTCGTCAAGTTGTTGGACTAACTACTTGGTATAGTCTTTTTTACTACCACCACGCCGAGCTCGCCTTCCTGAAGGCATCGAGCCGCTCAGCGAACATCCGACACTCCATTCACCATTTTCGCCTCTAAGCCCTGTATCGACACTATATCCTGATGGCCTGATCGATGCGCAATGGATCAAGAAGCATCAGGACCTTGTTCCCAGCGTATACTTGTGCTTCTATCCCCTCACGAGCGATCCGAATTCCATGACACTACAAGACAACCACATCAAATCCGATATCAACAATATCAAGGGCGCTTTGGTGCGGTCAGGATATAAGACAAGACTGGCGATTGCACTGATTGCGGACAGCGAAGACGCACCCCTTCCGTTGGCTGAAGGCATTCAGGAGAGGTTGGAAAACATACGAAGAGGAACAGCCTTGGATCCCAAGTCAATCTTCTACATCCCGTCGCAAGAATCACAGGACGATTTGAAACAAGTGGCCGACAACATACTGGGTGTTCTATACACCTCGGCTGTGGAATACTACAGAGATTTGGGGCGGCATGCTAGGAAGAAGCGATCTCGTGGAATAGCACCTCAACCGACGGTTCCGCCTACGACCGGAACATCACAGACACTGTCGTTATCAGACTGGAACTTCAGATATGACATCAAGTCAGCGATTTTCGCAGAATTCCGACAAGAGACAGATGCTGCACTGCGCTTTTTCGAACAAGCGTACGAGGTGCTCTTAGGACAGGATGTGCTGGACATTATTCCTAGCTGGAGCCCACGCTGGAATGAGGCACGACTCTTGGCGGATATCATAGCGATACGGTGTTTGAGATGCCATCTGTGGATGGGTCAGACGACTCTAGCTGTTCGGAAGTGGCATTCACACCGAGAACGAATCGCGGACCTAGTTGATCGTCGCGGGAGGGGGACCAACAATTATGGGTGGCAGGCCTGGGAAGCTCGATGGGCCACGATCATGGCTAACCTGATCGACCGCGTAGGCTTGCCGGCTTTGGCCCCAGCGACGGGGGCAACCTTTGTTCCGCTGGATAAATCTGTCTCGGGTGAGAGAGTTTCACCTTGGGAATTGTTACATCACACGGGCTACTGGCACCGGATAGCGGCTCGTCACATTGTAGCCCGTCGAAAGCTGGCGTATCAAATGCCAGAGGACGATAGGCATTCACCCGATACATCACCTGCATCAGCAGTAGCCAGTAAGGCATTTGCGTACGACACGTACATGTGTCCAGAGCCCTATCAGGAATACCCCGTCTCAGGGAAAGGAGTAAACCACGCACAGCTGGTAATCGATTGTCTCAAGGCGGCGAGTTCAGAGTTTCAAGCTCGCAAGCAAAAACGACTGGCGACGGAGCTGTCGTTGGAATGTGCAAGGGAGTTTGCCAACATGAAGGAATGGGACGCTGCGGTTGATATGTTACTACCTTTCTGGGAAGATGTCGCATTTCGATCAGAGGGCTGGACTAACATATCAGAGGACCTGTGCCTGAGCATGCGACGGATTGCTGTGGGAGCTCATCGTGCCGATTTGGTTGTCGCTGCAGACTGGGAGTTGATGGGCAACCGTAAGTATTTAAGATCGCCAGAATTACTGACTGTACTGACCACGACACGAAACAGAATATGTGCGACAGCCCCACTGGCATTACGATATTTCCAAGTCGCTTCAAGGCATCACCACTGAGAATAACCCTTCAATTAGTTTGAGTGATGAAAAGTCAGGCTCATTCGTCTCAGCATCATTCGTATTCCGGAATAAAGAGGGAAAGGCTGGTGAGACGTGTAGCGCACAACTTGCAATCACCTCACATACGTTTCTAGACGCTGCCCCCATCACGTTCAGCTCACTGAAAGTAGAGTTCGACGGAAGCCTCAAACCAATACTACTTGAGCAAGAGGCTTCGGAAGAATCATCGTCGACAACAGGATGTTTTATACAGTCGTTGTCGTTGAAAGAAGATTATGCTGAAGAGTCAGAGGACGAGCTGCCGGCATTGCTGAAGGGACACTCCGATTTGACACTCCGACCTGGCCAGACTCGGGTATTCGAGATGAACATACCACTAAGAGAGCCAGGCACTGCGACAGCAGCGTCTGTCACAGTCTCCCACAGCAACGACAGCTTCGAGCTTGACTATAAACTAAACATCCGCCCTACAGACCCCGTTGTTGGCTGGTACGTTCAGGGTTCATCGA
This sequence comes from Fusarium sambucinum, assembly GCF_050947815.1. Lineage (NCBI taxonomy): Eukaryota > Fungi > Ascomycota > Sordariomycetes > Hypocreales > Nectriaceae > Fusarium > Fusarium sambucinum. The sequence continues at coordinate 6,747,114 of NC_139293.1, read as the reverse complement.
AGCCTAGGAGCACTCGCCCGGAAGCGGGCACTATACAAATTCAGCCCCGACCGCCCAAGATGCAGATTAAACTCTTGGAGCCCCTCGCTCAGTACCATGCAAACGAGGTAATCGACTTGGAGGTTGAGATACTCAATGCTGAGGATGAATCCGCTACTGCCAAATTGGACATTCATTTATTTGGAAAGGAAGTACCTGCAGCTACAGTGGAAGCAGACGGAAATGGAGGTAGCGCCGAAGCGTCAACGGAAGAGTCCAAGATCTCGGGACTGGCATTAGGTGCGATCAAGAGTACGTCATCAGTTAAGGTGGTGTTGCATATTGATGCCCCGTCGGCTCCTACAACGCTTGATCTGCACCTGAGGACGTCGTACCATCTAGACTCGGATGTTGCAACCCCGATTATGCAGATGTTGACAGTCCAGCTCAACGTTGTGAACGCGTTTGAAGCGAATTACGATTTAGTCCCACGCCTTCACCCTGGGCCATGGCCAAGTCTTTTCGATTCCGAAGGGCTCGGAGATACAGAAGAAGGTGCAGCTAGAGGTTTTGCGCAAAAGTGGTGCCTATTATGTCACTACGCATCATTCGCCCAAGAAGATCTGAAAGTGCTTGGGATGGATCTAAATGTGGTATCGTGTGTCGGTGGTGCACGATGCAACGTAACTCAGGCACCAAATGTGTCACACGAAGGGGTAGTCGTTACACCCAAGAGGATGCACGAGGCACAGTTTGATTTGGTAGCTCAGAAGCTCACGATGGAGGATCGACACCCTGTCACTGTCGAGCTGGCCTTTGTTATCCGATGGCAGCGCCAGGGCCGTGGTGATGGACCAGTCAACACGACAGTAATGCCAGTCGGTAAATACCTTGTCCTGGGCACAGAGCCGCGAGTGCTGGCATCTGTGTACCACGCCCCCAAGGTAGAAGATGATATGCCAGGGTTGCTGCAGCTGGACATGACAGTCGAGAACCCATCGAATCATTTCCTTACGTTTGGTCTCGGCATGGAACCAAGCGAAGATTTTGCGTTTTCTGGTGCGAAACAGACAACGCTCAACTTGCTGCCACAATCAAGACGGACGACAACTTATCGGCTGCTATCACATGTTAGTGGAGTTTGGATAAGACCCAAGTTGACGGTGCGAGACAAGTATTTCCAAAAGGTACTTCGTATAATACCGACAGAGGGGATGAAGATTGATGAGGATGGGCTATTGTTGTGGGTGCCGGGAGAGGAGAAGAAAGGGGAAGAGGAAGACGACGATGTGAAGTCGGAGGAGCAGTGATGATTAGCATTCAGATAGCATGGTGCCTGGGATGACGATTGTTATATATTTAGAGAGGCTGTTTGGGTGGGTTATAGATGGTAGATTACAAATGAAGTTATCACGGGAAAATGGTACAAAACGACGTTGATGTTGGGTTTAACGTGCACCTTGCCTTGATTGAGTAAAGTTAGTTGCTTGTACAATAGCATATGAAAATTATGTATGACAAGACGCTGTGCCAATGTCACCAAAGGAAATGACAAGGTTTTACAACATCAACGGGTAATGCAGAGGCGTTACGAGTGCATGTAACGGTGTAAACGTGCGTGAAGTTTCAACAAAAACATCAAATACCGGATAGATTATGGTACAGCAGGTATGGCAGCATTCTTTTGTCTCTTCGGTCGTCGGCATTCAACCAAGAGCGTGTTGATAGAATACGGAGATAAGATAATCGGAGAAACGCGTTGAATCCGAAAATCAGTCAGTGCGGTGATCGAATGGTCTAGACCGAGGTCCTAATGACAGAGTCTTGGCCTGGGATGCAGGCTGATGGACCAGGGGCTTGAATATCGAATTTGACGTTTAGTGGAGAATTCATTTATTAGAAAGAAAAGGAATTGTACGAATATTCCATACACTCACAGTCAACGTTACATTTATGATGCTGATACTCATATAGTCCCTTTGGACGACATCGATAGAAGGGCAAGCAAGGATGAGAGAACTCAAACAAGTAAGAGTGATTCAAACCAAATCAATGACTCTTCCAAAGACTGACTTTAATTTTGGTTCAAGCCATTCGGACATCGGCCTTGGTGAATTGTCCGACCCATGCATGGATATGACAGTTGCAGAAACTCGCCTATCGTATCAGCCCGAATTTACTGGAGACTTTTTCTCTTGTTACTAGTTTCTGGACTAATTATGATTACCGTCTCAGGGGGGGCACGCTCTGCTTTCAGCCGCTTGAGACAAGATGCTTACTGGTTGTGATTCGACATACGGACGAATACCTTGCCGTGTCTCCATGACGTTTTTGCTTGATGCTCGGATATCTCTTATTTTTTTGATTTTAAGATTTGTCCATTCTTGAAGGGCTAACTTAGATGAGGAGATGCAGTGAAACAATAAAGTGAAGCCGGTGACAGACATGTTTATTATTTAAATCTTTAGTTCATCCATCCATCTTCCCTTTATTCTCTTCTCGTCATTCGCGTTCTCGCCTTTTCACACAATTTACTATCAGGAAATTGATTGTGTTTCCCTCCAAACGAGAAAAGCAAACATTCGTCTCTAATAAAGAACTTCTCCCTTTCCTTCCCGAAACAAACGCACGGCTTTGGTTGCTGGGGCCGAACTGAGACTGACTATTACACACTTACAAGGATACGGATACATAATCTAGGATATCCCTTCTTCTTCTTCCTCTTCCTCCTCCTCCTCCTCCTCCTCCTCCTCCTCCTCCTCCTCTTCTTCTACAACAACAAATCTTCAAGCAGAGAGCAGCTCTACCAATGGCGACTACTATACCCGTTACGGCACCGACAAACGCCATGGTCCAGGAGACCCGTCTCTCATCTGACGAAAAGACTGAAGTCGGCTCCAACAACATTATGGATACAACTGCCGATAGCAAAGATCCCCAGGATGGTTCTGCCTCTCGCTCTGGTTCCATTAATGGTAACCCTGCTGAGCAAGAACCTCAGTACCCCGGCGCTGCAAAGCTCACCCTCATCATTTCATCCCTCTGCCTCGCCATCTTTCTCGTTGCGCTGGACCAGACCATCATCGCGCCCGCTCTCGGCGCCATCACAGCCCAGTTCCGGAGTGTCAAGGATATTGGATGGTATGGCTCATCTTACCTTCTTACCACCACGGCTTTGCAGCCCATGTACGGAACCATCTACAAGTATTTCAATGTCAAGATTGCCTATCTAGGTGCTGTCTTTATATTTGAGATTGGTAGCTTGATCTCCGCTGTTGCGCCCTCTTCTGTCGCCTTTATTGTTGGACGAGCTATTGCCGGAGTATGTCGTCCCTCGCCCCCTTATTTGCTATGACTCTTTGCTGACTGGCTCTTCAGATTGGAACGGCTGGTCTCTTCTCTGGCTCTATCGTCATCCTCTCTCTCATTAGTATGTCAAACTTGAAGACCCCCCCATGAATCCAACTAATACTCCCTAGTGCCTCTTGAGAAGCGTCCTCTTGCCTTTGGTCTCATCGGTGGTATGTGGGGTATTGCTTCCGTCGCTGGCCCTCTTCTTGGAGGTGTTTTCACCGAACATGCTACCTGGCGTTGGTGTTTCTACATCAACCTTCCCATCGGTGGTATAGCCATGATAATCGTCTTCTTCTTCGTCCACGTCAACCGAAACACCTCCGACAGCGTCAACTTGACTTTCATGGACCGTATCCGCAAGCTCGACCTCGCTGGCGCCGCCATCTTCATCCCTGCTATTGTCTGTCTTCTTCTTGCCTTGCAATGGGGAGGTGCTGATTATGCTTGGAGCAACTCACGCATCATTGGTCTCTTCTGTGGGTTTGGCGCCATGATAGCCATCTTTATCGGCATCCAATTCTGGAAAGGCGATCAAGGCACCCTCCCCCCTCGTCTCTTCAAGAACCGAAACACCCTGGCTGCTATGTCCTTTGCCATGTTCTTCGGCGCTGGATTCTTTCCTCTCATCTACTACCTCTGTAAGTCAAACGGCATGAATCTACCACCCACTTCAACTGACCTTCCTGCAGCCCTCTACTTCCAAGCTATTCAGGGTGTTAGCGCCGTCCAAGCTGGAATCAAGATTCTCCCCCTCCTCCTCGCTACGGTCCTTTGCTCCATCGTCTCAGGAGGTGTCATCACTGCCATTGGCACCTACAACTATGTCATCATCCCATGCATGGTCCTCTACACTGTCGGCTGCGGCATGCTCACCACTCTTGATGTCAACTCCCCTCTCAAAGAGTGGTTCGGCTACCAGGTTCTCGCTGGACTAGGTATTGGCGCAGGTTTCCAAATAGGTGTCCTTATTGTACAGACTGTACTTCCCCAGGAATGGGTCCCCGTCGGCACTGCTTGTGTGCAGTTTGCGCAAGCCTTTGGAGGTGCCATCTTCATTGCTGTCTCTCAGACTGTCTTCCAGAACGGCCTCATCGATACAATCAAGGCTGACAACATTGGCATTGATCCTACGATTTTCCTCAACAGTGGAGCTTCAGAGATTGAGGACACTTTGAGAAAGATGGGCCGTCTGGATGCTCTAGACACTGTTTTGGACGCATACATGAAGGGTCTCCGTGACACCTTCTACATTTCTCTTGCCTGCGCTGCCTGCGCACTGATTTCTTGTTTGTTCTTCCAATGGAAGTCAGTCAAGAAGGGACCCAATGGCGAGGACAGAAAGCCTGAACCCGCTGTGCCTGTATAAGCTGCAGTTGGTGTGTTGTCTACGGATTGATTTTGGCATGGATACCCCCAGGCATCTCTCTTCTCTTGGTTGCATTTGGCGCTGGTAATAGTAATGATAGAATGGTCAGGTACCTAATGAAAAGTTGTACTATATTGTTTGCATTTTGCTCACTGTGTATCATCTGGTGGTCTGTCCCATGAAAGCCGCGCCCTTGAAGCCCTTGTCTTTACTCCAGCAGCAGCTCCCACGAATCTGAGCACCCAATGTTTCACCTTTTTTGCCTTTTGTAACTGCGGATGCATCTGGCCGCGTTTCGATAAGTCTCTGGTAGAGTAAAGGCCGGACCCGTCCCGCCTCCACAACAAACTCACCTTGGTCATGCCCCTGCGCAAACTCTGGCCATATACTTTATTTTGGAACACATGCAAAGCCACATTTTGCATGAGAACAATATCTTGACGCCGGAGAGAGCTAATCTCAGCGGTGGCAGCGTTTGACTCTTCAAGCCAAAATGTGACAGCGAAACCTGTCTTTGTTTCGTCGCCGAGTAGAATCTCTATGAGGGAGAGGGTGCGGCCCCAGCGCGTGGTGACCGTCCGCGGCTGGGCGATGGATATTATCCCAGCAATGATATTAAGCGTGATAGTCTGGGGGTGCAGGGCCAATATTTTCGCTGCAGGTGGTATGTCCTCCAAATCGGAAAGATGCGACGGTACAGACTCTGTCGCATCAACCCGTTCTGCAGCAAGAGTAGTCATGAAAGAAGTTTCCTCAAAAGAAGTCTCCTCAAAAGTCGTTTCTTGGAAACTGTCAAGCTGGGATGAAGGCACCGGATTATGCAAAGCTAAAGAGTGATCATAGAACTGCGACAAAGTCGTCTCGGCATCGCCACCCCCCTCAGAAGACTGCGACTGTTCTTTAAATGAGACTTCAGCCGTGGTAAAAAACTCGGATTGGTTGACGAGGTTGACGCTGACATCGTGAGTCTGACTGAACCCTGTGTGGAGAGGTTTTCTATTCAGCGGGAGAGAACGCCATGGTGCGATATTTGATAATGGCGCGTGAGTTGGCTTCTGAGAGGTCAGCCCCAGGAACTCGGCGAATGAGTCGTCGATTCGAGTTATTGTGCAAGATTCTGAGTTTAGGGATGAAGATGACGGTGCGCCTGCGAATAGGAGCAGCCTTGGTGCCATGACTGTCGCGTCACGCCTGGAGAATCGGAAGAGAAGCCTATCTGTCTGAAGCATTTCGTGATGGCGCCAAAACCTTGCCCCTGCCTAGCTTCGAGCTGAGCCTTAATTGCCTAGGTACCTAGATAAGGCGAGGTGAGGTGAGGTCTAGTTAAGGTAGGCCAAGGATTCACGGTATTACTATGCAAGAGAGATATAGAGATCGGCAGCCACTTCCCGGGTCCAGGTACCGAGCTAGTGGGTAACTAGCAGAAAAGTTAGCCTCCTAAGTCTTAGGGCATAAAAATAAGTAGTCTAAGAAGTATATCCTAATTAGCATAAACTGGCCTACTAATTTCGTCTCTTATGCTTCCAGCAGCAACCAACTTTTCTGATACCCTGATGCCGAGGTATTTCTCCCCACCCCCACAACTCCCGTTGTGCTCCACTACTTGACAGCCCGTGGCCACCTTACCGAGGTCGTATCTCTCCAAGTTGCCTATTCAACCTCTTTTCGTTCAAATTGATATATCATTTAACTTCAAATATTATATCTCACACTCTTACTTAAAATACCACTGACTGATTTACTATACGAATACACATAATTCCATCAGGTGCTGCCGTCATCATGTCCTCCTTTCCCTTCACTATCCAAGAACATACAATCGAGGCTTCACATATACGTGAATACGCTCGTGCAACATCACACTCTCAAGATGAGAAGCTATATCTTCATATCAAGCAATACACGCCCAAAGATAACACATCCCCACAAAAGGGCGATGTGACCATCATTGGTGGGCACGCCAATGGCTTCCCAAAGGTAATATTGGCTTGGCATGGTGATTGTTCATCAGATGCACGCGCTGACTGTTCTACTTCATAGGAACTATATGAACCTCTTTGGGAAGAGTTCTACCATGAATCTAAACGCAGAAACATCCGCATCCGAAGTATATGGATAGCCGATACAGCATGGCAAGGCCAAAGCGGTCTCATCAACCAAGACGCACTCGGCAATGATCGTAAAACTCACTATCCTCTCACCCAATCTTACGCATACTGACATTCGTACAGCAAGCTGGCTTGACTATGCTCGTGATATTCTTCACATGATCAACACCTTCCGTCCACCGCCACCAATGATGGCAATGGGTCATTCCTTCGGCGCAAATGCTCTCACAAATGTTGCTCTCCTTCATCCTCGTGTCTTCACATCTCTCGTCCTTCTTGACCCTGTCATCTCCCACTTTGCTTCCACGCCTGGCGCCTCAAGCGCAGGCCCCGCAGCAGCAAGCATGGTTCGTCGCGAAGCCTGGCCCTCGCGCGCCGAAGCAGCAGCATCTTTTGGTCGCAGCGCCTTCTACAAAGCGTGGGATCCTCGTGTGTTACAGCGCTGGATAGATTTTGGCATCAGAAATATACCAGGCCAAGACAGTGTAACTCTGACCACGACAAAGCACCAAGAGATTTTCACTTTTCTTCGTCCCAGCTGGCTAGCATATGACCCTCAAGGCAAGCATGTTATTCATCCTGAGTATGCCCCCGATCTAGATACAAGCCTCAACCGACGTTGGTCAACATACCCTGTCTACCGTCCCGAGGGCCCCAACACTGTTGCTCGCCTTTCCAACGTTAGACCCAGCGTTCTATACGTATTCGGCGGTAAGAGTAACGTTTCCCCCCTAGAGCTTCAGGACGAGAAGATGGCTATCACGGGAACCGGGGTAGGTGGTAGCGGCGGTGAGGCACAGGGTCGGGTCAAGAAGGTTGTCGGTGAGAACAACGGCCACTTGGTCCCCATGGAGGATCCCCGCATGTGTGCCAGTGCTGCGGCCGACTGGATTAAAGCTGAGCTTGAGCGGTGGTGGGTAGATGAGCTTAGCTACGAGGAATGGGCGAGAAAGTCTAAGGAGGATAAGACAACCGTCTCAGACGAGTTCCAAAAGTACATAGGTAAACCTGCACCTCGCCCAGGCAAGGGCACAAACGCAAAATTATAGGCCGACAGACGTGCGGCATGTGGTAATGTCAGCATTGAATAATTGATAACATATTTCCTAGGCTGATCTTTCTATTGCTGTGCATGGTGCAAATTCAATTACCAAATAAAACTACAAGTTGTTTCCGCTATACTATCTCTCCTGCGCAAAATCAAAGCCGACGAGGACAAAATAAAATAAACCAAACGAAAGACAGTCAAAAACATCGCTACTACACCTCATAAACAGAAACTCTTCCCGTGAAAACCCTCACCTCTCACCTCTGTTCATAGCACAAAAGAGCGAGCTCATCTTCCATAATAAGACAGACTCAAATATAGTACATCGAGTTGACCAGATCTGCATGAACCTGCTTCGAACCACTGGCACTGGATCCTGGTCCAGCTGTGGAGATGCTTTCAACGTCGCTGATTTCAAAGAACTCAGGCCTGTGATATCTCGCTCGAGTGCACACAATGTCTGCATAGTATGCCGCGGGGCAAATGCTTACAGCCTTGGTGGCTCGGCCGAACAAGTAGCAGAGCTCATGGGTATATCTCTCCAGTTCATTGGCCGCCTCGGCTCTGTACTTCGCTCGGAAGACCTCGTCCAGTAACACAGTATAGTGCGCGGGGCGAGCCGTGCCTTTGATACTGGAATGCGCGGTAAGAAAGAAGTCCCAGTATCGAGCCTGCGTAACACCACGATCAACAATGGTGCCATTTTCGATATTGTTTTTGGACGTCATGCTCTCGGCAGAAGTAGGGAAAAAACGAGTCTGATGTCGCTTGACGGAAACAATTAGAGAGATTTTCGGTGGCTTATTCTTGGGGTACTTGGCATTGCAGGCGATGCGAATGCGTGGAAGCTCTTTCTGTAGAACTTGAGCAAACTGGCCCTCCGACACGCCGTCACGGAATATAACGATATTCTCAGGCAGCTGCTGTCTGTTGTGCATTTGCCAAAGTGCCAGGCGTGACTTGAATGCTTCAGTCAAGGTCTCGTCCAGCATCTCTTGCTTGGACGACTGCTCCCAAGAGTAGGCTGGCCACTGTCCCATGTCTCGGTCGATGGTGGCCACCAAGCCGACTAAACTGGGGGCAGCATCACTCTGGTCCAAAGGCATGTTGGTTGGGTGAGTGACGTCGTACCCTACCACCATTGTTTTACCCTCTTTGATGAGGCCGAACTCGTTGTGAAGTTTGTGGTTTACACCACCTGCTTTCAGATTCCATTTGAGGGCACAATTAGCAAAATATTGCGCAAGGTTTTTGTTGGTTAGGATTTTGTCGCCCTGGAGGCAGCAGGTGTGAATACCATAGGTGCAGTCGCCCAGTGTCTTGATTCTGCCATATGTTTCGGAATCTGATGTACCAAGAATCACAAGTATAAACCCTATGCGATTAGTCTTGGCCCACTTGAAGAAGTCATCTGCACGCCCTTGGAGGAACCCTTTTTCGCTGATGACTTCTGTGGGAGCCGGCATAGGGGTGCTGTTGATTCCAATGTTCATCTGCTTCATGACCTGGACAAAACCATCCACGGTGTTTCTCTCAACAGGCCCATATCTACCTGGTCTGACGTTGACGTAGGTCCAGTTTTGGATGTTCTTGCCGGGCTTGTACACCTTTATGTCTCTCATATTCCAGCTGCCCTCTCTTGGATGAACCTGGATGGGCTTGGGTCCGGGGCCATAGTAGGAGATACCCGGAGCGTTGAGAACGCGTCCCTGGACAGTAAGCAGTTGTTTACCAACTTGAATACCGAATTGACCCTAGGCCAGTTAATTTCATCCCATAAGTATATCACAGCAATACATACCAGTTTCTCGTCGTCAAGACCCAAAGTTTCCCGTGCATCTGTTGTAATAGATAGAGCATTGGCGTAAGGTGATCGACAGGCAAAATCGACCATCGCAGTTGATTCTTGGCTATTCAACTTCGCCTTGACTGATTGTCCTGGCAGGATCTCGACGTACTCCGCTGGGGTGAAATTCGGGTTTGCGGCAGTGCCAAGATTAAGAAGAGGGTAGTCCTTGAGGTTGTTGTTTCTGTATTCTAGGTAGGGTGTGTTAGATGCTAGTTTTAGTGACAGGGGTAAAACGTACTCCGCTTGTAGAATTCTTTGACAGTGATGTATTCACCGCTCCCTTTGGAATCAGATAGGTAGAATTCCACATTGTCTGGTCCAGGATATTCATACCCCCCTGTGAATCGGGGAGGATGCTCGTTGCCACGACAAGCTCGTTGAATCTCAGGTGCCCAGGCAAGACCGTAAATTGCTTTCCGTCGCTTGACTTCCTTCTCATTGGCAAATTTCATCTTTGCCAATACGCGGGTTTTAGGGAGGAATTTGTTCATCAACCTCAAGTTTCTCATCCCCTGGCCATCCGTTCTTTCTGCTGGACGGATATGGAGTTTCTCGAAGATTTCCGCACATTGGCCAGAGAGCTTAAAGATCCCAACAGTAGTGTTTGTGTTCAAAAGAAGCCGGCCAGTACCCAGTCGTACAGACTGGAAGGTTCCACGGACAGCCTGTAAGGGCCTCCCTCGCATACTCATATCCCTGTAGATACCACCGTTCTTGAAAGAAAAGAACCGGGAGTTTCCTACAGCACTGACGTCTTCATTTGACCTTGGGCCAAATCCAAAGATGACGTTCAGGGCATCAACAGCATCAGGGAATTTTGGAAATGCCAGGGCTTTCGCTGCATCGTCTTCGTCGATAGGTTTGGCTGGGGTGTCATTCAAAGCACCGGTAGTCGATTTGACGTACGTCAACATCTCGTCAACCCGGGCGACGACAGGGCCATGTAAAGTCACCTCAAATTCTTCGATCTTGTCGGGGTTTGTTGATGATGCGAGGTTTACTTGGATTGAATTGTCAAGTCCAAGGTCAAGCTTGCGCAAGGAAATAAGCTGAGACTTGAACTCTGTCGCAAGAACCAGGTTCTTGTCCTTCTTGGTGAGCTCGCTGAGAGTCTCTTTGATGACCAAGAAGAGTTTGTATCCCTTGACTTCGTGGGAACCAGACTTCTTAGGCTTTCCGGGCTTGCCTTTTCCTTTTCCCTTCCCCATAGGCTGGGCGGCGGCGGGCTCGTTGGCCTTTTTTTCTGATTCGGTCACAATTTCCTTGATAGAAATTGTGTATTTGTAAAGCATAGGGACTTTGGTTTCGACCTGATAATAGTTCGCCCACAAAATGACTGGGCGGCCTTTGTTCCCAAATGCAGGCCGCGCAGGGAATTTGCCCAAATTCTCCTTTTCGTCTACTCCCAGCTTGGACATATTTGATGTAAGCTGGGCAACAGAATTGTTTTGGTTTTTTACCACTTCATCCTCGAGCTTGGTGACGGCAGCATCGGGCTGAGGAACACCGGATGGGATCCTGGACGGGTTAACGTGAGCAAACAACAACAGACCTGCTGGCTGGGACTTACGTGAAGAAGGGCGGCTCATTTGACGGTTGCCCTCCACCTCGGCCTCCTCTGTAGCCTCCTCGTCCGCGATCAGGACCCCCACGGCCACCCCTAGGACCACTGAAGCCGCCACGGAAGTCTCCACGCCCTCCCTCGCCGCGTCCTCTGCCGCCGCGGAAACCACCATCGCCTCGTCCTCTTCCATCTCCGCCGCCGCGTCCGCCTCCTCGGGAATCCTGGTAGCCGCCTCCGCCACGACCACCCCCTCGGGAATCTTGGTAGCCGCCTCCGCCACGACCACCCCCTCGGCCATCCTGATAGCCGCCTCCGCCGCCGCCGCGCCCGCCACGGCCACGGCCTCCGCGGCCACCTCGATCACCTCTGTCTGCCATGGTGAGAGAGTGTTTGGGTGCTCAGAGTATGGGTCAAAGGCGATGTCAATATGTAAGGGTATGTTTGATAGCGAAAGGTAACCAAAACTTTAAAACTATTGTTGATAGAATGTTGCTTTTACTCTTAATGGTATTTGTGTGTGCTGATAAGCAAAAAGAGTGTTCGTGGGGTGGAATTGAAGGGGAGGAATTGAAGAGGGGGGAATTGGATGTCTTTATGTGAAAGAAGTTGTGGGGGAAGGTTCTCGTTAATCACAGCCAAAGCAACTACCAAAGACTGTTTGCTGTCAGAGTCAGAAGTTCCTGCCTTTAATCAAAAATGATTGATCACCAGGTAAGCCGATCGTGGCTTCCGAAAAAGAACCTAGACTCAGCTTGTGGAGATGGTGGTGGGAGGATGGAAGGTGTATTGAGTTGGAAGAAACTAGCCAGGGAAGATCGGGAGAACTAACTTTCGCGGGCCGCCAGGTACTAGACTAGGTCAGCTCCTGGTGGAGCAAAGAAATAGAAGTGCTTTGGTTTGCTAATGCGTGGTAAGAATTGGAAGTTATTTAGAGATAGGGAGGTTTCTGAATACTATGTGGCATCTATCAAAATAAATAATCAAGGGGGTCGTTTACTTCTTTGTTTCCCTTTTCCTTCTCTTCTTAGCGCCCAAGTGCTTTGTTGCGTAACCCTCAGCATGGTCGGCCTCCCAATGATGCCTCACCTTTCCTAAGAGGTAGTAGGTAGGCTGGATTGGCATGACGTCTCCAACTGGCCATTTCTAGGCGCTAAGTATGACAATAGACACTTTACTAGGTTTATCTCCGGGTATCAGAAAAGTTGGCCGCTGGAAGCATAAGAGACGAAATCATTAGGTCAGTTTATGCCCCTTATGCTATAGTCTTTAGACTACTTATTTTTGTACCCTAAGACTTATGCAACTTTTCTGTTACCCACTAGGCTAACAAACGAGGCATCCTGATAATTACCACCGCTAATAACAGGTACCTAGCCTATAAGAACCTGGTTACCCCAGAGAAACTCTCTTGAAGAAATATGTTCCTACAGTTCCTACGACGCAACAGGAACTTTCCCTATGTTCTGACGGGGCGTAAGCATGTGGACTGAGCTTTCCTTCCCGCTAATTCATCGTTGGTGGCATGTTTGTGCTTGCTTCCTGCGGGGTCGGCAGCCACAGTATTAACAATAGCATCAACTCTGACCCTAGTACTAAGTTAATAAAGCAAAGAGCATACGGTTTCCTTTCAAAAATACGTATCTGTCAAACTATACCTACCTAGGTACCTATTGTCTGGCAGTGAATCGTGAACGCAGGGGGCTGGGCAGTCAGCCGTCGCGGTTAAGTGCAGCCCAGCCCATGACCACAAGAGCTAACCCCCACGTACTTCGTAAAATTCAATGTTTTCAGATCATCATTGTTGGACGAGATCCCGCCAACGGTCCCGTGCCTATCCGATAGCAACATGATAGGGCTCATGTTTGTTTGATCTGAACTGAATCTTGGTACACCTGCAATCGGGCATCCGTCCACTTGATTTCTTAAATGCGAGACCAGCCCTGCCGGTTCGGATAACCAAACATCCAGACAACACATGAATCGTTTGAGCTTGAGCAGCTGCAGCCGCAGCCCGTCGCAGATGCACAATAGCCTCGCACAAAGGGATAGCATTTCCCCTTCAATTCGCCCCACTGACTACCTGTTTGCCCAGTGTCTGATCAGCTGCTTAGTACTGACTGAGCTCAGTACCAACATTGACTCTTTCTCTGTGTAACCTAGTTCGATATCATGAAACTCAGAACCGAGATGAGGCTCTCGTTCCCTTTTGCTTAGGAACCTAAGTTTGTAAGGCTTGGCAAACGTGTACCATCCTCTGCAAATGATTCTGTGTTGGCCGATCCTATTTCAATGCTGTACACTCAACACGGCTCAAGTACTGCTTGGCGGCCCGCATACTTTCAATAAAAAGATGCCGAAAGACCTTCATTCATCATGTTCAGATACCTTGATCTCACACCAATCGCCCAGGAAGTCCTTGACCCGCCGTTCCTGCATGCATCAGAAACCAATCGGCGGGAAAAGAACAACCGCAGTGCTAAAGACAAGCATATATAAAAAGCAAATGGACCGCCAAACCATCGGCCCTATCAACTGCACTGAAACTCTACCATATGATGCGATACCACAAATAAGAAGACAATCAGATAGAAACATATCGAGCAGCCACCACCTAGGGGTTCCCAGAAACAAAGATAAACCTGTTGGAGTCAAAACTACCATGTGCACTGGCCAGAGGGGGTTTTATATCTGCCCTTGCAGAAGTACGCAATGCCCAAAAAGGGGTATCGTTCCTCACAGACTGATAACTCAAGGTCATGTCTGCCGAATCGAAATTGACACGATTGCATGGGACATTTGCGACTGGTGGATTGTCAACGGACCCCCTGAGCAAGTTCTCAATCGCTATCTCAAGCCCAGCTGCCAACACTTCACATGGCACACTCTTATGGTTCCATCATCGCTTTGTTCGGAGTGTCAAGTTACGTGTACGGAGATTAAGGACATCAAGGAAGACGCCAGCAACAGTGACAAGAAAGCATCACGAAAGACGAGAGGCAAAACACTTAAGCAGTGATGGATTTTCTTATCGAATCAGTGACAAAGTTTAAAAACATATCGCCTATCCAACTTTTTTCTTATACATAAGCTTCCTCCCCAATCACTTTTTCCCACATGTAATTAAAGGTTGATGTTCTTGTAGCCATCCATACAGCTGTTGACATCTATACAGTTTCAGAAATTCTTGTGATGTGCCACAGCTTAGAAACTCACCGGGTTTGTCCTTATGACAATGTCGACTGCGCGGGACAGGCTGAATGGGAATACAACGGGCCAGGCCATTTGACAAGAAAGAGCCTCAGTTTCTCGCGATGCAGAATATATGCTGGTAGGACATGGCGCGGTCGTTTTTTTGCCGCCCTGCATCCAACGGGCGTACCAATACAGAGTTCTGGATAGCATGTACGGCTTTTGTTAACAAGACTGCTACGCAGAATGAAGTCTCAGTAGCTGTTTCCAAGTCTTGGGTTATTATTTGTACTTGCATGCTGGCAAGATCATACGGAAGAGACTGTACTCCATTCATCTCACTAATGGACGGATACGCTGATCAAATTCATACAACGCACAAAATAGGCTCTCAATCCTTTGTACCCCCAACCCTTATTCCTTGACATGTCCTGCAGTCGCTACTTTCAGGATCTCTTCCTCCAAACCCGAAACATGGTGAATCTCGATACCAGCATCCTCAAGTGTTTTCCGGCCCGTATTCTCTCCCACAAAAGTTTCGGGTTCTTGGACACCAACGTAGACGTGGGTGATCCATGACTTTTGACGCAATACCCTCTCAACACACGGGAGCTTGCCGCTCAGCCGCTTAAAGCATGGTTCAACGGTGGTGTAGAGAGCGTGAGGGGTATTGAACACTTCAGATAACTTCTCTTCTGTGGCCAGATGCTGTTCAGCAAGCTTCATCAGACACGTCTCTTCGGCATGCGTATTTCCAGGGAGTTCCAGAGTGTATCCTTCTGCGATGATGGTGTTGTCGCTTAGACGCACAATCAAAGCACCCACACGAAAGTTGGTGGGTTTTGGGGGGGAGTTGTTAGCCAAGACCAAAGCCCTCTGCATAGCAGCATTATGATTTCCAGGCTCTATTGTAGTCATATTGAAATGTTGAAAATGTGTGTTTGTATCAAGATATCCTGATGTGGGAACCATCTGGACCTTCTTCACTACTGACTGCCTCCCTACCTGTCGGCGGGTATAAGCTCCGATGGCCGAAAGCACTTAAACATTGGCCCCACAATACCTCTTCAGCGCGTTGCGACGCGTCTTCCGCACCAGCAACGAGCTTGAGCTGAGGTCGCATTTCCACTGATACACCATCAACCAAAAATCAGCATGTCAGACCATGAAGACGTTTTGGAGAGCGAGCCTCCGATCATCGACCCTTACGAGGTCCTGAACCTAGAGAGGACTGCGACTGGCGATCAGATCAAGCAAGCCTACCGAAAGGCTGCCCTCAAGCATCACCCAGGTTTGTTGAGTTTGCATTGTAATACAGAAGCAGCCTACTAATCTTTTGTATAGATAAGGTGACTCAGGACCTGAAAGAGGCTGCGCATGAGACTTTTCAGGCCATCGCGTTCGCATACGCCATCCTTTCAGACCCCGCTCGGCGCAAACGATACGACGAGACTGGCTCAACCTCCGAATCCATCGTGGACTCTGAGGGGTTCAACTGGAGCGACTACTACCGGGAACAATTTAAGGAATCCGTTTCGGGCGATGCCATCGAGAAGTTTGCCAAGACATACAAGGGATCCAATGAGGAGGAGGGAGATGTACTGGATGCTTACGAAGACTGCGAGGGAGACATGGATGCGCTGTACGAGAGAGTCATGTTGAGCGATGTACTAGAGGACGACGAGCGATTCCGCGATATCATCAACAAAGCCATCAAAAGCAAGAAGGTGCCCAGTTTCCCATCTTACACCAAGGAGACAAAGAAGAAGCGGGAAGGGCGCATGAAGAAGGCTAGAGAAGAAGCCACGGAAGCTGAGGACTATGCCAAGGAACTTGGAGTACATGATAAACTTTTCGGCGACAAGAAGGGGAAGAAGAAGGGCAAGGGTAAGGGAAGCTCGGAGGCCGACCTGGCGGCGCTGATCCAAAAGAGACAAAAGGACAGGTCTGAGAGTTTCTTGGATCATTTGGCTGAGAAGTATGGGGCCAAGGAGAGTAGAGGAAAGAAGGGCAAAAAGCGACCGATTGAGGATGAGCCGTCCGAGGAGGCTTTCCAGGCAGCTGCTTCTCGTCTGAAGGGTTCCAAGAGGTCAAAACGTTAAGGGCTGGGTTTCTTAATGATAACTTGCGATGTGCATTTTGACATAGGATGGCTTGGGGTGTTTGGGCGTCGGTTTCAATGCATTAATATGTTGATGATATCATTAGATAATTTGTAAGCTTGAGATACCTGTTCTTGAGATTTCTCGATCGCTACAGTAAGGATTGCCACAACCTTCCCGATGCCGTTCATTCCAAACATTGGAATAAGAGACGGGAGGCGCCAAACTTCTATACTACTAAAACAGAAGGCAATAGCCATACCCGGAAAAAGAGACAACAGATAAACGACACATGACAGTCTTTTATTGCTTTGCTTACAATTTGGTCGAGCCCTTCCTACCCTAAACATACTTGGTGGGGCATCCATTGTCTGAGCTAGATACCTACCGTGAATACCTGAACATCGTCAGACACCTTAATTAACTTCTTTTCATATACAACGCGCCATAGCTCATCTTTTTCATACGAGCATCACATCACGACGATGCTAGAGACTGGCATAGTCGTCACTTGAGAACACACTGCTATCATGATGCCATGAGCGAATCAGACAAGCCCCAAATTTACCCTCGATATTGTTTTCACCTTGCACCCACCGTGAATCAATGGTGTCCTTTCCGTGTGACCGATGTCCACGGTCTTGAGCAGCACGCAGGCTTCGAAGGTGAATTATATCGTACCATATCTGATCAAAAAGTGATGATTAACGGCTTCAAGGCGAAAACTTTTACTTTTATGGGAATCTACCAATTAAATGGGTACGCGTAGTCGGCTTAGTCGTCGCCATTGACGAGTTCACGGGTAGGCGCGTCTATACTATAGACGACAGCAGTGGCGCATGTATCGAGTGCACTGTGAAGATGCCTGCATTTTCGGGAGTGGATGGCAACGCGGCTGCAGCAGGAGATGCTGCTCCGAAGAAAGCAGACGCAAATCCGCCACTACCCACCGATCCCTTCCCGACCATTGATGTCGGGTGTGTTGTTGACATTAAGGGGGGTCTTTCCAGCTTTAGAGATGAGCGACAGCTCACTATCGAAAAGATGTTTGTCGTGCAGAACACTCAGCAAGAGGTTGTCCTCTGGGAAAAGAGGATCAAATTCCAGTCCAAGGTTCTCGCCAAACCATGGGTCCTACGAAAAAGCGAAATTCGCAGATGTCGACATGAAGCCGAGCGAAGCGAAGAGGCAGCAGAAAGAAAACGAAAACGGACGAAGGCCACGGCCGGGTCTCACCCTGCCAAGCAAGTATCAAGGTCAGTGGATCAGAGTGAAGAGAGGACCAAGCGGGAGCCAAGCAAGGAAAGACGTCTGGATCTTCGGCAGATTCTTGAGAAGGGCGGAAGAGGCAAATACAATGCGCTGGGGCTGTGAGCTGAAGATCCTAGTATCAGCTGTTGATCGATTAACCGGAGTTGGGAGCTTTTAGCGGGTGCTGATGGGTAGCTGAATGTCTAGATAGCCAGACTAAAAATGCTGGACTGTGCATAATACAACCATGATCGCCAAGCAATGATTGGCATGGCCAAGTAGGAGCTATTATGGTCTGGAATGCGATTTCGCAATCAGTGTGATTATCCTCGCGTGCCAAAAATGATTTCCATCTCGGAATCCATAGACATCACGAAGCGGGTTGGTCACTGGACTGGTTGTGTCTTAGTCTCTAACAAGCTTTCTTTCTTTTTTCTTTTTGATGACCTAGATCCCGGTGTCTGGGTAATAAATGTTACTTTGAATCAAGTGCTGTCTCAACGCCTTTTTGGCATATGGCGTTCCGAGTCAAGTGACTGTCTCAGTAAAACCGAACTGCCTCTTTCATGTATGTTGCATCGTCATATCATCACCAT
Organism: Fusarium sambucinum; assembly: GCF_050947815.1. NCBI lineage: Eukaryota > Fungi > Ascomycota > Sordariomycetes > Hypocreales > Nectriaceae > Fusarium > Fusarium sambucinum. Next base: position 6,728,708 of record NC_139293.1, on the reverse strand, counting down.
CAACTCTTCAGAGAGGCTGGGATAGAAACATGAGAGACAGCAAAGTAACGTAGCAAAGAAATGACCGGAATTTATCAGCCGTCGCTATCGTGAGACCAATAGTCAGTTGTGCCGAGAAAAAGCAATATGGGACAACAAGAATTGTTAGGTGGAGATTACTATGTGCACCAAAACAATGAACAGCCTGGCTGGTGATATCCCAACCACAAACGTTGAAAGCTGACTTAGTCAATTCGGGAACGCAAGCTAAGGAGGTTAAACACGGAGTCGCGTGGCATCCAGTTACAGCTTTCAAAGTTGATTAAAAGCTCACAAGCTGAAAAAGTATAAGCAAATTTGCAAAACATGTATTAGTCTGCTAAGGTAGTCTGTCTAGTCCTTTGTGATGCCTGGTGCTAAATGATCGCAAATCGATAGTTCCTGGAGCTAATATTAGCTTACTGGGAGCGGCGCTCAGTAGGGAATAGTATGGCGCTTACTACTGCAGGCACACGCGGACGCCACGGACGAGCATTAAAGGGACTTCCCCTTTGAGATTTTCAAGTCACATTGAATCTATCACCAGGGTCTGTTTTTTAGTTTCTCACAGGAACATGCGCCGCCAGCACTTGATTCGGAATGCGCAAAAGGGACCCTGTATTGTCTGTTCACGATGCTCTTTCCTCATCTTCAATCATACCCAAAACCAAAAACTCGAGGAAAGAGCCAAGGCCTCTAGAGCACATGGTCAAAATTACTCTTCTCTAGTAATGGACACTGACATAGAAGATAAAAATGGAAACATTTCCAGCCTTTCTCTCAACCTCAAATCGACGCAATCTGAATTCCTATCAATCAATCAAACCAGTATCTTATCGAAACGCCATCCTAAAGAATCCAATTTCTTGAATTGCTCTAACCTGCATCACCTTTGCCAGCTCCTCAGTGGTCTGACCCATCCCTAGTGCAACATTTCTTTTGGCCATCGATTCTAGCCTTGGTCTAATCTCTAGGTAGGTAAGCCACATTCATCTATGCTGCTCTGTATTCTGTGCCTCTGAGACACGTCCCCTTCATTTCATTCTCCGATGCAAGTGCCTACTAGTCTCATCAGTCGCGGCGCCACTCGACTAGTGGTTCTTCGTCCTCAATGGCTTCTAGGGAGTTGAGGAACAGGCCCTGGGCCGACTATATTAGAAGAGCCATGATACCCCCTTGTCTTTTAATTCTATCTCCAGCTTCGTTCAGCCCTATTCTGTCTTGTCACGGCAGTGATCTACTTGTTCGAAGCAGATTCACACTTGATATTTGCCCATCATGAAATCTCACAATATTTTGCCTCTGTGGCTCCTTTGGCTAACCCAGAGACAAGTTTCAGCCCTCCCACAAGTCGAACAGGATTCTCCCAATTCCCGGGACGACTCTAACGGCGAGGCCATAGGAGACATCCAAACATCTGCATTTGAGTATCTTACAACTTACGCCAAGGAGGATATCATCCCAGTCACCGAGACTGTCAAAGTCAGCACCAGCAAGGCCGGCACTACTGCAACTGCTCAGGTTCTACCATCTCTCTCAGACGTCGAGCCTCATACAGAGGGCTTCATCGTTACGGATCTTTACAACCCTTTCTTCACAAAGCCGGCCGTCTTGAGTACTTCGATCCCCAGCCCAACAAGTCTTCTCAAGCCCGTCAAAACCACTACCAAGAACACGGAGCCTTCTGGCCTATCCAAGATGGCTGCTGCTGCTGATATCTTTGCGAGCCCTATTGACACGAGTGCTCCTCTGCCCATCTTCGCGAGGAAGGCCACTCACCCAGTCAACAAGAAAGCCGTTAATCAGAACTCCCCCATCGGAACCAACAAGTTCTACTCCAACTTCTACCTTGAGGATCAGAACACTCCTGTTTATACCTATCCTTACTCTCTCACATGGGCCAAGGGCACAGGTCCAGCAGCAAGCTGGGGCATGTCCATCTCGCACATCGATGCAGACAAACGTGCATATGGCGATGTCAAAGCTAATGGCGCCGTTGAGTATTACACCAACCCAGTTGGCATCCAGTCCATGATCATCTCGGCTAAGGAACTTGGTAAGAACACTGTTCTGACCATGGACTCCATCAGCCCTCACTTTGCCAAGGCATATCTCAAAAAGGACAGCAAGTCGGCCGCAACAATAACCTTTCCCCTCTACCAAGGCAGCGTTTTCACAACTGCCTACTTCAGCGGTGGCACGCCTTGGATTCAGTCCGGTGTTTACTTCCGAACTATGACTCAGGTGACAAAGGACCCCAAGACCAACGTGCGCAAGTTCAACTTCATCCTCGAGGATGGAACTACATGGCGTCTTTACGCCTACAGGACCAAAGGTGACCCTCTTACCCTCAAGATTACCAACAACGGTCTGGCTGTTTCAGAAAAGCCCTTCTACGGGCACATCCAGATTGCCAAGGATCCCAATGTTGGTCTGTCGGAGAAAGTTCTTGATAATGGTTGTGGTATCTACGCAACCGGCATGACAATCAGCGGTAACAACGTTGGCACTCAGGGCACTTACAAGTTCACCTGGACCAAAGCTGGCCACTCGACTGGAAAGCTCTGGATCTTTGCTCTTCCCCACCACGTCAGCTCGTTCGATGCTACAACCACGAAGGAGATGAGGACATATAGCATGCAAACGCTTACCAAAGGTATGGCCACGGCTGTTGGAGGAAATACGTGGACCATGATCGAGCCATCGCTGCCCGTCAACATGGGCTTTGCTCCCTGGGATCCAGCTAAGGGCAGTCGTGGTCTCTCTGATAATGCCAAAAAGATCATTGCACCTATTGCTAAGTCCGAGGTTTCCCAAGACATGGACGCACAGTCCAACACCGATTCGATGTACTTCTCCGGCAAGGTAACAATTCTCCCATAATCTCAATTTCTCCAATCTAATGTAATGCAGGCCCTAGCCAAGTTTGGATCTATTGTCTATGTCATAAACAACATGCTGGGTGATAAGGCATTAGCACAGGCCGGTTTGGAAAAGCTCAAGACTGCATTTGCCCGATTCGGTTCAAACAAGCAAAATTACCCGCTTGTTTATGAATGTGAGTTGACTACCGTCGGAACTGTTTTCCGCCTTGGCTAACTGGATCAATTAGCTGTCTGGGGTGGAATTGTATCCACTGCATCCTACGAGTCTGGATCAGCTGGATCCGACTTTGGCAACACTTACTACAACGATCACCACTTCCACTTCGGCTACCATGTCCTCACGGCCGCCTATATCGGATCGATGGATAGCAAGTGGCTTGCTGCTAACAAGGCCTACGTTAACACGCTTGTCCGTGACTACGCGAACCCCAGCAGCAGCGACAAGTACTTCCCCCAATGGCGAAGCTTTGATTGGTATCATGGACACAGCTGGGCTCATGGCCTGACCGCCATGTGGGATGGTAAGGACCAAGAGTCAAGCTCCGAAGACATGATGTCTGTTTATGCTATGAAGATGTGGGGCACCGTGATTAAGGACACTAACATGGTCGCGAGGTGAGTTTGGTTAAGTAACGCAGTCCAAAGAGGGAAACTGACCATAAGTACAGAGCCAACCTCCAGCTCGCAGTCATGTCACGAGCTATGCAGGCCTACTATTACTACACTACGACCAACACCGTTCAGCCCAAGAACTTCATCGGCAACAAGGTGGCGGGTATCCTGTTTGAGAACAAGGTGCATCATACGACTTGGTTCAGTGCAGATATCGAGGCGGTTCAGGGCATTCACATGATCCCCATTCTTCCATACTCCAACCTTGCTCGAACCGGAACATTCGTCCAGCAGGAGTGGGACACCTACTTTAACAAGGGACGTGTCGACAAGTTTAACAACCTGTGGAAGGGCATCATCTATGGCAACTACGCAACCATTCAGCCCAAGACTGCATGGTCCTTCTTTACCCAGTCCAAATTTGATCCTGTCTGGATTGATGGTGGAGCTTCAAGAACGTGGTATATGGCATATGCTGCAGGTGAGTTTCGCAATATTGATAGAATGTGCAGGACTACGATATCTGACAGTTGTGACAGCATTGGGTGGCATATAACACAGATGACGGATCGATGTCGGCGCTAGGATGAGTAGGAGCACCTTGTAAAACAATTAAACATAGACAAGACGACACCTTGACAAGAAGATTTCTTTGTACATTTAGAAGAAGAAGGGATGTTTCAAGCGTGTAGAGATGGAGATTCCTGACCTAGCCGAGACTATCAATAGCCGGCAGGCATTTACTGGACCCTAGACAGGGCAACTCATTATTTCATTCGTTACTTTCAATAACTCACTGTATTCAATTTATTAACCTTGTTGAAGCGTCTGGAATCTATCTATGTAACCACAGGACGAAGCACGTGCTGATAATGACACGTCAAGTGAGTCTGATTGGGGCGCAGTTGTGACGACCCTGAAAGATGTGCGCCAAGGCGGGGGAAGATTGAGATAAGTGCCAAGAAGCAGATTGCTGATCCAAAGAGGTGAGAAGGGTGACAAACTGACGAGTTGTTACAGATATAATGGGGCAGTCAGAGTCTGTGCATGTTTCGAACACGACCTACAAATCGAAGGTTTCCTACTCTGTATGTTTGGCACAATTGCTCTCATTGTTTCAAATAACAAGCAACAGAGTATCAGATGTAGGCGAGTGAGAACCAGCATGACGTTGCTTTGTATCACGAGCCTAGAGTACAAGACGCTGTCTTAAATGGATGTGCTGTTCCGTCGTAAAAGCCACAGCGTTGATCCCAGCAGCTCGGCAACGTCGGACGAGATTAAGTACGTATTATACCACCCTGACTGCGTCGTTAAATAGGATAAGATCCGACGGCTGCGCAAGTATAAAGAAAGAAACTACTGGATAGAAAAGGGACGGCGGAGTTCATTGAGTAAGCTGATACTCTCTTACTCCGTTCATGACGTTTAATAGAACTAGAGCTGGTACTAGCCTTGGATATCTGCCCACAAATAAGGGATAAGGGGTTATTGCGCCGCCAAGAAAACACAAGGAAACAACATTCGGAAACCGCCAGGTACTTATTCGTATTCGACTGCTATTAATTGGGAAGTAATGCTACCAATTCCATATTGTAACAATATGTATGTGTATTGATGGAAATGAATTCCTTTGGAAACATAGTGGTACAGTAGATGATTCAAAGTAAGGTTTTAAGCTTTTTGCTCAGCCACCAGCTAAACTAAGCCGAAAGCCGCCCTGTTTCTCCTGGAAAGTGCAATCGGCGCTTCCCTCAATTGGATATGGAGCTCAGGAGGCATGCGCCGAATAAATGAACATCAGTGACAAGATAACCTGGTAGGAGCTCTGAGCTCTCAGACTAACAACTAGAAAAAAAAAAGTGAAAGTGGAGAGCTAGAGCTTGGTTGCACCAGCTTTCTGTCAGCGGATGAATGAGATTGGCTGATGTCGGGTCGTCGATCCCTGGAGAGTCCACCCATGTCCTACGTCAAACCCGTGGGTACCGGCTTTAGGTTGGTCTTTCCCTGCTGGTACAACCAATTCGAAAGGTCCAAAGCAAGGCAAGAGGCCTCCTGGGCAACGGACGGGTTTTTCGTTTCTGCAACGCAACGCAACCACCATCACTAGTCAATATCAATCAATCAGCAGCATCGTCACCACCGCCTTTTGGAATATCCCACAAAGGCTGTGTAGCTTGAGAATAACGCCCGTCCGCTTCTTTCTTATCCGCCCGCACTTCTAGATCCATTGAGCGTGGACCAAGTGAAGCCAGTCCGTCACCGTCACTGCCTCTTTCTAGCTGGATTGGATCGTCATCTGTCTCCCATCACAATCTATCTTGTCGCGCTCGTTCCTGTTCCATTCCAGATTACTCTGTACCGACTATCTAGTCGGCAATTGCCAATCCGCTGTGGCAGGGAACACAAACAAAGACTGGATACCGACACAGACACCATTGAACACCTGCCTCGTTAGATCTGATTTAGCCAAACAAATCCAGCCATGGTTTGTGAGTGAATACCTGCCTGCTTTTAGGCTTTTCTTCTTCGCTTCCTTTTACTCCTCTTCAAAGCATTATAACCATCTATACATCCGAAGTGAATACCCCTGGTATTGTGGGAAGCAAATCGTCATTTGCCTTTACCCTCGGTCCAACTTCTTTCTTTGCTAGACCCATCCATCTCCATCACCGTCACCATCCCTGCATTGAGCACAGAGTGCCACACATCATCCAGAACGAGACAAAGTGCAATATTAGCTTCATTCACGGGGGTCTCGACTGGAGGCGCCACTCACGATATTGTGTTCGTATCCTACCTAACTTAATCTACGCCCCATACCTGAGCCATCGTTATTTTGTCCTTCTTTCAACCTCAATCCCACTCGTGCCATTCTTGCTCCTGTTCCTTCGACACAAAGGGACGCAGGAACGTTGTTGATTACTTGAGACGAGATCTCGAGTGCATCTGGTCATCGAATCGACTAAGTGTATTGACGACGCGATAACATTTGGCACACCCTCTCATTGCATCTACTCGAGTTCATTCACTTCAATGTATGCCAATTTGCCCTTTCATCCTTATATGTACCTCGAACATCCTGCTATCTTGTCACCCTCCTCCCGGCTTCAGCAAGCGCTGGCCTCTTGCATGCGACTCTTTGTCCACGCGCCAGCTTTAGGCATGATCTTCCCATTGTTGCACATTGAAGATGGCGCAGCAGGGTCCTGGCCCTGTCAAGATTAAAACAAGCTCAAAGCAATCGCCCATGGAGATGCGGCCAAGAGTTCTGGGCCAGTCCCAGTCAGCCTACCATGCAGCCTTTCCTGAGCTAACTTTGTTCTTACCTTATTGAGCTTGACTGCTTAGTGTTAAGAGCTTCCCTCCGCCCTTTGAAATCCAAACACAGTTTGCTCATTATCAATAAAAGCCAATCGCTGACCATGCCGGTGTTTCGATTCACCATACAGCTCTTCCATCCTTTAACCTTCAAATAAGACGATCAATGTCGAGCAAACAAGCAAACCAAACAGCGGCCGACGAGACCAGCCCGCTTATCAATGGCGGTGCGTCGTCGGCTACCCATGATACCACCAGCCGTCGCAATGGTAATGGTAATGGCAATGGCCATATCTCTCTCAGCCGAGACTCGAGTACTATGACCTTCCTTTTCGACTCGAAGCATACCCCCGGTATCCACAACCAGAACATCGCCATCAGGAGCCTGGCTTATTCGTGGCATATTGCCAAGGTCACTCTTCTCAGCAGTACGTTTGTATCCTCAATCATTCTGCGCATATCCATCTAATGCTGCACAATAGACTATGTCAACTTTCTTCTGGTCATGGTGCCTCTTGGCATCATCGCTGGTAAGATGGGTTGGAATTCCACTGCCGTATTCACCATCAACTTTTTTGCCATTATTCCGCTCGCCGCTGTCCTATCGTTTGCGACCGAAGAATTCTCCCTGAAGCTTGGTGATACATTGGGTGGCCTACTGAACGCCACTTTTGGAAACGCCGTCGAACTGATTGTCAGCATTGTTGCTCTCCAGCGAAACGAAATTGAGCTTGTCCAGGCCTCGATGCTTGGCAGTATCCTTTCTAACCTTCTTCTTGTCATGGGAATGTGTTTCTTGTTTGGCGGCCTCATTCACCGAGGCTCGTCTGGCAACGGAACCGAACAGGTTTTCTCTTCAGCTACTGCCCAGACAACTTGCTCTCTTATGACCCTGTCTTCGGCCTCGCTTGTCATTCCAGCTGCTGTATGTTTGAAGAATTCCGTTTCAAGACACATCTAACATTTGTAGTTATATGCTGTTTTGGACCAGAGTGGCTCCAAGGAAAAGGCCCAGAGCATTCTCACACTGTCCCGTGGTACCGCCATCATTCTGCTTTTGCTTTACGTTCTTTATCTCATATTCCAGCTCCGTACACACAGCAACTTATTCGATGCCGAGAACCAACAGGAAGACGAGGATGGTGAGCACGAACAGGAGGAGCCCACTATTGGCCCTGTTGCCGCCATCGCCGTTTTGGTTGTCACTACCGTCTTGGTCACTGTCTGCGCCGACTATCTGGTTGACAGTATTGACGATCTTGTCACTACTTCGGGAATCAGTCGTGCATTTATTGGACTGATCTTGATTCCTATCGTTGGAAACGCCGCGGAGCACGTCACAGCTGTTGTCGTTGCCGTTCGTGACAAGATGGATCTCGCTATGGGCGTTGCCATTGGTTCATCTATCCAGATTGCTCTTTTGGTTACCCCCTTCCTCGTTATTGTTGGCTGGATCATTGGAGCCGAGATGACCCTCCACTTTGAAACCTGTAGGTTTAACAATTTTTCACATTTGTAAGAATGTTCGCTAACAATCGCATAGTCCAAACTGTGGCATTTGCCGTTTCTGTTCTTGTTGTGACTTATACGGTCCAGGATGGCAAATCGAACTATCTCGAGGGTGCTATGCTTATGGGTCTCTATATCATCATTGCCCTGGCTTTCTACGCCACCCCGGGTGATGTTATGGACCCTGGCAAATAAGTGCTGGTGCCACACTCGGTGTCTTACAACTTTCACTAATCGAGTATTGAGTTTTTTAACACGCCCTTTGTAAAACGGGGACTTGTTTTGTCAAGTCACTCCATGGATATCCAGCCAAGCCGCCGAAACTAGTGGCGTCTACGATACGTTAAAACCACAATCGAATAATCGAGTTAACTTTTCATATTTGTATTACTAAAGGGATGCAGTCCACTGGACTGGACTGCGATTCTGGAGGGCTCCACCAAGCCTTGGAATGAATGGGAGAGGAATGGGGAGTCTTAGTCGCATACGCGCATTTTCATTGTGTCAAAAGAAATGAGGAATAGGAATACTGTCTCGTCTTGCCAGGCTTACCTGGAAACCTATACGCTTTCTGGAGTTTTCTTACTTATATGCTTAGACTGCAAGGTCAGAGGAGGGAGGAATGATGAAAGCGCGGAAAGGTTGGTTAAATAGTGAATCAATGCTTCCACAACTTTGCATCTTGTCTCGAGGTCTCGTTCAGCGATGAATGAATGTGTATAGGACAACCTAATGAAGCCAATTCATTCATTGGACAGTGCAGGCGAGGTGCCCAAGTAAGAACATGTACGATTAAACCATATCACTACCTACCTAGGGAGCTGGTGATCTGTAGGTCTCGATGGCAAGAATGCATGTGACAGACACGTATCATTAGACAGTAAGTAACTCGATCATCTAGTTGAAATTGATGACTCGTAATATCTCGAAAACCAATAGGATACACAAAAAAAAATACCTTCACCAAGAGTATGATGTCGGGATTGAAACCATGCTTTTGATTCGAACGCCAATTATATGTACCAGTGTATACTTGAACAGGATATCTAGATTGTCGGCTTGGACATGGGTGCAATAACGCCTTGCTTCATGAGCACGCGAGGCTTGGTGCTGCCCTGGAAGGTCTCCTTTGTCTGCCACTCTGGTCCGACAGGTAGACGTAGCGAGCGCTCGTACTGCTGGCGGGATTCAAAGGGGTGAGGAAGCTGGGATGCAAGGTAGCGGTCATTCTGTGAGAGGTTAGTAAACGGTCATTTTCGGTGAACAGCGAGAATTCTGGTTGAGGGTCTTACCTTTTTGATGCGCTTCTCATTGATTATGACCTTTTCCAGCTTGGCATCCTTGCGGTCCTTCTTCTTGATACCATCAACCTTTGTTAGGAAACGGCCCTGGTGTCGCTTCTTCTCCTTTGCGCTCACGCCATCACCAACCCACGATCCCCAACCAGGGAGTGTATTGTCAATGATCTTGTCATCCTCATCCTCAGCAATAGCCGTCTTCTCGGCCTCGAAGTCTCCTGCAACATCCTCGCCGGCGAAGGCACGTTCAAGCATTTCTTGATCGCGAATCGCCATGGGGAGATGCAGATCAGTATCAGACTCAGCGTCCGAATCTTCGTTGGTAGTCTGGGGGTTTGACTTGGATTTGGTCTTGCTTGGACGCTCGACGACGAGGGTATGGGATGTGAGGTCGAGATCGCCAACATTTCCTGTGGACTGGCTCTTGTTCCTCTTACTTCGCGACTCGCCACGGGACCATTTGCCTGTAGTTGTTGAGGGCGCAGGCTCAGAGAGGGGTGTGATGTTGGGAACGGCGGGGTTGTAGGCAGCACCGTTGGTGGTTATCACGACCTCGTTGTCGTCGTCACCACTTTTATCCTCAGACTTGCGCTTCTTGGATATCTGGGCTGATGTTTCGAGAGCCGGCTTAAATGGCTTACCATCGGCAGCGCCGTATTGTCGTCGGCCAACTTCCTCCAGCTCGTCTGCAGATCCATCAAACTCCTCACCATCAAGCTCTCGTCGGATCTGGTTGACGAGAGCCGCATCTGCCTCCTTCTTAGCAGCCTCGGCCTTTTGCATAAACTTCATGCCCATCAAGCCCTTTTGGGGCACGCTGTCCTCTTCTTCAAGAGCTGCCAAATCGCGACGCAAGGATGCTTCGCCACCGTCAGAGTCACTATCGGAGTTAGACGACTCGTCGGAGCCACCGGCACGACCCTCCTTTCTCCTTCGGAGCTCCTCGTCTTTGCGAGCCATCTCAGTCAGACCAGTACGGAATTCATCATCCCACACAGCTCGCTTCGTTTTGTTACCAAGCTTAGCCCATTTACTGTTCTTGTGTCGTTGCCCGACACGCTCCAGAGCACGTCGGCGATCTTGCGCCTCACGCTCTGCTTCAGAATCAACATCCTCATCTTCCTCTCCCTCACGCTCGCGCTCACGCTGCTTTCGGTGCACTCGGTGGTAAGCCTTGCTCTTGATCTTCTTGATGCGCTTGGCTCGCTTAGCCTCTCGTGCGGCCTCCTCGCGGTCTATGCGCTTGCGAGCGAGAGCCTCCCTGCGGGTAAGTTCGTTGCCCTCTTCATCATATTCCTTTTCCTTGGGCTTTTTAGGCTTGTCCATAGTCAGGCCACTTTGTTCCATAATAGACATGATGGTTGACTCGAGCTCGTTGCTTGGCTTGGAGATGTTTAAGGGTTGGATCTCAGTAGTGTCAAGACCTGCAGTTGTAGAGTTCTGGGGCAGAGGGAACACGAGATGTTCTGCTCTTCGGTTTTGCTTGACTGTGTCATTCCATCGGTCCAGAGTCTCGTTGGTCTTTTCGTAAGCTGCGCTTCGGTCGAGTTGGTCTTGCTGTCTTCTTGCCAAAGGCACATTCAACTTCTTGGAAACACCGGGGCGTTTTTCCTTCTCTTCCTTGCTCATGAGTTTCATGGATTTCTTAATGTTGGCGTCGCTGATACCGGCCAGCCCAAGATCGCTCAGGCTGATCTTGGCCTTTGCCTTGGGCTTTTCGTCTTCTTCATCCTTTTGGCCTCCAAATTGCTTGATCAGACCTTGCATCTTTTCTGGGTCTGCATCTTCGCCATCAGAATCGCTAGATTCGCCGTCATCCTCATCGTCATCTTCTGACTCGTCGGATGCATAATCGTCTGACTCTGAAGACCCGGATTGATCCTTCTGTTGGGGCTCGTCGTCTGACTCTTCGAACTGATCGAGAGCGGTTGCTAAGTCGATTGCGTCTGCGCCGAGGGTCTCGCCCTCATCGTCTTGGGAATCGTCCTCTGAATCGTCATCCTTTTCGCATGTTAGACTTAAATTTGGATAATCTCCACAAACAGACCTACCTCGTGCTTTGTTGACTTGCTTCCACGGAATGTGTAGCCGTCGAACTTGCCATCATCACTGTCGCCAAGCGCATCATCACTCTCAATCTCGGAGTCCTCGTCGTCATCTTGCAGTCCTCCCAATTGCCATTCGTTTCCCTCACTGTCACTTCCATATTCGGCGTCGTCATCGGCAGCTCTGCTAGGTCTCTTGGCTTTCTTCCTTTGGGGTTCCTCCTCGTCCTCGTCCTCATCATCTTCATCGCCGTCTCGTCCATGCTTTCGCTCTATTTCGGCATCCAAGCCTCTCGCTCGAGGCGTTCGCTTTTGTTTAGGCGCAAAGTTTTCCTGCGCAATACCGAATGCATCGAGCGCATTCTTTTGTGATCTCGCCTTTGACTTTTTGTTGGCGGCTTTGGCTTTAGGTGCTGCCACAAGGGGCCTTCCGTGAGCCTGTCGTCCACCCATTGTATTTCTCGGCTTCAGTGTCCAAAATGTCGAGGATTGTGGTGCTTAGCAAAACCGGATTGCGACGTGAGACGGTTGAATGGCGTCGTTGCAGCTTTACCATGTAATACTTTTTTTCAACTTTTCTGCCGTGTAAAAAAGTTTGGCGGTGAGATGACCCTTGGCGGGGCACCCAATGAATGAATGGATTTGATATGCGGGTAATGGAGCCCGTGGACAGTAAAAATGGCGTGTGAGATAAGCCTATCATGATCGTTGTAAATTACTGATTGCAGTGGGGAGTTGGGTCCCTTCCCACTGAAACGGACCTTGACCAGTACCGAATACCGAGTCACATCGGATCAGATGGCGATTTTATTGTGTCGTATGATCTATAATTGAGCCACTACTTCTCCATCATTAACCCAATTGTTGCCCTCTGTTCACCTTTAGAACATTGGCTTCTATCATGGCGTCCTCCTTCGCCCCTGGGTTCCGGAGGTTACTCTTCCAGGCCTCGATTACAGCATCGGGGCCTTCAAAGTTCTTCGTATGCAACCAATATCTTCGAACTGCTCCCCGGAGCGTGCCCTCTCGAGTTCTTAACGCCGTCCGATCACGATCCTACGCCGATGCTGCCGCGAGCAAGTCAATTGGATCCATTGCCGAGCAGGCTTCTGTTCGCGCATCTCCCTCTGTTTCTCAAGCTGCCAAGAAGGCATGGCCTGAATCGAACCCCAAGGGTGTCGGCCTCTGGCTTATTGGCAGTGCTGTTAGTGTTTTTGGTATCGTCGTTTTTGGTGGTCTGACACGGCTGACCGAATCTGGGTGCGCTATGTGCTCTCTTGCAATAATTGAGAAACCCAGCTAATCATAACAGCCTGAGTATCACTGAATGGAGACCTGTTACCGGTTCACTTCCCCCCATGTCTAAGGAGGACTGGGAATCCGAATTCGAAAAGTACCGCGCTTCGCCCGAGTTCAAGCTTCTCAACCCTCACATGGATCTCGAAGAGTTCAAGAAAATCTACTTTATGGAATGGTTTCACCGTGTTTGGGGTCGCTTCATTGGTTTGACCTTTGTCATTCCTACCGCCTATCTCGTTGCTCGTCGCAAAGTTACTCCCAAGATGGCTTTGAACCTTGCTGGAATTTCTGCTTTGATTGGTTTCCAAGGCATTATCGGCTGGTGGATGGTCAAGTCTGGTCTCAAGGATGATCTGTTCGCCCCTGGTTCTCACCCTCGTGTCTCCCAGTACCGTCTCACTACTCATCTTGCCACCGCCTTTGTCTGCTACTCCTGGATGCTTGTATCTGGTCTTACCGTTCTGCGAACTCGCCGCTGGGTCATGAACCCCGAGGCAGCCATGAAGCAGATCGGCGAAATGAGCCAGCCTGGTCTTCGCACAATGCGCCGTGTCGTCTTTGCCCTTGCCGCGCTGACCTTCACTACTGCCATGTCTGGTGGACTCGTTGCTGGCCTCGACGCTGGACTTATCTATAACGAATTCCCCAAGATGGGCCTCGGTATCTTCCCCCCCAAGCAGGAGCTATTTGACAAGTTCTACTCGCGAAAGGAGGACCATTCTGATCTCTGGTGGCGCAACATGCTTGAGAACCCTAGCACTGTTCAGATGAACCACCGGATCCTTGCCGTGACTACGTTCACATCTATTCTTTCTCTCTTTATCTACGCTCGCACCAGACGTGTCAAGGCCATCCTCCCCATCAACATCAAGAAGGGGGCCAATGGCCTTTTCCACATGGTATCGCTTCAGGTCGCTCTCGGTATTAGCACTCTTATCTACATGGTGCCTATCTCCCTCGCGGCAGCTCACCAGGCTGGTGCTTTGGGTGTCTTGACCATGGCCCTTGTGTTGGCTCACAGGCTGCATATTCCCAAGCCTACTCTTCGTCTTCTTGAGAAGCGATTGAAGGCTGCTGCTGCTGCTGCTAAATAGATGATTTAATGACGTTATAAGACCTAAGAAGAGAGCATGTAAATTATCACTGTACAATATAGTACCATACCAATGGCATCAATAGAATCACGAAAAGGGTAGCTGGTTCGGGCTGCTGAGGCGTTTGTAATAACACCATACATATCATTCAACACATGAATCTTCAAATTTTGGAACACATAAACCCGCGGGCCAAGGCGACACATTGTACCGTTTAGTGAACATAGACAAGGATCTTCAAAACCCGACTCGCAGTGGAAATAAACCATGCCCTCGAAAGACAGAAAAATGGTTGGCCATTCAGCTTTTCTAACCGGAGATTTGAGCGGTCTACCTCACAAGGGAATCTTCGAGATGTACTTCTTAACAAGCCAAAGGCATTTCATTTTTTTGTTCTACTTCCAGGATGGAATCTTTGTCCTTCCTGGTATCATTGTCTCAACGTTAAATCATACTCCCAACCGCATCACAAAACCCTTACATATACTATTTCTCAATTTTACTTGTGAGCTATAGCAAAATTAGTCATCATGTCAAGATCAGTGAAGACGCTCAAACTTACCAATGCCCTCCTCAGGCACGGGCTCAATGCCAACCACCTCAGCGGCCAGTTGCTTCTTCTGCTCCAGCTTGTCGTCCTTCATGAAGGGGAAAGTAAGAACCTCACGGATGGTGTAGTTGTCAGTCAGGAACATGACCATTCGGTCAATACCCATACCCCAGCCGCCAGTAGGGGGCAAACCGTACTCGAGTGAGGTACAGAAGTTCTCATCGACGAGCTGAGCCTCGTCATCACCCTGGTCCTTCTGACGGGCTTGCTCCTCGAAACGTAGACGCTGGTCGAAGGGATCGTTCAACTCGGTATAAGCATTGGCAATCTCCTTCTTGCACACGAAAGCCTCGAATCGCTCACACAGACCGGGGGTCTCACGGTGGTACTTGGCGAGAGGGCTCATGACCTGAGGGTGGCCAGTGATGAAAGAGGGGTTGACACACTTCTCCTCGATGAACTCGCCAACCAGCTTGTCAATAATGCGGGCGTTGGTCAGAGGAGGTGTGCACTCCAGGTTCATCTTCTTGAGAACCTTCTTGAGGAACTCGTTGGTCTCTTGAGTGTGGAGCTGGTCACCAGAAGGGAACTTCTCGCCAGTAGCCTCCTCAAGAGTTGGAATCATCTCATATCGAGGCCAGGGTGCCTCCCAGTTGACTTCGTACTTCTCGCCACTCTGAGTATGGAAAGTAGTCGTATAGCCGCCAGTGAGGTACTTGACAAGACCAGAGATCATGTCCTCAGTGGTCTTCATCAGGTCGTTGACGTCCGCGTAGGCCTCATAGAATTCAATGGTGGTGAATTCAGGGTTGTGAGTAAGATCAGCACCCTCATTTCTGAACTGACGTCCAATCTCGTACACGCGGTTGAGACCACCGACGACAAGCATCTTGAGGTAGAGTTCAGGGGCGACACGCATGAACATCGGCATATCATACTCGTTGTGGTGAGTGGTGAAGGGCTTAGCGGTAGCACCACCAGCAATCTGGTTCATCATGGGAGTCTCAACCTCGACGAAGTCACGCTCGTCGAAGTATCGGCGGATCCAGGTGATCATCTTGGATCGGGTGATGAAGACGTTACGGGCCTTCTCGTTGCAGATGAGATCCAGGTATCGCTTGCGGTATCGCTGCTCGAGATCCTTGAAGCCGTAGTGGTCATCGGGAAGGGCGTGCAGACAAGGAGTCAGGAGAACAACCTCAGTGGCGAAGATGGACAGCTCACCCTCCTCACCCTTCTCAATCTTGGTCTTAGGGGCAGTTCTAGGATGATGTCAGCTCTAAGCTTTCTTCAATTGATAGTTTGTCAACTTACCGACCAGGGTATCCGATAATGCCGATGATATCACCTCGGCGAAGGTGTTCATGTTGATCCTCGAAAGAAGGAGCTCCCTCGCGAACCTCTTGAGCCTGGCACATAATCTGGACCTTGACACCTTCAGTTCGAACATCGTAGAAGAGGAGCTTGGCGCCAGATGCTCGCTTTCCGTGGACACGGGCACCAATTTGAATGATCTTGTCCTTGGCGTGCTCGCCAGACTTGAGGTGACCAAACTCCTCGACGAACTTTCGCAGGTCGTATGTAACATTGAACTTGTGAGGGTAGGGGTTGGGGCTCTTGGTCTCGCGGAGCTTGTTGATGTTCCTGGATCGGATCTCGAAGTACTGGTTGGGGGTGAGGTCCTTCTCAGCAGCCTCAGCACCACCGGCAGCCTTCTTGGGAGCAGGAGCAGGACCACGCTCGGCTGCCTTCTTCTTCTTTTCCTCCTCCTTCTGGCGGGCCTTCTGGCGCTTCTTCAACTCGGTCTTGGAGATCTTCTCACCAGTTACCTCGTCGAGGTGCAGGTTGGCAACCTGCTCGGTCGGAGGGGCAGCAGCATCAGCCATAGTTGCGTCTCGTTCTCGCGAATGTGGAATTGATATGGCAGGATCTCCAGATCAGGCGTCGATACCTGATTTAAATCTCTTCTGCCAGCAAAACGAGTCAAGCTGTGATGTTGTGAGTCAGTGGAACAGTCAGGGCAGGAGGAGGGGCAGAAGAAATGGTGGGCGCCACAATCGCGGGGTAAATTTTCACTCAGGCATTTATTTACCTACTTGTTCAGCCACATGCGTATCAATTGGTTAGCAGATATTCATTAACACCCAAAGTACTGAGATACGCCAATTACAGGAAAGGGTCATGGACGAACACGGGTAGTTTATCAGTATTGGTCATATTATTGCATCGCGGGCAAAAGCAGATTTAGCTCGCTCAAAGTCTTTCATCATTACGGGTTGCTTTTGGTGATAGCCTACCTACCTAGATCAGGTATTGATTATGCTATGAAACACATAGTGGAAATGACGGTGCTATTCCAGATACATGGCATCCCCACGAACTCCCTGCATTGCCATGGCTATATCTCCTCCGTGTATGCCTGCATTTTGCATCGCCATATTCATGTTAGGCATAGAGCGGCTCAAATTGATTGCGGCACGGTTGACAGGACTTCCTGCACCGTTGGGCATCATGAACTGTGCATTACGTTGCTGCTGCTGCATAGGACGTGTACGTGGCACCTCGAGGGATGCTTGCTGCTGAACAGGTTGTTGTGGTTTGATTGGAGAAGGGTTGACCATGGCAAAGCTATCATCGTCTTCCATTTCTGCATCGGCATCTTGATCGCTATTCTCAGCAGTGGAAGATGGGTCGGTCGTAGCGGTTGAGGCGGTGGTATGTTCGCTGGTTGCACCATTAACACTGGTGGTCGAAGGACGCTTAGAAAGTTGAGGCCGCTGATGTTGCTGTAATTGTTGTTGCTGTAATTGTTGTTTCTGCTGCTGCTGCTGTGCTTGGAATTGTGGCTGGGATGGCGTCTGAATTTGTGGCGTAGATTGAGTGCCGTTGACAGTTGTACAATTGGAAGCTTGACTGGATTGGTCCAAGGATCTTTGGGCATTCATTCCATTGGCATTAGCTCTCGACGAAGCAATGACACTCTTCCATCGCTCGATAGACCTCGAGACGAGGGTTGAAAGATCAACCTCGCTATCCTCGAGGGAGAACCCAACAGCCCTCCCACCCTTCACGGCCTGTTCGTAAGAAAGAGCAAGAAGTTCTCGTTCCATTGCGATTGTGACAGGTGGCGCGAGCCTGAACTCTTTCGGTTGCTGAAGTTTGTTCAGTTGTTCAATCTGGGACTTGAGATTGGCATTCTCTTGTTTGAGTCTGTGCTGCTGTTCCTTCATCTTCTCAGCCTCCTTGTGCTTTCTTCCCACACCTCGAGCCAATTCGAGGATCCAAAGCTCTTGCTGTCGTTGAATTGGCAAAGTTCCCCACACTGCGTACGCCGATTGGAGATGCTCATCCACTTGCGCCTCTAGTTGTTCTGCCGCCTTCTCAGCCTTCCGAACAGACTCTCGAGGGTTTCGGAAACTGTTTGCTGTGGGAGGATACTTGAACTCATCCATCACGGCAGTGGTAGCAGCAGCGCAAGTCACTTTCCACGCTTTGAATTGCCCTGCGAACCAAGTCTGTAGAGCTTCGAATTCGCGCTGTCCTGGCGACTGGACGGACCATGATGTCGATGTAGGATGTTGCGTTGATGAGAAGAGAGTTGGAGGAGGTTGTAAACATTGGAGGGTCAACGCAGGGAAGTCGAGAGATAGAGGGTCGAAGTCGAATGGCATCGAGTTATTGTCGAGTTGTACCCTGGCACAAGGTTAGCTTTTTATGACCAAAGCAGCTACAAAGGTCAATAGACATACTTGGCTGCCCTCCACGAGCTAAGAAGCTCCCGCAATGCTAACTCCGCAGCACGTGCTGTATCCATGGCATCGGAAACTTTTTGTTTGACGTCGAATTGGGCCTTCTGAATGGCTTGTTTACTAGCAGTCCGTTGCATACCAGGGCGTTTTGGTGGCTCGGGTGCGGCGTCGCCTTCCCAACTGCCTCTTTTGGGGATATCGTTCATGACGCCAGTGACCTCCCATGTCGGCTGGAAAGGAGGCGCATATTTCATAGTCTGATCAACGACGAGCTGGTTGCTCTTGGAAATGACTGGTGACTGGAAATCCTCATTTTCGGGGAGAGATGCTTCCTTCATTACAGGTGCTCTTGGTGTTCCTACAGGAGTTGAGGTTTCCCGTCTCCCTCCTAACGAACCTCGCGCCTGTCGCCTTGTGATACCACCACGGAGCTTCTTGATAGCATCGACATCGTGGACACCATCTGGCGGTTTTGGGTTCTTCTCTTTAATGTACAGATCGAGATGGCGACCTAGGGAAGAAGAGGTGAAAGCCTGCCCGCAAAAGGGGCAGTTTTTGTCTTTAGGGGCGCCAGCTTTGGGGGTTCCTGAATCGGCAGTTTGGGGCGTCGAATCGGGCATTTTGAACGAGGTGTGAAGGATCAATTTGAAGGAAAATTAGGGGAACGCGAGAGTTTTGATGTGTTTTTTTTTTCTGCGAGAGCGAGCGCCGAGAAGGGAATATGGAGGTCTCGATAACTATAAGAGTGGGAAAAAAGGTCGACGACTACGGCTCCAAATGGGGAGCTGTACAGACGTTAATCATAAGGAGCGAGCGAGGGTTGAAGAGAAAAAAATAACGAGCGTATTGGGGCCGAAACCTCCGGGCGGAAGGACAGGTCAATAGACGTTTAGGTAAATCTGGGCATGGATGAAGTTAAGATGAAATTGAGAAGAAAATGATCGAGATGTGAGTTTTCGGGATAGATAACAAGAGAGCGAAGTCGAAGTCGAAAGCGAGAGCAAGAGCGAGAGAGAAGAAAATGAGAGTCGAAATGTTTAGCTAGTTAAATTTAGAGGCGAGCGATGAGAGAGACTAAAGGGGAACCAGGTCTCGTAGCATCACTACGTTTAATTGTTCTTTTGGGTTTTTCCCCCCTCTCCATTTTAAAATAAAGCCTCCTCCCAGGTGAGGTCCATTTCTATTCAGGGGCGGAACCAATCCAACCAAGACCCCCGAAATGGACCCCCAGATTGGCGCCACCAGCACTAAGCAGCACCCATGAAACCCCTGACTTAGTGGCCGTCCCGCCGTCTGGATGTCTCTCCCGCTGCTCGCTTAGCGCTGATCGGGCTTCTCTGAGAGGTCCGGTTTAGTGCCGTCGGGACCTGGAGCTTTCTGTCGATGCTCCTGAGATCCATGGAACCTACCTGACCTTTGCCTTGGTTCTGTAGGGCAGGGCAGTTGAGTTTTGGTTTATTTAGGGTTTTCTAATGGCAAGATCTCGATTCATGATGCAAATAGGTACCTACTTTACAGCTAGCAAAGACATTGGCAGGGAGAAAAAAGCACTTTTTAACAAAGACTTGCCAACTTTCTTGACAAGCTCATCAGAGCTGCGCATCTCATATAGGTAGCTAGCTCCTGGATTCGGCCATCGGCAATTGTACTAGACGGTGTAGTTGATCGGCCAAGGGTGGCTAAAAGGGGAGGAGGATATGCAACTATAAATACAACAATTTCTCATAGATGCTAATATTAGGCTATGGAAATCACACATGTTAACAATTTACTCTTGACGCCCTCTTTTCACTGTTCTAATGAGATGGAGTTGGTAGCCCACTAGACAATGTCGGTTATGCTCATAGTATTACTAGAAACCCACTTGCTGCTCTACATTCAATCAGGACCCTTGAAGGTCGACCGTTGGTCAGATTCCTCTGCCACGATAGCCGCAGATACGAGGTCCTTGAGCAGAGACGCGAAAATTAGCACTAGCTGTTCCGAAATGTACAACTTCAACAATAGACCTTAAGCTAGTCACTGAATCTCCAACTGACAGCCTGGCGTCAACCAAATACTATCCCTCGGTTTCAACTGTTGGCTATCTACATTTATTGATTGGACGCCCAGTAGGTTCTGAAAACGCCACGAACCTGCATATCAGAACTGAAGGGGCTTGGTGGCTTTGCCCAACGTGCGCCCCTTTTTATATGCTTACCCAGACAGTACTTGTATTGTGCGTATTTCCATCCGGACATAAGTTCTTTGAGGAAATACGAACCAACGATATCTCATCTTCAAACCCCAATCATAGAAGCTGATACGGCCCGGGGGGAAAGACCGCTCCAATCCTCCCGCCAGTCTTGTAGCGTTAGACACTACCTAGGCTGGACAAGATTGGTTTTGGACCGCAAAGCATGGGTGGCACCGGCCATGGGGTTGTTCTTAGGCATTGGCATTGGATCCTTGTCCGAGACAGTGAGCTTCTGCGTACCCCTTAACCACCGCAGGAACACTATCTCACAAAGAGCAAAGAGCCACTCAACACTGCATCTACTTAATTACACTCTGCAGCCCATTAGCCCATCAGCTGCAACGTAGAGTTGCTTTTCTGAACTTCCAATGGATTTCCAGTTTGCCAAACAAGAATACAGCACCCGGCAAGTTCATCCACCATCCCGTCCTGGATTCAATCTAAGTGCTATTTCTCTGCTTGGCAAAGACACCAGTCTCCTGTTCCGCATTGAGCAGCTCGGAGATACAACAATACTAGCAGAAAGGATAACGAGGGAGTGTGTATGGGCATAAACCTGGTTCTCCAAGGGCATTGGCACATGTTCCATTGATAAACTTTCCTCTTACCTCATACCCCTGAGCAGAGCCGCGGCCAGTGCCTATCGTATGGCCAGAATACGGCAACTATGCTGGACCGTGGACTTGCGAGGTCACATATAATAGCCGCCAGTGCTAT
Organism: Fusarium sambucinum; assembly: GCF_050947815.1. NCBI lineage: Eukaryota > Fungi > Ascomycota > Sordariomycetes > Hypocreales > Nectriaceae > Fusarium > Fusarium sambucinum. The sequence continues at coordinate 6,707,375 of NC_139293.1, read as the reverse complement.
GAAGGAGGGCATGCCTAGTTGTTCATTAGCCGCTATCCACTTCGCTTCATTCATAGCATTGTGAAAACCGAGACCGAACACTGCTACGCTTGTCGAGTTTGCTGATAACGTTTGGAATGCTGAGCCCCCTGCGAGATTATGACTCTGGGCTCTTCGGATTTTTGCTTTTTGTCAAGAAATCAGAGTCTGGACAAGGCCCTCGCCAGTACGGATCTAGCGTCCACCCAATTTATCCCTTGGGGCATCATGGAACTTGGCTGCTATGATCAAAAAGACAGAAAGTAAGCGTATGCCATCTCAGATTGGGCTTTCAGGTCAGTCATCTTTTGTAATAGTACACCATAATCTTAAATGTCGACATTTCAGTTATCCCCTGGGGCGTTGAGAGCGTTAACAGGGGCTGAGTTGCCATAACCAAAGAGTCGCAGGTAGAGGAAGAGACAAATCCATCCACACCATAGGAGCACAAAGACAGGACAGTGCGGTGTACATAGGCAGTCTCCATGACTATTAGTTATTATCTTGATTTTCTGATAAGTGAATATTCGCAAGAAACAAAGGCGGCTCGTAATGAAGTAATCACGTGAACATGGTTGTGCGCCACATCAGCTTCAGCCACCTATGCACAACCGCCACTCCAAAGGCGGAAACACCTTCTTTCACAAGTTGCCGGGTGGTGTTAGCAGCCGATTTTGTTGATGCCATTCAGACACAACGTTGATCCCCTTCAACTTGCTAAACGATAATATCTTTGCGCAACAACGCCAAGTCTCCAAAATGCCACCCGGTATGTTCAAAATTCATTGCAGCGACATCTTCATAGCCCACGCATACCTACTGCGCGCGACGAATGACGGCGCGTCGCGATCGCGTCTGGCACAACTTGACGAAACATCGCTTTCTTTGGTCGCAACACATTTTTCAAAGTTGCTAATCAATGCGCAGCTCTGAGTGACGACGAAAACTCCGACCTCGAGGAGTTTACTACACCCCCGCGCGGTGCTCGCAAGAAGTCAACATCAGCTGTGGTGCCTGACAAGTTTGAAGACACCAAAGACGGGTCAGAGGAAGAGTTGGATGAGAACGATGATGAAGATGAGGACTTGGACGAGGACGAGTAAGATATCAACAGACCAATCAAAGGGGAAATATTGACGGGCTGCAGATTCGTTGTGGAGTCGATCAAAAAGCATCTTATTGACGAGGATGTAAGGGAAGCACACGACTTGGCTTGGTACATGCTAACCGTCATTGCAGGGCACTCTGAAGTTTCAAGTCAAGTGGGAAGGATACGAAGCCAAAAAGGATCTGACTTGGGAACCGGAGGAGAATCTTCGGTATGTACAACACTAACTTCAATGGTTGATAATGTCTCTTCTAACGTGTCACCCACAGTGAATCTGCTCAAGAAATCCTAGACAAATATTTCGACAAGCTCGGAGGTCGAGAGAAGGTATTCGAGGAGACAGAAACCGCGTCCAAGACGAAGAAGCGGCGCCGAGCTACGAACGGCGGCACGCCTAGCACCGCCGCCTCAATAACAAAACGATCTCGACGAGGCGATACGCACCCTGCCAACACTACACCTCCCGCCACATCCAAGCCATGGAGTCCGCCCGCGGGCTCATGGGAGGATGAGATCGAATCAATCGAGCTCGAGGAGGACGAAAACATCGGTAAGATCATCGTTTATCTGAGATGGAAGAACGGCAAGAAGACCAAGCACGACACGGATGTGGTTTACAGGAAATGCCCACAGAAGGTGAGTAACCTAGGTTATATTATATCATTTGATAGGGGCATATGCTAATGCGACGCGGCACAGATGCTTCGTTTCTATGAACGCCACCTTAAGATCGATAGAGGCGAGAACAAGGAGCTTGTGGAAGAAGCTGAGAACTAGACAGCAAGTAAGGAAGTAGGCAGGCTAACATATGTCCTTGGTCTCGGGCTTTGCGAGAGAATCTCAACAGGAACGGCGTTTGGCGGCCAACGGGAATATTATTCTGCATTTATGTTAACTTTTTTTTTTACCAAGATACGCGCGGGCGATGGGTGTTCAGTCGGTAGTAGACTTGGTGTTTAATTGGGGGCATGGTCGTATTGCAATGCATGCGTACCGTACTCTGTACGTACTTACAAAAGGTTACTCCGTATTTACTTTTAGAGAATGCGAATCACCCGATTGAACAACAACAGTAATTGATGGAAATGCATGACATGTGACTGGTGGTACCTTGCATTGAATTAGAAGGAAGCGCGGCATGTTAGCTTGGGTAGTTAGGTCTCTTTACGGCCTCAAGCTGACCGACCCCGACGCGACTTAACGCGATGATGGATACTAAATTGTCTTGAAAGAGAATAAGGTGACGTTTTCTGCGAGGCTGGGAAAATCTGAAAGCTGTCCAGCGTGTCAGAACCCCTGGCAAACTCCACCATAAGACCCCTGCAACCCAGCTCTTTACTCCCAGCCTTGCCATTTAACGCGTCAATTACTTTACCGTACCTTAGTATCTACTAACTGAGTCTAGCTACAAGAGAAAAGACGGTGGCGGGGCAACGACTTATAACAGAGTGACTGCCATGTGTGATTAACAGAGTGAGACTGAGACTTTACATTCCTACTCCCGTTTTTTTATTCTTTCATTCTTGAGAAACGAATCTAACGATTTGTTTTTCTTGTAAAAAGACAGTTATAGTGAAAACAGCTCATTTTACGATTTTTACGACATCATCCATCTATATCACGAAGCTTCTGATTGGTTGACTTGGTTGCACCGCTTCTTTGACTCAACTCAACTTCAACTCAACACTTGCTACAACGACATTCTTGACTGAGTATGTCGATCCTATGCTTCAAATCTAGGAACATTAACTAACTTTGTATCAGATTAAGACATTCTCTTAAACATCAAATCTATCTTTGGTCTACAGCAAAGTCAACCTCACTCACTCTTCAACCGCCAACATGAAGAAAAACGACGTTATCGCCATCATTATCATCATTCTCTTCATCATCCTCGCTGGTGTCTCATTTGGAATCTGGAAGCTTGTCTCAATGGCCAAGAACCACATGAGTGCGACTGGGTCGAGCAGAAGCTCCACCGAAATCGCCGACTAATTCGGAAAAGCCTCGTCTTCCTGAACCACACTCCATCGACCTTCAACGGCTTTCTAGGCCCTCTTCTCGATACCCCTCTAAGCATAGAAAATGCTTGGTTGTCAACTTTCTTGTTTATTCTTTTTTGGGTACAGCGGTTTTGTGATGATGATCATATCTTACTATTTTCTTTTCCTCTTTTTTTTGTCATAACATAAAAATGACGGTGGAACGTGGGTTGGTAATGTCTGGACGGTCGGTTGGTAATTTGAATATGAATCACCCATGTTATGGGTATCGGCGCAACATGGCGGTTTTGATTAACAGGTCCTTTTTGGGTATGTGTTATGTATACATGGGTAGGTGCAAGATAGACTACTTTTACGATATTAGGAAGTCATGTATGGCATGATTAAGAACACAATGCAATGAGTTTACAGCAATTATACCATCTTATCTTTCCTCTAGTATACCTATTAATTGGACATCGCGCTCCAGCTTATCACAGCTTGCATTGATAGTGAAATGCGAGCTGATAATAACTGTGGTCAGTGACTGTAATTAGAAGATTTTAATGAAATCCTCGACTTTGAATTGTTCGTCTGTGTCAAGACTATCCTAAAAACACATGTATATAAACTCACGAAACTACCAACTACCACTTCCAAACAGCACAAAAACCCAGTTTCAACCAACTCTATTAGAACATATATAACCCGAATTCAACAAAAGGTCCTCTCAATACCGCTACAATGGGAAGAATCGATATGGACCTCGAACTCACCGGCCTAGCCACTCTGGCTTCTAAGCTTAACCTCGACTGTCCGGAATCTTTTGAGAATCCAAGAAGCATTGCTCGCTACCAAGAATACCCCTTTGCTCGCTTTAACCATGACGAGGACCAGCCTGATGTCATTGACAAGAACAGTGCCGAGTATCGTGTGCGCCTCGCTGAGGTCATTCGCGCTCTCGACGATGCCTACGAAAAGACTTACACGAAGTACCAAGCCCGCAAGGCTGACTACATTGCAGAGCTGGAGGCAGACGAACAGCGAATGTGGAACCGTTATATTCTCGACCCAACCTACAAGAAGTCGCCCATCGAGGGTGCGAAGATCACCGGCTTTGACCGTGTCAGCTTTCATGATACATTTGTCAAGGAAACCCCCGACTACAGTGACCTGCAGGATCTGCAGTCTCAGGTATACTATATTGGAAGGCTGCTCCGCATCGGGCGCATGGAGAAGGCTCGACTGGATGGTTCTGACTCTTTTGTTTATCTCCGTAACGAGTGGGCGGATATGGCTGGTAATGAGGTTGACGATGTCTCTGTTGACAGCCACCTTGACGATGGCTCTCAAACTTGGTCTCGTTCTACTTTCCGCAACGCCATTTATGATTAGGAATCGAGTGAGTGGAAGGATGCTGAACAATCTGTGCTCTATGAAGATATCAGGGGTTAGACGAGAACAAGCATCAGAATAATCACAAATCATAAATCACTTCACTTTAAGGCTCAAGTTCAACCCAAACAAAACTCTATTCCATTCGCCGTCTAGCGGCATTCTATCAATATGTATAACAAGAGAACCCCTAGTCTATCCATCTGGTTCCTTGATGCGAATCCTATTCAATGTACAAGAACAAAAAAAAAAGAAAGCTCAATCAAACCACTGCGTCGTGTCGTAGTCGCTCTAGTTGCGAGCAAAGGGAGTGGGAGTAGGGACCACAACGGGCTCCTCAGGGGCAACGGGAGGAGGTGCAACAGGAGCAGCAGGAGGAGTGAAGACGGGGGCTCCAGGGACGGGGGTAGGGACCACGGGAGGAGGAGTGGGAACAACGGGAGGAACAGGCACTGATGAGGCGTGTTAGTCAAGGTATTAATTCAAGTTGTGCTTGCGGTGTAACTTACATCCACTGCCAGGTTGACCGCCAACAGGGGGGCTAGGAGGCATAGAAGGAGGAACTGGCAACCAACCTCCAGGACCTCCGGGTCCGCCGGGTCCGCCAGGTCCAGCTCCGGGAAGAGTGCCGTTCATAGGAGGGGGGGGGAAGAAACCTCCAGGAGGGCCGTCTATACGAATATTAGTACGTTATACGAAATTCTCTGGGATCGTAACTCACGGGGAGGGAAAGGAGCAGCCACGGCAAGGGGAGCCACAGTGGCGAGGACAAAGGCAAAGAATCCGGACTTCATCTTGGTAGTTGTGAATACGAGATAGTGACAGAACAAGATGTTATTGCTGTAGTTTTCTGGGTAGAGAAGTAGAACGGCAGTTGGGGACTTATAGACTTTTATAACGAGGCGAGGCCAGCTCAAGAACAAACAAGGATAAAAGATGGACAATGATAGATGGGTCACAGACCAGGGAGTTGTTGACAAGAATAGAGTTAAAAGAATGGGATGGGTCAAGGAGATAGAACCTGTTTTTTGGCGAGAACAAGGCCATGACTATATAGTTATCTGTATCTGTGGCTACGTAGTCGTAGTAGGTCCGCAATCCCCCTTGATAGCCTCGCAAATCTTTACTTGGATGGAAGAATTTCCCCGTCCTAGTTTCTAGACCCCTTGAGTGATCAACGAGAATTGAGTCTGTTGTATTGGATGCAACCCACTGGCGTATTAGACGGAATTATCTGTGAGCGAACCAATAATGACACTAGGGTCTCGTCTTGATGAATGTTAGGATTTAAAGTGCAGGGGGTGGAGAGGGAAAGCTTGTCTTGTCTTGTCTTGGGTGTTTCCCTGTTAGATGGTTGGACTTGAGGCTCACATGGGCTGCATTGCATATGCTGCCTATACCCAAGACGTTATTAGCATTTTATAGGTGATTAATTATCCGATGTAAGCCGTTAGTCTAATCTAATCTAGGTACTAAGCTTACTAGTAAGTCAATTGTGAAATTCAGACATCAACATCTTTAATCTAACGTCTTGAATTCTCTTTTCCAACTTTTTTAATTCAGTCATAATAAAAAAAAATAGATAACCTTGATGATCGTCCATTATGACGCTCGCTCAACTTATTCGTCTCCATAAAACGTGTCCACAGTTTTCTCTACTATGTAACATGCGACGCGTAATGCAAACAAAAGCTATTAGTACTCTGTACCTACTAAGGTAGGTAAGGAAACATTCCATCACAGGTATTCGCTATTTCTTCCAGCCAAACAAAATGCCCCACAACCCAATTCCTTGACATGAACAGTTTCAACTTTTGTTTCTCCACCCGCTGTTAAAGTCAAAACGGGAAGCTGAGTCAATGAGGCTCTCTCTGCAAGGTACAGAAAGAAGGGAAAAACAAACATGACTACGTATCTTTACTGCAGATCTTCCTTCTCGACAGGGTTCTTTGCTCCATATCAAGGACCTGACGACGTGGCCTCCACGGCAAGGAAATGGCTGAGATCCAGTGGATTCGAATGATGTGCAGTAACAGATAAAATTATAGGGTAATGAAGCTTTGGGAGTCTTCTATACTTGCATGGTTATGTTTCATATCTATAATCTTCTTCTTCTTCTTCTTCATGATGACTATTGAGATCTGAATGGTGCAAGAATTGAACAACGTTGCATATTGGACGAAACACGGAACGAATTGCTCCATATGGTATCTGCAGCGTCTATCCATCATCAGATGGAAATCACTCAGTCCATGTACCAAACATAGTATATCGTGAACTCTATCTGTTTATTCTATTCCTTTCATCTAAGCAATTCTCACACGAAGCATCAGCCCTTTGGCCTCCCTCAGAGTCCATCCAGGACCGTGGGTATCAACCTCTTTCTCCCGATCCCCATTCTCTATTCAGAATACTGCTCTTCATCATGCTCTTGCTTCTCACCAACTCATGACTCCCCTGCCGCGATCAAATCCGCCTCGTAGCTGACGCTCAGGCTTGACGACCTTGCCTCTGAGCACAGTATATCGAATCAGGTTCTCACAGTCTTCAGGCATGACACGAGCAAGCCAGATGCCCTGCGCTGCGCCAACGCTATCCTCTCCTGAGCCATTGACGCTGTCACCGTTCTTCTCACCATTGCTCGTGCCGTTCTGCTGCTCAATCGTATCATCCAAGCCAAACGCATTGGGCCGTCGGTAGATCATTACATTAGCAGAATACTTGTGTCCTCCCACATGGCTGATGTAGTAGATACCCACTCCACCGGGCCTCTCATCGTGTAGATCCCGATACAGGCCCAGCGGCCTCAGCTGGCGCTCGAATTCCTTCCTCAAAATAGGCGCACTCTGCGCACAGCGGACATCACGTGTTCGGTGACTACACATGAGGATAACAGCGTTATGAGGACAGTCGGTCAGAGAAACATCGGGAATGCCAGCAGTTAGATCCGGAGATGGCAGAGAAGCGGGAAGAGGTGTCGGCGTAAGAGGAGATGTGTTGGTGGGCGCTTGGTTGATGACTTCTGTAATGATTTGAGGCACGCTGAGAGGATGGACATTACGAAGAAGCTTGAATGCTGGCAAGAGTAGAAGTGTTGTGGGTTCAGAGTAGTCATCTGTGTCATGAGGAGTGGGCATATTAGATGCCGACAGCTTGAGTTTCTATGAGTTTTTTTGTTAGCAATTGATCGCCTGAACACCACTTGTAAGATATAAATGAGTTAACTTGAATGAGAGACACTCTCACTATACTCATCAACTCGTGTAAAGCAGGTGGCAAACTCACTCCATTCGAAGGCTCAACTGCTTTGGAAAAAGCTTGCATGACACTGCCCTCTTCTTCTTCCACATCCCTCACCCAATCCGTCTTTCCCGTCCCGACAAGAACATGCGTACTCCAAGCTGCAACGAGACCATACAGCACATCCTCCTCCTCAATCTTGAAGCCCCTTGGATACCGGGCCGAGCAGTTGTCGCAATCGTGCAGACACTCCTCGCCGTCTACCTTTGGGTCTGTCTTAACGAACAACTCCGATGCCGATGGCGGCTTGTCGTCCTTGGCAGTTCCGGAGCCTAGCACGGAGCTCACGAGGTTTTTGAATGAGAGAGCCATTCTCTGCTTTGCTGGTGGACGTGGAAGCCAAGACGGTGCGGCGGCTGTTGTTGAGTAAGAAGAATTGCGAGGTTGAGGGTGAGTATGAGTGGAAGACAAAGTCATGATCCAAGAGAAGCAAGTCAGTCGTCGGTAGTTTTTAGGGCCGTCCACTTCTGATGCCGTAGGTTCGGCTCGGATTTGACAATTTGGGTACTGAATCCACCAGAATAGGTAACTAATTCGTAATTAATGGATCTAACCGGTATACGATTGGATTTCCCTTAGAGCTTGTACTGATTGATAATCAAATAATCAATCAGTTAATCAATCTTGCAAGGATCAATTAGCCGAGTTAATTACCTCAAAAAGTCAAAAGAGGAAGCATGCAATGTCGAAATATACAAATCACATTTACAGACTGGATGCTCGTCAATCCATTATATCCATAAGTGACTCCCGTAAATCTCGCTCTATTCCTTCGCTCTATTACTTACCCCGTCTAACTCCTATCACCGAGCCTGACACCATTGACTATCTTGTCATGCACGTCATTGGATCCGCTGTCAACTACCACAAAATACATCACAAAGTCATTCTTGATTGCTTATATATACCCAGGTACAGGAATATTGGAAAGCAATATCTAGGTACTGATGGCTTTTCCGTGGCCTTGGGTAGCGTTAGAACTTCTAGATATAGACCCGGGCTGTATACACATATGGCAACGCCAAGAGCTTGTCTCATATATTGAACCATTTGATTTACCAAGCTGCGTACAAGTGAAGATAACGAATGCCCCGAGAAGCGCACCACGAATGTATTATAAGAGATACAATGTACTGAAGCTAAATAAATAGTACAAGATGCCCAAGCTACAGCAACTTGGCGTCTTCCGACCCCATTATCAGCCAATTTTATTTCAACGCTCACACGTTCTTCTTCCTGGCTTCATCATATCCCTCCTCTTCACTATCGTCATCCTCTTCATCTCCATCTGTCCTCTCCTGGTCTGTCTTGTGTCGGCGATGTTTCATCGCCTCTCGAATCTTGCGAGTCGCTTCATCAAATCCGCCACTCGAGTCAAGGGTGGTGAATCCACTAAGAGGAAACCCGCCAGATCCAAATCCGCCTCCGCTGCTGCTCGATCGCGACCTGCTACGGGCTCTGGATGGTGGTCGTGTAGAGAAGATACCCACATGACCAATGTTGCTGAACGAGTCGTTGCGCGGAAGGGCCCGGCTGGACTGTGTTGTGCTTCGTCGCGATAGTGCTGGTGGTGTTTCAGGCTCGAGACCAGTACTCGATTGGTCACTATCTCGTCGTCGATGCGCCTTGGGAGATGTCGCAGCGCCTCCCTCGGCCTTGTACAGGTCGGGCACAAGCCGGGCTTTCTCAAAGTCGTCAAACATCTCAGGTCCAAGAGTGTTGATCACGTCCGTCACCTGAGCACTCAGCTCAGCTCGCCTTATTCGAAACCTGTGGATGTTGTAGTTCGAGGTCGGTGTCAGGCAGAGCAGAAGTGGCCTCAGAGACTTGAAGATGTCGACGCCAACCTCACCGAAGCGCAGAGACGCAAATGTGATACCAACCATAAATGGCCACATGGCGAAATAGATAACCCACAGCGGTACGCTCTCCGGGACATAACCCCACAGACGATCCTGCCAAACCTTGAAGGTGACAATTCCAGAGTAGATGTGGTACAACGTAGGCGCAAGGCCAATTGCTACAAGAATTTTCCACGTCGCCATGACATCACGGCCACGGATCTTGACAGTTGAGCCAGCCAGAGCCGTCTTGGCCTTTTGCCGACTGATGATTCTGGTTGCGACAAAAACAGGTGCAAAGAGGATCAGACCCGGCAAGGTGCAGATAAAGAGGAGGAGAAGCTTGATCGATCGGTAGATAAAGAGAAAAATGACCTTGAGCATGTTCATCTTAGCATACTGTACTTGATGATCCTTCAAGTTGAGGTATCGCAGTTGCGAGTTGTATTCCTTCACCGCAGCAGTCAAGGATGTGATGCGCTCATCATTCTTGTATCTCTCGTAACCCATGCACAATCTCCGATTCAGCTCAATCACTACTGGGAGCGGGAGCTTCTTGCCTGTCGGATTGTAAAGTCGTCGAGCGGCCTGGATCACCATGAGAGTGTCATAATCGGGGGCGGAAACAGTGACTGAGTTGAGAGCCTGGTAGACTGTGTCCAGGACTTGGCCAATGGCTTCACGACGCTGGTTGTTGCAGTAAAGTTCGACGAGATGGCGGGGGATCTCAAAGGGAGCGCCAAACTCAACAACAGCGCGTGAGCGGAATTTGTGAGCATGGAAGTAGTTCATACCAACAGGAACAATTTTGAGACCACAATCGGGGTCTTGAGCCAAAGTTCCCAGAGCCATGATTGCAACACCAGCCTTGAGAGGTAGGAGCTCGGTGCGATCGTGGCTACCACCCTCGGGGAAGATACCAACGCAGCCACCGTTGCACAGACGAGAGAAGACAGCCTCATAGACCTTGGTCTGGTCAATATGAGGTGCCATCTTGAACTTGGTACCCTGAAAGCCTGGGGCAGGTCCCTTCACATCTTTGTTAGTGAAGTTACCATCGCTATCAATATCGTCACGGCCTGTCAGCTGTGACAAAGCGAGCTTGCCCTTAAAAGGCCGCTTGACACGGATCTCCTCTGGGCCGATGATTTGGGAGATATCGACACTGGCACCGCTCTGACCCTTGACAGAAGGCAAGAAAAGCATGCCCTGAACTTCACCTTCACCCTGTCCAAATTTGGTGCCAACACCTCGAATTAGAGTTGGGTCGTTGATAGGATCGGGGAGGTAAATGGTTCCGGTTGCTGGCTTGGCAGCATCTTGGGCGCGACCGACGGGGACTGAGCCAACTTGTCGTGAACCCCAACCGATAAATCCGTGAACCGACTTTTGGGCGATAAGAAGAGATGCTCGACGTTTAGCCTCGTTTCGTAGTGTTCGCTGAAGAATGATAGCATCGACGAACTGTTGAAGGTGTTAGCGGACTGTGGTATACAATGACAACGTCGAGCTGCTATTTCGCCTCCTCCACCAGTATACAATAAAGAGGATTTGCAAGGCTCAACTGACCTGGTTGGCATGCGGCGCAGCGACGAATAAGACGGGACCTGTCTGAGGGACGCGCCAGGCACCTCGAGGCACAACCTCTCGGAAGAACATATCAACAATGTTACCGACGGTGTAGAGAAACATGTCGTACTTCCAGTTCACCATAGGATAGAGCTCCTTCTGCGGGGTCGGGTTCGTCGCGGACTGCGGCGCTGCCGCGTCCTTGGTGCCGGTTTGTTTAGACATAGCGGGCGAGCGAGGAAGAGACCAGCGCTCTTCGAGCAGGTGAGAGAAACAGAACAAGGTCGAAGGGTGGGTATGGACGTTGTAAAAATCTTTAACAGAGCTAGACAAGCGAGGTGTACTCGACGTGAGGGGTGGCGGGCCTCTGGACGGGTTGGAGCGAACGAAGATAGGTGATGCAAGATGTTGAATAAATTATATTGAAATCGACATTAACAACAGTTTTAAGCCCTCAGCATTCCTGTTGGACAGACAGGATAAGCTGGGGAAAAGATGAGGCGAGACAATGCAGGACAGAACAGGATGGGAGGTGATGCACATAAGGTGAAGATGGAGAAATAGCTGGGGCTGGGGTTGGGGATGTCCTGTCCTGTAATTGTACCCTGAAGAGGGGAAATCGAGGGTTCGATAAGGTCCATGCCTTAGCACCCAGTAAGGAATCCTAGGTTGGTTTTGGAGCTATGAAGCTACTGTCATAGCATTGGATGATCCTGTCAACGAATACCTCAGCTTTATCGAAAAGTTCCGAATTGATTCCATTGTCCTTGTCTATCAGCTTCCTCTTCGGTCCCTATCCAGCGAACTTACCTCCCTATTTCATGACCGAGGATGATTTTGGTTACATGCCGTACTCGCTCTCGGCGTTTTCGCCCTTGCGAATATTTGTCTATCACCCCACTATCAGAGATCCAGTACGGCAAGGCGCAGAGCGGCTTGTACTGCAAGCAACTGACGTGTTGCAAGGATCTCTCCAATTCTATGTTGCACAATCATTATATGGTCAAAGACATTTGTGAACCAGAACATGCCGAGTATAAGCCACATTTCAACGGCGCATCATTAACCAGCAAAGCGGTTTAGAATAGGAGGTCATCCAACTTGAAGCATCAGCGCTGGAAACATGGCCTCTTCATGCATCGACAGAAATCTGTACCCTTTGCTCACATGAATTAATCACAAGTACTACAAAATACGTAGCGAGATCACAAGTTGATTCAACCGCCATCGTCATCTACCTTCAGCCACCAGCCACTGATTCGTAGTTTATTCAAAACCCCGGGACCAACCGCCAGTTCATCACGCTACCAACATTACAGTCTCCATCATGGACCCTCTGCGAATTTCCGAGTAACAACGACGAGGGAAACATATCCGTGCGTCCGGACTTTCACATGTCAATCCCGTAAGAACATTCGAGCTTTACCATTCAGTATCCATTGCTTTAACATTCATTGAGCACTTGGCATGGCTAGGCTTTGGAAGACTATGCCCAGAAACAGGAGCATTCTCTCGGCACGGGTCTTGTCTATCAATAAAAGCCAAATCCCAACAAAAAAGCGCCAGCTGTAGTCATTGGATACGGTTGAGACTCTAATGCGCCATCAAACCGCTAACATCAATGGAGGGGGTGGTCTCAGGGTATCAGAAGAATTGACCGCTGAAAGCATAAGGGACGAAATTAGTCGGTCACTTTATGCTCCTTCGAGCATATTTCTTAGACTACTTATTCTTATACCCTAAAGCTTAGGAGGCCATTTTTTCTCTGGTATCCAGTAGGGCGGGTGTGCACGGCATCCTATAATGAGTGCTGTTTCTGTCTCATCCACATCCCATCAAGCTGCCCCTCTATCCCGAGGTCGAAAGGATCTTCAGGTTTCTGCAGATGCTGGGTTGGGGTTGGAAGACGTAGCTGGAGAATATTATGTATTAATTTCCAAGTCACCTCGGCAAGCCCCCCTGTTTTCGAATGTGTAATGATGCGTTTGCTTCTACCAGCTGTGCTGTAGACCGCCAAACAATGAACGCCTTATACATGATTTGCTTGACAAGAAACGTATTGGCTATCATACCAGGAGAACAACAAGACCTCGTCTTTCTCATCGCTTTCCTCGCCGTCTGCTTTTCTTCTCCGGCACACTCACACTACCTCCCTCAAGCTCGCCCTCTTCAATCTTGCCTTCATTCTCCAACTCCTTCAGTTTCTCCTGCCCAGAGATAAACATACTCAAATCCCGGTTCATCTCCTGCAGATCTACGTTTTCCGCTTTGACCTTCTCCAGCTCCATAGCCATTACTTCGTGATCTTTATTGAGATGTTCAATTCGCTTCATCAATCCGTCGTTCAGCCGTTTCTCTTCCTGGAGAGATTTTCCGAGGTTGCGTGCCAATATTTCGCTCTTGTTTGCCTTGTTGCGCTCTCTTTCAAGTTGCTTCTCCAGCTCGGGAATCGTTTCTTGACTGAGAGTCGTATACTTTTCGTCTAATAGCGCTAACTTCTCCATGGCCTGGGAGGCCTGGGCAGCAGCACTCTCAGCAGTCGTGGATGCTTTCGAGGCTTTGTCGACGGTCTTGCTAATCAATTCTTCATAGTATGCCCGCTGCGATTCAAGTTGGCTGGTGACCAGATGCGTATACTCCAGACCGATGCTTTCGAGCTTTGCCCGAGGTACGACATCCTCTTCTTCCAGGTGACCAATTGATCTACTCCTTGAAGGAAGCTCCACCACTTTTCCATCGCCTTTGGCTCGTATAAGCCGGTGCACCCACATATCACCGGCGTAGTCCCAGACATGCTGTGTTTCCAGCTCAAGAGAAAAGCAGTGTGCCGTCTCTTTCCAGTGGTCTTTTGCATGGCCTCCTTTGTAACGGCCACAGCCTACATAGCCGCATATCAAACAAATCCATAAGTCATCTGTGCAGCTACAGATGGTGCAAAGATTCGAGGCTCCTGATCCAAACGGCTGTGTATGAGGGTTTGAGGGATCCGGGTTCGCATCAGGTGACGTGTTCGTAAATCTACAGACTGGACATCCAGCTCCTTTCCAATTCTGGAGGCATGTGCAGTGAAACACATGAGAGCAAGGAATAGTCATCAATCCGTTTGTCTCGTCCATACGCTCCAGGCATACAGGGCATGTAGGTAATTCTACAAGATTCGGCGTCGGGGGAGGAAACGGCCGGAGACTACTCGACATTCCTGCCGAAGAGGGTAGAGGTGAGAGAGCGGCGTTGGACTTTCTTCGCGTCGGGGTTTCAAATGTTATGCTTTTGACAAACACTACATGACATATCTGAGGCTGGGAAGTGTTAACGACCATGTTCCTGTCTTAGATCATACATTCTGTCACTTACCTCCATAGTGTTGAAAACCTTGCCGTCAAACTCCCGACGCCATTGCTTCGCTCGGGTGTTATCTCGAAACTTGAGAAGAACAAGGTACCTGTTCATTCGCGAGGTCATGACCATGCGGCAGTGGCTGATATCGCCTCTCCATTTCTCTCCCACAAACCCCATAAGATCACCTGGGGACATGTATGCGGGCACTGCCGGGATGCAAAGAGTTGTACAGTCGTTGTTTTTCAAGTCTTCAGTTCCGTTCTCCTGACCCTCCGCTTCAAGGAGACTAAGCGTCTCGTCGCCCTCTCGGTAAAAGTGTACGACACCCCATCCGAGTTCGGTATTCTTTGTTTCGAGTGGAAGGAGATCTGCCTTGGTCGCCGTACCAGCTCCTCCAAACATAGGCCCTAGAGAGGGTGCCGCCGATGGAGCGTTTCGACTACCCTCGCCAGCCATTTTGTGTCCAGTTCGTAAATCGACTGTTTCGAGACTAACACGGCCAAACCTCCAGTCTCTAACTGCGTTTTGCGGGTGTATTGCGGCGCTCGAGTTCGGTGGTGGGAAGCTATTGGCTCTCTCGAGCCACTGCCTCTCCGACACGATTTCAATTCTTCGTTCGTCTTCCTTGACAGGCGGCCTAGCGGCTGTGCCACAGTCGATTACACCAAGGCTCGAAGTGGACGAGTTTCGCTCTATAGTCGTGTATGGAGATGCGTGGTTCGCAGCGCTGTATGAAGGAGAATCGGGAGTATTTGGTATTCTGTAGGCTGTCTGTCGATCCGGTCTCGAGTGGGACGGAAAGTCGTCGAAAACGCTCGATTCAGGCAGCGGTAGCCAGATATTGTCCTTGCGGTCTGAGGTCTCTGATGAAGGAGTTAATGGGTCAGGTGTAGGATACAGCTCGAATTTTATGTGATAAAAGTAAGAAGCCATAGCGTATCAGTCTACGGCAAGCTGCTCGTTCGAAGGATGATGGTGTTGGAGCTTATAATATTACTATGTCAACCCCACTCGTCATGAGCCGAGCTACCTACACTGGGGATATGCAACCTGCGGGTCTAAATGACTACTAAGTGGGCAAGACTTCCTCTGAACTTTAGTGTGTTTCTAGGTTCCTATTAACGATTTCTTCCATTGCTCTGAAGCTTTGATCTTTAGACGATAAAAATAAATAGCCTAAGTATAGTCTAAATAGCATAAAGTGGTCTAGTAATTTCGTCTCTTGTGCTTCCAGCTGACAGCATGTGGGGTAAATATTAAATGGAAGCATGACAACATCACAGTGATTCAGAAAGAAAGGTACCTAGACTTCAATCGAGTCTATTAAGAATGCTGCCTTGCGAAGTAAGCTATGCTATAGCCGGTCCCAAACGCCTTCATAATCACTATTTCTCGTAATAGCCAGCCACTAGCCACTTAATAATAGCCCCTACTGACCACCACGAAGACGAAGCACAAGGTGGAGAGTCGACTCTTTTTGGATGTTGTAGTCGGAGAGGGTGCGGCCATCCTCAAGCTGCTTACCAGCGAAGATAAGTCGCTGCTGGTCAGGAGGAATACCTTCCTTGTCCTGGATCTTGGACTTGACATTGTCGATAGTATCAGATGACTCGACCTCAAGGGTAATGGTCTTGCCAGTAAGGGTCTTGACGACTAGGGTGATATGTTAGAGATTAATCGTGTGGTAACAATGTCAAGATAACTTACAAATCTGCATACCACCACGAAGGCGAAGCACAAGGTGGAGAGTCGACTCCTTTTGGATGTTGTAGTCAGAGAGGGTACGACCGTCCTCGAGCTGCTTGCCGGCGAAAATCAATCGCTGCTGGTCAGGAGGAATGCCTTCCTTGTCCTGGATCTTGGACTTGACATTGTCGATAGTATCAGATGACTCGACCTCAAGGGTAATGGTCTTGCCGGTGAGGGTCTTGACGAAGATCTGCATACCACCACGAAGGCGGAGGACGAGATGAAGGGTTGACTCTTTTTGGATATTGTAATCAGAGAGAGTACGACCGTCCTCGAGCTGCTTGCCGGCGAAAATCAATCGCTGCTGGTCAGGAGGAATGCCTTCCTTATCCTGGATCTTGGACTTGACATTGTCGATAGTATCAGATGACTCGACCTCAAGGGTGATGGTCTTGCCGGTGAGGGTCTTGACGAAGATTTGCATGATGCCAGTAGTATGATGCAAGTGTTCTTGGGTTGATAGTATTCCGGATGGGATGATGCAGATGAATGGTTGGGTTCAAAAAGAAGTGAATGTTTTGGGAGCGAGATGTTGTGGGAAGAAAAGAAGATGTGGTTGAGAAGAGGCGGAGGAGGTTTAAGTAGGTGAGGGGAAGGTTTGTTTGGATTAAACGCAAGGTGCAAGGGGGCGCAGTGACCGGATTACGCCTGCCAGCTGCCAGGCAATGACAAACAAGAGCAACAAGGCAGGCACGTACCTTGGGTTGGCAACCCAGCCAGAGAAGGCGCGCAACTTCCGGGGGCGGATGATTCATAATAGCCAATGACGGCAACGACTAGGTAACTCCTAGGGAAGGCTCCAGAATCTGACCAGGCTGACTGCTGCACCGCACTTTACATGCATTCACCGTGATAACAGGCAAGGCGAGCCTTGCGGTCACAGAAAACTTACCTGCGTAAGAGACAAAACAAACAACTTGGACTTTATGCCACCGCTCTTCTTAGGCTGTTTATCTCTTTATCATAAACATACGGATACCTAGGTTAAGGTATGCTATCGCGAAGCATCCAATACTTATCGCTTTACTCATGCTGCCTGTAGTGGCAGGTGGGTCCGGGCAAACCCAAAGGCTGAGAGTCAGACTGATGTCAGGAGCTCTGGTGTTTTTGAGTAGAGTCTAGAAAGTGCTTACGAATAAAGCAAAGCCAGGAAAGAACACACGTATGTTATACGGCAGTCTCAAGCTGAGACTTCTCCCAAAGGAAAGCGCTCCTTATAACAAACAACTGCAGCTGCTACTCTGTACAATGTGCCCATCATGGACCATCGCATTCACTTGCCCGTCACCGTCTAATTCACGGCCATTCACTCATCAGCAGATACGTCCAACGCTAGAGCTCATGCACCGGAGCGGAGTGGCGGGGCCCAGACAGCGGCATGTCGCCACTTTACCCCGGGAAAGGCTTCAAAAAGCAATGCTTGTCTATATTGAAAAACACGCCGTTCAACGAAAGAAAACAGTTCTTTCAGCTCTAATACGGGAGATCGCAGACGATCATTGCCTCAATATTCTAATAATCAAATATTGGGCTCGGGAACCGCAAGCGAACGCTTTGGATCAATAACTCATCCATTGCCGAGATACGTTCAAAGTGGGGACACCAGCCATAACAACACTAACAAAAGACGGGGAGGCTTCACGCACCTGGACGGACACTTCTCTGGAATCGAAGGGTATATCTGTTTCAACGTATCATTCTAGCCTGCTTCGTCACAGCAAAAAAGTAGACGATTGCTCACTCAGCTTTGGGTTCAAGCGATGTAGGGATTTCTGCCGCATGCTGAATCCGGCCTTGTCGGCCTTTGCGACGTCATTAGCAACAATTCTGGCCCGTGAGGACCCTGCCTGGTGGGCAGAAAAGTTGGCCTCCTAAGTCTTAGGGTATAAAAATAAGTAGTCTAAGAACCATAGTCTAAGGAGCATAGAGTGACCTACTAATTTCGTCTTGTATGCTTCCAGCGGTCAATGTTTCTGATGCCTCCCTACCTTGACGACCGACCACCACCCTGTTCGCATCAACTTGTTGATGGATGCAACACTGCGCTGGCCCGATTCGCCCTGCTGTAACCAACCTAGTCGTCTCCCATGGACACAGTAGTTAGTGTCTTATTTCTCAGCCAAGGTTATGTTCGGGACACTGACAGCATCCATGATCTCTTTCGCGATCGCAAGTCCTTATCAAAGCTGACAATGACTCGATACCGAACAGCGATTGCACAGACATGGTGTCTTATCACGAACGACCCCGCCTTTTGCGGTAGACTAGGTAGGTGGTAGGTAGCTCAGGACTGACGACTACCCTGTATCAAACCGTCAACAATAAGCGCAGTGGTCAACAGAACTTCTGGTACAGTGAAAACAAAGGGGGAGGCATTGTCAGTTTACACCGCTAGAATCTTCTAATGGTTTCGCCTTTAATACGACAATTAATCGTTTTCTTGAGGGTTATCGAACCCCTGCAGCGTATGTTCTATCTGATGCCATTACTGACTCTCATTACAATTTCCACACGCCCCAACCAACGCATCCACGATAGGAAACATATGTACTTGTCTTGGCGAGACCTTGTCTCAGCACCACCATTTATTCGAGGCTAACCCTCACCGGAACAAAGCATACAGAGTAGATATGCATTCATTAGTATCTGATCGAGGCTGACATAAGACTTCGACAGTACACGGTTCACGATGGAGTCAAGTTTGCGGGGTTAAATTCAATTCAATATACTCGTGGCAGTGCTATGGCGCTTGCCTAGCATGGTGCCTTTTTTGTAACTACCCAAGTATCCCTTTGTCAAGCTGCTAGTAAAAATGATTCGCTCTTCCCTTCTGTTCGGCTCTTCTGCTATTCTCTGTCGACCATGTCTTGTCGCGAGTCCAGCCCACTTGAGCTCACCAACGCCCTCAAAAGATAAATCACACATCCTCCATTTAGGCCTATCAGGCATGCAAAATCAGTCATCTCAAATGCCAGGTCGTCAAACATGATCCCATAATAACACCACAAAGTGGGTGAGGTTCGCTCTGGACTGTATGATATGTTCTCCGTCTCCAATTTAAATAAAAAACAAAAAAATATGATAAAAAGAACTAAAACGCTCTGTCTTCTTCAGTCATACATTCATAGAAGAAAAGTCATAAGAAGGTCATAACACATTTTCCCGTGTCAGGTTGCTTCGTGTTGTCGGGCGGTGACCAGCCGTGATAGAAGGTTAAAGCCGTATTCGTATGCTCGAAAGAACAATTCTGGGGTCGCGGTTGACCAAGATCGAAACGGCCTTGCCAACGCTGTCGCTGTGGTAAAAAAAAAAACAGATGTGACAAAAGAAAAGTCGGGCGCCTTAAGGGCCCTATCATATTTTGACAGTTTCATAGCATCTTCACACAGGCTATGGTATCTCAGTTGGCCCGAATGACAAGCTTGGAGAGAAACTTGTTGGACAGAGAGTCGAAGTCATAGCGGTCGAACTTGGACTCCTTGCGGGTACGAAGATATGCCTCTGTATCAGGTGTTAGTGGCGTGATGCAATAGAAGCATTGGGTGAATACATACCGTGCTTGATAACATGCTGTCGCACTTCAGTCATGGCCTCACAGACTGAGGTGTTGTTGTGAAGGAGGTGACCGTGCTTGCGGGTATCCCAGTCGGTGAAGGCAGGAAGCTTCTGAGAGATGGCGTGGAAGAGACCCACAATGACACCAACAGGTGTCGTCTCCATATCAGCGCAGAACTTGTTGACAGCGACAGGGTCGGGGACTCTGTAGTGGCAGTCAAACTGCATCTCCTCCCAGACGGCAAGGAGAATAGAGGCAATCATGAAGATGGTAGGCCAGTTCTTCATCTTCTCACCACTGTAGACACCAGAATAGAGGGCTGAAAGCTCTTCAAGAATGTCCTTCTGCAGCTCACGCCACATGTCGGCAAGGGCACACTTGATCTGGAAGTTGATCATGACAGGGGCGACGGTGCGACCGTAGTACTTGGAGTCCTCGTCATCGATCTGGCCATCAAGGTCAACCTCGGATCCTTGGTTCTCGACCATGGTGATGTGCATAGTGAGGTTATAGGCAAGGACAAGCTTGAGTGACTTGCGGATAACGGGCATCTTCTCCTTGACGTAGAAGCGGTGGGCAGTCTTAAGAATCTCGGTGATGAACGGAGTGCCCTCGAAATGGTCGTCAATGAAGTCCTCGAAAGGTCCGTCAATGTGCTTGTCGAGATACTCAGACAAAGCATCCAGGCGGATACCCTCGGCACCAACATCAAGCTTTTCAGTGCGAGTCTCAAAGTCAATGGGCTCTTGGTCAGTGAGAGTAGACTCGACCCAATCGACGGAGAAGCAGCTGTCGTCGGCGACAAAGACCTCGCGAACCATGACAGGTAGAGCGAAACCGTAGCCGTGGGTGATCCACATAAGAGTCTCCTTCTGAGCGAATCCCTTGACGTTGTAGACCGAGACACCGCGGTCCATGTGTCGCTCGTAGTCAGCCTTCCAGTCCTTCATGAAATAACCAATGTCCTTGATGTCGATACGAGTGCAGGGGACCTGCCAAAGACGAGCATGAGAAGGCTGGCAACCAGCGCAGGGCTCTCCCTTATCACAAGTCTTCTTGAGGAACTTGCATCGCAAGCAGGCTCGGAGTTTTCTGATCTCACTGGCCTGCTTCCTCTGTTCAGGGAGGAGGGGTCCCTTTCTGCGACCAACCTTCTTCTCAACAGTACCATCCTTCTTGCCATTGGAAATACGGCGAACGACACTCTTAGTAGTGCTCTTAGCAATGGGGCTCTTACGAGGACCAGAGTTCCTGCGGTTTGTGCTGCTGGAAGAGGGGGATACGGATCCGGCACCACTTCCGGGGCTGTGACGGGTCGAAGAGGGTTCGGATTTAACGGGAACAGTAGCAACAGTGGTGGCGGCGACGGGCTGAGGACTGTGGTTGTGGGTATGGACATGAGCGTGGTTGTGGCCGTCGTTGGTGAAGCAGTTGCGGTGGTGACCAGCATCAACATAACCGTCAGACTCGGGAGAGAAGGGGGAGTAAGGGAAAGCAGGGATCTCCTCAAAGCTTCCAAACTCCATAGAATTGGCGCCGTCGGACGAGTCGGAATTGGTTCTCAAGTGAAGGGTCTGGGAAGGGTTAAAGATGGCAGCACCTTGAGCGTGGGCCTGCTGGAACTGATCAAAGTTGGGTTGGTTCCAATCCACCATGGCCCAGCCTTCACCCGATGATGAAGGAAGGGACAGAACCTCGAGGTAAGTGCCAGTTGGCGAGTGACTACCGACGCTATCAAGACGAGGCAGTCCATCCATCTGCAGGGTATTCTGGAAATCCTGCCAATTCTCCATTCCGGTGCTGGGCCAAACTGCCTGTGTGTGGTCATCCATGGTAGGCAAGCCGTGGAATGTCGATTCAAGGAGGTTAGCCTGAAGAGCAGCCTGTGTGGTCGCGGGAAGGTAGTCAAGTGGGTTCGTTGGCTGAAAGTTGTTGGGGAAAGCATTGAAGCTCATGAGCGCAGCATCGTGGATGAACTGTGTCATGTCAGCAGCAGCGAGGTGCTGCTGTTGCTGCTGCTGCTGCTGCTGCTGAAGGGCCCAATCTGTCAAAGGGTTCACACTCTGCTGGAAAGGCGATTGTTGTAGCGGCGAGTGCTGGCTATGGGGGCTAGAGGATTGCGATGGAGGAGAAGAGATCTGGTGCTCCTCTGGGCTCATCGAGGCATATCCGTGAGAGTGGTTTGAAGACATATCGAGGGGAACAGCCCAGTGTCGGGCGTCCTGGGACATGATGTTTGAAGCAGCCGAAGGACTCGAATGGGTAGTGGCCGTCGAGTAAGTTTGGTAAGCAGCGCGATTTCGATTATCGAAGTTCGTCAAGTCGAGATAGGCATCACCCCCGCCGTTGTTGAAGTCGTAAGTCATACTGGGCAAAAATCAAGAAGGAAGCGGAGTAATAGATACGGATGATCGATAATATTGTAGGAACTCAGCGGACGACACCGCTCTTTCGTGAAGTCCCTGTTGAGGTGAAGGGAGAAGGTTTTGGAGCAGCTGGAGAAGGAGAGGGACTGCTGGAGAAGGTTTAACGGGTAGATCATGGGTTAGTCTCGCTGTTGTGGGCGGTTTGTCGATGGGGGAAGAAGCGGTGAAGCCGTCGGGACAAGCAGCCAATGGCCAAGCCACCTGAGATGGAGGCGCCCACCCACTAAAGTGGCCGCTACATAAGCCTATCCGCTGGCGAGCACACCCTGGAACCCTTGACTGCTGCAACCTGCCTGCGCCTCTCTTGGGGGTGTCAGAGTATTGGCCAATTGGAAAAATGCTTGACGGTGATCGGTTCATCTGTTAGCCAACGCTAGCGAGCGCCATACAAGCGCAAACAGATCTACCTCGAGTCTGGCCAACCACCTCTGCAGCCGCCGTCGCCGCCATGACCCGAAGGTCGTGATCCAGTCGAGTCCGGATAGACTTCCTCTTGAATCAAGGATTTGTTCGGCCTATCGCCAGTTCTCAAGGCCCTAGTCGAAGCCCAAGACTAGAATAGAGGCCCCCGTAGTCCAGCCATCTCCATCTCCATCCACCAAAATAGCTATTATATCCTATGCCTATGCCTATGTCCATTCCTATGTTGTTTTCTTCCTAGCTTCGTGTTGGAGAATCACGATACGCAGCGGGGCATTTTTGCCAACAGCTCCATTGTGGCCATAAATCGTGCATGAGATCCAGGCACAAGTTCCAGTAACAGCTGTTCCTGGATGGAGGATCTATAGCTATAGGCGTTCGTTGCTGAGACGATGTCCTAGCACTCTGTCATCTCTGCTAAGTTCAAAGATGAGTCTGTTTACAAACGTCGTGATAAGATTCAGATCTACTTGATGCGCCATCTCATTTCTCTAGGAAATCCATAAACCTTGTATGAGTTGAGGCCCCCGCTGCATTGGCTCCATCAAGTTTAGCAAGTGTCAAAAAAAGAGGTCCCGAGCCGAGATATCGCACAGTGCATCTCGTTCCTTTTATCGTTGCATAATGGACTGCAATACCGTGCATATGCTACTGTCCGCTGTCATCCACTGATATTCCACCCACCAGCTCACCTTGCAGCAAAACATCGTTACAACACAGCACCGTTGGTGGTTGCATTGCGACGCTGCAAGCAAATGGGAACTCATCGTGGCGACTGCGAGATAGCAGTCTTACAATACATACATGGTACAATGCTGTACTGTACTCTTAGCCTGCGCATTATCACGGAATATTCGTCTGACCAATTGCCTCAATTGCCTCTTATCCAGGAAGTTGCAAGTTATTTCCTGTCTTGGTTCCAAGCGCTTCCCTTCCCGTCTGCACGTCTTGCGACGTGATGCTCCACCTTCTGCCTCTATGTGGTGCAGTTCTGCTACGGACTAGACAACACAACAAAGCTTGCCGCTCGCCCGCTCCGAATTCAAGATCCTCTTCCTGAACAAAACAGCTATCGTAATGAACAAGCAGGTCATCATTCGCAGCGGCAAGCCACACGCTGACGGTAACACGGCCATGCGGCAATATGTCTCGAAGCTTGGAATGCTGCTACATATTGCTGCACGTGCGAGGGTTTGACTTAGCTTTGTACCCCAGTACCCTACCGTCTCCCTCTGAAGTGGGCAGTCTCGGACATGTCACGCATTTACATCTGTTGTCTTGTCTGAACAGTATCGGGTCTGCGATTCCGTCTCGATTCGAGCTTCAGGGTCCAGCTTCATGGACATGCCGAACTCGATCGATAAAACAACTCCGGGCACGAGATATCTCCTGTTTGTTTTGCAGCTTGCCAAGCGGTAAACCTCAAAATGGATCACGCTCAGCCATCCCGCCATCCATCAAACTCCGAAAAGCGAATGTCAGCGGCCAATGCTTTGCAACCCTTGTCATGGCCTCACTTACAAGAGACCATCGGCGAAGCACTAGCTTAGCCAGACTCCACTCAGGGTCTTGCAAGGACCTGTCCAGTTAGGCCGTCGATCCTGCTCAACCTTTTAAACGCCCCATCGACTTGTCTGTCTGGCGAGGCTTTGCGCTCGTGATTGCCAGCGAACACGTCAAGGATTTATCCCAAAATCTCCCCATTCAAGGCACTACAACCAATAAACAATCTCCAATCTGCAGAATCTGGTCTGCAAATCCTGCTCGGAAGATGCACGATATGTCCGCGCACAAGAGTTGATGCGATAAATCGTTCCGCAGCTTTAGCTCTCTACAAGCTTATGGGTCTTGCAATAGCTGGACGATTGATCATGATCAAGAGGCACCGGCGATTGCCCATTGCCTTCTAAATTTATTGTTTCGGGCCACAACGATTGATTATAAGCGCCAATACATCGATTGCTTTCGAAACAGATATTCATCCGTGAGCCCACCTATTCTGCCGTTGGCAATCAGCCACATTAGGTTTTCAATAGTTGTCAATGCATGCCATACTTGCTTCCGTAGCTGTTAGAGCAGAGAGCTAGCTACCCACGCTTGCATCTTCTCAGACTCACAACAGTTGTCGAAGGAAGAACATGATGGGCACATGTTACCATCGTCGATCGCGAGCTGATTGCATTAAATGCAAACAGGATTGAATGCCTTGGTTGTTACTAGTCGAAGGACTAGTTGTGTTTTGCGTAACAAGCAGGCGCACGAGCATTGGCCACATCCACATCGGGCTATCTTGATCTGGTGAAGAGAAAATCTCCCGCGACAGGCGTTACATTGACGACAGAAGAGACAAGGAATCACCGGCAGTACAATTGTATCAGGCCAATGCACAGCCTGCTGTTGTGTCTTCTAGGCCACGCAATATGCTGGCCAGCCTCCCCAGAGTTGTGAAGCAGAGGCCACCTGGTGTCTGTGTGAGATGTTTCTCAGACTTGTAGCACGCACGCACGAGAGTCTTGAAGACATGGCGCACAGTCATTCTTGCGACCCTACTGCTGGACTGCACGTTCATGCTGCGAGACTAACAATGATGTCAACATCTCCTTACAGAGAATAGGATGAGACAATTTCTAACATCTGAATGTCGAGTCCCGTGAACCCCCCTCTTGCGCTTTGGCTGACATAGTAGTCAGCCCCTTCTTTCGTTGAGATGTTCCATGTCAATCTCTGGCTTCCCCTTGATATCTTGACCGCATCTGATGCTACAACCAGGGTTCTCCTACAGCACCCTACCCTAGCTGCTTTCCGTGCGCACGTCTCATCTGGTGGTAGTGCTCCCTTTCCTTCTAGACCAAAGACAAAGAAGGATTTGCGGTCTTTGTTTACGGAGAATCGATGATGCGAACTACGGGGATGGCGATTCATGCGGGAAGACTAGCAGTTTAAGTCTATTAAGAGTCTCAACAGGATGGCATTTCTAACAACACGAGTCAGGCGAATGCGCGCGCTAATAGCTCTCGCCAATTATCAAGATTTACGTTGTTGATGAAGCCCTGCAGAAGCATACGTACATACACGAGGATGTTGTCGAAACAAACAAACAAACGCGGTATGTTACAGCAAAGTGGGCTCGGCACATCCAACAGCTTCCTGTTAGGATCAGCTCTTGGCAAGCAGTTACCCGGGGAGTGACAGCCAAGCAATAGTCTAACCAACTCGAATTGACAAGCCAGAGAGGCGAGATAGACTCAACGGCGGTCGTTCTGAGCTCGGCATAGTACGTGCATGGATGTAAGCCGCATCGAATCTTGCTCCACTGCCGATGGATTTTTGTCGTGCCGGCTATTGGCAACTCTGTCGCCATCAGACCATTTTGACGCAGGGGTAATTTTGACGCTCAATTCTGGACTTCGATTTCAGGGAGCAACCGCCGGCGGTCAAGAATTATAGACGGGTCAATTGGTAGGCACTAGACTGAGGCGATTTAAATTAAGGAGTCTTTATCCGTATCCAACGCAACTTATGTACACAGTAGCCGCTTGACAAGCTCTCTTTTCCTCTCTTACCGTGCTCCAGCTGGCCGATCTCCATATAAACTCGTCCTATGAGCCACAACAACTCCGAGACGATCTTTCCCCGCCGTGGGGACGCAAGGAACGAGGGCTTCTGTGGCATCTAGTCTCATATGTAACTTGATAGACCAGAATAGACGGGCCACAACATGTATCGTGCGCACGATATGCAAATGTGCACTATCGAAATGTCGTGGCCACGTCGATCGTACTTTGCTGGCAGACTCGACTTCTAGACGTGAGAGGCGAGTTGAGCTTGAGCTTGAGTTTGTATTCACTCGCTGTGACTATGGATGAATCCGGCTTACTAGTGCGTGCGCGAAGCTGCTCAGTTTGAACAGAAAAGCCAGGTTCATAATAAATGAACTATCGAATTGTAACTACCATTCATTCCTAAGAGCAGAAATTGACCTCTGTCCACAAAGGTCGACAGCTTACACCCTTGAGATGGATGGCTTGGCGTTACTTGAAGACTGGTTTGACTTGTCCTAACCTTAAAAATAGGTTTCGTCATTCCGGTCTCATTATAGAGTCGACCAGGCCCTTCTCGGAGAGCTGAGCGCTCTCACCTTGCCTAGAAAGCAGTGCCAAGTAGTACAAGTGCGCATGGGGATCCCCTCATCTGCAGTCTTGCAACTCGTAGACAGCTCCACCCCCATCGCCTTTTTATTCCTCTTGCAATCTTCCATCTGTGCCGTAAGCATGTATTCTGCAACATGGTCAAACTCGGGGTTTCGAGCAGGAAATCATGCCATAGTCTGCATTTCAACCCAAAGGCATGTTGGCTGCCTGCTCCCACTCTATCCTTGGGCAGCCCTGCAGGAGGTCGCATAGGATCAATGCTACGGCCCTAGGCCTAGTATATGCTAAGGAATTCATGCACATGATTTTGAGCCAAAGCATGCAGCAAGTAATAGTTTTTCTGGGGATGGCCATATGCAAGTATGTGTTGTTTCATGCATAGTAAACCCGATATTTCCAAAACGTTCTGTGTGTAATGGGATGCTGTGCTTTGTAAGTATACAAGACGCCAAGATCGTCGAGGCTGTGACTCATGGCTAACAAGACGGCAGACTCTCTCAGGAGAAGCAAGCAAGTGTCACTTTGAGGTTTTATGCGAAATTTAACTGTACGAGACATCTACATCATTGGGCGAGTGTCTGAGAAGTGTTTTGGTTAGAGTGTCAACCTCTCACAACAGTTCGTCGAGACTTCTTTTGTAACTGTGGTAAAGCGAGTGAACTTTGAAGTATTTCAGAGTCCATAGACACTTCTTATTTTTTCTTGGCCACGCTAGACTTATGTGTTATTTAATATTATCTGTCTGGATTCCGAATAGTTGGGACTGTGAAAGGTGGATTCCTGTAAGTGGTGCAATTAGTTGTGCAAGCCAGGCAGCAAGTTTGTATCATTTACAGGTCAGTTTATTAATCAATGTAGCGCTAAAAGAGGGCCTCTTGGTGTCTGATTTATTCTAATAATCAATTGCAACAAGTACTGTATACGTATGGTTGCGCCTTTTCGTGTTCCATGCAGACATTTGCGAGTTCGAAGCACATGATAACATCGAGAAACTCAACACGAGCGCCTCCACCCAATGTACATCTTCGAAAGCATATCTATTACATGTCGAATTTAATCTCGACATGGAAAGATACGGGTATTGAGGTGAGTTGCAACAGTGTGATAACATTATGACATATCCAGGTCTCCGTCGAGGTTGTCGGGTAGACAGTTATGGCACGAAACATGAACATAAAGCATGATATCTAAGAGGGGATATTATGTCATTGGCACAATAACTCCAATCATATACAAAGCTTCTTTCACGTGATGTCCCCGTCAATACTTCCGAGGGGAAGTGGCCATCACTACCTATGTTAATACATACTATAAGAGAGTCTCAGTCAAGCACATAGATTCAGGCTTGTCCCATTAATACCAGTCCATGTGAATCAACTAATACATATATGTCACTCATATCAAAAGAGGCAGCATGTTTCAGCGAGAATGATGCTTTTGCTCAACATTGGGTAAAACGCACGTGAACAAATGGACGATATAAAAGTATCTCGATATCAATAGCGCCTGTTGGGTATATGAAAAGCAAATCCATCAAGGAACAAAAACACTGGCTAATCGTAAATGCTGAACAGGCTTTTGGAAGATTTTCCTCATGATGCACCAAGCGCTCACAACCATAATTATACAAAGAGGGAAATATTTGAGGGAGAAAAACGTAGCCCAGCGTGGTCATGAAGGTCAGTATCAGCTAGAAAGAATGAAAACAGTCGTCATGGTGAGCCTCATCGTGGAGTGGAAGCCCTCGCACAGGCTTGTAACTGAGACAGTCCTCCCCTCATGGCACTCACAGTCCAAGAATTCGTCGTGCGCCATAGCATTCATGTACGTGCTCACGGAATCCTTCTGGAGACCACAGGCGAGTCAATAACGCTAGAAGTGGACGATATGGCCCAACATCCACTGGGACAATTTGTGAGAAAGCAGGTGGAGGGAGTATGCCCTGCATATAATGGCTGTACGTAACGAGGCATCCTTTACATAGGACACCTTTCTCAGCGCCAGTATCTGAGAGATATGGAAACCGGATGGAGGCCATTCCACCAAAGTCATCTTCCACTACTTCGGCTTTTCTGGGCAGTCTCGACAGATCGCATCCCGGAGAGTCCAGCGAAGCTTCGTGGAAATGTCTGAAAATAGCAGCATCTTTCATGGATACTGTGCCAGGGCGGTATGTTGGCCTCAGCTTGGCAAGCTCCTCAGCTGAGCCATGTATTTCCAGCGCAAGCTTCTTTGCCTGCTTGACACTGACAAGATGTTCCACCTGTTTATGCACAAACTGGAACCTCAGACCAAAGGTACCAGGAATACTGTGCATGATAGGGATTCGCCCCAGGTCGTCATCTGTGAGACCAAAGCACTGCTTCGCCATGGCTGGGGAAGTCATTCGGAGAGCCTGGTTCTCATATAGACATTCGAAACAAACCCTCTCACACGTGGGCAAAAAGAGAAACCCGCCAAAGGCAGAACACGACACACATTTGCTCTGCCGTAGGATAGCGTGAAGAAGAGTGGCAGGATGATGGCCTAGCATATTAGTTTGACCCAAAGTCGTCAATGTCTCTGGGGCATGCTGGACCATCTCGCTGTAAACTGGCAAATCTTCTATGGCATCTTTGCCCAGGAGAGATACCCGCGAAAGGCGGGACAGTGACTGGAAATCGAGAAGATCGAGGACAGAGAGCAGAAGCTCTGCAGGAAGGAGGTCCAATTGGCCTAGAGATGAAGCATAGGCTCGTGGCTGGTTGGTGATGGGTGTAATGGATGGGAGAGTCTGATTGGGTGAATGACGAATCATGCCATTGAACTGAGATTCTCCGTCACGGATGAGTTGTTGGATGCCGCTGCTGCTGCAGGATGTATCCATGGCAGTATATATGGATGGATGGATATAAGAGGAGTAGACAGATAATAATAATATAGTAAATAGTTTCTATGGAGGAATTGGTGGACAATAGCACAAGGAAGAGAAGAGGAAGAGGAAGAGGAAGAGGGAGAAAATTATAGAAGGGACACTACTAGACAGAATGGGTAACACTAAACTTATAGCTCAGAAACAAGAAAGCGGTAAAATAGTTGCACGAGTTATGGAGAGAAATAAAAAAAAGACCGAGGTGTTGACCAACTACCCTTACTCAGCAGGACGAGCCGCTTAGATTCAAGGGTCTCAGATATGAGAAAAAGCAAGACTTGTTGTAGTAGCCAGCTGGTGTCTTGGAAATGTATGTACGGCACTGTAGAATATGCATGGCCATGGGTTCTATCTAGTTGATTAAGCGCGGGGGTGTTTTTGATGTTGGGGGGCATTTGATGTGAGTAGATGACCATGTAAATATTAGATAGTCATAGATTTGCTAGAGTGTGCCTTACACTTGGTTGATTATTGTTGCAATATGGTTTCATATCATGTCGTTTACTTTATGGTTATTCAACTTGATCAATGGCAAGGCTCTGGTGTTTGCTGGGTTGCCTAGTATGATGACTCTCGTGATACCCATGCCCTTGCACCGATGATGGACGACATTGTATTGTGCATATGACAAGCCGCCGGTCTTGAAGTTCCGGCTCTTTCTCCACCAAAAATGTCTTAAACTTGACTCAACCAGAGATCTTGTCGTTCTTTCCTGCCGCGGATTTAGTCATTCTGGAATAATAACTATCATCGCCCAGTAGATCCCCATTGGCTATGGTTAGTCTTAATCTTGACGAGTTCCGGGCCGGCCCTTCGCAAGTATGTTCACGTTACTGTTGGGTGACATGACAGCTGGAAAGTCGGGAGATCACCCTGCACAACACAGCTCTTGTGTGTGTATGTGTATTGTTTACAATTTAATATGACTAAATCGAGAGACATGGCTATCAGTGGTATAACAATTAGACTGACTGTTCAAGCCCAGTATCGTTGTAGCTCAACTGCCGGAGAGATCATCAAGTTGAGAAGTCATGATAAGCAAATTGAACTCTTGTCCGTTTCATTTTCTCATTGCAACATCATCAAATCGAGTCTTGAATATCTTTCAGTATAGTTATCATACAAGTCTCTATCACTGTAAAATGGGCAATCCTCATTACACCCGTTCAATGATCCCCACTAGCCGCTCCCTTGGACTCTTAGCTCATCTTTCCTTTCCTTAGGTTGGGGGTTGTCGTCGGTTCGGACTCAAGCAACAGTCTCGGTCGAGGGCTCGGATATTCGAGACGACATTATTCCACTTCCGCATATAGCGTCGGACATGTTTTTTTTCTCCCTCGTACTCAACAACAACAAATTCGCATTTGATCTACATTCGCTTGCCTCACTTTATTTCTGTGAATTCAAATTCGTTGAAGCATTCGTAAATGCGCAAATAATCACATTCTACTACAACACTTCACAGTAGTGTGAAACTGAGCCGTCTGAAACCGAAGCTCTTTCATCCACTGGCTAGTCGAACTAGCGGAGCTGTCTATAGATGTTCAATCTTTAATGGATGTTGTGAACTCTGCTGGTCCACTGTCCAGGTCGGTACTGTAGGACACGGATACTTGTGTCCGCTGCACGGACAAGTTACATCCATGTTTTTCTAGTTTCGGTACTTGGGAGAGCATGTCTATGCTTTCAACAAAAAAAACTTGGTCTTTATTGGTTTCTAGAAAAATGTGCTAAGAATTTTCTACTGTGTTTTCGGTCCGACATTGATGGCGTGTAAGGGTTCGACACCAGGTTTGTGCGAGCTATCTGAACTTGTTGGCAACTATTGGTCTCGTTGGAAGACACTCATAACATGTCAAGTCTCGTTAATAAGCTTATGGACTGATTATCTGATCTGATCCTCCAAATCCGATCGCCCCAGTTTACGAGCCTCTCACATCACTAGGGTAGTCAACGGATGTTTCACAGAAACTTTATCGCGTATTGATATTATGGTGTGTTAGTAGCTGAGTCTCATATTTCTTCATCGATTCTATAAGTCTTGTCATATGATAGTCACAGTGCATGGCTGAGAATGAGTGTTATGTTGCTTAAAAAAGCAGTGCATGTTGTTCATTCAAAGAATTGCACACGTGTCTTGGGAAAGGAATTTCATGGATCGAGAGTGAAAGGTTTACCCTCGTGGTTTTGTACAATCATACATTTCAAGCAACTGGAGGGGTTAGGACTTATGCGATTGATTGATTTGAAGTTTATGTGTCTGATCTTATCACAAGGTGTTGACGAAGTCTCAGTGAACAAAGAGAGTTATAGATGTTAAGCCAGCGTGAGTGAAAATGAAGGAAATACTACATATTATTCATTATGAATCTTTAGCCACATGCTATTCATGTGACTTATTGCTTCTGATTAATGTTTACTCGTGTTTTTGTGATAAGCTTCGCATATTCACACTTTGATAGTCTCTGATTGCGATTCCCACGAGGTGCAGGGTAAGCGTAGTCTGTGCCATTTCAGTGAGTGTGAGATAAGTGAAGAAATGATGGTCTACGTGTTGTATCTGAATGGGTACACTGGAGAACAGTTGTTTTACTTGATGCCTATCACCTAAACAGATTTCTTCTGAGATAGGCTACCTATCCTGTTATTGTGCTTTGCAGACTGACTAAACTTGCCGCAAGGTTTGGATTTAGCAAATATGACAGGATTGTCATGATTCCTCGTTTGATTCACTATTAACCCACAGCAAGGCCATTTCCAGACCAAAGCGTCGAACAATGCAATCGCCTTGCTCTAAGCTTACCTGCAAAAATGAAGCAAATAACCACGTAGAATGATATGTTGTTGGTGATGTGACCGACAAAGAAAATTACCCCGCCAAGTGCATACCCCCATTGGGCCCATCGACGAAAACGTCCCCTTTGACGGATAATATAGTGGGGTGAGATGGGATGCGAGATGGCCATGGCTTGAAGAACAATATCAACCGAAATATTCATTGTTGTTAGGTTCAATACAACACCCATAAAGAAAAAGGGCTTTCCTTCATATAATTCAGCTGCGTAATGAGAGCTCGTTCTCGTCTTACTCGTCCCCGCCCTCGTGTTTTGTTTCCGCATAGCAATACCAGCAGCAGCAGCAACACCAAACCAAAACCAAAACCAAAACCCAACACCAGGATGGCTTCAGTACAAACACCGCCACAGTCAGGGGTGCATCTGGAACCCTCCTTCCCTCAGCTATTCACCACCGATCCTCCTATTCACGATGAACTACCCACAGAGTCGTCCCGCCTGCAGGACGAAACCATAGACGAAGTCTTGCCTTTCCTCAACGGTGAGGAGCACCAACAATGCAACTCCCACGGCCTGCCCCATCTGGACCGACGTCGCCATGTCAACTTCTTGCACAAGCAGCTGGGCAAGTTGCCCGCCGCCTTTACCTCTGCTGATCCCAGCCGGCCCTGGTTCTTCTACTGGTGTCTCTCTGCTCTGGTTCTTCTGGGAGAGGACGTCGAGCCGTACCGAGAGAGACTCGTCGATACCGTTCGCCCTATGCAGAATCCTGATGGAGGATTCGCTGGCGGCTTCGGACATACCTCGCATCTCGCCACCTCCTATGCAGCCGTCCTGTCGCTGGCTCTAGTCGGCGGTGAGGATGCCTACGAATGTATTGACCGACGAGCCATGTGGAGATGGCTATGCTCACTCAAGCAACCCGATGGAGGGTTCCAGATGGCCCTGGGCGGCGAGGAGGATGTCAGGTATGTGCATACTGTACCACTCCATCGCGTTGCGCCATGCATTCCCTTCCACAATGGCACCGCGGCGATCAAAACCTACCCCGATTGTCATCATGCCGTGAACCGTGAATAGACTCATCTGTCATCATTTCCTTCGTATAAATCTGCAGACTGACAGCATTACAGGGGTGCGTACTGCGCGGCCGTCATCATCTCTTTGCTCAACCTCCCTCTTGAGCTACCACAGGATTCTCCCGCACGATCTGCTGGCCACACTGGTCTGTTTGCAGGACTGGCCGACTACGTGCACAGATGTAAGTGATACATGAAGCCCTAGACATCCGTGACCCCTCTCTGATCGTCCATCTTGAAAAAGGCCAAACGCACGAGGGCGGCGTGTCGGCCAAGCCGGGCATTGAAGCACACGGTGCATATGCATTTTGCGCTCTCGGATGCCTTTCGATTATTGATTCTCCACATCGAGCAATCCCACGGTATGTCCCTCTGCCCGTCCTCTATCCACTTAAATCTTGACATGGAAGCGGTGCATGCTAACCCAGTTCTGATCGTCCGGGTTTTGTAGACATCTCAATATACCACTACTCATCTCGTGGCTGTCATCTCGTCAGTACGCCCCCGAGGGTGGTTTCTCGGGCCGCACAAATAAATTAGTCGACGGTTGTTACAGTCACTGGGTCGGAGGGTGCTGGCCTCTCATCGAGGCCGCTCTTAACGGACCCGGGCCGGGACCTGAAGGGGAAGAGGCCAGCTCAGGTGGCCGCCCGCTACCTGCGGCCCAATATAGCCTCTTCAGCCGTGACGGTTTGATCCGATACATTCTTTGTTGCTGTCAAGACCAGTCCAAGCGAGGTGGGCTGAGGGACAAGCCAAGCAAGTATGCAACTCCGTGGCCCTGCATCCAGAATTCTCGATGAGCGCTAACTCCAGTTCAACAACACCAGGTACTCGGACGCATATCACACCTGCTACGTACTTTCTGGCTTGAGCTCAGCACAGCACAGGTGGACCTTGGATGCTGCTCGCCCTCACGAGGCGGACGTGAAGGGCGATTCCTGGTCTGTGACACCTTACATGGAGGGTGAACAGATCTTCGACGAGGAGGATCGTGTTGCCACTGTGCACCCAGTTTATGTCATTCCACAACATAAAGTGGAGGGCATGCAGAATTACTTTTCGTCCAAGCATGGCTTTTAGATTAAGTAGCATTTGTGTAGCGTCAGGTGAAGGCTTGGAAGAACAGATATGGGACACGACATATGATGGACCACGATGCAGCAGAGACTGGTCATTTTCCATGGACCTGCAAGTGTACATACATTCTCACATGTTATCAAATCCAACAAGGGCGCACATGTTCAGGCCTTGGTGTATTTGCTGGCGGCGCACATAGATTTGCCTTTTTGATGACGATCTATACTGAAAATATCATATCTCAATGGCAAAAGCACGATGGCACCTGCGTTGTCGAGGTATGGCAAACTGTACTGCTCGTCCATTTCGATTCCGAGATACAGCATAAACAAACATCCATGAAAATCCACCACAATGTATGCATGCATAGACCAGATAGTGGGCGCGGGGGAGCTCAGCTTGCAAGCCGCAGTTGGTTTCGATGGTGGTATACTGTGTCGTGAATGACAAGATAAACGCGGTAGAGTTCAAAAAAATGTATCTTGCCTGACTGGGTAAGCAATAGAGTGATCCGAGGACTTCTCCAACACTGAGGACACAAACGATCAGTTTGGAGCACCAAAATGGTCCAGATACCTTATTAGTGTTATATGTCCGATATGTTTCCTGAGTTTAGGTAGTGGCCCAGGTATGTACCCGATAAGTCAGGGTATATCGTATTATCCAGAGCCTCAGGGATCCAGCCAGCCCAAACGACTTTATGATACATGCAGACACATAAGAAGAATCTTCACTTCTGTCATAAGACTAACTTACAACTTGGTTGCGTGCAACTATCAATCAAGGGTTGGTAATAATACAATATGGAAGAGCTCCGAGAGAGGAATAAGTAACATGTACTAGGAGCCCTAAAGATATTGGTAGAAGAAGTTCCGTATCTTTTCAGGTGTTGTGTATGGTATAGCACAGTTATGGTCTGTGGGCAATTCATGAGGTTGAAGACGCTATTTCTCCTACCAATCACCAGGATAGCGTGGAGATAAGAAAATAGGGTCCTTTCAACGGTCAAGAACGGGCATGTAAGACAACCCCACGATCATGTCTCAGTTGTAACGTGCTCTTGACCGCAAGTGGTCATTTTGACTTGACCCAGGACGCATTCGGTAGGCCAGTTCCACACATTTTCAGTGGTACCATATGTGTATGTATGCTTTGTCCCAGTGCAGTGACTTACCATAATTCTGACTGGTATCGGATGAAGGGGCCCAAGCACTTGGATCGACTGACAGGGTAACTAAGCGAGTCCGGACCCTGTTTAAACCATCTTGATATGTAATGCCGAACAAGAGGTGCAGCTACACAGGGTATCCATACCCGCACAGCTAGCTGTGCGTTTAATATCACGTAATAATCACACAGCTAGCTGTACATATAAGGATAATACCTCTTTTAAAGCTATATATATAATACCCTTCTAATTTAATTATCTAGCTTCCTTTAAAGCTATTTAAAGCTTTTATAATATATATAGTTACTTAATTTTATAATTTATAATTTATAAATATATTAAAGCTTAATTACTTAGTAATTTAGCTATATCCTTAGTATTATAATATTATTTATTAAGTTATAATACTATTAAATATATCTTTTTATATTAATATATAGCTAAATTATAATATAGCTTTATATATATATATTTTACTTTATAAAGCTATTAGACTTTTTTAATTAAATATTAATTTACTATAGAAAGTAATATTTAATAATAGCTAATAATAATAACTTAAATAATAATATTAGCTTTTAAATCTTTAAAAATAGCTTTATTATATATAATTATTAATATCCTTTTAATTAAAATAATTAATTTATACTTTAGCTTTTTATAGTAAATAATAGCTTAATTAAGCCTTTTATAAAAGAAATAAATAGCTTTTTTAACTTTATTTTTATTTTTTTTATCTTTAAGTAAAAGAATTATACCCTTAGAATTCTTATAATAAACTTCTTTAGCCTTTAAGGTTAAATAAATTAGTATTATTTTAATTAGCTAATATAGCTAGCTTTATTATTAATTGCTTAGCTTTATATTATTTTTATAATGCAGTATTTCCTATAAGGCTAGCTAGCTATATAGACTATTATACTATATAGTTTTTAAGTTTAAAGTAATTAATATATAAGTATAATAGACTAGACTTAAGCGGCTACTTATAGGTATTAATAAATAGTATTATTTAGCTTAAAAAAAAAGAGGGATTTTTAAATAGTTATTTCTCCTTCTTCCTTATATAAAGATAAAATAAGCTACTTAGATTCCTTATTAGACTAAGGTATAAGTATAGCCTAAGCTTATAATATACTTCCCTTCTATACCCTTTAATATTACCTTAAGTAAGGAATTTTTTTTTTTTAATTTAATCTAAGTAAAGTCTAGGTAAAGTTCTAATTAAATTTCTTTTAATATTTTAATATTAAAAATTATTTTCTAGAATTACTTAATAAAACTTTAAAATAAATCCTAGTAAATATTATTTTATATTTTTAAATTTTTATTATATTATTTTCTATAGATATTATTAAGTCTATATATTTTAATTATTATTCTAGAGATATTTTTATTTATACTTTATTATATACTTTAATTAGCTTTATTATTTTTTTATTTACTTTTATTAAGGTTTTTAAATAACTTTTTATTACTTTTTTTTATATTTATTATTTTACTTTATTAAGTTCTTTTATATTTTTATTTATATATTTTTTATACCTATAAGTATCTAGCTATTATTTATCTTATTTTCTTATTATAATTAGCTTTATATTTCTCTATATATTTATTTTACTTTACTTTTTTCCTTTTTATTATCTTATTATATTTATATTTATACTTATTAATATTTATATTATATTAATATAAACTCTTATTAATTTATCCTAGATTTTACTATTACTATAGCTATTACTATTAGTCTTTTTAATGATTTTTTTATTTCCTTTAATAATAAAAAGAATAGCCTTATTAAGTATTATACTATTAGTATATATATTATTAATAGAAATAGTAATAATAAAGAGTTTTAAGTCTTTATAGCCTTTATTATACTTTATATTTAATATATTATTAAATTATATAAGTTTAAAATCTCTAGACTTTATTTATTAAATAATAGCTATATTTATTTATATCTTTAAGACTTTTAATTATTTTATAAAGAAATAAAATAGCTTAAATAGTAAATATCTAATAATTTAATAATATTATAAGGCTATAAGGCTATACTTTTAAATAAGCTTTTAATAAAACTCTATATTAAAATAAAGCTATATAAAATAATAAGATAAT
The DNA here is from genome assembly GCF_050947815.1 of Fusarium sambucinum. Taxonomy (NCBI): domain Eukaryota; kingdom Fungi; phylum Ascomycota; class Sordariomycetes; order Hypocreales; family Nectriaceae; genus Fusarium; species Fusarium sambucinum. The sequence goes on along the minus strand of NC_139293.1, from coordinate 6,669,367 downwards.
AATAAATACTTTCTTTTTCTTTATATAATAAAACTATTAATAAAGAAAAGTAAAAATAATAATAAAAAAGTAAATTATTTTACCTTTAACTATTTATTTAATATATTAAGCTAATTTAAATTATAATTATAATATTAATACTATATTACTATATTATTTAACCTTATAATTATAGCCTTATAGCTAGGCAATATATAAGGCAATTTTACTATATATATAATAAAATTATTAAAATATTATATATTAGCCTAGCCTTATTTTAAAATTTATATAACCTTATAATAATAAAGCTAAAATATATCTCTATAAGCTAAAGACCTTTAATTAAAGATAGTATAATATTAGCTATATTTAGCTATAAGGTCTTATAATTCCTTAATATTCTTATCCCTTAGAGAAACTTATAGTAGATTTAATAAGAAAGGTAATAGCTTTATATACTATATTATAAAATTAAAAGAGAGGATATCTTTATAATAAGAGAGATTATATTTTATAATATAATAAGTTAATATAAGCTATAATTAATAAAACTAGGGGTATTTATTTAAACTATTAAAGATAAGTATAAGTATTCTAAGTAATAAGAAACTCTATTTAAATTAAAGTCTATAGAGAAAGAAATTTATATATATAATTAAGAGTTTAATATAAAGTTAAAATATTAAAGTAAAATAAATTTATTTAATACTATAGTTAATTAAACTAAGTTATATAATTAAACCTCTTACTATATTATATAATTATCTTAATCCTTATATAATTATACTATTAATAATTTTAATAAAAATAGCTATACTTATAAGTAATACTTAAAAGTAAAAGGGATATATTCCTAGGAAGATTTACTTTATACCTTTAATTTTACCTTATAAGCCTAATTATATTATTTATAATCTTTTACTAAGAATAATATATATATTATTATCCTTAGTATAAAGAAAAAATACCTTTAGGTTATTAAGGAATTTTACTATTATATTAATTAGTTTAAGAATTTACTTATTATTACTTATATTAATTAAATCCTTACCTAGCCTATTTATTTTCTTTTTAATACCTATTAAACCCCTAGGTTTAATTTAACCTTATTTATCTCTAGCTCTTAAGCTATTATTCTATTGCCTTTTAACTTTAATTTAATTATCTTTTTTACTTATAATAATATTATTACTTTTTAATAGTAAACCTAGGCTAATTTCTAGGCCTTAGCTTAAGTAAGCTATATCTTTATCTATAAGTAATATAATTAAAATACTTAAATTACTTTTATTTTTACTATTAATATTATTATCTTTATTAAAGTTATTTATACTTTTTATAGATCTTATTATTAATCTTATTTTTATTATTATTAATATAATAAACTTATTAAATTAAAGAAATTTAATTATTTTTATTTCCTTTATAGTAATAATTAGTTTTTAATTAATAGTATTTATTATTATATTTTTTAAAATAACTTAAGTTTAACTATTACTATATTAATTAAGTCTATATTATACCTAGGTTATACCTAGATTATTTTATTCCTAGTTTTATATAGTTTATTTTTAGTCTTTATTATTTATATTATTATTATAGCTAATATATTATTATAATTCTTTATTATTTTAAATAGTATTCTAGCCTATTTAAGGCTATTTAAATAAAATATATTCTTATATTTTACTTTATATTTATTTAATATTTATATATTTAATATATTCTTTAATAGCTATTATTATAGTTTAATATAGCCTTTTTATTTAATTAGTATATTATAGTATTATTCTTATCCTAGTATATTCTTAGCTATTAAAATAGCTTTAACCTTATATTCTTTTTAAAGTTTTAATTCTTTTTCTTAGAGGATTAACTATAGTAATAGTCTTATATCTATTTATACTTATAAAGATAAGGGGTTTAAGACTATTTATTTTATTAAATTAATATAAAAGTTTAAATAAATCCCTAGTAAAATATTAAAATAAATATTAAATTTATTTAAAACTTTAATTATATTATATTTAGCTATTATTTAATTAAGTTTCTTATTTAATTAATTTATTTTAATATTATATAGATTAAGCTAAATTTAATTTTTAATTTAAAATCTCTTAGCTAAATATTAATATTAATTATAAAAGTCTTATATTTATTATTAATAGTATATAATAATAGCCTATATTATTTTTAATTTTTTATAAAGTTAAATAATAAAAGAAATAGCTTATTCTTTAAGGTTTATAGCTAATAATTAAAATTATTTAACTTACTATATAGTATTAAAGTTAAATCTATATAATAATCTATTTAAGCTATAGCTTATTATTATAAATAGTTTATTATTTAAGGCTTATTATATTATTAAAAGGTATTTTAGCTAATTAAACTATTTAAAGGATATTATTATATATAAAATAGCTTAGACTTTTTAATTAACTTATTTAATTCTATTATTAATTTAAAGATAATAAGAAATAAATAAAAGCTATTTTACTTTTATTAATTAATAAAATTCTCTTTAAAACTTATTTAATTAATTTAGTTTTTTATTAATTATAATTTATCTTAAAAAGCTATAAAATCTCTATTAATAATATCTAAACTATATAATATAAGCTTTTACTAAAATACTTAATAATACCTTTAGCTAAATATACTTTAATAGTTTATTTATTTTAATTATATAAAATATTAAATTAGTCTTTATTTAGCCTAATAATTTTATTATAAAGTTAATTAAGATTTATATAAAGTATTTATTAGTAATAGATAATAAATATAATAGGCCTTATTATTTTTATTTACTTTTATATACTTTAATATAATAATAATTCCTATAAAATTACTTAATAGCTTATAATATACTATCTTAATAATAGTTATAAGTAATTATCTTAAAAGTTATATTTTTTCCTAGGTATTTTATAGTAAAGTTATTATAAATATTATAAATAATTACTATTATAAGTAGCTTATATAAAAGTAATTATATTTATCTTTAATATAAGAATATTCCTTATAGGTTAATAAAGCAATCTTAGATTTATTTAACTATTTTTATAGTCTTTAGAAATTTCTATTCTTTATCTTTAATAGCTTATAATTAGGCCTTATATATATATAATATTATTACTTTTTAATTCTATAGAGATTATAAGTATATATTAATAAAGATTATAAATCCTTATAATAGCTTTACCTAGGTAATATTAATATTATCTCTATTTATAACTAGCTTATTCTATATAAATATTTTTATTTTATTAATTCTTAGTAAGTTAATTATAGTTATAAAGATATTAATTAATTATAAGATTTAGCCTCTATATAATACTATATTTAAATAGTCTTAATTTCTTTAAGAAAATATATTAAATTTAAAAATTAGCTTTTTTAATTAATATTAAAGGTAAAAGTTAAATTAAAATAATAAGTTAGCCTAATATATTTATTATTTTAAGATTTTATAAGCTTTTATAAAATACTTAAGGTTTTTATAATTTATATAAATTATAAAAAGATAATAAAGTCTATAAAGCTCTATAGATTAAAGTATTAAATATAAAATAATAGTTAATAGTTTTTTATTATAAATTATATAATTATATTATATTAAATTAAGTATTATTAAGTAGTAAACTATTAAATATAAGATTCTTTAGCTATTCTTTTAAAATAAGTATTTACTTAAGGCTATATTAAAATAGTTTATTTTTATAATTATATCTTTATCTAGCCTTTATTATATTAAAATAAGGCCTATAATAAATACTTTCTTAAGCTTTTAAAATATATCTTAAGTAGCCTTTATTTATTTAAACTTTATATTCTTTTTTATTAAATAATTTAATAATATTATAATAGTAATAAAATTATTAATAAAATTATAATAAAAGTTAATAAATCCTAGGAAACTTTATAATCCTTATAGATATATTAAAGGCTTTTAATCTTAAATAGTAATAATCTTTTCTAGGTTAAGTTTCATTTTAATTCTTATTTAAATAATATATCCTAAGTATTTAATTATATTTATTATAAAGTTATATTTCTATAGGTTTAAATTAAGCCTTATTTATTATAAATATTTTAGTATTTTATAAACTTTCTATATATAGTCTTTTTATAACCTTTTACTATAAATAAGAATATTATTAAAATATATTATAATATAAATACCTAAGGATATACCTAAGGTATTATTAATATATCTCTAGAATATAGCTAAGGTATTTATTAAATTAAATAAGGTTATTAGCTATTTAAAAAGCCTAAAATATATTTAAAATACTATAAGGTATTCTTAGTTTAAAGTAATTTATATTTTATAGAATATTATATATATATTTAGCTTTATAAGCTATTTTATTTTTAATAATAATTATAATATCTCTTTAATAAGAGATAAAAGGTATTAATCTTATTATATAACTTTATTAAGTGCTTTATAGTTTATATAGAATTACTATTTTTTCCCTAATTTCTTTATTAATAAAATAAATATTATAGCTAATAATAAATTAGCTTTAATTTATTCTTTATTTATAAGGTTTATAATTTATTTATAGAGTTTAAGTAAATAATCTTTTAATATATTATATAATAGTCCTTATAGTAAATCTAAGGGCTTTCTATTTAATTTAGGCTTAAATTAAATATAATAATCTTATATACCTTAAGATAATAATAAGGTAAATGCCTTCTTAGGATTAAATAAGTCCTTATAGTTTAATAATTCTAGGGGTAATTAAGTTTAATCTTTCTTTAAGTAAGGCCTTAGTATATATTTTATAGGTATTATAAGATAAAGAATTTTAATTATTTTATTAAGGCTAATAATAATAAAGGTTTTTAATTATTATATACCTTTTACTTATTATTTTATAAGTATTATAAAAATAAACTTTATAATAAGTATAATTAATTTTAATATTATTCTTATTTTAATACTTTAAATTACTATAATATCTATAATACTAATTATAATCTTATACTTTTTAATATAAACTATAATATTATAATATATTAATTATAAAAATCTTAATATTATTTCTTAAAATAAATTTAAAATAATATAAAAAGATATAAGGAATTTTTAATTATCTAGGTTTATTATAATTTATATAATATATATAATTTATAATATTATTATTTATATTAAATAACCTTATAATTATATTTCTATAGCTATTTTAACTTTATAAGAATATATAAATCTAATTAAGTTTAATTTAAAGTATTATATTAATTATTTATTTATAGCTTTATAGTAATTATAGCTATTATTAATTTATATATTAATAAATAAGTATAAATTTAAAAAGGCAGAAATTATAAGTAAAAGACTATTTATAATTATACTTATCTCTTAAAATTAAATTCTTATTCTAGTTTAATATATATTTATTAAGCTATTATAATTAACTATTAACCCTTATATAAGATTATACTTAAGGATTTTTAATTTCCTTAGTTATTTTTTAACTAGGTATTATTATTATCCTAGTCTTTAGCTTAAAGTATTTAAACTTATATTTAATTAATTAATTATTATATTAAGCCTAAATAATATAAAGCTATTAAATAGCCTTAAGAATTATAATAAAAATATAATTATAATATATATTATTATTAAAGTATTTTTATTAAGACTTATTAAGCTTTAGGCCTAGTATTTATATTATATTTAATATAAAGATTTTACTTATTATAAATAGCCTTAATAGAGGCTAAATTAATTCTTAATATAATAATATTACTATTCCTATTAACTTTAAGTTAAAATAATATCTAGGTTAAAGTATAATAATTAAGGAATTTCTCCTTAAGCTTATATAATTCTAGCTTAATAATAATAGCTTAATATTAAAATATTATTTTATTATAATTATTATAAGAAATACTTTAATTAATTAAGTAATTATATAATTACTTATTTAAAGTATAATATAACTTTATAAGCTTAATATTATTATTTTAATTTAGTCTTTTTATTATTATAAGCTTTTAATTAAAGTAAATATAAAATTTAATAAATTCTTTATTAAGGCTTTATTAAATATATTTAAGTTTAATTTATATAATTTCTTATTAATATTAATTATTATATATATTCTCTAAGTAATTAAAAAACTTCTAAGGATTATAATATTAAGAAAGTCTACCTTTAAAAAAAGCTATTATTTCTTATTATACTTTTTCCTTTAAATTAAAGAAAATATAAAACTATTAATCCTTATAATCTTTAATTTTATAAGCTAAAGTATTAATTATATACTTAATTATTATTTTTTATATAGGCTATATATTCTTATCTTTATTAAAGGTATAAAGTATAATTAATTACTTTTATTAATAAGTCTTATTAATTTAAAGTATTATTAAGATTATTAAGTTTATATATTAAGGTATTAATATTAATAAATATAATAGTAAAAAGGCTTTAAAGTATACCTTTAAGTTATTTATATTATTATAAAAGGCTTTTTATTAATTTTATATTAATTTAGTTATAAGGGCTTAAATAGTATTAAATAGCTTTTTATATTTAAGTTTAGCTTAATTAAGTATTATATTTAGTATTACCTTTAGTTATTATTTTTCCTTTATATTAAAGTCTAAGGGTATTTTAATTAAGAGGTTTTCTTAGCTTTAAATTAAAAGAAATTAAATAATTATAATAGACTAAATTTAAGCAATTACTTATAGATATTAATAAATAGTATTATTTAGCTTAAAGAGAAAGAGGGATTTCTAGATAATTATTCCTCTTTCCTCTTTATATAGAGATAAAATAAGCTACTTAAATTCCTTATTAAATTAAGGTATAAGTATAGCCTAAGCCTATAATAATAAGTTAGCTTATAAATATTATAAATTAGTATTAAGCTTAACTTATCCTAGATATTATACCTTTCTTTATAATATAAAACCTTATTAATTATAATATAATATATTAAGCTAATAGAATACTTATTAGTAAATTAGCTTAGCCTATATTAACTATAGGAATAATAATATATACTCTAGGGATTATAATAATATAGCTAAATAGAATATATATTAATTAAGTAAATCTTTAAGGGTATATTAGCTAGGTTTAATAAGGAAAGTAATAAATTAAATTAATTATTATAGTTATTTTAATATTATTATATTTTATTACTATTAGTCTATATATAATTATATAGCCTTATAAGTAAGCTTAGTAAGTTAAATATAAAAAATAACTATAGTTTCTTAAAGTATTAATATTACTTAAAATATTTTTAATTAGCTATTAAACTAAGGCAAATTATATATTATTTAATTATATTTCTTTTCCTTTATTTAATAATATATAAAGTATATTAATATAATATCTATAAAAGAAATAATTATATAGTAATTAAAGTTAAATAATTACTTATAAAGTAGTTTTATTTTAATTAAGAGGATTTATAACTATAAGATTATAAAAAAGAGTAAAATAATACTATTATATAAATAAAGTAAATATAGCTAGCGCTATACTATTTTTAGTTAAAGGTCTTTAGCCTATAGAGATATATCTTAGCTCTATTATTATAAGGTTATATAAATCTTAGAATAAGGCTAGGCTAATATATAATACCCTAATAATCTTACTATATATATAGTAAAATTGCCTTATATATTACCTAGCTATAAGGCTATAATTATAAGGTTAAATAGTATAGTAATATAATATTAATATTATAACTATAATCTAGGTTAACTTAATATATTAAATAGATAATTAAAGGCAAAATAATTTACTTTTTTATTATTATTTTTACTTTTTTTTACTAATAGTTTTATTATATATAAAAGAAGAAAGTATTTACTATTATCTTATTATTTTATATAGCTTTATTTTAATATAGAGTTTTATTAAAAGCTTATTTAAAAGTATAGCCTTATAGCCTTATAATATTATTAAATTATTAGATATTTACTATTTAAGCTATTTTATTTCTTTATAAAATAATTAAAAGTCTTAAAGATATAAATATAAATAAAGTAATTTAATTAAGTTAAGTAAATTAATTAAGTAATAATATATATATTTATTAATTTATTTCTTTAAGCTAAATTGAAATATTTATAGTAATAAACTATTTAATAAGTAATAATAAGGCTAAGTACTATTATTTAAATTATAATATAATAGTAATACTAATATAAAATTACCTCTGCTAATAACCCTTAAATATATAGTAAAAATATCTCCTTATTATATTAAATAATAAGGTCTTTCTATTACTAATAGCCTTTCTTTTATAATATTAATAGCTTTATTAAAAGCTATTTCTTTATTTATATAGCTATTTATCTCTTTAATTATTTAATTCTTTACTTTTTTAAATCTAATAGTAAGCCTTATATATTCTTTTATCTACCTTATTTAATAAGCTTATCTATAAATTATAATATTATATTTTAATAAAAGCTTTATTACCTTTTAATAGGCCTTATTAATTAATAATACTCTATTAAGTTAAAAGGTATATTAAGTTTCCTTTACTTATATATATTATTAATATACTTTATATATATATACCTATATTAAATATACCTTTTAATCTATAGCCTTAGTATAAGGCTAAGGCTTAGCGTTAGGCTTTAATAATAAGCAGTTTAATAATATTATAATATTATTAAAAAGGCCTTTTTCCTTTAGCTTTAACTTTAATATTAAAAGGCTAAGCTATACTTTATTCTCCTTAAGATTATTAAATTAGTTAAAGTATATTAATAATACTTTTATATACCTTTATTACTTATAAAAGCTATAAGTAAATAGCTTCCTCTTAGGTTATATTAATAAAGCCTTAACTTTTTTAAACTTTAAAGGCTTATACCTTATAGTTAATACTAGCAATTTACTTAAAAATACCTTATTATCTTATAGCTAATATAGTTTAATAATAATAAGCAGATTATTAAAATATTAAAGGTATTAATATATATAAAAGTAAATAAATAGATTTAAGGGCTATTTTAATAATATAAGGGTTATTAATATATATATATATAATAGCCTAAGAGATTTTTTAAATGCCTTTATATATATAGGCAAATAGTTAAATATTTTCTCTTTTTAATAATTTATTACTAATAAAGTATTATAAAATACTTAATTAATAGCTTAATTATATAAATAATTAAATAATATTATATACTATTAGGGTATACTTATTACTTTATTTAATTAATTGCCTTTAAGTAAAGTTAATTAATTAAGGAAAATATACTTAATAATTTTAAATGCCTTAATAATATTAATTTATAATATATTTTTATACTTTTACTTAATAAAAGTATAAATACCTTTAACCTAGGAGATAATATAATAATTAAAGTATAAAATATTATTTATATAGGCTTTAATAAATATATACTTATAAGAATTAATTTAAATCTTTATTAAATAGTTAATCTCTTAAAGGTTTAAATAAAAATATTCCTTTAAGAAGTTTATAAGCTTTTCTTAGTAAATCTCTTTTATTAATAATAATATAAGGTTATATTATTTAATAAAGAAAATATCTTATTTCTTTTTCCCTTTAATATCTTTATAATACTTCTTAAATACTAGTATATAATAGCTTAAAATAGCTTAACTAATATACTAAGAATATAAATATATAGTAATCTTAAAGAAATAGCTTAAATTTATAATAATATTAATATAAGTAAAGGCTTAGTTAATAAGTATAATATTTAAAGCTTTAATTTTATTAGTATTATATAGTTAATAAAAGCTTAAAAATACTTAAATAAAGTTATTTTCTTCCTTTTTACTAAGGAATTTAAAAGTAATATAAAAAGTATATTTAAGGCTATTTATATTAATAATATTAAAAAGAGGCATTTAATATTTATTAGTTTTATATATATAATTAAAGATAATAACTTTAAAGTATAATTTAATATAAGAAAGTAACTTAAGGTAAATAAAGATAATTAACTTTATATATATATTAATATTAATAACCTTTTTATATTAAAAGCCTTAAGTATTAAAGTAATTAAAGAAGGCTTTTATATAATTTTAACCTTAAAGAAAATCTCTTTTAGCCTTATTAATATAATTATAAATATTATTATTAAAAATTAAAGTCTCTTTTTTTTTTCTATTTCTAATAGTAAATAAGTCTTAATCTTATAAGGCTTAATTTTAGCTTAAGTTATCCTTATAACTAAAGCTTAATCTTTAATAGAGATTTAATAATAAATTAAATAACTTATATTTACTCTAGAGATCTTAAAGTAATTATATATTTTTATAGAAAGATCTATTTAATATAAAAAAACTTAATTTCTATTCTTTTTCTTTTTCCTAAGAATAAAAAAGAGATAAATAATATAATATAATAAGATCTTTCTTTTTCTTTTATTATTAAGAATAACCTTATTTTTTTTAGTATTTTAATTATAATTAAAAATAATCTTTATTTTATTACTTAAGGTTTTCTATAAATTCTTAATTAAAAATATATAGCCTTATAATTTTATCTAGTTATTAATAATAATATAAAGCTTATTTTAAAAGCTAAAAATAGCCTTAAGTAGAAAAATATTATTAAGGAAGTTATTAGCTTTATAGATATTTATATTTATAATATTAATACCTTAGGGATAGCTAAGTATTATTATTACTAATTAAAAAGGGAAAAGTTAATTAATTAAGCTAAAAGAAGGTTTATTAAGATAAATATATACTAAGAATATATATTTATATTTAAATTAATTAATTAAAGGTATATAGAAGGGAAAAGCTATATATTAAAGGAAAAAGCAGTATATATATTATATATATATAGCTAGCTATATAATTATTATATAATATTAAATGCATAGCTAGCTATGCAGGTATGGATACCCCAGCTATATATAATGCTAAATAAGTATCTGGTATGTATAACACTAAAAGAAGCATGGATCTGTACATAGTACCATATATAATTTCTTGGCCCTGGATATTGCTGATAACCGTAATTATTGCCTCCAGGATCCCTGTCAGACGGGGGCTTCCCGTAGGCCATGTATTTTGTGCCTCAAACCGACATGGATCTTGGTCTAGGTAGCCGCCACAAGCCACCTTGAGGAGATGACGGAAGCTGCAGATGTTTGAGTGAACTTGACCTACCATGGCAAAAGTCTTGGAATCAACTTAACGTGAACCCGAGGCCAATCATTGTCAGTTGCCTATTAACTTGAGTAGGATGGGACGGGACATTGTACTGACGGCAACCCGCAGCTCCTCGTCGTCATCGCTATCATTGCCGGCACTTCAGTTATATGACCGCCGCCCCGCCTATGGCCCATATTGGTTCTAGGGATTAGGAGCTGTGGGGTGACAAAAAAAGAATGCAATCCACCGAATAGGTGGATTTTGTTAGGCGTAGTCATAGGTATTGGTAGTCTAGGTTTTGGAGCCAACAACCTTCAAGTTTTCTGTTGTGGAGTCCTCCATAACAGTAATTGTACAGTGACAATATTCTAGATCCAGGACCGGGGCCGCAGTAACAAAGGTTGTAGGACTTACGGGATACTACGATGTAGTATTTGTTAGAGTAGTTTTAGCCTTGTTGTTTATTGCCGGCCCTCCTGGTTGTGTAACCGCCGTCTCTCTGTTACAACGACTCACATCACAACAGGCGATACGCTCAGAATGATTAGACACAAGAAAGGGTCAATAAGCTCTTCTCTTGCCGCTGGCGGCTATTGAAATTGTCGTTTCGAATCGATGTGAATAATGAACTCGGGTCCGACTTCAGAGAAGCAAAGAATAAAATAAAATAAAATAAAAATCCACCTGTCAGTTTCCAATTCGATGGTGAACGTCTGCCATGGGGGCTGTCTAGAATTGGCACGTCAGAGAGGGCTAGCGGCATCCTAGATAGAATTCTGGAAGGGTTCCAATTGTCGAATCGTTGTTCGGTGTTGAGAAGCTCAAGCTCCGTCATGGCTTCGTTGAAGGGGGGATACCCTTGTTCCTCCACAAAACCCACAAAAGCCCACACAAGGTTGGATTCAACAACACCCTTGTCACGACTCGCAGCTCGATATCAGTCCTGCAGATGCTTGGCGAATTGTTTGTTTACAAAGCTCTTTGATCATCGTTGGCTTGAACCTATCTAGGTAGTCAAGTCAAGCAATAATCCCAAGGTACAGGGCCAGACATACAGACAGATGGTATACCCGGACCTCGGCAATCACGATTCTGTGCAATTTCGTATGCATAGAGGTGACACTTTTGCTGATGATATTTGTAAATTGACATGGAGGGAGCATAAACCGGCCACCTCACCTCACCTCACCTCACGCAGAGAAAGGCAAGGTAATACGCTGGATGAGGTATGTGAGGTACTTGCCGTTGACAAGCTTGCCGGCAGTTGTGTCCCACTATTGAAAGTTCCTGCAATGTTATTATTGTTGATGTTGTTTTTTCTTATTTGATTCAAAAGCATTGCCAACACATCTTTGCATGAGGTTAGTAGGGGCTGACCTGACCCTAAAAGTTGCCTGCACCTACCTGCCTTACCTTGCCTTAGTCGTTGCCTCGAGCTTTTTTCTATTGGGGTTCCTCCTGCCATCCATTTTTATCAACCACACCTCTTGGTGTTTGGATAGTACCCATAACTTGACTTACTTTCCATTTGGTAAGGGCAGCGTTCAGACGTCAAGGTGCTTCCCCCTCGTCGACGGGCATGGACCTCTCTAGTAGGTAGTCCGTGCAGTATCTCAGAAGGCACCATGAATGGATGTGCTAACTCAAGCCCAAAGCTAGGTATCTTCTGCCTCCAACATTTTGCTTAAAACACCAAGGACAAAAGACTCCTCTTGTCATATAATTTCTCGAATGCCACGACAAAGGTATCCTACATACTTGAACCATCAGATCCGCTGTGGACACCACCTCATTGGGTGTACAAGTCCTAACCCCATCTTTATCACTGAGACATTCAAGCAAGAGTTGATGTGCATCTTCCAATCAACCGGGCCGCTTTCACCGTTCTCGTCATTCGAGCCATGAGATTAATAAAGACTCACCCGCTTTTGCTGCATTGCTAAGAACAGCCCTAACGGCGCCCACACCCACGTCTATGAATGAATGGCGCAGGGCAGGGTGGGCAGGGATATGGGAGAACGGTACAGTACACAGTACAGTACCCGTCTGTTCTCTATTGCTCAAAAGTCCAGCCACTTACTATCCTGTTCATGCATGTCGTCGCGCTGCTTCACCGACCCTTCCTCTGGGTCCTGGCCCTGGCCCTGGACAATGGGATGTAAACTTCATCAGTGTGGACAATCTTCGTCTGGGGGTCCGGATGCTATCACCGTTGAGCCATGCTTATCTTTCAGGGCAATGACCGCCCCGCAAACATTGGTTGCTGATCTTATGGCCAGCTATCCGACAAAGAGATTCGATATCGTGGCAGAGACTGTGTCAGAAAACTTAATGGCACTAGTTTTGAATATCCACTTTGTCTTCTACTGTAAATGCCTATGATGCTATTCCGAGCATGAGGGCTATTGTCACAATCTCACCATCTCGTGATCCAAGTGTGAAGCGCCCATTTTTGGGGGTCGTAGAGTATTTAGATGCTTGATGCAATTCCCCCAGTCAACCTGCTTCACAATTTGCTTATTCTGCGTACGAATTGCCCATGGTTCTAACCGCCACATGAAGTTGAGAACGTGTCCCGCTCTCACTGAGTCGCTGCCACTCGGCTCCAGTACGACACTCTAGTCTGAAGACTAGGCCGCTCAATACGGCCGCCCATTTCGCGCGCGACTGTCGAGGAACAAAACATAGGTACCTAGCATATGCTACTCCTAACCCTGGGAATTTCTGCTTCCAATTTGCTGCGGAAACGATAGGCAGCTTTGATGCTCCTGCAGCAACTCCGGCCACCGGGGCTCTCGGCGCTGAGAGAGAAAGAGGAGGGGTTCAAGGTGGACTGCCCCTCGCTGCACCTCATCGTCCAGCCTCGGAGCAGTACTGCGCAAATACAACGCGGTACCGGTGCAGTACTTTGAGAGTTTGGCTGCTGTGCATTAGTGGCCGCCAAAACAGAGATCTCGGATGTCAAGATATGGTGGTGAGCCAGGATCGTATTCAAGGCATCGTCTTAGATGCTCTGAAATTGTATGAGCTGCTTTTGCAGCTGCAGACTATTTTGCCTCTCATCAACATTTCGGTCTTTTCACACGTCCGACCTGACAACGAGAAACGGATTACCCGCCCTGGACCGCTGCGGTGATCTCCTGTTCGCCACTTGAGTTGAAGCTAAAGCAAGTTGAAATTGTTGCCATGTAGCAATGCATCTTCAATCGCGTGTCTGCATGAGCTTCAGAAACGGGGCCTTCACTGGCCCCGTCGCCCCCCATTCCAAACCATGCCATCATGCCCTCATGTACTCGGCCGGATACAATAAAATGACCCTGGCCATAGAGTATGTACCATTGGTCCCTAGATGGTGTTGCGAGGGGAGTGGGCAAGCGAAAACATTCAACAATACAAAGTTTGAACTAGAGGCCATAGCCGAGACTGTCAAATAAGAACGGTGTCGGCAAAAGAGAGCCAGAAAAAGAAAGAAAAACAACAAAAAAAATTCCAAGAGAAAAAATAAAAATCAACCCGCAATTGAGGATCCAGCTGCAGAGCAATGACTGAGAGGAAAAATGGGAACTTACTAGGTTCCTTGGTGGTACGCCAGTGGCCGAAGGCGTTAACTTTGAGACTTATCAGAGAGATCGCCTGCTTGCTGCATCCTCCATGTGTCGCGGTGGAGTGGCCTAGTCGCCAGCGGTTTTGATCAACTGGCAACCAGGTAGGCCAGCACAGCAAGATGGGTCACACTCTTTTGAGAGCCGCATCGTTGCTTGCATCTGCCTCCATTCGCGCGTCTTTCTTTGTCTCCAGACACCCCCGGTCCCCGCGCTAGCGGGTTGTCTGGAATAAAGGCACACACGTCTCGTCGTGCCATCGGCTCAACTCGTCTGCAGCAGATGGATGTACGCATTGTCAATACCCAAGTAGGTAGGTATTACTCAAGACGGATATCTCGACAAAGCTAAGGTTGCCCTTCCTTTTCTTCCGGTACTTTCCCTCAAGCGTATCTATTCTTACTTCGATCTCTTCATCCTGTCTCAACTCTTGAAATCCACCTTGTACGCCAGCCGTCTAAGTCTTCCTCAGCTTCAGAT
Source organism: Fusarium sambucinum (assembly GCF_050947815.1). Taxonomy (NCBI): domain Eukaryota; kingdom Fungi; phylum Ascomycota; class Sordariomycetes; order Hypocreales; family Nectriaceae; genus Fusarium; species Fusarium sambucinum. The sequence continues at coordinate 6,654,160 of NC_139293.1, read as the reverse complement.
ACAACACAGGCCGAACAAATTTGACAGGACCCCTCCGAATCTTTACCATTCCCCAAGAATCGCAAGGCTTGTTTCAGTTTTGATTCGGTTCCTGACATCTCGCTGCCTCTACATCCTCTCTACCCGCTGCAACGCTCGATCCTAGAGTTCGTTCTCGGAGCTAAACCCTGTCTTCGGCATCAGTCTTCTCTTTTGGATCTAGACAAGCGTTTATTTTGGGCGCGTTTCCTCCATTGATATTCGTTCTTTATATCGACTTCCCCTCTCATGCCCTTGATCCTCTCCACTATCTTTGCCGCCCCAGAGAAGCTTTTATAAACTTCGATTTCCACCTTTCTGTTTACTCAGTCGCAACCACATCTGCTTCCAGATCTTCCGCCTTTGCCCATCAAGTGAACGCCACCAGCATCAGCATCACAATGGGCGGCTTCTATATGCAGTACCTTGAGAGTAAGTCCACCACGTTCTGAGCTGTATCTTTGTTTTTTTGGGAAGCAATTCCGTCCATGGCGTCGGCAATTGCGCATGGAGAAGTTATGCGATGGACAAAAAAAAAAGATTGTGTACATGGTAGGCCCAAGTGCCCCGCATGTAGCAATGAACAACCTTTGTTCTTACTATTGTGCGACTTGGGTTGAAGTGCACGCCTGCGCCATTGGCACAATTGGGTCAGATAACATAGGCTCCTTGAAACACAGGCCGTGAATATCCAGCAGTCAACCCTCGACATGCGTGTAGACATGATGCACACTCTCGGATGTTCAGATGGATTGTGGGGTTCCTCAGGATATCAACTTACACCGATTATCAAGACAAGGGCTTTTTGCTAACAAAATTGTGCACAGGCCTCTGCCGTCGTCGAGGATGGACAGACCCCATGTACGAGTGTTACCGGGACCACAACGGCTACACTTGCCTGGTCCTTGTCAATGGCCGTGAATATCAAACAGATCTCGCATACGAATCCGACGTCTTGGCCCAAGAGAATGCTGCTATGCGTGCTTTCATGGTATGCCGCAACTTCTCTGTTAACGGAGGTATGCTGGCACGCAATGGCATTGTCCAAGGCCTTCCAGCTCAGGAAACAGCACGTCGCCGCAAGAGCCGCCACACGTCTTCTCGAGACAGCGACCGCCACAGCAGGCGATCGGGACACCACTCCAGTAGTAGCTCGACTGCCTCGTTCGACTGAGAATTCCATGGCACAACTCTCAACGGCCATTTGAATCAACCGATGCTTCACGGTTGGGCCTAGATCAGCTCACGTGGGAACATGTCGAAGAAACATGAGGGATAGCCACACACAGGACGACTTACAAGCGGTTGAAATGCTTCACAGCAATCCCAAGGGATATACCCAAACCAACCTCCTTTGGCAACCCTTCTCTCACGATTACTCAGGGAAGGATCACCACTTATTTTTTGTTGCTTGATTTTTATTACATGTCATCTTGCCTTTTCTTTTCTTTTTTTCTTTTGTTTCCAACCGATCATTTTGAATTGGATTGACGGCGATATGTAACTTGATATATCCTTGGCCGTTTCCGACGACTCATGACGATACGATATGACTTTAGATGCGATCTCACCTTTTTACGGCCGTTATTTTCTATAAGGCTTTCATCCAGCTTGACGGCTTATTGCCGCGACAGAGTGAATCGACCCATACAAGGAGGTCGACTTACAATGGGCACTCTTTTGCTCATCCCGACAACTCCTTGAACGTTTATCACACCCGGGATGGCTTGCTTGTATCAAATCGATCTGAAAGGGCGATGCGTTGCAACAAGGGACCTCCGGTGACACCGGACAGGTCATTGTGGGGAGACCTTGAAGTCAAGAAAACAAAAGATACACACAAAACGGATGGTAAAAATTGAAGAGGGAAAGGACGCCTACGAATGAGGAAAACTTGAAATGAATGATAATATCATTCACAAAAGGCATTTATCTTGCAAAAATCACGCAAGAGCGGATTTGACATGCATTGAACGACAATTTGACGAACCATGACAAAAAGAGAAAAAGCACATTGCTTAGGGATTTCTTTTAGCATTTGGTACCTTTTTATTATTATTTTAGCGAAAGCTGGGTTTCTCAGTACATTCTGTAATGATTCTGACAAGAGGTTGGAATCTTGTTTTGAAGGAGAAAAAAACATGAGCATGGTAGGAGCTAGCGTTGACTTTTACAACATGAGTAAAGAAGCGAAGGATCATGAGATTGAAACGATTGACGAGGATGAGCATGAAATTTGGAGGAGCACGATGATACGGCACTTTAACGACCATAATGATCATGAATTTTTCATTTCTCTACCGGATAGAACTCAGGAACCATCGTATGTTCCATCGTGGTGATGCATCTGTGGTGATTGACGTGAGACTGGAGCGGCTTGATGGTTTTATTCTCATCACACGATGATTCTTGATGATGAGTAGAAAGGGGGCCACCATAGTGCATCTCCAATCCGTTCTATTAGGTACTCTGAGATATATTGACTATTACTGTAAGCCAGGCCACCGGCATCGATAGGACGGCGATCGTCTTATCGAGTTGGAGCATATGAAGACTCACATCCTTCCACTATGGGAATGTCTGCTATATTGGCCATGTCAGGGGATGAGATCGGTTGATGTATCTACATAGTATGTGTGTACTGCACTCGAGTTTACAATACAACCAATCACCGCCGAGAATACGTGTCCCTTAATGACAATATTCAGGGTTGGCGTGTAGGTGTTGGATGACAGTTTGTTCATGCCACCTTGGACCAACTTTTGGGTTACGTGTTTCCATTCATTTCAGAACTTAGGCGTTGAGTTTGTTGACAACTCGTAAGTTGTTGAGGGGAGCATAAAGAAGCACAATAAGAGGGATGAGCTGTAACAAGATGCAACAAACCAACACACTTTTGCATGCCGAACGGTAACACCACCAACTGTCAGCTGCAGACTTGATGGAAACAGCACCACCAACCCCAAACTCTAAGGTTGCACATTCAAGCTTTGGCGATTGCCGATCCGCTTGAACATCTATCTAGCCTGTACCTATAGATGCCAACTGTGCGATGACGTTGGGTGTTGAACATTCACAAAGCAACAGTCTGACTGAGCAATTGATTTGAACATAGGTGTGGCATGAGCTGTCTGTATCTACCAATCATAGCCTCGTTTTCCACATGAAACATTTGAAAATAGGTAGAAGAGGAGACATTTGACAGAGTTTAGGGTTGAAGTTTGGTAGTTACGTGTTGAGGTCACGAGATGGTGACTGACAGATCAATCAGAGGAGGGGTTCTCACACTAACAAGTTAGTTAGCAGACGTGTCAGATGGGGACACGGGAGAGGCTGAGAGATGGATCACCTCGATTATGAAGTCATATGGGGCGAGTTGTGGAACGGTTTTGTGGTTGTTGTACGAAATAATGGCTTATGAGAGTCGTTTTGAAATAGGAAGATAGAGAGTTATGAGAATGATGCTGTACGAAACGTTAATGCGGTTGAGAAGAGCAAGACTAATGTAGAAATGTCCGTTACCAATACGAGGGACTCTCGTAAATGAGTTGCAGGGTCCTTGACAGGGGTTATATAAATGAACGTCAGCTTGTGAGTGACTTGTGTTAGCACCTCCCTAATGCTTTGACTTGAAGGGAATGGTGCCATTATTATTAGTTTAGATCTATTTTCCAACGGTTTCATCAATCGATCGAGTGAAGAAAGGAGATTATGAGGAGATATTGAGTCTTGATTGAATGTCGGATGTTTTTATACCTCGTGAATAGTGTGGCTGGTAAACAACGTACTAACTAAACCAATGCTAATTTCCAGTCTCGATATACTTTATTAGACAGATAAAGCATGCAGCAGCTTCCTAAAGCAGATGATGAATCGTTTTCAACCTCAGCTGAAACCATGTTTGATATTGATCAATTCTAGAAGAGTACATAGTAAAGAGTACGGAGTATCCGGGCGACACGGATAGTCGAGACGGAAACAGCCTTTTTCTCTTTCAACAGGGGGTTCAATATAATTTCGCCAGGGAACGGGAAATGGTCGAACCACATTGACCCCGCTGGACATGGGACTTTCTGATTGGAGTGAGATGGAAGCAGGAAGCCCCCTTTCCCTTCCTCTGCTTCCAAGGACCTCGTGTCGCGGATCGTTGATTTGTGTGGACCCGTAACTTAGTAACTTGAGGAAACAAATAGTCTGAGAGGGTAGTCTAGAGTAATAGGTATCAACTACAAGTCGGGCATGATGGGTGGTGCTCCTTTATTGCTGTACCTTAGTAGGTAGACTTGGTACTTAGGTACCTATTGGAAACGTGTTGCCTCTTTCTAATCAATTGGCTGAAACATCTCGCAACTATAAAAACTATTAAGTCCCGAATTAGGTTTAGAAATACCTCGAAACAAGGCAACTTTCACAAAGAGATCTTCATCGTGATTAAGCCTGGGCCTAAAAAGGACCCTGGTTCTTTACTGTCGGTCGGTTCTGGCACTGGCTGACCACTGTCAATTTATGCTAGACCCCCCCTGGATCCTGGATCCCGTTCTCCACTTTCCCATCCCATCCCATCTCATTCTCGTCAGCCTGCTTTCTGTTGTTTCTATGGCTGAATCTGAATCTACCCACGTTGGCCTTTTTTAGACATCCCCACTTGCTTTGGATTGCTCTCCTGAGTCCAAAGTTGGCCTTCTTATTATTCTGCTCCTCCCCTTTCCTTTCCCTTCCTCTCTGACCTTGACCTTTACTTTGACTCTCACCCTAACTCTGAATCTCTCGAGATACCCCCAATACCCTCTAACTTTTTTTTAACCTACCTATTCTAATCTAATCCTGTCGAGGTTTCTTCCTTCTTTTCAGGACCTCGCTGCTGTCGCTCTCTGTTCTTTACATTCGCTGTTCTGCTAGCCACTCTTACCCCCTTTGCTCTTGGCACATTCAGCTTAGCTTCTCAGTACCGCAATCATGAAGGGTTTGTTCTTCCGAATCATCTTCTCTCACTCTCCAGCAGGTTAGCTAACAATGCGCAGGACTCATTCTTGTCGGTGGCTATGGCACCCGTCTTCGACCTCTCGTACGTTGCCCCGCGGAAGCTCGCGACACCATCGCGCGACCCTCCAATACTATTCTTGGTTTTCCATGTAACTGACCGTCTGCGCCTTTGTATAGACCTTGAGTGTTCCCAAGCCCCTGGTTGAGTTTGCCAACAAGCCCATGATTGTGCACCAGATTGAGGCGCTGGTCGCAGCTGGTGTTACTGACATCGTCCTTGCTGTCAACTACCGACCCGAGGTCATGGAGAAGTTCCTGGCAGAGGTAAGAAAAACCACCGAATTCGCTCACACAACACATATTCTGACGTTGGCGTTCTGCAGTATGAGGAAAAGTTCGGCATCAACATTGAATTCTCCGTCGAGACTGAGCCTCTCGACACCGCCGGACCCCTGAAGCTTGCCGAGCGTATTCTCGCCAAGGACGACTCTCCCTTCTTCGTCCTCAACTCCGATGTTATCTGCGACTTCCCCTTCGAGGATCTCCTGGCCTTCCACAAGAACCACGGCAATGAGGGTACCATTGTCGTTACCAAGGTCGAGGAGCCCTCCAAGTATGGTGTCGTTGTCCACCAGCCCGGACACCGCTCTTTGATTGACCGATTCGTCGAGAAGCCCGTCGAGTTCGTTGGCAACCGCATCAACGCTGGTCTCTACATCTTCAACACCTCTATTCTCGACCGTATCGAGCTTCGTCCGACTTCGATCGAGAAGGAGACCTTCCCCGCCATGGTCAAGGACAACCAGCTCCACTCTTTCGACCTGGAGGGCTTCTGGATGGATGTCGGCCAGCCCAAGGATTTTCTTAGCGGTACATGCCTGTACCTTTCTTCCCTCACAAAGAAGGGCAGCAAGGAGCTCACCCCTCCCAGCGAGCCTTATGTTCACGGCGGAAACGTCCTGATCGACCCCTCAGCCAAGATTGGCAAGAACTGCAGAATCGGACCCAATGTCACCATTGGCCCCAACGTTGTTATCGGCGATGGTGTCCGTCTGCAGCGATGTGTCCTGCTCAAGGGCTCCAAGGTCAAGGACCACGCCTGGGTCAAGTCCACAATTGTTGGTTGGAACAGCACCATCGGCCGATGGGCCCGTCTCGAGAACGTAACAGTTCTTGGTGACGATGTCACCGTCGGAGACGAGATCTACGTCAACGGTGGTAGCGTTCTTCCTCATAAGTCTATCAAGGCTAACGTCGACATTCCCGCCATCATCATGTAAGGAACGTTTCTTTTCACGATTTTACGTTCTACTACAAGTCTGTTGGAGGACACACCAGCACACTTTTCTATCTACACTATAATCTCACGCACGACATGGATGAGGAAAAAGGAACTCGAACAAAATTCACCACTCTCGGAAGGTGTACTGGCCACCTTTTTTATACTAAGGCGGCCTGGCGGGAAAGGAATTAAAGAGCCTGCCGTGCTATCTATCTTAATACTTTTGTGCAGTTGTCTTATGCCCCTATTATGCGTGTTTATCAGGCGTCAAGGTCGATATTTACAGGAGGCAGGTAGGCGAATAAGCCATTGACAAGACAAGAACAGGCAGTTAAGCAGGCAGGGTTTATGGTAGCGTTCTGAGGAAGCCGTGTGCAGAGAATGCTTTTGTTACCAGTTATTGAATTAAAGAAGGTGGTGCGATACCATTTGAAACTTTACTTGGCTCTGCGTGTGATTGTGTGCTGTCCGTCTCTACGCTGTCAAGCATACACGTCGCCTTAAACCGTGTTTCCCAACCAATCTCTAACTGTACATCACGTCGTGTCGTGTGAAAGTCTTGGTACGTGTAGTTCAGGCTTAGTCTGAAGGTTAATAGATAAGTGAGATGAAGCCTTGAACCCTATTATCGCTTAGCTAAACTCTCAAATCTTCAACCTGGATAGAACTTTGAAGTCTTCTTGTAAGTCGTCAGCCTCTATGATTGGCTGTAGACCGAGGTGATGTGAGCTGCCCTCGGTGAGGAACCCCTAGACCTTGTCAAGAGCTGGGGACCCTGAGCTCGGGTAAGCCAAGCGATAGCCAAGGAGATCGTGGGGACGGTGATGCAATTGTTTGAATGGGACCAGTATCGATATAAGCGACTGCGGACTAAGTGGTCTGGTCGGAATACATGGCATGGAAGTCTGACATGAGGGACCTTTGTAACGCCGGGTGGCATCCCTACGATACAATTCACCTTATGCGATTTACATTGCTTGCAATGACATGACATTGGCTTGGAAATTGGTCTATTCGGTTGGGTCATGATAAGTCCTTATATCACAACAGAAATGCTCGCAAAGACTTTAAGCCTCTAAGCCAACTGTGTCATAGCGTCGGTGCTCTCGACGCCTCGACACCGGGTAGCTAGCCACAACGATCATGCTATCAAGATGGATCCGTAAGAGGGTTGAAATGCAAGGCCAGTGGTGTTTAGGCCTCATACCTTGCTTGATGTAAAAAGGTAGGAAGAGCGGTGTCGTGGAAATGGGTCAAGGAGCATGAATGGAACCTTCCCAGATAAACTCACTTTCTCTCTTCGGCGGTTGTGCAAGTACTAAGCCAAGGACACAATCTCAAAAACAAGGAAAAAAGCGTATTACAATTATTCAATCAACAAAATGACCAGCCACTGATGAGACCTAAAATCGACGTATGTATTCCTCACCCCCGCCATTCTGGTTAACCTCATCAACTTGCTATACTCGCACAACGAATCGACCCGGATTATGAATACTTTGAATGGTTACGGCAATTCAAAAATATACCACGGAAACAGATAGGAAAGAGGTAGGCGCCCATCGCATCCCTAGGGCTCTGAGGCTCAAGCCACGAACCGCTTCGCTGGAGCCAAATCCACCAGTTACGTTACACCAATTCAGCTCAACTGAGAAACACGCGACTCGCCCGGATCAACAAATCCCAATCTCGCATGATACCTCGGAACAGTCGTGAATTCGCAAATTTGACGGGTTTTCTTTTCGGTCTGGTGCGCATCATTGCAGAGGAGACGGCCCGTTTACCAGTTCCCGATAGAGCGGACTCCGACGAAAGTGATCTAGAGCTTTGTTAATAGCTCACGGAGAGTTACAATCATCTTATCGTCAGTTCTTCTCACGACGAGACGATCACAGGATCCAAAGGCTTTTTCCGGGCAAGGAGATCTAAGACAAGCACGAGACCATAACAGATCAGGAACACCTCATCTTGACAGTCATCACGCATCTTCCTGGTTTGGTGATGGCAATTGTCAGGACAATAGGGGCACAGCATGCGCAAGGGCATAAACATAGCCTTGAATCAAGGTCGAGGAAGCGCCCTTGGCCGCGGCTCATTGTCTCATGCATTGCAATTATGCTGATTCTGGTGGTGAGTTGCTATTCCAATTACCGTATTGTTTTGCTTCCCTGTGCTTGGCCTTGACTGGGCATCATACCATTCCATCCACCTCTCCGTACCATTCCCCGTCATCCCGCCTTTCACCCACACCCTTCTTTTGTCGCCCCGTGGTTTCCCCGTCCCATAAGTCTGGGTTGGGTCGGGTTGAGTAAAAATGATGCATGGCCTGACCGAAACCTCACTAGTGGAGGATGGAACTCGGGAGATTTGACGATAGCATCGTTTTTACGTACCAAGGCGCTTGCGAGATATTTCTGGGGCCAAAGTTGGCTTATGACGGCATGCCAGTGGATATGCCGCCGACCAAGAAGTTGAAACGAAAACACCGATCTGGGATTGTAAGGACATGCATCCATCCGTACAGCAATTAAAAAAAAACCGAAAAAAACTAGGACGTTCCATGAAAACAAGATACGGCCATGTTCGGCGTATTAGCGGGGCCTCTCTGAGCTTTCTCCCCCGCACCCCGAACACCACCGACCACGCCTCCACCATCTCTCCACTCGGACGGTCTCTCCACGGCCGTCCGGCGACACTTCCATTGGACTGGTTGCTTCATAACCATGGGGAGTCCGCCTCGATCAGGAGAATATTATACTTGGAGTGAGGCTCGTGGTATTACATCTCCACTGAATTTTGGGGCCATTTCGGCGCTGAAAGCCCCCATCCGCTGAAGAAACGGGGCAGATGCACCTCAACTCACCTCACTTCACTTCCATTCCATCACTAATGAAGGCTTCTATCACGTAACGCAGCACTCCGGGCATGATCCCCAAGCATCCCAGAGCCCCATGCCCCAGACCCCCCCGGCTAAACCCCCCATACTCGAACGTCATTGGTAATTGATCAGCCACTGACACAGGTTCCGTCAGCAGCTCTCCCAGCTTGTCCTTACTGATGGTGACGCCAAGCTCCAGCAGCCAAAGCTCAAAATCCTACTTCCGTTCCAGAGAAACCTTTTGACCTCGTTGTCGTCCACCACCAAAGCTTTAATTTCTTTTCCCTCCCTCCTCCAATTCTTCATCTTCTCCCCCCTACCTACTCTTCACCTCTTACTCCCTCAGCTCTTTTCTTCCCCTCCCCCACCAACCATCCCTACGGCATCCGAACCTGTCTGCTATATTCCCTCCCCCTTCGCAATCACGCAGCCCACATTATCACCAGTAACCATGTCTCTCGCCGACGAATCCAACCGTATCGTCGAACAATTCGACTTCTCCGACGATGATCTCAACAGAAGTGTGAAAGAATTCTTGAGGCAAATGGGTATGTTGCTCCATCAATCTGCGCAATCTGTGCCGCCATGCTCCTGCAGCTTGACGTTATGATGCTTGTCGCATTTTCACCTATTCTGGCTTTAAAGCCTCAATGAGCTCAATACTGACAATCCGCTAGACGAGGGCCTCCAAAATGAGGGCACAAGTCTCCAGCAAATTCCTACCTATGTCACCGGCGTTCCCAACGGCACAGAAAAGGTGAGTTACAGCCCACAATTGGCTCATGTAGCTGCCCAAGCTAATTGTGTCTTGATAGGGCCTTTACCTAGCTGTTGATCTTGGAGGCACAAACTTCAGAGTCTGCTCCATTATGCTGAATGGCGACACCACCTTCAACCTCACTTACAACAAGGTTGCTATTCCCAAAAATCTCATGGTCGCAAGCACCTCAGCAGACCTGTTCTCTTTCCTCGCCAAGCAGATCGAAATCTTCCTGAAGGAGCACCACGCCGAGCACTTCAACTCCCACTTGCGCCGCCGCAACACCTCCAGCGCCCCCTCGGGTTATCGCGATGAGCACATTTTCCGTCTGGGCTTCACTTTTAGTTTCCCTGTCAAGCAGCTTGCCATTAACAAGGGCCTGTTGATTCGATGGACCAAGGGATTTGATATCCCCGATGCCGTAGGCAAGGACGTCTGCGCTCTGCTTCAGAACGAGATTGATAACCTTCACCTTCCCGTCAAGGTTGCTGCGCTTGTGAACGACACCGTTGGTACTCTCATGGCCCGATCTTACACTTCTACTGGCAAGAGCCGCTCCGTTCTGGGTGCTATCTTCGGTACTGGCACCAACGGTGCTTACATGGAGAAGCTGGATAACATCAAGAAGCCCATCACAGGCGAGTATGACAAGTCAACGGGTGAGATGGTGGTCAACACTGAGTGGGGTTCCTTTGACAACCAACTCAACGTTTTGCCCACCACACCCTGGGACAAGGCTCTCGATCTTGGCAGTGTAAACCCTGGTGACCAGATGTTTGAGAAGCGAGTATCGGGCATGTTCCTGGGTGAGATTGTACGACTGGCAGTGGTCGACCTGATCAACAACGAACATTCGGCCCTGTTCAAGGATCTCAACTCAAGCTTCAACGACTGGGGTACCACCACTAACATCGCTCCCTCCTCCGGTTTCCTCAAGCCCTGGGGACTTGATAGCGCCATCATGTCTGTAGCCGCTGCCGACAACACCCCTGAGCTGTCAACTCTTCGCCAGGAGCTCGAGAACTTGCTCAGCGTCTACACTCCTTCGCTGGAGGATGCCCAGGCTTTCAAGGCCATTTCCAATGCCGTCGGTCGCCGTGCCGCTCGATTGTCAGCTGTCGCCATTGGTGCTATCGCCATCAACTCTGGAAAGCTCAACGATATCAACGAGGAAGTTATCGATATTGGCGTTGACGGTAGTCTTGTTGAGCACTACCCCTTCTTCCGCGACATGATCTATGAGGCCCTCGCTTCCGTCGACGGAATTGGTCCTAAGGGTGCCGAGAAGATCCGAATCGGTATCGCTAAGGATGGTAGTGGTGTCGGAGCTGCCCTTATTGCCCTCGTGGCTGCCAGCAGGGAGAAGCCCGAGGATTACCTTACCGACCTGAGATCCGAGTCCAACCGCGCTCGCAAGTCTTCTGATCCATTCCGTACGTTCCACTCCTAACCCCGAGTCACCGATAATGGCTCCTTTAAAGCAACATCTGCTAACCTTGAATAGTTGAATCATCACCCCTCTCCAACCAAGCCCTATTAGCTGGTGGCGTCGTTGGTATCCTTGCGCTAGCAGCCCTATGGTACAGCAAGCGCCGATAAAACAACACCAACCGTTATTTCCATTGAATTCATGCTTTGGAGTTCTTTCTGATGACCTGGGACAACATTTATCATGTATATATGAGCATCGGAGGAGATGCGTTCATGTTCGTTTTTGGGACCTTTGGCGTCTTATGTCTTCAATATTTTTATCTTTGCGCTCAACCACATTTAAAAGCTGTATATATATGTACGAGGCAACCAGTGTTTTTAACGATATAATTTGATGATGTCCAATACCTTTTATTGCCTTTATGATCACTCTTGTATTACTATATAGTATGTATAAACCCGGCTCTTTCTCCTTCAAGACATTTATTCTACCCTGACCATTAAATCGTATACTATCATAAAGCATACCTGTCCTCTTAAAGAACAGTTTATACCAGTTGTTATCCTAGTCTATTCTCTAGCTTCCGAAAGCTGCAGCAGGATAGGAACGATCCCTCTTCTTCCGTGCAGCAGAACTACTCCTAGAGCTTGCACCAGAACCAGTACCCCCTGAAGCTCCGCGGGGCGGTGGCGCGAGTCGACTGCTTGCCATATCATCAGGCAGATCGTTCCACTCCCTTTCGGGTCCTTGGTTCTGGTAGGATCGTGCAGAAGATGGCATCGGAGGTCGTGAGACGCCATTCTTGGGAGGGCCGGCGGCTGGTTCCATATTGGCGACAGCAACAGTTGCGCTGGCAGCGACAGAGCTTGAGGATGCTGAGGAGGAAGTAGGAATCAAGTTTCGAACAGAAGCACCTGTGGGACGACTGACTAGCCACGCGGAATTCGGGCGGAGCTTGAGATAGTAACCTTGGATGGGTTTGTTCTCGCGCTTGAAGCCTCTGCCTTCGTACCACTTCATTCCTTCCTCATTCTCGGTCCAGACATGAGCCGTGACAGCCGTCACATTTAAATTGGGGTCTGAAACAGCAGTGGCAACAATGTTATCCACAGCGGCGTTCACGAGCCCGAGCGATCGGTATGGCGAAAGGAGGCATAATGACTGGATGTATAGGTTGTGAGGAACATCGCCTGGAGTGTTGGGATCGAGAAGCGGCTCGACTCGACAGACAACACCACCGATAACCTTGGCATCAGCACCGTCATGGGCCCATGTAATGACTCGAGAGAATCGACCAGAGGCAGAGGGATCTACGGCACGCTGGTAGAAGTTGTCAGGGTAGCTGACGGGCAGTAGGAGGGCGTTGATGCGACGTAAAGCGTTGACGTCGTCGCCCGTGACGGGTCGGATTATCGCTTCTTGAGGAAGGGAGGTCGGTAGAGGTGGAATTTCGAACCCAGAGGTTGAGGTCGGGTCCGTGGTTAGTGGGGTGATAGTAGCTGCTGACGGAGGGGGAGGAGGAGGAGGAACTTTGGCGGCCGTTTGAGAAGGAGGAGGCGCATAGTTAGGCACCTTTGACGAGAAGAAGGATCGAATAGAAGTTTGAGAGGGTTTGGTAGACGGAAGCGACATGATTGCGATGTATGTATATATGTGTGTGTGTCTTTGAGAGGTAGGTATGTTTGTATATAAACGGACTCGGTACCTAGGTTGTCGAAGGAAGGGAGGAAGGATATAGAATCGAATAATTTAAGTTAGAGAGATTTGCGGTAAGGAAAGCGAAAGGCTGGGGTAAGCGAGACAATGATCCGCCCGAGTTAAGTAAACCGTAAAGGGTAGGTTGATCAGGAACAGAATGGAGTTATGGTTTCGTAGGAGGTATTCAAAGGGTTGAAAAAGAAATCTAGTCGAAACTGGAAAGGGAGGCTCTAATGCCAAGGTACGTAAGTAGGGGACACTAGCATGGATCATCCAATAAATCCCAACCAAGATGATGGGAAGAAGCCAATCCCACGTGAGAGATCTAGATTGAAATCGATCTTCATTCGTAGAGAGGAATCCAAGGTCCCTCTAAGCTGCAGTAGAAGCATTTTCAAGGTACCCGCCCCCTGAAAGTCGATTTGACATGTGGACTTTTTCTAAGGGGCTTTGTGAAATGTCAGATCCGACTGTATGGATACCTAAACGAATGTGTTAGACACAGGAACTTAGGAGGGATTCAAGTGCTGAAATGGTGGGTTTAGGAGGACATTCGGATAATGGCATAAAACAATTGTCTTGAGGATCAGTTACATCTATCATAAATCTCATGTTCTTACTCCTGCTTTGGTGCTATCTTTGGGGATAGACTCAGAGTCTTTTCTCATGCAATCCGAACCATAATGTTTACGATTCACTGTTGAATCGATGTTGCAAGGTTTATCGGTCGTGTTGGTCGTCAACCACATGTATTGAACTCAAGTAAAGTACGACTACTTTTATACGCCAGGAATGACAACTTTGACATGTTCCTATTATCCCGTGGCAGAATACCGTACATGTGCCAGTCACACCCCTGGTCTAACTGTTTAGAATCCTTTTCCGAAACTCTCAAAGGAAATCCCTTTCTCTTTGCTTTAATTCAGTGGCTGGCGCTAGTTGCTGTAAGTGCTGGTGTGCACCGGCACACGCTTGAGGCTCCAGAGTTTTCTTACTCTTCTAACTGCTTTTACTTCTAAACAGACTTCAAATTTACCCCTTGTTAATACTTATAATATCAACCTAGGGTTCACCACTTGTCGCTGCGCGAATTCACTTTAAAGTCTGTCGCTCTTGTCTTGATTAGCCTCAATTCTTACCTCTCACTTACCTGGGTAGTATTAGGCGGGTCTCGTCCATGGTTTCTCGCTCAACCCAACCTTCTTTTCTTCGCCCACCCAAACGCAAACGCTGCGCTGCATTAAGTGCCAGTACTGCCAATAACTACTACCCACCTCCTTACAGACAGAGAGACTGGGGAATAGAGAGCTTCAATTGCTCATTGTTCATCTCACTTCTCCCTCATTGTTGGCTTTTTTCCCCTCCTGCGATTTTCATCGTTTTACCCCAACCAAACAGAGTATCACTCGTCATTCTTACCCTTACTTGGGGGCTATCTCCTCTCTTACAACTAATTCTCGCACTTATCTTTCAGAGTCTATCTTCACTCGAGCTATTTCCTTCTCGTAGGAACAGCGCTGCACAGCAGTCTAGTCTACCTAGGTAGTCCACAGTACTACTGTACCCCGGGCTGGCCTGTAATTCCATTCCGTGCACACCCCCCTCCGCCCGGTTCGGTACAGTTCAGTTCAGTCCAGTACGGTGCGGTAGCTGCCGTTTCGCTCCTCGGCATCATTCATCACACGATTTCAGTTACACACCCTCCGCTTTGCTTTACTGTACAAAAACTCGTCGGCCCTGGCTCGGATTCAGGACACCCGGCGACATCATGAATGCTGGTACAGGTAGGGCAGGCGTCATAAGCGCCGGTGACGATGCTTCGCCTATGGATAAGCTGGTAAGTTATTTACTCTCGTCGCCTCTTTGCTTGCTTAGCAACCTCCCTGCGATGCAATGCGATCCTCACCACAACGTCACTCGCGAGCGCCATCATGTCCTCCTCTCTCTGCGCCCCCTATCGCAGCGACTTCGCATCAAGCTTTTCGCTCATCGCCCATCAACAATTCTATCTCCCAACTAATCGCTAATTGACGCTGCATAGGCACATGCTGTATTAGACGATGTGCTTTACAACGTTCTGAGCGATCTCTTGATGAAGACGCATCGCGAAGAGAAGACTGCCAGAGCTACTACAGCTGCGATTCGAATCGAGAAACTGGCTTCCGACGCGTCCGATGCCAACACACTCGACAGTAAACCTGATGTGCGGATAGAGACGGACGCTGCCATCTATGAGGACGGAAAAGTGTTGCTCAAGGGCAATCCACTCAAGACCACCGCCGAGATCCTCTGCCCCCGATGTCATTTGCCTCGACTCCTCTATCCCACTGACGGAAAAGGCGCCAAGAAGCCCGATCCCAGCATAATCTATTGCAAAAAACATCCCTATATCGACAAGCCAGGATGCGACATCTATGGGCAGAGTTGGGTTGGTCCGGGTCCTGGCCGAGGCAAGAAGAAGAAGGACATGGAGAAGAACAACACCGACTCTCCCACGCCCGAACAGCGACCGCCCAACGTGCTCTCCTTTCCCTCAGCCACTTGCAGCAAGTGCAAGCGTTGTATTCTCGTTACTCGACTCAATAACCACATGGGCTCGTGTATTGGCAATAGTGGGCGCAATGCCAGTAGAGCCGCGGCGCAGAAGTTGAGCAACGGCGGATCGCAGAACGACCCTACGCCTCCATCGTCGCAAAAGGCGACACCCGCACCGGGTTCTCGCGCCACCAGTCCAAAGAAGCGCGACGCCAGCGATGATGATGAGGATTCCGAGAATAGCCACAAGAAGAAGAAGATCAAGCCTACGTCCTCGGTCACGAAAAAGGTAATTCTGAAGACAAAGCCGAGCTTTAAGAAAGACAAACCCAAGAGCCTTTCGTCATTAAGTCAAGAACAAAAAGCCGACTACACTAATGGCGACTCGGTTGAAGTGGCCCCTAAAAAGGCCGTGTCTAAGGGAATCAGTCCTGTCAAGAAGCTCAAGATGAATAAACCTCAGCTGGGCTCACCCAAGCCAAAATCCAATCTCATCAGGGAAGCTACCGGGGAATCAGAATCTTCCGACACCCTTTCATCTCCACCCCAGTAAGCCTTTGCTCAACGGGTTTGGGCTTAATCGCATCTTGTCAGGTGCATCATGGCTACAATGGCGTCACATAAAAGCTGCATTTCCAACGCTCTGATGGCCACACCGATCAGCATACATTTATGGTTGGATACATAGAGGCAGGCAATACGTTACGCGACCAAGGAGGCACTTACTTGTCGTGGCCCTTTTTTTCACTTGTATTATTCTCATCAACATTGCATTGGCACGGCGGGCTGGTTGGCTAGGATGACCGGGACCGGATATTTACAGCATCCACGGAAAAGGGACCGGGGCGTTATTGGCGTACCAAGTATAACAATTGATACTTTCAGAATATGTGTGTAATCTTGAATGTGATATTTGCTCGTGTGACATGTAAGATATCTTGTCAGTGCTCCTAAACGCCATGTACCTATGCAAAGAATTTGTCTAATCCCTGACTCCTCTTCGCTTTTCAACTAGATCTGCTCCTCCTCTTCCACAACACGCGCCTTGACAATCTTGACTTCCTCAATTGGTCTGTCTTCAGGACCAGTCTTGACTAGACCCATCCTCTTAATGGTACCCATTCCAGACTTAACCCTGCCAAAGATGGTATGTTTGCCATCGAGCCAAGGCGTAGGCGCAAGCGTGACAAAGAACTGCGACCCATTCGTGTTTGGGCCCGCGTTGGCCATGCTCAAGATGCCGGCGCCCGTGTGCTTCAGACCCGGATCGATCTCGTCCTCGAATTTCTCGCCAAAGATGGAGCTTCCTCCGCGACCGGTCCCCGTAGGATCGCCACCCTGAACCATGAAGTTGGGGATGATGCGGTGGAAGATGGTGTTGTCATAGTAGCCGCGACGGACGAGGGTGGTGAAATTGTTGCAGGTCTTTGGGGCGTGCGAGGTGTACAGCTCAAGAATGAGCGAACCCTGCAGTTAGTTGGTTAGTGTCGCTTTTATAATTGGAGGTTTTAGGGGACGTACCATTGTGGTTTCTAGCACTATATTTGTTGTCATGATTGCTTGCTGCTGTATCAAAGAGAGGTGAAAGGATGGAATATTTTATGATGGAGGGGCATGAGGATAAGGCTGTCGCATTTTCTGACATTGTTCCTGGTGGCTTTAGTGGCTATCACCTAACGATTGGTCGTTGGAAGCGGATATTTGCAGCGGACCAATCCCTAATTAGTAGCGCATCTCAGCTTCAGGTTTATTGCATGTCAGTTCTTTCAGTCAACGTCATTCAATAAAATAAACACTGCATGGAGATAATTTCGTTAATTCTTCTTTAAGGCAGTTAATTCTTTTTGTTTATATTACCGTAAAACTATATTAGAGCCAAACAACACTGCATAAAGCTATTCAATATTGCGTTCGCTTTCGCTGAAATGTTATAGTCTGCGGATACCTACAAACTCAGAACACGTTGCTCTCCTACAACATCACCAAGACAATTACAAGCCAAGCCCAAAATGGCTGAAAACGCTACAGATACGGCCACGCTCGAGGGCTCTTTCGATACCTTGAACTCTACCATAGGAACGGGACAGAATTGGCTATCGGTTTTCTCGTACCTTCAAGATCAAAGCTTTCTCATGCTTGAGCTTAGACTTGTACTCAGCGCCGTCGGCATCATCTATCTCGGTGCTCACGCTGCTCTTCGCCGACCTCCCTCTGCAGCACCTGCGAAGAAGAAGAAGGCAGGTGATGAAGATGAAGATGAGGAGCGATTTGCTCAGGGATTGGAGCCATCAGATGCCATCATTTTCCCGCTCATGGCTGGTGTTGTCCTCGTTGGCTTGTACTACCTGATCCAGTGGCTCCAGGACCCCGACATTCTCAACAAGATTCTAAGATGGTACATGTCTACCATGTCTATTGCCAGTTTGGTGTCTATCTATTCTCATGGGATCGAAGTGGTTACAAGCCTGGTGTTCCCACGATACTGGCGGGGACGAGATGGGCGTTTGAGGGCAGTGAACCAGAAGATCAGATTTGCCCAAGTCTGTGATGATGCAGGTAACCCGACAGCAGATGTTTCGACAACAGGCAACCCCTTCCCTGGGATTTTTGCCTGCTTGGCGTTCTCAGATAAGATTCGCAAGTCAGGATGGGAGTTGCGCGGTCTTCTCACCCGACATTGGACTGTCAAGCTCTTCATCCATGGCATGGGCAAAGAACAGGGCAGAATCAAGCTTGCTCATGTAGTATCCTTGGTCATGGCCTTGGCTACAGCGCTCATCTACTCTTCAACTACATCGCCTTTGTTGGCCAACACACTCGGCTACGCCATGTGCTATGGCTCACTGCTTCTGATCTCCCCAACAGACTTCTTGACCAGCACTCTGATCCTTGTTGGTCTGTTCTTCTACGATATAATAATGGTCTTTTATACGTGAGTTGGCTGTCCGACCTCTCAGATTAAGCATGTTACTAACGGTTTCTAGCCCATACATGGTCACCGTCGCAACCAAACTGGACGTACCCATCAAACTCACTTTCCAGGCTGCGGAGCGCAAGAGTATCCTTGGTCTCGGTGACATCGTTATTCCAGGCATGGTGATGGCTCTAGCCCTCCGATTTGACCTCTGGCTTCATTACGGGGGCAAGATAAAGTACGAAAGCACCGACTTGAAGCTTATCGAAAAGGACCCATCCTCAGGAGCTCTTGTCATGAAAAGCGAAACTAAGCACAAGGAGGTCAAGGCCAAGTACGTCAACGTGAAGGGCAACTGGGGAGACAACTTTTGGACTCGTGGAGCTTTATTCCTCTCTGGGTCTAAGCAGGTGCCCCAAGACCTGGCAGCTACACGTTTCCGCAAGACCTACTTCTACGCTTCTGTCACTGGGTATCTCCTTGGAATGTGCGTTACCTTGGCCATGCTTTTGGTATTTAAACGCGGCCAGCCTGCACTCTTGTACCTCGTTCCTGGCGTTCTGGGTTCGCTGTGGTTGACGGGCTTGGCCCGTGGTGAAATCAAGCAGATGTGGAAGTACACTGAGGACGGAAGCCTTGATGTTATTGACGTGGTTGTTGACCTGGATGGCCATGGCAACGCTGTCAAGACAATCGGCAAACTCGAGGATGGCGTTGTCGATCTTACCAAGGACGACAAGAAGGAGAAAGAAGACGAGAAGAAAAAGGAAGAGAAGAAGGGTGATGGAAAGGAGCAGCATCGTGTCTTTATGCTCTCAGTTGATGCCGAAGAAGAGAGCAATTCGGAGTAGACTTTTGGAAAAGAGATCATAAGCAATGAGGTTTGAGCAAAAGAAGAGAAAAATAGACATCACTTGGCGCAACAGAACAAAGTACATCAGTTCAATGCTGTATGCCAACCAGGCTAGATTTCACATTCGAATTGCAAGTACGGTTTTGTTTGGCATTATCATTAACATTAATATTAAAATCTGGACTGCTTCACAACTGGAAATATTAATCATTATCTCAAGTGTCACTGTATCCATATCCATATCCATATCCACATCTTCGTCTGATCCTCATTCTTCGTAAGAAGACCAAAAAAGAGAGGAAGAGGAGTGAGAAAAAGAACTCTCCTCGAGTCTGTATTAGTTGGGAACATTGGCCACCACCAACGCTCCGCCAATCCCCTGCACCACGTAAAGGTTCAGACTCTCAGCAGGGGTCGGTCCATCCACCCAGTAGGGCTGTAGAGGGGAAAAGTCTCTGCTCCGGTCTGGGTTTCATCTGGGTTGTGTGTTGTGCCCAACAGTCGGCGTTAAGATGGGCGGGCGAATAGTAAAAATCGAGATTGTTGCACGTGAGGGGGGTGCCTTTGGCGTTGGCTTGTCTACCAGTGTTGTTTTGTGCGTATTGGATTATTGGACTAAACAACATGGGTGGTGATTTGGTGCAGGACGGCCCTTCGATTGGCAATATATCTCGCTTGGCTTGAGCCATAAGATAGGTGTCGTTGCTATGACCAGAGCGAAAACAACTCAGGCGTAAGCAGAACAAAACAAAGAAGATTGAGTAAAGTAAAGGTAGAAGTTAAAGTCGAAGAATAATTGAGTAAAGTGAATAGAAGTCCTCTTGGACATAGTAAGCTGTACAGATTTAAACAAGCTTACAATGCGGTGGTTTTGTCGAGGAGAATAGGAGCAGCAGGAATCTCGTCCCAGACTCGACTGCAAAAGCGGTCCTCTAAAGTAAATAAAAGGAAAGAACCTACTCTAAAAGTTCAAAATTCTCCAAGATGACATCTTGTTGGCCATCTTTATACTTGACCTCGATTCCTATAATTCCCGTTTACCCTCCGGCCCGTGTTTCGGTCGGGCCGTTCAAAAGACCCCACCTCCGACATCCCGGGTTTCGTCTTGTTCGGCTTCCGAGTCTCACTTTGTCTCATGTTTTTCCCTTCACCTACTCGATGACTTCACAAGCTTCGTGTCAACTCTCAGGCATAACTTCAAACGGTCATTCTTCCCGGCTAATGTGACGCGTCTCATATATAATCAAGTAATAATTGTATCAAGAATGAGTCAGACCCAGTCTTCTCCCACAGTCATCCAATGGGTTATCGACACTCGTCCTCTGTGGCCATCAGCCCTCAAAACTAAAGATCTTACCACCAGTGTAAGTGTTTCATTCTCAGCCTCGAACCTGATACTCATTTCTTCCCCTCAGGCTTCGCGTGCTCTTTTCCTTCTCACTGTCGAGGAACAAGCCTCTGTTCTGAGATATTATCACGTTCGCGACGCCAAGCTTGCTCTCGCTTCTGCACTTCTTAAGCGCTATGTTATATCTCGCTTCTGCCAGGTCCCCTGGCCTGAAGCCAAGACTACTCGAGACGCCCGAACCAAACCCGTGTTTATCTCGCCAAGCGGCGATGAGCCACTCATCTTCAACATCTCGCATCAGGCTGGTCTCGCAGTTCTCCTAGCCGTCCACAACCCTCCCGAGGGACTTGCTGTAGGGGTGGATGTTGTTTGTCCATCGGAACGTAGGGATCGCGATCTACGTAACCTAGCAGACGAGGGGTGGCCGAGTTTCGTCGATATGCATGCCGATGTCTTTGGTCCTGAAGAAGTTGCAGCACTGAAGCACATGGAGCCCGGAACACCCATATCCGAGCGGGATCGCGCATTGCGCTACTTCTACGCGCTTTGGTGTTTGAGGGAAGCCTACGTCAAGATGACAGGAGATGCCCTTCTAGCGAGTTGGCTAAAAGACCTTGAGATGCGAGACTTTGCCCCGCCTGAAAATGTGCGAAAAGTCCAGGAGGTTTGGCTTAAAGGGAAGAGGGTTGACGGAGTGGACCTGAAACTCATGTCGTTTTTAGGGGAATACATGATATCGACTGCCGTGAGGCATGGGCTCAACGGAGAGACTATTGAGTTGAAAGACTTTCAAGCTCTCGACCTAGAGGAAGTATTAGAATTTGGAGAGAATTTGGCCAGTTCATAATTTTCACTTTCACGAGTGTAGCAATAATGATAAATGACTACATCACCGATTGTTGTAAAAGATTATTTGGTATTTCCATCGGTCATGCATAAATACGTTACATCCCTTGACGTTTAGAAGTTCTTACCAAAGAACTCAACAACGGTCTTGTAACCCCGTTCGTACTCCTCTTTAACACGGGAGTCACTAAGATCGGCACGAGCGGCCATCCAGCCATGGATCTGATCTTTGAAGGTCTCAACGTGCTTGGCCACCTTAAGGTTGTCCTCAAACTTCTTGACCTCTTCTTCCGGCTCTTCCTTGGAGGCTAGCAGCATGGTAGGGACAGAGAGGCCCTCAGCGTCAGAGGCATCAACCATGGCAGGGTGAATTTGGGCAGCAATGGAGAAGGGATTGGAGTCAGCCTTGACACTAAGAGCGACGACTTTGCCACCCCAGCAGTACTGTTCAGATTCATGTCAGCCATATAATCTCGTCTTAACAAAGTTACTTACACCAAGGATACCGAACTTCTCAATGGAAGAATCCTGCTCCTTGACAGCCTTGACGTAGTCGGAAACCTGACCAGCAACCTTGGGAGGAGGGTAGGTCTCAAAGAACTCGCCAAGCTGCTTCTTTTTATCATCATTGTCTGGTGGGTAACTAAAATTTTGGTATTAGCCTGCTTCTACAAGCATTGCAATCTTTGCTCTCACATCTCAATGGGGCATGGGCTGCCCTTGAACCAGTCAGGGATAAAGACCTTGTACTTCTGATGAGCGTCACTGAAAGCGAGGATATCAGCTCCCTGAAGAGTTTGTTCGAAGTAACCAAAGATGTCGTAGATCACGACGATGGCCTTTTTCGCATCAACAGGACCGGTAACATCTGCCCGTGTTAGTGGTGCCTTTTGTGACAAATGTCGGTCTCGTACAGGTCTTGTAGCCTCCAATCTCCTTGTAGGTTCCCTTGGCCTCGTATCCCTTGGTGACAACAGGGGGTATGTTGCAGCAAGCCTCGCTGTGGCCGTGGGACGCGGGCATAGTCGACATGATGGGCGATTTGGTATTGATCACGCAGTTGCTGGTGAGCTATGTGTTAGCGATATTTCTGTTTCAAATGGGGAAGAGATGATGAGAAATCTGCGTCAATTGGAAGGGAATACTATGCTACAACCTACATGCTCAATTCTGGAAATGTGCAGAAACAGAAACAGAAACAGAAACAGAATCGTTAATTGTTTTGCTGGCGATGTTGATGGAATTAAATGGAGGGCGCGAGCTCTCAAGACTGCGGGGAGGAGGGGCAGTAGCTTGAGACCGGGGAAAGAGCCAATGATGTCACGATTCATCAATAAAGTACCGTACCCGTCATGTCATTCATAACTCTCTCTAGACTAGTCTCGTCTAGCTACAGTCTATCAGCCCGATGGGTATGATCCAAAGCTCAGAGATAAAGAAACTCACGAACAAATCATTGATCAGGGTAATCAAGCTTTGAATATGATGATTTATTTCCTTTGTTCTATCCTAAGAGGCCATTGAAAGCCCATCGCTTCACATGGCCAGCCGTTAACGCTATCCTATTGTGACCTCAAATGTCGAGGCCAGTCTGAAACTCCGTTCCGTAACCCTATGCAAGCAAGAGCCAAAACTCCTTCCTTATGCCGCGTGTTATTGTTTAGTCAACCCCTGTACATTGACGAAAACCATTGCTTTTATGGCTCTGCCCCAGACAATCTGGGATGGACGGCATCATGCTCGGATATCCATCTGCCGTCTGTCTATATTCCTTAGCCCATGCCAACATCAGCCAGCCAGCTCATCCTCGTCTTAAACAGGACCGTTGCTGTTTTCCAGTCCTTCTATATGATATTCGTTACCTTACTGGGGAGTTTGGGCTGAGCCCTCCCATTCGTCGCACAACTACCTGCATCTTTTCAATGAGCTCCGGGATCCTGTATGGTTTTACCATCACATCATCACACCCAGCTTGTTTGGCTTCCATAACTTGCTCGGGCCGGGCGTTGGCTGTGACTGCGATGATTGGCATCCGGCCGCCTGATGCACAAAAGATCTCTCCCTCCGCTTCTAATTCACGAATTATTCGTGTGCACGTTAAGCCGTCCTGGACAGGCATCTCGATATCCATTAACACAAGATTAATGGCAATGGGAAGCGAATGTGTATTGCTCCTCCCTGAACGACCAGCGACCCCATTGAGACCAAGTTCTGGAACAGTACTCTGGCGCCTTCTCAGTATCTCGAGAGCTTCGACTCCATGATTCGCGACATCGGCCATGAAGCCCCGATCTGTCAATCCCCGTCTTGTGATCTGCTGATTGATGAGATTGTCTTCGACAACAAGGATCCCATCTAGTCGAACGTTTCCTCCCGGATTCTGATGTTTTTGTAGGCGAATGTCGCGGCAGTTTTGCTTGTCATCAGCCGAGTCGACATCACTGCCACCCGTGATTAGCCTGGCCGCAGCGGCAGCAGCCAGTGCTCCGTTCCTGGAGGCTTCGCTCGGAACATATGCCTCAATGTAGAATGCAAAAGTCGAACCCACGCCAGGTTGACTCAAAACACCGATCGCTCCGTTTTGAAGCTCCGTCAACCGGCGCGATATGAACAACCCAAGGCCAGAGCCTCCGTATTTAGTATGTGTCTTGGCGCTGGCTTGGACAAATTTGTTGAATAGGCTGCCCATCTCTTCCGCCGTTAACCCTTGGCCGGTGTCCTTGACCTCGAACAATAGATACACAGCCTTAGTCCGTTCTTTGAGTGCTGGCTGGTCGTATTCTTCCGACACATCACAGAATCGAGGAATGAATTGGACAGCTGTCATGTCTTCTCCTGGCGGTGTCAATGATCCTTTAACGCCGAGGGTGACGTTGCGCGTGGTACCGGATTTAGTAAACTTCAAGGCATTCGTAAGAAGATTGATGAGGACTTGCTGGACCCTGCTTGGGTCAAGATCGAGATAGTCGTAAGCGAGATCCCTGTACGACTTATCGACATATGAAGTCAGCTCAATATCGACACGGCGAGCCTCCACTTCGAACATCTTGAGCGCCCCATTGACAATTTGGATCGGGTCTACCGTGCAAGGAGTAACGGCAAGTAATTTTGAGTCGAGTTTGGACATGGTAAGGATATCATCGACAATGCGTTTCTGGTGTTGAGCACATGTCACAATAGTCTCTGCATTCTCGATGCTGTCTTCCAGAAGCTTTCTTTCTTCGGCCGATCGTTCCCCTATCCTTCTTCCTTCGCCGCTGGTACCGTTCCGTGTTGGCGTAAGAGGAGCAGAGTTGTCACTAATGTCCTGTACTCTCGCAAGGGAGGCGATAATGGCGTCAGTGCAGTGAAGTATAGCGCTCAATGGGTTCCGCATCTCGTGCGAGGTCATGTCAATAAAGTTCTCCTGCTGTCGTTTGGATTCGATAGCCTCTTCTTTGCGGAGTTTCTCTTGTTCCAGTTGCCATTTCTGTACCGAAACATCGCTCAAACAGCCTGTGAAAGACTGGATCACTCCGTCTGAACTCTTGACTGGCATGAAAGTAGCAAGAACCCATCTGGGAGCGACAGACGTATTGCCATTGCCATCTTCGCTGACCCAGCCATTACGGAGGCGGAATTCGGCCGTTTCAGTGCGCCCGGACTCTATCAGTTTGTCGAGGCTTTCCTGAAGAATATGAAGGTCCTCCTCGACAACACATTCTGGCCAGGGGCGCACGTCTACTTTGGTGAGGTCAACTTTCTCCAAAGCCGTTAATTCCCAGAAAAGGTTGTTTGCACTAAGAAGTCTCCCATCCATGCTGACATCGTACATTCCAACCGTAGCAAATTCGGCAAGCCGCTTGAGGTTCTCCGCTTCTTGCGCTCGTCTTACGGCTTCCTCGGCAGTATCTTTTTGCACTGTCACATCAGTCAGGCAAGTGAGAATTCGGATGACGCTGCCGTCTGGTGCTCGTTCGGCTTTAGTAGAAGCTAAAATATGGCGCGAGACTCCTTCATCCATTACAGGTAATGGTCCGGCAGAGGATCTGAAACTTGGCGGTTCTGTCGTGTTCTCGGTCCGAGCTATACGGTACTCAAAAGTGACTGTGTCGAGCTCTTTGACATCTTTGTATGCTTGCATAACTTTCTCCTTGTCCTCTTCGAGAACTGATTCGAGCAACGCGCCCTGTGCGATCGGGCCTTTGGGATATCCAGTAATGCGATGCCAAGCGTCGTTGGCAAACGTGATGTTACCCTGGTTATCTACAAAGCACATCCCTACAGGGATAAACTCTGCCACCGCAGTGAAAGTTTTCATTGATCTCTCGGCTTCTTTGGTCTGGTATTCCAGCCGTTGTGTGAGCATGGCATTGTCATAGGCGGCCTGCTCAGTAATATTGCGCCGCCGGCGTGCCTCTTCTTCCAGAAGGACTGCTGAAGCCAAAGAGCTTGTGAGCTTCTGGTTTAGTAGTAAAATGAATTGTCGATAGTCGTTGTCGTATGGGCGTCGGGGATTTAAGCCCAGAAACAGAACACCCATTACATGCTCTTCCTTTGTAGGTCGAACAGGTAAGACAACGGCCGCTTGGCAAGGGTCGCCGAAGCCGCGCCATTCTAATTCGCGAAGCAAATCCTTTGGCAATGTACCATCTTTAGTCTGTAAAAGTAATGGTTGGCGCTCATTCAATGACCGTCGTAAGATAGATGCCATGCCATCATCTGTATCTTTGAGCTTGAGAACCGAAGGTGCAATAGCATGCCCTAGTGGCACACCAAGAGAACCCTCAAGCCGGCAAGTCTTCGAACAATCGTATTTCGATGATGTGGAATCGACGTCGCCCTCCTCTACCGAGTATATGAAGGCTAAGGGAACGTCGTACGCCGGGTTCCATCGTTCCAACTCTTCAATCATCCTGGACCAGTAGGACTTGGCGTCTTTTGTAGATACTAGAGCCTCGCCAAGATCGAGAAGCATCTTCATTCTTCGTTCCCATAGTCGTTTCGAAGTCATCTCGAGTAGCGAATGCTGAATACCGAGACAGTTCTTTTCGTACACAATAGGAACCATAGAAGACTTGGCATATGTCTCTTCAAAAGCTCCGTCGGCTTGGGGTATAAAGAATTTGGACTCGTCTTCGGCGTTGGAATAGCTTTTCATGGGTGAGGCTGTCATTTCATCGAGCCGAGTCTTCAACTGAGGCCAAGCTTCGGTAGCAGGCCGACCCAGAAGTTCAGGATGTCGTGCGCCGCAGTATTTGGAGAATGCTTCATTGTAGACGGTGATATATTCGGGCCCCCAGTAAAGTGCCACGGGTCGCGAATCAGAAACAAGCTGGTTGAATGTGTATTGCAGCTGAGCCGGCCAGTCTGCCATAGGACCCAGCGATGTCGACTCCCAATCCACGCTTTGCACCACATCAAGGAACGGCTCTGCCTCAGAGTCGGAAACAGGCACCATGAGGCCTGGATTTGATTCGTCGCGATAGACCATGGGCGTCTTGCTTTCCGATTTTCTTCGGGATGGTAATCGGGCATTGTCTAATGGTGATTTCTGGGGATATTTTCTCGTTTCCTCGCCTTGTTTTCCTTCTATTCGAACTTTGCGCGGAGGTTCTGACGAGGGTGGAGTTTCATTACCACTCATGACCACCCATTGGCTTAGCACAATGCTCCGAGTCCAGAAGACGCCGAGGTATGGCAAGGAGTGTTGCGTGTTTGTCATTGCAGGGCCTGCAGCATCGCCTTCAGAGGCCGGCGCAGGTGGTGGGTTTGTGATCCAATTCCAGAATGGAGAATGAGAAGCATCTTGAGGAATGAAAGAAATTGACTGGTCGAGAGTATGCAAATTTTGCAGCGCAGGGTTTCGGTAGAGTATCTTGGCGGAGGAATCGTGTATGCAGGACGCTTGCTCGGGCAAGGCAACGACGAATGTAGGTCGAGGGTCAGAGGCGACGAGGTCTACAAGACCGAGATTGTGAAGAGCTGACGGCGGCATTGGGCAGGTCAATTATGCCGAGACCCTGTTAATGATGGGCAAAGGAGCTGTGAGTTGTTTGAGCCGTTTTGAGATTGGGGTCAAGATGGAGAGCGAGGCGAAGGAGTGCTCGTCTCTTGCGTCGTCATTTCAGTCGCGCACTAGAGGGGACTCGTAAAGATGTTGAATTGAGTCGAGTCGGGTCGAGACGAGACGGACTATAAGATGTGTAACGATCAGGGCTGTCAAAATCGCACGCGATCGGTGACGTGTAAGTGGGAACAGTTCAGCCCAAGGATGAGAGTGAAGCCATCGTGTATCGATAATAGTGACTGAATTAACTGGGTAAAAGATGGTGTTTTGTTCACCTTGTAATCGGTGGGTTTAGCCAACTTCTTGTTTGTTGTATTTGAATCGCTGCTAACATTAAAGGCCTGTAGGTAGGTAGAGAATGTGCCAGGGCTAGGATCGGGGGAGTGATCCATGAATGTGCGTAAGTGGAGTTCCTCATGCCTGACTTGAAGCTGTCAGTGGGCGAATGAGTAATGAATGACAAGATTTCGTGGCTTTTCCACCAAGGTCATCGGCTCCACTGTACAGCACCTGCTTCAGTGTCAGCGGTGAATTTCTGATAGCCCAGTACCACCTATGGAAGGTTCCTGCTGATATGACATAATTTTCTACCTATGGAAAATGCCGCTCTATGCGCGTCATATACATGTTTTCTCGTTGCCGTTGCATGTCAGATGGATTCCGTATCGGATTCTAAAAGTATTGCACCGCTGACAGAAAAAAAAAAACTTTAGTGACAAGATATCAACCATCCATCATAGAAGCGTCACCTGAGATACATAATAAATCCCTTACAGACTAGTAGTCGCGCTAAGACAGCAAGAGCATGGAACTTGTTACTAGAAATCAATCACTTAGAGCCGGGGGTTGGGGATTGGCCTCAGGGTATCAGAAAAATTGACCGCTGGAAGCATAAGAGACGAAATTAGTAGGTCACTTTATGGCTCTTATGCTATAGTTCTTAGACTACTTATTTTTATGCCCCAAGACTTAGGAAGCCATTTTTTTCTGCTACCCAGTAGGTTGAGGAGAAGTGACTAGCCAACATTTGCTCCGGCGACCCAGGACTATAGTAACTATAGTACGGATACCATTTATTGAAAGAGGAAGGAGGAGAACAGCACATCCCTCGATATGTTAGCTGTTAATGTTGGGGTAATGTTCGTATCCCTAGGTGGTGGGTGTACCACTATGTCAACCTAGGTAGATAAGTTTCAAAGCGAAGCCATGACTCGGAAGAAAAGTTTCGACAAGTGAGCGAATTTTGACAATCACTGGGTGAAACGAATAGTTCCCCCAGATCCTATGTCACGTTTTAAACGTACGAATTAGGAACGCAGTCATTAGAAAGGGAAAGTCTGGGTTTGTTATTAATTAAACACCTCTATCACGTTTCAATTCCAAGCCTTCATGTGTCTATCAAACATGGCGACTCTTGGAAATCATGAGCCGTCTCACCTAATTACCTTAGTACCTACTCACTACCTACCTACCTAGTAGGTTAGTAGCCATTGAACGCGCCTCGCTAATTACAATACTTGATTCGCTGCGGGCTACGGGAGAGCAGCACTAATTTTTTGCCTATTCAGTTCCATACTTTCCACCGAATAACGGCATGAAACTTATGCAGGCTACAAGATACTCGGTAAAGCTTAGCCTTGGGCGCTACAAAAGCAAAAGGTAGTTTGACAGCCAGCGAGCGTTGGCCGTTCCTAGTTTTCGGTTACTTTCCAAGTAGAAACGGAAGGCTATGCGGGGGGGGTAGGGGGGGAAGGGAAAAGGAAAAGGGAAAAGAGACGATTATCTAGATATTCGACTGACACCTTTTACATGCCAATTGAAGGATCTGTTGAGTCGTCTAAAGCCGACAGATCTCGGGTGGGATACACCCCTGTCATGTAAGTTGGGTAGCAGGTACAGTATCTAGTCCAGTCTAATGGAAACTAACGATTGAGTTTACTAGCTCACGGGCACCAACTGTCGATGGACAGATGTCACTTTCTCTAGTTTTTCTGCCTTTTTGAGTTTGGTTGCTGTTCGGAGGCTTGCGCATCTCCCGCGCTGTCGGTAAGTAGCACTGTAACGGACTGACTAAAATTCAACCACAGTTTGCCGTACTCCTGTAAGTGCTTGTGTTGGTGGAGGCTACCATTGCATAAGCCATTGGCAGATTTAATTCGAAATGCTAGATTTGGTAGGTACCATTTCAATCTGAGCTTCTGTGTGGCTTGCTCGACCCAGGAGCCTGGTTCTTGGGTCATGACTTCCTTGTGAATGGTTTAGATAGATCTGACCCAACATTTAGCCCTGTGTGACTTCTATTTCTTACACACTTCATCACTTCTCCATAAGCATTACTCACATGCTTAAACACGGCTCTTTCGCTCACAACTTTCAACAATGTGCATTTGCTTCACCTCGCCCAGAGTGCCTAGAGGGGCGACCTTCAATCTCCAATCTCATGAATATCCTTTGATTGCAGGGCAAACATAGTATCACTGTCCCGTTCACCGGCGTTACCATTCTATCATCACCTCTGTATCCGTTGTTGATCAACCTTGGTGTGGGGAGTGCGCAGTTATCTTCTTTCATAAACATAAATATGCTGTATGGGCTCATTGGCATGATGTCCCTACTACGCAACACTCCGACGTCATTTACGAATTCGTGCAGCATGCCGAAGACGATCTTGAAGCACTCCTTGACGAGATCAATGCTACTCAAGAACAAATTCTTCTCATTTCGGACCTGCGAAACCCCGGTACTTTTGACGATAAGAACATACAGTACGCGGTACCTCGCCATGATGAAACATACCAAAAACTAGGAAGTTTTCTCATTCCCCACAGTATACCCAATATGTTTCTTCTTAAATTCATAACTTTCGATGGCGTTGAGGCGTACCAGCCATGTTCCCGGAACATCAATTTGCACAACCTCGGCGAGTCTCTGTCTCCCATCGAAACTGGCGATCTCGTTTTCAGTGAAGCCCGCAACTGGTCGTGCACCGAACAAGCCCGCCCACACTTGCCCAAAGAAGTGAGATGGATCCTTGCCACTATTTACAACTTCGCTTGTGTCATGTTGCGTCTCGGCCATGATGAGGATTCACATTGGGAAATGAGGCCATGGCTCATGTACTTGTACAATGCTGCCGACAGTCTTTTCGTGGAGAACGGTATCCCTGCCACAGCACCAGATCCAGAATAGTTTTCGCGGCCTCTAGGACCACCCGAGGGCTCAGAAGGCAGTCGCCTTTCCTTTACTTAAAACCCGTTTGGCCGTTGGCGGAGATTTGGTTTAAGCAACACTTTCGTTGGGCTGTCTATAGCTTTCCGGTATCATGGCTGGGATATTTAACATGCAAGCGATACAGATAGCGATCAAAAGAATAAGTAGAAACATTTCCTCTCTTGAACCTTTCTCTCCAACACCCACAAATATTTTCCCATATTTAAATCAAGGAAAAGCCTTGCTCGGTTTAGAGGCTGTGAAGCATACACATAAACTCATCGTTCAGATGAAAGCCTCTCAATTTAACCAGACATCAATTTCTGCAAATGATTTACTGTGCAGCAATGAGGCTCATATAAACCCCCCAAGCAACACCGGCCAGGGCGCCCACAAGGTTGCGTCCCTCAACAGTTTTGATAGCAGCAAAGTTGACGATGCTCACAGCGGGCCAGAGCTTCCAACCAGCATAGATGAGAGGAGCAAAGTCGGCCTTGGCAGCCTCCCAGACCGCAGTCCAGTTGACCAGGCTAAAGTCAATGGTACGCGGGGAAGTCCAGTAAGTAACGGCCTTAGGAAGACTAGTGATGACGGGGGCATCCTTGATGGCAAATCGAAGGGCATGAACATAAGTACTAAAGAGAAGCGTGTTCGCAGCGGCGCCAATGGTCTGGTCGAGGGTGAACTTGATGAGGGTGTTGCGGACTGAGAGCTTGGGCTGAGTCTTTTTGGCGCTTTTTGAATCCTTAGGCTTAGAGGGTTCCTCAGGGTGTGCTGGGAACGTTGATTCAAGAAAATCTTGCCTAGTGAAATGTCAGTGAGATTCTGAGGTAATCAAGATGGAGGCTTACCAGTAGAAGTTGGGCGGTGTGCAGATAATGTTGAATAGTAGGAACTGGAACACAGGAACCCAATCTATAACGACATCTGTCTATGAGAAAAAAACAAGTAAGTACCCAAACAGAGCGAAGAGATAATACGGTGGATGAATATGTCAACTTACCCCAGCTCTATAGGCTGTAATGACTTGAGCTAAGACATTGGCGATGCCACCCAGAGCAGCACTTTGAATAGTGGCCATGATCACAGGAGGATATTGGAGACTCATGTTTGCTTGGGTGGGGTGCTATTCGGCAGTCTATACGTCAAGGTTGGAAAAGGAAGTGTTTAAAGGAGAAAGAGAGAGACGTGTTGAGTTGAGTTGATGCTACTATGAGATCGACGCTAAGATAGGCGAGCCAGGATTTCTGATGACACCCTAGGACTGAATATGTCAGCAGTTGTAACTTGTCAGTCAGTGGATTATTATCGCATCATATGCAACTATAGTAAACAACACTTGAAGTGTCATCATGCACAATGAAACATTGTTTGAGTGAAGCGTCCAAACGGGCGGGAAGTGGCGTGCACTAAGCTTCTAAAAATCTCGAGTCAGAGGCGTAGTCTGGTTACGTGTCCTTACAATTGATTACTGTACATTACACTCCTAATACATTCTCGTAGGTAGCAATGCAGCGTACGCCTGAAAGCATTCAGGCAACAAGCAATTCCATTATATCATCGAGCGGATCGTTTGGCGCTTCTTTGATGCTTCATCATTCAACCCAGATAGTTATCGTACGCCCACCAGTCGTCCCTCATTACCATCTTCGTTCCTTATTAGCTCAACTTTTGTATCCACCAGACACCACCAGGTCTCGTAAACTCCTTTGAGAATGAATATGTTTGATACTAGCTATCTTGCTCAAATCCAAATTACCGTTCACGCTCTAGTGAGAATCCACATAAAGAAGAGCTGCACAAAGTAGGAGTACATGAAGAGGAACTTGGTGCGTTGACTGCGCTTGGCTCGAGAGTCCGTCTGCATAGGTCCGCCACTAACGCCAGCTGCAGTCTCGGGGAGAAGGACGTATTTGAGCGATCGCATCTAAAAGGATAGTTAGGATAAATGTGTTGTCTAACGACTGGGAAACGTACCAAGAAGAGCGAGTTTGCCAGGTAGGTGTAGAAAAAGATCAACCAGCCGACCCAACCACCAGTGCCCTTGCCACCGTTGAGAATCTCAGCGACGACGACAGTGACAATGATTCCAACGAACTTGTATCCCGAGTAGGCGATCAGATCAAGGAGCTGCGATTGGCTAGAGATGCTCAAGAGATAACATCCAAGCTTGAGGAAAAAGATCTCGACGATAACGACAATAAGACTGATTGTAGCTGTCTTTCCGAGAAGTTCTGGTTGGAACTGGTGGTTGAGACCGGCAATCAAGGTTGAGAGAAGGATATATGTTACCAAAGCCATAACTGTCTCGTGGTTAGTTTTCAATTCGAAATACCATCACTTTGCGCTACACACCTGGGATGTACATATCGGGACTGTTGATGTCGTCTCGTGGAGGTAGGTACCAGCCATCCTGTCCATTTTGCCCAACAGCCTGCTTCCGCGACCAAGGCTTGTGCCTCCAGGGGAAAAGGACGAGGAAGAGCTTGTTGACGACATACGAGTTGGAGACGTTGAAGTAGTGTTTCAGGGCGGAGACGTTGACATATCGACCTATCTGTTCAAGTCAGTATCGTAGCACTACCAAGTAAATGCTTTTCCAAGACTCACGTTCTGTTCCACATACTCCTGGCCATGTCTGAACGCTGTCTGGCCGAATTGCGCCGCCACCTGCGCTGTGGGATCGTTCATAAAGTTACCATATGCGCCAAACACATTGCCGCTGGTGCCTCCTTGCTGCTGATATGGGTTTCCTCCGGTATTAGCAGCGTAGCCTTGCTGCGACTGCGCGGAACCTGGAGGAGGAGGCGGCGATCTTAGTTGAGGGACAGTCGAGACATGCTGGGGGACTGGGTGGTGGAGGGGGGGCGACTGCGCGTAGGCCGCTCGTTGCATGGCGAGTGAAGGAGAGTTACTGGGTGTTTGAGGAGTTATCGATGCCCTTTCGGTGCAGCACTGGGGTCGTCAAGTTGGGTGGGTTGGGTTGAATTGGGGATGACGAGATGAAGCTGTTGTTGTGTTTGGTTTGGACCAGCAGTTCTGGGAAATGTGTTCGATTCCCTCTGATTGGGTGCTAGCATCATGGAGAGCTCCAGCCTTAGTACCTAGAGCTTAGGTAGACGTCAGCCCCTTCAGTTTCTCCAAAAGACACGTGATTGTTCTTTTACGTAGTGGGGCATGTTGTATGTAAGTGCATTGATTGAATGCATTTTAATCAAGCACAGATATTACTTATTTTATCGTGTGCTTAGTATCCATAACCATTGTACTGCTCAACGATACCATAACCATGTACTTTAGAAGACAAACTTCATTGAGTTAAGTATTGACGGTTAGGGTTGAATCTTGGGGAAGGCCCAGGCCCATGCGCAGTGCGGCGTGTCCGGGTCCAATCCCTGCCCGTCCCTCATTTTGATATCCAATGCACTGGGGCGGTTTTATCTTATCTGGGTTACTACTGTATAGTAGCTGAGTAGGTACTGTAGCCACATCTACCATCTGGCTCATCTTTTACCTCCCCGTTTGATTTGTACTTAAATTTCCCATCAACATCAACGTTCTCGACTTCAACATTTCAGATTCAAGAAAAGAGAAACACACAAAATGTTAGACTCATTCGAAATATTAACCACTTCGGGCGTCGTCGTCTGGTCGCGCACATACACTCCCATAAACCCTTCCATCATCAACAACTTCATCGCCGATACCTTTATTGAAGAGAAGAGTGGCGCCATTGCCCTCAGCGACTCGAGATCTGCCTCTACCAATGCCCCTTACAAGAGCGACCAGCACACTCTCAAGTGGACTCTTGTCAAGGAATTGGGCATCATCTTCGTCGTGAGTACTTTAACTTGACTTGTCATGATGGCTTCTTTCCCCCCGATCCTCGGCGCTGACGTCCCCACTTCCACCATTAGGCTGTCTATCGATCTCTCCTACATCTCTCATGGGTGGACAAGCTCGTCGACAATATCAAGACCATCTTCGTCAAGCTCTACGGTGAGCAATTAACGAAGCCGCACACTACCCTCGTCGAATGCCATGCCTTCGATGAATACTTCGACGTGCAAATCGAGGAGCTCGACCAAACTAGTACCAAGGTCCCCTCAACCACCATCACTGCCGGCGCAATCCCATTGGAAGAGGAAATCATTCCAACCACCACTGGCGACGAACCTCCCGTTGCGCCAGGTCTAACATACCGAGGGCGACATCTCAATGGACCTCAGGATGCCCTGTCAGCCGACGAGTCCACCCTCGCCTTGACACCGAATGGATCGCGACCCGGCACACCAAGCAACCACCTACTCTCCGCAAAGGGTGGCCCTATAGCAAAGATCTCGCGACGTGCGCGCAAGGCAAAGAACCAAACATCCGCCCCCGCCTCTTCCGGCGACGAGGCGCCCCGAAAGAAGACAACTGCCAAGAAGGGCCGCAAGTGGGACGCCGATGGCTTCGCAGATGAGGACGACGATGTGCAGCTTGACTACTCCACAAAGGCGCAAGCCACCAGCGATTCAGAAGCTGAAGGAAGATCAACCGCCTTAGACGAGATCGACTCCAACACATGGGGCTCGACGTCAAAGGGCAAGTTCGTGCTGAAGGACTTGGGTGATGAGGTTCACGAGATCTTGGCCTCAGAAGCAGAGAAGGCAGCAGAGGCAAGGTCGCAATCCAAGTCTGGTCTTCTGGGTACTGGTGTTAGTGCCATCAGTGGTCTTTTCCGTAACGTTGTCGGAGGCAAGACTTTGACCAAGGAGGACCTCGACAAGGCTATGAAGGGTATGGAGGAACACTTGCTGCAGAAGAACGTAGCCCGAGAGGCTGCTGTTCGACTATGCGAAGGTGTGGAGAAGGAGTTGATTGGTGTCAAGACTGGCAGTTTCGAGAGTATGTTTCAACCAAACCCCCTCTCACGAGCCCAACACTAACATACGTAATAGGTATCAACGCCAGGATCCAGGCCGCTATGGAAGCCTCACTAACAAAGATGCTCACCCCCACGTCATCTCTCGATCTTCTCCGTGAGATTGATGCTATCACTTCTCCTTCGGTAACATCTCTCCGCAAGCCCCGTCCCTATGTCATGTCCATCGTCGGTGTCAATGGCGTGGGCAAGTCCACCAACCTTTCCAAAATCTGCTTCTTCCTTCTTCAGAACAAGTACAAGGTTCTCATCGCCGCCGGCGACACTTTCCGTTCCGGCGCCGTTGAACAACTTGCAGTTCACGTCCGCAACCTCAAGGAGTTGACGGCCCGTGAGGGTGGTCGCGTTGAGCTTTACCAAAAGGGTTACGGTAAGGATGCTGCCACTGTTGCCAAGGACGCTGTGAGCCATGCTGCGCAAGAGGGTTATGATGTTGTCCTTATCGACACAGCCGGCAGACGGCACAATGACCAGCGTCTCATGTCTTCACTCGAGAAGTTTGCCAAGTTTGCTCAGCCTGACAAGATTCTCATGGTTGGCGAAGTAAGTGGCTCCTTTCTCACACTGTTTGCTGTTCACCTGCTAACAAATTGGCAAGGCTCTCGTCGGTACCGACTCAGTTGCCCAAGCTCGCAACTTCAACGCTGCCTTTGGCGCCGTCCGCACACTAGACGGGTTCATCATCTCCAAGTGTGATACTGTCGGCGACATGGTTGGCACTCTTGTCAGTCTCGTTCACGCAACCAATGTTCCCGTCCTATTTGTTGGCGTGGGTCAACACTATTCAGACCTGCGTAACTTTTCTGTCAAATGGGCCGTAGAGAAGTTGCTAAGCAGTAACTAGAATAGACAATACACTTTGGACAGTAGGGTCATCGCGGATTTACTTAGCTATACCTGGATATAAATAATATAGCAAGAGAAAAATGTCTTGCCATTTTGACACGTCCTATGTACACCGAATGCTCAATTGTTGATTGTCACAGCATGCCAGGCTATTCTTTAAAAAAACAAAAAAATTGAAAATAACTCATTATAACTCATTTTATGGTTCTTTTGAGAGTAAATTATGATTATGTACACAAGCAATCGTCTTGAATGCTTTGTCGCGTCGAAATGACATTTACCACACCGCTATGCAAACGACAGTGAGGGAAGTACTGAAATATTAAAACATATTGTTCCGCAATCGTTTTTTTTTTCTGTGTTTTTATCCTTTTTCTTATATGCTTTCACGGTGCTCTTTCATAAGATGACCCTCCGAAACACAGGCTTCCTAACAGAGAGAAAGAATGAAAAGCAAAGAAGACTTGATGGAAATAAAAGACAAACAAATCCCAATCTGTGGCATAAACATGAATCCAAAAGGGGGTATCTTTCTAGGTTCGCAGTCTCGGTGAAACTGTTATAATAATGTGCAGCGCAAATATTTATGCATCAGCCGTTTTTTTGGTTTTCTGACAAAAGAAATATAAATTATAAGTCATGATATGCATCTCCTGGACCAAAGCAGAGAAACCTTGTTTACACTAGTCCTCGAAGAAATCATTATCGTCAAAATCTCCGGGCTGTGCATCAGAGTCATATCCACTCGTTCGCATCATTGGAGGAGTCATAGGCTCATCCTCTGATTCGACAGGCGGCGGCGTGACGAGGGCTTGTTCTGCTCTGTGTGAAGTATTTGAAGCTCCTCGTGCTCGGCCAGGGGCGTGGCTTTGCGATGGAAAGCGACGTCCAGTACTGGCAAACGCGGTGGGCTGGGGCTTATTATCAACTGGCGGTGCTTGTCGTATGCTGGACGTGGGAGGTGTCATGAGGCCACCCTGAGGCTTGTTCTGGGAGGTCGAGTTGCTGCGCGAGGGAGTGGCTCTTCGCCCAGGGGCTGGAGAACTAAGGACGCTGGAAAGGCTGCTGAGCGAGGGCTGGCTGCGGTTGCCCTTTCGCCAGTTGCCCCAAGCAGCCGCCAGAGGTCCGATTGTTTGTGCTACTCGAGGCGTAGCATTCTGAATTGTTTGGGCAATGTTAGGTAGGTTGATGGCAGAGCCACCGTTCATAGCCCTCTCTCGCTCCTGTTCTTCCATCTGGAGGTTTGCCTTAAGTCTGATCGCGGCATCCTTGACTGCGTCGCGATCAAAAGAGTCGCTTTGAAGGGCTGCGATAATGTCTTGCAAGTTCTCGTGTCTGACGGCAAGGAGCTCTCTCAGCCAAGTGATTTCGTCATCACGCTTAGTGATTTTGGTACTGGCTTCAGGATCAGTCTTAGATAGCGACTGCTCCAGCTCTTCAATGCGCTGTTCTCGAGCCTGGAGTTGTTCTTGGAGGACCATGATAGATTCACGAAGAGCCTGCGGAGAAATTCTTTCGGGTGGGTCGAGATCACGCGTGGCCCTTCTCGGTTGGGCTACATGAACGTTCACATCGACTCCTGCGGACTTAGCAGCTTGTGCGGCGGCTGCAGCGGCCTGCTTTGCAATCTCAAGCTTGTCTTCAAGATGGAGAATGCGATCTTGAAGGTGCTCAGTCTTGGAGGCTGACAAACTGAGACGTTCAAGAAGGTGTTGCTCAGCCTTGTGGGCATCCTCCTGGGCATTGTGAACTCGTCGCTCGTATCGGGTTTGCAGATCTTCTACCTCGTTCTGGTGTTTACGAGTGAGTTCCTGGAGCTCGACCGTCTTGGTGTTCTCAACCTCCTCAAGAAGCATCTCATTCTGAGCCTTGGCAGTGTCGACCTCAAGTCTGACATTGTCAAGCTCGGCACGAAGTTTGGAATTCTGTTCTTCAAGCTCCTCGCGGATGTAGTTGACTTGGTTGTTGGCGGCGTCGATCTCGGTTTGCAGGGACATTCGAGTTCTCTTGACTTCACTAAGGCCAGATTCACGGGCCTCCTCGAACTCACGTTGGTAGCGCATAGCCTTCTGCTCAAGCTTGTAATTTTCGGTCTTCAGTTCACCAATGATACCTTCCAGACGAGCGCACTCGTTGTTAGCACGCATACCGGATCGTTCGTTTGATTGCAGGCGGTCCATCTCGATCTCCAGACGCTCGCGGGTCTTAGCCTCGGCTTGAAGTCGAGCATCCAAGACTTCTTGTCTGGCAAGCATGGCCTGGTCCTTCTTGATGCGACGAGCATTTTCTTCGGCAATTTCACGAGCAGCCCTGCCCATATCTTCTTGAAGAGAGACAAACTTGCTGCGCCAAGATTCGCGAATGCGCTCATTCTCCTCAAGCTGGATAGTGAGGGTGGCCAGAGACTTCTGCATGTGCTGGTTGTCTTCTAGTGCGCGGTTCAACTCGGCACCCTTCTGTCGAGCAGACTCGTCGTAACGCTCAGCTTCGGCACGCCAGTGGTGGTTGTCCTGGCGAACATCCTTGAGCTCAACTTCCATACCCTTACACTTGCCAATGGCCTCGTGCTGAGTCTGGATAGCGTTGTTCTGGGCAGCCTCTAGAAGGGCGATACGCATAGAGGTCTTACTGTTCGCTTGCTCCAGAGAACGTAGCTTGTGATCTCTCTGCTCAACAAGTTCGCGGAGACGAACCACCTCTTCAGCAGCGGTCTCTTGGTGAACACGGGATTCGGTGAGTTTGTCTTCAGCAGCTCGACAAGCAAGAGTCGATTCCTCGCTGAGTTCTTCGGCTCCTCGAAGCCTCTCCTCAAGGTCAGCGACACGCTGATCGAAAACACTACGGTTGATGATTTCAACCTCAATGCGGGTTTCGGCTGTTTGAAGTTTGCGGACAAGCTCAGCTGCCATATCTTCAGCGGCACGTCGCTCAGAAACTTCACTCTCGACCTTGGTCTGCTCAAAGTAAAGACGCTGTTCGAGATCGGTGATCTTATTCTGAAGTTCAGTAATCTTTGAGTTTTCTGCTTCTTCGGATTTAGCAGCAGCAGGTACGCTAGCTTGAACAGCCTCCTGGATCATCTTCTTGATAACATCATCACGGTTAGCGTTGTTGCTAGACTGTTGCTTGAGTTCCTCCAGGGCTTCGAGAATAGCCGCAGGAAGGGTTTCTGAGGTAGCCTGTGCAGAAGGAGGGGCTGGCGAAGCCTCCAGGTTGCTGCGTTGCTGGGCCTGCAGACCTTC
The DNA here is from genome assembly GCF_050947815.1 of Fusarium sambucinum. Taxonomy (NCBI): domain Eukaryota; kingdom Fungi; phylum Ascomycota; class Sordariomycetes; order Hypocreales; family Nectriaceae; genus Fusarium; species Fusarium sambucinum. Next base: position 6,614,339 of record NC_139293.1, on the reverse strand, counting down.
CATAACCGCAATTCGGATCTGGTCTAGACGGCGGTCCCTGCGAGGGCTCATTGATCGACGGAAAATAGGCTCCTCATCCTCGTCGTCGGCGTCACTTTGTTGAAGCTCCGCAGAAATGCTGCGCATATCGCGACGAGAGGAAGGTGTGCCACGAGCACGGGTTGCCAGGACTTGTTGGATAGAGAAAAGCGTCTTTTCCATAGGTTCAAGACGAGATGCCAACAGATTACCGACGACTTGATTGACACGGCCGTCAAAGAACTGCGCACGGTTTTCCAATTTGTCATGCTCATCTTCGGTAAAGGCACCTTCCCAGTCGCTAGCTGGCAGGCTATCACCATCACCAGCATCACCTGTGTTGCCCATAGGAGGATCAAGGAAGGGATCTTCAATCTCAGTGCTGGGCATGGGCTGGGCAGAGCTACCGGACAGGACATGGTACTCTCGAGGAGTCAAACTTGCCTCATCGCGGACATAGTTATCGCCTGCAGGCTCCAATTTGTAGGGCGAAGAGTTGACAATAGCTGATAAGTTACGAACTGGGCTGCTCTGCTGCCACTGACCAGATTCATGAGTTTTGTTAACGCCCATTGTGGGGTTGTCAAAGAATTGATCCATGACAGCATCAATTTCCTCAAAAGTGGGCTCGTTACTGCCGCGAACACCAGCAGGTAGTGCAGTAGCTGAAAGCTGGGGCATCTCTTCCTCTTCAACGGAGTCAACAATGTCATCCTCGACAGGCACAGGTGGGAGAGGCTTCTCCTCAGGGGTAGGGCTCTTAGCGAATCTAGAAGAAGCCAGACCCTTAGCCGGCTTGACAGGATCGGCGAAACGAGAAGCGCCGAGTCCCTTGGACGATGTCCTTGGAGGAGGCTGATTAGTGTTGAGTCGAGAAGCACCAAGACCAGAAGTAGCGCGGGCAGGTACGGGACTAGCCTCAGGGGAAACATCAGACACCTCATCTTCTGGCTCAGTCTGCGTGGCTTCCCCATAGGAACTCACGCCCGGTTTGAAAGCGTCGGCATTAGCGGACAAAGTCTTCTTGTGACCATGCGTGAAGTCTTCTTCGCCAAAGGGACGGGCATCATTGAAGTTTTGCATATCCTGATTGGATTCAAACTCAAAGGGCTTCCAGTTGTTCTCGGTAGCGGAAGCAACAGAAGGAGCCGCGGATGGAGCAGCGGTGGTAGCCTTGGTATCGACTTGATCAGAAGTGAGCATAGAAGACATGGATGTGTCGGCAGGCAGATGCTCATCCTGTGCGGTTTGTTGAGTTTCTTGGGGCGAAACATCTTGTTCACTAGGCTGCTCTGCAAACAACGGCACGTCATCACCATCAGGGGCAGAGCTGCGTGCTCGTTTGAATCTATTCTCATCAGCAATTGGCCGGCCATCAGCGTCGTATTGATCCTCGAGCTCCTCCGATCTAGCAGACGATCGGCTTGATGGTCTAACTATTGGTACCGCCTTCGATTTGTTGTTCGATTGCAGTTCATTAGAGCTGAGGTCGATGCTTCCGAAGATGCTGCCATGTTTGCCCTGACTAGCCGGGCTGGTGAAGGAATCAGAGTTGGGTGTGAATGTAGGCGCAGCAACATTGAACTTGGGGCCCGCAGTAGAGAAGCTGAAAGCACTTTCCCCTGGTGAGAAAGACGGCGCATTAACATTAATCTTGGCCGGCGTAACGTGGGAAGGTTGCTTCGCAGGTGGAGAGCTAAACATGTTTGCACCAGAAAAGCCAGTGTCGGCTTGGAACACCGAAGGCTGGAAACCAACTGGTTCAAAGTTGGCTGTCTGGAAGTTGCTTGGTTCGAAGGTGCTAGCACTAGGCATGAAAGTACTTGCGCCGGGTTGGAAACTGCTCGCGCCTGGCTGGAAGCTGCTCGAGCCGGGTTGGAAACTACCTACGCCAGGCTGGAATGCACTGGCTGCTGGTTCGAAGGCATTAGCAGTAGGTTCAAAACTACTAGCGCCCGGTTGGAAAGAGCTACTCTTGCTACCAAAGTCGAATTGGCCAGGGGTAAAAGAGCTTGCAGGGTTGAACTTGAACTCCGGTGCCTGCACATTAAGTTTGGACAGCGAGGGTTTGCTGACATGGCTAGATCGTCGATCCATCTTGTTACCGCTACTGGCAGAGCCGGAGTCGTTCCAGGGGTTACTAGTTGTAGAGAAGTTCTTCTGGTGGCCGAATCCAGGGAAATCGATCTCCTGGACGGGTGTACCAAGATTGCTGGGGTTGGTCTCAATCTCAAAAGCCTCATCGGTTTTACGGGACTCGGGGATTTCATTGAGGCTACTAAACTTAGTGAGGTTGCTCTCATCGGCAGTGACGCTGTTCTCATTATGGTCACGGAAGTAACCCTGAGATAATGAATGGCCACGGCTATGAGGCCGAGGATGATGCAGTACAAGAGGTTTGGACTGTTCATTGGCAAAGCGTTCCTGGACGGGGAATTGATTGGAATTTTGGTGGCTTTGAGCAGGCACAAAGGGATCCGGGTAGGCTGCGGGCTGCTCATTTTGAGGCTGGGGGTTGTAATCCTCATGCTCCAACTCATTACGAAGCTGCTCTTCCAAGTGATACTCTGCATCATCAATCTCGGCTTGTAGAGTGTCGGTGTTCTGCTGTTGAGACGGCTCCGGTGTTATCGATGGGCTCTTGCTGGGGGCTTCTTCCTCGTCCTCTCGGACCTCTTGCAGGCGAGGCGAGTTGCGAGCAGGCTGCAAGTACGAGAACTGCTGGTGAGGCATCATAGGATATTGCAAAGACTGGTGACGGTGGTGAATATTCATGCCGGGGCTCTCTGGTCCTCCGTAAGGCGAATGGGGAGACATCATGCCCATGAGAGAAGGTGAATCATGGCGGTTAAGGCCCGGCCACCCTGGTGGGGGTTGTTGGAAACCGAAGGGCGAGCTGTTGGCAGGAAACGATATAGATTGCCTGGGGTTGAACTTGCCGGGCATGCCGCCAAAAGAAAGTGGTGAAGCGCCGTGTGATAGGCCAGGGCTGTTTGTGGATGGTCTTGTGAAATGGCCAGGCTGAAATCCAGGTATGCCATGGTTGCTGGAGGCTGATGATGTTGGCAGAGGGGGGGAGAAGGGTAGCGGAGGGTATTGAGCTGACGGTTGGCGACTGAGATCTGTCATAGCAGGTGAGGGCTCAGGTTCGTCGTCGCCAAAAGATACACCGAGCGCTCGTAGTTTGGCCTCTTGAAGATCTGCCTCGTACTTTTTCCAGCCATCCAAATCAGGAAGGGTGACCTTGAAACTACGCTGTTCCCTCTCTTTGACCACTTCATCAAAGTCAGGCCAAGTCTCTCGAGTTTGAGAGTCAGCTGTACCTTCTACTTGATAACCTTCGACTTCCAAGTCAAACCCTGAAATATCATATCCGAGCTCTCCCCAAGACGCAAACATTCGTTCTATCTCATCCTGGCGAAGAGGCATGGGCGCATTACCAGGCTTTCCTCGTCCAGTATCCTGAGGAATAAGAACCATGATATTCTTGCCTCTCCATGGCACCTTCTTCTTCAAGCGAGGTGTCGGTGCAGGCTCCTTAGGAAGTGGCTTCTGTGTGCCCTTCTTCGGTGTTGCGGGTAGCGCAGGTTCCCCATTGGCAGTGCCATTGGGGATACGCTTATTTGTACTTCCTGCGACAGGTACTTCCGAGGTGGGGGCGGCCTCAGACCTGTCGCTCGCCGCATCATGCGTTACTGGTGCGGCTTCGGAGGTCGCCATACTGCTGTTTTGCCCCGTTTTGGGACTTAGGGAATCCCCTGGTCTGAGAGTCTCGATACTAGATCTGGCCCGAGGTTGGTGCGCAGATCCTTCTCGAGACACGTCTCTTGTTCTTCGTGTGGCTCGTGGAGTGCGAATTCCACCCTCTTCCAGCCAACCAGGTTCGGAGCCGCTCAACGAAGAGTGCTCGCTTCCACTTCCGTCACTGAACCAATGTCGACTCTCGTCGTTGGGATCGTCGGTGGTGTGAGTGCGGATCCAATCTTCAGTAAGGCCACGGGTTGGTCGACGAGCACGGTTTGCAAGGACGGCGGCGGCGGCACTCAGTGAAGAGCCCTGCGGGTCTGACTGAGATCGTAGTAGGTCAGGAATTGGACGGAGAAAGGGCGTCTCGATGTCCAGGTGATGAATTGGAGAATCGTCTGAGCCTTCACTACTCACGCTCCGACGGCGAAGGTTGCTATCCGATTCGGGATAAGGAGAGCCCCAGCTAGCAGTGCCGAATTGTGTGGTCTCGGGAGGTGGTGTCCTCAAAAATTGTAGAGCTCTTTCTGGGAGTCGAGGAGCTTGAAGAGTAACGAGGACGGGGGAGGACTCGATCTCCTCCTCGCCGTCAATAGTTGAAGTATTCGATAGAGCAGGAGAGGCCGGTGAGGCAGGGCGGGATCGAGAGGGTGAAGCTCCGTGACCGTCCTGTGCGGATGCACCAGGAGGAGCAGCTGTTGACGTTGTAGAATACGTCTTTACAGTAGCCTGTTGATTCGGTGGCTCTCAGTCAGCGGCTGTCAGTTATGCAGTGGCGTCTAGAGACGAATGTGTGCTCTGCGAGCTCACACATGTCCAAGACCAAAAGGAGGGAAAAGTGGTTCAGTTTACTCACTCAGGGAGATCAGTGCAGACCAAGGATACGTCTGCAGCTGAGTCTCAAATAGAGCCAGTCCTTTTCTCTCAAGGTCAGTCGCTTGATTTGAAAAGCTGATCTCGAAGGCCTGAGGAAGGGACACAGTTTTGCGAAACCGAAATCGTGGCCGGTATTTCTAACGGTCGAGGAATAATTTAGGTGCGCGACGCGTTGTTCAACTTTATTAATAAAGGGGCGATCGGAATGACGGTTTGCCTGTGCTGCGAGCGCAGCGTACCTAGGTGGGAAATTTCCGGGGTGTGGAAACGGACCACCAGGGGGGCGCGAAATACCAGAAAAAAGTGCCTATCGAGAACCTAAGGAAACGGTCTCATGAAAGGAAAAGAGTGGTCAAAAGAAGACAGGGTGATGAAGACAATGCGGTTGGACTCATCTGGGGATTAAATTATTGCCAGTTGGGGGAGTCAAACGGTCTATAACAACGAGACAGAGACGAGGAGAAACAAGAAGAGAGGAAGGAAGTTGCGGAGCGAAGAGAATGAAATGAAGACGTCGGTCTTATTCGAGAAGGAGGGATGGGATGGGATAGGATAGGATGAGATTAGATGAGAACTTCATTCGATAATAAGTGGTTGAGATGGAACCTCAATGCCTTCATTTGGGATGTACCGCCTCGTACGTGCTGTACCTCGAATTAGCTCAGTGTCAGTGCCAACTGCTAACCAGCCGGCAGCCACTTCCAATTCTGGGCATGTGAGTTGTCCCAATTTTTATTTTATTTTTGCTCCCCGTGACGCTGCGATGCAGAAAGATTGGCAGTAATTATTCCTGTTCAGTTGACCACTGGAACTTGTCATAACCTAGGTCACCTTACTGGCTTTTACAGCACTTAACTAGTATCCCTTCGTCAAGATATCCGCACACTAGACAGACAGACAGAGTAATACCTGCCTGTAAAGAAACGCCTTGTTCATGTTGTAATGAGACCCGCATTCTACGAGTACCCGCATCAGCACGACGTAATTTCGGCAAGGGCCCCTAGCATCTTGGAAGAATTTCGAAGCAATAAACAAGACGAAAGATAGGGGATACCTACATCCGCATCACGATCTCGTACTGCCCGTTGTACTCACTATCATTTTCTCGTTTCTAGACCCTTTGATCTCGACCCGCACATCAGCACGATACGACCTAGTGCTGGTTGCTTCGCTGGCATCGCCTAACAACACAGCTCTACGTGATTGCTCAGACTTGCTGCGTGTCCTCCGGATTTCCAGCCTGAATTGGGGGTTTTACCATGACTTGCAGTCTCTCGATCGATAGGTATGCTGAAGCTCCTTCACTTCTGCGGGCCTGGCCAGGGATGATTTGTTTATTTTCCCCCATTTCTCCCATGATTCGAGGGATGTCTTTATGCACACTACTACCTAGGTATCCTTGCTAGGATAGACCAATAAGCGATGTGGGCTTGCTTCGTGGAACATTTCCCCGGAGTTTTAGGTCGCTCAGATTGAACAACTCACCATATTATCCCAAAACACTCACTATCATCACAACATGGAATGCGTGATTTGATAGCCTTTACTCATCTCCAATGCCGTTGCGTTCTTTCTCAGCGTGTCGATAGTCGGAGTCTTTACACCTCGCCCTTTTCTTGGGTTTTGGCTCCACGACTTTGGCTTTATTATATACAGCCTACTCCGTACAGGACCCTTGAATACGCCGGGGCCGCCCGTACCTGGAGCTAACTCGGGCCTCCTCCACCTTGCTCCTGCGTCTGGAATGCTAGCTCAGGCACGCAGCTTTCCCTCTTCAGTAGCTCCATCCAGAACCTGTAGAGGGAGAGTTATAGGTATTTCTAAGTTTAGGTACTTAATTATGCGAAACTCAAAGATCATGTCAATCTGACTACAGAGTACCCTATCTTGAACATTATTTGGATAAGACACCGATATGGGGTTCGCTTAGTTGTCTTGGGGCCGATCGTTTCATTGTGATTGTTCGCCTTGCTTCTAAATAAGAGACCAATTTCTCCGTAGTCCGCATCCAATCCTAACAGTACAACATCTATACGGTGGCTGGTCACTACAAGGAAACTCCTGGTTATGATTCTAACATAGCCAGATTGTGTATAAACATAATGCGAAATTGTGGGTTTGTGGCTCTTACATTGGCAACACGGCTATTTACATGCTCTCTACTACTGATGTCAACCGCTAGTCACATAAGCTTGGGTACTACGTAGTATGCATTCTTTACCAAATTCCAAGGGCTTCTCGTACTCTCGGCAATTATGATTATTTAGGTCTACGGGCTACGGTTCTGTATTGAAACAAAGCAAAGTCGTCTCGCAACCAGCAGCCGCCTCAGTACTTGCGCAAATCGAACGTCGGGGAGGAACTCAATGTTCATAGTGAAATTGATAAGTGTGACCACCAAGTCCCAAATATAGAACGGCTGAGTACAAGTATTCCGAGATATATCTCGTATTTGTTAGAACAACAAACTGCTTTGTGGCAGACTATGGCATCGTCCGTGAACTAGGTACCTGCCAATGCTACAGGGTAGGATATCTACCCAAGGACATCCAGGTCAGATACCATGATGTGAATGCCTTAGTAGTCTAAAATATTCATGAGAGTCTCAATGGAAACTTGCAGCAGTCGAGCGGACGAAAACCACGGGCTTCATGACTCCCGGACTTATTGTAGTCTCAACTCGGACAATAGTGTTATCAGGCGAAGGAAGAACACCAACGCCTGGTTAATCAAGTATTATTAAGTAACATGTAAACATATAAACACACACACATAATAATTGCAATATGAGATCACGTCGTACGAATTGTTCTTGATATTATTATTAGTTGAGTTTCTCGATACATATTGATGTAGAACAGGTGACCCATTATGACGCCGTTGAGCTCGAGTGCGGACAAGGAAAAGGAAAAGGAAAAGGAGAAGGGGAGAGAACAAATTTATGTGTAATCATATCCACTCCAGACAATTCAGAAGTTGGGACGTGTGAACCAAGTCATGCAAAATGTGAACACGGAGGTTGTGATACTGCTTCAGTCAATTGCAGCCGTGACTTTCATTATCAAATTCGTACAACACTTTCTATATGAACCGTCCAAATGATATGTGTCCGAAAACGCCGCCCGCGATAACCCTGAATATTTCCATTTAAACCGATGGAACAGGTTGATAGACTAATAATAATGCTTTTTATCAAACATGCTAAAGACAAAAAAGGAGAAAGATGAAGAAGTCCGTCTTCTCATGATTAGAAGTTGGACGAGGCGTTTACAGGCGTTGGTTGATGGTAAGTATCAAGCGTCGATGCGAATGGGCTACGCTGAGGACCGGCGCTACCAACACTGTTGTACTCGGTCTTCTCAACACTGTGGTAAGGACCGTTGCTGTTGGGGCGGCTGTTGGATTCGTCAAAGTCCATGAGTCCGTCGGCTTCTTCGTTGTGCTTCTTGCGTCCCCAGATCCTCCAGGCTACGAGACCAAGAGCACCGACGACAATGGCACCACCAATACCGACAACAACGCCGATGACAGTATTGCGGGTCTTGGTCGACATGCCAGAGGAGCTGCCGTCATCATCGCCATCGCTGAGTCCAGGTGTCGAGGTAGAAACACTCGTAGTGGTCATGGTCTCAAGATCACCATTGTCGTTGGTCCTCGTAACTACAGCGATGTGTGTAGACGTGACTGGCTTAGCGGTTGTTTGGGTCTCCTTCTCAGCGGCAGTGCTGCTGGCCTCCTCATCGCTAACGGCGGCAGTGCTGCTGGTGTCGTCGTTTTCGTCCTTGCTGTTGTTGGCGGCAGTGGTGGTAGGCGAAGTAACTGCCTTTGTCGACTCGGCAGCGGTATTCTCATCAGTGGGAGAAGCAGCGGCAGTAGACTCGGCGTCGTTGGTAGCCTCGGTGGGCGATGGAGCAGAAGTCTCGGCGGGCTTGCTATCAGCAGCGGTAGACTTCTCAGCAGCTTTAGTAGTAGGGCCGGCCTCGGTGGGAGAAGGATCCGCGGCAGTGGTCTCTGCGGATTTATCGGCAGTAGGCTCGGCATCAGTAGCAGATGCCTTTGAAGGTTCGTCGGTAGCCTGGGTAGGTTCGTCGGTAGCCTGGGTAGGTTCGTCGGAGGCGGTATCGGCAGGTTCATCAGACTTGGAGTCTACTGCGTCAGTAGGAGCAGCTGTATCTGGTTCTGCTTGAGAAATCGAGGGCACATCGATTGGTATGGTGGCACTTGCTAGAGCGTCCTCGGGCTTTTCACTAGGGCTTGCTCTTCGCATAAGTTGACGCTCCTTGAGGTGTATTTTGTTGAGGTTGATCCAGGATGCCTGGGCAACGCAGACGACAGCGAGAGCTACTAGCAGCAGCTTGACAAGCCGTGTGCCGTACATGTTGGCGGCTGCGATTGAGGAGGGTGTCGGATAGAACGTATAAAATGGTGATTAGACAGATAGGACCGGTTGAAATGTCGAGGGAAGATTGTTGTCCTGATTCAGGAGTGTAAATAGAAACGCGTATAGCGATCTTAACTTGCAGCTGGCGCAAACTGGATACACAGCCAAGCTGAGAGATCGGCTGCCCGTGATCAAGGTGGGAATAAATTGCCGTTTGCGAATATCTGATTCGAAGTACTGGCAATTCAGAGGATGACACTGGTTTTTATCTGTGGTTATTTGACAGTGGGTTTATGGGCCGTCAAATGAGTTGCGAGAGCGAGAGTGAGATCGACCAACAAAGCGTCGAAGTGGGATGGGATCTTTAGTCTAAACGACGGGAAGTGATGAAGATATGTAAGTAAATGACAAAGACAGAAACAAGAGCGAGAGTGGGTGAGCCAGCGAGTGAGCGAGAGACGGCTGTATATGCAAGTCGACTATAAGAGTCACGAAAAAAAAAATTGCAAGAGTCGTGTGATGAGGGTGAGTGGGAGTCTTATAAAGAGACAAGGGCTGGGCAAACAAAGGAAGATAGATAACTTACCTATGGAATGGAATGGAGAAGGACGGAGCGGGTCTCGTATTTGGCAGGCCCAGTAGTCCAGGCAGTCGAGATGCATGGATCTGGGTCGGGGTGGTACTGAACGGGGGGCCTTTGATGGATGGAGGCTGTGCTTAGGGGACCTAGACGGGCTCCTATCCGCCCTTATCGCCTGCCAACCTCCTGGCCCCATGACATGGATTTCAACACAAAGAACAATACTAACACAGTTGGAACCTGGTCCAATACGCAAAAGACCCTTTTGTTTTGCCATGTAGTAGTGATTTTGTCTACCAGATAACCTCTATTATTTGCCATTACCCGCCGGGAAAAGGAAAAGGAACAGGAAAAGAAAAACACAAGCTTAAACTGTCTAAAATAGGTGCTCAGGACCAGGTCAAACTACTAACCTTAGCCGAAACAGTTCGTTTGTGGCGGCCACACCGCGCGCTGAGACTTACGAATCGGCCAAGCTGGAAACGATCTATGGGATAGGTTAGCTCTGGTTACCTAAATGTCTGCTGTGAATTTAGTATTTGTTTTTACGGATAGGTTGACTGATTATAGACTTTCGTTTAGAAAGCCATTTTCAAAGCTTACATGTTTCGCCTTGCGGCAGTTGTCATCAAGCGATTCGACGACGTTTCTCCAACACGGAAAATGATGAAGATCTATTGTTTCTGTTACTGCACGGTCGTCTCCACGGGTAGGTCTGCATGCATCAGAAGCCAAGTTTTAGGTTTCTTCTTCTTCTCACATGCATGACTATTGACAGAACCTGTGACTGTCAGGGACGAACTGGCAGGAGACTCTACTGCATAGTATGCAGTGCATACTAAGCCGTAAGCCAATACGGCTGTGGGTGGCTGTTTGTATAACCAACCCTCTCTCTCACATATCAAATATCTCAAGTTCTCACTTTGATGCTGTATCGATTCAGTATTTCCCCTCGAATCACTACTCTTTCTGCTTTATGCCCATTGATCCAGAAAAGACCCCCCAATGCTTCACAAACCTGTCAACTGCATCAAGGTATAAACGTACAGAGTAAAGTATGTCGACGTCGTTGGTGGATCACGCACCCCTGTCACGATCAGTGTGAGTCGTCGTCATCATCGTCAACAAAAGGTGATCAACAGTCTTTGACACGGATTTCCATGTGCATCAGTAGTATCCGTAACAGCATAAAATATCAAAGACTTGGCGGTTCATCATCATACCCTCTCTGACAATCAAGATGCCCACTGAACGGCTGCCTCTTTCTCCGACTCCCTTTCTTCCTAGGGTTCGTTGCTACGACGTCAGTCCTTCCCTGTCAAAACTCTCCTCTACCGAAATCATCACGTAAAGAAGGATCCTTACCAAACCCACTTTGCCCGTTCGTCCCTTACGCACAGTACATTATTAGGTCATTAGCTTAAAAAAAATGGGGCCGGCTTCTGGGGATGACGGGAGTTTGTTGTGGTCCGGCCGATGGGGAAAACATCCCTAAAAAAGGAACAAAAATAGCATCCGACCTTCTCCAAGCCAATCCAATCATATCCCATCCCCTGAGCGCCGATACATACTATGTAAAAAAGTAAAACTCTCCGTCCTGCCGGGTCCTCGAGCCTCAAGGCCTCTTTATCAGTTTTTGGTCATCTCATCCGCTTCCATCGTCGTCATCATTATACCCCCCAAGAAGATCTTATAGCTGAGGGGAACCCACTGCTTGCAACATTGAGTCAAGGTTATCGCTCAATCTCATTTTATTTAGTAATATAGCATAACATTGCATCTCCATCTTCCTGCGTGTTAAAACTAAGGCTGTCAGACGCGAGCTTTATTCCAAGGTCTGCAACTGTGATCTCTTTCTCTCCTGATTTATCTTGCATCTCTATTAGCATTTTGGCCATTGCTACGTGCTCACCTACTAATTTGTGTTGTGACTCGTAAACAGCACAGCGTGCAAAAGCCTCTGTCCAGTCAAATCATCTCTCGTGGTCTCATCTCATTATTGTCGTGCATGCATTGAGGATGAGGCGGTAACGTGTCTTTCTTTACCAATGTCACGTCACTTCAATTGGACCCTTTGTCGATCCGCCGAGAGGCTGTGTTCGATCACGGGGATGCTTAATGCTTAATCAAACGGATCCCCTTGCTTGCCTAATTATTTGTCTATGCTCTTATAATACCGTAGAACAACAACAAAAGAGTAGCGTCCGAAATGAACCAAATTGATGTTTCTGGGCTGCTTCGAAGCTAGAGCGTATTTGCATGACCCTAATTCAATTGAAGCATTCTTGTCAACTCAACGCAGATAAACATCACTGCAAGCACTTGGCAGGGGCAAGTAAAAATAGACATTAGGTGATGTTGTATTATCGGGATCACACTCCTCTGACAAAGTATGATGCACTATGAAATAGGAAATCCAGCAGCTTCAAATCAAAACATTGCCTACAAGACCATGCTTTTCGGTAATTAGCCAATAAGATAACACAATATGCAACACCTTACAGGTGAGGCGGCCCCAAGTCTGATAACTTTTTTCTTTGATCATAAAATGCACATGCAATTTCTTGGAATGAAAGACAATGTGTGTAGTGGATGCGTGTGGACGCTGTGGGCCAGTCCCGATACCCCTAGGAAAGGCTGCGTGTACCCAAATAAAACGCCGAGCATAGAACCAATGAAATAATAAATATTTTCCATCAAATATGGTATCTCAGTGAATGCAAAGAAACGGAAAGCGAGCATTTCGGCTATTGGCTCCAGATAGGAGCGTGTCGATACGCTGGAGAGTTATAGCTGTGCAGGACCCGGAATGGAGGGTCTTGGGCATACATTCCACCACCCTGTGAGCTTTGCCTACCGTGAGTCGGCTGATTGGGGACGGGGCCAGTGACATAGATGTTCGGGTACTGCTGAACCATGTTTGATGCTCCATAGACCATCGCCTGGTTTTGCATCATATAGTTCTGCTGCAATTGCTGGTTGAGAGTGTACATATCCATTGGCGCCCAAGCCTGAAGAGACGATTGGGGACGGATATGTTGTTGTTGCTGTTGTTGCTGTTGTTGGTATTGAAGCTGCAGCTCCATTTGTTGCTGCATCTGCATTAATGTAGTGTTGCTTCTCGAGCGTGGCATACCGGGCCCCGGACGCGGCTGTGCTGGTGCCGATACTCGACGATTATGGCTCGATTGCGAGATAGCCGGTCCGGTTTGTTGTGTACCGTTGCTCGAGTATGACAAAACTCTGGGTTGCTGAACAGGAATTCCCGATTGGGGACCCATGTTGCTCCCGGGGCTCATAGCCATGCCTTGGTTCGAGTTGCGTGACTCTGTACGGTTGTGCGAGACATGGCGGCTCTGGGGTGTCGTTCGGCCATAGTCTTGGGGGAGGGAAAGTCGCCTGCCGGTAGGTCGAGAATTGATGGGGAAAGAAGGGGTCATGGAACGTCTGTGCCCTTGTTGTTTACCTCGAGAAGATTTGGCATTTCTGTTTTGCATACTAACAGGAGGTGAGGCTCTCGTTCGTGAGCCTTGTTGAGACTCAATCTGAGGTGTGTTAAGCGACATTCGACGACTCGCTGACAGGTTTGGTGCTGAGCTATTGGTACGAAGATGAGCCAACTCGGGCTTATCTCGTCGCTCTTGCATGCCAGGCATGGTATTGGTCTTTCGAGTCGGCGAGGGCAAGCTGCCCGAGCTACTAGCAGTTTTCCTGGGCGCCGGGCGAGAGGATCGCGAGCTTGCAGCTCGAGTCCCAGAGACAGGCCCAGAATTCTGAGACGATAACTCCATGGCAGTTGAAGGACGTCTCGGGGTTGACTCAGGCGAGGAGCTTATTGTAGGGCTGACATCTGCACTTCGGGAACCAAACATCTGAGCGATGGACCGGCGCCAAGATTGCCGTCGTGACGGCTTCTTGACTGCGAGTTTTTCGACACTCTTGGTTGTATTCTCTTCTTCATGTTCTGGTGTAATATTAACCGTCTGGCTCTCCACACTCAAGATAGTGTGTAGAGTATCTTTGCTCGGCTCATTTCGAAGCGTTGATCGTCTAGATCTAGGCCGCGATCTGGACTTAAGACCCAGGGTATTATTCGGAACACTCTGTTCAACCACAGAGACGTCCTCCACCTTCTTTGACGACCCCTTCTTACGGGAACCGTTGAGGAAGCGGGAGATCTTACTACCTCCCCGGGTGATATCGGGGGTTATAGCAGGCAGTTGATCGTTATCATCGCCCTTTGACAGGATGATTGGTGCCGTCGCGGTGTTCGATAGTCGTGGCTCGAAACTCCGGGTCGACTTCAGTGACGAGAGGCGCATCCGGCTGCCGATAGCGAATGGGGAGAATGGCCTACTAGTCGGGCTTGACGGACTTGTTGGGCAAGTTGAGGCGTCATCATCGGTTAATGACAGAGGAACCTCGAGGTGGATGGGTAACCGGTTACGCGTCTGCGAAGGGACCAAAGAAGAAGTGCGCGTCGAGTTTGAATCCGACGGCGAGCTCATCCCCGAGACGTCCATATCAAGCCTTTCCGTAGCCATAGTGCTCTTTTCTGTGACGCCAGATCTCAAACTAGGTAATGATCGGAGAGAGACATTGGAACTGTAGCCACTGTCATTGCGGGACGCGGTCCGCTGCGTTTTCTCAGAGGAGGGACTCGGGATAAATCCACTGTCAGACCTTGTCAACCCTTTAAGCATTTTGTTTTCGAGGTCCAAGTGCATTTTCTTTGGGTCTGGCTTTGAATTTGTGTCTTCCCTTAGATGCAGAACCTCAGCAACGGGAAATGAGACAGCATTCCCGTTCTCAGACATTTGGCCATGACCTGTTCTAGATTTGTCTGTGTTGCTCGAATGCTCGGCAACAGAGCTTGGAACTTGAGTGATGATTTTTCCAGTTGTCATTGACCTTGTCTCTGCCGTGTTCAATCCTTCCTTCACCAAATTGGCAGAATTGTTGGCTTGCTCATCAAAGTAATTCGCACAAGGGATTGCTAGTGCCGACTCAAACGCCCCTTGTTGTTTGACGACATTGCCCGGAACTGGGGAGGTCACCGGTGCTCCGTTGGTAATGCGCAGAGATCCAAATTTCATCCCACCTAGCTGCTTGTAGTCGGCTTCGACTGGCGTAACGGCTCGGCCTGAAGATTGCGTCTGGGATGGGATTGTGGTAGGCATCGACATACGTCTTGCCATGCCAGACTCGATTGAATTGCGCCGGGATTGACTTGGGGTTGGTGGGAGACTCTTGCGGAAGCTCGACTTGGCTGAGACCGGAGGATTGGAATGGTGGGCTCTGGTTGCTACGCCTGGGATTTGAACGACGGAGCGGCGGCGCATTGGCATGTAGAGAGAAACGTCTGAGTTTGTTCTGCTGATGGACGAGCCCGCAGAATGATAGGCGTTGTTATTGTCATCTGTTACATCCTGGCCGGCGTCGTCAGAATGGGTCTTAAATTTGGAGATGATAGGCTCGCTAGGGAGCTTCTCTTTGGCACCAAGAAGCGATTTGGGTTCTGCAGCTCTCGTATTGTAGCCACTAGAGCCACGCGGTACTGCAACGGGCATGCTATTTTTGAGGCAGTCAGCTCTATTTATCAAAACGTATAGACACGTTTCACAAACCTATCAGCGCGGGCGAGTGTGCGATAGCCACTATCCCAGGCCATAGAGCTCGCCCTGGAGCTGTTGACGAAGCTTGGCAACCTAGGAGATTGCTCTGACTGGACCGAGGATCTTCGTCGCATTGAATCACGTCGGGATTCTCTACAAGTAGGAGTTGGCACAGGACTAACACCGTCACTGACAGGGATGGCTATACCGAGCCCAGGCGCCACCCTCCTCGTGGATGAAGCCTTATTGGGAGTAGGCGGCAGCGATCCAACAAGATACGAGTTGGAGAAGTGCTCACAATGGGGTGTCACGGCAGTAGCAGCGTATGGCAGACCCGCTGCTGTTGTCTGGCTGCAGTGAGGTGGCTTGGATAGTTTCCGATGCCCGCGAGGGGTTTCGGCGGATTGTTCATTGCCCATTGGGCTGAACTGTTTGCACTCCTGGCTCGTGAGATGCTATCGGAAGCAGAGAGTAATGGGTGCTCGGAAGGAAGCTTATGAGGCTCCTCAACGAGCAAAGACGATCGTTCACTGGCACATATACGCCTCCATGCCGTCAAACATGAACTATCCCGTGTTCTACTCGAGCGTGAGGAAAGACAAGGTGAAGGAATCTGGTGTGTGAAATGGTCGTGACTGGTATTGATTGTAACTGGTATTGTAACTGGTGAAGTCGGTTGGCTCTCGAAACTATAGAGAAAGAAAAGTAAGAGGAAGCTCAAAGATATGAGAGGTGAGGAGAGTAGTAAAAGACAGAGAAGAGGTTGGACGAGGTGGAGTCGAGTTTAAAGATCCATGACAGTTTTGGCGGAGTTGACGGTTGCATGAGGGGAACTCCCGGACAAGGAGAACCTGGTTGTTGAGGTGAGGTATGAGATCCATGTGAGGGGTGAGACCAAACCGAGCAGGGGATGGATCATGTCGAGACGAGACGCGAGCATCAACAACAAGCCAGGCCAAGAACAGAATGAAGCAGCCACAGCCAAAGAGGATTAGTTGGTAGACGGACGAGACGGAGAAGTGCGCTGACGTGACAAAAGGCGCAGAAAAGGAAAGCTAGAGCTGCCTCTGTCCCGGAAGAGACGAAATCTGAGTTTCCGTAAGCTTGGACTAGAGGAGAGATGAGATGGATTATCGCAAAATACTAGTCTAGTATGATATGACGGGAAGAAAGTGGAGGTTTGTTTAGTCTCGGTCCTAGGTAGGTAGGTAGGCTAGGATAACAACACAGCTACTCCGCTACGTAGCAGCTAGACTACCTTAGGTAGTTAGTAGGTAGGCAGTAGCTACTAGGTACCTCCTTCCTGCAACCAACAACTAATAGTAACAGGTAGCAAGCAGCTTAGAGCTCTTCTCTCCTGCTCTTGCACTAGCCAAGGCACATCCATCGATACTTCCGATCCTAATACGATTGAGGTGGGCTACGTTAGGTAGATTGGACGTTTCGACAACCGCCCAAGGGCTGATAGCCAATCAGTGAATCCACTCGACAATTGACTTCGGATAAATCTCCTCGATTCAGAGGCGCCAAGGTTTCATTTCAATGCGTTCTCCAAAAAGATAACAAACATCAATCATTCTACGCAGAGGCTGACTTAAAACTATGACACCAAGGGAATTCAATTGACTAAGTATATTCTCTCTGTACATAGGTACACAGCTACGTACTCACTCAGATCATGCATGACCTCTGGGCATCTGCTCTGATTAGGTTTCTTCCACTCAAGAAGAAAAGCTCTACGAGGATTGAGTTGCAAAGCCATGCACGTACATGCGGCAGCCACAGCCAGCCAAAGCATGCAGTGTCATTCGAATGGCGGAGCAGATCAAGTTTTTTGTTTGACAGTCCCCCCACACGTGAGAAGTTTTGGCAGTGAGGTTATTATGAGTGCAAATATTCATCTTGCAGGCGTCAGATCCTTCGTGATTCGAGTTTGACCGCATCAAGGAATCGAACCCGCCAGTATAGGTATCTATAACACAGCACTGACCACTCCACATTGCTATATGACAACACACAGCGCCGCTTTTTCTTATTGCAGGGCTGCTGTTAGCGGACACGCCCCCAGTCTCTCGGTCACTTATTGTCTCGTCCTGTCTTGTTCCAGTTCCATGACGACCGGCCGAAAGCCACCGAATGCTCACTCACTGAGGACGGCTGACATGACGCTGTACAGCGATGGGCTGAGTTGCAGCCTGCAGCGTTACTGTACTGCCTTGGCCTGTCGTCTGGCCTG
Source organism: Fusarium sambucinum (assembly GCF_050947815.1). NCBI lineage: Eukaryota > Fungi > Ascomycota > Sordariomycetes > Hypocreales > Nectriaceae > Fusarium > Fusarium sambucinum. The sequence continues at coordinate 6,596,889 of NC_139293.1, read as the reverse complement.
TTCATTGCAGATTTCAATTCTGACTGTCACCTATGGCTGTGGCTGAACAAGAATAAAGTCAAATAAAACACGCAAGCCGTCCGAGCGCCTCTCCCGTGGATACGATGCTGATGCTGATGTTGTATCATCAGAGGCGATACAGCAACTCATGTTGCAGACCAGCCGGCGAGCAACTACCTTGCTGGATACATTGCCAGCCAATTCAATACGATATGGCTGCATCATGATTTCTTCATGCCGTCATCTCCGTATGTTGAATACCTAGGTAGTAGGTAGTTATTGAACTCAAAGGTACTCATAACAGTCAACACCGAAACATACCGTCCAAACACACTTACACCGCGTTGCAAACGCACCGACCACATACACCGGAACGTTTCAAGATGGGACCCAATTGACAACGTACATGCCCACGAGAGAACAAGTTAGCAACGGTTCCAGACCATATCCGCCCACTCGCTTAGTATAGGTACCCAAGTATCGTTCACATATAGACAGGCAAAATAGAGTAGAAACAGGATAGTATGAGATGGATAGACCAGGGTTGGCTAAGGTAGGGAAACATTATGCGACTCGAATCAAGACCCTCTGAGGCTTTGGGATACTTTCTCATAACTTGGCCACGGTTACACTTTGTGAACTCTGATTTGTTTATCAACGCGTACAGCCACGCCATGCTCGCGACGACGTTGTTTACAGGCCAATTGGGATGCTTGTTTATCTTGATACTATATTCTAGAACTCTAGTGTAGGTACATACATACTGTCTCTATCACCACATCTTATTTGTTGAGTGCGCTAGTTAACTTACTCATTGCTAATTATCTACACATACTTTGGCCAAGATCAGAGAGGCCAACGAATACCACCGAAAAGAGGAGAAGCCGAATTCTATCATGCATTGATTACGACGCCTTTCTCCTCATCGCCATCCCCGGCCCCTCGTAAGCATTTTGGCTTGACGTGCGTGAGCCGCCCGTCAGATGCAGACATTCAACCAAGCTTTCAGACGTGACAGTCGACTATTGAAAGTAAAATCATAGCATTGCCTAACACTAGTTTCACCTTGCCTATATGGGCAGCCCAATGATGCGAGTTGAATTAGCCTCCGCTCCCGCTTCCTCATAAAGGCAATTGGCCCAACCTCTCGACTTGAACAAAGCCTTGTACTCCGGATGACGTTACATGAGATGAACGAATGCTTCCAGTGTGGGGAGGTGCCATAACTCAGAAGTTCCATCCATCGGCCGAACGAGACGAGCGGGGGTTGCATTCGCGCATGGGTTCTCTTTTACTTCCCGGCAAATTGCATGTTTATTCTATGGTCTTCTTGCAAAACGTTTGCGTCTATCAAGACTGTTCTTAATCATGAGCAGATCGAATGCTACATAGTAGGTGTGCTGCTATGCCAGCACCAAGACAAATGCTTTAATCGAATCACACGATATCAACTCATACTGCTGAAGGGAATAGTATTTCGGAAAGTCGTTCATCCCAATCGAATTCTCCGGGATCGACATGCAACTGTTCCTTTCCTATCCACATATCGTCCGACCATCAGCGCCATTGGCCTGTCATGTACGGAGTACTGTAGCTTATCTCTAGATATGTAGATTGACAAACCCCACGACGGTGATCTTCATCTATTCTGACTTTGGGTAAGCAAAGCAAACCTCTAGCCTCTTCTTTCACATGGAATAACGGGAACCAACCTCTCTGATTTCCCCCGTCAACTTTACCGCCTCTCTATGACTCGGACACGGATGATGATTTCTGATCTGGATCATGTTTTACATCTCATTCGGCTCTCGGCTCTCGCCCCAAGCCTGATTCATGCCGTCCCCATAACAGTACAGATACTCTGTACCCTGCCTGGCATTCTGAGCTCGTTTCGGTTGCAAATTTGGGGATCCACATGCAGCCCATCGGAACCAGCGCGAATATTCTGTACTTTGTCACCGCAACTCAACAACTTCGGGCGAATGGTTTAGTGGTATAATACTCCCTTAGCAAGTTTCTGTCTCCGAGAGTCTTCCTTCTGGGAGTGGTCCAGGGTTCGATTCCCTGTTCGTCCAACGTAGGTGGTTAAATTCCACCATTCTGTATTTTTTTTTACATGTAGGTAGTCCATATTGAATCAAAGCGTTGGTTTGTAGTTAAGTTATGAGCTGGTAACTATTTTTCGTAAACTCGTGTCTAAGCTTCTTACCCTAAACCCTCGCATATTCAAGCATTTCGCATTGAAACAAGACTTCATTATCAACTATCATGCTGTGAATTTAAAGTCAAACACAAGGCGTTGCTACTAGAAGATAAATTTGTGATTCATTTCCGATTGAAGATGTCGTTGTAGGCAGGAGCATCGAAACTGTACAATCTTTCATTCACCAATTACCATGGTACACCCACTTCCTCCGATGATAACTTCATGTACCCTTCCCGCGTCAACGTCAATCCGTGATCCAACAGTGTAAACCTGCTTCTGGTTGTCTTCCTCTTTGGGATACCACAGTGTCATCGACCCCTGGGTGATCAGATGGGTAGTCAAAGACGCATGAGAATGCGGTGGATAGTGGGTGTTTCTGTCTCAAGGTTAGAATGAAGATGGGGCTTGCGGAGGCTGTGTAAGAGCCTCATTTCTAAAGTGACAGGGAACATGAATTGAGATGACCTACGGGGAATCGCTCCAAGTAACAACACGGTTGAAGCCCCAGGCTCGCACCTGTTCTTCGTATTCATTCCTGAAGCTCATGATGCCGCTGCTAGATATATGTGAGTACCCCGTTGTGCCCAGTAAGAATGACAAGGTATTGTAGGCACCTAGGTATTGTTGTTTACGTAGGTAGACAAATAATCTGACGATGTAAAATATAGGCAGGCTACTGAAATTACGAGTTTGAGTGAGATTGCTGCGTATCTATCTCCAAAGTGTTGATGTATTTACAAGAGTACGGTGACGCTGACATTGACTGTTCGACCTATGATCTCATAACCACGACCTCTCAGCAGAGGCGAAGCCACTAACTGCTGGCGGGGGTCCAGCCAGGTACGGCTCGTCCGTCCACCGATGGGATGGAATAGACGATCATCCGACCGTTGATGTCAACGTTGTCGCTGCTCCCACTTCCAACAAGCATCATCACTTCACCTGAAGTGTCACAGAGATCACAGCCCTAATGCTGCCCAGTCGTTATGCTGCTTCGCTGTACATAATTGTGGTCAAACACACAAACATTTCAACTACTCTCCAATCACATTTTGGCCCCCAAGCCTCCAGGATACAGTCTTTCTCTCAGCCCCAGCTCCGTGTCCAGTCTTACTCCAGCCGTTCCCCTGCTCCCTAGGGCTGTGCTGCAGGACGCTAGCAGCCCGTCCACTAAGACCTGGACTCGCCTGCTAGCAAGGTTGTTTGCCCGTCCATCTCTTGGGTCCGGGCCCGCCCAATTTATCGCCTATCAAATGGGGGTGCTGACATCTAATGCATCTATCTTGTCCCTTTTCTTTCCCTTCCCAACTTCCGTCTTACTCACCTGTGCCAAGTCAGAAACACATTTATTTTCGAGAATCTTCAGCAACAGTATTCAAGCGTGATTATAATCCGACAAAGTTTGATTCATTGTCTATACTGGATGTTTGGCTAGGCCAGCGGGGCATTCTTTTCGCTCCAATGGTTCTGGCCGTTTGACTGTCGCCGATATCGCCAGCTTGAACTTCTAGTCCGCCCCCAGGAAGTACAGCCCGCCATCATGCCTCTTTGTGGACTCATAGTATGCGATGCCCCTCGTTCAGCTGTCACACGTGCATTCGCTAATATGATAATCTAGCGAAGCCGCAGCGCAAAGAGTGACAAGCCCCGGCGCGCGCGCACTATGTCCATCTTTGGCAACTCGAATATCCACGCCATAGATGCTCTTAAGGGCATGGTTCGCTTCACCACCGCCGCGTCTCCAGCTCACATGCACGGTTGGGATTCGAATACAGCGCATAAACCTCCCCCGACCGATGAATGCTCCAGCCAGAACTCGAATCCACAAGCACCAATCACCAACATCCCCGATATTCATATCACCAATGAGATGTGGGAAACCCTCGACCGTACATATGACGACTTGCGAGGCTCAGAACCTCGACTTACAAAGGCCAAATTTGCTGAATTTCTTCGAAATGTCCAGGGCGAGAGTGAGAGCGCCATCAGCGAACTGTCCAAGGAGGATTATTCACTAGGCGAATTCAAATACACATGGCATACCGACTTCTCATGGGAAGCTACTGCGCCCTTGCCCGAAAAAGACCTCTCAAAGCCCCTCACAAACTACTTCATCAGTAGCAGTCACAACACATATCTCGTCGGGAATCAACTTGCTTCTTGGAATAGAAGCTCTCCTGAGGCGTATAAGACGGTATGTCGAAAGCATAACTCCATTTTCATTCCAAGGCTTGATCGACTGACTTGAATTCCCAAAAGGTTCTGCTCCGTGGATGTAGGTGTATCGAAATCGATGTATGGAACGGGGACACCATTATTCCCACGACAAGTAATAGGTCCACCAAAATCGATCACAAACGTGGATTATCGGGCGAATCGTTTCCTAATGTTGCGACAACTGTAATCGAGAAAGTCGAAGATTATCTTACTGAGAAAGCTGCTAATCGCTCCCGGAGTGGCAGCTTCGGCAGCCGAAGTTCTTCACCGAGATCGAGTCTCAATCGTATCCCCCTCGAAACCCGCGAGTCTGGCGATCTTCTTGACGTTGCAAAACCACTCGCGCCTCGCTCAAGGCAGTCTTTCCCCAAGGACGAACCCATAGTAACACATGGATGGACTTTGACTGCTCCATGTGGTTTTAGAGAGGTGTGCCGAGCAGTCGGTGAAGCTGCTTTTGTCGACAACGATCTTCCTATCATTGTCAGTTTGGAGGTACACGCAGACGAGGATCAGCAAGAAGTGATGGTCAAAATCATGAAGCAAGAGTGGGGACAGATGCTTGTGGACAAACCGTTGGACGACATTGGACCGAGAATACAACTCCCAAAGCTAGGCGAGCTACGGAGGAAGATTCTTGTCAAGGTCAAGAAAGCACCAGCAAAGTTTGTGGTCCCACCTAGCACCATGGATCTGCCTGCTATCTATGCAAATGACGAGGATGCATCTGGCTCCGAGGATGAGCGTCAATCACAACCCGCGGGGCTTTCTCTTTCCGGCTCTAACAGCACCTTTCCTTCCCACACAAAGGCCTCTAACGCCAAGGTCAACATATGTGAAAACCTCGGTAAACTGGCCATCTACACACGCAGTCAGCACTACAAGTGCCTTGCGACAAAGGAAGCCAAGATCCCAGCCCACATATTCTCTATCAGCGAGAATCGAATCCTCGAGCTCAATCAGAAACAACATCGTGAGATGTTTGTCCATAATAAGGGATACTTCATGCGTGCTTTCCCTGCCGGTCGAAGATTTGACAGTTCGAATCCAGACCCAAGCCTCTTCTGGCGGGGCGGTGTTCAGATGGTTGCTATGAACTGGCAGTATCTAGACGAGGGTATGATGCTTAATGAGGGTATGTTTGCGGATGAGCAAGGTTGGGTTTTGAAGCCCGAGGGCTACCAGAGCTTAAACACGTCTACAGAGACCCAAAGCGAAGCCACTCCGGGTCGTACCATGAACTTGAGAATCACCGTCTTAGCTGGCCAGCATATTCCAATACAGGCCGGGGATGCAGCCGATACCTGTCGTTCTGCCAGTACCCTCCGTCCGTTGATCAAGGCGGAGCTGCATGTAGACAAACCAACCGACACTGAACGTGACGGGCATGCGCAGGAGCACAAATACAAAGACAAAACGGACGCCGGCAAGACGGACCATCCCGACTTTGGTCCTCGTGGCTCGCTTCTACAGTTCCTCAATATTCCAAAGGTGGTACAGGAGCTCAGCTTCATCAGGTAAGTCGTCAACAAATTCATTCTGTTATATATCGGGTTTGTTGAACCCGTGCCTTGCGCTCGGGCCGTTTCCAGTGCTGTAAAGCATGGTCAAAATTGCAACTGTGCGTAGATGCACTGAGTCATCATGACGAAGTCAAAGAAATTTCGTACGACGGTAGTCTGCTTTTCTTGACTGTCACACATGATCGACTATCGGTAAAGACACGACGTGCTTGAGGACACAGACATCCCGTGCCCAGTAAAGCAGGGTGTACTGCGAATCCGAACATAGCTAAGGATTTTGGGATGGCGAGTCATTCCTTGTCGCTTACTGGTGGCGGCGCGGTGGTGTCAACCACTGTATCGCATACAGTATATGCAATTCATGATGATGGCTAGTGCTTATCACGCCTGTTCAGCGTTCGCTATCTAGCGGGACGGGACGAAATGCTTATTACTAACGCTTGCGCGACTCAGTTTGCATAAGAGACTAATGCGATCGTGATTTTAGGTTCAAAGTTGAAGACGATTCATCTAGGCTCGGCAGCTCACCATTGCTTGCCTGGGCTTGCATCCGACTAGATCGCCTGCGTCCAGGCTATCGGTTCATCCGACTCATGGACTCGACGGCCCGCCCCATACCAGGCGGGAAGTTGCTGGTCAGGGTTGAGAAGACGCTGCTTTGATCTTTCGTATAGTCGATCCTTGCACATGACAATGTGCTTTAAACCCCAACTATGCCTGTGCATCGTGGTGGCCTTTCTTGGTGTGGTTGATTCACAACACAATACACGGCATAACGATGCCGTGCCGCATTAACACATTTGTTGCTTTACTGCCGATCCCACTATCCAACAATGTTTCTCGCATATTTGCTGCCCCGGTGGACGCTGAGAAGATTATCAGGAAATTTGGCCAACCCTGAAGCCAGACAGAAGTTGGAATAACAGCGTGCAACTGGACGAATTTTTATTTCAAGACAACATTGGTTAAGCTGTATTCGTTTTGATATATATACGTATGGTATTTAATTTATAGTTCAAAAAGGGGGGTTGGTTAGATTTAGACAGGAGTTTTGGGATACCCGGGAAAGAATGAAAACCTTCGCCATCACATAACGTTTCCAAGGCGGCTAGCTGAAGACACTGTGACATGGATCAGCGGTCATCTGTTAGCGGTAGAGAAACTCTAACTCAGCTTCTAAAAGGCACATGGGGGATCAACCCGAGTGGCTTTCATCACTCCTGAGAATCCGAACCTGCAGAGGACTCTGCTCACGCCCTTGCATGATAGTCACTACTCACTACCGGGTATCTGCTCACTCATTTTCGTATTTTTAGTTTGCGGCTAAACTTGGATCGATTGGCTTAGCTGCCTCCATCTTCACGGCCCAACCTAGATAGTGAACATTGCTTCTTTATAACAGCTGGATAGCTTGGACTACCGATTACCCGCAGGGTCACAGTGATGAAGTTCAGGTTTAGGTTCCGAACCATTGTCTAGGCCAGCCGGCGACGAGGCTGGAAACCCCCGGTAGAGAGCACCATTCCAAGTGTGACCGACGAACTAAGGACTCCAACGGGCACTGGCGTCAACCGTGCATTGCCAACCGTCGCCTCCCGTCAGGCTTGGCGAGAAGTGGAAAGATACTACTAATTCGAAGTTAACGTAAGTTATGGGCTAATGTTATTCGAATCCACTATGTTCATTTTGTATCGTGGTCTCGCTGGGCCAGCAGCGGTCATACCACCGCTGTAAATTATCGCCTGTGATATAGTTGCACCGAGTTTGGAAGTAACCTGTTGGCAATCAACTTCAGCTTGGATGACTAGCCCTAGAGCAACTCGATAGTGGGCTTATGTCGAGGCTATGGCGGCTAATTATTGGAAGATTACGACACATGCAGTCGGAACACGCAGGATCCGAACCAGCTTCTCGTGGAAGCCACATAGTTAGATGGGGCATTTCGGTCTTGTTTAATCAATTCGTATTTGTTGTTAGTGGAGAAGGGTGGTAGATAGCAATCTGGGTCAATATCAATGTAGACTAGGGCCCCTAGGCGAATGCGATCGATAGTCGCCGTCCATCATTAGATAACTAGGACGCAATGTGCTAACATTAACTTGATACTAGCTAGTTGGCTACTAATGTACCTATGTTACCTACTGTAGTATCATAGTTGGCCTGACATTGAACATCAGTACGGAGCTGTGTCTCCTACAATTATTGCTACCCTTCTTAATGTAGCTGGCGTTGTGTCTAGAAGCCAGTCGGAACTCATACTATACGACTACCAACACTCAAATGAGACATGTCGTTTATGGATGTAGGGTGAAATTTAGCAGAAGAAAGAGAAGAAGCAAAACTCAAAATGGACAGATAGATTGAAAATGGTAAAAGCTGGGGCTTGCTGATAGCTGTACAACTTTCAAGCTTGTCTACCTTGTTTGTTAAGCAATAGTCATTCTCTCGTCATTAAAAGCATGGAAACGGAGTTGATTCTGTCTCCCCGTCTTGTTGCGGATCCCTCGAGACCTCGGCTGCATGATCTCATTCAGCAATCGTGATCGCTTATGAATGCACTTTGAAATCCTCATTGTCGGTATGGGACTGTTCTTAAGATTTATTGGGCAGGTTTCAGGAGGAGGATCAGTGGGATCATCCAGGGGTAAAAGTCGCTTAGGCCCTGATCGATTCGAAATATACGTTGAACGATATATATAGGGTAGAGCCAAAAAGTAAAGCTATTCCTAAATTAGCCAGATTCTAGTAAGGAATCTTATATATAAGGGATTAACCTTTTAAGTAATATATCCTTTTTACTATAAACCTATTAAGGCTTAATTACTAAGGAATTAGTTATATTTATAGTATTTTTCTGCCTTATATATATATAGGCTAGGGTAATTAAATATATATTATATTTAATATATATCTTAGCTTTATTATTATAAGGTTATATAGATCTTAGAATAGGGCTAGGCTAATATATAGTGCCTTAATAATCTTACTATATATATAGTAAAATTGCCTTATATATTGCCTAGCTATAAGGCTATAGTTATAGGGTTAAATAGTATAGCAATATAGTATTAATATTATAACTATAATTTAAGTTAGCTTAGTATATTAAATATTAAGGGTAAAATAACTTGCTTTTTTATTATTATTTTTACCTTTCTTTATTAGTAGTTTTATTATATAAGGAAGAAAAAAATATCTACTATTATCTTATTATTTTATATAGCTTTATTTTAATATAGAGTTTTATTAAAAGCTTATTTAAAAGTATAGCCTTATAGCCTTATAATATTATTAAATTATTAAATATTTACTATTTAGGCTATCTTATTTCTTTATAAAATAATTATAAGGCTAGGCCTTACTTAATTCTTAAATATTTAATTATTACTAGTAATTAATTATAATATAAGCCTAATATATTAAGGAGCTTATAAAGCTAAAGCTATATAATCTTTATAAATAGTAAAGTTTTAATTATTATTATTATTAGCTATACTTATAGCTTATTAATTAATATTATTAATAAAAAGATTAATATTAAACTATAAGAAAGGAAGACTTAAAGCTAGAGAAAGAGGCTTTTTATATAGCTTAAAGCTCTTAGTTTATTATAAATATAATTTAACTAAATTATAGTAAATCCTATAATTTATATAGAATTACTTTAATTTATATATATATATATAATAATATACTATTAATTAACCTAGTAGTTAATATTAAATTATTATAGATATATTAAAAAGGCTATAATTAAGTTATTTTATAATATTATTAGCTATTAATCTAGATTATAGCTTTAATATTAAGGCTTTATTAATTATAATAAGGTAATTAGCTAAAGAGCTATTACCCTAGCTATAATAGCTTTAATTTATTATTACTATTTCTATTAATATTATTTATAATTTAAGCTATTTTAAAAAAATTAAGATTTTTAATATTAATAAATCTAGCTTTAATTTAGCTTTAGTAAAAATCTTAATTTTTATAAAGCTATTTTTAAATTTCTAGATAAAGTTAAATTAACTATAGCTATTTAGCTAGCCTTTACTTTAATAGGCTCTATTTTCTATAGCTTATAAGCTAGCTAATTATTCTCTTTTTAACCTTTTCTCTTAGCCTTTTAGCCTTATTAAAAGCTTTATTTCTATAACCTTATAGTATTACTAATAGTATTATTATTATATATAATTTCTATTTAATAGATATAAAGATATTTTTATTCTAATAAATCTCCTTTATTATAAAAAGCTATATTTAATTCTTCCTTAGGCTTAATACTTAAAGTATATTATAATAATCTCTCCTTAAACTTAGGCTTATAAGTATTATAATAAATTGCCTTTATATAAGTATATATTAAATAATCTATAAAATTCTCTATATAATATATTAAATACTTACCTTTAAACTATTCTTAGATATTTATAAGTATTTTCTTAATATTATTTACTTTTATAGGCTATTAGTATACTATTTAATTCTATAGTTAACTTTAAAATATAATATATATTATAGTCTCTATTAAAATTAACTATAATATAAAGGAAAATTAATATAGCTACTTTTATACCTAAGGTATAAGAAAAGGAATTATTATATTTAATACCTTTTATATTAAAGGAAATACTAATATAATAGGTATTTTAATAAGCTTATTATTTTTCTTAAGAGTAAATAATAAAAAGGGCTTTATTGTTAACTTTTACTTTTTATACTTTTATATTAATAATTAACTAGAGACTTCTAGGTTATCCTTAATATAAAGAGGGTTATTATTAAATAACTTAATCCCTTAATAGTTATTAGCCTCTATATAGGTAATATTAACTTTTTAATTACCTTTAAATATTTAATTATATAAATTTAAATATAAAAGACTATATAAATAGATAGCTTTTATTATAATATTATAATAAAGCTTTTATTTTTCCTAGTTTTTTATTATAGTAAAAAACTTATTAATATTATAATTATATTCTTAGCTATTAATATCCTTTATTATTACCTTAAATACTTAGTAATTCCTTAAAAGCTTAAATAGCTTATATTTTACTTTTTTAATATAAAAGCTTATTAATAAAAACTAAGCCTTTAAATATTACTTAAGCTATATATAGATATTCTTTATTAATAATAGCTTTTTATTCTCTAGATTACTATTTACTTATATATTTATATAATATTTAAAAAGGCAATTTATTTAATTAAGATTTTAATATAGCTTTAAGCCTAGGTTTTTTATATTATTTTAATAGGCTAATAACTTTAATTATTAATTTCTTATAAGTCTTAAGTATACTTATAAGGTTACCTATAATAATACTACTAAAAGTACTTATAATAATATTACTAAAGGCATTTATAAGAATACTTTAAGAGCTACTTTAAAGGATAAATAGCTTATATTAATAATTATATAGTTATTAATAAAGCTATTATTATATAATTCTTTAGTAATATTATTTTATATAAAGACTTAATTATTAAGGCAAAGTAATAATAATATATAATCTTAAAATAGTAATCTTATTATATTAGCAGTTTAATAATAGACTTCTTTAATAAATTAATTATATATAATATTATTTATAAGCTAATTACTTTAAATTCTATATTATTATATTACCTTAGGCCCTTTATATTAACTGCTTTCTTATTATATTAAGTAGCTATAATTATCTTAGCTTAATATAGAAAGCTATATATAACTAGTATAATGCCTAATTTAGTATATACTAAAGTATATTATATATATTTATGCTAAAACGTATGTTTCGAATCGATCAGGGCCTTAATACTGTCTGCTAAAAATAATGCTATATAGTGCTCTTGACTTGGAGAAAGGGTTAGACACCGCTGCGTAACGAAGTATTCGATATCTATTCTGTATCTACAAGAAGGAAATCATCTTCGATTAAGCCATTGCGAGGAAAGTGGTAATGGATATGTAGGTTTGTGATTTGATCTTTGAGAATAAGATGCTGTCGTGGTTAACGGATTGTGGCTGCACCGTGTGTGATCCCGTGATGATGCTTGTCTGTGGTTGTTGCGGGGTTTGTCTTGATAATTAAGATGACGGCGTATCTCAGAACTTCGCTGGCGTGACTACTAATGTCTAGTGACAGATCGGATCTTCAGGACTTCCTTGCACAGGCCACAGGGTGTCAAAGAAAGAGAGAGCGTCTGGTGGACCAATAACTAGCCTTGTTTTTCTGCCCTGATGTCCTAACAAGGGAGGGATCTAGGTTGTTGTTAAATGCGAACGAATGCATAGCAAAAAGCCACTTCCGCGTATTTTAACACTCCAAAATGTGTACTGCTTGCTACCTACCCAGGTAGTCAGTCACCTAACCACTTGCTAATCTGTCCAACGTTGCGGGCTTTCCTGGACGGATTCTGAGATGCAAGCCAACTAAGACAGTTGTGGGATGCCTCGGCAATGTCAGCTGTCATCAACAGTTAATGTAAGGGTTTCTAGTGGATAAACCATCAATGCCCTACCGCTTTTTATTAACTATTCGTGGCTGGCTTGGTAAACTTGTATCGGCCAGTTTGTTCTTTTGCTGAACCAGAGGGGCTGGATACAAAAAGCAACATGTACATGTATGTATGTATGTATATATGCACTCTGGATGGCTGGCTGACGAGATTAGTGGATTTGACAAAAGAAAGGAAAAGTGCCCGCAGTACTCCCTCTCATTGGCAGATGAGCATGCAGCCCGTTTGTTCAGCTGGTTCGAGAACTTGACTGTTGTTGACAGCTTTCTAACGGTGAGTCGTTCGGAAACTCATACCTCAAGTAGATCAACGATACGAGGCATTGTAAAGACTGGATGTGGCAGTGGTCTCGCCCATAGCACAAGCTCCGCTCAATATGTGTAAAAATTATTATTTATCAATTATGATAACTGATCGTACATACCCGTCTGCCTTGGTAGATATCGTGGTGTTTTGTTGGTAGCTCAATTCTCGGGGTGGCTAAACAAATGGTTCAAAGTGTTGTGTTGGTTGGTAATGCTGTGCTTGCCAGGCCTCCCGAAGCAGAGAAATCGGGCCAATGAAGAAATGCCTAAGCAAGACAATGGATGGGTCGATCGTGGCTTGTGGGGGTGCATCTGAAAATCAGCACCTACCAATAGGACCCCCCGGGACCCTTTTCAGAGCGTTTCTGTGCCTCATAGCATGTGGGACAATGTCGGGATATTGAGATACTGGATCGTCGGTACTGTAGGGAAGCCTTCATCCTTCTCAGAATCGAATCTGACTCACATATGCATATGCCCTGTGCAACGCGACTTGACAGCTGATGGCGTCACCAGCAAGGTTGCCGGTCTAAGAAAAAGCAACGAACATGCGGCATCTCTTACGAGCAAAAGTCGCGAAAGTCTCCAGTACATGTTATGTGTGGGTAGATCAGTCCATACTTTCAAATCATGTCGTATAAAGAATTGGTTGACAGGATCACTATTTTATAAGTTGTTGACCGGAGCAGCGAAATGACATCAGGGATTGAAATTGCCAAATAAATCACAGCATCCAGATCCAGATACACAGATTCGAATATACTATCAAGAGCTGGTATCCGTAAAATTGAGTTTAATCATTACAGAAGTCAAGGTGGAATCGACTCGACTAGCAGTGAAAGGGGTGAGGGGCTTTGGCATCCCATGGCTACTACTCCGTACATACCTTACCTGGTAGCCTGGAAAGAAAAGGCAGTGTAACTTGCTAGACAAAGCAAGGGTAAGAGATATCCAGTTCGCTGTGCACCCCTGCCTAAGCGAGATGTAATGAGATCCTGAAATATTTTGATATTTTCTTTTTCCCTCCTCCCTTAGTAATCTAAGAGAACATTTTTATTGATAACAAAGGCCATAAAAGTGCTTGGGCCCTGTTCTGCATCAATAAATTAATCTATTTATGAGTCGGAAGAACTTTGAAAAATGTGGTATAAGCAGATGTCTTGAGTTAATTCAGACAAACCGTTTACGGACATGGTGAGGTTAGAGTACCCTGGTATTCAGTGGGGGCCCGCTCACACTAAAGACAGTAGATGGAGAGCCGGTGACGGACAGTATGAACTTGACTGACACTTCCATGAAATGGCGCTGTGGATTTATCTTCTGATGCATTCGTTTGACATTCTAGGGGTCTGTTAGGCTGTCTCTGGTGGATTGGTTAAGATCCAATGTACAGAGTAGAAACGGGAGCTAAAATGCCTGACTCCATAGCTCCATTTCAAATGGTCGAGCTTGTATGGTATATCATTGGAAGAATTTCGAGAGCTTCTGATGTACATACCTCACGATCTGCACGCTATGAGGTAGCTTGCATTTGGCGTGCGTGCTTGGACCAGGGAATGCTGTAGTATTGAATGCAAAAACATCGAAGAAAAATTACTACCATGAACTTGATTGTCTGGTTGTTAGATATTTTACGCCCCTTTCGTTTAGAAAGCTGGCACGATCTGCAATGAGGCGTATGCAATGCACGATGCGACGGGAAGGGAATCGAAAGCTACCATGGACTCGGGATGTGGATTGGTTACTTGAATGCTTGGGTACTGCAAGTACCTACCTAGGTAGGTTTGCACCCACCCCGGGAATTCCACAGAAAGATCCCCAATTCTACCTGTGCAACAGGTACTGAGTACACTCTTGCGTGTCAAAGCCTGGCAACCCACAAGGAAGGCGGCCGAAGCGTGCGGCTTCCATTCTTCCTCGACACTGTTAATCTTGTGGTGGCTTGTTGGTAGGCACGCAGCGGCACTTGGCGGCTCAAATGCCGATTAGATCCAATGCAAGGCAATGCAAGGCAAGGCAAACACCTGGCCAATCCAAACTGCAGCTTCCTGTCACCTCCAGCTAGGTACAAGTGACAGGAAGTAATACGGCACAGTACTAACCTTCTGAGGTACCTAGGCAGCGACGGCGACAACGACAACGACAGTCTCATAACCAATGGCCATGTACTAAGATACCTAGGTAGGTAGTTACTACCTAGTAGGTAATGAAAAGCAGGGCAGAAAGATTCATCCTGCCTGTATCGTAACCCTTTCTTTCCACTGTATTGCTTCTTCCGACACTAACGTCTCTCGACCAACTCCACTGTCTCCATCGCTCTGCTCTCCATCCTACGCCGAATTATTATCAAGTGTTGATGATTCGCAACCATGCCCGGTCCCAAATGAACGCACGTAACTCTCTTTGCTTTGTCTTGGTCACGGACAAACCCCGGCGAGGAACATGCATGCTACAAACTTACGTCGCACAGCAGTCAAGGGTAACACGACTATCTAATAATATAGTTTCTCTTTTCAGATTTTGACGTCGTCCCAAGTTCCCATCTCCAAACCCGACATTTTTCGGCCCAAGACCTACAGTTCCCTAACCTTGGATGTTGGGAACAATTGTACGGAATTGTGGGCACAGCACCAACAGGCTGGTGAGATAGCTTGACGCACTGGCGATCGCTTCAACAGTATAAGAGGTATAAGGGAGAGGGGGCAGTGAGCCGGCCCTGGCGCGGCATCTGACTGCGCTGCTTTAGACTGACCTCAGAAGAGGAGAGGATGGAGGGTCCATCATTCCAGAGCCCTGGTGCCCGCCAAGGCCTGGGGTTTCGGCCGTAGTGCTGGTAGTGGATGGGATGGGCGACTGGGGTGTTAGATCGTGTTTGTTAGGGAAATTTCCTTTGATCTTCAGATTTGCTATTACCACTGCGCATGTGCTACGCACAGACTCTATGAATCTTCTGTTGTCCTTTACTGGGACGGACGGTTTTTAGCCTGGATGCCACCTTCGAGACCTTTTACCTGAAAGCCAAGCCGCTTAAGTGTATCCCCTGAGCCCGATCACAATTCACTCGCTAGCAAGCAAGTCAGCGCCGGAGGTTCCTTGTCGTTGCGACCTTCGAGGAAACGAGCAGTCACAACATTGCTTTTCCCTGTGTCGACGCCAAGTTCCAACATAGTATACCCACCCCCCTTGTCATGGCCGATTAGGCACTCAATCACCGGTCCGGCCTATCCCTACCAAACAAAGGCTTTTTCTGCACTGGCCAAGTTAAATTTTGTACGGAACCGATTTGCTCGACAGTTAGTTATACATACCTACGTATGCGAAAACTAGAGCAATTCAAAATACGAGACGTCAATTTGATCAATTAGCCGTGAATGGAATGACTGACTGACCCCTTGGAACAATGTCGACATGTTTCGGCACCAATGCTGATCGCCGAACTTCGAGGTCCAAGTTAATACCAAAAGAAAGGAAGCAACAAAAGACCCCACCTCCATCGACTTGGCCCACAGCGTCTGTCCTTCAAGGGCGGCGCCACACAACTCCCTGGCAGGCAATGACAGCTTCAGTCTTGCAGAAAGCCGATGTGACAGGTCTCATACTACCACCGCTGGGCCCCAGCGCCCACCGAGACTACGGCCTGTCTGTGCCTACCGATCGCCGAGAGGATGAAAGCATCATCCTTGTGTTAGGGCATTGCGTACCTGTCTTGTCTCGAGAAATCCCCGTGCTTTGTTCTTGGACCCCTTGATCCTGCCCTTCTCAGCCCTCCCAATCCTTTCATAAGTTACGCTATCGCCAGCCTTTGGTTCGATCTCAGAAACCATAAATCCTATCCAACTTCCCACCTACCAAGCAGTGCATATTTCCAAACCTCCAAGGCTCCCATACATTGTTCTTTGACTTTATATTATACCACATTACCACAACCAACCTACTTCTTGGAACTTGGCAACTTTCACTAGTATCATGCCCCAATCTCTGTTTCCCTTGCCTCCTGTGCTATCCCAGTATGATCAAGAACATGCCACAGTCTTGACAGAAACTGGATCATACTCTTCGACAGAAACACATAACTTATGCTCTAAGCACACAACCTCGGAACTGTCACCAGTTCTGTCCTTCGGCTTCAGATCCCAAAAAGTACCTGGAACTCGCTGTCCCACCTGTGCTTTAGCAGGTAAAGAAGTATGGGTGATTCCAGGCCGTGCCTGTGGCTACTGCGGAACCCCCTGTGTTGATTAAGAATAGCAAAACAGTCAAAGTAAGCCTTTTAGTTTCGCAAATATGAAAACGTCACTAATCATACTCTAGCGACTTATATAACATTTCTAGCTGATGCGCTCGGCAACCCGGACGTGCAAGTTTGTTCAACGTCTGCCGCCAGTACCTACAGGACTTGAAGACCCCAAGTCAGTCAAAAACCATGGAGCATAACAAGAGCAACGGGGTTGGCAAGACTTTGCTGGCTAGAAGGACGAGCTACGCCAAGATGAAAATAGTGATGGTCGCAACAGAGCGTTGGTAAGCTTACAACATGGAGTTGACGGCTTCATGCGATCTGATGGCACAAACAAACTTATCTCTGCACTCTCGGTATTTGAGAGCAGATACCACAAAAAGTCAATGTGCTCTTACACGAATGGACCTATCGTCCCGTGAGATCCGCCATGCGTCTGCGACTCAATTGCGTTAAAACTCACGAAACACGAGTCAAGTCAATCTACAAAGTCGTGGCTGAGCTGATATATGACTGGAGGATGGGGCTTATGCACCGTATACCAAGACAATGTTACCAGCATGTTGGGGGTGTATTGGCCACTGACCTGCGTCAGCCACACAGTTTTGCAGGATCTCCATGGGACAAAACGCATGAGATGCATAAGATGATCGAGTGGTCAACCGATCGGATTGACAGCAGGGATCTGACGACCAACCGCATCAGCCATACACAAAGTATTCCATGTATTATGATCATCACCATATATAACTATTTCCCAATAATTTTAGTAATTTTATAACATACTCGCTCTTCACCATGGCAAACATGTGCAATGTACTGCGCGACTTGTGACTGCTCGTATTCTCACCCCTGCAAGCCTCGTTGCAGTTTGAATGTGTAAGTAGCTGCGAGACAACGGAGAATTCATTTAGGTATTGTCTGATCGTCTTCCCATTACCTGTGTCAATGGCTCTTGGCATTGGCCCAGGCGTGAGAACAAACTGAGACATACGGGAGGCCTAGACTCTCGACTTGGCACAACCAACAATCGTCACTGGATGACTCAAGTGACGCAACAGGATTGACAGGTGCTTATTTGTTAGACATGCCTGGTCCGGGCATCGTGACGAGCTAACATGCTGTCAGTTGCTACCCCTGCGCAAGGGTATAAGTTTAGCCCGTCCGTCAGAAATACGCAAGGGATGCCTTGGTTAGCTTGATTTATACTGTGTTGGAAGGAGTATGTGTGCAGTCGCAATGACTCGGAAATGCATCACGAATGTGACATGACACAAAAGTTTCTTTTTGCTAGCGAGAGATGGCGAATCCTGAATGTTAGATGTCCCCCCTTATACGGTTGAGAACAGTATATGTAAGTTTTAAGACATCGGGTCCGGGCTCGGGTGGCCGTGTCCGTTTTGACAGACTCGGACATAGATGCGAAAATGCCGGCCGTCGAATTAGCCCGGCTCCGGAAGGTGGACCAGCGCCAATTCCTGTGGTGGTGAATGAAATTAGATTGATCTGACAGGATAAACAGCCGCGGGAAAGTACCCCACCAAAATCCGCTAAACGCTTGTCACATCTCCCGCCCCCGCCCCCTCTCTTCCGAGAAACCACAACTTCCTTTCAATTTGTTTCAACTGCCTCGCCTGAATTCGCTTTGAACCTTCGGGATTACCTGATTAGCAATCCCTGCCGCCTCTGGCTCGATAAGCTACGCGTGACGTCTTCGAACAAGTCTGGCCGTGCTATTCTCTTTGTGGTGAGGAACAGCCCTGCAGGGTCCGGTTTGTCTTGGCTCGGTTCGGCTTTATTTTACTTTGCTTTGCTCGACTTGACTTTGCTTTACTCTGTCCGAGGCGAGGCAAGGGGTATACCAGACAAAGGCCCTGGACTCAATGGCAGCCACTGAACAGAATGGCATCGACATTCTTTGCGATGCCGCTGGCTCGGACATGCTGCTTTCATCGCTCTTCTCCCTAGCAACACCCGTTCCCGTCCCCGACCAGCACCAAAGAATTCAGCCGCCTTTACAGCAGGAACAACACGAATTGCAGAACTCTCTACTGCCATCATCGCCCTCGAAGCACCAGCTCTTCCAACAGCAGCTCGATCCCGCCCTAAGACAGACTCTGGGGGAAACGCCCCAGAGAACCCCATCTGCACTGCCCTCGAAACGAAAACTCTCCGATGCGTCCGCATCGTCGCCGTCCCACGTCTGCCATATTTGCCGCCGTGTTTACGAACGAGCCGATCACTTGACAAGGCATCTCAGGTCCCACGAAAATGCTCGGCCGTACCAATGCACTCGCTGCCCTAAACGTTTCAATCGCGCCGATCTCTTAACACGGCACGAAACTACTCACGACCGAGACGGTACCGCCAAGGATCGTCCTTTTATCAGAAGGAGCGACCGCGCTGCTGAAGCATGTCTCAATTGCGCAGCATCCAAGGCAAAATGCGAGGATCAGAAGCCATGTAGTCGATGTCGCAGCAAGAGTTTGGCATGCCAGATGCCAGCAAGACGAGGGAATCAGTACCGGACGTCAGAGTCTCAAGCTGGCATGTCCCCCTCAGAGAGCACAACAATGACTTCAGCTGGTGGAAACGATAGCCAGGTATTTACCGCTGGTGATGCTGCTTATGCTTTATCACAGTCGGCTATCACTAACCAAGAACATGCAATTGATACTACTTTGGAATACACTGGCGCCTCGTTCATCAGTGCGCCGAGTTACGAAGATGTACCAGAGGAGTCAATATACTTTGCGATGTCGCAAAAACTGTTTCCAGACTTTGGGTTTTCCTGGGATGTGGACTTTGGATCCCTCAAGGTGCTGCAATCTGTTACGAACGCACAAAGCCCCGAATCTGGGAACGGAGCCAAACGCTCTCGCCAGTCCCGTAAAAATGCGACGCCAGAGGATATACCCCTTCGACGCTCGGCGTGGGTGATCAACTCTAAGACCAACAGCCAAGCAGGGAGCTTAGCACTTCGCTCGAACGTAGTCTCATCTCACTCACGGGATAGCTTGTTTGCCATGGTCCTTGCTAACAACCCTACCCCACACCGAGTGCCATCATTCCCATCAGCTGAGCTATTGAACTACATGATTGAAACACATTTTGCGGTCGAGGGTCCCAAAAGCGAGGGCTTCATTCACGGATCGTCTTTGGATATGGTAACAACCAGCTTTGACCTTATCTCTGCCATTGTCTCACATGGGGCTACTTACATCTCTAGTCCTGCGATATGGCACTTTGGTCTAGCCCTTCACGAACTCATTTCAGGCATGACCCAAAAGGTATGTCTTGGAGAGAGCAGGCCGAAAAAGATTGTGTTTCGGTATAACATGAGAGGAACGAGTCAGCTAACCATCGATAGCTGGAACCATCGTCTGTAGCAGCACGGGACATGATACTCCTCCAAGCCTCTATGCTTCATCTGGAGACTGGACAATGGAGCGGATTCAACCGGCAAACAGCGGCAGCAGAAATCTCTGCCCCTCAGCTGTTGGTCGTGAGTCTGCTGCGATGTCGATTCTTGATAGGTAGACTAATATTGAGTAGCTGCTTCGAAGGACCGGCAGAACGAGCTTCACGTCAGACACAAATATTTATACGCCTAACACTGACGATTCTCCTGAAATGTTGGAGTCGAAATGGCGAAACTTCATCACAATCGAATCCTGCAAAAGGTTCTTTATACGACTACTGCTGAATCTGATGGTGTACTGACTAAGGATTATAGACTAGCCATTCGGGCGTTTTTACACGATGTGCAGACATCGATTTTATCGTGGAAAGGGCCTGTGCTTGCGTACAGTGAGCTTGACTTTGCGCTCCCCGCTGCTCATGATCTCTGGAAGGCCAGCACTCCACAGGTATGGTGGGATTTGAACTCGGTCAAAGGGCCATTGCCTGCTGGCGATATCCCACGACTTTCGGATATTAGAGATTGCATGTCTTTTGTGGCTGAAACTAATGCTTGGGTGGATGTCGAAACTTGCTGCAAAGCTGCCCTGCATGGGTTGTGGGGACAAGTATGGGCTTACCGTTGTGCAGTTGCTCCCTTTCACAGCTCGACTTCAGATCACTCCGGTTCTGATACTCCTTTGTGGGCACAGACCCTCTACCACAGCCTTTACAGCGACCTGCGAAGGTTTTCGGACAAGGTCAAAGAAGTGCGGACTTTCGGCCCAGAGCTTCTGCTCCTTTCGGAATTGTTTATGATGATCCTTCATGTCTCGCTGAATGATGTGCAGCGGCTTGCAGGCAGGAAGGGCGAAGAGGAGTCTCGAAAAGCTGCGCAATTATTGGAAAAGACCTGGCTGTCTAAACCAGAGTCTCGGTATGCTGTTTGGCATGCTGGACAGGTTCTTCGATACGCTGAGGAGTATCAGCCAACAGGACTGCGAGGATTCAACGCCATGGTCGTGTATCTTGCTAGTCTTACTCTGTGGGCATATGGCCTGGTCTCTCAGCAGTCAATGAACGATTACAAAGAGACAGACGACGACACGATTCTACTCAATGGATCAGAGACTGGAGAGTTGACGAAATTCTTGGAAACTGGCCAGGGCACACCGTCACTGGAGTCTCTAGGAAGCATGCGCTCTCAGTTGGAGCCTGTGTCGAATTATGCGGCAGTCTTGTCGTTGTGTCGACTCGTCTTTCGACAAAACTACCCTGCGACCAACGAAGCTATGCCTCCGCTAGTCGAAGGGTTGTGTCGACATCTTGCTGACTTGCAGTCTGGAGTTGATGGCCAAGTGACTATGAAGACATTCTAGGTGACGATCTAGGAGGAGAAGGGAATGGGGTGCCCATTTTGAATTGAATTTACAACAAAAGTGATTTGGTCTTTTCCCCCACGTATATCGAGTTAGCGAAGGAGTTTGCAAGAAGGAGTAAAAGCATACAACATGGACAAATGCGTGTATATCCAACCATGGTAAAGTGGTATTACCTTCAGAATTGATTACATCTATTTTAGGCCGAGAAATAATAAATTACAGTTGGCTTGGTAGTTAGTGTTAAAGCCGTGGGATACGACAAATTGGCAAAGTAAGGAGGTCAAAGGCAACCTGAAAATGCAGCCTTACTGTTATGTCACCTTGATGCTACCACACTGCATTGTTCCGGGAGAATCTAGAACACTTACGTGCCTGAGATGGAAATAGATGCGAACACATGTGGCCTGATGTACAGTACCTACAGTAAACAGTGCTGGGATGTTCGATCTTTGGTGTTTAGGATTTAAACTCGATTGGATATGAATAGTGGGAAAAGATCATCCCGCCAATCTTGTCCACTATATGAAAGTTGGGGATTTGACAGGGCAGGGAAAGAAAGGACAGGCGAGACTAGGCCATTGGGGCGGGGTAGAAGCTACCTAGAAATGGTCTGCCAAACAGCTGAAACCGAACTTTAATTTTGGTCAACATGTTGGATGTTACTTGGATCAGTCAGTTGCTGATATTAGTAAGTGGTGACCAAGGTAAGAAAGTAAAAGAAGTATGGGTTATTGTGTTAGTTGCGGCATAAGTCAACGGAAAAACGCGGGGTCAAGAGCGGAATCAGACGAAGCTGTTTAAACTGGAGTACCTGCATTTATAAAACGATGCAAAATGATTGGCCGGGCTATCTGTGTTAATAATACGGAACCAAACCTCCAACTGTCGGGGCGGGGATATCTTTATGAGCCGCTCCCCCGCGTTTAAACTGACCCGCATGCAACCGCCTACCTCTCTTTGTCTTTGACAACTAATCCTTACTTTGTTTTTATCTTATCCAACCTACCTACCTACTTAAAATCCTCTTCCTCTGGTTTCTCCGAACCCTTTCTGCAAGATTGTATATGAGCTCCAGATTTGTCCAGACTCTCACTCTATCCACTTCACGAACTCTACATCACCCTTTCATCCTCAGAAACATATCAAGACCCTTTGGTCAAACCACTACCGTCAAAATGTCCAACCGTGTGCACCGTATCACCATGTTCAAGCTTCCCAGCAAGGAAGACCAGGCTAAGCTGCTGGACCAGTACCACAAGCTCGACGCCTCTCAGCAAAAGGTGACTTCCTCCCGATCTTATCTCACGTGCAAGTGTATTCTAATCATTCTACAGGATGGAAAGCCTTATATCCTCTCCATGGTCGTTGGCGCAGCTGATGAGGACGCTCGATCTCAGGGATACACCTTTGTATCAAAGACTGAGTTTGCCAGCATGGATGATATGAAGTACTATGACAATGGTTGCCTGGCTCACCAGGATCTCAAGGACTTTGTCAAGGGTAACCTCAGCCCTGAGGGAGTCATGACTGTTTACTTCAAGCCTCAGGCTATTGGTGGTGCTGACCACTCTTCGAAATGATAGACGGAATGAAGTGGAACTAAATATGATTACTCGCAACTTGCAAACCTACCTTCCGTCCTACCTAGTTTCCAATCATCTTGTGACTGTTGGGTTCTGAAACCTCGCGAGTGCGGATTGATTGGGAAATACTTACTGCGCCACCCATTGTTCTTGTGGTATTCGCCAAGCTCATCTTGGAGGGCTCGGTTGATACCACATACCGTGCTTCAGTAAGAGGCAAGGAAAAATCGTATAACATGCATTACGTGGTAGAATCTTTCGAACTTCCCATCAGGATAACTGGACAAAATCGACAACAAAAGCCATAAGGGCAGTCAATCATCACGGCATACTTCCGAAAGGAATCATCCAGAGCCCTACTTTTACAACGATTTATTTGCTACGAAAGAAGCCCCATTGTCATTAAGTGCTATTGACACTGTTTGAAACGGCCACGTTCTTGGTCCCTTTGTCTAAGATGTTCCTTGTTAGTGCTAGGGATGGGTGGCGGTGTCCCAAGATCGCAGAACAATGTCATTGGTCTGATAGTCGATGAAGTCCTCCTCTAGTCATCATAGTGTTGTTTAATTTGGGTTATTACCAATTGCGATTTTTGTGGTCAACTGGATAAAACATGTAAGTTGGGTCAAGATTGCAAGAAGATACTTCTCGTAAGTTGAGCGTATATATTTCCAATGCATTATGTATTCTTTTTTTTTTGTAATCCATGGACATAATGACTAGTTCTTGAATGCCTACGTTTAGATGCTACCTAGCGAGCCTGATATACCACTATTCGCAAGGCAACTGTTCCGATAAAAAAAATATCCCTCATCCTTTTACATGAAGGCAATGCCATTGCCGAGGCAAACCTATCTGGGCACACATCAGGTCTTACCACACATCTTGCATTCTCCTCCTGCCAAATCTCGATACCCAGTCCAGCATACAGTCGTGCTAGTCACACGACATCCTGGCCAAACATCAGAACCACCAAACAGACCCCAACTCTCCTTATACAGTCGGCCTCTCTTTCAAAAGTGGCGCAGGTCAAAGAGGCAGTGAAACCCCAAAATGATAAAGAACTTCCAAGACAATGGTTTCAATTTCTCACAAACATTGACTCCTTGACCATCTCTTGTGTAAGGCCGTGGTCATTTGGCCTAAAAGGGATATGCAGAAAGACAGAGACTACCTGCACAACCACCCTGTCTCAAATCGGACTTGCGGCCTTGTCCATGAGGTCTCTCGGGCCTCCCAGGTCTCGTACTTTGCGATTGACCGGCTGGTTGAAGAACAACACACGTTAGTAGCACAATAGCATGGCAATAGTTATTTTGAAGCCAGTCGGTTTGGTCTTGCGATGTCCCACGAGATTGCAATATCGTCGTGGGACGAATGGATTTGATATGTCTGGCTCTTTAGGAATAGCCGAGACCTTCTTGGAAACGAAAGGACGTTTCGACTTGCCAATAACAGCCACGCTACAGTTCATATCATCAAGTACAGTGGTTAGCGATAGTTTGGTGCAGACATTCCCGGTTTGGCCATTACTGAGCCACTAAGAATATTTGAGCATTGTTTTATACCGTATCTCAAGAACTTTATCATGCTAAAACTTAAACTGATAAAAAAAAACAGAGCCTGTAGATATTCCATTCAGCCCTCGGCTGTCACAATATCCGAATACGCATATACCGCACAGTGCAGCCCAATACTTCAAGCCAACGCCAAATATGCCACCCAAAACGCCAATCCTGTGAAGATAAGCCGTGCTTGAATCCTTTCGTCGAGCATATAAAGGAAAGCGAAATAAAAACCATCAACCACCTCATGTCAGACAGAGCGACGGATGCTTGACACGTCAGTCATCTCCGTGGCAGACTCGCTACCTCGCCTGGAGGAGAAATCATCCTTGGGAAAGGCTGTCAATCTTTCCAGTGGCTCAGGATTCCGCTCTAGAGAGAATAGTGATATGATTACCATGACTGAGCAAACGAGCATCATTACTCGGATTTCTCCAGCGAATGCGCCAGCGTAGACATCCTCTACTAAGCCCTGTAAGTTTCCTGAAAGTTGCAGACTAGTCAGTGGCGATCTATGAAGACTATCGAGCTGCTCAGGTGTCAATTGACTCTTGAGGTACTCATTGACGTGAGAGTTGAAAATGACAGTGCAACTCGAAAGTCCGATGCAACCTCCCAGGACGCGGGCTTGTGCAACAGCACCCTGGGCAGAAGCGAGCTCACTCCGTTCGGCGGCAAGTATACTGGTCATTATAGTCGCCGCTGAGAAAGAAAGACCAACTCCGAGCCCAAAGATTGCTTGAAAGACGTATTGGGCTTTGGTGTGAGAGTCGGGCTCGGTCAACATGGACATGAGCCCAACCCCAAGAAGTTGAAGGCACGATGCGCCAACAAGCGTTAATGAAGTGTTATTCCGTCGACTCGATAGAGCACCTCCAAGGAATGAGCCAATGGCACAGGCTGCCAGCATGGGAAGGATATGGACACCTGCCATCAGCACCTCCTCACGACTGACAATTTGAAATCGTTCCGGAATGACAATAGAAAGCGAGATGTAAGGAAATCCTGTGAACAAAGTGACGCTGGACACGTTAGTCATCGATTGTAACGAGCTGCCGTCTTCGAACCTACAGTAGTCCAGCAGAATAAACTCGACGCAGCATCAGTCTAATGGGGAAGATGGGCTCGATGTTGCGCATTGGCTTAGTTTCCAAGTACACTTCCCACCACATGAATACAAAGCAGCTGAAAACCGACACAGATAAGGCTGAGATAATCTCTGGGCTTCCCCAGGCAAATGTCTCTGAGCCAGCCTGCTGAATAGCGAATACAAGGAATCCAGAGCTAGTGAGAAGAGTCGCGCTGCCGATAAAGTCTATGCTGACAAAGGCTCTCCATGAGAAGAAGTGAGCCACTTCTTCATCCGGCCAAAGATTCGTGATTGTGAGGATTGCGATTAGACCGAAAGGGATGCTTGAAAAGTCAGAATTGGCCCCTTAGGTAGCCATAATATATTATGCTTACTTCATATTGAATAGCCATCTCCAGTCTGAAAGCTGAGAGACTGCACCGCCGATGATAGGGCCGAGTACGAAAGCAACTGCAAGTGTAGCCCCAATCAAAGCTCCTATTAGACTGGGACTGTGGGAAGGTCCGACCTCAACTAGGCCGATCTGTGTTAAGCTGTACAATCCAGATGCTCCCATACCCTGGAAAGCCCGACACACAATCCTGAAAAGGGTCAGCTTGAGAGCAGAGCACAGAGTAGGACACATACAAGGCTGTCATACTTGTAGCTGATCCACAGCCCTGAGAGAAACCAACAAAAATGACCCATGATGCCACGAGCATGTTTCGCCGGCCATATATGTCACTCAGCTTGGACACACAAACGGCAAATCCTGTTGCATCTTGTTAGATATTGTCCTCCAGCCCGCGGTGTTGGGGAAACGTGCCCATATACGTTAGAAGATATGCTAGAACAATCCATGGGGCGTTGGTGAAGTCGTCCAGGTCGTGCGAGATAGTGACGAGTGATGTTGAAACGATTGAGGTGTCAAGGCTTGAGAAGAGAAGTCCCATAAGTAAACTAGAGTTTTGTTTTAGCACCATCTCTTAAGAGATCGCTAGCCACTTACGATATGACAAGAACCACTCGCCGAGGCCCAGTGACTGAGTGTTTTCGCAGTCCGATAACAGTTGTTGTTATCGGCGCGTCTTCTTCTGCCATGTTCTCCATCACTGCCATTTCACCCAAAGATGGGTTCGGATAGGAAAGCGACATGCGGTATCCATTGGACATTCTTGCTGCTGGTCCTAACCGTATTCGACGCAGAGCTTGAGGCCGGCCTGGGATTTGAGAGCGAGTTCAACCGTGGTTTTTTGTTGAAGCTAAAGAATTGGACAGTATGTCATAAGGAATTGATCTTGGTCTTCGAAAATACCTCTATGGTAAGTGAGGCTGGAGAGTAGTAACTGAAACTCCTAAGCGGAGGGTGCTATCGACAAGGCAGGTAATGAAGCAAGAGGCAAGAGGGGTTGAGATATATATTTCCCAGATAATCGACGCTCATCTATACCTCTTGAAGCAAGTCTTTAGTAATCCTTATATCTTGCTTGGTAGTCGTGAGATTGAAAAGAGTGTTTGTTTTTCATATCGGATCCAGGCTTTTAGTAAAAAGGCCAACGGCATGAGACGAGACACTACTAAGCTTCGGATTTGATGCGATACTCTTGAAACACCCTCATCTTGTTCGAATGTCTTGCCGGAGAAGGCGAAGGATCGAATAAATATTTGAGACATGGTCCTCAACCGTTACACGACTACAAGCGAAGAGGCCATTCAATTCTATCGCCAACCTCAGATCTCACTCAGGCTCAAGGAAGCCACCAGCGAGGAACTCAATCTCAGAGCAGATGAGATCTTCTCTGACAGTGATACGAGTCCAGGAGTAGTGACTATGACGGGTGCTGTACCACTCGGGGCACTCTTTAGGTAAGACAGAGTTGTCTATGACCAACAGACTGGTAGTACGGATGGGTAGAAGACTTTGGGCGCAGACTATCGTTTGTCAAAATGTAGTCTGAAGTTTGTAATATCGCAATCTGATGTCCACGTTGGACCAGGTGCATGGATTCTATGGAAGAAGTTGACACAAAGGAGAACGGATGATATTGTCAAACTGTCTTGTCCATAAAGAGATGGTTAGCGTCTTAACCGCCGTCTTCGCATCCAAGCGAAAACACCTCGGCAACACTGTGGAATACTGCATGTGTGTTGGTAGCACATGGTATGCTCACTTCTCGTGGCTGGGCCAGGGCCTGACCCAAACGACAGGTGCACTCGGCACTGGGTTTTGCCTTTCTGTGCTGTTGTGAGTTTCCAATATCGTTCCCAAATAAGAAGTTACTCCGTACAGGATGTTATGGTTTAGCAATCACTGGTGCAATCGTTGTGCTGTCCATTGCTCATGGTTGTGGGCTGCTTGGTCCAAGTTGACTTCTTTGCGCTTGCACAAGAACACTCGGGAAAGACTATTGTTGCGAGCATGGCTTAGTACCCAGCCTGGAACAAAAGACCAAGAGCAAGGAAACACTGCAATGGGATACAGAATCATCTTGGATCATGGGTAACTACGTGGTACGGTTGAATGTTTAGACAGATGAATGCACGGCGATAGCCAAACGACGCTCGTCTGGCGCTATCTTGTACGACCTTGTTCCGCCACATTTGCCAGGCAATCAGACGATCCAGGAACCAGATGGCTCTTGATGGAGAGAGATTCGTTCAAGACACTGTGTTCGGTTAATGATTCTTGGAAAGGTAACCCGTCCTGGAGTTGACGAGGGGGTGCACGTGATATTGCAAGGTTCACTATTAGGCTCGCTACTTGTTCATCCGCAACTCGATCTCTAATCAGTAATGGCGAGATACAAGAATCTCAACCTTCACCCCATCAGTTTGCTGTCCGCTTTAGCACGGGTCATTTCACGTCGTACAGACCCTGCTTCGGGAGGCTATCAACGGTTGTTCCGCTGTTGGTCCCCTCGTGCATGGCATTGCATTCTTCATTTAGCCGTTGCAACACGGCAATGCCTCCCGTCCCAGGAACATAACCAAGCATATACAAGGTGCTTCGCCGGGGTGTTTGGTACTTAGGTACTCACCTGTACCCGGTTCTCGTATATGCTGACCAATCTTGGCTCCTTCTAGCCATCACCTGCATATTCTTAACCTTATGCTATCTTTATCCTATCGCAGCGGCTCGTCCCGTGGGATCAGGAGGATTTGAATGGATGAAGATGAGGTCAGCCCCCAAATTCTAGCGTCCCTCAATATGGTTCGTGATAGGTCTCTTGATCGAGAAGAAGTCCACTTACCATCTTCTCGCCGTTGGCTATCGATTGTCGAATGCTCGTATCCGAGTGCGTTGCATGGTTCCGTCTGTTAGTCTGCAGTTCTGAGGCAGAATTCAACTCCAGACAAGGTTGACGTATCTACTTAGTCGCCCACATTGCATATCTGACTCGCAGTGTTGGCCTTGGCAAAAACCCACCTTGACATATGCAAGCTGATGCGATATGGACGAAACCTTGTGGGGTGTCAGCAAAGGGTTGCAATAGGAATTGTCTGATCTGAATTTGTCTCTGACCGGCAAACTTGATATGGACAATGCCCCGTTCTCATTTTTAGCTTCCGGGCTTTCAGTCTCTGATCAATGCGGGGAGGGTGCGTTTTTTGGGACAACGGGAGCCCCGAAGTTTCTAAAGGCAGTTTTTATTTTCACTCAAGTGCCGCTTATATGACAAAACGCCCGATGCAGCTATACGGCGGTGGTCCGTCCAAATCTCAAATTAGCGAGGGAGGAAATCCAGATGGGCAGTTGAACGTATTCGACTTCTAGTCATATACCGTGGGCTAAAGGAGTTAATTTTGGGGGCTATAGATCGTCAAAGGAACAATCCATCACTATTCTCTTTGAGCAGTTGGTGGGATGTTGCAGCTAAGCCTGCGTCTGAAATGAGGCACGTTGCCGTGAGAAATGAAGTTTGGCAATCTAATCTACCTGACCGCTGGGACAGTCTCAAAGGGTTTTTGCCTCTGTCTAAACTCGTCCCTGACTCTCGTTGTCCGTGTGGTGAAGCT
This sequence comes from Fusarium sambucinum, assembly GCF_050947815.1. Taxonomy (NCBI): domain Eukaryota; kingdom Fungi; phylum Ascomycota; class Sordariomycetes; order Hypocreales; family Nectriaceae; genus Fusarium; species Fusarium sambucinum. The sequence continues at coordinate 6,566,882 of NC_139293.1, read as the reverse complement.
ATACGCAATACACTCTGATGTATCTACCAACACAGACTAAATAGACATAAGCTTGGCCTTGGATTGCATGGCCTTCAACTATCTTCCTGTACTTTCCCTGTCTCTGCATGGTATCATCTTAGTCATACTCCGTGCCGTCGGCCAAACTTGGAGTTATCACGCCGACCGCGGGATGGACAGTTGTTGGTAGTGGCAGTGTTGTGACGGCACGGCATCAATCTTGTCAGATCATTCTAATTAAAGATTGACTTGGCTGTTGAAGTCTTTACCTTCTTTACCTGGTCCTACTCTCGAAACGAAAACATCTGAGAAAGACGTTAATAAAAGCAGGGCACTGCACGATATCCTGGCCCCTTTCTCTCATCTCAACACTGAGAGAGGGGATGAACGACCTCCATGCTCGTCATACGATAATTCTTTTGATTCTGACACCTGTGCTTCACGTTTGTCCTCTACTGAACGAAAGGCAGAGGTGTAAACCTGAACCTGGCTTCGCGACTACCTGCCAGTGCCGGCTGATCGAACCACCGACTGTCACTTTGCTGTCAGAGCTATCAGAATATTTCCAAGTTTTGGCACTGACACAGCACTGCCAGAATATCTACTGCTACCGGAAGATTTTGAACGAGTTACTCTTGCCTATATTCCGTCAATTCTCCCGCTCCCCTTCTCTCCAACCTCAACACCTCTCTTGGTAGTCACGGTTTATCTTGACCTTTTCATAACCATTTGCCGAGACAAATATCATTCAGGAAGAATATAGAGCAAAATATTGCACTTCAGTTGCTAGAATTTCTTGGGTCTGGTTTTGACACCATGGAAGATGACATCGCTGTCGTGGGCATCGGCCTGCGATTCCCTGGTGAAGCATCGTCTCCCGAGGAACTGTGGAAAGTCTTGGAACGGGGAGAATCTCAGTGGAGTGAATTCCCTAAAGATCGCCTAAATATTGACGGCTATTACCATCCCGGCGGCGACCGTCAAGGAAGTGTATGTCGAGAAGCCCTACGGTGCTTTCCAAGAGGAAGAACATTGCTAACCCTGCACCTTCTCTAGATATCCTTCCGTGGCGCCCACTTCATCAAGGGTAACTTCGCCGCTTTCGACGCCTCTGTATGTTTTAACCTTGAATCGTTCTTGGATATCGAGGATTTCTTTGCTAATTTTGGTGCTCTTCTCAGTTCTTCTCTGTTGCGGCGGAAGATGCCAAAGCTATCGACCCTCAGCAAAGAATCCTACTTGAAGCCTCATATGAGGCACTTGAGAATGGTGAGTCTCTTCATAGGCTTGAGTGTAGCAATAATAACTCAAACTTTCAGCCGGTATCCGCAAAGAGGATGTTGACGGCAGCGATGCTGCAGTCTACGTCGGTTCTTTCGTCAAAGGTAGTATACATCATCTACCTCGCACAGACACTTGCTAATGTCGAGCAGACTATGAACAGGTATGCCTCCGAGATCCAGATTGGCAGCCTCAATATGCTGCTACTGGAAACGGTATTGCCATTATGGCCAACCGTATCTCGTACTTTTTCAATTTGCATGGGCCTAGCATGACAATTGATACTGGCTGCAGTGGCAGTCTTGTGTCTGTACATCTCGCTGCGCAAAGTCTCCGAACAAAAGAAACATCACTGGTAAGACTTTATCCCATTCATTATTCTTGCCACGCTCTAACAGCTGTTCAGGCAATTGCCGCAGGTGCAGGGATGATTCTTACTCCGAACACCATGATGCCAATGACCGCTCTCAACTTCTTGAGCCCTGACGGCAAGTGTTTTACTTTCGATTCCAGGGCCAACGGATACGGAAGAGGCGAAGGTATCGGTGTTGTAGTCATGAAGCGTTTGTCTGATGCTCTCCGCGATAACGACACTATTCGTGCAGTCATTCGAGCCACAAAGGTCAATCAAGATGGCCATACAACTGGTGAGTAGATCAAAGTCTCGTCCGTCCTATCAGCCTACTAATAACTTCGAAAGGAATTACCCTACCAAGTAAGGAAGCACAAGTCGCAAACATCAATTCCGTCTACGAATCTGCAGGTCTTGACTTCAGTCAAACTGCTTACGTCGAGTGCCACGGCACTGGCACCAAAGCCGGAGACTGGCGAGAGCTTAAAGCAATATCTGAATCACTCGGCTCTGTTCGAGGCCTTGACAACCCCATCGTTGTTGGATCGCTCAAACCCAACATCGGCCATCTAGAAGGTGCTGCCGGTGTGGCTGGACTCATCAAAGGCGTTCTTACTTTAGAACATGCCAAAATTCCACCCAACATCAACTTTGAGAGAGCCAATCCTGATATCGATTTCAAGAACTGGAAAGTCAAGGTATGGATACAAAACATCATCATAGATATCCTTACTCACCTCCATTTTCAGGTACCGACTAAAATCCTCGACTGGCCTCTTCCCGGTCTGCGTCGTGTCAGTGTCAACTGCTTCGGTTTCGGTGGCACAAACGCCCATGTCATCATGGATGAAGCTCCTCGATACCTGTCGGCTCGTGGACTGAAGGGTAATCACAACTCTTTCGAGCCTTTGAGCTCTACTCTACCAACGCCCCATTGCGATATAGGCCCCGAGACGCAACTTTTTCTCTATTCAGCGCATGAGAGGTCAGGTGTCCAGCGTGTCATAGAATCTCACTTGCCTTACTTGAAGTCGAAATCAGGGGAAGATGACTCTTTTCTTCGGGACTACGCTTACACCCTTGGTTGTCGCCGATCCAGCCTGGAGTGGAAACACGCTGTCGTGGCTAAGTCTCTACAAGATCTCATTAGCAAGCTTCAGAGCATCAATGATTCTCACTTCAAGCGGACTTCCAGAAACAAACAGCCGAAAGTCTGCTTTCTTTTTTCTGGCCAAGGCGCGCAATATGCGCAAATGGGTAAAGAACTCATGGGTTTTGAGACTTTCCGCACTGCCTTGGAATCTGCTTCTCGTTATATGAAAGACGCTCTCGGAAGTCAATTTGACCTACTCGAGGAGATACTTCAAGACCAATCTCGGACTCGCATATCTGACGCTAGAATCGCCCAACCTGCCACCACTGCTGTTCAGATGGCCTTGGTAGATCTATTGAATTCGTTCAATATCACACCCGACTACGTTGTCGGACACTCCTCTGGTGAAATCGCAGCAGCCTACGCGTCAGGCGCCCTTACGAAAGAGTCGGCTTGGGAGGTTGCATACTACCGTGGCGTGGCTGCCTCTTCTCTTGCTTTCAAACGACCCCCGCTCCAGGGTTCCATGATGGCAGTTGGACTATCGATCGTTGATATTAAGGGGAGCTTCGACGATAAGCAGTACCCGTGTCAAGTGGCTTGTATTAACAGTCCTCGATCTGTGACACTATCGGGGAGAAAGGAGAACATCCAGGGCGCATACAAAGAACTCACTGCAAAGGGCATCTTCTGTCGCATCCTTCCAGTCCAGGTTGCTTATCATTCCCAAGACATGCTATTGGTTGAGAATGAGTACAAGTCTGCCCTGGGACTTGTGAAGCCACGAGAACATCGCAAGTCTACTACTATGCTCTCGACAGTCAGTGGGGAGTATATTGATGGAAGAAAATTAGACAAGATATACTGGGCATCAAATCTTACCCAGCCAGTATTATTCATGTCTGCCATCAACCATCTGCTTAGCATGTCTCATGAAGACTCCGCCGACATCTTTGTTGAGTTGAGTCCTACATCGACATTGCGGTCCCCAGTCTTCGATATCATTAATCTGACCAAGAACAACAACCCACCGACATTCCATTCAGCCCTCAGCCATAAAAATCGTGATCCAACCGTTCTCATGGAGACTTTGGGCGGCCTTTGGGCGAGCGGCTATAAACTCGACATGGACAAGATCATTTCTCAAGGTTCCTGCGAAGTTTCCTCGAAGTGTTTGGCCGATGTTCCTCCCTACCCATGGAATCACGCAAAATCCTACTGGCACGAATCTCATCTTGGTGAAGCGAATCGATTCAGAGAGTTTCCCCGACAAGACCTCATCGGTGCTCCCACGGCCGACGCCATCTCCTTTGAACCCCGTTGGCGTGGGTTCCTCCGCATTTCAGAAAACCCGTGGATTCAGGATCATCAAGTGCAAAAGACGATCATCTACCCAGCAGCCGGAATGGTCACCATGGCCCTACAAGGTGCAAGCCAACTGACTAAGGAGACAGAAAACCTCCTTGGGTTTGAGATCACCAATATGCGAATTGAAAAGGCAATGATTGTGCCGAACACTACGCATGGACTGGAAATGGCCATGAATTTCAAACGTCTCTCAACCTCTAGTGACCAAAACCAGGATCCCAATTTTGAGTTTTGTATCTACTCTAAGCAGCTCAACTCCCCTTGGGAACAGAATGCATCTGGTAGTATCGAGGTAAGGTACAAGCGTCGACACTGGAGAGCCGCCTTTCATCAGCACCACAAGAAGTTTGAGTCGCTCAAGACTACATGCAAGGAGCCGGTCGTTCCCAGGCAGCTTTATGAGCTCCTTGATATTGTTGGCATGAACTACGGCCCGACCTTTCAAAACCTCACACAAATACTGAAGGGAACTGGAGCATGCCTCGCCAAAGTTCGCATCCCTGACACCCGGTCAAAGATGCCCGCCAAGTTTGAGTATGAACATCTCATTCACCCCGCGACCTTGGATTCAATGTTTCAAACACCCTTCGCTGTTTCGTCTGAACCTATGGTACCGACCTTCATAAAGAGCATATTTGTCTCAGCAGCCATCTCTCGCGACCTTGGCAAGCACTTCAAGGGTTACTCTACTGCTACTCGAACGGGTGTCCGTGATGCAAACGCAGACATTGCCATGACACAGTCATGTTGGGACCAGCCTTCAGTAGTCATCAGCGGGCTCCACTTCACTAGTATCGCCAATTCATCTCAAGCTGTAGGGGGCTTCCTTCCAAACAACCGCACTTTATGCACTCAAATCTCGTGGAAACAAGACATCACGTGTGCACGAGCTCCAACTGTCGAGGTTCTAGTCACAACTCTTGCCCACAAGTTTCCAGGTCTGTCTATTCTTCAGGTTGGCGGTAGTACACACACTACCCTGAAGATACTATGTGCATTTGCTTGTCCTCGGGAGAGAACGCCTTGGTTCTCACGATACACGCTAGGTCACACTGCCGGTAACAAGCCTTTACAAAAGCCGTCTCTGGTTGAGGGAACACACTACGAACATTTTGTCGAAAACCGAGCTGTTGATGGCTCCGAACCTCTGCCTAACTACGACCTGATCATTGTCTGTGATCAAGGTGATGTCGATATCGCCAGCCTCCTGAAACACGTAAAACGACCTGGGTTTCTACTGGAAAGCCTGCGACCTGGCAATTTCGATTCTCCTGATAAAGAAATAATTAGCCACAGCTACCATGATGACACTGGCAAAATCATAAACATGGAGTTCGGCGTTCATCACCAAGACCCGGTCCACGATTGGCTTTCTGTGCCTGGTGTGGTTGTCCTACTACCCAACGAATATCCTTCTGAGGCACGATCTTTCGCCGGGAAGCTGATTGTAGAGTGTTACACCACTTTGCAAATCCAGATTATGCATTTGACTGAAATGACGAGTCAGCCGGACAAGCTCAAGGGCAAGATTGTCATCTCGCTTCTCGATTTTGCGACCAACAACACAGGTGCTTATGTCTACAATTGGACTGAGGCAGAGTTCAAAGCTTTTCACACTATGCATAAGCTGGCCAAAAGCATCTTTTGGATCTCGCGAGGTGCCCACATGGAACCTATGAACCCTAAGGGCGCTCCCATCATTGCCCTTGCGCGCACCCTCAACTCAGAAGATCCTCTGAAGATGTTTGTGACATTCGACTTGAGCATAAACACGTCATTGGACTCTCTTTCGACCATCAAGTCTGTCAATAGGGTCTTTTTGCAAAGTTTTGTATGGGCTGCTGGTTCCGGTCCTCGCGAGTTGGAGTTCGCTGAGAAGAATGGAGAGGTCTTTGTGCCTCGCCTTGTTCCCATTGAGCCACTCAATAACATTGTCGAGAAAGGCGTAACGCACGATGTTGCTCTGGTATCATTCCACGGGTACCCGCAGAATTTAAAGCTTCAAGTTGTTCAGCCCGGTCTGATTGAGAACAGCCTGGTTTTTTCTGCTGTAACTCAATTCGCTCCCCTACCTGGCGAGGTCGAGATCATCTTTGAAAATGCACCTCTCAATTTTCTTGACTTGGAGACTGTCATGGGAAGGAGCGTGGACTCTGAATTTGGTACCGAGATTCGCGGCAGTGTTAGACGCATTGGGCGTAATGTCTCTGGGCTTATGACTGGTGATCGTGTCAGCGGCCTTGTTGCTGGTGGCTCTATTCGGAGCAATGCCAATATTGACAGCCGGTTTGTCGCAAAGTGGTCTTCTGACCTCCCTTTCAGCCATTGCGTTAGTGCATACCATTGTCTTGTCAACGTTGGAAGACTTGGGCGTGGAAAAGCAGTACTCATCCATGCTGGAGCCAGCACTTTTGGTCTTGCAGCGCTCGGCTTAGCTTCTCGATTGTCTGCCGACGTATTTGTGACCGTCATGGGGCAGGATACTGGTAGCCAACGCGAGTTACTTCTTGGTGTTGGTATGAAGAGCACTCGTATTCTTAATGCAGATACCGATAATTTTTCTGTAATTCTTCGCGATCGTTTGGAAAAAGGTGTTGATCTTGTATACAACCCTACTCAGAAGCATCTTGAGACCAACCTCAAGTGTGTGCGCCATGGTAAGTTTTCGTACATCTCAATTCCTTCAACTTCTAACAGTTCACAGGTGGTACTATTGTACAATTCGCCAGCAAAGCCCCGTATCCTCCGTCCACTCAACTTGGATCCGCAACTGTTTCGATCGTCAACTTCGACTTGGCCACGCTGATGAAGCACGATGCCGACTACGTGGCAGAGCTTATTGAGAGTGTTGCCGAACAAGAAGAGTACCTGGGGGAAAAGCTGGCTATGAAAGGCCCTCTTACCCAAACTATAGAGCTCTCCAACATCACCGAGGCGTTCAAAATCATTGAAAAGAGTCCATTTTTTGGGCTTGTATCTGTCACTGCGACTCCTCACGCGAACCCTGTTGTCGAGTTACAAACTAAGAATCGGACCAAGTCACTCCACCAGGCTCTGTCTCGTACTCACACTTACGTTTTTGCTGGTGGTCTCGGTGGTCTTGGCCGCAGTATCTGCGACCTGATCGTCAGGAACGGTGTTCGGAACGTTGCTTTTATATCACGATCTGGTGCATCGTCCAAGTCTGCTCAGACCTTCCTAGAAGCCCTCGAGAAAATGGGCGTCAACGCACGGGTTTTTAAGATCGATATTTGCAACATTGACGGTCTTACCAAGGTAATCAAAGAGCAAATATGTGAAGAAATGCCACCCATCAAAGGTGTTTTCCAATGTGCCGCCGTCATCAAAGACTCGATCTTTGCAAACATGTCATACTCTGACTGGATGGAGGCAGTCAAGCCAAAGACCATTGGTTCGGATAATCTTGTGCAGGTTGTTTCAGACAATTCTCATGATCCGTTTTTCATCTTCCTCGCCAGCTCTGCTGGGATTATCGGCAATCGTGGCCAGGCAAACTACGCAGCTGGCAACTGCTTCGAAGATGCCCTTGCACAGAAATACTGTCTCCAAGGCAAGCATGCGACTTCCATAGATCTTGGACCTGTGCTCGGTGCTGGTATGCTTGCTGACGACACCGAGATCCTTGACATCCTAAGAGCCAGTGGGTTCTATGGTATCCGACATGAAGACTTCCTCGCCATGATCGTGTGTGCCATCACTGGAGAGATTACTCCTTATACCTGCATGCCCAACCGAATCATAATGGGTATAGGTTCCGGTGGGCTGATCCGGCAAAACCAGCCGGCTGATCCGTACTGGTCTCGCACTGCTCTTTATGGTTACCTCAATTTGGTTGACATGCCGGCACCTGATCTGGCTGTTGTCGACGGCACCAGCAAATTCGATTTGAAATCTCTCCTGGCATGCTGTACTACCATGGATGCAGCTGCCGAGATCATCACGACGGGCCTTTCGCATATGCTTGCTAAAGCTATGAACATGCTACCTGAGGAGATTGACACTGGTAAACCGCCCCATGTCTACGGAGTCGACTCTTTGGTCGCTGTCGGGGTTCGAAACTGGGTTGTCACCAACTGTAGTGTTGAAGTATCCGTATTCGAAGTTTTGAGCGACAAGACTGTTGTAGAGTTGGCTATGGAGATCGCCGCCAGAGGGGGTTTTGGAGTAGAGGGCAATTGAGAAATGTTGCGCAATTGGTGTATAACAGACGAAGGAAGGCGAGTTAAACAGATGTCTCTATAGATATATGGCGGGTACACGGCTTGAGAATTTGGAACAGATAAAAGCTTTGGAACTGTAAAGAATAATAAAACATGTGTTGATTGTTTTTGTTTGGAGATTAGAGTCAGCATACCTGACTTTATTTTATTGGAATAGCAACAACGCGAATGGATAAATCCCGTGACATGCATCTTTCTATCATTAAAGTTATTTATCAGGTAACATTTAACGTCAGGGGAAGAATATGCATAGGCGTTGTTCGCTTAAGGTTTCTAAAGTTTGTTCTACGCAGCTATGAAGTTAACCTTGTTCAGCTAAAACTTAATCTCATGTCAAAACGTTGTGATGACATGAGACAAAAAATAATTGCTGCCAAACAATAAAAGAAGTTGTTACATTGCGTAATCTGGGAATCGAACCCAGGGCTCCCCGATGTCGCTTGAATGGCAACGGAGAATTTTACCACTAAACCAATTACGCTTGTTAAAGAAAGGGCTGTAAAGAATGAATATGTACACTAAGCCAAACGCTACCCTAGACCACGCACGATTTAACACAGGTGTCAAAAGCTAGAAAACAACATGATTCCGGATTTCATTCATACGCTGACGTACATGATTTGCTTTATTTTCGTTACTGTATTGATGGCTTTCAGGTATATCTCCTTGCTGCGGTCTCATGGAGACGGTGCACGGCTCGATCTTTCCCGGTTTTGTTTGTCCTAAGCGAAACTCCAAGGACTTTCCCATTCTTCTATCCACGACGGACACGCTTTCTAGAGGTAGCAACTTTCGTAAGCTGGTCTGGTATGCTATAGGAGCTTCCAGTGTCCCCTTCATGGCCCTGACTGACCTCACGACCCATGTCCACATCATTGCTCCCATCGTCCATATGCTTACCAGGTCCAGGACAGGGCTGAACCCCGACTATGGCGTTGAGTCTGTCGATCTGTTTCTGTTGGGCTTCGCTCATCGCTTGGAGCTTCTGTATCATTAAGGACTGCGATAGGATTGTCTGTTCATGTTGTCGAATCAACTGTTCATGTTGTCGAATCATGGGACCCCATATGAAAACCTCATCTCCCAGCTGCGACAGAAAGGGACGCACGATACTCCCGCTGTTATCCGAAGAGTTCTTGAATGTCAAGTCCCCATCGATGGGTTCCCCATAGCGCATTACCACGGCTTTTCGAATGCCATCTGCGTGCTCCCTCAGCGTGTCCCACCCATATATACCGACGAGAATGAACCATCTTTCGTAGGTGACACTGATCCAATTGGCTTCTCCAACCTCTTCGTCATACATATGGATGCTGAGTTGGTGCTTGAGTGGTTGGAATATCGACTGCGCATTATGCTGAAATTGGCCGCCCGTGAGCAGATGGAGAAGCCTGGATCGAACGCGAGGAGGCATACTCGATTGGTGCTGGTTGAACAAAGTGCATAGTCGAACTGCGCTATGGCGATCGGACTCTTCTTGGGGCCCCAGCTGTAGGTTTTCGATCTTCAAATAAAGGGGCTGCTTCTCTTCTCCACATACGCTGACTTGTCGATTTCCTAGTACCTGGATACACGACTATGTTAATTCCTCTTCAACTTTTCCTTGCTAGCACTAACGTATGGAAACTCTGTTTGTTCGACATCGTCTTTCTGTTGAGCTTGAGTCTCACCGGAATCTTGCATGCCATGCTCTGCTTTGGGTCGAGTACTGTCGGAGGTAATGTTTTGGCAATCTTGTTGGGGGGCTGGAGGCCAGGATGGTATACGGCCCTGCAGCATATCGCTGTACCACTCTAATAAAAAATTGAGTTAGACTCGTGCGAATATTTGGGTTAGTTTAAGGGGTTTTACGCATAGCCTGTCGATGTCGCTTGCTATCTAGCTCTTCAAACAAGGGACTGTCATCAGGGGCAACCTTGCAACCATGGTCAACTCGATAGTGGTCTCTAAGCTCGAGACTGTCGTAGCGATTGGCCTGTAGCGATTAAGTCTCTGTCCCAAAAGCAAAGTGAATGAATTATCTTCTTACATTCTTGCAGAGAATTCCAGTGACGGGATGTCGCCATCGACAGTATCTTTCGCCAGGAACGAGATGGATACGTCCGCCCTGGTTTGGTCAGCTCTGCAGAAAAGTATGAGACGAAGGAAGTGATGACAGACCTCGCCATAGTCAAGCGGTGGTAGGTTATCGCCGGGACGGGGTTCTGAGTAGTATCTCTGGTACACCTGAGGCTGTCCGACCTTTGCGTAAGGTTGTGCCATTTGTTCTTAATCCTTCCGGAGGCTTTACGGAGAAGGAAATGTGCTGAGGTGAGCAAATTGCGCGGTGACCGGCTTGAAGCCACGCTAGAAGGAGATGATAAGACAGAAGGAAGGTGGAGTGTAGGTGCGAGCCGTTTGTGAGAAGAAAAAAAAAACGTGGGAGACCTGCTGCCTTGAGGGAGAACCCCTCGAAATCTGCCTGCCTACTCAGACTTGAACTCCTGCACTGCCAAAAAGTGAACTATCCCTCACCTTCTATTCAGCAGTCTTACCCAAAAGAGTGATACTTTTTATAACTGCGTTATCGAACCGTTATTATTTCTACCTTTTTTATCGTCGGGCAATATATTCCGTAGCCATCTTCTCACCACGCAGGAAACCCTTCTTCTCTCATAATAGCCACCACCACTCGTACACTGGGTTAATCTCTACTGGTAAGTATACACCGATATCTCTAATCTTTAATCTTTAATCTCCTCTAATGGCCCAATAGATCTGATATCGTATCAGAGCATCGCCAATCATGTCAACTCCTGAGCTCAATGAAGCACTCATCGACGCGATTAATCCATCTGTTCTAAACGATGTAGCCAAAACAGACAAACTCATTGCATCATCAGAGACCATCAACCTTTCATTGGAGAAACAGTATCGCGAAATCAAGGAACAAAGACGCTTGCTCAAGGAAACCCATCACAAAATCGCAGAAAACAATCGCAGGCTGAAAGAGAACAACCGCAGCCTCATGGAAATCAACTGCAGACTCATGAAAATCAGTCGCAGGCTCATGAAAAACAATCGCAGACTCATGGAACGCAACCATAAACTCAGTGAGGAAAATGCATGCCTGAGACGTACACTCCGTCGATTCAAAAATGCGACGTGTGCAACACTGCCCAGAGAACGACAGGAATACGAGGTTCGAAAGGTAATCCGCATGCATCTGATGATGGACAAACTCAACAAACCCCTTTGCAAGAATCATTATCAACTCTAATCACAAGATGGAAACTGAGTGGTAGGTACCGAGTTTGAGCCCTTGTATCTTGTTTTCTCAGATAGAGAGACACTGCTGACTAAATACTTCCAGGTCATTTATGTGCGGGAGAGGATGATTTGGCCGACCAGGAGGACCAAGGGAGTAGCGTATTGCCCGCTAGGAAGATGCAGGGACATCAGCAGATAGCCCAGGCGTTGTGATCGTCCACCACCTACAAAGTTAGGTATTTGAGGGAACATCATGTTGAGCGGATGGGAACGCATATGTGGTCTGGCATTAGTTGTAACCGGCACAAATGAGAGCTTCATTTCAATTCATGTCCTGCATTGCTGCATAGCAGTGCATCTACTGTATCTATGCGAGTGATCAATGATGGTTTGCACCTTTTTGGCCTCTCCGCCTGCCAACACTCCCTCCATATCCTTGCAGATCCCAAACGAGTGAATTTGATTGCCGTAAAATCCATTATCTATGATGACCAAGACTTCAATGGTATGTGCTTGTTGGTTTTATATGTTATCACAGTACATGTCTACTGGGTACCGGGGAAAATGGCCTCCTAAGTCTTAGGGTATAAAAATAAATAGTCTAAGAACTATTGTCTAAGGGACATAAAGTGATTTATTAATTTCGTCCCTTATGCATCCAGCGGTCAATTTTCCTAATACCCTGAGACATGTACGAGTAGTGTTGGTCGTTGTAGCTTTATGCAGTGCTCACAAAACTCCGGTGGGGAAGATGGAGATGCATGTAGGTATGATGTTACTGTAGATGCTCATTGGATCATCAGTAATACCCGACTGGAGGATTTGCATTACTCCGGCGGGGAAAGTGACGGCCTCAAAGATGGGGGTTCACTCGTTTGGGTATTTATTCTAGACTACATAGCATGAGCCTTTTGGTGCAGGCACGGCAATTGAGTGTATCCGACTCACAACATCGCAACTAGCAGACGCCTTCATTCCGCGAGAGCTACTACCATGTTCTTTGACGACAAAACCCGCCTCCGCTACAAGTACGATGCGGAGGATCTTTGGATTGAACCATGGGGCCCCAATGCATTTCGTGTGAGAGCCACCAAGTCCGCAAAGATACCATCGCAGGACTGGGCTCTTCAACAGCTCGAAGAAATAACACCCCAGATATCAATTTCTGAGGACTCTGCAACCATCACCAATGGAAACATCAAAGCCCGAATCTCTCGGCTCGGTAAACTGATCATTGAGACCACAGATGGAAAATTGCTGCTCGAAGAGTACTGTCGTAATAGACGGGACCTCATCGATCCAAAGTGCAGTGCTCTTGAAGTTGAAGCACGCGAGTTCAAGGGTATCCTTGGAACTGAGAACTACCAGTTAACCATGCGGCTCGAGAGTGTTAGTCCCGATGAAAAGATATTCGGGATGGGTCAGTATCAACAGCCATGGCTTGATTTGAAGGGTATGGACCTCGAGCTCGCCCATCGCAATTCTCAAGCAAGCGTCCCATTTGCCGTGTCGTCACTCGGATACGGACTATTATGGAATAACCCAGCAATTGGTAGAGCCGTCTTCGGAAAGAACATCATGTCATTCGAAGCATTCTCGACCCAGGTCCTCGACTACTGGATTGTCGCAGGAGACTCGCCAGCCCAAATCGTGGAAGCTTATGCAGACGCTACTGGAAAAGTACCCCTTATGCCTGAATATGGGCTTGGCTTTTGGCAATGCAAACTGCGATACCAGACGCAGGAGGAGCTTTTGGAGGTAGCCAGGGAGTACAAGAGGCGAGAGGTTCCAATTGACCTGATCGTTGTCGATTTCTTCCACTGGCCTAAGCAGGGTGAATGGAAATTTGACCTCGAATACTGGCCCGACCCTGGTAAGTACCCTTGTCTCGTAAACCGAAACAGTACTGACAAGCCATAGATGCTATGATGAAGGAACTCAAAGATCTTGGGATCGAGCTCATGGTTTCTATCTGGCCAACTGTTGATAAGGTCTCAGAAAACTATGAGTATATGTTGGAACATGGTTACTTGATCCGTACCGATCGAGGCGTTCGTATTGGGCTCGATTTCCAAGGCCAAACCGTCCACATCGATACCACAAATCCAGATGCCAGGAAGTACTTGTGGGAAACTGTCAAGAAGAACTACTATTCCAAGGGCATCAAAACATTCTGGCTAGATGAAGCAGAGCCGGAATATGCAGCATACGACTTTGAAAATTATCGATATTTCCAAGGCTCAAACAGTTCCATCGGAAATATTTATCCTGTGGAATACGCTCGAGCATTCTATGAGGGTCAGGAAGCAGAAGGACAAAAGAACATCGTCAACCTCCTCCGCTGTGCTTGGGCCGGTAGCCAAAAGTATGGCGCCCTTGTATGGAGCGGTGATATTGCGTCGTCGTGGGGTAGCTTCCACAATCAGATATGCGCTGGACTCAACATGGGACTGTCTGGACTACCCTGGTGGACGACAGATATTGGAGGTTTTCACGGAGGCGACCCTAACGATGAAAGCTTTCGGGAGCTCTTTGTGCGATGGTTTCAGTGGGGTACGTTCTGCCCAGTCATGCGACTACATGGCGATCGTGAACCTCGCCAGCCACAGCATGGAACAACGGGCGGAGCGACTTGCTGCAGTGGCGCCCCCAACGAGGTTTGGTCCTATGGCCCAAAGGTCTATGACATCTGTGTGAAGTACATCAAGATGAGAGAGGAACTTCGGCCATATACACGGAAGCTTATGAAGGAAGCACACGAGAAGGGCACACCAGTTATGAGGCCTCTGTTCTACGAGTTCCCGGGCGATAAAGAATGCTGGAGCATCTCGACCCAGTACTTGTACGGCGATAAGTACCTCGTATGCCCCATCCTCAAACCAGGCCAGACAGACGTTGAGGTGTATCTTCCCCAGCTTCCTCAAGGTAAGAAGTGGTCTTCATTCGATGGTCAATCGTCTTATGATTCGGGAAAAAATGTGGTAGTGGACAGTCCTTTGTCACAGATGCCGGTTTTCGTAAGAGAATAATGACGTTTCCCAGGTGCTCGAGATCGGGGACCTAGCATGCCAGGCATGCACGTCAGAGGGATAATAAACAAGTCGATAAAATCTTAGAATAAACCACTGACTGATTTGATTCTCTCATTCTATAGTGCAGTGGTTGCATCCAATAGACTTTTCAAACCCTTGACAAAGGAGGCCTCAATTCCCCACGCCTTTTCTTTAGCCCCTTTATGTGACAGTAGCCTTATCCCTTCCATTAGAATCTTTGGCGGGGCGTCAGTACTACAAATATCTCCAACTCGTTGCATATAGCCTTTCATCTTATGCCCAAGCCGTATATACGTTTGGACCATCTCGTCATCACATGGTCGATCCAGATGGATAAATGCAGGTTCCGGATCTTCTTCTTCTTCTTCTTCGTCTCTATCGTCATATGGTGGTGTAGTCTCTGCATTAGCAGGGCCCTGTGGAACATGGCCCGCAAGATCTTGTTTCAGTCTTGGCACCCCAGCATCCTGCAGAGGCTCTTGATCCATCATCCGCGAAGTAAAAACACTATAGGCCCATACCAATAGAGTAGCAAGATAGATAGCGTGGGGTTCTATAAAGCCGTTGCCACTGTAGCGGCGGATATGCCACATCAAAGCTCCGGCATGAACAATGGATAGCCGGGCCTTGTACTGGTCGACATTTGCCCAACGATGAAGGTGAGTGTATGCTTCTGAATAGCCCGCAGTTTCATGTGCCCCATTCTTCGCTCTGGGCCACGTAGCTAGCGTCGCAACCCTTTGTAAATGCTTGAAAGGTGCTAAGAGGTATAACCGGGAGAGGTGTAGAAGGAGAATAGTTGGGTGTTCTGAACCACCAGCATTGGCAGCTTTTCCGTTTGCTTTCCAATGCAATATATCAAGGCAGTCGCAAGCGCTGTTTCTCCATCTCGTTATTATCTCGAGACTTGGTGGCCACGACTCGGCCACAGTGCTTGATTCGGAACAGGGTTCAACATGCGCAACCGGGGTCCATCTGGACAACGCAGTTTCGTATTGGTAAGTGGCCTCTCTGGTCCTGCGACAAACGGCGTAAATCATCAAGGTGTTTCCGAATTCAGTCAAGTTACTTGGCTGTCGTTTTTCCATGTAAAGAAGGTGAAGTGCCTCAAGTACTGTCACTATCCCAGGATTGTCTAGTTAGCGAGGATGTGCCATTGTTTGGAATATTGTGACCCGTAACTAACCTTGGCGACAGCCATTGCTGTTGATTTTCTCCCACGTCGGCTCGTCCCATATATCGTCTTGGCATGGAAGTGTAGCTTTAACTTCGTGAAGTTGTAAAAGGTGCGAGCAATCGAACTCGTGTGCGATTATGGAATCGAGAATCTTGGCATGTCAGAACAAGTCGAAAAGCCAGCGTATATAAAAGCATACCCATAACATCAATCCCGTTCGTAATTCGGATTGAGCTCGTAGCCATTTTCTTATGGATGACCCATCACTAGATGTTACGTTGTTGTCGATTTTGGGCGGCGTATGGGACAATAGATTCATGCTTCTGCATTGTTCAACGAGGAGAAACATTTGGCCCAACGCACGCTCCGTTATGGCCTTCTGGCCGCTATGGATCCTGTCAATCATGCTGAGAATAACGGCTTGAAGTGTTATAAAGTCCAATCGAACTCTCGGCTGGAAAGAACCTGGAATCCAAGTCCCATGACTGTCCTGATCACTTTTCTCAGACATCGAGTCAAGCCTGTGATCCAAGATTACTCCCAATAACCTGGATAAGGATGACGGCCATGTACCTCCCAAATATTTGGCACCGATGACTGATACAGCCAGCAGCAGAATCCAATTACTCGGGTCCTTCCATATTGAGGCACTCTTCCGTAGAAAAGGATATGTAACATGGAAGTTTTCGTAGTAAAGCCGTACAAAACATCTGATATGCCCTAATGGGGGTATCAGGGCAGTAGATTCCGAGCTGTCAGCTTCGGCATATTCACTAGTAGCTGATAATAACTCCGAGTAAAGCTCGTTTGATACATAGAGAGAAGAACCTGCTTGGTTGTCAATTTCAAGTGAATCTGGGGCTCCGCCAATTGACTCAGTCTCCGCGTAAGATGTGCTGGCTTGATTCGTGTGTCGACCTAAGAGCCGTCCACCAAAAGGTGCCCTCGCCATCGTTCCTTCGACATAAAGCGTCCCATCGGTTGACTTTGAGGTACTGGAGCCGCGGAGGCTGTCTGCTCGACTGTGGCTAGGGCTAGCAACATCCATTGGACTTGGTGCGAAGGCTGGTTCGGGAGCTGATCTAGCCATATCGGAAACATTTGCGTCGTTGTACTGAGTTGAGATCCAGGGTGAGACGTGGTTGGGCCTAGCAAATCCAGAGGGAAACTCATATCCCGAGGGCCCAAGGCCATCGGCAACAACCGATAACTGACTCTCCCACATTGAAAGATACTGGCTATCGCTCAACCAGTTGATGCCGGATGCAGCCAGAGTTGATTCTGCCGTAGTTTTATCAACTGCAAAGTCACCTAGGTCATTGATCTGAAACATGGATTCGGGTAGTGAAGCAGTGGTGATAAGATTGCTAGTAGATGTCATCGGGATAGGTTGATGCTCATTAGTGATCCACCCATTCTCGACATCATTCTCGATTACGTTGTTCTCCGTGAGTACAGAAGTCTCTTCCAGCCCTTCTTCTGTGGCTTGGGCGTGATTCTGAATTTCAACATCCTCATTCGAACTTCCTGAAGAAAACGAACCAGCAAACTGGGAAGTCGCGGTGTTTCGTTGGGTCATTGAGCGAGTCTTTCGTCTTCCAGACTTGGGATAGATGCATTCCAAGTTTCTTTCTTTGCATCTTCCACATGGCAGTTCTCTGGAACAGCGACTACGCCCTGCAGCGCATTCTGTACATGCTCTAGCTGATACCGTGTTTCGGGTGAGTATACCCAAGTTGTGCGTGGCCTGATGTCTTTGTAAAACGTCTTGCCTCGAGAAAGATTTGTTGCATTGTCGACAGCTATATGGCTTCTCTCGTGTATGGGCTCTGACATGCCGCGCCAAGTGTTCCTGTCGGCCAAATGTCTTGGGGCAGAAATGACATTGAAACGGCATGTTCTCGTCCTGTGGAGGCATCTTGTTCTTGACTGGATCGTGTCTGTGAAACCATTGAGTTTGTGGTAATGTAGGAAGCTGCGACTGGCAGGTTGATGCTTGCAGGCAGGTAGACAGTTTGGTCATCTGCGGGGTTGTTACTTCCATCTTCAGTCTGGGTCATTTGCTACCGAGCTATCTAAACCTGACATAAATCGTCAATCCCGTTTGGTCTTTGGCGATTTTGCTTGGATTCATTATAGATACCTACCTACAATACGTGCACACAAACTTCAGAAAAAACATAGGCTAGGAAGCCTTTGACATTTTGCCGAAAATCACCACATGTTCTCCGACTTCACTGTCAACGAAAGATTATTTACGTGGGCTCCTGATTTACAATAAACGATAATTTAATCAATCCAAAACTGAAAAGAAATCAATTTTTCCTTTGTACTTGTTAACTTGTTAATTCGGCAGATCATACGGATAATCCCCTCCCCCACCGGAAGAAGAACAATGCACTACAACCAACTAGCCAACTTGCTCCGGTGGGGACCGAACAGCTTCAAATATCCATCTCCACACCTATACCCCATGTTTCAATAACACGCTGACAAGGATAACCAGCTTGGGAGCTCTCTTTCCCCGGAACCTTCCCCACAAACCCCGGACGATTATAACAGAAAGAGAGGTTACCTCAATACGCACCGTGAGATGAAGGACCAATAGCTTTGCAAGACAGCTGGGATAACCTGGCACAGCTCATCTATATATATATAGCCAACGTTGCTCGTTGTCTGACTGATTGCGGCAATGATACAATGTCTCGGTGCTCCAGGAGTACCTAATATTCCTACAACGCTATACAATCTTTACAATGTCTGCTATCACAAACGACAAGGTCGTCAGAGTCAGTGAAGATGACCATCCCCAAGCTTCTGATATTGTCAAAAACAAATCCATTGCAAAGCAGGCCGCAGAAGAAGAACACAGTCTCACATTACTCCAAGCCATTCGAAAATATCCCAAAGCCGTCTTGTGGTCGGTCCTACTTTCCACCTCAATCATCATGGAAGGTTACGATATTGTCCTAATATCGTCTTTCTTCGCTCAACCTGCCTTTCGGCAACACTACGGAAGCTACCAACCTTCAACTGATACCTGGCAGATCACAGCTTCTTGGCAGAACGCTCTTAGCAACGCTGTCAGTGTTGGCACCATCATCGGAGCATTTGCCAATGGCTACTTCACACATAAACTTGGGTACCGCAAAGTACTTCTCGCCTCTCTGGTAGCCATATGTGGCTTTATCTTCATATCCTTCTTCTCGCCTAATCTTCCCGTTCTCCTCGTTGGACAATTCCTGTGTGGTATCCCATGGGGTGTATTTGCTACCATGGCCCCCGCATATGCTTCCGAAGTCTGTCCTATGGCACTAAGAGGTTATCTGACTGTCTATGTCAACCTCTGTTGGGCTATCGGACAACTAATTTCGGCCGGTGTACAAGCCGGTTTCTCGAACAAAACTGGACACTGGTCCTATCGAGTGCCATTCGCAATTCAGTGGGCATGGCCTCTTCCCTTGTTCGCTGTTCTTTTCTTTGCACCTGAGTCACCATGGTACTTTGTTCGTATCGGTGCCTATCACGACGCAGAGAAGTCGGTTATGCGACTGAGCTCTTCGAAGGAACCAGGCCATACCAAACAAGCAGTCGCTATGATGATCCATACCGATGAGATCGAGAAGTCAATCGATCAGGGCACCTCATATATGGACTGCTTCCGTGGAATCGACAGACGTAGAACAGAGATTGCTTGCATGGTTTTTGCGGCTCAACCTTTTTGCGGCTCTGCCATGGGTGGGACACCGACATACTTCTTCGTACAGGCTGGACTTCCCGAGTCGATATCATTCAGAATGTCCGTCGGCGGCCTAGGTATCGCTTCTGTTGGCACAGTCATCTCTTGGTGGCTGCTGGCCCCCTTTGGTCGTCGCACGCTGTATCTCTGGGGTCTTGGTTTGCTCACAGCGGTGCTGATGACGGTTGGTTTCATTAGCGTTGGTGCGGCGGACTCACAAAGCGGGAATTACGCCCAAGCCAGTATGATGCTCATATGGCTAGGTGTTTACTATATGACAGTAGGCCCAATATGTTATGCCATTATCAGTGAAGTGAGTGCTACTCGCTTGCGGGCAAAAACGGTTTGCATCAGCCGAATTGCTTACTATATTGCCCAAATCATTTGCAACGTTGTCAATCCATACATGTTGAACCCGACTGCTGGAAACTGGCGAGGAAAGACTGGCTTTTTCTGGGGCGGCTGTTCCTTTTTCTTCTTCATCTGGACATTCTTTCGGCTTCCTGAAACGAAGAACAAGACTTTCGAGGAGCTCGATATTCTTTTTGCTCATCGTGTGAAAACTCGCGAGTTTTCCAAGTACAAGGTTGATGCTTATGCTGAGGATGATGGTACATTCACAATTAAAGATGGCTTGCACTCATGATGGATCCATAAGGGATTATAGTTCTCGAACACATTGACCTGATCTTTGTACTTTTTGATGGGGGGCTTCTCAAAGTCTAATCGATGTAATGAGGGCGGTATATCACGAAACATAGGGCTCCAAGAGCAACCTTATTCTCACACAATACAAAAGCAATACCTGCTAAGCAGCCCTGATCTTTATACAATATTCACGACTAATATATGTTTGGGTTTGTATTGAATGCGAGGCCCTGCCCAAATGGAATTACCCTGAACCAACTCTGCTGTGTTCTGGTCGGCGGCGTGGCGGCGTAGTGTTAGCCCGAACACGTGGGATGCCAAGCTGCAAACAGGGTCCTTTGAATGATTCCAAAACATGCATGTAAGATCCGAGCTTCAGACTACACCATCTTCGTATACATACCTTTTGCGAACGCCGAGGATCCATACTATGTACATACAGTACTTTTGTTAGGTTACGCCATGCAGACAACTCCAAACCCGATCAGTTTCTCAGGTGTAAGTTTCATGACAGATAATCGCAACGACTTTCTCTACTAAATAACCGTTGAAATCAGATCCATAGATAGTGGGCTTGACCCATTGGGAAGTACAAGGAAGGCTGATTGGTCAGCGGAGTTTGTGAATTTACGGCATGGCAAAGTCCGATTCTTGTCTAAGTCCGGGGGCGGGGAGAATTGTTATATTGCCAATGACACGGCGATAAGACGGTATGATACATGACTTTGTTGACAAGCAGAAATGGCTGAAACTGATGTCATTGGGATTGCCCAACTTGGAGACAAAGTAATCATGCAAAAGACTCGGAGATTCGAGCAAGTGCTCGGTAGTACTACAAGGTCAAACAAAGGGCGTGGATGTCAATGGAAGTTATATGCCGAGAAGAATCGGGTATAAGCCGGACCACCATGTACAAAAAAGAGTGCTGTCTGTCGTGTGACTCAGATGATAACATGGGAGAAAAGAGACGAAACAGAAAATAACATGCTCATCTCATCCGGCTTTTATTACATCTTTTCTCCTTGTAAGTCAGACCGTTTGATACCAGTAGAAACCGTTCTACCGGCCGCCCCGGCTGACAAATGCAACTTTGATGCTATTCACACTGTTAAAGGCTCACAAGCTTGTGCCAGCCTCCCTAGTCCCCCCACCCATATTAGTTCCTGTTCATGGTCTAGTGAGCTGATGGAAGAAGCAGCTAGAAGGAATATTTGTGACTCAGGCAACAAATTTTCCAGACAGAAGCTCCGCTTTGGACGTTTTTGGTACGCGTCGATACAGTGTATTACAGTGTAGTTTCAAGTCAACGCCCGCTGGTTCAGTTGGCCCCCCCGTTCTCATGGCGTCTGCCTACATACAGTGGCAGTTTAGTTGAATCCTGGGCGGGCAGGCGGGCTTTTCTCCCATTCATCATCCCTGGCTCCGCCTGACCTTGACACCAGTCGGCGGCCAATTTCATCATCCATCTTGCTTACTTACATACTGATTGATCTTCTCGATAGCCTCAGTTCCTTGTTCCTGAATCCAATTCAATCCAATCCGAAAATTTCGTTTATCCTTTGTCCATACTTCACCGTACTGCACTTGGCTCCATGACTTTGACGGATACGTGCAGCAATCTTAACCCATTATAAACCAAGCCCCGCCTCTTTAGGTCCTGTCAGATCCCCGACGTCGCCGCTACACGCGCTCAGGCTCTTTGCCCCCCTCCCGTGTGAGCCTGGTTTGGCAGAGAGCTTGCTTGGATTTGGTATCAAATCTAGAGTGTCCTGAAACTCACTTCTTTCGATTTCAAATAATTTTCCATCCTTCGCGACACTCTTCTTCGACGAGCCTCACATCCCATTACTCGCGATGGCTTCCGCCGGCACTGGAGGCTCTTTGCCACCCAACTTTCTCTTGACCCCGCAACAGCAGAACCTTCTCTTCGCTGCCCTCAACTCCAATAAGCAGCAGCTTGCTGGTTCTACCGCCAATAACGCTGTCTCTGCCCAGAACAACTCTTTCCGCAACTCCGCCGGCCAACAAAAGCCCGGCCAGGCCTCAGCTTTCCAGGAGAGTCCCTTCCTCGACAATTACGACTATGACTTTGGCGACTCTGGCTTTGATTTTTCTTTTGCCAGCGAGGATCAGCCATCCATGATTGGAGACCTTCCTGGCACCACCGCCGATTCCACAAACAACGCCGTCTCTGTGGCATTGTCAGACTCTTCAGAGACCGAGACTCCCGAGAAACGCAGCTACCCAGAAGATGAGGACGACGAAGACAGTCCAGGTCAAGAACACAAGCGTCGCGAAAGCACCGGCAAGGTTCCCAAGAAACCCGGCCGTAAGCCTCTTACATCCGAGCCCAGTTCGGTATGTTTTGTCTCGTTCATGGCCACCCAACACATACTAACACATGATAGAAACGTAAAGCCCAAAATCGAGCTGCTCAGCGTGCTTTCAGAGAACGCAAGGAAAAGCACTTGAAGGATCTCGAGACCAAGGTTGATGAGTTGGAAAAGGCTTCTCAGGCTGCTAACCACGAGAATGGCATGCTGAGGGCACAGGTTGAACGCATGACGACCGAACTCAACCAGTACAAGCAAAAGGTCACTGTCTTGTCAACCACCAAAACTCTGCCTCGAGAAAAGGTTCCTTTTGGCAGTGCTGCTGTTAGCAATCTTGGCGATGTTAATTTCCAGTTCGAATTTCCCAAGTTTGGCATGCTTCCAGGCCCCCCTACCAACAGACCTCAGGAATCATCACCTACAAGCCCCAATCAACAAAAGGCTTCTTACCCAAGCCCTAACAATAATATGAACAACAATGCGCAATCGGCACAGCAATTCAAGGACGATTTGGCCAAGTTCTCTGGTGTTTTCAGCCCTTCCATGTCAAGTTCCGCCACCAACCCTTCCCGCTCGAGCGTCGACTCTGCAAACTACAGCGTCAACGGCGCTTCGAGTTCCCCGTCTGCTTCTTCGCATTCAAACACTGGCCCCAGCTCTTCTTGCGGCACCTCGCCCGAACCTTTCAATCAGTCGCCCATGGGTTTCAAGCCTGTTGATACAATGACCACCATTGGCGAGGAACAGTCGAACCAGAACAACGTTAACCAATTCGGTAATGTAGACCTCAACAGCACCAACTTTGACTGGCTTTCACAACAGAACGGTGGACAATTTGATCCTCAGCTCTTTGGTGACTACCGCGAGCCTCAAGCAAACGTCCTGTCCAACCCATCGTTCGATGACTTCTTCAACGATGCTATTGATAGTGACTTCTTTACCCCTTACAACATGGCGCCCAACAGCCCCAATGCTCAGGCGAACAACCAGCACAAGAAGGCATCCAATTTGATCGATCAGATTGATGCTCAGAAGGAGTCTTGTGACGACGAGCCTCTCAAGAAACAGAACATGAACTGCAATCAGCTCTGGTATATATTACTTCTCGGTTCCCATAAAAGTTGATGATCTAACCTTTACATCAGGGAGAAACTCCAAGCTTGCCCCAAGGCACAGAATGGCGAGTTCGATCTAGACGGCCTTTGCTCCGAGCTTACCAAGAAGGCCAAGTGCTCCGGTACAGGGCCTGTGGTGGCGGAAACCGACTTTGACACCATTCTTCAAAAATACATGGGCAAAGATGTTTCTAGCAGTTGTGTTGCGGAGAAGTTGGGTGTAGAACTTTCGTCTAAGCAGTCCAAGCCAGAAACGCACCTTGGTCTATCAGCTTAAGACCGGGCTTTGCCAACAAGATTTGGCTGTACATTAAGAACCTCGGCGACATACCCAGCAAGCAGCTACACAATGATTACGGCGTTTACAACAGAAAGGAAGGAATCGGAAAACCTAGGGGATTCCGGCGCTTGATTGGTCAATATCTGAGATGGAATTGAAATGCATGGAACGGAGAATGGGATTATCTCAAGGCATATTGATGTACTATGCCCACAAATTACCAGCTTCTAAGCTCAAGCTTTGAAGTTTTTGAAGGTTTCTCTTTGAGGTTTTGCTTTGGACAGGTGTTTTTTTGCTGTTATGAATAATTATGACTTGATTCTGTTTTCAATTTCAAGGTATATTATGGTTGATTGAGCAAACGAGATGACTCTGCGTTGGCGGAAGCGGATGAGTATACATGTATATGCATTTCTTGAGGGATAATTCACTTTTCTTTCTGATAACATTTAAGTCTTCGTTTAAAGCCAGCGTCTTGTGTGGTGACCCATATAACCTATTGGTATAGAGGTGACATAAATGGCACTAATCATGACATACCTACTAAGGTAGAAGAAGTAAAAAAAAAGGCGAAGACGTAACATCACTTCCAAGTTCATTTCAATTTCAGTTTGATCATGATACCTTAGTCATCAGGTGGGGCATTATGATCGCGACAAGGAAGTAGCCCAACAAACCTGACGATATGTCAATCTTCAACAATCCAAACGCAAACTACGACAAGACTCAACACAACCTACTCATTGAATTAATCCCATCTGATCATCAAGCACTACCATATTGATATCTCAGATAACATTCCAAACCCAAAATACAAAAAGTGCACGCAGTCTAAATCACAGGTGCTTTCGCGATGCCAAAAGAAAAGAACTACAATCCCGTACAGGCTCAGCGCAAAGCTGACAAGGCCAAAGCACTTAAAAAAGGTTGGAAAAATCCAAAGTACCTGAAATACACATCTAATATTGTTTGCAGGCAAACATGAACGACAGGAACGCTTGAACGAAAAGCTATCGCGAAAGAACCCCGAGCGCATACAAAAACAAATCGATGACCTCAAGAAAATCACATCAGGCGGTGGCAAGCTTACGCGCCATGAGGAGCAAACTCTGGAAGGTCTCGAGAAGGAGCTTAAAGCAGTGAAGAAGGCGAGAGAAGCGCTGGGCGACAATGCACCTACGTTTGGGCGAGGATGGAATAGGGATCGCGATTCAGGATCTGGCGTATTAGGGAAGAGGCGTAGAGGGTCAAACGATGCTACGGCCAGTGATGAAGACGTTCCAGATGACATCAAGAGAATTCCCATGCCTCGAGATACGCCTCCACCGATTCCTAAAGACGTTATGGATAAATGGTACGCCGAGCGACGAGCGAAGAGAGCAGAAGAGAACGCAGCGAGACAAGACAACGAAGACAAGCAGCAAAAGAAGGATACGCCACCGGTGGAAGCAAAGACTGTATACGAAGCGAAACCCGTTGTTCGCGATCTTCGAAAAGAAGCTGTCTCAGCATTCGTACCTACAGCGG
Organism: Fusarium sambucinum; assembly: GCF_050947815.1. Taxonomy (NCBI): domain Eukaryota; kingdom Fungi; phylum Ascomycota; class Sordariomycetes; order Hypocreales; family Nectriaceae; genus Fusarium; species Fusarium sambucinum. The sequence goes on along the minus strand of NC_139293.1, from coordinate 6,541,426 downwards.
TCAAGATGAAGATGAACAAGGGCCAAGGCCATGGCGGATTGATAGAGCCAGAAGAAGCAGACCAGCTAGAACAGGAAGGCTACCTCAAAACAGTTGACCGGGATGCGGAAGCACAACCCGACCAAGGCTCGACGTCACGGCATGTGACTATGGAGGATGTCGAGGACGACGAGGCTTAATTAGAGTGGAGGTTAGTTCAGAGGTTGTGTCATTGACACCATTGACAGATAATAATACATGCATAATGTCGGCCGAATGCTAGCCGGCAACAAATTTTATCAGCGAATACCACAGAAATGCAGCACCGATTCGACGCAATGTGACTCAACTCTACATTAGTTGCCCTTGGCTTTCCTCCACTACCGATCTGATACGGTAGATCGACGCAACTCCGAGGGGGTGGGTTGAGGCCGGCTATTATAGCGGCATAGGGAAAAGCTGGGGAAAAGGACCCATCTGACCACCCACACACACAATTGAAGAAGACGGAGGACCAAGTGCGTTGACCGACATCGTTCTTAACCGATAACGTTTCCCGAGGAGAAAAGAGAGCGCAATTGGTTTGTTCTTGGAAGGTGTTGGTTATTCAATGCTTTTGGTTTAGACCCAACAAGTATGCCTCGATTTGATCAACGACCGTTCCATACCCGCGAACAGGTGGAGCTCCAGGCAGTAGGCGAACAAATGATGAGTTTTCATTACTTTTCTCATCACGACAAATCCTTCTTCTATGGTCAATCCAGCCGCGCTCCGAAAGCGGGCCTCGTTCTTCTTGGCCGGGGCGGCGCCGAAATCCGATCATGTTTATATTTAAGCATGATCTGCCCTTTGTCCCGTCTTTTTAACTGTTCAATAACGTCCGATTGACATGTCGAAGTGCCTGTAAAGAGACAAGAAAAGCGCTATTCGGGGACGGACGGACAAAGAACAACTCGAATCAACAAGAAATGGATTGCCACCAAGTCACCTCTCGCGCCCTCTACGAGGAAGACGATGTCATCAACCATGTCAACCAAGTCGACGCGGGAAACGGCGATGTAAAGACAGGCGGGGATCTCGAGAAGCACCAAACCGCTGCATCTACAGCCTCTTATCAGGAAACGTACCCAGAGGGCGGCTTGCAGGCGTGGTCCGTGGTCGCTGGTTCGTGGTTCTCTCTATTCGCTTCGCTTGGACTAATGAACACTCTCGGCACGTTTCAGGCCTATGTCCTCGACAACCAGCTCACAGAGTATAGTGAGGGTACCGTTGGTTGGATCTTTTCCATCTACACCTTCCTCGCCTTCTTTTGCGGTGTTTACATTGGGCCCGTCTTTGACAAGTATGGCCCTAGGTGGCTCGTCATTGCTGGTGCAGTTTTCACCGTCGGTGGTATGATCTTTATGAGTTTTGCTACTCGTAAGTTTCTTTCGCTCTGATTTTCTTGGTATTGTTTGCGCTGACTTATGTAGAACTCTGGCACTTTGTTGTCGCATTCGGTCTACTCTGCGGGTTCGGATCTTCGCTGCTCTTCACTCCATCGATCGCTGCGGTTGGTCACTACTTCAAGGCCCGACGAGGCCTAGCGACCGGTGTTGCATCCACTGCTGGTGGAATCGGCGGTATTATCTACCCCTTTATGTTGACTCGACTAATCGACAAGATTGGTTACGGATGGGCAACCCGAGTTATTGCTCTCATCTGCCTTGTCTGCAGTCTGATCGGTATTAGTCTCCTCAAGTCCCGACTTCCACCAGCCAAGGACGCAACCGCACACCCCAACTTTATGATCTTCAAGAGCCTGCCTTTCCTGTTCACTACCATCGGCGTCTTCCTGCTCGAATTCTCACTCTTCATCCCTCTCGGATACATCTCAACGTATGCGCTGCACAAGGGCTTCGGAAAAGATTTTTCATATAACCTCATCCCTATCCTCAACGCTGGTTCAGTTATCGGTCGGCTTCTTCCGGGTTATTATGCCGATGTGATCGGTCCTTTCAACGTCAGCATCCTCGCCGTCATCCTTGCCATCGTGGCATGTTTCTGCGTATGGCTTCCTCTCGGTGGAACGACAGCTGGCGTTATCATCTTCGCCGTGCTCTTCGGTTTCTCCTCTGGTACTTCTATCGCCATCGCACCTGTCTGCATTGGGAGGCTGTGCAAGACCCAGGAGTACGGACGATACTATGCGACGGCGTACACGATTGTGTCTTTTGCTTGTCTGATCGGTATTCCCATCGGTGGCAGTATTGTCCAGGCCAATGGTGGCGAGTACTGGGGACTCATCATCTTAACTGGCGTCATTTATGTGGGTTCTATGATCTCGCTGTTCTTGGCCAAGGTTACCCTTCTTGGGCTGCACAACTGGAAGGCCGCCCTTTGAACTACTTAGCAGTCGACGCATATCTAAGACGGCACGCTACGAAAATGATACTCGTCTTGGAAATAAGCCGAGCTGAATGAGAAATCTTGGCGCTCAAAACATTATGATACAGAACAAAAGTATTGCGTTTTGATTTAAAAAGGAGTTTGGAAATCAAAAGGAAAGGGAAGAAAAGTCGTTATAAATTGCAATTCTTTGTATATTAGATACCACCATATAGTAAAATATAATTTTTGTTTCTGTAGAATGGTGGTCGAGTCTTGATTGTTTATATTTCTACCAGCTACTCTTATCTTGTTATATTTTGACTCATTTTGTACCTATTTCCTACTCTGTCCCTTGATGTGCTCACCATGTAGCTCCTGGACTGCAGGGATAATAAGAGATTCAATCTCAATGTCAGGATCTTGGGCGGGCAGTTCCTCTGCAACAAGTGGCCTTCCCTCAGCCTCCCCCCAACCACCTTCTCGAGGCACACGCACCCAGCGATCATCTCTTCCAGGACTCACAAAGACGACTTCCCACTTTCGCGTTGAGAGCAGGTTTCCGATGACGAGATGGTGCTGGTATCGATCGAGACTGTAGCGGGCCTTGCGAACGAGCAGCGCAGGATCTGTCTCAAGTTTGAATGACACAATCATACCCTCTGGCGCCCAGCCGTCGACAAGGTTCTTGAGAAACTTGGGAACGGGGTCAAGATCAACAATGAGACGCTTTGATCGTGGGACTGAAGGTGATGAGTCAAAATTGTCAAAAGTCTCTTCTTCCTCGGTGCGCTTCTGATCAACAGCGTTGGTGGACTGAATCTTATGCTCGGCCATGCGGTCGGGAGGAACAAAGAAGTCTGACACTGCAGCAGCGAGGTAGAGGAGACCAGATGGGCCGAGGGGACGCATGAGTCGAGCAATTTCACGCAGCTCGTGGAGGTAGTCGACGATAGTGACAAAGGGTAGAGTGAGAAGCATGTTATCATCCCTCGCCTTACGATACTTTCTCAACACCTCTCTCATTTTGTCCTGTACCTCACCTCTCACAGCAATTCTATCATCGGCATCCTCGGTCAAGAAGTCCAGAAAGCAATCCGTAGCGTGAGAGTAGTGTCTCGAATACGGCAGCAGGCTGAACTGACGATGCAAGAAGATCACGGCATAACCAGCTTCGAGAAAGTACTCTGCGCTCGTAGCGCCACGAGTACCAGCGCTGAAGTTGTCAATATAGCGGACTGTCTGCTTCTCCAGGGGGACAGTTGTTCCACCTGACGTGACAAGGACGACACGGCGGCCTGCAGCGGCGTGGGAGGAAATGAAGCCATCTGCGAGAGCTGTGTGGGCTGCCAAGTTGCGCGGCGGAGGATTCTGAGAGAAATAAACTTCCTCTGAGGCGAGGGCCTCTGCAGTGGTGTTTGCAGGTGTAGCCATTTTGTTTGGTTGAAGTTGGGAATCAAGACTTGGTGAGTCAGCGCACAAAGTAAGTGAGTGGGTGGGTGAGTCTCCGGGCGGAGATTCGGATGCGGGCGCGGCCGCGGAGGTCCGGACGGAAGGTCGAGCGGGGTTAATTGAACAGACGTCCGGATCCCGGAAGACGGAGTATAAGCAGGGAATGAAGTTTCTGGAGATGTTGATTTCAGGTGATTGAAGAAGGGGAGAAATCGAGAACGAGCTGAGGGTTATTTGTGCGTAGTTGTTTTCATTCCTCGCTTCTGGCCCCATCAACTGTGACGGATACTACTTACGCATTTATCATCCCGGCAAGGTTTTGAAGCTTGAATCAAGTAAATATGCACGCATATCACCTAAATAACAAAAGAACGATTATTCCATTGATTGATATCGATAAGATATGTAGCTTAACAAGATACCTGAGTTTAATTATGACTTTAATTGTTAAGTTCATGATGTTCACAAGCAGAAAGTAACTACTAACTTTGCCAGCAATAAATCATGACTAACATGAGGAATATGTCTCATGATACACCCAATACACTACATCAGATCATGAGTTCTTATCTCCATAAAATATCATAGCCAATCAATCAGGAAGAAATGTCATTCGAAAATTATAACTAGCTCATTAAGTACAACTTTAATAAGTATTTGATATACTTTCATCATTTGTGCTTCTCAAGACTCGGGTGCTAGCAAGGCGATGAGGGGGTCACCTCTTTCAAGCGCGCCGATGCAGTTGCAATCTGGTCGTCAGTAACTACTCCTCCTTCTCTCCATATATAGTCTGTGTTATTGACTATGTACTCGTCGGCCAATTCTGGCCAGTCGGCATTAACGAGCATGCATTCTCTCTTTGGAGGTTCCAGGGGAAGTCTGCGTTTGTACTTATCGCGGAAAATGTGATACTTTGCGAGTGCATCATATGGTGCCACCGAGGGCGATTCTCGTTAGTTCCATGGATTGGTAAAGGGCAACTAGTCCTTTCTTCTGGGCCGGATAGTAAAAAGTTGATGAGAGAGTCGAATTGGTCTGGCGTGGGCGGATAAAGAGTCTTGGGCCTCTGATCCTAGCCCCATGTATCCACATAGATTTGCACTGAGAATCATGAGATTCGTGCACCTATTCCTTATGCAAATAACGTACCTCTGACTCGGTCTCCCCGCAGTCAAAAACGACGACGCCCCCGAAAATTTGTCCCTCTGCCCAGTAGCCAACAACATCTGCAAGTCCCTGAGGATATTGGTCGATATACGTGTATGATGTATGGAAGAACGCAGAAGGTGGGATAATGTCTCTGACTTCCGATGCCAAGATTTGCTCCATACGCCGGTGCTGTGCCCAGTCCTGATATAGCTGGTGTTTGTGCGCGCCCTCATCAAGATTAAAAAGGTGTGCAGCTATCTGATGGCAAGCGATAATAACGAGCTCGTCAAGACGGAGTTTGAATTCCTGAGAGTGCATAGAGGTCTTTTGAAAAGATCTGAGAGCCTGGCTTCGATGTCAACGCTGGGCAATGTGTCATTATCACAATGGCACTTACAGTTGCTTCAAAGTTTAAGTCAGATGGGTTATAGGTAGCTCGTATGATCCGAGCCTTGTCCAGATTATCCATCGCATATTTGAGCATGACATAATTAGAAGACTGGATGTCCTTCAACATACGGGGCACCATCTAAGAGCGAGTCTTCGGCTGGTAGCCCGTCGAGGATCTGGGCATAGGTTTGTTCTGCGGTATCAATCGACAACAGATTTGAGAGTGCTCTGCAAAATACATTGCGATGGCTCTCATCTAAAACATTGATAGTATCCCTTAGGCTTGCTGTATCAACAACATCGTCCATTTTTGTGTGTAAGATATAGAGAGACGCATTTGCATTCATAATTAAGCAGCGAAGTTGGGTACTACTAAGGTATGAGTGGTGAGAACGGGCAGGCAACGAGTGCTACAGGGATGTAATGGCTGGGGCGCTTCATGCTACAGGTCTGTGGGGCACTCGATCCAGAAAGAGCAATTTGCCATTGGTGCACATTCCTAGCGGCTAGGTAAAGTTGAGTGAGTGTTTTGGCCGACCAGCGCGATCACACTAAGAAGTAAAGTAGCCGCCGAGATTCGATAGACATAACCCTGTTCAAAGATATAATAGTATCCCTCCTTCTCTGCCTGAAACAAGAGTCGTTAAAACTTTATGCAGTTGGTTGTATTCGTCTTTTTTCAATGGTTGTTGTACAGGCCAGAGTAGGCCGCCAGGTCAAGCATAAGTTCTTCTTGAACCAACATGCATACGGTTTTGTTTCTATTCTCAACAGTCAACCATGACACCAAAGTCGAGTCTTTATACTTCAGATTGACGGCTTAGAAGCAGCTCGATAGATGAGTATAATAGAAGCCTAACTCAATTTTAGTAGAAATACACCCCGCGGCTTTCCCCAAGCATTTATCCAATCTCTTAGAGTGCCACAGTCTTCTACACAAGTTGTTTCGCTCTTGCCCAGCTCAACTGCATTATATTGTTTCTGTGTTGTTTTTCGTTTTCAATCCCCCTTTGTCGTCATGCCGCGTGGCGAGCCTTTGTTCATGAGTGTCTATGGCATCAATGGCCCAGTTATCAACGAGTCCCATGTAACACCGGACGGCCAGAATGTCGAGACGTATAGCAAAGAAGAAAATATAGGACTTACACGTCTGTCCGTGTTCCTATTTGAACATACCTTCAAATGTAGAGTAATTTGACTGACAAAATATACCCAGCTTGCATCTGCCATCAACATTGGAATCAAAATGCTTGAGACACCTGAGGGGAAGCGTTGCCTTGTTCAACTCGGCAGAGCCGTGGTTCAGGAATGGGCCAGAAGTAAGTTGCATCGATTCGGTGGGGATTCCAGTCACATGGATGCATATGTCGACCATTTCCTCTCTGCATTGAGGCAGAGTTTTCCACAAGTTACTGTCATTCACTTTGGAGGACCTGATATCTTGGCCTGTACAAGACGCATGACTCCTATGCCTGGCTTCACCTGGGACGGGAACCTCCATGCACAAGCCAAACAAAGCTATAAGGTTGCATTTTAATATGCCAGTAAGCATGTCTTATCTCACAGCGAAGGCTCTTAGACTAAGAATCTCCAGCGAGTTGCTGATATGGTTGGGGCTGCTTCCGTCATGTAGCAGAAGAACATGAAAGCTGCACCATCTGCAGACAAGCGACAAGCCCGTAAAATCGTGGCTCAGATGACCAAGCGGTACAAAGAGTTCCAATTCATGTTTGCATCTGCTACTTCCCATGAGCTTTGCCATGCGTTTGTAGGGTATCTAGCTTAAAACTCCCAAGACGTTACAAGTTACACTCCCCGAAAACCATCTCGATTACGGAAGCGGTCAGATGGATGCTTCCTTCGTTCGGAGAGGAGAATCGGGAAGATTTATGGAAAAGATTCTTTTTGGTGGAGCTCTCGAGTTTTATCGCGATCCTCAGGAGGGTCACAACCAGGTATGGTCAAGTCCTACATTCTTATGTCTGATAATTACAGCCATTGACTGGTGTGAACAATTATAGGTGGGAATACCACATATTCTCGACCAGAATGCTGTCGCTTTTCGGATTGATCACAAATTCGTGAGTTCAATTGTGGAGAGCTCTTCAAGTAGGTAATAGCTACGCACTCGAAGCTGAATGCTAATGCTGATCATTAGACTTTCGTTTCCCCTTTCCTACAGTTGGCTCTGATATCTCCGAGCAAGATTGTGTACGAAAAGGCATACAGAGTCTAGGAAGCGTCAAAAGCGGCGGTCCTCTGCCATCTGGTCTCATGCACATGCGTTCTCGCCAAGTTGGACCAGTGCTCAAGTACAATATCGCACAGAAAGAACTGAGTAAAATTCCAGTAATTCTCAGACCACTTCGTGCTTAGAGGGTGACCAGCTAAAGAATGTTTTCCGTACGAGCCATGGGATATAGTTGGATGTCCAGGGAATTCAGAGACAAATCTTCACGTGTGGGTGTTATGCGTGTCATTTATCACATAGAGCTGTCAGGTAAACTGATATAATGTCAAATAGATTTAATCTGGTCCGCATCGCCAAGGAGTCGACATATTTATGCTCTTTTGGTCGACAAGTCTGTATATTACACTACTATTTTCGCGGGTATTCAACAATGCAGCGCGGGCCTCCCACTCTCTACTACCCATACATGTAGCCGTTCTATATTCTCAACTCTTTCCTTCTCTTACTTTATCGTTTGTTCTCATTTGTCAATCTCCATGCACGCAATGGCAGACTCTGGAGATGCATCACCTTGGGCTTGATATACCAGAAGAATGTCGCGCCGCCAAACAATACACAGAGAATGTTCACCGTGTAGTATCCATCGTGGGTCATCTCGCATGCTCCACCACCGGCTTCGCATCGCTCCTTCTCGGACTGCACTGCGCATGAAAAGGCTTCGGTGATGAGTGTGCCCTTCAATGCCGAAGCATCAGACTTGCCAGGGTGGCATGTGGCCACTGTAAAGCTGTCGACGAGCTGCAGAACAAAGTACCTGGGGAATGTACCACCAAGGTTGCATACGCTATGAGTTGTTAGCTTGTGCGCTTTGAACACACGATGTGTACTACTTACGTTGCAAGTAGTGTCATGTAGGTACCGCCAATTACAGGATCTGACACTCGGGCATGGAAAGCTGAGACCGCAACGAACATGATGGTGTTGGTAAAGGTCGAGAACAGGTGCTCAGCGATAACCACCAACAGATACCAAGATGTGACTCCCTCAGAAGGAAAGACTGCCACAACAAATTGAGCAGATAGAGCGGCGACAAGTCTACCGACAAAGCCCCAGCACCAAAGACGCATGGGGGTGTACTTTTGAGACCACATTCCAGCATAGTAACCCAGACCGATCTCGAAGGGGAAGTCGATCAGAACCGTCAAAGCCATGTTGTCCTTGCCGAATCCCTTGTCCAGAAGCTTCAAGTTGGTGACACCGTCGTTAGCTTGGAAGCCAATCTTGGCTATGAGATGAACAATGATGATGGTCTGAACATTCTTAAGTTTCAAAATACCCCACATGATACGGTAGACATCCCAGACACCATCTTCATTCTGCGACTTGTCCTCCTTCTTCAAAAGTCCGAGTCCAATAGTAACAATGATGTAGGACCAACCCCAAAACTTGAGGTACCCTCCAAGTGAGAGAAGACCTTCATCGGAAGGAACGGTTCGGAACCATTTGTTGGCGAAATCGGCAGCGTTGAAGGCAAGAAAAACGGTATAGGACATGAAGTGGCCAGCGGTAAGACCAACGGTTTGCGCAGTCGAAGCATACGATACGTTTCCAGGAGTCAGGAGTGTCAGAGCCCAGCCATCTACGGCAATATCCTGGGTGGCGCACATAAGGACGAGGAAAAACCACCACAACATAAAGGAAAAGGCTGTCATGCCGCCGGGCTTTCCAGCCGTGTCCATCATGGCTTCAACGTGGGATCCAAGCCATACCATACCGAAACCGGAGAGGAACTGAATGGGGACAATCCAAGTCTTGCGTCGGCCAATCTTGGGGCTCCAGACAGCGTCCACAAATGGACTCCAGAGAAGCTTCAGCGAGTATGGATACGAGGCTAAACTGAAGACACCAATCTCACTGTAAGACATGTGGTTCTTGAGCAGGAAAGGCACGGAACCCGTCGCTAAACCCATGGGAATGCCCTGCAAAAAGTATAGAAGCACCAAGAGAAGGAAACTCCTCTGGTCCTGTCGAGGAAGCTCGAAGAAGCCATGATCGTTGAGGGCGGGTGTTTTTGGAACAGGATCGTCGAGGGAAAAGGATTCGCTCTTGATGAAGTTTGCAGCGACATTCTCGTCTCCTGGATTAGCAGCCTTTCGGCGCATTTCTACTCCGCTGCTCATTTTGCCGTTGCCGTTGATGTGACCGTTCCCATTCGCATCCTCTGTATCTCCAGTCTTGATTATCAGGGGCGGCCGGCCGGGTTTGTTCTGAAGTCGTCGAGCTCTGGCGGTCATAGGTGCCGAAGGGAAAGAGGATCGAGGCTACGGCGCGCGTAAAAGAAAGTGGTGGTGTAGATTGTAAAGGGGGGTTGAACGAATGCGACGAGGCGTCGAAAGCGTCAAAGTCAGATGCGGGTGCGATTCGATGGATCTGTCTCGTTTGCGTGACGTATTTTATGGAGAAGTACAAATATAGGAGACGAGTAGAAGATTGTTTGAAGAGAAAAGAGTAGAAGGAGAAGAAAAGAAGTAACAGAAAGTATAATCAGAGTGTGAGTGAGAGTAAGAATGGATGTAGTAGTTGAAGGAGTGCAGCAGACAGGAAGGAAGGAAGGAAGGGAAAGTTGTTAGTCGTTGCTGTACCAGGAGTGAATGATTGGAAATCTTAAGAAGGTCACTGTAGACGTTTCGGATACGGGTTGGCGCAGGCAGAAAAAGAGGACCTTGCAGGCTCCCGCTACCGTGGCCTCTATAAGATGTGATATGATTGGGTTGTTTTCTATCTGGGGATGGATCTAGAATCTTGAATGGGAATAGGCGATAGAGACGGTTTTTTTTTTTTTGGTTCTTAGCTGGCCTCTTGAAGGCAGGTCCTTTTTTGGTGGCGATGTAAGAGAGGGTCTAAGGAAGGATGTATTTATTTGACGTAAAGAAATAAGCAATTGAACGGAAGAATACAGATGTATAGAGCGGAGATTCCAGAGTAAACACATAAAGATAGAAATCTACTTCACAAACCGCAGAAAGGACCGAGCAGAATAGATCGACTTAACCCCGAAAGCCAAGCACTCTCCGAACTCAGTTTTTCCCAAAAAGGAAGCGCGTCAGGGGTTGGACGATGTTGATGCTCCGGGGCCTGGGGAGTATCATGGCCAATGAGACCTCCTACAATCTGTCACTGGGTGATATTCTATGGGTGTGACAAACCAGGGACCCAAGACATAAAAAATGCTTACAAAAAACAGAATATGCTCAGTATAATTATCTTGTACCCATCGACCGATACTAGGTAGATAGAAAATATTACATCTCATTAGGAATTATTTCCATGTGATCAACCCAAATTAGGTAATCTAGTCATCGAACTTGTTATACGGGGGGCCATGCAAGTCAGAGGCGAGCGGATACTACAAAGACGGTCTTATCTTATCAATGTCCCTGTCAAAGCTTCAACCAATCGTGACTCTCAAACCATTGTTTTGTAAACAGATCAAAACAGCATCATCATCTTCTTCATCATCGCAGTCTCAATTTCATCCTTCACCCTGTCGCCCGATACATCTAACATCATCATGTCATCCGAAACTCCACCTCCAACAGAGAGCGAGCTTATTGATCGGGAAATTGTAGCGCTTAAAGAACAAGGTTGGTAGCTAAATCCAATGGCGCATTCAAAAACACTGTCTGACGCATAGCCAGCTGCTGCATTACGCAAGTCGCTCAAGATCCAAGCATCTACCATCCTCTCCGCGCCTTCAACACAAGCTCTCCTCAAGTCGACCAAAGGGTTCTCGTCCCGCAAGTCTTCGGCCCACGCCAAAGTCCTCAGCCAGTCCGAAAAGCAAAAGGCACATACACAACAAAACCTTTACCGCTCGTGCAGCTCCACCACAGCCTTCAAGGTTCATGATCCTGATCCCAATTCAGTCGACGGCGGTCATGTCTTGGGCTTACGATTCGAAATAATGTCCAAGGGCCAGTTCTTGCAACCGTACTACGTCTTTCTCAACCGGCCATACTACAACTCGAAGTATATGCGCGTTCACAGAAATACACTTCCTCCTGCGATTCCCATCTCCGGGTTGGCGGCGCGTCATCTCCCAGCTCCACGACCGGAAAGCGACAATCCTCCCCAGCAGGACTTGGATCGATTTGTCAGGGCGTTGCGACGAGAGATCGTGCGATACCACAACAGATTGGGTGTCTCCGCCGATTTGAGACGAAGTCTAGGTCTGCATGGCAGAACTGACGACACAGTCTTACCCGATGATATTGTCGAGGTCGGAATAGCAGACATTGAGGCCAAGCAGATCAGGTTTTCTTGGGCCGATGACCGAAGCGGCAGAGTTATAATGGACAACGACGGCAATGTTATCAAGCTTATGATGTTTGGCAGAGAGGGCCGCGATTGGGAGACGACGAAAGAGCTGTATGGCAAGTACGATCGTATCGAAGATGTGGCCAAGACACTTCAGGAGTATGTCAATGGCTGAAGTTGACGATCGACAATCACCACAAATCACGAAATGACGAATGAGATATGAGATATGAGGCACGCAATACCCGACAGCCAATACACATTATCCTGAGCCAGAAGACGATAGAAGAGCCAACCCGTGGACCTTCCGTCTCAGGCACAAAAGGTTATCTTTCAGGTCATGAGGCACACTTAGCAGGCTCGACCTATCCCCAATATTGCAAAGAAATTTTCTGCACACATGCACTCGGTGCTGCCACTCTATCGATAGCCACATGCACCTTCTGTTAGGAACGGAAACGCGGGTGTTTGAGCTGTCAGCGTGGATGAGTTGAAGTGGCAGCAATAAGAGTCCCCTCAAACTGCATTCTTTCTGGTCGAGCACTGGTGACGCAAGGGGCACTCAGACTCAAAGAGCCAGGGGCGCTGATAGCGCTCAGATGGTGTATATGAAAAGTTCGAGTTTCGGATAGAATGTCGGATGTTCAATTGTCGGTGTATGAGAAGGCGGTGGGTTGCGCCACCCGAAACAACAAACATCGAGGTGGCCCGATGCTCGGACGGGCTTATCAGCGGCAGTGCTCTTTTTTGGCCATTTCAGCTGTTCAGGACCTGGGCAAGATTGGTGCTCGGCTCTGGATACTCAGCTGCATGGGCTACAGGCAGCTTTGTGACAGAACACATTGTCAATACGACATATCAGCCAAAGCATGGCCGATATCTATTATTAGCAGGCCATATATGCCACTTCTCTCTTCGGTCAGCTCCCGGGTTGCTATGTTACTGGGGTGTGGGATTATTAGTCTAGCAAAACGAGAGAACAAGCTATACTGCAAAAAGCATCACAGCACCACATTTAACTTGACCGGTGTATATTCCTTGTTCTTCATATCATATGAGGCTTCGTACATGATACATGTATGATTGCATCCTCGGATCTCAGGCCTGGGAACAAGGCCAAGAGACTATCCCTGGTTACTGACAGGTGGCGTGTGAGACGTCGAGCTTGTCATCCCCATACACTGCTTTGGACTTCGTCGAGGTAGACTCGCCTCGCAATGTCAATATAGCTAAACTCATGATAGAATCCTGTAGATGTCTTCTGTGTTGGATCTCAATCACTTCCGAAATGTCCCTTCTGGCAATCATTAGCTAGCCCGTCTCATCCAAGAAAGAAAGACACACCTCGATATTTCCAATTGGATCTCATGGGTCCCTCTTTAGCTTAATAGCTGTCTTTCCAAAGTCCTGGACAGCCTCACCAATCCAAAGGCTTCTTTGCCACTGGTGCAGCTCCCGATCCTAGCGTGTCGTCCATTATACTCTCCAACCTCACACCTGTCTCATCATCCAAAATACTCCGATCAATCTTCCACAACTTAATCTGCTCCTCAATAACCTCTGTCCATTTCTTCACCAGTGGGTGCGCATCCGCCACATCCGCAAAGACAACTTCCTCTGCGCCTGCGGTAGGCTCAACTTTGTACTTCCAGTTCCCGTCTTCAGCCCAGTATTCGGGCTTGAAGATACCCTGCGTGCTGAGTTCCTCGCGTGCTTGCTTCGTGAGCTCAAAGATCCTAGAAGAATCCGCGTCTTTGAGGCTGTGGACGGCTTCTGCGACGCCTTCTAGCAGACCTAGCAGTTGACCTGCTCTAAGTCCTACGCTCGCGCCAAGACTGAACCCCTCATCGAAACCAGCCTGAATACTGCTCTCCTTGGAGACCGTGATGCCCTCACGATATCCAGCTGTCGTATGTTCTGTCTGTAATCGACGGATATCAGAAGGGTGAGCTGTGCCTGACTCATCGTTGTGACGATGCTCTGTAGGTGACGAAGGACCCGAGCCAAAGACGTCATCTAGCGCATCGTTTGTTTCTGGATGATCAGTTTGAGGTTCATCCTGAGGACGAGCGGTATATGGTTCGTCAGTCATTTGCTCGACGGGTTGGAAATGCATATTTGATGTTGAACTTGTAGGTTACGTGAATTGGTTTCAAGGTTTGACGTTGTGTGAGTGGGGGGTGCCTGTTTTTTTTTTTTGGTGGCGCTAGAAATCCTTGTCTGAAGAAGCTGAGTTTAAGATGCCTACTTTGTACACACTTTATTTTGACTTTATTTTCGTACACTACCTTTGGTTTACATGCCAAACAAAACATGTCCTCCCTTTTGGATATGTCTCCTCAGTTGGTGAAGCTTGGTAATCATAACTCATAATGCATGCTAGTATTACTTTTGACTAGTACGTGTAGAATCAACCTATCCTGGCTAAGTAATCAGATATCCTCAACATGGGCCTCGTCAGATCAAGACATAACTGCCTGCTCTCCATTATGTGCAGGTGTATCTTCATCTGTATTCAACGGCTGTAACATGTGATATTTCTCACGCAGATACTCCTTCTGATTCTCTCTCATCAATCCCAACTCCAGCAGGAAATTGACAATATATAGAAAATCTTTAATATGCGAACGAAGACCGTCTTCTGCGTTGTGACCCGTAGGAAGAGCGAGGACATCGGCGATTGTACTGGCAATTTCAAAGAGCTTCTGTATGATGCCACTGCCCTGGGTTGCTATACTCACAATACTATCCAGCCTGCCAACAAGACTGCGGAGTTGTATTGACAGACGCGACGCTGGGAACTGTAGTGATAGCCCTTCATGCGTTGTATCGGAGGATCCGGAGTGGAGAAGACCTTGTGACAGAGCCAGCTGCCATAGCAATGTGCGCAGCCAAAGTCTCGTGATGAAGAGGTCGGCACGTTGCAGTTCCGTAAAGCCAGCGTGTCCAGCAGTACTCATCCTTGCCTCGGCCGCTGCGGCGTTCATCTCAGCCTGGTCAAGCTGCACCTGCTTGTTCTCGATCCACTGCACCGTTAGCCCGCCAATTGAACCCCGTTGCGATTGCCAACATGCGAGAAACGTTTCGTCCAGAATCAGGAAGAGTTCTATTAAGCAGTTAAACCCAACTCTGATGTGTTCCGGTGTGGAGGCATCTGTAGCCGAGAGGTTTGTGTGAAGAGGGGGCATAATGCTAGGATATCCATCGGCGATGGTAAGAAATCTTTCGTGTATATATGCCTCCCAGTAAACTTGTTGGAACCGAGCCATCGGATATGGTGTCCGTGTCGGGTCTGGCAACGTCCGTTGCTGGACCTCCATGACTTGAATTAATGATATTGCCTCCCGGATAAAGCTGAAACTCCGGTCGAGACGAGTTAAACCCATTGTTGAGATCTCGAGGTAGATACATGTAATGATGCGCTTGATGCTGTGAGGCACCCCCTCATCTACGCGTCCAGGGCCATGACTACTGATACCGGCACGATGATGTGCTTCGAGACTGTGGTATACCAGGTTGCTTATTTGCGCTGCTACACTACCGTGCGTGTTGTCTGCTGTCTGTGATAAAAAGGTAGTGACGGCAGCGTATGCGTATACCAGAGCTGCGTCCTCGGGATTATGATGCATCATGGATATTGATGCGAGAATTTCCTCGGGAGTGATTGCAGGACTGAAAGGGTAAACGACCTTTTCAAACTCTGGCAGCAGCGAGTGAAAGAAGCCATTGGTAAAGGCCTCCGAGTTTGGAGAGAAAGGACCTGATGCTGATGCTGAACCAGGGCTACTCCCTGGCGGCCATTCGCTAGCTGCATGAGGCGTTGAATGAACTGCCGAAGGAGACACGGAAGCGCTTGGCGAAAGAACCGTCTGCTGCTGGATATTGCCTTCTCTGGCCTGGGCTACAAGTCGTCCTCGCTTGGGGTTCTGACGTTTCCTAGGCGCTGTTGACCTGATGCATTGGACATCGAACTGACGGCAAGGCGAGCAGGGGTTTCCATCATCGCACTTGACCTTACGCACTCGACAACCATGGCAGGCAGGCATTGCAGAAACAAAAATAAAAATAAAATGCAATAATGCGACAATACTGTAGGCGATATAACTCAGGACAGGCCCTTATTAAAGCCGTAGAGTGGAGGTCAATATGAAGCTGAGCTGTTTCGAGATGAAGCGCGTTTTGGCCTTGGCTCCAGCCCCCGCGGATCACGTCGGGCCAGAGCAAGCGCTAGACGCATATGGAAGGCAGACATTATAGGTCACGTGAAGAACATGCATATCAACGAGTGTGGCTTGCGAGTATTGGAGGAGAATAAATGAATATTGAAGCTGCTTCAATAGACTTTGATATGATACAAGACGAGAGACTGATGGTAAGTAATTTGATAGCCATGGTGGAGTCATGCCCAAGTGCTACGTAGAGTACTACAGTACAACGAGGTACTCTGTAGTAGGAGATAGGTAGCTTTGGCCCGGGCTGTAGTTTGAGTCTTTGACTCGCGTTTACGTTTAATAGCTGCACAGACAAAGTAAGTAAATTTCCCCTGATAACGGGTATTTTCTACTGCAATGGTACATGATTCAAACTCAATTTAATTTATACAAACATTGCGAGTCATTAATACGAGTACATGAAACCCCAGACATGCCGACATGATAGGCTCTTGGCTGCTTGTAGCCTCATGCAACAAACATTGCTTTTTTGCTGCAGTTTGTAGATCTACATGGCGACTACGGAGTATTTTGAATGCAGAGGTGGCCCATCATGTCTGATTTAGACCCTGGAACTGCATGAATAGACCGCCAAGTAGATTGCATTGTCCTGTCGCTTTACAACATTGGCTGGCTGATTGGAGGCCGTTGATTGCTCTTGTCTCTTGTCTCGTCTCTCATGAAAGAGATATGTCTTTGATCAAGACCGGCAAACAGGCTCATGTGTATCAAACAACAACTATTCCTTACTCAATCTCTCATCGGAGTGAGCGATCACATTCCATGATAGATTCCACATATCAAACATCCGTAAATACCCATCCCCTTACAGGCTTCCAGACCGACAGATGTCCTTTGCTTATACCGATCATTATACCAGTATCAAAGTCAGAGCCCCATCTGTCGATTATGCCGAGGCTAGCTGGACCATTATGTCGGTAGGCGGTATTCCGATATTGAAACATCATCAATTTTATCCACCGCATTGGAAAAGAGAGTCGGTCTGGATTCGTTTCACCTCATACCGTATAGTCTCTATGACCACAAAACTCCTATTTGTGATATTCGGCTCGCGTACCCTTGACGCAATGCTTCCTTGCAGGGTTGACTCGTTGGGAAATCTTCTGGAACTTCTCCCACCGCCTGGAAAATAACCGTGCTCATGGCCCAGGCCCATGCCCAACCGTCTGGAAGGAAGCCTCGTTGTTCCAAAGCGGATCTCCAATTTAGCATGACATCTCGGCCGGTATACCGGTAGCATGTACATGCGCATGTAGGTACAATGTATGTTATCTAGCGGTCTGGGGGGCGTTTGGGATCGTAAAGTTCCCCATCACGGGCTTTGAAACCCTACACAGACAGGCAACAACAGAAAATTTAACCAGGTTCAGCCTTGCTTGTGCCATGCTGTCACCGATTCGATGGCGCTTACAGGTGGATGAGTTTTGGTCCTGAAACCGTGCCCAGGTAACGAATCCCTCCCCGGCCGGGCAGCTAGCTAATAAAGCCAGTAGACAGGCTAGCCCAGCTAGGTATGTAGAACAGCGAGTGACATGGAGGCTAGATTAGAGCGTCGGCACCGGAGCCACGGTTCTGACGCTGCCGCTGTCCGGGGGTGATAGAGTGAGTTGCGACGTACGGGGAATATGACCCCTGCAGTCCGGACAACACTTGCTTTCCAGGTTTCGTTCCGTTGCCAGTTGGGCTCAGAAACGCAGGCCGAGCTAGACAACGAAGCCAGCGTGTGTAGTGAAGTGTACATGCTACAGCACAAAAGGACTTTTTAACAGGATGGCACTTACATATAGGTACATGCAGTCAGTCATTCGACTCATACAAGACGCAATATGACACACGCACACACACACACACACACTACACACCCTTTCCCCAACATTTTCGTCTCCCTTGAGCTGAGTGAGAGCCTTTTGGGATGCGGCACTTGCACGGCATCTGATTTCTGTCAGATGTTCAAAGCGCTTTCGATCGCATGGCAAACAGGGATAGATAGGTTCTCATTCTTGGGTGTAACCCATCCAGCTAGGAACAAGAGGGAGAAGGACCCGCCCCGGTGATCCGACACTTTCGGTTCCATGTACCGGTGGAATTAAAAAAGAGCCCACAGCGAAAAGTCGGGACAAGCACTTCTCGTGGTTTGCCTGCTGGCAGATGGGATTGGATGACTTGGGTTGGGTTGGGGTTGGGGGTGTGAGAGAAGAGGACAAAAAAAAAAGGAGCCTACAAATGGATGGAATTTCAAGGGCACTTAGACAGGACCGTTCTCGTGGAACCGACTCCGATTGGCCATATTAAGCTCTCGGACCCTTCTTCATCGCTGAGGACCGTTGTACTACTCGGTAAAAATAAAACAAAATAAAAAATTAAGGCATGTTCTTGTAGTAATAAACGGTAATGGGGTGTGGTTCATTCGTATTCATGAATCCTTGTCCTGGTGGTTTTTGCTTGCTATTGATATTATCAGTGACAATTTGTTTACTTTGACAACTGTAGGTCATAATGTTGTGTATCATGAATAAAAATACTGATCAAAAATTCCTGTGCGTCAACTTGAGCCTCGTATGTCATGGTTACACACACAGTATCCGCATCTTTTTTTTATTTGTTTGTTTTAAAAAACGATCGCCCCAGCATCTGAGCTTAGCCTTTGACGTGTCGCAGTTGTGTTTGCCTCACACCCGAAACCTGTCAAAAACTGTCGGAAGAATAAATAAATTACCTACTTACCCATGACTGTCTAGCTATTCCGTATCCATCAATCATCCTTACCAATTATCCTTACCCTCGACATGTTCCGTACTCGGGAAACTCTTCCCTTGCCACTGGAGACACTTTTTTTTGACAATCCCAATCAATCCTTCCCGGAACTTTGGAATCATCATCCGAACCGATCGGCAGACGAAAAAGGGCACTGGACCGTGGAACTGGAAACTTGAGAGAGTTCCGTATTGGCGTAGGTAGATTAACCTTGACAGCGTTGCTTGTGGTTCTCTCAATGGCACCGCATCAATGGATGATAGTGGAAACTCAATGGCAACGCCGTTAATACAGTACCTTTTTTGCTTTCTTTTTGACAGGGCTGTGACAGATGACCGGGCTTCTTATTTCTAGTGTTAGTCAAGGATGGGAGAATGGAAAGAAAAAAAGTTAGACCCTGGTCTATGAAATAATAACGTGGCTCGGGAAATGAACTGGCTCGTGCGAAGGAGATTCTTGGCTGCCTAGGTGATGGAAGAATGGGAATGGGTGGATGGGTTGGGATGGGATGGGATGGGAAAGGGGTCTTGTAAAACACAATCCATCAAACAGTCCACATGAACATGAACTGGCTCGTCGATATTATGGAGTAACAGCACAACAGACCGACCCAACTGCCACTTAACAGCCCGCTTGTTTAATACGTAGGTAGCACCAAGGCTAGGGTCTACCCGAAAGCGGTGGACAAAACAATACAACACACAACAGACGTCACCTCTACAGTATGTACAACGACCCTACCTATATGCCCATCGACCCTAATCCTATGCATCAAGGCCTGAATAGCCGGGGAGACGTGTACTTGACACACTCATGTGCAGCTGGTCGTCGGTCGGTGTGGTATGATGACGGAGAGGACAAGAGAAGAAACGATCAGTGCGAGTGAGTACGTATGCTGTTTTAATTATTGCTTTTTGTATTGAATCAGTGTTTTTGCCTACCATTGATTAATTAATTTGAGTGGTTGACAAAAAAACTAATAGTTTTTTTTACAATGTGTCTCCCTGTTTTTGGTCTTGTCTCAACGGGAATGATGTGTCGTCGGATGGAGAGCTTAGCCGACTTGTCATAATGTATGAAATGCTATCCTGTGTGCTATCCCACACCGAGATTGGATCTGAATGTCATCATAGTCCAGCTGAGTCGCTCACCGTCCCTTTTTTTCTTTTGCTTCGCTTCCCCTTGCGCCCCAACGTATAGTGACTTTTGAGCCCAAAATCCATCGTGGCGTCTCTTCTAGAATTCTGTTTGGAATACAAGTCCCTAGTTGCAAGCCTCATCCTGGTCCGGACAGTGATTGAGATTCCCCACAAGCTTGGTCTGGTCTGGTGTCCACCATCCCTTCACTTGAACTTTTTTGGACGACCCCTGGCTGGTTTGACCCGTATCAAACGCCCTTGATCTGGTTCATCTCGCTCGCCTTGCGTTTTAGAGTCTGTATGTACAGCACAGCGCTGTACAGCAAGCACAGTACACAGGTGCAGTCATGACTAACTGACTAGCCAAATCGGTCCCCCTCTGCTGCTGCTGCTGCTCCTCCTCCTCCTCCTTCTCTGGCTCAAGAGAGCCATGTAAGTCATGTTGATTGAAATCGAGAATTGAGACTCCCAAGAACCATCCCGCCTCAAACATGACTCCCGATCGCCATAACAAACAATTGCCACATTTGGATAATCCCCCAGACCAGTCCAAAACCAGGGCCCGGCAACTTGACCTGGCGTTCCGCCGCCAGACCAGTCCAGTGCTAAAAACACAGAGAGGCTCACGGCCCCTGCCGATCCTAGCACTGGGATAGTCGAACAGCTAGGCCTGCGGTCTGCTAGGATAGGACCAGGCACAGGGGGGCGTCTTCCAAAAGCTGGGCTAGGAGGGACAACTTATCAGGGGTGTTTGTGCGTTGACCGCCAGGTAATGACCAGACCTGAAAGTATCGGTGCGTAGAAGCCACGCGAGCCTCCAAATTTCGGGGGTACCTTTCTCAGATTTAAGACAAAATGGTCCCCGTCATATTTTCTTTGCTGCGATCAGTTTCTCTTGGTTTTTTAAGAATACCCCGTTGTGTGCGTTGCCCTTGGATTCCTATCTTTCAGTTCAGTTCATCTCAGTTCAGTTCAGCTTAGCTTTGCCATTACTTGCTTGCTGCTTTACAACACACACATACCCACACACAAAACCTACAACCAAACGACTCTACCAACCAACTCATCAGCATATTTATCTTTGTCCAAACTTCCAGGACAACGAACCTTTATTATACCGCTCCAACAAATCAAAAACAACAAAAACCACCATCATCATGCCTCGCGGACCTTACGACACCACCGGCGTTGTCAAGCCTGGTGCTCCCAAGCCCCCCAAGGGCAAGAAGTGCCCTCAGCTCGTTCCCGTTCTTGAGCAATAAGACGATGCAACATTTGCGACTAGACTTCTGTTATGAGCCAGCGTGCCTCAGGTCAGTTTTCCTAGTTCTCAAAACTTTTCCACTCAGGTTGCTAACCCCTCCTCAGGGCCACACTGTAATACCAAGCCGACATGCGTGCTTCAACGACATGCGCACTGTTTTTGCAATGATGATATCGACTACCGATCGAAATAAAAAGGGATCCGTGGGATGACGGAGTTTGTGGGGTTATGCTTTTTTCTGCTTTGGGAAACGGTTCGGAAAAGTACTATTAGACGGAATACTCAGGTCTCGGATCATGATCTATCTATTATGGGATTGTCAGGAGGAGGGGAAACGGCAATATGGTTATAGAAACGTACAAATGAGTGCGTAAGGTCTCAGGACCAACTTAATACTTTGATACCTACACCTATGGGAATACGACTTGCAACAATAATTCTTGATACTTTGCCTATCTCCGTGAGATTAGAGGTGACAGCTTTGTGACGTTTATTGAGTTCGATAGTTTGACCGTTTTGTGGACTAAAGAGACTGGGCGTTAACGTTATTGCATAAGTTGCAGCCCTACAGAGTATAGTTTGAACTATCGTGATCTCGAATCGGCTGGTGGAGATGAATGGACCCAGTGGAACCTGTGAAGCTAACTGAGTATTAATTAATCGATCCAGGGACATCCCAGATGGCGTCTTGTCGTTTTCGAGTCCTCCCACTAGAGAGGTACTATGCAATTGGAAGCAGAATTCCTTGATGACTCCGGTTTCGCATCGTGTATAAACCATCGAGAGGGATGTGGCAACGAATTGATTGACGATGGAATGAAGGCGAAGTATTGTCGAGGGAGGAAAGAAAGAGAAGGGTCGAATTTGTGGTCATCTGAAACCCGTTTGCCAGCCACGGCGGTTGAGACCTGGAGTAAGGAATGCGCGACCCTTCCTTTTCCCCTCTTTTCAACGTCCAGAATACCTGACCAAGGAAAGGTGGCCGTTGACTTTAGTTGACGCTAACGCTGTAATAGAAGACCGGCTGGAGGCGATATTCATTTCCATTGAACAAATAAAACGGCTATTAATTAATTGCATGACCCTTTTCGTAATTGCGGTCGTTGGTGTTAATGTTGTCTTCACGTGATCTGATTGGGTGTATGTGTGTAAGTCGAAAGTGAGGCTATTGACGACGATGCGGCAACAGCCGAAGCAGGGACCAGTTTAAGAAACGACACGTTCGAATCAGCCCTATATTTTAATGCTTAGGAAGGGAGGGGTGCATCCCGTCTCTTATCTCTTTCAGCATTAACCCAGCATGAGCATCTACTTAAGGCAAGGTAAGGTAGGCAGGTGCTTCATATCTGGGACTAATAATAAATGGAGGCATTTACCCCGGATTTCCGTGTGGGGGTGGAGCAGTATGGACGCGGGATGTCTACTCTCCAACCCCATTTGTACTCTCTCATCTCTCTATCTATCTATCATCCACTGCACTGACCTCTTCTAATGCATGAGATCGGATACGACATCCAGATCTGGCAAATAGAAGAGCGTCACCTAGATGGTCAGGTCGTGGCCTACCATAATAGGTGCGGGTTATTGAAACATCGATCATCTGAACACCGATCGTGATGGCCAACTTGAGCTTCAGTTGCATCATATCATGCAAGACCATAATCCAGACTCAAAAGTCTCACTTTAGTTTGTTAAATATGCGTGTCTGTTATCTCTAGCAAGTAAGCATCACGATGGTGTTTCTCAAGCACCGAATACACCTGAGTGGTGTGACATGTGAAGTGCAAAGACCGTGTCGGCCTACAATCATTAAAAATATGCTGAAATGAAGCTTTGGTCTTATTTTTTGTTGTCCCTGGACTACATTCTCGGTGATGTTCGGACAAACATCAGTGGACGGTGATTGTTGCTGTAGTAGCTGTTGCTGTTCGACGTGTATAATGGCTTCAGTGTGGTCCCACACCGTCGATTCTCGTACCAGTCAACCTTTCACGCAAGGATTATAATTACCGAAACACACAGAACAGGCGACAAATTGAATGCTTCGGTATAACTGTGGTCCTTCTTTCGGCATAGTCATTTGGAGTTGTCGGTCAAGATAGATGGATTTGTGGGATAGGATGGGGAAGAGTATAGGGTGGCTTATGGGTATCACGGACAGCAAAAATGTGATTATCCTGCTATCCTAGTGAGGGGAAGGAGGGGCACGTAGGTGTTGACTACACACGTGTGTTTATGTCGTCGGTTTTCGGGTAGTAAGTATCAAGGGAAGCAAATGTGCAGTTGATTTGGTCTTCCAGTCTCACTTTGCCAGACGAACAATTTGCACTATATTGACATCTGATTGTATTATTTCAGAGCTCAAAAACACAATACACTCTACCTGCTGCATGTCATCATCTGTCGTGTTGACATCTGCCGTCAAAATGGTCCGTATATGGCCCGTGAGCACTTGTCTGCGTCTGCTTTTGCTTCTGCATCTGCATCACATTGCATTAAAGGGTCGAGCTGGGCTACCAAATGTCTGCCATCATCTCATCTCCCACTTTTTTTGGCCAAGTGCATTGCATCAAAAAATTAGCTCGGATGCAACCGATCAGAAGCACCCATCTTAGGCCTTCATACAGCACCGCTGCCTTCCTGCACCAATAGGTGTAAGCCATGTAACATTTGATGAATGTATGAACCACCAACCACCGACCTCCGTCCAACCTGCCGTTCCCACATTCACAACCACCAACCAACCTCTCATTCTGAATCCTTCTCTAGAAAAATCTACCAACTTTCAGAATCATCCTCTTGGACCCCTGGAGTTCCCAACCTCGAACTAAATTCGTTCCTGAAAACTCCTTCATAAACGTGTTAGCGATCCGATGGTGCATCCTATTAAAGGCAAGCGGCGGCGATGCTTGCAAGCTCCCCGGCTTCCGGATGCATCACCAATTGGCCCTCCACGCGACTAAGACTGTTTGGATGAGGCACGATTGCCTCTCGACCAACGACATCCGCAGCACTGGCGGTGACAACTGGCGCCGCCCCTGTCTTGGGTTTCCGAGCTGTCGTTCACCGCCATCGAAACGTCCCCACGCGGCCCGCTCGCGCACCCGGCAGACTGTTCCCCGTCTCTCAGCCTATCCGCTCCGACTGATGGAGAGTCCATGCGGTGAAGGCTTGTGCTTACAATGCTTGAAATACAAATGCAGCACTATTTCTCGTGCTTTCGACCAACTGATTTCACAAAGGCTTCTGCTCTGCAGCCTGGAGAGCCCATGGCCGCTCCGGTATTTCATATTTAACCTTACCTTGTTCAATGACAATACCGTCCTATAGGGCGAGTCGCTCATGAATGGATTCCAACACCATCATGGCGGTCCAAGAGACCATTGCTGCCCTTACTTGGCAGCAGGCCGGGTACTTGCTTGCAGGCATCTGGCTCATCTATGTCGTTGCCCTTGTGGTCTGGAGACTATGGTTTAGCCCTCTGGCCCATATTCCAGGCCCCAAGCTGGCGGCTTTAACTCAATACTATGAATTCTACTACGATTTTGTCTTAGGGGGACAATACACCTACAAGATCATCGATATGCATGAACGATATGGCCCCATCGTTCGCATCAACCCCTGGGAAGTTCATGTTGGAGACCCTGAGTTCTTCTCAGACCTCTACTCCGGACCTAGCCGACGCAGGGACAAGTGGACATTCTACACCCAGCAGGTAAACACGTTGTGCTACAGAAGAACGAGGACAATCACTAACATCAACCTAGTCCGGTGCTCCTCGTACGCAAGTCCCTCACCCAAACGCTCTCGCAGCCCCCAAGACTGCGACTGAAGGCCCTCTTGCTGCCATCGACCACAGCCTTAACAAGTTGCGGCGAAGTGCGCTGAACCCTCTTTACACAACTCAAACTGTGCGCGAACTGCAGCCGGTGATTGAGGAAAGAGTGGAAGCCCTTCTGACTGCGTTCATGAACTACGCCGAGGTATCCAATGGCCAACCTCTTGATGTCATGTATCCCTACTCGGCCCTGACCAATGGTAAGTTTCTTTATTTTTATATCACCTCGCGCCTCTAACAGTATCACTAGACGTTATCAACGAATATGCTTTTGCTCGAAGTGATCATCTTGTCGAAAAACCCGATTTTGGCGCCGAAGTCACCAACGACCTTCTCATCGGTACCCACATGGGACCATGTGTGCAGCAGCTCGATTGGGTACTCACTCTTGTCAACGCTTTGCCCGAGTCCATTTCGAATCGATGCATGCCAGGATGGGGTGGTTTTCTCAAGATGAAGAATGATATTTTCGAGCAGATTCACAGTGTTGATCCTCCTCAGAGCACTGGTAAATGGAGAATGGATGGAGGTCATCCTACCATGCTGTCAACTAGGACCCGCTCTACACGGGAGAAGAATGCTTCACACCAGGCTCAGGAAAGCCAAATCAGTGTTCAAGGTGGCGCCCTCACTACTTCGTGGGCCATGTCCCTTGCCACGTTCCATCTCCTCAATCGTCCTGAGACTCTTCGCAAATTGCGAGACGAACTCTTTGCTGCCATGCCTGATGCTTATGAGACGGTTCCGCTGTCACGACTGGAGAAGCTCCCCTACCTTCGGGGAGTGGTCAAGGAAGCACTGCGACTTGGTATCGGAACTAGCAGTCGTCTCGCACGTGTTGCACCAGATGAAGCTCTCGTATACCATGACCGTGAGAACGGCGAGGACTGGAATCTTCCACCAGGATCCATTGTTGGCATGAGTCCTTACAAGACTGTCATGGACGAGAGCATCTTTTACGACGCCCGAGGCTTCCACCCTGAGCGCTGGGTCGAAGATGGCGAGCGGCTCGACAAGTACCTTGACATCTTCTGCTCTGGTTCCCGCATCTGCCTCGGCATGGCTCTGGCTCATGCCGAACTTTACCTTACACTAGCCAAACTTTTCCGCAGATGGGGAAGTGGTGGAGTTGTGTTTGGCAGCGATGACGGCGATCAACGCTATGGAGATGTTGGCTACCTCAGCATTTTCGAAACCCGAGTTCGAGATTGTGAGATTGATGCCGACTACTTCATGCCCATCCCATACAAGGGATCTGAAGGTTTCCGCTTCGCCTTCGAAACCTACTAAGTGAAGTAAAAAACTTCACACTTTGGAGATCAAGGTACTGGTATCTTTCCTTGCTTTGCTTTGCGATACCCCAGTGTCTTTCTGTCTCTTTCTCTTTATGAACATTTGATGGAAATGAGTTTGTACGAAGGCTATACTATGTTATCATGTCATGAGAAGGCTATGAGTTTCATGTTTATGTTTATACGATACGGCACATGCGTGCCTTTTCCTATGTCTTACGCTATTATTCTGTACTTTTGCTTACTGGAGGTCGTCTGTTTATGACACCTTGTTCCTGAAGAGGGGGAATCTGATCGCGAGTCTTGAGCACCTATGTTGAGCATGGATGAACGAGGACCTCTAAGGATATGACCCAATCTTCAATTGCCGAAAGGCGCACGGGCAAGAGGATGGTCTTCTATGTCACGAAAAATACGATGTATGAGATTACACGAACGCCGAATCCGAAAGGATTAACTACAGAGGAGTTTACTTTGCCTATTTTCGCGTCTCCAGTACAAGGGCACTTGTTCTAGAGATAAGATTTATTAGACGAAGAGACCAAAAAAAAAGAACCATGAGTTACTGTTATGAAATAAACAAATCAAAACGTTAAAACATCAATTATTCATCTTGACATGTTGGTTCCTTCGCTTGTATGATTGTTACCTTATAATATAAAGCCTCGCTTCCAATGCCGATCCCAGGCTTAGTATTGAAACATTCACGGCAGTTCATCTGATGCTTCGAGAATTTATTAACAATCATCGAAATGGCAGTGGAGCTTCTGTCGTCGACAGGTCCATTCCATCCATGCCCGAGTAATTAGAAGCCCCTAATTTACAGGGGACGACTGACGCCACACAATGGACCTGATACAACACCTATTATTATCCGAGCACTCTAGTTGACGTAGCCAGCCATGGATGGATTAGATTGGATCCATTCGCCGCGGGTAGGTCAAAGCAAACAGCCACCGACCGAAACCACCACGTTTTCTATTTGAAGATTCGATGTCGTTTGATGGTCAAGTGTCCACTGTCTCCTGATTTTATCTTCCGCTTCTTTTATTGATTGCTTCTTTCTTTCTATCTTCTTCCCCATATATGTACTTGTTCTGTTTCTATATTGTTATCATTTGTACTTTTTCTTACCGTATCATCTGTCCTTAGATAGCCATCATGGCTGCGTTTGATCCCGCTGCAAGGAAGCGAGTCCTCCGCGTTATTGCTGTCTCACTACTCCTCGACTTGGTACGCGGCAAGCTGAAACTAAAATATGCTTTACATGCTAACTATTCTGATCTAGATCTCCTTCACCTTTATCCTTCCCTTGTTCCCGCAGCTTCTCGAATTCTATCGCGATCTCGAAGGCCAAGTCCCTCTTGACAAAGATGCGCCCCAAACCCTCCTCCAGCATGTTCTATCAGGCCTCCACCGATACAAGGCCTCGTTCTCACGCCCGATCGAGTCGCGTCATGATATTGTTCTGCTAGGTGGAGCTCTCGGCTCCCTATTCTCGTGCGTTCACCACAGGTCCTATGAACAGCCATTGAGTCGTAAGCTGACAATCTTACGTTACGTATAGACTTCTTCAGGCCATTGCATCGCCCCTTATCGGCGCTCTCTCCGATCGATACGGCCGTCGCAAAGCTCTCCTAGCGTCCATGTGCGGTAACATCCTCTCTGTGCTGCTCTGGGTTGCAGCTGTCGATTTCCGAACCTTCATCGCAAGCCGTGTTGTTGGTGGACTATCAGAGGGTAATGTCCAGCTCGCAACCGCAATGGCCAGTGACATCTCGGACGAATCGTCTCGTGGCGCGACCATGGCCTTAATCGGCGCGTGTTTCTCGATCGCTTTTACCTTTGGTCCTGGACTTGGTGCTTGGCTCAGCACGTTCTCGACTTTCACTGCGAACCCCTTTGCTGCAGCTGCAGGTTTCAGTTTGGCGCTGATTGTGACTGAGACGGTTTATCTGTACTTTAGTTTACCTGAGACTTTGCCTTCGATGCGCGACGCTGGGGCCAAGGGTGATGCGAAGAAGAAAGTTGCGCCCAAGAAGGTCGAGAGAACCAACTCTCACTTCCTTTTGAACGCCATTCACTTCGTCTTCCTGCTGTTCTTCTCCGGCATGGAAAGCTCCCTGTCTTTCATGACATATGAACTCTTCTCCTTTACATCTGGTAAGAATGGACGATTATTGGGCTATGTCGGACTTGTGGCATCCATCCTTCAGGGTGGTGTTACACGACGTCTCCCACCCCTGATGTCCGTCCGTATCGGTACACTTGCGTGCCTTACGTCCTTCGTTCTTTTGGGACGGGTCAACACCATTGGTGGTCTGTACCTAGCTGCAACATGTTTGGCAGTCACATCCGCCACGGTCGTCACTGGCTTGAACGCTCTGAGCAGCTTCGAGGCTCACGAGGACGAGCGCGGTAACAAGCTCGGTATGTTACGAAGCTGGGGTCAGCTTGGCCGAGGCCTGGGTCCCATCTTGTTCACAAGTGTATACTGGTGGGCTGGCCGAGAGGTCGCATATACTATGGGCGCCACTGGTATTGCAGTTGTCGCTGCAGCGGTGTTTGGTGGATTGAAGACGCCTAAGGGAATGAACACCAAGGGCAAGGAGGATGAGGGTAAGGTTCAGTAAATTATGTAGTTGATGTACGCAGTGGATGTTGGGAAATTTGTATATAACAGATTGAGGTTAAGCCGGACTTGACCTTTATATAGTAAGACCACTGATAGACAGCTGAACGTTGTCTTTCGTGTTGTATGTCACTTCTACGGGCTTGTTGAATTTACTACGATAGGCTTGAATTGAGCAGCTTGACTTCATACCGTAGCTTGTCAACGTGTTTACTTACTGTTTTTCTTATTCATAAGACAGCAAAATGCAGCGGGCAGAACGGGAGTCGCATCGATTCCAGTCTCGAACATAGAACAAGAACGAGCAGCTGTTTTCTCAAAAGTGGGAGAAAAAGGCAAAAAAAAGAACAAAAGATACCCGTACCCGGATTTGCACCAGGATCCTTGGCTGTCGCCTATACTGTTATAGGAGGCCAACGAGTTGCTATTACTCTATACGGGCTTGCAAATTCTTTAACCGTTCGGCCACGGGGCCGAGCTGGGTTACTGGTTATTGAAAGAGGGATTGTTGTTGCAGACTATATTCTGTTGGGCGGTTATCTGCCAGTTGGTGGCGGCTGGCGGGATGCTGCAGAGTCACAGACGGCGGAGTGCAGGTCGGCATGTAGCGATTGGATAGCATGGAATAAATAAAGACAGTGGCTTCAGCAGATGTCACTGTACATGCAGTTGGTGTTGCTCGTGTGAATTGGTCCGTCGTTCGATGTTGTCGTTAAGTTTATCATGTTAGTCTTGGTTGTAGTCGCAAATGGATCTGTTGTCGAGTGCGCAGTAAAGGTCGTCGAGAAGCAACCAATGTCGACTCTCGAAATATCAATTGAAAACTCGGTATCGGCGCTGTTCGATTTGATCGATTTATTCGACGCGAATTACGACAACAATAGACTGCGACATGCCTACGGCGCTATTCGAACATCCATGTGTAACAAAGTCAAGGGGGGTTCTGCACTTTATATGACTTTTTGGGCTCCGCTTAACTAACCGCCAGGATAGGTCAAGCTCGGCGGACATGATAGCAACCCTCGATTTCACAATCATTGGTCATAAACATGCACAGACTTTCATAATTGATATACCTGCTTGTATACCTAGGTCTGGTGAGTGAGGTCAAGGTTGGTGTAAGTTACAAGCTATTTTGCTACCCTAAACAGACATCGAGATCGGGTCTCTGATGCGTCTCAACAAATTTTAACAATAGCGGTCTGAGGGTATGAGCAGAGTGATTTTTCTATTTTGAAAAAAAATATTCTATGAATCATGAGATAATTTCAGATGCCGCTCCCTCCACATAGAACTTCACGATATCTTCCGTCAAGTGACAAAATTGATATTTCGAAGCGCCAAACAGACGGCGGAGCCGAAACGAACGAAGCATGCAGAAGAGACCATACCCACAATGGACAAACCACCTCGGACCAGTCTCATATCTGCAGACATGTCTTCTCCATAATGGCAATGTGACAACGAAGAAAAATATCAAGAATGGAGACGAAAGAGGAGCATAGCCGCCGTGAATATGCGCCCAATTTCGAAGCCAAGAGATTGATGATATGCATTGAAACAACTCTTCAACCTACCATGACAACTCCAGAGAAATCCTGGCGGCAATTTAGTGACATGTTCCAACTGCATCTAACGGATGAATTGCCACGGGTTTCTCTCTGTTTACAATTGACAATTCCTACTGATTTAAGAGGTCGCAGTGACTAGTATGCTGAACCCACCTCGGCGTATTGATCAAAAAAAGTATTGAGGTGGTATTTGAAGCTGCATGAATTCACAAAACCCTCACTTATCAGAGCCTCCACTAAAAGTTCAAACGAAGGTGAGCTGCAGCTGCGCTTCGTGTAGGATCCACAGTGGCTGGACATGAGTTTTTTTGCCCCTCCTTCTGCTGGTTTTTTTCTGGTCTGGCGCGCGCTCTGTCTCTGGTTAGCATGGGCTTTGTTTTGCGTGGACCGAACTTCTATGGAGGGGTTTGTAGACGAGGAGGGGGAGGGGCACAAGAGTCAACAGCTGTTGCATGAGACACGCAAGACGAGGGAATGCAACGATAGACGGAGATTATAATCAGTATCATCATATTATATTAGAGCGAGGATTTGCAGTAGACACTCTACTGCGAGTATTACACTAGGTACAATTCTATTCCTGATGTCATGACAGTTCTATTGATGGGTGTTTTCATTTTACCCCTCCAGCTTGGTTGGTAGGCATAAGAAAAAAAAATTAATACGCGACAATCAACTTCCTATTTGACCACCTCACAGCGACAAAACATCCTGGCCAAGCCCAGATCTTCCGTGCACCGGTCGCGCAGCGGTGGTGGCAACCCACAGACGCTAAGAGTATCAGTGGAGCATGACGTTGATTCGTGCAGGGAATCTGAGCCAGAAACTGACTGCGCCAGAGTGGAGGGGTAGTCTCCAGTTTGAAGCTCTCCCCTCCTTCTTCGATCATCGATGGTGGCAGAGGTAGGAAAAAATAGCATGGCCAACAACTTCTGTCACTGTGCCCTATCCCACGTACATGACACAATCACCGGAAAGCATAGAACCAACCTAGATAACGATGTAAAACCACGTAGTGACTCACGCCGGAGTTGCGTTGGGCTGACAGACGCAGAATGAGGGGCAAGGACAAAAAACATAATCCTCAGATGCTGGCCGGGTTGGGCAAAAGAGTCCCACGGCGTGGTGTAGCAGGCCTAAAATGGCCCCAGACAATCTAGGACGGACGCGCGCATCCACCACACGTAAGGTAACCCACCGAGCCTCGACCGCTCAAGGTGCAAGCATCCATGATTGAATTTTCTTCAGGCCGAAAGAGAGAATTTTTTTTTTGAACTTTGGGCGGCGATGCCTGCGCACAACAAAGATTCGTAAAAAACAATTGCCCCGCATGTACCTGCTAACAGATGCTAGGTACCGCCACACAGAGGTGCCATTTTTTTTGGACGAAGATGGTCGCCGGTGGTAGACAGATATTGTATGAAATCAAGATAGAGATAAATGATTGCGCTGGTAATGAGACCCCCAGAGACGTTTTCAAGTGTTGTTGAGCATCGCAGTAGGCTATGGACCATCTGTACTGTTCTCTATAGTCTCTTTGAGTTGCAGGGATCTACTGAAACAAGCGCATCGCCTTTGTCTGCGCAGCGTCAGTCCGGCTTCAGGTCCTGATATCGACCAAAGAATCAACAGCAGCGCCATGACAGCTTCTCGAGGCAAGCCGTAGATAAACTCAATGAAAGCTACAGTAGAAACATACTCTGAAGATTCCCAGTACAGAGACTTCCTTGGTGAAAACTTTCTGATATCGTGTCCTCTGTTGAGCCCTCTGGCCCCTCCTCGTAACATTCCTCAATTCTATCAGGCTCTTGCTCATGGAACTCGCCGTCATTATGGTTTGAAGCTCAGTCATTGGCCGACCAGTCCCACCTGCCGTGCAAAAAAAAAACCTCGACTCTGTTAGGGCTTCCCAAGCTGGTTGCCCCGCGCCGCCGCACCTGCCTCGTACCCCACTCCACCCCTCCCTCCTGCTGGCCTTTTTAAATCTCCTTCTCCCACCACTTCCCTTTAAATTTTTCTTCCCTTCCCTCCTCGTCTCGCATACCCGGTTCAAGCATCCGATCTGCGAATCTGTACGTACGACCTTCCAAGGCTTTGAAGAAGGATATCGACAAGATCATTTGCTTCATTGCATCTATCTGTTCGATAGTCATCATCATCGCTTACTGTTATCGCACCATCAGCTAACCATTTCACAGCACGTTCATCAAAAACCTTCACACAAATCATCCACAACCGTCAAAATGGGTAAGGAGGACAAGACTCACCTTAACGTCGTCGTCATCGGCCACGTCGACTCTGGCAAGTCGACCACTGTAAGTTGACCCAAATCTAAGCTCGCCTACAATTGGCGGGGTAGCCTCAAGATACGCTTGTGCTGACATACATCATAGACCGGTCACTTGATCTACCAGTGCGGTGGTATCGACAAGCGAACCATCGAGAAGTTCGAGAAGGTTGGTCTCATTTTCCTCGATCGCGCGCCCTACTTTCCATCGATCCATCATTCGAATCGCTCTGATACGACTCGACACACGCCTGCTACCCCGCTCGAGTTCAAAAATTTTACGACTTTGTCGTAATTTTTTTGGTGGGGCTCATACCCCGCCACTTGAGCGACATGCCCTTCCTCTAAAGCCACGGGCGCGCATCATCACGTGTTGATCAGTTACTAACAACCTGTCAATAGGAAGCCGCCGAGCTCGGTAAGGGTTCTTTCAAGTACGCTTGGGTTCTTGACAAGCTCAAAGCCGAGCGTGAGCGTGGTATCACCATCGATATCGCTCTCTGGAAGTTCGAGACTCCTCGCTACTATGTCACCGTCATTGGTATGTTGTCACTACCACCTCCATCACATTCCCGCACTAACTCACCTATCAGACGCTCCCGGTCACCGTGATTTCATCAAGAACATGATCACTGGTACTTCCCAGGCCGATTGCGCCATTCTCATCATTGCCGCCGGTACTGGTGAGTTCGAGGCTGGTATCTCCAAGGATGGCCAGACCCGTGAGCACGCTCTCCTTGCCTACACCCTTGGTGTCAAGAACCTCATTGTTGCCATCAACAAGATGGACACCACCAAGTGGTCTGAGGCCCGTTACCAGGAGATCATCAAGGAGACCTCCTCTTTCATCAAGAAGGTCGGCTACAACCCCAAGGCTGTCGCTTTCGTCCCCATCTCCGGTTTCAACGGTGACAACATGTTGACTGCCTCCACCAACTGCCCCTGGTACAAGGGTTGGGAGCGTGAGATCAAGTCCGGCAAGCTCTCTGGCAAGACCCTCCTCGAGGCCATTGACTCCATCGAGCCCCCCAAGCGTCCCAACGACAAGCCTCTCCGACTTCCCCTCCAGGATGTCTACAAGATTGGTGGTATTGGAACGGTTCCCGTCGGCCGTATCGAGACTGGTATCATCAAGCCCGGTATGGTCGTTACCTTCGCTCCTTCCAACGTCACCACTGAAGTCAAGTCCGTTGAGATGCACCACGAGCAGCTCACTGAGGGCCAGCCCGGTGACAACGTTGGTTTCAACGTGAAGAACGTTTCCGTCAAGGACATCCGACGTGGTAACGTCGCTGGTGACTCCAAGAACGACCCCCCTGCCGGTGCCGCTTCTTTCATCGCCCAGGTCATCGTCCTCAACCACCCCGGCCAGGTCGGTGCTGGTTACGCTCCCGTCCTCGATTGCCACACTGCCCACATTGCTTGCAAGTTCGCCGAGATCCAGGAGAAGATCGACCGCCGAACCGGTAAGGCTACTGAGGCCGCCCCCAAGTTCATCAAGTCTGGTGACTCCGCCATCGTCAAGATGGTTCCCTCCAAGCCCATGTGTGTTGAGGCTTTCACTGACTACCCTCCTCTGGGTCGTTTCGCCGTCCGTGACATGCGACAGACCGTCGCCGTCGGTGTCATCAAGGCCGTCGAGAAGTCCACTGGCACTGCTGGCAAGGTCACCAAGTCCGCTGCCAAGGCTGGTAAGAAATAAGCGACTTATTTCTGAAATGACAACCTTCAGTGGGATCTTACGACTTTGGTCTCACGCCCAAGGGCTGATGTACTCGCTTCTACGACGATATGATCATGTTGGCATGAGCACTCGGCTTATGTCTGGGGGTACAAGATGAGGCGAAAAGAAAAGCCTGGGATCTTGTGCAAATCAAAAATAGGAATAGAGAGTCTAGAAGTGATTCGTGCAATCTTTATTGTTCCTCATGCTACCTGTGATGCACTGTGAATTGTAAGCAAATGAAGCTGTCGTGACGTTGTCGTCTATCACTTTGATTTATCAGCCTTGTCAATGATGTTTTATTCAGATGACTGCTTGCTTGTGGACCTTCGCCACCTCCACCTCGGCCCTCATCGATCGATACTGTGCATGTAGTTTCTGACATTTCTCCATGTGTGGTCTGATAAACTATGCTTGACATTCATAGTCTCTATAATTCTAATAATAATGGTGTTGTTACATGAAATATAATACACATATTTTTTATGTTATACAGAAAGACTATATCCTCCACTCCAAAGAGATCTCTATAGTCGCAACGGTATTTCCAATCATATATCCCCATAACGTTGGCATGAATTGTCGTGATACTTGACCCCCTCCTTCGATGGGCTGTTTCTTCTCGTCGACTCTGTCGACTCATATGACCTGTTGTACATCACCTATTTCTTGCCCCCTTTTCTCTTGCTGCCACTTTTACCGCTGTTCTTGGTCTTATTTGACGTCTTCGGCTTCTTCTCCGATGGAAGACTGTCGAAGAAACCAGGGGTAGCATTTGGATCCGTGACTTTGTTGTCGCTAGTCACGCGGGATGTGAACTGCGCGAGGAACGGATCTACCTGCACTGCCTTGGTCTTCTTGGGCTGTTCCAGGTCCGGAACGGTATACTTGCGGGCCGTGACCTTGGCTTTGCGGGCTGCGCTCGGTTTCTTCTTACTGGTTGTAGAGGGTTCGGTCTTGGTCTCTTCAACTACGAAGAAGTTGTTCATTATCTCGGTGCGAACTCTGTCACGCTCGGTCGCGGCGGCGCTCTTCTTGCTGTTTGTGGGTTCGGCCTTCTGAGCGCGTGAGGCATCGACGGTATTCGTGGTAGAGTCGCTGTTCTCAGGCACACTGGCTTTGGCGGCACCTTCATCAGCAAGAACTTGCTTCTTGGCAGCTCGTTTGACGCTTTTGGGGCGACCCTTTGCGTCAAATATATCCTTAACAATGATGTCGTCGGTGAGCTCCTGCTCGGGCAAATCGTAACTGTAATCTTCCAACTGGCGGCTCTTGATGGACTTGTCGCCGTCATGCCAAGAGAAGCATTTCCCAGTGACCATGTCCTCCACTAGCTGCAAAAAGTTCTGTCGTACCTGGGGACTAAACTTGACAGGACCCACGCCCGGTAAACCGGTCTTCAATGTAATCTCCTGACGTTGGCCGCCTTGCTGCCCCGCCTCGATGCTAGAGTAGCGCAATGTGTGGTTTCGCCATGACATTTCCACAGTCTTATGAATCTCAGTACCTCGGAAATCGTAAAGGACCTCTTTTTTCTTTCCCAGGGTTGAACCTGTGCGAGCACCGTCCAACCAATTCCCTGGGATGTTGAGTGTGGCTTGAGCGGGCGTTCGAATCTTGCCTTCAGCCAAGTTAAATTGCAATGCCTTGAGGAACTTTTGTATATCGTGATTGTTGAGACTTAAAGGCCCCACGCGTTCGTGTTGGAGGCGGACATCAACAGCCTCGGTTGGTAATAACAAATCGTTCACATGCCAGGAAGCAAAATACTCGACAGTCAGGTCATCAGGAAGGCAGAAATTTGCAAAGTCAGCGTCTGGATTGACGGGTATTCTGATGCGGACTGCAGGCTCTTTGACCCCCTTCTGTGCATCGCTGGTTCGACCTCTCTTGCGTTCCTCACGAGGCACAAGGTTCATGATAATGGTCGTAGACTCTTTCAGTATCCCGTTGTCATCAGGCTTCAAGGCGGAGAAGGCGGCAGGATGAGGGATGAATGGTAATAGAATATGACGTTGGCGGGAGAGCAGCTTCATCGAATCCTGAGGCTCTGAGTGAAGGACATGACCAAACGTTGCTGTGGTAATATCTTTGGTGCCGGGAATTTTCCACTCAGGCAAATCTGCGGAAGACGCCAGATCGAGGGGCGAGGACTCTTTGGTAGAACAGGAAGACTTGGTGACAGGGTCAGCAACCCTAAACCACCGACCAAGCTTATCTCTCCACGACATGGCTCGAGTCTGTCTTCGAACCGAGACAAACTGACCACCGACTTCATCTTCCCCTTTCAAGGGGATACGCTGAAGAACGTCGTGGGTGCCAGGGACCGTAAGGCCAACCATCAAGCGGAATACCATATCAGCGATATCTTCAGTCCCGGCCGGGGTTTCATCAGAGTCAGGCAACCAAGAGACCCGGTATTTCTAACAATTGCTTAGTAGGCGAAACCTCTTTTGAAGACCAAATAGCGTACCTGTTTTTCGCCCTCTCTGACACGCTTAATGGAAGTCTTGGTGAGGCGGCCAAGCTCCTTGAGCTCTGCCGGTTTTAGATTGCTTGCGCCGGTCGGGAGATAAGGGGATACGTAGATGGTTCGAGAGCGCATTCCTTGTAGGTACTGATCCATGTAGGCAAGGACACCGTAAGTTGTCGATTTCCTCGCCGTGATGTTGAGTCGAGACGCTTGAATGGTCAAAGTTAACTTCTCATCTTCTCCTACCAGAAAGTCTCGTCTCAACATCCATAGCAAGCGTGATGTGTTATTCGGGCCATCTGAATTATCTATTAGTAACTGTGCGCTTTGATCCAAATTTTGGGATAACAAACATAAGAGAAAAGGGAAGATATCCGGATCCATCCAAACGTAGGCTTTTCCGAGGTCGTTCTCGTATTCCATTACATCAACTCTCCACTTGTCGAAAACGATTTTCTGGGCGATTGCTGTCTTGTCTGTACCGCGGACTCGAACCGAGTTGACCGACTTCCAGGGAACACTCGCTTCGATCCAAGTATAGTTCACAATCTCGCCTTCCTCCTGCTCCGGCACGCAGTCGCGATGGTAGTCTCTTAATTGGTTAATAGTAAAACCGTCGCAAAGAGACTCGACCAGAGTCCCTATCTCTGTCAACCGGAGAATACGAGTATCAGGGCGGAACTCTTCAATGTTGGCATTGATCTCCTCTACCTCAGGCTCGATGATCTCGCTAGGATTCAGACTTTCCCAGTCAATATTTGCTGGTGCAACTTCTTCCTCTTCTATCACGACGGGAGATCTTTCGATGCGTGTCTTATTCGGGTTGTTGATAATGATGGCATCGGCTGGAAGTCCCAAGGAAGGAACACCAAGTGGCTCTTCGTGCATGAGAT
This sequence comes from Fusarium sambucinum, assembly GCF_050947815.1. Taxonomy (NCBI): domain Eukaryota; kingdom Fungi; phylum Ascomycota; class Sordariomycetes; order Hypocreales; family Nectriaceae; genus Fusarium; species Fusarium sambucinum. The sequence goes on along the minus strand of NC_139293.1, from coordinate 6,503,480 downwards.
CATCGCGTAACCTTCGCTTTGGCCATTGCCTGGAACCTTGAGAGTTCCCAGACAGCCCATCGTCGAGATCAGGTAGCTCGGATATCCTGAACTGGGGTTCTATTATTGGCGGTGCCATTCCATCCGGAAACTCGCCCACATCAAAACCATGTTCTGGTATTGTATAGAGTTGGGGTAGATCAAGTGGTCCGGAGACCTTATCACTCGAATTGCTCGGCGACGGTGTCTCTGGCTTTGCTTCGTTTAATAGATCGTCCAGTTCATGATCAGAAAAATCTGATAGTTGCTTGGAGGACAGCTCAGAGTGGCCATATTCTGCATTCCCTTTCGGGGGTGATGCTCCGTCCAAAATATCATCAAGCTCGGTTCGTGCGAATCCAATTGGCTTCTCTTGAGAGGTTGGAGTTGATTCAAGGTCGATCTCGGTGGCGGGGTCGCTTTTGTTCAATCCAATCGCAACTGTGAATGGTATCGTTGTTGTCGACTCGTTTTCTCCTAGCCGCTCTTCCGAGTTGGTCTCTGATGTGTCTGTATTCGAAATCAAAGGTTCAACCTTGCTGTCCCCCAATTTTCCTATGTCGGATGTATACAATCGTCGTCCGAGACCTTCACGGACTGGATTTGTTCGAAAGCCTAATCCGGCGCTGCGCTGTGTTATGAGACCGAACCTGCATGCCAGGCAAATGCGCGGTACTCGAACCGCTCTAGAAATCATCGAGAAAGAAAATATTAAGAATAACCGCCATCAAGGGAGCGGATTGCGACAATGCGATCGGTCCTGTTAAAGACTGAGAATTGGAGGCCCAAGGAAATTTTATCCGATAAGCGACTAAGCGATAAGCGGCAAGTGGTTCTCCGATAAGCCTGGACGCGTTCATGTAAGAACAACCGCGTATAGCCTTTTAACAAACCATGTGAATTCAGTGTCTTTTAATCACACTTTCATTGCAACTTCATTTGTATCATCCAACTGTGTCCGAGCAATTCTACGCATTGATTTAGGTCTCCCTTTCCGCCATGCCTACACCACGACGCCGCCGACCTGTAAGTCCCTAGTGATTTATTAGGGAACGACAAAGCTAACCCAGCCCAGGTTGAGGCTGATGAATCAGAGGAAGATGTCCGCCCCAGACAAAGAAATAGAGTTGACCACGAGGGTGAAGATAACGACCAAGAACCTAGCGATGCTGAGATGGATGGTGACAGGTCTCAGATGCAGAGCGCCGATGAACAACTAGCGAAGAAGCTGGTTCGCTATGTTATATCCTGCGAATTCTCAAGAACTATCATCAGAAGAGATGGTATTAAGGAAAGAGGTAAAGAAACCCAATCTCGGACGCTGGGCCTAGGCTAACAAATGTCTAGTTCTTGGAAACCAAGGTCGCTCTTTCAGACGTATTTTCGACTTGGCGCAAAAGCAGCTGCGAGAGTTTTGGGGCATGGAGATGCGAGAGCTGCCAGTCAGAGAAAAGGTCACGCTACAGGAGAAGCGCCAAGGCATGTCTAATCTCTTTCATACCTAGATTCCTACTAACGAAGCATAGCCATGAAGAGTAACTCACAGCCCAAGCTCGGTTCCGGCTCCTACATCCTCACCTCTACATTACCGGAAGCCTATCGTAGCGCTGCGATTCTCGGACCTTCGAAAACACCCAGCCCGGACGATGAGGCTACATACGCAGGTTTCTACACACTGATTATCACGCTCATCTCGCTCAGTGGCGGCGAGCTCAGTGAGCAAAAGTTGAGACGTCACCTCCAGCGCATGAATGCCGATCAAAACGTCTCGATGGACAAGACAGAGGCTATCCTCAAGAAGATGGAAAGACAAGGATATGTCATCAAAAGAGTCGAGCGGCCGCCTCTAGGTCAGGATGGCGAGCATATCATTACATGGCATGTTGGGCCGCGCGGGAAGGAAGAAGTCGGGCTGGGCGGTGTGATGGGCATGACACGAGAAATCTATGGCGAGAGCTGGAACGAAGAAATGGAAAAGAAGCTGCGCGCAAGTCTGAATATTAGACAGCCTCAGCAAAACGATGACGACGACGAGGCCGATGCGGAAGCTAGTCGAATGCAAGAATGAGACCGAGGGAACAAGGAGTAAGGTCGGCTTTATGATACCCAATACAGCTCAGCGAATTACGTTTGCATGTAAAGTATGAAGGCGAGCTCTCGTATTGTATGTCTAAAATCCTCCCTTCCACGGGGTATCAGTCCTTGACGCCGTTCTGAATGTCCAAGCCAAACCAGTTTCGAATATTTGTATGCTTTTCATATTGTCGCTCAATCGTATACGTTCTAATCTTCGCGCGGAGGAGGAGGACCGCAGGGTTGAACCATTTTCTACGCAAGATTGTTAGTTGTTGGTTGTCCATCAAGTTGTATAGTCAAACATACCCTAATCATCTGAGCGCGGACCTTGGCGATAGGCTCGTTCTCAGCCAGAGCAATGTAGGAAAGCAGAGGTCGGTGACCAGCGATAGAAGAGTATGTGTCGCGCTGGATGTTGGTACGAAATTCCCAGCTGGTGGTGTCGGGGTGACCAGTACCGATGTACTTTGCCTGAAGGCGCTCGAGCTCTTGTTGAGTTCTGAGTTTATCGGCCTGATTTTGTTAGAATCTAAGAATATCAAAATGGGATTGAATGACGCGTACCATTGTTTACTGATTTGTTTCTGTGTATCTGTTCGGGATGATTGTTTGGGATTGGTTGCGCCGAGATCGTGGAATGATGAAAGTTGATGCGACTGATGGATTACTGTCACTGATAAGATTAGCCGCTTAAAATGGAACCTCGTTATATGCATAAGAAGTCACAGGCAGAACAGTGGCATTTCACACAGTTAATATGTTTAAAGTAAAGGCAAAACGAACTTTTATAATATTGTTGTTATTGTTGTTATTAAGAAGATGTAAATGAATGTGTTAGTGGTGTTTGTTTGTAATATGATTTTGTTGTAATATGAATGGGCATGTGCAGTGTAAGTAATGAGGTACACAGTCTTCCCTTCCATATCAAAGAGGCTTCTATGTAATTTCACCTGTTTTACAAACCGCTCAACACACGGCATGTTCTCTAGGAAAGATTACCCCATCAAACCTGCCACTGATACATTTGCATAGTAAACTTGGGTGGGAGCATTCTGATCGCATAAACCTCGGTGAAACTGAACCGGTCGAGGTCTCGAGACTCAAGGTCCATCACGCCCTGCTTCTCATCTCATCAATAACAATAGACAAACAACAAAAACGAACAAGTGAGCTAGATCTTATACGTCTGCACTCATATTTACACTTTAACCGATATCTGCATACTTGCGGTTTTCACCACTCAAGCCACCCCCAACATTTTCCATCTCTTACCAACCTCCCGACTTAAACACTATCGTGCCACGATATTGTCGGACCAAGGTTATTCATCTATACTGACAGAATCGAATTCAAAATTGAAGCCCACGTTACTGTGACATGGGCACAAACGGGAGGGTTGCTCTGCCTGAACACTGGACAGAGCTCAGCGCCGCCAGGATCCACAGACAGCAATGCGCCGGCGAGGTGGACACCATAAAGAAAACATGTCTGGAAGAGTGCGGAAAACGAAGCGTGGTAGACTGTGAAAAATGCTTCCCCAAAGTTCTCGACAGAATGCGCGCCCGTTATTGCGACGCCGAGGGCAGGGAGTGGTTCTCACAGCGAAGAGCATTCCTGAACGAGCTGGATGTTTTGTTCACCGACGTCAAGGACCACAAGAAAATGGACTTGAAGACCATTGAGGATAGCATCGAATCAGAAAAGGAGGCGTGGTATCGCTGGGTGCTGCGCATGTACCCACGGTTCCTCTCGACAGGAGACAGTGGAGCGGACCCCGACGAGCTGAGAGCAATGTTGGACGACCCTGTTAAGAGACGGGAAGAACTAATTGAGAGAATCTGGGAGGGCGTCGGAAAACCAGCCAACTGGGAAGCCGATGTGGATTCGCTGACAGAGAAGATTGCAACTGTCAGGAATGATGCCGCAGCTTTAAAACAGCTTTACATCACTTTCTTCTTCAAGGATTCAAAGACGGGAGAAGTCGTAGAGAACGCACAGCCATACCTGGAAGCATACGAGGCAAGCGACACCATGTCGATTGAGCAAGTCATCGACCGCATCGCCCAAGACCTCAAAGTGAACCTCACGACGGAACCGCAACGGGATACCCACAGGGGCCGCCTTGATGAGCTGCGCAGAGCAAAGATGGCCTTTGAGCAGAACAGGCTGCAGAACAAGAGTCGAGCCCAAGCAAGCCAGACGCCAGCTATCTCTGATTACTTGTACGACCTACCACCATGTACTGTTTGCGCAAAGCCGATGGACCCGAAGAATGTCCTTTCATGTCCACTTTGCCAAGCACTTGTCCAACTCGGTGGCCGACAAAAGATGACGGTCTACTGCTCGGATGAATGCCTAGACAAGGGCTTTGTAAGTGTTGATATGTGTTTATTCAGATGAGAGGCTAACTTTGTCAGAACGACCATGTTGATAGGGAGCACGATTGCGAGGCGGGGGATAGATGTGTGCAATACGACTACGAGGACACAGCGACGGGAGAAGATATAACATCCAAGGCTGTGGTTTGCAAGGATTGCATCGACCAGTGCGACATAAGAGAACAAGGGTCGGTAGAGGGTGATGGGAAGGTTGCCGTATACTGCTCAATAGAATGCGCAAAGCCAAACATTGGGAGACACAGAGAAGGCAAACACATGACATCGATTGCTGGTTATGAGGTCAGCAACCTTGCGTTACCACTTTGGGAGACAGCTGAAAAGATACTGAAGGAGGGGAACCCGGGGTTGAAGTTCTCGCTGGTCGAGTGAGATTGGTTGTACTACTATGTAGTAGCTGAGTCGACCTGAGGAGCATAGTTTTGTACGAAGTTTGGTTTGGACTCATAAGTTGGTCTTCACCTTAGTATTTATTAATTGCATCAACAGTACCCATATTGTACGGAAATAATTTGGCTCTACAATGCTCTATGATGTGACTAGGCATACAAGTCTCATGCATGTATGCATATATGTAATTATGTTAGGCATTGTTTTGGGCGGTGTTCACAGATGAATACAGACTCATGGTTGGTTGGTGGGCCGTAAGATCCGAGGGTCGTCGGCGATTGAGGATTCGGCTTCTCATTACACCGGAGACTTGGCGGTTGAATCTCACTCTCAAGCCAACATTCTTTCCCATCTTCTTCCAACAATCAATCAACCAATCCCTTGACCAATACTTGTCGCATCCATCTATAGACCAATTAATTTCCATTGTCTTACACTCACAGATACAAATGGCAAGCGAACCGTCACCAATCGAATCATGCCCTGCGCGCAAGAGAATCTCTACAGCCTGCGAGGCATGTCGCGCAGCAAAGATCAAATGCCAGCCAAGTGAACAACCCGGGGTCTGTCGCAAGTAAGGATTCCCCTCTAAAACCACACCTAACTAATCTACTCTAACAAAGGCGTGGTGATTAAGGTGTTTGGAGTCAAAGAAGGAATGCATATCACGAATGGGACCCCGAACACGGAGGCGAAGAACAAAACAGTAAGACTTCACCACTAAGTCATGCTGAAAATAAAAGTTGACCGATATTATCTCGTAGTGCTATGGAGACTCATCAACCACCTGCGCCACCTCCCCCAGCACCCTCAAAGACTTTCACTATTGACTTTGAAGTTTCTACTCAAACAGAGGTGGACGACAACTTTGACAATCTGCGCGACACCCATGCACAGTTCATGGACTCGATGTTCCCTTTGGATGGAGATACAGATCTCGGCACTCTTGAAGACTCACCTCTCACATGCTTCCCTACGCCTTCTTCATCTCATACGCATTCGATCCAGTCTCTACATGCAAAGCCTCAGTTCAACCTCGATTCTGCCGAGTCATTGTTGGCTTCCTTTAGAAGGATGCTGGTTCACTACCCTTGCATTGTTCTGATGCCCGAAGAGACAGTGGCCAGTCTTGCTGCGACGAAACCTTTCGTTCTCTTGGCTATTCTGGCTGCTGCTTCCGGTTCGCGGACTTTACAAGGACACACCCTTTACGATGAAGAGTTCCGTAAAGTTCTGGGCCTCAAGTTCATCGCCGGCGGCGAAAGGAGTATGGACTTATTACAAGGCATTATGATCTACTGCGCTTGGTGCGTCCGCTTCCATACCCGTCGCCTCACATTGTTAACATTTATAGGTACCCATTCCATCTCAGGCCAAAGAACAGACAAGCCTTCCAATACTATCGCATGGCTGGTGATCTCGTAACTGATCTCGAGCTTGACCAAGAACCAGCCCATCTTGGCGGCGCAATCCCAGGAGAAATGAGCAGTGCGCAGCTCGACCGGCTACGGGTGTATCTGGCATACTACTACGCCGTGTCAAAGTACGTCCTCCAAGAAACGCACCAGGACCAGATCACTCACAAATCCGACAGTTTCATGTTTATGTTCAAGAAGAAAGACAACCTGATTCCCGCTTGGACGAACTGGACAGAAACCTGCTGCGACCTTTTGCAACGACATGCCGAGGTCGATGGGGATGTTTCGTTGAGTTATCTCACCAAGCTAGCGAGCATGACGAACACAGCGAATAATTCTGTACGCGACAACGATCCTCAGGTTAATCAACAGGTTCAACTCATGCTCCTTGGGCTGGAGACGCAGCATAGAGATATGAAGGAATCTATGGTGCCGCATCTTTCGCGCTCCGGTATGCTATATCCAGTTTGTATTGTGTGTCTTTCTAACAACATCCAGCACCCATTAAACTCGCCTCTCTTTTCTTTGAAATCTTCCTCCAAGGTGGCTCTATATTCTATCTCACCCGTATCAACACAAAAAAGCCTAACTTCATCAACCCGTCACCGACCCGCCTTGTTCGCTGCGTGAACAACATCCGTACTCTCTTGGACCACCTCATGAACCTCGAGAACTTTACATGTTTCACCAGCGTTGACTGGACAAAGTTCATTCTATGCGTCATACTCGCAGTCTGTCTCTCATTCCCCATCGCTGACGTTCCGGACTGGGACCATGCATGGGCACGCTCACAGCTACGTTTTAGCGAGTTCCTCGAGGTAATGACCGAGGGCCCTGAGGATCTCACACCGGCGAGCAAACGTGTAGATGTGTTTTCTGCAAGCCGGGTCATACTCCGTGTACTAAAGACGAAATACAACCGACGTGTCGCCATATTGACAGCACCAGTTTTGAACAAACCTCTGGGACATCAAGGGTGTCCCATGTTTGATAAAGATATGCAACCATACCTAACCGCGTGGGACGCGGGATTCGACGTTCAATATGTGCTCCCGACGCAGAACCTCAACACCGAAGGACAGCAGCCCATGTATCATGACCTCTGGGCGACCATGACTATGAGCTGGGCGAATGATGATAACACAATGGGGACTTGAGGTCTCAGAACGGCATCTTATCTTTTTTATAACTGTGCACCAATTGAAGTATGTCTCTTCAAGTGTAATTAAAGCAGATGGCGTTATCTTGGGTTTGACAGTGCATTGTCTCTTGATAAACAAACATGTGACAAAGGTCTCACTGACGCAACCTGACCATATCTACTCTGTCCTCTCAACGTTATTGACAACTTTTACTGTCTGATTGATCCCTGAGTTGATCAAATGCAGTGTATTCCTAAATAGTATAGCTACTTATAGAGTCTGGTCCCAAATATGTCATGCCTGCATTACCCCCCTTCCTCGGACTTTGCTGTCTGCATGGGGAACAACAAGTTATCTGATCCATGATCTTAATTAATATGCCAGTTGCAGCAATGGATCTCACCCTTGTCATCTATCAACTCACCGGACCCTTTCCCCGTACCCAAGAGTTGCCCAATAACCTCTTTCCACACGATCCATTTCCCTTCTGCACACGACTCTTTTCAGACATTTCCCAATTTCCCACCCCCTGTCGTCACATCCAACGCCCCTCCTTTGATACATAGATATCGGCTATTCCACATGACAACCCTTCATGTCACACAGCATATTCAATCCCCTGGCTCGTGGTTTCAAGATTTCGCGCCCGTCCCGTCCACCCGTCCAAGGGCTCGGCCCGCCGACGTGGGTAAGCTACCTACCTTGCTCTGCCTCGACCTACTTACCTTACCCTACCTTCGCAGAGTGTAGTAGTGAGTGTAACAGTAACCCCCCATCAACCCCAAGCTCTGAACAAAGGCAGATGCATATCGGTAAACACTTTCTCTGGACAATCTCCCGTCACCGGTTACCGAGCGTGTAAAGAAACGCAGAAGGGTGCGTGACACAATCACGAGCTCAGGCATACCCTGCGTACATGACTACTGCCAACTAACTACATGCACAATATAGTATTGAACAGCTAGACAAGCACAGCAGAGGCGCCTCGGCTCAAGACTGAAGCGCCGACCATACTTTAACTTGCATAATCAAGAAGTCTAGCCACATGAATACAACCCTACCCTGTCAGTATTCTGCTATCGCCCTTACGTGGGTGTCTCGTAGCCATTGGTTAAACAGCCGGGCTCATCGAGATGGATAAGCCTCACCGGTGATGTTGGCCGATACTCAAACAATCAAGAGTCCAGAACTCTGCGCATGGTATAGACGAGGTGTATGCACCCATGTTACTTCTCGCTGGCGAGGATATCATCGGCTTCAAACTTGAATGCCAGTACCCCCCAGGTGGCAGCTACAACGTCAAGCTGACAGGACGCGATAAATCGACGAGAAACTGCAATGTAAATACCAACAGCCTTTAGACTCCATGGTCATGTAAGCAGTGCCTCTGCAGGACATTGTCTGAGCTCTTTATTGGACAGTATGATGCGGCTCAAGACCCAACCCAGTCTACGACTGCTTTCAATCGATTATTTGAACGCACAGCACAAGAAGCCATGTGTGGGCGGTCAAAGTATAACTACCTACTAAGGAACAACAACGTCATGAGTCTTATAATTCCGCACAAGTCAAGATCAACAAACATGCAAGCATATATTTCCTTGAGTCAATAATCCGCACATGTAACGGTAAGTATTAGGATGCTATAGGGTGCATTTGTTAGATTTTTGCGCTATGTAACTACTTACAGCTACACTGTAGCAAAACGCGCTACCGGATTTTATAAGTTAATACGGTATTCCAAGATGAACCCCTTAAAAACCAGTGCAGCAATACCAGAAAGAATGAAAAGAAAAGAGGAAAACAAACAAACAAGAGACGCCCTGTTCCCTGCACCGTACCGAGTGCTGCCTTAGTGGATATATCGCTGTCAGAACCTTTCCCATTCAATAATATCCCATCCAATGCAATGCAATCCCTTTCCGTTCAAATGTGAGTGATACCATGACAAGACCCCGACCAGTGTTAGACCAGAACAAAGACTTTCGCCTCGCGCAAATACTCTTGGCCAGGCATGTTTAGCATCCTGAAAAAGGAGATAAACGATCAGACGCCAGCTTCCGTTCTGAATGACCGAAAAACGTAACTCCGCCATCGTGCATGGGCGATTTGCTGGATCGCCAGCTAATGGTATCTTCGTATGCATGCGTATGATGAACCCTTGTCTTCGTGAAGTCGTCTAATCCACTTGAATAGGAAAAATTCCTATGCTCCAATCCTCCCGAATGCAAAATGTGACGCGGGGCGACCGCTCCAGTATCTTCCGTGCTCCAACATTCCCTGCCTTTCCAGAATAGCCCAAATAAACTCCCAGCTCTGAGAAGAACTCAATGAATTCGAACGAAGCCTTGCGTTACCTGAAAATTCCGCCTCCCTGTGGCAAAGGGCGTTTTATCCTATCGCAATGCTTTCTCGGCTATTCATTCCATGTCGCAAAACACGACAACTTGTTCGGGTATATTTTTCTCTTCTTCTTTTTCTCTTTGTTATCTCGCGAGACCATAAATCGTGAACCAACTAAGAACATTGATAACAACAAACTTGAAAATCTTCGGCCGAGTCCAGGTCAGGAGTAGTCTGTCGGTTTGCGGCACCTGTGGCCGAGACCGAGATATCAAGACAAGGGTGAATGACTATCGACCTGGCTCACGGAGCAGAAATGACGGAGAAACACACAGTTGCTTCAGCTGCGTAGGCGCTCTGTTGAAAGGATGGCAAAGCCATCATGAAGCCTTGTGAACCTCGGCCAAAAGGGGATAAAAAGACAAGAAACAAAACCAAGACAACTCCGTTTATGTAAGCGATGCGAATGCAGATATGTTCAGGGAAAGGGGAATCGTTGTAAAATAAATAAACAGATGTTGCAAGTGATGTAAAAAAAAGTGTGAAGACAAAAAAAAAAAAAAGGGGGGGGGGGGGGGGGGGATGACACGAAAACAGACGAACGTTGCTAAAAGTGCCGTCGTTGTTTTTCCAGGGTCTTATTTTCCAAGCATGTAGTTGCTGTAGCGAGGATTGTAGCTTCCAGGAAACACAGGTCTTTTCTTCCTGGAGTCATCGTGATCATTGTACATGGGCGGATTCCAGCCATAATTAGCGATGTTGTTCAAAGCCCCGTTACCGTGACCTGGGGCCATGTAGTGATGAGAACGGCCACTCCCGAGCCCTGGAGGTGCAGCAAGTCCAGGAGGTGGTCTGTTTGCCGACACGAAACCATTCGTGGAGCCTGGCATGGGTAGATGTCCACTCATTGTGTTGGAATTGTTGTGTGAAGGGGCCTGGCCAGACCGAACACCGAGCGGGTTTTTGGAGAAGCTGAGACGAATTCCACCTTTAGTGCTGTTGTGTAACATTGTTCCGTAGTATTCGTGGAGCGCCTTGGTAGCACACGTGACGTCGTCGAACTCAACAAAACACATGGGCCCGTTTTGTTTGGTTCGGAAACAGAGGCGTTTATAACCACGTGCTAACGCAAAGATACGCTTTAGCTCCTCCTCGGACGCGTCGCCAGGAAGGTTGCCAACATAGAGGGTATTGCAGGGGGGATTCTGATCGGCTGGATTCACTGGCGGAAAGGCTTGTCGGGCGTGGGCTGGTTGATAACGGTTGAAGGCACCCTTGTCTAAGGGAGACATTTGCCCTGGCTGGGCCGACATGGCGCTGTTGAAATGAGGCAAGGATGAGGGAGCTGATGGTGGCATGTTGCTCGTGTTTAGTGAGAGAGAAGCCATACCAGTGATAGGGATTTGAGGTGCGGTAGCCCTGCGTTGAGGAGCCGTGTTATTGATGTCGGCATACGCCAGAGGGTCGTTCAAAAGATTGCTCGTTTCGTCGTCAACAGAGTCGTTAGCGATGAGGTCCTTTCCACTCATTCTACCATGGTCGTTCAGATGGTTACCGATAGGGGATTGCGGGGAGAACATGCTCTTGAAATCAACATTTGAGTTCGGTTTGGGAAGTTCGTGTCCAGTGTAGGCATGGTTTGTCTGAGGGGAGAGGCTCTCGAGTGAGTGGAAACCACCGTTGAATCTTGAAGCCTGACCTGGTCCAATTGCAGATGAAGCTGACGCAGCCGAAGCCGGTGAACTCGAGTTGTTCGCCGGTAAAGGATCAGTGGAATATCGCTGTGCGAATGGAGAGGCATCGGATTTGATCTCGACAATCATCTGGGCACTGTTGGAGATGTTGGGACGGCCATCCAGCATAGTTCTGGCCTGCTGTGCTGCCTCCATTGATCGGAATCGCATGTGAGCGGAGCGAAACCCGCTGTCTTCTGATTGTTCCACAGGGAGTACTTCCACATCAGCGAGTTCTGGCGAGAAAACGGCCATGAGCCTCAGGCTTTCCTCTGTAGTGTTGAGCGGCAGGCACCGAATCTTGACACATACGGTGGGAGATACAGAGCCTGAGAACATGGCCATTCCATATCGAGGGATCTCGTGCATGGTCGAAGTGTATGTTGATCCCGGGGCTCTGGTCGGCCTAAAGGCGTGGCCTGTGGGAAGATAACTAGTCATAGTCATCGCTGGCAGTGTCGCGGTAGACGCCGCCGAACTTGTGGAAAATGGTGAGTTTGTGTCCGCGACTCTGGTACTTGCTGAACCAGTAAACGGCGGAGAGGGACTTGCGCGGTCGAGATGTTCGACAGTTGGAGATACGATCCTTGCTGGGTCGGGTGTTGGTGCGGTCCGATAAGCCTTCATCGCCTACTGCCTGGCTGCATGTGTCGGAGCAGATCTTGCTTTGCAGGGACAATGCGACGTGAAGTCAAGCGAATGCGGTAATCGCCAAGGTCTGGCAGTGAAGAGAGAGGATGCCGTGGTCTCAGTCGTCGCGATGGAAAGCGCGGTCGCGGTCGCAATCGCAGAATGAACGGCGAGTCGCGCTATTGGGACTTGGGACGCGGAAAGACCAACGAAAATGTTGATTGTCTGGAAGCCGCCAGTATTTGGGCGCAATTGTGTCTGATGACCGCGGGGGACGTGAAGCGAAGATCGAGGTGACCGGTTGCGCAGTAACAGGGCAACGAGCAGTCGGACAATTAATAAGTTTGGAGCAATTGAATGTGTGTATCGCTGTTGTGAGGACAGGAAGAAAAACTCCCTATGTATGCGATGCAGTGTTAGCAGGGGAACGGACAAAATGCGCTGTTGAAATGACGTGAAAAAGAGTGCGACAGACAGTTTGTCGCAGTGAGCAGGTGTGGTGCAAGATGCAATGTTGGGTAGATGAGGGAGGGGGGCCGTTGTAGTTAATGTAGGGGGCACCAGAAACTCCCCATCCGTCAGCGGCAGGAAGTCGCTAGGTAGGTAGGGTAGAAACGGTAGTGGCAGTGGTAGTGCCTGTTGGGAGAAGAGGGTGGGATGGGAGGTATGGGTGTTCTGAAGACCAGAATGGCTGGTATGTGACAAGAGGTGCGCTGAGGGAAAGAACGTGGGAATCGGACCTGGTACCTGAATCAAACGAGGGAGCATTAAAACACCTTGCGTAAAGAGGGGAGATGGGAATGAAGGAAGAATGGATAACGAGTGCAAATAGAAACAGGGCCTCGGTGCGTAGCAGTAACAATGAGGCGACGGGACAGGCGGAACCCCCCTAGAGATGATAGCGATAGCAGGAATTACTTATTCTGGGCCCCAAAAGAGCGCGCAAGAAAAGGCAACCTTGTGCATGTATAGTAGAGAGAGTACATATGCAAGCAAGTGTGTGCGTGTGTGTGGATGCTCGACTCCTGTTTCTTATGAAGGAGGGTGGCAGAATAATACCGATGATGGGGAATGAAGAAGGGGAACGGGGAAATGGAACGAAATGAAATGAAATGAAATGAAATGAACAGATGGTGTGGAGGAGGGAGGGAGGTGTGATGGAGATAGATAATGGAACTGGTCCTCACTTACCTTTGAGATTCAGATGTTCGAGGTAAGAACTTAGAGGGTGGCAGCGGAGGGGAAAGAGTAACGGCCGCGAGAGTTAGAATTGTCAGTGCGGCACGGGCGTAAGAAGTTTGGTTTTGGTTTTGGTTTTGCACGTCGTCTGGGTAGCAAATAATTCACTTTCAGCTCATACTTTGCTCCTCTGTTTCGTGCTTGGTGCTTGGTCCGGGCGTTAAGGATCGATTCCGTATCTTGGGTTGCTTCCAAGTTCTTGGATCGATGGAGTAAATCGGGGCCTGTCCCTGTTGTTCCTGGGCTGGGCTGGGCTGGGCTGGGCTGGGCACTTTGTAATATGCGTTTCGTCTGTGTGTGTTGGAGAGACACGGGCTTCTTGCTAGTGAATGTGTCTCCGGGGGATCAGTCCGGGGGCCAAGGGGTTCAGGAGAGCTTATGCCAATGAGGTATAGCGGGGATTGCTGGGATGAGACTACTAGTCTAGTAAGTCTAGTAGGTAGCCTTCAAAGGACCCTCGTTGGGTCTCGAGTACCAATGTTATTGTTGATTAATGCACCAGAGAAAGTGGTTCGGCTGGCGGTGATAAGCCGGCCCTTGAGGGGAAGACTGCACAAGATAAACTGATCAGGTTCTCATTCAGAGTCTGTATGCGGATAACAGAATGAATGCTACTTTAACCTAGCAGTATGATGATGACCAACGTGTTTGTTTCAGCCTTGGTTTACGTGCTTGATAGTTGAGTTAGCCTCTATTGTCAGGGTCCATACGATCAATCGATGACATACAGTGAGTGATCGCGATGTTACGAACACATTAGACAGAGCGTGTGTGTTTTGTGAACTAAAAACTCGGGATGCGGGGAGGTGTTGATGACTTCTTAATATAACGAGGGGACGACAAAGTTTGAGTGAAGGCAGCCAGCTCTCGGCGTATATTGATAACACGTCACAACATGGCGCGTCTAAAAAATGGAAAGAAGCTGTTGACTAACTTTCCCATGAACCTTTTTCTCGACCTTGTCGGGACAATAGACAGAATTGCATTTCGTACGGGGAAGCAACCTTTGCGATGAGAGCGCACAGAGCGGCTCGGCTTATGACATGACTACAGTATGGTTATGGGTATGGGGGAGTGTAAACAGCTTGCTCGGTTTGTACAAGGGGTGGGCGCAATTTTGGCGTCAAGGTCGTTTAAGGCTATCGTACCAATCGGAGCTCGATCGCATGGGAGTGGTGCAAAGTTAAAACAAAAGACAGTCCCGCTTCCTCGTTGGTAATAGTACAATGGGCGTGTCTGGGAGCAAGATGACTGACTGCTTGAGAATTGAAGACGGGCAGTATTAGACGCTAAAGATGAAAAGACTGACGCTAAGACGCAACAGCCAGCATCAAAGAAGCAAAATGCCGACTAATAAACAGTTGGAGGGTCAGAAGTGAAGGCGAACCAGAGAAGCGATAAACTAACTACACGGACGCGAGGGGCAGGTGATGTAATACCTGGTTATTAGCTTGTCTGCCTTGGTAGCTTAGATTTCTCACCTACAAACAAAGCAAAAAGTGAACATTGAATTGCATCACTCGGTAGAAATAATTATCATCCACAGGCTTTTCTTCTTCTTTTTTTTTTTCTTTTCTTTTCTTTTCTTAGTGACTTCAGTGTAACATTGTCCAAAGTAAACTGAGCTTACCCAATGGTACGCAATCTTGATCTTGCATTGGGTAAAATGAATAAGCCTGCAAACCAAGAAACAGGTCAGAAGATCTGAGATTGAAAAAAGAGCTGAGATGATGAAACCCAGAATGAATGAACGGCTGGCACTTGTCTTCCCCACTCGACAGGACAGAGCAAAAATAGTGGGACAGTAGGTACTTTGGGTTAGGTATTACCACTTCCATCCACCATCTGTTCACGGTCTGGCAGCAATTCAGTCTCTCTATGAGGGACATCAACATTGTAGCTAGGTATAAGCGTCAAAAGCAATATTATAATAACAATATAACATAATAGCAATAACTCATTTTTAACCAGAGACGATGTTTCTTTCTTTCTTTCTTTTTCTTTTCCCCCTAATATAATACATACTGGCTTGGTTATGAATGTGTCTACCCGTGAGTGCATATGTAAGTTCCTCGAGCACGGGAGGTGACGCGACTGCGCCTCAGCCTGAAACCCAAGCCCAAGGGTCCAGGCATGAATTGAGACTTTAATTCAACCCTGCCCCTCGACAAACAGATCATCAGGGTCGAGAAAAATGTTTGGCCTGCTACTCGTTGTTTTCATCCTTTTTGCCGTCATTGTTGCTGCCACACAAGCATCTAAGCTCAAGCCTGCACTTTGTTACCAATTTAGGTACTTGAGTACCAAGTTGCTCTACAATAACCGTACATCTGAGAACGCAATACAGCAGCCACAGTCACACTACCTGCGAGCCTGGCTGGAAATGGCCTAAGTTAATCTGCACCTCAAATGGGTTTGTAACAAACCTTGTGCTACAAACCCAACCTGATTCTTGTCCGAGAGTCTTGTGGTGAGACCATGTCGACACAACAGGCAGGGAGGAATACTGCTTGCTACCAAGCCAAAGCTTGCATCTGATGATGTGAAACCTACGAGCTCTGACCGACCGATATGTCGGTCCGTCAAGCAATCAGCATACGAACAATCGCCCTCCGAGGTGCCCTACCTTCTGGGGCGTCCTATCCCGACAGGAGCCACGTCTTTACCCTCCATATGTCCCGGATGCCCGACCTCTCGACATCGAGAACATCCTTCTGTTGCATCCAAAGCTTGCTTGTCAAGCTCTCACTCTTTTGATGTGCTAAACCACCCAGGGCTATGGCCGCGGGCGGGAGGGGTACACAGCCGGTGAGCCAGTCATGCAGTCTGTTGGCAGGGGTAACCGGGACCACCACCTCCATAGATACCTACATACATACTTTCCCCCCCTGACGGATCCTATCGACTGAGTGGTTAACCGTCCTGTACCATCGCAACAAACAGGCCAATATCAGCAAGTGCAGAACTCACTAACACATTGGTGCTAAAGACTGATCGAATTTCTCTGGGCAAACCCATCCGGATCGAGGACACAGCAACCCAAAATTTCGGACTTTTGTGCTTTTGGGATTTGGGGTCTGTTCATGTGGTTGTGTAGAACAATAACAGGTATGACGACTCAGTCATTAATTGGGTAGCTGCACCAACTGAACACACAAGATTGCTTTTTGGTGTAAATATTGGCAGGTATGTCTTGCTGTTCCCCCATCGGACATGGTCAAAGTAGAGTAAGGTGACAAAACACCACTTGGAAAGAGGTTACCGATATTTCGCCTGCATATGGTTTCAAAAATTAATCCACTGTTTTTCTTTTCAGATTACTGGAGATTAGGGTCAATCAAGCGGCTGCTCACACACGACCATAAGAAAAGTAGAACTTTGGACAGAGAAACGAAACGACAATGTCAACATCGTGGACAGCCCATGAACCCAGAGACGTGAAATATGCCAATGCAGATCAGAAACGGACAGTGGACCCTGGCATACCATTGTGTCTTGGGTCTAACTCTCTGATTCTAACTCTCTGATTCTTGCCATCTAATGGTACGCAAAGATGGCCGGAAATAGAAGCGTTTGATCAGTACGCAGTGGACCATGGAAGGACGGTACTGTAGCCTTGAGAGCCTCTTGTTCTAAACAACATAGATATACATAAATGGGAAACATGACTGGAGCCGGTTTCGTTTGTACTTATTTGGTGATACCTACGTTGTTCCGCAGCCCCTGTCCTCGTCTTCGAATGTTTCCCTTTTACCTTCCGGCCGCCGATAGCCTGGCAGGCCCATGGCCATAACACACACACACCATGGGTTGACTGTCTTCTCAATACAATAGTCACTCGTTCCATGCGATGGGATCTCGCTTTCACTATTTAGGGTTGTGGACAAAAGAGACGCAGAGCCTCGTCGATTCACCGTCATCCCTGCACTTCTCACCTCGATGCTCCTCCCAACGCCACGGCATGGTCTACCGTCTAAAGCAATCCTCAAGATATCATTGGAATATGCTGATGGCTGTGTGCTTACGTTCGTCATCGAAACAGATTTGGCAATAACGGCAAGACTCCAATAGCAACAATATGGTGTATTAAATAGACGCAGGTTTCTGTGTCCCTGGGCTGGAAAGGTCTTTCACACTACCTTTGGTAAGGATATTTTGTTGTTTTCTCACCAAACAGGACTGTATACTAAATCTACCAAATACAAAGCATAGCACCATGATTGTGAGTTATGTGCAACTCTGGTATCGAGCAAGATATTGCTCGGAAGTCAACCTTCTTCCTGGTGTCCCGTGCTGCTGGATAAACGACCCTAGGTTGCGTCGTCGTTCATCTGTTAACTCGATTTTAGTCGTTAAGCAGGACCTCCGATTGGGCTTGACCAACTCGCGCTGTCTCTAGAAAGGTTTGAACACCATGATTTTGCACCCCTACACCAGACACTTCTTGATTGGCTTAACCGGAGGCGTGTGTGACGAGAGCCTCGTGGTAGCACATAACTACGTATTGTCCACCTCGCAGTGCAGGATGTGATGTGTTTGAAGGCAGAGACGACTAAGCGCCATGTTGCGGAATTCATAACCAGGCGACTTTTTATTCATCAAAGAACTATTTAGTTGAAAAGATATATTGCGAATATGCTACTAGATAGTTATGTATAGATGCCGAATAGATCAACGCCCGCCCAAGCGCTGATCTCTGCACCAGAAGCCGTTGCCTTCTTGCTAGGGCGCCATCACATTTCAGTTAGGCACAATCGCGCACTTTTAGACGATCACTTAGAGCCACTTTACAGTCTAACGGGCACCACGTGAGTTCTGGGTTGTGGCTAGACACGATGTTCTCAGGTACGACAACAACAGGGTCAGATCCATTGATTCGCGAGGCCCCTAGGTTTGCACTCATCTTGTCGCCAATATTAGCAGCCATTTTTCTTTCTTTTTTCTCTTTTTTGCTTTATGACAGATATCGTCTGTTGCTTCGTGAGGGTACGGACATTACCATGTCTCAAACTTAGTAGGAAGGGGATATTAAACCTGTTTCTTACTGACAAGTTGTCTTGTCCCTCGATCGCCCTGGAAGAGTCAACCAACCCCTGCCATGCTCGACGTCGCAAGGGTCTCCTGGCGCGGCATCTAAGTTCAGTGGACAGGACCCGCCCGGCATCCCAGCCTGTTGGAGGGCTGGCCTCCACAGCCCGTCACTTCCCGGGCATCATTTCACAAACCAGACGCCCAGTACAGTATGCACATACATATGCACAGATACTGGTATGCTTGAGTACATTCGTCGACTTTCTTTTGTAGCTTGCACAAGAAATAGGGGAAAGAACAGAGCTTTGATCATGACTTTCCGATCCAAATATGTACAAGCAGCTCATGGAAGCCGCGCTGTATCAGACAAACTCAGGCTTCGTTTATACCTACCTACCTACTAGACTAGGTAGGTGATGTGATCGACTCCCCGCGCCAGCCTTTTTCTTTCATGTGACTTGTTTTCATCCCTTCATAAAAACGCCGCTGACAAGAGAGGAGTCTCGTCCTAAAGCTTGACCCCTGTCGTTTTTTTTTTTTTTGAGGCACCGAGACAGCCGTTCTCGATGATACAGGGACCATCTCTCCAAGTAGCCGCGGTTAGGGTATCGAGAGGGATGAGAGGAACCCATTTTTGACGGGTTGCACTAGTTCACTGGCCACGACTGAATCGAACGATATCCGCACCTTCCTTTCTCTGGGTTGTAGTCTATTAACTCTCGTCTAACCTTGTTGATGAGGTTCCAGGAATAAAGCTCCAATTGCTGGCCTTGGGGATATCAAGGGTCACGAGCTATAAGGGGACAGACTCTTTTAAGACATCTCCTGCTCTCTAGCTGGATATATACAGAATGGAGTTGTTGCTCACACATTTCACTGTCAAGTTTGTCTTTCATTGCGATGCCTGTCAGTCACTGCCATAGGTAGTCAGTAACATCACAGCACAGCATTGAATGCAGAGAAGAACAGGCATCCCTAAAGGATAAATACTACAAGTTTATCCCTATAATTAGATTGTTTTCCTTCCGCACCGAAACATTTCCAGTCTTGAGTCCTTTATCTTTAGTGGCAGGCACTCTTTATAATCATCGTAAACGTTTGGAGTGGATATATCAACTTCACAGATTATTAACCCCGCTAGAGCAAGCTAATTTATCGGGACCTGTCAAGAAAGAAGGGAGACAACCTGACAAGGCCTTGCAAAGAGGTTCAGCTCAACTCCACCTGAAGGATTATTCTTGGCCAAACGGCTTTCGGCTTGATAGCTAAAGCTAAACAAATACTACGGATACGTCTGGTTTGACAGGGCCAGCAAATCGTATTCGACACTCACACGCACTCTTTTTTTTACTGCAACTACTAATGTATTCTATTTTTGGGTATCATCTTATCTGCCGAAAGGATCGCCCACATTATCTCAATACACTAAACCCCAGGATCATCCAAAAATGCACCCCACAAACGATATCAAGGGCCTCATCCGCCAGTCCCCGCCCGTCGATGTGAGCAAGCCCTACGATGCTTCGACTCTCAAGAGCAAGACAATTGTTATTACAGGAGGCGCCAATGGACTGGGATCTTTCATGGTTCGTGAGTGGGCTTCCCACGGCGCGAATATCATCATTGGCGATGTTGCCGATGCAGCTGGCGAAGAGCTCGTAGCTTCACTCACAGCTCAATACCCGGACTCGGCTTTTGCCTTTCAACACTGCGATGTCACTGATTGGGAGTCCCAGGTCAGTCTATTTGAGACGGCCGTTCATGTCAGCCCTCATGGTGGAATCGACATTGTTGTTCCCAACGCGGGCATCATTCTCCCTGACGTTTCTATTCAGTTCGAGGAGCCTGTTCTCAAGAATGGCCGTTTGCCCAAGCCCGACACGAAACAGTTCGATGTCAATATCACCGGTGCTACCTACACCACTCACCTCGCCCTCTACTGGTTGCCTCAAAACGGATCTTCCCCTCGTGATCGATGCCTTCTTCTGGTCGGCTCACTCGCTTCCCTCTGCCCCTTCCCCACCCAGACAATGTACACGATGAGCAAGCATGCCATCCTTGGCCTTTTCCGCACTCTCCGTGCAACATCTTTCCGGAGCGGTGTCCGTGTGAACATGATCACGCCTTACTACGTCTCAAAGTCCAACATGCTCAAGCTGCCCGTCGAGGTAGCCTTCCTCTCTGGCACTGCAGGCGGAGCCAAGATCCAGGATGTCATCGACGCTGCCACACGCCTCATCGCCGACGAAGAGATTGCCGGTCGTGCTCTCTGCGTTGGTCCTAAGCTTAAATCGACCGGTGTCGAGGGCGTTGAGGACGATGACGACCTCATGGTCGTTCAGGAACATGAGAACAATGGACAAGGTCGAGCTGCGTGGGAGTGTTATGCTGGTGACTACGACAACACCGACGCATTCGTGAAGAGATATATTCTGTTGCTGAATGCTGCTGAAAGGGTCAAAGGATGGTTTGGTGTCGTCTCCGACATCTGGGGTATGCTTCGTCGCAAATAAGCGATGGGTGGCGGTCGATAATGATGGTGGCGACGTTCGACGATTTCTTTGAGTAAACTTGGGCAATATTCAGATTGGCGTTGGATCCCGCGAGTTGGCACAACTAAGGTACACAAAACATGGTATATATGATCGGAATTCATCCTGTATAGTGCAATAATAGATAGCGAAGGACAGGGTATGCCTATGGATATTATCTGTATATGGGATGGATTGTCTGTGAGCCCAAACACAGCAAAAAGTCCATGTCGAGCTGAACAGGTTGTGTCGAACCCTTCAGTTGCACATCGTCAGTTGCCGATGTGCATCAACATGCAGTTCGAGCAACATGTCTTCTGGGTCAAAAATCCTGCCCAATGGCGGCGGCTCGCAGAGGACCTGACCGTTGATAATGTTGGGCTTTAATAATCCAAGAGATACGAAGGAATAAGTCAGGGCAGAGGTTTAGCGTTGACCAGGGTCTCTGAGACAGAACAGAGCGAGAATGTGGCGGGTTTGACAACCATCAATATCATGGTGAATAGTAGTTGGTACTCGGACCAGTATATACGCTAGCATAACCGTAATCGTATAGTCACTATCCCCGCTAGTTCTCGCTTTTATGTCAAGATGCATTTCCCTTTGTCAACGTCTTTCTGTTTCGTTTCTCAACGTCGAGCGAACCTGAACCAATGTCCATATCAACCAACCCCTGAAACAAACAACATATGTAGACCTTATCCCAGGTCATATATATCCAACGCCACTGACGCCTTAATGTGCACATATACAGAGAGGGCCCCTATCGACCTTCGACGCCCGTCGCTTGATTCAGACATGTGGTGTATTCGATTTGATGTGATGCGTCCTGTCATCTGTTCGCTCCAGTATCGTTTCAAACATGCGATCTGGTTCTACCGCCCCGTCCAGCGGCCAATCGCTCTTCCAAATATCATTTCATTTCGTGTAAGACCGCGGGGCCTCTTGTGTGCTTCGTCCTTCCATAGACCTTTCCTTGGTCAATTTCCTATCAATGGTCGTAATCCACGTAATACATGCTAGGTTGTGTGGGAGATTGAAAAAAAAAAAAAAAAAAACAATAAAAAATTCCAGGGCCCTAAATCGTGAAGGGCAAGAAGTGAAGGATTCCAATGTACGGATGCCATCCAGTGGTCATCAATTTAAGAACGGTGATTCGTAAGTTTTAAAGGATCGCACATCGCGGTGAATCCTTCTTTCGGCGGCGACGTTGGCGTCTGTGAGAACTTCGACCGTTGTCATACTTGTAGTCGTCGTTGGGACCGTCGTTCGCGTTTTGTTCATCCTCTTTACGTAGCATTTGTCTACAGAGATCGATAAAGACCTCATCGACATTGGCTGTATTCTGTTAGTCCCAATGCGGCGGAAACCCATACATAAGAGCGACGGGTGGGCGGATCGACTCACTCCTCGTCCTCGCGCTAGCCTCATAGTAGGGTGCGCCCCATCGTTGCGAAATGGAGAAGCCCTTGGCTCGAGCCACAGCACGGTTCTCTTCCAGATCTGCCTTGTTACCAACAATGACGAGTGGAACATTTTCGTCATCTTTTATTCGGATAATCTCTTCGCGCAAACCCGCCAGTTCGCTCAATGAGGATGACGATGTAATGCTAAATACCAGAAGGAATCCTTGACCGGTTTTCATGTACAGGTCCCTCATAGCGACTGTATCATTATTATCAGTACAAGGATCAAGGTGTGAATGCTGTTGAGCAATAGACGACCTACCGAACTGTTCAGTCCCCGCAGTATCGAGGCTAGAGATTGAGTCAGTTGTAGCTCTTGGCCAAATATGGACTGAAGGGTGAGACTGTGAAGTCGCAAACTCACATTTCTAGAATAACTTGACGTCCCTAGGCCGAACGAGTCAGTTGGAGTGTCAAGAAGCGGCACTTGTGCCATGCACGATACTTACATCGACTTGGAGCTGAGTGCGATAAGAATCTTCAATGGTGGGATCATAGCTCTCGATCCACTCATTGTGGACGAACTGGGCTGTTTTCGCGTGAGTCTTGTGCAACAAAAGGGCAGACAGGGAAGATCGTAAGTAGGATTGTGTGCGACGGTGGGACGCAGGCGCAGCAACTTAGAGAGGGATGAGAGAACGGAACAGGCAACTTACCAGTCAGGCAACTTTTACCCACGCCACCTAAAGAGAAACAACCGAGTCAGACATAATTGCATGAGAGGAAAAAGGTAAAATAGAGCGAAAAAAGAATTGCATGCAGACTGGAGGTTGACGAACCTGCTCCCAGCACTACCACATGGAGTTCGCGACTAAAGCAATTAATTAGCAATAAGATTCATAGAGTTTTATCATTGGTCATACCTAGGTTGGTAATGGTAATGTCGTGGCATGATGGCGGTAAAAAAAAAAAAAAAGGGGGGGGAAAGTGAGAAGATGAGGATACGCGACGACCACACGCGTATCGAAGAAGATGAGTGCCGGATATTATGGTACCGTATGTCAGGCTAACGACAAGAAAAAATCGTTTCTGCTGGTGATGGTGAGACTGAGCGTCTGTGAAGCGATGTCCGAGCGAGGGAAGGATGAGGCACTAAGAGACCTTGCTGTTTGTTGGCCGACAGTTCGTCAGATAACAGGTAACTGACGAGAGAGTGAGGAACAAAACACAAAAAGTCGAAACTGACTGCTGCGCCAGTTGCAGCTTTGTATATTTTGTATTCACAATCCGAAGTCGATCAATGAGTGCTTCGTGGTGTGCTGCGACGCTTTGGTAGACTAGCACACGCTGGGAGGACACGGGCAGAGCCGAGATGTCGAGTCAAGCTCAAAAAGCGTGGTGGGAAATCGAGCTTTGGGAGGAGGGGATAAAAAAGCTCAAGAGGGGAGACAGAGTCAGTCAGCAAGAGCAGACTAGAGCCGAATAAAGATGTCCAGGGTTTATGATGCCTGAAATTGAGTTTCCACGTTCGGTCCCAGGACCAGGAGTTTGGGAAGCGCCGTGGCGGCTAGCTCGAGCTTTTTCACTTCTTGGGGAAGCGGAGAGAACAAGATCGGTAAACAAAGATGGTAGAAAGAAACCGCTAGGGAGAAAAGACACGCAGGACTGGACAGACAACTGCTTGCTTGAAGTGATAGAAACCAAGAAAATGACCGGGGAAAGACCACGATTTTGTTTTTGGCTGATTTAAAGCCTCGACACACCAAGAAGCGAAATACCAACAAGGGTGGTGCGTAATGTGGTGGTTGTCAAGTTGGTTCGGCGTTCTAGAACTGGCGTGAACCGAAAGCAAGATCGTCAAGCTCCGGGGCCAGACTGAATCGGGCTGGGCTCGGCTGGACCTAGGTTGGGACGAGATGACCCTTAAAGACTTATCAACCGATTCGATAAAGATGGCAGCCGTCACAGTATCGGTGCGATAAACTTGTAATTTGATGTTTGTTTGTTGAGGGTTGAGGGGCGCCGTTTTCTGTTGTCAACCAGTCTGGGGTTGAAAGGTAGGTTCTCAGCAATTGTAATCAAGCAAGACCGGAGAGCCAACAAGGACACTTATAATACACCTGATGACAGGGATGTGACACGTCTGAGGGGAAAACGAGGGAACAGAGGGCAGTAATTATGACAGCGGCAGTAAGTGGCTCCCCGAAACGGCTGTAAGAATCCAAAGGAACATAGCAAAAGCAAAACTCAGCCAAGGGGAGTTTTTATAACAGCATGCCAAGGGGGGAGGGGCAGAGGGGGAATCATCACAGAAAAGAGAGTCGTAATAACAGGGAGCAAAGAAAGAAGAAGGTCGATGGCTAGATGGGTCAATCAATGTATCATCGGCAGATTGTCGCCGCTAGGTACAAGGATAAGCTTGTGAAGCAAAACACGACATATGAAAGCGACTGGATAGGATGTAAACCACGAGCCTCGAGGCAACTAACGAGCTTCAATAGCCTAGATATGGGTATGTCGCTAGAGGCAAAAGGCCAGGGCATGACAAGTAATGTATTCCAACGGCCAATTATCTTTTAGCATTGACAATTGCCGATAAACATTGAGAATTGACAAAAGCACATCCATAAAATCCTGAATAGGGACAATGCCTCTAGCTGGGGTTGGTACGAAGGGGCTTTCTGGCAACAATGCAAGCAGAGAGCATGGTTGGCTGAAGCTCTATGAACAAGACTGGCTCCCAGCGCCATGGTTAAGGATGGCCAGCGATTGGTCCCCTGTTGCTGGAGCTCGGAGAAAGCAGAGCTAGCGGAAGACGATGGCGGGCAACGCCCTGAATAGTTGCATCTGCAGCGGTGTCAAGGTGGAGACCCCAAAGGATGACAGCGGACAGCTTGGGGCGTGGATTACACAAGCAGACAACGCTTGTGGCCTCGGTCGCAGGGGACGGGGCAGCAGCTTGTTGCGCCGCGGAAGGGAAGGCTCAAGGATCATTGGGTGACAGGAAGCCTACTTTCCCTCCACTTGGTAGGAGACTGAACCTTGGGACCGGAATAGCGAAGGAGCAAAAGATTCCGATTTGATGGACGGCCGGTTTAGGGAGTTGGAAAGTTGAGCGACCCGGTGCCGATAGATAAAAAGCGGCCAACTGAACGACTGTATTCGCTTCTCCGTAATTGCTCTGAGCTGCGTTAGCACAACGGGAGAGGCGGCTGCTGAACCTAAGGGACTAGGGACTAGGGACTTAGGGGACCCAGAGTTGAGGTGTCTGTGTGGCTTGGCATGGGCTTGACTGCCGAGACTGGGATTGAGGCATCTCTGGCATGCGCTGATGTCACCGTCGGAAGTAGTTTCGGGTGATGCAAATCATGATTTGCACGGAGATGTAATATGCAGATGATGAGATGATTGAAGTGGACTTTTGGTGGGCACTTGTTTTGTAAGACTTGGCTTGGAGGTAGGCCTCGAAACTGAGGCCTGAATGCAATGTTTCGCTGATCAGTGAGTGCAAGTGCGATATGTGCCACGTGCCTTCCCTTCCCTATTTCTCGGGAATATTTCCATTCTTATGCTCATTCCCATTTCCATTTGCCTACAAGCACGCACTGATCCTTCCTTCTATTTCCAGGTTCATTAACCCGACGTCATCGGTAGCATTACTTTAGTTCAATCTTTAGTTGAATTGGTAGTCTCCTCTCACCTGAACCGTTCAACAATCCACCACGTCATGACAATCACGTATTCAATGCATGTCAGGGTCTTTTGCATCGCCGCGATACGAGGGCGCAGTGCAAACACAGGAAGAAAAGTAAGTACTATTGAGGAAACAGCAGCGGTGTCTCTAAGCCTCATGTTCTTCTCTCCCTTGCCTCGGACTGAGAAACTTTACGGCTTGTTGGAAATGTATTGATGCCCGGGTGCACTTTCAAAATCCATACTATAATGGTTACAGATCTATATTATCCATACATGTGGAGAGCCTGGTACCTGAGAGCTAGGAACATCCTTGAAAGAAAATCTCTGTACCTGCACCGGCTGGAGACCGACCCATGATGCGCTGAACTGCACTGAGATGCATGCAAGTGGAAGCTGCGGAGTAACGTCAATCCAGTTTTTGGTTACTGATAGCTCGACTGCATATTGATGTTTCAACAGCCGGAGGCTGCAGCGAGACGGGAGCCTTTGTTTCCTCTCTCCCCCTTGACACCCCGAGAGGCCGACAGCCTGAGATGTTGGCCAGGAATAGTATCAACTGGCCCCCCTTGGACCCTGCGGATCGTTCGATCGAATCGGAGTGGCGTTCACTGTCTGTTTTCTCAGCCCTGTTTGACCTATCGTGGCTATGGAAGCAACGACACGTCAAAAATCAGTTCGTGGCGTAGTACTGGATCAAACAGTGTCCTCTTTTGTGACAAGCAAAGTAAGACAAGAAACGAAAAGAAAGGCAAGGCAAGGGAAAAAAGCAATGCTAAAACGAACGTCGCGTTCCCGTGCATGCGTTCCTCGGATAGGTAGATTATAGACGTCCAAGAGACAAGAGGCAACAACAACAATATCACATTCGGCCAACTTAATGGAGGACGTCGGCGATGTTTGCTTTTTGCCATGGATTTACGGAAACGTGATACCCATCCGTACACACATATCCGTGGATCTAGGGCGTTCTATCGGCTAACTTACCAACCCACAGGAAAGTGACTTCAAGAGTAAAGACTCGCCGACCTCTTCCATCTCATTGAGTCCAGTCCAGTCCAGTCCAGACCCAACCGTTGAGATTGAGTATGTTCAAGTGACAGAACTCAAAATGACGTCTAAGGCCAGCCAGCCTCAAGTCAAGGCTGATCTTTTCGACATTTAGTTGCCGATCACTCACTCTGGAGAGACTAGACGAGAGTCCTTACTCAAATCGGAACAATTTGCTTCTCCCCCGTTGCAATTTTGGATCTGGTTCCCGCTCACTCCCGCTTATGGTCATGGAACTGTTCCCATCCAGTGCTTTGCTTTTGTCATCCAACACTCACTCACTAACCATAATTATGCCCAACATCAATCACCAAGCCAGCGCCGCATATCTCGGCTGAATCTTCGCTTAGTATCTACAAAATTGTATCTTATTTAAGTTCGTCAGCCCGCCACATCCCTTTTAGTGAGCATCATTCCTCTGCGCATGCCACGGCGGCTTTTCGTCTTGGCGGTCGAGGTCGTCCATACTTCAGTGTGCAAGGGAGCCTTGAGGCTGAAAGCTGACAAGAGAGGCTCACTAACCTTTTACAACAAGAACAGTCACGTTAGTGAACTACAGAAAGAAGCAAAACTCTCTTGTGTGGTTAGCTATGTTTCATTACTGTCTCTCAATCATATGCATTCAACCCAACATGGCAGAGAAGGTTAACAGATTGGTAGATCTTCGAGCCTTGGAGTGGAAAGAGTAAATGATTTAGAACCCGAAGCTAGAGTGACGTAGATGTAATTGTTAACTGTCTCTCACATTCCTTCAACTGTAATTATTCAATTTTCAGCTGTCTAGACTTGCGAACCAAGCTACCCTATATCTACAATGGAAATCAACTTGAAACCTCCATCTGCTCATATTTACTTGGACGACACTCGTTCTTTTCATCTTCTGATAGTTGTACGAAATTTAAAATACCTAATTATAGCTATTGAATCAAGGCAAGGGGCAAGAACTCGAGTGAATTCAAACGGTATATGTATCAACATCTGGCCCGTAATAGCGACACGCCTGACCACGTTATTAGCATCAGATGCACTATCAATCTTGTGGAAAGGCGTAGTAAACCTTTCAACATTACCGTATAAATATTGATTCACATGTTCCAGTGTTGGATGCCAAGTCCTCATCCAGTTCATGATTAGTATGGTTGTTTTACATTGCAAATGCATTGAGTCTGTTTCGCTCCGTTACCAACACTTGCAAACTGCAGCATATCCACTAACCACCAAGTCAACCCAGACAAAAGAGAATAATGTTTCATGCATAACACCGCTGAGTTTCTGACAAAGCCAATTGTTTACTCGTACGCCACACCGACCCATCCGTCAACGATAACCGCTCGATAAGGGACAAGGATAAGAAGTATAGAACAAGAATATAAAGAGGATAAGACAAGAGAAAAAAACACACGGCAACGATCCTAGTCGTCATCATCGTCACCCTTCCATTGCAACTTCACGATACCCATCAGAACACCCATGATCAGCGCAAAGATGATCATCATCACAGCGCAAAGTGCCAGAGCTATCAACTGCATCTTGCGCCTCCGCCGCGCCCGAGCTGCGGCCACCGGTCCCATCTTATGTGATACGCCGTTGATACTCTCGTTGAGCGATCCGCCTTGTGTGTATGGCCATGGCGTCGACGGCGGGTATTGAGGCGGTGGCGAGGAGATTGACAATGGTTGTTCCAGAGGGGAGTATATCGCTGGTGGACGAGTCGGGTCATATGGTGGTGGTGGGCTGGATGGAATTTCGGGAGACCATGGGTATGATGAGGTTACTGGACTCGAGTAGGCGGGGACACTGGCGCCGAAGACAGGTGGTTGTGATGATGGTGTCGATATTGATCCTGATGCGCTTGGAGGAGGGATGGTAAGAGGAGAGACCATGGCTTGCGATAAGTTATCGCTTGGTCGAAAAGGAGAGTCGT
Organism: Fusarium sambucinum; assembly: GCF_050947815.1. Taxonomy (NCBI): domain Eukaryota; kingdom Fungi; phylum Ascomycota; class Sordariomycetes; order Hypocreales; family Nectriaceae; genus Fusarium; species Fusarium sambucinum. The sequence continues at coordinate 6,474,460 of NC_139293.1, read as the reverse complement.
TCGGATATGCAGCGTCTGGAATAGACTCGGACGGATGATTTGCATTCGGGGGATGTAAAGTGGCCATGGTAGATGATATATGGCGAAGTGAAACCAGCCGAGCTAGAAGGCCGTGTTCGTGAGAGACCGGGTAAATGGTAAATATCGCGGTAGAACTGTTCACTTCCAATCTTTTAACCTTGCTCCCTCCTAGTCAAAACTTTTTCTCAAAACCTCGTTGTTAGTTATCATAGAGAATGATAGCCTGTCAAGGGCATTGGTGGTCTACACTTTATCGAGTTTGCCGAATGTTTGTTTCGTGTATATCGACACCAGTTTGTCGCAGCCAATTTGTCTAATTAAATCTCGTTTGTACGGGCAATCTTCCTGTTCTCCCTGCCATGTAGTGAAACCCGGTATTGGGGCTGAGCAGATGAATAACCCGCCTTCGTTATGTAGATCTTATTCGAGGCACTTGTTATGCAAGAGAGCGCGAAGTTTCCTATACAATGAGCTGATCAGTAAAAGGGTACTGTAACAGACGGAGAACAAAAACAGAAGAAAGAAAGGAAGAAAAGAGCGGACAGAAATGTCAAGTCGAAGCGAAATGATGCCGAGAGATTGAAGAGAAAGACAGAGACAGAAGGGAAAGCACTGCCCCCTTCTTAGATCACGGACAGGTACAGGCACTAAAGGAAGTTAACAAGGATGAACACAAACGAGACGAGTCTCGCAATTGCGGGGACCTCACCGGGAAATAAGACGAACAAATGGTGCACTCTGCCAAGGCCGAGACAGGGGAGGAATACATGGTTACAATGACAGGTAGAGAGTCCCGATGATCCTCATGAGCCCTTGGAACAGTTAAAGGGCTAACTAATATGCGTTGTGTTGCTCAACTCAAGCTATGTCTAGAACTCTTTTACGACGCCTGACAAACATCGCCAGTCTGAATAACTTATGTTCGTACGAACTACTCTATACCCTCATGATAATGCGAGAAATCACAAACTAAACACGGCAGCTGCCGATCTGCAACTATGAAACCGGCTGTATCCTTGTCACAGACCCAACGGACAAATTCATCTCCAACAAGGGTCATTGATCTGCTCCATCAGTCTATATTCACTAATATTCCCACAAGTAGGGCAGCGCCACCACAAATATACTCGAACGTGAAGATCTCCGTTTTGCATTTTTATTCTCAAAGCTCTCACAAATTACACCAGCATCGCTGGACCCTTGGAAATCAACCATCGCTATTACCCTTCATACCAGCATTCCTTGAACTCCTATCCGTATTATGCCCATATTCCCTAGTATGGAGGTCTCGTCACGTTACCCAAACTTCCCTCGCTCGGCCGGCTATCGATTCCTCGAAGAAGGTCTTGAAGATCCATTGTCTTGGTATCTTGCGAGCGAACCGATTTGGGCCGCATTCCGTCCCCATTGCGGCTATTGAGACTACGCCGTCTCCCTTTATCCTGGAACGAATTCTCAACTGCCTGAATGGGACTTCTCTTGCCTCCCAACAAGTTCATATCCGGCAGTGGTGGCACAGGGGGTACTGACTCATCCTCATCGCGTTCATCATGCAAGTTTGGTGCTCCTCCAAGAGGAGGATGCGCGCTTAACGGCCCCCGCTTGGAAGCAGTGCCAGGCCGCTTGACGCTGGTTGGGCTACCCGGCTGGTCATTCTGCGTAGCCGGATTAAAGCTCATATCCGAAAGACTGTAATCATAGCTGACCATACTGTCTCCACTGTCGTCGTCTCCTGTCAGAGCTGCTGTTTTTGGCGGGGGATTGCCCGAAAGCACGAGCTTCAGCTGATCAACCGAGGCGACCGTGCCTCGGTTGCCCGTGGACAGGGCAGCTGGTGAATGGGCACTGCGTACGCTGCCCTTGCGGTTCCTCGGGATAGTTCCTTCGCGTTCCCTCTCGCGATGGCCATGTGATGAGTGAGGTCTCATCAAATTATACTGACTGCCATACAGTGATGTTGGCCCGTGACCATTAGCGAGCCCGTTGCCGTTCATGCCATTGGTCTTTACAGTGAGATGACCTCGTGTGCCTGTAGTTTCCGTCTTGGATCCCGTCAATGACTCCGACTTTCCAGCAGCGGCAAGCATGGCAGCCGCTGCATCTCTGGACCAGTCTCCCAGCATATGCTCACGGAACACAATTGGCAACTCCGCCTCAAATTCCGCCGGATCCGTGGAAGTAAGAGTTGAGCCAAGGATTGGACCCGAAAGATTTCGACCAGGAGATCCAGGGCTCCCAGGAGGGGCTCGAAGGCTCTCATGATAGTGTGCCGCAAGGGACTCCACAAGAGCCTCCCGATCGTCAAATGGAAGTAATTCCTCCCTTTCCAATGAAGCAGAGTCCCAATCTGGCTGCGGGCGTGCCTCACCAGGGGTACCAACTTGATCCAGAGAGGGAGGGGGCATGTCGATGCCCTGAACCCAAAATGCCTTTCTCTTGCGACGGGCTACCTCACTTTCGATGGCCTTGCCAATGTCGGATTCTTTAAAGTCAAATTTCTCGCTGAGCGCCCAGAAATAGCCATGGCAAAGCGCTGCAATTCGGACTTTATGAAGGGGCGTCTCAATCTCTTGGACATCCTCTTGTAGCCGATATATCATGGGCAGGCCATATCGAGCGGCATTCACGCCCAGCTGCAAGACGAGCCTGGTGAGAAGAATATGGAGCATAACGAGATCGTTTTCGTAGTCGACATATTGAAGAGCATTATCATAGATGACTAGATGTAGTAGAGCCAGGAACTGCGATTGTCGAGGTTTCGATCCTCGATCACGGTGAGAAGCATTTGAGACGGCTCGTCGATTGATACCGGAGCTGCCTTCCTTATTCATCTTGATGGATGAGCGAGAACGAGGAAGCTTTTCTTCAACAGCAATCTCACTCGCAGAAGATGTTTCGCGATCGAGCCATGTAACGATAGACTCCATATACGCTTTGCGGACGTGACCATCTGGATCACGAAGAAGCCAGTGGGTCCCTTCCCAGACGTGTATTGGTACAGGGTTGCGAGACATGGCTAGGTTGCCAGTAAGCTTTTTCTGTGGGTTTGCAACAAGAAGAATCTCCTTTATAGCGCGGAGGCCAGATGCCCTACCGGTACTAAGGGAGAAGTAGTGGTCAAGCTGCTGGCTTTCATTCAGTTCTATTGCGGAGGCACCTGGTCCAGCTTCGTTGTTGCCGTTCTTTTCGCCCCCCGGAGAAGAGTTGATGCTAGAAGATCGACTTGGCTTGAGACGAAGGATAATCGCGGAAACCATATCGGCAATCTGGTCAGCGTAATAAACATGGGTAGCCAAGTCGCCAATGCACAATTCGAGTCTGCCCACAAGATGCTTGGTCTTTTGACGCACAACCGTATCGGATTCAGCAGCAGCGGCGTTGCCATCGTCGCTCCGGCTGGCAGGGCTTCGTAGTCTAAAGAGCTTCCTCATCTGCTTGATCAGACCCAGGAGCACGTCCATCATACTCAAGCCAATGAGGTTGACGTCAGATCGCAGGAGAGAGCTCATGATTGTTACCAATGCGAGCTGTTCATCAAGTGTCGTATCCTGTGCTGGAATCCGGAGTAACGTTTCCAAGGCTGCCACAAGAATGGTGTATCTATCTTGCACGGGAGCCCAACGTGCAATAATGCCATATATGCTGATAGCCCAGCCATTGTCTCGTTCTCGATCGTCATGTAGCTGTACCACCGAATCGCCCCGCGCGACCTTTTCTTGAATGAACTTTAGTAGAGAAACGGTGGCACCATGAATCTGAGCGCGTGTAGGTACAATGAATATGCTCTTCAAACATTGCATAGCCAATACTCCCACTTCCTCTTCAGCGAGCTTGTCGACATCACCAGCAGTTCCGGATAAGGCAACAGGATTAGGGTCGTTTGCCCCATCCGTCCCGACTGTGGCAATGCTTGTCCTACGCCGTAACTGCTTTTCGGTATCGACCTTTTCCTCCTCTTCGAGTCGTTGGTGTAGGGTTTCGAGGAAGTCGGGGGTGTCGGACCAGAGGTTCTCGAGGATTCGGGGCATAATAACATGCATTTGGCTACCTGTTATAGAGGAGAGGGCATTGGCTGTAGAGACACTGCGGATAGCTTCGAGGCCTGCGTTCCTCCAACGAACCTTGACGGGCGTTGTAAGCGACTCTCTGCCCGGAGTGGGTGTCGTCGAAGCAAGCTGAGCATATAACCGGACAATCTCTTCATATTGGCGGAGATAGGTTTGATCAGCTAATAGAAAAGCTGCGTCATGATAATCGCAGAAGGCTCCGAATGTGGGGAGCGAGGACTCGATCATGGTAATGTCGTCGGATCTGAGGACGGTATCGAGGATCTTGAGGACGAATGGAGCAATCAGGACGGAATCCTTGTGCAATTTCTCCATCAAGGCTGATAGGATCTGGAGGGTGACCTGAACATTCCTACGGAAGGGGAGAGGTTAGCAAACAAGAAACTCGAGTTGATCGTAGCAATGTCGAGCTGTGGTGATCATTTGAGGCAGAAACGTCGAGTCTGACGAATCTGACACGTTGACGCTGATGCGACGTACCCAATACGCAAACGCCAGACATCACTGGCAGTCTTCTTTTCGAGGAAGGCACCAATCTTTTGAATCTTGGACCGACGACTTGTAGCGTAGTATAAGAGATAACTGAGCTCGCTACTATTTGGCTTGACATCGACAGCTCCTTTCGCGGTTCGAGGATAACATTTTAGGACGAGGACCTGATGTTTCGGCCGACACTTTTGCTGTAGGGCGTTCATTGCGCTCGCGTTTCGGCTGAAGACACCGTCACTTTGGGAGAAAAGAGAACTGGCAAAGTATAAACAACGGAAGGAGAGGAGAAGAGGGGGAAAGAAAACAAAAGAGAGAAAAGGAGTGAAGTTGAAGCAAGGAGAGAAGCGGATGGCAAGTGAATTATCGTGGAATCGAGAGGTTGGAGTTTGGAGGCCACAGAGCCAGGGAAGTTGCGCTGAGTTGGCAGCGGTGGTAAAACAAACGGGGAAGGGAATGGGCCAAGTTTTAGAAGGGAAGGGTTCACCCAGACTAGAGGTAGACGAGCCGGGCGGGAGTTACGGGGGGCAGGTACATCTGAGATACCCACTTGGTGAGCAAGCTCGGAGGAAGGCACTAAAAATTTCAGCCCAGCCCAAGTGCAGACAGGGGGAAATTAATCCATCGTCCATCGCAATCTGTAACGTCAATAGCCGATGCTTCACCACCTTCACCTCACATTTGGATCTGGATCTGTCGCATAAATAAATCATACGCTAGATGAAGAACCAGGTTTGCATGATACTGGGCTTTGACTGTTAGAGTATCCGTTCACTTATGGAGGGTCAGTGCTGTACCTCTTTTTCAGGGGTTTGTTTCTATCGGGCTCAGCGGATGGCTAAAGAGTTCCAAGCTAGTGGGTAGCAGAAAAAATGGTGTCCTAAGCCTTAGGGTAAAAAAATAAGTAGTCTGAGAAGTATAGTCTGAGAAGCATAAACTGACCTACTAATTTCGTCTCTTATGCTTCTAGTGGTCAATTTTTCTGATACCCTGAGGCCAAGGTACCCGTAAAATATCAGAGCTAAACTTAGACCAACGTCCCTGTTCTCGAGTCTGGGCTTTTATATGTCTTGGATGTTAATTCATAAGTTATCTCGATGTTTAGTTTTAATTAATCTCTGACATTTCACTACTTCAATGTAACTATAGAGACTGGGTACCATTTTATGGTCTGGGAATGGAGGTAGGTAATCGTTGTCAGGTTATTTACTGTGACGCAATTGTCGCCATCCGCACACCATCACGACAAGATCAGCATCATCGTCATCGCCATTCTTGACAACGCAGCACAAGTACGACATAATTCCCATCACGCAGAGCTTCTCGGATGTGGCTGTCAAGTTGTCGGCCTATTGACTGGCGCCTCTGTTAAATAGAAATTTGTTTGGTGGCTGAATATTCCTTCTTTCAACATTGTGAATGGCTGTTTTAATCCCTACAGACGCATGCAACCGTGCATCCGGACCCTTCCTTTTGGGTACCTATTTCGGGTGCCTATACCAAGGTTCAGGGTGAATCCACCGCTCCATGGTTTGCGCTGTCAAAATGTAATATTTTCAGCCACGTCGGGCTTGAAACGAACGTCATATTATTCGGATTTAACCCCATTATTTGCACATCCCCATTCCTTGGGCAGATCTACAGTATCGGACGGCGTGTCCAAATCCAAGCAGCCGAGATAGTTCGTCAATTACCTTTTGGACATATTTGCTTGTTTTGGCCAGACCTCAGTCCATTAACGAGAGTTTTATGCAAGTCTTGCTCTGCCCTCACCGTATTCTCCAATATCCATATCCTGCCACGTTGTTTTTTTCTTACTCCCAACAACTCAAAATTAATTGGCTTTTAATGTGCTCCTTCTTCTAGGTATTTGCCTATCTAGGCTTTTTTACTTTTTCTTGATCTTTTCGCTTCCGTTTGTTTTATGTACCTATGTTTCCACATTCAGTGACCCGAATGCTCCGTAGGTGGTTTGCGACAAAACTTAACCTGGCCAAGATTCACATCTGGCTGACTCTTTTTTGACAACACATTTACTGGTCAGCCTGTTAAATCCTGCGGCACATACTTATTTTTCTTGTCCGACTCAGCCGAAAAGTATGTCTTGTGACTTGTGGGTGTGATTAAAACCACCTAACCTTGTGACGCGGCGCAAAGCGACAGAAGCCGCCAGCATTAGACTATTCATTACAGAAGTTGATGCTCTTTCACGTTTTCCAACATCTCATTAACTTGACATTTATATAAATTAGGCGATTAGTTCGCGCTGCAAACTCAACTAGTCCTTCACTCTCCTTCCTCAGCTATGAGAACTATTTGAAGCAGCATTGGCAAACCTGGCAAACCTGGCAAATCTTGTAACCTTTGCCTGCCATGGTAAACTTAGTCTGTAAGCTCCTGCCACCGCGTTTCTTTCAACTCAAGTGCGAAAGTCAAACCGATGACTCCAACCGAGCTAGTTTTGGGTCTAGAGGGGTGAGAGGGACGCGTCGAATCTTATGCTATTGTCTCCTCGAACGCTTAACAAGACATGGAGACATGGTTTGGGAATATGATTCTAAGTGCTTGGATTTCGGACCGGCAGATGATGGTTCGGTAGGCAGACCGAAATTTGTGTTTGATTATATGTGGAAGGGAAGTAATTCACTTCAAGTGATAGGATCAATGACACTGTTGACTCATTGGACAGATAAAATCAAGATGTGAATGATGTGCCTCCTGATCTGATCCCCTCCCGATCACAAAGGTCCGCTAATGCGACCGTATAGATATGAACACAGTTTGGCTTTCATTGACGGCTATCACCAGAGATTCACGAGTTATATTCAGGCATACCTGTTCATATCCAAGACGACATCTGAAGCCCAGATCATCGGTGCACTATTGTTTAGCATGAAGTTCAGAAATTCATGGGAGTCTGTGCAATTTGCCAAGATAGAAATCGTCCAACAATCATATTGAGGAATTCCCATAGATACCCACACCATATGGAACCCTAAAATGGATAATATCGCGTCAATAAGGAGACTGGGCTAAGAGGATGATCGCTCATGGGCACGACCCGGAAAGTGTTTGTTGATTGTGAAGTGGCGTGCTTCAACTGCGCAATAACGCTTTTGGAAATACCTTGGGAGAAGCACGGGTATTGTTCTTCGTACTCGTATACTTGAGGACGCCTTTGTGAAACTTGAGCGGAAAGTGCAATCTGGCAGCAATATCAAAACTTCTATATGGTTTCGAAAGCTCAAGGATCGGTCGAATATGTTTGCAACAACGAACCGATACGCACTTGGGTATAACTGTTCAAACCCTGTCGATAAGCCAAGAGGAAGATCCTGATGGACCGTAGGGAAACAAGTCACGACCGATATCTTTCTGATACTACTCGATAATCATACGTGGCCAGGAGTATCATTGATCAGAAGTATCTGTGTAACCATGCCTTTCAATAAACAAATCACACCGCCTGATCTGGGAAATTTCGTCTGCCTCGTCTAGGCAGAATCAATCAAGTTGCGAACCAGCTGACAGGTTATATATCCCGGGTACATGACCCTCCAAGTCTGCTTTATCAAGAACCTTGTCCATGATCTACGCCTTTCGCTTAGCAAACCTCTTCCAAACATCTACGCATCGACGCATAACTTGACACATATAACCCACGAAACAAATTCACCATGTGCACGCAAACAGAGACGCGAGAAGAATGTAGCCGTTGCGGCCACGTCAACGCCAACCAAGGCCCCATTGAAAGCTGCGGTCTAAGATCTCGTCAGCCCTTTGACAGCCGAGATGACAACTATTTCGTCGGTCGGTGCTATGGAGTAGCTACAACTTCATACACTGAGAGTGTTGTCTGTTCCACCTGCGCCACTACAGAGGAGAGAGAGCGGAGAAGACATGAAAGCAAGGGATCTGCCCAAATCATTGCGAAATGATGGAATTTTCAGCTGGGCAGTGATGGCGAACTGGCGTATCGAATTCAAGCATGGGGTAATAGTGCGTGAACGGATAATTTCTACTGTGAGCAGCCAGAATGCAGCGTTTCTTTTAGTATGAATGTGGGAAGCAACTGGTCGTACTGAACGTGTGTGGATATATGAGGAAATTATTGGGAGACTGAAATCTGTTGGAATGGTTATTGGGAAGCTATCGAGGAACTCGCCTCTACTTAATGGGATTCTCTCAATATCTTTCAACGTTATGCTTGACCTCGTCGAATTGTTCTGAGACTATCTCGACTGGGTATCAATAACTTAATGACAACGAGTGGCCGGATATATCAGATATATCAGCAAGCAGTTCTGTAGCAAGATACCTTTGAGATATATGCGATTCACTCCATGTTTCACTGAAGGCAGATGAAGTAATTCCCTCGGCGCCGTGGTGATGCTGAACTTGCTTGGCTCATTTAATAACGTAGCCGTGGATAACAGTGTTGTAAAAAGGAAATACCACTGGGTCCGAGGAAAGTGAGTATGGGATAGAAAGGAAGCAGGATTTGGTTGAAACGTAACTATCTGTTATGAGGTCGAAGTCTGCCTCGCAATGCACAGCCGCATTAGCCTTGGACAAACTTGGCTGACTACTAAGGTAGTAGTAGTAGTACTGCACCTTTATAAAATGTTGGCCCCCCCCCCCACTTTCTTTAGCCTGCCTTGACGCCTCACCTTCATTTCTCGTATGTTTGCGATGGATTGGCATGACCCTGATTGCCGCCGGATAGATCCAATTCCATTCGACGACAAACTCTGGACTTGCCAGGCTTGCGGGACGGTCGGTCCTCTCGAGTTTTCTATCGAGGAACCTGTTGAGACAACCACTTCCCCTGCAAACCATGAAGAAACACATCAATATGAGGCTATTCGACCCTTATCGTGGCCATCATGTGTCGATTATCTGACAGACGCACCTGACGAGCATGTTGGAAGAGCTTTACAACAAGCTCAAGTCGGCCAGGATATGGTGTGTTCAGGCATCACTCACCAAGCGGCCACAGTGAGCGACGCTTATGGACGAGAAGTGAGTTTCCAAGCCTGCCAATTACACCAAGGTCTTACCAGCCAAACCAGATTCAACAAGTGGTATATCCCGAATTGACCCAGCCTTCGCATATTAGGATCTTGGAACTTCTGCCCGCGCCTCGAGAAAAGGCACTTGAAGGTCGATTGTTGGTAGTTGATGTAGACAAGCCGTCTTCTTATGAAGCCCTCTCATACACTTGGGCTGACGCCAACAGCGATGCTTCTTTGTGCCAGAGGATATTCATCGGGCGCGGCAACAGGGCTCTGCCGATTACATCAAGCTGTCACCAGGCTCTCCGTCATCTGCGCCAAGAGCTTGAATCGATCTTTGTCTGGGTCGACTCAGTTTGCATAAATCAGTCTGATCTTGAGGAAAGATCTTACCAAGTTGCTATGATGGACGATGTCTTTTCTAGAGCAAACGTCGTTCATGCATACGTTGGAGAAGATGAACATGGTAACTCTTGGAGAGGAACCAATGCTGTTTCTCTTCTTCAAAGTATTGTTGAATCAACAATGCCACCCGGCGGGGAGTTGAGAGATTGTGCACGGGTGACACTAGGCCCTTTCTTCCAACGACCTTATTTTTCTCGATTATGGGTTGTCCAGGAAGTCTTACTCGCTCGGTCTGTCATTTTGCATTGCGGTGGCCAGTCGACACCAATTACATGGGATATTGTCGTTAAAGCTCAGGCGCATGGCGTGGAAATCCCCTGGTGGATGAATCACATCGGCAGAATAGGGCCATACGTGAAGGGTGGGCTTGTTCAAGTTCTTGCCGCAACCGCATTGTGCCAGATGAGCGACTTGAGAGATAAAATCTTTGGTTTACTAGGACTAATAGATGTTCAAGATGCATCGAATTTGGCAGCCGACTACAATCTCACTGTTCGCGAGGTATACATCGGAACTGCCGCATATCTCATCCAGAAGAAAGGACGACATGAGATACTGGAGCTCTCAGAATCATTGTCCAATATGAAGCAACGCAACACTTATGGTATCCCTAGCTGGGTTCCCATGTGGGACTTACAACAAAGACCATACGTCGCAGCTGATATATCACAAAGGTTAGGCGATATCCAAACTGGCATAGACGAAGCCGCAGCGAGGATTCCGGCTCTATCTCTACCTACCTGGCCCTCATCACAGCCTCTCTGGAATCGTTCAGCAAAATCTATTCGAAAAAATGTCCCTATTTCAACCTGTGAAATCGAAACAGACTCAAGCATAAAAAGCATCTACAAGGCCGTTGATGCAAAAACAGGTTGCCTTATAACATCAGGATATGAGGTTGCAGAGTTGAAACGTGCAGATTTCATCAAACTATCAAAAAACAACACAGTTGATGATGCCCACCGAGAAATTCACTACAGAGTGGTTCGACAGGGCGAGGTAACTCTTGCTGTTAGTGGTCCGATGTCAACGATACGAAGCTATCCACAGCGTGTCCTCGGATCTAGTGATTATCTGGCCTTGGTGAGAATAATAGGTTGCAAAACTTTGTTTGTATGCGATAAATACATTCGAGACAAGGACGTCATTACATACCGGCTAGTCTACCCATGCGTGGCCGCTGTTATATACTGGATAGGGAAACAACATACATACAGTAAACACACCGACTTCGATAGGGTGTGTATCCTAGAAGCGACATATCCTTGGACCCTGGATATCATTACGTTCCTTTACCAGTGGAGATACCTAATGCTGCCAAGGGAAGAAGGATTAGCCACATTCAACTCAGCCGATTCATTCTTGGTGAAAGAGCGTGAGAAGGCCATGAATCTTTATGTCAGATACGCAGTTGTTGTTGAGATCGAGTCGCCTTCTGTTTCAGAAGATGAAATCACCACATGGAGACTTCAGCTCGAGCAAGACCCAGATTGGGCTAGCAAGCACGAGTCATCACTGGTGGACGACCTTTTCACAGAACTCTTGGAGCTTCAGAGCTTTTGGGATGCGCAAAGGTTCAAAAATTTGGTCCATCTGGACTTGAAAACAGCGCAAGACGAGTTGAACTATTGTAACGGCGTTCTGGACACTTTTTCAACTACTGACCGTTCTAACAAGCAGCTAAATAGACGAAAAGAAAAGCAGGGTAAAGTTGAGGCTGAGATAAGTAGCTGGAAAGCAGCTTGGGGGCTTCTTTTCAAACGCTTCAATGGACTGATCTCTGCCGTTCTCAAACAAGAGGCGAACATGTTTCCACAAACGGTTGATGACATCTTTGAGTTACCCGAGTCATGGTTGGGTGCTTATAAGAACAAGCAGGAGCTTGTGAGGTTACTCGAAGATAGATGGATGCGTTGCACAAGATTGCTGTCCTTTGTCATTGAATCTGCTCAATGTTTTGAAGAGGCGAAGCAGGTGATGGAGGGACGACAAGAGGTACTGGGCATGTTTGGGATTGGAAGAGAAGACGAGAGAATTGTCATCGAGTGATCCAGATACTAGCAAGAGTGGACAACCAGGTTAGTCATCCACTGCCAGGAACTTTTGGACTTGCTAGATTGGGTTAAGTGTAGGATGCCTAGTCGAGCTCAACAAAAAACTCCTCATTTCACTCACTTCACATTCAACGTTAACAACCACGTCCCAGATCAAAAGCCGATAATAACAGTTGTCAAGATGTCCGCCAAGTTTGAAAGCTCCGCTGTAGGTCCTGCCCCTCTCCCTCTCACAGATACCCTTCTCAGCTTGCGAACAGGCAAAGTCCGCCCCATGGGTGGAGTAAACATCCGCAGCGCCATCAACAAGCGAGAGCGTCAAGGCAAATGGGAAGTCACTCCTCTAGGACTTGTCGGCGACGAGCATGACTACATCCATCATGGCGGTCCTGAAAAAGCGCTGCATCAATACTGCGCTGCGCACTATGATGTGTGGAACGCCGAACTCCCCGGTCGCCAAGATCTCTTCAAGATTGGTGGTTTTGGAGAGAATCTCTCGACGATGCACATGTCGGAAAACAATGTCTGTATCGGCGATATTTATCGCATAGGAAAGGATTCTGTAACAATCCAGGTGACGTCTCCTCGCCAGCCGTGCTACAAGCTGAACCATCGTTTTCAACACAAGAAAGCTTCAGCCATGGCGCAGTCAACTGGTCGCATGGGTTGGTATTACCGTGTCATCAAGACTGGCTTCATTGAACAGGGCGACGAGATGGAGCTTGTCGAACGAATTCATCCAACCTGGCCTCTTGCTCGTGTCCAAAACTACCTCTACCACGAAAAGGATAACTATGAGGCATTTCGAGAGCTGGCTAGTCTACCTACCCTATCTGAAGAGATGCTGAGCATCTTTCGCAAACGTCTTGAACACGGTGCTGAAGATATGAGTGGCCGTCTCGAAGGAGATAAGACCCCTGTGGTCTGGCGACCTTATAGGCTGGTCTCAAAATCGGATCTTACCACGAGAGTCAAGTCCTTTGTCTTTGAAGCCGATAGTGACGATGGAAATGCCGAGGACTCAGATTTTGGGCAATTTCCTTTTGTAAGGCTTCGATTTGGGACAGATGGTAACCTTTCTCGTGCGTACTCTGTTGTGTCTGGCAATACGAACCGCTTCGAGCTGGGTGTTTCTCGAGACGATAACTCGCGAGGCGGGTCCGTCTATTTGCATGACAGTTTGAACGTTGGCGACGTTATCAAGATCGCCTCTGGACGCAACGCCTCTGTGGCCTCAAAGGCCGTTAAACACATTTTCATCATTGGTGGCATTGGGGTGACAGCATTCCTCACTGAGATTGAGAAGCTATCAAGTGTCAAGGCAGATGTACAGGTACATTATGCTGTGCGAAGCCAGAAAGATGCAGCTTATGTTGAACGCCTACCACTCGACAAGACGACTATCTATGCCAAAGACGAGGACCAACGACTCAATCTTGGTCAGATCATACCCAAACCTGAAGATGAAAACAAAACTACTACAGCTGTTTACTGCTGTGGTCCAACATCTTTGATGAATGCTTGTCGTACCATCACCACGGCTCTTAGCTATCCCAAAGGTAATGCACATTTCGAAGATTTTGGCGATGCTACAACGGGAACAGGAGAGCCATTCGAAATGGAAATCAAGTCTACAGGCCATACTATTCAAGTGTCTCGTGAGAAGTCCCTTCTCCAGGTACTCTCTGACGCTGGATTCGAGATCGAGTCTTCGTGCTTGGTTGGGAACTGTGGGACGTGTATGGTGGATGTTTGCAAGGGAGAGGTGGAGCACAAGGGTGTGGCTTTAAACGATGAGCAGAAGAAGGAATCGATGTTGACTTGCGTCAGTCGTGGGAAGGGGAGGATTATGATTGACTGTTAGGAATGAGCCCTCGCTAAACTCGTTATGGCTGAGATATAGAACGGGCAGTGTAGAGAAACATGATGAACAGTCGTTCTTGAAGGAGAATACCGGCGACAGCCTGTCGTCTGTTTATGGATTGGTGTTCAAGGTCACCTCAGGCGTAGCTACTAAACTACATATTGTCAAGACTAAATGTATTCACCGTTCTCTAAGATTCTGTCCTGGGCTTGAACTTTATTTGAGCCGGACGTTGCTAGGTCTACTTCTCGTGCTGGCTCATATAACTCAGGCTTAGATCAAACAGAAACAACGACTATAGGATAGTGGTCGAGAGAGGACAGAGCGCAAATTCATTGGGCTTATCTATAATCTGCTGTAGAATCAATCTCATTCTTTGACTGAAGTGAGGGAGTTGGTGCTTAAAGGTATAGAGCGGGACTATTAGGTGTAAGCAATAAGGGTAGGTAAACAGCACGAAGGACAGGCAACTCTGATGTTCCACCTAACCTAACTTCTTTTCACTTTCCGCCTCCACCTTTTGGGCAGCCTCTTGTTTATCATCTGTTGTTTCCTTAGGCTCACCCTCCGATTCATTTTGTTCTGCAGAATCCTTCTTCTTTTCAGGGGTGTCCTTGTCCTGCTTCTCAACCTCTTCTTGTGCATCGCCATCCTTCTTGCCCCATATCCTCATACTAGGCATAGACACATTGCCCAGCGAGGATACAGAGCTGGGGACCTTGGGCATATTTGGCATGTTTGGCATGCTGGGCAGGTTTGGCATCTGAGGGATCTTGTTTGGCAGCCAACCTTTGGCATCTGTACCTGCCGATTGAGCCACACCAAAGAGATAGTTGAGGTAGTTTCGTTTCTCGACAGTATCAGCGCCTTCGATATTCCCATCACCGATGATATCGTCTCCTTTATCGTCGGGGAGTGGCACAAGCGATGCAGCGTTGGCGATGTCGAGGGGTGACTCGTCTGGGAACTCATCGTCTTTATCTTTGTCAACACCTTCCGTCTTTTCGTTCTCTTCTGCACCTGGATCCTTCTCAAGAATCTCTTTGGCCTTTTCAGTCTCTTCTGTTTCTTCAGGCGGCGTTTCTCGAAATTTGGGATCATCGACAACGGTCTCTTCGCTCAAGAACCACTTCTTGACAAGCTCGGCTGATTTATCCGTCATCTCTTCGTATCCGCGATGCTTCTCGGGTCTGAACATGTTCATATGCGCTTCAACCTCATCTTCGGCTTTGGGCATGACACATCTCTCAAAGATAGGATACGCGGAGTGGCTCTCTTCCGGAATAGCGCAGAACGTTCGCTCAGGGACGAAGTAGCCACCACTCCAGTAACCATTCTCACCAAGAGAACAGTAGAAGTCGTGCATGCCAATACCTTTGAGAGACCCAATGCGTTCAAGTCGACGGTTGAGCTCCTTTTGTCTAAGAAGTGCACCAACGAAGGTGACGTGATCTGAAAGCCAAGCAAAAGACTTTCCGACATTGCCGCGGTTGATGTAAGCCAGACCTTGACCGAGAGCATCCATGCTTTGGCGATATCCTTCAGCGACAGACTCTTTGTTGATATTCTTGACGCTCTTCATTCCTTGCATGATGAGCTCTCGATTCATATAAGCTGCTACGCCACCGGCTGCGATGGCGCCGACTGTCCCTGTCTTGACGGCTACCAGCTGCCATGTCTTCCACTGGGGTCCTCGTGAAGTGGTGGTGACAGCGGTGGTAGCGGCTCTTCGAGCACTTAGTCGAGCAAGGCTGGCAGGTGCGGCGGCTGATATAGCTGTCATGACGTTGAAGACACTGTTGACCTTTTGATAGTTTGAAAATGCACCGTAGACGAACATAGAGCGGGCAAGACCGTTGTAGGGAGTGTCGAATGTGAGAATGCCTTGGATCAGGGGGAACAGGGGATCATTTTCGTCTCCGTTGTTGGCTCTTTCGTTTATAGCTAAGAAGAGAGAGTCTGCTGCTACAAAGCCTCCCATGCTGTGTGCAACGAGGACGACGCCGACGTCTCTGTCGTGAGGAGGCCATGGTTTCTCAGACTTCTCCTTTCGAATGTCCATCACTCGTTCCTTGAGCCTGTGATATTTGTTAGCGAGCCCGAAGTTGTCAATGTTTGTGGCGAGACGGCCTACCATCCCAGAAATCCCTCTGAGGCCTGAGCGAGTTCTCCAGATGTCTCATATTTGGGATAGACAACAGATTCGACTTTACAGTCTGGTAGTTCTTTACCGACTGCCTTTTTGAGGTCCTGCAGAGGGTTAGTTTCTGCAACGTGCGTCTATGCCGTGGAAGATGGGTGCTTACATATGGGAATTCTTGAAAGGTATTGTCAGTACCCTAAGGAGATTCATTAGCTTTGTTCCCACTATCTTGTATGTTGGTTTACCTTGAATCCGTGGATAAAACAGAGTAATAATGTACGAGGCATCTTTACTGATGTGCTTTGTAGGTGGCTGTCCAAGCTTCTCGAGAGGATGGACTTGAGCAATAATATAAACAAACAAATAAAGTTTGTAACAACTTGTACAAAGGATGACGTTGTAGGTTGTAGGACAAGATGGAGAGATTTCCAGGTTTTCCAGCCACACTTGTTTGACATTTGGCGTGGCGAGTGTGAGTGAAAGACCTCAGATTTGGGGGGATCAACGTCATCGTTGTATCGCGCCGTGCATCACTAGCATCGTCTCGGGGGTTAACCCTGTATAAGTTAGTGCAACCAGAAGATCAAGATGATCGGAGTGGGAAAAGCTTGATTGTCCCAGATCCATGGACATCTAGACTAGATCTTGTTTCAAGTAGGTAATTAAAAGTTCTTCCATTTCTTGGTCAATGCACTAACAATTAGTTATCCAAATTGATGTCCCGAGGTTACAGTTGACGACCCTTGTAAAGGCTTGTGAAATCAGACGGGCAGCCCCCCCGGTTGCTTCTACTTGGCCTTGCCACCGCTTGCAGTCTTGACTAATTCCTCCCATTCAATGTCTTCCTGATCATCAGCATGGATAAAAACGCCGATATTGACTGCCTTTTTCAAATACTCCATGGTACTGGCGTAAAGCATGCGAAGCTAACCATTATTAGTCTAACGCTTGATTGAGGAGGCAGATCAATAATACCTTGATAGGTGAGTTCTGAGGTACCCAAGAGATAAAAATTGTTTTAGTCCTAAGAATCCACTCATTAGAAAAAATCACCGCATCATGAAGTTGGACTTGCCTCTTTCCATCCTCCCCAAGATCGTAGTCTACATCGTAAACTGCGTACAGTGGTGAGGGTCTTCCAGTCTTGTCAACACTCGAAAGCAGTTTCTGACGAAATACTTCGTATTCTGTTTCAGAACTAATTTCTTCAACTGTGACATTTTGTTCATCATCGGTGATCTTGAAAATAATGAACTTGGTTTTATCAGGACCTTTGGAGAAGCGAAGAGCATTGGCTGCTGTGATGCAGTCTTGATCAATCGAGACACTATTCCAATGTGAGCATTGCACAGGTTTTAAAGACGGACAAGATGTACCCTGAAGCAGACTAGTAGTAACAAGATTAGGAATGTAACCGAGCGTAGAGATTTATTAGTATAACATACCGTCATTGCAGTGAAGGATCTTGAGTTATCGAGATCGACGCAGTGTATTAACAAGTCAGTTAAATGTCTAAGGACAAATTGAAAGCTAAGTCCTACAAAACAATAATGGCCAAGTTAAAGGCCTATTTATATCAGATCAGAGGAGGCAATCTCATTTTGGTTCTATTATTAGCAGTAATCTACTTTCAACTTTCAAGTAATTATTCTGCCTAGTCAGGCAGATACGCAAGACACCACCTCGTTCAAGGCAACCTCAAACGTTTGGTATTCCCTGTCTTGGAATTTTACATTACTGAATGGCATTACAAGAAAATAAGCCGAAGGCAACAGAATTATCGCTTCTGTAATTCACTCTAGTTATTTCAAGTGTGTAGTCCTGGGTGGTTGCCTTGATTCCGTTTTTTTTCCAGATTTATCCTGCTGCCTGACTTCTGCGTTTGCCCAAACTGCAGGTACATTTGTGAATAATATCCTAATCCAGTGATCCAAATCTACCTATTAATTACTCCCCAAAGTCCATAGCAAACATTTCCGTAGCAGGAGGCTGGCCATTAATCCAATCCGCCAAGATGGACGTCATGTCATCGTTCAAAAAGGCATCAGTATTAGCATCAACCGCAGCCTGTTGTCCCTGTCCGGATGGTTGTGCAAACGTTTCAGGCCAAATAAGTGGCACATTTTCAGACACACCAGCCACTTGGAGTGAGTCGGTGTTTTGGTCGTACATGCCCACGGACGTGTTCCGTGACTCCACCATTCGTCGTGCCAATCTACTAAAGGTGGCGCAAATCTTGTACAGCTTCTCGGCGCCGGCATGGATTTCTCGGGCGTGCCGGAAGGTATCTACAACTTGTTCGAGAAGATTGACGTCTTCAAGATTGGACGCTGCGATAGAGTGGAGAAAAATTACCACAAATGGAGTAAATGATGAATTGTGAAGAGCCCTGGCCATATAAGCTGATGAAAGATAGCGATCTACGTTTCACTCACCAATCGATATAGTCTGCCTTTGTAAACAATTTGACTCCGTCGTAGCCGGAGAATGCTCGGAGATGGCTTTCTAAAGCGAGCCTAGCGGCCTGGAAACATTGCGAAGTCATATCTGTACTGACACCAGGCATGGCTGGTGCTCTGAGGAGAGTGGTGAGGGTCGAGTAATACATGATGTCCCAGTGGTTTAGGCTAAGGGTGAGAAGCTTTATAAAGCGAACCTGACTGCCATCGAGCTGTATGAATATTAGTAGGCGTTCGATAGAAAGCTAAGAGACACATTACTTGATCAAGGTCGTATCTCCATTGATGAGCGTCTGCAACAAGAGTGTCAATCCACTGTCGACGTTCCATGGCTGGTGCTTGTAACCCAGCCACAGAGTACAACTTGTCAAAAATCAGCCCTTGGATCTTGGCAAGTCTGATCACAAGATTGAACAACTCAATCCATGGCTTTTCAGCTGCATCTTCTGGAATAGCTGGGTATTGCGCATCGACTTCAAAGTCTTGCATCCGGGAGGCGTTACCGAAATGGATAGAGTTGGTCTTGTCACAGACATATAGGGTCCAGAAGAGACGACGTTTGTTTTCAGCAAAGCCACTTTGATCTTTTTGATAGGTAATCTCTCGATGATAGCCTAACATCTGGCAATGACTGAGTCCTGCGTTGACAAGAGTGCGTGCGAGAACTGGTTTGCTTTCGTTCTGTATTTTGAGAACCTGGATAACTGCATGAGTAATGCCATCACATATGACGATGTTTCAGACTTACAGCAGTTGTTATGGCAACGACGTTTTCAAAGCTAGGTACCGTCATAGTCTCAAAGGTCTCGAGACCCAGGTGAAAGTTCCGTTCAGCCTGTGCTTTCAATGATTCCAAGTCATGCTCTTTGCTCAAAGGGTCTTCGGTGATGATCAGTTCACGAAGGAGAAGGCGCATGATGCCATTGACGCTTGTAACGTGGCCGAGAGTCACAGGCTCAGTGGGAAAATAGACCTTTTGACAGAGGTGTTCAATCAGCTTTGTGTCGGTCATTGCTTGGCCAGGAAAGAATCGAGTTGGATTGGCTGTAGGTATAATTAGACGCCATATGCATTGAGCTATAGGAAAGTGGCTTAGTATTACCTTTTATTATGCGTATAATCTTGAGTATAATCGAAGCTGGTAAAGGTGTAATATCCGGTATAGACCGTGTTGGAACATGAGAAGGCGGCTTTTTGCTATTTGCATCATGTAGTATCGAGTTCAACTGGTTGAAAGACTCGCTGATACTCTGCTGCCCCTCGGGTGTCTTTGCAGCTGCAGACCGTTTGATCTCTTCGCTAGCCTGCTGAAATTGGGATATAAACGACGAGCTTCCCTCGTATAAGTTGCCAACTGGAGTTTGGGCAACATCGTAGACGCTTGGCTCAGAAGAGGCGGTTGGAGAAACTGAAGTATCATGTTTCGAAAACGCAGGCGTGGAAATAGGAGGATTCGTGGACGCAGGTGTTGATGTGGATGACTGAGCAGGCTGTTTGTCTAATCGAACCTCAACCTTGGCCAATCGAGCTTCAAGAGACGCCACATATTCTTCTCTTTTATTGTTATTAGTACAGTACAGTCGAGAAAAGAGTGTGAATAACCTACAGATGCGATATTCTGTTGTCTTGCCTGGGACGTTGGTCTGACTGCTGTATAGAATGGGCTTGTTGGCAAGTAATACCAGCGGCCTTGCAATTGCCACAGGGTTGAGATCTGTCGCATCGGATCTTATTAAGTTTAGTTTGATTAATAATAAAACGATGTCAATGTTAACCCATTTACCTTTCTGACTTTGCATGCTTCACACTATTAGGGAGTTAGTATGGCATGGTGCTGCAGCTCTGCAACTAGTGCTAGAGTATATTCTAAATATGGTACGCACCGCTCGTGGAACCTGAGAAAGACGAGCTCGCCTTGCCAGGATAGTCTCCTCACCAGACATGACGTGTCTGAGACTGTAGACTTGTTAATGCCGCTTTCACGGATTGACGGGTTGACGGACGGACGGGCTTTCGGAGAAGAATAAGAAAACAAGTCAAGCTTATGCTTACTTGCATCCTCCTCGCTGCCACGGAACCGCGGGACCCGTATTCCCGAGCCCAATAACGTTAGCGGCGATCCAATCGATTGGATATCCTGCCTTCCTTGGTTCCGCTATAAGGAAGATGCGACAGGGGGCTCTGACTGATGATCTCCAGGGATGGTCCAAAGTCAGCATGAGCCATCTTAATTACATTCCCTTTACAGATATCCATTGAAGGATGCAAAGAGTTTTAAGTATTCGACGGTGCCACAATGACTTGGATTCTTGAAGAAATAAACCCGATTTTACTTTGTTGCCTCCCAGGCTTTTTAGCAATCTTTCTTCCTTTCTTCCCACTCATTCTTCTACCTTATTAACAGCAATCCTCACCAACACCCATCGATCATGGATCCGGAAAACGAAAAGAGGAAGTCTTCTGTCGAGGATTCGACGACGGCAACAACAAAACAAGATGAGGGTGAAAAGCAAGCACAACTGGGCGATTTATGGGTACAAAACCCTCCTCACTGATACTTCTGAACACAACTAACATGTAATAGCGCGCCTTCCAATTCGCCGACCGTCTCGATTGGGTTTTAAACATCATCTCCCTTGTTTGTTCTATCGCGAGTGGAGCAGCAATGCCGTGTATGACTATTATATTTGGACAAGCTGTGGGCCGCTTTGGAGACTTCGCCGGAGGCTCTGTTGACCCTGACGACTTTAAACCCGAGGTCAACTCCTTCGTTCTCTGGTTTATCTACCTTTTTGTAGGGAAATTCGCCTTGGCCTACATCGCAACAACAGCCATAACGATATCAGGCATCCGAACAACACGAGTACTTCGACAGCGATTCCTCGAAAAGCTTCTACGAACTGAGGTATGGTATTTCGATACAGCCAATGTCGGATCTCCTGCAACCCAGATGACCACCAATGTAACGCGCATCAACCAAGGCATCGCTGAGAAGTTGTCGCTTCTGGTACAAGGACTTGCCATGTTTGTCTCGGCCTTTGTGGTGGCCATTGCAGTCCAGTGGAAGCTGGCTCTGATTACTCTTACTGTTGTGCCTCTTTTCTTCATCATCATGGGCGTCGGCATGGCGCTTGATGCTCCTATAGAAGCAAAGGTCACTAGTACTTACTCACAAGCCAATGTCTTTGCACAGGAAGTTTTGACTTCTATCCGAACTGTCCATGCATTTTGGGCACAAGGTAGAATGGGTGAGCGATACAACAGTTATCTCCAGGAAGCTCACACCACTGGAAAAAAGAAGTCAATGATCTATGGTATCATGAGCGCATCCACATACTTTTGTATGTACTCTGGGAATGCTTTGGCATTCTGGCAAGGCTTTCGTATGTATCGGAGCGGAGAGATTGACTCCGTCGGTACTGTGTTTACGTAAGTTTTTATTAATTAATGGTCATGGAATGCTAATTATAGATTCACAGCGTCGTTCTATCTGTCCTTCTTGCTTCGTCTTCCATTGGTCTCCTCTACCCTCAGATCCCAGCTCTTGCCAACGGTGCAGCAGCAGCATCAGAGCTTTTCAAGATCTTCGACAAGCCTTCTTTGCTCGACCCTCTTTCCAACGAAGGACACGCTCCTGAAACATGTAACGGACATCTTCAGGCCGAGAATGTTTCGTTTTCCTATCCTTCACGACCAGACACACAGGTACTCAAGGGTATCAACTTGAACATCCCAGCTGGTAAGACCACGGCTTTCGTTGGTGCGAGCGGCTCAGGTAAGAGTACCATTATTGGACTACTGGAGCGATGGTACGTCCCATCCGCGGGACGCCTACTTCTCGATGGCGTGGATGTTTCGACACTTAATGTCAAGTGGTTTAGATCACAGATGGCTCTTGTTCAACAGGTGAATATCAGTCATTTTCTTTTAACCCATTCAACTAACATATTCTACAGGAACCTGTGCTTTTCAGGGGTACCGTCTTTGAGAACGTTTCAAAGGGTTTCACCGACATTCAAAAAGCTCTTCCTATCGAGGAGCAGCGGAAACTTGTCCAAGAAGCGTGTGAGGCCAGCTATGCTCACGAATTTATTCAAAACCTTGAGAACGGCTATAGCACGTATCTTGGTGAAAGGGGTAACACTTTGAGTGGCGGTCAAAAGCAACGAGTCGCTATTGCTCGTAGCGTTGTCTCGAATCCGAAAGTCCTTCTGCTCGACGAGGCAACTAGTGCTCTTGATCCCAACGCCGAACGCATGGTGCAGAAGGCTCTGTCACGCGTTTCTCAACAGCGAACGACACTTGTTATTGCCCATAGGCTGTCGACTATCAAAGACGCTGACAACATCGTGGTTATCTCTTCTGGGCAGGTTGTTGAGCAGGGTACCCATGAGGAGCTTCTTGCGCTTGACTCCCATTACGCTCGGCTTATTCGTGCACAGAATCTTGCTGTTGTTGAACAGGAGACAAAGGCTGATATGATTGTCAAGGAAAACCCTGATGCATTCGATACAGACGACACTGTAGGCCGTGTTATGACAGCACAGACTCACAAGTCCATGGTGGCCGAAGGCGAGGAGTCAAAACCCAAGGACCGATCTATCCTCTCAAGCATATTCCTAGTTGTCAAGGAACAGAAAGCGCTTCGTCCCTATATCATCATATCTGCCCTTTGTTGCAGTATAGCTGCGGCAACATGGCCCGGCCAAGCTGTTCTGTTCTCGCGAATTATCACTGCTTTCTCAGTCGAGACTTCTGCTTCGGATGTCAACTTCTACGCTCTCATGTTCTTTGTCATTGCGCTTGGAAACCTGGTAGCATATGGTATTATTGGTTACATCGCCAACCACGTCGCACAAACCATCTCATACCAGTATCGCCTTGAGTTGTTTACCCGAATGATTGGACTCGATATTGAGTTCTTTGATCGACCAGAGAACTCATCTGGTGCTTTGGCGTCTACTCTGTCCTCCATTCCTTTACACCTACAAGAGCTTCTGGGCCTCAATATCTTCGTTATTCTTGTCATGATTGTTAATATCACTGCTAGTTCCATTCTTGCAATTGCGTACGGATGGAAGCTCGCTCTTGTGATGGTCTTTGCTGGGTTGCCACTACTTATGGGATCTGGATACTTCAAGGTCCGCCTCGAGTCAAGACTACATGAGAGTAATGAGGCGAGATTCCGAGAGAGTGCAAGTCTTGCCAGCGAGGCTGTTTCTTCACTGCGAACTGTTACATCTTTGACCGCTGAGATGGACTTTATCACTCAGTATTCTGAAACACTTTCCAGCATTGTCATCAAGTCTATTAAGTCACTATCTGTTTCGATGATTGCATACGCATTCTCGCAGTCGATTGAGTTCCTTGTCATGGCTCTTGGGTTCTGGTACGGCTCGCAACTTATGGCGTCTGGCGAGTATAGCGCCGACCAGTTCTTTCTCATTTTCATGGGAGTTCTGTTCGCGGGACAGGCTGCCGGTCAACTGTTTGCAAACTTGACTAGCCTCACCATGGCCAAGGGAGCGGCCAATTATTTGTTCAACCTTCGAGAGGAAAAGCCCGTTATTTGTGAGACCGATGAAAATAAGGATAAGGGTCCTGATTTTGATCAACATGTGGGCGTGAACGATGTACACTTCAAGTACAAGAGCCGAAGCACCAAGGTGCTCCAAGGCCTGTCTATGGATATTAACCCTTCCCAGTTTGTCGCCGTCGTCGGCCCCAGTGGCTGCGGCAAATCAACTCTTATCTCGCTATTTGAGCGGTACTACGACCCAACCACGGGTAAGATTTGCGTGGGAGAGCAAGACATCAAGGACATGTCCCCTCGACTTTTCCGCTCCCAGATGTCCATGGTTCAACAAGAGCCTGTTCTGTACGAAGGGTCTGTACGAGAAAACATCTTGATGGGCCTGGACGGCGATGCCACAGACGCAACCGACGAAAGGCTGAACGAAGCAGCCCGACAAGCTAATATCCTCGAATTTGTATCTTCGCTACCTGAAGGATTCAACACTACCTGCGGTGCTCGCGGCACAGCCTTTTCCGGTGGCCAGCGTCAACGTATCGCCATTGCACGAGCTCTTATCCGAAACCCGAAGTTGCTGCTGCTTGATGAGGCAACCTCAGCACTGGACACCCATTCTGAGAAACTGGTCCAAGAAGCTCTCGAGCAAACGAGGAGGGAGAGTGGTTGCAGTGTGATAGCTGTTGCTCACAGATTGTCAACTATCCGAGATGCAGACATCATCTTTGTCCTTGTTGGCGGCAAGGTTGCTGAAGTCGGAACGCATGGGGAGCTCCAGGCCAAGAATGGTGTTTATGCGGATATGTGCAAGGCCCAGTCTCTTGATAGAGGGACTAGCGACTAATAAATATATTTTGTTTCTTTGCCGGACATTTATACTACCAACATCATGGTAAAAAGCGGCTCATAGATTTGTTTTCTTCCTGAGATATATACTGTTGACTGTCTGTTAGAAAGGCTCTATATACCATCTTCTGTATCCTCATCAATTCATAACATTCTATAATACTTGATCTATTACAATGCTAATCCTATTCCATGTCGATCAGGGGCTGGAAGCTAAGGCTAACCCTAATTATCGGAACCGTGACATGCTAGCGCACCAGTCAGAGAAACCTGTCGGTAGGCTCGGCAAATACATAGTAAACTCAAGGTAGTACCACGGAAAAGGTTCACGTGTAGTAATTGAGCCTATTTGAAGGACTCGGGGTTCCTCAACTAGTTCGCTTAGATACAGGGGTTATCATATAACCAGGTAAGCTGAAAACATTCGATGCTGACTTTTTTTTACATAAGCGCAAGCCATCTTTTGAGAATCTGTCGCAGTTCTGTATTACATGGAGTGATCACGCTGTGATCCTTCCAAGTGCCACGCCGCACTTAATGTCTTGCTTCATCCTACGACTAGCAATATCCGCGTTTTGGGTAACAGGCTAAATCCATCAATCGGATAAGTCCACGAAGTTGTCTCGAAATGTGAATAGCTACCTAGCTACAACTATGATCCCTTCCTTATAGGATACGGAAGGTGAACTAAAAGAAGAAGGTCGAGCGGAACCAGGCACCCCGAACCTAGTAGTAGTGGAGACTCAGCGTTTCATTACTACCTACGTTGGAATGAGGACCCGTCAAGGATTTGATTGCCGGTAGATATACAGTTGAGGTAACGATTAGACTTTGAGAAGCCCCCCCCATCAAACAGTTGAGGTAAAGTCAAATAAAGTGTGGCTTGGATTGGAACCTGCATCAAATACCCCTGAAGATTTCCGGATTGGGAATCGGGTTTATGACTTCGGGCCTTTAAGCAGGAACTTCCAAGACAAACAGAGTGAGACGAGTGACAGTTTGTTTGGATGTCAGAGTAACATTCAAGCAAGATGCCTAAGGCAAGAACCAAAGTATCGGTTAGATTACACTTATCCAGGAAGAGTCAAGACCCATTTGTACCCAAAAACTCAGTATAAAGAGAACCCTAAATCTTCACCCATCTTGTCTTCTTCTTCTCCCCTATCGTAGATCCTCACTGATCAGCGAACATGGAATCTCCACGCTCCCTTCGACGCCTCGCCGTCGCCCTCCTTTCTTTGGCTTCTACTGTCCTCGCCCAGAACAAGGCTGATGTCATCTCCAAGTGTCTCGACGAAGCCGGTGTTCGCAATGTCATCGACACCGACAGCTCCTGGGCCCAGGAAACAGTAATGTTCCAAAAGCGTCTCAAGCCTGACCCTGAAGCTATCGCCTTCCCTGAAAACAGGGACGAAGTTGCCTCTGCACTGAAATGTGCTCGCGAGTCAAAGGTCAAGGCCAATGCTCTTGGACCTGCGCACTCATTCCAGGGCAATGGCTTTGGAAACCCTGGCAATTTGGTTATCAATATGGCTGCTTTCGACGAGGTCAGCTATGATAAGAAATCTACCATTCTCACCTTTGGTGGAGGTACCCATGTCGGCCCTGTTCAAAAGTACCTCTGGGATACTGCTGGTCGTCACGTCCCTCATGTCCGTGGCGCTCACGTCGGAGCCACAGGCTCTAGCATAGGGGGTGGCTTCGGAACGACCTCTAGGTTCCTTGGTACTCCCATGGATAATCTACAAGAGATCGAGTACATGCTCTTTAACGGGACCATCGTGAATGTCAACGCTAAGAAGGGGCCCGGATCCGACCTGTTCTGGGCTGCTCAAGGCGCTGGATCCTCGTTTGGTATCATTCTCTCCATGAAGACAAAGACTTTCAAGCCCCAGTTCGACAAGGCTATCAACTTTACCCTGTCTATGGGCGACCTTACCCCCGAGGCTGGCGCAAAGGCTCTCGTCGCCATCCAGGAGTACTCTCTTAGCAAGGACTGCCCTGACACGTGGGCTTTCCGATGGAATATCATGGCTCCCCCTTATGGTGGCACTGGATACTTCTATGGTAACCCTGCTTCGTTTGATAGCGTCATGGCTCCTCTTGTCAAGAAGCTCAAGACCATCAGCTCCAACACTGCGGTCAAGAGTACTGTTCTTCCCTGGTGGGATCTCGAGGTTGCTGTCGCTGGACCGGGAATGGAGCTAGAAAATGGAGGTTCCCTAGGGGGTCGATCTTTCTACACTCAATCTCTTACTACCACCACCGACCACCCTCTCACTGTCAAGCAAGCCCAGATCCTCTTTGAGAGCACCACTCTAGCTTTCAACCGTACCGACATGACAAAGTTCGGATACATGGATCTCTGGGGTGGTGTATCCCGCTCTATCAAGGATAGTGATACCGCTTATGCCCACGGCAAGAACCTTTGGTTGATTCGTTGGGACGCCAATGCAATTGGCGCCTACCCTAGTGATGGTATCAGCTACATGAGAGCTTCAATAAAGCCCTTCGAGGACTCACTCGTCAAGGGTGGTGCTAAGCTCCGCGGCTTCGTCAACTATGCCGACACTGAGCTTACTGAGAAGGAATGGAGTTCTCGTCTGTACGACGGAAACTATGAGCGTCTTAAGCAAATCAAAGCTCGATATGATCCTGAGGGCCTGTTTATCAATCACAGACAGTCAATCCCTCTGCCTTAGTTTGACTTGACCGAGGGGGAGGGGGTGTTTATTCTTTGTTACGTATATAGCTTGTGTCCAATAGCATTGCAAATACTTATCTATCACATTATCGCCAACAAGCATAAATTCATTAATCTCCGACTCCAAACCCCGCTCTAGCGTGGTATCGAAGCTAGTAGAAAAAAGAAAAGTTGGCCGTTGGAAACCAGGGTTCAAAAATGAATAGCTTAAGAAACCTGTCTAAAGAGGATAAGATCGACTAGCTAATTTTGTCTTTTATGATTCCAGGAAACAAAGTTTGCATGGCTCCGAAATTTCCAGACCAGTAACAAGTTTGGTTGCGAAGACACGTTCCATTAATGACGAAACAGACTTTTGTTCTTCTTTTTAGCCTGTTTGTCAGATTAGCTCAGCAAACTTTATATCAAGCCCCTCTTCCAACCTCCCGTCATTTCCTTCCACTTGGTAGTTGTTTTGTTCACTGTAGCATCAGCAAAATGAAGTTTCTGAATCCAATCGCTGTCATACTCTCGCTTGTCTCGTCTGTCGCCCCTGTTGGGGTATCAGCACAGGCTACAGCTGCTGAAAGCAGTCATCTGAGGGGCGAGGAGGTCAATTACCAAGGATGTCAGTACTGGATAATTCACTGTTTCAAGAGTTTGTGTTGAAGAGTGGCCTAACAATTCACAACAGTAACCTTGTACGTGTCGAAGCCGCATAAATCATTGGGCTACAAGAAGCCAGGAAGCCGAACTGGCGTCCTGTTTCTGACAGACATTTACGGTCTCAAACTCAAAGAGAACAAAGAGTAAGGAAGGGCGGTGGGTGACAAATGTCTTATGGCTGATTGTATCTAGATTGGCCGATAACTTTGCCAAAGAGGGATATATCACAGTCATGCCAGATCTCTTCAATGGATCACCCGCTCCAAGCGAGGAAACTCCTGGGTTTAACGTCACAGAGTTCCTCGCTAAGTACCCACCAAGTGTGGCCGATCCTGTCGTTGCCAAAGCAATTAAATATCTCCGGCAAGAACTTAAAGTCAACAAGGTTGCTGCCAGTGGCTATTGTTATGGTGGGCGCTACGTTTTCCGTCAGCTGGACAAGAAGGGTGGAGCAGATGTTGGCTTCACGGCGCATCCTAGTTTATTGCAGACTGAAGAAATCCAGGCTGTCGTGAAACCCATATCCATTGCTGGTGCTGGTAGGACTTGTTTCACCCACATCTTCAGACTTGGAGCTAACCCTACTTTAGCCGACGATAATATCTTTCCTCAGCCGAGGCAAGCAGAGACAAACGCTATCCTCACAAAGATCGGGAAGCCGTTTTCTTCAACTTTGTACAGCGGAACGAACCATGGTTTTGCGGTGCGTGCAAACATCTCAGATCCGCAGCAGGCTTTTGCCAAAACAGAGGCGTTCTACCAGGCTGTTCGTTTCTTTGGAGCTTGGGACTAGGATTACTTGCATGCAATTTGTGGTGCTGTTAGGTAGAAAGCTATGTGCATATGTTTTACTTCTAATACCGAGTGAATCGATATATGATCACAATAAAAACATCCGAACTCTTCATGCCTAAGAGTTAAGCATCCATTCGATCTATCTATGGAAAATAACACTTGTCTACTCAAACCAAAATCTGGGCAATGAGTACAATGACCACTCTACAGGTTGAGTTAAGCAGGCCAGATGTGTGCCAGGGGCCTAAATCTTAGCTATAAGAAGAAGTGACACAGTCGCCGTTAGCTTGCAGTGAGATCTTAATGATATCGTCAATTGAAGGTATTGGTGTTGATAATGACCAGTTGCCGGGGAACTGCATTATCCATTCGACATTTGTTCTATTACTTTATGTGATTCTTCAAGGCAAAAATGCAATTGATAGCTTTAGCAATGGGATAGAGGATAACAATGAGATTCTATGCAATGTCCCTTCTCAGAAATACAGCATCGACTGGAGGCTCTTCAGGATCCGTGTAAAAGTTTGGTTCCGTATGAATTAATCGATACCCGCGTCTTTCGTACCAATCTTGATTAGAAGACTGTAAACGTGTTAGTTCGGCACGCCCGTTATTTCGTATTACCAGAATCCCAACTTACAGCTAGCTCTGAACCAGTTTTTTCTCTATAAAGTCTCTTTTGTGTATCCTTCTGAGCAGTATCAAGGGCCAGTGTCTTGGCACATAGTGGTTCATCAATGGCCATTGACTCAACGAGGTCCATGGCGGCGCGTCCTATGCCTTTGCTTCGCAGTGCTTTCGAAATGTAAAAGGTCTTGATCCAATACACTCCTTCTTCAGGAAGGTCCAGAACGAAGTCCCCTTTCTTCTCATTGGTGTGGTCAAGTGAGATATGACCGACTGGGTGAAACTTTGTATGTGATGGCGTTCGTGGCTTGCCTCGGAGGCTGAAGGCCGTGTCTATCAATGGGCCTTTTTCCTATGAGATTGTTAATAATAGGTCGTAGAGACTCATCTTGTATATACTTACAGAAGGGAATGCATTGAAGTGAAGTTCAAGAGATTCACGAGTTTGAGGGTCCTCGGGTCGAAGTGTCTAAGTAGAGGTTAATATGCAGTTACAGTTATGGTGTCGTACTGTTGACTCACAATCCAAAAGATGCACTTTTCTCCTATCGTCTGTTTTTCCTTCCATCCCTCAACCCTCTGTTTATCCCAACCGCATTGAGCTCTCTCTTCATATAATCGATTAGCATGCTCTGCTGAGCTGGAATCCCAGGGAACTAGCAGGATTTGATCACGAGTTGCTGACGGCATGATGGCAGAAGGTAGTTTTTAAAAATCAGACTTGAGTATTTGGTAGAAATAATGTTTTGGATGGTTGTCGAATCTATTGCAAATCTGAGGAACCATAACATATGTACATGTGTTCCTTTGGAGGTAGGACATGAGTCATAGAGGATCGGAACCAGGTTTATCCGGAACTCCATGTCCCGCATGTGCTCATATCATGCTGACCTGCCTTTTCTGTTTAGTTTGATCGATCTGAGTTGTCTCGGCACCAGAAGGATACCGAAAGGCTTCAAATGTCCAATTGATAACGATGTATTATTCAATCGGGTATCTCTAAATCCAGACACGGTATAGTAAATCACATGAACCAAGTACAGCTAATAATGAAATCGAAATCCTGTTCTTATATACACAGATTGACATCCCTCCTATCGAGTCATGTCAAACTACATGTTGTGGAGGATCTGTTCAATGCTTGCCACATCAATTGAAGGGCGGCTCAACCACTTGTCTCTGAGACTAGAAGTGTCACTTGAAATTCCCCCGTTGGCCTTTGATGAGATGGCAAACACTGAGCTCTTGATCCAAACTTCTTGCCCAGGCTCCATACCACCCGGAATTGATACCCCATTGACGGGAATGAGGGTCCTTTGGCGAACAATGTTACTATTTGAGTCTGGCTTTAGCACATAACTCTCAACTGACGTCTTAGATCTGTCTAGGAGAGCCTCAATTGACACCCCGCTGCATCCATCTTCCGAACAGATCAGTGTTGAATCATCATCTGAATAAGTTCCCTCAAACTTGCCAGGCATGGCATCGTCAATGGTTTCGACAGATGGAAGATTCATGCCAGAAGCGGCCTTTCGGCCATATATAGCAAATCCGCCTTCAACAGTATGAAGAGAAGGAATACTGATGTTGCAACGTATACGATGCATTCTGATATGCCAGTCTGGCCACTGGCTAGTGGGTGAAAGAAGAACAGTGTCAATTACCACAGCTCGATCGCCCCATGGATACCATCTCACACTCGCAACAGACACGTCCGCCTGGCACCCGTCATCTGATTTGGTCCCCAATGTTCCAAACTGGACTTCGTCGCATTTCCACTTCACGGCCCAGGTTTCTCTGTCGTCCCTACTCAATGCCAGTTGATTGTCCGGGGCAATCTGTTGGATGAGGGGTCCTGTAGGTACAGAAAAACCAAAGGCTGAGGAATAGGCAAACTTGCAATATTTTGCTTGGTTGGCTTTCATTGGCCAAGCCACAAACTGACCGGGTGTGAGCATAAAATGGTGGTTGCTAAGCGGATGGTTGCATAGGATTTGCTGTGGAGCTGACACTATCTGTGTTGGGGGATCAAAGGGAGGGTATTCTTGTACTTCTGAGATCCAGAACTCGTCTTCATCGTCTAAGCCAACGGCTATGAGTGTTTTGAGGCACCAGTAGACCGACTGAGGAGAGTTGTAGTCTTCGGCCATGTACATGTTTCTGTCATATCTTAGTGTCTTGGCGATTAAGTGGTATTGGATACTAGCTTACGGATATAACCATCCAATAGTCAAGGTACCATCAGTAGCAAAGATGTCGGTTGAGTTTTGTGCCCACCATCTCAGATGTCTTATGAGGAATCCTTTGATAGCTCCGGGTGAATCGAGCGGTTTAGGCATTCCAGGGACTTTGGCAAAAGCTAAAGCACCAAAGAATGCCCCGCATGCAAACCGGTATGTTAGTGATCGACCAAAGGGAATAGATGAGCCTATACTGGTTAGTATCTCCATCACTGGGGACCTGCGTTCTTCTTACCTTGAGCGTCAAAGTACCTCCATATCTTTGAGCCAAAGTCACGGGCTCTTTGTCGATACACTTCGCATCTCTTCTCGTCCAGGTCAGCCGCAAACTTGGAGTAAAGAACCTGACTGAATTGTATAGCAAAACTTCCAGAGTAGTAATCTGCTTGTCTTCCGACTCCGATGGCGTCTCGACGTCCAGTCCTGGCGGCAAACTCCGTTTCTTGGGCTGCTTGATCGGCTGTTTGCCATGGTCCATCACCTGACCACCCATCTTCAAGGTAGAAGCTGTCTAATATCTTTAGATCAGCATCTAGTTCGGCTTGGACTTGACACAGGGGCAAGCCGCAAGTCTTGACTAGGGCCAAGTTGCAAAATACGCGAAACCATCTCCAGTTTGTTGGAGGCATCTCCTTTCCGTTGATGGAGCTCAGCCAGGATTTGATGTTGTGTTTTTGGCCGTCACTTAGAGGATTGTAGAATCGTTTTGGTGCAGCTATGAGTGCAAACGCTATCATCTCAGATTCGACCATTCGCTGGTCCATATCTTTCATAGTCCCCCAATACTCGGGATGATTTGGATCGGTCCCTGCTATGAAGCCTTGGACCCATGGTTGGACTAATTCGTCAACACGAGTTGCTAGGTCTCTGTTGCTGATAGAGTCATAGCCATAGAGTAACGGCGCAATCGCCCATAGTGGCCTTGCAAAACCTTCCAGCTGGGCAGCTGACTCGTCGAAATGTGCACCTGTCGCTACTGGGATACGAATTCGAGATTTATCTGGCGAAAAGTACTTGTTGAGGGGGTTGATGAGTGCGATTATGGCCTCGATAAAGTCATCTCGACTTTCAAATCTGTTGTCGGAGAATCCTGATAGTGGTGGCATTTTGGTGGGTTAGTCTTTCCGTGTTGTTGGTGAAGGATGTTGATTGCATTGACTCGTGTATTTCATCGGAGACTTACCATGTACTATTGTGTATGGTCTCATTCAAAGCTGTGTCCTGCTCCTGATCAGATGATGAGGTGACCCCAATTTCGGGCATCGGGGGAGTCATCTCCGAGGCCTCTTGGCTTATGGAGAGCCACTATTGGCCCGCTTATTCCCCATGGGGAAAACACTCTCAAGGGTTGCTGATCGACACAGATATCTCCGCTCCCTCCTTCAACTCATCCCTCGGGCAGCGGGCGAAGCCATAGTCATTAACGCAGAAATGAATCACCAAAGCATACAGTCGCCCACCGCCGGGAATGGATCCGCTGTTCAACCGAGCTGTCAGGGTTGTAAGCGACGCAAGCTTCGTTGTGATAGAGAACCCACATGCAATCATTGCCAGCGGCTAGGTAAGTCACATGAACAAAGCTTCACGGTTACTAACTCAAACAGATTCGCCATGCGTTTATGATCTCAAGAAGGCCAAACCTGGCGTCAAGACCGGCGTGATAGAAGGGCTCAATCGCAGAGTTGGTATGTACAGTGGTAGTGGCTTGGACTCTTACTAACAGCATCAAGAGGCTCTCGAAAGTACAGTGTTTCAAGGCTCGGGCACCAATAATTCAACCGACTCAGTCGATTCATCACAAGTCATTGGAGCGTTCTCGAGTCTTATACAAGAGCTTCGTGGCTTGATATCCAATGCCGGCGTTTCGCTGCCATCACAGGCTGTCAACAACCCTTCAATTCCTCAACACGCAACGCCTGGAACACTTTCCCTCTCATCCCCAAATGATGTCCAGCAGCACCCCCGGAAGAGGAGAAGAGTCGACAGCTGCGGCAATCCAAACATAGAGTTGGCCAGTCAGCTCGGCGAGCTGGGAAGTACGACAAGCCAACTACCGCCACCAGAGCTGCTGGAAGAAGTCATCAACGCATACTTCATCATGGTTCAGCCATGGATACCCATCCTACATGAGACTCGTTTCAGGAGCCGCTTTTATAATCATGAGCAATTACCCTGCCTCACTGTACTTTTGTATGCCATAGTGTTTGCTGCCATTCGCTTCGTGGACTCCAGCAGCGAGAAGTTGTCTGAGAAGGAGACCCAGGCATGGATATCCAAATCCCGAAGCATAGTTCTTCTTTTCGGCATGGACGGGATGTCGGTGGAGAACTTACAAGCTCTGAGTATAATAGCGTTTACTGATGTAAGGACAACTTTTCTTATCAATGAACCAATCTAACGATCATACTAGATGGGTAATGGAGATATGCATCGGGCTTGGCCTATCATAGGCTCGCTCACGAGGACAGTCGAATATCTTCAGCTCAGTGTCGAGTTTGACGATCGGCAACAAGGACCTCTTCTGAAACCATTTAGGTCATTATTGCCATCCCAGAATTGGACACAGGAAGAAGAACGAAGACGAGTCTTTTGGAGCATATTCAACTTGGATAGGTACGCTTATAGATGTTCTGGTAGAGAAATACTAACCAGGCTATAGGCTCTGTTCTGTCATGACCGGGTAAGTCTGCAAAGGCGAAAGTCATGCCAATCTATACTAACTCAAGTAGATGGAACACAAGCTTGACATCGGATGACGTTCGCAGAAGACTTCCTGCCGATGGTGGCCTTTGGCATAAGGAAGAGACAGTATTGACGCCCTACTTTGGTATCTGGCCCCGATCTCTAGCAAAGATGGGCAGCTCGATCGTTTTTCTTCCAGCTCACTATCCGAGTCCTGAGCAGGTTACAGAAGCGCCGCCGGAAACGCCATCGACCAACACTACAGGGACCAAAAGGAATGAAACAGTTGATATGACCACTGTGGGCGCTTTCGCATATTGTATTGAAGCAACCGAGTCTTTGAGTCGGGTTACTACTTACTTTCTCCAGCAGAGGATCAATTTCAAAGATCGCCAAGAGGTCGGAAATTGGCTTACCAGGTTTAAGGAATTAGATCTTCGCCTTGTTCAGTACGTTTCCTGATGTCATTCTTGACATATCGACTGACCTCTCACTAGTTGGAAAATGTTCTTGCCTCAAAAGTGGAAAGACTCCAACATTTCTCGAAGACCAACCATTATCAACATGGATCCGAACCTCACACTTGCCCATATCACACATAATACCTCGATGATTTTGTTACACCAACAGATAGCATATCCAGCACCGCAGTGGACAAGCATTGTTAGGATGCCCAGTGCCCACAGCGCTGAAACATGTCAAATCGCGGCGGCGGAAACAGCAACGATTACACGAAAGTATCTCAAGTACACTCCCGAAAATAGTCCAGTGAACAGCCAATTTGCATTTTGCGTCTTTGTTAGTGCTCGGGCCCTGCTCGGTAGGTTCACCCCTCCTATTGCTTCTTTCCTATATTCTAAAGCTGATGAACCTGTAGTTCACTGGAGATACTACAAGACTGTGTTGGCTCATGAGTTCTGGGTTTTGATTGAGAGTCTTGATGATTTTGCCAAACGCTGGACTGGTCTAATATCAAAAGAAAAGTCCAAAACCTCGCTCGCTGGGAGTTACAGTGCTCAGTTACGTGCTCTGTATCAAAAGTGCACAGAGGATCCAGATTATTCTCCTGACGTGATTGGTTATTCCACCGACGGTTTCATCGACCAGAGCTCTACTCCGATTCCTCAGGGGCGTGAACTTGCTCAACATGACACTCAGAACGAGGACTCGACGGCCGCAAGAGCCTGGCAGACATCATTTGATATGCGATCGACGGATACTGGACTTCCTTTCGATCCCACGCAGGCACAGATTTCAAACAAGCAACTCAACTTCCTGCCTCAAATATCCCCTACGAATCCCGGCCTGGAGCAAAATTCTCCGGATGAGCTATCTGCTATTTCTACTGTTCTCATGGATCAGGACTTTATGCAGTTGGATCGGGTAATTAGTTTTGACGATATGATGTTTACGGCACAGACTATCGACGACCAAGGAGCTGCTTTTCCTGTAGATGGTTGGACTTTGGGTTAAATCAGAACAGGTGCTACTTGTTCATTCTCTTACTATTGTCACGATTCAAACAAAGACGATGCGTATGTACTTATACTAGGCCCATCTTGAGCAACCTGTTTCCAAACTCAAGAAGATAATAATCCGCATACACGAGCCCATGGTCCCAATATCTCTTGTAATCCTTCGCATTGTGATTAGCCGTGGCGTTCTTCAGAATAGCTTCAAAATGGCTGTTGGGCTCCATATCCTCAACTCCAAAGGTCCCGTCAGACTTCAATGCGACCTTGGACTTTTCCTGTGCTAGAGAAAACTCAAGCGTGTCCTTGACGATCCGAATAGCCATCGATCGATATCTCTCACTGAGGTCATGAGTGTCACTGCCGGCTAGAGCTTGCGATAGCACCAGCATACCGTTCGCCGCAATGATGCCCGCAGATGAGTCTCGCAACGGAGCAGAGGTATCTATGGGTGCATCGAAATCCCACAGTGGTACGTAGCGGCCCTTGGTGCGGTTCTCGCCGGGTACAGGTACCTCAACACAATCGGGAGACTTGAGGAGTCTGAATATAAAGTACTCAGCAAGTCCCATGGCTGCATCTAGGAACTGGGGGTCTTTTGTCCAATTGTAGGTCTGTGAGTATCCGAGGATGCCCCAGGCTTGTCCACGGGCCCAAGTTGAGCTTGCGGCATATCCCTGACCTGTCCTCTTCTCTTTGATAGATCCGTTGTTGGGATCAAAGTTGACAACATGAAAGGTGCTGTACATAGTTCTGCCGACAGAGTCGTCGGTTTCGTTTCGGAGTAGGGCTTTGATCAAGGCTTTGGCGTGCGTTGTCGCCGCTTCAGCCATCTCTGTCTGACCAGTCTGTGCTGCTGCGTAGTAGAGTAGATCGAGATTACACATCGAGTCGATGATTACCAGAAAATCCTGTGTCATACTCGAGATGTCGACGCCATCTTGCGACAGGACATCCCAAGAGCGAATAGCGCCGACATTGGAGTTGTATCTAGAATAAAGTGACTGTGCAGCAGTTATGACAGACTGTAGAGCGTCGAAATCATGCAAAACCTCCCAGCGCACTCTCATCGAAGGTTGAATCATGAAAGACATGTCGTGTGTGTCTGTCCGTCTCGCATATTCGTTAAGCGGGTCAGACCAAGCTCGTCCGACTGTGAGTAATTGCTTTAGAAGCTGCTGCTTCTTGGAACTACCGGGTGACGCTTGCGGAAACTTGATCATGCGCTCAATCAAAGAGTATATGGAGCCTGGGAAGAAACCGCATGTCCAAAAGAGCTTTTCTCGAAGAACATATTTGCCAGCGTCTGGCCCAGTCTGGGGGACGTACTCAGGGTAGGCGACTGGTGGGTTCTGGTAATGAATGTAAGTTCAACTTTTCTGTAATATTTGGGATCCATCTAACAAACATTCTTTATTAATCCGTTCTCAGCAGCAAAGAGAATCTTGGCAGTTATGTTTTCGTCAAAGAGATCAACCAAAGTTGATGAGATGGGTGCTTTGCCGTTCTTCAAGAATGACGAGTCAGTGCCATTATTATTAGTGTGACCGTTGACACCGTTAGAAATTGCCATTTTCTCTTTCTCTGAAATATTTGAAGTTGTTTGCTCGAATTCTTCACTGAGTTTCTTTCTTTTAAATGGAAGTCGTCTTGATCTGCACTCGACGTCTCCTGTCGGGAGGATTGATCCGAACCTTTGCCCGATGTCCCGATGCACGTCAGAAGGTTATGGTGGGGCTATCACGAGTGTGGGTGCCTCCTGATAAAATGGTCAAAAGGATATTGAGTCTCGTATAATATTCATGAATTTTAAAGATAGAATTCAACAGCACAAAGGGTGTAGTGAATATCTTTTCAACTCCAATAACCTCTGAGTTTCATTATCAGGATGTGTTATGAACCAGTACTGGGAATGTATATAAATGACCGAGCTCAGGGTATACCGAAGTAGGATCCAATCAGATTATTTACCGAGCTCCGCTTGTCATGTCTTGGAGAAATTCTGGTGATCAAGTAGTTAGTGGCATTATAACCATCCTTGGTGGCACGTCATCCAAGTCCCAAGCAATGGCAGTCGGACATACGTATACGCAGTAACTGTAAAGCGAGATATATTATTAACGAGAAAAAAATGCATTGGTAAACATGTCTATAAGCAGGAAGTCTAATTAAGTCTAAAGTTTGCAGTCTATAAAAAGTAATATAAAAAAGATTGCCACGATATAGAGGTCTACTCCGCCTTCTTGGAAGTCTTTGTTCGGAGCTTCATCAAGACATAAACGAGTGCATAGGAGGTAAAGACAAAGGCAGCGGTGATACCAGCATTCCTCCAACCATAGGAGTATTCCTTGATGTTGAGAGTACGGAGATAATCCTCGCCTTTGGTGTACGAGCACACCATACACTCATCAGTAGCATCAGGGTTGATTAGATTACTGGGAACCTGCGTAAGCCACTCGGAGAGGTATTCGCCACAAGTAGTACCATTCGGAGGACTGAAGCGAGCAAACTCCTTTTCCTTGCACTTGACCTCAGCACCCCACACACTAAAGGTGAGCATGCTGCTCATCAAGTAATTGAACGGGTTGATGTAGTAAAGCCAATACCGCCAGAAGACCTGGATGCCAGCGTATGGCACAAGGACACCGCAGAAAGAAACAAGGATAGTGATGACAAGTGGATTGACAAGCGATGCGAAGACTTCGTTGGGTGCATAGGCGGCGATGAACTGGCCGATACCAGTGTAGATGAACTCGTACATGAGCATGACGAAAAAGGTACTTCCAGCACGAGACGAGTGGTCAGAGAACCCAACTGTGTAGTACCAGCAGACGTAGTAAATGACAGCGCAGACTACCAGATAGGGAACTTCGGAAACGATGAGGCCGGTAACGAAAGCGACCCAGGAGTACATCTTGGACTTCTTCTCACGTGTCTCAAAGATATCTCGACGCTGAATGAACAAAGGCTGGAGCTGGGCCATGACACCAGGAGCCACGAAGATGAAGTTGAAGATGGTGAACAGCTTAAGTTGAAGTTCAGCGACCGATGACCCGATTTGCCAGAATGTGAAGCCGTTGAAAAGGGCTGAGAAGACGTGCAGGGCATACTTGTTGTTAATGTAGTCTGTGTTGCGATACAGGGATAC
The DNA here is from genome assembly GCF_050947815.1 of Fusarium sambucinum. Classification (NCBI taxonomy): domain Eukaryota; kingdom Fungi; phylum Ascomycota; class Sordariomycetes; order Hypocreales; family Nectriaceae; genus Fusarium; species Fusarium sambucinum. Next base: position 6,435,257 of record NC_139293.1, on the reverse strand, counting down.
GTTCATGCGATGGGTGACGAGTTTCGTCTGCTCCCAGAGAGAGGTAGCAAACTCGTGACCGTCGTCGGTGGTGCCAGGTGGCTTGGAGGCAGCATCAGTGATGATATGATCGAGTTCCTTCTCAACGGCAGCGTGTTCAGGAGAGGATAGCCAGATTTGGTTCCAGTCCTTGCCTTGTGATAAATGGCCAGAGACAACATCAATAATAAACTCAGCCGGGTTAACATCCTTGGGACAAGGCGCGCCATAGCGGCCGAAGTACCCAGAGACGGCAGTTGCCTGATGACCAATATCGCCAAAATATACCGTCCTTCCTCCCTTAGCGAGAAGAAGGAGTGTATCGAACTGGGAGAACAGCTGAGCGGAAGGTTGATGGATGGTAACAAGGACCGCTTGACCGACAGCAGCCAGCTTTCGTAGGAAACGGACTGTATTAAAGGAGGCTTGACCGTCTAATCCTGATGTTGGCTCGTCCAAGAAGATAAGAATGCTAGGCTTGGAGACAAGCTCGACGCCAATTGTGACTCGCTTGCGCTGCTCAACGCTCAGTCCAGCACCAACCTTTCCAATGAGGGTATCGGCAATATCATGAAGTTCGAGAAGGTCAATGATGGTTTCGACGTATTTGAGCTTCTCCTCGCGAGGAGTATCGCGGCTTTGTCGAAGCAGGGCAGAAAATTCGAGGGCCTCGCGGACGGTAGCATAGGGTTCATGTACATCGAGTTGTTCACAGTAACCTGCCGAGCGCTGGAAGGAAACTGGCAGAGGACGACCATCGACCATGATTGAACCACGGATAGTACCATCTGTCTTGCGCTGTGCAAGAACATCTAGAAGAGTGGTCTTTCCAGCACCCGAGGCGCCCATGAGGGCTCCGAGCATACCGGGCTTGACCCAACCTTGAACGTTGTCAAGAAGAACGCGATCTCCGGAGGGTGTTTTGACGGTGTAAGTCAGGTTCTTCCAAGTAAAAACTGAAGTGTTGCGAACTAGGTTGTCGGAGATACCGCTGGCGTCAGTGTCATCACCCGAGACAACACCACCGTCTTGACTACCAGTCATCTTCTTTTCACCCTTGGTCTGACCCTCTTCGTCAGATTGGCGAAGGGCTGCAGTAATATGAGCGTTTTCCCTGGGGATAACCAGAGATGGTGAGTCTTCCGTCGCCGCGTGCCATTTTGTGGTGAAAAAGATGGTAATAGCCACAAAGAGAAGCCACCAAGCCCAGATAATGCCAAAGTTCCTCCAGAGGTGATCATGCCCATAGGACAGAGAGGCCAAGTAGTCATCACCAGTAACAAAGGTCTGGCCAGGCTTGGCTCCGCCCACACCAGCACAAGCTTGGTGATTACCATCATCGAAGCCGGGTCCACTGGGAACAAGACTGTTGCCGACACAAGGGATGATCTTCCCGTGAAATTCGTTCGAGAGTAGAGCGTCAAAAGCATATGCCAGAGGGTCGATCCAGAAGATCCAGACGAACCAATCGTGCATCAAGGGCTTTTGGATGAGATAGCCAGAGTACATAATTGTAGCAGTGATGAGAAGACCGGAGACCTTAGAAGCAGCGTCAAAAGTGCTGAAGGCGGCACCGACAGCTCGAAAGAGAGCGGTGATACACTATAGTATTATGTTAGTCGGGCTTAGTAGATTGGCCTGTGGCTAACTTACAATGGTGATAGCAACCAAGATGATCCAAAAGGTAAAGAAATGACCAGCGGTGGAAGTAAGCCCAACCATGAAATACTCAACAACCGAAAATGTCGTGACTTGTGTTAATATGATCGGTATATCAGCGGCAATCTGAGCAATGCAGAATGCAGCAGGATGGTACATAGCGAATGACTTGTGCTTGAGAAGAACAGGACGGCCAGTGAAGGAGTCAGTGACCTCAGACATTGAGACGAGCGAATTGCTGAGAAGAGCAACAAATACGGCACCGGACTTGACGAATAGGCCACTTGAATCATCCGAAGCGTTATAGAAGAGAGAACCGGCGATGAGAGCTTGGACGATCATGGATAGCTGTTTGATCAAGAATGTGGCTCTGTCTCCGAGTACAATCTGATATTGCCTGACTATGCAGGCCTTGGTCTGCTGGAAGAAACCGACCGTCATGGGATCGTTATCAGACAATCTCTTGTCTTTGAACTGACGAACACCCTCTTGAAAAGCCTTTGTCTTTGCCTTGGCGACATCGGAAGTAGGATAGTCGTATTCAGATCGTACTCGTTCGTAGATCGGCGACTTCTCGTACTCAGCCCGGAGAGCTTTTGCAGTTCGTGGGAATCGGTTTTGGTGATTGTGGTGGATTTGTCTCTCGGTGGGGACAGTCACTCCGGTCAGATAGTCTGCAACATTGGCTCCGTGTTGACAAATGAAACCCATGCTTTCCATGAAAGGCTTGGCTTCTTTGAGAGGACCATAGTAGACCTGCTGTCCTTCGTCAAGAACTAGAACTTTATCGAAGAGGTCGTATATGCCGTTGCCGGCTTGGTAGAGTGTGACTACAGAAGCTAGACCCATGACATCGGTCATTGCGCGGATCGCCTTGGTGTATTCCAAAGCACTATGATTTGTTAGAGGGAAAAATATGAAAATTGTCTTTCTTGCATTTACTTACGTGCTTGCGTCCAAACCACGAGTAGAGTTATCCCAGCAAAAGACTGAACCCTGGGTAGCCATAGTCTCGATAATGGAGACTCGTTTTCGTTCACCTCCGGAAACACCACGGACGAAAGCGTCGCCGACCTTGGTGTCAATGGTATGTTCGATGCCCATGGACTTGAGAAGAAAGTCTCTCGTCTGAGTTCGAAGTTCTTCATGCGAGTTGACACCCTGGGGGAGCTGAAAGGGGAGCTTTAGACGAGAGGCAAAGTCCATAGTTTGACCGACGGTCAAAGCGGGATAGAATACTTCTTCTTCAGTGTTCATGACGATCTGGCCGCGATATCTCTGGGCTTCTTCAGCTGTCATTGAGCCATAAAAGACATCACCCTCGACGCTGGCGTAACCACGTCTCTTGTTGGAAATCATGTTGAGAAGTGTGGTACATCCAGAGCCGGGACGACCCAGGACGAGAAGCATCTCTCCAGGTTTGACACAGCCATGGCTGTTGTCAAGGATGGTCTTACGTGGTGATTTTTGTCGGGACTCTTTGATGAGCTTTGGAAGGTTGTACTGAGAGAGGACGTTTTCATGGATGGCGGTATCGGCGGCGATGACATTGACTGTGAGGTTGTTCCATGTAACGCCGAGTTCTCTATCGGGGACGCCTGAAGCCTTGTCACGCTCTTTGAAGCCGATGACATCCGACTTCATCTTCCATTCGGAGTCATCGTTGGGGGTTTCTTTGAGAGGTGTCGGTTCATAGACCGTCGAGACGATGCTATCAGATTCCATGGATTCCATGTTTTTTGATGGTGGACAAGAAATAGTCCTGGCTGGTTAATTAGCCACAACCTCCAGGTCGACAAGATCTGAACAAATAAGAACGAGGAATAAATAACAGTGATGCTTGTATAACATGTTAAATCAGGAAGCAGTAAACTTATTATAAAGAAAGACTTGCTGTGTTTGCGTCAGATTCTTACAAACATGGCGGCCTTTTTCGGTGTCCGACTGCCGGACTGCGGCCAATGGAATTACTGAATCTGAGCAAAGGCATTGTTGATCAAGCGATCCTTGTTGGATTCTGTGGATCAAGTATGAGGCTGATGGAACACGTCTGGAAATTGCGAGTGCGAGCGAGGGTTTTGGCCGCTTAGTAACCGGATCTTTATCAGTTCCATACTATGTACTAAGGTAGTAGCGGCTTGAAGACATTACGGATGAGATGAGAGTGACAGGGGGCTAAGTCGTCTACGTAGGGTACCTTGATGAATAATGATAACGACAATCTGTAAATAGCACATTCCAGCCGTGTTAACCATAATTCTACATATGTAACATGGGTCTTTTTCTTCTGTGGGGATTATTATCTATCAGTCCTGTAGACTCATATCTCACGCAGTCGTATTCCAGGCAATCCTTACCTAAACTCTCAACTCGGACAAACGAGAACAGCGAGAACCGTCGGTAGATGAAGGTGATGACGTATAATAGTAATCAGGTACCGCGTCCGGATCGATCCGGATAGATTGGAACGTTGATGTTGTACCGGATGTTTGGGAGACCAGCATCAGTGAAAGTCAATTTGAAAAGAAGTGGGCCGGAAGTTGCGGAAGTGATAAAACTACCGCTTAGTGATTCAATTAGCTCAAATACTCCCTGTCTAGCGGGCTTCCAGTCCAAATCTTCACATGGCAGGCCTGACTAGACGCCTCGATCTATACCACATCTCGTCTAGCGCTGACAGAACTGCCGCTTACTCAACGGTGCTTTGTGCATCTTCTCAGTCATAACTTCCGCCATCCCTCTTTCTGCGGACATTCTTGAGACTCCGACTTACCTTCAGACTCAACTTTCATGACGAATCGAACACAATCTGCGACCGGATTGGAATCGATTCTCATTTTGCTCTCATTGCAGGACGGACCTTTGAATATCAACGCTAATCGGCTTTATTATTCGGCACAAAACTCAACTTCCGTGCATTTCAACAACACTTTTGCTTTGCCTCCCAGTCCCTTTTGTTAAATAGTTATGGTCCAAAAACCGGCTAATAAGAGAGCTTGTGATGCATGCCACAAACGGAAGGTACGTACAGTATTGCAATAACTTCCCTCCGTTATTCGCTTCCCATCCACCCCTGGAGCTTGACCTAAACGTTTCTACCAAACTCGTCTCTTGGCGACCCTGATGATCACCCATACATCTGCCCCTACCCACTATTCAGGTGGCTTACCATACTAGATCCAATGTGATTTGACAGACTCTGCTGCCCCATGTAACTGGTGCCAACACCACAACCTAGCTTGCACTTTCGATCGTGTTAGGGGTCGTAGGAAGCAAGCCGTCAGGTCTAGGTTAGTTCTATTTCCTGATGTTGAACCAAGACTATCTTGGCTTACCTAGGTATACTACAGATCCAAACAAACATCAGAAGGAAGCCTTGTAGAAAGATTGAGAAAAGTGGAAGAAGCACTCGCTCAGACACTTGCCGCCCAGGACGATTCTCTTAGCCGAGTATCACAACATTTTACTCCGAGTTCCCTTCCCTCACAAAATAACAGGAATCATGAAAACTCAACAATAAATACCGGTCAAGAGTCCACTCAGGTGGCTATTGCACAAACAGACCCATCTAATTCTCCTATGCTGGACTCAGAATCTGTTGACCAAAGAGAGAGTCTCCCTCCTGTTGTGACTTCCCCTAGTGCTGTCTCATATGGCCAGCTCCACTTCGGTGGCTTTCATTTAGGCCATATTAGCCAGCACAACGGGCTGCCACTGATCTCAGATCAAGGCAAGGAGTGGATTGCGTCCAAGACCGGATTGATTATCGATTTCGACGCAGGACAACAGCTTCTCCCGACACTTGCACTACCCTTGTCAGCACACCATTTCACCGACCCACAGGATCTATACACCCTCCCAGATAGATTGGCCATCGAAACAATATTCAATGCGTTTGCCAATTCCTCCTTCAGACTTATCTTCCCGGTCGTGGATCCACAGCTATTCTATGATACGATCAACCTTGCATATCTAAGCTGGAGTGGAAAGTCTCCCTCGCTTGAGCAAATAAGCCAAAAAGCCTGTGTTCTGGCCTTCGCGTCTATGATTCCACTATTCCAAGGGTCATTGACTGATCTGCCACCTGTAGACACCGATCTTTGTGCCACAAAAGCTCGCTATATTCTTACGGATGTTCTCGAGGGATCGAGCCTCGTCACTCTCCAAACGGCCTTCATGCTGGTAAGTCCTTTTTTTCATATAGCACATGAGCTAACATGATTGCAGAATATGCATGAGATCTTCCTAGGACGACTCCGTTCCGCTTCGATGTTTCACGCCGTTGCTTGCCGCATGGTATTTACCCTTGGTGGTCATCACTACACCACAACTGAGACCAACAACGGTCATATTTCTCACGATGGCCGACAGCGTCGTCAAACAAGACTGCTCTTCTGGCTTACCTACATCTTTGACAAGGACATTGCTCTTCGAACCGGCCAACCTCCTTTAATGTCTGATGACTACTGCGACCTTACCCTTCCAGAGAACTACCTGGAGTGCTACGAATATCTCCCCGGCTTAACTCATCATCTTCCTCCTGAGTCTCTTGGCGACAATGGCCTCGCACCCCATCTCCCAGGAGATCCACGTCTTAGTCATATCAAGGAAAAGACCAGCCGCTTGCTCTACTCCGCGCAAGCCGCTAAAAAAACACCTGCCCAGCTTCTATTTGACATTAGAGATTTGGACAATGAATTGGAAACTTGGAGAAAGTCTATTCCGCCAAACTTTCGACCCCAACTTTCTATTGCCAAAGACTCTCAAGTCAACGTTGAAGGGATGCATCTTCCGCGTAGCATGCGAGCCATTACCCTTCACCTTGAATACCATCACCTTCTGGCTACTATTCATCGCGCTAGTGGCAGATGCATGCATGATCCTGACCATGAGGAGTCAAACATTGATGCACAATGGGCCTCTACTATTGAATCAGGCGTTGAATCAAGCATTACTCTGGCGCTGGAAGCGAGTCGTTCAACGCTTGTGTACCTCAAGGCGGCTTTGAAAGGTCTGGCTGGTGAAGCCTTCTGGTAAGTTGACTATTCACAGAAATGCATAGTGCATCTGATTAACCTTAGGTCAGGATTGTTGTGTTTTATCCTACCGCTGCTATGATTACTATCTTCTTCAATATCCTAATGCACCCCCTCCGTGTAACGGCCCATGCAGACCTCGAACTACTTGTATCTGCCACTGAGCTGATCCACAACCTTCCATTATCGAACCACACATGTCACCAAGATGAACAGACGATTCTCGTCAAGGGGTTTTGCATGGAGCTTGTTCGTCTAGCCAGCGGTGCAATCAGAAAAGCTAACTCTACATTGCAGCAACAAGATGGATGTCTGCTAACAACCGACTCATAAGAGCAGTTTCGGGGCGGCGCCTTCCTCCGTGAAAATAAGCTCTTCGTTTCCACTGCCCGGGAGAAGGATCCATATATTATTTCGTCACGGCGGATTTGATGGTCTTGCCACAGATAGTGGGGAATTTTGGACCACTACCCTTACGCTGGAATTTGTCGTTCAGTCATTTCAGTAACGTTAGACTCTTAATTAGCCATCAAGTGATCACCATTGCCATTGACATGTTTTAAAAGAACCCCCTGCCGTGATATAAGGAAGCAGCTACCGACTCCTTGGTCCGTGCCTTGAGATGCGATATCGAAAAAGAAGAGTCTGAGTGCTGATGCATTTGTCATTTCGGGGATTCTGAAAGCCGAGCTGGCAGGGGATGAGATATTCCTTAAGGTGGAGAGAGAAACCATCGCCAAAGCCTACAGAGGAAAGAGTAGAGATCACTAATTGGAATAAAGACAGCGCACTAATACGAAATAAGGCTTTTAGCGTTTATCGTGGCAGCGTCTATTGTTGTTATTAGCTGATTATCGTACCTACTTTTCCAGAGGTTGATCTGATAGATTCTCTAGTTCTGAGTTTATAATCGTTTCTATCGAGCCCACAATATTAAGAAATCAACGCGTAATTGGTTTAGTGGTAAAATTCTCCGTTGCCATTCAAGCGACATCGGGGAGCCCTGGGTTCGATTCCCAGATTACGCATTCTCTTTTTCCTTTTTCGAGTTCCTTTTAACCCACTTTTATTTTATAAATTTAAATATAGACTGCACTGACATTCACAATATACTAGTACAGGGTAGGCAGCTAGTAAAATAATATCTTGCTCACTATAGAGTAATTATTTAAAAGGCAGATATTTTCTTTTCTTAATATAATTATAAGATATATATTATTCTTTTTTTTCCTCTATTTTATCTTTAGTAGGCTTATTAATAATATGTATTAATAATAAGATAACTGGTTAATAGTGTTAAACCGTAGGCCACTGCGGTAAAAGTTAGATATAGCGCGCTAAGCGTTATATTTCAGTGGCACTTTTAAGTCTTATAGTGCAGGTTCAACAAGTAGGATAACAGTCTGTAGCAATTGACCTGGTCTGAGTTAGTGTTGACTTTCAATTTAAAAAAGAGTCGATCCCAGTGATAGAAAAGGCTAGCCGATCCATAGTGGCATATTATTGAGCTTGATATAACACGAGTTGATTTGAAATGTAGTCAGTCTAGGCAATGGCTATACTCTACACTATGTTTCTTATTGCAAGGTGTAAGACAGGATTGCTTCCATAGGCCACTTGTCTAAACATAACAACTCTGTCTCCCAATGTATCGCAGAGTACCAAGCTGGAGGTGCCAAGAAAAAATGATATCGTAAGACAATCAACGACGGGGCAGGGCTTTATCGGGAGGTGGACCTATGTCGGTCTAGTGTAGTATCAGACTCTTTGAGCAAAGGACAAGCCAGGAAGTGGACTGAAAATCGTAACAGACCCCAGATCCACGAGTAGGGGGATCGCAATGCTCTCGTGCTATGTTTTCACAAATCTTTGTTAGAGGTAGGTCAACTGAAATAACCTATGCGACACAAGCCACTTAGCTTGAACTAGTCCAACCCCAGCCAGTTTGTACTTACAGCAAGTTTCACGTGACCTTTGAGCCAATCAGTCGAGCAGCCTTTATGTCCGAATCTGTATCCATGTCCATGTCTGACGGCTCGATTATTACTCCGCATCAAAGTCAACAGAGACATTTAACACTATCAACAAAGAGGACTACTGCAGCATGGCTCTCACTCACACTGTCCTCTTCCAATTCAAGTCAGATGTCGATGCATCTGAAATAAAAAAAGTGCGCTTGAAATTATGCCATGCAACACAAACCAACTAACAATCCCCACTCCGTGTCAGATTTGCGATTCCTTTCTTGCTCTCAAAGACCAATGCATCCATCCTACAAGTAACAGTCCATACATCGTTTCACTTGTAGGCGGCAAAGATAACTCTCCAGAGGGAATGCAGGTGAGAGTGCCTCCGGGCAATCATTGGGGATGAATAGACAATGGCCTAACATGATGGATTTAGAACGGGCTCACCCATGGCTTCGTCGCTATTTTCAACTCTACGGAGGATCGAGACTACTATGTAGAGAAGGACCCAGCTCATCGGGCCTTTGTTGCCAAAGTGGGAAGCCTCCTTGAAAAGGCTACTGTGGTTGACTTTACGGATGGAGTTTATTGAACTCGACACATAAGTTGAACTCGAGGATTTCTGCCAAGTCTAAGAAATTGGGCTTTCTGTTGATATAGACCAGCATGTTTTGGAACATGAGCCTACTGCAGGGGATATACGATGCCTTGGAAAGCCAACAGAAATGAGACATAAGAAAGCCCGGCGCTTATGCTCGCAGCCGGACTCAAATATTTTCAATAGGTGACTGCTAGCTCTTACTCATCTTGCCAATATTGTTCATGATATCAACTGTAACATGTAGTTATTCCCGATGCCTCCGAAAACTTCTTAGAGGCGCCTGACTCAGTGAACTAAAGTTTGTACAAGAGCGGCTGCTATCGACCGTAGCGAGCTGACATGTGTAGATATTTTGGATTTGGGGACTGCCGCATGATCTAAGACTGTCGATGGATGATGATAGGGAGTAATTTTGAAGTTCGGGATGTAAGGGAACTCTTCATATCTCCAGGCTAGCCGGACATCCTAACAGAGTGCCAACGAAGTGTTGACCGCCGCTAAGGTCCTTGACAGATACATTACTAGGCCCTTCTCGTTGGGAAGTCGGAGATCTCTAGCCAATCGGTCTTAAAGACACATTCGTGAGTGATGGTGTGTATATGGATCAAAGTGTGAGATAGGAAGAGGATTCCTGGAAGAATGAGAAAGTGTTAGCTGGTGCAACGGGATTCAGGGGTCAGGAGCTGACAGAAAGATCAGCGCAAACTGAGAGAGTGCTAATTATTGACAATTGCTCTAGAAGTTCTCTGAGTTCATGAGCATATTCAGTCTGTTAATTCAGAGCGCTACCTTCTATTCTGGAATTGTGTCGCTTGCCTCGCCAGTTTCTGTGGGATCGCTTGTAGGCCGCATTCGAGGATAGACGCCACGAAACCAAATAACGACGTCTCGGAATAGTTTCGATAGATAAGAAAGGCTTCGACTGGATCGTAATATCTCCAAATGGAATGTCGAGGTCTTGTTGAAGGTTGTGTGGCCTCTTGTGTCATCGATATGTTTGTATGGCTGTAAATAAAAACTCCCTCCTGCCCACCCCCACTCTTGTGGCAGCCCGCTACAAGAAAACCCTTGATTCTTTTACTTGTGTCATACACAAACATGTGAATTCTGTCTCAACCAAACATTTCACACAAACAAACCAACCGGAATCCGACTCAACAAAGAAATAATAGAACCAAGACGAAGTCTCTAATATCTGAATGTTGGTATTTCAACTGCCGAAACTCCAGACGGTTCCGGATGAGAAGAAATAGAAGATACTCTCTCGAGTGAGACCGAACCACTACAAAGTCACTACGCATTCCAAGTCCAACATCGCAGTATATCTTGGAACTGTCGAGAAGGAGGCCTACACTCTAAGTATATCTCAAGAATAGTGGCGCTTGTTGGAAACGTCTGAGAAGCCTGTCCAGTGTCCAACGAACTATCGAAGCCTGGCCAAGATCTCACTCCTTGGCCTGATGTCTTTTGGTTTGTGAAAGAAGCAACTACGACGTATTTTCAGGACAATCAAAATAGCTTACGAAACCTTCCTCCTAGTCTCTTTGTTTCCCCAGGCGGCAAAAGCTTCACCACGATCGATCGAAACTACCTCCTAGACTGCTGGGCTCTCGAAATACGCTGGGACTCCCAAAAACTACTCGGTTTCAACTCCTGATCTGGGTTGAGAGATAACCCTTCTATCTATACCACAAACGCTTCATAAGCTTACCAGAGTAGACACTCCATCTCTACAATACTGGTATTACATCCCATCTCGTTCTCCGACTTGGGTCCTTCAAGTAATACTTCTCAGCAAGTAGGTCGCGTTATTTTTCGCTGCTATTATATGTTTCTCTGCTTTGCGTTGCGCGGTTCTACATGCATTTATAACACTGCCTATAGCTTTGGACTCTTCAAGTCTAGTAATGTAAGCAGCAGACTAAGTATCTATAAAGCGATCGCAAGACCATATGTAGTAGTTTCCGAAAAGAGCATTGTTTTAAGAAAGTCTTTCTAAACCTAATATTCCTACTCAAAGAATGATATATCATTCGGATACTATCAGGTGGATTTTAAAAGCTTTAGTCAAGTATCCTATGCGTCTAGCCAAGGATCCTGACTGATCAGGTGTCCAAAGGTTCAATCATGTCCAAAAACTTTCACTAGTGACAACATTCCTTGGTCAAGGATAAATCTTGTAAGGGGTTTCTATATGTTTCATAGGATACGCGATGGATTATGGGCATTGCAGGCTTTAGTAGGTCTCATACGTGTAAAGTCTTTTCTTTTTATTTGGGATCTCCCCCTTTTTAAATCAAATGCCACATTTACTTCCGCATAGCAAGCCTTTGGGCTGTAGCGTATGTCGGCCAACATGAAAGTATTTTGCAATGGGTCTGTATCACTCAATGGGCAGACATCTCACTGGGCAAGGCTTTACGCGAGTAAATCACGATTATGGCCAGCTGTATATAGTGTGAAAGAACAAGAATGTTCTTCTCGGTCTTGGGTTTGAAACCGACTAGTCTACGGAGTATTGTCACTGGCGAAATCTGCCTAGCAGGGAAAGGGAGCTTCAGTTAGGACGGCTATAGAATCAAGAGTATTATCCTGCCTCTTCTTTGGACTCCTTATCTGGGCAGGTATCTAGGTATCCACTAGATCCTCGAGACGTTTTGGGAGAAAGAGCCGCCGCATGTGTTTCGCCGAGCGACATGGCACTGCCAGGTCTCCCCTCCTATCGTATGTCGCTACCGTCGTTCAAACGGCACTGCCAGCTGTCAGAGGACCGGCACATCTCATATTCAAACGGGCCCACATCACCTCTGACCTACTTAAATCTTCCCACCTGCTTCTTCTTTCTGAGAATTTATCTTCACCCTACATCAACCAACAGCAGCTGTCCTTACCAGGTCTGCCGTAGACGATATCTCTCGGTAAGGGCTTTCTATCTCTTCATACCTTATATACACTGACACTCTTGACAGACAAGGAACAGAGCAACGGTCCGCCACCATGGCACTGTCATATCAGAAACTGTTGGCAAAACACTTGCCCACCACGCCGTGAGTAATTCTTTCTACAGTCTCTATATCTCGCATACTTATTGTATAGTGGCTTCCATGACACCAGTAAACATTACTTGTTCAAAAATGAAGATAACGAGTTCCTTGTCGACTGGGATAGTCTTGGCACCTGGCCTCAGCTTCTCAAGGCATGCCAAGATGACAACGTCTATCTTTTCAAGTTCATGGATACGCGTCAGGCCTGCTGCTGCATCCGCATCATCAAAAGCAAGTCCGCCCACGTTGACAGCGACGAGTACCTGCAGCCTATTCTCAGTCCAACTGGCTGCGCAGAAGACAACGACAGTGATAGACTTCTTTATCACTTGAAGATCTATGAGTTCGCCACTTTTTACAAGATCAAGTCCCTGCAAAGCCTTTCATTTCACTATTTGAAACTGGCTGGTGACCAAATCGGCTTTGTGTATCTTGCGGGAATCCTGTCGAAGCAGAGCTTCCAATTCAACGGCAAGGACTCCTTGTTCATTTCGTACATGCGAGAGAGGGCCAAAATGCATGGCGAGATTCTCAGCCGTCGGGACCGGCTCAACGTTGGTGAGGATTGGAAGTTCAGTAAGACCCTGGAAAACTTCCTTCTGGGTACTATCGTCGACATGAAGATGGAAATCCAGCGGCTCAAGGCTGCCGCCGCCGCCAACAACAACAACAACGGAAGGCAGTAGACGTTTCATCTCTGCAACACAGGAGCTGTCATGAATAGCTCTTTACTGCTAGTGAAACAGTCGGTGGAAGGGGTACATCAAAGTACTATTGGGACATTGGAGCGGACTGGAAAGGCACGCAGATCAAGCAGAAGTATCTTGCACATGCCTACACACGCCAAGATGATTTGTCATGGTTAATTATGTTGGCTGATTTGATCTTGGCGGCAAAGGAGGATAGGGTTTTATGCCACGAGAGAGAAAGCCACACTTTGTACTCTAGTCCAATTGAAAGAATGTCCCCTCTCATGAGTAACATAAAAGATGACCTCCAAGGTTCAGGGTACAAACATGAATGATCTAATATTGCAGTCTGAATAGTATAAAGCGACCTCTAGTTTCATCTCTTTTGTATTAAGCAGTGAAATATATTGGTACAATAAGGCCGCTTTTATATATGCTTCGCTGAATGTATATGTTGACTTTGGGGACCGAGAATAAGATAGTAGGGACAAAGGCCCAAGATCGGCCCTGAAGCGTCAGTATTACTCGTCTAGACAAGAGGTAATGGGTATCACTTGCATCATATGTTTAGTATGGGTGTGATCCGATTATAGATTCCTAAGCGCTTAATTAAAGGTCGGCCGGTATTGAATACACTGCCCGCTAGGCAAGAGACTATGTATGTTAACACACGATTGTAAGTATGTATTAAAGGGAGGGAAGTCCAGATAGTATATGAAATGGATTCTCCCATCTTCGTACCCGAGTGTCTGCTTTAATCTGCTAGGTGATGCTCCAGATAAATACAGGAGATAAGAGACAGAACCGAACCTCACTTCAGTAAGATAGACCATGAACCATATCATACACAAGGTAGAGCGTTCCAAAATGTTGTATCGGAGAACATTAATATCAAGTATTGATCGTGCCTCCCCCTTAGCCAGGGGTGGCCCATTTTCCAGCCTGTCGATTCCCTATGGTAGCCCCCTCCACCCCCCAAATAGAAAGCGTTCCAATCTGCCTCAATCTGCTGGAATGTTAGGGCAAAGGATAGAAGAGAGTAGGATGGTGTCGGGCTGGCTTACCATTACATTAGATCAGCCTAGTCTCGTCTGCCCCCTTGACAGGAGCATATAGTTACATCCAGCATTTTGGTGAGATCGTCCTAAGTATTCATTCCATTAGACTTTGCGTCGACTGCAACATTCGAAGAGATGGATCCCTTACCGATAGGAAGCAGCAAGTGAACTGAATTAGTCAGAGCTCTCGCTCACATCCTGGTTGATGTCGTCAAAAGCGATGTATAGGGTGCCGGCAACGGCAACAACAAGACAGTAGTGTGTGAGAAACTCAAGAGACCGGAAGTCCTGTATGTCGGCCGACACAGCATCAGGAATTTCCATACGGATGCGATGATAGAGCAAAGGGTCGAACCAGCGACTGTTGATCCGAATCCAGTCTGGGTAGCCGGGGAGGCACCCCACGAAGGCCAGAAGGGGCATGGTGACTGCAGCACGGATAATTTCCATGCGGCAGAGTGCACGAAGACCAGGGAGACGGTATTCTAATCCCTGGAAGTGAAGGATGATGGCATCATGAAGATCTTGGCGCTGGCAATCGAAGGTAGAGCCTAGATTAGATCGCTCTGAGCGATAAACATCTTCCATAAGATAGTTCACAACAATTGCGGCTTGTTCTTGACATAAGCCAGGCCATTGAAGGTGACTCTGATGGAACAGAGCTGCGAACTCGGGTTCGCGCAACACAACAGCTCGGGGGAACTGGACCCGGCAGTGAATAAAACTGATGGTCACGAGAGGAACCGAAGGACTTTCGACAGTGAATAAGTGTGACTGGAGAGAAAAGTTAAGATAAAACTCACTTGTTTCCGTAGAAGCTTGAGCCGTCGTGTACTGCTCGAGGAGGCATGTTTTGGCGAATTTGTTTTCTTTGTTGGATAGGAAGACGGACAGAAGTTTGTAGGAATTCTTTCAGTTTATGGTTAGGAACTAGACTCAAGTGAAGATGTAACAAAAGAGAAGATTGAGCTTTGTTGAGATGGGGGGGGGAACAAGAATTTCTGCCTGGTCAGGTCTGGTCTTGTTTACTCAATCTTTTTACGCCCCACTACCTACTACCTATGAAATTGTTGATAATGGCTATGCTCTGGTTCCTAATGCTTCCAATATCTTCTTTTTTCATTTCTTAGGCTTCCCATCACGTCATTCAGTTTCTTCGCTAAATCCCACTCTTCCCCTTCTGCTAGAAATCAAACCCCGGTCTCTCATTCTTTTGCATCCTCCTCGCGTCTCAGCAAAGAAATTAGCTCCTGCTTTCCAACTGGTATATTCATCTTTTCAACAACTATACATTCATTTACTCAGTGTATTTCTGCCATACGGATCTACATTTCAAAATCTGAATATCCTCAGCTGGAGAGTCGACTATACTTGCATCCGAGACACTCGACAATATCTCCTTCAGCAACCGATATTTCTCTATACAACTCACTCACTATAATACATTCGGTCTCTCATTTACTTCTGTAGCTTCGAAGAGAGAATAGGAGCTCCTTCAGACCAGTTAGTGTTATAGTACGCCTCACCAGTCATGTTGAACTGTCCCATGATAAAACTGACATTACCTTGCAGTAGAATCAAAGATCCCATCACACCTTCTCGAACTACATTGCACCATGAATCTTATCAATGCCTTTGTACTGCTTCTACTTGTCTTACCGAATCATTGAACCATGGCCTCTTATATATAGCCTACTCTAGTTGGTATTGCGGAGTAGACACACAGGCACACTCTCACAGACGACTCATCGTAACAGTAATGAGCCCAGCACTCAAATCATCTCCTTTGACTGAGATTTGGGTTGCAGTGTGGAGGTCCGCTAGGGGGGGACAGTCTACACTTAGCACGTTAGTTTACACAGCTCCGAAGTCATTAATTTCAAACACCGGACCATTACCTACACATTGCTTGCATTTCATCACTATACGCTCCTATACATAGAGACTGTATTGGATCCCATACTAAAGGTTATGAGATTTAACCTAATATATAGTCGTCGTCTCGGGGCAAGTAAAAGGTAAAACAAGTAAAGTTGACCACGCAACCAAACCTTCACGTATCTAAACCTTGCAGTACGCAACTCTATTCACGTTTATTAACATCAATATAATCTAAATACTTCCCAATTCGGTTCTACTGATATATCATATTAGTAATGGTAGGGTAGCATAGTCGCGATATTGTATTCAACTCTCGCCCATTTTGCTACTACCCAGCGGAATACTGTCCAAGGTCTCTGTCTCTTTCTTTTCCCTCCATATTCTTCTCTTTCT
This sequence comes from Fusarium sambucinum, assembly GCF_050947815.1. NCBI lineage: Eukaryota > Fungi > Ascomycota > Sordariomycetes > Hypocreales > Nectriaceae > Fusarium > Fusarium sambucinum. Next base: position 6,418,911 of record NC_139293.1, on the reverse strand, counting down.
TCTAATTAGAACAAATTACCCCCAGATACACAATTCTCAATCTTCCGAGGCCTTACATCTCTCCAGAATCATGGCTCTGTCCTTGTTCTTCAAGCGCTGATAGTCGACCATGATGCTGATCATAGCCTTGACCACATCCCATTTAACATCGGCTACCTTGTTACAAAAATTATCCATAACAGTAAAGGTCTCTACAGGAACCACCTCCGTTTGCGCACAGATCCGGAGGGTGAGAAGCTTGATCAGCATGTCGTCTGTCTCGGCCAGTCGCCACTCGCGTTCCTTGGTAGCGACCTCAAGCATATCCAAGATTGTCAGTTTCTCCAGCAGTTGCGTGATTCCCTTGACATTCAACTCCTGCAAACCTTGAAGTTTGATTCTGGGTGCGTCTTCGCGAAACATGATCAATCTCCTGAACAGCCGGATGACCGCCGACCTTTCAGACTCGTTCCGATTGGGGCCAGGAAGACGACCTCGTTTGAGATAACTCATGACAACCGAAGCAGTAGCACGGCTAACGGGACTGCAATCGAGATGCTTGTTTTTATCGAAGAGGGCGGCGAAATCGGTGTGTTTCTCGATGAGATGCTCAGGAACGTAACGCTCTCCCCCAGGACCGTCGAAAAACTTGATTGAGTAGCAGACCCCGCGGTCAGTACTATGACGAAACTTATTAGCAGACACAACTTTGTAATACAACGAGTCACGTACTGGGTCGTAACTGGTGGGGACTTGTTTACCGGTTCGGGGTCAACAATCTCCCAATCGGAGCTGTCCAGGCTTTCCAGGTCTCCCGAGTCTGACATGATGGTAGTTCCTGGAGTGTGGTGCAGACGCTGCAGTTATTAGTAGAGAGGTGTCGAGGAACAATAACCGGTGTTGCTAAATGCTTTATGACACCTGGGAGGGAAGAGGGGGGAGGGAAACCTTTATAGTCCACAGGTTAGGGCACTGGAATCCTCAAGGTTTTCCAGATCCCAGGTGATGAACAAATTTTGAAAACCCCACCGTGTCTTGAACTTACCCTGCGTGATGTGCGGCGCAACAGCAAAGTTTAATGGGAGATAATCCTCAGTTTACCTCTTGGTTCATACTGTCCCATCTGCAAAGCCCCTGTAAGCCTCACTCAGCCGTCCGTTGGAGCACATACGAACTTTAAATGCTGATGATGAAATTTGAGGATCCTTAACGTCCATTTCGCTACTCAGTAGACATTCAATTTGTGTCTGCATCATATTTGAAGACCATCCGCCCAATTTTGGATCTTTCCTGTACGTTCACGTGATATCCCTCACAGACAACTTTCATGTTGCTCTTGCTTCACGACTTCTGAAACATATTCAGAATATGGATTTCAATTACAGTTACAGTGTCAAGTGTGATCTAGTAATACTTTAAATACCCAATCGATTTCCAATAAATATGACTGTTGGTTTTCTGATGACATACGGCAAACAAACAGACCACAAGCAAACCTATATCTAGGCTGACGGCCAACTTGCATCAAAGCACAAAGTCCCTCAAAGTTTGATTGTAGTGTATCGGTGCTGTTTTCACTATCTGCACGAGAGCATGCCTGATCATTGAGCTTTGAGTGACATCTTGAAAGTGGTAGCAGCAGATTCATGTTTGCGAGATTTTGTCATTCTTTGGACAGTGTAATATTCTTCCCTCTTCCCATTTTCCATTATACCAGTCCTGCCATATTTCACTACTGTCCCAACTCCCATTGACCGAGGTCATCTTTGATCGCCAGCCCCCTCCCGTTCTATCCTTTTGCGAACCTAGGAGATATTAGCCATCATCTTGATACTTTATTGGATCTCGACTTACTTTTCTCCGGGAGGAGGGCTGGCCCAAGACTATCATGATGATAATCACCAGCTCCCATGTTGAACAGGCCCGACCACCCCGCCGCAATTTTGCGAAACTGACCAGAGTTAGTTAAAATCGTAAACGTCCTTGAATTCCCAACTCACTTTTCTCCGGCGGAGTGGCCGCTTCAACATGTTCCAATAATAACCACCGGCCCCAACATCAGGCCGTCCCGACCACCCCCGACGCAATTTTGCGAAACTGACAAGAGTTAGCTATAATCAAAACATTTCTCGCTCTCGACTCACTTTTCTCCGGGGGTGGCAAGGACAGGACTATTGTAATAGTCAAGACTATGAAGTCGGGGTGGAGGAGGCCCAACCCGCCCGCCGCATTTTTGCGAAACTAGTGAAAGTCAGCTACCGTGTCATGTTATGTAAAGGTTGACACTTACTTTTCTCCGCTCCTCCACCCGTTCGCCGCCGTGTTATTTGGATCACGGCGGCTCATGTTCAGGTAATCCTGACCCGTACCCACGCAGATATCTTTCTGCAAACTGAAATGCATTAGCTGTGGTCATTCCATCGTGAAGTAGTACTTACCCTTGCGGTCCGAGGACCTAGCTAGGCCAAGGAGGCCAGCGTCAAGTGGACAACCCACCCCCGCCCCGCCGAGTTTTGCGAAACTGATTGTTGTTAATTATGGTATAGTCCCGAAGCTGTGTCATGACTTACTTTTCTCCGGCGGGGACAGTGTTCGGGCCATCGAGGCCCGGGGGCGGGTTATACTTTTATTGAGAGAGAAGGAGTTGTGTAGTGATAACCCGCCCCAGCCCAGCTTGCCTTTTGCGAAGCTGATTATGATTAGCTGGTATCCATAGCGTCATTCAACAACAACAACAACAACATACTCTTCGCAGGCAAAGACGAGGCTTAGGGCTGCAGGGGGGCGGGTCCCTCCTCTCCGTCATGGCGAAGCTGATGTAAGTGAGCCGCGGCCCGCTTCTCTCCTTTTTTCTGATGCAAGGCCAGGCACCATTTGGTACCACAAGAGGCACCGCTTTATAGGACCATCAATAGTCCTCCCTACACTTTGAGGCAGTTAGCAACCGTGCATGTCCCATCTTCAAGTCGCAACTTACACTTCTCCGGTCTAAGACCAGGCACCACCCAAACCCTAAGAAGGGACACCAGTTCAGCTGAATTATCAGCGTCGTCTGTATAGGTTACCAAAGTCAACCGTTGTCCTGTTGTATATCTGGTTTGCGACTTACCTTCTCGACCTCGGTCTTACAGCGCAATGCTCGCCGACATGTCTGGACAAGCCGTTGGGCATGAAGAGCGGGTGAGAGGCTTTGGTCTCATATACCAGTCGTCAAGAAACATGGTGCAAAATCAATCTCTTCATGATACCATAAAAGTACCACAACAACCAGTTCGGCCAGGAGTAGCATCAACTGTTGTTCGTTGTTGTGGTTGGCTGTTGGTCTTGCAAGTTAGAGTCAGCAGTTACAGGCTTGCGCAACTCCACTGCTATTGCGTGAATGTGTTGGTTGATACAGTGTTCGAGGAAAGCTTTGTACCACTCAGGGAGACGGTTAGGCCACTCTTTATGAATGTGGTTGTTGACGAAGTCCTTGATTTCTTCCTCGGTCATCCACAAGTTGATTTCCCACAGAGACGCATGAGAGTCGGTCGTCAGCCTGCTGATGGCTGTGTAGCAGCCTGCAGCGTTAAGATGAAACATGAGTTCAAACTCTTTGCAAATCTTCTCATGGGTGCTGTTATCGTCTATATCGGGACGGTTGAGTCCTCCGGTATAGAGGAATGCAATCAAGAGTTTTTTGACTTCTTCAGGGACTTGAGGGAAACGAATCTCTTCTCTGGAAGCAAAGTCTTGAACATTATCAGGGAAGAGCTCCTCGAGGACTTCGAGATGGACTGCGTCTTCCGGTTGTTGTTCATCAAAGCCAAAATAGACTTGGATCATTTCGCTGATGACGAGGTAAGTCAGTGGTGTTTTTTCTCAGAGGCGTCGGTCACCTAGGTAGTGAACACTTACGGCTCTGGGAGAGGGGAGTGCTCGTCACGATCCGGAACAATGTCGTTCAACTCTTCATCGAAGTAGTAGTCAAAGTGTTTCTCTGGGTTGTTCGACGGAAGATCCATACGAAAGTCACGGGTTCCCTCTCGCGGGTTTTCCTCGTAATCTCGACGCATGATTATAGTGATGGGATACTTTTGCAGAGGAAAGTGATTACAATGGAAAGACGATGACATAAAGGGGTAGGCGAATGTGAGAAGGAAGAATGTATCTGGGAAAGTTGGATAGTAAAAGGTTTGAAGAATGTTTTGGGATGAAATTCCGCTGATGTTTTCTGGGAGGGGGAGAGCTGAAAAGAATGTGGGAGAAATATTTGTGACCTTTTGGCAGTGCGGTTTGATGGCCGATTCTAGGGCTGCGTAGACCGACCAGACCAAACGCCCTTCCCCCTCAAGTCGTTCATTACTCAGCTATCTGATAGCCCAGAATACCATTGCATTGCATTTATTGTGTAACAACACCTGATTTTATGAATGAGTCGTCTTCTGTACGAATTCCATACCTGTACAAGATCCTATCTTCAAGTTGCAACTCAGCAACTATTCTTCCCCTGATGCACCAAGCTACCTATTCTTTGTAGTAATTCTTTTTTTGCATCATTCTCTTCATCATATACGTTGTTTTACAAGTACCATGGCCATTCTTCTATAGTTGGTGGCCACGGTGGCGGCAATGGTGGGTGCATTAGCAGGCTCCAATATCAGTGCCACTGCCAATTCATCTCCCGTAATTTAAGCTCCATACCCTTCTATTCATTTATTTGTATGCTGTTCTTTGTTCATCCATTCCTTCAGACTGCCATCTAGTGAGATATGGGTAACCGGGATATCTAATTCTCCCACCAAAGTATTTCCCCTATTCTATCTGGCGCTGTACCTAAAGCCACTCGCAGGCATTGCTGCATCAACATTATGCTGAACGATATACCATAAGCATGCGGTGTGTATTTACGATCCAATCTTTCTCATAAGTAAACTACATCTATCCATGACCTTCTCCAGATAGTTCCGTCTCGTCTCTGTGCTGACTATTTATTTTTAGGCCTTCGGTCGTCCGACCTGTACAAGCAGAACCGCGATTACAATATCCCTTTCCACGCTCACCTCTTCACTACGTCCTTACATCCTTGACTATCTTCACTTCGGCTTTTATTCACTCCCAAATTCAAAGCTATACACCTGCTTCCTGAGTTCATCTGGGGGGCTTCAGGGGTATATCGAAGTACAGTCACAGAGCCATCAGGACAGAAATGAATTTGCACGGCTCAAGACAACCAGTTTGTTTCGCTTGATCCAAGACTGATTCTCGGTGAGATTTGCAGGAAGTCACGTCTCATCGTTGAACTCGACAACACTCAGGATCAGTTCAACTGTCGGGCCACCTATTCAACCACTACAGGCTTTCTAGCCCCTTTGAATTGGTGTTGATATTGATGATCCCAACAATGAGTAATTCCATTGTAGGAGGTCTCGGGACTGGCGGTTCGAAGTACAGAGAACTTGGGTTAGCCTCTGGCGAATCGTTTTGGATATCTAAACCCGACCATTTCATGCTTTTTCACGCCAGTTTCGTTACTCAAAGACGAGTAGCTCTTAGAACACTGTCTCTTTATTCTATATGTCCACGCCGAGAGTTCTTCTGATTCTTCCTTCTCGCATGTAAGTCTGGCTAAGTTGACAATGGTCCGAGAGTGACTTGACTGCGTCAAGTCTCATATCGTGGTAGAGTGGTGGGTGTTGTCTTTATGTGCAATGCATCAGTTATCACGCTAACTCTTTCTCGATAGCTCTATATACCTCTATCAAGCACAGTCATAATTGTACCGAAAGGTACCTCATCGGACAACCTCGAACGCTGTCTCCTCAAGGCGGACTTCGCCAATTCCCAGTCGCCAGTCCCCCCGTCTCCATGAGCAAGTGGCCAGCTGACAACACCACAGACAAGATCCTCCCGGTACCAGCGAACTTTTGGTTGCCATGTCCTCAAAGAGATATTTCTACCACAGCAAGTTACCGACGGTTGGCAATTTTCATGAGCTCCTCAACAGGAAGACTGATGAGTAACAACAACCTTACCCTGTGCACCGACTGGTCTTCCGTCCGGAGATCTTTTATCTCCTCTTCTGGGCCTCAGAGATGGAAGCAGTATGGGTTGTAGAGGTAATGGTCTTTCGGCTCTACCCAGTATCAGCGCTGATCAATGCTAACGAGGGCACGCCAGGAGAGATATAACTATAGATTACTTGAAACGGCGCTCTAAAAATGGTAGTGCTGTGCTGTTTGGGGCTGTAATGGCTTGTGTATCGGCGGATTTCTCCAGCTCCGAAACGCGTGGGCGTGTCAACTCTAGTCTGAGAGTTTCTTCAAAAGAAATATAGACAGTTCGTCTCGATTCAGAGCTTGAGTTCAAAGGCCAAGAACATTTCCGACAATCTCTGGCGCAGCTATCGAACGCCTTGCCGCTTCGACAATCCCAAAGCTGTGTTATTCATTTAGCATTGGTACTCGGTTGTTACGAATTTGTTGACTCGTTCCTTAACAGTCTTCCGACTAGATGACTCAAATTCTCGCGGGGGAGTCACCATATCATTAGTGTTGTGTTAATATGTGGTACCCAGACAGGGCGTTCTTGTGAATCCTACCTTTCAGTTCATCGCGTCACGCGGACCCTGGATCAACGATTTGGAAGTTTCGGTATTTATGTTCTAGGCGCTAAGAGAGCCAGATGTATGAATGTAAATCGGCGCATGGATATTAACTCAGTGTTGTCAGGCCAAGTGTCTGCTGTCTTCGGCGGTTTTGAAAGATGAGTGCCTGTAATGCATTTCCGGAGCTGTCAATCCGGCCGACAGGACTATGGGCGAGCTCAGAGGTCCTTGTTTTGGGAAGAGGGAGGCAGGAGAGCTACTTCTTCTACCCCTGATAAGTTTGAGCCCATGTTCGTTTCGCCACCAGGTACGGGAACTACATCTATGTTCGATATCTCTCAATCGGGATCCTGTAGCAGACCGACATTCTCTGTCCGCTGAGGTTCCAATGGCCATTGGGGGCAATTGCTTTGTCGTCTTTCGGTCTTGTTACTTGGTTGGTCCCTTGTTTGGAAAGCGATGCGTGTTTTGCTGTAAGCATGTCTTCTCTTTTGTCAAACCAGGTCAAACCTACTTATATGACAGTCTTCCGACCAGCGGTGGAAGCAAGAACCACCTCGGCCATCATCATCGTTACTACATCGGGCTTGAAGCCGGAATCTCTTTCATTCGGACTCGCTAACCTAACCTGGGGCGCAGATAGCCAGGCAGACCCGACAGTCAGGACTGCTGAGTCGCCTTCTAGAAGAGCCCTGCAGTGGTCGCATCAGTACTCGATTTCTCACCATGGAACCACCCTTGATATATTAATGTACTAGACCCTGGGCGAAAAGAATTTGGAAATGATACATCTTCGTATCGATGTGGTGAGTCGGACGATGAATTGAAGCTCTAGACTTTGAGTATAGTGTGTGTTCGGGAACAATTCTCTCAATGCAGTCCGATTTTCGCACCAAAGAGTGTGTAGAATATACTTACACATTTTCAGAACAGGGATCAAGGCAACGCCAAAGTACCCAGCCATTGCTAGTACGAATGATCCTCTAAGTCTTCTCCTTAGATCAGGTTCTGTAATTGTTCTTCATTACCTTGTTCTCCTTACTGTCTTATTGTATAAGTACTGACCTTGTCGTACAATCTTGCCAGGTAGATGAGATGGCGGGTAGTGTCGTTCCCGCAGGTTTGTCACGAGAAATACTCGAGCACAGCATCGCAATCTGCAACATAAGGCGAGCGTGTGAGGGTTCCATAGGTTTCTCTGATCCGGATTCTTGTGAATGTAACAAGGCGACCAAGCATGATGCACGACAGGAGGCTGGCGAAGCCATTGGCCATGTCGATGCAGTTGAGTTAACTTATAGAGGCTACACATTGGAGGTTGTTTGCCATTGATCTCAATTAACAATGGTATTCAAGAAATAAATGGGTACATGTAATCATGGTTACAAAGTCAAAGGGACGCATCATCCAGTTATTTGTGCTTCCAACTTCAAACTGTTTACTGCCTCATGATACACACCACTGCCCTATCCCATACAATTTCTCGAGCAATCTGAGCTACTATCACAAGGACGTGCATATCTTCGATGTCATCAAGTTCGCTACCTAGCATGCTCTCAATGCATGTTCTTACTTCCCTGTGATATGAGGTTCTCAAGCCGTAGTAATGATTGAGGGGAACCAACAGCATACAGCATGAGTGATTGAGTAACAAACCCACTGAATGCCAGAACAGAGCACAAACATTCATTTGAGTTGAAGACGCGGTGCTCTCTTTGTATTATATAGTGCATCTTGGCCCGGTCACTTTCCCCGCAACATTACAAACAATATCAAGCTTCAAGCAAACACTTACAAACATGACGTTCATCGAGATACATAAGACTCCTCTCTTATTCCTTGAAACAACGATGTCTGATTGCTGTTACTCAAAGGCCTAGCTTCACTTACACACCTTATATCACATCATTCTCACGCAAATTTGACAAAATTCCATCTTTTTGCAACAAATCTCATGGTTATAATAACCGTGCTTCGATAAAAACATGCTCTTATACCTTCATCGCTTCCGTCTACCCAACCAAAGAATATACATCCCCTCTCTTCACTTTTTGCGAGCCTTGGACCAACCACCACACTTGTTGTGTGACAAGAGAAATGAATCGTAAATAATCACATTACTCGCCACACTTGTACGGTGTGTTCTAAAACCCGAGACAAAGCTTTCGATACATCATTATCCTTTCAACGCCGGCTTTGCTTCTCATCTTTAAGCGACTGACGCGATAACTAGGCCAGCCACATTCTCCTCCTCGCTTCGCACCGTGATCTTTGTCGTGACACCTGTTTTTGATGAGTACGCCATTCTCACGTTGGCAATCACGCGGCCTCCGCCAACTGTCTTGCCCAGAAGCTTGAGTGTGTGAGTGGTCTGGTTGACGGGTACATCGGTACCCTCCAGTGGCTGCAGAGACAAAGCCTTTGTAAGTTGCTCCGTAGCATCTGCGAGTTGGTAAGTACTGGGTTTTTCATAGTTTCAGTGATCAACGTACCTGCGATGCTCTCCATACCACTCAGTTGGAGTGTTTCTGTCACCTCCTCGCCAGAAGCGCCAATCTGCTCCCAGATATGGCTAAAGTTACCGGCAAATGTGGGGATCACGTAGTCGCTGCCGGAAAGGTCAAACTCGGCCACCTCATATTCATCATCGTAGCCAGTGTCTTCAGGTTCGCCCGTTGAGGGGTCAATCTCCTTGCTGGTGAACTTGAGAACGTTGCTGAAGGTGGAGATGGGCAGAGAAGCCTCGCCGCCAATCTTCTTGAAGGCCACGTAGACCTTACCGGGCTCATCAGTTGAGAGCTTCTCAGCCTGGATGATGAAGACCTCCTCGAGTTCCTCGTCATCAGCAGGGGTGGCGACGATTGAGACGTTCTCGAGGACGGTGTCGGGTAAGGTGTTCTTGACCTCGTATTGGAGAACAACATGCTCCTTGAAGATATGCTTGACCAGAGAAACAACGTACTCGGTCTCGGCCTCGGTAAGCTCGATAAGAGGCGAAGACTTGAGCACACTGCCAAACTCCTGCATCTCGGGAATCTCCATAAGCTCCTGAGCGTACTTTTGAGCCTGAGCAGAGGCAGTCGCAACGGCCTCGGCACCTGTGGCCTTGGTAGGGCCAACCTTGGGGGCCTTGAGGGTAGGAGTAGTGGCAATCAGCTTCTTAGATCGATCCTCGGCATCAGCCTGCTCCCGGGTAACCACGGGAATCTTGGAGATGTCGAAGGGGCTGTCGAAAGCAGACGCATCGTCCGAGGTGACGTACATAACGAGCTGCTGCTCGAAGTAGGGGAGAGAGAACATGTTTTCTATAGCTGCATTAGTAATGGTTTGTCTGTAGGGGTTATTGTTTCTTACCATTCTTGACGAATCGAACGGCCATCTCGTCATCCTCCTCGTTCATGAGCTTGAGGTTGAGAGCAGCACGGTCACGAACTTCATCATCAACATCATCCAAGCATCGGGTAAGGAGAACTCGAACACTGCTCTTGACATCAGGGTCTTTCTGGCCAACGCCAAACTTGGCAAGCGCGGTGACGGCAGCAGCTCGGACAATGGCGTTCTCGAGAACCACTCGGTTATAAATGTATCGGATGTACTTGGTGGGCTGAGCAGTCTTGGGACCTTCCAAACCAATAAGGTGGAGGATTCGGACAGCCAGTTTGGTGAACTCGCAATCCTCGATAAATTCGCAAAGGTGGGCAAGCGCATCCTCCTTGGAGTCGGGAACGAACTTGATCAAATCAAACATGCTCTCCACAACAGCCCTCTTAAACTCATAACCACCCTCGTCACGCAGGATACCACTGAGGAAGGTAAGCATACCAGCCTGCTTGCTAGGGAACTTGAGACAAAGTGTTCGGATAGCTTCAACGATTGTAATCTTGAACTCGTCGGTGATTTCGGACATGAAGGTTGAGATCTGCTTCATTAGACGGTCGACGCTGGCCTCGTTACCAGTCTTGAGTAGCGTGGTGATGGCGAAAGTAGCGATAGATCGGTTGCTGTTGGAGATGAGGAGCTCGATATCAGGGTTGCAGGGGTTGACAGCGTTTGGCTTGAAGCTGGCGAAGTTGTGGAGGATCCGGAGAGCGGCAAACTTGGTGACGGCGCGGGGAGAGGTCAGGAAGAGTTGAAGGACATGGACAGCTTGCGACACCTCAGCGTCGGTAACGTCTCGCATATCGCAGATGGCCTTTGCAGCTTCAAAGTTGACCATTTCGCTCTTGTGTCGCAGCCAGCCATCAAGAAGCTGCATCATGGGCTTCCTCAATGAAGCGTCCTCCTCGGCGAGCTGTGCGGCAAGTCGAACCAGCATAACAATAGCAGCAGGGCTCTTAAGAGCACCAGGAGCTCCGAATTGCTGGACCATCTTGACCAGTGCCATTCGGTCGTGCATGCGCATTTGGTACAAAAGACCAACAGCGTGGTATTGCGACATGGTCGAGTGGTTCATAGGGACCTGGCTGCTGGATGTGGAGAAACCGAGGGAGAAACCACCAGAGGACTTATTAGACGCAGCAGCCTCCTGTGTCTCGCTCTGCCATCGTCGTACGACATCCTTTGCGATCGGGAGGAGGTGGTAGGATGAAACCAGGGCGGCCGAAGATACGGAGGGGTTCTTGTCGACAATTGCAGTCTTCATAACTCGTTCGATCGATTGGACGGTCGTGGCCTTTTCAACATTGTCAGCATCCAGGGGTGTCGGTGTACCTCCAAGCAAAGCCACCTACATCGATAATGCGGCAGAGCGCACGGATAGCATTGGGTCGGTAGATTGTATCGGTGCTGCCTCCAGTATCCTTCATAATCGTGCTAGTAACCATAATAATATCCTCGGCCGAGTTGGCAAGCTCCTTGATAACAAGGTGGACCATCTGTCGGAGACTAGCATCCTTGTTCTGGAAGAGCTTGGAGATACCAAAGAAGAGGGTTGTAGCTTCGTTCGTAGGGAACTTCTCCCCGGTGTAGAGAAGGAGAGCGATCTTTGTGAGGAGAATGCGACATCGTCGAGGCTGGATAGGGGAGCTGTTGAAGAGTCGTGCTGTTCAACTATTTAGCTTGACTGTGGAGGGGAAGTGCAAGGCAATTGTAAGAGACGGACCTTCTTGGAAAACTTGGGTTCTGTCCACCTTGACCAACCCGAGGTCAGCGTCTTCATCCTTCTTGCCGTAACTCATGTTGGGCAATTGGGTTGTTGGTTAAAGGTTTGGTCGAGGGAGACTTGAGGTTGCGGTCGAAACGCTCCTAAGATAGAATCACCACGTCGCAGTTACGCTTCAGGGATTGGTGCCTCATCACGTGACGTTATCAGCCCCTTATCGGAGTGATTCGTGTCAATTTGTCGTATTCAGCTACATCAGTTATAAAAATTGAAAAGATTTTATCCAAAGACAAGATCAAACTTGATACTTATTCTTTTGGTTTGTATCATTATACTTGCCTCATGCGAAATACTAGCTGTATGCTGATCTGCTGGAGAATGGAGCATCGTAGCTTCAAGTACCCGCATCAATGTACTTCTCAAGCTTGTTTGTTCACCGACAGAGACACCCAAATAGCCTCGCCTGCCCAAGAGCTCTTATATGCCATGGTAAATAATACAATACAGGATATGTAACAATTGCTTTGAGGTTTTTTCTTGTTCGTTTACAGACTTAATGTTAATGTTGAATCGTTTCATGTACTGATCCACTTCCCCAGGGATTCTTTAATCCAGGTACCTTGACAGCAACAAACTGTCAAAGCAATGCATCGCTTTACTAATTCAGCGGTAGAATCCAATGCCTCCATACTTATACACACTCTGTCTGTATCAATATACTATCTAAAATACTAAAACTAATGATGATCACTGCCTTTCTTCTTATATAAAGACCAAAGTGACATCATGTCGACCCTGCAGAACAGAATCCACCCACTTTGAACTTCATCAGCCGGACCCAATTTTCCGGCTCGCATCTTTGATCTTTGAACCCTTCCAGCTTGACTCCCTCAACTCCGTTCCACAACCCAATTTGTCGCCCGAGATGAGTTCTGTAACTCGATTGCCGCTGCGCATTGCACCTCGACTCGTTCAGCGCCCAGCGTTTGTCCGTCCGATTCACTCGACTGTTGTCAAGGCCGCCAATGTCGCTCCGGTTGTAGGCACGGGCCCTCCTCCAGAGCCTCCAATTCAAGCCCAAGATGTTCACCAGCGAGTCGCCAGGAGAAGAAGGCAGGCCGAGATGCTCAAGAATGCCAAGGAGCTTCGAACTGCTAGTGGCGGAAAGGCCGGCGGTGCTTTGAAGAAGCGGTTCTGGAAAGATGTTACTGTTCAGGAAGTGGATGGTAAGTAATTGTCATTGAACCCCGCCACTATCGCATATACTAACCATGAGATCAGGCGCTCTTCAAGTCTTCCTTGATACTCGACCTTTGAGACACCCCTCTACGAAAGCGATTGTTCGAATCCCTATCACAAAGCCCGACCTTGCCTCCGCCCTCGCTCTCGAATGGGACCTCTTGACTTCGGCTCAAGATGCTACCAGACATCACTTGATCCCACTTACAAGCCTTGCCTGCCGAGCTCTCGACATTGCCGAGGCTGACAACGCCCCCGGTTCTGATATTTCAGAGATCCGAAGTTCAATTGCCACTGTATTGCTACGATACCTCGACACCGACTCAATCCTCTGCTGGAACCCTCCTGCCGGAGAGTATGACCTTAAAAACGAAGCTGGAGAATCACTACGAGACGTACAAAAGCGTACCGCTGACGATCTTGTGTCTTTTCTCACAACCCATGTCTGGCCAGGCATCACTATCAAACCCGTTCTGGACGGACACTCCCTCTTACCTCAGTCACAAGCCCCCGGAGTCCGTGAAATCATCCAAGGTTGGATTGTCGGCCTCGATGCTTTCGAGATTGCGGGACTTGAGCGGGCTGCATTAGCTGGCAAAAGTCTGCTCGCTGCTGCGAGGTTCGTCGCAGAGTGGAGCGAAGGTTCAGTGGGCAAGGGCAGTCTGAACACTGGCAATAAGTTTGGCATTGAGGAGGCCGCTGTTGCTACCAGTCTCGAGGTTAATTGGCAGACCATGCAGTGGGGAGAGGTTGAGGATACTCATGACGTTAACAAGGAGGATGTGAGAAGACAGCTGGGCAGTGTTGTCCTGTTGATTTCTGGAACGGGCAAGGCTTAAGATTAAAGTATAAAATGGAGTATACATGGGCTGGATTGGCTTGTAGAATAAAATGACATGTACAATAGAATAAATCTTGATGATCGTAACGTACGGAACAGTTCCGGAATGGTTTCTTTTGTCTTATATCCGGCAGTCAGGTGTCGTAATTTTGAATACAACGTATATGAACTTCAACGCCTTGGACGGAACTGAACGCGCATCGTGAACTATTAAATAATTAATTCTGACGTAACACAAAGATGGTGATGATGTTTATGTCATTGTTGTTTGCTACCATTTAAATTTTAATATTGTTTATTTAAATCCTTGCCATACCCTGTACCGTCTCGTTTCCAGCTGAGTCTAAGTGTCGTAGTTAATCAAACTTAAACAGCCGCACTTGTTTTCATCGAGAGGATGGCCAATTGAGAGGGATCTGAGAGATGGCATGCTGGGATGACCAGAGACAAAGTTAAAGTGGGCAAAGATTAACTCACGGCTGGTGATCAAGATAAAGTTACTGTGTCGTTGCAACCACCAGACAAAGTAACGCTACCTAGTGACCTTGGATTGATAAATGAATATTCCATTGCACCAACATCCAATGGTTTCACACGTTATTTCATTCAACGTTTCACTGCTGTATGATTCGTTGTCAGCCAAACATATCGTATTCCCTCAAGCCTCTTCATTTCAAAAATAACGCCTTCACCGTCGTACGCCGCCAAAGGACGGGATTGCCACGGGTAGCAAGCCTAATCCCAATCGAGATATCAAAGACATCATCCCATGTAAGAAAAGGCCGCGCAAGCCCCCTCTAGTGTTGAAATGCCCTTTGAATGGGGATTTTAAAGCTGAATCATAGCCAAGACAACTTGAACTGGTCACCCATGTCTCTTGTGACCCCCAGATGGTTTACCTGGACTGGTTAGCTTGTTGACTAGGGGGGCGGAGTAGGTTGGGATGAATAATCCAAGCTGAACGGGTTGCGCTGTAGTGAGACAAGGGTGATGCCTTGAAATGACGCTTTTGGACCAAGTACTGAAAGGCATTGTCATGAATGTTAATCACCGACATTGTATGTTTGTCTCGCCATGACCATCTTACGATCAACTCAGACACAGCAAAGAGAGTGAAAGTCCCCTGACGCCACGGTATGCAGGTCCAGAATCCATAGACTACGTCAATCACCTAGACTCAGCCGTACCGTATTCGACCAGATTATGTAGCACCAAAGACCAGATCCTGGGCTATGCCTTGGCAGACCGACCAGGACTAATTCAGCCCAGCTGGGGGGCGGGAGAAACGCCACTAACGATCAACAGCCATTCAACCTACGTCGTGCTTGTTTAAAGACGGGCGCTGCGCTCCTTCTGAGCATTTCCTTTTGCATTTGCACATTCACTTTATAGGTGCACCGTCATATATTTGCAAAAATGAGGTGGACGACGATAAGTACGACAAATATAGCCGTAGCTGTATTCGCTACCTACGTTAACGCTGGGAGCTACCTGTCGATGCGCGTTGGCACCACCGAAAGATCAAAGAATAAGCAGCACGACAAGCGACAAGATTCAGACGAGGCTATTGCAGTGCGACTAGAAAATAAGGATTTCTTTTATACTACAGACAGTACGTTGTTGATTATATTATATTTACCCCTCTAACAAGATGATATAGTCGAGATCGGAACTCCTCCCCAAAAAGTCACTGTCCTACTCGATACCGGATCGAACGAACTATGGGTTAATCCTGATTGCCAGGAAGCGCAGTCAAGTCTTCAGTATCGTCAATGTCTTGCCTTTGGCCAATATGATCCCGACAAGTCAGATACACCACCTATCGGCCCCTTCGGCGGCGAGACGCTTAACTATGGTGATGCATCTGATGAAACAACGCAAACCTCTGTTTCTGTCACATACTATAGCGATTTGATTCGATTTTCTGAAGGGGTAGATTTATACAACCAAACTTTCGGTGTTTTACTCGAAGGCAATGTACATGCTGGCATATTGGGCTTGGCGCCAGACTTGAGAGGAGGGTATGATGGCAATGAACCTTACAGTTTGTTGCTCACCTCGATGGCTGACCAGGGCCTGATCAACAGCCGCGTCTTTGCCCTGGATCTGCGACATTCCGACGATACCGAGGGAGCTCTTATATACGGCGGCATTGACCGCAGCAAGTACATTGGCGAGCTGGAAACTGTCGATATTATCAGAGGTGAAGGCGGTGAATACCGTCTTGCCACTAGATTGGACAGTCTCGGAGTGACAATCAACGGCAGAACTTCCAACATTCGTGTTTCGAGATCTGACTCGAACGTCATGCTCGACTCCGGAACAACACTTTCCCGTATGCACATGTCTGTCGCACGGCCTATCTTGGAGGAACTCGGTGCTCAAAACGATGGCGAGGGCTTCTACACGACTGACTGCCAAAACCGGGACATCGATGCTACTGTTGATTTTGGCTTTGGAAACAAGGTTATCAAGGTTGCTCTCAGTGACTTTATCCTTGAGCTAGGTCCTGGATCATGCTATATTGGTCTTGTCCCAACCACTGACCAGCAAATTCTGGGAGACTCTGTTTTACGTGCTGGATACTTTGTTTTCGATTGGGATAATGAGAAGATCCATCTTGCCCAGGCTGCAGATTGCGGCGATGAGGATATTGTTGCTGTTGGTTCCGGCTCTGACGCTGTGCCTAGTGAGACGGGCAAGTGTAAGAGCTCTGATATCACAGCCACCGGACGTGTAAGTCACAGGACGCGACACTACGAATCTATAGTACTGATAAACTTTACAGGGCGGTGCTACTCGCACAGGGAACTCATTCCCTACCGGGGCGTACACAACAACTTACACCGTCACCTCGTGTCCCGACTTCGTCGCCCGCGATTGTGTAACAGGCGTCGTGACAACGCAAACCTTTAGCGAGCGTCCAACCGTCACCGTCACCTCTGGCGCAGGTGGCGACGGCGACGGCGATGATGATAACGCCGCATGGCAGCCCACGCCCCTGGGCTGGGTGTTTGCTGTGGTTGGTGGTTTTGCTCTGGGCCTGAACTTGGTTTAGAATATGGGGATATGATTGTACATATTTTGACGACATTTTGACATATTATGATTTGAATTGATAGACCGAATTTAGTGTCTGTACGACCCTATGCACTGGCGTCGTTTCCTCTGTACTTTGGCTGTTGGGTCTGTGGTTATGAATGCTATGAGATCTGCCTTGTTTCAGTTGTTCATATTAGACAACATGGCACTCTCATGCATAAGCACCGTATGCTACCGATTGGGTGTGCATATTCACCTTTGTTCCGAAATGTATGTGTCCCTCATACATGACATGCAATCGCTACACACCATGTGGCTTAGACCACTCGGTATGACGTTTTCTGTCCGTCGTCACTCGTGCACGACATATGAGCGGCAGCGTGGAAGCGCATTGATCGAGACATTTTCGGAGAATTGTCTTTAAATAAACTGTTTGAGATTTGATCATTGGGCCAACACATCTTGTGGCTCATATAGTGAGGCCTCGACAAATCCACAATCATTCTCATTGGTAGAATCAGTGAAAGTGGAAATATAAGCAAGGCGTTATGTTTGCATTGTCGTGGATCGCTAAACTACTCGTATAAATAAAGGAGTGATAACGTATCAAGCATAACATGGCTTGGAAGACGATCAAAGATCTGATAAACATTAGTAGTACGCTTAAATCTCACCTTTTGATCCCTCTTAGGTGATCAACCCTCCTGTGACTGGCAGATAGTACAGGGCGACAAAACGCGCAATGTAAGCTTATGCGAGTTTAATTGAACCGTGATGATTAATGAAACCTTGTGTGTATAAAACGTCTATTAATCAGACTCCTACATAAAATGGACGCGATACTAAAGAAGACACAAAGGTGGTAGGCCAATTTGACGCGAGGCACAGTCTTGAACAAGAATAAATCCTTTATAAACGGCCACTTGCTTTGTTACCCTGGCCATGAAAAAGGTTACCATATGAGTCTGTTTTATCTCAATGAACCACTCTTATCTTTTGCTATCTCATCAAAGACCGTTTTCGATCGACGTGCGGAATGAGCGGAAATATTGGGTGCAGTTCTAACCTTGGACCGAGGTATCGGCATTAATTGACATGACCAAGCTTCATTAGTTACCTGCCGTTGGTCCACTTCCCCATTCTCTAGCTACACCGCAGAAGCGAACCTAGCTCTTGATGGGAATGGTAACTCATGAACTAACCTACCACTCTATAAGAGCCTCAAGTGGTCTTGTGATTGTATAGCTCGCTCCTTATTAGCTAAGACGAAACAAGCCTCCAAAATGCCACTATCGTGATTGGCGACTGAACCATGGCTTTTAGCATCACAGCCAAGATTCTTCTACCCTGATATCAGTGTGGAGAAAACGGAATCACGCTAAATTAGGCCTTCCCCAGATTTAAAGTGACACCCCGAGGTCATAGTACAGCATGATTCAGTCCAACGGAGTAGTCTAGCCTACTGTTGTAACCTACTCCCGTACATATTTCAGCTCTTGCCGTCACATTTTCCTCTTTCCAGTTCATATCTTTTACTCTCATACTCTTCAACTCCTAGTCTCACTTATTCACAATGGTCTTCTACCCGCCCTCCTCTGTTAAGCTCCCATTTGGTAACGCCCCCCTGACTCAAATCCCACCCTGTTTACTCACACTTCTTAGATCCCCCAGACTCTGTCACCGTCCCGGAGTTTGTTTTCAGAGAAGATGGTGTCCGCAAACCTCACTCCCGATCCAGGAATCCCTTTACATGTGTCTCTGGCAGAACATACAACACCGCAGAAGTCATTGAGCGCCAGAAGCTTCTCGCGCGCGCTCTCGCCAAACGTCTAGGATATGATATTCGTGAGGGCAGCGAGTGGGACAGAGTCATAGCGCTGTACTCTGTCAATACGGTTTGTGTAACTTCGCCTATTGTACCAGCTTACAAACTGACATTGCAAAGATTGACTACATTACCATGACCCATGCTGTCCATCGTCTCAATGGTATTGTCACACCTGCCAGCGCCGCTTATTCTGCACCTGAACTTGAGCATCAACTTCGATCTTCTGGCGCCAACGCACTGTTTACCTGCGTTCCCCTTCTCGAAGTCGCTCTTCAAGCAGCAAAAGCCGCCGGCATTCCTGAAGATCGCATCTTTCTCCTACCCGTTCCTGGGGCTGAGAGTAAGCAACCTTTCAAGACAATCGACGATTTGGTCGCAGAGGGTAAAGACGCGCCTGAGCTGAAGCCCTTGGATTGGATCAAGGGTCAAGGTGAGAGGCAAGTTGCGTATTTATGTTACAGTAGCGGGACCTCTGGCTTACCAGTAAGTCTTAGTCTCACATTTGAACCATGGGCAATTCACTCATGCGATTGTAGAAAGCCGTTCAAATTACCCATCGCAATGTCATTGCGAATGTCCTCCAAGCGACAGTCCAGAATGAAGAAGGCCGCAAAGCCGCCGGTGTAGACGCCCAGATCCAGCTTGGCCTTTTGCCATTGAGTCACATCTACGGCTTAGTCCCGGTCGCCCACTACGGTAAGTAACAGTTCTTACATCTGCTTTCCAATCACTGACATAGAGTCAAGGTATCTACAATGGTGATGAGACAATCATCCTTCCCAAGTTTGATCTCAAGCTTCTTCTTTCTGCTATCCAGCGTTTCAAGATTCAGCAAATGGCCCTTGTCCCGCCTATCTTTATCCAAATGATGAGCAGTTACGCCGAGTGTCAAAAGTACGACCTCAGCTCCGTGCGTTTCATCTTCAGCGGTGCTGCGCCTCTTGGAAAGGAAACGACGCTCGATTTGAACAAACACTGGCCCAGCTGGAACATCTGCCAAGGCTACGGTATAAAACCCGCTTCCTTAACCCCTAACTTGTAACTGACTCTCTAGGTCTCACTGAAACTTCTCCTGTCGTGACCTCAACAAGCGAACTCGACATTGATCCTGGCTCTTCTGGAACTCTCCTGCCAGGTCTGAAAGCAAAGATCATTGATGCAGAGGGCAAAGAAGTTACGGAATACAACAAGCCCGGAGAACTTTATGTTCAAGGTCCCACCATCGTCCTCGGCTATCTCAACAATGCAAAGGCTACGGCAGAGACATTCGTGCACCATGATGACGGTCGCTGGATGAGAACAGGCGATGAGGTTATTGTACGAAAATCGCCAAAAGGCACAGAGCATTTTGTTGTTGTTGATCGTATCAAGGAGCTCATCAAAGTCAAGGTAAACATTCCACTTTTCCATGTCTTGAACTATGTTGTTGACACGCTGAAATAGGGTCACCAAGTCGCGCCTGCAGAGCTCGAGGCCCATTTGCTCACCCACCCTCTCGTAGACGACTGTGCCGTTATCCAAGTCCCCGATCTCCGCGCTGGCGAAGTCCCAAAGGCATTTGTCGTCAAGGCACCCCAAGCCAAGGGCAAGTCGGACGATGAGGTAACTCAGAGCATCAATAAGCATGTCGAAGAGCACAAGGCCCGACACAAGTGGTTGAAGGGCGGTATCGAATTCATCGACGTGATTCCCAAGAGCCCCAGTGGTAAGATCCTGAGGCGCTTGCTACGAGACCGTGAGAAGCAGGCTAGGAAGGAGAAGGGTGCCAAGCTGTAGATGCTTATTTAAGCGTTCCGAGGTCTTTGGGATAAATGTCAGATAGCGTGTACTCTCTTATACCCTGTAATTTGAGATACGTTACACATTTGGAGTAGGACACAGATATGAACATGTTGGCCAATGTAACAAGTTAACTTAGTGTGTTAATGGTAGTAAAAACTGAAGTCTTCTAATGATTCAAAGGGTGAAAACACTTGACGTAAAGTATAACTACGATACGTTCAACACCAACACGCAGAATTTTGGTATAGTTTATGAACGAGTAATGAATGAAGAACGACTGTTGATCGGGCTTATGTTCGTGCTCCTCGTCTGTCAGGAGCAGTTAGGTAGCTGTCTACAATATCTATCTGTTTGGATGCGTTCATATGTAGAAAGCTCAATACTGCAAGGGTACGTTGAAGTCATTTTATAGTCACATTTCACACATCACCAGTCATGAATGGAGCAGAAGGAATCGATTTAGAATAAATAAGTCAATATTAACATTACAACCAGCCAGCGGGTATGTGCTGCGTATGCATCTCGGCTCGACTGGTAACTTCCCTTGCTCTTTTTCTTTTTTAATGTTTTCTTCGACCTCTAGACTTAATGTCACAAGATGGTCCGGCAAGCACCAAGTCCACCAAAGCATATTTCGTAAGGATCGTGAGAATGATACATGTTTGGATACACTTCCTAACTTCCCTGGAAGCTAGAAAGATCTCGATTGCGGTAACATACATTGACATACAGGTCCCGCCTCAGGTACTAAGACCTAATCTATAAACAAGGAAAAACAGAATTGTGCAGAATGCATGACCCTTACAGGGCAATGGCAACAGCCAGAATGGCGGCGGCGATGCCCATGCCGTTGCGAGCGGCACCAGCAGTCACGGGAACGCCAGGGGTAGCGGTAGGGGCGGGAAGACCACCAGTACCGACAACGGGCTTGTTGGTGATGAGAGTCTCACCAGCGCCGGGAGCCTCGTAACCGGGGGCGGCAGGAGCCTCAGTACCGGCAGCGGGGACATCAGCGGGGACAGTCTGGGCAGGGATAGGACCGTTGCCACCAGGGCCGTCAGTGAAGCCAACCTCGGGAACGACAATCTCAGTCTCAATGGTCTTGACGGTGGAGGATCCCTCGATGGTAGAACCATCGGTGACACAAGGCTCAGTGATGGTAGTAGCAACGACGACAGTGGTGTAGTGGGCAGAGGTGATGATGGTGGTACCAGTAACGGTGATGTGCTCAGTGACAGAGTCGGCACCAGTGGCGATACCTGGGTTCTTCTCGACGTAAGGAGCGCAGATACCCTGGAAGAAGGAAACAGCCTGGGCAACGGTATCGTCGTTCTCAGCGTGGGCGTACAGGCACTGGAAGACGTTGTCGACAAAGTCCTTGGAGGGGCAGTAGCAGGCAGCGTCGGTGTTATCCTTGCAGTCCTCAACGAGGTCAAGGAAGGTGTTCAAGCAGCTGGGGACAACATCGGGAACCTCGTAACCGTCCTTGGGAGCCTCGGGAGTCACGGGCTTCTCATCAGAACCAGTCTCGACGGGCTTGGGAGCCTTGTGGGTAACGGTCTCGATGACAGGGTAGAGAGTGGTAGAGACGGCGACAGTCTCGGTAACAACAGCAGGCTTGCCAGCGGTGACAGGGCAGTTGGTGACCTCAGGGCCGCAAGAGGTAATGGTCTTGACCTCAGTCTTGTAGACGGTGGAGACGCTGTCGTAGCTGGTGACGATAGTGGTAACCTCCTCAGGGACATCGGTGGTAGCGTTGGGAGAAGAGCCCTCAGTGGTCTTGGCGGGCTTCTCGCCGGCGGGAGCAGTGTAACTGGGCTTGTCACCACCCTCGACAGGCTTGTCACCAGTGGGCTTCTCGCCAGCGGGAGCAGTGTAGCTGGGCTTGTCACCACCCTCGACAGGCTTGTCACCAGTGGGCTTCTCGCCAGCGGGCTTGGTACCAGCGGGCTTGTCGCCAGTGAGGGTCTCGGTGACAGGGCAGATGGTGGTGGAGATGGCAATGGTCTCGGTAACAACAACGGGAGTACCAGCGGTGGCGGGGCAGTTGGTGACCTCAGGGCCGCAAGAAGTGATGGTCTTGACGTCGGTGGTGTAGATGGTGGAGGTGCTGTCGTACACAGTGGTCTTGACAAAAGTCTCACCGGCAGGGACGGTCTCGGTGCTGTCGGCAACAGGGACAGTGGTCTCCTCACCGGCAGGGACGGTCTTGGTGTTGTCGCCGGCGGGGACAGTCTCAGTGTTGTCACCAGCGGGGACGGTCTCGGTGTTCTCGCCAGCGGGGAGAGTTTGGGTCTCCTCACCAACAGGGGCAGAGGTGGTCTCGAAAGGAGAAGTGACATCGGTGGTCTTGTCACCAGCAGGGACAGTCTTGGTGTTATCGCCGTAGGGGACAGACTCGGTGTTGTCGGCAACAGGAGCGGTAGTCTCCTCACCAGCAGGGACGGTCTTGGTCTCCTCACCGGCGGGGACGGTCTTGGTCTCCTCACCGGCGGGGACGGTCTCAGTGTTCTCACCAGCGGGGACAGTCTTGGTGTTATCGCCGTAGGGGATAGACTCAGTGTTGTCGGCTACAGGAGCGGAGGTGGTCTCGCCAGGAGAGGAGAAGTCAGTGGTCTGCTCACCGGCAGGGACAGTCTTGGTCTCCTCAGCGGGAACAGACTCGGTGTTGTCGGCAACAGGCGCGGTGGTCTCCTCACCAGCAGGGACGGTCTCGGTGTTCTCGCCAGCGGGGACGGTCTTGGTCTCCTCGCCAGCAGGGACAGTCTCAGTGTTGTCACCGTAAGGGACAGAGGTGGTCTCAGCGGGAGAAGTGACCTCAGTGGTCTGCTCCTCAGCAGGAACGGTCTGGGTGTTCTCACCGCTGGGGATGGTCTTGGTCTTGTCGTCGGTGGGGGGGGAAGATGGCTTGGGGTACTTGGGGAAAGAGGGCTTCTCACAGTTGAAATCGATCTGAGGAATCTCAACTCGGCACTTGTCCTTGGGCTTGTTGGGCTGCTCGGGGTAGACGAAGTGAACCTTCTTGGCGCCACCACACTGGGTGTTGTAGACGTCGGTACCGTCCTTGGAACAGTCGGCCTGGTGCTTGCAAATAGAGCCGTCAGGCATGTCGTAGTGGAACTCGAGACGACAGTCGAACTCGGGCTTCACGTGGAACTTGTGGAGAGAGAACTCCTTCTGCTTGCTGCCGGCACCGCATCCGAACGAGGGAGCCTCCTCCTTCTTACCACCACAGTCGGCAAAGATAGACTTGCCAAAGTGTCGGCCAGAGAGATCGCGCTTCGACTTATCGGTTCCACAGGACCAGCCCTTGAAATCCCAGTCGTTGTACTTCTCGAACTGGCCGAGCTGGAGGTCATCCCACTGCCAGCCCTTCTTCTGGTTGTCCTCACACTTGTTGTCGATAGCCTGAGGAGGGGTGTACTTGGGGGCTTCCTTCCAGTTACCCCAGTGAGCGGAGACCTGGCCGGCAGTGAGAGCCAGAAGGGCAAAGTTGGCCTTCATGGTGAATGATTTATCGGGGTTTGGTAATAATAACTAGTGGTATATGTAGCGAGTGTATTGTATGAAAAACAGAAATTAGAAAATGGAGTCAAAGGAAACGAATGACTTTGACACCGAAAAGAGAAGCTTGATGTAAAGAAAAAGGGAAAAGAAGAAGGTGAGTGGTGTCGAAAAGAAAGAGTCGATATGTGCGGGAATGGGATGCATCTATATACCAATCCACAACTCAGTCAACTTGACCTTTACAACGGCCGAGCAGGAGAACTGGAGAACGCAAAGGACGTTCCGGCATCTGGTGCCAAACGTGGATGTCCCCTTTGGTGATCCATGCAATGCTGGTGGGGATAGAAGCGACGATGGGAACCCCTTGTAGGCATTCAGGTCAGGTAGAGCGTCGGTTAGGGGCCTTCCTAGGATCCAGAGTTCCATCCATCGTCAAAGCTGTCCGACTTGGTGTCGTTAAAGCGGTTCGCAGTCCCAGAGCGGCTCAGGGACGAGTAGCAGGGTCATTGTCGTTGCAGGGGCCCTGGCCTCAGATATGGCTCCACCGGCAGGGAACCTCAACAGCGGCTCGGGTGGACACCCAATGATCTGTTGGCTTGTTAGCTTGCTTCTAAGTATCGTCAGGGGTGTGTATCTCTCTCAGGTTGGCTCTGGATGGACTGATGAGAGGGGTCCTTGTTATTGATGTGATATTCTTAGAAAGTTTGACATAACTCTTTGTTTATGCTTGATTGGGCCCTTTCAGCTGGTCTAACTTCGGCATCAAGAGGCCGCATTGTACATGTGAATGGCCAATACATTGTGATAAACGGTTATGCATATTGTGTCTAAAAATTCCGAGACACTACTGCACGTGCCTGTTCCGATTTGCTCAGCTGGGCGCCTCTAGAGTTCTGTGGGCGTTTAATCTGATTGCGGGGCAATTCGTTATGGAAGAATTATTCGCACGCCATGAGGCTTGCTTTTGGATTCACAGCAAAAGTCCGCATCGAATCGAGTCAATAAACGGATCATGTGGCGGTTGCAAAGTCAGGTACTTCAAAAGGGGGATATTTTGCCCCTGCTGTGAGTGTTTCCTGCACCTTTCCTTCATTGGCATGTCGCTCCTTCCGCGACTACCGTCTTTTGGCTTGGGTGTCATCATGCTCTGTGAATGGGCAAGTGCAACTGGTGAATGAAACGCTCCGCCACCTTAGTAGACTTCATTAAGAATTACCCCTGGAAGTGGAGATCCGCCACTAGCATGGTTCTTCCATCGTCCTAGAAGCTGCAGGAACCTCCAGCTATCCGCCAATCGCGCTGCAACGCTCTTAAGCGGTTGTCCAGGTGGGAATCTCTACTATTACAGGGGCCAGAATCACTCAACCTATGGATGCTTTTCCCCGAGAAAGCCACTGCGAGCCACTGATGGTATTTGCAGGCGAGAGAAGTGCCAAGAATAGTGTCAAACAGTGGTAGCGGTTGAAAGATATTGACTCGTCTGTCCTTATCGTCAATCAGTGTCTTTCATACCCAATGCCAAGATACAACAACACTTCAAGTATTTGGCTCTAATACCAATGCTAAAAATAACAGGCACCATCACTCTCCATGGATCTTCAACAGGCCTTCGGAGATACTGACTAGGTCACCCTAACAACCTGAGCTCATATGCGGGTTACTACCTTAAGGAAATTGCAAGACGTCCCTTGTATGTACACTGGGTTCGTACCAAAGGATAGGACTGGCAGCGTCATAGAGCAGTCCACATACCCACCGCTTCCACCGAACATATCACGCTATACAGAGTAGAGAGTCTGGCTATCACGGCCAAAGAAGGCTTGGCATCTTCAGATTGACGGATACTATGTAACTACTCGAGTGATTTGGTCACAAAGCTCCTTTCCATCGGAGCAGTTACCATTTGGTTTACCTACCCATCCATCACTAATTCATCTATGGCTTGACGCTTATCAAAAATACAGCGCTTACAATCAGAAATTAAAACCCATCTTTGTCAGACAGTATCATTGGCTCTCGATTACCATGGCCAAAGTGACAACGCTGCAGGGTGCCGCCACAGCTTCGTTGTCTTAGCACCAGATCGACCAGTCCATCCGCTTGACGCCAACAGTGTCTCAGGACCAGGACGCCCTAGTCGGTTTCATCATCAGGGCAGCCAATCATCGCCTACTGAGCTGCGAATCTGATACAACGCCCATGTCATCCAGCCTTACAATATCTCTATTCGTCTCTCAACCTGTTTTGGGCCGTTGTGTTGCACACAATACCCTATACCTTTTCAGCTTGGAAATTTTGTTTGAACCGATTGCTTCTAGTTTTTACGTGATCTATAATCACGTTGCTCGGTACGCAGTAAGTAGTCCCGGGTAGCAATGCTATTAAGCTGGATATAGACATGATTACAAGCCATCGTAGGTATGTCTATTACTAGGAATCGGTCTATACGTCATAAAATAACTCTGGAAGTTTATACACGCGATATTCCTTAACATTTGCGCAACAACTGTTTGAGGCATATTTTGAGACGTGCAGGGACACTAACAAACTTAATACCAGCAGCCTTGAAACTATGCTTACTTAGAAAAGTGCGCTGCATATGTTGATCTGCGTTATCATCGATTAGAACTCGGAACAGGAAAATAGAAAGACTTGAGGAACCAGTCGGAACAGCAGTTTGTCTCCCACCTGAAGCTGGGGTATAAGATGGCTCAGCTCGTGTGCGGCCTTTTAGATCTGCAAGATGTGTCACTGGGTTATGCTCTTTCTACCTGATACATAACAAAAGCAATCTTCAACTCGCACTCTCGTTCGCGTCAGGGCACTGAAGGAACTATTGATTGCTTGTTTAGCCTCCCGCGCGCTATGAGTTGACACTTTGGGTCCGTTTTTAGTACATAATTTCTCCGGGATGGGCCGCCTTTCCTAAATGGGCAATCTCCTGTCGGATATCTTGACATCACTGTTGATCTCTGGCTTTGGTTAACATGAAGCAGCCGCTAACCATCCCGATAATATGAAAGATCTTATGCCGGTATTAGAACACCGCAGCCGTTGTTTCGTTTTGACTACAAGGCTTGCTCCGCTTGCCACGTTATGTCGCCTGACGGCTAGTCTAGCTTCACGGAAAATATCGAGCCATTTTCGAATTTTCAGGAATGTCCTGAAGACCCCTGGACATGGAACGATGCAGCGTTACAACGTGTGCCCGGGGTCGGCTGGGATTAGCCAGAAGCTCTAAGAACCCCTTGGCGTCTCTTTCTCTTTTGTCGTTCCGTGTTTCGAGTTGCGGCCATAGCGGTCGTGGTTAAAACCTGATATGGCACATTCCGTGATGGGTTTTGTTCTTTCTTTCTTAGATCAAGTTACCCAAACGGTGGTTATCATTCCGTTGAGGCGGTTGCTGTGCCTTTCACCCACCTTGCCAAAGATACGGTCTTGAAGTCGGGAATCGATTCTGATGAGTCGCCATGGGATACATATTCAGCTGAGTGGAAATAGAATTATTCTCACCACTCCATAGTTTATTTGCTGATCGTCAGTCACCTCATCCACGATCGATTAAGCAGTGGACTTGCTATTTTTTGGGTCGATCCAAGTCGCACCGACATCTCCACTGATCGTCATATTCAGTGTAATTCTTTTGGCCTTGGTGGTTTCATTAAGTGCTTGCCCGGACCACCAGCTGACTCGCCTCACAGCTCAAGCTCTCTACTGGAGCTAGAGCCATGGAGGTGGCCATAAAACCGTGGACCAGGCCAACCCTTGTCGTGTCTATCGTTACATTTCAGTTGGTATAGAGTACAATATCCTTTTCAACCCCTTGGAACCCGCATGGGTCCCCAAATTTAATTTGTCTTTTACCAGGAACTTTTAAACCTTTTAGGAGAATGTTTATCCGTATTTACACCTAGTCTGGACCGTGAAGTCAAGCAGGGTACAGAGTACAGATATGGTAACTGTGCCTGGATTTATCTCCCGATGACAAGCTACCGACCGGAGGAGACACTATTTTGGTCTTGCGAGCTTGAAGTCGATCGTTGGCCGACGGGCTGCCTCTCGGAGTAGCAGATACCAGGAGTTGGATATTGAAGCATACAAAGAAGCCTCGACCTGAGTGGTGGGATTTATTAATTAGCCGTTTGTATGTCCACAAGACAATGGCTAGCACGATCGAAGATATGTTCTTGGACCTGTCTGTGCATCAAAGAGGCAAGTTTTGCGGATGGCATGCTTCGGACTGATGATCTCCATTGACGGTCTTGGAAATCGTTGCGAGATCTTTGCAATCGCCTAATACGGCTTACGCTGCTTCTGCCAGTCCTTCAAAAGAACCCGACTTGGCCAGGGCCAGTTTCATTAACGGGTATCATGGCTTGAGCACAGAGTTTTCTTTTCGCACAGTCCTTTCATCAAATCTTGAGTTTTTAAAGATGAGCACTGGTCTTTTATGAATGCTTTCTTTTCTTTGACGTTTTATATACGAAACATCGTGACAGAGAAGGAACCAGTACCCAAATGGCGTGTGTGGTGACTCTTGGACAGCCAATCGCATGTAAATGCCGGTAACAATAGTAAAGACAATAAACCGAGCGAATCGATATGATCTAAGGAAAGCATGGAAACTGAACAAGTTGCGCTATGGACAGCACGGACCGAAGAGTCGCTCTGAAGAATGCAAGATCGCATGACATCAAGAAACAATAATAACCGTAGCAGCGAAGTAACAACAATGATAGCATCACCAACATAAGTAGCAGCAGTAACAACATCACCATCGATACCGCCATGAAAGGCACCACTGTGTGGCTATCATTTACAGATGCTCCATAACACAACCGTCAAGATATCCGGCTTGTACAGCTTGATCCGGCTCACCCTTTCTGATCGTAACACATATCCACCACTATTCTTTTACTACTCGTAGCTCCATAAGCTTGTGGTGGTGGACACTTGGCAGCTGATATCAGAGTATGTCAAGTTAGTGGTAACGGAGGGTAGCTCATCAAAGTGTTCGAGTAGAGCCAGCATGTGAGTGTTCTCGTAAAGCATTATCACCCGCCGTTCTAATTGATACTATGATTCATTGAGAAAATGACTATTTAACACATCGTAAACTCAATATCCGGAATAGGTAAGCATGGGAACATTACTCTCAGTGGGAAGGCTCATTTGTCTACGGATATATGACTGACATCTAAAATAAGAACTCAGATATTTACCCTATAGACTGCTGTCCAGTCAAGGAAGCCAGATGAGGTATTCGCCTTAGTAGTTTGCTATTTATATGCATAGAGTTGGTCTTTATAAACTCACCATAACGTCGAGCAGACCACCATTTTATTTCTACTCTCTATGGGATGTGACCGGTAGCCGCAATTCTGTGAAAGGATTGTCTATTATTTCTATTGTGACGTGGAGTGGTGCTGCGCGTGCTGCGCGAATGACGCCGAACAAACGCTGTTCAGGCAGAACAATAGGAAAGTTACGCCACGCGATACATCACGTTTACATAGCCCACAAGTCCCCAACCTCTTAAAGAAGTAAACAACAGAGCGTCCATGATTTGGTGCCAGTTCATTAGTCTACTCTTGGTGTTTGTGTATTGTGGCCTTCTATCTCATCCACCGTTCTGCATCTTTCGAAGTCTCTCCTCCGCAGCTCGTGCTCTTCTTTCACGCTCCAGGCGCATCCTCATCTCTGGCGTCAGACCTCTCGACTCGGCCTCTCTCTTTTCTTGGGGCGTTTGTTTGAGACCCGCTGCCAAGATATTTCCCTTTTGCTTTCGCCCCTCCGGCACCTTGGGCCCTTCACTCCTCAACCTTTCCTCCTCGGCCTGTCGGCGCTCAGCTTCTTTATCATCGACTTCCTTCTTTTCCCTTTCGTCACGTTTGTCGGCTTCAGCTTTCGTCATGGCGGGCGGTACCTTGGCATCATCCCAGGACCACTTAACGTCGCCGAGTTCAGAGCGGGCCACACGGAAAGCATCTCGCGTTGATCGTTCACCAGCGAGCTCGAAAGGTGTCTTACCCTCGTTGTTCTTGATGGTAGGATCCGCACTCCCACGAACAAGGAGACCGAGTACTAACGGTGCAGCATTCTGAGCAGCGGCAAGGTGAAGTGGTCGTGGGGCATGATGATTCTGCTCTACGGGCTGGAACTCAAAGTCGGCCGTGATGTTATTGTTCTTCAGATATGAGAGCAGAGCTGGCACCTTTGACCTTTTAACAAACGCTTGCAGCTGAGATGTGTGGAGAAGCGCTGTCTCTTCTTCTTCGGACAACTTTGGTTTTGAAGGTTTCGCACTCGTCTTTGGTGCAGCAGACTCTGCCTCCTTCTTGGTCTCCTCCACAGGAATAATCTCGCGGACTTTGAGTCGTGTCAACTCGATAAAGGATCGCATGAGCTCATTCTGTGTCGCTCGCCGTGTGCTAAAGGGAAAGCCTCGCAGTCGAGTATCATTGTGCTTCAATACTTGACCCTCGTATGGGCCGTACAGGGTTCTCCGGTTCGTCATACCTGTCGCTCGGACGAACAGCAACTCGGAAGTGTCGATAAGAGCTTTCCATTCTTGAAGGAGATTTCGCACATCCTCCACCAGAGCCTGTTCATTATATCGTCGCAAACTCGAACCAGCCGAGTGTGCAGCTCCTTTGGCGTTGTCGTTGGCCGATTGAGAACCACCCTGCTTTCGTCGTGTGGTGTATCGATGGAACGTCTTGTGTGCCAGCACTGTGGCCTCTCGGTTCATGGTCGTGCCGTTCTTGTTGGGTCGCGGAGCAAGTGAGACAACCATGGCTGCGAAGTGACCACCTCCTATCATACATAGAAAGATATGAGGACCCTTGTAGGCAACCTCTGGTAAGGCGCCCTCTTTGGGGATTTTGGGCATTGCGATGGGCTCCACCTGCTTCTTCTTCAGCACTTCGACCAGGTCTTGGTTCCGTTGCTCGTCCCCTGTGAGAATGGCACGGTACATTCCAAAGTAGTTCTTTTCAGGCAACAAAGGAGAGCTGAACCAGATGAGAGGAGGTTTGCCGCGACCTGCTTTACCTGCAGTTTCTCCCTCATCATCGCTGCCTGCCTTGTCGGCCAATCTCGCCTGCTTTTTTAAGAGTGTGGTAAGGGTTGATTCTTGTCGGCCATCTTCCTCTTCTTCCGACTCCTCTGAATCAGAACCCGATAATGATTCGTCTAGGTCTCCAACCAACTTTTCGAACTCGGCTTCCGACACGGGCTTTTGTCCTCGCAATTTCTGTTTGAGGTTGTAGTGGTGCAAGTCGGACTTGAGATGACCACGCTGATCTATCACTGTTGTAAATGTGAGACCACACAAAGAACAAGCCTGGGTTCCGACGAGGTTGCTATCTGAGAGACTCTCGGTAGGTAAAGAAGCGGCGGATTCAGCAGCGGCTATGGCCTCAGCATCGGCATCATCTTTGAGGATTAATGTGTCCAAGACCTCGGCGGGCAGATCATAGACTTGGGATATGTCAGTATTGCGATTCTGGACATGTCGATCTATGGCGGGGTAAAAATTGATGCTGACTTACGATACAGTGGCCGTCGAAGGAGATCTTCATTCGTTTTGGCCATGGCTACTGACTTTTATTCTCTGGTATGTATAGGGAGTATGTACGTGAAACTAAAGATCTTTTAGTCTGTCTTTGTCGCGATACTTGAACTTTTCTACAACACTGGGTATGACGCATCGCCGTGGACTACTCGTGCCCCACCGAAGCTTTGAGTCAACCGGCCAGTCTGCCAGTCCACCAAAACGCCACAGCCACAGACAAGACAGCGCCTCATGTGTACAGTGCATACGATGAATTGATACCTACGAACTCGGCCCACCAAAAGTCCATTAAGCCCTAGGTAGATTCACGCCCCCAGCTGCAACCACTCTACCAGCTTAGCTCAAGTCAATCCACTCTGCTGTATTCATCCTCACCCGACACCATTAATTGCAATTTGCTTCTATTCTCACAATCAATTTGCTTGCATCCTCATCTTCAGCTCATTGTTCTTTGAACCAGTTTGCTTCTATTCCACAATCAACTTGCATTCATCTTTGCATCACTGCATTAATTCCCACGATGGCTCATTATATCGATTTCACTACCTCGACCCCTAACCGTTCCCTCTCTGCTACCCCTCCTCCTGCCCAGGATCCCCTGTTCTTCACTCGTCTTATCGACAAGCAATTCGGGCTTGACAAGACCAAAAATGGTCCGGCGGACGAGCATCAGGCTTGGGCTATGAGCTACAACAAACAGCTTGCCTCTCAGCAGCTCCGGTCTAGCCAGCAATATGATCAGATTGCCGCTCTTCAGGGCATGACCTCTGATCTCCATGCGAAGCCTGCAGACCCTCAGCTCCTTCGCAACATCAGCCAGGCTGAGCAGCTTCTTGGAGCTTCCACCCTTCCTACCGACGCTCAAATCTTGGGAGCGGAGCTTCTTCATGCCCAGGGTTGGTCCAAAGAGGCCGTTGCTAAGCAGGTCCAATACCAGTTGCCTGACCAAGTTGCCGCTGAAGCTGCCTCCCGCCTTGACCTTCGTATCAAAGCTCGTGCTCAAACTCGTCTTCAAGCTCGCGGCAAGGCTACCTCGTCGTCTTCTACCCTCAATTCCCGTACCCTCCCCATTCGACCCAAAATCCCCACCCTGACCAAAGATCAAATCCATCAGCTGGTCGAGTTTGTCCAATCAAACCCCAACGCCCGCCGCACTCCCATGGCCAAGGTTCCCTCAGCCCTGGGTTTTGACTGCTCCGAGCGAACCATCACCCTGGCGCTGGGCCGCAAAGGGTTCAAGTGTTCACCTGCCATCACCCGCCCTCGCATTGACGAGAAGACCCGACAGCTGCGTCTCAACTTTGCTCGTCAGCATCTTCACTGGACATTTGAGCAGTGGGAAAGTGTTCTCTTCTACGCCGAGATGAGTGTTCCCCTCAACGAACAGCCCCAAGAAGTCTTTGTCACTCGCAAGTCAGACGAGGACATCCACCCCGACTGCATCAACTTTGAGCCCGTTGCTCCCACTGATTATACCAACAGCAACGTCTACTTTGCTTACCTGTCAGGTGTTGCTGGCACTGGCCACCTTCGTTCTTGGACCCGCCACAGCAACCGCGAGCATGGCCCTCTTGGCCCTGAGAGCTGGTATTTCAACATTTTCCCCAGCCTTGTCAACTTCTTTCGAGATCACTCAGTTGGCCCTCGCTTTGCTCTGTCACCCGACCTTCCAGCCCACTGCAGCGTAACCATCAAGGATGGTCTGCGAGGTGGTCACAAGCCTGTCCTTCACCTGCCCCCAGCATCCCCCGACCTTAACCCCATCACTGAAA
Organism: Fusarium sambucinum; assembly: GCF_050947815.1. Lineage (NCBI taxonomy): Eukaryota > Fungi > Ascomycota > Sordariomycetes > Hypocreales > Nectriaceae > Fusarium > Fusarium sambucinum. The sequence goes on along the minus strand of NC_139293.1, from coordinate 6,385,658 downwards.
TCTTTGGCACTGTCACCGCTAACTTGAAGGCTGACAAAGCCAACTCCCTATTTGGGGGTGTTACCGAGTACAGGATCGACGATATTGTACGAGACACTTGGGAGGGCATCTCCAAGGAGTACCTCGGCGAGCTGATCGGAAGTATGCCCAAGCGGTGCCAGGCCGTCATTGACGCTGACGGATGGTACACTCGCTTCTAACTTCTAATGACGGCGACGAATGACGAGCCCAGGAGTTTACGAGCAGATGAGATGACGATAAACGCGAAAACGAACAAAAAAGTTTGAAAATTTTACAATGCTAAAAAAAAGAAACACAGGCGACGAGAACGACAACGATGATGAATGTCACCAAAAAGGGTGATGATAATGACGGATACCAGGAGATTTGCTACACACGGGGGAGGAAGGAAGGAAGGAAGGAAACTAATGATGTATGATAATGATTGCTTCTGTAGCTGCTCCAATGTATAATGACTCAAACCAAAACCCGTGTCCAATTTGTGAAGCTGTGATATCATGGGGTAGAAGCTAACCCCGCACAGAGCTTGTGTCCTATCGTCAACCCTTGCTAAAAACTTGGCACAAAGTTGTACTGAGCATGAGGTTTAAGCTTTATCGCCGCACCTTATCTCTAGCACTACCAATCATAATCAGCCAACGTCATACACCTCTGTCCCACGCATAATCTTTCGTGACCTTGTTTTTGCGTCAGAGGCTCAGCCTGCCATACAACAAATCAAGAAACTGTTAATGTGGTGCTCTTGATTGCTGGTCGGACTTGCCAGTTTTGATGTGCATATAAGACCTGTCTCTCCCCACCCTCCATCTCTACTCCTTCAAAACCTAATCAAACATTATCAATATACAAATCACTCTCAATCATCATGGATTTCGTCAAGAACCTCGCCGGCGGCAACAAGAACGACAACGCCGACCAAACTCAACAGCAACCCGAGTCTGGCGGTTTCATGGACAAGGCAAGCTTTCTCATCTCGAATTACGTGAGCCCACTAACATTTCTCAGGTCAACAATATGGCAGGAGGAGGAGCTTCTGGGGAAAAGAAGGAGGACGGTCTCGACAAGGGTAAGATCGCCATCCAATACTCTCAATGTTTCACGAAGCTAACAACACATTCGCAGCTGTCGACTATGTTCAAGAGAACTTCCTTGGCGCTGGCAACCAGTCAAATGAATCCGCCGCGGAGCAGATGAAAGATGAGGCCATCTCAGATGCTATTCGAGACCAATACAAGGGCGCGACGGGCAGTGAATTCCCCGTCGCAGACAAATAAAGGGATATAAATAAAGTTTGGTTCTGTTATGGAGAGAAGCCGAGCAACAAGACAGCACCTGAATAATGATGAAACGATGTACCTGCTGTTCCATGGTTTTGGGGCACAAAAAATAAACTAAGAAGAGTCTGAGTGGTATAAACCTACTTACTAATTTCGTCTCTTATGCCTCAGCGGCCAATATTTCTGATACCCTGATGACAATGTTCGCTCAGTAGCACTCGACTCTTGCTCAAAGGATGCTACCCAAACAGTCATGTATACTCGCATAGTGTCGCTTCCCTAGTTCGTAACTAACCAATCTCTGTGTTGAATTGTCCTTGTCAGGTCCGTACCCATGGAATTCATCATCTTGTCACTAGATCTTGACCACTCCTCCAACAGTCGTCTCACTTCCACTGCGACTGTTTTGGGACCGGTAGCTTTGGTGAGCAAATGTGCCACGATTTCCCACCGTAGATAGTCCGCAAGACTAGGCTGATCCGACGATTCTAGACCGTAATCGCGAACTGCTGCTAATTTGAGCGCCAATCGGGCAAAGCACTGTGCCAGAGGCCAATAATCGATCTCCTGCTTGAGTGTTCCTAAATCGGTATGATATGGGTAATTCCGGCGTCCTGCGAGACCCGCGATAACCTCGTAGAGCTTCTCGATGAATGCATTGTCTTCTTCCTCTGTTGCGTCGGGTAGAGGGAGTGGGAGAGCTTGTACGCTTAGAATAAACTGGCAGCGTGCTTGAGCTTCCTTTGTCTGTAGAATGATTGCTTCAATCACAGGCAAACAATTCTTGTGCCAGTTCTTCCAATGCTCACGGCTCTTGGATCTATCACTAGACATTCTCCTGACAATGCTGACTACTTCGCCAACTCTATTGACCTTTAATAATCTTTCGATGCAGTTATTAATGAGTTGCAATAATAGTGTTCGATTAACTCCATTGCTGGCCAATTTGGAATCAAGCTGTTCAGGGCCTCGCTGAATTAAATGAGGTGCGTGGATGAGTATAAACCGGATGTTATGCTTGTTGTGCTCTAGGCTGCCACTTGCGAATTGCGAAAGCCAGTGCTTGCCTGAGTTTGAGTTGACCAATTCGCGATCTTCTTGAATGGCCTCACTGATGGCTGTCATCCCAGATGAAGGCTCAATATAGATGAGCATGGCTGCTTCTACCATTCTGTAAAGGCGAGCTGGAATGTACGGCATCAGGTGAATGAAGGCCTTGGAAAGCGGAGCCAGATGGACTGGTATTTCAGGCAGGTAATTCAGAGAAAAATTGTTTTTCGTCATGAACAAGTTCAAATAGCGTGTGTTTAACACGGCTGACTGCTCTATCGCAGCCATAACAAGTTGGGCAATCTGTAACTTGACAGCTTCCTCTAGCTTCGAAAGTTGAGCTTTCTCGATCAATAGGTCGAGTAGAGGAGTGTTGTCCCCAACGATGGGTAGATCAACGCCGTCTTCGGAGGCCGCGCTCCAATCGGATTCGGCAATACCACGTCTTTCGTTGAGTCGAGAAGCTACCGGTACAACATACTCTTCGAGAGCAGAGAGTATCTGTTTCCGTATGTTGGGAGGGCAATCTGGCTCCTCCATTGTATCCAAAAGGCTTGCTGCGATGGCAACACGGATGTCGATATGCTGTGTCTCAGAAAGAAGGCCGATAAGAATCTCGCAAGACGAAGAAGGATCTATAAAGATTTTCTGTTGCAAAAGCTGGGCAAGCATTTTCACAGTAGTGACCTTGATCGGCCCAGACTTTCTCTCCGTGGAAGTGTCTGGATCCGCTTCTCTGGACACGGAATTTTGATTATGCTCTCTCATCCTTTCTGTCATCGCATTGCCCATACCGAGCAGAAATTCCTCGGCCTTTCTTGCAGGAAGAACTGAGAGAAACCTATGACTCATGAGCTGGCGATGCCACGAAGAGGCCTCTTTAAAATCATCATCCAAGATCAAGTTGTGTATGAAAGGGCATGCAAGCTGCGGTTCGCTGGATGCTAGGTGATCAATTGCAGAGACAATGCTATGCATCTGCGCTTGTAGACCTCTAGATCCTAGCCACGCTCTCATCTGATCGATTAGGAAGCGCGTCAGCTCTGCGAGGAGATGAGGTGAAATGGAAGTGTTGGCAAGACGCTGGTAAATATATATGCCTTTGATGGAATTTCTGCATGAGATAGGTACCAGGGTATCGTGAACTGAGCCATGGGTTGCTTCCAGGGCAGCGCCGATCTGAATCAAAATATCGATTGTAGGTTTCCAGACGATCTCCAACAGATCTCTCTGACAATGTTCACGATCGAAATCGGTGTATTTTGAGAGACTATTGAACAGGACATCGAGCTTGCCGGTACGCCTATCAATTGTGGATCGGATGAGGTTGAATAACCAAGGCCAGTTCTCAGCTTGGAACCCCGGCTCGCCAACAGCCATGGTTGCGATTGTGACCAGCTCAATGAGAATTTGGTTTGCAAGATCCATATCTTTCTTCTTTAGAGAGGAAGTGAGAGCCATAACAGTCTCGGGCGATTCGGCGTTCCTGTCGGGCATAGCACCCAAAAGATCCTCTATCTCTTGTGTCTTGAAGACGTCGTTGCTAAAGAGACGATAACTGACTGCGGAATCTTTGATGAAACGTCGTGACCACACGATAGTTTCTTTGAGGGACGGCAAATCTCCTGCAGCTACGCATAAGTGGACTGCACTTATCGCCCAATATGCTCGCTCCACAGCCTCCCGCGATTGCTGCGCCTTTGTCCTCCTCTCCATGACTAGATAAGTGACATGCTGAAGCCAACCTGGGTGCTCATCTTGTGTCTTTGATCTCCGGATCAATAAGGCTTTCACAACCTCCACGTCTCCATGAGGACTATGCTTAATTCGGCCTTGAGACTGACGCAAGACTGTTGTTCCCTGTGTTTCTACACCCAGGAAGTCTCTCTGTGGGAACAATTGGTCCAACTTCTCAAAGAGCTGAAGAGACATTCGATAGCTCATCGAGAAGAAAAGCGAAGACGGCCACCGGGAGAATTGCCTCAGGCGAACGAGGTCATGCTCTGAGTCGCTCTCAATATCAATCTGGTAATCCTTCATATGTAAAAGAAGCAGGCGAAAAAGATCATATCTCTCTTCATGGTTCAATCTATCAGAGATACAAACAGCCTGCTGCAGACGCTCAAAGTAATCTGCTCTTGACTTTGTTGTACACGGGAGCAACTCGATCGCTTGCTCCAAACAGAATTTTTGTTGGCTCTCATTGCACCATCGGTCGACAATGTACTGAACAAGTCCACCCTTTTCGAGAGAAAGTTGCTCAGCAATTTGGTGTTTTCGGGCAACTTGGAGGACGAGGTCAAGATATTGGTTTCGCGTCTTATCATCATAGCGGTTTTTGAGTAGGCGCTTGAGGGAGGGCATAACTAATTCATTGATCAAATCCGGAGGGCACCTTTTGCTCGTGAGGATCGTTGTCAATATCCTCTCCGTGAGAGGGATGTTGCCACGGAAAAGGGATTTGTGCTGAGCAAGTACAAGCTCCTTCGAGGATAGCTCTTCAAGAAACTTGATCTCGTTGTGCTCTCGTTGACCTGCTAACAGACACTTCTGCTGTGACAGAGTCCATGGCTGTTCAAACCTCTGTATAATATCGAGGTCACAAGCAGGGACGATATCCTGGTAGAAGCGGTTTAAAGGTCTGCCATCTTTGTTCCCCTCGAATAGTATGATAACAAGCTTGCCAAGAGCTGCACGCCTCTGTGGTCGTGCTTGTCGGGCTGAAGCTGTCATTCCTAAGCGTTTGCACAACTGGCGAAGATCTCGAATGCTGAGCTCGTTCATCAAGTTAACCAGCCCAGGCGCCGCTCCAACAGTATCCCATGTTGTCTGGAAGCTATCGCGACGTAAGGCTTTTGCGAACTCTGGGATGGCATGCTTTCGCTTTATTGAACTATTTTGTTGGCGTAGGTCTTGAATAATCTCGTGTGCAGCACGGGGCATGTTGTTGGTGTCAACGTTTGTCGATGATTTGGTAGTTTCGGTGCTCGATAGAAGGGATGTAGATATAAATACCTACTAACCTACGCGGGAAGGAGTCATCGGCGTGACTAATCAACAGTGGATTAGTAGGTTGATAGAGTCGTATCGTTGATCTAAATCCCTACATAAAGCATTTTCGATAGACATTCCATTATCTATGTAGAGAGATACAGACCACTGAATGTTGTTTATGGGTTCACTTGGCAGAACGCTGATATACGTAGAAAGTGGAAGATTAATATTTCTCTCAAGGGTATCGCATCTAATAGAACAACAAAGCCAGAGGCTTCTTCTCATCGCCGTATCTATCCTTAAACTCCTTTCTCGATAGGAAACGAGCCAGAGGCATCATAGTGTCCTTCATGTCCAAAACGCCGCGCTTCTTTTGGTCGATGTGGGAAGCGTCCACGACCAGGCGCTTTAGGCCATCGAGGGAGAGCGCACCTATTTGGGTCAGTCAGAAGGTCCTTGAGCATGACAGCATTAAACTCACCGTTATCCATAAGATCCATTAGACGGGCAGGTGTGCCAACACAGATACCTGTCTTGTGCTTTTCGAGGAATTGAACTTGCTCTTCAACCTTCATGTGCTTGGCGAACTGGCGCATGTCAGCAATAGGTATGATGCGAATATGAATGAAGTACTTACCAGTTTCGCGATCGCGTTGTCCTTGTTCTGGAATTTGCGCATGGATCTATCAAAAGGTCAACTTTTTCCTTCGCAGCAGATCGCGCCAAGCGTACCTAACGATATCCGCAGCTCTCAATCCCGCTCCCGCAACAATGAGAGTATGTGGTGAACCCTTCTTCTTGGCTGACTTGTACAAGAGTTCAGGGTTCTCTGTGACGCTCTCCAGGAAATTGGGGAATTTTTCCAAGGTTCTTGGTTCTTGCCATGTGGTCGTGTCCTGAATGGCGTTGGCTGGATGATGGTGAGCAAAGTCTTCATCTTATGCAAGAATAGATAGCCATACCTGAGACAGTCATGTCTGAAATTTCGACAGCACTCAAATCGCCTCCGAAACGGGTCAACTTTTGAACTAGATGATCAGCCAAGAGTTGGTTGTCCATCTTGGTGAAGAGCGTGTTGAGACCAAGCTCAGTATCGAGTAATTCGTCATCTGGTGCACCCGCCTTTCTCTTCTTGCTCTTCTTAGGTTTTGGTTGAGCGGGAGTATCCTCCGCTTGTCTCTTTTTTGTTGTCGACATTTTTGTTGTGTTTTGTGATGCTGTTTGGATGTCTCGAGTTTTCATGAGGAAAAGTTAAGAGAAATTTTGCGACGTACGGATACAGTGTTAATATCGATCATCGTCACACCAGAGAATGGATTTAGTACTGTATTTCACACTGTGATCTCTAAAACCCACTAGGCATGATGAACAATAGACGCCTCATGAGTTCTAGCAGCAAAACAGAGACTGGAATCACGGCATTACTCAAGCATATGAGAAACAACAACCAAGGCAATTTATGTTCCAATTCTATAATATGCACTTTCAGTGCCTCAAGATCGCGATTACTATTGCTCGTAAACGCTTCGAAGCAGGAAAAGTGCTTATGGCAGGGGATTTTCATGGCCCCTAAGTATAAACTCAATATCCTCCACAATGTAATTCTACTATGGTTACCGGCATAGGTAAGTAGTTGCACCACCACTACGCAAAACGCCCCACTTATATGTATCTATAGGTACTGTCTTGTACTGTTTGATACCACTATAAATTTAAGGCCTAAGACTTTCTTATAGCGCAGTATCCCCTGTAGCTATAGCGAAGCAGGCGCTACAATATAGCGCACGGATCACTGACAATACAGTGCATTTTCAGCCTGCTAGTACAGTGCAGCTACGCCAAGATAGCCCACTTTTCGTAGTGGTGATGCAACTACTTACCTTCAAAACCAAACGCCGAAGAATGTACGCCCGAAAGCAATTCGACAACTGATGCCCGTAAATACACAATCTAAAAGATGCTATTGACAATGTTGCCACCTATAGTAGCGCCGGCTCCGAAGATCGCGGCATTGCCCAGCTTCTTGCCAAACTTCTTGCCATACTCGTTCACCTTGTTGTCCTTGCCATCTCCTTCCTGTGCCTGCTGTCCGGATCCCTCGGCGACAGCCATGGGCGGCACATGCGCGTTATAGGGGTTCTGCTGGGGAGGCGGGCCCTGAGAGTAAGCAGGGTATCCGTACTGCGGCTGAGGCACCGGCGCTTGCACAGGCTGAACGGGTTTCTTGGTCTCTTGGTCCACGAGCACATAGTTGCGAGGGAAGATACCCTCCTGGCCTGTGCGGTCGTTGCGGCCCATCCACCAGTCCTGGTTCATGTACTCGTAGACAGCAATGCGGTCATCTTTCTCAAAGGATAGATCGCGGCCGTCAGAGGCGGCGTAGCGGTATAGAGCGCGAGCGTGTGCGACGGTAGGCTTGACGTTGCGGGTAGGGAGGCCAGGAGGAGGTGTCTGGTCGTATGCGGGCGGCGCAGGGGAGTTGGATTTGATCTTGAGATCGTTAAAGGCCTTGGTAGGGGCCGCCTGGGCGGATGGCGCGGGGGAGGGAGTTGGCGCGGGAGACACGGCCTTGGCGGCGGTGGTCTTGTTGGCGCCTGTAGCAGTTCGGAGGGGGCCTGAAAGGGAAGACTCGGGAGGAAGAGCGACGTTAATGGTATCGTAGACGGAGTCGTCAATCACGCCTCGCTCGAGGAGGTTCTCGAGTTCCTTTTGTGTGTTAGCTTTGCGGTCGCCATGGCTGGCGTCGCGATAAGGAGATTTACATTTTTGATGTTGCGAAGCGAACGGTTCACTTCGATAATAGTCTGGCGATCAGCAGACATGATTGATGTTGCGCCCGAAGGGTCCGGCCGTGCAGGTAAAGAGTAGGTAAGTATTGACAAAGATGGATGAGAGTTTGCGACTTGCAACGTGACAAAGATTCAGTAATGACAGGATGTCAGGTTCAAGTTTAATGAAAGAGGAGAGTGTTTCAACGCTGTGACAAGAGTCGCCTCCCAAGGCTCGGAATTCGGCCAAGCCAAATCCCTACAAAAATAAAGCGGGCATTGAGGCAGTGCGCCCCTCATCAATCACGAGATATTTTGATGGTTAGGAATGCTTTCGATGGTAACTCAAACGCCTTCTAGCATTTTACACCTGATTGCGAAACTTCATGATTTAAAAGCTGCTCAATAAATCGAAAATGAGGCCACTTTGATGTTGCTTATTGAGGGCCTGGATACGACTGATATCGAAGTCAAGGTAGCCAGTGACTCCGAGACTGAAGACAAGTGAAGTGACGTTATAGAACTCTCGATCCGCTCCTCAAGGCATTAGAAAAATTGTCCACTAACTAGAAGCATAAGAGACGAAATTACTATTTTAGTTTATGCTACTTAGACTATAGTTTTTAGACTATTTATTTTTATACCCTAAGACTTGGGAGGTAAACTCAGTGACTTATTGTATTTAAGGCGTGATATATTCATTATTCAAGCATAGCCTTCTTTGGGCTTTGTGATTAATATGCATTCTTCATGTCCTTCATCCAGTGAACATCCCTTTATTGCACAAACTTGCTGCTCTCAACAGCGTACAGGTCAACGTACTCATCAACGGGGGTAGACTCGAGCTTCTTGGCATCCAAGTTGAGCTCAACGAGCTCCTTAACTCTGGACTCGGGGTAGTGGGGGCCAAGGTGGCGCTTGTACTTCTCGAGGATGACGGGTTTGGCCTCCTCACGACGGAGACGGTGGCCAAGAGGAGCCTCAACAGCGACCTCATCGAGAACAGTACCATCGTTGAGCTCGACGGTGAGAGCGTTGGAGATGGTTCGGAGCTTGGGGTCATGGTAATCCTTGGTGTACTGAGGATCCTCAACACACTTGATCTTTTGACGGAGAGACTCGACCAGAGGAGAAGTAGCAGCCTCGCCACCGTCGGTATAGTCGGTGGCCTCAAGACGGCCGAAAACGAGCATAGTGGCGCACATGTACTGAATGCAGTGGTCGCGGTCGGCAAAGTTGTCCATGGGCTTGAACTGCTTGTCGATGATTCGGATGCAAGCCTCGTGAGTTCGGCAAGTGATGGACTTGATGTCGGCAGCAGACTTGCCCTGAGACTTGAGGAGGTGGTGAATCTTCTCAGAGGCCTCGACGGCGGTTTGAGAGTGGAACTCGGCTGTGATGTGTTAGCTGGTTCATTTGTAGCGGACAATAGACTTACCAGGGTAAGAGACCTTGAAGAGAACGTTCTCCATGACATAGCTTCCGTAGGGGCGCTGGAACTCGAACTTTTGGCCCTTGAAGAGGACATCGTAGAAACCCCAGACAGGAGCGGACAGAACGGTGGGAACACCCTGCTCACCCTTGAGGACCTTGAGAGCGAGGTTGACGGCACGCTGGCAAGCATCACCGGCAGCCCATGACTTTCGGGACATGGTGTTGGGTGTGTGGCGGTATGTTCGGAGAGACTGGCCATCAACCCAAGCCTGGGTGACAGCATCGGCAATCTGCTTCTCGTTGAGGCCGAGCATCTTGGAGACGACGGCGGTAGAGGCGACCTTGACGAGGACGACGTGATCAAGACCGACCTTGTTGTAGGAGTTGAGGAGAGCCAAGCAACCCTGAATCTCGTGAGCCTTGATCATGGCCTCGAGAATATCCTTGACAACAAAGGTCTTGCCGCCAGCGAGGTTACCACCAGCCTTGTTGGTACGGTTGATCCAGTCAGCGACAGCGAGGATGGCACCGAGGTTGTCAGAGGGGTGACCCCACTCAGCAGCGAGCCAGCAGTCGTTAAAGTCGAGCCATCGGATCATGGCACCGATGTTGAAGGCGGCGTTGACGGGGTCAAGCTGGAAGGGAGTACCAGGGACCTTGGGGCCGTTGGGGACAACGGTTCCGGGCACGATGGGTCCAAGGAGCTTAGAGCACTCCTTGAACCTCAATCCCTCGAGACCACAGCCAAGAGTATCGAGGAGGATCCATCGAGCAGTGTCGAACTTTAACAAGTTAGTATATTTGTAACAATGCTAAATTGAAGCCAATTGCTATCGTGATGATTTCCTGGTGTTGAAGCGCAAGGCGGGGTATTGCGGGGTGCAAAGTTGAGACGTCAGGTACTCACAGCAAGCTCAGAGTCAATAGTCTTATTGGCGACATAGTCGGCAATATCCTTGATCTCAGGATCGTATTCACGAGGTGCGGAAGACATGTCGGGAGCTCCAGAGAATTTGGTAGCAGATGTTGAAAAGGCAGCGCCGTGAGAAGCGGGAATCGAAGAGCGAGCAGCACTTAGAGCTGAGCGGGCCACAAGAGGGGCAGCGACACGAAGACCCCGTGGAGATTGGAAGCGCAACTGCTTGGTGGCCGTTCGGAGGGTCCTGTTGACAGCAGACATAGTAGATGTCAGGTCCTGACTTTTCTTCTTGCTTGTTGAGCGAGGAAGAAGGTCAATTGGTGAGGGGGAGAGATGGGGTATCACGATACAAGAAAAAAAAGAGAATTGACCTCGGGCAGAACTGATCCTGAGAATTTGTCTTGGAGAAGCTTGATAGCCATTCATATTGATTACTCTCGGCTTTTGGATATCGCTTAGCCGAGGGTAGTTTCGCTTCGCGGCACACGCTGGGTCTCGAGTTGAGATGGAGATGTAATTTATACTGTGTTTACGCCTGGAACAGTTACCTTTACAGTGCGTTAACCTCAGCAGGGGTTCATAAAAGAGAGGATCAGCTTTTGTTGTTTGACCAATCAAAGTTGCCAATTGTTATCATGGCTTGGCTTCATTCATGATGATAAAAGAATTGGGGATGTGCTTTTAGTCACTGTATAAATGAATTTAATGGGTTAACCTCGTATGATGATGTATATATATATAAGTGAATAAAATGAGTGTGTCTCCGAGTATGCACGACGTGATAAGTATCTACCTGGCTTCATGACAGTTTCGACCTGGTTGTGGTGTTTTTCTCAAAGTCCAAGAGGTTAAAGATTGAATCAATATAAATCTTGCATTGGATCTATCTCTTTCCAGACAAACTCGCGTATATCACCAAAATTTCTTTACAGCTGATTGAGCCTCTTGATTCCCCATCTCTACCCCAGTTTCCAAAATCTGGGGTCATTTTCTTCGGAAATACGACTATTCCGACCGAGGATGTAATCCCATGTGGGTTTAACAATTGTCGGTCAGTGAAGGATATCCATGGCTCTAGATGAATGTCTTGCCATCAAAGATGATGGATACCCAGCAAGTGTTTCGGGCGGATGTGTGTGTATAGCATCAATGACGAAATACGTCCTGTCAAGTCTGCAACGTTCTTAATGAGGAGAAACATGAATGTTGAATGGCAGTCTTGATACTCTGCTCTGCCCAATTGAAGATTGTACCTGACTCAGATTGAGATCTCGATCCATAAGAGAAATGACGAAATGTGCACTTGCATATTCGCCTGCGGTAGTGAATTATAGTGATGGAAATGACTGGGGATATTTTGAGTCTACCTTGTCCACCTGGTGTTGTTTGAAGCAACGACATGAGCCAAATCGCGATGAGTGACATATATTTGTGCAGACAAAATGATTTGAATAACACCTTTTTTCGTCCTTAACCACGATCGTGCATTCAAATGAGACATGATGGAAGTGAAAACATGCCCCTACGTCAGGTTCATCATAGAATTGAGCTTGATCATTCGTATTCCAGTCATGCCATGACGGTCGTTACGTTGTGGCGTATGCTATTGCATGCGTCGCCTTGATCGCATCTCGAATGTTATAATTACAGGAAAGAAGGAGAAGTCAGCGATTCGATAAGATCAACGTGATTTTGCGACCCGAACGGATCGTGCAAGATCGTAAAATGTCGAGATCGGGTTTCGTGTAGTGGAAGGTGTATGCTCTGCTTTGAGAAAATGATGCCAATTGGATTCAATTAATCGATATTCCCATTCTACAACCACTATAAAATATCGAAAACAGGTTCGAGTTTGGATTCAGGAGGACAGTCTAGCTCTGCAACAACCCTTCTCGTTCAGCAATGACGGCGACGGCGATCCTCTAATAAGCGCGACTGTCGTCATGATATGTCATGTTCCTGAAAAAGACCCCGAATCGAAAAGTCTAAGCGGCGAATCGAGTCTGGTTCGAATCGCTACAAGTTTGAATGAGACTGAGATTTTGCACTTTTAAACTGGTTTCGTCATTGTTGCGTCGCTTAGTTCCATGTTGCAGTGAAATCGAAAGATTGAGGACACCTGGTTGTTTTGTTGGTAGTAATTCTTGCCGATGTCCAGAGACTTTAGAGATTTAAACATCGGAAACGAATCAATAATGACCCCGGTCGAGACCATGTTACTGTAAAAAGATTGGCCATGATCTACTTTCTGCTTGACTGATTTGGCAATCGTGGTATGGCGAGGCTGACACAGTTGCATGGAGGCTTTCTGCAATCAATTACGAGTGTGTTCAATGGAGCATTGAGGCATGGGATGAGACATGCATTTCACCTAGAGGGCTGGAAGAGTCGACGCCCGTTGAGATATTTGCTTTGTTAAGGATGATCAGTAAAGACGCGTCCTGTTAATGGCACCCTTTGTGATAGTTGCAGTTCCAACCCTAGAAGGCGGCAAATGCCGCTGACACTAATGAAAGTAGTGCATGAGGCCTAGAACCCTTCCTTTGTATTGTTGAAAGCCCGATGTTCGGGAACCCACGTTTCGAACAGATCGGCAGGGATTAGGTAGAACATATAAATTCTGTATCGACAATGCGATTAAAAAAGTAATTATAATTAATTGTCAGGCCATTTGTTCGTCTTGGCGTGGATGACAAGACGCCTAGACCCTTGTAGGTTTGTCTGGTTCCGCTTGATGGCCGTGTGCGATTACCCTACTTGTAGATCAGAAGTCATTTTTGGACTGGCTGGATGAATTGCTTAGGTTGTTTCTGTATACAGAGCGAATACTAACATCTACATGCTATTCCTTGAAACTATATGACCAAATTGAAGGCAAGACAGTATAGACGCTACCAGAGTCTAGATGTCGTCCATTCAGTCCCTTCAACTAGCTCTCAAGTCATGATGTCATTGTTGTGGTTGGATGGACCCTTGATTTTATGGTTTTCTCGATCCCAATCAACTCAATCATGACCACGATCACGGACACGGCGCGTACAGTACTACTCTACGGATACATCGCCATAAGAAAAGAGAAATCTATTCTTTCAAACTCGGCTGCCCCCTTGTCTCACATTTTATGTAACAACGTACACGCCCCCAGTAGCGATTTGAGTCGATGGATAGGTCGGTAACCGTACAGCCGCATCGCATCTCATCTCATCCCATCAGATCATGTCGTACAAGAGAACAAAAACAAGTGAGGCGGAAAAGGAATCACGATATCTCGGAGGTGAGGCTTGATATGGTAGCATGGCTGTTTCTGTTTTAAAATTCGAGGCTACCAAGATTATGAATACAGACATGATTGACGTTTCTAAATAGGGGACTGTCAGACTGTCAACATGCCCGCCCCTTGTCTCTGTCAATCATCGACTTTATAGGTACATTTCCCCTGTAGATGCCGTTACTGCAGTTGCGCGTCGTCCCGGACTCGTACTTGCATTAAACTTATCCAATTGGGACGTGCCCCTGTCACCTTCGATCCGCATGAAGCTACAAGGATGCTTAGATCTAAGTGATGGAAATCCCATCATCACTACCCAAGACAAGAGAAAAGAGAAGAAAGGCATTATCAATTCTAGCTCCCTCGGGCCGATCAGGGTCCAAAATGACGATTTTACTTTGTCTACCCTTTTCCCTTTCTTTTTTTGTCTATTGCTAAACCTATTTTTCTTTTTCTTTTCCTTGTACATCTCATATTGAAAGATTTACCTATTGTATACGGTATCCTTTTTCTTTGTTTGAACGTTCTTATCTATCCTGGTTTACAATAAATCGGATGCTTAGCGTACCGATCACTACATCTAAATCTGCAGGTCTCCTTGATCCTAAATCGCCGTTGGATCTTTATTAGTTACCTACTTGATTGTCATCGTCATCAATTTTCAATTCAATCATCCCTCTACTGTGGTCAGTTAGTTAGCCTTTACGATTCACCCCAACTCAAACTCGCCTTCCCTTTGTCACTTGTCTCATCTGCAGTCATCCTCAACTCATCATCTAGTCTCAGATCTACTTTGCAAATTAGGAGACTTGATGCCATCATCATAGTTCCCTCAGTACCCACACTATCGAGTTCATCACATACAAGTCTACCCACCACGCTAGGATCCCGCCTAGTTCTCTCAAGGGTCCGATATATACACCCCCTGAAGACGTTACTTGCTTTGCTTTGCTTCGCTTCACACTATCTCTTGGCCAGGAACCGTTGAAAGTTACTCCTGTAAGCTAGGCTAAGTTACGGTGGTTTATTGAAACCGTAGCTTATATTATAGCAAAGACATCCTGATAGTATTTCCATGATCCATATCCACCGTTCCCCATCGAACTAGACTCTTACACACAAGTCTCTCATATATCCCTTCTCGAGTTACCAGACTCATTTGTTAGACAGCTCCTCAGTTCAGCTCAGCTCAGATCCTTATTCGTCCTCGTTCAACAATCCACTAAACGACTCCAGCACTGCTGCAGCTCCCACTACTTTACTAAGACCAGCAAAAGAAAATACTGGTGGTCGAAATATCAGGCCTCCAATCCCAGTCACACAACCTGCAGACCTAGATCTGACAATCGTGTCCCCTTAAATTCTCCCTTCCGACCCAGAAACAAAAGGACCCTTGACGCATAACTACGACGCCTCAACCCCACGATAATTACATTCGTCATGGCTGGGAATAAACTCCTCGTTTATCTACTTCGACGCGACCTCCGGGCCATCGACAACCCCATTCTCCACCACCTGGCCACTACTGACCATGGCTTCACTCACCTCCTTCCCATCTACATCCTCCCCCCTCACCAGATCGAAACCTCTGGCTTTGTTGTCGAGGGCCAAAAGTCTCCCTACCCACTAGCCAAGAGCCAGGTCGGTGGTTTCTGGAGATGTGGCACCCTTCGAGCCAAGTTCCAGGCCGAGTGCATCTGGGACGTCAAGAAAAACTTTGAGAACATTGGCAGCGGCATACTGGTTCGCATCGGCAAGTTTGATGATGTCTTGAAGCATTTGATCATGTCGTTGAACGAAAGCAACCAGTCTGTCGATACTGTTTGGATGACTGAGGAGCCCTCGAAAGAAGAGCTGGACGACCAGAATGCCGTTGCCTCGGTGTGCTCTGAGGAGGGCATCAGCTTTAAGCTTTGGCAGGATGAAAAGTATTACATTGATGAGTAAGTCCTCTTGTGTCTTGTGGAAGTGTGTCACTAACCTCGCGAAGTCGTGATACTGGCCTAACGAAGGAATGCACTGATCTTCCTGATGTTTTTACGTCTTATAGAAAAACACAAGAGCCCCTTCGAGAGCGTCCTCGCCCGCCTTTACCACGTCCGGAGGCCGGATCGTTGCCCTCCTTTCCTTCCCGGATCCCATCTCAGCAAGCCCCTTTTCGTATTCCCGACGATTATGACGAGTTCGAACGACTTCTACTGGAACCGGTCAAAGCTCCCATCATCTCTGACCCTCCCCCTTTCCCTGAAGGAGCAAAATCCTCTCACCCATTCAAAGGCGGTGAAAGCCCTGCCTGGGACCGTCTTTACCATCTCATCAAGTCGGGTTCAATGACGACTTACCAAGAGACCCGGAACGGGTTGATTGGGATCGACTACAGCACCAAACTTTCGGCATACCTTGCTATGGGTAACATCACTGCCCGCTCAATCCACGATGAACTTGTCAAGTTCGAAGATGGGCTGGAAAAAAGCTATTCCGGTGCCATGGGTTATGGTGAGGGTGAGAATGAAGGAACTCGCAGTGTGCGCTTCGAGCTTCTGTGGCGCGACTACATGCGACTTTGCACCATGAAATTCGGAGTCCGTCTCTTTAAGATTGATGGTTTTAAAGGGGCTAGTGGCAATTACGATAAGAAGTGGTTGACAGACCGAGAAGAGGATGCTGAGCCCGATCAACACCCACCCCCAGCACAAGTACGAGACATGATAGATCGTTGGATACGAGGAACTACAGGCATGGGCTTAGTCGATGCTTCGCAGAGGGAACTTTTTCACACAGGATACACGTCGAATCGTGCCAGACAAAATGTCGCATCGTACCTCGCAAAGTCGTTGGGGATAGATTGGAGAATAGGGGCTGCCTACTACGAACAAGCTTTAATAGATTACGACACTCACAGCAACTTCTCCAATTGGCAGTATGTATCACATGTCGGTACGAATCCGAGAGCAGAGTCGACGCCTTTCAATCAGGTCAAACAGGCGTTCGATTATGATAGTAACGGGGATTTCGTGCGAATGTATGTTCCAGAGGTCCAGAACATAGAGCGGCTTGAGCACGTGTTCCAAATTTGCACCTGCAGCAAAGAAGAGCTTGAAAAACATGGTCTTGCGGACAATATCATGGTTACTTCTCCCCTCAAAAGGATTGAGTTCTCCGTCACGAAGCCAAGAGGGAACCGGAGACCATACCGATGGAGAAAACAGGGAGATCGAGGCCGAGGAGGAAGAGGAGGAAGGGGAAACTCCGGGAATACTACGGGGAACGGTGACTTCAACGGTATTCGGCATAACGAGTCTCCTAACAATGCCAACGGTGGTCAATCGTACCACATGCAGAATCAAACGAGGGATTGGAACTCAGGAGGCAACCAACAAATGTCGTGGAGAGGTAACAGTCACGGATTACCTTCAGGAAGAGGTTATATGCAATCTTTCCGTGGAGGGCTAGATGGATACAACCCTCCTCGACAATACGTGGCCGACAATCAGGGTTACCCGCGACACTTCATGCCTAACTACTCCCAACAACAACAACAGCATCAACAGCAACAATTCTATCACCACCAGCTGCCTCCCCATATCTAGTAACTAGAGATCCTGTACATGTGTTGATCAACATGGCCGGGTGGTGGTTTATTCCGGCGAAGTTTGAGGTAAAATAATTAGTTCATAGAATGGGAATACAACTAAATGTGTCGGCTTTTTTATGAGTATCTAGCAGTATAATTCTCCAGATTGATCTATATTTCATCCATCAGTTCCTAGGTGCTTCAAGCTGAGCCAAGATCTCAATAGCGTGCATGTTGATGAGGATGTCGGGGTAAGTAGTCACAATAAAGAACGTAAACGGCGACTGAGTTTTGGATGTTTATGACATCTTAGGCGATCTATTATTTTTGTCTTAATCTCTGATGTTGGTTGACGTCTTGTCCAACGCAAGACTGCACTCAATCTGTCACATCACGACAGCTCAGATTGCATTTCTACCCCGGATCAACCCAACCCCGCCTATAAACATGTTATAAAGCCTACGGCGTCCAAACAAATCACCTCTTGTTGAAGCAGACGTTGCATTCAATCCCCGGATCAACACAAGACGTATTTGATGGTCATTATTCATCGACCGACTTCGATAAACTCCACATTGAACTCTTCTACGCACCCTAAAAGACGTGGCCTGCGAGCAACAATAAACACAAATAAACAAATCACGAGATCGTTATGGCAGCAGAATACACAATCTATTAAGGGTCTAGTCTAGCGGAGTGTTATTCTCACCCTCGGTACAGAAGATTCTTCTCAAACCCTATATAGACAGTTAGCAGGTCGTTTCAGGAAATTTCATTTGACCTTATCAATCAGTAACAGTGCAACGCATCAGCCTAAAAGATGAGAAATCGATAAGGTAGCGCGACCAGATAGAGCCCTATCATCATACAGATCAATGCCAATCAACAGGTTCTACCATCTAGGTGTGAGGCCTGAAGTTGGTTATGGTATGGGCAAAGTCGTTGGTCCCAGGGGGACATTATTTTTACCTTGTCCCTTTATTCCTCCCCTATCCATAGTCTCATATACTAAAGCAACAGAATCATATCACAACAAACAGACGCCCTCCTGGTCTAACGAAGGCGCAACGATGCCCTCGCACACAAATCGTCACAACACAGGGGAGATTCCGGAGTTAGCTCTTGGGGAGGGCATTTCTTTCTCCCATTTCATTCTTCCCCTAACCATAGCTACACGTACCAAAACAACTAAGCCATATCTTAACAAATAAAAGTCCCCCTGGTCTAACGGTAAGGCGCACAGTTGATGATAATTGTGAGCGTTCTTTAATGAAGAGCGCTCACAATTACCATCGATAGTGAATCTGGGTTCAAATCCCAGGGGGAGCATTCTTTTTTTATTAAATAAATCCATGCTCTTGGCCGTAGTGGGTGATCCATTCATAAGGGGTGCCAGCTGAACCGGCAATACTCACATTTACGGCCACCCAACGATGCTGGGCAAGCCCTAGAGTGCATGATGTCAATGCTGTCAATTGAGCTCAGCGTTGATGCTATTGATGTAAAGGAGAAATGCATACGCATGCGACACAAGGAGGTCACCACCACGCGTATACATTACAGCGGTTATAAACAGATGCTTGGATGAAAGCCGGAGGTAGAGTAGAATTAAAATAGAGTGAATACTTATGATTGATTCTGAATTAGAGGAATGTTCAACATGAAGAAGGGACGGAAGGTCAGACTTGCGCGAGCAAAGCTCTGAGCCCTACACGTGACCTAGCTTTCGAGGCATGCATTTATTTTGCCGTGTGGCGGGACGGCCGAAGGCAGCAGGATTCCTGACTTTTATCTATTAGCCTGACTTGCTTATCATCTGTTCTGGCTTAATCATTTCCACGTCCGATTGCTGCATCGCGTAGTTTCCAACTATCACCACTTTTTGTCGCTCAGTTTATGGTGTTGAGAGGACTTAGACATATTTAGATCGCCATGTGGAGAACCGTTCGGGTACCTGCCGATATGATGGCTTGTCCAACTTAGTTTCACTAACGTCCAATCAATCAAGAATATCGGAGATATAATTAGTTCATGGTGGATTGGATCGTGTGAGGCTGACAAGGTTCAAGGTTGTAAGGAAAACGCTAACTTTAGTACAGATCACGTTCCTGCCTCGGACCGACCCAACGACATCTAATGCGACGCTACGAATGAACCACAGGTTGTTTGTGACACCTGTTAAGTAAAGGTCTCACCGAACACAAACCCACATTCATGACAGCAGACAGTTACCTCTGAGCTGGTGGGTCCTCTCTCTGATCAACTGTGATATGTTGTCCTAAAATCATTGCTAAGATCGTTCTCATCCATACTCTTGGTTGTAAAGGCTGATTCATTCATCAGTGGTCTGGTGGGGGTCAACCATAATTAATTGCCAATTCAAAATCTTCGGCCTCAGGGTTGTTTCTTCTTCAATGCGCGGCAAGGGGAACCGGGCGTATGTCAAGACTTCAAGAATGTCCACAGGAAGTGAGCAGTTTTGACGATGAAAGACTATTTCAATGCTGTGTTTGCAGTATCTTGTTGGCCGGTAGGCGATATGGGATGGTCTCTTTTTTCGCTGTGACGTTCTCTAGCATGGCGAGTTTGGTGACATTGCTGATTTTTCTTACCGCGTCAATTCTGCTTTACTTCGACATTAAATCATGAGCTGTTGTTGCGCAGACCTTTCCAACTGTGCCGTGACTTGAAGAGCTGCGATCGGAAGCTGCGCTGGCCTGCCATGGTTGGAGATGCAGCTCGATCGTCGGAAGTGTATAGGCGCCTATCCTTGCACATTTTTTTCTTCAAGGTCATTGTCATTACGCTTCCTCTTTCCGAATGTTTGTATAGGGTTTTCTCGCATTTTGTAAGTTCGTCCTGGTGGCCATAATTGATTGTGATCTGAGGGCTGAAATGCAAGGGTCTAATAGTTAATAGGACGAGGAGGAGAAGTAGAGGCTATTACTAACTATAACCAGCCTGCGGCTCCTGGTGCTCCCCTCGTGGAGAGGCCGGCCGTCCTTGGATCTCCTCCTATTCCTCCTATACCGCTCCTCCGTCATGTGGAGGTCTCTGTTCCTGCTCTAGCTCCTCCTCCTTGTATACTGTTCTTTACGAAGAAGAAAATAACAAAAACACAACAACAGCTTTAAGGACATTTCCAGCTCTCCGTTTGCGTCTACAAGTGCGGGTGCTGCGCTACGAAGAAGAGGAATATGATGACAATGAAGACTTTAGAGAAGATAATGTAGAACACATCGGTTTTGACGATGCAGAATCCATCGGAAAAGGAAGAGGATAATCGAGATATAAAGGCGAAGAGCCCAAGAGCTCAGACAAACAAAGCAAATTAGCGTGACGGTGAGCTTTCAAGGCTTCTCACTTGCAAGAAGCAATAAGTCCGAATCATCACAAGGCTGCCAATCAATATATTGGTAGGCAGTTACAATCAGGAATGTAAGAAACAAAACTGATTGTATTACTATAATAATCATTCACGATATTAATAGCACTAATATCTATAGGGAGCTGAGTTGACAGGCCCTCTGGTCAGGGGGCCTTGATTACCTACTATTGTAGCCTTTAATTCATGATGCCGGTGCTCCTGCACTGCAGCCTGAGTTAAATATCAGGTGCATATTCTCCATTTTCCAACTGCTCATCGTTTTTTCCTTCTTCCTTCTCATCAACAATAACACTTCTACGAATCAATCACTCGTGCATAGAAAAACCATTCAAAGGTCATCAAATAACAGTCATTCTTTACGCGCAATAACAATCGAAACCACCTCAGCTTCTATCCTCCCTCTACCTATCTCCCAGGGTCGCTGGAGGCGGATAACCACACCCTCTACTTGTGATTAGGCTAGATACTATTGCCTATCTTATTATACCGTCACCATCTAATCTAATGTGGTACTATCGGTTCAGGCATGTCTACACTTCTTGCGAGAACTGGCTTAAGGTCAAGAACCTCAAGCCCAGGTGGCTTGGCTCACCACCGCGCAAGTAATCCAAAGTTACAACGAGCTTGTTCTTGTCCATGGCAAGCCCAAGGTTATCACTACGCCCCGGCCGACCCCTCCCCCTCCTCGCACGACCGGCCCTGCTGGGCCTCTTTTTGTTTTTGAGAAGACTGCCCCGGGGGGCAACACCTCCAGGGCGTGTTTTTGTGTGTTATGTTCTGTGCTGGTCTGGTCACTCGGTTTTTTTTTGTTGCCTCTGGCAACATGTTGTTCTGGGCATGTGTGGCTAAGCTCCTTGCAGTTCGTGATCTTGTGCAATACTTAGAGATAACAGACGAGATACATTAATGGACCATGAGGTCATCGGCCTCAAGACAGAATCTGCAAAGTCCGGAGGTGGGAATCAAAGGAATATATGTCGGATAGACATACTGATCATCGTCACCGATGTCCCTGTCACTGTCGTCCTTGCCTCTGTCTTCGCCCCCTGGGTCTTGTCTCTACTTCCCTTCTCTTCACTGAGTTAATCATCCATTAATGTATCGTCCGGGTGGTCAAGACCTTCTGGTAGATGATCGTGGTCGCCGTCAGGAGTCATTTTGTCTACAGCGGTATCTCTTTGGCAACATTAAGGATCTCTACAAATGGTCAGAAAGGGCAGAATGCCAGGTTCTACCTGTTTAAATAGAGCCGCAAGTTTGCGTAGAGGAGTGGCAGGCAGACGGAATACCTAGAGTTAGAATGGGAAGCTGCCCCGAGACTGATATGTGGAGGAGGGCTCGGGATGTCAAGGAGGGTGTGCATGCGATTTGAAGCTTAAAGTTTATTTACGGATTGACACCGTCTTAAATTTATGACTTATTGACATTTGCTATTTCTTCCCTCGATGTCTGAGCGCTTTGTCAATATCAGAAATATCATACATCCCCCAAGCATTACAAATTGAATATAAAAGAAGAAAGCCTGACCAGCCCGACGCCCTGGACCCCTGGGGGTTTCTCGAGGTTTACATTAAAAACATTTGCCAGCTCAAGGTAACGCTCAACGAATGACAAGACCAACGTTCAATTGCGCAAGACTTACACCTTGCTTAGGGCCACCTCTATAAACACAAGGATACAGAATAACTATTATAACGTCTCGTTCCATGGTCTCCATCCTTGTGACTCCCATGTAGGCATGCAACGGACTTGTTCGGGTGGCGAAAATACCCAGTCGATTGCGTTATCTTCCTCCGTCTGATGCTCAACAATATTAGACACGTATCCTTTGAGTTCTTTAATATCTGTTCCCCTTTTATCTGAGTACTCGAGATTAACACTGGGTACGACCGCGATCTTACGGAAGCCTTTATGCCAGAGATCTTTGCAAAAAAGGGTCGGTTCTCCCTGATAACATTCGGCGGGATTGCTCTCTCTGAACTTTTGCCCATGCAAAATCGGTCCAGCTCCAATTGCTGTTGCCCCATTCCAACAAGCAAATACTTGAAATGGCTTATTCTCATCGAAACGTCTCCGTGTTATAGGGTCGTTCCAAAAGAGGTTCCAGGCGCTGTTCCAGTTGCCGTCATCCCCAACTTTAAAGAACGAGTCGCCTTTTGAGGTCCGAGCTACCCAGACATCATAAAAGGTAGGGTGGTCACCAAGGTATACCCAATCCATGGCACAAGTCATGTCGGCAGAGAGGATTTTTCGTTGGAGAGCCAACTCAAGAATGTCGTCAGGGCATGCGGCCACGTCGTTAAGAAAGAGGACAGTTGTTTTATCTGAAGCCGACACCTGATTTTTGACCAATGGCTCAAGGGCCAAATTGCGTAGTTGAGCGAGTTTCTTGATGCGTGCGTTCTTTGAAGGGTCAATCTTTGTGTTTTGTCTTAGGAAATAAACTAATCCAAGCTCCTTAAGGAATGGATCAAGTGCTGATAAAACGTCCGCGGTGCCATCAGCGGAGTTTCCCTCAACTATGCTCAAGGCACATCTAGAAACGCCCAGGTATTGGGCTGCCTCAACGATACTTCCGAGCAACCGCGGAAGGATGTCCTTACAGTTGCGTAGATTGACGGCAAAGAAGTAGTCTATCTGCTCCTGAATCTCATTCCTCTGTTGCAGCGGACGGTAGCGCTGAGTGTTTAGAGCAGGACACTTTAGTCTTGGCAGGACGGTAGCCGTTGGATTGAGAATGGCTGAGATGTAAGGTGAGATGCGATCTGCTGAAAGTATAGTGCCTGCGTAGCATGAGTATGTTCCTCTTTATAGCAAGAGAGTGACGAATACCGTTTGAAATGGTAGGAGGAGATGACACGGTTGGACTAGGTGCAACTGATGAAATGGCTGACTGTACATATACTTCTGTACTCGTTGTCTTGGCCTTGGTCTTGAGAGATGTTGGACTGATGCTGCTTGCTTGCGCCTCATTATGCCCGATACTTATAAAACTATACGACGGCCAAGTCAAGCTACTGCGCCCAAGATATAAACTTGTGATGACGAGTAGGAAACAAAGCAACGCAAGCAGCGGTGCTATAATTTTTCGAAACATGAGCAACTTGTAAATTAAAAGGTTTATGAAGAAGGAAGAAAAAGTAAAAGCCGAAAAGTGACAATCACAATGTCAGTCAACCAACAGCCAGTCCCCGCAAATGTGAACAGGGATTGATAGATATATTTGGAATAAGCGCCCGTCTCTACTTGACACACTTCCCGAAGCATACATACATATGACACCTGAAAGGCTAAGTGTAGTAAATTTATGATGTTGTTTTACTTACTGATTATAAGCCAGTCTAAGCTTTAGGTTATTTATTTTGTTTATGTGTTGATTTCCAGTGAAAAATCGGCATACAGTTCACTAACAAGGGTGAGTCCAGCCTAGGCAGCCAAACTTTCATTAATATCACATCACCCCGGAACGAACAGGTGGAGGGGACGGATAGAAAGGAGCATTATCTACATGGAGGCTACAATGAACTCAAGGAGATGGAAATTCTCTGACGGGGAATAGCCCAATCATATTCTCAATAGATGCGCCGACCCGAGTTGTCGGTACTCAACCAACTCATCAACACCCATGTAAATGCGCAGCGGTAGAGATATAACACTGAGCTTTCGCACTGATTCTCTTGTAAAAACGTGCGATCCTAACCCCTTTAATGTTTTTGTTTCGACTGTTCTTTCATCAACGATTCTTCTAATCATGAGTCGTCTTCAACTCTCTTGTTTACTCGTCTTTGCACAGACATTTACATCACTCAGCTTTGTACTCACGGCAATCCCATCAATAACTAGAGCTACTTTTGAGGAGTCGAGTATTCAGCTCGGACCACGAGCCATCAGCACCGAGTTATCAACATGCGGTTATCTGAACGGCGATCCAGACAAAGCCAGAACTGCCGACCCTGGCTGGAATTGTAGAGTTGATACTCGGAATGGGCTGTGGGGATTTTGCCCGACAACCGTACTGACTGCTTCAGATTGCGGATTGGCTGGGTACTGCATCGACAAAGGTCCATGTTCGACTGGATGTGGCATGGATGACACAGATCTCACGACGTTTACCTGGTATGTCGGTTACAGAATTCTTCTCGCCAGAGCTAACCCAACGATAGCGGCCGTAACTCCTGGTGCTCCACGGCTATTCTCACGTTCGGAATAGATCAGAGCTATTCCTATCTTGCCTGCGGGAGGCATGCTACAGTTGAGAATTATCTGGCTAGCCCGACGACATTAGCAGAAACAAAAACAACAGCAACGGAACAAACTACATCACAAGAGCCTACTGCGGTTTCGAGCGATACGTCTTCGACTACTATCGAAGTAACTGAACAGACAGCTACTCAAACGACTAGTAGTTCCTCAGAAGAGAAATCAGAAAACACAGCAAACAACAACCTAGGGCCTATCATCGGGGGTGTGATCGGGGGTTTGGTTGTCATTAGTTCCACGATCCTTGGCGCCATATTCCTTCTGAGACGTAATCGAAAGAGGGACGACAAAGCGGATAGCCCAAAAGAGGACGCTGCAAACATATTTGAAGCGAAGCCACCGCAAGAGTTACAAGGCGGTTGGGGGATTATTGCAGAGATGCCGGCAGAACAGAAAGCTCGAGGTCCAGTCGAGCTAGCAGCTTAGATAGGATAATATAATGAATCATAACAAACAATAAATACTGCAGAGTGGAACGAAATCAGTATTGTCAAACCATGTACAAGTACCTAGGAGTTATAGACATTGTTAAACGTTTGGGTTTCTCGGCCGGGCGGCGCATTTCCGCGAATAGTGGGGCTGCGAACTCTAAAAATTGCACAGTCAATCTAAGTTTCCATTTACATATTGACTAACTGCTACACAAGACTCTACATCACATTTTCAATCGCAAACCACAACCATGAAAAGCAAAAGAGCCGAGGCCGAAGAGAAGCCTGTTGTCTCTGTCGAACCCGACAGGAAGCGCAAGCGCGAGGATGATGGCGCCGACGTGAAAAAGGCCAAGAAGGAGAAGCGAGACAAGAAGTTCAAGAAGGAGTCGCGCAAAGAGCGCAAGGAGAAGCGCAAGGATCTACAGGATCTCCCCGAGCAAGATGACGATGTCGAAGATACCCAAGATATCCCGATGGCCGATGCAGATGATAAGCCCGCCGATACCACTGTAGACGCTGAAAAGTCTGCCAAGAAGGAAAAGAAGAAGGAGAAGAAGGCCAAGGTCGAGGAAGAGCAGCAGGACACCAGCGCCGACGTCGAAACGAAGGATGAGCCCAAGAGCAAGAAGAAAAACAAAAAGCAAAAATCCGCAGAGACGGCCACCGAATCTACCAGCGCAAAAGAAGACACCACCGACACGAAATCCAATGGCAAGGCGGACCGCCATATTGTCTTTGTCGGCAACTTGCCCTTTACCGCCACCGCTGAGACCATCAAAGCTCATTTTGCCTCTTTGGATCCCGTGGGAGTCCGCTGTATGAGCGATCCCAAGGACTCAAAGCCCTGCCGTGGTTTTGCATTTGTCGAATTCGCCAAGGTCTGGCATATGCGAACATGTCTCGACAAATTCCACCATTCCGAGTTTACGGACGGTACTTCCTATCCTCGTCGCATCAACGTCGAACTAACGTGAGTTTCTTTTGCTGTCATTGGGATCTTGACTAGCAGTCAATGCTTCCCACAATCACCCTACATCAATACAGCAGCTAACTTCTACAATAGTGCCGGTGGAGGTGGAAAGACAAAGCAACGGCAGGAAAAGATCAAGGAGAAGAATGTCAAGCTAAATGAGAACCGCACCAAGCGTATCGAGCGGGAGAGAATTGCAAAGGAAGAGAGCAGCAAGGCCAACGCCGACAGACGTCCAGCAGGCGATGACGGCATTCACCCCAGTCGACGTGCCCATATTCCTGGTAAAAAGTGGTGAACTCGGGCTTGTTGAAGAGGTACGAGAGGCGTGAAGTTTGAGGCGAAAGAAACCAGCTTGACGGCATTTTCTGGGTTCATTTTAATGAACGGTCGTATACAAAAGTTGTTTTCGAATGGAGATACCCATAACATCACGGATGTAGATAGTGAGCGGCTAGCTGCAATGCGATGTATTTGAGCATGCCTGACCACTCCAAGTTGACAGTCCAACTCAAGACAAACACTGTTAATCACTATTATCACAAAACTTCACCTCAGGGTGTCAAAAATTGGCCGTTGCGAGCATAAGAGACGAAATTAGTAGGCCAGTTTATGCTACTTATGCCAGACTTCTTGGGCTTTTTATTTTATACCCTAAGACTTAGGCAGCCACAGCATGAAATAGAGTGAAATTCAAGAACCCGCCTCGCAAAAAAGCCATCATACGCATTTTCCATCTGAGGGAAGCAGACAGATAAACGGACTTGCTGAAAAAAAAAAAACAATTACCCCCTCAATCATTCCCAAGGATATCTCGTAAAGACCGCCGTCTTGTAATCAGATGCCATGCTTGTTGCGCATCCAGAAATCTTCATATCGTTTTGCGTCGTCAAGACGCTTTCGTTGATCCTCAAACGCGCGTGTGCCATGTGCGCGTGGCGTTCATTAGATATCTACAGGATAGAGCACTTATTCTTCTTTTGCTTCGAAGGTGTGGGTCGAGGGTTGAGGACGGCCCTTGGGTTGTTAGCATGCGCAGATGATGATAGTGAAAACATACCGGATAGCCTCGTCAAAAACGCTCTTAAGGTTTCTTTGGGTCAAAGCGGAACACTCAAGGTACTTGTAGGCCTTAATCTCCTTGGCGCAGGTCAGCGCCTGCTCGTATGATACAGGCTCCATGCGCTTCTGTCGGAGAGACTCGAGGGTGGATGCATCCTCTCGAAGATCGAGCTTGGTTCCGACGAGAATAATGGGAATGTTGGGCGCATGATGATCGATCTCGGGGTACCACTGGGGAGATGTCAGCAAAGTCGGGAGGCAGGCGGCTGTCAATTTACCTTTGCCTTTACGTTGTCGAATGATGGAGGGCTGACGATGGAGAAGCAAATCAGGAAGACATCGGTCTGAGGGTATGAAAGGGGTCGCAGTCTGTCGTAATCCTCCTGACCAGCGGTATCCCAGAGGCCAAGACTAATAGGCTTGCCATCGACCATAACGCTAGCAGAGTAGTTGTCAAAGACTGTTGGGATGTATTCGCCGGGGAACGCATTTGTGGTGTAGGAAATGAGTAGACAAGTCTGGAAGCAGTCAGCGAGAGTTTCTGTGATGGTTGTCGCGGTAAGCGACGGTTTGTTGTCCGACGTACCTTTCCAACAGCACCATCACCAGTCACCACACACTGTAGCAGCGGTCAGCCAACCAGGTATTGCGTCAGGTAACCTTGTGCTCAACAAACCTTCAATGATTGCACGCCGGGCTGGGCCATTGTTGCGATCGGATAATCGAGAAATAGGAGGAACTGGGTATAAAGTCGAAGAGAAGAGCGAAGCGCAGCAAGCAAGTTGTCTAGTCGAGGGGTAGATGAGGATGGTCAAAGCGACTGTTGGTGTCTGGGTAGATGTAGTAGAGAGACCAGAGCATAGGTAGACTAGGACTGTGAGGGGAGGCCGGATAACGGAACAAGACAATGACGATTGACGATGCGACAAGTAGCGACAAAACTCGAATGGATCCTCAGGTGAGTTTCACAGCTGCATAAAAAGATAGGTTAGAGAGGAAACTTGACACAAACCGAGGTGTACGGAGTGTTTTGTGCCTCAAGTGAGGCCACAGGTTCTTGGTCCCCAGCACTGCTACTCGTGCTAGGCTGTTACTGGTGGATGGCCGGGCGGCGGCTATTGTGGATATCTACAGAGTGCAATAACAAGGGATATTTGAAAGGCCCCAGCAAAAAGAGCGCCAACCCTGTTATCTTATGTCGGGTTATCAGTTAAACCTTACGGTTTCATTGACTTTTACTATTGATATAGAACAAGGAATACAGAGTAATCCAGAGGTTGGTATGATATTGACCAGAACGATTACGAAGGTTGTAGAGATTACTATTGAACAAAGACGTCGCATCACCTTATAACTGCAGAACAAGAGGCACACCGAGATTAACATGATAATATATAACAAAAGCGTCAAGATGTTTTAAGTAAGGATAATAAAGAGGTTGGAGATTAAGATATGGATTTAGGCATGCAGCTCATTCATTGAAACCTCCACCTACTTAGCGCCAGACCCTTGCTCTGCCTGAGCGACAGCACCCAAATATCTACATAATACCCAGTTTGAAAAGTTCTTGCAGTTCAATGACAAGGATCGATAGCTCAGTGGTACGAGCGAGGGATTGCAGAT
The DNA here is from genome assembly GCF_050947815.1 of Fusarium sambucinum. NCBI lineage: Eukaryota > Fungi > Ascomycota > Sordariomycetes > Hypocreales > Nectriaceae > Fusarium > Fusarium sambucinum. The sequence goes on along the minus strand of NC_139293.1, from coordinate 6,356,616 downwards.
CCCTAGGTCGCGTGTTCGATCCACGCTCGGTCCTAATTACCTATCCTTTTGCCAATTTTACCGTTTTGCCTAATCTTACATCTGTCTCTCGCATAATCGTCAGCTTACCAGTGTCCTTTATAAATGCTGGCCTTGATATTTCGACATACTTGACAACTCTTTCCTTCGTTTGACTTGTATAACTAGCGAGGTGCGTATAATCTTGAGGTTTGACTCAACCATCACCAACACTAACAGAATCCTAGTACACCATGGCTTCAGGCTTGTTTTCCGACTTTTCTCCATGGCATATTCCTGCTGTCTTTATAGCCACTGCCTTTACCTTTGGCGGTCTTTTACCTTTTATTTCACCTGCTCGGGCTATGCGAGAATATGGCTTACCAGAGCGTATCGCCAACTCACAACCCGCCCATACAGCCTTTGCTATCTATGGAAGTAGAGTATCCGCGTATGGCCTTGCGCTATGGTATTTTTATCTCCATGGAAAATATGAAGTCGTCGACGCGTTAATAAGCCTGATCATTTGTTGGGGGGCAGCTGATCTATATATCTGCCTGAAAGCAGGGGCTCCAGGGACAGCTGCTTGGAGATTCACAAGCAGTATCTTGCTTGGTGGTTGGGGCTATCTGGGTTTAACTGCAAAGGGATCTTTATAAGTCATTTATAGGTCATTCATGTCAGTATCATTCACACGTTTCCTTTGAGAAGCCATATTGTATCTACAGTCGAGCTACATAGTTTCAACAGTATATCTTTGATGAAGGATGAAAACTCAATACAAAAGACTCCATATACACATTAGTAGAGCGCGGCAAAGGTCTTAATTGAACGATCCTAATCTATATCAAGCTCATCTGGCACGTACGTGTTGGGAAACTTGGTCTTGTGAGAGGAACTCTGGTTGAAGATGTTTTTGAGTATTCGAGACAGATCAACCTTGTTGTCGAAAACGTTCAGAAAATTGAGAAGGTCTAGGATAAAAGAAGGATTAAAAATACAAATTACGCTCAGTACCTTTCGTGACCAAGCTGCACGCCTAAAGATTTTATACAGTACTTTTAGGACCCATCAAACAAATTAAGCTCAGATTCACCTTCAGACTAACCAGAGTGGTCCGTGCATTTTGTAGAGAGTCCCCTCGTCGCGTCGCGTTAGTATTCCTGGGTAGTACCTACTAGGTAACGTTAGTAGGTACATCATATACCGTAGTACCTACACAAAAGACAATAATGCACTCCAGCCAACTAGACTAATCAAGTTTAATCGCTTATGAACCCTTATCCTGAGACGCCTGCTTTTTGAGCATCCTTCGAGTACCTATTCCGCATCTAAATAAACACCACCATGTCAAGCCCGACATCATCACCACCCAAGGCGGCATCGCAACAGACGCCAGCGCAGACTCCTTCAAGAACTCCTCGCAGGGCAATCAGCGCTGAGCCTTATTCTGCTCGCGCATCCGTCCACACTCCTCTAGATCGTACTGGCACCCGTGATTTCCGAGCCTCTCTTCGTCGAGGCACTCCTGCCTCTGCAGGCCGATCCAATGCGCCAACTCCCCACGCCAAAGCCGCCCGAAGGCTGCTCGACCAACGCCGAACAGCAATGTTTACTCCTGGAAAAAATCGCAGGCAAAGCATGATGCAACAGAGAGAAACACCCTTGGATGTTCTGCGACATCTCGGTCGAGCACTTGCACCCAAAAGCCAACCGATTCAATATTCTTCTTCTTCATCTCCTGGTATACGAAAAAGTTCATCACCGACACAGCAGGAGCAAAGCAATCTTTACGATAACGAAGACGATGATGACGATGATGAATTTCTTACTCGACGTCCAAGACTTTCGTTGCCACTGGATGAAGATGCTTCTAGTATGAGCTCAGAAATTCCACCACCACGATTGTCACAGTTGGATGAAGATAATTTCACAGTTCAATCAATTGAAATGCCTCGACGATATGCGGACAATTCTCGTTTATCTCGAGGCAGCCCAGGAAGTGAGCGCATAAGTGACTATTTCAACGAGCCTACGGAAGATATTGGTCAACAGTCAGACTTTTTTCCTGGGTTTCTGGAAAACCTCGATGCAAGAGCTGGTGAAGATGTCTCTTTGGAAGCGTACGTCACCAGCAGTATAATTTGTGGCATTGACTAATCCAGACACAGATTCGAAGCAGATCAAACCCGGCGGATGACAGAGGGTAGAGGAAGTGACTTTAATCTGGATATGCCAGAGGGTTTGGATGATCAAACAGTCTTTCAAATGTCTGATCCAGCTGATGGCTTACAACAAACATCACCCGTTGTTGATCAATCAATCGCAGAAGCCAGAGGCGATAACGCTCGTGATCCACAACAAAATGTCGTATTTGGTTCCGACTCTGATGGTGGTGCAGACCTTGGCATGGATGGTTGGGACTATGAGGGTGGCATGGACGATCACAGCTCAATAAACGAACTAGAACCAGCTATGGAACCGACCGTCACAACCACGACACATCTACCGGCTGACGACAGGCTGCCTCGTGGATTGAAAGCAAACAAAAAGCGAAAACGGATCTCACAACATGGCATCGAATATCCATCACTCCCCCCAGCTTTTGTCAAGAGGGTGGCACAGACAGCTCTTCAATCGTCAGGTCTAAGCAACCAGCGTCTTTCAGCAGAGACGCTAAATGCTCTTATTCAATCTTCAGAATGGTTCTTTGAGCAATTGGGCGATGATCTAGGAGCGTACGCAGATCACGCCAAGCGCAAGACTATTGAAGAGAGCGACGTCTTGACACTCATGAAAAGGTATGTCGTCTGTGGCCAGCTCCAATTTTTATTCTAATATCGTACAGGCAACGCCAGATTGGACCTCGTTCTTCCATGTTCTCTTTGGCACAGAAGCACCTTCCAAGAGAACTCCTCCAGGAGCTGAGAATGCCGGTGCCACAACCCATCAAACAACGCAAGGCAAAGCGTGTGTCGGATCAAGGTGATGAAAGAGAAGTGGCAGAATATACATGAGTTCACATGACATGCATGGCACAGTTTAGTTTACAAGCCCTTTGAGCGGGCGACACGACGAGCAACGTCGTTTGCGGGCTTCTTAACTACCATCCAAAGCATGATTGAGGTTGCAAAGCACAGGCCGTACCTAGGATCAAGGGTCAGCTCGCCGGCTCGAGTTGGCATAAGGATTCAACTTACCAGGTAAGGATGTACTGAGCGTGGTTATTTCGCAGGTTGACCTCTGCGGGCCGGCCATAAGGGATACCTCGGGATTCCCAGTCGACCATTTGCATAAATTCGGGTTCTGGTATCGTTAGCAAGTTATGAGATATGAATGATCATGAGGATAGTATACCCGTAGTAACCTCAACCCAGACAGGCTGAGCGCCGGTCAACGCAGCCATCTGCTTCACATCCGGGAAATAAAACATGCCCTTCTCGGGTTGGTTTTCAGGTGTAAACATATTCTTCTTCCATGGCTCTCTCAAGAGTCCCTCAACTGTGACTTCCCCAGTTGGTAATCCATCGGGTCTCGTCCTCTTATCTCTGTGCTTCTTATCAATCCAACCTCTGTTGACTAGAATTGTTGTGCCATTCTCTCGCTCCAAGGGCGTAACAACCATGTATCCGTCTGTGCCATCACGCATGCGAGGCCCGATAAGCATCTCCTGGTCATGTCTGAAATGACCTGTTGCTAGCACGCGGCGGTAATCGAAGTCGTGAATGGCATCAGGGTCGATGGTAGGTGGTAGAGGTAGAGGGTCGCGGATAAGACGGTCTTCAAATTTGGCAAGTAGCTCCGACTTCCAGCCTAGGCGTTGGACTTGCCATGTCCCCAAGATGAATGCCGTTATGGGAATGATGGCTACATCAATTAGTCTATATTCGATAATGGAAGGTCATTCGATGATGCATCGACAACAGTAGTAATCATGATATAACCCCAGGAGCATTAGATCATCATACCGAGGATAATGAGACCAGGTCCATGACGTTTTCCTACGCGGACAAGCTGGGGAGGTCCGTCTAGAATAGAAACGAATTCTGGGTCATCGGCTGAGGGCTGCTTCTTGCGACGGAAGAAGGAGGATGTGAAGTTTCTTCGTGGTGGTGCGCTGGTGAATCTTGTGTAGCGAGGAACTTGTCTTGAGATGCGCAGGCTGCGCAAAAGAGTCTGTGGCGCATTCATTGTGTCTGATGGCGCATTGAAGTTCAAGATGGTCGTGATAACCCGGACTTGAAGATTGTGGGTCGACCCACTTACCCTGAAGCTGGAGTTGGAACAGGTACCTTGGTACTCAGTCTACTATCTAGAAATGGGTATTTCCATTTAGATCAATCAGTCTATGAAATAGACGGTCATGGGAGACGTGCACGATCCGGACAAATCCATACCAGTTAAACATATTGATGGCATTTGCACACTATCACGACTCGAGTCCATTCAATGAGTTAGTCTGTTTTTGAACAACACACCCCATCAACAAACAACTGTCAAGTTTGCCAGTTTGCTACGCTTACAGAGGTTAATCAATACCATTGGTCTATTTAAGCCAATAATGATCGACTTGGTACCACTGGGCCAAGTTTGGAGAACTAAAAGATGCTTAGTTCCGACAAGTAGTCATGAACCAACACCAATAGTAACCACTATACAATGTACTAATTCCCAATGACTTTACTCCCCCTTTCGAACAATCAAGGTTTGATCTTGGAAATATCGTCATATCTGAGACATTTGACAAGTTTGTGAACCCAAGCCACGCCGCGAGTTGTCTCAATCACAAAGATGACCGCCAGTCTCTACTCCACCAAACAATACAATGCAGTCGCATTCGTTCACGGAACATCACAATAGAGAACGACTCAGAACAAAGAGTTGTACAGAATGTCGCCGTCAAAAAGTGAGCTGTGTGTTTGACGAGCGTCAAAGAAAGTGTCGTCAATGTGTGGCTCACTCTCTTCTTTGCGAGTCGCAACAAGTCGATGAAAGGGACCGAATGATACAAGAATTGAACCAATTTGTCACTCAAGTCGAGTCGCGCATGGTGGAAATGCAAGAATCCATCAGAATCTTGACAAGCCAACTCGACAAATGCAACGTTGTTGGCTCTGCTGACTCTCCCAAGACCCCTCAAGACAATACCACACCAGAAGATTCACAACTGCAAAACCTTAAAGAAACTCCAGACAATGAATATGTGTCCCAGACTCCTATATCACAGTCGGAGTTGGTTCCGGGCGACCTCATCTTGAATCCACAGACACTCGTGAGGATTCTGGATTACTCCTACTCTGGAGATCAACTACGATCCAGCCTTATGCTGTGGCCTTTTGCAATAATTCACAATGATCAAGATGAATACGGGATCTTCTGCAACCGCGACAAGATATTCGATGCACTGCAATCCAGAGACGTCGGACTTGTATCTAAATCCCTGGTCTGGGTTTGCCTTCTCCTTTCACAATTACCGAAAGACTTTAAAGATGCCGAGACTGGCTTACCTCTGTGCCCAGAAGACTTTATCGATCGCATCCTCACGCAGGTATCGATATTGTACCTTGCAGACTGCACACCGGCCTGCAGTATCGACTCAATTGAAGCGCTTGTTCTTCAATTCGAGTTGTTTATCGTGCTTGGTCGTCCGAGCAAAGCATGGAAATGTATCAGAGCCGGCATTGAGAATGCTCTGTTACTAGGCCTTCATCTTCGTCAAAGCCTGCTGTGGGATGCTTTATGGATTCGAGATCGTCAAATATCTCTCATTATAGGGCTGCCTTATGGCACCCCCAATTCAGATATACCCACGACTCCTACGACTCCTGACCTTGATATTCTGAGAAAAATCGGACTGTTGTCGGGATTTATTGGCGACAGAGATCGATTGCGCCAAGACACGCCTTTCAGTACAATGACAAGCATCGTCGACCAGATGAAGGAGCTCAAAATCATGATACCGGATGAACGGGCAGAAGCTGACTTGGACTCGGCATTTCCACCGATAGGACATGCCATCATGAGACTCTACCAACATACTCTCAACATAATGATCCATTTGCCTTATTCTCAGTTTGCGGGCTACGACAAGCAGTTTGAGTACACCCGTATCGAAGTTTTGGAATCAGCCGAAGGAGCAATACGGGCTCACAGGGATATCAGAAGTTTGCAACGCAAACCGATGAGGCGAGATACAGAAGACTACCTTGCATTCAATAGTGCTATCATGCTCATTGTCGACTTGGTAGCCAAAGAAAGAACAATGGAAGAAGAGGAACGCATTTGGACTGTCATTACAGATTTTGTTAGCAGGCTAAAGAAGACGGGTGAGGTTTTGGAGAATACAACAGCTGAACAGGCAGCCGATGTGCTTGAGACATTGTATGCTGCATGCAAAGGCAGATATCGGGGTCAACTCTACCCGTATCAAGTGACTATACCCTACTTTGGTAGAATCAGTATCAGCCGCCAAGCTGGCGAGTCGGAGGCTGCAAAGACTACTGTTGAACTCGAGTTGACCGATGGGTCATATGGATGGAGGGGTATTTACACATTCGTCGATGACGTATCAGGCTTGCCATAGATGTATTGTATAAATGATAGAGATGTCGAATTCACATTATGGTTTGTTTAACAGCGAGGTGACCAATCACTGCTACTAGTCGAAACAATTCCCACCAAGGCCATGCATAAAGTAACCAAACTATTGGCTGTTTCATTGCTTTTTTGATGTCCTTTTAGTCTGCGCACTGTGATGATATATAAATTCTGTCACGTTCCCTTCCTGCATTCCTCTAAAACTTTAGACCTCCATCTCACCGACATTCCACTACCACCCACAATGGCCTGCTGTAACGTCTGCAAGAAAAGCGAACCGGGGGTTTCCCTCAAACGCTGCGCGAAATGCTTGTCGGGGTCTTACTGTTCCAGGGAGTGCCAAAAGAATGACTGGAAGCACCACAAAAAGGTTTGCGGAAAAGGATCTTCTACATCTCCTCAAGCGACTGAGGGTAGTGGATCACCGCCAAAGGGACTCGACCAGCCTATCCCTGATCCCTTTACTCGCCTGGACAATGGAAAATACCTGCACGACCGCCCTGAGAAGGATGTCTATCGCCTTCTCATCGACTGTTACCGTCTACGTGTCGAGGACATGTACAAACTTGAGGGTGAGGTGATGGAGGATAGCCTGTACAGTGGCGCCGAAGATGGATTGGCTGGGTTCCAAGAATTCATCGCCGGAATGTCGGCGAAAAAAGGACTTCTTCCTTCCTGGTGGACACCAGAGAAGCAGACAGAGTGCGAAGAGTTTGGCATGAACTCGTCAGAGCAGAATTTGAAGTCTGCAACTGATAAAGCCGGTATTATTGAACACTATGGAGATTCCCAGTTTCCTATGCAGCTCCGTATGCTGGGCGAAGCAGTCTACGGCAAAGTCCCAGGTGGAGGTGATGGTACAGCTATGAGAAAAATGCTGGCTTCCAAGGAGGCGGGTGCCATGGATGGAATTGCTACTGTGCTTGATGTGTCTCGTTTCCTATAAAAACAACATGGCGAGGGAAACACCTCGATATGGATACGGAAATCACTGAGCACGGGGTAGATTGCATGGATGTAAATACCATAGTAGAGGCCCGACTGTGGGTTGACTTGCACAATTAGAATATACACGGTCGGGACATTTGAGAAGCGTTGCGGCTAACATCTCTTTTACAAAATCGTAAAGAATCATGCTTGTGAAAGAAACCTCAAAGCCAGATCGTTATTCTTTAGTTAGCGTTTCTATCGTCGTTGCAACCATTGCCTCGATTTGTTGCCACCGGCGTCTCAACAGTTCCCTCTGACTGCTCGTACCACCCTCTATCTCATCAATGTCGCTTCGAGTTTTCTCAATGACCTGTAAAAAGTCTTTCAAGGCGGATAAAAGGATACTGTCCACTTCTGTCTGCGAGGACCGTCCATCCTCACAAGCGTCAAAGAACCGTTGCCACTGTCCAGGGGAACAGCATAGAATTCGAAGGGCCACTTGGGTCCGATGACAACCAGGGGTCTGATCATCAAGTGTGTATCTTTCAAGAAAGCCCACGCTCTCCAGTTCAGCGCGCTGCGTCTTGTTTAGGAGTGGCAGTATAACTTCGTCCAGGTGCACCTCATCCCAGCGGTTCGTATCCAGAATGAAGCCATATTCTGTCAAAAGAAAGTCGTTCGAGTGAGGGCCGTAGGAAACGTAGACTTCCTCGCCTCGCTTGTAGGCTCGGTCTGCTTGAACGCTGTATCCGAGAGCAGAGTAGACGAGTTTGCACCCTTGGTCTACATGGTTGAATAAATCTGCAGTGATCATGCAGACCAATCTATCAGCATGACCGTAGCCCTTCATCTTCGGCATGCTATTATAGAAAGTTCTGGTATTTATTAAAAGCCAATTGTAGAGATAAGCGTCTCTTGTCAGTTTCGGAAAAGCTTTTAGGACAATATCGCACTCCCGTCGGAATGTGGTGTTTTGATTGTCCAAGATATCTTTGGCTCGCTTGGGGAGAAGGGCTTGAAGTTCACTCGGCCACATCATGGGCATTCCACCCTCTAGATCTTCTCGAGTTGGGAGGACTGTTCTCCAGATGGCAAAGTCATCACTGTCATCAAGCGCAATTTCAGCAGCCAAGATTCCGTGGACTGAGACGCCATGAAGAGCCTCTCTGATGTGCTTTGGAACTGTATCAATGGTGCGAAGAGATTTTGTTGGCACAAATAATATGGTATCGTTTGCCTAACCCGTCAGCAATTGCAACTTGACACTCCACAGTGATGTAGGGAAAGGAAAGATGTTGGTAGGCTGGCTTTCCCAGTTATGACTTACTCTGATATCACGAACTGCAGCAATACCAATACCTCGCCCAGGAAAAATCCGAGGTTCGACATTTTTTAATTTGACGCCTTTCCCTTCGGCCCAGGGCATGAAAGCTGGGTCGATAGACATTTTGACCAAAGTAGCAATCGTTGATAAATTAAAAATGAGACAGACAAGTTTATGACTTTCAGCAAGACGGTAGCTCTTCCGAAGACGGGCGATGAGTCAAGGAGAGAAAGTGTATCTTTACTAAAATTTAATTAGTATCCATATTGAGCGACGATTTTGACAAAGTCATAATACCTTCTTTCTTATTAATCTTTATAATGTTTCAAGAGATATACTCTGAATAAAAGCCTTCCTCTTCTATTCTTGATTACCTGACTCACTTTATTGCTCTAGACACCTTTCCTATCCTGTCTTCCGTAGCTGCACCATGTACTTTGTTGGGCTAGGTAGGCGACCTGGCGTTAAACAAAACTCTCTTTATTGCTGAGTCAGCTCGGAGGCCACGTTTGTACGCAAGTGTCGCTTGGTAGTGAAAGACATGATGTATCCAGGTTCTCTTTAAGAAAGTACAATTATAGTATACTTTCCGATAATCATTTATTGCATTGTTATTTTACGTGAAATATTATTCTTCACAAACAACGTTTGGGCTGGCTTTTGCATATATGCATATAAACTCAAGGGAGTTCGAGACACCTTTCTTCCTTCCACCTTTCAACACGTACGTCGCGGTTGTCTTACAAACTCTCACTTTGGCACAATACACTATTCTCCTCCAACTAGATCGCGATGTTTTATCAAGGAACTCTTCAAGAGGGCATCTCAACTGCCGTCGGCCAGCAAAAGCTGGTCCTGTGCTTCGTTGTAGACGAGACCGATGAGAGCACGCAGTGGGAAAACGAATTCCTGACCGATGATACGGTAGGATTTCGACGATCTGGAGAGCATAATCGGGGGCTAATCCACGGTGTAGCTGAGCGACTTGCTCAATGAGAAGACTGTTGCGCTTCGTCTTCAGGCGGGATCCGAAGAAGCCGGATATTTAGCTCAAATCTTTCCACTACCGCGAACTCCTACGGTTGTTATCATCAATAATGGCGAACTAAAAGAGTACATTACACCAGGAACTAGCAAGGAAGATTTCTTGCGGAGAGTTCAGACAGCTTTCAATTCCGCATCCTCAGTGACGACGCCTCAGCCGTCAGCTCAACCCCCAGCTCAAGTTACCCCTCAACCAGCGACACCCACAGCAGAACAGACGCCAACTGTATCTTCATCAACATCTGAAAATGTCCGTCGGATATTGGCCGAGAGGGCTACCAGACTGCAAGCGCAAAGGGAAGAGAATGAGCGCAAAGTTAAAGAAGAGCGCGCCAAGACCAAGGAGAGGGCTAAAGCTGAAGCTGAAGCTGGAATGGCCACCGACAACGCCCGGGCTCACAAGGCTGCCGAGGCAGTGAAGAAGAAGAGACAGCAGGACCAAGAGGAGAGAGCCAGAATTCTCAAGAGAATTGAAGATGACAAGGCAGAGCGACGCATGCGCGCCGAGGAGCGCGAAAAGCAAAGGATCGACAACATGAAAGGTGGCGACGTTGCCGCATCTTTGGTCAGCGCACCAGAAACCAAGCTGGCAGCTCCGACAAAGACCGGCGGAATGACAGCTCTTCAAGTGCGTCTCTTTGATGGATCAACATTGAGATCGCGCTTCAAGACGAATGCGCCCCTCAAGGAGATTAGACAATGGGTGGACGAGAGCCGAAACGATGGATCGCAGCCGTATACGTTCAAGCAAGTTCTTACGCCTCTTCCTAACAAGAACATTGACGAAACAGAAGAGGACAAGGCGATTGGCGAGCTTGGCCTTTCCCCTTCATCAACACTGGTCCTCATCCCAGTCAAGAAGTACACGGCTGCCTACGATGACGACTCACAAGGTATTGTGTCAAGAATTATCGGCTTTATTCTAAGCATATTCTCCTGGATTTTCGGTCTTTTTGGATCCGGTGATGAGCGCGCAGCCCGAGGATCCGTCGGACCTACCAGTCTAGCCAGTTCCCGGGAACGGTCTCGAATGCAGGAATTCCAGAACCCGAGCGAAAGAGATCAACAGCTGTACAATGGAAATTCGGTAAGAGTTAACATCACTAATTGCAAATTTGCTTGCTAACAGCAAAGCTGAACTTTGAGCCACGACCAGAAGAGGAGAAAGATAGTTAGGTTCCCAATTCGAATGGGTTGAGTGAGATCTTGTTTGTATTATACAATTGGTTGTGTCGAGATGTAACAGTAGTATTCCTACTAGATCTCTACTAGCACACACGCTGTCAGGGGATTTATCCCCGATGTTGTTTCCTTTCCCATAATGATATCAAGTCTTTTTATTCGTATGACCTCCAAGTCAACGCTTACTGGCTAGAAGCGGCCTGGCAAGCCTTGAGCTGTTCAAGGTACCAGTTGCAGATTTGCATGTTTCCGTTGTTGTCGTCCATGCACTTTGTAAAGTTCTGGGCAATACCGGCGCAGTTGTTCTGGTTCCAGGACTGCTCTTGAGGGGCAGCTTGAGCCTGGACGGGAGCGGCGGGCTCGGAGGAGCCACCGAACAGACCACCGATGGCGTGGCCTACTGAGGAACCGATAGCGACACCGCTGTAAAAGGTTAGCTATAATTATTCCAAGTATAATGTATTCCGAAGTGCTCGGAGTTTGCGACAGTATAGCCCGAGCTCGCAAAGCGCTAGTATTGTATATTCGAAGGGAATGCTTACGCAGCAGTGCTGGCCATTTGACCGAAAAGTCCGGGACCCTGAGAACCGGCAGCCTGAGGAGGCATAGCCTGGGCAGGTGGGTGAGAACCGGCGGGAGCAGCATGGGTGGCGGCAGGTCGAGTCTGCTGAGGCTTAGGAGCAGAAGCAGCAGCGGTAGGGCGCGAAGGAGCGCGGCCGACGGATCGTTGACGAGGCATTGTGAGGGTGGTTGTGAGGTTTGGTTTTGTTGGTGTAGGTGGTGTTTTCGTTGGTAAAGTTCAAGATGAAGGAGGGATGTTATGAGGAGAAAGAATACCCCAGCGACACGGGTTCCGGAATGAAAGGACTGACCAGTTAGAAGTCGCAAATTTCAACGAGGGATTGAGAAGAACGATCGGTAGGGCCTCGGTAGAGGCATCTCCCCTTAGGGCGTCAGAAATACTGCGTTACGTGTTTGGTAGCCGAAATTAGTAGGTCAGCTAGTACCACTTAGATCCAACTTCTTGACTCATCTATTTCTGTAACCTAAAGCTCAGAGAGCATATTTTTTGCTACCCACTAGGTCCCTAATGAACAGGGTTCAGAGATCCAGAGCACTCCAGGGCCTTCCGTTGAAAGCCGCTGGAACTTTTTAGTGGATATCCATTAGTCGAGTCACGGGCTTGTTAAAGACTGCGATTGATTGCGACTACATGAACCATGGAGATATCGGGCATTTCACGGTTCAAGAGTTGGAAATGCAGTAAGCAGTATCGCTTTTTATCCCTAGATTGCACTAGAAATCTGTTTCACTGTATCATAAACCTATACTCCATTTTCATACATCTCATCAACAGTTCGTTTACGGGGTGCATCTACCCATGTAACGGGGATACAAGCAAGCCTCTCGGACTGTCCAGAGCTTGAGAAGCCACGCCAGGAATCTGAATAATTGTCAGTAAAGATCAAACATTTAAAGGACAAACATACCTCTCAGCTCCCAAGCCGTATCCACCATGAGGAGTGGATCCGTACTTGCGCTGGTCAGTGTACCAGAAGTAGCCTGTAGGATCGATACCCTCTCGCTTGTAGCCAGCCATGAGCTCCTCATAATCCCAAATTCTCATGCTGCCACCGACAATCTCGCCAACACCAGGCATCAGAACATCGACGGACTCAGTAACGCGGGGGTCATCCTTAGCCTTGGACATGTAGAATGACTTGATCTCGACGGGGAAGTGAGTAAGGAAGATGGGGCGGTTAATCTCGTCGGTCATCTTTCGCTCAGCAGCCTCGGCACTATTCCAAGTTAGTTTGCGCATCTCTTAAAGTACGAGACACTTACATGTCGTCTCCGAAAGTGTGGTCGTTGCCCTCCTCGTTCTTGATGCCACGCTCTCGTAGCCAGTCAATGGCATCACTGTAGCGCATGCGCAGGAATGGTCGAGAAGGCTTCTGGAAGTCAGGGTTGTACTTCTTGATGGCCTCGGCAGCGGTAGGGTTCTCGAGGGTCAGGTCAATGACACGGCAGATGACATGCTCAAGATGGTCGAGGAGGTTGTCGAAAGTGATAAAATCCAACTCGGCCTCAACGTGAGAGTATTCAGAAAGCTAGACAAATTAGCTATTGGCCAAAGCACTATAGGCAAGTACTTACATGGCGACGGGTAAGAGACTTCTCAGCACGGAAAGACTTCTCGATACAGTAGCAGTCACCAAGGACTGGCAGGACAGTCTCGAGATAAAGCTGACTGGACTGAGTCAAGTACGAAGTCTCACCATAGTAGTCAAACTTGAAAAGAGTAGAGCCACCCTCGACTTGAGTCTGCACAAGAGCAGGAGGGCTGACCTTCTTGATATCCAACTCCTTGTAGACGGTATGGAAAGCATCCTCGACAATATCACGAACGAACATGACGGCGGCGGGCTTCTCGTGGCGGAGAGTGAGGTGTCGGAGGTTCATGAGGGTGTTAGTATCACCATCGACAGGGACGATGTTGGTGAAAGCATCATCACCTCCGGGAGCCTTGGCGATAACTCGGAAGTAGTCTGCGCGGAGTTCGCGATCGAGAGGGGCGTGAGCACCAGCGGGAACCTCCCAGAGCTCACCAATAATCTCAAGAGAGGTTTCTCGGGAGAGTGTAAGAGCATCGTATGTCTTGGAAAGATCGCCAGAAAGGAGACACTGCATGTAGTAGAGACCACGGCGCAGGGTGACAAAGATAAGACCACCCTGCTTGGCCACACGGTTGACACGGCCCTGAACGGAAACACGCTTGACGCCCTCGGTAGGCTCGTCCTTGCTCTTTCGGAGAGTACCAATCACAGAAGAATCGGTCTCCTGAAGACCGACCGAGACAGGCTCGGGTAGGGAAGGGTCGTTGGTGATCTTGATCTTCTTGGCCTCCTCAAGAACAGCAAGACGAGCAGCCTCATCCTGAGCATCCTTCTCAGCACGCTTGGCAGCAGCGTCGAGCTTCTTCTTCTGACCAGCAGCGTAGGCGACAGCCTTCTTCAGGGCCGATTTGGCAGCGGGCTTGTACTCCTCATCATCCTTCTTCTTGACCTGGTACTCGGACTCGGCGCCGTGGCGGAAGTAGGCCTCGAGGAGGGACTTGAAGGGGGCGGACTCGGTGCCCTGAATCTCGGGAAGATCGCTTCCGGCTTCTTCGTCGATGTAAATGACCGCCATATTGTTGTTGTGGTTTTGTTTTTGTCAATGCGAAATCAGAATTCGAGCCTTGGTTGGGTTGGAGGGGTTTGCCCCGCGATGCTATCGATGGTGGGGTAGAAAATTATTAGTCACTGGGCTTATCTTCCCACTTCAATCAATTATTGGTGTATGAAAAGACCCAAAGTTACAAGTATATGTCAATATAAGAGAATGGCCAGGGAGTTTGTGATACTTAAATACCCCTTTTCTCGAGTTTAAGTTGATGGCCAATTGAGTCATAATCTGATCCGGATGCGGAATGACTCCCAGTTTCACAGGATACCTATCATGAAGCAAGGTGAGTTTCATAAAACCATTTGTTAAATGACGGGCTTTCTATAGAACATCAAATTCCCTCCAATCAAGTAGATTAAATATTCCCAAACGCCATGCCCTGGTTAATTCAACTGCATTAGGAAGCCTTCAACCTGGCCTCCAAAAATCTGAGCCTTTTTGGAGTTTCCCTCAATCTTTCTGGGTATCTATAACTCTTTGTTCAAAGCACCCTAATCCTTGCATGCCAGAGCTCAGCATGTCTGTCCTTTGCAGCGCAACATCGCCCACGAGGGCATACCGTTACTGGACATTAGTTCTTTGACTTGCTCTTCTTGCCTTTCTTTTGCTTCTTCTTGCTTTTATCTTTTCCCTCATCAACAGCGGGGCCTGGCTTGGATGGGACAGGGGACTCTTCAGCCGGTCTCTTGCGGTTCTCAACAGACTTCAGGAGAGCCTTGGCCCGCTCTTCCGCAATTTTTTCAGCAAGCTTGTTGCTAATCGTCTTGTTGTCGGCCTAATGATGTTAGTGTTGGGTCTCAGAGTATTGTGGATTTTCATACCAAATCTGCCTTTAGTATACGTGCTGCAGCCTCTTGGTTGACTGTGAGATTTCGCGACTCTTCCGCTTCAGGAGCCTCAATGTTCTTGATCTTGCCAAAGTATTGCTGAATTCGCTTGATTTCATCAAGAACGGCTTGTGTTTGGGTATCAGAGCCCTCCAATTTGAGTGATGCTGTCGCGTTTGTTAGCTCATTTGTGGTCGCGATAAAATAATTGAGAAAGCCTCAGTAAACACCCACAGAACAAAAGAGATTCGATTGCATAAGCTGTCAACGAGAAAAGTTTTGCTTTGTCCAACAGGGGCAATTCAGAGGCCATGCCTTCGAGATTACCGAGCAAAGGCTGAAGGGTTTCCTCGAGATCATCGAGCTGATCATCTAGCCGGTCAAGATCCGGCGTGATATCCTTGACGTCTGTCATTTTGATGTTGCTGAATCTGATGTTGTGATACGCGAGGTTGAGATGATCAATCACGTCGCTGCCGCATGAAAGACTTCGCAGCGCAGAACTTGATATGAAGCCTAATAGGGACTAGTGATTTTCGCATTCATGAAGCGAGTGATATGTAACTAGACAGTATAAAGTCTCGGCCCACTCCCATTCAACTTTTAAAGAACCCGCCGCAAAAGGTACTTGTATCACTGAAAATATGGCATACGAAATCGAACGAACATAGAGAAGTATTCAGTCAAAATCACTCAATAAAACACATGTGGCATTGATTTTCTGCTTCCAAGTCTTGGCTGATTTGAACTACCAAGAACGGTATCGGAGCCAGGAATTGACCAATGATACATGACCAGATGATCAGTTAGTCCCTTGACCCGGCTCCTCTGATTGGTCACAGTCATAATTTTTATATCAAGGGAAAAAACGGACTTCCCGTCGCCGGAGCCATAATTATCTCGACGCATCAATCGCTAATATCAGCATCACCACTTTCACCCCGACTCGCCTCTTCTGACGATTCTACCGCAACACAGCCAACGATTTGTTTACTCAACGATAACAATATACACGGTTCTATACACAACATCAATTTCAGTCTCACAAATCTGTATGGGCGTGTGCGCCATAGTCTAATTATTTCGGCTTCATAACCACAAACTTCTCTTCACGACACAAACACAACCGTCAAAGTGGCGATCTTCACCCAGCCACGGGCGACGGCTCAAATAGCCAAGAGGTCGACCCGATGTCTTCAATATAGTTCTACGAGCCACACACGGCTCTTTGCTTCGGCAGCGAGCACAACACACCTTAAGGAAAAGGCTGTTTTACCAGAACTAAGCGGAGCATCTCCCTCGCGACCATGGCAAAGCTCGGAAAACAAGGCATCGATTACACCAACATCAAATAATTCTTCGTCACATTTTTATGTCCCCTCGGTCATCCTTCCGGCCGAGGCCGCAAAATCAGGGCCCGTACACAAAATTCATATATTGGGTGAAGATGCGAGATCGAGATTCATTGCCCACGCCCTGTGCAGTGTTTATGACTCAGTCGAGATGCTCCGATTCCGAGACATGCCTAAATCACGATATCGAAACGTTGAGGAAGCACAGCCAGAACGAACGAGGAAATCCGCATATGCTGAGAAAAACGCCGCCATAGTCGAAGGGGACAAAGATGAGGGACACGAAGCTGCACAGACATCCGACCGTTCACACATCGATGAGTTGATTGTCACTGGACGTGGATTTGAAGCTGTCAAGGCAATTGCCTCTGTTAAAGACAGGATCGATGACAAAACATCGGTATGCCTTTTGAACGAAGGCATAGGGGTTCTCGAGCAAGTCCGAAAACATATACTCGACGGAACACAGCCTGAACCAAAATTTTTCTTGGGACATATGAGCCACGCATTGGTATTCAACCGGAATCGGGACTCCGTCAAACAATTAAAGGCCGGGCGAACAATTCTGACCAGCGCCAATGGGACACTAGACACATCAAAGGAGTTACATGGATCTCTTGGCGAGCCTGCATTGATGCAATCACTAAAACACGCCCAGTTGCTTCAGTCAGATTACAGTACCTATGACCAATGGCTTCGGTTCAAACTACCCTCCCTGATGTTTGCCGCTGCTGTTGAGCCCGTGTGCGTGCTTCTCGATTTGCCATACAGCGGTTTGACGACTAATCGGTCAGGGCAAAAGATGATGAACCAGCTGTTGGGAGAGATGGCACTGGTGACAGAAAGTCTGCCAGAAGTCCAGGGCTCACCAGATCTGATAAAGTTCCTTCGTGGCGAAGGTCTTAAAAAGTTCTGTTATCGTCGTATCACAGGCAAGGCCAATGCCCCAAGTGAGCTGCTTATGCGCATCAACAAGGGTTTGCAGACCGATATAAACTACCAGAACGGGTTCTTTCTGAACCGAGCCGAGACTCTTGGCATTGACACACCTACAAATAAATTGATAGTACATATGATCAAGGCAAGGCGTCAAGAGGCAATAGAGAAGAGGAAATCATTCATACCAGTGGAGGAGACATCGGCTACAGAAATTAGAGAGCGGGCGCGGCGCCGTGGATTGCCAAGAGCCAATTTCATATAAATATTGTATTTGGGGTAGCCTCTGAGAGTTGATTATAATATTATGAATATAGAATACCTACCCTCAGATTACTGTGATTCTTATTTTGATACCGGCGATTCTTTCTGTTACTGGTGGGGCAGGTAAAGGTCCACTCATTGACCCAGCCAAGAAACAACAGGTTAGGTACCTAGGTACCTGTTCATGAGGTGCAAACAACCCCGCGACAGGCTGATCTCCTGACTTACAACACCATAACGTAACCAAAATCATGGATGACGCAGAGCTTGATCAGGTAGAAAATGCAGTGCGGTCAATTAGAAAAAGATACTAATATTGCATACAGATCCGAAAGGCTCGTTTAGAGCAACTCAAGGCCCAAGGTGGAGGTAGTGGTGGAGGTGGTGGCTCTGGGCAACAAGAGCAGCAACAGCGCCAGTAAGGTTTGCTTTTTCTTCAATGACAGCATCGCGCTGACCCAGAACAGACAACAGCAGCAAGAAGATGCTCGGCAACACATTCTTAACCAGATCCTTCACCCTGAAGCTGCCGACCGTCTCGGCCGCATCCGTCTCGTGAAGGAGTCGCGCGCCGCCGACATCGAGAACCGACTCATCACACTCGCCCAGACAGGCCAGCTGCGACAAAAGGTCACCGAGACGCAGCTCAAGGAGCTTCTAAATGCCATGTCAGAGAGCAAGGAAGAGGAAAAGATTGTTGTGAACAGGCGCAAGGCTTGGGATGACGATGATGATTTGGACTTGTAAGGTGCTTATGATACCATGAAAGGGTTTGTGGGTGGGGCCTGCTTGTGCTTTGAATGAGAGGAAGTAAAATGAACGTGGTGACATCGGTGCAGATATCAAGATCTGCCAATATTTTCCCCTGGGCAATGCTCAACGAAAGGCGCATTTACGTTTCGACAGTGTACGACTCTATATACTTTATGTGAAAGGATTCAATCGACGTTTCATCCGGCGTCTCCCAACTTCTAATAATGTACAGATTTTACACAAAGGAAAACAAAGAGTTATAGACCTTGTTCTCTGAGCTCCTTGAGCCTCTTCTTCTCTTCCTTCTCCCTCTTTCGGATGTCTCTCATATCAGGCGGCTGCTCAATACCAAGCTCTTTTCTGACATCATTCACATCTTCTTCAAGTCTCTCCTCCCAAAACACGTTGATTATCTCTTTACTTCGTGCTCCGTTTCTTAGAGCCCATGGTAGATATGTCGATGCGAATCGTTGCCTCTCACTCTTCTTCATAGTAGCAGCCGCAAAAATACTCAATCCTGTCATGGGGAGCAGTGTATTGGCAAACTCGAACGCCTTGAGAGCAACTTCACCCTCACGCACGATAGGAAGACCTGTCAAGGCATGGTAGAAGTCATGGCATTCGCGATAGCGCTGCATAACATATGCGCACTCTTCGTTATCGATGTAGCGTACTGAGGCTCGGGTGTCGGGCGAGACACCTTCTCGATCGAGCCATCCAACGTAGGCACGACCAACACTGTTCTCAGGCATTGCGCGCAGTGCGTCAAGAGATAGGGTTTTGGAGGATATTCGGGGTCGAGCTCGGAGAATGCGGCGGCCTGTTGGATCAGCAAGCATAGCGTCGCGCAAGCGATAGATGAAGTAGGGTGTAGCTGTTGCTTCGCCTGTAGCGGCAATGAGGTCTGAAGATAATTAGCCAAGCATAGGACAAGTCACATGTTCATCTAGAGCGTACCATGACGATAAGGATTGAAGAAGGACATAACACTAGCTCCAATAGCCAAGCCAGCCCGCTCAACCCTCGTCAGTGGTACATGGCCTTCATAGAGTGGTGGGGGGCGGTTGCTGGTAAAGCTTCGTGAAGAAGAGCATGATGTGCAGTTCACAGCTCTCACGAAGGTTCTTCCATGGCAAGCAGATCCAATTGATCGCAGTTTTGGTAGTGTTCTCTCCATCTGAATTTGTGCGGGATGGTGGTGGTTCGATCATCAAGGTAGTAAAGGCGAGTAGATAGATCCCTACGAATCATGACTAAGCGCAACAACGAATCAGCGATCGCAAAACCACTTACATCTATCTATACATCCTCAGTAGGTAGGAACCGATAATCTAGACTACACCTTCTCTCATTTCCTATGGATTATTATTAATGTATGGTTACACGATGTTTATAAGAAGACATCAACATTATAGTAAGAAACAAGTCCAAAGTACAATATTAGTAGTGCTCGATTACCTCTTATTACCCGCAACTCTCGCCCGGCTCGTTTCTTCCTCTTCAATCACTCTCCCAAAAGATGATGTGCCGTGAACTAACAGTTTCAGCTTTTCCTTCAAGCTGTCCCAATCTTCCTGACTAAAATAGTCATCTCCAATGTCATAAAGAATAGACAAAGCATTGTCTTGCTCTTTGATGTCAAGCGCCGCGGCGACGAATTTGCTCATGATGCCCATCCTGATGAAAGAGTTGAGTGCCGCATTCCACACAGCCTGACTGATGTGAGAGTTCTTTCTGAACTTCCAGTCCCCCTCCCAAGCCAGCGCTTCGCCAAGTTTGATGTTGTAGTGCTCTCGATAACGCTGTAGTGTCTCGGGGGAATCCTCAGTCTCAACAGCCGGTACCCACACATCAGAGGATCCCAGTCCCGCGTGATCAATCTTTGATATCTTGCGTAGCCTAAGTGAGGCGGTATAGGTGAATATTCATTCTGTTGAAATTCGGCTCTGCTTCAGACTCCCCTGAGCTAAGAAACAAAAATTGACCTCCTGATCTGGCTACTTATGCTTCCAAGGACTAATCTTTCTGATAATCTGCCCTCGTACAGATATCTTCCAAGTGGTGGTATGGTTGCATGGCAGCAAAATGCCGGCGCATCGCGTCCTTTGACTCCTTCTTCCAAAGGATATCCTTATCGTTCGGATAAGACATCATGAGAGCTTGAGGAGCGATCATCTCAAAGTGGAACCCTTTGTCGATAACGGTTGGTAAGTCTTTGTTGACCGAGGTAACCATTTCTTCAATTGCCCGCTTCCATGTCTTGTCGCTATCCTTGTGCCATAAGGTGTAGATCAAGACGGTCGGAGATCTATAACGGTGGCCGAAATTGATAGTCGTCTCCTCTTCGATGAGACTGTTCTTCTCAAGTACATCACGCACTCGTTTATGGATCTCTTGAGACTGCGCGATGTCTGGAAGGAGTTCCTGTTTGAATCCCAATGGAGAACTCGGAAGAGACGGCCAGGCCACATGGTACTTGGTGGCGATGACGGGATGTAGATGCAATAGGGGATCCATCGTGTTTGTTTGTGTGTTTGTGTGTTTGTGTGTTTGTGTGTTTGTGTGTTTGTCAGAGCGTAACAGACCATGGGCAGATGGGCAGGTGCCCCCTTTATAAACATTAATATACCTTGAGAATAAGATTGATGCGTGAACTTTATCGCACCATGACTCTTTACAGAGAGGGACGAAGTCAGTATCAGGCTTGAAAGCACGTAGAACCACCGAATGCGTCAACATACAGAGTTTGGGATAAAAAAACTCCCATCTTCAAGAGTTAGATATTGTGCAACCATACATCACCTTGTAACTTGACTCACACCGAAACTTAAACAAAACGCTATGTTGACGCCAATGCCTAACCTTACTCCATAATTCTATGATACAATGAACAGTTATCTCTTTCCTCAATCTCTTCTGCAACCTGGCCAATAGTTACCCCGGACCTTGGGGAAAATGAAAGTTTCACACGTCAAGTTCTTTGCTGCAGCAAACTTCCAGCTTGTGGTTTGCTAGCATTAGGTTCCCAACCTTTGGCAAATAGTCGGTCATTCACCCCTAGGTCTCTTGGCTCCATGGGGGTTCCCCCAATCGCCACCGCCGCCCTGGTTCTGGTTGAAGCCAAAACCCGGGTTGAAGTTGTGAGGCATACCTTGGAAGCCTACACCATGTCAGTTACGTACTGAATAAACATTCAATGTGGTGACTTACCGGGCATACCATTGGGAGCCATCATGCCCATACCCATGTTGCCGGGCATACCCATAGGCATCCCACCCATTGGGTTCATGTTCATCATGCCGCCTCCTCGGCCACCTCGCATACCACCAGGGCCACCTCGCATGCCGCCTCCCATCATTCCGCCGCGGTTGTTGAAGCCAAAGTTACCGCCACCTCCCATAGATCCGTTGTATCCGCCTCCCATGCTGTTGTTGAATCCACCCATGTTGTTGTTGAAGTTACGGTTGTAGCCACCCTGGTTCATGCCACCACGGTTGTAGCCGCCCCTACCTCCTCGAAAGCCGCCTCCAGAACCACCAAAGTTGCCGCCCATGTTGTTGTTGCCACGATCATTATAAGTAGAAGGCGCACGGCTTTGGTCCTTGCCTCTAGTGGGAGCGTCCTTGGGAAGGGTTTTGAAGGGGTTGATGTTGGGATTCCAGTAGGCCAACGTGACCTTTTTCTGAGCACCTTGGCTTTCAGCAAGAATCTGTTCGATACGGTGCTTGGTAGCTGTCGACGCTTGGGGAGAGTAGAATTCAATGTAAGCTTGTCTAAAAAACGTCAGCCGACTCCATCATTCCTCAGTACTGGATCCACGTACCCTTTGCTTTTGCCGTTAACCTTGTGTTCGCTGAAAGTAATGTCCTTAATCTCATCCTCGCAACCAGCGTCCCGAGCCCAGCCTCTGATATCGTCGTCCGTGTTCCACCAGTTCAGTTCTGAGATCATGAGTGATGTTGTTGCTGCTTGATCAACTGGTCGACCATCCTCCTCTTGTTTTCGCTTGGTCCCTTGCTGGGATCCGGATGCTTGGTGGTTAGAGTCATAGCTCTCGCGCGCATGATTGTCCTGAGCATGGTGCTCGTCCATATTTTGGTCATCATGACTGTCCCGTCGATGATCCTCTTGGTGATAGCCCTGGTTGCTCCCATCGTTTTGCTGACCATCCTGCTGCTGTTCGTTACTTGCGTCGCCGTAAATATCGATTTCGAAATCTTCTTCTGCCATTATGATAGATTCGGTGCGCTGGGCAAGTTAATGTCGTGCAGGGGATCTGGAAATAAACAAAGAGGGAATGATCAATGTGATAATTAGGCTGAGAAATACAAGAGTTGGCCTCTGGTCTTTACACATAAGTAATCAGCCATTGAACTTCCATCACCAACAAATATCGCCTCATAACCCGGAGGTCTTTCGCGCCAGAGACAGGAAATGATTTGGACTGGAAGCTTGCAATACGTACACTCCGTGTAACAAGAATGGGGGCCCTGATAGAGGTATAGCCTCCTGATATGGTACTTGACTCAAAGATGCGATATTGAGGACGAAGCTCTGTGCTCGCAATCCTCGCTTCTAGCTCCTGATATATCTCGAGCGAGCGCTTAGATACAGATAGGGAGCAATGGAATAGAGGATGCCGTCAGCCCGATCAACCCTTCTTTCCTAACCTTCGGTTCACCGATCGCTTGCGACCAAAATCTTTGCCAGAGAGCGCCCAAGTTGCGTGATAGTTGCAACACACTTGAGGCGATACGGTGTCGAAAAGGAAGCGCTCGATCGATTCGCGTCGTCGACCGTGGCTGCCTTCGAACCAGGCTCTGTCAACTTCGCCAAGCTCGATCGCGAACCAAGTAAGTCGGTCCGTAAGACTGTCCGGATTAGATCGTGATATAAATTCTGTAAGTCAGTTACGGCTTCGTGATGGTAAGTGAAATGAAGATGAAAGAGTTTGGGAAATATTTGTAGGAAGCTGAGGAAGAAAGCTTCAATTCTCTGGGGAAGAGCTAGGTTCGCAACAAACCTACCTAAGCAGCAACCGCGGATAGTAGTGCCTGCGTCTGGCTGCCCGGACCCACAACTTTTAGTCTCCTGCAAGTTGAGTCCAGGGTCACCGGAGAATCTTCCGGCCCGGACTCCAAGGACGGTAGGTCCCCAAGGTTTGTGAACACGTATGGAGAGGCCAGAGAGTGAGAGCTGTCATTAGCTGGGATGACCAAAAAGAGGTCCCCTTTAAACTTGAGCTCCAACCCTCCTTTCTACAACCCCCGCGACTTTGACTTTGACTCAATTCGACGAATTCGTTTTCTTTTCCTCCACGACATTACCTTCTCTCCTTCACGCAACGTACTTTTAATATCTATACCCGTTTCTTCCACTACCCAACATGTCCGACCAGGTTCAAGAGATTCTCGAGGTTCCCTCCGAGTTCGTCAGAGACGGTGTTCAATTCGTGCGACGATGCACTAAGCGTATGTTGACCCATTTCGCACCTTTACTCTATCATCCTTACTAACATACCGTTCTACAGCCGACCAGAAGGAGTTCCTGCGACTCTGCCAAGCCGTTGGAGTTGGTTTCCTCATCATGGGCGCCGTCGGCTACGTTGTCAAGCTGGGTATGATACCTCAGGACTCTCTCCCTTTGCCTCGATTTCTAACATGAATATAGTTCACATTCCTCTCAACCACGCCCTCGTCGGTAGCGCATAAACACTCACGCGATCGGTAATGACGAGATTCTGGATGGTGGCGACTTGATAATCCAAAAACCCGCAAGACGGGAACGAGGACAATCACACAACCTTTTTTGCTTGCGGGTATGCTTAAAGGGGCGGAGTTACATGACATTATGGCGGGCACGCGACACACTTCTACGCTGAATTCGATCGAGCGCCCAAGGAGATGAGAGGATGTGTTTTCATGTCCAAGGCGCTGTTTGTATGGGTCGAGAAATACCCATGAGAAAAACGGCTACGTGATTAATTGTACAAATATCCATTGTTATTTCTGCAATCTTGGCCTAGTCCATCCCATAAGTCGAATTCTGATACAACTCGGGCTGTTCCTTTAAAACATTGCTAACGCTGTGTCCCATCGGAGGAGATCCCTCATCGTCGATACTTTCATTAAATGAGTGCAGTGAACATGTTCCTCTTGCCATGTTATAACCATTCCATGCGGATGCTACTCCCGGGTTAGCTGGGGCGTCAAAACAACAGTCAGACCAACTTACCGACAAGGAGAGGGGCATTGGGGTGCCAGCTGGCATCGCGAACACAAGTGCTCCAATTACCTGGCTCATCAAAGTGATAGAACCGATGTCGATTATCCATAGGCCGTGTGCGCATTGTTGCTTTCTTGACATCGACAACTCCCGCCAACGTTGCATCCATGTTCCAAATGTATACCTTACCATCTGTACTGCCTGAGTAAACATATCTCGAGTTGGTACTCGATGGTGGTGAAAAGTGACACCGAATAAGAGTTCGAAGCACTTTATGACCTCGGAAAGTAACGAGTGAGTTATCATGAGGATGCGCATCCCAGTCTTCATCATCATAAACTCCCCCTCGGTAATCGAAACCGCTGGTATTGACAGTTCTTGTGGGGTCAAGCTCGGTGTATCGATCAGTAGACATGGCCATTCGAAGGTCCCATAGTTTCATACTCTGATCTTTCCCGTTACTGAGGATATACCGTCCATCGCCTTTGCTGTCGATATATGTCAAACCCTCGATGTGGCCAACAAAAGCTCCAGCTTCTCGGTTATCGCCCATGCTTCGCCTATCCCATACTTTGATCGTCGTATCGTCGGAACCTGAGTAAAGGATATGGGGCGACATCTTGTCGGCAAAACACACAGCGTTTACATCATCCTGATGACCGCGGACATGGTGCAAGACCGAACGTGACTCGATATCATACACGACAATAGAAGCCGCACTTGTTCCAGCTACCAGTTCTCTTCCGTCGCCAGAGAATCGAACAGACCAAATACCAAAGCCACGTCGTCCGTGCCACCCCTGCCGAGGTGGGCCATCGTCGAGGTCCAGGGTATAAGGGTCGCCAGTGTCATTCGGGTCTGTAGGGGCTATTGAGACCATTGTCTGAATCGAAGTATAAGCGAGCCATTTATTGTCGGGACTCAGAGATGCATCCGTGAGCGTCCACTGGCCCCAAGGGTATGCGACTGTCTTGTAATGCTTCCAGTTGTATGGGCTCGATGTATCGTACATCCGAACTTTAAAGTCTTGAGAGCAAGCGAAGAAAAAGTTACCGTCATCAGAAAACTGTCCAGAGTAGACCGGGTCATCAAAATGGACAATCTTTTCTGCTCTTGTCTGTGGTAACAGGCCCTAGACGAACGTTAGCCAACCTGTCTTGATGCTTGAGCCACAGTAGCCAACCTGGTTGATGAGAGCATTATTCCGCAATCGATCTTCACGGTTTCCCAAGGCCAACTCCCGCTCCAGCATTCGTGTAGCCAGACGCTTCTTAGCTCTGAGGTTGTAATCGTTTGCGCCAAACACTCCTGAGCGCATAAGCATCTGCCCGTTTAGATCTGGGACTGCAGGGAAACGGGAAGGGCTTTTCGGTGTCCGGTGTGGCCTAAAGGGCCAATCTAAGAATTCTGCGTCGTCGTCTGCATTATCTTGGAACAAGACACTGGTGAGATTTGGATCTTGCATTAACGCGAGGAGTTGTCTTCGTGTCAATAGTCCTGTCCTAGCCCCAGCTTGAGTCACCACTATGTCAGTCATGTATTGCAGTATGAGGAGGGGATGTTGGAAATTACTTCGAACAATGTTTAGAAGGCGTTGTGCGCCGCCACCTCCTTCAATTGCATCATCGTCATCGTCCTCATCATCGTCCTCCTCTTCTTCGTCAGGCTGGTCTTCATAGTCTTCATCTTCATCCTCCTCTGGCTCATCCTCGTCTCCCTCGATTTCATAGTACCATGCTGGACCTTCTGATGATTCACGTGTGCTTTCATTACGGGTCTCTTCATCACTTTGATCTGTTGCCAAAGGCCGGGAGCTCCTCTCTTCTTCGAGAGGAGCCATGATTGCCGTATGTGAGATATCGCAGAGCTCGGTTCTGAGTGAGAGTCGACAGAATGCTTGCTAAGCACGGCAGTTGTGAGGGGCGATACGGCGACAATGGATGTCCGGTCTTATCAGGAGAATAAGGGCAAATATTTCACTCAATACACGCAAGTTTAGAATGATATAGAGCTTCACAAAGTTCACAGGATGTTAACGAAATTTCAATGATGCGATGAGCGTAACGCTCCAAATGGGGTGCTGTTGAGAGATGGAGGAGCTCCCGGAGGTTGTGACGACATCCGGAGATAAGATAAGGCCCGAGGCATACCCTGCACTTATCTTATACCTCTCGACTGAGATCATTATGGTTACGACAACGAGTTCAGCAGAGCTTGTCACCAGTGAGGTCTGATCCAATCATCGAGGACGAGAATTCACCAGTATTCGCCTACTAGTAATTGATGGCAGTCGATTAAGGCGTTTTGAAAGTTGGCCAGTCAGGCCAGTCTCAGATGGCAACTCAACGTGTGAGCTTATAACTCCACTTGGCTGTCGCGGTTGGCGAGGAACGCAGAATTAAAATACCACAGCAAAGGGAACCTCTACTAAATAACTCAATTAGTTGCTTACATATTTCTCATGCCCCCAGACTGGCTATGGTGAAGCTATTCTTAAATCGGCACCACGGTTACAAAAAAGTGACCGACAAAGCTGGTGCCTTGCATTGTGGAACACCACAACAGAATTATGCAAGATATGGGGAAGTGCAGACTTGGAAACTTCTTGTAATCAGACGACTTATATGGCTATCGAGCCAAGAGTTTGAGATCAGAACCCGCATCCACTTAACCGGAGATACCTGGTGCGTGTAAATGTCCAAGACATGATGGTAAGCTTGGGATCCAGAATTCTGCCGACATCCGATACTTGGCGGCTTGGACTCAAGACTTGAACTGTAGTCCAAGATTCCGTATGTGACAGAATGATGAAATATTTCGTACACGACTTCGTGAGTGTACAAAATGTATGAATCTATGGTTGTAGTATCAGGAAACGAAAGAATGGATTAGGAATGGTGTTCCTATACTGATTTATGCCATGATGACAAGATGAGACTCAAAACCACGTCAAAATGTATGAGTTATGGATCTGATAATGTCTAGGTCTTGCTTAGTCTTGATAGTATTCTCAACCTTGTTGACTTTATTCAGATGTCGTATTCATTTGTCTGTCAAGTTCTGTCATCAACTACCGTAATGCCCCTGTCTAACATCAGGAAGTCTGAAGCTTGCCCGTAAAAATAGTCCACTAAACGATTCAAGGCTTAGCGTGGCACAGCTGGGGCCACGCTGGCACGTTTGCTGGGGCCTTCTCAGCAGGAGACCCCTGTATCATTAGAGAGCAGATCTTCCATATCCTGTGCCCCTATACCAATTGAAGTCAAAGCATTCGAATCAATACCCCAACATTCCTGATAAATCTTTCAACTCCATCCCTTTCTGTCTCTGATACTGGAATCATCAGCGTGTAGCTCGACCATTTGCACGTTGGTCAACTGTGCTATAGACCTTGTATCTTTTCCTGTCTGGTGTCAGCATCAGTCCAGATCCCATACTTTTCGTCAACCTTCGCAAAGTCTATTCTGCCCACCTACGTTACGTTACACGCGACTTGGATCGTCGCAAAGTTACGGTTTCAACTTTTCCCCCAACTGATTGACCGTTGTATTCAATATCTCGAATTACCTACTCAGGTTGCGGCCACCATCGCCGGCAGTCCTTTTGAGACTTGTCGACTTTTCTACCTTCTTTCAGCCAACAATAACAATCACAACTGCCCATCATGAAGATCCGAACCAGGCATTCACCTTTGATCCTCCTTCTTCTTCCTGCCTTGGCGAATGCGCTGTCCGCCCACGACGTTACCGACATACCTGGCCCTGTCGCGATTACAGAACAGACTGATGGTCTTCCCGAGGCTGGCGTAAAGCGTCATGATATCCCCACGAAAGATGCTCCTGTTGATGGCAGAGATGGAAAACCTCACCATGGACCCTTCATTGAGACAGATGACCACAAGAAGCCCGCTGAAGTTATACCTGATACCGGATCTGGTGCTGCAGCCGGTGTTAATACTGGTATTGTACCTGAAGCTGGAGACGACGCTGCAACCAAGGTCGACGCCAGCTCCGAAACCCTTCCCGAGCTCAAGGGTCGGCCAGATGACCCTACTGTAGTCGATGGCGCAAAGATCCCCGAAACCAACGACGGCGTCATGTTCGACAAGGACCGAGTTCACGCTCAAGAGGGCACAACTGGCACCGAAGGCGGTGTGACCGAGCGATACAAAGCGCGAAAGTTGGAGGAGGACCTCGCAGGCGAGGAAACATTCAGGAAGCCTTCATCGCCCAAAGAGGCTCCTCCTTTGCCACACAGCGAAGAAGAGAAGATCCGTGCTTCTGAAGGAGACAAGACCGAGAAGGTCGAGGACCAGACCAGCGGCGAAAAGGTAGATGACGTGCTTCCCAAGCCTGCGAAGCCCATCATCAGCAATGACGACGACCACGATTATACTGCAGGATTAGGGGTAAGCAAGGATTACACATCCAAATGCAACACCAACTGACAATTACGTAGAAGCCAGCTGATCTTCCTGACCGACCCTCCGGACAAAACAAACCTGTGCAAGATGCTACAAAGGCCCCACCAGTCGACATGAGCCGAGGAACGACACACGATGGACATCACGATGAGGAGAGCATCATTCAACCATTCCACTCTTTCGTTCTCTCCTTCACCATGATTTTGGTCTCCGAAGTTGGTGACAAGACCTTCTTGGTTGCTGCCCTCATGGCCATGAAGCACGATCGTATGGTTGTCTTTACTGCTGCCTTTGGCGCTCTCCTTGTCATGACCGTTCTTTCAGCTGTTTTGGGACATGCCGTTCCTGCCTTGATCCCTAAGCGTGTGACTAGCTTCCTCGCTGCTGGTCTTTTCTTTATATTTGGTGCGAAGCTCCTGCGAGAGGGTATGCAGATGGACCCCAACGAGGGTGTCTCTGCTGAAATGCACGAGGTCGAACAAGAGCTAGCCGAGAAGGAGAAGGAAATGGGCCGTAAGAGAGGCGATTCCGTGTCCGCCTACACTCTTGAGATGGGTATGAATGGCAATGGCAATGGCAATGGCCGAAGATCTCGACCTAGCAACCGTCTCATGTCGCCTCCTCGTTCGCCATCCCAGTCTCCTGTTAGGGACTCCCGTTCTGGCTCTGGTGCTGTCTCTAGCGTTGTTCAGGGTGCTACCAACCTCTGCTCCCTCCTCCTCAGCCCTGCTTGGGTGCAGACCTTCATCATGACCTTCCTTGGTGAATGGGGTGACCGAAGCCAGATTGCTACTATTGCTATGGCTGCTGGCCAAGACTACTGGTGGGTGACTCTCGGCGCTACGTGT
This sequence comes from Fusarium sambucinum, assembly GCF_050947815.1. Classification (NCBI taxonomy): domain Eukaryota; kingdom Fungi; phylum Ascomycota; class Sordariomycetes; order Hypocreales; family Nectriaceae; genus Fusarium; species Fusarium sambucinum. Next base: position 6,326,686 of record NC_139293.1, on the reverse strand, counting down.
GGCCATGCTATCTGCACTGGCGTTGCTGTTATTGGTGGTCGTGCTATCGCTGGCCGAGTTAGTCTGAAAGTTGGTAAGTTTACTATTTCTCTTCATTCATAGACTAAAGTAACTAACATCCCCCCCAGTCACTGTCGGTGGTGCTACCGCCTTCCTTGTTTTTGGCGTCATTTACCTCCTCGAGTCTCTTTACAGCTAGAGGTGAAACTTTAAGAATGCCAAAGTTTCTTTTCTCTTCAACAGACCATCGTTTGGAGACTGTTTGCCTTTTTGACGTCTAACATGTTGTAATTTTTAACGGCCACTCTCAAAGACAAAACAAAAAAGGGATGACATCCCCGGCGTTCTCAACCGGGAGTAAATCATTTGTACATTACTTGGGCTGAGACAATCTCAGCCTCGCTCAGTTCAGTGCACATGGACACTGACCCCCTTGCCAAGGCTTGGCTTGGGGATCATCGAATGAACGAATTTCAAGGATGGAGATGCAAGGGAATGAATTGAAGGGTTATTCCAATTCTTATGACATTAAGGAGTCATAACCAGCGGGAAATGGAAAAGGGATGTCCCTGTTCAATGTTTATAATATGATATGTGGTAAATTCGGGCTGCTAAGTGGCATGCTCATGACGAAATATCAATATACGATGAGTGTCTCAAGACACAGCCGACCAAAATCAATGTACCAAGTCGTTATCGTTCACTAAGAGCATAGAACATAAAGGGCATTCAAGTCACATTTAATTTATATTTGAGTTGTAGTAATTGTGATGGCTTCCTATATCCATCAGCTCCTCTACTCTACGGACGAACCGACATAAATGCCTGTTCACACTTCCTCCAACATTCCCATGGCCACCATCAAACAAAACCCAGACAACCGCGTCCCGGACGGGCAGAAACTTGGACAACTTCTCCCTTGGGAAACAAAGCATGATGTTCTAGACAGAAATCGTCTGTTCCCCCTTTTCCCTCCATAGCAACGGCAGTAAAAATAACATAGCAAGAAATGGATAAAGAGTAAAGCAAAACTTGACATCCTCAATTATCATCAAGGGTAGCACATCTCCCAAATCTCAAACGATGGGCATACAAGTGGTATCTGACAATCATGTATCACTCATCCGCTCCGACAAGTAGTTACTCAATCAAACAAGTTTTGGTGACATTTGACATTGAACTGGGTTTCGAATTTATATGCTGGAAAAAATGCGCTTCTTTCAAACGTTTCTGTCGTCATTCGTATAATCCCTCTCCATCAATTCATGGAGTTCCTGGTATCGCATCTGACGCTTAATCCTCATCTTCCTCGTTGATTGGGGCAGGTGTTCGTCGCTCCGTACGCCTCTTAGGTCGTCTGTGGCGAGAACTGCTGATATTGCTGGCTGAGTCGTCAGGCATAATGTCGATATCGTCTAAAGCCCAGTCATCATCACTGCCTGGTTCACGATCGTCCTCTCCAGCCCAAGCTGGTCGTTCGTAGCCTGAAGACTGTGAGTTGCCAGAGTTGGGGCCAGAAAGTACATCAATACGACGGCGATTCTGCAGGTTTTGCATTAAACCGGCTCCTCGCTGACGTAGTGCGTTTCGGACAACCTCGGCCTTCTTGTGTAGTTTTTCAAATGCGTCCTCCAAAGTTTCCATCCCCTTGTAAATCTCCCTTTCAATCTCTGCGATGGCCGCCATTTCCATCTCCTCGTCGTTGGAAACAGCCTGTCGGCTTCCAGGCATGCCAGTTGTGTTGACGCTAACAAAAGAGGCTGGTGTTGTGCCTCGCGAGTAAACCGAGAAAGGAGTCGTGTTTCTGGAGCTGAATGAAGAGGAAGCTCGAGGTCCGGGGCTCATCGTTCGTGTGTTGTAGTAGGAACTGGCTGGTGTAGGCCCCCGAGATTCAGAATGTGGCGTGGGCGGCTCATCATCTGCTCCCGACCAAAGGAAGCCATCGAACCGTCCAGAAACGAGAATCTCCCACTCAGAATTGTTTATGTTGGAAAGTGCGACCAAAAGATCGTGTGTATGTGGGTTCTTGACCAAGTATGTCGCCGATTCAGCATCCCGAGGAACTTGTTGCAATCGGTATAGTCGCTGCAGTGCAAGGCCAGTCTTGATGAGGAAATCTGTTCGAGGTCGGTGTCCTGGAGTAGGGGCGCGAACAGATGACTTCAGCTCCTTGGATCCAGTCATGATGGCATTAAAGTAAGGCCGGTCTTCTGGATCAAGGTTTGTGAGAATGGCAAAAGACAAAGTCTCATCGTCAACATCCTGAGGGGGTGGCACTGGGGTTTCTCCAGTGTTAGATAACCATCGGTCGACAGCAGTCCGGACCTTCTTCGACTGGCGAAGGTAGTGCTCCCTAAATTCTTCCGCAATATCCGGATCCAGTTGGACCGGTGATGCAGGTCGAGGGGGGACATCACCAGAAATTTCAGCAGCCTTGGTACCAACCTCGGCTAGATCAAAAGGAGGCCACTGCGGAAGTTCAATGCGGCCACTCACCCACTCCAAAACATCGCCCCAATTGAGGCCATCGTGAATCTCGTGGGGGTTATCACACATAACACACGTGCAGCCATAAGGAGGGAGGTCGCGGGAAAAGACATTTTCGAGACGGTCCAGCAGTCTACGAGCGACAGAACGGTGCCCAGTAGCGACAGCAATTGAGCCTTGCTTGCTGAGTACAGTGTTGTACTGATCCAGCAAGTTGTGGAATGGAGCAAAGAGAGTGTCTGTACCGACAAGGGGAGGGTTGGAAGGCCGTGTGCCGTTTTGACGGGGTAGCACAGAAAGAAAGTTCTTGGGGGCTGTATAAGCAAGACCGCCGTTTTGAAGAAGGTAGTCGACCCGAGGCATGTCGTGGACATCAAGCGCCGGCGGTGGGGGCGGAGGTGGAGGGGCAATGCCAAAGGCAGAGGCAGGCGTCGCCGTTTTGGAATGCAGGTTCGAATTGACATCTTCAACGTCGATAACAGAAGGGGTTTCACGCTTGGTGTCGGGATATCCGTGAGGGAAAGGAGCTTGAGTAGGCGTCCTGGGAGACGAATCTTGAGCGCTTGAAGGAGAGGATGGTCCATCTGCATCATACTTTCTGTGACTTCGAGTAGATGAAGTCCGATGGACTGAGCGATGGGAAGAACTGGATGCTCGTGAATCAGAGCGTCGGATCTTTTCAGCAGAACGATGCGAGGACTTCACATAAGTAGCTTGACTCGAGGATCCTGATCGGCGACTAACACGGGAGCGCTCCTCGTTTCGTGATACTGATCGAGAGTGGGATAGTCTCGACTTTGACTTTTTCAGACCAACCTCAGACGCTGAAGGCTCCTCTGTCGGGGTCTGAATCGTTGGAATGTCTTCTCTGGACAAATCGGCATTTAACGTCTCTTCGTCGTATGTTTCCTCATTTATGGGTTCCTCGTCGACTGGCTCATTTGGTGTTTCATCGTTCACAGCAGTCTTGTCCGCGTCCAGATCGGTTGGGGGCGGACTTGGTGGCGCATTTGGATTGGCATTGCCGGAATCCCTGCGGGTTTTGAGTTCCTCGGCGGTAGGAGGCTCTGGCGGTTCACGAGTAGGAGGTTTAAGTGATAGGGAATCGCGACTAACGATGGCCTCTTTGCTGTGTGCCTTACTAAATGAAGGGTAAGGCATGTTGATACGGTCAGATAATATAGAAGTGGCAGCTGTTGACGTCCTTATGTCTGAGCTGGCTAAATCGCTGGTCGAAGCAGTACGGTGGTGACGGCGATGATGCTCATCACTGTCTCTGTCCTTGCGGTGACGGTGACGGCGACTAGATGTATGAGAAAGGTTGTCGCTGGCTTCGCTGCCGAGCTTGCTCTTAGAGAGTCGAGATGTGCGATGTCGGCGACGTTCAGGGTCCTTATCCCTTTCTCGATCGTAGTCCCGGTCGCGATCTCTGCGCTCCTTTCGTTCGGATTTTGAGCGGCGGACCTTTTCCTTATCTTGCGTTCTCTCATCGACAGGGGCCTCGACGTCTTGGTCCTTGGAGGACATAGTTGACCATGGAGCTACGGTGAAAGTATCGTGTGATGGTTGCTTAGCGGTTGGTGTGGTTGTGGTCGATAATTCCAAACAGGTTCAAGAAGGCGGTCAAGAACAGTGGGCGCAATGGAGAGTCGATAGTATAAACTCCTGGCGTAACAAAAAATAGAATCAGGATGATGCAAAGTGAAATTCAGGCTGCCGAGCGAGAGAAATAGCACTATGTTGGGCAGTCTTGGAATACAGCAAAGCAAAAGCGAATTCGTGGAGAGGGGATGGTTGTACTGTAGAAAGTGAGGTGAGTTGCATGGAAGCTAAGCGCAGCCAGTGCGTGCCAGGTCTGGTTTGGTTGGTCCCTTCCCTGCAGGCGAAAGTCTCAGGTCAAATTCTGGGTAATCAGGCACTAAGGCTGGCAGAAGAGAAGCTGGAGCTCTTTCCCTCCTTCCAGTTTCTCACCGTTAGAAGCACGGCCGATAGTATGTTAAAGCAATTAGGCAATTCCCTCACTGTTTTAGGGTCCCCAACCTGCGATTTAATCGTCTAAAAGGGGATCGGAAAGCTTGGGCTTTTTTGCATGGAGTCAGGAAGTTCAACGGTGATCAACTGAAACTGTAAAAGCCTACAAAGATGCCAACCTCGACCGGCGACAAATTCTTCTCAGTCTAGTCACCATGAAACAACAATCAGAGGCAAAACGTTATCATCATTTAAGAAGCCACGCACACGCAATCTTCACCAACACAGCCCCAACTGTACAAGATCTCGTTTATGTCTGACTTCCCGTCCCTCAAACTTGCTTGTGGAGCCCGACAGTGTTCAACAAGGCCTGGGCACGGGCACAGGCACATCCCAGTCCAAGCCTGCATACCACAAAACTTGTCTCGAGTCTGACAAGGAGGAAAATATATAAGCAGTAAGCCTGTCTAGTTTGGTGTGAGCTGACTAGATTAATTCGTCGCTCACAATCTAGGCTTAATCAGATGCCTGTAACCACAGGGGACTTGACGGGAGGCTGGGCGTCATCGGGTGACGACCAGCCACCTTCAACATGTTAACCGCTTAACTCCCTGTAGAAGCGTTTGGATGCCAGGGTTTAGGCATGAGAATGTTCGATAGAGCATTGTAGCTGATGGCATTCCCAACAGGTAAAAACAAACTTGTGCTAAATATAACATGACTCAAACATTTTACTTTAAAACTGCCACGCATCTATTCTCCATCCTCAACGACCCATACATATTCTTTTCTCACTTCATGCCCAGCGGTGCTGCCCAATCCTTCTGCCGTCCATCCAACGATTGATTAAGCGCGCATATTGTCACGAGCTTTCTCCAGCATCCATTCACAGCCCAACACAAGTGACAGCCATTCCATTGTTGGATGTGATAGGTTGATAAGTTTGCAAGTCCACGTATCACTTGCATTGCATATTCTCGCTTCCAAATGTAGTTTGATCATGCTCTTCATTCATAATATCGGTACTAAATCTATTCCGACAGTGCTTCGATACCAATAACGCAACTTCAGGTGTATGCACTCGAAATCGCATGTCAAGCTGTCCAGACCCTTGAGGCCATTTGCGCATCTTTTCCATAGCCATCTCATTCAAATTAACGCCAATTCCGTTTATCCTCGCGCTTTTATTTGCAAAAATTTTGTAGAGCAACAAACCTCTTACTCAAATCAGTAGGCAGGCGTAGCTAGCGGGTATCTCCCTCGGCTGAGTCCCGAGATAAATCGTCAAAAATCATCGCTTACAGGCGGTCGAGAAGACCGTTACTCTCGAGGAGCAGAACGATCTGGTGCACAATGGAGCGGACGTTCTGCTTCTCGAGGTCGACAACGAGGTCGGGCTTGGCAGGAGCCTCGTAGGGGTCGTCGACACCAGTGAAGTTCTTAATCTCACCCTTGCGAGCGGCAGCGTAGACACCCTTGCGGTCAGTCTTCTCACAGTACTCAAGGGGAGTAGCGACATGGACAAGGAAGAAGGGGCCGGACTTCTCGACGAGGTCACGGGTAGCCTTGCGAGCCTCCTCGAAGGGGGCGATAGGGGCGGCGATGACAGCGGCACCGGCCTTGGTCAGCTCAGAGGCGACGAAAGCGATGCGCTGGATGTTGAGGTCGCGGTCCTTGCGGGTGAAGCCAAGCTCAGGAGAGAGCTCGTGTCGCACATTCTCACCGAGCAACATGGAGACGGGACGACCGCCACCCTGGTTGAGGGTGGCCTGGAGAGCACGAGCAATCTGGTCCTTTCCGCTGTTCTGGTAACCGGTCATGAAGACAGTGAAACCCTTCTCGGCTGGGAGGGGGTTCTCCTCACGAAGAACCTTGACAACCTCGGGGTAAGAGAACCACTCGGGAATGTCCTTACCAGTTCGAAGACGGTGTCGGAGCTCAGTACCAGAGATATTGAGGGTGCGGGTACCCTCAGGGATCTCGTTGATGGGAAGGTACTCATCAGAGTCGGGTAGGTAGATCATAGCCTGGAATTCGACCATCTTGATGCCGAGCTCTTCCTGGTGCTCCTGGACGAGAACCTGAGCATCATAAGGACCGTAGTGGTCCTTGCCTTGCTTGTTCTTACCGGGACCAGCGTGATCACGACCAACGATGAAGTGAGTAGCACCATGGTTCTTGCGAATGATGGCGTGCCAGAGAGCCTCACGAGGACCACCCATTCGCATGGCGAGGGGCAGAAGAGCGAGAGCGGCCATACCGTTGGGGTAACGGGGTAGGAGAGCCTTGTAGACACGGACACGGGTGAAGTGATCGATGTCACCGGGCTTGGTGAGACCAACGACGGGCTGGATGAGGACGTTGGCCTGCTGGGAGCGGGCAGCGCGGACCGTCAACTCACGGTGAGCACGGTGCATGGGGTTTCGGGTCTGGAAAGCGACGACCTTTTGCCAGCCGAGCTTGTTGAAGTGAGCGCGGAGCTCAGAGGGGGTGACTTGTGAATGTTAGCTTCATGATGAGCTTAGAGACAGTTGCGATTGCTTACATCGGAGGTCGAGGAAGTCGTAGTGCTCCAGGCGGTTGATGGCCTCAAGCTTACCACCAACATAGAACTCCTTGGCGGTGTCGAAGAGGTACTTAACACCGGGATGGGTGTCATCGTCGCTGCCAAAGACCTTCTTGGCCTCATTGACCCTGTAAAGCATATGTATTAGCTACCACTAGCTTGGTAAGAGGCAGGGCTATGGGGACTGCATACTTGTCAGGTCGGTAGATGTCCTCGACAGTCAGGATAGCGAGGTTTTGGTCGTCACGGAAGTCGCGGAGGGTGACGCGAGCACCAGCCTTGAGGCCGAGCTGGTCGATCTCAGCTTGGTTGACATCGAGGTTGATGGGCATGGAGAAGAGAGCTCCATCGGCGAGACGGTTGTTCTCAACAACGCTGGAAGATATGTTAGCTCATGAACTATCGGATATAAATTCCGCATCAACTTACCCATTGTAGTCCTTCTCGGTCAAGAAACCTGTAAAGTTGGCGGTCAATTCCTATTCTCACTCATGATACTAAAAAAAAGAATGTTCCTGTCGCAAACTGTCGCCGGTGATCGGAGATGCGGGGGCGGGGCAACGCAATTCGTCCGTCAACGCTCCACGCCATCCAGCGAGAAAGCAAAAGCGAAAAAAGTGATTATCATAAGAAAAAGTGGCGGCGCATACCTTCGAGGGGAGAGAAACCACCGTTAAGGATCAGCTCAAGATCGCAAAGGTGTCGCTCGCTGAGTGTAAGAGCAGGGAGTTGCTGAGCCTCGGCCTCAAGCTCGGATTGACGAGGGAGGTCGCGAGCGAAGAGGTCCTTTAGGACACCACCATGAGGAGTGTTGGCCATTGTGTTGTGGGGGTTTCTGGCGTTATTGCAAGTGTATAGGGGAATTGGAACAATGGAAACCGAGTCGATTCGAATCTCGGTGTTGTATTAATGCAATCGTGGGGTCAACGACAGCACAAGTGTTGCTCGATAGAAGACGACGAAACAGGAACAGACGACAAGAACGAGAAGGATAGGAGAAAGACCAGCAATGAAGGAATGGCCTTGATTTTAAATCATCTTTCAGCGGGAATACAGAAAGTACCTCGATCCTCATGCTCATCCACCTCATCTTCATACATCCACCCTGTCATGATTAGTCCCCTCTCCCCCATCCCTAGTCCAAACAAGAATTACTGGGGTCGACTGGATAGGAGGGGTGTAACGATACATTCGCAGCGAGCAAGAGAACGAGTAAGAAAGGGAAAAAATTGCGTGTCTATTGGCAAAACGGACGAAATCGGCCACTGTATCCAATTGTCTCCATGGCATCGACCAAACTTGCGGCCCTCACCGTCAGAAAGAGGAAAAAATGAATGGGGTTTGCGCTTTTAGCTCTCAATGACGTGCTCGGGACTTGAGGCTTATACATGCCGCCGAGGAACCCACAGACCAATCAGATATAGTATTATTGGGCATGGCGACGCTAGGGACAGTAGGTCGTCGGAGCGTCGCTCTCGGTCGGCCATGGGCATGGGCAACCTATTTAGGAATCATGATGAAAGGTCCAGGCTGAGACGACTGTTTCCGAGGAGAATTTCTATAACTTTCAATTATAGCAGACACGATGGCTTAGACACAAGTCCTATGATCGCGATTGCGTCTTTTGTACACCTTCAGAGTTCACCAGCTAAGTCACCAGTATACACAATGTATCTACCAACTGCAATTATGAGGCGAGATGCACAACATGGATCATCATTTTCCTTTTTGAATTTCCCATGGCCAGCAATCAGTTTCCGGTACCTTGAAAATTCGATCCTGGAAGGTAGTAGTAAAATCTTCAACCGCTGCAGCTGCAGTAGTGGGGGCCCTCTTTAACCCCCCTCTCTCGTAAGTCTGCATCTCCGTCCATCTTCATCACCAGGGTGCTGTAAGAATGCGAACAAGAGATCCTGCAGTAATGTTCCATGTTCTATGGCACATTCATCATTATTCATCCACACATAACCCACGTTCTATGCATTATACCCACCACCCGTTTCCTGAGAGTGAGAGACGGCTGTGGCTTTCTTGGTTTTGGCAGTTGCTGTGCCTGGAAAGAGTCCCTGTCTTACCCTGTCATGATACCTGCTCCAGCACTTTAACAGGGTTTCTATCTGAGTCTTCAGTTATCGTTTCCCGAGCCCGGTCTTATTCCTCCGCAGCCTTGTATCTTGAAACTGGTTGCTGGTCCCACAGCGGTTGTCGGGCGATCGCCCGGCAAAGGTGGGAAGAGAGAAAGGCCTTCCCCCCTCAGTCATGATGGAATTAGTAATCTCTGACGTTGCTGCGACACAGTTTTTTTCCTGCTCTTTCAATCGGTTAAATGATCGACAAAGCCACGCAGACGTACATAGAAGGATTCTTATGTTTGCGTACTCCCCGTTCATTCTTTTAGGGCAAATCGTTTCCCCGACTTGCCGGAGTACATATGCAGACAGATAAGAATTTAGTCAGATGCTGACCATTTGCCACGCAGCATCGACGTACTCGTTATTAGCAACTCCCCTGGCGATCAGGCTCCCGCCGTATAATTGTAACTGCCAATATTTATATAAAAAAACTGGAAGAATCCCTCGAATTCGTTTAAGATTCGTTTCATATCCTGCAATGATCCGTATAAACTGCATTAGTTGCGAATGTAGTATAAATCAACTACGATGGCTTCATTACAGGCCGGCACGGTACGGTTATATTTCCAATCATCACAATTATGACCCATCACCAGTCTAGCAAACCCCAAGGACGCTCCAAAGATGCTCATTCTGTTTGTTGCACTTAGTCGCCATTGATTGCCAAGGCCGGCCCCAGTCCGGCTCCATTCCTCCACCCGGATCCAGTGGATGAGGCAGCCACCATTGCTACGGGGTCGACTCTGTCGCCGACAGTCCGAAAGCTGCCAAAATTCGGAGCAAAACTGGAAATCTTTCATTTTATACTGCCAAAGGTATACCAGAAGAGACTGAACGGGTCGTTGCTCATCCCATGAGTAATCCGAGGCATCCACTGGTTGGTTGTTTATGTGAGATTGGCCGCTTGGTACTCTAGCATGAGTGGTGGATTGAGAAGGAGAATTAATACTGTAGCGTATCTACAGTCTAGGAGAGCAGGTGTTTCTACGAATATAGGATTCTATAATAGTGATATTATAGTAAAAACGATAATTATACTTATTCTTATAATGCTTGCAAGGGAGTTGTGATTAGAAAACTCTGATAATAGCGCATTTCCTATTGTCTATAAGTCACTTGTAGATTCTTTAACGAATTTGCTGGAAAGTTAAACAAGATTCAGTAAGCAAAATTTAGAAAGGCCTACTTATTTGGAAGCGATGCACCTGGCGCCCGTAGCATAAACAGCCTTCCTCGCCTATGTACAGTAGGGGATATCTACCAAGTGATGAATTCGCAACCGCTCCATGTTATCGGCTGATAAATGCCCTCCCCAAGTTTCTCCAATCAGAGATGTCCTCTCATGTCGTCAAGTTCCAACAGAACTGTCGCAATCGCTGGAGGCTCGACACGTGGAAAGGACAATTCCCCGCCTCTTGAATTCTGGCAGCTGTAGGCCAACCATTCATTACAAGCCCACTCCTGGATGGTGGCGCGATGAACAAGCAGGCGAGTAACACTCGCTCAAGTCATGTTACATTGACTGATGAAAAAAGGAGTTTGTCGCGTGAGTTTCGCTCTACAGAAGTAAATGACTACCACCTATTGGGTAACCCAGATGAAGAATAAAGCATTTGGGTGAGATGATTAAATTAACAGTAAGGATTACTTATCAGTCGCCCGTTCGAGACCATTATGATGGAAAAAAGATACCCAAAAGCGATTCGTAAATGGGAAGGCGCAATCTGTGTTGGGTTTGACCTTACCTACCAAGGTAGATTGCGACGACTTAACTTGCTTCTCCAAATTTAGGAACTTGCCCCGGAATTTCTTCAAGATCCGAATCCCAACCTTCCTTGTTTCTGTGCATATTGAATTTGCACTATTTCCTTGTCATCATCATCATCATTCTCATTATTCTGAACCATGTTGCTCAGTAATTTTGTCAAATTGAGTTGAATAAACCGTGTCGCACGTTTCGAATACAATTTTAATCCGAATTTACAACCCGTTGACTCCTTCCCCTAATTAAAGCCCCTGCAGCTGCCAACCTGTCCGTCAACCTTAAATGGCCGCCGATCTTTTTCTCCCAGCCGCTGCGCCACTATTGTGTCTTGGAGGTTACACCTACGTCAAACAAACACGAGATTTTGCATTGGCACAGAACACCAAGGTTTAATCTCCCGTTACTCGGTGTCTCTCGACTCCTCTCTTTTGGCAACCTTCCGATGATCGACCATCTATAACGCCCAGTTCACGCTTCACGACGATTTCTTTCCGCCAGTATTAGCGGCTTGCGTAGCCAGTCAACGAAATACTCACCGAGAACATCAATTCCGAGACCTGCATTTCAACCTTAATGTTCAAATCAGCCGATCTCCCACCGCCAGAACTTTTAGCCTCACCACACGCTCCCTTCGACTGTTCAGCATCATAATCGGTTCCAGATAGCGACATCTGTATCGCAATATCTGCCCTGGCGGGCTCGCCCGCATTCCGCCTCTTCCGACCCCTTAGCACTACGTCCCAATCGTCGAAATGTTTGCGACTCGCCGACCCTTGACAGCATTGTCATGCCTATTTGCTGCTCTGGGAATCTTTCCGACTGCATACGCTCAAGACAAGATCTTCATCAATGGGACTGGTGACGATGGCGTATTTCACGACCATTTGGACGTTAGCAGGACCCCTTCTCTCTATACCGGCGACTTTGACGACTGCTTAAACGATGGAAGCTTGTTCAACGTGACTGGCTTCGACACAGCATACTACTCCGACAACCTCACAGTGTCATTTCATCTGTACGGAAGTTCCAATATTCGCCGGGAAAATGTCATGAGTATGTTGTTGAACCCTTTCCTACCCTGCCGGATCTTGCTGACTAGACAAAAGTGCATCTCTCTATCGAGGTTTATGGAGAGGAGCGTTTCAACAAAACCTACGATCCATGCGCGGACAACGTCACAAGTCTTTGTCCACTCGAGGCTGGAAAGCCCATTGAAGCGTACATTACTACTTCCATTTCAGCTGGTGACATTGCTGGCATTCCCTCAATCGCATTGAACATTCCCGATCTGGAAGGTTTCTCCCGTCTACGGATTTTTGCCAACTCAACACAGACCGAAATTGGATGCCTCCAGGCCACCATGAGTAACGGCAGGACCTTTTCGCAGCCACAAATTGTCGGAACGATCCTTGGAATTTTCACTTTATTTGCAGTTCTGGCCTCGTTTGCAACTGCTATCTATGGTATACAAATTCCGCATATGAGAATGCACTATGCCCATTCGTTTTCCATCTTGATCATTTTCGAGACTTTCCAGTCCATCTTTTTCTCAGGAGCTTTATCTGTCAACTGGCCCGCTTTGCTTCCTGCGTGGTGGAGCAACTTTGCTTGGACTGCTGGCATGTTCGCGAGCAACGATATGATCGAGGTCATCAGCTCCTTTGCTGGCGTCTCAGGCAACGCAAGCCAGGTTGGTTCCGCAGGATCGATTCCTATCAATAACGGAGGTGGTCTGGCACAACAGATTTTCGGCAGAAATCTAAAGAGTAGGGCAACTGTCCAGCAAGACGATATCCTGCAGGCTCTCGTCCGTCGAAATGACTTCAATCCAAGCAATCCATATGATTATAATTGGGCCGGAGGACCTCGTAATCCGGGGATGCCACTGCCAGGGGACTATTCTGGCTTTCCGGGAGTGTTATCTGTACTCGGGGTCCCTCGGAACGACGCATTCATCATCGGTCTTATTTGGCTCCTCGTCGTCTTGACAGCTGTTGCTCTCTTTATAACCCTTTCGAAGCTCGCACTTGAATTGTGTGCCAAGTGCAAACTGATCAAGTCTGATGGCTTTGATTACTTCCGCTCCCACTGGCTTGGATATATGGTCGCTGCCCTGCTCCGAACAATCTTCATTGCGTTCTTCGTCATGACAACCCTTGCAATGTTCCAGTTCTCAATCAAAGCGCCGTCAGGGCCGACTGCAATCGCCGCCATCATTTTCATCATGTTCATGGGATTTGCCGGATTTACAGCCTATGCTTGCTCTGCAAGATTGCGTGAAGGCAAATATGAAGTAGTGTCTGACATTCTTCGCTTCGAACAAGGGAAGATCTTGAAGAAGGTCCCATTTGTTGCGACCACCCTCGAAAGCTCTATTGGCGAGGAAGAACAGGCACACAAGCCACGTTTATTTGCCAGTCTTCCAATCCGACGAATCAGATTTGTCGACAAAGACCCCGAAAGGCCCAAAGTTCACCAAGATGAGCCGTACATCAAACGTTTTGGGTGGCTTTCGGCTCGATATCGAACGGCTCGCTGGTGGTTTTTCACAGTGTACTTGGCGTACCAATTTGTGCGCGCATGCTTTATTGGTGGTGGTCGAGCAAGCCCCCTAGCCCAAGTTTACGGTCTTTTCATATTCGAGATTATTGCTCTGGCTATTATTATCAAATTCAAACCCTTTGAAGGGTCCCGCAACACGACCGCAGCTATCTGGCTACTGTCAATCTCCAAGATTGTTACCACTGGCCTTTCCATCGCGTTCTTAAGAACTCTGAACCTGAGCCGTGTTGCAGCTACAGCGATTGGCATGATCATCCTAGTAGTTCAGTGTTTTCTTGCTGCGTCTATCTTGGTTCTCATAGTGCTCGGTATGGTATCGACATGGATGTCGTTATCTCGCAACCGTGAGGATTTTCCTGAAAAGATCGAAGATATTCGTGTCCGATATTTCGAACACATGGAGAATAGAGCAGGCACCTCCAAGCCCAAGGAAGATGAAGTAGATGAACTCGCAGAGTTGTCCCAGTCCATCTTCAGCGTGAGCAATGTGCGGCGCAACACCCAAAACAATGCGTTCCCGACAACGGAAAGCACAAGATCGCAAGTCCCGTCTCATCCGGCACACCCACTGAATCGACCCCGCCGAACAAACAGTGCTGGTTCTCGTCACTCGGTCAACAGTCTGCCTCGGAGTGGGCGTAACCATCGGGCTTCATGGAGTTCAAAGGACTTTGCAGAGTGGGATGCTGATATGAATAGAGGTGACACCTCCCGAATTAGTCGCATGCGAAGCAGCTCCCTGCGCTTGCAAGCATCCAAATACTCTGTAAGTCGGCCGCCAATGACACCGACTCGAGAATCTGCAGAGTTTCCTCGCATGAGTACGAGTACTATGGACAAAGACGCGATTGTCCAAGACAAAATCGAGGAGAGTGTAGCTACTCCGAAGAGAAGGAAGAGAACCGTAAGCTGGGCAGACCAAAGCTCAATATGCGAAGAGCCCGCCGAAGAGGCTTTAAAGAATGACACAAAGAACGACAAGCCGTTGGAGAAGATTGACTCGACAGGTGGTCGAGATGAAACAAGTACACCAAAAGCCGAACAATAATTGTCGCACATCTACGACGGAGAGTCTGGATTTGACCACGAAAGTCGATGTATTGTCTGCTTGCATTTGCATTTGGAATTTTATTACGACCCTAACGTTTTGCACTTATCCGGATTCCCCCTCTCGCCAGTTAGTAAATCTCAGCTGCTGGGCGTTGAACGTATGCATTTTTTAAATCCCAAGCATGTTGCTGTCTTCCTGCAGGGACAGGAAGCGACTTGCAGGTTTTGTTTTGGTTGAAGTATATTGAGATGTGGTATGAAAACACAGAGAGACTATCTAGAGTCTTCTCAACAATGATGTCTGGAGTTTTATAAATGGAAAACTCAGATTGAGAGCACATGGCATAGATAGTTAATTCATCATTTTATGGTATATATGTGCCCTGACTTGGTTGGAAAGGAAGTGACTCATGTTAAGCAAGGCGTTCGCTGTTTATTGATCTTAAATGTGCTGCTTGGCGTCATCCTTAGAGGTAGTCGTTGGTCACCATAATGTGTTGCAAGTAGCGCTGAACACAAGCCTTACCATGAAGTTAAGTAGTCGACAATGGCGTGTTGCACGATCAACTTCATGTCTGACAGATAAAAACGACCATGTCCAAGTCACTATAAATAAAACGCAGACTGGGCACATGATATCCTGGTAAGGTTCTCATCAATATCGTGGTGTCTGTAGATGCAAGAGTTCGGGCACTCCGATGTCGCACGCTTACTTCGAGGAACTGAGGCGTTGCAACCTTCAATATCAATAAATCTCGTTTGTGACGTTGGGCAGCTGCGAGCTCTTCGCGATGTGTTCGTTTGACTTTTAAATTCCCAGGTTAGGCTCGACTGCCATTTTATGCTAGCAAACAGTGATGCACTCTCTATTCTCTAATCCAAAAGAACCACTCGTTTTCAAATGACCTTTGTGGTGGCCATTCTTTCTCTACTCGGCAAACGTCGCGTTAATGGCAGAAATCGTCAAAAGCGTTTGAGGCCTCAAGTTGTTCCTTCTCTATGAGTTGAGCGCCCTTTCTTCAATGATCCCGTTACGACTGACGATTTCCTCTCTACCACCATCAACATCACTTCAAGAATCAGCTCATCTTTGAGAAGCGTCGTTACTACGCAGTTTGATACATCTTCATCGCTAGCTATCAACAATGTCTGATGCCAACAACCACTCTGGTGATGACCAGCCCCTGAGCGAGGAGACCCGTGAGGATCTCCGTCGCATGACCCTCGGTCTTACAAATCAAAAAACCATGGAAACGCTGACACGGACCGCAATGATGGCCAAATTCAAGCGACAGAGCACGCGTGCTCTTCGCGAAGACGGCATGGATCACTGTAAGGCTGGGAAACAAGCCCCAACCGAGAAGAAGGCCACCACCGCCAAGACCGTCGATGAGCATGTCTCCCATGGCAATGTTAAAGATGGAGATACCGAGCCTGACAAGGACAATGACAAGGACAATGACAAGGACAATAACAAGAAGAAAACCTAAGTCTTCCTGGCGATGTGAAACTCACTATCCGAACCTTTTGAGCCTTGACAAGACTGCCCCCAAAGGTACGTAAAGTACTTGCTTGCTGTATATCACCTATACTGACAATGTATTAGACACCCCTGTTCTAAGAGTACATATCAATAGGCTATCGAAGAATGCGATCGGATACGGACACCGGGTTTCTATCTCTCATAGGACCAACTGGAACTGGGAAGGATAAGGACATGTACCGCGGAGAATCGGAATACCATATGTGACTGTATGAGGGCGTGGATCGATCACTTTTCGGAACCAGGGCTTTGTCTTTCTTTCTTTTACTTTGCAAGGCGTACCGGAACCAGGGCCTCTTTTCTTTGCTTTTTTACTTCAACAGCCACGTTAATAGGTGCAGAAGAGGAGAATAGCCCCAAACGAATTTACGGAAATAGCAGCATCTATCCGTTGTAACAACCTCTCTCTTCCTTGTATGGAATTATCAGGGTGACGGTGAAGTCGTGGCCCCTCTGTGTCTATCTGCATTGGTGTGAGGCAAACACTCCAACGCCCTGCAATGCCCTGCAACTCCCATTTGCACCTTTGGAGCCTGACGTTCAAAGACCAGTGGGCATGCCGTAGAAAAATTAGCCTCCTAAGTCTTAGGATAAAAAATAAGTCGTCTAAGAACTCTAGTCTAGGGAGCATAAAGTGACCTGCTAATTTCGTCTCTTATGCTTCCAGCGGTCAATTTTTCTGATACCCTCAGGAAAGGATGGCCTTTGGAAGAAGTCAGATCATATTTGTCTATCGTGGTTCCAGTAATCAACAGCACAGAGGCGCTTCTATGCATCTGCATGGAGGAGGCAAAAGAGAAACCAAGATGACGATCACAATGGACGTGTTGCCTCGGGTAAGACAGATCGTGTTCCGCTGCGTTACGCTGTATCGCTGGCAGAGGTTCCTGCAGCCAGCAGAGACCATCGCATGGTATATACCCGTCACTCGTTTGTTGTCAACTGTGCTCTATCTCTCCGGTCTGGGGAACCAAAGGGGCTCGAGAGACACCAATGAGAGAAGAAAGACGTCTCTCCGCAACAATAGAAGAATGATGTTATCTAAACCTTGCGAACCCATGTTATATTGACTGTCTTGAATTGATTAACAGACAGTCAAAGTCGTAGCCAACAAAGTGCTTGTCAGCAGCAGGGGACCCATGCTAGACCAACCCGCAACCTGCAATGCAACACGTCTTGGCAGGCTCGGACCAAACTTGCCCGTCTGTTGTTTCCGTCCAGCAGCACCGCATAAAGGTCTGTTCTCGATAAGGAGTCTAACCAAGCTGGGAGAAGCTGCCATGTAGCGAAACGCCACTATGCCCAGTTGTTGGACCTCAATCCTGTATCCAAGCATAATGGTGTACAAGGATCAAGTACGGATGGCATGATAGTGACACTGTTATCTTATCTTGCCTAGATGGTTTCTATCGTATCGATCTCGCGTCCGAGGATCTGGATCCCAAATAGTTCGCTCTTGAATCGAGCTAGCTGCCAGATCTATATCCAAGAGACCCATCGAGAGCATGGCTTGTTCGTACGAGCAATGGGATGAGACAAAGCCCACAAAATACTCGATCGTTTTCTCCGACCTGAGATCCGTCAAGGGTCTTTTCTGCACCCTGTCACTTGACGACTAATCGGAGTGGCTGCAATTGGATCGAAAAACATGACTGCTGATACCAATGTCCTGTTCTTGTACTTCACACCCACAGCAGAAGCGGAGTCCATAATAATTAATGCCTGCTTTGATATTGATATCGACATGTACTGCACAGTATGATAGTAACTGCTACTCTGTCCTCGTGCGGGCAGGGGTACGCTCTTGCTCGCCTATACCCAACAGCACTAAGTCGGCCTACAGAGTCTTATGCAGTGTAATAATAAGCCATCTGCACATATCCGCAACTAGATGTGGCGTCCTGCATCGTTGAAAGGCCAACTCTGAGACGCAAAAACCCCACCTCAGAGCCTACTTCTCTTCTTAACGAGATGACAAGGATACACCATTGGAGTTTGATTGATACAACGGATACGATAAAGAGAGGAAAAAGCAAGATCACGGGCTGCGCAACAGGGGAGTAAGCCCTGAAGGAATCATGGACATCGATTGCACTATACGCTCGACCTTTCTACCATCGTAAAACGGTAAACGAAGACACATTTGCTTCTTCTCCGCCGACTTCCTCCTACTGTCGCATTTAAACTGTGCCGGGGAGGCGGGTAGAAGATACTAAAATGACAAGGCAAGAGTGGCGGCGCCATCAACAAACGCTCGAGGTATCCTACGGGCAAGCTGCTCGCCATCTGCAGCGGGAGTGAAAAAGGTAAGCTGCAGATTGAGCCATAGTCCAGCCTTGACTAGCGGTGGTCTGAGGCTGAAACTTGGTAGAACAGGTAGGTGTGACTTCAAGAGATTATTGCTGTTTGCTTGAAGTTTGCAACTAGAGAGCTGGTTGTGCTATGTGGACAACTTAGGAGGCAACGTAATATAATATTGTTGTCCAGGACCATTTTCGTTGTTGCCATGGAACTAATGAACAATGTTCACTTGGCTTGACTAACCCTCCCTATAATTCATAACCCGCAGAAGAACTAGACGTTCGATCGCTATGGGAAGAATCGACTCCTTCTTTCTTCCAGTACACCCATTCGGGTCAGGACATCTTGCCGCAATCTTCCTCTGACTTCAACCCTGCCAGCGAACATGGTAGCACTTGACACCGGTCCCGAATCATCGAACTCATCCTCGCAAGGCCGTCTCGGATAGAGGCATGTGCTGGTGAGTTTGTATACCCCATGGCGTTCTCACGCTCTCCAATCGTTCGCATACGTTCCTTAAGGCGACGCAAATTAGTCCCGTAATGTCTCCTGCAACAGTGACATTCATTCCCTATGTCACAGCCTAAAATTGCCGTACTTGTATCCGAGTATTCAAGCTCGTATAGACTACGATGACAGTGCGTAGCAATCAATTGCCCGACTTGTGATAACCGCCCTTTGGCTTCCCTCTTCTCTCGAACGTTTGTAGCAACGTGCCTAGTCGCATCGGTTGACGGTTGTCCACGTGAAAAAGTTTGAAAGGACTATGTTTTACTGCTTATAGAGCACTGTGATGTAGTAGAAACCGGGTTGACAAAGCTCGTGTTAGACAATGTCAGAGAAGGAATTATCATAGGATTTTAAGTTGTTGAACAAATATACGAGTATTGGGCTACTGTGCTAACGGGATTCCTTCAATAATAAGTTGAGGGAACCCCGATATACATCATGCCAAAGCTCCGCCCGTAGGGCCCTTGCAGTACAAGACCACTTGCGATTGTTCCAGCGTTGCAACTTGGTTTAATTCTCCCTTATCCAAAACCGCACCGATGTGCCGACCAGCAACTCCCCTTCACTATGAGTGCTTTTGAGATGCTGGCGCTTGTCCACGACCTACTCGAATGCGGAGTAAGGTCTCTTCGTATGATTATGAACCTTGGTCTTGGGGCCGATGTCCATTCAGGTCCCAAGTTGTCGTTCAGATCCCGGCCCTGAGAAAAAGTGTTGAGATGACCGATGTCATGGAGTTCGATGAACGAAATGATAGTGATGATCGAGGTGACTGTGTAAGTGACACTTCCAACCAGTACAGCCAAACAACTGAAATTGTCATGTTTTCGAATTGAGAGACGTCGAGCAGCCTTTCTTTGGCTCACGTCCAATGCATGCCCTTCACCAGACATGATATTCGGGGTAACGCGCCGTCTGGAAGAGAATGTAGATGAATCGAACACTCCCATTCCCCTGGAATTCAAAACCCATTTCGTTCAAATGAATGACGGTGCGTGGATCCCAGTCATGGGCAACTCTGTCTTTACTTCCGCGTGGAAGTAAATCGATCTTGGCGTTGCCGTTGCTCAGAGGCACAAGCAGCGTCGTGGAATTTTCCCCTGGCCACAGTGCACTGCCCTTCTGTAGCCTGAAGGCCTCGGATCGGAAGTTTGGTTTGTTGAGATCGTTGATGACAAGGCCACAGCCAGTAGCCCACTTGGCGAGAGGTCCATTCTACAATATCTAATTAGCCAATGCCATATAAGAAGTGGAAGCTAGGACCTACCATGCCCCGAATCACTTCATCGCTAAGTTCTTCGCATAATTTTTCTAGGCCGTACGAATCCAGTCTCAGTTTCTTCTCTGCCGGTGTTGAAGTGAGGACCTCCACAATGGCTTTCTCTTGCAAAATCTTGATTTGCTCGTCGAATCGGTATATTTCGTAGCGCGGTTCCTGTGGCATGGCTTTGGGAGCAATGTGCAACAATCGGTGAGGTTAGGAGAATGCTGGTTATAATGGTGGAATGCTAGACTGGGTGGCAGAAACAGGCTGAGATAGTGAAATTTGTAAGTCAAGCGTTTAGCATACGAAGAGGGTGCGGACGGGAATAGCGCCTTTTATGCACTATATATGATAAGATATTAATTAAGTGATCGCACACACAAACGCCGAGTTGCCCACCTGAAGCAGCTGCTTTGGTTTGCTTCAACATGGGTAGTATTAGCAACCCATGATGTGTAAAGCGGCAAGGTGCCTGGGGTGAGACCAGTCGGTATATTACCCCGATAGTTACTGTGCATCTGACTTAAAAGACTCCCTCGATAAGCATTGCATTGCATTGCATTGCAGTAGTTCTATCGTTTGCTTATTCCACCCCGCGGCAGCCCGGACCCTTGTGCCGTGGGCCAGATGTCTCAGTGCCTCGCTTATAAATGAGGCAGACGGGAGTCTTGGCACAAATGGATGCTTGCAGAGGCGATTCCAACGTCAACGTTGGAGACAAACGTAGTGGATGGAGAATCCGCTTGTTATGATTTGCTCATCAGTGCGACCGGGGTGTCTAGATGTTTGCTGTAGACCCTTGCTAATGATTCATGGGTACTGATCAGCGACGGGCGAGCTGCACTCAGCCGTTGTGCATAAGAGGGCTTGCGTGATGTGTCTGCCATCTTCTGAAGTACAATAAGAATTGGGAGAGGCGCATGCTCAGCTCTTTCGTGATTGCCTGGCCATACATATGCCGCATGCCGTGTGTGAAGCACCTTCTTGACTTTCCTAACAGAAAGTTCGACTGTTGAGGTTGCCTGAGACAAAATTAGCAAGCCAGCTTATACCACTTTGGACCTAATTCTGACACTATTTATTTTTTGTATCTGGAAGCTCAGAGGTGCCCTTTTCTGTTAACCCCTAGGCTTTGCAGAGTCTGGTTTCCACATCAAGACACGGCTGCAGTACCCATGCATGCATGCATGTGCAAACGGAACGGTCACATTTCCAAGCCAATGCGGTTAATTCGTTCTGGTGTATGACGAGAGCCGTACTGTTTCGAGAGCACAGTATCGGTGGTATTGACAGTTGGTTTGTATGTTGTCTCTTCCAATATCATACCACCTTTGAAAGTCATGGATGCTGTGAATTGGCCGGAATCCATAATAGTCAGGGCGCAATTCGAAAATAGAAGAGCCCCAATCAATTGGCCGCCTTTACTCTACTCTCTTCAGACCTCATACGCGGAGCGTATGAGTAAAGTGTTGTACGTATACTATGTTTATTTGGCGTCACATCAACAAAGGCAGCGTGGATGCAGAGAACAAAATCTTGGGTTTGGTTTCTCAGTGGCCTCTTGGGGACGATTTGAGTAGTTTGGCGACATTGCTGTAGTAGCCCTGAACTCCTCCGTATTTTTGTAACACCGCATGCATATCGACTTCTCCAACGTCTTTTGTGTTTCTGCGGCCAACCAAGCCTGTGTTCCTGGTGCTTGGAATCCTCAACATTTCTGTCTCGACATCCCATCCACAGTCCTCTGCGATTTGTGCAACCCAATCAACCAACGACGCAAACGTACTCTTCGGCTTGGACTTGTCCCGTGGCGGAGGGGCTCGCCACCTATCACCCGTGAGGTTGTGGCTACAACACGGGATTGAGATGAAGGAACACTGAGATACAGCGGCAAGTATAGGTGTCCACGGTGTGAGCTCGTCGGCATGATTCGAAATGATGAAGGTACCTTTCGGGAAAATACCATCATGAACGTCTTTGGAGTCGATAGCCTTTGTACTGCCATCAAGTGTTTCCACAGGTATTATGCTGGGTAGTAGGAGCAGTTTTTGAAGAGATTGTCCAGAAGGTGAGCCTGAGAACGAAGAGTTGTATTGGGACCATGACTTGCGTTCGCGAGCGTCAAAGCCCCAGCCATCATATCCTTCAAGCTTTAGAATATGAACTAATAGACCGTTCCCGCAGCCGATGTCCACGAAACCTGGGAAATCTATTCCTCTGTACATATCTCGCCACAATTCAATGAGAAAGGCCGCTATACCTAGATCCTCAAACACGTGCTTTGCAGGATCAGTGGTCTCGAGCCAAGACTGCACTAGAGACCTGGCGTATTTGTTCTTGAGTTCAGAATACTTGTCCTGAAACCGCTCTCTGGGAACAATCACGTCGTGATGAACCCTCTTAATATAGCCTGCAGCCGCGCCGTGACCATGCTTATGGATAGTTTGAAGCAAGTGGTAGGCAATTCTACCGAGTTTGACTTTGTCAACCTCTTCGCCATCTTCTTCAGCGTCAAATGGTAGGAAATGGACGGATATGGTGCCTGTCTCTGTGCCTTGATCCCATTCGTGAAGCTGACAGATGCCTTTGACCTTGGGATGATAAAAAGGCAGCTTTGCTGCAGAAGATGCATGTGGCATATACAAGACAAGAGATTGCATTAAACCAATTTGCCCGCCAGAGTCCAATCCCCCTGTGCCAGGATGGGATTGATAGAATGAGCACGTCTGATCCAAGGGAGCATCACGAAGAGTGTTTCGTGGTATCAGCCGACGCACCATGGTTCTTTGACGATCGAACCCCGTGAAGTCTCGAATGCGGGGGCTGTCCTCGGTGGTTTTGACATCTGCAGGAACAGGAGGGTGGGTGCTCTCATCATGGATGATATCTGCGCGGAAGAGCCATTTAGAGTTGAGGTTTGGGTTCTCGACAAGATTGAGCATAATCTTGTCGAAGTGCCGAGTCTCAAATGTGCATGTGTGGCGGCACATAGGTATCCAGCTTGCTTCGCCGCATCGTTCACGGAGCAAGGGCAATGATCCTGGAGGATATTCTTCAGGCTCAAATGGAGCCTTCTTCCGATTTTCCATTCTCAGTCAAGAACCGTGGGCGGAAGAGTTGCCGATACGACCGGATATGCAGGCTGGAATGATGGCCCATACGAAGATTTAAGAGTGGTGAGATACTGTCCTTTCGGAAGAGGTGTACAGCGCGGCAGGTCTATGCGCGTCAACGTTTACGGTGACAACCACCGTTATGATGAAATGGAACTTCGATTCAGGCCGTCTAAATATAATCAGGTCGGTTGTTGATGCCGTCCATGTGGTAACGGACAAAAGATGTGTCCAGGTCGCTCTCGGAATAAGGCTAGCTGTCAGACCCTAGCATCAAGGCAGTTGAAGCCCCAAAGTTTCGGCCCTGGCAAGCAAGGTGGTGTGTGTTCAAGGTCCAGAGCAAAACGAAACACCAGTGAATTGTAGCGGATTACGTTAAAAACAATGGATCTGCTCCAAGATAGATCTGGGGAATATGAAGATAAAGTGGCGGCTAGAAAATACATAACTACAGGAAATGTTAGGCTAGGTGACTGGCTAGAACGTGCCTACCCTATATTTTTTGAGCTTTCTGACTTCCAGTAATACTCACATGTGATGGATGTTGTTGTCCATTATCTTGATTCGTTTTTGATCTTGTATGTTATTTCACCAGATCTAATATTGGATTCGAGTTGGTATGTCGCAAGGCGAGCTTAATAATCTCGATGCTTCTACAACAATACATCGCATCTAACAGATCATATGCCTTGCAGCTTGTTCCTACCTATTGCATCATCATATGGAGTCCAATTACCTATTCATGATTGCATCGGGCAAAGGCAAATGGCTGATTGCAACACTAAAATCAGGAAAAAGACGAGAACATCTCAGTGAACATCCTTTGAACCTGTAAGAACTCATGCTCTGAGAAAAGAGTCATTTTTTACATGATTGTCCTAAGGTACTAGTAGATACCTACATCATGACTCTCTGTGCGTCACAAGGAAGGTCCGGGTGACTTGCAGATGGCTGGTTGTAAGCGCCAACTTTACGCCGCAGTTTTCAGGCGAACAAGGAATGCAGAGGCCAGTGTCATCAAATATCACGATACAATATGACATGATGTAGATAGCTGTTCGATTGTGAGCTTTGTACGTTTCCCGGAATACAGGGCCTGGCCCAGGTTAGTATCTGAAAGTGCAGTGCCGCAAGGTACCCGCCAGAGCCTGAAGCTTAGATCGCCCAAACCATTACTGTATGCCCAACTTGAGGATAAGACATTTGCCGTTTTCGACGGCTTCCCCGAAATGGGAAGATCAAATTAGATAGCGGCTGGAACCTAGTCTTGCATTGGTTGGACTATGCACTATTGTGTGAGACAGTGGCTATGGTAGCTTCGTCAGAGAGCACTTAGAAGACTGAGCTGAACAAGGCTGTAGGGGCCCGTTATTGAGCAACAGCCTGAGAATCCCGGCTTCTTATTTCTTTTGCTGGTATTTTTGAGTTAGTGTTGCGATAAAAACAAACAAATGCATGCATGTATCTACTAATCTGTATTCCTGCCCGTGTTACCGCCCAGCCACTGACTGTGTGGTTCAAAGCCCCCATTCATGGATGACAGTGGATGGCTGCCGAAAACATCTCACAAGGCTTTCTGCCTGAAAGGTTAGGCAGAAGTAACCCTCACCGTGTGCTTCTTCCCTCTCACCCTTTCCACCGGGCCTCCCACCAAAGCTAAACGACTTACTCATCTTTGCCCCTCCCCCTTCTACCAAATTCCCATTCCCTTTCTTCTCCCTACAACGTCACCAACACAAATACCCGCAAACTCCCAAAGACTTTGCATCTCGCAAATCGTCGCAAGACATATTCATCCCTCGTACCCAAACCAATACTCTCGATACCTATACAGCGAGGCGCTATTCTAGCCAGCGGTCGCTGAACACATCCTCAACCCTTTTACAAAACCCATTTCCCAAGGTAACCCCAGTACCTCCGAGTTTATGTCCATCGAAAATCTCAAGACCTACGGTAAGCCTCTTTGCTGTTCCCATGAGGGATACCCTGTTTTCCCTACCAAGACCGCCTTTTTGCTTGTGCAGCTCCCTTCGACCCGACCCCTGGACTGAACTCGGCGTCTTGTCTTATCGTCCTGTACCTGCATTTGCTGGTGTTAAGCCACATGTCAATTCTCCACTCGGCCGCCATGTCTATCAATAAATCTGAAGAACACGATAACTAACTGCCTCGCTCAATAGACCCCTTCGCCGAAGCCGACGAGGACACCGGAGAAACCAAGCAGACGCAGAATTACATCCATATACGCATTCAGCGTAAGTTACCCGCCCAGTCACCCCAACCTCTGTCGCTTTCGAATCACATACACCGCAATTTCACGAGACATTGCTGGATGGTTATGTGGATTCATGCCACAGCTGTTTGTGGAAATCGTCACGTATGCGCACACTGCTAACGGGTCTCTAGAGCGTAATGGACGTAAGACTTTGACCACTGTCCAGGGTCTCCCCAAGAAGTTTGACCAGAAGAAGATTCTCAAGGTCATTAAGAAGAAATTTGGTAAGCGACACATCTGCTGGTTCCTGCCACTCTAGCTAACACGACACAGCCTGCAATGGCACCATCGTCAACGACTCCGAGATGGGAGAGGTGATCCAGCTCCAGGGTGATCAGCGTAAAGATGTTCAGGATTTTCTTGTCGATAAGAAGGAAGGCCTCGAGCTAGACGCCAAGACCATCAAGGTCCACGGTTTCTAAAGCTCTGCATGCCCCGTCGTCCTGTCAGTCGCCGTTCCCGGGCGTCTTGACGTAGAGGGACAGGGATGCATGGCCACCTCGGCTTGTGCCTTTTCCGGACGTGTCCTCTTGCTCTTGCAACAGACACACCGAGGCTCGGCTCCGATTACTCTAGGACGACGGGCATCCACTCAGGGCGAGCTTTTGCTCCTGGTGGCTTTTTGGAAGAGTATTTATTCTATGCTGCACGTTCTGTGGCGGGTAGGAACCGTATTCGACATCTACCTTGCTTACGTGCACGAGGACGAGGCTACGGGCAAAGCATCTGTTTATTAAACATGGCTTGTCAGTCGCTCGTTAGTCAGATGTGTCTACATGGGCAAGCCCCGCAGTAGTCTCAGGCAAATACAATGTCGATTCCGAATTCGAACGTGTCTCAAATTTAATGTGATTGTATCCTAGTTTATGTCGCAGTTGACGTCAGGTCCCACGTGGGACAATCGGGCTATGTTGACCGAACTCCATCTGTTTTTCTCGTGACTTTTTGAATCATGGGTTGCCAGCACTATGTAAAAGAAGTATTTCACACCACACCCTGAATAACGGCGGGTTGGAGAAGTTCAATCCGGCGCAGATAATGCAAGAAAGGAATATGATAGTCGCTACAAATCAGTCGCTTGTTCGTCATACTGCCTCTACGAGCAGAGTGCTACTGGGCGCACAAGAGCACATATACATACAGCATGGGATGTGCTACAAGTCGCTGTGTTGTTCAACGCTCCCCCTGACTTGAGCGACCACGCGTGATGCTTCGTCCCATGCGCGCCGCCCATTAGTTACTATTGGCATCTGAGGGTATTCGGGCGTAAACTGGTGCATGTGCGCCAGTAGAGTCACCATACTAAAGAAACTGGCTATAGAAAAAACGTTGATAGATGTCGACGTCTCCTTGCGGATGTTGATCTTTTGGTGGGTGATGTGGTACATCACGGTCAGAGTCTGCGGCGTAGCTTGTCAGTGAACCCGTCTGTTAATTGCGGTGAATGCCCCATATGTCGCGTGTGCGGGGGGAAGGAGAGCGTACCGTGGCTATGCCAATCCAGCCTGGGAGAAAGAGGCGAGGGTCTTCAAAACCACCCGCGATGGAGAGAACAACTTGGGTGAGATAAGCGTTACAAATGTTGGTCGTGAGAAGCCGAACCATGGTCGCTTGAGGAGTATAGTTGATGAGCCTGTACATTGGTCAATATGGTATTGTGTCGCGAGACCAATTTAGCTGGACGTGTCAAGGAAGCCAACCATACCATCTGGACATTAGACAGTCTGTAAAGAAGAACGAAAGATATCCCGACGCAAAACACTAAACTAGCATATCAGCACAGCTCTTTCCTTGACATCTTTTGTCCGGATCTTGTTCAGGACATATCCCACACGCACCCATATCGTTGCAAGCCCAGTTTCAGTCAGGGCGTACCGCGCATCTTGCTCGACACTCATAGCCACAGATCCTCCCGCCGTCGAGGGCACAACAACGACTATTTCTGGCCCTGGCAGGATACGCAAGAGCAGCTGAACAGCAGAAGGTAGTCCCCACCACAACGCTGGCAGGATGGAGATCAGCCGTAGAGCAAAGAGCCAAGGATGCCATGGCGTAGGGACGTTGAGGACGACAGCTACGCGCGGCTGAAGGAGAGACGGGTGTACAGGAGGAGCGTCATCCGAAGCTATCGTCGTTGTCGTGGGCTGTGGCGGGGAAGATTTGATCGTGTTCGAAGTCACGGACGTAAGCGGTTGTGGGAGATGGCCGGTGGAAGAGCCCCGACGAATGGGGGGAGGATTGCCCATCTCACGTCTGACGTTTCAGGCCATTTGTAGCAATACAAAAAGCTGACTGTGTGGGAGAGTTGGAAGAGAATAGAAGAGGCGAGAGAAGTTGGGTGGACGCAAGGGCGGGGGGGTAATCTACCTGGACAGGTACTCTAGGTAGGTAGCTGTTGGCGATGCGATGGCGTCAAAGAGGACATGGAAGCTGCCTGCCTCCAGATTGAACTCAGCGTCTAACAGGGGTCGTGGGGGGAAAGTGCGCCAAGGTTTCTCGCCAAGTGGGAACACTGAGCCAATTTGGACGTGGCCGCAGGGTATCGAAATCTTAGGTGATGTTTGCCGGAGAGACGAAATTAGTAAGTCAGTTTGTACGAACAACAAGCACAGTGTTAAGCTGGCTTATTTTTGTAAGGCAAAGCTAAGAGGCCATCTTTTCTGTTCCTCCCTAGGTAGTGGGTACTCCATCACGCCCATGGGTTAGGGTTAAGATGAAGCATGGGTACTTCATCCGCTCGTGTATATCAGATTGGATGTCTAGGATGTGACATCGACGCAGGTATGAGGATGGGAAGCTTGCAGGCTCCTGGAACTTCTCGTGGCGATCCTCATGGCGAGTTGTCTGGAAGCATCTCATCGTGGCATTGGCGGCGTTCGCGAATGGCATACAATTCTCTTGGGCATGCAGTTCTTTCTGACACTAATAACTTGTCTTCCTGTGCTTGACCTGCCCGTTTTCTCTACTGCAGCTGATATCCACCTTGCCACGTACATCCAAGCGACCCTGAACTCCTGGATCGCTGACAGATAACGCCACAAATGACAAATCCTTTCCCTTTCATACATAAATAGTATAGCTTTTGGTCTTCATCACTAGCTCGCATTGGAGCTAGAATCGACGTCATGTCTGGATCGTTTTGAAGGCACGTTGCTGTGATCTTGTGTAGCTTCTGCCGAGATACTCTCAAAACGAGAACGTTTCTTGCGTTCGCCTTGCTGCAACCCACCATATTCACTTATCGATGAGGTACAGGATGAGGCGACGTCAGTACCCTGGTCGTCACTCTCATCGCTGTCAGTTTCTGTGAGCATGTCGCTTTCCAAAGCCAGAGGCATTGTTGAACATGAAAGTCCAAGATCCTTTTCGATCAACGGTATTTGTTGCTGTACCCAACGTAGAAGTATCCAATGACGTTGAGCTCCGGCTCTTGCTTCTCTGTAAGTCAATGTGCTATCTCGATATTTTTTAATTGTATCGACCCGATGCTGAAGACGATCGAATGCCTCAATGGCAGAGTCGAGCTTGGCTTGGGCTTCGAACAGTTTACGCTGCGTTTTGGGCCCCCTCAAAGATGGATCTAATGTATCCCTTTCTGCTAACAGAACCTCCGAGCTGGCGGCCTCAACAGCTTGTCGTAAACTCGTCCTCTCGTCATCATGTAAGGACGCATACTGAACAGTCTCCACTAGACTTTGACACTCGTGAGGATGCAATATTTTGGAGTCGACAACAGTTTTCCAAGCAGTTTTGTAATTTTGATGATACCGGTTGTACCATGAGTATCTTTTGGACTCAGATAGCTCAAAGCATAGATACTCGAGCCATTGTGATAGAGTATCCTGGTCTTTCGTATCTTGCTTCATCTGAAGCGCTGTAAGTGATGATTGCTTGTATAGTCGTCGAGTACATCGCGCCAAGTATTCTCTGAACACGTCTGAGTTTCGTCTCACCCTCTTTTGATAGCGGCAGAACAGATCCCACCTTTCTAGTTGCCGTTCAAACACCCTCCATTGTTCTTTGTCTGACCCATTGGAGTCATGTCTCCAATACTGAAGAAGTTCCTCGTAGTTGCCTGGGTTTGTTACAACTTGGTCGATGAGCGTCCTTGAGTACCATGGGCGTCCTCCAGCGTTAACTAGCAGGTCGTAGAACGCCTTTTCATCTTTAACGTCATTAATTCTCTGTTCGTTGAGTGAATCTGCGCAATTGACTTGAGTTTGTAAAGAGCTTCTTCCCGGATTGGTGTTGCACTGGAGATCCGAAGCCCACAACTGGAGCATGTCTATATAGCTGTCGGATTTGTCGACCGGGCGTACTACATTGGAAATGTCTGGTAGGCGGTCACAATAAAGAACCCTGTTGTGCCGTTAGGAAATGACCTAGTCAAGTAGAAATGATTGTGATCAATGGGGTATCGTACTGTACACCATCTCTCATCCAGCGAGTGACATTGTCCTGCCCTAAAGTACCAAGAGATCTGGTCTTCATGTCAGTCATGCTTGAAGAAAAGAGCATCCTGTCAGACTCACGATTGCTGATCATTCTTTCCATCGTTTCCAGTCCAGTTAACAGCCTTAAAGGTCGGACCCATCGACTGGTTCATTGATGCAAAGAGAAGTTCCGGGGTGCGTATTGTTGGTTCGAGTGAGGGATTGCGATTTCAAGATTTGTTTTTTCCTTCTTTCTCGTTTGCTCAGAGTGTGACGACAGAACTATACACACACTGTTCCAGTTGTGATCGGATAGAAGCAATGCGTGGCGTTGTACAAGGTTTGGTGTTTGCAGATGGGAGATTGGGTCAAGTTGTGTATGGCAGTTGAGAAGTGCAGCAAGCATAAGTGTATTCATGCGTCACAGATGCAGTAAATGGGTGAGACGACATGAAGAGAAAATAAGCTGGATCGTGAACGAGAATGAGGCTAAGACTCCTCATAATGGGCCGTTGGGCCAATATGGTACTTGCCTGTACCTTGGTTATCTCATTTTCCCTTTCATTTCAGTGTGAGTAGGGAAGTTGCATGTCAAGTTGCACGCACGTACCTGCTTGCTGCTTGGCTTGTCGCAGGTTCTGATTTAATGGATGGAAAGCGCGGCCCAAATACCATTCGTCCCCTGTATACCTAAGTTAGCACGGGCAGGCCCGGGGACACCCATGATCCGCGCCCTGCAGCGACAAAGGCAGCTACGGATGTCTACCCGCCAGTAGCGTCGGCCAACTCCCATTGGTTGCTGACATGGTGTTTTGACGGAGGGGGTCTGCTGTGGAGAAGGAATTGCCCTGGAACTCTTGATTCTTATAAATGACACTCATCTTTACCATTGCCGCGGGTTAAGCGCCAGAAAGTTCTAGTTGAACTGTCAAACCGCTTAGCTTGATGCAACCCTGTCTCATTCTCTCCGGAACCCGTGTTGAACTGAACGATGCCCATGCTGATTACTAGCATCAACATCATCGTCATCATCATGCCGGCATTGCCCTGCCATGCCCTGGTCCTTGATTGCCATACCCCACGCATGTACAGGACCGTAAAGAGCATGCAGCTTGCCTACTACCTAGCTACCTAGTCTTCGGTGTTCCTACATGGTCTTGTGATCTTTACTGCACGTCGACTTGTCGGGAAGTTGGCTATTAGAGGGAGGTTTTACTTGGAAACTTCAATGTTACATCATTGCAACTTGCCTCTTCCAAGTAACGCATCCATCTGACTGTCCCCCTTACCTAGTATCTGCTGTCGTTCATTTTGGGCCTCATCAGTGACTCCATAAAGTGGGAACCGAGGCCCTTGCCTTCCAGTATCTCGAAGCGCCATAACCGCACGATAATCACGGCATTATGCCAGAGACTGTGTGTTAGACACAGACAAATGCCACCTGGACAGATCGTCCGTTGATTGCCCTACTAATCTCTCTTTTCGCATTGAAAACTCAGGTGTAACCTGCATGCCCTTCATAACGCCTGCATGGGTACTTGCGCTCATTATCTTGCCCACAGACTTGTGTCACGGAAAAGTAGCTAGCTTGTTACGCAATGACGAGATGTTATTGTTTTGGTATCGATTCAGTGACTGGTAGATGTATTCGACCAGCTTTAGTGAATATATAACCAAGAGAACACCAGTGTTTTTGTCTTAGTAGTGGTCTTCTAGTCCTCCGCCTGTGACGATAAGAGAGTAGCGAATAATGTGGAGGATATTCGTGCATCTTGACGTGTCATAGCATGGTCAGTGCCAGAACAAACAAGCAATTCTATCTGATTCATGCAAAGTCAATACTCAGCCCGCAATTGACTCAACATACATGGAGATAGTGAAACTGAATGTGGAGCTGTCTTGGCTTTCTTTTGTTCCAACGATTCAGAGACTAGCGTCAGTTGGTAAGTTCCAGTTTGATCTCTGCCCTACAGCTCTCAAGGCTCAAGTTGACCAACGATAATCGATGGTATCTCAGTTGTGCTCTGACTCTTCTACACCCTCATAACAAACTCTCTTGCTACTGTTATAGTTGCCTATCGAGTAGATCTCAGACTCTACCTATCTGTAAGACGAGACCTTCTTAACCAATCCTGCCCTGCGCCTTGCCGGCCAATACCTAAAATGGACGGGGGTTGCCTGGAAATAGGGACACTAATCTAGCATTGAAACGCATTTGATCATATTAGTATTAGTGGCGACCGCCAATTGGCAAGAAGCTGACTTCTCGTGATGCTTCGACTACTAAGAGCTTGAAGCATGTGGCTTGTATAATTGAATCCCAATCCGATAGTCAGAAACTGTCAATAGATTTCAAGAAACTTTGGATAGTTGAAGATACAGGGAATTGTTATCTCGCTATGCTCAAAGACCCTGTTGGAGACTTCTCGTAGATAAGTCTGCTCCCACTTTGTGAGTAAGTTTTTCTGAGACTGTCATATATAACGCACTAACAGCGCAAACATGACCAATAATATATACGCTCCAGTATCCCTGGAGCGCTTAAAATAAGGTGTGCAAAAGTTTGTATTGTTCAATTTTGTCTGCTCGAGAAAATATTGTCGAATATGTATCGGGGTAGGAATTCCAACAACATTTTCGTTTAGTCTAAAACCCAGATGTTAGCCAATATTATCTATCCAAGACTCGAGAGCATACTTCTTGCTCTTCATTTTGAATTTTGGGAAGTTTACTAAACGAAAGGTGAAAGATATATATCCCTTAAGGTTCGAATACTTGGTCGTCGACCGTTCTAGAGATGGCATGTCTGGAAGGGTCTTGTCAGTATCTTTGTCTGCCTGGCATACGCTTCGTTGATGTTGCCAGCCGAGTCTATTATGTTGCATGCAAGTATAAATTCGAAAAGTATGGATAATTACTGCTTCGTTGGTTAGTATTCTTTTCAAATTGTCGACGAAACCATCCTGGTGCATCCTTTGAAGACTCACTCTGGATCTAAAACTCGGAATCTTTTCCATCAATGAAGACATGATTGAGATGTTTCTTCTGTTCAAGTACAATAGTGCTGAAGAATTGAAGCTCTATACTGAGAGTCTTCTAGCAAATTCTGTTGAGCCGCCGAATTACGGCAGGTTTCGTTCTCAGAGATATTTTCAAAGTCGAAGGCATTCCACAATGAGATCATGCGTTCATCGTTGGTAGATCGCAATATTGTATAATTCGTCGGTTGGACATTTTGACAAGGCTTTTGACTATCGAGCCGTAATTGTTAGTACTTTGTAACTTTCAAGTTCAATATTCATGTGATCGCGGCATGGTCTTGATCAGGGTCAAGAACATACAAGAATAGGAGATGAATGGGACAAGGCGCTCCAAGTCTCCTGTATAAGTAGTATTTATACTGCGCTTTCTTGTTACAGTAATTGAACTGTAGACAATGCCAGCCTAGGACAGTCTGCTTTAAACCTCGTGTACGGTTGACTCAAAGCTGGGCGGTCGGGATATGTCCCCTGGCACTAACTGTTCACTCGTGAATATAACTTCCGATGTCAATTGGATGTTCTTAAATAGCTTCTATGTGCCGGATCTACATACCAAGACTAGTTTCCAAGATTTTCGATGCAGCTTTCACCCAGGGGGTGTTACCGAAAGGGTTCAAATCAGGGCCCTAGCAGCGTTTGATTCTTTTCGTGGATTCAACAAGCAAAGAAGCTTCAGTACTCCAAGGTAGCATATTATGCCACTCGGGAGTTCTGATGACGGTCGGCGTATATCGTAATGGTACAGTGTATGCGTTCTAGAGATAGAACTCCTGAGAAGTGGTCAGCTGAAATAGTCATATCAGTTAAACAAACAAACATGACCGTGAAAGGCGTGAACTCCTGTAGTTGGCAATGCATTCAACCAGTGTAATAGTGCTTAGTTCTTGCAGGGACACACTGCAATACACAATGCCAATTCCCACAAGTTTCAGCAGATATAGGAGCTCGCACACCGAATTTATGATGGTTGATGATATTACTAAGATAAAATATTTAGTATGACAAATATTCTTGGACTGTTACTTTCCCATGGTGCTTTGCAATTGACTGGGCTTTCTGAAAAGCAGTTGATAGTATCTTGAGTTCGTCCGGTACATTGGCAATATTCGTGTTTTGAGGTAAGAAAAGAGCCCAGCGCTCTGGTTTTATCAAAAGGAAGTCGGATATCTGAGTTCCACAAGTATAGTTCCTAGGACAAAGGTTACTGTCAGACTACATGTAGGGCCAAAGGCTTGAAATGATAAACTCGCCGGGTTTGTAGGGAATAGCGAGTCCGTAATTCTAAGTCATGGGCTACAAGGGTCATTTCTTGCCTTCTATCGACATTCAGAAGCATAACCCACTGCATAAAGACTTGCGGGTAATGTTCCAGTATTGACTTGCGTTTTGCTGGTTGTTTCGTGCGCTCGAGTGTTCGGAAGGGCCTCTTCCTAGACCATGGATTAGTTACTGCATCGTTTTATGCCATCTTAGTTCTACATACATGGATTAGTTACCCATGACGCTTCGATGGACCCGAGGATTAACACCAGTGTGTCATTGGTGTTGTAGTGGCGTTGAGATCCGGACAATAGGATTGACCGCCATTTCGGTTTTCTCTGCAACCACAAGATCTAAAACTCCGCTCTTGGTAGTTTCTGAGGCTTTGTGGGACCTAGTATCTGATGGTAGGACTTTCAAGATTGTTTTCCGAAGCCTTCAACAGTAGATGGCGGCACTCGTGGGCGCCTGGCGTCTGCTACTAAAGCAAGACGGCAGACGTTTGAGCGTTCTCATCTGAGCCGCCGTATGTGTACTCCGGGAAGCTCGTAGATAAGATTCTGAAGATACTATACTAGTGGTAACGGACCATTCTTTGGTAAAAGGATACTGCTGGCGGCTTCGGAGATCGGTCATGTTGAGTTGGATTGAGTTCGCATATGAATTTGCGCCCCTGGCATTCGATTCGATAGACCATAAAGAGCCCTGCGATAGCGCGAAGTCAGTTGAAGGTATTCGGATGATTATTGAACTGACTGGTCAGTCTTGGGTGCTATTTAATGCATACATGAGGAGGCAGAGCCGAGTGTTGTAAGAAGTAATTTGGCACTACCTTGTATCTTGAAAATGCTCTCCGGGACAGGACGATATGAGCGATTCAAAAGTAATGTTATTAGACTGGCGTCTCTTGAAATATTGTTGGGAAACCATAGTTCGTTTAGGATTCCAGTTAAGGTCGTGCATGGTAGAATCAGGTAGGGCAGGGAAATTGCTAAGAGGGCAATGTTTTTACACGGGCGTAAACCACCAAAGTAATCCCTATGGATAATGAGAATAATGCTTCAAGTATAATCCCAGCTAATTCGACAGACGATGTCAAGATTTATGGGCGAGTGTTTGGTATGAATTAACAATCTTTTGTTACAGTTACTTTGATATTCTATAGTTTTTTGCTGTACCACTATTTGCCAATGTTACCTCTGAGCAAAACATAGTCCAAGGAGATGCATGCAAACATACCATGCGTGGATCCTACTGCGAAAGTGTGATCCAATGTATTTCCTGGTAGTGTGCAGCCATGTACTACATATTTGGAACTCTCTTTGTTACCAAAAGATTATTGGAATCAGACATCCGATAGTAACTATAGAGATAGGCTCCATGCAAAAGTCTTTGGGTTGGTTTGGTTTATCTGTAGTGATTGATGGTGGCCTATCTTTCCACAGTTACAGCACCTGTCTTTGACTATAGAATAGCACCGAGATCTCTTTATCGCTACGATTGCCCAACAACGATTTGAAGATGGAATACTGTCAGCAGAGTCGTTGTGTATAGCGTTGATAAGACATATCAAATCGCCCATGGCTTCATAGAAAGTCCCCTTCCTACTAGTGAGTGCTTTGTAGTGTCAGTTTCGGTAATTCTTCCACTGACACCTGTCGCACAAGTAGCTAAGATGGTTTTCTACGCCCGAGTTATTGTGTTTCAGTTTCGTCTAGTGCCTGGCCCCTTAGCCAGTGACTCTCTCGCCCACTACAGCACCACCACTCCCCTACTGTTGTCCCCATAGACACCAAGAAACAAGGCATACCATAGCATCGTATAGTTCGCTGTAAGTCATGTTCTTTCCAGTCACTTGTATAGTATCGTTTCCCTTTAAATAGAATCATACTGTCTTATTACCAGGAAGATATTGCTTGTCTGCACTCCCAATGCTATTCAGTTTTCCCCTGTGTCATCTCGAAATAGCATATTGTGATCTCCGTGTTGTCTCCCGACACATAGCTATAGATCATACATGTAGCGGAGAAAGTATTCCCCGCCCATCCCGTCGCCTTACAAGTTCTCGTGGTCGTTGGGCCAGTGGGGGGTTTCTTTACACAAAACAACACCCCAAAACCAAGGTAAATATTTCTTGCTCTTCCTCGCCTGCACCCACCCCCCTCTTCTTCTTCCTCCTCTTCCATCCCTCTTAACCCAAAGCTGACATCACATCCTCGCCGCTCACCAGCCGCTACCATTACTATCCTGCCGACGCTACTATCCTGCCGACGCTACTATCCTGCCGCTGCTACTCCTCTTCTGCCGTCGACATCCCTCCCGACGACATCAACATGTCGTCGCCTTCTGAATATCGCCGCCCACACCAGCCGGCGACTTCAAACCGGCAGCTGAGGCATGCCTTCGCGGAGTTTGGCATCGACACCTCCGATTTTGAAACACAGTCAGATGCTGGCTCACCCAGGGGTAAGTGACCGTCTCCTACTTCCACTGTTTCCTCTCCTCCTGTTGCTTTTTATCCTCCTTCCTTTCTCATGTTATTTATTTGTTATTCTC
Source organism: Fusarium sambucinum (assembly GCF_050947815.1). Lineage (NCBI taxonomy): Eukaryota > Fungi > Ascomycota > Sordariomycetes > Hypocreales > Nectriaceae > Fusarium > Fusarium sambucinum. The sequence continues at coordinate 6,289,857 of NC_139293.1, read as the reverse complement.
TTCCGCTTCTTCTACCATTCCTAGCTTTCCTTGATCCATGTTACGAACTCTCCCATTGAATTTTGTGCCCATTGTTCTCTCGTCTATTGCCTTATTTCATATCTGCGAGCGCAGACCATCAGAACACCAAGTTCATTCAGCCTGAAATGCCTTTCCATTTCTTTCAAAGACCCGTTCATTAGGGTTTGGATGACGAGACAGGCATATGATCTCAAACTACTGTCGGTTTCACCGAGCTATCCGACTAGATACGTCTCAGTCGCAGCTTTTGCTTCCTTTCAACATCAACCCCCCTAAGAAGTCCATGTCTCTCAACCGTCATTCTTGCCATACAATATAATTCAAGGATGATCAGCTAATACACTTCAGGCTCGCCCTCTCGACCTCTCTCCAACGCTAAAAGGTATGTTTTATTTTATAGTTGTCTTCCATCTCACCCTTACTAACAAAACTTCACAGTCTCCCTACCCTCACCAAGGCGGCTTATGACTCGCTTGAGTTCAACCAGAACTATGATGACGGTGTCCAGCCGTACTGGGGGTTTGTTTAATCAAGCTTTAGTTAAGAAAGAATTGCTAACTCCACCAGAAATCTCTCCTCCGACGTTGATCACAATGGGGAAGCTGAAGTAACCCCTTTCCACGACCTCGCACAATACGGCGAATCTCAAGTTCAGACCGGTGCCACCAACGAAACCCCTCGACCCTTTACCAGATCTCGAAGGACATTTGATGCCCAGGCCGTTTATCCCGCTGAGGCTTGTCTCTTCGTTGCCAAGTATGTATCCCATTTACATATAAGATATATTCACCTACTAACCTATTCTGGAAGTCTTGCTCAGAACTTTGATGATCTTAGTATCGAAAAAGACCTCACTCGATTTTTTGGTCAATACGGAACTGTCTTTATCAAAGTGAAGCGTGATCAACGACTCATGCCTTACGCCTTTGCTCAGTTCACCGTAAGCTATCTATGAATTTCTGTCAAGTTGTGTTGTACATATAGTTAACTCCTTATCCAGGAACGCAAGCATGCCGACTTTGCTTTACAGAATGCAGGTGGAAAAGAAATCATGGGCCGCTATCTTCGCTTGGAAAAGTGCGGAGGAAACTGTATGATATTTCCTCACAACATCGACCCGTTGCTAACTGTCCTTCAGTATCCTACATCATCTTCCGCAAGAACAAACGTGCAGTTCAATATGACGAGGCCCACAGCATCTTCTCCCGATATGGCAAGATTGCCAAGATTGAGACTCTGGACTATAAAATTCAAATCAAGCTCAATGTGCCTCCATCCATGATGGTGCAGTATGAGAAATTCGATCCTAAGCGAGACGTCATCAAAGTAAGTGAAGTTATTGAGAGTTCGGGGAAGAAGATTTCTGACGACCTCTTAGTCTTTCGGCTCTTCTGATGTCTTCTTCATTATGTTGTACGACCCTAAGATCGCTCAAGATCCTTCCGAACGTGCTCCAGGCGATCGAACTTTCATGGAACAGTATGATAAGAATCGTCGCTCAATCTTCATGGGCAGCTTACCTCCTCATACCAACGAACATTTAGTTCACAGAGTGGCCTCCCTTTGTGGAAATGTCACTGCAATTGACCTCAGGGTTATCCCTGATATCAATGGTGGCCGTAAGAAACACAAACCCTTCATCTGACTACTTAACTGACTGTTTTAGCGCCTAATGTCTATGCCTTTGTCGAATTCGAGCGTCCCAATGCCCCTGACGAGGCCGTGCGTCAGTTCGTAAGTCTTACAACTCCTTGGTTTCCTCAACTCTTGACTTACCAACTTATGCTTTTAGAACGGGACACAAGTTGAGGGTTCTATCTTGAAAGTTGAGCGAAGGCGAACCAGGCCTACTCGTGATGCGCGAAGCTATTCAAACTCGCTGGCGATGCGACCACTGCCATTAGTGCCGCCTCTACGTCCTTACCGTGCAGCTTCTATAGCTCTCGCGCTCGCGGATGAGCAAAAGGATCATCGCGTTACAGACCCTATGGCAATGGCACTTGTCCCACATCAGTCGAACGACAGCCGTGTAGGACCAATGGCTGCCATGCCCACTCACTACCAAGGCCAGCATAGCCGCTTAGGATCGATCACTGCTGTACCCGCCCATCTTCAAAACCAGCATGGCCTTTCAGGATCCATGGCTGCTGCACTCACTCACCACGAAGAACAGGATAGCCGTTCCGTATCAATGGCTGTCGATGGACTTACGGTCAATCAAAGTAGCCACAACCGCATGGAGTCGACTGAAGAAATTTCCCCTCCTCCTCAGGACGTCAACACAATGCTAGTTCAACCCGAACAACTCAACTCGCAACGTGTGCTCCTTTCTCCCAACAAGATGCTCCAGTTCGGTGCTGGTGAGTTAGATGAGTACACTCCCATTAACTCGCCCGACAAAGTCAGTGGCCCCAATGCTACCGGAAACAATGTTCACTGGGGACAATCGCAATTCATTGACGCCTCTCCCGTGTACTTGTCTCCTACAGGATCGTCTCCTATTCACCACGAACCCAATGACGTCCAGGTCAAATCCTTTGCGGAGCGCTTAGCTACCGGACGCTCTATGTCTTACGCGTTTTCGCCGGCTGCTCAGCATGCAGTAGACCGATGCGAAATGGCTATGGAGGAGAAGGACAGTGGCGTTGTCAAAGGGCACCGTCGCGGTCCTTCTGCCCTCTACCCAGTCGCACCAGTCCTAGATCTTGAGGTCTCAGAAAGTGATGGATCCAACGAGTGGCGAACTACTGGCACCACAGAGGAGGAAGAGGGCTTTAAGGAGAAAAAGGCAAAGAGCAGGAAGAAACTCCGACGCGGCTGCCTGTCCGAACAAAACCTGAAGCGAAACGAACTTGCCGATTCCCAGCTCAACAAAGACCACAAGTCAGAGGAGAACCTCAAAGTGAAGAAGAGAGTTTCCTTCAGAAAGGAGGCATCTGTCATCAACAATAGCCCTGAGCCAGTTCGCGAGACACCTATTCGCCAAGCGCCCATTCACTCTCCCTATATTGGGCCTGCTTTACAGGCACAACTGATGCCACCACCACCGCCTCCTCTCCCTGGCGGCCTTGTATATGTAGCTGTTCCTTACGAGTCTGTTGCCGCGCAGTTGAGCACTCCACACTTTTACGGCTATCCGTCTCACCAACATGAGGTTCAGTATCAGGCCCATCCACAAGTCTACCAGGAGCATCCTCAGGCTCGCTACCAGGCTCAAAACCAGACCTTCTACGGCGAGAGCGCTCGCACTATTTACCGAGCCCAACCCCAGGTCGCCTTCCAGGAAAGTATCCAAGCACCGTACCCAGGATATGCTCAAGCACCGTACCCAGGATATGCTCAAGCACCCTATGGCGAGTATGCCCCAATGTACCAGAACCATCAGGTTCAGTACCAAGGCCCCCATCATGTCGATCTTCAAGGTCGCCGTTATGCCTCATATGCTCACCCTCAGGAGTACCGCGAACCACCCCTACAGTCTCACTATGCCGCCTACAATAACATGGCTTCTTCTAGCAACGTCTACATGCCCCGTGCTCCCGCCGAGTCTCCCCACCAGAGACGACAGCGTATTGAAGCGGAACGATACCGTCGCTACAACGCCTAATTTTGACCACAGCAAGTATGGTCACGTCGGGTGAGTATCTCGACCAGCCTTCGATTGACATCTCAATCAACGCCATCTCTCTTTCGGCCTTTACATTTTGACGTCCTGATTTCACGATATTTCGGACCCTTTGATCGACGCATTTTCGATCCAGTTTGTATGCACGTATGTATATTCACCCGCGTTCATTTCAGCATCAGTTCTTCAGTTCAGCAACATCAATCCCGTCAGCATTTCTTGGCACTCCGCTTTCCCAATATCAACCTGTCAGCATACCAGCACAAGTCCACCTAGCGGTGATGATGCTGAGCCTAGTTTTCATTTGTCTTTCTCAGAAATTATTTCCCGGCCTTATAGTTTGGGCTTCCTCGACCGTCCCCAGCACCAGTCATTGAGCCTAGCAGCTTAGGCTCGCTCAGCTCGGTTCGGCATCTTTTCTTTTTGGTCAACGCCCCCTCCAGCACATGTTGGCACAGTTGCCAAACAGACAGACCTTCCTGCCCAGAGACAGACATTAAATCTAACAGACAGATGTTGTTTGGTGCCATAATGGCACATCAGGTTGGGAGATCTGGCTAGAGGCAAGGGGATAAATAAAATTGTATATAAAAACACAAAAAAAAAAAAAAGAGAATAATATTCTCACTAAAGGGTTTTTACCCACCAAAATTTGTGTTCCTTGTTTATCAACATTGTGATGTGATGTGTGATGCCTACTCTTACTATTGACCAAGAGCAATAAAAGGACCGAAATGGCCATATGATATGATGTGTCTTTGTATCGTCGGCCGATCAGTTATCGTGAGGGATGGATCAGTCATCACATCAGGCGGTTTATAATGAAATGACCCCCACTCTCTGATGGAACGAAAAGACAAGCATTAATGGCCTGGAAGTGTTGGCCAAGAGTCCTCTTTACAGTTAATTTGGCGGTAGGGTGTAACTCGATCGGGAATAGAACATGTTCTTTCTTAAACGCTAAATAAATAATCAGTCTAGACCTAGCGCGACTTTTATTTTATTTATTGCCTTAGACAACAGTTTTTATCCTTACTCCTCTCCCTTTTCTTCGATATTTTCGTCAAACGACGTTCCCATCTTGAAACGACATAAACTATAAGTCTCACGCAATGGGCTTCCCATCCTTCGCAGCGTCAAACGCTGTCATATACGTCACTTATGGCGCTTTCCTGTTCGTGATCCTAAACTCGCTTATGATCAAAGCTGACAGTTCAAAACAGAATGATGGGAACTGGAATCGCTTGGAAGATGAGAAATCAGTCCAAGGCCGACTTTCTTTCAGGCAACGGAACTCAGACGGGTCAGAAATCCCAGCATCTCACTCATCGTATCCCATCTCAAGACCACTGGCTGACCACCACAAACAGCCTTTCCTCTGGCCCTTAACTTCATCGCTTCCGGTGAGTAGAGCTATTCGAGCTCTCACTACAGTACTCCGGAGCGGTAGCAATTGCAAACGCAACAGCAAAATGACAGCAAAGACTTGCCTAGTCATATAGAAGGCGGCTGTGATGACTCGGAAGAGTTCCATCTAGCCTGATACTTCTCATGGTCGAGTATACCAATCAAGAATGAACGATCAGGTTCGTACATTGAATAAAAAGATCTTCCTCTTCTCCCCCCTCTTTCAAAAACCCCCGAGTTTGCCTCGGAACTCTGTTGCTACTAACCCTTTCCTACGCTCAGTTGAGAGAATACTCTCTTCTGAGCATGGCTCACTCGAACCTGCTCCAGAGAGGCAATCTCGGGAGGCTGGGGGGAGAGGATGCGGCTCACTACGGGCGCTGAGTTGATGTATCGCCGGGATCCAACCTCAGAACACTTGTGTAACACATGTGTCTTCTGGGGAGATCCTGGCGTACGACGACAAAGCTGAGATTGTACCGTAAATACTCGATCAAGTTAATGCTTGCGTGGGAAAAGTGTTGCCGCTCCAATTCCATCCCCTGCCCCCACCCACCAAACGTTGGAATGACAACTGACTATTGTAGCACTCGGTTCCGGTATTCTCTTCTCGTACCCCGAGCTGGCCACAATCTCTGGTGTGCAGGGCATGATGGTGTACGCTCTTGCGTCAGCGCTTCCTATGCTCATCTTTGGTTACCTTGGTCCCATCATCCGACGCCGATGCCCCGAAGGCTTCGTTCTCACTGAGTGGACTCGGCAGCGATACGGCGTTATCACTATGTTGTACTTGAGCTTCATGTCGATGGTAACGCTGTTCCTATACATGGTCTCCGAGCTCTCGGCTATCGGCCAGGTGGTTCAAGCCTTGACCGGCCTCGACCCCCTTCCGGTCATGATTGTTCAATGTGCTATCACGACAATCTATACCTGTAGGTTTTCCTGATCATGCAGTGTTGAACTCCCATCTAACTTTGTAAGCTCTTGGTGGATTTAGGATCTCCTTTATTACAGATGTTGTCCAAGGTACCATGGTTATTGGCCTTGTTATCATCGCTGCCATCACTATCGGTGCCAAGACTGAGATCCAGCGACCTCTCATCGACGAGTCTGGCCTCACCAAGCCCAACCTTCTCGGCTGGCAGCTTCTCTACATCCTTCCTGTTGCCGTTCTGACCAATGACTTCTTCCTTTCGTCTTTCTGGCTGCGAACCTTTGCTTCCAAGACTGACAAAGACCTCAGAATTGGAACCACTATTGCCACAATTGTCATCCTGTGTGTTCTTACACTCGTTGGTTCCACGGGTCTCATCGCTGTTTGGTCGGGAGCCTTGCCTCTTGAAGACAGTGCTGGTTCTGGCTCAGTTGCCTTCTTCGTCCTTCTCGAGACTCTCCCCAGCTGGGTCGTTGGCATCGTTCTCGTCATGGTCGTAACCATGAGCACAGCTGCCTTTGACAGTCTTCAGTCCGCCATGGTCTCGTCAGGCTCCAACGATCTCTTCCGCAACAAGCTTAACATCTGGTACATCCGAGCCATTGTGGTGCTCATCATCATTCCCGTCATTGCCATTGCTCTCAAGGCCCCATCTGTTCTTCAAATTTGGCTCATCACCGATCTCATCTCTGCTGCCACCATTCCCGTCCTTGTCATCGGTCTCGTTGACAGGTTCTACTGGTGGCACGGCTTTGAGGTTGTTGTAGGTGGTCTTGGTGGTATTCTGACCGTCTTCATCTTCGGTTGTGTCTACTACGGAAACGCCCAGGAGGCTGGAGAACTCCTCCTTGTGCAGAAGGGTCTGTACGGCAATGATTGGAGTGCATTTGGCGCATTTGTCGCTGCACCTGTTGGCAGTCTCCTTTGGGGCTTGGGGGCTATGGTTGTCCGCATCACTTTCCAGTACGTGTATGCCAAGGTTCGCGGACATCGCTTTGATGCTCTGGACCGTCCCCTGGATCTCCGTCCCGCGAGCAGGGAGGATGATACCCCTTCTGAGAATCTTGTGTCTCAGACCGCAGGCAAGTTCTTCTAAACGAAGTTTGAACAGATGCCGTTGGATTCTGTTTCACGATTACGAAGTGGCATGCGATTTATAGTCATCGGTGCAGTCTTGATCCCATGTTTGGGATATGTGAAAAGTATATTTAGTTTGGTCAAATTGTTACTCATTAGTAAAGCTCTGTTGAGCCTCGAATTTAAGTTGTTTTTGCGCATAACTATGCTGTTCTTCGTTGTGACATTTGCCATGTTTGTCAAACTCAACTTTACTTAAGATACAGTAGTTAATGAGCTGCTAGGGATTAGAGTACAAAGCCCAATGAACCCTCTTCGCAAAGGTAAATTATTCAAAATTGAATTGGAGATATTTTGCAAACATCCGTTCGCCGACCCCAATGCTATTTTATAGTACATTTATGCTCCTCGTACAATATACACTGTCGTTTTACACATTTGCCCCTTTCTCAGCTCACTCATAGTAAGCACCCATCACTAGAGACAATTTGATCCCTTTATTTCAGAGGACCTTTCCACCCAGCGCGCTGGGCCTGCTCTCGCATAATCCAATCTTGCTCTTCTTGGTATGACTCAAGCGTTGTGGCAGGGACAGTGCCCCAGATTCGCCATGGTGTGGCCTGGAATGTCTTCTCGCTGACCTGCCTTGAGAGCACCACGTACTCCAGCTTGTCCTGCACCTTTGTGCTGCCAGGAATGAGTTGGCCGGAAGGCTTCTTGTACTTTGCGACACGCTGCGTTGAGGAAATTGCGATAACGGCCTGTTCTGTGCAGTTGTCCTTGTCGTGGGGGTTGATGTTGTGAACCTGGTGTGCTACCACGCGGGGATAGAACAATGACTTGTTGAGCTTGAGAAGCTCAAATGTGACACGCTCGCCAGCGTTACGACGATCGATGGCAGCAGTGAGCTTCTTTCCGAATTGACCAAGGCATAGGTTGTTGATGGTGGACTTGTCTCCAGCAGCAAACGCCCCAAGCATCTCCATGTACATATTCTTCGCTGTGGGCGCAATCTTGCCACGACCGATCTTCCACTTAGGCCGTGTTGTCCAACCAGGCATGGACTTGAGCTTGAATTGGAGGAGGGAAAGGAATTCGATTCCCCATTGGCGGAATCGGTACCATGTGTAGTTTAGAGCGCTGGAGAGGCTGGAGGGGTATCGTGAGAGAGGGAGAGGGACGAATGTGCCTATTCCACGGTTAGCTCTTCTCTGTTGTTGGAGTACCAAATGAAGCTATATCAATTGGCGTATGTGACGGTCAAGAAGTTTGTCAATTCCTCCCGTGCATCTTCCACTCACCAGGAAACAATGGGCCGCCGCCAGACTTGAAGTACTCGTCATTGGCCTTCTTCTGAATCGCCGACATGGACTCAACATCGGTCCTCTTGGAGTCCTTTGTAGCCGTCCTTCGCATCTCTCGCAACATCCTCTCCCTTGAGGGCATCGATATGTATCGGCATTGTACCCTCGTCGCCCCGAGAACGCTCTGTCGCAAGATGGCTGGGCGCAGAGCCATTACTGAGGAAGACATTGGCGGACCTATGTTTTACGTTTTTTTCGTCTAAACCGAAATGTCGAAACGCTCAGAAAAGGTATGGATAGACACCCGGTAGTTACCGGCGGCGCAGGGTCATAATCGAGCTCGAGCTGGCTTCGACCATCATAACCTGCTGCCATTGAAGAATTTCATGGGTTCTGGGCCGATGACGGAACAATTAAATGCCGAGGGACGCACAGGGTGGTGCGAAACATCACACTATGCACATGGTATCAGGTGCCAACTTAAATGTTCCTTACGGGCAGAGCCTCAACACCACGCTTGTTGACAGCCCATTCCACGAGCAAAGGCTCACTACCACAGCTTTAGCTGCTCTTACGACTAAACCTCATGTTCTTCGATTCCCGGTGAGCCAATTGGGCTCCACGAAAGCTTGCGACAGCTTGGACATCGAATCCAAATTCTACCGAACCACCAAAATAAATCGCCCATCATGAGGATCACGCATACGCTCTTATCGAGAAGCTTTTTTGGCCGAAGCGTGGACGAGCTGAAGAGGCGCACGCGAATAGGTATATTCTGGTTGTCCTCGAGTAAGACCCAAAGCTAACCATTGCAGCTGTGAGCTTCGAGGCTATCAAAGGCGCTACACAGCCCAAGCCGCTATACGATTTTAACGCCCCCGAAAGCGTTCGCGACTGCATTGTCATGTCTGACAAAACCATTGGCGGTTTCTCAAAAAGTAACTTTGACTTCCACAAGTCTACCGAGTCGAATACTAGTTCAAAGGCACCCTCCGCCTATGCCCGCTTCCACGGCAACATCTCTACCCGCCTTCCCGATGACCGTCCCAACATCCAGCGTACAGGCTTCGCTGGCTTCCGATCTCCTGACCAAAGACCTACAATGTTTGGTCGTTCAATGTGGGATATTGACCCTTACATCTACCTCGCCCTGCGCGTCAAATCCGATGGCCGCAGTTACTTCGTCAATGTGCAGACAGAGAGTGTTGAGCCCTCAGACCTGCACCAACATCGACTGTTTCCGAAACGACCGGGTCACTGGGAAACTGTGCTGATCAAATGGAACGACTTTGTTAGAACAAACCATGGCTTCGTCGTGGAGCCGCAGACTGAAATGTTGCGACAGAAGGTACTGACTGTTGGTGTTGGGCTGACAGACCGCGTTGATGGTCCTTTTGAGCTTTGTATTGAAAGAGCCTGGGCCACGAACGACGCAAGTGAGGCTGACATAATAGAAGAACCTCAAGCTTCGGCTATCTCAGAAGGAGGTGAACTGAGGAATAAAAAGGGTGAAAGGGTGCGGTGGTAGATCCTAGCCGTAGAAAAATGCGATATTGCCCATGTATTTATAGACTTTATGCCCTTGGATGAGCCTCTATGGACTGACTGATATATTGTTGGTCTTTGTGCAAACAAAGGCATAGCAAGTTCTAATTTTGTTGCGTTGGTAGATGTGTATTTATGCCTGCAGCCATCAAGCGTTAACCTTCGAGACTGAGTGATTCAGCAGTCTTCTTGAGTGAGACGTACGCCGCAGCGTAGTCTGCTGCCAATTTTAGATCCCCCGTCAACTTCATGATCATAGCCTTCTTCGCCATCATTTGACATTGCATGTTGATGTCTTCGATACTTGAGTAATGGTCAAAAGATTTCTGTATAGCAGCGAGAGCCTTGGTCATGTATTCCGTTCGTTTCGATGACCTGGGCTCGCATTTTCCAGCAAGTCCCATATTGGCATCAGCGAGATAACTGTAAAGCTGAGCTGCCAGGCTTGCGGTCTCACACTCTAAAGAGCGAGGAATGATAGCCAGCAAGAGTTGAGAAGCGGCCTCGAATTCTCCCAGCGAAATCAGAATGTTCGACACAGATCCGATCGCCTGCCAGAGACAAGGAATGAGACGAGCTCCCCACGAAATGCTTGCAGCTCGCAGAGCAGTTGTGAATCCCCTCTGCGGCCGGCCACACTTGTCGAGAAGAGAGGCTTTGAGTAGTAGGAGTTTGACTCGAAGAACGACATCCTTCTTCTCGTCTTGGAGTTGCGACATCATGTCATCGACCTTGGAAAAAGCTGCTTGCAGGTCTCCCCGACGAGTAAGATAGTCGATGTGTAGAGTATCGACCAAAAACGCCATGTCAGGTTCGAGGTCATCCATCTTAGACTGTAGGATCTGAGATAGCAGTCTCTCAGCTCCTTCCAGGTTGTTATGATGTAGGTCTCTCTTGAGCTTGGTGATTCCTCGATACTTGTGCCAGTATTGGCTTGGTTTCCAGGACCGTAAAGAGTTTTCTTCCAATTGATCCAATTTTCTTAATGCTTCATCATAACGACCACGCAATGCTAGTAAAAGAGCAAGGCGGCAAGTAAGCTTAAGCTCATCGTCGAATATGGCGTTGCGGGCATGGCATCTCAGGAAGACCTCGCAAGTAGCGGACGAAAGAGTCGATAGCCCAAGTCTATCCCATAGAGCCGAGGTGAGCGAGAAATGAGAGCCAAACATATTCTTCATGTTCCTCTCGACTATGATGTGCGAGCTTCGGACTATAGACTCAAACGCTGTGGCCACACTGTCGCCGTTGAGAAGTCCGAGTTTGGCTTCGCTGAGCAGAACCGAGCTCCACAACGTCCACATGCCTGTCTCCTTGGCCTTGACTCTGAGAAAGGCCAAGCTTTCTTTGCCCGTACCAAGCATACTGTTAGATTCCAGCTTCTGGACAAGGTCGGGATGTGCGCGACCAAAGTGAAAGAGCCAGTTCAAGGCAAAGTTGAGACATGTCATGTCGCGGTTTTCTCGGGCTGTCGAAACGGTTTCGAGCATGGCAGCCACTGCTTCTTTGTGGCAGCCAAAGTCGGCTTGCAGGACAGCAAGATTCATCAGGGCGTACTGGTAAAACAGACGGTCTCGATTCTGCATAGTGTAGTCGAAGTATCTGTGAAGATAATCGAATGCAGTGGGATAATCCCCAGCTCTCCATGAGTCGAGAAACCTGTCTACTGTTAGAGATCATGGAAACTGTATGTGGCAACTGCCGGCTTACTTGAGGTAGTGTGTCAGACTGGGGACAAGGTAACTATCATTGAGTAGGTCGTGAAACTGATGGCGGATCTCGAGAGGTACTCTGTTGCCAAATTCTGGCCGAATTAGCATCTATGAACAAATACATTCGCGGGTCTCTTACTCTGCATCTGCTCGATCTGGAATTCCAGGAGACTCTCAATGTCGTCGGTGCTCACGGGGAGTGACCCGCTCTGGTCTCCTGTGAGCATGTCGCCATAAGCCACTGAAGCCAACGCCATGACACTCTGGTGATCCCAGTCCTCTTGTTCACCCATCAGAAGAACGTTGTCAAAACTCAGTCGCCCAAATCCGGGGATTTTGCGCTTCAGATAAGAGGCAGTTGGTTGTCGATATCGTACAAAGTTTTTCCACAACTCTGTACAGTCGTGAAATTGTAGTCGTTGGTATTCAAGTCTTGCTCTCCGTACGAATGTTCCAAAAGGAGAGTTTGGGGAGAGCTTGATGCCTTCCTCCTCTTCTACGGGCTGGCCCAATTCAGCCAGTCTCTTTCGCTCCTCCTTTGTCTTGGCCAGCATCCCAGACAAGTTGTCAAAGAAGTTGTGGAGCGCATCTAAGGAGTTGATATCCCAAAGCTTGCCGAGGAACTGGTCCCATAATCTTCGTCCAGGCATACCCATCAGAAAAGGGTAGCTTCCGAGGAGTTTTTCGAAATCTTTGATGCTGATGACGAGCCCGACAGTGCGCTCTGCTTTGCTCCATCTCTCAGACTGGTCGGCAGAAGCTTTTGAAGGAATGTGGTCCATGAGATGAGAAGTGACAAAAGACAGCACAGGTAAGATAGCATCACTCGGCGCGGCGTCTTCAACATAGAGCTCTACGAGGGCGAGAAGGCCGATTTTGGCCGGGTTGAGATATCGAGCCATGATTTCAAGCCATGAATCAAAATACTTTAGGGAGGGGAAATTTCCGAGGAAGAAAGATGATATGGAGTGATATGTCCAGAGGCAAGCGACGTTCTTTCTACACGGCACCCAAACGCGCCTGCCCAAAAGTTAATCAGATGCCCGGACGATCGCTCTTGCCAAAGATACAAGCTACCTCTAGCTAACAATTACCTCGTTGAGATCAGGTTTGTCTGATCTTCTTCGGGAATGAAATCCCAGTAAAATGGTATTTTAATTGCTTGACCACTTACGGGTGGCGCGTCTGTACTGATGTTGTTGTTAAGGGGGGTCATTGTTTAAGTGGGGCTTGTCCAGCTCGACGCTTGAAGTGAGATGACACAATCCCCTCAGTTGGTGGGGGGCTGCATCACGATGACAATACTAACATTAGACAATTTTAGACAAGTTTAAGGGGGCATTTAGAGGATATTTAGAAGAATTTATGATGAGACCGAGGTAAAACGTAGCATAAATAAGATAAACCTTTGACGGTACTTGTCACATTTTAGAAAATAAATAATAGCCATTTAGACTAGACAACTCATAAACTAAGGAGGATTTTTGAATATATTTAGATGACGTTAGATAAAAATTAGACGAGGTAGGCCAGTATATGGTGAGAGACAGGAAGTAGAGGTTCCGGAGTGTATGACAGAAACTCAAAGATGAGCAGACAAATCCGATGGCAGATACAAGGCTCTATCCATACGATTTAACACACTACCAGGTTTGCCTTATTTTAGTTCACACATTAACTCAGAGTCCAACACTTCAACAATCAGTCAATTCGAGTCTAGGGAACATGTACGAAGCATCTCCAGAGGGAGTAGTCCATAAAGGAGCGATCCAGCAATTGTCCAACGTATGAGCTATCAACAGATCATACTTAGGCGACCTTGTCCTTGTTGTGGTAGTTAACCTCGTCGTTCCAGCTATACAATGTTAGTACGTAATCTCTCAGGACTGTAGAGCAATAAAGTTTCAAGCTCAGTAGTCTGAAGCTGGTATCCTAGCTTATTATAGCTTTACTAGAGCTACTCAGGCTTCTTCAACTATAATGATGTCACAACTTACAAGAGAGTCTACGATAATGTTAGTAACGTACAAATCAGCTAGGAGTTTCCAACCAGACTCACCTTATCTCCGTCACCCCACTGGTAGTTCTTGGAACGGATGTTCTGGTAGGGGTACTCGGTGCGCTCCTCCAGAGGGGGCATGTGAGACCAGTGCTCCCAATGCTCGCTCCAGAGCCAGTAGGCGTTGGCACCGGCGGCAATAAGGCAGGGGGCGACACCACTTTAATCATGTTAGCCATTGCTATCCCAACTCGTCGCCACAATCACGTCGTCTCCAACATTCGATGCTCCGGATTCGATGCCGGGTTCGTAATTCGCTCAAAGGATCGAGTTCGGACGTACTAGAGGGAGATCTTCTTCCAGAGTTCTGTCCATCGTCAGCAGCCATACTTTATGCCTCCAATTGACCCAATTCGGCGTCGTCGATTGACTCACCAGTGGTACCAGCAGCGTGCTCCTTGATGTGCTGACGCTCCTTGATGAACTCGTTTTGTGTGCTGGCAAATCGGCGCTGAGCGGGAGCGCGAAGCTGGGCGGTAGCGCGCGTGGCAGCGCGGGTGAATCGGACGGCGGACATCGTGGACGTGATTGTTCGCTCTGACGGTTGATGAGTCTAGGCAAGTTTGTGATCAGGTCATTCTTGGACGAGCTCGGTTAGAACCGCCAATGAAAGCTGCCTCAATTGTAAGGTACCAATTTCCAGCCGGAGTTTTCACGCACGTGACCTCGTGCTGGGGGCGCGCTGTTGCACGCTCAACACCACGCGGTGGAGCTCTGCGTCATTGCAAGGATCGCGGCATCTTATATGGAGTGTCTTGCTGTTTAGGGAGCAACACTCAATATAGGCAGGCTCAAATCTTCTATACTTTGCATTACTTCTGTTTCAAAGCTTCCAGATACTGTAAATTTCCTCAATCTCCCAATTTCTGCCTCTTCCCTCTCATAGCGAATCCTTCCACACTTCGACTCATGACCACAAGATAATCAGTATTCCGAAATGAGTCGTGAGGCTCTCACGACATTCGCGTCTGCTCACCTGTGACAATTTTCATTGATCTCAAATATTCGTATCTGGAATCATGGCATTTCGACTTACCACCTGGAATGGTGAGTTCACCCACTTCTTATGAGACCCTTGCACTAACAACTTCTACAGTCAACGGCATCAGGTTTGTCACAGTGAATCACAGTCAAAGTAGGATACTAAGGAAGCCTCAGGAATCCATTCGGTTATCAACCTTGGAGGGATAAGAGAACCTTTCAAGTAAGCTTCTTCCTCTCACACCCTACACCTGATTCCTTCCACTCACCTCCAATCAGGCTATGTTCGATATCCTAGAAGCGGATATTATTGTTATGCAGGAGACTAAGATCCAACAAAAAGACTTACGCGATGACATGGTTCTCATCCCAGGGTGGGATGTTTTCTTCAGCTTGCCGAAGCACAAGAAAGGCAAGACGCTCCCTCTTCTTAAAAGCATCTTCTAACACTCCCAGGATACTCTGGCGTCGCCATCTACACACGCAACTCTACATGTGCTCCTATACGAGCTGAAGAAGGAATCACCGGCATCTTGACTCTTCCAAAGTCCACGACTAGATACCGCGATCTCCCAGACGACCAACAGATCGGTGGCTATCCTCGACCTGGTCAGCTCGACGGCATCGTCGACGAAGCAACTCTGGACTCAGAGGGTCGCTGTGTCATCCTTGAGTTTCCAGGTTTTGTACTCCTTGGGGTTTACAGTCCTGCAAACCGTGATGAAACCCGCGACGATTTTCGAATCGGTTTCCTCCAAGCACTTGATGTGCGGATACGAAACCTAGTCGCTGCAGGGAAGCAAGTCGTTCTCACAGGCGACTTGAACATTGTTCGCTCCGAGGTTGATTCGACCAATGTCGCGGAGACGCTTCGCAAAGGAAATCTCGACCTGAGCGAATGGATGAGCATGCCTGCGCGGCGCATCTTCAACCAACTCATCTTTGAAGGGAGTGTACTCGGTGGCAGAGACCAAAGTCGCAAAGATCCTGTTCTTTGGGATTTGTGTCGCTGCTTTCACCCCGAGCGAGCTGGCATGAATACCTGCTGGGATACCAAGCGCAACACACGCCCCGCCAATAACGGAAGTCGGATCGACTACGTCTTATGTAGCGACGGTATCAAGACCTGGTTCAACTTCTCCAACATTCAGGAGGGCTTGATGGGATCTGATCATTGTCCTGTCTTTGCCACTTTCTCCGATACAGTGATGGTACAGGGCGAGGAACGTGCTTTACCGGAAATGATGAACCCACCTGGCATGTTTCAAGGCGAGCGGCGCCTTCGAGATTGGAATACGAGGGATCTGCTTCCTTTGTCTGCAAAGCTGATGCCAGATTTTGACCGACGTCGGAGCATCCGCGACATGTTCACAAAGAAAGCTACCTCAGCCGCCCCTCCACAAGAACCTGCAAATCCAGGCGCTGCTGCAAAATTTTTAATGGATGGGGATGGCAGCGCTGAAGAAATCAAAGAGACGTCGGATAGAGCTACAGAGCCTCGAGCCAGCACTCCACTTACACTAAAGCCGGATGAGACTCCTGGTCTAACCAAACAATCCATCTCTCCACTGAATGCTAAAAGACCTGGATATGCCACCGGCACGACTAGCCGGCCACTCAAGAAGGCCAAGTCTTCGATAGGTGCCAAAGATCCCAAGAGCAAGGTGGCGCCCGGTCAACGCACGCTACAAGGGTTCTTCAAGCCCAAAGCGCCAGCGGCTCAACATGACAGGTCGGGACGAGTGGAGGCAAGTTCTATTCCCTCCCCGACAAAGAAACCAACAGCCTCGACAAGAGGAATAACCAGTCCGCAACAAACAAACACCCCAGAAGCTATGTTCACAGAACGGTCACCGCTCAGGGTCTCTCATCGCGGAAACGGGCCCGACTCTCCTGACAGAGTGTTCGACCCAATAGAAGCCAAGGAGTCATGGTCCAAGTTGCTGGGAAAGAGGGTTGCACCAAGATGCGAACATGACGAACCCTGCATAAGCCTTACTACCAAGAAACCGGGAGTCAATTGTGGTACGTCTCACAACGGCAACTGATCCAACGTTCATGCGGTGGCGTTCCCGTTGCACAACGCCGTGGCTGCAATGTTGGCTACATACAACATCAAGCCTTGAAAGCTAATTCTATCGACAGGTCGTTCCTTTTACATTTGCCCGCGTCCACTGGGACCGTCAGGAGAGAAGGAGAGGAACTCGGAGTGGCGTTGCGGTACATTCATCTGGAGCAGTGATTGGGGTGGTTCTTGAGTGAACCGTTGACGTGAGCATTTCATTCGCTGGATGTACTGAACACATACACAATTGGATAAACTATGGGTCGTAGTCTTGAGGGAGCATGATTATGTTTAGGTTGTTCATGGTAACTGAGTAGTCCCGTACGCACATAATTATACTCGTATAAGAGTAGGGTAGTAGTCAAGTGTATAGAAGACCGAGAGCAATAGAAGAGAGGTCATAATAGAACATGTTCAGGCAGTACAACATGGTTTCCACTAGTGTTGTGATTTTGAACCCAAGGTAGACATTTCACAAGTGACATGGTAAAAGAGCGAGAGTCCAGTGATTGGCCTTAATTAATTTCCACCATAAGACAACATAGATCGTTGTCAATAGGCTAGGTATCTATGTATCTAGCCAGCCATTAATATTAAGAACGACCTTTTTGCCATAAATCAGTGCAACAGTAAACATAACAAGTGCGTTACAAGCTGTGCTACCATCGTGTCGCTTGTTGTTCCTTATTCCGATTTGCTTCAGACCCAGAAGACTCTTCATGTGAAGAATCAGAGCAACAACGTGTAACGACGATCCGAATTAACAGCTAGAAACTCGGAGGTCAAGCTGCTTGCAGCCCACTATAGGTATCATCAAATCCATGAGCACAGTATCACCCCATGTGCATGTCCACGATTGCCATTATGCAACAGCACGATATGCGCCTAATGGTTGATATGAGTGTTTCTTGAACAACGATCTTATTACCATTGTCTGGCTCAGATCAACGCACATTTCAAAGCTGTTGGTTGTTACGTCGTCCGTTTGTAGAGTACTTGTATCCAGGATAAAGCCGTTTGTGATCGGCGCCTTCCTGCTCGGCCAATCGCTGCCAGTAAGCCTGAGTCTCGGGAGTCTCACGGTTCCACATAGTAGAAATAATCCTGGCTATATTTCATATCAGCACAGTATTTTCTTATGGCAGATACTACTTACAGAGCTCTCCCGCTGTGAGTCCTTCGTGCTCGGCGATGATTTGTTGTGACTTGGCTTGGCGGTATAGCATCCAACTGTTTCTGGGACGTGGAATCCGTTGTCCGCCCTCACTAACAGCCGGATCTTCTTCAGAAACTTTCGCTGGAGTAGATCGATCTTTCAACATGTCAAAATTATACCTCCTGAATTGGTATTTGAGGTAACATACCACGAGTGAAACAGTATCTCCCGTAAGTTGAGGTGTCGGCAAAAATGTCCTTTGGAACTGGGCAAAGTCGATACTTCTTTCGGGCTTCATCGTGAAACACCTTCACAGGCTGTTGGACACGGCGGCTGCGACGGTTAGCTTGGTTCATCTTTTTTGAGGCAGTAAGTTACCTCAAATTGTCTGCAACACGATTCACGAGGGTCATCGATGCAGTTTCGGGGACGAAAACGTGGATATCAGCTTGCGACCGACTGTAGACCATGGTGATTGGGACCTCGGCTTCAGGGGGCATGAAAACTCCCAAAGGGCCCTGGAGAAGACCCCTTTGTGGGTTTCGAGACATCTTGGTAAATGTTACCGTGTTCTAGAGCTTGCTTATGTGTTTGGATTTTTCAAGTAGTGGTTGGGAGTTGGATTGCGGAGTGTATACAGGAAGACTTTCGAGAGCAAGCTTGGTAGCGTGATGAAGAATGAGGGGGGCGGTTCAGTTGTAAACTGGAGTTAAACAATATCAAAATCAAGCCTAATGTTTGGCCCTTTACATGAACAATACCTTGTTGCCTAGGTACCCGCCTGCAGTGAGTTGGATTTAATTTCTGTTTGTTTGTTACGTAACTTGGTGTCCTCGACGGCAAATGATTCACTGATTCACTGTCACCTGGCGACAGTGCCTGATGTTATTCTCCCCAAAATCTTTGGTCTGAATCTCTCGTCCGTTAGGTTCCTGGCAACCCAAGTAGTTTTCCTTCCAACTAACCTAGTTCTTTCACCACCCGCCTGCGACCATGGATACTTCCTTCAGCTTCACCCCTCTGTGGGAGGAGAAAGCAATCATCTACAAGCCTGAGGCAGCTCTCCGTGCTCTGGATGACAAGATCTATGGCATCATCCTGAAGTCTGATCTCTTGCCCAAGAGCGGCGAGGTCTTCCTCACACCCGGTAAGCTGTATTGTGCAGTCAATCTTGAATATCTGCTGATAGGCCCTTAGAGGTCTTGCGCATAGTCTCCGCCGTCGCGAAACACATGCTACTGAACCTTGGTATCGATAACGAAGTTCTTAGCAAGATCCGGACCACTGCTGTCAAATTGGTCCCAGGTCGCAGCACGTTCTATCTCATCGATGCGTGCCTTGTGTCTTGGTATGTTCAGGCTGTGGATGTCATCTTCGCTCATAACGAAGCCCGCCGCTTCGTTTCCAGACCCAACATGCCATCTGCTTGGATCGGGGGCTATACCAACGAACGACCTATGGCCAACCTGGGCTTTATGAGCATGCTTGCAGGAACCCGAGATGCAAGCATGCCTGAGCATCCTAAGCTTCGTGCAGCCGCCCTCGTGTCGAAGGCCACAGTATCGGTTCTATACACTGCTTATACTGTTGGGCCTCATCTCAAAGACTTTCCTTGGGACAGACTCGAACGTATGCCGGTCCTTCCAGCCGTTGATCTTTATCTCAAGGTCTTCATCTCCAGTTGCGGCAGCATCTACAGTAACAAGCCGGCCATCGCACCTCCCCCTGCTTTTGAGTACAGTGTTACTCAAGACGATGTCAAGATATCCAAATGTGGCAGCAAGCTCATGATCAAGACACACGGAGATGAGATCTGGCATGCAGCTCCCAAATGGCATCCCTACATCAAGCTTCCCGGGTCCCCATGGAACAACTTTATCAGAAACCGCAAACAAGCCATCTTTTTGGAAGACTCAGGCTATTCCAACTATTGTGAGTCCGAGTCGGCAGATTCTGGGTCCGAGTCTGGGTCTCCTTCTGGGTTCGCACCCGAGCCTGAGAAGGCCGAGTCGGAGCATTCTGAGTCGGACGAAGTAACCATCAAGTACAAGCTTCCAAGCTCAGTCCTCACTATCTTCCGAGAATTCGAGGACAAATATTCCACCGCCAGGGAAGAGTTGGACTTGGTAAGAATACTGAGCACATATTCTTGAAGCAGAGCTAACGTTATTTAGAACCACCCACGCAGTCGACGTGTTCTTTCGGAGCGCGCAACTATCCGTCAGTACAACCGGTTCGCTCGTCTTTCAGGTCGTACGTATGCGAAGGAGTGCCCGGATGATGCTGTATGTGACGTTCTTCCTCTATCACTCCAATAGCTAACCCAACCAGTCTGCTGTTTATCTGACTGATGTCAACGAGGATTTTCTGTACTATTCTCCTGTGGTAAGTGATCTGCTGGTCAAAGTCCTCGGTTTCGTTCTCAGATTCTAATTTTATATTTATCAGATCCAAAAACCCCGTGCAGATGCAGCTGGAAATCTTGGTCTCCCTTTCATGTCTACTGCAGTTCACTCTGTGGGGATTCACGATGACCCTGAGGAGCCGGATGATGGTTTCTTCATTATGACTTATAAGCAGTAGTCGTCTAGTACTTGGGAATGGGTTGTAAGGGTAGCTCTATACGCCGCATTCATGTATATACCTATGTAGGCAGCAGTGGGTTCTGATTACTTTACGCCAAATCGACCTTAGTGATGCTGTTTTCTACACTTCTGTAGAATAATACTATTCGGCCTTACTACCTACCTCGCTATATTATGATCTTACCCAGTTAAGGCCACTTATGGTCTCTAGCAGTTCCAGCCAGTGTAAAGCGGCGTGTTAGGTTGTTGGCCATTTCGAATCGCGCTAGGCAGTGCCTCGCAACTGTCAAATCGCTTGCCACTTTTTGGCACTGCCAGCCAGCAGTTAATGTACCCCACTGGGCTGTTTGTTGCCAAGGAATTTGTTTACACTCCGTTGCTCTACACGCCACTCCAATCTATCATCCACCCCCTTCCCTCCCACACTCAGTAAAGCCCACCCACCAACTTCTCATATCTTGGACTTTAAATTCATCTCTTTCTCTTGCCCTTACCACGGGTTTTTTCCTCCTTCAAATTCAAGGAAACTCTTGCCTCGTACCCCTTCGCAATTCGACATGAGCGACTACAAGAACCAACTCCTCCAGGCCATCCAGAACTGTTCTCAGGAACGCCTGGACGCCGCTATGGAGAATCCCTCCATGATGAGAGAAATTCTCGACGTTTGTGGTCCTGAGCTCGCCGCTTCCCTCGCTGCCTCCATCGGGGATCCAGGTCAGCGCGCCAAGCGCCCTCTGAATGGCTTCATGGCCTTTCGAAGTAAGTTAACATACAGTTTCATTCCCGAAAACATACTCACCGTCTCAAGCCTACTACATGAAGCTGTTTCCCGACGCTCAGCAGAAGAATGCTTCCGGCTTTTTGACTCAACTCTGGGCCAAGGACCCTCATCGAAACAAATGGGCCCTGATTGCCAAGGTCTACTCCTTCATTCGAGACCATGTCGGCAAGGCCAAATGCAACTTGACTGCATTTCTCAGCGTTGCATGCCCCATGATGAAGATCTTGGAGCCTGTCAAATACTTTCAGACTCTCGGCTGGCAGGTCAATCGTGACAACTATGGCAACATGGTCCTCAGCCAGGATGTCACTGTTATGTCGGAGAACATGGGATTGATCCAGGATCTTGAGCACCCCACCACCGAGATCGATCTGCTTACAGATGTTCTTGTCGCTGGCTACTTTCCTGAGTATTCTCAGCACCTGCAAGTTCTGATGTGGACTTCGCAGAACGGCATCATGACCCCTGCTGGTACTTTCGCTGGCGACGCTGTCGATGGTGTCGGGGAACAGCTCTACGATCCTGTCCCAACCACCACTGAGAAGGCTGAGTTCGTCGAATTGGTTCACAACAATGCATGTGAGGCTGCTCAAGATCTTTTCGGCCCTGAGTACGATGCCGATTTCTTCCAGAGCCGATTTGTTCACTCTTGGGAAGTGGATGATCTCGCCAGCTTTCAGAATGTCCAGATTTCCATCGCTGATGAGCCCATGCCTTCGAACACTCTCTACGACTTCAACCAACTCCCTGGAAACATTCCTCAGGTTCGCGAGCTCACCATCGACACCTCTTTGGATGCTGGTATCATGGATATCACCAGCGCTTGGTCTGTCGACAAGGCCATGTTTGACCGAGTAAACCGAGAGCGCCAGGGTAAGTCTCAACAACATTTCAAAAAGACTTGAGCGTGGTCTAACACAACGGCAGCACACGAGGATTCCAACAAGGCTATCGGTGGCGGCTTCCTCGCCAACTTTTAATCTTGGGATCCATGATCGATCATGATTCGGCACAACAAGGCAGGTTGTCGGGTGGGAATGAACTATTTGCGATGATACCCAGTTGTCGAGGGCACCCGCATCAGGCTGGCGAGGTCTACGTTGATGATTTAGGTTTACTATAAAGTAGTATAATGAAATAATACACACCCTTCATTAGTCTTTGCTGCAGTCTTCACGTCCGAGGTCCAAATTGTGTTTAGCACGGCGCATTCTCCAGTGGGGCGGAACGGAGTGTTTTGACAGCTAGGGGCGTGGGACACTAGTCACTTGGCGATCGTCAGGATCTGAGGACATGGATGTTGATGAGCCTGTTAGCCTGGCCCTGTCGTTGGCCCACTGTGACACTACCGTGATTTTACTGGCCTGATTTCACCTACCAAGGTATGTACTTTCATGTTTCTGCTTTGAGCTATACATGGACTAGGTTACCTATCATGTTGAAGTGCATATTCTGATAGGCTCATGAGCCTTGAACCTGGACGTTCCAGACACCACCATAATGTTGCAGTAGGCACACATGTTTGATCAAATTCTGTCGTCCCTTGCGCTCAAACGCACTCCACTCTAAACCCTTCTGCTACGGGCAGCTGACCTTTTTTTTATCTTACTGGCGCTGGCAGTTGAACGCCGGTGCAGCCGTTTCCTTCTTGTCGCTCGGCAACTAACTGACCGCTGCCTAGAAGTAAGTAAACACCAAGGTGCACTGCTCATGAGCCTACAAAGAACAGAAAAGTACGTACCTACTTACCTGACAGCCCGATTTCCTGTGAGCACAGACCGATGAGCAGACCCCTACTAGTCTAACCTGTTACGGCAAGGTGGATCAGTGGAGGAACAAGTAAGTCCAGACCCCTACAAGCAAATGTGACAAAAATGGTCCAGCACAGGGTTTCCATGCATGGGGTAGACTATTCAGGTATGGGTATGCATGTCAAAGACCCGATACCAGCGAGTTGCTCAGCTGATGGCTTGAGTGTACAGCATCTAACAAATGTCTTGAATGCGGCACCAATACACATCTATTCCATATATTAGTTACACTGCCATCATCATATGTTTTTTCCCACAAAGTCCATAGGAATTGACAGTTTAGACGCTAGGTCAATCGTCACCAGTTCTCCAGGCTCGCTATCCTCGCCCACTTGAGTGACGTTCCTGGTCCGTGATCCCTCCTCAGCCCTACTCTCCAACATCCAAGAGGTCTAAGACGGAAATAGCATGGATGTATGAAAGGGTTGTATCAAGTAACTCGACGCACCAGGGACCGGGCTAACAGACATAGTTGGGCCTTGTGGCCTTGGCATGTTTGCTGCCCATGTCTCAGTGGCCAGACTACCTGGTACGGCGTGACCGACCAGGCTTTCTATCAAGACATATTTCACCTGCCCTCTTTGAGAAGGCCAAGCTTGCCAAGGTATGGATGAACCATAGGCCTTCGGTCTCCGGTCTCCCTGAGTAAAGGGCTAACCATCCCGAAGGCTTGCTTTAGAGCATGTCTTGGTCCCGCATGTAAAGTACTGCACAGTACAGCATTGCGATCCCGTCGTCTAGTGAGCGTTATGGCCTACCTTGCGGTGGTCGCTCTACCACTTCAGAAGCGTTCGTCATCTTGAAACCACCAGCCATCGTCTGTTTCGTTGCATCTGCGCGAGCGCGAGTTCTCTCCATACAGCCGACGTCAGCCACCAACGCTAAAATTGATGCTCTACCGGACATGGCTTGTCTACATGGGTCAGGAACATAGAACATGGCTGGCGCTGTCTACGTCGTCTGCATGGAAAAAGAAACGAGACAGAAATGCAATTTGACAGTTCCGGCTACATCGAAGGGTCGCGGAGCCGGACACAACCATCATCCAGCTCAAGGCGTCATCAGACTCAGATTCTCGATGGAAGTCAACGCTTCAGATGTTATGTGCATACAAAGATCCCAGGTCAATTCCAGCAATTGAGGGAATAAGGGAGTCCAGGTATGTACAGAAGATCCAAGAATTCGGAAAGCGTATAACCCACTGGCCTATCCCATTCCTGTCTAGCATGTCACTATTCCCCGTCATGGTCTCAGACCGGACACTTTTCTTTAAGCTGTCAGATTTAGACTTCCGGCACTGTACGAACGATTTACGGTTACGGTTACGGGCAGTCCGTCTCTGAGCTTATTGCTACTGTAATTCAGTAGCTCGCGTTACTACTCGCGTCGCGAAAGAAAGCGTTCTGGGTATCCCTTTGCCAAGTCCCATGCGAAACATCTTGTCAACTTTATGTCAACACTCTGCAAGGGCTGAACTTTGTCTCTGCGTTTGCGTTTCATCCTTTCTTCCAGACTGCAAGGGGTTCTTTTAATTGGTTCTTGAGGTGAGGCCAAGAACGGCACTGGGGTTTAATTACACTACAGCTGGATGGTGGATGATGGACATGACATTCGCTGTGCGTTCAGTCCCATGGTACTCGGACACTCCCTTTTGTAGAAACATCATAGATTCCACTTCATAGTAAAGGAATTGACGATAATTGGCAAATGATACAGAACTTCGTCGGATTATGCAAGAATCCCTGCGATTAAATGTCTTAATTGAAACATCTACCTCAAGATGATGAGGCCAGCCCGGAACACTCTTGGCCCCGGATACCACGAATACCTGTCAGCAAGCCTACATTCGCGCCCTTACTCTTCCTGGTAAGAGATCTTCCGCATCTCGCCCAAACGATGACGAGCCGATGCCAAGGCGTTCTCCAATTGGAGGATCTCGACCTATTTGTTGGTGGCTTGTCAGTCACTGATCTAACACGAGAAGCTAATCGGAACTTTGCCGGATATAGAAACCGTTGTGCTCGCACAGGTCCGGGAATGACCTTGTGAAGGGGAAGGGGGGGGGGACAGGGGAATCGGAGATAGGAGTGGGGCATGGTATGAGACATGAGAGCGAAAAATGTTGACAAACAAATGACAGGAAACTGTTTCTAAACTTACTTGCTGTTCCATTTCCCGCACCTTGAACTCGTGCGCGCCAAGCTTGGTGTAGTCTACCTGGTCGTCCTCTTGGCTGCGCTCCTTGATCAGGCTCTGGACCTGGCGCACCAATGCTCGACAAGCGGCACCCACGGCCTTGCTGGCTTGCTCGAGCTTTTCTTGGCTCTTGGACATGAACCCTGCCTTGACTCTGCTTGCAGCCACGAGCTGGGCGGTCGAGGCAGCCACATCGTTCGAGGCCACGATGAGCTGCTCTGGACTGTTGCGGCCAGAAATGACACCGTCTGCTGTCTCAATCAAAGTGTTGGTCGACGACGCCACGGCCTTGGCAGCAGAAATGAGACCCTCCGTCCATCGGTTGTTCTTCTTGTAGAACGCTGTCCGGGACGTCGATCCACGTCCAGCCTGGACGATCTCCTGCTGTGTCGCAGTGGCCGCTTGGATCAGTTGCGTAATGGCGTTGGTGATCGCCGTGGCCGCATCCAGGATCGAATCGTTTACCTTGAGCTCATAGGTTGAGTAGCCATCACGAGGCTTGTTCCTGAGCTTGGCCAGTCGTGCAGCGGCAGCCGCGATGGCATCCGCAGCCTTGCTGAGTTCTGAATCGACCAGATCGCCCAAGTCTCCCTTCTTGTTAGCCAGCTGACCGAAGCCTGGAGCGAACGTCTCAACCAGCTTGTTGAGTTTCTGCAGGTTCATCTGGACATCGTTATTGTTGTTGATGACCACATCGGTCTTCTGCAAGGGGTCCATGCCTTCCAGTCGGAAGCTCTGGAGGCCTCGTAGGAACTGAACCGCTGATATAGCAGGCTGTCGGGTTCCGTTCATAAGTGAGTCAGTCTTCTTGTCGTCCGTAGCCAAACGGGTGAGACCCTTGGTGTTGCTGCACACGTCGGCAATTGCACCAGAGAAAACGTTGATGGCTTTGATGAGGTCAGAGTGTGTCGCATTGGGACCATCCGCGATGAAGTTGTTAAAGGACGTAGCAAACTCCATAGCACTGGCTGATGCCTTCTCGATCTGTGACAGTACGTAAGAGGGAGATGCGTTTTGGTTACCAGCTTGCATGTTGGAATCCAACTCATACAAAGCATCATCCACACGCGCAACACCAGCCTGAAGAACCGAGTCAATAATATCATTGATCTTGTCGAGGTTCGACATGATAAGAGCATCGATTTGTCCATCAAGAGCATTGTCGTTATCGCCCTGGTTCATCTTGAGTTCGTTGAGCTCAATGAGTGTCTGGTCCATACCGGCCTTGTACACCTCAAGCTCCTCCTCCTTGTCTCGGAGAAGCTGCTCGAGATCAGAGCTACCATCTCGGACGTTCATCTGAGCGTCCTCTAGCTGACGCGACTTGTTACGCAGCGCCTCCTCGAGGTCTGCCATCTCACGGTTGTACTTGGCAAGCATTGTCGACAGCTCGTTGCCCTTGCTGCGCTCAAGGTTGTCGGCCTTGTCTTGGGCGAGACGAAGCTCACGCTTGAGCTTCTCGACCTCATCCTTGCTGCTGCCACTCGCGCGGTCCTTGTCGTGAAGAGCACGGTCACGCTCACGGATCATGTCGGCCAGCTCGAGATTCTTCGTCTTGATCTCACGCTCGAGCTTCTCACGTCGATCGATAGCCTCCTGTGCGCTGGCTGCCTTGAGCTGAACTGCCTTGAATTTCTGTAGAAGATCAAGATGCTCGTGCCGCAATTGAGAGTAAAGTTTCGCCAACGCCTCATATTTCGTCCTCCATGTGTTGACTTGCTCCTGGAGAGCTCGGATCTGATCATCCTTGCTATTCATCTGTTGGCCAAGACTGTTTTGGATATGCGACAGCTCACCCTCCAAAGCCTTGACTCGCTGATCATATTGTTGTAGCATTAATTGGTCACGCTCATACTGAGCCCGTGCGTTGAGGTTTTCACGCTCCAGCTCCGCAAGGCGCCCCTGGGTTTGCCATTGAGCCTGCTGTGCCATGAGCGCCTCTTGCTCTCGCTGCTGCTGCTCCATAAGCTGTTGTTGCTGTTGCTCAAACTCACGCTGCGCTTGCATCTGTGCCTGCTGTTGCGCCATGAGAGCTTGCTGTTGCTGCTGCTCAAGAATGCGCTGCTGCTCTTCGTACTCTCGATTCTGACGATCCAACTCACTCTTCCAAAACTCATTCATCTCATCGGGGGCGTCATTCTTGGGCTCCGGTAGAGGAGATGGCTTGCGCTCAATTTCCTGCTTCGGTCGCGCAGGAAGGGCAGGAGCGTCATCATCTTCGGCCAAGAGGTTTGGAGGGTCTTGAGGAAGCTTGGGTATGGTGATGAGACTGGTAAGGTATCTGAGGTTTGAGCACTCGTAGTAGAACTTGACCAGGCGATAATGTTGTGCGTTGTAACGTTCACGAAGGGGTTCAAGAGCTTCGTCATCACCGGTAGCTAAAAAGATATTAACCCTAAGAATCATAAAGCGGAGGGTAAGTGAATCACTGACTCGAGTGCATTGCGCGAAGCATGCTTGTGATGAATTTGTAAATTCCATAACTCTCCTGTACCAGGGGCACGAGAGCCGCAATGCGACACTCGTTGTTTCCCACGTTCCGGAAGTGAGAGAAGATCAACTTTTGGAACTGCTCGATCTTGTCTTGCAGCACCATCAGGTCGCTGATGGTCTCATAACCTTCGTTGGGGTCGTTGATAGCCTTGAGACTCAGGTACTCCTCATACTCGAATGTTCCGTTGAACTCGGGGTGCTGGTGGTGAAATGAGAGCTTCGCAAGGAGGTAATAAACGTATTCACGGATCAGAGGCGCGTAGCCGCGCATGCCTTCACCTCCCCCGCCCATGCCGCGGTTCAAGCTATCGATCCAGGCGCGGTTCGCCATGGCCTCCTTCAGGGCGCTAGGGTGACCTTCTTGAAGCACCTTGTGGATTGTAATGAGAGCCTTGAATGTCTGGACTTCGTCGGCGAGGATCGGTTGACTATTGGGACGCTCGGTCAGTGATAGTTGACATGATAGAATGCGTGTAAGACATACACCTTGATGCCGGACCAAAAGGCGGCAGAGGACCTGTGGTCCCATGTGTAGACAATGCATGCGCGAACATGCTTGCGCTTCGGGGAAATCTCTTCGGCGTTTGTAGCTTTCTTGATGTTGATGGCGAGCTCTTGGTCAGACCTGCGCAAGATGATGGAGTCAGCTTGGTGTTTCCAGAGCGAGCGCTGCAATGTGTCACTGACTTGGTATGCTCAGTACCGCGCACAGCAGCAGACATGTTTGCAATTGGTTGCGGACAAGCTCCGCGATGCTATTAATATATGTGAGGTAAAGACGTTTGTATAGGTAGACTTCGTCGCGAGCTTCAAAAGGTATGTGCTGTTGGAACCCCTGGAAATCACGGGACAATTTCCTCGTCGAGCCCAACGCCGCGCAAGCTAAATGAATTAGGCAGAGGGTAAATGGTCGACAATCGGCAGAGGTAGAGTAGGGTTCAGACGGTAATTGTTTAGCAGACCCTTCTATAGGGCAAGAATTTGAGGTCGTCGTCAGCCTTGACAAGTTCGGGCGACTGTTGGGCGTCTTGGCTGCAATTCGATGCCGTAGCTTTCGTGGCTGGGCCGTAGCCATGGAAGAGGCCTGGACAGCGTCATGGGGTACGTATTCTTGTTTTGTGGGGCTCCGCAGATTCCATGAAGATGAGTCCTAACTAAAGACGTTATCAGTTATCTGCGGAACCGAGGTATATTCAAATGAGCTGTATAAGAGTCAGTAACAAGGTCAAAGTAAATTCATCAATATTGAATTTCAAATAGTTGCTTTCCTTAAAAGCCCAAAGAGTGTTTACACGGTGCTGATAGGACATCTACAAAGACAATTATATAGACAGACTGCAATTATCCATCGCTTCAACATGCAGTATAACCCCTGAATACAAGCTATCAGCAGGTCTAAAGAGAAATAGTAGCGAGGACTACCGACTGCACAATGTCAAAGACAGTGTTTGCTTAATATATGTTAAAAAATACTAAAGTGTTAATAAAACAGCAAAGACCTTATGAATCCAAATGGTGAAACAAACGAATGCATGGTACATTTTTTTCATCTCTTAGACTTGTATTTAATACCTTAAATGGGACTTTACTGATAATTATCCAGGAGTTATGCTGTAATTATATGAAGATCGGCGTTTCGCCAAATGCAACGAAGAAGTTACATATAAATGGAACATGCCATCTAAGTATGCTATGTGAACGGATGAGGAACGAAGTTAATGTCAACGTACAGCAACTGAGATTTACTTATCCATATGGTGTAGTCGAAGCTAAAAGACAATGCTTACGGTGGACTCAGTATCCAGAATACCGTGAAGTCAATGAATTACTAGCACTAACAAGTTACGCTGCACTTCGCATGCTAATAAAAATAATGACTTACAACGCATCTCAGGACAAATTTAGATCATGCCGTCTTCATAATTATTTTAATTAATGAGATACAAGTAGTAATGGTCAACAATTTGGTCCGGTTGTGAATGTTATAGAATGCCGATATTAGGTTATTTAATGTACAGGGTAGGTAACTGTTGCTAGATATGATAATAAATCGAAATAAACACTGGGATCTTAGTGATAATGGCACAAATAATACGGAATTCAAGGATTTATTGAAGACCAGAACTGATGCTTCATTCATATCGACTCATTGTGTTGTGTCTCAATTCTTCATTGTCGTTCGAGCCACCTAGCTGTGGCGGTACATATCTACCACACAATGATGGACACTAATCGTCCTAGACTAATGAGATGCTGTGTAATGTTCAATTGTATAACTCGACAGAAATCATGGCGGGTGTCTGATCAAATACTATGCCATCAACAATGAAAACGTTCACATGAAACTTAAAAACTCTGCTTGATGCCGGGATTACAGGACAGGAAATTGGAAGGCCATTGAGAGAAGCGTCAGTTCATTTTACGCCAAGTCATCACCGGGCCTTCTATGTGGGCCGGTCACAGTTCACCAGAGGTATCTTCTAATACAGAGAAGGGGCATGCTTCAAACGATGTCTTTTTTTTGGTCCTATGCCGTACAGACATCAAAAGGCAAGCCCTTGCCATGCAGAATTCTTTCCCATCCGGACGCAATACCCCAAATAAATAGAAGCAAGCACCACCAACCCCCGCAATATCTTTTCTTTTAGATCGTGGTCTCGTAGGCAAGAGGGGTAACGGTCATGGGGGGGTTCTCGGAGAGCGACAGTGTGTGGGCGCCACGGGGTCCAAGGGGCTGACGCTTGACCTGGACGACGGTGCCGTTGGCCTTGGCCTCACGCTTGGCCTCGGCGTTAGCCTTGACACGCTTGAGGAAGTCCTCACGAGATCGGGACTGCGAGATGTGCTCGATTCGGACGTTGATTCGCTTCTCGATGTATCGGTGCTTGACCTGCTTGTAGATGATGACACCGACAGCGGACTTGGTGACGTTGTAAATGACACCAGTCTTTCCGTGGTAGACCTTGAAGGGCATACTGAAATTTTGTTAGCCCTCCTGCTACATTTCCCAAAAGATTCCCCAAAAAGCGTCCAAGTTCCGCAATTTCGCGTAGGATTTGTCGCATGTTGGTAAAAGGGGCGTTGCTTACCCCTTCTGGACGGCACCGTTCGCCTTAATGTCGACGATATCTCCAACGCGGTATTGTCGGAGGTAGGTGTTCAGGGCAATCATACCCTTCTGGCGGAAGTCCCGGCTGAAGGCATACTATAATTTCACATCGTCAGTCTCATGCCCGACGTTGTCGAAATTCGCAACTCGCTGGTTGAACATACGCGGGTGCCCGCTCTCTTTCCGTATGAGTGACCCATCTCGAATCGTGTGATCTGCCGGTCGCGGGAGGGTTGGGGTTAGTAGTCGTGGGTTGGCGAAAGAGATGGTGAAGTCCGTCGCTTTGGTGTTCTGGATTTCTGGAGCGGCCTTGTGGGACGGCACCTCAGATTTTCCGAAGTTTTTTTCTCAGTAGGGCAAGGGCGATTGTGGGTTGGGACCCACTCGCACCTTCCGAAAAACCGAAAAACTTAGGGTTGAGCCAAACGCACGTGATCACGAATTGCACGCCAATCCTTCGCACATTTTGCTTGCTCAAGTTGGCTCTCGTGAAAGTTCATCTCCCGCAGAACCACCAAGGAGCAAGTCAAGTAAGTGCTACTAGAGAATATCACCAAGTTCTTCAATTAACAAAGACTTCAGGATGCCTCCCCGCGCCCACTCCAAGACCTCTCGTGTCCCCCGCCGACCCTTCGAGTCTGCCCGACTGTCAGTATCACCGGCCACTGAACATGAGCTTGACTCTGTTTAAGTCGATTGTGAATTAAGACTGACCGATAATAATAGTGACTCCGAGCTTAAGCTCGTCGGCGAGTATGGCCTGCGCAATAAGCGTGAGGTCTGGCGAGTCGGTCTGACTCTGTCCAAGATCCGTCGTGCTGCCCGGTATGAGAACCTCTGCACTTTTAGTGTGCGCCGATCTAAGACTTTCTAACACCCAAACAGTCAGCTCCTTACCCTCGACGAGAAGGACCCCAAGCGTCTCTTCGAAGGCAATGCCCTCATTCGACGTCTTGTCCGTGTTGGTGTTCTTGACGAGTCCCGCATGAAGCTGGATTACGTCCTGGCCCTCAAGATTGAGGATTTCCTTGAGCGTCGTCTCCAGACCTGTGTCTGGAAGCTCGGTCTCGCCAAGTCTATCCACCACGCCCGTGTCCTGATCCGCCAGCGTCACATCCGAGTCGGAAAGCAGATCGTCAACGTTCCTTCTTTCATCGTCCGTCTCGACTCTCAGAAGCACATCGACTTTGCTCTTACCTCGCCCTTCGGTGGTGGCCGTCCCGGCCGTGTCCGCAGAAAGAAGGCCAAGGCCGCCGAGGGCGGTGAGGGTGGCGAGGACGAGGAGGACGAGGAGTAAATGCAACTAAAAAATGCAAAAGCGGCTCTCCCTGTCTAGGGCACTTGGTGATGGGATACCACTCATGGGAAGGGGATTCTCTTCATAGCTTGCGGCGTTGGCCAGAGGATAAAAATGGAATGATTTCACCGGATAACGACAAACAAAACTTTCCCGGTGTCTCTCCACTGTGTATATGAATCCCATGAAACATGAATCCAATCACGACATCTACCCACTACGCTTGCTTATAGTGAATGCACCAATGTCATCTGCGCCGCTGTAATACCCGGAAGTATCTAGTTGGCGACAGAAAAGTCGACCTCTAAACTTCAGGGTACAGAAAACAAACAGCTTAACAAGTCTGGTCCAAGTAACATGAACCAATCTACTAATTTCTTCTCATTTGGTCCCAGTGGCTGATGTTTCTGGTACCCTGATGTAGTATTAATTATAATAATTCCAAGTGAACAGCTGGCTATGTCAAAAGCTCATCCGTGCCCAGCATCTTGGCCATGGGATCATCTGTCGCTCGTCTCTTTTTCCTAAACTCTTCCATCTCCTCTTCTGTCACCCCATTCATCATTTCTTCTCTTGTACGTTTTTGCGGCTGCTCTTCTTTATCCTTTTGCTTACCCCCCTCAACTGCTTCTTCTGGCTCTTCTTCCTTGGCCTCGATCAGGTTGACTCCCGTGCGTTGACGTTCAGCGGCTTCCCATGCCATCTTGCCATCATCTCCAGTGCAGTAGCTGTTCTTGATGAATGAATGACAGCAAGCGTAGCCCCATTTGAAGTTGGACCACCAGCTACCCCATACGTAGGTGTGGTTGTTGATCATGACATCCTCAGCGTACTTTGATTTAGCCTGTTTCTTAGGTGCACCCTTGATCAAACCAGCTTCGTCGTATTCGACAAATGTCTCTGACTCAGTCACAGCCATATTTCGCAAAGCAGCTGGCATGGCCTTTTGGTTTCCACCATACTTTTCGGCAAGTAGCTTCTCTCGCTCCGCACGCTTTGCCTCGGCCTCTTCCCTCTCCTTCTTCCGGTAGAACTCTCCTGCCGTTGGGTTGGCCTGTAAATGCTGGGTTGTGTCTCCGGATTTCTCTTGGGCCTCCCACGCGTAGCGCTGAGCGTTCTCGAAAGCGCCAGCATCGCCAGACGATCGCATGAAGCCCTCTTCTGCAAAGACATCAGCCGCCTTGTCAGCTGTCGCGCCGGCATCCACCAGTGATCTCGTCTTTGGGTCGTATTTTGCAGATTCTAAGTCGAGATTCAGTAGATATTTGGCCGTATCTTCTCGTATTCGTAGTTGTCGGGTAGCTGTGCTCTGATGCTTGCTCATGTCATTCTCTTCCGCGTACTTGTCGCCCTCGTCCGCTTCTTCATCACCAGCTTCCCCCTTGGTGGCTTGTTTGCGCAGCTCTTCCATCTGGTTGAACTCGTCCACTACGTTGCGATATTCCTTTGCATCATAGCCGTTCCAACGGTCACGTTTAGCATCCCAGCCCATATCGACGTCTTGAATCACCTCGTCGGCCTGGATATCTCTTCCTGTCCATTTGGCGCCTTTTGCGCGCGGCCGGCTTAGACAGTCTTTTTTCTTGTGTGTCATGGCGCCACAGTTCTCGCATGCGCCCTTTCGATATTTGGTGGACGCTGGACCGGCCTTCCTGCCGCGATCGTACCATTGAGACTTTTCATCTTTCTCCTCACGACGCTGGTGCTTGAGATAATCGTTGTCGTCGCCCTCATCGCCAGCGTAGAACGGTCGCTTACTAATGAAGGATGGGATGTAGATGTTCTCCTCTTTCGACGCGGCACTTGCACTGGTGCTAGATGGTGGCGGTTTCGGAGGGGGAGCAGGCATACTGGGGAATCGGTGAGGCTTTTGGCGGCTAAACTTGGTTCAAAAGAGGCAATGCGGTCGATGACAGATGTAAAAGAAAGGCAAGCGGCAATACTTGTGTCGTTCCAGATCGCGGAACTCTGAGCGCAGACAATTGTGCTGATAAGAACTTATCATCACGTGATCGCGCGCGTCTGTAAATGGCCGGCAGGGATAGCAAACGCGTTTCAATAAGATATTGCCAAAAGATCAAAGAACTGTGCTTACCTCAATTTGTTATCCCAGCAATGTTTGGTATTCTGGTCCTTGAAAGTTAATCTTGAGCCCCTGATGGATCCGAACTCTGGAGAATATGGACTTGTTCCGGATCAGATTGAACTGTATCGACCACTATCAAGCGACAGCAACACAATACGACCCTCAGCTTCGCAACGATATACGCCCTTCCCAGATTTCCAAAGGTCCAAAAGTTCCTATAGTCCGCATTTTTGGAGCCACTGAAACGGGTCAGAAAGTATGCGCTCATATTCATGGCGCGTTCCCGTACCTGTATGTGGAATACGAAGGAGGTTTATCTCCCGATGAAGGTTTGTTGAACGGTACTTATTAATTTATCGTTAAATCACTGACTTACTCTAGTTGGTGCTTACATCTATCGTCTTCATCTATCTATCGATCATGCGTTGGCTGTGAGCTATCGCAGAGATCAGAAGAACGATAATGCCAGGTTCGTGGCGAGGATTACCCTTGTCAAGGGCATTCCCTTCTATGGTTTCCATGTCGGTTATCGGTTCTTCTTGAAGATCTACATGTTCAACCCCGTTGTCATGACTCGGTTAGCAGATCTCCTTCAGCAAGGTGTCATTATGAAGCACAAGTTCCAACCGTACGAAGCACATCTCCAATTCCTTCTTCAGTTCATGACGGACTTCAATTTGTATGGCTGTGACTATCTAGAGTCATCCAGTACAGGGTTTCGGTCTCCAGTTCCTGAATATGAAGAAGAAACGAATCCTTCACATCTTTGGCACAGTGAATCTATCCCACAGGAGGACATTACCGACGAAACTGCACTCCCTCGAAGTAGTCACTGCTCAGTTGAGGTCGATATATGTGTTCAAGATATACTCAACAGACATCGAGTCAAAGAAAGACCACTTCATCATGACTTTACCGAGCGAGCTAACCCCCTTCCCTCAGATATGAAGCTCGTTTACAGCATGGCTGGTCTATGGAAAGATGAGACCAAGCGACGCAAACAAAAAATGCAAGACCCTAGTGAAGGAAGCAGTCCGTTTCCGCCAGAGGTTCTTGTATCTATGTCGGCCAATCCGCGTGACTCGCAGCCTCAAGGTTGGATTCATGAGGAGGAGCATCGAATTGAGATTCAGAATCTCATTTCAGAGGAGAATGTTTCGATTGATGGAGACGAGCTTACTTTCGAGACCTTTGCAAAGCCTCATCCCTATGAAGAGAATGTCAGCACTGCATTGGAGTCGGTTGAGGACCTTTTCCCGGCCAGACTTGTACTCGCTTTGGGACTTCCCTCAGGTGTGCAACCCGACCAGGATCCGGGAAGTAGCATTCTTGTTGATGAGGGAAGAGTCCACCAAGTCGGAGAGGCTCACGAAAACTTTCTGCCTGATGATTCAGACGAAGAAGCCATCATGACATTGGTGGCGATGGAGAAAGCTGCAGCAGAAGGTTCCCGTAATTCCACAAGTAAACTACCAGAAGAAGACCTGGAACAGGCCGCAGCGCTCGATATCGGCCTTGACAGACTAGGTCTGAGGCCGTTCTGGTCATCAATCCTTGGTGTTGGTCGAAGTGGCCTGGCCTCTGGCAAGTTGCCTAGCATTCCCTTGGGCCCGGATTTATTTGATTACGCAGAGGATTACGGCCTGGTCGGACGTGCATTTGACGCACCAAAATATACCTCGTCCAGTCCAACACAACTTAAACGACCGTTGCCCGACCTCCTATCAGTCCAAATGTCCAACAAAAGACTTAGATTTGATGAGCAGCCAATGATCGACGAGGACGAGATGGACTTGGTCCCTATCCCTTCAACAGACCTAAACAACCCACTCACATCTTCTTTCAGGGGGCCATCCATTCCAAAAGGCCCTTCTGGTATCATCAAGAGCATTGTCTCCAAAGGTGGTGCAGGGTCAAACCAAAAACTGAATTTCCCTACTGTTAAAGACCAGAACGATCCCAATACGAAGCTCCGTCTTAGTCAACTGAGTCAAAAGTCGGCTTCGCAACAAACCGATGGAGGCCGACACGCCAAACATGTCTCCTTTGATCCCAGCAGCTTTCTACCTGCTGATGCAGGACCCTCGCAAATGACTTTGTCGTCGTCCTTGGTATCGTCTGGAGGAGACGAAGCAGAAAACGATAGCCAGCATTCTAAAATCCAGCGAGCTATGCGTAGGTTCGCCAGTCCGCAGGTGCATTTGTTTTCTTTACTGCCCCCCTCTGCGGCTTCTATAGTTTCCACTCTAAAGGAACACATGCTCTCTGATGTCCTCTATCAAGATGCATATTACAGTAAGGAGAAGGATGTCCCTGGTCGAACGCGTGAGTACGCTGGGAAAGAGTTTCGCTTGGAAGGCAACACTTTGCCATTTCTTCCCGAATTTGACCCAACTGCTACATCACCAGCCACGTACGGTCTGAAATATGAATCTCTTGATAGGGCCACCGCTGAACTTCAGTATGAACGACAAGGAAAGGAGTGTTCTTGGAGGAGCTGGGAGTTTGCAAAACCCCCACCCACATGTAAAGAGGTTAAGGATTGGGGGCTTGAGCAGGAGCGCAAAGCCAATACGTCAGACGGATCCGGATTGCTGTTAACGGATAGACACTATCATTCTCAAATTGAAGGGCCAACGCCAAAGAATAAGCACGGCTTCAAGTACACACCAGGCAAGAAAGCGACAAGCGTTCAGCACGAGGTTCAATACATGAGCACCATGAGCCTGGAGGTTCATGTGAACACGAGAGGCAATTTCGTGCCAAACCCAGAAGAAGACGAAGTCCAGTGTGTTTTCTGGGCAATCAAGTCCGACGGAACTTCCACCGACAGTCAGAACTTAGCAGGGACTGTCCAGACGGGGATGCTGCTATTATCTAATGATGTCGAGTTCACACAACGTGTTCAGCGCCAGACATCTGCCGATGTTATCGAGGAAACGTCTGAATTGGATCTTATGGTCCGCATGGTAGAAATCGTGAGAAACCACGATCCTGACATTCTGACAGGGTATGAGGTTCATGGCAGCTCATGGGGCTATCTGATTGAGAGAGCGCGATTGAAATATGACTATAATCTCTGTGACGAGTTTTCTCGCATGAAAACAGAGTCGCATGGCAGATTCGGCAAAGAGAACGACCGATGGGGATTCAATACCACATCCACGATTCGAGTCACGGGTCGACACATGGTCAATGTCTGGCGTGCAATGCGAGGAGAGTTGAATCTTCTTCAGTACACTATGGAAAACGTCGTGTGGCATTTGCTCCATAGGCGGATACCCCATTACTCTTGGAAATCATTGACAAGTTGGTACAAAAGTGGCAAGCATCGAGAACTCAACAGGATGTTGAAATACTACCAGAACCGCACCAAACTCGATATTGAGATATTGGATGCCAACGAATTGATTGCCCGAACTAGTGAGCAGGCTCGACTACTTGGTGTAGACTTCTTCTCGGTTTTCTCGCGAGGATCGCAGTTCAAGGTAGAGTCGATCATGTTCAGGATTGCCAAGCCAGAGAATTTTCTTCTCGTGTCGCCTACTCGCAAACAAGTCGGCAGTCAGAACGCTCTCGAGTGTTTGCCACTTGTCATGGAACCACAGAGCGCCTTTTACAACAGCCCTCTCTTAGTCCTTGACTTTCAGAGTCTCTATCCAAGTGTAATGATCGCCTACAATTATTGCTATTCGACCTTCCTGGGCCGAGTCACCAATTGGAGAGGCACAAGCAAGATGGGCTTTACCGAGTACAAACGCCAGCAAGGTCTCCTCACACTTTTGAAGGATTACATCAACATCGCACCAAATGGTATGATGTATGCAAAGACGGAAATCCGCAAGTCACTCCTTGCCAAGATGCTAACCGAAATCCTCGAAACCCGAGTCATGGTTAAAAGTGGCATGAAGCAAGATAAAGATGACAAGACTCTCCAGCAGCTTCTCAACAACCGACAGCTTGCTCTCAAGTTGCTCGCCAACGTCACTTATGGTTACACTTCAGCCTCGTTCTCTGGGCGTATGCCTTGCTCGGAGATTGCGGACAGTATCGTACAAACTGGCAGGGAGACTCTTGAAAGAGCGATCGCTTATATCCATTCTGTCGAGAAATGGGGCGCAGAGGTTGTGTATGGCGATACTGATAGTCTGTTCATCTCCCTGAAGGGTCGGACGAAAGACGAAGCGTTCGACATTGGCAACGAAATCTCGAAGGCGATTACTGAGATGAACCCACGACCGATCAAACTAAAGTTCGAAAAAGTCTACCACCCCTGCGTCCTCCTTGCCAAGAAAAGATATGTCGGCTACAAGTACGAGAGCAAGGACCAAGTGAAGCCTGAGTTTGACGCCAAGGGAATCGAGACTGTCCGCCGTGATGGTACGCCTGCGGAACAAATGATTGAGGAAAAGGCTCTCCGTCTACTATTCGAGACGGCAGATCTCAGCCAGGTAAAGGAGTATTTCCAAAAGCAATGCCAAAAGATCATGCGCAACAATGTGTCGGTTCAAGACTTTTGTTTTGCGAAAGAAGTCCGTCTAGGCACATATTCTGACAAAGGTGCACCGCCTGCTGGTGCCCTCATCAGCACCAAGCGCATGCTCCAGGATGCTCGCGCAGAACCACAGTATGGCGAGAGAGTTCCTTACGTTGTCATAAGTGGTGCTCCAGGAGCTCGACTTATCGATCGATGTGTTGCCCCCGAAGAGCTTCTCGATAATCCACAATGGCAGCTGGATGCCGAGTACTACATCTCCAAGAATCTTATACCCCCTCTCGAACGCATTTTTAATCTCGTAGGTGCAAATGTGCGCCAGTGGTATGATGAGATGCCAAAGGTGCAGCGTGTTCACCATGCAACTACACTTAGCAACAAGAAGACGACGCTAGAATCCTACATGAAGTCCACGCACTGTCTTGTTTGCAACATCAAATTCTCACAGGAAGACAATCCTCTCTGTCCAGTCTGTCGCACAAACATTCCCTTGGCGCTGTTTTCGCTCCAGACGCGATTAACTACCGAGGAGCGTCGTTTACAGGAGATACTCTCCCTTTGTCGTAGTTGCTCTGGTGTTGGGCCTGTGGAGGATGTCCAGTGCGATAGCAAGGATTGTCCTGTATTTTGGACACGTATGAAACAAGTCAGCAAGACAAGAGGGATATGGAATACCAGTCAGCCTGTGATTGAATCTCTGATAGAGGATGTTGACAAGTTATCGCTGGATTGGTGAAAACATAAAGGTTGGGCAAACAACTGTGTATTATCATTTATGACTTCACGTCTGTATTTCTTTATCTGCATCGTGGCGAATTGGATAGTGAGCTTTGGTGGAAACTATAGACATATCACAAACTATTACACTTCTGGGGCATTACTTTTGAGCTTGCATCCTTTTTCAGATTGCTAGTGAGTCTCCACAGATAGACACATCACAGCTGGCAACAAAAGTAAGTGTCTGATAGGGGATGAGACCACAACATGATCGATGATGGGATAATGTATCATTTTATGGCATACGCTGCTTTGTCAGGCACGCTTTTGCTGCCCACATTGTACTTGCAAGTCTTGCATCGATCTTTGCTAAGAAACTTATCCCTCAACTCCTATCCCTGTGTGGTTTTAATCTTTCCTGTCTGCTCGTGATACTATGTCAGACTCAGACGTCTCTCCCAAAACGAAAACTCCTATTTTTCTCCTTCGCTTGATCATTTCATGGCCCAGACAGACTTCCTTCTGTGTGCCGGGTATTCAAACACAGTTCTCCTCCCATGCGTCGACTTGCATAAACAATTCCAAATGAACCTGCCTTCCTGTCGTAAGCTCGTAAACGCATTACTGTTTACCGCTGCTGCATCAATAATTTTGCAGAAACCCATGATCCCTAAATAACAAACGCAAAAGGTCTGGTAACCTGCCCCCGGTACTCCTATTCTATGTTTGTGCATCCTTTTTACCCCCTATTCCACAAATTGCATATAAGCTCGCTTGCCGATAAACCTGGTTAGAAACCTAAACCAAGGTGAAGAGACAATTCGAAAAATCGACAGACGGATACATCGTTGGCGTTGCATGTAAATCATAGCGTGCGTCCAAGACAGCTTCAAAAGCGTTCAGGGCGTAATTACTTCATCATCATGAATATGACACCGGCTGGGCGGTGTTTTAGAAGATGCGAGATCATCCTCTGTGGGTGTGGTAGTGGGTGGTCGTACGGGAGTACCCAATGACGGATCTAAAGGTCGAAGAGGTGTTGTCAAGGGCCGACCCCCTGCATCTCTTCTGGTGCTGTCCTACATGACACCAAAAGGGGCGCCAAAATTGGACGTACTCTTCAATTTCAACGGAACATCAACTTCGATGGCCTTACCATCGGTTTCGCCATCACTAGCATCTGCATCGGCTTGGACATCGGCAGATCCATCCCCTCCGATAGAGTCACTCTGCTTCAACCCATGTGCTGAAGGATTCAGCCCAGAGGGGCCGGCAGTGGGCCCCGGTTCCTGAGATTGCATAACAGCCGGAAGAGCGTTCTGTCCTTGACTAATGGGCTCCAGTTTCTTGTGTACTTCTTCCCAGAAGAGTTCGTCTTTAGCCGGCATATTCCTGAGCATGAGGGGGCCTTTGAGGGGTTTGTCGCCGTCACTGGGTTCCATCATGACATCCAGTGCATTTGGGTCCAACTCTTCGGTAAATGATACAAACGACACTTTGGAGTCGCGCCTTTCGGTTGGTTCTGGCACAGGCAGAGTGTCCTTCTTTTTTTCTTCTTCTGCAATAGCAGCTACTGTACCGAGATCGATGGTCGTTTCAACAGTTGGTGTGGCGCCCTCTCCAACGATGGATGCTGGGTCGGTCGGGTTGATTTTGGGGAAAACCGAAAGGGAATGGTTTGGGGTGTGGCCAGCGTGCATTGTGAGCCGGCGAGATTCTACAGCGGAAAGAGCTTGCAACGTATATTCCTTGGACGAGCCGCGAATGCTTGTCGGCTGTCTAGACTGCTCCAAGCTTTGAGCAGCAGGTGCAGGAGGGGATGTCACTGGGGAGCCTGTATTTTCAGGAGGGGATGCGCCGGCGGCGAAAGTGGACTTCTGGACCGCAGTGGCCTTAATCGGGATACCTTCCAGCTTAGGGTCGATTTCTTGCACATCGATGACTGGCACAGGCGTGGCCATGTCCTCTGTTGGGGACGGAAGAAAGTCCTTGGCTACCGGGTTTTGTGTCTGCATTCTGGGATCAAGAGGAACAAAAGGTGATGATTCGGGTTGTGTTGTGGGAGACACGCGAGCACTACTTGGTGAGAAATAGTGAGGTCGTCGAGACGCACCATCAAGACCGGGTGGAAGAGATGACGCATCGGCCATAGAAACACCGACCGGGATGGTTGGATTTTGTGCCCTTGACACGAGTCGTCCTGGTGGAGCAGGGAAGTAGGAATTGTCCAAAGAGCCCTCACCGCTTCCACCACGCTGACTCGCTAGAGGCGAAACCACGCCTGTAACCTGGATGCTTTGGGCTGTGACAGCTTTGAGAGCACTGTTTTCTCCTTCAAGTCGATGAACTCGTTCCTTGAGTTCTTGGATTTCTCGAGCCATGCCTTCTTTCTCAGTCTCCCAGCTCTCCCGGACCTCGTCCATTATGATTCGCTCTTCTTGGTAAACCTCTTCGACACGTCGACGGTTGGCTTCGAGATGATTCCGTTCTGCTTCCCACGCTTCACGGATTGATTGGTTTTGCTGCATGAGGCGTTGAACCACATGCAGCGAAGATTGAGAAGCCGCCACGGCGTCTGCGGAAACGGATCTCGATAAAGATGCACCAACGAGGCCAGAAGACGAGGCAACGTTGGGTAGAGGAGCTGTATATGATGCAGGGAAGCGGAATTCGTGTGCAGGAGGCGGGCCTCCGCGAGTGGGAGACACAGACGCAGGGTGCCCGTCAAAAGCGTTGGAAGAATCGGCCTGCTGTGGGTAACGCCGGTTGTTTGGCGGAACGGACTGGGCTGCCCGCAAAGAGTCTAACGAGAGGGGGGATAAATCGTTGTGATGAAGCGGTAGAGCACTCGCTGGAGGGATTCGGCCGCGTTGTAATTGACTCTGACTATAATCTTGGTTGTGTGGTTGACATGGGTCGAGATAGTGCTGTGGATATTGATGACGAAGAGTTCCGGCTCGAGGATACGAGTTGGGCGGAGACTGGATACTGGAAGCATTGCGATATGAAAGATGGCTATTGAGGGAAAGAGCCGCATCAGTGTCGTAGCCGCCCGATGGCAGAAAAGCCTCGGGCGTGAATCTCGCAGCCATAATCATGGAAGGCACGTAGAAGGTTGGTCGCAGTGGAGCGTGGAATAAATCGGAGGAGTAGTGGGGGATCGATTTTTCGTTAGGAAGTCATAGGGCGGTTGAAGTTGTTCTAGTCGATTTCTTGAAGACTGGATGTTGTTGGTGCAGGCACTACTGGGC
Source organism: Fusarium sambucinum (assembly GCF_050947815.1). Classification (NCBI taxonomy): domain Eukaryota; kingdom Fungi; phylum Ascomycota; class Sordariomycetes; order Hypocreales; family Nectriaceae; genus Fusarium; species Fusarium sambucinum. The sequence continues at coordinate 6,247,150 of NC_139293.1, read as the reverse complement.
AATTGTCGTTGAGGTGTGGACTTGAATCCAAATTTGGTAACGTCGAGCAAGATGAGATAAGGAAGGAAGACTCGGCCAAGTTATTCTTCTTTTTCCCTTTGCTTGGGTACTCACAAGGGCGAGTGAGACTAGATCCGAGACCAAATCCAAGGGATACTTCGAAATCTAGTATGACGCAGACCAGGTGGGTCATGTACTGACACTGATTAAGTAGTTGATAGAAATATCAAGACAGATTCGGTGAGTATACGGCATGAAAGCGTGCGAATATTTTCGTCTGATCTGTTCAAGTCCCTGTTTTATTTTATTTTTTGCGACCCGCCTATCCGCCAAGCGCAAGGCACAAGGACCCTTTATCTCGAAGAAGGTTGTAGTGGGAGTGGGAGGATGACGCTTTGCGTTAGGGTGCGCTGTGTAGTGATAAGCTTGGAAGATGCGAGAGCAGAGTGATGATGTTGAGCAAGAGCAGAATTGACATAAAATTAGAAAGAGCAGGCAATGAAATGAAGTACTCCGCACAAAAGGTGGAGAGATGAGACGTCGAGGTATGGAAATGAGTCAAACGAGGCAAGAGCAAATTAATTACCTTACATTGGAAAAGACGGTGACATTGATGATTTGTTCCTGCGCCAAAGCCAAGTTCGGGTCGGTACCTGCCACCCCATCCATGGAAAAGTATCCGACCTTCCATTTGGTTAGTACCGTAAGGTTACTTATTCCTGCCCAGACGCTGGGGAGGGTGCGCGTGCCGTAAAAAGAAGGTGTGGAGAGGGAGAACACTTATTACCGGTCGGCGAGACCTTCTACTACGTACCTACTCTGTACAGCACATGGACTAGGCTCTCATTGCAATCACTCGGGCAGATTATTGAGAACAAAAACATCCCTGGTTCAATCAAGTCATTCACATTTATATGGGTATCATATTAACCGTCAATCTCGCTTGATGCTATCATATTTATTCGAGGTCTCATGACCGAATATCTTTAGTGGTTTTTGGTGTTACCCCTCGCCGTATATTCTCGTACTGAAGTTATTTCCAATTTGGCTGAATTGACCCCTGAACCCCCAGATTTTCTCATCCACCAGATGAGAGGAATGTCTAAAAACGGATGCGACTACCTTTCCGAGAAGAGGATGTTTCCTTAAATGGACCGTGTCTTGCTGTCATCTCGGTCTTACACGGACAGACAACAGATTATTGTAGGCGACCTGATGCTGAATTAAAGACATCTTGTGGCAAGGTTCCCTTGCTTTGTCTAATCCGAAATCACAAGCATTCCACCATCTCAGCCTACCAACATTATCTGTCATGCCACACTCGACGTGCTCCTAGTTCGCCTGTTTGCTTCTTTTTCTTTTCTGCTTGCTTATTAGCGAATGGCTTGCAAGGGACGGTGCGTTGCGGCAGAGACCGGACGGCCGGGAGGACCAGAGGATGGGCGCCCGGACGGGTCCTGCGACTCCTGCTCTGAGAAATAAACCAAATTCTGTCGCAGTATGAAATCATTCAATCAAGACAGTGCACTACGTGTACAGTATGTACGCACCACTGTCCGTTGTTTCAGGCTCTTTGACACATTATCTTGTTATGTATGTACGTATGTGCTGCACTTCGGCGGGCTCTCTACGGCCATCCTTCGGGGATTCATGCTGGACCACTTATCTTGGCTGTATTGCCATTATACCGACAAGGGCAATGGGCCAACAGCACGGGGCTGGTCCAATGCAAAGAAAGTTCAGAAGACCCTTTGTACAGGGCTAGTTGGTAGGTCATACAGCTTCTCGGCATTATCGCATTTGTCTAGCACCGAAGACATTATAGGTAGTTTTGGGTACAGACGCACAACGTCGATTCCAATACCGGATCTGTTTGACACAACAGACTGCGCTTCCCATCCCTTGATGCTGTGCCTCTTAAACGCGTACCTGGTGTCGAGCTTGTCAGTGTCAAGGTCGCATCCTAGCCTCAGATCATCATCGATATTGCCACTCGATCTACATGATTGGCAGTGTGTGCGCCAGACACCAAACGGAACGCCTCCAAACTTTCCCACTGCAAGGGCGACCTCCACTGCGGTTCGGCCCCTTCAACGTTCTAGTTTGAGTTGGTGTTAATATCTAGAATCTTTCATTGGGTCTCGAGACTACTTTTCGCCATCTTTCTGATTAACGCTCAGGCACACCAAACCAGCCTACCAGCCCAAACACGCATCGATAATAGGTACCTAGGTAGTTTCTGAACAGTAGTAGTACGTACTCGACACCTAAAACTGCCAACCTTCCATTATCAATGCTCCACATTGGAGCCGAGTGTACTGAACAACACATCAATGGATGGTACAGTACACCTCACACCGCGCATTATCTGAGCGGGTTTGCTGGCAACGCATTGCAGCCTAGCCAAGCCTAGTCTCGCTCAGCTCAACCCCTCTTTCTGTTCCCCTGTTTATCGCCTTTCTCGTCAATTACACCAGAGTCAGCTTTGCCATGTGGCTGGCTGGCTATGGTTGAAGAATGTGTGTAACCCAAGCCGTCCAGGCTAGGAAGGTCTGGTTCCTGATCTAGATCGTTAAGCTTTACTCTCGATCCTGGTCTGCTTCACATGTCAGTGAATGTCTGACTTGAATTGTACCTGATTCTATTTGTGGGTGTTAAGCTTAGTGCCAGCGAGGTAGATGTAGCTGTATGAGACATGTGATTTCTTACATCTCAGAAAGGCTTTTGCATGCCATCGGAAATGATTTGATGGTTCAGCAGCCGGGAGGTTCTTGTCAGTTCCCCGTGCCTCTTTACAAGGATCTATCCCGTTGAGCTTGAATATTTAGCCAAGACTCTAGTGACGATATATGTCGTTACATCAATTTACCTAGCATGATTCATTCTTTGCCATTGACACTGATACCTGGATTGTCCGTGAGTCAGAGACAACAAGCGCCCGTTATTCAGAAATCTCCAATCGTCCCCGTAAGGTTCGGACGAAACAAAGGTGGGGCTGTAGATCGGGCCACCGGTGCGTCGGGGAAATCGGTCACGAATCCGTTAAGATAAACTGATGGTCAAGGCTACACGTCCAATTATCAGCTATCGAGTAAATAGTACTCTGTAAATATCTAAGAATAGCGTCATTATGGGGTTAGAAAGTTTGTTTTGTCACTCTGCTTGGCAATCAGGAGGGTCACAAAGAACAGGGACAGGAAAATGTCAGACAGTATTAACTAAAGATGATCTAATCTTTCAGTCAATCACCGAATCCGTAGTGGTTTTTATGCGACCCATTGACAGTATGATTGATTGCATGTAAGATGACTTATATTCCCATGCTGACTCTAAAAATCGAGGGATATGTTCTCATTTTGCACAGAGTAAGCTCGCAATGATATCTTTTACGACAGTAATACTATATAGAAATCTCGTGATAACACTCAATAATCCAAGGTATTGCTTCATTTGTTCGTCGTGCAGCATGAGAAGTCTACGTTGTCTGACCACGACAGTTGCTATAGAAAGTCATTCGATGTAATAATAAACACATGTGGTAAGAACAAAACACCGTTGACGCCAGCCCCCCTGATATAGTTGTCCGAAATACACTATTTTATGCCAGCATGATGATTCTCAGTATTCGATGACGATGACAGCCATGCACTCTAGACGCCCATGGTGAAATCGTGCTCGATACCAGGCGTCACACTGGCCATAAACTGAACGCATGTTAGCACCAGGATATTCTCGTCGATCGGATAGTAAACATACCTTGAGGAAGACAACCAAGTACTGATCCACTCGGATAGCAACCTCGTGATCATCAATCTCGGCTTCCTGTACCTCCTCCCACTCATCCTTGTCGGCCGCCTCCTGAGCACCCTTGACGTCTAGCTTTCCAATCTCGTCAACCAAACCTTCCATTCCCGAAGTTGCCTGGCTACTACTGGCGTTACCGGCACGGAGCTTCTCACGGCGTAGGCGTAGAGCGGCATCAGCGCGGTCAAGCAATGACTTCATGACCGAGGCGTGCTTGCAAGGGTGCACGGAGGCCATCTTGATGTTGTTGGCGAAGAAGGGAAAATCCTCGAGTGTCACTGTCTTGTCCTTGTAGTCACCGACAATATCCTCCGTCATGTCGGTGGGAGGGAGAGGCTGGCCGTTGGCGAGATAGCCCGAGAGATACAGACGGGGCGTTCTATAGTATGGAGAGTACATGATGTACAATGTGTAAGTTCGGTGGGCGCTGGTACTGTTAGCAGATATCATCGTAGCTTGGACAAAATGCCATCATACCTGTTCTTAGAATCGGCTCCGGAATCTCTGATAATAGCTTCATCGTCATCTTCATCTTCCATATCGGGAATCTCGTCATCCTCCACAACCTCTCTGTCACCGACATTTCCCGAGTCATCCACCGTCCTCACCTCCTTGACCTTGAGCGGCTGCGAGCTGGCCAGCCCACCAGTCCGCAGCCAGCCGTCTTCATCGTCTCCTGCGTTACCCTTGAAGTCGTCACCATCGTTGACAAGAGCTTCCTCGTGTCCAGCGTCGCCAGCAAAGTCATCGTTCAGACGACGATGGCAAGGAACGTTGCGTGTGACAAGAAACTGCTTGCCGGGAGGCAGGTGGCTGACTCGGCGTTCGGGAGAGTCGGCATCGCCCCAGGACCAGGTCGGGAACTTATAAACGAGATAGTCGCCAGCAGCAACGAACTCTTCGGGTGTGATTTGACCAGTCTGGCGGAAGGTTGACTTATGGGATACGGGTGTATAGCGATCCCGGAGGGTGTTGACTGTTGAGTAGAGGAAATTCATGACGGCCTCGATATGGATAACTTTGGTTCAGGTTTGGCGGTAGTTTCCCGATTCTCTAATGAACGGAAATAAATAAGCTTTGTCGTAGAACGGACTCGTATCTTGTGTTGCTTAAAGGGTGCGGGGTTGAGTGAGCAAGCTTGCAAAAAGTTGTAGATGGTAAAGTACTAAAGTTCGGATTGTACGGAGAAGAACTATGTGAATAACCCTCGTCCTTTAGTCACGCCTACTAGGGAAGAAGTAGGATGTGATAAAGAACAGGCAGGACAAGTGAGGTTTGCCTGAGTAATACTCCATCATGCCTGCACTGTCCACCGATGAAGCGATCACATGAAGGTGGAGGTGTGCATGCCTGGACCCCTCATTGGCTGTGATGTGGGGGTGAACCAATAGAAATGTATTGAGCTTCGACAGAGTGGGCCCCAAAGTAGTCTTATCTTATCAAGATGCACGTCATCTTCGGAGCTGTATTCACTTGACAAGTCTGGTGCCCAAGTCACGAGAAGGAAAGATGGATCATAGATAGTCCAAATGTTATATAAGTGCAATGTTCTATGATATCGTGGTATCTTCTTCTGTCCTTCGCCTGCGCAACAAATCTTGATAAAACACATATCTATAAACGCCTGCTCTCATTCCTCGGCAGCTTCCTCCTCTTCTGCCTTTTTCTTCTTCTCTTCGCGTTCCTTCTTCTTCTCTAGTAATTTCTTCAGCTTCTTAGCTGAGTTAAACACTCCGTTTGTTCCAGCTCCACATGATGCACATGTTGGGTCCTTTCTGTATCTCTTCAGAGCACATGGTTCGCAAAAGTAGTGCCCACACCTCGTCACGATCGGTTCCCTATATGACCCCTCGCAGATGATGCATGCGAATGGAATCTTCTCCAGCATGGCTATCTCTGCCTCGTCCTCGGGAGCTTGCTCTTTCTTGTCACGATTGGCGCTCGCAATGATGGTGCCGCCCAGGTTCTTCTTGCCCTTTGTGACTTCCTCCCATTCCTTGTCGAGCTGCCAGCCTTGTTTGACGTCTGTTCGATCGTGCAGGAAAATACAACTATCGCCAAATCCACAGTGGCCAGTCTTTTTGTAATCTTTGCAGATGTCAGGCTTGAAGTCCATGACAGTGATAGTTCGAATATTTGTGGGGGCCTTGACAGGGCCTTTCGCTCTTTGGGGCGCATCGGGATTCTTCTGGATGAATGACGTCTGACTTGCGAGTCCTTTATATGTTCCATCCGGTTGTGAATCTTTCACGGGACCTCTTGTTGAGCCTAGGAGGTTCTTTGCTGAGAGCTCATTCTTGTCTTCTTCATACCAGTTGCTGTGTTTTGTCGCGTCGTTCGTGCTTGTGATGGGTACGTTACGGTCCGCCGAGTAGATCGTAGCCGAGAAATCCTTCTTCCCTAAAGCCAGGTCTTTGGAAGATGCTGTCACGGTAGCGGCCTTTTTACGCCGCTTGACGCGCTGTCCAGACTCGTCCTCTGAGGATGAGTAATCGCTGTCGTCGCTATCGGCTGGAGGTGGCGTCGCAGGTCGCTTTCGAATGTTTGCCTTGCCCTTTGCGCCTCTCTTCTTGAATACAGCGACGGGCGCTTGGGGTTCTGTAGTTGAGTCTGCCATGTTTGCAAATTTCTATGGCCAATTTTTGAAATGGTAAGCGTTGGTTATGAATGCGACAGTTGGCGATTGGAAATCAAACTTTCTACCTCAGTAGCTCGGATGGAATCCAAAAATGAGTGGTCATGTGACTGCGCGTAGGTCTGGTGTTGGAGCTTGAGTTTCCTCAGAGCAGCATTGAGAAAATGTAGCTGTTATTCTTGCAAGTGAACCTTATCCTTTTAATGCAATTATATTACATATGGCCGTGGATTTATTCGCGTATGGTCACACTAGCTGATCAGCCTTTCTCAGTTTACGAGATTCTGTTGTTTCATTAGGTTCACAATGAAACATTCTTAACAATAGAACTTTAGACTGTTTCTCATAAATTTATCATCGACTTGGTCCTTTCCATATGATCTTCATTTCTATTCAAAAGTTAAGGTTTAGATCAAACACCTCCAGCTCACTCGTCAATATGAGCTTGCTGCCATACGTAATCCTCATATATCTCTCAACCATGGTGACTATCTCGCCACGATCCAATGAAAAGATGCTCAACAAGAATATTCGGGTCTCCCTTTTCATGTGTATTCTCATGTGGCAACCATCCAAAGCTATCCTTTGGTAAGACAAGGACATCTCCAATCAATATGGGCTCAGAAAGACTGTCTAGTTCATCACCAGTATGTTCCGTGCCCGTCATTTCTTTGAAGTAGTCCATGAGAACTTTCGTAAAAGCAAATGGTCCAGTCGTGCTCATGACCTCTTCAAATGAAACTCCTTTTCCGGGCTTCTTGAACGCAAGAAGCGTCTCGAGATCCCTCGCCACTTGTTCAACAACTATCTTTATAGCCGGATGATTTGGCTTTGCTAATACTGTGTACTGGCATAGCTGTACGGAATACGGTGAACCGGGCCAAATTGGCTTCTTGTGATGATCGTTTTCTATCCCAATGACCAGATTTACTGAGCCTTGATATTGCTTGGGTATCCATTTTGAGACAGGCTGGTGTGGATACACGTCGATATCTGCCCATACACCACCTTCGCGCAGCAAGATGAGGTATCTCAAGAAATCAGCTTTCAAGATGGGATCTTTCAGGCTTGTAAAAACATCCGAAATGTTGGTGTCGAAGCGATCAAGAACGTAAGCGTCATTGTTGGCGTCGGTTACGCGCTCGTACCGCCAGCCAGCGTTTACGACACGCCATTGATGAGGGAAGCCAACTGTCCGTTCAGTAGGATTCTCGGAGTCATCTTTCCAGCTCTGCCAAATCTTATGAGGAAATGCTTCTGTTTTTAATGTGGTAGCACTTGTCGTTTCCGGCTCTTGAGGTGCGGTGTTTGCTATCGCGCATATTAACATATGATTGTATAGGCAGATAGGGAATCCAGGACTTACGACTTATATGGCTATTATATGCGTAATTGCTAGCCAAAAGCACGACAATCACAATGGCTGCCAGAAGAGTATACGCATATTTTCTATGCGTTGCCGTCGATAATAACATTGTGACCAGATCATGTGTTTGTAGCTCAAGGGAGGCAAGCAAGAAGATGCGATCAATTGAGAATTGACTTCTATCAAGGTAATAATAAGACATTCCAGCCCTGTCCCTAACATCAAGAGCGGCAACGTGGGGGCCGCCCTGGTCTGGGAGATGCTCAACGTCAGCCAATTACCAACGTCCTCTTACCACCCAACGCTGGGCATTTTTGGAACTTCAAATATCGACAACAAACACACCAAACGGATATCGCGATGTTGCCCGATGCTGGGTTCTGCTACCAACAGCATACTCAAACTTGGTAGAATTCATCCTAGACCCTTGGTCATGACCAATCACAGTCTCTTGTATCTATGTAGTTGGATCATGGCATGCCGTTTTTCTTCCTCATACATTGCAACAATGGCGATACCCGCGCGGCTAGATACAGCTTCAATGTCTTCAGACGAAACAAATAAATGAGTGCGGCCAACACGCATGGGCGCTGGGAGATCTTGTCCCTCATGACTGGCCTTCACCCAAACTTCTGCTTCTGTGTTCTTTTACACTTTCCCAAACCACACATACACGTCTCTTCGGGGCTGCATATAACATACTTGTTACGATGACAAAGCTCATCGCTGCGTTGTTTCTTACTTTCTCCCGATATGTCTCGCTGCTAGCAATTGCTACTACCCCAATGGTATCGAGGCCAATGATTTTCCTTGCGACCCAGGTGCCGATGAGAGCATATGCTGTGGAGGAGGTTTAGGCACGGCATGTCTGTCCAACAAGCTATGCATTGGAGCAGATGGAAACACCTTGAGAGGCTCGTGTACGGATAAGAACTGGGCGTCGCCAGAGTGTGCTATGTATTGTTTGGGTAAGTGATGCTCTGCCTTGAGTCTACATAGCCTTATTAACGATTACGATAAAGGTGCAGATAGAGGAGGGACGGACTTGATCTTGTGCTTAAACGTCACGGGTAGCGATACATCATTTTGTTGCGATCACAACCCAGGCTGTTGCAATAGTGGTGTCGGGAGATTCGCTGTCCTCCCATCCAATCCAAAGGTATGGGCGACATGGGATAGAAAAGCAACTGAGTACACCGTTGTAGGGACGGTGTTCATCGACGGAACCACCTCAACAACTGCATCAGCTACTTCGGACGCGTCGTCTTTGGTCACATCTACAACATCAACATATGCCACTATGGCCAGTGAAGCATGCATCAAGCCCTGCGTCCGACACACCAGCATTGCCTGATGAGCCCACAGGAATATCCACCGGTGTAAAAGCAGGAATTGGGGCTGGTGTTGGTGTCGGGGCTGTGCTGGTTATGACAGTCGTGTATCTTATGTGGAGGATACGCAAGAATAAGAAGGCTACCGAGAAAGAGAAGCAATTACCATCCACATATTATGGACCAGGTACCGATGCATCTTGGCAACAACATCATTATGAGCTTGGCGTGAAGGAGTTCACGCCTCAGCCGCCACAGGAACTTCACGGACAGGCGTTGCCAGGTTATAATGTAAGGGCAGAACTACCAGCAAATAATTGAAGGTTGGAAATGACGTTGATTTCGGAGCATGGCGTTGAGAATCATCAGGAATCTGTTTAAAGCATTGTATTATGTAGCATAGCTATAGTGTATTTTCCGTCGTCATGATGTCTGTTGGCGCTGATGAACAATCACACGAAATTATTGCAGTTGGGCATCACTTTGTAAGGCTGTTGAAAGCTCACGTAGGGCTGCCATATAAATTTCAAGTCTCGTGAAGAGATTTACTAGCTTTAATGGATTTTTAAGACTAGAAAGATCGCACAGACCTGGAGATTGTCCAATTTGTACCCTGATGTTTGACAGCGAAACCCTTGACAGCCTCGTTGAATCTACGTACTGATCTTTGAACTGGGAATACCCTTGATACAACAAGATCAGGGATTGAAAGATTAAAAACATAAACGAGTATTTCAACAGCTTGTGAGGAGTTTCAACGCGGTGTCAATTGTTCCCTTACTCAATATTAACCAGCACGTGACTTGGTGATAGAATGTTGTTGTTGAACTGAACCTACCTACCCTATACCAACGTTTTCATGTCAAGTTTTGTGTTAGTTACCAGGTAGTTTACATAGGTAGTTTATTCGTCGCCATTGAGTAATAAGGCAACTGATACTTGGACAATATGGTGTCGAGTAGTTGCTTGTGTAATCATCGTCATTTAAGACACGATGCCCTATTGAAGTTCGACGCTCAAATACTCACTCTGTGGTGACAACTCATCTTCCAAACACCTCAACTGAACAACACAACAGCATCATGACAGTTTGCACGAAATACTCCTTACCCCCGCAGGATACATATGTATGTACATGAACTACGGTGGCCCTAAAACGGCCACTGCCCAAGCAGTGCATGGAAGCGACATTGAGATGTGAGGCTTATGTCTGACGTGTCTGTGGAGGACTTGAACAACAATACGGCGATTGGCCAAGGCACCAAATAATAGTCCAGGAACCAATGCAACTCGGATGAACCATACAGGACAGAGAACTGGACACCCCAAACAGCCATTGCGCGCAAGACAAAACTTTACTGACCTACATACTCAGTGTCGTGTTATTTTTGGACGCGGTATGGATCGATCACGGGAAACTGCCTAGCCCAAATACAGATCTGATGAACCATCACACCTCATCCATTAACGCGAAATAGCAGATGGAGGAGACGAGCTACTAGGTAGCAGAAAAAATAGCCTCCCAAGTCATAGGGTATAAAAATAAGTAGTCTAAGGACTATAGCCTGAGGGGCATAAAGTAACCCACTAATTTTGTCTCGAATATTTCCAGCGGTCAATTTTTCTGATACCCTGAGGGCGAGGCAGCTGCTTCTAATGCACTAATGGATGGAAAGTATGCTTCTCCACTGCCGGACAAGGCCAGGTTCAGGATGGCAGCTATGGAAGCGTAATTGGCCGACGAGAGACCCTGGTTCAGGATAGCCATGGCAGCGAAATGAGATGAGAGACTATGTTTATGCGGGAGTCTTTGCGAACCTGGACGCCAATCGATTATTTCTTTGTGCATGCCATATCGACCATGACGGCATTTGGAGGGCATTTATGCGGAAGATGGCGTTGTGGTTTTAACTGTTGTGGCTGCAGCAGACAGTAAGTACATCGCTTAAAGTCAACATCGCGAACCGCGTTATTTGTTTTCATCCATTCTGGACCGTACATACTCTGTACAGAGTAACTACTAAGTATTCTGACCACCTACTGTATGCATATGCAGCATGTTATACTTTATCATTACTCGCATAAACCCCGCAGCCTTACTGAACATGCTGTGTGGCAATGCGTAATATTGAGTTGTTCTATCGCTTTAGAGGCAAGGTCGAAGAAACAGGGAATATGCCTACAATTTAGTTCAAGACCGGATGATCGCTTTGTATGCGGCAGTTATCGAATACTTCTAGAGACGGGCTGGAAGCTCAGTTTACACTTTGTCGTACAGTATGACACGAGGCGTTACGCCACGGTAAACCCAGCGACAATTTTAAAGAACTGGGAGCTGTTCGCGATTTGGTGCAGAACCCTTATGAACGCCTCAAGGTCAAGTCTAGGGCTTATTAGTTCAATATGTGCTCTTGAACCTATCACGACCACTGCCAAAGTTGAGGAGCAAACCGCTTGCAGGGAGCGGGAAAGATGGCAGATGTTTAAAAGAGATGGACAGGTGTAGATAGATATATTCCTTGATTTGCATTGGTTGGTGATTTCGATGTGCAGACAATAGCGTCATTTGTTCATCCATAGCTGGTAGACAAGAGAATGAAGCTGGAATGAGGATAGTGGGTAGTAGTGAGCCGTAGCATTGAAAACCAATTCCGTTAGCCAAGCCAGTAATTGTACCCTTGTAGGTTGATCCCTTCACGGAAGGTTCTGGCCATGGAAATGCATCAAAATTAACGGTGCTTTACAAAGCCAAGCTGATATGAAGCAATGACGAGATATATCACTAAGATAGAATAAGAAGTAAATAGACACAACAATCCTCAACTTCACTAATTGACATGAGTGGCTGGGGAGAACTGAGCTACTGTATTCGTACTGCCTCAACAACATAGCGGTGTCGCGAATTCTCCACGTCCCACCAGACTCCACGTTTATCCCGGACAGTACGGAGTACTCTGTACACGAAAGTGCCAACCCTCGCTTCATGACTTTGTATGTACAAGATTACAAAGACACATGAACTGCCGAGTACCATGAGTTCTAATATGGTGGTTCAATAATATATAGCGATCTGACATAGTCATATCAAAAGCGAAGTTATTCATCTCAAATTGTGTACTATGTATAGGTAGTATGTCTTACATAGTCCTAGCGAAAGAATTAATAATATTTTATCGGAGCACCCCTGGAAGTTGACAGGGGACAAAACGAACCCACGGTCCCATCAGCAGACCAACAAACCAGACCAGGCTCTTGTACATCTCTCGACTTTAACGCAGGTACTGGACGCAGGGGGAAGAGGACCTACTATGTAGAGCTGAACCTAATCATCACGCACTATGTATGCACCGTGCAGGAACACTAACAACCTATGGACCTCCAATCGCCAGCATATTACAGAGTAGAGACAGCTAGGAATAGCAACACCAAATCCATACATAGATTCATTAGTAGCAATTTGCATATCTCATGTCAAAGCATAGTTTCCATAAACGCACAGCCCTCGAGCTGGAGCCTATTCCCTGCTAGATCTCCATCAATTAAAGAGAAAAGAGAAGAAAAGAGTCTCCAGCTTCGCCTGTACCCTGGCCTAGCCTGGGAAGCGAAGCTCCCCAGTCAGGCCCATCTCCTTACATCGAGCTCATAGACTATCTCTTGGGGCTGATTGATCTTGAACTTCTTCCTTCTTCCGTCTTTTGACCTTTTCCACCGTCCCTTTTCGTAATACTAACCCAACAGCAAAACCTTCGATTTTCGAAACGGGCGATAAGCGACTACCGTCAAAGATCGGAACAAAGGGAGGCGCGCCTACTTTACGACTTTTGGATGCCCTCTACCAATCACTCGGCATTGTCGTCCCCCTTTTGATACCGTCCTGAACTTTAGGTCACCGTCACGGGGCCGTCCATTCATTCTTTCTTTCTGGGACAGTCGATTATCTGAGAGTGGTTGTTTTCATCCATCTTTAGACTTTATCGTTCAGCATCTCACTAGCGACGACTTTCTCGACCATCTACGTATTTCTTATTACAGGACGCGCGACTTTCGTTACACTTTATACTTTCTTCTCTCGTCTTTGTCGTATATCAGCCAACCTCGGTTCCCTTTTCCCACGGCGATTCCAACACCAATTCCTCACGAAACCTCAAACGTCACCGGCCGGCCGCCCTTGAAATCAGACGATCCACCCTAGTCCACTTTGGAATTAAAAAGAGACTTCGCCGCCCGAGCACACTCCACCAGAAGCTCAGGTACCAGTGCTCCTCGACTCCTGTCCCCTACTCAGAGTCTGGACTCATCAACTCTTCTCCTTAGTCTGTTTTTTCTCTTTCTCTCTCGCGGGAACTTTTGGTCAAACTGCTGCATCGTTCGCGTCACCGTGAACTCTGTCGACAGTAATAGGCCAATTCATCCGGCCATTTGAGCTTTCAGTTGTCGAATTCCACCGGGGAATGAGCAACGGGTTCGCTGTCATATAAAACTTTGGAAACACATTCCAAAAGTCAGAAGCCGACAGCAGAACAGCTTCCCAGAATACTGCGACTTTCTGGGGACCTTGCCAAAGTTGCGACAACTCGAACCGACAGGGGTACAGTCCACTAGGTAATTACTGGTCTTGGTACAACCCACTCACTTGCTCACTCATTCGCTGTGTTGTGCAGTGTGCGTGCTTGTGCTTGTGCTTGTGCGTCGTTCGCTCTTGCGTGTACCTGACTAAGGTTTAATCGCTGGCGCGCTTTCGACAGGACAAGTGTGTCAATAATTAGACACCTTGCTCACCCACAAACCTCTGGGCATTTCCAGTCACATCTTCCTCTGAACCATCCAACGGTATCTCTCAAGTTGCTCTTTGCCTGTGCTTCATCACGCTCATTCTTTTTTTAATATTCTTCCTATTATTATTATTATTATTATTATTATACTGCCGACCGCTTCCCTTTTTTTATTCGGACAATTTCGTTCTTTCCGTCCAATTTCTTACAATAACCTGTCTTTTCTTCCACTTGTTCTGTGGGAATTGTCTTTGTTTTTCCTCGCAGCCGGGTCTGCTTTTTACGGGTAGTAGCTCCAATCTTACGCACTCTCCCTGCAGGTCGCTTTACCGCAACCTGACTGGTCGACATATTGAGGTACACGCCAGCCCAGCTCTAATCAATTACGGTACTGTGCTGTCCCTAAGGTGGTACTGGTACTTTAACGGTAGTACCCCATCTTTTTCGACACAAACAAACAACAACACGTTGAGAACACCCTGCACCACAACCCGGAACAAACACAGAACCTCAATCCCCTGCGACGGGCCTGCTACGTCGTCCGTCTGCGCATCTTGATGGTTTCAAGGCGTGATTGAGGAAGTTCTCCCTGCCCGGAAGAGGGCCATATTTGCTTCGCAATCATGGCTTCTTCGCTGGCTTCCGACAAGCCAAGCTTGCCCGCACCTGGCGCAGCGCCGTGCGACCCGTTTGTTATCACCGACGACACCACCACAACAACACCCGCTCACCACCGATATTCACAATACGATCATGACTTTTTCGTCACTGGCCCTGCTTCGCCAGAGTCCGCGAAAAGGGCCCTAGCTGCTCATCTTCAAGAAACGGAGCGACGCCTTGAGGAGGCGGGCAAGCTTGGTAATGCCTTGGTTGCCCAGCGCAAAGAGCTCACCGAACAACTTAAGGAGATTGAGAAGGTGAACAGTGAGGAGGAATTGTCTCAAGAACTCCGCGAGCGAATGGTCGACATCGAGAAAGAATTCAACACACTAACTCGAGAGTCTGCGCGAAATCTGTTGCCGAAACAGAGGGTTCCCAGCAACGAGGCTCATCCTAGCTCACCCTTTGCGCCTGACACCAAGGGCCCCAGAGTCGTATGTCCCCTTGAGTTTCCCATTCTTTTGTGCCCGGAATCAATTAACAATGGACTTTAGCGATCTGTCAGCCCCTCTAAATTCGAGATTCAAGCAACGGGATCCCCTACAAAGCTTACCGTCCCAAATCGCAAGGTTCGCAACCAGCCTTCAAACAGGGTCCACGACATCGAATTCGCCACCGAGATCAGCACTTCACTCATCGCTCAAGTCCGGAATTTGCAAGGCGTACTGGCTGAAAGAGATGAAGAGAACAAAGACCTGAAAGCCGACAAGGCGCGACTTGAGCTTGAATCGGAGGGATTCCAGCAACGCTTCAAGTCCCTTGACGAAAGCGAGAACCGATATAAGGAGGAGAACTGGAATCTTGAGACTAAGCTGCAAGAGCTCACAACTCAACACAAAGAGGCGCTCGATCGTGAGAAGAAGCTTACGCAATCCCTCAACGTGATCAAGACGGAAAAGGTTAACACTCAGCGAGAACTCGATGAAGTCAAGGTGACACACGCACGGTTGATTGACCAGCACGCCGCTGCTGTCAAGCAACATGACATTGAACTTGGTACTGTCAGACGTAATATTGCAATGGCAGAGGGTGAACGTGCCGCTATGCAGCGCAGGATCGACGACCTCACTGGGCAGAATCAAGAACTCGCCAGGGCTTTCGCATCCCAACGCCGAACTGTTACGGAACTTGAACCCACCATCCGAGCCAGCGATGACGATCTTGAATCTTCTACCGATCATCTCACACCCGAGCATTCGCCTCCTCAGTCACCAATGAAGGGTACTCCTCGCCATGCCATGCTGGAGACTGAGACTATGAAATCCTCTCTTCACCACGCTCAACGTACCATCCAGAGCCAGCGAGGTCTCCTTCACCGTGAGAAGACCGAGAAGCTGGAGCTTCGACGTATTATCCAGGATCTTCGCGATGATCTCGAGAAGGCGCGCAGCGACCCCAGTGAACCTAAGCCTCCACGACCCCGTCGCACCAAAGATTCAAAGGAATTTAAGAAGCCTCCTCGTCTACTTGGATCATTCCGCTCCAGCCGACAAGAGGTTATCACTGATGATGGCGAGTGGGAGGACCAGACCGATATTTCTCCTCGTGCTTCTGTGTCTCCTTTATTGGCTAGGGCTTCCTTGGCCAATAGCAGTCACACTGTTCTACCAAGCATCGAGATTCCTGACACGACGGATACTGAGCACTTTGACACTGCGAATGAAGGTGCCGACTCTGCCTTCGAGACGGCCAACGAGCGAGCCACCGAAACTGAGGATTTCCAGACCGGAAACGAGGAAATGTCGGCAAGCGACGATACCGAAACCGAGGGTACCACCCGGGGCTTTGGGAGCATGCGAAATGCTCCCCGATTACCGGCCGGCGGCTTTGTTCGTCACGGAAGCACCAACTCTCTACACAGTACTGCATCCACCTCAGCCGATGAAGACGACGTCTCATACACCAAGACTCCAAGTGGTACCATTAGGTCCCAGAGGAGCAGCCGTTTCCGCATGAGCCGTAGCGTCTTCAACCGTTCCAGACAAGCCAGCGAGGAACCCGCGTTCCAGAGCAGTCCTGTCAGCTATGCGGGCAGCAGAGATGCAACACCTCATGGGCAGAGTCTATTTGCCGAGCTGCAAGATTTCGACGGTAGTGACGACGACTCAGCCGGACCTGGAACCCCCAGCCGACTTCGTGCTCGTTCCATGACTCCTGGATCCATCCGATCCTTCCGCCGAGGATCATCCCCACGACCTGCGGTTCCTCCCCTGCCAAAGGTCATCATGGTCGATTCTGGTGTCATGACCGAGCCTGTTAAGATTGTGCCCAGACTCTCGGGCTTCCAATCGGCTCAGACGGTTTCAACTGGCTCAATGACTGAAGATGGAGAAGAGCACTTTGCTGAATCGCCTGTCAGTGTGGTAACTGCCAACCGTCCTGGTTCCATGCAGTCAGCTATTGGTCCCCTGAGCCAGCGCGCGCCTGCTTCTTGGCCCGTTGACTACGCTTTCGGCAGTTCCAGGCCAGTATCTATGGCCTACAGCGATGCTGGTGCTCAGCACGATCCTGACATGGAAGAGAAGCTTGCTCAGTTCCCCGCCCCTCCCTCTATGCTCTCTCCTATTCTACCTCCGATCTTGAGCATGTCCTCAATCGCATCCGAGGATGTCGAGCCAATGGAGGAAGTCGTGGTACCCCAGACTCCTCTGGCATTGACCTTCACACCCCTCTCCAACCAGAGCGTCGAGCCTTCGGCCGAGCCTGAGAGCCCTCTTCCTGATCTGACAATGGCATCGATCATTTATGAGGAGCTGGAGCCTCGTGCTGAGCCTGTCATCCTCCCTCCAGCCCTCAGTCTGTCTACTATCGCCGCTGAGCACTTGGAACCTCGCGCAGAGCCTGAGATTCCCACTCCGACGCTCACCATGTCTGCTATTGCGGTACACAGCCTGGAACCCAAGGCTGAACCTGAGGCCCCTCTGCCTGACTTGTCGTTGACAAACATCATTGCAGAGGAGGTCGAGCCCATTGCTGAACCTCCTGTTGAGCCTGTAATGTTCTTACCTCCTCCTCCAGCATTGTCTATGTCCTCGATTACTGCTGAGCACGTTGAGCCTATCGCATTCAAGAACCCTGAGCTTCGCATGTCTGGTATTAAGGGTGAGCACATTGTGCCAATCTCTGAGCCAGCTGCGCCCGCTCCCAAGCTCCTTCTATCCACAATCCGAAGCGAACATGTCCAGCCGATCGTGGAACGGGAGACCAATTCCACTGTGCCAGCCATTGTCGCCCCCTCACTGCCCCCAGCTCCTGCACTGAGCTTCTCTGTGATCCAAGGAGAGAATGTTGAGCCTATTGCCACCAAGGCACCTGAGCTCGCCATGTCTAAGATTGTGGGTGAGGTTGTTGAGCCTGTTGCAGAATCAGCACCGGTGCCTGAGCTCTCCTTCTCTACAGTCAAGGGCGAGTGTGTTGAGCCAACTGATCTTCCTGCTCCTGATTTGGCTCTCTCATCCATCGTTGCTGAGTCCCTCGAACCCATCAGCGAGCCTGAGAAGGTAGTTCCCATACCATCCCTGAAGATGTCGTCTATATATACCGAAGATTGTGAGCCAAGGGAGGAGTTGCCTCCCACACCAACTACACTCGTGTTTTCTGGTTTGTCGACGCAAGATGTTCAGCCGGTTTCCGAGCCTGCGCCATCTCTGGCCTTCTCTGGCATTACTTCCGAGAACGTAAAGCCTGTTCTCGAGGCAGTACCTGCCCCACCAGCTTTGGCCATCTCTTCCATTGCTACCGAGAGTGTTGAACCCATCAGCCCTATCCACAAGACACCCACGCTGCCCGCCTTTGGATTCTCTTCTATCGAGTCTGTCGAGACCATGCCCATATCACCACGGACCCCCAAGAGAGAGGGTTTCATTCTTCCCCGCGATATGCACTCGCCGCTTATGGAGCGGGACATTCCTCGAACCCCAGACAATCATAGAACCTACAATGGTGACATTGATCAAGGCTCTTCACCTTTTATGGATGAGAATGCTCAGACTCCAAGCGATACTCCTGAGCCCGTCACACCTGACTCTCACCGACCATTCGACAAGCCGTTGGTCATCATGAACGATCAGGGCGCACAAACATCTCTCACTGCCGATGCTATTGACGCCATGTTTAAGGCTCGTGCCCAACCTCTTATTGGACTTCAGAAGAAGCTTTCAATGACGAGCCCTGACACGCCTGCAACCACTGGTACCACTGGTACTGTCAGAATCCACCGGCGCGACAGCTTCGAGAGCCCCGTCCGACAAGATAGAGATGATGATGTCTTTGACGCATCTTTTGCTCGTCCGGGTAGCTCCAGAAGCGGCATGACATCCATGCATGATGCACCTCCTCTGCCTGCCAACCACCGTCAAGTCATCGAGGCTGCACGGTCTGGTTCAGCCCATAGCAACCAGAACAACATGGGTCCCCCACTATGGCCAGCATCTGTACTCAAGCAACGTCCTACGACTCCCGGACAGGGTGCCTCGCCGTCTCTTCGTGCCGGCACGCCCCGTGCTACTCGCAATCCTGTCAGCTACGGTGAGCTTGGAAGACAATCACCATCCAAGCTTACAACGACATCACGCAAGTCATCTGTGTCATCGTTCGCCTCAGAGCTTGATACTCGCTTCAACATCCGACCTGGCGAGATGGGCATGGATCCTGCTGGCTTCGGACCCAACACTGACCCCCGCATGATTCAGGCCATTACCCAGACCATGATCGGAGAGTATCTTTGGAAGTATACTCGTAAGACAGGTCGTGGTGAGATGTCGGAGAACCGACACCGTCGCTACTTCTGGGTTCACCCTTACACCAGGACTCTTTATTGGAGTGACCGAGACCCTTCAACTGCTGGACGCACCGAGTTGAAGGCCAAGAGTGTTCCTATTGAGGCTGTCCGTGTCGTCACCGACGATAACCCAAGCCCCCCAGGACTCCACCGCAAGAGCTTGGTCATCATTTCGCCTGGCCGAACTATCAAGTTCACCTGCGCGACCGGGCAGCGACACGAGACATGGTTCAATGCTCTCTCGTATCTACTACTCCGCACCAACAACGAACAAGCCAATGTCGAAGATATCGCAGAGAACTTCACTCGTGAGGATGTGGATGAGTTTAACCCTCAAATTGGACAACGCCCTGGTCATGCCACCCGCCCAGGAGTCGCGCCTTCTCTGTCATCTTACCATTCCCGAACAACCCGTAATGAGTCACCCGCTGTTGGCATGTCCATGAACATCCCAACTCTGACACCCAAGGCGCAGCCACAGCGTCCCGCCGGAACACTAAGCAAACTGAGTGGCTACTGGAAAGGCAGCCAGCTGTCTGGCACCTTCTCAACTCTTCGTGGCCGTGGCCCCAGCGCACAGAACGTTCATATCTATGAAGCCAGTGAGGCACACGACAGTGCTGAGGATGTGAGGGAGATTATCGAGCGGCAGGATAGGGATGCTGACCGTCTCGAAAACGTCCGAGCATGCTGCGATGGTAAGTCTGCATAGTACTTTGAAATCGTACAATCTAACAAGTGACTAGGCAAGCATGATGTTGGAACCCTCCACCTTACCTCTAAGCGAGGCCGTCCTGGAAACAACCACGCGCACTCTACGCACTCTCAGCCTGGACTTACACACTCTCATACTACCATGTCTTCTGTACGCTCTCGAGTTTAAGCAGGCGCATACATATACAAAACTATCCCGTTCCCTGTAGATCACCTTTGTTGACCATTTCACTGTTTGTCAAACTCACCTGTTACGACCGACATCCTTACGGACTTTCACGATACTTATGATTTTCTTGACTTTTCTGCTGTGCGTCCTCGACAATGAAACCAGGAGCCGGTACCCAAAAGACTATAATCACCTACTACAGCCATCAGCTGGCTACGAACAAACAATCCTTTTCTTACCTTGTCATTGTCCTTATACTGCATTAGTCTCGAATAGATCTGCCGATCTAAAGTACGTTCGACGCAGACGAAAACAAAATACCAAAAAAAACATCAACAGTACCTACTGCATTACTGCATTTCCTTTTTTTCAGCCAAAACGCATTGTTTGTTTGACCAGACCTCTTTTCACCGGATCAGCGCACGGGATGCTGGGACCTACAGGAGTTTCTGTCTTTTGTAAAATCCAGGTGTTGGCGAATATACTGCACCTGAGAGGTAATGTTCTTAAAGCTGTGGACAGAAGAACAGGAGGGGGTTAGCAGATAGACGTTGTGTTTGCAGATAGTTGTTAGGCGGAGGGTCTTGATGACTGAATGAGACTTGGCATTAAATTGAGTTGATTGTGTGAAGTTATGTGACCATCTTCAGAATAAGCCGACCTCAACATTTGACCGAATGCGGGCTTCATCAGCTTCGATGACCTGTTCACAAGTCGCCGAGACCGAGGACAGATTTCCACTTGATGGCGGTCAGATGTATCATCCACTGGGGAAACCTTGTGATACCTCCACTAGGGGCTTTAGTTTCAGGTCTCAGCTCTTCGGTACGCATTCGGTACTTGGTCTTCGTCTCAAGAATTGGTTCTGATCCGACGGGCGATCATCTGGCTTTACCTTTTTGAAACTGTACTCGAGAGACGCGCTTTATCTTGTTGAACAAAGCTCTAAAAAAATAGCTATCTGGTACTAAGTTAGTTGATTACGTCTTAACTCACAACAAATCTCGGCAACTTCAGACCCGCTGGATGGAGGTCTTTTCCATGGCCTTCCCTAAGTAGGTTACCTGTCAGCGGAACAGTTGGGGGGAGTCAAGCGCTGTTAGCCAGCCCAGTGGATTCATCACATGACGTATGTAGCCAATACCTATCTCCAAGTTCACCTCTACCTCTCTAGCCTGTAGCGGTGTCACTTACACTCAGTCGCCAGCCTATCAAGTGACTCCGCGTATAATCATTCCGCCTCCCCCCAACCAAGAATCAACATCCTCGACTTTTCTCCCTTCGAAAACGAATTCCCTCGATACCTCCGATGCGTTTTTCTCGTCATAGTCTCTAGCTACGGAAGAGCCGAGGCTGTAGAGCCCCTCCTACGCCCAAGCTCGCTCGCTCATTAGCCTTTGTAGCTCCGGAACTCGGAGCCATGGCCAGCTTCACTTCTCTTCTTATAGCATACGTGCTGGGCGGTTTCACATTCGTACCTCTAGTGATTGCTTCAGTACTGGCGTTCATTTTCTACACCTCTCCCGTTCTTGACGATGCCGCGAACGAACACAAATACAGCCTTATTGTCGATAAGGACGATGATACAACCGCCCTCGAGGCCGCTAAGCGGTCGCACAAGAAGGACAACCGCGCGCACGAGAACGACCTCGATGTAGCAGCCGGCTTCTTCGCCGTGTGCAGAGAGTACACGCCCATGGGCATTAACGCAAAGCCCATCGAAAGATCAACCCCGGTGGGCTCGGCGACCGTGGCCCCTTCAAGCCCCAGCGTCTATCAGACTATGTACCGGAGCATATTCGAGAGGAAGCCTACACCAGGGCCTATGGATAACAACAGTACCACTACGAGTCAGCGACCCAAGAATGCTGGTAACGTATTTTACGTGGTCTTGAGGTTCGTGTAGCTTATCCATGCCCCGCGTCCCTTCGCTGACATTAATCTAGACATGGCCACCTAATGCTGTTCGATGACGAAGAGCAAGTTGAAGTCCGACATGTTATTTCCTTAGCATATCATGACATTAGTATATACTCTGGCGGCGATGTCACTCCGGAAGGCGAGCTTTTCATCAAGCGAAATGCGATCCGACTATCCCGAAAACCAGCTGGCACCGAATTGGCCCCCGATAGCCCAGTTTCGAAACCCTTCTTCCTATTCTCAGAAAACTGTTCAGCCAAAGAAGACTTTTATTTCGCTTTACTCAAGAACCAAGAGCAGACATATGGGGCGGATGGACAAGTACCAAAGCCCTTGCAATTTGACGTCAAGAACATTATCTCCCTGGTTCAGAAACTTCACTCGACAGAAGAGAATGTGCATTCGAGATGGATCAATGCCTTGTTTGGAAGAATTTTCTTGGGAGTCAACAAGACGAAGGATATTGAGGCTTTCATTCGTGAGAAACTCACCAAAAAGATCTCTCGTGTCAAGAAACCCGCCTTTCTCACCAACATTACCATCAATGGGATCGACACTGGCGATGCGGCCCCCTTCTTTAGCAACTTCAAATTGAAGGATCTCACGGTTGAAGGAGAATGTGTCGTGGAAGCCGATGTCAAGTACTCAGGAAACGCTCGTATCGAAATTGCCGCTACGGCAAAGATCGACCTCGGAAGTAGATTCAAAACTCGAGAGGTTAACCTTGTTCTTGCAGCTGTGCTTAAGAGAACCGAAGGCCACATGCTGATCAAGATCAAGCCACCACCGAGCAATCGAGTTTGGGTCACCTTTCAGAGCATGCCAAAGATGGAAATGGATATTGAGCCCATCGTTAGTGCGAGACAAATCACTTATACAGTAATCCTTCGTCAGATTGAGAACCGTATCAAGGAAGTCATCGCGGAGACTGTTGTATTGCCATTCTGGGACGACATGCCCTTCTTTAAGACAGAGCACAAGAAATGGCGAGGTGGCGTTTTCGAAGGAGACAATGCCACAGTCCCAACTGACGATGCCGAAAGCATCGTAGCAGCCGCAGGAGATGTTGCTGCTGTCAGCCATCTTGACGGAAACCCGGACCTGACAGAGGAGACACGACCTCTTGAGAAAAGTCATACCATCCCCGTCATGGAAGCGACGCCACCACCAACAGGCCTTTTCGGGCGTAGGCTTAGCAGGACAGGCACCAGCCCTCAAGCTTCTGCATCATCAACCAGTGTCGACTCCAAAGGCCCAGGAGCGAGCCCAGTCTTAAAGCCTAAGATCTCAAAGACATCCCTCCAACCTGTTGTGGACACTGATATCGCCCACGCCGACGTTTTCAAACCGTCAACTTCACCCCCTGACCATGCTACCAATTACATGGCAGCTCTGCACTCACGCTCACAAGATGCGTCTCCTCGACCGCCCCAAGCAGCGGATGTACCATCAGTGGCTTCATCCGCTTCTCAACGTTCCAATCGCTCTTCACGCTCATCCTCGTCTGTGAACGACGCTGTAAATAACGGCGTAGCAGAAGATTCCCAGAAAACGCCAGTTGCTATAGGACGTCGCAACACAGCTTCATCGACCGGCTCAGGGTCTCACGCCGATGAAAGACCTGCTTCCTCTGCTTCATCCCTTAAGGAATCTATCAAGAGCCAAACAGGTTCTCTGGGAAGGGGCTTCTTCACAAAACATAACCATGGGGAGACACCAGTTCATGAAGAAGAAGAAGAGCCAGAACATAGTGAATCTTTTCGGGACTCACAGCAAGATCAGAACTCAAATCACAAGCATACCACACTAGCTGCTGTCTCGAACGCAGCAATGCAGGCCAAGCAGTGGGGTTGGAACGCCTACCAGCGACACAAGGAGGCACGAAGACTGGCTGAGCAAGCCAGCCAACTTGATCTTAGCCAACCCATGGGCCGAGGTCAACCACTGCCTCCTCCTGGAACACCCCTTCCTAAGCCTACTAATGGTATGACGCGGATAGCACCCCCGACGAGCGTCCCCGCGAGAAAGCCAGTCCCCAACTCAGCTGCGCACAATTCAGCCGAGTCTCTCGAGACTCATCACGACCATGACCATGACAACCATGGCGAATACCGTCCTCCACTACCCCAGCGCGGACGACGCAGACAGAGCCACGCTCCCGAACCAGATAACGTGCAGAATGTGCTCGTCGTCGCTGCTCCTGAAGACTCCCAGCCGGCTACACCTTCGGGAGATGACCCCTTGAACCATCAAGTTTGGGGCTCGAGCGATGAACAGACCGTGACAGACAGCGGTACTTCTCACGCTCCCTCGATGCTCACTATTGAGTCCTCTCTTGTGCAGGAGGACAACAAGCCAGACAGTCCAGTGGAGGCACTACCCGCCGCCTCTGCAGCGGCTGACGACGACGATGATTTCTCTGGCTGGATGGATAACGAAACTTTAGATATGGAAATCAATAGCCCTGTACGGCCTACTGCTGCACAGGAAGTCAAGTAGACATTCCACCTCACCATTGAGCAAGAAAGAGAGAACTAGGCGTTTTGGATCAAACAGAATCGGGTTGACCAATAGTCCCTGATGGAGCAAACTTCCTTCTAACTTGTCTTTTGTACTTCTGTTTGTTATTGATTTGGCGTTATTGGACGACGGACGGGCTCTTAGTCGAGGGAGGATATTACACCATAGTGAATGAGTAGTCATAAAAAAAAAACTGCCTATATTGGCTATCGAAACATTCATGTCTTTTTGGTAAAGTGAAACAATTGTCTATTGAGCACCCATTGTTTCGGACCTTTTGTCAAGGTGTATGCACATACATTCATACCCTCACGCCTTCTATGTGCATGTAAGACAAACACCATGAATGCCTCATATTGCCCAGTTGAGTATCTTGATACGAGGTTGAGTCAGGATACAGCATTGTGCATGTTTGGGGATGGAAAAGGTTGCACCTTGCCGGGAGGATGATCTAATGGGTTCCGCAAATACCGGGTGTGGGTAGGCAATGTTTATGAATGTTTCTTTACATCTTCTGGTACTGGATTTGACCTCTATGTTGATGGGAGAGACAAGTCAGATATCCACATAGAGTGTCCTGACACCGAGCAAGTATCTATTATTATGGCCCTGATCTGCCAAACTTGATGCCCCCAGTTTCTATCAAGAACTGAGGGTTGGAAACCCGCTTGAGATGACGTTCTAAAAACGTTATCATGATCAGCTAGCTACACAGCTTGCAATAGGCTAATATACTGATCCAGTATCCCAACAATTGATACCCTCGGCTTTCAGGCGCGGACGAGGGGAGGTTATGCTTGAGGCTGGGAAACCAATCAACAACTTACCTCAGATGGAAACATGGCCAATAGGTAATATCTAGTTAAGGTAGAATACGCCGCTGGGCCGGTGATTTGACCTTTTCCCAGCTTCAACTCAGCTTACTACATTGCGGAGATATTTTGCTTTTACTCTGTTTAGTAGCACCGTCAAGAGTTTGTAGAAAGGGCTTTGGGACTGCAAACTCTTGATTTCCCACACATTTCCGAGTTTCATCACCACTGTAGTGAGTTAGCTCATCCGCTCGCTCCCCAGATTTTCTTAAAAGAAGTGCAAATGTCTCCGCACAGAATATGGGGTATGGCAGGGAAGACTGGAAGTGGCTTGCCCATCCACTGTTTTATACAGTATTATGAGGTGACTAGGTACTGTAGTAAAGGGAGCAACTCTTGTCGACGCATTGCAACCTCTATTTACCACTCGGCCTGATGATTCAAGTTGTTATGTTTCTAGACAAAAACTGTTGTTTGCACTTGGGCGAGCCAAGACTTAATGCCATGAGCTGTGCCGTTAGACGATGCATGTTTCTGCGTTGAGAAAGAGCTTGTTTCCCCCCCACCCAAAACCAGTAGTCACCTCTTGGCCACATACCCCTCATCAGTTTTGAACTTAATGATGAAGCTTGTAAGCTTGATCGGCCAAGCCGGCGCCAAAGAAGAAGGAAGTTTGGAAATAAATGCATGGACAGGACTGAAAGAGGCTGTCTTGTCTCGAATGACTAGTCCTGGACCATCTCTGGGTTAACCAATCCCCGTCGCTGAACCCTGAATAGCTGGGATGCTGGTTAACATCATCTCACCCCTCCCTCAGTAACCGACGAGTTGGGTAAAACCCTGGCACCAGTGACATATCTTTACATGAGCTTCACCAACTGTCACTCGTCATCGAATCCAACGTCGCAACCCATCTCGATATAACCTTGTTGAGTTTAAACGGTCATGAGATGGGGAAACAGGAAATGACAGGAGCGCTTATTGTTTGAACCTCGAGTCCGCCTAACATGAAATTCTCAGTCTGAAAAAATGGCTGATGTGTGTAGAGTCGCATGACGCCCCTGCAAAACATCCGACAAGAGTAATCACGGCAACTGGTGATGTGATGAGCTGAATTGAGAGGGTATACCCAGGCTGTTGGTTCCATTTCAATGGGAGCACTTACCAGGTAAGGCAAGTGAAATATCAAGGTTATTATCCGTCAAAAGCCGTTTGTTCAATCTGTTTTGGTTCGTTGTGGTGAGGCATTTTCTGTCCCTCGACTTTAAGCGGATCCTTAGCAACTAACTGTACAGTGCAGTCCCGCGTGTCTTTGCTCTTGCAGCGGGTCCTTGAGTCTGGAACATCGTGGGCGTTGTAGTGAGTGCAGTCTTTCCTAAGCAATTGAGCAGAGAAGAGTTGCCCATCTTGCCAATTGAGACTCTGAATACCGATGCACCTATAGAGACCTTGTGTACCTGTTGTGGCTTTCTTGCCCATCAACTCAGTCCAACATCAGCCAAGTTGCAAGGCTGGGATGCCATTCTTGTGGACTTGCAATAGTGCTGTTATCTGCATAAGAAACAGGGCGTTATCATTATCAACCGATTCGGCTCTAATTCAACGGCGATAATGCGGTGGCCGGACCGATGGTGATGTACACTCCCTCTTTAGTCCCCTCATAATCAATCATGAGGATACAAGGTTGGGACCAACTGATTCTCAGCTATCTTCCTCATTTCGTAGCCTCAGCCTTAAGCTATGCCCTGTTTTAGTCCCCCATTTGACTTTGGTGCGATGAGCGTACTTACAGCGCCATGTATCTATCTCTCTTTGGTGGGGATTGAAGAAGGCGTAGCGGCGGGACCCGGCATTTATTTAGATCCTAGAGCTGCTTGTCACCAAGGTGTCAACTATCTTCATGGTGTTGCGAGGTTTGAGTCCTTGGCATCTAGTGAGCTTATCCACCACCTGCTGGGCATGGTTAATACTTCCCTCCTTGAAGATGTCAAACCCGGCCATGGAGACGGCAGACAACAGCCAGACTGGAAAGACAGACAGCACAGTCTTAGCTCGTATCTGCCATTTGGTCGGAAATCGGGTCGTCTGCACAGGACGAAGCGGAGCAAACATAGGAGGAGCCGCTTGATGTCTTGGATATGGAGCAACTGGGTGGGGGAGTGAGTATTGAACGTCAACGTGTTACTCGCGAACTTGTTGCCATCGTGTTGTCCTTACTTTTCACTTGGGAATTTATTGATGCTCAGCTGATACTGATACATGGCGGATCAAGTACTTTGAACAGGGGACTCTTCACACAAGAAAAGTCTTGTCACAAGTTCCAGGAAGACAAGGCATATCAACGATGAGAGCATCGGCAGAGAGAGCATTCTATGGTGATGAGGTCTCTTGAGCAATTGAAACTTGGCAAGCCTATGATGAGGCTACATGGTGGAGGAGACTGAAGGAGCTGTGATCATACCTCCATTGTGACAGACCAGCGTTGGATTCTGTCAGTCTGTCAATAACCTTGTGCGTGCTGCGCTTGGCATGTCCAAATGACAGACTCTGTAGGGTTTAAGACTGACCCTTGTCGGAAACATAATGGTGATCTGCCGAATACTCAGGTGAAGGCTGAATTAGACAATTGACTCATGAATGCTACGGCCATGTCTATCCAACTAGGCCATATCAAGCCCACTAGAATGTTGCCAAGCATCGTTTGGCGCTGTAAGTCAAATTGTGATGCTAACCCCACGGACTCCTAGGATGGCCTAGGTGCCGTCCGTATGTATTGCACTCGAAATGATTCTGGCTAATGTTTTACGACTTGAGGGTCTGGACTCGATAATCTTGTTGTCGATTCAATTTAAGCCCTGTTTAAGAACTATACCAAGACTTTAATTTATGTCTATCAAGTAGTACTCTTTATGTGCGGGCCGACAACAACTTGGTTAATGAAAGAGGATGGTAAATCCTCGTCGATCATCTGGTAACCAACGTGTGCAAGACTTTGTTTCTAACACGCGGATAACCTGTTGCCAAGGCATGTTTGACGATGTTCAACATCCAATAAACGATCGAGAGTCTGTAAGAGACACAAAAGGCAGGGGACCGTGCAACGGGATAACCAGGGATTACTCCACCTCCTTGTCTCTCCGGGGCGCATATGACGCACTCATACCCGTGTCGGCCATCCCTGTCGTGCAGAGGCGAGAGATGGCTTAACTGGTGGTGGGCGTGGAATGAAGATCCCACACCGGGCCGGCTCTGAATTCTCAACTTCTCTCGCACGAGATCTTTCAAAATCGAAAAGATAACCGCTCTAAGCGCCCGCAGTGCTTCATGTGGAGCCATAAGCTTTGGGCTATCTTGGGGAGAAGATCGAATTCGCCGATATCGTTGTGCAATTAGTTGAGAAGAGACCCCGAAAGGTCCCTTGACAAGCTGTGCCGGCCGAGATCTCGGTGGTGACCCTTTGGAGGTGGCCAGAACAGGGGGAAACGCCGATAGTCTTGGCGACAAGGGACTGTCGAGACCAAACAGTGCAGATACCATCATCTAAACCAAATTCGTCGTGTAACTTGAACGAAACGGAATTTTGAACGAATGTCCTTTCTCATGCCTTCTTGAAGCATGAATCTTGAGAAGCGTTCTTATTCTGACATGGTTAGGCATGCTCAAACAGATCGACTTTGTCTCAGACAGGCCACACGGGGGTATGCCGATATCCAATTTGAGCTTAATTAATCCCCATGGGATTTGCGTTGCACAAAGAAAGGAATACGTACGTGAATGCCGCTCATGATTTATCTCAATGTCGATCAGGCGTGACAGATATGAGCTAAAATTCAAGCTTACTTTGTATAATCTCAAACCGCCACGCAATTTGTCTTACTCCTGCGTCACTACGAGACGCAATCACCACGCATACAGCATGACCTGAAGAGACTTGCAGCACAACGCAACGCAACGCATCTCAGGGTTTTGATGGAACAGGGCCTTCCGGATACACAACATCTGCTGCTTGCGTGTCTCCATGACAAGGCAGAGACGATCTTTACCGACATGTCGACGCAAGCTTTGACACTGCACACAGTGGCTGTGTTGACGAGCTGGTTTAGCAACATTACCTATTCGTAGTAAACTGCCGGCACGGATTTATCAGTCCAAGATCGCAGAAGGCGAGGCAGATCAGGAAGCAGTCCAGAATTTGTGTATCAATGAAGGCATGCCGGCTGGGTAAGTGCTGCCCAGTGTTGAAAAGCGAAGTCGTAATGGCAGGTATGCTAGTTAGTCTTAGACGTGTGGTTTCACGGATGAAGATGATGTGCCCAAATGCGGCTCTCAGAAACCAAATCGACCAATCCTGATCGAGATCGAAGCACGGCAAGGCAAGGCATACAATTCATATTTGTCTGTAAGAGGATTGGAGCAAGAACCGACGTGCGAATTGAGAAGTTATAATTGACCCCTGTTTATGTTGGCGGATGCTTGCTGCGTTTCTCATGTCGGCATGGGCTATCGTCTCTCCAGAGTAACTTTGATCAACACCAGCTAGGGACGTTAATTACGGTGGATATTCATGCCGCCCTCACTCTGAATGGTGATGGTATACTCTGTACTGTGTAGTATAGGCGATCATAGATAATTGCATGGCGTATGATTAATTTGCCTGGGCTCAGGCCCAATCTCTGTCAACAGACGAGATGAGGCGAGCAAGCGGGTACGCGTGGGTGGTAGCGCGGTGTTGTGCGGTTGTCTGTTGTCTGTAAAACTCACGGCTTGCGTGGGGTATTTTGTGCTTGACGATGCAGTGGCCCCGTCGGCCTGCTGGGTTCCGTAATTTGCAATTGAATGAGGGCTTGATTTGGTTCCAGGGCACGCGAGCTGCCCCTAGGAAACAAAGTAGGGAACATAACATTGACGTGGATCCGGTTATCGCACCGCCAGTTGCTGATGCCAGGTTCGCTCAATTGCGAAGCAAGGAGGCGGAGGGGGACAGGGCTGATGAGAGGGATTATTGACTTTTTGCGTCTCGGTCAGGGGCCATGCAGTATTATTGACAAGCTTGACCGCTGGAGACGCAACAATAAAAGCATGTAGCCATACTTGCACCTATGCACAGTAGTTCCCTGTCCAGATGTTTTCTGTACTTCTGTTTCAGTCGTTTGCTGCCCCTGAGAGGGAACAGAAAGATGGGTGATTTGCTGAGAACAGAAACACGAATGCTTCTGGTGGGGATTCATGATACGTGGAGGATCGTCACCAAGAAGGACTGTGATTGTTCGATGAATTGACCGCTGTTCCTGAGACTCTCTGCAATGATGTAACTGAATAGACTGGTGAGTTGGAAGATTGTGATTCCCGTTGTGCATCGTCACGATCGCTTTCTGAAAAGTCTTGGCTGTAACAGGGTCTCGGGCAGACAGTCGCTCTGGAATTACGTGGGGTGAGGTAAGTAAGTGCCTTTGGCCGCGGCAGGCGAGCAAGACAGGAGCTAGGTACCTACCTATGAAGCACATATTTAGTCAATTGCTCGTGGCGAAGTCACATAAACGTTACATAGAACAGTCATGGAAAGCAGCTTGTGTGAGAGTTCATGATAATTTGGCAGCTGTTCATGAGGTTTTGAGCAATTACACCAAATTATGATGGCGGTGGAGCTTGTGCAGGTGAGGAAGGATGGTTGGTTGGTTGGCACTTGCATTTTTGGAGGAGGACAGCGAACCAACTCCAAGGGACCCCAGATGGGGAAAGTGAGACCGGAATGGGGTCATTCAGCCAATCAGAACATCCGAGCCGCTCAAAAGGTACAGTACTATTTTGATTCGACGGCACCTGCACGGACTGTCATCTGCTTTGCAGGTGAGCTTGTCCTGCTAAAACTGCATTTGTAGCGTTCTTTAACGAGTCTACATCTCTTTGATAGTAAGGAAGGACAAAATAAACATGAAATTAAGCTATTAATAGGCTGCACTCTTTGTCTTAGGGCTCTGCAGCTCTAGAACAGAAAGGGCAGCTGCCATGTCAACAGCAGGAGCCTCAGGCTTTAGACAGGGCAGACTGAGACTGGAGCACGTCGGTCATCGTGAAGGGAAAGGGAAGAACGGCTCAAGCACCCACTGTCGCCTCACGCTCAATTTCCGTCCTGCTCCTGCATCTGCATCTGGGAAGAAGGCGATTCACCCACTCACTGGGCCGCATAAGAAGTGGATTCGATTTTTTTCCGTAGTTGGTATTTTACACACTGTGCATTATCTGCCAGGATTAAACCAGTCGTGTTGCGATTTTCTGCCCGAGAATTAGGAAGATTGAGCGAGCAGTGACCGAGCACTATTGTCTGTACGACTCACCACTTACTGATGAAGCCGAAGAAGTGCAATTCTGATTACTTTTGTACCACTGACGAGAGTCGTTGTTGATCTCAAAATCTGATCTATAATTTGTTGCTATTCGATCATCAGCTTGCCCCCACCCACACATGAACCATTTCACTCAACCCCAACCCAAGCATCGGGGCACCAGAAAAGTTGGCTGCCAGAAACATAAGAGACTAAATTAGTAGGCCACTTTATGCTATTTAGCCTACACTTATTGGGCTAATTATTTTTGTGGCCTAAATCCTGGAGTTCAATTCTTCTGCTACCCACTAGCCAAGTAGGGGGGGTAAAGCAAAAGTGTGCTACTCTCTCTGCCTTTTACCATACTTGGGAATCCAATATGAACTGTACAGGAAGAAGTAGCAGCGTTGACACTTCAACAAACTCAAAAAGACGATAATTTGTTGTCTTGTTCATCAGTGGAGGGCAGGATATCTATTAAATCTGGGGCTTTTCTCTAGGTAGTCAGAAGAGTCCATCATCACTATCAGTAAAATTTGTGTATGTATTTGTACTTGCATACCTCTGTACCCATTTTCCTAATCAGCCAGTCTCACAATCTGCACGCCCCTCCACCCACCTTTAATCCTGGCCCCGGTCGAGTTCCCCACGTCGAGTCTGGTCCACCATCAAGCCAAAGAGCAAAGAGGGTTCTTAGTTTGGTTTGGCTCTGGATGATGAAGGGGCCGAATTGATCGACTGTACCGAGTAATAGCACAGCAGCTGGTGCTTCATTCATAATTTGCATGTATCTGCTGGAGCACTCTGTAGATGGAGCCAGACACAAAAGAGAGCAAGCTGCGCGCTTTTTCTGCTCCTCTCCTTTCCTCAGTTTATCTCTCCCTTTTTTACAACCTTTCCCTTCCCTTCCCTTTGATCTTGATCTTTATCTGATCTGGAAAGGGAAACCATCTCGACTGTGCTGCTTTCTGGCTTCACTTACGGTTAATATTAATACCCTACGGGCTACTTATGCCGCCGCCCTCTCTTCCACTTGAGCTTCATCCTCTTCTCCGACCACCTCGACCTCCCATGCAGCCTTAGCTTTCTGAGATAATAATACAACGAACGACACGGTTGGATAAAAACCAGGATACTGAACGTTTAGTTGACCACCGAGAAACGGATCGGACATCAGATCCTGTTCAAGACATCTGCCGCATCGACAACCATCAGGCTTACACGGGCATCAGATCTTGATCGTCTCAGACCAACTGTGTACGATCAGTCTATCTTTTCTCAAATTCGGCCGAGACGAGACGCAAAACGGCCTCGCCTATATTGAACACAACACCTTTTTAATTTAATCACGACATTCATATCGTCGACAGCCGTCTTGGAATTTTTGTTACCTTGACTCGGTGTTGCCGCTGAAGCCTTCCATTCCCATTTTGCCGACGGACCAACCACATTCGCACATTCTCCAGCCAGCCTGGACAGCGATTACAGGCTACAGCACAGCACCAATAGTGCCCTGTACATCAGATCAGTCGCTGAAGCGCCTCATCGCTCCAACCGACCCAGTCACTGGATGGTGTGTGACCCTCACTTCACTTGTGGTTACCCGCCTCTGTAAGTGACCAGCTGCTGTCCCAACCTGCACCTTTGGATTGGTGTATCTTGGACGCTGCTAGTACGCCGAAGCCCAGTACCCCGTCCAGAATCACGGACCGAACAGTCTCTCCATCGAGATAAAACAGAAGTGCCTTTTGCTATAAGTCATTATGGCGGTACTCTCGGCCCCAAGAACAATGCTGGCTCCCCACCAGCTCGATTCAGCAACAGCAACAGGTATGGACTGTTTTTCTCTCTCTTTCTGTCTCCGTAATCAATCGCCCATTCTTCCTTTTCCTGATTTGCCACTTTCCATTGTCTATACCCTTTTTGGGCATTTGGGCCCCCATCCATTTGCTTGTTTCAACCGTTTCCAAAGCCAATTCATTCTCTATTTCTGATGTATCCATTTTGCTTTCTTTCGTTTTCTTTCATAATTAATCGATTCATTCACTCCCTTTTTTTCATTCTCCGCTTTTACCACGCAGTCTTCATTTCGTCATTCCCGTGTCTGCCGAAACCGAGAAGTATCTCCGTGGACCCTGCGCAAATTGGTTTAGTGACGCGATAAGTTCGGCGGGACTTTGCTGGTCCGGCTTTGAGAGGCGGCTCCTATAAGTGGCCCCAGAAGATGCTGAGAAAGCAACGGAGCGTTTGCCTGCAACCAGCTGGGTCTTTACTTCAAATATTTGCCAGCCCACATGCTCAATCGTTCGTTCGTTGCTCGTTTTGCCTACCATCCCGGCCTGTCCTGCCCTGTGCCTGTTGGGTTGAGCATGACTTGACAAATTCATGACATACATCCATCCATCCATCCTTCACTGGGCCTAGCCTTGGCGATTTGGGGGTTGGTCCCGTTTAATTCCCTGCTTGATTTGATCACTCGTTTCCTTCTTCACCTCTTATTCTCCTGTTCGTTCTCGAGTTCCCATCTATTTCTGCCTCATGCACCCCCCCGGTTGATCTTTAGACTTGTCCCATGTCAACCCGAACCCTGCAACTTCCCCAGTCTAAGTTATCCCTGCCTGCTGACGTCTTTTTGCTTGTGTCCTCCACAGATAAAAGTACCTCACCATCAGCATTGCGCGCAAACCAGTTTCAGTCTTCATTTTCGCCTCGCAACATTGTCACCGATCTTACTGAATCAATTGTTTTAGAAGAAGGCGGTGAATCCGGAAGCGAATCTGCTATTGAACCTGTCACTCCTGTCAGCGGTCGTCATTCACAAGACTTCACACTTCAAACCCAGGACCTACAAGATCTCCAAAGCCTGCAGTCTTACCCAGCCGGTTCAGTCACATCTTCAGGGGTTGGGCCTATTGCGATCCCAGGTGCCAACGCTGGCAACAACAACAACAAAGGGGACTATCTCTCACAGTCCGCAAGCCGACCACCCACTACCCCGACTACCCCAAGAGCATCAGAGCCAGAGCCTGGCAGCTCCCTTACCCGTCAGTCGACTCGTGGGTCCATCTCTACCGCGAGTTTCAAACGCACCATGTCAAGTTTCTTTCGAAGATCAAATTCACAAGCCAGGAACGACTATACCCCTTCAGAATCAGCAACACCATCAGTCGTATCCGCACCAACTGAGCCCCAGACTAATGGCCAGCCGCGGGCTGCGGCTCGTCGCCGCTTCTCCATGAACCGTTCATCTGCCACAACTCGTTCCAACTCTCCTCCCTCCCCCAGCGACAACGGCCTCGAGATGAATCTTACACACCGCGAACGTGACGGCGACAAGTCCATTCCTAGCCAGGGCGATTTCAAAAAGAACCGCGCCTCCACTGGATTCACCTTGCGCAACCGAGCTATCAATTTCGTTGGTGCGAATCACAACGGTCGAGGAAATGGCAACAAGCGCCCTGAATACAACCGCCGA
Source organism: Fusarium sambucinum (assembly GCF_050947815.1). Taxonomy (NCBI): domain Eukaryota; kingdom Fungi; phylum Ascomycota; class Sordariomycetes; order Hypocreales; family Nectriaceae; genus Fusarium; species Fusarium sambucinum. The sequence goes on along the minus strand of NC_139293.1, from coordinate 6,211,869 downwards.
GCTAGCAGCTATGACGGCAGCCGTCCTAGCACACCTCTTCCACCACCCGCAGAAGGCGACGAGACTATGTATCCACCTGAGCGGAGTGTTTGGCCTCTTCCTCCAGATTCCGGAACTGGTGCCAAGGCTCGCCGCATGAGTTTGAGTCTTCCTGACGACTTTGCCGTGGATGTTGCTGAGCTGCAAAACGAGTTCGAATACCAGCGCAAGTTTCTGGGTCGACATGGCAAGCATCTTGGCAAGGGAGCCGCGTCCAAGGTCACACTCATGATGCGCAAGGGATATCCAGAAGAGCTTTATGCCGTGAAAGAGTTCCGAGGAAAATCGCACCGCGAAAGCCAGCAAGACTACGAGAACAAGATCAAGTCAGAATTCAGCATTGCAAAGAGTCTACATCACCCCAACATTGTTGAGACCTTCCGCCTCTGTACCGACCATGGGCGATGGAACCACGTGATGGAATACTGTTCCGAAGGTGATCTTTTCAGCCTCGTGCAAAAAGGTCACCTCAAGGGCGACGATCGTAAGAAGGACCGTATGTGCCTTTTCAAGCAATTGATTCAAGGCGTGTACTATCTTCATGTCAACGGCATTGCCCACCGTGATATCAAACTTGAGAATCTTCTCATTACCAAGGATAGCAAGCTCAAGATCACCGATTTCGGTGTGTCAGAAGTTTTCTGTGGTACTCACCCGGGTCTTCGTGAAGCTGGTGGACAATGCGGCCGTAATATGGGTGGCGAAACCCGTCTGTGCTCACCTGGTATCTGTGGCAGTGAGCCTTACATCGCTCCCGAAGTCCTCGCTAAAAAGGAATCTTACGACCCCCGAGCCCTCGATGTGTGGAGCTCTGCGATTGTCATGATTTACCTTACCTTTGGAGGCGCTATTTGGTCCCGAGCAGAGCCTGGTGAGCTTCATTACGACAAGCTTGTTACGGGCTGGAATAAATGGTATGCGAAGCATCCAGAGAGCGACGCCTCCATCAGCGATAGTGATTACCCTAAATGTTACGCCCTCGACGTTGGCATGAGCCCGCCTGCTTTACGCCGCCTTGTCCTACAGATGCTGAACCCAGAGCCGAGCAAACGTATCGGAATCGACGAAGTCATCAACAACCGCTGGCTGAAAAACGTCGAGTGCTGCCAGCTCGAATCCTATGACGACCCGGCTTTACTCATCGATGCCACCAAGAAAGACAACTCTATACATGGCAACAAGAAGATCTTCTGTCATAACCACTTGCCCCCAAAGGGAACTGGCTCTCACTCCCTGGGCAAGATGCCAGGCCAGGCGGGCTACTAGACGATGACTAACGAATAATGGAAGGGCGTAAATGCCCCATAATCGCCAAACACACCGTTACCCTGTTTACATTAGGGTATAATGAACTGTGTGCTTCATTACTCATGTATGCACATATATCGGCGTTCAGGTCAAGGCCATGGTGAGGGGGACTGGCCCGCATGGTCCGGAGTTGATGGATTTACTGTCGTTTCTCTTCTTTGCAAGACCGAACTGTACATAGTTTACAGACTTTCCCTTGCTTCTGTCGGGGGCTGCTGCACTGTGACCGGCAGGACGGAGGACTACTTACAAGCACGCAGACTTAATACCCCTGAAATGACAGTCTCTTGCTCTTTTGAAATCTGGTGGAACATGATATTCTGCCCGACTTTGCTTTGCCATAGAAAAGGAGGGCGAAAGATTAACAATGGAGGTTTATCAGTTCACTCGCTTTGTTCTCTTCTGTCATCCTGTTGATGCAAAGATGCGCCCACTCAAAAGATTGCACATGTTACATGCATTATATCATACGTATTGGTACATCTGGGCTTACTGCAGTGGTCTGCTGCTGTTGCCAACAGTCTTTTCTGCAGAGAGCACAATAGACTTGAATTCTTGAATGCAAACCACGTTCATCTTGGTATCTGATTGTCCATAATAGAAGAGCTGTCTTCGCAACGACTTGGCGTAGTGGCCGTGGCACTTTACGTCTTCATGGCGTGTTTTGACAGGCTTATGACGAGGTGTACCAATCGCGTGACAATTGAGCAAGAGTATTATCTAGATAAACATGGGTTAAGGTGAGATCTATGACAGTAGAAGGGCTATGGAAGCATTCGATTTGTTGATATTGTAGCATGCTTTTTGCCACATGTTTGGATCTGGAGTCATTCTTCCGATTTCTCGGCCATATTGCTGGAACGGATGAATACACGCACACGTGGCGTACACATCTATGTCCATGTAAATATCCCACGCGACATGGCCGTATGTCTCATTATTTTACTATATTCAGAGCCGGGCAATGGCCAAAGGCGGTGACAAAGTGAGGGATATATCACGGATTGGGACGGCACACGAGACTGTCTCGAAGTTCTACCAAATGTAGGTTGATAGAGGTATGCATTTGAGTCGTGCAGGTGGCTGGCTGACCGAGCGAGACATTTCTACCAGGTCTGTCATGGTCTAGATGGCCGCAGCGACCACAACCTCTACATCTCAGGGTCTCAACTCCGTATCACTAACGAAGGGCCCTTACGCTTCCGTCGGCGCGTGATAAACCCCGACCTCAACACAAACCGTTGGGTAGTGTTGTACCAAAAAGGATTTGATGCTTGCCAGGCACACAATATTTCCATTTAATGCACCACCACGGAAATAACGTGCCGAGCCACATCCCAGTCAATAAGGCTGTCAGCCGCAAGAACCGCGCTGCAAGAAGTGGCACACCGACTGTGTATGTGCAGTCAAGACTCGCTCGGATGAGATGCCGAGTTTAAGGGATGTTGATTTGTGCCCGCATTTATAGTTCGTGGGGGACTTTATACTGTCCATAAACTGTGCTGCCTGTGCGACATTTGGAACAAGACTTTTGGTCGCTGAGTTATGTTGGAGATGGTGTCTTCCCTAGATGTAACGTGAGAAAAGCGCGGGGAAAAGGAGATGGCTTGAGGTTGTGGACGGGCGTGAGCATAAGAAGTAGATGAACAAGATATGTACTTGTGCTGTTCAGAGTTTATTTGACAAGAAGTGAGAAATAAGGAGTGCCATGCCGCTGTTCCGTATACTCTAACACAATTAAAGATTGAGTTTGCTGTACTATGTAGCTTGTGTGTTTGCATTGGAGGAAATATAAAGTTAGGCCTCTAGGAGTCCTCTAATAGAACTTAAATTCAACACCATTTCTTCCAAATGTCTCTTCATTAGTAACTACCTATCTACTGCGTCAACTGAATTGCCCGTGTCGATTTTCTGAAACCATCATGGGCATGTCAAGAGACTGCTCCGTCTACTATCAAGGATCCCAGTACCTTAATTAAACCTTAATAAACATCAAAGTTTATTGCCCTCCGCTAAAGATCTTTGGGTTCTAGAAACGTTTCAGGTGCTATTTCTGAAGGAACAGATACTAATTCCTCCAATAGAAGAAATAGTTCGGAAGGTGGAATACCGAAATCCAACATCCAAAAGTGGGATATTACAAACATACATGGCCATGAAACTGGATATCTTCCGAATCTGCCGAACCCAGACTGACGGAACAAAAGAGTAATATATGTATTTAATAAGGAGCCGGCTCATAAAAGTTGGTTCTTGGTATCTCTTCTTTTCAATTCATTCACTACTGGCTAGTATTCACTTCTCTGTCGCTCATTACTTTGCTGTCCATACACTGTTGCACACACCTTCACAATGCGCGCTGCTGCCATCATCACTCTTCTCGCCTCAGTGGCCTCTGCTGCTCCAGCCGATGACCGTTCTTGCTCCAAAGCCAAGAACGCATGCCCTGTTGTCTTCGATGGCCGAGTCCCTGCGAATGCTACTCTAGCCGACTTTGACAAGGAGAATGGTGGCGGTTGGAACCCCTACAACCCTGGCTTCGTCAAGGGAAACAACATCTCCTGGTCCGAGATCGTCAAACTTCCCCAAACCACTCCATCTCGTTTCGATGCATCTGGAAAGACTATCCCTCTTGAGGTTACCATCAGCGACGAGAGTATCTTCATGAAGCAGTTCGGCTTCAGACGTGCCGGTCTGCAGTTCAGCAAGGACAAGAACGAGGGTAGCCCTGGTTCTGAGGGTATCAAGACTCTTCACTTCAGTCTCATGCAGGACAAGAACCGACCTCTTAACCTCAGCCACGAGTACCTGGTAAGTTGTAGCTAAATCTTTCTTTCTCCTCTGGCTCTAACAACAATAGAATGTCTGGCACGAAAAGGCCGATTTTTCTGGAAACCAGTTTCAGTTCCAGGCCGGTACCATTATCGGCCAGAGCCACGCCGCCGCGACCTGGAAGCTGTTTGACGAGAAGATGAAGCTGCTCTGGGAGACTCCCATGCTCAAGGCCAAGTGGCAGAACTTTGCCATTACTCTCAACTTTGACAAGAAGTAAGTTCCCGCCACAGCGCAGAAAGAGGAACGCAACTAAACAGTCATTTGTAGCACCATCCAAGCCTACTACTCCGAGGGTTCCAAGCCCCTTAAGGCCGCTACTAAGCCCATTGCTCGCGACTTGAGTGGACAAGGACAGTACCAGATCGGTATGCTCAAGAAGCCTACTGGTACCGATGATGTTGCCAATGCTGGGTTCCAGGAGGGCAACTTGGACGAGGGACTTGTATATGGTGGCATCTTCCTCGAGGACAGCAAGAATGACTGTGTCTCTCTCTAAATAATCCTGGTAGTTAATCTTCTAGGGCAACAAGGGCGCAGTATTCCAACCAATTTTTATTGTAAACTAATTATCTTTCTGGTGTAGCAGCGTATTGTCAATAACAACAAACAATACCGTTTCCTCAAGATGCTTAAAGATCACCGGCCATGAAGGGAACTTGATCGTTCGCCCCTCTTGTCCGAAACTCTTGTGTCACGTCACCTGTTCCGTTCTGCCAATTCCACGTTTGATCCCTTACTCTGAGGAGCATGATATCAGAGCCTTCAGACAGTTTAAAGTTGGAGAGTTTGTAGTTAAAGCTCAAGGGAGTTATGGCACTCTCAAAATAGACAAAGCCCTGTGACGCAGCCGTATACATCATCCATTGTGTGGGCCATAAATCACGATCCCTGTTGTCTTCCGGTGTAATCTTAATCTGGGGGACCATGACGCCGCGTATCATTCCCATGGTGGTGGCAAGGGCAGAAGCAAAATCTTCGGATGCTTGGATGTGATAGTTGTAGAAGAAGAGGCGATCGTATCTCTCTATTGCTCACGGTAAGAGTTTGATTTTGGTTGTCAGGACTGGGCATACGTACCATAAGGCATAGGCCACTGTCCATTGGATCTTCCATTAATTTTCTTCCATATCATATCCTTGCTCCTCGATCGCTTCATGTGATATGTATCGCCGGCGACAACATCGTACTCCCTTGAACGGTAGCATTTGAGTCGCATTTTAGGACTGGTATGTTCCATGATGAGATGTTCGCCTGTGGTGTCTGAGAGAGCAAGATGCATCTTGGTTACGATGCCTCCTACGGGATTCTCCCTGACAATTTGGGGTTTCAGCCTTTCCCTCCACCTCCTGGGACAGTGGTTCCTGGCTACCTCCTCGACACTTCCATAATTGTCGAGGTAAAACTGTAACCATACACCAGCCGAGATGCCATCCCGCCCATCGCGTCTACCGTAGCTGCTTTCCCCGAGGAATAGAGAACTTCCTGAGAGACCCTTTTCGTTTGTTCCCTCAACGGAGATCTTGTTGAACATGACAGCCATGGTGGAAGCATAATGGGACTTCCACTCTAATGAGTGTCTTTTGATACCGCCATGGCGACGTATGCCAGCTGGGAAGATCCAGAAGGTCAAGTCGTTGTCTGGAGTGTAATCGACGGTGCGGCCAGTGATGTAAGTCGGGTTATTTTGACCACTACTTTTGTAAACGACACGGGCGCACGCGAGGACGAGGGATAGATTGACAAAGTGTGGTAAGAGACGCATGATTATGACTTGAGCTGTACTGAGGCTCAAGGATGGTAGGATTTTGATATGAAAGGAGAGCAAACTGATTGACTCGACACGGCCGACTGCTCTTGTACTTATAGCAGTCACATTCTCTGATCCACTGACTCTGATTTGAACAGTAATTGATCAAGGTTTTGTTTCGGGCCTATATAAGCCAGAGTGCTTCCAATCGGACTCACACAAGGACTCTTATTGGAAAGGCGACCCCGAGCAATACGCCCAAGCTTGTTGATAGGTGGCTGCAACGTCACGATGATGATCCAGCAGAGAGAAGTGTACTTGGCTAGATGATGTAGGCTGTAGCCAACGTGATGGAGAACATTTAATGCTGCAATCGAAATAATATGTGAAATGGATTGCAAGTTCTTTAGCTGGTTATATCACAGTTGACCACCGATGTAACCATGCTCCTGTTTCACCTGTGACACTGCACTCAATGCTGTCCTAACAAGTTCGTCCAAAGTCTCTTGACTTTCGATACCGACGCTGACCCGAACCAAGTGCTCGACTACTCCATACTTTGCCGCCCAATCAAGCTCGGAAAAATGTGCGAAGAGCGTATACGCACAGCAGAGAGTGAAGTTGGTTCCCAGGCTTGGACCCTTGGCCACATTCAGCGCATCGTGGAACGCTATAGCAGCTTCTGGATTCCTGAAACGAATGGAAAGAAGATATCCGTAGCCCCTCTCTAGCCGCTTGTATTTTTCGTAGATGTCCTGTGTCGGATTGCCCTTCGGATAGTAGACCTGTTCGACCGATTCATGGTTTCGAAGCATTGCTGCTGTCCGTTCTGCGTTTTCGCTTGCAGTGATGACTCGCTCTTCAAAATCCTCGCTGTTCTTCTCCATCACTATTGCGTCTGGAGAGAAGTATGTATCGACAAATCCGTCTTTGAGAAGCCGCTTCATGACTGAGAAAAGTCTGGATAGGGGGTTAAGTGCTATGCTTCCACCCATAACATTGCAGCTACCGCTGAACATCTTTGTCAGGCTTGTGCATACGACGTCGCAGTACGATATGAGCTCAACATTGACTGATGTAGCGACGGTATCATCCACTACGAATAAAAACTCATAGTCGAAAGCGAGCTTCTTTAGACGCTCAAGATCTACTGAGCCGAGAAGAGGGTTGCCTGGGAACTCGGTGAAGAGAGCACTCAGCTGTAGCCCTCCAGCTAGATCGGCTTCAAGTGTATACAGGTCGGACGGCGTAGCACCGTAGAGCTTGCAGTCGAACCCGTAGATCTTGCTAAGGACTTTGAAAGTGTCAACATAGAGGAATCTTGAATCACATCAGCTTTAGCAATGATTTCCTACTCCCAATTTACATACCCGAAAATTGCGACAGTCATCTTTTTATCGGTTTTCAGATGTACAATGGTGTCGGTAATATGACTTATTGATGACATGCCACTTGGGTACAAGAAAACATCATCCGTATCTAGGTTGTTAGTCTCTGTGCTGAACAAACGGGCTATTCGTTTTTGCACCCGAACTTTAGCATCCGAGGCCTCTTCGCTTTGGAGACGGCATGTAGGTGATTCATTATCCCGGTTCAAGAACGGGGCGCTTTCCAGCCAGTGTGTCGCTCGTCGGCTCGAGACTCCAAAACCGGTATGCTGCCAAAATGCTTTAGCTTCCGCAGCCAGTTCTCGAGGATATACGACTGCATAAATCTCGTCAGGAGAGCACTTCTTGTATAAAGTCTCTTCAAGGTAGACTCCTTTGTTAAAATCGGCTTGCAAGGCAAATACGGCCCCCTTGTTTTGGGCGTTGAGATATTTCTGACACATTTTCGCGTGATGGCCTGCTGGCAGAAGCACTGCTGACCGTCCAGGAGCGGCTAACAAAGCTCTCAACTGGGACGGGAGCTCGTCCGGGGTTGATTCGCAGGAGGGCCGTTGGAGTAACTTTTCTGAGAGCTGGCCAACGACATGCGGTACGAAGAATCGAGGGTAGCCGGTCTTTAGCTGTGATATCAAGTCTGGATCTCGCCTCGCCCAAGCTACTGTATCTTTCCACGTTGGTATGTAAACACTGACTGCCTTTAGTCCTGTTAATTCCTAACATCTCGAGGGTGGGGGCAAGTTGGACTTGCATGCTTATCTCCTGGTGGAAGCGAACTCCCAAGTTCTGCCTTCATCTCTTCACTAATATCGATTATGGAAGATAAATCCAATCGTCACGTTATGTTCTGGTTGATCTTTTGTCGTTTAAACTGCTTGGTTGCTACGATATCACCCTTGGTATGTGCTACACAGCAGAACGGGACAAGAAACTGAGAAGCGCTGTGTTTCATGGAAGAGCAGACGATTCAGTTTTATGTTTACTCGGCTGCTGTGTCGATCTATCAATTCTGTCATGTTCCACGGCACGTCAGCCAGCCCTTTACGCTTCGAACAGGTTTTGGGGGCTGCCTACTATTGACGGTAGCGTAAGACATGCATTAGCACTGGTTTGGCTGCCCACTGAAGGCTTGACTTGTTCGTGCCGATCAAAAATGAGGGAGCGTTTGTGTGCGTCGAGCATTCAATATTCCTTGGAAGACTGGTGCCAGCAACTTGGTGAGGGTTGGGTTCGTCTGATTGCAGGTAGTGCTGTGTAGGTATCACAAACGACCACAATTGGTAGCTCTTGTCGTTGAGGGTCGTTTTACCCTCTAGCAGTAGAACCATTTGGGACCTATCAAAGCGATTTACTACCTTTACATTCATTCCAGACTAAACCTATGCTCATTTCACGCTGTGAATGAATGCTCAAAACAGAAATCGTGAGGCTGAAATGTAGTCAGTCTAGGGTATTTCGATTTGCATGCCAATGCCGTAACGCAGGAGAGATTGACAGGGGATCTGTGAATCTCCCGAACCAATCATATCGCTTACCCTCTACAGCTTGGGGCATTCTCGGCGTTCCCCGCTCAACCCTCCAACACCGCGGCGGCTCCCGTACCTACAGGGAAGGGACCGGTCTAGGTACCTCCCTTCCATACCTTACCCAGGTAGGGAAGGCAAGTCACACCGTCTTGTCTTGTCTTGTCCTGCCTCGTCTCCCCTCAGCTTATCAAACACAAAGACTTCCTCTCCTCCTTCCTCTCCTCTCCTCTCATACAACTCATACTTTTGCCACTACCTCATCAGAAGAAACTCTAACTTTGAACCACTAAACTTCTCATCCACAGCCATGACAACCCGTTACCGTGTCGAGTGTAAGTAAACCACCAACAACCCCGCCTCCATGTCATATCTTTGTACTCCAAACCCTCATAGTCACACAAGCTCACAGTAGCAAACAGATGCTCTCAAGACACACCGAAGAGACCAATTTATCGGTATGATGAACCCAACTTCATTTAAGCCATCAACCAAATCATGCATAGCTACATATATGGTTGCCCTTGTGGCCTCGTCCCCGCATCACATGTCTCATAATCCTCACTGTGAACTCATGTCGAACTTGGCTAACTTGAATCTCAGAATGGGTCAAAGGTCTTCTAGCTGTCCCTTTTGTCCTATATTCGCAGCCCACGGGCGTCTTTGGAGATGGCCCCAGTGTTACTCAGATGGCCGAGGAGGCTCACCGTCGTTATGCTGAGATCATGCGTGATGTAGAGCTTATGATTGATGACCACAGTATGATTTCACTTTCAACCTTGACAGAAAAGCCATCTGACTCTCAGTAGTTAGTCGTCAGCAAGATGACAGTATGCTCCCATCAAAATTGCGGATGCTCATCCCCACTGCGGGCCCCTTTTTCACCCGTCTCCCTCTTGAAGCCGCCTTCAAGTACCAAGACAGAAAACGGTACATCTCATCTCGGAGATTCGTTGCTCCATCCTTCAACGATGTTCGTCAAATCCTCAATTCAGCCCAGTCCATGGCTGTAACCAATGGATCGTTGCAACTGGCCACGTTTGATGGTGACGTGACACTGTACGATGATGGTTTCAATTTGGAGCCCACAAGCCCGGTGATTCCTCGTCTTCTCGGTACGTTTGTTATACAGATTATCTCCAAACAAAACACTGACAGATTGCAGACCTCTTGCGCAAAAACATCAAAATCGGTATTGTTACAGCTGCTGGTTACACCTCTGCTGACCGCTACTATGAGCGTCTTCACGGATTGCTTGACGCCATTGCCGAGTCGACTGATCTAGACCCTGTGCAAAAGCAAAGCATTGTGATCATGGGAGGCGAAGCGAATTATTTGTTCGAGTACTCGCCCTCTTCGCCCTACAAGCTAGCACCTGTCCCACGCACCCAGTGGCTGACTCCCGAGATGGCCTCATGGTCAGATGCTGACATTACAACATTGTTGGATGTTGCTGAGAATGCACTTCGTGATTGCGTCAACAACCTTAATTTACCTGCCATGATCATGCGCAAGGATAGGGCGGTAGGAATTATCCCCAAGACACCGGGAACTCGTATTGCTCGCGAGAGCCTTGAAGAGACCGTCCTAGTTGTTCAACGTATCCTCGAGCTTAGCAGCCTTGGATCCAGCGAAAAGCGTCCAACGAAGCACCGCCCAAGCTCGCCACCTATCCCACCCTCAGTGGCAAGCCAGTCCCGCCGTGTACCATTCTGTGCTTTTAACGGCGGCAACGACGTGTTTGTTGATATTGGTGACAAGAGCTGGGGTGTAACCGTTTGCCAACAGTGGTTTGGAAGTAAAGAGAATGGCGGCGCTATTCGTGGCGAGAATACGCTGCACGTAGGCGATCAATTCTTGAGTGCAGGCTCCAACGATTTCAAGGCACGTAGTGTCGGTACCACGGCATGGATTGCAAGCCCTGCTGAGACCGTCGAACTCCTTGACGAGCTAGCTGATATGATGCAAAAGAAGTTGTCTTGATTGAATGCTTGATCTGACTAGCGGCCAAAGATTAAGCTTTTGGTATACAACTATGCTCGATACTGTCAAGATAGGCAGACTGGCATGTTTATTTCAGGAGAGGTCTTTCAGCCACAATCCGACGCTCATCCAAGATGGATGAGTATGCGGCGCCACGAAAGCGACAAATCGACACGGATAAGGAGGGTGAATCCGAAATAGCGCAATGGTTGCAAATGTTGACCACGCTTGGAAATGACTTGCCCTCTTCATCAAAAGAGGGCTTGGTTTGGCGCTGAACTTTCCCCAACGCTGTTGGCTTGCTTCTATAGCCTCGATAAGATTATTATGGCCGACATGGTGTTCCTTTTTGCTTAAATATGACGCACTAATGGGCTTTTCGTAGCGTCGATATCTCCTGGAATATTTTGGAGAAAGTCTTACTATCTCTAATTCTAATATAATTATACCTCTCGCTGCAACCAATCGTACAATTCCTCGTCTGATACTGCTATGTATGACAAGGGACGAAAACCAAAATATCCTTTGATGTTTTGCAAGTACCCGCCTTGTATGTTGTGTTATTGGGGGTCAGCTTAAATCATAATGAATCAATATGACTGGTAAGATTGTCAGCTTACATGTACGCTGGGGACATGAGCATTCGTGCATGGAGACAATCAACTTCCCCTTCTCATATCTAAACCACCAACCTTGGCGCATTATGGCTGCTGTGGTATTTCTTACGTTGGACGGCGCCACGTGATATCATCATAACTTTACGGCTTATTAACTCATCCCGACTCAGCTCGACATATAACTAGGTACCTACTCACTTCAACACAGTCGGTCGGCTAGCAGGCTTTCTAGTTCTCTTGTGCCCCTCGCAGTCTTGAAAATGACGGGACTCGGCGGATTAAGCACAGAAGAAATCAACAGAGTCATGGATCTGGAGTGGGAAGAATCTATCCAAGATTGGGAATGGCATGCTTTGAACTATGCGAGCCCTGTCCCTCCTTTGATACCCTTCCCTTCTTATTGTGTTAGCCGACGATGTGGATGGTGCCGTTTCGTGATCAAGCCTGATGAACTTGTCACAGCCAGTAAGTTGCACAGCTAAAATCCGACCTTGATTCTTCTCACTGACATCCCTTGATGGTAGGGTCTTCTGGAGGGACTGAGTCATCAACTTTTGCATTCGAGGACTCTTGTGATGACGCCAAGTTATTCGCAACTTTCAAGCGATGCGAAAGCGACCACGACGCATGTGCCACAACAGGCTATCATGTTGAATGCTCTACAATTGCCTCGAATCTGGGGCTTCAAAAGAACGATTTTATTGATGCTGCTCGCTACTCTTATGAGCCATCGTCCAGAGAAGATGAACGTCGACACGAGTGGATTTTGAACCACTTGCACCAGGCGATAAGCAAGAAGTTCACAAACCTGCCAGCCGAGATTTTGTTCATGATAAACAAACATCTTGTTCTGCATTATACGATTGTTTCGCTGTCTGGACTTGGTCGACCCGGCCGATGGACGATTGAGCCTTTAAAAGATGTCTGGGCAACGCACTTCAGCCTAAACGGCGTCGACTATATAGCCTCATTGTCGAATACACAAAGACTTGGCAGTCAGCTGCTCTGGAAAGCCTCCAATAACCGCGAAGATCACTATATTTATATCTCAGAGGACCATTTAGGTATCAGACAGATCGTCAATGACCCCCTGGCAGTGTCGGCCGAGGAGCGACACTCTGGCTGGTGGCGCACGCTCCCGGTAGTGAGCCCGATTCTGACCTTTTCTGACGACGTGAGTTTATTCTTCTCTTAATACTTGCTGTTCTTACCTGCGGCTAGGGCCTCAAACTGCGGAGTGTCGCAGCTGCGCCGTTAAATCCCACCATCTGTTGGCCGTATCCAATGGCACCGGAATCACTGAAGAACATGGCCTATCATGTGACGAAAAAGCCTTCTTCAAGTCTCGGTATGACAATAGAAGCCCGTATGGTAGCTTTGGACTTCAACAAACCTTGTATCACCGCCTATTCCGCGTGTTGGTATGAAGACTGCCTTGTAGACATCCATGCACATGGGTCTGGAGAGTCTCTTGATTTTTACCACGAGCTCGACGAAAATGTAAAGAACAGATGGCAGACTGCAAAATCGGAAAACGCGACAACAGTAGGGAACCATTGGATTTATCACCCACTAAATTCCGGAGAGAAAATTGAACAGGTTTGGCTACGGACAAAGAACGAACCAGATGAAGGCAACGGCGCACACGAAAGACGGCAAAAGACAAAACCATGTCCTCAAGAGATAGCTTTAGCTGTATGTTCAAATTCTATTTCATTCCTTGCGAGTTTATGCTGACAGTACAGTAGCTGCTTACAAGTCACTCACGAACGTTGGTTATTGGAAGACCCGGGGCAATACATAGCGAGTGGAAATGTATTGCTCAAACATCCACAGGATCACCGATGCGAGTGTTTTTCGATCCTAGCGTCGACGGCGTTTCCTTATTCTCGGCCACGACAATGGGTGGTAGTGGCAGCGATTCCATGCCGGAAAGGCTGTCGACCTGGCTAGATGTAGAACGAGAGCCTAGCAACTCGGAGGCTTTGCTCGAAGAAGTTGAAGAAGTTGTGGCATGTAAGGAAAAGTCCAAAATATCAGGGCTTCTGTTCCGATACACGGATGGTAAGCAAGCATCTGTCGGAAGATTTCGCCTCGATTGTGTTGAAGCGTCTCTGCCAGTTGCTGGTACACCTTGGTTGTACACAGGATCTCGGGTATCAGACGGGGGGGAGTCGGTTCTTGAAGCGATACGTATCTCGAACCCTGGAAATGAAGAGAGTTTGGAGTGGAACAAGATGCCGCTGGAGGGCATCCTGACATGGGACGCTCTATCTGGAAGGGAGGAGGCAAGGCAGCAGGTAATTAGAATCTAAGAACCTGAGGATAGAATCTCTCACATGGTTTGCAGTAGGTTGATATTGATGGGGAAGGAAGGGACTAGTAAATACCTACCTAGATTTGGGAGGTTTTATACCGTTTGTCTTCTCGAGAAGGCTCCTTCCTCTTCGTATGGCACCTTAGTTAGTACCTTCTAGGGAACTCTTTCGACTATTCATCTCTAAATTTGCTTTTGCAACCTCAACTTCGCCATTTACACTCCATACTCAACCACCAGTTTGCCAACAAAGCCGCCCTCCACATGGATTCCTTTAGCGAGTCGCATACCGAGGCTTCCAACGGTTAGTCAAAGGTCTCAGATCCCAGATTCCAAAGTAGCTCATTTGAGGGAAACATGCTGTTGAGCATGAGAGCTCGTTACTTGAAAAAATGTTCCCGAAAGCTGTACAACGTTTTCCTTTTCCATCTGCTCTTTACCACCGGCCCGAGATTCACGAAAGAGAAACACCCGCACGCATGGGTCATGATAGACTTCCTTTAATAAATTTGGTGAAGAGCGACAGTCATGGTGAGCCTCAGCGGCCATATTGTTGGTCTGGGCCAGGGATAAGACTGCTCGGGTCTTGGATGAGATATTCCAACACAAGACACGACATGAGACAGGCACGTCCTTACGACTGGAAATAGCGACGTCACCCCCTCGATCCCTGAGAAACGCATTAAAAGATAGGGTTTATACGCTATTCGTATTCAACCAACCTTAGGCCCTATCAGCTTTATGTCACCCAAGAGTGGTCTATGGATACGACGGGGGAACAGTTTGTTAGATAAAAGCAAACCGCCATGTCATTTGAACAGGGACCACTCCCATGCCTTACTTATAGGACTGCTTCTATCATGGTAGTTTCTTAGCAGCCAACTATTTTTGGCATCCGATAAGCATGCAGGAATGTCACAATGCATATATATTTGTGCCATTGTATCATCTGCGGGCCATTGATCATCCTAGATAAGTACAATCACATGTTGACTGACATCTGTGTTGTGTTTTGTAATTACGTCAATCAATCGTAAACAGTGAGCCATAGTATAATGGATGATGGTAGGCAATAACATCGCTTCATCCAGTCCTTCAAATCTAATCTCACCCATCAGCTTCTACATCCTCTGCCGTCAACGTTACTTACGTAGGTAGATACCAACATGTACCAAGACAATACGAAAAACCCATGCGTCACGGCCAACGCAGTAAATGGCCATTGCCAACAACGCACATATGCCCAAGTATGCGGGACTCATTCCAAGCAGCCCACCTGTAAACCCTCGGATACCAAAGACCAAAACCTCAGCCCTCTCCAAAAGCACGTTCAGTTCTGGGATCGCGACTCTGATGGTGTCATCTGGCCGTTGGACGTCTACAGCGGCTTCCGCGAACTCGGTTTCGGCCTTTTCTTCTCAATAGGCTCTTTACTCATCCCCATTTTCTTTTCATACCCTACGCGGCTGGGGCACAGTTGGATTCCAGATCCCATGTTCCGCATCCATGTCAAAAACATCAACAAGGCCAAGCATGGTTCCGACACTGGGATATACGACTTTGACGGAAACTTCAACCACGAGCGGTTCGAGCAGCTGTTTGATCGTTTTGACTCTTCGGGCGAAGGAGGTCTGACAGCTGATGATCTGCTAAGGTTATGGAAGAAGGATCGATGTGCAGCCGATCCAGCAGGCTGGACTTTTGCATTCATGGAGTGGTGGACGACTTACGTCCTGTTGCAGAAGGATGGCCTTGTATATAAAGACGACTTGAAAGCGTGTTATGATGGTAGTCTCTTTTGGAGGATCAAGAAGGAGAAGGAGAGAGAAGACGGTACAACAAATAGGAGGAGCTTTGGCATGAGGAACTTTTTTGCCAACATCGTCAATTGTCCGTTCTAGCACCACCAAAAACACACAGCAACGCAGACTATTTCACGACAATCAAGGTCAATCTAGAGGCGGCGAGATCAGGCAGTTTATGTTTAACAACCGAGAATTTTGAACTAATGGATTTTATTTCAATAAATTTACCTTTTGACTATTTTGATCCAGGGATTCTTTTGTCCCCTGTTTTAGGCTGTTCTCGTTCTCGTTCGCTTCGTCTCTGTCGTACCCGCTTCGCTTCCTACCCGTGCTCCTTTCCCATCATGATAAACAACTCGTTAAATAGGCTCTCAATCCAGCTGCCCCATACCAATCATACCCACGGCACTCTTTGGAAGGCCTTCCACGGCGGGTTCGTCCATCATTGCTTGCACGTTCTAAAGTCTCTTTCTTTTGATATGGGCTCAACACGTCTCTTGGTCCCCGGGGAATCTTGACTCCTGCCCTAACACGAAAGAGGAAGGGGATATAACAAAGGGGGAAACAATTCCAATAACTGATTTTCTCTCAACCACAATCTTCGCCGGATTAGCTAGCACCTCCGTTCTGTGCACCCAAGCTAGCGGCCATAGCGGCAGCCTGCTGCTGAGCGAGGAGCTGAGCTTGCTGAGCCTGTTGAGCCTGCTGTGTGGCAATCTCATCGGCCTTGACCATCACGTTCTGAATAACGTTCTGGTCATCGGCTGTGAGGTGTCCAGCCAAGCTCCCGTAAAATTGGGGCTGTTCTGCTTGCATTTCTAAAACAGGTCAGCGATATACAGCTTCAAGCGCGCATTCGACGTACTCATCAAAGTATTACGGAACAGCTGGTAAGGCTCAATCTTATCAAGCGGCGACTCAAGCAGGACAGAATCCTCACCGAGGTCGTCTTCCTCAACATCATCGATCGCTCTGCTGAACTTCTGGGCCTGGTTATGCATTAGTAATGATCACGAAAACAGTGAGTAATGTGCGTTCAACATACCTCCTCGTTGAGGAAGTTAAGGTAAGCAGTGCTCTCGTCCTTGGACTCGGCTGTCTCGCCAGTTTCCTCCTCTTCTTCGACGTTCCAATTGGCCTCATCATCATCCCACTCATCTTCCTCACCGTAATCGTAGGTAGACTCGAGGTGGAAATCATCGCGGAGAGCTTCGTCGCGGTCTGTCGTTTATTAGTTTCGAACTAACTGTACTCACAACTTTGTTAAACTTACTCTTCTGAGCAGCAGGGAGAGAGCGGAACAGCTCAGTTATGCCCTGCAGCAATCGAGGCCAGCCAACAGAAACGCTTTGTGGGACATGCTCGGGGTTCAGGCTGAGCAGAGCTGAGATAGCAACGATACACAACTTCTTGTCATGAACACGAGTAAATGCTGTCATGCTGCCGAACCAGAGGCTGAAAAAGCGGTTTGTCCAGCCCTTGTTCTCAAGAACTTGAAGAGTTAGGAGAGGGTTGTAGTGGATCGAGTTAATAACCATCTCCATCAGATGAATACGATAACTCTTGACCTTGACATCCTGGCTAGCTAGAATGTTCATAGCAATGTTGATAAATCCCTCGACGCAGCTGTCGATTTGACCCTTCAAGCTAAGCATCATGGCCTCCGCCAACTTGCAGGCGCATATTCTCTCGACCCCACCCTGGATGCTGTCGGTGAACATATCAGCAACCATGGAGAAAAGGGCTTGAGTGTATTCGGGCTTCTGAGCTAGCTGAGGGGCACCAAACTGGACAAAGTTGTCCAGAGCTGGCAGCATGTCCTCGAGGTAATACTCAGCACCAGCCTTGAAGGTGGTGTGGATCAACTCAAAGGCCTGCCACATAGTAGGAGAAATGGACTTGGCGGCAAATGTGCAGCTATCAATAATCTCAAATACTTCATTGTAAAGATCATAAAGCTTGTTCTCCAGGGTGACCTTGATAACAGGCATAAGAACGGCCTCGATATGGAGCAGGACGTCGGGAGTGCTCTCAAGGGTGAGAATAAGAGTACCGATAGTTTGCAAAACACCGAGAGCAGTGATGCTTTTGTCGTCATATTCGTTATAAAGTTCGCCGTCGTCGCCAACCTTGCTTTCCTTCTCGAGAAGCTCGCGGACGATCCTCATGTAAGTGTCTCGGAGCTGCTCACTGAGAGCCACAGCGAAGGGAGTGAGTTCAGTGGCAAAAACCTCAACAAAATCCTCCATGACGTTCGCAAGCGCATCGATATCGGCCTCGTTGGCGAGCTTAAGAAGTTGCTGCATAATGGTAGGGATGTTCTGCTGCATGCTCGTTCGGATGATGTCGTGTCGGATCAGAGGCTGAAGAGCGAGTGCGGCGGTGACACGGACAGGGAGGGCAGGGTCAGCCATGCAGTCCAGAATGTGTCGATAAATGGTAAGAAGGTTATTCTGGTCCTGGAAGTTGAGCTGCTCGAACTTCTCTATGGTGTCACAAGCGCGAGCACGGAGATAACCCTGAGAGCTGGTGAAGTCGGGGAAAACGTAACGGACAAGGAAGTATTCAACCTGGTCCGCAATAGGGCTTTTCTTGCCCAAAATGACGGGGGCCAAAGTGGCGATCATGCGCAGCGCACCCTCCTTAGCAATATGGTTCTTCTTGTCATCCTCAACCTGTTCATACTCGTTGACAACAGCGTTAACAAACTTGAGGATCTCGAAAGTCTCCTTGCGGCGGTTTTTGGTGAGGTTGACAAGAAAGTTCGTGGCAGCAACATCAGGAGCAGACGCCTCCTCGAAGTAGTTGAGCTTTCGGTGAAGATACTCGTCGGGCTCATCCTCGAATTGCTCGACATCCTCATCGGTGAGACAAAGGACAGGGAAGACGAAATGAGTAACCAGGTTGGTGAGGTGAGGCTTGAGGTGTGCCCACATCTCCTTGGGTCGGACTGACTCATCGAGGAAGACAAGCGTGTAGGAAAGACAAGGCCGGCTGAGCCACGAGGTTTTGGCGACCCATTTCTCGATCTCCTGGAGGTAGTGCTTGAGGATTTCGGGAGCAATGTTCGCGGTGAAGTCTTTGGCGAAAGCAAGCGCTTCTTCGCCCTTGCCTGGGCTGGCAGGGTTGCCGTGTCTAGAAATACCGTGTTAATATGAATTTACCAAGTGAGAGAAAGTATAACTGGTCGTACCGGATGAAGAGACGGTTCAGGTTGAAGAAAGCCCATTTCTTGGCCTTCCACCAGTGATGCTTCTCGCGCTCGTGTTGGTCGCCCTGCATGGCACTGGCGGGGCAAGTCTTGGAGACGGTGTGCAGGAAAACGGTGCACCAAGCGATGTTGACATCGCGCTGTCGCAACGTGGGGGAGAGTTCCAACTACAAGTAAGATCAGTATAAGTTTTCAAAAGAGCAGAGAAGATGTTTCGGTAGGTGCGTACCCATGTTGCATGTTTATAAGCCTTTAGAGCAAGGTGAAGCATCTCGCCAGCCTCATCGCTCTCCTGGTTCACCAACTCGTTGCAGATGGCTAGAAGACGAGGAAAGCTTGCCTCCACGATCCGGTCAAACTGTGCTCGGTCGTCGCTATCGGTAGACTTGTAACGGAAGGCGCGGCAGATAGCGAGTAGGCATTGCAGACCAGCCAGGACGGAGCCAGGGTTATTCGTGTTGAGAAGCTGAAGGGTGAAGTCCATAAATCTGGGCCAACGAGCGGGAAAGTCATATTGGAGGATTCGCTGGAGAACGGGAATGAGCTGCTGGCGGACAAGGCCTTCGGAAGCAGCGAGAATCGGCAGAAGGCGGTCTCGCACGCGAGCCTTTTCATCTTCGGGGATTGGGTTCGAAGGGGGCTCGGTAGAGTAACCCTCACTGTTGTACCATGAACGGTTGACACGGTTCTTTACGTAGATGACAGCTGGAGTAGAATATTGTCAGAGGTGGGCCAAGAAGCGAGTGGGATAGGTTGAATAGAGGGGCACGAATATTGCATCAACGTACTCGATAGACGAACACTGGCCTCTTGTTCGGCTTGTAGGATATCGAGAAGACATTCGAGGAAGCCGGGCTGTTCTTCAATCTAGACAGTGCAGCAATTTAAATCAGCATGTTGATTCTTCTTGTGGTTCAGGACTTGCGCATATGACGGGCAGTTGATCAGTGAAGTTAAAGCAGTGTGCGCAGAGATATAATGCGAGAAGAAGCATGCGAGTTAGCCATAATGCTGACATGGTGAAGCAGATGGCTATTCAGAATCTCCAATGGCACCCAAGCACAACAAAGACATTCCCTCAAGACAAAGACGCAAATGCAAGACGCACCTGTTTCAACTGAATCTCAGCACGCCTTCGGCTGTCTGCATCAGGGTCCAAGCTAGCGGCGAGCAAGGACCTCACAGCGGCGGTATCCATGGTGAGTGGTGGATATATAGAGAAGTCGACGTCGAGGCCGAAGAGGATAGGAGTGTGTGGTGGAAAGAGAGGCGGACGAAAGTAGCGGAATCAGGATCTGTCAGGTCTGGATAAGAAAGGCGAGCGGCGGATGGCGGGGCATCTAGAGACAGCCCAAAAAGCACAACACCCAAAAGAAAAGCACAAAGTCCACCTCAGCTAGTTCACAGTCCGAAATGGTAGGCCACGAGCCACGGTGATATGCGGTTTTGATTCGGGGATCGAACGTATTCGCCTCGAAAAGTCGGAGTGACTTTTTTTCCGTTTACAAGTTTTTTTCTTCCCTGCTTCCCTTTTGCAAGAGCTGGAAATATTAGGACCCGATGGGCGATGCCAGAGCCAAAAAGTTGTAGTCGGGAGAAAGTAGCACCAGGGCCGTCCGTGTGTGCGAGTGTCCAGGGGCCCAAAAATTGAAAAGATGGAATATGGGAGGCTCTGATTGGGTTTGAGCAAGGTAGGGCTCCAGTTCCAGGTCCAGGTCCAGTACAAGGCAGCGTCAATACCAGCCTAGGAGAGTCTAGGAGATATCAGGAAAGATGCCCTCTGAGATTAGAAATTAGGGTGGGAAACAAAAAAAGGATTTACATGAGATTTGGTCCAGAATGGCATAGAGCAACTTGTTCAATTTCGTCTTGTTGGCTCTCAGCAGTTAATTTGTTTGTGTTTTTAATCCTCCGAGACCAGTTCAAGTCCGACCGACTGTGTGTGGGACTGAATTCGGTCGGTCACTCGGCGGCGGAAGCTGGAGACGGCGTCGGGACGGAGTCAAATGAACTGGAGGAGCGAAGAAAAACAAACGCACACGTTTTGACTTTTCAGTGGGTCCGGGTGGTCTTTTTTGTTTCCTTCCTTCTTCCGGTAGATGATGAAATCTTGGTATGGATGCGATGATGAATGGATATCTGGGTACTGACAAGCAATGTGTGAGAACGGAAACTTTGTTGAAAGAGATGGAAAGTTACTCAGTAATTTATTGGAAGAAATCTTCCTCCTAGGTACCTACCTACCTATGCTTAGGTAGGTACTAGGTAGGCAGGTATGGAGAGCTAGACTAGATGATTTCCAACAGTTATTCACTGCTTGATGCAAGTGCAGCTACCTACTAGCGGCAAGAGCACATAACAACGTTCATTATGGCTTAAAGGGAAGGCACTATCACAAGTTTGTTCACTAGGTAGGACCTTAAACGTCAGGAACACAGTGATAGGAAAGCCAAGGCAGAAGCAGCTGCCAGATGTAATGCAAGGGTTGTCCAAATCTCGAGTCAAAGCAAGTTGATGTTTTCAGCCAATGGAAAAGGTGTCTCACGACGCACAGGATCTTGGCGTCTTGTACGTACATAAAGCACCAAACCAAGCACGAGCATGCCACGAGCAAAGCACGAGGTCATCCATGACAGAATTGGCCATCACTTTTCTTTCCTTTTTCTTTTACGGTCAAAACTCAATTTCTTTATTAGGTCGAGGCTTTCCCCGGAGGATAATGCCCTGACGACCAACAAGGGCCTGAAGTGATCCCTGACATCCATCCACAGTAGAAAGTGGGATGTTGAATGCTACTTTGTACTGCCAGTTGTCGAGTACTGGTTGCATTGCGTTGACCACTGCGTTCATCAAAGAGTCGGTCACATGGAGGCATGATTAAAGCTGAAAAAGTACCTACCTTAGTGGGTAACAGGTAGCAACATGAGACGGTCAAAATAAATCATAAAAAAAAAACCAGTTAGATCGCAGGGTCCAACACCATCAACGTGCCCCGCCAATTTCCCCCTCACCGCTTTTGGCTTAGAATAGTTAGTACCTAGTTGGGTTACTGCAGATGCGGAAACTCCAAATTGTTGGTCCCCTTAAAAACGTCACCCTCGTCATATCAAGGCTGAGAAGGCCAAGAATCTTTTGTACGTGGGAGAAAGTCCAACATCATCACCCAACACAATTGCAGTTGATTTTGAGATTCGCGCGCTTCTCTCCGCTCTAAAATGATGATCAAGTCGGCAGAAGGATAATGTACGTGCTGCAGAGACAAACGAAAGACATTTGTGAGACATTGGACTAGTCGCGTTAACCTCCTTTGTCAGTACCTTAGTAGGTACAGAGTAGGTAGTCACGATAATCACATATCGTATTCCTTGCAAATAGGTGCTAAGTGTCTAACCGCCATGTTTTAGTCACAACCTGGCATCTCAAGACTCGAGGCCAGCTCCGCCTTTGTATAAAAAAATCTGTCACCCAAGACCGTTAAACTACACTCCCCGTGCTACTCCTCGATAACCTCTAGCGAAACTGAACACCATGCCATAGATGAGTTTGAATTGTGATTTGGCCTATGGGAAAACTTCTTTATTGGCGGAAGAAGGACTTTCAAGAACCATAGTCCCTATTCCAGCCCACACATTACTTCCATGTTATATGATCTCTTCTTGTGAATATTTAGACCAGAGCATGCCATTTTATGTAGTTGAATGGGATATGCCTTTACAAAATACGTACCCGTTCTCGATGTCAGCCTCAATAATATGTGTGGTTGTATGGAGAAGCCCGCGCCAATATCGTTGACGATCTCACAATTATCCACCTGAACCCTCATAGCTGGTTCATAATTATGGAAATGGATAAGAAAATATTTGTATTTAGAATCGTGCATATTATCGTTATGTCCAAAGCGTATTCATGTATCAAGTTAAGCAACAGGTAGGCGAGCCAGTCGATAAACCAATCATAGACCATCGCAGGACTTATTAGAGCATATCCTGTACTAAATACCTACAGACCGATGGCTATTTGGATTCTTATTGGGTACATTAGGTCAGAAGTCTGCTCACCTTGTATCGTAAAGGCCAAGATCTGGCCTTCAGAAGCATGGCTGAGCCAGTATATCTGTCACTTCATCATCCAGACTATCACACATATTGCGCTTGAGCCTAGTACCGAGACCATACAGGTACTTTATATTGTACCATGCTGTCGAAAAATATATGGTTGAACGCTGGCGAAGCTGAAGAGGGGGGTACAAGCGGAACAAGCCGCCAGACAAGAGTGAGATTTGTCTGAGCCCAATCAGGGGTCACGTAAATCCAACAGCTGTGCCCATGATTCGGCATCCGAATAAGAGGCTGGCTGAAGTTAATGGGGAGGTTAGCAACAATAGTCTCGACTGTCAGCTGTTTCACTGGCTGGGGGGCCCTCAAGAGCTGCAGATTGATGGATGTTACCTACGGTTGGTAAGACGAGATGATCTGCGTAAATCACATTACATTGCCCCTCGCTGTTTTCTATATCTTCTGGGCTTCTTTCCTCTCCTTTCGAACCTTCGCCGCTGCCCGAGACTATTGGCAAAGGTTCATGATACTCTTTCGCACATGATGGCATCATCTACTCAACCACTCATCAAAGGCGCATATGCCCCTTCAGGCCCCAATGACATACGAGGTCCCTGCCCACTCATCAACAGTCTCGCAAACCACGGTTATCTTCCTCGGGATGGTCGAAACGTACGTATTGAAGAAGTCCTGGCAGGGATGAACGCCATCGGACTCTCCAAACCTCTTGGTGCCGCCTTTGCCAATCCAATCTTTCAAGAGCGTGCGCCCTCCAAATTTCACGACGATCCAGTCATTGAAAGGTCGTTTTTTCAGAAGTTATGGCAGACTGTGACTGACCCGTGGTCCGTCATGGGAAGATTTGGCATGCGCAAGCCAGGACAGTTTGACTCTGAAGGTCACAGAGTCTTGAACTTGGATCAGCTCGGTTTGCCTAATACAGTTGAGCACGACATATCCTTGACCCGCCGGGATCACCAACAGGGCGATAATATTACTCCTCAAAAAGACCTCATCGAAGACCTTCTTGCTAGCTCCAAGGATGGCAAGGTTATCACAGCTGATGATCTCGTTGAGTTCCGCAAGAAACGCATCGTTAGGCAGAAAGCAGATAATCCAGATGTTCAGTATGGTGCATTTGAGAACGACCTTGCATGTGCAGAGATTGCTCTGATACTGAATGTCATTGGTACTGGAGATAGGATTGAATGTGGCTCTGCTAAGGCTTTCCTTCAAGAAGAAAGGCTGCCAATCGATGAAGGGTGGAAGAAGAGGTCGTTTGGCATCGTTGGCTTAATCGCGGAGAGGGAGAAGTTCAGAAAGAGGCTGGGGATGGAGTTCAAGTCTCAGTAAATCTAGTATAGCCTTTCTGTTCCGACTTTGTAGCAGCGATCGATGATCATGGCGAGTTGTGAAAAGAAGAGATGAGATGGAGTAGTGTGATAGCAGATTGTATCTCAATTCACCATGTTGTCCTCTTGACGAGCTGTTGATCTTGTGTGTTCACCGCTTTCTTCCCATGGTACAGTTATCTAGCAAATCTACATACTAGTATCCAAGTTTCTCCTGCACAACTCCCACCACTGGTGCGAGGCGAACATCAAGTTAGAGATACTAACCCAGATACAACTCCTGGGGCTTGCAGCTCCGAGGAAAGAGGCTCAGAGACAGATCCATACTAGGTAGGTACCTTCTTCCGCTCGCTGCGTACCTAGGTAGGTAGGTAGGATTTAGTCAGTCGGTGTAAATGGTCACGCGTGAATCTTTACGGGAAGCTGCAGTCACACCGACCGATTGTCCTTGCAAATCCGGGCTCCTTTCTGCCGATGCAGGCCTCTCCCAGAATATCTCACGGGTCTATAGATCCTAGTTGATCCCTCCATCGTTCTCTATTAGTACTACGAGGTAGTAGACACCTTGGTAGGTACCTAGCAAGTAACTAACATTTATATCTGACTGCTCCATTCGACACATCATCTTTGTCGCTTTGTGCACGCATTGGACTATCGATTGCGGTATTGCAAAGTCTTGACAAACACACATCCACTCTATTTTATTCTCGCATATCGGTATACCGAAACGTGATGTTCTGCCGCGCCAGCAAACAACTCGATAGAGCCCAGGCTTGTGTTTGAGCCTGCGCAGCCACCCGCCTCGACCCTCCACTCAGCGGCCCATGCTGTTGGGAGAACATCACAACAAACGGCAACAGTCGGCCAAGTTTCCTTCCAGAGTTAGCAATGTCAAACAAACAGAGTCCTGTGCGGTTACACCAGTACCTCCACACAGCGTGAGCCTGTTGCCGAGTGCAGCATCTGTCGAATCTTCAGCCAGGCATGCTAGCGCAATATGCAGTAACCCAACTACCTTGTTCGCTTTGTCAATGCAAGCCGAATCGACAACAAGATCATAGGTGTACTGTGCTTCATCATCATATTAGAGAGTCAAACTAACTCGATGTAAGAAGCGTCAAGCAAGAAGCAGACAGTAGCCAGATACAAGTAGCAATGGAAATCATGTCTTGGCAAGTTCCAAAAGGCCCATACCTTTCTTTACACGCAGCTATCACCGTTGGCCATGTCCACCGAAAATTCGGCATCAACACCACAAACAGACCAAGTCCGGAGCAGTACAGCTACTCTTCCTAGCTCTCGGCCACCCGCAGGCGTTGAAGCGCAAGCTATCCTAACAACACCTCGCATGCTATGATATGGACGGGTTCACACAGGGGATCAGATGACTCTATGCATGCGCTCGGTCAGTCTTCTTTGTTACCTCTGCATCTGATAACTGCGAACCTACTGATATAAATCAAGTGCATTCGGCATCATGGCCATCCTCTTGATCGCCATTAAGCACGCTACTCTTACTTTCAACCAGCATTCGAAAAACCTCTATCACTACATCTTCACGTCCAGTCTGTACCATGATTCTCCAAGTAAATCTTGACTCCCCTCAGACTGTTGTAGGTGAACCAGCACCTATCGTATCTGTCCACGACCCCGAGCCACCTCGGTATCAAGTCTTTCACATAGAGCATTCCCCAAACGTTCACAAGATCTTTACTCCAACTAGCTTCCCTCGACCAGCTGGCTACCTGTACTACGTTACAGACCTCTCTCTTCAAGACCATCCACAAACCACACTGCCTGTCACAGCCGACATCCTCAATTCCCCAGCACACATGGGTGATATTCACCAGAGTCGATTCGTTGGATACATCGCATCTCAGGATCTCGATCGTATGAGAGCCATGATCAAAGACCATTCGAGGCCGCTCAGCCCTGGCGATTATGCCTCTCTCCCCGATTATGCAACCCATTGTGAAGTTTGGGTACGTGCCGTCGTTGAAATGCTTCTTGATGATGGTATTCTCGAAGCGCCTCCTCCAGAACCTGCGAATGCGGGTGGGCATAGACTTCCCAGACATCACCACACAGCCCATTGCATTCACCAGCGACTTCACTCACACCACCCTTACAGGCGTCGGAGTCGCCAGTCTGTTGATCGGGGCCTTTGAGTTTGCATGGCAAGAGAGAATCTTTTGGGGTCTTCAAAGTGGCAGGGTGCATTAATATTTCGTCGCAGTTAGCTCAAGAGTATTCTTATTTCTTTATCTCACTCGATGGCAAACAAATCCTCTCATTCATTTAAGACATGAGCAACTCTTGTATTCCAATCAAACTTTTGCAATAATAATAGTTTCATAATCCTCCTTCAAACAATCGAATCGAACGGAAGAAATAAGCAACCTCTTAAACGCCGTGTATCTCCAATCAAAAGCAAAATCTTCGCTGAGCGGCGTAAGAGACAATAAATGACAGTACAGCAAAACAGTCAAAGAAAATAATTCCATGGATCTTAGGTCAAAAAATTGAAAATAAGCCGTAGAATCGCCACCTTTAACCTGACCAATCTTCCTCCTGCACCATCCATACTGCTGTACAGGCATTGTCAAACCACAGGGTTGATGAAGTTCCAATTCCGGTGTCGATATGGTCTAGTTCTCATGGAGAAATCCAGGAGCGGGATGGTTTAATAAACACAGTGTCGCCTGTAGACGAAGTGGGATTGTCCATAGTTGATGACATGCTGAGATATGGTTCCGGAGGAAAGGTTTCCGCAAGCTTTGTGTATTCCAAAATGCCGAGTTATCACAATTACCAAGTGGCCAGCAGGGTGTAGCAAAAATCCAGATTTGAAGAAGTTGACTATCCCAGAGGACTTAAAGCAGCATTAATCCAGAATGAAGCGGGAACGAATTTGTGCAGAGCCAGAGCGACAAGCGTTTCATGTTGCAGGCAATACTGTAGCAAGTTGCAGCAATCCGAGGACGCGGAGCGAGGATGATTTCAAGTGGGCAGTCATTGAATCACCTTTTGCGCGTGTTACCTTAACTCCTGTGCAATAGTATGCTCTGGCTTTTGTTTCTGTTTGTATCCCAAGCAACCCATTGCGGACGCAGATAGGTGCGAGTACGTCCAAGACGGACATAAGCAAACCTCGGCTGAGGCAGGTAAACTTCCGGATAAAAGCACAATCCTGATGAGTTGGGTCCATTCCTTGGTAATGTATAGAGGCAATTGTCAGGTGGTTGTTCAAAGGTAAATCCAAGTACGTCCAGGGAGATATCCAGGGGAAGTCTGTGTCCAAGTATTTCAAGTTTGCGCACCTAGCTGCCTGAGTCAAGTCTGTCGAGTCAGTGTCTTTGCGATTCATATCAAGACAAAATCCATGGAGAGTCCATCATCAGGTGGAAGGGACGTGGGAGTGAGGGAACAAGGGAAGCAAAAGATCCTTTTAAAAAGGTTGGCTAATATATACAAGCTCGTTCGAACTCACCTTGCTGTCCGGATGCCGGCCTCTGCCAATTATTATTTCAATAAACGCCGCGTCTCGACGATGGTTCACATCGAAGAATCCGGGGGCCAAAGACATTGGAGGAAAAGAGCAAGAACCAGCCAGATCCAGGTAGAACGGAAAACAGAATACTTCCCCTGAGGGCGGATCCGGACAGCAAGGCCATGACATGAGATACCACCCCAAATCCACCTGGTAAGGGATGGCTCCCTTTCCTTTTCCAACTCAGCGCCGTGTCCCAGTGTAAAACGTATGCAGCATGTTCTCATCCGCGTGGTAATAATGTGCGTAGTCGATGAGGTCGTCAATCCAGGCAAGGCTCATCCACAATGCAAGGTCGTCCGTCATAAAAATGTAAAAGAAAAAAAGGCCCCAAGGGTATGCGTCTCAAAAAAAGATCCAGTTCGTGTCCAGGGCATCATCGATGGCAATAGTAGTTGATATGTCCAGGGGTATTATCGACTCCAGGGAATCCAGGTTCGTAGATGATAGGATTAATCTCCAGAAAGAAGTGATGGGATACCTTTCCAGTGGAAACTCCTGTTAAGATGCAAACTTGCAACTCGGTGGTGGCACCAGCCAAAGAAAAGAAACCTGAAGCCTCTGAAGGGGTCATCTCCGGAAGAAACAGAAAAGAGGAAGAGGTCGTTCCAGGGGAAAATAAGCCGTACTCCATGTAATCCCGGTCATAATGCAGAAATCATCACACTCGCGAAAACGTCGGGGCGTCTCGTCAAGCTTAGGCAAAGGGAAGGGCACAAAGATCCGGCATTGGTACTCCGGAAACACACCTTTTACCGGCGGCTGGAGCGGTGGTGACGGTCGGAGCTGTGCCTGTCGCTCTCTCGTTCACTACGTCGGCTGCTGGAGGTGCCACTGGGATTTGTTTGAGTATTTGTTGGTGTCGCGGAAGCGCGAGTCCGGGGGGTTTCTTCATACTGTGAGGCCTGGGTATATCCTTGGGCTGGTTGACCTGCTGGAGCTCAATAATTAGTACGCCATCCTTGTTAAAACCTGCCCATCGGGCCCTCCACTGTACGCACCACGACCATAGAAGGGATCCTGGGGCTGCATCGTGTAGCCCGCAGGAGGAGCCTGACCTGAATATTGGTAAGCAGCAGTGGCCGGGTAACCGGGTTGCGAAGGTGCAGAAGTGGCATAAGCCTGCTGCTGGGCGGCGGCGGCGGCGGCAGCAGCAGCAGCCTGGTTAGCATAGGCATCGTATCCTCTGGGCCTTTGGTTTGTTCCGACGTCCACATAGGGACTTTGGCCAGCCTGGTAGGGTGTGTTCATGACAGCAGCTGCGGGAGTCGAGCTAAACCTGGCATCCGCTGGGGGAGGAGATTGCTGGGCTTGAGTATAACCGGCAAACCCACTACTTGAGCCGCCATAGGATTGGCTATATGAACCGGCGGCACCAGTGTAACCGGGAGCACCTGTTCCTGGATACCTGGGTCCTCCGTCAAAGCCGGAGTCACGAGCGTAAGGATCGGTTGCGTAAGGGCCTTCGGTAGGACCATGATGCTGACGCGACTGATGCGTCTCCGAGTAGCGGTATTGCACTACAGGTGAGTTAGATGAGTGTCTCGGCGGTACGCCAACGTTTCTCGAGGCAATAGTACCTCCGGAGGTATTGCGTGACGTCTGTGCACGCCTTTCACTGTCCCAGCGCGCAGAGTCTGCTTTCAGGTCCTCAATCATAGCCTGGTGAGATATGCGTTAGTTTATCTTCCATATATTAACACTGTGATTTAAGACTCACAGTCGTTAGATTCCTGTATGCCGTGATGTAGTAGCCTTGCACGGCTTGGCCTGTCTGAGGGTTCTGTCATGATTGATATGTGAGCCATTTGTTCCATCACGATGGCGGGGTTCTCTATTCACTGGCGTACCTCGTAGTGGCCAGGACGCACGAGAGCGTCGTTGCCCAAGTAACGGCAGATATCGGCAGAGATAACTTCACGGTCGATGCCATCTCGAGGAACAAAGTATTCGTTTTGACGTCCAGTACCGGCAACGGCTGGGGGAGGGTTTCGGGATGATCTCGACATGTTGATGTGTGGGGAGGATACGGCCGATGAACAAGTCTGGTAAGATGAAGAAGAAGAAGAGAGGGGAGAGAAGGTCGACGGAAGAGCGGGAGAAGAGGAGATAGACCCGGAAATGGGGGAGGAGGGAGACGACGTGGAGAGAGCTGAGAGGGTAGAACGGGCAGAAAAAGAAGAAGCAGGAGGGTGAGGGTGAGGATGAGAAAGAAGAAAAGGCGAATGGCGGTGGTGGGCGGTGGGCGTATCCTGTGGGGCTGTACAATCTATTGGCTGCGGAGGTGGTGGTGCTAGGCGCTGACGAGGGGTTTTCCCACTGGCAGAGTGACTTGCAGGAGAACGTGAGGCCAGCAGACGTCGGTTGGCACTGGCACCGTTACTCGAGTTTGAGCTCAGGTTTGAATTGGAACGACAGTGGGACAAATTCTGCTGACGGCGAGACGTCGTTGGTTGAAAGCGTCGTCTCGACGGTGGCCTTGGTGGAGTTGCAGGAGGAGGAGGAGGAGCAGCCAGTCCGAAGGCAGATGTTGGTGGTGCTGATGCTGGAGGTGATGGAAAGGGGAAAGAAAAAAGAAGTGGTGGCGAGGAACATGCAGGAGGTTGGTGATGCTGATGCTGATGGCCAAAGCTGAGAGGTTGAGGTTGCTGGTGAGTTGATATTGATGGGTCGTCGCCTGCAAAACCCTGATATTGTTGGGCGCGGTGATGCCTGTGGTGGAGATGGTTCTGATTTTGCAGCAAGCCAAGATAGTACAAGCTGGGATGGCCCGGCTGTTCGAGGCCAGGCGGGGACTGTGCTAATCTTTCGTTTATTGAAGACGGGTTTTCCTCCTTGGGCTCTTGGGCAGTGAATGAGTCGACTGGCTCTTGCCTGGGACTATCCGTGACGGAAGCTTGTCTCTCTCCTTGACCGAACCCAACACCAAAATGCGGGATCTGCAGCTGCCGCTGCTGGCCTGGTGCGTGGGTGCCCTGATTCTGATCCTGATCCTCACTAGCCTGGTCCTTGTCTGTTCCGTGCTGCCAACAACCCTGCACCCAGTGGCGACCTGTTTTGGTGGACCGTTTGACTGCCTTGTTACCGAAGCCAGATGTGGTTGGCACGCCTGGGGCTTCCGGAAGTTGTTGCGCGTGCCCTACAATGCCTTCTCCGCCTTGCCGGGCTGGGTTGTGGTCTTGAGGTTGGGCTTGTGCTTTGGCGGTGACTGATGACACTTGGGCACCAGGGGAGGCTGGGCGGGACCCTTTGGTTGAAGGACAGGTTCTATGTTTTTGTTCCAGCCCTTCTTGTCTTTCTTTTGACTCTTGGGCGAGACGGTTTCTGGCTGGCGAGTCACAGCGCAGCCCGCCGTGTGCTAATGGATGATCAATGATTGCGGTAGCGGCCTCGCCGGACGTCGCTTCTTGTTAATTTGATTCAAAACTGGTGAACAGGCCCGTTGCACAGTCTTTTGCGAACGTTTGGTCCGAAGTGCAGTTTTCAGTATGCACTTCGCTTCTATCCTGTCAGTTGAGGTTTTGAGTCGTGATGTACCGTTCGCGTGGTGTGACAGATGCACTGTAGTAAGCCTCTTCCTTCGTCTTGTCCCATTCGGGAAATGAAAGTGTTCTGTCGTCCAGGTCACAACGTGGCTTGTCCCTTGTTTGTGTCAAAGATCGCGGAATTGCGTCAGTTATGGAGTACTTTGGCTCAAATATCAAATCCCGAAAATCTGAAGGAAGGATTGATTCAACCACGTCGTTTATTAGAGATCGAACCTGTCGCGATTCAGATTAAAGCTCGAAACAGACCACGACCTTGCTTGTCCCAGCAACGTAAAAGCGTTTGAAGGCAGCTATCGATAGCCAAGCAAGTTGCAATCATCAAAAGCACGCGCGGCAAATGACTTCCAATGTCGATTTTGTAATGTCGCGAACAAGGCTATCCCTTGTTTCAACGATGCCCAACGCCCACTCAAACCTTCTTCTCTGGTGTGGTGGTATGATAGTAACGGCGATACGCCGTACTCTAAGTTACGATCGCCCGCAAGCGAAGCAGAGACACCTCGTACAGAACTTGAACAGTCGACATGAAAATCCCTTTCTTCCAGAGGGTTAGCACCTGCGGTCTGGACTAGCGATCCGATGTGTGTAGAAAAATAAAAGCCGAGAAATCAAAGCAACAACGTTGACAATGCTATGACGTCTTATTTTCCGGGTTGAGAATTGTATGGTTTCTTTTTTGAGAAGTGCCGCGGTCTGCAAGGCATGGAATCACCTTGTTGAAGTGACAGAAAGTGGACGAGAAAATGAGTGCCCAAGGTACCATTGTCACATCTCATCATACACTTCACACTGCTGCTTTATATCCCACGTCAAGTATTCGGAACTCTCAATATGTGCTGTTTCAATATCGTGTCTTGACTTTAAGCGACACGTAGACAGATGGAGCTCACTGTCACTCTACTTTGCTGTTTGTCGCCCATCGTGAGAACGGCTGTGCTTCCGCCGTTCCCTTACCATTGTAATATTTGCTCTTGCCCAAATGTCTCGGGAATATTGGGCATCTACTCCTGTGGCTCCATGCTTCTCTATGCCTGTCACGGTGTTGTTGCTGAGCATAAATTTCAACTATGTATGCCGCCCACAAATGATAGGCAACGTGTTTCCGCAGCAGCATGCTTGTCAGGTGTCGCTAAATTCCAGCATTGCCTCAACTGCATTTGAGCTTTTTGAGACCAATTCCTAGCTTGAGTGGTTAACGGTTGGCTTTTCGGATGTGCTCTGGAGGGTGGGTTGGGTAGCAATGCTTGCACCAATTGAAGCCCAAATTCTGCATCCAGGACCAGGTGTTCGATGCCTGAGCTCTATCGCCCAATCATTTCTCGACACCAACGTGTGTCAATGTCTTGGCACACCACCCAGTCGAAGACATGGTTACTTTGTCATCATGTTCGATGCTCTCGAAACACAGGTACATCAGCAGATTGATGTTATCGACATGATTCCGGTCCTTGTGAGATTGATATCGACACGCGTGAGCGAGCATCATAAACAGCACGGCGCAATTGTCTCATCGGTTCGCTGATCCCTTCGATGTACGTTTCGGCTGTTCGCATTACTTTATCGGCATGCCATGTCGTGTCGGCTATTTTGAATTCTGTAGCCGACAGCTGCGTCCTTCCTAGCATCTTCACTTGTTTGTCTCCCCAGGGGGTTAGGAAATGCCCAATGAGGGTGAGTTGCCGTATCGCCACGGCTGCACTGGTTTAGCCGGTGTTATTGTGGTGCAACTTGCTGCAAAGCATGATGACGACGGTTGTCTATGGAATCCTAGCATTGTGCCTGCGCTCACGCTCGATGTTCTGGGCATTTACGGAAACCCACATTGCCTTGACGGCACTGCCGATACCTTCGATTTTCAGAATCACGTCGTTTTGTTGTGATTCTGAGTTGAGGGAACCGCAAGGCAGGTGGCGGGAGTGGCCCCAGATTGCATCTCTGACAGTTAAGACAGATCAGGGTAAGTTCGGTATCTGTTCCCATGATGTCTAACCAAGTCAGCCAAATTTGAGCTGGCTTTGACCTTGCTCAAGTTTACCTCCTCGGCCACGTTTCGCTGCAGTCCCTCGTGTCTTCGGTGCGGTGTTTCGTGTAGTAGATTGCCGTTCGGCGAATGTAGGCTTGACACGTTCCTCGTCCTGAAGATCTTTGGCCATGTGCCAGTCCCCGTGGTTCTGCAGCGCTTCTGGGTCGGCAAAGTTAGCCTTGCAGCGGGAGCATTTGAGAGGATCGATCGAAAATTGTGTGTTCCGTTCCGTCTCAGTACTGGAAGCGCTCGCATGCGACAATGATACGGTAGATTGATGCGAGCAAATGTCGGTTCCATGGCGGGCCTCATATCCATAATTAGTAGCAAAGCTGATGCTCTTTTGAGTTTCCTCTGATAGTGTACGCGCGGTATTGGTGTTTTCATTTGGGGTAGGTGATTTGTTCGAGGAACTCCCATCGTGGTCCGTTGAGGACCTCTTAGAAAAGAACCTTTGAATACCATTTCTCTCGACACGTCGCTTTTTTGCAAGGGGCTCGGGACCAGCAGAAGGAGGGCGGCTCTCTGAAGTTGACAGACGAAGTGCTTCTGCCTCCTCCCCTTTGACAAGAAACGCGCCGATGTCCATGTTGCCTTTAACGCCGTCTTCGAAGCCCCCTACACTAAGACTCAGGTTTGCACACGGCCATACGCCTCTGCCTTCAGCGAGTATCTGCGAGAGGAGATCCTTAGCTAGTTCGAATAGACGCCCTTCATCCAGGGGCCTGCCTTGTTGGATAGGGACTTGGCGGGATCGCACTTGTCCCTCGTGACGATGATGCAAATTCATGGTCTTTGGTCGTCTCTTGTTTTCTAAAACACCCTCCTCCACCAGTCGAGCGAATATGTCAGCTGCAAAGATTCGCAGCCATCGTATTGCTTGCTCAGAAGAATTGATAGTGGGGCGAAAGGACTTGGCTGAGAGCATCGATTTGATCTGAGTTCTTGAGTTGACCTCGCTGGTATCGATACCTCGAATGGTGTTGAATATCCAAAACCCTGTGTCATGGCCAAGCTTCGCTTTCATGCTTGATAAAGGTACTCCCAATAGCTCAGTAACATTCTCGGTGTTAAAGGTCGACACAATCTGCTCTCCAAGCTTTCCACCCAAGTTTCGTAGCTTTGTAACTTTGAAGCCAGCCATGAAAGCCGACACCGCCCGATTACGCACAACAGTCTGCTTATTGGGTTTCTTGTAAGCTGAGCCTAACTTGCTGAGTAGCTTGTTGCTGGCCACGCCCGCTGAACATGTATAGCCCAATTTTTGTCGGACCTCAGACCTCACTTTACGGACAATCTCAGAGCCGATGAGGATAGCCACGTCGTCCCAATCGGGATCTATTGTTTCTTGTTCCTCATCCAAATCAATCAAGGCGTCTGTTTGCCAGTCGAGCGCAGCAATAGGTGGTAGTGGGAGTTTCTCGGTAGGGTCGTCATACGGAGGCGGATTCGAGAGTTCTGGGAAGCGCTCTAGGAGGATTGAATGAACCTGGCTTGAAAGGTCAAGAAAGACCTCATCTATGCTTGCCTTCTCCACCTTCTGTAAGTCTACAGGTAAGGCATCTTTGATACAGGCCAAGATCTTCCTGGACTGAAGTCGATACGGGTCAAGGGAGACCTTATCGGTCACAATATTAGCGGCGGCGTCGTCGCGGTATGCCCATTTATCATCGCCCTCCCTCCATGTGGCGACATGCTGGGCAATAAGCTCGGGGCATAGCTTCTTTGCTTCTTCGACGTCACAATGGCGTCCAATGCCATGCTCTCGAGCAGGATAATTGACAGCGATAAGTCCTTGCCTGTTTGCACGTTAGTCCAATCTTGGTGTCATTGCCAGGTGCGTGTAGGCAGTCATTCAGGACTGTCGTCCATAGACTCTATATAACTTCCATAGTGGCAAACAATGCCTGTTTCTGTAAGGGCGGGGGTTCTCGCACCGTCCTTCGAAAAAGCAGTGACAAATTTGACGACCAACATATAATGGTCCAGAAGGATGCGGCGACAGAACCAAAGCAAGGATGAGACGAAACACAAGTGTTACACAAGTCAGCCGCACAGAGAGGCTGAGGTATTCAAAAAGAAAGAGGAATGACAATAGGAACAATCAGACGTTGGGTAAGTTGATGCTGAGAAGAGCGTGCATTATCGCGGAATGTGACGATTAATATTGGCATGTGTGTAGACAATCCAATGCTTTCCCTTTTAGCGAACATTGAAGAGGGATAATATGATTCTTCTCCTTGATCATGCACTGATCGTCTTAAGATCTTCTTCAATGACGATCCTCCCAGTCGATAGATGGTAACACGGCGCAAGTCTGTGCGAAAACTGGTCGCAATTGTCCAATTATCTTTGTATATTTATGGCAAAATCGAGCGACTGACTCGATTCTCGGGTAAGGAGACAGGAATGGAGATCGCAGTACTCCGTAGGGAGTGCGCGTGTTGCAATGGGTGGGGAGTTTGCAAGTGATGGAAGGGGAATGAAATCATGACATGCTGGTTTCGAAAGAAATATTGCGCTGAACTCACCATTGCTGAACGGCCAACGGCTTGTCTTCGGGAATTCCAAGTCGAACTATCTCGCATTGGGCGTAGAAAGCATCCAGATCAACGTGGGCGACAACGCGTAGCGGGTTCGAAGTGTTGGACGACGCAAGTTGCGAGAACTGACGATACGTAAACTGTGACCGTCGCCAGCCGCCTTCGTTTAACGGCGACGAGGCTTCGAACGGACGGTGAAGCGGAGAAGAAGCCATTCAGCTTTCTCGGAAAATAGCTTGTGTCTTAAAGATCGAATGACTCTTTTTGCACGATGCGACTGCGACTGCGACTGCGACAAGGTGAGGTGAGACGGATGCTTCCCAGTGTTTTTTTCACGGTTATTATTTCTCGCGTTCTTGTAGACGGTCGCAGTTATGACTAAGAGAGCAGACTTTGTTTTCGTAAGACCTTGTTGAATTGATTTTGATCTCTCG
This sequence comes from Fusarium sambucinum, assembly GCF_050947815.1. Lineage (NCBI taxonomy): Eukaryota > Fungi > Ascomycota > Sordariomycetes > Hypocreales > Nectriaceae > Fusarium > Fusarium sambucinum. The sequence goes on along the minus strand of NC_139293.1, from coordinate 6,175,594 downwards.
AATTTTTGCAGGGTGAGGTAAACAACAACTTGCAAGTGAAACTGTGAGGATAGATTTCCGATGAGAGTTGACTTAGATATTGTGAGTGAGTGGGAGGAGGAACGCGAGATGTAATAGGTTGATGATGCCATAAGAGAGATCCACTTTCAGACGTCCTGTCTTTCCTCTTCGAAAAGAATAATCAATTAGTGCAAAGAGTTAAGTGGGTAGTTCTGGAGAGTATTCGGAATAGATGGTTATGCATGCATAGGTTAGGTGATTTGAGTCTGTTTGCCTCATGTTGCATCGTTTAGGTGTCACTCAATTCTTTATTAAAGATGCGAGGTTGGGGTGTTTGTACACTAAAGAAACGTCATTGATTCGATTGAAGCTATATCAGCAAAAAACACATCAAATACTTGTCTCACAGCGCAAACGGACGTGATACAGTCTAGATAGATTTCGGCATAGTCTGATATAACCTTGTAATTGCTCTTTACCCACAAACTGCTTCGCAAAACCCCAATGCCAATACAAGAATCCAAGTTTCCCTTGGGAACTGTGGTTAACCTAGACCTTCTTTGCATCATTTGTGTAACCGAGGCACCTCTGCCTCTTTTCGCTATCAACCTCAAACTTGCGCTGCTCTCATAGAGTATAAATATCAAGATCTCTGCTTACCAGTTTAGGCTACTATTCTGCTTGTTTGTCACTCAACACCCTGCTCTTCTGTAATCTTGAAGCAAATATACCCCATTTACGACTCTGACTAGTACATACGACCAAAGCTCGTAGAAAATACGGGATCCCGTCCGCTCTCCCATAGTCAAGCTGCGAAGCGCTGGATTAGTAGTTGGGTCGGTGACGACCAGCGAATCCCCGGTGTTGTATGTTTTTCTTTTTGTTTGGCGTTGCCCTGTTATCTTCTTGTCATAGTTCCTTGTAAATGTGGTTCTCCTCAGAGCAAGAGACTTTTTTACACAGGGAGTCTGGTGGGTAATAGAAAAGTTGGCATCTAAACTCTAGGGTCTTGGGAAGCAACCTAAATCGCATAAACGGACCCAGTGCTTCCACAGCCATATTTCCTAACACTCTCAGGGCAGCCACCAACCACCTTGCGACGCAATCAATCTCAGATGAAATAAACCACCGTGTTCCTTGACTTGTAGTATAGTATGCTATGAAATAGTTCTTGATAGAGCCATAGTGAAATAACAAAAGAATTACGCGCTGAGTCGAAAAAAACATCTAAGCTGGATCTGTCTGCCAACTGATCTACCCCTTTAAATATTACACATACCATCTGCTCTCCACCTCTTGTATTCCACGTACCGGATACTATAGTTCTTCGGGTATCTAACTTGAAGTTGTCTCATTCGCGCCTTTCTCGATGTCCCCCTCAGCAAGCCCGTAACGCCTCTTCAGTTGCTCTACCAGAGGCCCAAATTCGTAGTCGCTTACCATGCTATCGTGATAGGTGCATGGAGAATGTCGCAGAGGCAGTAGCCACTCAAGAATGGATTCTCCCATGACGCTCTTGAAGTTGTTTCGGTATCCAACGTGCCAAGGGTTCTCGCCAGATTGCGTCTGTAGAATGGCGAATGTACGTTTGGCCCGCTGGTCCCTGGCCGCCATTCGATTTGTTGCAATAGAGCCAGCGCCATCAGATTGGTCCACGCCATTAGAGTGTGCTGTTCCTGGGACCCTGGAGTCGTCCCCAGGGAAGGAAAGTGGGTAGGTAATTGTAGTAAACTGGTCTGTTGATCGTGTGCCAGTGGGAACTCGAACCGCCAACCGAAACGTCTGGTTCTTCCTGAACAGGTCGACATTGGTGATATTCTGAAAGACAAACCTCAAGGCTGTGGCAGTCATGATGACAGTGAACAAACCAAACAAAGCACCGAATGCCAACCCAACAAGAAGCCGACTTTCCACGCTCTGGCCAGCGTCCATGCGAAGTTTCGCGACATAAGCGTTAGCGGCTACGACTATGATGCAATAACATGCACAATAGAAAGTGAATTGGACAAAAAAGTTGAATGCTGTCGGCGCGTTAGCTGAGCTGTACTGAGTTTCGTGCATAGAGACCTACAAGTTTCCGAAATCATGCCGCCCATCCAAGGGCATACGTGGTCCATTTTGTAGACACAACGACCGTACTCGCTCGAATGATGGGCTCGGTCAGGTTTCCAATTCCTACACTCGGAACACCACTTGGGCAGCCCATCACTCTCGCATATGAATGCATCCTTGCTGTAGAAGGCCTCGAGTCCAGGACTATCAGGGTTCGTATCCGCAGGTGCCCATTGTAGTGATTCGACATCTCCGCCGTTTGTTGATCGGTCGTTCCTTTCTGATTCAACAGCCTCCCTCTCGGCAGTCCAGGGCACGAAGCCAGTGTTGAATTGAATGGCTACGTAGCATCGGATGTAGGCGGCAACCATGAGGATAAGGAAGATGACATAGAGGACGATGAGGACGATAGCGGCTGCTGTCTTTCCAGTCTTTTGAATGAAGTACTCGACTGTGGATTGTTAGGTATTGTGTTAAATAAAGGGACTGTAGAGGGGAATAGTACATACCACAGCAATATACCACAACATCATAGGTTGCATAGCCAACAAGAATCAACATAAAAAAGGGAAGCACACGCGCAATCCATCGCGTTCCACAGCGCTTGCTGGTGGCCGGTCCTGGCATCTCATCGCTCCAAGCCAAAGTCCAGACAGACGAGCTGTCAGAGTCGATGTCTGTGGCTGGTTCTGCAAGATGAATAGGCAAAGACGAGGCGCGTGCTAGTACCGGTAGCGCGAAAGTATCAATCGCCCTTGTGGAAACGTCAGGTAAGGACCGGGAGCGTGTCAGCGTTGGTGATGGTCGGGTAATGTTCTCATCTTTGGTCGTCGCATTGATGGTGTCGGAAGTCTTACTTGGCAAGCCCAGCTCGTCCGAGTGGGCCACTAATATGTCGACGGTCATTTTACTTGAAGGTGTAGTTCGCACTGTATGCAACATAGAAGTCGATACCTGTAGTACCATGAATCTGTCAAGGAAGGACGCGACTCTAGGTATGGAGAAATGATTTGTTTTAGAAAAGAGGAATATTCACGTAAAAAGAAAAGGTCTCGAATATATATATGTCAACACGGGATACTTTTGAGTTCTTATTACAGTTCATTGACTGCGTGAATATTGGAAGAAGGTTGTTCAATCGCTTATACACACAACCCTTGACTTACATATAACTTTTGGCAGGTAGACAGACAGACATGCGCAGAAATATTCATGGGCTGATAAACAGGAATCTTATCCATCAAACGCCATCTTCTGGTCAGGATGGTTTTCGGATAGACACCTCTGCCAACCCGAGGAACCTCGATATTTTAATAGTAAATGCTGCAAATACTGTTGAGTACACCTATCATGCAGTAAGACAATCGGCTGTCTTCTGCACTTGTAATGTTAGTCAAGGGATATTGATCCATGGGTATGTAGCCTTTATTGTATAAACCTTGGTAGTTACTCACATGGGCTTTTACAAAGTAAACTCCTATGGACACAAACTCTATACATAGTACATACTTTGCTGACTTTGAGAGGTAAGCAGATGTCAGCCCCAGGAGCTGTGCCACACTAGTGGGTAGCAGAAAAGTTGGCCTCCTAAGTCTTAGGGTATAAAAATAAGTAGTCTAAAGACTATAATCTAGGGAGCATAAAGTGACCTGCTAATTTCGTCTCTTATGCTTCCAGCGGCCAACTTTTCTGGTACCCTGATGCCACACTGTTCAATTCGTAATGGCTGAACGTTTCCAGAGCCGAGCTGCTCAACCAACAGCGCGTTTGACAGGCGAACAAAAACTTGACTTGACTATATTCAAACGTCGAGTTATTATTCCATGAATGGTTGGCTGTCACGGCCTAAACTGAAAACTACTTTTTCGTCTCTTCATATCTATATGTGAGTTTGAGGCGACAGCGAAGGCCTCAATTCAAACAATTGGCTGTGACTCGCTGCAAATCTGCCTCGTTTATAAGATTAGTTCAGCAACTTTGGGGTTCTTAAATCTGATTATGTGCTTTATGCTGCTTGTAGGCCGTCTTTTTTATTATGAAACATCCTCGAAACGGTCCTTAAACTGCTAGAGTCTATGTTTATAAGGTGATCCACTTACTTTCAAAAGAAGTACTCAGCCCCTTTTTGGACTCGTCACTACAAGTACCTCCTCCTACCTAGGTACTTAGTGATAGGGCTTAGGTCGAGATCATAGAGGTGCTAATATAGAAAATGCTTTGATCTTTTGCAGTGGCTCACGCCTACTTTCCTACTGACACAAAGTTGATCTTCCCTCAGTGTCTTTATTCCTGCTATCTATCTAGTACCTCGTGCAGGGTCAGATAGGGGCTCGCTATCTAATGACCTCTGTAGTTGCGCACAGGGATTAACTCTTCAACGTCAACGAGTTGTCAATTGAGTACAGAGGCCTCAGGACACTACAATTGGCAGCAGGAGTCCATGTTGATGTTGTTGATGAGCTCACATCCATCCCAACCATTCCTTACTTCACTGCCTACCTACTTACCCACCTAACCAAGGCAAAAACGACCAAGCCCGAGGCAGGTGGTCATGCTTGGACAGCGCATCAGTTAATTACTAGGCAGGTAGGCACCGGCCTCAGAGACAGCCCGAATCATAGGTACTTTCCCTTCTCAGGCATCGAGTATTAATCTTGAGGCACAACTATCTGTTTTGATGCCTAGGCTGTCTATGGTCTACCCAAGCATCCATCTCGTGCACTTAGGCATCGGTATCTAGTATCTACCTGACTTGTATGCTCGCCGACTGCGACCATCTCTCTATCAAAACTGCATTCTATCTCTGTCGCCTACATATGTGAGACAGCAGCTCCTCAGTTGGCCTGTATAAAACCGGCAGCGACAAGCACTAATTCAACAATCTTCTCTCAGGGGCATCTTTTGACTTGACACAATCTTGGCCACATGTCGACAGTTGATTGTTGGACCCGATACGATGGCCATCTCACGCGGAACATGAAAAGACAATCACCGACCAAGAACCCCAGCCTTGTGTGCTTGTCGATGCGGTTCGGGCACTGGGCTTCAACCACGAACCAACATGCCATGCTGAACAAAGGTACAGCTGCACATGCCTGCGCGATAACCTCCAACGGCCAAATGATACCGCGCCGTGGGTCCAAAGCATCACTCAGCGCTTCTTTTCAACAGCTGTACTGTTGGCCGATGGTTTATCAAAGCCAAGGCTCCGCCGGTAGCCGTTATTCCACATTGGTTTGCATATCAGCCAGGCTTACTACCTGATGGATGTAGCAAGGCGACCTTGGAAAGAATATATAAATTCAGCCGAACGTCCCCTCATTTATCGATCCCGCTCAAAATCTGCCAAGGTTCTTGCAGTCACTCTCTTTCCTTTCTTCCATCATATGCTTACCTCTTCCAGATGGACTTTTACTTGAGCAGAAACGTATGTTTCGCCTTTTCTCTGACTATGAGGGACCACCACTATCTTTCTGATCTTGCGCGAAATCTTCTACAAGAACGAAAACACCTTTCCTTTGCTTCCAGCTTCTGGATTGTGCTGTTAAGGCAAAGAAGAGACCATTCCTACCACGAAGTAGTTGACTCGTCTTACTATCATCGAGCACTTTCGCAGATTCTGCCTTGTTTGGGCGCCCATGCACAAACCCTACCGTTGTCCTTCTAACAAGGTCCTCAAACGTCATGGGTCTATTGGACTATGCTATTCGGTTGAGTGATATCCTTCTATATGAGATACATGTCTTTGTGCTGACATGTGACACAGAAGTGCAAATCCTCTTAGGCTAGAGATTGATTGCAAAAGCACTAAGCCTTCTTTCCACCAAAAGGGAGGTGGCATGGCCTTTGAACGTTGCGCACAACAATCGCTTATCCGATGCCGGCCATGGCAGAGCCTCATGACTCAAAATCAAGGTCTTGCTTGTTTGAGCACCCACGCTAAAGCCCTTCGCCCTGATCCCCTTGTATTCATGAGATCCTACAATATACACTAGGTATTGTTCAACAAAGTGTTGGCGGCTGACTACCTAACCGGCTGCGCAGCCATGTTTACCTAGCTCTTAGGAATGCCCCGCTCCAGGAAACGACCCCCCGCCTCATTGTTGCCCATCTATCGCACACTTACAATCCAGAGAATAGCAGAATGCGCAAAATTTCCAAGGATCCAAGCTCGCAGTCGGACCCAATGGAAATAACATAACTGGCACTACAAGTCTCCGTTATTGTTATTCTTGTGTATAAGCGTTGAGCTCCATACTGGGGGCTGAGCAAACTACTACATCAACATGAGGTTGAAAGACGCACGCACACATTTTCCCTCTGCGCACTGACGGCCCACGAAAACACACACCAGAAATCTTGGGACCAGATGGGTTGAAAGAATGTATCACTTTGTGCTTTCATGCTCAACACGTGGGGCCTGGATGCGGATATTGGCAAGCAATAGTCATCGTTGCTAAACAGCTTCCAAGCATGCATGAATCTCGCTCGCTATTTTGTCAAACTGCGGCATACATGTGAAGGATGGCATTGGTCCGAAAGTATGCCCCTTTCTACTGACGGCAGCATTTCATCCCTCAAGCTATTTCCAATGGGCGGAGCTTCCTTCGATCACCACTCATGTACCGCCCTTGAACAATGCCTAGGCGCGCGAAGTGCCGTTATCTAGAGCGTCGACTTAGCATGTCGTTTGTGGGGCATGAAACTGGCCTCTTATGAGGCCCAATGGTTCCTGGGTTGAAACACTTGTTCTCACCCCATTATTGATTTGACGTCGGAGCTTCGTGAGGATCGGCTTCGCCATGGCACATTGACACAGATCGCACACAATCACAGCTCTTTCAACATGACCAGCACTTCAAGATTGTCCGTTTTGCGCAAAGGTTTGTAAAAACTGATTGTGCCAGGTTGTCTATGGGGTTTCCAAAGGTAAGGTTTGGTTGCCTCTGTTACCACAAGTCGTGTCTGTGAATCACAATTCGCCTTGAAGAGGCCTCGTCCGTCCTCCAGGTGGAATAATTTGACTATTAATATAGCGACGCTTGGTATTGAAGATGATATTCCTTAACAACTCATCCAGCACCCTCAACACGCTGCTCTGACCACGACCATACCCATCTTCAGCCGAACACACTGAGATAAATCATCTTTTACTCTTTCTCAAATGCCAGCCATCATGAGCACCGTAAACTTTTGGAGATGTGATGAGTGTCACGCCGAAAACACTTTCAGCTGCGGAAGAATTTGCCAAAACTTCCCATGCCAGGCTCATTACAACGCTTCATGCAAGGTTTATTCTGTCGTCGTAAAGCAATAAGCGTCGCAGCGAAAGACAATGCCAACTAAGAACCATGTAAATGGGAATCTTTGATCAACGGGAGCAAGTCTAAAGCAAACATTCTATCTCTGAGCAGAACATGGCTTGGTTGCTCGACATGTCAACTCTGGTGCCACTTATCGTCACATGGACTATTTTTGAGATGATAAAAGCAGCGAGAAGGCTCAACACAGCAGCTTTTCTTTCTCGAACGAGGCGGTTCAAATGTCCATTAGGCTACGACATATAAGAGCGCTGGGTATTACAAAAATTTAGAGAAAACGATGGATAACTGTACATCGACCTGAGACTCACGTCTAAAGGGAAAAGACTGGATATCGATCGAATCATGTTGATCGATCGTGTTGCCTGTACTTTCATTTCTTTTCACAACCCCTTACTCCCTTGTCGCCCTGCAAAGGTTGTCTTCACGTTTTGGCCTGGGTGTTGTTGGGTACACTTGTTTTTTGTTCTGCTCTTGCCTATTTCCTTTATGTTTTCATGTTGCCTTGTTTTCGTTTTTCCTTTGTGTTTTGTCTCCTGTTTTATTCTTTAGGCTATACCTTAGATCTCTTCTGTTTTATGTATTTCGTGTTTTTGTATAGAATTTTACTATTATTAGAAGTGCCGTAGAAAACCTCTTGAAACAATCAACTCTTTCGCTAGCCTTGTGAATTTACTGTCTGATTCAATGATGTTGAGTGTAGGTATGTACGGGCAGATAGACCTAGGATCTGGTCCATGATAGCGGCCTTATCCCCTAAATGTATCAAGACATGCCTAACTGAGCTTCGGTACAGCGCCTTGTCTTTTTTAGGCTTGGGATTGATCTGAAGATGCTTACTGCATTTCCAACAAGACCAGCTGAGGCTCTTCCACACCTGTGAGTCTCCCTGCGTGCCTTTCTCCCATCGAAATCATTCTCAACTTAGTATTCTAATGTTTCCGCATATCTTTACAGACATCTTCTCCCAGTACCGCATCAAACTCTCTGTCACGAGCCATTCACTGCTTCCAGGTGTATGCATGTCTGTTCTGTAAGTTGAGACGTAACCCTTTTGGGCGCCGTAAATGACAGGACGAAGGCCCAAATCACAATCATGGATATCACATAGACATATACCATGTCTCCAGCGCAGTGACAAACTACACTCACGGCCGACATGATACCGGCCTTGCGCTTGTCACGGACAAACAAGCATCTCATCAAGAGTTCCAACCTCTCCTGTTTTGTGCACCTCTAGGTACTTTGTCATTGCTCAATAACTACCTGGACAAATTGTGGTACAAGGGCAGCTTTGCTTCTCACCTTGCCTCTGCATCCTTAATAGGAAGGCATTCACATATTGAACATAGGCAGCTCGAAGTTGGCCCGTTGCCTTGTCGCCCCGTTACACCTGCAAAGGAACAAAGGACACCTGTTATCACAAGCACCAAGGACGTTTATTGGCAAGATTATGATATACGCGATGCATGAGCTACCGCTACTGTATACCAGGCCAAGCAAATCTTCCCGCTGCACAATACATCACGACGAAAACAAAAAGGATCATTACAATACTTGATTGACAAGGCGTGAAAACTAGATAAGCAAAGTTACATATGTCCATATCAGCCAGACAGCCAGCCAATTAACCAATTCCTTGTACTGTACAATGCTAAGCCTCCCTTGTACGCCTTGGCGCCTGCAGATAAAGAGAATAGTAGTAATATCAATGGCGGGAAAAGTGTAGCGAGTCCGAAATCCTTATCCCCTGTCTCTCACTCCTCGTACCTGATTCATTGCCTGGCCCAAAAATGCAATCCGGGTCTGTCAGAATGCCTCGTTTATTTGCAGACGTACCTCCATCACAACGTCGTCATCTCTTTTCAATCCTTTAATCGTCAGCTGCCACCATTATCTCAGCCCCTCCAGAAAGATCCAACGGCTTTCGAGGCATCGAGGTTCGGAAGGCAGTCCTTTTGATGCTAGCAATTCTCTTGGTCGTAGATTTGGCCGCCACCTTTGTTACCGAAGCACCCTTTGCTCTACTTGCTGCAACAATACCAACGCTTGATGTTCGCCCGGCCACTCGGTTCTGGGGTGTACGCGAGTAAGTTTGGATAACGCGCTTCGTTGTCGTCTTCTTAAGAATGGCCCCTGCTGAGACGCGTTGCTTTGCGGGTGACTTGGAGCTCAGAGCTACCTTCTTTGCAGTCGCTGTAACTGTCGAAACACCCTTCTTGATAGCACTTGCTGCGCCCTTTGCAACCTTTGAGCTGGCATTTGAGATGGCTCGCTTCACCCCCTTCGCAGGCTGGACCTTGCGCTTCTTGGCGCTGTTGCCGCTGTCGCCTTCATTACCAACCAGTTCCTTGAGCTTGCGCTTGCCAGCTTTCACGGCACCCTTAACTGCATTTTTGAGTTCCGTCTTGGGTTGCTTGACTTCACGCGGCTTTGGGCCGAGGACACCGCGGCAGTTAGGTTCACCGCAGAGGCACTTCTGAACATTCTTCGCCGAAAATGGGTCAAAGTTGTAATCGTAAGTCAGTTCATCACCTGTCATGATGGGTTTGTCGCCAGCAAACAGGGCCATTCGCGGCTGTCCGGAAACGATCCATTTAATCATTCTGCAGTTGGGGTTGCAACTGTGATTCACGAAACGCGCGATGCTTCCTGTAGTGGCGTCTATGATCATGTTTTGATCAAAACTCATGAGATAGTAGCACTTTGGCTAGTTAATATGATTGACCAATCAGAATCGACGAACGATTTTGAAACTCACCTCGTTGTCTTTATAGACCTCCGTCATGCGGCGTTCACACTCCTCCTCAGTAATGATTTCACCAGCGTACTCCATGATGATTTGGTTAGGTCTGAAGCATCGGTTGCTTCGTACACCATATCCACGGTCAGAGGTCTTGATCACCTCAACACCAACTCGATACTTTCCGCCCCGGTTTCTTCGTGCTGTCAAATTGGCGAACGCACGGTTGGTGCAATACTTCTTGCCAGCGTTGCAATTCTGCTCATCACATTCATACAGCATAATTCTGTTTTGACAACTTTCGCCGCAACCATCCTCTGGCTTGCAGACACACTTTGAAGAATAGTCATGGAAAAGAGGCGATTTTCGCCAGTAGTCTTTGGATTCGCCAATAAAGCGATCTAGAATATGTTAGTACCAGCATTGGAATTTCGGCATCAAACTTACTCTTCGTCATCTTCTTCCACTCATCAGGCTTCGGTTGACCTGGAGGAAGAGGATGGCAGACTTGATAGGGGAGCTTGAAATCGCGACCGTCGATAAGCGTGCGCAGGCCATTGAAGATAGGCAGGGGCATAGTCTTGTTAACCCGACCGCTGGGTATAAGCCCAGGCAGCTGGGCAATGTTCTTCTTGTCCGCCACAGATAGTCCCTTAAAAACATCGGTGGGGGCATCCTGGCCCGCATAAAGACCCTTGACAAGATACTTCTTGGGTTTGCGATTCCTCAATCTATTCATAGGTTCGGGCTCGGCTTCCTTGGGCTCTTCGGTGACTGACTCGGCTTCAGCCTTCTTCCTTGGTGGTGGCGCGGGAGCTTTAGGATCGACGAATTTCCCATTAGACCAAACGCTCTGAATCACAGGCTTTTCGTCAATATGGGAGAACTCCTTTGTGTCCTGTAGGCGTCTAAGCTCGCGTGACAGCGGCGTTTCGGCGTCCATAGATTTGCGACTCCGTTTAGTGACCTTCGACTTTTTGTTGACAGGCGTAGCTGCGGCAGGTGTAATGGTACTGGAACGACGCGTTGAAAGGCGCCTGTTTGGCAAGTCCTCCTCCGAGATCTTTTGGCGACGAGTGCGCGGCGAATCGAGTTTGCTGGCTGACTGTGTGACCCCTAGCGCGTCAATGCCACTTCGGACTGTTTCGGGTGTCGCACCCTGAGCAGGGCTGGAAGGTGCTGAGCCGTCACCAGGGAAGACTGGCCCAGAAACAGTTCGTCTTCTTCGTCGTCGATCGGCTACAATATCGCCTTTGGCGCGTCGCTTTCCGTGGCCGGCCGTACCACTCAATTGAACCAAATTATATATAGGAGCGCTCACGCGGTTGCGGCGAGAGCGTGTTGGAGCAGGCGGCGGCGGATCGGCAGTGCTGACGGAGTCTGAAGGCTCGATCGGGTCGGATATAGTAAGCGTGACTTCAGGAGACTCGAGGTCGAGTGCAACATGAACAACATCGCGCTTAGGCGATTCGGAGTGAAGACTGGCTTCATCGGCAACGGTAGTAGGAGGCGTAGAAGTCGTTGACGCGACATTAGAGGAGGAATCGTCCGTGACGCCTACCTCAAAAGCGCCCTCGGAGGTCAAGACGAGTGCCATGTTGGCAGGATAAGAGGTCGCCTCGGATGTAGTATACTGCTTTGACGCGAAATGCTCAGAAACAGAAAGTCATTCGGGTTTGACTGGGGGGAAAACGTGAGAAAAAAATCCCGAACTTATTAAAAGTTGAAAAGAGAGAGAAATAACATGAAAATTCAGGATTGATAGAGTTCTAAGAGAGAAAAGGGTAGAAAGCAAAGGATAGAGGGTGTAAAGAGGTAAATGGAGTTGAGAAGCAAACGCGGCGCGCTCAGAGATGAGAGTGGGATCGGGAAGGAGAGAGTGGGCGACTAAGGTCAAGTGCGAGTGGATGGTGCTTCCCCCCCCCCGCGCGCCAGTCCAACCTAGACTGGTCCAGGGCAGGCAAGAAGAACCAGGTCAAGGTCGAAGACCGCCCGGGAAAGAGGCTTGGTACGTACTCCAATATTTGGGAAGGTAGGAAGGATAGCAGCTGAAAAAAGAGGAGTAAGGAAGGATCGGATTTGGCGATCAGAAAGAGAATGCGGAGAGAGTGTCAGGTCGACGTGCGAGTGTAAGGAAGAAGATATTGAGATATGACATGGACAAAGGAAGAAGAGAAGTGTATATGTACCTTGTTCAATAGACGTGACGGGAGTGTGAATCAGTCTTGGACGATCAAGAAAACGCGTATCAGCGATACAAGTAAACAACAAGAGTCGAGTCGGGATGTTTAAAGATGAGTTAAAAACTGTTGTTGGCTCTTGGTCGCGTCGTTTGGTTGACTGATGTAAGGAAAAAGTGGGATGAGTGGCCGGGCCAGGTCGATACGTGACAGAATAGCACGAAAGAACAGGATGGGGTTATGAGGATTAAAAAAAAGAAGAAGAAGAAGAAGTGAAAGTGAAAGTGAAAATGCTGTAGAGTCCAACAGTGGAGAACAGAGTCTCGTGCGTGAGTGTAATACACACAATATGCCCTGCCTCTATGTCTCTCGGCAGTACAGTCGAGATGTAGTTGTTAGGAGGATGAGAGAATTTAGAGGTTGGAGGAGAAACAAGGGAGTTTGGTTTGTTCGCCCCTTAGGCCTACCTACCTAGGCTGAGCTGAGCTGAGGCAGGGAGGAGTACAATCATCAATTGGATGGATGCGAGGATGAGCATGGCTGGCCGACTGGCTGATTTTCGAGGTAAGGCAAGGCAGGTGAACGCGAGTTTCCTAGACCGAAACCATATGGACCGCCTGAGACGAGATGCGCAACACTACTTTGGTCACAATAAATGCAATATGTTCGTAAAACCATCCATGGCGTTGGAAAAAACTCATTCGTTCTTGTGGCAATATTTAAAATGCAACTGCACTTATTCAGACTCTACATTGTTCGAGTTACAGGTTCCTTCTCGAATGTCTCTCAACCTCGTGCTTGCTTTGCCACTTGGCGTCGTGATGATATCTGAGTCAGATATCACTACATTTCAAAAAAGAGATAGAGAACGATATGTCACACAAATCCAAAAGAAAGGGCATTTGGATATAGATATTACATATCGTTGGGCGACTTTATAGTTTCGCTGGCTGCGTGACTCAAGATAGCCTCGTTCACCAACCACTCGGCTACCATGGAGCCCAAAGTAGCATTTGCCCGCACAGACTTGATCATCGAACAAAGAAGCAATACTCATGTTCCATCGAAGTAATTGTATCCGTTGGCAGAACAAGAAGGCTAAAATTCTACAAGTTTCTCGTGAGTTATGTTGCATTGCTCAGGGGCCAGAACGCGACCTCCGAAAAGGGCGGGTACTGAGGTTCTCACGGACAGCCAAACAGCCAACTATCCGCCAGAGAGACATACTCACGAATCCACAGTCATATATGCGAGTTGCAAAATGAATTGCTACTATTGGAAATCGAACGAAAATATTTGAAGCATATTTTACATCATCACAACAGTCACTAGGCCTATTGCCTTTTAGCATCTTCTCCGTCGTCGAATGACACTCCTTTGCAGCAGCATAAACGAAGATACTAGATCTAGATCCTCCAGTGTCTCTTACAATCTCGACACCGTTGTAACTATCAAGACTGATCTAATACCATTAATTCCAGGGATGTCTGCAATGGATGCCCAGATATGTAAACCGAGGATCATCAAGTCACGGGGTCTAATCCGGGCTTCAGTCCCCTGCAACTTCAGCGCAACCATGGCAGTCATACATCCTGACGATTCTAGTATATTTGACATGGACTGTATACTTACCTCCCTGTACTCTGTTGTTCTATCGCGATTTCTTTACCCTACAGCTCCACCATGACTATCAACAAAGATATCGTCGAGCGCATCAGCGTCTCGGAATCCAATCAGCCTCCGTCTGCGCCGCAGCTACCTCACCAAAGTGGCAGCAGTTGAATTGTTGATTTTGTTACATTCATAAGTCATAGGCCAAACGTTGTAAGTTCAATCTCTGGCATAATCAGCACTATAGCCTCGATATCACTTAACGACATTGATACACTATCGTAGATTATTATCTCTAGCTAATGGTCATTTACCTAGCATACCGCCAATGTTCTCAACGCAGAACTGATAGTAATTGTTGCCCGAGCTCCAGCAACCCTCGTATGCAAAGTACTGGAAAGTAAACATTTATTCTCGACACTCTCAAATACACTTAAGGATATACTCATGCGGCAACAATACAATACGGCATGCTCACCGGTGACGGAATCAACGTCTCATTTGTGAATTTATTCGAGAATACCATATTTCTAGAGCAATACTCCACTTAACAAACTCATTTTCAGCAACCCAAGGGGGGTATTGTTCGTGGTATTAAATCCCATGGTTGTTTAGTGTCTCCCACTTCAGAGCTTCGTTTTTCCTTTTCTGGGGCATATTATCTAAGCAGTGCTCTCCTTCTTCTCCACTCCGGCGACAGCAGCAGGCGCCTCCTTCTTCTCAGCCTCATCAGTTGGGTCAATAGTCAGCTTCTCGAGAGCTTCTTTAATGGGCTTTTCGCCGGCTTGCTCAACGGCCTCTTCAGCAGTCTCTTCCTTGGCTGCCTCAACTGGAGCAGGAATTGGGGCAGGAACTGCCTCTACAGCATTAGGGGTTGGCGCAACGGCAGCTGGCTCAGAAGCGACTACAGGCTCAGCAAAGATGGCGTTCTGGACAGCAGGAGTCGGCTCAGTAGTGACAGGAACATCCTCGGCAGTAGAGCTAGAGCTATGGGCGGCGGGAGTTGGTTCGGTGGTGACAGGAACATTCTCAGTAATAGAGCCAGAACCAACGGCTACAGGAGTGGTGGTGGGCTCGGTCGCAGCAGATTTGGGAGAAGCTGCGTCAGTCCTACCAGCCTCAGCTAGCAAAACAGTTTGACCCTCCTTAACGCTGGGTCCAAGGCCACCGTATTCCTTAGGTAAAGAAGAGGCAATGCTCTTCAACTCTGTAGACAGTGTAGTGCCGGAAGTCATGGGATGGAATTTGCGAAGGGTAGCAGGGGCAAGGAAGAGCTTCATGGCGCCAAACATCCATCCCATGATGGCAGGAACGTTGACAAAGTATTTGTGAGAAAGCAACTCTGGGTAGGCCATAGAGAAGACGGAAATTGTCTCTTTGCTGGCAGCCTTTACAGCGGGATCGACGCGAAAAAAGCTGACGTTGAGGTAGTCATGAACTTGGATCATCTGGTAAGGATCCTCGCCTCCTTCAGGAATGGGCTCTGTGACGTTTTCCAGCTTGAGCTTCTGAACACTTATCTCCATGATGGCAGCACGCCACTTGATGAATCTGGCACAAAGTTAGCAAAGTCTTTACCTGGGTAGAAGACAGGCACTCACTCCTCGACATTACTAAATGTGGCCTTTTTATCCTTGACAGCACCATATATATTCCATGTAATAATGGTCTCCTTGTTGTTCTCTCCATTGTGCACAGTGACAAAGCCCAGATCATCGAACTTGTTCTTGTCAAAGGTCTGAGTGACGAAAGCAGTAGGATTCATCTTCTTGCGCCACTCGAGAGCCTGAGTGAGCTGCTTCTCAGCAGCAGCGGGGTCATCGTTGTTGGCTCGAAGGAACTTTTGCAGAACCACCATCGTAGGGATATGGCTGATGCTGGACAGCTGCACTCCCCACATCTCCTTGTGCTGTGCCTTGCTGCAGATTTCATTCAGACGGCCATCAAGTTTAGCTAGAGGGGTCTCGGGAGCAGAGGCACCGGCTTGAGTAGGCTTCTCGGTGGCAACCTCTGCGGTCGCCTCAGCGGTGGGCTCAACGACGGCAGGAGCTGCAGGGGCTTCTGTGGGGGCCGAAGCGGCAGCTGTTTTATCTTGCTCGGCAGACATGATTGCGGGCGTGTTTTGATCACCAGGTAGCTGATTGCAGAGGATAGCTAGGATAATGCAATGCGAATGATGGCCAGATATTTGTTTATGAACTTGACCTGACGAGTCTTGTCTGACGTGGGTCTCGAAAGGGACTGTTTTAGTACAAGAGTTAAACGAGGCGGCAACGGGAACGTTGTTTAGTACAGTTTATGAGGGGAAAGGAAACAAACACGGGAAAATGAAACTCCTTTTGATAATTTGAGTTTCTCAGAAATGAAGCGAGTCCTCCGACAAGGTTGGTAGGATAATCTAAGTAGTACTTAACAGAATGGACAAACGTGTACGGATGGATAAGCAGGTAGGTAGGTAGGTGGTACCTTATTATTAAGGGAGACAGTACGGAGCACCTAAATTTGTAGGTGCAATTCCAGCCCGGTCCTCACTTTAGGATGGGACGGTACCTGAGCATGTTCGGCAAGTGGAGATGACTGCCGTTGCAGCATTTAATGCATCTTTTGATTGGGCAACAATTAAACTCACATACTTGGGACAAGGAGTTCCAGAGGTCAATTCACCTGGGTTCCAGCACTAAAGGGCATCTACCAGTAAGGAGCCCGTAATGGGGGGCGGTTGGACCCTTGCACCCATTTTAGTGTTCAAACATTAATTAATTAATAGATGGATTGTTATGCACACCCCACCCACCAGCTTCTACCAGCACGCAGCTCACGTAAAGCCAGATCATACGTGATATCTGACATAAACCACAATCAGAGAAGCACGTATCACGTGTTGCATATGCATATGTCAGGTTCCCAAGTCAATTTCTCTGATCTTCCCATATAGCAAGCAGAACTATCAGAAAATACAAGCAACGAGCCCAACCAAAACCGTCCATGCATGCCAGTGTTCCCCAGTATTGCATTCTCGCCCCGACACCAAGTTCATCGTATTAGTTCGCCGCAACTTCTCCCTCCTTCCACCTCCCTTGATTCTTTAGCCTTGGTCCCGGTTGGCGAGTTGACAAAATGCTGAGTACCAATGCGAGTGTGCGATGAAGTAGTGCTCTGAGATGCCTCAACGACTGTATTCGAGGGGCCCTGGATCTGGGGGAAAGCCAAAAGTTTCTGTTGCTCGCTTGACAAACGCAGCGAAATTCCGAGATGAAAAGAAAACTCCGAAATAAAAGATAAAAAAGAAACGGTAGAAGTCCGATGGGTAAAACTGTATCAAGCGTTATTCAGCACTCAGTTAAAGCCGAGAGCGCGACCGAGAATTCGCTCGATAGCAGAAAGCTCAAGGTAGGCACACTTCCCCAGAGACATTTCATCAAACTGAGGTCCCTGGACATAGTTAACCTCATGGTAAAAGTAGCCCCAGTAGTCATCAGTGTCCTTGAGCGTCTCTTGGATCGAGGTGCGCTCGTGAATAGGACGAATGAGGACGTCACGAGTCGTCTGCTCACGAATCAGGCGGATGTACCAGTCAACGACATCAAGAGGAATGTCTGGCTTGTGCCCGATGGCATACTGGTGAACCCAAGAGGTGGGATTCAGGGGCTGGCCATGACGACGCTGTTGCTCGATGGGGGGCATTTGGACCATGAACGCAATGTTGTCCTTCTGAAGGATGGTGAAGCCTTTGCAATCCATTGCAGTTCGGATAACGCGCTGGAAGAGCTGGGTGGTGAGGTTGACAGGGTCATCCTGCCCCGAGACTGATCGGCCAAGCAAGCGAAGAAGCTTGATTGTAGCCTTGTACATAGCACCACGTTGAGCGATGGTAATGTGGTCCGGGGCGTACCAAGGAAACTTGCGCAGGGTGCTGATGAGGCACTCGTAGGGGCGTTGAGGGCACTCTTTGGAAAAGGGAGACCGATGAGGAACTTCCACATGTTTGACAAGCATAACCATTTCTTCCGGGAAAACGAAACCCTTGAAGTTTGCCCAAGGCTCTTGGTTGTTGGTGGGAAGGATCTGAGGGTTGGCGCCGTCCCAAAATACACCACGAGCAAGAGGGAAAAGTTCCTGCATCAGAGCAGCTTGACTCGACAACTCGACCTCAACAGGACGCTCACCAAGACGGCTGATACGGCCAGTCTGGGTGTACTGGTGATGTTTTTCGGCACAGCGCATAGCATCCTCCATGGTCATGAATTCGACAAAGGCGTCCATGGTCTTGGACGTAGCTCGATCCATGATGATGTGGATGGGCTCCTCACCATCACTCAACATTCGACTGTTGCGACCAATGAAGGCAACGACCTCGGAGCGCTTGGTAGAAAATGGTATCTATAAAGGTTAGAACAAGAGAAATAGTAGAAGGATGTGAAAGACCTACGTTCTTGAGACGGACAACACCAGCCGTAGATGCCTTGGTCGATCCAGGGCTGCTCACGAATGGGAAGAACGCAGAGCTCATGGCGGTTTCCAGAGTAGGGAGACCAGAGTAGGTGCCCGTCAGCTCGTGTAGTCTTTGAGATTTGTTACCGGCGAATGGCACTGCCATAGCAGCAGTGAGCATAGCTTGCTGCATGGCAGGAGGGGGCATGTTCGGGAATGGGATCAAGGCACTTGGCTCACCGCGCTCAGGGCTTCCAAATGGGTCACGGGGTGAAATGGGACAAGCGCTGGGAATTGTCTGCAAGTCCAAATTGAAGCGGGGAGGAGGCATACTGTCAACTGGCTGGCCAGCTGTTCGGGGCGCGTAGTTACGAGGCTCGGTGAGATGATGGTTAGTGCCTGAGGTGGGAGTAGCCAGTGAATCACTCATGCGTTCGCCATTAAAATGGTGCGGAGTATTTCCAGGACTCATCAGAGACAAACCAGCGTGGAAGGAGATACTCTGAGGCAGGCCAGGCATGTTTGGGTTCTGAGAGGGCGGTACAGGAGTGTAGAACTGGTGAGCAGCTCCAGCAGAACCTGAGTGAGCAGAGTGGTGGCTTCCAGGTTGAGAAGTCGAATTGTGGCCGTGTGGAGGTGAGACCAGGCCAGATGGCTCGACACTATGAGCACTCGTGTTCTGAATAGGACGACTGGGCTAAAATTCCCTAATATCAGCGACATTCATGACGATATTAAATAAGACCAGGACATCTCAATCCATAAACCCTGAAAGACAGCCTGAGACTTACATAAAGTTGGGCACCGTGAGGGAGTCGGTTGGCAATGCCAGAGCTTCCAAGAGCTTGGCTGTCGCCGTTCGCGACGATAACCACTCCTTGAGGAAAGTCATTTGCTACCGGCTGAGAAGAACCGTTGGCGATAAAATACTGCGCGTTGTTGGTAGTAGATGAAACATGTCCGCTGGCTGCGCCATTGAATACCTCGTTGGTAATGCCATTGCCACCACCATTTACCATGTTGTTGCCAACACTTTGAGCTTGTCCTCCCATCTAAGGGGCCAGAGCACCAGTGTCGAGCGGCATGCACGGGATGACGATGCCGGGGATGCCCTGTACAGGGCTGTTTGGGGGCGCAACGGGCGGTTCAAGAATACTAGGCACAGGATTACCATTAAGGGGGAGCGTGATCATTGCTCCCATACCATTTTGTTCCTCGCCAAACCCACTCGCTTGGAGGGCGTTGTTAAGAGCCTGGTGAGCTGAAGGCATCCACGAGTTGGAGTTTGCAAGAGAAGCAGACTCGGGGCTGTGCGAACCAGCAGGGTTTTGGGGCCGGCTAGGCTGAGATCGGAAAGAAGGGATCCCGAAAGGCGGGTTGGAAGAGAGAGGGCCTGGGTGGTGGGAGGCAGAGCTTCCTTGAGCCATATGAGGTTGCTGGGCATTGAATTGGCCCGGAAACTGGCCGGTGTGATACGACATGTTAGAGTCGTGGTACTAAGAACGGATATATTGTCAGTAGACTATTCTCATTGTCCAAGTTATTGCATATCAAACGCTAGAAAAGTGCGCAAGAAACTCTGTTTGTCATATCCACGTCGTGTTGCAGCTGGGTATAAGAAACTCACCATACAGTAATATGGTCCGTAAACCTTCGATACGAGATAGCAGACGATCGGCGAACCGCAACTGTGTTTCCGCACTGGATGTTTGGAATGAGTAGGTTACTTCGTGATGAAATTGAAAGCCAAACGGAGCGCTTGGAGTTCAACTGCCACAGTGTTTGTGTCGTAGGAATAATGAGGTCTCGCACGATATCAATACCACGAAGATTAAAGTATTGTAAGCAGAGAGCAAATGATAAGAAAACCGCGAGAGAGAGGCAAGAATGAAGATGCAGAAGGGCAAGTGAAAAGCCAAGTGTTTGGCTTCAAAAATCTGAAATGCGCGGCTGTTAGCGTTATGATGTTGTGCGTTTGGACCTGAAGTTTGTGGAATGGAATAAAAAGGAGGCGGCAATGCCTGAGTGCTAGAATCGACGAAATTAGGCGAGCATCGCCGCACACTTGAATACTCACTTCTCGTTCGAAATTATTGATGGTAAAGGGCTGTGAGGGTTGCAATACAGGTTTGAGGAAGAGTGAATGTTCAAGAAAAGTCTTAGTAGAAGCAAAAGTACCTAGCAGATAAAAGACGGTAGAAGGTATTTCGAGGCAGAGAGGACCGATTCAATCTAGCAACTGCGTCCGAAAGGCTGAATGCATTCACCGAGATCTGTAGTTTCTAGGAGAATGAAGAAAGGTCGGGGTTGAGGTAGATAGAAGGGATTGAAGGTGCGAGAGGAGAGAAAAGAGCCCACCGCAAGAAACAGAAGTGCTAGGCGAGCTAATAATTGTCTCCTAGGAGACAATAATAAAGCAACTCCTCCACGTTTCGATGACAGTGCTGGGCAGTTGGCAGCAGTTGGCAACAATGTCAGAAAGGGATATTCATACCTGTCCCTCGCAGGTCATTATTGACAGTGATTCATTAACCGTCATGACCACCAATTCCAGTAGTAACCAAAGACGAATGAATCGAGGGCGGGAACAATAAAGCCAGTCATGATTGTGATGGCAAGAATATGATTCACGAATGGCAGGCGACTGATGCCCAGTCTGGGATTCTGGGCCGCGGAACGAGAGGTTATTATTACCAACAGAAGGCATTCAAACGTTATTTGTCTTCTCAATTGGGGGATTTTTATCAATTAGTAGCCAACATAACAGAGGGATTTCGCCCAGGACCTATAACTAGGTACCCATCAACACCAGTGCCCACTTATGCGGGCCATTGTCAAATAACGAAAGGTTGTTCCAGAAAGATTCGCATTTCAATTCGATTTGGTCGGTAAGGTTTGTATCTAGGCAATGTCGTTATCTTAAACCGCCCTTCTCTCCAAAGCATGAAGCTCGCCTATCGGAGCATCTGCACGTCAGTGCTGTCATACTTTTGCTTGGCCAAAAATACATTGCGACAGCCGATATTCTCAAGAGAGAACTCCAAGCCTCATACCGGCTGAGGGTCTAGTCAAACTATTAATGGTTAGTATCGTCTAGCGGTGTCAATTGAGGTTGGTTCTCACAGGTGTAAGAAAAGACTCGGCTACGAATCGCGCTCGAGCGTTCAACTAAAGGTAGGTCAGCATCTACTGGCTGTAATTTTACATTGCGGTCTGGCACTTACAAATAGCTTCATCTCGGAGATCTCCTTGTCCACTTCTTCCATAAACTGGATGATAAAGTCGACAAGCTTATGCTTCAACATCTCCTCGGTGTGGAAGTTTGTTATCAGGAAGGAGATGTCATAGCCCTGTATCAGTCAGTCAATCAGTCAGGGGCAGATCAATAATGACATGTCATAACCAGTGGCTGACCTTGATCGGTTTCCTACGCAGGATAAAGAATGACTCTGCACGTTGCGTTAAGAATCTTGTAAATTTATGGACCAGTATATGCTCAATTTCGTCGGCCTGCTTGATCTTGATGCTGATACGGACGGAGTTGATGCTGGGCTCGATCAAGACACGTTCGTTCTCGTTTCGCGCGATAGTCAAGGGTTGGAGGAGGACTTCTGGTGATGTCTGTGCCTCAATCTCGGGGACATTGTGTCGCTCAGCGGTTTGAGAAGCAAAGTTAGAAAGCGTAAGCGCAGCGGTCAAGCTGCTGCGTACGCATTGCAGGTAAGGTCGGAGGGATTGAGACTAAGCGAAGAGGTTAGCTGTAAGCTTGCAGTCCATTGAATGGTAATGAGGTTGTACCATGGCTAGAAGCACGTCCTAGGACGTTCTAAAACAAGCAGCAGAAGCACGTATCGAGATGTTGATGGAGAACACGGAGCTCGGCGGGGTCGGTTGACGTTGATGTTGGAGGTTGGAGCTACAACAACTTGAGGCGCAGTTGTTAATGAGGCGTCGCCAGACCTGACGTCTCCATCTCTCTGGGTGGGGCCGTGATGAATGGGGGGAGACCTTGGACAGTGAAAGAGCTTGACCCCCTCAAAGAGCTCTCTGTGGCTTTAATCTTCCCACACAGCCACAGCCACAGCTCCTCGAGGCCCCGCGGAAACTACACCGCTTTCCCCACTAACAATTCGCCTTCCTCCAGGTACCACTCGGTGACGCATCTCTAGCATCTTCTGCGCCCTGTCCGTTTGCAAACAACACCTTCACGGGGATGCATTCTTGACTTGTTCTCTTCCTTCTGTTCTTTCTTCTTCTTTAGATCTTGGGATTCTCAGGAAGAGTGTGAATAGACGGCATCTTCTTTCCACAATTACTTAATCACCCTGCACCCCACCTCAAGCCTTCAAGCTCCGATTAACCACAACCATGTCTTCCATTTCAGGTCAGTCATTTTTCGCCGCATTGCTTTGAAATCACTCTCTTACCTCCAGTAGTCGTAGTGAAACACCAGGGGAAAAAGCACGATGTCGAAATCGATCCCAGCTCTACCGGCGAAGACTTCAAGCTCCAAATGTTCAGCCTAACCAATGTGGAGCCTGAGCGCCAAAAGATCCTCATAAAGGGTGGCCAACTCAAGGATGATGCCGATATGAGCAAACTGGGCCTGAAGCCCGGCCAAGTTATCATGATGATGGGTACCCCGAGCGCTGGCGGTGGTGAGCTTGTCCGACCGAAAGAGGCCATCAAGTTTGTCGAGGACATGACAGAAGCTGAGCAAGCTCAACAAGTCGGTGCGACTCCTGCCGGCCTTATCAATCTTGGAAACACATGCTACCTCAATTCCACTCTCCAAACCCTGCGCGTGATCCCTGAGCTTCAGGATGCTCTAGACAAGTACAGTCCTGAGAGTGGCAGCAGCAGCAGCAACTTCATGACGGCAGGCACAAACATGGACATTGCATCTCAACTTTCGAGTCTGTACAAGAGGATGGGAACAACGCAGGCACCCTTGCCCCCCCTGACCTTCCTAGGTGCTCTGCGGGCCGTGTTCCCTCAATTCGCGGAAAAGTCCAAGACAGGACAAGGCTATGCTCAGCAGGATGCAGAGGAGGCTTGGTCCCAGATCGTGCAGCAACTTAACCAGAAGCTCCGAATCACTGGTAGTGAAAACTCATCCAAAAAATCCTTTGTGGAGAAGTATATGTCTGGTGAGTTTTCTTCTGTACTAAAGTGCGACGAGGAGCAGGCCTCCATTGAGGGCGAAGTGCCCGTCGTCGCTACGGACAGATTTGCAAAACTCAACTGCCACATCGACAGCTCGACGAACCATCTCCGAGACGGTATTCTTGCCGCACTGGAGGAAAAGTTTGAGAAAGAGTCTGAGGTTCTAGGCCGCAATGCTCTTTACACCAGAACCTCCAAGATCTCCCGTGCTCCTAAATACTTGACTGTGCATTTTGTGCGTTTCTTCTGGAAACGAGAGACGCAGAAGAAGGCCAAGATCATGCGAAAAGTCACTTTCCCAAAGGAGCTTGATATTGTTGAGTTCTGTTCCGATGAGCTGAAGAGCGCTCTGGTTCCTGTGCGCGACAAGGTTCGCGAAATTCGCAAGGATGAGGAGGATATTGAGCGTGCTCGCAAGAGACGTAAGAAGACTCATGACCAGGACGTCGGCGATATCCCTGGCGGTGCTGGCCTTCCTACCGAGAAGGAGAGAAATGAAGCCGAGAAGAAGCAGGAGGGCAAGCCGGCTGATGGAGACACTGTTATGGGCGAGGAGGGTGAGACATACAAGACTGATGCCGACATCGAGGCTGAAAGGAACGCTTCCATCCTTGAGGCCAAGAAGGAGCTGAACGCACTCATCAACCCCGACTTGCGCAACGAAGATGGTGCTAACCAGTCTGGTCTTTATGAGCTCCGTGGTGTCATAACACACCAAGGTGCCAGCGCAGACAGTGGCCACTACACTTCTTATGTTAAGAAGGCTGCTCCTGTTGACCCCAAGACTGGCAAGAAGGGTGAGGAGGATGGCAAGTGGTGGTGGTTCAACGACGACAAGGTGACAGAAGTCGAAGCTGAGAAGATCGACACACTTGCTGGTGGCGGTGAGTCTCATTCTGCTCTCGTTCTTCTATACTGCGCCATTCCTTTGCCTTCTGCCGAAGGTGTTATGGAGTAAGAAAATGGTATGAATGAAAGTCTACTACATGCGCAGAAGTACGTTATTACATGGACATGACATGGGATGAATCAACGAATCAACATGGATAGGGGGGGATATGGCATGACCAGATAGGCGTAGGGGAGAGCATGAAAAGCAGCCCTCAATCAATAAAGTCTAAATTTTGGCATCGTCTGTCTGTCGTCTGAACACTTGACTTGTTCATTTGTTATTCCAGGCATATTTTCGCACATCTGGTCATACTATTCCCGCGCCAGCCATCTGACTCCTTGTGGCCAGTGAATAACGCCAATCCCTTTATCGGGTTCTAATACAATGTTCGTAAAGGTTACAATATGATAGTACAACAGCATCAACTCTAAAGCAGTCGCTATGATGAATCACTGTCTCTCCTTGCTTTCTCAGCTTCGCGCTCTTTAACACGAATGTCGAAAGCATCGATTTTCCTCTGAAGAACTGCCTTTTGTGAAACTAAAGACTTTCGTTGGGAAAGCAGGGCAGCGATTTGCTCATTAGGAGAAGTGGCCCGGAATTCTTGAATGGCCTGTCACGATTGTCAACGGCCGGTCTCTGAGGAGGATTGTAGGTAACGACCTACCTCCTTCTTCTCGTTGTCCGTCTTTAGCTGCGCGCCGGTGATAGTTCCAGCAAAAATGCATGCTGCAAAAGCGACAGCCCAAACACCACGCTTGAACTTTTCCTGCCGTGTCCACTTGTGCATAGCCATTTTGTTTCCAGGATAAAGTCAATGGTATCACTAATACTCTCGCCAGGCCTTCTCCGACAGTTCTCTACGCTTTCGAGGTGACAGCTGGCGATAGGTTGAAGAAGCCGAAGTCGTTGCTGAAACGGTTGAGCCCGTCGAGTTGACTTCCAGCTGCGGTGGCGGTTGTGAAGATGGAGGTCTCAGTATAGAAGAGAGAATCTGAAGTTCGATCGGAGGAGTCGGCGACGGCGGATCTTGAAGAAACTCGGAGGCGGACCGGTGCCGGGCTACGGAAGAAGAATAATCGGCGTCGCGGAGATCGATGGGGGCGACCACTGGGTGGATCTTTAACAATGATAAAGGTGGATTGGTGATAATCCTGACTAAGCAAGCTGCAGCTGAAGCTAGAGTGTGGAGGAGGGGCATCGTGGGGGGTTCAAAGTCTTGCTGATGTCACAACCACAAGCGCAATAATGGGGCCGTAGGTAGGTACCTAGGTAGGTATTAGTAGTTAGAGAAAGGATATTGGTAATAATTGGTAAGATTGTTATTGTTAAGATTTTGGTGGGGAGACTTTCTTTTCATTCGAGGAAGCATCCATGCCCTGGAAGGTAGGTAGGTACCTAGACGCAAAGAAATTGTAAACTTGACGGCTTGGGGTAGGTACTAACTCAATAACTGGCTGGATTATTAGTACTGCCTACCTCCTACTGATAGAGAACTTATAACTTTCCTCAATCACATAAACTGATCTGGTTTGGCAGGTAGATATGTGCGTACCTTAAGTGATTATGTGTCTTGTAATTATACATTGTTCTGGCCGAGTTTCGTCACAACCACCTCGTACCTTCAATAACTGTCAACCTCTGGAACCACCAGACAACAGGCAATACTTTATTCGCATTCCAACTTGAAATTTCTCTGACCTACTTCCCCATTAGTAATCCAATTACTAAGTAACTACCTACCTACCTAGTAGATATATTAGAGGAACGATATTAGGGGCAGACGGACGGTGACTTGCTTGCCCCTCTCATAAGACATTACCTGGCTGATGGCGGGGTTTGTCACTCAAACGTAATCCATCCACTGCAACACCAAAAACAAGTTTCGATATAATCCATTTCCCTCAAACTTTCACCTCTTGTCTATTTTCTCAATACTTCTCCAAACATGCCAGTCGCTTACTAATAAGCTAGACGATCAAAAAGTTGCCCTTCCCTCCTTCAACATCAGCTTCCGAAACTTGAGCGTGGTCTGTTCAACCCCACCTTCATAGGCTATATATTCATGTCAGGTCATTTTCCAATCCACCATTTGAAGAATAGTACTAACTCAAATAATGACAGTCTCGGCCCGAGCTGCTTTGCGAATCTCAAAAAAAAAGCTTCTTCTTTATTTCCCTAGCCAGATTCTGGAGATCATTCAATCCTTCTCACTGAGCATTAAACCATGTCAACCCCCCGTGTTTTCCTCATTCGCCACGGCGAGACGGAGTGGTCGCTTGATGGTCGTCATACTGGCCTGACTGACATCCCTCTTACTGCCAATGGTGAGAAGCGCGTGAAGGCAACGGGAAAGGCTCTTGTCGGCCCAGACCGTCTCATTGCTCCCAAGAAGATCGCTCATATGTGAGTCGCATTCTTTGCTCTTCTTTTTTAACGTACAGGCTAACATATATCACAGTTATGTATCACCCCGAAAGCGTGCTCAGCGAACATTTGAACTGCTCAATCTGGGACTGAGCCGTCCTCTACCCTGGACACCACACGGCGACACCCCTGATGGGACTGGCCTGCAGTGTGAGGCCGAGGTCGAAGTGACAGATTATATCCGAGAGTGGGACTATGGTGATTACGAAGGAATCACATCTCCAGAAATTCGCAAGATCAGGGCCGAAAAGGGGATCAAGGGGTCCTGGGATATATGGAAGGATGGTTGTCCAGGTGGAGAGTAAGTGAACCCGATCTCCAACTTACCCTATACTCCTTTCCTACCTCCATCAATGATCTTGTCAATCTAACATTGTTACTAGAAGCCCGCATGATGTCAGCAGGAGACTCGATCAATTGATAGAAGAGATTCGAGAGAAATGGCATAAGCCAGCCATGGACCAAGGAAGCGATCAATGTGGTGACGTCTTACTTGTTGCTCATGGACACATCCTTCGTGCTTTTGCCATGAGGTGGGCTGGTTATGCTTTACGAGAAGGTCCAACCTTTTTGCTAGAAGCGGGTGGCGTCGGAACTCTGAGGTAAGTTGTAATACAGCGGTCACTTCACGTACGCGGATGCTAATGCTACCCAAGTTATGAACATCACAGAATCGAAGAGCCAGCACTCTTGTTGGGCGGCGCCTTCGTGGTTGAACTTGATGGCCAAGACAATTAGCCACTACACATGCCATACCTCCAAGTGCCTTCCACTTGATGGTTTATTAAAATATAGAATTGGTCATTTAATAAACATGCTTCCAAGATCACACCAACATCTGGGCCATGTCGCCCTAGTCCAGGGATGGCAATACATAATTTCCCGCCGAGCAGACCTTCTTCTGACATTACACCTATCATTACACAAGCAGCAAATGTTTCAAGAATCGAAGCTGACCTTGCACAGACGACTCCAGATCCCGAGAGGGAGAGGCCTTCTCTATGCTGGTGTCTTTGACGCAAATGACTAAACCTCCGTTCGGTGTCACCGCCTTCACAATCAAAGCTGTTTCACACTAGTTCAACAATCTTAACCCGAATACTTCTTAGTGAAGAAGGGCGTGTAACGAAACGCTACGAAAGCACAACGCCTCGTCGCACAACTCAGTCCACCCCATACTTGGACGCTCTGGAAGCACGGATGAGGCTGAAAGAGGCGGCACGCACATGATATCACTCCTTGTGTCCTAGACACGGGACCGCGCCGCACCGGACGAACCAGTGTCTCCCTTCTCGAACCCATCATCTCGAAGACGTCATGGCCAATTTCGCATAATGTACTCCAAGTATGTCGAGTAATACGCCAAGCATAGTTCACGGTATCCCTTGATGGTAAAGAATGATGGCTATCACCGGAAGAAGAATGTGTCCGCACGTCATATTATCAAGAAACGTTTACCGGTCAGCTGCAAAAGCGGGACGGGACGATCCAGCTGATATAAGGGTGTGAAGGGAATGCTCAAGAATGAAGTTATCCGGACTGAACAAGTCTATCCCAGATTTATCGGGCAGCAGAGGAGAAGTTGGGTTACACTTGCCGGGCAGGTAGCCCTTGAAGCCGTGTTTCTGAAGTGCAACCCAATATCCAGATGGGTCAGCCCACTTCTAGATTGCAGTTAGGTTTCATAATTTAGGTCAAGTGTAAATTTGTATTCCAGTGCCCGAGGATGATGTGATACTATGTATACTACGTAATCGCGCAAGGCCCTAGCTGGCCTTAGCAAAGATATTTTGTCATTTGGAATGACATGACACTATTTGTATAGATTGTAGTACAGGGCATAATGCTTAGCCGCCATAAACGTATTGAGATCAATTGATCGAGTGAGTTGGCTGAGAGTAGTAGTGGTCGGATCTCTGAGTTGTTCATCAATTAGTAATTATGCCATTGGGATGATAGAAGATCTTGTGAAAGCCTTTCTATTACTAGAGTTCGCAATTCCAAATACATCTGAATGAGAAAGGCACAGCCATCCAAGTACTAGAGCTTCGATGCCCTGGCGATAAACACTCGCTTGGTCATGGGACGGCCCTTGTTGTCATCATAGCCTTCTCCATGCCCGTGTTTGCCATCGGCGTGTCTTCCATCATGTGTGTGTCCGTGGTTATGGCCATGGCCCATCGGATCCTTGAATGTAATAGGCTCTGGGAGTTCTTGGTAGGCAAAGTCGGTAAGACCAGCGTCCTCAAACATTTTCCTGATTTGTTCCTCTGAAAAGCCATGGTGCGCGATACCACGCTTCGCGGCATCCTGGAGATCTATCTTGTGGGCGACGAAATCGATTATGAAAAGAACACCCCCAGGTTTGAGACGCTCGGCCAGTCTCTTAGACGCCAGATCAGGTTTGTCGAAGTGATGGAATCCGAGCCCTACACCTGCAACGTCGAAGCCGAAGAACTTGGAGTCTGCGAAGGCCTCAGGAGAGACGTCTGTAGGATCAGCCAAGTTGCCCTGAAAGGCCAGTCGAGAAGAGCCCTGCGTCTCGTTAGGATAGTTCACCATGGCTGGAGACTCGAACACCCGGCCAATAATAACCTGGGGTTCTTCGTTGGAGGGTATCACTGACTTGGTTCTGAGCCTGGGTATTATATACATTAACCATATGCTCGGAAAGATCGATGCCAATAGCCTCACTCGTATGCTGTGCCAACACCTGAAATGCACCGTCAGTTTTAACTTGACCTTCTCAAATTGCATCTCATGGAACGGAACCGCTCACCCTTGACAGCATGCCAGTACCACATGCGTAGTCTAGCAATCTGCCATCTTGTTTGATGCCGATAAATGGGATCCTGCGCTGAATACTGTGCTCCAACTGCACAATCGCATCTGCGTTGCGTTGGTCGTACTCGTTGGCGATCTTTCTGTGATTGCACTACATTAGCGATTAACTGCACTAAACCGTGCAGCACAGGACGGCTAACATCCACGCCGTCCATCGTGTGCTAGCGTCAAACAGAACTGGCCTCAATACAGTGTTCGCCAAATATTTACGTACCCAAAGTAAGCCTGGTTTTCAGACACTAGGTCGGTCATGGTGACAGAGTCGTTACTGGTGCCAAATGCAATAGAGGACAGGTTGTACAAGAAGAGAAACGGATAGCGTCTCATAAGACAAACGTGTGCTTGTTGAGAGCCCGGAACAGGGTTTCACAGAGTGTTAAATGCGGCGGTTGTTTTGTTAGACAAACATATGTCGTTTGTCCAGTTTGGCCATTTTATACAGAAGGCCGGGGAGTTTTCGGGCAGTTACCTCGTGTCGCAGACTTATGAGGATATCTCCGCGATCCAATGTCGACGACAGAGAAAAGGACCCCGCAATTGAAGTCCCCGAGAGCTGGACTAAGGGCGGCTGCAGTAGGTAAGTTACTAAGTAATAATTTTGATGCCCTGCCCAAGACATACCGCAATGCATTTATTAGTAGTCGGAATGTTAACCCAACAAGTCGGGGCAGGTTACGAGTTCTGTGGTTTGGATTACATTTATGAATGCACTACAGCGAAATTGGTCGCCTTGGGCATATCTCAATCCAGAGGCAGCTGGTCCAGATCCAAGTCGAATTGGATGACCCTGGTCCTGCGGCAGCAAGAGCGCGCCGGTCCGCCAACGATTGACAGTGCACCAAATATGGGGAGGGGTCAGCAATTAAAATAGAACGTGTGCAAATGCGGCAGACAGGTAGCCGCATCCGTGGAGTATTGGTTCGTCGGAATTTACATTGTGAGGCTTGATGTGCGCAAGCCCGAAGAGAAGAAAGGGAGGATGGGGTTTGATCATGGTCAGCGCTGATCGGTGAGTCTGGAAGGGATAATTAAATCTCCATTATTCGCAAGCGGTATCCGTATGTTGGTGCATCTTGGGTCTGCTAATATGATAACCATGTCTATCCCCTTGCTTTGCGTGTCAGGTAGAATATCCGCCTTTCTAGACGACATGGGTCTCCTGTTTGTATACCCAACGATGACTGCCAACGTGGTGAGCGAGTAGAGGAGCTAATAGATGATCATGAAAGATTGTCCAACTCATCAGATGAACACTGAAAGGGCAAGCATCTTTGATGTAGAGGGGTTATTGTCCACCTCGTCGCCCTGATTTTGTCACGGCATTCAATGTCCATAATCTCAGATATTAGTTACTGCACACTCACCGTCGCTCGGCACAGTTTTGTATTTGGTGCCGGTGACAGACATGTTTTTTTGCTTATGATGACTCCAATTGTACTAACTATACAGCGCCTATGTCTCAAGCGTGCATGCCTACCTAGGTAGGTAGTAAATACTTGGAATGGGCAAAAACGCTGCAATAAAACCCCCTTCGACACGCGTCGCAAAACTCAGATGTGAGGTGCACTCAACGAAGCAAGCATGATTTTGGGGCGTGTTTTCGCACAAGGGGGTCCATCTCATCATACAATGAATGACTGCAGCCAAAGCCAACGCGCACTCTTCAGCCTGCAGGTTGCCGTGCATGTAGGCGAGGTCTCGTGGTGCTGGAGGAGTGTACCTGTATGCATCGTTGGTCTTGCTTTTTCGCAGTGCCGTTTGTTACAAATAAAGCTGCTTGATGCGGTTTCAAACGGATCGTTAGACGGATGGATAACATCTTGTTCTAGCATCTGGGTTTATTATCAGATTAGACTGAGACCAAGTTGCAGGCAAAATTTGGATTAATGCAATTGGCATGATCCTCTGCAGACCAGGGGGGACTCAGTAAGGGGCTGGCTGACTGCGGGTTCTCTTCCAATATTGGAATAGGAATAGCAAGCATCGGCTCGTGTACCCTTGTACACTCGCACTGTACTACAGACACGGTACAGTACAGTGCAGTATCACATACCCATGGAGTTGGCGGCGTAGGGGATGACATGCAGCCCGGGATGGCGCAAGGTGACCAGTGACCGTGCCGCGCCGTAAAATTGCGACGTGGCAGGCTTTGATGGATGAATGCAGCTACAACAGCTATTGACCCTTACACTCATTTTCTTGTTTTCCTTTTCTTCTTCTGTCATCCTCACCATCTGAGAGTCCATTCTGCATGCATATTGCTTTTTACGGTCCAGCAGAGACAGTTTTTTGTTTTTTTAGGGGGGTTCTGACGCACCCAATTAAAAGAACAATTGAATGATTGGCTATACAACCTCTTTTCCCTTTTTTTTGCTTTTAGTCTTTTCTTTTCTTTTTTTCTTTCCCTTTTCAAGCTCAAGCAGCTCACCCCCCAAGTCAACAATCGTATCCATGACACGGTAACCTCGCCTGTCTCATTAAGGTATGGCGGCCCGACCATTAAAGCCACGGCACCCGAGTAAAACCGGGACTGATCGCGGGAGACATGCAGTCTACCCGAGCTCGCAGGGGTCTTCCGCATGAGCTTTGCATCACGTGACCGTAGCTCGACGTGTGCGATTGGCGGACCGGGCCTTGCCTGAGCCAGGCCAATCGAAGTGGGCCCATGCGATGAAGCCCTGGTTATGGCAGACAAGCATGGTGTGGTTCAATGACACCAGCCCCAGGTTTTCCAGGAGAAGAAATGTTGAGTTATTATGAGTACTAGTGCTACTGTCCTATAGGGTTTGTTGGTTGAAATTAAAAAGTGTCGGTGTGATATGGTAGATGCTGGTTGCGGTGCATGTAGCCATTACTGCAATATCACACACAGCCTGGTATCAATCGGTGTATCGGCCTGAATCTCCCTTGCCGATCTTGTACCGTACAGTACTACAGAGTGTATAGAGTATGTCTCACTTGTTGGCTGGGCTTTTGACGTACAGAGTACTGAGAGACTGATTGTGGCAAGCCTAGTCAACACTAACCGTTTATTCATCCTAGCCAAAGTGCGACATGTGTCAAGGTCATGGCACGGTCGTGCGCCAACTCAACAATAAGAAAATTTCATAGAACTACCCTCTGCTTTAGTATTCTGGCTATTCTTACTGGGTAATATCACTACCCCAATGCTCAGCGACAGGGTTTATCACAAATCAGTGTCTCCCAAGCTGCATTTTCTGCTTCTGGTTTTTGAGTATAGCATTCTGGCACTGTTCTGTGTGGTAGAACAAATTGATCTAACTCGACAACTCCTGCATGTTGCTGATAAGACAATTGCAAGTGGCACTATAATTCCTGACCGTAGAATTTGTCGTGTACCTCGTGTGTACCTGTCTGTATCATGGGGAAAGGGGATTGACTATTGCCATTGCCGAAGAAAACAGGAGAAGGGGTAGAAGAAAAGACAGCTTTTATTAGAGGCCGGCGGAGGAAGAGCCTCTTTCCAAATAGAGCGAGGATGTGGTACAGGCAGAGGATAAGAGAACCTGTAAACAGAGATAGAATTTCAAGAGCATGAGCTCCGGCGACTCAAACATGAGTTTCTTGAAATGTTTAGATTGCCTTGCAAAATTGACACGTTGAAGGTTGCGCGATGAACAACTGGCAAAGGGCAATTGGCATGGAAATCAAGCGTTCCTTCCCAATTTGACTGTCACTTCCACTACAGGTACGATTTTTACCAACCTGCACCTGTCTGCCTAACCCTGGGCTTCTATTTCACGTTCCTACCCTAGTACAAAATTTACTGACATTGGTACATTACCTAGGCAGGTAATATCTATTATCAAGGTGCTAATCCGTTCTTCTACGAATTCAATTCCTCATTACTTTGTGTATTCAGTTACCTGGTGGAATATCAGGCGTTGCATTGAGTTGCCTTCATGCGCCACACTGCCATTACTCGATTGGCCACAGACGAGTTTACAGCGCGTGATCTTATTCCATCTACAACTGCTCAAGAACACGGTGCCTAAAGATGGTATATATGTACTTATTTTATCGCTGGCGTCGTTTTGACATCTTTTAGATGTAGTATGTCCGGTTATCAAAACGTGTATCTTTACTAATATGACTCGTCAGGGTCTGTCCACTTCGATGCTCCCTGTTACTGCAGCTCACTCTGGTCATGTGAGTAGAAAGGTCAGAAACGCCGAGGGGTTCAGATCGTCATCTGCGTTTTTCCAACATACCATGTTCCAACCATCATGTGAGGAAGGTAACCGCCACCTCAATGCCGTTTGTTTCGATTCCAAGGGCTGCTGCCGTTCCAGTTACTTGACCAGCCTCTCCCATCTTCGGAGACGACAGACAAGGCCGCCTGTTCCTATTGGAACACAAATGATTCTGTGATTTGATAGGCCAGTTTGCGATACTGTCATGGTCTTATGTAGACCGGGGGTTCAAGCAGCTCCGCCTGTCTACATAAGCGAACAGTTCGGGGTTAGCAGACAAGTGGCATAATACCTAGGCCCTCAACGCCAGCACTCTGCCCCTGTTCTGGATGAAGATATGCATATTCGAAGGCGCTGATACAACAGCGCGCCCCATCGCACCCCATCGCAGCGCATAGGCCGTGTTCGCGTACACAGTTATCCTGTTTATGCTACTATGTAACATCTGCTCCCAGATAGATGCATCCTGTCATGCACACCCTAGCCATACCACTCCCATCGCCAGGGTCTAGCGCACCACGCTTGCTGTAGGCTGGATATCAGCTCTGGGCGACCGACATACACAGTGGGACTGCTACAATTCGATGAGCATACGACAAGGTTGGACACGCAATGTCCCCCTGAGGAGGCGTGTTGTAACCGAGCTTTGCCTAGGGTTAGCAATTCATCATTGATGGATTGTATCCCAGGTAGGAAGCATGGCTGGCTGCCGGGCTGCGCCTCCCACCCGTTGAGGGAAATCCTGGAGGCAATTCACGTGAAGCAGACTTGACGCGGCTTGCCGGGTTGACAAAAATTATCTCCCTTCAAACCCCTTCCCTTCCTTAGACGGGATAGCCCTTGCGGCCCGACGCGCACCTAGAAGCCGCAAGCCGCATGCCCCGTATGGTCAGACGGCACCACCCCGGGCCCACTAGAAAACAGCCAATGCGTCGGAAGGTACCTAGGTATGCACTCCTCACGAGCCATTTCAAATTACCTATGTTATGAATGAATGCGTGACCTTTCACTTGCTTACCGGCAATTGAATCACAAACTTATTGCTTTCCAGTTCGAGTGATAATATGAACTAATGTCCCTATCTCACATCAACCGCCGCGCGCCATTCTCGGTGCGTGTCTCATCATCAATGGATCGACTGATGGGTGACAGACAATACGGTCAGGATCATATGCACCTCAACTCTGTGACTACATGCAGAGTGGCCGTCGGCGGTCCACGTACACTCGAAAATTTAGCCGAGTTTACCATTTTGAAAGTCCCGCGACATTGTCCGTGCCGAAGGCCAATACATGGATCAATAGCGACGGCGTTGACCAGCGTTAATAACAGCTTCCTTCTCTCGTCTGGCGGTCAACAACCCAGTTCTGGGAAAGGCTGCGTGTCTCCATCACTACGAGCATAGCCTACCAACCACCAACCACCAAAATGTGGGTTTTGGTCTTCTTACACGTATCAAAGATGCATATTGTCCTGCACGGGCAAGCAAAAGCGTAACATCGTGCATTACTGGTTTGCATTGTTTGACAAGGTCATCATCAAGAATCGCACAATTGGCGAATGGGAAAGGGAAATGCATGATGAAGGAGGGTTTGGGCGTAGTACACGGGACGGGATGAGCCTTCTCTGTGGGCGGCTCAAGTACGAACAAGCAGGCCACGCTGGCGGTCGTGGCTGGTTCCTATTTTCAAGATGTCCAATCCCCCAGCCGTGCTTAACAAAGGGTTTTAGGCTCTCGGCTCCCTGAGCATCATGGATACCAGCAATCTGACGCAAATGACTTGTTGGCCCATCCATCCCACCTCTGACGCTAATGGTCAGGGTGTTACGACGAAGGATGCAATTCACTATGGTCGTGTCTCACGCTTTTTCTTCAGTCCGTTATACATTACAGATCTGTTGTAGCATTGTTTTTCAGCTGATGAGTGTCCACAGACTTACTCGAAGCTCCGCAAGCGCAGCCTTTCCCAAAACACGCCCTCCAAAACAGACTTTCATTGCCCAGAACCAAAGAAGCCTCAAAGGCCGCCGCTCCCGTGCCTTGGATGTGGCTAGAGATGAGAGGGAGGATTCAAGTTCTAATTGGTTGATAGCAATTGTATGAACAAGCACCGTCCCTGATAGCGCCAAAAAAAAGTCCATTCCGGTTTCCAGAGAACCGGAGCCTTGCTCCACAGTGAGAATTCGTGACACTCAACGGGCCACGGGCGATAAAGACATAACGATTCGGTGTGGTCACAAGACCAGCTAGCCAATAGCTGAGTTGAACCCCAGGCTTGTCATGACAGGAGATTTGACCTGTCGGCCTGCAACACATTATTATTTACATTAATAGCTCAGTACGCTCCGGAATCGGGATGAGCAGTCAGTCCGTCGTGCCATCCACAACGCCGCTCGCTTGTTTGCAGCCGGCAGTGTGAGCATTGAGCGAGATCGTTTCAAAAACAAACCTGTCTGTTGTGGCCATCCGCAGCAAATCCTGTCATGACGATGATGATAATGATTAATAAGGCTTGGTGTTCGGCATAGAAACTTGCTTGTTGTGTTAACGAAACCTCTCAATCGAAATATGTCCGATATAGCCAAAGGTGTTCGATATCGAGGCTAGAGGTTCCGGCAGAGCATAACTTGATGCGTAAGTATAATCGCCACGTTGATAGTACGAAGTTGAGACCAAACGTGCAAATACAAGCGAACCAAGACGCCAATCAGTTTCTTTGACTCGACTCTCGGTGTTTCTTTGATGAAGAGTTTTGAGCCATGTGGGCGGTTGAATAAATTATGGAATAAAACAGGCAGTCTTGAGCCATGAGGGGTGAAACTGATAGAGCAATCCTGAGGGGCCATCAGGCATGCAAAGCAAAGCCTCTGTCTCTGTGTGTCATGGCCCGATCTACTGCGTGGAAAAGCGCAAGGCACCCGTTCTGCTGGATTTGTCTGAAAACACACTGTGCGCCTTCTCGTGTCTGACTGGACCGAGCCAAATATGACATGGCGCCGATGAGTGAGCATGGAGTTGAATATTGTCGACCTGCATGAGTCGTCTTGGTCGTGTGGATGCTCATCACCCAAGGGGGCTGTCAAGAAGTGGTACCAGACCCAAGAAGGGTAAGGGAAAAGGGCATTATGGGCACATGGGCGACGAAGCAGGGGTGGTAAGCGAATGGATGGATGTACGTGCTAGATGCCCTCGTGTTTAGGCGGGGATTCACAGTGCGTTGGGTTATCAAGTCCGGCGC
Organism: Fusarium sambucinum; assembly: GCF_050947815.1. Classification (NCBI taxonomy): domain Eukaryota; kingdom Fungi; phylum Ascomycota; class Sordariomycetes; order Hypocreales; family Nectriaceae; genus Fusarium; species Fusarium sambucinum. The sequence goes on along the minus strand of NC_139293.1, from coordinate 6,138,474 downwards.
TACATTGAAAGTTGCGGGTTGAACCGCACTGCATCATATTGACAGATATCATCCAGCAATAATGAGCCCTTGTTGGACTGGTCGACAAACCTTTTGGTATACCCAGGTAACCCTCGATGGTATGGTACAAGATCCTACCAACATTTTAACTCACATTCATGCTCTAGGCCACCAGAAGAGAACTTAATCATACTGAACGTACAATCTTGGAACGCCTGGCATTGCAGGGTAGCTTCCGGCATCGTACCTACACCGCGGTTAAAGGTATTCCCTTTTCGAGACAATCCGATGCGAGAGTTGTTACATGACAGTGCCGACTCAAGGAAGCGCTGCGTCGTATTGAGTAATCACGCCCAAAGGTTATACGCAGATTTGTTTGCCGATATTACCAGGGGTTAGTAAACACCAGAGAATCAACGACTCTTAATGCCACTGGGAATACTGTTGAGAACCCTTCATGCTTCTTATCATACCATAACATGTTCCAATACGGCGATATGGCTATCTCGTTGCCGACTACTCCCTCGATGCCATCCATAGCGGTGAGAGGATGGGGGCCGGTATTTGCTAGCTGTGCTGGAGTCCCTCGCTTGTCTTCTAGGAACGACATCAAGTTCAAGAAGGGTGATGGAGGCTTTCATCACATTCTGATGATCCTGTTCATATGTTGCCATTGATGAATGCCTACACTAATTAACGGTGATTGACCACTGCCTGGACGAGAGCATCATGACACTTAGCCGTGAGCTCCCCTCCCAGTCGGGTTGATCAGGGCTTGAAACGCGACGCCATACAACTAATACTATATGGTCCGATATGGTATTAACTGAAGAAGTAAATCGGAAGAAAGATATTTGTGTTCACCGACAATGCCGTCAAGAACTGTAACGAGTTCTCCTGCTCTGCCGCATGGCGGCAGTAGTTCTGACATTAGGTACCTAGGTACGTGTCCATCACGAATAGGTACTCTGTACAGGGTGGCGTGGGGAGAGGATCGCAGGTCCCAGCGTTGTAGCGTCCCAAGAACCATACCCTTGTACTGGGTGCCCAGCATCAGCATCCATACCAATGCAGGCCGGACCGTCCCAGGTAACCCGCGATCATTTGGCAAAACCTGGCCTTCCTCCCGCAATAACGCAAAGCCGTCAAGCTATTACCTATTACTTACTCGTTCCCATCAAGTCAAATCAATGCCTCATTACATCAACATCTCGAAGGATCTGTGATCAATGTGTGCGGTTGACAGCTTGTTCGATAGACAAGTTACTGAGCGACACATTCTGCGAATCAATCTGTTTCGCCCAAGCATATACACATACATGTTGATCATGCTACTCTTGCTGAGTTCTGCTTTAGGTATCCACGCGGCAGCTCTTGACCCGAAGGAATGATACAAAATTGACTTGAAGACAATTAAATCTCAACCGGGGCACATGTGAGACTCGACAAGAATGGAATGGTGAACTGCGAAGGGAACAGTCAGTCACAACTCACCCGTCATACTACTACATAGTAAGTTGTGAGTGACCTTGGTGGTAGAGGGCGGTCGAGCTGCATGAATTATACCAAGGGCAATTCGCATGGATGGGACACTGACACTAGCTAACTGCGTCGGCCATTCCCACTATCGTCTTCCATGGCTTCGAATCCGCCGCACCGAGGTTCCAGCCAGGTCCCACGACCGTTGCCAGGGTTCAGTTGCTCTCCTCCTCAACATTGTGGTGGTAAAGGTACAAACCCACACCTCGACGGCGACCCCTCTTGCTCATCTTGGACAGAATACAGCCATGGCAATTGGTTCAATCTGCACACCCAGCACATCTGACACGCCCTGTTACACCACACTGGTGGTGCATCCTGCGGCCGTCTCTGCAACCCGCCGTCGGGAACAAGCGCAGGACCCCAGACCACGCAGCCCAAGGTTCAGGGCTCCAAAAAAGATCCCAAGACATTCCGCCCGCAACGCAACGTCCTGGTAGCGTTTATTATTCTGTCCCTGTTCCCAAGCGAAGGGATAGGTGCCCAGGAATCCTGGCAGATTAACACGCACACCAACCCTTGATTGGGCACTTGTGCTGTTGCGAAATCAGCAGCAAATAAACACAACACATCAAGATATTCTTTGCGATATCCATAGCCAAGGCCCGATCCGGCCTTTCTGGTCTCCATGTAGAGATAGTTAAGTTGACCATGGCCTATCTGACTGGAATTGGATACGACGTCTTGGGTCAGGTTGAGACCACATCTAGTAAGTCGGTTCCAAGCTCATGGCAGATCTGACAGCTGATAGGTTCGGCCATTTCCAGGCTATCAGTACCCTCCTCCCAGCTCTTACGTACGTCGATCAACTATGACTTTTCCAAACGGGCCTTCACGAGCTTTTCAACTCTTTTTTTTCTTCTCATTCTTAATTCAACGCGCGCACACTGTTTGTTTGTCTTCCTTGGTCGGACAAGACCAGGCCCACACGAGACGCTTGCTTGCCCGTGCATACACACACGCGCACACTTGATCAACCACTCTTATGGAGCATGTGCTTGCCTTGTTAGCGGATACGGCGCATTCATGAAAGTGCTATTTCCATCTCCTGTGAGTTGTGGGATACGTGATCTGTCTTGGCTGGAGCTTTGCTTCAAGGTCCCAACTCCAGCTGGGGGGTTTGGCCGGCGTCCCTGATCGGACCTATCGCCGGGCGCCGTATCGGCTGATTGTTTGCCCCTCGACTGCTGTCAGGTACCACTGGTCTCATGCAATAGCCGATTCTTGGTTCAAGGCCAAGGTGGTGTATCGGGGCAGGGCAGGGCTGTGTGCTCTAGGAAACCATGCACTGGGTTAGCAGCACTAATTCTTCTTTGCAACGATCTGTGCCGCTCTGTTGTATTCCATTTTCGTGCCTCACCTTGGCCTGGTTTACTGGCCTTACTTGGAAGTTCTGTTCGGGACCTGCCTATCTAGATTATACCTTTCCATACTGCTGGGACAGACTACCGCGCTAAAACGCCCCTCCCTTCTTGGTAGGTATGCCATGAACCTCATACCATCCTCCTCACTTAGGTATGTTGTCTGTCAATCATCAGAGCCTCTGAAGCAATTCCTGTCACGATATGGAACAGGGAATGTACTGAACGAAATGGATGTTGTTCAGTGCTGTCGGGTGTTTTCGTTGTCCCATACTGTATGACTCAGATGGCTTTTATTCTCACTCAAACCACAGCAGTCTGCCACCCATCATGCCTGTGACCGATGCTCACTCACACTGAGCCGGTTGGCGACGGGCGAACCTCGCGGCAGTTTGGCTTCTGCCGCCATGGGCATTAAACCTTGAATTGCCGCGTCTTTGCGGTCTAATACTATCTAGTTTTGGGTTCGTTCACCTTAGTATTCAGCTGGCACACTTGGTTCTTTCACCCTGTGCTTCTATAAATTCTTTTTGATCCAGTGCCCTTTCGAATAGCACCAAGTAGGTCAAAGAATACTACGTTATTGATGGATATTTGGTTGGGATTGCTAGCGTTTAAGCAAAGCATGACTAAGTCCAGGTTACGGTACTCGAGGGAGGGAGGCGCCGTGCCCGTTGAGATGTGGTTGACTGGCATTCCGTTGGGTGAAGAATTCGGCTGATTTGTACATATGTACATCCATCCATATTCTACCTGGCCCTATTAGCAATTCATTACTTCACATGGCTACTATTGTCTCTTGACGCCTGTTGTAGCTCCATGTTTTGAGGTTCAGTAGAATGCCCAACACGATGAATGACAGACCCAGGCCCAAGCTTATTAGAGGCGACAGCCTTAGACGCAGCCGAAATTCCCAGCTCTCCACGGCAAGCCTCTTTCTTGTTTGTTTCTCATTTGTTTGTTGTAGTGCGTCAAGTAGAGAGAGAGAGACGCGCTTTATTTCTCCGCGTCATCTGTTTGAACCGACTGAGAGGGACCCCGGCTTGGACAAAGAAACAAAGATCCAGATCCCAGTCCCATGGATGACGGTCCGTTCCTGGTCCGTTCCTCAAGGCCCGTCCGTGACCATGAGGCTACGAGTGGCTAATGTTATTTTATTGTTATAATCACTACGTAGCCTGGTACAGCCTTACCCTTACCTTGTCCAGGGACGTCAGGCTTTCGACGACTGTGTACCCGTCACCACTGCTACAACAATAATCCACTCTGCTATAGCTGGCGCGTGCTCAGCTGGTCATTTTGCCTCCTGGCTGGGTCTCTGGCCTTTGACTTTCACGCCAGAAACGCTCTGGACTCGATTCTACACTTTCCATTTTCCTTCTATTCACGCTGCTGCGCTTGTGGGATACCCTGCGCTTGTTGCCCACTGACCTAAGTACGTTAGTAGGTACTCAGGTAATTGATATGGGTTTGTCTGGCGAATACAATCTATTGGGCTCTGTGGTTCGTCTTGGATGGACAATCTCGGCTGGCTTTCATTTAGCATTGTTGGTATGGATAGACTCGACTTGGCTTAGTCGTTGTTTCATCTCGTCCGCAGGTAAGGTAAGGTGAGGGAAGGTACATGCGGCCGGCCTGTATCTACGGGCCTGCAGCACAGTACTTATAGTAGGCTTACAGGGCAGGGCTACAGAGCCAGATGGGACCTGTAGGTACTGTACCCAAAATGGCCTTGGTGCTAGCTGGGCTCCATGGGGCCGGCTCCCTGGGAACGGCACGACACCGGCCCATCCGCCCCATTACTCCCGCCCTGGTCTCCGCCACTTGTCCACCTTAGACTGTCTTTCTCCTACGCTGCACCTGCAGCTACCCTCACACATTCAATCGATGAGCCTACTAGACTTACCCTTCTAATTAAATAGTAGCACCCCTTCATCCTTGAACCTCATTATGTAGTACTTACCTACTTCTGGCGCGCGCTCTTCCCCACTTCCTTGTCGCCGCAACGGCATGCACCTGCTGTAGGCATGGTCCAGTGTTAACAACTGGAGGCGGTATTCAGGTACACACACCTCTCAACTTTGGACCTTGCGAAGGTTATGTCTGCACCTTTCTATCTTGACTTTCCTTCACCACCACGTCTCTTAAACATTCAACTCTCCACTCTCAACCTCATCTTCCCTCTTGTCGTCACTTGCAATACGAACAATAGGAACGCTTGGTAGTTGCTCGAGTCGCCTGACCTATTACGACTAAACAAAACAGCAGCAATTTTACCAAAGAGGTCTTGTCGCTAAGCAGTCTCGTAAGAAAAAGAAAGAAGAAGCAGTAAAACGAGAGGGGAAACAAAGACTTGAAAAAAAGAAGAAAAAAGAAAAAAAGAGACAAATCGCCTTATTCGAGATCTTCTGCCGTATCGGAGAAGCAAGTTGCGATATCTCCTCTTGCAGACAGACAGACATACGACGAGCGAGACAGTGGGAGGGAGAGAGTATTTTGTCTCTCACCTGACTATTTCCGCACCCCCAAGACAAGACAGGTAGAAGACCAGAAAAAAATAACAAGGGCCCAGAAGTGCCCCCTCTTTTCCTTTTTTTCTTTTCCTTTTCTCACCCCCAGTCCCGGTCCCAAGTCTCAAATCCTAGTCCCAAGTCACTCAGGCAAATCCACAATCCCCAAAACCCCAGGCTCCATTTACGGTTGGGTGGCTAGGTGGTTCCTGGCTCTTCCCACGCAGTGGATCAGATTGGATCGGAGTTTCCTCCCATCCATTCCCTCCCTCGCTATAATTGTCGGCCTGTCCCGCCGCACTCTTCCCGCCCACGTCAGAGACCATTTTTATCCTCTTCCGCCTCTCGGGAAACATCACTACCGTCAGGCATTGGATTGTGGTCCCAAGACCTCGTGGAATCTGCTGTCATCTCCCGTTGAGACATACATTCACTCACTCGCTCTTGACTTGTAGCAATCGGTCATCGCCGGTCTTTTACAATCGGGACAGGGTACGCGCGACTGGACAAGAAAGGACAGGGCAGGATCTCGACGACTCGGACTAATCACTTGACCATTTCCTTTTCACTCCGTCTTGGCCTTGGGTTATTTCCCGTGCCAAATGCTTGCCCGCAGAAGCATCTTTGAAAACTCTCAACCACACGCATTTGGCACCATCGCCGCTGACCGTATTTGCCCATCTGCGGCTCTTTGCGTCTCAACATAGCATGGCCGACGACAGCTACCGAAAAGAGTATCCCCAGCACAGCCGCCCCGACGATAGTCACCCTCGAACTCAGTCACACTATCCTCCACCACCGGATACTGCCCAGCGTCCTTCCGACGCTCCTCCAGGCACCATGGCTACCTCAGTCACTTTGCCCTCTATCCATGACTCTCGTGGTTACGGGCCGCCGCCTGCAGCTCCGGGTCGTGGTTATCCTACAGACCCGCGATATGCATCTCCTAATGCCGTCAACGGTTACCCACCCCCTGGCCAGCAGCCTCCACCGGGCCAACCCCAACAGTACCTTCCACCTCTGCAACCCCAATCCGATCCTCGATCTTCAGCCTATCCTCCTCCCCCGCCGGATCAACGGGGTGGCTACTACGACGACCGCCGGCCTCCCTATGGCCAGGAGCCGTATGGTCAGGATCCTTACTATGCTTACTATCGCGGACAGCCCCCTCCGGGCCCTCCACCGCCGAACGGCTACCGTCACCATCCTGTCGGTGTTTATGAGTATCCTCCAGTTGGACCCGGCAACGGACCTCCTTTGGCGCAGGCAGCTCCCCGTCAAAGAACATCAATCGCCTGCCGATACTGCAGGAAGAGAAAGGTTTGTGACGCCGTGCTTGAGGAGACGAATGATTCTTGCTTAAAGAATGCTAACCACATGTAGATTCGTTGTAGCGGCTATCAGACTGCTCCCGGTGGGAAGTGTCAGAACTGTGCTAGGATGAACCAAGAATGTATCTTCCAGCCTGTCTCTTCATCAAGCTCGACCGCCTTTATACCTGTATCAGCAGTACCAGGAGGTGTCCCTCCGGGCACACAATTATTCGGCGCTTATGGTCAACCTTTGGCACCAGGCAATCCTCCGCCTCCACCGCCGCCCCATGCTGCTTATCAACATTCTAGTGCTCCGCCGCCTCCAGGAAACTATTACGCACCTGTCCAGTCGCCAACGGAGTCGTTCTCGTCTTACGGAGATGCGAGAACGGACGACGGCAGCCAGCTTGCAGGACGGCGGCGTCGTAGGACTTCAGAGGAGCAAGATGACGCCTACAGACTACCTCCACCACGAAGCGCTGTAGACGAAGACCCACGACGAAGATCCCCAGCCGAGTTTTCCAACCACAGTAGCCCAGGCGGTGTTGGATATCCGCCATACCAAGGTGCGAGACAAAGCCCGCGGAACCCGACGAGCGGCACTCTGCCTCAGGCTGCAGCGACTGGTAGCTATGCAACTTCTGCACCTGGAGGACGGTCACCGACAGGTCAGAATGGGTCAAGTGGTGCGTCCACCCCCGCCCGGCAGGGACAGCAATCCCAAGGAGGAAATGCATCGATTATGAGTCTGAGCAACTTGGTAGAAAAAAACGACATTGATAAGACCATGATCGACAGGCTTAACCGACCTGCACCAGGTCAGCCAAGTGGTCGACGAGACGCCAGCCGTTGACCGACTAATGGAGTTACGATTGACGCTGCCGGACAGGTCAACGAGAAGAGTCGAAACGACCCACGACAATACTTGCTGACAAGTTGATGACGATTGTTTGCTTTTAATACCTTATCCAATTCGATCTTACGCCTACATTTTCGTTGACCGGGATGAGACAGGAGTGTGATCGCGAGAAGAGGAAAAAACAAAAAGCGGAGGGGCAGCGCGACAACAATACAGGACAAAAAGTTCAAGATCTAGAAAAAGACGCGAGTTTGGCAACAAACGACCCCTCCGTTCGGTTTTCATGTTTTGCTGGACGTTTCTCTTATTTGGAATTTGACTTATGTGCATTGCCTTTTGCTAGTCTGCTCGTTCTACGGGGTGGAAGGGATTGCTCGGAAAAGCAACGGCTGGAGTAGTCGCTGTATTCTTTTTTTTAATCGGTCGGTAAATGTGTGTTCCCAGGAAAGACGGATAGCCTCACGGCACCATACGGTTTTGTTTTGATTCATGTTGATGCTTTGTTACGTTTCTACATTTGGGTTCGGTGTCTGGTCCTTCACCGACTATCATCGGTCGGTGTGAGGGAGAAAGTGTGTACTGGTGGTGATGGGAAGGAGGGGTGATGTAGGGGACAGTGAGAGAACCACCCATCTGTTGACAGAGATGCCACAGTTGGAGTGTCAGAGCGTGTTGGTCAAGCGATGCATGCCACGAGAAGAGATGAGCACAAGGAATATCAGGGAGGATGGCAAAGAAAAGGATGTGGGGGTGGTGGAAGACTTTTGTCGACACCGTTGATTTTTTTGCTTTTGTACATGAGAGTATCGCCATAGCCAAAAACTTAAACCAAACTCCAATGGCAGCAAGACTAGATGCCCTTGAAGAAGCTCGATGGCGTTGTGTGATATATGATATGTGATGAGGTACACGATGCTTGTCACAATCAGTTTGCCGAACCTGATGTATCATAGTTCGGTTCTGATTTGTACAGCACATCCAGTATTGGCAGGGTGGGGATGCAGAGGTAGCTACAGGGGTCGTGACAGCGAGATACCCAATGGTAAACTTGAGATCAAAAGGCGCAGTGCAGCCTAGCAGTGGGCTGTTGAACTGGTACGGCAGAGATACATAGTGATGGTGCTGTGGTGTGTGGAATATGAGCAGTGTTGCTAGAGCCAAGCCACGCAAATAGTAGAGTAGACTGGGTTTTAAGAGAGGGGTGTTGAGGGTGAGAGCCGGGGAGATTATAAGTAGAGGAGTGTAAAAGTCAGAGGAGATGGATCCCAGACGACAGACAGGAGAGGAGAGGAGAGAGCAGATGAGAGAAGAGGAGACAAGCAGGGCGGGGAACAAGCGGAAGGACGGACAGGTGCACGACTTCTAGCGGGTACACGGCAGATACCGCAGTGAGATTTACACGGTGAGACTACTTTTTCTTGAACATCAATTCGATTCCTGTTTTCGGTTCGGAGGGACAGGCTGGGGGTTACAGGACACAGGCCAACGCATGGGAGCGGGAGAGGCGTCTACAGCAGGGAGTAGACAGGTTAGTACCTGCTAGACATTGCTACTAACCTCATAAAACAGTTGAAGGAGTACAGGGACGTTTGGTTGCAGCGGCAAAGAACCCATAAAAGCACCTACAACGTTTTCCAATCAGACGTGTCTAGAACAGAGGTACACACAGAGAGGCCAACAAATGTGCTGAGAGGTTTGCAACCCACTTATCAATCAAGATCGAAGGGAAGGGAAAGAAAAGGAAGGCAAGGGAAGAGAAGAGCGGGGCAGTGGACAGGACGGACGGACGGACGGCTTATTGTTTGTCTCGAGACGAACTGTTTGCCAACTACCTAACGTTAGTAGGTAGTAGCCAAAGCAAGCATCCATCAGATTCACCCTTATCCGGGGTTCGTAAGCCAAGACGGTCGAGTAACCGCCGACAAGACAAGAGGAGAGAGGTGTAAAGAACGAAGGGGAGGGGGAGGGAGAGAGAGAGAGAGAGAGACGGGCGTGGGGCAAGGGAGGAAGAAAGGAGGAGCAGAAAATCGTGCGTATTGGCCGACATGGACGAGAATTTATTAGCTGAAGCCTGCGGCTGAACATATTAATTGTTCTTTTATTGAATTGCATTTCAGTGCTGAGTGGATGGATCACGGCTGGCTGAAACGACAACGATAGACGATGGTTGTTTTCATTAGTACCTGTTGGTTAGCTGTACTGCCTCTTTATCCGCATCGTCCCGTAGCCCTACTAATTATTCTTGTGACAAGGCAAGGCATTATCCGCCGTAGCTCTAACTCTCTTCTTAGAGCTCTATCTAGTATTTGCCTATTGATCGTTAGACTGTTAGCAAATTTGAGGTACATCGATACTGCAGGCTTACCCTCGGACAATAGATGTGATAATCTGAATGGGGTTGCCTACCATCGCTCACTCCTATCCTCCACCAGACTATCACCCCTGCATCTTGTGTAATGTCAGGTTAGTAGGGAAGACCCTGTCGACTTTTGAAAAACAAAAAAGGGATCTACATGGAATGTTGGTTAGGACAGGGCAGGCCAGCGGGAACACAGAACGGGAAGAGCACATGACCGTCGGCTGATGTGGTCAGCATCCCTCATGCGAGACATGTTCGATCTTGGGAGATGAGGCAGTGAGTTGACAGGGCGGGATAGAACCTGAGATCAGATGAGATGCTGGTCTAGGCTCAGTCATCACGTTTGTTGGTGATGAGTTGCAATGGATGGTGTTGAAACTAACCAGCGTTAGCTCAGTCTAGTGACATCTCGTACCTGGGAAAGCATCTCCTTGCACCGGCCCACGTCTATCAACTACAGACAACCTGGTCTGTACGACCCCTACACCAAGGCACGGTACGGTCACGGTAACTGCTCACGTAAGTAAGACACGACACGACACGAGGCTCTGAGTTGGACTCGTCCCAGGCACGAACCATGATGTACCTATATTAGCGGAGGTCCAAAGCGTAAGTAGCCAGCAGGTAGGTAATCAATCATCTGTGACACGGACCCGAGCGGTTACCTAAAAGTCTAATAATAAGATGAAACATGTTCTAGGGTATCGTGGGTTGGCCGATGCTGAAAGCCATTTACTTGAGAAGTTCAAACAATCAAAAACAACCGCAATTCCATGATCAACCATTGTTGGCAACTAATGTACCAAGAACTACTGCAGTGGGTAAATCTAGGGACAGCTGCCCGTAATAATTAACCTCTCATAACACATCTTAATTCCAGGGACCCGGTTTACAACCCTCCCTTTACCTACTAACTGCTGGCTTGCTCAACAGCGACGATAACAACTTAAGTTAGGGCCAGGGTAGGGCTTGACTAAAGAGGGTGCATATGGGACACACATACATACATACAACAGGCCAGATACCGCAACTCAAAGCAAGGGGCTCGGCTCAATCAATGGTCGGCAGGTGCTGAGACTGTGAGGAAGGGGGGGCGTGTATCGGACTGCACTGCATAGGCGCTGGTTAAGTGATGAGGCGGTAAACTTTTGTATGGACTGTGCTCTTTATGGGTCTTGACTTGGCGTAGAATAAGGGAGTTAAAACGAGTCAAGCGCAATGGAACAAAAGGTGCCACATATGTACAGTGAAGGGGGGCGTGTAAGTCAATTAATCAATGTTCTGGTGGGAGGACAACCCTGGATATGAAAGCGGTCAGTGAAAGACGAATGGAGACTCTGACCGCGACTAGAATCGGGGAGACGGGCCCCTGTGATGATGGTTTGTTCGTAGTGTTTGCTATGGAATATAATACAGACAGCATCATGGTGAAATGAGTGGCCGAGATCGACTGGCAGACGATCTGAAGGATCAAGTGTTGTTGCTAAGCTGACTCTAACTTGACCGAGGGGAGGTATTGGAAGCGAGACACGATAATTTCGAGCGCTATGGAAAGATGCCGTGTCTTGTGGCTGCAATGTGGGCAAGTTACCATGAACGGAGTGGCTGCAGCTGTCAAAAGTACAACTTTGAGGCTATTCACCGTAGAGTTTGACTTGAGGGCTTTTGTGGAACACTAATAAATGATTTACGTCTTCTCGAAAGAACACCTGGGTAGGTAAGTAGGCGTAGACATTGTCATGGTAGCCTCCTATTCGTGTGATGAAAAAGGCCGACTCATGCAGTGTTTCATTGTCAGGCACGTAGAAGCAAAGATATGAGACTATGGGAATGAAGAAAACCTGGAAGAGGAACAGACTGTGGTTTCCGCAGGCAGAATACCAATCAAGATAACTCGGGTGCCCGATCATCCAGAAATGGACGTCTTGTAGCGAGATCAGCCACACAGAAGCCCGATGAGGGTTTCAAAGGATGAAGTTGTACGTGCCAGACCACGCGTTAGCCATGGAACAAGCACTATGGGTCGTCCCGACGGAACGTGACGACTCTCAAAGAGATTTGCCGAAAGAAGGGAGAAGGAGCATGCACTGGATTGTACACGAGAATACTGTCTTAGACACTCGTTTGTTACCGGATGGCACTTAAAGCTTGGCCGTAAGGGAAGCGTGCCAAAGTAGTAAATGCAAGCACAAGTAAACAAGAGTATATTTGTAAATTTCGCTGTAGGGAGCTTTATAACATGGATTTCAGTTGGTTCAGATCAGATATTGGTATGGAATTCGGATTCCTAGAATACATCCTCGTGAGAAACCTACCATTCCTTGCCATTCTATACTTTGGTAGGTAGCTGCCCTTTGATGGTCTCCTTTCTTTTGATGACCACAAATATCACCGCTTCGAACACGCCCATGCCCAATACCCTGGAAATCAAACCAAGTTTAAGCTTCTTCCGTACGAAGTTTATAGAACTCTTCATTCTTGCCCCCCTCCTTCAACTGGCCATCAAATCCGTTGCCATCCCGGCGGAACGCATCGGCGCCGCTTCTTGCTCGATGGGCGTGTATAGAAGCTTCACTGTCTTTCCCTGCCTGTATTTTACTGCCAAGTACATTACCTGGCTGAGAGCGTGCGTGTAAAAGAGCGGTCGAGGGGTCACTGGAATGCAGATGACGATGGGTTCAAAAAGGGTAGACTTGTTTTGGTGGGACAAAGGGCCCGGATGTGCGGGAATGGCTTCTCGGGGTTTCCGCGAACGGGAGTGGAAACGGGCGGACTCTGGCGAGCTGAATTCATCGTTTCCCTTTGCAGTATACGCGTTGCTCCAGACGTTGGCGGTGGGAGGAATCCAAAGAGGTTCGATTCAAGACAGAAACTTTCCACTTCCGGGCGGCCAGACGGGACGTCACGGGATGACGGTACCATTGGAAAACGGGAAGGAACAAATCCATCGTGCCAAATGCAACTGCAAATTCGACAACAAGAGTTATCTTCTGAACCGATAGCTCGCTCTTGCTCACTGTGCCGCTTCCAACTCTGCAACCAAACTTCGGCCCCTTTCCAGAATCAGCGGGATGGCCGTCTTCACCACGGGTACGAGGATACAACTTTGTCTCCCTTTCTTCTAGATCCGGACGAAACGAGAATCGCAAAGAACATTCGATCGTAACGGACGTTTGTGGCGATATCATGATGTCGGAGGCGAGTATCGACATCGATCCTGGCAGGTGGTAGCCGCAGATGCTGCCTGCTTATCTTCTCTTTTCCCTCGTCCTGATCTTTGACGCCACGCGCTTTCTTTGAAGAGCTCAGATATCCTGTGGTTTTGGTCCTGTGGTTCGAGTTGCCTGCGGCAGGGTTTAGAAAAGAGAAGTCTGGGCCTTGAGTCTTTGCACAGGCTGGACAACAGTTCCGAGCTCCCTTTGTCACCAAGGCTGAAACAACAGTAGCCGACCAGCCTCCCAATTTTCCAAGCTATGGCAGAATCTTCCCCGTCATGGTGAGTTGACCCGAAAGCATGTCTTCGCCGAAAGCCCTCGCAGTGCTTCTTTTGATTCTAGTTCGACAAACGCTTGTTCTTTGTTGCTAGTGCTTGTAAGAACTTCCGCTGACTTGGAGACCATCATTATGCAAATTCCAGAGCAAATAGGAAACCCGAGGACTCTATGGGTTACGTAGATTGTCTGGGGAACTCGACCCGTCCCTTCCAATCGTCGAAGAACCAGACTGTTTGACCAACGACTTGAAGGATCAATTCACGACTCGATGACGAGCGACTTCTATAACCCTATAATAGCAGAGAGTTGAACGGGCCAACTCATCTGAAAATCAGGAACGGCGATCACCTATGCGGCAAACAGATAGCACCTCTCTTTTTCCACACGTTGCGTACATGCTTGTTTGGAAAGCGTAGGCAGCAATTCGCACAGGCAACGTGGCCGTCATTAGACAATCTGCACCAAAGCCAGCTGCTACAGTCAAACTGTATGTTTTTCATGTTCTTTAATCGTTTAGTCGTCAAAGGTTGCCACAACACCCAGCTACTGTTGGGGTTGAGTTGTAGCTTTGCCTCGACGACGTTATGACTACGCCAACGGCCTGCTATGCTATACTTAGCTGCAGTTTTATATGCTCCACAACAATTTCGAAAACTTTGTGAAGGCGCTGCTCCGTGGTTGAAGTTAGCCATAGGGAAAGGGATGCAGAAACCCAAAGGAATCCTTTACCCCTCTACTACCTCTCATATAGAGACGCGTTGATACTGACTAATACTCGCATTAACTGTCATTCTTGGTACAGGGTCGTTATTTGGAACGTCATATCGAGTCTTTGCGCTCAATGCAAGCCATGTCGTTGCTCTTTCTCTATGTTCTGGATGAGAGGAGTAATCCTCAAATACTGTCAGAAAGTCCGGAATGAAGCAGTTTCTACTCTCGAGTGTTTGCTTCTGATCATTGTTTTAGCATTCGTTTTCGACCACTCTTCTCGATCCCTTTGTTTGATTCTTCTGACTCCCTCTTTGGTCCCATCTCATCGGCCAAATTCGCAGCTAGCCCTTCAGACTACAATCTACATCCTTTCCACTTGCATTAAACTGCCCAGCGCGTCAATTGTTGACACTGAGCCTATGCCATAACCATCCTCTTGCTACAAGCCCATGTCTGATCGTACCCTGGTTTCCACTTTCGTACGTTTCGCTTGAGTGTTGTTCGTTACCTTAGCGAGACTAATGCGGCCGGGCCGGGGGGCCGGCGAGCACGACAGACGCTCCACACTGTGTGAGAGGAGTAGACTATCTGGCTCATATCTCTGCGGTAAACACCGATCTTGCTCGAGTTTGTCTCACAAAATTGCTGGCTTTGGATAGTCGAGAATATTTGGTCGAGGGCTCATAAACTGTCACGATGCATCGATTGACGATCGTTGATGAATAAGAAGGGACGGGAAGGGCCGCGCGGGAAAAGAAGGGATGGACCAACACACGGGGCTAGTGGGTACCAGAAAAGTTGACATCCTAAGCTTAAAGGTACAAAAATAAACAGCCTAAGAAGTATGATCTAAATAGCATTAGCTGACCTACTAATTTCGTTTTTTGTTCTTCCACCAGCTAATTTTTCTGATACCCTGAGGTGTGCTGTCTTTAGTTGGACCCAGTTGTGAGATAGAGCATGGAAGCGCTAGCTTACCCTAGGTACTTAGCCATCATCTCACCGAGTATTGAGGTGCTCCAGGTGTCTAGTCCAGGCAACTAATCGTAGCTTCAGAGCTATCGACTGCAATTACTCTTGGTGATTTGTCTGTCCATCGCCTTCTCTTGGTTGGACGATATACGATATGATTAGCTAGACCTCCCGATGATTTGGGGGGGAAACGTCTTTTATAGGCTTATTAGCTTGAATTGAGTCGGTGAGTGTGTAATGAGTATAGCCCAGGGCATTGCACCCTCACAATTAGGTCCTTTAAATATTCTGGTTTGTAAGACCCACAGGCTTGATTGATAGATTGCTGGAGCGTCGAAGGCGGCGTTGTGTCACACTGCTGGAACAACTGCGATGAGCTAAGATGCTCTAAGGTCAAATTAAGCATACGCTCAAGGTGTGTGAGTGGTATCATTGTTTCCTAGTCTTCAAACTACGGTCAGAGTTCTCCAGTGGTCCCTGGTCGTGTCATGAAAGATGCGTTGCTTCAAAGGAAGCCTATCGGCACGAGTGGCATTCGATACATAGCACTATATCGATGTATGATAACATACTGCTATAAGAGTTTAGTTTAGCATACCATTAGCCACATCACATGTAGTTGTTATAGTGTTTATGGGGGAATCGTGCGACGCTGCGAAGAGTCCTCGATTAGCTACATTATTTGCTGCGGCTTTTGTCTACACCCTGTCACCATGATCACGATACATGAAAATTATATAAAGTGTTACTAGGCGATGTAACAATATTATTCTGTAGACCATGAAGTACTTCCAAGTACGTTTGACTTGAATGGCGTGGTATTACTTAATATGGTACGAAGACTGCTCGATAAATTGCCACTATATCGGGTGAACGAGCTAATCTTGTCCTGTCTATTCCTGAGACAGCCTTAAACACGACTTTCTAAGCCACAATGCAACCAGAGTTATCTAGGCATGCTACAACGCCATGTCGTGGAGAACATTGACAAAATTTCTGGCTGCTAGATACTCAGACAGCAAGATGTAGTTGCCGTGATAGGAGATGCAGAGTATATGGCCCAATTGGCTAGAATAAATAGTTATGATATCGATATGGCCACTCTCAGGTGAGAAATGGCCTTGTTAAAATGATCGTGTACCTGTTTGAGATTGTCCTTAACTGTAATCTGGAAGTGAAGTGTGACACCGTGAGTGGACACTATTATCTCATCAAGGTCGCACCGGGAACCAAGCTAAGTGGCTCTAACATGATGAACCAGCGTTCAATTCGGTATTCTAAAAGAATTGAAACAAATAAAACGCTCGACAGTACTGTGAGAGTTGGTCTGACAACCGCGCGAAGCAGAAGACAACGCACACCTCGAAGACAGGCATTGTATATGTCTAGAGAGCAGTGTCTAAGGACGGACGACTGTAACTATTACAATACATCAGAGTTGTGGCAACGCTCAGGCAACGTTGAGTGACATACATACATATATCATAAGGTGCCTGGGTCAAAGTCACAAGAAACAAAACAGCAACGGAAATATACATGATGTAATGATATGACACGAACCAAATAACAATGGGACCTTTTTATTCGTCATGTCATTTTTCTCGTTATTGGATCTCGGCGCTTTGTCGAGTAAAAGTATCTAATTGTAATATTTGGTGGCATGAATTTTCATCCTCTGCTCCTTTGACTGCTGGCCGCTACTAGGCTCAAGCGCGACAAGTCGTAGTTTTGCCAGGGGCCTGAGCGTTAGTTTTTGGCAATAGTAAAGCTGTGCAGCTACATGGCGCGTCCAGGCATGCCAGGCAGATGCGACAGCAATATAGTGGTGGTGCTAGAATACCTGAATGGTAAAGGTATTATGTAGGTGATCTTTGAAACGCGCCGAATCAATGCCCTCAAGGGCTTGGGCTTCCTCCATGACTCGTAGGCTCGGCGCAAACCTCCTCATGAACCGCTATCCTTCCGCTCTGTACATCTCGCTCGAGGACAAAGCACCTCTCGGCGTATATGCCCATGTTGTTTCTTCGTCGCCATATACCGCCTAGTCTGCGAACCATCACCCGCTTCCAACCCCCCACATTGACAGCAATGTACTTCCAGGGAGTATAAGCGCCAAGCCGTTCCTTTTCTTGCACGAGCAATTGGAATGTTTTCATCGCAGCCTCGTAATCCCGGTCGATCCCCGGTGCCACCTCATCCAGAGGTTGAATCATGGTCTGGACATGTAGTGTGAGCGTGTGCACTGCTGGGAAAGCACACACCGCTCGGAGAAAGGTGAATGGGTCACAGAGCCTTGTGTCTAGGTCGAGCTCGAGTGTGTGAACAAACTTCAGCTGTTGGCCAAGACCAGCCAGACCACTGGGAGGGAGTGTTGGACATCTTTGATCGTCTTCAGAAAACCCAACATGATCTCTAAACCGCAAGACCTGTAACGAGTCCCGATGTGCTGCAATGGCGTCCAGCTGAAACAATCGAGTATGGCAAGTAATATTTAACACCTCGAGTGCTTTGATGTGGTCCTTTATCAACATGTTCAAAGCAATGCTGGCGTCTTCTCTCTTATCCGATAGATGGGCACTGTAATCCTCCGCATGTAGAGTATGGAGCTCTGAAAAGTCTCGGAGGCATACCGACTTCAGAAAATTGAAAATGGGCACCGAAATCAATTCGAGTGATTGTATCCCAGAGAAGTCCCAATGCTTTGCGACGTCATCAGCTGTGTGCTGCCAGTCGTACGATCGCAACAGTAAGGTGTTGACAGGCGGTATTTTTTCTCCGGGAGAGAAGTTGAAGCATGTGCCTTGGCCGCGATCTTCATAGCACAGTGTGCCGAGTTGTCGAGCTTGAACGACGAGTTGCTTCA
Source organism: Fusarium sambucinum (assembly GCF_050947815.1). Taxonomy (NCBI): domain Eukaryota; kingdom Fungi; phylum Ascomycota; class Sordariomycetes; order Hypocreales; family Nectriaceae; genus Fusarium; species Fusarium sambucinum. Next base: position 6,120,493 of record NC_139293.1, on the reverse strand, counting down.
GCGAGTTCAGCCGGGTTGACAGAACCGGAGTTGAGTTGGCAAGCTTCAGCGATGTCAAGAGCTCGGCAGGGATTGATCGAATGAATGTTTCCAACATGTTGTTCTCGTATTCTCGTCGAAGAGGGAGATTTTCTATATGCAGTTGTGTACTATTCGAGTCACAGTTGTGTAAACGACGAAGATCTGAAGGAAACCATAGTCCCGCGGTAGGGATGTTGCCATCCAAATATCGCCAGCTATTGTTCAGATTGTCAGTAGCCCTATGAGGTATCCGTGGATGGGTGTCAATACCGGACAGACTTCAATCGCTTAATGCACGATAATAATCTATTGATGCCTGTGGAGTTCAAATTGCTCGGTATTATGACATGGTTCGTGAGATTGGAGATGTGGCGGAAGACATCAGGATATCTTCTTTCGGCATCTGGTGCGACAAGAGCCTCATTCAGCTTCAGGAATCGGTATGCGATGGGTGCAGCGATGGCGTCCAGCCGCTTTGAAACTAGGCGCACAGACGTGAGGGCATGTGAGTCTAGATCCCGAAGCTATCAGATGGAAATTTAGAATTGTGCTCATGTCCACACCATTGTAGATCTTACAACATACCTGTTCGAAAATGAGGGCGATGAGTTCTGAGCTGAGGCAGTTCAAGGAGAGGCTTGGCGAGAGCGTTGTCCTGGTCGAGGTGTCCATACAAATGGAGGGATTAGGAGAGTTAAATGAGAAGCAAGACCGACTTGGTGGTACAGAGTACGATAGAGTGATGGGGGGTCGAGAAACTAACAGCTCGGTTGTAGAGAGCATTATAAGACAAGCCAGTATGGTCAAGAGTGAATGTGTCGAAAAGATGCGTTTGACAAAGAGGAAATCGATTCGGAACTGCGATTTATTATTAAAGAAGTGACAGACGGGAAGTCGCTTTGCCTATGTATAAGTCGTCCACCTAAGACCTAATATGGCAGCTCGGGAATGACTACCGGGCGTAAACTCTACTTCTTTGTTTTATGGCACTAGACTAGTTGAGGCGAAAGTAACGAAGGATGGAAGATGGTCAAGCCTCATGCGGGTTGGGAATTGACAAAAACCCTCGCTCGACATGGAGGGATGGGTCCTTGAAGCGGTTCCAACAAGACGGAACCATAGCAGGGTTAATTTGCTGGGATTTGGAAGCAGAACGGAGAGGGGTGGAGAGATGGTCACCAGGATCATTTATGTATGTACATGTCCTTTGATCAAAAGAAAGAAGGCCATAATAAAAGAAGTTATGTTGGGTTGATGAAGCAAATCGAAGGATCGTGAGAAGAAAGGGTGGCAAGGAATTGAGGACGAGGGCACACCCGGCCATATCACAGACAAAAGCAAGAACGTAAAACAATTGCAGGAAGGAGCTGGGTTATCTCGAGACAATTTGAGTGACTTAAGAGTCAGTCACTCAGGGTGGATGTATGGATATGTGGAGATAATTGAGCTTCTGAAGCGAAAAAGATGCAGCAAAACAAGGGTGAATTGCATGTGGGGAGGAGGCTAAAGCAAGCAAAGACGCGAAGTGTAGATGAAGGAGAAACAAGGGTGTTCTAGTCCAAGTCGGGGAGGTGACAGATCAAAGCTCGAGCCATAGCAACAGTCAGAGCCAGCTGCCGTTGACGATGACAATATGTAGCCGGAGGCGGCTAAAGCCTCTGGACGAATAAAGTAGTGAAAGTAGAGACATGGTGGGTAAAACGACATCAGGTACAGTGCAGAGAGTACATGAAAGAGAGAGTCGTGTGATAGTGTGTATGGGCATGATGCGTCGTTCTGTTAAGAGAATATTGGAGAGAGGGAGAGAGCCTCAAGCCCTCGATCAACCATTTTGAACAAACAAGGACGAGCATGACAACACAATCTCGGCCATTGAGCGGGGGACCAGGCTAAGAAGTAAATGAAGCGTGATGCTTGCTGCATCTCGTGTCGTATCGAGTCGAACCGGGAGAAACGGGTTGTGGACGTCAAGAATTGCTGCGTACACAAGCAAATTAGTTTAGTTGAGTTTAGTCCGGTCTGGTCCAGTTGAAAGAGTAAGCTTGCTATAGCCTGTATGTAGCATTGGCAAACCGAGTGGAATGATTTGTGGTGTCGTGAGCGGGCATGCACGTCGTACAAGCAAAAAAGTCAAGGTCTGAGTGTCGTTCGCAAGATTGACCCAAAACGGTAAAACGGGGACCCAGCTGGAGGGAACGGTGGCCCCTCATGGCGTCTCTATGCGGAACCAATCGCTGGCACCGAGACGCCCCAGACCACGGTGCGGCGCGCAGCGGGGAACAGGGGAACTTGGGCAGTCAATCGCATCGTGTCACATTCTTCCGAGATCCTTGTTGATGTTTATGTCGATGTCAATGTCAATGTCACTACCATGCCAGGATCAACATTCCGATTATGAACATGATTTATACCAATGTGATACTCTGCATGAACCATCCTCAACGGAATTCCCTAAGAAGAAAGCTTTGCCCAAGTTTCTTAATACTCCAGATACTGGGTATATCTTCGTCTCGTATACGTGTCTAATAAGTCAAGACGGTTTTGCAATCCTCCATTTCCTCCTTCTCGCGTCCCGTGAACCAGTGGGACAGGTCGGGCCAAAAGCAGATTTGTCACTCCAGACAGAGTTCCTTCAGCGCTGGCAAAATTCCGTCTTGGCGTTGGCTATCTATCGCCTTCCGCTAACATCAATGATCAACAACATGATGTGATGTAGGAAGCCGCGTTGCTCTGGGCTCACTTTTCCCGATATTCTTTCATCGCCCACTTCGCGACAGAAAACGCGTTCTGTCATAATATTGTTCAAGCTGAAAACTACATGCTGCAGGTGAGCGAACAGGGGTTGCGATGTGTGTTGGGCGCCGTTAAATGCGACTGGTTCGGTAGACGCTGGTCAGGGTTACATCCACTAGTCGCCGTGTCGAGAACGGCAATCACAACGTCTATTAGCAGTCCGAGATCCTGGGAATCTTGACTAAGGCTCCTGAAAATAACCTACTGTCCTGTGCGGTTCAGTTTGTCAAGCTGCAGCTGAAGAAGAATCGGCGGAGTACACAGATGGGCCGGGACTCTAGACGATCGATTGCAACCACTATATCATGTCCAACGACAAACAAATAAGAAAATAGAATTGCCTGTTCTAAAAAAGAAAGAATAGAAGAAGAAGAAAGAAAGGAAGAAAAAAAAAGAGAAAAATTGATTCACCCCCAACAAAGAGTTGCATATCTCCAACCCATATCGCTCATTGCTTCAGAATATCTCAATAAATCTAACTGTTATGTTTCTTAACGCTGCTCAGTATCATCTCGACGCAGTTCTGCTGACCGGGCCGATCACCATTCGCCATCCCCATCGTCTTGGTATAATTGGTACGACCTTGACGAACGATAATGAGACCTTAGCCACGCTATCGAGTCCGGGACTAGGTCCATGAGACTTGCATCTGCAGTGAACCCTAACAAGACACATGTCCCTCCATTTTTGTCCGACCAACCTCGAAACCTGTTGTTGCTCGTCTCTGACGCTCCGGTCAGCTAGATTATTAGAGTCTTCATATTGACTCTGAACCAATAATGAGTCAGAATAGAGGGAGACAGTACTGCTGTTGGGTACCTACTTGCTAGTTCAATGGCCGTTACAATCTGTAAGTGGAGGTTTCCTCGATCCCGCGGGCCATTGAATTAAAACATGTATTCTCTCTTTGTCGCGCTGATATCATGCTGGAGTGATTGTTAGATTGTCAGAAGCTACTAACTATAGTGTGGGCAAAGTGAACACATCTCAGCAAAGGCGCACATAGGACTGAGGAAACGCCTGTAAAGGCCGCGAAGATGGTATTGATGCTAAATAACAACATATTAGATATAACGCAACAAAAGAGAACGCTATGGGAATCTGCCTTTCGCCGTGCCAGCCCATTCATGCATGTACGACAATACTACGATGTCAATACAAAATACAAAATCTACCATCTAACCGAGGCATCCGTCTTCCCACTGGGCTGGGAGTTTGCAGCGTAAACCATTGATATCTTAAAATGAAGCAATGCGGCATCCTCTAGCAAATTCGATAAACGGAACACATATTTCGAGAACTGCCATCAAGCCAGTCTCCTTAACCCTCAGCCCCACCGTTAATATCGGTACATGGGCTCCTTACTCTTGGGCGGAGGGCCGCTGGGTGCATCGTAGATGTCATCGTCATCCGAAACCTCGTCAAGCCGTTGCTGTGCAGGTGGTTGGGCTGATGGGGTCGATGCGCCAGCGCCGTGCATGTGGACCTTTCCAATGGCGCTATCCTGTCGGCCTAGATAACTTTCTGTTGCCCTAAATCCAGGGTGGAAGGGTTCAGAAGCAAGACGTTGTTCCTCAGAATACTGGTACGCCGCCGCCGTTTGGGCAGGACCGCTTGGTTGAGGGTCTGCGAATGGGTTCTCGTCAGATTCATCGTGGGGCCGGCTTGTACTTCCTTCGCCTGCCTTTGGTGGAGGACCTGAGGGGGGTGAGTAAGACTGTGTCTCTTTGCCTTTGCCGTTGTTGTGACCAGAACTTGAAGAAGACACATTGCCGAAATAATGATCAGTGTTGGTTCCATCGGCCTGGAACTGAGACTCCGGCTGTTGTTGGGGATGAAGCTGGGGGGTTAAACTCGGCGATTGGGAGTCAGTGTGTTCGTTAAGACCCAGCTGTTTGCGAGCGCTGAGGACAGCGCGCTTATGTTGATTAAGCGCAGTTTGCAACTGCTCGTTGGTGTCGATAAGGTTCTCCATTGTATCGTTGTCAGGTGTGGGATTCTCGGATGTCATGTAACCCTGAATACTGCGAGAGGCGCTCGAGCACCGATCGGCAAATTCCTTAATAAGATCATTGTCGAGAATCTCGCCGGGAGGTGTATTCATAACGACCTGCTCAAGGAGCTTGGCTGACGTTCGGGCTTCTTCAAGTCGGCTGGCGAGTTCGATAGGGTCGGGCAATCGCTTGTTTGTATGGTGTCTCGCAAAGTAATTTTGGGAGTGCGGGTTTTGAGCAGGAGGAGAAGTATTGTAACCACCTGGCGGCATCATGGGTTGCCGTGGCCCCTACGACAGTCGGTATTAGTCTGGATCGCATCCATACGTGAAATCTTGTAGACATACGCCGTAGTTCTTGTAAGCTTCTTCCTTTTCCTTCTGCCACATTGAGGTAAGCAACGTTAGGTTTTCATCGTATGCCTTGGAGCGCTGGAAGTCATCAAGAGTTTCCATCACGATCTGACGGACGCTGGGATCTCTCAAATGCTTGAGGAGCGAGCGCACAGTATCAACAAATTTCTGGTCCAAGTTTCGCGTGAAGGTCGGGCCGGGGTTATCAGTCAGGATGCGTAGCAGCATGACTGCATTGTATTGCCATGATGGTCTTGAAAAGTAGTCTTTCGAGAGGTATTTGCGGATCAAGCGCGCGCATTCTGCGGCAGCGGCGGGAGAAGACTCGGCGGCGTCGACGATAGGAGGGAGAAAAAGGACCTCGTCTTGCTGTTGTGCAGGAGCGCATGATGTTAGCGAAAATGCTTCATGAGAGGTGATGTGATGAGTAGTAGGCGTTTACCTTTGACTTTCCCCCAGACTCGCAGAATGCTTTCTAGGTTTGGTCAGCAATGACTAGACGACACGGGTGGTTTCACAAGATTGCGCGATAATGCGACGGCATACCACACTGTTATGAGCTGTAGCCTCAGGCGAGCCAGCAGGCGTCGTCCCTGATGGTGATGTTCCGGAGGGTCCGTCGGATGTTCCTGTAGATATCAGTACTGGTTCACTATTTGTTTTGCGCCGCTTGAGCCTGTGCGAAAAGCAAGGCTGCTCGTGTGCATGTAGACACTTACGATTCGAAACATTGCTTGCTTTCTTTCTAATGCTTCCAAGCATCTTGCTCATACCGAGACCTTTCATAGATTTCATGGCTGCGTCGGAGCCTTGTGCCGCAAGAGGCGGCTACTTGGATATGGTAATTGGGTACTTGTGGACAGGAGGCAGGCGACGAGAGGTTGCCTAAATGCGACGGTGTGAGACAACAAATCGTTGTTGAAGAGATAGAGGGTTACTGAGATATCTGAAAAGAGATGAAGGGAAATTAAGGCCCAAATGGGAAGGCGCCGAGCATCCAATCCAATGCCTTCGCAGTTTCAGAAACAAACGGTGGTGTTGGTCGATTTAACTTGTTTCGCAGAGCTGACGATGTTGGATTTGAGCAAGTGTCGAATGATTGGCGCCGTTGTCTAGGAGTAGCAAGGGTATAGAGGTAGGTATTGATCCCCGAAGACTTGTGAATGAGAGAGAAGAGTTGAATCCTTGGTAAATCTTGAAGCGAAAAAAAGCGACGGACGCGATTAGTGATACTGTAACCGCTCTATCGTCTTTTGATCCCTTTCTATATCTTAATATTCCTTCTTCTTTTATTGTCGTTGCTTGTGTTTGTTGATTTCGAGGTGGTTCGGACTGGTCAAAGGGTCCGTAATGCGCCGCTCGCTAATACTGCTCCGTACGTCACCCACTTGTTGGACTTAATGCTGGGCTTAGGCTGTCAAAATAAAGCTCGACGATTGCAGGGTCCTTTTTCAAGGTCGAGGAGAACCGAATGGGGAAGCTCAGGAGTGAATGTCTAAGTACATGGTTTTTGGATTGAAAACTGCGAACCCAAACGTTGATCGAAGTTAATCAATTTTTGAGGAATTCCTTCATCCTTTTCATCATTCTAAAGCGGCCTCTGTTGCACAGCCTCATCACCCTACGCAATCAACCCCTCCCGAGGCATCGCCGCCGGGTAACACGAGTGACAATCGCGTCTTGGCTTTACCTTGGGCCCCTTGGGGCTCCTGGGGTACATTATAGGATGTACAGATGGGCCATGACAGATTGATATTGAAGTGCAAGGGTTTTATTACTTTACAATACCATTATTAAAGCATCAGATCTCATATATATCGAATGACGAGGATGTTTCTATGTCCATCGGACTGCGCCGCTCTTGAAGTTGTCTAAGTCCGACAAACATGACCCCTTCATCGCTCTTTCGGCAATTTACTGGAATCGGTGCAACATGTAAACCAGCATTTAATACCAGGTAGCACGGTTGATGTTGCCAGTAATATACACAGTTTAGTCAGAGTTCTCTTTGCCAAAACGCATTTACTTCTTATCAAAAGCTGGCATCTTGGACTGCCTTACGAAATCTACGCAGTAGACAACGACCTACTCATCGCCTCACGGCCTTTTCTACTAAACAGCCTCCGCCTCCTCGTCTTCGTCATCAACGTCGTCGTCTGAATCATCTTCCGAGTCCAGTGAGACGTCCTCCACAATCAGATTTCCTGATCTTCCGATTTTCTCCCCCATTGTCACCGTCGCGCTGGGCTCGTACACCTCCCTGGGCAAGACCGAGGCAATCCGGAACTTGTACTCGTGCTCGTAATCTTCCGGTCTGTCACCTACCGCTACGCCGTCTTGGTGGAGAACGCTGTAGCACTCCACAAAAGCATACATGTCTTCCAGAGATGCATCCTGGGGGAAACGGCGCACGATTCGGCCGATACCCGAGTCTTCGGGCATCTTAAGAGCGACTCGCACAACATTCTTCTCATTGGTTGGTGGTTCGGCCACAATCGTTGTAGCTCTCCATGTTTTCCATTTCCCGCGCTTCTCTTCAAGTATTGCCGCTGCGTTTTCTTCTTCGAGGGCGCGTTTTTCTGCTGCCGCTGCTACCGCTGCAGCTTCCTTCTTCTGTCGAGCACGCTCGCGGTCAATAGCTAGGGATCGCTCGTAGGCTGAATCTTGTTCGGTTCGTAGATTTCTTGTAACTTCCTGGGCTGTTCGCTCGGCCCGCACTCCGTCAAGATCAGCACCGTACTTCTCGATAGCTGCTCGAATTTCAGATAAGTAAGTAGAGGGAGGCATGGGCCCGACGAGGCGCTTGACAATCCCCATGCGGGTGCTACCCTCTTTTGGCGTAAGACAAACCAATGCTGAGAAAGGATACTTGGTACAAATATACTCCTGAGCCACTTGGTAAGCTTCAGAGTCGAGCACGTTGCCGCCCCAAAGTAGGATGTTATTGGAAGGATCCTTGATGAAAGCGACTACTTCCGGCGACAGCAAAGTCTCCTTGACAAAGGACTCGGTATCGTCATGCTCGGGGGATAATAGTACCACAAGCATAAACTTAAGATCTTTCTTGGCTTGGTCGTGCGCTTGAGCGACACCGCCTTCGAAAAAGGACAAATCGTTCTCCCCATACTCTTCCTCAAATTCTCTCTTGAACCTCGACGCAGTGTCCCGTGGCATTAGAGGTCGTCGGCCATTGGTACCCCTGAAGCCGGTTGATATTCTGCTTGTTACAGCACGTGGTCGAATCGATGCAGGTAGGAACGACAAGGCATATATCAGGGTTCGAAAGAGTGTTGAGGCAGCCTTCCAACCCAGGCTGAAAGGTGTTAGGAGCAGACCTAAAAGCCAGGGAGCCCGGTTTGTGACCGAGTTTTGGGGAACGATTCGTGGTGCTAGATCAGTGCGCTGCCGTGGTGAGGCACGGGGGGGACGCACTGCCTCGTGGAAAAGACTTTCTTGCAAGTTTTCATGTCGCGCTGTCGCTCGGGGGATTTCTTGCTGCGCTGCAGCTATTGGGTTGGCTGTTTCGCCGTCGAAGAACTTAGCGATTGCGATCTGTGAGCCAGCGTTAGAATCTCCAGAAGTGCATATCGAATGAAATTGCATACCTGAACGTTCCATTCCGACCGCCTCAGAAGCGGGATGGCTTCGTTGACTTCTTGATTTGTGACTTGAGTGTACTGGTTGAGGGCCTCTTGCTGCGTAGAGGACAGCTGTCCCAAATCGATTTCACTTTCGTCCATACTATAGTTGTGATTTCCCTCTGGCCGCCTTGTCTGTAGTATTGAACAAAGTCGTTTCGTGAGCTTCAGTTGCAAGCTTATCTATGAAGCTTTAGTGCTTGCGACTGTTGCACGTGAGAATAGAATGTGGTTTGCGTTTCGGTCGTGGTGGTGTCCCCCGCTGTTCTTATAAGAACAAGACGAGACGAAGGTTTTGGATCTGCAAATCAAGCGTATTGAAGGTTAACCTACCGAGGCAGGGTTTGTTTGATTGGTTTATGCAGTCTTTAAGTAGGTACTTGAAAGTTCCTGAGGCATGGGTCGTAGAATTATTGCCATGACTTGGGGTCCCGTATTAAGAACTTCGGGGATTGTGAAGAGAGCTAGACGGGATAGAGGAATGATAACATCGGAGCGTGTCAGAGCTTGGCTTATCAGTATGGGGTAGACTAGGACAGTGATACATCAAACCCGTTTTTGGTGGGCTATTCTTCGGCATATTGCATAAGTACTACTAACCCAACACACTAAGGTAATGGGAACAAGCTGGGTTCAGGCAGGTTGGCGTCATGCCGCCGGGGGACATGTATCTTTGCATATCAATTCTGCGGGAGAGATACTCTGAAGCGCGGTGCTGTTGGAACCAAGACTCGCGAACTGAACTGTCTTGTCTCGCCGGTCAATAGGTAGGTCGTCTTGCGCGCCAGTCCCTCCACCGAAAGTGCCCCCCACCGCCCACATCCACCACACTCGTCCAACTCCTACATACCTATCTACCTAACCTCTCCTACCTAACCTCTCCTCCCCCGACCTCGCAACTGCTTGTTACCGTTACAAGAGGCGACGGCCTGCGCCTTGTTTTTCCTGAACACGGCTGTTGGCTTCCTGCGCTCTCTTCGACTTCGACGCTGCTCCGGTCAGCAGCGCTGTTGAAACCCCGCCGCCCGTCTCGTTCCTCCATGGGCGGCCAGTCGCCTCGAGCCATTGAACCATGGGAGATGCTTGCCAGAGTCAAGTAGGTGCTGTCTTTGTTAGTACTCTGTCCAGGTCCCGTCGGCTTTGTTCTCCGTGCAAGACCGCTGTTACCTTCTGCGCTCTGCTAACGTACCATCCTTGCTTTAGACGTCGTAAACTCGGCCAAGGGGCTGCACTATCTTCAACATTATATACCACTGACCATGGCGACATCGCGGTATCAACCGGCCGATCTACGACGCCAAGTCGGGTCTCCGAGGCCCAAGGGACGCGGTTCGTTTACCCTCCCGATCATAGAACGCCCCGCCTATCCTAAAGCCTAAACAAACACTGACTTGGGCGTCTTTAGAAAATAAAGATACCTTGTGCCGGAACGTACTTATTTATGGCCATTGTCGCTACGAAGACCAAGGCTGCGCGTTCAGCCATGATCAAAACAAAAATAACTCCAATTCAGATATGTAGGTTAATCTTGCTCATGATCGTTTGGTGCTTGATAGCCCATCATGCGAAAGCTCGCTGTGTCAAAGTTCGACTTTGGTTTGGTTACACGCGTGGGCCAGAAAAGTCCCTACCCGCCACTATCCATGTTCGCTGAATTGGTAATGTGATTTGAGAGACTCCAATCATGGATCGCACCTGCCGCAATTTGAGTCTAAAGGTTCATTGCTGTGGCAGCAGCCACTTATGGTGCCTGCCTCTACGTTTTGCTTAACGGCTGGTGCTTGCCTTTATCATCACAAATGACTTATCTGCCAACTTTCTCCCGAGTTGTCCAAGCCATACATTGCTTGTTCTGTTCATTGACTTACAAAATCTTTCATAACTACCTACCTACCCATCCCGATCATACTCTATCGTATTTCACTGTCTCATCTTGTTTTAGACTCTGGTTAATCTTCCAAAGGCCCACAGTCTCTTCTTATCCATGGACATGTTCCGTTGACTTAACAGGATGGCTGACAGCGACAAACATAGATCCAAAAAATCACTAAACGTCGACTCGCCCTCGTTTACACCCGCCGGCATAGGTAGCAAGAAGCCAACATTCTCTTCCCAGGCTGCAAGCGCTCCCGCATTTACTCCACGTGGATTGGGTTGTACGGAACCTTATATGTCCTTGTAATTCTCAACTTGACTGACAATATGTGAAGCTGCCACCCCCGTGGGTCTGCAAGATGGCGATAATAGCCTCTTCAATCCTGGGTCTGTCCGCGAATTCACACCTACGTTTGACATAAACAATACGGTGAGACACAATCACATCAGATGCCGAGACAATGCTAATGAGGCAGACTACGACAAATGGCTCCGCCCAAGATGGCGGGATCTCTTATGACCCATTTACTGCAAATCAAGGCCTTACCACTCCCCAATTTAACCCTTATGCAGAAGACCCTACGCTCGGTGCCCACGGGCCAGGTTATTTCCAAGCGCAAAACGCCTTTGCAACACCCGTCCAACCACTCCAACACCATCTGTATTTCCCGGTGGCCCCCCATCGGGATGACTTGATGTCCTATCATCGTGTACCGCACGACTTCTTCCTGCCTGAGAAGGAGCGCGAAGAGATTGCCCGGAAGCTCGAGGCAGCCGGCCAAGTCCTCCCCAACTCTCAGCTACCACAACTCGATAACTACCACAACTTGGTGCCATTGGACACGACCCATCGAAAAAATGCTAATATCTTTGGCTACCCCAGTTGGGTCTACAAAGCTACGGCAACCAAGACAGGCAACCTTTATTGCTTAAGGCGGCTAGAAGGTTACAGGCTAACCAACGAACATGCAATCAGACTTGTGAAGGAATGGCGACGCATTAACAATGGCAGCGTGGTGACCATCCACGATGCATTTACGACGCGTGCCTTTGGAGATAGTTCGCTCATTTTTGTGCAAGACTACTACCCTCTCTCAAAGACACTTGTTGAGGCTCACTTAACTCCGAGCACCACTCATGGTAGTCGTTTCCAAGCGAAAACACCCGTTGCTGAAAACGTTCTCTGGGCCTATATCTCACAGATCGCCAATGCTCTCCAATCTATCCATTCGACCAACTTGGCAGCACGCTGCATTGATCCGAGCAAGATCATCTTGACTCATACAAACCGAATTCGTCTCAGTGCATGCTCCATCCTCGATGTTGTGCAGTATGATGCACACCGACCGATTCAGGAGCTACAGCAAGAAGACTTTATCCAATTCGGACGCTTGCTGCTTTGTTTGACAACTAACACGTTGCCAGTACACCTGACCAACTACCAGATGTCGTTGGAACAAATGTCCAGGGTATATTCTGTTGAGATAAGAGATACTATTTTATGGCTTCTCACACCCCAACAACCTCCCGCTCAGAAAGGCATTGAGGAGTTTGTACGCGGAATCGCTGGGCGAATTGCTTCCACTTTTGACCAGAATCTGCAAGCTTTAGATAAGGCTAATACCGACGTGATGCGGGAGATTGAAAATGGAAGGGCTGCGCGGTTGATGATGAAGCTTGCAACCATCAACGAACGGCCTGAATTTGAGGGGGATCGAGCGTGGGCCGAGAATGGCGAACGCTATATGCTTAAGCTTTTCCGAGACTACGTTTTCCACCAAGTTGATAACAACGGCAAACCAGTCCTGGACATGGGACACATGCTTCGATGCATGAACAAGCTAGATATTGGATCAGATGAGAGAGTCTGTCTCACAAGTCGAGACGAACAGACCAGCTTTCTCGTTAGCTACAAAGAGCTCAAAAAGATGCTGGCGAATGCCTTTGGCGAACTTGTGAAAGGGAGCAAGTCAGGACGAGGCTTCTGATAGTACTTCGGTTTACGACAGAACTTGGGCCAACACTTTGATTACTATATTGGAAGAGTGCAACCTTGGATTACTGCGGGCCCACCTCATTCCAAGTCACGACTGATCGTTATAGAGTGGGAATTCAGATATATCAGAAGTTTGTGTAGGGCAAAGGGTTCAGCGAGATGCATACAAAGCTAGCTTTGCTTTATTAACATGGTCTATTGCCTTGAATATAAGTTTTGAATCCGGCTAGTGACGTGGTAATCGCACGATTGAAGCCTAGTGGATTTGCACTGCGCGGCCCTTTGTGACCCCATACATAGTCCAAAATGGTATAATTGGAGAGGGCCGTCTAAGTAATTGCTCCGCCTCTTTGAGTTGTCGAGCCTTGCGTGACACGGCTGCAGATTTTGTGGCCGTCGCTCAACCAGGCACTTTACTCTTCACTATCGTCATGATGTTCATTTCCAGTCCGCTTGTTTGTATTTTCAATCATCCTCCGTTTGAATAAAAGGGTTGGCAATTTCTTCACTGCCGTCGACGGGGCTGACAAGGACAAGGAGGGTGCCTCGTACCACCACAAGACCGAGGGATCGAGTAGACTCGTTGCCTTCGTCATCTGTAATGATGGTGTTAGCCGCGGAAGTATGCAAAGTGTGAGAATAATTAAGGGAGAAGACAAAATGCGTATATGTAATCGCGTGGCATACCTCGAACAACCTCGTGTACATCATCGAGAACCAGGTTCATGAGAGCGTCATAGCCCTTCAGCGTGCCCTTGACTGCACACAGAGTTAGCACGTTGCCTTGATGGCGCATAAATCGAGCGGACGTACCCTCACGGCCACCGTTGAACTTGACGGTGATCTGCTTATCCATGTACTTGGCCAGGTCAAGGATGTTCTCCTTCTTGGGCCTCTCGCGCTCCTGCTGAGCGCCTCCCGCGCCGCCGCCTCCGCGACCACCTCCGCGTCCACCTCGAGGATGCGATCCTTGGCCGCGGCCACCTCGGTGTGAGGGTCTATCGGACATGGCGTATTTTTGGTCGGGGGTTGGGTAGGGGGAGATGGGGGTGGGCGAGAGATTGTTGATGAGCTTGCTTGGGTGTTTGGGTTAGACGTCGTTGGAACTTGTGAATGCTTTGGTGGGGTGAATTACTAGTACGGATCTGGGCCAAAGTGTGTGCAGATTCGGGCTTTCTGTGGGGTGGTATGTGTGGGTTTGGGTGCGAGGTAGTCAAATCGGTTTGTGATAATGAGAGTGAGACGGGAGCTTGACATGGATGGAGCTGGCTTGGCCAGCCGCCTCGGATGCATGAAAAAGGATGTTAGGATCAAAAGACGGGAATAAAATAGTTCAGTTGCACGTTACGAATACTTTGTTCTAAATTATTTCCCGATAATCAAGACTAGGTACCTATTTTTCTAATGAGATGAACCACCAACATTAAAAGCCAGTCTTTCTGAAATATGGTATTTCTCAAAAGTTACGATTCAGCCAATCATTGATGAGTCTGAATTAGCAACATGTGAATGCCACGAGATCCTACCCCGAGTTCCTAATCACGCGATTAACTTTTATTGGAGATGGTCGCGAGCGGGCTGAAGCAATCGACAACCAACCTGAGACAGCGGGGGTGAGCTCGCGTGCCTCGGGGAAGCAACGTTCAGACAGATCATGGCGTCGTCAATGATACATGGGAGACCAACCTAGGTTTATGCATTCGTTACCGCCGTTTATCCATCCCTCCATCCGTACCTACCAGACTAGTAGTCTACAAGCAACAGCACAGCCTCATACAAAGATTCCTAGGTAGATATGTATATGCACCTGGCAGACAGTAAGCGATATACATTCACAACTGTCGGTCACGGTCAATGAGTTGTTTTCTTGCATGTATATGCCGCCTCTGTTAGGTATGAAGGAGGCCTCTCTAAGTTGATTATGGACTGTCCTAAAGAAGTCAGGTTGCACTAATTTGATCGTGAGTCCGTTGGTCCGCTATACGCTTCTCTCCTCTCTCTTTGTCTGAATACCACTGCCTACAGTACTTGCTTAGGTAGTCTTTCTCCCACGTTTTCTTGGCCTACCTCATTTCAACTTTGCCATTAAGGTTCTTACAGTGGTACATCCCCTGCGAGGTGAGGCTGGTAGTAGGGAAAGTCCTCAATTTGGCGCACTTTCCAGTCAAGTTCATTCCAGCCGCCGCCATACTCCCGTCCTCTCATCCAGTTGGTACCTTATCCCCCCACATCGTCCCGGCACTTTCTTCTTGCTCGAGACTCTTTTCCCGCATGCCCTTCTGATCTTTTGTCCCGAATATTCGACCCTCTTCAATCTCCTTTTCTTGATCAACAAGACTCCTCCTCGCCCACTAAGAGTCTCCAACTAGACCGCTCGTAGCTGAGTGCGGTATTTTGCACGAGGGATTTTCTGTTCTGGGTCAAATTGAGCAATTGCGACTGTCCATCGAAAACTGTCCTCCTCTTGGCGGTCATTTACTTGCATCTGGATCTCTCCTGAGGCTTACACTGCAGATCGACACATTGTCCCCTTTATTCACCATCAACTCTGTTCAACCTAAATCCGTCGCCATGAATCTTCAATAACCGCTTCTGTTGTCCCCTCCTCTCTTCACTCTTCTCACCTTGCTTGCCATCCTGACTCCAACCTTGTCACATTCCGCCACTCACCTGACTCTCATCTGCGTCGCCAAATCTTTCGACACGCCCTGACACCCTCCCTACTTTGTGCAATTCGCAGAAGCATATTTGGATTGCAAGATAGGCCTGCTAAGCCTCAATTTCGGCCAGCTAGTTTGTCGGATAACGCAGGCGCCATATTCTGGTTACTCTCACGCTTGAAAACGAACTGCTACTATATCTATTCTCTTGACCAACATACCGCAGCTATCCACCATGGGTCATACTTCAGACTCGGAACCCGCGAAACGAAAGCGTGACGTCGATGATGCTGGTGGTCCAGGACGTGCTCCTACATCTCTTCAAGGTATGTTCAGTACAGTGGCAGCCATCTAGCGCTGTACCGTGTTGTGTCGCCTCAAATCCTGAGACGTCCATTCGTAGCATCGCGCATAAGACATATTGTGTGTCTTTGCGTTTTCCACATTGCTCAACGCATGTTGTCGCCCCGAGGCGCGCGCAAAAAGACAAGCGCTTTGAATTAGCAGCCTTCTCCAGACGCAGCATCTAGTCTGACTCCTCCAGGAGCGCATATGCTTGTTGCTTTTGTATCTGACTTTTCTGTCTCGGTGGTCTGGCACAGCTTGTTCGCTTTGAGGATATGCTAACCTGACATCCAAGGCGTTCCCGGCTACATCCATTATCTCTCAAGATCAAATGCCTCTCACTTGAGCCTCGTTCAGGGCGATGCCGACACCTTTGCCGACATCATTGGCCTCATCGGCGAATACGAGAGTAAGAATCTGACATGTTCCATGAAATCAACATGGGAGACCATTAGCTAACACCCATCCTCAGATGTCCTAGATAGACATGAAAGTCTTGCAGCAAGTCTTGGAGCCAAACTCACTGGTCCGCGACTTTTAAGGGGCATCGAGAAGTTTTTCGATGGTCCCATCAAGACAACACCGCTCCAGCCATTCTCCAACCCCATAAGCTGGCTTGACGTTGTCAGTTTCGCTAGATCGAATCCCAAGGACTTCAATCTCGTTCAGAAGCCAGACGGCTCCCGATGCTGCCAGTTTATTCTCAAAGGTTCACAGGTTGAGATTCTGGAAGATGACTGGCGCTTGGTGTGGTCTGGTGCATTGGATCGGTTTCCCCTCGATCACCCTCTCGAGGAGGACGAGACAGCAGAGTTGGCGACTTTGGATATTCTAGAACAAAGAACGTCCATCCTTTACAAGAAAGCTGACGAAGTAGCGGCAAGGGCCCGCATACTCAACCATCGCCTCGGTCAACGAAAGCAAGATATTCGCCGGCGTCGTAGCACGCAAGACCCATCGGCGTCGCGATATCAGTCAGCGAACAATACAGCGAGTAACGCTTCCCAACGGACAGCCACTACTTTCAGTGCTGGGTACGATTTGCATGCAGATTTGTTGCAGCAGTTCCTTACAGCTTCAGCGTCACCACCCCCATCACGGTCAGCATCAGTTACAGGAATGCCTATAACTGCACTAGGTCAGCCATCACCATCTCACAGCACAGCTCAGTCTCAAACACATGGGTCACGATATGGCCATGCCGTGGAAACGATAGTGCAACCTGCAATCGATAGTCGCGAGGCGGCTTTCCGACCCTTGATCGCACAAAGAACTGAGCAGCTAGGTAAGGGGGATGTCATTACACCACCCTGTGATCGGTGTCGAAGATTACGGGTAGAGTGTGTCAAGCACCTGACGGCATGTTCAGGATGTACTAAGAAGCATGCTAAGTGTAGCTGGAAGACAGTCACAGACGAAGAGGTTCGACAGCTCAAAAGAGAGATGGGACTTAGGGATGAGATGGATGTTGATGGACAATCCGACACTGGACCGAGTACCGAGACACTGGATCCTAAGGATGGGCTTTCCAATCGAGTTGGAGATCGGCAAGACGCCGCCAAGACTCCAGGAGAAAGAACACCGGGGACATACGGGACAGATGAAGGGTCAAGGCCGCCCAGTAGGGACAACGCACATCTACCTAGCACAATGGAGCCCTCGACCGCATCAATGCATCGCTTCGACCTGAGTGCTGAACGACATCGACTCCCATTCGGGATGAGCCAAACAGCTAGATCGGACCATAGCAATCACTCGGTCGAAACCCTGCAAACCGGGACGAGCGCTGCAGGCATGACAAGTTCGCTGACGATAGCCTCGAATAGTACGTACAGAAGTGGTGATGGTTCGTTAAATCCGTCACCCAGCTGATACCGTCTAGTTAGAATAACCCCTTTGGCGTTTTATGCATAAACGAAGAGGAAGTCCTACCTAGCGAGGGCAGGAGCGCGGTAGGGGCCATGTACCGGGAAGTGGTAATATGTGACGAACACAATGAATATAAAGCTATGTCAAACATATATGCTGTTTGACTTATACTCCGTCTTGTTCTGGGTTGAAGATACACTGCAACACGAGACTCTGATATCGGCGTGGACTCATAGGTTGATACCGAATCTTTATGCCCCACAATTAAGGCAGAACGAAAGTATACTCCATAGACCCGCCACAGCGCCACTTTACAGACTGAGGCGCGTCCAGTAGTATGTAGTCATAGAAAAAAAGTTTTGGTCGTCGCTCGTTTACCTGCGGGAGGCGATTGACTGGACTTGATCCTACCGACCGCTTCGCTGATTCATGAAAAGATTCTCCATCTTTTTTTTTTCGATCAATAAAGAGAGGCAGAGCATTCCTTCTCTTTATCCCTGAGGATACACCCTCCTCCTACGCCCAATCGATGCTTTCGTCTTATATGCTCTTTTATTAAACGACAGACGAGCTGCCCTAGGCTTGGTACAACAGCCGGTGTTCCCGCGTAGAGACGACTAGTAGCGACTTGAAAACAAGGAAAGCCGATAGAACAATCACTGTCCAGGGTCTGAAACTTCTTACTGTTTTGGGACCAAATTACTTCTTACCATGTCGCATCACCAAACTTCATCGCCAATCATGACTAGTGACGACGAGAAACCCTTCAACCATACGCATTCGCCAATCGATCACTCAGCACTCATTCAGTCACGGGAGACTGGCGATGTCCTTCCCGATGATACGCCTATTCAGGGCAACGTCAAGGCGTTGCCCTTTGCCAAATCCTGGGTGCACATGTTCGCTGGAGGGTACGTAAAAGTTCTCTTCGTTACTACGGGACTTACCATGTAGCTCGCTCGCCGCGAGATTGACTCATGGAGAACTGTAAGACTGACTTTATGGTGACCTCTAGTGTTGGAGGAATGACTGCTGCTGCGATAACAGCTCCTCTCGATGTGCTTAAAACCCGATTACAATCCGATTTCTACCAAGCCCAGATTCGAGCCCAACGCGAAGCTCAGGTTCAGACTCTTGGGCGACTTAATCCCGCTCGAAGCGCACTCTATCATCTCAACGACACCCTTCAGATTCTCAGCTCCGTGTACAAGAATGAGGGTTGGCGAGCACTCTTCAAGGGACTCGGCCCCACCACTGTCGGAGTTGTACCTGCTCGGTCCATCAACTTCTATGTATACGGTAACGGAAAGCGTCTGATCTCGGAACATTTCAACAATGGTGTAGAAGCTCCCTGGGTTCATCTATCGTCAGGTGTAGCCGCTGGTGTTATTACCTCGACGGCTACAAACCCTATCTGGATGATCAAGACTCGTCTGCAGCTGGACAAGAACGTGGCAGCCGGCGGTACCCAAATGCGCAAGTATCGCAATAGCTACGACTGTATACGCCAGATTCTCCGCGACGAAGGCATTCGAAGTCTTTACCGTGGCATGAGCGCTAGCTACCTTGGTGTTGTTGAATCCACGATGCAATGGATGCTGTACGAACAGATGAAGGTCGCCTTGGCCCGTAGACATAACGAGATCGTCCGCAGCGGCCGTGAAAAGACTTGGTGGGACAAGACGGTGGACTGGACTGGAAAAGGTTTTGCTGCTGGAAGCGCCAAACTAGTTGCTGCTGTTATCGCTTATCCCCATGAGGTACGCCATTGACGTGAAATATTTGTGTCTTGGGACATGCTGACAAGAATACAATAGGTTGCCCGAACGCGATTGCGACAGGCACCTATGGAGAACGGTTTGCCCAAGTATACCGGCCTAGTCCAATGCTTCAAGCTCGTCTGGGTCGAAGAGGGCTTGATGGGCCTTTATGGAGGCCTGACTCCTCACCTAATGCGAACGGTACCTAGCGCCGCCATCATGTTCGCTATGTATGAAGGTATTCTTCGGTTGTTTCACACGCCTGCATAGGGCGTTGAATGGGTGAGAGAGTAGTTGATCAGATGAGGCAAAGACCAACAATGTGGAGCGTCCGTGCCGGACTCCACTCCGGGTCTCACCTGATAACTTGTAACAATATCTGCCACGGGTTCTTATGAAGCTTCGCATGCTTCATAAAACACCACTGACGACTGTGTCATGTACAATATCTGGGATCTTAGACAGGGGCTGGGGCATGAAGAGACTACGAAAAACCAACAAAAGGGGTGACGGCGTGAAAGGGACGTCTTTTGCTTTCGGCGTTTGGCGAGTGGCTGGTTTGGTAGAAGGGAATCAAGAAATCACATACTCATACGAAATTATGTATAATAGGAGGCAGGCACACGTACATTCTCATGATATCACCACACATCGCATGTACCATATTACGGATGTTTTATTCAGGAAATGACCAACTCATGTATCTCACGACGAAATAAAGCAATGGCTTGGTGCCAAATTGTATCATTTATTGAGGTCCATGTCTATGTTAGGTTCAGGCGCTTATGTCCTTCATTCAAGCTGTTACTAGCTATGATTATACTGAGCAAAATATGTGGATATAAGACAGTCAGTCTATCAAGTAATTGTCATGTGCCCCATACGACAACCAAAGAAAACAAAAACTGCATTGTAGGAAATGTGCAACATGAACTGAAACGAACGGTCTTAAACAGATTGAATGCAACGACTGGACCAGAATTTGCTTTTTCGCCCTTGCAAGAATAAGAGACACCAGTATGTACATGAAAAGGAATGCGATTCCATGCGATTCCTCCCCCATCATCTCATTGATTGGTTTACTTCTGTTATCAGGGCGAGAGCATATTGTTGAGGAGTGAGTCTCGTTGGGTAAAAGCTGGATTTCGCTTGCGAAGTTTTCGAGGGTGACGCGGAGTTGAAACCGGAGATGGGGAGCGAGAACAAGAAGATGACTTGGCTTTGAATGGCCAGATTAGACGGAGGCGTCACCAAGCGTTGCGGTCCCAGTTGGGGTCTGCGAAGGTGTCAATCGGGGCATCATGATGGCAAAGATGGATTTAGCGACAAACTCACCTTGGACAAAGGCGGCCAGAACCTTGCTCCCTGTCTGCAGCAGGGGATGACCAACAACGATCTTGAGGAACTTCTCAAGGCCTGCGCGACGACCCTCGATGACGTCGTCGCTAAAGCGGTTGGTGAAGACCTTGCCAGGCAGGGGTGGAATGGTTACTCGGGCGCTCTCGCGCTCGAGGATGTCGCGGAAGTACTCAAAGTCAGAGTAGCGACGACGGACGCTGCTCTGGCGCAGCTTGAACGCCGGTATGTTTGTGCGGCAGAGAATTTCATAATCTGTATACATGTGGCGGCCCATGCCGTGCGTTCTTGGGTTGCGGACCTATATAGCGCGCTTTGTAAGCCTTTCTGTATGTATGTGTGTATATGGCTCTCTGGGTCTGGTGGCAGAGCGCAGAGAGGGAGGCTGAAGAAATGCGCACCTCAATCTCTAGGAAGTTCTCAGGAGGTCCGTAGATTTCGTCAAAGCTTTGTTGGCGCGTATCGGGCATAGATTGTAGAATTGGTCGGTGGAATTGCGAGCCTGGCGCATCGAGGCCGGAGTTGTCCTGATCGGACGCCATAGTGGCAGGGTTGCAGAGGTGAGCTTAAACTATGAAGTGTTATATATATGGGCGATCAAGAGCGTTAGAGTCAAAGGTTGACAGCAGGCGCAATGGGAGTAAAGAGAGGCTCGTGGTATGTTTTGTAAAGTGGAGGTCGAGGTGAGGTATGATGTTCGGGCTGTCATGTCGCATGAGGTTGGCTGGAGTTGGAGGTGGGGGAAAAGAGGGCGGGGTACTTGTGTCAAAGGCATAGGATCCAGCTTTCCATATGTACCTACCTCTTCCTCGCGTGCTTCCTTTTTATTTGTTTTTATTTTGTTCAGGTTGGTAGGTAGTGTTACAACTAACGAAAACAAAATCCAAACCTGTTTCGGCTCCTCCGGCGTCCGTCAATATTCATTGCTTTGTGTAACCATGAGGAAATACGACATTACATTGTTAAAGTGCGATGAATAAAAATGTCGAACTTGTTCAACTGAGACATTACTGTATGTGTACCATTTGGCCAGCATCTAAATTTAGGCCCATTTTGTTTAGATCGGCAAGTTTTATCTTTTGCGTCTGCGAAACGTTGTAAGTGATATGGTGTGCATGCTCCAGACACTGATGAATGATTCTATATTTAATTAGGATCTAGCTCTTATCATGTATGAAGCGGCAGACTTAAACAATCTCTATTATTAATATTTCCCAGTCCATACTGGTCCAATAACGTGTTGCGTCAGAATATTGAAGACGTGCTACACATTTCTAGTCGTTGCTGAAATATTAGCCATACGCCTACTCAGCGATGTGGCACACATGGCGCATACGGTTTAGAGTTAATTCTCATCCACCTTCGAGCGATGAGTCCGTTTGGGGGTTCCCACAAGGATATCCCAAGTGTCATGCAAAATTGAGCTGAATCAAACAAGTTAAGCCCGTATAATCGTCAAAACGCCATGCTCCAAATGGGCCTCACCTTGAGCCTGAACCTACAACGCCTATCGCGACATGCATTGTTATACATGGCCCATGTACAAGACCGACGTAATCCGACACTTGGCTTGCGGGTTACCCGGTGTCTTTTCTTCATTATCTCCGTATCGGCAATCTGTCCAACTACCAAATACTTCACTTCTTGTCGGCGAACTTTTGATGAATGGCGCGGATCTGCTCCTCGACGTTAACGTTTTGCATATGGCCCAACTGTGCTTGGCTCTTAGCGTCCATGGCACCATCGTAGCTGTGAATAGCAGCCTTCTTTCTACGCGCCAGCTCGTCCTCGGAAATTGCCTGTCCGGTCACGGGGTCGAAGACGTCGCTGCGTTGGCTAGCAAGACGCTTCAGATTGTTTGCAACGTCAACATGGGAAATGTTGGTCGAGGCATAGCGCGAGTCTGCCTTGGCCTTTTGCTCCTTCCAACTGGGGTCGAGGAGTTCAACTATGAAAAGATTAGCATACTGGTCATGCTGGCGGGGCTGGTAAACATACTTCGCATATGTGCCTCGAGCTCGTTCATGGGGATTTGCTGCTTGCAGTTGGGGCAAAGAGCCATCTGGGCACCTTGTCTGTTAGCAGCCTTTTGTGCTGCGCGTGGCACGTAGTTCTCCTTGATCTTCATAGGAGGAGCACCACCACGTGCTTCGGCAGTAGCGTGCTGCTTGCGTGCTTGCTGCTCTGCGCGCTCCTGGATACGTCGCTCTTCTTCCTCTTCCTGCGCAGATCGCTGTGTTTGTTGTGGATGATGAGCATAAGGCTGCATTGGTGGGGGCATCTGAGCCGGTTGGTAGGCTGGTTGCTGAGGAGCAATAGGGTAAGCACCAGGCTGGTTGGGATATGCGTTGTAACTAGTATCCTCGTCGGGCATAGCTTCCTCGATTCGAAAGCTGGCACTGATAGATGCGTTGTTACGATCTTCGAGCGATGCGTACTGGAGATCGGAAAGATTCGTTGGAGGGGGGAGGTTGGCATGGTCATCGGCCTCGTTAAAAGTAATGGTTTCAACGACGACAAAGTCGCTCCAATCGATTTGAGCGAATTCTTCTTTCTGTTTTTCTTCCTCCTCCTCTTTCTTTTGGCGTTCGGACTCGACAAACTTGGCATATTCCGCTCGTTGCCTGGCGCGGTTAAGAACAAGGAACTTATCCTTGATATTGGCTTCAAGCTCTCTTACACGCTCTTCTTGAAGCTTTCCACCTTCTCCACTCAAACCACTCGCGCGCAAAAGGGTTGTGTACTGATCAACGATATGCTGGAAAAAGTTGTGGAGAGTATGGTTAGGAATAAGGAATGAAAACTGCGGGTTGCCAGCCTCTCGCTGAGCCAGCTGTGTCATGAATTGCCGCCCGTTTTTAGCAACAAATAAGGCTGCAAGTTGGATTACGTCCAGATCCTTTCGGGCGATGCGAGGCGTTCGCGCAGAGAAGTAAAAATCGATGGGCTTCGGGGGTCCCTGGGGCTTGAGAGGTTCGGCGGCAGGTTCATTCGCGCGGCCAGCAGCGATTGCCGTACCACGTCCACTCCTCACTTCATCAAGTCGCCATTGATAGAAGGGATGGTAGGCATCGGAAGGGTTGAGAAAGCTAAACTTTGGGTTGGAGCGCTCCTTGTCGCGAATACGATCCTCGAAGACAGCGCCATTGCGCGCTACGTAGCCGGCAGTTTTCTCAAGGACATTTCGAATTTCGCGAGGAGGGAGGACAACACCAGCCGGGGGCTTAATATCGTCGAGAATGGATGCAGCGGCATCGCCGTTGGTTATTACGGCTGCCATTGTGAGGAGAATCGAAGGACGCGCTTAAAGGCTGATGGAGATGCTACTCAGAAAGCGAGTTGGGAAATTTCGAAGTGCTCTATCTAGCATGTACCAAGGTACCACCTACCTAGCGACGCGAAGCTGTTGAACGGATGATTATTGTTCCGCGATTTTCGCTGAGGTACTCTTAATCAGCTATTAACCTAACCTCAGGGTATCAGAAAAATTGATCGCTGGAATCATAAGAGACGAAAATAGTAAGACGCTTTATGCTTCTCAGAGTATAGTTGTTAAACTACTTATTTTTACACCCTCAGACTTAGGAGGCTATTTTTTCTGCTACCCAGTAGCCTAATAGAGGACTAACTTTCTTTAGGTATTGTAGGAAGAATTATTAAAAATCCACTTTCTAGCTATCGCACTGCATATGCTCTGGTAACAATGAAATCCTTATGACAAGATATCCATGGTCACCCAAGATCTGATCCCGACATCTTGGAGTACTTCCATACCTGCCCATCCTGGGCACGGAGTAATGAAACAGAAGCTGTTGTACGCACAGCTAGATACCTAGCCTACTAGCTTATGTACATATTTCTATATATTCTAAGCTTTCTTGTAAGGTGAAAGACTGCTTAAGTAGGAGGTATATATAAGCCCCGACGTTTCGATCTATTGTCAAAGCTACTAGGTAGAGGTACATGTTGGTTGGCAATCGTATTATGTTGATTGGCCATACGTTGCCTCATCCAGTATGTACAGCTTGCAAGGTGATCAATAAGTTCTGTAGATGGCAATGTCAGCTCAAAGTTCTTGTATCGGTCAGATTACTATGTTGAGTTTGTTGGTGAATACGTCCCAATTGCACCATGACCAACGGAACATTGTTTTCATATCGTACATATACATTCATATTACGCTATGGAGAATGGTATATCTGCGCACAATTTCGCAGCCGATTTGTTGGCTTTGTCGTGTGACTTGAGATTGCTTCCACAGACTTTGCCCCTATCAAACTAGAATATGGATACCCCGCAATCGCTTCCACCTTAATCCAAAATACACTAAATGGTACTGTATGTTATCAATTATCACGGAGCAATCGCCGTTTTCCCCGACCAACATCCTAACTAGGCTGGCATAGTATCTTCAACACGCTTTCGGTATTCGGCATTCCAAACCGCTATTGCTAGACTTGCTTAGGGGTCTTATCAACAGCCTCACTAGGAACAAAGCTTGTACAAGTACACATTGACCCCAGGGGACAAAACACCGCAAAACTGGAGTGGGCTTTTGATGGAAAGCTCTTCCGTCGATACAACTGTCGAAGAAACCCCGCCTTTCTTCTATGACACTCCGGGAGAACTACTCAGTGTGGCCAAATTATATACAAGTCTGTTCTATGGAGCTGCCAGCATGGAGGGCATCAGCTCTCGAGGCCGCTTCTCAATCCTTATTTGACGAGAGTTCCACTCGTTCTGAAGATGCCAGTGTGTTATTGGTCTTACTGTCATTCTTTTCTCCCTGCGAAAAAATCCCGTTGATCCTTTTCGTACGCGGTTCAACATCGAGGAAACGCTGGACAGTCGAAGGCAATATTGAGTTTGCTGATGCGACCAGGGTCGGGCTGGTCTCGGAGTTGGTGGACCTATTATCAGATGCTCAACGACTTACACAGGCTTTTGATGAGCTGTGCCGGTCTGCGGCAGTCCTCGAATACCCCAATGAGACATACCATTTGAATGAGGATATGTCAGCACGGGTTCATCGAAGCCTGGCGCCAGATACTTTACCCTTCTGGCGACAGCAGGCACTAATCGTGGCGTACAGGGCAATACCTTGGAAGTATATCGAGTTTCCGTGAGTCCAGAACCGACAACCGTCGAGCTCGAACCACTGACATTACAAAAGAGACCCTGTAATCAGATCGTTCCTGCCACATTTGCACCATGTTGCAGAGGCGTTCCAAGACTGCTTTGACGAGCTACCTAGGGCGACCAGGACCGACTTTATGCTTACACTGATCGAGGCTTTCCGGTTCCCAGATATGGCCTGGAAGTACTTTGCCATTGGCCAGGCTGAATTGGCTGCTGGTCGATTGAAAGACACACACCTTCGCCTTTGCATCGGCCAGACCAAGGCAGTGCTGGGACGCCTCAGTGGAAACATGGACGAGGCCGTCAGTAGTCTTAAAGACATTATGTCAAATGACTCGGCTGCCGCTGCAAGTAAGCGAGTACGATGCGAGGTCGGCGTTGCAACCATT
The DNA here is from genome assembly GCF_050947815.1 of Fusarium sambucinum. NCBI lineage: Eukaryota > Fungi > Ascomycota > Sordariomycetes > Hypocreales > Nectriaceae > Fusarium > Fusarium sambucinum. The sequence goes on along the minus strand of NC_139293.1, from coordinate 6,094,305 downwards.
CAACGTTCTTTAAATTGTATTCAAGTTGCGGATCTTTCAACAGCACAGGAACTACTGGAGGACTGGGATCCCTATGACGCAGAGCCATCTCTCTTGGAGAAGATTCTTAGCTTTCGCAGATTTTCGTTGCTGGGACGAGTCATGCGCCTGCAGGGCAACTTCGGCAAGGCATTGGAACTTCTCAAAACAGCACATCAGGCGTCGCAGATACCAAGCGAACTCGTTTTCGATGAGGATCTCCGCGATCTCACGTGTGACCTGGCTGACACTTTACGAGAACTCAACGAACCCGTGGCTGGTGAGGGATATCTTCGTACAGAGATCATACGGCGTACCGAGAGGCCAGACCCATTGCCTGGTAAATCGCTTCTGGAATTGGCTATAGCCGAGGCTCTTTTTGCTCAGGAACGCTATGGGGAGGCGAAAGAGATATGCGTCGACATTGAGTCACGAGTGAGTCTTCTCAAATACGAGAGGTTGCGCGTAAATGTCATATTGGCAAAGCTTTCACATATCCAATCGGAATTCGATGTGGCTCTGTCGCGATGGAGCGAAGCGATGCAGGCATTGCAGGAGTTTTCCCTGGTAGATGGACAGGTACAGAACATTATCTCTGCGTCAATGGCCGATGTTTTGGATGCCCAAGGTCACAACTGGCTGACGAAAGAATCTCCTCGAAAGGCTTCGCTGACAGAATTGGCAAAGCCAGAGGGTGTGCCACATTGGATTGCTGGTTTCCGGCAATGGGCAGAATACCTCCAGTCCAAAGGCACCGGATAACCTGTAGTTGTCAATGGTTGGATTTAATAAAACATAGGAGAATCTACGTTGGTAGCGAACTTGTTATAAAGGTGGAATTTAGATACCCAGAATCGAGCCAATTGATCATGTTAACGGCAATACGCATCAGCAAAAATGTTTCGAGTGAATGTCCATGCTCGGCCACTAAGATGTGGTCTAGAACGCGCGTTTCAAGTAACTTGGTGATCCATTCATGGATTAGAAAAGGGGTCAAGTTGATGGTGCTGTATTTCTGAGCGTTAGCTTATAAGTAGGTTGTCTGAAACCGGTGCCACAGCCGAGAACCCCCTTTGTGGCTACAGCTATAGATAGCCACACTTGGTTGAAGATATTTAGAAAGGAAATTATCAAGCAACTGAAAAGCCAATCAATTGATGGCAGAGGATGTCCAAGACGGTTCCTAAAAACAAGCCCAATGTTGATCGATCATCAACATCAAACACGTTTTGTGAGAGCTGAAACCATCCAAACTGCTTTCATGGAAGAGCTATCACAGGCAATAATCAATATCGATAGACGGGCACCTACTGAAGCTCTGTTCTCGGGCTAGTGTGGCGGGGACGCCAGGGGATCTTCGCGGCCGGGGCCGGGTTTGATTCGCTGTAAGGGTCCCGTCTGGTCCAGCTTAGGGAGAGCTAGAGAGAGCCTCCACCGGGCTGACAGACAGCCCGACTAGACGTCCATGCTGGCAGTGGACAGGACAGGAACGAGCCGAAAAGGCCACTGTAGCTACAATTTTTGAGTGACACGCGCTTGCTTTTGCTTGTCCTCGTACCGCAACCATCCACCCCATCCCATCACGAATTCCATACCTCTGGTAGTAGGTTCTGTTGCAGTCTCAGCCCGCATAAGGTAATATTGGCTGCTATCCCCTGAAAGCTTCATCCCTCTTCTTTTCCCCTTCTCTTCTTTTCTTCTTTACTACCCCCCATCACAATTACCTTCCCTCACTCAGGCTTGTTGCATCGTCTACCGATACTGATATAATCGGCGGTCCGCAGTTCAGCTTTTGGGTCATTTTCCCTTCTCCTTTCTCTTCCGTTTCCATTCTTTCCTTCCCTTTAACGCTCCAGACATCGATGAGGTATCTTTAAATCCTCCGACGGTTCGTATCCTAGCTTTTCTTCATCGACTCTCGTTACATCGAACCAGCGAATTGGAACCCTCGTGATCGAATCGACTCGACTTTCTACATTGATACCCTACTGCCGCCATGGCTCGTACGAGGGGCAAAAGTCCCCAACCGCCAGTTAAGGCCGCGACGCCTGTGGCCGAGAAACAGCAGCCCATTGCAGCTCCTCAGCAGCAGCAACCCACTGCTGTCACCACTAAACCTAAGAACAAGTCTAAGAGCAAGGTTACCTCGTACCAATCTGAGGGCGTCGAGGACAACGATGTCTTTCTTCTCCCCGTTTCCGACTACTGGGTAGTACTCGCCCTCATGGTCCTTGCTACCGCCGTTCGTGTCTACAAGATTTATCAACCTACGAGCGTTGTCTTCGATGAAGTTCAGTGCGTCCCCAAGTCATCTGGAGCTTCATGGTCGCTTCAGTCCATATCATTCCTGCCAATGCGCTAACCTGTGGGTGTTTATCAACAGCTTCGGCGGTTTCGCTACCAAGTACATCAAGGGCAAGTTCTTTATGGATGTCCACCCTCCCCTAGCCAAGATGCTCATTGCTCTCACCGGATGGCTTGCTGGTTTCGACGGCAGCTTCGATTTTAAGGAGATTGGCAAGGACTATATTGAACCTGGCGTCCCCTACGTCGCCATGCGAATGTTTCCTGCTATCTGCGGTATACTTCTGATTCCTTGCATGTTCTTCACACTCAAAGCTGTTGGATGCCGCACTATGACTGCTGCTATGGGTGCGGGCCTGATTATCTTTGGTATGTACATGACTTCGTCTGTTGCAATAACTCGCATGGCTGATTACTGACTATGTGCAGAGAACGGCCTTCTTACTCAGGCTCGTCTGATTCTTCTTGATTCCCCTCTCGTCGCCGCGACCGCTTTCACAGTCCTTGCCTTTTCGTGCTTCACCAACCAGCACGAGCTTGGTCCTTCCAAGGCTTTCCAGCTGAGCTGGTGGTTCTGGCTTGTCCTTACAGGTCTCGGCCTGGGTATCACCGTGAGCATCAAGTGGGTTGGACTCTTCACTATTGCTTGGGTTGGCTCCCTCACTCTCATCCAGCTCTGGGTTCTTCTCGGCGACAACAAGAACGTGTCCATGGTAAGCACTTCCGGCCTAATGGTGTTTCAAATCGTGACTAACATTCGCACAGCGTCTTTTTGGCAAACACTTCATGGCTCGAGTATTCTGTCTGATTATCATTCCTCTCACTTTCTACATGGCTATGTTCGCCATTCACTTCGTTTGTCTTCAGAATCCTGGAGATGGCGATGGCTTCATGAGCTCTGAGTTCCAGGCCACTCTCAACAACAAGCGAATGAAGGATGTCCCCGCCGATGTCATGATGGGTAGCCGTGTCACTATCCGCCATGTCAACACCCAGGGTGGTTACCTTCATTCTCACCCGCTTATGTACCCCACCGGCAGTAAGCAACAACAAATTACACTCTATCCTCACAAGGATGACAACAATGTTTGGCTTCTTGAGAACCAGACTCAACCCCTTGGAGTTGACGGCCAGCCCATCAACGGTACCAAGGCCTGGGATGCCCTTCCCGAGCCTGTCCACATCAAGGATGGTGCCGTTCTTCGTCTTTACCACAGCCCTACCCACCGCCGTCTGCATTCTCACGACGTTCGCGCCCCTATCACTGAGGCTGACTGGCAAAACGAAGTTTCCGCCTATGGTTATGAAGGATTTGAGGGTGATGCTAACGATCTCTTCCGAGTCGAGATTGTCAAGAAGAAGACTCGGGGTGCTGTTGCCAAGGAGCGTCTCCGAACCATTGAGAGCAAGTTTCGCCTTGTTCACGTCATGACTGGCTGCGTCCTATTCTCTCACAAGGTCAAGCTTCCTGATTGGGCTTCAGAGCAGCAGGAAGTTACTTGCGCCCGTGGCGGCACTCTTCCTAACAGTTTGTGGTATATTGAGGGCAACAGTCACCCTCAACTGCAGGATGATGTTGAGAAGGTCAACTACCGAAACCCTGGTTTCTTTGGCAAGTTCTGGGAGCTTCAGAAGGTCATGTGGCGAACTAACGCTGGTCTCACTGATTCCCACGCATGGGATTCCCGCCCTGAGTCCTGGCCTATCCTCCGCCGCGGTATCAATTTCTGGGGTCGCCAACACACTCAGGTTTACCTCCTTGGCAACCCCATCATCTGGTGGTCTTCCAGCGTCGCTGTTGCCATCTGGATTGTCTTCAAGGCCATTGCCGTCCTCCGCTGGCAACGCAGTTGCAACGACTACGCCAATACTACTTTCAAGCGTTTTGATTATGAAATTGGTACTTCGGTTCTTGGCTGGGCTTTGCATTACTTCCCTTTCTACTTGATGAAGCGTCAACTATTCCTCCATCACTACTTCCCCGCGCTATACTTCGCTGTCATCGCTCTGTGCCAACTCTTTGACTACGCCACTGCTCGTGTCCCCGGTGTTGGTGCTCGCGAGATATCTGTCATCAACCGCATTGCCACTGTCTCATTCCTTGTTCTGTCGGCTGCCGTCTTCACTCTTTATTCTCCTCTTGCCTATGGCAGCCCTTGGACTAAGGCTGACTGCAAGCGAGTCAAGCTTTTTACCACCTGGGATTTTGACTGTAACACTTTTTACGACAGCGTGAGTTAAACATTATCTTAGCATGTATCGAATATCAACTGACATGATGAATAGTACGATAAGTACAGCGAAATCCCGTCAATCAGCTCATCTGTGGTCCCAACAACCCCAGCAGCCAAGAAGGAAGAGCTCAAGAATGAGGTTCCTGTTGTTCAGCAGCAGGGGGGAGCTGTCATTTCTGGAGCCCCTCCCGCTCCTGACCAGCATGTAGAGCATCGTGTTGTAGCTAAGGAGGAAAAGGTTGAGTATCGTGACCAGGATGGCAACCTTCTTGACCCCGAGGAGGTGAAGGCCCTCGAGGGCAAAGTTGAGTTCAAGACCAAGTATGAAACAAAGACGCGTGTTGTTGATGAGCAGGGCAACGAAGTTCAGGAGCCCGCCGAGGGTTGGGATCAAAACCTCGATACCGGTGTTGCCCCTCCTCACCCTGATGTTGAAGGCGTCGACAGCGAGACTGTCAAGGGCAATGTCGAAGATGCTGCCGCTCCTCAGGATGCTGCCGCCAGTAAGGATGGCGAGAAGGAGGCTGAGGAGGCAAAGGCCAAGCCTGCCAGCGAGAATCAACAGGACGCTACCGTCAATGATGAGCTTTAGGGGCTTTTCCTCATACATGTCCTGACTGACTGCAGGACTCGGCCAATAACATTTCTCACAGCCTCGCCACACCCTGTAACATCATGTACGCTATCACTTACGACTTATGGAGGACGGGAAGATTTCTCTGGTCTAATTCAAAAGGTTCAAATTCAGGATCAACATTTCGATCTTGAAATGGAAAACATACCAAAAAGAAGGGGAAGGGTTTAGACGAAACCAGAACCGGGACGTCGAGCTATGACGTATTCTCATTTGTTTACATGTGTCGAGAGTAATACTGTGGCGGTAAGATATTGGCAGTTGATGCACACACGAATCTCGTATAATACAATCTTTATGTTTAAGTTCGTTTTGCGTGCAAACATGTGATATGGATTCGTCGCTGTCACCTCTGAAGGAAGGAAAATTCAACGGATATCCGAGGTTGCTTGCACTATGCATTGCAGCATCAATCAGTAACGGGCACGGAATTGACGAGAACAATCAAACACTACTTAGTAAAGTCAAACGTCCTCATTTCTAACAACGTATTCATATTTCGGCGAAAGATAAAGTATCGTAAGGGTCAAATATTATAGTTGGTATCATATCTATTACTACTACAACTAATGGCATCGCCAGAGGGCATGTTTGACGGCCGAGAGTAATCTAATAAGTTGTAAGAGCGAGCGCATGCCTGCCTGCCTGCATTTTGCGTTGTTGTTGTTGTTTATTTTTGCTGCGCAAATCAGCAACCGATTCATAACGCTGATCAAAAGACAAAGAACAAATAAAATATGTCATCTCGAAAAAGAAAAAACCCGTTGCCCAAATCGTTGCGCCGCTCCAAGTGAATGACGCATATTCCGTTAAACGCCAGTAATGAAATTCCGTCTTCAGCAGCCCATAAGCAGCCGACCAATTCCGACTTTCGTTCTTCCAGCCAAGTTCCGTACCGTATTCGTCCGATAAAGAAGCACAGGAGTAAGCGTTGAACCTCCCACTCCCTGAGTCCAATGACAACTTGCTCCAGCAATCTGTCAAGTAATGCTGCCAATAAGACGTGATCCAAAGAAGAAGAAAAAAGAGGAAATAATGCATCCAATCCTGAAGCCAAACTAGTATACATAGTAATACACAAAGCCCATTATATGTCTAGACTGTTAACGTCAAGGGGGTTTTCAAAGAATACTGCGCTGTTAATCCGTGGCTGGAATCGTGAGGGATAGTCGTTTTGTCTCCTCTGATCCGGAGGCACTTTTCACGTCAAGAGATTGGACGGAAGTGCGAACACTCCTTGCTCCATCGATCTGCATAGGAGGTGTATGTGGCTCTTCTATAGGCACAGCGTTACTCATATCGCTTAGTGTTCGCTCCATTGTCGTGGGTGGGGTTTGGAAACCAGGGACTTCGAGATGGTCTGACCTCACACTGCCCTCATCGCTGTTACGCGGACTTTTCTCCATATCAACAGAAAGGGGCGCTGGAATGCTTGGAATGACACCTCCTCCAATGCGAGACCAAAACATCTGCTCTCTGAGCCGAACGCTCTCCTCCCAGGCAGCCTTTTCATGGTCCTCGTTGTCTGCTCGCCAATGACCATCCTTGATCATACGTAAAAAGCCCAAGAAATCGCAGGTTGAACGCACACGGTTAAGGCAATACTTGCAAAGAGGATGTCTTTGAGCGGAGTCGGTCTCACTGGTTCGAAATCGATGGTTGCGAAGATATTCTGGGCCTTTGCGGGAGTCACCGCACAGTGAACAAGGGTAAAATTGTGGCTTCGTCAGTGCGACTAGGGATCCAGTTGTTGGCACAGGTTCAACTACCAAAGTTCCGTCAGCAATAGAGGCGATGACAGATCGCCGAGCGAGCCAAGACAACCCTGGTGCCATGTCCAGACGGAGTGTAGGCTCGATATCCTCTGCCAGAACGCGTTTGTAGAACTTTGTTTCCCTTAAACTAGGGAGAGGTGTAGCGGAGGCGTTCGAAGCAGCGCTGACAGTTGAGGCTGGAGTATTCGGCGACTGAGGTGCACTTCCGGGGCCAGGAATAGGAGTGCCGAGCGACGTAGTAGATGCGTTTGAGGGGTGGGCACTTGATATCGAACCACCGAGTCCAAAGCCAGTCAACGCATTCAATGCACCCACAGAGCCCGAGGATACACGGCTGCTGGCGCGGTTCCGGGAGATTCGGGTGAGGCTGACAAAGTCATCATAGGAAGCCAGATCGGTTCGCAAGATGGGCTGGATCAGATGGGAGAAGCTCGTTGGGTGGGCGGGTTCGACAATAGCGGCAGCACCCCATAATGAAGGTATTGGCTCTTCCGTAGAGGATCGGCGATCGTCCCGAGTGTCGGGTTTCGTTAACCCAGGGGAAGAGGGAGCAGTAGGGTTGGTGTGTTCCTCTCGTCCGGCAGCCATGTGTTCCATGACATGCTTGAGCTCTACAAGCTGCTCTTGTTGTGACTTAAGTATGCTTTCTGTATCCGCGAGCTGAGACTTGAGCTGGTCGTTCTTGCGTTGCAAGGCTTCATGATCAGCTTTTGCCTCCTCCTTAGCAGCTATAACCATCTTATTCGCTTCCTCGAACAATGCTGCAGTAAGATTTTCCAGTTCTTGCTCGATCTTCTTCTTTTCCATTTCCGTGTCAAGACGCTTTTGACGTTCCGCGGCTATCTTGGCCTGCCAAACCTTCTTTTCAGCCTCAACGGTATGTTTGCGAACCCACACGTCACCAGCCAACATTTCGCGTTGCGAGGCATTTTGTATTTCCAAATCGCGGATACGATCGCGCGCAGCATCAAGTTCGTGGCGGGCGGCGGATAAGGAGTCGTCTAGTATTGTTTGATGGTTGATTGCATTGATGAGTTTGTTGCTGAGGGTAGCGACTTCGTCATTGAGGTCAGGGTGATGGTTGGGAGTTGCAACACCACTGTCATCCGCAGGGCTTATGGCTCGACTTCGCGGATCGGGTATTGTGCTCATCTCGTCTCCAAAATCTACAGATGCACTTTTCACCCCAAGAGGTAGATGTGTTGAGGATGAGGATTTGATCGGCGTGTGGTCGGGAGTGAGCGACGGAGTTCGGGGATGATAGCTGGGGGCAGCTGCTATCGAGGAGAGAGATCTGAAGTGGCCTAATGATCGCCGGGATGCTGTCGATTTTGTTGCCAAAGGCTGACCCCAGCCGGCAGCGGCGGCGGACATTGGAATAAATCTACAGCGTGTAAGTTTCAAGCCAATGACAGCATATGGAAGTGGCCGAAGCTGGGCAATAGAGTTCGATTGAGTAGGTGTGCCACCGGAATAATGGGAGGTGTAGGTGGGATGTCCTGAGTCAATTCAAGCTGGGAAAGATGGTAACATACGAATCCATTGTGATCGGGCGCGTTGTGTCAGTTGGATAGGTACGTCTTGTGCTCTCGGCCCAGAGAGGCGTGACCTGACCTACTGTGACAGGTCGATATGAGACGACAAGTCAATGGGCAGACTTGTTGGAAAAGTCAAACTCTCGAGGGAAACTGGGGAGAGCAAACGTGGGAATGGAGAAGACGGATCTTCCGGGCCCGATAAGTGACGGCGAGCCAAATGGGAGATGGGAGACAAGAGATCCGAGCGACGGAGTGAGACCTTGTGCTTGAAATGAGCGAGCCACGTTCCACAGCCAAAGAGTAGCTGCGATCAGTCGATAGGTAGGGTCGAGAATTGAAATGCTGTGGCTTGTTCGGTTTGATTGGGCTTGGTATGGTATGGTTTGTTTAATTTTGCTTGACTTCTGTCGCCAGGCTCTGGCAGTAAATGTGTAATGAGAAGGAAGAGAGGAAGCGAAAGTAAGGTACGAATACGTGGGTATTGTACGGTACTGGGTCTGATTTGAACCAACCTGGACCTGTTACGGTACGGTGCGGTAGTAGGAGCAGCAGGTAGACGACAGGGTAGCACGGGCGACGGCGGTCCCTGGTTCTCCGCAAGCTTGTGAGATGGAGCTGAGTCCCAATCCGACAAAGTCGTGTCGTATCGTATCGGTCGCGGATCGTAATTGGGAAGTGGAGTCTTTCGGAAAGTCGTTTGACGATGTAATGATGTCGATGGCAACCTACTAACTCAACAGATAAACATTGAAGTTAAAGTGCCTACTTGTGCAAGTACCTTTAGTTATTAAGGCGTATATAGGTAGGTATGTACAAGAAGTCTTGTCAAGAATATATTTTCCGTCGGAAAGGACGGCTCATGAATTGTGCCTTCTGCTCGTCTCGTTCATTTTCGCCTCGTCTCACCTGTTCTTGTGCTCGACTTGATTAGGTAGTCTATTGGGTATTGGGCAGGCAGGAAAGAGGAGTGAGAGTACATCCGAGGCAAGTAACCCCCGCTGTGCAGGCCTCTAACACGTCAGTTGCCCAGTAGGGAAGGAGAAACACGACGTGGTCCAGACCTTGACTTGGCCAACCAGGCCATTAGCGTTGCCGCCTGCGCCACGGATCGTCTGCTGACGCCACGCTATCACATTGCAGGCGCTTGCTATCGAATTAATCCTTGTTGGGAAGAGTTATCGCTGATAGTTTGATCGGGCGGTACTTATACATCAAGTATTGGTATTACCAGACTAGACCAGATCAAAAGGGATGCGTCTTTACAGCGAGAGCCCGTGCGCTGCAGTAGCGATGGATTCGAGGCAGGGGCCGTTCTAACGCCCTATCCGGGGCTTGGTTCGATTCTATTTTCTTTGGCTATAGATAACCCAACAGTCGAAGAAAGGCGCATGTCCAGACTCTGAATTATCGCCGAGGCACCTACATACCGGTACCCACGTTCCAACACCAGCCCGGGTCTGGGCCAGCCTTCCCATATTGAAAACCCGAACTCCTGGGTTTCATCTACAAAAGTTTACCGCCATGGCTAAAAGTTACGAGCTCAAAGGGGAAAAGAGGCAGAAAGAGAAGGTTTCTTTGAGTCGTGATAGTTCGAGAGAACAGAAAAATGAAAATACGGGTATGCAGACAAATTAAACAGAAAGGAGTTGGTATGAGCTGAGACAGATGCAAGTTTGAGAAGTCTGCTGTTCTGTAGCAGTCATGGTTTATTGAAACATCGCTTAGTAGGCAATTGCTACTGCAGGTATCCGTAAAGTGCTGTCTTCCCCAATGGAGGAATAAATAAAGTGACCTAAAGTGGGCAGCTATGACGGGGCATTTGAGTCAATCAAGGATAAATGACGATTGACCAGGGTCTGGTTTTTTTTTTCTTTCGGTTTTTTTCCCTCCTCACTGGATGAACTTGGATGATGACTACCCGGTGACCCAGTTTTCAAAGCCACGCGCCAAGGGATAAAGCGTCAAGTCGAAATTGGAATTGTACATAGTAAAGGGAGATTCAGAGCGTCGTGACTCTTGACTAGACAGACTAGTCTATTCTTGAGTATCCGTAAAGTGAATCAAGCACTCATGATGAAATTGCTCTAGGGTAGGCTGCTGACCCTTGAATGAGCTTCAAGAGTGACAGGCATGAAGTATTTATTCAGGTCAGCTGGAATGCAATTGTCTCGACTTAACAGTAGATTACGGAATAGTTAGATACCATTACTATCATTTGTTAAACTGATGGCCTTCTCACCCCTGACTAGCAATCAATCAGCTATCTAGCTACTATGTACCTTGTTACCGTTCCACTGCAGCTCAACTATTACCTACTGCATACCATATTGTGTTTAGTGTTGACCAAGCAATATTGCGATGTAGTATCAGAAAATGTCGTGTTTCTTTACGACACTGCCGACACCCGCCTGTTTCTTCTGTATTCGTTTCAGGTAAACAAATATTGTCCACGTCAACCTATCAGGTAACGTTGGGTTAGTACATAGTTAGTAAAGGTAGGCATCTGTGCCCATCCAAGGTCCAAGTGCCTGGAAAGATTCAGGGTCCAAAGCATCCTATGACATCACAGCAAACATACCCAGCCCAAATTCAATTGGGGTGTTTTGGGCCAACGAGTGGTTGGCTTGTTTAATTAGTTGCCTATGGCCGACATTCCGAAGCTTGCCCTTGCTTAAAAAATCCAACAACTTGGCCTTTACTATAACCAGAATACGTACTAATAATTCAAAATGGCATGAACAAGCCAAGTCAAAACTGTGGGCCGGTTCTTGATATGGCCAGCCCACCATAGTTGCCAAAAACTCACCAGAAGCATTCAAGCATTTAAGACGCATACAAGACTCAATATCACCATGAATTGCCACAAAAGATTTGAGAGTGTTATCAAGCTACCTACCTAGTAGTTACCCATGTTAGCATAGACAAAATAAGGACAGCCACCACGTATATTTACACAATCATCTTAAACACCATCTAAACTCCCTACAGTTGTCATGTGTCCATGTATCTAGACTTTTAATTGACATATAGTGGGAAGTTACAGCTAAAGAATCAAGCAAAGAGCTTTCTAGACTCGCTAAGAGGAAACAGAAAAAGGTCTATGTTCCGTCATCCTCTCTTTCCTTTACATCATCTACGCAGTCCTGCCAGCTAATCCACTTCATGTAAGCGCACTCAAGACCCGCGATGATGACCATGCCACTTCCAAGACCAATCCAGAGGCCGTCAAGCTTCAGATTGGGACTTCCCAACTCGAGCCATATGGCGAATGGCACGGCGGCCACGTAGTTGACTGCCAGCACAACCCAGGCAGCAACAGACTGCTTCGCTAGGCCCCTCAACACACCATTGGTCCCGCAGATGATGGAGTCAATGATCTGGAAGCAGGCAACAGTGATCATGGATCCTACAGCAAGGTCCTTGACCGTAGAATCATCCGAGAACAAATCTGCAAGTGGTCGCCGCAGCAGGAATAGGAACGCGCCATCCAAGATACCGACACCGACAAAGACAATGGAATATAGGATCGCCGCCCGACGCGCTTCTTTTAGAGCTCCAGCCCCTACGAGATGGCCGAAGCGAGTGGTGACGGCGACGCTGATAGAGAAGGGCACGTGCCAAGTTACAATGGAGAGAGTGTTGAGAACGGTTTGAGCAGCGAGGTGAGGAGTATCGATATACGAAGTGCTGATCATGAGGATCTCAAAAGCAAGCCACTCAGCAAGATTAACGGCCGTGCTGGCAACAGAAAGACGGATCATAGCACCCCATTCATGTACTGCAAAGGCGGCACGGGCATCCCAACCACCCCAGCAACGATGAGATTTTTTGCCAATCAGGACAACGTAGAGCAGAAGCAGCGCGGGACGTAGGTTATTGGCGAGCGCTTGGCCAAACGCAGCACCATCGAGACCCATGTCGAGCTTGACGGCAAAGTACCAGCTCAGAAAGGCATTGACGGGAGCGCAAATGATAAGAACGACCATGCCTGGACCAAACTCGCCCTGCGCCTGCAGAAATCTCTTGCCCGCCTCGAAGAAAGCGTAACCGGGTAGTCCGACAAGACTGACGCGCAAGAACGATGCTGCTTTGAGGGCGAGGCTTCGCTGGGGGACGAGCAGCGGAAGGATCCAGTGAGAGCATAGCCAGATGGCACCGACAGGAATCATGACGATAGCCATCAATACCATCATACGCTGGATGTGCATTCCGACACCGGTATAGCGACCAGAACCGTACGCCTGAGCACACAGCGTGTCGAGTGCCGTGGCCATGCCCTCAAAGATAGTGAAGCCGATGATATTGATTGTTGTCAGCGCCAGACTAGATGCCGCGAGCTCCTCGGCACCTAGCCGGCCAGCAACGATGGTGGTGATAACGGTGAAGGAGTACTGAAGAAGATAGGTCGCAATCAGAGGAAGCGAATATTGACATAGAAGCTTCGCCTCAGCCAGCAGGCTGTGGACGTCTGTAAGCGATACTGACGTCTCAGCTTCGCTGACCTCTGATATCCGAGGGAGCAATGGCGATGTCTCGTCGTGTAACACGCCATTGTACTCTTGCTGCTGGCTCTCGCCTCGCCAACGTTCGCTCCGAGGCATTGGGTTGGTGGTTAAGATCGCAATGCCTACTCTGAAAGAGATGAGACAGCCTCAATCGGTATGGATCGAGTCCTAATGCAACGATCCACTCACTCGAGGGCGAATTGCATAGAGTAGAAAATGTCTAGAGAAAGAATTCTCGTGGCTAAGCGAGCCTTGGAGAGACGTCTCGACCCCGATCTCGGACCCCCACTGGACCAACAGTGGTGGGTGCTCCTCTCCGCTGGAGCGACAGATACGACTTCCATCCACATGTCAACATATTAATTCTTGAACAATTTTAACACTTCACATTCACTTTTCAGAAGAGATCCCTCAGCATCCTTGATATATTTAAAGGTATAAGAAGAATCGACATGTCGCGCTGCAGTTTTCAGTGATGTTGGCACAAGTAGCAATTGCTGAAATTATCCCGATCAACTTATAAATTATCAATATGAAGATATTTGGCATCGAGAATCAAGGTTTTGAGCCTTATATAGTTCGTTATCACTGGTTGTTGTTGTAGCAGGGCTAAAGATAACAATAAGAAACATATTACAAATCGAACGGATGCATTGGGAAAAAGGCAGGAGAGCAAGAGATGTGAGAAAGTGAGATCCAACGGAATATAACGGCATAATTTATACTTGCCTTATTAATTAAAACGGCGCCATGTCAGCAAGTTATAGCATGGTGGTGAATGGTGAGTAAGGGGCAATATTCAAACATATAAAAGCAGACAATGCCAAATAACCTCTTCTCAAATAGTTTCTAATTCAAGCTTCCTTTCTATTTGGCAATAATATGAACAAATCCAAGCTCATTGTCGTTATTGGTGCAACAGGAGGCCAAGGTGGCTCTGTTGTTGAGGCGTTCCTCCAAGACCCTACATGGCTTGTTCGTGGCATCACCCGTAACCCTTCAGGCCCAAGAGCAAAGACTCTCCAGTCCCGCGGTATCGATATAGTACGAGCAGACTTGGACGACCCAGTGTCTCTAGCACATGCTTTTCAAGATGCCAGTGTCATCTTCGCCATCAGTGACTTTTGGGGTATCTACAGCGAATCTGATAATCCCGACAAACCAGAGCCTGGCTCACTATTTAACGAATGGGTTAAACAAAGGGAAACTCAGCAACTCAAGAATATCATCGACGAGGCCGCCAAACTCACGAGCCTAGAAAGATTCGTTATCTCATCACTGCCAAATGTGACCAAATTGACAGGCGGAAAGTACACCAATGTCTGTCATTTTGACTCAAAGGCCAACGCGGTTGAATACGGCGAACAGCAACAGCCAGATCTTTGGTCCAAGACGAGTGTTTTCCTTCCAGGCTACTTTTTGAGTAATTTCCTTGATCATCCAATGGCACAACCCACAAAGGTGAGCCCTCTGATACATATCATGGTATATTTGAATTCTAACGCACTGCAATGTAGGGAGATAACGGTCGAGTACAATTTTCAACAAACCTGGATCTCGATAACAAACTGCCATTCATTGCACACGATCAAGACTCTGGACCATTTGTTAAATCTCTAGTTCAAAACTGCCCAAACAAGAGTGTTATTGGATACCGAGCTTGGTTGACACTCCGACAGTTTGTTGACATATTCAGCAACGTGACAGGATATGAGACAGAGATACTGAAATTTCCACTTGGTCAGTTCACCTGGGACTGCGAGCCTGAGTTGAGAGATGAACTTCGTGAAACCTTTGCCTTTGTCAACGAGGTTGGGCTACACGGCGGTGACGACGCAGGATATAGCCATCCTTATGCTGTAAGCTTTTCTCTCCTGTGGTTCTCGCTTGCCAATGATAAGCACTGACGAATGAGCCTCCAGCTTGAGACATCTCCAGACGTTCAGAGTATCGAGGCTTGGATCACTGAACAAAACTGGGAGAAAGTACTGGGGCCTTAAAGAGTTGGGTACCTGAATAGCAAGGTGACCAAAGAGTATTTGATATTTGTCCTTGAATCTTACTTGTTGATTGGGTACAACATTCGCTCCTAATGGATCGGAATCTTCTATGACTGTCCGTATATTCAATAAGAGGTAGTGGAATTTTCAGGATTCAAGTTATGACAAGCTGTTTTATTTATGTGTTGACCTCGGTAGTCATTGATGTGGTCGCCGTTCACAATCGACCGTTACATTAGTTTAATTAATGGCTTGTGGGGACAAAAGCTAGACCGTTCCAATACCCCGCAGAGTGTCAGCGAAATCCAAGAAAGGGTGTAGGGTCGCCCATAACTTCCATGAAACTAATTTTCAAGTGCAGCGTTTCGCCCTGAAGCTGGCTGTGGTCAACATCAACGAACTGCCTTTCGGGTCGCCTCGATAAATATCTGCCAGCTAAAATGAACACCCCTTCAAAAATCGTCGTTGTTGCCTCCAACAACGTCCCAAAGATCAAAGCAACAAGTGAAGGATTTAAGCAGATGTTACTGGACACCTATGACTTCCAGGGTCTTAGTGTAGATTCCCACGTCTCAGATCAGCCCTTCTCCGACGAAGAAACACTCCGTGGAGCGACAAACAGAGCTCAGAATGCCCAGACATTAAAGCCAGAGGCAGACTTCTGGGTTGGTATTGAAGGAGGCGTTGAAATCCACAACGGCTCTCTCTGCTCTTTTGCATGGATCGTGGTCATTGGAAAGAGTGGAAAAGTTGGAAAGGCACGTACGTCGGCCTACTTTCTGCCCGAAAAGACGTCCAAGCTGCTGAAAGAGGGTGTTGAGTTGGGCCACGCGGATGATATGGTGTTTGGCCAGACGGATTCGAAGAACAAGCAAGGCTCAGTTGGGCTTCTAACGGGTGGTGTTGTCGATCGGGCAGCCTATTATACTCAGGCAGTTATTCTAGCTCTCATTCCCTTCAGAAATGCATCGTTGGATTTCTAAAACCCTTCTCAACATACAAGGCAAGATATGTGCTCGCAGGCAAGAAATATGCACATGTATGTATGTATTCGTTTTAACAATATTATATCGGCGATTCAAATATTATAGTATATGCATGCGGACTTTTCTTCCCTCCACCATGTTTTCTGCAACCATTCTGTTATTACTATTCCATCCATCTCTTTGACGTATTTGAAAATTAACAAGGTAAGGTATATATATATATACGGCCACGACGCCATGCTATAATGGGACTAAACATATTATTTTCGACAAAGTTGGCTGATGGCAGCCATTATGTATCCGTAAGATAGAGAAAAGATGACCGTTATCGACAGTATCGCCAAGTACGTAAATGAAGCAAAGTCAAGTGTTGCTGGAAGAACAAACATGTGATGCTTGCGTTTATTTAAAGATTGGTGGTTGCGTGGTGAAGGCGGACTTTAAAAAGGCATTGCTTATAAGAGTCAACCCTTCAACGGTACAAGGCTTCATTCCAATCACCCACTTCAGTCATGCCGTATGGATTCCACTCTTGCCCAGGATAACTAGTCGCACTCATCTGAGCAGGCACCTCCCCATCTGAATCGGCATTGGGATCATAGTGGATCTTTTCTTCCTGTGAGTTGAGACGTAGTGTACGTTTTCGTGCGTCTTCTGTGTTCTCAAGTTCGGCATGGAATGAAGGGCCCCCGCTGGGTTTGGGTTGGGACGGAGCCTTCGAGTCGCCTATATCTGGTGGAGATGGCCTGGTTGGTCCTGAACTGGCATTGCGTGTCGTCGCAGTAGGTGGACTGATGGACACGCCCTGAGACTCCTCTGCCTTGGGAGAATAGCCCCGGTTGACGTCCGTCGCAGATCCAGCTCCCATAAAAATCTCCCCAACAGATTCAGAAGCAAACACAGGCATGGGAAGGGAGGGAGCCTGGTTCTTTAAGCCCCCGTTTTGTTCCGTGCCGATTTCTAGGGAAATGTGCTCGTTGGGCGATGAACTAGCGCTCGCCCGAGGGTTTCCGTTTGTTCCGCCACTATAGAGGTCAGTGTGACCACGGTTCTCCTGCTGGAGCCCTTCAGCGTCGATGCTGCCGGAGGCAAGAAGATTGAGCAGTGAAGGACGTGGCGATGGTGCGTGAACTGGTGTGGGCGCGTGAACAGTGTCAGGAGTAGAGACATGAACAGGGTGCGACTCTTCCCCATGAACCATTTGCTGGCTCGGATGCCTAGGCTGTGGACTATAAGGCTGCTGGGAGAAGTGCGAATGCCGAGGACTTTGATGTGCAGGCAAATTTGGACTCTGGCCAATGGAACCTTGCCACTGGCCAGGATAAGAAGCTTGCCGAGATTGAGCGGGCAAAGATTGATTCCCCAGCGAATGTGTCTGATGTTGCCATTGACCCTGAAATTGACCCTGAATCTGAATAGGGGCGTGAATTTGACCTTGATGTTGGGTGGGGGACCCGAACTGTCCTTGCTGTGGTGGCGGTGATGGAAACTGCCTTTGCTGAAGTGATGGAGACTGGAATTGCCCTTGGTGTTGGGGAGGAGACTGATAGTGTCCCTGCTGTTGCGGCGAGCGGTGGGTTGGATCAGTAGGTGAGTTTGGGGGCAAGAACTCGGCTTGAGGCTGAGGGGGTTGAGACGCAAGAACGTGCTGTGGCGAATGCATGCCTAGTTGCCCTTGAGGGATGGATCCTGAAGAGCTACGGAACTGCTGCTGAGGTAGAGATGGGCTGATAAACATCGAAGACTGTCTTTTATATTGCAGCTGCGCAGGGGACTGGTTGCTCAGATGTGATAATGGTCGTGAAGTTGTGGCTTGCCCGAAAGGCTGGCCGCTAACATTCGAAGATGGGCGAGGGGACTGTGCTTGCCCGTATAGAACCTGAGCAGTAGAATGCTGCTGAAGAGACTGTCGTTGCTGTGGAGCACCCATCTGGTGCTGTTGGTAAGCTTGGAAATCTGGAATAACCATGGATTGCCGGTTTTCCTTGGAACCTCGTTTAAATGCCCCGAGGATCTTGCTTGCAGTCAGCTTGTCTTTGTCAGTCTCGGTATTTCTTTGACTAGGCTGTGACTTATGCACAACTTGCGCAGACATGCGATTCTTAAGGCCCTTCCACTTCGATACTCCAGGACTCCCCTGCCGAGCTGGCTGGTCAACTACCTGAGGCTGCTGCAGATGGCTCGATTCGTTCTTTGGAGGAACTGAAGGGTTTCCGTCAGGTTCCTGCATCTGCATTGGCAGACGACCCGAAGCCATCTGATAAGCACCCTGCCGAGGAGGACCGGCCTGTGACAAGAAGCTTGAGGACTGCTGTTGCTGAGGTAAAATTCCCATCCTACTAGTGGATGCCTGTACTGGAGGACTGGTAGACGCTACCGGAATGACTGGAGTCTCAGGTTGTGAAATTTGTGAAGATTGCCGCCTTCCACTAGTAGGAAAGGAACTGTTCAGCCGAGGACTCTGTGTTGCCATTGAGGAAACAGACGGTGGTCCTGTCTTCGAAGCTTGGGATACAGGGGACAGAGGCATGCCGTCATCTAATGCAATTTGTCCAGGTCTCGCATTCTGCCTGAAAGACATGTTCGGCGAGTCAGTGACGGGCCGTTGAATAGGTGCTATCTCTTGCATGTGTTGCGAAAGCTTTTCGAACGACTGCGTCGGATGATGAAACGAGGTCTGTGCTGTCGGGGCTGTGCTTGGAATGTTGAAGGACGTCTGTGTTGTTGGAGCAGAACGTATGCCTGACGCCGCTGGCGAGATTGATCTCATTCCTTCGGTTCGAGGGTCATGAAAGCCCTGGCCGACACTGAAAGGAGTTTGAGGTGTGCCATGACGACTGTGGTCTATCGTCATCACGATCGGAGGAGTCCCTGCAGGAGTCGTGGAACCAAAGCCTAGTGGTGATGGGCGGGAGTTTCGGTACACTGTCTGAGCGTGTTGGCTCTCTCTTATTGCACCCGACGAGGTTCTAGAGGTCAGCATGGGAGACTGCTCCCTGGGAATAGCATCGCCAATCATTTGGCGAACCATTGGCGGTTGCTGGTTAACAAATGGCCGCGGTCTTTGGGGCTGGGGGCTGGCGAGAGGCGGGACATCGCTCTGAGGCGTTGGGATTCCAGGGGTCTCGGGGAAAGCGCCAGGCATCTGCAGAGCAGGAGTGGGCAGCTGAGGACCAGATGGGCTTCGATCCTGGGATTGCGGCATTCCATGTTGGGATGGATTGAGTTGTAGTTCAGAAGGGCGGCGATCATGCGACTGTTGGGCGAGATGCTGTTGTATCTGAGGTGAGGCACTTTGCTGACCTTCCTTGCTCTTGTGGCCATGCCCTAAGAGACCCGAGATCAATCCAGCGGCCGAGCCACGTCTTGTGCGACGATCTGAAGCATCGGCAGGGGGTGCATTTGGTAGGGTTGAAAGCATCTGGTTGAAAGTTGGACCAGCAGTGTTGCTTCGCTCGAAACCCGGATGGGATCGCTCCACAGATACCGGCTGTTGTACGCCTAAATGACTTGAAATCGGCCTAGAGGAAGTGGGAGTACCGGGTTTGGCAAATGTGCCACTGCTTGGCCTGTTGAATACGTTTGTCATAGCAGCCTTAGCATTGAAAGCTGAGAATCGCTTCTTAGGAGGAGGGGTAGCACTTCCAGTCTGGCTCAGCTCGTTAGCCAGATTGGAGGTAGCTGCGCGAGGTACACCCGCAGGCCTTGATTGGGCAGAATCAATGCCCAACCCGGGATTGATTCGAGATGCCCTCTTGTCTTCAATTGCGGTGTGTGGTCTCGAGTCTTCCGGGCGTGGAGGGGGAGGCATGGAGAGCTTTTCTCGGCTCTGCTTATTTCTCAGACCCAGCATGAAACTAGTTCTGGATTTCTTCCGGTCGTTTGTTCCATCAGTCGCTACACTAGACACGGAAGCTGCATCATGGTTAGCCTCTGGAAGCTGTGGAGGCTGGTATGGATTGTAGTTGTCAACAGGTGTGCGCTGTCGCTCGGTTGAAGACTTCCTGAAGCGATGCCCAATATCCTTGAACAGTGCCGACGCTCCCCTAGAACGACCGCGATCATCACCAGGGACTTCATTGCCACTAGTTCCCGTTCTTGAGATACCTTCCTCATGAGACAGGCGCCCGGCGACCTGAGAAGCCAGACCGGGGCGGGTTTCCTGCGAATTATCTTGTGGTGGTTGCTGACCAGGGAAGAGGCCTGGATATCGATTGGTCGTTGAGGGGGGCACTTCGGAAGGCTTCTGTCGTTGATGATGATGCTGATACTGAGTGGCCGAGCTCGACGACGGAGAAGTGGGCACATCACCCGTCTCTTTGTTGTAACCAAACGACGGATCATGCTGCGAATGTCGTGAGCGATGCGAACGCTGGGAGATCTGCGAGGCGTTTGTGCCAGCTCGGTTCCTATTGACAACGTGAAGAGGTTCGGCTAAGTGACTTTCTTCCAGCTTCCATTGTCCCGATGGAAGAAGTGGTGAAGCCTTGGGGGTAACGCGATGCAAAGGTTCCGACAGATGGCTTTCTTCGAGTTTCCAGGGACCGGAAGGAGGTAGTCTCTGGACTGGATTGCCACCGCCACCCATCAAATGGGGCGGTAATAGTGGCAGTGAAGGGCTTTGATGTTCCGGATTATGTGGTGGCATAGGTCCCTGATTGACTGGGTGCATCTGGAGGGAATGACGTGGTACCGCCTGAGGGGATCGTTGCTGTGAAGCACGACGTTGCCACTCCGGAGTCATCGCAGGTGTTTCTGGATCATCAACATCCTTCTTATATTCTTTATCAGGCGCAATCGAGTCGGTTCCCACCAGAGTTGACCCGATTGTGACTTCGGATGTAATGGTTCCTTGCTGGCGAAGGATTTCATCATAGTCTTCAGCGTCAGCTGAAACACGCTCGTCTATAGGCTCAGTCGGTCTCCGCTCGACTGCAGTCGGTCTTGGGTTGACATCGAAAGTCGAACCCCTTCTGATAAGCGGCAAGCCCACAAAAGATGAATGCCGCTGCGGAGTAATAGATAAATCGGTTGGTTGAGACTCATGCTGAACGTCTCTGGGTGTCTCTTGAGATGTGACAGTGGCGTAGACAGACATCGGCTGATGCAATGAGCCAGAATGCTCTTCTGAAGGTACCATACGAACACTGCCACGGTCAGGCACAGGAGATGCGCCACCAGACAAAGGCTTACTGAAAGGCGCCTCAACACTGGCTTTCTGTTGAGGTTGATCACCGTTTGTAACCAAGGCTCTAGATTCCTTAGAGGCCTTAAGATTGGCAAGATTTGTCTCCCGGAAAGGATCCCAAGTAGATTCATCGATAGGCGTTGGAATATACCATTGTGATCTATCATCGTGTTCTTTACTGGGTATGGCAGATGCATCTTGTAAAAACTGAGGCTCATCACTCTCGCGTAAAGCGATTTGCTTACCTGATTCGCCAGTCGGAGGCACAGGGCCAAAAGGAGGAATACTGGATGATTGGGAGGACTGGGGAGCATGATAGGATTGAGTCGAGGGCCTCGAGTTCACGTCTTTTTCGGAAGTTTCATCAGCGCGGGATCTCGCGAGACGATCTAAACCCCACGATGCGCGTCTTTCAGTCTTGAGCTTTGTTTGCACCGGAGATGTTGGTTCGCCCTGCCATTCAAAGAAACATTAATAAACATTCTTGTCACATATAGCCTGATGGATGGGCAACATCATGGTGACATGTGGGAGGAGAAAAGGGAACAAGCGTCGTAGAATTCCTATCTCATACACCCGTCTCATCATAAGGCCAAGAGTGAAACACCAGCCTTGAAGTGCATGATGAAAAGAGATTTAATCCAACAAAAACCCCACTCAAAGGGAGAAAAAGGAAGAAGCCCATCACAACAGGTTCTAAAAAGAGAAGCGTCAGTGAAATACCTTGTCCCCGGTTCCACGCAATTTGCTCTTTCCCTTGCTAAACAATCCTTTGCCCATCTTCCCAGCAGACTGCATAAGTTCCTTACTCTTGGTGCCGATCTGGTTGCTCGAGTTACCGAAGCCGCTGGAGCCCGATGGCACCGAGCTAGCGACCCGAGATCTGCCGGCTGCTGGTTGTCCTGTCGTAGGCGAGCTCGCGTTGAAATACTGCTGAGTATGAGATACACTGGGGCCTGGTGCGTGCCCTTTTTGACTTGCAGGCATACCACCGACCCCGGAAAAGGAAGCAGTGCTGCTTGCGTATTCGGGATGCTCGATCATAAGACTAGAGAGCCAGTTATCCAAGCCCGACTCCCAAGCTTGATGCGTGTCTCGGCCAGCTTCGAACTTGAGGGTCCTTTGAACAGGTGTCGCCAAGGTCATAATATCACGCCACGGAGTAGTCTGAGGAAACTCGCTGCTTGAGGGAATCGACCTACCCGAAATTTCAGGGGGCGGCGTTGTTGATGCGAGAGTCGAAGATGTTTTAGCTAGGGGCTTGTCATCCACGATCGATGGACGGCGATCTGCTATGGCCTGAGGCGTGGAGTCATTGTGTTCCACAGACACTGGTGAAGGGGGCTCCAAAGTAGTTTGCTGCTGGCTTGGCGGAAGTGTGCTAGCCTTGGATACCTGATGAGAGATTCCACCGGAAGGAGGAACAATGATTTTCGGAGCTTCAATATTTTGTGGCGACTCGTTGGATTTGCTGATATTGATGGAAACTGGGTTCTGCGAGGACTGAGCATCTGCCGATACCACTGGTGATGGGGAACCTGGGGCGGGAACTTCCTTGTTCAAGTTCCCAGCAGGAGTCTCAACAGGGAGGGTCTTGGGGGGTGAGTCAAAACCAGCTTCCCAAGAGAATCTGCGTCGCGATTCAGCATTCGGAGAATCCGGCGGAGAAGCAGGCTTGGGTCCGATAGAAGCCAACCCCTCAGGCAATGGCTGTTCGGTTGGCTCTTGTTGTGGTTCATTTACGAGAGCATTCGCAGCCTGTAACTTCTCCTTCCCTTGCTCGGGCTTGCCGATTGAATCTGCCCAATAATTATCGTAGTCGCTGAGGGTATAACTGCTGTTACGCATTTCGTTCTGACCACCTGGTGTCAATGACTGAGTGTTCTCGGGCGCAGGTCGGGCAAGAGCAGAATTTGAGGTTGGGGCGATGGGACTCAAAGACCTCATAATCTCCTCACTCAGAACATCACTTTCCTTAATAGGTGATGAATTAAATGTATTCATTGTGCCCTGCGTGAGTGCAGAATTTGGCTCGTAGTTTGAAGGCGAGTAATCTGATGGCTGGGGATGCAGTGGTTCTGTCGGTGTGATCTTGGAGCCTGTTGCAGCCGAGCCACTCGCAGGGTCTCCAAGTGATGGATAAAGCCCTTTTGTGTTTGGGCTTGGTGTACGCAGAGGCGGAACAGATCGTGGATCATTTGCAGGAATAAGTGATGATTGATTAGACGAAGCATTGCCAAGTCTGGATTCATTGCCATCATCTTCGCCCTCCGGGGGCTTTTCGTTCAGCGTAGAGAGGTTTGCGGCAGTATTGATTGACTGCTTAGATGCCAAGGGCTGTTCCTGTTTGACGGGACCCTGAGCATTTGAATTACCGCTGTCGGAAGAGAAGAAATCAGCGCCGAAAACTGACATACGCGCGACATCAGGAAGCTGTGGGCTAACAGACATTCGTTTTCGGTCGATCTCTGTGGGTGAATGCAGGACAGACTCTTCCTTGGGGTTGTTGATTTGCTGCCAAGTTTCAGCGCTATCTAAGACGGGTGCATCGTTCGATCCTGACTGTCCAACATGCAGCTCATCGCGTTTCGCAAGAATACTGTCAAAAGTCGGCTGCTTCTGGACTCTGTCGACCACAGGGTCGTCTCCTGGGCCGTGTCCCTGACGGCTAGGTTCGTGAACGGGTGGCGAAGAACGATCATCCGGCCTGGGCGCAACGTTTTCCGTGATAGACAAGGGTGAGCCACCAAGTTTACGTTCATCATCTATATGGCGATACAAATCAGGTCGAATCGAAGGAGAAGCTCGAGCAGAACTACTGGGGCTTTGCGGGGTAGAGGAACGGACTTCAGGCTGCTGTTGAAAACTCGGCGGTTTCGAAGACCCGGCGCCCGAAGAAACTGGCGCAGGAGATCCGTTCCGTCCTGCAATAGGCGATGAAACATTATAGAGTTGTTCCGGAGGCGCAGCGTTAGAGGGCCCAGCTGAATGTTGAGTTTCGAGCTGGAGCGACGGAGGACCACTCGAGCCTCGAGAGCTAGAAGCTACAGCAGCAGCTAGCCTGGGCGAAGGCCCGTATGATTCGGAAGGACGTTGGCCAACAGACCGGAGACCTGTTGTAACTCGAGAAACGGGAGGGGGCGGCGGTGGTGGTTCATCGTCATCAAACTCGTCGGCGCCCCAGTCATCACCATCATAGTTCTGAACGGGTGCTTGGACCCATTTCCTTGTCTTTTGACGGCTGACGTTCACTTGGTATCCGCCAGGTGTTTGAGGCGATCTGGAATGAATCGTGGGTTAATTAAAGAAAAGGTGTCAGAGATGATAATGGTTATTTACAATGGTGATTGCGACTGCCCTTGCGCATAAGGGTTGTTGTATGTCCCATCCATGTCGTGTATTCGTCGTCAGTGTTCGACTATCGGTGCATTCTTGGTTGGTGCTTGATGACTAGCAAGAAGCGAAGGTTTATGGCGACGCAGAGAGTGCTGGGCTCAGCGGACGTGGCAAACTAATTAGGTGTGCAGACCTCGTTGGGGTTGGTGTTGACGAAGATCGGTGATGACTGACTGGATCGAAGCCTGGGTTACAAAATGGGAAATCCAAGAAGAACGAAATCAGTGATGGACTAACAACAAGTATACGATGGAAAAGAAACAAATCAAAATACGATGAGGAGAAAGGCAGCACAATAGGAGCCAGCGGCAACAGATGAGGGATGCCAACGAGATGGTGATAGAACAAGGAGGTGGTGCTCTCGAAGGTCGGTAGGTAAGTAGGTAGCAATGGAGCGGGAACAAATGGTGCGGTCAGGGACTTTTAGGTGCTAGTGTTAGTGTACTAGCGCTGCAGTTGCCCGTTGGAGATTGGATGACAGAAGTGGATGGGGCACCTCGGCGCCGCAACTGTTAATAAAAACAGACAAGGAAGGCCGCATGAGCCAAGGAGGATACAGATACCCCAGTTTGCCCAGCCTCGTTGAAGCCTAGGATAAAATTAACCAAAGGGACCTATTATTATTCTACCGCCTACTAAGGTAATGTTGGGATGTATCCGCACGTACGTAGCTGCTTCTTGGGCAAGTGAGCTGGGACATTTAACCGTCAGATTTGGAAAGTCAAAGCAGGCGCCCAAACAATGTCCAAGTGGCTGTGCCGATTAAGTTGATTGAGGAGTTACGGAGTACAACGTACTATGAAGTACAGACAGAGTACAGGAATGAAATTACCAGCGGAGCCGATCCCAAGATCGTGGAGCCTCCATTATTATGGCAACAAGTTACGAGATCAGCTGCCTACTAACCTCTTGTTCCTACTCTGTACTGGGCTTCTGATCCTCCGTAACACTCCTAGTGGGTAGCAGAAGAATTCCATGACCTCTAAGCTTTAAGCTACGAAAAACAAATAGCCTAACAAGTATGGTCTAAGTAGCATAAAGTGGCCTACTAACTTAGTATGCTTCTGGCGGCTAGCTTTTCTGTTACCATGCCTAATGATTGCTAAAGTTATTATTCGCCGGTAATTAAATATGCGTACAATCCACGTAACCAAAGTAACATGAATCAAGTACTGGTCGTTGCTATTTTTGACATCTATAGTGGCATTCAAACACGAATCTCTACGCGATCGTTCAGGTCGTCCCGGCTCGCGATCCATATTGTTATGGTTGTGATTTTACAGATAATAACAGGAGTGCCAAAAAAAAACACAACTACGGATTTAGTGAAGCTGAATCGGGACCTGTGAATGTCACATATTGGAGTGGCACAGAATTGTTATTCTCGTCGAGTCTTGCGAAACTGGACAAAAGCTTGCATGTTGACCAAGGGTTGGGTTACTCGGTTTCCTCACAGGCGATGAAGGGGTGAAGGATTTTTGATCTTGCTCTTTGCTGTCATAGTGGACCAGCCTTCGAATATGTCGATCCAAGCCTCAACAATGTCACGAATATCATACAGTTCCTTCAGCGATACAATATTCCCACCCTCCCTCATATGATAGCCTCGTTCACTTTGCTTATAGATGCCCGAGTGGTTTGTTCAACTCTTGTCACATATGTTGTAACAAGGTCTACCAAGGTACTGCTCCGAAGCACAGCCGAGGTTGCACATCAAGATGAATACCACCATTGCTACAACGATAAAAAAAAGAGTCCCGGTATAGACATGCCTATTCTGATAGGGCGAGTGACGTTGGCAATGACACGTTAAGGGGCCAAGAGTTTTCGTGTCTCTGAGTATTAATTAATAATTTAGTAGCAAGCTTTCGACTAGGTATTGTTCATCTTGCAACACAAAGTTTACTCGTGAAGTATTAGCAAGGAGACAATGGGCTTTAAACAATGCCGTCATTCCCGTCCCGCTGAAGCTAGACCCCACTCAGTTGCAGAACTAAAGGACTCGCGATGATACATAATACGAGCATCCAGACTCAGGACGAGCTAGAGACGCATGGAGGGGCCGGCAGTTACGAGAACATAACTAGAGATCGAATCTTGGGAAATGGAGCAAGTCCAGCAACAGTTGCAGCGCATGGGGTCTTCTCAAAGTATAATAGCTCTGATCAGGGCGGTTTCGTCACGAAAGATAGGGCTCTATTCTTAAAAAACAGAATACCAAGGGACTGTAAGACCCAATACCTGCTGAGTAGCCCACCTCCTTCCTCCAGCACAACCAAAGAAATGGTTCCAGATACCTGTATCTACCTAGTTATCCGTAACAACCTCAATCTTGAACTTGTTAATCACAGCCACAGACACAGCCACACTAAAAACTTGGGGCCAGCATTGCATTTATTCATTGCATGGATAGTTCGCAATAGCCAGCGTGGCGGATCAACGTCTGTGCCTACCCCTGCCTGGACCAGTCTGGAACAGCCATTCCCCCAATCAATCTATCAATCCAATCTCCTTTCAGACGCAGCGACACCAATTCAAATCAAACTTCATCTGTCTCTGGCATTCTTGGTTGCGCATTTAACATAGCTTCTCCTCCATTTAATCACATAGAGGCCTGCGACTTCTTATGGGCAGCTATTAAACGATCCTCTTCCCACCATATTCGACCTGCCTGTTCGATTACATCCGTCGCTAAACCACTCCTTTTAATACACTGCAATTCGCTCTCGTGTCCGCGTCACCCGCCCGCCGCACTCAACGTTTTGTTTCGCCTACGCTGTCAACCGAGACCTGATTCGGTCCCTCCCACGTTTTACACCACGATTCGATTCATTCTCAGTTGAACTGAAGTTGCCAAGGTGTCCGGCATATTGCCCTGCTACTACAAAATCAACGTGAATCTGTTCTTTTCGAGACACGAAGCCGCGCTGGCCGCAGTCTGACATCTCGGCGTTATCCTTAACCCCTCTTAATCTGGCCACGATGGCTGTCTTATCTATTCAAGACCGAACCTCCGAGTTCAAATCGGTACTCGCACAGGCACAGCGAAAACAAACATCGTCAAAAGTCAGCTCCCAGCGTCAATCTCTTTTGACTGATGCGCAAAAAGATGCCGCCAACGGCCATCCCACTGGGCCTCCAAGGCGATCCGATTTTGCCCGCAAAGCTGCTGAAATTGGACGTGGCATCTCAGCGACTATGGGCAAGTTGGAGAAGCTAGCACAACGTGAGTACGACATTATAGTCATTTATGGCGGAGATGCGCAGCGCCATGTATGGTTCTAACATGGAGAACAGTCGCGAAACGAAGAACCCTTTTCGACGACCGCCCCGTGGAAATCAACGAACTTACTTTCGTCATCAAGCAAGACCTGTCGTCTTTGAATCAGCAGATTGGAGCTCTCCAAACTATCACAAAGCAGCAACATCCCAAGGCCGATCAAGAGGGCGAGCACAACAAGAACGTCGTGTACTTACTACAAGGCAAACTTACTGATGTCTCCGTCAACTTCAAGGATGTCCTCGAAGCCAGAACCAAGAACATCCAAGCATCGCGATCAAGAACGGAGAACTTCATCTCTTCGGTGTCGCAACATGCTCAGCCTTCTATTCAACAGTCCGCTTCGCCACTCTACGGGACACCCGCCCGCAACTCACCTGCGCCGGGTCAAGATACACTCTCCCTTAATCCTGTTGGCGACCAGCAACTACTGATGATGGAGGAGGCACAGCCTGCCAATACATATATCCAACAACGAGGTGAAGCAATTGAGGCCATCGAGAAGACGATTGGCGAGTTGGGAAGCATCTTTGGACAACTGGCCACAATGGTTTCGGAACAGAGCGAAATGATCCAGCGCATCGATGCAAACACCGAAGATGTGGTCGACAACGTCGAAGGAGCACAGCGAGAACTTCTCAAGTACTGGAACCGAGTATCAAGCAACCGGTGGTTAATCGCGAAGATGTTTGGAGTTTTGATGATATTTTTCCTGTAAGTTCACTAGTTGAGCATCTGGAGATATGCCAAGAAGGCTATAGTTTTCCCGGCGTGCTCAGTCACCGTTGGGCCAACCAGTCGCTAACCTTTTCATAGGCTTTGGGTTCTTGTTTCCGGCTAGTCTTGAGCCATTGAATGAAGCAATGCATGGCATGAGAACAAGAGTCGGGTAGAAAACTTGGGCAATGGGAAAGGGAGTTAAGGCACGTGTTTTGTCGCTACGCTATTGCCATTCTCCTTAGATTCGGATGAGAACGACGCAGCATGGAGGACAGGGTCGGAAATAAAGACTATTCGAGAGCTTATGTTGGCGGTTTTAGGGTTAATAATGAATGAGTAGATAGCCCTCGGGCGAAAACACAAAAGCCATTATCGTTCTCATCTGCTGATTAAGAGGTCTAGTGCCTGTACCAGCAGCTAAATGGACATTGTTAGGAACAGAAAACAAGAAGTACCCCCACGCTCATGGACGAGGTATATCGAAACTTGTAAAGAATTTGACATGATTTTGAGCGCGATGACAGCTGAACCTACCTAGGTAGTTTTACCTAGTTACCTACCTGTATATAAAGCAATCAGAGTCGGCCACCAGCCGCAGTTCGTGTTTCACTATCTTCATCGAATCACCGACAAAGGGAGTCTTCGAGGCTCTTCAAGAGAAACTACATCGAGGAACGGCATGATTGGGGGCATCATGTTTTCCGCCAACCGGTGTTCTCACCGACCTAAGGGACACATCATGTTAGCTTCTACTAAATACGGACGATTCGGACCAACCCCACCCCGAGAAAACTCCATCAACCATCACTCTTTTCCGTACAAGTCACACCCCAAACCCGCCTACTGCTCCATGAGGTAAAACTCGCCTCGAGCTAGAGGCATGTCCCTGGCGATGCAGCTTTGTTTGGCGGGGAACACAACCTTGACCCCACAGATATGATCGCATGTAACAGTTTGGGGGGATCAACAGCGGGATAAGTCTGCGGGATGTAACAAGGTAGCATAGCTTGGCCCGACAAACGTAGCTACATATGAGGGGCAGTCAGTCATATTCATGATGCGGCAGCAGTTTATAACCTTGAGGTCTCCCGCTGTTATACGAGCATCTTCTTTCCCTCCTGTGCTTTGCTCTAAACTTCGCTCATACACATACACGCCCTTCAACCAACTATATCGCCTACTGCCTTGCCGACTCCACACAATGGCTCCTTCAACCTTCAAGCTCAACACCGGACAGGAAATTCCTGCTGTCGGACTCGGTGCGTTGTTTTCCTAATGCTCCGAATTCCGATAACCTCAATTGATTAACCTTGTGTTTGCAGGTACTTGGCAGTCCCCCGCTGGCGAGGTCGAGAAGGCTGTTGCATATGCTCTTAAGGACGGCTACAAGCTGATCGACTGCGCCTACTGTTATGGGAACGAAGAGGAGGTTGGCGCTGGTCTCAAGGCTGCCTTTGAGGCTGGTGTCAAGCGCAAAGACATCTTTGTCGTTACCAAAGCCTGGGCTACCTACAACACCCGTGTCGAGCTAGCTCTCGACAAGAGCTTGAAGGCCCTCGGCCTCGACTACGTCGACCTTTTCCTAGTAGTAAGTCTTTCTAAGAAGGGTTGAATTACCTAAATCGTTGTATGCTAAATAATGTCAGCATTGGCCTCTTCTTCTCAACCCCGAGGGCAACGACGACAAGTTTCCCAAGAAGCCTGATGGTTCCCGAGATGTTATTCGAGACTATAACCACGTCGATGGCTGGAAGCTCATGGAGAAACTCCCCGCTACGGGCAAGACAAAGGCTGTCGGTGTTTGCAACGTAGGCTTGCCAAATTTCACTGTGGCCTAGGCCTAATTAACACTTTTCTAGTACAGCAAGAAGTACCTTGAGGAGCTTCTGCCTCATGCAACCATCGTACCCGCTGTTAACCAGATCGAAAACCACCCTGAGCTTCCCCAACAAGAGATCGTTGACTTCTGCAAGGAGAAGGGCATCCATATTGAGGCTTACAGTCCTCTTGGCAGCACAGGTGGTCCCGTCATGAGTGCCCAGCCCGTTGTCAAGATTGCTGAGAAGAAGGGTGTTTCTGCCTCTACTGTTCTCCTCAGCTACCACGGTAAGTCTCGATAGTGTACTCTTTACTGTGACTCTGCAACTAATTTTCTTTTCCTAGTCGCTCGCGGTAGCACCGTTCTCGCCAAGTCGGTCACCCCTGAGCGCATCACCGCTAACAAGACCATCGTCGACCTCGATGACGAAGACATGAAGGCTCTTAACGACTACTCTGCCGAACTTCAGAAGAACAACCAAGTAAAGAGATATGTCTACCCTCCTTTCGGCATTGACTTCGGCTTTCCCGACAAGTCATGAATACAAGGTCGACTATAAACGAGTGTGTGACGGTGAGACCAAGACCAACATGATGAAAGAACAAAAGCGGTAAAAGTAAAACTACATTATAATTAGATATTCTTAGTGAGATCCAAGAAAAGGAAATCAAACTGATCTGACTTTATAATTTGCCTCAACGTGATCATGCCAGCTTGGCCAAATTTTGACTTCAACAGGCAGGCAAACAAGGAACGTACATCAGACCAATCTTTTTGATGGGGGGGGGGTTTCTCAAAGTCTAATTACATCAGACCAATATAACAAATAATGGCTAAGCTTGATAAATGCGGATAGTCTATATCTTGGTGCTTGAAACAGCTCGTGTCTTTCATCGACTCTTGCTAGAAATCCACCGCTACATTTCGACATGTGCAAACGTTCCACCAACACGTTTATTTGCCGGCTACACGTTGCAAGTACCCGTTCGCATCGCCCTCTAATGAAAGAAGCCTCTAAGTTCGTGATACGAAAAAAAAGTAGTTAATTGCATCGCCAATTGCTACAAAGCCATGAAAGATATTCAGAATTTCCGAGACACCACCATTCAACAAGCTCGCCTTTTAGCCCATCCAAACAATACTCTGATGAAACACCATCCAGTACGATTCTACAAACGGGTCTGTAATTATTTTTCATTAAAGTCTACAACAACCTTGATGACAAGGTTGCCTTGTTCATCCCTCACCTTCCCTGCCATTTTGAAAGCTTCCTCAATCTTGTCCATGCCGGTATACCTTTGAGTGACTAGACGGCTAACATCAGGCATGTTCGCAGGGGGGTTGGCAAGAAGCTCAATGATCTCCTTGTATGTGTTGGCATAACGGAAAACACCCACGATGTCGACTTCGCGAAGGGCGGCAGCTGACATGGGGATGGTGAGCACGGGAGTACCCATACCGATAATCATAACTTTGCCTCCAGGCTTGGTAGCGTAGATAGCGGTTTGGACGCAGGTTTCGACACCCGTACATTCGTAAACAGCTGTAACCTCGCCAACAGCCTCTCCGTTGATCTGAGTCTCCTTAACCATGGCAGCAACCCTTTGAGCAAAGGCTAGCTTATCCTCAATGGTTTGCGGGCGCTCCATGGGAACAACTACTGAAGCGTCGGCGAAACCATTACTTGTGGCAAAGTCGAGGCGTTCCTTGAGAATGTCGGCGATGATGACTGTCTTTGCCTGGTCGGCCTTGGCAACAGCGGCTGCTAGAAGTCCAACTGCACCAGCACCGAGAACCAGAACTGTTGAGCCTTTGGGGAGAGATGCGCGGTCTCGGGCGTGCATTGCGACAGAAAGTGGCTCAACAAGAGCACCGAGGTCGAGGGTGACGTGATCGGGCATCCTGGGCACGTGTTAGCAGGCTATTCATCTCATCCACAGCCCTCAACTTACTTATGACACCACTTGGCAGGGTGGTTAATTCGCTCTTGTAGCGTTCCTTGGGCATGAGGGTTGGCCTTTGCCGAGCTTCGAAACTTCATGCCGCGACAGATGTTGTAACGTCCCTCGCCACAGAGCTCGCAGGTTTCGCAAGGAAGACCAACTTCAAGGGCAACATGGTCACCGGGCTTAAGGTGTGTGATTTCTGAACCAACAGCTACGACTGTTCCTGCAGACTCATGACCGAGGGTGAGAGGCTCTCGCACGATAATATCGCCATTGCGAAAGTGGTTATAGTAGTGGAGATCTGAGCCGCAAAGACCAGTAGATTGGACGGCCACTTGAACTTCATTGTTGGAAGGCTCGGGGAGTTCACGGTCTTCCTGTTTCATGAAGTATTTAGTGGTTGTTATGAGGTCTTTTTGGGTGTTGGACTAACCAGGCGCAGGTCCTTCTCACCGTGTAGGACGGAGGCTTTCACGAGATCAGTTGCCATGATGAGGGTATGATACAAGATGCGGCGCAGGTAGTAGAAGTGCAATTACTGGTTGACCAATTGTCGTCCTGTTGTTTCCAATGGTCAATCAATAAACAAAATACTTAGATTAAGAAAATGGTAGATTTGCATGAAACGTTATTAGAGAATCATGGGCAAAGAGAGATGAGAGTGGGATGTGGGTTAATTAAAGGGACCTTGTCATGAAGATGGGGTAAAAGGTGAGAGTCGACCTGGAAGTCAGGTACCTCTTACAGTTAGTACTCAGAAGGAAACTAAAAATAAAAGAAAAATTATCGCGGAGAGAGAGCCGAGCTTGAATAAGAAGACGAGCCCGACCAGAGTTAACTTACGGAGAGTACATATCTACTGTACATTGATTGTAGTTATGTCCCATGACGTTCAAAGGCCCCTCCCCCACTCAAGCTCCAAAGGGTGAAGGATGGCTACTATGGAGACTAGTAACTTCCACTAAAGATCCACAATGTTGGAGACAACCTAAGACATTGGAGAAGACGAGTCGAGGAGGTATAGAAGGAAATATGTAGAAACAAATTGACTACCAATTAAGAGATTCCTCGTAATCGTTCTCGAAGGAATCTTATATGTACTTTTTGTAGTGACTACAAAATGGACATTGCTGGGAACCTATACCTCTACAATGGTATCTGTACCTACTGTTTCTTTTAGTAGTGGACCTCTACTAGACGAGACTCAACACCCCTCAGCGGGGAATCGCGGGGGTGTTTTTGCATCGGCCTTCTTTCCGACCACCAATAGCCGTCCCAAACGCCGAATGCTTTGTCGTTGGCAGGTATGGATGGATAGATGCCGATGAAGGAGCTTGTCGCCAAGGCTACATTGTCAATTGCCTACCTCTACTAAGGTAGACTTGGTTGCTTTGATCTAACCCGTTATTCGAGTAGCAGTCCCCATATACAGACAGGTGCCTGCCCCTCAGTGAATTCAAACAAAACATAAAGGTCATCCTTGACTCCATCGCGACGTGAGCAGTTCGCATCATTCACATCAAAATCACACAAAAATGTCTGCTTCATTCTTTTCTCTTCTAGGCCAAACGGCTCTTGTTACTGGAGGCACACGTGGTATCGGACAAGCTGTGGCCATTGGCCTGGCAGAGGCTGGCGCCGACATTATTCTAGTACAGGTACGGACCAAAACGAAACATCCACAGGCTGTCATGATGAGCTCCGAATACTAAATCGGCACAATGGACAGAGAGACACAACTTCACAATCGACCAAGGAGTCAATCGAGAAGCTAGGCCGAAAGGCTTTCATTTATACCGCCGATCTATCGTCGCAAGAATCTGTTGCTGCTCTTGTGCCCAAGGTCCTTTCCGACGGACATGAGATCCGCATCTTAATCAACTGTGCTGGCATTCAGCGACGTCACCCTTGCGAGGTCTTCCCTGACAGCGACTTCAATGAGGTACAAGCCATCGAATGCAATCTGTGTCTTGGAACCTATCTAACATGCTCTAGGTCATCCAAGTCAATCTCAACTCTGTCTTCACTCTATGCCGCGATGTCGGCGCCCATATGTTGAACCTCGAACCGTCTTCTGTCACTGGTCGTCGTGGCAGTATCATTAACTTCGGCTCCCTTCTCACATTCCAAGGAGGCTTCACGGTCCCTGCTTACGCCGCATCGAAAGGTGCTGTTGGCCAAATGACCAAGAGTTTCGCCAACGAGTGGACTGCCAAGGGCATTACCGTCAACGCAATTGCTCCCGGATACATCGCAACTGATATGAATGAAGCTTTACTAAACAACCCGGAGCGTCTCGCCAGCATTACTTCACGAATTCCTGCTGGTAACTGGGGCTCGCCGGATGATTTTAAAGGCACTTCGGTGTATCTTGCAAGTAAGGCCAGTGGATATGTGAGCGGACATGTCTTGGTTGTTGATGGCGGATGGATGGGCCGATAAGCTGCAAAGCCAAGAAGGAGACGAAGAAGAAGAGACTAAGCATAAGAGCAAAATTTAATGGTTTTGGATACATATCATCCAAATCCCCACACATACAGTTAACGACGCGCACGAATGAGCCTTCGTTTGGCTAAACGAGGTATGCCTCCGCAATCCGTGACTACCGTGACCTTGTTGATAAGACGGCGGACGACATGCAACACTGAAGGGTTCTTTGATCGAACGCTGCACAGGCTCTATCAACGTTCGTCCATCTTAAAGCGAAGCGAGGCTTACAATGATTGTAAAGCAGCAATGCGCACTTTTGTAAACGAAAGGTCAAGCTCGTCGAACATGATTAAACTTGATGGCATCCGTTTCTCGAGGGAGGAGTCGCAGCTAGACAGGACTGGGAAAAGAATTGGGCTCGATGAACTACATGCATTCCAGCTGGGTAGGGAGTCTGATACTTATATTTGATGCCCATCGAAAGTCGGAAGCCGGATCAACAGCCTCACTCAGCTTATGGTTCGAGTCACACAACAGCTTAGGGGGTTCTACTCGCAGTATTTAGTCAATAGCCTGTAATAGCTCACTATTGTTCGCCAATGGTCATAACCAAACGAGCCCATAGGTGCAACGAAGCCCTTCTATGATCCGTTACCAAATCTATCATCCGAGTTTATCGTATCCCTTTTAGATTTTACTGCCTGTACCATGCGAAAAACCCGCATCAGCCTATATGCCTTGCGCCGAGGTAAACATAACGATACAAGGGTATAATTGTGAATAGACATTTCATAATGTCGTATTTAGTAAAGAAATCACTGAGATTTACCCTTTTCGCCCTCATAGTAGTGGGCCATCTGGAGACCAGCTCGTCGGAAGCCGCACTTGACGTAGAAACCTTCGTTGGCCTCGCTGCAGTCCAGGATGCTCTTATAGCAGCCGACCTGCTCGGCGATGTGGTCGAGCGCTTGGATGATTCGGAGACCGAGCTTCTTGCCCTGCTGGTCCTTTGCGACGGCGATATCCTCGATGTGGCCGACGGCGCCAAGAGAGTGGATGCTATAGGGGGGTTTGGTCAGCCTTGCTATCTATACGAACGGGCAAGGTCGGCTTGAGAGCCATTCGTGACTTACAACTTGCGCTCAGTGATCAAAGCACCAGTTCCGACGACGGGACTCTCTTTGCGCAAGGTGTCCTCAATGATAATAATGTAGTAGCTGCCAGCAGCAGCCATGTCATCGTACTGTTTAACGAAGTCGGCCTCGGTAATATCACCGACCGTGGTCAAGACACGTAGGCAGTCGAGGAAACCGCTGTTGAAGTCGGACTTGCGCAAAGCGCGCAGAGTGTAACCCTCAGGAAGAGCGGCCTTGACCTCAGAAGAGAGGAGGTTGGCGCTGAAGATGCCTTCTTGAGCCATGGCGGTGTCGAGTTTGGTGGGGGATAGGAGTTTTTGGCGGGGTCGTGATCAGACCTAGAGACGGCACAGGAGAGGCTTTGTCTCAGCGAGTAGCGTAAAAGGGGGTAATTGAAGAGAGGAATGAAGGGAAAAGACTCTGAGTCAAAAGTATAGTATATGCGAGAAAAGCGATGCCAAAGTCAGATCTAACAGATGTACAGTAACCATCATAGCGGGCTAAGCTTAGGTCCTCTGTCAGTGCCCCACTGGGGGGTTTCTATTCTATATCGGGATCACCCTTCCAGGGGTCGGTGAGAGTCCGCCCGTCACGACCTAAAGTTACGTTACAAGCTTTGCTTCATGCCTCAAGATGGACTACCTATGCGACAAAAAATCCGGTTCCGCCCGGGATTGAACCGGGGACCTTCTCGGAATTAACTGTTAACGAGATGTCATAATGAAACCGGGTTTAGAGTATTCTTTCAGGAAACCCGCAAGCCAACCGTCGATTATGATTGCGACCTAGCAAAATCGTGATAGTGTTTTAGGTGCTTCGCTCCTGTTTATGTATAGCAATTCCGACTGAACTATTCACATGTTATTGTCTTTGCCAAGGTATGAAGGGACGTGTTTGTGTGGCTGCGTGTCCCAGATATCTGAAATTAGTGGTCTTTCCCGATGTTCGAGAGGCTTGACAGTTGTAAAACGGCCCCAGCTAGCTCCATCATGTAACCAAATGCGAAGAGGCAAAGAATCACATGTAAATCAATATCTTATATCGTCATCTATTTTGTCTGACTGCTAAATTATACTATTCCTTTTATTGCCCCCATGCTATCCACCCATTTCTCTGCGACATGCCATTAATGCTTTGTCACGCTTTTAATTACATTCCGACCATGTAATTGGTGTTGAACATGCGTGGCGAGGGATCATTGTTACTTCTTCGTTGAGCTTCATTTAGTAGTTTGCGGCACGTTCGCTAGCCCCAACTTCTTTTCAAAGTGGACCTGATTTAAACTTGAGTTACAGCGGCTCAGGCTGTTTAAATTAGTAGTACAGGCTCTCTATCGACGGGCTGTCAATGTCTACGTATGCAAACACCTTATGATACCCTTTTCTCCTTGATCTCTTTCTTCTTCCAATTACCTAAAACGATTTCCGATCAAATCTCAATGCAAACTCCTTCGTCATGGATAACGCAAGTATTGCATCCGCAGAGGAACTTCCTCCGCAACCTGGCCGTACTCTACTCCCTTCTCCGGTCGCTCAAGCTGTCAGTCTAGCAACACGCTCGACATGCCTTGCCATTCGTCTTAGTTCAAGGGCCGGTTCCTTTGGCCTCAGTGCAGCGAAAGTTACAACTCTCTCTTCCCTGGAGCTCGCTCGCGGTGTGGTCGAGACTGTACTAGGCCAAGCGGGAAGGGAAACACTATCACGATCCCAGAGCGATTTGTCAACTGCTGAGGCCGAGTCCATCATCGAGCGCAGTTTTGAGCATCTTCATAATGCTATGTCCCAGGCCGTCTTTTGGACAACCGCAGGGTTTCACTTTACAAACACGACCTTCTCCATGGCATCTGGGATCTCTCAATTACTTCTATCTTCCCTTGACCAAATATTTGGTTCGACTGACTCTTCTCGAGCCATTGCAAGCATAATAACGTTGATAAGACGGGAGTTCCACGATCCTGCGACTGGACTCGATGGGGAAACTATCGGCATGACGGATCTCGTTCTTGGATTATGCGCTTTGTCATATTTACAGCAGTGGTCGTGGAAAATGGTAGAGGAGGAAAGAAAACGACAGGAGTGCGAGGAGATTGTATGGGATGTTGTTGTCTTGAACGATGGCGAGCGAGTCGACATACAGGATCATGCTCCCCGAAACCCAGTCTTCACGAAATCGGCCAGTCAGCCTTCCCGAGAAAGCAATCCTAATAAACTCCAAACAGCAGCCATTACCCCTACACGCTCAGTATCTTTCCAGGGCGAGGAAGAAATTATCGAACATCTGAAGGATGAGATGGTCAATAAACTCCCTCCTGAAACTTCTGTTTCCATCTTGAATACAGTATCATCGACACAGACCGTCACCATCGATGTCGATGGACCTCGCCCATTTCCTCTGCCTTTGCTACCAGGCGCAGAAATCATCGAAGCTAATGGGTTAGATTACCAGGTCGGAAAGCGCTGTAGTCAACTACTTGAGGATCCTCCAGAAGCTTCAAGCTACCGCGTTGTGTATAAGCTTGAAAGATCCAGGACTGGTGTCATGTCCTTCTCAGGATTGCGAGATGGTCCCATAACTGACGTTAACACGCCACAAGAAGAGTCACCCCCTATGGTTCTAGTCAAAGAGCCTCCTCAAGTACCCAAGAAGCCACGGACGTC
Organism: Fusarium sambucinum; assembly: GCF_050947815.1. Classification (NCBI taxonomy): domain Eukaryota; kingdom Fungi; phylum Ascomycota; class Sordariomycetes; order Hypocreales; family Nectriaceae; genus Fusarium; species Fusarium sambucinum. Next base: position 6,055,739 of record NC_139293.1, on the reverse strand, counting down.
TGCTGCCAAATCACCCCCACCACAATGGTCAAGACCTACTAGGGTTACTAACGACACACCGTCTCGAACCTCCCCATCGACTGCAAGCAAATCTCGCAGTCACGGAACAAGAGATGAGAAAGGGATATTACCACGATCAAATTCGACCTCACCGCCATCCTCGCCCATTGAGCCTCAGACCCCTCAGCGTGAAGCAAATCAGAAAAGACCACGAGCGCCCATCAACCCATCATATCCTCGTGGCAAAACCAGTGGCTCCCGTGAAACCACTATAACCCCGAAAAGAGTACTTTCGAAAGGGAAGTCAAACACTTCAACTACTACTACTCAGCAGCCTGGCGACAAAAAGACCGGTCTACGGCAAGCTCTTCGGGAAGGAAGTCAGTCGATTTCCAACATCTGGACCAAGGACTCGCCGCCTACAGATAGTAAAAAAAAACCGCAACCAAAAGTCTCAAATACCGCCAAGCTCAGTAGCAAGATTATCAATAATCCGCGGGCTCATCTAGACCAACAGCGTGTCGAAAAGGCCGAGCTTATTCCACGCAGCTCCTCAAGGGCAAGCTATGTCTCTATCCATGAGCGCCGGCGGAACTCTATGGTATCCCAGACAGATGCATATTCTTCTAAATCAGGATGTGTCACCGCAACTTATCCTCCGAGTGTTTCCCTGAGCGGCCCGGCGTCTGATCTGATGGGGGCTCAGCATTCGTCCAATGATGGCTTGCTTGCACCTCCTCCGATCTCTATAAACCATCGTAGGATCATTCGCAAAAGTCCAAGTCTTTGGAGCATGGGTTCAAATGACTCGCAGTCGTCGGTAGTACTTTCATACTACCACCAGAAGAGCGCTTATACAGCATCAGATGCAATGGGGGGCCTTCGACGTGACGGTATGGTGAACGGGATATTCCCTCGGGCCCACGTGCTTCGCAACATCACAAGATACATGAGGTTCTCGTCTGCATCCTATGGGTCGGCATTTCTCAAGTTCATGGGGATCTCTAAGGACATGCCATTATTAAGAGCGTGGGATAGTACTCATACTGATGTTAGGCATTTCGTCCATCACACCGAGTCCGACACCCACAGCATTCTTTTGGCTTCTCTTGTTGATCCACAAGGGGGAACAGACTCTAGTGGTTCGACGGGAACGGGCGTACCCTTGGTACATTACATCTCTCTGGACCATGATGCCAAGGCAGTTGTCCTAGCCTGCCGAGGTACTTTGGGGTTTGAGGATGTTCTCGCTGATATGACTTGTGACTACGACGTCTTGACTTGGCGCGGCCGAGGCCACAAAGTGCACAAAGGTGTTCATGCTTCAGCTCGTCGTCTCTTGTATGGCGGCGATAGGCGCGTGCTTCTGACACTTCGTGAGGCGCTATTGGAGTTTCCAGACTATGGTCTTGTTCTATGTGGACATTCTCTTGGGGGTGCAGTGACAGCGCTACTTGGGGTCATGCTTTCCGAGCCAAACCCAACTGGCACCGGGTTTGTGACGGCCATCAATGCACCTGAAAGAACAGTCGGCGATGATCAGCTTGATGGGCTACTTCCTATTCACTCCACACTACCCTCAAGGCGTCCTATTCACGTCTATGCATATGGGCCTCCCAGTACAATGTCAACATCTCTTCGTAAGCGGACCCGTGGCCTTATCACTACCATAGTTCATGGAAACGATATTGTTCCATACCTCTCCCTGGGAGTCCTTCATGACTTTCAGGCAGTTGCGCTCGCTTTCAAGAACGACCAGCAACAGGCCAAAAGGGAGGTTCGTCAAAGAATATGGAAAGCCTTTCAGACTGGCGTGGCAGATAAATGGTATGGAGGCCTGCCCTCGGTGCCGTCTGGAGATACATCCAAATGGGGGCATTCGGTCCTTCAAGGCCTGAGAGTTGGCATGACGAACCGGAAACTTGTACCACCCGGAGAAGTGTTTACCATAGAGACTCAGAGAGTCTTGAGGCGCGATGCATTTTTGTTACCTGAAGAAGACCATATTGGCAGGCCAGCGCAAAGAATCGTGTTGAAATATGTCAAGGATGTCGAGGAGCGTTTTAAAGAGTTGAGATTCGGGACGAGCATGTTGGTCGATCACAACCCGGCGAGATATGAAGAAGCGTTGAACAAGCTTCGTCTTGGTATTGTTTGAGCAAGAAAGACTTATTCTGATGAATGATGATAATGCTTCAGATTTTACAATGGTTTCTGCGGTTCATGATGAGATAAGTTGGTACCGTTTGTTCGTTTCTATTTACATCAATTGCTTAAACATCTATTTGGTTTGTTCTCTTTCCCAATGGACTAGTCAGCTATAGTGGTAATGATCTTGCCATCATCATCGTAAAATATCTCTTTGGCTTTGACTGATCTCAAGTGATCGACGCCCTTGCTCAACTCACAGTCATGGTAGAAGAGGTAGGTCTTGCCCTTGAACTCGACAATCGAGTGATGTGTCGTCCATCCCAGCACTGGCTCCAGAATTCGACCTCCATAGGTGAAGGGCCCAAGAGGACTGTCACCGATGGAGAAGCAAAGGAAGTGTGTGTCTCCTGTAGAGTACGAGAAGTAGTATTTACCATTCCTCTTGTGAACCCACGCTGCTTCGAAGAAACGTCGGTCGTGGTCGTCTCCTAGAATGGGCTTGCCTGTCTCGGGGGCAAGGATCTGGATTTCCTGAACATCACCTACGAATTGGTGCATGTCGTCGCTGAGCCTGGCAACTCTTGGTCCTTGGGCGGGCACACCTTCGCCGCTGACTTCCTTAGGGCCCTGCCACTCAGGATCAAAGATATCGTTGCCCTTTTGATAGCATTGCAGTTGTCCACCCCAGAGACCTCCGAAGTAGAGATATCCCTGTCCATCGTCATCCACAAAGCTTGCGGGGTCGATGCTGTAGCTGCCCTTGATAGGCTCTGGGTCCGGGGTGAAAGGACCCTCTGGCTTGTCGCCTACAGCAACACCAATTCGAAAAATTCCCTGTTTATCTCGCGCGGGGAAATAGAGGAAGTATTTGCCGTCCTTCTCAGCGGCATCAGGAGCCCAGAGTTGCTTGGACACCCAGGGAATGTCTTCTGTTTTCAGGACAACACCATGGTCAGTAACCTCGGCAGGCGGGTCTAGGCTCTCAGCGCTAAAGACATGGTAGTCGGCCATATCATACTGATCGCCATTGTCGTTGAACTTGATATCAGTCTCACGATCGTGAGAGGGATAGACATAGATCTTTCCATTGAAGACATGTGCTGAGGGGTCAGCACTGTAGATATTGGTGATGAGGGGCGCCATAATGATGGATGAGTAAAGAGGGAGGGCTGTATTGGTCTGGTTAGGGAGCTACAGATCGAAAATGGTCAAGAGTAGACAGCCTTTAATAAGTGAATAATAACTCATTGTATAATATGTATAATTGACCCCGCGTTAGCTTGTGAGTCTGATATGAGGCTCATGTCATTGATTTATCCAGCAGCACCATGTAATTACCCGGGTTGAGTTCCACACATTTGTTATGATGAACTTGACGAACAAGAACCAAGCACTAAGACATGAACTTCCGTGGGTAGGTATCTACCTATGGAGCATATGCCTGAGTTCGGAGAATGTGGGTTGATGGCAACGGGGTGGCGGCTAAATGAACCGGTAAAAATTCACAATAATCTCAGCAATTCGCTCGGAGGTGTAGTGTTTGTCAGGACATTCTACCAAATTGTCGTCAATTTTGGCGTTGTTCTTTATGCTGCCTGATATTTATAACACAACCTTGCCTCATTGATCCTGACATTGCCATTTAGGCAAAATGCTAACCAAAAATGCCGGTGCGATGCGCCAAAATGCGGGCATAAGCCAGCTTCAGGGTAAGTGGCAACAAGGGCGGCAATGTCATGACATTATTATTTTCAACGTATAATTCGTTGGGTAAAATAGGGAGGGTCTCGGATTTGTTGCCAAAATAAGATCGCCAAATCGCAAAAATACAGGCTACTGGCCAGCCCACTGTTGGGATGTTGAGCCTAAAAGTCCTGAACACCAGTCTCACCCCGCCGTCTTGCTGCTTGTAACGATGGTTCATCCTCGACTGTCCAGCTTGGTTCTTCATCGTCGAACCACGCATCTTCAGCGTCTCGTCTGAGCATGGTATCGAGATCTTCATCAATGTCGATTGGCCCATAGTCGACGTCCTCGTCCAGGCCATGGACGAAGCGCTCTTCAAGAAAGGCATGCCATAAGAGTATACCGTTAGCCTTGTCAGCGGCTGGCTTCTCCCAAGGATGCTCAAGATCGCCAATTAAAATTTCAACTCTGTCGCCTTCCTTGAGCTGTGCGAGTCTAGATTCCCCTCGTTGCAGATCAGCCTCCAGCGTCCGGCCATAGCCTTTTGCTTTACCCTCAGCCTCACGCTCCGAAGCTGTGTGAAACCTCTTGACTAGCCGCTCATATAGCACAGGATCTGGGCGCAAAGTCAGGTTGGGAGTCAGGGATAGTCGAGTTGTACAGCTTTACCAGCGAACTCATGCTCAAGGTTCTCAAAGTAAGAGGGATGCCGAGCGAGATACTCTCGCCTTCGATTCTGCGCTTGGATCTGCGCAGTCCGAGCTGGAGATTTAGGTCCTCTAGGGACGGGCTTATCAGGCGGGCGCTCGCCTTGGAGTATTGATATTATAGGAGCCATGGCGATGTGTTTGTAATGAGTAGATAATGATATTGAGACACTTCTGTTTCTGGTGGGTGGGTAAACGAGAGGGAGCTGATCGAAGTTAGTGCTCGTTGGTTTAGTAATGACAAACAAAAAGACAACAACAGCACACTGGCCGCACCTAACATCGGTACCTCAGCACCAACATGAAATTTATGTTAGGCCAGACATAATTCTCCCTCCCCTTCCATCTTCACAAATCAATAGAGAGTACCATAGGAGAAGAGGTTTTTTATTTTTAACATATGTAGATGATAAAATAAGGCTGTCGACCGGCTATTAGCAGTACCTACATATCACATTGAATTCTGACATGCTATATGTACCTTTGGTAGCCAGCCGACAGCCTTAAATTGTCATCTAGGCATGTCGAAATCCCCCCCCCCCCCCCTCCCAAACCCGCGATGGTAGTCTTCTGTTGTTTTCTAGATACCTTGAAGGTAAGTACTAGATACTTCTCTTTGCAATATCAACAATAAATCCACCAGCAACCAATCCGCTAATAACAGGGTCAGGTGGTATCACGGTGGGCAGTCATGGGTGGTGCCACAGTTATCATGTACAGGTATGTAGACTGAACTGGCGACTGGCAGCTTGTTAAGGCGTTGCATTGCAGCTAGCACTCATTGATATTATCCATGAGTTATGACACAAATTTGGGAGTGGATGCGATCCAGAAACATCTGTCTTTGACGTGGCCGATTCATACTGACAACAGCATCGGAAATCAGACTCAGGCATTAAAAGGAACAGGGGGGAGCCTTCTTTAGAGAAAACAATCAAAACCATAAACTACGTATTGACTGTTTCTGGCAGGCAAGACGCTGGTCCGGACGGAAATAAGTTGAGATTGACTTGGATACCCCCTGTCAATTGTAGACGCTCGGATGGCATCTGAATGGACGCAAACACTCCATGTGGGATGGATGCAATGAGCTGTGCATTGTAAGTTCCAGGGCACTGCTGACTCGGCTGAAATTACCATCATATCGAGCCCAAAGCTTGCTTGGGAGATATCCGAAGGGGACGGGAGCTTGGGGATCCCATCAACACTGCAACGGCGGATCTGGCCTGGTCTGGCACTGGCATCCCTCAATCATTTCCTACCTTTGATTAATATGAAGAGCATCCTCTTCTGTCGCCGACTTGCTTCTGACTGGTCTTCATTCCCCTTTTTTAAACCCATAACAGCCTTGCGTCAATACCCTACCCGAAGGAGCCCTTGCTCATCGATAATATTGCGAGACTGGGTACGTACGGGTCATTTTATTCCAGTTTTCATTACCTTCGCTCATTCAATCTTCTTAAGAACATTGTTTTTGTCCATCTTTCATTTGTCTATTTTTACTTCCTACCTTTCAATTCTTCGCCATAATTGTTAGGTTCATCGGTATCGGTCGGTGTCTTACTCTCCCTGCTTCATCGCCACTTTCGAGGTCCATCCAACTCCACGTTTAAGCCGCGTCCCATCCACATAGGATGCCCATGTCGTCCTCATAATGGGAGCTACCGACATTGCCTCGCGCCTTCGAGCCAAATTTACGAAGCGAAGACACTCGACAGCAGGTTCTCAAGCATCTTCGAACCAGAGCGTTACCGACACCTCATCGTCGTTCGGAAGCCGTCAAGTCGGAGATCGTGATCAGGCTCGGGCTCGGTCTCGCCAAAATGGAGATGGAGATCGTTCATCCCGCGCCGTGAGTAATTCAAGGGGCACCCTTAGTAGCCGACGTGGTATGACGGCGACAACCGATGACTCGCAACGACAACGAGAAGATAGCGACGAGTTCGCAAAGGTCGAGATCTCTCGCCGAGTATCAGGAGCAGACGCAGACACAGGAAACTCCAATTCAGACTCGGCAGAAAATACATCCTCGGAGACAGATGCTGAAGCGCCCGGAGCGGTTCCACCCGCTAAAAATCATTCCACAGCGAGAGCCGCAGCACTGAAACGCTCGACCCCCCCTGTAGACCAGGAGGGCCTTGGCGAAGAGCCTGCTACAGCCGCCACTAGCTCCAGCTCCAACTCTAGCTTGAGCGACCAGCACCAGCACCAGCCTCCGCCACAACCACAACCTCAAATCAATCCACCACCGTTGATCTCCCCTTCACTACATCCACAAGAACAGCCGTCACCATCGCGGCCACGTCAGGCAAGCTCGAACCTCGACCGAATTCACGAGGACGCACAGGATTCGGATTCTGAATCACCCACTGCGCGCCCCAGACCTGTCACGAGTTTAGACTTGGATGCTGCCCCTGTGCTTGCTGGACACAATGACGACGACCCGTTGAGTCCAGACCAAGCTCCCAATTCCCCCAGATCTGCCGCGTTTGCGCCTTTGGCAGCGGCTACCTTGACGACTTTTGTCGCTCCATCTCCTGGTCTTCCGCCATCAGGAGTTCTTTCGGTCCCTGACTCTCCAACAGCGCGACCAGCCCCGCCCCCCAGACGACAGAGCTTGCTATCGAACCGCCAGACGACCTTGATCAACACACTCCTTTCGAATCAATCCACGCAAGAACCTAGCATAACTCAAACTCACACATACGCGCCCATAAACGGAAATATGGTGACCCGTAAGATTTGGGTCAAACGACCCCATGCTTCACCAACCCTTGTTACTGTCAACGAAGACGACCTTGTTGACGACGTCCGTGACATGATTTTACGTAAATATTCAAACTCCCTCGGTCGAAGCTTCGACTCTCCCGATATAAATATCCGCATTATACCTCGAGACCAACATTCAGAACGCATCCTCAACCCTGAGGAGCCCATGGGCAGGACGCTAGACGCTTATTACCCGGGCGGACAGACAGTTGAAGAAGCTCTTGTAATCGATATCCCCCGACGTGCGCCAAAGGCTTCCCCACGCCCTGTCGTACCAGCGTATGTTGGCAATGTATACTACAGCGAAGACGGCCGGCCTACTGAAACAAGCGATGGCTACTTCCCCCCCTCAGTGGCTGTGGATGCTCATCCTGGCGCCGTTGCCTCGCCACATCTCCCGGTGGCAGTACCCGCGCACGGCAATCCTCCAGGCCATCACTCGATTGCAGTGCTGGGGACTGGCCATATCCCTCATATCCCGTCGCCTGGTAGATCACGCACATACCAAAACCGTCCGGAACGTCCCAAATTAGGCCGTACTCACACGGCATCACCGACTCTGATACCTAACAATTCATCCGTATCTTTGGCTGCCGCTGCCGCTGCGAAGCATCCGAGCCACGGTACGCAACACTTCAACCCGAGGCTACCACATTCACGAACTCATTCAAATTCTTCAGATGCCCCTGGTATGCCGCCCGCTGCCCCTCCCCTACCGACGCCGCCCGCACCAGAGCCGTTAATAGCACATGTCTCGACACCACCTGTCAGGCCATCTTCACCCCGGCCCACAGCCAAACCAAAGAAGAGCAAAAAATCCGAGCATCCAAACCTGCCGCCAGGCATGCTCAACGGTGGTGTACCCCCCATTAATGTTCTGATCGTCGAAGATAACCCGATCAACCTCAAGTTGCTAGAGGCTTTCGTCAAGCGCCTTAAAGTGCGATGGTCAACCGCCATGAACGGACGCGATGCCGTGAAAAAATGGAGGAGTGGTGGATTTCATTTGGTTTTGATGGATATTCAGCTCCCAGTCATGAATGGACTCGATGCGACTCGCGAGATCCGTAGGTTAGAACGAGTCAACTCTATTGGAGTATTTTCTTCGTCTCCTGATGGCGAAATAACGACAGAAAATCCCGACGAGATTGACGAGAAAGATCGCCTGGACAACACTTCCCTATTTAAGAGCCCCGTAATCATCGTCGCTTTGACTGCCAGTTCATTGCAGAGTGACCGACATGAAGCTTTAGCCGCGGGCTGCAACGACTTCTTGACCAAGGTACGTTATTCCTACCACTATGCTAGCATATTGACACGTTTGGCTGACTTGAATGTAGCCTGTCAACTTCGTTTGGCTTGAACGCAAGGTTATGGAATGGGGCTGTATGCAGGCTCTTATTGACTTTGATGGCTGGCGCAAGTGGAAGGAAATTTCCCAAGAAGCTGAGGAGAATGAGGCGGCAAAGAAGGCAGCAGTTGCAGCAGCCAAGGCAAAGTCGAAAAAGAATCGTCTTTCCATGACTAAGCCTGGTTGATTGCCTCCATTTCAACCGATACCATGATGTCAGATGTCTGGTTCAATGTAGGAGAAGTCGAAGATACGCCATGGTACACTTTCCGTTGGAGACAGCAGCAAACATAAGCTGGCTCGGCGATCTATCTATCTGCTTGCTACCCAAAGATTTTAGCACGGGGTTAATGTTGGTTATGTATTTCATGGCTGTTAGATGCTGGGCGAGAAAGGAGTTGTCCAATGCTTACAAGCATGGTGGCGCAAGTAATAAACACATACGGATGTCAACGTTTATAATGTTATACCAAGGTTTCAATATTTTTAGCTCCAGAACATCATATGGCTTCATAGGCCAATCTGCAAACGTCTAGAAAGATTTTACTTCCAGCAAAAGAGTGGTTGATATATCAGAGACGTTGACCACAACAAGTCCAAGAATTATCGACTAAGATAGACTACCAGATTATCCAGGTTGTCTACCCTGAGCCTCGGGGTCGAGAAAAACAGCGGAAGGGCTTACACCAAAAACCGCCGATCACCCACCCAGATCTTTCCGCTGTTTTTTTCCGACCCCCTACCCAGCCTGACAAAAACTAGGTAGCCTGTAGCTCACATATTTCGGTTTGTAGTGATGTGGACCTACCCCACTACCGGAACATTTGGAAACTCCGAACAGCTGAAAAATTGCTACACTTGATGAACAGCTTTAAACACCTCTCAACAAGCCCAGCCTTTTCCGATTCGACATCCAGCCAATTCCAATCAATTGGTCCTGGGTCGCATGTAGTGCAGCAAGCAGTCAGAGAATATCTGAAGCTGCTGTAATCATGCCTCCTCGAGTGCGCGGCGCATCGACGCCGCTGGCTGGCCTCGATGCCGCCGTTTCTATCTCCTCCAGGAGTCCCTCCCCATTCCTGCGAACGTTCTCGACAACGCCATGCCGCGAGAAAATGAGCAAGGGTCGCGCGAGGATGTTCGAGTGGTTGAACAATGGCGGTGGCAGGAGTCTTGCTGAGGCTGGTACCAGCCCTAACTACCTTGGTCCTCACCAAGATCAGCCTTTTCCTCTTAACCCCTTGTTCCGAAGTCAACCTGTGCTGGCCGATCAGGCACGCGAGATTATCTACGACAAGGTGATAGGCAAGGGTGAGTCGCTCAAGGCGGTGTCTGCTGAAATGCACATCGACGTGAGACGAGTTGCCGCCGTGGTGCGGTTAAAGGAGGTTGAGAAGCAATGGAAATCTGAAGTAAGTACAGCACTCAATAATCCCATTGCCTGCCCTGCTATATGATGAGACCAAACAAAATTTTCGATTAGTCTTGAAGACACCTACATGGTTATACTTTTACATACTCTGATAGCATTACCTGATTGGGTTTACGTCACTTTCTACGCCGGATAACAATGCTAACCTATTTCAAGGGCAAGCAGCTGGCAGTTCCTTACGCCAAAGCAGTCATGAAAATGTTGCCCAAGACATTCTGGGAAGAGGGTGCGGAGAACGTACCACACGAGCCCATCAACGAGATTCACGTGCACAACCTCACAATGCAACAACTGTTTGCGCCCGTGTCAGAATCTCGGCATTTCACACGAGAAGATGCTGCCAAGGCCTTTCACGATAATATGCTCTCTGCAGATTCGCGATCGCCTCAGCGTGAGCTCATCAATATGGAGAGAAATGTTATCAAAGGTGTTCCTCGTCCAGAGGCCTTAGCCAAGTTCCAAGAAATCACTCAGAATCGCGAGAGTGAGATGGCCGACGAGATGCAGCGTCGTCGTTGGCGTATAGAAGACAGGACGAGTCGAATAACGACGGACCGTTATGAGTTCCGGTTCAAGCCTATGAACACTGATGACGTGGGGCGCGACGGTCGTTCAAGAAAGGGAACCGGATGGCGCTACGGTGCACCTTTCGAGGACCGCAAGCGTGGGTTGGTCAAGATTCCTACATCGGTGCCTTGAACTGTATGATTGCGAATGGAATATGGCGAATGACTTGCCTTCGATGGCATGAATGTACAGCACGAATCAATGCCAGATATCAAGTGGTGTATTAATTAGATATGGATCAAACAAGGGTCCAATGAAGAACAGCGCTTGAGTTTTTTTTTCGTTTATATGTGATCTTGATATTGATCATTGGCGATTGATCTTTTGCATCATGGTATACTTAATGCCTAGGCTATTGGTTGCTATGGGGTACGATCAAGTTTTTCCGAACCTGCTTGAGATCGTCTTCTGACAGTCCGCAGTACTTGACAAGGTATTGCTCAACAGAGCCATGTTGCTCTCTTAATGTTCTCAGGGCTGCCAGCATGTTTCCAGGCTGAGCTCCAAGCATTCGTTTGGCACCTTCGGGGTTCTCTTGGAGTTCGGGGATCTTCATCACTGCCTTGAGAAGCTCGTCTCCGAAATCACCAAGTCCCACCTCTGTGAGGGCGTACTCGCGGGCGATGGTCTGATCATCTACGCCACAGATTGACAGGATAAAAGCACAAATGACTCCAGTTCTGTCCTTGCCTGCCGTGCAGTGGATGAGTAAAGGTGAAGGGTCTGGCCTGGCCAGGTGTGAGATGATAGTTCTGATAGGTTTCGTTCCCGTTTCCCATATTCCTCGATAAGCCTCCACAAAGCCCTCGCTTCCCTCAGCCGTGTAGTTCTTGAACCGTACAGCAATAGCCTCTGGGCCATAGTCTTCATCCAGGAAGACGGGAACAAAAACACGTTCCGCGCCTGGCCACTCACGAGTTCCCGTGGCGTAGCGCTCAATCTCAGTACGGGAGCGCAGATCGTAAACGTGCGAGATGTTCAGATTCTGCAGCTCTGCGATTCCGTCTTCGGTGAGACGAGACGGCTCTGCTGAGCGGAAGATGAGACCAGACTTGATCGTGTGGTCGGGGCGTGACTTGATAGGAAGTGGGCAGCCTGCGAGGTCCCGGAAGTTGTGAAGCCCGGAGATGGAGTGGAAAGGAAGACCGAGATCTGCCATTGTATTCACTGAGAAAGGTTGGGTTATGAGCGAAGCGTTATATGAGGTCAGAACTCAGGCAGCACTATCACTGTTCTTATTATTGTCAGTTTGAGAATCGACCGAACGTGGCAGTCTGGGGATGGAGAGTTGCGGTTGAAAGTGTGGGGCATCCATCACTCATACCTCGGCATGGGTATATCGAAGAAGTCGAGACCATGAACCTACTAAGGTACTGTACGCTCTTTTTATACGATTATGATCTTCTGATCTATGAAAGCTAGTCTATAATGACTGAGTCAATCAATTAAATGCTTTGTTCACCAATGAGCGAAAATAATGATGTAGCAAAACAAAGAGGCATACAATGCTAATTGTGGGTCTTGGCTTAAAGAGAGTGCAAAGTTGGATTTCTATTGATAACAGAGACAGAGGAATAAGATGAAACAAAAACCAACCTAGGCGCGAGCCCTATTCTAATTTTTGTCGAACCATGGAGACAAAAGAAAACAAAAGACGATACCCCCTCCCTCAAGCTACAGCAGCCGCTCGAAGACAACAACACTATCCTGTAATAAACGGCCGCTCTATTCTGAGTCCCGTATGGGAGGGATGGCATATCAACCCACAGAAAATCCTGAGCGTCTCGCCGTCTGTCATCATCTAACAAACTCCGCATCTTGGACAGCGACGGACGTTGCAGTTGGGGCAAACCGGGTCAGTGACGAGGTTAAAGAAGCCGTGAGCGCAGTTGCACTATAAAGATCAGTATGCTATTGTTACAGGCGGGTTTCCTGTTGCTTACACATTTCCATTGAGATTGAAAGTCAACAATCTGGCCCCGGTTGCCGGCAGAGGCTGGTGAATCTGCGCTGCAACAAGTTAGAACTCGATCAGAGAGCGAGAGAGAATATAGCTATGACATACAAGTTACCGCTAGCCATTTTTGTTTGTCTTTTCGAGTTGGAGAATGGGTATTATTTGGCTTGGATGCCCAAGTATTCGAATGCTTCTATTGAGACAGATGTCTGGTTCGATAGTAAGAGAGAAGTGTGATACTGGCTTGATGATTTGGCATGTCATTGCGAAGGATCTGAATTTATATAGTATGAATGAGAATGAGTGTTCGAGGCGTTTACAACCTAGGGGTCTGCGGTTTGGAACTTTCTGCTGCACGAACTACATTGTAGTTGAGGAAGTCATGAAAAACAATGCCAAACTGCCCTTGCAGTAAAAACAGTGCCACACAACTCCATCTTTGCGATGTTCTCTTTGCTTGAAAACGAGCTTGCTCCACGTTAGCGGTATACTAAACTCCTCGACGGTTACAGTTTTTTTGGCCGAGAGAGGAAGTTGATAGGATGAAAAGCAAAGAATGGAAGACTAAGCCCCGTCTATAATGACTTAAAATGCTTCCTTTTGCGCAACTGTGTCATACATCTCTGAGGTTTCGGAGGCCAGACAATGATAACAGGGCCAAAGTTAAAGCAAAGCAGTCTTGTATTGGGGGCGATGTTAAACCGCTAGTTGGACTGTGCCTCAATTGAATAGAACGCTAAGCAAGGCGATTAAGTTAAGCTTACGAGAGTTCCTGAATGATACAAAACATTACCATTGCCTGGCTCGTATTTGGACGTCTTCTGCTGGCACTTTCAACTACCTGGGTCAATGCGGCTCTGCTCTGTATGCGGCTCTGCGGTATCAAATAGGGCTGGCTTTGGATGTTGAAACGGCCTGAAGGGGAAAGAATAGATATGCACTGCCACATCAAACTACTGAGACCATGAGTGGGAGTTGACCAATCCTGAAGGTTGGGCGCTTGTTACAACTCAACTCGTGCCACAAACACAACAAACTGCGCTTCTAGAACAGAGAGCAATACAAGGTAAACAATGCTAATATGAGCATTTTGAGGATTTGCTAATTGCAATTTACAGAAATTCCTTGTATTGGAAAGATTACTTCTGTAACGAACCTCAATACCTTGTATCGGTGTACTCCGTCTGACTTGATCCTTCCAGGGTAGAATGCTGATAATGTTGCTGCCTTGAGTCGGTTAGGCAAGGCAGCAGCAACCAGTTGAATGAAACTTAGGCTCTGTTCCTAAACTCAACATACCTACCTACCTATACACGACAAGCAGAGCTTTAGACATAGCCCGACAAATAACAACCTGCCTGTTACAGCTTCGTATCAGACAAGAATAACAACAAAATTACTGTGTATATACATATTCACCTAGTGCTGTGGAGACGCTGAGAATACTAGACTAAATCACAGAAACGCAAAATGTCAGTCAACTACATAAAAGTTGAAACAACAAGATGCTGATCACATTAGACAAGGTAATAACAACAAGCGGGACAATCCGGCTTCGGTACTCCCATGCACGATCAGGGGTCACGAAGCACTAAAACAAGGCTAGCTCAAGCTACGTCATACCTCTATTGGTGAATCACGACAATCTGGGTAGGTAATTTAAAAGAAGAAAATTTGTTAAAAACTTTGGGTGATCTTGGCCTTGCCTGTTTTGAACTGGGCTGGCATTGAGTGCATGACGGCAGAGGCTTTCCACTTAGTTGTAGGTATTAATTAACCAGCGGTCTACCTACCTTTCACCAAAATCTGGGAGCTCTCATTGATAGTCGAAGTGACGTTCTACAATAAGCCTTCGTAATTGCTAAGGTACTCCAATTCACTACATACCTCCTAAAGACTACCTACAATATATCTTCATTACCACCCTCATCCCCTTCACTCCTGATACGCAACCACCCGAAGATAACATCAACTCCCTGGAGCTCATTTGCACTTCCCCCAAAGCGATTGAATTGAAACGGCGATCATGGGTATCAAAGATCTAGCTATCAGCTACGTGGTGTTCACCGTCATTCATTTCTTCCTCTTTGCCCTTGCTCTGGCAACCTGTGGTCTATATGGCACCGACGTCCATCATGCGAACCAGCAGGGCAAGTACTCCGACTCGAAATGGGTAAGTAATTGAATTCATTTGTGTCATTGTGTGACCCGACATAATGCAGTGCTGACAAGAGTGCCAATGTGCAGGTCTACGCTGTGGTTGTTGGTAGTATTTCTGCTGTGACGTGTGTCCTCTACTTCGTTCCCTTTGTCCTGCGTATCGCCGGTGTCTTTGTTCCGGTATGGGACTTTATTCTCTTCGTTCTCTGGATCGCCCTTTTTGGCGTGTTCGGCAAGGTGAGTTGACATCAATCAGCCCTCCCCCGGGTGGTTACTGCAGACGGCTCACGGCTAACTCCAACATCACAGATGTATATCAACGAGGACGCTGAGGGTGATGGAGACGTCAGACGCATGAAGAACGCTGTCTGGGTTGATCTCACCAGTGCCCTCCTCTGGTTCATCGCAGCATTAGGGGCTTTCGGATACTGGTGGAAGCATCGCGACCACAGATCGCGCTTTACTGGTCGCGCTCACGTCTAATCAAATATCGGGCCCAGACATGCATGTTAACGCCCCCTAATGAGGAGAAGGATGAACCAAGCTTGGTCCGTACACAGTGTAAGTCACGACTTGAGATAATAGGTACCTTGTTCAGAAACAACGACGATAATGGAAAGGAAGGAAGGAAGGAAGCCTGCCGGTCAGGCCAGTGGACTGCCGAGCTACGGCACGATTCTGATACTGTTGACTGTTCTGTTCTGTCTTGTTCTCTTTCCTGTTTTCACTTGAAGAAAGGCTGCGTGGTTCCTGAAATAATAATACCGTATTAACTCATGAGATTCGGTAGCGCCTGTGGATACAAAATGTGAAAACCTACAGCATTCATTGGTCGTCTAACTCTTGAGTATCCGGTACTTTACTATTAGTCAAATCAAGAAATCTCCTGGGATCCACAGGCGCTACCGAATCTCATGAGTTGATACGGTAGCTATACAGTATTGGAGTTAATCTCATTGTTATCACGCGAATCGACTGTATACATCAGCAGTTAAGCAATGGAACCATTTGCGGCAGCCTCCCGCGAGGCGTATACCCAACCTCTGGTTCGATCTACCAATGATTGTCGCCCAAGTGAAAACTGTCTCGCAAATTAATTGCCCAGTGAGTCACCGCAAGTTTCGTGTGAAATCATCACGGGGTTGTGTCGCTAATTCTACCCGTAGGTGTGCAGGCCTGCAGGTCGCGTTTGCGCCAAGATGAGTGATATCCGAGATAGCCTGAGGGACAAGAAAATGATAGCATGGTGCAGTATGCCGCAACTTCAATATCGCACCATCGCGGCGCAGGATGTTTGAATGTTGCACCTACCAGACCAAGACACACAGGCAAAGAGGGGTCAAGCGTCGATCATGGACAGCATTTTTGCCCCAAGACTCTATTGAAGTGATGTGACGATGACGGCTCACAATCAAGAAGGGGTCTTTTGCAAGGGTCCGGCGTTTGAGTGGTTGCTCTGCCGCTCTGACCTTGGTTTTTGGGTGTGATAACAGTCTTGACCCATTCGGGATTGTGAAAGGAAGGGATGGCAAAGCGGCGTTTGTGAGCATGCCAAGAAGCCAAGTCACTTTTCTTCGACGCCATGACGTCGATCAGTAACCTGATAAAAGCTCCATGTGGGTCCGCTTGTTAGAGCCCGTTTGTTTTCGGTACAGTCCAAGGATATTCTTTGTTGACCTGGAGCACACAGCAAGAGGAGGGAGAATATGTAACAGTGCAATGCAATGCAATGCACCATAGGTAGTTACCGTAAGCGATTTGGCTGTTTATCTTCACCCCCAGAAAACAGTAAGTTGAAAAATGCGGAATGGCACGTGGAAATATTCTATGATATTGGTACATACATTGTTCGCTCAAAGGACATTGAATCGTAGGTATGTAAGAATAAAGAGCAACAACGATACTTGTACAATTAAAATTATTAGTAACTATTATCAGAAATACGAATTGTGAGCAAATGCCATCTCTCTTTGGTTCATCAATTTCTTTGATGGGCCAGGTAGGTACGTACTATGTATTGGGTGCCTGAAAACCCGACCGCATATTCGCAGGAACAAAAACAAATTACCTAATAAGAGATGGCTCTAGTGGCATAAACGGACTGTTCTGGTGGGTGATTTCGTCTCGTATATCCGTACTCTCTGTAGCCAAGGCTTTTCTTTGCTATCAGGCCAATATACCATCGCGGAATCGGGTAAGTCACCGTCGAAAATCGTCATCGGCCAAAGCCCTTGGCCACGTAGGGTCCTCAAAGGGTCCCTACAGCAAATCTCAGGGACTGACTTGCTGCCGCCTGTTCTGTGTGTACCTACTAGTCTAGTCAGTCACGGCGTCTGGACGTTGACCGGGGGTTACCATTTGTCCCATTGACAGGTGTTGTCTGTTCAATCTGACTCTTTCTCGCTTGGCCAAGTCAATATGCGCTTAGTGTATTCGTTTGCGTTGGTGGTCTGGGGCTCACAGGTATCTCTTGGCACAAATGCTAATACGGAGGACTCGGTAAAAGAGAATAGAAAGTACTCTCGTCGCACACAAATCATGACAAAGCAGTTACCTATCAAAAGTCCTGCCCACATGGTTAACCTCCAGAGGGCACTGCACTGTACCCAAAAGCGGGTTCTGGTGTTGAAAACATAGAGCCGGCCTGACGATAGGAGGTAAGCAACTCGCTTTAGAGTGTGTCGTAGAACGTCGCAGAGATCCACCAAAACCTTCGCCTTGCCCTGGCCCTGGACTACCTAAGGTAGTTGTTTGACTGCGGTTTTGCGATTTGGGCTCACGTCCCCACGCTCCTCGCTTCAATCTCTCCAGGGCCGATCAGTAGACGTCTTGGTATTCCCACTTTTCGTGTCGGTTTGTTGGTTGGGATTGTGTGATGGATGGAAGGGGATACCTACCTAGGGAGAGGCAAGATCAACCAAATCAAAAGTGACTCGCTTGCGATAACAAAACCGTTTCGGGACCCTTTGATCTCCATTTCTTAGCAACCCTTTATTTCTCGACCCAAAGAAAGGCACAAGATTTGGAAAGTAGATGCTACCTACTAACCTTCATATTATCGGGGGCCTGTGATTGCCATTTCCATCTTGACGCCTCCATCACTTCCTTCAATTCCAGTTCTCACTCTAGTGGCCAGGGCTGCCCTCCTCTTCCTCTTGCTCTTCCTCTCTTGTGCCTGTGGGCATTCCAACAACCACTTCGCACAACACAAAAGCCGGCTCTCTTGGCTTTTTATTGATTTGCGACACCCACTGCCCCTCACTGCAAATCATCCATTCATCCATCGACCACCGACTGTCGCCTGCCCACCTGTCCACGACTCTTCACCATCCGCACGATCTCTTGACTTTCTCGGAAACTGTTCATATATATGTACCGGCGTTGGCGCTTACTGTACGATTTGGATTGTCTGATCACCAGTAAGACGAATACGCATCCTCCGAAAGGCCGGACATTCAATCTCCAGACATCGAACCACGGCTACGACAAAATGGCCAGCTTCGCCAGATCGATCAAATCCCCTTACCTCTCGCCGCGCATGCGACCTTCAATGTCGGGACGCACCATGTCTGCAAACTCTGACCGCTCAAACACAAACAATAACTCGCCCAACAGTCCCCGATCTGATGATCTTGGTGATTTTAATCTGTCTGGACGTAACACTCCAACAATTCACCATCACTCCAGGCCAAGTCAGGGACGAGACGGTTTTTTTTATGGCGAAGACATTTCTCGGACTTCCTATTTCACTGGTAAGTTTATTCGAATTTGCTGGAATGCATATCCCTCCTTTGACCCCTGATTGCCCATCACTATCCACCCCACCTCTCCTCTCATTGATCTTTTATCGCCTACGCTCAAGTGAGTGTTCTCAATCTGTTTGCGGCCGGACGTCGGGGTCAGCTCCGGCCGATAATCCCGAGCGGAGGCGGGCATCGCTGCGTTGGACCCGGCACCTGGCACCTCCGAAGTGAAACACGTCCTCTCCACAAACTGGTTCAAGGCCACAAAATCGTCTAGTCAGGATCCAGTATCCCTTGGCACATGGCATAAGCTCTGCAGTCCAGTCCAGTCCAGTCCAGCTCAGTCCAGCTCAGCCCAGTTCGCTTTCTGTACACCACCAGCTGTGTACAACGGATCGATGCCAGTGTGGAAGTTAAGTGTGTTCTTTCTTGGGGCAAGATCGAACCATTCGAGAGCCGCCACAACGCTACCGTTCCACGCTGCGGTGCATCAAAATTATTTTTCAACCAATGGTGCATGTCATGGTTGACTGGCGCAAAGCGCGGGGCGGGATGAGGTCTCGGGAGGGACGCTCCCGCACCACCGTTTTGAAGATTCCCATCCCATGCATCTCCATTTTCATTTCCCCATTCTTATCCACAGCAAATAGCGCTGGGTCAGGTCGACTTTTTCCTGTCTGGCAAGTTTTCGACCCCTCTGCACCTCGCATTTTGCTTATACTTTCCGCTTTTCCTATAATCATATGCCCTGGTCGGCCTCATTTCCAGCCTTTGCGAGCCAAGCCTGTCTGGGGAATGACCATGGTATGGCACTACTGATACCCCCTCTCCACTCGCTCCCGTCCCAGCCATCGCGGGGTAGCCCCATCCCTCGTCCCGGGGTTGGCCGTTACGAGTGATGCCTGCACTACCGGCTTTTGCTCAAGAAACTTCTTATATCCCCATGCTATGCCTCATTTTCCTGGTTTCCGTCCTGCTGTCATCGACCCTCGTCACCAGCCGTTCCATTTTGATAGACCTTTATCCCAAACTCTTATACTTACACATGCTTGTCAATTAGATGACACTGAACGACCTTCTGCCACCCCATCCGCTCCCTCGACGCCTCGCAGCCGTAGTCACGCTCGGCCGATAGTTATTGACCTACCTCAACTCAAACGCTTCACTTCGGCTCCTGCTCGCACACCTCCTGAGCCTCTATCTGCACGAGGTGATTTGCCTGGGTAAGATGATTTGGTTCCAATTGAGCGACTAAAATATACTCATACAATGACAGAGGATATTTTCCCCTCCACGAGGACCCCACCAGTCGTGTGCACCGTCCACACCCATTCCAGCATCACCCAGACGCCCGTATGAGCCGTCTCATCTCGGAATCAGGACCAATATACGCGGACCGTCCCACTTCACACCCTGCTCAAAGTGCACTCATGTCTCAATCAAATACACCAGTTGCTTCATATCTTGCCCCGGGCTTCCATGACAATCCACTTCCCATGGGCAAATACTATCCATCAAATTACGAGAGCAGAAACGGCAACCAGGGCAATATACGGCCCCCACTAAACGGGACTATGTCATCCAATATTGGGCCTGATTCCCAGACAGTCCCTCGCACAAGTAGCCAGTCAAACCCGGAGACAGAGCTCCGTCGCAAGCTGCAGCAGTATCAACGCGACATGATTGCACAAGCAAGTATGGCTGCCAACGAACTTCTCAGCACTTCGGCCAAGTCAGGCGACAAACCCAGCATATCACTCAACTCCCTACCACTCCGTGACTCGCGCTTCGCTACTGCCGGATCTCACAAGCCTATATCACCCAGGCTTCATCCCTTGGGAAGTCCCGGTCCTGTCACTCCAATGGATCTTGAGTCCATGAGCAGTGGCGATTACTTAAGCCGATAGCGAAATGAGACAATTGGGGAATCGATCTGTCATTATAACAAATATAAACTCGGATTGAGTAAGATTACACATTGGACAGGGATATTGACTTGGTTTTCTTTCACAAAAGGCGTTGGATGGAGATGGGCCCCATGGTGGCCCGCTATCACTCCTGGGTGGCATTGAGCGTGTTATTTAATTGCATCTGGTTCAATAAGATACCGAACGTGTAGTAAAGGCATGATACCCATAGAATACATATCATTTGTAAGGACTTTATGGTGATCTTCCACCTTCTTCAACTGCTATGAATGATACATTGTAAGAGGGATACTGGTCTTGAGCTAAACTTGAAAAAAAATTGGCGACGTATGTATTGCGGCTGACTGACAGGGAACTAGTAGTTCACGAAATGCTTAACTGTTGGTTGGTAAGGGTGAATTTGGTAATTTATAGCCTCACCGAAGGTAAGCCGGCTGAAGTCCCCCCCCCCCCCCCCCGGAGGGTATAAGTTCAATTCCCTCTATCGAAAAATGCAAAAGACCAAGACCAAGAGGCCTAGAAGGAAGAAGACCTGTACCTAGGCCGAGGCTTTGCCTGCGCTTCGGTGATGGAGTTAGCATCAGCGTCTTGTTCATAGTTCGTTAAAACTTCATGTTATCAGACTAAAATACAATAAGTCTTGTGGCGTTTCAATTTTCCTTCGTAAACCACCATAAGACATTTAGTATAATCACATGTATACTACTTATTCCTGTTTTGTTCTTGAGAACATACTTGACAAGGGCGGAAGAGAGGAGAAGGCGAAGAATAAACAAGAAGAATTGCAACGAATAAATGCTTGTAGGGTAGGCAGGCACCACCACAGTCCTTCCAGGCAACCACTTCCAGCGGGATGAGCACGTGACATGGCGTCGAGTTGGCTTCACTTTAACCCATTCTCCTGTTTCTACGCGTTTACATAACCAGATATTGTGTTTGAGTTGGTAAATGACCATACCAGCTTGACTCCATTGAAATGCTGAGAGAGGATTTATTTGGTGGGTTTGCGACGTCAAGCTCAAATTTCCGCCAAGAGCCATGAATTCTAGCTCAACACCTTCAACCGCCACTGTGGTTGACTTTATCTGCCTGTTCACACACGATTTGAAGAGAAAACAGAAACGTTGGCAGGATGGCGTTCTAAAGTACCATACATTCAACAAACGGGTGATGGTATATGATGATCGAAGCCACTTCATTGGCGATGCTCATTGGCAGGGAGGTGGCGATCTCGAGCCTGGTGATGAGTTTGAGCTTGATCGCGGCTCTGCCATCGTGCAGGTTTCAGACTGCACCGGAACACGAGAACAGGATTTAACAGAATTGTTGGATAAGCGTGTGAAAGAAGTCGAAAAGAGGCGATCAAATGCTGAGACAAGGACATCGGGATCGATCGCAGGAACTACTCAAACCCCGAGAAACGACCAGAATATACCCCATTTCCAACTTCGACACCGTCCGCTAAACGATCTGGTTGGGGGTACAAATAGAATCGGGAGAGCTTTCATATCCCCTCATTCACCGTACCAAGTACGCAAGATGGCCGAGAGCCCCGTTCAGCAGCAAGATTCACCTTCAGAGGACACGCGTCCGTCGAAGAGAAGAAGGCAAGAAGAGTCTCCCCCGAGCAAAATGGGGCATGCTCGTGCCCTCTTCGGGACGACATTGACTTTGACACCTTTTTCGTCTTCAGTCTCGACGTCTCGGAGTCAAGCATTACCTGTTAAGGCAGCCATGAAACCCAAGAACACATCAACAAGCACAAGGACTGACCTGCAGGACGTTTCCGAAGGAACTGGTACAAGTACAGAACAAACCTGTTCTTCAGATCCTGAAGAGCCGGAGATTCGTGCCCCTGGTCGGACAGCACCTCGCCGAGTGTTCACACAACGAGCTTCGCTTAGAGAACTACTGGCGGGCAATGAGCAGAACTGGAACGGAGAGCATCCTCGACCGAGACAGACTATGCCGAAAAACCGTCCACATGTACCAGAAAAAGCAAGACCCTATTCACCACAAAATCAAGACAATGTTGTTTCACTTTTTACACAAACAGAACAACCGGAGTGTCTTGACAATGCAAGTCAAAACCTCCCACGCTTTGCTGGCACTCGGCAAGAACCTGGAGTCGACAAATCATCCAAGTCTCCGCCCCCAACAACAGTAAACGAAGACATGGAGAATTCAGGCCGAGATCAAAAGCAGTCAGCAGGGATCAATGACGACGCGTTTCTCAACTGGCTTGCACAGGGCGAAGGTGCATTAGCTGACCACCAAACGCCAGCATCTCCAACAAATTCCCGCCCCAAACGCTTAATGATGTCGGGGAGTGATAAAAGCACATTACGCCAAAAGACCGTAGAAGAAATGAATCACACGGTAGTCCAAAACCCAATCCAGATTGATAAGGATGAACAATTTCACCCATGCCAAGTTACCCAGGCACGTTCTCGAAACCCTACTCCCAAATCACCCAGGAAGAACCAGGCAACTGCTCCGAAGACTCATAGCACTAAGCGATCATTGAACACCGATAGAGAACCACTTCCACAAACTGGAGTAGCCGAACCTCCGCCTTTAAAGCAACCGAGAACTGAACTTCGTATCAGATCGAGGCAGCGCCGTGGGTTACTTATGGTAGCGCAGAACAAGCAAAGTAAGAGAGCAGAATCATCGGGAAGATCGCTCCCATCTTCGCCAGGAACAGGAAGCGACGTGTACACTGCATCCCGTCCCGCTATTCCTACAATTCCATTGCCAGGGGAATCTAAGATGGCCCACGGCAACGCAAAAGGAATTGACTCACCCTCGCCACCGGCTAAAGAGAAAGCCTCCTTCGTGCTCGAACATAGCTCTATTCAAGAACCCTGTCACAAATCTGCCAACAAATTTGACTCAGCGATAGTGGAAAAATTATTGGATGAAGAGTCGAATAAGGACCCAAAGCCATTGCGAGGTTTGGCAGATAAAAAAATCCAGATTGAGGATCACACTTTGGACGATACTATTTCGGAGAAAGATAGAACCTCAGTGACAACACCTCGGCGCAAAAATCCGAGTCGACGCAGACGAGAAAAAGCAGCTCAAGTTGTGCCTAGTGACAATGAAGATGAAATGGCAGCACGCAACTCCCCCTCAGGAGCTGGATATTCTGATAGCCAAAACGAAAACTCATCAACTGATACCAAGCCTACAGGAGAGCGCCAGCCCACAACCAAACCCAGTGCCGAGGCGGAAGCAAGTTCCGGTCCTCAGATCACCAAGATGTTAAGAAAGAGTGTGAAGAGCAAGGAGATAATTGGCTTTACCATACCAGCCGAGGACTTTATGCCTGCTGATTTCGGCATTGGTGGTTACGGTCAATCGATAACTGCAACGACTGAAAACACGGACATAACAACCGAGAATGCTTCGCAAGGGAGTTATCACGCACTCAAGAGACCAGGGAACACCACAATTGCAGCACACCCACAGGAACCATTACGAGAGTCATCGAGAGACGACCAACCACAAAAGAAGCCGCTGCAAGAAAAACAACATCAGGGAGAGCAAACGCAAATAGAACAAACTCCACAACAACCCCAAATAAAGCAACTACCGCGTGTATCGAATCCTGCCACCAGAGGTAAGAAGGCTGCTCGGAAACAGGACGCGGCCGGGTTGCCACCACAGATTCTGGTTCAACTAGAGCCTTTCCCAGCCTCGTCTCGCATTGCATCTAGGAACTCACTACAAAGACCGAATCCCGTGAGTGACACAGCCCGATCAGAGCTACCAGGATTTTGCAAGCCGAATGGTGGTGCTTGGAGCAGGCATGCGGAAGATTTACTAGGGATGACAAGACCCTCTAAAGCAGCATCTCGATAATGATTTGACGAAATTCACCAAGTCTCCGGCTCCTACGACAAAATCCTTTCCTGACGCATGGGTGATTTGACAAGCGCTCCTGCAACTGCTCCTTAACTGAAATCTATGAACTGCAAACGACTTGTTGTGATTGGAATGCGGACAACGAGTGCTGCGGAACCAATAAGGTACGATTCTGTTTTCTAAGTGAGGGTATGGTTGAATAAAGTGCAACCAGTATCTGTACGGCAGTATGCGGCTCGCCGATAGAGTCATGTCGGCGTACCTCTTTGGTTTTGGCGAGATTTATCAGCACGATGGAGGGATGGCGTTTCGCAAGGGGCATGGATCCCAGCGTTCGAGGTTTGAAGTCGTGAATGCGATTAGGTGTGGAGCCTAGGACATATCCATACGCAATTCCGTTTGGCCATCATACTATATAAAGGACTTGATCCTCCAACTCGTCCCTCTTCACCAGTTCCAAGAACTGACCTGCCGATTCACATGGTGTCGATTGAGTGCTACAACGTCTTTCAAGGCCGAGGTAACTAAGACCAGCCTCTGTGACACAAGGATTCAAGAAACTCTGACTTTAGATTTGCACATTAGTACGTTTACCTTTCTTATATTTATATACCTTCCTGCATTCCCGCCATTGGGATCCCGCCAGAGTACAGTGGTACGAGGATCGGAGCCACGGTTGACAATAATTTAGACCACCTTGGTTTGATACTGTCCAGCTGAGTAATGATCCTGTTGATATTCTGTTTAATAATATTATGACTTGAAACGAGTCCGACTCTGAATTTGCGTGGATACCACTATTGCAAGCCTTTTGAGGTAATGAAAAGACTGAGAGAGATTGCTCAACAAAACTAGTTCAAGAGTATCTGTGCTGTCAAGCTCTTAGACAGAGTCTATGTTGTCTGACACCCCGCTCTACTTGAGTGTCGTATCGGGACCTTGAAATCTGGGGTTGTGGAAGGTTGACTCATTCTTAGATGCAGGCTTAAAGCATTGACCAACAAGAATGCTCTTCTCTCGCCGAAGTCTAAGCTTTGATGGTGCAGAATGTGGGCCAGTATGACCAATAGAAGCCTTTATCATGGCGGATCTCTTGAAAGTTCTGAGTTGTGATTGGCTTGTACTGCAGCTCTGCCTTATGACGCTATACCTTTTCGAGCACGCCGAAAGACTCAATCTCCTGCTCCTCCCACCTGCTGCGCCATGTTTCCAGTTCCCAGGGCATCCAAAAAAATTGGCCATTAGGAGCATAAGGGACAAAATTAGTAAGTCAACATAATCGGTTTAGATCGAACTTCTTAATCTATTTATTCTTACTCCCTCAAGTTTACCGGACAACTTTTCTTTTACCCGCTAGCCAGTGTATCTTCAAACCTGGCAGTGAAATACTTCGACGACGCCCTCCCCGTGGCCTCAGGCCTTTTCTCTTATTCTTCTTACTTCTCTCTCTTGCCTTCACAATCACGGCTCATTCTTCATTTGGTAAAGAGTATCTTGAATCGTACGAGTGATTTGTCTACTTTTGCCTTGTATTTGTTGTATCCCTATACTGAAGAACACTACAACAAACCTGGCGACAAGCTCGGTATTTCAAGGCTTTGCCTATTTCCCCATCTCCCGCTCCATCCCGAGTGGCCTCGAAACATCATAACCTCTGTTTATTCTAGCTCAACAAACAAAAATTGCTGCAGCGTCGCAAGTTACCATAACTTTGCCATTCCACCTTGGTACTTGCCGACAAGTAATCGCCCCACGTGAGAGTAAGCACGCCGGAGTAAGCAACACTCCGAGTTACACATGCTTGCGTACGGGTTAACTAACAAATACGCATAGAGCGCGACTCCGCACCGTTTTCAAGATTCTGTCCTTTCAAGCCAATAACGGAACTTCAAAGCTTGCAATGGCGACTAATTCGAACACTCTCCCTCAAGGGTTCTCTGTTTTTCAACCCGCTCTTGGCGCTCAGCTCCAGTTCTTCCCTGCTATCGGAACCCGGGAGCTCGACGAGCTGGTGAATGCTTACATCCCTGGCCCTGCTTCCACGCAAGAGAAGCGTGCCACCGTCTCTCTCGACTACTTTGAGTATGCGCACCTGACTGGACAGACATTCAAGTTCTATCCGGTTTACACACTTTCCGCTTCCGTTGAATCTCCTGCTGGTGCTAGCCCTCTCCAGGACTCTGGTTATGGATCTTTCAACACGAGCCCCGTTACATCCAACTGGGATTGGAGCCATGTGAATACCACTTCCTCCCGCCGCTCATCTCCCAAGTCCACCGCCAGCCAGCAGCCCGCTGATTTCTCCAACCTGCCTGGAATGAAGATCATGACCAAGGATGGCCGCGATGTGACCAACTCTGCCTCCCGAGGATCCAAGACAAAGGAGCAGAGAGACCACGCACACCTCATGCGAATCATCAAGGCCTGCGAAAGCTGCAAGAAGAAGAAGATCCGCTGCGACCCCAGCCACAAGAAGCGTGGCGTTACCAGCACCGTTGCTCAACCTGCAAAGGTCACAAAGAAGACGAAGACAGTGGCCCCAGAACCAAAGGTTTCTGTCGTTGCCCAGAATGCTTTTGCTGGCCAAATGACAACCCCAGAGCCCGAATTTTCGGTAAACCTCGACGACCTGATTGCCTCAGTCGAGCCAGAAAGCGACGCATGGGAGCAGTTCATTCAATACCCTGCTGCCGATGACAGTTATGACTTCTTCAACGATCCAGAGGGCTACTTCTCCCCGCAGTCCTCCTCCTCCTCTATATCGGACTACTCTACAAAGCCCGATACCCCGACAACAGGAGAGGACCTTCTTCGTCGCCCTCGTGGCACGGCCGATGTAGACATTGGAGACCTGGGCGATTCTACGGCGCATCTGCCATTCAACCAAGTCGATGTCAATCACGACTATGTGGACTTCAATCTTTACTCTCCCGGATCATTCTTCTCGGAAGATGAACGTATGGTCCCGGTTCAAGTCTCTAAGCAGTCGGTTAGTCGGCCGAAATCACCAGTACCGAACCCGCTACCGCCACGGGACTTCTCGAATGGGTTGAGTAGTTGTGGTGACGAGCTAGGTGACGATCAGCTTACTCACAACCTCCTCGAAGGACAGCATGCTGTTCCCACTTCCACACCTCAGCATTTCTTTACTGATGGCCAGATCGGCCGCGAAGACGTCTATGGCGATTCTGGAGCTGGCTTGGAGTATCGCCTTGCCGTTGCGCCAACAGCAAGTCTCGGATTGGACCTTCTGGGCACGAGTACTTTATCACAGCACAGCTCGCCAGTCGTTGCATCCACCGCCCAATCCACTGTGAATACTGTGCTATCTACGAATAGTAACGTACGTACCTCACTTACACACCCATTCCATTCAGAACAGCAACTAACTTGGGAAAAGGTGACAATCAGTCGCGATATTATCGAGGCCTGCGGAATGACGACAACAGGATCATCAGATCACCTACTATCAGAGAATGCAACAACACAAGCAGCTCCTCACTCGACAGAGATTGTGGCTACACAACAGAACCCCCAAACACTTGCAGCGACGGCCGCACAAGCAGATTCCCAGTTGAGCGAGATTGCTCACAGTCTTCCAGTTTGCCAAGCAACAGACACCGGATCTACAGCTACGCAATCAGATCATCACGATGTCATTGCCGAAAGCGAACTCAAGCAATCAGATTCTCGCGATGCAGAGATTCACAATGCGGTGGGAGATATATCCCAACCTTCTCCCACGTCCGCTGCGGTTGATCCTGCGTTGTACTGCCCGACATCGATGATTCGCCAACCAGGCCTGGATACTCTTGCACCCCTTATGGTGGTGTTGATCGCCTCGGCCGTCTGGTCCTTTGTATACCAGATGCTTGTCAACAGAGACGAATGCTGTGGACACCGGGCACGCTCTTCTGCACACAGCCAGAGGAAGGTCCACCAGATGACATCGAAAATTGGAAGGGTTGCCATCAAGTTACAGAGCACGGTTTTGAATAGCACGACACCAGTTGGTCGGATGGTATCGATGGGCAGGAGCCTCATCGCTGTGTAACGGCTTATCTTTGGGGTACAACAGGCGGAGTAGATGAAGAGGTGACCGCAGTCCCATGATTGAAGTCACCATCGTGCTTGCATTTTCCCTGGTTTATGATCTGAATTTTTTAGCATTGAGAGCGAAAGACTGCGCATTTGCGTTGATCCTACTAAGATAGAGCCTTTGCGATAGAGCGAGCATCGGACTGAGTGGAAAAATAATTGAACTGACTATTAAGTCCTCTTGATCTCTGAGTTATGGTGCATTCCAGCAATTTGACCTCTGATAAACTAAACGTGTTATTGTCCAGACTACAATACAATGTAGAAATCGGGATCAGGAACTGTCGGTGTTATGCTTTTTATTTATTTATTTATGTAACGTGTTTTGATGGTGTGCCGCGTGTGAAGTTTACATTGGACTCCCTTCAAGACCGGCAGGAGAAGCGATGCCACTGAATTATTGTTCAATCTACACAAACGGATCGCATAAAACCAACACCTCCGGTGTTTAATAGAAGTATTAAGTCAGCTTTAGTGAGTATGTAGCCGAAGAGAGCACTAATACTTTTGTCTGATCATGGTACCTAGGTATTCTTTGGCGACCTCTATGCCTGCTCGGGTATTAAGCGATACTGTATCCACGGTAAGTCGCAAGTCCAGTCCGTGCACTGACAGCTGTGTGGTCTGTTAGTGCATGTTAGACAGTTTCCTAACTCGCGTTCCGTTAACTCCTACTCTTGGGGCGGGGCATCCGTTATAGACGGCCATCTAAATGTGGCTTAGTGCACAGGAGCAAGTAGTGAAATCTTCTCTCAAAGGCGAGGTAGGACATGCGCATCTAGAACTCTTCTTCCTAAACTTTGGAGGTTCTGGTGAGTCTCTGATTCTCAAAAGCTAAAAATTGACCGCTGGACCTCTACTTTTGAGTTAGTCACTCCTTAACGTTTTCTTGTCAACCAGTGCGACTATTGATTGATCCGATCTCTTCATATACCTACGAACTCTCACACGCCTATTGAGTTGGGGAAAGAATCCTGCCAGCCCATGAAAAATTGTCAAAGCTACGAGAAATTTACGTCTACTGGGCATCTGGATCTTCTACTCAAGTTAGGGCTTTATCAGCCTGGTGGAAGTCGTTGAAAAAGATTAGCCTCTAAATTATTGTTTGCCTACTCAGCTTATTGCTTAACTCCAGTGATTGGACGAAGCGATAAGTCAACCAACAATCAGCTCGTCTTTGTCCCGATCAACAAGCTACACTTATTCACTACGGTTGTCTCTTGGAAAGGCGCTTGTCATCTTGTCGCCTGGTTTGCCAATACGACAAAGACGTATCACCCGCGCGTTAATAGGACCCAGGATATATTGTTTAAGGAGCAGCATAGGGCGCGACATAAAGGAGATCTAACCTTTTAGCGGTGACTTTTGTATGTATATAAGAACATACTAAGGACATTACTGAGAAAGGAGTCGTCGGAAAGAAAGAGGGACACTGAACTGAACTGGAAAGAGTGAAGTGAGGGTATACAAAGTCTCAAAGGTTAGGTATCTTATTACCCAACCCCTTAGTACCTAAAACCTCTTAGAGCAGACAGGATGGGAGTTTTCCAGTCACTTGGCCTTTCACCAGCCAAGAAAGCAGGTGCAAAAGCTATACGCCGTCTCTTTGGTCGAGTGATGCCTGGCGAGGGTGACAGCGTCACTGCCAGTGCCAGCGCAAGTGCCAGCGACACTGACCAAACTGGCAAGGGTAACGCCAGCAACGGAAGCAACCATCGCCAGGAAATTTTCAAAGATAACAACGAGCCTCAGCAAAAAAGAAATCCAGACTCTGCATCGTCGCCTTCTGCCCCGAAAAGTCAAACAAATACGACCACGACAGATTATCCCCAACAGCAGGAAAACCTTCAAACAACCGCGACACATGCTGCTAATAGCAGTATGCAATCTCTCCAGAATCGACCTACCCAGTATGGGGATGCAGATAAAGAGAATCTGCCCCCCGGCGTATCTCAGCTGTCTGAATCTCTTGCCCGCCTGGAGCTTCAAGATGACAAATCCATCTCGACTTCCCCCAAGCCGGTCACACCGGTCATCCCTCCTGCACCGATATTCACAGACCCTGCTGTGGTAGCTGAGCGAGCGATGCACATGAAGTTTACTGAAGCAGCCCTTGACATGGTAAGCCTCCCAGCCTCCCCTTTAGGCCCGTTTTCTTCCTCACACTTGGCCCGTTAAAACTCACAACGTCTGTAGGCACGGCTCGCTCTCCAAACCAACGAAACGCCTGTTGGATGCGTTCTTGTTCACGATGGACGGATTATTGCCCGGGGCATGAATGCGACTAATGTCACTCGAAACGGCACTCGTCATGCCGAGTTCATGGCGCTCGGTGCTTTGCTATCTTACCCCCCAAAGGACGGACCAAGAACGACGTATCTGAAGCCCAAAGCTGAGAACCAGTCCGAGGCGGCTTCTGAGACATCTTCCATTGATTCGGGACCTCCAGATGAAGGCAATGAGGATGGAGCCAAGGGACATCTTTACCCCTACGGACAAAAGTGCCATCCTGATGCGCGAGTAGACAGATCGATCATCAGAGAAAGCATCTTGTACGTCACGGTTGAGCCGTGTGTTATGTGTGCTTCTCTATTGCGCCAGCTTGGCATTAAAAAGGTCTACTTCGGCGCTGTCAACGACAAATTTGGCGGAACCGGTGGTGTCTTCAGCATCCATGCGAACTCCCTTCCTGTCAGTGCCGATGGGCAGACTGCCAGTGCCCATCCCACCCCGAAACCTGCACAGCTTCCAGATGGCAGTGGCACTTTGGGTGTCTCATATCCTCCAGGCGGGGGTGATGGCGGAAACATTGAACCTGGTTATGAGATTGAGGGTGGCTGGGGCCGCGATGAAGCTGTTGGCCTACTCCGGCGCTTCTATGTGCAGGAGAATGGACGAGGTAAGTAACCCATCATCCCGTTTGTCTGTTATCATCCATTGACTCAGCAGCCCCTGTACCTCGCAAGAAGGAAGGGCGCGCAGCTCGACTGGCCGCTATGCTGGAAGGCGAGGGTAATGGAGAAGAGACTCTAACCCCTGATATCACAACACCTGTACCAGAGGCCGATTGCGCCGACCTCCCTACTTCGACAGAAACCCTCAAGGAACAGGCCGAGCCGCTGGCAGATCGCACCAATGTCTAGAAGAGCACGGCTGCCCACTCGCGAGAGGACAACGAGCAACGCAACAAATAACGGAGACATTAAACAAGGCAGTAAAGAGCACGTTCCATTGAGGCATGCCGTTGATAACTTGAGATGATGCACGTTTTGCATGTGCGAAACTGGCTATTTGATGGACATGATGTAAGCATCTGCTGCATGAAACATGCCCGTTCTGGACTGAACATGTCCAAATATTGCATTATGATTCGAGTTAAAGCGAGGCATAATGTAAAAAGATGCATTGCATTCAAAATGTCATTACTGGAAATTTTCCCTCAGCTTGCTTGATTTTGGCATGCTACCACGCGAGTAGTGGACTGAGTACGTGGGATACTACATGAGTAGGGCCTTCTGGGCCATTATGAGAACAACAATAATAATATCAACTTGAGTTAAGGCAGTTTAGGGGACAACTCTATTTGTTTCGCTAATATATCACGGCGGCGTAGGGGCCTTTGAGTTTCCAGAAGCAAACGCTCTGCTGATGGCAACACCAGTTGCAGGATAGGAGATGATCTTGTCATGTACGCCATACTTCAGGATCTCTAGTCGTATGTCAACTTTCCTGGTGGCACAGACAGTTACTGAACCATCTTCTCCACGGCTTTGCTCGTTTTTATTTATCCTGAGGAGTAGCGCTCCCTCATCCTCTATCAAATTGTCCGCATTCGCCGCTACTCGAATAGCCTCCCTGTAGAGTTTGACGGAATGTTCCATGGGAATGTCCGTATCGTCTTGAGCATGCAAGAGAATGATGTCGTACCTTTCAACCGATTTGAAAAACTCGCCCAGTCTCTGTATATTATCCCAGGTACTTGAAAGCTGGCGCGCGAAGGAGGCAAAAAGTGCCTTCACCTTGACTACTGTTGAAAGCACTGGAATGAACCCGCCGATACGATATGTGGCCGTCAATTGAGGAATATCTGCAAACGTTGCCGTAACGACTAGTATGGCAAAATGAACCGAAGGCTCTTTCTGAGCGAGCTCATTGACAAGTGCAATGACCACTGCAGAGCCCAGGCTTTGACCAAAGATTACGATCCGCTCAGGCGGAATATCAGCAGTGTGGATGGCCCAGTTGGCTACGGTACTAGCATCTGTGACGATGCCTTTCTCGCTAGGAGAGCTAGTTAATTCTCCGTACCCACGGTAGTCGAATGTAAGAACATGGGTATCTATAGGGTCAACTGAGTAGAGAGAACAGTAGCTGACAGGGCGCCAACCGCTGGCCATTGTGCCACTGGTGCCATGGAAGTAGAGGACCAATCGAGAATTTGGGTTCCCTTTCAGTAGATGGAAGTTAATAGTACCCTCAAAGTTCTCAACCAGGCCTGCCTCGGGCCCCTCATAAAGGTCATCTTAGCTCCTGGGAAGCTTTGCCTTAAATGTTTGCAAGAACTCTTACAGGCGCGTAAAGCCGTAAGGCGATGCGCCTACAACTGGCAAAGAGTTCAAGACGATACACGGATTTTTCCTCTGCATGATGGGAATACGATACAATTCTGGAGACAATGGAGGATATCGGACACTGTGGTCGGGCCAGTACGCCTGACTATTGAACAATAGCTTGGTGTCCTGGAAAGATCACAAGTACTGGGCGCTTGCCAAAGAAGACATCTCAGACAAGAACAAGGCTGATGGTCTGGTCAAGCTAGCGGCTCTCCTTCAAGTCGTGTGGTTCACCTTGCAGTGCATCACCCGTGCCGTACATCACCTTCTTTTGGTGACTCTAGAAACGATGACCCTGGCGTATATGTTCAACGCACTAGTGACCTACACTCTTTGGTAGGAGAAGCCAAAAGATATTATTACTGCATCCTTTGTTGACTTGCCACAAATGACGTCCGCCCAGTCGGCAAAACTTGAAAGTCTAGCGATGGAGAACACATACGACGTCTCTCGACCGGACCAAAAGCAGGGCGACTCTATTGCCTGGTATATCGTCTCTCGCGACTGTCGAGATGATGAAGTGGGAGTGATGGAGGAACAAGAACACTATCTGGAAGAAGGTGTTTTTTGAGCGAGTCTGGCAGACACAAGGTTGAGCCAACCGTCACGGTAATTGAAGAAGGTGCAAGTGTTATCACAGAATGGGACGCAAATCTGTACATGACCAGGTACTGGCCGCTCCTATGTCTCCTTGGGGCATCGTTTGGAGCTATTCATCTAGTTTCGTGGGAAACATCATTCCCTTCTCAAACAGAACGATGGCTGTGGCGGATCAGCGCTCTTGTATCTGTCATAACATCTGTTATCTGTATGCAGTTCAGAAAGATGAGTCTCAGGTGGGAGGGGATACTGACTATCGTCAAGGTTGGAAGCCCGTTGTTGTATCTTATCAGTAGAGTTGTAATGGCAGTAGAAGCATTTGCGGGTTTGAGAGCTATGGAACTAGCGACGTACGAGACTTGGTAGACATTGGCGGATTACATAGAGAGGTTTGGGCTGACAAACGCTGCTTTTGAATATATACTATCGATACAAGTTCTTTAGGCACATACGACCAAAGGTAGTGGAAAATACGGGATCCCGTCCGCTCTCCCATAGTCAAGCCACTAACCGGCGGATTAGTAGTTGGGTCGGTGACGACCAGCGAATCCCCGCTGTTGTATGTTTTTTGCTTCTCTCTAAAACACTTACTCTTCTCGGTTTTATAACTCATCGCTCTTCTTTCCATTTGCGTCCCTTACTGTGTCTCGCCTACCTATCTAGTATATGACTTGATGTATTGTTGAATAAAATAGTAAAAAATCCTTTGAACTATCCTTGGGATGAGAGTAGGTATAGTTGGCTATGTCAAGGTGCTAACAGTTATTGCGTAACGTTAGGATGGTAGATAACGTTATTGGTTACGAAACATATATACCAATGTGACATAATCTTCAACGTTAACAACGAAGAAGATCGAATTACAAGAAATGCCCTATATAAACATGCATTCTGGTTAAGATGTCAGCACGGAACTGGCCACCAAAGCGAAGTCATGACCATGGACAAACACAATCGGCGCAATGTACTAGTATCTGGCGCAAATGGTTACATTGGGTTGGCCGTTTGTCGAGCATTTGTCCGTGCTGGCTGGAATACCTATGGCCTCATCCGGAACCCCAGAGCAAAAGAGCAACTTGCCCTCTCTGAGATTATCCCAGTTGTTGGGTCCTTTGCCGACCTTGGCTTTCTGGGTCCTCTTTTCGAACTAGTCAAGACTTTCGACGTGATTGTCAGTTGTACAGAGAAGATCCCCGGTTATGCTGCTCATTTTGAAGAAGTCATTGCATGTGTTGAGATACTGGCGAGGCGAAGTAACAGCGAAGGGGTACGGCCTCTCGTGCTGTGGTCATCGGGCTGCAAAGATTATGGCACCACACCCCTCCACGATGCACCTGATTTGGCTGCTCATATCGAAGACTCGCCGCTAAATGGACCAGAAATACTGAAAGAGCGTACCGTTAACTCGGTCAAGGTCTTCCACTATACCGATCTATTCGACGCAGCGGTTGTGCGGCCAACATGTGTTTTTGGCTACTCCAGCAGCTATTACGGTGCCATCTTTGACTATGCAGATGCCCAGCGAGCAGCTCACCCCCAAGTACTTCGAATCCCTGGAGATGCGAACAGCATCATGCATGCAACACATGTGGATGATTGCGGCGACGCCTATGTGTCACTCGCAGAGCACAAGGAGCGGGGCGCCGTTGCTGGTCAGTCTTTCAATATCTCCGGCCATCGCTACGAAACGTTGAATGAGATCGCAACATATGTGGCCAAGGAGTATGGCTTTGAGAAGGGTGTGCAATTCGTGCCGACTAGCGAAGCTGACCCTTCTTTTCCTCGGGGGCTGCATTTTGTCTTTAGCTTTAGTCAATGGGTCAGAAGTGACAAGTTGCGGTCGCTCACAGGATGGAAGGACAGGCGTGCTTTGTTCTCGGAAGGGATACATGCGCATAGGCTGGCGTATGAAGCGTTCAGAGGTCATGGGCATGCCAACGTTTCTGAGGTACAAAAAAGGATTGAAAGTGTTCTGACACAATAGAATCAATGGCGGTTTATTGCTGTCCCTTTGTTAGGTTGGTAAGTAAAACAACAAGATATGGTTCGGCTCAAAGCGACTATACTAGTGTCAAGTTGAATTGCCGGATACAGTGGCTGAAGACCAACTTAGACTACTAAGGTACTTTAGTGTACATACAGTACGTTAGTGACTTTGCAGCGATTCGGCAGTGGTTGTCAGCTCGACTGCCTCCTTGCCTATCAATTCAATGCACCGACAATCAAAGTTTGGTCTAGAGCGGTGCCGAAAGTTAGACAAATTAATCAAATCGAACTTGCTAAGTCTCACCGCACCCCACAATGACTTCAGCGCCAGCCATGGAATGTGTGTGAGAGAGGGAGCATCGACAGCACATGAACGAACGCATCCGTGGAAGCCGAGGCAACGCTGAACTGGAAGTCTTGTTGACCGTCGATTTGGTACAAGGCGCGGCCATTCTGCAACTTGCACTGTAATTGACCATCAATTCGACATGGCGCTCAATCGCATCAAGTCCCGTGGGCGAGGGCACCTCGTAATTGACGACTACGACGCCAACAATGGACCCTCGAGCAATGTCATCGACGATGGACGCGTTGAAGTTCAGTTTCACGACAACCCTCAAGCACTGGCCGTTTGGTGCCAGCATTTTAAAGACTCATTCGCAGGCGATGCATCATCTTCGGAGCGACTACAACCCCCCGAGCCTCGTCGAACGAATAGTATCGCGTTTATACCCGGCGTGGAGAAGCCAGATGAGGGTCCGCGCCTCCATATCGCGATACATATCGTGGGATCGCGCGGTGATGTTCAACCGTTTATACCTATTGCACAACTTCTTATGAAACCACCCTATGGTCACCGAGTACGGATATGCACGCATGCCGCTTTTAAAGAGTTTGTTGAAGCTCAAGGTATAGAGTTCTTCAACATTGGTGGTGATCCCGAGGCCCTAATGGCATACATGGTCAAGAACCCTGGGTTATTACCAAACCGCGACAGCCTTAAAGGGGGAGAGGTCGGGAAGAGACGAAAAGAGATGGCAGAGATCATTTCTGGTACCTGGAGAAGCTGCATCGAAGCTGGCGATGGAATGGGAGAGCCCATAAAAGCTGCTAATGTAGAGTCTGCCGATGATCTGTTCCTGGCTGACGTTATTATTGCCAACCCCCCATCTATGGGCCATATACACTGCGCTCAGAAACTCAGCATTCCCCTGCATATGGTCTTCACAATGCCGTGGTCACCAACTAAATCCTTTCCCCATCCACTGGCTTCAATGAGCTATGGTGATGCCGATGCCAAGGTCGCTAACTATTTGTCCTTCATGATGATGGAATTGCTAACATGGCAAGGGTGAGTAACACACACGTTCCCGATCGTTCTCGACTTACATGTTCTAGCCTTGGGGACTTGATAAACAAATTTCGTACGCAAACGCTGCATCTTGATCCCGTCAGCCCGCTCTGGGGCTTTCAACTCCTTTCCAGGCTTCGTATTCCGTTCAGTTATCTCTGGTCAGAGACGTTGATACCCAAACCATCTGACTGGGACGACCACCTGAACATTACAGGCTTCTCTTTCCTACCACTTGCCAGCTCTTACACACCTCCTACAGACCTTGTAAACTTCCTCAACAATGGGTCAACACCAATTTACATTGGGTTTGGATCTATCGTTGTGGACAACCCCCAAGCACTCACGACTATGATCTTTGAAGCTATCAAGATTGCCGGCATTCGAGCCATTGTT
Organism: Fusarium sambucinum; assembly: GCF_050947815.1. Taxonomy (NCBI): domain Eukaryota; kingdom Fungi; phylum Ascomycota; class Sordariomycetes; order Hypocreales; family Nectriaceae; genus Fusarium; species Fusarium sambucinum. The sequence goes on along the minus strand of NC_139293.1, from coordinate 6,018,374 downwards.
TCGAAAGGATGGGGGGGTGTTGGTGCCGGAGAAGTCCCCGATAGCGTTTATCTCATTGGAAACTGTCCCCACGACTGGCTATTCCAGCATGTTGCAGCTGTTGTCCACCATGGCGGTGCTGGCACGACAGCTGCCGGCATAGCGGCTGGTCGACCAACTGTCGTTGTTCCGTTCTTTGGAGACCAGCCCTTCTGGGGTCAAATGATGGCTCGTGCAGGTGCGGGACCAGTAGCGGTTCCATACAAAGATCTCACAGCAGAGATACTGGCCGAGAGTATCACATTTGCCCTTCAACCGCATGTTGTAGCGGTAGCGAAGGAAATGGCGCTGCAGATTGGGGAAGAGGATGGATCTGGTGGCGCAGCTATGGACATACAGGAGCGTCTGGACATTGATAACCTTCGTTGCGACCTGAGTCCGGGTAGACTTGCAAGCTGGCTCCATCGTCAGACAGGGGCTCATCTGAGTGGCTTTGCTGTAGGCTGTCTCAGAGATCATGGGTTGATTGAGATGTCAGACATCAAGCTGCTCCGACATAAACACTGGTATGTGGACGAAGGAGCTGAATCTCCCGCTATCGGTGCCATAGCTGCTGTGTCAGGCTTTGCAGCAGCCATAGGCACAGCAACGTCCGACTATAGTGAACGCTTGAGGAACTCGCCGCACTCTAAGACGACAAGGCGCCGTAGCAGCATAAGTTTGCCAAGGGTCCTGGCGACAGAACATAGCACTGTTGATGCCTATTCGCAGTCTCAAAAGGGACCACGAGACGTAAGTCAAGCAGATATGGAGGAACTCGCTCAGAAGATGGCAAGCAAGACACTTTACGGTGCCGAACCAGCTTTCTCAGCTGCACGATTATGTCGCCCAATCAACGAGGCTCGCCAGGGGCGCAAGAATTCATGGAAAGCTCGCGAGAGCGGCAGAAATGGACACGTCTTCTATATTACACGTGTGACAGGCAAATATGCTTGTGACCTTGCTGCGGCGACCGCCAGAGCGCCCGTTGCTTTCTTCTACAATGTTGCCAACGGCTTTCACAATGCACCATCAAACGTCTTTGATGTTGATGTTCGTCGCCGAGACGAAATAACAGGGCTGGGGAGCGGCGTCAAAACCGCAGGTAAGGAATTCTGTTATGGAATCTGGGACGCCTTTAGTGGCATAATCGTGAAACCGTACGAAGACACAAAGAATATGGGCGCCAAGGGTCTTGGAAGGGGTCTGTTGAGAGGCGGCCTTGGTATAATAGGCAATTTGGGCTCTGGTAAGTTATCTCTTATGTTGAAGGGATGAGTACACGTACTGACGAAGACATAGCATGTTTCGGGCTCCCAGGTTATACCTTGAAAGGGCTAGAGAAAGAGTTGATGAAACGTTACATGACAAGCCTGAAGGCAGAGATATTATTAATCCGACTTCGGCAAGGTATAGAGGATTGGAGAAAGGCTACAGAGAGTGAAAAAGAAGAAGTAGTAAGGAGGTGGAAAATATTAATAGTATAATAAGTTTTTAAGAGATTTTAAATTAATTATAAAAGTATTAATAAAAGATATTTTTATAATTAATTAATAATAAAGTTATATTATATTAATTAAAAATTAAAAATTTCTTTAAAAGTCTATATAAATTAAAAACTTAATATATTAAATTTAAATATCTTTTAATAATTAACTTTTTTAATAAAATAATATAATTTAAACTTTATAATAAGAAAATAATAAAAATATACTTTTATATATATAATAACTTTTCCTTAGTTTAAAATATAATTTAATATTTTAATATTTTAATATAAATTTAATAATCTTTATTAAAATTATTAATAGTATAATTATATAAGGATTAAAATAATTATATAATATAGTAAAAAGTCTAGTTATATAACTTAGTTTAATTAACTATAGTATTAATTAAGTTTTACTTTAATATTTTAACTTTATATTAAACTCTTAATTATATATATAAATTTCTTCTTTTAACTTTAATTTAAATAGAGTTTCTTATTTAAGCTATTATAGCTAAATATATAGAAAAGCTATTACTTAGAATATTTATATTTATCTTTAATAGTTTAAATAAATACCTCTAGTTTTATTAATTATAGCTTATATTAACCTATTATATTATAAAATATAATTTTTCTTATTATAAGGGTATTCTTTTTCTTAATTTTATAATATAGTATATAAAGCTATTACTTTTTTTATTAAATTTATTATAAATCCCTTTAAAGGATAAAAATATTAAAGAATTATAAAACCTTATAATTAAATATAGCTAATATTATATTATTTTTAATTAAAGGTCTTTAGCCTATAAAAATATATTTTAGCTTTATTATTATAAGGTTATATAAATCTTAAAATAAAGCTAAGCTAATATATAATATTTTAATAATTTTATTATATATATAATAAAATTACTTTATATATTACCTAGCTATAAGGCTATAATTATAAGGTTAAATAGTATAGTAATATAGTATTAATATTATAATTATAATCTAGGTTAATTTAATATATTAAATAAATAATTAAAAGTAAAATAATTTATTTTTTTATTATTATTTTTACCTTTTTTTATTAATAATTTTATTATATAAAATAAAAAAAGTATTTATTATTATTTTATTATTTTATATAATTTTATTTTAATATAAAGTTTTATTAAAAGCTTATTTATAAATATAGCCTTATAGCTTTATAATATTATTAAATTATTAAATATTTATTATTTAAGCTATTTTATTTCTTTATTTATATCTTTAAAGCTTTTAATTATTTTATAAAAAAATAAAATAGCTTAAATAATAAATATCTAATAATTTAATAATATTATAATGCTATAAAGCTATACTTTTAAATAAGTTTTTAATAAAATTTTATATTAAAATAAAACTATATAAAATAATAAAATAATAATAAATACTTTTTTTTTTTTATATAATAAAATTATTAATAAAGAAAAGTAAAAATAATAATAAAAAAATAAATTATTTTATTTTTAATATTTAATATATTAAGCTAATTTAAATTATAATTATAATATTAATATTATATTATTATATTATTTAACCTTATAATTATAGCCTTATAACTAGGTAATATATAAAGTAATTTTATTATTTATATAATAAGATTATTAAGGTATTATATATTAGCCTAGCTTTATTTTAAGATTTATATAACCTTATAATCTTTGTTAAAATTATTAATAATATAATTATATAAAGATTAAGATAATTATATAATATAATAAGAGGTCTAATTATATAATTTAATTTAATTAATTATAGTATTAAATAAATATATTTAATTTAATATTTTAATTTTATATTAAACTCTTAATTATATATATAAATTTCTTTCTCTATAAACTTTAATTTAAATAAAGTTTCCTATTTAAGCTATTATAGCTAAATATATAAAAAAGCTATTACTTAAAATACTTATATTTATCTTTAATAGTTTAAATAAGTATCTTTAATTCTATTAACTATAGCTTATATTAACTTATTATATTATAGAATATAATTTCTCTTATTTTATATTATTTTTAATTAAAGGTCTTTAACCTATAGAGATATATCTTAGCTTTATTATTATAAGATTATATAGATTTTAAAATAAGGCTAGGCTAATATATAATGCCTTAATAATCTTACTATATATATAGTAAAATTACTTTATATATTACCTAGCTATAAGGCTATAATTATAAGGTTAAATAATATAATAATATAGTAGTAATATTATAATTATAATCTAGGTTAATTTAATATATTAAATATTAAAGGTAAAATAATTTATTTTTATATTATTATTCTTATGTTTTTTTATTAATAATTTTATTATATAAAGAAAAAGAAAATATTTATTATTATTTTATTATTTTATATAGCTTTATTTTAATATAAAGTTTTATTAAAAGCTTATTTAAAAGTATAGCTTTATAGCCTTATAATATTATTAAATTATTAAATATTTACTATTTAAGCTATTTTATTTCTTTATAAAATAATTAAAAGTCTTAAAGATATAAATAACTTTATAATAATAAAGCTAAAATATATCTCTATAAGCTAAAGACCTTTAATTAAAAATAATATAGTATTAGTTATATTTAGCTATAAAGTCTTATAATTCCTTAATATTCTTATCCTTTAAAGAAACTTATAGTAAATTTAATAAAAAAGGTAATAATATTATATATTATATTATAAAATTAAAAAATAAAATACTCTTATAATAAGAAAGACTATATTCTATAATATAATAGGTTAATATAAGCTATAGTTAATAAAACTAGGGATATTTATTTAAACTATTAAAGATAAATATAAATATTTTAAGTAATAGCTTTCTTATATATTTAATTATAATAGCCTAAACTATAGGAAACTCTATTTAAGTTAAAGTTTATAAAGAAAGAAATTTATATATATAATTAAGAGTTTAATATAAAGTTATAATATTAAAGTAAAATAAATTTACTTAATACTATAGTTAATTAAACTAAATTATATAACTAGATCTTTTACTATATTATATAATTATTTTAATCTTTATATAATTATATTATTAATAATTTTAATAAAGGCTATTATATATATAAAAGCTTTTTTTATTATATTTTTATTATAAAGTTTAAATTATATTATTTTATTAAGAAAGTTAATTATTAAGAGATACTTAAGTTTAATATATTAAATTCTTAATTTATATAAATCCTATTATAGCTTAAGACTAGACTTAATTACCCTATAGCTAAAAATAAATCTAATTATATAGTAATAATATTATTACTATAACCTTAATTAAATTACTAGTTAAATCTTAAATATAGCTTTTTAAGCTATATCTTATTAATAAAGCTTAATTTACTTATAATATTTATCTATAGCTATAAAATTTATTATACTTAAAGTATTTCTTATTTACTTATATTATTAAATTTAACCTATAATATTATATAGCTTTTATTTATTCAATATTAAATATAATTTTTATTTTTTTATTTTTATTTTTTTTATTAAATAGTATTAAATTATTTTATAATTATATTTTAGAATATTTAAATAATTAATTTAAATACTTTTAGAATATTTATATTTATATTAAAAATACTTAAAATTATTTATTTTAATTAAAAAGCTAAATAAAAAAATTAAAATAATCTTTATAATTAATTATTATTAAATAAAATACTATTTAAACCTAATTTATATATATTAAATAGTAAATTAAATAGCTTTAAAGAAAAATAATAATAATATTTTTAAGGCTTATTTTATTAAATATTATACTTTTAATATTATTTAATTTATTATATTTAATATTTATAAACCCTTTAAAATTAATACTTTTATTAAGCTTTATATAATAATATCTATAAAAATAACTTTTTTACTTTTTTTTTAATTTATTAAATTATATAGTTTTATTAAATAATTATTTAACCTTAATAAGTTTAAAAGTAATTAAATTAATTTATATTATTTTATTTCTTAAATATACTTAAAGCTAAAAGCTAATTATAATTAATTTTTAATATATTTTATTTAAATATTTTATATAATTAATTATCTTAAAGAATATATTTATATTTAAGTCTTATTATATATTAAAGCTAAAGAATATTAACTTTTAAATTATTAAGATATTATTAGGTTTTTTTTTTTTTTTTTTTTTTTTTTTTACTTTATATTTTATAAAGCCTAAGTCTTTTTAAGGTTTTTCTTATAAATTTAAAACTAAAGGATCTATATAGATTAAAAACCTAATATATTAAACTTAAATATCTCTTAATAATTAACTTTCCTAATAAGATAATTAATATAATTTAAACTCTATAATAAGAAGGTAATAAAAGAAGCTTCTATATATATAGTAGCTTCTTCCTCCTATAACCCACTAAGCACCTTTAAATAATTACTTATCTAAATACTAAGGCAGTTAATTAATCCCTAGTCTATCTACTACTAGCTGTATTATATAGCTAACTAATCCGCAGGACTTATATAGCACTATGCCTCCTAGAAGAAGAAGCCTCTACAGTAGTATCTATAACTATTCTAATAGCTAGATATTATTAGTTTATTAGAATATATTTTTTAAAGATTTAAATTATATTAATAATATTTATATTAAATTATTTTATTTTTATTAAATTTATAAGGATTTTAATATTCTCTTTATTAAATTCTAATACTTTATATAAAAAAAAGAAATATTAAAAAAGGCTTTTTTTACTTTATTAAAATAAGCTATTTCTTAAAAGCTATATAGAATATTAATATATAATTTATTATTTAGCTATTAATATTATAATCTAGCTACCTTTTTATAAAAATTAGAAAATTAATAATACTATTTTATAATTAATCTATAGCCTATAATATAAAAAATAAATATACTATAAAAAGAATACCCTTAAATACTTTAAAAGAAATCCTTATTACCTTATAGAGAAAAAAGCCTTCTTAAAAATTACTAGCTAATAGAAAAACCTATAGACTTAAGTAATTAATATTATTATAATTATCTTAATTAATAATAAAATAATAATTAATATTTTTACTATAACTTAGCTAATTATTATCTTTATAATTATTTTTAGCCTAATAATTACCCTATTAAATTCTATTAAGCTATTATTATATATAGCCTTTTTTATAGTAATTATTAATCTTTTTTCTAGTCTTTTACTTTTAATTAATTAGGCTTTTATAGTTTTTAAGCTTTATAGAAAAATAAAATAAGCTTATTATAAATTAATATTAAGCTTTTACTTTTATATTTACTTTAATAAGAAAAATAAAAATATTTATTATTATTATTTATAGAACTTTAATTAAAATTAAAAGTAATTAATATTTTAATTTAATAATATTACTAATTAATATAAATATAACTAGAAAAAAACTTATACCTTTATATACTATAGCTAATATAAATGGAGGCTTCTTCTTCTAGGAGGTATAGTGCTGTATAAGTCCTGCGGATTAGTTAGCTGTATAATGCGGCTATGGATAGACCAGGGATTAACTGACTGCCAGGTTTAGAAGTACTTAGTAGGTTATAGGAAGAAGAAGCTACTATATATATAGAAGCTTCTTTTATTACCCTCTTATTATAGAGTTTAGGTTATATTATCTTATTAGGAAAGTTAATTATTAAGAGATATTTAAATTTAATATATTAGGTTTTTAATCTATATAGATCCTTTAGTTTTAAATTTATAAGAAAAACCTTAAAAAGACTTAGGCTTTATAAAGTATAAAATAAAAAATAAAAATAGCTAATATAAAAATAAAAAGTAAATAATTTATAAATAAAAGTTAAATTAAATCTTAAAAGCTATTATTTTAACCCTTAAAATAATTATTTAAATTATTTATATTTAATAATAAATTAATAGAAAATAAACTAATAATTTATTATATTTATATTAGCCTTTATATTAAAAACTATTATTAAAAGAATATAATATTTTATATTATTTAATTAGCTAATTATCTTATTATATTAAAAATACCTTAATTAAAATAATATAATTTATAAATAGGCTTTACTATTTATATATTTACTTTTAATAATAAATATTATAAAAAGAATTATAATACCCTTACCTAGCCTATAAGAATTAAAGCCTTATAAAATATCTTAAAGAAAATCTTTTATTAAATAAAATAGAAAATCCTTATAAACTTATAATAAAAAGATATTCTATTAATATCCTTAAAAGCTATAAAGCTATATAATAAAAAAAGTATTATTATTTTTTTATTATTACTTTAAAATAAATTAATTATATCTTATAAATTAATATTCTTTAGATTAAACTATTAGAAAAATTATTAGAATTTTAAAATATTTTTTTATTTAAAGAGATTAAAAAGCTATTCTTTTATAAAGCAAGGAATTATTATATTAAATTAAAGCTTAAATTAAAATTGCCTTTTAAATCTTTATATAATATATTTTAAAATAAGCTAATAGCTTTATATAAATAGCTAAATAAAAACTTAAAAAAAAGATTTATTAAATTAAGCTTATTTTTTATAATTTGTTTAATTTTTTTTATTAAAAAGCTAAAAGGAAAATTATAATTTTATATAAACTATAAGGCTTTAAATAATATTATAATTAAAAACTAATATTTATTATTATTAATTAAAAAATCTTTAAATAATTTATTTAAAATAAAATACTTTTTATATATTAATATTATATTTACTTTTAATAATTTAAAAATTAAAAAAAGCTAAAAGTATTTAATAGCCTTTTAAATTTACTTTAATTTATATAAATTACTAATAATACTTTTTAATATAATAAAAATATTAATAACCTTTTAATATTATATTAATAATATACTTTAAGAATACCTAGATATATTTTATATTACCTATTTAAATAATATCTTAATTTATAGTTAAACCTAAAAAGAATATATTAAATACTTAAAAATAATATTATAAAAGCTTTAAAAAGCTAGCCTTTATATTAATTTAATTAAATATAAATTCCTAGTATTTAAAATAAAATTCTTTAGCTTTTTTATTAATAAAAATAAAATTAAAATAGATTTAATTAAAATTAAAATTATTAAAAATAAATAAACTTTACTTTAAATAATAAATATATAAGCTCTTATTAGGTTTATTAGGTTTTATAAAAGATTTATTTAAGATTTTTTTAAGCTTATTATTTTAATAAATTACTTAATATAAAAGGATATTCTTTATATTTAAGATAAGAAATATAAAATAAGCTTTAAAAAATTAAAAAAAGCCTTTATATTAGCCTTAATATTATATCTTTTTAATTAAATAAAGGATATTATCCTAAAGATAAATATATTTAATTATATATTTACTAATATATTATTATAATATAATAAAAATAAAAGGCTATATTTAATATCCTTTTTTAATAAAAAGTATATAACTATTAAATATAACTATAAGATTTTTTAATTTAAAATATAGTTTAAAGTTTTAATATTTTAATATAAATTTAATAATAGAATTTTAAGGCAGTATATTATATAACTATATTAATTTCTATAAAGCTTTTACCTTTAAATTAGCCTATATTTTAACTTTCTTTGTCTTTAATATAATTCCCCTAGATTAACCTTTAATTAGCCTTATTAACCTTATTAACCTTAAATATAGCTTTTATTACTTATAAGGCCTTTAATATAAATACCTTTATTACTTTAGCTATTTTAATAGTATTTTTTATAATCTTATTTTTAATTAATTTAATAGGATTATTAAAAACCTTATTAGCCTAGGCTATTTATAAGTTAAGATATTAATATTAATCCTTATATTTATAATTAGACTTAACTTTTTTAAGGAAAATAGCCTTATTATTATAAATATTAAGACCTTTTATAAGTCTTTTTTTAAAATCCTTTAAGTATTTAAGCTTTTATTTAAGCCTTATTATTATTTAATTTAGCTTATAGATTTAGAAATATATTATAAAGAGTAAAAAGAGCTTATAATTAAAGGTAATTAATTTAATAAGGCTATAATTATTATTATTATATTAAGTTTTTTAAAAATATTTAATTTTATATTTTAATTACTTTAAGCCTTTATTATTATTATTAAGTAAAATAATATTAATAATATTCTATTTATTAAGGAAATAGCTATTAGAATAATTATAAATATTATTATAGAGGCTTTTTTTTTTAAGAAGTATAATATTATATAAGTTTTATAGATTAATTAGCTATATAATATAGCTAGTAAATAGACTAGGGATTAATTAATTGCCTTAGTATTTAAATAAATTTAAAGATATTTAATAGATTATAGGAGAAAGAAGCTACTATATATATAAAAGCTTCTTTTATTGCCTTTTTATTATAGAGTTTAAGTTATATTATTTTATTAGGAAACTTAATTATTAAAAGATATTTAAGTTTAATATATTAAGTTCTTAATCTATATAAATCCTTTAGTTTTAAATTTATAAGAAAAACCTTAAGAAGACTTAGGCTTTATAGAGTATAAAGTAAAAAAAAAAAAAAAAAACTATAAGATTTATAATAAGAAGCTTATAGCTATTATTTACTATTTTAAGGAATAGAGACTTAAACTAGAGGGAATATTCTTATTAATAAGTATAATTATAGATTATAAAAACCTTAAGTATTTTATAATAATAAAGCTATTTAATTAATAATAAGCTTAATAGTTTAAATTTTTATTTTAATTTAATTTTTAAATAATAAATTAATTTAAAAAATAAATAGTTAAGCCTAATACTTTAGTTAAAAGGTTAAAGAATCTTTTTAAAGAGGGAAATAAATACTTAATATATTAAAGCTAAATAATATTAAAGAAAAAAAATTAGTAATTTTTTTTATTATAAGTCTAAAAAGTCTATATTTATTATTTATTATAATAAAACTAGCTTATATTAATGCTGAAGGAATTTTTACTTTCTATAGAATTATTAAAAGAAATTAATTATTTATTAAATAAAAAATATTAAATTAATAATAATCTATAATTAATAATATAAGCCTTAAAAATAAATATATTATAATACCTAAAGATTATATTTATAGAGTATAAGATTATTTAAAACTGGCTATTATACTAAGATTATATTTATATTTTAAATTATAATTCCTTTAAGACTATTTTCTTAAAAGCTTAGTATAAATACTTTATAATTAAATACCTAGGCTATACTTATACTTATAATTTATTTTCCTAAGATTAGTATTAGCCTAGAATATTAGCTTATATTAAATAATAAGTTAAGAATTACTATATATATTAAAATATTAATTTAGCTTAAAAAGTAAAATAAGATATATTAAAACCCTTATTTATTCTTAAATAAGCCTAATAATATATATTAATAGACTTTATTATATATTTATTACTTAATAAAAGAAATAATACTATTTTAATTATAGCCTATTACCTAATTAAAATAAGATATATTATTATATATAAAAAAACTTATAATATTAAATATATAGCCTATTATTATTTAAAAAAAGTATAAAAGCTATATAGGCTTTTATAGACTATAATATTAAATTAAAGACCTTAATTTATAGTAAAATTCTAATAAAAGCTTATTTAATAACTATTAATTAGCTTATTACTATTAATTATATATTATCTTAAAGTTAATAAATAAATTAAATATTTAAATACTATATTAAAATAGTATTTATAAGCCTATATATTATATTTATAAAATAATTAGATTTAATAGCTTTTTTTAATAGAATTTATAGTAAATTCCTTAAAATTTAAGATTATTAATATATCCCTATTTTTTATAAACTATAGATTTTAACTTTAAATAGGCTTTAAGCCTATAATTACTATTAAGGAATTTTTATTATTAAAAATATAAAATAATTTATAAAAATTATAAATAATATTTTAAAATACTTAAAAATAAAAAGTATTATTATTTAAGCCTATTATAAAGCCTAAATAGATTAATATAAATAGTTAGCTTAATAATATTAAAAAAAAGACTTTATTTAATTAAATATTTAAAATATTAAGACCTTAAGATTATAAATAAAATTAAATTAAAAATATATTAGCCTTTTAAAGGTTATAAAGATTATATTACTTTATATTTATTAATTAGAATTATTAGCTAATATAAAGATTTACTTTATATTTTATATAAACCTATTAAAGCCTATAGCTATAAATTTATTATTTAAATAAAACTTAAAATTATTATTATTAATAAAAGCTAAAAAAATAAAAAAGTAAAAAATTAAAAATATTATTAATTTATAATAAAATAAATAAGGCTAAAGAGGCTACTTTAAGCTAAAATATATTATAAAGTAAATTAATTATATTAATTCAATAGAGATATTTATTATTTATATAAAGAATATTATATAGATTATAATATACTTTTATAGGAAATACCCTAATAAGCCAAGACTTTAATAACTTATTTTAATAAAGCTTAATATTAAAGAAAAGAATATAATTATAGCTTAAAATTAGACTTATTTACTATATAGCTAGAAATAAATCTAATTATATAGTAATAGTATTATTACTATAACCTTAGCTAGATTATTAATTAAATCCTAAATATAGCTTTTTAAGCTATATCTTATTAATAGAGCTTAACCTGCCTATAATGCCTATCTATAGCTATAGAATCTATTATATTTAAAGTATTCTCTATTTACCTATATTACTAGACTTAACCTATAATAAATCCTTTAGTTTTAAATTTATAACAAAAACCTTAAGAAGACTTAGGCTTTATAAAATATAAAGTAAAAAAAAATATAAAAAGACTAATATTAATAACTTAGGTTATAAATAGCTTAAGTTAATAAAGTCTTTAATAATCCTATTAAATTAATTAAAAATAAAATTATAAAGAATATTATTAAAATAATTAAAGTAATAAAGATATTTATATTAATGGCCTTATAAATAATAAAACCTATATATAAGGTTAATAGAGTTAATAAGGCTAATTAAAAGTTAATAGGAAATTATATTAAGAATAAAGAAATTTAAAATATAAGCTAATTTAATAGTAAAAGCTAATTCTATAGGAATTAATATAATTATTTTATTTTTTTTACTTTATACTCTATAAAGCCTAAGTCTTTTTAAGGTTTTTCTTATAAATTAAAAACTAAAGGATTTATATAGATTAAAAACCTATTATATTAAACTTAAATATCTCTTAATAATTAACTTTCTTAATAAGATAATATAACTTAAACTTTATAATAAAAATATAATAAAAGAAGCTTTTATATATATAATAGCTTATTCCTTTTATAATCTATTAAATACTTTTAAATAATTACTTATTTAAATATTAAGCTAATAGTTAATTAATCCCTAGTCTATTTACTACTGGCTATATTATATAGCTAATTAATTTATAGGACTTATATAATATTATATCTCTTATTCTTAGAAAAAGAAGCCTTTATAGTAATATTTATAATTATTTTAATATCTATTTTTTTAATAAAAGAAATTCTATTTATTATAGCCTAAGACTAGACTTAATTACTCTATAGCTAGAAGTAAATCTAATTATATAATAATAATATTATTACTATAACCTTAATTAAACTATTAATTAAATCTTAAATATAGCTTTTTAAGCTATATCTTATTAATAAAGCCTAATTTACTTATAATAGCTATTTATAGCTATAGAATTTATTATACTTAAAGTATTTCTTATTTATTTATATTACTAGACTTAATTTATAATATTAAATAGCTTTTATCTATTAAATATTAAATATAATATTTATTTACTTATTTTTATTTTTTTTATTAAATAATACTATATTATTTTATAGTTATACTTTAAAATACTTAAATAATTAATTTAAATATTTCTAGAATATTTATATTTATATTAAAAATACTTAAAATTATTTATTTTAATTAAAAAGCTAAATAAAAAAATTAAAATAATTTTTATAATTAATTATTATTAAATAAAATATTATTTAAACCTAGCTTATATATATTAAGTAATAAATTAAAATAGCCTTAAAAAAAGAATTAATAATATTTTTAAGGCTTATTTTATTAAATATTATATCTTTAATATTACTTAATTTATTATATTTAATATTTATAAACCCTTTAAAATTAATATTCTTATTAAGCTTTATATAATAATTTCTATAAAAATAATTTCTTTATTTATTTCTTATTTTATTAAATTAATTAATTTTATTAAATAAATACTTAATTATAATACATTTAAAGGTAATTAAATTAATTTATATTACTTTATTTCTTAAATATACTTAAAGCTAAAAGCTAATTATAATTAATTTTTAATATATTTTACTTAAATATCTTATATAATTAGCTATTTTAAAGGATATACTTATATTTAAGTCTTATTATATATTAAAGCTAAAGACTATTAATTTTTAAATTATTAAAATATTATTAATTTATTAAAATATATTTTTAAAGATTTAAATTATATTAATAATATTTATATTAAATTATTTTATTTTTATTAGATTTATAAGGATTTTAATATTATTTTTATTAAGTTTTAATACTTTATATTAAAAGGAAATATATTAAAAAAGGCTTTTTTTACTTTATTAAAATAAGCTATTTCCTAAGAGCTATATAGAATATTAATATATAATTTATTACTTAGCTATTAATATTATAATTTAATTACTTTTTTATAAGAATTAAAAAACTAATAATACTATTTTATACTTAACCTATAGCTTATAATATAAAAGATAAATATATTATAAAAAGAATGCCTTTAAATACTTTAAAAGAAATCCTTATTACTTTATAGAAATAAAAGCCTCTTTAAAAATTATTAATTAGCTAAAAAACCTATAAACTTAAGTAATTAATACTATTATAATTATCCTAATTAATAATAAGAAAATACTTAATATTTTTATTATAATTTAGCTAATCTTTATTAAAATTATTAATAGTATAATTATATAAGGATTAAGATAATTATATAATATAATAAAAGGTCTAATTATATAACTTAATTTAATTAACTATAGTATTAAGTTTTATTTTAATATTTTAACTTTATATTAAACTCTTAATTATATATATAAATTTCTTTTTTTATAGACTTTAATTTAAATAGAGTTTCTTATTATTTAAAATACTTATATTTATCTTTAATAGTTTAAATAAATACCCCTAATTCTATTAATTATAGCTTATATTAACCTATTATATTATAGAATATAATCTCTTTTATTATAAAAGTATTCTCTTTTTTAATTTTATAATATAATATATAAAGCTATTATTTTTCCTATTAAATTTATTATAAGTCTTTTTAAAGAATAAAAATACTAAGGAATTATAAGACCTTATAGCTAAATATAGCTAATATTATATTATTTTTAATTAAAAGTCTTTAACTTATAAAGATATATTTTAGCTTTATTATTATAAGGTTATATAAATCTTAAAATAAGGCTGAGCTAATATATAATATTTTAATAATTTTACTATATATATAGTAAAATTGCCTTATATATTATCTAGCTATAAGACTATAATTATAAGGTTAAATAGTATAGCTATATAATATTAATATTTTAATTATAATCTAGGTTAATTTAATATATTAAATAGTATTATCTTATTTAAATAGTATTTTAGTCTAGGTTATTAATTCTTTAAGGATAATTAAAGGTAAGATAATTTACTTTTTTATTATTATTTTTACTTTTTTTTATTAATAGTTTTATTATATAAAAAAAAAAAAGTATTTACTATTATCTTATTATTTTATATAGTTTTATTTTAATATAAAGTTTTATTAAAAGCTTATTTAAAAGTATAGCCTTATAGCCTTATAATATTATTAAATTATTAGATATATACTATTTAAGCTATTTTATTTCTTTATAAAATAATTAAAAGTCTTAAAGATATAAATACTTATAGTTAAATTTAATTTTCTTAAGAAAAATAGCCTTATTATTATAAATATTAAGACCTTTTATAAGCCTTTTTTTAAAATCCTTTAGATATTTAAGCTTTTATTTAAGCCTTATTATTATTTAGCTTAGCTTATAAGTCTAAAAATATATTATAAAAAATAAAAAAAGCTTATAATTAAAAGTAATTAATTTAATAAGGCTATAATTATTATTATTATATTAAATTTCCTAGAAATACTTAGCCTTATATTTTAACTATTTTAGGCCTTTATTATTATTATTAAATAAAATAATATTAATAATATCCTTTTTATTAAGGAAATAACTACTAAAATAATTATAAATATTACTATAAAGGCTTTTTTTTCTAAGAATAAAAAATATAATACTATATAAATTATATAGATTAATTAGCTATATAATATAGCTATAGATAGACTAGGGATTAATTAACTATATAAGTATTTTCTATATATTTTTATTTTATTTTATTTATATTATCCTTTTATTAAAATAGCTTAATATTTAAATAAGTAATTATTTAAAAATACTTAATAGATTATAAGAGAAAGAAGGTATTATATATATAAAAGCTTCTTTTATTACCTTCTTATTATAGAGTTTAAGTTATATAATCTTATTAGGAAAATTAATTATTAAAAGATATTTAAGTTTAATATATTAGGTTTTTAATTTACATAAATCTTTTAATTTTAAATTTATAAAATAAACCTTAAAAAGACTTAAGCTCTATAAAATATAAAATAAAATAAAATAAAATAATAACCTTATAATACCCTTAGTTTAAAATATAATTTAAAATTTTAATATTTTAATATAAGTTTAATAATAGAATTTTAAAGTAATATATTGTATAACTATATTAATTCCTATAGAGCTTTTACCTTTAAATTGGCTTATATTTTAATTTTCTTTATCTTTAATATAATTCCCCTAGATTAACCTTTAATTAGCCTTATTAACCTTATTAACTCTATATATAGCTTTTCTTATAAGGCCTTTAATATAAATATTACTATTACTTTAGCTATTTTAATAGTATTTTTTATAATCTTATCTTAAATTAATTTAATAGGATTATTAAAGACTTTATTAGCCTAGGCTATTTATAATTTAAGGTATTAATATTAATCCTTATATTTATAATTAAATTTAACTTTTTTAAGAAAAATAGCCTTATTATTATAAATATTAAGATTTCTTATAAGCTTTTTTTTAAAATCTTTTAAATACTTAAGCTTTTATTTAAGCCTTATTATTATTTTGTTTAGCTTATAAGTTTAAAAATATATTATAAAAAGTAAAAAAAGCTTATAGCTAAAGGTAATTAATTAAAAATATTTTGTTTTATTTTATACTCTATAGAGCTTAAGTCTTTTTAAGGTTTTTCTTATAAATTTAAAACTAAAGGATTTATATAAATTAAGAATTTAATATATTAAACCTAAATATCTCTTAATAATTAACTTTCCTAATAAGATTACTAATAAAAGAAGCTTCTATATATATAATAGCTTTTTCCTCTTATAGCTTATTAAGCACCTTTAAACTTATTTAAATACTAAGGCAGTTAATTAATTCCTAGTTTATTTATTACTAGTTATATTATATAGTTAATTAATCTATAGGACTTATATAATATTATACTTCTTAAAAGAAAAAGCCTCTATAATAATATTTATAACTATTTTAATAGCTATTTCCTTAATAAAAAGATACTATTAATACTATTTTATTTAATAATAATAATAAAAGCCTAAAGTAATTAAAATATAAAGCTAGATATTTCTAATATAATAATAATAACTATAGCTTTATTAAATTAATTACTTTTAGCTATAAGCTCTTTTTACTTTTTATAATATATTTCTAGACCTATAAGTTAAGCTAAATAATAATAAGATTTAAATAAAAGCTTAAATATTTAAAAGATTTTAAAAAAAGGCTTATAAAAAGTCTTAATATTTATAATAATAAGGCTAATTTCCTTAAGAAAGTTAAATTTAATTATAAATATAAAAATTAATATTAATATCTTAGGTTATAAATAGCCTAGGCTAATAAAATCTTTAATAATCTTATTAAATTAATTAAAAATAAAATTATAAAGAATATTATTAAAGTAATTAAAGTAATAAGAGTATTTATATTAAAGGCCTTATAAGTAATAAAAGCTATATATAAGGTTAATAGGGCTAATAAGGCTAATTAAAGGTTAATAGGGGATTATATTAAGGATAAAGAAAATTAAAATATAAACTAATTTAGAGGTAAAAGCTAACTCTATAGGAATTAATATAGTTATATAATATACTGCCTTAAAATTCTATTATTAAATTTATACTAAGATATTAAAATTTTAAACTGTATTTTAAACTAAAGGCAATTAATTTAATAAGGCTATAATAATTATTATTATATTAAGTCTTTTCTTTAATTTAAAATATAATTTAAAATTTTAAGCCTTTATTATTATTATTAAATAAAATAGTATTAATAATATCCTTTTTATTAAAGAAATAGCTATTAAAATAGTTATAAATACTATTATAAAGGCTTTTTCTTTTAAGAAATATAATATTATATAAGTCCTATAGATTAATTAGCTATATAATATAGCTAATAGTAAATAGACTAGGGATTAAATAATTAGATTTAGAGGTATTTAATAGGTTATTATTATAGGCTTAGGCTTAAAGGGCTTAAGCTTAAGTATTAAATAAATAAAAAAATAATAAAGTAAGGAAAATAAAGGGATATATTAGAAAAAAAAGTAAAGGATTTCTATATAGCCTTTTCTTTTTCTCTTTAAGTTTAATAATACTATTATTAATATCCTTTAAGCAGCTATTAAAGAGCTAATCCTTTATAATTATTAAACTTCCCTTAGCCTAAGACTAATAATAACTCCTTAGCTATAGTTTATACCCTTTAGATAAAGAATTAATTATTTTAATTAATATAGAATTAGCTTAAAACCTTAACTATTCTTAATAAAAATAAAATATTAATATTTAATAACTAGGAAGAATATTAATTAAAGCTATTTAAGTAAATAGAAAAGGCCTTACTTAATGCTTTACTTAATATAATATAAACTAAATTTAAAGGTTTTTATATAGACTTTTAATAATAAATAAGGAATAATATAGTAGTAATTTTTATTAAATAATATAAATATTAATAAATTAACCCTATTTTAATACCTTAGCTTTAAATTATTAAATAGGCCTTAGTTTTACCTATTAAATAACTTAATTTATAATTTACCTAGGCCTAATTAAATAGCCTTTTTTAATATATACTTAAAATTATAAAGTTTAATAATAATTATAGCCTTTAATTAGCTTAATATATTATTATTAATTATATATTCTATATAATAAGCTATAAGATTAATAATATAATAAATTAGTAAATATATATTTACTATTACCTAGAAAATAAAGCTCTTTATAAAATAAAACTATTCTTTAAGATTAAATAAGCCTAAGGTATAAACCTATTAGAGTTTCTTAATTATATAAAGTATATTTATAGTAATTAATATTATTAAAAGCTTACTTAAATTAAGCTAAAGTAAATATAATAAATAGATTTAGAAATATTTAATTAGTTTTTTATTTAATTTAACTAGAAGTTAACTATAGTAAA
Organism: Fusarium sambucinum; assembly: GCF_050947815.1. Lineage (NCBI taxonomy): Eukaryota > Fungi > Ascomycota > Sordariomycetes > Hypocreales > Nectriaceae > Fusarium > Fusarium sambucinum. The sequence goes on along the minus strand of NC_139293.1, from coordinate 5,999,219 downwards.
AGGCCTTAATTAAAATAATAAAATAAAATTAGCTTAACTTTAATAAGTATTTAATAAGGAATTATATAACTATTTAATTAAAAAGGGTATACCTTATAATAGTTTTAACTAGGCTATTTCTATATATTATATTATAATTATAAAGATTAAGTCTTATAAGCTAAAGGAAAAGTTTAAAATATTAAAATAAATTAATATTTAAAATTACCTTATTATTACTAAGGATAATAATAAGGATATAATTATAATAAGTATTAACTTAGCTAAAACCTAATAAAGCTAATTATAAGCTTAAGTTTAAATTTAATTTAAAGCCTAATAATAAGCTAAATAAATCTTAGCTTAAATTATATAAAACTAATAAATATTTAAAGCCTGCCTTTACTATAGTAATTAAATATATATAGTATATAAATACTATATAGCCTAAGCTATTAAACTTTAAAATATTACTTAAATTAACTAGATTTATATAGAACTCTTTAAAAACTAAGTATTTAATACTAAGGATTTAAAAAACTAGTTTCCTTTAAACTTAATCTTATTTAAAGGATTATTATAAATAACTAAGGTCTTAAATAAATATATTACTTAAATATAATAAAATACTATAGGGAAATTAAAAAATAGATAAATAGTATATTACTATTAGTCTTTATATTTCTTAATTCTTATAAAGTATTTAATACTTAAATTAACTCTAATTATTATTATTATAAAGTAATAAATAAGAAAATAATAAGGAAACTAGGCCTTTATTAAATATTACTAAGGAAACCTAGGGAGATTTAAATAATAATAAAGATAACTTATAAAGGCTAGTTTACCTATAAAGAGATAATAATTATTATATATATTATATGAACTATAATAAATATTAATAAATAGTTAATATTAATCTTATTATATATTATATTAAGGCTACCTTAAGATATAATCCTAAGGCTATTATAATTAGCCTATTATAATATATATATTTATATTAAATAAAGAGAGATAATTATTAATATAATAAGAAAATAAGTAATTGAAATTAAGGATACTTACCTAATATTAAACTATATTATACTTATAATTAAGGCTATATTTATAGTAATAATAAGATAATAGGCTTAATAATAAATTCTAAGGTTTATTATAGCTATAATAAGCCTCTATAAAATAATAAAAATCCTATAGGTTATAATATCAATAGAGATAAAGGCTAGTATAAAGACTAGACTTATATTTTTATTAAAGTTATAGGATTATTAAGACCTTTTTAACCTTAATAAGGCTATAGCCTTTTTACTATATTAAGGCTCTTAAGACTATAAAATCCGCTTTAAACCTAACTTAAATAGGATATAATTAAATCTATCTTAAGGCCCTTTTTATTTATTAATTTCTATGCTTTACTAATAAATATAAATAAATATAAGTTTAAGCCTCTTAATAACTCTAATATTTAATAAAATATCTATATAAATTAAAAACTTATTATTTTAAAATAAAGTTCTCTTAATAATTAAATTTCCTACTATAAATATATATAACTATTAAGATAATAATTAAACTCTATAATAAGAGTTATATAGAAGAAGCTTTTAAGCTATATATATAATAGCTATTTCTTTCTCTTATAATTATTAATTTATTAAAAATAGTTAATTAATTACAATCCTTTCTTTTTAATTTATAATATTAATTATATTATAAATATAATATATTTACCCCCTAGTTATTTAGCTAGACTATATATATTATTAAAACTTAATAAAAAAAATAGACTTTTATTATAATAATAATTATAACCTTAAGCCTAAGGCTATTAAGGCTATTATAGTATTATTATTAAGGGATTCTAATCTTATAAAAAAGGCCTTTTTAATAAGCTAGGATTTTAACCTTTTTAATTATAATAATATTATTAAGCTAATTACCTTTAATTATTAAATTCTTTTATTTTTATTAAAGGAAAAAGAGGCTAAAAGATATTATCTCTATAAAGAGCTAGGTATTTAAATAAGGCTATATAAAAAGCTAAAATTAAATAAAAAACTAAAGGCTAAAGAGAAAGATTTCCTTATAACTATAGATATAGGATATATTTAATAGTAACTAATTTACTTAGTAAAATAAATTACTTATATTATTAATATTTTTAATTAAACGGTTAAGGTTATTAATATAAAACTATAAAGATATTATATATAAAGGTAATTAGAAAATAAAGTAAAATTAAAAATTAATTTAAGGTTTTATTAAGGTAATTTATAATATTAAATTAAAGTAAGGCTAAATCTAGAGGCTAAATTTATATAATTAATCTAGATTATATATAGACCTATTATCTTAATTTACTCTACTAGAGAGTAATAAAGTATCTTTAACTATATCTTTAACTAAAGAAGGCCCTTTTTATAATATATTAAGAGATTAATTAATTAAGCTATAGAAATAAATTATAGATTTAATAGATAAAGAATAGATTTAAGCTAATAGCTTTTTAATAATAGTATTTATCCTATTAGTAAAAAAGCTAAAAGGAAAATAGTATTTTTATATAAACTATAAGGCTTTTAATAAAGTAATTTAATAAGATTATTACCTATTTTTATTTATTAAGGAAATATTATAATCCCTTTTAAAGGTATAATAATTAATTAAGCTAGATATTTAAGCTACTTTTTATAAGATTTAAGTTATTAAAAGGAATAAGAACTTAACTATATTTTAAATTTAATTTAAACTCTTTAAATAGCTAATTATATTATTTAGCTTAATAAAAGCTTTAGCTACTTTCTAGAGATATATTAATAAAGCCTTTAAATTAATACTAAGAGTATTTACTATAGCCTACCTAGATAATATTCTTATTTATATTAATAAATCTAGAAAAGATTATATATAGTATATAAAGGAAATACTATAATAGCTATAGAAACCTAAATTAAACCTAGACTTAAAGAAATATACCTTTACTATAGATAAGGCTAAATACTTAGGATATATTATTAAGGTAAAAGTTAAAATCTGCTTAAACCTTAAGAAAGTAAAAGCTATCTATTTATAGAAAGCTTTAATTACAGTTAAAGATACTTTATTACTCTCTAGTAGATTAAAATAATAGGTCTATATATAATCCAGATTAATTATATAAATTCAGCCTTTAGATTTAGCCCTACTTTAATTTAATATTATAAATTACCCTAATAGAACCCCTATTTTCTAGTTACCTCTATATATAGTACCTTTATATATTTATAGTCTTAGGCTATAACTAATATATTATAGTCTTATATTAATAACCTTAACCCTTTAGTTAAAGATATTAATGATATAAGTAATCTACTTTATTAAGTAAATTAGCTACTATTAAATATACTTTATATCTATAGCTATAAAAAAATCTTCCTCTTTAACCTTTAATTCTTTACTTAACTTTAGCTTTTTATATAGCCTTATTAAGGCACTTAGCTTTTTATAAAAATAATATCTCTTAGCCTTTTCTTCTTTAAATACAAGAATTTAATAATTAAAAGTAATTAGCCTAATAATATTATTATAATTAAAAAGGTTAAAATCTTAGCCTATTAAAAAGGCTTCCTTTATAAGACTAGAATCCCTTAATAATAGTATTATAATAGCCTTAATAGCCTTAAGCTTAAGATTATAATTATTATTATAATAGAAATCTATTTTTTCTATTAAGCTTTAATAGTATATATAATCTAGCTAACTACTATTAAAATTACTATTAAGATTACTGCTTATTATAAGGCATTTTTTTTTATTTTATATTTACTTAGATAATTATTATATAATCTATTTTTCTATAATACTTATTAATTTATAAAGAAGCCTTTACTTTAACCTAAAGCTTTCTATTAAAACTAATATAGCTATATAATAAATATTAACCTATTCTACTTAAATTTATTTTAATTATTATAATTAATTAAAAAGCTAATTATTTTTTATATATTATTAAATTACTTAAATATCTTAATTAAATATATTATTACTTTAAAGTCTATAATTTAAAGCTTATATTTATTTAACTATATTTCCTCTAGGAATATTTCCTCCTCTATTAATAATATATTACCTTAATCTAGCTTTTAATATAAAATATTAAAATATTTTTTCTTCCTTAAGGACCTATTTAATATAATCTAATTTAATAAGGTATAAAAAAACTAAAATTAAGTAATTAAATTATACTAATATAATATTAAGCTAATTACTATATATAGATTTTTCCTTATATATACTATTAACTTTAATATTATAAAGTATATTCTACTTAAAGGTTAATTAATATAGATATTTAATATATTTATTATTACTATTTAATATAATTATTAACTTTTCCTTATTATTATATTAATTATTATTACTATAGACTAAGGCCTTAAGGCTAATATCTATAAGGTTAAAGCCTGCCTAATATAATATATTATTATATAGATTATTATTAATTAATTTCTTTTATTATATTAGTAATAAAATAAAATAATTTATATATTATACTACTTAAAATATTAATATTAATAATTTCCTTATTTTTATTATTATATTATAAAAGAGAGAAGATTTTTTACTATCTATTTAAAGCTTATATTCTAATATAAGGTTTAGTTTAATATTAAGCCCTATAGTATTACTATACTATTACTATTAAATTACTATTACCCTATATTTACTATTAAGTATATAATTCCTTTTAAAGTATTAGCTGCTATAAAGGAAATATAATCTAGCTAAATAACTAAGAGGTAGATATACTATATCTGCAATATAATTAATACTATAGATTAAAGGGAAAAAGAACTATAATTAATTAATTATATAAGTAAGTATATTAACTATTTTTACTTTAACTATATTAATTTTTCTTTAGATTTTAATAGATTAATAATTATAAGAGAAAGAAATAGCTATTATATACATAGCTTAAAAGCTTCTTTTATATAACCCTTATTATAGAGTTTAATTATTGCCTTAATAGTTATATTATATATTCTTAATAAGAAATTTAATTATTAATAGAATCTTATTTTAAAATAATAAGTTTTTAATTTATATAAATATTTTATTAAATATTAGAGTTATTAAGAGGCTTAGACTTATATTTACTTATATTTACTAATAAAGTATAGAAATTAATAAATAGAAAGCTTTAATAAGACTTAAAGGTATATAAAGCTTCCTTAGCTTTATTAACTTCTATAGAGACTTTATATTAAGGTTTACCTAAATTATTATACTATTTAATTACCTTATATAAAAAAATATACTATTCTTATAAATAGAATAAGAAAATTAAGCCTTTTAAATACTTAAAGATACTTTTATTTTAAAATTAATTCTAGCTTAATAAAAAGTAAAATAAGAAATAATAATTAAAATAAATTACTTAAGATATACCTTAAGAAAGTATTTATTATAAAAGAATAATATTAATATGTTATATCTAGTTATATACTATTTAATATCTTTAAATATAATATAATAAAATTAAATAATTTATAATAAAGAGCTTTTAATAGTTATTAATTACCTTAAAGTATAATTAATAGAGTTATAAGGAATTTTAAAACTATTTATTATATTTATAGACTATAAGAACCTTAAATACTTTATAAAAGTATATAAAATCTTTAAATATTAAGTAAAATAAGCTAACTTTTTTTTATAGTTTAATTATTACCTTTAATATAGACTAAGGAAGTTCGCTGAGGAAATAGCCATTAGAATAGTCATAGATGCCACTGTAGAGGCTTCTTCTTCTAGGAGGCATGGTGCTGTATAAGTCCTGCGGATTGGTTAGCTGTATAATGCGGCTAGTAGCGGATAGACCAGGGATCAACTGACTGCCTTGGTATTTAGACGAGTTTAGAGGTGCTCGGTGGGTTACAGGAGGAAGAAGCTACTGTATATATAGAAGCTTCTTTTATTATCTTATTGGGAAAGTTAGTTATTAAGAGATATTTAGGTTTAATATATTAAGTTCTTAATCTATATAGACCCTTTAGTTTTAAATTTATAAGAAAAACCTTAAGAAGACTTAGGCTTTATAAAGTATAGAATAAAAAAAAAATAGACTAAGGAAGGATATATTATAATTAGATATATTATCTTGGAGTGAATAAGATAAGGGAATTAATACTATAAGATAAGGCTAAGTCTTTTAATTAATCTCTATTTTATAATTAAAAGCTAAAGGCTTAATAAAATAAGTATTTTACTAATAAAATACTAATATAATATTACTATTATACTATAAGGTATTCTTTAATTTTTACTTATTTATATCTTTAAGACTTTTAATTATTTTATAAAGAAATAAGATAGCTTAAATAGTAAATATCTAATAATTTAATAATATTATAAAGCTATAAGGCTATATTTTTAAATAAGCTTTTAATAAAACTTTATATTAAAATAAAGCTATATAAAATAATAAAATAATAGTAAATACTTTTTTTTTTTCTATATAATAAAACTATTAATAAAGAAAAGTAAAAATAATAATAAAAAAGTAAATTATTTTACTTTTAATTATTTATTTAATATATTAAGTTAACCTAGATTATAGTTATAATATTAATATTATATTATTATACTATTTAACCTTATAACTATAGCCTTATAATTAAGTAATATATAAGGCAATTTTACTATATATATAGTAAAATTATTAAAGTATTATATATTAGCCTAGCCTTATTTTAAGATTTATATAACCTTATAATAATAAAATTAAAATATATCTCTATAAGCTAAAGACTTTTAATTAAAAATAATATACTATTAATTATATTTAATTATAAAGTCTTATAATTCTTTAGTATTTTTATCTCTTAAAGGGATTTATAATAAATTTAATAAAAAAAGTAATAACTTTATATATTATATTATAAGATTAAAAAAAAAGATATCCTTATAATAAGAAAAACTATATTCTATAATATAATAAATTAATATAAGCTATAATTAATAGAATTAGGGATACTTATTTAAACTATTAAAAATAAGTATAAATATTCTAAGTAATAGCTTTTTTATATATTTAGCTATAGTAACTTAAATAAAAAACTCTATTTAAATTAAAGTCTATAGAGAAAGAAATTTATATATATAGTTAAGAGTTTAATATAAAGTTAAAATATTAAAGTAAAACCTAATATTATAATTAATTAAACTAAGTTATATAACTAGACTTCTTACTATATTATATAATTATCTTAATCTTTATATAATTATACTATTAATAATTTTAATAAAGTAATTTTTACTTATAAAGTCTATAAAACTAGGCTATTATATATTATTTAAAGTATATAGCTTATCTTAAGGCTATATAAGATTAAAAATAATAATTCCTTGAAGAAATAAAAATAAATAAATAAATTTAAAATTACTAGATTAATAATATAAGGTTACTTTAATATAAAGAATAAACCTAGCTCCCTCTATAGGAATTACTAATTATAGTAATTATCTAAGAGGTATATAACTTACCTGCCTTAAGTTACTTAAGGAAAAACTTAACCTTTTAAATCCTTAGCTAAGATTATTATTAAGATAATATATCCTAGGATATAGCTAGATTCTACTATAATTATTACTATTAAAAGGCCTATAAAAGCTATTAGTATAGGCAAGGATTATTTTAACCTTTATTAATATTAAATTATTACTTTATATAAATATCTATAGACTTTATAATTAGCTTACTTAAGGAAGCAGAGAAAATGCTTATATTTTTACTTATAATTATAAATTACCTATTAAAATATATTTAATTAAAGGTATTAATAACTATTATTATAAAAGTATATATATTATAATTCTAGGACTATTAATAGAAATTCTATAGATTTTTAAGAAGCCTTATTATAAACTAAGGTTTAAATTAATTAAGGAAATTCTAAATAGAATTATACTACCTAATTAATATAAAATAACTTCTCTTTACCTTATTTTATTTTTTTTACTTTATACTCTATAAAGCCTAAGTTTTTATAAGGTTTTTCTTATAAATTTAAAACTAAAGGATTTATATAGATTAAAAATCTAATATATTAAACCTAAATATCTCTTAATAATTAACTTTCCTAATAAGATTATAATTAATATAACTTAAACTTTATAATAAAAAGGCGATAAAAGAAGCTTTTATATATATAATAGCTTCTTTCTCTTATAACCTATTAAATACCTCTAAATATAGTTAATTAATCCCTAGTCTATCTATAACTATATTATATAGCTAATTAATTTATAGGACTTATATAGTATTATACCTCCTAGAAGAAAAAGCCTTTATAGTAATATCTATAACTATTTTAATAGCTATTTCTTTAATAAAAAGGATATTATTAATATTATCTTATTTGATAATCCATAGTTAAAGATATAGTTAAAGATACTTTATTACTCTCTAGGGTAGGGTAAATTAAGATAATTAGTCTATATATAATCTAGATTAATTATATAAATTTAGCCTCTAGATTTAGCCTTACTTTAATTTAATATTATAAATTACTTTAATAAAATCCTAGATAAACCTTTAATTTTACCCTATATTTTAATTATTTTTATATATAATATCTTTATAGTTTTATATTAATAACCTTAACCTTTTAATTAAAGATATTAATAATATAAATAATTTACTTTATTAAGTAAATTAGCTACTATTAGATATACCCTATATCTATAGCTATAAAGAAATTTTCCTCTTTAACCTTTAGTTTTTTATTTAACTTTAGCTTTTTATATAGCCTTATTAAAGTATTTAACTCTTTATAAAAATAATATCTTTTAATCTCTTTTTTTTCTAATAAAAGTAAAAGAATTTAATAATTAAAGGTAATTAACTTAATAATATTATTATAATTAAAAAGATTAAAATCCTAGCTAATTAAAAAGGCCTCTTTTATAAAATTAAAATCCCTTAATAATAATATTATAATAGCCTTAATAGCCTTAGGCTTAAGATTATAATTATTATTATAATAAAAGTCTGTTTTTTTTATTAAGCTTTAATAATATATATAATCTAGCTAAATAACTAGGGGATAAATATATTATATTTATAATATAATTAATATTATAAATTAAAGGGAAAAGACTATAATTAATTAACTATTATATTAATATTAGTATAATTTTAATAGATTAATAATTATAAAAAGAAGAAATAGCTATTATATATATAGCTTAAAAGCTTCTTCTATATAACCCTTATTATAGAGTTTAATTATTACTTTAATATATATATTCTTAATAGGAAATTTAATTATTAAGAAAACCTTATTTTAAAATAATAAGTTTTTAATTTATATAGATATTTTATTAAATATTAAAGTTATTAAGAGGCTTAAACTTATATTTACTTATATTTACTAGTAAAGTATAGAAATTAATAAATCTTATTTAATAATAATAATAAAGGCTTAAAGTAATTAAAATATAAAGCTAAATATCTCTAAGAAACCTAATATAATAATAATAATTATAGACTTATTAAATTAATTATTTTTAGCTATAAGCTTTTTTTACTTTTTATAATATATTATTAAATCTATAAGCTAAGCTAAATAATAATAAGGCTTAAGTAAAAGCTTAAATACTTAAAGAATTTTAAAAAAAGACTTATAAAAGGTCTTAATATTTATAATAATAAAGCTTTTTCTTTAAAAAAAGTTAAATTTAATTATAAATATAAAGACTAATATTAATACTTTAAGTTATAAATAGCCTAGGCTAATAAGGTCTTTAATAATCTTATTAAATTAATTAAAAATAAAATTATATAAGATATTATTAAAGTAATTAAAATAATAAAGGTATTTATATTAAAGGCTTTATAAGAAAAGCTATATATAAAGTTAATAGGGTTAATAGGGCTAATTAAAGGTTAATAGGGAATTATATTAAGGATAAAGAAAATTAAAATATAAGCTAATTTAAAAATAAAAGCTCTATAGGAATTAATATAGTTATATAATATATTACTTTAAAATTCTATTATTAAACTTATACTAAGATATTAAAATTTTAAACTATATTTTAAACTAAGGCTCTTTACCTTATATTATCCTTAAATAGATAAAGGAATAAAATAAATTAATTAAGAAATATAAGTAATATTATAAATAATAATATCTTTTATATAATTTAATTAGCTAAACTACTTAGCTATAATATAATAAGCCTTTAATAATTATACCTTATTAATTATAGGATTTAATTTAAATTACTTACTATATAGCTTTAACTTTAATATTATATAATAGCCTAATAATAACTAAGAAAGTTATACTTTAGCTAAAGGATAAATAATATCTTTTATAGCTTATCTCTATGATAAACTTAACCTTACTTAAGCTATAATTGCATTTTAATAGTAAAAACTTAAAGATATAAAGAACTAGGTTAAATAGGTAATAAAATACTCTTAAATTAGTAATTAAGTTTAGCTTAACCTATAGAATATTAAAATAAATTACCCTAGTAAAAAACTTAATTAAGTAATATATAAATATATAATAACTGATATCTTAAATAAACTAAATATAATCTTAAATATACTAAGGAATCTATACTTAATATTTTATATTAATTTAATAAAGTAAATAATAATAGATTTAATATCCTTTTAGATCTTAGTAAACTTTAAACTAAGACTAGACTTTATTTTATATAAAGAAGACTTAGAGTTAAAATAAAATAAAGAATATTAAGTAAAAGAGATTCTAATAGCTAGAAATATATTAAGATAAGGATAATAATATTAAGTATTTATTAAATAAATAAGATAAATAAAATTAATATAATAACTATTAAAAGACTTTATAAATATAGCAATATTAGATAAGTTTAAAGTATAATAAGGAAAACTCTTAATTTATAATAGGCTATTTTAGGCCTAGAAGCTATATAAAAGTATAAAAACTATATATAAATAAATAAAGCTATTTAAAAATAATAAAGTCTAGAAAAAAACTAGAGAAAACCTAAGGCTAAAATAAAATTAAAGAAGAACTTACTTATCTTTATTATCCTTATTACTACCTCTATAATAATTACTATAGTAATTATTATAATAGTAAAAATAAGAATAAAAAGATTAATAATAAAATAAGTAAAAAAAATAGGAATAATTATTATAAAGGTAAATATTAATATTAAGTTTATTAAATTAAAGGAAAGTAATTAAGGCCTTAGTATAAATAATAATAATAATATCCTAAGTTATAATATTCTTATAAGTAATAATATCCTAGATATTATATAAAAGGGTATTAATCTTTTTTACTTAATTAAAGAAATTCTAAAAAACTTAACTTAAGGCAGCTATAGTATTATTAAGAATAAAACCTAATCTAATACTATAACTATAAATAATAAGACTTAAATTAAAGAGAATAAAAGCTATAATAGTAAGGAAATAATAAGTAAAAGTATTAGTAAAGGAATTAATATTATTATAGTTATTAGTTACTTTATTAAAATTATTAATAGTATAATTATATAAGGATTAAGATAATTATATAATATAATAAGAAGTCTAGTTATATAATTTAACTTAATTAACTATAGTATTAAGTAAATTTATTTTATTTTAATATTTTAATTTTATATTAAACTCTTAACTATATATATAAATTTCTTTTTTTATAGACTTTAACTTAAATAAAGTTTCCTATTACTTAGAATACTTATACTTATCTTTAATAATTTAAATAAATATCCCTAATTCTATTAATTATAACTTATATTAACCTATTATATTATAAAATATAATCTCTTTTATTATAAAGGTATTCTTTTTCTTAATTTTATAATATAGTATATAAAGCTATTACTTTTCCTATTAAATTTATTATAAATCTCTCTAAAAAATAAAAATACTAAGGAATTATAAGACCTTATAGCTAAATATAGCTAATATTATATTATTTTTAATTAAAGGTTTTTAGCCTATAAAGATATATTTTAGCTTTATTATTATAAGGTTATATAAATTTTAAAATAAGGCTAGGCTAATATATAATACCTTAATAATTTTATTATATATATAATAAAATTACCTTATATATTATCTAGTTATAAGGCTATAGTTATAAAGTTAAATAATATAATAATATAATATTAATATTATAATTATAATCTAGGTTAATTTAATATATTAAATATTAAAAGTAAAATAATTTACTTTTTTATTATTATTTTTACTTTTATTTATTAATAGTTTTATTATATAAAGAAAAAGAAAGTATTTATTATTATCTTATTATTTTATATAGCTTTATTTTAATATAAAGTTTTATTAAAAGCTTATTTAAAAGTATAGCCTTATAGCCTTATAATATTATTAAATTATTAGATATTTATTATTTAGGCTATTTTATTTCTTTATAAAATAATTAAAAGTCTTAAAGATATAAATAGTTATTAGTTAAAAAAGAGAAATCTAGAGAATTGTAAGTAAGCTAAGTAGGGATTTACTAGAGATAAGCCTATAATATAATATATTAAAACTGCCTAATTTAATAAAAGAAATTAATAATAAGGATAACTATCTTAAAATCTTTTTTATCTTTATTAATGCTAAAGCAGAAAGGTTAATTAATACCTTTACTACTAGTTTTAATAATAAAAAGCTTCTTTTAAATATAATAAAATTGCAAAAAGATTATAAATAAATAGCTTTCTTAATAATACTTAATATAATACTTTATATACTTTATATATAAGGTATATTTACTAGGGAGATAAAATAGCTTTAAACTATTAATAATAAAATAGGCAATATACTTTAAATAAGGCTAGTATATATTATCTAAGAGATTAAAAGATTTATTATTAAAATTACCTTTAATAATAAAATTATTTAAGGCTTACTTAAAGTAATATTTAAAAAGGCTATTAAGGATATAAAAAGAAATTAAATTACTATTACTTTTATTAATAATAGTAAATCTAAAGGGAATAAATATATTAAGAATAGCTATATAATAGTTAATAAACTAAGGTAAAAATATTATTATAAGATAATTATATAGGGAAATAGGTAATTATAAATTAAAAATAGGAAAAGTATAATAAGAATATAATAAGTAATACTTATAGAAAGCTTATATAATATTAATAAAGAGAATAAACGCTAATCTAAAGATAAATAAGATATATTAAAAGAATAATATAAAGATTAAAGGGAAATAAGAAAGGATTAAAATAAGGATATAATAAATCTTTATATAATATAAAATTAGCTATTACTAGGTTAATAATAAAATAATAGAAATATAATACTATAATTAAATATAATACTAAGGTTACTTATAATAATATTAAATAGAATTTACTTTAATTATAGTATTAAGCTAGACCTATAGCATACTAAGTAAACTTTAGTAAATAAAAAATTAACTAGCTTAGCCTTATATTAAAACCTAAGCTATTAAGGTATCTAGAGGAATAGATAAAGGATATATTATAGGCTTAAGCTTAAAAGGCTTAAGCCTAGGTATTAAGTAAGTAGAAGAGTAATAAAGTAAAGAAAGTAAAGGGATATATTAAAAGGAAATAAAGGATTTCTATATAGCCTTTTCTTTTTCTCTTTAAGTTTAATAATACTATTATTAATATCCTTTAAATAGCTACTAAAGAGCTAGTCCTTTATAATTATAGGAGAAAGAAGCTATTATATATATAAAAGCTTCTTTTATTAATAATCTTATTAAGAAAGTTAATTATTAAGAGATATTTAAGTTTAATATATTAGGTTTTTAATCTATATAAAATCTTTAATTTTAAATTTATAAGAAAAACCTTAAGAAGACTTAAACTCTATAAAGTATTAAAAAAAAATATATATATATTAAATATTTATATTAATTAACTTTTAAGTAAAATATACTTTATAATATTAAGGTTAATAGTATATATAAAGAAAAATCTATATATAGTAATTAGCTTAATATTATATTAATATAACTTTTTAATTTAAAATATAATTTAAAATTTTAAAATTTTAATATAAGTTTAATAATAAAATTATAAGGTAATATATTATATAATTATATTAATTTCTATAGAGCTTTTACTTTTAAATTAGCCTATATTTTAATTTTCTTTATTTTTAATATAATTCCCTATTAAACTTTAATTAACCCTATTAACCCTATTAACCTTATATATAGCTTCCCTTATAAGGCCTTTAATATAAATACCTTTATTATTTTAATTACTTTAATAATATCCTTTATAATATTATCTTTAATTAACTTAATAGGATTATTAAAGACCTTATTAGTCTAGGCTACCTATAACCTAAGGTATTAATACTAGTCTTTATATTTATAATTAAATCTAATTTTCTTAAGGAAGATAGCCTTATTATTATAAATATTCAGACCTCTTATAGTATTATAGGTTAAATCTAGTAATATAAGTAAATAGAGAATACTTTAAGTATAATAGATTCTATAGCTATAAATAGGTATTATAGGTAAGTTAGGCTTTATTAATAAGATATAGCTTAAAAAGCTATATTTAAGATTTAATTAGCAGTTTAATTAAAATAATAATAATATTATTATTACTATATAATTTAATTTATTTATAACTATAAAGTAAATAAGTTTAATTTTAAGCTATAATAATATTTTTCTTTTTAATATTAAGCTTTATTAAAATAAGTTATTAAAGTCTAGGCTTATTAAAATATTTCCTATAAAAGTTTATTATAATTTATATAATATTCTTTAAATAAATAATAAATATCTATATTAAATTAATATAATTTACTTATTTTATAATATACTTTAGCCTAAGATAGCCTCTTTAGCCTTATTTATTTTATTATAAATTAATAATATTTTTAATTTTTTCCTTTTTTACTTTTTTAACTTTTATTAATAATAGCAGTTTTAAGTTTTATTTAAATAATAAATTTATAGCTATAGGCTTTAATAGGTTTATATAAAATATAAAATAAATCTTTATATTAGCTAATAATTTTAATTAATAAATATAAAATAATATAATTTTTATAATCTTTAAAGGACTAATATTTTTTTAATTTAGTTTTCTTTATAATCTTAAGGTCTTAATATTCTAGGTATTTAATTAAATAAAGTCTCCTTTTTAATATTATTAAGCTAATTATATATATTAATTTACTTAGGCTTTATAATAAGCTTAAGTAATAATACTTTTTACTTTTAAATATTCTAGGATATTATTTATAGTTTTTATAAATTATTTTATATTTTTAATAATAAAGATTTTTTTAATAATAATTATAGGCTTAAAGCTTATTTAATAGTAAAACCTATAGTTTATAAAAAATAAAAATATATTAATAATTTTAAATTTTAAGGAATTTACTATAAACTTTATTAAAAAAAGCTATTAAATTTAATTATTTTATAAATATAATATATAAGCTTATAAATATTATTTTAATATAATATTTAATCTCTTAGTCTATTTATTTATCTTAAGGTAATATATAGTAGATAGTAATAAATTAATTAATAGCTATTATATAAGCTTTTTTTCCTTAATTTAAAATATAATTTAAAATTTTAATATTTTAATATAAGTTTAGCAATAGAATTTTAAGGCAGTATATTATATAACTATATTAATTCCTATAGAGCTTTTGCCTCTAGGTTAGCCTGCATTTTAACTTTCTTTATCCCTAATATATTCCCCTATTAACCTTTAATTAGCCCTATTAACCCCGTTAACCCTGCATATAGCTTCCCTTATAAGGCCTCTAATGCAGATACCCTTATTAGTTATAGATGCCACTATAGAGGCTTCTTCTTCTAGGAGGCATAGTGCTATATAAGTCCTGCGGATTAGTTAGCTATATAATGCAGCTAGTAGTAGATAGACTAGGGATTAATTAACTGCTAGGTTTAAAGGTATTTAGTAGGTTATAGGAAGAAGAAGCTATTATATATATAGAAGCTTCTTTTATTACCTTCTTATTATAGAGTTTAAGTTATATTATTTTAGTAGGAAAGTTAATTATTAAGAGATATTTAGGTTTAATATATTAGGTTTTTAATTTATATAGATTTTTTAGTTTTAAATTTATAAGAAAAATATTAAGAAGATTTAAGCTTTATAGAGTATAAAATAAAATAAAAAGAATAATCTTTTTTTAGAATTTTACTATAAATTAAAATCCTTTATTAGATATTATTATTTAAAAAACCCTATAAAGCTTTTATACTTTTCTTAAGTAATAGTAAATAATATCTTTAATATTATAAATATAGCCTAGGTATTTAACTATAAAGTATTTATAATAAGCCTTTAGTAAAATAATTTTAAAGAGATTATAATTTAAAATATAAATATAGTCTTAATATAATAGCTAATTTTAAATAATTTTATATTTTATAAATATAATCTTTAAGTATTATAATATATTTATCTTTAAGGCTTATATTATTAACTATAGGTTATTATTAATTTAATATTCTTTATTTAATAAATAATTAATTTCTTTTAATAATTTTATAGAAAATAAAGATTTTTTAAGTATTAATATAGGCTAATTTTATTATAATAGGTTATAAATATAGACTTTTTAGACTTATAGTAATAAAAGTTATTAATTTTCTTTCTTTAGTATTACTTAGCTTTAGTATATTAAGTATTTATTTCTCTTTTTAAAGAAATCTTTTAATCTTTTAATTAAAGTATTAGGCTTAATTTCTTATTTCTTAGGTTAATATATAATTTAAAAATTAAATTAAAATAAAAACTTAAATTATTAAGCTTATTATTAATTAATTAATTTTATTATTTTAAAGTATTTAAGGTTTTTATAATTTATAATTACTTTTATTAATAAAAGTATTTTTTTTAATTTAAGTCTTTATTCTTTAAAATAATAAATAATAGCTATAAGCTCCTTATTATAGATTTTATAGTTATATTTAATAGCTATATACTTTTTATTAAAAAAGGCTATTAGGTATAGCCTTTTTTTATTATTATAGTATAATAATATATTAATAGATATATAATTAAATATATTTATTTTTAAGATAATATTTTTTATTTAATTAAAAAGATATAATATTAAAGTTAATATAAAAGCTTTCTTTAATTTCTTAAAGCTTACTTTATATTTCTTATTTTAAATAAAAGGAATATCTTTTTATATTAAGTAGTTTATTAAAATAATAAGCTTAAAAAAGTCTAAAATAAATCTTTTATAAAAACTAATAACTTTATTAAAATTATTAATAGTATAATTATATAAAGATTAAGATAATTATATAATATAATAAAAAGTCTAGTTATATAACTTAATTTAATTAACTATAGTATTAAGTTTTACTTTAATATTTTAATTTTATATTAAACTCTTAACTATATATATAAATTTCTTCTTTTAATTTTAACTTCAATAAAGTTTCTTATTACTTAGAATACTTATATTTATCTTTAATAGTCTAAATAAATACCCCTAGTTCTATTAACTATAGCTTATATTAACTTATTATATTATAAAATATAATCTCTTTTATTATAAAGGTATTTTCTTTTTTAATTTTATAATATAGTATATAAAGCTATTACTTTTCTTATTAAATTTATTATAAATCCCTCTAAAGGATAGAAATACTAGGGAATTATAAGACTTTATAAGTAAATATAGCTAATATTATATTATTTTTAATTAAAAGTCTTTAACCTATAGAGATTTATTTTAACTTTATTATTATAAAGTTATATAAATTTTAAAATAAAATTAAGCTAATATATAATACTTTAATAATTTTATTATATATATAGTAAAACTATTTTATATATTACCTAGTTATAAGGCTATAGTTATAGGGTTAAATAATATAGTAATATAGTATTAATATTATAACTATAAATTAGGTTAATTTAATATATTAAATAGTATTATTCTATTTAAATAGTATTTTAATTTAGGTTATTAACTCTTTAAGGATAATTAAGGGTAAAATAATTTACTTTTTTATTATTATTTTTACTTTTATTTATTAATAATTTTATTATATAAAGAAGAAAAAAGTATTTACTTTTATATTATTATTTTATATAGCTTTATTTTAATATAAAGTTTTATTAAAAGCTTATTTAAAAGTATAGCCTTATAGCCTTATAATAATATTAAATTATTAGATATTTACTATTTAGGCTATTTTATTTCTTTATAAAATAATTAAAAGTCTTAAAGATATAAATAAAAACTAATAAACTTAATAAAAGCTTATATATTTATTATATAGGTTAAATATTATTAATTCTTAATAGTTTTAATTTTAGCTAAGTTTATTTTATTTTTATTTTTATTAATAAAGAGGCTAAAGAATTTTATTTTAAATATTAGGAATTTATATTTAACTAGGTTAATATAAAGGCTAGCATTTTAAAGCTTTTATAATAGTATCTTTAAATATTTAATATATTCTTCTTAACTTAGTTTAAAATATAGTTTAAAATTTTAATATCTTAGTATAAGTTTAATAATAGAATTTTAAGCCAGTATATTATATAACTATATTAATTCCTATAGAGTTAGCTTTTACCTCTAGGTTAGCCTATATTTTAACTTTCTATATCCTTAATATAATTCCCTATTAACCTTTAATTTGCCCTATTAACCCTATTAACCTATTAACCCTATATATAGCTTCTATTACTTATAATACCTTTAATATAAATACCTTTATTACTTTAGCTACCTTTAATGCAATTACTTAATTTTACTTAATCTAGAGTAATTAAAACCTTATATAAGAACCTATAAAACCTTCCTTTAACTAACCTATAAAATCACCTAATTAAGCCTTTCCTATAGCTTAATCTTTTATCTTAGCTTATTAATTAATAAGGCCTGCTTATATAGTTCTAGGAACTATCTATTATATAGCGCCGGTTTATTTAGCATATCTAGAAATGCCTTTTATTCTTAATCTCAAGGCTTTTTACTCTTAAAGCTAGTATCTAGCTCTTGCAATAGCCTTTTCTCTATTATTAGCTAGTTTATATATTCCTAGCTAAATCTCTTATCTTTCTAGCTATATAAGAGCAAGAGACTATAGCTAAATAGGGCTACTTTAATCCTCTAAATATTACTTAATATATTAAATATATTTATTATAGCCTTTGCCGTATTAGAGATATTTTAATTATTACTACTGGCTTATAAAGCCAGTATAACCCTAGTTAAAAATATAGTTAAAGATACTTTATTACTCTCTGGTAGGGTAGATTAAGATAATAGGTTTGCATATAATCTAGATTAATTATATAAATCTAGTTAGCCTCTGAATTTAGCCCTGCTTTAATTTAATATTATAAATTACTTTAATAAAACCCCTATTTTTTAGTTATCTCTATATATAGTACCTTTATAATCTTATATTAATAACCTTAACTTTTTAATTAAAGATATTAATAATATAAGTAATCTGCTTTAATAGGTAAATTAGCTATTATTAGATATACCTTATATCTATAGCTATAAAGAAATTTTCTTCTTAGCCTCTAGTTTTTTACTTAACTTTAGCTTTTTATATAGCCTTATTAAGGCGCCTAGCTTTTTATAAAGATAATATCTCTTAGCCTCTTTTTCCTTAAGTAAAAGAATTTAATAATTAAAGGCAGCTAGCCTAATAATATTATTATAGTTAAAAAGGTTAAAATCCTAGCCTATTAAAAAGGCTTTCTTTATAAGACTAAAATCCCTTAATAATAGTATTATAATAGCCTTAATAGCCTTAGGCTTAAGGTTATAATTATTATTATAATAAAAATCTATTTTTTCTATTAAGCTTTAGTAATATATATAATCTAGCTAAATAACTAAGGGGTAAATATATTATATCTGCAATATAATTAATATTATAGATTAAAGGGAAAAAGAATTATAATTAATTAACTATATAAATAAGTATATTAATTATCTTTACTTTAATTATATTAACTTTTCTTTAGAATATATTAATATTAATATAATTTTAATAGATTAATAATTATAAGAAAAAGAAATAGCTATTATATATATAGCTTAAAAGCTTCTTCTATATAATCCTTATTATAAAGTTTAATTATTACTTTATTAGTTATAGTATATATTCTTAGTAAGAAATTTAATTATTAAAAGAACCTTATTTTAAAATAATAAGTTTTTAATTTATATAGATACTTTAATAAATATTAGAGTTATTAAGAGGCTTAGACTTATATTTACTTGCATTTACTAGTAAAGTATAGAAATTAATAAAGAAAAACCTTAAAAAGACTTAGGCTTTATAAAGTATAAAGTAAAAAAATAAAATATTAATATAATTTAATTATTTAATCTTAGTCTTTTTATATTTTATTAAATTAAATTATATTAAATGAATCTTTAAAAAAGAAAAATATCTTAATATTTTATATTAAAAGCTAAATTAAAATATTATATTATTAATAAAGGAAAAGGTATTCCTAGAGGAAATATAATTAAGTAAGTATAGGCTTTAAATTATAGACCTTAAAGTAATAATATATTAAATTAAAATATATAAATAATTTAATAATATATAAAGAATAATTAGCTTTTTAATTAACTATAGTAATTAAAATAAATTTAAATAAAATAAGTTAATATTTATTATATAGCTATATTAGTTTTAATAAAAAGTATTAAGTTAAAGTAAAAGCTTTTTTATAAATTAGTAAATATTATAAATAAATAAATTATATAATAATTATCTAAGTAAATATAAAAAAAATAAAATACTTTATAATAAGTAATAATCTTAATAATAGTTTTATTAGTAAATAAATAATTAATATATTTATTAAGCTAATCTATTATAAAGGTTTTTTATTAAAGCTATAATAATTCCTTTTAAAGCCTAATAGTCTATTAAAATAAGGAATTTATTTAATAATCCCTAGAGGTAATATTTCTAATATTCTAGGGATTTAATAATAGCTAATAGCTTTTATTACCTTAAATCTTATTATTATTCTATCTCTATAAGCTTTTATAATTAATAGGTAATTAGTTATTATTAAATATTTATTAATTAGATTAAAATACTTATTTTATTTTATTTTTTTACTTTATACTCTATAAAGCCTAAGTCTTCTTAAGGTTTTTCTTATAAATTTAAAACTAAAAGATCTATATAGATTAAGAACCTAATATATTAAACTTAAATATCTCTTAATAATTAACCTTCTTAATAAAATACTTAATATAACCTAAACTCTATAATAAAAAGGTAATAAAAGAAGCTTCTATATATATAGTAGCTTCTTTCTCCTATAACCCACTAAGTACCTCTAAATGCAGTCAGTTAATCCCTAGTCTATCTGCTACTAGCTATATTATATAGCTAACTAATCTGCAGAACTTATATAGCACTATACCTCCTAGAAGAAGAAGCCTCTATAGTAGTATTTATAACTATTTTAATAGCTATTTCTTTAGTAAAAAGGATATTATTAATATTATCTTACTTAGCGATAATAGCAAGGGCCTAAAGTAGCTAAGATATAAGGCTAGGTGCCTCTAAGAAACCCAGTATAATAATAATAACTATAGCCTTATTAAGTTAATTGCCTTTAGCTGCAAGCTCCTCTTTTAATTAATTATAAATAATAGCTTTATTAACTATTTATTAAGTATTACCTTATATTTTATAAGTTTTCTTTAATTTAAATATAGTTTAAATTTTTAATATTTTAATATAAGTTTAATAATAGAATTTTAAGGCAATATATTATATAATTATATTAATTCCTATAGAGCTTTTACTTTTAAATTAGCCTATATTTTAATTTTCTTTATCCTTAATATAATTCCTTTAAATTAACCTTTAATTAGCCCTATTAACCCTATTAACTTTATATATAGCTTTTCTTATAAAGCCTTTAATATAAATACCTTTATTATTTTAATTACTTTAATAATATCTTATATAATTTTATTTTTAATTAATTTAATAAGATTATTAAAGACCTTATTAGCCTAGGCTATTTATAACTTAAGGTATTAATATTAGTCTTTATATTTATAATTAAACTTAACTTTTTTTAAAAAAATAGCTTTATTATTATAAATATTAAGACCTTTTATAAGTCTTTTTTTAAAATTCTTTAAGTATTTAAGCTTTTACTTAAGCCTTATTATTATTTAATTTAACTTATAAATTTAAAAATATATTTTAAAAAGTAAAAAAAGCTTATAGCTAAAAGTAATTAATTTAATAAAGCTATAGTTATTATTATTATATTAAATCTTTTAAAAATATTTAACTTTATATTTTAATTACTTTAAGCCTTTATTATTATTATTAAATAAAATAATATTAATAATATTCTTTTTATTAAAAGTATAGCTATTAAAATAATTATAAATTATTATAGGTTAAGTCTAGCAGTATAGGTAAATAGGGAATACTTTAAGTATAATAGATTCTATAGCTATAGATAAGTACTATAAGTAGGTTAGGCTTTATTAATAAAATATAGCTTAAAAAGCTATATTTAAGATTTAATTAATAATCTAATTAAAGTAATAGTAATAATACTATTACTATATAATCTAATCTACTTATAACTATAAGGTAAATAGGTTTAATTTTAAGCTATAATAATACCTTTTTCTTTAATATTAAGCTTTATTAAAATAAATTACTAAAGTCTAGGCTTATTAAGGTATTTCCTATAGAAATTTACTATAATCTATATAATATTCTTTTTATAAATAATAAGTATTTCTATTAAATTAGTATAGCTAGCTTACTTTATAATATACTTTAGCCTAAGGTAACCTTTTTAGCTTTATTTATTTTATTATAAGTTAATAATATCTTTAATATTTTATTTTTTTATTTCTTTAGTTTTTATTAATAATAATAAAGCTATACCTATAAGCTTTAATAGCTTTATATAAAATATAAAGTAAATCTTTATATTAATTAATAATTTTAATTAATAAGTATAAAGTAATATAATTTTTATATCCTTTAAAAGACTAATATTCTTTTAATTTAGTTTTTTTTATAATCTTAAGATTTTAATATTTTAAGTATTTAATTAAATAAAATCTCTTTTTTTAATATTATTAAGCTAATTATTTATATTAATTTACTTAGGCTTTATAATAAGCTTAAATAATAATACTTTTTATTTTTAAGTATTTTAGGATATTATTTATAGTTTTTATAAATTATTTTATATTTCTAGTAATAAAGATTCTTTTAATAGTAATTATAGGCTTAAAGCCTATTTAAAAATAAAACTTATAATTTATAAAGAATAAAGATATACTAATAATCTTAGATTTTAAGGAGTTTACTATAAACTTTATTAAAAAAAGCTATTAAATCTAGTTATTTTATAGATATAATATATAGGCTTATAGATATTATTTTAATATAGTATTTAGCCTTTTAGTTTATTTATTTATCTTAAGGTAATATATAGTAAATAGTCCTTAGTTTAAAATATAATTTAAAATTTTAATATCTTAATATAAGTTTAATAATAGAATTTTAAGGCAGTATATTATATAACTATATTAATTCCTATAGAGCTTTTACCTCTAGGTTAGCCTATATTTTAACTTTCTTTATCCTTAATATAATCCCCTTAGATTAACCTTTAATTAGCCTTATTAACCCTATTAACCCTATATATAGCTTTTATTACTTATAAGGCCTTTAATATAAATGCCTTTATTACTTTAGTTACTTTAGCAGTATTCTTTATAATCTTATTTTTAATTAACTTAATAGGATTATTAAAGACCTTATTAGCCTAGGCTATCTATAACCTAAGGCATTAATATTAATCTTTATACCTATAATTAGACTTAACTTTTTTAAGAAAGATAGCCTTATTATTATAAATATTAAGACCTTTTATAAGCCTCTTTTTAAAATCCCTTAGGTATTTAAGCTTTTATTTAAGCCTTATTATTATTTAGCCTAGCTTATAGGTCTAGAAATATATTATATAGAGTAAAAAAAGCTTATAGCTAAAAGTAATTAACTCAATAAGGCTATAGTTATTATTATTATATTAGGTTTTTTAAAGGTATTTAGCTTTATATTTTAACTATTTTAAGCCTTTAATATTATTATTAAATAAAATAGTATTAATAATATCCTTTTTATTAAAGAAATAGCTATTAAAATAGTTATAAATATTATTATAGAGGCTTCTTTTTCTAAGAGGTATAATATTATATAAGTCCTATGGATTAATTAGCTATATAATATAGCTAATAATAAATAAACTAGGGATTAATTAATTATTAGCTTAATATTTAAATAAGTAATTATTTAAAAGTATTTAATAGGTTATAGGAGGAAAAAGCTATTATATATATAAAAGCTTCTTTTATTACCTTTTTATTATAGAGTTTAGGTTATATTAATTATTTTATTAGGAAAGTTAATTATTAAGAGATATTTAAGTTTAATATATTAGGTTTTTAATCTATATAGATTCTTTAGTTTTAAATTTATAAAAAAAACCTTAAGAAGATTTAGGCTTTATAGAATATAAAGTAAAAAAATAAAAAAAATTATAAATAATAGTAAATTAATTAATAGCTATTATATAAGCTTTTTCTAGAATTTTATTATAAATTAAAGTCTTTTATTAAATATTATTATTTAAAAAAGCCTATAAAGCTTTTATACTTTTCTTAAGTAATAATAAGCTATATCTTTAATATTATAAATTCCTTTATATATAATAATATATCTTATTTTAATTAAGTAATAAGCTATAATTAAAATAATATTATTTCTTTTATTAGCTAATAAATATATAATAAAGTCTATTAATATATATTATTAGGCTTATTTAAAAATAAATAAAGGTTTTAATATATTTTATTTTATTTTTTAAGCTAAATTAATTTTTTAATATATATAGTAATTCTTAACTTATTATTTAATATAAGCTAATATTCTAGGCTAATAATAATCTTAAGAAAGTAAATTATAAGTATAAGTATAGCTTAAGTATTTAATTATAAGGTATTTATAATAAGCCTTTAATAAAGTAATCTTAAGGGGATTATAATTTAAAATATAAATATAATCTTAATATAATAGCTAATTTTAAATAATCTTATATTTTATAAATATAATCTTTAGATATTATAATATATTTATTTTTAAAGCTTATATTATTAATTATAAATTATTATTAATTTAATATTTCTTATTTAATAAATAATTAATCTTTTTTAATAATTTTATAAAAAATAAAAATTCCTTAAGTATTAATATAGGCTAGTTTTATTATAATAAATAATAAATATAAACTCTTTAAACTTATAATTTTATTTTTTTTACTTTATATTCTATAAAGCCTAAGTCTTTTTAAGGTTTTTTATATAAATTTAAAACTAAAGGATCTATATAGATTAAAAATCTAATATATTAAACCTAAATATCTCTTAATAATTAACTTTTCTAATAAGATTATAATTAATATAACTTAAACTCTATAATAAGAGGGTAATAAAAGAAGCTTCTATATATATAGTAGCTTTTTCCTCCTATAACCTATTAAATACCTCTAAACTTATTTAAATACTAAGCTAGCAGTTAGTTAATCCCTAGTCTATTTACTACTAGCTGCATTATATAGCTAATTAATCCGCAGGACTTATATAGCATTATACCTCCTAGAAGAAGAAGCCTCTTTAGACTTATAATAATAAAAGTTATTAATTTTCTTTTTTTAATATTACTTAGCTTTAATATATTAGGTATTTATTTCCCTTTATAAGGAAATCCTTTAACCTTTTAATTAAAGTATTAGGCTTAATTCCTTATTTCCTAGATTAATATATAATTTAAAAGTTAAATTAAAATAAAAACTTAAACTATTTAACTTATTATTAGTTAAATAGCTTTATTATTATAAAATACTTAAGGTTTTTATAATTTATAATTATATTTATTAATAAAGGTATTTTTTTTAATTTAAATCTTTATTCTTTAAAATAATAAATAATACCTATAAGCTTTTTATTATAGATTTTATAGTTATATTTAATAGCTATATACTTTTTATTAAAAAAGGCTATTAAGTATAGCCTTTTATTATTATTATATTATAATAATATATTAATAAAGATATAATTAAATATATTTATCTTTAAGATAATATTCTTTATTTAATTAAAAGGATATAATATTAAGGCTAATATAAAGGCTTTTTTTAATTTCTTAAAGCTTACTTTATAGTTCTTATTTTAAATAAAAAGAATATATTTTTATATTAAGTAGTTTATTAAGATAATAAGCTTAAAAAAGTCTTAAATAAATCTCTTATAGAAACTAATAAACCTAATAAAGGCTTATATATTTATTATATAAATTAAAGTTTATTAATTTTTAATAGATTTAATTTTAATTAAATTTATTTTATTTTTATTTTTATTAATAAAAAAGCTAAAGAATTTTATTTTAAATATTAGGAATTTATATTTAATTAAATTAATATAAAGGCTAGTTTTTTAAAGTTTTTATAATATTATTTTTAAATATTTAATATATTTTTCTTAAGTTTAGCTATAAATTAAAATATTATTTAAATAAATAATATAAAATATATTTAAGTATTTTTAAAGTATATTATTAATATAATATTAAAAGGTTATTAATATTTTTATTATATTAAAAGGTATTATTAGTAATTTATATGGGTAAAAGTAAATTTAAAAGGCTATTGAATACTTTTAGCCTTTTTTAATTTTTAAATTATTAAAGGTAAATATAATATTAATATATAAAAAGTATTTTATTTTAAATAGATTATTTAAAGATTTTTTAATTAATAATAATAGGTATTAATCCTTAATTATAATATTATTTAAGGCCTTATAATTTATATAAAATTATAATTTTTTTCTTAGCTTTTTAATAAAAAAAATTAAAAAGATTATAAGAAATAAGCTTAATTTAATAAATCCTTTTTTTAAGTTTTTATTTAATTATTTATATAAAGCTATTAGCTTATTTAAAAATATATTATATAGAGATTTAAAAGATAATTTTAATTTAGGCTTTAATTTAATATAATAGTCTTTTATTTTATAAGGAAATAGCTTTTTAATTTTCTTAAATAAGAAAATATTTTAAAATTTTAATAATTCTTTTAATAGCTTAATTTAAAGGATATTAATTTATAAAATATAATTAATTTATTCTAAGGTAATAATAAAGAAATAATAATATTTTTTCTTATTATATACCTTTATAGCTTTTAAGAATATTAATAAAATATCTTTTTATTATAAGCTTATAAAATTCTTTTATTTTATTTAATAGAAAATCTTTTTTAAGATATTTTATAAGGCTTTAATTCTTATAGGCTAAATAAAGGTATTATAATTCTTTTAATAATATTTACTATTAAAAATAAATATATAAATAATAAAGCCTATTTATAAATTATATTATTTTAATTAAAATATTTTTAACATAATAAAGTAATTAATTAATTAAATAATATATAATATTATATTTTTATAATAATAGTTTTTAATATAAAGGCTAATTAATATAAATATAATAAATTATTAGTTTACTTTTTATTAATTTATTATTAAATATAAATAGTTAAAAGCTATTATTTTAATATTTAAAATAATTATTTAAAGACTTAATTTAACTTTTATTTATAAATCTTTTACTTTTTATTTTTATATTAGCTATAGTATATAAAGGTATAAGTTCTTTTTTAGCTATATTTATATTAGCTAATAATATTATTAAATTAAAATATTAATTACTTTTAATTTTAATTAAAATTTTATAAATAATAATAGTAAATATTTTTATTTATTTTATTAAGGTAAATATAAAGGTAAAAGCCTAATATTAACTTATAATAAGCTTACTTTATTTTCTTATAAAACTTAAAAACTATAAAAGCTTAATTAATTAAGTTATAATAGAAATACTAGTTATTTTTTTATAATTAATTAAAATAATTATAGTAATATTAATTACTTAAGTCTATAAGTTTTTTTATTAGCTAATAATTTTTAAAAAGACTTTTCTTTCTATAAAGTAATAAAGACTTCTTTTAAGATATTTAAGGATACTTTTTTTATAATATATTTATCTTTTATATTATTATTATTTCTTTTGTTTTTTAATTTCTATATCTTACTAGTAAATATAAGTAAATATAAATCTAAGCCTTTTAATAACTCTAATATTTAATAAAATATCTATATAAATTAAAAACTTATTATTTTAAAATATAATTCTCTTAATAATTAAATTTCTTATTAAGAATATATATTATATTAAGGCAATAATTAAACTTTATAATAAAGATTATATAAAAGAAGCTTTTAAGCTATATATATAATAGCTATTTCTTCCTTTTATAATTATTAATTTATTAAAATTTAAAGAAAAATTAATATAATTAAAGTAAAGATAATTAATATATTTATTTATATAGTTAATTAATTATAGTCCTTTTTCCCTTTAATCTATAGTATTAGTTATATTATAAATATAATATATTTACCTCCTAGTTATCTAGCTAGATTATATATATTATTAAACCTTAATAAAAAAAATAGATTTTTATTATAATAATAGTTATAACCTTAAGCCTAAGGCTATTAAGGCTATTATAATATTATTATTAAGGGATTCTAGTCTTATAAAGGAGGCCTTTTTAATAAGCTAGGATTTTAATCTTTTTAATTATAATAATACTATTAAGCTAGCTGCTTTTAATTATTAAATTCTTCTATTTTTATTAAAAGAAAAAAAGTTTAATAAGGAAAAAGAGGCTAAGAGATATTATTTCTATAAAGAGCTAGGTGCCTTAATAAGGCTATATAAGAAGTTAAAGTTAAGTAAGAAACCAGGGGCTAAAGAGAAAGATTTCCTTATAGCTATAGATATAAGGTATATTTAATAATAGCTAATTTACTTAATAAGGCAGATTACTTATATTATTAATATCTTTAATTAAAGGGTTAAGGTTATTAATATAAGACTATAAAGATTCTATTAAGGTAATTTATAATATTAAATTAAAGTAAGGCTAAATCTAGAGGCTAAATTTATATAATTAATTTAAATTATATATAGATTTATTATTTTAATTTATTATACTAGAGAGTAATAAAGTATCTTTAATTATATCTTTAACTAGGGATTTTTTATATTATAGACTATAGGTTCTTTATTAAAATTATTAATAGTATAATTATATAAGGATTAAAATAATTATATAATATAATAAGAGGTCTAGTTATATAACTTAGTTTAATTAACTATAGTATTAAGTAAATTTATTTTACTTTAATATTTTAACTTTATATTAAACTCTTAACTATATATATAAATTTCTTTTTTTATAGATTTTAATTTAAATAGAGTTTCCTATTTAGGCTATTATAGCTAAATATATAGAAAAGCTATTACTTAGAATACTTATACTTATTTTTAATAATTTAAATAAATACCCTTAGTTTTATTAACTATAGCTTATATTAACTTATTATATTATAAATTATAGTTTATTTTATTATAAGAATATCCTTTTTCTTAATTTTATAATATAATATATAAAGCTATTACTTTTCTTATTAAATTTACTATAAGTCTCTTTAAGGAATAAGAATACTAAGGAATTATAAGACCTTATAATTAAATATAGCTAATACTATATTATTTTTAATTAAAGGTCTTTAGCCTATAGAGATATATTTTAGCTTTATTATTATAAAATTATATAGATTTTAAAATAAGGCTAGGCTAATATATAATACTTTAATAATTTTACTATATATATAGTAAAATTACCTTATATATTATTTAGCTATAAGGCTATAATTATAAGGTTAAATAATATAATAATATAATATTAATATTATAATTATAATTTAAGTTAATTTAATATATTAAATATTAAAAGTAAAATAATTTATTTTTTTATTATTATTTTTACCTTTTTTTATTAATAGTTTTATTATATAAAGAAAAAAAGAGTATTTATTATTATCTTATTATTTTATATAGCTTTATTTTAATATAAAGTTTTATTAAAAGCTTATTTAAAAGTATAGCCTTATAGCCTTATAATATTATTAAATTATTAAATATTTACTATTTAAGCTATATTATTTCTTTATAAAATAATTAAAAGTCTTAAAGATATAAATAGACTATAGGTTAATTATAAAATAATATTATTAGTTTTCTAATTCTTATAAAAAGGTAATTAAGTTATAATATTAATAGCTAGGTAATAAATTATATATTAATATTTTATATAGCTCTTAGGAAATAGCTTATTTTAATAAAGTAAAAAAGGCTTTTTTTAATATTTCTCTTTTTAATATAAAGTATTAAAATTTAATAAAAAAAGTATTAAAATCCTTATAAATTTAATAAAAGTAAAATAATTTAATATAAATATTATTAATATAATTTAAGTCTTTAAAAGTATATTCTAATAAATTAATAATATTTTAATAATTTAAAAATTAATAGTCTTTAGCTTTAATATATAATAAAATTTAAATATAAATATATCCTTTAAAATAGCTAATTATATAAAATATTTAAATAAAGTATATTAAAAATTAATTATAATTAGCTTTTAACTTTAAATATATTTAAAAAATAAAATAATATAAGTTAATTTAATTATCTTTAAACTTATTAAAATTAAATAATTATTTAATAAGATTAATTAATTTAATAAATTAAAAAAAAAGTAAAAAAGTTATTTTTATAAAAATTATTATATAAAGCTTAATAAAAATATTAATTTTAAGGGATTTATAAATATTAAATATAATAAGTTAAATAATATTAAAAGTATAATATTTAATAAGGTAAGCCTTAAAGATATTATTATTTTTCTTTTTTAAGGCTATTTTAATTTATTATTTAATATATATAAGCTAGGTTTAAATAGTATTTTATTTAATAGTAATTAATTATAAAGATTATTTTAATTTCTTTATTTAATTTTTTAATTAAAATAGATAATTTTAAGTATTTTTAATATAAATATAAATATTTTAAAAGTATTTAAATTAATTATTTAAATATTTTAAAATATAATTATAAAATAATTTAATATTATTTAATAAAAAAAATAAAAGTAAATAAATAAATATTATATTTAATATTTAATAAATAAAAGCTATATAATATTATAAATTAAATTTAATAATATAAGTAAATAAAAAATACTTTAAGTATAATAAATTCTATAGCTATAAATAGGTATTATAAGTAAATTAAGCTCTATTAATAAGATATAGCTTAAAAAGCTATATTTAAGATTTAACTAGTAATTTAATTAAAATAATAGTAATAATACTATTACTATATAATTTAATTTACTTATAACTATAAGATAAGTAGATTTAGTTTTAAGCTATAATAATATAACTTTCTTTATTAAAATTATTAATAGTATAATTATATAAAGATTAAGATAATTATATAATATAATAAGAGGTCTAGTTATATAATTTAGTTTAATTAATTATAATATTAAGTTTTACTTTAATATTTTAACTTTATATTAAACTTTTAGCTATATATTTAAAGTTCTTCCTTTATAAACTTTAACTTAAATAGAGTTTCCTAATATTTAAAATACTTATACTTATCTTTAATAATTTAAATAAATATCCTTAGTTCTATTAATTATAGCTTATATTAATCTATTATATTATAAAATATAATTTCTTTTATTTTAAAAATATTCCCTTTTTTAATCTTATAATATAATATATAAAGCTATTACTTTTCCTATTAAATCTATTATAAGTCCTTTTAAAGAATAAGAATATTAAGGAATTATAAGACTTTATAACTAAATATAGCTAATATTATATTATCTTTAATTAAAAGTCTTTAGCTTATAAAAATATATTTTAGCTTTATTATTATAAGATTATATAAATCTTAAAATAAAACTAGGCTAATATATAATACTTTAATAATTTTATTATATATATAATAAAATTGCCTTATATATTACTTAGCTATAAGGCTATAGTTATAAGGTTAAATAATATAGTAATATAATATTAATATTATAATTATAATCTAGGTTAACTTATTAAAGGTAAAATAATTTATTTTTTTATTATTATTTTTACCTTTTTTTATTAATAGTTTTATTATATAAGGAAAAAGAAAATATTTACTATTATCTTATTATTTTATATAGTTTTATTTTAATATAAAGTTTTATTAAAAGCTTATTTAAAAGTATAGCCTTATAGCCTTATAATATTATTAAATTATTAGATATTTATTATTTAAGCTATTTTATTTCTTTATAAAATAATTAAAAGTCTTAAAGATATAAATAATAATATAATTTATATATATAAATAGTAATATATATATATATAAATAGTATTACTTTTAATTTAAAGTAATATAGCTTTATCTTTCTTAAGATAATAAAGTTAATATTAATAGTCTTATATAAAAATAAAGTTACTTTTAAAGCTTTATTCTTTATAATCTACTATCTTAATATATTAATTAGACTTTGCAAAGCCCCCCTATTAAATTATTCTTAATTTATTTATAGTGAGAGTGGCCACGGCGCTCTGGAACCTTTCCAGTTTGCGTTGATGCCAAGTTTAATCCTTCCCTCATAAGCTTTTGTCTTGTACTGTCAGGATGCTTCTGGCCCATGAAACCATCAACCAAGGCTGCACCAAGAGCAGCAGTGGCCACCTTCGCTCCTTTGGGGCCTAACCAAGGACCAGATTCTTTACCAGATTTCATCGCTGCTTGGGCACCAGCAGTGAAAGCAGTACGCGCGCCTGCCTGCACCATAGGGTTCTGCCACCATGCAGCAGCCTTGTTCTTCGTAGAAGCCGGCATAGAGCTTCGACGTCCAGATGGGGCGCCGCGAGCTTTCTGGGTAATTGGTGGGCGACCACGACTGGGAGATTGTTGAAGATTTCGTCCGCGCCGGTCTCTCCCCTGAGAGCGTGAACGTCGTCGACTAGCTGCCGCCGCAGCTCCTGCTCCTGCTCCTGCGGCTCCAGCTACGTAATGATCGTCCTCTGTATCTGATCCAGAATCTGAGTGCCGCGATCTCCCAGTTCTTCCTCGTGATCTTGATCGGTCAGCTGGCGGTACTGACCTTCCGTGGCGACGGGGAAAGTAGTCAGAATCAGGATCCCTGTTTTGAGCACGACGGGCTTCCCGAGCCTCGTCTGGATATCCTCGCTGAGGTGGCCCTTGAGTATATGGATCACGATTATAAGGATATGATGATGGACTGTCATTCTTATATCGTGGGTCTCTTTCCGGGCGCCCTGCACGTTCATCTCGAACGGGTACGTCGCGCTCTCGTCTAGGCCGTGGCTCTCTTGAGGACTGACGATGTTCATATTCAGGGCGATATGACTCGCGTTCGGGCCGCGCGGATCGGGCTTTGCGACGAGGTGAATCTGGGGGTGGTCCAAATGGTGGAGGACTCAGTTTTCGCGATCGCCGATTAGGTCCTACACTATGACCACGGCGTTCTGGCTCGTATCTATGAGAATGGTTGCGATACTCGGGCCCACCGTCATCTGCCATGGACTCATCGCGATAGACAGGTCTTCCTGGACTTCGTGGGCGGCGGCCTCTTTCCGACTTGTAACGACGTGGTGGTGGCCCAGACGACGCATCGGTCGCCGGTTCTCTTCGTACTCTGCGGGGCGGGGCTTCGTCGTAAGGATTATATGATCTCTCGGGATCGGGAGCAACGAAGTCATCGTCATATCGATATGGACGAGATTGTTGCCTGGGCTGATGATAGTATGCCATGGATGCAACAACAATACGTCTTGACCAAGGGTACTGGTTTGGGGAGTTTGAAAAGGAATCTTGATGTAACTGTTGAGTAAATATGGTTATAACAGCAGCGATCAGTTGCCTAGATGGGTAGATCAATCAATGGTGGAGAAGCAAGTAACAAGAGAAAATGACGGGAATACCCTCTTCTTTATGTAAAGAGACGTCTGCATAAAAAAGACGTAATGCAACAGGTGATGAGCGGTAAAGAAACAGAGCATAACTTAAGGCTGATCAGGGATCGATCATTGGCGGTGCACGACTTGCTCGGGCAGGCTAAGGCATAAGGATACAAGCAAGAATGGATGTCACAGCATCCGATGCAACTGAAAGGATTTCCCTCCAGTCCTCTGACACTGACTGGCTTAGATTGGGCGACCCCGGTGGCGGAAATATGCGGTGACCAGACCCTTCGTCATTTAATAAGCACGAAGGATATAGCTGTCTACTGTACGAATCCAAGGTAAAAGAATGGCGTAGAGCTGCAGTTCCGGAGGAAGATACCAGCCATCCAGCCATCGACTTGACGAGTTTCGTGGGGAAACCGACGTGGAATCCATTTAGACCCTGCATGCTCGACGTCATAAGACCCAGTCTGCTCAGCTGATTGACGTCACAACCTCAATTGGGACGCTCTGGAACCAAAAGAATGGTGGCCAACTGCATTGCACCTACTATCTACCAACCACTAACATATGATCGTCTTGAACAGGTCTAACATTAATTAGATCCTGACCGTGGTTTGCCGGCACAAGTCTGCTCTGTCAAATGATGCTCCGTTGATATGCATCAGTTGTACTGGTCGCTTCCTTTGTACTATGACGATAATGTTGGGTAGATCTCCCTAGTGTCCGATATAAATGGTGTTTGTAACTTGAAGGCATGAATAGCTTCTGCATTCCAGCTTCTCGACAGTGCCACCATAGCTAAGAGCCTTGACGAACTCCTGATAGTGCATTAGTTCATGTTTGGTTGGAGACATATGGCTCAATCCACAGGAACTGCATTGTAGATTGTAGGTTGATGTGGAAGTCGAGACTAAAGTTATCGCATTTTGATGGGCTAGGGTTGCTTGTAGCGTCGGGGGTTTTGCCTTCTTGTCTCAACTGATCGCATTTAAACTCACATCAACACGCGTAGACGCATAAGACAAGGGTTCCCCATACAGTCACATTGCACGATTAGGCTTAGGGGGAACCATGCTATTCTACCATGCTACGGCTTGCCTGCCTGGATCTGCCTCGTCCTCAGTTAGTTGGGGGTAGTCTCGTTGGACGCCTTGTCTTACTTAATGGTAACCGACCATCGGTCCTCATGAAGGACAGAGTCGGAACTCACACGTTCCCTGCAAGCACAGGAGAAATGAGATCGAAGGCGGTGAGTGAGGGAGTATCGTCCGGTCATGCCGCCGTCACGCTGAAGTGATACCAGTGCCAGGATATGGTTGAGACAAATTTTCATATATGAAACTCGGGGCTTTGAGCTCATCTACAACAGCGGGAGTACACACCCAAGGTCTCTCTACCTTGGGAAAGTGGGGGCGGAAGCCTGCAGGCCAAGTGCCTTGCCTTGTACATACACATTTAAACCTGGGGAGCCCGAAAAGACAGTTCGTTCTAAGTGCCGGGAGGCCGGCAGTGAGGTGAGCTGAAACTAAGCCACGAGGATGAGATTATATGGAGCTACGAGAGAACCAAACTCCCTTGGCAGTGGCTCGTGATGATGATACCTGATTGTGCAGATGGTCGCACAAAGTAAAGCCAGGATTTGGCTACCAACATATGTAGTGTGTAGGGAATTGAGGGACAAGAACACTGGCTGAAATAAGTCCGAGATGCAGTGACTAAAACACAATGAACGACTTGAGAGCCCTTGTAGAAGCCGTCATGAGTGAATGAATGATCAAGGCAATGTCTTGTAAATAACTATCGCCGGAAATAAAGCATTCGTGAGAAGGAGTTATCGGAATAATTCGGATGGATCTAAGAACATACATATATTTCGTTCACTAAAAACTGTTAGCAGCCGAAACTCGATCCCATGCGATAAAGGATAAAGATCGGGGGACGGCCCTTTTCTGGGTCTCCGTTATCTCTTGCATTCTTATCACGACTGATAAACGACAAGGGCTAGATTGTCGACCGTGCACAGGATGGAAGTACCTCAGATTTGAACAACTGTGTCCGCACGGTGCGTCCAAAGCTCCAGCACAACAGTGCACGAGAGGGTACTTTCTCCAACTCCGACATAGGAAGGTGCTCAGCCACAAGCCGACACAACAGCACAACCGCCATGCTTACCCACACCTGCCTACTAACTGCCCCGTTAATAAAGACGATAAACGTCCGTCCGCAACGCAAACGGTCTCACTCATCTGGTAGCGGAGACCCCAGCCAGTCCAACGTTGATTAACAATTAATTAAAGTAAGCACTTATATTACTTTGTCGCAGAGTATACATGCACAGACGACTTGATAAACCGTTTAACTGGAAAGGGCAATCTTGATGCTCATTATAGAGTTAAGCAGATCTCACCTGCCCTACCTACCTGCATAGCACAACGCAAGGGCAGATAGACATCAAACATACACCATCGCAGAGCGCCGCTGTCCTATCCATCCATAGATAAATAGGTGTGTCTACCAACAAGAGATATTTCGTGGGGTACAGCTTAAGGTGCCTGTGCAACTGCATCCATCTTACAAATTGTATCACATCTCGGCTTTTTGTCTGTGTCACTGTGTGTAACTGGCCAACAAAGCAGATAAACACAAGATCGATGGATGCGACCATTGGTACATCAATTGAATAGCACCCGAGCCTCGTGTCTGCTATCATCATCTGTGCTGTCCTGGCTCGAGTCGTTCGTTTCCTTTATGGTTCCACAAGAACGAGACCCGCTAGCTTGAATATCGACGTATACCTACCTACCTACCTACCTGTACAGCTTCGTTCGAGATCACTCACCTGGGAAGAACCATTCAGTCAATTGTCTCATGTCTTAATTGCGACAGGGGATGCTCAGTTTAACACACGAAGCCAAGATCAAATTCGAAGCCTGTAACTGGACGGGCATCTTGTGCGTGGCGTTGTACCCGCGTCGTTATCACTGTCGACTCCACGTTACCCGCACGATGGCTTGCAGACTGGCGCGCTTCCTAGACTCGAGAGACGATAGCGTTTTAGGAAAGGCTGGTAGAAAGAAGGGTTCAATGAAGCAGCTAGTCTAGTCTACTTTGTTTCAATGAGACCAAAAAGAACTGGGGACATAAGCGGATGAAGAAGAAAAAGACTGACCCAACCTCGGTATTTCCGGCCAATTCGTACTTGCCTTTTTATTTTATTTTAGCGGAGCATCTTTGGCTTGGCCTGGCTTGATTTGGAACTGGAACTGGAGCTGGAGCTGCTATCACGAATTCGCCTTCCGCAATTTTGATTTTCTCGATTTTTTTTTCCCTCACTCTCTCCCCCTCTCTTTCTTCTCTTGGCCTGCGCAAAATCAACAATCTTGCTTGGTCGTGACCCTTTGCTCAAGCCTGTTGTGCTAGGATCACTGACATCTTGTCGTGGTTATAGCTGAAGCTTCTTGTTCTATTCCACCTTGGAGAAACCGTTCCTCGGCAGGTCTCCGCCACACCAAAAAAAAATCTCGACAATTTGGACGAGCTAGACTACTACTCGATATTCACTTGGCAACGAGATCAACTTTCTACCTGCCTACCCCAAGCTCTTTTTGCTGCAAGTACTAGTTATATCGGAACTCTGCTCCTCGAGACCCTTGATATCGGAACCTTACTATCTTCCCCAATACGGTACACTCGTCCGTCGTCGCATTGCGCCGTCTTCCTATCAACACGCTGCAATTGGGACCGTTACTTTCCGTCGCTTCTTGCCTTGTCCAAAAGCGACAGCTACATCTGCAACTACACCACCCGCGCATTGCATTACTAGGTCCCCTTGCACCACGTACGAGGTTATACCTTATTAGCAAGCGCTCTCTTTGTACCTCATTCGGTAAGTGCCTAGTTCATTACCTTACCTGGGTCTTCTGTCCCCCAGATCGCCCTTGCACACCAATGTACAACCTTCGTCTTTGTATACCATGTACTGGTGATTTGCATTCATCCACAAACTCGAAACCCCCGGCTCTTGTCTTCCCCAGTCTCTTATCTCCCCCGTTTATAAGTCAGCAGTTTTGACCCCGTTCAATATCCCACATTCCTGCCCATGGTTGTCGCTAGTTCAAGTCTTACTCCGTCCATCTTTATCGCAGGCACACTGTTGGCCAACTATCTATCCCACCCAAGCTGAAGCAAAAGGAACTAACTTTAATAGACTAGCTGTTCCGCCCGGTACACTAGCCAGGCTGCTGCTCTAAAAGGTTGCTGCTCCCCAGCTTCGCTTTTGGATTTTCTTGTCTGCCATTCTCGTTTGTCCCTTGGCTTTTGGGGCATTGCTTGAGTCTTGTATATCTTTGGTCACACATTGTTGCCGCCTCGATCTTCAATATGGGTTGGATGGAGAATGCCAACCACAAGATCGCAGCCAGCGCTGTTGGTCGTTGGTTTCAACTTGATGGCTCCGGTCATGTAAGTCAATTAACCTTCCACATTCTCGGTTGCATCACTGACAAAAGCCTGGTGTTAGCCTCGTGAGCGCAAAGGCTCCCTGTTCTTCACCGAGATCCGGGCTGGCCTCGCCACCTTTTTTGCCATGGCGTACATCATTGCTGTAAACTCCTCGATCGTTTCCGAGTCTGGCGGTACCTGCGTTTGCCCTGCTTACGAGGATGGTGCTTGTGTCCCGGATGATGCTTATCAACTTTGTGTTGCTGAGGTCAAGCGCGACGCTGTTACCGCAACCGCTGCCATCTCTGCTTTGGCTACATTCTTCATGGGTCTCTTTGCCAATCTCCCTGTCGGTCTCGCTCCTGGAATGGGCTTGAATGCGTATTTTACATACACCGTCGTCGGTCCCAGTGGTTCTGGTCCCGTGCCCTATGAGCTTGCTCTTACAGCCATTTTCATCGAAGGCTTCATCTTCTTCGGTCTTGCGCTTTTCGGTATGCGCCAATGGCTGGCGCGTGCCATTCCTCGTTGTATCAAGCTTGCCACTAGTGTTGGTATTGGCCTCTTCTTGACCCTTATCGGTCTCACCTACAGTGAGGGTATTGGCCTCATCGTTGGCAGTACTTCTACTCCTCTGGAACTGGCAGGTTGCGAAGCCAGCTACCGAGACCCTGCGACGGGTCTGTGCCCTTCTTCTCAAAAGATGAGAAATCCTTCTATGTGGATTGGTATTTTCTGTGGTGGTATCCTCACTGTGTTGCTCATGATGTACCGTGTCAAAGGTGCTGTTATCGCCGGAATCTTGCTTGTCAGTATCATCTCTTGGCCACGAGGCACCGACGTCACATACTTCCCCTACGACACTCTTGGTGACGACCGATTCGACTTTTTCAAGAAGGTTGTCGACTTCCACCAGATTAAGCGTACGCTCAACGTGCTCCAATTCGACATTTCTGGCCACAGTGGTCAATTTGGTTTGGCGCTCATCACCTTCTTGTATGTCGACATCCTGGACTGCACAGGTACTCTATATGGTATGGCACGTTTTGCCGACCTTGTCGACCCGGTCACCCAGGATTTTGAGGGTTCCTCGATTGCGTATATGGTGGACGCTCTCAGTATTTCCATCGGCGCTGTTCTCGGTGTGCCTCCCGTAACTGCTTTTGTTGAGTCTGGTGCTGGTATTTCCGAAGGTGGTAAGACTGGCATTACCGCCATGGTTGCTGGAATTTGCTTCTTCATCTCCATCTTCTTTGCCCCTATCTTCGCATCCATCCCACCATGGGCCACTGGATGCGTGCTGATTCTTGTTGGTTCTATGATGGTTGGTGCTGTGACGGAGATCAACTGGAAGTATATGGGAGATGCTGTACCAGCTTTCCTCACCATTGCCATCATGCCTTTTGCATACTCGATCGCCGATGGTCTGATTGCTGGTATTTGTACCTACATGGTTATCAACACCGTCGTCTTGCTTGTCAAGGTCATCTCTGGAGGTCGTATCGTGCCCCCCAACTACGAGGAGAGAGATGGCTGGACCTGGCGCATCCCCGGTGGCTTCTTGCCCCCTTGGATGAACCGACTAGCTCATGGCAAGAAGGACTTTTGGCGTGAGGACAACCCACCTCACAACACCAACAACGAGACAATCGTCAACGATACGGTCGTTCCCAAAGAAAACGGTTCTGATCATGGCGGGTCCGAAGGTGGTAAGCTAGCGGAAACTACTCTTCCCCGAGAGAAAGAGACTTAAATGTCTGTAAAGGTTGGGATGCTATCTGAGGTGTAAACATATTGAGTGAGGAGAGAAAGATAGGTACCCCAGAAAAGGAATAACGTTTTGTTTATATGCAATGAGTCCTCATACATGTAGCCTGAAATCCAATTGTGATATTTGTGCCGAAATGAGTTGGTATCGTCGTCTGGCGAACGTTTCTTGTTAGATCGAGGTTGAGGTTCTTGAGAGCCAAGAGAATTTTCTTACCGTTCTGCGACACAGACATATCGTAGTAGTATGAGTGAGAA
The DNA here is from genome assembly GCF_050947815.1 of Fusarium sambucinum. NCBI lineage: Eukaryota > Fungi > Ascomycota > Sordariomycetes > Hypocreales > Nectriaceae > Fusarium > Fusarium sambucinum. The sequence continues at coordinate 5,958,724 of NC_139293.1, read as the reverse complement.
CTAGCATAACAATGATCCAAATACAGATCTCAGAATGTGGTAACAATTTTTTTTTAGTATTTCATTAGCATGTGTTCAGAAATTCATGAGTAGATAAACGAGACTATTGTACTCATAATATCTCACTTCATACACTGTGATCTGTAATTTGTCACCAGCTTTCGATCCGCATCGTCATGAATCATTACTCCACATGTCCCGTGGCCTGTAGAAATTCACCGTCAAGTCATCAACGCAATGTGCTTTAGTTCTCTGTATCATGATTAGCACCAAAATTGATTTTGGGAGGATGTGTTGACGTACGCCTGTACTTGGTGTCCAACCTTCATAGGGGGGTACTCAGCCTCCCGCCCTTCGTCTCTTCCCAGTTCCTTCTGGTGCTCCCTGACTTCCTTCGCTCTCGCCGCAAGCTTAGGTGCAGGTGTCAGGTCAACGTCACTTCCCAGGTGCCAGAATAGGGTACTTGAAATCCTGACAAGGGGCCTGTCAGGGAATTCGCGCTTCCTCCTCTCGATTGTCTCGATAGTCTTATCGTTGACGATTACTTCATGGAAACCAGCCTTGATGAGCCCGCCGGTTATGTGCTCGAGCTGTTTGCCCGCCTGGACTAATAAGTAGTTTCCGGGCGGGATCTTTACTGCAATCCGATTTCCAGTGTTGCGAGCCCAAATGTGAAGACCGGGGTAGCGGGAGCGCCCATGAATGGTGAGAAAGTTGAGGTCGGTATGGAACCCAGCGAGGATGGTATCCTTCTGTCCATACTTGGTTAAATCTGAAGCTGTGGGAGCAAGAAGGTGAGGTCTGTGGAGCGTGTGAGTCTAGGGAACTGTCATGGTAGTTCATAAGAGGAACAAACCCATATTTTCCAGCATCACTGAAGAACTGAGCTGGCAAGTCAAGGCCAACAGCAGTCATTTCTGCAAGTTTGGAGACACTGCATATCCAATGATAAGCACTAAACTGGTCAAGAGTGAGCAGCTCGGGTACTTACGCGCTCTTCATGGATGTTCCCCATTGATTCATGGCTGGTTCCCAACGGTCCTTGATGTGAGAGGCTTCAGGCACAACGTTTTCGGCGTTCAATCCAGGGAACTCAGTCTCAAAAGGCGGCTGCTCCCCCATCCTCCAAAAGAACCTGCATTTTGGATCAGGAGAGTGTGCTGTGATGTCCAGGGGTCTTTGCGATGGGTCAAGTCTCTGGATAACATCCAAGCAAGGCTCATCAACTGCACACTTTGGCTTTTCGGTGTTTTCTAGGGTGACACCAATCTGATAGCTTAGCTCAGGCTTCTCATCCTTCTTCAGAATTTCCACGGGCTGTGCAAAGTAATCCTCAAGAATGTCGAGGAAGGTTGAGTTATCTTTTTCTGAGACGCGGCTGTCGTGGAGTACAAGGGCTCCGTAAGTGATAAGGGCACTGGCTGCTTTGCGACATTCTTCCTGTACGGCCTCCGAGTCGACAGGGTTGTTGAGGTAGACATCGAGGTCGATCACAGGCAGGTTCATCGAGGGTTCTGCTGAGATTGAATCCATCTTGTTTTGCGTCGTGTTGTAAGCTGACAGGTCGATAAGCCAGTTGGTTCTTCTTACCACCTGTTGACGGATTATACCACGGATATATATATATATGAGGAAAAAAAGAAGAGAAGGGAAAATTTAGCGGCACAGCAAAACATTCGTCTCAAGGTCCCTCTTTCGGAAGTTGTTGCGGATTGAATGTGTCTATTTGGTAGAATTGTAAATTACTCGTGTCCTGATTGGTTAACATCTTGTGGTTTTGAGGCGGAGTTGGCCGGTTCCCGATGGTAACTCATTGTGAGGCCCGGAGTTGAACGGATTTGGACGGAGTTGGGAACTTGATCCAAGCGGATGCAAGGTCTTGCTTGGTCCCTGAATATCGGGTCATTTTGGATATGCCATGACTTTGCCTAGAATGTGTGACTACGGGCGCTCGATGCGTGTGTGTAGAAACGACTTTTGGGTCCTTGTACGAGCCATCCATAAAGAAAATACCATTCGCGACATCCGAGTAAGTCAAATATATACGAAGCAATAAGCCCTGAGTATGTAGTCAAGCAACCTTGTTAGAGCAATTGCATATCAGCCCTTATATTGAGAACACTAAAATAATCAAGATGAACGTGTAGAAAGTTGCGGTATGAGCAGACTGGTGTTTCTGCTTTCTTTCGTCCTTTGTCTATCATCAGCTCTACTCTCATGTCCTTCAAACTTGACTTGTAGCTTAGTGAGGGCGCTCGCTGAGTCAGTACGTTCCTTTTCGAACCCGATGCGACGAGAGAGCATGGCACAGAGCACATCTAACCTTTATTCAGGAAACAATAATGGTTCAATGAATTTATTTCCACGTATCTCAGGAAAACTGGCTAGGCCGTTGAGGGAGTGCCCTCCTCCGCTAGTAATATACGCCTCTTTTCTCTCGACCTTTCTTCAGTGCCTGCATAAAATTTACCGCTACTGTTGTTCATGAGCGCTTCGCCTCCAATTCTCGCTCAGCCTGTTGGTAGTACTTGGCTGTGTCAACACCGTGCTGGTTGTGGTTGACAAAGTTGAACCAGGGGATCGTGCTCAGGAACAGAGCAGAATATCTGCTCTGCCGGGCAGCGACACCCTGAAGATGGGGGCTTAGTCGACTAACTCCATACAGGGGCTCTCCCTTCTTAACCTTGTCAACCATCTCGTGCATGTCCATCTGAATTTCGCGGGAGTTCTCGGTAGCACCGTAAAATCGGACTGTTCAGATTAGTTCAACATGTTCCAGCTGTCACCAAGACGGTGTAGACATACGGGCAGATCTTTGGTAGAAGTAGAGAAAACCGCCCAAGACACCGATGCCTCCGGCCAATCGCATAGCCTTAGCGAAACCACCTTTTCCTACGTGTGACGGGGCGAACTTCTCAAGAGCATAGAGAGCTGCAGGAGCGAAAGCGGCAGCGGCGGTGCCGGCGAGGTAATCGGATGTTCGGGCATATCCAACGACTCGCTTGAAGTGACTGCTGAGGGTCAGCAATGCCCACAATCCAACAAATCCAATTCATTCATCCATATCGACCAGAGAAGCAGCTGTTTCAGCACGTGTCGTCGTCGCTTGGTATCGAATGAGCTTGGTTTACGTACGGGTCGTTGTCAATGAGCTATAACATCATCAATTAGCAACAGCAATTGTAGCGTCAATTACAACATCACTCACAGGGTAGTCAGTCTGGACGACCTTGCTGGTCCCGACAAAGGATGGGGTCGCCTGCTTGGTCGCGGTCTCAGCCATTGTGTGGTGCGTCGTCCGTGACAATTCCTTGAATACTAGCACCAAGCCTTTCGAGGTCGTCGGTTTCCGGTACACTCAGAAGCTGAGTTCCAGTCTTGATGCCTCAGGATGAATCACGTGTGGTCAGCTCATCGAGGAAGCCAGTAATTGGTCACGTGTCGCAGGTGGACCTACAATCAATTAAGCTCACGACGCGTCTCCCTACAAGACGCGTCTAGCAGTTGAGTTGAGTCTATATCTACACAGGTACTTACTTACATACCCACATTGCTGACCAGATCTTATTACACAGTCAATCTCACAATGCCAGCATTAGACTCCGATCCAACCAACGGCTTAGACAACTACGACGTCGCTGACCTGTCGGACGATCCTTTCGCATCTCCCCCACCTGAAACATTCAACAAGAAGCGCAAGGAACCAGATTCGGGTCTTGGAATTGATGAAGAGGTCGATGTCAAGAAACGTACCCGAGCTCCCAATGTCAAGCTTGATGAAGAAAGGTTTGTAGATAGTTGGATTCCCAGTGGTATACAGATAAGACTAACAAAAGCAACAGGCTACTTAGCGCTAGAGGAATACCCAAACTAAGGCAAAGAGCACGAGACCTGAAGATCAAGGGTAAAGGCCATGAGGTATTCAGACGTCTTGAAATCGACCAAACCGAGTCGTGCTAATTTTGGTTCAAGTTTTCAGATGCCTCGCGGCTCCTATCCTTCTATCAGTTATGGCTTGATGACCTTTTTCCAAAAGCCAAATTTCTCGACGCTTTGAGCATGGTCGAAAAAGCAGGCCACAAAAAGCGAGTCATGATTGCACGCAACGAATACGTCAACGAGAGTAAGCCCAAGGATACTGTGGCCGATGATGGAGGGGAAGACCTCTTCGGTCAGGATAGCACTTCGGGACCCACGGATGAAGCGATGAAACCAAGGACGCCAGAGCAAGACCGAGACGTACCAGATGATGACGATCTATATGACGCGACACCAAGGCCCTCTCGGCCAATTGTGCCTATCCGGAACGATGTCCCCGAAGAAGACGATCTTGAAGCCCTAATCGCAGAGGCAGAGGGTCAAGACAGAGCCCAGAAAGCGAGGCCTGCACAAAAAGAACCCGACGAGGATGATCTGGACGCATTAATGGCCGAGGCAGAGGGACACGCGATGACGAAGAAACCAGATCCGCCTCGACAAGATCCTAATGAGGATGATATGGATGTTCTCATGGCAGAAGCTGAGAGTCGAGATCAGACAATAAAGAGAGATGGGCAGATACGGATAGGGAACAGCAAAAGCATGAACGCTTACGAAGACGATGAAGCAGCAATGCAGGAGATAGATGGGCTATGGTAGTTCCCAGAAGAATGGCGTCAGGCGTTGAAACATCAAAGATGTGCCAATCGTTATTGCATTTTATGGGATACGAGCCACAATCGTTATGTCGAACTGTCAAGGCACATACATCTGGCAAGACACTTTCGATGACGAAAAAGAGTGATAGTGACCTTGACAGTAGTACCCCAGAAGTAGGTCGGGTGTCATGTGTAAGAGCGAAAGGATATTGCAGACATCTCTTCATTTGCTTCAAAATGGTCAAATGCTTCTAGAGGCTGGCCACACATGCATAACAAGACGATATGTTCCATCTCGCATTATGTGTTAGGATTCATACGCACAAATGCCTCCCGAGTTACTGTGAAGGCAATTTACCATCTCGGCCCTGTGTCCATTCAGCTGGCAAAGTTGATTTCTTAATCACGGCATTGAAGAAAGACAGAAACACAAGTGTAGGGGAAAGATGTTGACGATCATGCGCTTCTTTGAGCGGTTCATTGTATTTGTTACAGAAGACCTATCTTGTAGGTTCTTTACCGGTCCCTCCTGGGACATTGATCCTTTACGCCTTGCACCACCATTAGGTTTTCAAACAAATAAACGTAAGCACATTCATTATAACAAGTCATCATGAGGCAAGCCCTCACGATTCTGTCCAATTATTCTCTGCCTCCGAAATGACTGGCGAAACAGATTTCTTGGTTGGTTGGTGTCTGTGTGATGGAGAGCGAGTCTGCGGGTCAAAAGCTCGGCCATTGCCGCGTTGAAGTCGACGTTCTTCTGATTGTATTGTCCACAGAATCGTCATCAGTAGTTCACGCGACGGCAAAGCCATGTCAGTCAAATATCCTGTCAACACGTCTTGGCCGCGCGATCCGTCAGTTCCGCGCCTCAAGACCTCGACCCTGTCCTCGCATCTCTCAGACACCAACCGCAATGCCACCAACGTCGCATCCTTGAGTGGACGCGCCAGGATGGGGCTGCTGGATAGGATTTTCCGAAGAGACTTGATTCTCAGGTTCGTAGACCTTGGGCTCGAGGCCCTGGATCGCAGCGGCGAAGTCACTCGTTGCCATAGATTCTGATGAGATGGCGCTGTCATCGTTGAGCCAGAGGCTGATGTCGAAGTCGTCGTTGAGGTTGAACACGGGAGCGTCACCAACCATATTATCGTCGCCAATAATTGAGGAGTCGGATGAAGAGAGATACCCGTTTTCAAGGACATAGCGATCTGCGTCAAGGGACGTTGGCAGAAGGTCAGAGTTGCCAAGGCTGAAAGCAGCATCGCCTGGAAGGGCGGGAGCCAGGCCGAGGTTGGCGGCATCGAGGTTGGCGGCGCTGGGAACGACTTGGGCATCTCCGCCGACTTGTGACACTGCAGGTCAGACAACATCGCGGCAGGACGTTGTGTCAGGTCGGGAGAGGTGCTTTCAGTTAATTCCGGCTTGGCCTCATTCGATGGCTCTTGGTCGGCAGTCTCTTCAGAACATTCAGCCACTGGTGACAGAACGGGGGAAAGTGCTGTGGGGTCGACGGTGGTGTTGGATGACACTAATGCGTCGATGGGTTCGTGCGTGTGCTGGGAGCTAAAAAGCTCCTGTGATAGTGAAGGGTTGACTCGGAAAGAGTCCAAAACCGAGGGGGAGTATGAGACGGCTCCAGACCGTCGGATCTGCTCGAGTTCCATCATGAGTTTAGCGTTGGCTTGTTCGGCCGCCATTACGGCTTGTTCAAGTTCCTCGTTTCTCTTCTCGAGAGCCTCGACCTCTTGTCTCTTGCGTTCACGAGAAGACTGTGCAGCGCGGCGATTTCGAAGAACGCGTTCAACGCGACGCTGCTCTTTTTCGTCTTCAGTCTTTGCTCGTTTTCTGTAGAGTGTTAGTTAGCTGGGCTTGATGACGATGTTCTTCAATATATCACCGTACCTAGGGGGAAGATTTGTCTTGGGTTCGGGAAGGACCTGACCCCATGACTTTCGCTTCTTGGTTGTCTTCTTCTCAGGGGCAGGAGATGGTGATGGCGTTGACATGTCCTCCTCTTGCTTGATCTGAGGAAGGGATGAAGGGACCTGGTCGTCTGTGAAAGACTTGGGGGTCATCATCTCCGTTGGGTTCATTGTTGAAGTGGCACTGGGGGTGGTGACGTCGAACAGCGATGTGAAGCTGTCCCCTGGAATTGACATGAGAGACTCGGCGGGCGAGTGTTGAAACTTATCGATAGGCAAGCTTTGTTGGTAGTCCATTTTAGGTGGGTGTTGTGTGCTGTGTGCTATGTGAAAGAGGCAGTTGTGGGTGTTGTTGATGATGTTCTCCAATATCAGATATCCAGTGGGAACGGATGAGATATTATGGGGATGACTGTTAGTATTAGAGTTGCATGAAGTGCAGGCAGCGACGTTCCACCACGAGAATCACAAAGACTCGATCAAGGAAGTGTGAGTCAGGGACTAGGCTTGATTGTCGTTGCCTTGTCAAAGGTGATGAGTCAGGCAGTAATGGTAATGGCAATGACGAAAGGGTACACTCCAAGAGGATGTAAAGGACAGACTGTTCACTTGACAAAACGCTCTCTTCGTGACCAGTCGCTGAGTGTTGGTTGGCTTGTGATTTCAGGACAGGTCGGATGGAGCGGACAGGGCCTCTTTATCTCTTGAGGACACGTTGAGAGTTTGGAGGGGCACAGCTCGGTAGATCCAACAGCCTGAGGCATCAACCCCTGAAATAACACCCCCTGAACGTGTTTTGGGGACCCAAAGGGGGAAGGTGGCTCGGAAAGAACCCTTTGGGTGCCGGGATGTGCTTGTCTCGCAAGCCAGCCAGCCAGCCCGGCCCATAGGTACTAGAACAGGCTTCAGGGGGGGCGCAAGACAAGAGTCAAAGAGGGAGGAGCCACCAAGCGACACGCAGTCTTACCCCACTGCCATTAGGGAAGGGGAAGGAAGGAAGGGCTGAAGGGGAATGGAAACACTCAACGCAACTGCAGGGGGCTTGGGACGCTCTCCACAATTGATGTCAAGTTTTGATTGGCGGAATACGATTGTCACAGCGCTTTCGGAGATCCATGGACCGTTCGAGTTTCCAAAAAAGGGGGTTGATCAATCGGAAGCTGTGAGACGCCCGCCGTTAGTAGACGGACACGGAGCCTACACTGAACTATCTTAGTACCTTAGTAGAGACGAGACTCTGTTCTGCCTTCTTTGTAGAGTAGTAGGTACTAATCATGGCAAACGGACCTAGTTGCTCCATGCGCCTCTATTTGATCATGGTGCGACAAGTTTCTTTGCACTTGTGGCAAACACATGGGTACATACTGAGGTTGGTCGACGCGGCGAGAGTGCTCCCGTATTTCGTTTGCTACGTTACGCATGCCGCGCCACGTCCAATAAGAGCCGCACTGATATGGATCAACACAACATCAAAAGTCAAGTTAAGAGTACATGCAGAGGCTTTCTTTGTTTTTTTATGATTCAAGACGTGTTTCCAACCCCTCTTTACCAAGCAAGACCAGCCTTTGGGGGCTTAGCCAATAGGTCTGCACAATGACGAGATCACCTCATCCTCCAAGAACGGAAACCAAGGAAGATGAGCGAAGGAGGCCAAAGGAAATGTGCACGACCACACTTCGCACTGTAGTTAGGTGACCCGACACCCCAAAAAAAGAGTCATCATACTGTACAAACACAGTCAGCCTCTGTAAGCTCGTAAGCTCTCCACAAAGGCCGAGTTGATCTCCACCTCTCCACCCAAGCCACGCCAACTCGACCGAGGGAGAGAGAGTTAATGCAGGGCAGTGACACTATCGATGGTGACGAGAATTGTGGTCAACAAGGGAGACAACATTTTATCACCATGAACTTACAATTCCGAATTATTATCCGTAAATGCGTCCCATATATCGATTGGTATGTGACCATAAGAAGATCAACATTCGTAGGCATTCAACTTGCAAACCAAGTTACCAAGTCAGCCATCAAAACCCCAAACAACTAACTGCTTGCAGGTAAAATACTCTTCGATTTAATGTTAGGGGACGAGAACTAACAACACTGCGCACGATATCACTGAGCTCGACCGCCTTTCACTGGGCATGTCATCTATGCGTATGCGTATGCAGATCTCGTAAGACGACGACGTCTCTGTGCTCTTTGATCCCGACCAGCGGTGATATCTTGAGTTAGACGCAGAGAGGGCTGACGCTGACCGACCTACTGACCAAACGACTCAGCAGTGCAACAGTGGACCTTCTCATGCGTGTTCCAATAATAAGAGAATCTATCACCGGCCATACCGGGGACGTATCCGTCAACACCAAAAAAGCCCACCGTTACTACCACCTCCTCGTTTTGTTTCGCTGGCTACTATTAGCCTTGCTGGCTAAAAATGTCTAGAATCTCAAGGATATCCACCAGAAGCCCCGTTTGCCATCATCGACTGAACCGCACCCAACTTCGATTTGTTGGATGTGGGAAGTGCAGTCTTCATTGCTCGCCGCAACCAGGACAATCACAGTATTAATATTAGGTTTAGTTTGGCTTTGGCTTGCGCAGGCACTGATATCACATTGCCCAGTTAGATGGACATCGTAGCACCTAACACTTAACAGATGAGATCCGATACATATGATAGGTATTCAACCGAAGTATCGGGAATGCCCTTATCCCAATACCCGCACTAAGATTACCGATAACCGTAACGTGCGTCAATCCTACGCCATTCGATAAACATGTCGCCAATTATTAGTTCCGCTGGTGTTTGGGACTAGTTACTATGCATGTTCGTGAGCCAAACAAAGAATAGCTTTTCAGCTTCGACTTCCCAAGCCTCAATACCCATCAGTATTGAGAAGCTACAGATACATACCTTACTTAGTACCTTATTAGACAGGGAAACAACCAGCTCTATACTTTCTATGACCGCCAATTCACCAAACATTCGGTCAAGCTCTCTACCCCATCCTGTAATGCATATATCCATCGGGTTCCATCCCCGGGGCTTGGAATGTGAAGCTACATATACATAGCTGGCTGGACATGCAGCTGGGATTTGGAGATGGGGCCCCTTTTCTTGGCAAAACTGATCAACTAGCCTAGGTACGTATCTAGGTGGGCAAAGTTAAAGAGAATCTCATCAAGCGAGCGGGAATCTAGCGAATCTACAGATATCTGTCTCTCTCTACCAGCCGTCAGTGAAATACAAGAAGGATGAGGACTTCCTCTGCGAGACACGGAAGGGAGAGACATGCCAACGGTCACAGGACAGGAGAGACACAAAATGCTCCAAGGCTGTCTAGGTGTAGCTGATTGTGACTGCACTATCGCCATTAATTATTTATTTCTCGTTTCTCGTTTCTCAACTGTCTCAAGAGTACTTGCCATGTTTCGTATTAAGTTCAATGATCTTCACTTTTCCTGTTCCCTGCCTCGCCAGTAGCCGACCCTGATCTTCAAGAACCCCTTTCTCAACCCCTTCTATTGCCTAGGAATGCTTCTGTGCTCCTCACAGGAAAAGACCCCGCTCCGATTTTCCTCGTGCCCCTGTCTCCCTTAAGGCCCCATTCTGCCACGGCACTGAGAAGTCATAGGCTAATTGTTCCAGCCTTTAACAAGTCTGACGATAAAGTCGCATATCGAGAAGGTCGGTCGGTTCATTTTGGCCCATTCCAAACATAGCTCACAGCTCTGTGACCCCTGGTCGGTAATCTCGAGTCTCATATGAGCTTAATTGAACCAATTAATCTCAACCCCCATTTCCGGATATTGCATATCTCATCTCAACGCCATATTATTATTATTATCGCGGAAACTCATCTCATACACCTCCATATTGTATCAGGTTTACCGCCCCACCCCTGTGATGAAGAAGTAAATGGAAGCACCATGAACTTTACTCTTGAGATCAAACATCCATTTGCGATGTCCATATGATTGACTTTCCCATCTCTTCTCACCAGCTAAAACTTGTGCGCTGTTGCATTGATCACCATCAAGCCTCTACTGTCGCTCAGCCTCCTCTAGCACTCGAGCGTTTGACCACTACGGTACCACCCGCTTTTCCTTGGTTACTAGACACTGTTAGGGCCAGACTGAACAAGGCGAATCCCGGTTGCCCAAGCCTGGCTTGGGCTTTCAAGTGGCTCGGTCAAGGAATAGGCAGTGCTGTATTTCACATAACGTAGTTATCCACGTCACGTTATGGGAAATGGCTTTGTAGGTAACAGAAAAGTTACCTCCGAGTCCAAGTACAAACTACAGAGTCTAGAGAGTCTGGTCTGAATATCGTAGATTGACTAATCTTGTTGTGTGTTGGTTTGGTGTTGCATCTGTTCATGTACATAGTTGAGTCATCAGCAACTCAACTCCATCAAATTTCTGGCAGATAGAATGGAGTTATTCAATGCATGACCTCTTAATAACAAGCTGTGGATGTATTGAATGTCTGATCCAAAGATTTGGTGATTTTCCACGATTTCTAAAGTCTAATACTGACTTTTTGTCTGCCTGACATAGTTACCCTGAATCACTCGTTGTTTAGTGGCTGTGCATACACTTATTCAGCCCCAGTCTCTCTGCTTTCTCATCCCGCTCAAATAATCCGGTTCCGTTGGTTGCGTCATTCGCCCGCTTCCCGTGCGCCCCGCAACCTATTATCGCGGGTCTTGATTCTAGGCCTTCGGCGGTTCCATGCCAACCTAAAACTCTCACATGACATTCACTGTCTTTTCCACCCTCGACACGCAACTGTAAAATATTTCCACGCTCGACGACTCCAGCCATCCACCTATCCATTTCGCGCCCGAAAAAAAGTACAAGCAGAGCCCTTTGGCCCACAATGTCTAACCGTCAGATGGCTCGCGATACGCAGGTAGAGTTCCAGGCTCGATTCCAAGCCAAACAGGCTCGTCGCGAGGCCCAAAAGGCCGCCAAGCAGGACCCCATCCTCAAGAAGCAGATACAAGACCTACTCAAGAAGGGGGAGACCCAGAAGGCGTACCAGAAGGCCAAGATGCTTCTCTCCAAGCAGGCACTCGCTCAGCAGATGGACCAGATGGCCGATATGGCTGAGCTGTCTGCTGCACAGATCCAGGCCAACAACTCGATGAATCGAATGACCCAGATGATGGCCCAATCATCGCGAACCATGAACGTTGCCCAGAAGAACACCAATCCTGAAAAGGTCAGTGTATATACAAGTTTATCACGTCTAACTATAACTAATAACCTGCCAAGACCCTCGTTACCCTCGAGCAATTCAAACAGCAAAACGAAGAATACGCCATGTCCAACGGTATCTACCAAGACGCCATTACCCAGTCCACCTCGACCCAGGTTGGCGAGGATGCTGTCCACGAGCTACTCGGAAAGCTGGCCGATGACGCTGGCCTTGAGCTCAGCAAGGAGCTCAGCCAAGCGACACCTTCAAACGCTGAGCCTGCGCAGACTAATGAGCCCAGCGCTGAAGAGGAAGATAAGCTACAGCAAAGACTGCGAGCTCTGCGAGCATAGTCTTCATGTTACAGGCCGCATAAGTTTAGGGGAGCCTTGGTGTTTTTATCCCCACGTGACAATGATACGACATGCACCGCAATCGATTCTTCAGAAAGGTGCCTTTTTTGGTTATGGTATGGCGTTTCGGGGTTTTCGGGAGGCGACACGAATTCATCTCTAATTTGAGAACAATGCGAATGTTTCAATGGTTACCGCACATCCGATAGGGCCACTTCTTCACATTTCACTTTGATTCATTATAACGTACATGACGGACACGCTGCTGAATTCTACAGTTCTCTCTGCCTCTATGATGCCTGTAGATATTACACCCATTGCAGACTCGACAAACACGGCGAATACCTCATCTTAATGCTGGTTTTACATGTAAAGACTTGCCACTGCCGTGATATCCCTCTTGATCATCTCCTGAGCCTGCTGCATCTTCTGATACAGTTCTGGATCACCCACAATTCTGGCCGCATTCTTCACTTCACGGCATGTCTCGTCTAGTCGTGTAATCGTTCGCACAATAGTGCCCTCCAAAACGTCGGTCAACCCGGTGATGTTCTTAAAGCTCATGCCCCGAGCCCATTCGTACACCACCTCCATGAGGCCGAATCGTGGTCGAGACACGAAATCGTTAGAGTCATCAGTAGATTGGATCACCTGCAATCGAGTTTGTACATCGTTGACCTTCTCGGAAATAGCGACAATGGTTTCTTTTCCACGCTCGAGGTTGCCAGTCAAAGACGGTTCCATGTCGGTCTTTTCTTGGAACACAAAGGCGGACAGGAGGGCGGCAATTTCAGCTGGTTCGTAGTCGGCAAGGACATTGTCGAGAATGAGCTCAGTAAGAACCAACTCATCACCGGAATGGATTTCACACGCAACCTTGCCTTTGAGCTGAATGCGAGTGGCGTCATCAATGAAACCAAGTTCTTTGAGCACTTGAACTCGCTGCTCGTAATCGGGCAGAAGCTGCAGATTTTGATCCGATAAAGATTGCTTCAGCTGAGAAATATGCTCCTTGATGAGCCATTCATCGTGGCACATGGCGAACTGTTATAATGATTAGTTCTATAAGTTAGTCGCACAGAAAGGTGTGAACATACATGCTTCAAAAACTCCGAGCACCTCTCAGCAGGCGAGTTCGATATCGTCTTAACCAAGTCAACCCTCGTCTCTACAATCTCCTGAAGCTGCAATTGCTTGATTCGAGACAGGTCCAGCTCTTCTAATCTATCATCCCATGAGCCACATAGTTCTTGCAAGCGATCCTTCGCTTGATGGTAGCCATCTCCACCCTGGAAGATCTCAGGGACGATGCCCTTTGTTACCCATCTTGTAAGGCATTCTACGTCGCTCAGCGGGACATGAAGGGTTTTTGTCTGCACCCGTTTCTTGCTCTTCGGGAGCTCGTGGAAGTATTTTCGGAATGCAGGAACGAATGGAAGCTGGTCGGTGGCATCGCGTCGGTCCCGAAGGGACTTGATGGCGCATATGTGGAGTGTTGGATCTTCCGACGTACCCTTATTACTAATTCCGTCTGCCAGAAGAATACCGACTGAACGGATGCCGTCCCAGTTAAACACCACGAGACGATGTTGGGAGAACATCCTTCGTCCTATAGGGATGGCCAGTAAGCCCTTATAGAGATCGAACGTGAGCTTTTTGAAGTCCTGAGAAGCTTGGTGGCATTCGTCCATTGAGACGTCACAGATCTCACACGAGTCTCGCTTGACTTTCGCCAGATCTGCTTGTGCTAGTTTCACATCCTTCTCATGCTCCGGAAGCAACTGCTGGGTGGCGTGTTCAGAGAAACTGCGCTTAATCATCTCTTCAATCTTCAATGCCTCTACTCGAAGGAGGTTCAGGATCATGTTGTATGTCAGCCGGAATTGCGAGCGTAGCTTTGAAGGTTCTCCTAAGATCATGTTGCGGAGGTCTGCGACGGGGGGTGCATCGTCGAGACCCCCCGGTGGTACAATGATGACGGATCCAACAGTGTCCAAACCACGACGGCCAGCTCGGCCTGCCATTTGAGTGTATTCTCCAGGCAGCAGATTTCGGAACGAATGTCCGTCATGTTTGCGGTATCCCGAGAAGACAACCGTGCGTGTGGGGAGGTTCAGGCCCATGGCGAACGTCTCGGTGGCAAACAGCACTTTCACTAGTGTCTGAGCAAAGAGGATTTCGACCAATTCTTTCACAATGGGCAACAGTCCACCATGATGAACAGCAATACCTCTGCTCAACAGCTCCCTCAGCCTGATAATCTGCGGAAGCTGCCTGTCATCTGGCTTCAGCCGCGCGACTGACCTTTCGATGATCATGTGAATATGGCTTTTCTCAGATGCTGTGCAGAAATCTTGGTTGCTAAGAGCATCGGCGTTCTCTTCACATCGCTTCTTCGAGAACACGAAGATACAGGCTGGAAGTAGGGTTTGCTTCTTGAGGTATTGAACGAGATGGACCCAGAGGTTCTTGTCCTGCGCAACAGATGTGAAGCCACCTGCATGACCGCCACGGCCCATATGACCAGGCGCATGACTTGCACGAGGTGGCCCTCCGCGACCACGCTGTTGGTTTCCTCCCCTTTGCTGGCCTCCGCCTCGCCCGCCTCGTTGAGGCCCTCCTCTTTGAGTACCGCCGCGTTGGTTGCCCCGAGGGTTACCTCCACGCGCAGCAACAGTAGTCTCTGTAGGCTTTTGCTTGTCCCTTCCCTGAATAGCAAAATGTGCATCTTTCCAGCCCTTTTCGATGAACTTCTTTTCCGAATCCACAATCTTATGGATGTCTTTCCCAGCCCAAAGGTAATGCTCAAGAGGCACGGGTCTCTTCGGGGTAGAGATAACGTAGATATCCTTCTGTTTCGTTCGACCAACCCACGAAGCGAATTCTTTAGTGTTCGGAACAGTCGCTGATAGTAGGATGAGTGACACGTGCTCAGGCAACATTATGATAACTTCTTCCCAGACAACACCGCGTTCGAAGTCGTTGACGTAATGGACTTCATCAAAGATAACGAACTCAACATCTCGAATGATATCAGCGCCCCGATAAAGCATGCTTCGAAGGATTTCCGTCGTCATGATCAGGCAGCTGGCCTCAGGGTTGATCTGAACATCGCCAGTGAGGATACCCACCTCATCAAATGTTTGTCGGAAATCGCGGAACTTTTGGTTGCTCAGCGCCTTGATCGGCGAGGTATAAATTGCTTTCGTCATATGCTTAGCAGCCAACGCAATCGCGTACTCTGCCACAACAGTTTTGCCAGCCGATGTATGCGCTGCAACAAAAACCGAATCGCCATTTTCTAAGTGATATACTGCTTCCTTTTGGAAAGTGTCGAGTTCAAATGGCCACTCTCTAGCCATATCAGGCACAAGCTCTCTGAAATTGGACATATCGTGGTTGATATCAACCATGTGCGCCCACTCGCGGCCAGCTTTGCGAGCACTCGAAGCTGCGAGGACTCCATGGGGCTCTAGAGCAGGGAATTCCACTGGCAAGATGCCGTCGATATCATCCCCATCTTCCACAGAGTCTGCATCCAGCTCTGGCGTAGCGGTATCTGGTGAAATCTCGTCACCCTCAGGACCAACCTTGGCTTCCTCGGGTTCCTCCTCAAGCACTTCCTTGATAGCATTTGCATCCTCTTGGCTGACACTTGCCTTTTTCTTTGCGAAGTCAATACCTCGACTCATTCCAGGTGCAATCTCCAACAGCCCGCCTTCGGCACCGAGTTGTATGACTCGTTCCAATTTGTTTCCAGTACTGCCTGGCTCTGCAATACCTCCTGTGTGTACGGAGTCCTCGAATGCTGCTGTCGCCTCAATGCCTTCAAGACCACCGGGTGCGAACGGGAAGAAGCCAGCAGCCCCTCTCACAAAGTCAGCGCGGTTCGCAGGTTTTCTCGAAAGACTAGTCGAATTCTTGGCTGTGGCACTGTTGGCAGGAACCGTAACGTTCTTGTAGCCTGTAACGCGACCTTCCAGTCCATGACGCTGAAATCTAGTAAGTGTTCGAGTGTGTGGTGGTGCAACTCTGTACAGAGATGTATAATCAGCCTCGAAGTCCCATCGCTGTTGTAGACGGTTCAGCCATTCTGGCGAGAACTCTGGTGAAGGCGAGAGGAGTAGCTCCTCTAGGCGACGCTTGAGTTCCTCAGGATCCTGGGTCGAAGGTTGTCGCTGGCCGATCTCTTGAGCTTCCCCCTCAAGAAGAGCATTTATAGCAGCCATACCAGCTGAGTTCTTACGACTTCAAATGTAATCAATGCCGTGTTGTTTTTCTTTTTCGTTATTATGCCAAGATCAAAGTGATGAAAGCTGCAAGTTAGAAATGCCCCACCATTGACGTTGGTGATTCTGACATTCATGGCGGGACATTCATGGCAGCTTATAGCTCCACTTCAACTACCCTGTACTAACCAACATGCGTTTGATGATCACTTGAGACATCGAAATTCGTTCACAGAAGGAACTCGAGATTTCTTTATTTGAGCGGCCTCATGGGTGAAACTCTTTACTTATCTGTGAGTGGGAATTTAGGAATTTATTCTATCATGGTGACATCACCACCATTTCTCGAAACATCTTTTGGCATTGCCCTGAATTAGGCAAATCACGACACTAATACTTCACCACCATTTAAAGCACATATGTGAATTTGTAGATCATTAATAAGACGGGTGCCGTGCCCTTAACATACATGGCAACACGCGATAAAATTACATTTCCTTTCCTTCCGCACGTCTATCAAAGGTAGTGTCCATCAAATACGCCAATCGGACCAGGTTTTCATCTGTGTCTCAATCCCGATGATCAGAACGAGCAGCGTAGGACACGCACTGCCACGCTGGGCACATAAACATGGGCGCTGTCCTGATGTGTGCAAGCAGCTGGACCGGATTCTTTCTCAGCACTCATTTCTCTCTCCTTTTTTTTCTTACAGACGAAGAACCTTGGCAGCGTAGTCCTCAATCAACTTCTCAGTAGGGAAGGACATCTCCTCCAGCTTCTGAGCATAAGGAGTAGGGACCTCGGCACCAGTGACTCGAGCAGCGGGAGCATCGAGATAGTCGAAACCGTACTCCATTGTCAAGGCAAGGATCTCAGATCCGACACCGAAGGCAGGGTAGCCAGACTCGACAGATAGAAGACGGTGTGTCTTCTTAACGGACTGGATGATGGTCTCAACATCAAGAGGCTTGATGGATCGCAGGTTGATGACCTCGGCTTCAACACCGTACTTCTTCTTGAGGTTCTCAGCGGCAATCAGAGACTGGCCAACAGTGCGGCTGAGGGACACGATGGTCAAGTCCTTGCCGGATCGCTCAATCTTGGCCTTGCCGAAGGGAATAACGAAGTCGTCCTTCTGGGCAGCCTCGGACATGGGGAAGCTCTGACCGTACATCAACTCGTTCTCGAGGACAACGACGGGGTTGGGGTCACGGATGGCGGCCTTCAAGAGACCCTTGGCATCCTCGGCACTCCAGGGAGAAACAACCTTGAGACCAGGAATACTGCCGTACCAGGCGGAGTAATCCTGGGAGTGCTGAGCGGCAACACCAGCAGCGAAACCGTTGGGACCACGGAAGGTGATGTTGCAGGGCTGGATACCGCCAGACATGTAGAGGGTCTTGGCGGCAGAGTTGATAACCTGATCGATAGCCTGCATGGCAAAGTTGAAGGTCATGAACTCACACTAACAAGGCAAAAGCGGTTAGAATGTGATTGAACATGACGAAGCAGGTGCTGAGATACTTACAACGGGGTGGAGACCACTGAGGGCAGCACCGACAGCGAGACCACAGAAACCAGATTCGGTGATGGGGGTGTCGATGACACGCTTGTCGCCGAAGCGGTCGAGAAGGCCCTTGGTCACCTTGTAGGCACCGTTGTATTGGGCAACCTCCTCTCCGAGAATGAAGACCTTCTCGTTCTGCTCGAGCTCCTCCGCGAGAGCCTCGTTGAGCGCATCTCGGACGGTGTACTCCTTGACGCCGGAGCTGTTGTCGGCGTAGGATCGGGTCTGGGCGGAACCGAAAACAACTGGTCGCGCAAGAGCAGCGCGGGTGATGGCAGACTGGGCAGCCGAAGGAGAAACGGGAGCACGGATAGCTCGAGTCGAAGCAGCGAGGCGAGCTGCGGGTCGAAGAATGCGAGACATGATGTGCGTTTGTTGAACAGCCAATTGACCCAAAGTCGAGAAGAGGACGGTAGATTGTCGACGAGGACGAGAGAAGGAAACGTCAAAGGCAAGAAGCTGCAGAGAACAAGCTTCTCGTAATTCCCGAGTCGTCGACTTTGACGTGGGAATTGAAAATGGTGATAAGCTGAAGTTGGTGTTGAGAAATGAACAAGTCGGGTTGAGAGAGGGAATTTCACCGAAGAACGCTTCTGCTGGCCAGCTCTCAGTTTTTTTTGGGGCCAGTCGGTACGTATCGTGCCGGAACTGCGAGGTACTTAAGCCCTCACCAAGTTTGGGTGACTAATGGAGTACCCGCTCTCCAAATCCCCCCGAGCGACCCTCCGTTAGTTCGGGCAGCTTTATCCCTCTTTACTCCCCGCCTACAGAAGTACAGCCAACGCTTCGAAAGACCCTTGCCATTGAGTGAGTGTAGCATTGTTTGGAAGGGGTAGATAGCCAACTAGACTAGTAGAAAGCGCCTATCAAAGCGCAGAGCGCATCCTTTGCGACCCATTCAGACAGTCTGTTGGGGGATCCAGGGAGAACATTGAGGGACCATTCTGAACCCACCCAAAGCATAGAAAAAACGTGTGCACCAATTGTTGTTCAATATGGGCGGTACCGGAGAAACAGAGGAACCGCATGTTCTTATCACATCAGCATCCGTTGATATAATGAATGGAGGCGGATGAACGACCGAAGTTATGAGTTATGAATAATCATGCTATCAACGACAAGAAAGATGAAATTGTATTGGTATGTGTTTATTACAATTATAAGCCAATATTGTCCCCAAACTCCTCTGCCTTCTGGGTCCTCTATATCCCGAGGCGTGCCACTTCATACGTATGTGCATCATCAGCCAGCATAATTTACTCCCTTTTTGACCCTCGTGAGGGATTGTTGTTTGGAAAATTTGTTATCATGAACCTGTCTGTTTACGCAGCAGGCTTGCGAGCCACCATGAGGTACATGGGGGTGAAGAGCTTGTCTCGGCCACCAGCGACCAGACAGTCAGCAGCAAGAGCCAAGCTGTCAGCAGTCTTCTTGGTTCCGGCAGGGGCAAGCTTAAAGGTCTCGAGGATACCAGCAAGACCGTGGGCGATGGTTCGACCCCAGGTGGTCATGCGCACGATAGTGAAGAAGTCACCGACAGTCTGGACGTAGCGAAGCTCACCAGCCAGAGGCCAGTACCAGGGGAGGGCGTCGGGACGATCCGCGAGATCCTCGTGGTGGAGCATCTCGAAGCCAGAGTCGTGGATGGCAGCAATACCCTCGGAGACCTTGCACATGTTGGAAATGCCATCACCCTGCTCGATACCCAATCGAATCTCACGGTGACGGAGGTTGTCATTGTCGTACTCGTCAGTCATGAGCCACTCGTACACACCAAAGACACCACCAGGCTTAAGAACACGGAAGATCTCGCTGTAGATGCCCTTGAGAGTGGGGGCGTGGACAGTAGCCTCGATGGCATAAACGGCATCAAAGCTGTTGTCAGGGAAAGACATTTGCTAATAACAGAATTAGCCTCCATCTAGGATACTAGGGTAACTGGAAACTACTAACCATGAAATCACCCTTGACAAACTCAAGCTGGTTTGACAGACCCTCCTTGAAGGCGTAGTGGGTGGCTCGTTCAATTTGGTAGTTGTTGTTGTTCAGGCCAGTAATGTGAGCACCTGTGAACTTGGCGATCTCACGGGCGGGACCACCCACACCGCAACCGACATCAAGAACCTTCATGCCGTCCTTGATACCAATCTGGTGGGCAAGGTAGTGCTCATGGCGGGCAATGGCCTGGTAAAAGGGCTCGCCCTGGGAGAATCGGCAGAAGTGGAAGGATTGGCCCCATCCGTATTCGTAGAGATCGGTAGCAAGGTTGTAGTAGCTGCGAGGTTCAAGTCAGTACTTGGCTT
The DNA here is from genome assembly GCF_050947815.1 of Fusarium sambucinum. Classification (NCBI taxonomy): domain Eukaryota; kingdom Fungi; phylum Ascomycota; class Sordariomycetes; order Hypocreales; family Nectriaceae; genus Fusarium; species Fusarium sambucinum. The sequence goes on along the minus strand of NC_139293.1, from coordinate 5,938,504 downwards.
GATAAAACCCCGAGGCTTTTTGGTCACGACTCAGAAAGTCAAGGCAAACGAAGACAGAGATTATGTTACTTACTGTCGTGTCAGAGTAGCGTACTCGGCTTGACGGGCCTGACCGCTGCGTTAGTCACCGCTATGAAGGAATAGGAGGGGCATCTTACAGCTCGCTCCTCAGGAGTCTCGTTCTCTGCGGGCTTGTTGTCCCAGTGCTTGAAGTACTCATCAACAGCAGCCTGCTTAGCAGCACCGCCCTTGCGGAACATGGCAGCGACACCACCTCGGGCCTGGGCTGAGGTGCCGTGCATGGCCTTGTTGAAGTCGGCATCGCGCTGGTGATCCTCGCGCTCGAGGCCGGTGTTCGATGAGGCAACCATGTTGAATATGGTGTGAAGTGTTGAAATGAAGTGAAGTGAAGGCGAGAAAAGATAAACGAGAAGTCAAAGGACAAGAGGACAACAGGCGAATTGAAGATGTAGGGTTTGAAAAATCGAAACTTTGAGGGAACGGGTTGGCTTTAATGGTAAAAGGGTATGCAGACTTGACGGGTTGTACAGTAGCAACAAATTTCAGGGCCTCCCCTGAGCTGCACAAGGGTATCCAATCTCAATCGCGAATTGAGTAATATCCGTGCACTATACCTTATGAGTACTAGACCCCCTGTATATCGTTTAGGTTTGGGGTGATCGGAAAGAATACGACCAGAAGTAATAGTGCAGAGGATCAACTCCTCTCCACAATACCTCAAGACTTTATACATGTGATAAAGAAAGACATGGACTTTTCTCACGCTCCCTCTTATATCAAAGAGACTCTGACTTGCTTTTGCATGATGCAAACATAATTATCCTTGCAATTCTGTCGTCGCATTCGCCCCAGCCTGCGAATGGTTGGCGGTGAGTGTGCAGCTAACAGATAACAACGTAGATGCTCGGATAGTATGTACTGTCATTTTGCGAGAAATGATACGAATACGAAAGCGCCTACGAGAATAAGTTATCAGTAACAACAACACTGTTGAAATATCAAAAAGAACCAGAACGGGATATGTTCTAGTTAGGGTGATATTAACACTGCAAAAAATGTACCGAATTCCTTACCAGTTACAATGTGAGCTGTGGTTGGAATCGGTATCATGATGTCCTTCGTTTTCGTATAGATACCGAGTTGAGTTGATTGCTGCACACCTCAAGTCAGCACGAATCCTCATATCTACATACTAAGAGACAACAATGCAGTATGATCTTGGGTAAGCATAATGATGACAGTGTTTTCTAATAATCGATACATTCGTGATCCTTCTAGGTATCTTACCCATCCTGGTTTTGCTTGAGCTTACAAGTCTAACCACCCAACAGAGACGGTGCTTGTCAAGGTACAGGCTCTCCAAAAAGTTATGCCGATGCTTATCGATAAGCAGAACACGCTTGAGTAGGTATTCCTAGTGCTCAAATAGCGGCCAACTCCGGCATTGCAGTTTGTTCTGAGCCCATTCTGTATTACGTAAGGTGGCGGATGACCGAATTTCCACGCCTCAACGCCAAAAGTCATCAATGTTAGCTTGAAGCTTTCCTGCGCAACCATCCTTTCAAGTATCCGCCATGCCACCCCAGATCAAGCAAGATCTTAACCGTTCAGGATGGGAGACCACCGATTTCCCCTCCGTTTGCGAGACGTGTCTCCCCGAAAATCCTTACGTTAAAATGCTCAAAGAAGATTATGGTGCGGAATGCAAATTGGTACGTTGATCGGGCGGACCTCTTTCGTGTATTCGCATCAACACAAAGCTAACGTGATATATAATAGTGCACTAGGCCTTTCACTGTATTTGCTTGGAGCGCTACGCGCGCGAACGGTCGCAAGAAGCGAACCAACATTTGCCTGACGTGCGCGCGGCTCAAGAATTGCTGTCAGTGTTGTATGCTCGATCTTTCCTTTGGCCTTCCTATCGTCGTACGCGATGCTGCCCTCAAGATGGTTGCTCCCGGGCCCCAGTCCGACATCAATCGAGAATACTTCGCCCAAAATAACGAACAATTGATTGAGGAAGGAAAGGTTGGACAAGAGGAATACGAAAAGACAGACGAGAAGGCGCGTGAGCTGTTACGAAGACTCGCAAATAGTAAACCCTACTTCCGCAAAGGAAGGACTATCGAGGGGGGTGAAAGTTCCAAGAGCGGAAATGCAGCTGTTGGTGCTGGCCTTGGCGGACCTGGCCCTATTCGAACTCGAGATTCCAAGGCTGCCGCGGCTGCGGGAGCCAAACCAGGCGGTAAGGGTCGTCAGGTGTTCCCAAGTGCTGCTCAGTTGCCTCCGAGTCCGCGCGATTGGCTACCCCCTGCCGACAAGAGCATCATGTCGCTTTTCGTGACTGGCATCGAGGACGACCTACCCGAGTACAAGCTCAGAGATTTTTTCAAGGCGCACGGTAAGATCAAGAGCTTGGTCTGCTCACACATGTCACACTGCGCCTTTGTCAACTACGAAACTCGAGAGGCGGCTGAGAAAGCCGCAGAGGCATGCCAAGGTCGGGCTGTCATTGCTGGATGTCCGTTACGGGTTCGATGGGGACAACCAAAGGCAATCGGTACTATGGATAAAGAGCAAAGAAGTCAGATGCTGCGTGATGCCAGACAGCGCCAGGGAGGTTCTCAGGGTCAAGGCTCACGATCAGCGGATGGCGGTGGCGAGTCTACTGCCCGGCCTGCAGCTCTCCCTGCTCCTGTGGCAGCACCCCCTGGAGCTTCTGATACACCTGCCTACGCTGCTCTTTCTGGAGACTAGACGATGTCATGACCTCTTTTTTAATGTTGATCAAAGGTAGATAGATTGCCTGTCATGCTTTCGGAGTTTGGCGTTAGGAAAAGAGCATCATGGTAAGGTGGTCTTCAGCGAAAAGGATAATTGATCATGGCGGCTGGGAAATGCTCGAGATAGGTATAGATGGGAAGAAAAGTGCGGGAGTGGTCATTATTTTGTTTCACTTGTTCTTCCGGGTATCGTTACAGTAACAAATTGTACAATGGGACTAAGAGTCCTCTTATTTTTTACCACCGCCGCAGCAGCCTCCGATTGTGCCGTTGCCAGCTGTCTTGATAGACTCGTTGTCGCCTCGCTCGATGTCTTTGTGTATTCTCAGCTCTAAATTGCCAATGAGTCCTTTTCCGTGCTTGATAACATGAAGTCTATCCCGAACTTACTGTAAGAATCTTTGCCATCCTCTATTCTTCGACCCTGAACGACATTCTGGCGGAGGACCTTGGCAACCTCCTCGGCGTGCTTGATCGCCGCAGGAGCATCAGACGCATCGATCGTGGCCTTTTGGCGGAATTCATTGCGGATCTGGATCTGAGCTGCAGACATGACAGGAGCGTCGCCTAAAACGCCAAACAGTCAGTATAGCCGAGACGTTGAACTGCCTCAACAGGAGCAAAATGTCCCGTTCGGTTCTGGCTTGGTTGCATACCTTGGAAAGCAATGCGCGCCGCGCGCATAAGGTGTCGGTAAGCATTGAGAGCCGGGACGGTAGTCATTTTGGCCCTTTGAAGATTGTGAAAAGTCGAAAACTCCGAGACTTGGGATTCACAGCAATTCGTGAGTCTATCGTGCTGGGGAATTATCCGAGGTCGTCAAATATGGCTTTCAAATCGAGAGAGAAAAAAGCACAGTCCAACTTCAATTGGATTGGATGGATGCTTCCAGCGTCCTTAACGGTTCAGCGGAGTTCATTCATTAGTGGGCCACAGGCTTGCCAGCACTATCTTAGGTATGCAGCACAACCCCCCAGGGTATCTAATTCCGGAACCGCCCAGGGCACCGTCTTACCGCAATCTAGCCCGTCCATGGTATAATCGAGATTCTGTACCAATGGAAGGATGCCCGGGGCTATGGAGGATTTACCCCGCCAATAATGTTCATGGTGGGGGAAGTCGATGTAGCGCCATTGAAAAAAATTATTGCAGAGAAAAAAACTGACGGGTTTTTTCTCTCCATCAACATCAAACTCACACATCACATCACATAATGGCTTCTGTGGCTACTGTGACACTCCCCCTTCCCGCCCTTCCAAGCGGCTGGGCTGCTGATAAGGACTTCAAGGCTGTTGGCAAGCTTTCTGAGGCTACTCAGCGAAGCATCGAGCCTGTCGGCCCTCACTTCCTCGCCCACGCTCGACGAGCCCGTCACAAGCGTACTTTCTCTGAGGATGACCGCATCCAGGCCCAAGAGAGCGCCAAGAATGTCGAAGATGGCGACGTCAGCGACGAGAGCGAGCCTGAGGACCCCATGATGCTTCAGCGTGAGGCCAAGGACTGGAAGGTACGTAATTATCGATATGCACCTCAGCACTTTTATTAACGCATATACCTCTAGACCCAGGACCACTACAAGATCCTCGGCATCTCCAAGTACCGCTGGAGGGCCACTGAGGACCAGATCAAGAAGGCCCACCGCAAGAAGGTTCTCAAGCACCACCCCGATAAGAAGGCTGCCCAAGGTCGTGTCGACGACGATCAGTTCTTTAAGTGTATCCAGAAGGCCACCGACGTCCTCCTTGACCCCATCAAGCGCCGCCAGTTTGACTCCGTTGATGAGGAGGCTGAAGTCGAACCCCCCACCAAGAAGCAGCTCCAGAAGGCCGACTACTACAAGGCGTGGAGCAAGGTCTTCAAGTCCGAGGCTCGCTTCTCCAAGACTCACCCCGTCCCCTCCTTTGGAAGTGCCGACGCCACCAAGGAGCAGGTCGAGGACTTTTACAACTTCTGGTACAACTTCGACAGCTGGCGAACTTTCGAGTACCTCGATGAGGATGTTCCTGATGACAACGAGAACCGTGACCAGAAGCGACACCAGGAGCGCAAGAACACTAACGCTCGCAAGAAGAGAAAGGCCGAGGACAATGCTCGTCTCCGCAAGTTGCTAGACGATGCTTCAGCTGGAGATGAGCGTATTAAGCGATTCCGACAGGAAGCCAACGCTTCTAAGAACAAGAAGCGTCTCGAACGTGAGGCCGCTGAGAAGAAGGCCAAGGAGGAGGCCCAGGCTGCCAAGGAAGCTGAGGAGAAGGCTGCCAAGGAGGCTGAAGAGAAGGCCAAGGCCGATCGTGATTCTTCCAAGAAGGCTAAGGAGGCTGCCAAGAACGCTGTCAAGAAGAACAAGCGTGTGCTCAAGGGATCCGTCAAGGACGCCAACTACTTCGCTGCCGGCGAGCCCACACCTGCTGATATCGACTCTGTTCTTAATGATGTCGAGACCATTCAGGGCAAGATTGACCCCGATGAGATTGCTGCCCTTGCTGGCAAGCTCAACGGCCTCAAAGTTGCCGACGAGATCAAGGCTGTCTGGAGCGGCGAGACCAAGAGGCTTGTCGAGGCTGGCAAGCTCAAGGATGGTGACATCAAGGTTTTGGCTTAAGTGATGCGTTTAATGTGACTGGGGAAACGTTTGGGATTGTCATGATAGGCTCCAGATAAAATAGAAATGAGGTTATGGATTCTAGATTAAGATGAGACGAACTATAGACGATGGTTGGACTATGTCATGATTACCATCATAGTTACATGCCTTGTTCCCTCCTTTGAGATCGTGCGTACCCGTTTGTGTGACAAGCTCCATCATGGTGGCTACTGAGATATAGATTCTATTTGTCCCAACCCTATGGGATTTGGTCTATGAAGAATATTACAAGAGTCTATCGATATATGCTGAAAATGCCACAGCTATGGCTAAGTTAAGACCAGATGAGAAGAGATGACGCACCAAAACCTAGAACAAACCGATATCCGCTGCCATGTGATCAAAACATTGAAGGTTTAGTCCTCTCAAACCCCGACGCACTTCTGAAGCATCATGCCTCTCTATCTAGAGATTGGCCCAAAACCATTTCATAGTACAAACCCCTCTTGGCAACAAGATCTTCGTGTCTCCCTCTCTCGACGACTTTCCCACCAGAAAATACGCAGATGGTATCCGCCTCCCGGATTGTGCTTAGTCGATGTGCGACAGCGACTGTCGTCCTTCCCTCGGCTGCTCGATCCAGCGCCTCCTTGACTACCTTCTCGCTCTCTGCGTCAAGGGCACTGGTGGCTTCGTCGAGAAGTAACAAACGGGGTTTGCGAACAAGAGCGCGGGCAATAGCGATGCGTTGGCGTTGGCCACCTGAGAGCGAGAGTCCTTGGTTGCCACAAGAAGTGGCGAGGCCTTCGGGAAGAGAGGACACAAAATCATAGACATTGGCTTGTTTGCAAGCCTCGATGATGTCGTCGTCAGGCGGATTGCCCTCTTCGATACCGAGGGATATGTTGTCTCGGATCGAACCTTGATACAGAACCGGCTCCTGTTGAACAAGAGCGATGTCTCGTCTATGCAATCGCCTATCTTTTGTGCTGATATCTTGACTTTCCGCCATTATCATGCCACTGGTTGGATCGTAAAACCGCTCAAGTAGTGCAATCATAGTCGATTTGCCACATCCAGATGCCCCAACGAGAGCTACCATCTTGCCAGGTTCGATGCTGATGTCCACACCTCGAAGCACCGGCAGTTTAGGTCGACGAGGATACGCAAAGGCGAGGTCTTGGCAAGAAACGTCGATGCCCTTCCCATTCGGGTTCTTCTCACAGCTAGGCTCATTCCCTATGTCATCGTGAAGCACCTTTTGGCGTCGAAGCTCGAATATGTAATTGATCGCTGTCCGTGCTTTTGTGATACTCGTAGTGTACTGGAATAGCATTGCTGATGTTTCTCCCGAGAAGACGACGGCGATGAAAATTACATAGAATTGATCAGTGGTATACTCACCAGTAGAAACAAGACGCCCGCCATACCTGTGGTCACCTGTCAGTGTTGTCTCAACCATTCGCGAGCAAGTGATACATACCAAAAGCCGAGTGCCATGGCGAGGAAAGATGCTGACTGGCTGAAGGAGTAAAACAACATCTTCCAACCCAGGCTTCCGATCGCCTCTTTTGCAAGACCTTCGAGGGCATTGCTATAACGCTCAATGACAGCTCGTTCCAACGCTAGCGAGGAAACAGTCCGTATGCCCAGTACAGCTTCTGAAGCCAAACCGCTGCTTTTGGCGAATCTTCCAGCAGTATCGTCATCAAACTTGTATTCAAGTCGGATTCTGACATATCCCGAGCCAACTAGCACTGGTAGGGCGGCAAGTGTAAGGACTAGGCCCAGCTTATAGCCGTAGGCGATCGCAAGTACGGAGCTTGATAGAACTGTAACTATGTTGATCATGATGAGTGATAAATTCATGGACAGTAATTCCTGGAGACTAGTGGGCTCAGCGGCCAGTCGTGAGACAAGGGCACCAGTTCCGCGGTCCGGGTCGTCGAAGAAGCTCATGTCTTGTCGGAGAGTGTTATCAAAAAGCTCACTTCTATATACCGTCATTATATACTGAAGAAAATTAGCCAAAAAGGGATGATGGAGGCAGGTGAGTAGACAAATTACTTACTTGACCGATCTCGTTGCAGACCCAGCCAGCCACGGCGTATATGACAAAGTTGGCGAGTGCGACCACAAAGAACATTAACGAAAAGAAGTTCGCATCGCTAACATCTATAGTCTCGAATGCCTTCATGGTTCTCGAGAAGAGAATAGCGAGTGCTGGATACGTGGCGCCTGAAGTAGTGTAAGTAAGCTTTTCCCCCTTCTAGACGTGGACAAACAACTCACCTCCCAAGATAGAAATGATGACTAGAATGAAACCGGAGAACCATAGAGGTCTCTGTTCTCTGATCACAAGCCATAGTCCTTTCAAAAGTCCGTAGTTAATTGCGTCGTTTTGTGTGATATCCGCTACAGCATGCTGAGAAGCGCGGGACAAGACAGGATCAAGACGAGCACCTGTCTCGTCTTTCACTGTATCTCCACCCTCATCATCTAGAGATACACTGCCCTTTCCAAGGTCCTGTAAGCGGACTAAACGCGAGTATGTGCCGCCTTGTTGGAGGAGTTCGTCGTGGGAGCCTTGTTCGATTGTTTCGCCCTTGGCCATGACGATGATGTTGTCGGCATCACGAATTGTAGACAGTCGGTGCGCGATAACGATCATTGTTCGACCTTTGGCGACATTATTGAGAGCTTGCTGTACGATCTTTTCGGCATTGGGGTCTAGAGCACTAGTAGCTTCATCCAACATCAAAACCTTGGGGTTAGAAATGATGCTACGAGCGATAACTACACGTTGTTTCTGGCCACCGGACAACGACGCTCCCCTTTCGCCTATCCAAGTATCGTAGCCCTGGGAGAAGTCAGTGGAGGACAAAAAAGATAGGAGACGAACATACCTTGGGCAGCGTCTCGATGAAGTCGTGAGCGTAGGCGGATTTAGAGGCTTCGATGACCATTCTTTGCTTCTCATCTTCCGGAAGATCGGCCATGGACGTACCAGTCAAACCATCGACGACATTCTGATAAATGGTACCACTAAATAAAGTTGGTTCCTAAACAGAAGTTAGCAGTTACTAGGTATTTGACATTAGATGCTTCATGCATACCTGCTGAACCATTCTGATATTTGTCCGCAACCACTGTATGTTTAAATTCTCAACCGGGTGTCCATCGAGTGTAATCAACCCACTGATTGGCATATACCATCGTTCCAATAGTCCAAATACAGTGCTCTTTCCGGATCCACTGGCACCTACAAGCGCCGTGGTCCGATCAGCAGGAATGTCGAGATCCAGTGATCGAAGAATCGTCACGTTAGAACGGGAAGGGTAGGCAAAATTGACCCCGCGGAATTGGATATTGCCTTTGAAATCGGGTATAGTCTCGCCGTTTTGGGATAGCGGATCGATTTGCGACCTGCGGTCAATCATTCCGAACATCTCTTGCGCAGCAGCAGTGGCTTTGGAGATGGCTATTGTCTGGGGTGCAATCTGAGTAAGTGCTGTAGCAGCAACGAGAATAGCAAAGATGACACTATGAGGTTCAAAGTTAGTCAAATCATCCTAGGCAGAAACATGTCAAAAACACTCACGTTACGACGGTGCCTGGCTGCGTAATCTCACCCTCGGAGTACATCCTCATCCCCTGCCAAAAGGCCAGGCCATAACCTGCAAAGATACAAAAGAACTCAGTGGGGAATAGAATCATGTACACCCAAGACTTCTTGTGGCCAATTCTCCTTGCTTCTTGGAGCGTGCTTGTAAATCGGTCTGACAGCTTTGGGAAGGCCCAGAAAGCGTGGGCTGTACGAATAGTCGAAAAAGCCTCCTCAGCCAAGGAACTAGACCTCGAGTAGACGTCAAACATTGCATACTCGTAGCCAGTATCGATAGCTACGCAGATGATGGTGACGACGAGATTCACTGGGATGATGGCGAGTACGATGAGAGTGAGCTTCCATTGGACTGCGAACGCCACGATGAAGGCAGAAACGAAGGTCGAAAGGGCTGCAATGGTAATACCAAACTTTTCAGAGATTCCTTGGTTGATGAGGTTTCCATTGGTCGTGATCTGCCCGGGGATTGAAGAAGCGGGAGAATCAAAGAACGAGACCTCTTGGCGAAGAGTGCTCCTGACAAAGTCAACGCGAAGCGATTTTGTCGTGTTGATGGCAGCGATGGAAACAAGTATCTGGGCACGCATCTGATCAGCACCACATGGACTCGAAGACCACTACCTACTAACCTATGCATGTAACTTGAGGGGTGGGTGGGAGGTACTTACTGTCCATATATATGTCAGAACAAATTTCGCAATAAAAAGATAGACAAAGTACAAGCTATAAGCAAAACAATGGTCAGTTTAGGTGTCCAACCCTGGGAGCGCACCGCACAATTGATAGAAGGCCGCACCTGTACTTGCTGACCTCAGTTCGGTACCCAGCAGGTGATAATGATCCAGTAGCAAAATCGGTAAAAACATTGATGAATTTTCCAAAAACAAAATCCATCAGGGGCAAAATTGTGCCTGCAGCAACCATGCAGACAAATGCGACACCATTGAGGATCCATCCTAAGCGATCGTTGTAAGTAAAGACGCGCTAAGATACATTGTTAGCGTTAGCTATAAGAGACATTCAAGTAAAAAGAAGTTACCAAATAATATTTGAAGCTTGTATCCTTCTTTTCTTCTTTTGTATCGCCACCGCCATCACTCTCGCCCTTGTCTCCAAGTGTAACCGTCATTGTGCTGTTTGGCTGTTCTGTTGATACTCCTTCGGTCTTGGAAGACGAATTGCCAATTGGGCCCTCTTGTCTCATTGCATACCCCAGGATTGTCGACTGGGAAACGACTATAGAGGTAGCTATGTAATTGAAAACGGACAAACGTCAAGACTTTTAAAGAAAGAAAGGATGCCTCTTGGCGTTGACGTTGGACGCATCCCGCGCGATACGATTCAGCCAATGAGCTTACACAGGCATCAGACACCAATGGGTTTAGGAGAGAGTCTAAGACCGGGGCAATTATTCAGCCGTCTGTGGTTAATTTCGACTACCTCGTTGCTCTTTGCAGGAAGAGAGTTGAAGGTCAGATTGAGTTTATTGGTGGGCTTTGTTTGTGACTAACTAACTCTAACCTAGGTACTAAAGTACTAGGTACCAACGAACACGAAAAAGAACTTGAACCCGATTTGGTGATGGATCAAGTATTGACTTTCCATGCAGCCACATATGTTTTGACAAGCCACAATTCGGTACCTGACATTTTGTTATCGGTCCCCGCGCTTTCCGAACCCTCCTTACCTTTCTTCTATCCCAACATAGTACGATATTCTCTTTCATCTCCTGTTCCTGTTCCGCGTCGTCAGCACCCAAATTCCAGTATTTTTCCCCAATTACGAAAAAGAGGGAATATTAGCTGCTCGTTTATTTGCCTCATTTCCCATCTCGACGTCATTCATTGGCCACGTCAAGATACATACATTCATTCGTTATGGATCAATCCAGTACTGGCCCGGGATTCACCAACAACGGACCCGCGGCTCCCGATGACTCTACACGGCGTGCGGTAAGTGACATTTTCCACATTAGGCGTTCTTCACGGACCGACATAGTTGCCGCTTGTACTGCAATGGACCTGTTCTGTTGTTTGCGAGACCCCATTGCTTTTGCTTCGGTTTGGGCGCATATGCCACAAACTTGAATGCATGCATGTATCATGTACCCATACATGCATGGGTCTAGTTGCTTGTCCAGTATCACAACTACTAACTAAATATCTCGTGAATCAGTGTGATCAGTGTCGTATGCGCAAGGTAAGCATATCCCATAGGTGCCATCACAAAATAACGTAGTCTGTGTGCTTTGTATCAATAACACTCGTATGGAATAGATCCGATGCGATAAAGACTGGCCTTGCTCCAACTGTCGCACTGCCAAACGCTCTTGCACATCCACCGGTGTCGGTCAGAGACCTAAAGAGCCCAGGCAACGAGTGCTCATCTCGTCTCAATAGTCGGTTACCCCGTATCCTCTTGACTCCAAGAAACCTGCATCGTCTCTGCCATGTCTATTTGCAAGCAGGCCATACCACTTGCTAACCGGTGACTTGCGCCTCCTTCAGTGAGCGCAAGATCGATCAGATCGAAGTCCGCCTAGCTAACATAGAAAACCTTCTCCGCGACCTCTCTCAGCGCCCCACCTCAACACCAGGTAGCAATGTTTATCTCCCCGTAACCCCTACAGCCTTTGCTGGTCTAGATGCCAACGCTGCCTCGACAGTCGGCTTTGAAAGCTCTGATGATGAATCTGCACTGGGCGGCGATTCTGTGATTGCCCAGCAAACCACGTTTGCTAGCGAACTTCTTGAGCATGCCGTAGAGCGTACCTCATTGCACGATGTCAGCCCCAAGATGTGGGAAGCCCTTGCCAACCTAAGACAGATAGCCGAACTCCAGAGTCGACAATCCATCAGCCATGGCCCCAGGTTTCCATTGCAACAGCCATTGCCACCGGGTGGCCTGGGCCAGCTCAAGATGCCTCCTATGGATATCGTTGTCTCTATGCTGAAGCGAGCCAGGGGTATGTGCGAAAACATCTGTTCTTCAAACCGTCTGCTCACCAACCAATTCTAGCTTCTCCTCCGGGGCTCTTTACATTCGTGTGTTATTTCGTAGGCATTAGTGACTTCTCAAACCTTTGTCGAATGGTCTACTTCCCTACTGAAGACTTTACTGATGCTACATTTATCATTGTCAACGTTGGGCTCTATTATTTGTTTCTCGAACAACATTCATTGGCCACAGACAACAAGGCCCTCAAGGACGAGTTTGCCTCGCACCTTTACACAAGCCGAGTCAACTTGGAAACAGGACTGGCAAACATGTCTCTCTTCATGTCGGTTAAGATCGAGACGGTCCAAGCTCTGTTGTTGGGGGTGAGGAAGCGTTTTCTTGTGATGAGAAGTATCAGAACAGACGCTAACAGAACCATCAGACGTTGTACGCCATTGATGTGTGTAGACCCTCGGTGGCCTGGCACCTTAATAGTGCTGCCGCACAAATGTGCCAGACTGCAGGTTTTCACCGCAAAGACCACTCCGTTCGCAATCCGGAAGAAGCTAGTATCAGGGCAATTCTCTTCTGGTACATTTACACGACAGATAAAGCATTGGCAATCAGACTTGGGCGTGCCCCTCTTATCCAGGATTGGGAAATTGACATCCCACGCACCTTTCACTTTGAGGGCGTATTGAGCCTTGAAACCAAAGCTGTTGCAGCCATGTGGCTCAGCGCTGCAACGCTCCAAGGCCAAGTATATGAGCAGCTGTAAGTGTTATAACATTCGTCTTTGGCTGTTCTTGCTAATCGGAATCAGCTTTTGCCCAGCAGCACTAGCTCAGCCTCCTGCTGTTATTGCTGAGAGGGCTCGGATGCTAGCAGCAAAGTGTCGAGAGGTAGAGGCGCAGGCGTACGAGAGCCGAGGAATGGCCATTGCCTCGCTCGAGAAAATAGGAGCATCGCCTCTTGTCGATATTCACGTCAAGGGTGACGAAGTCCAGCTATTATCAACCATGACACTCATCTACCGAGCGATCCCAGCCCCCGAAGGCTCCTCCAGCAGGTTCTGTGACGAGTGTATCGAGACCGCACGAAGGGCAACACATACGCATCTCTCTTGTATGGAACTGGTGCGGAAGGATCCTCATGCGAGAAACATCTATGTCCATTGGTATGTTCACAATAACAATTATTCCTGAGCTCCGAGTACATCTGACACTGTGGTAGGAACCTGGTATTGACTCCATTCGCCCCCTTCTTCGTTCTGTTCTGCTATGTCATAGAGACATCATCGGCAGAGGACCTGCGTCTCTTGTGTGACTTCAGCACATCAATTGGCGAGACCAGTGACGCTTCGGAAACCATGCAAAAACTATCACGGCTATGCCAAGTCATGAGCAATGTCGCGGCACTTTATGTCGAGGCCAAGTCGCAACAGCAAGAAGATCAAACAATGGTGCCAATCGGAGACGAGTTTGACGTGTATCTGAGCCAACTTGGCTTCATGCCTGTAATGGACCCAAACATCAACACCGCCAGCGGTGACCCTAATGCTGCATTTCCGGATAACTCGCAGGTGGCGCAAATGGCAGACTGGATGTCTGGAAGCCGCAACTTGCTTGGGTTGTTGGAACAGGATATATCTCAAATAGGCGGTCCCCAGTGGCCACCAATGTGAAGGGTGAAGGGCAGGCCCAATAGATAGAGATGTATTAGCGCAACGTTATCATTCAGTGTTCCGAGTGTCGCAAGATCTAGTTCGTAGGAAACCGCGGATTGTAAACCTCGTAGCCTTCTTCTTCGGTGTCGCTTTCTGGCGAGAGGTTTTTCTGGAGACCAGGGTTGATAGGAACAGGCTCAAACGCGTTGGTCGGCTTGAGGTTCTCAATGATTGATGGTGTTGATCCCGACCCGCTACTTTCGACTTTGGTGAAAGCACTCTTGAAGCCACTCTTCTTAAAACCGCCTTTCTTGAACCCTCCGGCTCCGGCTCCTGTACTCGCAGCAGCTTCCTGGCCGGGGAGCTTGATGCTAATGAGACCATCCGCTTTGGCCTCTGCCTTACGCGCACGTGAGCCAGCATTGGGGTCACGAACCATGGCTTTCATATCCTTAAGGCGCTGTTTGTGACTATGGTCATAACTGCCGAGATGAGCTTCATAGTCGTTCATCCTCGAATAGCCTTTGGAGCAGAGCTGACAGTAGAAAGACTTTTGCGCTTCCCGCGCAGCCGCAGTCTGTGCTGCTGGAAGTGTTTGGTGTCGCTAAAGACGCGTTAGTAAGAGGGCGATGATCGTGTTGCTTGAGGCTTACTGGAGGCATGTTTCGTTGCTTGATGTTCTCTTCAAGCGCGTATGGTGGATTTGCTATAAGGAAGATGTGGATCTCATCGACTGGTGAAAGTTTGATCGGGAAAGATTGAGCAGTGACCCAGCGCCTGGGTACCTACTAGGTATGGAGATAAGGTACTAGGGGGCTCAGGCACTAACTTCATATGGCCAAGGTTTTCTAAAGCATCTGCCACCAATCAGAATTTGGCATGTGTTGCTGACCGGGTTCCCAGAACATCATGGAACGTCATTCCCAGGGGCTTTCGGCAGGGGCTTCCAGAACAACTGCCCCAGAATCTATGGCAGCTTCCCCCGTCTCCAACCACGTTGAGGCGCTAATCCCAACTGGAAAAACTTCCCTGTCACGAGCGCGCCATCATCTCTTCTTCTACGTTTGTGCTCCCCGCCTACATTTCCAGGAGCTGTTTCTCTCATCTTCGTACTTACAAAGAAAGGTAGCACGCTGGGCGTGGTAACACCATGGATTTCGACCAATCTCCTAATCGTCGAGCCTCACAGGCAAGCTTCTTATCTTTACAACAGCTTGACCCTTCCCCGATAGATTCTCCACCAGCAGATCCCACTATTGACCGCCGTGATCTTGGGCGACCACCTCGAGGAAGCGATGATGGGTACGAGATGGTGAGCGCTGAGGAAATGGAGAACAGCACCTCATCCATCAGGGCCCCTTCGACCGGTGCTCCAGGTTTGAGTGCAAGCGCGAACCTTAACCGGTCTGGAGCTGGTCCTGGTCCCATATTCTACCGTAAGGATATACTCTTGTGTATAAAACCCAACAGAGCCATGCTTACTCTCGATTAGTTATGCGGATTCAGAAGTTCTCAAGTTACGCAATGGGTATCTTCACATCCCTTCATCTTGCCAACGTTTCCCTCATCCCCGCTATAACTCGCTCGGTTCCCGGCTCCGAAACCTACCTCCTCATGACTCGTGAAATTTACCAAACCTCACTCACCGAACCCATACTGGTCGCTCTACCTATCATCGTTCATATCGGATCAGGCATTGCCCTTCGGCTACTGAGGAGGTCGCAGAACATGCAGCGTTACGGTGCAGCGACCCCAGGAATGTACGCCCTTCATCGCTCAAGGACAGAACTTGAAAAGGATCAAAAGAGTGCCAGGGCCGCTTCACCATGGCCAGCATTGAGCTACATCTCGATCTCCGGATACACCTTTACCTTCTTCTTCGCCGCCCATGTCTTCGTCAATCGTATCTTACCTCTACAGGTTGAGGGTGACAGCTCCAACATTGGCCTTGCCTACGTTGCACATACTTTCGCTCGACATCCTATCACGTCTTGGTTTTCTTATGTCGGTCTTCTTGCCGCTGGCTGTGGTCATATGGTTTGGGGGCAGGCTAAGTGGTTCGGTCTGTCTCCTACGACCAAGTATATCTGGGGAACAAGCAGCGTTCCTGCCGAGAAGAAGGCTATGAAGCAAAGAAGACGAAAATGGGTTGCTCTTCACGGCGCTTCCGTTGCATTCGCTGCACTCTGGGCGGTCGGAGGACTGGGTGTTGTCGCAAGAGGCGGACTGATGGAAGGCTGGGTTGGCAAAGTCTACGATGATCTCTTCTCGGCGATCGGTTTGTAAAAGCAGTGTTAGTTTAGCATCATTGGAGTTCGGGAACACTTATACGGTAGACATTAGGTTTCTACCTTGACACGCATTATGGAAATACCCTGCGTTCATACGTCAGAGAAAGAAGTAAATAAGCACAAGGACGTCAGAAAGAACTTTAATGAACACCTTTCGACACTAGCAGAACTATATTAGCGTTTTGCTCCTCACACATTGTGATTATTTCCTTGTACTGATCTATTGTTGATGGTCTATCAACAATAATTGGCGAACATGTGCAACCCCTACTGTCTAGGTACCTATACTTGACTTGCGAACGAAATGGTTAAAAGTCCATACGCAGGCATGTATATACTATGCGACAAGTCAAGATAAAGGTATAAATATAATTACATGGCTATTGACGTTGAAAATGTTAAATAGATCCTTTTGTATCTGGGTTTTACACACACAATCCCCCAGCCATGATTTCAGATAGCACATGTATAGGGTAAGCGCCAGGACTGCAAGCTCCAGCTATCGCCACCGATATTTCTAGTCTTCCTCAAAACATCTTTTGCTCCACATCATCTTGACATTCAAGCATAGAACTTACTTTGAACCTCTGCAGCTGTAAGTTGGCCCGGGCTGCTCAGCGCAACAAGCGATTTTCAAATGTCAAAGCGTAAGGGTGCATACAGCGAGGAGAGCTCTGACCCTCACACCCATGATGTAGTTCAACCTCGGCCATTAAAGCGTTCACGCATCGCCAATGCAGCTTGCAACTCGCCATCTCAGGATATACTCACCAGAATATCTTCTGAAATCCTGTTGCGAATCCTTTCATTCCTTTCATCATCCGAGCTCCTCACCGTTTCCCCCACTTCCCGCCGCCTTTACCGTCTTGCCTCGGATCCTCACCTGTGGCGCGAACATTACTACGAGCGGTTTGTCCTCCCGCGCGCGTTGCGCATACCTGGATTTCGAATCGGTGGAGCTGGCGGTACCAGACTTCAATACTCGGCGCGGCGGGCTGTGTGGGCAGACGGAAGAAAAGGCAGAGCGCCAGACGACGAGTTCTTGAAAGAAGGCAGCAAGAACGAAAGCGTTGATTGGAAGAGACAATACAAGTTACGCCACAACTGGGCCAGAGGTAAATGCGCAGTGGAGGAAGTCAGCGTGCGGGATGCGTCAGAAGAGGGTGACGGGCAAAAAAGAACGCTGATCAAGGTCGTTGAGGGCATAGCGATAACGGCCGACTCGGAATCTGGATTACGCGCATGGGATCTCCGAACACGACGGCCAACCGCGCAACTCGAATTTCGCGAGGGCGACGAACATGATGACAATGCGCCGACGTCACTTGCAGTGGACGAAAGCAGCTCCGTGACAGAGGTGGATATTGTAGTGGGATTTGCTGATGGCGGTTTCGGACTATGGCGGTTGAATCTAGAACAACAAGAATTGACACGGAGATACCGGCACGAGACAAGCTGCAATGGGGAAATTATAGCGGTTGCCTGCGGTCATCCTTATGTATTAACAGCGACAACGGCTGGTCTGATCTCACTCTACACATTTAATCGACCAGCCCCTGAGCCTACAGACGACTTTACGAACAATGCCAACAAGATTAGCAAACCGCTCTCGCACGGGACGGTCGAGCAACAGGTAAAGCCTCGAAACATGGGAACGATCCTGCCACCGCCCTACCTTCTTACGTCTCTCAAGTCGCACACCACACACCTTCCTCTCGCTCTATCGATACGACATATGTCGGCCTCCGCAAGCGCCTCTATCGCCTACACCTTCCCTGTCCGCGACGGCTGGTGTATCGGCGTCCAAGACCTACTCATAACGCCGTCTCCCGATGGCTCCGGCGTTGACAAATTGACATCCCGTCTTGCTTCGACACTCCCCATTGTAGCCTCAGGCGGCGTCGATACTGTCCGAACTCACGGGTCACGTTCAGAGCTTATGACCCTCTGCTACAGCCACCCATACCTCCTCGCTACACGGCCAGACAACACACTTGTTTTATACCTCTGCACATCAACCACCAAATCTTTCTCGCTGTCTTCTGGCATCCGCCTCTGGGGCCACACGTCAGGCATCTCGGACGCTGAAATTACACCGCGGGGTAAGGCTGTTAGTATAAGCACACGGGGCGACGAGATCCGCGTATGGGAGCTAGAGGGCCGCGTCGGAGGCAGCAGCATCGAGGTGCGACCTACGACTAGGCAACCGGCTGATGGCACAGACAGTCCTACAACAGTACCGCGGGCCGAGTGGGAGGACCGCAGGAATTGGGTCGGCTTTGACGATGAGATGGTCATTGTTCTCAAAGAGACACGAGACGGTCGCGAGAGCTTGATGGTTTACGACTTTACATGATGCTGACTGCCCAACACCTCAATTATCGACAAGTCAAAAGCGACTTCATCATTGTTCTATTGAGAAATGGACAACATACATTTGCGTCGGGACTTTACCAACAATGGCAATCGCCGCCGCCTCCGGCTCACGCCACGTTCCTGGTGAAGGACACCACCTAGGCGTGGCAAGTGACAATACCAGAGCGTGTATCATGATCCGAAGGAAGTCCTAGCAGCCACCCGTTGCAAACCAATGCTTGCCTATTGAGGCTCTAGGCACCAAGGCAGCACGGCTGAAAGTCCTAGCAAGCCTTGCCTACGCGGAGCAGACACAAGTCTGGCGTATCATCAGTGATAGGGACAAAGAAAGAAGTAGGTCGACTGGGTCCTGCTTTTTAATCGCAGCAACTGATAACCTGACTGTCCAGGCGCTGTGATTAAACTCTGAGCGACATACCGATGGATCGTCCGACACGGTCACTGGCTCGTAGGCCGGAGCATCAATCCAGGCACTTCCGTTTCGCTAGCTGAAGCTTATCAAGACATGGAAAGCCGATTCGGAAAAAGGCAACGCAAGCCAAGCCAAACCAAGGTCGTACAAAAGCCGCATTTCATCAGGGGGTGGCTGTATGGACGGACTCATACTCTGGGCTGAAATGTCTCGAATAGCCCGAGGCCATCAATTTGGGGTGACTTGTCAGGTTGTATACTGTAGATACCTAGGCAATGGACGATCAATGCATCAACGCAAACATTGAACTTCATCCTGAGAGGGGAGATCTTCGGGCCCCCGTGTTTCTGAAACAACACCCATTGACTCAACGATGCACCAGAAGTCTGCTGAAGTGTCTTCCCAGTGAAATTGGCGTTGCATATCATGTCATGCATTGTGTGGCTCCACGGCATGAAACGGAGAAACCAAGGTCGCACTGACAGCGCATCAGAGAGGAGACAAGGGAAGAAACAAGAGAGTAACTTTCATCGCATCTTGCCATTCCAGTAGACGTGTTGATCAGCTGCACAATGCCATTGGGTTTCGTCTACCCAAGCAGATGCTGACACGCCAAGGTTCTGAAGCGACCATGGATGGGAATAGTATAGTGCCTTGTGCCAGCGTATCAGCTATGTCAATTGAGTTCTGCTTGGATTCAATTCAACGCAGTGCCCATCTATTATTTGCCTGGCAGCCCTAGCCTTGTCTGACCGAGCCAACATGCGCTACGCCGCCAGGCTTTTCCTTGGTCTTGACCGTATGTTCCTTTGCAGAGAGGCAATTCGTTAGACTTAATTGTACTGTGAAATACCCACAGGATGACCTACTATCTAGGTACATCAACATTGGACTAGACCGTTAGAAAGTGCACGTTGCCGGTGTTCGTAACCGTCGAGAACAAAGACCCCCACCAAGCGAGGGGTATCGACTTTCACATGGTAGCAACAGAGGAGCCATTTTTCCATTCTCTGTCTAATCAAGTCAAGTCTAGGAACAAGACCCAGATGATTGACTGGATGTTGTGGGGCCCGTCCTTTATACCTATACAGCCTGTAGGGATCTTATATGTTAGCGCGAGACCTAAACTTGCCACTTAGCTTTTTCTTTAATAAATTATTCAATAATAGAGCTATTAAAAAGTCAAAGAATAGTAAGTTTATACTCTAGAGACTATATATTAGAATTTAACCTATTTTTCTCTATTTTTCTAGCTTTTTCTACCTTATTTTCCTAGGATTAAAAGTAAACTGGAACTCAGTATCGAGCTAATATATAAGATCCCTGCGGGCTGTACCTAGTAGAGTTGAGTTGTCTTGTGGCCATGGGTGGGTGATAGCGGGGATGCTTTTCTTTAGGCGGAGGGAGACAGGACAGGCAGGCGGTTCTAGTTGGGGGAGTGTGATTATCACGGACTTGGATATGTGAAGTTGATTTGTTATTGAATGCTATTGACAAAAGAGTATTGCGTGGGATAGATGAATTTTGGAGCCATTTGCAATAAAGAGTCAGCAATGGGCCCAGGAAGCA
The DNA here is from genome assembly GCF_050947815.1 of Fusarium sambucinum. Taxonomy (NCBI): domain Eukaryota; kingdom Fungi; phylum Ascomycota; class Sordariomycetes; order Hypocreales; family Nectriaceae; genus Fusarium; species Fusarium sambucinum. Next base: position 5,918,240 of record NC_139293.1, on the reverse strand, counting down.
GTAATTACAAAAACAAAGATGTTAATACACCAAACACTGAAAAACAGCCCAGGTGTCGAAACTGATGACTCAAATGAAATTTAGCTTTAGTTGTTACCCGTGCACGCGGCCCGAATCTATATACTACAACCTAGCCGCCAAACAAGGCAATATCCCTCACCAATTGTCGTCAGAGATTGGCCGAACCGAAAGACGGCAGGGACGACACATGGGAAACGGAGGGCCGATAATTATGTATGTACTTACAGGATGGCTTGGGCAGAGACGGTGGATCAGATTACGCTCACCGTTTCTTTGACTGGAACAAAATGATAGTACGAAGGTAGGAGGAACTATGGGCATAACGAGCAGTGGGGTTACAGCCGAAAGACATAAGAGAACAGATGACACTCTTCTAGTTGACGCTGTAAGCGCATGAAACATGGAATTGATCCCTCAAAACAGCGCTATAGACACTCCGCCCCATTGCGAATGACGCGGGTCAGAGTGAGATATAATATCTCATTCAATTGTTGGAGTGAATTGACCCAATTCGACCCCTCCATCGCGGGGTTGCTGGCTCGCGCCCGCTAGAAAACAGCACTAAAGTCTATGCCTCTAGTACCTGCTGTAGCAGGACCTAATACGCCTGTGACATGGAAGGTCTTTGATATGACGTCTTTCGCTAGCACATGCACATGGGCGGGCAGTTCTAAATCTGAGGGTCTAGATCGTGTAGGATCTAGCAACGCCTTGAATTGTTGCATCCATCTCTAACCTCGTCGGATGAATGAATATCAATGGAGAAGGAACAAGTTGGAGGATGCTGACCGCTCGCGATAAAAACCAATCAGTCAACTAATCTTTCCACCGTCGCACCCATCGGCCAATACTAGCATTAGTTCTCATTAGTACGAAGTTGGTTATTGTTCTTGTAGTTCCCTGTGTTGACACTGAGACAAAGGTCAGCAATGACTTGCTTGATGTGCTACTAATGTTGATGCGCAACACATCTCCTCCCCTCCCTCACCTTCGCTGACTTTCCGAAAGCGACCTAGGACCCAGGGCATGTCTGGTGCTGATTATCTCCGATCCTGTAGGGCCATGCGCTGCCATGCCATGCCATGCAATGCGGCGCGGGAGTTGCTTAGTCTCGTGCGTGTTTTACCTTGGGGACTTAGCACTTATTTGTGGGAGAGAGAGATTGAGACACTGTCTGAGCGTGTCAAGATAAAGCGAATTGTCTCAGACCAAGGCAGTCAAATGACCGAATGTATGGTAGTAGCATTGATGCTCCACGGAAACATGCCTCGTGAGCCTCAGAGACACACACTCTTATCAAGCCGCGGTCCTCTCAAGCTTGAAAGCCGCCCTCTAGGAGCAAGCCTTGACAACCACCATCAAAACGATGTGTACATGAAGTGGATGGGACGGAGGGTTCACGCGCCGAGCGGGCCGTTTCACAACCAAGGCATTGGAGAAGTCGACTCTGGCACCGATTCGTGGAGGGTAGATGTTATCAGGACCACTTGAACTGAAAGGGACAGCCTGCAGTAGTTGAGCATCTCGTTATCTAAAGATTCGACAATCGATCATAGGTAGTCATGCGCTCCTTCAATCACTCAGCTGCCAAAACGTTGGTTGATGATCAAAAAAAGAAATGGTGGGGAACCTTGTTAGCAGCGCACTACCTCCACCGCTTCTACTACTAATGTAAGTCCAAAATCTGGGGAACGGTCTACTCGATCGATAGATCACGAAACAAGCTGTGTAGGCAAGAGACAATTACGAATCAAGTTCATCTGACGAAAGGATTTGGCTCGGCTGACTTCTCGGCTCGGATTTGCCCCAACTTTGCTTATGTGAGTTGTCTTGCAAACAAGTACCCAAGTTGGTACTTACGGAGCCTGTACTTCCATATTTCATGTAATCTTCAGAGTCCATAGATAAAAAGAGTTGACTTATGCCATTGGCATCAAGGGACAGACCGTTTAGGATCTGGCCATGGTGCATGTAAATGCCATCATTTAATTCCTCCTCAACTATAACTCAATTCATCGTCAACGCCCAGCAGTCAGTTACCAATCAACAATCTTTCCAGATGCCTCCCAGGTACCAATTTGGCAGACCCCCAAAGTCCTTATCGATAATCTACGGCGATGTTCGTCAATCATCAGGCCAGCCACTCACTCCCCCTGTCGCAATGCACATCCATCTCAATGCGCTCCCAAATATGTCAAGGGACTAGACTCACTAGACCGGATATGACTTGGCGCCAGGTCTTGTTTCGGTCTCTTTAGTCTGTTTTGTGATAGACCAAGCCTGTTTCTCTCTGTCCTGTGACTCACATCATATTGGTGTGGGAGACGCACCACGACGCTGTGACTGAATGTAAGATGTCCGAATAGAAAGATGAACGAGAAGCATTCAGCCTCAATTGATGGGGACTGGGAGCACAATTGATAGTGGAATAGTCGAAGGCGGCAAATATATCCTCTGAAAAAAACATCCCTTCATAGCTTAAGATGTCATATTGACCACGCATGATTCGCAATAGACACATACATGCATGAACGCCCATATACTGCGATAATTCAGTCATGCGATGCACTTCATGCGCCTAGCATCGAATCAGATCATGAGTCGACACGAACCACAATGGATGGTTGAATAATGAACATTGCCGTGCCATAACAGACAGTACTTGGACAATGTTGATCTTCCAGGACCCTTCAGGGCCGAAACAAAGGGTCTGGAAATCAAAATCCGGATGCGGGAACGATTGACGAGATGCAGTGCCAAGCGGGGAACCATGGGGAGTTGAAGATGATAGAGCATCTGAGTACTTGCACATTAGTCGCCTGTGTTATTCCGAATCCACGTATGTGAATGGGGTCAAGGTGATTGTAGAGGTATGTGCAAGTCGCGACAACTGGCGAGATGACGTCCTTCAATCAATTGGGCACCGGGTAGCGAGAAAGAGGAGGGCTGATTCAAGACATGAACCATCACACACGGATGTTACACGCCCCCTCAGATACTGGGTATTATGTATCGTTGCGATCGTGATTTTGTCGCGGTGGGAAACAAGCAGGGAGGGGCGACAAGACGAGATCAGTCTTACTGTCGAGAGGCTCAAGAACGCAATAAGCGGGTGAGGATTAAGTAGCAAATACAGTTGAAGACAGTCAATCAGTGATGGTGTTGTGAAGCCTACTCGTGTGATGCCCTAAAGTTCAGATGGCATCATGATCGCCCTGGTACTGGTAGGAACATGTTTAACATAGAGACGCGCATCTGCCGCTGAATAAACGCAGGCTAGATCTCTTGTCCGAAGGCTTCTGTAGGAACAGAACAGGAGGATGGCACCTACGTTGGAAACTAGCTGAATTTGGGAGACTTGGCGCCGGCCTCGTGGACATTGCCAATTCTGACCAAGCCACACAGCGCCTCTGTATGTGATGGAAGGCTGAATAGGTTAGGTGGAACGTGTACCTACATCCATACCGCATTCCAAGGACGCAATGGCGTACAAACTGCTGCCATCACCAGTGCCTTGGCCAAAATGCTTGACGGACAGCCTCTGCCCCGATCCATGTCTTGGGTCTCGAGACCAAACTGTGACGGGCAAACAGGCGCCTACACAAAACTACCTGGGCGGCGATCTCAGTGACCACCGATGCACCTCAGGCTGCCCTGGCATATTACCGTAGGTAGATAGAGATAGCGTAGAGGCACGAGATGAGATGCTCGCTCGAGATATTGGACAATTTTAACCGCGGAGCTAATAAGGGACCTGATGGCTGTCCTGAGCGACATGGTCTGTCCATCTTGATGTGGAATACGATAGGCAAGGGGAGGTAGGCCTTGGGCCTTTGGCTGAGGCTTTCAGATTGATTGTCACTGTTCAATTGTGAGTTGCTTTTTCCTCTTCTCATCTGCTTCATCATTCATTCATTCTCCACCCACACACTAGCTTAAGCCCGAGATTCCTCATGTGAATTGACTTTAAAGCCCGATTCCTTGCTGAGCGTCAAAGAATAGGCTGGACAATTGGAGTCTAGGTACTAAGGTAGGTTTGCGATACTGAGGCTGTTGTAATTGACAATCGGTCTGCCCGCCTGCCTCCTTGGTTACAACAACCAACAGCCTGGAAAAGGTAGGCACACCCCTAGTGATTCAGTTTCCAGATGATTGTGGTAGGATATTTTGGGAAGGAAGAAGGAAGGAAGGGTCAGCCCGTCACCACCCGCTCGCTCTGGAAACCAGGACGGGACCCACAGATCCACCCCTCCCGTGGTTAACAAGAAGTCCCTTATGACCTTTGCGCGGTCACACATGACTTGGCTTGAGAAGCTGATGATGGGGGATCAAAGATACACTCAAATACAAGGTCAATTGATTGTGAAACTCTTTGCGTTAATTCTTACTCTCACCATGAATCAACAATGTCCTCAAATTGTCATTGTGATTCAATGTCTGAGTAGGTAGTCATCGGAATTAATTCATAATTCCTTACCAATGGATCCTCACTCTCTCTCACCGAAGGCTAATCGAACCTTCTATGGCACACTGGACAGTTGTTCGGGGCCCACTTACATATGCTAGGTTAGCTTTGGATCTCCCCTACAGCAATCAGGGTCAGTGCAGGGAGCTGCATGTGTCTAACTTGCAATTCAAGCCCCGGAAACCTATCATCTAGGAAGGAAGGGAAAAGGAAAGGGAGGTCTCGCCAAGGTGACAGTTGATGTCTATTGGATGCTGAATGATAAGGATTACCTACTACCGACGTACGGATACTGTATCAGTACTGCCCAGTATCTCAGAAAAAGAACAAGAAAAAAGAGGCCAGGCCCAAGTTGGGTGTGTGAATAGTAATATTGACTCTGTTGCATCACATCTCAATGTGGCTGCGCCAAATCCACGTTTTCTTTATTACGTACACGCCTAGTCGATCTTCCACACTCTGCCTTACCCTGACCCCCCCTTCCCCTTCTTTGGTCTTTCCCGTCTGCCTGTCTTCCTTTCTCCGTTTCCACAAGGCGCCACTGTGTGAGTAAGGGAGTCTCAGTGTATGAGTGAGCTGAGCCATTGACCGAAATAATAGACCCTGAGTGCATTGTAGTTCATCTACACCGTATTGTAGTGCATAGATTGTGCTGATTGTTAGGCAGTTCACATCAGCCATGATACGCCCCCTTCTGTGTTCTTGCTTGCTTGTTTTCTTTTCCTTTCTCCCTTTCCATTCCCCATTCCCCTTTCCTTTGCTGCTCTCCTCTACACTGTGACTTTGAGCATCATTGATGGACCCTTAATCTCTCCTCCTGACCCCAGTCGGCTGCAATGTTTATTGCCTTTACGTTGACCTGAGCATCAATCGACATCTCGTTCCACTAGCACCCCCACACGCCTGTCTGCTTGCTCAAGCAAGCGCACAGTCATCCTGACGGTTCCTGCTCTGGCGCCGTCTCGAAACGAAAGGCCTCTCCTCTCTCCTCTCTCCCTCAACTGCTGCTCTACTCGCAGGGGAGGAGTATTCGACTACGACCTAATCTATTCCCAATTGGACATTCGTTGGGGAAGGTGAACAAGAGCTCCTGTTGCTGGCTCTTTACCGAGACAAAGACCTCCTTTCTTTGGACTCGCTCTCCTCTCTTCTGCTTGATATTCTCCTTACCTCCGTTCGCATTTGCATTGAACTTTTGCGCAAACAAATTGAACCATATACATACTTTTCCCAGTTGCAAATTGAAAACCTTGATCTACTATTACCTTTTCTGCTCACATTGAACTCTCGTGTGCAGCTCTATGCGGGAAAAGTTATTTTTTTTCACTGCTTTATAAACAGCACCTGCATTCTCCTTTTCAATTGCATACCAGAACCTCGACCAATTCGTGTTCCGATAACCTTCATCTCAACAAACATCTTTCTGCGCGCAACAGTCATTGAGCGCCCCCTGGCCATCAGCATTCTCATCAATCGATAACCATTGGCCTAGTCACATCATCAACCCTTAAAGGTCATCAGGTTACGGTCGAATTAATTGTCCAGTCGGCAGTATCAAGAACCATTGCTCTCCAAAGTCATACGGTCTGGTACGGTGCCCGTCCCACAGATCGGGTTTTGCTTGGTCTTTCGGACCTATATCTCACCCCCCTCCCTCTTAACTCCGCCCCCCTCCTTCGCCCCTCCTCCTCCAGTTTCGCCGCCCTGTTGCTGCCTAGGTACTCTGGTTTTAGGCGCCCGTCCAGTCACTGACAGCACACTTACAAACACTTTGGGCATACGCAAACAAAGCCGACAAGACTCATACTCCGGCTTATTCAGGCGTTTCTCTCATCCTATTAATTGCGAGCCCGCCGCTCTTTTTAGTTCCTAAAAAGAGCTCAAACAAACGGCTTTGCCACACCAACAGTCATTGTCGCTGACTGACTGCAACTCGACTCGTGGCTGACAAACCATACCCTGTCTTTGCACTGCTAGACATCTTCTTCCACCACGTTCGACCATAACTAACAATTCCAAACGCATTATTCCAGTTCAAACACTCATCTGGATTTCTTTCCCTCTTCATCAGCATATCATCGTTCAACACAAACATCGCAGCAATGGCGTCCAATTCTATGGACCACGGGCAAAGGAGCAGCCCAATGGGCCCTCCCAAGTACCCTGCCTCAAAGGCCTACAACAACAACCATCCTCATTTGATGTCGCCTCCGGATCACGTTCAAGATAGTTTTCATCACAATCAATACGACACCGGAAAGTCAGTATTTCCCAAGACTGATCGCGAGCAGCAGCACCCAATGCCGATGTCTCCTCCAATTTCTCCTTACAACCAGCCCGTCTCGACCGCAGAGGCTCCAACTGGGCCATCCAATACAATCAAGGACCCTCTTCTTTATCCTGTCGACGAGGTGCCGTCTAGCCCTGCTCAACAGCCTCTCTTCGCCACCGCTGAGGTTGAACAAGATCACGACAAAATCATTGATCAACATATCCGTGCTCGCTCTCAGTCCCCCGCAGCTTTTGGCATGGTCGCACCACCAAATCGCGAGCATTATCGTCTGGTTCTTTCCTTTAAATCCCAAGTCATGAAGCACTTTCGACAAGATCCCCGGGGTTGGCTCCGACAGGAACGGCGCTACCTCCAAGAGGACCAAGCCGCTCGCAATGCTCATGGTAAACGTTTTCCAAAGATCATGCCTGCCAAAACCTCAAAGTCACCTCGACAGCGCGGCGATCGGGTCCAGAAGCCCCAATCCACCCCGCGGCCGATCCGTACCCACCCTCCCGCCGGCCCCAGCCCTGGCGCCGGCATCGTGCGACCAGCTCGTCGTGTTAGTGTCACTCCTGAGCCGTCTCGTCGTGCCGTTCCTCCCAACCGTGAGGATAAGGACTTTGTCTCGTTGGAGAATTACTGCCCGCCTCTTGATTCATTGCCGAACAAACCCAACAGTCTCAAGGTGGAGTGGAAGGGGCAGCCACTCGATCTCAGCAACGATCCAAACAAGATACACCTTCATCCCGATGAAGTGTCCCTAGCAAGCAGTCTGCGCTTGGATGCTGCCACCTACTTGACTAGCAAGAGACGTATCTTTATGTCACGACGTGACTGCTACCGTCGTAAGAAAGAGTTCCGCAAGACGGATGCTCAACAGGCTTGCAAAATCGACGTGAACAAAGCCTCAAAACTGTGGACTGCTTTTGAAAAGGTCGGCTGGCTCAATTCGAAGTGGATGGAACAGTACCTGTGAGATTGGTCTGTTGCCATGTCTTTTCATCACACGACAGACATCACAGCACACCTCGTTCAAGACATACGACTTCATGGATTATGGGAATGGGCATTATTATATTCAGCGAGTCGATTGCTTGTTACCGCCTGATTGGATGGTTCTTTCTTCTCCTGGAATAGCCGAAGCAACATTGCATTTCAGGTGTCTATGGCCTTGAGCAGGCCTTCTTTTCTCTCTCTTTTTCTCCACGCCTTTGTTTGTTTGGGAGCACTTCTGTTGGCATGTTTGCTTTTCGTTTCGTCTCTTCGTTTCATCTCTGCCTGAATCCACGCATGATTACAGACACTATTCGGCATCACGGCACATTTGAACGATACAACAGAGCATAAGGGATTCTCATCATCATGATACCCGGAGTGCGACACACACTGACCCCCTCGCGCGATCACGTCACCACTCCACTTTTTCTTACTATTTGTTTTCGATTTTCTTAGGTTCACCTCGCCCCTACCGAGTCTTGTTGTTTTCCATACTGTTGGGGCGAGGGTTTGCAAATATCGAGGCATTGCATGTACGGCGTTTTTGTATATGGTCCCTACCAACAGACTGTTGTGGTATGGGAACCATTTTATCTGGAAATTGAAGATGTAGACTCACATCGAGTCGATGAGGGTACCGGAAGCTGTCAAGCTGCCACGCTTGCAGATTACAGATTACAGGATGGATTGAGGTTATTCCACATCAGCCTTGCTGAGGCGGCCTCCAAAGGACAACCTTCTGGTCCGTGGCAGAGATTGAGCGAGCCACTGTTTGTGGCATGGTTAACCTATATGAGAAACAAGGACTTTTTTCTTAAATCATCTATTGAAATGTAATGTTCGCTACGAATACAAAGTGATGGCTTATGAATGAACCGAAACAAATGCCGCGATCAATCAACCACGACGAAGAAAATCGTGCCCAGACACCAGCCATAGTTTGGTAGCATGTTGCAATGCAGCAGGATGCATGTAGGGCACTCTTGGTAGAAGAAGATCCCTTCAGCCCTACACTACTCTGGGGGCCGGTCGCTTCCTCTAGAGGTTAAGCGTGAGCCATATTTCTGGGAACGGATGGATGTCTCTCGATGTGCGTGCGGTACAGCGGGTGAAGCCGCCATTGCAGCGGGGACCAGTGAGGGCTTGCAAGTCAGTTGTATGTACTTCTGTGGTTACTTATGGTGACCTGGTACATGGTTGGTGAGGGGGGAGTGTGCCGGGAAGAGACATGAGCACCAGGATCTCGGTGAGGTGGAGTCAGACAGCGGGAGCTTATCAAGTGGAGTAAAGGAAAAGAGAGGGAAGGACAAAAAAGAAAGGTGGTAAAATGTGGCTGTAGCGACGTGGCTTAAGGCTTTACGATCAAAGTTTCCAATAGTCAAGAGGCATTGAGTACCTGGGTTTATGGGTAGATTCAGTCATGTCCGTAAATATCTGAACTTTGCCTACCGGACTGCTTCAAGTCTTCACAAAGTAACTAACTCTCCTTGAAAAGACTAAGACCAAAGACTTCAGTGAAATGGCAAATACACTTGCTGGCTACATCCAGATTATGGGAGATCGACTTGGAACCGCTATTAAAGCTATGCAAGTCCTTCAATCATTCACGACACACTAAAGTGAATTCGAGAGCCAATACCTTGTCGCCTACCATACAACTGCCACTCGATAAAGCCAAGGAAGAATAGAAGGGCAGAAACTAATTATTGGACTATTGTTTATTAGGTAAATAAAGATGTCAAGACCCCGACCAAGCAGCTATTGGTCTTGTGTAATGTGTTTTGGATTGTATAATGTATTCTATTGAATCTTTTTAATCATAATCCGGTATGGTGTAGTGGCTAACATTTCGCGCTCTCATAACCTGAGAGATTAAGTACCGCGGAGCCCAGGGTTCGATTCCCTGTACCGGAGTAGTTTATTTTGCCCATGTACCTGGCATCTAAAGAGTGTCTCTTTTTTTTCTTGTGACAGCAAGAACTGACTGAACTTGCCATGTATGAAGCCTGTCAACGATTTAACATGTACCAGCAACTCTTGGCAATATTCTGCTTATGACAAACTTGAAACGAATGTATTTATTTTATTTCTTGCTGTTGCATATTAAGACAATTAATGATTAGTTACTTTTTACGCCAAGAAACCATCGTCAAACGCTGTTGTATCATAATGTCCCATTCATTAATATTATCTCGTTCTAATATTATAACTTGAGTGTTTACCCTCACTCTCTACTGACCAGCGGCAATTGTGTAGCCTCCATCGACAGCAAGTGTCTGTCCAACCAAGTACTGGTTTGTGGCAAAGAAGAGTACAGTGGCAGCCATGTCCTGATCCTTGCCGGCCCGTCCAGCGGGAACCTTCTCGGCATACTTCTCTTTGGGAATGAAGCTCTTTTGGGTCTCGTCGCTTCCGTCAGTGGTCATCTCGGACGGGAATACACCGGGGGCGATGCTGTTGACTCGAATCTTGAGCTTGTTGCTAACAACTTCTGCGGCGAGCATGCGAGTGAGGTGAACAGCAGCACCCTTGGAAGCGTTGTAGGCAAAGTGGTGCTGAGATTTCTGAATCAAACCACTGATGGAACTGATGTTGATGACGGTAGAACTCCAGCCTTGGTTCTTCTCACTGCTCTGCTGGAGAAGAGGCAGAAAGGCGGCGGTGGTGAAGTACATTCCAGTAACATTTGTGTTGTATGTTTGGTTCCAGTCCTCAAAGGTGGCATCCTTGTTGTCGAAAAGGTTCTCCTTCATCTCCTGTGCGGAATTGGCCTCAACCTGGAAAGAGTTGCTTGAGATACCGGCGTTGTTGACCAGGATGCATAGACAGTCCTCTTTGGTTTTGTACTCGTCCAAGAGTTTCTGAATTCCCTCCTTGTTACCTATATCGGCCTGAATTGGAATGATCTCTCCGGCAACATTTTTGCCGTAGTTCTCGACAACACGGTCGAGCTTCTCCTTCGTGCGGCCAGTGATGTAGACCTTTGCTCCGTTGACAGCGAGAGCCTGGGTAGCCATTAGGCCAATGCCAGAGCCACCGCCTGTTTATTATCAGCTATAGTTTTTGAGAAAGGAGTCGAGATACCAAACATACCTGTTACAAGAGCGACCCTGCCCTTGAGGTCAAAAAGACTGTCGCGAGCAAAGTCTCGCTGCTCGCCGCCGCTAGCTGGTTGCATGCCTGCCATCTTGTTTGTGGCGTATTGGAAATCTCTCCGGATGCTTGTTTGAAATGTTTTGAATTGGGTTGCAGCTGGGACGCAAGAGTTCTTAATCAGAGGCGCTGTGAATCGGAGGGTAGGGGCAAGAATGCTTCTGGGGTTGGAAACTCCAGGAATATGAGCGAGCTGCTTGGACATGATTCTTATATGGATTTCAAATTTCAAATACAGCAAAAAAAAAGAGGGGTAGTTACACAATAAAAAGGAATAACTAACAGGAAGAAGTTGTCATGAGCACGAATGAACCTCCTCCTTGTCCTTGTATTTACGCCCATGACGAGCTCATGGCTCCAACATGAGGTCAATGCAGCTCTCCTGCCGTAGAAGCTCTATCCATGACGAAACTTGTCGGAGGAAAGTGCCCGGCGTGGTCAGAGAAAGCACGTCAATGGAAAAACAATTGGAGTTGCACATTCTTTTTGTGCTAGGAAGCTTATCATGACGTCGGCGTGGAGTCAGCATGATGAATGACCCGTACTTCTGCTGGCCATGATCGCGATCTCCAAGGTCAATTGAAGGCTGACAAAGAAAATACACGGCGAATGCTGCAATAAATTAAGCCAATCAAGACTCCAGATAAATCTGTAATCTCTGCATCTTTTTGAGTGTCATGACTTCTATTGAGGCTGACCGGAGCTTGAGGACCCACTCAACCTTCAACGGCTTCAACACCATCACGATCCCTTACATCACTGAGGCTCCTCCAAACAGTGACGTCCATTTATTTCACAATATTCCTACAATCATATCTGTAGCTGTACCGTTACAGATCTCAGCTACGTGAAACCCAATTCACGAACGCCGTTCCATAATATCCTGCCCATCCTCCTTTGGCTTCATCCTGCACCATCTATTTAACCTCAATATGTTGTACAGCTTTCTGCCACTTCTGCTCGTCCGTCCTAGTAATACTAGATTAGCCACTGTCCATTAGAATATAGTGGGTAGTAAGTAACTCACTTGTCGAAGCGCAATAACTTGCCAAGTACTGGTACAAGCTGCGCTCTTAGCTTGGTGTCCTTTTGCTCCAAGAACTGTAACAGGATTGTCTTGAGGTAGACAGTATCCGGGGCTCCAGCTGGTGAACCATTGCTTCCGCTTCGTACCGAATCGAACGAACTACGGCTCGAACTAGCTACGAGTTTGGTCTGTGCTGCCTTGAGATCCTTGGATAGCTTCTCATAACGTTGCTTCGACTCTTCCAGCATGCGTCGAAGTTCTGCTCGCTGCTTCTCCACATCGCGGACTTGCTTCTCTGATGCATCCAAGGCTGTTCGGAGCTGTGACGCCGTTGTTCGGAGCTCGTCGGCTTCTGCCTCAGCCTTTTCTTCGACTGACTCGAGTTCTTCCCTTCGTTTGCGCCACTCCTTTTCGCGTTGCTCAAGTTCATCTCGCTCATGAGTCAAAGTCTTGACCTCGCGTTCAAGGTCCTTCAGCTTCTGTTTTAAATCTTCCGTCTCTCGTGTTTTGCGCCGTGCAAGGGTGGCCGACTCATCCTCGATTCGATCTCGCTCTTCGACTGCAGCTTCCATTCGTACCCTCATATCTCGTACCTTGTTGTCGGCGCGTTCATCAACATCCGCCAAGAGCCGTCGCATTGTTTCGCCCTCGCGTGTCCGCTCCTGAAGTAAGCGCTGAACTTCGGCCAACTCCTCCTCCAATGACTCGGCTTGGGATTTGGATTCCTTCAGTTGTACTGACATCTCGGCCGTCTGGTCTCGCATGCTGCTCAACAAACCTTGGGCATTGCTGTATTGCTGCGTCTTGAAGTCCACCTCCTCCTGCGCTGCTGTTTTCTCTCGCTTCAGTTTGTGCATTTGCTCTTCAAGCTCCTTTACCTTGGGTCGCAGTTTGCCCAGTTCGCCCTGCACTGCCTGAAGCTCCTGCTCCGCCTTGTCAGCCCTTGCACCAACTTCAGCCTTCTCGGCCTCGCTTCGGCGAAGGTCTCGTCCGGAAACTCGCTGAGCATCCTCGAGGCGAAGCTTGGCGTTGGTCTCGACAGTCAACTTCTCCTGTAGACTCTTGATCTCAGTCTCGCGATCGGAGGAAAGCTTCTGAACACGTTCCACATCCCGCTTTAGGTCCTTTTCTCGTTTTTCCATATCTCTGAGCTCCTTAGTCTTGTTGGCGAGCTCCTCTTTCGTTGCCTTCAACGTAGCGGATTCCTGGCGTAGGCTCTTCAACTCTGGCTGCGCCTTTTGTAGTACCTCACGTAATTCTGTCAGGTCCTTGAACCGATTTTGAGCCAATTGTTGCGCAGCACCAAGATCAGCTTGCAGAGTAGACGTCTTCTCCTTAAGATCGTTGTATTCTGTCCTGATGGAGTCCATCTCGCTCTGCAGCTTGAAGCCAGCCTCGGCATCTGATGTGGATGAACTGATCTTCTTTTCTAGATCAGTAATCTGCGCCCTCAATTCCAGCTTCTCAGCTTCGAGATCCTTAATCTTGTCCTTGGCCTCAACATGATCTTGGCCAATCATGAGAAGGTTCTCTTGCAGTGACTCGATCTCCTCCCGTAAATCCTCCTCAGTCTTACGCTTCTTGCTAAGACGATCGATTTGCATGTCCTTTTCAACAACCTCTTCCTTGAGCCTAGCAATCTCAGCCTCTAGCCCGGCATTTCCAGCGGCGTCAGGAGTAGTTGCTGGCTCAAGAGTTTCCACGGGACCTCCTGCTGCTGGAGCCTGAGAGGGTGCTGCGGCACTACTGGCACCGCCCTTGCCCTTCTTCTTCTTGTTGTTCTTCTTCTTACCGCCGCCACTGGCAGCTGTCGCAGAGGCCGCCGTGGGCTGCGAAGCTGCAGGCGTTGGTGTTGCGGCAGATGCAGGCGTGGGCTTGGATTCTAATTTCTTAGTCAAATCGGTAATCTTGCTCTCGCTATCGGACCTTTCCTTCTTCAAGGTGTCGATCTGGCTGTTGAGGTCATCGATCAGCTTCTTGGAAATGGTCTTTGCGTTAGAAGCCTTGGCCAACTCTGCGTCAAGCTGGCTTGCACGCTTATCTGACGATGCCATTGAAACCTTGAGTTCGTCAACCTTGATTGTATGCGCATTCTTGTCCTCTTCTAGCTGCTTGAGTTGCGCCTGTGCCTCCTCCAGTCGTTGATTGAGGTTTGTGATCTCCTTGTTGCGGTCATCAAGTTGGGCCTGTAACGATTCCTTTACCGTAGCAGCGTCGCGAGTCTCGCTCAGCTCTCTAGTGGCGCTCTCCAGGCTTTCAACTAAACCAGTACTAGTCTCTCTGGCTGTAGTGAGCTCCTTCTGGAGGTCCCCAACTTTAGACTTCAGCTTCTCAATCTCTTGGGACTTTGACGCAACATCAGCCTGAAGCTGGGGGATCTCATCGTCGTAAGAAAAGAACTCCTCGTTAGACTCCTTCGTTTCGGCGACCTCGCTGAGTGGCTTTTGAGGCTTGTGCTTGGGTGAGAACATGCCCATGACAGAGGACACAGGAGATTTCGATTTCTCGGGCTCCTCTGTGGAAGTGTCTTCACTCTTATCCTTCTGGGTATCCTGAGAGGTCTCCAAATCACCCGTCTTTGGCTGATCAGCGCTTGCAGACTTCGCTGTCGCTAGCTTTTCTTCCAGCTTTCTTGCCCTTTCTTCGGCTTCGTTATACTTTTTCTGCAGTTCCTCCTTATCTGTCGATACCTTCTTCAGTTCCTGCATCACCATGTCACTCCGGAGGTTCACTTGGTTGAGGTATTCTACAAGGGCATCGGGATCACTGATAGAAGTCAAGGGTGTGTTCTCGCGAAGGGCTTTCTCGAACGGCTCGATTGCCGTGGCACGTCTATGGGCAACACGGTAGGAGCGAAGCAGTTCTAGACATTGGGGTCAGTCCCAGAAACATCTATAATATCGTAGGGTTGAGCTTACCAGGATATGTCGCCTCGAGCTTTTCCAACTTGCGCAACTTCTGTCGAATCTCAGGACTCAACTCCTGAGGCTTCGGTGCCTGTGGTTTAGTTGCTGGAGCATCGGTGCCACCATCTTGACCCTTGTTCATACTGGCTTCGTCTTTGGCTCCCCGACCTTCCGGAGTCTTGCCTTCTGACACGTTTTCTTGACCATTGGTATTGTCGGCATCGGCACCAGTAGGAGGCAATGGGGTAGCAGTTCGACTCGGTTCGTCACTATCATCAATCACAAAAGCGGCCTCGAATACAGCAGGATCTGGGTTGGGGGCGTCGCCTAAGTCGGAAGCTTGCTTTCGGGACTTCGCGCGCTGACCCGGTATGGCATCGCCTTTGCGCGACGACGTCGAGCCTGTTCTAGAGGGGCTTCTCGGCTGGGTGGCTGTCTGCTGGCGGGCTTGTTCCTCGGCAATGGTCCGATCGATGGCGCTTTTGAAACGCTGTTGAATTGTAAGTGACCGCACGTATAACGCAGATCAGATAGTTGTCACGGCAGAACTCACTTGGAACATGATGGCTCCCTCAAGTCGAAGACCAACGTCTTAAAGACCAAGGGACGCGCGCAACGTAGGTAATGGTGTAAGTCTTGGAGATAGTAAACAGGAGTGTGCAAATGAGTGTCCGGGAAATGAAGACAAAGGGAATGTCAAGAAGATTAACAAAACGCCTTCATGGCAAATGAGAGATTGTTGGTGGTTGAGATGATGAAAGGAGTTGCAGGCTCTTGGTCCCTGCTGGCAGAGGTAGCTAGGTAGTGGACAGAGTTACAGTGTTTCCATGTGTCAGGGTAGCAGAAACGTTAGCCGCTACAAGCACAAGGGACGGAATAAATAGGCCAGCTTATGCATTACAGACCATACTTTTTAGGTTGTTTATTTATGTACCTTGAATCTTGGATGCTAACTTTTCTGCTACCACTAGACCTAGTAACCATAAATTTTCTGGGGAAGGATTATGTGGCTCGTGTATTTCTGTGGCTTATAAACAATACCTACCCTCAGGGTATCAGAAAAATTGACCGCTGGAAGCATAAGAGACGAAAATAATGAGACAGCTTATGCTTCTTAGGGTATAGTTCTTAGACTACTTATTTTTATACCCTAAGACTTAGGAGGCCATTTTTTCTGCTACCCAGCCTACCTCTCCCTAGACGGGCAGGCATCCAAGCATCCAGATAGTTAAACGAAGTATGGAGTCCTCCCTAGGTAGTTTACTATATGCGCAAGTTCAACTGATAAACCCTTCTTTGCGACAGAAATGTTTATTTGCCCATTTCCGCAATATAGAAGCTGCATTAGGGTGGGTTATGGTCTAAACTATAGTTCCAGGTAAAAGTTCTAATATATCCGGGGACTTAACCCTGCCTTCCTTTTAACTATAGCATTAATATAATAACTTTAATATATTCTAATTATAGTAAAAAATGCCTTAATAAGTATAAAATATATATTATTTTTCTTATAAAAGAATAAAGTTTATAGTAATATATAACTTAAGTATTTTTATTAAGGATATTATAGCTAATATAGATTTATTATAGTATATAATATAAGGAGTTATTTAATAATATAGATATTAAAAGTTTATTAAAGATTTACCTTAGTTTAAAAGGCCTTTAAAATTATTTAATTTAAATAAAATATATATAAAAATATTTATTAAAAGAAATACTTTTATTTTATATATAAATCTTATTAATAATATATAATTATTTTATTAAAGAAAGATAGTTTATTATTAATTTAATTAATAAAGGGATTTAATATAAGCTTATACTTTAATACTTATTTATTAATAAAGAAATTATTAAAATTTAAAAAGCTTAATATAATAAATATTATTATAAAGATAAGTCTTTTTAATATAGCTAATAGTTTTCTAATAAGGTTTTTATTAATTATATAAATAGTAATTATATTAAGTAATTATTTTATTAAGTAATTAATTTAAACCTTTTTTTTAAAGAAAGCTATTTTAATTATATTATAAGGTAAAAGACTTTATTTTAATAAAGTTTAACCTTATAAATTAGCTATAAGATATAATTAAATATTTTTTAATAAATTTAATTATAATAAACTATTTATAATTATTCCTTTTATTAATAATTTTAATTCTAAGAGAGATAATATAATTAATAAGATTATTTTAAATTACTTATAATCTTATTTTCTAGGGTTAATTAAAAATAAAAAGACTTTTTAATATAATAATGCTTATACTTTTAAAGCTTAAAAAGTTTAAAATTAACTTTAACTATAAATAAAAAGAGAAAGGGTATATCTTATTAACTAGCCTCTATATAATCCTAATTTTATATATATTAAAAATCTATAGAAAGTCTTAAAAAAGAGAATATATAATATATACCTTAAAATAGCTATCTATTTAAAGTCTATTTATTATAGGCTTAGGCTTAAAGGGCTTAAGCCTAGGTATTAAGTAAGTAGAAGAGTAGTAAAGTAGAGAGAGTAAAGGGGTATATTAAAAGGAGGTAAGGGATTTCTATATAGCCTTTTTTTTTCCTCTTTAAGTTTAATAATACTATTATTAATATCCTTTAAGTAGCTATTAAAAAGCTAGTCCTTTATAATTATTAAATTTCCTTTAGCCTAAGACTAATAATAATTCCCTGGCTATAATATATACCCTCTAGATAAAGAATTAACTATTTTAATTAGTATAGAATTAGCCTAGAACCTTAACTATTCTTAATTAAAATAAAATATTAATATTTAGTAATTAGGATAAATATTAATTAAAGCTACTTAAGTAAATAAAAAAGGCCTTACTTAATGCCTTATTTAATATAATATAAACTAGACTTAAAGGTTTTTATATAGACCTTTAATAATAAATAAGGAATAATATAATAATAATCTTTATTAAATAATATATATAATAGTAAATTAACTTTATCTTAATACCTTAGCCTTAAATTATTAAATAGGCTTTAATTTTACCTATTAAATAACTTAATTTATAATCTATTTAAGCTTAATTAAATAGCCTTATTTAATATATATTTAAAATTATAAAGTTTAATAGTAATTATAGCCTTTAATTAGCCTAGTATATTATTATTAATTATATACTTTATATAGTAGGCTATAAGATTAATAATATAATAAATTAGTAAGTATATATTTACTATTACTTAGAAAGTAAAGTTCTTTATAAAATAAAACTATTCTTTAAGATTAAATAAGCCTAAGGTATAAACTTATTAAAGTTTTTTAATTATATAAAGTATATTTATAATAATTAATATTATTAAAAGCTTACTTAAACTAAGCTAAAGTAAATATAATAAATAGACTTAGAAATATTTAGCTAGTTTTTTATTTAATTTAATTAAAAATTAACTATAATAAGAGGCCTTAGTTAAGATAATAAAGTAAAACTAGCTTAATTTTAATAAGTATTTAATAAGGAATTATATAATTACTTAATTAAAAGGGATATATTTTATAATAATTTTAACTAGGCTATTTTTATATATTATATTATAGCTATAGAGATTAAGTCTTATAAGCTAGAGGAAAAGTTTAAAATATTAAAATAAACTAATACTTAGAATTATCTTACTATTATTAAGGATAATAATAAGGATATAGTTATAATAAGTATTAACTTAGCTAGAATTTAATAAAGCTAACTATAGGCTTAAGTTTAAATTTAACTTAAAGCTTAATAGTAAGCTAAGTAAGTTTTAATTTAAATTATATAAAATTAATAAATATCTAGAGCCTACTTTTACTATAGTAATTAAATATATATAGTATATAAATACTATATAGCCTAAGCTATTAGACTTTAAAATATTACTTAGGTTAATTAGACTTATATAGAACTCTCTAGGAATTAAGAATTTAATATTAAAGATTTAAAAAATTAGCTTCCTTTAGACCTAGTCTTATTTAGAGGATTACTATAAATAACTAGGGTCTTAAGTAAATATATTACTTAAATATAATAAAATACTATAAGGAAATTAAAGAATAAATAAATAATATATTACTATTAGTCCTTATACTTTTTAATTTTTATAAAGTATTTAATACTTAAATTAACTCTAGTTATAATTATTATAAAGTAATAAATAAGAAGATAGTAAAGAAACTAGGCCTTTACTAGATATTATAAGGAAAACCTAAGGAGATTTAAATAGTAATAGAGATAATTTATATAGGCTAGCCTACCTATAAAGAGATAATAATTATTATATATATTATATAAATTATAATAAATATTAATAAATAGTTAATATTAATCTTATTATATATTATACTAAGGCTAGCTTAAGATATAATCTTAAGGCTATTATAATTAGCCTATTATAATATATATATTTATATTAAATAAAGAGAAATAATTATTAATATAATAGGAAAATAAGTAATTAAACTTAAAAATAATTACTTAATATTAAACTATATTATACTTATAATTAAGGCTATATTTATAATAATAATAAGATAATAAGCCTAATAATAAATACTAGGGTTTATTATAGCTATAATAAGTCTCTATAAAATAATAAAGATTTTATAGGTTATAGTACCTATAGAGATAAAGGCTAGTATAAGGATTAGATTTATATTTCTATTAAAGCTATAGGATTACTAAGACCTCTTTAACTTTAATAAAGCTATAGCCTTTTTACTATATTAAGGCTCTTAAGACTATAAAATCTACTTTAAACTTAATTTAAATAGAATATAATTAGATTTACCTTAAGGCCTTCTTTATAATATATTAAAAGATTAATTAATTAAGCTATAGAAATAAATTATAGATTTAATAGATAAAGGATAAGTTTAAGCTAATAGTTCCTTAGTAGTAATATTTATCTTATTAATAAAGAAGCTAAGAAAAGGATAGTATTTTTACATAAACTATAAGGCCTTTAATAAAATAACTTAATAAAATTACTATTTATTTTTACTTATTAAGGAAATACTATAATCCTTCTTAGAGGTATAATAGCTAATTAAGCTAAATATCTAGGCTATTTTCTATAAGATTTAAGTTATTAAAGGAAATAAGAATTTAATTGCATTTTAAATCTAATTTAAACTCTTTAAGTAGCTAATTATATTATTTAATTTAATAAGAGCTTTAACTATTTTCTAGAGATATATTAATAAAGCCTTTAGACTAATATTAAGAATATTTACTATAGCTTACTTAGATAATATCCTTATCTATATTAATAAATCTAAAAAAGACTATATATAATATATAAAGGAAATACTATAATAGCTATAAAAAGCTAAATTAAACTTAAACTTATAGAAATATATCTTTACTATAAATAAGATTAAATACTTAAGATATATTATTAAGGTAAGAGTTAAAATCTGCCTAGACTTTAAAAAGGTAAAAGCTATTTATTTATAAAAAGCTTTAAAAAGACTTAAAGGTATATAAAGCTTCCTTAGCTTTATTAACTTTTATAGAGACTTTATACTAGGGTTTATTTAAATTATTATATTACTTAACTATTTTATAAAGAAAAATATATTATTCTTATAGATAAAATAAGAGGATTAAGCCTTTTAAATACTTAAAAATACTTTTATTTTAAAATTAATCCTAGCCTAATAAAAACTAAAATAAGAAATAATAATTAAAATAAACTGCTTAAAATATACCCTAGGAAGGTATTTATTATAAAAGAATAATATTAGTATTTTATATTTAATTATATATTATTTAATACCTTTAAATATAATATAATAAAATTATATAATTTATAATAAAGAGCTTTTAATAGTTATTAATTACCTTAAAGTATAATTAGTAGAATTATAAGGAATTTTAAAATTATTTATTATATTTATAGATTATAAAAACCTTAAATATTTTATAAAAATATATAAAATCTTTAAGTATTAAGTAAAATAAGTTAACTTTCTTTTATAGTTTAATTACTATTTCTAATATAAATTAAAGAAGGATATATTATAATTAAATATATTATCTTAAAGAGAATAGAATAAGAGAATTAATACTATAAGATAAAGCTAAGTCTTTTAATTAATCTTTATTTTATAGTTAAAGGCTAAAGGCTTAATAAAGTAAATACCTTATTAATAGAATATTAATATAATACTATTACTATATTATAAGGTATTCTTTAATTCTTATTTATAGAGTTTATAGGATTAGGCTATTATATACTATCTAGAGTATATAGCCTATCTTAAGGCTATATATAACTAGGAATAATAATTCCTTAAAGAAGTAAAAATAAATAAATAGATTTAAGATTATTATATTAATAATATAAAGTTACTTTAATATAGGGGATAAACCTAGCTCTCTTTATAAGAGCTATTAACTATAGTAATTATCTAAAAGGCATATAATTTACTTACCTTAGGCTACCTAAGGAAAAACTTAACCTTTTAAATCCTTAGCTAAGATTACTATTAAGATAATATATCCTAGGATATAGCTAGATTCTATTATAATTACTATTATTAAGGGGCCTATAAAAGCTATTAATATAAGTAAGGATTACTTTAATTCTTATTAATACTAGATTATTACTTTATATAGATATTTATAGACTTTATAGTTAATTTACTTAGAGAAATAAAAGGAATATTTATATTTTTACTTATAATTATAAATTACCTATTAAAATATATTTAATTAGAGGTATTAATAATTATTATTATTAAAGTATATATATTATAATTCTAGGATTATTAATAGAAATTCTATAGATTTTTAAAAAGCCTTATTATAAATTAAGGTTTAAATTAATTAAGGAAATTCTAAATAGAATTATATTACTTAATTAATATAAAATAACTTCTTTTTATTTTATATTATCCTTAAATAAATAAAAAGATAAAATAAGTTAACTAAGAAGTATAAGTAATATTATAAATAATAATATCCTTTATATAATTTAATTAGCTAAACTATTTAGCTATAATATAGTAAGCCCTTAATAATTATATTTTATTAATTATAGGATTTAGCTTAAATTATTTATTATATAGCTTTAACTTTAATATTATATAATAGCCTAATAATAATTAAGAAAGTTATACTTTAGCTAAGGAATAAGTAATCTTTTTTATAGCTTATCTCTATAATAAATTTAACTTTATTTAAGCTATAATTATATTTTAATAGTAAAAACTTAAAGATATAAAGAATTAGGCTAAATAGGCAATAAAATACTTTTAAATTAATAATTAAGTTTAGCTTAATCTATAAAATATTAAAATAAATTACCTTAGTAAAAACCTTAATTAAATAATATAAATATATATAATAATTAATATCTTAAATAAATTAAATATAACCTTAAATATACTAAGGAACCTATATTTAATATTTTATATTAATCTAATAGAGTAGGTAATAATAGACTTAATGCCCTTTTAAATCCTAGTAGACTTTAGACTAAAATTAGACTTTATTTTATATAAAAAAAACCTAGAGTTAAAAAAAATTAAAAAAAAATTAAGTAAAAGAGATTTTAATAGCTAAAAATATATTAAAATAATAATAATAATATTAAATACTTATTAAATAAATAAGATAAATAAAACTAATATAATAACTATTAAAAGACTTTATAAATATAATAATATTAAATAAGTTTAAGGTATAATAAGGAAAAATCTTAATTTATAATAGGCTATTCTAGGCCTAGAAGTTATATAAAAGTATAAAAACTATATATAAATAAATAAAGTTACTTAAAAATAGTAAAGTCTAGAAGAAAATTAAAGAAAACCTAGGGCTAAAATAAAATTAAAAGGAAACCTATTTATCTTTACTATCCTTACTATTACCTCTATAATAATTACTATAATAACTATTATAATAATAAGAATAGAAATAAGAAGATTAATAATAAAGTAAATAAAAAGAATAGAAATAGTTATTATAAAGGTAAATATTAGTAATAAGCTTATTAAATTAAAAGAAAGTAATTAAGGCCTTAGTATAAGTAATAATAATAATATCTTAAGTTATAGTATTTTTATAAATAATAATATCCTAGATATTTTATAAAAAGGTATTAATTTTTTTTATTTAATTAAAGATATTCTAAAAGATTTAACCTAGGGTAATTATAATATTATTAAAAGTAAAACCTAGTTTAATACTATAACTATAAATAGTAAAACTTAGGTTAAAAAGAATAGAAATTATAGTAATAAGGAAATAATAGGTAAAGGTATTAGTAAAGGAATTAATATTATTATAATTATTAGTTAAAAAGGAGAGATTTAAAGGAATATAAGTAAGCTAAGTAAAGGTTTATTAGAGATAAGCTTATAATATAATATATTAAAACTGCTTAATTTAATAAAAAAAGTTAATAATAAGGATAGCTATTATAAAACCTTTTTTACCTTTATTAAGGCTAAAGTAAAAAGATTAAATAATACTTTTATTATTAATTCTAATAATAAAAAGCTTTTTCTAGATATAATAAAGTTATAAGGAGATTATAAATAAATAGCTTTTTTAATAATATTTAGTTTAATACTTTATATATTTTATATATAAAGTATATTTACTAGGGAAATAAAATAGCTTTAAGCTATTAATAATAAAATAGGTAATATACTTTAAATAGGGCTAGTATATATTATCTAGGAAATTAAGAGATTTATTATTAAAATTACCTTTAATAATAAAATTACTTATAGCTTACTTAAAGTAATACCTAGAGAGGCTACTAAAGGTATAAAGAAGAATTAGATTATTATTACTTTTACTAGTAATAATAAATCTAAGGGAAATAAATATATTAAAAATAGCTATATAATAGTTAATAAATTAAAGTAAAAATATTAATATAGGATAATTATATAAGGAGATAAGTAATTATAAATTAAAAAGTAAAAGAAATATAATAAGAATATAATAAGTAATACTTATAGAAAGCTTATATAATATTAATAAAGAGAATAAGAGCTAATCTAGGGATAAATAAGATATATTAAAGGAATAATATAAAGGTTAAAGGGGAATAAAAAGAAACTAAAATAAAAATATAATAAATCTTTATATAATATAAGATTAGCTATTATTAGGTTAATAATAAAATAATAGGAATATAATATTATAATTAAATATAATATTAAGGTTACCTAGGATAATATTAAATAGGATTTACTTTAACTATAGTATTAAGTTAAACCTATAGTATATTAAGTAAACTTTAATAAATAAAAATTAATTAACTAGGCTATTATATTTAAATTTAAGCTATTAAGATATTTAAGGGAATAAATAGAGAATATATTATAGGCTTAAGCTTAAAGGGCTTAAGCCTAGGTATTAAGTAAATAAAAAAGTAATAAAATAAAGAAAGTAAAGGAATATATTAAAAAGAGATAAGGGATTTCTATATAGCCTTTTCTTTTTCTCTTTAAGTTTAATAATATTATTATTAATATCCTTTAAGTAGCCGCTAAGGAGCTAGTTCTTTATACTATTATAGCTTTAAGCTAATTAATTAAAGCTATAGAGAAATTATAATAAAAATTAAAAATAAAATAATTAAAAATATAATAAAATTACTATCTACTTAAATTAATATATATTATAATATAAATATTTATTATATTAAGTAATAATATATATTACTAGAATCTCCTTTAAATTCTCTATAAAATAATATATAAAATACCTTAATTAAATAAATATAGCCTATAAAATAATAGGTTAAAGTAGGAGAGTTAAACTAAGGTAGTTAATATTAACCTAGAATATATTAAAACTTTTGCCTAGCCACTGTATATATAACACAGAGAGGTAAGTAAGATGACCTATATATATTATATATTGGCGTTTAAAATAGGCATATAGACATCCTTAGCAAGACTAGAGAAGATAAGGCAAGAAGGTAGCGAATCGTTTCGGTTGTTGTAAATAAGTTCTACTCACTGACAATGAAGGCGTCCTATAACTAACACGATAGATCTATAACAAACAACGTTTATACTGTCTAGGTCTAGTTCTCCTGTAAACAAACGACTTGTATCTTGATCGTGATGTTCTGAGAAGTAAGGTGAGTTAGTAACAATGGAACATATTGAAGGGAGAATCGTCCATAAGTCCTGTTGGTATACATTCTCCCCTGATTTAGTGAATATTGTTTCAGTTGATGCTATCTGTCATTTATCCGGGCTAGGTAGACCGTTGAAGCTCAAGCTCCCTTTTTTAGCATCAGTGGAGCTATCACAGGCTAACTGCCCTCCCTGTCCTCCCCCTGGGGTCCTCAGGTCGCCCACATGAGCTGAGCCCGCTGAATGAGGTCACACCTTGCACTTGTTCAACTCAACTTCGCATTCTACCATTCCTTTACATCGCCACTTTTCTCTATTTCCCCCTTCATCTCTTCTTCGCTTTGCGATATTTCCTTTTCGCCCATAACTTGGGCATACTCTCCCTTCCTTGTGTTCTTTCCTTCTGTTGTCTTCTCTTTGTATACTTGGCCCTTCCTGCACTATCTATCTTCTTGATTAAAATGGTGGCCTTTTGGCCCTGGGGGGTAATGCCTCGTCTCTGTTGAAATAGAGTGCAATTGCTAACATATTCTTGGTAGGGCGAATCCTCCGACACCGCTTCCTTCGAAAAAACCCTTTCTACGCTTTCGACAAAGATCAATGATGCTCAGGCCTCTCTAGACAACTTCCGCGCAAGCTCTCGCCGCGCCCGTGTCATTTGGACACTATACCTCAGCTTCGCTTATCTCGTTTATGCGATCGTCCTTCTTCTTGTCGTCGGATATGACAACCTCGGTGCTTTCGAATGGGGCGGTCTTACAGGCGGTCCGGTGCTGTAAGCTCTTCACCGAACGTAGGCAATGCGACTTGCAAACTGACGAAATTGTGACAGCATCTACGTAACACGCACGACCCTCGCCACGTACTACAGCTTTCGCATTGAGACACTCAGTGCCCGCCTTAGAGAGCATCAGCAAGAGCGCGCAAAGACGATCCAGAAACTCAAGGAGGCCACCAAATATGACTCCACTATGGAGTTAATCGAGAAGTACGGCGGGGCTGACAATAAGAGCAAGAAGAAGGATGGCGAGCAGAATACAGACAAGACGCCTGGCAAGCAACAACATGCTGCCCCTGGCCAGGGGTTTCCAGGTCGAACGCGCATGCCTCCTCCTCCAACAGCCAACATCCAGCGGGCTCACAGTCCTATGCCAGGCCCAAACCCCATGGAACCCGGTGCCGAATTCGCTCCTAATGCCGAATGGTCTACACCTCTGCCACCTCCTTCAGCTCCCGGTACCCCTCAGCCTCCTCCTCCGCCCCCGCTGCCGCAGAGAAGTTATTCTTCCTACTCGACCGCTGCCCCTGAAACTCACTGGTACGACCGTATCTTCGATGTCCTCCTTGGCGAGGATGAGACCGCCCCCAAGAATCGTATCGTTCTTATCTGCCAATCGTGCCGAGTTGTAAATGGCCAGGCCCCCCCTGGAACTAAAACGTTGAGCGAGCTTGGACAATGGAGATGTATGTCATGTGGTGCCTCGAACGGAGAGTTAGATGAAGGGAGGCGTATCATGAACGAGGTTCTGGACGCCGCCAAAAACGCAGAGACTAATGGCGACAGTGTTCATGAGGAGTTCGCTCCTGAAGACAGTGAGCCCCCCATGGTCGATGTGAGCACGCCCAATGATGGTCCCGCTGCAAACACCAGAAAACGTAAGGGGGGTAATGGAAAGAAATGAGATGTATCGATCTATATGTAATCCTGTACGACCACGACAGTATTGACAAATTACGGAGATGGGGTTTATGGCATCTATTAATAATCGAACGTTTTAAAAGCTACCTATCTACTAAGGTACTTTATATGAGCCTTGGAGGAAATACGTATATGCTACTGTTTCTTTACTCGATTTTCCACTTACGAAGAAGTAACTTCCATTATCCCTTGGTTACTTCTAACTTGGATTACTGCTCTAGAAAGTAAACTATGATGATCGATCGTTCGGTGTAGAAGCTTGAAACGCCCCTCACGTTGATAAATCCTTTGCCTTTACATGTGTTGACATGTAAACCAGCACTGGTTTTAATCACACTTATTGTTACAAACCAGAGACTACAGGGTGCTGCATAGCCTTGTGCATTGGGCGCAAATGATTTAACATCAGTCGCTGTGAAACAAGTCAAGTCTATCATTTTCACCTAGTCCTGTGACTAATTTCAACAATGCAACTCTTGAGACTTTCATATAATAGTGTAAGTCCAACATGTGTACCCCAATATCTCTTCATGTCCAAAACCAAAGCACGCTGAGCAATTGGTTAAGTATGAAACCTTTTCGCTGTCCAAAAAGACAAGAAATCATGCGGCTTTGAGGAGATTGACTTGGTCCCAATAGATGCACAAGTGTAGCACCTAGGGCCGCGTGGGTCACCAACAAAAAAACCAGTCATCCGCATCATCTGGATGGCCTGGAATGTCGGCTTGTGTTCGTTTGTTCCTCTGTATTCGACATGTCCGGAGCGTCTATAGTCCTTCTATCTCTTCCTCACCTCCGTCGACCACCCGTCAATCCCCTCACCGCGACCACCAACCTCCAAGCCTTCAATTTTCAATCCTTTCATGCCGGGCGTGTCCTCTAACCAGTTATGACCTGCCATACCACCAGCGTTGGCTCGCTTGTCGGGAACCAGCTCCAACATTGGGGTCAAGAAGTCTGCAATACGCTTTGCTTCGTCTTCTTTGAAGTGATATTTTTCGCGTAGGACATCTGTTAGAGCCCAGTGTCTAAGTCGGTGAATGTTCCGCAACTCTCCCTTTCGATTGAAGATCTCTTGACTCCACTTGCCACTGAGACATAAAGATTTGGGAAACGGTCCAAGAAGCTCAATGATCTGGGCGATATGATCGTCGTCCTTACCATACTTGGTGCCTGACTGGGGATCAAACAAGTAGTCACCTGTAATCAACTCAAATACCTAGTAGTTGCAGTCATGTTAGCAAGAGCTGTGACAGCCTCATCAAGAGTTTGGGGGCCCATACCATAGCTGCCATACTCCATACATCAGTGCTAGCACCCCATTTCGAACCCAAAATTACTTCCGGCGATCTATATTGTCTTGTCTGAATGTCGTTGGTAAAGTGGTGGTTGACCCAGCAAGCATTACCCAGGTCTGCAATCTTGACGCTGATAACGTCGAAGGCATGCGCATCTTCCGCCTTGCGCTTATCGCCTGCTGCGGCAGAGGGGGAGTTCGATTTGTCCAGAGAAATGCCAGAGACCTCACGGCTGAGAAGGTCGCTTCAAGTTCGTTGTCAGTGTTTGAACAAACTTTTATTTGGTGAGGATTGACTTACGCTGACTTTTCTCGTTGCTTCTGAGCGTCGTCGGATGGCTTAGGGGATGCCTCATTTGATGATTTGCCTATCGGCATAATGTATTAGCCATGTTTCTGTACAATAAGACAAGGCAATGGGAAATGCCTGAGCGACTTACCATCATTCAAAACACCAGCAAGACTTGAGTGGGGGGTCGGTGAGGGAAAAAGGTTGGACTGGTTGAAGCTCGTGTTGAGGGGAGATGGGAGTGGTTGACTGCCAGTGATGAGAGTTCTTCGACGTCGCCGTCCGTTACGATTGTTCTCTTTCTCAGCAGCTTCGGGCTTAACGACGCGCTTAACAATCTGCTCGACGTCTCCAATCTCAATAAGAACATTTTCTGGTTTGAGATCGGTGTGGATGATACCGCATTCGCGATGGAGGTAATCGAGGCCGAGAAGCACCTGCTTTGTGATTTGTTTTACAAGGGGCATGGGAATACCACGATGGTTCCAACGCTTGATGAGGCCGAGCAAGTTCTCTCCTAGGACTTCGAAAACCATACATACGTGGGTGCCATGAGGTCCCTTGTGCTCAAACGAGTCCAAAAGACTCACAACATGCTTGCGACCTGGGTGGTCGGGCTTGGCCTGAACAATCTTATTGAGAAGCTTAATCTCGTCGATGGCGGTCTCGGTATAGTGGGCGGCGGAGCGGACGACCTTGAGAGCAACATGTTTGCCGTTGGTGTTGTCTCGGGAAAGCCAGACGGTTGAGAAATGGCCCCATCCTAGCTTGCGAACGACCGTGTATTTTCCGTCTTTGAACTTCTCTCCAACCTGTACTGGGTGATAACCACCTTTGCAGTAGTCTTCAGAATCTTCCTCGTCTGCAGTGTTTTCGGCGGCGTCTTCGACGGACGAGGATGAGGGGGAGTGGGCCATGGCCGAGAGTTGGTGGGATCTAGAATAGGAGAAAGGAGGTTAGTGATGGCCCAGAATGTATCTTGATATGCGGCAAAAATCAGCGCACGAAGGCAAGGGTCTGATGATGAATGAAAATAATGGCGGAGCCAATGCAATCTGAACAAACAACCACGGTCGCAAGATTTGGTGGGAGAGCGACGGCGGCGAAAGCGCTGATGGCCTTGCGCGTGGTGGGGGACCTTTTCCGGATTGGGCTTGGGAGTGGTGAAATGGCGGGGAAGCATCAAAACATCATCCAAGAAGACAAGGTAGCAACGAGTCAAGACGCGCTGGCGCAATGCATTCATGAAACCAGCACGTCGAACCTCAGACCGTAAACTGCCAACAGCCCAGAGCCCAATCCTGGGCGCCAGCATGTAATGGAAGAGCGTCAACGGGGTAGGGAGGTGCAACCTTGATTTGAGAAAGCTGCTCATGGTGTCTTTACATGACGCAGCTTACGCTGGTAATAAATAAATCGGGCGCTGGTTCTTCTTCTTTGCACTCTGCACTCCTTGGCTTTGGGAGCACGTCCAAGTCAATTGGGCAGCGAAAGTGGTTATAATCGAGGCAAGAGTACGCAAAGGTTATGCTTGTGAGTGGTGTGGCGGACGATGGGCGGGGAATAGGGAAAGAAGAGAGAAAGAGCAAGGATCTTGTGAAAATGACGATGATGACCAAGGCGTATATGTTGGGTGACGATAGCGGTCGCGGACGTCTACAGGCTGTGGCAAAGAGGAACAGGAGAAGGGAACAAAAGAAGGGGAAAATAATATATAAAGATAGGCCAGGCCAAGACGAGGGAGATTTGTTGGAGATTAACCAGAGGTCGGGGGCGTGCTCCTTGTCTTTGGTTTTGATTCTTTGACTCTGGGCTCAGCGTCTTTGCGGATCTGCACTCGCTTGGCTTTCAGTTTTCTAGGGCCCTGCCAAAGGCCATGGGATGGCTGGCACGCGGCGCAACACGGAGCGTCCCGCCCGGCGAATAAAAGGGTCTTTCAGAGCTCAAGTCCAAATATCCAGCTCACCAAGAACCTTCTAAAAGACAGGGAACGTGAATGCTGAATGCGCAGTGATGGCAGAATGGCAGACACCCAAGTCAGGTGGCTGTAAATCAGACAGCCATAGGGACAACCACTATGGCAATCACATTCTCATCGTCCTCCGCTTTCATTAGCCAAGGGCAGCCAGGCACCTCGAAAGGTGCAGTAGGCGAGTGACCAAGTGCACCTCTACCAGGGCAGGCCAGGCTGAGATCAGGTACAGAGGACCCAGTGATCGATCGAGGGATTCAAGGTTGGTGAATGCCCAAGATTTATGGGGTCGTGTCGTCCTATCAAGGCCCAAGCCCACAGTCCCCCAGAGGCTCAGTGCAAAGGGAACAATGCCGCTGTGAGCAATGTCCACACTTTTTTCAACTTGCTTCACGGCTGTTCCCTGTGAGGTGACACAGCATGCCACGCCATGCTGTTGAGTGTTTCTTGGACACCTGAATAGGATGATGTTTATGGTTGGGACCGCCATTGACATTTGCCACTCGCCAGATATAAGCAAGCCGTGAGCGTAGTTTCATGTCCGAAGCAAAACCCCGTATTCTGTGTGGATGGACAATCGCAGGTACCAATGCGCACCAAAACTTGTTGGTGACCGCCGTATCTCGTGCAAAAGACCAACGGCCACAAATCACTTGAGTATACCACGCAGACTTCGTTCGGGCGGTTTCAATGCGACAAGCAGAACAAGGTGTGACCATGAAATTCCCAAGGCTAGTGGAAGTTTGCCAGAACCAAGACAGGATGGTAAGTAACGAGGGTAATGCAGAACGGAAGATAAACAGAAATAACAAGACGAACAAATAAATATTCGATACATACCCATCTGCCTGGTTTGCGCCCTCCATGGTGATGATAGGTTTCAGATCCTTCTTGCGCTTCTTAGCCGCCAGACTGCTATTGTTACTGTTTGACCCGTTGCTGTTGGCATTCAAGGCCTTCTGGGCGTCGGGGGATTGTGTGCCGTTCATTGTGTTTGGATCGTTCAGTCTGCTTGCGCGCGACTGTGCAGGGTCTATATGGCAATGCGAGACCGGAATAAAGATAGCGCTCTTATGTCCAAGTCGTCAATGGTCTGCGTCGTGAGTTCGTTCAATTTTCGTAATGTATGTTTGTAGGATGCGACAAGCGTCTAATTTCTTTGATTGTCGGTAAGATAGGTAGGTAGGTTGGTATGGAAGTTGAAGTGGGGGAAGAGGGGTGCTTGTAAGTGTTCGGTCGGTCGGTGTCGCAAAGAGAGTATGTCTATGTTTTTTTCGCCTTTCGTATCGATGATACCTAACACCGAAATCGCCCAGATGAATTGCTCCAGATGAAATAGAGTTAAGATAAGCAGAAGATGATTGCGGTAGGTACTCCAATTGCGATCTTGGTGCGACAGGGTCGTGTTACGTAGTAGCGGCCCAGCACAGTATTTTACCAGGATCAAACAAAAGTATCAGTGCTGGCTGGTGTGCTATATTGGTTCCAGGGTGAGCCAGCAAGCTATTGTAGGTAACTTGGTTGACTGAGTAATGGCTTATGATGGGGAGATGGTGATCCAGATAGGTTCTGGAAGGTGAAGAATAAACAACCGTGTACTATTTAAAGAGATAAATCTTTGGACTTAGAATGCAGGAGAGTGAAGAGAAATAGCCCGCTGCCAACTGATGGAAACAAGGAGGGGCCCAGATGCCAGGGTCCCGGTTGATGGGTTGGGCTGGGACAAGAGGAAGGTGACAGATTCTTGCAGTGTATGTACACCTAACGTTAGTACCTACTAGGTACCTACTATCTAGGTACTAAGGTAGGTAGCCAACAGGATTTTGCGTTGACTTCTGTAAACGAGGCAAGCGTCTAAATTCACAACCTGACATTGATAAGGGTATAAATACAAGCAAGATTACAACAGCTCAATTATGATGGCGGTCTCAGACGACTCACGACATAATTAATATCAAAACAATAACAGGGACAGTTAGTCCATCCGCGAGATACATGCATGTGTGGATTAGTAGGTATGTCAAGTCGCAAAGCTATTCACGGCCCTGGAGCAGCCCAAGAACCTATAACAAGGACTGACAAAGAGAATGACGATGCTTGCCGTCGCAATCGAAACTTGATCTCTTGTTCTATTAATCCCTGCTGTGCCTAAAAAAAAGACGGGCTCAAGGCAAGGATTCGTAGAAACAAATGCATTCGGACGGCCAAGTAGCGGCATTTGTTTTGGGTAATAGCTGGTGTCGGTATCTAGTCGTGGTGATGCTCTCGTATCAGGCGCTAAAAGTTGTCTTGCACATTCATTGATTCGAGCATGGAGCTGACGCCATTCTTGCAGGTACATACCGAGCAGGGCACTCCTGGTTGTCTCCTGCAAGGATGCCTGTCGCAAGTTTGTATACCGATATTATGTAGGTACCTAGGCACTAAAACGATTCAGAACACTGTACAGAGAAGAATTGATTTAACTTTACGTGTAGCAGATGCAGATGTATCTCACAACTATGGCGCGCTTCGACTGCTGCTCAAACTTCTCATTGCCCATGTTGATCGTAGTCGCATCCATAGCGCATGTCAAATATGGAGGTAGCCTCTCCATCGGATCTTGGGCTTCATCAATTGCGACCTGACGTCACCGTTCCAAGAACTTACCAAGGCACAATTCCCGATAGTTCAGTCGTGAAACCAATATTGGGTAAGAATACCATGCAACTATATGAGCATCGATTAGACTTTGCGAAGCCCCCCCATCAAATGCAACTATATGAGCGATTGGTGTGTTCGATTTAGATTAGTACCCTGGAACGGCGCTCCTTTGGGATATAGGGTTCTGTCCAATATTTTCTTCTTTACCTAGGTATTCATAGGATGGGCTCATATTATCTGTGCCGTCTTTTTGTGTCTGGATCTCATGCATTTGTACAGAAGCACAGCGACGCTACGTTTTAACAAGATGACAAAACTTGACTATTATCTGCCACGTGGCTAATAATAATATCTGACAGTCGTGTAAGTGATGACGCCCGGATCAACTTCTTCTTCTTCCAGTGTCAAGCACGTGCATTGCACATGGGTTATGGATCACCCGTACATATTGTACTATGACATGGGATAAACAATCATACTGCTACCCAAGTCGGAAATGAGACATATGAGGTCTTGAGAAAGCAGTTCACATTAGCCCATCATGATGGACTTCCATTTTATAAGTTTAATAGCCTTCCTTGTATACGTACGCCCTGAACGCCAAACCCGATATCAGCCTCTACCATCGTCGCCTTTGTTATCAACCAATAGCTCACAATCAATACGCTCCTCAATGAAAGATGCAACTTCAAACAATCTCAGTGGAGGAGTCCCATATTAGCCGTTTTAGTTGGCACGCTTCTTGCTCTTCTGCGTCATCTTGCGGAATGCCTCCATACCACCGGCACCCAGAGGACGATGGCCCGAGCCCTGGCTTCCCATGAAAGTGCTTTGAGGGGCGACTGTGTAGCTCGAGGGAAGATTGACCATACGCGCAGAGTTGTTGCCGCGTGAAGGGGCCAGAAGACGCTCACGCTCAGCCTCCTTGGTGTTAGTTGCAGGACGCTGGGACAGACTGAACTGCGAGTTGGTTTTCTGGCGTTGTGCCATCTTGGCAGCGCTGATGTTTCAGTTAGCAAAAGTGGCATTAAAGAGAGCGATGAGCTTACTCGTAATCATAATCCCGCGTCTCAATCTGTCGCTTTTTGTAATCGTCGGTTCGGTTGAGGATAGGTCTGCTCCACTCTCCAAGAAGACGCTGTGCAATTCTCTTGATGCTAGGCTCGGGCTTCTTACTCCGAGTGTAGAAGACGACTACCTTTCCAATACCACTGCTGAGAAGCGCTTCCTTTTCGATATTCATTTTGGCAAGAGCATTAAAAATATCTCGCTGGATGTTGTAGGCCGGGAGGGACCCGTCGTTCAACGGTTCCAAAAAGAACTTGACATGTTGCAAAAAGTTGGTGTCTGGGTCGAGAACTTCATGCTGAACATTGTTGCGGTTCATGATAGCAGTGACTTCAGGAAGCAGCTTCAATTTGTGAAGTGCTGGTTGACCAGCCTCACGAGCCTGATTGTCGGACTGGCATGCTCCCTCCATTCTAACCTTGAGATCCGCCAGTAGGTCATCGATCTCGGCCTCAAGATCCTGTGGAAACGAAAGTTAGCTATCGCCCTTGTCTATGCATAAAAGTACCTACGATCTCGTCCTTCTTCTTGCGCTTCTGGCCGCTGGGCTTTTTGATTGCTGCATCAAGAGCTCGGTCAATAGCCCTCTTTCGCCGTTCCTCTGGTGAAAGATGGTCTTCGTTCTCGGGTTCCGGCGTGGCAGCCTTGGACTTTTGGCGTCGTTCTCCATCAGCAGCAGCGCGCCTTGATCGTCGGGGCTTTTTGCTCCCGTCGTCTGCATCATCCATCTCGATATCTTCATCCCGATCTCGACGCTTCTTATCTCGGCGGCCTTCGCGAGGCTTCTTTGGTGCCTCACCTTCTGCCCGCTTACGCTTCGTTGCCTTCAGCGTGCGAGCAACATCTTCATCAATTTCAACGGGACGGTCTTCAATATTGGCAGTTTCAGGGTCGTAGTCCTCGAATTGGTCCTCATCTACTTCGGACAGCGCATCTGAGTCGCGATCAGAGTCGGCAGCAGCAACAGCATCTTCGTATTCCTGCTCCTGACCATCGTTGACAGGCTCGTTGGCGTGCTCGCCGATTGGGGAATTCCTTTCGGACATCGTCGCGTCGTCGATCGCGTTTGACTGCGTCAGCAATTATTTCGGGATGGTGAGATGGTAGATTCTCTGAGGGCAGGCAATATTGAAAGAGGAGCTTTGCTGGAATTTCGCCCGTGAAGAGTGTTTAAGAGCTTTGATCATCAAAGATCAGGTAAAGAAACAACAATTCGCAAACCTTCAACTTTCTTTGCCTGGCTGGAGCCGCCACAAGCATGAGGCGCGACCCTTGTCTGCTGACATAATCACCTAGCTCCAATTAGGAGCCTGAGGCAAGTGACCCGCACCTTTGTTTACATTGGTCTTTCAGGTAGTTGCCATGGATTGATTGATGAATCCGGTGGCAGCTGCTTTCGTTCACAAAAAGTTGCCAAACTTCAAAAAGATTTCTGTTCATCTGAGAGGGCCTTATACCGTAACACTTCGAGCTACTCATTAGCTGTCAATCGATTATGGATCGTCGAACTTACGAAAGTCCTATGGACTGGGAATACCAGGACAGCGGCCCTTTTGATCCCACGAGTCCCTTTACACATGCAGCTAAGAGTAATTCGCAGGATGGTGAGTTGAGGCTTTGCAGGATTTCAAAGTCCTTAAACCAGGTCAACAAGTCCTTCTCAAGTGCCAGCAGCTGATATCCCGTATCGCAGTCTTTCCTTCGCCCTCAAAATCGAGCTTAAAACCCAACCCTTTCGCAAACTTAGGGACACCTTCGAAACCCAACCCTTTCGCAAATTTCGGGACACCTTCGAAATCACAACCACCTCGGGCATCTTTTTTTACTCCCCAAGTCCCATCCAGGGCTGCCGCGCCCCCGTTCCGAAACCCTGCTTTTACAACGCCGCGGCGACCATTCGAGGATTTAGTATTGTCTGAAGCTTCAGGTGCAGAAGATAGTCCTGCCCCAACAGAGGTGTCTGACTTCCCAAACGATACTCCTGAAGTAGACCATACCAGCGATATCAATATGGGTGGTATGGCAAGTCCCTCCAAGATTGACAAGTCGCACCGATACAACAAGACTCCTTTCTCGAGTAAGAAGCACACCCCGGGCCGAGGCGAGATCAGAGCAAACCGAGACCTCCCCGTATCCGAATTTATTCGCAAACGGAAGCGACATAACCTTGACAGGGACGTCAGCAACGTACCTCGGCATCGATGGACAGAGTCAGACTCCGACTCAGGTGATAGTATCGCACCACGACGACGATCGCGCGGTAAGAGAAATACAAAGGAAGAGCCCAAAGGCTTCCTGGGCTCCCTACTTCATATGTTGGATGAACACCCCAATGCCCCTGATAATCTATATCGTTGGGTGAAGTTGCTCGTAAACTTTTTCCTTGTCGCAGTCTTCGTCTATATTGGATGGTCAATCGTGAGCACTATCAAGACAGACATCGAGAACGCAAACGAGATGGCCCGTATCGAAATAATGGGCAGAATCACTGAGTGTCAGACACAATACACCATCAATGGTTGCTCAAGAAACGACCGCCCCCCAGTGATTGCAAAACACTGCGATGAGTGGTTCGAGTGCATGACGCAAAACCCTGAAGCTATCATGAGGGTCAAGGTGACAGCAAAACAAATCGCGGAGATCATCAACGAATTCTCTGACGCCATGAACCTCAAGGCTTGGGTACGCTGTTCCTTTGAATTGTCTATTAACCTATAACTAATATTTGTTTAGGGTTTCTTCTTCGCTGTACTCATTTTCTGTGCCTTTGCGAACAACTTCTTTTTGGGAGGATATGTCAACAAGCCGGCGGCGCCCGTTCCATCACAACCTGCCTCTTCATCACGCGAGGCATCAATGGTTCCAGAGAACGGCCCTGGGTTCATGTGGGTTCCCGTACAGACACCAAGAATGAAACGTCATATGATTCTCGACGAGGGGACGGACACGGACAATACACCACCAAAAATGAAGGCACTACTTCCACCATCTTTTACGCCTTCGATCCGCCGAAGCTCAAGCAAAGGAGATCGAGGTCGCAGCCCTGTCAAGAATCGGAGCCCAAGTAAGGGACGCCGGGAACCATTCGCATAGCGAACTGTGATGAATAAGAATATACAATTATTTATTTTGTTATGATTGTCGAGAGATAGGAACTGTATAACACTGATGCATAGTAACTGGGCGCATACATATGGCGGCGGGATGGATGGTGTTTGGACAACCAGGTTATGGTATTGGATTATGGGAAAGATCATGGATGTTGGGTGATACTCTGGTTAGGTAGATAGTTTGTCGGTCTATCTTACTACTACTGTTTTCTTCAATCAAAGGTCCCTTCCACCATGGACGAACATGGTGACATGTAGGACATATCATGATTGGACGCTTGTTGAACTAGCTGAATATTATTTTCAAGCTGAATTGACTTGGGGTGATGTTAATAAGGCTGTAGTGTATGTATGCTAATGACGTCGATACTGTGGGGTTCCTGAGGCC
Source organism: Fusarium sambucinum (assembly GCF_050947815.1). Taxonomy (NCBI): domain Eukaryota; kingdom Fungi; phylum Ascomycota; class Sordariomycetes; order Hypocreales; family Nectriaceae; genus Fusarium; species Fusarium sambucinum. The sequence goes on along the minus strand of NC_139293.1, from coordinate 5,880,826 downwards.
AGGGTTAAGCTGATAAAACAACGATAAATGAGGTTCATTGTTGTAGATACCAGGTGATTATTAAAATGATCTCTGGCAACTATCCAGGTAGCATTTCGTCGATATTCAGTAGCATGCGAGTAGACCTTTCCCTCACCCATATCGCATAGCTATGTTCAAATCCCTATTCAGTTAAGTTGAAGCTTCTGTGAGTATAGTAGAGACGAGCTTGGGTCATTGAGACTAAAAAATCACGCTAACTAAACAGGTGGTAGCCGTTTACCCAAGAACGACCATTCTACCCTGTCTATCTGCCATTCCCAAAGGAGTAGCTGGACAATCCTGTTGTTCGCAAGGCGTGAGGGGCTTGTGATGACGGGATGCCGGTACTGTGCTGATCATAGTCTGGGGTAGCAAGATGAGTTCAAAACACTGATGTCTGACATCATCTTCGCAGGGGCAGGAAATCCTTTTTACCTGGGAGGTCCAATTAGATGAAGCAAGGTTCAAATGGCCATATGTTTTATGCCCAAGAAAGTCACATCCAATGCAAAAAGCCAAGATGATGTGGACTGTTGGTGGGCTTAAGCCAGGTGCCGTGCAAGGAAGAATGCACAACCTAAACGGTCTGTGCCGATCCAATGGGAGACTGAGTGTCATCAAAATCCCAAATCGGGCTTCAATGAGGCTTGGAGGTTGACATAACAGACGATAGTAGCGTACTTCTGCTGCTAGTTGTTGAAAAGTCTGATAGAGACAAGAGATGGAATGAAGGAAAGCACGGCAAGTTGTTGTAAGCACGGCTGGTGATATCCGCCGTCTACAGAGGAGGTGACGAGAACACAGATGTTGGCAAATTGATTTGCTTTGACTACGACAATATAACCGTCCGAAAAGAATACGGAATTTGTCGTTGCCCAGTAATCACAGTAAAGAAGATCGATCGCGCTTCCTCCGTGACTGGCTACAGATCACTCTCTTCGTTCTTTACCGGCAACCTTTTCGTCTGGCCTTTTAAACTCAACCTCTTATCTTGTTTCTTGACTGTTCTAAAGACCATTCCCGTCTTCCCTTCCCTCCTCACTCTTTCTCTCTCTGAGTTGAAATGGTATGAGACTGAGATTGACCCTCGGCGATTACCTCTGATATGTTTCTAAAGTACAGAGCCGCCAAATCGAGCCATACAACATTTTGCAAAAAAGAATTCACTCAGGAAACCTGCGTACCTGGGATTGGGCGCAACGGTAATTGTGATCGCAATTGCCTTGGAGTCAGGATTTTCTTTTTCTTTTTCTGTTCTTGTTCCCTTCCCCGCCTTCTCTAGATTGCCTATCAACTTTGTGTTAACTGCGCGAAATTTCCGCTCCTAGTCTTATTGTCGACTACCCATTTCGTCATTGCCAATTGCTGCCCGCCAGTTATGGTTTGGTAGCTGTCAATTTATGCTGTGCATTGACCACTTCAGCCAGCAGTTTCTGGTCTCTATAGTACCGACACCATCGACGATCGAGTGGACACCGATTATCTATCTATAGCTAACAGCATCGTGCGTTCATTCCTCCTGCAAAACGCAAAACACAAAACACGGTTACAAAAAGAAAGAGGAGACTCTATTGTGCGCTTCGAAGCGCCATTGATCTTGTAACATTCTCACGCCAAGTTCCTTTCTCCTTGACTCGCGAGACCAGTCACAAGTGCCTTCAGCCCCCAGTCGCAATCCACAAACTTGCAAGCTTCAAAGCTCACTTCTAGTCCAGTTACGTCGTTGCTAGCTACATGCGTACCTGCCTACTACCTGGCTAGGTCAACAATTGCGCAGTTGCTGGTCTGTTTACCGAACAATAAACTATAACCAAGTGCGACTCGTCTCCAATTCATTGTGAGAGCTTGGGTCACTTCAGCATTGTGTCTCCGCATCGCATTCTCCCCGCTACGAGGCGTGACGCGACATTGAATCCAGAAGCCATTCAAGTAGCAGCAGCCCAAAATATCCCTGAACCAGACCAGGCGCAAGAGCCAGTACTGCATCTCCGGCGCCACCAGAGAAAACGAGAGCTCGAATTTTCAAACTCAAGTTTTTACTCGGGCGATACCAACACGATTTCCTCTACAGCATGTCCGATTGCGCCGTATCCTCCACTGTCGCCCCTCCTAGACCTCATCCCACCAGAAGCTCGTCGAGCTGAAGGTAGGACTTCAAAGCCAAACGGCAAACGCCGGGCTCGATTCGCATACGACTATTTCGGGCCCGCCCTTCTTCCGCCACTTTTATCATATCTGTGATAGCCTATAAACAAGGCTACAGTTCGAGAGATGGACGTAGACAACGAGCATTCAGATGGCGGTAGTCAACCGCCCCCCAGCGCTGAACACACGCCTCAGGGAACTTCTGCGCAAGTTGGGGGAGCATCGGGAAATCCAACCCCTACCTCGGTTCAGTCTGCAAACACGCCCTCGACTGCATCCGGCAATGCACCCATTGTCGCCCATTCACAGAACTCGAAACGTCGCCGAGGGTTGGGTGTCGTGACGCCCAATGCCTGCACCGAGTGTCGTAAGAAACGCGCAAAGGTATGTAGCAAATTGGCCCGTCTCCTTCTGCCCTATATCCCCAATCGTGGTGAAATGCTCATTTTGGCTTGCACATGACGCTGTCTGACGATAAATCGTGTTGTCGGTTTTGCGACGGAGTCTTCTACATGCATCTTGTCTACGCAACGTATATTTGTATTTGCGCTGCTTCTTGGCTAACAATTGCTGCGCATAGTGTGATGGGAAGAAACCATGTGGGCGCTGCAGAGCACAAAAAGATGTCGAGTGTGTATATGAAATACCAGTGCGCCAGTCAAAGGAGAATTTGCGAACCGAAATCGAGACTCTACGTCAAAAGCAACGATCCAGTGATCAAATCTTCGCTGCGCTTGTTCGACCCGAGCTATGGGAAGGGGTTCTCACCCGACTTCGAGGTGGACAACCCATCGAGAGCATTTCAGAATGGCTAGCGAGCGTGCCGCCCTCTGGAGGGGGTCCGATGCCTAATTTTCCCAATCGACCCGAGGGACCTACGATGGGACCCGCGCCAGGTTTCCCGGGAGGTGGACTGGGAACGTTGGCGGCGATGAGTCTAGGTGTGAACCAGGGGCCACCGCAGCAGCCTTCGATGAGAGAGATGGGCCAGCAAAGTCCCTGGCATTCGTCTTTTCACAGTCAAACAGGATCAACGAGGAGTAATTCCTACCCAGATGTTATGAACTGGACGCCACAAAACCGTGTCGGATCTTGGGCAGAAGGAATGCATCCAGAACAGATGCCAGATGGCTTGCCGCGATATCGAGGGGTCGAGCAGATTTTGTCCCCTCTAAACGAACCGGAACTCCGAACACCTACTTCAACATGGACCGCTCTTACTAGTGATAATACTCTCGTTCAGCATCTTTTAGCACTGTATTTCTGCTGGGAGTACCCGACATTTGCCTCCCTCAGCAAAGAGCATTTCTTACATGATTTTCAAGAAGGACGAAATCGCTACTGTTCGCCGATACTAGTAAACGCCCTCCTCGCGTTGGGCTGTCGTTTCTCAACTCAGCCCATGTCTCGAGCGAATCCTAATGACCCATACACTTCCGGAGACCATTTCTTCAAAGAGTCACTACGACTCTTCTCTCAAGAAACAGATCATCACTCGTTGACCACCATCCAAGCCCTGGGCATAATGTCGATCCGGGAAGCTAGTTGCGGACGCGATTCGGAGAGTTGGTATTACGCTGGTCAGAGTATCCGGCTAGCTATTGAGATGGGATTGCACAGAATCATGGACGAAGGGGATGAGGACGAACTCGCTGTGCAATCAGCGACCTTCTGGGGAGCATTTGCACTAGATCAGTATGTCTATCTCTGTGTTGCGAGAAAGTATTTGTCTAACCTGCCCCCGCAGCGCATGGTCCCTTGCTACAGGCTCACTGCCACAATGTTCCTGCTTCCCGCACTTACCACCAAAACCGGCAATAATAGGAGACATAGAGGCTTCCTTATGGGTACCATATACCGATGATGGTAAGTTTGTGATCGAATGATTCCGTAGGAAGTAACTAACGATATCAGGAGCTCCATTACAACGATCCTGCCAGCAACCGTCAAATGTTAGGTCTGTGTACAAGTGTTTCTGTGAGCTGAGCGAGCTGGTACACCAGTCTTTGTACATTCTACATTCTCCCGGTAAACCTCTCACGGCGAGGGAGCTCTTGAGCATGTATACCCAGTACCTGAACTGGTATGATAGAATTCCCGAGGTTCTTCGGCTGGGGCACAACTTTACCCCAGCTGTGTTATTTGCACAGTGAGTTTCAGCATGAAGATGCTCTTGTCGAGATAAAATACTAACCGGGAATAGCATGTACTACCATTTTGCCATCCTACTCTTGTTTCGGCCTTTAATCAAGCTACGAATCATCGGGTCCAAAGTCTCTCCCCGCGACGTCTGCTCCCAGGCAGCTGACGCCATCCAAGGTCTCCTGAGATCTTACTCTTCCCTCTATACGCTGCGAAGAACTCCCTCATTCGTGCCGTATTTCGTCCTTACATCAGCCATCATGCACCTGGCAATCGGCGCGATTTCTGTCAATCCGGAAGCCACTGAAGCCGACATGAAGAAGGCGGTCAAGGTTGATCCTCGCGTGGCTGAATCTATTACCCAAGGCATCTCGGATCTTACTGAGATGGCCCCTTGTCACCAGTTTGCCGAGCAGGCGCTCAACATACTACGATATCTTGCTGTGAAGTGGAATATTGACGTCGAAAACAATGTCGATAAGCTCACGGCGGAAGAATATGATCGTCTCGTCCTGCCACAAACTGGCAGTTTGAACTTTTTTTCCCCGAATTTGCGTCATGGAGATATAACGTGCCAGTGGGGCACAGGAAACTTCATGCCAGGAACACCAAAACAGTCGCCTTCAGTCCAACAGACGGGGGACAATTTGGAAAACCCTCTTTTCTGGCCCTTTCCTATGCAAGGCCGGCCTATACTTCCCGATGGCATTGAGTTAGAACATGCCGGCTTTTCTGTGCTCTAAGATACCCAAAATAGCTGACCCTTCGGATAAAGCTTTTCTGTTGCTCGTGTATGGATTTTTATATACAAATACAGGCTTCATGTTGGAGTAAACTGGAATCAGGGTCAGTACTTTTACCAGGCGAAACAGGGATCAAAGCAAACGTGGCGAGCATCTTCTGGCGAATTGGAGCTTTGGGTGTGTTGAGTCATCATCTAGATTCCGAAGGCGAGTGTCAATGTTTCATGCTATATGTGCGCACATCCAGTGAAGGAGATGGGTGATTAGTCGTCAGGAACCATGGGCTTTCGTCGCCATGTTACACGAGGAACTGATTGAACCTACCCTATAGTCTGAATAGCAAGAGCGCCCTCCTCTCCTATTTTGTGGCCAGGGGAAGCTGTATTTGTAATTGTGTGGGTTAAGAAAACTGATATATGTAGTATCTGATAGCTTAGTAATTTGTAGTAGACAAATCCTTTCATGGCCACGTTAATGACCTGTCACGTACCATTATCAGACCAATGCCTAGGGTTTGTCGTTGCTAAGTAGAGGTAGGTAAAGCAACAAAAGTGATATCTAGATAAACCAGCTCCGCACTATCTTTACCGATCGTCGATTCTAGCGACGTCAATAACAAGTGTCTGGATTTCTTCCGGGATGTTTACCGGTGCACTGTTGTGGAGGCTTGCATACTTCATTAAATGGCTTCATGCGCGACAGGATCCCATTCACACCGACACATTATTTGTGGAAGCTCTAGAAGCATAGTGAAATCATGCAGATAGCCAATCTGCATACTAAAAAGACTCCATGCACAGGGGTTTCGGACGCATCTGACCGGCGTGCTGGATGTGCAAGGTAAACTGAGAGCCACTATCTGCGGCTTCCCGCGATTTCGCCAAAGGATATTTTGGCATCACTCGAAGCACGTTTCCTTCACGTTCTTCTATTTGTTTCTCATACATTATTTCCAATGTTACAATAAAGTGTTTTAATATGTGGTTTGATCAAGTTCTTTATTGAGGTCGGAGTAGTATCTTCATCGACGAGTTACGATATAATACCCCTGAGACAGCCACCTACTATAAGGTTATTCATGAGCAAACGACTTAACACATAGGATACATCCTTTTTGCACTACAGAATAATCCTATAGATTAGAGATATCCTGGAGATGGGGCCGCTTACGACTTGAAATAATACTGCGCAATCTAGATTTTGCTACTTGACGCTGCAAGGGATTCTTCTTACCTTGGGCGACGGCAGCCACCGAACTACGCCGCAACAACGTTCCAGTCTATCGCAACAACTAACTGGTACAAGTAATTGGCGTGAAAAACTTACTACAGTCATTCGATAATTTTATGCAAAATACTAGTGTTGGGCTGGAAGGCATTTGCGGCTCAATACATTACCTCATCAGGGGCAAGCATACATCACTCCTGACAGCTGTTGCAGCTGCTCAAATTTGAGGAAAGAAACCACAGCTCCTTATAAGCTTGAAAGAGAAAGTAACCAACACCAAAGTTCCAGTGCCCTCAATGCGTTGGTATCATTGATATTTACCCATCACTAGACGGACATTCTTCTCTAGGCAACTCCGGCATTGGAAACACTCTCTCGGACCTGCAGACACCTGCTAGGCAGCTGGCAGTAACTCCATTTGCTAGATTAATCCATCACGGGTGGTAGGGAAGGTCCATGCTTCCTTCTTCCCGAGGGCAATCCGTTTCACTGCTTCCTTCCTCCCCCACACCTTTTTCTCCTCTCCTTCTCCTTCTCCTTCTCACTCCCTCTCCCCTTAGGTAGTCCCCTGTTCTTCTTACCTTCCTACCGTCGCACACAAGCTACCCAGCAACTTGAGAACCTGGGTTGTGAAGCCCAGAATTTTTCAACAAAGCAACGCCGTCTGCATTCTTCACACACACTCGAAACATCTCTCTGCCATCACCATTTGGTGTCTATTCTTGATTTCCCACAGCACAAGTTACGCTGTTACTGTTGAAGTTGTCCCCTTGTCTTTTATCCTACTGCTCATCATTTACCCTTGCCGCCTTCAAGTGTCAGCTGCACTTGCAGCTCACCCTCTCCGCAAGATTCCTGTATCACACTACTCTGCCTGTTCTTCAGCCAGGCATACTGTACTCTGCTTCAAAGATGAATCGCGAATATGAGGCAAGAATGAGAGCCACAAGTTTACCTGCACCTGCTAATAACACCATACAGGTATCAAGGGACCAGCACCCGATTGAGATTATAACCCAACATGTGATGCATAGAAATAGCACCGACACACAAAGCCGACACTGGCTTACATCTCCCGAGCTTCCTCAGCCCGAAGAGTTGATGGCAGAATACCCTGCTGAACTTCCTGCCGGACCTTCAGACGAGAATCCGCTTGACAAAAACGCCTACCTGGAGTTCCAATACGCCATGAACCGTTTCGAGGGTACTGAGCTGCTGAGGCGAGCGATCAGAGACTTCAGACAAAGACCGGTGAAGGAAGATTCAGACACTTTCCATGTCTACACTCAGGTTGGTTTTCTTCTCGTTGTCTTTTGTATCATTAGCTCAACTACAAAAGGTACGCGTCCAGGGATATCTGCTTGCAAAAAGAGGGCCCGCTTGTCGAATCTCTTTTTCGACCGAGTGCTCGACAACAAAGGTAGTCTGGCATCAATCCGCCCGCCTCACCACGGGAACTCTCGTTGCGCTGTCTCCTCGGTCAGACAACTTCAACAAACAGTGCTTTGTCGCTGTAGTTGCAGCCCGGTACCTTCTTGGTGGGCTAGAGCCGAACCTTGATGACGGCGAGGACATCAACACCCCACCACGTATCGAAATCTTCTGGTCCAACGTTGAGACTGCTGTGTTTGATCCTTCGGTCGAGTTGGTGATGCTCGAGGCTAAAGGCGGCTATTTTGAGACCGTTCGTCATGCAATGGTCGGACTACAGCATGCTGCTAAATTCGAGTAAGTCTTTCTCTCCTCTTGTCTTCTCCAACCTAGTGTTGATACCAAGAACAGATCCAAATTCGATAAATACATCATTGATGGGTCGAATAAGGAATGTACTGCTGCCTATCTCACTAATGAGGGTGCTACGATTCCAGAAAGAGCCAAACACTTTGATCCATCTCAACTGGAAGCCTTTCATCTCATGACTTCACGAGAGCTCGCGGTGGTTCAAGGCCCTCCGGGTACTGGGAAAACTTTCACTTCAGTTGTGGCCCTTGGAAGCCACATACGTACTCTTAAAGCTGTCCAGGGAGGCAAGGCTATCGCACCCGTTATAGTCGCTGCGCAAACCAATCATGCATTGGACCAACTCCTCGCTCGATGCTTGGATGTCGAGGCTGTCATCGCTCGTCTAGGTGGGCGTACAGAGAATGAAAAAATTGAGGCTCGAACACTCTACAACATCAGGAAAGATTCCAAGATTGCACATGGCCCTACACGAGGCGAGAGATCTCGAAAGCAAGTCCAGAACCAGATCCAAGATCTTTTGAAGGGATGCTTCCCTGCCCAATTCATCGCAGCGGAAGAATTTCTGCGCGAGGGATTAATAAGTCAAGAACAGTATGAGTCGTTGGACGACGAAGAGTATGAAACACTACCCATTGCGGGAGGCAACGGACAGAAAGACGACGAAGCAGTTGATTCCATCAAGTCGTGGCTCGGCACATGTGTGGAGCACGACCAAACATATGTGTATCGCCCCCCTAAAGGTCAAACAGAACCTCCAGAAAACAAATACAATGCCATCGATGAATCAAAGGAGGAAAACGGCAAAGAACGGCTTCACGGGGACTTCTTCCCCACCAAGTTCTACATGACTGGTTCTGTTCCCTCCAGGTATGCGGATGGGGACGCCATATCCGCTCAAGCCAGCAGATTGTTGCTGAAATATCATGATCTATACGATATCAAACCAGCGCAACGCGGCATAGTCTACCGTTTACTAAGAGAGAGACTCATTAATGCGAGAGCCAAACGCTTTCCGGAGCTCCTCAAAGCTTACCAAGAAACGTGTGACGAGATCAAGATCGCTCAATCATTGAACGATGTCAAAGTCCTCATCAATGAGAAGGTCGAGATTCTGGGCTGTACAACTACAGGGCTGTCAAAATATCGCGGCTTGATTGCAGCCCTGAAACCCCGTATCTTGATGATCGAGGAGGCAGCTGAGACACGAGAAGCGAACATAACGTCAGCTTTATACCCCAGTCTTGACCAGATCATCCTGGTCGGAGATCACCAACAGCTCGTTCCACATGTGGATGTCAGTGAACTCGAATGCGAACCATACAACATGGATGTCTCGTTGTTTGAGCGATTGGTCAACCTGAAATTGCCGTATACCATGCTCCAGGTGCAGCGCCGTATGGTGCCACCGATCCGCCAAGTGGTAAATGCATTCTATCACAAAATTACTGACCACTCTTCTGTCAATGATCCCAGAAACCGACCTCCCGTTTTGGGAATGGGGAATAAGAGTCTTTGGTGGTTCCAACATGGTTGGGAGGAGTCTCGAAATACTGATGGCTTTTCCTACTCAAACTCCAACGAAGCGAGCATGATCGTCTGCTTCGTTCGGTACCTGGTACAAAATGGAGTCTCGCCCAGTCGTATAACTATTCTGACGTTCTACAAGGGTCAGGTCAATCTCTTGCTCGAGATCCTGCGACGAGACCCAACTTTGTCGGCCAGGAACCCGACAAAAGAATGGTCGGTCAAAACAGTAGATGGCTTTCAAGGTGAAGAGAACGACATTGTGATTCTCTCGATTGTACGAAGTGCTCGCCCAGGCTTCGTACGGAACAAGAACCGAGCTGTGGTTGCTCTTAGCCGTGCGAAGTGCGGCATGTACGTCTTTGGCAATGCTGGGGCTCTCTTGGAAGAGGAAGAAAGCTTTGCAACTTGGTTGGGTGTCTATAACGTCTTTCATGAGCAGGGTTGCTTCGATGATTTCCTTCCCGTCACCTGCAAGAATCATGGGCGAGAGACCAAAATATCCAGCATTGAGGACTGGGAAACAATTGCTGCAGCTGGCTGTGACGAGCCGTGCACAGAGCAATGCTCAGAAGGTCACCCTTGCACGAAGACCTGTCACCCGTTCAAGCATTCAGAGTTGAGATGTGAAGAGAGATGTGAGCGGATCTTGAGTTGTGGCCACAAGTGCAGCTCGTCATGTGGCAATCCTTGTCGTTGCATCCAGCGATGTGATGAGGCCTATACCCAAGCTTCTCATGCACCGATGCCTCAAGCGCTTATTCAGCCTCTCCGACTTGCACGCACACCACAAAGTTATGAAGCCAAGGGCTTCCAAGCTACCAGAGGTGGAAGAGGTGGAAGATCGACGACTGGTGTGCGACGTGGACGAGGCGGAACAGTTCGACACGGTGCCTCTGGTACGGGTTCATCGACCTCCACAAAATCTTTAGAGAGTAGTCGGAGCGCCTCCCAAATCCGCACTCATAGCGACAACATAGGAATGCGATCAGGGCAGCTCAACTCCGTTGCCGGAGTGTCCAGTGTGCAAGAACCCACCAGTGAACAGCTCATGGAAATGGGCCATCACTCAGGGCCAACTCGCCGACATGAACAGCTTACTGTCCAGACCCAGAACAACTTCGAATTAGCACCCGCATCCTCGACTACAAATTCTCTTTCGGACAGATGGAGTCCGGAGAAAATTTCGCAAAAGGATAGATCGCTCGGTGAGGAAGCTAAACGGGCGTCACGACAAAGAAGTCCCTGTTCAGTTGTTATCAGGACCACGTACCGTCCAACTACAATGGAGCCAGACGGAAGGCGTCGGTACGGGGTACAAACACGTTCAAGCCACACCGTCCCAAAGCCTCTACCCACAAGGAAGCAGATGCTCCATGATGTTGCTGCCGGACAGTACATCACTGATCAACATCAACAAAATGAGCTACCGGGCGCGGAAGTAGAGCAAGTGATTACAGGGAGCGGAGGATCCGATGTCGTTGCCGGGCAGTATATCATTGATCATCGACAACAACAAGATGAGCAGCCAAGAGCAGACACGAAGCGCGTGGGTACAAGGAGTGGAGGATCGGATGTCGAAGAAGATTTGATCAGTTTCGACTAAAGAGTCAAAAACACAGTTGGTGACACGCTGTACGTTGCGAGGCCATACTCATGGATATCCCGTGGACTGATGATGTTTTGTATGCTTCCGCTTTGGTGGGTTAGCAGAGGTGTCAAGGGATATGAGCCATAGGGAAGAAGGCAAAAGCAGTGGAACAGATCCACACCGGCTTATTTGAGAAGCGAGGCAAGAGTACATGGCAGAAACTACAGCAAAGTAGAGAGTATTGGAACTTGTACTCTATGTCACAATACAACTGTCGTTGATATCATGATTCAGTGAATCTGCATTGTAGGCACAAGATTGGTTATCTGAACTGTGGCAAATGGCCATTGTATTGTGATCTGGGTTATCTCTAACTAGGTGTAAAGAAGAACTCTCAAGTTAGCACCGCTAGTTCCAACGCTTCAAACAGCAAGACAAAAAAATTTAGGAAGTTGAGCGCTCAATTCAAAGATGGTCAGTCCATGCTCCCCTTTCTCGGCCAAAATTCATCCGTCAGTGACATTGATCTCATAGCCGATAAGGACTTCAGTACTGGTGCCTTCCCATCCTCTAGTACCTGCTGCGCTCAGCATGAAGCGGCTGGTCGGATCGATGTAAAGACTAGAGATGACACCTGCACGGGGAGGGCCAGGGATAATTAGGAAGGGAACAGTGGAGTGCTTGAATGCACGGGTGTCGCGGAGGTCATATAGGCGGAGGATGTCATGGGAGGCGCTGATCCTGTTAGCAAGAGAGAGAGAGAGAGAGGCGACAGAGAAGAATGAACCTACCAGACGAGATGACGGCCGTTTACCATGGGTCTTACGGCGCTGACAGCTCCACTGCCAGCAGGGAACTTAAAAGTTCTCTGGGGTTCCCAGTTTCTCTTTGCCTTGTGGATATCGAACTCTTCGACTGTGCCGTTACGACGACCTGCGTAGATAGCATTGCCAGAGGGACTCCAACAAGCCCCCATGCACCAGGGCGGGACACCGTTACGAGTGCCTATGCGCGCGACAGGATCGGGCTGGCGCCTATCCCATATGCGAAGGTACCCATCCATGGCGGCGGAGAGGAAAGTTGTTGGAGATGTTTGTGTAGGGTCGTGCTGCGTTGGGGCGTGGGGCGATGTGAGTATGAGAGATGGCGAAGCGGGGACTTCTTGAGATGCAGGAGGTTGAGAATCCTGTGTTGGTTGGGAAGGTTCTGTGGTCTGTGTTGGAGCAGGAACGAGATCTACGTCCATAGCATCGGCTGCATCCTGCGATGTGTCTGGCGGAGGAGGTTCAACGGCGGGAGCCGGTTGTATTTCCGCATCTTTCCCTGCGTCGAGAGCAGCCATGTCTGCAGAGTGGTCCATTGCACTGTCGTGGCCGTGGCCAGGCATCATGTCCATGGATCCAGCGCCAAACTCATCGTCATCATGCCCAAAGGGCTGATCTTCCTTTGTTTCGCCGAATAGACTTCCTGCATCGCTTCCCCCAAAAAGACTGTCATGAGCAGGAGATGCTTGGCCATCGCCGGTATTGGCGTCGGGGTTGAAATCGGCATTCATGTCATCTACCCCATCTTGAGTTAGTCCATCTGTAAAGCTCCCGCTTGCAACTGGAGCTCCATTGTTGGTGGCCACTGTCGTAGATGGCAGTGGCTCGTCATCGTCTTCTGGGATGGGGGCACCATTAGCAGGCCGCAGCTCGAGGGCCGAAATCTGACCAGCATTGCCGTCAAAACTACGGATTGTCTGGCCGGTGTTTAAGTCCCAGTCGTAAATATTTTTATCCCAACCGCCACTCAAAACACTCTTCTCATCCTGTGCTAACGTTAAGACGGACACGGCGTTGGTATGCTGTTGTAGACAGTGGATCCGTTTGCCCTCGTCGTGTCGAACACTCTGTAAGTTGATACCGCCTGACTCCAGACCAGACAAAAGCCACAGGGCCTCAGAGTGGACAGCAAGGGAGTAAACAGGAGAAAGTATGTGTTCTTGGTCGCCTCGGCCAGGGGGTGCAGGCTCTTCGTTCTCCCAGTACGACATGAGGATGCCAGCTTTTGTAACGCTGTCCACAAAAGGATGTCTCTGGGCCACGGTCAAAGGCAGCTTTCCGTTGATGGTATTGGGACCGTCGTATTTGCGGATATAGCCGTCAGAACCTCCTGTGATCCAATATCGCAAATCAGGCGTGATGGCCATGGCATTAACACTGGTCGACTGAGGTGCTGCCATAGTTGGCACGATGTCGTAAAGGCGGGCATTGATGACCTCTGGTCGAGGCTGAGGCCATTTCCTGTGCGAGCTCGGTGAAGGTGTGGTCGATTCGCGCTCGGTATCACCACCATTGAGCTCGGTCTTGATATGAGCACTCGTCTGGTCATTGGAGTCGGTAGCAGGAGGTTGGCTTTCGTCGCCATCGCCGTCGCCATCAGCATCTCCATCTCCATCATCGTTTGCGTCACCATTCTCATCATCGTCGTCGTCGTCGTCGTTATTATCATCGTCGTCGCCTTCTGCGTCCTGGTCTTGATCGCCGTTATCGTCTACATCCTCCATTGCCTCATCGGCGTCATTGTCCCGATCAATGCGATCGTTATCATTGTCGTTGTCGTTATCATTATCGTTGTCCGAGTCGTTTGAGCTGTTGGACAGCCGATCATCGTCTAAGACATTCATTATGAATAATACTAGACAGATGAGTTAACCAGGACTTGTTAAAGTGGGATACAGCACCAAGATGATTGATAAGGTTTTAGGCATACATTAAAAAACTAGCTTCTTAACATGTAATCGAGAGCATCGATCAATACATGGGCAGATAGATGGTTCGCAATAGACCTGGTTGTCAATGGCAATCGGGAGAGTCGCAATGAACCTAGAACAGTGCGCGGGGGCGACAGAGCGTATCTAAAGTTTTGTGTAGAAGCGCAAGTGACTGAAGAACGTCCTGAAACCTGAAGAGAATAATTATTGATTTGGACTGTGAGCTAAAAGGTGACAATTTTTGTGCTGCGCTGTTGGTACTGCGGGGCGTAACATATGGGTAAAGATCCAAGTTGAAGCTTGTTCGCGTCGCGTGGAAATGGAAATAGAAAAAGAAATAGAGGCATGGGTGGGTGGGGCTTACCCAGTAACTACCCCTTCCTTTCATTGACTTACACAAGTAGACAAGACAAGACAAGACAACTGCCACATTTTTAATTGTGCATAAGAAATTCAAACAAAAGAAATATACTGATTGCTGTACCTACGTAGCTTCTCTATAGTCTCTCTCAATGAGACATGCTCTACTTCTTCTACTTCTACTTTTAAAAATCATCAATCCGAGAGTACTTACTTCACCAGAGGGCTAGTTCCTTCCATCCCATCTTGTCTGACTCAATGTCGGCGGCGACTCTGTCGTGAACTTCCATTGTGAGAGTCTCTGGCACGAGATCCATGTGGCCCTCTGCTATCCTGTCCACGATGGTGCATCGGAATCTGGGTAGCACTGTCGTCAGGAGCCAAACTAGCACCATCGTGACCTTGATCTAGGCCAGGCCAAACGGTCACATGGCTCCCTCCGAATACAGACGGTTCCTGGTCTGCACCATGTCGCTCATTGGGAACCTCGGTGACGGTGTTGCGCCAGCTACCGACACGATTACGCGAGCGTTCAAGAGGTACGCGAGAGATGTTTTGCGCTGTGGGCCATACATCTGAGTTTGCTTGTTGGACCCGGGGAGCAGGGCGAGAATTGCTGAAGAATTGTGACTCTCGCAGAGACTGGGCGTTCACCTCAGCCTCTCTTTGGTTGTCCTCTCGGGATCCTGTCCGCTGCCCAAAACTCTCACTAGCTCGCTGCTGATGAACCAAAACTTCGTCTATATCTCGCCTTACCTCAAAGTTAGGAACATTAGCGAACAGTTGATCGTTGTTAGCATTGAAACTTACCTCATCTCGCGAAAGCGGGCTGGTAGGTTCCTGCATGGACGTGCGGCCTACAATGCGATCCAAAAACGAGTCTCGTTGTCTAACAGCCCCATGTGCACGAGTCACTGCTGAACTCGAAGAGTGTGACCATGCAGAGCGAAAGGGGCCCGGCTCAGGCTGTTCCGCAGGGGGGAGAGACCGTCTCGCATTCTCACGGCTGTCATCTCCATCCTCTCCATCTGTGCAGTATCCGGCAGGGACTCGCTCGGCATACTCCCGCCACTGACGAGCTGTGAGGTTCAGTTCAGGCGGTGCATTGTCAAGACGAGCCTGCCTATATGCTTCGGTATGGCGATGTGGACGGCCACTGTGACGAGAAGTGCGACGAGAAGACTCAGGGCCCATAGTCCACTGTCCAATAGCTTCTAGGAAGCTGACAGAGTGGCGACGGGAGCTACGCTTATGAGGCATTGTGAATGTGTTGTTGGGTTAGTTGAGGTATGAAAAAAAATGACAAACCTGGTGTGTGGCGATGATCCTCTGTTGTAAAAGATCGGGAGATTTCTTGATGAGGAATTTATAAGTCAGTATATGCGAAGATTCTTGTCATTATATAATTACAAGAACAATAGCCATCATGAACACAATGAGTTACTTTGTAGTGTTCGTAGGAATCGCCACGGGAGGGTTGTTACCAAACAAAGGATGATCGGTAGTCATGTTCCTTCGTTCTATGCATTAACACATTTTGACTGTTCGATGCGATGCCTTTGTATGAACTGAGGCTATGAAGCGAATGTCGGAACACGCCCGTCCCTTTGGCATCAGTGACTGAAGTTGCAGATGAACTCCACGACTCCTGGATAACTGGTCAGACACACCTAGTCACATTCATACAGGTCTTTCAAAGGTAGGGGGCATTTCAGCGTTCAACACAACTCTCTGGTGTCATAGCTCGTGACTTCACATCTCCATATAAGCCAAATAGGTTCCAAGATAATCCCTGGTTGGAGTTCAGCATACATATCATGTCATACCGAGGCATTCCCTACCTAAACATTGTCTCACATGCATATCATTTCAGTTGCATTCCTCACATAACCTCATAAAAACGGCCTCTTGCGCACTTTGTTCATTCAAATCCGTTCCTTCCGGGGTCTCTATTCCTTCCTCTACCCTATCTTACAGCACCTAGATTTTCAGTGTC
This sequence comes from Fusarium sambucinum, assembly GCF_050947815.1. NCBI lineage: Eukaryota > Fungi > Ascomycota > Sordariomycetes > Hypocreales > Nectriaceae > Fusarium > Fusarium sambucinum. Next base: position 5,864,579 of record NC_139293.1, on the reverse strand, counting down.
GTCGTGCGTGCTACATGCGCGCCGCCTTAAATGGCCAGTCCATGACTCTCCAGCCTCGGCCCCCATATTCCAAGCCCATCCAGCCCATGGGGTAACTCCCGGAAGACTTTAACCATCAATCACATCAAGGAAACAAAGGACGACAGTGACAGCATCCCAACTCCACCTTTTTTTAAACCAAGGACATGAGAAGCCAATCCATTTCTTTCAGACTGCCGTGATAAGACAAAAAAGCAATCCACATGCCCTCACATGCCGTCTCGATGATGGGGTATTATCATTATCTACTAAAGAAAAACAAAACGAAAAGGAAAATGCTTGCACAGGGATAGCTTTCGCAGCATGTCGATAATGTTCGATTCAAGGAAAAACGTGGCAAACCCAAATTTGGGTAGACAATAAAGCAATTGGCTCGGTAAAGTCCAAAGTGTCAAAGAGTGGCTTGAGCCTGAGCTCATGAGGTGACCCGGGGGTCGTTAAAATACTGCACCATGCCCCAGTCGGCTGGTGGTCCGTTATGTTGTTGGCCAGGCTGTTCAATAACAGCGCTTGTGAGACTCTCCCAATCATCAAACACTACAGGGGCCGGTGAATATTCGAAATCCATCATCGATTCGCCGTTTTCGTGTCCTTGGGATTGAGGTGGAGGTGGTAGCGGAAGCTCACGCTTTTCCAAAGGCGACGGTGCTGGCGGAGGCATCAGTGGTGATGTTGATGGCCCCAACGGTGAGTGAGCCGACGATGCAGGCGAAGGCCTTGAAGGCGAGGTGAATTGTTGGGAAGGCACCATTATCGTATTTCGGAAAGGTGTAGTGAATGGCGTCTGTTGAGGATCGGGTGAAGGCATCAAAGACTGGTGACCTGGGTGGCCTTGAGTGGGCAGTGGCATGAATGACATGCGAGGATCGTGTCCAAAACCTTGGGGTCCAAGAGAGGCATGAGAATACTGCGGCGAGGGGATAGGCGCTGAGGTGAGAACAATATCGGCCAGGTCATAAGCAACGCTGACAATCCACTGCGCTTCACCCTCATCGCCAGAAAAGAATTCAAGAAGATCTTGAAGCTGGCCAGGATTCTCGTTCTCGAGGAATCCTTGTGCACGACCAGTTTTGCTTGGGTGCCAACTGAACTGAGGTCGTCGTCCGTTGTACTCGGGCTGCTTGCTAACGACAAGCGCGTCCCAAGCCTCGTGGATCAGAGGCTGGTGCAGGAGACCATAAACAACACGCGAGTGCATCCAGTCGCCTTTCGTCATGCCCGACTCAAAGTGGCGGGCAACATGTTCGACATGGCGCTCGCGAGCTGGGTGAAGAGCAGAACAGAAGCCACAAGCCCAGTACTTGCGTTTTCGAAGAAACTTGACGACTTTCTCGGCGTGGGGACAAGTCTTGCAGCCATGGCATTGCTTGTGATGCTGGTTGAACGAGTTGGACCCCCAAAAACTGCGGTTACATCCAGGCTCGGGACAAGGGTACTTGCGCCAGCGCTCGTGAAACTCGTCCTCGTGGCGCTTCCAGTCGTACTTGCGCTTGAAGCTCGTTTCACAGGAGGTGCACCAATAGATGTTTGTCTTGCCAGCTGTACCTACCGGGGCACTCATAGGGCTAAGACCGTTCATGGAACTGGAAGGGGGAATCGGAAGCGGCGCCTGTGATCGGTTACAGGTGGAAGTAGATTGCCATGACATCGCTGACTGTCCCGAGTTGGTTGACCAGATCGACGCATGGCCTGAGGATCCAGAGCTTGTCGAAGAGACGGAGATACGAGGACGATGGCTGAACGCGACCTGAGGGGGGAGGAACATGGCTGTATCATGATCTTTGTAAGCATACATGTCAGTAAAGCTAAAGGGCTAGGGAGTCGACACCACATGTCGGGTGGGAACAACGCACAGTTCACGTCCTCGGAGAGAACTTCATGCTTAATCTCAACGGACGGGGTTGGGGTCGTCGCAGTCGATGAACGGCGAGAAGGAGCTATTGTAACGGTCTGAAGACTAGGCACATTCGATGCAATGGGGGGCGGGGGAGGGCATCGCATTGGGGGCGGAGGAGCAAGCGAAGCTGTATTAGCGCTTTGATTCGGGTTGCTGGGTTGCTGGTTGAACTGAGTCTGAGAATGAGGCTGAGATTGAGATGGAATCGCGGGCATGGTTTGCATGGCAGTCATCGCGCTGAGGTTAAGATTGAGAGCCTGGCTCCCGTCGACCAGCTGGTGCAGCAGTTCCTTGGACAGGCCTGAGTCAATTAGGCACTGTAGATTCTTGCGTGCCTCGGCGAGGACGTCCTGAGGGTTGGCATCGTGGGCCTGTTGAGCCGAAGGGCTTGGCTGCTGCGACATGTTGTGTTGCTGAAATTCTAACTGTTGTTGAGAAGTATTGGTGTGGTGCTGGCTCTGTCTTAGATCCATGGGCTCCGCTCACATGGAGGAAGAGTTGGTGAATAGAGTATGAGCCAGAACAGAATCTTGCGAGATGATTCTATTCCTTGCTAAACGGTTCAGGTTGCGGATTGATTATAAAGTGGTTGTTGAAGCGAATGTGATGGCCTTGGGCGATGAGCTGATGGCACGGGGTAGCGAGAGTTGGTTGGATCTTTCAGATTCCGGGAACGAGTAAACAGCGAGTGACAAGAGCGAAAGTTGGAGGTCCCAAGACCTTTGAGCGAGAGTGGATATGAAGCAAAAAGAAACAAGAAAGAAAGAAAGAAATGTTGGTGATGGTTGATTTGGAGTTGTGAAGAGACGACGGAAGAGGTGGGAAGGGGATGGGGGATGGGAGGGTAGTGTAAGAAGGAGTAAATACAAGCGCAGACGTTGGCTGGTCCAGGCACAAGGCAAGGCAAGGTAGGAGACAGGAACGAAGCTAGACCAGGGGTGCTTGCTCTCTTGCTGGAGATACCGTGCTGGGTCCTGTCTGCTGGGAAAGAGGCAGACAGGTACGGATACAGTACAAGAGCCGGGAACTCTATGTGGAGGAAAGAGAGATGGACGGGACAATCAATCAGTGAGTGAAAGCTGGGTTAGACAGGATAGCCTAAGGAAGGGGCGTGGGCGTGTGTGTGGTCAGGTTATTTCTCCGACAGTATTGTAATTAATTAATGATCGCCTGTGGTGTTTTGTATCTTGCTGTTGTGCGCAGGGGGGTATGATTTGAGAGACGAGAGAGGATGGAGATGGATCCAAGGCCCGGGCTGCAGGCGCTGTAAGCTTCTGGGGGCTGCTGTCTGTACCCGTAGGAGGCAAGAGGCCTGCGCTGAAGGAGGGGCGGGCAGGCTTGTTCTGAGTCCCGTGCTTCAAGCTGTGGTCTAGCACCACCAACACAGACACAGCCAAACCCACGAAACTAGGACTGGGACCTAAAAGAGAGAGAAAAAGGAGCAGAGTAGACTCAGTAGAATAATGGATTGACCCGGGTGGGGAGGGAAAGAGACGGGAAAGAAAGCTAAAGCCAACCAAATATGGGCCTGTGCTGGGATGTTTTTCTGGTCGTAACTGGGTACAGAGTACTAATGTATCCGCGCTCTGATTAGGCTCCGGTACCTTGCTGTTGAGGTCTTTTTTGGGGCCCTGTACCTATATCTGTACCTGTCCTGTCTTGTCCGTAGATGACCAGTTCTTTTTTTCTTCTTTTTTTTTTTTGGGTTCTTTCTCCCAAGCCCCGAGCAGTCAGTCTCTGGGCCACAGTTTCACAAGAATTAATAAACTTCCTAGGCGGAGATGAAGATGTCGGCAGCCAGCAGGAAGCCTAAAATGCCAGGTTCATTTCTCGAACAAAGAAAGAGTGTAAATGGGAAGAGAATATGGTGAATGAAAACTGTATGTGGAGGAGAAAAGCATCCGGTGGGATCGTGGTAAGATCCAAGGTCTACCTTGGTAAGATAGAATCGACAAGTACTACAGCGTGGCAGGTAGAGTGACGTGACGTGCAGGAAAGGATTGACTGGATGATTGCAACTGATACGATGTGGTGAGCTTTCCCTGTTCTGCTGACGGATACTACCTGGTGTTTGTGGATGGGTCCTTTCAAGAGACAATGTATTAGAGCAGCTAAATGGACGATAGAGAAATGTGCCTTCTGTCTCTGTATGTTTCAATTGTGCTACCTATTGTCATGATTAAACGCTAGCCTGTGGGTGGACTACTCAGCATGTATCTTGAGTACCTTGGTATACAGATAGCTTTTCTACACTGATTAAGCTTACCTGCCTACCTCATCACGATCTCATTTAGTTGGGAGCGTCATGACAACAAGATCTCCTCTCGCGCCGTCGACCGACAAGCGGGACCTGATAGTATCAGCCAGGAGTATCCCTGCTTTCTTTGGGCCAATTCCCACTTTGGAACGGCATCAGGGGTTAACCACGAGCCAGGAGCCTAGGACAGGGGCTCCTGCAGCAGAAACCAATCTAGCCTAACCAAGACAAGTCAACCAAAGGCAACACCCAGTGCTCGAGACAATGCTCTAAAGAGGATAGCAGATAGGATGGGATGGGCATGATTGATTGCACAGACATGAATTAGTCTCAGAGGTCAAAGGCGTTGAGTGAGTTGAGAGTTATTTGTGACAGACAAGAAACAATAGTGCGAGCGAGCGTTCGTGCACAAACATGTATTGCTACGCCATACTCTTCAGCACCACGCCAGTATTTTAATTACATCCAACACAATACTTCTCTCTGTTTTACTACTTATTGACTCTAAAGATAGTAGTGGTCTTTTGCTTTTTGATGGCACAAACAACAATATCTCTTCTCTTCTTGGGAGCCAAAGCAGAGCCCCTGTCCTGCGCAGAGGGAAGCTTGGCTGCAGGTTCAGGTTCAGTAACAGACAAAAGGGAAAACGCCATGGGATGGATCATGTTCGGCACTGTCACTCTAGATTACCATGAAGCTGTTCTCATCCGATAGTAATAGTAATAGGCGCATGCATAATAAATTTACCATGACACAATCAATTGACCCACAGCAGGAAAACCCCATTTAACGTCCCCATTATCCTTACGGATGGACTCTGATGTACAGAGTACAAATGAATGATTTCAAACGTCCACTGACTACTAACCGGGCGGTACTAAAAGACACCCGATTGCTGATCCTAGGCTGTTCGTTTCCCAATTCCTCCTCGTCACTACGGGATTTGGCTCGATCAAGGTAGTCTACTCCGTCGCACGTCCCGTCATCTCAAAGCTGCTCGCTAGCTAAGGAACGATAGGAGATCACCACGTTTTCTTGCAATTTCTAGGATCATCGGGCAATCAGATCGGGGGTTTACCCGCACGACTCTTGAGCCACCAAGGCCAAGGATAGAAAATGCTGTACCACATGTAGCACACGCTGAGCTTAGCTGAGCTGAGCTGAGCTGAGCTGATCTGATCTTATCTGTCTTGGAGGACGGAACACACATTGTAACAGAATGCTTACCTGAAACATGCGACAAGCATTCAGCAAGGAATACCCAGGGTCTATCTACCTCTTGCTGCACCGCTTCTGTTGCTGTTGGATGGCGACCCTTTGGTTATGGCTTATGCCCGTTGACGCCGCCTGTCGAGCGTTTCGAAACGGTTTTCCGCCAATCAGCCACTGCTAAACGTAGTGGTCTTGGTTCCAAAGGGAAGCCGTGCCCCGACAAGAGAGGGGGGAGGAAAAGGAGCTCCATCCATCCTTGGCTCGAATGTTGCGATTTTCATGGCCTTATACGAACAAGGGTCGTTTGCTTCAATCAGAGTCGCCTTTACAGATACTTGATCTCGCTTCGCTTCTGCTGGTCAAAAGCAAAAGGCGACCGTTGGTAAATCAAGCATGGATCATGACATATGCCGATTCACATGTCAGTCAATCCTCTACTGTACTGTCTTGTCTTGTCTGTACAGACTCCCTTTCGTAATGGGGAGGCCAGGTCCTTACTTCTGGGGCTGAAGCTGGAGCTGGGGTTGGGGTTGGTTGATCAAGTTAGGCTGGTTATCGATTATGGCACCATCGTGTCTGCACTGCAACTTTGTGTCGCGTCGCACCTTTGACGCCTCTTTCATCAGCCCGGGCCTCTTTTGGTTTCTTATCCACGGTACAGAAGTGTTATTAAAAGATACAATGTCGGAAAGCCGTTGTGGTGAAAGTTTAGTAGTAGTTGTGTCATCATCGTCATTGCTGATTTATCTCTACCCGTCTTGGCTCTGCTCCACCAACGAACGATGGACAGAATCTCTGAGCGAAACCCTTTTTCAAGCGAACCACAGAAAGCGAGCGCGCGGAGCGGAACAGCTCTGCAGACGAATTCAATCAGCCAACTTCCCGGGCATTAAATGGACGACTAAGTTTGAATGTTCAGGGGTGAACTTCTGGACACGGCAGATGTGGAAATTGCCTGACTCTTGTCAAGACCCAACGTGCCCCCAATTCAATACCTTTCATCAGCCTCAGCCTCTAGAGTTATTACATACACACTGCTTCTTCCCGCACGACAAGGAAATCTTCCGCTGCCAATCATGTGAGATTAAAAATAAAGAAGATTTGCAACCGGTGCTCCATCAGACCCAGTAATACATACAGCCAGCAGTGGAGGAGAGGGCCCGACCGACTTCGAGAAGCAGACCAGACCGGCTTTTGTTCTTACTTGCATCATTTCGCGTATCACGAAGCCCATGCCTCGCCCCCTTTTAACGGCTTTGAACTCGGATCAGTTCCGCAAAGAAGGAGCAAAGACAGGACGATCATGAGAACCCTGGGTGATGATGATTATGGATAATTATGGATGATGACAAGGACAATGGAACTGTAGCATCCCGTCTGACAACGATTATGTCGGCCCCGATGGAAATTGAAGCTAGGCAAACATCTCATCTCATTCATTACCTTACCCTATTCAGCCCACTCATTTATGATATCCATTTCAATTGTTGGCGTCCTACGGATACTCCGTACAAAGAGAGTACATACAGTACTACCTGCATCGTGACTGGTCCTTGAACTCTGTCCCTATCCGTTCTAGTCAGGGACCAAAGGTTACATGTCATCATCATCACATGAACCCCGATCAACGGTACTATATCGCTATAGGCATAGTTGCCGAGCCTGAGCATCCGTGCTCTAATTTTACCCAGAGGGCATTCGCATAAGATAAACCCAGCAGAAAACGTATGACCCAAGCTAAGGGTACAGAAAATAGATAGTCTAATAACGGATCTGATGTGACATAAAGTGACCAAATTATTCTATCTCTTGGGCAACTAGCATCATGTTTTCTGTAACCCCAATGGACTTGTATGAAGCGACTATCCGTTGAGATTTGTCACTGCTTATGAACACTTGATCGGCTTGTGCAACCACAAACTCACTCTTCCAGTCTAAGGGTACGCGCTCAACATCATCAAAGCGCGGGCCCATGCCGTTTTTAAAAGCAGATCATATGCACCAGCATCTTGCGGTCTACCCGATTGCTGGTTACTAGCCTGTATCTACAAAGTACATTCTCCTTGATGCTTCATGTGGGCGTTTTTGTGTCTCTGCCTTGGTAGGTATGCTTAATAAATCTTGCTGCTCTGCCACAGCCTCTGTTATTTTTAAGTTCGCGAAACTCTGTGCACCTTTGCCAGGTACGCACTGCGTTTGAGGTAAGTCTATCATCGAACCCAACTTTAGGCGTACTAGTCTTCCCGAATTGCCCATTTCAGCCCTAGTTCCTTACCGAGAAAAGGGAAAAATTCAACGTTCCACGTTTCACCATTCTTGACTTGGGTACCTACTAACTTACCAACATTTTGTCTAAAGGCGTACTGTACCAAAGTACCAGCTACAATACCGCGGAGATAAGAATGTATCCATTTGGAAAAGAGAGAAAACAACATGTACGAAATAGGGGATGACAGCTCTGCTAAGACATGGGCAACGTTAGCAAGCAACCCTGCCAGATGAACAGAACGTTTCTATACCAAAAGAGCAATATAGCGCCGAACCCTGCGATTTAAAATGGCAGCTGGGGACCTCGAATATATATATAGCACAGCCAAATATCATTGTATGCAAGGTACCGCGTTACACTGCAAATTCTTCTTGCGAAATGATGTTGTACACATCTCTTCACCGTCTCTTTGTCGATTCTTGCCTTTCACGAGTACATCGTATACCATGAAAGAATTCTCTCTTGTCAATACGACAGAATGCAGTAGAAAACAACAGCCCACCAGACACCCCTTCAACTTCAACTTGAAACCCGCCTCCAAACAACCGGCTCAAAGGCCGCCGCATCCTTCTCCTCCACATACACCCCGAAGCTCCGTGCTTTTTCCAGAAACCCTGAAAAGACCAGGGGTCTCTTTTCTTTTGAGTTTTCCTCATTCTTCACAATCGTTGATGCTGTACGGATGGATACCTTACAGTACATAGATACATGGTGGAGGCTCGTTCTCGGCCGAGCGTTGCACAGCCCAGTGGGACTGTATGCACACCCCTTTTTCGCCTAAAGCATCATTCATGTCTAGTCTCGATCCTAGTCTGGGAGGTGGATGGGATGTCTTTCTCAGGGTTGCATTTCGTATCTCGAATTAATTAATGAAAAGAAAAGGCAAAAAAGCGAAAGCCCATTCGCAGTTGTTGTTGTTAGAAAGGTTTGTAGTTGTAAGCAGTTATGTCATACCCAAACGCCCATGCCATTTGATTAACTATACAAGTGCATAACATTATACGCATCGCCATAAAAGTAAAAAGAAAAGCTAAATAGCTGAGTAATGTAAACAGAACACTGCCAGCCGGCAAACAGAATTCTCTGTTCGATCGCCCGACGTTGATCGGAGAGGGCCTCCCAACACTTTTAGGTACCGCACGGGCAGCTGAAAAAGCAATCGTGCAACACCGGCGCGAATGTGGTTATCCAAATCGGCAGACGGGTCCAGAATAGCCACAAGATCAAAGCTCCCAACCTGCCCATCCTGTTCCACCTTCCGATCTGGTTCTCTATTGTGTTTTGCTGGTTGAGCAAGAGAGGATCCAAAACGTCCATCCCTGTATTATGCCAGATTCGTGAACTGACAAATCCCGGCGAACTATTAACGTTCATTGTACTCGAGACAAATGATCTGCTGCGCCGCTGTGCTTCTTATGCACTGGTGCTAAAGTAGTAATTCTCCCACAAGTACTCGTAGTCTTCAAGGATACCTCCAATGAATGAGGGCATTCTCTTGCTAACTCCTCCCACAACGCCCTTGGTGATGTTCTCGTAGGCGGCACCCCTCATAGCCCACCAACCCATGGCCCACCCACGCTTGTTCCATTCTTCACGCTCGAGGGACGTAGTCCGCAGACCGCGGTCCCTCAGTTGTCGGGCCGCGTACTCGACTGCAAATCCGATCATCCAGGGGGTCCAAGCTTTCTTGTCCCCTCCACGCCTGATGTTGTGAGCCATGGCGGCAGCGTAGATGAGTGGCGACAAGATCTGCAGAATCTCGGCACCGTGGCTGCTGCCCTGGAGCTGGTTGAGCAGCTTAGTCGCAGGTTTAATGTCATCAGCGGTCAACACACGACCCAGCAAGTAGGAGCTGATATCTCCTCCAGTAGGCAGCGATGGCAGGCTCATACCCGTTCGGGGCATGTTCCACTCGCGCTCGTGCGCAGGTCTCGACGACTGCGAAGATCCTGATCCGTCCGCCGATATCTCATCCATCAGCTCGCTCTCACTTCGATACGCAATCTCTTCATCCTCTTCTGCAGCTGCTGCGTCTTCGGGGATAGGCTCCCGCTCCGGCAACACCGGCGTGACTAGTGGTCGAGACTTGGTAATGCGCAGGAGCAAAAGCCGGCAAAATGCCTTTAGTGCTTCGAGGAGCAAGACCACCTTCCACCGGGACTTCTCGCCACCCTTTCGCTTGGCCGTCATCTCCCATAACATCTCTGTATAGATGATCATCTGCAAAAACATGGCTATTCTTCGATATGCGCCACTCCTTTGGGTCCAGTATCGTGTGTATCGAGCATGCGCCGATGGCATGCTGGCCATTGGCAGACGTGCGATAGCCTTTTGAAGTAGAGAGTCATGGTATAGTGATAGGAGTTGAACACCCGAATGAATCGACTCGGATGCGATTTCGGCATCGCGGAATCGGCCTGGCAGTGATTAGATATTGCTCTTGTAATGAGACTGCCTTTCAGGTTGGCTCACCTGGAATTATATATGTCAAACTCCGTAGAGCGCTCTCAATCTGCGAGACTTGACCAGCGTTCTTGGTTATAAACTCATCATACATGGAGAGCCATTGTGGAGGTAATGATAGAATGCGTCCGATTCCTGGTCGCGGTGACTGTTTAGAAGCCGTAGAGGGAGATGGTATCTTGGTAGAATTAGGAGCCGAATTCGGCAGATCGCGCGTCAAAGATGGATCCATGTCGGCGTTGTTGGGAATAGGGTATGATATAGAAAGGAGATGCGCGCGTGATGTTGAAGCAGCGAGTAATTCGGTCAGTCACCAGCCATGACGCGTCAATAGGAGTTGAAGACGCAGGTTTTTAGTGATGGCGGTGATGTTGAAAGGCGGTGGGCGATGTTTGTGTATTGAGTTCAGTTGTATTGAGTTTGATTTGATTATGGATGGGATGCTGGTCAGCCAGCTCAGTCCCTGGGGCTGCCCGCCAATTCACTCCGAGGCACGTCACCTCTGCTGTCGAGAATGTGGAGGTGGCGCGTGCCTGAGGCCGGCTACCTCGGCACATGCGCCGAGGTACCCTACACATGGCAGTTGAAGTGAACAACGAATATTAATGAGGTTATTATCAACTATTCGATGCTATAAGACTTGGAAATAACCCTTGTGTCTTTATTTTCACTTAATCGATTTATTAGAGATTGTCATGATGTTGTTGTTTGGTTGCTAAACGATTTCACTTGGTAATACATACCACAAATCACCGGTCAGAGGTGCATCAGTAATGTCAAAATACCCTCAAAAGCGCACCACTTGGGCATACCGAAAACAAAACATCAATATCTGGATGTTACACTCCTCAATACTTCACACCCGTGCGAGCTCCTGCAAAGCGACTATTTTCGAGTGAGTGATATCACTCAGGACATGTAATCGCAACCATTCGTGTTCATTTGTTGCCTTGATAATAATATATCTGGTTGATCGCAGCCTAAAAGCACGCACGCCAGAACTCCTACGCTTATCTAAAAACCAATGCAGGCTCCGTCTCCTGCTCCGCATAGAACCATGTCCAACCTTCCTCCACTAACATACCCCCGATAGAATTGAGATGGATTCGGAGATCGGTTGTCTATGCCAATCCAATTGTCCATCCTCGCCAACCATAAAGGCCGCCACCTCCTCGACAAGATCCCATTCCTCAGTCATTGGGTTCTTCTCTGCATAACGGAAGATAATGTTCATACCGAGATCCTCAAACACCAACTCTCTTCTCCTGAGCCGCAGCCACTGCTCGTCTTCGTCATCCTCCATGGCGTTCATCGCCTCAACCTCCCAATTCTTGAGCGCAATTGCGCGGAACACACGGCTATCGCGCAAGGCATTTCGAATAGGATATTTTCCAAGGATACGGATGGCGTCCTCCTTGACGGCTTTATCTCGACACCCGAAAGCCGACACAAAGAGCGGCCATGTCCAGCCGGAGTCCATCGCGAAGCCACAGTTGGGACGAGACGCAATTAGTGTCTCGGCGATGACATTGATCTGGCTATACTGCGGCGTAAGATCCTTGGCTGTTTCGAGACCTGAGTATCGTGGCATGGATGTATACACATAGAGGATGAGGAACTCAATGTGTAAATTGATGGCGTTTAGGTAAGACTGTGAGTTGCTCTGTCGATTATCCGACACAGTTTGGAGCAAAGGGCTGAACGAGGTTGACCATCGATGGAGCCATGATCTTGAATCCTCCAAGAATTTGGCGATTCGTGGGTTTTGTCGCACACTGGACAACTTGGCTAAAAGTTCATCCCTGTATTTGACCTTTGGCAAAGCGAGCTGCGCCGTTGTCATAGTCAGAAGAGGAATGTACTGGACCATAAACCTTTGTAGTAAAGTCCAGTAGCCATGGGCCTCATCCAACGAGCTGAAAGCTGCTGGCATATCATCGATAACGGTAATGTTGGTCTGCCTGGGTCGAAAGTAGGGTGAGTGTTTGGTGAAAGGTGCAATACCTGGCGGTCTCTGTGGTGCTGCTCGCGGGGGTGTCTGTTGGTTTGGCATTGCCTGTGGACTTGCTTGACTCTGAGGACTTGGCAAACCAACAGAATTTTGTTGGCCCGGAGTCGCGCCCGCCCATGGTGTACCAGGTTGGCTCACTGGACTAGACATGTTCTGAGGGCTGGAAGCCTGGTTCGGAGGAGCTTTATTGGACACAACACCAGGTGGCTTAGGTGGAAAGAAGAACTTCTTATAGGAACCCATGAAAGACCGCGACTGCAATTCCAGGGGCTTATAGCAGTCCAAGATCTCCTGAACAAGCGCAGGAGGTGCTGGTGCAATTCTGACGAGACTGGGGGCTTTGTCTGAACATGCTGCCAGTTCATTGAGCATGCTGAAGCCGTGGATGATGTGCTTGAGAGCTGCTGGCATGTTGCCTCGTTGCGTCTCAAAGCAGATGAAGAGGAGGGATGCTAACAAAGCTGTTCGCAAGCCTTCCTTTGTTGGCCTAGCTTTGGCCTGTAATTGCAGAGCCTCGCAGTAGTAGACAATTGCGTTGAGATAGTGCTTGTTATTGCCGGCGAGCTCATTCCCGGGGGAAGATGCTTCAAACTCGACATTTGAGGACTTGCGCAATGCGCCAACTGCCATGGCAGCATATCGCAATGAAGGTTCCTGTAGTGTAAGTTGAGGCATCGTTGTAGTCCATAACCGCGAATCGCCTAGACCTCCGCTGAGGAAGGTGACACTGAGGGAAGACCATTCGTCGAAGTAGGATCGCTGTTCACTGCTTGTAAAGCATATGGTGTTGATTGAAGGTTCCTCCGGGATCGTCGGTACCCTCGCAGTAACGGCCGTAGATCCTGTGCTAACTTTTATTTTCGGAGCTGCCCGAGACTTGGCTGAAGAGTTCGTAGACGGTTTTGACCTTGATGTAGCAGGGCGTGGTCGTTGTTCTGTGGCAGTGGCTTCAGACGGAGGAGCTGAAGCATCAGCGTAGCCGTCGCAAGAGCCCCTCCATTTCAAACAGTTGAGACATGATGGCTTGGTTTCGTCGCATTTAACATGTCGCTTCCTAGAATGTATTAGTGATGAGCCCCCCAAACTGTCACATGACTCGCGAGCAATGCAAAACCCGACAGAAATAGTATACTTACTTGCCTAATAAATAGTCAGCGACCCGTAAACAATGAATATACAGTAAACTCACATGTGGCACATCCTGTACGAGCTCTGCTAGAGCTGCGCCGAGTATGCCGGGCCCGTGTCTCAAGCGCAAAGCGATGAGTGCCACCGCCACGGGCAGCGGTGTCATTTGCAGATCTCTCAGTGGAAGAGGCTGATGCCGATGTAGAACTAGAAGGACAAAGGAATTGTCAGCTCAGCTCATTTCAGCTGTACTGTACTGCAGTATACTGTACTGTTGAATGAAGGAAGGGTCCATGTGCGACAGGGTTTCGTAGCTTACCCAGCTGAACCGTTGCGCCCACCGTTGATAGGTATCGAGAATTGGATCTCCATGATTATGGTTGGCTCGGGTCCCACCGGATTGCTGTAAGAAACGAGTAAACAGACAAACAAACACGGTTCGTCGTATGAGGTTCAGCTCGGAGTGGTAGTTGGTTGGAAGTGAGGAGAAGCTTGTGCAGAGACGAGAAGCCGTTCTGGTAATGTAGGCAGGGAATGGGTACTGCGAACCCCAGGAGCAACTCGGCACTTGGAGTGCCTAGGGAATTTGCAACCCCTACCGTAGCGTGCCTGGCTAGGAGAGTCAGGGTGCAGGATCTTTCAACGTCAGCGGCGTTTAGTATGGGCTGAGACGCAGCATTATGTGAAATGATTTGACGATAGAAGCGATAGAAGCGCTACTGGTTACATTAAATACCTACCTCCAGGTGCTGTACAGTAGCCAGGGAAGTACCTAGTGCCCACATACAGCGAGCGTACAGTCCTTGAAGTCAAGGTACCTTGAAAGGGAAAAAGGAGAGGACAAATGTGGGCGTGTTTGGATAGGATGCCTTGTGCCAAGGACAAGAGTCACCACTTAGTCAAGTACCGACACGATTTAAAATAAAAAAGACCCATCCCTTAGAATTGGAATGAAGCAATTCTTGAGGTCCAAGACAAGACGCCTCGTTGTGTTTCGGGCAGAATGAGACAGTATTCCCGTGGGACTTGCTCTCTTGGGCACGTCAGGTCTAACTAGATGAAGAAGCTCATTATTAATACATCACAATTCCGCGTTTAGTCGAGGCGAGCGGTATGTTATGGATCAACGGGGAGACGTTTTTGGCGTGGCTAGTTAGTTCTAGTTTGTGTAGCTCCCGGGGCATGGAGAGGATCTTTGAGCGGGATGAAGATTCTTGATTGGTTGAGGGCACGACGGTTATTGTATTCTTTGAAGGGGGGAATAAACAATGGAGTGCCCAGGCAGAGAGCTTCACTTGGTGATGCAGTATTCGTACATGTGGTGTGTTGTCGAGGAACAAAGAATGCCGAGTAGGATTCCAAACTACCTAGACTAGTTGAGGTGGTGTAGTTAGGTTTGAGATAGGTGAATCCTTCAGACATACATGTACGTCACTGAACAAGATTAAGATCAAGATTAATATCTAGCATGGCGCGTGGCTGTGGATACAGCATGGCTACCTTAGTAGGCAAGTATCTAATCCAGATTCGACGAGAACTGCCGTTGCAGCCGAGGTCAAGATGAGGAGATGTATGTACAACTGTGAACGAGGAAAGAGAAAACTTAGTACTAACCTACTAACTCACCTATTCCTAGATGTCCAGACCTGTAAATATTGATAAGATGCTGACGGCTATCCAAGACAGTCTTCTTAATGACATTTTGACTGTTCTGTTCATTCATACCAGTAGATAGTTTACTTTCTCAACTCCGACACAAACTCTCACAATTTCAGTCACCCTGACTCTGATCATCAATCACTGCCAATCGAGTCTCGCCTATTTCCCCCCACGGTAGAGATACAGGGACCGTTGGAGGCGCCGTAGCAGGGATTGTCTTAAATGCTGCACATACCGAGAACAGAATTGATTTTTTTGTGAAGGGGGAGACGACGATCAAGGTAACATCAACGGTAAGGTTCATGCTCCTGCGATTTCAGGGCCGACTACGAGGCATTCTTGAACACTGAATGGATGTTGATATTGCAAGACACAGGGCCGAGGGCTACATCAGGCTGTAAAACTCATGAAACCTCATTTGGTCCCATAAAAGCCTATCTAAGAAATAATGTTCATGTTTCAAAAACTAACGCACTATCGGCACTTGATGCCCAACGAGATCACCGCAAAGAATCAAGTGCCGCCCCAACTGCATTCCACATGAATGAGGTCTGATCGATAATCAGTTCCTTCCATAACCCACTCGATTCCTTCGGATGCTCACTCTGGCAAATACAATATGTTGGGCATCTGTTCCAAACGTAGCTTGCAATGAGTGCTGCTGATTTGTAGTCTTCACTCGTAGGCTCACATGCACTATGGCTCCAAGATTGTCATCGTTGTTCATATCATTGGCATTGACTCATTAAGCCTCTGTGGCTATTACTACAGTTCTTGTCCGCTCAGGAGACAATTTTCAACGACGCTCGCTCGCAACCTCCTCAGCCTTAGCAGGCTCACGATCTTCAGCACCAGCGTAATCCAGCGCATTCTCACCACCCTTTCCACGATAGTTGGTAGGGTGGTCCCGATCAGCGCCCTTGTCGTGGATGGGATCAGAAGGGTTGGCACCAACGCCCTCAAGACCGGAACGGTTCTTCTTCTCTGTGCCGTGCAGCTCCTGGCTAGTCTGACCAGAAGCGGGCTTGCCTAGACCGGTGTGGACGTCGGCAGAAGTAGCTCCTCTGAGAGTTGCGGCCGCGGGAACGGCGCCCTCGTTACCGGAGGCTTGAGCTGGGATTTCGGACTCGGGGTTGGGTTGAAAGGTGTTCTCGGAAGGGGCTGTACCGGGAGGGTGCATCTCAGCATGGAACTCGGGAGCAGCCTCGTTGCCAACAAGGACTCCAGGAGCGTGCTGAACAAGTTGTAAGTACAAATGTTTGAGACGACAAAAATATCTATGACGATCAACTTACACCACCCTTCATGAGAGGCTCGGCGGGAGCGACCTTGCTGCGGAACTCACCCTGCTGGGGAGTAGCGGACTCGGGGTTCACAGACATAATGATTACTGACGAGATGAAGGTCTTGATTGGATGTGTGTGTGTTGGTGGCGAGGGATCCTTTGGGGTATATGATTGCGGAGATGGTATTGTGAGAGTGATGAGAACAAAGTCATCTCTTTTATGCTGCAAAGCTACTAACATATAAATCCTCATGATGCCGTCGTTTCACATGTATGACATCAACACCTGAGAGTCGTCGACATGACATCACGGTGACCAGATCGGAGCATGCCCTTCCATTATGAGTGGCTCCTTCGTCTTCGCCTTACCGTCCGTAGAGTAGTAAGAGCATGTCTGAAGAAATCGCAGTCGAAACAGACAGGAATGCCACTTTTCGACTTGCAATCGATCGACCTAGATATTCAGGTGAGCATAATATGTGGAGCGGATGTCGGAGTAGAGCTCCGCGCGCCAGCTCGTTGGTTGGGGTTGTGGAGGATAGTCCTTGAGTACAACGTCATTATGTGCTTGGCTAACATGGTCAATGGTGAGATTTCGGTGAATGCGTGCTTGTATGGCCTTGCGATGCCGGCTTCGAGGTTGAGAACAAAACGACTTTCTTCGGAACTAGACTAGCTAGTGTTTGTTCAAAGATCCGATCACATGAGCGGGTTGATCTAACATGGCGATATATACAACCAGGGCTCATGCTAGGTTTCCCTGTTCTACAATTAGTCTACTAGGTAATTATAGATTGCGGCGAAGAGAAGCTATTCTACTTGGTGGTCTATACGTTGAAGACACTTGAGATGGCGTTGTTTGACAGGTAACCAATGGGAATTCTCCATCGTGCTCAGCAACTAAGAATCACTCTTGTTTCGGCCTGTATCCTACGTGTAGGAGCACAATACCAAGAGATCCATGGCCCCCTGCCAAATAGGTAACTTCATTCCTTCCTTAATAGTCGCACTCAACGTAGCACATGTTGGCTTGGAATCCGACCATATAAATAGATGTAAGCCACCAAGCACAGTATACGAGTCGGAGCATCCGGGATGGCAAGCAAGGAGCAAGGTGGTACCAAAGTTGGAAGAACTATCACCAAGACCAGACATCATGATCAATTACGTAAAAGCAGTCGGATTCATCGAGCCTTGATTTGGATTGCTTCATACCTACCTAGGTAGATGTCTTATGTGGTCGACGTTGGCTACCCTGGAGCGTAATTCTATGTCGCAGGTCTACAGTAAACAACAACCACGTACAACTTATACACCAGATGATACATCAGTAGCCGGTGTGATTTCTAGGTGTCAAAATTGACTGTGTATCAACGGCGTGCATTGGTATGATGTGCATATGCTCAGTGTAACGTTCCACGACAGCCTCTTGACAGAGTGTTAGTTTCTTAAAAAATTGAAGTTAGATGTACGAAACACCATGACCAGATACCTGCCATCAGATATTAGCAATCCGCGGTGACTTTGGTAAGTCTCGAAATCTCCGAATAGGGGCTCAGTGCTAGCATTTCTTAATTTATCGCGTGATCTCTTTTGTTCAGCCTCAAGGGTCCATGGCTGATTTAACTGAGCTGAAGCTAGACATAGTTCTAGCCGCGATTGCCTACTGATCTGGTCACGAGAATAGCGCTATTTCAGCCCTAAAGTATTAAGTTTAATGACATGCCACTGTTAGAAAAGCCTGGCGTCGAGACTATTTAATTGTTAGTGCTTTGCTTGAGAAGAGAGAATTGACATGTTTTGAGGAAGCCTCTGTTGGACTGTAATTGGACGGCTGGCTCAATCGTCGATGACATGTACAATGTTGCAGCGATCGTTATCATAAGTCTTATCGTTCAAGCACAGATCTTTTTGATCGACAAAAGTGTCATATACATAGTAAACACTTCAGGATCACCAATCAAATGAAAGCGTCGCACCGAGTAAAGGCAAAAAAAAATGGGAGCAAGACTGGGTCAGTGAGGATCCTTTAATCTGCTGATTGTTATAAGTAGGTCCGCAAACAAATAAGGTAACGAAAAGGCGAGTGACGATGGTTAATTCGAGCATTATTCAATTTGAGCATAGTGCCTGGGAAGACGTGATATAACGAACGGTGCTGGGTCTTATTTTAGTCGCTGTGCCGTCGGTGATAATTAAGGCGATAAATTAATATAACGCCACGAGCCAGGCCCCGATGTTTGTATTGCATTAATTAATAATTGTCCATGTTGTGTTGGATGTATACTGTACCGCCTCATCAATATGAAATGCATTGCTTTGTAAATTGCAATGCATGCTGGAATGGATATACTCTGTAGTCTACAGAGTATACGCTGTTTAATTGACCTATATCGCTTTGTCGCGTTCCATGATCCTGGGCCTATTGATCGTCAATCGACAGGCGAAAGTACAAGTACCAAGAGGAGCCGTCCATGGACTAGGTAGGGGAGCCTGGGGAGGGTACTGGGGTTAAAGTCGAGAATTTACTGTGCCATGCTCTTACAGAATGACCCTCATGTAACGAACGAGGTCTCAATACGACGACGCTATTGTCGTAAACATAGATTCCCATGTTAGATTAAAAAGGACAAAGACTAGTCTAGACAGGAAGAAGTTGGCTGAAAAGACGGTTTCCGAATATAGATCAAAGTTTTGAGAGAGGCAGTAAAGTCCAAAAAAAAAAGGACGCGCAACGCATCCACGATAGAAATAGCCCTCAGCAAACCAACCTAGGCTGCCTGACCAACCCCGTGTTGGTGATTCTCTTACACCATCCGACGACTAAGATGGTTTAGATCATTGCCAACCTCGTTTTCTGCCGTTGGACCCGACCCGATTTGGGGGAGAAGGAGGCTGTGCTTGTAAAACCTCTTGTCTCGTTTTTCTTCACCAGACAAGATTCATTTGGTAATTAAAGACCGTTTTCAATATGATCAAGTATTCCTTTCGATTAGAATAGAGTGACAACAAGTCGAGGGGAGACAGTGTAGACCAAAACGTCTGCGTCACGGGTCCCGCCTCTTACCGGGGTTATTGACCTGCTGTATTGTAGCTGTAGGGGCCGGTTGCCGGGGAGTCCAGGGCGGAACTCCCGCTAAAAAGGGCAATTCCAGGTTATCGGTCCGCATCCGGTGTGGCTCCCTAGAAGCTGCTTGATCCTCTCATTCGTTCTTTCCAACTTTGCAACGGCCCCAAAGTTGCACTGAGATCAAGACTCTTGCATCTCCTCCATCTTTTTCCCCCTTCCATTCCCTTTCATCTTATTTACTGTACGCATACTCGTCAATCAATAGCTCAAGACTCGGTCTTTTTATTCCACTCGCTCACTTGTATTCCTTGCATTTGTTGGTCTTGCTCCGCTTCCTGTCGCTAAAACCACCACAAACCATCATCCGATCCACTTGATAATAGCCCCATCACCTTGAGGCGGCTCGCCGCTGCTGGCATCATCCATACTCTTGGCATTGCATTGGCTGCTCTCGAGTCGCAATCCCCAGTATCGACGGATACTCTGCCACTTTCTTTCGCTGGGCTCCAACTTTCTACGGATACTTTATCCACAATGCAGAATTACCACGGGGATCCTTACGAGCGAGAACCTCTCGACTCTCAAAACTACTACAATCCCTCGCCACAGCGACCCATTCCTCCACCCCATAGTTATTCGCAAACCGCTGCCCACGACGCTCCCGCGAGATCGAACCACCCAAGCGCCCATCCCAATTCTTCCTACAACCGTGTGCAAGGCGGCTACGACGAATACCATTCTCAAGGTCGCTCGGCTTCACCCTACGGAGGATCAGCTGGCTACGATAGTCCTCGACGCCCATCACCTCACCAAGGCGACCGTGACTACCACGCCGACCAGGGCTACAACACCTACGGGGGTGGCGGAGGAGGACATCTGGGGTAAGATCATTCAAACTTCCATACTGTACCGGTCGCAGATAATTTTGGAATGTCGGCGTCTGGTAGAAAGACAGGAATCGCACACAACGTTGCTAACCGTAATCCTTATAGTAGTGGTACAGGCGCAATGGAACACTCTCGTTTGCCTCCACCCCCATCGCGGACACAACAGAATCCGCATGGAGGAAATGGCGGCTACGGCTACGGATACGATTCGCCCCGTGGACCTCCAGGCTCGTCTTCAACATCCCATTATAACGGAAGTGACCCTTACGTCGACAACCCCTACCACGGATACACCAACTCACGAAACGGTAGCGCCAATCTTGGTGTAGTGAATCCTAATGAGATCGTTGATGACGGAGATGATGGACTGGTATATGGAAAGAGTCAACGAAACTCGATGCTAAGTCTCTCCAACTCGGACCGCGCAAAGAGAGGTGCTTCTGCTTCTGCTGCTGCGGTTGGAGGTGGCGCGGCTGCTGGCGGTGCGGCTGCTGGCGGCCTGATGAGCGGTAGAGGTTAGTATTTACTTCCTCCTTGGTATAATGCGTAGTTGCTAATGTGATACAGGAGGAGCTTATGAAATGAATGCAGCACGTGAAAAGCACTATGGTTCGGCAGCTAACGACACTGGGAGAAGCAAGAAGTGCAAATGGCTCGTCATCATTGTGGTATTCCTTGTCATTGTCGGTGCCATTGTGGGCGGCGTCGTGGGTAGCATGGTCAACAATGGAAGGGACGAAAGCGGAGGAGCGGGTGGCAGCAATCAGGGAGAGTCAGCTAAGGACGACACGAAGAAGAACGGCGATCTCGGCAAGAACAGCGCCGAGATCAAGGAGCTTCTCAACAACCCTGATCTGCACCGGGTATTCCCTGGCATGGACTACACCCCGCTCAACTCTCAGTATCCCGACTGCATGCATAACCCACCCTCTCAGAACAATATTACACGCGACGTTGCCATCTTGGGCCAGCTGACCAACAGGATCCGACTCTACGGTACAGATTGTAACCAAACTCAGATGCTGATCCACTCCATTCAGCGCTTGGAGCTTGACGACACCAAGGTCTGGATGGGTGTTTGGTTGGACAAGAACGAGACGACCAACGAGCGACAGATGAGCCAAATGTGGGACATTCTGGATGAGTACGGTGATGACCCGTTTGAAGGCATCATTATTGCCAACGAGATCCTGTTCCGAGAGGAGATGAACATCACCACCTTGTCAGAGATTCTGGCCGACACCCGCACCAAGCTCAAGAAGAAGGGCCTGAAGCTGCCTGTTGCCACCTCGGATTTGGGCGATGATTGGACTTCTGAGCTAGCCACTGATAGTGACTACATTATGGCCAACATTCATCCTTTCTTTGCAGGCGTCGAGGCCGATGAGGCAGCTGATTGGACCTCCAGCTTTTGGAAGAACAACAATGGACAATTTTGGAAGTCGGACAAGGAGAAGAACATCATTTCAGAGACGGGCTGGCCCACTGGTGGTGGAACCCACTGCGGCGGTACCGCAACTTCTTGTACTAAGGGTTCAGTCGCTGGCGTTGATGAACTGAACACCTTCATGGAGGACTGGGTTTGCCAGGCCCTCAAGAATGGTACCAACTACTTTTGGTTTGAGGCATTCGACGAGCCCTGGAAGGAGAGGTACAACGAAAAGGGCAAGGAGTGGGAGGACAAGTGGGGTCTCTTGACTATTGATCGCGACCTCAAAAAGGGAGTCAAGATTCCTGACTGCGACGGCAAGACGCTCAAGGACTACAGCGCCTTTTCCTAAACGACCAGAGACGCAATTCTACGACATTCTCAGCCACGATGCATCCTTCAGTCGATGCCAGCTTACGAGGATAAAGGTATGCATTGGATATAGCCAATGGCGACCCTGACACTCAGTATTTAATGTCTTTTTTTCTTTTCCCCATGGAACCGGAGTTAAGGAGTGCCAGGAAAACGGGCGGAAACCTTGCGATGCCTGTTGTTTATTTCATGTTGAAGATGATGATTGTTTTGTAGAGATGGACCGGAAGGAAGGTTTCCTGTGACGACTCGCGCTTGCGAAAGTATATAGTTGATTCATGAGGTAACAAATAGGAAGCATGTTTGATGAATCAGGTCACTGGCGTTCGCCATGGTGATAAACACACAGGGAAGTGATTCGGTTCGGGCCAAGGCGCTATCGTGTATAGACAGTTTCGTTGTCATTATCGTCATTCATTATGAGCTATTTGGCAAAGCTAGAAAGAAGTATTCATTGTCTTTCCACCCCATGTTTGTAATCACTTCCTCTCGGTTTGCGTCGTGCCTATAGTCCGATCCTTTTGCTGATTGTGTCTTTTGCGCCCCATAATCTCATCCCATTTGTTCAAGGTTCCAATGTCCTTCAAGCTTCTACCAATGGTGCGCCTCTCTCTTGACCATCTTCATCCCCATTGCCGTCCGAGATCTGGCTCGCAGGCGTCACCTGCCCTTCCATGGCAAAGTTGAGGTCACCGCCATTGAGACCTTCCAACGGATATTGCATGGCATGGTGAATGGGATGGACAGGTTGGGCGAAGGCTGCAGTTCGGCGTTCCTGGCTCATCTGTTGCATCTGACCCTCGAGTGCAACGATCCGTCTGTGGTACTCGCGGAGGGTATTGACCAATCTCTCCATGAGCTCTTTCTGAGCGGCCACTTCGTCACATAAAGAACGGATGGTATGGCCCTCGGTGTGCATCGGCATGTCCAAACCAGGGGGCGCCACCGGGACTTGAGGCAGATGGTGACTCTGCGGGATAGCTAAATAGGGGATTTGACCTAGATTCTGAACGGGGTTGAAAGCCGCAGGGTTGGCATTGTAATGCTGGGGCTCGGCAAGGAAAGGAACCAAGTTCGGGGCCGGGTTCGGAGCAGGACCAGCGGCCTGGTTCCTGCGAGGAGGCGCGCGATAGCGGAGGCGAGTGACTTCGCGTTGAATATGAAGATCGACCATGCTGGTCACGTTGGTTCTGCACATAGTCTTGCCCTGAGCACGTCTATCCAACAAGGTTAACAAAGCCCAAGAGATGAAATCAATGGATGTACCTCCTCTCAAGACGATCGTAGCAAGCGATGCGCAAGATTTCACGCTTCATCTCCCCGTCAGCATAGATGTAGTCACCAGTTCTTGTGGCACGATCGCAGGTTTGCCAGAGGGCTTGATATTCTGCTTCTCTGGCTTTTGAGTCGAAGCTCTTAGTCTCGGGCGAAGAAGACATTGTTGAAAGGATGAGGAAAGTTTAGGAGAGGAGGGTTGAAAGGGATGAAACTTATAGTCTGCTGCCGCAAGACCTTTGTGAATCACTGTCGAAGACGGCGAGTGTAGGATTGACCGTTCAACATAGCCAACTGAAGCCCTCATCGGAACTTTTCTCTTTCCAATATCCTCCTCTAATCCATCCACATCTTCGTCTCAAATCAGTAGCAGCAGACTATAAATTCCATCTCTTTCAACCCTCCTCTCCTCAACTTTCCTCGTCGTCTTCTCAACACAAACCAAGCAACAACAGGGATGAATAGGTCAAGCCAAGTGATATGCAAAGACGAGGGAAGTTAGTGGGTCGCAGAAAAATTGGCCGCTAGAAGTAAAAGAGACGAAATTAGTAAGTTATTTTATGCTTCTTAGACCATCGTTTGTAGACTATTTATTTTACCCCAAGACTTAGGAGACTGCCTTTTCTGCTGTCAGTCAAACGCTGATGGCGCCGTATAAGAGTAAATCTCCACAAAGTGAATTGACTCGTTGATAATTACTTATTACGAGATAGTAGTCGACTCGAGTTTCTTGGATAGTTCATCCTCGTCTTCTTCCTTGACTGCAACCTTTTCGCTCCCATCCTCTCCCTTCTCCTTTCCTTTGCCCTTGTCTTTGTCCTCGACCGACTCCTCCTTCTCACCCTCAACCTTCCAGTAAACACTTGTAGTCGAAAACGCCGTGTCATACTTGTCCTCAGGAAACTTGCAATGCTCATATGTCTTGTGTATCTCGCGAATTTCTTCGAGACCATCTAGACTCGGCATACTGCAAGATCACTGTTAGCCACATCTGGCGATCAAGTATCGGAAGGCGACTTACTCGTCCCAGGCATCCCAGCCTGTTCCGATGAAGAGCGCAGGGAGATGTTTCTCCAACGCTTCTTTGTAAACACCCCGGTAGAGATGAACACCAAAGAAGAACGTGGTTGGTGTGACGAGGTCGTTTCCAGCTGGTTCTTCGACGACAGTATGGCCAATGTTGCCGAGGAAGGTCTTGTCGGAGGCACTGAACATTGGATCCTGAACATAAGTCTCCATTTTCTTACCCGTGATTTTCTCTATACATGACCGTTAACTTCCTACTTTTACAAGAGTCAAATTGCCATACCTAATTCTTCTACAATGACATCAAATGCTGCGAGTTGCACAAACGATGCCTTGGGATCATATGCCCCCTTTGGATCAAACGTGCCAACACCAAAGTTGACAGCACGATTGACCTTGTTGAGTTGTGAAGCTTTGCTTGTGATGAGATCGCGGACTTTTGCACATGATGGTTCAGACTCCCAACGCTCGCGGTATCGTCTGTAGGATGTTTCAAGCTCAGCCGGGGTGCGGATGTTTTCCGTATTGGGAACGTTCACGCGGGCGGCGACACGCGGGCTAGATGATGAAGATACTTGGTTGGAATTTGTGGACTTGTTCTTATTCTTGCGAGATTTGCGAGAAACTTGTGTCCATTCTTGAGAATCTTTGGGGGAAGACATTGTGATGGGTCAGTGGGTGATATTTGTAACAAGGTCAAGGCGGGGGGGTAATTGGGAATGAGATGATGGTAAGTGTAAAGTATGGGATTAATCGATCTTGAGTGAAAAGAATATTTCTGTGAGATGTTCACTTTTATAGTGAGTTTCAGTGAGGATGTCGTGAAGGTTGAGATTTTGGGACTCCACCGCCTCGGTGTAGCTCGGTGAGGTCAAGGTGAGGGAGCTAGTAGATACCTTAGTAGGTAGCAGAAACATTAGCCCCCAAAGTCTTAGGGTACAAAAAATAAGTAGTCCAAGAACTATCGTCTGAGGAGCACAAAATAACCTACTAATTTCGTCTGTTATGGTTAATTTTTCTGATACCCTGAGGAGTGGCGCTTTACTTGGGGAACAATTAATAAATTGATAATAATAAAATTCTCCGACTGGCTTGGGCTTGAACATGGCTTTATAGTATTTTGTGAACGAATGATTGTCTTGATTATCTTTTGTTGTTCTACAATATGGCATTACGGTTCACGAGTACAAGAAGAGGTTGTGATTTATCCCAGTGGCCAAACTGTTAACAAACCAACGTTACAACGTAGCACTGTGACTGTGACAACTATCAGCTTACGGTTGTGTCCGTACTCTGTACTGTACAACACGGCGTTTACTCTAAAAAGTCAGCAGATGAATGATTACGGATAGACAAGAGTGATACTAAAAATCGGCTCAACTGATCCGATATTTCAACCAAGTCAGTTCATGGAGTTTAGTTTTTTTCTTCAAGACATTTAATTTATCCCTTGTCAATGGAGGTTGGATATGGAAGCCGAGCGCCACGATATAACCTCCCGTAGATCATTGGCCCTGCGCCCCGCCCCGCCCTAGCGTCAGCGCTTAAAGCAACCCAACCAAATGCCAGAAACAAGTCAACTCATAGATTGTCACTCCTTCCTGAGCTTCCTACTGGCCCCTCTCTACGGGTCCTGCAGCAGGGGTCACACCCTCCAGCAAGCATCTCCAACGGCTTCTTACTGGGCAGGTTTCCCAAATCACACTCAGCACTGCTTCTTTGCACCTTGACCTCTTTCACCATGTCCATGTCCATGTCCATGCCCATCACATCAAATCAAGTGCTTGCAGCCGCCGCCCTGGAACCCGGCCATGGAAAAAATGGCCACTCGGTTCCCCGGCTCCTTAAGACCATGTCCATGCCCCCCTCGACGCCCTGCGGCCAGTTCATAAGCCCTTTTCTCCATCTTCAACCCTTCTTCTGTTCTTTTTTTCTCCGATAGTCCTTGAAAGTTATTCTGTTTGTTGATTCGTGACATGTTCATTGCTTCACGAGGCTGAGCCTTATCACTTGGACGCGAAACATAGCGACATCTGTTTGCTTGCCAACTCAACTCTTACCGATATACCGATAACCCTTACACAACCGCAAACATGCGGACGTCAGCTTTTCTCACCATCGTCCTTGCGACTATCGTATCCGCCCACAGTGTAATCACCTATCCAGGCTGGCGCGGCAACAACCTCATCACCAACGAGACCTTTCCTTATGGCATGCAATGGATATATCCATGTACGTCCCTCGTGTACTCAAACAAACACGGAGCAATCAGCTAACCAGTAACAAGGTGGTGGTCACAATGTTACGACAAACCGCACATATTGGCCCACGACAGGCGGTGCCATTGCTTTCCAGCCCGGCTGGTTCCGTGGCCACGAGACAGCATTTGCCTACATCAACTTGGGTTTCGGCGACGACGGCCCAGACGGTGGCCCTGCAAACATGACTCTCCCCATGGTCCCCATGTTCCAGATCCTCGGTCCCACCAACAATCCATTCCCTGGAACCATCTGCCTACCTCAGGTGCCTCTGCCAAAAAACACAACAGTAAAGGCCGGAGACAAGGCGACAATTCAAGTCGTTGAACTCGCCGTTCATGGCGCAGCTCTCTACTCTGTACGTCACATGAAACCAACTAAGCGTTGTCAACAGTCAGCTAACACAGACGTAGTGCGTCGATATCATCTTCGCAGAACCCGGTGACAAGAACCTCAAAGAGGTGAATGAGACCAACTGCTTCAACTCGACCGACATCGGCTTCGCAGAGATATACACCATCACGACCAAAGAATCCGGCTCAGATGAATACGCGAGCGAATCCGGCGCCACACTTGCCTTCCGCCAACTGGGCTGGATGCCCTTGGTGGCAGCTGGTTTCTGGGCTTTTTTGCTAGCGTGATGAAGTGAAGAAAACGTATACCTGAAAGCATAATGAATGGCGTTTATGGTGGGAATTGGGATATCCCCGGGTTTTTTTTGTTTCTTTAATTACTTCTGACAGACCCTGAAATGGGCCAGAACGTCTTGTTTAGGTGTTGGAGGAGCTTCTATATTGCTTCATTCATTTGAGACGCTACGTCAATTAACATATTTACGATTATTCAACCCCAAAATGTTTGCGGTATTAGTCTAGCAGCGAAAGTGAAATTCACTCGATAATGCACATCTAATTCACCTGATAGGGTCATACGAATGAACATCAAGACTGGACATAATGTCAGCTTCACTCGCTATGGGCAAAAACAGCTGGTATCCATTTACTGCTCTATGTACTCTGCAATTCCCTTCTAATACCTTACTTCCGTCCCTCTACGTCAAGCGGAACCCGGCTTTGCACTGCAACACACTTGCATTGCCGCCATCGCCATCACATTTATGGAGCTACCTTGGTGCATTCTGCCGCGACAGACTTGACACGCTCTTCTGAGCTGCGTCCTGCAGCACCCTGGATCCACCCCTTGATGCCGAGATTGGCTGCTTCAGCCTTTG
Organism: Fusarium sambucinum; assembly: GCF_050947815.1. Lineage (NCBI taxonomy): Eukaryota > Fungi > Ascomycota > Sordariomycetes > Hypocreales > Nectriaceae > Fusarium > Fusarium sambucinum. The sequence continues at coordinate 5,836,811 of NC_139293.1, read as the reverse complement.
ATGCTGAGAGCAACGTGCCGAGCGCCACAAGGGCACGGTATAGAACTTCTGAGTCCGTCTGACCATCATGAGAAAGGATTGTACCGAGAAGAATGGCTAGGCGACGACGTTGATCGGGAGTGAGAAGACGCTCGCGGTGTACGAGAACTGAGAGGTTGATTGCTGCTGTGGTGGCCGCAATGAGAACGTTACGGTTCAAGGGTCCAATAGGATCGGATGATACACCAACGACGCGCTCTAGGAATGAGATTGCTTCATCCGATTGAGCGCTCACAATTGAGCGGCCATTGGCGGTGGAGAAGATGTTTGCAAGAGTACGAAGGCCCATCATGGCTGCGTTCTCATTGGGAGTTTCGCCTTGGGGCAGAGATGATGCGAAAGCAAGATCGAGAAGAGAGCCCACTGTCGGATCAGAGAACTGTGCGACAAGAGGATACTTTGCCACGCAGCGGAGGAGATCGAGGCCAGCTAGTCGGTCTGAATAGGGCCATTGGGTAAGAATTCGGACGAGAAGAGGCATGGCATGTTGAGGGACAGGCTTGTTGGACTCAATGGCAGCGCGTAGCTCAGATAGTGTGGATTCGTCAGATGGGTTGAGAGCAGCATCTTTGTCACCTGATGAAACCATGTTCTTGTTGATGGTCAAGATTTTGTTGAACATAGCTAAATAGTCAGCGGATGTTTGAGCAATGAGGATGAAATAGGAGACTTACCTTCATATTTAGCTGCTGTGATGCTGAGATATTCCTTCTGAGGGAGCACCTTGGGCTGAGTGTTCTCACCAGGGCGATACCGCGACTCGGTGCCAAGAGGATCAGGACCGCCGGGCTCTGAAGTCTGGCCTAAAGTGGCACCCTTGGTGTTCTCCGTAATAAAATTGGCTACATTATCGAGGTAGGAGAGTGGCAACTCGTTATCGCCCAAGAACTTGGTAGCTCGCTCGTAAGGGTTTTCAGAGAGGTTGTAGGGAAGCTTGAGAGCAGGTTTTCCGTCCTCAATATCAACATCAAATACGAAATCGTACATTTTTCCGTTGTACTCGACCTTCTTGCCAGTGCTGCCGACAGCATCGACGACTGTTCCGACATTGACCCATTGCTGCTGGCTCATGGACCATGTGTGAGCAGTCACGGCACCATTGTCCTCCTTGATCATCTGAACTTGACCCTCCTTGGTACCAGCCTTGGAAGTCAGGAAGTCGGGTCCGGGGAGCTTCTCCTTGTTGATGCCTCCGACTTGTTGTTGGGGAATTGATGACGACCTGACGGATTCTTCGAACTCCTTAAGCATCGCGTCGTCACCAGTACGTTCAGGGCTTCTTGTGAAAACGCGAGCAATGCTATCGCTGGCGCCTGTAACGATATCTCCAGTTTCGGGGTTCGCCGCCACTGTCCATACAGAGATAGCGGGGTGAGTAATGGTCTGTACACACTCGTTGCCTTTCCATACTCTTACAGTGCGATCCTCTCCTGCACTGACCAGTTCGCCTGTAGGGAGACTTGTGATACTGTAAACGAAGCTCTCATGGCCATGAAGCTCTGCAACCTGCTGACCGTTCAATTTCCATAGACGGATAGTGCCATCGTTGCTCGCGCTCGCAATATCGGCACCGCTCGGGTGATTCTGAGGAACCCGGCAGAGGGCGCGGACAACATCGGGTGTATAGATAGTCGAATTCGGTGCCACCTCTCCAGCGGTAGACTGCCGCAAGTCAAAGATGCGGATATTTTTGTCGGCGCAACCAGTCACTACTGTATGGTCGTTGAGAGCAACAACGCTCCAGACCGACATGCCTTCGTGGCCACCTAGTAATAGCTCTGTCTCCCACTTCTGGGGGCTCCAAACACGGGCTTGACCGTCCCAGCCGCCGGACACTAGATACTTACCACTGGGGGCAGCATCAATAGTGCAGACATTGTTCGAGTGACCGATCAGAAGGCGCTCAGCATTATCGGTGCTGGTTGCGTTGGGGGACTTGACTTCGATGATGGTATCTTTTCCGCCAGAGACAACATAGCCATCAGGGTGCTCGTTTGATGGAGGAAAGAAGGAGAGAGAGTTGACATATTCGGAGCCGCGGCTCAAGAGAGTGGCATCAAAATTCGGAGGAGATGCTTGGGTGCGACGCCATGCGCGGACGCTGCAATCGCGAGAGGCAGTCAAGACGGTATCGGGAGAGGGAAAGCTTGCGGCTCGAACCTAGACAACCCGTTAGTCGGGAGCACCTTTTAAATGTGGATCAAATAATAGCACCTACATCAGCTTCATGGCCAACCAGCTGTGCTGATAGCTTGAAGTCAGTCATCTTGATGATGGTGGTAGACAAGATGAGTTGGGTATGTAACACTGCTCAAGTAGTGGGGACCTCAACGGACTGGATGGGATGATGATGCAAGAGTGACAAAAGAGAAAGAGAAGGGCCTGCTATCTTTCCAAGAGAGAAACCACCGAGGTCAAGAAAGAATTACGGAAGAAGGGATCATCAAAGACGTGACAAATTGTAAAGTCGTTGACAGATCGAAAGTGGTCAGTGATGGAAGCTGATCGATTGCCCCTTCCTGTCGGTCCAGCTTAAGCCACACTGCGTCACTATAAACTACCTACCTACCTACCTACCTCTACTAAGGTACTAACCTACTACCTAGAGTAGGTACCTACCTACCTTAGTACCCACCTCCACTCGGCCGGACTTATGTAGACAACCAGAATGTAAAGACAAGAACATGGACACTTAAAGCCAGGGTTCGGCGTTGAGATGTAGCAGTTCACTTATTTTAAAGAACTGCACTTTATAGAATCCTTTCCCCTCGTCGTCACACATCAATTACTATATGTACATATAGAGCTCGGCCGTACAGGGCAACGTGCAGCACCCCGCCCTGTGGCGGTGCATAGGTGTTCCGAAAGAAAGGTCCACCGCCTTCATTCCTGTAACCCCGCTGTACGAAGTGGGCAAGCGTGACCCTGTCTTTTGAATGCGCGCTGCTGTTTCCCCGTCTTTCGCAAAGATTTGGCAATTTATCACCGCCCACCCTCCTTTTGTCTTCTCCTCTTCCTACTCTTTTCTTGCACGGGGGTTTGATTTGGGGGCACACTTATGCTTCTCTTATTCTGCGATTCTCTTCGATACTCCCAATCATCTATCCCTTTCCTCCAAGTCTCGCCCTTGTCATCGCTTGAGAAAGACGCTCCACACTTCTGCGACGACACGCGATAATCACTGCCACGAGTCACGATACAGATCGCTCTTAACGACGCTTACGACCGTTACGACTTCAACTCTCCTTTTTAGAAATTTGACGCTCAGTTCCCATTGAGCAATCCCTTCTTGTCTGTCTGATACAGCTTCACATTCCGATCAGCCGCAATTGGCCAGAGTGGACAAACACCATAGACTATCGATTCTTACAACTGTCGCAATGTCCTCCGAACCTCGACAGTATCATCCTCTGACCTGCCACGGTCATTCTCGACCCGTTCCGCATATCGCCTTCTCGGCTATCGAGAAAGACACCGACAAAGACAAGAACGATATCTACTACATGATCTCGGCCTGCAAAGGTGCGTTATTGGGTTTCTTCTGGTAGAGCGTATGCTGACGTTTGTTAGATGGCAACCCGATGCTTCGCAACGGTATTACTGGCGACTGGTAAGGTGTCCTTGGCAATGATCCACCGGCTCTTCTGACTCGTCTAGGATTGGCACTCTCATCGGTCACAAAGGTGCTGTTTGGCAGGCTCGGCTCAGCCCCGATGCCCATCATGCTGCGACTGCATCCGCCGACTTCACAGCGTAAGTTAGCTCGATGGACAAGGTGTTGTTGCTTCGCTTACACTCTCAAAGCAAGATTTGGGATACCTATACCGGCGAGCTGCTTCACACTTTGCAGCATGACCACATTGTACGTGCCATTGCGTATCCTCCCGATAATTCTGATCTCATTGCGACCGGCGGTATGGAGAAGAAGCTACGCATCTTTGACTTATCAGAGCTGCCAGTAGCCGGGTCCCCAACTACGATCAACGCTTCGACTGGGTTTGAGATAGGCGAGGGCGTCCACACTGGTTCTATCAAGTTCATTTGCTGGACCCAGGACCCCAACATCGTCGTGACTGCCTCCGACAAGACACTTCGCTGGTTGGACCTGCCCAGCCGAGCTTGCGTCCGGCACGAGGTTCTCGATGGAGACATCAAGTCCTGTGAAATGGTGTCAATGGCCCCCCAGTACGCATCGCCCAGCGATATTGGCGGCGGAAAGCCTGTACTCGCTGTTGCGGCTGGAAAGACGGCGTACTTCTGGGGTGGTGTTCAGGCGCAGGACGAGCTGAAACGCATTTCTTTACCCTACACCATCGCTAGTGTTTCGCTGGATCTAAAGGGTCGTAAACTTGTCGTCGGCGAAGAACCTGGTACTTGGGCCAAGGTGATTCGATATGATGACGGAACGGAAATTGACACACACAAGGGACACCACGGTCCCATCTGGTCGATCGCATTCTCTCCCGATGGCAAGCTTTACGCAACCGGATCCGAGGATGGTACTATCAAGCTGTGGAAGAATTGTGAGGGTTTTTACGGCCTTTGGCGCGGAGGCGCGGAGAAAGCTGCAGAATAGGAGCGCAGGTCTACTTCCGTTTCATCCGTGAGTGGTGAGCCCAGCTCCGGCGGACAACAATCCGGGACTGTTTCTACCCAGAAGCAGGACAGTCCAGAATCCGTCAGACAAGAAACCACCGCTGTTGGAAAGAGAGGCGCTAAACGGAGAAGGAGTCAACGTTTGTCCAGAGCGGCCACTTGCAGCTTGGACTAGTCTTTGAACAAAGCTTCTCTGCTAGATCGCGCTTGTAAAAAGGAGGGGGATGCAGAGGTTATGTTAGACACCACACATGTTAGGGGTAGAGGGCCTCGGTGGCCGCTGAATAAGGGCAAGATATTAAATACTTATCTACAGACGCCATTAATACCAGTGTACTATCAGCATATCTCGATACGGAATGCGATCATATTATACCTAGATGCCTCGTGCTATCCAAGTCTACCCAGGACTCTAAGATATCTTATACGATAGGCAATCTCCCACGATACCAGTCCAAGCGATCTTCAGGATCACAAACTACAAGCCACTCCGCATCTTGTAACGGGATTACTATCAAGGGCGCAAGTCTCATTGCCCAAGTAACAACTACGGTTAAGCAAGTACGCACGGTCAGCGTTTCATCCTTTTACTTCTCGTGTACCAGAGAGCATAATCACTTGCTGTCTGGTCTGTCTTAAAGTCATGCTGCAGATAGCGTTGAAGTCGAATGTATGCGTGCTCGAACGGCTCACTAAGGATGAAAGCAGCGCGGTCTTACCCAAGAAATCCATAACGTCACCGTAGCTGGTGATTTCTGCATCGGCCCGGAAGGTCGTATAGTTCTCGCCGGGGCGAGAGACTATCACCCAGTCATCCCAAGTGTCGTCTTGGGTAATGTGGGAGCCTCATCGAGCGAGGATTGTTGACAATCACCCAATCCTTAAAGTCGTAGTACAAACGCTTGTGCTTACTGAACCTGCGGCGAGAAGGGCGACGGCCGCGATTCTCGGACGGGATGTAGACAATTGTGCTGGCTTTGCGGGAGAACTTGACATGTCGTGAGGTATCGGGGGAGAATGAGATATTCTAGGATGACTTCAGAATGCCCTTCAGGGCAGGGGCGGGTTCAGTGATATGCTTGCCCTCTCCCCATAGACCTGAGGCTGCGATGTTCCTTCGGTCAGACATGTTACGAACGTTGTGTCGATAGTAAACGATTTGGTGTTGGTAATGTAGATAGGGAATTAGGATAAGAAGGCGAAACAAGCAGGGCGTAATATGCGCAATCAATAAAGAGCTAGGAGGAAAGGAAGTGGAGGTCGTAACCAGTGATTGTGGAGCTATTATAGATACTGTCATTGTTCAATGTCTCGATTGCTCTTTGTAAGTTGATCGAGTGAGGCGTGGTGTCCACCTGTCCCAGAGAGAACATGGCAATCGACTATCGAGAGTTGCCTGAACAACCAGTAACGATTATAGAATCGGTGACCAAGACTATGGTGTCAATTCTTAAAGATGTCTTTAGTGTTCGTGAGAATATGTGCGAAGTGATGGTGTTTGGGGGTTAAGTTGAATGTGGCACTGACGGCACGTTCGACGTTGATCCCAGTACTCAGTGACAGATACTCTCAAAGCATTTACCAGAGATAATAATAAGCTATGTACTACATGGAATCACCGTGAATGAGCTTTATAAGATACTAAAGGCTATGCTGGTTTCCCTGAGTGTTAGCAAGCGAACATTCTGCAGGGTATGCCCTTCAAAGGAACCCTGGAACTCGATAATAACAATAGTGACAGGCATTTCTAGGCAATGTAGAGAAGTTGAACGGAAACCAGAGGATCTTATAATTGATCAAGGAAAAGATAACCAATGATGTGATTCTTCGACTGTCTTCGAATGCTCCTTGGTCGTGAGCTTGAACCATGGACATGCAACACAAACGTACTATAGTCTTGTTGAAGATCAAATATTGTATCGGAGTTCACTTAAAACGATGAAGCAAGCTTCATAGTGCTCGAAGATTGTTTAATGTATGAATAGGTCGCCTTTGATAAGCAAGGTGCTGGTGCAAGAACTACAATAGATCAAAAGCGACACCTGGACATCAATGAGTTCAACGACACAAGAGTTCCTGTTGCAATGGTTAGATGCGATTTTTGGGCGTATTGAAACGTAATAATATTATCAGAGTATCATTCTTTAACTCTAGGATACAGGAGGAAGAGTGACTGGGCTTCGTACCTCTAGCCTGATGAGCTCGCGTTACCAACATGTTCTTCTTTCAACCCTGGTAAACAAAGAATATACAGTAGGCTCCACGTACCATGCGACTCGTCATTATTTAAGGTAAAATAACGTTCCTGCCATGTGAAATTGAATGCGGATCCTTGTTAGCAACCATGATCAGCTCCAATATTGGCAAACTTGCGCGGCCGTCGGCTGCGAATGACTGACAAGCCTCCAAGCCGTCAATTGTGGACCAGAGTATGTATCGAGGCAACTTGATGTAGACAAAGAAATCAAAGTCCGTCAGATCACTGGAACCAGCTTCCACTGTGACTGTGCGTCCCGGGATTCCCGAATTCCAGATGGTTCGGTAGTTCTGGTTCTGGTTCTCTCGCGACTTGCCGGCCACGGCATCTAAAATCGTGATAATCACCTTCTCAATGGCACAACTCTTAGCATCATGTCTAGACCAAGCTACGACAAGGGGACTGCTTATTTGCTCTTGGCTTCTGTCGTGTCACGTCTCCAAGTGGAGTTTATCTACTGCCTTGCTGGATACACGTTAGCTTTGAGGTGCAGATTGGCGAGCTGAGGGATTCCAACGAGTACAGCTGCAGAATTAGGAAAGTCACCATGCAGATCAATTGGCGAGGCGAAGGTGCCGTGTACCGAGAACAAACAAGGGGAAAGAGGTTGGCTGCAACGGTCGGGTTCTGCACCAGTGAGCGAGATGCGGCAAAGCCTCGACAGAGATCCTGCAGACTTGGCTTGGCTGGGGAATGGAAGGGTCGAGGTCTGATGCCAACGGTTCAAGGTGGCAGCGTAAGGTTGCAGGGCAGCAGGAAATATGCATGTTGTGCTTCAGCATGTGGGATTGGGAGGTGCTTTGAGTGTGTGTGCAGTAGACATGAAGCAGGGCAAAGAACAACCAACATGGATACGAGCATAGGAGATGAGGGGGATGATTGTCCATTTGTTGGCCACAGGTTTGCGACAAATTGGGCGGTTATTTGCATGGAAAATGGTTCGTCTCAAAGACATCGGCGATGTAGCATTTTATGAGATATCATCTTTCCTCGACTGAGGTGTCACATCAATGTACTGTGGGGAGGGGGAGGGAAGCAAACGGGCCTCAAGCAAGTCAAGACCAACAGAGACAAAATGACAATGATAGGCAACAGAGACAGCCCAGCGCAACAGGCCAGTAAGCCTACAATACGAATTTCCACTTCAATGACAGACACTGTTCGTTGCGAGTTACAGCGCATGCGCCACTTCGGAAAGGCACATTTTGGCCAAGACGGAGAAGCTTACCAAAATGACATTTTTGACAATTGGCTTGGCCCGTGTTGAGAATAGAGGAGCGACAGGACTAGAATCTTCCACTCGTCCGGCCGAACTGCAGGGTTGAAACTTGTCCATATGAATGTGGGCATCAAGCGTTGAACACATAGGTCCTGAATAGCTTCAATGAGAAGGGTAAGATCTGCTCTGCTAAGAGTTTGTGTGATATCACGATGCATTTAAACAATGTCAGATCCCCTCAGGATTTAGGTCACCAGAGAAAACATGTGCAGCTGGTCCTGATGATTAAAATCGATATGGATGAAGTGGAAGATGATGCACGGACGTTGGGGCGTCGAGAGATTTAATTAACCCAGTAAAGGATCTCAGTATGTACCTATACCGGAACTAAAATGCATCAGGCCTATGAATACCCGAGAAGAAAAAGAAAGGTTCAGTTGAGGTACGGCAGTGAGAGGAGGGTATGTGTGCTGTAAATGATTGTCCACACCAAAGTTGACAAAAGCAATTCTAGTGGATGGAAATAGTTAGCCGAAGCGGGCCGCTGCAGGGACGTTACGCCGTGCCGCATGTCAGCTACCTCAAAAAAAAGTAATAAAAAAATACATACTTGACCTTTTGCTTCTTCTTTGCGTTGTCGCTTCTTTTCAGCTTTGACATTTCCTTGCCCGTGTTACGATACGAATTTTTGACTCAGCTGCAGTGTCCCGTTCGGCGTTTGTTATTGTAAAACGGCGTGGCTTGGAGGTACGGGGAAAACACTCCGAGAGTAGAGATCATCCATGAGGTGAGTAGCAAAATGTAGGTATCCGCATCAGATGAAAGACATGCCTCGGTTTGTATTTGTGAACATGGTTCCGATCCGGGTTCAGGATGATCTCTTGTGTGCCTCTGCTAGAACAGGGCTGGCTGATCAACGCCGACGTGCAGAAAAACATTTCAACGTCATTACGCTGTGCAGATCGAGTATCTGCACAGGGAGTTTGTTTTCTCAAACACAATCGTGATGTCTCACTCATTATTGTTCGTTTGTAGTCCAACTCTAAAAGACACAGAGAGAGGTTAGTCTGCGGCACGTTATTTTAGTGGCACACTAAACTAGGCTAAACCTGATCATTTGCCGCAAAGATGCCGCTCGAGACCGCACAGATGCCGCAACCATGACGGGCTTGCTCTGCCGTAGACTTGAGTGTCTGCGGTGAAACACGGTGATAGTTACCATCATGTATTGATGATGATCTCTTAAACGCGCGATAATCAGGTCCGCGTTTATTGTTCAAGGCGACTCCCGGCTCCGAAGCACCGTTAGGACTAAGGAAAAGGAAACGGGACCTCGTAATGCCCGCAAAACATCCCATCAGCCCTGTACAACGGACGACGACGGGGACGTTTCGACGAGTATTTCTCGCGATGTCAATTAAGTACCTGTGCGCTGAGAATGGGCTTGGAAGTACAATAAAACTAACACCGCGTTTCCCGAACTCTCCGTTCCGGCCCCCGCCGCTCACGCGTTTTTGGGTGGTCTCTTCAGTTATGGGCTGTTGAAGAAATCAGGCCACTTATCCCTCCCACAATGACATCCCTGCGCCTAGTTCCTAGGCTAGGTAGTTTCACAGCCAAATCTACCTGGCTCGTAACGATTGTCACAGATACAGATGTCTGTTTGATGGGATATTTCTGATCTTGTTTCCGATATTTCCAACTAAACTAGGATTGAGATGGATTTCCGACGGGAGCTTGCATATTAACGATATGATGTGAGTGCATCGCGACGTCATGTTCCATGGTGGAAGCTTTGAGGAGGCTGTAGACTGGACTAGTCGATAGGGTATGTATCTTTGGATTGAGAATTCTGCTCAACACGTGGGTTATACCGATCGTATTGAATGAGTGTTTTAGGCGTTGAGAATAGACGTCGACATGGATTCTATGCACGGCATTACAAAGAGTGGACATGATGTGGTTGCCCATCTGTCAGATATTGTTGATGTTGCACATGCATAATCTCTAGAAATGCCATCTCTACTCTGTAGAACATATTGTATTGACCGCTGTAGGAAACCCTTGAAAAAGAACAATCTAGGCCATCTCGTTAGGAACAATCTCTCTATGATCCCACGTTGTCATGATCTGCACGTTTCCCACCCTGCCGTGATTCAACATTAAAACGGTAGAAGTTATCCACATTTCTTTGTCGAATTTCCTATTTGGGCATCTCGTTAGACGCCACTGTACTCCATCTTCGGTCCTCGCCAAACGTCTTGGAACGTTCCTGGCCTTCTAGGCGCGCGGGCCTTTCGGAAACTTGTAAACGAAGAGAAATCTACGGCAGATAAAGTGCATAGACTGGACTAGAACTACCACAAGGCAGATGGATGCTACAGTGCCTTTTGCCACGATGCAACGCGGAATAATGCCGGGTGATAAGATGAAGATGACTGATGGTATGCTTAGGGATGTATTGGGGTCCCCAATTTAAACGAGCCTAACACTAACAATATAAGCAAGACAAGGCAGGTCTGGAACGATAGGCGAGGCGCGCTCGTTCGCTTCGGTGAATGGGGATGCGAGTCGGGTATAATTCGTTGTTCAAAAACGCTCGAGTCAATTTGAGGCTGATTAATTAGTTGCGATAGTGGAGGAAGATGGACAAATGGACATTGTGGATACGAGCAATATTCCTTTGATGGAGGAGCTTAACTGAGCACCAAGGTTGTGCCGAGATGTTGCACTCATGAACCAAAGAGTCAATGCATGTATGTTCGCTTAGAGGTGAAAGTTCAATGCTATATTTGCCACAAGAGGGAGATGGAGATCAAGATCAAGATCAAGAGCAGAGATAAAAAAGATACAAGATTCATGTTTATACTGCGAGTCATTATTGGCGACGGCCCGGCGTCGCTCTGACAGCTAATTTAGTCAGTCCCCTTTCCTTGTAGGCTGTTCCGTCCATACCTCGAAACCAGGATTTAAGGCTGTGTTGTAGTGTGGGCTTATCTAGCGCTTGAACTGCCAGGAGTGTACAGGTACCTTGCCCGGTCGCTGAGTCGGCGTTCTAGGCCTTTTTGAGATCCCGAGGTGCAGCGGGAGATGATGTTTTGACAGCGCTTACAGCGCACGACGAGGCAAAGAGCCGATGATTAGGTGATGATGACGACCTCGACAAACGTAAAGCAAGACATCGCCTTTATTTTTCACGGGTGGCTGAGAGAAAACAAACGCTCAATTAACAAACGATTGATTGACACTGTAGATCGGAATCTTTGATATGTTTTTCGTGCATTGCAGCTGCTGCGAGCTGGGAATCAGAGACATCACAGCAAAGCACAGGGCAGATGATGGACCTGACAAGCGAAGGACGGACAGGGATACATCAATTGAAACCCACAAATGATCCATTCTCATTCTCATTTTCATTCTCTCTTTTCGATTCTCGTCCGTCGTCTCGTCGGGGTTCCCCTTGCGTTCACTGCCTGGTTTCGAACGGCCAAGGCCACGCAGCGTCGATCATGGGAAACGGGAGCCATTGCTTTTTCAACCACCCCTGGTGACATGCACCTGTCAATAGCCGCTGTAATACAGGGCTTTACTTGACTCGAGCAAATTAAATTGAAAAGATGCAAGAGAAGAGGAGAGAAGAAAAGAAAAGAAAAGGTGTGTTGCTAGGATGAGTGAGTACCGTTACTGAAAAGGCGAAGGCGAAGTAAATCTTTATTGCAAGAAAGTTGGGGGTCGAACCAACAGAACATTTGGCCTTGTTGATCTGGTCTCTAGAGGGAATCAATCCTACAGACAGAGGATAGAGTGTAATGACCCTGGCTGGTCTACGATAATGGGGAAAAAACGACCCATGGGAGTTAAAAGTCAGCTACAAAGTTGCCCATTATTTGAACGACAATTCCATGGCATGGCATGGGACCTGATGCTGTCTGTATCTTGTTGTTCTACTAGGATTAAATTTAATTGCAGTCTCAAGAAAGAAACAGAGTCGTACCTGTACCTTGTCAGAAAAAGGTACGTATCTCACCAAGATCCTTGTCGGCGGCAGCCCCCGCCAGTCTTATGGTGCGGTCGTATGACGCGGAACGTACTTGTCGGGCGCTGTCGCTCTAAGCTTTCCCGTCCATGCCAGACCAGACATCCTTGGCTCCTTGACTTTTCGCTGTATACTTACCGGAGAAAAAATGCATTCGACCATGGAAGAAGCTATATATCGCTTGCCCCGTCTCGCCATCCCAAGAAGAAAGAGTGTCTGACCATCCCATCACATCCTGTCCCATACATTCAACAACATACAACACAAGATACATCACGACATTACCGTCTGATATCGATTTCTATTCTCAACTTGACGATTCAACAATTTATCTACTCTACTCGGTATAAACATCAACACACCCTTTTATATCCACACACCCTCGACTTGACTGGCCTCGCCTCGACTCGACTACCATACATACACAACATCATTCATCAATCAGCCAATATACAAAACCAAATCAGATACAATGGCCGACATATCATTCGACTACTTTGACCATTCTCAGAACAAACAGGTACGTTATCGACTTTCCATCTCGGTCCTTTCCCTCTCTGCATCTGCCTCTGTCTCCACGATATGTAATGTAATTGCCCACACCCCCTGGTCTCTCACTCTGGGGCATTACACTTTATATGCCACATGCCATGCCCATTTTCCCCTCACCTCACCTTACCTTCACCTCATCTCAGCCCACTCTTCCTCTTTGAGCATCCCACAACCTACAGCTTGAACAAGCTATAGCTATCAATCTCATCTTTATATCATATCTACACATCCTCTCACCCTACTTGTACCACACCACAAACCACCTCATCTATCTACAAAGCTTCTGTCCTAACAATCTACTACAGCATCTCGGCTTCTACGACCCACCAGACTTCAGTGGTGATTCAGCTCACTCTCCCGACTCACCACTCTCTCCCGTCTTTGCAAACCCATACCAGCTTCCTGTTTCCAACGACTGGATAAACTGGGACGACAAAGCTGCGCTATCACCTGATCTCGACGCTCTTCCCAAGCAGGAACCCTTTGAAGGCATCAACCTTTCTGCCATTCCCTCAAGAAACAGCATGGAGCTTAGCCCCGCCATCAACCCACACGACCTCTCGGGTACCATCCCTGATGCCGTCCCCTTTGGCCGAGTAGGTCTCAACGACATCGATACTCAACCTCTTTTCCAAACTCCCATTCCTGCCATCTCTTCTCAGCCTCCTCATCTCCAGTCCAGTATGATGCATCCCAACCCACCCCAGATGTCTTCTTCTCTCGACAGCATCACCTCCAAGGATGCCAACGGCCGATATCCTTCGCGCAAGCGCAAGTCATCAGGCTCTGGAAGCTCTTCTTCTCGCTCTTCCACCTCTCCTCCCCCCGCTCTCCGCCGCCATTGCTCTCCTCCCAAGAAGACCGCGCATAACATGATCGAGAAGCGCTACCGCACCAACCTCAACGACAAGATCGCCGCTCTCCGCGATTCCGTCCCAGCCCTTCGCGTCATGGTCCACCGTCTGGAGCAGCCCTGCGTTGAAGGCATGGAAGAAGATGGTGACGAGGACCTCGGTGGTCTCGCACCAGCCCACAAGCTCAACAAGGCCACAATCCTCAGCAAGGCAACTGAGTACATCGCCCACCTTGAAAAGAGAAACAGAAGCCTTGCTCAAGAGAACGGCCAGCTCCGAAATCGCATGGAAGGTTTCGAGATGATGGTCATGTCTCGAGATCAGGGACCACCAGCAGGCGTCTGGGCATAGACTGTGTTTACTTGATTATCTTGTGCACTTGTTCTAGACCTGTTTTTTAGAATATTTGTTTTCTTTTTCTTTTGTGTGATATTATCTTTTGGATCGACAAACTGGAAACGCAACGCAACGCTTCGAGCTTGTGTGATTGACGAATCATGATATCCCCGGCGTTTATCGTTTTTACAAACTCGGCGTTTATGAGGATATGGGAAAGGCATTCTGATGATATCTTACGGCGTCACAAAAGCAAGCTCCATGTGATGAGCTGCTTTAACAAAAATGTGGGCATTCCGAATGGAATAGTATAAACAATCTCCAATATACATTTAATGTTTTGCACTATCTACCTTGATCTAAACAGCTTCCACTGCCGTAATACTAACTTTCAGGAACACCAAATACCAAGGATCCACACCCGTGGAGATGTCTCTTGCAACTTGAGCCTCAACACTCGCTTGTAGATCGTGGGTCCCCAAGTAAGATGCAGGGTCCAACGTTCCGTCCCATCTCTTCTAGAAGGATGCGAATAAGAGCAAGGGGGGTTCGTGCCATGTCAGGCCACGGCAGTGAGAGTGTGACCCGGTGGACGGGGCAGGTGATGGAGATCAGACCACTATGGGTCGGTGGCTTAGACGGTATATAGTCCCATGTGAGGCTGATGGACATGATAAGCGTGTGTTGAACGGGTGATCGTGGGATGGATCAGAGAGGAAGAAGCAGTAACTGTTGGGGAGGAAGCTGTTGGGTACGGGAATCGGTGAATACATTGGATCAAGTGAAATGTTTGGTTGCATTCGATCCGAGGCGGTGAAAAGGTCAACCTGGAGATACTGACTTATCCAAGATCCTTCCTTTCTTGAGGTCCTGGCTAGGAGTACAAGTGACTGTAGATAGCAATTATTTTACCATGACGAGAGTGAGAAACCAAAGATGTGCCTTGACTTCGTGACTCATGATTCGCGGTCTGCTGCAAAGCTACGTACAAGTAGATCCTCACATCATAGCCTTCAAAGCTACCTCGAACTCTTCGGAAATAGTCTCTTCGCATCGGAAATCATCTTTGATCGGCTTCCACCCCAGTTCCTGGCTCCTGTCTCCTTATGTTTGAGAACTACAAAATATTAGTAAACCGTGGAATGAAAGTGTAGGAGGATTTACTGAGAACAAATAGCAGGTTCTGTCGTATCTTCATCACCATCGAAGAACGCCCGACTCGCCTCACACAGAGAAACACTCCTTGGTTCAACAGCGAGTTTACTTCTCTGGTATCCTACCTTTGCAATGCCCTTTGCTACGTCCAACCAGCTCTGAGTCCCGTGATTGGTAAAGTAAAAGCCGTCTTTTCCTGAGTGAATCTTTTCTCCATCAAGGACTTTGGCCACGATGAGGGCGTATAGGTTGGCGATGTCTTCAACATGCGTGTGATCCCAGACTCCTAGACCGTCGCCTGCGTAGATGGCCTCGCCCCTGTGAAGAGCAGCTCTGATCATGATAGGAATCTGGATGGATGACTTGTTGAAAAGACCCGTTCCACGGCCGTAGATCAGAGGTGAGCAGATGATATAGGTCTCGACGTCTAGTTCAACACCTGTTTCGAAAACGACCACATCTCCAGTTCGTTGCTTGTACTGTTCCTTCTCTTCTCGGAACTTTTCATAAGCGTAAATGCCGTCTTTGTCCGAGAACACTCTTGGTTCTTCAAGATACTTTCCAGAGACAGGTCGGTTGCCAAAATTGGAAGTACCAGAGTTGTGGATGTAGTGCCTTGATTTTCCTGTCTTTACTTTGCGTTGGGACAGACCTGCGAGGGGGGCCTTTGCAGAAGGGATATGATAGCCGTTTGCAGCATGAACAACAATGTCGTGGGTTGATGCTGCTTCAGTGAGCAACTCGGTGTCGTATAAGCTTTTGAAAAGCATGGGAGTGACACCAAGATCTAATAGAGAGAGTGTCGGCTTGGTCTTGTTGGCGAACGAGGACTGTGATGTGTATGTTCTTGTTATTTACTGGAGTTAGTATCGGGGATAAGTGACCGGACTTAAAGCAGAGCCTCCCCTCCCCAACTGTGCGGCTTGCATCTTGATGATTCAAGAGTATCAGCTATAACGTTATCAGTCTTGACTATAAAACTGCTAGATTCTCTGAGTTACGGTAATGCTGAAACTCGGCGTCGTGTACGATGAACAAACAGTAACTGCCGTGACTGGATGAGTGACTGGAGTGATCCATTCTTGTCGTGGTCAGCAACAAGGCACTCAAGTCGCTAATCGTACAGGCAGTACAGGCAGTACTGCAGAAAGAAGAATAGGTGTTAGTGATTGGACAATTCTAATGTGACTGCGTAAGCGAATACAAATGATTATTTGTAATTGGCAGGTAAACTAAAGCTTAGTCTAAACATATAATACCTAACTTTGTTTTGAAACTTTGCAGGATGTAGCTTGGCGTAACAGGCACCAGAGCGATGACTGAAGTGACCAATCAGAACGAGGAATCTACCCGGTGTCGACACAACCACCAATCAAATGCTCGGAAAGGACTCATAGGCAGAGGAGGCAGCCACTGAACTAGGTAAACTGAATCAACGTCACTCAGCATCAAACTTGAGTCACAGCGAACAAAGAAGGAGCAATTGCTTACATCTATAAGAATGTCTCTCTAGACTCCATCAACAATAACATCAACATCAACTCATTCACAGACACTCATCTCAAACTGACTTGGTCCAGTACAATCCAACGACTACTATATCACGACTTTTTATTTCATCCGCAACATCACTCGATACCCTTCAACACCATGGTTTTCGGATCAATCAACTCTGGCTGGGGAAACACCAAAATGACCACCCTCTGTGGCTGCTACGTCTTCATCGATAACAACCTCAAATACCTCCCCCAAGTCCAGGTCGACGCCCACACCACAATCCTTGCCACAACATCTCGCACCAACCTCACTCAAACCTTTGTCAATCCCACCTCCAACACCATCCAAGAACTTCGCTACGTATTCCCTCTTTATGACGGCGTCTCTGTCGTCGCCTTTACCTGCACTGTTGGGTCCAAGGTCATCAAGGGAGAAGTCAAGGAACGCCAAAAAGCACAGCAGGACTACAACAAAGCTAAAGCAAAAGGCCAAGTCGCTGGTCTTTTCAAACAGTCCCTCGAAGCCGCCGACACTTTCACCACAACAATTGGCAATGTTCCAGCTGGCGAAAACGTCCTTGTCGACATCACCTATCTTGGCGAGCTCAAACATGATGCCCAAGTCGACGGTCTTCGCTTTACCATCCCGACCAACATTGTGCCCCGATACGGATCTGCTGAGTCGCTAGCTGGACCCAACGTGACTCAACAAGGCTTCTCATTTACTGTTGATGCCGAAATGCCCAACGGCTCTTCCATCAAATCCATCCAGTCTCCTTCGCACCCCTTGTCTGTTGAGATCGGCACCACTTCTACTACAAAATCCCAGGAGCCTACGCTTCGTAGAGCCTCTGCAACACTGCAACAGGGAACCACCCATTTGGAGCAGGATTTTGTGGTACAAGTGGTCGCTACAAACCTTGGTGAACCATCGGCCATCCTTGAGACCCATCCTGATCTGCCTAACCAGCGTGCAATTATGACAACATTGGTGCCAAAGTTTAAGCTTCCTGCCGACAAGCCTGAAATTGTCTTCATCTGCGATCGTAGTGGAAGTATGGGCAACCAAATGTCCAATCTCAAAACCGCCCTCGAGGTCTTCCTCAAATCGATTCCTGTCGGTGTCAAATTCAATATCTGTAGCTTTGGGTCTGACTTTAGCTTCCTTTGGGACCGTTCTCAAACCTACAGTCAAGAGACTCTTGACAAAGCGATCCGGCATGTGAAAACTTTCTCTGCCAACTACGGCGGCACTGAGATGTACAAACCTGTCGAGGCTACCTTTAAAAAGCGCTATAGGGACATGAATCTCGAAGTCTTCCTTCTCACGGATGGTGAAATCTGGGAACAGGATGCACTTTTCAAGCTCATCAACGACGAGGTCGCTCAAAGCAAGGGCACAGCGAGGGTATTTTCTCTTGGCATTGGATCTGGCGCCAGCACCTCTTTGATCGAGGGCATTGCTCGCGCAGGTAACGGCTTTTCTCAAACTGTTGCCGACCATGAAAAGATGGACAAGAAGGTGGTCCGTATGCTTAGAGGAGCTTTATTTCCTCATATTACCGACTATTCTCTTACCATCAAGTATGAGAAAGTGGAAACCCCTGATGACGACGGTTTTGAGTTGATCGAAAAGGTCATGGACGGCCTCAAAATTAACACTGCCGAGGTTACTGGCCAAAGTTCTGGAGGGAGCCAAGCACCGAAGAAGCCAGTGCCACTTTTTGATTCATCTATCGACAACAATGACAGTAGTGACATGATTGAAGCGCCAGCCGTCGACAACAAATTTGACCACCTTCCCACTGTACCAGTGCCACGTTATCTCCAGACTCCTAGTCAGATTCCTCCCCTCTTCCCTTTCAGCCGCACTACTGTCTACATAATTCTCTCTGATGGAGCCCCTGAGAAGCGACCAAAGTCAGTTGTTCTCAAGGGTACCTCTCGCAACGGGCCACTCGAACTTGAAATCCCCATCACTGAACTTGCCGAGAGAGATTCAACAATTCACTGTCTTGCAGCTCGCAAGGAAATCAAGGAACTTGAAGAAGGCAGAGGCTGGCTGGCCCATGCCAAAGACTACCACAGCAAGCCTCTCAAAGAAAGGTACGACGGTTATTTCTCAGACATGGTCGAGCGAGAAGCAGTGCGCCTTGGCGTCGGATTCCAGGTTGGCGGCAAGTGGTGCTCGTTCGTTGCTGTTGAACAAGATGGACAGGAGGCGAATGTCGAACAAGTTGAGAAATCCGATTTACAAGACGAGTCTCTCATGCCAGCAGCCTTTGGTGCTGGTGTTACCGCCGTGAAGGGGCGTGCCATGATGCACGCTCAGGCGCCATCTGCCTTTCAAATGAATGCTCGTCTCCCCACATCGAACTCCTTATTTGGAGGCATGCCAAACACTAGTAACACTGGAGGCGGTCTTTTCGGTTCGGCCTCAGGAGGGCAACCCATTTCTGGTGGTGGGCTCTTTGGTTCAGCCCTGGGGGGTGGTGGTGGACTTTTTGGATCAGCATCAGGAGTTTCGTCTAAAGCAGGTATGAATCCCTTCGGATCAGCCTCAGGAGGCCAGCCCAGCACTGGACTCTTTGGCTCAGCACCGGGGGGACAGCCCAGCAGTGGTGGTGGACTCTTCGGCTCAGCCTCAGGAGGGCCCAGCACTAGTGGTGGGCTCTTTGGAGCCGCTCCTGGAAGGTCGTTGGGTTCTGGTAATTCTCCTTTCGGTGGTGGTACCCAGGGTCTTTTCGGCAACAGTCAGCCTCCAGTCGTGCAGGCCGCAGCACTTGCACCTCCAGCAGCACCAGTCGACGAAAACCTGTTGGCACAGTACCAAAGAGAGATGGACGCGGCTGCTG
This sequence comes from Fusarium sambucinum, assembly GCF_050947815.1. Lineage (NCBI taxonomy): Eukaryota > Fungi > Ascomycota > Sordariomycetes > Hypocreales > Nectriaceae > Fusarium > Fusarium sambucinum. The sequence continues at coordinate 5,817,416 of NC_139293.1, read as the reverse complement.
CCACGCCATTGGCGGACGAGTCAGATGAATGTGAAGAAGAGGGCTTTGGGCTGTTTGATGATGGACCTGCCCCTGCCATGGCAAAATTGGAAGAAGCTGAAGAGTCAGATGAAGACATGGGCTTTGGGTTGTTTGATGATGGGCCTGCCGCTCCTACTTCCGCCGCTCCCTCTTTCCCTGCGTCAGTCAAGGGTAAAGATCCGTTGCAAGCTCTTACAAGTTTGCAGACATTCTCGGGTAGCTGGTCGTGGAGTACAGACCTTGAGCGCGTGCTTGGCGTGGACTTTGAACAGGTCACTAAGCTTGGCCTTCCATCTACTTACAAGGACGACATTCTGGCAACAGCTTGTGCGATTTTGTTCTTCAAGATCAAGCTGAAGGAAGAGGAGGATGTCTGGGAGATGCTAGTAGAGAAGGCCGAAGGGTGGTTGGAGGAAAACATTGGAGAAGACGGCGTCAAGGAACTTCAGGTTGCTCTTGAAAAGCTGTTCTAGGCAGTGACAGGAGCAGCAAAATGTTGACTTCTGAGTGTTAGGGGGTTAGGAATGGATAACATAGCTAGCTGTTTCCTCTAGTGGGAATAATACAAATTGATATGTATTTTTCTTTCGGCTCAAGTGACTATGGAGGGCTCCAAGCTTTAAGATGCAAATAAACAGCCTCAAGTTTGACCTAAGTAGCATAAACTGACCTACTGATCCCATCTCTTATGCTCTCAGCGGCTCATTGTTCTGATACCCTCCCTGATGGTGCTGTCCTTGCGACTCACAGGCTTTTGGCTTGTGGGATGATGCTATCTAGCAAGCACCAGGATTCGAGATTCATACGATGACAAGCAAAAGTTGTAGGCGTAGTGATGATGGGGAAAGTATCGGGAATAATTATTTATTTTGGCCCAACACAAACTCGTCTGACCAATTTTTTCGGGGCTGTCAACTGTAACAGTTTTAGCGTAACGGCTTTGGTTGGGTTTTGTCGATTTTATTATTTCCGGACGGGGATCCCATATCTTTGGGCGTTGAAGAGTGGATGCTCAAGTGTTTTAGTAAGGTAACGCAATTAAAATAAGAACCAAGTTCCATCCTGACCTGATCTGACTCTGACGTACTCTGTAGAAATTCGAGAATTAGAAGGAATAAGCTTTTAGCTGGTCGGTTGCTGTTTCAAATGCATGAAATACAATGACGGTCCTTGGAGCCATAACACGAGAATGAACATTACCTGTTGGCTAAGAACAGGTCAAGCAAGTCAAACCTTGCTGCAGGACATAAGTAAGCTAGAGACTGTTTTCAACAAGTTATTTGTGCAACTGTTACTAACCAATGTCTCAAATCTTGGTTTGTACCCTGTATGTGTATGGAGATCATAGTCCGGTCATGTTTTGATGCCCAACAATAACACAGCCTGCCCACAACAACCAATTAATTCCAAAGTCAGCAGCAAGTCGAATTAAGGTTGATGTAATAGTAACATGGAATGATCTGGAATGAATAATCCGTCGATCCAAACAGCCAATAGTCCGATCGTCGTGACACTATCATTTGCATCCATTACGAGTAAATAAAAAATTCCAAAACAATTCGCTTGTTATTGATTGACAAAGAAAATCTAGAAAGAAGAGAAGAGAAGGTCTAAGTACATCCAAGATATCTAACCAAGAAGAAAATCAACATCAGAAAAGAGTCCCCCAAGTTTTCCCGCTCTCATAAAACTCCAAACTTTTTTTCAACCCAATCCAAAGAACTTTTTTAACGAGTCAAGATTACCGCCCCCAATTGCCAATTCGCACACATCAAAATACACGCTAGCCACAAACAAGAAATCTGAGGGTATCGGGGGTATCCTATGTTGTACAAAGTAGCGATTCCGTTGCCCTTCCCATATACTTTTGCTTCTCTCCCAACTCCAGTGACATAACATATAAATGAGAAAAGATGACATAAAAAAAGAAGAATTAAATGCGGTTCGTCAGAGAAATGCCAGGCGAGGCAGGACGGTCAAGCTCAAGGCGGTGCATGTGAGCGTCGAGAGCGCTGACCGAGGTAGAGGCGCCGATAGAAGTGTGGCGCTTATGGCGAGAGGGCTTCTTGGTGACGCTCATCTTGCGAGGGCGGCCGTTCTTCTCGGGGATGGGTGACTTGATGGACTTGTCGTCGGCGCTGGTGGAGGAGATGGACGAGGCGGAGGAGTGGCTAGATGCGTTGCTGGTGTAGGATGAGGCGCGCGAGATGGACGAGTGGACGGACGATCGCGAAGAGGCGGTCTGAGGTCGCTCGGCGATGTCGGAGAGAATCTCTTGGGGCGTACGGGGCTTGTTGTTGACCATTCCCAGGCAACGCTGCCACCAGCCCTTGTCCTTCTCATCTGAGAACTCAACCATGTCGGCCAAGGCCTCCTCCGCTCGCTCCGTCTTGTCCTCGTCGAGAACCAAGGCACCATGCTCAGAAGCCAAGTCAAGCAGGGCAGCTGCGTCACAGGCGTCGCGTCGCTTGCTGTTGTCGTTCTCGTGGAGGCCGCAGGCGTCCATCTTGAAGATGATGATGTCCTCGAGGGATGTGTAAGGCAGGGTGGACTCTCCCTTTACATCGCGGACGCGCTTGGCGGCTTCGGGGAGGTATGGGCTGAGCCAGTCGGGGATGAGCTTGACTTCAATCTCCCATCCTGTCGTGTGGCGGTACAGAACGACGCCGGACTTTTCTACGAGGGGGGTGATGGGATGGCCGACAATGTCCTTCTTGACGCGACCGGGAGAAGAGGACTTGCTGATGACCAAGTCGATGCTCTGTTGGTGGATGTTAGGAAAGGGTTTGCGAGGTTGAGATTGTGCGGGATGGCTTACTGTAACCTTGGCTTGTTGCGACAAGTATTTGTTGACAGCCAAGTCTCCAACGATGGCGAGACGAGTGTTCTCGAGGCCGGGAATGTCTGCGATGAGACGAATAATGTGAAGAGCAGCCTGCTCGAGCTGGGCGAAGCTTAGTCGTTGTGTCATTGTGGACTGCGCTTTTCTGTTTTGGAACCGTTAGAAAAAGCGACCAAACACTTCGCCCAGTGGCTGCTTCTTTTAGTTGAATGAATGAATGATAGGAAATCCCTAATGGCTTCTCTTAATTGTGTTGTGAGGGCAGTCCCCTTGATATATGTGAATTTATTTTTGAAAGGTCCCTGCGTGCGTCTGGGGGCCTGTCAACAAAAGGACCCGCGGGGTGCATAGGGAGGGAGGGGCCTTACGCTTTGAGCCTTTGGGCCCTGAAAGGTTGGTCTAATGCCCAACAGTGTTATCAGCAGGGGGGGGTACCATGCTGTACCTGAATTTGCAATTTTAATAATTTCAGGGTGATCCCAGCACCGGGTTGAATTGGAGCCCAAAGGGGGCCATCTCGCTAAGTTTTTTTTTGGGCGCTGGAATGGAATATGATGACGTTGTTGTGGGAATTGACTTTTCCATGGGACAATACTCTTCAACTCTCGTATCCGACAAAAACAATAAACAGGGAATTATCTAAATCTCGATGGATGGAATGAGTAGGGTCCAATTCGCACGGCCTTTTTCTCATCAAGATGGTGTATGTTGACCACCATTTTCTTTTTTCTTCTCTTTTTTCTTCTTGTCCCTTTCTTTTCTTCTTTCATCCTCGGCTGTCCATCACTGGGACCCCTATTCCTTTTTGTCAATAAACAATTCTCTTGTCGCATGTTTTTAATGAGCCGGTGAACTAATTAAAAGCTGACAGCCTAGGTTTGACAAGGCTCACCCGGAAAAGAGATTAGCGGCGTAGCGAAACATTGGGCGCAGTTTCAAAATGACTCTTATAATATTCATGGAATCTTTTTCTACTCTGTAGTTGATACTCTGGAGATGAAGGAATACCCGAGACTGATCGAAACATGACATCAATAGCGATTAATGTTTCCATGAATACCCCGACAACCAATCCGAATAAAGTTGTCTCCCTTGCATCCTATATGCAGGGTAAGTGTATTCCTACAACCTCTTAATTGAAACGCGGCAGAGTGAATACTTCTACTCCTTTTTCCGGGTTTTACCTCTTGCTGTCTCAACTGTCACTTGATCCGGCCTGGAACAACTCTGGGCAGAACAGTCACTTTAAAACCAGAGGTCTAATTACCCCGTTGCCATAGCTATAGAGGCATGTAACCTAAGACAACCATACTCTTCTCCGGTCCAGATCGAGATCGAGACTCGTCCAACATGACAGCAAAAGCTCATGTGGCTAGCAACAGCCGTTATTTACATTTGCAACTCAGTGACAGCATTCTATCTATATTCAATTCTCAGCATAGTTGATACGCTATTTAACATAGTGCAGGGACTAAAATCCAGCATAACTCCGGTAACACGCCACTCAGATCAAGTGTCAGAAAGAGACGGGGCCACTGCCGCACGGGTGAGGCGTTTCTCAACGTCGTTGGAGCACGGAGCAACAGACATTAACTGCCAGGGACCAAAACAGGTCCATGTTGTATAACCGGTCAAGGACGTTTCATCTTGGACACAATGTTATTGCTGTCTTTTCGCTGACTATAAACATGACCTATATACTTCGCTCAGAATTGGTAGTATGGTGCGTTGACCTAGTCCCGTCATTCTGTGCCTCGAGATCCATAATCTGGCTTCTCCGAAACTCTGGCCCAAGAATCTCTTCTTCACTCTGATCGTCTCCAATACGCCTTGCATCACTTTTAGGATAAATCCTTGTCCTTGCAAACGGACTGTTAATACCAATCTTTCGCTCACATTCTTCGATGTGTTCATGAGTATCAGCCGTGCTGCCGCTGCCATTCCTACCCACCCGCTTAGCTGAATGTACACCTCCGCCTATCGTCTGCAGAGGATATGACACCGCAGAGTTAGGGCAATTGCTGGAACCTCGAGAAGTCCATTTCGCAAAACATTTCTTGTACAGAGGTCGGCAGACAGGAATAGCAATGCAAATCAATGTTACTGTAATCTCAGCGGCTGACCAGACAATTAATCCCATTGGATCCTCTTAGCAGATGTTAGCTGAGTTTACAACTATTATGTCAAAGGGGTACTTGCTCGTATGGTTTGGGCTTTTAAGCTTGGGAACCTCGAGTGTTCGCTTAATTCCAAATGCTCCAGCACTGTAGATCGGTTAACCAGCATCACCGACAATGAAGAATGACTCTTACATAAAGCCCAAACTAAGACTCAAGAGAATCACCATCTTCTCTTTCATCTTCATCTGTAAGCCGAGGATAAACAGCCAGGGGAAGCCAGCAAAGAAGAAGTCGGCCACCACACAAAGGACTATCAAGTTTAGCTTGCCAAGAAAATAATATGAAGGGGGTCCGAAAATACTCACCACAAAGTAGCATAGACGCCGGAGCCGTATCTATATGACAACGACCTGGTATCTTGCGGTTCCAAAGGTATTGCGGCGGGGTGCACTGAAGCCAGTAGACGAAACACACTGAGATGGACGCTGACATCAGACAAGCCATCATGCACCAGATAGCAATCTTGTGCCACTTCTCCTTGACGAGCCGTAGTAGGAAGAGGCCCAGAGACCACTTTGCGATACTCATGGCTATTATCGCAAACGTTTGGCTAGCAGCTTCGTAGAGCAGTGAGAGTGGTAGATGGTCGGCGTCATCTCTCAAAATATCCATTAGATTCTGACCCAAGCCATAGTGTACCCCTATGGTCATCAAGATGGTGTTCATGAGAAGGAAGAACTGTCATACAAGATATCAGTAAGATGCATCGATGGTGACAGGGACACTGGACTAACAAAAGCAAGATTGTACATATGATCGTCAACGCCAAAAGACTTGACGATGTAGACTCTCGTGTACGTCCGCAACACGACAAAGACGAAGCAAATGACCGTCAATGACCACATGGAAGCAATGACCCAATGTCCATCGCCGCCAACCGCCATGGCAGTCTGAAATTGAGTAGTTGTCGCTAATACGAAACTGCTGAATTGGGGGGGAAAAGAGTACACAGGTAGAACTCAGTCAAGGATGCGGTGTCGGTCGAGGAAGGAGTAGGAATGGACAGTCATGCTGAAGAAGGGGAACCAACAGTTTTCAAGCAAGCCATAGTGACACAAAAACCGTCTCGACACCAAGGCGCCGGGACGAATACCAAATGCGGATGGAGGCGAAGTGGTCACTCGTTGTTGACTTCTATTGAGGCAATCAAGCCACATTCCTAGCCCACCAGGTCGGTTAGAGGACCTTTTTGTCCGCCTGGAATCCAAATACTTACTGTAGTTTTGAGTCAAAGACTGTTCTTGGCTAGTTATCGATTAGTGAGAATACCTGCAATCGTTGAAATGATTCTTGACCAGCTGAATGGCAGGGGTCAATGAGTTTGTAGATTATAGAAGCTGCTTTTTGAGTTTAATAAAACACGAGCACTTAAAGATTTGATCATGAACAATGTATATGCGCAGCAAGAATCTTCCATTAAACAAACACTCGGTTAGTAAAGATCCGATCAGATCGTAGGTTCCCTTGAATACCATTGACTGTGATGGAAGACGTCGAGATGATATGATAATACGCACATGGACATATTGACCTACAAATCAAGACTACACTACCCGCCTGTAATTAATGGCCAGGAACGTCACCTTCTCAACAAAACACAACGTCTAATTAACCAAGAACGTTGCAGAGTCGTACAAGACCTGTACGCATTCAGCCCTGTAGCTCGCTAGCCAAAAGAGGCGTTTTGACAATAGGAACCTTGATGAGGTGGCGGGCGCTTGATCATTGTCGATCGAGACAACAATAGTTTATGGCTGACAGCCTTGAACCCTAAAGTAGAAATTACACTAGGAACAAGGAACGATGACCCTGGATGGGCTTTGTGTAGATATATCAGATCATGGACGCATAATTGGGAATGTTGATGTCAAATCTTTGCTCTTTAACAACACATTTTGTTACCGTCATACATTCGACTAATGGACAGTTTTACTGGGGGGGAAGCCAACACTGCTCTGTCTCGGTGGCGTTGACTCACCAATGGTCTCGACTCACTGAAACAAAACTCTGTGTGTCTAAACGTAGTCTTACATCAGGCCAAGTGCTTACATGCCAGTGGTTTTCGAAGCTTCCTTCCAGTTATTCATCAGTCTTTCTTCTCACGAACCTCATATGTAAACATATGGTTCGATGCCACTCCATGTCTATCCTTCATCTTGATAGCTGTCTCCTTGCCAGCAACTGGTAAGCGATACTCAAAACCTGCATCAGAAGTTCGACCATCTGGTAGAGTATAAGGGAATGGTAGATACTCGGGCAATAGACCCAACTGTCTAAGTAAGGTTCCTTGGTCCCAAGAGATATGCTCATGATACAGGCGGTCTCCTCGAATATTGACCACCGCCGTGAATGGGACTTCGGCTTTGATATTGGTGGGCGGGACACCAGGTAACCTGCAATGATTTAGCATAGCAGCCTCGCATGTCTGGGGAATACTAACATCCAAGGGATCTCTTGATTGTGTGTGAACTTGAAGAGGAACTCGTCAACCACACGATCTATTCCAATGGTTCGACTAATCAAATCCAGTTCAGAGTCTGAAGAGTTGTTAAAGATAAAGTTGTGCCGATAAAAGTCTGATAGTTTGTCTCGACCAATTCCTCCTGTCAACTATTTGTTTGTCAGCTCTATCATTAGGTACATTTGTATGTCCACTCACAGTAGGCGTATGGTTGACGTATGGTTCTTGAACCATGGTACTCATGGTATGCTCAACTGAGCGATCGGCAAACTCATAGTGGGTATGCTCTTCCCAGATGTACTCAAGATCAAAGTAAGGACCCCCGACCTTGGGTTTGAGGAACTGGAGGTTTCTCGTGTGCGAAACAGACTCCATGTTGTAGTCAAAGTGCTGGTGGAATGGCGTTGCAAAAGCGTAGCTTTGAGCTTTGGGATAGTAATACTCGATTCCATCTGGCTTGTTAGAACTACTCTTGCTGGTAGGCCCAACTATATGTCGTGCGAGTGGAATGTTCGCGGAAGATAGTTCCGATAGGTTGTCAGCATTGGTGTATACGGCTGCTGCTACAACATCATGGACGTCTGATAGGCTTGGCGCAATTGTGTTCCATAGACTTGAAGAATATGCTACGGTTCATCAGCAGATTTCATGAAGACATCATGCTTGTCTCACCGACTAAACCAATCTTTCCTTCGTCATACTTATCACATTGGCACATAATCTCCAAAGCCTCACGTAAGATATCTACGCTATTGCCATCATCAAACGCGGAAGCATCGATCTGGACTACTGTATATCCCTCCTCAGCCCATTTGATAAGCACAGACGGTACGCCATCTTCTATCTTGAGAAGATCCTCGGAAGTTGGTGTAAGAACCACAAGGCCTGGGCCATGGCCTCGACGTGAGAGCGGAGGCAACAGCGAGACACCTGGCCGCACAGCTTTAAGCTGAGGTGTAGGGAGTGGTTTCGGCGGCTGCGTAATATCAGCAAACATCTTGATCGGTTTGTTATGTGATAGTTAAGTTGCAAGAGTCAAGTCGATTTTGACAAGAGATCACGTCTCCGCACGATTGAGGGGTTTCGGATATAACTTCCCGTTGAGGAACACATGACCGGCAGAAGTGTAGCCCGAATTGCAAAACCAGGCGACTTTGTATAACACTAGAATGGAAAGGAAGAACAGAGAGACACTGAGAGAAGCACATGTGTACAACAAGGGGTTATTGACTTCCTATAGAGTTCAATAGAGGCGGCACCACTCATTTGGCATCGTCCAGATTGTTCAATTAGGCTCAAGATATTGCAAGGAAGGATGGCAAACTTAAGATGTGTTCATATCTCATAAATGTCAAACTCAATATGGTATATGGTATATGGTGCTGAAATCAACCCACGCGTACGTTCCGACATGCTTCAAATTGGTATATTCGTTCCAAAGTCCTCAAAGCAAATTAGACCTTGGCTTGCTTGTCGTCAATAACCAACAACCCAGCATCAACACCTGCCCTAGCAAATCGATCTCCGAGTACACCAACTGTGCGCTGAAAATCTCTCTCTACGCCAAAGTCTTCCACAAGAAGGTTGTCAAACAGTGGGTGCGAACGTCCAACGATGATCAAATCGCCGACGCTGAAGCGAGACTTGCCAACGAGTTCACGGGAGTGAGCTACAGCAAGATCAGGCAGGTTGCGAACTGAATCGACAGGGATCTCAACAAACGTGACGCGGCCCTCGAGTTTACCTGCAGCGTTATTCTTTGCGGTGTTCAGAAGGTCCATGTCGCTCGCAGATGGGAAGCCGACTGCGTTCTTTCCAAGTTCATTACCCGTGGAAGGATCGCTGTCAGGTGATGCATTGAGTGCTTCATGATCGTCTTCGCTAAAGTGTAGGTGGACGACGTGAATAGAGACGTGAGGGTTATGAGCGAGCTGGAGAGCAAAGAGAAGGGCAGCGCGATCATCCTTGCCGCCAATGAAGGGCACGAAGATAATTTGGCGCTGATCAACGGGTCTTTGAACAACTGCGCCGTCATGGGCGCTGTGTACAGACAAGCCGGTGCGAGTTCGTGTAAGGGTAGGTTTCTTGGTCAAGGCATCGTGGGGAATTCGGTTGATGAAGATACCAGTGGTGCAACTTGACCTGTCGATAGCGTTCTGGACATAGTCGATGTAAGTTCTACTAAAGAAACGATCGTTGATGTTGCCAGTCTCGGTCAAGGCGGCGGTAGAGCTTTCCTCGGCGATACCGCCATATGTGCTCCAAGGGATGATCATGAAGTCAGACCTGGCTTCTTCGGCATACTTGACAATAGTCTCGGCGTAAGCGTTGGTTGGGATGATGGAAACTTGGCCAGCAACGGCAACACCGTTGAGACGAGAGAAGGTCTGGAAAGCTGAGAAGACGGCGTCGCGGGAAGCGAACTCGTCGAGTTCGGCAGATTGCATGACGGACGAGGTACGATCGGTCAGCTCCATAAGCCGAACACCACGAACCTCGAACGGGCGGCTGGGGATGACTTGAGTCTTTTCCTCAGCAGGAGTAGCATCTGCGCCGTCATCGTTGGGTGCGGGAGTGATAGCAGGGAGAGTTTGTTTTCGGGATCCACCAAGAAGTGAAACAAGGTTGAACAATCCAGGAAGTGCATCAAGGCGGAGGTGAAGAACGAGGCGGTTGGTTTGAGACTTATCAAGAGCCTCTTCCATCTTATGCTCAGAACTCTGGGTCTCGGTTTGGAGAGGGTTTCCATCCCAGTCGATCTCCCCTCGGCGCCACTTCTCCACCTTGAGGCGGTAAGAGAGAGGGTAGAGCCACCTGGTGAGTGGTGAGGTTGTGACGGTGGTGACCTGGCATGGTTAGCGAAGCATTGTACAAGGATGCGAGATACTTACAACTGCCATGACGACAAACATGGTGAAGGTCCGGGGCGAAAGAATGCCAGCTTGAAGACCGATGTTCTAAACAGATGTTAGCGGGGGCTACGTGACTGGCGACGTCAACTTACTAAGACAATCAGCTCGACAAGACCCTTACAACTCATAAGGGCACCAATGGTAAAACTCTCTCGCCACAGACATTTGGTCAACCGCGCGGCGAGGGTACCGGCAATGATCTTGCCAAAAAAAGCGCATGCGATAATGGCAATAACATATCCCCAGGTAGTGCCATCATCAAGCAGACCCAGGTTGGTGTTGAGGCCAGAGAGTGCAAAGTAGAGAGGTAAGAGAATAGACCCAACAAGATCTTCAATCTTTTCAGTCAATTTGATGGCGAAACCACCATCGTGAGGGCATATAAGACCGATGAGGAAGGCACCAAAAATAGCGTGGACACCGATAGCGGCTGTGCAGAGTGTTAGGGTTAGCTGCCACTCGACTTGGGGCTGATGACTTACCAGTGAACCAAGAAGAAGCCAGGACAAGAAGCAGAGTCAAGGTAGTGATACCTTGAGATGGACCGTTCTGGATACTGTCCGTTCGGCGCAACACCCAGAGAAAGACGGGGCGCACAGCATAGACGAGGAAAAGGACCCATGCGACTGCAGTCAAAAACACATACAGCGCCGTGAGGCCATTGGCGTTGTTAACCAGAGCGACACTGAGAGCGAGCAGAACCCAGCCGACGACGTCGTTTCCGATACCGGCAGCGAGGACTGTCACACCAACAGAAGTGCTGAGAAGCTGAAGCTCGGAGAGAATACGACAAAGGACAGGGAAAGCAGTAATGGCGAGCGCAGTTCCAATGAAGAGCGCAAATGTGCCAAACTCCATGTCCTTCATAGTTCCCTCATCTCCGTATTCTTCATACAAACCCCATGCAACAGCGACACCAAGACCAAAGGGAAGCACCATGCTGGCAAGACCAACACTGGCAGCGACACGCCAATTGGACTTGAACATGCGCGTATCAACCTCGAGGCCAACAAGGAACAAGAAGAGAAGCAGACCAATGGTAGCGACATTGGAAAGAACAGGCATTGACTCGGTAGGGAAGATGTTCTCCTTGAAACCGGGGATGCGCATCATGACGGAAGGACCGAGGACGATGCCACCGATGACTTCTGCGATGACGCGCGGTTGGCCAAACTTGGAGAGGGGCCATTGAAGAAGACGACAGAAGATGATGATAACGAAGGCTTGGACGATGAAGAGCGTAATGGGGTCTTTGGGGTTGTACACAATTGGGTTGAGGCCTTCGATAATGCCTCCTTGGGGATGTGCACTCGTGACTGCCGCAGCCGTCGTCGTCGGTGAAGACGACATTGCGAGACTTTGAGATCTGTGCGACTGTGTGGTATTCTAACAAAACTGATTGTTCTTTCGTGTCTCGGTCGTTTCGTGCGGAGGAGGCGCAGACGTGAGACGACGTCGCAAGAGGAAACCCTCTATAAGGAGGAGGAGAAGGAGAAGATGAGAGGAACAAAGGACAAGATAGTAAATACAAGAAACAAGGGTAGGGTCGAGGGAGCAGCGACTGGCGCTGGAGCCTTTTTGTATCTGTCGCCCGGAGGATGGATCAATGGGCGACCAAGAAAAGAAAAGATCAAAAAGTTGGGATTCAAGGGAGAAAAGAGGCGGGGGGTCATCCGCTGAGGAGGATAGAGTAGGTAGTGGGGGAGAGCTGTAGGCCAAGGGCCAAGGGTCTAGGCTATCGTAATGGAGGGCGCGATGCATGCACTGGACTGCCTAGGTAGACTTGTCACTTTTCTTTGGTGTAGGTTGTCTTTATCCAATATGAGTCAAGGGTCTTTTTTCCCCCGTCTGCTGTGTTACCTGGACCAGGGTTGATCGAGAAGATAATGCAGCATAGCAATTGTAACCGAGTACATGTATTTCCCAAGCTGTCAATTCTGTGTACAACCAACCCAACAAAGATTGAATGTTCCGTTCCATCTGATTTACAGGTACTTTAACACAGTATTGCCTGCACTGAGTGTACGACCATCTCCCCTAGCGTGAGCCAATTCAGTGGAGAAACCCCAAGACTTGGCAATGTCAAATCTGGTCAGAAGAGGTCCACGACTTGTGATTGTGCTGAAGCGGGCGCAAGCACATATTGTTGGACTCGACAGATTACTCAAGTATGGAGATAGTTTCCCCATGTATTATAAAACCCGCTATTGTCGGTTAATCCGGAACGGTTTTTTATTTTATAGTATTCTAAGCAAGTCTTGGCTTTGGTTTAAACTGTGGAATCAACAGTCGATTGTGGAGACTGTAGGTAGTCTATTGACCATGTTTTTTCTTTATTTGCCAACCGAGTTGCCCTTTCAACAACAATCCAACGACGATCAAAAGCCAGGGAATGCACTCCTTTGTCTCATCTCCCTGTCCGAATGTTATTGATCACTCCTCCCTCTACTCCCCGCACATGTGATCCTCCCCGTCCTCCTCAATCGCAACACCCCTGTCGCTCACGCGCCGTTGTGTCTCACCGCTTGCATCTGGGCCCGGGCCCTTCAAGATCTGACCTGCCTACCTGCCATGTTGGGTGGTCTTTGCTTTCTGTTTTGTTTCCGACCAAGCTCGGCTTTAACTGAGGCTGAGTTCTGTCACTGACTGGCGTTTGACGCACGAGATGCAATATCACAAGTGATTTGTTGGTGGGGAGTTCTGTGTAACCACCCACCATGGCAAGCAACTTAAAACTAGACGTCGCACTCATTCACCGCTACAAGGCCGTCGAATACCATTACACCGGTCTTCGTTACGATGCATCGGTTCAACGGCAAATTCCTTAATTCAAGCATGATTCAATGCCCAGCCCAAGGATCGCCACAACTGCAACAGCTTGAATTGTGAAGTTATCAGGCCAAAAGGTGGAGAGTTACTAGTCTAGACCCCGCATAGGGTCACATTGACACACTGCCGCAACCCTTGGCTCCAACTCCAAGGCTCTGTCAACGTGCAGCACCTTTCAGCCAATCTCTGGGCATCTCGATACCTGATCAGCAGGGGTTGTCGGCTGATGGTAAGCCAAGAGTAATGTTTCTTGAGAGCATGAACTTAATTTCAACCTCGATTTTCATGGTTGCTGCCTAGTTCTATAGTCCTTGTCTTGTTTCAAACGATCGTGCGCTAGACATGAACGGTGTCTCATTATAGTCGACTGTTTAAGTTTCGATCGCCCAATCCATCAAGGTATTGTTTGAAGCTATTCCCAGCTGTACCTCCCCACTATAGTAATATTACTCAATGAGTCGGCACTTGCATGTTCCCACTCAAACCTGTTATTGACATGATTCTCGGTGCAAGGTCCTTATCAAAATCGTCCTTTACGATTTAAATCCCATTGCTGTGTTCTATGTCACAGCGGATATGTTCTGTCTTGGACCAAACACTCATCAACGTCAGTGCCATAGGTATAGCAATCTGCTGAAACTATTTAGCCAGTGTATCAAGACCAGGTTCTGCTCTGCGCATCTATTTCAGACTCGATATACTTGTACTTTGTGCCATTGTTTACACCCACTGCAAAGATAGACCCTGGCCCCAGAAATAAAAGGAAACACAAACTAGACAACGCCATCATCGCAAACCAACACTACAAGCAATAGTAACACCTTCACAAAACACAAAGTTTCACATGCCTTCGTACACCAAATGGACCCTACATGTTACATCCGCTAGTCTGTGTTCTTTCAACCACCTCTGCGGACCAGACACGTGTTGCGCCACTAACTGTCACTGAAGGCTTTGCACAACTCAAGACTATAATCTCAATGTTAAGGGGGAAGAGATAACAAACTTACGACTGTACTGGATCAACTATCTCACGCCACATATAACCAATGATAGTGAACAGTGATTCATGGCAGATTCAATGAACGATATCAATTCACGAATATCTCTCAATATAAAAATGTATCGTTTGCTGTGCCGAGAAAAGGTATTTTGTTTTTTTAAGGTTCTTTAATAGCATATACATAACCATGACATATTTGATTTATCAATATTAATAACTACGCTTTTGTGTATGCCATTTGATACAATGTATGTAATCTCATCGTGACGCTCAACCAGTAAGTAACCTCTATAATCGGTTGGCAATCTCCTCCAGCAGCTGAAGCTCCTCCTGCATAAGGAAGAGATCCTGAGGCAAAGCAAGTGCACCACCGGGCTTGAGAATGATTTCCTTGCCGTCATGCCTCTCGTGCCTATCGGAATCACTTCCATCATCTGGCACCACCTCACTCGACTTGCCCTTCTCAACATCCGCCGATTTCTCCCTCTCTCCTTCGGTGCTTTCAGCGCGTAGGCTCTCAGGTGTCCACCAATAGACAGGGTACGCGCGCTGGATATTGTTTACGAGGAGTGCCACTCCGAACATGATTGTGCAGTTGAAGAGCACCACGGGGATGAAGAACCAGCCCAGTTGAAGAAGTCGGTCATCGACTACGGCGAGAAGGCCCGTTGCGCCGGCGGGCGGGTGAATCGTTTTTGTAAGAGCCATGATGGACGTTACCGTCGCGCAGGAAATGGCGCCACCGAGCCATTGAATGGAGGTGAAGCTGTCACTGAGGAGGAAGAGCTTTCCAATGCTGACACCGATGACGGCAGCGATGAGTTGACCGCCGAAGAAATTACGCGGTTGTGCGAGGGGAGATTCAATAGCGTAGAACTCAAGAACAGCGCCCGCACCCTAGAATTGTTAGCATATCATATCAAGGACTTGGTCTTGTGGCAGCGGGAGAACATACAAAAGATCCGACAATAATAGGAGCGCCCCTCTCAACAAAAGAAGGAATACGCTCCGAAGCTAATTCAATAACCGATAGTGAGATGAAAATGCCAATGAATGCCCAAATCACTGGCAGAATAGTCCCAATGCTACTGGGTTTTTGGTGACGGTATCCAAAGATGTAGGCGATGGGATATGGGAGGTGTTTCCATGGCGGCGGTGGAATGAAGGGATTGATGAACCTATCAATGTCGAAAGTCCATTTTTTGGGGTCCCGGGACGGCATCGAGATAAAATGGGGTGGCCTGATGTGATGGGGTTGTAAAATCTGGGGTAAATGCAGATGAGATCAGGCAATGCAACCAGCCAGAGTCAATGGATGCGAAAGGTGAGATGGTTGAAAAAACAGAAAACGAAAATTGAGTAAAGCGACGTCAGATTGAATAAAGATGGCGTCAGAAGGCGTCAGATGAAACAGCGAAAGTTTTAATTAAGCCGGAACCTCTTTTAACGTGGAGTTAATCTCGGCTGGCGATGGCTTCAAAACTCCCAACAGAACAAGCCGAAGCTTCCACGGAACGACAGCGCCTCTGGTCCTTATACCAAGTACGTTGGCCCGCGGAGATGATTCATTATTTCCCCTCTCTAATGAGAACCCGTCTGAAAAAGCATGACACCAAGGAACACAACAAACAAAGCCGATTCAACCGGTCAAGAGAAAATGGAAGACTTCTATTGGCATCACTAAGACTCGATTTCGTAACAAAAACTCAAGTGTCCCTGTGCGTGACCAGGAACGATGACGGCTAACAGTGGACCCTTCCCCATTTATTCCTCTTTCGGAATCCGGAGAAATGGAGCGCCGGGGTTTGTTCGGTATAGTGGATTTACAATGACATAACAGCAAAGAGTCTTGTCTTCTTTTTACTCTGCACCGGCCCGAAACGACATTCCTACACCGAACTGCTTACTCCTTCTCGGTATCCCCGATATATACGGGCAAGCGAAAACTAACATTACAAAATAATTTCGGCATCGCGAAGTTTGGAGAATGCTTCAATCCAACCCTCTGATGGATCTCGCTCCTCCTTGAAGCCTACGCTTCGTAACCTTTCCGCGCTCAATTGGCGATCAAATGTCAACCACCAGCCCACATTATCGAGTTGTTTCCTCCCTGCTCCGACACCTGCCGTTCTACCATACTCCCCCAAGAGATGACCATAGGTCTCGATGTATTCACTCGGCCGCTGACCCTCGGCATTCCCCGGCGCGACACCGACAAGCCCGAAAAACGACGCGATACGAGGCCACGCTTCCGCGAAAGTGGTCGGTTCCGCACGATCGAGCATGTTGATAATTTTGCCTCCGCACGATGACGGATTGAGTGCTGCGTGGATTGCGATACGGCCGAGAATACAAGACGACACGGACGTGAATCGCGCATGGTAGGCTTCCATATTCCCTGGAAACGCCACCTCTGCGCCCTTTCCGTTCTTCTTTGCATACAGAGAAAGATATTGCGCCCAGTGCAAGGCGAGGGAGTAATTCGAGCCAATTGCACTGAAGCCTACGACCACGTCGGGACAGACCTCGGTCCATGTCCATTCGCGACCGGCTGAAGCATCGGCGAGGATGCTGCGAAACCACGGGTAAGCGACCGTCTTTGCGTAATCCGCGGGTATAGTATCGGCCATGGATTCTTCAAGAGGAGGTGTGAAGATGCCACCGGGAATGTAGATACCGTAGCCCTACAAGAGTCAGTGATTGTACGTAAGTCAAAGGTAGAGAAAGCTATACCCTTGTGCCACCAGAGTAAACGACAGACTTGAGATTGGGAGAGAGTGCGTTGAGTGCGGTTGTGACATTGCGCATCATGCCACAATTAATCTTGCATTCCTCTTGGTGGTCCTCGTCATATGGTGCAAATACTGTCGCGGTAAGCAAAGGTCATTGTACGTCTTTGCAATGCTCACCAAAGTAAAAGACGTGGGTAGTTTTCTCGATTCCAGCCACGTTATCCCTCAATTGTTCTTTCAATTCACCACTCTTGAGATCTACACCAGACACTAGTCGAAGTTCTGGTCTTCCACCGGACTCTGCGGGCCAGAATGTTCGCTGTGCATCCAAGGGTCGATTGCTCACAGCTGTGACGCTTGTAAAGGTGTTAGGTGCAGGGTAGTTCGAGAGAAGTTGATTGACAGCAGCCCAGCCGACGAGGCCTGTTGCGCCAAAGACGACAGCATGGTTTTGAGGGGTAGACATTGTCAATTGCGAATTTGGTGTCATGCAAGGTGATGTTTAGTTAAGGCATGTAATATTTATTCGAGCGTTGTTCTCATACTGCAATGTTCTCATCATGGCTCATCGATCTCCACTGCCCAAAACAGCTCGCCGAACACGGCCTGACTCGTTTAGTAGACCTAGTGTCTTAGCGTTTGACTAACGCATAATCTTCTATATTGGACACGAGTGCTTGAACATTAGGATTAGCCTATCTATAGTTTTGAAGGCATTGTCAAAAGGACATAAAAACCCTGAAGAGAAAGTATTGGCCTTGAGCGGATAGCTTCATGGCTCGGCCCATGCATTCATTAAATTTCGAATCTCTATTGGTTAAAAATCATAGAGTTTATTGATAGGCAAAAGCATGAAAGATTGAACAATAATACCACAGATTAACTCAACCAAAAGTACCAAATATCGCTTAGCCAAGAGAGAAACAATAACCAGCTCAACCAACTACAGCATATAAACCATCGCAGCTACAGACAGAACAAGGCTAATAACGTTATTTCCAATCTTCACTCCGGCAGAGTCATCTTCTTTGCCATCCCCGCTACCACCAGTCCTCGACTCAGAAGACCAGTCACTCTCATTCCACTTCTCAAACGTCAGTCCAGAATCGAGTCTCAGCTTCAGGTCAAAGTCAGCAGCAGTAGCCTTTCGTGAACTCGTGGTTCCGTTCCAGCAGTGCTTATTGAAACACTCATCACATTGCTTGGGCAGGCCAATATCCACTCGTCGTAAGGAACCCTTGATAGCAGCACATGCTAGACAAGCGGGCCAGTTCTCATCGACACTTCCGTTACCGTATGTAGCAACCTGGAAGGCATTATCGAAAGCAATGTCCAGCTGGTTCGAGGTGAATTAAGCTTGCATGTACGAGTAGTTGGTATAGCCTGTCCACGGTGCATTAGGAAGCCAGAGAAGAAGAGGGGTCCCTTCACTGGCGTTGCACCCGAAGAACGTGGGCTGAAAAGAGAGGTTCTGAGCTACAATTGTATTCACGTCGGGAATTTCAGGGAACGGAATGTTGCCTTGAGAGGCGGCAATGGCCGTGTCTGAGTGATTATTAGCGTTAATCTTGTTCAAGGGTTTGTGCGGCGTACGTCTCAGGTTTGTTCCATTAACCCATCCATTAGGCGCGTCAGATGATGCCTCGTACACAATTATCAAGTCGAGTTTTCGTTCAGGAATGATCAAAGGGCGTAGAGGATTGGTATCCAGAGTAAGACTGCCATCGATCTAAACAAGTCAGCAAAGTTCTTTACGTAAGTCGATTGAAACCTACGAGTAGAAGCTCCGAAACATCTTTCATGTCCTCATTGTAGCCCTCGAAAGGGTTGGGATAAGTCGACCAAAGTGACTGGTTGAAGGTCAAGTCAAAGTATGAGGCCGTCTGGTTGGCCAGTTCCACCAACGGATTATCATATTCATCATCCGGGATGGGAACGTCGTTGATATCTGGGTTCACCTGCTGTCTCTTATCCAACCAACGCTTAGCAAATATTGGAACCCCATAGAAAGAGTCGATGAACCATGCGGTAAAAGCGTTGGTAGTGGTTCCTTGCATGAGAGTGAGTTTATCGAAGCCCTCTACGCACTCGCTTCTGTTCTGCGGTTTGCCGTCAGACATGGACGTGCCGAGATACTTCGTTGGTATGAAGGCTTGCACACGGCCACCAGCCCAAGACCCAAACTCGTAGGGTGTGACTTCATAGGCGGTCAAGTTGAAGAGGTTGGAGGTGTTGCGGGTTGGATACATGAGCTTTCCGATCTCAGGTGACTTGCCAGGTATGACCTCTGCAAAGCACATGATGGGCATAGGAGCATCGCCCATAGCAAAGGCTGTGCCATTGCTAGCAATGTCGGAGTAGTTACTAAAGAGTTGGTCCTCGGGAAGCCATGTTCCCCAGAACTGGCCAAAGGTATCACCAACAGACACTGGGAAGCCGGCTTCCAATTTGGCGCCGGTGTTTTCGAAGATAGTGTTGAGGAACTCTGTCTGGTTGCCATCGGGACCTTCAGCATATGAAGTTGAGAAGTTGGTAGCCTTTTGGATGTTGTCTGTTGTGGTGAAGTTGTTTGCCGCGCTGAATGGTAAGTATGGCGGATACTAAGATCGGAGTATGAACTTACAGGAGGCCGACAGTGACAGCACCACCACCTGACAGACCAGTGATGTAGGACAGAAGCTGAGCTAGACCTCCGGTACGAGCAGCAATCGCTGCATCGGAACGAGAATCAAAGGCCTTCCAGACACCAAGGCCACCTAGACCAGACTGCGTACCGCCACCCGAGACAGAAAGGCCAACAATTGGGACGTCATCTTCTTTGAGCTTGTCCATGTACTTATTGATGTCAAAATCATTGATTTTGGCTAGCTTCAGGTAGTCCTCTAAGTTGGACATCATCTGCTTTGCTCGAAGTTCTCTCCATGCACTTTCTTCGTCAGACAGGCCCTAGAATGGTTAGCATGTGTCATATGATAAGCTCTGTGATGCCTACATCTTTGGCAGCGCGAATCTCCAAATCTCTCGGACATTGTGTGTAGACGGGGATATAAGGATCAGCGCCAGCGCTTCCCTGAGCCAACGCAAGGCTAGAGTATGCAGAAAGAAGGAACAAATGTTTCGACAAAGAGAGATGCATCTTGAAACTTGTAGGTGCAACTAAGGTCAGAATCACAACGGTTTACGATTGAGAGACGTTGGGAAAGGTTTGGCATGTAGCCGCACACTGGGTTTTAATATCATGAGCCGTAACCATACTACGT
Source organism: Fusarium sambucinum (assembly GCF_050947815.1). Taxonomy (NCBI): domain Eukaryota; kingdom Fungi; phylum Ascomycota; class Sordariomycetes; order Hypocreales; family Nectriaceae; genus Fusarium; species Fusarium sambucinum. Next base: position 5,797,176 of record NC_139293.1, on the reverse strand, counting down.
AAAAAGCATACCAGCAAATTGCCTCCTTTGCCATCAATCCAGCCAGCGGTACTCTGATGCCGGCGGGGTTAACGAGACTTTCCCACTAACAAACTCCACGAAACTCAATGGCGAGCTCCAGCCAACGAGAACAACGAGGATCTGGGGTAAGCCGCCTCAATGCCTAATTTAGCGTCCGCAGCAGCGATGCATCTGGAGGCGTAACGAATGCGAGAACAGCCACGGGTTGAGGTTTTGCTGAGATGCAGCTGTTATGTCTTGGCAGAGGAATGGTGCCGTAAGCCCGAACAACTTCGGGTTCTGGGACATTCGCAAACGAGCTTGATACGTTAGACTGTTCCGTTATAGACTGGACAAGTCTGGTAGAGGCGAATTGCCATGGCGTTGCAATTCGGGTCTCGCGCTGTAGCCGATATTAGGTAAAGACTAACTTTTGTCTATTCCTTCTATGGTAAACCATTCAACATATGCATCTTTGATACCTTTTATGCCTCTAGTCCAAAATGCCATCCCTCTGTTTATCCCGTTAACCCTAATCTTAATTGTCTCACACGATAAAACATAATCTACTGTTTCCAAGTTCTGCTGAATCTCGAAATTAATAAGACAAAAACGCCCGCAACGAGGGATAGACTTGTGGCTTTTGACCATTAGCGGCGTATTGGTCTTTGGTAAAAGGAGTTTACTTACTGACAGTAAACGCCCATCCTACCCCAATACCATCAATCATGGGAACTACTCCACCAACACTTATGGCACCAAAGCTGTACTGAATGACATATTTGCCCGTGATCACAGCAGTTCTATGTGCAGGACGTACTTCTATAAAAGTGTCAGCAAGAACAACATAGCAAAGAAACTTCAGCTTACCAGCAGCAAATGTATTCAATCCACTGAACGACGCCATAAGTCCAAATCCTTCAATGAATGAACTGATAATCGGTAACGCCATGCCGCCTATTCTATTCTGAACACTCCATCCGTAAAGCAGAGTACCAAGAGGTAAGATGATGAGAATACTGGGCAAGCTGCTGTTCAGTCGATCTTCGGGACACCTTTCTCCATTTCGCTTGCGTATATATCGTTTGACGACAATATCAGAAATCTTACCACCCACTGTGCTTCCAACAAGAAAGCCTGCTCCTGGGGCAAGATAGAATAACCCGCTGGAAAGAGGGGAGTCGAGCTTAAAGCGAGGGTTGATGACGCGGCGGACAGAACTGAGAAGCCCATATTGGTTGAAACCCAAGAGACCGCAAGCGATATTCTATCCATGTCAGCTAGGTTTTATCTTGCAAGTCGTACAGTACTCACTGCGATGATGACCTTGGGGTATGAGTATTGACAAAACACGTGCATAGGGTTGAATGTTTGGACGATTTCTCTCCTTGTTCGAGGGCGTGGCTCGACGAGTTTTGGATTCTCGACTTCACTTGCTCGAGGGATGAACAACACAGAAAGAATGAGACCGAAGAGAGACATGCCGGCTTCCACGCCGTATATAACCCTCCAGCTAGTATATGTAGCAATTACACTACCGAGGAGAGGGGCTGCAAGAGATCAGTCAGAGCATTGGGTGTCATCCTGGGTTGACTTACCAATCGTGTTGGCAGAAACACAACTTCCTAGAAAGAAACCCACAGCTGTCCCACGAACCGTCTATTGATGGTTAGTTACGATTCTCTCCCATCTTTCCAATTACTTACAGGATCAAAGATGTCTGCAAGGATAGTCTGTCCTGCTACCAAAAAGAACGGTCCTGCAGTTCCACCAAGAACCCAAAGAGATGCAAATCCAGCTAGATTGGGGACCAAAGCACATCCAATTGCACAGAGACAAAGTACAGCATTTGCAGCAAGATATGCAGATTTTCGACCGATGATAGTACTGATCGGCAACCAAATTAGTCCTGACAGAGCTTGTGCGACGAAAACTCCAGCGTTGACTGTTGTGATAGTAGTCATGGGTATGTTCAGGTCCGAGGCCACTTCGATGGTGGCAGGCATGATGGCCGTGCTCCAGAAAGTCATGGGCAGAGGCATCCAGCAGACGACAAAGAGGATGACCCATTTTCGCCAAGAGGGTATAGAGGCAACATCGTCGTCTATTGCTCTGACTTCTGGCTGAGGTGATACCTCTGGGGCTGCTAACGTTTCGGTTTTTGGCTTACTCATAGCGAATGTTTCCGAATGGTAAAGAGACAGTAGTGCATATGGATGGGAAACTTATAATAAAAATTACAATGAAAAGCAACAAAAATTACTTTATAAATTTGCGAAAAATATACAGAAAAGAGTGTCTGGTCCTACTCTAACTGATGAACCTAAAGTCTAAGAGAGTTCTAAGAAGAGTTTTAATAAAACACAACTTCTCTTTTAAGAAGAGTCATCTTACTTATTACAATGGCGACATGTGGATCTTCCAAGACTTCATTAAGCGGTGTCGGCTCCTTCAAGTATGATTATCATCATTCATCTAAAACCCGGTCAATTCCCATAATCTATTCGGCCTAACACTCAGATCCGCCGATGAACCCGAGGTTAGTATAGGATTGCTGACTCATCACGGCCAAATTCAATTTTCTGGCCGCAAAGTTTCGGCTTCTTGCACCGTTATTCCCATCTTTCTCAGCGCGTCACGCGAGCAACCGTTGAACAAAGCAAGTCAATCGCTGACTGTAAATGGAAGCTTGCAGATCTTAGCGGGGGAGTAAATCGAGTCATCAGATTGGTTAAGATCCTCTGCGACCCTGCGTTACCGAAACCCGATCTTTCGAATTTATCGACCTTGACAATCTCGGGTTACGCCATGACTTCCAATGGTGAGAGCCCTCGCGATTCCGAGCTTGAAAGTAGAGATGATCTCGGCTCTTCGAACGTTACGCCTTTGAGCACCGCAGAAAAGCGTCAGAGAAAGACAAAGTCTACGGCGTAAGTGAGACGCCTCTTAATCTAAAAGAGGCTTTTTTACTAACTCAACTGTAGATGTCGAAGGTGTCACGCACGTAAAGTTAAATGTTCTGGCGGTCAACCATGTCAGAATTGTCGACAGGCGAGTAAAGGTGCCGAATGCTCTTATCCACGTAAGAATAGACTTGTCAAAGTCAGCCAGCAGTATGGTATATTCCCCTCCTCAATCTTCTATTATTCTCATCAATCGCTACAGGTATATTGATGATCTCGTTGCTGAGAATGAGCGCCTCCGTAATCAAAATACAGACCCCAAAGCACATCCCGAGACGACTATCTCAGACGTGGCCATACCTTCTACCAACCAAATAGAAGCACCTTCAACATTACAGGGCACCTTGTTAGAAGAGAGGCCCTGGTTCTTTGACATGAATGTTCTTCATACCCCTGTGCTCATCGGCGAAGCTTCCGATGCTGCCTTTGCGACTCGCTTTCGGCAAGCCATCTCCGAGCCGGGACATAGCCACATACCGAGAGTCAACTACGCGCCAGATGAGACATTGCTTGTTCTTTCAGATGAAGATTGTCCTTGGCCCATACCATCCCGGGCACGGCTTCTCGTGAACGTTGCGTTAAAGTACGTCAGCAGGAGCTATTACATTGTACGCAAAAGTCAGATATTGGAAGGACTTGAACAGACAATTCTGAACCCTCACTCTACAGATTCACTCCTAAAGAGCAAATTGTGGGTTCTTTTTGCTATTGGAGAGATGTACTCGACTAGGACAGCGGCAAAGGACAGGAACTTTCCTGGTATGGCGTACTTTGCCAGGGCCACAAGGATACTTCGTATTATTAGTGAAAGACCACGGATTGATGCCATCGAAATTCGCCTGCTTCTTGTAAGTGCCGTACTCAAGTATGGAAGATACTTAGCTGACCTCTCAGTCATTTTACTCACTCGCCCTGAATCGCCGCTACACCGCCTACGCTCTAGCAGGCTCATCAGTTCGACTCAGTGTAGTGATGGGTCTGAATCTGAACGTCCCAGAATCACAGCTCCGCGATGCCGGCGCCCGAGAACACAGGAATCGCGTATGGTGGACAGCCTACAGCTTCGATCGCATGTGGGCATCCAGACTCGGTCATCCTGTAGCTATACGCGAGGATGAAATACAAGTTGACTTACCGACCGATCCGGTTCTTGAGATACCTTCAGATGATTTTACAGACTCGTCGTATTTCATCGCCAGTATACGACTTGCAAGTCTAGCTGCGAAGGTAATTAATTCGATCTATACGAGGAGGCCACAACAGAAGACCCTCTCGCAAAGGGTACAAGAAGCACTAAAAGATTTGAGGGCGTTTGTGGAAGAGTTACCGGCACATCTTCACATTGAACCTACTGATGCTCCTGAACCAAGTCCCAAGCCTCTGTCATTACATCTATACTTTAACCAAGTAAGTGGTTTACCAAAAGGCTGAACGTAGCTGATCAATCCAGGTTGCCATCACGGCTACTAGACCTATCCTTCTTCATGTCCTACGAACCCACGTAGCGGCATGGAACGCGCAACCGCGTACCGAGCCCCAAATTCCAGTCTCGGCAATGACACTCTCAGAAGCCTGCGTCCGCTGCGCACGACACTCGTGCCGGCTACTGATCGAATGCTGGATTGACGGTTCTTTTGCAACCTTTGACTACTTCTACACGCAATATCTCTTCGCAGCAGCAACAGTGCTTGCGATATCGAGCCTCATCGATGGGAAAGAGTCACGCAGCGATAAGGAGCAATTCGAATCAGCCGCACAATTCCTTGCCCAACTCAAAGAGAACGGAAACTTTGCAGCGGAGGAATTTTGTAGACATATTGATGCGATGAAAGTTTGCATGGCGACACGACAGGGACAGTTCGCGCCAGACGCGGTGATTCAACAGTTTGAGGGGATTGATGTAGGAGGGTTTTCCAACCCGACGGCCGGGATGGCGCTGTCGGAACCTTCATTACAGGAACTCTTGTCGCAACCGGTGCTTGACTTGCAATTTATTGATGCATCAATGTATCAAGATGGAGCGCAAGGGCTGTATTGGCCCGATATAAGCCCCGAGAGTTGGACCACCAATGCCTGGACGCCAGGTGGATAAAGATACCCTGGGTCTGTGTATAGATGATAGTGTGGTGATTACTTCTCGTATAAAAGTGTGGTTAATGTTGTAGGTTTAGATACACTCAAGTCAACCTGTTTCGAAATAGCCTCTATGAAACTGAGGTATTTTGGCCGGTAAACCTCGGCGTCTCGGGATATTAGTTTGAATGACAGATATTGCTTACTTAAAATATTGCTTACATATTGGTAAATATACATCAGTATTATCAGGAGACATGTTGTCACAAGTCGATAGAGACTGGAAATGTGGTGTGACTGTTGACTCTTAGCAAACGCGGGCACGTATCGGAAGCTCGGCTTGGAGATTTGCCCCGTGGGGTCTAGGTCGAAGACATGGTTAACGTCACTCACATGCTTGTACTGTACAAGTTAGCTTGCGGCTCCGAGACATGAACTACCCAAAACGTCAACCCCATTTTCAGAAATGGTGAGATTATCGAGGCATATAAATACTCCCTTGGCACCCGTAGCTCTAAGCTCTTCTCACCACGACTACAACCAATTTTCCATATCATATCTTATCTTTGTCTTTCTTATCTTGACCCAACCATGTCCGTTGTACAACCCATCATCAGGGACGAACTATTCCTCCAAGATGATGACGGCTGGGATTCAGTACATCATATTGAATGGGAAATTGACGCCAACTTCTTCACAGGTAATAACACAAGACCCAGAACGCCATTTTGCAAAGCCACAGCAGACCATCAAATCGTCATCGCCCGCGCCGCAGCGCTCATAATCCGCGCATCTCTCAACAACATTCCAATGGATATCCCGGACTTTGATCCTACCACACTTACAGGCCCGAGAAAGAGCTTGTACCAATGGATGACTGCCTATAACACATCCCAGGCGGGGAAATTGGTGTTGAGTGATGTTACCATGACTGCCATGATTGAGACCCTTTCCTCGTTATCAAAACTGGATCGTGAGGGCGAGATTCTTGATAAAATTGGTCCCAATATCGGTGGTATTCTCCAGGGAAAGGTTGATCCTATCGATTTAATGGTTCAAAGCGACAGGATCCATCACATGCAGGACGGTATGGAGCTGATGTTGAAAATGAAGACGCACCTTGGAGAATATCTATCGCATTTCGCAACCAAGAAACCCGTTCAAAATGTTCTCGAAGTCGGAGCTAGCACAAGCAACATGACAGAAACACTCTTCAATGCCTTTCCTGTCGAAGAAAGCATTGTTTATACCCTCGCAGACCGATCGCTTCCAATACTGGAGCAGATGAAAGCCTCACTGAGGGGTTCGTTTAAGCTCAAAGCTCTCGACATCAACCAGGATTCACTTGAACAGGGTTTTAGTACAGGGTCTTTCGACGTGGTAATCGTCAACAATATTCTATACGCAGCCAATTCTTTGGTAGGGGCTCTGAAGAATCTTCGCAGACTTATCACCCCTGGCGGCGTCCTCGTCCTTGTAGGACTTTCAAGTATGTCTCCAGCCTATAATCTGATATTCGGTATGAATGAGAATATGTGGTCAGGTAAGCGCACCCATGTGTCATTTGAATAGAATGTTTACTAACAACACTGGAGACGAACGATTTGAGCCATTGGATTATCCTTCTGTAAGCGAGTGGAACAAGGCTTTGCAGAGAAACAACTTTAGCACACTCGAGCCGGCGACGAGAACATTTGATTTTATAGGGCAGTCATCATACTGTTTGGTTTCAACAGCCCTTGCATCTACTCAGAATCTAATGATCAACATTCTACCTTGTACTCAGGGTGACCTTCTCAGCTTCGCGAACCAGCTATCGACCGCTCTTGCAGAAGAAAACACAGCATCGATTATCTCACCAACATTCCCTGATGACATCTCGCCTCGTTTCATCTACGCTGTTATTGATGACGGTTCTACTCCTCTAACGGAGTATGAGAAGCTCATCGAGGCCAAGAATATTTTGTGGATCAGCTTGAAGACAGATGATGCCGAGCCTCGTGACATGGCAGTGGTGCAACGCTTTGCGCACCATGCTCATAAAGCTAACAAAAAGATCAAAATTGTTACACTCGATGTCAAGCAGAAGTTTCCAGATCATGCGGATATCTTGAAAGTAGTTACACGAATCATTCGAGTCTCGTTTCAAGAAGGTCGAGGCACCCGGACGGAACTTGAATACGAGTATGTCAATGGCCAGGTGTTTGTACCGCGTGTGCGTTTGGAATTAGCTGGTAAGATAGGATAGGATAAGACCCTAAAACACGATTCACTGTGTTTGTATTTCTCATTACTCTGGAGGAAATTTCTTTTTATTAAGTTATAAATGATGGGAAACCTTATAAGGCCAAGCTTTGGGAGTTCATTCGTGTATCAAATAAGCTCATAGGCAACCACACTTCAAGGAGCCTGATTAAATCTTATCTCTGAAAAACGAAAGCTTGGTGGATATAATTTTGTACAAATTGACTTCATCATCTTATTTAATGACCGCAGTGAATCAACATAAGAGCATTTAGACAAATACACATTTTATAATATCGCAATTATGAACTTATTCATTGTTTAAAACTCTTCGGGTATAGAGAGGTATATAGAGTTTCATTGTCTTGAATATACATAAAGACAATTGCTTCTCACAACCTTTCACATTTACTTCCCCTTCCCATCCATTACTACACGCTGACCTTCATAGTATTTATCTCTTGTACGCCTCTCTGCTCAATCAATATGTTCGAAACGTCGCATAACCAGGAGACTGTTCTCCAAACTTGTTCATACCATCGAAGCCGATATTATTTCCCGTTACTTGAGACAAACCCCAGCAAGATTCCTGACACATTGTTTGAGGGATTGTTAGCCTCATCATCTTTAGCCCAGGCAGATTCAAACAATACGCAACCAATTTGCAATCTGCCTCCGGAGATTATTTCCAGTATCTCAATGCTGCTCGACGTCATGTCATTTCATTCTTTTCGAAGTGCCAATCGCCAAACGCGTGCCATATTGAATGAGATTCCTCAATATCGGCATGTCGCACAGCACGGCTCCGAGGGCATCAAGGCACTTGCTCGAACAGGTATGAGTCGCCATGTCACGTATCAAGACCTCTATCATGCTCTTATCAATGGGGAATGCACATTGTGTGGAGAGTTTGGAGGTCTCCTCTTCCTCCCGACCTGCACTCGCTGCTGCTACAATTGCCTTCGTGAGGAACCAGAGTTGGCTGTGGTGGGAATCGATGATATTTACTGCCCCGCTATATTCGGGGATATGTCCAACAAAATGGGCTATCGCTATCTGGAAACCCAAAACTGGGCCAACCCCACGATGATGCTGAACAAGACTTTAGGTATACCGGCCGTTGACATGTGCGAAGAGATTCGGTGGCTTGACTCTATCCAAGGCAATCTCGGAGCCGCTTTCCATCGAGGTTGGTTGCACTATCGCTCAGCAGCATGCATCGTATACCCTACTCTCGACCAAGATACAATGAAGGTTGAGCGTGGAGTAAGTTGCAAGGGGTGTGAGAAAGCATTCGTCAAGGACTGTTTCGAGGCTTCCGGCCAAGGCTGGGATATTCCTGACATCCCCTCGGATTGTGTAGATCGCGATTTATCTTTCTCTGCAGCTGGCTTCCAGAAGCATTTTGAGTCCTGTGAGCATGCTCAAAAGATCTGGGAGGATAGTGAGTACGGATCAAAAGGCACCAAAGACTCGCAGACTATAAAGAATGGAGGACGGCATCTCAGGCGGGCGGGTATGTCTAGATATATACACTGTCATGGGAATGATTTAAGTGTTTTACTTAAGAAAGTATCTAGTTGGCGATGTTTCGGTGTTTTGATGGAGATGGATCAGGATGGGATATTGTACAGTTAGGATGAGAATGGAGCAACGAATCAGACAAGGAAATATTGCAAAAATACACAACTCTACTGCATCTGTCTGGCCTGCGTTTGCTTGCTCATGAAGAATTACTCGGATGAATTTATTGGCATTTTCTTTATTTATTGATAATTTGATATGGTATCCAGCTTTCAACATGCGACCATCGATAGAAGAGGAATACCATTCAAGCACTGCCTCTCTTAGTCGGCCTATGTCATACAAGGATATCGGGGTTGGGATCCATCTCGCTATCGCTTACAGACGCTCTAACTGTTTTCGTTAACCCATTCGAAGTTGAGAACCACTCGGAGCTATAATCGGAGTCTCCTATTGGTTGAACAAGGACATTCCTAAGGCTGAGACGTTGCCATGCAAATGCCGTTCTACCCGATGACGAAGTGGCCGATCCAAGTGGAAGTTAAATGGATTCTGGAGATTGATATAAGATGACAGTTCTGCTCTCAACTTGGAGTCTGGATCATATCAGTTCATTCACAATCTAAGACTAGCATATTATTACTCCTCCCATCAATAATTTATTTCTTCATTCACATTCATAATGTCTTCCAGCAAAGAAGCAGAGCATATCGCCAACCAGGCTCAGCCTCAACAACCTCCAGCTCCTGCATACAGCGAAGCTGGTCCCTCATCACAAGCTGGTCCCCAATCGAACGACAAGGTTCCTACTGCAGAAAACCCCTTCAACTTTCCTGAAACTTCTCTTCCCACATATTCTGAAGTCTCAACAAGCAAGGAAGCTCCCATCGCCATCCCTCAAGAGACACCTTCTCAAACATCCCCATTTCTCAAGGCTTATGCGCCCGCACTTCTTGGCCATGGTATTACTCAAGAAGCTTGGTCTGCTTTTCTGGATACTATCTCGGCTTTCATGACTGCCAAAGTCGGTGAAAAGGCTATTAATCATGCTGGAGACGTGGCCAAGACCATGGGTCAGCAACCAGTGTCGTATGTCAAGGGAGTCGGAAATCATGCCAAAAGCGTTGGAAAGAACATCGCTGCGAATGCAAAGAAGGGAAACATCCTTGGCGCAGCATTTGGAGTTATTGGTGGTGCTATATCTATCCCCGTGGGCGCCGCCTTTGGTGCAGTGGGAACTATTGTTGGACTACCTGGACGCACAATTGCAGCGGCAGTAAAGAAGCCCAAGACGCCTGCTGAAAGAGCTGTCGCGTATGTCGCTGTTGCGAATCATGACTGGTTGAACAAGAGAGGTCTTCATGCTACTCTGGTCAACACCGAGCAGCTTTCAGAGGTTGTCGGGGTCTCTGCCAAGGCTTTATTGGAAGCTTCAGCGGAAGGAAATAAGAGTTCTGGACCTTTGGGACCTATGAGTGCTTTGAGTGAGCATATCGCTCATCTTGAGGTGAAGGGACCTGGTGTTGTTGATATTGGAACAGAGACATGGTGGTTGACTGTGGTTCAGATTGAGACTTCTTCATGAGTTTAGTTGTCTCTTTATTGTTCACTTCTCTTTATTCTCTAGATTTATTCATATTTTCTTAATATCTTCATTTACTTGGTTATTTGCGCTGTTGATTAAATTTGGGTCACGATTATTTACCCCGCATGCGCTGCAAAAAGTGACACCTCGTGAACTAAAATAAACTCGCGTCAGCCGATTTCGCTCACAAGACGCAAAAAAGGCTGAGTTAACCAGCACATGCCACTATTCCTTGACTTTATTTATCTACCTATATCTCGGATTACTTCCTCAATTTCTTTGGTAGCGCAAACTCTACTGAGTTAGGCTCATCTCAAAACGCCATGGCTCCAAGCTCACAAGCCGTTTCAAGCTATCTTTCTAGCCTCTTCAGCCTCGCCGGCAAAGTCGCTGTCGTCACAGGAGGAAGTTCCGGAATAGGAAGAGAGATGGCAATCGCCTTGGGCCGCTCTGGATGTCGGATTGTTCTCATTGCGCGAAGGCCGAAACCGCTGCAAGATACCATTGATCATCTTGCTGATCTGCATGTCACTGCAGAAGCTATCGTTGCCGATCTTGGGGACCAGACTTCTGTGAGAGATGCCATTCAAGCTATCAAGGCGACTGTCGGATCACCTGATATCCTCGTCAATGCAGCGGCTGTCAATTATAGACCTCACATGAACGATCTTTCCCAAGGAGCCTGGGATGAAACAATTGCTGTCAACCTGACTGCACCCTTCACTCTTGGTCAAGCATTTGGACCAAAGATGGCAGAGAATGGCTGGGGTCGTATCATCAACATCATTAGCCAACAGGCGTTCCGATCGTACGGCAATAGCGGTGCATATGGAGCCTCCAAAGCAGGTCTCTTGGGTCTGACACGATCACAAGCAGAAGCATGGTCTCGACATGGTGTTCTCTGCAATGCCATCGCACCAGGCGTCGTCGATACGCCCATGACTCGTGTTGCGTTCAATGACCCTGCAAAGGCCGAGGCTCATGCAGCAAGGACCATGACAGGAAGGAATGGTCTGCCAAGAGATTTTGCGGGGGTTGCTGTGTATCTGGCGAGTGATGCAAGTGCTGCAGTTACGGGGCAGACAATCTTTGTGGATGGTGGTTATTCTTCCACATGACTAGAGGAACGGTATCTTAGAATTGGATAGGCGTCAGTAATACCAAGAAGCTCATTAGACGGCAACTAGGGGGGTCATTTTCTTTTACTTGAACAATAATCTCACAAGTTTGGTGTAATGGAGTGGGTTTCAGAGTGTTTGAATTATATCCTTTACAGCTCAACAAAATTCTGATCCGTTACAACCTGTACTTCATGTTGGTCAGCCTCAATACAGAAACTTGGGTATCTTTGATAGATAAAAGACCTCTGACCATCTAGGGTAACTGGCTCTCCCGTGTGGAGGGTAGATGAGTGGCATAATATTGATGGAGAAGCTGACTTTACTTACAGAATTCGTCTACCCTGTAAAATAATGGATCCAATAATGTGTGGGCTATGCTTGCATAGACTGGCCACTAATATGTCCCCGCTTTGGTAAGCATAAAGGTAAGGCATATTTTCTTCAATAACGACCAATTTGACCAAGACTGTCATGTCAACCTTGAGTAAAACATGTTTAATCAAACATCAATGTCAAAATGTCATATAATGAGTCTATCTACCATGCTCAACTATCAGAAAACCAAATCCGCCTTCTCCGACTCAACACGGATACATCATCTTCAGATGCAGGTTTTCTCGAGATAGTATCACTCGACGATACACCACAATTCTACGCCATTAGCCATTGTTGGGGGACTAAAGCTCACGATACTGTGGTTAGAATTGATGGACATCCACTAAATTTAATGTCGGATTTGGCATCTGGGCTCAACGTGTTGCAAGACCTAGCCATCACTGGTTCCAACTTCGACCCTCCACTAAGATATATCTGGATCGACAGTATCTGCGTCAACCAACAAAGCATCTCAGATCGCTCAACACAAGTGGCTTTTATGCGACAAATTTATTCGACATCGGTGACCACTCTGGTATGGCTCGGACCTGAACAGCCTTGGGTCACGTCAGCATGGAGGCTACTGGACCAGATATATCATGTCTTTGAGTCCACCTGCCCCGAGGTACAGCGTGAGAACGACATCTCTATTGGCACATACTCAGATTCATTACACCAACACACAAGCCTGCCCACATGGGATGACAAGAGTTGGGGACATCTTAGAGACATGATGCACCTCGACTGGTTCTCTAGGATTTGGGTTATACAAGAGGTCGTCCTATCCCCCAAAGATCCTATCATCATCTGCGGAAGACATCTGTACCCATGGCATAGACTACAATGGGCAAGTTCGTGGTTACGTCGAACGGGATATATGAGACTATCGCAGATTCCAGAAAAGCTACTCAACGTGAGTAACATGGGTAATTTACGATACTGCCGGGCAAACTGGCCACTGGACGCCTTGTTGTCGTTTACAATGACGAAATTCCACGCCACAGACCAGAGAGATAAAATATTCGGTCTTCTCGGTATAGCGGCAGAGTGTCAAAATCCATCACGAATTCCACCTGCCTTGCGCCCAGACTATAGCGCCGACTTGACAAGTACGTACTTAAAAGTGGCTCGTTTCTTGCTGGAGAATGGCAGTTCACTTGCGATACTCACTCGGGCACATGGTGCAGATGGCTGCTCAATGAGAAGACAACGAGTACACAATCTAGCAGAATTGCCCTCCTGGACTCCTGACTGGAGCGATTTTCGAGTCTTTAATAAGGGTATACGGACAAGTCTTGCTCGTGTTCACTTCTCTGATCCAGAAACGCCACCCAGGTTGGGTTTCGCCAAGTCATTTGCCGCATCTTCTGGACTCGAGCTGAAGTTACACGAAGTCGAGGACATGTCTGTTCTCCGTGTTAGTATTGTGAAATTGGCTACAGTCACCCATTGCTATTATTTTGGTGAGAATGAGGCATCGAAAGAGGATTTCAAACACACGATCGACCAGAACCTCCGAACGGTATGGAATATGTCTCTCTCAGTGTTGAATGTAGGTGACTTGCCTTCTTGGGCAACAAGCTTCATCAAGACCACTACAGCCGGGCGCTATGACCTTATCGGACTGTCATATGAACAGACAATAAAGAACGGTATGGCGTATCTCGTTCAGCAATTAGATATTGAAGGGACGGAAATGAGGTTGCCTTGTGGCGAGGGTGACAGGGGAAAGAATATCGAGCTGCTGCAACAGCTGTCGGTAGGCGGAAATGTCAAGGACTTTATTACTCTAGCATACACTTATTGCTTTAATAGGTGTTTCGTGATAACGTCTACGGGGAATGTCGGGATTGGTCCATCGAATACCTGGGTTGGAGATTTCGTTACTGTCATCCTGGGTAGCGATGTGCCGTACATTCTTCGGAATAATGGAACATTGTGGTCTTTTATTGGGGAGTCGCACATGGAAGGATACATGGATGGTGAGGCGGCGAAGATGATAAAGCAGGGGATAGTTCAAGAGGAGGTAGTGGACATTAGATAGTATCATGACTTGGTAATGTGCGATACCCGTTTACAAATGTGAGGCTAGAGATATTCATGAGTGCACTATCTTATGCCTGTCTTTAATGTGAAACGACCTGCCATTCTTTGTCATGGGATGAAAGATCGCGATGTACTTTAAAGGACCAGGATTGTTACAAACGCTCACTGCCAAGATTGGTGATATTCTCCAACCCATGACGCAAAATGGAGTGCTGATAAGAGTTCCACCATTCCAAAATTCCATCCCGCGGAAGCTTCATCCAGCGTAGGTGTGCCTTTTCATAACGAGGAGACGTGAGAACCTGTTCAACATATAGAAATCCCCAGATGTTTCTTCCAGATCCCACGTACAAGTCGGTATTCCAGTCAAGACGGAACTTCTCCAGCGTTTTATCAAAACGGAATCGACCAAGGCATTCTCGATGGCCGTTGCCATAGTACACTAGCACCCCTATAATGGGTTTATGCGGAAACGAGGAATCTCTGCAAAGGGTTATTTCACTTATGTCTTTCATGCTGCAAGATGATTTGAACCAAGGTCCGTTGGTTTTGGTGCAGCTGCTCGGGAAGTCAGGAACCAGAAAAGAGGGAATCGGCTTTTCTACCAAGGATGATAGACCTTCGCTGAATGCAATATATCGTACTTGGTCTATGAAGTCGTATGTCCAGTCGTTGATATAAATCTGCGAACGATTTGGTGAAAGTGTTGCCAACTGGTGGAATGATGTGGTGTCAACCAGGGAGCGAGCGGCGCCGAACAACGTGGTTCTCCCTTTGTTCGTAACCAACTATTAGGTATGTCAGAGAACTTCAAGACCGAAGACTAAGGTTTTGTCATACCACAAAACTGCCTAAAGACTCTTCGTCGGAGTAGGGATCTTTCCCATGACGACGGTAGATTTCTGTCAGATATTCTCCTTCATCCAGCGGCATGTAAATGAAAAAGCCACAGGGCCATGAATCCTCTATCTCATCATAAAATCTAGCCTTTTCGCCAAATCTATGGCCATGGACAGTGGCTGTTCGGTGTCCGTCAGTGACCACGGTATACCCGGTGATATCCTCAGCGTTGCAGTCAAAAGATGCCATCCGGACGTTTCTGTTGTCACAATTCAGGCCTTTTGTCATGTTCAAAAGATCTACGATGTCGGATGGGTGCTCGAGGTTTGTCCACTGCGTGTCGTCGCTAATACGTGGATGAGGCTCTCTTGGGACATCTATGCCCCATACCATTAAACCCTGGAAACTGGTTAGTAAAGGTTCTTCTGTTGTTGAAGTCTGCTCA
This sequence comes from Fusarium sambucinum, assembly GCF_050947815.1. Classification (NCBI taxonomy): domain Eukaryota; kingdom Fungi; phylum Ascomycota; class Sordariomycetes; order Hypocreales; family Nectriaceae; genus Fusarium; species Fusarium sambucinum. The sequence goes on along the minus strand of NC_139293.1, from coordinate 5,781,960 downwards.
CATTTTCGTGGATGATCATCTTTTCAGCGTCAGGGATGTTTCTCCAATAACAATCCATGATGGGACCTGGACCCGACAAAGACACATTTGATGGGGCTAATCTGATTGCTCGGACACCTCTAAAATCATGTGCGATATAAAGTCGGCTATGAGTCTGTCCTTCCTTGCTGAGTTGTGTGTATTCTTCTCTGTCTGGCACAGGGGAATTCGTGAGACTCTTGACATAACGTACGCCATCGACAACGGAGTAGGTCGCATATACCGCAGAGTCCAATCGAATTGTCCGAGCGTCCTCAGACCTCCCCACAGACTGTTCTTCGTTTGTGATTGTAGCACATTCGTGAACAAGCATCTCAGCTATTGTGTTTAATACCTCAGCGGGAAGCTTCACTTGGAAAATGCCATCCAATCTTCGCGCCAGAGAATGCTTGATACGAGTGAAACGCCGATTCTGCTCATGTACCTTCGGTTCAAAACGGAAGCATCCAGTGGACACAACTCTAAGAACGTCACGCTGTTTAAATTTCCGACACTCAGCGTGGAAGAACTGGGTGAGGCGGCCCCTTTTTTCACAAGGCCGACGACAGGCATGTATGCGGATGTGGTTGACACTGTCGTATGTATGATGCATTATTGAGAAAGTGAATTCCGGGGAGAACTTTTCCTCTTGGGTATCCGACACCCGGGCGACAACCATATCATCTTCCTCCAAGTTGAACAGACAAAGTCTACATCTCAAATCCTCCAGGCATAATCGTCTAGGTTGTGAGATTATGAAATCATTTTTCTTCTTGACTTTGTCTAACTCCTCAGTGAGGGTAGTACGGTCCATCGACGTGAGATCCATCGAAAGGCAGGTCTATGTAGCCACCGCGATGTGGGATTAGAAGCTTAATAAAAGTGTCTGGTACAAGCTTCCCTAGCAGGGCGAATTTGATAAATTTTACAAAGATGAAGGAATGAAGATTGTCTTATCAACCAATAACACGTCTATAAGTAATACAATTTCCGTAAGCCGGGGCGGTCAAATATTTGCCCGTGTGCGATCAAAATCCATCCATCTTACAATGCCTCGTCTCTGTCTGACCAAAGAAAATTGTGATAATCGGGCGATGCGCAATAAATGTCAAATCTGTTACGTTTCCAAAACTGGAGTTCCAAATGGACAGATGAGATTAGAATTCCGTATCCCATTCTACATTGTTGGTTTAACAGCCTTAAGTCTTGAATCTTTTTGGAGAGATGGGACTCTATTGTACAAACTTCACCAACCTTGCCCTTTAATTTGGGAGCTCTATTACATGTGAAACCCGATAGATCAACCTCAGAACTTGGCTGTTTCAAACACACCATGTCTACCCACTCCACCACTAAAAGCTGCAGCACCCTTTACACTCTCAGTATTGATGACCTTGACACCATTCTCATACTCATTCCTCAGAGCATCCTGAAAGGAGATAGCATTGTACACAGAATAGTAGCAGCTAGATCGATCAACATTCATACAATCTTGGGGAAATGTTAGAAGCTGTTTGGCAATCTTGGTAGCTTCTGGCAATGCCTGACCCTTGGGGACAACTCGGTTGGCAAGGCCAAATTGCAGTGCCTCGTCAGCTTTTACGGCTCGTCCTGTGAGGATCATGTCCATGGCACGGCCCAAACCAATTATGGCTTGGAGCCGAACAGTACCACCATCAATAAGCGGCACTCCGAATCTTCGACAAAATACGCCAAAAACGGCATCTTCTTCGACGATGCGCATATCACCAATGAGTGAGAGCTCCAATCCGCCAGCCACAGCGTATCCTGAGACTGCACTGATGACAGGTTTCTTGACCTGCATCCTTGAAGGACCCATCGGGCCATTATTTCGACCGTCAACTGTATGTGCGGGATCGACAGTTGGGCCACGATACTCCGCAGATTCTTTGCCCGAGTTGTAATTTGCGACTTCATGAAGATCGAAACCAGCACAGAAAGTACCGTGATTTCCATAAAGAATGCAGACTTTTTGGGTTGTGTCATTTTCGAAAGCTAAGAAAGCTTCTGCAAGCTTCTTCGCAGTGGCTCCATCTACTGCATTCTTGCGATGTGGCCGGGAGATGGTGATGGTTGTGATTCCATCTGGGGTTTGAGTGGCTTGAACAGCCCGAGGCTCTGGATCAGTCATTATTGGAGATGCTTAATTGTGCAACAATGTTATTGCTGGCATAGACGCAATCCCATGATGCGGGGTGATATCTTGAATGGCTTATATATGTGGTGATCGGCAATCACGGGTTGGCGAACCCGCAATAGCCGAGGCTGGAAGATGTGATATATTACTGACTTCGGATATCTTTGTTTTAACTATAATTGTAAAAATAACATTCTGAATTATAAGAAGCATGTTCCGCCAAAGTCGTCTGTATATAGATGAGGACTTTGTCTCGTTACGTTGTTAATCTTGATCTCTAGCGGACTTTTCGCGTCCAGTTGGCCACTATGCTTGCTCGATAAGCCATAGCCAGTGTCGATTGGATGCCATGTTCGATAACCTTGTTATGTTTATCATGGGACCGTTTAAAATGTACAGCAGTTTGGTTTTAGCCGATTTGAGTAGGGTTTTGTTTTATGACGATACACGGCGTATAAGCGGACTTCAAGCTCTGAACCTCATAGAACCAACCACGCGGTGATCGTTGTAACATCGCCAGTGCTTCTAGACGTATGGGGTCAGTTTTAAATTTGACATTCTTTAGTGTTACATATAAGACCCTCCATGGTATTTCATGCTGCGAACTATAAGCGCTTCCTTTCTCGATAACCCCCTTGAAGGTTCAATTGTATCAAGTAGCACCGTTGTTATTGTGAGATTGCGGCCGCGTACGTCTTCTGTCTGACCGGTAATCTCCTTCCTATGGGGGACAAAAAAAACTATATGTCATGTGTACATGTCTTCCAGTTCCTGCGCCATACACAAGAATCCTGGGAAACGGTAGAACAGAGACATTTTGAGGCTATGCTCGAGGATAAGCTTGATCGCTACCCAGCTACCAAAAGAAGTGTGATACGTAGTAGTGAGTTGAACATACCTCTATACGCCAAGAGCTCACGTAGACAGCTGGGAGTGGTAACTTCGTATTGAGACTCTCTTTTACAAGTCTGTCTTTTAACAATTACCAATTACCTGTTCTGGTGGCTGGCCTAACTTTGTCATTCAGGAAAGTTCCATGCCCATCTTAATCTCACTACGCTTTGGTTTTTCATCTATCAAGTAATAAATGAAAAATTGTCAAAAATTAACATCTGACAGTGATGATTTGTCACGGAAACTCATGGAATAATGCCTTGAGAATTGGCTAGTCTCGGGACAAAAGGTCCCTTCTATCGTAAGAGCATCGCTAAGTCTTACAACTTAGACAAAGGCATGGTGCCTGCCAAGACAACAGTGAAACTACCGTATGGGGTTGTTAGTGTCGTAAGCTAGAGAATCAACTATCAGATGTGAATATAACGTATAGTTGAAGAATCTTGATTGGTTATAATGTGCCGACATGTGAATTGTGCAACGAAACTGTGACAAAGTTCAGGTCCACGGAACGGTGAGCCAACCAACATACGTAAACAACTTCGGCCAGCAACTTCGGTCTAGCAAAAGTGCATCAAAGTTTGGGGAAGTCAGCCTTGCCAAGAGGGAGTCTTGTGCCGTAGCCGAAAGCACGAATAATGGAGGTACATGATGTGAAGATATATCACATCACATCGGAATTGTTGCTGTTCTAGACTCGGACATGGCGTTGGGAGGAAAGGCTTAGTGCTCACGGTGATAGGTGTGATTACGACGCTTTAATTAACTGAAGATTTATTATGCATGCTTTTCGTATCTCGGCAGCTTGGAATGAGTCTGCAAGTTGATGAAACAAGGCTATATCCGAGAATTCCATCGAGATCACCATCTTCAACTCCTGTTCGCTTGCTAAGTTATATTAGGTTATTGTTTGTAATTTGAAACACAGCCTCAAACGTAGCTCATCCCAGATATGACTTTGTGATAGCCCTGTTGGGCGGAGTTTCGGACAGCGAAACACCGAAAAAGACACTAGAAATTGAGTTTCGGTATGACACAGAATAACCGAGCAAGGAGACACGACTTCAGCTCTTTAGTAGAGCCTCCCATTGGCTACACCGTAAAAGCAGGGATCCGGCATGTCTTAGCGTCTCGGCTTCGCCCCCTGAAGACTCCACGTAGCAGATCTTTGATATTTCCCTTGTACGGCTCGTCCAACAGAATAACTTCCTTTGCATCCTCTTCCTTAGTCAAAGCCTTTCTACTCTTTTCCGGCTCGTTTACAGATTACATCAACTCAAAATGAAGGCAGCGAACCAGAACAAGCTTGTCATTCTGCCCAAGAAACCCAAATGGCAGCGTGCTTCCAAGCCCAAAGTTCGCACCGGCTGCTTAACTTGGTAAGTTGTATCCCTGCTTCATCCAATAAGCTTGGTCAAGAGTCTGCAGCTGATAAATGGATTTTGCTTTTTATAGCAAGTTCGTATCCTTGATACCAAGACTATAGTGTGATATCCTAACCCTTTCTAGAGTCAGGCATGTTAAATGTGACGAAGAAAAACCAACATGTCGTCGCTGCCGTGATGGCCGCGTAAAGTGCGACGGCTATGCAGCACCTGACAAGGCTAAGCTCCAGGCGCGTGCTGCCGTCTCTGTACCCGTCAAGGCATATCCTCTCTCCGTCTTCAACCCTAGTGTGGCGGAAACATCCATCGAGAGCTGCTATTTCCATCACTTCCACCACTGGACATCAACACAACTCACCTGTGCTCCCGGCTCATCAAACTTTTACCTCACAGTTGTCTTACCTTTGGCACATCAATGTGAGCCCGTCAAGCATGCCATCATTGCTGTCGGCGCAGCCCATCGCTTCTTCATGGCTGGCCAAGACACGTGCTCTCCACTCCAACAACTCAAAGGCTTGGCTATGTCGCAATACCAGAAGGCCATCTCGCGTATCATACCCCACATGTCACTCGAATCAGCTTTCGATATCCAATGCACTCTCGTGTGCTGCCTCTTGTTTGTTGCATTTGAAGGTATCACTGGCCGATACGCAGAGTCAATTCGACACATTCGTGCCGGAACCCGTCTTCTATCCTCGCCAACCCTAGCCTCCAACCCGTTCGAACAGAAAATTGCAACCAAGTTGCTCGACATGTTCTCCAGTCTTGGCTGCGAAGCCTCAGCCTTTATGGAAGATATGATTATTCCCGACATACGGACTGGACCTTTTGCTCTGACTTACGATACAGAGTGCCCCGACGAGCCTTTTCGGGATCTCGACGAAGCAGCGAGCGCACTTCGAAGACTAGATGTTGAGACGGTCGAATTGATATCAAGCATGCCTTGTGGAGATGGTTATGGTTCTTCAGGGGGCTCATTCAATAATTTGGATATCATTACAAAAACAATCATGGAAGAATCATGGGATCAACTTGAAGACCGGTTCCGAGCCTGGAGCAGACGCTTTGAATTGACCAAGAAGTACATAGCCACGTGGGAATACCAAGAATGGACATCACCACAGCTCATGTACCTCGATCTACAACAGCAATTTTGGAGGTTGAGTATGTCTCTCGAGCTAGAAGACGATTCGGAGCCAGATCCACGGGCCGTAGAGGCCTATCTCGATGCCGCGGAGGCATTTGCACAAAGATTGATAGTACCCGGCCAACCAAGTTTCTCGCTTGATGGCGATCTAATTTCCAGTTTGTCCTTTGTCATCTGGTGCTGCTCCGAGTCTCACCAACGATATCGGGCACTGAATCTTCTTCGAGGTTTAAATAGGAGGGAGGGTATGTGGGACAGCAGGGACTTGGCTGAGATGCACGAGGCGGCGCTGTCAATGGACAATCCGAAGGAGTGGTATAACAAGGAGATCCCTGGCGGCGTCCCTGGTTTCATGGCTGAATTGGCTAAGACGTCGTCAAAGTATGGACTGCATCGGTCGAGACTCTTGATGGAAAATCATGATGGTGAGTATACCTTGTAGTAATAGTAAATATCTCTTGGGTCGAGGTGGAAACACAGCAATCAAAAGACAAGGATCTAACATGCATCATGAGAATGTTCACAGCGAGTTTGTGAAAGTTTAACTGATGTCATTTTTGTGTTGTGTCAGGATGAGAAAGATAGTGGTAATGGTCTCGTAGCATCCAACGTCATTCTTCAAAACAACACCTACGTCACCAGCTAACGACAATCTGAATCTCTCACTTTTAATGAACCTGACCTCTTAGAAGTATTTTTTTATTTTTAATGCTATTGAAGAAATAAATCGCCGACCCTCCAAAACTGGCCAACATGTCCCACCTCGAGCGATCCCTCAGATCAACCAGTCTTGCAGAGACACTATCAACTTATGACGAATGGGCAAAGAATTACAACCAAGATGTTGAAAAAGAAGAGTATGTCGCACCAAAAGTGGCTGCTGAGAAACTGGTCAATCATCTGCACCCTAGAACTATTTCAGACGTAAAGATTCTCGATGCAGGATGTGGAACAGGCCTTGTCGGTGAAGCTTTGCTCAACCTCGGTGCAAAGCACATCGACGGCATCGACCTTAGCCCTGGTATGCTTGAAGTCGCCGAGAGAACAGGCGTCTACGAGTCTCTCAGTGTCGCAAATCTGGCTGAACAACTCGAAATTGCACCAGACAGTTACGACGCCGTTATCTGCGTTGGGACCATGACAGAAGGCCATGTTGGGCCAGAGGCTTTCGATGAGTTTGTCAAAATTGCAAAGCCTGGTGGAATAATCATATCTACTATCAGAGAGTCTGTTTGGAAACCGAGAGGCTATGAGAAAAAAGTAGATGGTCTCGTCCAAGACCGGAAGGTCAAACTTGTCAGCAATCTGAAGGAGCATCAGAGGATTGGAGCAGGGGTATATGCTTACTTTGTTATCCTTCAGGTTATTTAGTGTTGGATAGGATATGGAAATGACAGTCTTGGGATGAGGGGGGCGACGACTATGATGATGCTCACGTCAGACAGGCTCGGACTTGGAAGGCTAATATCTGTCTATTGTCACTGATAAGATGGTAGAATTTCGGCAAGCCATAACTGGTATTTGTGGCTTGCATCACATTTCTGAATTTGGAAATCTCTAAATAGAAAAATCACACCATATCCATGACCATCTGTTAACTTGGTAGATGTGAGTCACGCACTATTGCCAAATCGGGAAGGTGTTGAAAGAAGAAGCTGCCGCATAGCCGATTACTACCTTTGTCAAATAAACTCTTGTGTGTAGTTTAGATCCAACTGTTTGGTATGAGTCTTACATGTCTTGAATAGTGACATGAGTGGAGTATAAAACCACACATTACCATCCTTCAAACGGGACTTTAGTACTTACACGATCATCATATTTCATCATGGACATGCCAAATATACCAAAAACATATTCCTCTGAAAGGCTCATCTATAGAGCCTTGGAGAACAACGAACAGGATACAGCATATATCTTCAAGTTTCACGAAAATGACCCCTTCAACACAGCTCTAGCAGATCACTCCCTGCTCCGCCCACGAAACAAGAAGAGCTCAGAAGAACTCATATCCGGAATCCAGAAGTGCGCTCTGTCGGTAATGGTCTGTCTATCACCATCAGAAGCTAAAGCCCAAGAGATCGAGTCCTCTGATCTAGTGCCTATTGGCTTTGCCATCTTGGGTTGGGGAGGCATCCCGGCTGGTCGCGAGCACCATAGACGCACATCACTGGGTATCACACTCAGTGAACCATATCTTAACAAGGGATATGGAAGTGAAACTATTAATTGGCTTCTTGATTGGGCTTTCAGGTTTGGGGGCTATCATCGAGTGGGATTGAGTACGGTTGGGTTTAATACGCGAGCCCAGCATGTTTACACCAAGTTGGGATTTAAAGAAGAGGGAAGGGAAAGGGAGACATTCTATATGGATCGGAAGTGGTATGATATGATCAATTATGGCATGTTAGAACAGGAGTGGGTTGCTTTAAGAGGGATTGAGTAGTTATTGGTCATCATTGTGAAAGGGGGATGTACTGTTACTAATGAGACTTGTCATAATGAAAGAACTAATCAGAGTTTTCGACTAAACCTAATCCCTACTACCCAAGCAATCTCAAACTCCGACATCTTTAATGATGCGACCCTCAGAGTCTTCAGCATAAGCATCGACCTTGGTATCCGCAAACTTCCTAGCAGGTGTCTTGTTGGCGAAAAGAATATCGATCTCCTCAAATGACCGGTCCTGGAAAGGTTTAGAAATTGTAACACTAATCGCTTAGAGGCCCATACCTTGGTTTCGGGGAGACGGAAGTAAGCCCAGACGAAAGTCAATAAAGAAAGACCGGCCTATGTTGAGGTTAGAAAAGGATCGATTCTGCAGGTAATGTGTAGACTTGCCCAAAAGTAACCAACTTTACCCTTCCAGTCGCCCTCAGTGGGGTTAATCATATATGGCCCATAAGTATTGTTCAAGATCTGTGAGATGTAGTACGCAATACGAGCAAGACAGATACTCTTGCTGCGTACATTGACAGCAGGGATCTCGCCGATGATTGCGTAGCAAACGGGGCCGATAGTCGCGTAAAAAACAATCTCCCAGATCAACACAATACCAGCCTGTCCAAAACTCACAGATTGGCTTTGTGGAAAACTGGCAAGGATACCGATGAGAAGCATGAGCACCGTACATGCGCCACAAGCCCAGACGTACAGTGTTCGCCGGCCGATGCGGTAAATGAGGGCCCATGAGATGATAACACCAACGGATGCGAGACCAAGAGCGCCCGTAGCGAACTTGAAGGAGTTCTTGGGATCGACACCGGCTTGGACGAAGAAGTAGGTTGGTGTGCCACCGATACCCACACCAGTGGTGTTTTGCGCAACAAACACGAGACTAACAATCTCAGTTCGACGAAGGTTGATACCCTTGAAACAGTCCAGGTAGCTAGATCCGGTGCCATGCTCGCTTTCGATCTTGTTTGTATGCACGATCATAGCAAGTTGCTTATCAAGATCCTCATCGGACTTGCTGCTCTTGGCTGAAATTCGTTGAAGAACCTTCTTCGCATCTTCGAGTCGGTTCTTTCGAGCAAGCCAGTAGGGCGATTCGGGAGTGAACCAGAGAATAATCAGAAGAGGGATAGGCCAGATCCACTGAATAGCAAAAGGAATGCGGTACGCCCACTGCGTAGCATTGTCAGAGAAACTGAAAAGAACACCAGCCGCGAGGAGCTGACCGAGAGCCCAGCACAGGCAAACGTAGTTTGCAAGATATCCTCGAAGTGCCATGGGGCAGATCTCAGAGGCGTAAGCTGGAGCCATAGTTGCAAAAACTCCCCATGGTAGACCGCAGAGAGTAGAACCGACGAGCAACATGGGCAGGTTGTGAGCGAAAAAGGTGATAAAGATAAAGCCTGTAATAGCTAGAAGTGATGCTACCAGTGTTTTTCGATATCCGAAACGTTGAGTAAGCCAACCATTGGCAAAGGCACCAATGATAGTTCCAATGGCAGTGGCATTGCCAAGTCCGGACTGCCATGGCCCAGAAATCTGATAGCCGAGTTTGTCGCCGTACCAGTCGCCGTACTTCCTCTGGAATGCTGGCTGGGCCATGAGGTTACCAATGAGGACAATGTCATAGCCTTCCATGATGATAGACGAAGAGAGTAGGAATGACCAGGTAATGGCACCGGGATAGGCCTTTGCAGCTTCCCAGAGTGTCATATTTCGATCAATGTCAGCACCCTGTTGGCCCTGGATGTGACTCCATTCCTTTGAGTCGGATGCGACTTCATCTTCAACATGATTGATACTGGGAGTCTTTTCGACTGCCATGTTGATAAGTTTTCCAAAAAAGTAAAAGATGAAAAGAGTCGTGTGTGGATATGATGACTCTTGAAATTGGTGATGAACATGAAGAAGGACAGATCTTGAAACCTGCGGCTCAGAGGAAGTTTAAGTATCAACTCAATCTGACGATATCGACAGGGATTTACCCCGGGACCCCATGGGGAAAAGAGGTCCAAAGGTTTGGATCAGGATTGCCTTGTTTGCGGGGGAGGTTGAAGAATGAAACGCGCCAATCGGGGACTGAATCCCACCGGATATCCCACCGGAGACCCCCGCGGCGGGTTCGGTCCATATTATGGCTTTCACAAGTGACCTTCAAATGAACTATAAACTCAGCATGGCAAGTGATCACTCTCACAGTAGCTTTGGAGTCATATCCTCAAGAATACGTTTTCAAAATGCCTGAAGATTACATGTCGATGTTGCGGAGCCTACCCGATGAGGAGGCAAACGTCAAAGGACCTGCTGTTGGTGTCGCAACCGTTGACTTGACTGTCACAACTGGGCCACCTCGTCACCTTGCCTCTGGTATTCTTTACGGTATACCTGATAAACCCGATCAGATTCCTGAGCGGTTTTACAAGGAGATTGGTTTCAACTATGGGCGAGGTGGAGGGTCTCAGCTTCCAAATACCAGAGGCTATGCCGTCAGTAAGGAAGACTATACGGTAAGCTCATATAATCTTCTAAATATCAACTAACTCACATCACTACAGGCACGATTCTCATCAGCGTTGAGTAATTACAAGACAGCGCGCAAGCATGGGGGAAAGTTCATCTACCTACTCCCTCCGCTTTGGGGAGCTGATGGTGGCCAATCTGAGAACTTCGAGTACCCTGGTGACAGTAGTGACTGGACGCGCTGGGATGCTTTCTTGGAGCAGACACTTAAGGACATCCAGGACTCTGATATGTCAAAGGGCCTTGTCATTGACATCTGGAACGAGCCTGATCTAAGCTTCTTCTGGGGTCCTTCCAAAGAGCAGTGGCTGACTCTTTGGTCTCGCACTTTCAAGAAGGTCAAGTACGTACAGCTTTACATCTTCCATCTTTATACCCGTATACTGATTCGTGACTCACAGGGAAACACTGCCATCAATCAGGATAGCAGGTCCAAGCATATCAGCAATTCCAACCATCACTCATGAATGGTGGGATGACTTCCTGTCTGAGTGCCTCACGAACGACACTCTCCCTGACCAATGGTCATGGCACATGGAGAGTGGTAATGACTGTGATACCATGGCCGGGTCGATCAAGACATTTCACGAACTTCTAGCCAAATTCGACATTCCTCTAGACAAAGCGCAGGATGTCAACATCAATGAGTATGCTGTCTACGGCGAGCAAGTCCCATCTGCAGGGGCCTGGTGGATCGCCGGTCTCGAACGCGAAAATGCTCATGGGCTGAGGGGTAACTGGGCGATAGCCGGAGCTCTACATGACTTCTTAGCTGGTAAGTTTCATGTTTGACGTTTGACTAACTATCACTGACATTGGTCCAAGGTCTGTTATGCAAACCAAACACGACAGAAGGAGAATACCAGATTGAGGGCGCCGGATACTGGCCTACAGCAGAGTATCAAGTATACAGGTACTACGGCTCCAATATGACAGGCGAACGCGTCAAGACCACACCAACCCCAGACGGTTTCCTAGACGTCTACGCAACAAAAGACGCAAACGTCATCCACATCCTTGCTGGAACTCGCTCCAGATCTGGTGACTGGGCGATCGAGGTAATTGGCCTACCGGACAATTCTCGAGTTCAGATCAAAACTCTGGCGTTTGTTGTAGCGGGAAAAGACAAGTTAGAAAGGGTTGATGGCCCTGGGCATTTGGGGGAGACGACGCGGGTTGCCGAAAATGGAAGTTTAAGACTCAAAATGCAGCATAAAGACACGACGACGGCTTATGCTTTTGAGGTCACGCTTCCGAGGGAATAAAAAGAATGATGTTGGCCCCAAAGTCCTTAAACTATATAGACTAGCCTCAGCAATAGACTTACCCTTCCTTATCCAAGAGCTTTCAACAAATCCAAGTGCTCTGTGCTTCGACCCCAAGCCAGGGACACTGATTCAAGAATCTTCCTACCCTCGCGCAGAATGCGAATAGGAGCTGTAGGGGCATATATGTCTCCAACGCCACTAATATAGGCCTTCAAAACCCCTGCCCTCACGAATAATTGGACCATTTCATCGTCGTTAGGTCGATCTAGTCTTATGAATGTCGGGTTCTCGTCGTCCGAGATGGCCTTGACATGATCTGGTGATGGACGACGTGTCACACTCCCACTACGCTCTTCGCCGGAAGATCGCCTTGACTTGGATGAGTACACGCTGTAGGCCCACAAAGTGAGGATCGCCCAGAACACGCAGGAGGGTTCGTAAAAAGCCATCTTGGCATACCGACGGATGTGCCAAAGAAAGCAACCACAATGCAAAACTGCGAGTCGTGCTTTTGACTGAACTTTTGTTAGGACATGTCTCAAAACACTGACATACTTGACTTACCCCATCCTGTTGCGCCCATTTGGAGATTTCCCGTTCAGCCTGTAACGCTTTTTGCTGATTCAACGACATCTTCCTTACCCTCTCTGGCGACTCAATGTATCTTGCCAAAGTCATTAGCATTTCCCTAGGCACAAGGAGCACAACCCTTGAGAAATGCAAATGAAGTACAGTAGGATGCTCAGCACCCAGCAACGAAGCTATCGTCCCATTCGCCGCCCAGTGTAGTGTGTCTACACAATCGAGCGCAGCATTTCTCCAGTTCGATTCGGTGATATTTAGTGCGCTTGAGTCTTCGCTGTGTTGATCGGGGTTATTCTGCGGCATCAATGATGATAAAGGGCGTTTGCAGTAGGTATTTACGGTTGAGTATTCTCTATAGACTGCGTGAAGCAGAAGAATGCGAGAAAATTCTCCCAGGTCCGACTTGGCAGTTCGATCGCGGAAGATGGTGCTAGCAGCTGATGAGAGTGAAGGGTTTTCTGTGATTGGTAAGTAACCTGTCTGGCGCTTTGGTCATATAGGATATATACCCTCAACACGTTGATATGCTTTTAACCAGTCTGACGAACATGTTTGAGACCAGAGGCCATCGTGAGGCAAACTGATATCTTGCACATCAAACGTGATAGATTGATGGTCGGTCAAGAAGTAGCAGCCCATCCGATCCAAAAGCTGTGGAGAAGTCAGCCCAACCTTTCATGTGATGACACTCGATGGAATCTCACCCAAATAAAGTAGCACAGTCTCCTCAAAGTCTCTTCCTGAACCCATACCTTCCACTCTTCATGGTTGTTGGAACCTCTTTGGTTGATCTGAGTATTGATATCGCTCTCCGACTGTGAATAGGATTGCCAGTACAGGCTGACGACTTTTTGTAAGTCACCAACTCGTTGATAGCCGCTGCGACGAAATTCACTTGTGCCATAGTATAACAGACCGACTTGACTTAAGACAAGAGCCTGTGCTAAAGCAAGGTTCATCTCTGAATTTTCCAACTGTAAACGAACGACCAAAACTCTCCTGAGAAACTCATGTAAGGGTCGAACATATGCATCAATGTCCCCAGTGGCGGAATACTGGCTTCCTATTGCACAAATCGCGAGGGTAAGGACCCAGTCAGCATTGAGGTCCGTCATATTTGGGTGTACAAGAGGAAATATGGGGTTAAAGTGTTCGAAGAAGAGCTTTGCGCAGTAATCCAAGACTGCTAGTGGTGGAAATTCCGAAGATGTAAACTCGTCTGTGAAAATGCCCGATTCGAGGCATGTGTTCTCGAAAGAGTCATACATATTCGCATAGGTGGCTTCTGTGATTGTTGACTCCCCGAGCCCTTCAATGTCGTGGATGTTGAGGTGATCCAAGTCTGGAAACGCCCAGTCACTATTTTTGGTTCGTAATCTGGAATCCTGAGAAACAGGAGGCAATTGTTTGCAGCTCTCGACGCCTGGTGGAGGAAATAATTGCTTTGATCGAGCCGTGCAAGGTCTTCGCGCTCCATTAGAGCTCGTAGCATACAGGTCACCAGGGTTGGTGCGATCGGACGTCATACTGAGCTGTGGGGAGGCAGCCACTCCACTTCCTTGGGAGAGTGAAGCAACCGTCGAGACTGTCTGCGGAGTGTTGCCCATGGGGAAAGAGTTCAAAGTGGTCTGGTTCAAGGGTTGCTCGTTTCCATACGAAGGGTTTAGGGACCCTGTTGAAGTCGGGTTTCCGTCGAGACCCAGTATTGAACAATAGTTAGTTTCGATGTCGTTGTTGTATGGTAGCCAGTTCATGGGAAAGTCCCAGTCAATGTCACACGGGCCAAGGTCATATTCAAATGTCTGAGGTTGTTGCATCGTTGTGTCCCCGTCGTTCTCATGATATTGACTTGGCCTTGTACTTGGTTCGTTCTGAGGTGATATCGGAAAATGAGTGTTGGATGGCATGGATTGCATGTTGGTTGTAAGATCCACGCCGCTGTCTGATTCCAGAAGGGGTGCGCTATCTTGATGTATAGGTGGTATGGTTAGCTGCCTATCCATGTTGTTGGGATATTCGCAGCTTAATGACTTTATTGAGCATCGTTGACAGGGCGTACTTCTTGAGCACTTCTCTCGTGCTCTGGCACATTCCATACAGGCTCTTTGTCGAGTAACATCGCGCCTGGCTGAGGCTGGATGGTCATGAATAGCGATGTGCTTGTTCAAGATATCACTAAACTGTAGTCAGTGACAGCTTGGTTTATGCATTTTGAATGCTTGTTACCTGCGAGTAAAGCCCTTGTGGCAGATGTCGCATTCGAAGCGTCTGTGGGTCTCGTGGCCTTTTTGATGTCGCCTAAGGTGCTCTTGTCGCTTGAAGTTTCTTGAACATTGTGAACATTCCCATCGGGAGGGGAGATGATGCGACACCATAGAGGATGTTTCGTGATCGGATGATGAGAGAGTCAATATCGACTTGGAGGGAGGCTGGCAAGCATGACTGAGGTTAACCCCACTTCCCGCCTCTTGGTCAAAAAGTGGTCTAGTTCAGTTTAGGCTGTAACTGTTATTTTCGTCAGAGATTCCGTAGTTAAAAAAAATATATTATTCTATGCACATATGATGTGGCCTCTTCATAGTCATATATTTAGTTTACGAGAAGGATAATGAAGCAAAATGTTGAAGCCAATTGAAGAATGGTAACACCAGTCGCGATTTCTTTCCCAATCCTGACGCTAATAGAATAAGCTCGGGTCGAGACTTGCTCCGTCCAGCCAGATCTCTGCGAGCCAATCAACAGTAAAAACCAGCGATTGTTTTCAACAGCCAGATCGATCCTTGATAATGAGGTTAAATATACTTATTGAGTATATGTTAGACGAATGTCAAATTGAAAGTTTGTGTCGAACCTTTTTTGCTTCACCTGTATCTTGTCAACTCGTACCAGCAATAATGATTAGGTCTTTCTATTATGGAGTAAAGTGATTGCTAGTAGACAAAGGGAAATACAAACAAACGCACAAGCAACAAATCCATTAAATAAGTAAGTAATTATCCAATCGTAAGAATATAAGATAAGTTGATATCCAGGTTTTTTCCATGTCCTCCTCCCACTCCAAACCCATCAATTATCAGCTATAGGGTGTTCTCTGCCATTCCGGTGGGATGCCCGGTGGGCTTTCCGGCCTCCATATCCATCCCACCGTAAACTACCAACGCCACTTTATCAACCGAAACCGAGCGACTGCGTCAATGAAACGATAAGTACTCACGAAACAAAGCCCAGGATTCAACACCAAATCACTCCTAGCATACTCCTTCACCATGTCTCATCCTCAATCTACCTTCCGCCACACGACCCTTGCCCCAGGCTCCGTTTTATACCGTCGACGAACCACAGTCGCAAAGACAACTCTGCACACACAACTAAAGCGTCTTCGCGAAACAGGTCGCTATGACTGCTTCAAACTAAAATGGCATGACATTTATGGTGACAAGTCTATGTGGCCTGTCCCCTTCCATCTTTTCTGGGACAGTGACATAGCAAAGTGGATTGAAGGCGCTTGTTACTTTCTTCACGATGAGTTTGATCCCGAGATAGACGCCGCTGTTAAGGAGCTGGTTGAAACTATTCGTGGAGCACAACAAAATGATGGGTACCTAAATGTCCATTATACCGTGGTTGAGCCCGGGAAAAGATGGACTAATTTGCAGGACATGCATGAACTGTATGTGGTCGAATCCGAATCATGTATCTTCATTCTCATCACTCACATTTGCATTAGGTACAACGCGGGGCACCTTATCGAAGCCGCCATCGCACACCATCAATACTACAAGAATGACCTCCTACTCGGACCCATCGAGAAATACGTTGCTCTGATCCATCGAACGTTTGGGCCTGCAGACAATAAATTACACGGTTATCCAGGTCATCCAGAGATTGAACTAGCACTGTTCCGACTTTACCAAGCTACTGGTAATCAGACAGCCTACGACCTATCTCGATACTTCATAGAAGAGCGAGGTAACAAGACAGGACAATCTGGAGAGCACTATTTCGAGTGGGAATCCAAGCAGCGAGGCCAGAACATCTATCAGAGGCCCGACAGCTACCCAGAGCATGCTTCCCACTGGTACTGCCAAGCTCACAAGCCCATCCTGGAACAGGATACTGTGGAAGGCCACTCCGTCCGAGCAATGTATCTTTTGACCGCCGTCGCTGATATGGTGTGCATCGACAACCAACCCCTCCAAACCTTATCAGACTGGAAGAACACGCTAAACCGTCTATGGAACAACATGGTCGACAAGAAAATGTACCTTACCGGTGGCATAGGGGCTATCAAACAGTGGGAGGGTTTCGGTCGTGACTACTTCCTTCCTCAGAGCACCGACGAAGGAGGTTGTTATGCCGAGACTTGCGCCTCCATTGCTGTCATGATGCTTGCGGAACGCCTTCTCCACATCGACCTCGACGGGAGGTTTGCTGATGTCATGGAATTGTGTCTATACAATAACGTCATGACCTCAATGAGTCTTGATGGAAAGGCTTTCACGTATGTGAACCAGCTTGGAAGTTCAGAAAGTGACAAGAGCGTTCGTGAGGAGTGGTTCTGGTGCGCTTGTTGTCCGCCCAATGTTACGCGTCTGTATGGGTCCTTGGGCGGATATCTCTGGGACTTTGGGAACATTTCCGAGGGTGAAGTGTATATCAATGTGCACTTGTACTCAAAGGCTAGCCTGAAGTTCGAGGTCGCTGGAAAAGAAGTGTTACTGGAGCAAGACTCAGACTGGCCATGGGATGGGCTCGTCAAGTTTTGTCTATCAGCCCCCGAGTCACTGAAGACCACGATACGACTCAGAATCCCTGGGTGGTCTCGAGGTCAGTACCAGGTGACTCCAGAGCCAAGTCAAGGAAGCGTTCATCTACATAAAGGTTATCTTACCCTTGACTCGGCTTACGTTGCCAAGTACCCAGAGTTCTCTTTAAGCATAGGCAACTTCAAGCCCCTATATCTTGCACCTCACCCATATACCAACCAGCGCACATTAACGCTTACTCGGGGGCCTCTAGTCTACTGCATGGAGGACGCTGACAATGCCTGGGAGGATAACCATTTCAAGGATATCGGGCTAAAGGCGTCTACGGTGGTTGAGGAGGAGAAAAATAAGGTTGGAGAAGAGGAGTATATTGCATTGAAGACGTCCTGTTGGCGTCGATCCTTGGATGATGCCGAAGCTGGTGCGGCTCCTGGTAGTGTAGTTGATTGTGAAGAGAATTCAGGTAAAAAGATGGATGCCATTTTCGTGCCTTACTATCTACGGGCGAACAGAGGAGGCAATGGACATATGAGAGTTGGACTAAACCGTATTTGAGTTAGACAGACTATGATACAGATAGATACATTCCTTTCAAGTGCTGGATCGCTCGGTCTTTTCTCAACTGTGGCCGTATTGCCTGTAGTGCTCAATGTCCATTTCAAATTGTCCTTACTTTGGTGCCAGTAACTTCTGGCTTTGCTTGAAAGGGCGTTCATGTACCTACCAGTCGTTCAAACTGATTCGCTTTGAAAACTAAGGGACTCTCATCACACAACTCATCACTCACTTCGTCCCCGTGAACTTCAACTGCTGTGATCCCAGATCCTGACTTTTCGATCCTGATCCCAATGATATCACCACGATAACGCCAAAACTTGATGTTCTCTATTCCTTCTTCCGGACTCAAAAGCAACCAGTCGACCGCTGTGGACCGACGCCCCATGTAAACTGGCGGAGTCAGGTCCCAGAACTCGAAGCAAAGACCCGATATGTACTTTCTTGGCGGATTTACCAGATAGGCATCTGTAGATATCCCAATTCCTCTGACTCTCTCCAGACCATGGTGGTGATGCTGGGATAGCCAAAGTCTGGATTTGTAGTCCGATCCCACCGTGGCTTGGTCCTGGCAAGCAGTCCTTCTCTGTGTCCATCGGCTTTGCGCAGAAGGTTTGCTGTGAGAGTATTACTTTGATTTTTTGATGCAATTGATTCTAAGAGTCTCTATCCTCCCCCTACCTAAAAAGAGCTATGTATGGCACGTATCAGCTTCATTCACCCTTGCGAGTCATGGCAGTGATCTAGGCTTACCTCGACAGATGCGAGAATTCCAATGATAGTCTGCCCATCAGGCACCTCTCTACTTTGGATCAATAGGTTGTGTGTCGAACTTCGCATGCTGTCTCACCTTTTTCTATCGTCCTGTTGCATCTTCAAGACCCGACCAAAATTGGTGATAATCTGGGAACGGATAAGTCAGTCAATTGTTCTCTCATCAGGTCACCGTTCCTCAACAGGGAATGACCATAAGCCATGAGTCATGCTCTGAGTTGAAAGTCATTGTCCCAGTTTCCGAGCATAACAACGGTGATTCTTTCTCCACCTGGCCCATCCAGCGGAAACCCTAGTTCGCGAACGACGGAGCGACGGCCTCGGAAGTATGTCGTATCAGCCTTGAACCAATACCGTTTACAAGATCCGTCCTTATAATAAAAAGTCAGCCCCTGGGTGCGTGGGTTGTTTCAGAGGTAAAAACCGAAATTTGGACGAGAAGTGGAAGCCAGGTTCCATCTGGGCCGCGAAGTTCATGTTGAAAGCGACAATCGGTTGCCCAGGAGCAACAACTCCTTCAACGTCGGATGGCATGATGAGGTTGCTTGAGCTGGGTTCCACTAGATGCCATAGCCAGGGCTGGGGCCTTGCAAAATTTGTTTGGACCGACATATTAGCCTTTTCCACCAACTGAATCGAGATTGCTATATAAATATATATTCCCTTCTGGGTAGATCAAAATAATGTACCGATCAGTTTAACTTACATCGAAGCCCAGGATGAGTCCAACAATCTGGCTCTTTGTTCTCGGCTTGAGAGTTACCATACCAGAGAAATCTGGTAACTTATCAAGTTGACCGACCGATTACCACAGAGCCTGCCTGACCTGTAGCGTACTCCTCCTGAAAGCCAATTCCGATTATGCCTCCGATCGACACAGCGACTCGGATAGCCACCAAACGTGCCGATGCACGAAAACAAAGATGCGTCTCGGTGAATGGTAAAACAAAACCAACGCGTGAGATATCGTCTTCAGCGATTATGCCATCTTCCATAGAGATCCTCATGCTACAGACGTAACGTGTGGATTTGAGGGTTATAGTACATATGGAAACCCGCAAATCATCAGCCTCGGCGAGTTTCAGATCAAGGTCGAGAAACTGCGAGCCTTTCTCTCTGAGCGCTTTCCTCTTAGCCAGGCCTTGAGTCTTTTCTGTAGCATGAATTCCCTGTAAATTAGTGTCCTTAAGGAGGCTACTAATGCCTTGGAAATTAGGAGTTTGCTGGAGCATCGTTTAATGGGTGACCTCAAACGCTTGATACAACGCCAAATTCGTTCCCACTCCGCATGTGACCAATTGTGGAATGTTTCTTTAGGTTTTCTTTTAACTTGAAATATAATTGCCGCCAGACTTTATGAACAAGTGCAGTTTCCCAGTTCAGTGGAAATAATCCCATTTCGTGATCGGCAGCGAATGGACTTGCCCAAAATTCTTGATCAAGGTTATCGGGGTGAATCAGGTTCGCGATAGCCTTTGAAGATAGTCTTAAATTGCAAAGAGATGGAGATTCTATGAATAGATGAGAAGATGAATTAACTCGGTGAGTAGCCGGGTGAAGCTGTTTGCGTCAGCTTCAAAAGGCAAGGGTCCAGTTTCGGTTTTGAAGGTTTTCATATCCTTGACTTGTATCGTAGGTAGCGTATCTGGGTTTGCTCCTGCATATTGATATCTTATTGGCAGGGGAGAGATTTCCCGCCAAAGTCTTGTGAAGTCTTGCTGTCCGATAATGACAGAACAATCTTCACCCCTTGAACCTTATTTTCGAAAATTTTAGAAACCCAAAAAAACAAGGTTGAACAAGTAAGCGTGACTTCGTGGGGGCTGAATGAAAAGGGTTTCCGCCAGTTCAGTAAGTTAATGCTAAGAAGGACTAAAGTCATCCGAGTTCATAGGGAATTTGTTGATCTGGTTGTTGAACCTTCACCAACCCAGTGCCTACATAAGGCTTAGTAGTAAAAATAATTACTTGCACTGTTTAGAATTTTAGTATAATAAAGTGGTTGATTTGAAGTTTTTATTGGACTCTAAATTTCTCACAAGATTAGACTTTGTCCAACCACGCGAACATTCTACTCAGCAAGATATGCTTCTCGGTGACCGCGCAAAATGCAGGATAGAAGGAGCACCATAATGTTAGATCATTTAGATATACAGCAACATGAGACCCTTACCATATCAGGGGTACATTTTGCGAGACTTTGGGCTTTCAGGTTCGGTCCCTTGAAAAGACACGTCAATAAATTTAATCGCCACTTCAACTTTGTCGACCTAGCGACCCGCCTAATGACTGAGATGCTTAACTCAAATGATACTTCCTATGAAATGCCCGCAGCAGCACGTATGCGTAGTCACGAAAACTCACTTTGTATTTCCAGAGATTTTTAAAAGTAACGTCTTCACACCTCCGGGGCTCCTATATAAAGCGACGTTCCCTCCCTGTCCTCCCATTTTCTTTTTCTTCCCACAACAATCTTCTGCACACAAAAATTCAATCCATATCACAACTCATCTACACTTCTTCCATCACTCACCGCTACTCTTCTACCTTTTACTACCACCACTTCTCAAGTTCTCCAGCATCTGTCATTATGGCCTGTACACGCATCGGATCTGGAAAGAAGGCCCAAGGAGTCGACAGTCACTGTACTTCGTGGGATGACATGGTCCTACCCACCGAGTATTCCTGGACCGACTTGGAAGGAAATGATACAGAGGAGGCCCAGGAAGCTGAGCGTCCCTGCACTACATCGGACAACATGGTCCTTCCCAGGGACGACTTGGAAGACGATGATACACCGGAAGACGTGACTTCCAAACGTATCTGGTTTGGAAAGAAGGCTCAGGAAGTTGAGCGTCCCTGTACTTCATGGGATGACATGGTCCTGCCTACCAAGTATTCCTGGAGTGATTTGGAGGAGGAAGCCACCCAAGAAGATACTCTGGAAGAATATCTATATTCTCCCAAAATATCCAACGCCTACTATGCCAAAGAGAGCAAAATAGAAGCCCGACGAGAAGAGTTGAACGAGAGGCCGGCGCCAGAATATGATACCGATGACGATTGGTCGTCGGATGATGAAGGCGACTGCGACTCCAACAGCGAATACGACGCGGGTGAATTATTCTACGAAGTCGCTTATGAACACTTTGACGACTGGCCGTCGTATCATCAGGACTAACTCGGAGCTTTCGCTAAGTCCTTTCGGCATGTCATGTGGGATAAGTCTGGAAATCCGGCTGCTCACATGTCGTTTGTTTACTTTTTATTGTGGTTCTTTTTTCACTTTACAGGCCATACTGTATAGTTTAAGTATTTCAAATGCCACAATTCATGACTTATTATTATTTTCAGTCCAATGTTTGTGAAACTATGTAATATGTACACTTCAATACTCTGACCTACTCAATAGGAGTAGCCTTGACGTAAGCACAGTCGGGGTCAGAGAAGGGGTCGCCGCAGCCGACATTATTATCCTTCTCGATAAAGACAGCAGGAAGGTTAAAATAACATTGCGGGATCTCACCCCAGGCCAGGTTACCAAAGTCAATGTCATCCGCATCACTAAGCGCACAATCAAGAACTCCGCGGTAGTACTTCTCCCGGTCACCAAGGCCGTAGTCAGCCATCTTTTCATAAATAACCTCGTCAACCTCGACCCAGTCCTTGATACGATTGTTGTTGGGGTTATTGCGCATAACGTAAAAGCAGTACTCCTCGCCGTCTTTGAGAGACATCCACTGGCGGCCAGTTGAGTATCCACAGTCCTCGCGACTTCCATAGCCATCGCGCTTGTCAGCAACGAGGTGAAGTTTAGCAGCCTTCATTACATCGTTCGCAACCTTGGTCTTGATATTGTTGCTGATGGATGAAATGGCGACTTTGACAGCTGCAGCGTCATCGTCGAGGAGGAACCATCCACCGTTGAAGAACTTGGTAATCTTGGACTGGAAAGTATCCCATTTGGGAGCGGGAAGGGAATTGTATTCGTCTTCGGTGCCTCCACCCATAACGATACGGAGGGTGTCTTCGATCTTCTTGGTGGCAGACTCAAAGACGTCGGCGAGCGCTGCCGAGATGGTGCTCTGGTCAATCTCGTCTTCATTCTGGCTAGCAAGACCGGAGAAGATGCCACCCAAGATACCAAAGCCGGCCGCGAACCCATTACCCTTGTCAAGTTAGTGTAAGTTGAGGTATTGAAGATATTGAACTTACGGCACCAGGGACAAGTCCACCGACGGCATTACCCATGCTAGATGCAGCAGCCAGCCAACCCAAAACATTGCCAGCATCATTCTCACTGCCATCAAAGTCCTTCACCATCTGGCCGATTCGGAGACTACTAATTAGGGTCTCGTCAGTGAGCTGTCTCTTCAGCTCATTGAACTTGGCGTGGACACCCTTGGCAGCCTGGAAGATCCAGTAAGAGTTCTTGCCAATGATTGTGTCTTGGCCGTACTTGTCCCACTGGTCTTCACAGCTCATGTCGTTCAAGGGCTTGCACTGAGACCCAAGAACACCGCAGCCAGCGGCACCACTCTTGCCGCTGGTACCATCCATGACTTGGCTTTCGACATTCTTGAGCCAGTTATTCTCGTGTTCTGTGTTTGTCAGTTTCTACAATCAAGAGGACATGTATAAGAGACTTACCCCACTGCATGAGAATAAACATATCGAGCTGTCCGCCGGCTCCGGAATCTTCCCAGAGCTTATCGACACCTTCGGGAGTTCGTGTATCCCATCCATTCCCATCCCATCCTTTACAGAGAGTTTCCTTCTTGTCCCAAGCAGCGGGATCAAGTCTCTTGGACATAGGGGAAGCGCTTGCCATGGTGGCAAGCGCCAGAATGGCGGCGTTGGACTTCATGATGTAAAGGGCGACAGTAAAGAAAGACTTGGTTGAACGAGAGTAAAAGTTGGGGATCCAAGGGGAATTTTTGTTGTGACTGAATAGCCTGCCAGAAACAAGTGATCGAAGTGCAAGCGGCCAGCTATATATATCGAAAAGTTGCATGATTGATGGTGAAACTGGCTTGGAAATTAACATGAATCATGAAGTTACAAAGGATTCAATTCCCCGACTCTCGTTCCGCAAAAGGAGCCGTGCGTCGAGATTCAGGATGAGATGTTTGCAGGATGCGGTGGAGATCATCAGCTTATCGTTGTAACGCGATTTACTTTAAGTGGAAATCCAATAAGTAATGCATAGAAAAAGGGTGAGAGTCTTGGATGAGACTCGATTGATGATTGTGTCCTGTTGCTAACTTATCTATTTCCTTTTGGAGGATGTTGTGACGTTGGCCAACTGAGAGACTGGGCTGCGCTTTGCGATACAGATGAATGAAAAGAGATGACTATTAATAACAAGGCATCAAATATACTACGTGTATAATTCTTGTGGCTTCAATCTGCTTTGCTGACTTGCATGGCCGAATTCGTCTGGATATTCTGACAATCCAGAGAAAGAACCTCGCCTTATTTTCACCTCTAATTACAATCATCACTACATTTGAAACCTTGGCAGAAATCCTTCTGATGTTGAAACAGTCAATCAGCCTTATTGTGGAAAAAAAGGATTCGCAAGCACGATCCACCGTCAGTTCGGCAATAAATTAGGGCTTGGCGAGTGCCGGGACCAACTCTTTCAGTGGCTGAGCCCTCCGAAACAACCCTGTAATACGCTATTAGATTGGCCAGTTTGTGCACCACGAACTGGGCAATTTATGGAAGCTTTGTACGTCTGCCCGCCACGTTCACTTGCTGATCATTAAGCTATCACGACATCTGACAGGAAAGGAAGAGTTAAACTAGGATGTCGCCTTTGGTATTTTAATTCTGTATGCTCTTCAACTCACCTCTAGGGTATGGTTCATCAATACCAAATGGTAAACGTCGTTTGACATTATCTTAGTAACAAAATCCGAAATATACTCTTTGCCATATGTCGAATCTACCTATACCGATATAAAACCTGCGAGATCCAATATTTATAGTAGAGAAAACATTCGTACAAAGGCATTTCTTCCGAGTAAGACTAGCACTATCCTTTTGTCTCGGCAGGTGCGCAAAAGATATAAATATTGAATAAAACTTATAAGACTAGCTTTGAGCCATGCTCAGCGGCTACATTTGACACAACCAATACTAAACAGTATGCAGAGTGCAGCGTCAAGGCGTTCATTCTTCGTATCCGACGATGCAGTCTGGCCAGCTACAAAGCTGCCAGCCATACCAAGAAGAAACAAAACGTTGAGTAGACGAGTCATGATGAGAGATGAGATGTTGATCCAGTATAGTGACGAGATACTTTTTTGATGGGGGAGCTTCTCAAAGTCTAATCGATGCAGTGAGGGCGGTATATCACGAAACATAGGGCTCCAAGAGCAACCTTATTCTCACATAATACAAAAGCACTGCTAAGCAGCCCACTTATTCTTCCTTCAACACAAAGACACACAAAAAGATCAAGCTGTCAGTATAGTGACGAGATACAAAACAAAGGGCATGATTTGAGACGCGACCCTTTTGGTATTTAAGTCACCGACATCGTGTCTTGCTAAGAACTTACCCCTGACGCCGACTTAACCGGAACAAAAATGATTGGCGGGTGAAAGGGTCTGGAAATTGATCATTCCAGGGATCTTGAGGCGCTAGGAATATCTAATTAGTGTAAATACGAAAGACGAAATTACTAGGTCACCTAGGGACTTTTCAAAGCAGACTTTTGGACTGTTTATTTCTGCTGAGAGAGAGTCTTTTCTGTCACCCATTGAATGGACCTTGTAAGGCAAGCGAATGAAACCGATGTGTCGGGCCTAGCGGCCTCTGCGCCTCATAATGGTCTCACCGAAGGATTCATCTTGCGGCGTATGTCCATTACGGTCGAAGTAACGTTTGATCAACGCCATAAATAACGTCGTGAGTCAGATAGATCTCGTGGCATATAAGTCGTTTGAAGTTTGAATTTATACGAGATTAGCGGTTGTATACGAGATGTACTACCGATAAAGCATAGAGTTTCAAGTATATAAATTGTACTACGATTTTTCATGTTATAATCTATGCATTCTAGTAACTCTATTATGTTTCCCTACGCAAGTTCTTATGTCCATACGGCGTTGAACAGACATTTGTATGAGTTACCCATCTTACCCTTTGAAAGTTCATTGTCAACATCTTCAAGGCCTTGGCTTGAACTGTACTGGCCAGACGCACTGCAACCGTTACCGGGTTCTGGGCAGTAAGCATGTCAAGCGCACCCATAGAAGAAGCTAACGGTTAATCTCATCTCAGGCAAGCAGAGAAGCACAATCATCTTCTAAGCAAGCTTGAACAGAGGTGTGAGAGCCTTCATCGGCGACGGTGGCATAAGTGTTACACTTGACGAGCACGCCATGATGCCATCAACTAGTTGGTACTGGATAATATATAGGAATGTTATCCTTACGCTTTATGTATCTGACGATATGGCGACTCTGGGCCCTCTGTTACCTCGACGACTGGTGTTAAGGATCCGCTATCACCACATATCAAGGTCCAATCCTTTTCTCGCTTACGGTAGGCCGTAACTTGTCCTTACTTCACATTAACCCCGTGCTTCCCCTACTTGATAAGCAATATCTAGCCCACTAGATTGCGGTGTAATCACGATAGCACTTCCCGGACTGGTCGAGATACAACCCGGCGCTGCATTATATCCTTCTGGCTTGAGCCTCGACGGAATAACATTAGAAAGGGCAAAGCAATATCGTGAGCTTTTAAGAACGCTAAAGGGGATGGAGTTCAACTTCTTTTGATTAGGGGGGAAAAGATAAGGGGCGATGGAAAGTAGAAGAAAGCCGTAAAATACGACTAGGAGATCCCAATATCTGTAGTACTTGTTCGTAGAGGATGGCAACGGTAGAGAGGAAGAATAGAGACAATGAACCGCAGGGCAAGACTCATTACTAGGACTAAAAGGCAATGGTAATGGTTTCAGTACGACGAGGCAGTGCCAGGTCTCATGTGACTTCGAGGTCCTGCTCTTTGGTATACATTATATACAAGGGCAAAGGCAATACGTTTAGCCACAACGAAGAGAGGATTGATTGCAGCATGCTTGTAGTAGTGATCGACTTAGTGTGGCTGCTTCATATCGGCTAAATAGATATGAAATCTAAGTGGTATATGTCGTTTTAGGTCTCAAGCAGATAATTTGGGTCTCTAAGATACTTTGTGACACTCGGCTCCGAAACGCGTCGTCTGCTATCCTGGCCCTGTTAATAGACGTCGGCTTTCGATGGGCAGGGAAGCGTGATCGAAGATTCCAGGGTGAATCAGTCGATTTCGATCTAGTTATCAGCCTGATCGAGTATTTAATGTCAATATCTACACTCATAAATGCACCCAAACCGCGTACAGTACCCGGCTAGAGGGCGGAAATTCCGTATTTGCAAATACCTCCCTGGAGTCCCCGGTGAGTTCGAGTTCGAGTTCGAGTTGATCGCAAACTGTTACAAGCAAACAAAGCGATGGTTCGGCAGCACGGTATGTTCACCAGCATGGATTAAATCTTGGCTGGTGTGGATGGGAAAACAAGACTTGAATGACCAATGTCGGACTGACAGGTCAAGAACAGACCATGCAGTAGGGCTGTACCATACGACATGGCCAACCACAAAAAGGAATTCTAGATGTTGATCACAGTATTCTAGAGCTTCCTTATCGAAACACATGTCTGGAAAGGCTGTGGAAGTAACCTGGATTTCCCGTGAATGGAGCTAATGGCGGACCTGGGAGGGTTACAATGTCTATTCAACGGGGTTACCTGCACCTCTGAGCTACCCTTTCTGTACCGCGGATCAGTTTACCCATCGTGTGCCATGGTAGGATGTCTCTGGGCCCACTCAATGGGTTTCAGGGATGTTGATTCCCTGGAATGGGCTGGACCGAGTGATCAGACAGGCCAATACGGTGCGGTATGTGTGATTTGCCTATTCCGTATGATGCGATTTATTACAGGAAGGATTGTACTTTGGTGTCAGAGATAGGTGCTGACATGGAGCGCAAATTGAAACCATACTGGAATGTGTTTTAAGTGTTTAATAATCTGATAGACCTGCCTATTCAGTAATTGTCATCACATGGGTTATACAGTCATTCGACCATCGGTTTGAACATGCCAAGATGGTGAAAACTTGCCAAGCAAAATGTCATGATTATTTGTTGATAGGATATGATACCAAGAAAAAGTCTGCCGAAAACCGAAAGATTGGACAATTGCGTGCTCTTAGATGATGTCTCTCCAGCGTGGTATTCCTTGCTTGTCGGCCGAAAAAGGACCCTATCGAATCCGCCCGTCTTGGCTCACACTACGACAAGCCTTGCTCGAGGTTAGCTTCTGCTTGGCTGCGCTGCGGCTCTGCGGTTAAAGCGTCGGTTACAGAATTTGCATGTTAACAATTATTTACGCAACAATTTCAAGGTGTCAAGCACGAAATCACGACTTGATCTTGCGACTTGAGATTAGACTATGGCGAAATCTGGGGAGAGCCTGTTTCTGTTACTTGATGAATTGGGATTGACAAATTTGGCCACATAAGCATACAATGTTTATTGCGGGCGACAAAAGATACGAGCTCCACTGTAACAGAAGAAGAAGAGAAGAATCCGAGGCGCTAGACAAAGGGTCCTTTGCTTGTGGATATTATCAGCGGTAGCACGCAGTGGCTCGTCGGGGGGTTTCACTGCAGGGATAGTGTTGGGTCGTGCAAAAAGAGTCCGTCTTGGCCTTAGACCTCTAAGGATTCACCATACCAAAAGTTCCGATTAGCAAAACGCCACGCGCGCCTACAGTCCGTTCTTGGTAATGGCTTTTAAACGCGAACGAAACAGTTTCTCTTTTGATGTAGGAGACGAAAGGCAAAAGGTCCTGTTCCCCCAGGCATTATACGGGGTTTTACATAATTGATTTGTTCCCCGCAACGCACGAGACCATGACCGGTAGGAGGGTAAAGTCAAACCTGTAACCTTGTTCGACAAGCTTAACTTGTTGGTGGAAGGAGGACCCAAAAGGGGCAGCTCAAGGTGAATCTGTGAGGTAAGAAAATCCATTCTCAGAGGCCAACGGTGATGCATCTAATGTTAATTTGGTGGGGATACCTTTGACAGGACTCCAGGGTTGGCTGTCCTTTTACGATGGAGCTTAATTAGACGCGGTGGATTGGGCTTTTTGGAGTAACATTTCCGGGGCATTATCAGTAGCATTGGAGCTGTGACGAGAAGGTATTTGAACGATACTCGGGTTCAATGCAGAGTGATTCGCCAGTGCTATCTTCAACTGTCAGACTCATTGTTCTAGAGCTTCAAGTAATCTCGATGTCAGCGTTAGAAATACTCGCCACAGAATCGCTATCCCACTGTATTCCCGAAGCTGTAACAACCGTAACCAGGTTAGGAAGGTTACCGTTACATGAGGTGAAGAAATCAGGAGGCAAACTGCACCATTATCGCAAGGCTAACGTGTGCGCGAGTCGCGTTATCAATTATATTGTAGCGTCAACTTGTGAGGTTTATTGATGGTAAATTATTTGCGACACGAATATGAAGCATAAGGATTGTGGGTTTCCAATTTCTCGTCGGGGTATTCCGATGAGCACGGTCTTGAGCTAACTCTAGAGTACGCCCAAAGCACGCGACAGTTTGTTTTCTCTTCTAATGTCACTGCCAAGACAAGGCATGACATACGCAAGCCACTTTCATCACTTTGTTGTAAGAGTAAACATTACGACATTCACAACCAGGAACGATCTACGCCAAGGGAAAGCCATTCTTCAAAGAGTCCCTCTTGGCAGCTGAAACGGTAACCAAGATGAAGCCACAGATTGCCGCTCCCGTCTTCTAAATTCCTGTGGCTTGACCCAATAAGAAGCTGGAAACCTGAATCGGAGCCGGAAGACGCCCAGCTCCGAGAGGCAACTGTCCCATTTGTGCCTCGGCACCTCGATACGCCACGCTTCTATTCATGGCTTCGCGAAACAATGTTACTGCATCAATGCATCGTCGCACCTCCAGCAGAAGAGGTTCAGACTCTGCATCAAAGCTGAGAATAAAGCACAAGCTGAAGCTGAAGTTGAGAATTGACCACAGCTCGGATATAACCACTGCTCCGGGATTCCAAGAAATGTCAAGAGATGGCCAAGCAACTAATCTGCCGTCTTGGCCCCGAGCCTCAAAACCAACGACATGACCATCGGCCGACTGAAGTGCTGTAATGCTCCTCCAAAAGGTCGACCTTCCCTGTTAGGCGATAAGACATCGGCAAAAGGACCGAACATCTGTCTACCTTGTCCGTTAGTGCTCGGGCCTTGACCCCGCATGTGGCATAACCTCTGTTACATGGCCTTGGGGACTTTTGTTCTGGGGTCGTCAATTGGTGCTAGCGAAGATAAGGTCGTTGTCTCCACTCATTAACTCTACTGTTGATAGACTACAGTTTGTCAAGTCAAAGAGGAAACTCTGGGGTCTGGTCTGTTACAACTGCTATCATGCTGGGATCGTCGCTTCATCCTAGCCCCCAGGGAAGGTGGCAACGGCCAAGCCCGTCCTGTCGGATATTGGAGATGTGCATTTACCTCTAAGTCTGGGGCAACACGACCCATTCCTGCATCTGATATATAACCATCCCGTATCCTCCCACTTCTCCGTTTCCTTTCCCTCAGGGCATCCTCGACATCTCGTTTAACCCCCCTTCGTTTCAACAGTCTTTCCCACATCAGACTGCCAGCAGGACTCAAGTCAAAATGACTTCCACCGGTCCTATCGACAACGACGCCATCGCCCGCTCAGGGCTCGCAGACCCCGAGACTCATGGCATCCCCCAGGTCGCCGCCAAGGGCTCCATGGACGTAACACGCCGCTCCGTCTCCGACTCTGACGATGAGCTTCCCACACAGGAGGAGCTTCAGACTCTCCGTCGTGTTTCTGGAAAGATCAAGTGGGCCATGTACACCATTGCCTTTGTAGAGGCTTGCGAGCGTTTCTCCTACTACGGTTCCGCTGTCCTCTACACAAACTTCGTTGCACAGAAGTTGCCTCCAGGGTCCACCACTGGTGCTCCTCTTGATGTTGATGGTCAGGCTGGCGCTCTTGGCATGGGTCCCAAAGCCGCCCAGGGTATCTCTCTGTTCAACCAGTTCTTCGCTTATCTGATGCCTCTTGTCGGGTAAGTTACATCTCATCTCGTCTCATCTTGCTGTCAGCAGCTATTTTCCCCAAAATAGAGCATCCCAAAGAGGATTTAACGAGCCTTGAATTTCACTATCTAAAGAGGGGAAATCGGCTCTGTTTTGTTCAACAGAGCAGCCTCGCACGTGACTGTGAGCTCCACCAATCACGGTGCCGCATCTGCTGACACATCTCGTCTCGTCTCATCTCTCGAATCTCACTAACATCTCAACAGTGCCTGGGTTGCCGATGCTAAGCTCGGTCGTTTCGTCACCCTTCACATTGCTATTGCCATCTCTACCATTGCTCACGTTATTCTGGTTGCTGCTTCATCTCCCAACGTGATTGTCAGGAAAGATCCTGCATTCGGTGCCTTCATCGTCGGTCTCATCACTCTCTGCGTCGGAACTGGTTTCTTCAAGGCCAACGTATCTCCCCTCCTGGCTGATCAGAATGAGGACACCAAGATGCGCGTCGAGGTCCGCAACGGCGAACGAGTTATTGTCGACCCTGCCGTGACAAACACCCGTGTCTTCCTCTACTTCTACCTTGCCATCAACATCGGTTCCGTCTGCGGTCAGATTGCTATGGTCTACGTTGAGAAGTACCACTCCTTCTGGCTTGCCTTCTTTATTCCGACTGTGTTTTTTCTGATTGCTCCCATTGTACTGGCTGTCAACAAGAAGAAGTACAAGCTCAAGCCTGCGACTGGTTCCGTCCTGTCCAAATTCTTGCGCATGTTCATCTACGTCTCCAAGCGTAGCCCTGCTTTCCGACCCAACTGGGAGCACGCCAAGCCCTCTCAGATTCCTGTTGACCAGCGCCCTGCCTGGATGACCTACGATGATGCCTGGGTTGACGAAGTCCGACGTGGTCTCATGGCCTGCAAGGTCTTCCTCTACCTACCCGTCTTCCATCTGGCTTACAACCAGATGACCGGTAACCTGACCACTCAGGCTTCCACCATGGTTCTCAACGGTGTCCCCAACGATGTCATACAAAACCTTAATCCCATAAGCATATGCCTGATGGTCCCAATCATCGATCATGTTCTGTATCCCGGTCTCCGAAAGCTGGGAATCTCTTTCACCCCCATCAAGCGTATGACAGTCGGTTTTTTGATCTCCGCCCTATCCATGGTCGCCTCTGCAGTGGTAAGTACTATCTTTTCAATATCAATACTTCCTTGTTTTTGTTTTTGTGTTGTGAAAGAGGGAGATTTGTTGCCGTTTGTTCAGATCTCATATTCCAATATGAGGTTTGGTCTGATGTTGAGCCCTGTGGCGCTAGTGTGGCGCTAGTGTGACGCACTGTGCCATTACTGTGTTTACACTGCCTTCATACTGTTAAGCGTGCGGCTCCTTTCGGAGTGTCGGCTGCTATGAGGAAATCTTTTCAATATCAAATAACTCGATGCTAACTTGTAACAGATGCAATACTACATTTACCAAAAGAGCCCCTGTGGCAAGTATGCCAACGGTGACGACCCTTCAACTGGCGAGAAGTGCGCTCCCGCCGACATTAACGTCTGGGCTCAGTGCCTTCCCTACATCTTCATCGGTCTCGGTGAGATCTTCACCAACGTCACTTCTTACGAGTACGCCTACTCCAAGGCCCCCGAGAACATGAAGTCACTTGTCATGAGCGTCAACCTCTTCATGTCTGCCTTTGCCTCCGCCATCGGACAGGCTTTCACGCCTCTCTCCGATGACCCTCTTCTTGTCTGGAACTACACCGTTGTTGCTGTCATCGCCTTTGTCGGTGGTGTTGCTTTCTGGTTCCAATTCAAGCACCTCGATGGTGAGGAAGACAAGTGGAACATGCTCAAGGCCTCAGAGTTCCAGGGTGGATACCAACCCAACGCTGTTGAGAACAAGGTTGCTGATGAGCATGAGGAGCCTTCCAATGCTCCTCGGGATATTGAGAAGATGTGACTCCCAAAGGAGTGCAAGAGTTGCTATCGCTTTAGTTAAGATACCACTAGTATAATGATCTGGATTACTTTAAGATAATTGAATCCATTTACTGCATCACGCTTTGTCAAAGAAATAATTTGAACTTGATGCTCATTACTGTAATATGTTCCATGACGGATCTTCTGCGTAATTGATTGATGAGTATCCGGCATCTTAATCATCTATCTAGTGGTGTTAGTGGGATGATGTGTTTGATGACCGCTTTCATATATGCACTGTTACTATAAAAGGATCAATACTTACCCTTGTACTTATGGTTTAAAGATCCTTCCAAGTGGTCATATTCGTAGCAGAAACACTAGTGTTCCAAGTCTTGGGCTAACAAAATAAACAACCTAACAAGTCTGTTCTGTTAATGATAAGTTCACATGCTAATTCCGTCTCTGGTGTTCAGCGACCAATTCTTGATACATTGAGGTCTTCCAATTGTTATGCGATTAAATGACTTGAGTTGAGCGTACTGTAGGGTTCTTATCTTTGTTCTCCGTTGTAGCAATAATATCAGTGGCTGTTGTAAACGACCTGAATCGCTAGCCATTATGATAAGTCGGATCGCGTGTCTAATGGCTTTGTACAATATTCAAGCACAAGGTAAAGAGATGTTATAGCCATGGTTAGTCTTTTTGTGCTTTCATTAAATACCAAGCTTATGCTGTCGTTTAAAGGCGGCGTTGAAAAAACTGTTTTAAATAATATATCTTTATGATTACCATTCACAGGAGACCAAGCTTGAGGAATTAATGAACAAAGCCACCGACATGAAGAAAACAACAGTGCTACCTTTGTACTCAAAAGGTAATTGGTTTGCAAGGAAGAGGTCAAGAAACAGTATATCGGCACCTACTGCCACTGCCACTGCCTACCACTGCTGGGTACTGCCTGCCGCATCGACAACAATCTACCTCCGCCGGAAATACTAAAATACCACCAGCTCTGAAATTTCTAAATCCGACACAGCACAACCATCCTCCTCTGGTCTATCTTTCACGACACAACCGCATGCCCCCGGGTTGTCTGCACCATGGCATCCTCCCAGTACTGTAGAGCTGGTCCTGTCATCTTTACTCTCATCCCGCTCAATACTGCCTCAACCAACGTCCAGGAAGACGTCCGCAACAGACGCTTCTGCAAAAGACCCGGTCGGCACACGCCTTCGGATGAGATTCACATCACCTTCAACCCTCATCGCTGTGAAGGTATCTATCCGTCCACAATCGGCCGGACAGGGCACATCAAGCTACCCAAATCGTTCCCCGCGAACATCCAGTGCGCTTTTGAGATACATAAAGACACTGGAGAGGTTATGCTTGTGGATAGGTCACCTAACCAGACTTGCTATGTGCGCTATACCACCAACGTATTCAGCGAGCTACTGGATTTCAGAAATTTCGGAGCCACTGTCATTTGCCCGCATGCCAGAGAAATCATACTCCACTTCGGCGAGAGAGGAAGTCCTTTTTGGATGGAATGGAGTATGGATTGGAAGATGTCAGGGCCGATCGACATGCAGGCTTGGGCAGCGCAAGTAGGTTTCCATGCTCGGATCGGACAAACCATGGCACTCCGAAGCATTCCGTCAACAAGACGTTTAGATTTCGATGCTGCTAATCGAGAGAACCGGTATCTTCCACGCGACAAAATCAAAGAAGATGATGCCTCAGTAGTCACCAAGGGCATCGATGCACTCACTGGCCATCCTGTGGTCATCAAGACGGTCGTAGATGGGAAACCTGGCCGCTATCGCTTGGAGGGAGAGGCGAGAAAGGAACTCACCACCGATTTGAACCATGTAAGGATATTTGAATCCGCTTCTTGAACCCAGAACTAACGTCAACAGCCTCACGTGATGGAGTTCTTCCAAGTCGAAATCATGGGAGACCACTTCTATCTTGTCATGGAGCTGCAAGATGGCAATATCTATGACCTCGCGCGCAGCGAGGGCTTCGCGAATGCCCGAGGCTTATTCCAGCTTGGGGAAAACGTAGGTCGACCTCTAATGCATCAAATGTTACAAGCCTTGGACTATCTTTCGTTGAACGACATAATCCACCGGAATGTTGAGCCAAAGAACATCCTATATCGTCGCATCGACGAACACGCCTACCACTACCGTCTCGCTGGCTTTAATATGGCGACAACGGCCCCCCACCCGCTTCTTGGCGATGGAATGTCATTATTCATGGCGCCCGAGGTTGAGGATCTGGATCCCGACGATCCCCATACGACCAAGATTGACATCTGGTCACTCTGTGTCTCGTTCTGTTGTATATTTGACTTCGGCCTGACCTATGATGACAAAGTTTATGACACGCATGGCCGCGTGCATGCAGATTGGATTCCTGTTCTCGAGGCTATGGCGGCTGATGACTCCAAGCTCCGGGTTTCAGCTGGCGATGTGCTGACGGAGATGTTTGAAGGAACCGGGCGAGTTACCGATGTCGAGTGAAGTAGTCGTCGCGTATCATGGCGCAAATACTGCTAAACAACAAGGTTATTCATTCAATCCGCGCGGGATGGCAAAGGAATATATACGGGGGCACGGGATCTGGAGTTTTTCTTTTCTTTTTTTCCACGAATTACTACGATCGACAGCAATAGATTCCTTTCATGAAAGCTCAAATAGTAACCAGGATCACGCCAAGTTCTAACGCATCCTTTTGGTCGTAGGTCAGCCTTATCATAACGACCCAGTCTTCAAGCAGCCAATCAGGCCTCTCTGAGTGCGCAACGCCCCGCAACGCTTTGGGGGTGACACTCCTGCAGAATGTCAGCTTTGATATTGATGGGTAAAGATGTTTTTCTATGGCAGGTTTACTTATAAATACCTCTGTTCCTCGCTCCATAAACATGCTATGAGCAACACTCCTTTACCTTGTACAAACATCACTATGACTGTGATTCACTTTCTTTGTTCCAGCGCCTTGGCCTGGGTTACTTACCTCATCTTCAAGTACACTCAACTGGAACGTACGAAATGCCCTTTGCCACCATGCCCTAAAGGGTTACCTATTTTCGGAAACGTACTTGATCTCCCCCCACCGGGCACGATAGAGTGGCTTCACTGGCAAAAGCATAAAGACAAATATGGCCCAATCTCTTCTGTCTCCGTTCTTGGACAGTTATTTGTCATACTGCACGACAAACAGACCATCGCAGATCTGTTGGAGATGCGTGCCTTGAAAAGTGCTTCAAGGCCAAAGCTGGTGTTTGCGGGTGACGTGTAAGAAATCTCTCAGCCTCGTGATCTTTCTTTGCTAACCTTTGCTACACAGTGTTGGGTATGATAGCATCATGGGCATGATGCCGTTTGACAGGACGTTTCGGTTGCATCGCAAGCTCACGGCGACCCAAGTCAGCAGCAAGTCCATCGGCAGATTCGAGCCGATACAGGAACTTGAGATTCTGCGACTGCTACAGCGCATCTACAAAGACAATAATGGTGGTAATCTACCCGAACATTTGAACCAGTAAGCCACCCTTTGTGTCAAGTAAAAACTATCTAACGAGTCAAAGAGTATCAGGTTCCATCATGCTCCGCATTCTCTACAACTACGAAACGGACCCCACTAAGAACGACCATATCGTCTCCATGGCCAATACAGTCATGGAAGAGTTCTCGAAAGCGACAAGTCCAGGTGCTTGGATGGTAGACTTGATACCGTGGCTCAAATACCTACCAGAATGGATGCCCGGTGCAAGCTTCAAAAAGACAGCCAAGATCTACCGGAAGCATCTTCTGCAAAATGTCAAAGACCCTTACGATTACGTGAGAGATCAGATGGCCCGAGATAACGACAACGTCTCGTATGTTGCTGGTTTGGTCAAAGACATCCATCGTAAAATCGATCCAGAAGAGGAGAGTGTCATCCAGTGGACGGCTGCTTCTATGATGAACGCTGGCACAGACACAACTGGCGCCACACTTTTGTCGTTCTTTGCGGCCATGGTCATCTACTCCGATGTTCAGAAGCGAGCACAGGAGGAGATTGATCGTGTCGTTGAGGGTTCACGTCTCCCTTCCTTCGACGACAAGGTCAACCTTCCTTACATCAATGCGATCGCCCAAGAAGCATTGCGGTGGCATACACTCGCACCCATGGGGTTCCCACACATGACTACTGAAGACGACACTTACAAAGGTTACTTTATCCCGAAGAACACTCTCTTATTCCCCGCAGTATCTTCAATTACGCATGACCCAGAGATATATCACGACCCGATGACCTTCAAACCTGAAC
The DNA here is from genome assembly GCF_050947815.1 of Fusarium sambucinum. NCBI lineage: Eukaryota > Fungi > Ascomycota > Sordariomycetes > Hypocreales > Nectriaceae > Fusarium > Fusarium sambucinum. The sequence goes on along the minus strand of NC_139293.1, from coordinate 5,745,018 downwards.
GGTATTCTGAACCGTACAATGAGCCTTCGCCGTCTGATGTAGTATTTGGTTTTGGACGTAGAACTTGTCCGGGCAAGTGGATTGCTGAACAAACAATGTTCTTAATTATTGCACAGACTTTGGCTGTTTTCAATATTGAGAAAGATGTGGATGTGGAAGGGAAAGAAATCGATGTGGTATATGAGCAGTTGCCGGGAGTTATTGCCAGGGTGAAACCATTTCCTCATAAGATTGTACTTAGGACTGAAGGACATAGAAGATTTGTGGAATGATGACCTTGCTGTTTTTTCCTGTTTATCATTTTGCCGAGAAAGCAAGCTAATTCTGAAAGCTCAGTATAACACGACCAGTAGGAACGAGCCAAGGAATCACCAATTATGGCATATGCCCGAGACAGGTAGGGCGTTAAATTCATCCGTGTACACATGTTGGGTCTGCGAGCCGAAGCCCGAGTCTTGAGTTTCCTGGAAACTTTAATGAAGAATTGTAGTCTTTCATGATCCATGCTGGAATATGCTACCGGACTGTTTCTCCCTCAAAACGGCCATTAAATATGAGAAGAACGACATTGCTCAGTGTCTCTATGACATGGAAAGACATTGTCAGAGAGATCCGCGCCACGGACATCAGTCAACATCACAACGCGAACCCTTTCACTATGAGTTCTATTTTCAAGCTTGCTGTTGGCGAAAAACGTATATAATTGCACTTAAGATATCCTACAATGGTATCTGGCAGACAGCGAAACGACCTCATCTCTTAAGAGTCTCGCATCCTATGTACTCCTCACCTACCCCAATTTCACATTTGAAATCGTGTGCATGCCAGAAGAGGGACCTTGCGGGTTTTCCAAAGCCAAATACCATTCACACGGCGAATGCTACGGAAGCAGCATGTTAAGAGATTGCAAGGGGACGTATGCACCATACCTGCCGAGGGCTGCCTGCCTAAGAGCTACCTGAAAGCGTAACCTACATAGATCAGAGGGTATCAGTCATGAAGAACATTTATTGTTGGCTACAGAGCAAAGTAAGAAGTTAGTATTGGGCTTTGGGAACCATCAATAACCATAAAAAGTATATTGATTATCTTCTGCATCTCCCTTTTCTTGTATTCGTTTCGATAACCTGGATGATTCGGCTTTCCCCGGAGATATTGTTCCATGATCGCCTGAGTCTGCAGTGAACCATTGGCCGCTCAAGGCATAAGAGACAATATCAATAGGTCGCTCTAGGCCCTCTAGACCATACTCTTACATACTTCATGTTTGTACCTCAAAGTCATTAGCTTCCGCACATTGCGAGTCAATATTTGCATAGAACAAGGAGGTTGGGTTACAGCCTCGGTCATGCATTTTCAGGGAGAAGGGTCTTCTCCAGTCATGTAGGAGCTGTTGTTTTCAAGTCTATCTGAAAGGAGAAGTGTCTCCAGTCATGTTTTCAGAGAGAAGTTTTTCCGGTCATCGAGGCAATGCCTCAAGCGTCACAGGTTTAGGGGGATGGTCTCCCTGGTCAGCTGTGACGGTTTTTTGTTTTTTTTTTTGTTTTGAAGGTGGCGTTAGGTGGAGGGCGTGTGGGAGGTAGGGCGGCGATTCTGGCGTTTTGGGTAGGTATCTTGGGGTTGGCATCAGTTTGGTATCTTGGGTTGGTTCGTTTGGCAGAGACTGACGATCCGGGCCGGCGCAGCGCCCGACAAGTGCTTCTAGCTCCACGACCTCTCAGACTTCTCCCAACCAACCCTCTACCGACCTACAAAAGAAACTCCTCATCAAGCTTTGTGAGTAAACGACCTCACTCTATGCCACACCCTCAACGATCACCAGACCTCATCAGAATGCTCTCTCAGCCATCGAGCTCAAGCTTCAAGAAACCAACAACCACCAAGTACTCAGAATACTCTCTCACAATCACCGAGATTGAGCTTCACACTAGACCTTAACACACACACACCAGTCGGAAATCTTCATCCACCAAAAGACTTCATTCTTGAGAATCGATTCACTGCAACAAAAGACCTTTACCAGTCAAGCATTCAAAAACATCGAAAGAATCAGCACCTTGTCAAATCCCACCTTTGGTGACTGAGCCGACAGACCGATTCACTCAAAGTCATGCCACAAGATTTCCCACTTCACCCAATTATCGCCACAAGAGAAGAAACAAGAGACCGGACTTTTTAGCAAGATCTTCCATGAGATCACACCAACAGACCTTTCTTGCCGACCACTATTTCGACACTTCCACTACAAAACCTACAGCCATGCAAGGACACTGCTACACAAAGACCGTCCCTTTCTTTCTCTTCTCAACTATGCCCTACCAGAACAACATCAGCAACCATCGCTCAATCATTTGATTGACCAAGCTATATCGACTCTCTTTCCGAAGTATCAGAAGATTGAGTTATCGTCAGATTCAGCTTCACATCATAATCGACCAAGTTTCATCAACTCTCTTCTGGCCACCATCCGAAGATCGGGTATGATGATAAAAGATCCAACTTCAGCTTCACTCCAAAGAAACCATGTCGAGAACCAGCCTAGTCGAAAGGATAACTCTTTTCTTCCAGCCAACTCCATGAAAGCCAGGCTTCTTTGAAACGATGAAACGATCTTTAGCGATGGCCATTTCCTTTGATGGTGTTCACGCCTACAACCCCCCTCAGCTAACTATCACAGTGACACGTACCCTTTACCTGCTCAAGGGCCTTCACCTCTAGCATTTGCCGAAAGTCAACTCTTTTATCCGCCAGACGTCTTCTACTGCCACATATTCAGTTTTGTCAGTCAAACTTTTCGACGGTATCCTCTATACGCAACAACAGCGAGCCCGTCTACGGGATATGGATTGAATCACAACCGTCCTTGCTTTGAAATCGACATAACAAGAAGATACTCGGCATTACAGCATAACTAAGCTCACTAGACACGGAAACAGCGGACTCAATAGCCAGCTCCAGCGTGAAGGTACGGCAAATGAAAACGACATTTGTCATCTTGGGGAGGTCGTGCGGACTTGGAGGTGTCAAGGTATGTTTGCGTCTCTAAAAGGTGTACGTCAACTAACTCTTTGCAGACTCACAACGCCACTCTGATATTGCAATGTGCTTTCACTCCTACAGAGCGATGCGATCATATTATGTCTCTATCGAAAAGATAGTCAACGTTATATCAAGCAATACCGACATGATGACAGTGGATCCCAGGGCCAGGAAGCCAGGCCCTGAGCTGCTTGATCTTCAGTAGCATCCTACCCGCGATCGCGTCTACCGATCGCGTTACACAGTCCACAATACCCAGAGTCAACCTCTAGTCTAGTCCGCACCTCAAACGATGGGCGTTCATGTCTACCCCGGTCATCGGAAGTAATCAAAAAGCGTCCTACCAGGTCAAATAACCTCAAACACCTCAACGTTCATCCAAACGACTACTGGATATCCTTCTGAGACGGATATCACTCATCAAACAAAGCCCTGTGCAATCATTTCAAGCAAATTTCAACAAACACGTCAAGTTACTGGTCCAAGTAACTGGTCCAAGTAACTGGCCAAACATCCAAACTCGAAAACTGTTCTCAAGAGTCTATTTCTGTCGAATTTCCACCTCCCAACAAGCGACTACGATATGGCCATCAAAACTCAGCGACTCTTGAGCACATCAAAGTTACCAATCTGAGGGAACATGGTCGACAGGGTCAATGATCTTTTCCGATACATGGCACCCCGGTGCCGACTAAAAAGCTCCCTATTAAGACCCCATCTTAATCGGTAGCAAGACCAAGGACCCGCGGAACTTTACTTCATCAGTACCTATCACTGTCCGGAGACGTTCCAATGCAATTTTCCAGCTTGCTGTCAACGCCAGTCGGCAGAAAAGACAAGTTTCAGACTGTCATTCGCTGTATGGCAATCGTGTCGTCAAAAGGTTCGGCATCAGTTAATAGGTAAGTCATTTTATTGTCATCAATTACACATTTAGCTAACATTTTGCAGCTTTGGACAATCGATCCCCAAAGAATTTAAGCTTCGTCAGAATTTCGACAGTCGCAACGGGCGCTGGACCAGACGTTTGGCAGAGAGGCCATGGAAAAAGCTCGAAGACAGACTTTGATCCGAAGGCACTGTCGCCAAAGACACTGTCGCCAAAGACACCACACCGTACTCCCTGCGATGCCCAAAGCTACTGCTTCTTTCTTGATTTAGGGCTAAGAAAGTCTACCTGAACTGGCCATCGCAACGCCATTCAGTCATACGATCCTCAATCGAACTGCTACTTTCTTGATTCAGGGCCAGCAGAAAGTCTACCTGGCCGGATTATCACAAAGCCCTTCAATCATGTTACTGCCTTCGCTATTTCACACTCAGTTGAGCGCTAGTCAGCAACGGCGGTGGCAACGACCGACAGCAACAGCGACCGGCAACAACGGCCCAGCAAGCAACTGGCAATAGCAATAGCTCTACACACTATCAATCGCGACAATACGGCTATCAGTATCCCAGATGATGTCGCACAGCAGATACGTCACCAATCACTGCTATATCTGCATCAGATGCTGAACTCACCATCAAACTCAGCTCTTCTGGTTTCGAAGTCTCCGACGAGAACGACATATTGACATATCATCGACGGCGCATGCAACAAACCTGTCACGCAGGACCATTTGTTTATTTATTGGGGCATGAATTAGACCTATGTGGACATTAGCAACGACTACAGGATGCCTTGACACACCACACGCCCTCTGCTAGCTCTTCAATCGTTAATCTCTCAAGTGGCTACAGATCACGGCCATACGGTAACTGGAGTGTCAAGTTCATCGTCATCGTCAACAGTGCCGACAAAAGAAGCACCTCTATTGTAGCAGCCGTGTAGTGTTCGACAATCCCTACGTCGTTATACGTACGCTTTCAGCATACTTCGGGCTACTTGACGAGTTCTTTTTGAAGATCTATCTTTGCACCCGAAACCATTCAACAGCAATATATGAGGCTCGAAACTCGAAACTCCTATATTCAATCCTCAGTCGAGTCAAGTCTAGATGCGCTTAAGTAAGTCACACCATCGATATAGATAATCCATCTAACATCTCACAGGCCTACAGCTGAACCCAACAGCATTGAGGGATAAGTCCCCCAAGACTAGCGACTCAACGACTTCGACAGCAGACGCTCACAAGGCAACATATCACAAACTTTTTCTTGTTACCTGCTTGTGTGGGATTCTACATATCGACTCTGCGACCACCAGCTAAAGGTTGATCAACTTCTCGATTGCCACGATGGCTCCCCTGCCCGAGGGATTGTAACTGATTGGGACCCCGTCGCGACTGGAGTATTCTTTATAACCAGTCAACTATACCTTTGACACCAGCACCCGCATGAGGTCACCGAGTGTCCACAAAGGTTCTGATACGGAACACGCAATTTAATATCTGGCACTCCCAGCCGCCCGCAACAACACAATTACCACTGCCAGTACTCCTGCCATTCTTGTCTATTGACTAGGCAAGTTACTTGGCATTCCGATTGTTGGGAATCATGCTTCGCTCCCTAACCACAGGGGCCGCCTCAGTATCCTCCTCCGCTACTACCATCGAATCTCGTGCGCACCAAGGTCTATGTGCTGGGTGAGAAATACGACATCAGAGTCCTGAATGCCCTGACTCGCTTCAGGTTCAAAAAGGTAGCTCAACATCCCAGCAGGTCGTTCCTACTTGCTGTAAAGCATATCCATGCTTCGACTATCAACCATGATTCGGCAATTCGCAGCAGTTGCAAAATATATCACGAGCACTAGACTGGGGCTGGATCTGAAGAGATTCTGCTCAGTAGCGCAACCAAACCCTCAAACCAACAGAAATAACTCGGCCAGGGTAGTCTCAGCTCGGCTCCCACTCAGCCTGTCGACCACGGCTCTGGCATTTGTTCTTGTCGTTTCCCTACCCGGCTGCTTATTGCAAAGATCCTCTTTCCTTATGTTTGAACCAATGCCAGTTCCAGCCATCCAAAACAAGGTCAAAGGGTGCGATGGCATTTACTCGCTATTTCGTTATTCCCTACTCACTGCGGGTGGTGTTACCAAACACAAATGGAAAAGCCTCGGAAGGAAAGATGGTCTTCCAACCAAACGTACACGAGATGTGCAATAGTCATCCGTGCAATAGAGAGTTTACTACCTGAGTTGTACTCAAGCGACACAGTGGCGGAAGCAACAGCACCCTTTATGTTGTCCGACGTACGTCCTTGAACCATTGGACTACTTTATAGCATGAGTATCGAACCCCACATTTACATCAACAGCCTTTTACCTCGCTGAGGCATTCAACGTCGCCCTACAGTCAGTAGTCAGCGTCAGGCTCGAGACGAAGTCAAACACAGTTCAGTCTTCTATGGAACCAAAGCTATAAAAACGACTCCAATACTGGCTTGTGTTGCATGTCGCTATTTTCCGTGCCGCGTTAAACACCCCGGGAGCGAGTTCAGCCGATTCGTTTCTGACCCATCTCAGCATATCCCTCAATCACACCAAGCAAAGAATATTGGTGTCGACCTTGACTCCTTCAAGGAATCTGCAGACGCCTGTTTTGGGCTTGGCCTCAATTCGAGTCCAGGTCCGGACATTCAGAATGCAGTCTCAAGCAACCCATCTTATCGGCGCTTCTTGGAAGCAACAAAGACTCGCCCTATCGTACCACTGCTACAGCCGACGTCAAGGGTAGACCGACCAGCTTCCCGTTTTTCCCTTCCGGTCTTTGGTTCCCTACTACGATAGCTATCGCCCTCCATGGTGAACAGCATGATCCTCTAGTCTTGGGCGAACCGAAAGTCATGCCCTCTGGGCCCGGCTATCTATAGTAGCAGGTGGTGGTGGCACTCAATTCGACGTGTTTACCAAGGTGCCCAACATGGCTGACGACATTGCAACATAGCGTCGCCACGTCCGCTCCCCCTTGACCCGAACGCTGGCACACAGGACCGAATTTGAGGAAGTTAGCCGCTTGTTCGTTCTACATCCACGCCAACTCCCATGTTGTTAAACAAGAATCTACTTGACCTTGGCAGGAACGGAGTCCAACAGCACAGGCATCCCTAGTACAAGAATGGAGACAAGGGCAACCCTCTGCTTGGAACCCTTGAGAAGGAAATTACCTACCCGTTTATGTTCTATTTCTGCCTCAACTCCTATGTTGCCAATCAGAGACCTGCCCCACCTGTTCACTACTCGGCAATTCTGGATGAGATGTCAATCAGATGCAAAAGACGCACGATCTATCGGCAGCGCTACTCATGCTCGCTCCACCACCCTGTCTCCCTCCATCCGGCTGTTTACTACACACGACTCGCTGGCAACCGGCCCTCACTCACGAGAACTTTTCCGTCAGTGGCCGGTTCAGAGGAGGCATCCGAAAGCGAAGAAACGCTCATCCAGGCTATGGTTTCATGATCCTTAAGCTTTCGCCCAGGCCTTCTCAACTTCCTCTAGGTTTTCAACAAAGGTTAATCTGTCCGCGCAGATCAAATTTTCATGTTCTTAGCATGATTGTTGGTGAGTCAATCTCAAGAAACTTATACACGAGTGTGGTCGGCTGAGAAGCACAGATTTTATCCTCAATCTTTTCAAGTGCGAGCAAGGTGTGAAAGGTTCCAATTGGGATCTAGCCCTGGAGATACTGGGATCCGTAGGTCTCGTCTTTTCTTGTCTCTTTGTCGCGGAATTGATTGCCTCTATTTGGGCATTTGGATGGGGGTAAGCACATCTACGCCCTATCATTTACGACGACCTGAAGGCTGATGTTTAGGTACTTCAACTCTTGGTTCCATTGCTTCGATGCTTCCATCGTAGTTGCGGGCTTCGTCACAGATGTCGCCCTGCGTGGCGTCCTAGAAGAAGTGGCTTCTCTGATAGTGGTCATGCGACTGTGGAGAGTTGTCAAGATCATTGGAGAGCTTGGTCTTGGTGCACAGGAGCAGACTGAAGAATTGAGTGAAAGACTGGAGGAATGTAAGAAGGAGAATGAGGTGTTGAGGAAACAATCTGATGAGCTGCGAGGAGCGCAGTAAAGTGGGTTACTTAATATTGCAATATTTGCATAAGGTCAAAAGAACATCATCACATCTCTACTATTGTAGAATTTTACAGATTTCGACGGATTCTATCATGACACAATTACCAATGCTATACCGGTAGTGCAAGCCGATGTTCTTGTTACTCTATCTACCTCGAGGCAAGTTCAGCCTCGATAACACTCTCAACTGATTGAAGTGGTCTCCAAATCTTGGTCACCTTCAATCCGACACTCTCAATCAACTCTCGCCACTCAACCTCGGTTCTCTCCTTGGCACCCAGGCAAGCCATCATGGTGATATCAGACGTTGTAACACGCGCATGGGGCTTGATAGTGCTGATCAAGCTCTCGTGGATGAGAAGTTTGGAGTAACCAGGTTCCATAGCATCGGAAAGGTGTCTAAGGATCTCTTTGGCTTGCTTATCTTCCCAGTCGTGCAGCACGTTATGCATAAAGTAAGCACGGGCACCCTTGACGGGTTGAGGAGTGAAGAAGTCGTGAGGATGTACCGAGATAGTTTCCGCGATGGTGAGTTCTTTGAGAATGTCGGGTAAGTCTTGGAGGACTAAACTACCGTGGGGAATATCGGGATGGCGTAAGTGGAACTTGGTCAAGTCATGACCCTTACTTCCACCGACATCAACTACCAATGGTCGATCAGAGTTGGAGTCAGCGACCAGTGTTTCGGTTGGATAAACCTCAACCCAAGGTGTCAGGTTGTACTTGGAGTGGCTCTCCATAGCATCGTTGAACTCCCTTGCAGCGACAGGGTCTGCACCGAGCGATTGGAACAGATTCTCTTGCTTGCCCTTCATGAACTGCCAGTTACAGTCATTTGGGTCGGTGGGGTTCTTGTACCCAATTTTCTTGAGGTAAAACGGTAATGTCCTAAACATGGGAGCGTTGACAAAGTCTGAGAGACCGCCATAGACGTTGGCGAGGGCTTGATCGGCAGTCAAAGCGTGGACCCAGGGTGTAGGTTTATAGGTATCTTCAGCAGTCTCAATGACGAGATTCTGTCCAGAGATCTGTCGAATCATGCGTCCTGTGGCGCTGTTAACACTGCACTTTAGTGGAAAACAAGGTGAGGCTTACGGATGAGCACTGGGTCAGTGTTTGTAAGCTCAGCCAGTTCAGAACAAGTCTTTTCCTGACCACCAGCCTCAATCCACTTGTGGAAAACGCCAGCATCGATCAAAGTTTTGGCACACGCATTTGTGGCTGGATTTACCCAACAATGATTCCACACAATATCCCAGGGCGTTTGGACCTTGCTAACAGCCAAGGCGAGGGCATCAAGAGCACGAACACGCTCGGCTTCATTGGTGAAAGACTTTGCGTCAAGACCTTGGAGGGCCTCGATGAGTTTGTCTGCAGATGCCATGTTGGAAAAAAAGCAATTGAGTGACAGGGGGGAGTATGCAGGACTGAGAGAATTGATGAGCGTAAAGAAATTATGGCGGGTAATCCATGATATGTACAGTACAGAGTACATACAGTAGACGCTTGTTTCTGAGTGTGTATGGTAATTGGAACGGTAGACAGGAGCAAGACTTCCGAACCCTTGTACCTGATAGCATTTCCAGTTCAATTCCGTCAAGTCAAGTCCGTGCCTCTGACGATCTCAGGTGAAGAAGAGCTAAAAAGTTCGCCTTTAAACTTGACAAGGGTCTCATCGTTGAATCGCATTGGTTCTTCCAATCAGAATCTTGCTTGAAGTCTCCCCTTGTTTAGACCTTCCGAAAAAGCCGCTGTGTCCGCGTTCAGTTCTGGGGAAAGTTTGATAGATGATCTACGCCTCTTGAACGCTCAGACAAGGTGATATTGTGGCTTGTGACACGACTAACATATTATGTCGAGATTATTGCATACAATTTCTTAAAGACAATGCACATGAACAGATACAAAATCACGCATTTGAACTCTCTTTCCAGATTGCTAGTTTGTGCCAACATATAAGGAGATCCACAAGTTAACCAGGTCCCGAATCCTTGTGGGAAAATTCCCGCGAGTTCCATCACAAAGAGGATCTGCATCCCTGTCATGTCCCCTAAAGTCTGCAGCAATACTAGAGTACCAAGAAAGAAATGACACCACTTTCTTGATCAATTTCCAAAATCATCTTTGCTTGCATTTGTTCCCATCATGTTGGTTCAGGAACACATGGGCACAAAAGTCTTATCCCAGCAGCACGGTAAGGTACAGTTGCATTCTTTTCAATTCTGCATAACAGGCTAAATAATCCCAATCATCCGGTTCGTTATCACATTGGTCAACGTGGGTGTCTAATACCCGCGGAGGCCACCCGGTCGAGTCCTTGTTCCGTCATCGTCTGGCCCAGCATGTGATACACCAAACTCAACCGTCTTGTGGATTCTTGTCGAGTTATCCGTGGCGTGATTCAGGCCTACTACAAGCGGAATGTCGTCGACACTGGAGCCGATCCTACTAGATCCATTCTCCATATCATCTCCCTGTCGACCTCCCAACTTGTCCCATCTTCCACTTGATTGGCCGCTGTGCGTGTCTTTCTTGCTGCTGTCTGTTATACGGCTGGCGTTGGCAGTGGCTATCTTGCCTTTTGCACAACGGAACAGGGGACCCAGAGTGGGTAAAGAGGCACAGATGAGAAGGATGCATCCTTCACCCAGACCAAGTATGTCAAGGAAAGGAACGGGGTCTAGAAAGGTTAGCACTTGTTAACATGGTAAGTTTGGGAGATAACTCACATGTTGGATTCTCTGCGAGTACCACAAAGATCTCCCCAAAGATGGTAAGCTTGTAGATGGAAAGGATACAGGCCAGGAAGCTCAATCCCAATGCAATTGAGACCAAAATCCTGTTCTTTAGTGGCATGTTGAGTCGCATAATAAATGGAATCGGATACAACGCAAAAAAGCCATCCAGGAATGCAGAGTAGGCGGAAGTGAAGTATCCCAAGTCAGACATGACCTGCACAGAAGAGCAAGTCCCGCCTTCGATACTTCTATCCCAGCCAAACTCCACTGGGTCGCATTGCTTGTACCACCAGATCGAGGTGGCAAGGATGCAAGCCTGCGAACTGATTGCAAGGCCCCAGAAAAGTATCGTGGTTTTCAATCCGTAGTCCAAGATGCGCTTCAGCGTAGCGATGATGGCGAACTTGGGAAGTGAAAAGGTCCAGATCAACACAGAGCTGATGATAACGTTCCATTTCAACGCGCCGGGGATGAGAGCAGGATCAATATCGTTTAGTCGTCGACCGAGACCGTAGTGTGTACCAATAGTGATCATGATGCACGTAACGAGCATTACTAGAACACAGAACGCTGTGATAAAGTCATCCCAGCCGAGGCCACCTCCGACATTCCCGAAGAACTGGCGACTGATGAGTCTGAGTACAACTACCACTGTACCAAAGGTTAGCGACAGTTGAAAATGTTTGGCCGTCAGTGAGTCGTACCTGTTGTTACCGCAAACATAGACCAACATGCCTTATCGGCAATGATGCCAAAATCATCGACATCCCACAGGCCCATTATGCGTGATTTGAAGTTCTAGCAAGCATACATAACCAACAGCTTACCAGAAAACCGGGACGGAACAGAGGGTCATCGGGGCGATGTGCATTTATAACCATCATCAGCAAAATGCCCGGGGAGGGTAAAGGATCTACAACAGGTCGTCCGTTAAGACGGGCCGCCCAGGGCCGTGTTCATGGTTCCTTACGCCATGGGACTAATGAAGCACACGCTGCAGTTTCTATAACCAAGAAGAGTACGTATCTCGTCGCTGTACGAAGGATTCTGCCGTGTCGGAGACTCCACTTGAAGTGAATCCTTCGATTTGGTGGAAGATCCGGGTCCCGGCTCATGATCTTTGATGGGGCGTCTTTGGTCGTTGTTTTCTGCTGTCTTTAATACCTGAAACACTTTGCTCTAGTTCCTCTTGTGGTGTATCCAAGCTCATATTGCCAGTCAGTCACTGCAAAAGAACTCCCCGAGTAACAAGACGTGATGTGTAAACACTTTGCTGCACATCAAAAAGCATCACATCTCTTGCCTTAGGTAGATTTGTTGTGCCGCATGACATACAGCTTAACACAGATGTGCATTGAGCCAAGTATAGATGATCATTAAACAAGCCGCCTCGGCCTGAATAAATTGTGAGACATGGCCATCTCGTTAGTTAGCGTATAAAACTCAAGCCTCCAGCGGCACATGCAATCATATCATGTAAAAAGATATGAGGGCCCTTGTCGCGCCAAGATGTGCTACAACAGTCAATCCTGGTATTCCCGGTAGCGCCATGTCTTCACGCCGATATGAAACTGATGGACAAGGGATTGTGCAATACCGTATCAACTTGTGAAATTCGGTAGCTTAATGGGTCCAATTCAAGCTTGTCAATTGGTCAGAGACACTATCTAGATTAGTCATTATGCCATTGGTCAAATGGCTGAGTTGGCTTGGCCACCACTACCCGCATATCCGGATATGCATATTAAAAACCGGGGCTTATGCATATCCGGATATATATAAAGGCTATATTAGCTTATTTTACTTTTATATATATCCTTTTCCTATAATATATACTTAATTAATCTTATTTAATATATTAATATTATTAATTTAATTTAATTTATTATTATTTTAATAATAATAGCTTTAATTAATTTAATTTCTAATTATTAAAGTATTCTTTATTTACTTAATATAAGTATTATTAATATAATTATATAGAAACTTAATAATTTCCTTAATAATACTTTTTTACTTAAAGGTATTTATAATAATTAAAATAAAATATATAAAGCTATTAATATATAAGCTTTAATAAAAAGCTATATCTTTTTAATTAAAAAGTCTTAAAAGACTTTATATAATATAAATAAGATTATTTTTAGCTATAATTATAGTTATAAGAAAAATAAAGTTATTTTTAATAATAAGAGAAAAAGAGAAACTATAATATATTAAATTAAATATAAATTCTTAATCTTTATAAAAGTAAATAAAGATAAAGTTAAGTAAAAGGTATATTATTACCTTAACCTTAAGTTTAAGATATATAATTATCTTATAAGTAATAAAGAAAATATTATTTACTTATAGTATTATAAACTTTTAAATAAATATAAATATAAGATTATAAAGCTTATAAAGGCAAAAGCTTTAATATATATTATATATAACTATCTTATATAAGATTTAAAAGGTTAAATAAAGGCTATTAATATAGATATTTATAACTATATCTTTAATATTAAGTATATTCTCTTTAAAGGTTAAGATTATATTAAAACCTTTATAAATTACTTATTTAATAATAGTTATTAGTATTAAATTAATATTAATAAGAATTAATATATAAGATTTATATTATTTTTATATTTAATATTAATTAATTATATTAAGTCTTATCTGCAAGTTATAATATTTAATTATATATATAAGACTAATAAATATAATATATCCCTTCTTAATATTATTAATATTAATAGTATTAAATATACTTTTTATATTACCTTTAGCTTTATTAATTATAAGGAAAAAAGTAATTTTATTTAAGTCCTCTTAAACTTTTATTAACTATATAATATAAATAGAATTAACCCTTTAAATATTATAGTAATAAATAACTTTATTAAAATTATTAATAATATAATTATATAAGGATTAAGATAATTATATAATATAATAAGAGGTCTAGTTATATAACTCAGTTTAATTAACTATAGTATTAATTAGGTTTTACTTTAGTATTTTAATTTTATATTAAACTCTTAACTATATATATAAATTTCTTTCTCTATAGACTTTAATTTAAATAGAGTTTCCTATTTAAGCTACTATAGCTAAATATATAAGAAAGCTATTATTTAAAATACTTATATTTATCTTTAATAGTCTAAATAAATACCCCTAGTTTTATTAACTATAGCTTATATTAACTTATTATATTATAGAATATAGTCTCTTTTATTATAAAGGTATTTTATTTTCTAATATTAAATCTATTATAAGTCTCTATAAGGAATAAAAATACTAGGGAATTATAAGACCTTATAGCTAAATATAGCTAGCGCTATACTATCTTTAATTAAAAGTCTTTAGCCTATAAAAATATATCTTAGCTTTATTATTATAAGGTTATATAAATCTTAGAATAAGGCTAAGCTAATATATAATACCTTAATAATCTTATTATATATATAGTAAAATTGCCTTATATATTGCCTAATTATAAGGCTATAGTTATAGGGTTAAATAGTATAGTAATATAGTATTAATATTATAATTATAATCTAAGTTAGCTTAATATATTAAATAAATAATTAAAGGCAGAATAATTTACTTTTTTATTACTATTTTTACCTTTCTTTATTAATAGTTTTATTATATAAAGAAAAAGAAAATATCTATTATTATCTTATTATTTTATATAGCTTTATTTTAATATAGAGTTTTATTAAAAGCTTATTTAAAAGTATAGCCTTATAGCCTTATAATATTATTAAATTATTAGATATTTACTATTTAAGCTATCTTATTTCTTTATAAAATAATTAAAAGTCTTAAAGATATAAATAAAATAATAATAAATAAATACCTTATTTATATTAATATTATTACTTATATTAACTATTTCCTTAAGGCTAATATATATATATATATTAAATATATTAAATATATTATTTTTACCTTTTATAAGCCTAGCTTTAAGAAGGATTTTAATAATAATAAAAAGGTAAATAATTAGGATAATTTCTTTAATCTTTAAAATAAAATTATATATACTTTAATAAATAATATATATTATAAATATCTTAAGAAGCTTATTAATTAATATTTAAAGTTAAACTTAAGAGAAGTTAATTATTTAATTAAAGTCTAGCTTTATCCTTATAAGTATATATTTATTTTAGTATTTATTAATAAAGTTATATACTTTAACTATTAGGCTACCTTTTAAATTAAAGGTATATATTTATTAATTAAGTCTTAATATCTTAAGGAATAGTAAATTAATCTCTTTAAGGCATTTAATATTATTAAGCAGGTTATTAAATATTAATTTACTAAATTAAAATACCTTTAAGAATATTAATTATTAATAAATTTAAGTTATTAAATTGCCTTTAAGGGATATTTATATAATTAAGTCTATAGTTAAATATTATATAAAGCTTTAAAGGAAATTAACTATTAATAAGAGAGAATATCTTTAAATCTCTCTCTTTATATAAAGATATTTACTTAATCTCTTAGGCTTTTATATATATATTATATATTAGAATTAATATAATAAAAAAAGCCTTTTATTTTTAATAACTTTAATTAATATTAATATCTATATTATACTAATAAGCTTTCTATTATTATTAAGCTATACTATATATATAATTACTATATAGCTTTAAGTTAATTATTAATATTAAGTATATAATATAAGCTATTATTATTTAAAATAATTAAGAGTTTACTTTTAAAGCTTAAAAGAAAGCCTTAAATTTACTTTACTTATAGTATTAAAGGCTATATAAAGAATTTATATTAATATATTAAATACTATAATATTAAATTTTAAGGAGATAATAAATTACTTTATTAAAAAGCCTTTATTAAAAAGAAAATACCTTACCCTTTAACTTCTCTGCCTCCTTTAAGAATAGAAAAAAGTATAATAATATATACCCTTTTATACCTTTTATTGCCTAATCTATACTATTTATAATAAAAGCTATATAAAGTATTTACTAAGTATTTATAATATAGAAAAGCTTAATATAATACTTAATTAAAGAGATTAGTTTTTATAGATTAAGGATAATATAAGGTAATTAGGCTTTTACTATAATATAATATATCTCTATATAGATAATATAAAGGGAATATATAAATAAGGGATTTTATAAAGTCTTTTAATATAAATAGACTATATAATTAAAT
The DNA here is from genome assembly GCF_050947815.1 of Fusarium sambucinum. Taxonomy (NCBI): domain Eukaryota; kingdom Fungi; phylum Ascomycota; class Sordariomycetes; order Hypocreales; family Nectriaceae; genus Fusarium; species Fusarium sambucinum. The sequence goes on along the minus strand of NC_139293.1, from coordinate 5,729,024 downwards.
AATTAAAGAAATAAATAGCTAGATTAATTAAGATTATTACTTTAATAGTAAAGCTAAAGCTATTAAAGAGTAGCTTTAAGATATATATAGTCCTTTATATATTAATTATTAAAATAGCCTTCTTAGTATATTATAAAGAATAGCTTAAGGAGAGGATTTAATAATAAAATAGCTAATATATAAAGGTTAAAATGCCTATATATAATAGAAAATCTATTTATTATTAAGTTAATTACTATATATATTTAAAATTAGCTTAAAAAGGTAAATTAATAAGTATATAAATTAATATTTAATTAATTTAATTAATTTACTTATTTAAAGCTATAATAATATATTACTTTTTATAGTAATTTTATAATTATAAATCCTCTTAATTAAAATAAGGCTACCTTATAAGTAATTATATAACTTTAATTACTTTATAATTATTTCTTTTATATTTATTATATTAATATAATTTATATATTATTAAATAGAGAAAAATAAATACAATTAAATAGTATATAAATAGCCTTAGTCTAATATCTATTTATAATTATTTTTAATATTATTAATACTTTAAAAAACTATAATTATTTATTATATTTAACTTATTTAACTTACTTTATAGGGCTATATAATTTATATATAGACTAATAATAATAAAGTATAATAATATTAAAATAACTATAGTAAATACTTTAATTTAATACCTTTTTAATTAATTACTTTAATCTACTGCCTTTTTTATTAAACCTAGCTAATCTGCCTTTAAGGATTTACTATAATAAACTAGACTTAAGCAGCTACTTATAAGTATTAATAAATAGTATTATTTAGCTTAAAGAGAAAAAGGGATTTCTAGATAATTACCTTTCTTTTTTCCTTATATAGAGATAAAATAAGCTACTTAGATTCCTTATTAAACTAGGGTATAAGTATAGCTTAAGCCTATAATATACTTCCTTTTTATACCCTTTAATATTACCTTAAATAAAGAATTTTTTAAATTTAATTTAAATAGAATTTAAATAAAGTTTTAATTAGATTTTCTTTAATATTTTAATATTAAAAATTATTTTCTAGAATTACTTAATAAAACTTTAAGATAAGTCTTAATAAATATTACCTTATATTTTTAGATTTTTATTATATTATTTTCTATAGGTATTATTAAGTTTATATATCTTAACTATTATCCTAGAGATATTTTTTATTTATACCTTATTATATATCTTAATTAACCTTATTATTTTTCTATTTATTTTTATTAAGGTTTTTAAATAACTCTTTATTATTTTTCCTTATATTTATTATTTTATTTTATTAAATTCTTTTATATTCTTATTTATATATTCTTTATACCTATAGGTATTTAGCTATTATCTATTTTATTTTCTTATTATAACTAGCTTTATATCTCTTTATATACTTATTTTACTTTACCTTTTTTCCTTTTATTATCTTATTATACTTATATTTATATTTATTAATATTTATATTATATTAATATAAACCTTTATTAATTTATCTTAAATCTTATTATTATTATAGCTATTACTATTAATCTTCCTAGTAATTCCTTTATTTCCCCTAGTAATAAAAAGGATAGCTTTATTAAGTATTATATTATTAATATATATATTATTAATAAAAATAATAATAATAAAGAGTTTTAAGTCTTTATAGCCTTTATTATACTTTATATTTAATATATTATTAAATTATATAAGTTTAAGATCTTTAGACTTTATTTATTAAATAATAGCTATACTTATAAGTAATATTTAAAAGTAAAAAGAATATATTCCTAGGAGAATTTACTTTATACCTTTAATCCTGCCTTATAAGCTTAACTATACTATTTATAGTCCTTTACTAAGAATAATATATATATTATTATTTTTAATATAAAAAAGAAATACTTTTAAATTATTAAAGAATTTTACTATTATATTAACTAATTTAAAGATTTATTTACTTTTACTTATATTAATTAAACCTTTATTTAGCTTATTTACTTTCTTTTTAATACTTATTAAATTCTTAGTTTTAATTTAACCTTATTTATCTCTAGCTTTTAAGCTATTATTTTATTACCCTCTAACTTTAATTTAATTATTTTTTTTACTTATAATAATATTACTACTTTCTAGTAATAAACCTAGGCTAATTTCTAGGCCTTAGCCTAAATAGGCTATACCTTTATCTATAAGTAATATAATTAAAATATTTAAATTACTTTTATTTTTATTATTAATATTACTGCCTTTATTAAAGTTATTTATACCTTTTATAGGTTTTACTATTAATCTTATTTTTATTATTATTAATATAATAAATCTATTAAATTAGAAAAATTTAATTATTTTTATTCTCTTTATAATAATAATTAGTTTTTAATTAATAATATTTATTATTATACCCTTTAAAGCAGCTTAAATTTAGCTATTACTATATTAATTAAGTTTATATTATACCTAGGTTATACTTAAATTATTTTATTCTTAATTCTATATAATTTATTTTTAATCTTTATTATTTATATTATTATTATAATTAATATATTACTATAATTCTTTATTATTTTAAGTAATATTTTAGTTTATTTAAAGCTATTTAAATAAAATATATTTTTATATTTTATTTTATATTTATTTAATACCTATATATTTAATATATTTTTTAATAGCTATTATTATAATTTAATATAGCCTTTCTATTTAATTAGTATATTATAGTATTATCCTTATCCTAATATATTCTTAGCTATTAAGATAGCCTTAACTTTATATTCTTTTTAAAATTCTAATTGCCCTTTTTAAAGTATTAATTATAATAATAGTCTTATATTTACTTATACTTATTAGGATAAAGGATTTAAAGCTATTTATTTTATTAGGTTAATATAAAAATTTAAATAAATCCTTAGTAAAATATTAAAATAAATATTAAATTTATTTAAAACTTTAACTATATTATACTTAGCTATTATTTAATTAAGTTTCTTATTTAATTAATTTATTTTAATATTATATAAATTAAGCTAAACTTAATCTTTAACTTAAAATCTCTTAGCTAAATATTAATATTAATTATAAGAGTCTTATATTTATTATTAATAGTATATAATAATAGCCTATATTATCTTTAACCCTTTATAAAGTTAAGTAATAAAAAAGGCAGCTTATCCTTTAAGGTTTATAGCTAATAGTTAAAGTTATTTAGCTTACTATATAATATTAAAATTAAATCTATATAGTAATTTATTTAAGCTATAGCTTATTACTATAGATAATTTATTATTTAAGGCTTATTATATTATTAGGAAGTATTTTAGCTAATTAAACTATTTAAAGAATATTATTATATATAAAATAGCTTAGACTTCTTAATTAGCTTATTTAATTCTACTATTAATTTAAGGGTAATAAGAAATAAATAAAAGCTACTTTATTTTTATTAATTAATAGAGTTTTCTTTAAAACTTATTTAATTAATTTAATCTTTTATTAGTTATAATTTATCTTAAAAAGCTATAAAACCTTTATTAATAATATTTAAACTATATAATATAAGCTTTTATTAAAATACTTAATAATACCTCTAATTAAATATATTTTAATAGTCTATTTATTATAATTATATAAAATATTAAATTAGCCTTTATTTAGCTTAATAATTTTACTATAAAATTAATTAAGATTTATATAAAGTATTTATTAGTAATAAGTAATAGATATAATAAGCCTTATTATTTTTATTTACTTTTATATACTTTAATATAATAGTAATTCTTATAAAATTACCTAATAGCTTATAATATACTATTTTAATAGTAATTATAAGTAATTATCTTAAAAATTATATTTTTTCCTAGGTATTTTATAATAAAGCTATTATAAATATTATAAATAATTACTATTATAAATAGCTTATATAAAAGTAATTATATTTATCCTTAGTATAAAAATATTCCTTATAAGTTAATAAAGTAGTCTTAAATCTATTTAATTATCTTTATAATCTTTAAAAACTTTTATTTCTTATTCTTAATAGCTTATAATTAAGCCTTATATATATATAATATTATTACTTTTTAATTCTATAGAGATTATAAATATATATTAATAAAGATTATAAATCCTTATAATAGCTTTATTTAAATAATATTAATATTATTTTTATTTATAGCTAGCCTATTTTATATAGGTATTTCTTTTTTATTAATTCCTAGTAAATTAATTATAATTATAAAGATATTAATTAATTATAAGACTTAGCCTCTATATAATACTATATTTAAGTAATTTTAATCTTTTTAAAAAAATATATTAAATTTAAAAGTTAATTTCCCTAGTTAATATTAAAAGTAAAAGTTAAATTTAAATAATAAATTAGCTTAATATATTTATTATTTTAAGATTTTATAAGCTTTTATAAAATACTTAAGGTTCTTATAATCTATATAAATTATAAAAGGATAATAAAGTTTATAAAGCTTTATAGACTAGGCTATTAAATATAAAATAATAATTAATAGTTCTTTATTATAAATTATATAGTTATATTATATTAAATTAAGTATTATTAAGTAATAAACTATTAAATATAAAATTTCTTAGTTATTTTTCTAGGATAAATATTTACTTAAGGCTATATTAAAATAATTTACTTTTATAATTATATTCTTATTTAATTTTTATTATATTAAGATAAAGCCTATAATAAATATTTCCTTAAGCTATTAAAATATATCTTAAGTAGCCTTTATTTATTTAAACTTTATATTCTTTTTTATTAAGTAATTTAATAGTATTATAATAGCAGTAATATTATTAATAAAATTATAATAAAAGTTAATAAATCCTAGGAAACTTTATAATCCTTATAAATATATTAAAGGCTCTTAGTCTTAAATAGTAATAACCTTTTTTAAATTAAATCTAATTTTAATTTTTACTTAAATAATATATCCTAGGTATTTAATTATATTTATTATAAAATTATATTTCTATAGATTAAAATTAAATTCTATTTATTATAAATATTTTAATATCTTATAAACTTTCTATATATAGTCTTTTTATAATTCTTTATTATAAATAAGGATATTATTAAAGTATATTATAATAAAAATACCTAGGGATATACTTAAGGTATTATTAATATATCTCTAGAATATAATTAAAGTATTTACTAGATTAAATAAGGTTATTAGCTATTTAAAAAGCTTAAAATATATTTAAAATATTATAAGGTATTTTTAGCTTAAGGTAATTTATATTTTATAGAATATTATATAAATATTTAGCTTTATAGGCTATTTTACTTTTAATAATAATTATAATATTTTCTTAATAAGAGGTAAAAGGTATTAGTCTTATTATATAACCTTATTAAGTACTTTATAGTTTATATAGAATTACTATTTTCCCTTTAATTCTTTTACTAATAAAATAAATATTATAGCTAATAATAAACTAGCCTTAATTTATCCTTTATCTATAAAGTCTATAACTTATTTATAGAATTTAAATAAATAATCTTTTAATATATTATATAATAGTCCTTATAGTAAATCTAAGGATTCCCTATTTAATCTAGGCTTAAATTAAATATAATAATCTTATATACCTTAAGATAATAATAAGGCAAATGCCTTTTTAGAATTAAATAAGTCCTTATAGTCTAATAATTCTAAGAATAATTAAGTCTAGTTTTTCTCTAGGTAAAGCCTTAGTATATATTCTATAGATACTATAAGATAAAGAATTTTAATTATTTTATTAAGGCTAATAGTAATAAAGGTTTTTAGTTATTATATACCTTTTATTTATTATTTTATAAATACTATAAAAATAGATTTTATAATAAATATAATTAGTCTTAATATTATTTTTATTTTAATATTTTAAATTATTATATTATTTATAATATTAATTATAATTTTATACTTTTTAATATAAATTATAATATTATAATATATTAATTATAAAAGTCCTAGTATTATTTCCTAGGATAAGTTTAAAATAATATAAAAAGCTATAAGAAATTACTAGCTATTTAAGCTTATTATAATTTATATAATATATATAATTTATAGTATTATTATTTATATTAAATAATCTTATAATTATATTTCTATAGCTATTTTAACTTTATAAGGATATATAAATTTAATTAAGTTTAATTTAAAGTATTATATTAATTATTTATTTATAGCTTTATAATAATTATAATTACTATTAATTTATATATTAATAAATAAATATAAATTTAAAAAGGTAAAGATTATAAGTAAAAGACTATTTATAATTATATTTATCTCTTAAAACTAAGTTTTTATTTTAATTTAATATATATTTATTAAGCTATTATAATTAACTATTAACTTTTATATAAGATTATACTTAAGAGTCTTTAGTTTCCTTAATTATTTTTTAATTAAATATTATTATTATCCTAATCCTTAGCTTAAAATACTTAGACTTATATCTAATTAACTAGTTATTATATTAGGCCTAAATAATATAAAGCTATTATATAGCCCTAGGAATTATAATAAAAATATAATTTTAATATATATTATTATTAAAGTATTTCTATTAAAACCTATTAGGCTTTAGGCTTAATATTTATATTATATTTAATATAAAGGTTTTACTTATTATAAATAGCCTTAATAGAGGCTAAGTTAATTCTTAATATAATAATATTACTATTTCTATTAACCTTAGGTTACAATAATATCTAGGTTAAAGTATAATAATTAAAAAATTTCTCTTTAAGCTTATATAATTCTAGCTTAATAATAATAGCTTAATATTAAAATATTACTTTATTATAATTATTATAAAGAATACTTTAGCTAATTAAGTAATTATATAATTACTTATTTAAGATATAATATAACTTTATAAGCTTAATATTATTATTTTAATTTAATCTTTTTATTATTATAAGCTTTTAATTAAAGTAAATATAAAACTTAATAAATTCCTTATTAAGGCCTTATTAAATATATTTAAATTTAATTTATATAATTTCTTATTAATATTAATTACTATATATATTTTTTAAGTAATTAAAAAACTTCTAAGGATTATAATATTAAAAAGATTTACTTTTAAAGAAGGCTATTACCTTTTATTATACCTTTTCCTCTAAGTTAAAGAAAATATAAAACTATTAATCCTTATAGTCTTTAATTTTATAAGCTAAAGTATTAATTATATATTTAATTATTATTCTCTATATAGGCTCTATATTCCTATCTTTATTAAAGGTATAAATTATAAGTAATTACTTTTATTAATAAATCTTATTAATTTAAAGTATTATTAAGACTATTAGATTTATATATTAAGGTATTAGTATTAATAGGTATAATTATAAAAAGGCTTTAAGGTATATCTCTAGGTTATTTATATTATTATAAAAGGCTTTTTATTAATTTTATATTAATTTAGCTATAAAGGCTTAAATATTATTAAATAGCTCTCTATATTTAAATTTAGCTTAATTAAGTATTATATTTAATATTACCTTTAGTTATTATTTTTCCTTTATATTAAAGTCTAAGGGTATTTTAATTAAAAGGTTTTCTTAGCTTTAAATTAAAAAAAGCTAAATAATTATAATAAACTAGACTTAAGTAACTATTTATAAGTATTAATAAATAGTATTATTTAGCTTAAAGAGAAAGAGGGATTTCTAGATAATTACCTTTCCTTCTTCTTTATATAGAGATAAAATAAGCTACTTAGATTCCTTATTAAACTAGGGTATAGGTATAGCCTAAGCCTATAATATTTACCTAAGTAATATATATATTATTTTATTATATTATTTTAATTACTAAAGTATATATTATTATTCTTATAGCTAATATAGGCTAAGCTAATTTAAGAATAAGGTTATTATTAGCTTAATATATTATATTATACCTTATAAGATTCTATATAATAAAAAAAGATATAATATCTAGGATTAATTAAGCTTAATATTAATTTATAATATTATTAAATTAGCTAATATATTAAATGCTTTAAACTTAATAACTATAAAGTATAATAATTTATATAGCTAGCTAGCCTCTTAAATAATAATATATAGTTATAGCAGTATAAATTTAACTAATTAAAAGTAAAAATAACTATATTAATTAATTAAAATAATATTAATTTACTTATTATTAAGGGCTAAAGAAGTTAAAAGTAAATAATATAGTAAATTTATTCTCTTAACTTTATATAAAAGCTTTAAGAATTAAATAAAAAAAGCTAGCTTTTTTTCTTATAAGACTATTAGATTTAAATATATTATTATTAATTATAAAAGGCTAAAGTATAAATTAATTATTTTAATTAAAAGAATATTAATAACTATAAGTAATAATATTATCTTTAAAAATCTAAAAGCTAATCTTATTATTTAAGTTATTATTATTAGCTATTATTAAATATTATTTTCTATAATAGCTTAATATTAAATTAAAATAATTTAATAGCCTTATAAAGTAAAATATATATATATAAAGCTATATTATAATTTAGCTATATATTAATATAGATTAACCTATTTAATAATATTATAATAAATAGTATTATAATACTAAGGATATAGCTAAATTAATAAGTAATAAGACTTTAATAAGTCTATAGATAATAAAGTATAATATTAAGTAACTTTATTATAATTCTATATATTAATAAAGCTTTAAATAGCTTTAATAAAAGCTAGATACTTAAATTAAAAGGGGAATATATATATAACCTTAAAGGTAGTTATATTATTATATATATATCTGGATATGCATAAGCCCCGGTTTTTAATATATACATCCGGATATACAGGTATTAGAACCCGAGTAAGCTTAGGTCCCACTAATCTACCGAATTTCACAAATTAATACGGTAGTTAGGCTAATGTCTAGCGGTTAGTAGACTAAGAACAGCGAATTAGCGCCATGGTCCGATTACAACCCTTGGCGCACTGAAATCTGAATGATTCCAATGTCAAAAAATGTATGTACAAGTCGCAGGTCATTCGTGTCCTGTTTATGAGTGAGCCATGGCAAAAAATGATGATGAACCACTTTTGGAAGGGTTTGCAAAACCAGAACTCCCCCGGGAAGGCTCGAACTTCCGATCTCCCGATTGTCTATGAATAACAGTCGGACGCTTTAGCCAACTAAGCCACAGGGGAATATGTTAGTTATAAGTGCGAGTCAAATTACTGTATATATTCGTTACAGCGAACTTGCTTCGAATACTTACCCTATTGGAAACTCAATCCCAGTTAATTATTCATCTCTTCCACTTATTTGGAGCCATTTCAATATTCTAAGGATAAACCCCTTGGTACAAAATAGTATGTTGTCCATTTGTCTCGTTTTTATGATGGTTAAAGGGTAATGACGTGCAGTGTTTATTATAAACATTCAGCAATCCAAACAATTTTCATCGAACAACCGACACGGATTCACGTCGCCCTGTCCACTTAATTATTGGCCACATATTTAACACTCTTATTGTCGACACAGAATATTCAACCAACAACTATTTCAAGACAAATAATAATTCGCAGCAGCTCCGGCAATGCAAAGCGGCGCAAATACCCAATGCATCCATTCTCCGTGTCCAATTACTGACTTGGCAACAATTCCATCCGTCACGCACATTGCGAGTCCACCAAGATAAATCATGTTGATCAGCTTCGGGTCTCGCGTGAGACTCAAATTGAGACCGATTGAGCCGATGACGACGTTTCTGATACCGTAGACACGCGCAAGACCTTGAGTAAGTTGTCGCGCTTTGGGCTCCGACGGGATGGTGAACTCCAGTTGCTGCAGAGTTGCTTCGGGGCGGATGAGAAGGTTGAGACCGATGAGACCAGGGACAAGGGCCATCAACTGGTTTCCATAATGGAGGACGTTTTCGTTCATCTTGATGGCTTTAATTGAGAGCTTACTGTCAATGACTGTTTCAGCAGATTCGAATTGTTGAGTTTGATGTGGGTCGAAAATATGGTTTGTGAATAGAATTGGGAGAGGTTGCCAAACAGACAAGGGACAAGTTCAAAATAAATAACTGTCTGACCATGAACGGGCTTATATACTCTTTAGATCGCTCTGACAATTTAATCGAACTTGATCCTTCGTGCTGACACGGACTTTATTGTCCATATCACCTAACTCCACCTCATCCATTGGTCAGGTTAGCTCTCTGTCTCACTCAGACGCGCCAGCCACGTCTACGGGTAGCAGAAAAAATAGCCTTCCAAGTCTTAGGGTATAAAAATAAGTAGTCTAAGAACTATGGCCTAAGGGGCATAAAGTGACCTACTAATTTCGTCTCTTATGCTTTCAGCGGTCAATTGTTCTGATACCCTGATGCACGTCAATAAGCGAATGCGATTATTCGTTGTTCTTGTCGTGGTCGGGGCTTTATCGATTCTATATCGTAAGGGTATTCGTTAAATAAGTTGAACATGTACCCCGCCATTACTATGTCATCATATCCGAATTATGCTCTGTTCAAGCTCTCTTCACACCACTGCCCCTTGGTACCCGGAACAACCAATACAATCCAAGGGCACCCAGGACATTTGCCAAAACATACACCCACAGTAGTCCAAAGTGCCACCACCGATCATCGTAGTCAATGTTAAACCTGGCCAGGAACTCCTCCGTTGAAGCAAGCGAACAATATTGGCAAGCATCAGTGGAGGAGCGGTCAACAAGATAGCCACCCGCGGCCTCAACAAACGGACCCATAAAGTCGCCGCACGTGAGATTCATGCCACTCGGGACCTGCATCTGGAGGATCTCATTGTCTGCACATACCACATCTGAACCGTAGACTGCGACCGACATGATGCCTCCAACGATGTATGTTGCTGGCGAGACGTGATACATAAAAGTCCAAAAGGTGGGGATGTCGTTGTATATGACGCCGACACTATCAAGAGTTAGCAATTGGTAACATGATAAAAAAGTATAGAACTAACCCGCAAAAGGCAATGCAAAGCATCCAAAGTAAAGTGGCAAGAACACCAGCTTCTTCAGCTGAACCGATGCAAACAATACCAAAGTGTGAGAATGTGCTCGTGAAGAGCATAAACATCATTAGGAAGAGGAAAACGAGGAACCCTCGTATGTGTTGATCATCCGAAGTGGTGTTTTGGACGAAACCGACGGGATAGTACCAGCAAAAGTAGATGATGACAGCCATCAAGGTGTTCCATGCCGCTTCGACGAGGATATTGGAAAGGATATAAGCTAAATGATTAGCATGGGTTTCTTGGTGAAGAGAATCCAACTTACTATTCCAGCGATAAATCTTGGATGGTCTCTCGCGAACCTCGTACAAGGCTCGCTGTGGAACAAATATGGGCATGATCTGGTTGGTGATACTTTGGAAAAGAACCATGTACATAAAAATAGCATAAAGCTGGTTCTGTAACCCTTGGATCGTATTCTTCGCTTCGAATGTAAATCCGATGTAAAGAGACTGACACGCATTAGCCAAAGTCAGTATCTGCGTATTGCGAAAGACATACCGATAGAATGATCAAGACAGTCTTGGACCAGATGTACGTAGGCGACCGCCAGAAGTTCTTCCAAGTACGAATCAATACTTCGCGGAACTGCGTCCAGAACGAAGCAACAAACTCCTGATGCTGTGATGCATCCGCGTTGTCGAATGCGCTACTACCCGTTGGCTGTGTAGATGGCAGAGCGTTCAACCGTTGAAGCTCCTGCTTGACACTTTGGAACTCTGGAGAGCCTCTCCAAACATGATGCCAGTCGATGTTGTCAGCTTCTTCGTCGTTGGAAGGCTGGATGATGTTGAGCATGTACTCGGCGGGATTTGCATCTGCAGGACATGGAGGAGCCCCGTTACGTTCGAAGTAGTTGAGTAGGGTTTGTGATTGATGTCCGAGGTCTAAAAGTAATTAGTAAAGGGTGTTGTAGACGGTAACTGAAGGCCTACCGCCGAAGTAAACTGTCTTTCCACCAGGAGCTAGCAGGAGCAGACGGTCAAAACGCTGGAAGAGTATAGCGGAAGGCTGGTGAATGGTGCACAATACAGCCTGACCGCTTGCCGTGAGCTTTTCTATAAGGTCACAAATCGCCCAAGAAGTCTGTGAATCAAGACCGGAAGTAGGTTCGTCCAAAAAGACAAGCAACTGCGGCCTAGCAGCAAGTTCTACACCAATCGTCAACCTCTTCCTCTGCTCAACGTTGAGGCCCTCGCCAGGAACACCAATAACGGCATCCGAGAATTCCTGCATGTCTAGCATATCAATTACTTGCTCCACGTAATCGAGCTTGTCCTGTCGGGATATCTCAGCGGATTGGCGTAGGAGGGCACTAAACGCAAGGGCTTCGCGGACAGTCATGGTGTTGAGATGGAGGTCTTGCTGTTGGACATATCCTACGCGGTGCTGGAATGATGCGTCGGTGGACTTCCCGTCAATGTGAGTGTTGCCGCTGCAAACACCTACTGTGACGCGTGTTGCAAGGACATCGAGGAGGGTTGTTTTGCCGGCACCAGATACACCCTGTGGCAGTTAGCATGGACCTATTGATGAGATTGATAGGAGGAGAAGCTTGCCATAAGGGCTGTGGAAAGACCAGGCTTGACCCAACCGTCAACATGATCGAGTAGACGTCGATCTTTACCCTTTATTTGGATATCATAGCACAAATCTTCCCAGTGAAACACAGATGCACCAGCAGCGAGACCGCTGTTAGCGTTGGCAGTCCCTTTCTCAGCAACAACAGGTCGGTCAGTAGCTTGCGCTTCAATATCGGTACTGTCTTTCTTGTCGAAGCTGGGAGGCATGCGACCCTTGCGGAAAACAAGAATCTCGCCCTTGCTTCTGGGAGGCTTTGCGTGTTCGGCAGCGAAGATGTAAAAGACTAAAAATGCACCCAAAAAGCCAAGAAGAATGCCGATATTCCTTTTCAAAGTTAGCAAAAGATTGGTAGAAGGAAGAGAATACTTACCGCCACTTGTGTGAGTTGTAGTATTTGTATGACAAGTTGATATACCTATCGCCATCGACCATGGATGATCCAGGTATGGCGCCAACAACAGAACAAATAGTCGAATTGGCAGGAAGATTGTCATAGCCGGGGCCCTGAGGAACCATGGTCGCACAACCATACTGCCTGTTATGAAACTCGTTTGCCATCAAGGCTTCGAACGCATAAGCAAGCGGATTGATGTAGTTCATCCATCGAGACCACCCGAGCATGTAATCCGTAGGCATAGTAAAGCCAGTATAGATCATCAGCCCTAGACTCAAAATTGAGACGGGGATCATGGCTTGATGGGTCGTGCGGGTCACGCATGCTAGAGTGCGGTAAATACATGACATGACGAGAGTGGTGAGGTAGGAAGTGAGGCAAAAGAAGAAGAAGCTGCCAGCATCGCGACGAAGGTTAGACATGAAGTAGATGAGCAGGTTGAAGACTATCATGTTGATAGTCTTGTAGGGCAGGTCGATGATGTAGCTTGCAATTGCTTGGGCAGATTGATGGTAGAATGCATAGCGGTTGTGCTTCTCGACAACAGGTCGCTCGGCATAGACAGTAAGAACCTACTACATTAATACAATCACAAGAAAGTGAAGTAGATGTCACTCACCTCAAGTTGACTGGCGAAGGCATTGAACAGCAAAGCGAAGAAGATCAAACCACCTCTATAGTAAAAGCTTGACGAGTCATCAGGAAGATTGAAGAACATACTGCCCAATACCAGCGCCATAACTAAATTGAAGACCAGCGACGCGATGGTAAATCCGGGGTCCGCAAGCAACCGACGCCATCCTCGCCAGAGCGTAAGCTTTACCTGCGCGAGATACGATATCGTGTACGGAGACTTGCTGCGCTGATTCTTAAATTGTTCTGCCCGACGTGACTCCTTGTACTCCGCAAGGCGCTCCTCACGTGGGTGGGTTTGTTCATAGGTCTCCAATTCGCGCACGAGTTGCTTGCGGTGAGAGCTGGCTTGCCATCGCTCGGCAAACTCGGCGGGTGTTCGAGGGGCGGTGCGTTCAAATCCTAGTTTCACGCGACGTTCTTGCGGGCTTGTCATTGAGGTGAGGAAGTCGGGTGCTGTTTGACGATCGGGACCTTCATTATGTCAGTGTCCGACTTTGCACCAAATGCACTCTCACTTACACTCGAAACCTAGGCTCTCGAAGTAGGCCTTGGCTTCATGAATCCGACCAAAGAAAATTTGATGACCCTCGTACAAGACGGTCACACGATCGAATAACTAGATCGCGTTAGTTTCACCCGTCATGCATATCAAGTGTCGCACAATAGCAAGACTGAGTTAAAGACCCGTTGCTTACCTCGTAAGCTGACTGCGGCGCCTGGTAAATGGCCACCGCGGCCGCAACCCCGACAAGATCAGCCTGAAGACGCAAGTTCCGGCAAAAGTTGATGGCGTTTCCACTGTCAAGACCCCTAGTTGTGTTGTCCCAGCATTGAAGCTTTGCGCCGGTAAGGGCCGCCTCGGCAATGCTAACGCGCTTGCGTTCGCCGCCACTAACGCCCCGAACGAAGTCGTCCCCGACCGGAGTGTCGACGGTATGTGAAATGCCAAAGATGGACATCATAACGTCTCGCATCATTGTGTCTGCTTGGGAGCGGGTGACACCTCCGGGGACATGGCGGAGGGAATGGGCACTGGAGGCAAATGAGAGGGTCTCGCCGACGGTGAGATGGGCGAGATGACAGTCGATTTCGGCGTTGTATAGTACGTCTCCTCTAAAAGATGAGCGCATGTAGTTCTCATCGATACCTAACTATGTAAGCGACGTTGTGATAGGTTCAAAGATGAACCGGTTACCTCTGAAGTTCATGTAAGAGTCAGATCCAACTTCGAGACCGGCCGTCTCGCCCGCGATAGTCTTGAGAAGTGTTGAACATCCTGATCCAGGGGGACCAAGCACAAGAAGAAGCTCTCCTTGTTCAATAACACCCTCAAAGTTGCGCAGGATGTCGACCTTTTTCTTCTTTCCCCGCCCAAGAAGACCCAACACGTACGACGCGGCATCCAGAGGATAATCCACAACGGTCTTTTGATGTTCGGCTCCCGTGCCCCAGCCGTAGACATTGAGTGTCTTGAAGGCGACACCCAAACTTCGCGATGGTGCTGAACCATCTTCCGATTCAACGAGTTTGACGAATGCCTTTACCCATGCACGCGGATCGAAATTGGTGGAGTTGGGGTCGAGTTTTGTACCGGCTTGCGGGGAGAAAGCGTTCAATTCAGCACCTGCTGTTGTCGATACTCGCGAGAGCTGTCGCGCAAGATCGTTGATCTCTTTATCGATGTTCGGCTTGGGATTTGTTGGTTCTGCAACGTCGTTTTTGATGCTGTTGGCCGTTGAGGCTGAACCTAAACCTTCGGGCGACAAGGCCCCTGTAGTACCTGTCATGATGGTGACAGTCCACTAAACTGGTTACGGGAAGATTGGAGGGGCAATCAAACCCAATTACCGTCGTACTGGAATCGTATATGTTGACGTTTAAATTGAAGTCTGCTTGTATTCCATCTCGTCAATAGAATTCATAACAAAGATAGGTATCGGCGTGTGGCTTCCCATGGTCCGGGGCAGGGCATTGTAGATAAAACCCGGAGAGACTCAACAACAATCGGGGATTCGCGGCGTCATAATTTCATCCGATGGCTTCTACCATTTTCCCCTTCTCCTTTGTTAGAATGCAACCTTTTGGTATCCAACATGGGATTTCAGTTGATAATTCATCCACTGTGGAGGAGCCCGCGGGGGCCCGAACAAGCAAAAGCGAGTGTCTTGGAGGGTAAGATTCGAGCTGACACTTTCGCTTACGAAGAGGTCCCCCGTTTGGGAATCGCCTCGCAGGGATTCAGCGTCTTCTTAATGCAACGGTTTCTCGCACTCTTTTTTCTCTCGTTGGTCGGTAACTGATGGTGCCCAATAGTGATTCGAGAATGCGACTTAATCCGGTTAAAGACCCTTTATCGTAAGATTCATTCGAACTTGGCTTGGCTGATCTTATTTCGCCTGCATCCGCTAGCATCGCGAATCTCAATAAACCAATGCAATGCCACGTTGACCTGCAACTTCACCGGTTGTTTGCTTCAGCCACCGGCGACACCGTTAGCTTTACCAATGTTGATTGAAATAGGTTAAATGTTTGTTTTTTGTGAATGTGTTTGGAGAGGCCAAGATGTTCTGGACCTTTGCTATCCCGATAAAGTTGTCACTGATCTTAATTCAGCCAGCCACTGTGACCTATCCCCTGTATGAGATCGGATTAGTGGCCGTTTCCTGTCTAGGCTGGGGCAATGGGGAAAAGGTGAAAGAGTTGGACCGGGCGGAGACTTGTCGGAGCGTTGTTACGCCGCCTCTATTGTTGATGTGCGATAACGATAACAATGACGGGCGGTATTCTAAATTGGCCGATGCCCCGTTACTTGACTGACATGATGGCGCGGTGTGGGTTACACTTGCATGTAAGTACTACAAATACACAGGTAAGAGCTAGGCTAGTTGAAAGTCATGAATGTCTGTTGCGGTGAGCAAGCAAGCAGCAGTGTTTTTGTTGTCCGTTAATGTTAATAACCGTGCCGATGTGCGCAGAAAGAAACTGCTGATGCGCTACAACGACCTCTATAGGCGTCCAGTAAGCCGGGCCTGTTAGAAGATTGCTGTCGGGATGGCGTGTGACAATTCGGTGTGAAAAAACCTTAGAACAGGTAATTTAAGAGTAGGGAATTAAACTCGGGAATAAGTCATATTGCTGAGCAAAAGTTTGAGTGCTAAGTAGAAGAAGATTATGCTGAGTACCTAGGAGACGATGGTGCTGTGCTCGGCAGAAGCTATCTAGATAGTATGGACTGCTTAGGTAGGTACCTACCTAGGCAGAAGTTATTGCGCTAAGGAGAAGCTACAGTGCCTGCTGGGTAGAAGTTATACTGATAGAAGCTATTGCAGCTGGGAAGTAGCCGAAGCGCTGATTTGCATTTAGCTCAGTGTTATACTGAATTTACAAGTACTTCCTTATTTAAATGTTTTATAGGTTATTTAATTACTAATGTTAAACTTTATTGTATTGAACAGATTTTCATTTTAATATGCTTTTTCGCCTATTTAAATTAGACTTTGCGTGACATATAGTATATCATTCAATTGATCAGTTAAATGCGCATCTCTTGATATAATTTTGATCTCAATTAGAGGCCGTTTACCAATTAAGTTGGTGACTCAACTGGACGATCTCCTGTGTTGCTGTCACGGGTTATCTCTTTTGTTTTGTTTTGCTTACCGTTTCGCTTAAACTAGATACCTAGATAGATAGCTGCTCATTGACATGCTTTAGCTGGGTGTTGTTTCAGGATAGGTAGGCTTAAAGTCCCAAGATTGTAAATAGCACAATAATAGTCCATCTTCCCATCCATGTAGCTCTTTTTTATATCAAGGTCCACGTAAAGTAGATAGCATGTGACTTGTTCAATCTGTACGTGTCGCGTCTTCCCCGAGATTCAAGATCCACTCTACCAACAACCGAACCGAGGTAGACCCACCTAAACCGAGCTTAATCGGTCTTTAATTCAAGCCCGATGTTAAAAACATGGACAAGAGTCTCCCTTTACGGACAACTTTGACGAGTCAACAGTCGTTTTCTAAATAATAATGGCTACAACACTTGCAGATCAGGTCGCAGTTGACCAAATAAGCGATGATGAATATGTCTCGAGACGCAATCCCATCCGAATGGGTAACGCTGCGCCCATCGCCTACGGAGGCTGCACAGCGGGCGTAGCTGTCAACGCTGCATGTCATACAGCACCTCCTACAATGTCGCTCTACTCGGTTCTCGGACACTTCCATGGTCCTGCCTCGACAGAAAAGAAACTGTACTGCACCGTCACCAACATCAGAGATACAAGGACGTTCGCGACGCGCAGAGTACAGGTCAAGCAACAGCAGGCTAATGGCGAGTTTCGCGTCTGCATGGAGGTCTTGGCGGATTTCCACGTTAATGAGACGTCCGACTTTGAGTATTCCGAGGCCACATGCTCAAAGTGGCCGAGGGCGGAGGATTGTCCAGACTTGGAGACACTTATTAAAGACCTTTCAGACAAGGGTAACATCACCGAGGACCAAGGCAAGACTGTCGCCGAGACCTTCGCTGCAAACGCCGACTTTTTTGAGACGAGATACTGTACAGATGGTGTCTCAGCCCAGAACCTCACAGGCGTCGCCAAAACCATCGTCACAACACAGGACGACCGCTCAATCACCGAAAAGGTCTCCGCGGAATGGCAACGCGCTCGCGAACCACTCAACACGTACATCGACAATATGAGTGTGCTAGCATTCTTGATGGACGGCGCGCTTTCGTTTTTACCGCTTACGCATAACCACATGTGGTTTGACGACACGGCCGCCTGTTCCACGCTGGACTTTGCGCTACGCATTTTTGTGCCCGAGATAAAGATGAATGAGTGGTATCTTAAAGAGCGTAAGACGTCGAGGGGCGGTGGGAATAGAACTTATGCGGAGGGGAAGTTATTTGACAAGCATGGCAATTTGATCGCCTCGAATACGCAACAGTCTATTATGAGATTGAGGAAGGGCGTTGTTGTACCAAAGCTATAAACGTGTCACTTGACGAGGAGAAGGGTGCTAGCGTTAAAGATAGAATTAACAGGAAATAAATAAGAGCTGCGTACATAAACCTCCCCTTCACCCAAAGAGCAATCATTCTTCTGTTGTATCGCTCACTCTTTTCCTTTCTTCCACTTTTTACCTCTTCAATCACATTAAGCACCATTCCAAGATTGTTGGTAGTAAAAGGTGGCCGCATCCGTTGAAGTCCAGGTGGAGTCGTAACTAGACACTTTGCAATAGATAACTGCCCAGGGTTGCCTGGTAGGGGAGAAGATCTCGATTCTGGTATAGTATTGGCCGATAAGGCCTCCAACTCAACGACTGCAGAGTTTAGTTGTTACATTCACGATCCAGTCACGACAGAATGGCAAAGGTGTTTGGTGACCCACGGTCAATTACTAACAGAAAAAAAATAAAAGAAAAAACGCCTTGATTATCCCCTTAACCATGATATTCCCTCGTGTCAAAGCAAAAAATTCGTTATCCTTCCATCACCACCACCACAAGCGCTTAGTTGGGCTCGCCTCGGAGGCGGCGGGCAAGCTGGATGTCCTTGCTCTGGATGGTGACACGCTTGGCGTGGATGGCGCAAGGGTTGGTGTCCTCGAGGAGAGAGGCTGCACCGCCGGCTGCTCCGACGCAACTGTCTGGGCAAACCCAGAAAAAACAGAGCCCGGGACAGAAGTCGCAGCGGCAGCGACGCGGACGGCGGGGGCAGCGACGGGGACAGCGGGGACAGCGGCGCGGACGGCAGGGGCAGCGACGGCGGGGGCTAACTGCAGAATAGGCTGGGGGGCCTCGGGAGCAGGCCCCATCACCTCGGGGCGAACGATGGGACGCTCCCCGTAGCGGGCAGCCAGCGCATTATATCTATAAAATGAAAAGTTAGCTCTGGAAACGGTATACTCATAATAAATCTCTTACGCGGCCAAAAGTTCTTCCGCCAGTTGGCGGATTGCCCTCTCAGGGCAGTCACGCGCAAAATGACCCCAACGGTCACACTATCAAATATTAGTTAGAGTCCAAAGTATATAATGTAAGTATCTTCATAACTTACAACACGACACGCGCCGGGGGCGCCACGACCACCACCGCGACCACCACGACCACCACCACGTCCACCACCACCGTAACCACCACCGTAACCACCACCGACGTAGGGGGCCGGGGGGCCATAGTAGGGAGGAGGAGCGTAAGGCCAGTACATCTAAGAAAAAACGTTAGTACTTGATATACTTGAAGGACTGGAGAGAAGGCATAGGCAAGGCCAGAGGTAGAGAATGAAGATATAGTGAGTACTTACGACGATTTGAATTAGAGGAATATTCAGTTTGGTGACGATTCTGAATTAGAGGAATATTCGGCTTGGTGACGATTCTGAATCAGAGGGATATTCAGCTTGGTGACGATTCTAAGTTGGAGGAATATTTAGCGTGTAGGAAAATTTAAGAGGGTCATACTTGTGCGTGCAAATTCGAGCCTTACACGTAACCAAGCTTTTACCTCGTTTCGAAGGCATTATCTTTTAGCCGTGGGAGGCGGGTCGCCCTAAGGCAACAGATGCCTGACACTTATCTACGAGTCTGGCTTGCTTATCGGCTTTTCTGGCGGAATCATCTCCACGTTCATTGCTATATGGTGAAGTTTCTAACTATCACCACTTTTTGACGATGTCAGTTTATAGTGTTAAAAAGATTTGGATATATTTAGAATATCATATGGAGAACCGGTTAGTGTACCGCTACCCATGGTTGTCTTGTCCAACTTAAATTCGCTGGTACCCAATCAGTCGAGGTTATGACAAGATGTATCTAATCAGCTTAGGGAGTGTGGATCAGGTAAGTTCGACAAGGTTCAAGGTTGAACGGAAGATGGAGATGATCAGAATGAGAAAGCGCTTACCTTACTTAGTACAGATCATGTCCAAATCGGGCCGACAGAACAACATGCGATAGAAGTTATTGTCGAGTAAAGATCCATGGAATCTGCGTTTTACCAAGCATGTTGCGACATTAATCTGTATCAATTGTTCTATCGCACAGGACCTGCGAAGTTCTCCTCGCCTCTATTCGGAGATATGTGAAGCAATTGCGGGCTACTGTACACGAGAGAAGGTAATACATGCCATTCGAGATCTCGGGCCGAGCATCTAACATTGCGAACTATCTGATCCGTCAACCACCAGAACTAACAGCATTACTATCATCTTACCCAGCGTGGGTATCATCAGATGACGGCGGTCCCCAAGTTGATGGGTCTAGGCATAACAGCAAATTGCCAGGAGGTCGATATCCGGGGCGGGTCGAATGGAGAAGGCTAGTATCCATGGGGAGAAGGGTGCGATAAGCGTTAAATATAGAATTGATAGGAAATAAATAATAGATGTGTATATAAATACCCCCCTTCACCCAAAGAGCCATCATTCCGGTGTTGTATCCTTCCCTTCCTTGTTTTTCTTTCCCATTTCCCCCCTTCTTTTATATCTTCAATTACATCAACCGCCTTCAGCAGTTGTGACCACCTTATACTAGCAACAATCTTTGAAGTCCAGACCAACGTCCACAATGTCCGACCGTCACCCTGCACAGTGTCCTGAACTAGCCCCTCATTCGTCGAAGGTTGTTCAATTGAGAGTACAGGCTGAATCGACTCTTATCGACAAGACCTGTTGATTGCGCAATTCTGTACTGGGAGGTCTGCTCATGGGGATTGGCAGATGCGCTATCCGCAATAACATCCCGGCAAGCGTTAGGAGGGTCTTGATTCAGACCTGTTGAACAGTCGTGGTCGACTTGCATTGTCGGGTGAGACTGGCTGTCTTGGAGCGGATGTAGATGTAGAGGGGAGACCGGCCAATATGTTGTCATAGGCCACCGCTGTTGCATCCCTTGCTTGCACTATAGCCTTAAACCGCTTCTCACTCTTGACCACAGCACTTCTAGAGCTAGGTCCAGCTTGAGCACCATCACTCACGGATAAATCCTCAACCCCTCGATACGAGTAACCGTCAAGATTGGTACTCAGTTGAAAGGTGCTACTCACAAATAGCATGCAGGAGTCAGTGCTACCAGAGATGTCGGCACTGCCATTGATGGCCAGAGAGTCAACCCCCATATAGTCGCCATGGCAGTTGAAAGCTGGCCTTTCGTCACTAGAACGGCAAGGTTCTTCATATCCGGGTAGACCATCATGGTCAGGAAACGGAACACGAGGCGCGACGGTGACCGGACACCGAATTGCTTGCTTTCCGGCGGTTATGCTGGATTGTCTCTCTTCAGGAGAAGCATAATCTGTACCCGATGTGCGGTTATAGGAGACCTCAAAGCCTTCGTTTGCGGAAGTATCGCCGGTAATATTGACGCCATCTATAGCGAGCACGGTCAGTGCTCTAACTTACATCAAGCTTGACAGTTCAGAACTTACTGCTAACTGGACCTTCTGTGGGCTGAGCGTTGCGTCGGCGAGGACCACCACGTTCGCGCAAGTACTCATCAGCCAGAGTTTTGTACGGGACGACACTGTTGCGAGGGTTATAGGGCTTGAGAACAGAGAGAGGCTCCCACCCTATGTTGTGGTTCTTGGTGTATTCATCGTCGAAATAAATGACAGGATATTTTCGGCTTGAACCCTTGGTAGTGCAGAGTCTGTACCCTATTGCCCACTCCCAAGTCTTGCTGTTGGGAGCATATCTGTAACATGAGGGGTATGTATTTATCAGATCCGTATCTTCGACTGCTTTGACCCAGTCTGGGATCCCGTGCCGGTTAGAGCATTTCCAAGGAAGGATCAACACAGCGTTGTTTTTGCCGTCGTCGTAGGTTGTTTCCCATACTTCGCCCGGCTGAGGCTCGGTGTCGATGGTTGCAGGGCGGGCCCGACCGGTATTCGGCGCAGTGTCGGTGTTGTCGTCCGCGATTGCAGCCAGACTTGCACTCTTTCGAGTGGGTCGCTTATTTCGAGCGGATTGCCTATATCGAGTGGACTGCCCATTGCCAGCGTTCTGTTTCGCCAGAACAAAGTCATTGTTCCTATTCGCATCATCTTGGCTGCAATCCAGTACACGTATACTAAACGTGGCTATTACCGTGCGATAGGTCAGCTTAGAATGAGGGTCTTTGTTCTTATGTTTCCTGAGGTGGTTCTGGGCACTGTTTATAACACCATCACTATCTTTTATAATACCCTCCCTGCGGAATATAATTCCATGTTCTTTACACACAAGAACATACGGAATACCATCAAGGTACACGATATAGTAGTCCTTTGGTCCATTTTCGACCTCATTGAGCGTAATTGTCTCATCTGTCAGAGATACATCGGACACAACTCTTCTCTTCCTTTTGTTGGGATGGAGTGGTTCCGTGTCGGAAGATCTTGGACGCCTGTTGTCATGTGCGGACGGGGTAGACGCGGAAGGCTCAGCAGGCTGAATAACGTCTTCTTGTTCGTTTGTCAGGGCGAGGGGGTGACCTGGCTGGTTAACGGCAGGAGGTGGAGTCGTAACTAGGGACTTTGCAATAGATAACTGCCCAGGGCTGCCTGGTAGGGGAGAAGATCTCGATTCTGGTATGGTGTTGGCCGATAAGGCCTCCCCCTCAACTTGGTCTTGCACAGGGATCGGTGGTGCCTCTGGATCGGCGAGATAGTTGGTGCATACCCTTCTGGCAACACCTGGCCTAGCTTTGTAAACGCGCTCCCTTAATTCAAGCTCTTCTATCTTCTCTTGTATATCTAGCCGCTCTTGGTGTATCCGACGTGCGACTTGTGTGAAATGTGCCGTAGCACGTTCAACATCCTTCTGACAAGCGTTCAAATAGTCAGCATCCCCATTATCCGGAGCTGCCAACAACACTTGGTAAGCCTCGCTGCACCTTGACTTTGCGGCTTTGAGTTCCGCTTTGTAGATATCGTCTCGGGCGGTTGGGGTATCGACAACCTGCGATTGCCGTCGAGGGTATTTTTGAGGTTGGATGGCCTTTTGAGAAGGCCCAAAAGAGTCGCCCATAGTTCTTTGTTGCTTTAAACCTAAATAAAAATGAAAAAATAGGCCATGGAGCGTGAGGGATAGGTAACTTCGTCCCCAGACTATGGTTTCCTGGAGGATGGATCATGTTGAAGAGTTGTGCTAGGCAACAAGTCCTTTATATGTTGAAATTCCTTGGCAGGCGGAGCAGGTCACCCACAACATAGAAAAGCTCATAAAGAATCAGAAGAAAGCAAAGTAACTGTGGGTTGAGTAAAGACGCTAATTCCCGCTGATTGCGAGTTAGTATCCGATCCATATTGCACGAAGCACTTATGAGTCAGCCAAGCCTGATTTCCCTTCCGTCCAGTGAAACCGTGGGAAGTAGGCAGGGGTTTAGAAGATTCTAGACATACTGTATAGGAGAAAAAAAGCAAATAGTAGGATACTAAGTCGTTATTCCAATGAATAAAGAAACTTATATATAGCACAGTGTTGAGTGATAATTTTATATCTGTAGTTCAGCGTGTTGGATAAGGGGGGGGGGGGGGGGGGGAGGGGGGGGGTGCATAAAAGAAAAGGGTTTACATTCAAGTAATTACCTACCTGATGTATGTTTGCTTTTTTAGTGTTATTGAAAATAACCTGATACGGATCCGTATATTTAGCAGGGGTATCGGAGATATGCTATTCGTTGTAAGGCTAGAAAAGGCGTCAACTGATTGTTTAACAATCCTGGAGAATATTCATTGTATCTATAACCTACATCAATTCAACTAGCGTAGTAGTCTCTCGACTTATTACATTCTATCCTGTAAGCGAGACAGGGCAAAATAAGGCAACTATAGTGAATGCGGAACGGATAACCCAGTAACCTTCTAAAGATGTGGCTTCTGAGTACTAAATTAGAAGTAACTACGTATTAAGCGATAGCGCCCAGTCTAGTAACGCCCTGGGGCTTTATCCAGTGTTCCCAAGTGAATAGACCTAGTATTCAGTGTATACCGTGTTATAAACGAATCTTCATCACTGTATAATATGATTACGGGGACGGGGGGCGAGATTGTGCGTCAAGTGTTTCATTGTACCTATTGTAAGAAAACTGGGTGTAGTAGAGATATTTTACTGCCTAGGTAAATACAAGCCATACATTATCCTTAAAGACTAATCATTCTTGTGTTGTAACTGTTCTACCCCCCCTTAGTCTCTTCTTTTCTCCTTTATTTCTATTTGCACACTTATGTTAATTAACCTTTAGAATTGCTTAACTAATTTTTAAACCGAATTGGTTGCAGGGCAAGCCCACATCCTCTATTTCGTATACAATTAGCGTTCTTCCGGTATAAACAGCGATGGTTGTTGGCGCTCCGACTTTCTATGTCGTGGGTAGGATAGCTGCGAGGCCATAGGATGAGTCCTACCTTGAGTCTCAGTCACTGTCCACATTGTGCCACCGTCGCTTTGAATCATGTGTTGAAGTGTTCCATGTCCTTCTACAATTGAAGATCTGTTCATCCGCCTGCAAAGGTTGTGTAGACTCCGTCGAGCGACGTTTTGGGCTCTGCGGAACGTCATGCATGCTGGTCTCGTTATGCTTTAATACCGCGTTAGACACAAAGTGGTAGGAGATTGGGACTTCTGTAGAGCTAAACCCAGCTTGGGTATCGACACTCATGTGTGCGATCTCGGCCTGTGACCGCATGGGATTGCAAAAAGGTGTAGTGCTGGATCGGGGAGACATGCCATTTAAGATAGCGTGGTACTCCTCCTGGGTTAGTTGCCCCTCCGGAGTGGTCATGGTGTCATTGTTCACAGTGTCAGGGTGGGATTTAACGCCCATGTGATGGTCACTCTCCTCCTGAACATGCCCAAGATCACTAGCTTGGCTGTCCTGTTCCTCTTGGTTCGGTATGGCGGGCTGTTCTGTAGCTCCAACTTCCTCGTCACGGATCGGAACGCCAGACGTATCCATGGGGCCAGGCTGAAGTACCTCCTCTTTCACTCGAGAGGAGTTCTCGCGAGTTCTTTCGGTGAGATTTCTTTCGAACTCGATGTCACCATCATAGAGCAGTGCGCTACTATCCCGGCTATAATCGGACTGTTCTGCCTCTAGAGAAGACTGATGTAGGGTCGGAGGGCGATCGTAGGAGGTACCAGCAGTGCGTTCAACGACGTCGTCACCGTCTACATTAAACTTAATTAGCGACTTGCGACTCCAAGTGGATGAAATGAAACTTACTCGCTTCTTCGATTCTTGCGTTTTCAGCATTGCCATAATTCGATTTGAACGCGCCGACCTGTTGCTTGTGCCTGTGATTGATGCTGCTATCGCAAGGATCATAAGGCTCCATATCAGAGACAGACACCCAACCAAGGTTACACTCATGTGGGAACCTAGTCTTATGGAAAAAGACCACGGGGTACTTCCGCTGGCATTCTTTTGAACCACCACGTTTATGATCCTCAGTAAACTCTAAACGTCCATTTTCTAGCTGTACGTAGCATGGTGGAAGACAAGATAGCAGCTGCGTATGCTTCAGAGACGTGTCCCAGTCCGGGACCAAGTGGCTGAAGTTCAAGTTCGTGTCTAATGGAAGGACCAGGACGGCGTAGTACTGTCGATGCCGATTCGACCTCCAAAGAGTCTTGTAGACATCACCAAGTCCAGGCCAAATGTCTGAAACATGGCTCCGATGCGTGTTCATAGTCGTCGATGACTGACTAGCTCGAGCGGAAAGTGTACCATCCATGTTTTGGGGATTATTTGTTTTTCTTGACTTGTGAATGATAGCTCTCTTGTTGTTCAACTTGGCCTTGTCGTTGTCGCAATTCAACACTTTCGTACCCAACTCAACGACTGCCATGTGGTATGTTACCCCATGCGAGTCTGAGTAGTGCTTCCGACTTCTAAGATGCTTCCAGGCACCTTGAATAGGATTGGCAGTTCGGAATTGTTTTTTGTGCCTTTTACACTCGAGGATATACCAGCTTTTGTCGTATTCACCTATGACATATTGGCGAGAAGCGTTGCCGCCTTGGTACACCTGGTCGAACTCGATAGATGTCTTTGTCAAGGACTACTGAATACCGCCATGGGCCATCCTCGTGATCCTGGATGACCCAGGATTGGGACGAGTTTCTTGCACTTCCTCATGTACCATTGTTTTAATCTCGGTCGGCCGTTGCGGGTCGTTCGTAGACATATCCGGGAGGTGTCCTTGATCGGTAGCAGGAATGTTGTTCATGATTGGAAGGGATGCGGCGGGCGGCTGCGGAGCGTCGGCTGTAACAAGAGTAAACTCCAAGCCCATGTAAGTAGGTTGGCCTTCGTTCCCAACTTGGTCTTCCGCAAGAGCAGGCGGCGGCTGTTGAGTGGCAAACCATTTGGTGATCACCCTTTTGCATACCAAAGGACCGAGTATGGCGAGATGCTCAAGCAACCCATCCGCCTGCTCTTGTTCGAGCCGCTGTTGATACTCGGACTCTTCCTGTACTACTTTCACCCTTGTACTTTTAAGTTCTTTCCTTTTTTCCACGGCATCTTCAAGATCGTCGAGATAGGTGTTGGTGGGAATCTCGCCACCACTGCCCATTACGACTGACCCTGCTCTATAGCAGGCCTGGTAGGCCTCGCGAACCCGTGTTTCTGCAGCCGTGAATTTTGCTTCGAAGGAATCCTTTGGGGACACACGTTCGACATGTTTTCCACGGCGCTGATGATATCGTTCAAGTCGTATGGCCTTCTCAAAAGGCTGGAGAATGTCACCCATTGTTCTTTAGGGGTTTGGAATTGGTAAGATAAACTCGTCGGCTTTGCAAATTGGGAGATAGGCAGGCAGGGTGATTCTCATGGGTTTTGCCGGCTGCAATGAGTCAAAGACTTGTGCTGAGGGTAACGTTCTTTTTCATTGCTAGGCTCGTAGAAGAAGAAAACCTCCCAAGATTGAAAGACATCGAAGAGCGGAGAAGAAAAATTGCGGCTTCCTGTGTGATGGCGTCAATTTCCGTCGATTGAGAGTTGATACTGTGTATGAAGTACGGAGTACTTGCGAATTGGCAGCCGGATTGTTCTCATCCAATGATAGTATCGGAAATAAGCTAGGGTATGGGCTTGTTGGTTATCCAAGACAAAAGCAAAGAGTTGCAATGCCAAGGTGACGATCCTGATAAATACGGGAGAGGGCTGGAAAGAGAGAAGAGCAATGAGAAAAGAGAAAAAAAGGAAATGGATAGGTATCCGATTCCTGTGATGGATTTTGTCTTTTTTCTTACTTGTTCACCCGTCAAAGTATGCAGATCATATCAGATACACAACGTGTGTTCTCAAAATAAATCACCATTGGAGGGAGATATATTTATTGCAATACAATCTATTACTCGAGAGCCACAATCTTGCAGTTGAACTTGGAAGAATTGTGACATCAGTACAAAGGGCTAGTAAGTCGGTCAAGTTACTTAGGTACTGTGTATGTGTAAAAGCCTCTTTATCCTATTACCTACCAACAATAGGGTGTGTAGCTATTAGTGAAACCTGTAAGTTTCCACTTCCACCCTCTTTTTCCTATTATGTTAAGTTGCATAGACTAACATCCTTTCTCATAAGCCAAGGAATGGACAATAGTGAAGGGCGCGCGGTCATGTATGTTTGTGTGTTTGGCATGAATAACAATACGGCATGTTAAGCATGCAGGGGTGTCGGAGATACAGTATTGTGAAACCGACGCCAACATTGTGCTAGTCTAGAACCTGGTAGCTGGCGTACTTTAGACTTACTAGCGTAGTTGTCTGCTGACTTGTCATATTTCATCTCGCGGATGAGACGAGGAAAAACAAGGCCACTGAGGATACAGAAAATATAAGCGAACCAGCGGCCACCTAAAAAATGAGGCTCTAAGGTTAGAGCCAAGAGGCAAACAGACATCAATAAGAAATACCTGCCCTTTTCATGTCTCAAGGTAATCATTTGTCCCTCTCCCCCCCGCTGAGAGAGTGTCCTTGGGGGATAGAAAACAAGCCACATGAAGATCCCGTTCACCGGTGAAAGTGGATCTTCGCGTAACTTCTCTTCTGTTCCCCTCTACTCCGTACCTCGAGTGTGTTGTGTTATACAATGCCAACTCCTACGCGGGACAAAATTATACTGTCGTGTTATATTCGCTTAGTAAATCGGACCATAGCTTAGGTATTAGTTAGGCAGTGGTTTATTACATACTCAACAGCTTATGAGCAAACTTACGTGTACATTGATTTTGTAAAAGGTAGGATTAACTCAGGGTGGTCAGTAGGTAGGTAGGTTCAATTTAGTTGTCGGGTTTCAGCTGGCTGGACCCATAATTGGTCGTGGTAACAACCTTTCCAGAGCTAAGCCTTCAGTCCAATAACTTATCGCTGAATTTTCTGAATCATTAATTTATATATGAATTAATTGTAAAAGACTCTTCCCAGGGGGTCTAACGTAGCATCACTTTGCTTCTCAGCATTCTTCGGCTTCTTCTCTGGCTGCTACATCTCGTTGACGCCATCCCTGGTTGTTGGAGTCTCGCCACCATCGGAGATAGGACATCGCACTGGAATGCTCTATTTCTGTATTTCCATTGGTGTCCTGGCAGGTAGTCCCATTGCCGGTGCGCTCGTTGAAACAAATGGTGGCAATTACACATACTCAAGATTTTTGCTGGTGTTACCATGATTTCTGGAGCTATACTGATTGCCGTCTTACGTTTTTACATCAACTATTTGGCGAAGAAGGCTACGGCTACCTTGAAAGACGGCGATACGGATAAGGAATAAAGTAGTTCTGACTCTCCAGCAACTACGCGATACCTTCACACGGCGTCGCTATCTAAGATCATGTTTAAGGGCCGCGCTTGCATCAATTGAATGGGTATTTATGGGACCACATTTTGAAGAATTGAAGAGAATTTTCCAAGCGACCTCAAAACATGATTTTCGGTACTTGGAAATATGATTATGTATACGTATAGAAGATAGCTCCTTGGGAATACACGGAACAAGCCTAGACATTAGGGCCCAGTATTTAGAACATAATGTACAGAGACAATCTTTGACTTTTGTCTTATTGGTAGATAAGAGCCATTGAAAATAGCGGCTCATTGACAGGCCTGAACAAGCCAGGACGGCATTGATTCAGGCGAAATGTTAGGTGTTAGTAACGAACCCCGACCACCAGGCTACCAAGGCTCTTAATCCACATGGTAGAGTGTTAATAAAATAAAAACAAATGTGTCCCTAATTTCCTCTATCTCTTACCAGTCTTATCTTTGCCAATATAATAGGATGGCTGACTTGTATATTGCGACCGCAACTCGGAGTTGTATAGAAACCTGAAGGACCTACCCCCATCGGAGCGTAAGGAACGTCTGTGACACCTTTCACATTCGGAACGTTCTAGGGTTTGGATGATCCTCGACAAGGAGGAGAGAGCCCAGAAGCTGCAAGAACTCATCGCAGGTCGTGACCTTGTTTAACTCGCCCTGACCAACCCATCCAAGATTGTATTAAACATGTCGTTGAAATATACCCTGCTTGGCCGAAGCACGTACCCCCATGATGAGAATATTATCGTCACACGAATCGCCAACGATATCGCAAGAACGAGCCAGACCTTGGTTGACTACATCGCTGATTTCGAGCAAGAGGCTTGGCCTTTCCCCTTGGATGCATGGAAGCTAGTGTATTGTGATTTGTACTATATCGATGGAGGTAGTGCTACACTAGAGATTTATGAGGCATGCCTCGAGACGAGGAGCTCCAAACCCCTGTCGCACGCGCTAGAGAACTCGTTCGGTATAACACACTCAAGGAAGCTTGGAGAAATGCTAGATGGATGATTCCTGCCATC
This sequence comes from Fusarium sambucinum, assembly GCF_050947815.1. Lineage (NCBI taxonomy): Eukaryota > Fungi > Ascomycota > Sordariomycetes > Hypocreales > Nectriaceae > Fusarium > Fusarium sambucinum. The sequence goes on along the minus strand of NC_139293.1, from coordinate 5,698,530 downwards.
CAAGGTCTTTCAGCAGCGGAAACCGCAGTCGACTCTAGAAGACGAGAAATTCGCCCAAAGAGCCTTCACACAGGGGAAACGTGGCGAGGCCATGGCACTGCTTTCGAAAAAGCTTGAATGTGAGAAAACCTTGAAAACGCTCTGGAAGCAGGCTTCCCCTGCGCCACCGGCTTGGGTGCAGCAGATCATCGAAACGCGAGAACAATGGAGGTTTGTATACTACTTATCAAGAGACACCTATCAGAAATATGACAATGACTGGGAACTACTGTGGAGTGAGATCAAATCAAGCTGGACGAATACTAATTGTGAAAGGGATATGGCAGATGCGACCTAGATGAGTATCCATTTTCAAGGCGAAGACAATCACCGGCAGATTTTGAAACCGCTTCTTACTGAGGATTCGCCAACTTTTGGTTTCAGCGATGACTTGAAAGAATAAATACAACGACTTAAGAAGGTATGTTGAACTAGTAACTTGTCCCACAATACACTTACTTATTCATCAACAGAAACTCCAAAAACCACAAAGAGGAGAATGCCGACCTCCTATCTCCTGGAGTTTTGCGAAACACTTTCATTCTAATTCCCCTTGAATTGGTTCCAGATGTTTCTGAAGACGGTGAAAACCAATCTTTACTGGGTTTAGGCACGTGGTTCAGACAGGGATAACTCAGGAGAGACGGTTGTTGACGGACAAAAATATGAAGGTTGCGTTAAGGTAGCCTTATACTCACTTAATTCATCGTTCTACGCGGCTCGCTGGGAGGGAGTGAGTCTTCGAGAACTGTGGTTGAAGGTACAACAGCACCCAGAGAAGTTGTGTATATGCTACACAAAGAGACTCGAAGAATGGGATCATGAACCTTATATTTAATCTCAGAGGAATGACCACGGCATGTCAAATAATTGGATGTGTTCGATGAAGTGGATAAGGGTTCAATTGTACGAATAGTCACTTTCATCATTGACCAATGTTCCCTCCTTGCTTCTTATCTGTGGAATTTTGTACTCGTTTTTTACCCGAATATGGATAAACTTCGAATCAGTGCGGTCTCAAGTCTGTATATTAACGCATCGGCTCTTGAGAATGACCCAAGAACAGAGATGCGCTGTAAGTTACCGAAATGCTTATTGACCCATCTTGAGCCGGAATGAAATAGCGGAATCTCTCGGCCGAACTTATAGCGGAGTCATTCCGTTTCCGACCCCCGCGTCATCCCCCGCACCTCGGCCTTAGTCCCCAGTGCAATCGGTTTGCGGCGGCTTCATAAGCAGTATACAAATTAAATGATTGACGTCTTTGTACTTGTCACTGTTGTTCTTCATTTCATTCAATTGTTTGTAATTTGACCAAAATGTCGTGGTTATCTATTCCTTCGGAATCTCACTTTTCTATCGCCAACATCCCGTTCGGCATCATCTCTACATCCTCCAACCCAACTCCCAGACCAGCCGTCGCCATTGGAAATCATGTTCTAGACCTTCAAGCCTTTGCGAAGGGAGATGGTTTCGCTGGTAGCTCCGATGTTCAAAAGCATGTTGATGCCTTTTCTCAATCCTCTTTGAACGCTTTTGCAGCTCTTGGACGTCCTGTTCATCGCGTTGTAAGAAGCTATCTCCAAGATGTATTTGCAAAGGACACCAAACATCCTCAAGTTCTAAAGGACAACCAAAAACTTCAAGAAACAGCTCTTCTCAATAGCTCCGATGTGAAGAACCATCTTCCCCTCAACATTGGAGACTATACCGACTTTTACGTTGGAAAGCATCACGCCTTCAACGTAGGTTGTCTTTTCCGTGGCCCAGACAACGCGCTGCAACCAAACTACACACATCTTCCTGTCGCGTACCACGGAAGAGCAAGCAGTGTTGTCATCTCTGGAACACCAATCCGTCGTCCTTGGGGTCAAATCCTCCGCCCAGGCAACAAGGTTCCTGATCTTGCACCTTCTGAGAAGCTGGATATTGAGCTTGAGATGGGCATGTTCATCTGTCGCGAAAACGCCATGGGTGAACCTATTCCAATTAGTGAAGCCGATGACTACATCTTCGGCTACGTGCTCTTGAACGATTGGAGTGCGCGCGACGTTCAGGCCTGGGAATATGTGCCTCTTGGACCTTTTACCGCCAAGAATTTGGGTAGCAGTATCAGTGCCTGGGTTGTCCTCGCCGATGCTCTAGATGGCGCAAAGGCGGCTGGTATCAAGAACGATAGCGAAATCTTACCATATTTAAAGGAAAACAAGGAAAAGAATGTCTTGGACATCGACTTGGAAGTGGAAATCATCAGTAAGTTTCCTTTCATCATCTACAAATGCACTGGCTAACAAATGGTAGCGGCCAATGGAAACAAGCAGATTCTCAGCAAGACCAGCTCTAGAAACCTTCTCTGGTCATGGCCCCAAATGATTGCTCACCACACCATCACCGGTTGCAATCTGCGTCCAGGTGATCTTCTGGGCTCTGGCACTATCTCGGGACCTGAGACAGGCACTGAGGGAAGTTTGCTTGAACAGACAAAGGGTGGAAAGGTAGCCATTCAACTAAACAGCGGCGAAGAGCGCAAGTTCATCCAAAACGGCGACACGTTGGTGCTTCGAGGATCTTACGGTAGTGGTGATGCAAAGGTTGGCTTTGGCGAGGTCTCTGGAACTATCCTTGAGCCTCTTCCCTTGTTCAAGTAAAATTGGAGTGTAGACAAAGTTTACAAGAGAATGGTAGAAAACAAATAGAGTCTATTTACAGTTGTGTACCACGACTAGGCTTTGAGGTTATCTGGTGTATCAGGCTGGTTCTGCCAGTGAGCCTTTACAACAGCAGGATGGTCCTTCAGATTCTCCGCAATTCTTTGTAAAGTTGGAAATGCCGACAGGTCAACACCAAATCTCTCTGCGTTCCACCAAGCAGGCATGAAACAAGCATCCGCCATTGTAAGCTCATCGCCAACAGAGAATTTCCCAGCAGTATCCTTGGCCACTTCCTCGTAAGCGCTCAAACCGTCAGTCATGAGTTGACAATTCCACTCTTCTGCATTTCCGCCAAGTGCTCTCACGCGGCGCATAATGCGAAGGTTGGTAACTGGTTGAACATCATCGCAAATGATGTTGACGAGAGTTCGCACATTCGCCCGTCCTTCTGAATTCGAGAGCGAAGGGAGAAGAGGATGTTCAGGGTGCTTTTCTTCAAGATACTCTAGAGCTGCAACGGACTGACTGATGCGGAACGGCTTTGAATCTGAGGTAGGAGGGATCAGAACTGGGACGGATCCCGAAGGGTTGAGGGCTTTGTGTTCATTTGAGCTATGCTCGTTCTTCAAAAGGTTGACCGGCGTCAGATCATATTGGATCCCCTTGACGTTAAGGGCAATCCGAAGGCGGGCTGAGCATGATGATCTGAAGTACGTGTAGAGAATGTAATTAGGGTTTGACATTTTGCTCAACGGGCGTGCAATGTCTACTAAGTTCTTTGTGCCTGCTTTGGCTTCCAATGTGCGGAGAGGTTTGGAAGAACTTACATCACCGAGCAGCCGCGCCCTTCTTATGTCACGGACATATGATTGTGTAAGTAGGTACATGTATACATAATCATTCTGCAAAGATCCTTAGCACCCGCTGCTAGCCTGGCACTGCCGAACATCAAAGATGTCACATGTCTTGATTCCGCGGGAGAGTTCCGATTGAATGCGGGGGTGGAAAGTTGGGAGCATGGGGAAGGTCGTAAGCCGGTCTTGGCCAGTGAGGACATATCACAAGGTTACCGTCGGGCGTCGGGCTAAACAGCTGATTGGTAACGTTGGATGCCATTTTACCGTGATCGTTAACGACCAGCACAAACATATCGGTGAAGCTTTTGCCCATAACGTTATCCTGGTTGCATCTCTGAAGATACTTGACACTCAAGTAGACGACCTGGTGAGTGACAACTGTGACCTGGTTACCACTATTATGACTATGTTGGTGTAATTCTTGACTATAACGTGTCCAAGATCACCACCAACACCAGCATAGTCCTTTGTCCTTTTTGCTCTAAGAAATGTCGACAATCCTGTTTCCTGCAAAAGGGACTTCATACGTGATCTAGAAAGCATCCGTGGCACCCTGAGGATACGCTTTAAAAGTAGTACTGTCCCACATGTCAGCCGTGACGTTTGCATATGGAATGAAACAGTCGTCCTGGATGTCAGTGAAGATCTACTCTATCAGATACTTGGCAAAGGTGCTACAGTTGATACCACCGTGAGTCTGACAGGCATTGAAATCGTTCACCCAGAACCGTGTACCGTCAACCGCTAGAGGGTGCTTTGTTTCCGGTGAATTACACGTAATCCAAAGTCTTTAGACTAGGGTCTACTGAGCCGTTAGGACTGATATAGAAATTGGCGCCAGTTAGTATTGCCGCACGATGAGCAGTAGAATGTCTCTTGCCATGAGCAGTATTTAGATGTGTTTTTGTTCATGTACGGTTGCTACTTTCACATATTCGATTAACAACCTGTTGTTCTGTGCCTTCTGTGTGGGTAGATGGCATATGGATCTGAACCATATACTCGTTACGCGTAACTCTAGCCAATGCTTTGTCACCCACTGCTCTATCCATTGTTTCGATATGACAGTTGTAGAAACTTCGCACTGGTTATTGTAGTTATATAAAGAGACTGCATAGAATTATTATTTGATGCTCAAGATTATAATATTAAAGCTTTATCTGAGGCACTTTGGCGGAGGGTGGGAGTCTCAGCTCAACCAACGCAACATCGCTCACATCTGTGCAACTTCTCCTGCCATCATCCGATACCCCCTCATAATTCTCCCAATTCAATGCCCTTCTTGTGTTCTGTGGCTCAGAGGACGATGACGATTCTTCTTCGTCATACTTCCTGTAATTATGTCGGAGTGTGTCAATACCAAACTTTGATGGTCTTCGGAACCGTTCCTCATTCCTGCTTTCGAAACTCGGCTTTTCTGATTGAGTTCGCGATCCAAAATATGGTCGTAACGATGGAAGACAGGCGATCACAAGGCCCATGTTGACGTCTAAAGCACTCCATAACACTATGACAAAGATTAGCTGAGGCCTTTACATAACAACAATGAGAACTGTACCAATGGTGCTAAGTGAAATGGACGAGTCGGAACCTGCTTTAAAGATCATGATGAAGCGAACAAGGCTGACCACAATATTAACAATTCCAAGTAAGAATGTGAAGTAAATGCCAAGTCTTAGTGCTCTCTTGACTTGTAGTGCTGGGACAATCAGCCAAGGAAGAATGAATACTGTGATAAATTAGTTTCTGAAATATGTGGAGGCCCAGATCTACATACCTAAGATATCTCCAAGAAATGACAGCGCCCAACCAACATTAAAATTGACTGCGTAAGTCCACGCTTGGCATGTCACATCGGGGTCCAAGTCCCTGTGACACAATTAGTTTCGTGTTTAGCGATATGACAGGGAGAACAACTTACCAATGACGTTCTAGGGGAAGGCAGATACACAGGACGAGTATCATAGTAGTAACATAACTGATGGCCGTGAAACATATGGTAGCCCAGAGAAATATGCGTCTCTTCACCATGAATTCCGGAAATGCCTGTAAATAGACCGATAAGAGAACAGCCTTGCAAAGGTAAAGTGTCGTGTAGAATGGAAAGTTGGAAGCAAATAGCAGCTAAAGGTACCACACTGTCAACCAAAATATTCCTCCGAATGTTCCAATAGCCTCTTACTTTTAGTATCAGTCGAAGTTTTCTCCTGTTGCCACTATATCCTTCTAAGGTCGAGTGTACTTTCGTATCGAAGGCGTCGAGTGCTGCAAACGCGGGGGTAAAAGCAGCCGCTATGACACCAGATATGCATGCCGCTACCATGAATTTGTCGCTGAGAAGGAGTCGTCGCTTTTGTATTCGAAGACGAAGATTGAGACGGGCTGCGACGAGGGCTACCGCTATGACGACCAGGATCTCGGAGGCCTATATAGGTTTCAGTTGTGATTGAACCAACAAGAAAGAGCACTTTTTGATGTTTACAAGAATGTCATGGGCTCCTGGAGTGCGCATCGTTGTGTTAGAGTAAAAGGGCCGACACCTCTCCCATCCTTGGTTAGGGTGTTAATGTCATAGACTGATGGAGGGTACACATTGGAGAAATGTTTGCGATACACAACTGTAAAGAGCGGCCTAAGCTCTATTATATAAGCTTCTGAAAATAAAAGCCCTGTCGGTCCCGTGTCGACTTAAGCTTCGGGCCTGGCATCGTTATCCCTTGAAGGCATTCTTAGCTACATACCGACGATGGCGCTAGGTCGAAAACGTCTTGAACCAGAGACAAATCTCACAATGAAAGCAGTAAAGATTGAAGACCCTTGGACGTTCCTGGGACATGATACGTCTAGGCTTTCTTGGCATAGGGCAGAACCTGCTTTGCCTGCCGTTTGTCATGGAACTAGTCTCTCATATGGACACAGGAGTCATGTAAGACTTGACCTGGACAATCTTACTTGTTCATCACATCGACACCACAATGACACCATAGTTTGCTTAGAAATTCATATGTTTATTACTGTTCTAGCCAGGTCCATTGCTATCCCCCCACAAAGGTCGTAATCACGAGCAGCTCAAACTGAGGCAGGTGTTGCAAAGAGTTTCCCCGGCCGTCTGAACAACGCTTTTACAGCCACATGAACAGCTACAGGCCGGGTTAGCTTGCTGCCCATCACCCTTTCCGGGAACAAACACGGATGAAGGTGACTCTTGAGACCGGAAGTTGGAAGGAGCAGCCTTCATGCAAGGCGATGTGAAGTCGTCGTGTTGACACATGGTTTTCAGAGGTTTCGAGATAGTTTGTTTTGGTATTGTTGTTTTATGCTGGGTTTGCTTTGTGGGCGTGACTGGTACTGTAGGGAAGGGATGTCACGAGTTTATATACATGGTTATGTACCTAGTATCGATTCACCTGATGGACGGCTTCGACCTTTAATCACGCTGAACACAATACATAATCACTATCAATAGTACCAATTTTCGACTGCTGATTCACGTTTCAGTGCATCGTATTTGCCATCCATCTAACTGTCCCCATTCACGCTAAATCCTCGATTGGTTGATCACTCAACTTTAGACTTCCACAAACTAGAACCATCTGTATTAACAAGTCTTTCTGGAGCAACAAGCGCGACTTCTGTCCATCGTCACAGCCAAGGTTACTGTATTGATATTAAAGGCACTGGGTGTTTTACAAGACAGCTAGGGCAACGCTGAGCGGACCCTGAGTCAGTCATCATTATGCAGCCGCAATAACACCAGCATCGAAGGTTTGGACTTTGCCGGAATTCTTGGGTAAGATGTGAGGGGATCTGGCACCGCTGGGAGGGAGTGGTATTGTTAGTTTGAGGCATGGCTGTAAGAGTCCTGATAGTTTAAGATAATCGGACTTTTTAAGAAATACAAGTGAAGATTTGTGATTTACGATACGAGATTGTATAAAGAACACATCTTATCATTTTAGGAACATCGTATTTATAGTTGAAAGCACGTGTCTATGTCTTATGTTTGGTCGTGTCTTCCTCCTTGACTCGAAAGCTCTGTTAATAAACTCACAGTCAGACATCGCTAGTCCCCGAACAGAGAAACTTATATAAAGAGCGCGATTAAGCCTCCATCTTGATGTTACTTTTATGCGGACCACTATCCTCTTGTTCTTCGTGTAAATATCAACTCTGCCTATCGATATTCATTGTTATCTGGTTAATGATGCAGAAGAATGAAATTCAGCAACTACCAACTGTGCTACAGCGTCATCACCACTGTGCTTGCATTCCAATCATATACTGGGTCTATACCAGATGGCTCTTTATGCACCAATCGCAATGTTCATTCACCTGTTGTTCAGTTTTAACTTCGCAGTTGCAAAAGCAACGGCATATGTGATATGGAACTTCCTTCATAATCACATAAATGGAAGGATATGCTGTGCTGTTAATCCCAGCCATAATTGTAACGTCTTGTAAATGCTTGTTTGTTACCGTAAGTGCTTGTTCGAGATTGGGAGTGTGCAGTCACTTGTTGGAATTGATGTTTGTCCCTGTGTTTGGTTGATGACACACTCGTTCTTATACTTTTGTTCATGAGTTGGCATTTTGCATTTGCTCAACCGTTCACTTTGCTGAGCCTGCTGTAGTCACTCACCACCGCATTGTGACAATAATAACGAGTGTACCCATTACTCTTGTCAGTTGTGATTGCCGCCCTCATGGATTGCAATTGAGTCAAGTTCACAACAATGGAGTGATACAAGATCTGTGTGATTCTAATAGTCTTTCATAATGAGGTGAAGGAATCATAGGAATGATGCTGGCAACGAGTACTGGACATGACCGTCGTCTTATCAATCTTATTCATGTCAGCACAGGCCAGGCAATGCACCACTTGTGGTCAAAGACGTATTGAATACAAATGCCTATATCAAACTCAAGAAAACAAGATAGCAGTGGCCACCATTGCGTATTGAGTTGTTATCGTATAAATTGGGAAAATGGGATGGCTGAGAGCATTGGGACTTTAACTCATCATATAATCATGATCTCTAAATGTACTAGGGAATGCTGACTTACCCTGCATATGAGTAACGCGTAAACGTCCCAAGACAGCTTAGCTCCGTCAGCATGAACCCATCTTATCTACTATCCATGCCCAAACACCGCTTCAAGCCCAATTCACCTTGCAATCTCTACAAAGTGAAGCGCTAACATCATGGCTATTACACCTGAAGATGCCCCCAGTAAGGGAAAGCAAAAAGAAAGACAGTATACCCGCAGCCGAACGGGATGTCTGACATGCAGACAGCGCCACCAAAAATGTGACGAGACACGTCCCATCTGGTCAGTAAATGTGCCCTGTCACACACGCTCTTGTCCATATTAACTGTTCCCCAGTGGGAACTGCGTAGGTATCAAACGTCATTGCGAATATCCCGCTGCAATCCTCCCGCTCCGAGAGCGCAGAAAGAAATGTCTCCCAGGCGAACAGCAGCCATGGACCAATGCAGTAACGATTTCCAGAGCTGTTGGGCCTTGTACCGCTGGCGCAGCTCGGCCTATAAGCATGGCTTACAGATCTGACGCGCTGTTCCACTACTGTAAGATCCCTGAAGCCGCCGCAAGCCAAGAGACTGAATCTACTCTATAGTCTATGACCTGGAAGACCCGTTCGACATTGCTCCCAAAGAGAAGCGACAAAGCTTGTAAGCCGTTTTGATCATTTGTTCCTGTCAATACTGACGTAATCACTTGTCAGATTGACATCCACCATGCATAGCAGTGATACACTGCGCAATACCATGCTCATTGCCGGATTACATTTTGCCTGGAATACAGGCCAGTTACAGTCTTTCGAACCCACGTTCTTATTTCACAAGATTGAAGCTATGAATAGTGTGAACAAATTCCTTCGGAACTCGAGTATGAAGTACGCCGTTTGTGTGAGAAATATCGCGACGTTGTGCTTTACAGAGGTAACACTGCCATGTTAACTCTTACCTACCATGGTAGTTGGCTAACCGAATCAGTGTGCGATGGGAAACATTATTGCCAGTGAAACACATTTGGATGGTCTGATGAAGTTTATGGACATTCATAGACCACCTCACAAGGCAACACCAGCAGAGTATGAGCTGGATGACGAGTTGGCGAATCGATATGTTCTATTGTACGTGGACAACTATCCAATATAACCCACAGCTAACAATGCGTCGCAGCTCATACAACTTCATTCACGGCTTCAAAAGCCGAGTAGAAGATGTTCTTATAAATGGGAGTGTCACAAAGAGGGGCCAGACGCCATCGCCCGCTCTTGTGGAAAGACTCATGCATGAGTGGCACAAGCACGAGGTACAGGGACTTGATATCAGACTCAAGTCATTAAAGATGATCCCTTTCTTCTTTTCCGAACTACCCTCAAGTACAAAGTTTGTTGATATTGATGGGACAGATACCGTGGAATGCTTGGAGACGCTGACCTCGACTGCTCAACTCAGGACACAGGGCATGGATTTTGATGATCAGCAAATGATATGGCAGGAAGGTGCTGCGACTCGACTTATGCTGGCCTTTGTTGAATCTCATATTAAGTCCATATCGACTGGTGGCAGTAAAGCTCCAGGTGTGAAGGTTCATTCTCGGATGGCTTCAACATGGTCTGGCATGGCTACAGCAACAGGCCTTTACCTCAACACAATCCTTCGCTTCTGGAATGCTGGTGAACTGATAGAGCCACGGCTTCACCGTCGTGTTTTACTCGTACTCCAACAAGACTTGGAGCGCAGTCGTCGAAGTGCTCGTTCTCTGAGTGATCTTTGGTTCTGGAAGGCCTTTATCGGTGCGATGAGTGTTGAAAAGCACGCTGTTTCATCTACTAGTGGTGTGTTGAATGGGATGAAGGGGATATATGAAGGCTTTGTTAGGGAGTGGAGTATTGTAGTTGATACCATTCTATGGGAACGAGCAAGAGTGGCGTTGTCTAGTATCGTGTGGCCTGAGGTGTTTCACTCCGAGGAAATGGCGCAAGAGTTGTGGTACAGATGTGTTTTATGATACTGGACGAAAGTCATGCTCTCGTTACTCGCGGGTCTTTAAAGGCTATCATGTCGCGTACCACCTGCCAACCAATACTTTGCTGATTAAATTCCTCATACTCCTTTCCCGCAACGTTACACCACTTATCCAAGAACCACGGCGTAGCCTCCCAACTCTTCATGTCCCAAGGTGGATAACTATCTTTGGTCTTTTCTCCCTTTCCAGACCCCAACTTCCATGTTACTAGACCCCCTCTTTCATAAACATCAAGTTTTAGCTCCCAGCTGTTGAAGGTATCTGGTAGCGCTGCGGATAACATGATGGCTCGTTCGCGTAGGAACGGGAGAGGTATTAGATCTAGGCTGATATGATGTGGAATGAGGATCTGGGCCATGGTAGGTCGTAAGTGCACAGGCATGCTTGAACGTGCAAAGGTGGAGAGGATATCCGAGCCTTTTTGAACAAGGGTTGAGTAATCGACAATGGAGGAGAGGTTGGGTTGATGGAAGGGAGAGAAATTATATGCGGTACAGTCTGCGACAAGGTTGAGATCGAAGCCCAGTGATTCTGCATTGGCGAGGCAGGACCCAAAGAAGGCTGTTGGAAAGAACCGAAGCATGTTGGAATAGACATCGGGAAAGGTTGATGATACATCAGAGTCTGTATCATCCGATGATGAGGTATCGTTGAAGGGAATAAGTTGTTGGTCTTTGGAGCAAGGGACTCGTCGCTTCAGGAGTGGTCTTGACCGGCTATTACTTCTTACTCGAGCAATGACCTCTTTTTTGATATTTCTCTCTTCCTTTTGGCGTTTTCCTAAACATTTCAGGTTAATGACGTTTGAGGTGTGAGCCGAGGATACCCTTTAACTCACTATATGCCTTTTGGGCCAGTCGGTTCTGCTCTCTTCTGGCAGGGGTCAGGACACGTCGCTTAGTGGGCGGACGCGTGTCATTGCCCACATGTTTTGGCATCAGAGACATGGTTCGATTGGGTTCTGTGGCTTGCATTCTCTATTTTCTCAAGACGGTGTCAAGAATGAAGGAGGGAGATGGTTTGATCTCGGAGCTTGTAATGGTAAAGTCCATATTCCGAGCGGGGCAAATTGGCTGGCTTACGCATTTTGAACCAATCAGAAGCTGACTAGGGTTTTGATCCTCCGTGGCTTACTCGTGTACCGCCATTCAGAAGTTGAGGTTATCGCCAGGGTCGGTCAAAGTCCCCTGAAGGTTAATAATACTTACTCTAGAAATCACTATAAGTAGAACGGGTGACCACAGTGAAGATATCAATTAAATACTTTGACATCCATCAAGTAACACATACCTTACACTCAATAAACAAACACCAACAATGACCACCAAAACTATCACAGTCGTCGGTGCTACTGGCACTCAAGGCGGTTCAGTTGCCAGAACCTTTTTGGGTCTTCCCAACTGGCACGTTCGCGCTCTTACCCGTCGATCAACCTCTCCCAAGGCCCAAGCTCTAAAAGACCTTGGAGCAGAGATTGTGGAAGCCGACATGGACGATGCCGAGTCTTTGGTAAAAGCCTTTGACGGAACCCATGCCATCTTTGCCAACACCGACTTCTGGGCTCCTTACACAACTGCTCTCGCCGAAGGGAAAGACCAGGCTACCAGTCAACAGATCGGCTACGACACTGAACACCGACACGTCAAGAACGCTGCTTATGCCGCATCCAAGACTAAGACTCTCGAAAAGTACATTTACTCTGCTCTTGGACCCATGAAGGAGGTGTCAAAGGGTAAATACCCCCACTGCCATCATTGGGAAACCAAGGCCGCTGCCGTCAAGTACATTGAGCACGAGATTCCTGAGCTGGCCAAGAAGACATCATACATCTACATCGGAGCTTACGCTACCAACGCTTTCCTGTACCCAAAGAAGGATTCTGAGACTGGCGAATATGTTCTGGATCTCCCTGCATCCAAGGATCTGAGATTTCCCATCCTCGACACCGCCAACTCAACTGGCCCGTTTGTCCAAGCTCTAATCGAAGACGAGCCCGTTAGGACAAAACTCTTGGCCTATGATAGCGAACTCTCCATGAGCGAGGCAGTGGATATTTGGAACAAGGTGACAGGGAAGAAGGGTGTTATCAACAGCATGTCCGAGGAAGAGATGCATCAGAAAACAGGTCTACCGTACGAGGTTTTAGACGGAGCTGCTTACTTGGACGAGTATGGATACACTGACGGCATTGAAGGAGTCATTATGCCCGAGCAATTGAAGAAGCCTGTTAAGACAGACAACTTTGAGGAGTATCTCAGGAAGCAGGATCCTGAAGCTCTGTTGTCGTTTCAGTATGGTCTTCCTGAGCCTCCAGCGAAGAAGTAATAATCTGTGTAGTCACATTAAGTAGATTCTTAACATAATTCAATCACATGTTGTTGGTTCATTAGTGGTTCATATCACATAAACTCCGACTGAGCGTACTCAATAGGTCAATGTGAACAATCATTTGTATTCTGACCTGTCCAATACTCCTTCAACTGCCATGCAACTCATTCAATTGCCGCCACTTGCTTCAAACTCTGGCCTCGGATGACACTTGCCACACTAACATGCCCCTATACCATCGCAACTTCTCAATCCTTCTTCGGACGAGCACCCGAGTTACCACTCTTCAAGGTCTTCAAAGGCCTTCGCCCAACCCGACCCTCTTGGTTCTTCCTGATCCACATGTACTTCTTCTTCAGACGGCCGTTGGTCATGAAGACCTTGGGCATTCCACTGACTTCACCCTTGTTGGCAAGGGGTCCATCTTGGAAGACACCGCCAGTAGCACGGAACTTGGCGGGAAGGGATTGCCAGAGCTTGACAGCGATAGCAATGTCGGATTCAGACATGTCGTTGCGCTTAGGTTCGATGGCGTCGTTCATGGCCTAGAGAGACGTATCAGTAACGGCCAGTAAATGAGTTTAGTTGGAGTACATACCTCGATTTCGGCGAGCTTGGCATGTCTCTCGACGTGGCGTTCCATGGAACCGTTGCGGTCGACAATAGTTGCTTTACAGATAGGACATTCCTTGGAACCGCGGTATAGGCGCAACTTGATTTCGGGATGCTTTCTGGCACTTTCGGGTGAAGAGGGAGCTGAGGGAGCGGAGACAGATGAAGCTGCAGAAGGTTGAATAGGAGAAGAGGGCTGAGACTTGCGCTTTATAATGATGCGAGCCATTTTGACGATGCTTGATAATGATGCTGTTGACGATGTTGGTGCTGATGGCGATTGCGAACGATATTCGGATAGCGGAAGATGGTCAGAAGCGAAGAATTAAGAGAAGTATTTCTGCGATCCGAGATTGCCTTTTAAGTTGATAATTATGGCTATTATTCTTTTGGGCGTTTATTAGTACAGCCGAGCGTTTACAAGTGAGCCATGGAAATTGTCAAGCACCAGCCGTTGCCAGCTGGCTGACAGTGACAGAATCCATCTCACTTGGGAGATTGCGGGACCCTGAAACTGATCACTGCTGGCCGACTAAGCTCGCTAAGTTCAAGTCAATTTGCGTAGGTAGCAAGCTACCAAGATAGGTCACAAAGGATGCAGAGAGTAGAAGGTAAAGCTGCGGTGGTTTGTGAGCTCCATTGTCAACGCACCTAATCTATGAGTATGTCACTCGCTTTGAGACGCAGCTTCAATAAATAACAGGAACCAACTGCCCTTGTTCCCTGGTGCAGGTTTCCTTGGCCTTTGATACATGAACGCCGAGTTCCCATGATCAGTCCCGAATAGCTTCACCCCTGATGTTCGCCCGTTCACCGAATCTCTCAGGTACCCATTCCAAAATTCCATGACGCCGGATCCCAGCCGAGTTTCCGTATTGCTGAGATCATGTGATTTTTCTCAAATTCGAATCCGCTTCAGTTGTGCTTCCTGTACTTGCTGCTGCTGCCGCTGGCTTCCTGGGGCTCGCTGGCTCGCTTCTTGGACTCTTCGCGAGCTCTCTCGATACGCTGAGTGCATTCCTGCATGCGATCATTAATCTCTGAGGCGACACTGATAAGCCGTGCGGACAGCCAGTAGGGAGCAACTCTCGTCGCACTTTCAATGGCTATCTCCATGGCAGCATGGGCGGATACAAGTCCTTTTCCTGTGGATAGCATTAAATTAGTACGAGATTTATTCAGGTTAAAGGACTCTCTACTTACGTGCATCAATCGCGACTCTCTCAAAGTTCTCGGCTTCTTTCTCCCTTGCTTCGAGTTCCTTTACCTTTTTCTCAAGGCCCTCATTTCGGGTGATGAGTAAGGCGATCAAGTCCTCGGAATCCTCTGACTTGGGGGTCGGATCGATGATAGGGCGACCTTCAGCTTCGTTCATAGCCTGGGCAATACCAGCCGTGAGGCCAGCCGTATACCACTTGCGCCCGAACTTCTCGAGAGAGGAGAGATGATCGACAGATGCTGCGTAGGCTTCGGTGTCCAAGCCGGGAATCTCCATGTTAACCACAAGCATTCTGAAAACCTTGGGAGTGACTGAAGATAAGGAAATGAGGTTTCAGTGAAAAGTGAGTTGAAAGGTAGAGGCGCTAGTGGGTAGCAGAAAAGTTGGCCTCCTAAGTCTTAGGGTACGAAAACAAGTATTCTAAGGACTATAGCCTAAGGAGCATAAAGTGGCCTGATGGTTTTGTCCCCTATGCTTCCAGCGGCCAACGTTTCTGGTACACTGATGAGGCGGGAGGATTGGAGCAATGGATGAATTCTTGTGTAAGGCAGAGGACTTTCCCGTGTGTAGTGTTGTAAAGTTTGAACGCGGAGATGATTTTCTGTTAAGAGAAAGGTATATGCTTTCAGGCAGCAGAGGATGATAAAACGCAGCTCTGATTCACTGCCCGCTAGTCTGAGAAGACGCCGTTTTCCTCTTCGTCAAACTACAATAATCTAAGCTAAGCGCCAGAACAATAGCACCAGAGACTATCGTGCCAATGCATAGCTCAAGGTGACGTGACTGTTGTCCAACGTTTCAATGCAAACAAACACTCGGTCCGGTACGGTGGAAAGGCTATTCTGAGATCGTAAGTCGACTAGAGTCTATTCATTTCTAAACAATGACAATCAAGAGGGTGTTGTTTGTTGCTTGTTTTCAATATTCCATATTCATCTTCATATACCATACAAAGAAACACTATTCCAGTACTTCAATCTTTTAGCGTCCGATAAACCTCACAGCTCGCCATCCTGCCAGTCAGACTCAGTATCATCGTCCTCCACATAATCCTGTAGTCTCTCCTTGAGCTCCTCAACACTAATCTCACCGTCAACCTCAGAAGGATGCTCGCCCTTTCTGTGAGGGGGGATAGGAATGGTCCTGGGAACGTGGATAACACCATTCTTACCAACAGCGTCATTGAAACCAACAACAACATGTCCGTTCAGCACAATAGTAGTCCAACTCTTAAAAGTGTGCACATCAACACCAACGCCCCTCTCAAGTAGCGTAGGCAGCTCGATGTGGAAGTCACCTCCATGACCGAGATCCTTCTTCTTGAGGGTCTGCTTCTCATCGCCGTAGTAGATCTCGTCGCTGTAAAGCGTGATGTTGGGCACGATCTGGTACTTGAGCAGCGCGCGGAGATACTTCTTGCCTGTCTCTGTGTTAAACAGGAAGGCGTTGGCGCGCGCGCCGAGACGCGCCCAGGCTTCGTTTGATGGGGCAAAGACGGTGCTGCCGATCATGGGGACATGGTGAATGTACTTGACAAAGTCGGTCTTGTCGTAGGCAAGGAGGAGTGTTGAGAATTGGGCGGGGAAAAGGCTGATTTCTTTGCCGATGTAGGGAGGGGGGACGAGAATTCTGTTGACAGCGTGGATGATGCCGTTCTTGGTTTTCTAAGAATAGTTAGTCACGGTTATAACGTGTCGGACTCCGGGTCATGATGATACTCACAAAGTTGACGGCAATGACCTTGCTGTAAAGGTTGACGCGCACGCCAGAAAGTCCAACACTGGTTCGGAGGCGCTGAGGCTGGTCGCCTAGAAGCTTCTCCTTGAGAGTGGTGGGAACAGTGTGGGTGAAGAGGATTCTTGACGCGGGATACTCGCCAATGCCGAGATGGTAGTTGAGAACATCTTGGACAAACTCATCGCTAGGCTTGTGCTTGTGGTCATCGGGGATATGCTCAAAGGCCTCATCGGTGGGCACAAAGAGAGTATAGTTCTTATCGGTGCTATTCAGAAGCTTTCCAAAGCTTTCGTGCTCCTGAACGAGCTTGAAGAACTTCTTTGTGTGGTTGCTCTTGGCGATGAGTTCGTATGTGGTGTGGCCTGTGAAGTCGCCACCTGTTCTACCGAAAATAGAAAGGGGCTCGTCGCTGTTGGTGACATCGTTGTCGACAAAGTCGTGGAAGAAAGCATCTTCATCTTGAAGCTTGTTGTGAATGGCGGAGGAAATCTCGGTGGAGAGCTGCTCAGTCGCTTCATCAAGAGACTTGCGGAGACGCTTTGGGATGTCCTCTAGAGTTTCTTTAAGATCGTCTTTGAAATCATTGAAAATATTGAGCGACTCTGGGAGGACGAAGGCTGAAGTAGCCGTGGCCAATGTGAGAGTCAGCAGAGACCTCATTGTGAGTATGGATGATAGTATCGACTATCAGGTAGAAATGAAGAGATTGGAGGACGAAGAAAGACAAAAGAATTGAGCCGGCAGCAGATGCTGGTATGTATAACAACGTCTGTCAATGATGCTCAGACTTTATGAGGGTCATACCGTTGAGATGGTGGGATAATGAGTTGATATGACGCTGGCACAGTACAACGAGTGTTGGCGTCATCAGCGAATTTACCCCGCATTATCAGGGTGTCAAAAAGGGTCACGGTAAACTTTGACTGTTATTATGTTGATCTTTTTCTTTCACTCCAAGTCCGGCTTCTTCGGGTCTGACGTGAGGCGTTGAGTAACGCGTGTCGGCTTATCAACCTTGAGCTAAGTAATTTGTACGCGTATACCGTAACCTGCAATGAATAACCGCGTATATTCACGTTCATGGCTCACAACATACGATCTAACAGTTGAATGGAGGAACTAATGGCAGAATTCAAGGTCCGAAGCACCCAATAGGATAAATTCCTATTTTCCTACATAATTATGCGGTCACATAATAAGCCCAACAGGATCCCAATCCGGCTCTACCTAGCTCCAGTGTAACAATAGTGGACTCAAAGCTATACCTGTCTACGCGACCTCCACTACTTTATTGACCAACACGCTACTGGGCCACCATTTAGCTACCAGCTACATTCTCTTGATCAGCCTTTCCGGCCTTATCAACCGGGTCCAAATTGCCCTTAGAAGGCCCCATCACACAAATACCCTCTCGGGAGAATCGACTTCCATGTACAGGACAATCAAAACTCTTCTCGGTCGTGTTCCAACACACGACACCCTTCATATGCGGACATAAAGCGCTGTACTGTTTGACATTTCCCTCTTCATCCTTGTACACTGCGATGGGCTTTGATCCGACCTTTGATGAGTTAGCATATATTCAACGCGTAGCCTGGTGACACAGTTCTTTCTTACCTTGTTCAGAACACCGCCCATGCCCCGACCGAGATCTTCAATATCGGCAATGTCAGACTGCAAAAACCTCTTGTACTGCGCGTTGATCTGCAAGTCATGTGATATCATGCTGGGCAGTGACTTCAGCATGGATGCAATACGCTTGGGAGAGTAGACCTCAGCCCATGGGTTCTTGACTCCATCGATCTCATCTGCGATCAATCGGCCAGCCAACACTCCGCTCGTCAAACCATCGCCAGAATCACCTGTGATGATGTAGATGTGGTCATTGCCCTGGTTCTTACCAACAAACTGCATAAAGTCCACTGGCTCGAAGATCTGTCCGCTCCAGCAGTAATCGACCGAACCAACCTGCGAGAAGCGCTCGCGTGTCCATGTCTCCAGTTCTTTGAATTCAGTTGTGGTGTCTTCCTGGCCGACCTTGTGATCACAGCCTCCAACGACGATGTAATCATGTTCATCATCGCAGGCTGTCAGTCGAATGTACTTGTACTCCTCAGCCTGGTCGTAGAGGAGACAATCCTCAATCGAACCCTTGGGTACTCTGGCGGCAATGCAGTATGTTCGCATAAATTCCATCTGTGCGATAACACTCAGTTTCTGTAGAGGGACACAGGTAGCTTCGACGGCATTGTTGCATTTGATCGAATTGCCATCTGAGGTTTGCACAACAACGGACTTGTTACCGATTCCCAAGATCTCAATGCCCTTCTCTTCGACTGACATGACTCGGGTTTGGTCGAAGCAGCGGAAGTTGGGTTGGGACTTGAGCCACTTGAGGACTCCGTTGAGATACTTTGTTGGATGAAAAGTAGCTTGGTCCTTGACAATAAGTCCTCCTCGTTGGTCAATAGCTCCATCCCATCCACAAACGGTGAGTGTTTCCTGGTAAATGATTAGTTCAAGTTGGACTGAAACTGAAGGTAATAGTGTAAGTCAGGGCTGCAATGTGTACTCACATCAAACCTGGAATCAATTCCAAACTTTCTTTGCGCTGCTTCCTCCTTCCGCAATTCGTGCATCTCTTCTTCGTGATCTTTCTTCTCTTTGGTGGAGTACTGAGAGACTTCGTACGCGGGTAGTTTGCGATATTCACAATCGATTCCAAGCATCTTTGAAATTTCACCAACGCGGTCTCGTCCCCAAGCGTGACTCTCTGCGGCAGCCTTGGCACCTGCATCGCCGTGCTTCTTTGCAATTTCAGTGTATCCATCATCCAAGTCGTTGGTCAAATGTCCGCTGGTGCGGCCAGTTTCTCCTGAGAGAACCTGGCGGGCTTCAAGAAGGACGACTTCGCGGCCTCGACTGACGAGCTCATATGCGGTGGATATTCCTCCGATACCACCACCGATTACACATACATCGGTTTCGATATCTTGGTTTAGCTTTGTGAAGGAGGGTCGGTTGGAGACAGGATCCTGGTGTACCCAGACTGCGTCGGTTGCGCCTGAGGTGTGAAAGAACTGCTGTGACTTGGAAGAGGCCATCGTGGACTGATAAGCTTTAAATGATAGCTGGACTGTGCAACGACGAGAAATACGAGAGACTTTGAAAGCAGCCGAGGTCACAGAGAAGAGCATTCTAGGCTGTGCAGGTTATGTAGAGCAAGTGTGCTGCAGAAAGGGCGACGTGCACGTACTGGAGCTCTCTATATTATGCGAGATAGCACATGATGTCTATGAGCAGTACAGTGTGCATGTTTTAGAAAGAACACACTGATTGGCAAGAGCTCATGCCCTTGGAGAGTAGAATACATATTGAAGTGCGTCAGCATTAACAATTTCACATCACAAAGTCGTCACTGTTTGCACAGCATTCCCAGCGGCTATAAGAGGCCCGGAAGAATTGGTCCTTTGACTTAGAAAGGGGCCAATTGGAGTAAAGATAATACAGCTGTCATCCTTGGCGCTAGTGCAAACGTCACAATGATGGACCACATCGTGTTACAAAAGAGACAACACAAAGGACAGAACTATATTGGCTTTACGGCCACGATGCAACTTCACTCAATCACTGCAGCATTATTGATGTTCTGTTCGGTATTTATATATTCGATTAATTAGTTTGATTTAATTTAACAGCTCGGAATTAATTAAGCCTTCTTCTCTCCTCCCATCTTGTCCTGGACAGTTCCTCCAATGCTTCCACCAGTTGTGAATTCCTTGCCAATTGCACCATCCTTTGCAAGGGGGCCTCCAATCTTTGCCGCAGTACCTCCAATAGCTCCTTGCTCTATAAGACTCTTGTTAATTGATGTTACAGACATAACGTGACTATTTCTGCTTACCTGTGAATTGCTTGCCGATAGTACCTTGCTCGTCCATGGCCTTGGGGACAGTGCCAGTCAGGTTGGTTGTGGGCTTGTCAGACATGGTGATTATAGGAGATGTAGTGAATTGGCTGTTGAGGATTGTTGTTTTTGGATGTGATGCGATATTTGAGATGTAAACAATGGAGGATAAACGGAAATGTTGGTATTTTATAGGTAATTGATGACGGCACATCTATGATCGCATCACTGTACAGTCGTGATATCATTCAAGAGCTGGAGCTACGAACGCGGCTTACTGGGCTGAAGTCACTCCACGCAGATCGATCAAGATCAATATTAACAAGTAAATAGTTCAATTATTTTAGCAACGCAACAAAGGCAATTTTGTTTCTAGTGTCCTGCGCTTTCTTCCATGCTCACGGTGTTTGTTTAGGTGGCATAAAGTCTAGGTCTATTCCCTCACTATTACCGTATCAGCTCAGCAGCCGACTTGGTGGCAGAATGCCATGCCGGGCTTCGGATCTGAGCCTGACTCCTCAATTGAACATGCTCTTAATTGTAACTTCACTCTCCAGTCTTACCGTGATTTAAGAGTTTTAATATTTTGAATACTGATCGACTCTACATTTGGTCCGAGAGCTGTTGTTCTATAATGGACGACCCTCCATTCAATTCACCAGGCCTCTCAATCCAACGAGCCGAGATAGATGACATACCAAACATCCAGTCAATCATTCACGAAGCCTACGAAAAATACATTCCACGAATGAACAAACCCCCAGCTCCGATGACGACAGACTACAGATCCCTTCTCGCATCGCCAGACCATTCAATCTTCGTCCTCCGGCCTACCAAGAAAGAAATAGTCGGCGCGCTAATCCTTTACCACCCAGACAATGAGAATGAGGTTCAGGTTGACAACGTCGTTATTGACTCAAAGGCCCAAGGCCGCGGATATGGTAAAGTATTGATGCGATATGCTGAAGACTTTGCAAAAGGCCGCGGGCGCAACGCTCTGATATTATACACAAATGTGGTTATGGTGGAGAATTTGGCCCTGTATCCTAAGTTGGGCTTTGCAGAAACTGGGAGGCGGACGGAGCAGGGGTTTGAACGTGTATATTTTCGTAAAGAGCTATTGTAAACACTGGTATCACTTTTCCTTGGTCTATTTTGTATATGCCCTCAATCTATTTGTCGCAATGCACGGCGTCGCGCTTTCAATTACGCGCATCTCGTAACCTCTCAAAGCTAAAGTTCCACACTTCAGCCCTCCTAGGTCCATCAGAAGACTCCACAAGTCCGACGTGCTGCAACACGCTCGGATCAAGCGCCCACTTGGTCAATCCATTGTCGCGCGCAAAGTCTTCCATGATCATGTCCCCAGGGAACTGATACGGTGGCTCGCGCAAGAAATCCTGTAGAGTCTGCAAGTGGTGGTTTGGAAACACGAGACCCTGCGCGCAACACCCGTAGCGTGGCATCTCCCGCACCGTGGGTGAGGTCGTAAAGAGGCGGTGCAACGAGATGCGCCCCGTTACAAAAGCTAGCGCGAGACAGGCAGGGATCCAAAGACCGAGGAGCAAAGCGATTGTTTGCGCAAAGTCTTTGGACGCAAACGATCCTGCGTTGCGACGTCCACGACAGCGCAGAGCGAGGAGGAGACACCCGATAAGGCATGTGTAGCCTAGGATTACGATTTTTAGGTAGTCGAAGATCTCCTCGTTGTTCCATCCCATCAAGATCTCAGAGTAGAACAAGCGCAGGTACATCCAATCGTGGTGCGCATCCTTCGCGTGTTGCTCAACCTCAATCACGCCCTTCTTGAAGCGCGTGAACCAATCTGGCGAGGCTATTATGTCGTCCTCGATGAGGGCAAAGTATGTGGGGTCTCGTTCTCGGCAGGCTTCGAAGAGGACGGAGTGATCTAGACGGATGTTCTCGACTCGGTCTTCGCTGCGACCCATTCCGCGGATGTCGTGCGCGAGGACTTTGTAGTCGAGGTCTGGTCCGGCCTTTGCAGCAGAGCTGTCATTGGAGTAGATGAGCACATCGTCGGCAAGCCCAAAAAGCCAATCCTTGCCGTAAGCAAAGTGCTTCTTGGGATCTTTGTCGGCGAGTAGGACCACAATATGTATTTGATTGCGCTCATTCGGGGTCAAGGTGTCGACCAGGCTGCCGACCGTGTGCGCGAGAAAGGCCGACGTGGTGCGATTGATGCTGGGGATTCCGATGCAAAGGAACTCATTCTCGACCTGGACTTCGGTGCGCTGCTTGTGTTTAACGGAGTAGATTTCGCGTTCGAGGTACTCGTCGACCTGGGCTTCGCGGGTGGCTGAGAAGCGACGGTTGAAGGCGATGCGGCTCTTGTAGAAGAACGATGAGGGGTCATCGTAGCCGTTGCGGTAGCTCCATAGCAGAGCGATAAACCATATCAGCCAGAAGCCAATGTTTGCGTGAGAAGGTCGCATGACTTCATTGCTGATTCGAATGGAGGAGGAGAGGAGGAAAAGCTGAGGAGAGAAAAAGAGAGGAAAAAGAGGCGCATTCAGCTGTCAAAAAATGCAACCCACTGTGTGTTCCTAGGCTAGGAGGCTTAGGGGTTGAGTTTACGGCAGGATTGTCTTGGCTCTCCGCTGACGTACCGTACCACCCATTTAAGCCCATTAGCAAGGCTGAGTTTACTGAACTCAGTGCCTTCTCCGTTGTGATTCAATTCGCTGACCCGCTATCTCCTAAGGCTATATAACGCCTGTGGGGCCCCCACAGCCCCGCCGCCACCACAAATTAGTATTATATAAAAAATAACCTCTATAGGATAGCCTCTGCTTAAACCCTTATTTTTCCTATATCCCTTATTTAGCCTATAACTATATTTAAATATTAATAAAATTATACTTTATTATAAGGCTATAATTAAGGCTACTAAGGCTATTTCTTTTACTATTAAATTAAAGCTTATAAATCTACTTAAAGGCTTTAATTTTTAGCCTTATATGCCAGTATATTATAATATTATTATTATATTATTTCTATTAAGTCTTATTAAGCTTTTTAAGTAATTTTACTTAATTTTCCTTATTAAAAAATAGGCTAAATAGACTAATACTTATATTATATAAATCCTTTAAAATATAATAAATTTATAAGCTTTAAATATTAACTTAAACTTTTAAGAGCTTATTTTAATAGCTAATATTTATATATAGCTTATTATACTTATTTATATAGAGAATAATTTATTAAATAGCCTTAATAAATTCTAAGAAATTAATTACTTTAAAGAAGTTAATATAATATATTTTATTATTAAATTTATTATATAATAGTAATTTTACTTTATCTTATAATATCTTTATATTTTTTTACCTTTTAAAGAGCTTAAGAATACTATTAAATATATTTATATTTTTAAAACTTTTAATTATTTTATAAAGAAATAAAATAGCTTAAATAGTAAATATTTAATAATTTAATAATATTATAAGGCTATAAGGCTATACTTTTAAATAAGCTTTTAATAAAACTTTATATTAAAATAAAGCTATATAAAATAATAAGATAATAATAAATACTTTCTTTTTCCTTATATAATAAAATTACTAGTAAAGAAAGGTAAAAATAATAATAAAAAAGCAAGTTATTTTACTTTTAATATTTAATATATTAAATTAACCTAGATTATAATTATAATATTAATATTATATTATTATACTATTTAACCCTATAACTATAGCCTTATAGCTAAGTAATATATAAGGCAATTTTACTATATATATAGTAAGATTATTAAAGTGTTAAAAATTAGCCTAGCTTTATTCTAAGATCTATATAACCTTATAATAATAAAGCTAAGATATATTTTTATAGGTTAAAGACCTTTAATTAAAGATAATATAGTATTAGCTATATTTAGCTATAAAGTCTTATAATTCCTTAGTATTCTTATTCCTTAAAAGGATTTATAATAAATTTAATAGGAAGGGTAATAGCTTTATATACTATATTATAAGATTAAAAAAAGAAATACCTTTATAATAAAAGAGATTATATTTTATAATATAATAAGTTAATATAAGCTATAATTAATAGAATTAAAAGTATTTATTTAAACTATTAAAGATAAATATAAGTATTTTAAGTAATAAGAAACTTTATTTAAGTTAATATTTATAAAGGAAGAAATTTATATATAGTTAAGAGTTTAATATAAAGTTAAAATATTAAAGTAAAATCTAATTAATACTATAGTTAATTAAACTAAGTTATATAATTAAACTTCTTATTATATTATATAATTATTTTAATCCTTATATAATTATACTATTAATAATTTTAATAAAGACTATTAAATATATAATCTTATATATTAATAAGTAGTCTTTATATATTTAAAAGACTATAATAACCCTTTAAATCCTAGGATTTTATATATCCTTTAATAAATATATAGTTTATTATAAGGAAAAATCCTTATTAAAAGTAACTATAAAAAATAATTTAATACCTTAAGGCTTAAAGATATAAGTAGCTATTAAGTAAGGCTATTTCTTATAGTAATAGCTTTATATACTTAAGGTAATATAAATACCTTAATAAAGGTATATCTCTGCAGTATATTAATATAGTAATCCTTATAAGCTTATAGAAATATAGTAAATTATACTTAATACTATATTATCTCTTCCTTTTAATATATATTATATATTCTTTAATAACCTCTTTATAATACTTACCTTTATTTAAGCCCTTTATAAGTAAGGTATTATAGCTATAAGTATAATATATATAAATTATAAGCTTTATAAATACTTTATTAAAGTAAAAGCTATTAAAAAAGCTAGTAAGCTATATTAAAAGTATAATTAACTATAAGCTATATATTATAAATTATAAGTAATAACTATAATTATAATAGTAAAAAGGAGAATACTCTTTTAATTAATATAAAAGCAGGTCTTAAATTAAAGAGCTTAAGACCTATAAGCTAATATATATACCTATATATAATAGCCTCTAGTATCCTTATTAATATTAATATATATTATATACTAGCCTTAAAAGGAGGTAATATAGTCCTTAATACTATCTATATATTTATTATATATAATTATAATCTCTTTTTATCCTTTTTAATTTAAAATTCTATATTACTTTTTCTTAGAAATCTTCTTTTATTACTTATTATAATATTTTTTATTATTCTTAAACTTAGCTAAATATAAAGTATAATATTTTATAATAACTTCCTTATTAATATTTACTATCTTTATTTATAAGTTATATTTAAGTCTTTATCCTTTTTATTATATTATAAATCCTTTAAATAGCTTATTATTTTACTTAAGGTTATATATTTCCTATTTTATTAGGAATTTAATCTTATATTAATTTTCTTTATTAAAATCCTATTTAATAAGGCTAGGTTTAGCTTTAATATAATTATAAGTATAAGTAGAAATAAGGTATTTAATTAATATAATAGGATATATATATTAATTAAAAGGCAGCTTAAGTTTATATATTAGCTTATTAACTATTTATTTAATTTAAAATAGGCTAATTCTTTATTATAACTATTTATAAGGAGGATTTCCTAGGAGATAATATCTATTATATAGTTATAAATAAATATAATTATTCTCTTTTAAAGTAATAAGGTAATATTTCTTATTATAATATTTCTTTCTCTTTATTATAATAAAGTTAAATACTAGCTAAATATCCTTATAAATAGTTTCTTAGAAAAATAAGAAATTAAAGATATTACTTTTATTATTTAAAAGCTAAAGGGTATTATTAAATCTAAATCTATAAATATATTCCTATATAAATATTCTAGTTTTAAAGTTAAATATACTATTAAAATTAAACTATAAATTTAAGAGTAAATAACTTTAATTAACTTTTAGGTTTTTAATATAATAAAAATGCAATATAATCTTAACTATTTAATTCTTTTATTTAATAAGACTATTTACTTTAAGGTAATAAGTAGTAATTATAATTAATTTATAATTAAAATATTTCTAAAGTATTTACTAGAAAGGACTTTTAAACTTTTTATTTTAATTTAAAATAATTACTTTTAATAATCCCTAGTTAATTAATAGGAATATTTTTAATAATATAACTGCTTAATCTTTAGCTATATATATAGTATAGCTAGGTATTAATAAGCTTTTTTTACTAATAGTATAAATTACTATTATAAGCTAATTAAATAACTTAAAGCTTTCTATAGCCTATAGTAATTTAATTAATATAATAAAAGGCAATTTAATAATAAAGTCTATTATAATAGTATATATTAAGAGTATAAGTAATTAAATAGGTATATAGTTTTTAATTCTCTTTTATTAGTTTATATATTTAAGATAATAAGTTTTATATTTATAGATATACTTTTTAATTTATTTAAATAGATTATATATAGATATTTTTAATAGCTTTTATATTATTTATTTAATTTTAAAGTAATATTTATTATTATAAGCTATACTTATAATATCTAGAATTATATTATATAGAATATAAAGGCAGTAAATTCCCTTATTATTATAATTATATAATAAGCTTTACTATATAATAAATAGGATATTAGGCTTTAAAGTATTTATAATATCTTTACTATTTAATTTATTAATAGTAATTAGCTTAATATTTAATAAAATTATTTTAATAATTACTTTATATTTTATATTTTTAATATATTTTATTAGAAACTTAGTTTTAATTTCTAAGGCTATAAAGGCTTTAATTCCTATTAAGATATTATCTAAGGCAATATAGTTAAAATAAAGCTAATTAATATTAATATTAATCTCTATAGCCTTAAAATAACTTAATATATTAAGAATAAAGTTCTTTTTTCCTAGGATATAAAATACATATAATTTATATTTTAAAAAGTAAATTAATATATTAATTAGGCATTAATTAGCTTAATTAAAACTAGAGATTTCTAATATTATTTTCTTAATAATAGGCTTAATAGTAAAATAGTTAATAAAAACTATTAAAAAACCTTTTATTAATTTAATTTAAGGCTTAAGGTAATATATAGCCTATATTAAGTAAGCTATTTCTAATTTAATTAATTTATATTAGAGTTCTACTAAAGATAATATTCTACTTAAGAAATAAATTAAGAAAATAATATTAAAAGGAATATATATTCCCTCTTTCTATATATATTTATCTTTAATATAATAAAAAATAGCTTTAAATTCTTATTATAAGCTAATATTAATTTATAAAAATAAATATTTCTTTAAATTAAAATAAAATAGCCTTTTACTAGATATAATTTAATTTTATATAGCCTTAAATAATATTAATTCTTTAGCTATAGATTTATAAAAAGTTATTTTAATATAGGTAATATATTTGCCTTTATTATTATTAACTACTTTACTATTTTATTTTCCTTAAGTAAAAAAAGTAACTTTATATTATTAAAATAGTTTAATAAGTTAAGTATAATAAGGAATTAAATATTATATATAACTAATAGTATTAATATATTATTTAAAGGCAATAAGCTACTTTAAGAACTTTAAAGCTATAAATATAATTACTTTTTCTAATATAATTAATAATCCTAATATATTAACTTTAAATCTAAGTATTTATATACTTAAATATTTTAGCTAGCTCTTTTTAAGAAAGATAATAAGATTCTTAGTTTTAAATAAAGAAAATAATACTTTTAAATATTTTAAGTATTTACTAATAAAGTAAAAGTAAATAATAATATTATTAATAAATATATAGTAAAAGGATTAATATAAATAAAGTAAATAATTTATATATTATTATATATAGGCTAGTAGATTATAAAAACCTATTAAGGCTATTATTAATTATTTAAGTTTATAATAACTAATAATAATAAAGTAATCTTTATATTTTACTTTAACTTTAAATTAATAAAAGAAAGTTAATATATTAATAACTAAAATATAAGTAGCTTTTTATAAAGCACTTATAATATCTTTTTATTTAGGTAATAAATAGCAGTTAAGTATAATAACTTTATTTAAAGTATAAAAGTCTATAACTATATATTCTTTTTATTTTCTATTTATAATTCTCTAGACTATAAAGATAAAAGCTAAGAAAAGTATAAGTTAATATATTTATTTTATTTATCCCTATTAATATAATTTATTAAAGGTTTTATTAATAAACTCTTTATTTTTTATTTTATAAGTATAAAGGTATTAAAAGACCTTTTATTTATATTAATTCTTTACTAATAATACTATTATTTTATTTCCCTTATTAACTTTAATTAATTTAATATCTTTTTAAATATTAATAAAGTCTTTAATTAATTTAATAGTATTTACTATAAATAATATTAAGTTATTATAAATATATACTTTATTTATAGTTATAATCTCTAGAAGGTTTAATTATTATTATACTTAAACCTTATAAGGGAGTTTATAATACCTTATCTCTTTTTTTATTAAGTAAATAGTTTTATTATTATTTTCCCTAAGTATTTATAGCTTACTGCTTAATAAATCTATAAAGACTATAAATAGCTATTATTCTTATTTATCTTATTAATAATAGGCTTTAATAATATCTACTATTATAGTATTTAAAATACCTAAGGTAATAGTTTTAAAGTACTTAATAGACTTTAATATTATATACTTAATAAACTTTAATACTATATATTTCAGGGTCTTAAGAATAATAGCTTTAATAGCTATAGCTTCTAGGGCTAAGGTAAGAATAAAGTTACTTAATAGGCTTATTTATATACCTATTTATAATCCTTAGATAAATTCTTTATTAAAGCTATTTAAATACCTAGCTATATTAACTATAGTAAAGGCTATAAATATTACTTTCTAATTAATTATTAAATATAACTATTAAGACTTATATTCTTTTAAATTACTTAGTTTTTATTTCTAGGAAATATAAATATCCTTATTAGTATTATTAGTAATTATAATATTAAAATAGCTATTAATATCTATTAGACTATTAATAATAATAAAAAGAGATCTATAGAATATATATAGTTATTCTTTAGGAATTTCTTTCTATAAAGTAGAAATAAGTTATAATTAACTAATTAAAATAATTATAGCTTATATAACTTATACTTATTAAATTACCTTTTAAACTAATTAAATTACTTAGAAAAAGATATAAAAGTCCTTAAGTATAATATAGTCTAAATAGTAAATAGTATTTATTATATTAACCCTATAAGGGACTATCTATTTATTACCTAATAAGGCAGCTAATAAGGATAAAGATATTCTATTTTAAACCTAGCCTTTATATTTAAACTTTATAAGCCTAGTATTATTTCTATTATATTAAACTCTATTTATATAGAAAGTAAAGGTAATTTACTTATTATAAGGTTTATTAACCTTATTATTAATTCTATATATATATATTAGCTTTTTCTTTTTAATTAAGTAGTTTAATATTTAAAGCTAATTATAGCTAACTATAGGTTTATTATACTTTATATTTATATAAATAGTTATTAAAGGTCTAGAGAGAAATCCTTAAGCTAGAAATTATAAGTAAATATAATTTCTATTTATTTTATATAGAATAAGTATATAAGCAGTAATTAAAGTAGTATATACTTAGTTATTTATTAAGGCTATACTATTTTATTATTATTTTATAGTATTATAATTATATCTTTAATATATATATTAGTAAAGCTTATTATAAAATAGGAAATCTTAATAATAATAAATATATTATTTAGTTTTTATAAATATATTCTTACTTAATAGCTATTTCTTTAAAATATATCCCTTAGATTATAAGTATTCCTAGAATAAGCTTTATATTATAAAGATTTATTTATAAGTCTTATAATTATATACCTCTATATTATTAATTATAAGGAAAGTATTATTATAAATATTATTTAATAATAGGCCTTTTATAGTTATAAAACTTAAATAGGCTTCTTAAAAGGCTTTAAAGCTAATAAAAAGGCTATTATTTATAGAGTAGCTATTATCTATAGGGGTATTATTATTTAGACTAGGTATAATATTAATTAATATTAAATATATCTTCTTAAAATATATTTTCTTTTTCTCTTAAATATAGTCTTTTTCTTATAGTTAATTATTATAATTATCTTATATATAGTTATTTATATTTTAGTCTTTTTAAGAGCTTTTATAGCTATATTAACTATTATAATTTTAATCTTTACTCTTATTATCTTATTATTAGCTATTATAATATTTATTAGAATAATAGAAATCTCTTTAATAACTATCCTTACTTTATTTATTATTATATTATTTATTTCTATAGGAATTATTTTCTTACTATTAATTATAATTAAAGCTAGACTTTAAGGCATTTTAGTTAATAGTCTTTTTAATAGCTTCTCTTTAATTCTAATAATTATAAATAAAATCTATTAACTTAGTATTTTTATCTAAGTAAAGAAAGAAATATATAACTTTAAGATTAATTATAAAAAAGATTATAAAGAGAATAAAGGTCTTATTAATATATCCTAGTTATTTTACTAGGTTTACTTTATATTAAGCCTATTATATTAATATAATTTTCTTATAAATAAGTTATAAAGAGTATAAATTAAAATATAAGGCATTTTATAATTTATTATTAAGTTATTTAAATTAATATATAATTATTTAAATAAATTTAATAATAAGTATATTTAAGAATTATTCCCTTTTAATACTATTTATTTTAGATATTAATTAAGTATAAGCTTTATTAATAAAGATTAAAAGGTAATAATTAATAAGATAATCTTCTTTATAATATTTAAATATTAATAAGTATTCTTTAAATATAAAAATATCTATATAGATATATTTACCTCTTAATATAATAATAAAACCTTAATTATAATAATTATTAAAGTAATTTAAGTTAAAGACTAATAAGTTTTCCTTTTTAATCTTCTTAGAGATATTACTTATAGTTATATTACTTACTATAATTATCTTATAAATACTTTAATATATAGGGAAATAACTATTTTAATATATTTTAAAAATATAGCTTTACTTTTAAAATAGTTAAATATTCTAATTAAAGCTTAATCTATAGCTTATTTCTTATATTATTTATAATCTATAAGAGTTTAACTTATTTAAACTAAGAAAATTAAATTATCTAGGTTAAATAGGCTATTAAATAATTCTAAGATTAAGTTTAAGGTTAAAATAATATATAGTCTTTAATATAGCTTAATTACTTTATATTATAAGATATAGCTTAAAAGATTTTATAATTTCCTTATATTATTATAGTAAATACTTTAAATAAAATAGTTAAGCCTATTTAAGTAATACTAGTAAAAAGGCTAATAGGCTTAAGCTAATATTTTATAAAATTATCTATTAAATATATACTATAATATTATAGTCTTATATAGTTATAATTTCTATAACTATATTATTATAATATTTATCTATTAAATAATAAAACTAGATTCCCTAGCTTATTATCTCTTATTTTTCTTATAAAATAAACTTAATAACCTTAGAATCTTTATTTAAATTATATAGGGAAGATTATTATTAATTAATTTATTAGTAATTATATATAAGAGGAATAGTATTTTCTCCTTTAAAGTATATTAACCTAGGTTATATTAATTAGGTTTTATTTATTAGGGAATTATCTAAGAATTATACTATTAAATATAATAATAATAAAGTAAAAGTATTATAATACTAATTCTAGTATATATTACTTTAAGAAGTTTTAAAGTTTCTTTCTTTAGTAAGGATATTATTATTAACTAAGAAACTTAATAAGTTTAATAGTTAAAGGTAAAATCCTAGGAGTAAATTAATAATTATAGCTTATTAAAATATAATAAGTATATTAAATATATCCTTATTAAAATAATAAAAATCTTATTAATTCTTATAGCTAGCTTCTTTAATTAAAGGATAAAGGCTTAAGTAATTAAATTATAAGGGAAAGCTATACTCTTTAAATTAAATACTAATTTTTTTTCCTTAGGTAAAAGTTAAATATAGAGAATCCTTATTATATAATTTTATTATTTTTAGAAGTTAAGCCTTATTAAAGCCTTATAAATAATAATTATATTTAATATTCCTATTAAAATAAGTATTTATAGTTTCTTAATATAGCTAAAGGGTTAAAGGCTATAGCCCTTTAATTTATATATTTAAAGAATAGAAATACTATTATTAATTATAATTACTTTATAGATAACTTTTTCTTTAACCTTAATAATATTTAACTATTTCTATTAATTAGTATATAAGCTTATACTTAGATTATAAGATAATATTAAATACCTTAATTCTTTAAAATTAGAATTAAAGCTATATTACTATTTACCTTTAAAAAGTAAAGCTAGGTTAAAAGGCCTTTTCTTTTATTAATTATATATAAAGGGTTAATTATAAAGTAAAGTTCTTAGTAATTAAAGGTATATTATAGTAATATAAAAAGATTATATTAAAATAGGTCTATATTAATATATAGGAATATATAATAATTAATTACTTAATTAAAATAAGGCTTAAATTTATAAAGTTAATATTTAATTCTTTAAAATTAATTTTTTAGTTTTTTCTTAGAGATTATTAAAAATAAGGCATATTAATATAAATAGTTAAGTATAAATAAAGATTAATAGCTTTTAATACCTCTTATAGCTATAGTTATTACTATATATTATAAATTATAAGTAATAACTATAATTATAATAATAAAAAGGAAGATATTCTTTTAATTAATATAAGAGTAAGTCTTAAATTAAAGGGCTTAAGACCTATAAGCTAGTATATATACCTATATATAATAGCCTCTAGTATCCTTATTAATACTAGTATATATTATTATACTTATAATAAATAACCTTATAGGATTAATAGACTTTTTCCCTTTAATTTTCCCTATTAATTTATATTTTCTTCTTTATAAGTTAATTAAATTACCTTTAAATATAATTCCTTTATACTTTAAATAAGCAGTTACTTTATTAAAAGTAAATAAGAAGAATACTATTATATAAAATTAAATTCTTTTACTTATTTTACTTATATTACTTATAACTTCTTTAATAATAATATTAATTATATAATCTTTATACCTTATATTTAAATTACTTATAACTTTAATATAAATAGTATTAATTATAGTAATTAGCTTTATACCTATAAGGGTTATAATTACTAGATTTAATATAATAAATAGTAGGCTTTTATATAGACTTTCTTCTTTAATAAAATCTTTATTAATATATATATTTTATAGTAAAAAGGGCAATATAACTAGAGGCTTTTTTAATTATAAAAGCTTTAAAGAGCTAAGCTTATTAATAGCCTTATTATAAGCTATACTTATAATAGCTGCCTTTATAAGAGATTTTAATATAATAATAAATTTATATTAATTTTATAGTATAATTATATTTAATACTATAATAATAGCTAATATAAAGGCTATTTTAAAGTTAAGCTTAATAATCTTATTACTTAAAGCTTATATATAAATACCTTAAGCTTAAAAAGGCTAAAGATTACTAAGACTTTCTATAAGTATAATAAATATAAAGTATTTTTATATACTTTATTAAGCTATTAATACTTCTTTTATATACTTATTTAAGTATAAAATATATATAGCTTTTAATAGTAAATTAACTAATTTATTTATTTTTATAGCTTATATATATCTAATATAACCTATAGGCATTATATAGCCTTAGGAGATATATAGGGAATTATTAGGTTTAATTAGTGCGGATCCACAATCTCCGGATCATGCACGCTAAGCCTTACGATGTGATTGGTTCATTTACCCCACGTGCTAAATCCACGTCTGAATCAGAGATGACCCGTGAACATGAAGCTCGATTCTAGGGTAGCAAGTAAACAAATCATTTGTTGACTTTTAGTCACCTTAACCTGACTACTTCTATAGTTGACGATGTGTTACGAGACAATCATTATAAACTTACTTGTATTTTATTGACGATCAGGTTAATTGTATGTTCCTCGCGGCCATTCTGGATAAACGCTGTGGTAATGTCCACGCTAACAACTGTGATAATCAACTGTGGTGATGGTAAGGCGACAGTCAATGTAGTCTTCTAGGCATATAATCCACACATTAAGCTTACATAACAAAGTAGGTAACTGAGCAAGCAAATATCATGTTTTAATCTTTACGAATTGGCATTTATTTTTATCTCCGATGTGCTGTACTAATTGCAGGTAATTTTCCATGTGATATTCCATGAGCAAGTGACCATCCACCATCATAGGTAGCGGATGTTGATGACCCACTTGAGCAGTTTGGCTAATGTTAGAGATGTCTAAACAACAATTGCTAGATAGTTAACAAGAGCAATCCTCACC
The DNA here is from genome assembly GCF_050947815.1 of Fusarium sambucinum. Lineage (NCBI taxonomy): Eukaryota > Fungi > Ascomycota > Sordariomycetes > Hypocreales > Nectriaceae > Fusarium > Fusarium sambucinum. Next base: position 5,663,740 of record NC_139293.1, on the reverse strand, counting down.
AACGGCTGGCATAAACATATCGTCTACAAGCAGTGACCGAGACTAGCAATTAGACCTTGTTAATCCATACGTCCTAGTTGTTCCTATTCTGTGATTTCCCCAATTGAATGTGCAAGACCCATGCCACTGTTTGTTACCACCACAGCGAGTGCTTGGTAGGTACCTCGCAGGGATGCGCAGCCGATCAGACATGCTACGTCGCATACGTACGCGTAACAGTAAGCCACCTGTAAAAGCCTCGTAAAATGTGAATAGACTAAAAAGAAGCGCTCCCATTTTGTTTTTATTGGTCATAATTCACCCTTTATCGGTCTTTTCATGCCAATTCACCGTGACTCGCTCTTTTGCGACAAGATGCCGACCCGAGTTGCCGACCCAGGAGGGGGCCGATCTCGGGAATTGATTTCGGATATCCGGCAAAGCGAACACCCAGACGAGGTCCCTTAGATTGATAAGATGGCTGCAGTTAAAAGACCCTGTGAATCCATCTTTAATCAGATCTTCATTGCCATAATCTCATATCTCATTTTATCGTCTACCAAGATGACTGCCGGTCTTAAAAATGTTATTGTCGTTGGTGGCTCATTCGTTGGGCTTGTAAGTCAACCCCGACCATCCTCTGAACCTAGACTAACAATTTTAGGCTGCTGTCAAAGAACTTGCGGCTCTTCTCCCAGTAACTCATCGAGTATGTCCTTATAACATTATCCTCAAGTTTGAGTACTGACATATTCCAGGTCCTATTAATAGAACCGCATAGCCACTTCCATCATCTCTTCGCTTTTGTAAGTGTCTTGTTCACCTAAATAAATCTCCATCTACTAACTCTGCCAGCCTCGGTTCGCCATCGTCCCAGATTACGAACACAAAGCCTTCATCCCTTATACTGGCTTTTTCTCCTCTCTACCAAATTCTGCAAACCACGCCATAGTGAACGCCAGAGTAGTCTCTCTACAAAAGAACCAAATCACTATTGACCGGCCATGGCAAGGTTCAACAGAGATTCCATTCGACTATGCAGTCGTTGCTACTGGAACACGTCTTCAGGCTCCTAGCAACATGCAGCACGATGATAAGAAGACATCCGTCGACTACTTCAAAACCTATCAGCAGGGTATCAAGAATGCCAAATCGATCGTCATTGTAGGCGGCGGAGCGGTGGGCGTGCAAATGGCCACTGATCTAGGAGAGGTTTATCCTGAGAAGAAAGTGACGCTGGTTCACTCAAGAGATCGACTCATGCAGCTCTACCACCCCAAGATGGATGCCATCATCCGTGACCGGTTGCAAGAGCTTGGTGTAGAGTAAGTTGACTTTCTATTCCTTCTTGACTGGTCATTTACTAAAGCCCATGACAGTGTTATCACCGGCACACGTGCCTCTATCCCAGAAAGTGGCTTCCCAACAGACGGTTCAGAATTCGAGTTAGAGCTAAAGAATGGTCGCACGTTAACAACAAACCTTGTCATCCCAGCAACTGGTCAAACCCCAAACAGCCAGTTTCTACATGATTTACAACCCACTCCAGGACACAAGATCCTCAACTCGGCCAACGGCTTCATCAAAGTATCACCAAGCTTACAGTTCGCCGATCCAGGTTTCTCGAATCTGTATGCATGCGGCGATATTGCCGATAGCGGAGCCCACAAAGCAGCGCGACCAGGAGCAGCACAAGCACATGTAGTGGCGCAGAACATTTCAGCCGCCGTTCAGGGTGGAAAGCCTACAAATGAGATCACCGTTGATCCTCCAGCTATTCATCTCTCGCTTGGATTGGTAAGTAAACCCACCGTGATATGAAAGTTCTTACTGACTTTGATATGTGATAGACCAAGAACATGGTGTTTAGAAATCCTCCAAAGGGCCAGACTGAGCCAATAATTATGTGGAGAGACGAGTAAGAAGAACCCAAATTTGATTTGAAAGATGGAACTAACCTGATACTGCAGTGGTGCAAGGGATATGAAGATCGACGGTGTCTGGGAGAGAAGAGGCACGAGAGTTACTCGACCTGCTGATTACCATTTATGAGAAACCCACCGGCGCCGATTTGATAAATTTCTTTCGGATTATGTTTTGCAAACAGTCAAGTTAGATTGTTGTACCTGAATGATGCTTTCTATAGTTGGATATTCTTGTTGTGCAAGAGTGATGATGTCAAAGAAAGGAAGTCCACCCATGTGCCTGTGTCATTATTTTGAATTATTCTCCATGCTCAACATATAGTACAAACCCTCTGAAACCAACTCTTTTAATTCGACCCTTGACTTTTCAAAAACTCCCTTCCACCATCAACAATGCGCTTATTCTCGACCAGAAACGTCCCCTCTGGCTCACTCTCTTCACTGACAGCCAAATACGTAAAATACGCACCCAATTCGCGATTCAAAACCACCCAGTTATCACCTAATAGTGCTCTCGCAATTATGCCCGGAATCATCAGATTTTGCGTAACCACACCGCCTGGTCGAAGCACCAAGGCTCGCCAGACAGACTTGTGTTCTTCTGCTAACTCTCTGGACCGGACTTCACATAGACCCTAGATGACCACCGTGGTCAGATATGTTGTGATCAACAATTAAGAAGGAAAAATACCTTTAGTTTGCGAGGGTAGTCGTTAACCCATAGCTTTGCATCTTGATCTTGAATGACAAATTTGCCGCTGAGGTGAATAAAGCGGAATCGTGGTCGCTTTGGTTGTTTCTTTAGCAGAGGTGCGAAGGCAAGTTGGAAAGCAATAGGGTATTCCAGGTCTGCCCTTAAGTTTCCCCGGTATGAGCCCATAGCACTGGATATTCGTGTTAATTGAAAGCACAAGTTGAAGCATGCAAGAGACGTACCAGATCATGGCGGTGGCGTCAACATGAGGAAGCAGGACATCTTCTGGCCAGACAGAAAAGTCTTTGGTCATGACGGATTGAAGTTTTGAATTGTTTGAGACATCTGATGGGAGCGGGCGGCGCACGAAGCACACTACCGAAGTGACTTTTGGATGAGCGAGGCATTGACGGAGAGCTTCGCCTCCGATGGAACCAGATGCGCCGATGAAGAGAATCTTCATGATGAGTAGATGGTAAATGAATGAGTTTGTTCAGTACGGAGGATAAATAAATGTTGCAACGTGGTTATATATATGCATTCCTGGTTGTGGCTGATTTGCGGAGTTGCATGGATAAAAGTCCGCCAGTCCGACCATTGAGGCTCTGGTTTGGAGATTTGGGTGAACGCTGATTATCGTTTGGAATACGGAAAATGTGTCAAAATAGCGGCTCATATCAACTGAAATAGGAAGAATAAATATTGATCAGCCAATAGATCTGTATAATGGAATGAGGCTTAGATGCCGTGCTTACTCTCCCTTCTGGTAAGCCACTTGCTATTCCGTAGCGGACGGAGGTGGCTCACATCAGCCATTTCCCCTGTGAGACATTCGGATCCTTCAGGAATGCGGACATTAGTGGCGTCGGCGGATAACTCATAGGCCACATTGAATTGAGTTCGCAGAAGGCTTGATGCCATCTTTAAACCTGGCACATCTACGGGAACGAATCAAATAAATTAATGCCAGTTCGTTCATACAGTAGTTCGGAGACGAGTATAAACCTCATATCCTATTATCGGTACGGGAGTAAATAGCCTCGCCAGTTATTTGCTATCTAGATCACGGCCAAGATGGGAGTGATACGGCATGGCCTCACTTTCAAATCATTCCTGCAGTAGCTGAAGACTCGAAGTATTTAATCTACGTTCAACAAAATGTCCCTAATACTCTCGTGTGCCTTACTGTGTCACGTTCCAATTCCCATCAAATCGAAAACTACCATCTGAATCACAAAACACAACAACCGAGTCATGCAAGGCTGAAAAATACCCTTCTATTCAACACACAATCCTTCAATGAAAGCCACTAATTAGTTCACCAACAAGTTAAAAGACTCATAAAATTCAATCAACTACGTCGTGTCCCAAAAGTCATGGGCGTCATACCTCAAAAATATCCATGACCTCACCAAAACTACCCAAAACTCCACCACGACTCCATCGTAAAAGATCCCTACCACGCCAAACCAAACTTCTTTGAGAATACTACCGTAAGCACCTGTACTCCATTGGCTCGGCGTTTAGTACTAGACATGGCACGGCTCAGCCCGATCTAGATCTGCCAGCGATGATCGATCCCCGTTGATTACAGAGATGTTTCTACATCCGAAGCTTCCACTCTTAAATTATGAATTAATTAAAAGAACAGGACAAAAAGCTGGACCCGGTTTAGCGATCCTCGATCCTCTTGTTAAAGTACCTTTCTATGACACGATGATCAGGACGACTCACGCCGTATCCCTATCCCGTTCACTATAGAATGGGCGCCTCATGTCCCAATTCGGTTCTTGGCTCCCACGTTCTTCATGCAAGGCTTGTTTCGTTAGCTATCCTTGGCATCTACAATGAAGGGCCTAATTCGAGACACCATTTTTAGCCATATCCTTCGTCTCTTGACAGGTGGCAGGGTCTTCAAGTACCCCGAAGAAGAGGACCCATCGCTATGGAAGAAATACATTCACGCCGAAAAGTCGGCCAACATGGCTAGACATGGTCGAACGGAAGCGCCCAAGGACGATGGCGAACAACAGAGCAGAAGATCACAAACGAGGTCTTCTTCTTCCAATACGGTTGTGTCTTCAGGAGAGGGAGAGACTGTGAACGAACCCAGTGGGCATATTGTTGATAAAGAGAAGGGAAAGGATGTTCATGTCGTGGACTGGTATGGCCCTAACGATCCTGAGGTAATCCTTCCATCTATCATCTCTTACGATGTACTAACAGTTACAGAACCCCAGGAATTGGTCACGAATCAAGAGATTCTTTGTAACCTTTGAGATTTGTCTCCTCACCTTCTCCGTCTACATTGGTTCAGCCATCTACACCGCAGGCGTTCAAGACGTGATGCAAGTTTTTGGCGTCTCCCAAGTCGCTGCTACTCTTGGACTTACCCTATTCGTTGCTGGTTATGGTCTCGGCCCTATGATCTGGTCTCCACTCTCTGAGATCCCCCAGATTGGCCGTAACCCTGTGTACATCATCACTCTGGCGCTGTTTGTTATTCTTCAAGTCCCCACTGCCCTTGCAACAAACTTTGGTATGCTTCTTGTTTTCCGATTTATCACTGGCTTCATTGGATCGCCGTCACTCGCAACTGGTGGAGCATCCATTGGTGATATGTATAGCCCAGCCAAGAGAACTTACGGTATCGCTGTCTGGGGTGTTGGAGCCATCTGTGGCCCTACTCTAGGACCTCTCGTCGGAGGCTTCGCAGCTGAAAAGAAAGGATGGACCTGGACTATCTGGGAACTCATGTGGCTATCTGGGCTCTCTCTTGCTCTATTCTTCTTCTTCCTCCCCGAGACGTCCTCTGCAAACATCTTGTACCGCCGAAGTCGACGCCTGCGAAAGCTCACTGGCAACGGCAAGCTTGTCTGTGAAGCCGAGTTGGCGACGCAAGACATGTCGATGAAGGATGTTGCGTTGATGACTCTGGTACGACCATTCCAGTTGAGCTTAGGCGAGCCAATCGTGTTTGTGCTTAACCTCTACATCGCTCTCATTTACGGTCTGCTATACATCTGGTTCGAGTCATTCCCCATTGTCTTTGGTGAAACTTATGGCTTCTCTCTGGGTATTCAGGGTCTGGCCTATCTAGGTATTTTGATTGCTGTTTTCGTTGTTCTGCCGCCCTTTGTGTGGTATCAGCACAAGTACATTGAGCCAAAGTTTAATGACAACGGAGAACTCAAGCCTGAGTGGAGATTGCCGCCATCATTTGTTGGCGCGTTTGCGATCCCTATCTGCCTCTTCTGGTTTGGATGGTCATCACGGGCAAGTATTCACTGGATTGTGCCCATCATTGGCACAGGTTGGTTCTCTATTGGAGCATTCTTATTGTTCAACTCCGTCTTGAACTACCTCAGCGATGCGTATCCCGAGTATGCAGCCTCCGTTCTTGCTGGCAACGACTTCTTTAGAAGTGCATTTGGTGCCGGGTTTGTAAGTTTAGCCCATGACTGGGGTATATGCAGAAGCTAACATACACAGCCACTATTTGCGTCGGCTATGTACAAGAACCTTGGGGTTGGCTGGGCAAGTTCTACATTAGCCTTCATCTCCATCGCCTTTATCCCCATTCCGTTCTTGTTGTTTAAGTATGGTGAGTGGATCAGACACAAGAGCAAGTATGCTCGTCATGATCTGTAAGAATTTCCGGAAGCCCCGGACGACATCGGATTGGTAAACGGGATATCGGAAAGTGGGATAAAAACAGGGATTTGATCAGATTAGAGTCTATACAAGCTTAATACTTATTAGCAAGGCATGTAACCCTATAGGTGGATAAAATTTAGCGATGAATGTCATCAACTCCTTGTGCCCGGCTATCACTTGTTGGTTGACGGTTGAAAGACCCCAAAGGAACAGACGAGAGGAATACCTAATCTAGCTCAAGAGTCCGATAAGAACCATAAGATCGTCCAATATGGTCAAGATCTGTTCCTAACATCAGATGAAATATTTGCCACAGGGTGACAGCCAAGGCTGCATCACTCCTATATCAGAGACATCTGCAACAACGGAAGACATGGTCCTTTCTGAGAAAAGAACCTTCGCATTAACGTTGGTTGCCATCGAAATTCAACCGCCGCTAAGGCAGGGGGGCCAACATCCACTTTATGCAGATCCTAGGGTCCCCTGCTCTAACTGAAACAATCCGCTTGGTGGACGTATTCCTCCATCCTAGGTTTGCCCTTGCGGCGATACTACCCAAGACGGTGAAGATGCGCTGTGAAGAGTGGCAAAGCATTCTGGAGATTTGAGCTTATCATCTTATTGGCTGATTGTCAACTATCATGGGGAAAACATCGTCTATAATCTAAAATGACCAACACGGGTCAGAGTGGATCGCGCTCACGCCATGTTAACTTTAACAAAATGAAATAAATACTTTAATATTTCCACTGAAATGTCACTCGAGATTTTAGACTATCGATCTCGAGTCGACAACTTCTTCACTTTCGTTCTTACTCCTCATCTGTCGCCATGAAGTTCCAGTCTGTCTGCCTCGCCTTGGCCTCGGCCAACATGGCTGTTGCCAACAACCTCATGGCAAACCTTGCTGACTCTTGGATCCGCAACAACCATGAGACCCAGCGAGCTTACTGGTACGGCCGCGCTGTCGTCTTTGAGGGTTACGAGGCTGCCATTGAGTTGACCAAGAACCAAACCCTGGTTGACTGGTACCGCGATCAAATGGATCTTGTTGTCGCTGACAACGGAACCATCATCAAGTACGACATGACAAAGCACTCGCTCGACAACTACCGCATTGGCATGAACTGCCTCTGGTGGTACAAGCGCACCGGTGAGGAGAAGTACAAGCAGGCTGCCGACTTTATCCGCGACAGGATGAACCAGCACCCCAGAACTCCCACTGGCGGTTTCTGGCACCGAGAGCCTACTTACCCCGACCAGATGTGGCTGGACGGTATCTTCATGGCTGATACCTTTTACGCCGCCTGGACCAAGGAGTTCGATGCCAAGAACACCACCGCCTGGGATGATATTGTTCTCCAGTGGGACAAGATCCAGGAGGTCACCATCGACAAGGAGACCGGCCTTCCCGCTCACGGCTTTGACGAGAGCAAGACTGCTGTCTGGGCTGACCCTGAGACTGGTGCCTCTCCCATCATCTGGAGTCGCGCTGTTGGTTGGTACTTCTGGTCTCTGATCGAGGTTCTCGATGTCTTCCCCAAGTCTCACCCTGGCTACAAGCGTCTCCGAACCTACTACAAGGACCTCGCCTCTGCCCTTCTCCGTGCTCAGGACCCCGAGAGCCACCTCTGGGAGCTCCTCATGGACAAGGAGTACGAGGGTGTTGAGGGTAACTACATTGAGAGTTCTGCTTCTGCCATGTTCACCTACGGCTGGTTGGCTGGTATTCGCCGTGGTCTCCTCGACGAGAAGACCTACGCCAAGCCCGCTAAGCAAGCTTACAAGCGTCTTTACCGTGACTTTGTCACCAAGCACAAGAACGGAACTCTTACCTGGGAGGGTACCGTTGAGGTTGGATCTCTGGGCAGTGATGCTTCTTTCGAGGTAAGTTTGGCTTTTATGATTTCATGTTTGAATCTTTGCTAACAGTTTGCAGTACTACACCGAGGTTCCTATTGTTCCCAACGACACTCGTGGCCACGGACCTTACATGATGGCCGTCTACGAGTGGGAGGTTCGCAACCAATAAGCGAACGCTTTGATATGTATGAATGATTCGAGTATATATTATTACATCATTAGATCACATAGGAGCTGCTCTAGGTAGTTGGCTATGTTTTGAGCTAGCTTGACCTTGATATTATATAATTCTACATCCTTCAGCGTCTTTGCGCTGCTTTTCTCTGAACGATCGCACATACCTATTACGTTGAATTGCCTGGCCTAGGTATCTAATAATGACTGTCTTTATCAGGAAGACGCGACGTCAGTGTCCATTTAAGAGGTAGAATTAGCTGCATTTAGGTAGACAGACAAGCTTTCTATCTGTAACAGCCAATTCCGACCAAAGTCCAAATGCGATATTAATTAATTGACATGTCAACAAAAAGGTCAATTAATTCTTATTTCGGTATCTTTACATTCCAATACCAGTACAGTTACGTCATGTAGTCCCGCTTCCGGCCTTACGTCATGTCTCATCTATCATTGTTACTGTCAGATTCACCTGAAAGCTTCGCCCTCAATCTCTTCTACATCTGATCTAAACAACAAACAACTCAAGTTTCCCGGACTCTACACCAACATTCAAAATGGCAGAAGTCGCAGCAGGTGCTCTCGCTGTGGAGCAAGTCGTCTCTACCGGCCTCCAGGTCGGCGCAGCAGCAACCGTCGCGAGACCTACACAACCACTCACGGCAGTCCTTAGCCAGTTTGCGTCAACTCCACAAGAGGATGACTCGTAGGAATCCATGAAACGATCACCCAATTCAACGCTGACTCAGGTACAGACTCTCTCTAGCCCGCTCCCACCACTCAGTCACAGTCATCGACGGCAAAGCCTACATCTTCGGGGGCAAAAAGGACGATGGAAAACTATGCAACAACGATGTTCATGCGGTCGCTGTCCCAGGCGAGAATCATCCTCGGGGCGAGGGTGAGTACGCTTGCTACCCAGCTGTAGGCGACGAAGGACACATCCCCTCTCCACGGATCAATCATGCAGCTTGTGCGCGTCGCAATACCCTCATCATCTTTGGCGGACAGAATGCAGAGGGTCAAGAAGCAGATGATGAATTCACGCTTTGGGAATGGGAACCCAAGGCTGCCCGATGGTCAGCGATAGAGGCAGCCGGAAAAGCTCCCCAGTCCAGACACGGCCATCAGATCTTTTACGATGCCAAAAAGGACAACCTAATCCTACATGGTGGCTACGAGAACGAGCAACGATCGACGGGTACCTGGCTCTTCGATTTCACCACCCGCCTATGGCACGTTCTACCCGATGCGCCCGCTGCACCTCTCGCCGCGCAGTTCGTCGAAGGCACCCTGTACTCTATCAGCGCCGAGTCGGACCTTCATGGATCAGTACACTACATTAAGACCGGCTTTATTCAGGACGAGTCAATTGACCAGCTCCCCGAGTGGACAACAGTCGACTTCCCCTCTAATCCTCTTGTCCCCGGTCCTCGACCACGTGTAGGAGGCGCTTTGATTCCTGCCACCACAGGCCACGGCCGTCGGTACCTACTCTACCTTCTGGGTAGCCGCCAGGACGCCGACTTAGCATCCGCAGACAAGTCCTTCACCGAAGAACATCCTTTTTACTCCGACATGTGGTCCTTGCAGATACCCTCGGATGACTACAGTGCGACGCGTGTGAAGGATGCGATCCGAGGTGTGATTCCTGGCGTTGAGAATGGTGCGTTTAGCTGGCATGAGCTTGAGATTGCGCCGGCAGAGATGACGCAGGAGGCTGGAAAGGTTCATCCTGGACCAAGGGGCTTCTTCGGAGCAGATTCATGTTTAGATGGGAAGGGAATTTTGATGTGGGGTGGTGTAAATGCGAAGGGAGAGACTGAGGCTGATGGTTGGCTTTTGAAGGTTTCTTAAGCAGGTTAAAAATCATGGCTGATGTACAGTTAGTGTTATACACGGGCCAGGTGGGTAGGCAAAAGGAAGACTAGTAACAGAAGATATTATTACTACCTACTTCATACAAAATGATCACACTCATTAAATTAAATACCTAGGTGAACAAACATCACAATGACTGAATTATGCTGTCACGATGCCATCTTCCAATGACGTACAAGACTGAGTCAGCATATATTCTGGCGTTAACGTCAACCAGCAGTGACCATTTATTTCTTCATCTCATGTCCTCAGTCCGTCAACATCAACTCGGCCATGAAAATGAGGCGCAGTATCTTCATATCAAGTTTAAGGGCAACTATCCCCATCAGAAGAACCCAAACAACTTCTCTGCGTGCTGTATCCGACACTGCAAAATCTCAACCCATGAATCAATCTCAGCCAACACAAGAGGAAGCTACACCAAAATCAGACGAAATCAAAAAGGTCGCACGTAAAAAGACGAGCGCAGAGCTGGACCAGGAACTGCGGGAGAAGCTCGAATCTCTTTCGGGAGAAGGAGGAGGTGCTGGAGTTGAATATGAGGGTGGGAAAGCGGAAGGACTCAAGAGAGGTGTCAAGTCGAATATGTTTAGAGTGATATGAAAGATTGGGTACTTATTTCTATGATTGTGTCGTCGACCAGTGCTAGTGAGTGTCGTACTTGACTTCCTGTACAGCTTCCTTTACCACTGTAGGCTGAACTTCTTGATCGGCAGCCTTGTTCTCATCGATCTTTGCTTCATCAACCTTGTTCAAATCCACAGTCTTCAGAGCAAACATGACGATGAGCATAGGCGCAAGAGCACACGTGGCAGCGATGGCAAGAAGCCTTTGTGTCTCGCGGTATGCTTGGTCAATAGCGGCTCGAATAGGCGTCCCCTTTGCGAACGTTTTAGCAACGACGATGGATTTGTAAATCTTTAAAGCATTTGGTTTGGCTTGATTGGGAAGGTAGGCTGTAAGTTTCTTCGGAAGCATGTTATTCCAAATCGCACCTCCGACGCTGAAGATACTGTTAGTAGGATGAAATGGTCAGATAATTTATGCAAACCTTACCTAGTACCGATGGCAGCGCCAAAGTTCATGGCGGCGTAGTAAACGCCCGTGACGACGGGAACATCCTCTTTAGCAACAAGAGCTTGAATGGACACTTGTGCAGCTGTTTGATAAAACGCACGGCCAACACCGACGAGAGTCTTTGCGGTGATGAAAGACGCCTCGTTGGCGTGGCCTCCGTTCATGTTTACAAAGTAGATCATCAGGCCTTGACCGAGAACGCAGAGGGGAACTCCGATGAAGACAAATATTTGACTGCGCTTGGTGTACTTCATGAGGATGCCAACGAGAACAGAGGCGATCTGAAATGCCAAACGAAGTGCATTGCTGGTCACTCGAGTTAGTGTCAGGTCTTATTCTTGTCGAGATAACTTACTCGATGCGAGTGGCGTGGCCTGGGCTAAAACCACCAGCTACCTGGAGGTAACTAGGGAAGAAGAGTGTGAAGCATGAGTAATGAAAGAAATCAAGCATGGACAGAACACATGCTGCCACTACTGTACGTTCTTTGATCATTCGAAACGGGACAAAGGGAACTTTTGCAAATTTTGTATCCCAGACAAAGAAAACTGCAATGACAACAACACCAATGACTAGCATGGCGATATAACTCCCTTGATCCCACCGGTCACTGTTCCTGGCACCAGTAAGGGATAAGGGAATAAGAGTAAGCCCAAGACCAACAACGAGCAAAAGAGCGCCAGCAACATCGAGGTCAACCCACAGTAGGTTCGCAATGCGTTTACCCAATGGCTGAGTGCTATCGGCAGCGTCCCAGGCACCTTTTCGTCTATATCCAGCCTTGCGAGCCTTCCTCTGTAGGATGTAAAGGGTAATGATCAAAGGTGCGGCGCAGAATGGTAAAATGACGGCCCACATTCCATAACCCCATCGCCAAGTTGAGTGTTTGAGTACACTGTCAGCGACAACGGAGCCGAGATAGAGTGTTGGTATCGAGGCTATAGATTCAGGGAGAGAAGTCCAGAGACCGCGATTTATGAGACTGGTCGTGTCTGCGATGAATACTTGTTGCATAATGACATAACCTGTATCGCCGATGGCTTCAAAGATACCTCCAGCCTATAGTGTATTCAGTGAGCTGCGAAGTCATGAAAGCTGGAAGGGTAGACACACTATGTAAGTCTCAATGTTCTGACAAGCTGCGTACATGATTTGTGAAAGAACAAGGAACAAGATGGAAAACGTAAGGCCTTCAGCTCGACCAAAAACCTGGAGCAGATCAGTTGAGCACATACACGTCCCCAAGCGGAATGCTTACATTGGAGAACTTGGCCATGATAGGATACGTAACGAGCCCAATGATGGTGCCGACTACATTTGCAGTTGCGAGGGCTGAATGTCGCTGAAACGCCGACGTAGCATACGCATCGTAGACCTTGGTGGCATACTTGAGGAACGAGGTGATGAACGTTGTCGCGAATAGACTGTCCAGATCAGTGAATGTTGGATAATGAATGAATCAGACGGCTAAAACGTACCCTGTGAACGCGATGATTAAAGCCTTCTTTGACCATGAGTCCCGTAGAATATCTGTATTGGTGAGAACATGTTTGTCGTTTGCCTCTTTACGAGCAGCTTCGACATCGCCTGAACTGCGATGATCAGAAGTGTTTTCTATAACCATTTTGACTTCAAATTGCAAAATTATAGGAAAACTCAATGTTACCAGGTTGATTCAGCTGCCATCAACAGGTTATATCTACGCTGTACCATACGTGCGGACAAATTCCGCCCTCCCACAACCCGTCAGACCACTTACCTGGTCGCGGATCCATCTAATCTTATCAGATCCGCAACCGATCTCCTTGCCATTGGCTACCATAACCGGTGGGCAAGTTGATGGGCCGATTCGTGAGTCGAAAAAGCCTCAGATGTACTAAGGTCTTTACTAGATTTGGTGTGGTTTCTGGGCTTTTCACGTTCACGTAACATGTGATGTTATCAATCAGATCAGCAAAGTGGACACGATGAGCCCACAGTGTCGAAGTGTCAGCCTTTACACTACTAAGATGAGGTATGCTAACAAGCAAGAAAAATCTTGGTTTCAGTCTTGGGTTTTACGCAGTTGCTATAGTTGACACTTGCAAGTCTTGTTCGGTAGGCAGTACTAATGCTTGTAAGAGAGGCTGTTGGCGAGAGAGGATAGGTAGGTCAGGTTTCTTCTCAGTCACTTCGGTCCAAGTTGATCCATTGTTCGAGGCGAAATCCACCTCAGAATTCAGGTGGCTCACACGAGTTGCCATATATGGACAAAAGACACGAATACCGGGGTACAAACTCAGAAGCCAGGATTTATATACAACAAGAGATGGGCAGGTATGAAAAGAATCATCACATGATGATAGGTATATAGTACCTTTTTAATTACAACTATTATATAAAGGTTTGTTGATCAAACAACGAATGATTTAAAAGCAAAATACCACCCAGCACGTATATTGCACAATTTGAGCGCCTGTCCATCTATCTACTACGAAACCCCTAACCAGTAGACAAAGCATCTACTCAAGGTTGTTGGGAACCTTGGCCCGAATCTTTGGCCCATAAAAGTAAAAGACAACGGGCACCGGTGCAAGTACCAGAGCTAGGAACGCCAGTATACTATTACCCCAACCAAGACCAAGATCATCATACATAGACAAACCAGCCAGAGGAAGAAGAGCACCAGCGAGAGAACGAAGGACCGTCTGTGCCGCGACAACTGAAGCAGCGTATGAGATGTATGCGTCAACGAGGTATGTTTGTAGACACATCTGTCCTTGTTAGCATAGATACTGATAAGTGTAGATCAAGAGAGTAACTTACCATGATGCCCATAAGGCCAAAGCAGAACAACGCAACGCCAATCATGGGTACAATCCAATGCGTATGCTGCTCAGTCGACCAACCGTACCAAAACAAAGACGCGACAATGAGTAAACCCGAAGGCATTGTCATCCAGATCTGCAATCGATCCTCAGGAACAGTCTTTCCGTTCTGTGCAATCTTCTTCTTGACAACAACATCTGTCAAGCCTCCAAAGATCATTGTTCCGAGAAGCATGCCGATGCCGGTGGGGAGATAAGCCAGACCGATTGTTCCTGTACCGAACCCGTACTGCATGGCAAACACAAAAGAGAATGTGCTGAACATAAGGTAAAGTACGCCGTAGACCATGGCGACGTAGAGTGAGAGGATGAAAACAGGAAGGTGGGTTGTGAGGAGCTTCATGGGTCGGATGATGGCACTGCGGAAGCGTTGCTTGGCTGTGACACCGACGGTATCGAGAACGGAGTACAAGTCTTGGTTGCCGGTCTCCTTCTTTAGTTTGTTCACCTTTTTGCGAAGGAGAATAGTTGCATATGTCTCCGGTGCACCAAAGTAACAGAGGGTGCCCATGAAACCGGTCTAAAATGTCATCAGCAAAAGACTCATCTCAACAGGGTCGCGAAACTTACAAGAATAGCAATCAGCCAAAATACCCATCGCCATCCAATAGCCTCAATCATGTATCCACCAGCTAGGGGTCCAATACAAGGACCCAGCAACGGTCCCATAGCCCATACAGCCATGGCCTTACCTCTCTCCTGTACCGGAAAGATATCAGAGATGGTACCACTACCGTTGGTGATGGGAGTGGAACCAAAGAAACCCATCAAGAAGCGAAAGACGATGAGCATGGGCATGTTCTGACTCAAAGCAGTGGCAACGGTCATGATCAGGAACAGCACATTGGATATGTTGAAGATTATGGCACGACCATAAATTTCGCTGAGAGGTGCGGCGAGGAGAGGACCGAAGGCGAAGCCGAGGACGTATACGGAGACGACAAAGGTGGCGACGTTGCGGTTTGAGGTTTCGAACTCGCGCATAATGTCAGGGACGCCAGGGGCGAACATGGATGAACCCTAGATACCTATGTTAGAGATGTACTATGTGATGTTCTTTCGCTTCGGTACGTACGAGTGGTCTAAACATGGCCAGTTAGTTAAGAGACTTTGAAGATGAGGCGCCAACTTACGTGAGAAGAGTCATGACTGACAATGATCCAATGCAAGACCACTTCTTCTTGGCTGTCCAATTCATGGGGTTGTTGGGATCATCAGGTCCATCCCAGCCAACAGCGTTGGAATCTTGCGGCTGAACAATGTCTTGTCCCTCGGTAGCCTTCTCCTCATCACGCACCTTTCCCGTACAACTCCCATTGTCTGAAGGGGTAAGTGTTCGCTGACTCCCAGGACGAATATCCTCCTCCAACGGGGTACTCTTTGAAGGATCGTTCGTAGCCATGATTAGGTAGTTAAAAGCTGTTCAAACAAGAAAGTGTGCAGAGCTATGAGATGGAGAAGATGAAAACGACAGATGGTTAATTTATAGAGGCTAACAACAGGCTATCTTGGGCAAGCAAAATGTGCAAGCCACCAACTGGAAACGCCCGAAACCGAAACCGAAGAGCATAAAAAAAAAAAAAGGAACGAAAAAACAACCAATCAACAAACGAATATGCAAGTTATCGGAGATGATGGGAATGAAACATGCGCCGGTTTTATGCGGGGCCCCATAACGGGAGATGTGATATCCGGTCCGTTAGTTATGCATTCTAGCCGACTTTTGTGCAATGTTGTGCAAGCTTTCGGCCGGATCGCCCCTTTTTTTCTTTTCCGGCCTTTTAGACGTATGCAAATGGAGGAGAAGCTATTATCGCAACTCTAGGCTTGAAATGACTCATGGAGCGTTTCAATTCTTTCCATTTCGATTTAATATTTGTTCGTCATGAATTGCAATGCGGCAGCCACTGAAGCATGTCTTACAATACGAATCACCAGAGCTGACAAAAGCACTGTGAGGGAGGTTTGATCCGATCAGGCTGTCGCAAATCGGCTGCATACCCGCTGTCAGATAGCCTACCTATCTCCGATACCCATGTCCATCGTGCTTCCTCACCGGCTGACTTGTTGTCTCGTGCATCACCAGGTGCAATAGCTGAGAAAAGCGGATTAAATCATCCGCCAATTAATTAAATATAGATAAGCTAACTACTCAATCTTAACCCTAAACTCTCATCATACCCTGGTGTTCCATCTAAGATTTGCGCTTCTGCATAATCTTCTTAAAAGGGTTCTTTCCGCGGAACTTTAACCAAGTGCCGAAATATACAACGGCATAATTAAATGCAATAAAGGCGCAGAAGATACCAAAGTCCCGCCAAATATGTCTGTAGTACACACTAAAACTAGCACCGAATTGATCACCGACCTCGTACTGGCAAAACTCGCAAATGCCGTTATCGCCAGTTTGGACGTAGCCACCAGCCATCTCAATGAATGACTTTGTGTACTCGGCGCACGATTGACCCGAAGGAGGCTCAAAGCGCGCAAACTCACCTTGCTCACAACGAACAGGCTGGTTGTGGATTACGGCAGCAAGGAAAGCTTCGAGTAGGTAGTGGAAGGGCGTGAGCCAATACATCCACTCTCGCCAAAAGGTGGGCAGACCCTCTGGTGGGACAACGACACCACAGAAGGAAACGACAAACAGGAAGAAGATGGGGACGAGAAGAGAGGCGAGCAGCTCATTAGGGGCGAATGCAGCAATAGCTTGACCAAAACTCGTGTAATACAGCTCGAAGAGGAGAACGAGGAGGAATGCAAAGCCTGAGACAAAACTCGACGCCCGCCAGCCAAAGACACCCCACCACCAGCAATTGAAGTAGATACCGCCTGCGACAATGCGGTAGGGTATCTCAACAATAATAGCGGCAGTGGTCCATGCAAACCAGCTGTAGATCTTTGCGTTGTTCTCACGCCACTGGAAGATCTGACGCGATTTTAGAAACACGGGCTGCAGCTGCTGGATAAGCGGCGGACTGATGGTAAGCGTCATGAAGATGGAGAACAGTCTGTTCTGGTAGTCGATTGAAGCAAAGCCGACCTTGTAGAAGGTGAAGCAATTGAAGAGGCCTGTCGCGACGTGCAGCATCATGTTGCCAAAGATGTAGTCGGGCGATCGCCAGTACGAGATGAAGCTGCGACGAACAACGGCCCATGTTTGGGTGGACAATGGCATAGCATATTCACGGTCATCTTTCAGGCTCTTGGAAGGCTCAACGCTGCGACGGTGTTCAATCATTTCGTCAATCTCCTTCGCACGCTTCTCGCGCTCAGACGAATCGGCCCAGACGTCACCCCAGTCCTGACCATCGTAGTCGGGGTTACCAGCACCAATTGCATCGAGCATGTACTCAGCCGGATTAGCGTGGGGAGGGCACTTGGGGCCACCATTAGACTCGAAGTAATTGATGAGGTTCTCCGAATCATGTCCTAGAGGTCCGTGATAGGCGACGCGGCCGCCCGACTTGAGGAGGAGGAGCTCATCAAAGTTCTCAAAGAGGACAGCAGAAGGCTGATGGATAGTGCAAAGGACGGCCTGGCCTGCGTCGGCGAGCTTGCGTAGGAAGCGGACGATGTTGAATGCAGCACCCGAGTCAAGACCAGAGGTAGGTTCATCGAGGAACATGAGCAGTTCAGGCTTGGAAGCCAGCTCGACACCAATAGTTAAACGCTTTCGCTGCTCGGCATTGAGGCCTTGGCCAACGGCACCAATGATAGCGCCGGCGATATCGCGCATCTCAAGAAGATCGATAATGGTCTCGCAGTAGGCCATCTTGTCCTCCTTTGAGACTTCTTGCGGTTGTCGAAGAAGGGCGGAGAATTGAAGGGCCTCGCGGACTGTAGCGGTCGGTTCGTGGATATCCATCTGTTCCGCGAAGCCGGTCGCGCGCTGGAAAGATTTGGGAAGAGGGCGGCCGTCGACGAGGAAGTCACCAGTGATGGTGCCAAATTTAAGACGCTGGGCCAAACCATTGAGGAGGGTTGTCTTACCCGCACCTGAAGGTGTTAGTCGATGATAATTGACGGGTGATTGAGTACCTTACCTGAAGCGCCCATGAGAGCTGTGAGTTTACCTGGCCGAACATAGCCCTGTACATCCTGAAGAAGTTTCCTCTCACCATTCTCAAAAGGGATTGTATAGTTGATGTTCTGGAATGTAAAGACGGTCTCGTTCTTGGCGACTTCTTGAGTAACCTGTTCGTCGCTCTTGGTACGTTCGGCGTCACCAGCAGCGACAGGATTGCTTCGACCAGACTCTTCGTCGTTGTTGTCGCCCTTGGCCCGACCACCGGTAGCGATTGACTCCTCAACCTTCTTGGGGACTTGGCCGCGCTTGAAGACAGTAATAGCACCACCTCCCATGTTGGGCTTCATGAGTTCCATGCCCAAGGCAGTGAGGAACACGAAAAAGAAGAAGAAAGCCCACAAGAAGCCAAAATTGCGCCAAAGATGAGCACGAGTGTACGTAAAGGATTGCTGAATGTAATCGGCACCAGAGACAGTTGTTGATCCGCGAGTTGAACCTGCCAATGCACAACCTTGGTTCTGGGCCTGGACACCAGGGCCCTGTGGAACGAGGTATTGGCCTTCACAACTGAGCGAGAGGTTGTAAAACTCGTTGGCCATCAGACACTCAAATCCGTACTGGATCCAATTGATCCATCGTAGCCATCCAAACCAAGGATGCATCGAGTCGGGTGGGATAAGATAGCCGGTGTACACGACAAGGATTTGGATGGCAACGCCAGTAAATCTTGTCGCCACATCCAACGTCCCGCACCACGCAGAGATGGCACGGAAGAAAGCATACGTCACCATTGTGACAAGCCACAGGATAAGACAGGAGATGAAGAACTGTGATGCCGTACGAGCCAGATTCGCCATGAAGTAGATGAGCACGTTGAAGATAATGACCTGGATAAACACAAGCGGTACATCCACCACCGTCTGCGCAATGGCAAATGCGGAGGGGCGATAGAACGAGAAGGACTTGTGCTTGAGAAGAATGGGTTTAGATTCGAAGGCAGCTGTCTGTTCAGCCAGGGCAAGCAGGGCGTTGAACAAGAGGAGGAAAAACAGAGCACCACCACGAGGGAATGCACCAGCAGCTGTATCAGGAAGATTGAAGAAAAGCGAACCGACGATGAGACCTTGGAACAAAAGGCCTCCCCATTTACCGAATAGCGAGGCCTTGTCGCCGAACATGACGAGGAATTGACGATGTGTGCAGGCCATGACTTGCTTGTGGAAGGCAATTTCGTAGTTCTTCTTCTTGCTCTTTTCCGACTCGTGCGCGCGACGCTCCTCGGTGAGTGTCTGTAGTTCGGCCTCAAACTCATCAATATCGCGAAGGTTCTTCTGGTAATCTTCGCTCCGACGATATGCATCAGCAAATTCCTCAGGCGTGCGTGGGATGCGATTCTCCCAGCCCTTACGAATGCTGCGCTCGTGATCATCCGTCACGGAAGTGAGGAAGTCAGCTGTTGTCCAGCGCTCTGGGCAATCGAAGCCGAGATTGAGGAAGTAATTCTTCGCATCCTCAGAGCGACCAAAGTACAAACATTGTCCATGGTCAATAAGCAGAACTTTGTCTACAAGGTCGTAGAGCTGTTCACCGGCTTGGTAGAGCGACACAGCAGTAGAGGTATCGGCCATGTTGGTCATTGCGCGGATGGATTTGACGTATTCGACTGCTGTGCTGGCGTCGAGACCTTTACTCGAATTGTCCCAACCTTGGACCGAAGCACGAGTGATCATGGCCTCTGCAATGGAGACGCGCTTTCGCTCACCACCAGAAACACCGCGGATGAACTCGTTGCCTACTTTTGTACCAAGGGTGTGCTCGATCCAGAAGAGCTTGGTGACGACACGAAGAAATTCGCGGACGTAGTCTTCTCGAGACTCTCCCTCAAGACGAGACTCTTTGCCAGGCGTGCGCGTCTGCAGAGCGAACTTGAGTGTTCGCTTCACTGAAAGCGTGGCATAATGCAGGTCGTCCTCGGGATTGTAGATGACCTCGCCTCGGAAGTCCTTGGCCATAACAGCAGAATCGGTTCCACCATATGTAACATTTCCTTCGACAGACTCAAAGCCCGCGCGCTGGTTACAAAAAGTTTTGAGAAAGGTACTGCATCCAGCGCCAGGGCGACCAAGAACGAGCAGTAATTCGCCCGGTCGCACGCAGCCATCAAAGTTGCTAATGAGGTCGCGAACAGGCGGTTTCGCAAGAGCAGCTTTGGGACCTTGGGTAAAGAGCTTAGCCAGCTTTCGAGGGAGACCCATGAAGAAGTCGCCCACGGTCGGCTGAAGACTAGAACCCAAGCCCACGCCGCGAACAGTCAATCCACGGAAGATGACACCGCTATGGCGCGTCTTTTCCTCCTCGCTCTGCTGTTGTCGCTTTTGTCCAAAGATACGGGACATGAGTCGGTTAAGCTCTTCATTGTCTTCGCGCTCTTCTTCCTTCTCGGCCGGGGTGCTTGCATTCGTCTTGCGACGGGACAAGACTCGAAAGAGGTCATCTTCTGTCCGGTGGGATTGACGCTTCTCGTAGGGTGGTCTGTCGGGTTTTTCGTCGGTGTTTGACTTTATGGGTGCGAAGACTGGGTCATCGGGAGTAGAAGGGACGGCGGAGGAATCATCGTTGACGACTGCGCTGTTCTTGCGCTTCTCGTTGGGTGGCGCATCGTGAGGAGCAAGGATTGTGCTCGATGAAGAGCGTCGCTCAGAAAGTGGTGGTGGTGCATTGCTGCCATCATGGTTGGAAGTTTGATGTGCCGGGATGTTGTTCTCGTGAGGGTGTTGAGAAGCCAAGTAACCCCCGGTAGCAGCCCCGGCGGCAGATGCACCAAGTGCCGCTGAAGTCCCGTTACCGCTGTAACGGTAACTGTCCTCTTGGCCAGACGTGACATTATCATAGGTCGTATAACCAGCCGAAGTACCCGTATCACGACCTGCAAAACCAGCCTCAAGCCTATCGGCAGTGTCGATAGTGGGCGTCAACTGGTTCATAGAGTTGACACTGGGCGTCACAGGGAAACCGCCTGGGATATCCTCATCCCGAGGCGTTGGTCTCTCATCAGCCATGGCAAGAAACTATTGTCCTCAAACTGTGACAGATTACAGAATCACTGGCTCTTTTCCCTATCATTTCTGGGCAATTGTTTACTATAATACACAACTATTTTTGTTTGTGATATCTATGACGACACCAGATCTACCGCAATCGGCTTTTCGGACAACTTTTCGACCGCGACTGATATAACTAAGAGACGGAAGGATGCGCTTGGTGGAGTTGTAGCGTCATAGACTTTAAGCTTAAAGTGGCCCGTGGACATTTACTTACCCTATATACTACCCGGCTCTTCCGAGTATTTTTGAATAAGACGTTTCGACAATATCAAGGCTATCTCCAGCTTTTGGTAGACTTTCCACATGTTAGACTACTTGATTGCGTTGCTTTCCAGCACTAGTTACTCATGACGTTTGACGCGTGGAGCGGCGGCCTTTTTAAATGTCCGTTGGTGCCTCAACTTACACTTTGACTTTAGTAATCCAAGTAGGACATCGGGACGATCGAGGGAGATCGACCGTGGATCACACGTTCGGCAATTGGATATTGTTATGATGGGTGAGTGCTGCACTGAAATTCCAATTCTCGATTTGTTTTACAATTTACCGGCCCCGATATCAAAATTGTGTGCCCGTTAGGGCCAAGATGGCTGTTTAATGAGATGACTCTGCCTATCGTATACTGTCCTGTCGCATTCTTGCGATGGCGCGTCAAAGACATGGCGGCCATGCAGGTAAGATAATTTGCTCTTTCGTGTAACACGAAACGCCTGGGAACCTCAAATTCTGTGGCAAAAGCGGGCAAGATTGCGAGTCAAAAGCGACCAAAGTGACAATCCATGGTGGTACAAAGCAATGCACATTGGCATAACGTTGAGTCTGCTCGTCACTGAGGCGTCAGTGGTAAGCCATTAATTAAATACTTGTTGGGGCGATGTTTCACGTCGACTTGAGGCCCTTCTACCTGATTGTGATCTTCCCCATAATCTTCAAACCGGTCTGATGCATCGCATTGTCCCTCAATCCCATTGTTCTGATTACGACATTTCTGACTAAATTTTCCGGCTATCAGGGGTTCAAATACTCGTCAAGGCACTCAATCCAGCTACCTGGGTAAATAAAGCGTGCTAGTAGTAGCAGCCGTTCCTAAGCTTATGGTTCCCGATGATCGTCGGCTTAGGATGGCACCAGACAATCCAGATTCAGTTGCTTGCATGTTCTCTGTGGGCTGTCTCAGACAGATTCATCTTTGCATATCGGTGCTTCTCCGGACAGCCTATTAGATCTTGATATGCGGAGAGCCTGAAGAAGAACACGAACATGGGATGCAGAGCATGCAAAAGCAAAATACATTTTGGCCACCAGCCTGAGTCGAATGTCATTCATCTGGGTGTAGTACCCGCCACATCTCAGGACTGGAGTTGTGAAAAGGAAATGGGTAATTGGTATGGTTTGTAAAAGTGACTCTAGCTACTTATTCTGTCTAACTATCTAAGAACATACGCTTCCTTAGCTAGAGAGAGTATCGGTTCGAGGCTCAGCTCATCAAAATCGTCAGGCCTAATTATGTTCAGATTACGACTCCAAGATGGCCAGCAGCGTGTCTTGACCCTACTTTAGGTACACTTCCACTTGTGGTTGCCAGCTTCATCCTTGCATGTCAGGCCACTGTCTCAAACATGCCCAAAGCCAAGAAGAGTAATGCAGCAACAACGAGGGGCGATTGATACACCTTGCCAATCAAAGACCAAGGACCGACCGCCGACTCAATTCTGACGAATAACGGCAATGCTTCCCGCCAACATCTTATACCATACAAGCTGCGGCTGCGGTACATACCTACTGATACTTCACTTACAGCTGGGCAAAACATCAGCACATATCCTCAATGCTGAATCGTAGCAGAGACACCAAGCAGCGCCATGCAGGTGAGGCATGTGGGTGAGGCATGTGGGTGATCACGGTTAGTACGGATGTATATCTGCGGGTTAATAAATTGCTTCTGTCTGATGTCTGCGTCCAATAGTCACGGCTAGGGGGGTACTCCGTAGACAAGTTGATCTGGTCAGCGGGAGAAGACAGAGGCTCGCAGACGTGAAAAAAGTATTTGAAGAAGAGGCTCCCCGACATATAATGTTCATTCCAAACCATCAAAGCAAACATCAATCCTCTATTACCTACCTAATCAACTCCTGCAATCATGCGTGAACAGCCCGGAGCCCAGCAGCAAGAGAGCAACGACAATACACAACACCGGAACGGCACAGAATCAGCCCAGCCCAATCAAAACAATAATAACCAATATCAAGACTCATATGTCGTCCCTGCGTCTCAGCTGCCCGTTGAACAAGATTTCAATTACCGTACCAACATCACAGTACAGTCGCAGCAACGCCAATGGCCACAGGAGATGTGGTACCATGGTCCAACCCACCGTGTGCTCTACCGCATTGACTTGGTATTGCACGAGCCGGGGTATCAAAACCCTCCACCACAAGACACTGCCCCTACCCAGAACACTGAGGGAAACACTCAACAAGGTGAGACCAACGGTTGTTCTTCTGGTGGGATCAACGGTTGTTCTTCAGCATGAGGGACTTGGCCAAGAGTGAGAGCAATGGCAGGGTACATGAATGATACGATACATGGACTGTTATATATACGAGTAAAAGCGAGGATGCGCAAGGAGTTTACATTTGTTTAAAGCATGCCACGCATACACAAATTGGCATATTTTTGTTTGTTCTAAAAGAGAAACGAGGATTTCCCGGTGTCTGTCTGTGCAGGAAACGAAAAAAAGGGGTCTATTGTACTAGCATTAGTGGTCAGTATTTATAAGAAACGATACCATCCCCTATCATTCACTTGTTTGAACTTAGCACTCAAACTTCCACTCCACACTTTCCCAACCTTGTCTACTCTTGATGTGTGCACCGAGACCGGCGCCATACTTTTCAGGACGCACCGTTCCACCGGCAAGCTGAGGCCCAAGCTTCTTCATATCGCCGAAGCCCATACCCGTAGCTTCGACATCAAAGCCAAGTAGCAGAGAAGATGCAAAGCCAACGATCTCTGCAAAGGCAAAGTTTCGACCGGGACACAGGTGGCGTCCACCACCGAAAGGTATGTATGCTGCTTTACGTTTTCGCTCCTCGTCAGGGCTGCCCTTGGAGGATGGGTGGAAGCGCTCTGGGTCGAAGGTGTTGGCATCAGGACCCCAGACGCTTTGCTCGTAGTGGGCTACGCCAGCTGGGAGTTGCATGTCTGTTCCCTTCTTGAGGAGATATGTAGTTCCCTCGGGGGTCGTGATGGTTGTATTCTCCAAGATGCGGCGCATACTGACGGACTGATTGACGAGACGCATCGTTTCGCGGTAACAGCTGACAAGAAGGGGAAGCTTAGCTTCATACTCTGCAATATTGAATGTCACCGTCTTCTTTCCATCCTTGTGCGCTATTACAGCTGCAGCTTCAGCCTCGGATCGCACACGTGTGAGGAGATCCGGTCGATCGAGAATGTAGAGCAGAAGCCAGTAGAAAGTAGGCACGGCGTTGAGCGTTGCGACGTTGGGAAGGATGACTTCGAATTTCCCGATTTCGGAGCCTGTGAGGCCGTTTTTGCGGAGGGCGCCGGCGCGGTTGCGGACGATGGCTGATACGGTAGGGTCGGTAACGTCATGATCTTCGGAGTACCATTTGCAAACGACGTCTTGAAGAGTTGAGCGCGCTTTGTAGGCTTTTGGCATCGTGATCGAGGGGTATAGGGAGAGGAGGAAGTAGGGGACGGATTCCTCGAAGCACCTGTGCGAGCATTTGTTAGCGACGATGATGATGAAAAGGCGCTGTTTACTTACCACATGTCTTCGATCAACTCTGGATTGGGCTCGAAGGGATCAGTGTCGCCGTAGAGAGCTTTCGTGGTAGCCAGAGACATGACGTCTCGACACCACTGATACAAGTTCTCAACTTGTAGCTGTCCATTTGTGACCTTCTCTTTGCCATGTGTGTCTGCGTGGGCGCGCATCGTTCCATTGCTCATAGGATCCAGCTTCGCTGAGATGCAGGCCAAGAAATGGACGTTCATCTGGTGCAAACTCGCAGTCTGGAAGCTCGCGTGTATGGCATCGGTAAATTCATCGTAAACGCCTGGTGCTTTTACTTTGAGAAACTCTTCTTGGGTCAGGTCGAATGTTTTCTTGGCGTAGTCAATTGCGAACGGCTCGAACGACGCGGTTTTGTTGCGGAGGAGGGATTGAAGAAGGCTTGGATCGAAGACAGCGTAGAGTTTGCCATTGAGCATGGGGAGAGTCGCGATTTGGTGGTTGGGGTTCGCATTGCTGTAGACTCGTGTTTAGTAATAGAGACAGAGAGACTGGAACAAGAGGACGAACTGAATGAGTCGGCCATAATCTGCCTGGTGACGAATGATACCCAGAATGTGACCGACCCATGGAATTGTTGGTTTCACCACTGGCGGTTCACGTGGGTCAACGCGGGGTGTCAGCAAATAATTTAGCAGCGACAGCGCTATAACAGTCGCTATAGCCGCTGTGGTCCATGCTGAAGAAGAGCTTAGATTCCCACTACGCAGATCCAGATACGTCTGGGCCAAGAAGCTGCCCGAATGAGAATCCATTGCCATCACACTGAGCAATGCTATTTGATATCGTAGTGGTGGGAAGGAAAATGTAAGATCATGACCATGCTTTTATCCAGAGGAAGGATTAGTTAGTGCTGACTGTCATTGTGCCTTATCGCCTATTTGATCTTATTCCAGCTAGAGATCTAGTGCTGATGATTGTGACCTTGGATACGATCCTCAGTGGAATATTTCTAGGTGATAGACCAATTAGGGAACGAGGATTCGTGATCATCATTTGGTGTTTTGGCTAGGTTGTATTGAACTTCAACTCAATATTTGTACTATTTATCCAATATCATAGCTTCGCGACTGGCTTCTCTGCAGCAACCTTTGCCTTCAAAACCCGTCTCAAAATCTTTCCACTGGGTGACTTGGGAATGATGTCCAACACTCTTACACCACCCTTCAACCATTTGTGCCTCGCCTTGTGCTGCTCAACATGCTGATGCACCGCCTTCACAACTTCATCGTCAGAGATACCGCTTGCTTCTCTACTCTTAACAATAAACGCCAAAGGAACTTCTCCCGCGCGCTCGTCGACAATGCCAATTACTGCGCTGTCTGCGACGTAGGGATGGTCAAGAAGATGAGCCTCCAATTCTGCTGGCGCAACTTGATGACCCTGGAACAATTAGCATATGGACCATTACGAGATGTTGGTGGCGAACAAACCTTAACTTTAATAAGCTCCTTAATCCGATCAACCACAAAGAAGTGCTCGAAACCACGTGGTGACTTTCGCACGAGTACTTCGTCTCCTGTCCTCAACCAGCGCCCGTCCTCGCGCCAAACAAATGTTTCGGCATTGGCTTTCTCGTTGTGCAGATAGCCCAGAACCACATTTGGCGCTTGGACGTACAGCTCGCCTGGGATTTCATGCTCTGTGACTTCTTTGCCGTGTTGATCGATGATCTTTACCTTTGCACCCGGTAGGAGAGAGCCTGATGATCCTAGAAGGGCATCTGCTTCGCTTGTGTGAAAGACCGAGGGTGAGGCTTCCGTTAATCCTGTCCATCATTAGTATGCTTGAGCCTTGCACCGTGAGTCTGCGTAACATACCGTAGCCTTGGCTGATACGCCATTTTGGATATAGCTCCAATAACTTCTGAATCGTCTCACCTCCCAAGGGCGCAGCGCCTGAGAAGACGAGTCTGACGGAACTTAGATCGTATTTGCGACACTTGTCCCGACTGCTCAGAAGCTGAACAATGATAGGTGGAACGACGCTGAGTTGCTCGATGCGGAATTTTTGAATGCAGGCTAGAAGCTGATCGAGCTGGAAGCGCTGCAGTACGATTATCTCGTCACCTCGATACTGTGCGATGTGTGCGATGACAACCAGGCCGTAGATATGACTGAAGGGTAATAGTCCGAGAGCGACTTGCGTGTCGATGCCGTCTTGTTGTCGTGTTACGCTCTCGTATGTGTGGATCATGACGGTGCATGCAATGACGTTGTAGTGAGAGATCATAACCGCTTTCTATATTGCATTAGATACGCAACTGGCTGGACGAATTCACGTTAACTTACGGGGAGACCAGACGTGCCGCTTGAGAAGCAGAGGTACGCTGTCTGCCTCTTGCCCTGTCCTGGTACCCATGCGGGGATGGACAAAGGTGGGAGATTCTGACCCTCAGAAATGAGGTCTTCAATTGACTTGTAGGATCCATCTGAGGGCGTATCAGGCAGGGGAAGTAGAAAAATGTGCTTATCGAGAATCCCAACTGCCTTTGCTGCTTTTAAGGCAGTACTAAGGAGAGGAGCGCATGTAAATAACGCTTTCGCCCCGGATGATCGAAGCTGGTGCTCCAACTCAGACGCTGAATGCGCTGAACTAGCTGGTGTGACGATACCATCTACACGGTGAATTGCGTGTGTAACGGGGATGTAGTCAATCTGATGACCTCATTAGTCTCTGTATTAAAGCTTAGAGATAATATACTCACGGAGTTCAGAGCATAGATGGCGACAACTCTTTCCCAAGCTGTTCCATCGTGAGCATCAAATCCCACGTTTTTAGCCAAACCCCGCGCGAGAAAGTCGACTCGCTGGGCAACTTCAGCAGCAGTACGCGATTGACCGGTGACGCCGCATGTATAGGGACTTTTTGAACCAGAAAAGGCTCTTCGGCCCGCTTTGTCGGTATTTATAAAGTCTGCTACACTAATTGAATCGGGGATATCTATCTTTGTTAGAAGGCTTGGTCGATTGACTGCAGGGTTGGGTGAGCATACTAGGGAGCTGAGGGGCCCAAGAAGGAGGATTGAACGTCATTTTAACAGGTTATCGAGATGAACAAAGAAACACAGTTGATAAAGCTGAAGTCAATTAGTCTAAGGAAGTAAGGTAATTTGTATTTGTTTTTATCCCGGCTACCTCGGTTTGCCTGTTCAAGTTCCGCGGCAACGATGCCGAGTTAAATTTAGGGATCTACCGGGCCCCGTTTTAGGGGTTGAGGCCAATTACAAGTGACGAATATGACGCTGACGTAGAAAAATCTGGGGAAGCCACGTGAGGGATCTTCCAGAAGCTTTCTGGCGATGAATTTAGAAGAAGTCATTATGGAGAAGGTTCAACGTGAATGTTCGGCAGATGCGACCTCGGGGATTCAGAATTGATGTCATTTCCTCCAGGTTAGCTTTCATGCAATATAGGTATATAGAGATTACAAGGGAGTATACAATAGAGATGAATTGTACTGGCTGATGAGCCATGTATTTGACCATGTGAAACACTACCATCCTTCAATTAAATAGTAATAATTAATTAATTATGTAATCCTCTTCATCATTTCATATCATGACCCTTTATGTCTAGCTCAATTATATCATCAATTTTCTCTTTGCCCCAGATAAAACCTCAGCACACCTTCTTGCGCTATCCGACTTCTTGCCCAAAATCCACAACGCCCTAATGCACTCATCCGCCTGCGCCAACCTCTCACCCACTTCACTCTTCGCCTCAAACATCCTCAAATCATTTGCCTCGCCCATCCAATAAATCGCCGCTTTTGAGAACGCGCGTTCCAGGACCACCGTCCACGGTTCAGTCAAGATCATGCTCTCGTTGAGCGCGTGGTGAAACTCCGAAGGCTGTGGTGTACTTGGTGTTGTCACGCGTGCGAGATCAGATAGCTCTTTAGCGCTGCGCTCGCGGACACGGAGGATCCATTTGCTGTTTGTGCGGCTTTGAGTTTGCGCGGGAAGACCAAGAGAGTTGCTGTCGACCTGGGATACTAGATCGGCAAGGAGGAGGACGCCAAGATGCATGGGCGCAGAGATGCAAATGAACCAGCTTTGGATGCGGCCTGGGATCGAGTCATAGTTCTCAAGGAGCTCTCTAAAGAATGTTCCACTGCCAAGTGTTAGACAAGATTATAGCTGGCAGAAGGGCTCAACTTACTGAGTCATGTTCCAATACCGATAGACTCTCACAGACCGTTCAATAATTTCTTCCACCTTTTCAGGACTCTCGCCTTGTCGTAAAACAGTCTGGAGATAATGAACATGCCTAAACATCAAAACCTTGACGGGCGCAGATCTTGCGACGGCCTCAGCAGCCTCATCGTAGGAACATGGCCAATGTACCACCAATTTAGGCTTCTCCAAGCTATCCTGAATGAACAGCGGAACGTTCCAATCTTTGTCACCTGTTGCGTCGTCATGTTGGCTGTTGGCATCTACCACCACCACCGGTCTTTCCGCCATGGATGAACTGACCGTGTCGAGCATGACAGAAAGCCAATAAAGAAGACTGATCGTGCTTTGGTCTTCGGTGCTCATCAGGGACAGAGTGACGGGTCTTTTGTTCTTGCGCGTCTTGGCTATGCCCCGTCTTTCGGCATCGTAACGGTATTTTAAGACGTGCATTTTTCGAGCTGCGCGTTCCATATAGATTGGGGGACCATTGTTCTCAATAATATCAGAGATTTCCTCGGATAGCGCGTCTGCGTCGAAACTCCCACCTAGAGGAACAGATGTGGTCCAGTCGTTTGCCTTATCGTCTTGTGAGAGTGGCTTCTGGGTGAACCCAAAGATCATCTCTGCAGAAACAACTCGGAACGATTCAACATCAGCAACATCGTCGAGAGCCCTACGAGCTTGATCCCAAAGATTTCGCTGAAGATGACGACCAAACTCTTCATTTACATCATCCATGTACTCGTTCAGCGGATTGTCGTTGGTGTCTGCTAGGGAGTCGTACCGTTCTTTCTGACGACGCGACTCTTGAGCCCACTGTGTGGCAAATGCCATGATGGCTAAGTGGTAGGCTTTAGAAACTGCTGCTTGTTGATGTTTGGATATGTGTATGAGTTGTGCAGACTGAGCTCCACGATCGACACTTAATGTTCGACGAAGAACTCTATTTGACCACGAAGAGCCCCATTCTGCAGAAGATCTGGGCATGCTTGGGCCTTTTGAACGCCCAAAGGGGCAAGTAATTTCGTTAAGCCAGCATGTTAGGTTGTGTTCGAGAACGTCGTGATAGATATGTAGCAGATTTGATGAGATGAGCTGGTTGTTGGATCGAGCCATCATTGACTGGTCAAGTGAAAAGGACGATAGAGAGCTGTGAGAACTGTTCTGGGTATCGCTCCCGGCTTGGGATACTCGTCGACGCTTTGTTCGTATGTTCCTGTCTTCGTAGTCTACTGAACCACCGGCATTGTATGGTGAAAAGAAAGATTGTTCAGATTCGCGTATGTTGACCTCAGGGAGCTGTGTGAGTGGAAAGACGTCGAAATTATCAGGTACGGCAGTATCTGCTGTCTCTTTGAAGATATCGAATGGTTCCGATAAACTATCTGACGGTATATTGATGTCATTGATGTTGACTTCGCAGAAGTTGGCGTCTAGAGGATTGTTGTTCTGGTCGCCAAAGTCAAAGGGTAAAGAGTCGAGTGGGTTATTCAAGAACGAGGGCACATTGAACTCTTGTGATCCGTTATGTACATCCGAGAAGTCGAAGACTGGTGGAAGTGATTGAGACACGTATGATGCTGCAGTTGACTCAGCGCCGACGCTCGACGTTGTGGGCGATCGACTGGCCCCCGAGGACTTTCGCCTTGGAGGGATGATGCATTCTATGCTGGACTCTCCTCCTGCAGCAGCGGCCAAAGCGTAGGACACCTGGAGTTGAGTCCATGCCCAATTCATGGTGCACTTTTTGTGAGTTTTGATACAATACGAACAGGGCGATGATTGAACTAGCGGTGCTGAACAGAGTGTTAGTCCAGAATTGGAGTGCAGGTATAGATGTTACTGACGCTTCTCTCCAACGATCAGCTTACCATCGCGTAGAGGATCCATATCTTCTGGATATTCCAGAGGCGGGGCATCACAGCCTCGCTTGGATTTTCTGCATTGATCGCAGGCATACTGTTGTCTCTTCATTGTGTATATCCACTGATAGTGCCTCACTACAAGTTGGTAGAAAAGATGGAAGTCTTAGGAGGATAAGATATGGACGAGGGAAGAAAAAGAGTGGGCGATGCTGCCAGTTATCAGGTTCTGAATTCTACCCCAGTTCTACGTTACCCCCACATAGAGCCAACTAGTTCCGGATCCCCGGATTTCCTGGTTAGACGAAGTGAGGGCTTGAGAACTTAGGTTTCCCCGCGTTCTTCGCTGTTTTAGTTTAGTTGACGTGTGAATTTGTGAAGACATTGGGCAGAAACTCTCGTGAATTTTTTGTTTCGTCAGCCTTACTTTGAAGTTAACAGTCATAGTGTTCTACATCGTTAGGTATATGGAGTTCAATCGCTGTAATTGGATCAATCCGTCTGATCTAGACCTACTCAATAGTATCATATCGTAACTACAAGATTGACTTATAAATCTCAGTCTCAACGTCCGCCCAAAGACCCAAGACTTTACTATCAGCGAAGGGCAGAATTTGGGTACACACGATACCAGCAACACCATGCTCACGATCTGCCCACCACCAAAGATTCGCAAGTCCTGCCCACTGGACGGTACTCTTCGATCTTCCAGTTGGACCGCCATTTGTAAGCATAAAGGTCAATCCCCAGCCCTAATCAACAGTCAGAATTATTTACTAAAGGGGAAAAAGAAATGGTCGTACCTGGGGAGGATCGCCTTCGACCCCGTACAACTCTTCAATGCGGTTGGTAAGATCAGGCTTTGCAGCAGGAATGACTTGACGAGAAAAGTTGGGGAATTTCTCAACGCTGTTGCTAAACATGAGTTCGATTGTTTCTTGTTTCAAAACTCGATTGCCTGTCTTTGGGCATGCTCCACCGTTGAGAAGCATTGTGAGCACCTCTGTTCAAGTTAGCGGCAGTTACTCTAGTGTTGATGTTTTTACATACTTCCATACTGCTGCGGCTGTGCAAACATGCCAGCACCTCCACTGTTAAAGATGGAAGAAATTTCAGTTTCATTGTTCGGATCAATGACCAGAGGAAGGCGCTGCAAATGATCCCGAATGCGAAGTTTTCCGTCCGGATCTCTTTGATGCATATAAGCTAGCTTAGAACGCATCGACTCGTCGGGGAACATGGACATGTTCGTAATGCCCAACGGCTGGAAAACATGTTTCTGTAGGTAGTTGTTCAGACTTAGGCCACTAACACGTTCGACAGCCATGCCGGCCCAATCGATGCCCGTCTGTTTATGTTAGCAGGCTGATCCTTTACTGAAAAAAAGTGTGACTTACTCCATATTCCCAACCTTCGCCAGGTTGAAAGAGGAGAGGAAGTGAGATTATATCCTCGATCCTTCCGGAAAACTCATCTACGCCAGCTGGGTGAGTCCAATCTCGAAGTCGTTCATTGAAGAACGTATAGCCAAAACCAGCAGTGTGCGTCAACAGCATTCGCAACGTGATTAAGTTCTTCTTCTCTTCAAAGGTTCCATCAGGTTTCAGAACTTTGAGGCTTTTCAGCTCCGGTAAGATATTCTCAGTATGTTCACCGTCGTCGAGCTTTAGCTTTCCTTGTTCTACAAGCTGCATGCAAGCAATGCCTGCCAACATCTTTGTACAAGAAGCGATCCAGAAGATACTGTCAAGAGTCATAGGCTCTTTGGTGCCTAAGCCCCGTGTGCCTGTCGAGTGAGCGAATAACTCGCCATCGCGATCGACAACTACAATGGTTGTGCCGGGAATGTCGGTTGCCTGATCAGCACAAGCATTGTCTATAATAGACTTGATCTTGGATGTAGCTTGGGCGTCGAGAGGCATGATTGCTGAAAGTGAGTTTGCCCAGTCAATACAATGCTTGGGTTGACGAGGTATTATAGAGCGTGAAGCGGTGTATATATACAAGCTAGCAATGCAACTCCTAGATCAAGGTTCAACCTAAGCATGTATGCTACACGACTTCATTGCAACCCAACGAAGCACTGATATACATGTGACTGCGAACAGACACACTGTCACCTTTCAGCTACTGCAGACTTGTGCATCTGCCGGCAGGCATAGAGCCCATCGGCAAGGGCCATTGACCATTTACTTCGCTGTTCTGCCCTTGATATCGGCACATGCCTCTAGTTATAAACCCCGCATCACACATCGTAAAAGCCAACCTTGTTCAGTAAAGCGTCGATCTTTTCCTCTTGAGTTGCGGAACCGCGTCCGCAACCCCAGAGAGCAGCAGTGCACAGACTTGGACCCTGGACGAGTGCGGGGTAAATAGAATCAAGAATCAAGGTTGTTGTTGTTTTCAAAAACCCTTTCTCTGTGCCTTTGGTATCTGCAAGGATCCAGGGGTTTTGCTCAACTTTAAATGTGTTTCCTTTTTTCTCAAGCATGATGACTCGTGTTTGCTATGTGACTCTGGTGTTTTGCGCTTAGATGCTTGGCAGCAGAGAAGCTCAGTGGAATCGACCCCATCTCAGGACTAAAAACCAGCCTATTATCAGCGTACAGGGCGAATTTGAGGTAATATAAAGCTTTTGCTTAAGTTCACGCACGGCATTTGCATTAGATGCATAGTATATAGTTGATCTTGCCTGTTCCCTCTGGTACATACGACCAAAGGTAGTGGAAAATACGGGATCCCGTCCGCTCTCCCATAGTCAAGCCACTAACCGGCGGATTAGTAGTTGGGTCGGTGACGACCAGCGAATCCCCGCTGTTGTATGTTTTTTGCCAATCTTATCTCCGACCTCATTTTTACAGTGTACTTTGTTATCAAGCAAGATGCACAATTTGCATTATAAGTAAGTAGATACCTATATACAGTACTTTTAGTCCCTCTGTCTAAGAATCCAACTTCTCTCATCTCTGTTAGTGGTATATAAAAGTCGCAGATTAGTTAGAACTCCTAAAGAGTTATTTTAGTTCTTATGTCACGTAGATTATTCTGGATATTCATGTAGAGGTAAACCATTGTATTTAATCAATCTAGTTACTCCGTGTAAATGCTTATTTTTCCAACGGCCAGCGTCAGAATGGTCTGTTGGCACCAGGCTCAGACTCGTTTTCCCAAACTCCAAAACTCCAATACAAAGGAAAAAAGAAAATACAAAGGAAAATACAAAGGAAAAGTTGATTGTGACTCTTGCGTCACCTTACCACCACTTCACCGCCCGTCTCCACCTTACACCACCGGCTTAAGCCTTGATGATGTACTGGCGCATGCCAGAATTCTCGGCCTTGCCAAGAGTCTCGATCTTGAGACCGACCGCGTTGGTCAGCTCATGAATCTCAGCCTCGTAGCGCTTCCAAGACTTGAACATCTGGTAGACAGTGCCAGCAGAAACCTCGATGTTGAACTCCTCGCAGAACATGTTCTGGGTGGCGGTAACGTCGAAGTAGTGCATGGCCTTGGACAACTTGCTCTCCACTGTCCAAGCGAGTTTGGGGTTAGCCCCCTCGATACCAGCATGGTCCTGGAGACCCTGAAGGTAGTTGGTGAAGAAAGCATCGTATTCTTCAGTCTGGTAGGCAGCATGGGTGTTGCTGGTTTCGGCACCGGTGGGACCGTCCTGTCCAACGATCAGACGATCATTGGCAGTGAGGTGACCCTTGAACTCGATGCAGCGATCCTTAGCCATACCATCGGGAGCATTGTAGAAAATGCTACCAAGAGAGAGGAAGAGGCGAGCGACGGGGCGAGTCTGCTTGAAGTAGACATCGCCCTGCTCGAAGCTGCCCCAGAGACCAATGCACTTGACACCAGGGAAGGTGGCCTTGGCCTTGGCGATGTGCTCAACTAGAGACTCACGAGAAAGGTCGAGAGCGACGTAGACGCATTCCTTACCTTGAGCAATGAACTCTCGGACATAGGGCTCGAACTTCTTGCTGTTGGCGGCACCGAGGTCGATGATGTGAGTTCCAGCCTTGAGCTCACTGACCACCTTGGCAGCGGTGGCCTCGATGATTGACATCTCGTCGGTAGTCTGGTAAGACTTGTCAGCAATGGCGTTCCACTTATCCATACCGGTGGTGTAAGCAACTTCCTTGGGGAAATCGCCCTTACCAGCAAAGGCCTTGGGGAGTTGGTCGTCAACGAAAGTGAGGTTGATGCTGCTGCCTCCGATGTCGATGACTTCGCAGTCAACGGCGTAAGCGGTAGAAATGAAGAGAGACATTTTGTCTGATTTCTTGTGGGTTGTGAGTAGAAAAGTTAGGTTGTTGATGAGTTGTTGAGTCGTTGAGTTGTGAGAGTAGTTATTGTGATCTTGGTTGTTTGTAGACTTGTAGTCAGAAGGTTTTTGATGAGGAAAGAGAATTGGATTTTGTAAGGGGGGATTCTGAGGTATTTATAGTCTGGAAATACTGAACACGTTGAATATCTCAATCGTGGTGATTTCCTGGACATGATCTGTGTTTCTGGAGTACAGGAGGTTGTACGTTGTTCTCAATACCGGGTTAAACACCAAAGCTCGTGCGTGCGCTGGCACAAACCATCGAAACAAAGGAAAGTGCCATGTTTGCACTAGAACAAAAACCGTGCGTCAATGGGAAAGTTTCGACAATAAAGAAATACTGAAATACTTGCATGTTCATTATATCGAACAACAGAGCTGAGAGGCCTGTTGTATTGGCTGCAGTGGCTGATCGAGCCCATTGACAAGAATTACCAGTTTTGCTCATAGGATACTGGCAAGGTTCCTTTGATTTACCCATCTAGTACTAGCAAAGGAACTATCCCATCTGTACCTGGCATCTGACTGTGAGATGGTTAGAGTGTTGAGATACAGGCTCAATTGACATCAGATTTAATCGGTTTGACTTCTAACAAAACGTCACAGGTGATAAAATCAAGCAGATTAAGTTAGTAGTGATATATAACATAATTATAAAGCCTAGATAATGGAGAACCACAGACTGCGAGACAAATTTGCTCTGATCAGTATCATGAAGTGCGGGTTGTCACGAGCGAATGCACATTGATGTAATTTATTAATGAGCCACAGCAATACATCAGTGGTCCATCATTCAAAAAAGAAGCCACGACAACACATGGTGTAATGGATATCGAAGCAATTGTTCACGGGGACCGCCAATGAGGATTTGACAGGGACAACTTGAGCAACTCCCCGGATGCCCAATGCCTTTGTTCTCAATTCGAAATGTTACATAAACAAATAAAAATGGAGCAATTGAAATTGCAGTCCAACTCTGTCGTTCGCTGTCTGAGTGGGTAACTAGGTAGAACAGCCAGTGGGCTGACATTGTCATACGTCTCGGCCTTTTACTTTCGCATTTCTTATTATAGATTAAGATTTGTAATACGTCTACGATAGCTGTTCCTCGATGCTACGGTATATAAACCAGCGGCTAGAGTTTATATCCTATATCCGACAGTCTGTTGTCATCCTTCGGTGAATTGAGCCCCATTTTAGTCAAATATGGAGTTGTGATGTGGAGCGGCCATCATAGTTCGGCTTTTTGTCTCTGGCTCCATTCGAATAAGCCGAGACTATCAACAACTGTCTTATAAGAAGTTGAGCATATAAAAGGAGTTCCGCAAGTTGATTCAAGCTTGGAATCATACAACACCAAGACCAAAAAAACATTTTACAACCCATTTATCCTCAAGTCACAATTCCATTAGTGAAATCAAAATGTCTCGATACGCAAAAGACCAACCTACCGGCTTCAATAATGCGATTGAGAGAGTTGCTATCGTCGGAGTGAGTTAAATACAAGCAGTTACAAATCTGTTACTTGGACTAAAGAACTAATCCATCAATCCAGGCGGCCGGCACCATTGGAGCATACATCACAGCTGCCCTCCTCCAGACTGGAAAACACACTGTCACAGCACTCACCCGCGAGGATAGTACCAATATACTCCCCAACGGCGTTATTCCCGTATACATCGACTATGGCAACGAACCCAGCATTATCACTGCCCTCAAAGATCAGCAATTCCTCATTATTACCATGGCACCCACAGCACCTCGAGACACCCATAGAAAACTTGTTCAAGCAGCTGCCAAGGCCGGTGTACCATACATAATGCCCAATGGCTTCATGGGAGACATCGAACAGGTCAAACTTGGAGAGGATATCCTGCTTGGGCCTGCTGCCAAGGCCAACAGGGATGAGATCGAAAAGTTGGGCATGCAATGGGTTACTATTTGTTGCGGCTTCTGGTATGATTACAGTCTTGCTGGTGGGGAGCAACGTTTTGGCTTCGATTTGGATAATCGTTCAGTCACGTTCTACGACCATGGAGAAACCAAAAACTCAACGTCCACTTTGTCGCAGGTTGGCAGAGCCGTGGCAAAGATTCTTAGTCTGAAGGAGCTCCCTATTAACGACGACGATGATAGCCTTACCTTGTCAAGCTTTCTGAACAAGCCCGTCAATATCAAGAGCTTTGTGATCAGTCAAAAGGATATGTTCGAAAGTGTCAAGCGAGTCACTGGTACTTCTGAAGCTGACTGGACCATCACCTATGAATCGACCAAAAAGCGATATGAAGAGGGTATGAGCCTAGTAAAGGGCGGCAACATGGTTGGGTTTAGTAAGCTTCTTTATGCGAGGGCTTTCTTCCACGAGGATCCCAGTGATCTGTCAGCAAAGGCACAGAATGGCTTACTTGGTTTGCCGGAAGAGAGCTTGGATGATGCCACGAAGGCTGGGATTGATTTGGTCAAGGTTTTGCAAGGTCGTGCTGAGAGGATGGCGTCCTGAAGGCCAATTATGGAGGATAAGCCGCTACTTCTGTAGCACTGTACTATTATTATTCCAGTAGGTGGCAGACTGGGGGTGGGACAAGGGATCGTAGGCTGAACAACGCTATGTATAGTTAATGACGATATTTGTGTATAACGTTTTCATGTATGAAAAATATGCTTATTCTACAAATAACCGGAGTCCTGACCTTCCGGTCTCCATTTGCTTTACACTCAATTGAAAGAGTCACCATTCTGTAACCAGTTGGCGCACTCTTCTCCAAGTTCCTCCTTTGCCTCGTCCAAGTATCTCTTGTTATCCTCCTCAGACAACACATCCTTCCATCGTCCATTAGAGCCTTTGTGCACAAAATCTTTAGCGCCATTCTCCCATGCTACTGCAGCCTGAGGCGGCGCAGCTAGTTCAGCATGTTCCTTCATCCAGTCAAAAGTGCAGTGCTCAACAACATCTTTGAACTTGTCCTCGGGCATATCCGGAGTTTCGAGAAAACTGGCAATCTTGCGAATCTCGCCGTCAAGATCTTTCTTGAGGTCATTAAAGTGAACCAGCATGAGGTTAGGCTGATCACGGCGCTCCCACCATCCTCGGATATGGCTCCAGAAAGGCCAACAGATTGTAGGACGGGTATCGTCTTCAATAAGATCAATCAGCATGTCTCTCGGGTTTTCACTAGGCCGTTGGAAGGGAGTGACGCCAGTGTTCTCGAAAAAGCTGTAAAAGGTGGGTGTTGCAGCGTAGAAGTGATGGTGAAGACTCCAGATCATGTCACGGCCATCACGGGCGATGAAGATGTACTTGACTTTGGGGTCCCACACGAGACTATCAACGGGCAAGTGTGTCTTCATAAATCGTCTGTGTGTCTGAGCCTCAACCATGTCAAGCATGACTTCTCTGGGAACGATACGTATATCGACCCATGGAGATAAAGCTCCTGCTGCAACAGTTGGATCACCTTGATGAATGAGCTGAGATACGATTTGTTGCACCCACTAGGTTTAGTGATTTAGTTACTATAAAATAGCTTGGGGCAATGATGGATATCATACTGTTGTTCCTGATTTGGAGTAGGTTGCGATGATGATATCGTCTGATCTGAGCTTTACATCGTTCCAGACCGTAGAGTCCATGTGGTGGTTGTTGACCTCACGGGCCTTTTGAGGTATCTTGTTAGCGTCGTCGTTCATAGTAGCCATAGCGATGTTGTTGTATGAGTCAATGGTGATGGGAATAGTCGCTTTATTCAAAGGGTATATACTAGCTTTTATAACTCTATGCTGAACCCATCTTGACATCACTATGCAACAGTTGGTTTTCGTATCATGGCTGAGCAGGATCCATGCAGGTCAGACAAAAGGATTCGACCCCTTGTTAGTGTCGGATGTCGGACAAGATTTTTGTTAACTTCACTTCGGTTTCGGAACTCGCTGACAAGACTCTCACAATGATAGGTCAATTAACGGACTAAATGGTCGGGGGCGGCAATGATCAGCAACAATTGGTTGGCTGACTACCAACTCACGACCAGTACAGCAGATGTCCACAGGGTTCCTTCAGCCCTACCAGTGGCTGAGTTTACCCTAGGACGGACGAGAAACAGGCCGATTGATGACGCTGGACTAGCGTTTAGCGGAGGATGGAACCGAGTTAAGCCTGATAAGCGGCGGTGAACCAGTCATGTTTAAGGTGACATGTATAGAGCATCCCTCTTCCAACATTTGGTCCATTTTGTGAATGGAGGTGTGCTTGAATCCTTGACTATTACGCACCGTCAACAGTCTTTCTGGTCTCTGACGTCGATACTTAAGAACATGGCTTAAACTAGAGAGAACAATAAGACGATACATGAGAGCATAGAGTTGGGTGGGTAGTACGAGTTTTTGATTGGTAATCCAAGTAACTAAAATGGTCTTTGGGGTCCTTTGTACAAAAGTTCTGATCCATAGCACGGGTCAGCGGTTAAAACGGCTCTGAGAGGCACTGCTAACTAGTGTTGCTTGAAGGCAAATATGATCAGCGCTAGCAACCGAGCAAGCCGTTCAACTGAGCAACCTTTAGTACCACTCATCAATTTCAGACCCGAAAA
This sequence comes from Fusarium sambucinum, assembly GCF_050947815.1. Classification (NCBI taxonomy): domain Eukaryota; kingdom Fungi; phylum Ascomycota; class Sordariomycetes; order Hypocreales; family Nectriaceae; genus Fusarium; species Fusarium sambucinum. The sequence goes on along the minus strand of NC_139293.1, from coordinate 5,623,708 downwards.
TCAATGGATGCATTTTGGTAGCCTGGTAATTAGGGAGAGATTGCGGAGTTGCTAAGCAAAAATTGCTACTAGCGCTGATATATGCAAGGCTTTTTGACAAGGCCAAAACCTCGCGTCAGCTTCTAGTTTAAGCAAGTCGGGATGAAACTGAAATTGTATTATAATCTCAATTGTTCCGATCATATATACATGTACACCTGGAACTACAGCTGTTGCTTAAAACTTCGACTTGTAGTATATCAGTAAGTACATTATGATACTTTTAGAGGAGGAACGCTGAGAGAATAAGATCATATCTAGATATGTTCATCTAATATATACAGCGAGTATTTATGTTATAATCTATCATCTATGTCACTGTATTTCCCGTTAAGCACAGTGTGGGTACTGGAAGCAAGAGATGTCATCCCAAACTCCATCTCTCCAGCGATCCGGCCAAGCTCTAAACTTCTGGGATTCGATGACAATTAGTGAAAACATACATCTACCATCCTTGTGTCCAGATCCCTTGCAATCATTCCTCGTACGGCAGATAGCCGCACACTTGGCAGATGAGCTCTGGTTAGGATACCTCTCCAGAGACTCCGTCCACTCCATTTTCCAGAAGCCTTAGTAATTGCACAGAGCACCGTCCTTGTTCGACATCACGCGTTGGCAAACGTCGCCTTGTTCATAGGAACAGGTTATATCACGAGTGATGGGCATGCTTGTGTGTCCATGTAGCGTGTTCAAAGCTGCGATCGTTGTTGATGGTGAAATCAGGCTCGGTGACCTTCTTGGCAGTGAAGAGACAACGGTTTTCAGTCTGCCAGTATCCGGCAGATTCACAATTCTTCATTGTTGGACAGATGGTAGCACACTACTCCAGGGTGTCCTGATAAGGGTAGTCTTCACGACTTTCCTTCCACTGGGTGCCCATGAACTTAGCGCCGCCAGCGCAGAAGGTGCCGGCCTCTAGCTTCTCTGGGGCTATTGTACATGATTGACCACGGTTGAAAAGACATACTTCAGCAGGTGTCGTCGTAGTCTCAGGCTGTTGGGAGGTCCGCGTAGCCAGTGTAGTGGGTTGAGAGTCGACCGGTGCCATGGTCGTTATAGGGAATGACAGCTCAGGAACAGAGATCAAATCGAAATCGCATTCTGGATCGGCCCAAACAGCCCTGTAAGCAGCTTGCTCGTCGGTCACCAGAGTGTCTCACGTGGTGCGGTTGTCAGCGAAGAGACAGTAACCTGGGTTTTGGTACTTGTTCCAAGTGACAAATGCAACAGCCTTACAGTCACGAATACCGTCGCAAGCCTGTCTACACTCCTTTCTTTGCTTAGTGAAGGCCGTGTGGTCAGCCCCATAAGGACCACCACTACCAGTGTATTGACCGACATAGCCGCAGACAATGTTTCTTGTCTCTGTGGGAGTGGCCTCAGTGCTCCTCGTCCCGATTTCTTCGGGCGCCGTGGTAGAAGAGATTTCTGCTTGAGAGTCGGCAGTTGTTGGTGGATTAAAAAGTGGCGGCAGGGAATAGTCATTGCACTGGAAACATCTCTGTTCGTCCAAGAAACCCTGGTTGGGTGCTGTATTGTCCAGAGTCTGAATCTCAGACTCGCGAATCAATACATCCGTGAAACCACCCTCTCCATTGACCAGAGGAGACGACTGGCAATCTGGTAGATCTGGCAGATTTCAGCACAGTTCTCACTGTTGAGCATCTGAGTGTGGATATTCTCAGGGACGGTGTATGTAGGGCCACTGTAGATACTAAGAACATCGTGTTGCGCTCGAACGCATCTCCTTTTGGAATACACATGAGCCAACATGGGGTCTCTGAGGGATAGGGAGCGTCTCTCGTGGGGACAGGTGTACCGGGAGTACCGGAAGTGACAGAAGTGCCGCCGGGGACGACAGAAGTAACGGGAGTGACGGGGGTATTGGCTGGAGTGCCAGGTGTGGAAGTGACTTCCTCATTCTGGGATTCGGTCACAACCGTGTTGGGTCCAGAGAGTATGGGAGGGATGATGGAAGAAGCAGTCTCCGCAGTGTTCGGGTCAGAAGGAGGTTGAGTATGTGATGTGAACTCAGTATCTGTGTTTTGAGACCCGTCAGTTGGCTGATGAGGGTTTCCAGCTGTCTCTGTAGGAAATTTGACACTTGATTCAATCGTCTGATCAATGTCGGTGGGAGAGACTTCGCTGGACTAATGGATTGGCTCTTCGCTAACAGTCTCAGGGGATTATGTGACGGTGGTAAAAGGAGGGCTTGCAGTGTGTGGCCCATCGTTGGTGACAGGTGCTTTATATATGGTGACAGGGTCAACTAAAGGTGTTCCAAAGTCAAGCTTGACATCACCAATGGTCTGGGGAGTAACTTGGTTCGAGATAAAGATCGAGTCGACGAGCATCATAGAAATACCGTTGTCAGTGCAAGACATGGAGATGGAGAAGACGGCGGAAGCAGAGTCGGCAACGACAGTGGTAACAACATGATTTCACGAGACATTTGCACCACCAGAGCTGGAAAGCGAGCTGGAGTAGAACTGTGTGTTTCCCAGTGGAGCATTGTCGGTACAGATCTGGCTAACACCAGAAGCGACAATCTAGTAGAACTGGACCGTATATCTACTCCTTGCACCGGTGCTTAGAGAGTTGAGTATCTGGAAGATACTAGCCATGGAGTCGAAGTCACGCTTGCCAACTGGGTTTCCAGATGCTGTCAGAGAAGCACAACCATCATCCAAGCTGACATCCTCCTTGAGACATCCACCCTGATGGAACTTGGCATCGCCAGTCCCTTGGAAGTTTTGAAGGAACGTAGGAGGGTTGTTTAGGTCGGTAGAACAGTGAACAACGCAGTACTTCATCACTATCAAAATTGGAGTTTGTCTGAAAACCCTGGACTTGCGGCGGTAAAGACTGATGCTTCTGGCTATACCGTCGTCGATTTTTACTACAAGATGGTTGCTTACTATGGGTAGACACAGTACATAATCTCTAGACCATCACACATCGTTGCCACTTACTGAAATGAGTCGATTGTTGCTCTCCTCTTTATCATCTGATATAGTAAACATGGAACATGCTGGCTTTTCATTAATTATGATTCTTGTAAATACAAGCGGAGAGCTTTGATAGGTTCAGCATTGCACCATTCTAGCAGAAATACTAATGACAACCACGTTTGTTTAGTTGCAGTTGTTTGAGACACCGACAGGGTGGACAATCAATTGTGTTGCACTAGCTGGAAATAGAAGGAGGTCGAAGTTACCCCAGATTTAACAAGGGCTGTCACACCTCCATTCCCAGACCTCGGCACATCAGGTTTTAGTGCCTCACTATAGCATTACCGTTACGGAGAGTTGTTGCTGGGCGGGATGGGACGGTGAAAGAAATTCTACGGGACGTAATTGTCTCAGGGTTGAAAGTGTTTGATTGTAATAACAAGTTGGGAAAGCCTAAAAAAGACGGAAGATCTGGACTTCGTTGACCCGACTGTAACCAACCATTTTGCAAAACTGGGTTAGAATGATCTTCGAGGGTCAAGTAGGCGGCAGATCTACTAAGATAACCCAACTCGAATCCCGGCCAGTCAGTGCTGGCAAGACTTTAGCCAGATATCTGACAAGATAGGTGGAGGAAATAGGTAGCCTATAGATGGCGATTGACCCAAGAGACGCCACCCTGTTGAGTTTGGAAAGGCTTGCGAAAATGCAATGCAATCGCAACTTAGCCAGCCTTGGCACAGTTGATGACTCCCATTAATGACCTTACAATAACTAAGATCATCAACGAGGGACAATCCAAGTTAGGCACACACGCTTCCAGGTCGCCTTGAAAGATGTCTCCAATTGGTTCAAAAACTTATTTCCGAATTCTTATTCAGGCGGTCAATCCCGGATTGACTTCTGTCTTGTGAGTCGCCGACCGCAAGTTTGCTGGACGTCTTGTAGCAAACACTTCGATATACTCATCACTGAAGTGTGAAGAAAATTACCGAGGCTCCGTTGTCATCTTGGCTTTCATGTCATTCGCAAGATAAGCTAAGATTGGGTTAGTGTATCTCCAAATACTTAAGCTTACGGCTCCAATATCACTAGCGCAACGTGGGAATTCGATGGAAGCTTACCAGGTAAGACACTTACACCACCTCCAAATATTTTCTGCCCATTGACGTGAAAGCAGAGACAGCGTAGTCCAGGTCAGTTTTCGGATATGTTCCGGTATATAACTTGAGTTCAAAGGGTAGGGTCGCAGACAATAGTAACTATTTCCCAAAACGATACAAAGTAACGAGCTCCGGTAGACTAACTCTCTCGTGCAATAGTTCTAGAGACAATTCCTTAAACATGATTTGCTAAAAGACGAAGTGATGGTGTTCTGAAAGTGCGGGGTCTTGGTCTTATGATACCTTATTATAAGTCGAACTTGCTTTTTGTGTGTGCTTTTCCCCCTCTCCCATGAACACTGCCGAGGTTTGGAGAAATTCCGGGGAATTGAGGTCGACGAGATTGAATGGGAAGACGGTTAGAATGATCGAGGAATATAGGGAGGCCGTTGAATGAAGAGGAGAAGAGCCAAGAGTAAGTAGTGTACGATAGATAATATGATAAATAGTGCTGTTCGCTCCTCTCAAACCGAATTGTTCTTCACCTCTCTCGCAGTTCAATCGTTCAGGAAACAGCACCAACAACAGTCCCCAGTACCAAATCAACAATTTAAGAGCAATCATGAAGTTCTCTGCCATTCTCTCGTTCCTTGCTGCCTCATCAGCTGCCCTACCTACTTCCAACTCTTTCGTTGCCCTTGAAGGCCGCCAGGCTGGAAGCATCACTCGCAATGATCTTTCCAGTGGATCTTCTTCCGCATGCCCTCCTGTGATCTTCATCTATGCTCGCGGCTCGACTGAACTTGGGAACTTGGTATGTCATAATTCCATAGGATTGCAAGACCGAAACTGACAGTCTTCTAGGGTACCCTTGGTCCCCGAGTTGCCTCTGCTCTAGAGAGTTATTATGGTAGAGACAAGGTTTGGATTCAGGGTGTAAGTGACATTATCAAACAGCTCCGAGTATGGTACTTACTTGGTTACTGTAGGTTGGTGGAGCTTATGATGCTGCGATTGGAGACAACGTCCTCCCTAGAGGAACGTCTGCAGCTGCCATCAGGGAGATGATTGCTCTTTTCAATCTGGCCAACAGCAAGTGCCCTTCGGCAAAGGTTGTCGCTGGAGGGTACAGCCAAGGTGCCGCGTTGACCGCAGCCAGTATCGAGGATCTCTCTACCAGTGTTCGCAACAAGGTCGTTGGTACTGTTCTCTTTGGTTACACCAAGAACTTGCAGAACCTTGGCCGCATCCCCAACTACCCACGTGAGCGAACCAAGGTTTTCTGCAACGTTGGCGATTTGGTCTGCACTGGTTCTTTGATTGTTGCTGCTCCCCATCTTGCTTATCAGTCTGATGCTTCTGGACCCGCTCCTGAGTTCCTCATTCAACGCGTCGCTGCCTCTAACTGAGCTGGAATGCTGGATTTACGAATCTCTTCCATGAAGAACGTTCATCTCGGTCGGTAGAAATGTGAGGGAACCCGGGTTTCGCTGTTTAGTGCTGTTCTTTTTTTACTTCATTTCCTGTCACTCGTTTTGTCAATTTATTCTTCAGTATATATCAACGTCGTCATTTCTTCAGTTTTTTAGCAACATTTATATCATCACGGTTCAATGAAAGTATTGCTTTTCTTGTGCGGAGCATGACTGAATTGTAAATTCGATAAAGAGTTACTATCGTTGGCTAGCAAAACGTCTTCTATCAAGGACCCGATTCCAACCCTTCTGCATCCTCCTAGAGCCACATACCACGGTGCACTGGACATACTCTCCTTCTGTGATATGGTTGTCTGATTGCATAATATGAGAGATTTATCACTCGGTATAACGCTTTTCTTCGGTTTTGCCACTAGCCCGGAGTTTATCGACCCGATTCAGTATTTCTTCGCAATCCTTCCAGATCCTACGCCGATTCCGTAGCCCACGTAGCTTGTCCCGGTTCCGATACAGTTCCGCATGCAGATAGAGCCAGTTCGTTCCTACCCGGTCGAGCTGGTTGACAGGCATCGCAGGATGAGCAACTCTTTCAAAATTGCTTGTGCTCTCCCATTCCTGTTCCAACTCCTCTTCTGTTGTGGTTGCCCAGAAAGACAGAGGCAGTGAAGACCACGCCTCGTATATCCATGGAGTGTGACGAACTGTCAGATGGTATAGAATAAAGTTCGGTACCTGTAAAAACAACCGAGAGGTGAGCCTGAGGCTGGCTAAGTCCTTGAAGTCGAGGTAGAGTAGTACATGATGCAGTATCTCCGTGGACAGTTTCCAGAACGGGTTGCTGTTCATTTCTTCTGTTGAAATTGCTGTTGAAATTGTCACCTCAGGGCCTGAGCTATTCAAACCTTGGCATGATTGGAGCAGCGACTGGAATCCGGGTATAAAACATGGATTGGCAGCAAGATATTCATTCCCAGGCTCATGATGCCACCACCCCTCCTTGAGAGCTGCTTTGACAGCCTGCTCTCGAGGAAATCTATAGTAAGCTAGAGAGTGACTATGTTCACGCGTCCACCACAGCGTCAGAGCTTTCATATCCACGACACCATACCGGTGCAGAGAAGCGCGCTTGAAGATCTCGAGGCAGGTGGGATGGAAAGGCATGCCGTATTGGTCCGCGTTGATTACATTTTCGTCGTTATATTCGACTTGAAGCGAAGTGGTGCCATGTCGAGCAGGGAACACATATGGCCAATTGGTGTTCCTACTGTTCATCTCGTCGCCCAAGCCAGTCAGAAAGTAGTTGCCCTTGACTTCAAAATCTTGATCGTCAGATTGTTGTTGCCAATCTTGGGATTTGTACATCAGACACTGAAATGTCTTGCAACCCTTCATTTCTTCGGCTGAAATGCAGTGTCCATTGTATCCGTCGATTTGTCGGCAAGTTGGGCCGGCGACGTGTTCGAAATGATCATTGTCCAACATTCTTTCTATCATTTCCGACTCCCTGACCTCGGAAGGAGAATATTTGATTTGCTCATTGGGGGGCAAGTCACCTTTAACAAAGTAACATCCCCCTTTGTCCGGGCATTCATAAGGATCAGCGGGTAAGCCTTCGCCTGAAGGTTCTTGTTCGGTTCGGTAACGACCGATGTTGAAGCTAACACCGCATATGCGGCAAGGTACCTCGGGATCGATAGCTTCCCCGTTTATGGTGGGTATATTAGCATTAACAAGGTCCATTTTTTTGGTCGTTGTTGTGCGAGTAGATACGATGCTAATGCTAAAGGGAAACAATGACAAGATAATTGGCGTGATGTGCCGCTTCTATATAACAACAGACTCCCTCCCTGACGTCATCTAACTTTATAACTGCTGATTAGTGGGTCTAGCTAGCAGTATCCCCCAGGGTTTCATTGGTTTAATGAGTACGATCTAGCTAATTGCAGGCATCCTCACCTGCAATTTACCACATTCACAATTATATGCATCAGATATAGCAAGGAGCTCATGTAAGCCTCGGGCTGTTAATTGTACTAATCCCTCCTTTCTAGATAGATCCTAGTCTAGAAAATACTACCGGCTTAATATCCCGTGTGGTCTTGGTTGGACAACGCCCCTCTGTGGCTGCACGCTAGGCGGGCCTAATGAACTTCATTAAGCTGTACAGTGTCACTCATAGACCTTTAACTCCAACCTTGAGCAACCACTGGTCTTCACCGATCTGGACTCGGAGCTCTCCAGATGCCAGATCATTGACATCCCATGTTGACCAGATAAATCGACCATGTAAGAACTGCGCCTCACTGGAAGCAGCCCAAACTGCAAAGCCACCAGGGAGGTTTTCTACTGTATGTGAGTAACTTTCAACATCTATGGTCCTGTTTGTTACATACCATCTGTCCAAGGAAGAGTGTCCTCAGTATATCCAGTCTTACGTGCTGATTCAGTGAAGACTATAGAAGGGTGAAATGAGATGACGCGCATCTTTTCTTCGGGTGTATCCCTAGCGACTTGCTGCATAACCGTGGCAAAGGAGCTCTTGGTCAGCTGGTACCCTGGCATTTGAGGAGCACTATCCCATCGATGGATATCTTGCGTTGAGACAGAGATGGCAAACTACAGCTGGTCAGTAACTTGTACTAAATGTGAACATTGTCCTCTATACCTTTTGCTTGGTATGCCCAGGCTGCTTGTAGAATCTCTCGACAAGGTAAAGCGGGGCGTGAACATTGTTCTCAAAGTCTTGCCACAGCCTGTCGGCACCTTGGTCGAGTATCGTCTGCAATGCCGGCTCGCCGACAGCGTTGAGCACGAGCACGTCGATCAAAATGCCCTCCTTCTCCAGGTCATCCCAGATTTTCTGGGCCTGATCCCTATTGAAGACATCACAGGTGCGTGCAGTGACAGCCGTGTTGGGGTAATTTTGATCAAGCTTCAGTGCTGCATCACTAGCAAAATCCTCACGACGTCCCAGGATTATGACGCTGGATGCACCAGCAATGCAATAGTTTCGCGCGATTGCATGGCCAATACCTGTTGAGCCACCACAGACAAGGACAGTTCGGCCTTGCTGAGACAGCTCTGTCCTTTGGGGAGAGATTGCGTCGTAAGGCTTGTCATGGTTACGCTATTCGGTGTCAGTATGTTTGCAATGCTGTGTAGAGCTTGGTCCATACGATGGTAACGCCGTTGATGGTTGCTGTAGGAGGATTCATGTTGTGCAATGTATGAGAGTAATGTGAGTTTGTAGAAGAGATAATAGAGTGTCGTGTTTGATCATAACTTACAGATGGAAAGAGACATATTTATACCTGAATTGACCTTCATTAAGCAACTTTTGTCTTTCACTTATTGCTGACTTGATATTGTTCCTGCCGAGTAATTGTCCCAAAATGGTAAAGTCCATTGGCCAGGGTTATGAGTGGATACGGTGTGTGTCTTATCTTTAGCTTTGGAGCGGATAGAGTTTAGCCTTATCGTCGACCAGAGAGAAGTTAGAGCAGAGTTGCATAACAATTGCATATCTCAATGCATAACTTCGGCAATGCCAATGCCATACCCTAGACCATATATTAACATACAGTACAATAAGTTTATAAATTTGTTTTATAGCAACCGACACTCTGAAAGGAGCCACACCCTTAACAGTAGATCCAATGATTCAACAATATATTTATAAACAAGCTTAGTAGCTAAAATATTTCTCCCTTATGGGTTTGCATTTTACAGCGAGATATGTCCAAACTGGAACAGCGGATATTATCAGAATGATAACACGCTCAAACACGAACTCTTCAGTGCGGCCGGATACCGAGACAACTTCAGCTGCGATAGTCAACTGTCCAGCCGGGAGACGGAGAGTGCCTGTGATTTTGTTGGTCCCGCACTCTTCTTAGCCAGTGTAGAATCTTAATATGTCTTAGGTTAGATACTCGTCGTTGATGGTAGACTGCTTGGTAAACAAACCTTGCCTTATTGATCCAGGCTCGATTAATCTGGCATAGCGGGGGTATCACCTATGTAAAGATTTTTAAAGACAGGGACAGCCTTGGAAAAAAAAGGACATTCAATAACGATTATCAATTCTTCTTGCTGACAAGGCTGCCCGAATCAAGCTATCAGACTTTGAGGAAAACCCCATCAACCAAATATTCTTGCACCAACGAATCATTACTGTAAGTAGTATAGGTCTAAAGCTAGCTGTAAGCCTGGAGCCTTGTCTACCTAGGCTTAGACCCTCACAGCTACACAGCCAGTGCCAAGCTAATAATAGTTCGGGTTAACCTCCACTTTCGGACAATAACGTAATAAACCTTAGTAAGATTCAAGGGGTTATGGCTTGCAATTTTTATCCTAATAATTAAACGCAATCCCAACTATTGGCAAATCCTACCAAGTAATAAATCAGGTATCAGCTGGTATGATAAGCCAGCCACAGCCGCAGCTACTTGCAAGATGGAACACTATTATCTTCCTAGTGCTTTATCTCCATGTGCTTCTATGCGAAGCTCGCTGGCACGATAAGGCGTGGGTTCGAAAATACACGTGTGATCAGTCGCGTCACGAGTTTTTATCGCCAGAGCTCAACCCTTTCCGGATCGACAGCTTTCGAGGAACATGGGATACGCGTGGGAATTCGACTCAGCTGCAACTGGGCATTCTCGCTGTCTATAATGAGTCACTTATCACTTGTGATGATATTGATGTCCCTTCGTTAGAAAATTCGCTAGAATTCCAAGTTCTTGGACATGCAGTAGGACACTTAAAGGAATTCAATACAGAGTGTCCTGTACCGATTACGAAAACCCTGACGCCGTGAGTTTTGTCCACTCCGCATTCTTCAAATGAATCGACTCAGAGGTCATCACAACGAACGGATCTCTTGTCTTTCTTAACTCGCTTCTGCTAACGCATTCACAGATTTGGGAATCAAAGGTTCTCCCACTACAGTCTCGTCTATACATTCCATAGTGCCTACCAGCTACGCTCACTCGAATCCACGTTCCGATTCAGACGCTTGAATGGCACAAAGCTCGACTGCGGTGCCGTCAAGATCACACCGGATATCGGGGCTATATCTTCAGCAGCCTTTACCTTTCTCCCGCTCATGGTCATGGCTCTTGTCGCTATCTCTTCATGGCAGAGCCACCCAGACGACTTCGGCTCTAGTTACGGTATCGATCACAACTTACTCTCAACTGGACAAGGACCACTCTGGGCCACTGTCTTTCAAGTCACTGATTTTTTACGGCATCTTCAGTTCATACTTCTATCCACATCGATCACCATAGAGTACCCAGGCTTTTTCATCCCAGTAACGAACAATGTGGCCTGGGCTTCCTTGTTGTTCTGGAAGGGGCCACTCCGTCACGGGCATTCATCCCCAGGAATCGACGGCGGTATGTATGTTAGCAACGCTACATACGGGCTCGATTTCGTCACCGTGACTCTTGGATACCCGAATATGCTTAACACACTATGGAACTCCCTGTTCAACCTTGCTATGCTTCTTGTTCTGGCTTTAATTATCTTCTTGAGCCTCATTTGGTATCTATCGGAACGCCAAACCTCATCGCCGTCCCTGTCCTCGATCATGACAAAAGCGGTGGGAGTAACTGTCAACATTGCGCTGTGCTTCTTCAGTGTCCCTCTACTATTATTCATGGCTTACGATCTGGTGCTTGTGGGCTATCTGCCCAATTATAGGATCGGCTTAGCGGTGCTTATGATGCTTATCATTATTGGGGCTAACTCGTTTTTCGCTACTCGAATTAACAGGCGTTCGATTAACCATCCCTTCTTGGCACCCGAGCAACCACAGATGGACGACAGCGCCGTGACTTACAAACAAGCTTGGGGCTACGTTCGCCGCCATTTTTCTCACTCCCTCCCATTCTTCCAGGCTATCTTTATAGGTGCCTTGCAGAATTACCCCATGGCTCAGATATTTACCCTGGTAATAACTGAATGCATCTCTTCTGTCGAACTGGCCCTTCAAAACGGTCCGCAATTTTACACCACAGCGTCAACATATTTCTCGGTTGTGCGGCTTCTTGCAGCACTATCAAACTTTGTGTTCATGATGTCTAAAAGCCAGGCAATGAACCAATGGGCCGGGTACGTTGTGCTTGGCCTGCATGGGGCAGTGATTCTGCCTGGTTTCGCACTTAGAGCAGTCTATCAGTTATTGCCATGCATAAGTCGAAGAAAGCTAGGAGGTTCTGACGGTCTCCAGGCGGGTGAGAACGATCAAGAATTAGCTATTATTCCTGTAAGTTACTAAATTCTTATTGATCAGTCTGGCAGAGTGTCTAACACAAGTTTCAATAGTCTGTACATCTGCGTTATTTGCCAACTACTCCCTTAAATAATGGAAAAGATCGCAGCGAAGTATCTCAATCGCACTTGTCTTACCGATCAGACTCTAGGTCTTTTTTTCGAGAACCACGACCTCGAGTAGCCACACCGGTGTCGGGTAACTCTTGCCAAAGCTCAGTTTCAGAACATCTTGTGTCGCTCGAGGCTGGAAGATCTGTGAGCGAGGCAGGAGAATCTGTCAGCGAGGTAGGAGCATCTATGAACGAGGCAGGAGCTTCTATGAGCGAGGCACGATTTGATCTAGATGTTGTGCTTGCCCAAGTACCACCAGTCTCTGGTGTCGATTATTCTTTTCGAGAAGCGGACCTGTTCTACGGTAGAGAAGCGGAAACGGATCCCACAATAATGAGACAGACTTCACTATCCAATATTTCTAGTGGAGATGACAAGTCAAAAGCGAGAAATGCCGTCCGAAATTGGAGGCCTTTCAAAAAACAACAGCCGGAAAAGGGTTTTCAGGTTACGCGGCCTCGTAACCCTCATCTACAGCAACTTGAAACGCAATAGGCAAAATTTACATAACGGTATACCAGATTTGTTAACGCTGACTTTTCTATTTAATATACTTCTTGTTTTATACAACGCCGATCTAGACAATCAAGGCATATGTTGTGTCATTGCTCCTACTGAGGACATCTTAGGGCAGACTCAAGAATAAATCCACAATTATTCGTAAATCAAGCTTGCCATTAGATATGGCGGATCTGGTAGCATTTTGCAAACTCCTAACACCACCAAGTCCGCCCTCTACTTGGAGTACACAGTAAAATGCCCTGCCACCTCTTCTTTGCACGTTAACGAATTCCTGGTGATATTCCGGCAAAGAGTCATGTCATTATAGGGGCAGATATCAGTTACTTAGAAGCGTGGCAGCTAACAAAACTACCGAGGTGAATAATAAACTCCTTCCTAAAGAATCAATGGTAGGGATTAATATACCTCGTTTAGCATGTGATCGACAATGCTAAGTAACAACTAACTTTCAATCATACCGACCAAACTCCCTAACTTTCATGGCAAGCTTCTTGTAGTCAAGGCCGAGACCATCCTTCTAGAAGAGACTTGGAAAGGCTGTTCAATGGGGCTTTATAGCATTGACTACAAGACCACATCAGGTGGCATCATTAGCACCTGTTCCTAGGCCTCCGAGGGCTAGATCTGTCTGAATACAGGGAACTGTTTCATCCGCTACGAGGTGGAATTGCGCTAAATCCAAAAATACGAGCAGCCGAAGGGATGAGCTAATAAATCCATAACTGTACACGTGAATCACGCTTGCCATTGGCTGTAGCGGATACGAGATTGCTGTCAATGCGTGTAATGCCGATGTTAGGAGAACATATAAGTAAGAGGCATAGTTCAGCATCGGCAGGCAAGGCGAGGTAGACAAGAGCTCAGCTTTTCTCCAAACACCATGCATCTTCTCAACGGGAAAGCGGCAGTGGCTGCCTTAGGTACATGGTAGAAAAACGTCTTCTATTGATCACGCTAACAACTCTTACAGCGCTTCTCAATTCCTGCAATGCACTCAAGATTACCATCCTCGCAGATACCAATCGCGATGGCAAGGTCGACAACAACGACGTTACTGGCAAATCCACGTGGACAAACGCTAAAGGCGCTCTGATTCTTCCCAGCATTGGCGATACCGGTCGCCGTTGCGCCAAGAAATGGGGTCCAAGTGCTGATATCCAAGGAGACGAAACTTATTTGGACAAGTGCAACGACGCCTCAGACAACGTGCAGCGAAATCCCAAATATCTCTCTCCACTGAAAACTCTCCCTTTGGCCAGTTTGAGCGCATCTGCCAAAGGTTCAATCGCCATTGCCGACAAAGCAGCTGCCTCCAAAGTCCGAATCTTTGTCAAGCAGAGCGGAAAGTGGAATTACGTGGCCGCAGACCATGTCTTCACGGCCAAAGAGCTAAAGTCTGGACTCGAGTTGGGCGTTGATGCCCGTGATGTCCGTCGCCCTCAAGGCTGGAATGGCTATGCCAAGATCCAGTTCACTGTCACCGATGGCAAGGCTAAAGCGACTGATGCCGTTGCTGTGCGAGTTGCACCAGTACTGACACACCATCATGGACAACACGCCCAGCGTATCTTCACAACCGGCGTTAATGAAGCAGGTTTCAACAAAGTCCAAGAGAAATACATCGCTGATCTGTTGCGCAACGTTGGTGACGCTGGCATCAAAGAGCCTGTCTTTCAATTCCACAACCAGGATATCTGGACACAGGACTTTTTCGAGCCTGGTTACGCGACCATCCCTGGTCCCAAAGGCCCTGTTAGCATCCGCATCATGATTCGGTCTGTTCAAAGCAGCCGAAGATCAGGCCGCGACGCTTTCCACGACCTTCGGAATGATCAAGTCGGTGCTGTTCAGCATCTTGGTGACGGTGACTCGATAGATTCTACTGGTAACCTGGAGACCATCCCTCCTTACAGCCACAATGGAAAGAGCTTTCCCGTCGGTAGAACCGTCATGGGTGCATGGGAGGGACGAGCTCCTCTCATGGTAGAATTCCTCAAAGCTCAACAGGTCCAGGACCCTCTGATTCTCGACACAAGCTGGCTATATGTTGGCCATGTGGATGAGTTCATTCAGTTCCTACCTAGTGATAACAAGCGTGGTTGGGTCATCATGGTTGCTGATCCGATGAAGGGTGTTGATCTCTTGAAAAAGGCGGCTAAGGCTGGCCATGGTAAAGTGAAGGCTGTGTCACGTCCTCTGTCGGCAGATGAGAAGAATGAACAATTGTGTCTCCCCCGACAGACCATTGCCGAGACTCTCAAGTTCAAGAAATTTGATGCTATCAACAAAAATTCTGCTCAGCGCATCCAAGCAAATCTCGATATCATCAAGCAAGAGACTGGCATCACGGAGGAAGATATCCATCGCGTCCCTGCACTATTCTACTATACCGAGTCGAATAGTTGGCTATGCGCTGGTGAGAGCTCGTCTCAGAATGCAGAGGCCGCTTCAACACAACCCCAAAAGGCCGCAAGCAACTCAGGTATCACAATGAAGGCTTCGCAAGGCGGTCCTAGCTTTAAGGCCAAATCCATTCTCGAGGCAGCTACTCCCAACAAATCTATTCATCGTCGTGTGATCGACCCTGCTACCCAGGTCACTGCTCTTTACCCAGACAGCGTCAACGGTCTGGTCATGACAGACTCCAGGGTTCTCGTGCCCAACCCTTGGGGTCCTGTGATTAACAAACAGGACGTCTTTGCTGCTGCCGTGTCCGAAGTATATGCCAATGTCGGTTACAATGTTACATACCAGGATGATTGGTTCTCTCATTTTAAGTTGCAAGGAGATGTCCATTGCGGTAGTAATTCGTGGAGGGTCATACCTAAGAAATGGTGGTGATCTTGTCTTGAGGTAGACATTTATCAATGACAAGCCTCTATTAATGCTCACAACACCAAACTATTCTGATGATTGTCATCTATCTGTGAATGACTGGAACTAAGCCGCCTGTGCTAACTCCCTTCTGCCACATGAAGAACCTTGAGCCTGTTCGCAACCAGATGCATGGACCGACATTGCTGCCATCTTGACTCCAGCTGACTCGCAGTTCTCTTGGATGATTTCCTTTCCAGCAGGTGCAGGACGTGTAACCGCGAACTCCTTGAGTTTGTAATCAGAGTCACCCTTCAGAACCATCTCGGACAACGCTTTGCCCAAAGTCGGCACAAACTTCATCGCCCAGCCAGCAGTGAATATAGCGACACTCTTCTCAGCACCTCCATTCAGATACTTCTTAGGCAAGAAGTCGAGAACAAACATGTTATCTGGAAGAGTTAGCCAATGCTTAAAATAAAAAGTTGATGCACTTTTACCAAAAACGTTAGTCTGTAGGCAGCTGACCGTCGACGCTGGGACTGTGGGATCGACACCAACGACGTGGTCTCTCACAAAATCCTGGGTGTCCTTAATGTCCTCTGGACTGAGAACATGGGTTTGGCGCTCACTTGGATCTTTGATTGTTCGAGTTGCTGCATCGACAGCGATTCGGACTACATTAGGTGGACCCCATGGAAGTGCTGGAAATCCGTAGAACAGACGAGATCTCTTGTCCACAGAGGGAGCGAACTGAAACCACATGCCTTTTGACTATCATTAGAGAATGAAGCGGCATGTAGAGGTGTAGTACTCACTTGGGAAGATGGTCCCGTTCGGGCCGGCATTGGTGTTGAAGTATGTCGCAACCATCTCCCAAATCTCCAGTCCCAAGGAAATACCAAAGCTAGGTTTCAAGACATGGTTGACATAACTTCCACTTGTGATGATGACCTTCTTGGTGAGGTAAGTCGCCGATTTTCCATGAACAGTACCATGAACTTCCCATATGGACTTGTCCTTGTTTGTTGGACGGATCTGCTTAACTTTAGTGTGCTGTTTGGCATCGGCGCCATAGTCCCTTGCTAAGCTGTAGAGGGTTCGAAGGAGTAGCTGGACGTTGATGACTCCATTGTCTGGTGCAAATAGGCCCTCCCAGTCTTTCTTCAAGTTCTTGAATGGATACTGGTCTTCAATGTCTTCCACGGAGACTAATTCTGTCAACAACAGGATGCGAATAAGAATATCAAGGCACTCACGTCTTTTGTAATGCATATCAAACTTCTCCAAATTATCGATAGGCCCCAGCAAGGTTCCTATGATCCATTTCGTTGGCATGAAATCCCCGGAAACGACAAGGCTTTCTACTCACCCTCAGGCGTGTCACTGCCCATATCCTTATCGCCAAAATTGAGTAAACCGCCCATCCAGCGAAGGGATACACCAGCATCTTTCTCAAGAGCGTCCCAGTGCTTCATGGCTTTAGTAGCAAGTTCAGCCATGAACTCTTCAGTGTACCTGGTCGATGTTAGCCGATATACAAGAATCAGATTCCGGCTTACATGGTGCGAAACATGCGAGCCAAATCACCAGAGCTTCCGGCTTGATTGAAAAAGTTGTTTTGCTCAAGGATCATGACGCTGGCCCCTGCTTTGGCTACCTCGTATCCTGCGGCCAACCCGACTGGACCACCGCCGACAACAATCACGTCGTAGATCTGGGAATCTGCCATTGTAAACTTAGTGGAATCTGTTCTATGCTTGGTTGTAAAATATGACAATTCTGAAAATTGCGCTCTCAGCAAGAGACAATGTTTTACTTTATATAGAAAATGGTTTATGAGGTAGACCTCAGCCGCACCATTTACAGAACCATGTCGCATTCCAAGCTGTTTATACCCGTCATTTATTGGTTAAAAAGGGTCTTCGCTTATCTATGGAATGCCATTACAGAAAAAGGCAAGCATTTTAGAGTGAAAGCAACCATTGAAGGCATTGAAAGGGTGCAATGAAGACCGTATTTGGTCTAAACGAGGGGTTGAGTGTCGTTGAAGCGTCCAATATGTCTCAGCCAAAAACAATTGTTAGTGAGTGTCGACAGCTGAAAGCTACGGTCTGGAATGGCGGGGATGTACGGGAGGTTCCGCGCTTTTCTCTCATGTGGTGTGGTTTGACTTGTAAGGCTTAGCCATCAGATTGGGCGTAGCTGAACAGTAAGATGACCAGTCATCGTGAGCCGCAATAGTTATCCCCTCAATTCTGGATGAGACAACAAGCTCTCGGTTTCCCCAGAATTTGTCAATTAAAATTAAAATTAAGATGAAGACCCGGCCCAGAACGAGTCGCTCCAATATATCTTGAAAGTAATAGAGCATACCCCAAATCTGTACCTTGTTGAACTCATCAATGCGGTATCTTAATATCAGGTATGACGCTGATGTCAGCTGACAAGATCCTTTAATTTCTGCGTATGGAATATTCAAGAGCCAATTATTAGAGACAAGATGCGATCTGTTTATCTCCTGTTCCTTTCCGGTCAAGCGATTGGTTTGAATCAAAAGTTCTTTTCCCCCATCGTCAAGAAGAGCGCAGACCTCCAGAAAGCAATGAGACTCGTTTAGCACTCACTACAAGGACGCAGTGGAATTTGTATAAGGTTTACTCGACAGGGATTTTAAGAAGTGTCACTCACAAACCATCCGATGAATGAACAGTTCACTCAATTTAGCTTACTGGCATGTTGCTAAATACTAGGCGTCACCATTCATACGGACGCCGCCAGACTGATGGGATGATGGGTTTTGAGCAGTGCCATTAAAATATTGTTCTTCTAATAATCGTGATTACCATTACAAACGAGACCCTTATAACCATCTCCAAAGTTCATGCCGGCAGCACAATGTCAATGTCGGTGCGACCACTCACTTTGTTGGGGTGATGCATTCGATAAGGGCGAAAGTCCATTGTGATTCACATCGTGCATATCCCCATCAGCAGGCAATTCGACAGGCCGATTGTTACTCTTCAAGTCAGGATAACCCGTCAGCTCCGATGCAGAACGATTATGAGCGGGCCATACCACTGATTCAACGCCGTGAGACGGAGTCGTGCCTGTAGGTGATGATACGTGGTGTTGATCCCAGCCCCCAGGCGAAGTTGATTGACCAGGGCTCATGGGGTTGTGCGCCATAGCCGTCTCACCTTGCGGTGGTGGCGCCGCCACGCCGCGAGGTCCGCTGTAGTGCTTCCTCCTGCGATAAATCAGAAACCCGCAGCCCAGAAGTGCCAGGATAGAGGCGACACTGCAGCCGACCGCTATCCCTGCTATGGCTCCACCGCTGAGAGATGACGATGATGGTTCGTCTGAGGGTGATGGAGATGGCGTTTTGGTGCTTGTTGAAGTTGCTCGCGTCGCACTTCTTGTGCCCGACTCAGCTGTGCGTCCCATGAGAACTTCCAAATCAGGGTCATCAAAACCGCTGACGGGTGTTGTCTCGGTCGCACCACCTGTGGCACTGCCCCCAATGACTGTTCTAATATCATCCGGTACTTCGTACGTGGTCAAGTCGTCCTGGTATCGTGCCCAAATGGCATCCTCCTCGTTTTGCTTGCCCAAGTTCATGTTGTGTACGCCCTGAATAGGTGGTACATCGCATATTTTCTCCGTGGCGTTTGCGTAGCTTCCGCCGATTACTAACATCTGGGCGTTATCGACGACGTTGCAGCTCATCATACTCTTGGGGTAAGTTCCGGTACCATTTTCGTAACCTGGGTATGGCCCTCGAATCCACTGAAAGCTTGGAATGGTGAGGATGTAAATGTCATCGTAACCGGTTTCGAAAGGAGGGAAACCTCGACCACCAAAGATGTAACTGACGAGGAGTTAGCTCTGACAGAGGTCTGGTTCATTGTGGTGGGACTTACATATTGTAACTTGACCGATCCTGAGCCCATGTCGCGCCGCCACAGAAATTCCGTCTGTCACCCGGTGCGTCGCCAGATGTCTTTTGCGTATACCACCTCGTATTTGCCATGTCGTATAGTAAGATCTCATTCATGGGCTGAGGCTCAAGAGTCCCATTACCAGTCAAGTCCTGACCACCTCCAAAGTATGCCAGCATCCCATCGTCTCCGACTGGGAGGTAAACCATGGCGCCCTCGGCTCTTCCCACATCGTCAGGGCCGCTGACGTTACTCCATTTGTTCGAGTCCATGGTGTACTTGATCAGCCCACTTGAAGTCTGTCTGTCGCCTTCCCAGTCTTGAACAGACTTCTCACTGAGCCACCCACCGTAGTAATATGCCTCGCCTCTTGATGGTACCGAGACTCCAGCACCGTAACTGGCAGCCTTGACTGAATTCGGAGGAGAGCCGTAGTTGTGCCATTCATCGTAGAGAATATCATAGCTGTACAGGCTGAAAGGTTCTGTCGGAACGTCCTCGTAGTGGCCGCCGTAGAGGTAAAGTCGCTTGTTGATTGAGTCTTCCCATAGGATACCGCCCTGGACGCTGGGTATGGTTCCGTTTTTAGACAGGCCGGTATGGAATTCGGGCATAGCCTCGTCAGAGACAGAGTCGAGGTCATTGTATGTGAAGAACGTATCTGTTGAGATGTTAGTATGTCTGTTGAGGAACGGTAGTCGCAATACCCACTTGTAAAGTTCTCCCTAGGTGGTTGGTAGTTGATGATGCCACCATCGATGTAAAGCTTCCTGTCCACTACAGCAGTCTGATGACCGAACCGCCGACAGAAATTGTTAGTTGGATCTTTCTGAGCAAGCGAGATGCCTATTGGACAACAAGCAAGCAAAAGCCGTGGCCATGATGGCCCCGAAGACTGGTCCATGGTGCCGCGAGCAACAGCAGTTGGTGACTACCGAAGAAGAAACTGCAGGTCTAGGAACAAGCAGATGCGTAGAGATATTGTGTAGTATTATGAGATCAAACCACACTGAATCACTGAAGAGGCAGCCCCTATGGAACGCACGGTACGCATCGAAACCAACCTCTGTGGATGACTTCCAGCTGCATGTAAGATAAAAGCGTCGCACACCATTGCTGAAAAGGGAAATATTTGTGACGAGTGAGCTGTACTGGCAGGGGTTCCGTACAAAAAATTTGATGACTGTGTATTGTTGGGCGTCAGGTCACACTGCAGTGCATAGTGCCTTGGTGCTGTACGCCCATGCTGACTTGGCTCTGAGCATGAGTGTAATTTCATTGCTTTTTGAGTATGAGTATCGAACCGAGAATGATATAGTGGTATGATAATAGTCCGTAAAAAGATGTGGAAAATAAGACAAATAGTAACATACATACCACACTATCCCGAGTCTTGTCTTCAGCCCTGTTTAGAATGAAATACCATGGAAAATGTGGTTCAGTGTAGGGTTCACAAATATGCATAAAATTAGCGTACAATCAAAGGGCCACCACAACAAGGTTACAACTCAACAGGCCCGGGGAATTAGTCGGGTCCCTGTTTATTGGTAAAACTTGTAAAATCCCCGATTATTTGTTGAACCTGAAGCAGGGATGAATCCAGACCTGCTGATTCAGGCCTGAATGGCCCGCTTGAATCCCCCCAAGATGCTGACTGCATTTTACACTCTTCACCAATCGGGATCGGAAGGTTTGGGTTCATTTGAGCAATTGGAGAAACAGCGGGTAACACTGATGGCTTGGCTATTATCTTACCAGCATGTTCTAGATAGGACAAGGCTGGATCAGCGGAAGCAGTCGGACATGGGTCGATGAGAGAACGGAATCGAACCATCCGTTCATTTCAATTGGAAAGGATGAGATTGTTTATTGGCTCTACCATAGGAAGTGGAGGCTGAATCTGACGCCGTTATCATCGCATAGCTTTCCCGTTATGTTTCCGCAATTTCCTTTCTGCAGTTGCTATTCGCTGTTTTACTTAGCGACTTCATCCTTGATCTCTATCTCGACAACATCCCCACACTCCAGTATCACCAGTGGGATCTTGGGATTGTACAGATGACAGGGCACTCGATCCTCCACTGCTGCTGCGGACTCTCCACAGTTGCCAACACACCACATACCCCGAGGTTCCATTTTAAGCCCAATCTTCCATCTGGAAGCTTGGATGCCAGGATGCTAACGTCAACGTGTCTAATGACTGGCTCTCGGACCTCAAAGTAGTGAGAGTTTTCAGTTTCGGGCGTGGATCACGCTCCTGATATAGACCGCAGACACCAGGTTGAGTTGCTTTTTTGAATGGTTGACCATTCTTATCAATCAACACGTACTCGCCCAAGTCTCCTACTTTGTTCCGAATCGTGTACTTCTTCCCGGGCTTAAACAACACCGCAAGCTCGCGGTTGGGACGAACGTGGTAATGATATACCGACCAGTTTTTCTTTACATCATTATTTCTGCGAACTGTTGACTTGAGTTGTAGAAACTGTCTATAAACATTGTTAGAATCTGTTGACTTGAGTTGTCCAACGTCTACTTCCATATCATCTTCTCGTAGTGAAAGTAACCCATGAGACAGCGCATAAAGAAAGAAAATATCCATCTCTGCGATATCGCCTACGCTAAAACGGCCAACTCATCTGACATTGATTACGGCAGCCTTGACAAATACCCCAGTACCAAGATGGATACCTTTTCGCGCGTTACACTCCATGAGACTCTGCACTACCGCACAATTGGAGTCAGCACTAGGTGAACGATCGGCGACCAACTGAATGATGGCAAGGAACCCGCGTACGGTCTTAACGACCCCAAGTAAGATGCTCAGCCAGGCAAACCGGAGAACAATGGCAATAGATATGCATGAATGTCAGTTGACGCTATCATCAGAAATCGGTGTATCCAAACAACAGATAGGATGCCATGGCACACATCCTTTACTAAACCACCCCTAAGATACTCTGAAAGTCATCATCGACTAGTTACAAAGATTTTTGACTAACGTCGTATCGCATTGGGGCTTAGGTAGTGGACAAAGCATATCCTGTGTGTACGGCTTAGTAGAAGAATCACTACTAGATAGCGTCCACAAGTACATTATGGAGTTCAGTTAGTACTGTCCTCAGTCGTGCCAGAAAGCTCGGTAGCTGGAAACACATGGGACTAAATTAATAAATCTATTGTCAGGTATCCCTTTGCTCCAATGTCAATATATCTTCCATAAGCATATCGACTTGAACCATAGCACTATGGATCGCTGGCAAGATACATGTCGCAGTGACTGCAACGATACAACCAGGGGATACTCTCGCCCCATATTCCTAAAGGTCTCTTCAACCTATGCAGGATGGTATTCCAAGAACGAAGTTGATCCATTAAAACATCATTGCATGATGTATGCTAAATGTCCTCGTAGCCATCAAAGTATAATACAAGAATGTTCAAAACACCCCCTTCTGCTGAACCGTCTGTCCATCAGTTCTGTTCTATCTAAAAACGCATAGAACAGATCCCAATTAACGTTGGACCAAACGTGTATAGTCCCCAAGAGCCGTGCACTTGAGGCCAGGCCCAATATAAACAAGTCCAAAAACCCCCTCAACGCATTGGTTTGCGTCGGAGCACGTATCTGTCACTCCACCTCTATCCCACTTTCATGGCCGTTACGGCGATCCAACACAAAGTCCACCGATACAAAGGCAGATGTTGACAAGACCACGGAGACACAAACCTGCGTTAGCTGTGCAGTCGGAGGCTCTGCTACAAGTAGTGCCTCCACCACCTGAGGGTGGAGGACCGCAGACACCGTTGTTACATTGCGATCCAGCAGTAGTGCATTGACTATTAGCCGTGCAGGAGGCACCATCGCTGCCGCCTCCACCACCTCCACCGCCACCGGGGGCAACAACGCAAACAGCATCGATGCAGACACAAAGATTCAGAAGGCCATCGAGGCACAGCCCAGCATTAGCAGTACAGTCAGAAGCTGTACCGCAAGTCGTTGTGCCGGGGTTGGTAGGATTAGGCCCACAAACGCCACTATCCAAGCATACAGAGCCGGAGGTAGTGCAGTCTCCATCAGTTGTGCAGGCATCCCCGTCGCCACCGCCTCCTCCGGGTGCTGCAACGCAGACAGCGTCAACGCAGAGACAAATGTTGAGAAGACCATTAAGACAGAGGCCGGCGTTAGCAGTGCAGTCAGCAGCGGTATTGCAAGTCGTTGTATCAGGATCGTTCGGGTCGGGTCCACAGACACCACTATCCAAGCATATGGATCCTGCGGTGGTGCATTCGTTGTTGTCTGTGCAGCTATCTCCATCGTTGCCGCCGCCTCCAGGAGCAGGCACACAGACAGCATTAACGCACAGACAAATATTGAGGAGACCGTCAAGGCAAAGACCAGCGTTGGCAGTGCAGTCAGCAGCTGTGTTGCAATCTGTACCAGTATTGTCCGGGTCAGGACCGCAGACACCACTATCCAAGCATATGGATCCTGCGGTAGTGCAGTCGCCGTTGTCTGTGCAAGTGTCTCCATCGTTGCCACTACCTCCAGGAGCAACCACGCAGACAAGGTCAACGCAGAGACACAAGTTTATAAGACCGTCAAGGCAAAGACCAGCGTTGGCAGTACAATCAGCAGCTGTGTTGCAAGAAGTAGTATCGGGATCGTCGGGATCAGGTCCGCAAACTCCACTGTCAAGACAGATTGAACCGGCTGTGGTACAATCGTCGTTTTCAGTACAAGCAGACCCATCTTGGCCGCCATTGCCTGGGCCGAGAGACACACAGACGGCATCCACGCAGACACAGAGGTTGAGTAGTCCATCTACACAAAGACCAACATTGGTTAAGCAGTCGTCCGCTGTTGTACAAGAAGTTGTATCCGGATCATCAGGGTCGGGTCCGCAAACACCACTGTCGAGACATATAGATCCTGCGGTGGTACAGTCGCTATTATCCGTGCAGGGAGAACCATCATCTCCATCATCTGGACCGTTGCCAGGAACACAAAGACCATCGACGCATAGACAAAGGTTAACTCCCAGGATCACACAAAGATCAACGTTGACAGTACAGTCATCGGCTGAGGAACAGGAAGGCGCAGCTGTCTCTGTAGGCACCACTCCGGTTGTAGTGGCATCTCCGTTGGGCGTAGCAACGCAGACAGCGTCAATACAAATGCAGATGTTGATAAGGCCATCTAGACAGAGAGCAGCGTTTGCAGCACAATCATCAGCCGTATCACATGCAGTCGTGGGTGTAGGTACAATTTCTCCATCGGTTGTGGTAGCGGCATCAGTTGGCTCACCACCACCTTCTGTAGTGGTGGCATCAGCAGGGTCGGGGATGACACATACTGCATCGACACAGACACAGAAATTGACTAGTTCAACGACACAGAGATCTACGTTGGCAACGCAGTCGTCATCGGTCTCGCATGCAGTAGTGGGTGTAGGTGCAACTCCTCCGTCGGTGGTGGTAGCGGTGTCAGTTGGCTCACCACTACCGTCTGTAGCAGTGGTACTCGCGGTAACTAGATCAGGAAGAACACAGACTGCGTCTACACAGACACAGAGATTGACGAGACCATCGGTGGTGCAAAGACCAAGCTGGGCCAGACAGTCGTCATCTGTTGTGCATGGGAACTCAGTCTCTGTGGCCGCTGGCTCGGTTGCTGTGAGAGTTACCGTTGCTGTGGGTTCGCCATCTGGTCCATCAAGTGTTGTAACTTCAGGGTCGCCTCCGTCTGTTAATGTCACGGTGGCAGTTGGCTCTCCATCTGGCCCGTCGATTGTAGTAACCTCGGGACCGTCAGTTGGCTCATTATCACCAGTGAGGGTAACAGTCGCAGTTGGTTCGCCATCGGGACCATCAAGTGTAGTCAAGTCAGAACCATCGTCGTCAGTCAGTGTAATAGTGGCCGTCGGCTCACCATCCGGTCCATCGAGAGTAGTTAGTTCAGGGTCGTTGTTAGAGGTAGGCCTTCCCTGGGGGTCTCCGGTAATGGGTTGCTGAATGCAGATACCATCGATACAGCGGCAGATGTTCTGATTGTTGAAGAGGCAGGCGTTGCTGTCGGCGAGACAGTCCTCGTCAGTGGTGCAGGTCGTAGTTCCAGTTGGTGGGGCAGGGAAGTCATCTGTGGTGGCTGCTTCATTGCCTCTGGTGGTAGTTGGGTCACCTGGAGTAAGATCTGGATCAACAACACAAACAGCATCTTTGCAAATGCAGACATTGATTCCGGCAACGATACACAATGCGGTGTCGCGAGCACAGTCGCTATCAACGGAACAGGCAATGCCGGTCTGAGTAGGGTTGATGGGAAACGTGATGGTGGTGCTGCCCTCAGTGATGATACCAAAGGTCGTAGTACGGTCGTTATCCTCAGGCTCGCCCTGGATACCAGTCGTGGAACCCGTAGCGCCATCTGTAGCACCGTCTGTAGGGCTGTCTGTAGCACCGTCTGTGGGGCTGTCTGTAGGGCTGTCTGTTACGCTGTCTGTAGCGCTGTCGGTGGCATTGGGGTTGGGAATCACCGTGACAGACCCAGAAACGGTGACGGTCAGGGATGGTTGATCGTCAGGGTCTCCACCACCGTCACCAGGTCGGCCACTGTCTCGGGTTGGCTGAGCATCGGGCCCATCTCCGTCTCCACCGATGTCACCACCGGGTCGACCACCGTTACCCTGAGGGTTACCATTAACACCAGTACCAGCTGGAACACAGTCACCTGCCAAACATCTCTGTCCAGTAGGACACACGATGCCGATACAGCTGGCCAGATCTGGGTTCGACGTGCAAGTCTCAGCCAAGCAGATCTCATCACTGGCGCAAACCTCACCACCACAGTTGGCGGGATCTCCAAGAGCCACGCAAGCGTCGTCTATACAAGCATAGTTAAAAGGACAATCTGATCCACCACAGTCAACAGGACTGTCGACAGGGACGCAGCGATCATTGATGCAGGCGAAACCTGGTGGACACTCCTGGCGCTGGCGACGGGTTAGACCGGAAGAGGTACCGCAAGACAAGGGATCGGAGACGGTAAGACATTCTCCTCCAACACAAATCTCATTGGAGGAACAGTCGGGATCGCAAGCTGGAGCAGGAGAGCCTGTGCCATTGCTGCCTGGGCCTGGACGACCAGGACCGAAGTTGCTAGGACCTCCCTTGTTACCAGATCCGGAGCCTGGACGTGACCCAGGACCATAACCGTAACCTGGGCGTCCAGAACCGGTTCCAGGATAGTAACCGTTGCCGTTGCCGTCACCGTCGCCGTACTGGGGCTTTCCAGAGCCATCCACATAGTACCCGTCCTGGTTATAAGAGCCTCCTTGTGAAGAGCCACTTCCATATGGCTTACCACCAGGGCGACCCGAAGTACCGCCATTTTGGTAGGATCCGCCAGAGTCACCCTTGCCGTTAGATCCCTGGTTTGATGTCTTGCCACCAGAACCATAGGGTCCTTGGGGTCGGCCGCTTGATCCCGAGGAGTCGGCAGTGCAGATAATTACGGATGTGTCGGTCTCTCTGAAGAGGTTCTTGGCGCAGATGCCCGAGATGCAAATCTCGTCCGCGCCACATCCCTTGTTACTCTTGCCACAGTGAGAGCCATCAGTCGAGATACTGATAGGTAAGCACTCGTTCTCCCAACAAAAGAAGCCAGGATCACAAGGTCCATGAGATTTACCACAAGCTTCAGTCTGGTATTTCTCTTCTGTAAACGAGAGAAACTCGCAAGATCCAGAAACACAGAGTTGGCCAGCGATACAGCTCTTAGCAGATTCACCGCAATTGTAAATATCGGCCGAGATGGAGATTTGTTGGCATTGTCCGTGATGGCAGGATGAGCCAAGTGGGCAGGGAGTCTTCTTGTCGCAGGATTGAGGGTATGTTCCGAGGATGAATGGGATGCAAGAGTCATCAAGACACCAGGTTCCGGCGTCGCAAGCAACCTTTTTGGGTCCACAGGATTTAGATTCGGGGTCGATGTCGATAGTTTGGCATTGTCCATTGATGCAAATTGCTCCTGCACCGCAGTCTTTATGATCTTTGCCACAGAGTCGAGCGTTGGCTGCAATCTCAATAGCAACACACTTGCCATCATTGCACCACTGACCAGGCTTGCATGCAGTGTCGCAATTCTGGGTTCCGATATCTAGTGGCTGGCATTCGCCAGCGACACAGATCTCTCCCGCCTCACATGAGTTGCCATACGTACCACAGTTCTTGGGATCAAGGCCGATGGTAGTGTCAGTACAGCTTCCCCATGTGCAGAGTTCGGATATAGGGCAGTAGACATGTTTGTTTGAGCGAGATACATGGTTGTAGGATTGGAAGGGATAGGCAGAGACGGTGATGGCTGTGAGAGTGATAGCCGTCAAAGCTCGCCAACTCATTGTATGAGTCATGGCTAAATATCGGTTCGTAGATCGTTAAACAGGTGGGAAGATCGTAACGAGTGACGAGTTTGAAACGAATGCTGGGATTAATGCAATGAGGTTATCGTGGGGTGAAGCCCAATACTATATACCCATCACAAGGCTATTGTGAACCACAACACAAACAACACGCAGGCGTGCCTAACATCGTTCTCCCCTCGGTAACAGGATATTAGATGCCAGTTCAAGACGATGTGAAAGGAGATGTTTGATTAGACGGAACTCGGCATCTTGAGTCGACTCACAATGCGGCTCTAGATTCTTGAGGTGCTCGGATCTGGTATGCAGGAGACATTTCAGCATCGAGATAAATACTTGATTCTACCAAGATCGGTCTGCGACACGATGGTTTTTGTGAAAGGCGATAGCTGGCACCGTACGAAACCGGGAGTGTTTTACGCGACACATTCTTTCAGTAATGAGAGTTCTCAAAAAAGGGGCGAATGTTGTTTACCCGATGAAGTTCTGTTCTTTCGATTACTGGCAAGTGTATTGAGCATAACAGACACGAGTGTTAACATTTCTGGTATGTTCAGAAGACGTTGTTAGATCTTCATTTGATGAATGTCCAATCACGCTTGAACGGCCGTTTCATTCCCGTGTCTGACTTGAAACAAAAGGGTATGAGTGACATCTCTAGGTGTCCACTGAGACTGCCACACTGTACAGTTGTAGACCACCTAACACAGCCACGCAGGAGTCTCGATAACAACGGCGTTAGTTTACGTTGCCTTCTATATGTAGTTTAATATACTGTTCCGGTCGTATAGTCATGTATAACCATTTTTGTTGAGACGTCCCTATGGAACAACTATCATAGAATCATATCTATTTGTTTCTTTTGTTCATTTGGTCCTTTCAATGCATGAATGTTGGAATTACCCCTTGATTACAAGAACCAGCAATGTGTTCATCGGCATCTGTATCTTTCAGCAGGGGAAACGGCTAAAAGTTGGCTGTCACATCTGTCATTTCATCATCATCATAGACTTCGATATAGCATACCTTCTGCAATTTCTGCATGAAAACAGAAGCCTTTTTGTTTAAGCCCACTTCGATCACCTTTCCCTCCTAGATCTCAGATGTGGGTCCAGAGACTGCACTGGCTGGAAGTGTTATGTGAGACGAATCGTGTCTCTAGACCCTTTTCCACAGCACCAAGACTGTTTCTGCGGTTATAATCGGACACGCCCTGACTTCGGCTCTCCGCCCGTGGGTGAAACCTCTCAGGCGGTCTGTCGTATGTATCACTGGCTGGTCAGTATCAGTTGAGAGCTTTCACTGGCTCCAAATCGGAGTAAATCTGCGAAATGCTAACTCTAGTCCCCACCTAACTTTTTCAAACTAAGATATTACTAACAAGAAGAGGTATGTTTAGAGGCAGTGTTAAGATCTCTTGCCTTGGACTCTCGCTTGACAGGATGATCTGATATTTCGTCAGTACCTATTACATTCCTTCACGCCACATAGGCAGTGCAATATTCCTTGTACAGCTGGACTATAAGCAGTTTTTAAGTGGAGTGTGCCGAGACCTCAGCCATTGACTTTGCCTTTATTTCTATAATGTCTTACTAAAAGGCCACTATATGCGATGTAGCAGTGCTCCTCCATCATGACATGTTGTGTAACGTCGGCTAAGCTCACAAATATCTGAGTTTGTTTCAAGTCCTCCCTTCTCATTTGGGGTTATACGTGTCTCGTGTGCGGGTAATCACCTGATTGCCGGTGGTGATCGATGTTCAGATACGAAAACCATATCTCAACTCACCAATGGCTATTAATGTTTGAAATCATACAACGTGAGCGATACCATCAAGCTGTCTGACATAGTTGTTTTCGCCCTATCTCTTGGCTTTAACTTTGCATATTATATGGCTTAAATACTTATGCAACAAATGACCATCTGCAACTGGGCCAAGGGTTAACTGACACCTCAGTCAATGACCACTTGATCTGTGAGATAAACATAAAGACATGGTCTGCCAATGTAAAGAGATTGGCAGAGGTAGTATCCCACCTTGTGTAACCCGACGGAAATAACTTTGTCTTGAGACCAGTAGATCTCGCCAATTAACTATATTAAAAGCCATCCTGGGGACGCCACAAGCTCTTACAGGGCCTATCATACTTTGTTTGTGGAGCAGGTCTCAGCGATCGACTGACATATTTGTCTTATTTAGCGCACATGCATTTCAGCCGTCGTATCACCATGTGCACGATGTCGCCCACATTGAAACACCTTTGATGTTGGTGGTGTCGGAGCTGTTGCTCCACCAAATTTCGCTTGTCACTTTTCTCTGACGTCCCAGACAAGGGTTGATCAAGAACATATTTTCATTACATTCCAGTCAAACTTTGACTGCATGGTCTACCGAATCTCGGCACCTAAGTTTGACGCAGATGGAAGTCGTCACTCTTGATTGTAGTATGATATGATCATTTGTCGTGTTACGAGATATTTGGACTGGCATCTGCTCCAGAGCCACGTTTCGCACAGACTCTGCCAAAAGATGGATTGACAGGTCAAGGGAGAAGCAGGCTAGAACGTATCTTGATATTGGTGGCTTTTGGGCCGTTTTCCCTAACTGTTGATAGCTCCGATCCCTTAAGACGGGATTCAGTCACTCCTCGAATTGAGATGCCTCAATCTCGATCTGTACCTACTGTCTCAAACGCTCCGTAATCGGCTCGTTGGGAAAAAAAGTACCAGAAACACCAAGTTCTAACCTATGACAAAAATACCTGCATGAAAATGTTTCTCCGATACCCCTGTCGGTCATACTATGCTAACCTGAAGTAAAAAAGACTGCATGAAAATGTCTCTCCGATACCCCTGTCGGTTACATTATGCTAACCTGATATGAAAAAACCTGCATAAAGATGTTTCCTCGATACCCTTGTCAGTTACACAATGCTAACCTGATATGAAAAAACCTGCATAAAAATGTTTCTCCGATACCCCTGTCAGTTATATTGAGGCCATAGTGGCTTGCGAGAGTAGCGGAGATGCCGTAATGAGTTGGGTCAGGTATTCATCGGCGTTCTGGGCCATGGTATGATTTTGGCTGCTATTTCAGGCTCTAGCTATTGCCTCAATCAATGACTGTCTGAGTGAAACCATTGACATCATCCAAAGTTCAGCAGTACACATTACTCTAAAACAGTTTGTATCCCGGCATGTTGTATGTTTCCCAGTTATCCTCAAACTCATATCCCACGGCCTGGCCAGCTCTCTTCGCCATCTTTCGCATAGGACAATCCGTAACTGTTGTTTCTGTCGTGCTGGTCTGAGTAGGGATTGTGGTGGTAAAAGCAGTGACACCAGCCTCTGAACAAGCCTCGTAATATGCCCCGGGGAATTACAGTACGTAACATAAGCAGGGGTACTGGTTGGTTGGATTGTAGCGGCGGTTGAGAGTGTTGATGACTGGCTGGCCTGTATATTTATCAGTTGGGATACGGACGGCGAGTTCTCGTTTAACGACCGTGGTTGTCCTTTGCTCTTTTTTGGTTTACATCACTTCGAATGTTTATGAGCTGTACTTACACTGGGAACGGGCTGACTGTGACGACGTTCAAGCGGGACTAGACTTGTGTTGGGGTTGGTCTACAAGATGATTGCTTCACCAGAAGGTTCTACAACACTTGTGGTAGTAGCAGAAGGTTCCTCAGTAGTGATTGAATCACTAGTTGTTGTTTGGCCAGGTCTGCAAGGTCCAGCAGCCGCTGTGGCTGCGAATAGGGCGACGGCAAAGCTCTTGGCAATCGTTTTAGTGGAAGCGAGTGTCGATAGTTGGCAATAAAAGAGTGGAAATGTCTCGCCCTAGGGGAGGTCAAAATGACAAAAGCATGGGAATTGCCATGAATAAATACGGGATTATCAGGCTGCTTCCTTTTTCCGCTTCATTTCACAGGATATATCTTAGCGTTGATTGAATGGTATTGTACCTCGATTTAGTCAGGGGTTTTAAAAGACTATCGGTTTTCTTTTGCCTCTCTCAAATACTAGACTAGACCAAGAGCGTGCTAACTTTAAGTCTTGAACTTAACCGACCATTCGAAACTAGAGGGCCAAAGGAGAGGCTATTCCCTTTCGGGTGTAATAGCTGAGATTCACGATCGTAGCATGGCCTATAGCCTTAACCGCTCGCCTTATGCGATACTTATCAATTATCTCCTTTACATCTGCTAGCGTATCTCTAATCTCTCTGGGGTGACATTTCGGAACATATGTTCCAGCTTATCAACTTCCTGACCCATAGTGTTCAAGAAAACCATGTCGACATATTCATAAAATGGCGTTGTATCCTCCTTCTTTCTCAACAACCGCAATGTAGCATCAGTTCCAACTATCGCTATCACCATACCAACCTCTGCTTCTCCAGGGTTTGTTAGACCAAAATAACCATTCTCTGTGTAAATCAGATCTTTATCTGTTCTCAACACATCTTCCACAAGCTTGAGATTATCCAACTCGAAATCGGCAAAAGCTTCATCGGATTCTTCGGCCCACCTCTCTGCGAATTGCTCTGCGTAGTCTGGTGCTGTTTTCGACAGTCCTGGCGTGTCCTTGTTCGTCGAGAGTGCCCAGATCAGGTATCCCGTCAGAAGGGGCAATATCCTTTCTGGTGTTACGCCTTTATCTTCATTATTCAACTTGTCTTCAAAAGAGGCGATGGTGTTGAAAAGCGACATTGCGTTTGTGCTCCTCATCAGCGAGCCCTCGGCACCCTTTCCCTTCCCTGAATGTTCGGTGCTGCTGTCAAGGTTAAACCCCTCCCCAACCGGGTACGTGCCGTATATGCTGCGGCCCGTCTTTGCAAGTGCATCGACAGCCAGCAAAAGAATGGTTGAGATCTCAAGGTCTCTCCTCAGGGTCAATTTGAACACAATCTTGTCAACAATACAGCCACTAATTCGCAGAGAAGTCTCGGTAGTTATCGGATCCTCCTTGATATCCAATTTGCATGATGGCTTGACATCTCTGAATGGGTTGATTTCCGCAATTGCAGGTCTTCGTTTGAAGTCTGGAACCCATGAAGGCAAATTGTCAATCTCCTTCGTGCTGCGTTGGATGCCCAGCCTCCAGGCCCAGAAGATGCCACCGACATCAATCATATAACGAGCAGCATGTACAAAGACTTGCTGTACGCTCATTGTGTAGTCAGCAACAGGGCGTTCCACTAGTTTCTTGCCAATTGATATCCGTCCCTGTGATACAAGCCCCAGTGATGCAAATATCTTATCACGAGGGTCAGTAGCTTCCAGAGTGTGGAGTATGAAAACGACATCTTCAAAAAGCATTTCAGCCTCTAGTCCCAACTCACCAACCAGGCCGCTGTTGAAGATAATAGGTGGTTGACCAAATCTACAAAATTTGTAGATAGGCATACCGTACTTCAGGGTCGCCCAATCGCAAGATTGATTGCCACACATAGCGATGCCTCTGGTGCCACCGATCACGATTTCGGGAAGAATCCAAGCTCGTGTCCAGTATGTTCGCTGCATCAGATCGTCAAAGGCCTCCATCACATTCTCTTCCTTGAACATACCGTTCAATAAAGTCTCAGGGTCTTCTACTTCTTCTGCCAACCCTTCCTCAACTGGCAAGTTCCCGGCTTCCTGCAAAAGCGTACGTTGTGCTCTGGCCACTCTTGGCAGCAAATCGAAAGCTGTTTCAATGGCTTCTGTCTCTTCTCCAAACCACATAATAACTCTGTCAGCAGCTCGATATATTTCTCCCATTATGGCAACTTGCTGATTTCGCTCTTGATCGTGGGTCTGGTTGATACATATAGCATCTATCCACAAGTATCTTGACTTGTCTCGCAGCCGAAGTCTTTCCATGGCTGCCTTGCAATTGGGAGTGATGAGGATTTTCTGTCCGTCGCATTGAACTGGTATCGTCCCATACCTTTCTTTCCACTCATAAGAAAGGGCTTCGAAGGGAGTTTTAGAAGCAAGTGAAACTTCTTCCAATTCAAACTCCATTATATCCCCAGGGTTGCCTGGATACAGCTCGATGATGCGGATGGAATCATCCATCATCAAGGGCTGATATTGATAGTAGTCCTTCTTGTTGAAATCCACTTCATCAGCCTTTCTCCGTTCTCGGTGACTGTCTCGTCGTAGGCTGCTCGCTCGACATAATAATCTCATTGTGGCATCGTTAGAGCTCTCCTTTGCCAATGATAACGCAGTTCTGCCATCACCATCCTTCAGATCAACATTCGCACCGGCCTCAATCAGCATTTTCATGACCATGAGGTTACCTCGATGTGTTGCAATATGTAGTGCGGTGCACTTTCCATCCGAAAAATAGTCCACATCTGCCCCGTGATCAAGGAGTAAATCCACGATGGCTTCGTCGCCATTGTAAGCTGCAAAGCACAAAGGCGAGTAGTTTTTCAGAGACTCTGGCCTCATCTGG
The DNA here is from genome assembly GCF_050947815.1 of Fusarium sambucinum. Lineage (NCBI taxonomy): Eukaryota > Fungi > Ascomycota > Sordariomycetes > Hypocreales > Nectriaceae > Fusarium > Fusarium sambucinum. The sequence continues at coordinate 5,589,641 of NC_139293.1, read as the reverse complement.
GACCCTTTCTCAAGAAAAAACTCGGTAAGTTTTCTGTCTCCATTTCGCACAGCTACCATCAAGGGGGTGAGGCCGTAGTGGTCAGCGGCCTCTATATTGGCTCCGTGTTCAACCAAAAGCTTTACAGTGTTTACGTGTCGGTTCCAAGCGGCATTCCGTAGTGGCGTTCTTCCGTAGTCGCCCTTTACTTCGGTCTTTGCACCAAGTTGCAGAAGCAACGACACCGTTGTCTCGTGCCCATTTTGTGCGGCTTCCGCTAAGGGCGTTTGACCCCATTCTTGGCCCGCCTCAATACTAGCTCCAAGGCTGTGAAGTAACTTAACTGTGCTCGTAAAGCCATAAGACGCTGCAGCTACCAAAGGGGTGCGAAATCCATCATCCGGATCGACAACGGCTCCCTGCTCTACAAGGATAGCTACTGCCTCAGGTTGTCCGCGAGTGGCAGCTTCATAGAGAGGATTTTCGCGACCGAAAGAGGAATTTGGGTCAACTCCTGCTTTGATCAGTCGTTTGATCATCGCGATTTGACCCTTTCGTGCAGCATCTATCAACATCGAATGGCGTTTCAGGCAAACGTCAGAAACTAGTTCAATGGGAGTCACGGGCGGATTTGTTGCACTTTCTGACCTTACCCTAACCTCTGGCTCGTCTATGGTCAAGTTCGGGTGGGCTTTGAGAGTATTCACTATATCGTCGAACCCACGCTCTCTTGCCAACGATAGCGCTGAATCCCCATGTGGGCTTTTATAGTTGATATCAGCTCCGGAGCCCAGGAGCAGCTTCACCATATCCAACTGCTCGTTGTCGACTGCAAATAGCAGGGGTGTTTTCCCATAGTGAGTACAAGAATTAGGATTGGCCCCATGTTCCGACAGAGTTTTGGCGGTTTTCAAATGCCCATTTTGTGATGAGACGGAGAGAGGTGACTGGCCATCTGCGTCCGGGCTATCGAAATGTGCCCCTTTATCCAGGAGATGCTCGACAATCATTGCATGACCATATCTTGATGCCCACCAAAGCGGCGATGCACCATAATTGTCCTGCACGTTTGGATCGGCATCCCTACCTGTTAGGGTTTGAACAATGTCACTCCATCCATGTTCAGCAGCCAGTGACAAAGGGCTTCGGCCATCAGCGTCCAGCGAATTAATATCGATTCCCTCATCCAGTATTTGAGAAATTTTGTTCAAATGACCGTTTATGGCGGCATAGAAGAGTGAGGATAGGGTTCGAGCGTGTGACTTGTTCCGCGCGTCCAGTGATATTGGCACACTTCCGTCTAATATCGTTGTCACTTCATCGTGGAGATTTTCCCACGAGATCGTTCGTGGTCGTTTGCCGTCAAGGGTCTCGGCAGTTGGGTTAGCTCCAGCCTTCAACAGTATTTCGATGACATCTTTAAAGCCATTTTCGGCGGCGAAGTGCAAAGAAGTCCAGCCGATATTGTTGGATGCGTTCACATCGGCACCCAGTTTGATCAGTAACGAAACGATCTGGGGGTAACCATCCCGGACCGCTCTGATGAGTGCCGTGCTTCCTTCATCCATGGTCCTAGCATCAATAGCCACCCCTTCTTGGACAAAGAATCGTATCAGAGATTTGGCCTGTCCGATAGTAGCCATGTGTATACCATTATAGCCAGCACTAATTGCCTTGACGTCGGCACCATGATCCACAAGTATATGGAAAGTTTCAACTCTCCCGAATCTAGCAGCTACCAACAATGGGGTCATGCCTTCTACTACTATCTCATCATCATGGATCTTCGAATCTGCCCTTGCCTCAATATCTGCACCCTTTTCAAGCAAGAGCTGCGCCATCTGTCCAAAGTTTTTCTCGGCGGCTAGGTGCAATGGTCTTTTACCGCCATTGTTCGATGCTTCAAAATTTGCGTCATGGTCGAGAAGGAAGCTGGCCATTTCTATGGCATTGTAAAGAACTGCTGCTATGAGAGGCGTTATGCCACCGATGTCACAGCTTTCGATACTAGCACCGTGCTCCAACAAGGTTTGGGCGGTAGCTACAGAATTGGCGTTCACAGCGTAATCGAGAACGCTTCTTTCCATCTCAGTAGCGGTCACATTGACGTCTGCTCCATGTTGGAGAAGCTGTTTGCTACGATGTACGGTCAATGTCAGCGTTTCATTTCCCGTTTTGTGGCCAGCAGATAGCTCGCGTTCGAGCATGAGTTGTACTTACACAACCTTATGCTGCCCAGAAAGGGCTGCGGTATGTAAGGGAGTGTGATCCTGCTTGCATTTCAAAGCCATGTTTGCACCGCGCTCGATCAGAAGCTGCACTGCACCTTCGTGTCCTCTTCTGCACGCAACATGCAATGGGCTCCATCCTTCGCCATCGACACCTTGGATGCTGGCATCGGCTTCCAGCAACGCCTGAATAACTTGTACATTCCCATTATCAACGGCTAGATGCAAAGGACCGCTTCCTTGAATCGTTTGCGCCTCAACATTTGAGCCATGAGAAATAAGAATTTTCACTGCTTCTAAATCCCCAAGGTCTGCGGCCCAGTGGAGTGCCGTACGTTCAGATGTTCCAGTAGTAGTAGACACATCCGCACCATTTCTAAGCAGAACATGCAAAGTCTCAGGATCGAAATTGCCGGCAGCAAGATTCAGGCAGGTCCAGCCGTCCTCAGCTGGCAGGTTCACATCAGCTCCATGGCTGATAAGCTCCTGCACTAGTTCGGTCTGCTTCTTTTCGACAGCCCATACCAGAGCTTCAGTTTTGGTGATGCTATCATGGCTATCCGGGAGAAATCCGCTTCTTAACAAACGTTTGGCAAGGTCTGAGGATATAGAAAGCTGACTCATGCCCATCGCCAGCAAGTTATCAGACGACGCTGGCTCAGAGTCGATAGGGTCTGTGCCTGTTTTGGTTTGGTGACTCTGCAAAGCCATCCTTTCCCTGATTGTAGGTCATATGGAACCACCAGAGACAAGTGTTTCGATCTTTATCAGTCAACGTTGAACTGCCTCAGCCTCACTTGCCGTCGAGATGATAAAGCGGGGTAAGAGAGATGACTGACTAATCGTATTGCGCTTTCTCAAACAAGTAATATGTGGCTGACATGTTACCAAGAAAGGAACTTATGAAGCAACTCTTAGGTGGTGCAAAGTACGAGAACTATTCCATGATATGGGCATGCAATTTAGAATCAAATTTGCAGATCATTAAAAAGTATACATTGACAACTAGTAAGTACATATCTCTAACTCATATTCTAAGTAGAACTGGACCTGCAAGCATTTAGAATAATCCAGCTCCAATGACAACAGCGACAATAAGCCCCATTGCTCCAGCTTGAGCACCAGCAAGCTTCATAGCTGAAGATGGTGTTGTGGTGTCTGAAGCAGCAGGAGTTTGAGCTGCAGAAGCGGCTTCAGAGGTGCCAGTAGTAGCAGCCGCTCCAACACTTGTGGTCTTGGTCTCGGCATCAGTCTTTGTGGAATCAGTGGCCTCTGTCTCGGTCTCGGTAGAATCGGCAGAATCAGTAGCTGCAGATGCAGCAGATGTCTTTTCAGCAGTCTTTGCAGTCGTCACTGAAGTGGAGGCATCCTTCTTGGCACCATATTCCTCAATATCCAGGACATAGGTGCCATTGCCAGTAGTATCGCCCTGTTCGAAGCTAGCCCAACTAGCCTTTCCATCAGTACCAAGCGAAACACAGGCCTCTCGGAAAGAGTTGCTGGCGCAAATGCTGTTGCCATCACTGTATACAGCGCCACCAGCGTTGGTACAAGAGACAAACAACTGCGTAACGAGCTTGGCCATGTTGTCAAAGAAATCTTCGTTCGTGTTGGACGAGAGACAAGTGCGGCAACCGTCCATGGAGCCGTACCAGCCGTCGGGGTTGGGAATGCAAACACAGTCCTCGGCTGACTCCTCAGGGAACTTGAGCTTCTGGCACTTGAGCATGGCTTGGTAGATGGGCCAGCAGCCGCAGTCGTCAAGCTTAGAAGGGCTATCCTCGGCTTCCTTGGTCTTGGACCAGCCGTTGGGCTCGGCAGAGGTGAAGCCGGAAAGGGCAACAAGTGCCGCAAAAGCGGTTGAGAAATGCATTGTATTGTTGGTTGAGAATTAGATATTAAACGAATGACGATGTTGAAATGACTGTTGTGCAACAAAAGAGTGTGTGCGGTGAGAAGTCGGGCTTGGTGAGATTTTAAGAACGAGACTCTACCTCACCGGGTAATCTTAGAGAACAGGGATTGTGGGTAGTAATTTCCGGGTTTAGGCATCCGCACCCATAATTCTAGCGCTTGTCCTTCGTCGAGTCTTATCGTGAGGTGATTGCTTGGTGTTTTCAAATCTCGAAAACTTTCTTGTCGCGTCTTTGAGATATACTAATACTACTATTTGCCAAGGATTTCCTGAGCATGTTGGCTGTTTAAAGAACCAGCGCAAACAATCGAGCACAGAAGACAAAATTCCCATTACCTGTTGAAAAGTTGGCGAAGGATCTACGCTATCCCCAGATGGAAGTGGCCGAAACCAGCTATCTAGTCGCCTACCCACTTCGCCTATCAGAGAACATCAGCACTAACTTGACATGACACAACTCTGGCGTGAGAAGGTTAAGAGCGATGTATTGACAGTTTCAGGGATGAGACAGGCTTCCACAAATCACAATGCGTTGATGTCAAGCCACTTCCACTCCCCTTGCAAGGTTTTCAGGGGTTGCAGCCTTGTGGATTTCGATGACAATCATGGGATTCAATCACTTTCCCTGTGCGATCGTGTATGTTGATGTTCACAGTTTGTGTTGATGATGCAATAACCCACGTGAATTCTGGAACAGGGATACTTGTATTTTAAGAAACATTTTCCTCGTTCTGGGCCATTGTGATAGCATCGCCACGTAGCCCCGACCTGAGCCAAGTTGCCCCAATCAAGGGTTTCGTCTTGTTCTACCTTTTGGCAGCTAAAACACAGCATATTGTCCACAATTGCCTATTTCTTTCGTCCTCATGTTTATCCAATAAGTGAAGAAATTCTTGCATCCATATATTCCTCCTAACTAGCACAGTTCGGGTATGTATCTTGTTTCAGGCCAGTAGACTACAGGGTAATAATATGAGGCTTCGTGAGCCAATGAAGAGTGTTTCATTTGTGGTTATTCTGATGTCGGCCGACTAGAAGCCTTGGCGACGGGAATAACGGCATTTTGTTCCAGATGCCAAGTCGCACTGCAAGTCGAATTCGGTCAAACTTGAGCAGTGGAGCATGTGGATAGGTAGCATGTCACTGTAGGAATATCGGAATACAATCTCATTCATACAAGTCGCAGTTATTGAAGAAGTGCACTTGTTGGCATTTGCTTGTGAGTACATAGGGTTTTTATGTACACAGACCATGCACAACTCTGGGTTCCAGGCATTCGGGAATGTGGCTCCCCTCGGGGAGTGTTATAGCCTGTTGCGTACTCTGTAGGTAGAAGCACTTTCATGTTTACTATGTACTAGGCATTCAGCAATTTGTTAAGATACTTGATAAAAGCCAACACCCAAACTGCACAAAGCACAATAAATTTTTCGCAGTATATGACCGGATGGAGCTTTGCATTGCCCTCTCTCCCTCAAACGCTTACATTGACATTATACCACCCCTTGCAAGCTGTTCTACAAAGCACCTCTGGGCTTTCAAGGCGATTGCTGTCTTGACTTTCCTTGGCTGATTGATAGGTAAGGGCAGCAATATAAACTTTATTTCATGCGGGGTCGATACTACTTGCATGCATTGGCAGCCATGACAGACGTCAGTTGGGCTTGTGTTCTAGCTCAAGGAAGGATTCTCATTACAAGACCGGTATTTTCGAAAAGGCTTACAATAGCCAATCGTGTGCGTTGAACGGCGTCACACTTTTTGTGACTTGCTACTATTCTGGTTTAATAAGTCTGCGAAAAAGAATTACAGCAATGTCTCCCCAAGTTTTTATTTTGAGTTTGGCGATTGAAGGCTGCTGCCGCCATTAGTTAAAATTATCCAATTTGTTTCACACTAAAACATCAAACTGATGATGGGAACAGTCCGTGCCTGGTTGACGAGATGACACTTTTGACAGGCTCAGAACCCAAGAATAACACAAGTCATCAAGTCCAGACATGGAAACGACCGAAAGGGGTGCTTAAGTGAGGCGTATACGAGGTGAATTTCGCTCTATTGGTCTCGGGTAAGTAAGACTGGCGCATGGGGGGCTGTACGTCGATCGTTCACCCTAGCTTAGAGGCTCTAGACTCTCATCCTTACCAAAAGTTCTCTGACACTTACTGGCACAAATCCACTGACTCGGCATAAATTGCCAGAGTCCTGTCATGCACAGCCAGCTCAACTGCCCTATTGTGCTGACCAGTCCGTATCAGGCTAAATCTAGCCCTGACCCCTATTCTTGGATGTATTAGCTTGCTCCACTGTTGATCATCTAAAGCTGAGTTCTCGGGACCTCGGCTTGACGTAAGAAATGTCAAAAGTCCGTGCTTGACCAATTATGTCTAAGAAAGAGTAAGAAATGGTGCCGAGCTCCGATAATACGAAATGAGACGAGCACAAGCTAGTCGTGTAAGGGAAACAGCCCACGCGACTTCCATCTTTTACATAAGATCAAGGACCCGACTAAATGGAAAAATAGGAGCACGGAGGCTGAAGCGGTCCCGTTTCCCTTCGTATCAGGTGCTTGAACTGAAAGGCGACTCCGGATAGGACGGGCAGAAGGGGGTAACAAGAATAACGACATTTATTTATTAATGAAACCTATATTCCCCATATTTCCTGTTTTCCATTTTTCTTTCTGGAAAAAAAGTTGGTTGTATTTTGTTCTGTTGCATTTCTGTCGGTGATCACACTCATTCTGCCTAGCTGTGGTTTTGTCTACCTCAGCAGACTACCTTCTTACTTTCTTTCATTCTTTTATAGTCAAGTCAATATGGTCCGTCTACCTGCTATGCTGACCAAGTCGGCTTCTCGTCTTGCCAACCGCCATTTCATCTTCACATTTGCCGTCTTGGCCATCTTGGCAGCCAAGCTCTCACATATCCACAGCCATCGCACTGCCGTTGCTACGTCTCGATTACTTACCTTTTTCGGTACATTCTTTATCCAAGATATCATTCTTCTTGTTATAATACGACTTCTCCTCGAACCTCCTCTTACAGCCAAGATCGCACAATACATAACCGCTACCCTTGCTGGTCTCCTAATCGTCTACAATGTCGCCCTCGCCGTTATTTCTGTTACATTCTACCTCGTCGCCGGATCCGAAATCCATTGGCAGAACATCAACATGGTCTCTGACCCCACGTCAAGAGCGATCTTCCTTTCCGGTCTTGTCACCCTGATCCTGGTCCTAGCAGCCCTACTGTTAGTCAGCTGGCCACTACAGGATGTTTGCTACGCAACCTTTGGATGGGGCGCCGATGTCGTGTCTTTTCCCTTTTTATTCGCGGGGAGGGCAGCCAACCGTCTCTTGAGAAAGCAAAACATTTACGGTCGAATCCCCGAACCTCAAGTCGATGCATTCAACAACCAATACTCCGACGGTGACGATGATTTGTCTCAAGACTCGATTGGCTTTGCAAAGTCGCAAACTTCCTATTCGCGCCTCTCGCAGCGCATGCGTAAAGTATGTGGTGTTCGCATACAGCCTTCGACCGTGAGACGTCTCTTTCATAGCATTCCTTATCTTTCTTGGCATGTCTTCATCTTCGCCTTATTTGTCCTGTCTCTCGAACGACCCAGTGATCGATCCCTGACTTTCCTTTCTTGGACTGCTGGCCTTCTCCCATTCGTCGACATGTCTTCAACCTCGCCTCTCCTGGATCAGCTACCAACACACTTCAAAGTCGGCATCCAACATGAGTGGGATGAGCGATCAGCTGTCGCTGAGCCACCCAAGTTTTCTTGGTTACCCAAGGGCAAGTCACTGGCTGGTTTCGAGGATTGGTATGCTCAAGACGAGATGCACTACTCTTCCACCTCAGATCCTACCAAGATCTCGAACCTTGACCAACCACTGCTGAAGGAGCTCCAAGGCAAGCTCAAGGATGTTCCTGTAAAGCATGTGATCATGTTCCTCCTCGAAAGCACCAGAAATGATGTGTTTCCCATTAAGAAGGATGGTCCCCTCTGGAATCGCTTCCAGGACTCGTACCCTAACAAGAAGATTCCTCGAGAAGCGCTGGATAGACTCTCTACGTTAATGCCTACCGCCAATTACATCACAGGCGACTACGACGACGGTTTCAAGCATGATAAGACTCCGAAACGCGGTGGTCCCCGCTTCACAAATGCCTATACCTCTGCGACATACACTCTCAAAAGTCTCACGGGCACAATTTGTGGCCTGAACCCTCTTATCGCAGACTTCAACCTCGACTACAAGCGACACATCTATCAACCCTGCCTCCCTCAAATCTTCGACGCGATGAACAAGGCTGATCCGTCTTCCTCGAAATGGAAGTCCTACTTCTTTCAAACTGCTACGATCCACTACGACAACCACGACAAGCTGATGGCAGCTATGGGATTCCCTGAGGAGAACACGATTGACCGAGAATGGCTTCGCAATGAAAATGCGACACACGGAGCGGTTGAGCTGGAGGACATCAATTACTTTGGCTTCCAAGAAGACCCTCTTGAGGACTACATCCGTGATGCGTTTGAGGATGCCGAGAAGAACGATGGCCGAGTTTTCCTTACACATATCACAAGCACGAGTCATCATAGCTACGGACTACCTGCCAACGAAACATCTGTCCCTCTGGGTTCAGGAAAGGATATCAAGGAGCTCTCTGATTACGCTAATGCTGAGGGTTATGACGATAAGTGGATTAAGAAAGTCCTTAACCTTCTCGATGAACAGGGTGTTGCCAATGAGACTTTAATCGTTTTCCTCGGTGATCATGGCGTCTCGCTGGTTGAGAACAATAAGGCGTCCCCTTATTATAATCCCAGTGTTGGAGCAGACCATGTACCTCTAGTTTTGTCTCACCCTCTTTTGCCTTCGTTCGATGTTGACGATGCAGTCCATTCTACCCAGGTTCTACCCACAATCCTCGATATGCTTCTTGAGACAGGCTCGTTGGAAGGTGCCAGCCGAGAAGCTGCAGAGTCATTACTACCAAATTACGAGGGCCAATCACTGATAAGACCCTTGCAGACAAGCAACAACGAAACAGGTCAAGGGTACTGGCAATTTACTGTCATCAACCCTGGCCGAGCTATGCTTAATGTTCGTGATGCTCGCCACCCAGAGCGTCATTTAACAATCCCCCTTATTGATAATGTTGAGTGGAGACTAAGTGACGTCTCTGTTGATCCCTTGGAAACAGACGGTATTCAAGCCTTCGACTTTGTGTCGTTCTTGGAAGCCGTCGAGGCAAGGTGGGGTGTTAAATGGGCTGAGTGGGTGGAAGAAGGTGCCTTTATGACGAGGTGGCATGTACAAGATAACAGCAAGCGATGGAGATATGAGAGAAATCCAAAGGTCAAAGAAAGAAAGGGCCAGTAGTTAGATGAAATTTGTTATTCATATAGCGTGTCAATTAAACAATGTTAAAGTTCATAAACCATTGAGTGTTCTTGGTAACAATAATATATACCGACTCGAAGTCATGACTAGAAAACATGGTACAATACATTCTGAAGCCCTACAACAGGCAATTACCGTACCATTTCACACTTGACAGATACTCTTTAAAGCCTCATCACTTGAGACGATGTAGAGTGCTCAACTGGGGCATATCGGTGACAGAGGCACATTTCATGACGAGGTCGACACTACAAAGTGGTTAGCACATTAGTGTGACATGAACGAGTTCTGTGTGAGTGAGGTTGTCCTTACTAAATCCCGTTAGCGTTCGATTAAACATGCATGGTTAATGAACGTACCAGGCTGTTAACGTCTTCATCAGTCATGGTGATGATGTCATAAACACTTCCATCACCCAGACCTAGCTCAGATACCTTTGCCCGATCTTTACATTCTTCGTCTTTAACATATTTCTTCTGACCACTCTGAATAAAGTCGTATTTTGCGCTCTTGAGACTGTTGCCATTGTGGGGCAGACACAAGTCTGCTCTGTTACCGTTGCCATGGGCGTACTGCATCGGCAACTCATTACACCTAGAATTGCCATAACCTCGACCCGTGATACCCCATCCCTTGGGAATTGCGTGAAGACCAGCAGTGGCCCAGAAGGTGTTGGATAGGACTGATGCCTAGATACAGTTTGTTGTTTGTTAGACATTCATTGTATGCAAGCTGCCTATGAGCTAGGCAGCTTCCTAGTTAGAGAAGCCTCTAGAAGAAAAGCTATAGCTATAAATCTAAGCTCTTCTTCTATCGGAATAGAAGAACCAGGTTGTTTCTTTCTTCTTATCTTTTCATGTGAAGGTGTTGGAATTAGCACCGACAGGGATGCAGCATACACCTGGGTTGACGTTTGCGAAGCCAATCCATGGGCCCTCGAAACAAGCTCCATTGCGGTTGATGTAGAAGCGGATGTCAATTGCCGTGGCTGTGGCGACGAGGCCGAGAATGACGCTTTGATAGAGCGTATTGCCTGATAATAGTAATTTTCTAGTGCGCGGTAGTGTCTGTACGATGGAATTGTTTGCTACAGTAGGTAGAAGAGAGATTCGAAAGATGTTATTTATACTGGACTCCCTCATCGATTTTTTATCCCGGGCCTATCTTGTCAATTGTCTTATGCTATCACGACCTGGCAAGGATCTTTCTACTGATAATAGACTGTTTAAGTAAACTTATGCATCCTGAACTTATCATCAGGCTAAAAAGTATGAGAGTAGATTCAAAGCCACAGACGATCGGGTAAGCTTACAAGAAGTTGGCCCACGGACAGAACTGTTGATAAACAGGGGACCAGTGATACACATAAGCCCACGAGTCCTCTATTTAAATTGCAAAGCAATAAGCGCCAAGGCCTGGGCATATGTGGCACGAGTTATTGGAATACAGTAGATAAAAATGCTCTAGGTTAGCCGGGATTGCCTGTCATAACCTCACGATACGCCATCCATCTTGAACTAATGATAGGTATGACTACAGGTGAACACTTGCTAAGGCCGGTGTGTGAAGACTAGGAGACGCATAGTACTGAAACATCTACAAGCTAATGTTTGTCTTATTTTTGTGTTTCACACATCTAACTCTGACTAGAGTCTGCAAGAAATGATTTCGTGATGTCTGACGTTATATTTAACCTATTTGCAATTATATCAAGTGTCGTACCTGAACGCGTCCCGTCCTCATGCTTGTGTTCGATCAAACCCTGCCATTAATCGTTCCCCTCCATTGTGAGGCTGGATATAATTAACAGGATAACCCTCTGCTGTCATCTGACCCTTCGTATCATCAACATAACCGGTTGTTTGTTCTCCATAAACAGAGGTAGGAGAGCACAGAGTGACCTGTCCTCCTTTCACTGCCAGAAGCTTTCTCTTACCCATGGGTTGCAAGGACACACTGGGATCACGCATCATGTACCCAGGCTTTGCGCCGCCCGTCTCGGTTGTGGTATGGATCAGATTGGCCAAGAGTGAGCTGGCCCAGTGAGCATCAGCGAATATCATAAGAGCAAGCCATAAAACAATAGCCATGAGCAGGGCCAGACAGCTTAGAGCAAGCTGGAGATAAGACACGGCAACAATGAGTTTGTCCACGCTGATGTACACAAGAGATGGGTCGATGCCGACACTATACGCTCTCGAAATCAGAAGCGATTCCACAGCGTCTGCATTATCCCGGATCCAGGTCAAGGCATTGTTGTCCAGTGACTTGGAGCTGAGGTTAGATCGACCATCGCCAAGATCATGGGCGACCATTACCGCAGCAGTGTCTACCAGGCCGAAGAATCTCGGATCGTCGACGGTCGAGTGCCCAAAACAGTCGGATCGGCCGAACTTGCCACCGAAAGCTTCAGTCTGAAAGTTTGAAAACTCGCATTTCTCCTGTGGCTCTGGCGCTTTCGAAATACTTTCGGATCGAATGAGGGTCATGTTGGTACTCGTCATCCTGACGAGCGTATACAGGGGTTTGCCGTTGTTCGATACTGTGTATAAGCCCCATGTGTTTTGTAGCGTAGATATTTTGTTGTTCGACACCGTGTTGAGACCATAATGATAGCTCATGTTTTGACTTTGAGCATTCATCATGCTGTCGATGATGCGGCTAGAGGAAAGAACCTTCTTGTTATCATGATCAAGATGTCCTGTTCGTTCTACAAGGTCTGATACTTCTTTCTTGGCCAGAGGAACTCCAGAGGTCGTGAGCATAGTCGTTTTGAACGTGGACTGGAAGAAAGTGTGACGCCTCTTGCCCTTGGTCACTGTGAAGACCTGATTCATGAGAGCTGAGCCACCGCCAGAACCAAAGGAGTACCAGATGTTGTCGTATCTGTTGGGCAAGATGTATCTAGAGTCAGCCAGTGCATCCGAGGCGGTGTCCCAGTGGACCTCAGGCTTTCCAGCAATATTTTCAACAAAGTCTTTTGAGAAGACATCGTCAAATGTACTCTCCCACACCGTGTATCCGTCGCCATCGGTGGTGTTCACAAAGTAGTCCTCGTTCTGCAATACTGGGTTGGGGGGATTCACGAGGCTGACTTCAATTGAGACAGAGAGGCCATCATCGTCGAGCCAGATCCGAGCGCCCACATTGGCTGGTCCTGTCTGTGGGACAACTTCTGGCGCGCTATCGTTATTGGAGACTTGGCCAGTTAAAGTGTAATTCAGTCCAGGTTGAAAGAGGTCAGATCCTATAATCTGCGACAGCCTCTGTGTAGAATCGTCAATACGGGAGGGATCTAAAGACAACTGAACGATGTATGGTGGATTCTCGTTCCTCAAATCCGCGTAGTCGGCGATCGTGGTAGTCGAAGTTTTGAAGATGTAACCAGGAGCATCCAATGCCCAGAGAAGTGTGCCATAGAGTGACAGGACGATGTTTAGAAGGCTGCAGGCAAGGACGACGAGGCCTGCTCGTGATAGACCGCGCGACGAGATGTAAAGGGTACGCTGAATGTAATCTTCTGTGAACATGAGATAAGACGTGAACTGGTTTGAGCGGGCTGCGATCAAGGAGAAAAGCTTATAGATAAAGATACCCATAAGCAACTCGGCGCATTTGAAGATGATCGACTTGACAGCATTGTGATATACTGGCACAGATGATTTAATGAAGGAAATGCTTGTTTCCAACATTGTGATGTTTTTGCTACTGGACGTCGTGCAGAGCGGCCAAGGAAGAAGGATGAAGAATATCTCGCGGGGGGTGTGCCGTCTTGACCTTTTCTTGGCAGTGCTATCACCTGCCGTTTGACTGCAGGACCCCCTTGCCATTACCCCTGTAAAGGCGTTATAGTAACCATTTAAAGACAAACTTCGACGCCATGAGAAACAAGGTGACCTGTTGCAATTGGTGAAGTCGTGTTGTGGCGTGGATCATTGCTTGTTATGGTTAGTAACCTCTTTCAGCTCAGAGTCGAGAATCACTAGTTCGTGCAAGGGTCCAACGGGTCAGGGGACTGAAAGCTTGAAAGTTGATTGGTTTAGACTTGAAAGATTAGAGAGCATTTATTCCGTTATTCCCAACAATAGCTAAGCGTAGGTTGATAAGAACATGTAGTTGTCACAATACAGACTTCCAGGCATAGAATGCAACACAATCCGTATCAGATGCCCCGGCCAGCCAACTTTAAGAGACTAAAGCGATATGTCTTCAACTGGTCGGAGCTATAAGTCATCACAGTAGCCATGCCTTGGTGTACAAGAGACTATCAGGTCACTTTTAGTTCATTTATTTTTGTACTCAAAAGTTCAGAGGTCATTGTTTCTGCTACCTGCTGGGCGTGACTGTTTAAATGGTCTGCTGCACCGCGGATCTGTAGTCTGGAGCCGGAGGCAGCAGCGCCAGTTTCGTCTCTTGTTTCCTCCACTCTCTGAACCATGTGGATATATGTTCATCCGCATAATCCCACGTGGGCATCATGTAAAATTGGATATATGTGAGACAGTCACGCCAGTTGCCCATGACGGGTCGGTTGGGCAAGAAGAAGCAATCTGACCTTGCGTCAGGATCCATCTTCATGATCTCAAGATATTCCCAATGTCTAAGTTTTGTTGTCAGGAACCCAATCCATGATGCTTGCGGCATCCCTATGCACCCGGTGGTATGAATGTATCGCAGTGCCGGATCCCTATCCATTGGCAATGTGCCAACAGCCAGGCGTGGGTGGCCATCGTAATCTTGCGCAGCCCAGCCTATTGAAAATATGCCGTTCTCGAGGACACAATCCGGAGTGAACTTTCCTCTTGGAGAATTACCAAAGTTGATAATGAGGGACTCCTGACCGCTGATCTGTTGTAGTGCTCCTTGAGGGACGAGTTCAGGAGCTTCATCAGGCCATATTGTTGTCCAACCGGAGGTTGCATATTTCCGCAGTGTTATGTCCATGTAATCATCAAAGGGCCCGAGAACAAATACTTTGTGCCACTTGATGGTAGGTAATGGAAACAGACAGTAAAACTTGTTCCAGGAAATAAACATCAAATCAGCCGAAGTCTTAGCCCTGTTGATTATGTCGATGATAGGACGGCTTCTCGCTCGTATAAGGATGCTCACATCAGAATGTGTTTTGTGGGTAGTTAGGTATGTTTGTCGCCTTTCCGTATATTCGCCATAGCCTTCATATTTTGCTAGATAGCGCAAGAAATTGTAGTCCTTCATTCCGTCAATGAAGATGGTTAGTCTAGCACTAGCTGGGCTGCTGAAGGTCAAGAAATTCCGTACGAATGACCCTGCAATCAGCCCATCACATTTACCGAGCTCGTATCTGAAGCGAGTGGGATTGTTGGAGAATCTCTTGAGGTGCTTATTGATGTTGAGCAGATGAGGTGATTCTGTCATGTGATGGATTAGCCATCGTAAACGTCGACATGTCGCATGTAACGCGAAAATCCCAGCGACTCCGAGATTGGAAAGAATTTGATCCACGATGTACAAGTTCGGGTTGTGCTGATCGCTCAGCAGTTGGACAATTTTTGAAGTCATGATGAAAATTTCCGTCGTTTGGGGATTAAGAACGCAAGTGAGAATAAGGGAAGGCGAGTAGTAGCAGGTTGGTTTATACCTTGTGTAAGTTTTGCAAGTAGACGTAGAAATACTGGAAACAAACTTCCACAGTAGGAATGACATTTTACTAAAACTTTGGGCATAGATTGTCAACTGAGAAAGTTAAACCTAGCAGCTTTCCATCATTTATTGAATTAAATAATCTTGGAAATACATACTAGCGGATAGATATAAAAAAAACTCCTCTTAGATATTGGGCTTAATATTATCAACAGTTTCAGAACGATGCCCGCAGGGATTAAAAAGGTGCATTTCCGCATTTTCGTTTGTTGGAAGATACAAGCAAATGATAGTGTTTGGTGGTTCTGCGTGAGTTTTGAAGCCTAAAACTAACTTCATCCCTCTGCAGCTAATGTCTACAATCTCACTTCTGCGACTCACGGCCGCTGTGGTCTGGTCTGAACTTTAGACATGTTTATGGGGTCCTTCATAATTGACACAGTTATTCGATTGGCCAAAGGCTGCTTATAATACTTTTATGCCACAGCTTTGTAACTCAACCACGACTAAAGCTACCAGAGTCAACAGAAGAAGTTCATTGACTCATAAAGTTCACGCAAAAACTTGGCGAGTGTCTGTAATAAACTGTGACCTTCTCATGTTAGCTCAGGGTTAATATAATTCTTCGACTAAGAGTTTCCCGTAATCAGTGGGGAACGATTGTTTTCATGCTGAAATTTCCAACTTGAGTATTCTTGATCTGTCTCTTATCAAAGAAATTTCTTAATAGATTTTACCACCCCAGAGATTAAGCATCAAGGTCATGTCTGGTCAGACAAGTTCATGACATGTTCCGGTACAGAGCGCTCACATTATTGCTCCGCCTTCCTTTCTTTGCTCCTTTAGGTATGGCTCTATACTCTCGTACCCTTGACAAAGTCCGTCCCCTTTTCTCGGTGTTATGTCTCATCAATCGGATGAACGGGACACCAATTCTGTTGTTGCTGGTAGTCTCCGTGTAGTAGAGTTTCCATATAGAGTTCGAGCGCTTTGTCTGATTGGATAAGCCTGAATGGATTGGCTAATGAGTAGGGAAAGAACAGCGAAAAGCAAGCCACGTACGCATCGCTATAATTAGCTCGGAGCGTGCCGAAGACCCAGACTCTCCTCAGCAACCATCATATTCGGCAGTGACAGCCGTCCCGTCATAGCCGCTCACACTTAGATCTGACGTCTTGCTCAGAGTCTCAGATCCCGAAAGTCTGTATTATGCGGAGAAGATCCTTTGTTTGCAACATTAAGATGAGTCGACACTCTTCTCTGATTGGGCGGCGCGTATCGGTCACACCCAGTCTGGCTGGTCAACAGATGTCTCTATGGCCGTTCCTGCGCCACTTTGTCACAGGGCCATTGTCTTTGCATCCATTTCATTGTCAATCATGACCCGGGTCGCCGTCATTAAATCACTCCCTACCTGGGGTATTCGATACATAGCAGAAAGGATGACCTCTGCCATGTCTGCAGGGGAAACTTAGAGTCCAGGACACAGCCACAAGCCGCGTCAACCTTCGTATCTCCTTACTACCAAAGAATGTAGTGTCAGGATTTAGCCTTGCGATTCATAGACTTTTGAGATTACCACGACCTCGGATGTCGTTCTATCCAAAGTTCTCACCCTCCCCAATGCCGTGGTCGTGGGACTTTTGCCAAATGCATCACCGGTAGTTGGGTAAGATGTGACAGAATACCAGACGAAACTGTCCTAGCGTAGACACATCATCTGGTGCAGCTAATTGCAGTGCCGAAGACTGGAGCCTGGATACGAGGTCCAGGGACGAAGTATGGGGGAAGTTGACTAGTTGCCGATCTGCCGTCCGCGACACCCGTTGATCAACGGTCTAGACCACGTCCGAGTTCCGAGTCGGAAAGTATCACGGAGACTCTGGGAGCCATACTGAAAGAGAACGGAATTAACCAAGGGGAAAGGATTTACAACTCTGCTAGGGCTACCATTGCAGCGTTTCTAATATTGGCAGTGTATTGTACAGACCCAAAGACTGCTACTCTATATTCTTATATATATATCCCTTTGTATCCTTCCATTTTCCAAACATCAACACTCACCTCACTCTCGATTCATCAACTTAGTCTTTCACAAATACAACCATCTCAGCAAACCTACATCATGCTCTTCAACAAATTGTTTCTTGGCGCTATGCTCGCCATGACCTCTGTCGGTGCCATTCCCAATCCTGCGGCCGAGCCTGGAAGTCTTGTGGAGCGCAGCAAGCACCATGGCCATCATGACTGTAGCAAGCATGCCTCCTACAATGAGGAGAAGAGGGAGTGTGTCTGCCATGTCAGTGGGGAGACCTACCACAAGAAGCATAAGAAGTGCAAGAAAGAGAAGGAAGACAAGAATGATAAGGAAGAGCGAGACATCATCGAGGAGCGCGACCCCAAGAAGCACAAGCTTCTCCATCACTGTGGAAAACATGCTTCTTACAACGAAGAAAAGAAGGAGTGCGTTTGCCACGACAGCTCAAAGGTTT
Organism: Fusarium sambucinum; assembly: GCF_050947815.1. NCBI lineage: Eukaryota > Fungi > Ascomycota > Sordariomycetes > Hypocreales > Nectriaceae > Fusarium > Fusarium sambucinum. Next base: position 5,571,983 of record NC_139293.1, on the reverse strand, counting down.
TCGAGAAGCACCACAAGAAGTGCAAGAAGTCCAAGGATGGAAAGGGACCCAAGTCAGAGAGAGATGTCATCGAGGAACGTGACCCCAAAAAGCACAAGCTTCTCCACCACTGTGGCAAGCACGCCTCTTACAACGAGGAGAAGAAGGAATGTGTTTGTCACAACAAAGCAGAGATCTTCGAGAGGAAGCATAAGAAGTGCAAGAAGCACATCTCTTTGAGAAGCATCCTCCACCACTGCGGCAGACATGCTTACTACGATGACGCAAAGAAGGAGTGCATCTGCCACGATAGCGGTAAAGACTTTCTCAAGGAGCACAAGACCTGCGCTTGTCCCCAGGGCGAGAAGTGGCACCACATCGAGCGCAAGTGCTCCAGACACTAAGATTGTGCAAGGCTGATTTGGTTTGGAATTATGTTTTGAGTTCAATATTCTCTTACTTTACTGTTGGCCATGTATGGTCATTCGGGATAGGGCTTGGTTTGCTGTTGGTACCATTCTAGTCTAGTTGCTCTTCAATCATTACCAATTAATTATATTTATTTGCAATCGTGGCAGAAGTGTTGCCTTGAGGCACTTGATTAAACAACCTAAGAAATCTAATAGATAGCATAAGCTAACCTATTATTTTCGTCCTTTCTGGTAATCTAATCTAAATGGCAGGGCCAACTACTTTAATACTCTATCAAATTGGTCAAGAAGAGTAAGCCGACTAAGGCATATCACAGGGCCTTGCCGTATTAATCACTTTTATATATCATCTAGTCCGGATAACAAAGGAAAGAGAGGCCATCATTGCTTTAACTATAACATGTTGTGGCTGCCTTAGTCGTCTTACTCTTCTCGACCAACTTGACGGAATATTACGGTACCTACCTACGTATTCTTAGTTGGTTCTTCCTTCCAACAAACCAAATAAAGCCTCAGTTTTCGGTGATCAGTCTGAGTTTACACAATCATGATAAAACATCATCATTCAACACACCACACTTGTAACATCTAGTCAAGTATCACATCCCCAAATACCTCTTTGCATACCTACACAAGCATGGATGCTCCTCGCCGAGACCATCCCCCCTTTAGGGTCATTGTAGACGCACCTCAAGAGTCCGCTACTTTAGTTGCCACTGCCGACGCTCAGCAAGATGTTCAAAGCATATTACCAAATAACGTTAGTGCGCCGGCATCTCCCTCTTCTTCTAGGTCCTACGCAGTCAGGCCCAACGCTTGGCAACATATTCAAGGCACATCACCAAACAACGCTAGCACGCCGGCGTCTCCCTCTTCTTCCAGGTCCGACGCTCGCCAACATGTTCAAGGCACATCAACAAATAACGCTATCATGCCGGCGTCTACCTCTTCTTCTAGGTCCGACGCGGTCAGGCCTCCCCCGTTCGCCAGCCGTTGGAGCAACCCCTTGCATTGGTACCTAAGACGCGGCACCGATATCGAATACAATACCATCTATCGCCGCTCCTTCCTGATCTGGGCCATCCACAACTGCATAGTCGTCAGGTCCAACGCAATCGTGGCATGTTGGGTGGCGAAAAATGTTGAAGGCATTTGGAATCTCATGCCCCCGATGTACCCCGGCCTTCACGACAACTGTCAAGTCGTATGCATACCGATAGACAAAGTAGCCGAAATAGCTGCTCATCATGGCAACAACATTTCCGCTCCGAATAGCTCTATAAATGGCTTTGCCAACGGCTCAACCAATGGCACGAACGTTAGGCCGAACTACTTTTATCCGACTGACCGAGAGGAACTTATACTCCTTGCTTGGCGCTATCACCAAAGCCCGGCTGGTGTTTGGTTTGATGCCCAAGGTCAGCGCATCAGATCTGATTTGAACGATTAGTCGGAATCGAAACCTTGACTTGTCTTAGTAGATAGACTTTTTTGCAGCGGGCTATGTCGCAATCAATCAGACAACTGTCTCCTCGTGTATTATGTTCCCAAACGCCTGACGTGATACGAACGAAATATATACCTCTCATCTATCAAGGGTATCATCTCTTCCTCATTAATCCTTTTTCGCCTTCCAAAGTCCAAAAACGCCAGTTATGATCAAAAATATCTGAACGAAAAGCATATACACACCGCCTCCTACAAAACATAGTGCTCCGACGGGATCCCTTACTCCTCTCTTCAGCGCTCCAAAAATCCATTTGGCATCAGTCTTGGCTGTGCTCACAACCCATGCCAAAGGCGACGGTTTGGCGGGCTTCTGCCTGATCTTGGGTCGGGAGCCAGGGAACTCAGCAACTCCCTTTTTTTTGCCTTCCAAATCTTTGAGTGTCAGGGTGTGGTTCTCGTGCTGCCTGTTGCGGACGCTTTCTTTGGTGAGCATGCCCCGGATTGTATCCTTTTCCGAAGCCGTGTTGTGATTCCACCATTCCTCGACCGCGGTGAACATGTACTTCTGGATAGGTGTTTTATGGCGACCTGGGAAGGCAGGGTGATGCATGATTGTCAAGATCTGGCGGATGGTTTCTTCTTCATCGCGGAAGGGATCGTCCCAACATTTCACAACTTGCTGGGTGGTCCAATTGGTAGTGACGGTTGATACAAGACCGGCTGGCTGGTTAAGAACGTTGCTGAAATGGTCTTTGGAGATATCCGAGTGGCTGGGATCCGATCCTTCGCCATCAAGATAAACTTCTGCGGAAGTAGATTTCGCAGCTTCCGCATCGACACGTTCTTTAGCTGCCTTGAGCGCATTGCGCAGTTGCATTATGGAACTCTCAATCATGAGACTGAGGTACTTGAACACAAGTTGATCTGTATATTTTCCCAGCTGCGTGCTTGAATCCTCCGAGAACGGTTCGTCATCGTGTGTCTCGGTTCGCTCTTGGATCCACTTCTTGATGCGATCGTGGAGATAGAAAATGGGCTCGATGGTCTGCCAGAGGTTGTTCGCGTCGAGGCTACTTTCGGCTGTTGTGCTAGCCTTCTTGGATTCTTCGGCTTTTTGGAATAGGACACCGACGCTTTCGAGTTGTTGTAGGATGGGATCGTGGATTGTAGTGTTGGAGGCAAGCTTGCTGAGGGCTTCGATGGCAGCTCTAAGAATATCGTACAGATGCTGGAACGCGATCTCTCCGATGTTCATTTCCTACAAAAGTCAGTATGCTTGACCCAAGAAGAGAGGTGTGGTCGTACATTCTCCAGGTTCTCCAGGGAACCCTTGCATTGAAGAACAGCCATATCATCAGCCTCGCCCAGAAGACTGTGAAAGATGTCAAGCATGCCAAACGTGCCCGTCACAATAGGCGGAACCATTCGTCCTCTCCATCCCGGGGTCTGGATGCGACAGGCATCTCCGACGAAAGCAAAGACATCGGCCTCGCCAAGATCCTGAAGACATAGTTCAGTAAAGTTGCTATGCGCTGAGAAATCCTCAAGAGTATGTAGTGCTGCGCCGAGATGAATAAAGGCTTCCTTCTTGGACTTGGGGTTCTTATCCCGGCCGAGCCGGATGCATTCGCGGAGTTGGCGCGTGACGTAGTCAGCTGATGTATCCCAACCATGTCCGGAGTTTGCGATGTAATTCTTCATGCCCGTCTTGGGGTCGAACTCGAGTTCCCGGGGATCGACAGGCCCACGAAGCCTCTCGTCGACGTCTTTCGCATTGTCGGGGTATCCTTTGGGGTTGTCGATGTGTTCCACATGGGTGTAGCATCCCAGCCTCTCGCGCGTGACGTCAAACTCGTCGGTCGCAAACCCAAATTCCATGAAACCCAAAATGCTGACAATGGCTCTCAACACGGGCTCAGGGACAGTTTCGAGACCTGTTGTATCGATGATTTGCGAAAAGTCCCTCAACCAGTTCCCAAAGTATATTTGTCGTCGTTCGAGGGCCGTAAAGCGATAGTGAGTAACGAAGCTGGCAGGCAAATAGCGCAGTGCCTCTGCGATGTCGCCATGTCGCCAGACGTAACCGTTGAAGGAACTAGTTCCCGCCACTTCACCCGCGCCAAAGGCTGACACTCGGCTTGCGAAGAGGAGGCTGACGAGGCTGACGAACAGTATTTTTGTCGTGAGCGAGAATGTCATTGTTGCAAAAATTGGGGAATGCTCTGTGACGTCATAGACTTCTTGGGAGTGACGGAAAAGAGAAAATGATGAACACGCCGACAAGGATTTTGGTTTCGGAACATAAAATAACCGTACCGAACAACTCATTCAATGCGCTAGGAAAATTCGGATCGACATTGGGTTACTAGGGTGACGATAAAGAGTACATGAGTCTTAGTGCCACAATTTGCTCAGATAAAGTATATCTTAACTGCCGGGAAGTATCTTGATCCTCCAGGTCGGAGTTACTCAATGCGCGCCAAATAGGAGATGCTAGTTGCAGGATGGTGACAATTCGAGATCATATAAAAATACAAACCACTTTCATATTCATTTGCAATTAATATGCACAGAGACGCATCTTAAATAAATAAAATATGTAATGTTTCTATCGTTGGATTCTTTTTAATAGCTGCTGGCGCTGTTCAACTGCCTTTCAATCATCCAGTGGTGTTTGTTTATAGGGTAAGCTTCGTGTCAGTGGTGACCTCTTGTGACGTGAGTACAAAAATAAGTCGCCCAAAAATGCAGGTTATCGGAGCATAAACCGACTGACTAATTTCACTCATCTTGGTCCTTGCGGTCAATTCTTCTGATAACCTCGATCTAGCGGAGGTTAGTTATCTTATCTGAGCATATCTTATCTTATCACACAAACTCAGGTAAGAATGGATCTTTCGGAGCTGATTCTGTGGTTACATTGAAACATTGAATCTCTAGCCAAATGCGACATGTGGTGCACCCCATTCACGCGGTTCTCAACATGGAGTCCAAGATCACTGTTGTTGTTTCGACCAATAATATATTGGACGCATCTTCTAGAAGGGATCTAGCCTCACGATGCTTGTACTTTGATGATAGATATGTGTTGAATAGACCCAGCGAGTGAATAATTAAGATGCCATGTATTGGGACCAGCCCTAATCTCATGTCTAAAACGGGTGTGTAAATCGCTTCCTTATGCTCCCATCACAATGTCTAATCTTATTGTTTTGGCTTCAATCCAACACCGCCATTCCTCTTGTCAATGCTTATCTGCCCTTGAGGCACCAAGTTCTGCGGGCGCGCAAACAACATTGATGTAGTGATGGGTGCATCAAAGTTTTGTCTTGTCTTGACAGCGAGTGCTGGATGATGGTTAGTAGAGAACATGGTTGTGCTGTATATAAATGACTTACCAGCTACTGTGGCTACGAGCAAGACTACTGGAAGAGCTTTGTTGACGCGTGCAATGCGAGACATGGCAGGTTGTGGTTGAGCAGGGAAGTCGAAGCGAGGAAGAGCTCCGCCGAAAGAGTTGGTAGTCATGATGATGGTTGGCTGTGTTGGACTTGTGAGAGTTGGTAGATGTGATGGATTGAATGCTGATGAGTGAATGATGACCTTGGTTAGAACGATTCTCTCGTTGTCTTATATCAATTCGTTTCCTATATAGCGAAATGAAGATACATACTTATTCTATCATTAATTCTACATCGTCTTAGTCGGGTCGCTCCGTTGTAGTGAGGCAGCGCCAACCTTAGTAGTCAGACCACCATTTCCAGGGCATATCTTACAGTGGTGCCAGCCCCCTGATGAAATGGCGTGGAACTTGTGGGGTCATGGTCTGCTTTCTCCAACTCCCAAAGTCATCTGCGTATCGAATCTGCTGATACTCTAATGCACTGACAACTGTAACAAACAAGACACTGATGAGTGTTTGAGGTTGGAACGTGGGGGATAAACACTCGATTTGTGAGACCGAGATGGCGCCTTTGTTAAGCAAGATTAGGTATCTAGAGATACGGCTTTGTTTCAATCCATCTACCCGAGTGCCTCAGATCTAGTCTAGATAGTTACTCCGCAGTCAACTCACTTCCATGTTCATTGATCAACATCTCTTTCCATATCCTTCGTAATACTGTAATCTTTGAGACATATTCAGGTCAAGAACAGCTGATGTCAGTCATTATGTACTCAGGCACCCTTTTTTTCACTGCGACAATAAGTCGGACATCAGTCCATTTCCCTCCGGCTTTTCGCGAGCCATCCATCTTGGGACGTATTACCCCAGCTCAGTAGGATTTGCACTGCACGCCTAATTCTAAACCTGCAATCGCTAATCTGCATTTACTCACGCGCCAATTGAAGTGGTATGATTGCCAATCTGTTGCAAAGAAAGAATTATGTCATTGCCAACTCATACGGGGAAGCGGGCTCACCGAGAACTGCGAGTATTGAGAACTGCGAGTATCGAGATTGAACCCTGTGATGCATTAATGTGCTGCGGAACCGACATGGCTCGATGTTTTATAATACCTCACTGATCGTATGACTGAAGCTGGTATTGTAGCAAATAAGGCGCATGTGTTTGGCATAATTTGATGCTGCGATGCGCGACATGTTTTACTTACCGACCCTTCTGGAGGGACTTGGCCATGTTCACCGAGACTGCCCGCTAAAATTAGGGGTCCGCTTCTGGAACCACCTTCTGAGATGGTGCCATCAAAGCTTTTATCGCAGCTACATCTTAATAAAGGTAAGAATGCTTTTATATTAGGCATCGAATAAACTGATCTGAACCTATACGGACTATACAGGCTGGCAATTATCAACAATTGACTCAGACTTACGAAGGGGCGTAACATATGGACATACATTACGGAGTAGATGGGTTGGACGCAAGAGACCCAGCCTGATTTTCGAGAGGTAATATTGGGTGACTGCTAGACGATATTGGGATTTAATTCGATGATTGGAAGACTATCGGGGCCATTAAAACATATTGTCAAAGGTCTGATGTCCTCCGAACTCACACGCATGTCGGGCCTGTAGCTATGGCGGCATGTTTCATGCCTCGATACCGCCATTCATCTATCACGATTTAACCTGTAGGCTACTTATGTTGCCCTGATTCAGTTCAAGAGATATTGACATTGTGTCTTATATTTAGTGACCTCCGAAAAAGGGAATACGCTTGACGTCGAATCGTCGGGGTCTAAATCACGTTAAGTCCGTGGTAACCGACAACAATCCCCCTCAGGGCTAAATCGCCCACTAAAATGAAGCCCCATTAACAACCGCCAGCCAGTGAGTGGAGGCGGAACGGCAGTTGTATTGCGCGGAGTTTGCGGAGTTTGGCTTGACTATTAATCCTCATTTCCTCGATCTTCATGGACAGAATCTATCAAGGAAAAAAGAACAAAACGAAAATGAAGGTTGCAATTGTTGGAGCTACTGGCGCTACCGGAGGATCCATCGTCAATGGCCTCTTGGAGTCTGACACGCAGTTTGTATGATGTTCAATTCTTTTCGGTTGACGTGATGACTGACGACGAATAGGATATCACAGCATTGATCCGACCAAACTCGATTGAGAAACCTGCGACAGTCGCTTTGAAAGAGAAAGGCGTCAAGATAGTTGCAGTTGACCTTCAAGGTAACCAGGATGAACTCGTGGCTGCTCTGAAAGGCATCGACGTAGTCATCTCGGCCATCTATTATCAGGCACTCCAGGACGAGATTCCTCTTTCGATCGCTGCAAAGGCCGCCGGAGTCAAGCGATATGTGCCTTGCTTCTTTGCTACTGTCGCTCCTCGAGGTGTTATGATGGCCCGTGATATTGTAAGTCTCTGCGAACCTGTCCGTTCCTTGACTAATAACTATCATTCTGCAGAAAGAGGAGATTCTAGACCATATCCAGCGTATCTATCTCCCTTACACAGTGATTGATGTCGGCTGGTGGTATCAGCTCACACTCCCTCTCGTCCCTTCTGGAAAATTCGAAGGTCGCCTCACAGCCACAAACAACAACATCATTGGCGGCGGGAACAACCCATCTGCGTTGGTCAGCCTGAACGACATTGGAAGATATGTTGCCGTCATAATAAACGACGACCGAACTATAAACAAAAAGGTCTTTGCGTGCACGGAGTCGAAAACACAGAACGAGGTCTTTGAACTGGTCGAGAAGGTTACTGGTGAAAAGCCTGAGCGCACAGAGGTGACCCAAGCCCCAAAGCTTCACACCCGATGAACAAAAGCTGACGAAATACTTGCAGATGCCCAAGGAACAAATCGAAGCTCAACTGGCACAGTTCAAAGATACCACTGAGTTGTCGCAAGGAAAGGCCATTATGGATTATTGGATGTCCTGGGGCGTCCGTGGCGACAACACAGCCGAAAACGCAGTGTATCTTGGATATGTCCTCGCCAAAGATTTGTATCCTTCTCTCAAAGGCCAAAGTCTTGAAGACTTTATCCGAGATGTCGTCGATGGGAAGACTAAGTCGGTTTACTAGGTCCTCTTCGTCGCTCCTTATACAACATAAGGACGAGTCAAGCAACGCACCTGAATAGGCTCAATTACCCCATGCTCTTAAAATGCGACAAATTCATGCGTTAATTACCCAGATCGTATACTATTGGACATATAACGAGCGGTGGCACTTATAATGGCGACGTGTTATGGGAAGGAAATAGTTGGTTGGGTACAGAGTACATACTCGTACGTTGCTTTTTGCATAAGGGGCAACTCTACTCGGTTGTAAACTGACTATCGGAAAACGATACGACCAAGTTTGTAGATGTAGCGCTATTCATGAATCTGAGTTCGGCAATCGAAAAAAGTATGACAAGTAAGAGATGTCCTTTAACTATTCCCGATGAAGCCGAAATCATCGGATAAAGACATCTTCTCATGCACAATATGCAGGGGAGCCTGTCCATGGCGGGTTTTCTCCCCCAAGTGATCCATGCAATTAAAACAGAGGATGCACCGCGTGTGCTTCCTTCATTTCCGCCCGCGAGGACTTACGGGATTGAGAAACATCCTAGAGCTCTGCACTAATCGCGAGTCAATGGCCCCGTTGGCTACAGCGTCGGTTCGGACGGCTGAATTGAACAGATTGCGCGGTAGGATTTGGATCTAGACTACCAAGTCACTAGTTCCACACCCCATTTTAATTGCGATATGGTAAGGGAGATCGTCTATGCCCCATTGCGGAACGCTGGATCGTGACTCCGCCTGGAATGGTAATGCCCAAGTCTGCAACGACGCTCACGCGGAACAAGGCTCTATACCCCTCTACCTTAGGGACGATCTTACCATCACCATACTCTTCGCCAACAACGGTGCATACTATTACGAATGCCCCTCAGTGTTTTGTCAATGGGTTTATCTCTTCTGAGCTTCGTAGAATTAAAGAGGCTATGGCTAGTTAGTTCACGCCCTAGCTCAGGTACCAAATTAATGGTTCGCCAGCCTCAGCCAACCATCGAAACCGTGTGACAAGATCTGCAAATTAAATACGATCGGATAATAGTAGGAGGATAGGGCTACAAGCAGAGATAAAACCCCATTAAGAGTTATGACAATCTTGCCAAGGATCTTATAAACCCTGGAAGAGATCAGATTGATACAGAAGAAGCGCAAAGGTTTGAATTGCATAGGTAGTAAGACCACTTTGTATATACTCGGTTGTAAATGTTGCATGCATCGTCGCTAACGTTAGCACTATGTTTCAAGTTGAAGACTTGGTAATTACCGAATGAAACTCGCAAAGAAAGACGAAAAAGGCTAGTATTAATTGCTCAGAAATGTCAACTCCAATATAATTAAGTTTTGGTGGAAAAAGGTAGCTCACAGGCGCAGAGTATCTACGGGCCGAGACTGGCCAGATCTGTCGGGAGGCGAGAAGGGAACACCTTGCGATCCAATGCAACGTCTTGCCAATTAACAGCCTTGACTCGGTCTCGGAGCGAGAAAAAATGACACGCGGAATAGTGTTGGCAGTCCGTGCCTCTTAGCCTGGCGCCGGTGCGAGTGCCCAGAAACGGCCAAAGGCACAGAAAAACAGAATGAGCCACAGCGGTAATAAGTGGACGGATTCGTTCCTAGTCAAAGGTTAACACGTGGTTGACGCATGAACGCATCCATTCCTTTTGATCAACAACTAAAGTGATGCTGTTAACCTTGCAGAAATTAATTCGATGGCATGCATTCAATCTCTTAGTTTCAGCCTTCCATGATTTCCAATGACCAGGTAACGAATCCTATAATGCAACCAAAACCAACCGGTGGCTGTTACGGGTACCTAGACTACTTTGTGGATAGAACCAGGATGGAAAACTTCCGCGTATTTTGACCAACAACTCCTCAATTGGGTCAAGTTCCCCCTAAATCCACCTGGTAAGCTTCTTTTTCCAACTGTCACTCGGGCTTTCGACCTTCCCTAAAAGATCCATCAAAGCGAAGCTAGCGGCAACTGTAGCTTAACTTGCTACAGGCTATCAAGCACTAGAAATCCTTCTGGTTAGTGGTGTAGACTAATGAAAACTTTAATGACCCGGGCTCCTAATCATTCATTAACTGTGTCCCTGGCATGATCTTCGCCCCCCTTGTCCAAAGTTTTCGACATTTCTTTTTATTTTCATTTTCCCATGCTTCCCCAACTGTGACCATTCATTGTTTTGTCTTTTGTTGTTGTTCTACGCTCGTTTCTTTGTTCCAGGGCAAGGAGGGTGATCCTCCTTGTTGAAAGCCTTCAGCATGGTTAGCATTAATGCTTCAATTGTACGTTTCCACTAAAAATCCCGCAAGCTATCCTTTTTCTGACACCTTCCAGGCTATCCAGGCAGTTCTTCTTGTCTTGACCTTTATCGTCCTTCTCCTTCGCGGTTGGGCGCGCATCCTCTCCCACCAATCCATCTTTACACCGACCGATCTTTTTGCCTGGGCAGGATGGATATTTACACTTGGATGGTTTATCTGCTCGACATTAGCCCTTCGAATCCTCATCGATAACCCTGCATACACCACCGAGCTCCTCGTCGATTCCGAAGAATACCTCAAGGTACGGGCGGCGGATATCCTCTGTTTGCCAAGACGGACCAAGGAGTTAACATTACTTGTCTTGTAGATCGTTTTTGTGGCGCAGTACTTCTTCGACATTGGAATCTACCTCCCCAAGATTTCCATCACCTTGTTTTACTGGAATTTGATACCGAGGATTTCGGGACGATTAAAGAACGCACTGCTGGCAGTTTCCATCTATCTGGGCTGCTGTTTTACTGCGACAGTCCTTACCGACACCCTCATATGCCAGCCCATTTCTGATAACTGGTACGGATTCCCTAGAGACTGTATCCCGTAACCACCAACTAACTGCTCCAGGTCTATTCCAAACCAACTCAAATCAACATGGAACTCGTATGCTGCCTTTGTCATTCAATGGGTTTTGAACTGGTCTACAGACTTGCTCGCGTTTCTCTATCCCTTCTTCCTTCTCAAGCACATTGCACTTCGCAAGGAGCAGAAGTTTGCCCTTGTTGGCGTGTTTTCTCTAGGTGCCATCACCCTCCTAGTCAGTCTTTCACGATTCATCGCATATAATGCGACTGATTTCGAACTCGAGGACGAGTCTGGCAGTACGTTTCTCACCTTAATAAACCCGACTCCTTCCTGACCTAACTGATCAACAGACATCCTATCCACTGCCGAGATGAGCACAGCGGTCATAGTCGTTTGCCTCCCCGGTCTTCGCAGGTTCATCTCACGGGGTAAATCACGTGAACAATCGTCAGGGCCATCTAGCGACTACGCCCAAGGAACAGCCAACAATGGCACACAGCGAACACGGCATCCACCATCAGCTTACAAAAAATGGGGAGTGAGAGATGATGAGATTGGATTAGTTACGGAGATTCGTGGTGGTAATTCAACAGAGCTGACCGACATAGAGCGTAACAGCGATGGAAAGAGTGTGTTTGTGACACATAGTATAACGTCTAGTAGATAGAAAGACAAAAATTAGATTCCTGTTTAAATAAATACAAAGATATAATACTGCTGGGGCCCACTTGGTTGCAGAGATTGTGCAATACTATAGAGGTATCAAGTGGTATATTCATGATTACAAGACAAAGCGACGTCCCTACATATCTACTAAACCACGATGAAAGATAACAGGCAGAATATTCATTCAGTTACACATATCCTACTTGTTTATGATCTTCATGGACAACACGTGTAGCAGTACCACCATTGCATGAGTGCCATCAAAGCAAAATTGTGACATTCAGATTGCGGAGTCGGAATTTGAGCTGCCCCCAAGTACAGTAGAGACGAAAGATATCTGCAAATCTTTAGCAATTGTGATTTAAAGAAAACAAGCCATGTTTATACTCATGATCACAGTAGTCGATGCATAGAAATGCATGTACGTCAGCTGTGTAGAGTCTGTTCCAAGGCTACCCAACGTATTGACTGGTCTACGGAGATTCTAAAGCTTATGATTGGCCTCTCTTGAGATATTCATGTTGACCGTAGCATTGGTTCAAGATAAGGGAGGTACCAACACGATGTACGCACTGTTATCTCCCGAGCCCTGGGCGCGTTTCTGATGCCCCTCTATGCTTTGGCCTGATACTATCCCCTCAGATAGCATGTGGTGTTCTCATGTTTAGTAAAGTATCTATTCTTCTACTTTCTAAGCTACGGAGTGGGACAGAGGGATAAGGAAGTTGCATCGGGACCTAGAGATGAGAGTAAAACAATAGTCGATGTGCAGTCTGGTTTGATCTTGACGAGGCATGTGACAGGATTTGACTGAGAATATTCTGAAGGCTGCGATGGAGATAAGGAAGTGATACGTTGAAAGGGCTCTCTATCATCTTATCTTCCTCAACTGATCATGGGTTCAGCGCCACTAGGGAATAAGTACCGACAAAACCCCTTATCGGCTTTCCCCTCCCGTTGGACTTGAAACCTTGCTACTCTTAAACGTGGCTTGACGTATGAATTAGCGTAGAGCTATGCATGACTGGGTTACCAGTTTCACGCGATGTCAAGATGAACTATATTCGGGCTGATATAAGGTATCCTGGGGATTGACCGATAACTTAATGAAAAGTCGGTTGTGGCGTCAAGCAAAGCCCAATATGAAACGAGAAACGCTTTTGCTGTCGCTGTGGGATACAACGAGATAAGGTATGGTTCCATCGGCTATAATCCCGAGGGTCGGGATTGTCGGAGCATGATGGACGGACAAGGCGAGACTGAGGAAACTCGGATGCGGAATTGATGGTAGTATTGAGCTGAACAAGGGCAGGCCTCATTCTTTTCTCTTGCCTTAGTAATATCTCAAATGTATGATGCCAAGGTGACATAGTCAATTCCAGACCTTTTGGGGGGACACCCATCCACAAACTTAGTTCCTCTTCTGACACCGCTCACCGAGCAAGCTGCAGGAACATCGGCACTTGAACCATCTACCCCGGGGTCTGGAAAACCAGTATCAAATGGGAACAAGAAGAATGTCCGTTATCATAGCACCCTGTATTGATCAGTACGGACATAACGGCATAATGCCCCGTTCTTCTCGTCTTCTGAATCCGACGACCCGATGCACATGATCATGAACCTCACCTTGCCCAAACTCTCTCCTCGTCAAAGAATGCCACGATATCTTTCCATATGCACAGTCTGCCCTCAATTTACCATTTCAGGTAAAGCCCATGTCATCGATAAGCTCAAAATACCAACACATCACAGCGTCTCTTTTGCCCAGCCGATCTCGGCTTCGTCGGATTCTAGTCCCTGGTGAGCCTGGCTCTCGGCTTTAGAACCCGAGTGTGCGGGGTTGGCCAATCACAACATCAACCAGTCTCGTTTATTGCCTGTTGCGGCTCGTGGATCTCGACGACACAAGTCTAAACCCAATATGACCGAACAATGATAAGTCAGTGGCGTATTGAACCCCTCGCTCGCATATGCCAACCCCATGTTTGATGGCTGCACACTATGTAGGTACGGCCAATGGCACATTTGCGATTAGTGTTGTGACCCGTTCTTTGTCTTTTTGATCTTTGGCCGATCTTCTGTCACACGACCTCGTTGACAAGCTCCTCCAAACGCCATCAACGACATCTGGCCTCAAATTAGTCCGAGATACGGAATGGAATCTCCTGGGACTGATATCCGAAGGTAGGGGGTTGGCCTAGCCACCGGCATTCAACTCATGGCTTGATCAGCTGAGCGGTGCTGGAGAGCGAGTCGTTGTCTATAAGAATCCCCCTTCCATTCCATCCCAACTCCAGAAACAAACTTCCTTAGCTCAACAGTACTTACTACTTTCGTCTCACACTTGACAAAAGGAACTACCAACAAGACATACCAGCAGCCACAATGAACAAGATCAAACTCCACATCGAAAGTGACAACTTCACAGATGAGAGCCACCGAACCCCAGTTCGTGCTCTTCCTTCAACATGGTACACCTCTCCCGAGATGTTTGAGCTCGAGAGGCGCGCCATCTTCTCCAAGAAATGGCTTCTCGTCACACACCAGAACAGACTCGCCAAGGCTGGCGACTGGATCAAGTTCAACGCGACAGGATACGAGTTTGTCGTCGCTCGTGATCGAAAGGGTAACTTGAATGCCTTCCACAACGTCTGTCGCCATCGGGCATTCCCAGTCGTACAGGGTGGAACTTCAGGAAACTCGTCAATCTTTGCCTGCAAGTACCACGGCTGGTCTTATGGTCTGAGCGGTAACCTCGCAAAGGCTCCCAACTACGATGTGCTTGACGGATTCGACAAGAGTCAGAATGGTCTTTTCAAGATTCATCTCAAACTCGATGCATATGGTTTCGTCTGGGTCAACCTCGACAGTTCCGAGAACCCAGAGCCTTGGACAAACTACTTCGATGGGATCGACCAACAGGAGAGACTGTCTAAGGTCAACTTTGAGGACTATGTTCTTGACAACGAGTATGGCATGGATGGCAACTACAACTGGAAGATCCTCGCAGACAACTTCAACGAGTGCTATCACTGTCCCACGACGCATCCCGATTTGCCAACACTTGCCGACCTTGGAAAGATGAAGTGCGATACCGACAAGGCATGGATCAAGCACTCGAGTGTTCAGACCGAGGAGCAGAAGAAGGCCGGTCTCCAACTCGCAAGCACGTATTTCTACCCCAACGCCTCGGTAGTCGTTCTGTAAGTCATCATTCCCCTTTCAGTTAATATGCCTTCTAACTTCATTTAGACCTCATTTCATGATGATCCAACGCTTTGTTCCTACATCGGCATCACACTCATCCATGCACTACCAAATCTTCCGCAACAGGACTTCATCCGACGAAGACTTCCATTTGATTGCCGACATGTACGCTCGGGTGGTCTCCGAGGACAAGGACCTTTGCATTGGCGCGCAGCGAAACCTCGAGGCCGGCGTTTTTGTCAGTGGCGAGCTTCATCCTCGACTTGAACACGGTCCTCTGTCATTCCAGGATGGACATCGAGACGCCATTCATGCTCATGTCAAGCTTGAGAGGGAGGCCGGAAAGCAAATTTGGCCGGCTCGACAGAAGTTGCCTGATACTGAGGGCGCCAAGAAGAACATGGAAGATGAGGAGCTTTGTTCGAGTTTGTCTTGTGGAGGACTTCAGGAAGTTTTGGCCTGGTAAAATGCAAAACTATGAGATCTGGGGTTCAATGGATTTGGAGTATGGAGAATGATAAAAAAATAAACGGATCAGTATTGTTTATGGAAAAACATCATGTCTGCTCGAACCTCCACTGTAATGATACTTGTACAATCATCGCACTCCACAAGCTGTGACGTATTGTATAGCTAAACTTTACCAAAGTCTTCGGTTGAATATTAAGAAAATAATTTAAAAGGCATGCCTGCCAGTGACATCTTATTGGAATACCGAAGCCCTATCTCCCATCACTGGGCTCTGCGTGGGGGTCTCTGATCATAGTAAATAGCTTGATGGCATCCCCGTCATCATCGCAAATCATTTCTGTCTCTAACTTGAACCCAAAGCGTCCATAAATAGCCACATTAGGTTTGTCTCGGCTTGATTCAAGATAACACTTCATGTTCTCGGCGTCGGCCTGTTCAGTCACGACCCTCATCATCTTTGCCCCAACGCCCTTCCCTTGAGCCTCGGGTAAAACGACCATGATGTTAAGAAAGTAGTAGCCTCGGGGGTCTGACCAAACGTCTGATTGAGCTTTTGCTTGGGCGTCCTTCCAGATGTAGTATCTCTGTGAGTCTTGTAAGACAGTGCGGTGACATGTTCCGGTACAATCTCTACTTACTGTGACGTTGAGGCCTCCCCGGCCATAGACCAAATTCATCCACACTTGGCCAAAGTAGAGTCGCCAACTCTCAAGCCAGTCATTCCATGTAGGAGGCTGATCTGCTGGCTGTGGACGTAACCACATGGCGACACCAAGGACTTTGTCGCTACCTTCTTCTTTGGCGACATGGAAAATACCATTGCGCATGCCCCATCTCATTCGGATACCGAGGGATACTGAATTCCTCTGCGGATTAAACTGAGTACCTGTGGTCAGCTGAGATGGCCGAATATGGAACATGGAAGAAATAGCCAGATTGGTGAGTGGAAGTTTTACTTACCTTCTTATGATCGTAGACCCATTCATTATACGGATCCCCTGCGAATGCTTCTCTATAACGATCAGCTATGGAACAATGATGCGACAAAGACGTACTGGTAATTCCAGTACAATACCAAGGTACCGAGTCCGGAGGGAATACCCATATATATCGAAATTACTTACTGCACAGCTTTCACTGCTCCAGGGATATCTTTCTCCTTGAGATCTGTCACGTATATCGTCATGATGAGGAGATAACAATGAACTTTGACTTCAGATCTAGACAACTGATGACTATTAAGCCTGCGTATCGCTGATTGGACTTTAGAGTATAGAAAAGGATATTTAATAATAAACCTCGGTATTCCAGATGGGTAGGCGGGGTGAGCTGGAATGCAGGTTAATCTCTGTCGCACATACTTGCCTAATTAGACCAAGTCGCCAAGTTTAGTGCGTGGACTTCCCCGCTATCTACATCTTGCTCACTATCGCATGCCCTTCCCAAAGGGAGTAGGTAAAAGCGACAGGGCAAATGACTTTCTTATCAAGTTTTAAGAGAGTCAGAGAGGAACATTTACCTTGCCGTTTCCAATCGCTGAGCGAAGTTAGGTTGTTTTGATAAGCTTTGTCAATATCTATCCTGTTTATCATTATTACCTGTGACCATTGGATACTTTCTGATACTAAGCCTAGCAAAATGACAGAACCTGCATCGACTTCTGTTAGCGATGGCGCGCAATACAGTGAGTAACAGAGCCGCGTATGAGATAAGTAGTACTAAGACTATTTGTGCTTGTAGGCTCGTCAATGGCTAAATTCTTGGGTAATGTGTCAAGAGCAATCCTGAAAGATCCCGGTTTACCGCGTCCGAATCCTACAGTATCGGCGTGGCAGGTTCCGGCACATCCCACAGTGTCATCCATTCAGTCTTCAGAACTTCCACAGTATACCGACTTTGTTGTTATCGGGTCCGGGATTACAGGATGCAGCGTTACCAAAACCCTGCTGGAACATGGTGCTACCCAAAATTCTCACGTTACAGTGTTAGAAGCGCGTACACTTGTGAGTGGCGCTACTGGGAGAAACGGTGGGCATCTCGTGACTGCTGCTGGTCATACATTTGGCCCTTTAGCTAAACAGCATGGGATTGAAGCCGCAAAGCAAATCACACGCTTTAGTATCCTGAACATAGAGCATATGATCGATATGGTCAAGGCCATGGACAAGGAAGTCCAGGATGATTGCCAGATCAGAGATGTGCGAAAGGTCATGGCCGTTGGAGACGACGAAACGTGGACAGCTGCGAGAAACTCAGTTTTAGCCTTCCAGAGAAATGTCCCTGAGTGTGAAAGTTACCATAGTATTGTCGATGCGGATGACGTACCCGAGGTATGTAATGCTCTGATGAGTGGTTGTCACTAACCTGACATGGTCAGAGATGGAACATCAAGGGGGCATCTGGGGCCGTTGAACATGACGCTGGAGCCATCTGGCCCTACCGTCTTTTGACCGGTATTTATCAGCGGCTACTGGCACAATTTCCAAATAGGCTCGCTATTGAGACTCATACCCCAGTTACCGAAGTCGAGTTCTTGGGAAATGCTGAGTATCCATATACCATAACCACATCTCGCGGGACTATCAGAGCCAAGAAGATCATCCACTGCACGAATGGACATGCATCCCATTTGCTTCCCCGGCTTTCCGGAAGGATATATCCTTTTAGGGGAACAATGTCCGTTCACAAGCCTGGCCCGGAGCTCGCAAACGTGGGTGCATCCAAATCCTGGAGTCTTTCCCATAAGCCAACACTTGACATCAAATCTGGGTTGTACACCACTGGCCTTTATTATCTCCAGCAAAATGCTCTGACGGGACGAATCTGGATTGGAAACGAAACCGCATGTATGCCAGATATTCTAACTGCCGATGACACATACGTGCCTGAAGCAGCTGTACAAGCTCTTTCCACAGTTCTCCCAAAGTTCTTCATCAAAGGCTGGGGCTCTGAGTCTACTTCCGATATTGAATCAATATGGTCCGGTATTCAGGGCCATACTGCAGACGGATTACCTGTCGTTGGTCAGGTCCCTGCTGCTGTCACTGGGAACAAAGAAGATCAAGGACAATGGATCGCAGCTGGATTCAACGGATATGGCATGGACAAGTGTTGGTTGACTGGTGAAGCCTTAGTCAAGATGATGTTGGGAGAGGATGTTAGTGGCTGGTTTCCACAGTGCTATCGAATTACTGAGGATCGGCTCCAGAGTCAGCTCACAGCCGAGGCCACAGTGACCAAGTTCGCCAGCTTGGCCTCAGAACCGTTAGACGCAAAGCTTTGAGTCTATCAAGGACATAATTGCTTTGAACATGGTTTATTCTAAAGTTGCAGTGTATTTGCTAGTTAACCAAACATTGTGCCCATTTTCTTCTCATATGCCACGTCCAACCAGTAGACCTGCTGTTCCCCAGCATCAAGAGCCGCCCAGATATGATTGATGAGTTGAGAAATAGCCCGCGTCTTCTGCAGGGGTAAGATATGAGTATATGCTGCTAATCTGGAAGCAAGAAATTTGCGAGCCCTGGTAACACGAAACGGTAAATGATCAAGGGTCTCAAAGTCGTCGCCTAAGGGTGTTTGCTTAGAGCTAAGCACTAATTCGCTAGATACCGCGACCATGATGAATGGTTGGGCACTGCGAGTGTGTGATTCGAATGGAATAGTTTCCAAGATTGTAATGACATGCAATGCTAGTTCGGTACGCCAAGTTTGTCTTTCTTCAATGGTCGGGACTTTGGTCCCCGGTAGAGGCTGGAGTATTGTCTCTTTATCCCATGGCGCATAGCGCTCAATAAGAAGATCTGGGAAGACACGGTAAAGCTGCAGAAGACCGGTGTATTTGTAAGCCTCGTCCATCAGCTCTAGATGCTTCAGCGGCGTTTGCGGATCACCTGGGTCTCTGATCTGTGAAACGTCCGGTGGTCGATGGGCCAAGAGGACTCGTTCCAAGCGTCTTGCATCCCGTAGGGAATGCCTGAAGACATCGACGTGTTCCTCTGTCATGAAACTAACTTTTGACATTTGTTTTCTGTAAGTGAATATGATAATTCCGACGTCTCTTAGTATCTTGATGACTCTGTTAGATATACCGCAGTAGGGATGCGGCTCTACGAGCTTTTCTTGTATTGTCGCGGCTGGAGGAGAATGTTTCTTAGAGGTTCTCAGGTGCTGGGTGTCGGTTAGGTATGCAAGCAGCATCGCCCAGTAGTCCATGGTATTGTCAAAGAAAGACGTCGCCGAACTTCCATTGTCGGTAGTCATCTCATCAAGCATATCCCAACTAGTTTGATACATGTCCGGGGCGAGATTGTCTGGACTTATCCAGCTTGATGTATGACCCAAGAAAGTAGCAGCCAGAGCCATAGCCTGTTTTTGGGCCAGTACTGCTGTTTTGTTTTTGATAAATACCAGAGCGCGAGAATGTTCTTGTCTGGCAACTGGTAGCAAATGAGGGAAATTCTCTGATAGACATGCTGCCGCCATACTTTGGATAGTATGATGCAGAGCACCGGATGATTGCCACATGGTCTCGGCAATATTACGCATTATGTTCAGCTTGCTGTCCCAAACACAGTAAAGAGGAATGACCTCGGAGAAGAAGTACTCGGAGAGGGCGGTGGGAACATGAAGTATTTGACGTGGCACTTCTTGTACTTGGTCCACTATCATACGCTGAGGTAAAGTTGTGATCTGGAAAGGGGTTTCCGATGTCGGAGGTAGCAATTGTGTTGCCGATATGTCTTCAGTTTGTACAACCCGAGGGCCACTCAGCTGTTCCATGACACTAAATGGCAAAGGGAGATTGTCTTGGATATCGGACCATGCCATACCATCCAAATCCGGACACTCCCAAGTAGCATCAGGAGATTCCATAGACTCAGGCTCCAATAGGACAACAGCAGCATCAGTAGCTTCTACATGAGGAGGAGTCACAGATGACATGGAATCCCACTGGCTTGGCGTGTTCAACCAGGGTTCAGACTCATCATCTCGAATAGGTGTTTCAGTAGTACGATTCAACAGTGACGGATCATCCGGCAGTTGTTGTTGCGGCACAGTTTGCACTGACTCTAAGGACACAAGTCCACCAGCCCGCAGCTCATGCTTTTTTGACCATCGAACATTAAGCGCATATCCGGGGCATTGAAGATTTCTTGCTTCACAGCGACCACAAGTTGGCTTCTTTTCGTCGCATTTGATCTGGTAAATTTAGTCACTGGGTATCGATGGGAATGGAGACCGGGTTCACCTTTCTCGCTTTGCACCGTAGACAGCCGTTTCTGGATTTGAAGTGAAACGCTTTCGGTGAATGACTCATTTGACTGTCTGTCATGATAATCGACTTCCAACATTAACATAAAGAAATGCGTCTGTTGAACAATCGCCTTGTCCTACCTGAGTCCCCTCTCCATGTTCCCCGCTTCTTTCCCCAGATACGACACTATTAGCGACCAGATAAGACCCCGCGTGATAAGATCTGACCTTGACTAGAGGCCTAGATTGACCTGAGATTGTCCAGTCTCGCACATACTTGCCTGATCCATCCTAGCTTCAGATAACCACCACTAACAATTATCGCAGCGCACTTCCTCATTCGATATGGCTTAAAGTCCAGACACTCGCTTTTGCGAGATAAGGTACTTAAGACGGGGTCTATTAATTAACTAGACATTCTCCAATCGAGGAAGGGATTTCTTTGCAGATACGGATGGCGAAATGGAGTCACATACATCTCATTCTGCTTCAGAGGAAGCAAAACAACTTTCCATGATGCCTGAAAAGTCCGACCACAAATACAATGATAGCGAAACAGCACCATCTGGGTCCCTTCGCCATGGGGACGTTACAGTTCAGACTGTGAAGCCATTCACGACCCTATCAGCCCTTGGCATAGGCTATGGGACAACAAACACTGCAGTTGGCCTGCTTCTAGTCCTTGGAAGCACTCTTCCCATGGGCGGCACACCTCTCTTCTTCTGGGGATTCTTAATCCAGGCCATTGTTGGTCTCGCCACAGCAACAACCCTCGGAGAGCTAGCTTCAGCCATACCCCATCCTGGCGGCCAGTATGTATGGGTAAATCACCTGGCTCCACCAAGATACCGCCGCGTCTTGTCCTATTTCACGGCCGTCATTAGTTGGGTAGCTGCTGTCGCGACGGGTGCCTCAGCCTGTCTATCCGTACCCACAGGAGCCTGCGCCATCATCTCGTTGCTGAACCCCAACTTTGTGTATAAACGGTGGATGGGTTTCGTCGGCTTCCAGCTTCTCAATATACTGACTGTCTTTGGAGCCAGCTTCGAGCACGCTCTTCCCAAGATATCAAAGGTTATGCTTTTGTTCAGTTGCATGACTATCTTCACCATCTTCGTTACACTCTTTGCCATGTCCGATACGCACATGCCGGCCAAAGATTATTTCACCGCGTCGGTCAACATTTCCGGGTGGCCGAAGGGTATTGCATTTATAATCGGTATGAACGGCGCCAACTGGAGTTTTTCATGCCTGGACGTGGCCACACATCTTGCAGAGGAGATGCCCTCGCCAAGCACTGATATCCCCAAGGCTTTGATATGGACGATTGTAGTCGGATTTGTTTCTGGGCTTTTAGTTGTCACTTCGACTTTGATCAATGTGTCAGGAATTGACGGAGCCGCGGACAACTCCGCATTGGCTCTCTTCTATCGCATTACAGACAGCAAAACGGCGGCTGTGGGTCTTTGGGTGCCAGTTCTAATCACTACGGCTGGTGCAGTGTGGTCTATTCAGACATGGCAGTCTCGCCTAGCTTGGACAATCAGTCGAGAAGCTGGCTTTCCGCTCCATCGTCATCTCAGCAAGCTCGCGCCTTCGCCAATGCATACCCCTATCTGGTCATTGATCTGGTCAGCTTCAGGCACTACCATCTTTGGATGCCTGTATCTTGGTTCCGACTTGGCCTTCAACTCTCTCATTTCGACAGGGATCTTACTACAGTATATTAGTTACAGTATTCCTGCCATTCTTATGCTTAGTCAAGGTCGGTCTAAGTTCCAGCATGGTCCGTTCTGGTATCCAAAGCTAGGGTTCTTGGCCAATATCGTCATGTTGGCCTGGACCATGGTTGCTCTTATCTTTTACTGTTTCCCTTACTACTTGCCAGTGGTAGCTGACCAGATGAATTATGCATCGGCTGTCCTTGGTGGCATTGGCGTCTTGACTGTGTGTCTGTGGTTCTTCTATGCGAATAGTCATTATGAAGTTAGGGAGATACAGGATGACTAGTTTCTAGGGCGTATCGGTACGAAATTTAATAAGCTGGTACTATAGTTGATGCCCCGATGACATATCCAAACAATTCTCTATGATCTCCTGCTTGTCATTTATGAACATGTCACTAGGAGTAGGCCGTTGTACCATGCAGAACTACAAAAGGTCTAAATTTTGATAGACTCGATCATGGCTTGTTTGTAATTAACCGTTCACCGCCATATTCGAACTAGGTGATGCTACGTTCTCGGTATGTTGCATGTGAAACCTACAGGTAATCCGTACCTGTTGCGACACGGCTGGGGACAGTCTGCACTTCGCTCACAGAGACCTTACAAGACATACTTAGTGTCTCACAAGTTCAGATGTAACCAAGTGTCCTTCAAGGTGCTGTGAGAGACACTCGGCAATGCAGCTTCGGCAATCTCCACGGCGTTCAGTTGGCTCAAGGCTAAAAGTCGACAAAGGCCGGACCGACCCATACAGAGTTTGGAAGACTCATATGATCTTCATAGCTGGTAACGATCTACTAGAATAATATTATAGTCGAAAGTTTGATCGATTATTGTGATCGATCTGACAGCTGATAATAGGTATGTGCCGTAATACTACCAATTAGATATGATTTGCATGTATTGACTTTGATACCTAGTGGGTCTGTACAATCATCATGACGTGTTTCTTTTGGAGTGCATATCAAAAGGTCCACGGCGTTTTCAGCTGCTCTTCACGCCTTTTCTGTTTAATGGCTGAAGTTGTGAGACATTGCAGTGACGTGGTCTAAATATTACATGAAAAGTCTCACAGCTGCCTACGAAGGCTGAGATCTTCTCACCGCTTGATCAAATAAGTGATAGCGAGACTGAGTATTCCTTAGTCGTGACGACATTGATCTAGCCAGACATAGGTTCATTGAACTATATATACCGCCACGCCAACACCCATATCGTATTCATCCAGTCACGCCAACATCATCGATCAAGACAACAGTGACCTTGAAACAGCAGCAACAATATGGAGGTCAGAACTATTACCTTTCTTATTACTTTCACTTTTATGGTACATACTAAGTCTTATTCAGCCCGTTACTATTATGTATGAAGGGGTTGACGAATGGGAGAACAACAGGGACAAGGTGTATGAGTATGTATCATCTCCCATCATATATGCTTACATATATACAGCCACTAACACGTATTAGAATCATTGAGAAGCATACCCAGCATGAACAAGGATCATATCCCGAAACTAGGAGTATTCCTCCCATTATCATGTCCCCACCGTAAGTCCCTACCCTCGATTTTAATTTTCACGTAAAAGGCCATTCTGACATAGGTATGTTACAAGGCTTCCTCAGGAATGTATCGACGAACTGAAGGCAGTGCGTGGTGTTAAAGTACGGACTCAGCAGGATTAATGATGGTATTGGTAAAATTGAAACAAATGTCTAGTAGTGTTTATATCAATGAAATGCTATGGGAGCAAGCCTTAAGCTGCGACCTGTAACTGGAATTCCTGAAGCCTTTGTGATGGTTGGGCTTTTTTTATCCATAGACGAAATATCGAGGCGCCTATGCTTCTCCCGCTTATTAAAAGCCTTGGAGCTTTCTTATAGCTGTTAACTACTGACTATAACCTGTTGAGGTAACGCGATACTTTCATCCAATTCGTTATGAAATCACAAAGGACTCTCAATGAGAGATTTAGCTGGCCATTTTTAATGTCTTTAATGATGTATAAAATTGATCGATCCAGCAAGATCTAGAGGCCTACTTTGGCCGTAACGCTACTGCTATTTAGTTCATCTTACTATTTTATTATTTTTATAATCCTTAAGCTTTTGCCTAGGCCTTCTTAATTTCCTCTAGGTTTTTAATAAAGGTTAATCTATTTATATAGATTAAATTTTTAATAATAATTAAATCTAAGGTTCTCTTAAGATAAGGTTTTTTCTATAATATAACTCTTTTAATATAAACCTTATAATAAAGGCTATAATTTATAAAAAAAGCTTTTATTATATTAAAAATAGCAGTAATTTCTTTCTCTTATAACCTTAATTAATATTATTTAATTAAGTAAAATTAATTAAATTAATTAATCCTAATCTCTTATTATATATAGCTAACCTATTATAATTCTTATATATAATATTAATTATTAAACTAAAGGCTATTAGTCTTAGTTATTATTTTAATAGCTTATATTTTAATATAATTAAAGATATAATTAAAAGGCTTAAGAATAAAGGCTTTTTATATATAGAAATTAAGCTTTTTTATATAATAAAAAAAAGAAATATCCTTATAAAGATTAAATTAATAGCCTTTACTTATAAATTAAACCTTTTAATTTTATATAAAGAGAATAAGAAAGAAAGGCTAAAAGAAATATAATAGCTTAAAAAGGTTATTTTAAAGAAAAAGGTTAAGCTATTTAGAGAATAAATTATATTCCTTAAGGCACTTAATATACTAATAATCTTATATAATAACTAGTTTAACTAGTTAAAAAGGTATATTATAATAGCAATTAGGGCCTTTAAGTTATAGTAGAAGAAGGCTAGATAAAGAAGCCTAAAGCTAAAGGCTTAGTGCAGATTATCTAGTTAATTAACTAAATAATGCTGCTTCTATCGTAAGAGATTCGTAATATTATTAACTAGGGTTAGTTCATCTTACAGTAACTGTATGATAGGGAAAACATGTTTATAAATCTGATTGATGTGCCGAGTTTTGGTTGCCAACGTTAATTCGCCTTGATATCGAAATCTCTCCTACTTAAAATGAATATGCCGATAGGGTTACTACATTTTGATGCTTTCACTGCACGACCGAAACCACCAAAATATCCACCTGAAATTCCCCAGGCAATGAAAATCAGCATGCGCACTTAGTCTGTGGTGACGATTTGCCAAGTACCGTCAGGGACATCACCCGGAAGATACTTCTGAACGCAAACCTCTCCACCACCGATACCCAAATCCTCGCGAGAGCAGTCGCCGCTGAGGTCAGCCTCGGCACCTAGTATAACGTGTCAGTTTCTCGTTATGAAAGATTCCATGAACATCGACTTACAGTAGAGAAGAGGAGTGAAAGTGGGGTAGCCAGCATGTCCAGGCTCGGGAGCCATGCTCTTTGAGACAGATCGCTCCTCCGATTCGCCCTTGCTAATCTCATAGCCATCAGAGAAAGAGTTGACAAAAACAATGTACTCAGAGAAGCCGACTTCAGTACTGTCCTCGTGACTTTCACTAGTGGTAATGTCATTGCCAGCAGTGTAGGTCCAGGTCTGGCCACAGGTGGTCTGGTCGGGCTCGCATGTTTCTTCGGGGCCGACCTGGATCTGTCGACCAAATGTGGTGTAGAGCTCACTCTTGAGGTTGATAATACACTTGTCGTTGCCTTGACGTTTGTTGAGGATAGGGGCACGCTTGACCTTGGTTACGTCCTTAGCCTTGGGAGCAGGGGCCCGTTCGGCGAGGCTACGCTTGGAAGGCCAGGTGCTGACATCGTCATTGCAAAGAGAGCCACAGCAGTATCTATCATAATAGAGTTAGTAACACGTTAGATAGAACCAAGTGACTGAATAAGAGAAATTGTACTTACGCGTATCCGAACCTCTGAGTCAGTTCCAAATCACCGCAGGGTGTCTTGTCCTTCTGAATCTTGCGGTAAAGTCCATTACGGCAAGGCCAGATATCACCCTCTTCTTGAGAACCTGGGAGGTTGAAAAAGAGCATACTGCATCCCTGGCCAAACTTGGAAGTGTCAATCCAGACGGGGTATTTACCGTTGGCATTGGTAGGCCAGCCTTGAGGAACTATGGTAGCAGCATTGCAGCCAGAGAATTCGTTGCCATTGTCGTCTGTCTTGGTATTGACGCCTAGCTGGAAGGACTGAACGTCAAGGTCATTGGGGTCCGGGTTGCAAGTTTCAGTGCTGTATAGATCAATGTTCATCAAGTCCTGGGCTTGGACCCGAATTGCTGCGAGAGCCAGAGCAAGAAGGGAAGCCTTGTTCATCATGATGAAGACAAGTGATACAAAGATATGATGCTAAGAATGGGAAGTGTTGTGCGGACTGTGCGATCTTTGCAGTCTGTGATGAGGATAAAAACATTTCCTAACTTAAGGACAACGGTTCTTATAGCCGACTGATGAGCTATCGAGATGATCGGGAGTATCAATAAAGATCAGAACAATCTACAATGACGTATTATTCATACTCGACTTGATGGAGTCTTCCACAACATAGTGAAACTATTCCTGGAGGATCCGAAGGATGTCGTCCGGGCAAAGCTGTCCACTCACAATGATGCATTACCTTCCAAAAACGTATCAAATCAAGTGTGTACTGAGTAGTGAATAGTTTTGTGATCTACAAAATAGTGGAAACTTGACCAGAACATTCATGTATCATGGCCCGTAAATTCTCCTACAGGAGAAGATAATCCCCGTAGTATCCGTGCACTTTATCCTCCGGTTGGTTGATAAAGAGCCCAGTGGAACTGAAGATTTCCCACAGAAGGATGCGCCAAGCCCAGGGGCAGCAAGTGGAAATGCAACGTCGACGGTTGTATTAGGAATGACCCCACGAACATCTTGTGTTTTGTAAATTATAGTATCGTCATAGCCCGCATTCACTACCATGCAAACCCACTATCTGAAGGATTCCCTGATATGTAACACGTGCCTGAGCCACGGTTATAAACAAGTTTAAACTCGACTAAGGGATCTGATCGACACAAGGCGACCAATTATCAGCTTTCCTCAAAGACATCAACCTCGCCAGAGCTCAATCCTTCCATGTAACTGCCTGTCGCTGACAGACACGACATACCCTTTTTAGCTTTGGTATCCTAGATCGGGATATTCGGGTCCATCTATCGGCCTTTTCAATATTCCCCGGCTCAGACAACTTCATAGACGAACATGAGTTACTAGAGTGGGCACGGATGGGGCTATGGAGAGATGGTTGAAGCAAAGTCGGAGAATTCTTTATACACCGGTCTGCAGATCGTTCAGGAACGCAATACTGGTCATAGTTCTCGCCGATACTCGAGATAACCAAGATATTGAGTCAAAAATGTTTACGTCATTTGGTGAAAAGGATTGAATCCTTCGTCGATTCCCACGATGGAACAGCAGAAACAAGTCCTACGTGTCGTCTCTCAACAATGACCTCGCTACGAATAAGGCTCCCAGGACGTGTATAAAGATTTACCATCAACCACTCTTCTCAACCTTCCTCATCCTCCAATCCTACAACTACAAGTTATCCAACCATCACTCAATATCTATTTCTCAATAAACACATCTTAATACCACCAACCAAACAAGCTCTTCTTCAGACCCTACTCAAATCAAACCAACCTATCCAAAATGCACGCCCTCACCACTCTCACCACTCTGACCATGTCTCTATTCGCGGCCCAGACCGCCAATGCATGGCTACTAGAATTTTGGGGCACGCAGAACGTCTGCTCAAAGCCCAAAGGCAGTGCCGCCGACAACTCAGCCGGTGGAAAGCCTGGAGAAGGCAACGATTGTATGATGGCCTACTATGACTTGGAAGCCATGCTTGTCAAAGACTGGGACGAAGGATGCACTGTTAGGCTGTACAACGGCAAGGGCTTCAACTGTGATGGTGATCTCATTCTCGAGTACACCAAGGAGAAAGCAGAGGAGGAGGAGAAGCTCTCCGATGACGGAACCTACATGTGCCTTACTGACTTGGCTGGCGAGCCTGGACCTTACCAAGCTTCATACACTTGCGAGTAAGTGTTAGGGGTTGTGTATCTTTGAGGGGGTTGAACTATATATACGACAGCACTCTTGTTAGTTTCACAGAATTTATGTTGTTATGAACCAATTCAATATGTTGAGACTTTATTTGAAGAAGTTTTAGTCAGTATTTAATTTTGATTCTCAAATAGTGGCATGGCCATAACGTATCGCCCTCATCGGCAAAGCAGTCATTTTCACCCAACCCGTATTCTACCAAGTTGGCAACTGGGACTATTTACCTTGGTTCTTATCAAGCAATTCTGTCCATTCTCTCAAGATGCCCTGTAGCTCGTCGGGATGCTGTCTGTCTCCAATCCCAAATGGCCGAGATTTGAACTGATCCAAACTACCCTGTATGACCATGAGTTGTCAACGATGGAGAGCCAAGGGCATATCAGTCTACCTAGAACAAATAGCAGAGCTGTAATATAGTTAATGAAAGAACTATGAAATAAGTCTAAGAAAAAGTCATGTCTTTAAATTGGACAAACAGGTGAATTTCGTTCGAGAAATGCATGTTGCAAGAAGCAACACGGAACGTGATTATGATTTTACAATTTATTTAAATCGTAGTTCTCCCACTCAGCACATTTTACAAGGTGAACAGCGCGTTAGAAGAGGTTTGTAGAATAACGTCAAGGGCATGTCTAGATCAATAGTTGTGAGATGACCAATACTGAGACAATTCCTGACCGAAGTCGGTCACTTGAAGTAACCCGAGGGGATCTTACCCACAAAACGCGCTCTGACCGCTGTGACGACTGAAATTAGATGCGTTGATAAGACCAGTCAACATGAGCCGACAGTAGCAGACTAAGTCGCATGCAGAAGGGGATGTACGCCGCCAAGCCTGTTGATCAAGGCACTGCTACGCATACCGGTCGAATGATTCAGATCGTGACGATCAGTCAAAGAGGAAAGAAGAAAGATCCTTCCTTGCGCCCTCAGCATTCCACTCAATCAGAACCCGTGTCTTGGCTTCGGCCATTTTGGTTTGCACCAGCGGCTCCATTGCCGCTTGCTCCTCTTCACTAACTAGGTGGACCCTCGTCTTCCACATTTCTTCAGCAGGGATACCATCTTCTCTTTCACCAAAGAACCTCTCGTCCAGGTACTTCCAGTACATCGTGTCAAAGGCCCAACTCTCTCGCATATATACTGAAAGCAGAAGAAAAAAACTGTGTCGGCATGGCATAGGCAAACTCTCAATCTATACTCGCAAGAACACGGTCATCAACAAGGACATTGTTAAAATCATCTGAACAGAGGCGAAAGAAAACTGACCCGTCTGGCTGGTACCTTCGGTTCACCATCCTTGGAGTAGGCATACCAGTTGTCGTCGGAGTACCTAAAGCTGGGCAGTTGACCTTGTTTGGCCAATCTGCGAAATATTTTTGGAGCCACGTACTTTGTTCTGCAATCACCCTCAGATGACACCATGTCATTATGCTGGTATCATGTTGCAATAATGCTATTGGATAACTCAGTTATCCACAAATAACACTGAAGATGAGAGAAGCGAAGTAACGGAGGAATTATATAAATTTGAATTAACTAGCCATAACGGTCATTAATCGAGTAGTCAATGTGTTTTTATGTGCTTGTATTTGGCCACACTCTCCAACTAACAGGCCAGTATCTTAGCAACAGCCGCCTCAGCGGTGACCATAACAATGGTCTGGATGTTGCCAGTGGCGAGGTCAGGGTGAATACTGGCATCGGTAATGAACTGTGTATCTGTTAGCATCTAAGAAGTAACTCTAGGCAATGTATCAACTTACAAGGTTGTCCATTCCAAAGACCTTGGTGTTGGTGTCAACGACCGAGCCAATCTTGGCAGTACCGATGAAATGGTCTCCCTGGTCGGGCTTCTCGAGGAGAGCATCGATGGTGGTGTCACCCTCAAGGGTGTAACCGGTGGACTTGTCAGTGATGGAGGAGATGAACTCCTCAAGGAAAGCCTTTGAAGCCTCGGTATCGGCCTTCGTGGTCAGGTAAGGAGTCTTCTCGAAAACGGTCTTTCCATCTTGGTCAAGTCCCAGAACACCAGACGAAGTTAAGCCGTGGGTAAGGTAAACCTTGATAGAGATGACACCGTCCCCAGCAGCGGAGGTAGAGCCCTGGAAGTAACGGGTCTTGCCATCAGTTCCCTTGCGCGAAGTGAAGAAGATCAGACGGTGACGACCCTGGGTCAAAACACCAGAGCCAGAGTCCTCAAAGAGCTTGATGTTCTTGGTGTCGGTACCGTTGAGAACACTGTCGGTGTTGAGCATCCCCCACTTGCCATCAGTCTTGATGTTGAAGGCAAAGATAGGGTGATCCTTGATCTCCTTGCCGACGGGAAGGTCGATCCAGTTTCGCTGGGCAGGAAGGGTGACTCCAGACTTCTTGGCGTTGAGGATCTGCTTCTTGGGACCGATACCGGAGTTGAACAGAATACGGGGAGTGGACATGGCACCGGCAGAGAGAACGACGCGGCCATTCTTGGAAAGGTTGATGATCTGCTTCTTGCCATCGGCGGTCTCGACCTCAACACCTGTAGCACGGGAGCCGGACCGGACAACGCGGATGACCTTGCTGCTCATGCGAAGGCTGAAGTTGTCACGCTTCTCAGCAAGGGGAAGGTAAGTCCTGACGGGTCCAGCTCGGAGAGAGTTTTGGACGTTCCATGAAGGCCAGCTGTAGACTTGGTGCTTCTCGTTGGGCTGCTTGAGCATATCAACAGACTTCCATCCAGCCTTGTTAAGGAACGAGGACAGGGTGTTGTAAAGACCAGTGTCGTAGCGCTTGTTATCCTTGGAAGGCAGAGTGGTACCAGGGTTGCGAGCGTACAGCCTCTCAGCAGCGGGTGCAACGTCATCCCACTTCCATCCCACTGGCCACTTGTCGTTGAAATCGCGCTCGGGAGGATGAACGAAAACCATGTAGTTCACAGTGACGCCACCTCCAAGAACACAGGCAGCGAGACCGGCAGTGTCAGTGCACATGTACTCATTCCAGAGATCGAGACCACCGACAGCAGCGGAAAGGCCAGGAACATCAATGGGAGTGAGGGAGTTATCCCATGGCAGAGAGTGGTTGGATCCAGTGTTGATGGTAGGACCCCGTTGGCCACGCTCGAGAAGGAGAACCTTCTTATTAGTCTCAGAGAGTCGCTCGGCAGTGATGATTCCAGATGGGCCACCTCCAACAACAATGTAATCATAGGTCTCTTTGGCATCGTTGCCTGAAGCGACAGCTGAAGTCGACAGGGCGACGAGGCCGAGGGTAGAGATGGAAGAGAAACGCATGATTGAGCTGGTTTACAGCAAGAATGAATGTGGGTAATAGATGAGAATTGGGGAATATTCACAAAAGATGGGAATCGACATTCCCTTTTATTATAATGATGATAGATTGATAATCTCTTCAAAGACTCCATCTACAGTAGTTGCCCCATCGCATCTCCGTCATCTGTTTCCTAGAACCCTGCTTTTAAGGTTTCATCGGGTGAAAAAACAAGAACCAAGGTAACGGTTCGCATCTGTCAGAGGACTTAGTCAGTCTAGTACCCTGATTACAAAACCCGGGACATCCACTATTACTGTTGATTTCTCGGCTTTCGTTGCGAATAAAGTGGTTAAGAGTTTTTCCTACGCAGACAACAGAGTTTGCTTTGTGATCAAGTCGGCAGTTCAAACTGTAGTTGGCAAAGGCCGTTCCGAACAGCCGGATTTAATGGGGACATATCCCTGCAAGTTGATGAATTATTCATGCTTAGCTGAGACGGATCTAGCGATGTTGGGTATAACTCTCTTTCTGAAACAATGGAATATTTCCAGAAGTAGCGTCAGTACCGAGTTCAAAGCGTGCCTTATCTCATCTGATTGTTGGGTTCTTGTATGTGTTGCATTATCTCATTTGCCAAAAAGTTATAAAGAGCCGATGCCCCCATGACAAAACTTTGACAAGCCAACATGTCATGTCGCCAATGACAGTTTAACACTAGACTCATAGTGGAATGTATTGCCACTGAACCCAAGTCCAAATCGTACCTGATCAACATGGCTATCACGGTGCAACCAATTAGATGATTGCTTGGGTTCCAACACGAGTCAACCCTGCTCAATTGTTTGCCGACACATTCTAGAGTTAGACACTTTCTCTAGACAGACACTACACAAGTCATGTCACATCATCAAGCCGTTGAGAAGTAAAGTAACCTTTTAAATGTGTGAATCAATTGCATAAATCTCATAGCATAGGAAGCAAGCACAGACTGTGCATGGCATTGTCATGTAACTCCTAAAAATATCCCCGATTATCCGAGATTGCCTCGTGTTTATGGGTCTTGGTAACCCACTCAATCTTGGCTGCCGCGGCGGTCAGAGCGCGTTTTGTTTATAAGAAAAGCGCAACCACGATATTCTTTACATTGAATGATATCCATCTTTATCACCAATCTTCTCACAAAAAAAACAAAGATGACTGTCACTCGTTTTGCCTCGGCCCTTCTGGCCTCTTCTGTCCTGGGCTTGGCCTCGGCCGATGTCCTGGACATGCCTATTATTGTCAAGGACGGTTATGTATGTCGATCAGAATCTCTACAAGCCACTAACAAATGAACTAACTTGAACAGAAAATGGTACAGTTTGGTATTGGAACACCCGCACAAACTGCCCGTCTTCTCTTCGATACTGGAAGTTCTTCTGCTTGGATGGTCGACGCTGAGTGCGCCGAGACTTGTCCCCATGTCAACAAGGGTAACCGAAACGGATACAACCTCACCGAATCTTCTACCGGCAAGAAGACAGGCGATGACGCCAACATCGACTATCTCGGCGGCAAGATTGTCGGTCCTACCATCCAAGACAAGTTCACAGCTGGTGGCTTAAAGTGGGATTCCAAGTTCATCGCTGCCAACGAGAGCACCTGGACAGCACTTGCGGCTGATGGCTTCATGGGCCTTGGATTCGGCAGCATCCAGGATGGTAATGCCACACCTATTTTCGAGTCTTTGATGGAGCAGAAGCTTATGGACAAGCCCCGCTTCGGTATCTACTACGACGGCGAAGGTGATACTGGCGATAAGCCCGGCAAGGGCGTCTTGACCCTCGGAGGATCACGAGAGGACAAGTACGTTGAGGGCGACTTGATCTCTGTCCCTCTGACTGCCACCAACAATGGCGACTACGACCTTTGGAGATCTATCATCCACAGCACCACTGGAAAGCAAGATAAGAAGAATTGCAAGACCGACTGCAATGAGAAGCGAACTGAGATGAACGGCATGAGCGTCGTCTTTGACACGGGCGCTTCAAGCATTACATTCCCCGAGTCTACGATCAACGACATCTACGAGTCCATTGGCATGAACTACACTGCTATTCTCAAGGGAGAGCACATTCCCCTCTGCAGCGAGTTCACCAAGGACTGGTCTGTTACCTTTGAGATTGGCTATTATGGCGACGAGAAGAACGTCACCATTCGAGGTGATCAGCTCCGTCGCCCTGGCTTTGCCGAGCGCGAGGATGCTTGCTGGCCTCCTTTCCAAGACGGCCCTGAAGGATATGCTCTCGTTGGCACCCTGTTCTTGAGAAACTTTTACACCGTTTGGGATTACAGCCTCTTCCCCGGTGAGGTTGGATTCATGAACCCTCAACTATCTTTCGGCTACCTCAAGGAGGGTTTCTAAGCTTGAATCTCGACTCGAAGTAATATGAATGCTAGGCTAGATGCATCTCTTCCAGCACAAAGTGCCCCGAAATTAATTATTACTATAACACTACTATATAATGACGTCCAAATGAATATATGGAGCCTAACTGCAAATATACCATTTCTTCACATCGAAAAGTCAATAAGTGCCCAATTGATGCTGCCTCCATTCTCTCCAAAGTCCTGGCCACCAGTGAGAAACTCATTCAACCACGTAGACTCATTGATCGGCGACGAGAACAACGTTAGCCCTGGAAAGTCCCACTCAAACACGAATTGATCAGGCACAAATGACTCTAGTTCCGTGTACCCCCCAGCTTGTCGTTCTTGATTCGTGTCGACCTCCACATGATCGTCCGAGTCTAGGTTAAGTCCTCGCTTATACTTTTGAATGCTCAACTTCAAAAGTTGAAGGTATAGAACACTTGTATTTGAGCGACTGTCACCTTTCAATCCACCAGCGACAGCCATCTCCAGTTCATTCAGCAAAATACTCGCTTTGGCGACTAAGTCATGTTGTGATTGTTGATCGTCCTTTTCTGGAAGCAGAGCGGATAATTTGAGGAGAAGCAAGCAACAAAAAGTGTTCTTGGCCCACACAAAGTCCATAGCGTATCGGATGCTCTTGAGATAAAGTCGCGGCTCTTGTATTATGATATCGAGATGTTGTTTTAGCGACGCTTTAGTCATGTCAAGAATGGTCTTTTGGGTAACTGACATAACATTCACATTCTCCACGCCTGCAGCTCGTACCGCGCGACAAAGAGCCATGTTATCAGCCCAGCATCTCTGGACCGACAAATTTGGTACAAACCAAGGCATAACTTGATGATGTGGTTCCGAAATACGTATCCAATCATGGAACCAAACATCTATGTCGAGTTTGGCATCTCTAACCAAATCCATGATTTCGCTGTCGCCAAGGTTCGCTCTCTGTGGTAAAGACGCGTATATCTTCGCGCGAAGAACATTTAGTTCTACCTGAGCAAAAAGATAGTGATCCATGCCCGTGGAGAAGGGGCTCTGAAGTAGAATCCTACACCGACGCGAGGCACCTCTGAATTTGAACGTTGGCACGCCTCCAGCATCGACATGAAGGATGTAGCTAAGGACGAGAAGGTGAAGCCAAACTCGTGCTTTTCTCATACGCGTAAAATTGTTTTCGATAATCGTTTGCTCGCCGTTGGAGAGTGTATCACCGAGAACAGACTCGGCCACAAGCGTGTCATATGCTTCTGTGAAACCCAGATCCATGGCCATACGCGTCGCAATAGCTATGAGAATAGCCCTCTCGCCAGCATAGCATGCCTGCACTAACAAGGCCTGAACAGTTTCAAGATTGCCTGTCGATGGGTTTGCTATTGCAGCGTTGAGCATACGCTGTGTTCTCAATGCAAGAGTCCGCCATCTTGGATTCGTCCCATTCTGGACACGGCATCCTACTGAGCAGATAGTAGTGAATAGCAAATCACTCCGGCTGCGAATTGCCGGAAGGGAGTCGTAACGCGGATCAAAAACAGGAACGTAGCGATCACATCCAGAAAAGAAGGCGTTGAAGTACAACTCAGCTTCTTCGTCACTCAAGTCATCATCGGTGAAGAGGTTAGCAGCAGCTGGGGTCTCTGTTTCGAAAGATGACCTGGGACGTTTGGGTGGTCTTGGAAAATGAGATGTAGTTTCTGGGGAGCACGTGCTAGTGGAGACTGCCAGCTGAGATGATGCATGCGCGAAGTTGATATCTGAAGGTGGATTGAATGTTCTTAAACTGCTGAGCTGGAGTGGTCTTTCTGTATCAGACACGTAGTTCTGGGTAAGTGGTCCGGCTGTATTGGGTGCATATGGTGGTAGACGTGCTCTCAGTGACTCAATCTCTTTTTCCAGGGCTTCTATTCTCCTACACAGCCATTAGTTCTTCTTCCTATCGCTCTGCCAGGGGAGCAGACAATTCATGCGGTTCTTTGGGTTTCTCAACAAAGTTGCACGTTTTCTGGAGTTGTTGACATCTGAACGTTGTTAGCATATATTTAGATTGATGTACAGACTGCCAAGGCAAAAGATCATACCGAGAACACGGCCGGGAGCCATCACACTTAACCTAGTAATTACGTTACTATCTTATCATAGAGTTACCATGTCATGTCCGTATACCTTACTCTGACGACAAGAGCCACACGACGTCTTGGTACCAAGTTAGTTCGCGGTATAGTCAAAGCGGCGTCAGAATCAGAAATACCGGGATTCGTTTCTTACGAGCACGAGGTTGTGCAGAGTCACTAGCTGACCGATGATCGGTCGAATGTTCTCCGTGTTGGACCTCGTTTGAGACCATGTTGAGCGGCGATAGTAAAGAATGTCCGACAACAAGAATGCGGGGATAGAGTTAGTCAACCACAGCAAGTGCGGTAAAGCAAATGTGAGGAGAAACTGATAGGGTCACGCGAAGATAATGTGGAGAATTAGTCAACACTTTGACTAACTTGATCTGGCTGGCTTTATTCTTGTCGTAACAAGTGAGAATAACAATCTTGACAAACCCACGTCAACCTCTGAAGCCTATGGACTGATCGAGTTGCAGAAGGATTAGAAGGAGAAAAACCAAGAGTCCTTTGAGGTACAACTGCTGCTGTAGCATGCCAGCATCATGCTGGACTACTCCATGGGGATAGCCTGTTAGCGTTCGGACTTGGTTAGTTTTCTCCGGTCTCGGTTAACATACCGGCAATGGAAACATCACGGCCGCGGACATGATCGCGATTCTCCGAACAATGACAACGGAATATGCAATACAAGTCCGGTCGGCATTTAGAAATGAGACCATCGCGAAGCAAAGGTTCCCCGCTGAGTGTACGACTTGATCATATTTAAGAAGAAGCACCCCCCGCATACGTCAATCATCTTATCTTCACTCACCAAGATATATTCCTATCGTTGACAAACCTTCATCATGCCTCAGTGCGAACGTATCCCTACATACTGGGGGCCAGATGCATCTGCCACCAAAGACTCATCAAGTCCTTCAGTGCATCTCAAGTGCAACGACTCCAGCCTTCCCTTCGAATTCTCCTTTGAAGCCGTCCGTCCCAATGTCTTCCGTACAACTTTCACCTCTCCAACTCACCCTACACCTCCTCATCCCAGCGTCCCTCGCGCTGAGACAAAGTTGGATGGCGCCAAACCCAATGTTACCTCTTCTGACAAGGGTACCAAGATCCAGATCGGCGATGTCGTTGCCAATGTTGACTACTCTGGCGAAACTCCTCTGCTTTCAGTCGGGTTTGACGGACAGCCACCTATCCTCCAAGATTTGCCTAACAGGTCATATGCCATGAACGGCGATGGAGTTGCGCATTACACTTTGTATAACCGCAAGACCTTTCACGCTGGATTGGGTGAGAAGGCTGCTCCTATGGACCTCTCTGGTCGACGCTTCCAGCTTTCCGCGACCGACAGTTTTGGATACGACGTGCACCGAACAGATCCTTTGTACAAGAACATCCCTCTTCTGATCAACGCTACCCCTCAAGGCTGTGTAGCCATGTTTTCAACCAGTCACACCCGTGGTGAATATTCCATCGGCTCGGAAATGGACGGTATGTGGGGTTTCTACAAGGTCTATCGCCAGGACTTTGGTGGTCTTGAGGAGTACATCATCACCGGCAAGACTCTTAAGGATATTGTTCAGACCTACGCTGAGCTAGCGGGCTACCCTCTCCTTGTACCTCGCTGGGCTTTCGGATACCTGTCTGGTGGTATGAAGTACTCTATGCTCGACAGCCCTCCTGCAGGCGAAGCTCTCATCGAGCTGGCGCTTAAGATGAAGGAACACGATATTCCCTGTTCAGCCTACCAGATGTCCTCCGGTTACACTGTGGCCGAGAAGCCTCCCAAGAACAGACACGTCTTCACCTGGAACAACCACCGATTCCCCGACCCTGAAGACTGGATCAAACAATACCACAAGCTCGGCATGCGCCTCATTGCGAACGTGAAGCCATACCTTACAGCATCTCACCCAGAGTACGAGAAGCTCAAAGAGGCCGGTGGTTTGTTCACTGATTCACACACCAAGAAGGCAGCTGTCACAAAGCTATGGAGCGCTGGTGGTGGTGAGAGAG
Source organism: Fusarium sambucinum (assembly GCF_050947815.1). Classification (NCBI taxonomy): domain Eukaryota; kingdom Fungi; phylum Ascomycota; class Sordariomycetes; order Hypocreales; family Nectriaceae; genus Fusarium; species Fusarium sambucinum. The sequence continues at coordinate 5,533,595 of NC_139293.1, read as the reverse complement.
ACGATGGTGGACATATTGACTTTACCTCTGAAGCCGGCTACAACTGGTGGTACAATGGTATCAAGAAGCTAGCGGAGGAAGGTATTGATTGCATGTGGAATGACAACAATGAGTACACTATTCCTGATGACGAGTGGCAATGTGCCCTCAACGTCGGAAAGGACATCCTCGACGTCCCCGAAGGTCTCGAGAAGCGACCCCAAGTCGGTCTCTGGGGACGCAGTCTCCACACCGAACTTAACGGCAAGGCTTCACACGACGCCCTTCTGGCCGTGAACCCGGATTCTCGCCCCTTCGTCCTCACACGTAGCGCCACAGCTGGTACTCTCCGCTATGCTTGTAGTTCCTGGAGTGGCGACAACACCACTAGCTGGGACAGTATGCGAGGATCTACGGCTTTGTCTCTTACTGCTGGTATGTGCCTGATGCAGTGCTATGGACACGATATTGGCGGGTTTGAAGGTCCACAGCCCTCACCAGAGCTTTTGCTCCGATGGGTTCAATTGGGTATTTATTCTCCACGATTTGCTATCAACTGCTTCAAGACTGGCGAGGACAACTCTGTTGGCGATGTTATTGAACCATGGATGCATCCTTCCATCACTCATCTCGTACGCAAGACTATCAAGCGCCGCTACGCTATGATTCCCTACATCTACTCCCTCGCACTTGAGAGTCACAAGAGCGCTTTGCCTCCTCAGAGATGGGTTGGCTGGGGTTATGAGTCTGACTCCGAAGTCTGGAACCTCCTTGATGGAGAGACACAGTACTGGTTGGGTGACTCTATGCTTGTTGGCGGAGTCTTCCAATCTGGAGCTAGCAAAGCCAGAATCTACCTCCCCAAGGCATCCGACGACGATGAGGGCTACTTGAACCTCAACGCCCCTTACAATTACCTCGAAGCCGGCCAATGGGTCGACATTGATGCTGAGTGGTCAGGCGCCGGTATTCCTGTTCTCGGTAAGGTCGGTCGCGCCATCCCGATTGGTCGCGACGTCCAAGTCCTTTCGCCCGGTGAGAAGGAGAACGTTGCAGACCTTCCCCTCGATGACTACCGAGCTGTGGAGATCTTCCCTCCCCAGAAGGCGTCCAAGGGTGGCAAGTGGCACGAGACTACATGGTACGAGGACGACGGAACATCAGCAGCTACTAAGAACAAGATCTCTTCTTACACCCTCTCTTATACTGCGACAGAGGCTGAGATTAAGGTCAAGTTCTCGAGAGATGAGAGCTCGGGCTTTGAAGCGCCTTGGAAGACGCTTGTTGTTATTCTACCACCCGGTGATCAAAGGAAGGTTGTTAGCGAGGAGTCAAAAGAAGTTGTGTCTTTGGGAGTGAGTGATGAGGGCAGAGCCAAGTTTGAGCTGAAGTAGGCCCTACAAGACATCTACTCTAGCTAGCTAATTAGATTTAAAGAAATATGTTTCTCGGTAATGTCACTCATCGAGTCTTTATCCCGTTGGCAAATCGTGTACAGGATTCAACTACTGTCCTATCCAATGCCCAAGTATATACAGCCCCAAGCCCTCAAATCTCCCTTCCAGCCTTCTTTTCCAACTCACGATGAGCAGTTAAGATACCTCGGACCCGATGCTGAAAGTAGAGAGGTCCTTGCTCCAGCTTGGGATGCATCTCTCCGTTCACAAAAACACCAGCGTTGAGGTTCTTTTGAGCATTATTACAGAGCCATTTATCTTCTGTAAGGATCCTCTTGAACATTTCGTCGATCGTCTTGAAACCTTCGTCGGTAGCATCCTTGTGTCGGTAGACCTCGTATTCCATGGAACATTGTCCGACCGAAGTAGGAACGCAGCGCATCAGGTAGAAGAAGTTAGGGCTAGAAATATTAGCTTTGGAATTTGTTGCCGAAAGGATTACTCACGAGACTGTCATGCAAGCGTTGGGAAAGTAGTAATTGCTCACAACCTTCAAGCCAGACTTTTCGGCTTCAGCATTAACATTGGCGAAGTGCTCGATGTTACCACCCTTTGGATCCACCTTGTATGCTGTGAGATCCGCTATAGCAGCGGCATCAGGATGGGCTGTTTTGCAATGATAACACTCGTTGTAGTTATCTGCCAATGTCTTCCAGTTGTAATCGCCACTCATACCCCAGGTATGGTCAAACTTGTAGTCATCAAAGTTGAAGGATTCGTGTCGTTTCATTCTGTCGATATCTCTGAACTCGATCGACCAGTCTTCAGGAGTCTTGGAGGGATCGAGATTGACCCAGATAAACCCCTTGTCATCGACGCGCACATGGATGGGGACCTTCGCAGCTTGACATGCCTGTTCTTTTGATGTACCGAGAAAACCCTCGATCTTGCCATTCTTGTTCTTCGTGAGGGAGAATTGGAAGCCAGCTTCCTTGATTTCAACACAAGATCCGACTTCAGAAAGTCTAAGCTTATGGCTGACAAAGATCCATTTCTTAGCAAAGATGGCGCGGCGTTCGAGTTCGTAAATGTCCTTGGATCTGTACCACGAAGAAGGCAAAGCTCGCGCTGTAGCTTTGAAGTCTTGGACGAATTTGGTCTCAACCGGCTTTGGCGAGCGAGTTGACGATAGATACCTCGCGAGTAAAGACAAAAGTCCGGCTAAACCGGCGATGGAAAAGAAGGAAGAGACAAATGAATGAGTAACGTGGAAAGTCATATTGGCATGAATTGTACTCTGAGCAAGTGATGCTGCTCGAAGGGACCGTTGATTTACCTTTTTTATCACCAAGTCGTTTATGCGTCAAGTCACAAATAACATCAAGAAACCGTTCAATCGGAGAATCCGTGCTGATCCCGAGGGGCAAGGGAGTATCGGAAAGAATCCGCTCCCGTCCGCGTCCCGTCTTCGGCCTACAGCATCGTGGCTTGACGCGATAACACAACCTATAATCTTATCTCTGGTCTTCAACCACAAGCTGGGTAAGTTATGATGGTCATTCATTAGGAACTATCGTTAAACTGATACCATAATAGTCAAGTTGTGGAAATGAATTGTCCTTGACGGAATTGTGCAACATGGTCCCGAAATGTGACATCGCGGCTCAGCAAGGATTGTCTCCCAGATGTATGTAACTCATAGATAACCATTACCAAGTAACATGGGTCAGAAGCTAGATCAATCCCCATATCAAGTCTTAGCTAGTTCATAAGCTAAAGAGATACGTCCAGTCTTAGCTCGATACTCCCGTTCATCCCCATCCGTGCCCTATCATTTGACCCATTTCTCTTGCACTACCCCGCGTAATGTCTGTGTGCGTATCTTTTCCTATGTCGAACTTGGAGGAGAAGGGGCCAGGATATCCCTTGGGTTCTAGTTTACCGGTTGGAGATCTATAAGATAGATGAGCCGCATCCGTATCTGGACAAATCGAACCATTATCATCTTTTCTTTGACACTATTTTATGCACCCGGATACTATCTCCACCATGTCGAATGTTCAAGACTCTGTCCCTGGCGGAATCGCAAAAACAGAGAAGGAGACCCCTACCCCTGACAATGTATCGTACCATGTTGTTCATCAAAGCGGGACTGTCCATGAACTCGGCAACATTGTAGACCCTGTTCTCAGTGCCAAGACCCTTCTGGTAAACGAGGTATGCACAACTTGCCATCTTCGTTGCGATATCTGTTGCTAACTCTCCTTGAGGCCATCAACGAGATCGGCTGGACAAACTTCCACCTGAAGCTATCTTGTCTCGCCGGCTTCGGTTATGCCGCCGACTCCCTCGTCGTTTTTCTCCAGAGTGTCGCAGCATCTCAAGCATACCTCGAAATCGGAAACGGCGGCTATTCGACCGGTTATGCTATGGCCCTCTACGCTGGTCTTTTGGTCGGTGCTTTATTCTGGGGTTTTAGTGCAGATGTTATCGGCCGAAAGATCGCCTTCAACGTGACTCTCTTCTTGGCAGCCATCGCTACGATCGCTTCAGGAGCGGGTCCGAACTGGATAGGTTTCTGTGTCTTGGTAGCTATCCTAGGCTTCGGCGCTGGTGGTAACCTTGTCCTGGACCCTACTGTTATGCTCGAATTTGTTCCAGCCAGGCAGCAGTGGGTTATCACTGCCATGGCTGCATGGTGGGGTATTGGACAAGCTAGTGCTGGTTTTATCGCCTGGGGCTTCTACTGTACGTTTCTTGCCTATCTCTCCTGTTTTATACTTCGAAGAGTGGCTGACTATTCCAATAGCTCGAACTGAGTGGTCATGCACAGCCGAGACAGAACCATGTACTTGGCAAGGTAACAAGGCTTGGAGACTCATTATGTTCACAGGCGGTGCTTTAATGTTTGCCATGTCCGCCCTTCGAACCCTCATCATTCAATTACCCGAAACTCCAAAGTTCTTGGTTGCATCTGGCAAGGAAGAAGAGCTTGTTGCTATGCTTCAAGACCTTGCTTCCAAGTACCGTCGACCCTGTTCCTTGACTGTTGATGCCCTCAGAGCATGCGGTACCACTGATTCCTCTGAGCAAAGTGGACGTCCTGATTCTCTCAAGGGTTTGGGTAAGAGCCTTGTTGGACATGTACGAGGCCTGTTCTCTAGTAGAAAACTCGCGCTTTCTACCTCCCTTATCTGGTTTTCTTGGACATTGATCGGTTTGGGATATCCCCTTTTCTTCCTCTATCTCCCGTAAGTTCATACAAATCCCTGTATTTACAACGCATTTGAGCTAACATAACCAGGACTCTTATCAGAAGCCGTATTCCCGAGTACGCACCCTCTTTCACCGAAACATGGCGCGACTACACCATCACCAACATCTGCGCCATTTTCGGTCCTCTTATTGCAGCCGGTTTGACTGAAGTCAAGTTCCTCGGTCGCCGATACACCATGGTTATCGGTGCTATTGTCACGGCTATCTTCTTCTTTTGTTACACCATCATCGAGACACCAGCTCAGAACCTCGCCATCAGTAGCTGCATCTGTATGGTCCCTCCCCTCTCTAGATATATGTGAAGACTTACTGATCTCTTTAAGCTGTTTGCATCAACCTTTATTATGGTACACTATACGCATATACTGTCGAAGTGTTTCCTTCTGCGCACCGATCGACGGGAAATGGTGTAGCCGTCGCGCTGAATCGTATTATGGGCCTATTATCTGCGGTCATCTCTGTCACTGCGGACACTACAACTGTTACACCCTTGTACATCTCAGCTGCACTGTTCCTTGTACTGGCCATAATTTCTGCTGTTCTTCCTTTCGAGCCCTATGGCCACAACGCGTCTTGATAGGACTGGAGTTTTGTTATTGAGGTTTTTCAGCGCTGTCTTTAGTATCTCGTTACGATGTTCCAACACCTTTTCCTTATTCTTCTTTTTTTCCTTTGGCGCTCATTGTTCAAATGTGTGGTTTGAGTTACTCAATACCTCTTTAATTACATCAGAACTGATTCATGTCCCACCATTCCACATTCATATACAAACTATCCCCCATGGGCCCTAGATTCTCCCAAGCGCCCCACGCAAGATCATATGTAGTGTTGTGATCGTTAGTGATTGCTTCTGAAGCCAATACGGTTTCATCAAGTCCTCGATCGGCCACCTCCATCTGCGACCCAGACTGTGTTCCTTCCATCATCCACCTCGGAGGCGTTGCATAGCAAGTTGTTGATTCGCGCATATCTGCCGGTGGCGTGTTCATCTCAGACTCGGGGATAGCCTCGTCATCTGCGGCGTCGGTTCTGGTAGCCCAGACAGTCTGACTATTGACAGTTTGATCCCTATAATTGGGGAATTGAGGAGCTGCCACGTCTAGTAAAATCCATATAAGCGACGTTTTTACAGCTGCAGGAGACGCTGTCTCTGAGTTGATTTGAGACGGGTGTTCTATCGACTCGATAAAATGATCCAGGGCAGTATCCTTGGAAGGTATTAGTCATGGTCTATTAATATATACAAATTGGGCGAAAGACGTACAATTGCTTTGCAAATTGGCCAGCATGCCGCCATTTGTTTGACAAGTTTGCGGCAGATATCCAGATTTTCTAAAGAAGACGCCTTTAACCTTGTATCGCTCGTTCGGGCCCAGTAAAGATGCAGTGTGCAGGCAATGGCTGCTGCCTGCGCAAGAAAAGGATCCACGATCTTCAGTCCCTTTTCGTTGGCTGTTCTGATAAGTCTTGATATCCAGGTGCAGTGTCTCAAAGCCTTCTCGCATGACGCTCTCCAGAAGGTGTTGCCGCCTAGTCTTTCCCTGGGGGTCTCTGCCATCGACGTGTAAAGACAGGGATGGTTCAACACGCAGTGGATGGCGTGGTATGCTACTTGTATTCTGATCCAGGGGAGTAGGTCCGAACGGTTGGTGTGCGCGTCCTGAGCAGATATCGAAGGAAACTTGACCCTGTTGTAGCTCAAGTGGACAGGATGGTACATCTCAATATCAAGGATTTGTGAGCAGAGTTTTGTGTAATCTGATTCTGTATGCCAGGGATATTTGACTCGTCCCTCGACACACCTTGCCACATAAAGCCGCAACTCTGTCCAGAGGCTACACAGCTTGTGCGACTGAGCCCATACGTCGGGAAGTGTCTCATGGACACCCGTTTCTACTGCTCTTGGAACCGGAATGCATTTTGTTAACGGGTCTCGGGCTTCAACTGTTAGTAACTGTGGTGTATCGACGTCTTGCCGGACCGAAGGTAGCAGAACGGGAGCACCGCACGAGTAGCTCAAAAATTGGATGCTCCAGAAGACTCTTGATTTTGCTTGTAAACTCAGTATTCTTACTGGGTCTCGTTCGTTGTCTGGAACTAGTTGGAGCATGCTCTTGGCAATGGATATATCGAAGCCAGCAGTAGTGACATCGCCGACTACTCACTTATTAGTATAGAAAGTACGGATAGCTGTAGATCACTTCCTCACTGATGAAGTTATAGTACGCCAAGAAGCAGAGTGTCTGACTGCTATGGATCGTCATGCTCCCTTGAGCAATTGTAAGCATAACACTTGTACGGGCAGCTTTATAGTAAACACCGGGGCTCTCCACGCCTTCTCTTTCTTGAGAGGAGGCATAGTAGGTGGAGAACAGAGCCATGATAGCATGGATCAGTTCATCTGATAAATCTTGGAGAGGGTCGTCGAATAGCCACAAGGGTTGTCGATGGATGTGTCGAAAATAAAAGCCGATTGCTTTCGCACGCAAATCAACCGATACCGGTGTCCTTTTATTTATCAGTATGGGGGAACAAAATCATAAGAGTCACAAAAGACATACGATAGTGATTGCTGTTGTGGTGTAACTGCTGAGAAGGATAGTGCTTGGTTTTGTCTTTCAGACGCTGAAGATGGTGTAGTTTCCTGCATAGACTGGGGCCTGTAGCAGTCCAATTAGTATTGGGTCTGAGATGTTTAATTTAATGAGACTTACACAACCCTGCTAATGAGATTGTCAAGCTTATCTTCAAGTTGCTCTAGTCGGCTCGACTTATCTGATTAGTTGAGAATTAAGCAAGAGCCTCCGTCAAGAGTCTTACCACAGTAGGGTCTACTTGGCTCGTAGATTGTTCGCTTACAGAGGCCGTTTCTATAAAAGAGCAATGTTGACGAAGACGAGAACAGGCTGAGCATTGTGGTCTTTCACCAGGGCATCGTATCTTCTTGCGTCTACGAAGGCTTAGCAAATCACCTCTGTTTTGGCTAAGACGGCCCAGTCATACCTGCAATTATCACATGCTTGCGTGGCGCGTCGGTATTGCCTTCTTCTTGGTGCGCTCATTGTGGTCTATGTAAAGATAGAGTAAGTTGACAATTTTGGAGAAAGGAGCAGTTGAGAGCGAGTCTCGTGTTGTTATGTAGCAGCAGGTATGTATAGTACAAGAGTCCATGTGCGGGGTGACAGCCGCTAAAAAAGAGGTTCGGATGCTTGTAAAATTCCGCTGATAGTCTGTAACCGAGACATAATTTTGCGATAAGAGTGCCCACCATGGCTGGGATTAGTTAGTAGACTAAACTTTACAGAGTCGCAGGTAAACAGTGCTGCATTCATAATTAAATGTCAGAGACAAGTTAATTGCTATTCCTTCTATCTACAATTTACTCTCGGCTGATGATCTAGGAATTCCAAAGTTGGAAATATCTTCCTTTGTCGATCCATCTATGGCAAGCTCCGCAAGAACACGTCCAATAGCTGGCGAAAACTTGAAAGCGTGACCACCACCCAGTCCAATAATGACATCAGGATTATTCTTCAATGGACTGATCACAAACTGTCGATCAGGTGTAATCGCATATTGGCATGTAATGGTTCGCAGAGGCTCACCCTTCTCGGGGATAAGATTACCCATGAACGATGTCAACTCGTTGAACAACTCTTCCGAAGGAACAAATGTTCGATTCTCAGGTGTCATAAAGTTATTCGACGTGTCACGCCCTGCTTTGATAGCTGGCTCGCCATACATGGGGAACCCGTAGTAATACCGATCGCCAGCCCAAATCCAGACAGGGAATTTAGTCTCGTCAAAAGGTTTGAGGTCAGCTGGCTTGTAGTATGTGACTTGCTCTTGCATGACCGTCAGCGGAATCTCTGATCCCAGAGGTGCAAGAAGCTTGTTGATCCACGCATCACAAGCCAAAATGACCTTGTCGGCATAGAAACGACCCTTGGATGTCTCTATTGTCACGCCCTTCCCATTCTTGTTAGGGATGACTGCATCCACCCGCGTCTTCTCTTTCAGAACGGCTCCATTGGCACGAGCTTGATACTGCATTGCCGCAACTGACTTTGATGCATGAACAATGCCCGAGTCTGCAGTATATATCGTCTGAACACCCTCGGGGATGTTGAATGCCGGCCATCGCTTCATGACCTCGACCGAATCAAGCAATTCGTAAGGAATGCCGTTCGCATCCAAACTCTTCATGAACTCGCTAGCAGTCATCGTCTTCTCAAACTTGTTCAATTCACTCTCGTCAGTGGTGGTCTTGGGAAAGAATGCCACGCCGCCGGTGATGGTCAGCATTTGTAGACCGCTGCGACGTTCCAGTTCGGCCCAGTCCTTGTAGGCTGAACGCGCGAGGGCCACGTAATCTGGCGATCCGTAGGATGTTCTGACAATGCGAGATGTGTCATGCGATGAACCGTAGACGTTGCCAAACTCATACTGCTCGAAGCCGATGACGCTGGCGCCTTTGATAGCGGCGTGGTAGGCTGCTCCGCTGCCGAGGGCACCAAGGCCAACTACGGCGACATTGAATGTGGTGTTGGACATTTTTGTGGTACTGAGGAATGATGAAGAACTATACTAAGTTGTAAGATAGTCTCTCGTTTTGATACTGAACAAGGCGACTTTATAAAGTGATCCAAGCAGTCTAGATAGCATCTCCCTCCTCAAGTCCGTCTCCACACTTGCTCGCCTGTTCTCGTGATATTGTCCGGTATGCGGAGAAGGCTGGGCCGACTTATCTTCCCCTCTATAGAGCAAGCTACTAAAACGTGACCAATTGGTCTCGACATCTGTCTCAATGCTTGCTGTCATCTCATCCTGGGCATTCAAAGAATCCGTCCCCACACGGAATCTTACGGATTCTCCGTCCACCTGTAAGTCGCCCCAGCTTATCTACCCCGCGTTCTGTTATGGGCCTAACTCGACGATAGCGTGGCTTATCTCAGAACAGCAACGAGATGTGTTTGTGCCACTAGAGGCACGGGGAGGCAAGGGGAAAACAACGATAGGCGTGACAGTACTGAGCCTCCCTTTCGCTATCATCTGGTCTGTTCAAAGGAGGTGATCGGTACAACTTAGCAAATGACGTCCGGTTATCAGACATTATCTATAAGCCAATGATTCTAAAGACTTGAAGGATTAAATGTTCACGGTGGTGAGGCTGATTTATATAGAACCCAGGATTACATGAGAGACAACAAACAATACAAGGTAATTATCAATCAGATTAACATCAGCTATCAAACTAATAGTCAAATAAATATTCTTCATAATCATATATCATTCCCATCAATTTTACCCAATACCATACTTCTGCAACTCATTTAGTCGTACGCAATGCCAGAGGGTGTACCAGATGAAAGCTTGTTGTACTTTCCAGCGTTGGCATTATCCATGAGAGTGTGGTCATGTTCCTCCTTTCGCTCTGTGAAGGGCTGAGACTCGTGTTGAGAGCCAGGGATGGACTGCTTGTTGGAAGAGCCGGCACCAGTGTTGCCCATGCCGGGGGTGTTACCAAGACCAGAGCCAGTGTTTCCGGCCTGGAAGCCGTGTTGGACGTTGCCGGTGTTGAATTGGTCATTCTCGCGTCTTTGCTCAGCGGCATGGGAAGTAAGAGTACCTCCTCCAAGGCCGGCAGCAGCACCTCCAGCAAGTCCAGAGCCTCGGTGCGGATCCTGCTGCTCATATGACTGAGATGCAGGGTTCATAGCAGAACGCTCACTAGAGTAAGCATCGCTGGACTCAAAGCCTCGGTTGGATCCAAGGCCTGAGCGCTCATCATGGTCGCGACCAGAACGAGAAGCAAGGGCAGCAGCACCGAGGCCGGCAGCAGCACCTCCAGCAAGTCCAGCACCTCGGTGCAAATCCTGTTGCTCATATGACTGAGATGCGGGGTTCATGGCAGAACGCTCACTAGAGTAAGCATCGCTGGACTCAAAGCCTCGGTTGGATCCAAGGCCTGAGCGCTCATCATGGTCGCGACCAGAACGAGAAGCAAGGGTACCAGCACCGAGGCCGGCAGCAGCACCTCCAGCAAGTCCAGCACCTCGGTGCGAATCCTGTTGCTCATATGACTGAGATGCGGGGTTCATGGCAGAACGCTCACTAGAGTAAGCATCGCTGGACTCAAAGCCTCGGTTGGATCCAAGGCCTGAGCGCTCATCATGGTCGCGACCAGAACGAGAAGCAAGGGTACCAGCACCGACTCCAGCAGCAGTACCAGCGCCGAAGCCAGTGCCACGGTTGGAGTCCTGTTGCTCGTAGGAACGAGAAGACGGGTTCATAGCAGAGCCCTCAGTGGAGTATGCCGACTGGTTCTCGAAACCTCTGTTAGAGTCAAGGCCAGAGTGCTCATCACGATCACGGCCAGAGCGAGACGCCAATGCGCCAGCACCTAGACCGGCAGCGGTAGCGCCAGCAGCAAGGCCAGCACCTCGGTGAGAGTCATGCTGCTGAGTCTGTCCCACAGGGTCCTTGTGGGAGAAGTTGGCAGCCTGAGCACCTTGAGTGTCTTGACGCTCCCTGGGGTCAGAGTAGCCGGCGACAGCAGGTGCACTCAAACCTTGGAGGTGCTGAGAGCCTTGCTGCTGGTGGGACTGAGAAGTAGCAGTGGGGTCGTAGCTCTGGTTGTCATAACCTGACATTGGCTGAGTGGCACCCCGATCGTCGTCGCGACGGCCATGGTGTGATGCAATGGCACCAGCGCCGAGACCTGCGGCAGCACCAGTGGCAGCACCAGTGGCAATTCCGGAGCCTCGGTGGTAGTCAATATCCTCCTGTCGGTAGGGCCTCTGAGTAACACCACCAGAGGAAGGGTTCTGCGAGGTGTAATCCCGAGTAGAATCGAGGCCAGCGGCAGGGTACTTGGTGGCGTGCTGGGTTGTAGAAGGGTCCTGGTATGCGCCAGTAGTGGTGTCGTGACGGTTGTTGTCATCATCGTGTCGGTTTCTCGTAGCAGCATAAGCGCCACCAGCACCAGCGGCACCAGTAGCAGCCAAAGCAGGGCCAGTCTTGGAGTGGTGATGCTTGTCCTTGTCATAATCTTCGGTGCGTTCGGTCTCATCCTTGCTTCCCTTTCGGTGGAAAAGAGCACCGAGCTTGCTTTCGTGCTTCTTTTCATCCTTGTGCACGTCTTGAGCTGAAGGGTCTTGATATCTACCAGTAGCCATGTCGCGACGGTTGTCATCGTCACGATCCCTAGTAGCGGCGTAAGCTCCGGCAGCGCCAGCAGCACCAAGGGCAGGACCTGTCTTGGAGTGATGGTGCTTGTCCCGATCTTGGTCCTCAGCACGAGCCGTCTCATCCCTACTGCTCTTTCGGCCAAAGAGACCGCCAAGCTTGCTATCATGGTCCTTGTCCTTGTGCTTGTCTTGCTTGACCTTCTCAGTGTGATGAGACTCCTTGTGGTCTTTGCCAAGGAGAGGGAACGCCCTCTGCTTGTGTTCCTCAGGCTGGGATCGATCAGTAGTCTGATCTAACCTTCTAGCCTCCTCGTTGTCGTTATGTCTCTTGTTCAACTCGTGAGCTCCATAGGCAGCAGTGCCAGTAGCACCCGCGCCAGCAAGGCCCTCCTTGAAGTGCGAGCCAGATGTTCTCTCGTCAGTGCGATGTCGGTCATCGGGTCGGCCGCCGTAGGGCTCAGTGTTGGTAGAAGCCTCGTCGCGATCGCGTCGGCTGAGGAAGGTACCGCTCTCCAGAGTGCCGGATGTTCGAGTTGGCTCTGTCGCACCTGTATGCATGGCATTATGACGTCTCTCTTCGTCCTCGGGGCTACCATGGCCAATTACAGAGTTGTGAACACCTCCTCGGCTAGGGAGGTCGCCCCAGTAGGGGTGCTCGGCGGCAGATGGTGCAAGGGGGTCGTTCTGTCCCAACGCACCGGACTCGCTTGTTCGGTTCAGGTTGTCGTCTCGTCTCTCAGACAAAGGCTCATTGCGTCTCTCCGAGAAGGGCTCATTGCGTCTCTCAGACATGGGGTCCTGTGAAGGCTTGTAGGAAGTGCGGTTGTCAGACTCGGTCATTCCGACACCTGAGTCCTTGTATCCATGGCCGCGAGAAGGCTCCCTTTCGCTCTCTGTCCAACCGCGGGGGTCATCAGCCTTGTGTAGCTTGTTTTGTTCGTGTCCTTTGGACCAGCCTTGCTCAATTTCGCTGGGTTCCATGTCTTCTGTGGGGAACGAACCTGGGGGATGGGGGGTAGTGTTGGAATCGTCAGGGCGGTCCTTGTGGAGAATGTCTTTGACCTTGGCTCCGAGGCTGCTCATTTTGAAGTGGTTCGGGGATGTACTTGGGTATCAAAAGGGATGGGTTTTGGGTATCAAGTTGGTGGATGTATTATTTTATCGAGTGGATGTGGTGATGATTCCCTTTGACAGACGCTATCTCAGCTTCATATATTCCTTTACTGTCCTTCAAACAAGGACAGCTCAGCTTGTCAACGTCTCGTCGACATCATCATGACCACTACGGGAACTAACAGATCGTGTGGGGTGCCGCCAAATCTGTGATTGACGTCCAGGTTTCCCAGCTTTGGTTGGTAGCATCCCTGTCGATCTTACTGTCTTGGGACAAGGGCGGCGCCAACTCCGTCATCCACATGCCCATCAAATCTGCGATCGTTTGTTCTGAGCAGCTGGAACTTGTCATCAACGCTGGGATTACGTCTGTACTTTTTATTTCCCTGGTCCTACGAGGGCTAGACCTGTCGACTTTTGCTGCGCTACCAAAAGATTGCATCATTGCGACTGGATTCAGTGCTCTGCGTTTTGAACAGTGGCTGGTTTGCCCATAGCTGGGCACGTAAAAACAAGATTGTTGCTATTGCGTCTTTTGAATCCGCTTTTCAGTGCTTCTGGCTTGTCGGTCCAAGCATTTCCATTCATTCCCTGTGAAACAGTCAAGCTGAAACCTGCACTACGTAGTACAACACAACGTGGGCTGCCCTGTACTGCATCAGCATGACAATATTAAAGTATTTGTGTGAATGAATATGTGCTCATATGTCTATACATAACTGTTACACTATATGTCAAGAGAGATATAATAAAAGCACACGGATGATGTGTTGTGAAAGACGATGGGTGCAAATGGATTTTAATGAAGCTACCCTAAAGTATAAGCTACTGTGGGCATTTAAATGTAAAGCTCAACAAATATTGTGCCATTTCTAACAATACCGCATTTTGAGTTTAAGGTCAAAATAATTAATAATCGACTAACAATAGGCGTTTTTTTAAACTGTCTCCAAGTCCAGCTGCTGCAGAATTGGTTGAATTGTACTAAATCTGTAGGAATAAATCTGTCAGTGGTACGGGGTACAGCCACGTTTACTTTGTCCGTCCTTTTGCAATTGGGCTTTCCTGACCCGGCGAGAAAATGTTAGTGCTAGTGTCGCATTGAGATAATCCGACATCCACTCCATGTTAACTGGGAATAATTATAGCATGAATAATTATGCATGCATAACGTATGACTTATGAAAGATCTCATTGACCAAGACATGCATTTGATTGTACAACACATTCATTGCTCAAGGGGATTCTATTGGCAGTCATTATGCTCCAAAATAATGGTCCAATCACTTTCAAGACTGTTGATCAGATCAGCATTTGGTGGGCTGAGAATGGCTGAGCTACGCGCGGCCTAAAATTCTTTTTATAGAAACTCCAACAAACAATCATATGAATTGTCATCATATAGAATACGAGGTGGATGGCTGAAAGATGTGTCACACCACGGAAATCCAAACATATTACTACCGCCTTATCGCATTTCATAACAAATATAATTTGACATCCTTCATCCATTGACGACTCTGAGCTATCATCAATATGCGACCGGCGACTGTAATTGCGACGCTTATCTCCCAGGGCTTATTTGTGGCTGGGCGTAAGATGAATGACGTACAGCCACCAGAGGCGAGTGCTTTCGACGCACGCGTAGATGCACAAAACTCACATCAAGAACCATGGGAAAAGGGTCCGCTGGTAGAAAGATGGCAACAATGGATTCGACGACAAGATACGACCGAAACAGACGACAATGAAACGTCGACAGAACCAAATTCTGAGACGAGAGAGACTACCAAAGATGAAGAGACGACGACAGAGGAAGAGGCTACAACCACAGAAGACGAACAAACAACGACAACAGAAAATCCTGTATCAACGACTGAAGAGTCAACTACAGAAGTGACGTCAACCGAGCAATCGTCTTCATCGTCCACAGTCTCATCCACCGAAACATCAAGTGATCCAACGTCTACAAGAAGTACTGTCACATCTCTAGAGCAAGGGGCATCATGTTACAGTACAACTGTATCAACCAGCGTCGTCTGCCACATCACAACCGATGGCCGCACCGAGAGCGCCTCGTGCATCACAAACAGGATGACGTCTAGCGCCTGCGCTCCGGGCCTCTTCTGTGAGATACATCCCGACTCTGGCGCGACGGTATGTATGGAGCAGCACAACGAGATTGGCACGGAAGGAATAGTCGTGGCATCAATCTTTGCAGCTTGTATCGCAGGCTGTATGGCTGTCTTGGTTGGCATGTGTTTGAGGGATAAACGTGCGCAGAAGAAGTTTGAGAATTTGAAGAGAGTAAAGACTCTGAGGACGGCTAAGAGGGAGGAGCAGGCGAATCTAATGGCCGGAGGACATATCTAGCTGACTCGAGGTAGGCGTGGTCTTAAGAGTTTAGAAATATGGATGGGATATAGCAACTACTGCTATGGTTGACAACTCGATAAGGACAAGTAGCAGAGCCAGCAGAGAAGACGCTAGACGGGGAGATATGCAATACCTTTTCAGTTATGAGTATGAGCGCGTTCAAGGAAGGATCTTAATCCAGCTGTTGACGGAAAAACGAAAGAATGTAAGCATCCTCTCCACAAGTTGGGTATTTACCACAGAAGTTAGTTTTTGTTGGTCGCGTCCATAGATGTTTTTGGCAATGCTCTACAGCCTCAATTAACTAAACGATCTAAGTTATGATGCATTTACTCAGTAAGCACTTGGCTGAATATAGAATTCTGTTCGGATTCCATACATGCTACCTAACACGATGAATTGAGTAAGTCATTTTTTGAAATCCTTCTGGCACAGCAGAGATCTCAGTTTCCTATATAGGAAGGTAGCTCCTATCTGTAGTATCCTTCTAGGCGTATTTCATACAATTTGTAAACACTATAACTGCGTCTCTTATACCCTCGACAATTTGTATATAAAATACAACTGTGATCAGTTGCCATAAAAAGACTGCCTTTTAGGCTGAAGGTGATTGCAAACCTGCTCCAAACTTTACTCTTAGGATGCAAGAACTGCTACTGGTATTACAGCATCACTTCCTGTGAGTTCGGCTAAAATCTACCGTTCAAGAGGGTCAACTTAGTTAAGCTCCCGAAGCGGACCGTCGGCGAAGGAATAGAACCCCCCTAGTCTGATGCAGATACTACACTAAAGTCTCACATCTACCCAATCACATTCGGGGTGTGTTATCTAGATAGTTGGGCATGCTATGCATGCATGCCCTTGCGTGGCTACGAAAATACCATCTGATCACTTACATCCACGCGACGCTTTATGTATTGTGCGAGGATCCGGAGCCATATTGGTGGCCTCGGACTGTTTGCTCGGAAACTTTGCAGTCCAAGAAGAGGATAGTAGAAGAAAAAAGCTATCATTTGTTGCGGGGTAAATGCTTCGGTGTAACTTGGGTAGTTAACGAATTGGCGATTGGATAATGATGATGCTGTTGAGACATGGTCAAGAATCCTACAATACCCACTTAGGCAGGTGAGCAAGATTCCATGACACTTTCATCCCGCTGAGATTTAGAGTTGCATATATCTTCAGTAAGCTTTATATGTATGCATCTATAGGTCGATCTGGATAGTTTCTAAAATCTCTGCATATGTATTGTCTCCCATTCCCGATCCTGGTCAAGACTCGACACGGCGGCCGCCCGTTATCTAGAGGATTCAACAACTCAAAAACATACCCGTAACAGAATAGGAAGGTAAAGAGGAGAATGAAATCTCTAGGTTTGGAGATATAAAAAGCCTGAAGAATCTCCTTCTCTGAGATCGTATCATCAAACCGACATCCTCCACCAGTCTCTTCCATCTCCAACATCAACCAGCCTTCAACATGAAGTTCACTACTACCCTCTTCGCCATTGCCTCGATCATCAGCGTTGCCTCCGCAGTGCCAGCCATGACCGATGAGCAGATCTCCAAGGTCCCCCGTGACGAGCTTCTTCCTCGCCAGGCCTGCCGAGGAACTAACTGCACCGGCTGCCAGAACGGCCGCAAGTGCTGTTTCCTCCGCGACTATCCCTTCTGCTGCAACTGTTAAGTTGTTTGCCAATGAGTTTATAGGATGAGTGATTCAGCGCAAGTAGACCGGTCGCTTCTAACTCATTTCATAAAGTTGAACTTGTGACTTCTGCTCTCATCAAGAGGCTTTATACACGTCGGTGAGGGGAGAATAGTATTTGGAGTCGTGGTCAACAACAGTTCTGTCGCTATGTTTTCGAATATGAAACGTCGTCTCCGTCAAGGCGATACAATAACCCCGACCGGTATATAAGATGTAGAAGACCACGGGTACTACATACCAATATAAGATGTTTATCCTCTCTTTTATTCTTGCTAACTTGTCCTTGTGTGGAACCGTGTAAAAGAATATCCCTGGCGTAGACTGATGTTGTAGTTATACAGACATGAAAAGATTTACTAGTATAAAATTGGATACCTTGTATGATGATCACAGAATAGTTTCTTGTTATAGAAAGAGAAAGCAGGTCTGGACTTCCAAGTTATGTATTGCTCAAGGTTCATCGTAGTCATATTAACCGACCCTAATGTTCATGCCACAAGCTTGGTTGAGAAGACAATGGCGAATGCTTGACACTATCAATCCTTCCGTCTGTATCCTCGGATCCAGTATTCAGATTGTAGGAAAACCCCAACATTGATTGAATGCCACGGTTTGATAGGATTTACCACTGACAGATCAAAGCGGCGGACAAGCTGTAGAATTACGAAAACGTTAGCATATGTAACTTGAAGACAACTTGGGCTGGATAAGCATGCACTCACCTCAACGAAAACCTTGTTTAGTTCCATTTGTGCAATGGCCTTCCCCAAGCATTGCCATCGTCCATATCCAAAGACAAGTTCAAGAGTGCCTTCCATCAAGCGAAGCTGATCCTCAGAGCAGTCTAGCCAGCGCTCAGGACGGAATTCATCAGCATCGTCACCCCAGATATCCTTTCGGCGGAATATTCCCCAAGCACAATACCCGATTTTGGTTCCACCTGGCAAGTACTTTCCTTTGAATGTATCGCCACCGGCAGGAACTTCCTTGGACATGAGACCGACGACTGGTGGGTGAATTCGAAGACCTTCCTTGACGACAGCTTGCAAATATGGCATAGCACGTGCTTCACTGTCTGTAATGACAGGTAGACTAGGTCTGGCCTGGTCGATTTCGGCTCGCAATTTCTCAATCACTCGAGGAGTAGTGAGGATATACAGCATGGTTGCTCGAATTGCGGTTGCTGTAGTATCGGCTCCAGCTAGACTATTGGTACGTCAGCACTTTGAGATGCCCAAGATTGGATTATGTGGTATGCCATAACCTACATTTGCATGAGAATTTCTGATTCCACTTCGTGCTGGAGTAGTCCGCGGGCAACAAAAGAGCCGATCATGTCTCTTTGTTCCTTGGCATCGGGACCGAATCGCGCCGCCGCAACTCTCTTAGCAATAGCCATGACCTTTCCAACACCAACCTTGTCCTTTTCCGAGGGAAGCATAGGTTTGAAAATAGGTAGCTGCAGTAGTTTCATCATCCAAGGCATGACGGTCGTAACAATGATAGTAGGCATGCTCTCCTCCATTGCCTGGATGTAACCATTGACATCAGAGTCGGATTCCAAATCGCCAAACTCCTCGCCAAAAGCGAGGGAAGAGATAACATCAAGGGTAAAATACTGCGCCTTGTAGCCAAAGTCAAAAGCCTTATTATTGGCGATATACTTAGTTTCCAGTAGATCGATGAGACGTTCAACATTGGTGTCAACTGTCGTTTCAATGTTGTCGACCTCTTTGCCAGAATACGCTGCGACCATTTTGGAACGAGTGCTGGCATGTAAGTCGTCATTGCGCTGAGACAGGACGTTGTCCTTGGTGGGATCTAGTCGCATGGCATCGTACCAGCTTGAGCGTTGAAAGCGTGTGCGAACATTGAGCATGTGCCTCATCAAGTCTGGATCAGATGTGATGAGATCGTTTGGTCCAACACGTGCGATATCTCCTATGGACCATATTAGTAGGTGGTATTATGGGATACTTCATGAAATATATAATGGGTCAATTGTGGAAATGATTGGAACAGATCTTCCACAGTCTTGGGATCAAGCTTGCGACTTGGCGTTGTCCAAAGCTACCCTAGTTAACTTACCATATTTCTTGCATGCCTCCCAGAGGTCGAGATGAGTTCGACCGCCACCAACACAGGAAATAAGCCACAACTGGGAGAAGCCTGCGAAAGCGGGCCCCTGAAAGTGTCGCAGACGCGCCCATTGGCGAAGCGTAGTCACAACATATACAGCAAAGACCAGCAAACCGACAAGAGCAAAAGCTCTGGAGTCCAGTTGGAGGAGACCCATCGAAGAGAAAGAAAAGTAGCAAGAAACCAAGACAGAGTAGCCGATGCAGTTGGTTGCTAGTACATGCGCGCAAAGCACATTCCTTTATGAGTGAATCTATCTTTGCATGTGCCTCACAGACCATTCAGTTTTCATCCAAAGCCCCGCTCCAAGTTGACCTCGCTTGTGTTTCCAGGCTGTTGGATGCTCTACAGTGTATGAAACTACCTGTCAAGTTTGAGTTTAATCCCTGGCTGGACGCATCTGTATCCCTGAAAACTTGGTCTCGGTGTTGTTGAACAACACGAGCACGATGATCACTACCGCTTTAAGACTGTGGATATACAGCCACACCAATAGGAATGTCTTCCGCCAAGACCCGCTCCGTCCGGAAAGCGAAGGTTTGCAACCATCCCCTGCTAACATTAATGCAGCCAAGGTTGCTTTTGGAAGCGAACACTGTGAGTCTCCGGGCCTATTCTGTTCCGTCTCCAATCAATGAAGACAGACGAATTTCAAATGCTGGGGGAGAAAAATAGACAAATGCCTGACATCACATCATACTGACAACTCAAATTAACCTTTCCACCCTTCTTTTTCATTTGACGCATTCTAAGAACAGGATAACCATGTCTTCTTCTCACAATTTGCCTCAAGACGAAGACACCATCGATCATCCTGATCACTTGGTGGCTGATGTAAGTACACACTCCTCGCGTATGTACTGTTACAAATATCAGCCTGTTGAACTTGTCTACTAATCTAAACCTGATTGGCTGTAGTCTCAAGATGACACCGATAGCGACGCAGATTCTGCCCTTGCTTTGGTATGTCTGTCTCTTTCCTTGCCATCACTAAACCACCATCGTTCAAATATGAGACTCATACTGAAAGTACTCTTATTATAGTCCCTGGCAAGTTCGTCAGAGTCGCTTGCTTCGAGTATTATGAGACATCGTGAAGAAAACGGCAGATCATATCATGCGTTCAAGGAAGGAAGTCAGTTACTTACTGAAAATACCTTACGTGGGCATATGTGACTAACATTGATTCTCAAGGATATGTGCTACCTAACGATGAGGTACGACATATTGACAAGCACTCTGCGTTCTATATATGCAGGGAAGAATCGGGAATATTCGGCTAATTTTACGTTTTGTTTTATTAGGCGGAGAATGAACGACTCGGTATGTTTAAGCCTATCTCCGGCCACATCCTTCTAACATCGATAAAAATAGACCTACAACATATGCTTTTCACCCTCACGTTTGATGGCAAACTTTCTAATTTGCCAGTTGACAAGACAAATTCACACCGAAGGGATTTAGATGCCGGAACTGGAACTGGCGTCTGGGCTATTGATTATGGTTGGTTCCCTATCCTAATGAGTCTTTTTGAGCATGCTTCTCACGATATATAATGCCTGTAGCTGAAGATCATCCCGAAACACAGGTAAGGTGGTCTCGAAATCCAGTCTAGAACTACGCAGGACCAGCTGCAAAAGCCTTTACTAGCGACAGCATCTAACTTATCGCTAGGTTGTTGGCATCGATCTCAGCCCCACACAACCCAGCTTGTATGAGATCGAGATCCTGCGAATTTCCTTTCTGCACCTTTACTAACATGGACATCAGCGTTCCTCCTAATCTTACGTTTTACATCGATGACATAGAGGATCAGTGGACGTTCTCTTACAAGTTCGACCATATCTATGCCCGCATGATGACAGGATCAATTCGCGACTGGCCAAAGTTTATCCAACAAAGCTATGAGTAAGTTAAAAGCGTTTCATGGTTACTCACAACGAGCTTATCTCACATTCCGAAAGCAATTTAGAATCAGGCGGCTGGCTTGAATTATCAGATATTATTCTCCAACTCCACTCTGACGACAGTACTATTCCCGAGGGATGTGCGGCGGCAAGATGGGGTGACTTGATGCTCGAAGCGGCTGACAAGTTCGGAGCCCATCTTGACAGCTGCACAAGATATAAACAGCAGCTACTCGATGCAGGCTTCGTAGATGTTGTGGAAACTATCTACAAGTGGCCAACTAATCCTTGGCCGCGTGATCCCAAGTTTAAGGAGATGGGTGAGTCTACTTCAACATTTGAATTCGTGGTTTTGAGCTATACTAATACACGACCAAGGCTTGTGGAATTATGAGAATCTTGGTAACGGAGCCTCGGGTCTGAGCCTTGCTCTATTCACTCGCGCTTTAGGTTGGACTGCAGAGCAGGTTGAGGTATTCTTGGTGGATGTTAGGAGAGATATGAAGAACCGGGCCATACACGGATGGTGGCCTATCTATGTCGTTTATGGAAGGAAACCATAAATTGCTTTCACAAATCCTTTCACTGTTAACCTCAGGGATTCATTCTACACATTTCGCTTCAAATAATGCCTTGACGTATTTGAGCTGTCAACCCTAAGCTGGATCTCTTGGGTTATTCTTCCCTCTTTATCACTCTTCCATTTACATAGAAGCGATAACTCATTCTTTCTTGGCGTCTTCAGATGACAGCCTTGCCCACGTCTTTGGATACCCCTTCTCAATTCTCCACTTCTCCGATGTTTCGTTGACAGACCTGGCAAACGTATCCCTCCAGCTATCTCCATGTTCTTCATCGCCCATAGTCTTAGCTCCCAGATGCCAAACCAGGACACTCTCTGATCTAGCTCCCTCTGGTGCTTGTAGAAGCCCGACTGCCACATCGATCACATCCGGGCGGTCATCCACTGTATAAAATACCAAAGCAGAGCACCGTGAGCAGAAATATCGTTGTACATCTGGCGAGCTACGGTACATGGCGAGAGTACCATATCGAGAGTCCCGGTTAGGACTTTGGACCGCATCCTTGAGTTCGTGAGTGTTTCGAGGGAAACTGCCATCCTTCGAATCTTGTGCGAATTCGATTTGAGCTGGAAGGGCGAAGGTCCAGTTCATCATGTCAACTCCAACAGATAGTCGACAATAGCTGCATGGGTCCAATGTTGCTAGATGCTTATGTGATTTTGGGTCGACGTAGAAAGGTATCGTGTTATTGGCCGTGTCGGAAAAGTCCACGTTGCTTGGTCGGAACATAAACTGTACTCCTTTGCAGCGACAGTGGATAGGTATACCATCCCTTGAAACAGCCCCAGGAACAGGACCTTCTGCATTTGTGGGCCAGTTTTCACTCAACTCTTCACTCGCATTCCGATTACCCTTCCAGATTCGGAGTCTCGAACCATCTTGGTTAACATTCCACAGCCATGGAGAAATGCCTTCATCTTGAGTGTCACCCACAAATATTTGGTCCACGAATTTGACAAGATTTTTGATCCCAACGTCTTTCAAAGCCCCAGTGAAGACACCAATGCTCTGTGGTTTATCCTGGTAGTGCTGGTGCCAGAATAATGGCGTCGAGCAGGTACCACAGAACAGGATACGGACATTCGAGGTAAACTCGTATCGCCTGAGTTCGGAATTGAGGACTTCCTCCATTGGACCGGGCCAATCTGTGTCACTGCTGTACATGGCCCCAGTGACGTTTCGACACGACGTGCAGTGGCACATGGACGCCTGGAGAGGCAGCTTTTCCCGAGACAATTGAGCAGAGAAGGTGGACAATTTGCAGAGGCATTGAGCCGTGAGGGTTATATTCTGGTCATCGTGTGTTGACATTTTGAAGAAGAGGTTGGAGGTGATTTCTCAGATCGAGATTGTTAAGGTGGTTAAAGATGGAATGTATACTTTATTACCACGTGAATAAATAAATTAAATACAATCACGATACGATAGATGCCTTCAGGGTAAAATTGTACCCCGCGCTGAAGGGCGCAAATGATCACGAGCTCCGATTAGCTGAGAGGGACAGATAAGCACGCATATGTCTACTTATGGAACGCTCTATCTTTATCTGAAAGTACAATGGAGAGTAAACACAGCTCTTCTTACCCGACCTCGGTTTTATCTTTCAAGTGTCTATCTGCTTATATGGGCGCCACACATCATGGCGAAGTATCATCACCTCATCGCGGTTAGACTCAATCTGACCTTTTCGAACAGCATCACGTTCATCCAATGTTGTTTCTGCGCCGCTTCTCACGCGTCATTTGTCTTCGTTCATTGGCTCCGACGCATAGCCCCCCGCACCGCCTCAGCCTGGTGACCCCCAATCCTTCCACCTGTAGGACCTATTCTTATCGTTGTGGCTGACGTGATGTCACTGAACGACCTTTAAATACATCCAACATGTTATCTGTTTCCTTGAGTCATTCTAAACACATCTGTCAAGATGTCTGAGAAAACCAAATCCGCTTTTTACGACTATGCTGAGCCATCTGCCTCGAGTCTAACACCACCGAGGTACGGGAAAGCTATCCAGAATGTTCCAAGTACCGGAAACCATTTTGCTACAATTACTCGGAGCGCCTTGGATCGTATTAACATGATCAACTTTTCCGAGACAGAGATCGCTGCGATCCATGAAGTAGTCAGTCAGAATTGGCCGAAAGGTATAATGGCTGTCTATCCTCGTGAGCAATCGAGGGAGTTCAAGCTGAAAGGGTACCCATGGGGTTATGATCCAAACGGTTGTGAAGAATCACTTTTACTAGTCTTACGCATGATTGAAGCGTTATACAATATGGGCTGGGTGATTTATTCTGCTATTGAAATAAGTAAAAGAGTCAGAACAAAAGGTAGGAAGCGAATGTTGTATTGCAGTGAAGATTTCATGTTAACTCAAAGTCTTAGACGCACTTGTATTCCGCAGACAATTCCACACTCTGCCTCCCTGTGAATGGGTCAATATTTCCTTTCATGGTGGCGACAAGCTCAAGATACTCAACTCGCCGTCAAGTGATCTTGTCAACGATGTTATTACCGCTTTTGTAAAGGATATTCAAAGACATGAAGTGACAGCCGAACGAGCCAAGATCAAGTTTAAAGGATTCCCTTGGCGAAGCGTTGGCCATGACGATGAAGACGAGGCGCAAATGAAGCTTTTGACGTTACTTGAAGTTGTCGAGAGGAATGGTTTCACACTTTATGCGAGGACGACCGCAAGGTATAGTGATGAAACGAGCGAGTCGAATGTTTTGATCTTTCAGAGGCGACTTGACTGGGTTTCTGGGACCTCGATTTATGAGAAATAGATAATTGTTTGGAATAGCAATCATTGTTGAATTTGATAAGCGTTCAACCAATTTGGCATTCTTTCTGAAATGCACGTCTGGAACCGTCTGAGCAATGTGCCATGTCTCCCCCACCAAACTCAGCCTTCTATAGAGGGTACAGACTAGTTGGCATCCAAGCTTTAAGATACAAACATAAACAGCCTAAGATGTATGACCTAAGTAGTATAAACTGACTTACTAATTTCGTCCCTTATGCTTCCAGCGGTCAATCTTTCTGGTACTCTGATACCTCTTCATACGAAATACTTGTTCCTCTTCACAGAAAGGAACGTAAGACTCCAGAGCTGTCGAACATTGCTCTCCGTTCCTGACCCTAACCCCGGGGGAGGCGGTAACGTCCCCAAAGGTGCGAACCGATAGCCACCCTTTTTGCTATAGCTCCAACTCCAGACCTCTGACTGCAGTCTCTCACTATTATCCTCAATAATGTCCCATAAGTGATTATACGCCAGCTTCACAGTTTTATGCACAGTATCTTCGGTGCAGAATACTGGAGCATTATCATTCTTGTCCTTTGACGAAGGACACCTTGCAAGTTGACGCTCTAGTCCCTTTGCCATCAACGCTAGCTGCCAACTCCACACAACAGTACCGTGGTAAGCAGAATTTGTGAAGCCAGCGGTTATCTCTTTGTTATCTGCCAGAGCGGGATTTGCCACCACGATGCCAAATGGTGTGCTCAAACCTGCAGGGAAAGGCCGGAGTATAGCGTTTGCTGTGGCATTTAGGAACGTGGTAAGTTGCTCGTTGTTTGTCGGATTGAGGAGGAACAGATGAAATGCTGTGTCGGTGTGAGTGATCTGTATTTTTTCCTTGTCCTTCGTAGTATTAATGGCAAGAGCATAATCTACCACTCTTCCCGAGGATGAGTAGTTGAGCGAGTTCTCATTTGTCGGGCCATCATAAAAGGTATTTGTATCGACATAATCCTCCAACCGCGAAGTGGCTTCATCAACTGTGACGTTGTACTGGAAGAGTGGCAAAGTGTTGTCTTCCCATATCTTTGCTCTTCCATCCGCAATCTTACTCCACTCCTTTGTCACAGAGTTGTTTGGGTATACACCCGGTATCTTTGACAACTTCGAGATAGCGTAGAGTGCTGCCGGCACAAGGGCACAGTTCACGTCAAAAGGAATTCGACCATTGGCAAGGCCATAGGTTGAGTCTCGCCATTGACCAACTAGCTCACCCTCTTTGAGCTGGATCAAATTCTTTACCACCTGTTCCTTTTCAAATGGCTCCGTGATATTCATGATTTTCTGTGCGTTGATATAGCTTAAATTCCCCCATGTCAAGTTCCGATTCTCGACATCAACTTCACCTGCCTTGGTTCTGAGTAGCGGGTCGATTCGGCTTGGCAACGCACTGAAGTAACGGTCCATAAGAATGGGTAGGAAAAAGTCGGTATCGATCATCGGATATGTGAAACCCGGTGCGGTCGAGACAATGCCCTTTTGCAGGTTTAGAAACGTGGCGTAGTCGCCGATAGTCTCTTCGTGGCAGACAGACCCGTCTGTACGGTTGATGCGCTCTAAAACTGCACCGATAACCGCTTCTAGTGCTGAGCTGTTGCCTGCGCTCAATATAGGCTCAAGTAACAGTGCAGCGATCATGGTGTCGCGACCGAAATATGTCAGGAACCGCCAGCCGCCGGCAAGAAGTTTATCGGTATATGAGAAGAATGATAGAGACCGGACTTGAGATTCTTCTTTCTGGATCAGAGATTTAGATTGGTTATTGAGGACTTGTTGTGGCGATAGCTGTTTAAGCTGAGGGTAGTTGAAGGAAGCGGCGAATCGGTAAAAACCAGCCCCTAGGCTAATGGTCTCGCCATCAATAGCGATCCTACTTTGCTTGTTCTCCCACGGCTCCAGGAATAGGTTCGTAGTCGTGATGTTATCTAACCATGACCGAGAGATCAAAACACCTCCGTTTTTAGCTCTTGTGATATTGGTGGCATTCTGGATCATAAGGCTAAGGATGCTGGGCCCCTCAGTAAAGTCGCGGATGTTCCGGATACTCCCCAAAATAGCCACTGTTAGATTCGCCGAGGTGTTGAACGATAGCACACCCTCGACTCCAACAAATGGATACTCTGAGTCTTCGTCGATATGATTGATAACGCCAAGCGGAGACCCGACAGTGGAATTAATCAACTCGATTGCCAGCGTACCATTCTTTTTACTCTGCGGCTTGAAGAAGGTGCATATTCCGCTGTTTCCTGCAGGCCATGCGACAATCAATCGAGGACCAATAATTGATAAATTGCTATCGGGAAGAGGACTGGTCACGACGACCTGGGCATCGGTGTTGCAGTCAGAGTAAAAGTAATTCTCATACGGAGGATCACTGAGCTGTTGAGTGATGACGGGACAGGAGTCGCTCAAAGCAAAGTTAAGATAAATCACTGTCAATAGAATAGCTATGAATGGTGCCATTACGATCGGGATGAAGACTGCAAATTGTATTTTCAGTAAAGAAGTAACTAAAGTCATAGCTGGATGATGTCGTCGATCTTATACTTGGGATCGACATGGCGGATTGCGGGGTCAGCTCGAGATTCAAAGCTAGGAAATCAGGAAATCGAGGTCTGTTTAGGTTCTTTTGAGGACAACTTAAGCTTTCGTAAAGGGTCTAAGGGTGTCAGCGATGACGCCAATGCATCTTCATGTCGAATAATGCTTCCTCTTAGCTGATGAGTAAGATTGTGTTTTAAAGTACCTGTCAAATGGAATCCAATGTAAATAAGTGGCTGGCTCACGTGAGGTGAAATTGATCTGCCTAGTACTTCACTCTTACATCAAACACAACATCTTCCATTTCAAAGCATGGCATCTTCAAACCCCAAGGTCGGGATGGGCCTCCTTCAGCTGCTCCCACCAGAACTTCGACACTCTATATTTTCATACCCGGATAGGGATGCCATCACAAGCCTACGTGCGACGTGTTCAACTCTTGAGAAAATTGTACCAAGTAATATTGACCGCGTCTCCATATCGGCCAACTCTCGTAACATCCAAGTCTTCCTTGCCATCGCGGATAGCGAGTTACACCGACATAAAATTACAGAGATCAACTGGGATGACGCGCGGCTGTTTGAAGGGCCATCGAAAATCAGTTGTCAGAGTGGTTGTTTAGAGTACTAGAAGATCGGGAAGAATATGAACTCCCCTCCTTCTGCTTCGACTATGTTGACGACGATAACGATAACGATGAGGATGAGAATGACGAAGACAGCGAGGCTAGCGATTGCAACGAGGACGGCGATAAGAGCAATGATGGCGATGAGGATAGAGATAAGGACAGCCAAGACGACGATACTCCCGGGATATCTGATGCAAATTGTGCAAAGGCAGGTGACGATGGTGATGGTATCAGCATGTCTGCAGCAATAGTGCACTTGCTAATAGCCCAAGGAATAATTCTAATAGCTTCAACAGACCTGGATGCGCTGAACCAGTTATATAAACTGGGTTTAATAGATATTATTATTATTTGAAGGATTAAAGATATATAAGGTTACATGAGTATTAAATTGGTTACAAAGAGACGAATAGCTGTATTTACTTAGTATAATAGAAGATCTAGTAATATCTTGTTTAAATAATCATTAAACTAGGTACATAAGAAAGACCACCCATGCAGTCGCAATGATAGCAACCAAAAGGCCAAAGGCCAAGATTGTAAACCAGGGTTTTGACCTTCGGCGAGTCAAGGGATGCTCGTCGCGTTTCTCGATGGTGACTTCTGTTGCCTCGCGTTGGACTCGTGTCATGGTCATACCTTTTCCTAGGAGCTTATGGTCGACAATGATGTATGACAGACCTAACACAAAAGCCCAAGCTTTAATACTGATGGCAACGAGAAGAACCTTGTGGTAACCATTGCCTTCGGTCCCGTCTTGCAATACGCCAAAGACGACATCCATCTAATGCTATTAGCTTCGGTACTTGATTGTTTAAACGTTCAGCTTACAATAGTTGAGCCTGAGTTGTTGAATGCTCTCCATACACCGAAGGCAGTACCGATCTTGGCTTGATCAGCTACCAAGAGTGGTATACAGATCTGCAATGGCATTGAGTTAATCACGCCTGCTAAGCTGGAGAAGACTAGAGCGGCGACTGGATGCACGTTGGTAAAGCCCAGCAGAGAACAAGCAATGATCCAAAGGATAGGGGCTGCGGCGACATAGTGAAACCGATGGCCATACTTGTCTATGGCCAAGCCTAGTACTGGACTTAGAACGATGGGAAGAATTTTCTGTGCTGTCGACAAATAACCAGCCACTTCTTCTGTGTATCCCTTCAAGAATATGATGTCAGCCGAGCTGGTGCTGAATCCACCAGCTGCACCACTCTGTAGCAATTGAGTGGCTGGCAGCATCAGATATGCCCATGGCAGGGTAAACAAGAGTTTCCAAGAGAAGTTGCGCTTGGTCACAAGATGCTTCTCGGTAATTGCTGTCTCCCGGCCTGGAGTTAGTCTATACTTTGTCGGAACTGCAAACCTTTCAAAACAAACGTATGAAATGTTCATAGCCAAAGAAAGTCCACAGAAGAAAACAGGGATCCAAAACGTCCAACCGTACCAGCCTGTGCGATCTCGGATCGGGATGGCGACCATACCAGAAACGAGACTAACTGTGCTGGCAACGGCACTCTCGAGTCCAAACGCCAAGGCAAGCCCAGAAGCGCCAAACCAGTGGTAGAAGAACTTTGTAATTGTTAGTGAACCTGTTTGTAATTTGGGCAAGTGGGTAGAATACCTTTTGTGTTGCGGAGTCTAGAATTGCAATGCCAAAGCCCATAAGAACATGCCCACAAACAAGCAGCCTCCAAAGTCCGATCTGAACCCCGGTAGCCGCGACGACAGATCCGACAAGGATAACACTTGTACAGCATAAAGTAACGATGTTGGGGCCCCACCAATCCAGGATCAGGCCCCCAATAACAGGGAATATGGTGTTAACGAAAGCGTCTGCGCTGCTGATGACACCAAATTGGGTATTGTTGATGCCAAGTTCTTCCCGCAAAGTATTTTTAAGCGGGCCCAATGCTGAGCCTGTCCAAGTATGTCCTAGCGGGAGAGTGATGACGAGAGCGAGTGCAGTCCATTTGTACTTGGCAGGAATTCGCAGATGGCTAAGACCTTCATGTTCAACTTCAGTGACATTGATGTCGGTCACCACTGGCATTACGCCATCAGAGGTATCTTTCTTCATCGGGTTCTGCGCTATGGTGTCTGGAATTTAAAAGAGATTTGAAAGACACAAATATATAAACGACAATCCGTTTGCCTTTATATACTCAAACTCGAGCAGCTAAGACCCTTGTGCCTCCGAGCTCGGCTGAATAGCGAGCGATCCACCACGTGGGCAGTAGTGACACGTTTAAGCTTATCAGATGGACTTTAAGTGGAATAAGGTTATTTCAATCGAGCTTGGCAGTGTAGCATGGGGGCTCAGGCCCATCGTTTCATAGAAATACACTAGTTATTAGCCATATCTGGCAGGAGTCGCAAGAGTTTTTTCAATAGAGAGTCCACTTTGCGGCTTTTATTTTAGACTCACTGGACGCCAAGGGACACGGAATTCGCCACGATAGATTAAGAGATTAATAAGTTGAGATACGAGGGACTCAGCGGAAACATCTCATATTATGTATATAAGTCCATGCGATCGTCGCCGAGTGGTTCATTCCACTGAGTTGCTTGTCGGGACCTAAACCAAGCATAGGCAACATGTCTTTAGGACTTGCCGGCTTGCTTTCTGTTGCACCAGAAGCAAGGATGCGAATGCCCGAATAATCCGTGTTTCGCTGTTTTGGGTTCTTCTGCTCCCAGATCCACCACAAGCGATTAATTTGCGCATGATGCAGAAAGAAAATTGGATCTGTAAGAAAAGAAAATGAGTTATTCATCGAGAAGCTAAGTGCAGATTCGTTGTTTGAGACTTACCATTGGGCGATGTTGACGGTACCAGATCCCCTCCCACAGCCTGATGTATGGCACCATGTGGTCCATTCTCTAGAACAGTAGCAAATCTAGTGAGATTCATGGAACGATCGATAATCTTTGATACCGCGGATGGCGAATAAGACTTTCCTTGAAACTTCTCTGCAAAGTTGAAATCGTCATTAAAACCACGGTTTAGACAATGTGGCCTCAATGCGCCGTCATAGTACTGCACCGTAAAGTTGTTGAACCCTCCATCCAGGACACACATGGCCAAGGGATGTGGCCGCGTCGGATTCACAAACCCTCCATTGAGCCCATTGCCGCCGAAACCCCGAGCCTTATCTTTTGAAAGAGTGGGCTTTTCGACATGTCCTTGGCATCAAGTGTCCAATCCCAGTAGGGCATGGAGCTGCGGTATCCGCACTCGTTCCGTAAAGCAGTCTCGTACAGATGCACGAAATATCGGTGCCATGGTAGAAACTGAGCTACAAAGTGGACTAAGGAAGATCAGCTTCAGGAAGGGGGCTAGGAAGAGATATAAGAACTAACTCTGTATGTTGAGCTTTGTATGAATATAAGGTAAGGCATTGTATCGGGATGTCTTCAAGCCAATTTTTGAAGGAATTTTATCGAGACATTTGACAGCTCTGATGTAGTCTGTTTGAGCTAATATCTATAATTTCCGCCACTCAACTCTGGTTTGCACTTCAGAAGGAGCCGGATACTGGCCTGGTCTTGTGACAGCAGCTATAACTAGCAGGTTGAAGAACTGGATCAAAAAGATGGCAAACTTCATCTTGATAGAAACAATTGCGCGAGGATTAATTCGAAATATAGCATTGTTTAATTCGTCGGTCTATTGTGTTTGCAGCTTATTTGTAGAACTGCGGCGTTACCGAAATGCATCACCAGTGCACAAAGCCAGCTTAGCGTATTTGCTTCTTCCAGAAGCCCATTGGAACCAACCAGGGGCGCAACTTTAGACCTGTCACTTGTGTCGTTTTGGCAGTGGCGCCGTGGCGATACGAGCTGGAGTTCTATTTACGGCATTTTTCATGTCTGAACACAGTCTAGGCTTTGCTCACAACGACTCTCATTTTGCCTCTATCTCGAACGATTGACTTCCAGATCTTCTCCCTTTTTGATTGCCGACTCATGACATTTGAATTGAGTTAAATTCTCTCACCTATACCAAGCGAGTGACCTAATACATACCCGACATGCTGCACTAGACTTTAGCAATAGCTAGAGTAATCGCTCGGAGATGCTCTTGCCCAACTGGTAGTTACACTTATTTTCAGATAGCAACGATCAACATTTAGGTCAATCTAGCTTATGTGATGGTCGTACGTTACTCGCATAGCGTTTCCTAGTTACCTAGGCAGTTGTGCGCGACAGTGCCACATCATAGCCTTGCTACAGTTGCCATTGTATTTTTCAGGTGCCATTCTTTCTCTGGGCAGCGCCGAGTTTGGCTCGCTTCTACAATCCCTTCGTGTGGCAATGGCAATAGGTACTTGTTTTACAAATAAGGGGTATAATGAGGGAATAAATAGATCGTTGAACCGCCTTGAAACCCCTACCATAATTAACTCAGCCATGAAACTTATCAATAGCTGGGATATGTCGAGACCAACAGCAATATCTGCGTGAATTTACTTCCGAGCCAACACCACGATAGCACAATCTCCAATAATAACAATAGAATTTTCTCGTCTTGGTCGCCGCCGTCTTCTTGGCCTTAACTTCTGTGGCCAATCACGATGCCGGCACCCAAGTAGCCTCTATGATAGCTGCCACTTACCGGTGGACTATCAAGGTTCTCAAGCGCGTCTATGATAAGCCCAACAACGCGTGCAACTGGGCCTTCAGCATCGATGCCCAAAAGGGCGCCGACAGCAGCTGCAGGTACGTCGTCACGGCTTGGACGAGGTACGGCAGCCCTTCTAAGCGTAGCGATTACACCAGAGTAGTTAGTTTAATACCGGTTGGGAATTTACTATTCCCTTCGTTATGAACAAGAATAGATAAACTGCCTACCCTGGTCACATTAATAATCAGGTCTCTTCTAGCGCAATTATCAAGCCTGATGAGTCCCTTGCCCCCCGTTATCTTTCGGCAAGTGGGCACTTCAAAAAAGGAATAAGTCCGTGAACGGTCTTCCATTTCCGATTTCTCTAGGTTCCGCGCGCGGAAAGAAATTTCCAGCCATCATTGATAAAAGCCACAAAATCTCACTAAAACAGGCAGTTACAGTTAAACTTTGCGATTTTGTCATAGCGCAATACGATATGGCTTCCGACAAGAAACTTAGCTAGTTCATGAATTTAGCTGAATTTATGAAAATAACACCACTTCCCCATGAAAGGCAATGAGACTACTAAGCGATCAACAATAGCGGATGATTCGTAACCGTGCCGGTTGCACGGTAACAATTAGAGTTTTATATCCCATTAGTGTTACCGTCTAGCATTTAGGTAGCGAATCAGATGTGAAATGAATGTAATGGTCATGTGTACGAGCAGTCAGTCACCACCAATTATTTGTCGCGCCAGTGAAACGAAACATCGAGTCGAAACAAATTAGGGGCTCCTGTCAACCATAAACCTCCGGTGACCTTTGCCTTCGTGAAGCTCGTTGTTAGATCATCAATTGAGTTCTTCTAGGTCAGCCTCTAGAACGAAACACCCCAATACCATGAATCTCCAGAACACCAGTTATATCTATCATCACCAAGAGCAGAAGTATTGTTTGATACCTTTCAGTGTATTTATCGCAGTGCATGCTAGCAATCAAGCCTAACACGAGTCATTTCCTGATTTAAACCCAGTTTGCGAAGGATAAAAGTGGAAATTAAAGATCGACGCCATGAGCGAATCCGGTCCAGGAGCGTTCTGATCAGCCACGCCGGCTCATAAGTACCGCTTGCGCGAAGATCAATTGTCCAAATCATACGATCCGACGACTCAAAATAGACCTCATAAGCAGCCTTCGTCTAGAAGACTGACGGTCTTAACAGCCATGTGGATCGATATACTTTCCACATACGTCATATGTTGGGGTGCTCAAGAGGCCCTCGGGCAACAAACCCATGAAACATATTTACTAGCTTAAGACTTCTTCCATTTTTAATTAAAATCCCTTCTATAGTGACGTATTTATCACTGTGAGGGACATTTAGGGTAAGACACAGACAAAACCCCATCGCTATGGACATTCTTTGTTAATCCCTTTGCCCCTTTCCGTTATTGACTATTACCAATCAAGTCAGCCCAGTCTTGGAATGCAGAAGACCATCTCGATCTTAGCCAGAAATACTCATAGCATTGACGTAACGCCACCTATACACATCTAATTTGCTCGATCATTGGGTGGCATCATGGCAAGTCTGCTAATCCAAACTTAGCTAACATAAATAACCTGTAGAAAGACTCAATTTAGTGAGCGTTTCAATGTCTGTAAACACACTAATAGACGCTAGTCTTATCTATGGTCTGGTGGAGTGATTTGCTCCAGGCCTGTGGCTATGTAGGAACGATCGGAATGTTCTCTCGCGAAATGCCAAGTCTAGCCGACGCCACGGAGAATATTAGCTGAACGTTTATTAGTGATACCGGCATCTTATTTCACAGGAAAACAGCTCAATACTCCAACCATCTCTTTTACCATTACATTTTAACGAACTCTATTACCTACTCTCTAAACATGTATCCAGTCCAAGATGCATTCCTTGACCAACTGCCTACCAATGGGGACTATCATACTCTATTACAAACTCAGATTTACGACTATTTCCTCTCACTAGGAATGTATAACTGTGGGGAAGCTCTTCTCAACTCCAATTGTAACATACGACACGACGCCATGGGCAACACATCCCGACAATGCACCACTAAGTTCCATAATGCCACACCTCCTTTATCGGATCCAGGTTTTGGGGGCTCAAATGAATCACCAGGTGAACAGTCATACTATACAGCCTCAGAACATTCATCATCGACACAAAATGATTGTGCTTCTTTGTATCAGTGGTTCTGCATCTTCTGGGACACTCTAAATTCCACTCAAGGCGGAGCTACTGGTACGCCGATGCAGGCCTTAAGCTATCCACCAGATCTACCTCAACCTTTTTTGGAGCTTCAACCAATGATATCGCAAAACTCATTCAACGTACAATCGGTATGTCAATATTTTCCAATTCTTTACTGTTTCGAAACTTGTCTAACCTTATGTCTCCAGTGTCCGGGTGTTTTTGAGCAATTCCCTCCCGAAGTAAATACGGCGGAGTCGCATTCAGCCAAATGGAGACCGATCAGCCCAGCCAGCGATAAAGCATCGATAACATCAAGAAAACGAAGCGAAAATAATGTTGGGTTGTTGTGTTTCCAGAATCGTCTTGGGGAATTGATAAAGCATAATAACGAAATTGTGAAAAATCTGCAGTTACAGCGGAAAGGAAATCGCATGTCTAGTAGTTCGGATAATTAGAGCTTAGAGTTGTATTGACAATAAGCAAATAGACGGCATTACTACACTGAAGTAACCAAACACATATGCGATATGCATCAAGAGTTCAATAATAGCACGAAATATCGTCTTGATTGATGCATTATTAAGTAGGTTACTTGTAACAGATAAAGTTCCCAGGGGTATTTAGTAGGTACTGTTTTAGACGCAGGCGGCAGCAGATGTACCTTACTAAAGGTGTAACACGAGAGTGGAATGTTATCCACAGGAGATGAACCCTCAGGCTACTCGAATACTGAAATATAAAACAGTATTCCAGCTAGTTCATTGCTAATGGGGGCACCTGGGAATTTGAACGCACTTGCATCAAGACGTGTTGATGCCGTGTATGAGGTAGAACAGTGTTATATGTGTTCTATCTAACTTCGCTATCTTGACAAATTCCCCTTCTTTGGGTAAATACCTTACGCTATGCCTGATACACCTTCTCACAATTGGTTGAATCTGTCTTCACCCTTTTGACGTTCATTTTGATAAACTCAACTGCGAACGAGTATGTACAGGATAACTTAAGTTTAATTAGGTCCCCCTTGAGCGGGTCTCGGTATGTAACCAATAAATTCTTCGAAGGCCACGGGCTCAAATTCCATTACATTAGTTAAAGTCAATTCCAAGAAGAGGTTTAGGATATTATAACAAATAAAATCATCTCAGGGTATCTGAACTCTGAACTAAATCCCTTCACTCGGGTTTCCTGCCCCAGATAAAATAGACCGGAACATAAAGATGAATAGCAGGATTCGAAAGATCCTTCTTCACTCGTGCCATCAAGACTTGAATTTCGGCATCTTTCCAATGGAGAATACGCGAAAAAATTCCTGGGGTATAGGAAGCGATCAACTTTGCTTCTTGTAATGATTGGAAGTGTCCAATCTCCTTCAGTGTAGGGTCTTTTGGCCATGAACCGATCGGGATCTTCTCACGACTTTAGTGTGATGGGTCAAGAAGCGAAAGGAATGCTTACCTTGAGAATTTTCTGCTCAACATCCACAAAGCCAGCCTCTTCCATCTCTTGCTTCCATTTTGGAGTACAATTTAGCGGCTTGCCGAACTGGACCGAGCCTTCCACGATAGTCTTCATCCAAAACAGAGCATGTTCAGCGTTGCCTACGGTGTCATCATCCGACTTGAACTCCGCATGAACAGCCTGCATCTCAAGATACCCCCCTGGAACCAAATTGTCCAGCGCCTGTCTGAAAAGTCGTCTGCTGTTGCTTATACAGCCTCCGAGCTCACGTGCGTGAATAAAGTCAAATGGTTTATGGAAAAGCCAGTCTGACTCGAAATCATCGACCTCAAAGATACAGTTCTCTGGGACCCTACGTATTATACGTTAGCAAATGGTCGATATTATGACTAGATTACTGTACCAAGGGGGCTGGATAGGACTCAGATCAGTTCCTAGAACTTCTGTATCAGGAAATTCACTATTTAGATTGTCAGGAACAATTCTTCCTTAATGTTGGGGTTACGCGCTCTGCAAAGTTGATAGCCCAGATGCCTGTGCCAGTGCCTAGATCTAGTACTCGTTTTAGATCATCTCCGATGGGTGCGAGGTAGAGTTCCCCTCCCAGCAAGAGACGATAGATATGATGTCCTAGATCCATTCTATCCTGCTCTTCGTGATCATTGGGCTATACTTTGTGAGCGAGTTCCTGAACAGACTTGTCTCTGGGCTTACAAATGGATAAACGCCCTCGCGGTAGGCATGATAACGGCGTCCGTTCTGCACTGCTGTTAGCTAGTTTCATTGGCGGGCAACCTCTTGGCCGTACTTCGTATCTGCATGTCGGGTTAGATGAGTGTGTGGTTCTCGTGGACATAACATGCCTGTAGTCTAGAATACTAGAACGGAGAGAAGACAAATAAACTGACTCCTCGCTAGATAGTACGTTAAAGGAGGTCGACTCGAATCTGTCAGAGTACCTACGAGCTGGGCGATGATTCATTTGATTGAAACGGAGTACACTGGAATCATTGGATCAGCCAAATTCGTAGCCCTGTAGAGTCATACATACATCTGCCTGTGGAGGGACCGTACATAAGGCATGTCGTAGATCTTGAGTAAAGTGGTCGCTTCGCTCTTGCGGCATTGTGAATGTTTTTGGAGAAGATAAGATGCAAACGGACAAAACAAGAATACAGAGGATAACCACAAGCTGAAAGATGACTAGCACTAGGCGGGCTAGCCAAGTCGTGAGTAATGTCCACCTGACAAAATCTAGCCTTTTTGAGAAACGATTGTCACGCGGGCGGAGCTATCCGTTACCCGCGAACCACCTCATTCCTCCCTTACAATAAGTGTTAAGTTAGAAGCTCTTTGTTGAGTGTTCCCATAAGATTGCGTTTTGAGTAAGAATTAAACCTGAGATTGTTCGTTGACTATCTTATCGCTCACACTGAAGGAAGTTCAGCTATCGACTAAGACACTCTAGAGACATCTCGATGGATGATCTGCACACTTTTTCGGTTCCCGCTAGTGACATACTAATTGATAGCTAACCACTAACTTGATCTAAGTGACTGACAGGTCCCATTGTGGCTGACTTCCTCTATTTCGTTAATTAGAGTTGTACATACGTGACATTTAACATTCCGAAGAGATAAACTAGTCTAAATTAAATTTATATTGGCAGATGCATAAGACATTATAACATTAAATATTATAAAATATTTCATCTCTTCATAGTAAATAAAGTATGTTAAGTATATTCAATTAAAGATATTCGATTAATAGTTAAATTTACTCTTGTCATTAAGTAGTTGCCTGGCGAGTTATGTATGGAATCAGTTTTAGGTAAAATCTATCTCTTAGGTTTAGCCTTTGCTAATATTGATCAAAAGGTGGTGACGATATCATATGGTAAAAAGAAGATGATTCTTCATTATCGTACCTAAGGAAGCGGGTCTCGAACCCAGAGCCTCAAGACCCACCCTTTCTCACGTGGGTCAACACGTGACGCCCTGCGAGCTCGTCACATATTACTTGCATAACTCTTCGCTATGGAAATTCAGCTCTTTAGAGACCAGCACTAAGTCGATAGCCATCTCAAAATGCTAATTGTAGTGTGCAATTGCAATGCTAGTAGTCTATTATGGCTAAGATTCGGCTAGTGAAATAGCTTTCGAGCTGTACCTCAACTCGCTACAGTTTTCCTGCCAATTCTAAACAAAACCCCGTGCTCCTGAACTCGTTAAGAAAGTATAGAAGAAGCCTCCAAAGCGGCTGAAAATACGTCTTCTGTAGGTCTATCGCCGAAGCGGTTTGATAGGAAGCTTACGTATTTAGTCTTTTCCACTGATACTTCGGAAAGGATGCAGGAGCTATGAATGATAACGAAGATACGCAGATCGTCGAGTATAAGCAAGCGTTTCACCTTTTTGTAAGTATCCAATGTCTCGTATAAATTACTGGTCAAAGTTGTTCTAATAGATTCTACTACAGGATAAAGATGGGGATGGTAAGTGTTTTACTAACCACTACCTGTCACAATAGCTTCCTAGTCACTGCTGCAACCGCATCGTGGCTCGGCCTCGCCATTCCAAAGTGTATACTAACCACGCCTAACAGGGGATATGACCGTCAACTAAGTAGGCGTTGTTATGCGATCGCTGGGCCAGAATCCGTCCGACGCCGAATTACATGACATGATCATCGAAGCCGATGCAGACAGAAACGGCACAATTGATTTTCCTAGTATGCTCTTTTGCAGAACTACCTTCATACAGTGTAGAAGTGTGTTAAGTAATCCTGTGTCATCCATAGCTCTTAGAGATGATGTCGCATAAAGCAGAAGGGATAGATTATGACCAAGAGCTTTTAGAAGCATTGATGGTCTTTGGTCGTGATGAAGACGGGTTCATCTCAGCTGGAGAGCTGCGACGAACCTTGAAAGCTATCGGCGAAGAAGTCACAGACGATGAGCTTGACGAGATGATTCGGGAGGCTGATACCGATAACGATGGTCGTATTAGCTGTGAGACAGACGATGACGAGTTGATAGA
This sequence comes from Fusarium sambucinum, assembly GCF_050947815.1. Classification (NCBI taxonomy): domain Eukaryota; kingdom Fungi; phylum Ascomycota; class Sordariomycetes; order Hypocreales; family Nectriaceae; genus Fusarium; species Fusarium sambucinum. The sequence continues at coordinate 5,494,609 of NC_139293.1, read as the reverse complement.
GGACTTGACTAACAACCAAACACAGATGAAGAGTTTTTTGAGCGCAGTTAGCTGCTTAATCGTGCAAGAATATTACACCATGGCCATGTGATCTTGATCTACCTTGTGGGAAGATGCTGGGTGCCATTCCGATATGCTAGACTAATGTCTGGTATAATTCTGATCAAGTCGTCATTCAAGTAACTGCTCTATAAGCTTTATAGTTCTCCGTGTTATCCGCCTTGCCCAATCATAGCTAAATACTTCTTCATAAACCTACATCGTGTGTGTACCCACCCTACCAAGATACCCACTAAGTTTGCATGCTGACTCGTCTTGAACGCTTAGCTGAGAAAATCACTCAAACATTGACCTACGGTTGAAGGGGAAAAAACACACAAGCTGCTCTGCGTGAAGATGAGTCTCTGCAAAGTTTGCCAAACAGCCTTGCCTAGCTTCTCTACTCATAATGCCTCTGGAAAAGCCATCTCAATTTGGTGGAAGCGTTATGATAATATGCCTCAGATTTTCTTCACGGATATAAAACAAGTCATGCATTTGTCATGGGAGTCACTCATTGCATCTCTTAACCGGAACTGTCCCATTTGTTGGTCAATTTGGCGGTTTATTCGTCCTTCACCGGCTTCATCACCGCATAACGAAAGAGTGCCCGATTTCTTTTCTTTCATGAACGACATCAGCTATAACGCACAGCTAGGCGAGTACTACGTTGTGGTGCGTCTAAGAGGCACTGTACCATCACGCAATCACATCGATTTTACTGTGAGGAAAACAACCGAGGAGTGTTTCAAAAGTATGAGATTAGACGCCCACCACAGCACTTATCGGGGTTTGGCTAACAACGTAAAACAAGACGAAAAACTGCTACCATTACGAACGAGCTAACACCTGGGTCAATTGCTAAATCAGCACGATACTGGATCAAAGCCTGCGATGAGAAACACGCGTTCTGCTTAAAGCAAAACTTTATTCCCAAAGATGCACGAATACCCACTAGACTGTTGTATATCGGCAGCAAGGACTCAAAAACATGGAAAGTGTTTAAAACTCAGGGTAGAGTCCCATACGTTGCAGTATCTCATCGATGGTCTAGACATACACGAACGCTATTTCAGTCGAATTATCGATCATACCATCAACCACAGGCTGATTCTATTCTGTCACGGAATTATCAGGATATTGTATCAATATGTCGTTCAATACCTGTCAGATACCTCTGGATTGATTCGCTTTGTATTTTGCAAGACGACATCGATGGTCTTGACTTCCGCCGCGAAGCACTACTTATGATGGATATCTACCAATATGCCGTTCTGACAATGATGACATGCTGGGACCTTAAAGAGACTACCATCTTCCACAAGAGTCATCTTCTAAGTATTCCTCGACCGGCTTTGCCACGTCATTTCCCCGATCTATCCAGCCGTTGGCCTGTTCCAATATCCGGTCCAGGAGATTATGCCTTTGTTGATTGCACTCCCGACTTCACAATACATGTAGCGGGAGCGCCTATCAACAGTAGAGGATGGGTGCTTCAGGAACGATGTCTTTCGAGAAGGATTCTTTACATATCGAATGATCAACTCTATTGGGAGTGCGATGGCAAATATGGTGGCCTCGTCGCTATGGAAGCATCTCCTGATTCTACATTCGACGGTGGCAGTCGACAGTCGATTTACCTTCTTGAACAGGATTTAAGGAAATGTGACTGGAGTAAGATCCTTGGAACATATAGCGCGTCCAGCTTGACATATGAACAGGACAGACATGTTGCCATTGCAGGCCTTGCCAAAGTGGCTGCGAGACTGACCGGAGATACGTATCTGGCTGGGATCTGGCGTGGATATTGGATGCATGACATCTGTTGGGCGCCATGGAAACCAGGAAACTCGGCTTCCAAGCCCGAGTCAGCGGATGACGGCACGAAGATACTACAGCCAAAATCTGGCTTTATAACGCCTTCATGGCCATGGCTCGATTTTCCAGGACCAACAAATCCTACTGGTATTTCGTTCACGAGTCGAGAAAATCTCGAGTCTTCGAAATTAAATACGTTTCGGTTACCGCGCCATCGCCCAATCCATACTGGCTGGTCACACCATCAACTCTCCTGATGGTGACCCATTCGTCTCCTTTGATCGAGCTATTTTAAGAATCGGGTGTCTTCTAATACCATTAGAGTTCGACAAGGACAAAAATATGTTCTCTTTGGGTTTTAACCAGTTTCTGTGGCTGAATCACAATATCGACTATCAATCCGTCAGATGGGATGTGCTGCGGCTGGGAGATCGGGATGAGTCCATGGAAAATCACGAGTTTTATTTGAACCTTAGTAGGCCTTTGAATCCTTGTTCGCGTTGCTTCCTCCTGCCCCTTTGGCTCTTCAAGCCTTTTGTCCACCAGAGGGGTTTCAACGAGGCACGCACATTTGGCCTTGTGGTTGAAGAAACTGGCTCCAGAGGAGAGAATCAATACCATCGAGTAGGGACTTTAGAGGATGGTACAAACGGTGGTATACTGTGTCCCATGATTAGTAATACTATTGTCAAACTGGGTATTAGGAAAGCATATCCTTCAACCAAGGGAGTGAAAACGTTAAAAGAACAAAAGTTTGAGTATAAGCTCGGCGTGTTCGCAGCTACACATCTATCTGCCTTCAACAGGTTTGACAAAAGGGATATGAGCAGTATGCAGAGCCATGAGGCCAGCGAAGAGTCAGAGGACCACGAGAGTGGTAAAAGAAGTGAGAATGAGAGGAATGGAAGCAGCGATTTAGACAATGGAATGGATAAATCCTCATTGCGATATTTCGCGACAGCACAGTGGACAACTCTCTGGCTTGTATAAAATCACAGCTAGTAATTACTTTTTTTATACTTTACTAATAAGCATAAGTCTAATGCTCTCAATAACTTTAAAACTGATAAAATATCTATATAGATTAAAGATATATTATATTATAAATTAGGAAGGGTTCCCTAAAGAGTATAGCTTTATCGTTAATATTATATAAACAGTGTGCTAGGTTACTTATTATTTTATTATACTAACTTACTTAATAAGTTATATATAATAACTTATTAAACTATAATAACTTTCTTTATTTTCTTATATTCCTTGTTTTTATTACTTTTTATATTTTTTATAATTTTATTTTTCCTCAGATACATATTATATCTCCTCTTACTCCTATACTATACTGTAAAAGAAAAGGAGCTAAGCAATTAGAGCTCAAGTAGTAAATACTAACCCTAACATAACCCTGACCTAAGCTAAATCTCCATCTCAGGGCTAAGAAAAGCCTGTGTCGCACCGTGATATACGGAACCGCCAGGCAGAATCTCCAGAGTTCGGCTGACTGATGCGACTCCGGTGCGAGGAAGGCCAGCGCCAATGACTTGAAACTTGGTGCCTTGTCAAGGTTGAAAGGTAGTGTTGGCCCATGGCGGATCAGAAAGGAACAAGGTACCAGGTGCTATAGCCAATGAATGAACTGATTTATGCTACGGGAGAGCTACCTGTTTTATACATGCACTTCGCCATTACCAAGAAGCCGTCCAGCCTTTCCACTTTTGGTCTTTTGCATCGCCGAGATATGGCGCCCTGGCTTTTCCGTAAGCAAGTGACGTACGATTAGTGGTGTTGTTCATTATGCACAGGCGAGGATCCGTAAGAGCGGAGTGTAATGCCTTTTACGGCTTGGCTCGTTTGACACTATGCAGACTTTCCGATGGATCATCTTGGTAATGATCATCGGTTGATCTTGTGGCGTCTGATAGTGACAATATGGAGCGAGTCAGACGCCAATAATAATCTAGTAAGCATAGTTAATCCCCTTAGGGAAATATCGGCCGCTCAGCTCCGCCTCATCTGCACAGCTCTGCCCCATCGTGTGTGACGTTCTACTCCTTACCAGAGCGTGGTAATGGCTATGCTGTTCTTCCCCTGGCCTGAACGTATATAAGTATAAACAAAATTACACAGTTGTGCTATCATCGACCAGTCTGTTCATAGTCTTCCCATTCCGAAATAATAGTCGACCTTCTCGCTTTCCAACAATTCCCCGTTATCTCAGACTACCCTGTTGCGTAGCTGTACATCATCACCATGGCCCCCAGCGCTGCCGCATCCGATCTGTGCACATCAGCATCTTGCATAAACATCGCTTCAGAGGTGCTGGGAAGTATGGCCTTGAACTATACCGAGATTGACCCATGCGACGACTTCGAACAATGTGAGACCTACCATACACGTACCTCTTCAATTGAACATTAGTTATGTCTAACTACCAAAACAGACGTTTGCGGAAACTGGGCTGCTCGCCATGAGATCCCTGCAGGCGACATATCCACAGATGGACTCACTCTCGCACAGGAAAACGTCGTCAGCGCCTTGAGGCAAATACTTGAAAGTCCACATCCTTCCGGCGAAGATGCTGGATGGATCACCGTCAACCTGACAAAGGAGCAGACCAAGGCAGACAAAGAGATCTTTTCCAAGATCCAGGACGCGTATCAAGTCTGCACTAATTACACAGCCCTCGAAGAAGAAGGTCTTCAAACTCTGCAGGAAGTTGTCAAGACAATCGTCGAGTTGTACCCTATCACTCCAGCATCAGGCAACAAGACAGCCGCAAACACAACTCAGCATTCTGTTGCCTTAGGCAAGACTTTGACCCTTTTTGAGAGCTTTGGCATTCAGACATTCCAGAGATTGCTGGTCAAGCAGAAAGACACTGACCCCGACGAAGTCCAACTACACCTTTTTGCTCTGCAGCCCGAAGAATTGGTCCTCCCTGCCTCAGAGGAGCATCTCGAAGAGTACATCAAAACCGCCTCTCAGCTTTTCGCCGCTGTTGACCCCTCCAATATCAGCATAGCGGCTGCTGCCGAACTCGTCACGTCAGTCATCGAGTTAGAAGGCAAACTAGTGGCTGCTTCTGTCTGGGCCACACAGAACGGGCGGGCATCTGCCATTAGTACGATTGCAGGGATCCAGAGCCAATTTCCTGATTTAAATTACGAGTATGTGATTGAGCATCTTGCTCCAAAGAATTGGACAGGCGACGTTAATCTCATCGCACCCGCCTATTTCAACAATGCATCGCAAATAATCTCTGAGACTCCGACTCCGATTCTCCATGCATATTTCATATTGAAAGCTATCACTACCCTTTCAGTCTACATCGAGACAGATTTGACAAATGCTTATAACAACTTGGTGACTAAGATCAGAGACCGAGATCCCGAGACTCTTGCACCCCGATGGAAGCGCTGTATCAACATGATGCACTACGGAGTTGCCTGGACCCAAGGCTCTGAATACACATCACAGTTTATCGGCCCGACGGGCTTGACATGGATTCTATCGCGATTTTTCGTGGACAAGCACTTTACTCCTGAAGCCACTAAACTTACATCTGATCTTGTACAATACATCAAGGACTCCTTTTCGGAGCGTATTAAATCACGCGACTGGGCAACTGACAAGGTCAAGAAGACGTCTATCGAAAAGGTAGAGGCTATGCAAAAGGTCATCGCTCTTCCTACATTTCCTGATGCCATAGACCCTATTGCACTCAGAGAATACTACTTAGATGTCGTCATTCAGCCTTCTTTGGTCGTTAATGCATTGTCATTTGCCAAGTCTAAGGTTAATAATAACTGGATGACTCTAGGAAAGTCATATAACAGGGGCCAATTTGTTTTAAGTACTCTAACCGCCAACGCTTACCATGCCCGTACTTTAAACCAGATCGTTCTTTTCGCAGGTTTCCAACAATTCCCTATCTATGATGTGGAATTCCCATCCTATCTCCTTTATGGTGGAATGGGCAGTGTCATTGGACACGAGATTACACATGGCTTCGATAACACTGGCCGCAACTTTGACAAGACTGGCAATGCGACAGAGTGGTGGGATAAGAAGTCGATTGAGGCCTTCGAAGAAAAGACTAAGTGTTTTATCGAACAGTATAGCAACTTCACTATCCTCGCACCTAATGGAACAGAGGTTTATATCAACGGAACCCTCACGCTTGACGAGAATATCGCCGATGCAGGCGGCGTGTCTTCCAGCTATGAGGCCTGGAAGAAGTGGGAACGCGAGAAGGGCAAGGCCAAAAATCTTCCTGGCTTACAAAGCTTTACCCACGACCAGCTCTTCTTCATCAAATGGGGCCAGACCTGGTGCTCCAATATTGCGCCCAAGTTGGCTTTGACGCTACTCGAGGAAGACGTGCACAGCCCTGCACCTGCACGAGCTTTGCTGCCTCTCAAGAATGCGGCTGGATTCAACAAAGTATTCAACTGCCCGAAGAAGGAGCCTATCTGTGAGCTCTGGTAGCGATGAGCATACACTAGCTTGCGGGGCGTGTACATGAGCTTGTGATGATGCCTATATGAGACCTTTGTTAATTCTTTTGGATCTACTTTATGAACATGGGAACAGTCGATAAGCTATTAAATATATGTATACAAATAACAGCTTATCCCGCTTTGCTAGAAGGTGCCCAGCCAGTTCTGGCGGCAGCATCCCATATCACTGACTGGGTATAAACATGTTTCTTAGTTAAGAACGGTTGCCATGACATTAAAGAGTCATATAGATTTGTGAAACTCCTATCTTTTAGAATATCGACCTGCCTGAATTATTTTTCGCCTTATAAAATACATTGAGCTACATTCTGGTGTTAGCATCATTCATTATAGTCGCATCTCAACACAGAGTTGGGGACCAGCAGAAGCTTGTTACAAACCGAAGCCTCAACCCCAGATCATTGACCTAACATTACTATTATGCTTATAATATTCTAAACCGCAAGACAATTTCCCACATAAACCCTCCACAGTGGATCTGTCATTAACCTTTCCATCGATGAGTCCTCGACTCCAACTCATACCTCAGGCCCTCCTCGCTTAGGATTGGGAAGCACAACCTGCGCGCTTTTCATCATCCCACAGACGGTGGCCTTGAGCTTTTATGTTATCTCCAAAGGATTACCCTACTCAAGATCATGAAAGGGAAACTCTTACCAGGATGTCCGAATGATAGTATCTCCCGGCATGTCCAGTAGACATGTTGGCACAAGACAACTCACATCATTAAGGCCGTCAACAATAGTGTTTATCTTATCTAGATAAATGTTTTACGTTTTTCAATAGCCCATCTCACAAAGATAGCTAAGTCCGCGAGTGAAGTCTCGTAGATGAACTTGTTGAATTTCAGAATGGCCGGAGCGAATTTAAGCATATTACTAAGAGTGTGTTTCTGTATGGTACATCCGGATCGTGGGCGTAGGTCAAGAGCAAATGTGGCTTGCGATAGACCGCTAGAATAAGGAACTTCTGAACCAAGAGATCCATTGGAAGGTTTTAGCGCTTCTGAGTGCTGGGCGGCCATGGTAGATGTCCATATTAATGCCGTCAAAACATTATTAGTCGACTCATGGAAAGCGAAATTATAACATTAAGGAACGCAATCACAAGAACTGCTGGCAAAGCGGTCAAGGCTAAGTAAGCGTGTCAAGGATAGAAGGCAAGCTAAGAAGGATACCGAGAAGAAATAAATAAATCTGCAACGTATCATCAGTGGAATGGGTGTTGATGGAGTCGTGGATCCGCATAATGAACTGTAACAACCTTACGTATAAGGTTAATCGTGCTGGATAGCTACGGCGATTATTACCCAGTGTTTAGATAAGCGACTAGATAAGGCAGACCCCAATCTTGACCCTGGCCCAGGCTACGCCGGACCCCTACTCGTTGGGAACCGGTGAGTAAATCACTTTCGACCTTGTGGTGCAAGTCCTTTTGCTGCCAATTCATTGCTACGCCGACCTAACCGCGCGGGGTACCCTGTGACACTTGGGAGGGGTCTTCATCTTGAAGCAAAAACGTCCTGTCACCACCACTGTGGGAAGACACCTGAGTCAAGTGAGCTCTAACATATGAGATCCCAGAATGTAGAATACGCCATTCTACTAGCGCTTTTACGCTCACGGGGAATTTAGTAAGATGCTTAAACCAGCAAGAGAGAACCATTGTTCCTAGCAGGCTTTAAGAACTAACTTTTCTAATTTCCGAGATGGTCAATCTACTGTTACATCTGGAAGCTGGGGTAACTATAACAGCTAGCCAAGACACTGTATGTGGCACGGCTGACTATGCCAAGAGTCAAGATCGGCTAGTACTAATTCATCGCGTCCATGTCTTTCTATACTGGCCGCACCGTATGCGATGGGGCTGGATTCATATAGCTTATACTCCTTCCCGTACTGAACTTGACCTACGAGGCGCACCAATGATGGACGTTGCGGTCAGAGTTGGACTTTTGTCTTCGATACCTACATGGCGGCACTAAACCCTGACGGCATGGGTAATGGATACGCATAGATATTGACCTCTTTCAACCGAGAAGTGTAAGACAACTCATCGCTTTTCTTTTGGATTAGCACGCTGCGCCGCAGCAGCGAAGGAATTGAGCCTTATAGCTGATCCTTGATCCATGGGTATTCACAAAAGAAACTCGCGGGATGTTCTTGTCATCCTTCAGGTGCCAACAATGTTAAATTCGTACTTGAGGTACCTGTTGGAGAAACCTCACATTATACAGCGTATACGAGATCAAGACACCCTTTGCAAGAGCTAATCAGCGCAGCTTGAATATTGGTCATCTAATACTAAAAGGGAAGGTATACATATGAATATCTTAAAGAAAACAACGTCCAAAAACTATAAAAGAAGCCCAAACCTCTACTTCCTTAATACAGTCTTCAGCTCCCAACCTTCTACAACAAAGTCCATATCAAGACAAACGACAATACTCAAGATGAAGACTTCTCTATTGTTTCTTCTCTGTGGTGCCATCGTGACTGTCTCCGCCTCAGTATAGCTCATCCACTGACAGAAAAGGCTGCATACATAATACTAACTCCTTCATAGGCTCTTCCTGAAGATGACCCTCTTAAGGGTTATAAGATTGTTCCGCTGAAATGGACGGGTGTTATTGAAGAAGGAGCCGGGCCTGTTACTTTGACGGGCAGCATCGAAGTGAGTCAGGACGCTAGCACTCCCTCGTGAGAAACACTTCCACCCAGACACTGACGCCAAGCCTTAGGAGATCTCTGCCCAGATCCACAAGCTAAACCCGGATTACATGGCCCCGGAATCCAACAGTACTGCTGCTGATATTGAAAAGCGCAGCCAAGTAAGAAAGACTACAAACAACTAAGCTCTTTTGTTTGGGAACTTGCTAACATACAAACTAGGGCCATATCATTTGCAACGTCGGCGGATGGGGCGCTGTGGACACACGAGCTGCACAGCGGGACAAGGACTGGCTCCGCAGCGTTGGGGGCCAGTGCCATGTAGGTCCAGGGCCTCGCACATGTACTCGCGTCTCCGGCAACTGTCAAACTGCAGACGCAATTATGCTTTGCAACGACAATAACCACGCCATTTCGCCTAGTTGCGGTTATCTGGGCGACTACGTTGATCATATCACCAGAGCGTGCGCATGGGAAGTCAACAGCCCTCCTTGCTGGGTCAAGCCTTGCGGTCCTAAATGGACACAGTACCTGGTCCGGGGCCAGCAGTTTGATTCCGATAACTACAACGTCATTGTAGCCAAGGTTTCTTGCTAGTCCATTCTTTCACATGAACATTGCCACCTGTCTCTTTGACCCGTTTGGCGATGGCATATATATAATGGACCAGTGGCGTGGATAAGGGGTCTTGATTGTGGTTCCTGGTCCTTTAATGTAGGTGGTCGAGTTGGGGAGTTTCTGAGGGAGACTCGAGGTACTTTTATATTTCTTCCAATGAATATGTACTTATGCTATGCGAAAGCATCATTCTTTCGTCTAGATCATATAAATGTCGATATCTTTAGAGTTTTTACTATGTAAATCCTAGCTGACCTATTCTTTATACTGCTATGATATTAGAAGTCGAGACGAGTGTTAAGTATGACGAGAAGAATGGGGTTGCATAGTTTAATCTAGGAATTTCAGGGAACCGAGTGGACAGTAGTTGCTTATGGGTAGCTGTAAGGGAACTGTGACGATGTGTATGGCCTATTATATAATTTATTTCTTACCATAAAGACAACAGAAATAAAGAACTAATGAACGCATGAAAATATTCGTTTAATATACTAACTTGAATTGAACAAAGACCATCACCGTGGAATAGTTCCCCGTTGAGTTGTTCGATAACAATACAGACACATATGCACGGCTATTATATATAGTACTTCAAGGTATACAAGGCAAGAGAAGTTACGAATTATATTAAGTATTGCTAATTTGGCCAGATGTATTAGACTCATACAGCTCACGTATTGCTTGAGGCTAAAATTATGCTTTAAAGGCAAACGCTGGGCCTCACATTCAGTCAAAAGAGTTGAAGTGGCTGTTACCGACGTCCCAGTGTTTCACTCGTACTTGGGGGCGTTGAGCAATGATACAACGGCGGCCCCAACCGTTCTCAACCGGTCCGCAACGGGGGTCTGTAGGTGCATTTAGGAAAGTGCTGGCATACTTGATATGCAGATCATCCCACCAGGCCTCAGGAAGTCTAGTTTCGCAGGTATTACCAGGAGCCACCTGAACGACAAAAGGCAATGGGCTCTTGAAATCCTGGTAACTGTGGCCTTGCCCTAAAGAAATGTCAGTCAGTCAGGGACCACTGGTAAGTAATGCTCTAAATACGTAGATACAGGGATCGCATCTTGGGAAACCTCGCTGTTCAAAGTTTTTGCCCTTGTGAATTCTAAGCGCTCACGTCCTTCTACTCCGAAAATAATGCTGAAATAGTAATATTATCAGTGATATTTGCTGGGGATAATGAACACTCTTGCTCTGATGTTCACTGGTCGTGTCTTTATTGTGGTGATGATGATGGCTGCGTCTCAACACGCGTAGACGCCAAGACTGGCATCAGTGCACTACGCCACTAGCTTACAGCGGCCATTTCAGGGCCTCAATCATATCAGCCAAGTCGAACCATATCATGTCGTATTAATCCTTCTTGGTACCAACGTCTCCCTTCAACCCAACGCCTGCCATGAAAGCGACACGAACAGCAGCCTGACCCCACAAACTACCCAAATTGACCCAATCCTCCCATCTCCACGCTCCAGGACTCCAGAAGACGCTCCCTAACGCGGCCCAGCTGGCGTACATGTGCAGCGCGTCACATATTAAAATTCCAGTAATAACAGTGCGCCACACGCGTAGATCGTTCGTGTTTCTCAGTAAAACAGCCTCATTAAATGCAAAAAGCGTGTATGTTGCCGCAACTTGGTCATACATGACTTGGTTGTCGGGCGCGTACTTGCTTCCGGGGCTCATGGTGTTGAGAATTAGGGCAGGGTCTGTCCATAAAAGTATGGAACCCAAGAACGCAGCTGCTGGTTCGAACCAGAGGAATACGAAGCGATAGATGAATGGAACATGCGTGAGTGTTTGTTGTGCCATGATTAGATTGTGATGTGGTTTCGTGCTTGGGGGCCAAAAAGTAAATAGAACCTGACTACAGAGTACGGCTATAGATAACGGCGCGCAATTGGAAGGGAAGGGCGAAACTTAAATATCCCACCTCAACGTCTAGCCGAAAGCCTTTTTCCGGATCTAACGGATGACGGCAGTTGAAAGATGGTGCTATCACGTTCCATCGCAACTTGGCCTAATTTATCCAAGGCTCCCATACTGGATATCGATCGGCGTTGGCCTTTTCGGTGAGAAAGTACAGCAATGGCCAATAGATCTATCAAGGGAACAACTATAAAAAGAGCAAAAAAAAATGATCACGCTGGGGATCGAACCCAGAATCTTCTGATTCGTAGTCAGACGCCTTGCCATTGGGCCACGCGACCGGTGCTGTTTTATGGAAAGGTTAGAAAAACAAAGCTACAGATAGCTCGTTTCGCTGATCGTTGGCAAAGAGTTGCAATCTGATGCCTGGTGACCTTCCCATCTATGTTGTAGAGTACAAAACTATGATTTGCTCTATCATGGTGTCTCGCACCTATTGTTTCGCGTGTCTCATGGAAATGGAGCTGTTTGGCGTATTGGAACAAGCCCATGGTCAGAATGCAAGATCAGCAGTGTACCTACGCCATCATCACTGTTTTCTACACAGATAAAGGATTCATGCATCACAACGAAAGAAACGAGCAATCTGTAGTTTTGTTCAGTATCAGTTATTAATTCATTTAATATTGATTCAAGCGTCTTGCGTATATAAAAAACACGATAGTTGAGAATTTAATCAATCTACCCTAAAGCGCTGAGGACGCACAGAGCAAAGACAGTACCTACGTCATTGAATCTAAGCAACAGACAGAACTATATGGCCAACACAGTCAATTACAATCGTGCAGGTCGAGGCCAATCGCCGTCTCGAGCCAACTCAACCTGCGCAAGATGAATCGCCTGATCTTCAGCATCCTCAAAAGTCTGTACAGTAGCTGACCCATTTGGCTTAAAGTACGGTCCATCAACCTCACACTGCGTCTCATTCGCAGCAGGCAGAGTTCCATTGTAGAGGAATCCTCTAACGTGCTTGGCGAGGCAAAGAGATGGAGCTGCAACAGAGCAGTGTCCGTAGCCCTTGACCTCGACAAGGCGCGAATCCTCGAACGCGGCAAGGGCGCTTCGAGCTGAGACGAGGGGACAGACAGGGTCGTAAGATGTTGTCAAGATGAGGAGAGGATGGGCAGTCTCTACACCGTTACGTGGGACGTAGTTGTGCGTCTTGGGAATACGCCACTGCTGTTTGGCAAAGAGATAAACGAGATCGTCTGGGGCAAAAACGCTGCGGTTAAAGGTAGGCGTGACAATCTCCAGAAGAGAGTCGAGATCCTGCGGCCAGTGCTTAGGGCCCGCTAGTCCATCATTGAGCGAAACAGTGTAGAGCGCGTCACTATTGCCTTCATCGTCAAGTCCATATTCCATCAGAGCTGGCGTCGCGTTACCACGGAGGAGCTGTTCCATCTTCTCGGCAAACATATACCATCTCTCAGGCTTGTACAACACTGGGAATAGCGCTCCGTACCAGATCTTTTGGTAGTCCAGCAGGCCGTACACGCTGTTGTTGACATAGACGTTCATTGGCTGCTCCTTGAGATCGCCGACGAAAGAGACGAACTTCTTCTTGAGACCTTGCCAAGAGTCTGCCATCGAAAACAATGGACAATCATCTCCAGACTTGAAGCACTCTTTGAGTAGCCCGTCAAAAACATTCTCAGTATCAACAAGGTCCTCTTCATCAAGACGCGCTTGATACCAGAGAAATTGGTTGACGACTCCATCAATGATGACCCTGTGAGATCGCTCGGGGAACAAAGTGGCATAAGTTTGGCCCAGGAGAGTTCCGTAACTAAAGCCCCAGTAGTACATATCCTTTTGTCCAACAGCGTCGAGAATGCTGTTCATGTCGGCAGCGGTTTGAGGAGTGTTGATGTATTTTCCATGTTCGCCCATGGTGTCTTCACAAGCCCTGACATAGTTATGTGTCCAAGCGAATACTTCGGGGCCATCCTTTGACATGTCCAAATCATGGACAGACCCGAGTTGTTGACGCGCCTCTTTGGTGGGATAGCATGACGCGAGCGGAGTTGACGAGTTGATACCACGGGGATCAAAGGTGAGGAGATGAAGTCCGTCGCCGACAATAGTGGTGAGCAGCTCTCCCCTCCTATGAAGAAACTCGAGACCACTGCCACCAGGTCCACCAGGGTTCAGCAGCAGATTAGGGCTTCCGTCCTTTCCGCGCAATCGTGCAATTGCTACGTTGAAGGTCTTGTTGCTAGCATCGGGATTAAACTGATCAATCGGCACGTCAATGCTGCTGCACTCGAGGGGACGGTTGCTAATTTCCCCACACGGCTTCCATTCGATGTTCTCACCCACATACGTCGTATGCTGACTGTGGGGATGGTGACTATGTGGGCAGTGCACTGGCATGCGAGGGGTGAGCCAATGCAAAGCAGCTACAGTGAGCGCGCCTGCGCCAAACACCTTCCACTTGTTAATGCGTGATTTAGGTCGGGGCTGGGCCCAATTGTTCGCGAGAGGGTTCTTTTCGCTCATTTTGATAGGTTTGTTGATGATGGTTGGGAACAAGATGAGATGAGATGAGACGGGGTGGCTTAATTTAGGAAGGGTAAGTTATGGCAAAACAGACGCCACGTGAGCATCCCTGCCATTCGTCATCAAACGCGTCTAGCGACGACGAGGTTCAGTCGGCTAGGTAACTTTTGTGTTGGTTACAGCGCTGGGGGCCCAACGGCAGGTTTGCAATTGGTTGTTGACGATAGAAGGATCATGCAACGTACATTAACAAATCCAAAAGGTCCAATCTATCAATTAATTACAAGCCTGAAGAGGAAGGATCAAAGTTAGCGTAACCGGTTCTGTCGCGTCGACTGATACGTTACGTGTTCCATACGTAAACAGTTCAGAACAGGCTAAACCATATCTGCTCGATTAAACGACAATCGAATAAGTTCGGTTAAGCGCTTAGAACATCCAGCCATCTGGAACACCTAGTCAATGCTATAGATTAGTTTCTGACTCAGCACGTCATAGAATTCAGAAGCTCAATCTCAATCTCAATGAAGAGGCAAAACGTAACGAGAAGATATCATCATGGGAGAGATATCAATACGCTTCATATCCTACTCATCCTCTCAAATTTGTTAATAAGTAATAAAGTTGGTAGAACGTTGAATTATAGAACCGAAATGTAGTATTTCATGTATACCGTTGATCATTACTCAAGTACCCAGTTTTCGAGTTATATCATAGTGCATCTCAGTACCTAATAGGTTGCCACTCGAACAAGGGCGAAATTATCTAGACTACAAAATGCCGAATATCCGAAAGGATCATTGGCGCTTACCTTACAAAAGTGACCAAATACCTTTAAAGACCGCTTCTCCCAGTCTATCTGACACGAGTTATTGGATTGTTTCAAATTGTCAATCAATCACAATGAGCAACTTCGAAACTCCATCATCAGCCCTCCAGGCAAGCGCAGAGAAGTACCCCAATCGTGCTGTGCTGAAGATTCCAAACCAATCACCAGAGGGATTAGTTTTCAAGGATGTCACTTTCACTCAGTTTCGAAAGGACGTTGAGTTGTCTGCAAGATATTGGAAGAATCAGATTTCCCAAGTCGGAGCCAAGGACAGGGCAGTTGTTGGTGTCTGGTAAGTCTGTCACATTAATGAATTCTTCCTTCGACTAACAACCTTGAGGTTCAGAGGCTACTCTTACTCAGATGCAGTACATATCTGGGGCCTCAGCTGGGCAGGATACATCCCTCAGCTGATTTCCCTTCGGATGACTGACCCAACTGTTGTCTATGAGCTTCTCGAAAATGGCCAGGCTGCGGCTTTGGTGTATGAACCTCAGTTCGAATCGATGCTCCAGAATGCACCCTTGCCCATCTTTCGGGGTGGCGATGATTGTTTCAAAGCGAGTCTACAAGAATTGCCCCCTGGAGCTCCTTGGTTACCTACCAAGCCTGACGAAGTATTGTTCATCTATCATACTTCTGGATCAACCTCGGGTATTCCAAAACTTGTCCCTGACACGGCAAAATGGGTAGACCACATCATTCGAAAGTCTGGAACTTGGGAAGCCAGGTGCAACATGTCTAGAGAACGTATGACTAGCTTGCACATGTAAGTTTTGGCACTAGATACCTCTATATATGATCACGGCTAATATTTCACTAGTGGGAGCTTCTGCCATTTGGCTGCATCCTTCATCTTATGGTTCGCTATAAGAGAAGGGTCTTGTGTCATCTTGCCAAGTGCAATGCCCCAGCCTATCTCTGAGATCAAGTATCTCCTCGATGAACATGGCTTATCCAACGTTTGTCTTTTCCCACCCTTTATGTCTGCCATCATCCGGCAAGCTCGTAACGACCCATCCCTTCTTGCATCACTCAAGAAGGCAGATTGCGTGGGGTCTGGAGGGTTGGATCCAGATCCTGCAGACATAGCGTGGGGACGAAGCCAGGGCCTTCACATGCCTAACGTTCTTGGATCTACGGAGCTTGGCATGCCTATGCAATCCGACGCTCGGGAGAATACTGACTACCTACTGCCATTGTCTGGTAGTAAGTATGAGTTTATTCCCATAGGGGATAGCCTGGAGTCGGGTGAGCCACTACTGGAGCTAGTATGTCTCCCAGAGTCACCAGATTGTCCTGTTCCTAGTCTGTGCGCCGCCGATGGAAAATTCTACTCGGGAGATTTGTTTATCGAGCCTTCACCTGGTAAGTACTTATGTAAGGGCCGGAACGACAACTGGATCAAAATGCAGTCGGCCCTCCGATGTGACACCGCCTCCATCGAGTTCAATGTTATGGAAACTTGTGGCGATGATTTGGTCAATACTGTTGTCGTGGTAGGAATGGGACGACCCTGCCCGACGATCATGGTTGAGCCGAAGGGCAATTCAATCAGGAACTCTGAGGGAGTTGATGACTCTCAATCAGTGGAGAAGCTGAAGGGGGAAATATTGAAGAGGATTGAGCCATTTCACAAGAGGCGATATGAGCATGAAAGGGTTAATCACACGAGGTACATCGTCGTTGTTCCCCAAGGATCTATGCCTCGAACTATTAACAAGGGAAACGTACGTCGAAAGGAGGTTGAGAAAATGTATGAGGCATTGTTGGATACCTTGTACGCGATATAAGCCGTGTAAGATGAATATATATAGCATCAATTTTACTTGGCTTAAAAGAGCTGTCAGATAAATGCGTATGACTGAGGGCTTGTATCAGAAATAGTAATGGCCACAGCCAAGCGAAAGGTAACGGTAAATGCGGGAGATGGGCAAAGGTAGTGCTTAT
The DNA here is from genome assembly GCF_050947815.1 of Fusarium sambucinum. Classification (NCBI taxonomy): domain Eukaryota; kingdom Fungi; phylum Ascomycota; class Sordariomycetes; order Hypocreales; family Nectriaceae; genus Fusarium; species Fusarium sambucinum. The sequence goes on along the minus strand of NC_139293.1, from coordinate 5,477,735 downwards.
TTCCTCCACAAAGCTTATGTTCTTCAGAAAGAAACACGTTCGAAAATATCCTATATATGGTAGCGGCTGAGTATGTCTGATATTAAGGCTGATCATTGAGGAATCGACAGCCGCCGGATCGAGTAGTAAATCCGTGCATCCGTTCTACGTTCTAGACGCGGCACGCGGTAAGCAAGCGATGGCATGCCAAGCCAAGCATGCATGGGAAACAGGATTGGAGGCTCGGGAGTGAGTACCGTGCAGATGGTATGGTACTGTACCCTGCTCATGTATTGGGTCCGACGAACTTCGGATGTTACGATGAGTGACACACTTTACAATGAAGAACGTCGTAATGAATTATGTATGTCTTCACCAAGATATCATGCTTTCAAGATTGAAGATAAATACAGTGACGGATATTCATTGGCACCCTGGCCGTAAGATGACAGTTGGAAGTCAAATATGCACCAAGACATAAATGAGATTATTAGTATCAAGGTTGAGACACCAGAATAAATGAATTTTCGCATGTCTCGCGATTCGTGCCTCGCCTTTCGCCTACCACGGCTGACCCGTCCACCTGGGTTTAGCCAGGGAACCTCAATGCAAATAAGCAGCCTTGACAACAATTGCACTCATAAATCCTTGGCAAATTCCAATTTCTCCCGAACGAGTAACAGCCGAGGTCTTAGGCAGATCGTGGGGCTTTCCGATTATGACATACTCGTTTGGGATACAAACGCCGACAGCAAGTTTACTCGCGAAATGATTGTAGTTTGTAAATTATTATTTTAAAGGGATTCAATTTATTGCATAAATTTCTACTAGTTTGGGAGCGCTGAACAAAAGATTGTGATTTACGATAGGTGTCAGCCAAACAAACGCTGTTGTCTCTACTGATGCGTCGGCCTGTCAGACCAAGTGTATTAGCTCGACTAAACTAACAAGGATCTCACTCATTTTGATGATGACGGCTGATACAGTGTGTGTGCTTACTCCGCCACCCAGTGTCGGATTTCTTCTCCGCTGTTTTGCTCCGTGGAAACATTCTTATGGCCCATGTTCAGTCAAATCCTGGCCTTCATTCAATTGTTTTGATCAAACTCTCGGAGACGTTCACCAATCCTTTGTTCAACCGCTTCGTTTTACGTAAACTCGTCGCCAGTAGTACGATAGCTTCCACTATGCCTCAGGGTAAAAGCCCAAACTTCCTAGGAGTAATGAGCTCCGAAGCCAGTAAAGTGAGTGTGACCGGACATCTTACGTCAAAGGGAAAGCCACTTGAGCTAATGAGTGACACAGAGTCGGCGCGAGCGAAACAGAGAAGCGCAACAGCAGTTCCGAAAGCGAAGACAAGCTGCCGAAGCGGCTCGGATGCAGCGGTTGAAGCACCTAGAAGGTATAATAGAGAGAATGAGCACTGTGATAGTATCCTTCACCGACAAGATGTTGTGCGAGGATGTCTTGAAGCAGTACCCGTTACTGGCAGCCAATGCTCAAGAGGTCATCACGCATGTACTTGAACTGGCTCAAGAAGCTGGAGATCCCGAAGAGGGTAACATGGCGGAAGCAGCTTCACCCAATAACAGAGACGGTATCTCTGCGACACAAGACACGGAATTCCCAGAACTTTCCTTTCATTCGAGTCCTATGCAGACCAGCATGATGAACATGGATCAACAGGACACCATGTTGATAAAAAACCCTCCGTCACAATATTCCCACGCCATGGGTGATTCAACAATAGCATACACGAATTTCCAAGATCCTACACTCTCGGAACTTCCGTACCTACCACCATCGACGCTCCTACCATCACTCGGTCCAGTCCCATGGAACACTTCCAAGCCTCTCTCGCCAACGTCGTTTACATATAGACTTACTCACTCGTGTTTTAACGTGGGTCTCCTCCTTCTTAAAAAGTCACAAGACTCACCGTTTCCTCTCTCAGACGAGACCCGAGTATTCGGCGCAACACTACGACAGGACGAGCGAGAAGCGATGAAGAGAAAATTAAGGTGGATTACCGGTATCGGATCGCAAGACATCAAGCTCGCTGCATTGTTGCCGTGGGGAGGACAATACCGCGGGCAAGACTTTATAGGCGATGACCTCACGAGCACTTGCAAAACTACAGATAGAACGGCACTAAGGTTTCTTAGTGCTGCTGGTATCCAGCAACAGCTGGGGAGATTGGACGCCAGAGTCGTAGCTCAAGATACCCTTGAGTTGGATCTTAGCGGAGCAATGGGGGATGACGAACCGAGGCCCTTGCAACCAGACAGCTGGAGTTTTGTCAACTTCTTCCCACCAGATATCCTCGCACAAAAAGGAAAGTATACTAAGATACGGGTAAGCCTGAATGCTCTACTAGAAAACCTATGCAACATTAGTGTGTGTTTAGCGATGGGGCCTGGGTTTCCCAGGAGAGAGTTCAAAAGGGCTATCATGGACTCAAGGGTTAAGGAGTTTGGAGCTCTTCCGGGGATAATTTGTGTTTGACCTAATATAATCTACAGGCTTTGTGTTTATTTATGTAATTGTTTGAGTATAGCTGTGGCCTATTGAACAACGTTTCATTGATGAGATGCATGCTCAGGCTTAACTGCTCTACAGTAACATGATGTTCCTTGATAACTAGCGATATCTAACGCCTGGTTCAACTCGAGTGTACCCAGTGCTGCCACCCTCTTCTCTATGTCCCCCCCCCTGTATTAACCCGTCATTCTTCCCTGCATTGTTGAGCACCATCTCCAATCTTCCACCTTCCCCAACTACTCTTACTGCAGCCGAAGTGCTCCATGTCTGTGAGCTATCCACTCCACCACCAACGTTTCCCAGATCATGCTTATCAGAGCGTAGTGCTAGCACAAGAACCTGACCAAAACTGGCCCAGCAAGAACTTAGCCATCGGTGTCGAAAGAAGATAATAATGAAAGCGTGAATAAAAACAATAGCCACATGCAAGAGAAGGATTCCAAGTGCCAAAGGGATAGTGCTGCTACTTTCGATGCTGTAGCCGAAACCACCTAGGTAAAGGTTTTGTTGAAGAACGTAATCACCCGGTTCAGGGGGTTTTCCATCAATTGTATCGCCAGGACGCATTCCCTTGCGATCATAGAAATCTGGACCCATCCGTGAGAGAATATCAGTTAGGTGCACTCCCAGTGCCAATTGAAGATACCTCCCGCCCTCTTGAGTTGGGGCGAAGGGCGTGCGGGCCCGAATTTCGTTGGCGATATCCATACTATTATCCCAAATTGAATCCTGTTTGGCTATGACTTGACCAGTCTCGTTCCTTCGATGACCAACTGCTTCCAGCCACTCTTTGTGTATCTTGATAGGCTCGTATTTGGCTGCAGAATCGCCGAGTAGGTTGTAAATATCAAACAGGGAGTGGTCGAACTGACTTTGTACCAGGTGAGATTTCCCGCGTTCAACCCAGAGATCAGCTTCTGCCCAACGAGCATACACACGACACAAATGAAGTCCCACGCTAGTATCAGTACGTGGCGAATACTCATCGGTTTTGAGAGTGCCGTTGTCGAAATATTCTGGTATTTCTGCCAAGAATAGGAAATTGGCGCTGACCAATGTATCGGCTTTGGTCGATGGCGCCCACGCTCGATGTCTGATATCAGGGAACTTATTCTTGGGCATGTTACGAGCCTTGGTGACCAAATCCTTGAATTCAGGATCATCCTCAAAAGTCATGGTGACCTCGCCGGTGGACATGGCCGACGGAAAGCTGAAATATGACTCGGAACCACTTGTTCGGCTCCATGCGCATTCCACGGCCACGAGAGGTTGCTTCCACTTTTCAAGAGTAGGCGTTTCGAGAGTTCTCCAGTAAGACTTGACGAGAAGATCTTTTGGCTCCTCATCACGAGTGTTCCAGACGCTTACAACGTTTGCAGACAGAGTGTTCATTGGCGTTGTGGCAATCGCAAGGCCGAGCACGACATCAGGTATGGCTTGAGTCAATGAGATGACTCGATTCGAGGCAGAATCCTTTTCATAGTTTGTATATGTAACGTTTGATAATTGTTGAAGGTTAGTCTCTTCGTTGGCTGCAGGTATGTCCCAGAGTATAGGTGCAAGAGCTGACTCAGGGCGGTAAACAACGGAGTTAGGTTCCGGTTGTATGACATACGAACCGGCTTGTTTCTTGCCTAGGTCAGTCGGGTAGATTTCGGACTTGAAATAGGTAACGTGTTTAAGGTCATCGTCGGGTGTATAAAAGACTTGCCACCACCCTTCACGGGGAATCATGACAATAGCTGACAGTGGAGCAGCCGCAACGGAAAGCAAAACCGTGACGATTATCACCATGCCAGTGATCCAAGATCGCGCCTTCTTAGGCTTGACGCCTGGTTGTACAAGGCCAGCCCATAACTCCCAGCTAAAGAAATACTGAAGTGGTGACCCGAGTTGAAATGGTGACGCTAGAAGACCGAGTGGAACCCCTTCATCTTCGCAAAGGAGACTGTAGCATATTCGTTGCAACAAGATATCTGTCAACGACACCAAGATCAATATCTCATGAGCCTTGGCTGCAAACTGCAAGAAGTTCAATTGCTCTTCTGTCAAAACGCCCCACCGTATTTTGTGGACGTATAGTCCAAGAAGAGCCAAGGTGATGCCTGTGGGCAGAATATGGAATAATGCCAGATGACGAACGACGGCCCAAATGCCATTTTCGCAAACCCTTTTGGGGGCCTCTGGACCCTTGAAGCTTTTCCAGTAAGACTGCTTATTGATACTTGATGAATCCTTTATGAGAGACTCTGTGCTTTGGTTTAGGCCTCTCGCCGGGTGATTTGGTAATGAGGGCGTGGCAATGCTGTAGTCATCGCCAATCGGAGAATATTTCCCGTCGTGTTTTAAGCTGTGCCAGGACTTCTGGCTCACCTAAGGAATCAGATTAGGAATAGAAAATGGTATTAAAATTGCGAGGACTTACATTTTGCTTCAAATCGTCAAGTTCTACCTCAGTCAAGCCCAGTCCAAAGTCGCGTGGCATTTTCCTGCGACAAAAGAATGTACAGTAAGCAGAAATAAGACACGCGGCACGGAGCAGGCCGTCTTCGTTAAATACGTGGATAGGGCTTCATGGCAAGATTGCATGGATCGACGAATCCTGCAGGGGTATATCAGGTTCAATTGGTTAGGCACTTTTGTTCTAGTTACATTCACTATCAATAATAGGCAAGCCAAAAGGCAAATGATGTGGGTTTCCAAATCCTATTGCTACTATGTACCGGCCTACAATTCCTAGTGGGTAGCAGAAACTAGCCTCCTAAGCTTTAGGGTATAGAAATAAGTAGTTTAAGAGCCATAGGCTAAAGAGCATAAAGTGACCTACTAATTTTGTCTCTTATGCTTCCAGCGGTCACTTTTTCTGATATCCTGAGGAACTCTACCGGCCCATGACCAATAGTTGACAGTAAAATTATAGGGGATAGCAAGTTTAGAATTCCTATACCGTCACCTCTCATTATAGTCGAACTATAGATCAACCTTACATAGTACCAGTGCCAAGCTTCCCATCAGTCTTCCAATAGACGTTGTAGTTAAAACCTTGAGCATCGTAAAATGGCCCCAGCTTGACTTGCTCACTACCAGCCTTTGCTTCAAACATCAGACCATCTTTGCCTTGTCTCTTAATACTCGCGAGGTCGATAGTAGGCATAGCGTTGACAGAAGAGTCGCCATAGTTGGCAGCGAGAATAACAGGACCAAATGCAACAGCTGCCACGCTGGGATTGTCGTTTGCAGCGATTGTACGTAAACTCATGGGAAGCTTCACAGTCACCTTGTCACCGGACTTCCAATTTCGCTTCACTAGGGCGTACTTTCCAGGCTTGACATCAACATCGACGGTTTGCCCGTTGACTTGGATCGAGGCTTTAGAAGTCCAAGATGGAATTCTCACCGCCAAAGTCCAAGTGCCAGTCTTGCCACCAATCTGAAGAGTGGAAGAGTCTTTCTGAGGATACTCGGTCGTTTGAGTAATAGACACTTGACGTTGCGACCAGTTCAGCTTTGAAGGTGTGAACAAGTTGACGTAGAGGGTATCCTTGGTGTGAAAGTAGATCGAGTCCATGAGCTTAGTGTTCGTCTCGATACCAGATCCCTGACAGCACCAGAAAGAATCGTAGTCAGTGCTCCATGTACCTCCGCCCCAAGCAGGACCGATCCCGCGACGACCACCAGGGTTTAGTGGTGTAAAGTAGGTAACGTGGCCATGGTTGTCCTTGGGGTTCTGCTGACCAAGAAGATGGTTCATCAAGGCATTCTCGTAAAAGTCAAAGTACGATGCGTCGCTTGGATCCAAAGACCATAGTTCTCGGGTCAGTTTGAGCATGTTGTACGTGTTACATGCCTCGCAGGTATCATTGGTCAAGTGCTTAGCGATAGCATCTGGCTCGCGGAAGTGTTCAGCTTGACTATTTCCACCAATAGCGTAGGTATGCTTGTGAACGGTCAAGTCCCAGGCGTTGCGACCGATGTCGAGGTACTTCTTGTCTCCAGAGACCTTGTACTCGCGAAGAGCTCCGATCCACTTCGGTACCTGGGTGTTGGCATGAAGACCGGATAGTTTGTCGACGTTGTTCTGAAGAGGGTCAAAGATGGTGGCGTGGTCGAAGCGCTGAGCGACCTTCAACCATTTGTTGTCTTGAGTGTAGTATGCAATGTCAGCAAGAACTTCGTTCATGCCACCAAACTCGGTCCGCATCATCTCCTGCATCTGGGCATAGCTCAGCTTTCCTGTGCGAGTATCGACCCAGCTGGCGAGTGAGAGCATAACATCTTTAGCCTCATTGACACCGACACGGCGATAGACGTCGAGAAGACCAGCAAGTGTCTTATGGATGGCATAGTAAGGAACGTTGCCATTGTTCAAAGTCCTGTTCTCGACCTTCTCAATCTCTGACTCGGGGAAACCGGAGAGATAACCCTTCGTAAAGTCAACCTTTGCGTTATTAGCCTGGCATTTTGCGAGCTCTTTGACAAAATAGGTAGCTCGAGAGCCACACTCTTTGTTTCCAAGTGTCGCATAGCAATGTGACCAGGCTGTGAGGAAATGACCCTGGATGTGGCTTCGGAAAGGGAAGTCTGGTGCATCCCAACCGCCATTCTTTGTGGCGCCTTTGGTGTCGAGGCCGTGGGTCTTTCGGAACACATAGAGGAGTCTATCCGGCTCGACGGAGAGGAGATAGTTGACTGTTCTGTCTTGGTTGTCCATCCATCGACTGTCTGTCAGAGACACTTCGGACAATTCAAATGCATTGGCCAAATCATCGACCTTGGGTACCTGTGCATATGCTGGGATAGCTAAGGAGACAATGCCCGTGACAAGGGCAGTAACTTTGAGTAGAATCATGATGAGAAGTTTCTTTGCCCGAATGTGTCTAGGACATCGAGTGAACACCAGAGGGGATGGTTAGAAGTCAGCCTTTAAGTAGTCCTTTCACGTATCACGTATTCGCGACGCACTAGCATCTCAAACTTGTATAAACTGACGATTATCAACCATTGCATCACAATCCCACCGGAGATTCTATCCACCGGACTCACAGCCCACCGGAGTCATGGAAAATTATTAAAAGTTATTGGGGCGGTAACGATGATGTTGCATTTTGCAGATCCGGGGAACCCCAATCGAGTATCTTTTTAGCCGGAGCTTTGACTGCCGATCAACCATATTGGAACAGTTCCACAAATCATAAGATGTGGTTCCCTCTATTTGATACGCGCTCCAATAATACTTGCTTGAGTTGATGGGGTTTTCCGCAAGATATACGGTATTGGGGAATTAGTCTATATACAAGGTTACAGTGCATCTTCATCGTAATGAGGGGCTCTAGTGGGTAGCAGAAAAGTTAGCCTCCTAAGTCTTGGGGTATAAGAATAAGTAGTCAAAGAGCTATAGTCTGAGGAGCATAAAGTGACCTACTAATTTCGTCTCTTCAATTTTTCTGATGCCCAGTAGGGGGCTTCGGCTGTTATATCATGGTGCAGACAAGGATAAAAACAAGAGATTCAAGTGCCAAAGGTGATAGGTCTGCATTGTTCTAGAAGTTCCTTGCTTCGAAGCCAAGGCTCATCGGCCGGAGAATTGAGTTAGGATAGTTCATCCCGACTGCCTGCTACTCGGCGACCTCTCACAAAAACATGGGCGACATTTCTGTCATCTCCAGTCATGACATACTTTTCAAACAAGTGTCTCAGCGAATCTCCAGGTTCCTTTGGCGTCATGGCTGACTGTAGACCCTTGGTAGTAGTCACCCATGTCGCGTCAAATTCTTTACCAACCTCGAAGTTCCCAATTTGGTTCTCCAGGCATAAAACCTTTGCACCGCCGAGAGTTGACAGATAAAAGACCTCTTCGAGCGAAAGAGCCTTTTCATTGCCCTCTGATAAGACTTCTCTCGCATTCGATGCTATCATGGCTTGTCGAATGACTGCCAACATCGAGGATGCCCAGCCACCACCACTGTCTGTACCCAATCCTACCTTTATGCCACGACGCAGAAAGTCGCGAATTGGAGCAACCATGAAGCCTCCGCCAACAGTCATATTGGCTATCGGACAATGTGCAATACCGCATTTGAGTGCCTCCAGTCGCTCTTTTTCGTAGTCGCTCATGATAGTGCAGTGGGCTAGAATGCTCCGCTTGTTGAGAAGACCATAGCTCTGGTACAAATCCGCTTCGCTGCCTTTGAATTGAGGAAATAGTTCGGTAGTAGCATCAATCTCTTGTTGGGCTTCATTGAAATGTGTTTGCATAGTTAAAGTATCGTCAGCCTGAACCATATCCCCGAGACCGCGGAGGAGCTCATCTGTGCAACATATAGCGAATCTTGGTGTAACAACAGGCTTCACCAACCCCTCATTAGTACCGTGATCAGGCTTCAAGCTTCGGATATGGGCAATGCACTCCTTCGTCTCCTGTAGAGAAACAGCGGCACTTTCCTCACAAATGTAGTCTGGTGCGTTTCTATCCATGTTGCATTTTCCAACAAAAGCTCGCTGACCTTTGGCATGGCATATGTCGGCTAGAATACGTGTCGCCTCAGCATGTCGAGAGCCATAGTAAGAAGCAGTCGTGATTCCCTGGCGTAAAAAGTCTTCAACAGTGTCCTCGTACATTCGTTTCGCATATTCGGGGTCGGAGAAACGTGCTTCGACAGGGAATGTGACTTGGTTGAGCCAGTCTAGAATGTGAAGACCTTGACCAAGACCCCGCATCGGCCATTGGGGGGCATGATTGTGGGTGTCGACAAAGCCAGGGATAAGAAACTCTCCGTAGCTGAGATTGTACATCTCGGCATTGGGTGGGAAGGCATCCTCGGGGACGTCCTCAGCTGTTTTCCAGAAGCCTGTGATATGACCGTTGGTAATGACGAGTGTTGCGTTGTCGATGAACTCTAAAGTTTCGTGATTAAGAGAATGGATGGCTGCGCCACGGAGAACCAAGACCGACGCCATGATGATAAGATATCAGAAGAAAGAGAACTTATTAAGAAGGATGACGAAGGAATAAAATGCTTCTTCGGCGAGAATGTCTACGTTGGCATCATAGTAGGAGCTTTGAGATGTGCGGGGCAGAGTCTGACAAGCTTCACCTCCACATCTACATCATCCAATCATATCCTCAGTCATTATCGGCAGTAAATACAGACCTTTCTTTCTTGTATCATTGCCTTTATAAGCACCTTCAACAATACTGTTAGCCAAGACAACATAAACATGCAATAGTCAACTGTGAAAAGATGCGTTGTTCAAATCGTGATATTAATTCTATGGGTATCATTAAATTATCTGTATCTATCCAAACCTCTCTCTGCCACTTTTGTAAAGTCCTTCTCCGAGCTTACGAGCGACGGATTGGAGCTCGTGGTCGTGTCGGGGTATCTAGGGTCACGTTCCGCAGTATGATCAACCTCAACTACCACCGATGTCACGGTATCCATCTGGATAGCCGGTCCCCTCAAGGACTCTTGACTTGTAGTTCGGGTCATACCTCTGTGACTTCTGTTGGCGGGATTAGATCCCCTCGCAGCCCACGTCCACCATCCCCCTGAAGTAACATCTTCATCATTCTGTCTTCCGCCTTGGATAGATATCGTGTTTCCGAATCTTCGGTTCGTAGGTGTCTTGAGGAAAGTGAAGGTACTCAGGCCAACATTGTTTGAAGAAACGTCATACTTTGATGCAAAGATGATGGTGTTTCTCGTAGTGCCGAACAGCAAGCAATCGAAGGAGCCGTTGGATGCGATCATTGCACCAGCAAAACAAAAGTATCCGTTTGGTACGTTGGCACCAGCCATTGTTGCTATACGGCCAGCTGCCAAAGGGAGGGTACACAAAATGTAGATGACAGGGTAGATCAGGAAGGCTGGGTTGCGATTGAGTTCAAGGTGCACGGAGTCCGTGTCATTGTGTTCATCCGATGATCGTAAGCGAGCTTGACGGCGAATGTGGAGGAAGATAATGGTGTACAGGATTGAAGTGGTGGCTAGACCAATGAAGATGTAGAGGTAATGTGTGAAGAGTCGCAAGCTCTCGTACTTCCTGTTCATCCAACACTGTAGAAGTTAGAAACAGTCAACGAACTGATGTGGTAGGAGGAACTTACCCAACTGCCAGCACGGACAAAGAAGCCTCCATACTCTGCACCATTGCTAGTGACTGCAATAGGTATAAGCGAAATGGCGTAGACGAATATCCAAATCGCTATGATAACACCATACAGCACCCTCTGTGGTGTCTGTCGTCCCTTCACGACAGCCATGTATGTGTGCACAGCAATGGCAGTGATGAACATGCTAGAGGCTAAATCTCCGAGCGACACGAAGAGTCCTTGTGTGTAGCATGTTGCTGTCCCTACGAGGATCGCATCGTTTTGGAGCCATGCAGCATTGAGGAAAAAAGCTACACCTTGGTGCATATCGGCGAGCAGTAGGTTAATGATAAGAACAAGAAACTGGTTAGGCTTTCGAGGTTCGGGTCTGCCATCCGGCTGTTTGCCTGTCGCTTCATTGTTGTCGGAGAATATGCCGTCAATGCCTAGTGAAAAGTCGATCGCTCTCTGAATTGGTCCCGTTTGTTGCTGCAAGTGTCCATCGGACTGCGATTTGATGAAAAGGCTCCATGTTGTGAGTTTGTAGACGAGGTAGAAGAAGAGAATGCTGGCAGAAAAGAAAGAGATAAACGCCAGGGTAGCGACAGCAGTCAGTCCATGTCTCAAGTTGTCACCTAAAGGGTCCAATGTGCGACCCTCTTTAGGAAGATCACCCCAAGCCATTTTAGAAAGTTATTAAATGGGGATGAGCTGCATGGCTTCAAGCAAGGCAAAGAAGAAAAGAAAGTGACCTGTCGTGGTATTAAAATCCCCAATTCTGGGGTTTCTCAAGGACAGGAAAAAGAGGGACGATGAAGGATCTAAAACCTTACGAGGCACGGAAAGGAAACGATGTTACCTCGCTCCTTAGCTGAGTGACCATATTGGTTTTGGGAGGTATTTTTGACCAACAGCATTTGCAAGGGTCAATAAAGATCCATCCTCATCCTGGCAGTTCTCTCCGGCGCTGACTGAAGGGAAGGGCTTTGAGGCGAGCTAGCGTCCCGGACGTGGCGTTCTGGTCCCGCTCTGACCGAGATTTCAACGTGAGAGATGAGAAAAGAATCGGTTTTGCACTTGATTTGGCAGCTGGTACGTAATTCAGATCCATTTTTGACAGGTGGATTGTTGGGTTCAAACAATAGTTTGGTCCAGGACGCTGGCTGTCATCCGATAACCTGGCACCTGGAAAGCCAACATAACCCAGTGGAGATTCATCTTCAGCTCTGATCATGCTGGTAAACGGGACCCCTTTGGTGATCCTATCCATTACTCAATCTCTTCGCTTGTAACATCAATTGTGGACGATTAATCTTCAAACTCCAACTTGAGTGCAACACTTTGACCTTTAACCGAGGCTCATGCTTATTTAGCTTCGTCCGTTCCTGTTCCTGACCTGTCATGAGCGAATTACGATCGTCGACGCGATGTGGCGTTGCCGAAGATTGAGTCAGTCGTTTCGCGTGCAAACGATCCTCTTAAACTCTAATAGGCATGAAGCCAGCAAACCTTTAACTCTATTAGTGATAGCCTTATCCGCTAAAGAAATCCCATGTCCGTTCGCTTCCAAAAAGACGTTGGCTAGATTCATTTTGACTTTTCGGCAGTTTCATCCAGGCGAACTTGCATGGTTTTTTGTGATTTGATGTTCGTGCATTTTTTATGCGATAAGTCTAGAACAAGACTAATAAACTTTTCTTCCTAGTATGTAAAAATGAGGCTTAAATGCCACATGCGCAAATGACACCATTTTCTCAGTCGTTGATAGTGTCTTGCAGCAAGACCTGAAACATGGTCAACATCACAGCACATCGTCGCATGACACTCAATGCATACATATGTTTAGCACGGCACATATAATAAAAAGAAGCAATATTTAGAAATGCCGCTCGCTGAAGACACGCCAACGCAACGTATCCCAAGTGATCTGAACAGTATTGCCTGGTTTGGTTGGTCACAGCGACTCAGTTCATGCTGCTTTGACTCAGCCCTGATCCATGAGGAATGCATTGATACACGCTCACATTCAAACGCCACATTTCAAGCACTCTTCTCTCCGAATTGTTTTTCTACTTCCTCGGCAAAGTCCGCGATTGAGTCAAACTTCCACTCGTACGCGACATCTTGTTTCAATTTCTCATAATCGCCGCCTGTTCCGTACGATTCCTTCTTATCGCCGCCTCGGCAGATCCAAACGCTCCTAAGCCCCAGTTGCTTCGCGGGGACATGATCGGCGATCAAGCTTCGAGCTACATGGAGTAACTCTCCCTGGTCCCTGTTGATTTGCAGATCGCTCTTGACGTGACTGAATAAGTAGTCAAAATTGGCTTTAGCAGGTTTGTAACTGCCGATGTCTTCAGCAGTATAAACTTTGTCGAACTCTGCGGGCTGAAGGCGTTTCATCGTCGTTGCAGCGTTGGCATTATCCATGTTGGTCACGGCAATGAGTTTGTAGTACTTCTTGAGAGTTTGCATTCCGGCGACTGTGTCGGGAAATGGCTCCCAGGTGCCGGGTGTGCTACTGATCTCTTCAATCTCTGTTTCAGACACGCTGATTCCCAATTCGTTCACCAAGTTCTTGAATGAGCGTTGAAGGATGACGTTAAAACGTAGTGCCGGCTCATCAACCGCAAGACTCCTATAAAACGTACTAAATCGTTGCATAAGTGACAGGGGGTTCGTCTTGTAGGGGCTATCATCTGGCAGACGAGATAAAAGAGGCTGTAAGCTGCGGATCATGCCAGGCTCTTGATTGATAAGTGTGCCATAGACGTCAAACGATAGCGCTTTGAAGGAAGTGAGATCTGGATGAGACATGATGAAAGATATGCCACTGAAAATAAATTCCAAGTGAGGTAGATGGTATTGGAAGTATATATGTGGTTGATTGATAGTTTGAGGAGAAAAGTAGCTGTCAGATTTGTGCGGTTTGTGCTGTAGTTTATACTTGTTGGTTAAGGGCGTGTTTGACATTGCAGGATGCCAAGGTCAATAACCCTTCTCTGACGTCAGCTAACTCACTGTTAAGACATTGATATTCTTTTGGTTCTTGATATCTAAATTCCATCTATGGCTATCAATTTTTCTGTCCAGAAGATATCCACCCAACATATTCCTTGTCACTAGAAAAGTCAACTTGCTTATAGTTTCTTTTAGTCGCAGACATTGTATGTAAAGCAATAAGAAGAGACCGAGACAGTTTAAAGTGCCATACTGATATTAAATTTGTCTGAACATGTTTTTCCAGGATAGATAAGTGCTGTTGAGTAGCAAACTATGTGTTCATCTACCCTATCGGTTGGTGTACAGCTGTCCAATCCGGCAACCTCTGTATGGGTAAAATCTCTATTGACTACATTCTGGTACAGGAGGAATAGAGTCATAGTTTGAATGTATTTAAACTGTAGCATAGATAGGGAAATAAAGATGACGATGACGAGCCTTTGTAGTCTAATGTCTGGTTATTCAGCGGGCAAAGAGCAACACAAATCCCTGAGCCTCGGAGCAGCATTCATTTAATTCTTTACAAATTATTATTCTTTCTACTGTTGTGAGATATCAACCTTACTCCACCAAAACTTGGACTGTTTTCGCCCCCAGTCATCACCATTAAATACAGCCGTCTTCCCAACATCGCCTCCAATCAGCTCCTCATTCCCGTCACCGAATCTCAATACCTTGGGATCCTTCACATCATACGACTCCCATTTGGGTCTCGCTGGGTATTCGCCTGCAACCGCGTTTGGGTCGCCCTTTGTAATGAAGCTGGTAACATAGTGGTTCAGTGTCTTGGCCAGATCGTTTTGAGTGGGCGACACTGCAACGACCTTGGGGTCGCACACTTCGTAGCGCATGTTGTCAGCGTGTTGTGCTCCATTGTTCACAGTGCTCACAGCGGCCCAGTGGTAGAGGTATACGGGGACGGATGGAGAGGCCAGTTCGGCTGTTTGACGCGCAGGGGCAACGTAGGCGTAGTGAGCGTATGCAGCTTCGATACGCTTGTACTGAGACCCCATGTCTTTCCTTGTCTCTTTGTACTCTGAGTCTTCAAACTTGGCTGGATCTCTGTATAGTTCCTCAATGGTATCGAGGTCTTCAGAGGAGAGTAGAGGTAATAGCTCAGCCCAGAAGTGTCTAAATTGAGAAGATTCGGACATGCTCTTGTCAACGTAGAGTGATCCTTCGTTAGTCGTGAACCCTGTCATGATGGGCACCTTGTGCCATTTTCCTTGCTTCCATGTTTCAAGAGGCGGACGAGCAATGATTTCGCCATCGATAACGGGTTGGAACGCCCAGCGTAGTGAAGGGTTGTACTTGTCAAAGGTGGCAGTTTGAGCATCAGTAATAACCTTCTCGGGCTGAATTCGGAGGTAAGGAAAGATCTCGTTTTCTGGAAGGTCTTCGGGTACGCCAACTTCACGAAGAAAGTCCTTGAACTGGGCTTCGTGAATGGGCGCATCGTATGGTCTCACAGCTCGCGATGTGGGAGCTCCAGACTCGATAATGGCTTTGTGGAAGAGGGGTGCAACTCCTTCTTTGTAATGCATGATGTGATGTCCAATCTAATCCCAAATTAGCATACGAATCTGTCAATCAGACTTTGTAACTTACAGAGTGAGCACCAGCTGAAAGGCCAAACAATGTGACGTTACTGGGGTCACCACCGAAGGCCTCGATATTGTCCTGCACCCATTCCATCATGAGAATCTGATCCTTCAATCCGAGATTTAAAGCACCCTCTTTGGCACTCAAACTCGAGGGCAGGAATCCTAAAGCTCCAATACGGTAGTTGAAGCTTATGGCGATGAACGAATCAGGTGCATTGGCCACCATCGACGCGGTCTTGTGCATCATGGCCGAACCTCTGTTGAACGCGCCACCGTGGATATACAGCGCAACGGGCAACTTCTCATGTTTATCAGATGTCTTGCGAAAGATGTTCGCTGTTAAACAATCCTCGCTCTGGTCCAGCTTGGGACCAGGGAGAAGCGCCTTGCCAGGTCCTGCAGGGCCATACTTAGAGGCGTCAATCACAGTGTCTGGTGATGATGCGACTTTGGCAGGGAGGCGGAAGCGACGATCGCCTGTTGGTGGAAGAGCATAGGGGACGCCAAGCCAAGCATCTACAGGTTGGGGTAATGAGTCGTCCAGCTTGACGCCGATGAGTTTGCCCTGGGGCAGAGAAATGGTGGGAGATTCTGAGTTGATTTGGCTACCCATTGTGATGAAGTATAGTTACGCGATATGAGTATTAGGCAAAGTGAGGCTCAGGTGATGGGTAGCAGTCGACTTTGAAGGCTGATGCAGGCCAGTGTTAAAAGAAGCGTATGCGAGGTTTAGCAATGCCTCTTCTCACATCGGCTCCAAAAACGTCTCCGCATACAAACGGGTCTAGGTCCGAGAAACGGAACTCAACAACGCGACGATAAGTCAGTTACGCCCTATCTTATCCCATACAGGCAATAAGAGTCGCATATCAGCGATAGCTAGATCGGCCAACTCGCTATTACCCCGCGTACCGATCTTTAGAAATGGGTCCGGGTATTAGATTTGAGAGCCGAGCATCGGATGCTGATAATAGACTCCGCAAGTCTGGCAATTGAGAAGTTCCTATTGGCTTATGACTCGTAAGTGTGCAGCTTCGTTTGGATTTGGATCGGAGATAGACTGATAGTTATACTGATATGAAGTCAAACCTTACTCATTGGGGCAACTGATCAAACAATTTACCCCGGACCGTTCTCTATCATGGATCCGGCTGAATGTTCACGGGTTATCGGCTGTTAGCTCAGCTATGGAAAGCCTGGATATGATAACTATCCTTGTGCATGATCTTATATAACCCTCATCACTGGGAAGTCTAATATCTAGCCTAACGTCATCCCAAACTTTTTGTTTCTTCGAATTCTTGCGAGTCTTTAGTTTCAGATACTCACAAAGATCGAACGACTTGACACGTCAACAATGCCACAACTAACATCAGGGCAATCGCCTGATACCAAACGCCCGTTCGAGGCAAAGGAAATGGAAGAGAGTATAGCTATGCAGAAGCTCAACTCTTTGACGCAAGGCGACATCGTCGAACTTGACGCCACAGAATCCTTCCTTCGCGAGCACAACTTCTCAAATGAGTATATTGCCGAGCTACTCAACGACAAAGCTCTCAACAAGAGAGTTATACGCAAAGTCGACATGATACTACTACCCCTGCTAATGGGAACCTACATGCTGCAGTACATCGACAAGAACGCGCTATCCTACGCAGCTGTTTTTGACCTGTTCACAGATACGGGCATCTCGTCAGATCAGTACAGCTGGTTCGCTAGTATTTTTTACTTTGCGTACATGGCCGCTGAGTACCCCTGGTTATTCCTTGCGCAGAAGACATTAATGGCAAAGGTTGTTGCGGGATGTGTCATTGCCTGGGGCAGTGTGCTGATGTTGACTGCTGCGGGGAACAATTTCGGCTCGTTGGCGACGTGCCGATTCTTTCTGGGTGTGTTCGAGGCGCCGATTACGACATGCTTCATGATGATTGTTTCCATGTGGTATACGCGTGAGCAACAACCTTTCAGAGCCGGTATCTTCTACTGTTGCAACGGTGTCGGAGCAATGGTAAGTGTTTTGCTTTCATGCTACTAACATAGCTAACTCAATACAGTTGGGTGGCCTTCTCACATATGGCATTGGTCAGATCAAGAACTTTCCTGTCTGGAAAGCTGTCTTCATGACCTGTGGTGGTATGACCATTGTCTGGGGCTTTGTTCTTCTCGTCTTCCTCCCCGACAGTATCATGACAGCTCGACACTTCTCGCTTGAAGAACGCGCCCTCTTAATCGGTCGAGGTCGTCTTGCTCAAACCGGTGTCTTGAACAAGACAATTAAATGGAACCAGATCCGCGAAGCGTTTATTGATCCACAAGTTTGGCTTCTGGTTCTTTTCATGCTTCTTAACGAAACCATCAACGGAGGCGTGGCCAACTTTGGCAAGTTGATCATCAAAGGCGTTGTCAAAGATCCTCTTGAGACTGTTGCCCTTGGTATCCCCATGGGCGGATTCCAGGTGTTCTGGATTCTCTCTGGAACGTTTATTGCGTCTCGTGTCAAGAACTGCCGAACCATCATCATGGCCGTCTACCTCATTCCGACTATCGTTGGTGTTTGTCTTCTATGGAAGATGGACCGTGAGCATCACAAGATTGGTGTTTTGTTTGGTTACTACATCGTTGGTGGCTTCGTTTGCTCCTTGGTTCTGGCAATGCAGATGCCTGCTAGCAACCTCGGTGGCTACACCAAGCGCATGACAGCCTCTGCCATGGTGTTTATTGCCTACTGTGTTGGTAATGTTATTGGTCCTCACGCATTCCTTGGTGAGGAAGCTCCTCTCTACCAGACTGGATGCATTACTATCTTGGGATGCTCTGTTGCCCAGATGACGGTAGCAATCCTGCTTCGAATCTTGTTGGTTCGAAGAAATGCACGACGAGATGCCGCAGCAGCAGCAGTGGGAACCAACAATGAGGATATATCAGCCACAGAGGGAAGCGATTTGACTGACTTTGAGGTGAGATCCAGCAACTAATCATCATAAAGAGGGACAAGCTAACGTAATCTTATAGAACCCTCATTTCCGTTATGTCTTGTAGACTCGGGATACTTATTAGCTTCAAATATGCTAACTATGTCTGAATATCAAATAATGGACAAGAAATAGTTATTCTTAGTCAATCCACATCCCGGACCAGTGATCATACAAAACAAATACTTATTTCGTTTTAACTCCAATGACTCTTACACATCTTTTCAAGAACCTGTTTTTACCAACACCTGTGGCCAAGGAAACACCACATCATAAGTAGGAACACCTGTAAAGAAGCACAATCCCAGAACCCATTCTTGCGTGTATAACTGTAGAGGGTCCCGACTACTGTCGTCAGAAAGCCGAACTCCAAGGGAAACGTGATGATCCAATTCGTTTGCAAGGTACTCTTCGTCAACTTGGTTGTCGGACCATAGTGATGTGAAGACATACGCCAGCTCCTGATCTGCTTGACTCAGATTTCCACCTAAATCAACAGCACCTCGGCCATGAATGAATATCCCTCGAGCTATCGTGGGTTCACCTGCTGGATCGCAGAGATACCCAAGTGACAAGTTCTGATCCGTATCCATAGCCCTCACTACTTCCTTCGCCATTAATCGACGATACCACAAACTGAAGGATTCTTCATCATCCACAACAAAAGCATCTTCTGTGAGAAACTCGTTTATGTCCTCCACTATAGTCGCATCTTTGCCGACATGTTTTGCCTTGATCAGCTCACCGAGCTGCCGTAGACGTGTTCGTTGATATTCTGAAAGCTGCTGCTCGCCCTGTTGGGTTGGTTGTGACAACCGCGGTGATGATCTGGGTGCTCGAAGGGTTTCTCCAAGTTTCCATAGATGGCCTTTCGTCTTGATGCCTGTTTTTGTAAAGTCGACATTGGCAAAGCGGCAGCCCTTGTTGTATGTCAATCTATTTTCGCCATCGGGTGCTTTAAAATCATCAAAGAAGAGATCGTTCACTTGCTCAAGAACAGTCCCACCAGGCACATAAACCTCTTCATTGTTGAGTATCTCACCATTTAGTAGGCGTAATGCCAATACCGATATGTCAAGACTCGACTCAGTTTCTCCCTTCAGTTGAAGCCTTCCGGCATCTAACCGAGTAGCATACTGGCAACAATTGGCGATGATGGACAAGCGGTCCCAAGGCTCAGTGACACCTCTCCACTGCACGTCGGAAATTATTGTCCCTGACATGGAAGTGGATGGCGATAGCAGAATCGTGTATCTTCCAGCAGTTTTCAGGATATGAGTTATCTTCCCTTCATCCTCGCTCGTCGCAAAGTGGTGCCGACGGAATGCCAAACAGAATTTAGTGGCACTCTCGGAGAATTTGACAGACTGAATACTTAGTTCGCCGGGGACAACACCAAACATTGCCTTCTTTCCGCTGAGCATAGATCTCTTTGCACTTTCCAGGTCTGGATTATGATGAATTAGAAGCGTCATCTTTAAACCTGCTTTGTAATTCTCTTGGAAGGTCCACGCTCTTGTCCACCATTTATCCTTGGTAATCTCGTGTAGTAGGTTGAGCATTTCCAGTGCTTGACTATACTCTGCGTTCTTGGCTAGAGCAAATCCTCCGTCGTGGTACTTGACAAGTACGCCCCTTAAAATAGCAGATAGAGTCGCCATCTCGTCGTCGCTTTGGATTGATCGCCCAAGCAAAGCGACAGGATGATCACTGAGTGAATACACCCAGTCCATCGCATCTAGGGCATGTCTTTTCTGCTTGCACTCTACATGCGTGCATGTCGGTTGTTTGCATTTCTTCTGGGGGATGCTGTGACGATCAATCCATAGCAGTGACATGTCATGACATAGCATGTATTTTGTGATTCTCTCGAGGACTGAGTTGCGGACAGATGAGCGCCAAGCATCTTCTCCGTCCCTTGTCTCGATCAGATGGCCTTCTGCCTTGGGATTTTGTGTCTCGTGCTCAGAAGCAACCCAAGTGTATGACAAGGCCACAAAGTTACCGTCAATAAAGCCATTAACATCTTGTCGAAACCAATAGGGTCTTTCAGATGTGTGGCTTTCATTCGAGTCTAGCTTTCTCTTCTTGGTCTGTCGTCTACCAAGACATTCAAGGCTTTCTACAATCCATTTCATCTTTTGTTGCGGAATTCTGCATTTCTGTATCTCGATAAGTGATGAGATGATGTCATTTTCGTGTTTTGATGTGTCGCCACGAAGGTCATGTTTAGTTGCCATGTCCTTAGACGCGTTTTGGACATTTCGGATCCTGGAGTCGTTGGATGATTGGATGTGAAATGAGAAAAAGAATAAAAAAGAATGATGACGTGAGAGGCTTAGCGTGAAAGACGCGTCGTCATGAACCAATTATATCGTGTTATCATGTCACTGCTGGGGATCTTTCTAGGGTAGGTAGCTTGGCTTGATGCAATGTCTGAATATGCAAAATATTATTTACTAGATCGATTTCCAGGATATGGGAGATGAGACTTACAAAATACTTGTTGTTAGGAGAAGGTGGAGTAAATCAAGGGATTTATCCAAGGTTTTTGCACCGGCCATGATCTTGTACGCTCTGGACTAGGGTGATTGTCTGTTAGACATGCTGTTGACAACACTAATCCAATTGACTCACAGACAACCTCGACATGGTTGAGCTTATTGATCAAAATTTCGAGTTGCTTTGCAGCACTTTTGTAAGTCGCAATCAGCTTTTTGATGGTCTTTATTGTCTTGATCAGCTGTTCGGATAGCGGAATTATGCTGACTGCCAACGAAATAGGGTCCATCGTATTGACAACAGTGTGTTTTGGCTCTGTACTTGTGAGTTTTTGCGTACAGAGTTTTCTAACTTAGCTGAGTATACTCAATCATATAAGAGTAGTTCAAAAGTCCTTCAATGACTTTGACAGTCCTAGGATATCCCTTTACATCGCAAACTCTTACGGTCCAGTTATCAGTGACACAACGATGTCGAGTAGCCATGCCAGCCTTGCTTTCTCTGAATGTAGATACCCGTCACACTCAGACTTTTGACTCGCAGATCACGCTTACAACCGAGTGACTACTCGCGAACTAGGTTTCACTGGTACGATTATGAGTCCCGACATGTTTCATTGTCGCAATCTATGTGTTCTATTCCCCTCTAAGCTATTACATGTAACTAGAGTGCTCTAGGCATCAGTTCTGGCGGAAGCTCATCTGGCATGTATTCAAACAGCTCCTCGGTGCTTCTCTCAGTGTTCGCATACGCGTTTAAGCTTTCCACATCCACCTGCCTGACGACGTGTATCCTATCATCAGATATTGGTTCTTGTATCTGCTGAGGAGGCGCAGCAGCAATTGTAATGTTCGTATGTGTGTCACCACTGTAAATGCGGTCCCTCGTGAACCCCGTTGGTGTTTCCCTCGTGAACCCCGTTGGTTTTGTGCTTCCCCTGCGGACTGCCGATAGTGGCACAAGAGTAGTTTGGTTTTGAGAAGGTTTCGTAGGACGGGATTGTGTCCCACTCCGACTTCGGACGAATTCAATCAGCTCACTCAGAACTGCAAACTCAAGCTTGAGTTTGATCGAGTATGTAACGAGCTTAATACCTTGTTCCCAAACGTAAAAGTCCATGAGCTCAATAACGATCATAGCGACATCCATAATCACAATCGCAATGTTTATGGCGAATAGCTTGTGGAGCATGGTTCGTGTGTTGCCAAAAGCTGTCTTGAGGATATCGAGAGACTTCCACATGTAAATGCCGGAGATTGTGAGTTCTTGCATGTAGAAACAGCACATTGAAATCTTCTCTGCTATGTTAAAAACACTGTTGAACCCGTTTCTGTTGTCCCTGGGGCTGTACTCTGACCCAAACAGCAATACAGTCATGGTTGTGTGCTTAGTATATGTTAGTTGGAGCAGCTTGGAAGGGGTTACTGTAGGTCATACCCAGATAATACCATTGATAATGATCACAGCCAGCACAGATCGTAAGATCATTCTGTCATTTAGAATAAGGTGTAGTCGAGAGTATAAGACGACAGATTGGCCAGATATTACAAGAACCCAGCCGATAGTCTCGATTATCATGCCCACATAGTCGTGCGTTAGGTCGAAATAAACCACTAGCCAGCCCAGACAGTATGGGAGGATGCCGAAAGATGCGATAAGTATGCTCCAGAAATAGAGACCGGCTTTTCGTTTGAAGGTCAGGTAGATGAGTGTCAGTAGCTCAATAGCGTTGTAGAGCGCAAGTGTCGAGGCCACCTAGACATGGTGAACAAAATAAACAACATCCTTTCACATAAGTTCTTACCACAACAAACACATCTCGACCAATATATACCATTTCATCAATTTTGGCATAGTGGACATCCCACTTGTCACGGTGTGGTAACATCATTGCGTTTACAGATTTCAAGGGTTGAGGAGGGAGTGAAACAAATACTCTGTGGAAACTTGGAGGGAAAGGCTAAAAGCAGAGGGCCCAGACATTAGGGAGGCTTGGCATAAATGTACCTGCATTTGCGTTCTCGCCCTGCCATGTGCTCGAAGCGTCACGCCGAAGATCATGCCGGATCTCATCCATCCCGAGAAACATCGAATCAGGAAGGGTCTCGATCTGCATATTCTATACCACACCAGTGATAAATCGTGACGGCAGGGTTAAGCTACGCCACTCAGAGGCGTACGGGAAGTTTCGTTGTCACCAAGTCTAATCAAGGTATCTGTGCAAAGGTTAAACAGACGGTGGACGAATGAAAGATCCCAAGAGAGAGTACGACAACGGCCATGCATTCCAATACCTTGGACTTAGTGCTTTTAACTCTATTGCAGCGGTGAGACAATATGGAACCAGCTTAGCGCAGGTATGTCTCGTTGATGAACCCGCAAGATAGATAGTCAGTCGCTTACAAACCCTGTAGTAGAGAGGGTTTGTTCGTGTGAGAACAGTTCTTTCTGTGAGTTTACCTACGCAAGGAGTTGTACCCTCGCAGGCTCTGGAAGATATCTTAGTAACACTAATCCGTGAGCAAATATCCTGGTTATGCTGTAGATTGTGTTGACAAATTCCTTTCATTAAAGTTGATTCTCTGGTTGTTTTGGTACTTCTACGCCATCGTGATAAAAGACTAATACAGAAGCAGCAATTGTATGCCGAATTAGTGATAAGGACCGGTAGCTTGAGTTTAAGCTTCTCTTTATGGTTGTTGACGGCCGCATTCACTTAAGCTTATCCGGTTCTGGCTGCTACAGTGCTACAATGTGCCTGCCGTACAACCTGCTCGTCGATGTGTTGAACTGGCAGAAACAGATGGATAGGACAACAATGAATAGAATTGAAAAGATTTGGAATCATTTATGCTGAAGTAATAGAGGGTGAAATCGCCTCACAAGGCGATGTCTGCCCCCTTTAGATGTACAGCCTGATACCCAATCTGAGGACAGAGATACGTACACTATCTTTCACAAGGCACACTTTGGTACAAGTATGTTAGTAGCACTATCACCCTAGCATCACGGGTGGCTGAACCAGCGAATTGTGGCACAAACCTTGGCAGATCGTGGCTTGAACCGGTTGCTCGTTTCTCATCCTTCTGACACGTACTTGCTGTATCGCCTGAAAATTAAAGATCATCTGATACTACTTTGTCTTCTTCACACTTCTGACTCTGGCAATTCTATCAGGCGACGCTGCGAATGATGGAAGATGTAAGCCCAGCTGCATCATCCCTGTGAGCTTCCGCCCCATCCAACACTGAATTCCAGCCTGTCACTTCCCCAGCAATAAATGATATCGCAGGCCTTGCAGCGATGGCAAAAGAACCATTAGCCATCGAACAATTGACTACATCCGCCGAAACTCCATTTCTCCAATTACGGTACCTGTTCTAGGTGTGACGGTTCCCTCGTCAATCACAGGGGCATATCAGTGATATCAGCATCTGATTTTGCATTGATGCGGTCTGCAATAGTCACAAGATGGAAATCTGGTGGTAACTGCATGGAGCAGTATCATCGATGAGATAAAAGAGCTGCAATGAAATCCCAGCTTTCATCATTTTCCCCCTGCATTTCAGGGAAAGGCGAAAGGATTCGGAACGCTCTTCACATTCCACCACCCCTGAGACTAAATTCGACTCATCTGCGAAAATAAAAGAGGTGATTTGTCGGCACCTGAAGGGTTTACTCCTGCAAAATATTTTGCGGGTTATAATCCTCCCTTGAGGTAAATGTGGCTGGGTTGGCGCAACCAGCAGTGGTTAGCGGATTTCAATGTCTGAGACTGGAAGCACAGGGGCCATTGAAAGGCTGTTACTGAACATGCCAAGGCCTTGCCATTCGAAACAATGAATGAAAGGGTGAACTCCTTGCATAGATAGGGCCATTCATCGGGAATCTTTCTGAGGCCAACATTCAGACTGTTCCAGCCAACAATTATACCAAAACGCGAATACCTGTTTGAACGCCACAAACAGTGAATGGCAAGGTCTTCTCCCTTGCGTATCTATAGTAATACGTGTTACATTGCCCGTGTTGAATGAATATAATATAACATGTGCGAGACTAAAGATTAACATTGTGGACCATTGTTACTACTACTGTTATTCTGCAACATGGAAATTTCTTCCAAGGCTAGATGGCACCACAAGGCCTTCATTCCAACATGCACCATTCTCGGTTTCGCCTGCGTTTCTATGCTTCTGCTTCATTGGCACTGGCAGTGGCAGACATTGAATTATGCTCCTCCCACATCAGTTGACAAGGACCGACGCTTCGCTCTGGTCATACCTGCCACTGGTCCTAGCCCCGAACTTTGCAAAACCGTCGTTACTGGACTCGCACTTGGTTACCCAAGCCCAGTTATTGTCAATTGGGGAGTTGACCATCGCGCCCTCACACATTGGCGAGGGGGTCGCAATTTGGTAAAAGTACCTGGTGTGGTCGAGTTTCTTGAAGCAGCCACACGACCAGACGCGCACCCATCCGAACGACTAGACGACGACGACATTGTACTGATTGTCGATGGATACGACATTTGGTTCCAACTGCCGGCTCAGGTGATGCTTGAGCGATATCACAAGATCAACCGGGAAGCCAACGAGAGGCTACAAAAAGAATGGAACAAACATCAAAGAGGACCAATGCCGATGCGACAGACTATAATTGGAGCAAGTGGCAAGAGATGCGACCCGAAGAACGAAAACAGGGGCACAAAGATGCAGTGCGATGTGTGGCCCGAGAGCCCTCTTCGCAAGGATCTCTATGGCCCCAACACAGACAAGGACAAGTCATGCTGGGAGGCTCCCAAGACTTGGGACGATTTGGATATTGAACACATCGAAACAGACCATACAGGTCGGGTCAAGTCACGCCACTGTGAAACCGTCAGGCCCAGATGGCTCAATGGGGGCCTCTACATGGGACCTGCTGGCGACTTGAGACGTCTGTTCCGTCGCTGCTTGTTTACATTGCAGACAGGAATCGGCAAGGGAATCAAAATGCGCAGTGAGCAGTCTCTTGCATACGAAGCCATATCCGAACAGGAGGTCTATCGACAATGGCAGAGGCTGAATGGCAACCAGAAACGTGGTATATCAGAGTTGATGGGCGACAAGCTGGAATATCACATCGGCCTGGATTACGCCGAGGAGCTGTCAGTCCAAACCCAGTGGGCGCAAGATAGGAAGGGAAGGGACCATGGTGCATTTGTGACACTGGGCAACCAAGAAGCTATTGACCAACACTCTAAGGCTCTGGGGATCTCGCCAACAAGACTTCGGGGCTTGCCGGATGACATCAAGTCAGTCCCGAACCCACTGGCACTTCTCCAGCCCGGCGCCAACTGGACCGATATGCCTCTCTATGTAGATTTCTTCACCGAGTCCGTCTCCGCCATTCTTCATCACAACGGCGTCGGTTCACTCAAGACACATCGATCTACATGGTGGGATAGACCATGGTACTATCAGCACCTCCGAAAGCTTCTTCACATTCGACTGAGAGAGAAAGGGGAGCCTGATGATCCTCTGGCGACGGTACAGACGGCCAATGGCCGCGTCAGATACTGGGCTGCCACCGCAGAGCAGACGAGCAAGTATCCTCGACGGATGAAGAAAACCTTGAAAGATAGATTGGACAAGATGAAGTTTGGAGACATATGTCGGCACAAGCACTCTGCGCCAGAGGGGCCTAATCAGGAGTGGTGGGAGGAGGTCTTTCGCGACACTGGTGGCCCATGGGGTACCTAGATAGGTCGCAAGGTTGTCATTTCTGTGGCTGTAGTTAGTGAGGACGTATTTGATGTAATGTTAAAGATTTGGGACTTTCCTACAAATATCCTCCAGTGTGATAATGTCACGCAAATTCGATGCAAAGCTATGAAGAGAGTTTGTTCTTGTGTCAGTAAAAGGTAACGCAGTAATAAGCATAAAAGTAGGGAAGGCAAGTGTCTCTGGAGTGTCAGGCGATGTCGGCTAAAGGGTCTTCAAAGACGCAGTCTTGACTGCGAGTGATTTCGGTTCGGCAAAATGTTTTGCATCATACAGAGTCTGAGATGGATAATAGAGATTGGTATTTGACTTACTGTTCTTGTAAATGTCTATACATTCATGACAAACGCTCGATGAATTGGATTATTATAAGAACTTGAACTACAGCATCCTACAAGATATTTATATCTCATTCCGTTGAACCATCTCACTGCCATAAGAACAACGTCTGGAAGGATGACACTCGGTATGAATCATCGGCGTGAGTCCTTAGAACTAGGCAAGGCATGTTGCGCTTGGATAAACAGGCCCTTGTAGCTTCTACACTTTGATAACCTGAAACTATTCTGTTTGTGGTCGCCGAAGAACGCTTACACTTGGCGGCATCTAATTACACTGGGGTCAAAAGGGGCCAAACTACGTGGAGAAGAAGTCCATAGTGAACAGAAAGGTTTGTCTGTCCATTGAATAACTTTCAATATGTAAAATCACTTCTCTCGTGACCCAAATAAGTCATTTCTACGACCTGGTCGTAACTCGTGATTGTGTTGAGTGTGGTTGAGCCAACCAAACCTCGGCTGATAGGTAAGAAGTAGTTCATCCTCTAAGCTTTGGGATAGATGAACGACTTGTTCAAGATTGTAGTCTAAGTTGCACAACTGCTGTATTAATTTCGTCTATCATACATTGAGAAGCTAACTCGTCTGCTACCCATCGGTTAAATGAAAGCCCACTATCTCCACGCAGCCCTACCACAAAACCGGAAAGGCCAAGATCTCACGAGATGTATACAACATGATGCAAAATGACTCATAATGGTTCATGTTACACACACATAAAAACTTGAAGTTACTCTCATGACGGATTTATTGAACATGCATAAATAAGAAAAAGCAATGCCCCATGATAAATTACCATGGCAGGCCAAGAAACAACAATAAGAGTTGGTGTTCCATGACACCATCGATGTAGGGGTTCTTAGATGAAATCCCTGTTTTCCTTTTCGTGCCAGGTGTATGTACCAGGCTTCTCTATCTGTAAAAGCTCTGGTGATCTACGCAGACGACCCGTTAATCTAAAGTCACGCCACAGTCGTTCTCTGCATTGTCGGCCCGAAGATCTCGAGACCCATCGCCACTCGGCTTTAAACATGAACTGATTTTGGCTGCGACACTGTTGTTATCCGATCTGACATTATCGGTCAAGTCGGTCCACACTGGCAAACCTTCCAAGGTTTGACTCCTGACTATAGTTGGGTATAAGTGCGTCAGAGATGTTGTGTTGTAGAGGCACTAGACTAGTGGGTAGTAGAAAAAATGGGCTTCTACGCTTTAGGGTATAAAAATAAGTAGTCTAAGAACTATACTCTAAGTAGCATAAAGTGACCTACTTATTTCGTCTCTTATGCTTCCAGCGCAATATTTCCGATACCATACCCTGAGAAGGCATAAGGAAGACAATTACTAAGCCAATTCATATTATTGAGATTTGAACATGTTTCATTTGTCTCTGGGCTCTCAATCTTAGGTAATAACTCCTCTGCTACTCTTTATGTTGCGCACGTGGTCTAATCTTCTGTCAGATCCGTCATCGTTTTCGGCGCAGTTTTCATGATCTACCTCGCAAGTCTAAGTCGGGTGCGGGACAACTGGTAGAAATGTTTTACCGAGTCACAAAACTGAATTGATTGGGTATCTAAATCGAAGGACTGGGGACAAATGGATGTACATAGGTGTGCTATAATTACCTGCATTGGCACGTTGCATCCTTGACGACAAACACAAGCTTTAACAACCAGGCGAAACCGTAATGAACAGACGTATTGTAATCATATATCATTCATTCGCTATATGCTTGCTACAAATATCTAAAACCGTTCGTTGGTATATATATCTAAATGGAGTTGTCACCGCACGAGAAAGTGCCCCGGATCTTGCTTGAATCGTTCTCAAAGATGTTGAGCAATTCGGTAATCGATGACCACAATCCACCGCCGTTCATAAACAGCGATTGGACAATAAGAAGTCCGTTGAGGACGCACAGAGCAATCTTTTTCCAATTCTTGGTATATTGGCCCTTGTTGATGTGGAACCAGAAGATGGCACTGAGACCGAAAGTAAACCAGGCAATTGTTGTCGCAGAAGAGATGGAGAGGATAGAGTCAAAGATAGGAATGGCATTGGAAATGACAAAGACAATAATCCAGTATACCGTCACGCAGGTAACCCAAACGCTCCATGACTTGACACTCTGGTCTGTGACTTGGTGGGTGGCTTTGAGGCCACGCATGGCAACAACGTACATGTATTTGATACCAGTGTGACCGAACGCCATAGCGGTCGCGAACACACATGGCAAAACGAGTCCATAAGCGACTTTAGCAGCAAGTCTAGGCGCAGATCCCAAAGCGGGGGATGTAGTATAGTCACCAGCCAGACAATAGATAGCGACAGCGACGATGGTGTAAAGACTGATTGAGAAACATTCAAGGCAGGCCAAGGCCATGGGGAAGTCTCGGCTGGGGTTCTTCATCTCGGCCATGTATGAAACGAAGCTGATGTTTCCCGCGTACGCATAGCAGATCTTCAGACAGGCGTTGAGACCTTGACGGAAAGTAGGGTTACCGATGACTTTGATCTCCCTGTCCCAGCCGGGGGGAGCCTGGGAGGGTGAGGAAAAGCCCAAGCTGATCATGACAGTGAGAGCGGCGGCCAAAATGCTGATGGTGGATGGGATTCCGGATTGTGAGACGAATTTGACGGTTCGGGGAAGACACAAAACCCAGCATGCGACAGTGGCGATAATGACGAAGCTGACAGTACATAGAGAGTGGTTACTAAGAGTATTGAACGCAACAGACAACGTTACGCTGGCAGAAGCGCAAGTCATCATAACTTTGATCATCAACCCAAAACCAGCAATTATCTCGAGAGGTCTTCCGCCAATGATGCCACACATGTCGACAACGTTAACCACGTGGGGGTGCTTTCTGTAGAATTGGAGGAGTTCGTAGGCAGTATAGGCAGAGAGACAACCGAGACCAATGACGGCGATAACGCCTGGGACGACACCGAGAACTTGAAGACAACCGGGGAGGGACAGAACACCAAGACCGACCTGGTTGGTGATGAGGACGAAGACGGTGTCCCACTTGCCTAGAGTTCTGTAGTTCTTGCCGCCTTGGTTGAAGATGTTTTGAACGGGCTCGTCTGAGTGCTGCTCCTTGGAGACCATGATATCATCGTTGGCATCGTTGATGTTGCTGATCTCGTTGCCTTCGATGCCACGAATGGAGGCAGGGCTATCCTGACCCTGTTGGTGGCCCATATCGGGCTGGGTCTTTGTTGTCTTGTCCTCAGTGCTCATGGTATAGTCGACGAGTATGCAGGAGGATATAAGTGATAATCGCCGAGAGGTTATGTAAACTTTATGCCACTGTAATATAAGCAAACAGGGACAAAAGTTAGAGAGATATAGAGGCAGTAACAAACGGTCAACATTGACGGGCCGTCGAGTCAATTCTTATATACATGCGCCAAGACAAAAGTCTCGAGACGTTTATCTCACTCCGAGTGGATTGCCGAGCGGCTAAGGCAAGAAAAAAAAAGTCGCGTTATCAAAAAATGGAACTCTAATGGCAAAATGACAAAAGAAAAACAAGCGGTATATCGTGGAGCCCCATGGGGGAACGAGAGACTCTCACGTAAAAGTTAGCAAATCGCCAATAACCATCAGGTCATGAAAATAGTGCAAGCGAGAGACAAAACGGGGACCCGATGAGAATACTGGGTCTCCATCTTGTTACGTTATGGACAGCGATCTTTGCTGCAATGGTAGGTTGGAGATCCATTCTGAACCCGTTGGGTGGGAATTTAAAAGAGGAACGAGAGATAAGAATTACATGGATTGAATGAGATGAATTGAATTGTCGTATATTATACTGGATACACTTGATACAATTATTCCAAGTCCATGGTGTAGTTGAATTGAGGCTCTTCATTGTTCGGTCCGAGGTGAAGAGATTTGGTCTAGCAGCATTTTTTATCCCCTGATCCCCCCCTGCGGCTTTGTCCGTACGCCAAGGTACAAGCTTATTTTTGGCTTATTTTTCCGGCCATGTCGTACCATTTTCCCTCAACGGTACAAAGATTGAGCCTAGAGAAAGTTTGTTTCCGTTACGCGAAAAGTAGCCTCTATTGACACATGCATTCAACATTTTGTGGACCTTACGACTCGCTATCTGTTGATCAAGGCCGGAATATCCGACACCGGTCCGAAGAGTGATAATCAAGTCTGTCTCTATTGGAGAACTGGGGATTTGAACTGTAATTGTCGTGAGTCTCAAGACTTGAGGGCATCGTAGCATGTTTATCGCCTTCGGAGGTATTGTCGGCCTTGCAAGGCAATTAAACTTGGAAAAACTGGTGAAATTATTCCCGTTTATCTTGATAAGACCCAAACACGCCATCGTATTTACTTGGTTTCTCCGAATCCCGAGTCTGGTTACTCAGTCGCCAACAACTGCAATCCTTTACGTATCACGGAACGGAGATGTAAAACTTAATTACCGTTGGCATGCATCATCCATTCATTCTAGAATAATAACGCTCGCCTCATCTACAGTCTTCATTGGCTCTCCAAACTTTAGCTGACTCGCTACTGTATCCCCTCAACAGGGATCGGATCCAACAGAGAGGAATCATGTTGGAGAGAGGAGAAGAGCAGCACTCCATTGTGGGGATGCAAATGAAAAGGTTGGGGAAATGAGGGGGAGAAGACAGACAAGTCTGTGCACCGAGTTTCTCTTACTCAATCCTCCATCAACCTCCGGGTTTTCCTCTTGACCGTCCCTAGATCACGGGGATGTTATGGCTTGGCGGTTATTTAGACTCCTTCGAGTGGATTGGAAAGGGTAATTCTCTCCGCATGAAAACAATTAGCTGGAACGTGAGAAGGTGACTTGTTATTTGTCTTGCAGCGATTGGGTCCGGGGAAATGACTGATATTAGGTTGTGCCCCTCCCTTCTCTTCTTCCCCCATGTTTTGGAGAAGGGGTTTCCAAGGCAGTGAGATTGGGGGCAACGTACATCTCGCTAGTTTATTTACTTGACATCACTTTACCTTGGCACCTGCATTTGCTGCCGTGTTGTCCCACTTGGCAATAATTATTAAAACTTAATTATTATAGGGATGTTAATTGTTGGGAACAAAAAACATTTGAGTTATCATCTGGCAAAGTAGAACAAATAACCGAACAACTTGGATAATTGTGTTAAGTCTTGGAAGGAACGGATTGTGGAAGCATCTGGGAGCGTATGCAAGGCAGGATAGTTGCATCGCATGTAGGTAGTTAATGAGCTTAACATTGGCAGCATGGTGGGCCATAACCGCAACGATTTTGTTGGTAATGGAAACTATGAGTTATTCTCCATTTAGGAATCGTTGTTTGCCACAAATACGGTGAATGCCCTGATATGAATTGAATATCGGTAAATGGCTAGCGGGGACTGGCAGTAAAGTGCAGCAGATTAACTATGGGATTCATCATTCCGCACCTGAATCTGTATCTGGTTCAGTGAGAATACATGACAGACAACCCTTTCTTAACATTCAAAGATAGCGGCAGAGAAAATATAAGACGACCTCGGTTTTTACTGTATAGCAACAACGGCCTTCTTAAAGAATAGACACTCATAACAAATAAACCCAACTCTAAACGTAACTTGGTGTCATCTTTCAACTGGCCAACAGCCCTGTAAACTGTCTGAGTGTAACTCTTTCGTGGTATCCGCCATCTGCCGTTTCACACTGAGTCAGAAAGCACAACACTCCATCGAGGCAACTGGTTCGATTTCACATTTAGACGAGCGAGTCTCATGAAGTTACAAAGTCAGGAGGAGTACCCTTGGCATGCGGTTCGACCCACGTTCCGACTTTCCGTCTGTGATTGATGAGGAGTATGCCATGCCATTGGACAAGACACCCCTCCGATATATTTACACGCTCTCCTACTTTTTCCTCCTTTTTCTTTCCCACCATAATCGTGTTTCTCTCTTGTAACCACTACACAAGTACCGGTTTCCCACGAACCTAACTGGTCTCCTCACGATGGCTCCTCGTCGTAAGTCGTTTCTTCTCAATTTCGAGAGACAACCAGCCAGGGAGTAAGAAGTCTGAAGGCAAACAACGCTCCATCACCTCCTTCTTCCGGCCCCACCCTACCGCTCCCATTCCCGAGTCCAAGCCCGAATCTGCTGGATTGAGACTCTTCCCGATATTTGCCAACACTAAGTCATCCCCATATGATTTGTCATTTTTATCAACAATTACCCGGGATATCATACAAACTCAAATATGCATATTACTGATTTATCTGTCAGTGGTTCGAAGAAGGGTCATCCTCCTATTTTCTTGCCAGTGCTTGCCGACTAAATTAATACCATTGCCGAGCCAGATTTCAAGGTTTGCAAGTGTCGACTGGTATGGGACATCAATTCAGTTTCCAACATCTCCATCATGCATAAGATCTTCCGTTTAGGGCAGAAAAAGGTCGGACAGGTTAGGCAATGGAAGTCATGGAGTCTTGATAAGAAGCGAGCTGTCTTGGAAGCTCTGCAAACAGGTAATAAAACCCCCACAGTTGATCAGGAGCTCAGCAAGCACTTGCATAACGAGCTTTTCGATCCGGGTAGCGTCACCAACTATTTTCCTAATTAAAGGCGGGCTTGAGTACTTGAGGCAAGGTAGAGATGGATACCCTACCATGCTGCGGATCGGTGAGAAATATGGCCTCACCAACGAAGAGTTTGAATACCATCTGACTCTTCTCGCCCCTAACGGATACGAAAGGGTATTCTACCCTTTCCACGTTCTCTGAAAGCCCCAAGCTCGATCATATGGCTGGAATTGGGTAGCAATGATCGACCGTTGCGAGCGAATGGTGAAAACCATGAAGACTGAGTACAGCAGATAGGCAGAGGAGGCCGGATATGGTGAGAAGGGAGCCAACAGTACCGCCTGTATTCATTGGATGGTCCATTTCTTCTGTGACAAGATACAAGGTCTTAAGTTGCAGAAGCCGACAGCGATAATGGAAGAGATCCACTTCCATATACTGGACCGCTGGAACCTTCCCCTTGTCCCTTGGACTGGAAGCCCATGTAAGGTTTCATTGTGCGAGGATCTCGACCATGGCATTGCGATGAAATTCGGCCTGGCTGACGATGGGATCTTTGACCCTGAAAACGGCATCGGCCTCAACAAGAGTACTGTAGGTCTAGTGTTGAGTGTCCTCAGGGTATTAGAAACATTAACAGCGGAAGGATAAGAGACGAAACTAGTGGGTCACTTTATTTTCGTTAGACTATAGTTCTTAGGCTATTTATTTTTATGACCTAAAGCTTCAAGGTCAACGTATCTACTACCCACTGGATAGAATGATATGTAGAAACTGTCCTCTTATTTACGACTATCTTCCTATATGTGTACTATGAAATAAATCTTATATAATGAACGCCCCCTCGATCAACACGCTCGCATCTCACTGACACTTCCAGCTATCCGGGTTCTTAGGGTCTCCCTTACGGTCCCAGACATTGCGGTACGGGTAGCGACAGTGTCTACGCTCGTACTCTAGCTTGCCGTCGGGAGCTCCCTTAGCAAAGCGCTGACCAGTGATAGTATCGGGAGCGACACCTTCCTCAACCCACTTGATAAGAGCCAAGAGGATGTTATTCTTCGCGCCCTTTCCACCCAAGTTGGCGAGGTTATTTCCGATGCGAGCAGCGCCATCGCCGCCGGAGCAGTGACCGCAGCCACTGACACGGAAGTAGCGGTAGAACTTGTCAAGCTCGGTGCTGTTCAGGCCCATAGTGCTAGAGACATGGTTGTAGTACTCCATAGAGTTGTCGGAGCTGATAAGACCGTCCTGGAGACCGTGCCAGTGGATGATCTTGGAGCCTCGGGTGCGGAACTTGGACAGGTCACCCTCCCAGGTCTCGACGTTGAAGGGGTTCACCTCAGAGGCCTTCTCGTAGTCGTTGGGGCCAATCTGTTCTGGCTTCCAGTTGGTGTCGTTCCAGATAACATACTGGAACCATTCGGTGGAGTAAGGGAAAGGCATCTCTCCAATGGCAAAGCCAAAGCCTTGATCAGCACCAGGGGGGATTCGGGGGTAGATGTAGGTTCCGTTGTTGCCGTAGAGAGGCGAGAAGACCTTTCGGACAGTCTCAATCTTGGGGGCAGTCAGGCAGTTCTTAGTTTGGCCCTTGGTACAGACGAGAACTTCGGGGCGGTATTGACACAGGTTGGGGTCCTCGAGGATACCATCGGCGACGCCATCAAGAGGCTCGTCGCACTGGACAAGAACACTCTTGTGAACCATGGTCCACTCCTCGGGGCTGAGATGAGTCGGGGCTCCGGGGGGGCCGGTGATACCCCAGAAGCTTCCGGAGCGGGACTGAAGCCCGTTGAAGCGCATCGCAGGAGCACCAGCCACGATACCGTCAAAGTCGTCGGGGAAGCTTTGCGCCTCCTTCCATCCCTGTCGTCCACCAGTTGAGCAGCCAAGGTAGTAAGACTTCTTGTGTTTCTTGCCGTAGAACTGCTTGGCGATGTCCTTTCCAAGAACAGTACCTGTGTGCACCGAGCGATAGACGTAGTCCTCCACGACGCCAGAGTTACCCTCCATGGGCAGCGCTGATGTTCCGTTGTGACCGTTGTTGGCACCAACGGTAGCGAAACCGAATCCAGCACCGTATGCGACATCTCCATACTGGATGCATCCAGCCATACCACCGTTTCCGGTGCTCAAGAATCTTCCGGTCCAGTTTGAAGGTAGCCAAGCTTCAAGGGTCAAGTTGGAAGTGGGACCCGTTGTGACGTGCATGGCTACACGGCAGATCTCAACATCAACAACCTGGCTCTTGGGGTTACATGTTGGGTGGTTGTCGGGAAAAGTGATGTTTGTACCAGCGGCTACATGTTCGGTGAACCAGATCTTGGTGTTGGGAAGTTTCAGCGAAGTCTTGAACCCGGCGCACTTGGCAGCAAAGTCGTCTTTCCCCTTCTCAGGAGCAGCTGCGGCACAAACGGCCAGGCCCGAGACAAGGCTCGGCATCAACGAATTGGCGCGCATGTTGTCGTTATTGTTCTCTAATGGACAAGTACAGGTATTCGACAGAGACAACACAAGAGAAGCCTGCCCGAGAATAGAAAGGAGATGCCACATGATGAATTATATACACAACACCGCATAAATGTTTATCATCGGCCAACCCTTGGTTCATGCAGGGGATTTGGCCAAATGAAGACTGGTGATCTTTTCCCCCGTGGGCAATAAGCGAGGACTACTACTCCCGGCAGGGCGGCAGTTGTTGCGTGAGGGAGGGGAAAGAAAGAGGAGACTTCTGAAACCTCGGCTTGCTAGACTTGGAATTAGATCCGGGGTGCATTGACGGGGAATTTTAATTAATTGGGGGCACTCTTGAGAAGTCACGAAACAGAAACAAGCTGCGATCCTGTTGTTTCTAGAACAGATTATCGGGATAATTTATTTGAAGACTGAGTTTTAGATATGAGATCATTTCTTATCAGATACGCCTGTTGGCCTTATCAACATCGATTGACTTTTCGCTTTGTCCGTAATTGACTTTGCTACTCAACAGATTGAGCTAAGAAACTGGGGTAGTAGCCCTAGCCTCGAACGCTACGCAATACTACCTATTCTTTCAACGGCATTGCATTGTTTGCATAGGCCTCTCTTGGCCTGAGCGTCCAATTTGTGATCAAGTCATGGCACAACACGTTGTTCCCGCGGAAGTCAACTCAGAATCATGTTGTCAAGATCGGTAATTCGTTCAATATTTGTATTCCCGTTATAAATGACCTGGGATAACTTGCTGAAGTAGGAAGGCCTAAACTCTTTTTGCCCGATACCCGTTGATGTAAAGTTTAATATCCCTAAGAAGCTAAGCAGATTTTTCCTCTGTGCTTATTACCATCCTATTATAGGCACACCATTTATGCCGCAGGGTAGTGTGTTAAGACGGTGTGATTTAGAAAGTCATTCAGTCCTGTTATCGGCTTGATTCTTACGAGGACGGACTTATTCCAACCTGATCCTTGATCCTTTCAGACGGTGCCTATTGACCACGATGAGTCAAGTTCCTGCATCCCAGCCAGACTACCGTCCATCTCGCCTCAGCATGCACCATTACAGTCGGGCAAGACCATCTATAATATTGGGATTAATTTCGGACTCATCAAGTGTTTGATCGAGAGGGACAACTAACCTGCCACATATCAATGACAACATATTTGCCCTTCGACTCAGCAGGTGGTCGCTGCAAAACGCCAACGGCAAGGATATAGTTTAGCCACTCATAATCCGGGTGTCCGGCCTGGAACGTTCCCCTTAGCAAGGTACGTCCGTCAGGCTGCGTAGGTCCCTGAGTCTGGATATAAATATCAACACCATCATCCGTTCTGAGGTTGTATCGGGTGTCGGGGAAGAAGATGCCCTTGGTATCCGTCAACCCCCAGTCGGCGCCGAGATTGGACACCGTTCCTGACATGCGAGGACCCTTGAATGTTCCGCCCGTGATGGGGATCACAACACGGCTTCCTTGATGGTAGTCGCCAATTTGCCAACGTTCGCCGAGTGTTGCGTTGACGGTGTAGAGGAACTCGTATGAGGGAGTGCCCATTAACTGGGATGCTCCAAGGACTGCATTGCAGGCGAGGACAAATGAAGTGATGAGTCTCATGCTAACGGTATCAATGGAGATGGCTTTTTGTCCAAGTGACATGTGTTTTTGCCTTCTCTCATCCGTTCTTATAATCTACCTGTGCCACAGATCGCCAAGTCGATCTAGTGGTTCGCCGAGGTGGTGGTCATAGGGAATGGCGATCGACTCAATGTGAGGGGTGAATATGCACCCCGCATTCTTAGTCGGCAAATAATCCGGCAGCCAAACACTGCTTTAGAATGTTCTAATTCGACTTGTTTCTTCATGAAGCAGACTATGGCGTTTCATTTATCCAGATGAAAGCGGGTAGATCTTGTCTGACGTCATGTTGCGGCCGAGATCGATGCGGAGATGTTCCTGGGTGAGATCAGATAACCGAGCCCTTCGGCTACCAACTGTCTTACCTGGGCTTTGATGTAATTAAAACTTGACATGATAATCGATTGTCGTTGTATTGCACCAGTACCCGTAACGTCTGGGTTTCAATCACTCTTCAGATGTTGAGCATGCATGTCCTCACTTGGTGAATATCACGTTGTGTAGCTCGATCCTGAGTGTACGTATAGCAAGCCTAATGCTTCAAGCTCTTGGAAATTGAGTCTGTGCTTCCGTTTCTGGGTCGTTGCTCTTCGCTTGTAGTATGGCCTATAGATTCATGACTACTACTTTGGTCGGGTCATGAGGCACTCTCCTCTTCATCCGAGAACAGGGATATATCATGACTCTTATCTGCATCATGCAACTCTTCCGTCTCTATCATCCTTCCCGCTTCGTTCTTCTTACGCCACATGGCAGCTCTATCGGCCTGACGCGTTGTGCCCTCCCAAGTTCGTCCCTTGAGATGCCTCAAGCATAGTGTCTTTCCATTGTCAGGGTAGTAAAGCCATGTCGCCCATTTCTTCCACTACAGCAGGTTAGCCTTCTCTAGCTTTAGCTGTCAACCATACTCACTAGTCCATCTTTCATTTGAGCACGAGCTCGCTGTCCAATCTTGTCCTCGATGAAATCTCCCCTCAACATGGCAAGACGCGTCGGGAAGACGCGCTCGAGGTAATGAGCCACCGACGCAAGATGTGGCTTGTCGTGCCAGAAGTACATTGGCGTGAGTGGTATTTTGATACAAGCACGCGATGGCGCTTCATAGTCGCGGGTGAGAGCCAGAGAGGTATCACGGAGGCTGGGGAACTCTGACACGATTGCGGAGGTGGCGTATGAGAGCATGCGGACTGCAGCTAGACAGACGTACTTGATGGGTGCTTCTGAATCTGATTCGTGTGTTTGCATGATTTGGAGAAGAGGTTGGATGGGGAGATCTGCTGTTATGGCCCAGTCATGTTGCTGGACCCAGACATAGGGAGTCTGAGTGATTCTCAGGGCTGATCTGACTGCCAAGCCGAACCCCAACCGTCTTGATGATTCTATGAAGGTGACCCGTTGGTCAATTGTTTGTGAGATGAAGTAGTCGACTGCATTCTCGTGTTTCGGGCTGCCATACTCTGCTATAGAAGTCTTTTCTGTGAATGCAACATTCATAGGGTTGTGATGGTATTGTTTGAGTATCAAATGTTTGACATTTTCCTTGTAAGCAGCAAATGCAGCTGCTTGCTCGGGAGTGACCTGTCCTTTTTTTAATCGCGCTGTTGGAACGATTTGGTCGAACCCATCAAACACGACAATGACGTTGCATTTTGTTAGTTCTGGACAGTATCGATCGAATGAGTCTAGAATCGTCGATAGAAGTTCTGTGGAAGGTGCAGAAGGTGTTGGGGATGTCGTGATTATGACGGTGAGCAGGCTTTGCACGGTCGCATCATGGGTCATGATGGTTGATTGAGGCCCAAGACCAGCATCTACCCTGTACTGGATGAAGATTGGGCAGTGTTTTTGAGATGCAAATCTGAGTCAGTCAGGGTCTGGCGGTGAAGCGAATGAAGGAAGAATGGAATGTCATGGGACGGGCCGCTTCTTCGCTTCGCTCTCGAACGTGGAAAAACTCTGCGCTTGCATTGTTGGCGTGTAAGGAGCGAAATAAGCCCTATTGTTCACTAATTTAATGACACTCGACAGCGCAATCAATTGACTCTGAATTGAAGTTACAGTGACAGTAACATACACGCAAACATTACTTTGTGTCTCGATCGATCAAATACAGAAAATGGCATGTTTAGACGCGACAAGCATCAGGCGAGTGTTGCACTGTGTTACGCAGTGTAGTGACGTGTAACTTTGAGTGCATGCATTAGACAAGACAAGATAAGAGGCCAACATCTTTAATTATCTCCTAAGAATTTAAAGCCAAAAAAATAAAGTAAACGGCTGGTTAATAGATCAAAGACAAGCGATGTTTCATCTTTTTACAATTCCCTGGCAGCATAAGAATAACCTGATTCATCCCATTTGCCCAGCCACCTCCAGTACTACCATCAAGTTTATCCGCAACACCATAGCGAGACGCCAAGTAGAGACAGCAATGCAAGGAGCCGCATATGTCTTGTCTCAATAGTCTCCATATGAGAAAGACGTGTACTAGAATATTTGATCCATTTGAATGCATCTTTAGCTTGGGATATTGATTGAATTGGCGTCATTTGACTGAACATCAATTGGGCATGGATTATCTACAGTGGACCAAATCTGCCAAGTCAGTGCTGGCTCACTAGCCTAGCCTAGCCTCCCTGGCCTGAACCTGGTCTGGAACAGTAGATCCCAACCACGAGATAAAAAAGAAAAAGAGACAGACAATAAGTTGAACCAACCTCCCATTTCCAGCCATCGTGTTTCTGTTTCTGTTTCTGTTTCTAACCCTGTCTCTAAAACAGGAACCAGTCCCGGAGATAATCGCTGGTCATTTCTCTCTCCCATTCCTTAACTCATTTCTTGTCTCTCATTCTCTTTTGTCGCGCGCGCTAAGACCCAAGACAAATTATTCTCAAATCTCACCATCAATCAAATCAAATCCTCCATCACCGCTTTTCTCACCCCGCATTCGACAGCTACACAATCTCAAAACAAAATGGACATGGCAACAATGGCGGCTCCTCACCAGCCAAGGTACAGCCTCGAAGACCCAGGTTCCGGCTTCGAACCTCGAAACAACGCCCGCGACGCTCGAGAAGCAGCACGAGCTGCTCGAAACGGTCAGAGTCCCCGATACAGACGCACCCAATCTCCCGACCAACTCGTCGACGATTATCGCTTCCAGAGTGAGGAGGGCTCCGAGATGCGCTCTCCCACTTCTGACGTGGCATTGCAGGACGCCATGCTCGCACAAGCACAGCAGCAACAACAGGTGAGCCTCTCTCTTCTCTCTTCCCCCTACGCCGCTAGAGAAAAAAGAGTCCTAGCTGGGAAACAATTCCGGGCAACATCTTTATTCCGCTTTTTTCCCTTCTGTTCCCCTGGAAAGTAAAAGTAAAAATAAAATTAACTTTGCTCACTAATAGCGTGTCGTTCCGGTTGGTCAGGTCCCGCGAAACGCAGGGCAACGAAGACAGCCTCCTCCAGGTCAACAAGTCAACCCCAACATCAACATCAACGGTCGACCTCCTCAAGCACAAGGTCAAGGTCAACCCATGCCTGCTACATACAACGGTCCTGGTTCAATGGAAGGTCAACAACCCAACGGCCCTAGAGGCGAGGCTGGTCGCTACAGACGTCAATCGCGTCGAACCTCCGACTCTGGTCAATCCCACGGTGAATCCCCTACCCGACCGGGCCCCAACACCCAGCAGAGCCGCATGTCTCAACCCATGGGCCCTGAACACCAACATCAGCACCAGCACCAGCACCAGCATCGCGGCATTTCACCAGACCGATTGGGTGTCCCCGGCCACGACATTAGTCGTCTCCAAAGCCCCAGCATCCAAAAGAGCGTCCTCCAACCACTCGAGAAGAAGATCCACGAGTATGATCACCTCATGCACGAAGCCCAAACCGAAATGGCCCAGCTCGACGAGGAGCTTCGCGCCCTCCAAGAACGACGTCGCGCCGCCGAAGATCGCTTCATTGAAGCCAAGACAAAGCACGACGAGTACGAGCGTCAGCACGAGGACGTCGGTCGCGCTCTGAGAGGGGAACTAGTCAAGGAAGCTCCCCCAGCCCCCATGGCAACCGCCCCCGCAGTTCGCCAGCCCCCTCCAATGCAGCGCATGGACAGCCTCGACAGCTTCGACCAGCGACCCATGAGCCAGCAGAGTTCATTCCACCAGAAGCCCAAGAAGAGCGGCATGCTGCGAATGAGCTTGTTCAACAAGAGCAACTGACGCCGCAAAAAGAGTTAAAGGTTATGAATTTATGCGATAATGATTTGAACACGGGGCGGAGAGGGGAAAATATGAATGGGACGGCCTTTTTTGTGCGTTACTTCTAATCAGTCATTTAATTTTCTGGACTTTTGTGTTGCTGTTCTATCCATCAAGTCCATGTACAAGGGCTCTTTTACTTCAAGTTACATTACAATCTTCCTAATACGCTTTGGATGTACATAGATTGATGAGGCTTTTTCGACAACGTTGCAACAGGACAGCCTGTGTCAATCCACGGTCGGAAAGAGTATGATGAGGCAGTCATGGAAGCAAGAAAAAATAATTATTATTACAACAGTTTTACAATCCATTGTTCCCTTGGTTCAATTGAAGACGACCTGTGTTGGTCAAGTTGGCGCGACATGTGAGTAACCACCAAGGGTCAATTACGTCAATGAAGCTAGATCGAGAGATCAACACACAATGTATTGGCCTTCCTCCAATTACTCATACGTCTCGGAGTCAAGCTCGGGGCCATTAAGAATATGGTTCACATCTTCTTAGGCCACCAGTAGTTGATCCCAAGCCATGTTTTGTGCTCGAGGGGTGTTACCCTGTATCAACTTGTCTCCCAGCCATGGAGTTGTATCTCGGTAACACGAGACGGGACCATCATGTGATATCATGTCGCTACAGGAGTGCCGCGATTTGTTCGGTTATCAATTTCTGAATCCTGCCGTACTGTTCTCGTTCCGAGTACTCACGCAACATTGGTGTTTTAAATACTAAGCGAAACCACTGTTTCTTGATTGCGCTACTGTAACGACGATCGCCTGTCCAACACTTTCTATCTAATAAATACATGAGTAGGAAGTTGTTTGCCATCCTCAGAAAATCTCTTTGGAATGACGTTGAGAATGCCATCCACGTCTCTGGGCTCATAGTCCAACATTGATGAACCGAGGATGAGTACATCAAGTCCATAATTCTCTTTAACCCAATGGGCAAACATGTCCATCCCTGCAATAGCACCGCCTGAAGTCCAGATATTTCCATCAACAATCCATTTCTTCTCATCAGTCCAATTGACGTTGGGAAACATTGGCTTCAAAAAGGGAATGGCGCCGTGGTTGACGGTAGCATTCTTGCCATCGAGAACACCCGCCGCTGCAGCGACCGCGGCTCCGGTGCAGGTAGTGAAAAGCA
The DNA here is from genome assembly GCF_050947815.1 of Fusarium sambucinum. Classification (NCBI taxonomy): domain Eukaryota; kingdom Fungi; phylum Ascomycota; class Sordariomycetes; order Hypocreales; family Nectriaceae; genus Fusarium; species Fusarium sambucinum. Next base: position 5,434,863 of record NC_139293.1, on the reverse strand, counting down.
ACTTCCCAGCTGCCACATGTTGTCGAATAAAGTCCGCAAACTTGGGGTGCAGTTCAAATTTGGAGGGATCAGGTCCGCCCAGGAGAAGGATGTCCAGTTCGGGGCATTCTTCCACGGTGGTGGAGGGCTTGATGGCCAAGGCGCCGTAGGTGAGCGTGACAGGGTCACGCGTGACACCAATGTGGTGGAAGACGAAATCTTGAGCGCGAGAAATTACTTCTTCTTCGACTTTCATGAAGGAAGAACAGAGTTGCATAGCGCTCTTGCTGCACGAGTTGATGACGTCCATGGGACCGACAACATCGACTGCTTGGAAGTCATAGATAAGAATACCGAATTGAAGAGGAGCCATGATGAGTTGTTTGTATTGTTTCGTTGAGCTGGAAGGGATGAAGATGGGAGTTTGTGTTGACGAGACTGGATTACTGGAACTTATATAGTTATCATGCTACACGGTAACACGTCAAAATTGGAATTTTGAAACGCGACATACACATTTAGACACCGAAAATCATATAACACCCGAGCCGATTCGGAATTTAGGCTATCGTCCAACTTAATAGTGGATCTACAACCAGGAAGAATGTCCACTAAATATACTGTACTGTGTCTCAAATCCCTGTCCTTCCCGTGTCATGTACAAGAAAAAGCAACAATTCCATGGCTGTTCGGATCATACAATGCCGGGTCCTGAATTCATCCGTCGTCTTTGAGAAACGTTGGTCATTGTGTGCCAAGCCCAAGCGTTGAGATCAACAGTGTACAAGTGAGAATTGTTTCTACCAACGGTTACTTACAAAAGGTCGTAGCTGAGTTAGCTAAAGTCGGGAGAAACTTCTGGCCGAAGACCCGAGTACATATGGGAATTGAGAATTCGCAAAAGGGCTCATGACATCAAGGTTGCACTTCTCTCACATGCTACACGTGTTAACCATCAACATAAATCTATGATCATGAGTGAGCTCCATATCGTACCACTCTAATCATTTCTTCTATCCTTTGGTACGGCATTGGTAGGATGCGGCGAGACCGAGGAGCATCTTGTGGAGTCAAGGTTTGATAGCAACAGCTTGCCAATTACTACAGAGGCGGCTTTCTTTGACCTATGAAACCATGTAGCCTGGTAATCTTATTCCTGGGATACCCGTGAGGTCTGAGTGATTTTGTGTCATTTAGTCCATTCATCAACCTGAATCGCTGTAAGCCGAGACCAATGACTTGATGACTACGGGCCGAGCAAGAGATTTGAATGGCCCAAGATACACAGAGAGGAGTAATCATACGATATAATCCCGATTTTAGAGGAGCTTGAAGCTTGATAGACGAAAGCCTGTCAAGGTGCTTCGTTGATCGCCGCTGAAAGTTAATTATCCCCTCACTTGAGACAGTCCTGTTCATGTTGCACATTTATAAATATAGCTCTTTTCAGACGATCGTGGTCCTTCTGCTCTTCTTCAACCAGCTTCTTACAACTTTGTCACCAGGTTACAACATGGTCTCCTTCAAGCTTCTCATGGCCACCATGGCCACTTTGTCTTTCAGCCTCGCTGAAGCCCATGGCAAACACAAAAAGTACGATTGCTCCGACACGTGCGCGGAAGAGATGAGGGCGATTGATGGCTACGAGGAGGACTGCTACCACTATCTCTCCATGATCGAGTCTGGGTAAGTTTACCATCCATAGTCCCATACTTTGTTATTTCTACTAACACATTGTCCTTCCACAGGTCTGCTCAATACCTCAGCACGATCCCTAAGCAGTACAAGTATATCTGCCGTGGCATTGTTGACTTTGTGAATGCATGCTACTGCCTTGCCCCTGACAAGCCTACTTCTTGCACCTGTGAGGAATGCGAGCCTACCACCACCACCGACACTGTTTTTATCAAGAAGACTACTACCACCACGACTACTGAACCTGCCGAGACTGAGACCACCACAACCACTGAGCCAACTACGACTACTGAGCCTACAACAACTACTGAGACGGACACTACTACAACTACCGAAACTGATTTTGAACCTACAACAACCACTGAAACTACGACAACTACCGAACCTACTACAACGACTGAGACTACTACTGAACCTACAACAACGACTGAGACGGACTCTACTACAACCACAACCACTGAGACTACTACTGAACCCACAACAACTACCGAGACGGACTCTACTACAACCACAACTACAACTACAACTACAGAGACTGACTCCACTACAACAACTACCACAACTACTACTACAGACGCAACCTGCCCAACCGGTCTCGCAACATGCGACACTGGCTTTAAATGCAGCCTTAAAACTATAACGCCCTGCGACGGCAGCCAAACATGCATGTGTTATGGTACCACGGAGGGTGACACTATCTGCAAACCTGATTTCGACTGCGACGGGCTCCAGCAATGTTCCGCTTCGACTGATTGCCCGAAGGGCCAGAGCTGTGTCTCCGAATCGTGCTGTAGCGCTTCTGTTTGCGTTACACCTGCCACTAATCAAGAGTGCCAGGGTAGCAGTGAACAGAGCAAACTCAAGGCCCGGGCACCAGCTGGCCGACGTGTCAAGGGGAAAACTGCCATTTATTAAGGGGCTTGACTGATGTTTTCTTCCTAGATGGAGTCGATACTGCTGTTAGAGACTCCTGCTTCAAGGACGGGAATTGCATCTGTGAAAAAAGACCATAATATTTTAGTCATCTTAATTGATCTATTGGGTTGAAACTGGCTCTGATAGTGAAGATGACACTTGGGAAAACTCGTGAACAAACGCGTCTGTCTTGCCATCTCCTTGTGTTAGTGTATGCATACAACATGAGCAACAACGTTGGTCAAGTGAACCTTTATTGACAAAACAGGCCAGTAGGAGAGATAATTGCCTGCTAAGTCTTAGGGTATAAAATTAAGTAGTCTAAGAACTATAGTCTAAGGATCATAAAGTGACCTACTAATTTCATCTCTTATGCTTCCAGCGGTCAATAGTTCTAATACCCTGAGGACAAGGTCCGAGACTTACTCCTCTAGTTTACATATTGAAGAAGCATAAGATAGCCCACAAGACACCTTTTTGTTTGAATAGACTGGGCGGAATATCTATCATTGGCCGCGACAGAAAAGTGTAACAGGCATTGGCTTTGCTAGTTTTTTATTTCAATCTTGGTATATAATTCATGGTATACATTGCTATCGGATTATGACCCTTTCGGCTGTGACTAATGTTTGACTAGGATTAGATTGTATGTGTATTTCTCAGAGAATTGCCGTAGCCAAAGAACCACACGCAGTTGATTACAAAATGCCTGAATCACGCTCCACAGAAGTAATGTAGAAGACCCCTCCGGCCTTGATAATTCACACTTAAACTTTAAATACGACTCTTTTGACCTCTTAAGATGTAATGTAGTGGCCTCGGTAGTGAAACTGAGCGTACTTGAAGCCACCCAAACCTGGTATCGTGTCAAGTGCTCAGGGGTTAGTGGAAAGATGGCAAGAAGTGTAGCATCTTAAACTGAACAGCGTATGACGGTACCCTACGCCGTTGGACTGGGTATCATTTTCGAGAGTTTACCAAAACTGCGGATATCTGTATATCGAGGTTGCGCCCGTCTTTACTGACGCCAAATGATCGCCATGTACCATCTGCTAGTCTCTGAATGTTAAAAGCAAAAAGGATTAAGATCCTAGTGGCAATTTAGACCTATATATCTCAACACTGAAGGTTGTCCAGGCTGGGAATGATGGATTTACCGTCCGGACAATGCCTTTCCTCTCCAAACATACCAAACGCTCTTTGCAAGCAGATCTCTTCGAGTAGATACTCGGTTTTGATAGAGCAAGATATCGATATCGGCATCTGTTCAGGTGTAAGCATGAAGAATTCTTACTGATTCAGGAACAATGTCTTGGTGATTGCTGCTGATATTGTACCAAGGCTTCGAAACTCACAAAGGAGTACGAAAAGCAAGGCGGTGACTATGAGAATAAAGCTGGATCCAAGAACGAGCCTAAGAAAGGCGAGCCGCAACACAAGAGCGAAGGAAGGAAGAATCGAGAGATTGAAGAGAAATGAAATGTACCTACTTTCTTGTACCGGGCAGGGCAATAAAGTGGAGGTTGTTATGATAATTAAAGTGAAAATCGTCACCCGGCTGAAATGCAGTGCGTTTCTTATTCCAGACTTATTTTTATCTAGACTAAGTTACTATACTGCCGTATACCCCTGGAGCCTATATACCTTCTATATAGAAAAGGCCTAGTTTTAAATAACTTTTTAAAGCTAATATAGCTATATATATTAATTTAAGGGTATAAAGTAATATATATTATTATTATATTAAACTAAAACTAAGAAGTAAAGTTATTAGTCTTATATTAATATAAAGTTATTTAATTTATTTTTAATAATTAGTATTTAAGAATAAATAATTAAAGTTTTAATTATATTTTAATTTATTTTTTACTTTATACTTTATAGAGCCTAAGTCTTCTTAAGGTTTTTCTTATAAATTTAAAACTAAAGGATTTATATAAATTAAAAACTTAATATATTAAACTTAAATATCTCTTAATAATTAACTTTCCTAATAAAGCTATAACTAATATAACTTAAACTTTATAATAAAAAGGCAATAAAAGAAGCTTTTATATATATAATAGCCTTTATTAAAATTATTAATAGTATAATTATATAAGAATTAAAATAATTATATAATATAATAAGAGGTCTAGTTATATAACTTAGTTTAATTAACTATAGTATTAGGTTTTACTTTAGTATTTTAATTTTATATTAAATTCTTAACTATATATATAAATTTCTTTCTTTATAGACTTTAACTTAAATAGAGTTTCCTATTACTTAGAATACTTATACTTATCTTTAATAGTTTAAATAAGTACCCTTAGTTTTATTAACTATAGCTTATATTAACCTATTATATTATAGAATATAATCTTTCTTATTATAAGAATATTCTCTTTTTTAATTTTATAATATAATATATAAAGCTATTACCTTTCTTATTAAATCTACTATAGGTTTTTCTAAAGGATAAGAATACTAGGGAATTATAAGACCTTATAGCTAAATATAGTTAATACTATATTATTTTTAATTAAAGGTCTTTAGCCTATAGAGATATATTTTAATTTTATTATTATAAGATTATATAAATCTTAGAATAAGGCTAGGCTAATATATAATACTTTAATAATCTTATTATATATATAGTAAAATTGCCTTATATATTGCCTAGCTATAAGGCTATAATTATAAGGTTAAATAATATAATAATATAGTATTAATATTATAATTATAATCTAGGTTAACTTAATATATTAAATAAATAGTTAAAGGTAAAATAATTTACTTTTTTATTATTATTTTTACTTTTTTTTACTAATAATTTTATTATATAAAGAAAAAGAAAGTATTTACTATTATCTTATTATTTTATATAGCTTTATTTTAATATAGAGTTTTATTAAAAGCTTATTTAAAAGTATAGCCTTATAGCCTTATAATATTATTAAATTATTAGATATTTACTATTTAAGCTATCTTATTTCTTTATAAAATAATTAAAAGTCTTAAAGATATAAATATATATAATAGCTTCTTTCTCCTATAACCTATTAAATACCTTTAAACCTAGTAATTAATTAATCCTTAGTCTATCTATAGTTATATTATATAGCTAACTAATCTATAGGACTTATATAGTATTATACCTCTTATTCCTAGAAGAAAAAGCCTCTATAATAATATTTATAATTATTTTAATAGCTATTTCTTTAATAAAAAAGATATTATTAATATTATCCTACTTAATAATAATAATAAAGGCTTAAAGTAGCTAAAATATAAGGCTAAATACCTCTAAGAAATCTAATATAATAGTAATAATTATAGCCTTATTAAATTAATTGCCTTTAGCTATAAGCTCTTTTTACTCTTTATAATAAATTTCTAGACTTATAAGCTAGGCTAGATAATAATAAGGCTTAAGCAGAAGCTTAAATGCTTAAGGCATCTTAAAAAGAGGCTTATAAAAAGTCTTAATATTTATAATAATAAGGCTATTTTCCTTAAGAAAGTTAAATCTAATTATAAGTATAAAGACTAATATTAATACTTTAGGTTATAAATAGCCTAGGCTAATAAGGTCTTTAATAATCTTATTAAGTTAATTAAAAATAAGATTATAAAGGATATTACTAAGATAGCTAAAGTAATAAAGGTATTTATATTAAAGGCTTTATAAAGAAAGCTATATATAGGGTTAATAGGGTTAATAAGGCTAATTAAAGGTTAATAGGGGATTATATTAAGGATAAAGAAAGTTAAAATATAGGCTAACCTAGAGGTAAAAGCTAACTCTATAGAAATTAATATAATTATATAATATATTGCCTTAAAATTCTATTATTAAACTTATATTAAGATATTAAAATTTTAAACTGTATTTTAAACTAAGGATTATATTTTAGTTATTATAAAATAAATATAAAAGTAAATAATTTAAAAATAGAAAAGTAAGAACGTGGGGTATATATAACCTAGTTATAATAATACCGTAAACTAAGAAACAAATATAAATAGTAGACACTATACTGGCTCCCGTACATTTCTTAATAAAGTCTGCTCATTATCCTCCAGCGACGTTGCCATCCAGAGCAGAAGCCCAAATTCATCAGCATTCTGACACCACTCACTAAGGCTGTCTTCAACTTCTTTGGGTGATCTTTCCTTAGTACCAAAGAGGTCACTACCATTTCTCACTAGGAGTAAGCTACCCAAAGTGAGCTGAGACGATCTAGCTGTCTGCTTGTGACATTGGTAAAGCTTCGACCATGACGAATTGCCGATAGAGTCCCAGAGATCCTTTCCGCAAGGAAGAGGAACACAAAGTGCAGCAGGACATTCCCCGTTGGACGCATTTCTCCCGCCCGTGACTAGCGTCAGGTCAATTATGTAAAGCAGAGCGCCGATCCTTGTTCGTTTATGAGCTAAAGAATTCATTGCCGGCAACGGTCACTGACCTTCTCAAACTTTCAATCTGGACCCAGTCTCCTCTAGAAATGCATAAACTTTCGGTCTCATATGTCACTGACATCTCAGTGAATAAGTCTCGGGAAAATTTCTTTGTTCTTCATTATCAGTATTGCTTTCAAGGGGACTTTTAGGGTTCACACACATCACATGTTGATACAATGATGGAAACATCATCTGAGACCCTTGTACTCTGGTCGCTTGCTTCCAAGAGGGCGTAAATTATCAAAGCTTGAAGACCATACAGCTTCTCGTGGCGAGGGAGGTTTTCGTGCTGCTCACATCGTTTAGTTCTGTCCAGGATAGTGAACCGACATCAAACTAACGCAAGTCATGAGTCTCGTCACCTCACTCTGTATCTGCCTCCAAATAAAGTCGGCACTTCCCGGCGTTTGAGAAATGAACAATTGTGCAAGGCTTGCACAGATTGCGAGGACCTCAGGTAGGCAAACGTGTTGTGCATTTGGAGGGCACTGACCCTCTGAACTTAGTACGCAAGTCGGAATGATAAAGGGGGGTAACTTGAGGCTTTTTGCGAGCATCTTGGGATATTGAGTCAGCTGACCGAAGAGGATGTTTGCGGTCAAAGAGTCCTGCGCGTTACTTCTTGTCCTCATGCATAAAACCTTACTAGCCGCATGATGTGGAGTTTCTGTGATATCTCTCATTAGTTATTACTGCAATTGGTAGATAGATAGATGGTGCGTATTAACTCACGGCTCCCAGCACTCCACACAGAACCTGGCTGTGCCTCAGATGAGTCAAAAATGGATGTAATTGAGGAGTCAACCTGTGGCGTAGAAGCCAGATATGAGCTGTCAGTGCCAAAAACTTGGGTATCGGCTGGGGTGTCCGATATAGCTATCGCCGCAGGTTCAAGGCGACGGTAGGCACTCGTCGTCCTCGCTGACATTGCTTCAGACACGTAGCGACACTCGACCTGTCGGGAAGCGCATCTGGAGCAAGGTTGGCCTAGTGAGCATCGGGTCTTGGCAAGCCGACAGGGCGTACACGATTTAACACGAGACGACTTCAACGCCATATTGTTTGTTTAGGAAATTTCATTTAATTTCTGGTTTTCTGCTGACTTGACAAGAGCGAATATTAATATGGGTGGTAAGATTGAGCGGAACTCCGGACCAATTAGAAGCTTGCGGAGCTGCAGACGGAGTTACGGGCCAATAGCATTACTGTATCATTAAGTTGCGGAACGGAGACAACATGTAGATGATGCAACTTGGTTGAGGTAGATGTAATACGAGAATTTGAAGTATATAAACATACATATTTCCAACTACCAAGTCTTATAAATCAATCACCAAGACCTTACATCCCAGCACAGCCTACATATCTCAAGTTTCCCATCTCTTCTTAACATTATTCTGTAATACAAATCTCCATACCCGCCCCCAATTATGTCGACAAACTATATCAATGATTCTCCTCGCTTTGACGGTCAAACTGTTTTAGTCACCGGAACCACCAATGGACTTGGTCGCTCTACCAGCTTCGAGCTCGTTAAACGGGGCGTTGAAACCCTCATTATGGGTGTCCGTAACGTATCGCAGGGAGAAGCCCTGAAAACAGAATTACTAGCTCTGGCATCTCAAGTAACAGTTTATGTTGTTGAACTGCAACTTGACGACTTCAGTAGTGTCGTGGCTTTTAGCAATCATGTCGAGTCTCTCACGAGCGGGCTCGATGTCGTTGTCTTGAACGCAGGAGTCGGGGGCTATGACTTCAAATTCTCCAAATCAGGCCATGAAAATATCATGCAGGTCAATGTCTACTCCAACACACTATTGGCGCTGAATCTCCTACCTCTATTGGAGCAGACAGCTAAGGAAAAGTCCCGACCTTCCCGTTTGACGTGGGTGGGCAGTTTCGTACAAATGGATCATGGTCTCACAAAGAAGCCTCTTGCACCCGGAGTCTCGGTCATGAGCCAACTGGACGAAGTTGACAGGTTCGATAAAACCAGATACCAAGATTCCAAGCTGATGACCACCTTGGTCTTGGAGCGCCTTGCGAAACAGGTCAACAAGGACTTGGTTATTTTGAATGAGGTGTCTCCTGGTCCGGCTTTGACCAACTTCGGCGCCACATATCCAGCATACTTTCGCATCGCTCTCTGGATCGCTGGGCATTTTATTAACAAGGACAAACAGATCGCCAATGGGGTTAACAAATATCTCCACGCGATGGCTATTGTTGGGCAAGAGTCCCATGGGCAATATATCAGCGACTACAAGCTCACATCGTAAGTGGTTCGTATCAAGATTGACAAGGTGGCTAGCTGACATTTTGGTAGTAGGGCGCCTTTCACCACGTCTGTAGAAGGCCAAAGGGTGGGAGATACTCTGTTCACGGAGTTAATAGAGAAATGCTATGAGACTAATAAATCTCTCAAGCCTTTCTAGGTAGTCACTCTAGTCTCAGGATGAGGATAAAAGAAACATAATAGAATTTATTTTCAGTAATTAATCTTCAATTATTAGCCATACAGGACATCGTGTAGCTCAAGGGCTATGATCAGAAACTGTACATGCAGGCATTTAGCGAGCAGTAATGCCGCCCCTCCTATACCAAGCCCCTGTGCACTCATCTTTGTGCAGCAGCGATCTAGGTTAACATAGAGAGGGTCCTATTTCTAGCCAGGGCCAAGGTAATAGCAATAAGATAATTTTACTTATAATATTAGTCTGCCTACTAAGACGTCTCAATATTAGCTATACCTGAGGCGGTCATGGTATTGAATTGTTTCTTATAATAACTTTCCGAGTAAATAATGGATGTTTAATGTTTCCTCCACCGATATCTTTTATTGAAACCCAGCCGCGATCTCAATTAAAGTCTACTTACTCCAGTTTGCTACCAAGATGCCAATTCCAAATGGAATGTCAGTCAGATCCATATTCAAGCTTTATTAGCGCCGTGGTTTACGGTAATTCATCAAGCAAACATTAGATTACAGACATGATTAAATTACTTCTTTTTTTCATCCGTGGAACAGAATACTTCATCTGTCCTGGATTTCCAAATTCATTCAGAATCTGAGACATCACTAAAACTTTACGTATCCGATGCCGATCACAAATGTCTGATACCATTCCAGCTGTTCTGTGCCCTCAGCCAGCGCAGTATACATCCTACCGTGACCTTCTCCGCTTTGCCAACTCCTAGAGTCATGATCACTGGGGGAGGAGCCACATTGGCACAGTTTCCAGTTAGGATAAAAGTTAGCTTGCTCAATAAAGGAAGCTCCTGCCAGCCTTTTACAGCTTCTTGAGCTGCAGTATAAGCGCCAAAGATATTAACACCTGCTGCCTTCTTAAAAAAAAGTCTAGTAGAACTTCAAAAGCATCCTTAGGGTTATTATTTATACCAGCATAGGCCTTTAGATATTAGTCCACTGATACCCGTTTTAGTGGAGGATAACATGCCGTTATATATTACTACATTGGGCTAACCCAATACACTTCTGACCTTTTCAAAAGCCCGCAATACTGCATCAGTATCACCGCCATCCAAGGGTATGTATAGTCGAGTTTTCTGGACCCTGGGTTCTGGAGGCAAGCGCAACTTTGTATCCTTTGGCTTTGAAAGCTTTAGCGACACTGGCTCCAACCCTGGAACCAGCGCCAAGGATGAAAGCCACGCGGGAGGTCATATTGAGGGCTTAGATCTTGAACATATCTATCTATCCGTATTGATAATGGATTTACTACCTACAATATAAAAAGAGCTGAAAAGCCCCGATCCTCCTGCTTTAGTCAATATTGGGACCTGAGATGGTAGTGATCTTCATACCTAAGTAGTGGTACACGCCATCGACGCCATCGTGCGGGGTGTCGCAGATCTGACCAAGAACATGTTGGAATTAACGACGGATATTGAGCATGACGGCTTGTTGCAGAAACATTGAACTCAATCCCTACAGCCGCGGCATCTAGAGAGCAGCACAGAGACAAAGTTTAAGCTATCGAGTAACGCAGCTAGTGCTTATTCAGTAGTCATGACATCAATCATTATCTTGTACATCAATTTCTTAGACATCTATTGCCTTGTTAGACGATAGAACAACGTTAGTCCCTGTCTGGTAAGCCAAATATTAACACGGGCCGCTCCTTAATATTACACCGGAGTGGCTTGTTGCTCGTTCTCGCACGAGCATTTACCTATTATGCAGTCGTAGGCCCCCTCATAGGTATATGTCTGCAATGCCCCTAGAACCCTCACCATTGTAAAAATAGCATCAGCTACAGCAACAATGAGACGCGAGACTGCAACCAAGCCCGAGGTTTTCGGGCCCTCAAAATTACAAGTCAAGTTTCTTGATCCTCTCTCACCCATTTACGCACGATCTCGTTGCGAGCGGTCCAGGCCTCCCAAGCCCATTGAACACAACGGAAGTGCCTATAATCTCGTAGGTGTCAACTCTTGTCGGGAATTAGTCTTGAGAGACCAACGTGCTTTGCACCTCGATATTCGTATCGAATGTTTCCCGGAGCGTGTTGTCGTGTTTGACGGGATTGCATGGCAAGTCGATCGACTCGAAGCTATTCCTCATCCACTAGACTTCACGAGACAACCTAGTCGAATACTTCACCTGAAGAGATACACAAGCTCCGGAGAGGAGCGAGCAGAAGTTGATGAGCCGGACAACTTACGCGTCGTCTTTCCGAGCTCCAAGGGTGAGCATACTTTGGGTCCTATAAAACATGGCATCGTACGCATGATCTCGACTGCCTCTCGCCGAAGGATCGTTAAACCCTTGGATCCAGGAAGTCCGTTCGAAGCACGACTGCGCGGTCGTGAACTATATGGACCTTTCCGAATCGGTGTCAAGAAGAACGGTCAGCTGATAGCCAAAAGCGTCCGTGGCAGCGACTGTCTCGTCAGGTTCGCGGTTGAACCCCATGAGATTGCACCATCCTACGTGCGAGTCAACTGCCCAGACTTTGGCGGGTATTTCGATATCGATTCTTTCCTGTTCTACGAAGACAAACTTCGCTGCCGGGCGACGAGTGTCAAGGCTATCCAAGCTATGCGACTCACTAGCGATCGAGCCCCTATGTTTGGGACTCTGAGTTCAGGACCAGTACCTCTCCTCACTAATGGGCTGGAGCATCTCGAGGTGTTTCAGAAGTTTATTCGTGATAACATGCATCGAAACCATGATCAGAAAAGACTGCGGCAGTTGACGGTTCTGAACTTGTCCATGTGCGACCAGGGCGATGCAAAGATTGTGATGGATGCTCTCATCGACTTTCGAAAACATAATCTTGATGCTACGATGTCAATCGTTGTGTCAAAGCTAGGATCAACGGCATATCTCGACACGCCAGAGTACCAAGAATACATCAAGCTTCTTGAAGAAAACAGCATCTACGTCGACATGTTTACTGGAGTTGAAGGACCAACGCGACAAGTCGTCCACGCTAAAGCGATAGTAATTGATGATCGAACTCTTTTTAGTACAGGAGCTATCATGGACACCAAGCCCATTGACAAAGCCGACTTTTCCATCGAACTTCCACCTATGGCCTCCAAGGCCTTCCAGGCATATATGCAGGATGCAGTCCTGGGTGGCGCAAGTGATGAACGACGAGCGCAACTTGCAGCGCGACTAGCCGGTCTCGGAGTAATAATCAATGATCCCATCGCCAGCTTGACGTATATCAGTCGCGCACAACAGACTTTACTTCGTGGAGCACGTCAGGATCTGCTGGTTAGTGTCTCCGAACGCGTTGACCCCAAGATCACCAAGCTCCTTGTTCGACGCGCAGCAAACGGTGTGGTAGTAACGATTCAGGTCCGTGAGATAGACAAGGTTTCTGCTACGATTCTCACGCAGGCGATGCGGCGCTATGAGAAACGTATAACCGTGGAAGACGTAAGCTGCTGGGAACCGAGACCACATTACAATGCTATAATTGCAGATGGAAATCTAGCATATTTAGGGACGTCGTACTTTTGGCCGACACAAAGAAACATGATTCACCAGGGTAGATCGCTTGAGAATGGAGTTCTACTGAATGGTGATGCCGCGAGAGCGTTGAGAAGGCATTTGGATGAGCTGAAAGACCGAGTTTACAGTCACTAGGCGGAAGGATCAGCACTTGGCAGTCAGCCGGAAAGATAGCTTCTTAGAATAGAATCCCTTATCTCATACCTAGTCAGTTCACTCGTGGAATCCTTCCATTTTTGGTTGTATGGTAACCCCGCGCCTCTCCCCGCTCATAAAGCCGATGATGGCCGATACCGGCTTCAACAAGACACCAACTCAACTCAACTCCTCTCCCTGTCATCATTTTTTCCACTCTCAACGCCATTTCCAACAGAAAGAAATAATATTATTCAAAATGTCTTTCACAGTTCTATCAGACAAAAACGTCAACCATATTCTTGACACGTTAGCGTCGTCAGAGGTCATTGAGTTAGCCAATGCCCTGGAGAAAGCTCTCATCCAATACTCATGTAACAACGAGCAACAATACCAGCCTCATCGTGCTGTTGTCGACCGTGATGGACAAGTCAGTCTATTTATGCCCGGAACTACGGATCAGTTGCTCGGCGTCAAGATCGTCGGCATTACTCCAAGCGAGAAGCTGAAGCCTTCAGAAGCCGGCCTCAAGAGTGTTTTGACGCTATGCGACGCCAGAGGCCATGCCATAGGTACTTTGAATGCAGCGGCTCTAACCGCCTTCCGAACCGCCCTGGGCTCAATGCTTCCCTATCGATCCAGACGCAAGACAGAAAACATTGTTGTGTTTGGAGCAGGAGCACAAGCTATGTGGCATATCAGGTTGGCACTACTGCTGAAGGAGAAAGACATCAAGTCGGTGACTATTGTGAACCGTTCTGCTGAGAGAGCTCAGCAATTGGTTGAGTCTCTCAAGGGAAACAAGCAATCTCCATGGCCTACACACATCAGCTTGGAGGTTTTCGACTCCAAGAATGACCTCGAGTCTCTAGTCGTCGATGCGGATGTCTTGTTCTTCACGACACCCAGTACTCAACCTGTGTTTCCTGCATCTTACCTCACATCGGAGAAAGCTAGAAGCAAAACTCGCTACCTTGCAGCAATTGGCTCATACCGTCTTGACATGCAAGAAATTGATCCCGAGCTACTCAAAACCGTCATCAACCCGTCAGGTCCTTTCGCCGACGTTGGATATCGTGGTTCCGTAGCTGTTGACAGCCGTGACGGATGTCTACAGGAAGCTGGAGAACTGGTCAAGGCTGAGATACCTACGGATAAGATGCTCGAGATTGGTCAACTGTTCCAAACGAAGAATACAGAAAACCCAGATGATCTTAACAAATGGCTTGAAGATGGGTTTGTCATTTACAAGAGTGTTGGCACAGGTGTCATGGATTTGGCAATCGGCAAGGAGCTACTTCGGTTGGCCAAGGTGAAGAATGTTGGTTTGACTGCTGAAGACTTTTGAGCACACAATGTTCAGAGTAAGAATTTTCTACTATTATTAATCTAGTTTTATTATAAATGGATAAAAGTCCAGATACAATCAGCACCTCAGGCAAATGACCATTGTGTGCGCTTAAAGGAAAGCGAGGGCAGCGACGCCGACAGCACCAAGGAGACCAAGTGCCTGTCTACCAGAGACGTGGCCAGCTCCGTTGACAATAACGTTGGTCTCAGTAGGCTCGGGCTTTTCGGTTTCGCCACCAGTAGGCTCGATGGGCTCGGTGGGCTTCTCGACTTCGGTAGACTTGGCGGTCTCGGTGGGCTTCATGGTAGAAGCGAGAGTGGTAGCAGAAGAGCAAGCTGTAGGAGGGACGAAGTTGCCTTGGTCGTCGTAGGGGTAGTAGCCGACACAGGTAGCAAACTCGGCAGCGCAGGTAGCCTGGTTGGCATCGGGTGCAACACCGCAGTCGTCGCGAGCCTTCTGGCACTTGGCAAGGCAGTCGTCGGTAGGGACCGGAGGAGCAACCTGAGTGCCAGTGGCAGATGAGACTGGGGGAGCGGGCATACCAGTTGCAGTTGAGATGGGAGGAGGGGGAGGGATGGAGTCGGTGGCAGTTGGGTAGATAGGAGAAGTGAAAGCGACCATAGAGTCAGAGGGAGAGGCGTTTGTGAGCTGGGCAACGCCGAGCATCAAGCCGAAAACGAGAGATCCAGTGTTGGACAACATTTTGAAGAAGAGAATGAACGTGTTCTGACTTGGTAGTAGAAGCGACGGTGGATGGTCAGAATTCGATGAGTGTGTGAGGTCGGCAGCGATAGATCAATCTTATATGTGGACTGTTCTTCGCCCTTTAGCTACGACCCTTCTTGGTGATCGTAACCTCAACAACAAACAGCATTCCTCCCCCGCATACATTTCAGCCACACTGACCCCTTACCACACGATGCTATGTAACACCTCGTATTCAAAGACTGTTGCATGCCAAGGAATCCGAAACACATTCCATATTGCACTAATGATAAGATTGAGACAAGTCAGTCATAGCTGTCTCGGTCATTCTACTGTACATGTAGAATTGTGATTCAATATCGGCGCCATCTTATTTCACTCGTGTCTCAATGTTTCACTTGGTAATCTCCACGTTGTACTCGCCACTTTCCATCCATGGTATCTTTTCCAGAAAGGATTGACAACAAAAGGGGTTAGACGGTGGATATGTCTGGCGGCGGGCATGCAGAGGTTGGTTCGGGATGTTTTGGCAATTCAGCGTAATCGTATTAGCGTCTTGCGGAGAGATGCAATATTTCTCTTCATCCAGTTCATCCATATTTAAAAGAAGAAGCATCTCTCAACGTCTTGATGGAGAGCTATTCGTCTTATCTAATCTACCTGGGTTATCCTCGGGGTACCAGAAAAACTGACCGCTGCAAGTATATCAGACGAAATTAGTGGACCACTTTATGCTCCTTAGACTATAGTTTTAGACTACTTATTTTTATACCCTAAGATTGAGGACGCCAACTTTTCTGCTACTCACTAGTCTAGGTTATCAACAAGGATACTGATCCTTCTGCTTACGCCCCGCCCCTTTATGCAAATGACGTAGCGGGTCTTTACGGAAATTCAGTTGTGATTTAAACTTAATCAAACTTGATATCAACATAAAATGTCTGCCAGCGCTCACTCAGTCGAGAACAATAATGCGGGTGTAGTTGAGGTAGCCTCTGCCTCGGCGACCAACCCTGTTCAAATCATCTTGACGCCTCCAACGCCAATAGTACCCACAACCCCGGATACCATTGACCGCCGTAGCGAAGACACGCACAAGGAGGTTCACCGCTTACCTGATGTATTCGAGGAGAAAGAAGTCGTACCAAAAACAGACTTCTCCGATGAGAAGCAGGTTTATGATGAACGTGGTTCTTATGACGGGAAGGAAGTCTATATACCCAATGTAGGAAAAGAGGTGTATGACGTTGGGGTAGAGAAAGAGATTCATAGCTTAAAGCTTCACGATGGACATGATGAGAAACAAATATACGACCCCAACCACCAGACGCATGGCGTTGATGATGCTGAGAAAGAAGTTCTCTACAATCCCAACAGCACCACCGACCAGCGAAGGCACAGCACCTCAACCGAGTCCACTGAAACATCACAATCACAATCACAAACCAAGGCCAACCCATTCTGCTACAAACGTCACGTCGGCAAATTCAACGCCGCAGTTGACAAGAAGAAGAAGGCATGGTCCACATTCACCAATAACTCCAGCACCGCCATGTCGGAGAAGATAGTCCAGATGGACAAGGGCTGGAAACAACGCGTCGATGTGTTTGAGGAGAGTACCATGGCCAAGATGAGCGCTTTTGATCGAAGTATCAGCGATGGAATTGATCGTGCAGGAAAAGGCTACAATTCAACAGTTTCGAGTTGGAAGGCGGGGGTGATTAATAAGAGGAACCAGAGTGTTAGTAGTATGAAGAGCTTGGGTTCCAAGTGTCAGGTTAGTGGGAAAGGAAGTAAGGAGGTCAAAGAGGAGGCAAAGGAGGACATGGAGAAATAACGATTACTTTTTACCACCAGTCTTGAACATTGCTAAATGCATGTCAAATTCGCTTTTATTTCTTTGTTCAATTGCGTTCATTCTAAAAGACCAAATAGCTCGCATACAATCTCCCTGTTTATGTATGTCTTAATACCATTCGATCCTATCACTCGCTCCGTCCAATTTGGCGTCTTTGTGCAGCCGAATGATTGACTCTTTTGTCCGTTTTGTCATAAGCTTGGGGTACTCAGGCGATGTAACTGGAGGTGCGGGCTGAGTACTATCCTGACGAACCCATGCTACACCGCGCGTCCCATCCACAGCCTTGACAGCATCGCGAAATGCTTCTATATCTGTTTCCTCAAACGCGCCACCTAATACCACGGCCTCAGGAATTTGCGTGTAATTTCCCGACCCAATTTTGTTCGTGTCAGGGTGAGAGGGTGGAGGATTGCCGCGGAGGAGTTCAGGGATAATTAGCTTCCCTGACTCTCCAGGAAGAATGAAGTGGACAACTTGGTACAGTTAGATACAATGAATCTTTCTGTCACGACTGGATCTGACCTTCAATCTCAGGTTTCAATGCCTCAATGACTCTCTGGCCAATAAACCCGGTCTTTCCGCAAAGGATGATAGGGATTGGTGATTGACCGGACATATTGCTAGTTTCCTCTTTTGGCTTAATAGTAAATTATAAGGACGGTTATTCAAATCGCCTTGAGGTGGGACAAGGCGACAACTTATACTTGAAGCTTGGTCGGTCAGCCCTAAATTCTGACGTGATGATCTACTGATGCAAGTTCCTTTAGAGAAGATAAAAGTATGACGATGACCACAACATACTGATGGGTCAATATTTTACAAAGCATGTCTTCGGTTCCAGATATCCGTCCAAACTTATTGACAGCCGACGCAATGTTGAAAGATGTGATTGATAGGTGCGTGATGATGTTCTCAACCTTGTAATATTTCCTTTAACCTCATCAATAAAGATCCAGTGTTCTCTTCAAAGATGCAGAACGTGTTGAGAACTTGTTCTTCTTATCCTCGGCGCTTGTCATTTACGGACTCCTCTTTTTTGTGGTAATTTATTGGTCTACAATACACCCCTGCTACAACATAAGCGCCCAACCCATGCCATCTATTTTTTTGCAATTTTTTTGCAATTTTTAGGCACGATGTTGAACGATCGTTACAACCAACAAGGCGGCTAGAGAGCGGAAGAGCATCCGATTGGATATGCTTACTTATATCATGTTACGGCGCGTAGGACAAACGTGCCAAGCCATTCCCATCATGTTGGTAAGCCCGTGTTGGTCTCCTGTATCACTTTTGAAACGTCGTACTTAATGAAAGGATGGTCACTCTTTCTGACCGTGATATTCATACATTTCTACTATCATCCTACCATGAGCTCGTAGCCTATTCTATCATCCGTCATGGCCTATCCGTATGACCGACAGTTTCGACCTTCTTACACCGACGACAACTCTTCCTCTTCCATTTTCCGAGTCCACAATGGCGCGAACGAGCCCAAGAACACATCCAACATAGAGACGAGGTCTCTTGGCCACGAACAGACAATGGCGAAAGATGATCAGCACAATATACATGGTAGCTGGAAGCGCCATTTTATGCCAGGCACATTGTTTGCAGACATCAGCTTAACACTCCTTCCTGCTGCTATCTTGGGACTGGCCTTGGCCGTCATGTGCTTGGATAAAACAGCTGTTGAGAAGGAGGTGCTTCAGAAATGGGATAATGCCATCACCGTGGTTAGTGTCCTTGTTTTCTCACAAATATTCCTTACATACTAACACATCAACAATTAGATAGCATCGGCTTTCCCAATTTTATTTGCCTCCGTCGCAAGTAGAATGGTCTTCCAGGCCGCCCGCTGGAGGCTCGAAAAAGGTGCAACACTCAACCTTCTCGAACAGTTAATCGGCAGTCGCACCGTCGGCTCGACGCTCATTACACAAATTAGCCTAGGCAGATTCAATATTCTAGGCATCGCTTTGCTCCTCCTTTGGTCCCTTTCGCCACTTGGGTCACAGGCCGCTCTTCGAATGCTGCGAACACGACTTGAACCTGTGTATGCACCATCCAACGTTCTCTATTATACGACGGATGCCTCGTCTGTTTTCAGTAGCTCGACACTCGTCTCCCGCGGTGAGATTGATCAGTATCGGTCGACTCAATCGTTTATGCAGACTATGTACAATTCATTGCTGCTTGCTCCTCCATCGGCTAAGAGTGATGCAATGGACCTGTGGGGGAATGTCAAGATTCCCAGGCTGGAAGTGGACAGCGATAATGACGGAAGTTGGAAGAACGTTTCACGAAACTCAGCACCGGATTCTTACACCTCACTAGTAGGCTTACCTGTCACAAATGTCACCCACGGCAATGTCACATTCTCTCTCGAATCAAGCTACATCGACCTCGACTGCAAAAGATTCAGCTACAACATCTCCGTCATGAAGCAAAAGATGTACGAATGGGACTACTTCGACGGTAACAACAATGGCTCTATCCGGCTTCCCAACGGAACATTCCACGGAATGAATGGAACTACGTTGCAATCAGTATGGAGTGTTGCTGTTGATCGTTTTGTTGATGAGTACTGGAACACCAATGATCGTTGTTCTTCAGTTGGCAAGGAAAGAGACTGCCAGAGTCCCAAACTACTGGTGAACGAAATAGACCTGGACGTAACGCCTGCGCAGCTCGTATTTGAGGCTTCATTCCGAACCTCTCCCAAGCAATATGTTCCATCAATGCGCGTCGAGGCAGTCTGTGATGTACTCCAGCGCTATGTCGAATCTCGCGTCGCTTGTTCGCGGGCCGACTCCTCGTCGCCGCAGAACTGTACTGTCACTCAGCAACGTTGGTCGCGTCAACCTCACGCTCCGGACGGTGTCACTATGCTTTCGTTTCCTGATATCTGGAGCTGGGTAACGCGAGGCCTGCCGGTAGGAATACAAGGTCAAAGCTATGCCGATACTCCGATTCGGTATCTTGATAATCCCACAGTTACAAGCTTTACTGTGGGCGACGAGGAGGAAGAGGGGAAACTACTGAGCAATATCACGGCGAAGCAGTTTGGCCGTCGCCTTTCACAGCTTTTGACCACATATGTCCTCTTAGGTCAGCTGAACCAGTACACGTCGCAAGGAAACAGTGACATAGCTGCCAGGTTCGAGCCAAACGTTACTGTCCCTGTCGATGTCAGTACCCTGAAAGAGGTATACGTTGTGCACTGGTCCTGGATATCCCTATTCACTGCCTGTTGCGCTGTTCTTCTTGTGTGTGGTATCATAGGGACCATCTTTGCTCACTTGGCCTCTGGACCAGAAATTCTGGGATACGCCTCATCTGTGGTGCGTGATTCTAGATATGTGAGCCTTCCGCCCACTGCAGGACAGAAGGAGGCTCTTGAAGTCACAAAAATGATTGGACAACACAGATTTAAGTATGGGTATACGAGTGCTACCTCAGAGGGACGGCCTTTGATGGGAGTTGGGTTGGAGGATCAAATACAAGGGATCAAGTACGAGAAGTAGCATGAGGTAGGGAGCGATTTGTAACGCGCCATCCGAAATACATTGCTTTATAAAGTCTACCAACATCTATTATGTGTCATTAAATTCCCTATTTTTGTTGTAAAATCCAGTTTTGAAGACCCCCGATATTAATCTATAATTGACTCGTGAAAAGTACGTTTGATGTGGCCAGCTTTCTATGCTTTTGCGGCCATAGCCGTTGCTTGTGCTGCTTTTGCAGAATATTTGCAACGCTGTCGAATCGCAGGACCATACTTGAAGAAGATGAAGGGCATAGGTAGGCACGCAAGAGAAAGGAAAGCCGGGACTGTGCTTGCCCACTGTGTGCCCAACTTGTCGTACATCTGCTTTGTAAATAACGGAAACGCTGCGCCAAACATCGATCGCAATACGGCATTTGATGCGAGGACGGAAGCAGCATAAATGGTGTACGAGTCGATGAGGTAGTTGAAGATGCTGTTAAACACAAGGGCCATGCCGAGGCCAAAGGGGACTCCGGCTGCTACTGGCGCCATCCAATGCACGTCAGGGTAAGAGGTCCTGAGTTTGTTAGTCAGATCACTTGCAGACAGGTAACGGCATGCTTACCATGCAAACCAAAACATTCCTACTGGTACACAGATACCTCCAAGCATGCATCCAGGAAGACGATTCTCTGGAGGAACCGGTTCGCCTTTGTACTTTGCGGCTTGCTTCATGTACCAGATATTGACCAGTCCGATAACAGGTATAGCTCCAAGCATGCCGATCGCAACACCAAGGAATGCGAGACCTCCTTTACCAGCACTCCAACCTCGTTCTATTTGGAAGACGACAGGATAGGCGCCGAAAAGGAGGTAAAGCGTGCCGAACAGGATGGCGATATACATAGAGAGGAGGAAAACGATTGGTTCAAGGAAGAGCAGAAGCCATGGTCGGATAAGAGCCTTCTTGAGAACTACGTTCGGAGGATCGGCCTTGCCTTGGTGTTCGTAGATGGACTTGTACACTTTACCTGTCTTTTTTGACAGGACAGCTGCACGGTTACCTAGAATATAAGGCGCGTAAGTTTCGGGGGCGCAGCACATGTCGAGTATCCAGAATACACCGGCGATGATAGCCATCAGGCCCATGACCTGACACTGTTAGCGAGTCTGTGACAGAAGACCAGGAGACAACTTACCCATCGCCATCCTTGGCTCTCAGCAAGGTATCCTCCAATGAATGGGCCCAAAGTTGGTCCAAGAGACGGAGCCAAAGAGAAGAATGCCATAGCAATAGCACGCTCATCAGGTCTAAACACATCAGAGATGACGCCTCCAGCATTCGTTAATGGTGATGAGCCAAACGTTCCGCAGAAGAAGCGCAAGACCAAGAGCGTTGCGATGCCATGATCAGCTGTGCATGCAGCGCTAAAGACAACATACATGCCGTAGCTAATCACAAAGATGATTTGTCGGCCCCAAATTTCGCAAAGAGGTGCCCAAAACAGTGGCCCGACAGCGAAGCCAAGGACGTATAATGAGACACCAGCGGTTACGAGAGTTTGGCTTGCTTCGAAATGGATCATGAGTGGCACGATGGTGCCTGTAAATGTCAGTAAGACATATCCATAAAGACGTGGTGGGCTTACCTGTGTAAGCACTGGAGCTGAAAGCAACAGCGAAAGAAGTGGCAGCAGAGACCATGGTGATAGTCCACTTCAACCACTTGTCCCAATTGAGGGGGTTCCCTGTGTCATCTGGAATCCAGTTGATAACGTAAGGATCTTCGAATGTGCCACATCCTGGATATTCGTGGTTCTCAACGGCCTGGTCAATTCGTGTATTGTCGAAGATTAGATTCACCAGTGATCGTTGTTTCGGTTTCGGGTCTGGAATCTTTTGACGAAGTGTTTCATCGTCGCTGATATCGGTTCTAGAAGCCATTTTGGTAGGATGCTCTGGACTATTCCTCAAGGGGATGTAGCCAAGATGGGAGGTCAAGCCCTTTATAACAAGATGGCCAGATCAAGGGACCCATCGTGTCGGGAAGACCGGTATAAAACATGCGACTTTTCGACATCGGAGCTCTCAATTTGGTTGCACCCTGTCACCTTTCGATCTCTCGGGTGTCAAGGCAAGGGATCAAGATCTACGGGTACGAGGATTAGATGCAGGTTATCCCGGTCCGTCGGACATCGCACGTTGTAACCACCGATGAGTTATAAGGCTATCTCCACCTAAACGTGGGTTTGACAGGTCTTTAAGCATGTTTAGCGCATATAAAGTCAATTCTAGAACTTGGGACTGATAAGCCTTGACCATTGTAATTATTCTGGAAATCTCCGTCGGGCTTTGACGATGAGAACGGTCTCCGATTGTGGATCAGTCACTTTTGTCAGCCCACATTTTCTCTTGTGACAAGAAGAGAGTTCTATAACCGAGGCTCACGTGTTTTATCAGATGCTTTTCAGCTCGATTTGCTGGGATCTATAAATAATTGACAGCGTCTCCTGCATGTGAGTTGTTCCTTTTCACGTCATCGTCGCCAAGATCATGCATATTGTTAAAAGGAAAAGCATGACGGTGAAGCCGGGTTTCCCGTAAGAGGTTTTGCATATGATGGAAATATTTGTCTTGATAGAACGACACTAATCAAGTTATAAATGCGGCATCTGAGATTCAGTATCGTGAAGTCTAGTTTTGGTGTCAAGGTTAGCAGCCTAGTGGATAGCAGAAAGGTTATACTCCCAAGTCTTAGGGTATAAAAATAAATAGTCTAAGAATACTACCCTAAGGGGCATAAAGTGACCTAATAATTTTGTCTCTAATACTCCCAGCGGTCAATTTTTCTACTACCCTGAACAGCTTCTTACTATGGTCATGTGACTAGAGTACCCAAATGTGGCGATAATTACCAATACCAATTGACGTCTACATGACCTTTACATCTATTGAGCAGATAGATCAAGTCGAAGCTTGACCACTATCTTTGTCTAAAAATCCATCTTGTGTGTGTAAGGACCTTTGTAGACACCACTGACTCAATTGGGGGCTTTGCTCATCAAGGTTCACAACTACAAGGTGTCTCCCACCAAGTCACGATTCTCGATCTCTCACCACATCACATTGCACAATATTTATTCAATAAACCATCATGGGAAGGACTGAACCCTCAATAGGTCGACCACCAGCGGCCTTTCGCAAAGATGTACGCTCCAAAAAGGCCAAGGCAACGATCAACAAGGTCATCCCAAGTCTTTTGCCTGGAAATTCCCGCGCTCAGCAAGGAATTAATACGGCGGAATTGATTGCTTTTCAGGACACCCAGGTTGCAAGTAAGCAGCCTGGAAAAGATAATAGAGATGTTGAACCATCAAAAAAAGGAAAATCTGGTCGCCATTCGCAGGACTCCAAGTCTGATGGTCAACCAATTTCACCAGTCACGGATCTCGAACCACCAAGAATCTCTATTCGGGAAGCCGACACACTCACAGCTGCCAGAGACCTTCTTGAGATTGAAACCCCATCAGGTACCAAGGTTGATCTCAAGAATGATCGCGCTCGCGTGGCTATTCTCAATATGGGTTCTCCTCTATCCCCAGGTGGCGGATTCCTCAACGGTGCAAACAGTCAGGAAGAGTCACTTTGCATGCGCACTACGCTATACCCTTCCCTCAAAGATGAATGGTACCGCATACCAGATCTAGCTTCCATCTACACTCCCAACGTGTTGGTCTTCAGAGATGAAGAGGGCGAAGACCTAGACAAGAAGGACCGTTTCTACGTGGACTGTATCACTGCCGCCATGATTCGCACGCCTGAGTATGAGATGGACAGTGACGGAGTTGCAACATACGCGAACAAAAAGGATCGCGAGTTAGCTCAGAACAAAATGAGAGCGGTTATACGAGTTGCTGTGATGAAGAACACTAAGCGCTTGGTTCTTGGAGCTTGGGGTTGTGGTGCACATGGCAATCCAGTCGGTGAAATCGCACGGCTATGGAATGCCGTCCTTATGCCGAAACACGGCAAGTCAAAGGGCACCAAGGAGCGATGGGAGCAGCTTGACGAAGTCGTGTTTGCAATCAAGGATCACAATATGGCCCAGGCATTTGCAGAAGCCTTTGGTGAAGGTCTTGAAAGACTGGACGATGGCGAAGAGGAAGAAGAGGAGGAGGAGGAAGTTGATCTAGATGATGTTAGGAGGAAGGAATTGTTGGGAAAGATTGCAGAATTGGAAACGCGTATTGAAACCGTGGTGAACCCAAAAGTCAAGGAAGGGTTACAAAGTATTCTTGAGGGGCTCGGGAAACAACTTCCCGCCGATGAGGGGGGCTCGATGCAGAGTGGTAAGAAGGATTCTTGATCTACTGTAAATATTTCCATTTGATTGCCTCTACAGGGTACCATGCAGAAGTTAGTCTGGGGCTGTACCGTACCAAGTTAGTGTTGGATATTGTCAAACACGAGTCACCATCGGCAGTTGACTTCCAAGGACCATATTCCGCTATTTGACCAACATACCTCGTCGTTCGACAACCAATCAACAAGCCAGTCAGAAGTTCTTTCACCGAACTAATCTCGCTAGCCCCCGCCGCGGAAGTCATATCCTAGCCTCACCTCCAACCTCGTGGCAATTGTTGAGCCGCAGTGCGGAGGCATTCCCGCAAGGTCGGAGCCGTCTCCGCATTCATGCCCTTTTCGACACTAGTTCTAAACAGAAATGCAACGAGAACTTTTAACTAACATACACGGGATACAGATATCCATTATACTATGGAAGAATTGATATTGTGTTGGGGTCGTTCAAATCGAGCTCTGATCGACAGAACAGGGGCCGTTCGACCGAAGATACAGGCGACCGGGTTCAATTTGCCAGGATGATGTCCAGGGAGCTAGTTTGTTGAGCCTTGAGAATGTGGCTAGCATACTCTGTACATTCACCGTCACTTGGATTTTGGGATCTTTGTCTGCACTGACGGCCAGCTGTTTTCTATGCTCAACACTAGTTTACCGCGGATCGATCCTCGACCTCGGGTCTATTGCTAGGTCGAATATGCCCCGGCATTCAGATGCCGACGACGTTCTCCATGGCGAGATCTACAGGCTGGTCCATTATCCATCCACCATGCATCTTATTTGCATGGATGAAGTGTCGAGACCATGATGTATCCCTGTATCTCCACCCCCAGATTATATTTCTCCACTGTCATGCTAATCCGGGGTAAGGGGAAGCTTATTCTTGTGGGATGCATATATAACAGGTCATTGGAACGATGTGATCCATTTTTCAGTTCCTTCCCTGCCTCACCTCATCTTCTCATCTATCTCCTACCCTTATCCTCTCACCATCTTGACAATACTACGACACTCATAACCCTTTCATCATGTCTCGCAGTCCCAGTGGCAAACTCGAAACCGATCGCGCTGAGATGGAACATATCCAGCCAGCTATGAGCATTCCGCTCTCCCCTGAGCTATTCGAACAGTTATACCTCCAGCCCCAGAACAGAGTGAAGGGCGATCTACGCAAGACGTTTGGCAATCCAACACCAGTTGGTAGGTCTTCGTCAACATCGGAGTAACTCTCGTACTAACATAGGCAGCGTTGGCCGGCTTCTTACTGTGTACGACGCCAGCGTCTATGTCATTGCTGAACTGGCAGGGCGCAGGTGGATTCGCTGCTGCAGCAGTCGTGTAAGTTCAATAACTTGTCAAACCAAGGCCAGGGACTAATGACCGTTCGCAGTGGTGTCTACTTCGGTATCGGTGGTCTTCTTCTTATCTTGGGAGGACTCGGTGAATGGATTCTCGGTAAGTAACACTTCTACTTGCACCTCTTCAAGTACCTCGCTAACCTTTTGATAGGAAACACGTTCCCGTCCACAATCTTCTTTACGTTCGGTGGCTTCTGGCTAGCCTTCGGTACAACCATCGTCCCTGGTTCTGGCGCGTACAGCACATATTCAACAACCGGTACTGCTGCCGACGGCCTCAACGAACCCTCCTTCTACGCGACTTTTGCCTTCTTCCTCGTTGCAATGGCTATATTGTGCGCTGTGTATTGCGTTGCCAGTATACGTACCAACGTCGCCCTGTTTGCTATCCTTGCCCTTCTTGTCCCATGCTGTAAGTTGCAAATCTTTCCACCAGATATGGATGTGCTGACAATGATGTGTAGTTGGCTGTCTTTCGGCTTCTTTCTTCGCTGTTGCACAGGGACATGCCAGTCGTGCGCTTCAGTACCAGCATGCCGGTGCAGGAATACTCCTCGCGGTTACATTTATCGGCTGGTATATGTTGACTTCAATGCTACTCCTGTCAGTCGATTTCCCAGTCATGTTGCCGCTCGGTGATTTGTCCACCATCATCCGTGGTCGTACCGAGGTGAAGCCAATCAGCAAGGGTGTCTAAAGGGTGCCTTGTGCATTGGTGAGCGCTAGGCAGACCATAAGGAATGCATTCTGATGGGTCTATTGTTATGATCTCATGAAGTTACGAAAGCAGCTGTATGGGGAAGAACCATGTCTGTAGGAGCGCATGTCCTTCTTGGTTTCGGCAATTATTGAAAGAGATATTATATAAGAACGTCTAATAAAGTCCATGAATCGCGACGCATCAAGATACAAGTGACAGGTAGTGGGATTTACATCAAAGGCTTCAAAGTACCACTCAATGTCTCATTCATCTTATCTATGTATTGATCCGTCCCAGGCAGCTCCGTTGTAGCATGATCTTTGTACCTAGATATGTGTCAAAACAGGCCGATCTGAAACCGGGTTGAGAATTTCGCACAATGGGTTATTACAGTGTTACCAGAGCTGACCAAGCGACAATGGTCAATAGATGGCAACCTCTTTTATTCCTCAGTGATACCAGCCAACTGGTTCCTGTGCGATGCAGCCACGCCGATGTCGGCTAAAAAACCTAGAAAGAGTGCAACATGCAGTCTCAATACCGTAGCACAAATGAATAATTATGCGACAGAGCAGTTACCCGGGAGCAAACGGGTCCAGGACAAAAATGAATTAGAATGATTTTTCTAATGAGTTGTGATTTGTTTTGTTACCTGTCACATTCTTGGCCGATCATGCTCATCTTAGACTCTGGTAACCCTCCGGGTATCAGAAAAATTGACCTCTCGAAGCATACAAGACAAAATTAGTAGGTCAGTTTATGCTTCTTAGACTATGGTTCTTAGATTACTTATTTTTGTACCCTAAGACCCAGAACGCTAACTTTTCTGCTATCTACTAGCCTGGAACATCTCATGCAAGCAGATCGCGATTGTGACTTGTGAATGTCTTGAACTGACCGATTTCCTAAATATAATATATGCGTCAATGCATGCAAAGACAAATGAATCATTTATTGATTCCTTTTTACTGTTTGCAATTGTCTCTCTTCAGCTGACATGAATGTGCCGGAAGACTGCCAGCCGAGTCTCGACCAAGCAAACATGCATCCAACTAGGCTGGCCGCCCTCCCTTTTCTCCTCCCGTCCCTGGCTCACTTTCAGCTCCCAACTCCATGACGATCTTGTGTAACGACAGCCAACGCACAACCAAGGCAACTGAGACATTCACAAGCATTACCTACTCGACAGGAAAAACTTTGATGCATTTCGGTGTCTCCGCACGTCTCCGAATGGACCCTTACACAAAAACTAGCAGTCTTTTCCCCAACCTGGTCTAGTTTGATCGATCACTAAACAATTATCCTTACGGCAGGCTCCGTTACGATGGACCAGAGATCTTAGCCCCGCCTCTACTGCAATCCATCCCAAACTCGTCTCTTTCTCCTCCCTTCGTTCTGCAAGCAAACCCCATCGTTGTCATGACGCCCGAAGAATCTCGGAAATCCTCTATCGAGGGCATCGCCCAACCAGAAACTCTGCTGCGCTCTGCCTGCACAGAGTGCCATCGTCGAAAGCAGAAATGCAATCGCCAATGGCCATGCAACAATTGCCAGAAGCGAAAGGTCGCTGATCAGTGTCGTTTCAGGGATGATTCCAAGGTTACATCAGGTGAGGATGCTTGGTCTGCTTCCCTGGAAGTCAAGAGGAAGCGCGACATGCACGGCGATGAGGGGGCCAGTGACGACGATGATGTTGGAGACGTTTTAGAAGCAATTGGCTACAGTCGTCTTCATATGTTGACAAACCTTGATCAAGAAGTAAGTCGACATTTCTTTTCTTTGGCTCGTATACTCACACAACCAAGGCAGGGAGTACCAAGCCTTCTGATCAATATTATCTCGACCCAAAAGACAGCGCTCAACTCAAGCGTGCACTGGATGTATTGCCGCCAAGACACATTGTTGGTAAGATCATCACTATTACTCATCATTCCATCATCATCTCACATTTGCAGGCACCCTGGTTCAAAGCTTTCTCGATGTCGTCAACTTTTACTACTACATTGTCTATCCACCTCACTTCAGCAAGGAGTACGCTCGATGGTGGGATGATTACACCAAAGGTCGGCCATGTGGTGTTCAATGGACATGTCTTCTACTCATGGTCTGCGCATGCTCAGTCCAGCATGTCGAAAGCCAGACAGGTAGCAGAATTGAGAGCGAGCTTGGCACATCTGTCAAAGATCTGACCCAGAAATATCACGATGCTGCTAGAGAGCTCCACAGCGCTATCCCTGTCGGATATGGACATGTCTACACGGTCCAGTACCTACTGCATTCGTGTTACTGGTTCAAGGCCGAAGCACGATTCGCCGAGTGCTGGCAGGTTCTTGGAGCTGTAGTCCGAGAAGCGCAGATGATTAGTGAGTATTTTATGGTGTCCGCCAATGCATAATACTGACCTAGTTAGACCTCCACAAGAAGCCCGTAGACCAGTTACCGGGTTTTGAACTGGAAATGAAGAGACGACTGTGGTGTATTGTGGATTCATGGGACTGGTAAGAGAACATCGCCAACTCAGAAAGTCAGAAATACTTGTACTTACTTCTCAAGGCTGGTTTCTTCGCTATTGGCACGACCAATGCTCATCGACCGCACCGAATGTGATGTTGGTCTACCTTGTCTTACACTGGAAGACTATCCAGCTTCGCCCATGCTGCATCTCAAGCTACAGTCAGAACTTGTCAGCCTGATCTACAAGCGCTTCGGTGGACCAAAGCTCCTTACTGATCCTGCCGACATCAGAGATTACCAAAACATTATGGAGGATTTTATGAAGACGTTCCCACCTGAGTATGCCTTGGATCATCCTAACACGCCTACGAATGAGGACCTGCCATGGATCGCTCTTCATCGTCACTACATGCACACTTGCACTCTCTCTATTGCCCTTGGTCCTTTCAGAGCATTCATGGCCAAGAGTATGAGGCGATCATCAGCCTCCGCTGTCGACCTCGAGTTTCGATTGACAGGTATCGATTACGCCCTTCGCCTGATGGAAGCTGTTCATCGTTTCTTTGAGTACGTGTGGACCAGAGACACTACATTCCACTTCGTACCTTTCTGCATCTTTGATACAGCTGCCCTTCTATGCTCGGTTATCATCCACGCTGAAGACGGCCATATCCCACGTCGCGAAGAAGTGGCCGGTTCTATCGCCAGAGCGTTCGCTACTCTGAAGAAGCTGCGAACTGCCACCAACACGGCCAAAGCTCCCTACGATGTTTTACGACGGCTGATTAAGAAGCTGCCGTCGTCATCTGGAATGCAGGCTGCTGATGCTCACAAGAAGCGACGGTTCGATATGCCGCCCGGTGGCCAAGGCTCTATGCCTGTCGCAGCACCTGTGTCACAGCCAAGTGTGGACGCAAGCCCCGTTGTGCTAGCACCGATGCCTATTCCATCCTCCCAACTAACTCCTGTACAATCTCACTACGAGCCCTACGCCAATCCTGCCCCAGTGGCTCCTGGCAGGATCCAGACGGGAGGACAGCAGTACGTATCGTATCCTCACAATGACACAGACCCGAGATATCAACACTACACGTACACCGCCCCGCCGCACATGCCATCGATTCCTGTAACGGCTGCACCATCTTGGACTGCGGAGGTCAACAGCAGATCTCATATGCAGAATCTCACTGCTGGGCCTCCTCAAATTGACATGGGCTTCCAACAAATCTCTGATGCTGAACTGGGAGATCTTGCCATGTTATGGAATTGGGAGAGTCTGGACCTTGGTTACACCTCGAACCCTATCTATCAGGCAATGTGATTAATCAAGTATTTGTGTTGAAAACTAAGCGGATTGGTTAGATTGGCGCATCTTTGAGGGTGGCTTCCAGTTAGAAGAGTTATATCAATCTAGTTATTTTGGGAAGGAGTATCACTGGGTTAATTGGTTTATGTAGTGCCATTGCTGTGTGCCTCTGTTTTTAATGTAACATCTCTCAATGCATCTTTTTATTTATTTTTATTATTCCAAAACGTGTTGGTAGCTTGTAACTCTTCATGTGTGATTCACAAAACATTAACTATTATTCATAACCAGCTCCGACAAATTCCTTCAAAACATGTGAAATGCCTATCTGATCTTGACTGTGATCTTTCCAGTTTTGACATCGTAGACGTATCCGGTGATGGGAACATCCAACACCAAAGGACTCTTCTTCAGAAATTTGACATCGTCACGAACGCTCTGCTCGAGATCCCCGAAGGGCAAAAACGCAATGTGATCCACGTCTTGGTCGAGATCTTTTCTGACCTTGGCCTTCAGGTCGAGATCAGAAAATGTGAGCATACCACAGTCGGTCTGTTTCTGTTAGTCCAATCTGGAAGTGGAGTAGGTATATGGATGATACGGACATGGTGAACAATGACAATCTCTCTGGTGCCGAGAAGTTGTTGCGAGATGATGATGGAGCGAAGAGCGTCAGCTGCTCGACCGCCTGCGTTGCGAATGACATGTGCTGAGCCGAGCTCAATTCCTAGTATTTGAACTGGATCAAGGCGAGCATCCATACATGCCACTATGGCTACTTTTCTATGGATTGACAGTCAGTCAGAAATTCCATGCTTTTGTTG
Source organism: Fusarium sambucinum (assembly GCF_050947815.1). Classification (NCBI taxonomy): domain Eukaryota; kingdom Fungi; phylum Ascomycota; class Sordariomycetes; order Hypocreales; family Nectriaceae; genus Fusarium; species Fusarium sambucinum. The sequence continues at coordinate 5,403,302 of NC_139293.1, read as the reverse complement.
CTGGTTACGTACCGGGATGGTGGGAGGGCAAGATCACCCTTGTCAAAGTCTGTAGCATACTTCTCATTCGCAGCTTCGTACTCTGGTGTGATTGAAGAGGAATACATCTTGACTGATGATGAAGATGAATTACAGATATTCTCTGGTATTGACCTGGGAATATGTGATGTTCTTATATCAACCAGACTACCCCTGCACTCGCCATGTGCGGGGGTTATGTCGCAATCTGATACGTAGAGACGACGATGGTGAAACGCCAACACAAAATGAAACCGGACTCATACACTGCTTGGCACTCAGGGTCGTTGGAGCTTGCTTCATTTTCCTTAGGCTTCGTCGTATTTTCTTAATATATGGAAAAGATTGACCCATTTACGCGATCAACATTGACGAGCGAGGACTGGAGAGTAACAGGTCAAAATAACTGGAGAAATGCACCACTTGCGAAACGGCTGAATGGTTATATCAAGAGGTGGCTGATCTGGACATAGGTCTGATGTCAGCGCCTCGTTAATGGTCCAGCAGTAGCACATGTTTTGGGTAGTTCAGACATATGTACACCCACTCTTTCAGAGACATTACTGACTAGGCAGATGACTGCCAACCTCGTGGCTGCCACTATACCGTCAAACGGAAACCAAGCTCGGCTCGGGCCGAACTGGACTGTGAGACGATCAAACCAGAGTGTCAAAGCTTCTTCAAGCCGTGTGTCACTCGGCGCATGATGTTTTGTTTATGAGCGTCATCACATAATCATCCCTAAGCTCCCAAATATTTCAATATGCATTTCATCTTGGTATTAAAACTGAAAGAGGTATCATTAATTACAAAATTATAGACCGTGATTTAAACCATCTCGTGTCTCATAAATCTTAACCCCCAATCCGACGCCATTAACCACGATGCTGGGCAGCAAAACTGCTCAGACTCATCGTATCATCATCGCCTGTAAGCTGATCGACTCTCGACTTTGGCCTTGGGGCAGGCTGTACAATAGGCGCATCCCTCCTCATTCCTCGAATAAAAGCTTCGTCAGACTCGTCATCGATCAAAACAACCATCCACACACCCACAGCACCGTTTGATCCAAGAAGAGGTGTGCAATGGATCCAGCGGTTACGACCAGGGTTCGCGGGGGGTGCTTGGCCACCTTCGCCATGGTTCTTGTGGTTCATGTCGGTCTTGGACAACCAGCGGATCTTGGCTGTTAGGCCGTTTCCACCAGCAAAGGCTTGCGTGAGGGTTTCGCGAACACGGTCGGAGCCGCCAATGCGGGAGAGGAATGAGCTTTGCAGCATGCCCGGTACACGGAGAGATGGAGAGGCAAAGAGGATACGCAGGCTAGGGTAAGGGCGGACAAGCAGGTAGTGCTTGTAAACACCACTGAGACGGCCACCAAAACTCATCGCAGCTGTGTCCTGAAGAATCGGGTCTGACAAACGTCTGTTGATAGTTGCATCGTCCTCAAAGACAAATCGCGGCTTGCTCCAGTTCGCAGGTGCTGCATCTGTTTTTCTCAAGTCCTGCTGTCTTGTCCTGTGGAAAGCACCGCCTGATTCACGCACAGTCCTGAGTTCGGTGAGATTAAACATTTCTGCCAAGTCTCTAAAGTCATCCTTCTGCTCTTCCTTTGCTTTGTGAGCGTTCTCACCCGGATAACGCTCATTTTCCGGGTTTTCGCGGTTCAGTAACTTTGATAGCGAGTCCAGTCCTGCACAGTCTGTCACAAGGCCAGACACATCAACCTGTGCACCGAGATGGTAACGAACAACACCACGCGAGTCGTATAGCGGAGACACCATGAGCAGGTTCATGAAAGGTGAGCCATCGCGACGGTAGTTGAGGAATGTTTCGCAGTGATCTTGACCAGCTTTGAGCTTGTCTCGAATTCTTTGAACACTCCATGAGTTGGTTTTGGGACCCTGAAGGAATCGACAGTTGCGGCCCAGAACGTAGTCCATGCCATACTGCGTTGTTCGGTGGAATTCTGTGATAATGTTAGTACTGGCCATCAATTTCGTCGCTGGCTAAACTTACCCTCACTAGCGAATACAATAGGGTTATCGGGCCGTGAAGGATCTGTAAGACAGAATACCTCTGCCAAGCCCTCGGATAGCTCTCGCAGTTGGGGGGCCAAAGTGTCTGTTATTCTTCGCTTGATGGTGATACTGACGGTCTGAATGTAGGTGTGGGTGATGTAAGCTGGTAAATCGTGGTTGGCCATTGCTTGGAAAGCATCAGTCGCTCGTTTTTGCAGAGCAGCATTGACAGTACTAGCAACGGGGTCCATTGTGAAATCATGATCATCAATTTCTTCCAAAGATGCTGTCAAAGAGTTGGCATAATTAATTGCCTTGATCGCCTTGAGGGTATCGAGATAATAAGTCAAAAGTGGCATTGAACCGGGTCGCGATGCGGAAATGAAGTTTGTGAAACGCTGCAATAGTAGGGGATCTTCAAAAATGATCGTGAGATGCTTGGCAGAAAACAACAACTCGGATTGACTCTCGAGAGTGTACTGCTTGCCCATGGCATGCGCCGGCACGACGAGATCGAAAGATGATGGATCATATTCCTCCTCTGTCAATGGTTCAAGACCGTCTCCCTCTGCACCTGCACCCTTTGCTTGCAGCGCGGGGAGATGCGTTGGTACGTAGACGGAAGAAATGGATGAAGCATCTCTTTCTCTTTGCGACCAGACCTCTGTTTCGTGCGATCGGTATGACATTGCGCTTCGCGATGTCGCAGAGGATGATGGTCGAGCGGGTGAAGTTGGATGCGCAGGGATAGGGATAGTTGCGGGTGCGGGTGATGGTATAGGTGCTGGTGCAGGAGCATGGACGTGGGTATAATTCTGGTCGTGGTCGTGGTTGTCATTCAGGGTATGGTTGTGGTTATGGTAGTGTCTTTGACGATGATGACTGTGTGCGGGTGCAGTTGATGTCGATGGCTGTTGCAACAGTCGTGGGTCGAAATCGGCTTTTCCGTCGCCTAAATCTTGTGTCTCAAAGCTGATCTGTTAGCCTATTTTTCCTTTTTTCCATTGCTCTTTTTGTCATGACTGGCCGAGCCAGCTGAGCAAGGTTGGACCTGAGACATAATAACGTACCTCTGCTTCATTGTGACTTGTCGTCTTGGTGTGTGCGATCGTATGGGAATCGGAGGTGGACAGGAATCCATATCGTCGTCGTCTTCGACGAGGTTTAGGTGTGTCTTCTGCATTTTTGGGAATCGTCTATGTTAGTCAAATGGTGGTTATACGAGACGACCTGAACTAAACGATTGATGACGCAGAGACTCTCAAATGAGCAATATGACAGGCAGGTAAACGGAAACTCACGTCTTTAATGGGAAACCAACGAACAGGGCTCTTCACCGAATGGGGTATCCAGTGGAGACGAGGCATTGCACTGAGAGACTGAGCGTACAAAGTTGACCCGTTTGAGAGTACAACGCGGAATGCAATTTGCAAGGGTGAAGTTTACGAGATATTATAGTGGCTGTAGATCTCATTTAATTACCTTTTCATGACGATTGTCTAGTTTGGCCTCGAGTTTTGCCCTTCTCAGGTCCAAAGCAACGCTCAGGTCCCGATCCCGATGATAGGGGAGAAAGACTGAGATCGACGATCGGTGCGTCATCTGCTGTTTAGCAGTAAACGAGTGAGAGTGTCTGGTCGAGGTCCGACCTAATTTAGCGGACTTGCTAGTCTAGTGTGTCCCTGAAGGTAGGGAGCGAAAAAGAAGAAAAAAAAGACCCTCTTGAGATTTGGCTGAGCAGCTGAGTTACATCGACAGGGTAGCTAATGCCTGTAAGATCACGATGCATAATCGAATCGACGAATTGCTTATCACTAAAAATACCATGCTTGGCTCCTTATCCCACTAGACAACGATGCTGGGCAAGCCATCTCGTGTCGTGGCTTGTACATGCCCAATGACCAGAAGTGCTAACAAAGTTAATCACCACTCAAGAGTCAAAGCCCTTTCATATAATGACGTACAGGGCTCGGGCTTTTTTTTCGTGTCTCCATCGCTGTCAGTGTCAGTGTCAGTGCCAGTGCCAGTGTCAATGTCAATGGCATTGTCTAGTATCGCTGCCAATTCTTCTATGGAGCCAAGCTAAAACTTTGTCGACGCTCGGGCTTCTCACTGTTGCGTTAGGCCATCCCGCGTTACATTGCAACTGAGCGCTAGACAACAAGCCATACAACGCCAGAACGCCGCAGGTGAACCAGGGGCCCGGACGAACAGCATCGCTTTCGGAATGGTTACTCGCGTTAAACCTAACCGAACAGTTGCAACTGACAACTATCTCGAATTGAGCTAGATTCAGGACAAACTGGAATGTTGATATAGAGACCGTTGAGGGTCAACGGGCAATCCCACGTTTCTCCCGTTGTGTCTTTTCTTCCATCCATTCAATTAGCCTTCAGCGTCTCATTGAATCCACTATCGAATGAAAAGTTTCAAGGGAATATTGGAGACAGTTGAATTGTTGACCCACTGGCAATAAAAAGCTACCAGCGTACCTGGCTCGGCAGATCTACAATCCGAATATTAGCACTCGAATGAAAAGCTGGAATTCTAATTCAGAAATTACCGATATTACTCTTTCGCTTCAAACATGACATGCATAGATTAACATTCACGTGATTCAGACTCTGATCCTTTCTCATAAACAAACAGACTGATGATGATCGTTGCATCCACGCAATGCGCTGCTCTTTCGTTAATACACGAGATGGTAGTCTGGCCATGACGTGAGTCAGTCAACCCCACAGGATCAGCGGCCTATTGAGTTTGCAAAAGGTCTCGACCTTTGAACAGAGCATGTCGCTAGGAGATTTAGGAAGACGCAAAGACCAGAATCCACTGACACTAGAGGATGATGGCATCACTGGCTGTCAAGCTAAGTCTACACGCTAACTTTGACATCCGTTAGACCAGCTTCTGGACATTTTTGTAATATCTCCGATCGTAAATGTCATATCAACTTGCTCATAAATGACCTTATCATCTAGCAAGAACAATAGGAATCAAAATAATAGAATCAGTATACACGGCCTTGATTCATTAATGCTGATAAGAAAGATCGCGGTACGAGTGGTTCTTCGCTTCACTCGGTCGAGTGTAATTTCGCTGTCTTGGGTTTATTCGTTGCTTCGATGATATGAGCTACTCGATTTTAAGCAAGCCTTGCCCCTACTATTTCCTATTCACAATCTGTAAGCAAATTCGAGGATCGCTCTGGATAGTGTATCCAAGAGTCAGATTTCCACTTCTGCAGCCTTTGTCAAAATCTAAGGGGATATCTGCCATGAAATCCTATCCTACCCATCTAAGAGGTGTTGAATCGTGGCTGCGTTAACAAGCCTCGGGGTATCAGAAAAATTGACCGCTGGAAGCACAAGAGACGAAATTAGTGGGTTTACTTTATGTTCCTTAGTAGACTATAGTTCTTAGACTATTTATTTTTATACCCTAAGACTTAGGACCCTTCCCGGCTGCCAATACAACCTCACTTTGCATACCATCCCAGGTGATCAGTCCTGATTCCTTCTCGAAGCGTAGATTCTTGAGAGAGACCTTGAGGGCCCGCGCAAGGTTCAGCCGCATGCATTGTCGTTCATTATTTTGGCAGAGGAAATCTTCTTGTGATACATCGGGGTCGCAGTATTCTCCCAGCGCCTCGGCAATGGAACCTGGTCGGTTGTGGAAGTGCTCAGGTTTAAAGACAAGCTTGAGATCCTTGAAAAATGGCCCAACAAACTGGTGTGCGCCTGAGATAGATACTAAGGCTCCTCGAATATCAGAAGCCCAGAACGTGGAAGTGGGTATCACTGGGGCATAGGTCTGGCTCGAGATGAACGATCGTACAAGGGCATTAGCAAAGCATCCTGGCATTGAAATATGCTGTAGCCAATCATGTCGAAAGTGATAACTCGTGAGCCCACAAAGTTTGATGTGGTTGAGCAGGAGTAGGGCATAAAGACCTTCACTGCCCTTCTGTGCAGCACGGGTGGCTTTGGGCCAGATGAGCTGGGTGACAGGCATTGAATGAGGCAGCACCAGAATTAAATGATCTGCTGGGATATCAGGCCCTAGGGATTTCAGGACGTGGATTCGGTCAGAATTCAGACAGCCAGGATCAATCTTCATTTGCGCTGGGTACTTGATATTCTCCTCGATATAATGGGCATGAACAAAGCGGAAAGGGTGCATGTACCGAGATATCTTGTTCGCCTCGTGATATCTCTTGTAGTGTGGACAGTAGATGATGAACTGGGCGATATCGACTTCGGGAACAGGGTTTTTCAGTTCTCGTTGCCCTCGACACCTCCACAGGCCCAGGCCTCCGACTCATAGTTAACCGCCCTGGAGATGCAGTCATAGACCAGAACTGCCTGCAGAGCGTCATTCAGAGCTATGGGATCATAGGGATATTTCCACAGGAAAGCAATCAGACGATCGTTCAACTCCTGTGGAATGTCCAGGATTGCAAGGCACGGCAGGTGCAGAGTAAAGTATGTGTCCCGGTCGTCCATACCACCATAGAGGTGCGCAAGTGAGGGTTGCTAGTCCCCATCTGTTGCCGGTCTATGGTGGGCCGGGGGCTCAAAGCTCAGTCCGAGAGTGCGCCTTTTGTGTTGGTGATTGATCGTGTTGATCACATCGGCATCGTCGAGGAAGTGGCGGTTGTTGTTCACAATTAGACGCTTGATGGCGCTGATGTTGCCGGGCACTGTGACTGTTGCATGCCAAATCACATTCCCGCCGGACAGATGGTTCATTGGTTCCGTCCTGAATGGAATTCCCTGAGAATTGTCATTTATATCGATAGTGTCGCGTACAGTACCCTTCTTTGCTGGAGCAGCGGACACAGGACAGCCCGTGATGCCAGAGTAGCCAACTACCGCGGCCTTGTGTGTCGCATTGCCAATTTTTAGACGAGCGCGCCATGGCTTGGTTGCCGTCTCTCGTAGACCCAGCTGTGCACAACGAGCGAGAACTTTGAAACATCGCATGGGCGCCAGTGATTTGCGCATTTGGTTAATCGTGCCGTTCGACTGAGTGAAGTCTTTGCGAACTCAGACTTGGAGGAAGTAGTCCCCCTCTGTCAGGGTAGTAACAGGGTCGCCGTCTTGGTCCTCAATTAAACAAGAATCGTGAGAGGCAACGATCATTCGGTCTTGTTCCCGGCTGCGTGGGAGTCAAGAAGGCTGTGGTGGAAGTAAGCGGCCGCGAGTGTCGTCGTTGTCGGGATCGTCGCCAAGATTGAGATCGAGCTCAGCTCCCGTGATAGGGTCATAGTGGAGGTAACCCAAGTCGGAGAGTGGTCTTTTAGCTTCCAGAAGGCCTGAGTAGCGTTGCGAGCCTTCCCCGGAAGCGACATCCTCTTGCGCGGCCCTGAACTCCTGTAAATTCAGGCGACGGAGCTAGCCAATATCCTCATTGCGCTTCTCATCTTCGGGCGAAAATGTCCATGCCTTTAGTGAATAGACTCCCATCACCAGGCGTCAGCTCATCGTAGGCATCCCGCGCATCTTTGACCTTTTTGTCAAATTAAGGATCAGGGTTTCATTGTTGGAACCATTCGAACTATTCATCAGAGACGAATTCCAGGTCTTAATGGGTGATGGTATAGCTTTTAGTAGATTTGTTGAAATTTCTATCTGCGCGGAGAGATTAGCCTTTGTTAACTAATAACTTGGATAAAACTAAGAAGGTAGGGAGAAAAGAAAAGGAAGAAAAGGAAGAAAAAGAACAAAAAGGAGAAGAAAAAAGAAGAAGAAAAGAGGGAGAAAGCAGGGGAGCATTACTATCAGTTCGAATGCGTTTGATCAGCTGCTGCATTCGCTTTTCACTTGGGATCATAGTCTAGATCCTGGTAGAGTAGCCTGCAGTGACATGGTTGGTCGTTGTACAGAGGATGACGTGAAATCTCCAGATTCGGCGCCGATTTCGACTACGTCAATAATAGACTCTTGGCCGCGAGCTTCGATAAGGGCTTGGAGAGCTTCGTGCCCTCCCTCAGGGGACACAAATGGTTCCGGCCTCGGTAGGCTCTGGGGTAAAGGGCTGACGTTGTATTCGCGCACAAGTTGAACGATATGGGGAGGAGGAGCAGGGGATGAGGTTGTTGTGAAGAGAAGGAAAAGAAATTCAACGAGAAACAAAAGGCAGATTTTAAAACGATGGTAGATTCTAGGCAGAACTCACTACGTAGTAGCATTCATGGTAAAACAGGTGTTTGCTTCTAATTTACATCCCACTTGACAGTGCAGTGAAGTGCAGTGTAACAGTCGACCGCGTATATACCAATAACAAATCTAGGTGTTGTTGATTCATTGGTTCAAGCATCATCTTGGTATAGTATTGCTATATACGTTGTTACGTACTTGTGCATAATAGCCATGCCATGTTTGTCAAACAATTTCCGTTATCAGTCGCGTCGGAATGGCTCCCTCACATGATCGGCACTGAACGGTTCGCGTCCCGGGGCAGTGGGGCCGGTTCGGTCTCGGATCCGGGAATAGCTTCAATGATAATCTTCATTCTGTATGGCTTTCAATGACCTCACAATTGATAGGCTGTTGGTGACTTGATCAATTACCGAGGCTAGCAGGATAGCAGGCAACTGGCAGCAAGAGGTCAATTGACGGAGCGACACATCACAATCAAGGACCAATAGTTCAAGTCAGATTCGTAATCATTTCATTCTCAAAGGTATTTTGCTACATTGCTATTCATAAATTACAGTCGAGGAGAGACATTAGGCGCGTTACCATTCTTAACATCAAATCGGTCCAGGTTCATCACCTTGGTCCAAGCAGCGACAAAGTCGCGAACCAGCTTCTCGCTACCGCCAGCCTCAGCATAAGTCTCAGCTGTCGCGCGGAGCTCAGCGTGCGATCCAAAGACGAGATCGACACGGGTACCGGTCCACTTCTTGTTGCCGCTCTTGCGGTCAATACCCTCGAACAGGTCGCCGTTGCCGACAGGCTTCCACTCGGTGTTGATGTCGAGGAGGTTGACGAAGAAGTCGTTGGACAAGACACCAGGGCGCTTGGTGAGAATACCGTGGGATGATCCATCCCAGTTGGTGTTGAGCGCACGAAGACCACCAACAAGAGCGGTGATCTCGGGGACACTGAGAGTAAGAAGCTGAGCGCGGTCGATGAGCATGTGCTCGAGCTTGACGCGTTCGGTAGAAGCGCCGTAGTTTCGGAAACCGTCGGCGGCGGGCTCCAAGTGACCGACAGACTTGGCATCAGTCTGCTCCTGGGTGGCGTCGGTGCGGCCAGGAGTGAAGGGCACGGTGACGCTAACACCGGCATCCTTAGCAGCCTTCTCGACGGCAGCAGAACCAGCAAGGACGATCACATCAGCCAGAGAGATGGCCTTGCCATTGGACTGAGAGTCGTTGAAGTTCTTCTGGATCTTCTCAAGGCCGTTAAGAACCTGGCCCAATTGCGAGGGGTTGTTGACCTCCCATTTGTTCTGGGGCTCAAGACGGAGACGAGCACCGTTGGCACCACCGCGGAGATCGCTGCCTCGGAAAGTAGAAGCAGAAGCCCAAGCAGTAGAGACGAGCTTGGAGACGTCAATGCCAGACTTGAGGATCTCGTTCTTAATGGCAGAGATGTCACCGTCGTCGACGAGCTTGTAGTCGCGCTCGGGGACGGGGTCTTGCCAGTTGAAGATCTCCTTGGGGACCTCGGGGCCGAGGTAACGGTCGCGGGGACCCATGTCACGGTGAGTGAGCTTGAACCAAGCCTTGGCGAAGGCATCGTTAAACTCCTGGGGGTTCTCAAGGAAACGACGAGAGATCTTCTCGTACTCAGGGTCGAAGCGAAGCGACAAGTCGGTGGTCAACATGCTAGGCCTGTGCTTCTTGCTGGAGTCATAGGCATCAGGGACGGTAGCGGCAGCATCCTTAGCAACCCATTGGTGAGCGCCAGCAGGGCTCTTTGTGAGCTCCCACTCAAACTGGAAGAGGTACTTGAGGTAGTCATGGCTCCACTTGACGGGCGTGCTTGTCCATGTGACTTCAATACCAGATGTGGTTGTGTCGGGACCCTTTCCGCTCTTGTAGCTGTTGGACCAGCCGAGACCCTGCTGGGCAAGGTCAGCGGCCTCGGGCTCGGGGCCGACGTGGTCGGTTGAGCCAGCTCCGTGGGTCTTGCCGACGGTGTGACCACCAGCAATCAGAGCAACGGTCTCTTCGTCGTTCATGGCCATGCGGCCGAAGGTCTCGCGGATGTCATGGGCGGCGGCGACTGGGTCGGGGTTACCATCAGGACCCTCTGTTTGTTGTCAGCGATGATCAATTCAATCGGTATACACGGAGAGAGACATACCAGGGTTAACATAGATGAGACCGTGGTGAGCAGCAGCCAAAGGCTTCTCGAGATCCCGGTTGTGGTAATCAGTGTTCGTGGGCTGATCCGAGTCGGTGGCACCAGGCTTGGTGGTTCCCTTGCTTCCGTTGGAGTAACGGACGTCGTTTCCGAGCCAGGTATCCTCACCACCGTAGTAAGTGGCCTCATCAGCCTCCCAGGTGTCCTCTCGGCCACCAGCGAAGCCAAGGGTCTTGAAGCCCATATCCTCGAGGGCGACGTTGCCAGCGAGGACGATGAGGTCGGCCCATGAGATCTTGTTGCCGTACTTTTGCTTGACGGGCCAGAGGAGGCGGCGAGCCTTGTCGAGGGAGACGTTGTCGGGCCAAGAGTTGAGGGGAGCGAATCTCTGCTGACCCTGTGGAAATTGTTAGAGATGAATGCAATTGAGGCCATGTTGAGTACTTGCCTGTCGGCCACCACCGCGACCGTCAAAGACACGGTATGTTCCAACGCTGTGCCATGACAGTCGCACCATGAGACCACCGTAGTGACCAAAGTCAGCAGGCCACCAGTCCTGCGAATCGGTCATCAACTTGCGCAAATCCTCCTTGAGGGCATTGTAGTCGAGCGACTTGAAAGCCTCAGCATAGCTAAAGTTCTCGCCGTAAGGGTTGGTGACATTGCTGTGCTGTCGCAGAATGTTTGTCTTGAGCGACTCGGGCCACCACTTTTGGTGAGTGACGCCGTGTCCAGCGACGTTGGGCACCTTTGAGTGGGCAACGGGACACTTGCTCTCAGACATATTGTATGGTGTTGTAGACAAGAATCTGGGTGTTGGTTTGTTCAAAGTCCAGGTCCTCCTCGCTATTGACAAAGACAAAATACGAGAAGAAGAAGACAGAGGAAGAAGAAACCGAGGCATAAGGAAAGAATTGCGGGGGTGGAGATTGGGACCTCTTTATAATGAGAGTCGGATTGGCAAAAGAAGGCCTGTGAGTGGAGTGGCGACGAGAAAGAGGAGACGAGACGAGGCCCGGATCATGCTCGGTATCTCGTCAAACAGTTTGTCAGTCAACTCGGAAAGTTATGCCGGTTTCGTCAACAATAGCTACATGACGCACTGTAGACAAGTGCGGGGAAGCTATACCGATACAGCAGCTAGTGTAACACAAAAGTCATTCATCATGAGAGTCCGGATTGCGTCGGAAAGGACATGTAATAAAATCATGACTTTTTTTAAGTTATCTTTGCCTCCAAGAAACCTCTAGAAACAATCATCAAAATGTATGATATCTCGACTTATCATCAAACAATGAATTGATCGCCACATATGAATAACGTTTGGCTGTCAATCTCGTGATCGGTTTAGTACCGGTAACAGCCCCGCAGAAACAAAACACAGCAACTGAGCAGCCCAATTATCTGCACCTTAACAACCCCTTTGGTTATAGGCTGCTTACTTGCTCTAGGAAAAGAGGATCCAAGAGCAAGGGGACATCCCCGAGATGGGTTGGTAGGCTAAAGAGCGGGGTCAACTTGTTGCTAACAAGATGTTTTCCGGACTGAGTAAAGAGAATGAGAATATTCTATTCAGAGGCAATCAAATATCAATCTGTTATTATATATCTATTAATCGTCAATCTGTGACTTTCATCATCACCATTCGTCTCTTGAATCAACAATGGACGACATTCATCTCGATGGATACAAACCTGCAACTTTTTCCGTCTCTGAATTGTCCCACCACACCCACAAGCCGAGATAGACCAATCATCGATCCCGCTTACATTTGGAATCAATCTGCAGCGCATGGAATCAATTGCTTCAATTCAGTGACAGAATCATCATAGACGTCGTACCTGCGTCCAAAACAGCCTCATTCTTTCCCGAACGCCTCATTTCTCGGTTCATCACATCAAAAGCCGAGGCATCGTAAAAACATTCCATAAATAAATTACCAACAGGGAATTGAACTGATGACTCTAGCAACAGCAAAAATAAAACGAAGGTGGACGATAGCATCGTTGATCCGACTCCGTAAGAAGTCAAACCTAGCTACCATCCGATTAAAGTGTTAATTAGTTGAACTTATGTAGTAAGCACTGCATGATTTGACCACAATAATATTCACCACTTGACAGGACCACCTCATTTCATAATTGGTACATTTCTGGTATCGAGAGGAAATGTATTCGTTGATGCAATGCAAAGAATTGTGTGCACTTCGCCATGTCTGTGCGACCAATCCTTCCATCAATTGATGTCAATCGTCACCAAACTTCAGAGGACAGATGAGCGACGGCTCATTCACTTTCGATGATAAACGATAAAAAATGAACATATCGCTACCAACAAACTTGCCTTCATCCATACATAGGAATTGAGCATGGAAGTTGAGGTAAAGTAGTGGATGACTCAGAAGTCATGGCTTTCGTGATAAAACTATGCAGACCGGAACAAATGCATCTGGATGTCCTTGTCAAGGGTGGCTTTCACAACACGAAACGATAGGGCATCGCATGCTTTATGTACTACGAAATATCTCTTTTTACACTATCACGGCAATCATTGACCAAGTACGGATAGTTGGAGAGGTGACGGACATGGCGGTACTCCGAACACCGATGGACTTCGGTCCTACAACCAACAGCGACGTCCGTTGGTCAACCCGAATGCCTTGACAGCAACTGAGCAATAACTACGGAGCTGACTTCTCGGGTTCCGGGTTCCACCTCAGGCCGTCGGTGTTCCGTAGCAGGGTCGCAAAATGAGTTTTGCGACCGGAGTTGTAGAAACTATTACCGAGAAACGGCAGACAATTGGCATTGAACCAAGGTCGAACTGACTTATCGCATTTGCACGGAACTCCGTAGTGCGGTAACTGCCCATCGGTCATGTCCTGCTTGCGGAGTCCGTTGGCTTCTCGTTACCGCTCAGAGCTCAACACCGACGGGCTTCGACTCGGATTTCGCAGCACCGCCGTACAGTGATTCTTCGTGGATGGCAAATGTATGTATTCAATCGATCGGCCAATCAAAGAAGGACGGGTATCGGACGAATTACAGTCAGAACTCGGCTTATCTTCAAGGGTATCGTGGCGAGTAGAGTGCGGTCGCGGGCTTTGACACTTCACGGGATCATCATTCGGAATCTGCTCGGTGGAGGGATTTGGCTTATTAAACACAGTTGGAGATGTATTAGGACATGAAACACGACAGAGAGACTATCGGCGAGTGTTGGCATGTTATCATCGAGCGGACGGCTTTCGTGGACATCGGAATGGTTCTCGACGAAGGATGTTGCAGTCTTGCGACTTCGCGATCGAGGGGTTTACGCGCAAGGTATTCAGGTATCTTCACGCGTGTCAACTACTGTTGGGAGCGTATTCTGATGCCGGTAAGAGGGTTGTTGAAACACTGGTGGTTGGTAGAACATTTCGGAGACAGCTACTGGCGATCGCGTCTGTGAAAGGTTAACCAAGTCTTGCGGGGACGACTATGGCTGGACGATGACGCGAAACTGGCTTCGGGAAAAGCTGTCGGTGAGTGGGATTGGACGGCCATGATGATACTGTCTGGGAGAGGTTAGTAGACAGGTCGCGATCACTCAAGAAACGCCGCGCCCAAGTCAAGTCGAAGCAGATCCTCAGCAAAAGAGGCGCATCACGCTTCTCTTCTCTTGTCACAGGACGAGCGTCGCGTCTCGACATGGCGTTGGTTCTCTGATGTATTCTGATGAGATGAAGGCAATATGACATGGATCAGAAAACATGATGGTCGCGTTCCTGGAACAGTGATCGACCTGGCGAAGGAGCTTGTCTTTGACGCGTGACTCTCATGACTTCCAACCACTTTCAACTAACAGACGCGATGGGACGATAAGCATCCATATTTCCACGTGTATATGATGTCATTCTGTCTCTTATCTTATCGGTAGCCCAGTTTCAACCAATGACAATGTGTATAATGGGGCTTCTTAACAATTCTGAAGTGTCCCTCAATACCGTTACGGATTCAGACATATTGACGTCGTTAAAGCACATATTACTAGGATTATCAATTGTAACTTACAGCGCAAACCCGTATTTTTCTCTATGACAACTGACCTCAGAAAGATCACCGAAATTCAATTCAAGCTTATTACTTTATTCTAAGGGGCTGTAATGTTTCTTCACCAACATTATATTTCTCAAGGTTCAACGCGTCGGATTTACCCTACAGCGGTTGATCGCTATCGGCCTCCCGTCCGATAAGCTTAAATAGTGGATCTACCTCGGCGCGCGCCGCGTCTCTCTACCTTGTTTGCAAATCCTTTGAAGAAGTCAGGCACAGAAGTACATAAACAGCATGTCAAAACGACTTTATTACTCAGTCCCACTCGTACTTTGCCAAAGTTGGGGGCATCGCATCGTCCAACAACGCTCCACGCCTGTTATTCCACCAGTTAGATGTCATTCTGATGCAAGCCCCCAACGTGGGGTAACCTCTCTCAAATACCGTCATTGACCCAACCTCACTCAAACATTGAACAAACACATACTTCATACCAGAAAACCTGATACTACATCATTCAAAATGTCAAACACACTATCAAGTTCTTTGGCTGAGGCGAAGCTGGTTCCCGGCCCGGCAGCTAGTCTAATTCCCGAAGGTTTCCAGCCCACCATCAACCTGCGCGTCTCGTTTGACGGCAAGGACGTTGAGTTAGGGAACCTGTTTCGTGCGAATGAGTGCAAGCGCTCACCTAGTATCTTGTTTGACCAAGAGGTATGTACGCCGGTTATGAGACGAGGACATCCGCTTACTTTTGATTGTAGGCTGATGCACCCGGTGATGCTACATACATGCTTCTCCTCGTTGATCCTGATGCGCCAACACCTGATGACCCCAAGTTTGCATTCTGGCGACACTGGGTTCTTCCCGGCTTGAGGCCCTTAGGAAGCGCGGATGCTGTTGCCCAAATCCAACCTGCGCTGACAGAATATCTGGGACCTGGCCCCAAGGATGAGTGAGTGACAATGTCAGTCACATTTGTTCCTTTGCTAATGATCCATCAGTTCGAAGCCTCACAGATACCTAATACTTCTGTACCGTCAACCTTCTAACCTTGATCTGAAGAAGGAAGATGTTGGAGGTGAAGAGTTTACCCAGAGACGGTCTTTCGATACCGCCAAGTTTGTCGAGAAGTATGACTTGCGACTGGTGGGTGCGAACTGGTTCCTCGGCGCTGGAGATGGTTGGAAAGAGTAAGAAGGAGATGAAATCTAAATCATGAATAACATATTATCAATTGAAGCCATCTCGACTTTGATCAACTTTGGTGGCCCGCACTCGACTGAGCTCAACGAACATACACTTTCTCATTGAGTGTTATACTTCACACATGTCTACATCACTCATCTCACGAATCCAGTAGTGAACCAAAGGTCAAGCGAATAATATTATTCAATACGTTAATCATACATCTAGGAAATTGATACAGTCGTATCTAAGCAAGAAGCTCTTGGCTACCTTACTTGCCAACACCGTTGTTGATGAGCTTGTTGACAGTGTCACGAGGAACGCTGGCCACAATTCCATCAAGGGCCTGAGAAGCAATGTACTCGCAGAGACCCTCAGCCTTCTTTCCCAGACCAAGGAAGTAAGCGGCCAGACCAGCGACATGGGGTGAAGCCATGGAAGTTCCGGAGATGGTGTTAGTCTTGCCACCGGGCCAGGTGCTCAGGATATCAGTACCAGGAGCAAGGACATCGACGACGTCGCCAAAGTTCGAGAAGTAGGAAAGGGTGTCGTTTCGGGTGGTTGAGCCAACAGTGCAAGCGCTGGCCTCGGAAGCAGGGGACGATCCGGAAGCATCAACGGCCTCGTTACCAGCTGCGACGGCAAGGAAGAGACCAGCATCGACAATGCTCTTGGCAGCGCTGTTGACAGCATCGGAGGCTTCGCCGCCCAGAGACATGTTGACAACGGCGCCGTTGGGGCAGCTCTCGGCATCGGCGTGGCCAGCGACAAAGTCCATGCCAGCAATTACAGCAGAGTTGGTACCTGAACCGTCATCACCAAGGACCTTGACGGCGTAGAGTGTGGTCTTCTTGGCGACACCGTAAGTGGTAGAGCCGATAGTTCCAGCAACGTGGGTACCGTGACCTTGAC
The DNA here is from genome assembly GCF_050947815.1 of Fusarium sambucinum. NCBI lineage: Eukaryota > Fungi > Ascomycota > Sordariomycetes > Hypocreales > Nectriaceae > Fusarium > Fusarium sambucinum. The sequence continues at coordinate 5,386,805 of NC_139293.1, read as the reverse complement.
CGTCGCCATCACTGCCACCAGCAAAGTTCTTGAGGAACTTGGCGCGTCCATCAAAGTTGGGATGCTCAACATCGATGCCTGTATCAATAACGTAAGAGCAAGTGCCCTCACCAGCGCTCTCGTCGTAGGTGTAGGTCTTGCTACCAGGCCTGGAGCTGGAAAGACGGGCGATACCCCAAGGGGCATTGTCCTGATCGACAGTAGCCTTGATGGTGATGACAGCATCCTGCTCAATGTACTCGACCTGGGATCTGTTAGTATTATTTTGACTGGCTGGGATCTATGTGACTGACATTAGGGTCGTGCTTGAGCTTCTCAATCTCCTCATCCTTAAGACTAGCAGCAAAGCCACTGAAGCTCTTGGTGTAGGTGTAATCGGCATCAGCCTGGATGGTCGAAACAGCGCTGTCAACAGAAGCAGCTCGGACGCCGCTCTTCATCTTGACGATGTACTTGCCATCGACAAGCTTGACGCCACGAGGACGGATGACAGGAGCGGGCTCAGCTCGTCGAGAGACTGAGGCTGAAGGAGCGGCCAGCGCAAAGGGCAAAAGAGCGAGAAGAGTAGCGGAACGCATTTTGATATAGCGAAAGTTGAAAGTTGGAGTTTGAAAAAGAGAGTGGTTGTGAGTGAGTGAATGTAGTTGTTGACTTTGCTGTAAAGACCGAAGAGCTGAGTGTGATGAGACAAGATTGAGTTTCTGGAGACGAGAGCATCTATTTATCTCGTTGCTTCATCTCCTTTAAACATGGTCCATCGTCTATGTTCGGTTGTTGGTAGTCGTTCGGTACCTGAACCTATCGTAACAAGACATGTGCTCTGCTCTGATGATCGCCATCGTCCAAGATAGTAGATATCCTTGTCTGCAACCACTACCTGCCTAAAGAGCGTGTCGATCCCATCTGTCGCTGTCCCTGCCGAGATATAGCATAATGATTAATTGTTGGAGCCTCAACCAACCGAAACGTCTCGTGCAGTGTCCAAGTTGGGTTATGAATCGTTTGCCACGAGAGTAAAGATTACAAAAGGAGTGCATAATTAATGAGGTACCTTGATATTGTGTCATGACTGGTTATTTCATTACCGCCAGGCCTGTGGAGTTGGGAATTAGCATGGTTGATCCCTCACCAATGAGAGTTGCGAAATGGCCAATCTGCCATGAAACGATATCAACCGAGGCTACCAACCAATAGCGATGATCTATTGCCTGGCTAGGGAGCTGGTTTCATGTATGATCCCCTGAGCACGTCAAAAGGTCTTGTCGATTTGTCTAAAGCTTGGAATATCAGAGGATCTTTTGAGAGATTAGAAGGAACTGATAGAGTTTATCAAAAGTGCCAATCACGAGCAATTGTCGGCCATGTCAAGCATTGCAGGGGATATCTTGCCGAGTTTTGGAAGGCGAATCTCGAATTCTAGAGGCTAAGGAAAAGTTCCGACGCCGATCTTCACGTTCTGCCCCTTGCATTTGCGAATATGCTTGTTTCGTTAACTCCGCCAAGCGAGATGCCGCGTTTGCCTTACCTTAATTGATCAAGGAAAGAATCCCGATGTAAACAATTGCAAAAGAAGGATTGATCGGATGAGAATCTGTTCTTTGTTCATCCGGTTTTTGCTCTTAGTACATAGACTCTATTAGTAAAGCTTTTGATACCACAAGATGGGGAGCTGGCGCAACGGTAGCGCGTCAGATTCCAGTTAGCTGTCCCACAGCGTAATTCGGGGATTCCTGAAGGTTATCGGTTCAAATCCGGTGTTCCTCATTCTTTCTTTTGCCTTTTTTTTTGTCTATCGCCAGAACCTCTGAATAATGAAATGGAAGAATAAATGTCTTGAAGGTATAATGTTTTTGTTATTCCCGACCTTGTTCTTGGCAAGCATGATTTTAGTTTTAACTGTTATAGATCTAAAACCTTAATCGCTATAACCTTTATTTAATCATCCACCTCCTACCAATATGTTAATACCGTAGTGGTTTCATTAGATCAGTTGAAGGTACACATAAGTCAATGCTGTTTGTTCGTAGAAATATATGTCATTGAGGTAAATACCTAGCCAATCGAATATGTACATAAATTAAACCCAGTTCATCAATAGTAAACCAATCATTCCGTCTCTCATAACAAATAACTCATGAATCCATTTAGCAGCTCTTGGTAACACCGCTGGTAGTGCAGAATGTTCCATCAGGGCCGGATCCAATCTTGGAAGGCTCAGAGCCATCCGAGTTACCCTTGTAGCGATCGCAGTACTTGCCGCTGTTCTGGCAAGAGTTGGTGATCTTGCAGGTATCACCATAGTTGGTGTTGATACCGCACAGGACACCACCATCGACGGCAACAGAGTTCTGGATGATGACGTTGCGAGGGCCGCCGTTGTCCTTGCAGTTGCCGCAGCTGCGGACCAGTTTGCCGTAATCCTCAGCGTAGAAGTCCTTGATCTGGACCGTGCCACGGCCATTGAACTGAACGATCTTGTCAGAGGCCTTGAAGGCACCACCACCGTTGATGAAGGATGTGCCGCTGGTTTGCTTCAGAGTAATAGCGTCCTCGCAGACATCTGCCCACCAGACGTTGTTCAGAGTGCTAATGGCTGTTAGAGCTGAAAGTATAATACAGTGGTATTGTGACTTACCAAGTTCCCTTGCAGTGAACACCCTCAGCTTGAGAAGCACCGATAATGACATTGGAAAGAGTGGCACCGCTCTCGAGAATGAACATGGCATCCTTCTCACCAGTCTCGTTCTGACCTTGGCAAACGTTGGCTAGGCCATGTTAGTCTATTTTCGAATTAAAAGTGTCATTGAAACATACTGCTTCGCTCGAATCGCTTCATGCCACCATCATAGCTGCCCTTGACGGGAACAGCAGTAGGGAAAGAGGTGACACCGGCAGACTTGGGAAGAGTCTTGGTGACAGCAGCGGAGGAGACGCCAGCGAGGGCGAGGATGGTAGCGTACTTCATGATGGGCTAAGGTTGGTGTTACTGAAGATGTATTGATGGAATCAAGTTGTTGTGTTGCTGGTGAGGTGATGTCAGGCTCTTGGCTTGCCGGATTCACCATTCTTTATATACTATTCATCACTCCTATATCATGACTTGTCTCGACCGCAACGTATCAATCAATACCCAGAGGCATCCTGTACTCTTCGCACCAATGAGCATCTTGAAACGACGGGTGAGTTCCAAAGAGGGAAACTGGTTCTCCAAATGAAACTCCGTTTGATGTTACATCTCTAGCCTTACTCAACGCTAATTCGAGGAAACAAGTACTTGAATTCTCCGTCTGTCTATATCACAACTTCTCATATGGGGAGGCCAATCACACCGCCTCAATGTTCTATATCGAGTCAGCTGTTAAACAAGCACTTTTGCCAAATTCTGGGGTAACGCGAGCTGTATCCCTAAAAGCCGTAAGTCAAACACGGGGTTGAGGAGAAGCTAGCAGTAAAGACCAGCCTGGATTGGTGGCTTTTTTCAGGTACAGTATCCCAGGTATGAATCCACCAATCGCAGTTTACTTCAGCTTATAATGATCGGGGTATGTGACCTGGAGGTCCAGACGAGATCTCCGCAGGCATTCGAGAATAAGATTGCAGATGTTCATTGATTTAGCCCTCAATCTTGTGTTGTTTATTTCTGCATGTATTTGCGCTGGTAGTCCTGGCGCCTCATTCGGGATCTTCTGCAGGGCTCTAGACTTTGGGGGCAGCGTTGGATAAATCATGCCTTCTCATTCCCTAATAGCAAGTACTGTAATTGTTTTAAGTTGTTCATCTGCAGTACGTCGCATTTCGACGCCGATGGGTATCCTCACGCCTACATCAAATCAGAAAGCGAACCTTGAGGGAGATAATGCGGACACCAATAGGATAGAGAAACTCTTGGCTACTAACGAATCGGCCGGTATGCGACGACCCGACTTATTGGAAACGATCGATATTGCCAAGAGCGAGGTTCGTCCCGTCAGAAGCCGAAAGACCCTTGCTTCTTGGCAGCAACTTTGGGGGATCTGCAGTCCGGCACGTTGCACAGAGGCACGTAGTACTTTGTCAGGGATTGGGGTTAGTGATTTTGGAAAACAGTCACATTCAAGTTTTCAATTTGGACCACAGAAGCAGTATACAGAACTGACAGCATGATTTCATAGCTAGCTCAAGTTTCTGGTCGACTAGTGCGGTGAATACAATGTAGTAAAGGCGTCAACTCACCAGTCTCAGCATAATACGGGGGCCTAGGTTGAACAGACAGGTTCAACTAGTATTGGATCAGGTTATTTGTAAGTTTTGGATAATTCTAGATGCCTATTCAAGGTTTATATCTGTTCAAGACATCGTGTCGAGGCACTGGACATTCAAGATTTTAGTGTTATCATGTCACAGGGCTTAGTCGTGACATCAGTATACATGAATGGTCTCGGATGGTTGAATACTCTCGGCAATGGCTACCGTTAATAAGTTCAGGCTTTTGAGGGGGTAGACTGTGACTGTGACTGAGCGGTTTTGAAGCTGCTTCTTTGTTCTGGCTGGATGGGCACGTTAGACTAGGAAACAAGTTTCAAGTTTCAACTCAAACTCGTCATATTGAATTTTACATTGGAAAATCCTTCGATAGATCAACTGAGGGTTTTGTAAGCTGTGTTAGTATGCTGAGAATCCAGCCTTGGGGGGATTGGTGATGATGGCTACCGGCCCGACTCGACAGTCGTCAAGTACTACCGTAGGCATCTGTGCAATACGAAGCGACCACTGACAACTATGAAACAGATTCAACATGTTTCAGAAATACTGATATTGGTAATGAGCCAGGTAAAACTTCGAACCTTCAAAGTGTGAAGTAACCTTCTCCAACGCTTGAGCTCACATCGACGGATTGGCACTTAAAGTTAAACTCTTCTGGAGTATCTAAAGCTCGGTTATGAAGTTGAAAGCAAGGTGTATGGTAGCTGATTCTCCATTACGACACTCATGTCATGCAGGGGCTTGTAGATTGCTCGGCTAAGATGTGGTCAGGGTGTTCTTGCAGATGCAGAGCAAAGACCTCGTCTAAGCAAATCAAGATTGGACGAATTTCGTATAGGCTCGTCTAATATTCGCATTCATGCAGGTACGCACGCTATAGTAGTGATATCATAATCGTAAGATGCTAGCCTTGACAGTGGCTGTGCAAACACTATGAGGTCGCCACACTTCAGCACCAGATTGAGACCATGGAAGCACGCTCAAGATTTGTGGCACAGCCATAGATAAGCTCTTGCAAACAAAGATGTGCGAAGACTGGAATCTAGAGATCGATGGGGACTAGTCCGGGCTTCCGAAGCTTAATCATTCTGAGATATGTAACGGTAGCACGGATATAACTAGACAGTCTGCCTGCTCCTCATTGGCCATCTCTTAGCTTTTGTTGAAGGTGGCAGTGACTATTTCCCATCAAAGGGTCTTATGATAGTTTAATCGTATCGTGTTAACATTTTATAGAGAATTGTCTATTCACGTTTCGTGTTGTCTTGCAAAGCTAAGTAAGCAGTCGCAACCACACTTCAGAGTTAGATATTGAGCCATGTCTTCACTAAGTTATGAATTCAACTTGGAAAGAATTTCAGCTCTCTTTTCATCAAATATTCTCACAAGTCGCAACATATAGGGTAGTTCTGATACTTCCTCCATGACATTCTGATGTGGTATTTCAGAAACATCAGAAAACCCGATGATATGATCAGAAATCTACATTTTACGCAAAACTTACCATATGAAAACTTCAACGGACCGTGACCCCAAAATCATACGTTCATGCACATCAGAAGCCATCATGTGAAGAGCAGAGATTTTTACCACCACCCGCAAAATGTTCGCAAATGCGGAGGATGCGGGATGAGAAACTTTCGCTTGCCCGCCCTTTCTCCCTCTCTGGACCTTCAAAGGACCGATAAGCCAAAATAAAGAAACTGGATGCATGCATGGCAGAAAAAGGGGGTGGGTGCGGAGGGTTGGGTCTCTCTGGGGGAGGCGACAGACCCAAAACCCGGCCCTTCGGCGTATGTTGGAGAAATTCGACCGAGAGTTTGGCCTCGTCTCGTTCCCCATGTCGGTGATTGGAACTGGGGAAGAAAGAGGATACAGGTGGGTAAGACCGAGGAAGCTGTCGAGGACGCCGATCTGGGTTCCATTCTTGTGCAGTTGCTATGGTTATGACGGTTTATGCTCCCCCAGATGGGGGAAGAATGTGAGGGGGACTGGATGTTGGAGAAGGTTTGTGAGACGTTGTACGCCAACGGTTTCGTCGAGGTCTGAAGTAGAGGATGGCTGTGATGGCGGCAGCCATGGCGTTTAACATTGCAAGCTCAGGCTTTTAACGGTGCTAGCTTAGTTCAAATCTGATATTAATATGTGACCCTTTAAAGAAAAGTTCAGTTGGTCACACGCTCATCTGCCTGGACGTTCCAGACTGCAAATGCTCAAGGTGTTTAATCCTAACTAATTTCGGTTGATGTATACTACTTTGTCAATTGTTTGTCACGAGAATGTCAGACTGGTGGACGAATTATGCAGACGTCATTCGACAAGATGGAATAAATCAGGCCGTTGTCGTCTGTTGAGAACGATGCATTCCGAGTTTCTCCTCTCCTCCGTGATCGAGACTCGGCCTGTTCCAAGGATACGGCGCTTCTCCATGTCCTGCCAACCCGCGATCTGGTGCTCTCTTGCTTCTCCGCGATTACTCGCAGTCGCTGGGAAGGGAGTGAGGGATTGATGGAGGGAGTGAGGTTCCGTAACGTAACGTAACGCGAAAAAAAAGGACATGGGAAAAACGGCTCAAACGTTCGGGTCCGAATAGCCTCAGAGATCCACTGAATGGAACGGGTGGAGACTAAAAATCGAGTATCGCCGAGTGCCTTTTTCGGCCCGTGTGGGTACGGTAGAGAAGAAGTAGCCATGGCGTTCCCACCCGTTGCAGAGCCGCATTAGTTAGCATGGGTGACGATGCTATGGATGGGTCCAGGGGTAAAGGAGGCTCTGCGGGAAGGGCAGAGGAAAAAAGATCTTGTGATGCGTGATTGTGAGCGATAGACAGGTGATGATAATACGGTTTGAATAGCATCACGGACAATGTTTGGAATGCGAGTGATTCTAGCTTTGCCCAGCAGAATGGGTGATGACTGTCGCAAATGTGGTTCAATGGCTGCTCTCGGTGTTATCTCGCATGCCCTGCTCTATCCTGTTCCAATTGACTTCCCAAAGCTTATCAGTAACACCGAGCACAGCGATATTACTTGGTCTCAATCCATGAAGTCTGCGACGAATATGGAGCAACCATAGAGAAAAGTGCTCCGCTCAATTCGGCGAGTCTCAACGGCGTGGATAAGACTCGAGATATTTGGCCGAGTTTTCACCATTTGAGCATGAGTGAGAATGGGCTGTTTCAGCAGATTACCTAAGTCTAGAAAAAAGAATGTGCGGCAATTGAAGGTCTTGTTTTTGTTAGTTCCGGATATACCGTCGTAAAAAAAAGGATCTGATGAGATCCGGTATCTCACGGGAGTCTGAGTACCGTGACAATAACATCATAATTGGAGTGGCCACAATGGGCGATTTCCAGTAAAAAAAATGAAAACACCAGATTTTGACAATCGGAAATAAAAATCTGCGCGAGTGCCGAAGCCTGCCTTTCCTAAAGCAGTCGGACCGAGACTCGGCGCCTCTCGGTGTCATATCATGAGAGAAAATGGGGCTCAGCGATGGACAAGGCGAGCGAGTGTCGGAAATATGAGGAAGCCGACTAGTGTTGAGATAATTTGAGAAGCTGATGAAAGGAATTGACTCTAGTGAATTGTATGATGAATGTAATAGAGGTCATTCTTTTGGTTGTCTATTGGTATCATCTTGAAAGGATCTGTCTGTTTGTATTGCCGTTGGATCGCCACAAAAGCAGACTCTACCGAGATCAGATCATCGACGCCAAGAGACAAAACAGACTAGAACAGAAACCGCGTAGAAGAAAACAATGGATCTTGGAAGAAAAGAATGGATCACGTGGGCCCATTCATCACCAAGAAAAGGGTCCAAGTGCGTCATCAATGCCGAAGGGAGGCCGGCAATCAAGGAGAAAAAATGAAAATGTCACTCCACGTAGAGCTCACGTATCGGTCCACCGTTTTCTGAACGGAGATGAATCTGGTCAAGGGTGGGCTAGGAAACCTCCGATGGACCAATCATATCACATGGGGGTGTATGTAAAGAGAGTGGTCCGTTGAACTTGGTGATGGAGAAGTCAACCCAGGAATGCTTACTCAACTGCTACCACCAACACAACACATCTCAAGCATAAGCATACCCCATGACGTTAGTCTCCGGGCCTTCTACTCTTCACAGATGCTCCGCTTCTTACTCCAAGTCTTTTTACCTTCTCACCCACGTCAGTCTCCGCAACTCGTTTGCTTCAAGCCCCCCGGGGTTTGAGTTAGCTTTTTTTGCTTTCGAGCATGACCATCAAATGTCATGAGATGGACCCATGGTTTTTCGGTGCCCGCGATGGTACTCGGCGATCATCTCCACAATAAAGAATAGTAAAAAAGGCACCTCTTCGCTCTCCTTTCGTTGCTTCATGTCCTGGCTCATCATCACATTACATCTTGTCTAACAACAAACACACTGACTACAACACATACATTCAACACTCAATTGGTCAATTGACTCATTCAATATGAAGTTTTTTAGTAGCAAACGCCAAGAGCATGCTGCTGAAGGCGAGCATCTCGAGAGGAGAAAGTCTCCCGACACTGATGGTCGCATCACCTTTCTGGCCTGCTTCATGGGCCTCGTCGCCTCTGTAAGTTCTCAACAACACTCCAATTGATCAGTATAGACCAAAACTAACTGAATTAGATGGGAGGCATGATCTTTGGATACTCGTCCGGACAGATTTCCGGTTACTTCATGATGAGGGATTACGGCGAACGATTCGGAGTCCCCAACGGCGATGGTACATACGAGTTCAGCGCAGCACGACAAGGAACAATCACCGGTCTTCTATCCATTGGATGCTTGTTCGGTTCTCTCGTTGCTGGTCACCTTTGCGACACCATTGGTCGCCGAACTACCATCTCTATCTCTGCTCTCTGGACCTGTGTCGGTACCGTCATTGAGGTTGCTTCCCAGCATGCCTGGTACCAGCACGCCATTGGTCGACTTGTTACTGGTCTTGGTGTCGGTGCTCTCTCCGTCGCTGTCCCCATGTACCAGTCTGAGAGTGCTCCCGCCATCATCCGAGGTATCATCGTTTCTTGCTACCAGCTCTTCGTCACCCTCGGTATCTGGTGTGCCGAGATGGTCAACTGGGGTACCAACCACTACGACGGCAGCGCTTCTTGGAGAATCCCCAACGGTCTCAACTTCCTCTGGGCTCTTCTCCTCGGTGTCGGTATCCTCTTCCTCCCCGAGTCCCCCCGATTCGCCTACCGAAAGGGCAAGGAGGAGGAAGCTCGCAAGACCATCGCCAACCTTGCTGGTCTCGACATCAACTCCCCCAGTGTTAACCGCCAGATCGATGATATCCGTGAGAAGCTTGATGAGGAGCGATCTCTTCCCGAGACCCGCTGGATTGAGATCTTCACTGGTCCCCGTATGATGTACCGTACCCTCCTCGGTATCACTCTCCAGGCTGGTCAGCAGCTCACTGGTATCAACTTCTTCTTCTACTTCGGAACCACTGTCTTTGCTTCCACCGGTCTCAAGGACTCCTACGTCACCCAGCTCATTCTCGGCTCAGTCAACTGCGCATGCACCTTTGGCGGTCTCTATGTCGTCCAGAAGTGTGGTCGCCGTATCTCTCTGATGATTGGTGCTGCTTGGATGATGATGTGCTTCTTCATCTACGCCTTTGTCGGTCACTTCGCTCTCGACCGTGCGGACCCTCTCAACACCCCCGCCGCTGGTACCGTTCTTGTTACCTTCTCTTGCTTGGCCATTGTCGCCTTTGCTACCACCTGGGGTCCTCTTGTCTGGGCTGTCGTCGCCGAGATGTACCCTTCTCAGTACCGAAGTCGCTGCATGGCCATCGCCACTGCTACCAACTGGCTCTTCAACTTCCTCATTGGTTTCTTGTAAGTTTACCTTGATTGACTTTGTATTGATCTCTCACTAACATTTCCCAGCACCCGTTTCATCACTGATGCCATTGACTACTACTACGGTCTTGTCTACGCCGGATGCTGTGCTGGCCTGGTCGCCATTGTCTTCTTCTTCGTCATCGAGTCCAAGGACCGTACTCTCGAGGAGATTGACACTATGTACGTCCAGAAGGTCAACCCCATTACCTCCTCCAAGTGGGTTGGTCACAACCACGCCTCCAAGGGCGCCCGTGAGGGTATCACCGACGAGGAAGCTTCTTCCTAAACTACCATTCTCCAACCACACACACACACTCTCACACATCATATATCATTATGAACATAAATTATAGAAGCAGCCGGACTGCCGGCGAGTAACGATTGGACGGACGTTGTATTTAAATCTGCTTTCACGAGATGAAAAGGGAATCAGGAGGTGTACATACGATGAAAGAGCATTATATCCTTGTATTTATTAGTATATCGCGATTAATATCATTTCGCTACGTTTTCAACATATTCCTTGTCTTCAATGCATTTGTGAATAAGCAGCAGCCACCAACAGTGTTGGCCATGACTTGAGATAACCAGCCACATCCACTCGATGCCACGAGGGAACGGGACGGGATGTGATGACTGCTGATCCCTCAACTCAAGCTTTAGTTTTCTCAATTGTCGTTGGGTAACATACGATTAAGCATTATTACAGTTTAGCTATGAATCATGATGTTCGCACTCAATCTTCCGCACACATTCCTCCTCAGGGCTGTCAAAGTCAATTTGACGGAACAGCGTCCCCCGCAATGATCGACATTGTCGCCTGACTTTAATCTTGTGTTAAACGTTGTGTCAGTTGGAAATGCTCGGCCCCGATGTCTAGCCAACGTGGGCGGGATTACCGCATTAGGCAACTTTTACTCCCGACTCCGATCAGGGCTGAACTTGAGTTTCTCCGTCTTTAAGTTTTCGGCCGGAATCTCAGGAAATAAACTTGGCATCCATACTCCGATTTCCGATAACTTGACATTGTTGATAGTAAGCACTAGGACTTCTGCCAACAACATGTACTCTTGGCATTTAGTTAACCATGATCGGGCAGGGGTGTGGTTTGAGATTTTCCAATGCAGGAAAACTGAACTGAAAGCACGTACCGTTTCAATAAAACCGACCTCGGCTTTTGACGAACGTTACAGGCTTTAAATCACGGCTGAGCTGGAGACAAGGGTGTAATGCATTTGCCTGTCTAGAATACCGAGAGCTCTCAACACGAACAAAGACCGATACTGTATCTTCCTCTGAGACATCACCTCACGCTTGTTTAGGTACATGCGCTATCATTATGGCCGTAGTCTTCACACGCAACAACTATTCGCGAGAATGTTGTTGACCGGTAAGAGTGATCGTAATTGCAGTTTCGGTGCGATTTGTGAGGTGGTATTCTATCTGATTACTACAAGACAAAAACAAAAACAAAGTAAACATTATATGCAAGGACAGGCTGGTGTTTTCACCCTTTCAAACTCTGGCCACTAACTTTATTCGGATAACATGACCACCGCAATCAGACAGCATCGGCATTGTCCCCGAATACTACTTCCTACCAGGCAGTGAGCACGTAGAGTACAATGGCATCGACCCCGCTCAAAAAAAGCTCTCAGAGATTTGCGCACTACGGAGCAAGACTCCAACCTCAAAGGTATCAGTCATGTCAGTGATGATGTTACCTCTGTCTCACAGTTGATCGCGACGCCGTTGGCGTAATCCTTTGACGACTCCACTCATCAAGGCCCTACCCAACCGGTTCCCATACAGTGAAGAATCCGAGAAAACGTTTCGTGGGGTGGACGGGACGAACACGCCAAACGAGCAGCGGTACAAGCCACTCTGCGAGTTACCGCTGCCGTCGAGAAAGGAGCGTCGTACATACTCTGAGAAGAAGCTTGAAGCTATTTTGTCAACTATTTGATCTTATAGAGGAAATCAAGGCGTACGCAGAGGTTTTGCTGTTAGTCACGGCAACATGTCAAGAAACAAGATAACCTCAATTTCACGATTAAATCTGCCCAGATGAGTCTATCTTTGCTTACACCAAGAACTGTAGAAGTAAACTTCGCTAGACTTTGAAGCACACCAAAACCCAAATTCACTATTCGGTGATCAAGATTAGACCTTTCATTTTCTCTCGACATCAAGACCAAGGTTTAGGGTAGTACATGTGCTAAGAAGCCTTCAAATACCCATAGAGAAAAAAAGTGGCAGGGACTGACTGGTGTTTATGCAAAGAAAAAACGAGAAACTCACAGGAGGCCTCTAGCCATGCAAAATCCATAGAGGGCGGAATTTCTACATACATCCTGGATTCATCGAACGATCTGTCGAGTCGAAAAATGTGACATCCCAGCCATCTGGTACCGTGTCAGGGAGCATTGAGCGGCACCAAGTGGGCCGCCAACTCGTATAAAGCACCAATTTTGGCTGTTTTATCTATTATTAGTTCATTAGCGAGCTTAGTCATCAGTGGCTACAACTCAAAAAAATCAAGGGGCCAAACAAACATGATCCACCAGACACTGCCCAATTTGATCTCTCACATCCGCCATGGCCGAATCCAGCAGATAGCAATGAAGCTGTCTAGAGTTACGCTCTACATGCTCTTGACAGCTGGCTGTCAAGGTGCATATGTTCAGTTCCAAGACTGCTCTGAGGGTCATGACTCTTCTTCACTTATTCCTGAGAGTTTCCGTGCATCGGTTGAGAGGGGAAGGGATACTTTCAACTGGAAGTTCGATCTCATTGCTGGACTGATGGATCGTAACTCCTGCGAAGTTAACTTTTCTAATATTACTCCTCGATTCTCAATTGTCGACTATGGAAACGCCACTCCTTACGTCTCCGGCCAGATTGTTAATAACTCGTGCTTCACAACCCAAAGGATTGGCTCAAGGTCGATATTCACCATCACTACTTCATTCAACCGGTCAAAACTACTCGACACGTACAAGACCACCTTTGAGTTGACCACCCCCGACAACACCACATTATCTTGCGTCAGGGCCGTTTTAACTCCGGCAGTTCCTGGAGCGATACGACTCCTCGGCCTCTGGTTTCCAATCGTTGTTTTCGCTTTGGCTTGCATCACAGCATGTTGGCCAGTCCGACGAAGCGCAAGGCCCAACAATAAAAAGAAGCCACTTGTTGCCAGAGCAATAGATGTACTGGCATACATCCAATTCATATTCTTCTCAGGCGCGATGAGTCTGCAATACCCTGGCTTCTTTCAACCGTTGGTTGGTCTCAGTGGCTGGTCTACCTTGATGCTGCCTGTTGGAATAGTGGAAAACACATCTCCATATGCACGAGCAGGAGTTAAAGACGGAATTTATGAGCACAATGGAACGATCACAGGAACTCCAGGCCTGGAGCTATTGACTCAAATGACTGGATCGGCAGTTAAGCCTCAGAGCTGGATGAATACATTCGTTTTGTCACTCCTTGTCTTCGTCTCTCTTTATATATTTTCCTACATCATTCACCGACTTGAGAATACTCGTTCGAGCCCTAGATCAGATTCTACGAATTTGGTATCACTATTCAAAACTCAGTATTGGGCTGTCGTACGACTATTTCTCAGCTGCTTCATGCTCCCACTCAGCGCTTGGGCAACTTATCAATTTGTCGATGGAACTATCTTCGGCTATCGAAATTCGGTGATGGCCATACTAGTACTAAGCCTGTTGCTGGCAGGCTTCTATTGGAGCTGGTCACAAGACCCTGAGATGGCATCTCTCGTTATACACGATCCAACCCGTGCAAGAAGAGAAGACAACATAGCTCAGAAATACTGTGCTTTAGTTGTTTTCTTCTTAATGCTATTCCGTGGATGCATCCTCGGTGGTCTTCAAACGTACAATTCTGTTCAGGTTGGCCTCCTCTTGGCATGCGAAGCAATGCATCTCATGCCGATGACTTATTGGATTGGATTCTCTCATCTCACATCACTTCCTGGTATTCTGTCCACGGCTAGAATAGTTTTATCCTCTTTGCATATCGGATTCCTGCCAGGAGTGACAGGTCACTCGGGCAAAATGCTCGTCGCGTACATAAGCCTTTTTGGACACGCCGTCGTCCTTGTTTGTATTTTTCTTATACCCATCCTTTTTGATCTTAGCAAGCTTGTATTTGGAAGGCACCCAGTAGTTATCTCCGACGTTGAGAACGATATGCAAGCAACAGTAAGTCATTATCTTCAACCCCAGAGACAACATCTGACACGCTTTCAGGCAGGGAATGCATCAATATTTGGAGAGAACAACGAGCTCGTGAAGTTGCAACGGAGCCACTCTTCTGAGTCAAACACTTTATTGGATATGGTATTGAGTCGCGAAACCAAGATATTTGGCAACAAGACTATCAGCGGGATACAACCGGAAGTCCTTTCGCTGTTTATGAGGAATGTGCAAGGGGAAGACGAACACACCAACGTTTGCGAGATCTCCAGAGGCTTTAGCGGCTCATCCACAACTCTTGTTGCTTCAATACAGTCAGATGTAGAGATCAAGTCAGCTGCTGATGTCTCACCTGAAACACTGGCTTCTTATCTTGTCTCCAAGGAAAACTCGGCAATTCGAAATACGTCAATGGATCAAGACCTGGACCGTCCGATCAACGAGTACTTCATATCCACCTCTCACAACACGTACCTTCTCGGTCGTCAAGTGGCCACTCGTTCAAAATTGGAGGGATACATCGAAGCTCTATCCCAAGGTTGCCGATCAGTGGAAATCGACTGTTGGGATGGGCGAAATGGTCAGCCTATTGTTAAGCATGGATACAGTCTCACAAAGTCTGTCAGCTTTCGATCTGTGATAAACACTATTAAAGAATATGCTTTTGTCAGCTCTGATCTGCCTCTATGGTTGTCATTAGAGGTCCACTGTTGCAGCTCACAAAGGGACATTATGGCTCAGATTATGACCGAAGTGTTTGGATCAAATTTAATCACTGAGCCGATCCCGGAGTGTCTGAGAACATTACCTTCGCCAAGCCAAATACGGGGAAAGATACTGATCAAAGCCAAGATGCCACAAGATAAAAGCTCAAAAGACAGTGACGAAGAAGATCGTGACACCGTCAGCCTGGATCCGAAGCATAATGAAGCTGATGCAAAGCCCGAAAGGAGAGACGAAAGAGCCGCAGTCACAAATCGCTTGCAGCAGGAAGGTCTTCAAGAAGATTTACTACAAAAATTGGCTATCTATGGTGCCGGCAAGCGGTTGCCCCATGCAGACGCCATAGATTCACACAGGAACTTTATTTACTCTATTTCCGAGACAAAACTCAAGAAGCGTATCAACAAGGAGAAGTCTCTTGGGCTGATTGACACACAACACATGGTTCGAGTATATCCTGATCCAAATCGTGTCGATTCGTCCAACTTTGACCCAATGATGTGTTGGCAGCACGGTGTTCAGATGGTGGCTCTCAACTACCAAACACACGATTTCAATATGAGGTTGAACGATGCTATGTTCACTGGGAGCCTGGGATATGTGCTAAAAGTACAACCGGAACCAAAACAGATCCGCATCGCGTTTGATGTTCTCATGGCACGAGTACATGGGCTAGGGGCCGAAAGCCTTGTGTTTGTCGAGCTTGAGCTTCTTCTACCCGACATACCTAGTCAAACAGTCCGGACTACAGCTGTGTTGACTCATGGAGCAGGTGCTGTTTTTGACCAGAATCTGGACATTTCTATGGGAACAAAGTATCCTCATTTGGCGTTCTTGCACTGGTCTATCAAGAGTCTGTCCAATGGTCGACCTATGTTGATTCAATCAGGGATAGCAAAAGTAAGCAATCTGAAGAAGGGGTACCGCGTGTTACCTCTTGGCGACACGGAAGAGAAAAGTGGTCATATTTTGTGTAAAATTAGCGTCAATGTATTGTAGCGAAGTATTTTTAGATTATTGATTTCACACTGTACCTTTAGCAGTACACACAATGAGTATGATTGTGCAAAAAACTTTGTTAGTCTTACACAGTGAATTATAGTATGATGTTAGATAAGCATGCCTCGAGTACAGTTCAGAAAACACATTTACTACTTGCATTTAGTACCAACAATTGATCCCGGATCATCTGGACTAGGTATTGACTAATATCCTTTGCATCAGTCCAGTCTACTTGAAAGTCTTGCTTAACACAGATTCCGCCGTCAGGACCTGGCCCTCCTCTACGATACTCCGGTCCAAGGATTGATTCGTCGCTCTGGTTGTCACCAGCGATGCGGGTTATAGTGCCAGGCCCTCGGATTCCAAGCTTGACGGGAGCATTTGGAAAGCCTCGACTGTTCCCTTTATCCGATCCGAGAGGCATACTACCTAACTTGAATGCTTCTCCATCATTTTCGTCTTGTCTCCTGTAATATCGCTCGGAGGAGATTTTGGATCCGCGTACGACTCTGCGCCAGAGTGGACGTAAGATGGGGATTCCGATGCAAATCAACGTGATGGCCATCTCGGCAGCAGACCATATAATGAGCGGGACAGTATCCATTGTTTTGTCAGTCGTGTCGTGTAATGAGTTGAGATTACTTACACAAGAAGTTGGCAGTGAATCCGGTTGCAACTTCATAAGTTCGGATGATACCACAAATTCCGGCACTACAAGGTCAGACATGGAATCACTAATGTTCAACAGATTACTTACAGAAAGCCCAAACCCATACTTCCAGCAATCGTCATCTTCTCCTTGTGTTTCATGTTGAGTTTCCAGATAAAGACCCAAGGGAAGATGGCAAAGAAGAAGTCGACCACAACACAACAGACTGCTATGTAAGTATGTATCCGGTAGAGAAGTAAGGTCACTTACCACCCAGTGCGACCGCATATGGAGTCACAGAAATGTTGCAAACACCCTCGACCCGAATAGGGTCAGAGATCTTTGTCACTGGTCTGCATTGAAGCCAGAACATTATAGCGCAAAGAGCCGAAAAGAATGACAAGGTCACTATCGCGAACCAGATGGTGATCCTCTGCCACTTCTCGACAACAATACGTAGTAGAAAGAATCCAAGGGAGAACTTAGCAACCGACATTCCAATAACTGCAAACGTTTGTCCGATCATCTGGTTCTTGATTGCGTAGGCAGCGCGGTCGAAGGCGAGATCGGAGGCACCAGGGCCAGGCATGGATTGTCCGAATCCATGGTACGCGGCAATCTGTACGAATGTTGTGTAAATAAGAAGGAGGACCTAGTCTGTTAGAAAGACCAAGTAGAAGGGACGAGAGACTTACACCACTGAGCCAATATGTGTGATCATCCAGGCCGACGGATTTGATGATGAAAGCTCGTGTGTACAGACGTAAGAAGACAAAGATCCAAGTCAGGGCTACGAATGACCACATAACGGCCATAGCCATTGGAGCCTTGCCTCCCATCATCTTGCAAACGTTTTGAAGGCTATTTCATCGACGGTATGGACACCATCAAGTGAATTGCAGCTGACTTGGGTAGATATTAAAGTAGGACGCGACCTAATTAATGCATGTATACATATGTATAACCAATAACAGTTCTGACATTGCATCGGTCATGGGGTTGTGTTGGTTCTAGGGGAGAAAGACGGGGATTTAATTATTATCGGTGTTGACAACAGAGTTTTGTGGGTATGATCTTTGCTTTTGTTTGCAATGACTGCAACCAGCAGGAGTCGAGAGTGATTCGCGAGGCACAGTTCCTGTCATTTTGAGAATGGACGTATCATTGTGATCTGATTTTTGCGTCCTCTCAAGAGGATCCAAGCGTTCCCTTTACCCGCGGGACGGGCGGGTTGGAAGATCCTGTACAACCTAGCAAGCGTTCCACAATGTTGGTCGTTGGAACACAGTCCCTGTGTAGCCTCCCCCGTTCGCGGGTGGACGGATTGATCACCGGTTGGCTGCGACATCCATGAGCCAAGCATTAGGGACAAGGCCCTTCTATTAGCCCCCTCCTCGTATGAATGCATAGGGCTTGAAGGAGAAATGAGTACCCAACACATCAGCGAATGCTCATGTAGATCAAGTATCGAACGAGCATTAATATATATAGAATATACTCCTGCGTCTCACTTAATGCATGGTTTATAATTCATCTCTGATATGGATTTCAGGAAATGTCTCACGGTCTCTTGTGAAGGTGATTTCAGTTGTCGTTATACCAAGACTACATCACCATTCCAGGTCTGTCAGTAACTGTAACACGACATTCAGAATTCGCACCTTGAAGCCAGCAATTGCCCCCCTAGTCAACAATGTATGCGCCCAGCCAAGTGTTGTGTACCCCTGTACGACACAATAACCTGCTGTCTTTATCACCATGACCAATGTAACCTTGGCGGCCCATCTTGCCCCAGTGAATGCATGCAATGAGCCGTGATTATTTGAGCTGAAACAGGGTCTGATGGTGCATCGGTTAGAGCGTTAGAATTACGACAAGAAACATTTTAATATCCGAGAGGACGCACATCCCATCTTGCCCACGGAAATACGTTCCAAGGTTGTTGCGCTTTGACATGGCTAACCACACAGTACATGACACTCCAATCATGGAGTCTGCGAGGCATATCTCCAGCCTTGTTTCCCCTTCTCTCTTTCTGCTTTTTATCGTCCCGGTAGGTACGTTATCGTTATGGACCATTGCCTCATACTTTACCTCACCCTTGAAAAAGTACCCTGGGCCGTTTCTCGCAAGTGAGTGATGCATGTCCGTAAATGGAAAATGCTAATCATGTAGAGTTCACGAGACTTTGGTACCTGTATCAAGCCTCCACTGGTGACTCGCACCTGGTTCTTGAGAGGCTACATAAGAAATACGGACCAATCATCCGAATAACTCCTGATATCATTGACGTCGACATTCCCGAGATAATCAAGACAATCTTCAATACCAAGGGCGACTGGTTAAAGGTTAGTTACCATCAAATTTCCAACTAGTATAACCGTCCTAACACATTAGACACCCTTCTATCATGGTAGCAGCGCCCTGGTTAATGGGCAGATTGTGCTCAACCTCTTCAGTCAAACCGATCCTCAGAGACACAAAAAGGAAAGACAACCTATCGCCAAACTCTACTCTAGTGCTGGCGTCAGTACTCTCGAGCCCCATATGGACAAGGTCATCAACCAGTTGTGCGATGAATTAGAGAAGCGTTTCACTGGAGACAATGCTGAACCTAAGGGTTGTAACCTAGGTCAATGGATTTTGTTCTGTAAGTGCATCATCTTCCATTAATGGGCGTTCTAAACCTCCACGAGCTTGACTAACGTGTCAGATACCTGAGATGTTGTCGGCGCCGTGACATTTTCCCAGCCTATCGGGTATCTCGAGAAAGGATATGATTTCGATGGCACTCTCAAAAATGCAGACAAGGCCATGGACTACTTCACTGTCGTAGGTACGATGCCATTCTTGGATCGTATCTTTGACAAAAATCCTGTTTGCAAAATTGGACCTCCTGGTTTCAACACCATTGCCGGAATCTCTGTCAAGCACCTCATCGATAGGTACCAAGGCAACGGCAAAGAGTATCACGACCCTGATCAACCCGACTTCCTTGACAAGTTTATCGGAATCAAGAACTCCAAATTGGATGAAGCTGACGACGCCCAAATTATCTCATGGTTAATGGTTAACATGATTGCTGGAGCCGACACAACTGCCATCACTATCCGAAGCGCCCTCTACTTTGCACTGAAGCATCCAAGAGTTTGGAAGCGCCTTACCGAAGAGATACTGCAAGCGGGATTCCAGCAAGTTCCTGAGTATAAGGACGCCAAAGCTCTGCCATACACAGATGCCGTATGTCGAGAGGCTTTGCGCATGCTGCCTGGTGTGTCAATGACCATGGAACGTTTTGTCCCTAAAGAGGGTTTTGTTCTTCCTAATGGCGATTTTCTCCCTGGTGGTACAGTATTGGGTATGAACCCGTACATTGTGGCACGCAATAAAGCAGTCTATGGAGAGGATGCTGACAACTTCCGACCTGAACGTTGGCTGTGCTCCGAAGACGAGACAGAAGAGCAGTATCAGGGCCGTCTACTGGCGATGAACCAAGCGGATCTATCTTTTGGAGGAGGTAGTCGTATTTGCATCGGAAAACACATCGGCCTCTTCCAAACATATAAGGTCATTGTTATCTTACTTACGCGTTTTGAGATTGAGTTGGTGGATCCCAAGAAGGAGTGGAAAGTGATAAACAGTTGGTTCCCTCGGCAGGAAGCATTGGAAGTCAGATTACGCAAGAGAGCCTTAAAGTCAGTCACTACAGAGCGTTTATAGTAGCCATGGCAAGTCAATGAGCCAACCGGGATGGTTCAGCAGAAACTATCACAAGTTCCAATCGTGGATTATGAGACAAAGATCATTGTGACGATACTCATGTGATGTGTGTTCAGATGAGTTTAAACATGGAGAATCTATGATTAACTTGGGAAACGAGATGTCATCAGACGATGGGCCAAGCCTCTGAAGTTTTCGAGCTGCCACAACGTCCGCGATCGTGATATGGCCTTTTTAGTCCAGTACGAAAGGCGTTTTGACCCTTTTCTCATCATATGTGGTGGCTACAGTCCCATACACACCGAAGGAACGGGTGAAGAGCAGGGGACCAGTCGCTGATAGCTGTTGTAATTTGTCATACGGTTGAGATACACCTCATTGCCTGCTTCTATCTACGACGATTGTAATTAGTGGCACTAGGAACCAATGAAAATTATTTTTATAGCCTCAACTACTATTCCTATGTTTGGCTGTCTGGTTGGGTCTGCTACTGCGACTCTAAGATCAGGTTGTTGAATTGATAAATATATTTCGTATATACTTAGTTATTTACCATTGTGGGATGGGTTTAAAAAAAAGAGAAAATTGGGTATTGTACCAAGTAAGAGTAGAAAGTTGTAGGAAAACAAAATGTAGGTCATGAACTAATCGCAATACCCTTGACGTCCATGTCATCAAGCTTGATAGAGGGATCGCCCTGTGACGAATTGCACTCTATAATCTGATCTGTCGAATCACTTCGCGTCTTGGACTTTCCCCCGTTGATAATGACAGTATGCCTGGATCTAGCCTGGCCGAATTCATCCCTCTGAGATGGAGTGAAGTGGTTCTGATGGCTGTTCTGGTGATAACGATCTCGAGATGATGGGTAATCTTGACTACCAGTGCTGAACTTGAGTTTGGAGGACAAGAGGTCAATGCTGCCATTATCAGTACAAGTATTGTCAGAGTGATCAGGATATGACTTACTACAAGACCATAGAATAGAGGCAAAAGATAGCATAGAAAAAGCGATCCAGTTGTGTGGCGATATTCTCAGCTGTTTGACCAGCAGTCTTGAATGAATGTGTAACAGCACGAAGTACACCCTGTAGGGCTAGAAGTGCGACTCTCATTTCCGTGCTCCTTGCTAAGTATTGGAAAAGACCACCGCTGCGTGCAATTTCGGCCGATGAGGCTTTGGCGGAGGTGAAGAGAACCATGAGAAAGTAGGCACTGAGACATTCGAGCAGAGCGATAAGACCGAAGTAGCCGATATGGATGTGGTTTATGGTCGTTAGTAGGTCGTTGTTTTCGGCGAGGATAGAGCGAACTCGGAAGGCGATGATGACGATTCGTACCATGACGATACCCGCAATCCCCGTCCAGAAGAGAGAAGCAAACACTCTCCATCTCAAACCACGGAGAACTCGCTTTAGAATGATGTAACTGTAAAACAATAGTCCGGCTTCTTGTAGCTAGTAATCATCAGTTGGAGCTGTTACTAGTTGGTGAATGATATCGTACCAGCCAGAAGATGTCTGCAAACACAGAAGCTATCGCGATATAGATCGGGGGATGTTGCTGATAGTAGACATAATAACATAGCCCGTTTGCGATAGCTCCAGCCGCTGATGAAAACATAGGCACCGCGGCCAGCAGCGTCCAGTTAGTGATACCGCATACTAGACATCCGAGGAGAACATTTCCCATGCATATGGTTGACAGGATGGACCAACTGAGCTCGAAGAATACCGGTACTGGTGCGGACGCCATTGTCGATCACTCAGATCAAGTCACACAAAGAAACAAAGATGAGCAAAGTGACACGAGGCTAAAGGAAAAAGCAATGAGACATAAGCGAGTAGTTTAAAGGGATTATCCTGGCCAAGATGATCAACCTCCTTTTCAGTTAGACAGATCGAGAAGCATGTGCACTGCCTGCGCCTGTCACATCTTGAAGCTTGTCTTGACCCCTGATCCTGACTCGATATCAGGTCGCTGGCTCTACTCAAGCCACAAGTGTGTTACTTACGTACCAGGTAATCAAAAACGAAACCCGGATTTATAGAGTGCGTCCCGAACGGGATGCTCTCCGAGGTCAAACATTGGCCAGTGAACGCGAAATCCCTGTTAAATAACTGATACTAATCTGAAAGCTGAAGTCGGATTCTCCGTAGTCATGAAATTGGGCATCCATCTAAATAAATGGTTGGTAGACTAGAGCTTCTGGCAGTGAAACTAACAAACTCTAAGAAAGCTTGGGCTGTAACTAAGCTGGATTGAAGGGGGCCTTGACTCGTGTCCCCACGGGGAAAGGAGGGGGATCCTCCAACGGTACCAAAATAGAGTTTCGACTTTCGGCACCTGTCGATGCGTCGTTTCGCTTCAGTTACCTTCAAAGGGGAAGGCGAACGTCAGGGTCATTGTCGTACTAATGTTTAGTCGTCGTCGGTGAACGAATATTCACTTCCATTACAGTAATTCGTCTCTTAGTTTTGAACCCCTGTCAGGCTAATGGTTTGTAAATTTAACGTACATCTTGTTCCGCTTCCGCTTTTTGTCGGAATATAGAAACATGGCGGCAGTCATGTGCACTAATGTGAGAAATTCTGAATCACATCATCTGAAGCACCCTGTTACACAGCCCTGGATCTGTCAATCTTCCGTGCGCCAGAGAGAAGAAACCAACCAGATACACATGTCAAAGTGTAGATTTGAATCCCGACACTAACGAACCGAGCCGAACGAAAGGGTGCTCGTGGGTGATCAATGCTGCCCAAACATTGGAAACTCGCTGTGTGGCCCAAATGAGGTTAAGCGTGTTGATAAGTGCATTTTAGAGTCGTGTGCTTCCCACTTTCCCGTCCCCAGCTCTAGACTTTTGACTTTGATCCTTTCATAATATGGTTTCATGTACAGTAAATCACAATACGCTGATGCTGATAACGAAATTAAACGTTAAGAATCGCAATACCTGATTCCTCACTCATTCTACGAGGGCAACAATGACCAAAACAAGTAACATCAAGAAATCCCCTGATGTGGCGTTCGCGGTACATGACCGCGAATTGTCGTTATGGATGCAGCCACACCGAAGCTAGCGACTACATCAGTTAAGCCACAGAGAGGGGGGACCCTTGCTTAGCGAGGTGTTAGGGTAGGGGTTTGGATCAAAGTCGGAATTTTCCTCCCCTTTGTTTGCGAAGGGCTAGAGGGAGATTACCGACAAGGATTTGATATCGATGTTGTATTTGGTTATGTACTTAGTCAAACTGGCTGTGATAGCTTCAGTGGGGATTATACCCTAAAGGGAAGGCAGAGCAGTAACGAATAGACTGCTGGCGTATCATTGGAAATGCTGAGTCGTGGACAGTGGTCCAGCCCGCAAGTATCATACGAGGCCGTTTATAACATGCATCCACACTTGCCTCTAACTTTCCAGACGTTTCTAGTCCGTCTAGATGAAGGCAGGATTATTTGGATATCGGAGAAGATTTGGTTAAACGGAGAATTTAAATGCGAAACAAAACATAGCCGTGAATATGTGTATTAATCACACCAAGCCTTTTTTTCAGAACCCACGTAGACCCTTGCCTGGACGTTGGACCAAAGCATGATAAGGCTTTGTTTCACAATGGCATTTGTCAGGCTCTTGTTCTACAGTAACAACAATGATACGCTGGTAAAGCTCTGATAACACCATGACAGCTCAACGACAGACTGTTAGAGTATCGAGGAAAGAAGATAGTTGCTGAGGGGTTATGTATTCAGGTCCTAGAGGTCCCTCGACGTGTATCCTGGCAGCATTCTTGGCGTTCATGCGGATCATGCACGAAACATGGATCAAAGGGAGATTTTCCAAAGAGCACATCACTTATCGGTTAACGAAAAATTAAAGTAAGAGTCAATCCTTACTTGATATTCAGTTCCATCCGAAGAAAAGCATCTTCAACCAGTTTCACAGGGCTGATATATGGCCATATCTTGGGATTTGACAGCGCCAAGCAAAGCCCAGGATGTAAAGACGGGAACAGCAACTTCATGATATGATGATCGACAAGACTCTTGACAGTTCCACGGGTGAGTATCGTATGACGGGCAGAACTCCCTTGTTCACAAATTCTGTTGGTTGTACAGCATGGGCAAGGATCTTGTTGAAAACCCCTCATGAAGACCAACAACGGGCCACAAAGCGGTTTTTTTCTTCAACCTTTTCCAACCCTCCAGTTTCACAATTATTGAGTGAGAAATTATTTCCAAAGCTTATTGAGCGGATATGTCTTCACCAAAATCGCACAAGTCCAGATCCTCCCGAGGTCGCCAATCACCAACTGGATTGGATCACATTGTTGCAGAGCAGCCTGCAATTGAAGTCGTAAGTTGTCCCAGCGACTGATTGACCTTGGAATCTACTAATGTTACGGTCAATAGGATAACGATTCCGACTCTTCCTACAGTAAATCGTAAGCGTTATAGAACTACTGGGTTCAGGGTCCCAACTTGGCACTAATGGGTACTAGGACGGGAATTACCGACACCGAGTCACTTCGATCATCCATCCTAAGTTACAAGTGGGAGAACGGACGACGCTACCATGCTTATCAGGATGGATCTTACTGGTGGGCAAATCGCGATGTTCGGATTCTCTTATGAGGATAGACTGACTATTGTTAGGGCTCCCAATGATGATCGCCAGCAGGAAGCAGAAGACTTGATGTACGTCTATAAACTCTAGGAGATTTGCGTTATTAACGTTGGCAGGCACGAAGTGTACAAGATTATTCTGGATGGTGAGCTGCAAGAGGCTCCGATCCCCGAAAAGCCACAGGTGAGTTCAAAACCAAGGGATATTGGCACTTTGCGCTCTAACTACTTGTTAGAGAGTTCTGGACTTGGGATGTGGAACTGGAATTTGGGCAATGTGAGTATTCTCAGGGGACATTGAAGTCTAAAGTCTGACTCTTCGCAGCGAGTTTGCCGATGCCAACCCATCAGCAGATGTGATTGGCGTTGACTTATCCCCCATTCAACCCAAATTTGTGCCTCCCAACTGTCGATTCGAAGTTGACGATATCACGCAAGACTGGACATATCCTGATAATCACTTTGACTTCATTCATGTCCGCGCCATGATAGGTTGTATTCCTGACTGGACTGAGCTCTACAAGAAGGCCTACACGTGAGTCACCCTTGTTAACGCTTGGTGGTATATATTAACCCTAGTAGGCACATGCAACCCGGGGGTTGGCTAGAAAGTGTCGAGCTTTGGGGAAACGCAAAATCCGACGACGGTACCCTAAAAGCCGACTCCACCTGCCACAAGTGGGTTGAAGTATTCAAAGAGATCGAGAAAATCACGGGCAAGTCCTTCTTTTGGGATGACAAGATGGGTCAGTCAATCAGTGATGCCGGGTTCATAAACGTAAAAGGTCGGAGAATCAAGGTTCCAGTCGGAACATGGCCCAAGGACAAGACGCTCAAGCAATGGGGTGCCTGGAATCGTCACTTCCTGCTCCAGGGTCTTGAGGGGTTCTCTATTCGTGGCTTGACTGAAATGCTGGGTGTAAGATTTTTAGTCTATCTCCGATAACCAATAGATACAGCGCTGACTATCTGAGCTTTAGTGGAAGTTTGAGGATGTGCAGTTGTTCTTGGCAGAGATGCGCAAAGAGTTGACCAATCCAGATCTGCATTCATATCTCGAGGTGTAAGTATCTTTTGCATTGCGAATACTGGCACAGATGGCGATATCGTACTGACAGATTACCAATTTAGCACCGTCTTTTATGGCCAGAAGCCCGAGGCTTGAGGGTTGATAGCCTGGATCTAGGTATTTGTCGAATCGTGGGATATTGCAAACTCAATTAAAAACTCACTAGCTTGAGTAATGAGATATTCGGAAGGCTGAGAGTAAAGATCAATGCCTCCGTGGAATCTGTGATTCGAAAACTCCGGATATGTGAAACAATGCATGAAGTACCATATACATTGTTGATCAGAACTGATTCATTGATGTCGTAGCTTGGTAATAAGATGTGTTTCACATCAGGCTCTGCACTTTGAGTGAGCACTGGTCAATGGATTCAGAATCACTGAGAAGAGAAGGGAGAAACACTACCTCTTTATTACGATTTGTGTGAATCATACAACGGCACATTAAGTACATGAGAAGGATAGTCAAATCAGGACATCTACACTAGAAATCGGTACACTACAGTTGACAAGAACTGTTCACTACCAGCGATGCCTTCCTCCACCCGCCGCATGTACTTTCATGCTACGTTTCGCCGACGATCAAACGCCAGATACTCCGAGCCCGGAGCCCCGAGCAAACGATTTCCATACATTCAGGCCACACTATCTAGTTACATTTAGTGCCAATTATGGAAATCTAAAATTCATAGCTTGTTCAATAGCGGCGGACGTAGAATTAGAAACAGAGAGGCTATTTGAGCTACTGACAACAAGAGGATATCGTAGATTCTGCGTTACGGACTCAAAGTTTGTCACAAACTATAACTCAAGTCTAAAGTGTAAAGGGAGGATCATCATTGATCTTGAAGACGAGATCGACGAAATAAAATTGGGAGATGGCAAGGTTGCTTTTAAAAACTATTAAGGTGCGGACCAATGCAATCGAGGAAATCACTGAGATATAAGCATGAACATTGGGTTCGGAAACAAGTGCTTCACTGAAGCAGAGGCTTGCCTACTTCGGAAACGTATTCGAGAGTTATTCAGCAATAGAAACATAATCTCGTTCACGCACCCTTGCTATAAATATTCATGATTGTTTTTTCATCGTGTCAAAGTCAAGTCGTGGCGTCTGATAGAAACTGGTAAATCCCTCAATGCGCAGCCTTGAGGCACGTACTGATAATTCAATCAGTGGATGGCTGAATTCTTTTCAATCGCACCGTAGGGAAAGACTGTATCACGGACAGCATCTTTGTATATAAGCCGACAAGGACTACATTTTCGTTCCGTCAATCGACAAAAACTCCCAGGAAACACAAAGAAACGATCTCACTCCAGAACCATGGTCAACTTTCTTCACGCACTGTTCTACAAGAGCGAAGATGCAGTATTCGATATGTCGAAGCTGATCGAATTCCAAACTGCTACAGACAAGAGATACAACATGGCACTGCATCTAAACGAAACAATACTTCAGCTGACTATTCCTTGCGTGCCGTCAACGGAACAGAAAGCAAGAGACGAGCTGTTTACTGCGATGGACGAGAACAATCTTCATAAAGACTGGTCGAAAGTGCTTATTGTGACAAATACTGACCCTAGTGATGTTCCAAAGTATTATATCGATGGAACCCTGACAAAGAATGCTTGTTAGGCATCGATGTTGACAGCTTTGGCGTGTTGAATCAAGACTTGTGGTTTCTCAGTCACTGATAGGTGTTCCACTTGAATTGAACTATAAAAAACCATCTAAACACTTATCTCCTTTCTCCCAAAGTCTTTCGTAACTAAACAGCAGAAAGATCTCAACACTACGCAATCTAATATGGAAGAACTTCGTTATATCAAGACAATCTACCGTAAGAGAGGGAGTGGATCGGGCCACATGTATAGCTTGATGCGTTTTCTTGACAACACTGGCGACAAATATGTCTGGAGAGTTTCCAGGCATGACGATTTATTGATGATATCTGAGCCTTTGGAGTCGGATATGCATAGGCAGGAATATGATATGAAGCGGGCGGTTGAGGCATCAGGGCTATCCGAGCATTTCGATACTCTCTTTTCTGCGACTGCAACCGACCCAATTTCTATTCCTTATGTGAACCCGGAGGTTTATGAACGGATGTACACAGATTTCCAGAACCGGCGATTGTTTCCATCTTAGCAACTCGTTCTGCTTGTACCGGAAGCTTGATTCACTGTGACTCGTTGCATAGCTTTAACTGTAAAGACTCCGAAAGCCCAGGCTGTTCTTCACTCGAGGGCATCTATCCAGTATAGTGCCGCTTTCATTGACAGTAACAAGAATAATGAAATGTTAATTGAACAGATCTTGTGCTTTATGTATATAGACCTATGCATATTCTCCCAATGTATTTTTTGCAACCATCTTAGGAAAGACTTTCCACACAACGACTTTCTACTGTCACTAACAATTTTCACAACGACAAATATTTCTAATTCCAGAACCAAGGAATTCAAAATGCCTAGAAACTACGTCACAACCGTCATGGTTCACAAGAGCGATGTATCTGCGTCAACAGACCAATAGACCATGAAGCTTGGAGAACCATTGGCTAAGAAGGGTGTCGAGATCAACATCACTCCCACCAAGCTTCAGCTTGTTTTCTTGAAAGGCCCTCCAGACAAGGAAATTGAGAACTTCGCAGCCGCCCATTTTCGCGTCCAGATCGAGAAGAAAAACCTCATCGGGAAGTGGAAGCCCGCCGAACCGCGTTATTAGATGTGAATCTGATCGCGGGCCATGACGGCTATCTGGAGGATTGACCTCAGTCGATAGTTCTTCTTTGATAAAGGCGGTGATGTTGAGGGGAGCTGTCAGAGACAGTGAATCAGTTGATCGAAAACTTTGCTAGACAAAATAGATTATGTTCTGCAGGAAACACGTGCAGATTAATGCGAAAACTAATCCACAAACCGTGCAAACTAAATGCCTTATAAGCAATTAATGATTGACTGTAAATAATCCATTTAATATTTTCCATTTTATCGTCACTATTACTAATAACATGTTACTTGTCCGTTTCGCTTGCGTTGACCAAATTGATTTCGTTATTGAGGCTTACCGGAAGCATAGGGATAATGCCCCGGAACTGAGCACTAAGAGTAGCTAATTGGCGATCTTTTTAGTCAATTGGAACAAGCAGGAAAATGCTTGGAGTCGCGTGCTTTCTCTTTGTCTCAGGAACGCCATGATGTCAATCAAAGACATTAGTGCGAACTTTCCCCAGTGCCAAGTTGGAAGAGGACACGATGTTGAATTCCTCGTCAATCCTGCTTTTGTACTGCATCCGTGTTAGCCGTGTTTTATGCAACTTCAGAAACCTAGGCAAAAGCAATTGTTGATCTCGATACTGGGACGGTGACGCTTAAAATGACGTGGGTGTCACTCTAGTCGTACAGGACCAAGACGTTAGCATTGTTGACTCTCGTGAGGCTCTAAACTAGAACTAGGCCGGTTTCACAATGACGCAGCTGAGACTAATAACTGATGTCACGACAGGAACCAGAAAATCATTATGAGCGCATCGACCAACATGTGATGACGCATTGCAATTCAGCCCCAAACTCAAGTCAAGTCAGCTCTCGAGACAACCCCAGATAAAGGGCTGGTGCTGGCTCAATTCGTGGCTTGTCATTCTTATTCATCTATCTTTTCTACTTATCAATTGACACAATCTATTCCACCACAACAATATTGTCAATCGTCTTTGACAGTCACCAATTGCCGATATGAGCGGTCTTCAAAACAACTTCCAGCCCGTAATGGCTGAAGACACTGCTGGAACTCAATTCAATGGACAGCGACGACGATCGGGTCCCTTGAAGGACATTGTTGCCCAACAGGACAGCCTTTACAAGTACATCAGTGTATGTATTTCAGTGCCATATCTTTGAGGAGAAATATTGACACTTGTTAGTGGGAGGATCCA
This sequence comes from Fusarium sambucinum, assembly GCF_050947815.1. NCBI lineage: Eukaryota > Fungi > Ascomycota > Sordariomycetes > Hypocreales > Nectriaceae > Fusarium > Fusarium sambucinum. The sequence goes on along the minus strand of NC_139293.1, from coordinate 5,356,744 downwards.
GCTCGAACCATCGGATCGTACTTTGCTGCCCTCGGCTTTCTGCTCGCTGTCCACCATCTTCGCCTTACCCAACTAGCACTCAAAACCAGCGCCATTGGCCTCGGAGGTAAGCAGCTCCCACACTGAGAACCAGATACTGAAGTGAAACTAACTCCATTGAAAGTAATGTCCCTAGCCGAGTTCGCCGGTCGTTCCTTTGGCCCCAACAATTTCGTCTCTAGAATGCGACCCAAGCAGTACAAGACCTTTCCCGAATCAACCCTCAATGCTACTCTGAAGGATATTCACGACTTCATCCAATACACTGCTGTTAAAGCGCAGAAGGTCATCTTTGCTGAGGATCTCGAAAAGACCTTTTCTGTATGTAAAGTAACAGAACATTCGAACAAAGACTAACATGAACAGGCCTTCGTCATCGCTACCTCTCTGTACTTCCTTACCCAGTTCATGACACCCTTCGGAATTACCATCTTGGCCTTGACAGCCGTCTACATCATTCCCCTCATCAGATCCCCACAAGGCAGAGGCATTGCCCGCGATGGAATTGCACGAGCCCAGGAAATCGGCAACGTTGCTATTGACCAGGCCAGCACCCTCGCACAGGACAGCAAGGTTGCTGTTTCAAACATGACATCTCGTGCTCAAGACACCGCATCGAACTTGACTTCCAGGGCTCAAGATAGTGCTACCAGCTTCACCTCCAGCGCTCAGGATACTGCCGGTAATCTTCGACAGCGTGCGGTCAACATGGTCCCTGGAGTGATGAAGGGTAACAACCAGACTGCTAGTGATATCACCTCCAGCGTCCCCCACAGCTCCTCTGAACCTACTCAGGCTAGAGATGTCTCTTCCAAATACCCCAAGGATGAAATGTCTTTCGACGATTCCAAGGCAATGGCTTCCAAGACTGCTCATGATATGTCCCATAGCCTCCAAAAACCACAAATACCACCCAAGCCCGACTTCGGCACTACCGACAAGAACACCCATGCCACAGGTGTCTCTCAATCCGCCGTCCAAGGTTTCCCTGAGCCGTCAATGGATTCATTCCCGTCTCACGGTCCCTCCGACGACTTTGGTGCCGTTGCTAGCAATAAGTCACAGGCACCTAGCTCTCTCACCAGCAATCTTTCTAACATGCCATCTTTTACCGCTGCTGGCTCAAACATGTCAAGCAACCAGTTTCCCGTTGGCAAGCGACCATCCATTGACGATGGTGACTACTCTATCCAGAACAGGATGGATCAGGGCTCTGATTACCAACGATTCGTTCCTCGCGAGGCTCCCAACAGAGGAAACCTTGGCAATGGTGTTGATACATCCATTGGCAAGATGCCTATCGGCGAATTGATTGATGAGAAGAACAAGGCCGGTGATAAGGCCCCTCCTCTATCTGCTGGTGGTATCAACTCTATCAGGTAGATGTCATGATAGACTCAAAAGGTTATTTGAGTAATCCAAAATGAATCAAGAGATGGAAAATGTTTTCAAGATCCATTTTATGATTTATGCCCAATTTAATAGCGGAGTTATTGGTATGCAGGCGTACTGAAAGCAATTATCTAAATATTTTGGACCAAATATGAGAGCTGTTGATCATGTATTCTCAGTCAATCGCTACATAGAAAATATAAAACAACAATTTGCATTGTTAAATCCATCTTTCCACAACTTATGTGAACCAAATACTACAAGTGATGCATTGTATGTAACCTTGATGAACAAAAACCTATTTAGAACTTAACCAATAATCATTTCGGCCTTGCCACTTGTAAGTTGTGATTATATTGTTTACAGTGACGTCGCTGCTGATCTTGTTGTCTGAGGTTTCTTGTTCAAGAAGCGACTCTCTAAAAAAGAAAAAAAGTACCCCCACACTGGACGAAAGGTTGACCGAACACTTTACCGTCTGCATGATTGATCTGGATGAGGATGGGGATCATATTGTTATCACTTTCATCGGCATCAGAAGACAAGGCGATATTGTCGAAACTTTTACTCTGCGTAATGATTTCATATTCATAGATAAAGGATATAATAGGATCGTAATAACAACATTCACAGTTATGGTTATGTAAACTATCGTTTTAACCTCAAAGCCCGGGCATGACACAATCCCAGCTATCTGCCTTAGTCGTGTTTCCAGACCCATGCCACCTGCTCTCGTAGGGGTAAGGACAGTACTCTGGACATTATTAGTGGAATTCACTCTTTTTGTTTTAGAAGGCTTACTTACTCCGATAAGCCGTGGCCTCTCCAGAAGTGTCGTACTTCGCTCCAACAAGATTGGCAGGCTCTTCGCCATCCTCAACCCACTTTGTCAAAGCAAGTAGCACGTTTTCTCTAGCGTTTAGTCTATCATCATCCATCGGATACACCTGGCCGATATCGAAAGCGCCAGGTCCCCCAGAGCAGTGATACATCCCAGGAATGAAAAAGTGTCGATAGAAGGAATGCATCTCTTCAAGGGTAGCGTTGAGGTTACTCTGGACTTTGGTATAGTATTCCGCGAGCAACTTGGGGGTAATGGTCTGATCCGCCTGACCGTGGTACGAGATGATCTTGCCGCCCTTATCATAGAACTTGTCCAATTTTGCCTCGGCAGCGTTGACGCCTCCTGGGTTTAGTTTAATGGCAAAGTCCATATCCTTCACTGTGAAGCTGTGCGGTGTCCAGGTCGAATCATTGTAGACAGCACCACGCCAGAAGTCCTAGACCTCGTTAGCCTACATGACAGGTTGAATTAGCATTAGTATCACATACCTGGAGAACCTTGTAGGTTAAGTCTGCAGTTCCGTTGATCTGGTTAGCGGAAAAGACACTTGTATCTGCGCCAAGGCTAAAGCCTGGGTAGACGATACGACCCTCAGAGTCAGCAAGGGGCTCATATGCAGCTCGAACAGAAGCTACTTGTTGAGGCTTGAGACACAAAGAGCTGTTCAGATCTTGGGTGCCACAAGCCATGATAGCAGGGTCGAACGCATGTGCAGCAGGGTTGTCAATAATTCCATCCTTGACACCATCTAGAGGATCGAGCATTTCAATCTGCTTAGCAACTATGGCTTGCCACTGCTCCGGTCGAACATAAGCATCAGACTCAAGGTCAGGCCATCCGAGTCTCCGAGCTAGGATACCCTTGGACGCCACGATGTGGAGCCAATCGATACCAGGAGCTCCGGCAAGGATGCCATCGAAATCTTCAGGGTACAATTGAGCATTTTGGAGACCCTGGCGTCCTCCTGTACTGCAACCTTGGTAATAACTCTTGGATGCTTTCTTTCCATAATACTGCTTGACAATCTGTTTCGCAACTTGTGCCTCGACGTGGATACCTCGATGTCCAAAGTCGTTGATGACCTCAGGTTGGTTGAGGAAGAAGTCAAACCCTTGTTCTCCATCGTGGCCGGTATTGGTGCCGAAACTTGCAAAACCTAGATGAGCGCCATTTTGCACAAACCGGTAATCGATGCATCCTCCAATACCACCCGTTCCGGTTGCCAGCAAGCGAGTATTCCAATCATCTGGCAACCAAGCTTCAATGCGGGTTGAGCTGGAAGTGCTCGTTGTAACATTGACGACAACTCTGCAAAGGTTACTTGTGATGTTGACTTTAAATGTTGATCCGCCGCAAGATGCGACGGTGTTGGGAAGTGGGATCGCGTCACCGAGTGTGTGACGATTGATGGAGTCCACAATGGCGTCTGGGATGGAGATGCTATCAGCAGAGCACTTCGAGTTTGGTTCTGCGAAGGCTGAGACAGCCAAAGCTGAAAGGCCGCATAGGACTTTACTAAGGGTATGGCTCATTTCCACCAAATGTAACCAGACGTTGGGATGTACTCTACACTGGAGGTTCTCCCATGCGACACCCAAGCAGTATTTATACCGACTATTTGCAACAGCATCAAGGTTGCATCGGCGAACTTATAGAGCGAAAACAAATATCACGACGACCTAGCCTATTTCCTACTTCAGTAATTGATACTGTTGATCCAGTGGATTGGAAGCTCGCCTCCGCTTTTCGGCTTCGGCCTCCGTCGCCGACTAGTAGTAGCAGCCTGTGGGCTTCCTTTTGATTCGACGAAATGCCTCACTTTGTGGGGATACCAATACACTGGATCTGGGGAAGCCCGGAGCGGTTGCTCAATCTGGGCAAGTCCCCGGGCTTGATAGTATCCTGTCATGATCATGCTGCAGACTAGATCCGGGAAGGGTGGACAACGAGTGACTTGCGATGACAGAAGTCTTTTGATATGAACCAGTCTCTACATCTGCAGTATAGAATACATGGGCACAGCTATGTATCTTTGTTGTAAAACGGATCTTGAACATTCCGGAGGCGATGTGGTATATGATACAGTTTCGTGATATTCACCGGGTTTAGTTGCTACACAGTCATTTCAAGTCTTTCCCTATTAGCTACAACAAACCCTTCATTTCTATCGCCCAAGAAAGATCTACAAATAGTCTATAAGTTATGCTGTTGGGTTAGACTTAGGCTGAATAACGGTCAAAGGGTGCAATTGCAACTTACCTTACCCATGCCCCTCTTAACACATTTGGTGGAAACGTACGGTAAATCGGTTACACGACGTTGGTTCTCGATTGACGCCTTGCTGACGTAACAGGTCTTTAGGTTTACGAATCCTGCAACGACATACAGACATGTAACTAGAGGATTTCGCTCTTCTGACAATATCAACATAAACATAAACAAGTTCCAAGTACTATGGCTCGCATGTTTATCAACAGTTCCGCAGACGGTATGGATCATGGAGCGACCAAACTATCAACGGGCCCCTAGGCTTAGGATATCTACGCATACACTACAAGTTACATGAACTACGACACTGGATGATACGACTAAGATATGATAACGGTAGAACAGATTTGTCTTCAATATTATAGATTACATAATACAAAACGAAAAGAAAACTGTTCTAAACAAAACCTAGCGTATGTGATATATATGCATAGGAAACAGAGTATTAAAAATCTCACAACACCGAAACATCTATCGTTAGGGAATAAATATTTTATTATTCTTTAACACGAACTCTATTATCGAAGATCGAGTTATTACGGTCTCTGGCCAGGGACCGCATTCAAGTCAACAGAGGTGGCTGGGTTTTGGAACAAAAACAAGGCGAACATCCGGTGATCGATTAGACCTTGTTGAAATTCCAGGGCCTTGGCATCGGCCACCTCCTTCGTAACGCCGTTGCCTTCCTCGACCATCCAGTCAGCCGGCCAGTTTGTACCGTCGTGAAAGAACATGGGGCCGGTATTGGGCTCCATCGCCTGAGCGAGCTGAATATCGGTAGGCGTGATGAGGTGCCTGTTCTTTTTATCCAGCCCACTTGCGTAGAAGCGCTGCAGCTGGCGGGCAAACAGGCGACGTTTGATTTCCCCCTTAGGGATGAAATCGGCGTCTTGTGTTATACGATTCATTCCCTCCGGCAGATGCTGACCCTGCTCTCCGATGGGTGCTAAACCCAAAGCTTGACCAGGGAAGATGTCCTGGCCAGGGAAGTCGTCCGGACCAGGGAAGATGTCTAAGTTGGGGACACCAGGGACAATGCCCTGGTTAGGGACAATACCCTATTCAGGGACAACGTTCAGGCCAGGAACGATGTCCTGGTCAGGAACAACGTTCAAGTTAAAGACAACATCCTGATCAGGAAGGTTATCCAAGGTAAAGATGTCGTCCTCGTTGGGAATGTCGTCCTGGTTAGGCATGATATCCTCGTCAAGGAAGACACCCTGGTTGGAGATACTGTCCTGGTCAGGGACATTACCCTGGCCAAGGGAGACATCCGAGTTAAGGAAGGCATCCTGGCCAGCGAGGACGTTTTGGTCAGGAACGATATTCTGGCCAGGGACGTTTTGATCAGTGAAAACACCCTGGTTAGGTATGTCGTCTTGATCAGGGACCACACCATGTTTGATGGGGACAAGAGGGAACTGCAAATTGTTGTTGTCTTTCATGGTGTTGGATTATATGTGAGTTGGTTGATATCAAGTGGGACGATTTGCAAGTTGAATGAGCTTTGTGCAGTGAGGAAGGGAAAGTGGCCATTGGAGAAATTGGGCAGGTTTATATAGAGGGCAGGAATGAGTCCGAGAGAACTGCGCCTGTTCTTTACTCAGAAGTTTATCATGATGGTTCTTAGGCAACAGGCATTTAATTGCCTATAGAGTTTGCAGTACAAGTAATAATAGCTACGGCATGACTCCAATATCATAAACTTACAAGTAAACCTGATTTATTGTGTTTCAAGCGGCCAAATAATTTGACATCACGGCGACTTACGACACAATATGCCTCAGTTACTACGACTACCAGAGTATATTTGAGAACCTAGAGGGATGCATATGTCAGCAGCTGATTAAAAATCCAAAAGTAATTGTCCGAAGTTCGGATTCTCCTCGTTCTCAGCCGTGACTATTGAATATTTTGCTCAGGGTTTGAGTACTTTTCGGCCACTGACACGCCTCGTCAGGTGACCAGTGTTACAGCTCCACGCAACAACGCAGTGAAAAAAGCCTTAAGATGGGATTTTTATGATGGCTCGTGAACATTTATCACACATGTTGCTTTAGAGTGGTGTAGCTGTTCCAAGCCTCAGACTTGGGACGTAAAGAGGCGTAGAAATAAACCATCTTTTTTAAAAATTCGATTAAGTTCTCTTTTAGAGACTAAGTTTCTAATTTATTGTAAAGTTGGTAAAGAAGGTTTCTGGTCCTCCTACAATTCCTTTTTTTGGTGGCGTCCATTCTTTGTTTTCAGATCGAGGCCCCAGGTGGTCATGGCTCCCTCCCCAACATGTCCCACAACCTAACCAACGTGCATGATTAACAAAGACGTGTCAAGAGCAGTCAATCATGTTCCAACATATGTGCATCACGGACCACAGTCCAACTTGTTCATTGATTACCAGCGCGCAGGTATAAAACAGCTGATACTGCCCTTGTTCCTGCCCTGACCAAGAACGTGACCTCAAGCGAGGACACAACCATGGCTAGCTTTACATCCAGGTACAGCAACGAGATCCAGCATGTAAGTAACTCCTTTCGTCCTGACCCATCGTCTGGTCTCTAATTTCTCCCAGATGATGTACGTCGCTGGTGAGACTCAAGACGTTTCCGTTGAGACTTTGATACTGGTGGAGCAAATTGTTCATGAGCAGGTCAGACATCTAGTAAGTTATTCAACATCCCATCTGGACACAACTAACTTCGTCATCAGTTGACTGTTGCTAGTGAACTCGCAGCACGTCGTCGTAAACGAACCATTTCCATCGAAGACATCATATTCCAAATTCGTCACGATACCAAACGTGTCGCACGCATCCAAAGGCTTTTACGATGGCGAGCTATTCGTCGCGAGGCCAAAAAGACAAACAGAGAGGCTGAAGGTGATGTCGACGCTGATGTCGACATGGACGACGAGGACCTCTCAGAAGACCCGCTCGAAAGTCCTCCCACTGAAGAGGCCGCAGCCAAAAAGACAGAAACTCCAGCGGCTATGCTACCCTGGGACATGGAATATTTCTTCTCAGTCGTCCCTCCAGGAGGCGAAACCAACGAAACACTGCTCGGTCAGCCAGGAGAGGTCTCTCTGGAAAGTCTCCGCTGGGCAGATGAAATCACCAAGAATATGTCGAAACAGGAGTATGACAGGTGGGCCATCTACCGCAAAGCCTCTTTCACGACCCGCAAAGCGAAGCGTTTCCAGGAGTGGGCAGGCATCGGCGTCGTAGCCCGAGTCGTGAAGAAGAGTGATACTCTTGAGATCGTCGGCTTTTTGGCTGTTGAAATGGTCAAGCGCCTGACTGACATTGCCTTGACAATCCAGGCACATGATTTGACAGCATACCGAAGACAGAACGACCAATCGGCGGCAGATGTCGGATCGAGACGACATGGATTGTTCGTGCCACTACATACTGATAGACCACCAGTCGGCGTTGAGCATATTCGGAGAGCGTTTGACCAGACACAAATGAAACCCAAGAGGAAGCGGGTAAGGCTAAATAGGATTGCGGGAACGAGGACTCTGGAGTTAATCTAGGCGTTGGAACTACTGGAGATTTGGAGATTTGGAGATGATGCTTTTTGAACTACTGGTGTTTTGGAGATCTTACTTTGGGCGCTGGGGACCGCTCAATTCAAATCAGGATACATTCAGATGAACGATACATCTTGTTTTTACTATGATTCAACTACCTCCTTCAAAGCGGTCAATTCGGCGTTTGTCCACTCCTTGACCTTGCCCTGCCATTTACCACCTGTTCCTCCCCCCTTGATGTCCTTGACGACGGACTTGACTTTCTTTGCCATTACATCAACAACGACCTGATCACCCACAATTACAACCGGGCCGCCACCTTTGGGCTCCCCAATGGCAATAACGACAACAAATGCGGTTCCTTGGAGAATGTCCCTCGTCTCGCCGACGATCTTGTTGATGAAATCCGTGTTTCCTTCGTAACGGTGGATGTACGCATTCATTTTGTTGTGGACGATGCTTCTGATGGCGTGCTCGCTTTCGAATTTTGCAACCTCGAGTAGAAGCTTTCGTTCTGAGCGTTTGAGGTCGGTCACGCTGTCGGACAAGGCAGTGGCACGGGTGACTACTTCGGTGGGGTTGTTGCTGGAGGACATCAATTTGGCAATGTTGCTGATTGCACTGACTGATGCATTTGCGAGTTTAATGGCGCGGTCTCCGGTGATGAAGGACAGGCGGCAGTTTTTGCCGTGGACGGACTGCGTTGAGCCGAGAATGATGAGGGATATGTGTGATGTTTGAGAGAGATGTGTACCACAGCAGCTGTAAAAGTTAGTCAGATACCCAAAAACGAGCTAGGATAGACTTGCGTATTATCGTCAAGATCTCCAATATGGATAACCCTCACAACACCGTCAGACTTGTCATAGTCCCCAGGGAGTTTGTCATGCTTCGCGTCATCTGGCGTTTCCACCTTGATTGACAAGTTCTCTCGAATCTTTTCCGCACATGCCATCTGGATGGCCTGCATCTCCTCATCTGTCGGCTTTCTTTGCAAGTCAACATAGTTGAAGCCTCCGTCAGTGCCCATTCCCCAGCCTAGTGTCTTGAGTTCGTGATTCTTCATCATTAGGGCAGACAAAAGGTGCTGGCCAGTATGCTGCTGCATGTGATCCCACCGACGGTTCCAGTCAATTTGTTGGCGTACCTCGGTCCCAGGCGAGATAGGCTTCGGTGAGTGGATGACACATCGGAGACCCTCTCGTTGAACGTTTTTGATGGGAATGGGGTCTTGGTCGTCGCCAGAGAGCAGAGTGATTGTTCCGTGGTCACAGGGCTGACCTCCGCCTAAGGCTGATGTGAGTGAAATTTGTGTGAAATTGTGTGGAAATGAGTCAATAATTAACCTTCAGGGAAAAGTACCGAGTCAGAACACTCGATTAACCACTCAGCCTCCTCGTGGCGTGCATCGTGCTTTTTTGACTTTTGCGCACGCTTGGGAGCCTTTTCGCAAGAAATCACTTTCGTCTCGAGAGTTTGGAGGTACGAGTCCGATTGACAGGCCAAGTCGCCGACAACGCGACCATTGCTATTGTCGTTGTCCGGTTGCGCCATATTGACGAGATTGCTGGAGGAGACTCGTAAACATCTGATTGTTGAAATGGCAATGACGTGTGACTCATGATGACTAAGATGGATTGTCACTTGACGTGGAGACCAATTATGTCCTAACGTGAAGCCGAGCAATATCTCGGCCGATATCATTGCAACTCAGGTGGCTGGGAATTGTGTCAATTTTAGACAAGTATTTATGCGACATACTTTTCATTCTTCCAGCAACAATTGCGCGTGCTCATCTTGGCCAATACATGGTACATGATACTGGGTCCAAATAACATGCGACTCAACAATGCAGAACAAAAAGATCAACCACCCATTTCCAACCTTATCTGGTTCAAACTAATTCCCCTTTTATGTCCTCCTCCCATGACTTATATGCAGTAAATTGAAGTACAGACTTAAACTAAGCAGTATAGCGTCATTCTCGAGGAGGGAAGAACGACTCAAACCATCGTCGACGCTGAGGAGCGAGCTCTCCGTGGTCGGAATCCTCCGAATCGGTGTTTCCTATGTCGCAGGTCAATACGTCAGACCCAAAAGTCAGTATCAGTGGCATTCATACTCACTATGATCAGAATCATACGCCATCTCGGAAGGGTAATTGTCCTCAATGGGTGTCTCGTCCGGAAGGTGAATCTTCAGTTCATTTTGGTCGAACCAATCTTTTTGCGAGGAATTGAAGACCTCTCTAGCGACCGTACCTCGGCTTCGCTCAATGTCGATTCGAGGACGGAATGTCACAGAGACGACATAATAATCAAGTCTTCCAGGTTCTGTCTCGTCGCGAACCCAGCGTCGATTGTGCCATGTGCTGTCGCCGCTCCATCTGCTCTCCTTCTTGCTGGCGCCGGATGCTTCAGCATAGAGTACAACGCCATCACTGCGTTTGAAGTACCACTTTTTGATCATTTGATCGGCAATCTTGTCAATCTGACCCTTCTTCCTCTCTAGAGACTCCAATTCAATGCAGAATTGATTTGTGCTGCTAGACAAGGCTTTGGAAACGTCCTCAATCCAATTACCCTCGAAACGAAGAGGTTCGTCCTGTTCCCAAAACCACCAATCAGTGTGGCGGATTGTGAGGGTGACGATGCGGGGTGCAAGGAGTGGTTCGCGAAGAATATGAGCCAGACTACCCTCTTCGAGCTTATACATCTGTGCAAAGACTCTCAGTCTCTCAATCTCGATTTTATCTTGCACCTGCTGTTTAGCGATTCGATGAAGCATGCTTGTCAGTCGAGGCGGGCGATGGATCCATGGCGGGGCACGGTCTGGAGCTGAAGCCCATTGAGTGTGTTCTCGTAGGAGAAATGGTTTGAACCACGTCTCGCGATAGATGGCACGACAAGTGCGAAGGAGTCTGGTATCAGTTGATTGATTAGCCTCGTAGGAAGGGCGAGTGTAACATGTCTTTTTGCTGAATTGCTTCTCTGCGGTAGGGTCGGGATGATCAGTCAGGACGTAGGAGAAGATGCTGTCTCTGACTTCGGCGGGGATAATTCCAAAGAGAGGAGAGTCTCTCTGAGGGTTCGCCACTTGGGACAGGATTTCCTCATGAAGGGTTTCAGTCATTTTGATCAAATTTGATGAAGAGAATAGATTCACGATTCAGCTCAACCGTGAGATGATGTCTCTTTTAAAACCCATATTCAGCTTAGGCAGCCGTGCGGGGCTTCTTATAGTGAGCTTCTGTTGCCTTGAACCAACCATGTCAATCTAGCTGATGCCTTATGCACAGGTCGCAAAAGGGTCGACTTGTACAACAGTGGCTCAATTGAACAAATCACATCGAATGTCGCGTCTCCATACGAGTCACTATATTTGGGTCGACGTGTCACCAAAGCCAGACTGGCGGTACACATATTATTATTATTTATCAACAAGTCTCCATATTCCCCATTTAGTATCCGTACAAGTTGACCTGCTCAGTGGTGGAAGCACGAATGCGACGGTTCTCGCGAACAAGAAGAATGCGGATAGCCCAAGCACATGCAATTGAGCACAGAGCGAAACCAGCAGAGGCACCGAAACCAATTCCATATCGGGGAGAGTCGCTCTTGGGCCATAGGTAGGCACCATAGATGTAACCGATCTAATGTTTTGTTAGTGAAAGAAATAAACAGAACAGGGCTTGATCACTAACCTGACCACCAACATTGGTCATGGCCAAAACAACAGCCTTCTTCTCCTTTGTCTGAGACAGTGTTGAAGACGCCCATCCAATGATGACCGAGTTAACAGCGTAGGCACCCATGGGGAAGATGAAGCAAGCGACGTATCGTGCAGCAGTGTTGAGAGTGGCAGCGGCGAGAGCGAAACCGACGATGGCGACCGAAAGACCGGCGGTGATGTGCCAAGTACGCTCATGCATGCGTCCCGAGTTCCAGCCAAAGAAGATACCCGCGGCACCAGCAAAGATGAAAGGTGGGCATGTCATGGCAAGGGTAACGGTAGTGTTGAAACCAAGGGTCTTGACAACACTAAGAACGGTCAGTATATCTTTGTATCTCTTTCGCCACCGCGACTTACGTGGGGAAGAATGAGTTGAAAGAACAAGCAGAAAGATGGAAGTTCTGCATAAGACAGAAAAGCCATGTTCGCTTATCCTTGCAAGCCTGCTTGAGACCCTCCCAAGATGAACCGCCCTCTTCAGAGTCAGAGACCTTGTCCTTCTCCATGCGCTCATGGGCGAGCTGCTTCTCGCGGTCGGTAAGCCAACGAGTGGTCAGAGGGGTGTTGGGAAGCATAAAGAAACCAAGGATGGCGACAAGAGCGGTAACGGCTCCTTCAACGATGAACAGCCTGGAGTTCGTTAGTAGAGGCAACGGATTCATGTGAAATAGACTTACCATCGCCATCCTGCAAGACCGGCTAGGCCGTCCATGCCTGCAAAGATACCAGCAGCGATGAGACCGGAGAAGCCAGTGGCGAGAATTTGGGCGCAGTAGAGAACAGCGATTCTAGCAGCGACCTCTGCTAAGAATTAGTATGCCACCAATTATATCAAATTTAATCGTAGTACTGACCCTTGCGTGTGTAAAAGATAGAAAGCATGTATGTGGCACCAGGGTAGAAAGGAGCTTCAGTGATACCCAGGAAGAACCGACAAACAACAAGACCAGCATAACTCTTAACAAGCGCAGTGCAAGCTGACATCGTCATTAGCATATAGACTCTGAGAAAGTCAACGGCAACTTACCAGAGACAGCAGCCCAAACCAACATCCAGGCACTCATGTAGATACCAGGCCTAACCTTTGTGATCAACATGTTGCTGGGAATTTGCATCAAAACATAACCGACAAACAAGCTTCTCCAAGTCAGCGTTGGGTCAAATTTCGTTATTCGCGCGTCACATACATCGAAACGGTCGTGTTGAACTCAGTTCCAGTCATGTTGAGATCCTCCTCCAGATTATTCAATCGCGCCTGAGCAATGGCATTTCGGTCGACGTAGTTGAGGAAGTACATGAGACAGAGACATGGCTGTGGCGAATTATTAGCACACGGACCGAGCCAAGACGCTACAGCGTGGTCAAGCCAAGAACATTGGCGATTCAAACACCAAAACCAAGCATTGGCACGCGTGCGGATCAGACGAAAAACTCACCATGATCCACAAGTCAAGCTTCTTGACAAGGCGGATTTCTTCTGGGTCTGTCTTCTTGGCAGTACCCGTCCAATCTCTCTCCTCGTCCATTTGTGTTGGTTTCTCATCGTCGAGAACACTGTTGACGTGGGCGAACTCGGGCGTCTCCTTGCCAGACTGCTGGTGATGGGTAGTAGTGGTGGCCATGTTGCTTGATGGGAGATTGAATGTCGAAGCCTGGGGATGAAAACTTTTTCTCTGCGTTCCAGACCCTGTGTATTTATGGCCCAGCCCTTGATCATCGTCGGGAGCGGGGAAAATGGGGACAGGCGGAGAGCTAGTGAACCTGGGGAAAAGTGGTTAACAATCTGGGGTAGTTTCGGAGGCTACAAGTAGACTCCGAGGATGTATGGATACTACTTTGTTGAGTTTTTGGAGGAGGGGGGAAGAGGACGCTAGAGTGGTTATGCTTGTTAATGACAAGTTTATAGTGTCTCATTTAATGTTGAAATGGGATGGATTGCGGAGATCGCGTGGGACATGGGGACCATGAACTCACTGGGGACACAAAGGGAGAAGCACTGCTTGTGTAAAGACCCTCGACTGAGAATATGCTGTTCTTTACTGGTAAATGACAACAGAATCTAGATATGCTAGAATAATGAACCTGTTCCCTGGTAACCATTAACAGCGATGAGGACACTTCAGCACACAAACACTTTGGCGAGTCATTCATACCAAATACCCTAAACACATCCTCAATGACGCCTTTATGATCAACAGATCTCTTCCTCGGCGCATTTTACCCAGCTACATCTTGATAATCAAGATCAAAAACGAGATATCAATTCAACGAACCTCCGGACTCTACTTTTTGTCGCCGCAGCCCTATCGTTCTCATACCCTTTTACTCTTTCCTTTCCAAAGATTCGGATCCTAATCAAGCTCCGACGCGATGGCGTTCGTTCACGTGTCGCGCTATGTCCCAGAAAAGAGTCGAGACTCGAAATCATGAATTAAACTCCAATCCTGGCGAGATCTAACGTAGATTTATCTGGGGGTTTGGCTTGGCTGCAGGCTCAGATTGCCGGCTTGGCTCCCAGCGTTCCTGTCTCCTGGTATCCGTTACTGTGGTAGCTATTACAGTACGTGCGTTCGCTGAGACAAGATAACAATGACTGGAAAACGGAAAGTGAGCGGAAAACATTTACCGACGATGAGTGACTCAACATATTCCAAACGAGATTGCCAGGCCCAGTATAAAAAAGGCCATTTGTCATCAGGCCTATCTATTCAATACAACGCAGTGATTGTGACCCTGTGAAAGGATGGACTTCAGTGACAAGCCTTTCCGTACTTTCTTAGTCTCGTGTAATTATAGGGCAATGGGGCTAGGAATCCAGCAGCAATAGAGACCAAAGCCGCGATCCAGAAAGAAGGGTCATCAAGCGCAACCTTTCCACCCGTCAAATAATAATCCACTGCATTTTCTGCCGCTTCCATGGTCAACATGGAGATGAAACTCATGCCAATTGCTGTTTTCATAGCGGTGAGCCATGTTAAACTATCACGACCGACGCGTAGCATCACTGTCTCGAGAAGGATAGATGTTGAGATACCAGATGCCACTAATTTGCTTGGTTAGCGGTTTAGTTCAGACGCGTCGGAAATGGGTATCTGACTGGAAATCGGCATGACGATCCCCATGCTCAGTTCCGGGTAGTAGGCTTGAAGAAGCCACATGGCGGAAAAGTCACCAACCGTGCAGCCGATGAGACATCGCGTGGTATTGACAGACGCTCTCTTCCATACCGCTCTCGAGCTCCAAAACTCAGTTGAAGTAATAGGCACGGGAGCAGGTGTTTTCGGGGCGTTCTTCTTACTGCAACACTGGCTGCTTGTCCATTGCTTTTGGAGGTTGGTCGCTAAGGATGGGCCCTTGACAGGTATGGCCAGACGCGACCCGAGCATCGCAGGACGCGCGCAGAGGCGCAAAGAGCTGGCGATTCCGCGCATCTTTGGAGTTTTCCTTATATCCTCTAATATCAATTTATTGGCGCGTGGGATCATGAACAAGATCAACTTGTTGATGGTTCAATTGCTTACTTTCTTGTATTGGCCACTCCGCAAAATTCACTCAGTTCCACTTTAAATCATTGTGTTACCAGTAACAATATCACAAAGACATGGCCTTTGTAAACCTCAATGTTCTCATCCTGAGACTTATAAATAAATACTATATGATATCCGTGGAGATGAACCGTCCATCTTGAATCAAGGCAGGGCAAGGCACTAGCTACAGGCCACATGAGAATGAGGTCAGGTAACAGCAAAGTCAACACTGACCTCATCCTTGTGAAAGAAAAAGATCAGACAAGGAGTACATTTGTTTATACAAATACTGTAAGAAATAACCGACCTGAAAAAGCACCTGGTATGTCGATATCCTGAACCTCCCACCCAAAACTCCTTAACTGTGGTGGCTTCCGGGTAGCTCTCACAGCGACAAGCCAAAAGCTCCGCCTATGCCAAAACCAACAGAGATGACCGTGCCAACGATCCTCACTACTTTAAGGGCCGACGGGTCATCAACAAAATGAACTAGGATAGCATATTCCGGAAGAGAATCGCCAGTAGAGACAACAGTATGGCGGTACTCCTCAAAAAAGTTGATTCGGTCAACACCGCGCAAGATTGCTGGCTTGTACAGAGCAGCAGTCAATGTATGATCAATGATCTCTTCCTGGATAAAGATCCTGTCTTTACCAGTGAGATTCGGATGCATGCTGGTGATCTATTGCTGTGGGTTAGCTGATAATGACATGAAAAGAGTAAAGGTTGACATTTACCTTGGAAAACTTGACAAGAGAGACAATCGGCTTCTGGAGAAGAATACCTCGATACAGTACTCGCTTGTAGCCCTTGAAATGTAGCTTGTAGGCTTTGGTAAACGCGATTGCAAAGTCTTCAGGGCTCTGGCCTTCAGAGATTGGGACGTTGATGGTATGGATCTTTCCCGAGGGGGATTTGAACTGGATGAGGTAGGTGATATTGGTGCTAGAATGAGCTTCCATATCTGTGAGTATTGAATAGACAACAAAAAAATTGTAGTGCTGTGTCTAGGTAAAGGGCAAAGTGATAAAGTCTGGGGAAACGATGAGAAGAATGCTGAGACTGGCTTACATGGCACAGAGCGATATCTCGTTGACTTATATAGATGTTTCAAAACTCGGTAGCTATCGACAAAATTCTCTTTTAACTTGAGCTGCAAAGACAAATATTGGGAAACGGCTACTTGTCTAGTTATATATTAAGTCGTTTCGTTATGGGAAATGGCGATTTGTCTGGAGTTGACGGCCAACGACACTACGAGTTTTAGCGGACTACCTAATAAACCTGGCGATGAAGAGACTTGGACATATAAACGTAGAAGGCATGATACCGGCGACACCGAATCCCTCGAATTGAACAGCAGAGAACTGGAAGACACCGAAGGGAAGGGAAATTAATGTTGCATATGTAGGATTAGCGAGTCTGAGAAATATATTAAAGATACAGATGGCAGAGCTGTGCAACTTGGTTCCAAGGGCTGGAACTTTACAGTCAGTATTCGCTAGTCTAGGCATTCGTCAATTGAACTCGGCAATTGTGCAAGCAAAAGCAGGAATGTGTATAGGAAAGACGATAGAATTAAAGTTGAAGCGACCAATAGTCAACGTGCTACAGCAATTATGCAACTCAATCTATATCTATATCACGCGTGTTTATGGTGGTGCACTTTCAGTTGACTTGGACTTTCAGGAGACGAGGCCACTAAACAGCTCCCTATTATTTTGTGTCAAGCTTGGCACAAATAAACTCTGCCCCTCGGTACAAAAAGATGTTATTGTTTGAGAGAACTAACAGTACTGCGCTAGTGCTCGGTCTGCTGTTGTCAGCTGTAAAATTGTTAGTGGTAAACTTGACCAGCTAGAGGTAATGATGTACCAATCTCATTTCTCTCTCCCTCGCGACAAATCATCATGAGGTGCTTTACTGTCCAACAATGCCGCCTGATTGCTTTGGTGAACAGGTAGTCTGAGTACCGCTAAATATGGTATTTAATTTATTTTTTATCGTTAGTCATTCTGGATTTACTTTACTTCACATTTTGCGTTTGTAGATTGACCTGCAGGCCTCTTGTAAAATACGTAGATAACCCGACAGATATTTTGTCTTGAGCAGAAGAGAAATCGGTAGCCACTAAAGCAAGCCTCTTGAATAAAGTCAGCACCCCCCCCCCCCCCCCCCCCCCGAACCCCTCAATAAGTTTTTTGAACTTCAATTAAATTCGAGTCAAGCTGAAGATCCCCCGTTTAATAACCAATCAATACTGGCATCGCGACATACGTATCCAAAAACTAAATATGCCATGCCTCACGTTTCCGTTGAGTGATAGACATGAAGAGGTGGGGTTGATGTCTCCAAATGTGTCTAGATGCTGACAGTTACATAGAACCCGCCGCTCCTCGATGTATTTCTTCAAGACCGAAACCAAACAATTGTCGAACGATGCACTGCCGTGGGCTGGAGCAACAAACAACATGACAGGATAGCTAGCCAACGTCTCAGCGAGTTCACAGATAGATTCAGTGGCCGAAGCCATTGTCACGTAAGCATTCTGTCCCTCGAGTTGGCAAGTCTCAATTGACCCTGACTTAGGAACGCACCATCGAAGAGCTTATCGGCAAATCCGGGGCGATTTCCATTCATCATATCGGTTCTCTCCAAACTAAGCATGGGTCTCCGGAGTCCACACAGCAGCTAGTACGACGCTCAGCCGCACGAGCATCATCCCTGGACCCATGTCCGTCTCTTGAGAGCGACCATGGGAGCGTTGACAACGGTCCCGCCCCAGAACGTCAGAACATGTCTAGTGTCACTTCTGAGACTCAAATTCCCCAACATGAAGCAGCGGACCCCCCCATCTTCTCGGCAATCCGACAAATTTTAGCTCATGATCCCTTATACGCGGAAGATGTCGTCGCAGGTGTCCAGAATCTACCAATCCATAGCCGCAACATTCTTATTCCACCCGATGATGAATGCGTCGATGGTTCAACGAATAATCCACCAAAGACTTCAAACACGCCATCAAACAAGCGTCAAAGGTCAAAAGGCAAGTCGACTGGCGTCGGCAGCGGCAGCGGTACAGGAGGTGGTCAACAAGGGGACGAGGACGGTGGAAGTGGAAATCCTGGACAAGACAACGCTGGTGGATCAGGCGACGGCAAGAGTAATGATGATTCCCCGCCCAGAAAGAAGCGCAACAAGGATAAGATTCGTCGATGGATTTGTCCATATTGCCTTGCATACCCAGAGATCTACGACATTCGTTTTTTCATCGACTGTTCTGCGAACATGACTGAAGTACACCTCTGGAGGTAAGTCAAGGACCTTGTGTCACGTACGTTGCTGACAGTTTACAGAACACATCTCATCAAGCATCATTCTCAAGAAGCGAAACGCAGTGATCCCAACAGAGAAGCACAAGCACGCTTCTATATGACAGAGTTGCAACAAACTCTTGTACAACAAGCAGCCGAAAAATACACAAAGCGTCCACGAGACTTGACGAAGTGGCTCGACTATTGGAAAAAGTTCTTCGTCGAAGTCTGGTGGATCTTGTTTCCCAAAGCAGATTTCCCTCACTTTAATGAGCCACTATCTCCTTGTACGTCCTGTACTATCATATTATAAGACATACGCTAACTTGGTCACATACAGTTCACATAGACAGTGGCGAGATCCCCAATCTTGGTCAACATGTCCTCGAAAAGGCTGAAACATTATTGATGGGGCCTATACTCGAGGGTAAAGCAAAGCAAGCCGTTAGAAATAACGCCATTGCTTCGGTACAAGACTTCATGCCGACTGCGGAAGATACCAAGGCTATGATGTCGGAGGCCATCACGGTTGCTTTGCTCAACTCACCGGCAGCGACAGGAGCTGCTCAGTGGTGGGTTCGAGCCTCTCCTAAGATGTTTGGAAATGCCAAGAGAAAAAATGGAAGGGCCTCAGCTGATGACGAGGATGAGAGTGAAAATGGGGATGATAGTGATTCCGAGTCTGATTATCACGAGCCCTCGACACCCTCAGATTCGGTCACAGCTCCCCGAACTCCAGAACCAGCAGAGGTAAATCCCAAACAGGCGCCGCCTCCAGCTCAACAGCCAATCGTTCCTCTAAGGCTATTCCCGTGGGGGACCAGAGTCACTGTCGACCTGTTTCCGGTCAACCCACTGCATTCTGAAACCCAAGCAGGACAACTGACACATCCTTCAACTGTCTACATAGCAAGTATGTCTCAGACACCGGTACAGCCACTGCCGTCACTGATGCCAATAACGGATACATTCGACGCAGATGTCTTGGATCCTATGATGAATATGGATGCAACAATGCCAGCTTAGGTGGTCCAGTAGGCATATCGAGTTCGCAGAGACGAAGCCGTGAGGTACAAAGATAGATATCCTCACAAGTCTGATACACATTTAAATAGCATAGGCTGACCAATTAATTTTATCCTTTCTGCTTGATGATTAATTATTCTGATACAAAGGGGAGTGGGGGCTAGATATCTAATACGCAGCCACCTCAATATTGCGAGTTCTGAAGACCGAAGTAGCCAATGAGATTGAAAGCGATCCATCAAGTGTTCTTGGCCTTCATGCATCTTATTGTACGTGGGCAGTAAGCAGGTTAGTTAACGGCAGGGTTTACGAAGGATCATGTTGGCTAACTAACCACACCACCTAAGATCTTCATATCCTTTCCGTATCTATTGGTCAATATCTCAAGTCGTTCATGGAACGGCTAGCGCTTACAAGATATCTCAAGTTAACCGTGTGCTACAAGGCTATTCATTCAACCACAAATATAACTACCTTCCATGCCCTGAATTACTGGAAGAATACCCCGCTTCAGCTTCTCACCTATCTAGAACTCTGGGTTGACCTTCTTCCGCTAGCCTAGCCTCAACGTATTACAGTTTGTCATGGCTGTTCTCATTCTTGTATCAATTGCAAGTCTTGCCATTGTTTACGTAGCATGGCGACTGCAAAATGACAACACCGGATTCGAGAAGTCTTTTCCATGTGTTGGCGTACAAGAAGGGCAATGGTTTGCTTGGTCGAGAGCAAAACTGCGGAGTTTCACCATGACAGAAGAGTGGATGAAAGAAGGCTATGAGAAGGCAAGTCATATCCTTGACTAACTTGCCGCCATGTTGTTTGCTTGGACGAAAAAGAAAAACTCAATAGGAGCTTGACTGACATCAAGTGCAGTACTCACGAAATAATCAGCCCTTCATCATTCCCTCATTCGGCAAAGGCAAAGTCCTGATACTTCCTCCATCTCAAATTAAAACAGTATACAACAAACGGGAGAGCGAGCTCGAAGTTCATGCCCCAACATCAGAGTCATTGTCCTTCAAATATACCATCCGCGATCCGGCGGTTTATCCAAGTGACTACACTGTTGATGTGGTTCGAAAGTGGATTACAAAGAGGTTTGATGACCTTGCAGCTGAACTTCAAGAGGAATTATGCCTTGCTGTGGATGAAGAGTTCGGAATGGAGAATGAGTGGCGAGATGTACAACTTGAGATTGCCATACAAAGAGTGTTTGCTAGAGGGCTGAACAGAGTCCTCGTGGGGTTCCCTCTGTGTAAGTGACTTCACGGTATTGGGGAATAATGCTAACAACGAGCCAGGCCGGGATCCAACGTACCTTGAAACTGTTCGGAGATTTGCCATGGATATGCCCTTTCAAGGCTTATTTACAACATTGATTCCCAGCATTCTCAAACCTATCTTTGGGCCGTTGATGTGTTGGCAAGCAAGACGAGATACTGAAAAAGGAATCGCTGCTTGTCTGCCTCTTATCAAGACTCGTCTGCGTGACTATCACAAGCGTGTTGAGAAAGAGCCCAGTCGGGGAGAAAAGCCAGTACATACCCGCAAAACTTCGACCTTGACCAACTTCTTACTTTCATAGGTCGACATTCTCGAATGGATCATCGAAGCCTCTTCTGCTACTGGCGACCCGACTCAACTCGACCCTTACCGCATTGGACATCGCATAATTATCTTGAACTTCAACTTCGTGCAGAGCGGATCGATCCCATTCAACACAGCCCTTAGTGATATTTGCAGCGGTCCGAACGCGGCTTCTGTTTTCTCCAGATTGCGTGACGAGGCAGAAACGGTTCTTGGTCCTGTTGATATCTGGGATCGTGCCACTATCTCAAAGCTAACGCATGCCGACTCGGCCATCCGTGAATCCATGCGCTGGTCAGACTTTGGGTTATTTGCTTTACCGCGGCGGGTCAATTCTGCAGGCATAACATTGGACAATGGAATCTATGTTCCGCCTGGTGTACATATCGAAATCCCCATGCACTCAATCCATTCGGACGAGACATTTTACAAAGATGCAGGATCATTCAAACCATTTCGCTTTGCAGATGGGACTCCGGATGTCCGTTCTGCTGTCACTCTGGATGAGACATTTCTTAGTTTTGGTTATGAGAGGAACGCTTGCCCAGGACGATTCTTCGGTATCCATATCATGAAAGTCGTGCTAGCATATATCATCACGAAGTACGATGTCGAGTTTGGGCCAGATGTTTTACCTATGAAGACTATTTGGGAGTATAGGATTCCAAAGGAAAATACTACTATGCGAATCAGGAGGAGAGAGTCATGATTGATATTTGTAGTTTGCGTGTTGTCAGAGTCAGGGAGTTGTGACTGTCTCTTACATACGATAAATGCTCGGTTTTATCCCATATTTCCCTCATGACAGATAACACTATGGATTTATGTTCTACTAGCTACTTGATGCAAGGTCGCACTATACTCTCAAACATCTTCACCCAAGAATCAGATTAACATCCTCAAGATCCTGTTCTTTCCAGAGCTCCTTCTTCAAGTATCCGCATCCCTTCCTGTAGGCAATACCATCATTCCACTCTACCCACAGTACGCCATAGAACTCCTTGTATTGTATCTTATCATCCATTGTTTCGATATCAGCAAACTGGCACCGGCAAATTGCAACTAGTTCAAGCGTTTCCTGTGGAGTTGATGACGGGTTGAGAAACACCCCATTCAAGCCTAACGTGTCTGAATGATCTGCCATACCCTCTCCAATCACGGACTCGGGAAATCTGGGCAATTCATTGTTATTTGGCAGTTGAAGCCAGCCACAAAGTCTGTTGTTCTCATCTAACAAACGGAGGTGAGCATCCATGTTGACGTCTCGAATGTAGCGGACCACCTGAGTGGCCCCAAACCAAGCACGCTTTGCTCGACAGGAAATGAGCGGGCTTTGACTATGACTTTCCTCTACATCGTGGTGTGCTGAGCTGGATGGCGGCAGAGGCCACCAGAAGTATTTGCCAGGAAGATTGACATGTTCAAAAACATGTTTTCCACTGAATCCGAAAGGTGGGTTGAAGTTTTCAGCTTTTGTCCCGTGCTTAGCAGAGTCAAACTCCTTCCTAGCCCATGCGCGTTTGTCATAAGAAATGTCGGAATTCTTTTCATATATCGTATCATGATTCTGAAGAGCATGTGTGACATTCCAGTCCTTGGAGCTATGGCTGAACCATTCGGTGATTGGTATAGTAACACTTGAACTCCTGATGAGCTGTACAGGATTCCAGCCGTTTTCGGAAAGCAACAAATCTGCCCATCTAAACTGAGCCTCCCTGTCGAGCATATGGACACCATAACCACTCCACCCGACCCAGGACCACGAAGGGAGATGTGTATTTGGTAGAATGGAGTGGCTTCTTTCGGAGGGCGTCCTTCGAACCAGACCAGACCTTTGAGGTCTATTTGGATTAGCCATTCCGAACTCAACGGACCACATCAATGCCATGCCAAAGTATACTTTGGGAAGACCAAATAAGAACCCTCCTGGAAAAGCTAGTTTTCCGAGATAGTTCAAGAGGCCATCCGCAGCTGGGTACGCATCTTCAGGATACTTGAGCTCTCGAGCGTTGTACTCATTGATCAGTATCCCGAATTCCCTGATGTCCGATAAACCCCTTCTGATGTTGGGAAAACCTAATGACATGGGTCGGACAGACTTTCCCTTTTGTTCTTCCTTTAGAGTAGGAAGGTCTTCGTGCCATTCTGCACAAGGGCATTTCCAATGAATCTGTTGATTGCCAAAGATTAATCGTCTCTGAGACAGCATGTATTCTTGATATGTCCATCCACGCGTAAAGTATTCCGATGCCTGTACATCCATGGCCGATAGCTTAGGCTGATTCCTCAACAAAAGATTTATGTCCTTCTTCCATGGAAACAAATTTGGGAGTTCCCGAGGTAATGATTCGCCCTTGAGACCTTGCAAGCCAGTGTTTGCATCACCATCAAGCGCAACAATTGTAAGCTTTGCCGAGGCATATATGGAGCCCATGAGCTGCAACTGTTGCGATACTTTTTCAATGTCATCAGGTGGAAGGCATATCGCGTCTACCCACAAATATCGCTCTCCAAGTTCGCGGACGGTGTGGATTGCGTGTCGGACCGTAGGTGTAAGGAATGCCTTTTGCTTTGAAAGACCGCCAGGTACTGACATATGGTTGAAGGTATCTTTGTCCATCTTCGGAGCCGGAGAAGGCCCCCATCTATAGCTTAAAGCTATGTATCCATTACTGATTGTGCCTGGTATCAAGCAATCATCTTTGGTGTCGATAAGCCACGCTGGAGAGACTGTCTGTAGATTCAAAGGACTCTGGCATTCTGATTTATGCTCCCCGATGCACTTATCCATCCAGGATCTTGCTATACCAAGGTCAATCCAGTCTGGATCAATCACACTCGTGTAAGCATCCTGTTGATCATCTATCGATGTATTCAATTTGTGTTGAATGATTTGATACGGGCCTTGCGGCCGACCTTTATAGTCGGCCACCGCAACTGAAGGCATATCGCCGCTCTTCCGCCCAAAATAAAACCCGGACGCTTCATAGTTGCGAGATTTATAACCAGCTTCCCTCTCGAGCTGATTTCGTTCGACATACTTATTCTCTACCCAGTCTAGTAACGGTGTGTGTACTGTGCATCTCTTCTCCGTAGCTTTCTCTCTAGTAAGTCTGTGTTTTATGTCTTGTTCATTGAAGAGTTTGTTGAAGATGCCACAAATCTCACAGCCCTTCTGACTATTCTGCATTTTGACGGCGGTCACGGCACTCGCAAGAATAGAGTTGCTAATTCGCATGTCAAGAGTGCTAAAGCAGGATTTCCGCGGTGATGCAGTGATAGATATTTCAGTCTCTGGTTAGGCGTTTGATACAGAGGCTGATTTGAGATACGATGTACAAGTGCTATGTGAATGCGCGAATAGTTGAATGTTATGTTGACCAGTTTTTCTGGAGGCTGATCCTGGTGACACGTTAGCTTCATACGAGAACATATGCGGAAAGGCTTGACCTGTCGGAGTCATTGTTGTTCCGGCCTTGAAATGGGTCTTGAAATGGGACATGGTTCTTAGCCTCATCACGTAACCTACACTTTTGATCGTATCATTAGAGGCATTTTCCACCGTCAAAGTCGCCCCCAACACCTCCATCTAGTTGAACTACAATATGCAAGATTGTATTTTCTTACAGTGCTCGTATATAGAATGCGATAATGCAGCATAATACTGCACGTCGGTGGTGTTAATTGCATCATAGATTGACTACACGGGACGTACAGCTGGCGCAATAACTAAATTGATAAAGTGCGAAGTTAATTTACCTGTTTTCTCATTTTTGGTTTCTTTTTATAGATTGTATCGGAATATCTGCCTCCTATCAGCCAATCGATGGGATTTATCAGATTACAGATATGATTAGAAACATAAGCACTTGCTTATGAAGCATTAGTGACTTTGATTTATGCTAAATTGACATGGTGGGTGTTTACGCGGGGGGCACCATGCTTAGGACTTCTAGATAGAGCAAGCTGCTGATAGTGACTTCACCTGTGGCATAAGAGACCGAGACACCTCCGCTCGGCTGCCTTGAAAATCACTTTGTGTTGGCCAAACATAATCACAGATCATGGCATTCTACCTCGATCCGATCAATCGCAAGTTTGCTGATGCGGCCGCTGCAGGTCCGCCGCTATATACAAAGACCTACAAAGAAGCTCGTGACGTACTAGAAAGTATCCAGGACTACAAAATTGCTTCCGACATTACAAGTGAACAGGTCAAAATTCCTGTCAAAGATCAGAATGTGGCAGCAGTCATATTCCGCCCAGCTACGGCGAGGGGCACCCTCAATATGATTTTCTACACACATGGAGGCGGATGGATCCTTGGAAGGTAGACAAGCCCTGGGGATATTTAATGATGAGACCAGTTTCTAATTTTCACAGCCCAACCACCCACGGCGCTTTGATGGAAGACCTAGCACGCCAAACTGGTGCCGCGGTCGTTTTCACTTACTACACTCCAGCTCCAGAAGCACAGTATCCTGTCCAATTTGAGCAAGTATACGGCGTGCTTGAGCACTTTGTAACAAACGGCGACAAGTACAATATCAAAGCCGATCGAATTGGTCTCGCTGGCGATAGTGTTGGCGGTAAGTGTTTCACCTGACCATCAAATTATATCAGTCTGACACATTCATAGGCCACATGGCTATCGCGATGACACAGATCGCCCAAAGCCGTAGCCTTGCCTCCAAGATCGGTCAGATCGTCCTCTTTTACCCCGTCACAGACACAAACAGCAAATCCGAGACGTACAAGATCTTCAAAGATGGCCCCTACTTGTCTGAGAACACGATGGACTGGATGATACCAGCTTTCCTACCCAACCATGAAGATCGAAAGCTCCCACTAACCTCACCTCTGCAATTTGCACCAGATGAAGTACTCTCCAAGTTCCCACCAACGACTATCTTCGTCTCTGGTGCGGATCCGTTGATCGGAGAGGGAGAGGCGTTCGGGCATAGGCTACAGGAATTAGGGGTGGATGCTTCAGTCATCAAGGCAGATGGACAAGTCCATGACTTTGCCATGTTGGCTCCCGTGAGGGAATCCCCTACTGCCAGAGCTGTGGTTGAGCTAGCCGCATTGAAGCTGCTAAAGGCATTTTCTGACATTTGAAGGATGCGGACTACGAGTATCAAGGAATTGTGTTTGTGATTGTCGTAAGGGCGACTATTTTAGGATTCTATTAACATATGATTCTACGTTCGGCTAATTCTGTGATCTTCAAGTTGTAGCAATTGAACTATTGATCCATTCTCTGATATTACCCATATTTCTCACTCCATTTCCTTTGCAAAAGGGCTGCGAGCTCTAATCCCCCGTCCGTAAAAGTATAGCAGCCATGGAATAGCAGTCAAGAGCAGCCCAAGACCTCCCAATAGACCTCCTGTACCTGTCAATGTTAAGGAGTTGATCATCCTTGCTGTAAGCAATGGAAATATTCCTCCCAATAAATTCCGACATAGACTCTGAGCTGCCAGAGCTGATGAAGAGTAACTGTGATATGTGTCTGCCAAGTAATTGAAAACCGCCAGATAGATGCTGTAGATACCCATTGTGCAAGACCCAATTGCCAGTATTGGAGAAATCCAATTTACGTCAGTCCTAGCAGACATGAAGAACCAGAATAATCCTATGGGTAGAAGAATGGATTGAATGCATGGGGAAAGTAGTCGTTGCTCAGGTGTGGTAGATAGTGTTTTATGAGGTGATATCCAACGGGTGAGGGGTTCCTGTATGACGGCCATCATAATGCTTAGAGTCGACCCAACAACGATCGCCGCGTACACTGCTCCAACTTGAGTACTGTCAAACCCATAAACACCTCGAAAAACGAGACCAATGCTGCTGAACTGCATGTATAAGATTGCCCACGCAAAAGAAACCCATAGCGAGAACCAAAACAAGATCGATTCTGTAACCAGCAGACGCAGCGGAAATGCGAGACTTCGCCATACCATACCGATATCGACGTGTAGGTTCTCTTCGACCGATGGACAAAAGCTCACCATGGTTCCATTTCGTGTCTTGTACTGCACGCTGTTTAGCGACATGCACTTTCTCCTTAGTAATACATTGCTTCGAGTTTCTTGGAAAAGGAAGAATATGATGGTAGTTGCAGTCCCAATGGTGATGAGCTGAAGATAGAAGATCCACCTCCATCCCAAACGATCCACGATGGCGCCACTAACAAGAGGTCCCAGCCCAGTGCCGATCATGATAGAAAGTGAGTACAAGGCCATTGGAGTATTACGGTCCTCTTTTCGGTAAAGGTCGCTGACAACACCTCCAGTGAGCGTTGCAAAAACAGCGGCGCCGTTGCCCGTGATCAGACGGGCTACCATCATCCCAGCAAAGCTTTCTGTTACAGCGCATCCCAAACTTCCAAGAAAGAACACAATTCCGGATCCAACAAAGACCCAGTACCGGCCATGTACTTCGCTCACAGGGGCAAGTACCATTGGTGCAATGGCAAACCCTGTGACAAAGAGTGTAATGCCAGCGTTAAATTGTGTGTCACCGAGGTTCCATTTATTCCGTAAAGGCTCTGATGCCATTGCATATGCACCAGCGGAGTAGGATGCGAGTGTTGATGCCATGAAAGCCCCGGAAAGAATCGTGATCTTCTTCCGGTTTGACCAACTGAATGGCGATTGTAAATAGGGGATCTTTGGGACAGAGGTTGGCGAGGCAATGATATTTTTTGACCGGAAAAATTCAATTTCAGTAAATGATGGATCTAGGATTTCGAATCCGACAGGTAGTTGTATTCCATTGTGGATGTCGACTGTAGTGTCTTGACTGAAGGAGATGCGGTCAAGATCTTTTTCGGTAGTTTTTGTTTTGACATCTGATTCATTTGTTACCGACATTCTTGGATACGTTCTGTAGTTTTTATCCAGATCTTTCACGACAGGGTATGCATAATTGTAAAAGAAAAGGTGATGATGTGTAGACATAAGAAACATTGAACCTTAACTCGACAAATCAATGCTGACGGCTTTGTGTCGGGTTTGGCATCCTCGGATAAGCGGTGACATAACCGAGAGTGTTGATCTTATCCTCGATGATACACGGGGATAAGCAATACAGGGTGAATTATGACCGAACACGGAGGACGGAATAGTATTTCTCCAGAGTTGTAATTATCGCGATATTGCTTTCTCGGCATTCAAACGCATTAGAAACTAATACTTGGATGAGTTACCCGCTGCCATTACGAGATTAATCACGTTTCCAGCAAGACTTGTTCAGCTTCCAGGGAATCACAGTCAATAAAGTTTGATGCTTCAATGCCCGGCACAAGGCCGTATTCTCGAAACTATTGAGACGCTAAGCCAATAGATCCGGCCATGACATGGCATGTTGACCAACAATGTAACGGCACTCCATCACGAGGAAAGTTTTACGATGAAAATCAGGGACCGGAACGCTTGTTTGAGGGATGCTTTATCCAGTCACTCGTTTTCTCTTACGTTTGACGTACTTTCACTCTTTCAGCGATTAACTTCCAGAATGATCTTTCACAAGCTTTTGGCTGCTGTTGCAGTTGTTGCTTTATCTAGCAACATCGAAGCCAGTCCTTGTAAGCCTTTTTCTAGATCAACGGCTATCTACACGGAAGCGAGTACGACTGAATTCGGTACAACTGAGAGTGCCCCAACTACCATTGAAGTGCAATGTAAGTTCCTCCATCATTTGTTCTCCATTCCAATGCCAATGAGCCTACCGAAATGCGATCAGATATCCAAATGGCGCATGGTCATCATCAATTCTACAATCACTGCAAGGCGTGGTTGGAGGTCAAGGATACGTACTCCGATACTACTGGTCTTTTCACTGACATTCCCTTCAATGGGATGAATGCAGAATCGGTACGAGTGCTGGACCTCTGCGTCAAACAATTCACTTTATCTATAGCGATGGCGGAGAGACTATTCAACAGGGTCAGTATCGCATGTAGGAGTTTCACATTACTGCTGGTCAGGATGAGCAAAACCTATCCATTGGGGTTTCTGCAGTACCGAGTATAGTGGTGACACGGTCACAGTTTACATTGATGATTTCTCTGTTCATGACTACTACGAAGCTTGGGGTATTCCTACGGAGGCTGTGACTAAGAACACTCGCTGATCACGGTCTCAATGCACTCATTGGGCCACTTAATTTCTCACGATATGTCAACAAGCTGATTGCTTGTCGTGTATATGCATTAGATTTAATTAAATATTTCGTTGTTCAATTATAGTAAAGTTGAAAACGTCACATGCAAGACATTTTACAAGAAGGCCGATGATCTGGTCAATAAGTAAAGGGAGTGGAGTGTTGCATCGGCGTAAAGATGCCTGTGGGGCAAGAGTAGCGCATATCGCTCATGTATCAATCCGGTCTACTGACAATGTAGCCTCCCTCTCTCGAGCCTCATTCTGCCACTTGATACCAGGTTCTGTGAATTGTTCCAATTCCTCCTCAGGCATGTCATTGAGGGTGATGTGAAAGTGAGGTCTCGGTACATTACGACCAGCCTCAAATCCAGGCCGCTCCAAAAGCTCGCTGAACCACTTCTTGACATGAATGTACTTCATGACATCGGGAAGCCCAGAGAAATCTTTAAAACCAGTTAGGATAATCTTTTCATAGAAGTTTAAGTTGTCTGACTTACTATGGGCAGCCACCCATGGCCAAACAGCAATATCTGCAATGGTAAGTCTTTCTCCGACGATATAACCAGTTCCATTCCTGTCGAGCTGCTGGTCCAAAGTGCGGTAGAGACGATGACTCTCACTAACATAGCGATCGATTGGATACTTTAACTTTTCTGGTGCGTAGCCTGTCCACAACGGTAAGCTCACTAACTCGATTGCTTGAAGCGTGGTGGACTAACGAGTAAAGTGGTTGGCCTGACCCTGCATAGGTCCGAGACCGGAGACTTGCCACATCAGCCAGCTGATGCTTTCCCAATGTTCCTTGGACTTGTAAGGATACGAAACCTTGTGGTCTCCATCGTATCTGGCGACGAGGTACTCGAGGATCGCGCCACTCTCGAATACTCGAATCTCACGGCCAAGTTCGTCTTTATCGGTTATGGCCGGGATGCGACCGTTGGGGTTGATGGCGAGGAACCATGGTTCTTTTTGCTCATGCTTGCTGAAGTCCAAAGTGACAACCTTTTTGTGAGTTAGTAATTTGTCATTGTTTAGAAGCTGATGATATTAACCTTGTACTCCAGACCTAATTCCTCCATAGCAATGGATATTTTGAGTCCGTTTGGGGTGCCTTCAGTGTAAAGCGTGATATCAGTCTTGACGCCCATCTTGTATTAAGACTCAACAATAAATGATTTAGTGTTTGGTTCCGGTAGTTATGCTAGTAGTATGTCTTATGGAATTGTCAAAAGTCAGTCGACCTTTTATACATAATCTCATTACCGTCGCTCTGGCCCATTCGTCTCATGATTGATCAACACTCAAACTTCCGTGGAGGTGTTCACGCTTTGTAAATTCAATAATCAAAACATTTCTTATATATTCCAGTGTTTGATTGGATAACTAAAAAGGCATGGCGATGTTCGTAATCGTTGCCAATCTTCCACGGAAGTTTACCAATACAGCCAACATTCTGACAGCCCATGGCCCTGTATGGACATTTCGAGAATAGGGAAGTCAATTGCTACTGACTCTACCTAAACCTACCTTAGGATCACACACTAGTGGAGGAGTTTTGTGTGTATAATAATGCAGTTTGACGACGTTACTGAGAAAAAGCACCCGGCGGTATAACGCGGAGATAGCCGGAGTAGACCGGAGTCTAAACGGAGGCGGACGCCGATTCAACATTATTCATAGGCCAGATCCTCAAATTCTAATTGCTTACTCACATAACGTTATCTTCAACTCCAAGAAGACTTTTATTTACTCCATTCTCGTCGCGATTGTCACGAACAGGACTCACTTTGACTTCCAAACATCATGGCTGTGCTACGTTGGGGCATGCTCGGCACGAGCTTCATCTCCGATGTCGTCGCCAAGTCTATTCTCAACAGCAAGAACTCAACCATTGCTGCCGTCTTTGGCCGAAACGAGGAGCGCCTAACAGCCTTTGCGGACAAACACAACATCACCGAGCGATATACTTCGATTGACGACCTTCTCGACAAGGCCTCAATTGATGTTGTGTACGTTGGCCTGCCAAACCACATGCACACCCCCGCAGTGCTAGCAGCAGCAAAGCGTGGAAAGGCAATTCTTTCCGAAAAGTCCCTCGCAACCACAATGGAGGATTCAAAGGCTATTGAGAAGGCTGTCAACGATGCGAACGTCTTCTTTCTGGAGGGTTTGATGTACCTGACACATCCCGTCATTAAAAAGCTGCAGCAGTTGCTGCTTGAGGGACATGTTGGTACGGTTCGCGGTGTTTCGGGATATTACTCTGCGAATATCTGGAAGAAGGCCAATCCCTTTAGCATGGGCACCATCTACAACCTCGGTTGCTATCCCGTCTCTCTTCTTCACTTCGTCATTGAGACGGGTTTTGGAAAGGACGCTTTTGCAGCGCGTCAGTTGCAAGGCTTCGGCAACATTTCCACCGATGGTACCGTCCATGTCCGAGATGCCTCGATGACGGTGCGTTTCGACAATGGTGTACTTGCGAGTCTGCAATCAACAGACAGTTACGGCAATGACTTTTCGTTTTCCATTCTTGGAGACAAGGGAAGGATGAGATTTGTTACAAATCCTTGGCTGCCTATTGCAGGGGATAACATCATTGAAGTCAAGAAATACGGTGGCGCGACGGAGCAGATTGTTGTTCCGGCTGAGTTGGATGCCTTTGGACACCAGGTCAAGACGGTGGAGGATTGTTTGAGTCGCGGTGTGAAAGAGGCGGAGCGTCCTTCACCGAACGTTCAAAAGAGTGTTGAGATTATGGGTTTGTTGACGGAGTGGGAGAATCTTGTTCAAAGTCAGCATAAGTGATAGCAAATACATTCCGTCAAGTACTCATGATATTTGCTTCTGTCCATCTGCATTGTTGAAACCTGATTAATCCACCATGACCTAGCACTATCGATTAGTGTTGTCGCATTACTTCCCTTGTGACCTTTTTCGGCAGTCGAGAAGTGATAAAACTTCACAAAGAAGCAATTCAGAATATGTGGAAACTTTAGTCGCATCTCATTTATTGAAATGTTTCAAACAGATGATATGAAAGCCTGCGGAATTAGTGAGATTCGGCTGGACTTGTCCTTGGCTGTTTCAACTGATCGTCAGCCGCTTTGGCGGTGAAGTCAGCGGCCTTTACTACCTACGGGTACGCGTATAAACTACCTGCCTTTTACAGCAAAACATACACAAGCGCGACAGGACTATTTAATTCTTGAAACTTAAGTAACCATTCAAGCAACGTTCCTTTCATCGCGCTTGATTATACTTTTGTTTATCTTCTCGTGTGAGCAACTTCTAGTCATTCCGTCCCTTTAGTCCGCCGACAAGTTAACCAAATACGGAAACGGACCACAAGTTCCGTCCCATCTTAATTCTTCCGTGGCGCGCTTACAAGTTGGGACCATAGGGAAATAGCAGCCCTTGTCGCATATAGAATTCCTGTAGCGTCACGTTTCAACACTCACTGAAACTATGCCGGCAGATTAAGGACTACCCATGTCCAAATACCGAGGATGGAAGGGTGACAAGATCAACAGTATAAAGACTATGTTACGCCGCAGCCTTTTGTTTCAATTAAAGATCCATCGATCAGCTCCTACATCCAACAATAAATCTATTTGATCGCCATGATGTGGAAATTCGCTGTCACCGGAATGCTGGCCATGGCTTCGGCCGTCAGCGCTGCCTATCCCAACCCCGGCCCTGTCACTGGCGCTACTCGCGTTCACGATCCCACTGTCGTCAAGATGCCTCAAGGAGGATACTTGATGGCTCACACTGGAGACTATGTCGCTCTCAAGACTTCCACAGACCGAACTGCCTGGAAGGAAGCTGGTGCTGCTTTCCCCAACGGAGCACCTTGGACAACACAGTACACCAAGGGCGAGAAGAACCTCTGGGCACCTGATATCTCCTACCACAACAACCAGTACTACATGTACTACTCTGCCTCATCCTTTGGCCAGCGCACTTCTGCCATTTTCCTCGCCACCAGCAAGACTGGCGCTTCGGGTTCTTGGACCAACCAAGGTGTTGTAATTGAGACCAACAACAACAACGACTACAATGCCATTGACGGCAACCTCTTCGTTGACGGCGACGGAAAGTGGTGGCTCTCTTTCGGATCTTTCTGGTCGGGCATCAAGATGATCCAGCTTGACCCCAACACTGGTAAGCGCACTGGTACCTCGCTTTACTCTCTTGCCAAGCGCGATGACTCTGTCGAGGGTGCCGTTGAAGCTCCTTTCATCACCAAGAAGGGCAACTTCTACTACCTCTGGGTCTCTTTCGACAAGTGCTGTAACGGTGCCGCCAGCACCTACCGCGTCATGGTTGGTCGATCAAGCAGCATCACCGGTCCCTTTGTCGACCAAGCCGGCAAGCAGATGATGCAGGGTGGTGGTACTGAAATCATGGCTAGCCACGGCAACATCCACGGCCCTGGCCACAACGCTGTCTTCACTGATACCGACGCTGATGTGCTTGTTTACCACTACTACGACAACGCTGGAACTGCTCTCCTCGGTATCAACCTTCTACGCTACGACAATGGCTGGCCTGTTGCTTACTAGGTGCTTTAAGCTTGTTTCTTGAGCCGGTTAGTGGCTAGTCTGTTTTTCAGTCGTGAGCTAAATGCTCTTTCCTGTATATGTATTGGAGCCTGTAAATACTTGGAACTTATCACATATGGCATTTAATCAATTGATCAATGTGCTAAAAGCTGTGTCGAGATTCTCTTGCCTGTGACCAACTTTATTCCCTACAGATCTGTATCTGAGCTAGTCCCATAGCAATGCCACATGCCCAAAAACAAACTTGCATGCAGTTCCCCACGCTCATTTCCAGTACCCCAGATTAGTGTTCCGGCAGATAGAAGGCCGAGGGACTATTTCACCCCGGCTTTGACTAAAACTTGGAACAATCACGCGGACGATCTAAAGGTAGTATCGGAGATTAATACGAGACTCTCTAATCTCCAACCACTCGAGCGCTTACAACTGAATTCTGCACCCCGCATTGCCGATCCCCCATATTCATATGCGGGGGAAACGACTTGGTTTCGCGCGCGAATAGCATTTCAGGACGAAATAGCTTACTTGAATGGACTTCGGTCCGAAACGGTCCGTAGAACGGGTAGAGCCATGGCAATCTGCCAGAAACCTGCTGTCGTGACTTCATAGTTGAATGCATCGAATACGTATATAATTAAAAGAACAAGCCACTGACACGAGTTTAGATGAATTTCAAAGCTCTTCAATCTTCACCATGCGTCTTCTCTCCGTCTCATGCCAGGCCCTTGTGGCATTTCTGACTCTTGGGCCAGTTTCGGCTCGAGCTCTCACGAAGCGGGACAGCCCTGTCCTTCCAGGGCTCTGGGCCGACCCCAACATTGCCGTTGTCAACAATACCTACTATCTATTTGTCACTACTGATGGTTTCGAGGGCTGGGGTGGTAATGCATTTTACTGGTGGAAGTCCCTAGACTTGGTCTCATGGACAAAGAGCGAGGAACCTTTCCTTGTCCTGGATGGCGAGAACGGAAACGTGCCGTGGGCAACTGGTAACGCTTGGGCACCTGGCTTTGCTGCACGTGATGGAAAATATTACTTTTACCATAGTGGCAACAATCCTTCTGTCAGCGATGGCCACAAGAGCATTGGTGTCGCAGTTGCAGACCATCCTGAAGGTCCTTGGAAGGCCCAATCTCAGCCCATGATTAAGGGTACTTCAGACGAACCTATCGTCAGCAACCAGGCCATCGACCCAGCAGCCTTCCAAGACCCGAAAACCGGGAAGTGGTATATATACTGGGGCAACGGTGTTCCTGTTGTCGCGGAGTTGAATGATGACATGGTGTCTCTCAAATCCGGCACATGGAAGCGTATCTCCGGTCTCGAAGACTTCCGCGAAGGCCTTTTCGTCAACTATCGTGAGGGAACCTACCACCTGACATATTCTATCGATGATACAGGTTCGGAGAACTACCGTGTTGGATATGCGACAGCTGATAACCCTCTTGGACCCTGGACTTATCGCGGTGTCATTTTGAAGAAGGATGAGTCGAAGGGAATCTTGGGCACAGGACACAACTCAGTACTGAACATCCCTGGAACCGATGAGTGGTACATTGCGTACCATAGATTCCACATCCCGGATGGCGGTGGTTTTAGAAGGGAGACAACCATTGATATATTGCCTATTGATGAGGAAACTGGGTTATTTGGAGAAGTCACACCGACATTAGAGAGTGTTGAGCCTAGGCCCTTGCCGTAAGATCGAGCTCAGTAGATATTTATCTGATTTCCTCCACGCCCCCACGTTTGATGGCCGAAAAAGGCAGCATAACATGATACAGTCTATTCGTTCCTAGTCCGAGCCAATGCAGGTTACTCTAACCCTAGATTGAAGATGCTACACCCCATCTTCAAAGCCTTGAAGCACTACAGTCATCGTCTCAAGATCTTCATTGTGAGCTATGCCATCTGATCTACAAGGAAGTGGAGCTATGTCAACTAAAGCTGGAAGAGCTTCAGCCGAGGTGGAAGCAGAGTCTGGATTCAGATAAGCGTGGCCTCTGTGGGACGTCTGGATCAGAAAGAGGCCAGGTGGAGGTAGCTTGTGGGTCTGAAGCTATACGGACAGCGGGAAGGAAGGGCTTGTCAGATTTTTAGCTGCGACTGGTTTGTGTGTCAAAGATGGTAAGTTTATCCAGACTGCATCATTCTTTATAGATATTGCCGCCAAACTATCATAGATGGTCCTCTTACTTCAGTGATTACTGGTACACCAGTAGAGCGAGATGGAGGATCACCAATCTCAATTTTCAGAACAATCAGATGGATAGATGAGTGCAATCAGCATCCAGCTTGTTATACTCGAGATACACTGTTGCCATCTATAGTCACTGATGGTAACAAAAGCAGTCCCCATGTAAGACTCATGGAAACCGGCAATGGTGAGATTGGTAGATACATTGCTTTGAGGTAAATGAATTCTCCTCTTCTATAAGCACGGGATAACCCAGTCTGACTTACAGTTCTACAGTTACTGCTTGAGGAAATCTTCTCAGTACACCACCACCAATCCAATGATCGAAGATCGAAACCAGCTCCCCATGTTTGTCTATTGTAAAACGTAACTCCTTGCTATGACTGATGGACTAGAATAGCTCCTGCCCATAGAGACCCCGGGTTGAGACGGTTCGGATAAATGTCCATCATGCGGGCATAAAGCTCTTCGGCCGTCTTCGTCTCAGCGCTCAGTTTCTCGAAGTTCTCCAAATATGTCTTGGTGTCCTCAATTGCCTTGTTCCCAAACGGGAGGCTCGGGTCACTATGCCCGCCCACGACATACTTCGGTTGGAGTGCGGAGATGGTATCCAGAGCCTTAATCCACTCCCTTCGTTTAATAGCTGTTCCGGACTCTCCCAAGTATGGATGAGTGTTTGCGTATACAGCATCGCCAGTGACTGCAAGTTGGAGAGAAGGAACCCAGAGAGTTGTGGTTTCATCAGTATCCGTGTGACCCGTCTTGATCACCTCTAGCCTTTCACCTTCTAGTTCAAGATAGTCTTGCTGAAGAGGCTCCGCAAGCCTCAATTTTGGCGAAATTTGGCCCGGAAATAGCTTTTCCCAAAGCCCAGTCATCCGTTCTGGCGCGGTCTCTAGCTTCATCCTGGCCACGACTTCAGCCGTTGCGACCAAGGTTGCTTTGGGAAATCGCTCCAAAATGGGTGCGCTACCAAAGAAGTGGTCGCCGTGGGCATGTGTGACATAGATATGCGTGATATTTTTGCCACTCTCAACTACCCAGTCCAAAAGTTCATTTGACGCTTGGGTAGTTAACTGGGCGTCGACTAAAACAGCATCTTGGTCGCCGTATATCAAGGTGGAAGAAGTAGGCACCCACTTGAGGTGATCGTGACCCGCTGGGCCAGTCCTAGTGGCCGAATTGCGTTTGCTGAAAAAGACTTTGTACTGTAAACCCATTTTGAAACAGGATAATTTGAGAATGGTGATTTGCTGTGTTACTTTTTTTACGTATAGTTTTGGGGAGACTGATTCATCTTGTCCCTCCTTGACGAGATATATTTGATGGTTAAGTGTTTAACCCTTTCAAATATTTGTCAGCACATTGTTGGGTAATAGACTACAGCATGAATTAGAGTATAGTAATCAACTCCTGCTGTTCCGAGAGCTTGTATGAGCCGAGGCCGCTAGGGCTGATCCACTGTTGAGCTTAAACACTTGGTGTAACATGTAAGAATATACTGAGCCACGGACTATTTTGGTATTCACCCCGACTCTAACACCAAGATACCTGTCGATCCAAAAACAAATCAAGGAGCAGACGCTCTACTGATGAGAGTCCTCTCATCTCTTCATTCCTGAAGGCACTCACTAGCAATTAAGGTTTAGGAGGGCATGGACCTCGGCGTCCCACGCTGTCCCTCGCGGAGGAATTAGTAAGTGAGCAAGTAACGCTGATTAGGAATCAGAATTTTGCTGAAGTAATGAAGATCACTTGAATCTCCTATCACTGATAAAGTATTATTTTTAATGCGTTATATATCTATACTCTAGCTGATTTCAACTGCACATTCCATTGGTATCATAAGTCTTTGTTCGACTCATACCTAACCAACATGCCTCGATACTCTAGCTCCGTGGATGGCGCGGAATTGTTTTATCGCGACTACGCACCCGAAGGCAGACCACCCGTGCTTGCAACAGAACTGCCTCCGGCAGCCAGGAGCCTAACTCTGGTCCTTCTTCACCAATGGCCTCTCTCGTCTCGCATGTACGACCCGATCCTGCTGTCACTTTGCGAGACCCACGGATACCGTGTTATTGCCCCTGATAGGCGAGGTTTTGGTAAGAGCGAGTGGACTGGACATGATTCCACGGCACCCATTGGCTACAAAGAGCTTGGGCAAGACTTATCGGGTCTGCTGG
Organism: Fusarium sambucinum; assembly: GCF_050947815.1. NCBI lineage: Eukaryota > Fungi > Ascomycota > Sordariomycetes > Hypocreales > Nectriaceae > Fusarium > Fusarium sambucinum. Next base: position 5,318,368 of record NC_139293.1, on the reverse strand, counting down.
AGAAAGTGCAGCCAGGGCCTTTTGTCTTTTTCGCTACCAGCATGAGCACAGGCGAAGCGCTTATGGCGTATCTTAACAGCCCCTATATACAAGAAAACTGTCAGGTACATTACATGGTATACCAGCTTAATAAGTCCAACGTCTCATCAGTGTTAGGGCATGATATGGGCAAGCACATGCCTGCCGTACCCTACAGCCTCACCCCAAAATCCGAAGGCTCCGCCACAGAGCGTATGGGATGCAACTCTTATGGCCATAAGACAAGATAGGCCTAACTTTATCGCCAACGGCTTCAGAGGGCCTTTTGGAGTTGGAACATCCGGTTCGGTCACTGAAAAGCAGATTGCGTTTTTCGAGAATATCTTCTTCGAGAATGATCCGATCGCGCTTGAACGCTGCCTACAAATCTATACTCACGAGGACCTGTCTGGGCAGATCAAGAGGTTCGGGCAAATCTTTCAGAGACCTTTTCTCCTTATTCACGGAGGAGGCGATGGTGGAGTGCCCGCCGAAGTGAGCGCAGAACTTGTTCAGAAGTCGGTTCCTGGAGCGAAGCTGACTATATATGACGAAGGAGGACATGGTGAGTTGGCAGTCTTCAACGCCTAAATGAGCATGTCTAACCATTATCGTATAGTGCTAGTCCTTAATTACGCGGACCGTCTTTTAGAAGACATTGTAAACTTTGTAGAGAATATCGCGGGACGGAATTCATGATTGATAGAGAGCTTGTTAGTTGTTGGCATTGACCTGGGTGACCTCTCTTAGTACTATTCCTCATTGGTGCGCACGACATTCTTCGTCTTAAAGACCACGGCTTCCTTAGGAAGATAGGGTAGAAGAAGGGCCGTATCCCAGTAGAGCCAGACCTCTTTAAAATGCATCCCCTCGGCAGTCTCATCGCTTCCACTCTTCCCAATAATAGCAATCATCGTGACGGGGATGCTGACAGTCGGCTTGTCTCCTTTGTTTCCGCGGAGCCAAAGGTTTCGAACGTTCTGAGTGTAGATCTGGCTGGTCCCATCATCGCGCTCAACCTCCAGGAACTGGACCCAGTCGTGCTGAATACGTTAAAACACGTCAAAAAGCTTCTTCATCCATGCCCACATTTCATCTCCTCCGTAGTAGATGGCGCCGTTCTGGTTGTGGAACACAACATCCTTGGAATAGAACTTGAGCCCAGAGCCGCTATCGTAGCCCCTCGAGTCAACGGCATTAACGTATTGCTTGAAGAACTTTTGGGTCGGTGACTGTGGGCCATCCTTCTCCCACTGCGCACCGGTGATTTGACGAACAACTCGAGGCATTGTGCAGATCGAGGTTTATCTGTACTGTTTAGGTTGGGACGGTAAAGAAATTGAAGAACTGAGGGCAGATTATAAACTTGAGCTACTTCAATAGTCTTATGTTAAAGACACAAACTTTCCTGTTGCTCTCGTATGGCTGAACCCATAGTTATTTATCTATTGCGATCTTATGGAGACTTCCAGTAATGCCGAGGCTGATCATCATCCGCTCTACCCGTAGATACTTCAGGTAGACACATGTACCGTACATAGGTACGTATTGTCACGTTCGGGAGAATTGGTAAGGCTTCTCCGGATTAGTAAACTCGGCATACTGATGTCATTTCAATTACTCATCAAGGATTCTTCACATTTTCGCGAGCTTCAAACCCAGATCAAGGCTGAAATATTGGGTAGTCCATCCGACGTCGGTTTACAAAACCAAGGTTTACACCTTCCTTGACGCATGGCTTCAGCCTTGATCAACAAATGGGTAGTTCACTCTCTCTGAGAGTGTTTGGGTGAAAAATAATTTAATATAGAGGAGTAATCCAATAGCTCTTTTTAACTTTGCTCAATTAAAGTGAAACAGTGGATTTCTTTCACGGCAGCAGAGCATGTTGATTGTAATCAAGAGCGGAGTACAAAACGAAGACAGTCATAAACTAAAGCTCTGACAGAATGGTTGTCTCAGCGTACTTAAGCAATAGGCAAATAATGATTTAAATGTTTCTCAACCAGGCATGGAGTCCATGCGCTGCCTCATCTTTATCTCAGGCAAAGGAAGCCCCCACGCCGGGCTCATTGACTCCGAGGCCAACCTTGCCTATTGTAGTTTTAGACTCAACCTGTCTATGAGCTTCCTTCAGACCAGCAAGCGTCAATTTGTACCGCTTTCCCAGGGTAGGAACCAGCTTCTTTTCGTCCATAAGACGCGCTATGGTACCAAACATTTCATGATAGCCTTCGACATTTGTACGATGATAGGCAGCCGAATCTAGCCAATCCCATGCGAAGGTCATTGACTTTGACATGAAGTCGGTCCCATAGAGACTGAAGTCAGCCTGGACAATGGTGCAAGCTTTGCCGAAGGGCGCGCAGATCTTGGCAATGGCGTCAACATACTGCTCAGTGCTCGCCAAGACATAAGCATACCTATTTAGCTAAGTAAGCAGTGGTCGCAATTGATAACGCAGTGAAGAAGGACATAATTGATCGGAACGCTCAAATTGAGATCTTTGACTTGTTCCACAAGATCTTTCCGATGGTTGATAACATGTGTGGCGCCCATTTTCTTGCAATAGTCCATCGTTTCCTGCCGAGACGCAGTAGCAACAACTACGGGGAGATTCAAGACATTACGCGCCAGCTGAATAGCAGCACTGCCAACTCCTCCAGCACCATTGATCTATATCGGTGCGTAGAGTGTCAGTCAGTGGGAAAGATGACACGCGGGGTGGCCGAGAAGAAGGCAAACTCACGATCAGAATGCCCACGGTCTCATTGGGCTTGATCTCCAGCCGATGGTGCAAAGACTGGTAGGCTGTTCCAAAGGTCAATCCAAAGCTTGCAGCCTAGACAAAGTCCAGAGACTTGGGCTTGGAAGCACAATGAAGTTCGCTGACTAGCTGGGACTCCGCGTAGCTGCCTTGACGCGTTGAAGCACCAACATACGAGATCTCGTCACCAGGCCGGAAGAATTTGCACTCAGAGCCAACCTCTAAGATAGTACCAGCACCGTCATATCCGATGATATGGAAGCCCTTTGGTGAAAATTTGTAGTAATTTTTCTCTCAGTTAGCATGCCACCTAAGGCAGATAGATGGTGTGAAGTTCTGGAGTGAGACTCTACCTGGAGCATCATCATAGATGCCAGCCCGGATTTTAACATCTATCGGATTGACAGAGCACGCCTGGACTCTGACGGTCTGTTTAGACGCGGAAGGTGAAACTTTTACCAGGGGCAACTCACTTGACAAGAACATCACGGCCAGTCGGTTTACTGGGTCGCGGGACGTCACGTGATTCCACACCATCAATGTGGCCGTATTTAGCCACGCCAATTGCTTTCATAGTAGCCATTTCGAATCGAGGTGCGGAATAATGTCTCGAGATGCGTAGAAAATAAATGGTTCTGTAAATATGGGGTGGTGCTTTTTATGAGGATAGTGGCGAGACATGGGGTTCGCATGTGAAGGTTTTAGCTTTTTCCTTCCGCCTCATTCAGAGTAAAGAGAAGTAGTAACTCGCGTTTTGATTATTAAACCTGATTGTTATCTGTTACCTCACATGGATCTTCAGCGCAGGCGAGATGACTTAGCAAGCTAGATAATTGATCGGCCACAGCAAGTTGAGCCTGGCTTAAGGCCAATGTCAAAGTACCTTTGGGGTATCCTCAGGGTATCAGAAAAATTGACCACTAGAAGCATAAGAGACGAAATTAGTAGGTCAGTTTATGCTTCTGAGACTATACTTCTTAGACTACTTATTTTTATACCCTAAGGCTTAGGACACCATTTTTTCTGCTACCCACTAGGGTATCCGTACATATTCTATAAGTGGATTAGCCGACAAGATCCACCTTTAAGCCGTGGCATCTCCACTTTCTCCAGTTCCGGCACTAATACCATGAGCCCAGTGAAATGCCGAGTTCATCCTCTCTGAACACAAAAACTACCGAGGTGGAAGCGTTGTCCAGTATTCCGCACAGGCTTGGGAAGATCCGTAAACCAAAGTGCTAGTCGGTCGACAGGAAGCCAGGGCGGTCTTTTTAGTCAGAAAGCATCGTGTACAATAGATGACATAATCCCATTCGAACAGCAGAGTGTAGCGGCCGTCGGGAAAGTTAACACATAAGGCCGGTGTAGGTTGTTAATAAATACCATGAGAACTTTGTGGATTATTGATCCGTCACACTTGGCAGTTCCGGCGTTCGGACTTCTGAAAAAGGTTTAAACTGCATCGTACCTAAAGACGCAGTTTGGACAATTTTGCCCTTGGGTAAACATCCCGCACCCAGCCATTCCGTACTTTCCATGACTATAAGACAGTGTATGCAGTCTACGGTCAAGTAAGGGTAGTTTAGTTGTCTTTTGAACGTGACGAACTGTATTTTCTCCTTCATTCACGGTCTCGACACACGTACCCAGGAAGCGATTGCAAACATGGGACTCTCACGAAAAGACGTCGAATTTCAAGCTTGCGATGGCATCATACTACGTGGCTGGCTATATCCACAACAGGAGACCTCACCTTGTATTATCATGACCCACGGTGTCAGTATTATACAGCCTCCGCTCCATATCGTATTTTTGGTTACAGGATCGCTAATATGCAATGTTCATCTAGCTTGGTGGCACTCGCCACTTCCTGCTGCCGAATTTCGCGTCGGCGTTTCACGGCGCAGGATACGTGGTATTATTATATGACAACCGTAATTGGGGAGATAGCGATGGCCTGCCTCGACAGGAGTCCAACCCACCGTTACAGCAAGCAGTCTACTATGATGCATTCAACTATGCAGCCACTATTCCCTGTGTCGATAAGGATAAGATAGTCTACTGGGGTAGCAGCTTCTCAGGTGGGAATGTCATCTACGCTGCAGCGATAGATAAGCGGATCAAAGCAGCTATCATTCAGTGCCCAGCCGTTTCAGGCGAGACTAGATCACTTGCATTCAAAGATCGTATACCGAGTTTGCTGGACGACCGGTGTCGAATTACCTCCGGACTGGACCCATCAACTGTGCCGTTGATCGCTCCGGATCGTGAGTCTTCTGATCCCGCCACGACAACCGCCATGTTTCCCACAAAGGACGCCTATGATATAATGAATCTCCAAAAGACTTGTGGTAGCCGCTGGGAGAACTACATCACTTCACAAACCCAACTACATATGCTCAGCTTTGAGGGTCAGTCTATGATTCACAGAGTCTCGCCAACACCACTTTTATTTGTTATTCCCGGCAACGATGTCTTGGTATCAACAGCATCCCAAACGGATGCCTTTAACAAAGCTCGGGAACCAAAAGAGCTACTCTACCTGGATGGATGTGGACATTTTGATCTTTACAGGGGAGAGTATTTTGAGAAGAACATCAAAATGCAGACTGAATTTCTCGACCGTTACGTCAAGCAGTAGGGCAATTAGCATTCAATAGAGAACCATTACTGCTATTATGCGAATACCTTATGTCAGGAATGTACTTACTTTAGCCACCTGATAACTATATCTCAAGTATTATATCTGGCGAGTTTGAAGATATGCGCTCTATTCAGTCTAAGGTTCTCCATGATAAATGTTATCTTGCGCAGTCAATAGTATAAGCATTTAACCCCAGAAGATAAGGTGCAAAGAACGGTTCTTAACTCAGATAGTATAAGCCCCCGGCCACGCGAAGTAAGTCGCTTGCTCTACCATGCATTTTTGCGTAATTCGGTAGCGGGCGCCACGAAGATACTGATCTACTATTGGTTACAGAGCTGACTTATCCATTTATGAACTCTTATAGTGACTGTAGGCCGGTATTAGTAAGTGGTTTTTGTGCCGCGCGCTATCGAATTACATAAAAATGCACGGGTATTCAGCTAATATCACACAACTAGTACATCGACGGAAGTAGGTCGTAACAAAGTCAAATTAAATGGTAAAAATACAAAAAGTCTTTCATTTGATGGCCTTTAGTCGCTGTCTTCGTTCGCACTTGAGTGTCATTCCATATAGTCTTTTTTTGGTTGCCAATTGCGTGCCGACCGTCGAGCCAATGCCAGCTCTTCTTCCGACTCAAAGCTACTCTCTCCACGATAATGACCTCTTGTACCGCATTGCTTGCCTTCCTAACACTTTGTTGGGGCTTTATATTAGCTTGCGCAAGTATCTGCGCAAGGCTTGCAAAGCGTTAGTTTGGATCTTGGACGATTTGAATTAATATATATAAAATAAAGGAAATTCTTTCTAAGTTCTGTCTAGATACTGCTATTAAGACCTTTCCTGTCATGACGTGTGACTGACACCTGAGTTGAGACAACAATGCCTTGTTCAACAGAGGATTCTTTGGTCTCTTTGTTATTCCAAGATGCCGCATCACTCGCTCCTCCTCGCCCAACATCATATGTAAGCTCAACCTCATCATCGTCGCTATGGAATCCAGTTCCCTTTGTTCGGTTGGCGCTGAATAGCTGAAAATGCTTGGATCCTGATTTAGATAGTTCGTTTCCCCCAGAAGGCGTGCCCCGTGATGTCGCACTCATGCGACCGAGTCGGAAGAGAGGTGCTAGGGTAGGGAGACATGCTGAAATGATGGCGACGGACGGCTCCAGACTTGACCAGGCAAATGAAGGGCCCATCCACCATGTGGCATCGAGGTTTTGGAAGAAACCCCAGAGGTAGTAGATACGAGCGATACTGGCGACACAGACACTGGAAAAGGTCAATACTATAGTGATACACATGGCTTGGAGAACTTACAAGCTACCGAGAAGCATAATGCAGATAACTGAAACCTTGGTCTTGTTGTTCATTTGCAAAGCCCAGATACGGGGAATAGGGACGCTTAGGATGACAATGTCATTCACCATGTTCATAACTCCCAGCACAAGGAAGAATAGCTTCACATCTATACACTTTCCCTCGGCGCCGATGTACTGGTTCCAGAAAAAGCTGACAGGCTTGCATGCGAAAGCCATTGTGATCCAAAGTATGAAGGGATAGCAACTCGTCAAGCAGGTTGCAACATAAAACATTATCGTATAAGCACGACTCTTATTGATGCCGAGTGGGAAGAGTCGACGGTAGAGGAGGAGAATGCTAATTTTGACGGACGTAACGGCGAGGGCGTATACGAAAGGCTCGGCGTAAACGATCTGGCGTCAAGTATCAGTATGGAACGACCAAAGCGGTATACAAGCTTAACATACCTTGAAAACTTCCACGAGTGTCATAATCTTGATGGACCAAACATGTGCTCCAGAACCATGTTGGCCAGCTAGAAAGCATTAGTCCCATGACTATCCACTCTCTAGAAGACATACCTAAGATTGTCATTGAGACAGTAGCAGCAGCACAAAACTACAGAGAAAGGTTAAAATTATTGCGTGAATGAAAGCATGGTTGACTTACCAAGCTCACCAACACAGCCCAATCATCCATCTCCAGCTGGGCAGATTTCATGTTTCTCACATAGAAGCGCAAAGCGACCACCAAGAAGGCAATTCCAAGAATGACACAAGTAACAATATTGTACGTTGTGATTTGATGTTGGCTGAGATCCATATCTTTGGGTGGTGGGCCAAAGATGGCGACGATATTGGGATCCAGTTCCATGGTTCAGAGCAGAGATACAGCCGTCCTAGCTTAGACGCATGTAGAAATGGAATCTGGCGGCGGCTTTCTCAAGCTTGCCCATCGGGTCGTTAAATCATTAATAAATAATGAAATGCAAAAATTGTCCGGTCCAAAAGCAAACAGAGAAAATGGGTAACGACATGAAACGATACGGGGATGTCGTTTCTTTTTCCTTCATGGCAACCATTCCTTCTTCCCACTTCCGCATATTGTGCCTTGGACGAAGCGTCAATCTTTAGCCGTTACGGACAGCCTGTATGCTCTCTTCATTTTAGTCGAAATTGGGACCTGTAGTGAATCTCTGCTCAATGACAAACAGCCCACATGTTGAAAACTCGGAACGCGTAGTGGGAGGGGCATTTTGAAGTGTCCACTCTGATGCTACCCTTTGTGGGATGGATCATGTTCCTTCGCCCCCATTGTCCACATCGTACCGCCCGATACCTGCCGCGATTCCCGAGTCTAGGAACAAAGCACAAGCTCGGAATTTGTTCCATTGAAGAACGATATTGATTCCCATAGCTGTTGAGATACAGACTTCCGCAATCGACACTAAGTTCTGACAGTAATCTGAGTGTAGGTCTTGCCAAGACACATTGAGGCTCTGGTATACGCTAGTCAGGACGAACAGGCCACTCGGTATTCAACCCTTGTCATCCGCGCAACCGTTTCCAGTCCGCGTGTGACAAGGATCAACACCCGGGAGACAGGCAGGTTCCGGGACCTCATTTATGGGCCGGAATGTTTACATATGCAACGTCGCAATCATGGCTAGGAGAAACTGCTCCAGAGCCCCGGACAGCAGTTTGACCAGGACTTTCTCGATTTGGCGTTGCAATGCCGAATTGACGCAGGGGTAATGACCGAGGGAAAGGAATCCTACAAGCCGGAGAGGTATCGATCAGCCGATGAATGATGCAAGAATGATCCCAGGTATCGGATTATAGCCGTTGGTGTGGTGTAGTTTGGCGTCCTGAAGAAACGTCCCTAGGGGCTATCCACTCACGTAAACAGCAAATCTCTTCTCCTCTCCTTTCAGCCAACAAGTTAATAAGGGTCCAATTGAATGCTCCTTATCTTCATGTTGATCCATGCCTGAATTCAGTTACTGATCGTTAAACTTCAAATAGCATCCTTGATAATAGACGGATCCACTCGGAACGCGCCAATAACGGATACTCAAGAAGATTGGCCGAACTCCAATTAGTAACAATCCCGATCCCTATTGTTTGTTTGTGTAGCAGTCTGTTGCTCTCTAGCTCGCTCGCGTTAGCTCTGTTGGATGGTTGAACAGACTAGAGCGAGACCCTGCAACAGTAACAATTCAACGTATCTGTAGTAGAACATGAACCCAGCAACGAGAAAATGCTCGGGGGCCGAAACCCGGTGGCGGACAGCCTCGCGTCACCACAGATGCTCCTTTTGGCACGAGTATTAGAAGCCAGGCATGTCCGCAACAGACGAGCCAGAACCCAAAAGTGCCATATCCACCACAGTTACATCCATTCTACCCCTTCCCGATCCTTTACTGATTCCCCCAATAAATTGCACCAACCTCCAATCAGCAACTAGCCAAGCAGACCATTATGGCTGCTATTCCATCTCAGATCTCGGTCGTCGACCAACCACACGAAGTCTCTGTCAAGAATGCCATGACTGAGCAGGTCACCGAGGTCGTAGACCTTGCGCCCCCCCTACTTCCCACGGAGAAGATTGGCCCGATGGGTTGGGTCAGACTCGTCTACCACTTTGAGCTACCCGAGAACTACGATGCCAATGAGTTGACCACAATCTTCAAGAAGAGTTACTCTGCATTCAAGGACCGCGTTCCTATTGCAGGCTGCGAGTTTGTTCCTACACCTACATACCTCGAGGATGGTGAACTACAACTCCGTCATTATGGTGATGAGATTGAACATGACTTCAAGGTGAAGGACCTTCGAAATGAAGACTTCCCTTCTTTCGAGGAACTCAAGGCACAGGGCTTTCCTTCCTCGGCTCTAGACCCTGATGTCGTCTGTCAACGAGGTCTTGGTGGAGAGTGGCCTGCCGCTGGCGTTGACAGACTCAACACCACCATGATGCAACTCAACTTCATCAAGGGTGGTCTCCTTCTCAACATGCTCTTCCTCCACGCTGCCGTCGATGCAGCCTGCATGTACAAGTTTACCAAGCTTCTCGCCGAAGAGGTCCGAAAGGCTCAGGGACTTTCTATCTCTGAGCCAGCTGAAGTCCCTGTGGCAGACCGAGCCAAGGTCGCCAAGTCTTCAGGCGCCAAGCCTGGTAACCCTGAAGACCACGCTGAGTACCTCGAGATCCCTTTTACACCCACAGGCCCTCCTGAGAAGTTGGCTATGCCTATCGCCCATGGCAACGTCTTTTACTTCTCACCTGAGAAGATTCAAGCCCTAAAGGAACTCGCTTCCCCTGCCAACGCCAAGCACTTCAAGTCAAATAAGGACAATGCCCCCTTCATTTCCACCAACGATGCTATCACAGCTCTCGTCTGGCGCTGCACTATGAACGCTCAGCACAAGCATAAGGAGGATGACGCTAAGCCCGCGGGACCTTCCATGCTTGGCCTCGCCCTTGATGCTCGTCGTCGATATGCTGGCCAAGATGTTCACAAACACACTCTTGGTAATATTCTTGGGTTTGCCCCTGCTATCATGGACATTGATACCCTGATGAATGAGGACGATGTTACCCTGGCTGACGTCGCCTTGGTTGTCCGAGGTGCTGTCAACAAGTCCAAGGAGTCCTACCTCGATAGTATCACCGCTCGTGTCGAGCGTGTCGATAACGTGGCTCGACTTATCCCTACCATCTTCCTCGACATGCCAGGCAACCACGCTCTTCTGTCTTCATGGAGAGAGTTCCCATTCTACGACATCAAGTGGGGTCCGGCCCTGGGTGAAAAGATTCTTGCTGTCCGGCCTCCCAAGGTGGGAGTCACACACTCTATGCATGTCCTTCTGCCTGAACGACCTGGCGCTGGCCCTGGTATCGAGGTCTTTGTGAACACTGAAAATGATGCTATGCAGACTCTTCTCAATAACACATTGTGGAGACAATTTGCTGAGGGACCTGAGAGAGTTTAGTGTTTGGCATGAAGGTTTATCAAAATAGTTTTAGTAAAATGAAATGTATAATTCGAGCATAATTAACAACCCTACGAAACCCTTTGATCAGGCAACTCTTCTTCCCAAGGTCTTAAACTCGTGATGTGACAAAGTCATGAATTTTAAAATCGTTTTTTGAACTAACGTGTCTGGATGACGTGGATTAGTGTCCCAGAGCGACATAGCTGGGAGTTTGTTTGCACGAGTTCATGTCAATATACACGAAAGACAGAGCCCTGTTCCGACACGGCTCAACCCTATTCAAACTTTAATCACGTTAGCTCATTTGACGACGTAATGTCAACCTGGGGAAGGGGATTTTAACGGGTGTTGGTCTAACATTAGGTTTACTTCTGAGGAAAAAGTTAATTTGTCGTAAGGCTGAAACAGATGGTCTGAGCACACTTGCGTTAGGGAGATCTTCATCGCACCCTTGTTGAACTCTAATTCTATTGACTACACTTTTGGTAACGAAATAGTGTTCAGTAATTTACTACATTGGCTCATACCGTAGAAAGTGTAACAAGGGGACTCATGCCATGTCCCCTGGGAAGGTAATAGAGTAATTATCTGGAAGTTTAATCTCACCAATTCTATAAAATGCCCTCTTCTCCCTCTGTTCTCTCACTCTCAACTCAGACCTTTCACCACAGTCGTTCGTCTTTCCGCACTCAGCTTACTCTGATTTTATCGCTTCCAGCCTTCAACTTTCAGACTCAGCTTTCAGCTTCAACATACTCTACTTTTAGATATCACCATATCCAGCTACCAGCAGATATATCGTTACCTAGGCTCGATAGGTTTGAAAGCTGCGATACCCTCATTCACACGCACCTTTTCTTGTCACGTTGTGAACATCCAGAGTTCTGCAGTCAACCTATCGACTCATACTTTATTCTTGGTCATTCTTGACCATTCTTTTTAACGACGACATATTGTTCCAATTATTAATTGGTCATTTTATTATCGACGACATCCGACTACTTCGTTATATATCGAAGTTTTTAGCAACAAGATCAGCAAAACCAACTATAATATCAGCGACAGTCACAGCGCTATTGCTTTGATCTACGTCACATTACTATTTATCGGCTATATCATCGCACTTCTTCTCAGAAGCTCCCAGTCGATTACTCATACTCTCACCCTAATCATGTCTCTCACATTTGCTGCTCTAGCGGAGCATACTCAACATATGGCTTCCATGTCTATGTCTCCTCCTCCATCCCGCAAGACCGATGACGATAATTTCTCGGAGTGTTCGTACTATTCACTGGCCGACCTACAGTACGACAGATGGTATCGCAACATCCCAGCCAGTCAAATCCGGGAACAAGCCATGGAGGTGCCAGATTCCCCAGCACCAACCAACGCATTGTATCCTCGGAAGTTCCATAATAACGAACGACTGGGACTGAAGTCTTGCGGCCCCTGGAAAGAGTACCCTTTTTGTCTGAATAAGCGGTACAGCCATGGCTCACCTGGGCCAGTTCGAATGATCGTCAACCCTGCAAAGCCGGAGGATGTGGACGTGGTTTATCATCCGACACAAGGCAACAGGAAGGTCTGTTTGGCGAAGTACCGCCCGAAGGGGTACAAGAACGGCGCTTGTCTCAAGCCGTCGCCACACAACCCACTGCCGGCCAACAATACTTTCGGCATTCCTGAAGGGATGACTTACCAGGGTCATGACGTCTATCAAGGTCCGGGAGCCTACTACTACCCACAACAGCAGTCAATGACTGCACCAATGATTCCTGCAATTCAGGCAGCGATGCTTCCTCTGGGATATCCCAGTTATTCTTCAACAATGCCCACCTGGGGGCAGTACATTCCAGGGTATACTACATATAATTATACCAATGAATATACTCATTAAACCCCCTGTCTGAAATTTAGTACTCTCCTGGGTTGAACCCATTATCTTACTATGTGACATTTACGTTTATATGTAATCATTTTCTTGACAAATCATTCAGACATTTTATATCTATGTTCTAGTGTGTAAATAGATTATATCGCATATAGAACTCGTGATCTCAAAATATGATATCGTTGTGCTCAATGTACAAAGAATAGGTTAGACATATAGGTATAGATCTGGTTTGAATGGTGTTGTAAGTTGGCAGTGAAACTTGAGTCTTTTGTTAAGGAGGAAAACTATTGTTGTGGGTTCAGGTTGTCTCTTCTTGCTAAGGTAGGGAGGCACGAAGACTTCTTATCTACACCACCCAGAAATTGCCTTTCATACCTTCTCGTTTTTTCTATCTACTATAGCTTGTTTATTTTCCACTCCCTTCACTCTTCCTTGACCTCTTCTCGCTTCAGGCCATTGTCACCACCCCTAGCTCGAAGCTCATCCAATAGATTTAGTGGCTCGCGAGACAGGCAGTTAATCTTTACATATCCGGGACGCTCTGGTATATCAAAGCAGATTTCGACACTGCGGTATCCGGTTGCATCTCTAGGATAAATCGCGTGGCAGGCAGCTGCTAATTTGTACTGATCGGCTACAAGATCATTGTTTATCCAGTGCGTGAAGGTCGGCAGGAAGTTCGCAAAGGTTTGCATGATTCTATAATGGATTGTATGTATATATAATAGATATAGTAATTGATTTCGAAGATGACGATTGCGTTTGTGTTATTCGAGAGCTTGATAGTCGGAGTTCAGAATATTCAAGGCCCTACGGGGGCTTTTATAGGCATGCCTAGATCTTAATCGCGGAGACAATATCTATACATTTCACGGGACTTTTAATCACCGTGTAAGTAGCAATGGTGAGTTTGTAGAACTGCTTATCATTTGCATTGACTTGATTTCAAAGACAAAGTTTTGCTTGACTGTTTGACGGTCAAAGTCCAACATAATGATTCTGTGTTAAATCTTGTCGTCCTACCAGTAGGGTCCAAGAAATTTATTTACGTAGTCACACAATTGTCTCATTATCTCCAATGTTTGTTGAGAAATCCCGTTTGGCCTATAACATGTTGAATGGCAGCATCGAATCACCGCATGAAACGGAAAATCACAGAACACGAGGGTTACATTCACCAGTGAAGTAGTTTGTTTCAACAAGTTCTTATGGATGTCTCCTGTGTTATCGGAAGCTAGAAATCAAGCAGCAGCATCCCGCCTGGAGATCTTGATGTTCATGTCCTCAAAGTAACTCACACCACCATTAACTACATACTTGCCCCTCTTCGATTCATCCACCCACTCCACATTGAAACTCCTCAAGAACAACAGAGGACCTTTATAAAGCTCCATTCTTGCAATGTCCTGCCCAAGACAGACCCTGGGTCCATACCCGAAGCCCATACTGTACTTGTTGTAAATCTTGGCCTTGTCAACGTCTAACCAGCGCTCGGGCTTGAAGATCTCAGCGTCATCTCCGTAGATGTTGGGGTCGCGGTGAACTAGCCAGGGGTTGCAAGTCACTTCAGTACCCTCGGGAACGAAGTGGCCACAGATCTCGAGGCCACCTGGAGGAACGATACGGGGGAAGATGTTGGGTGCGGAAGGCGTTAGACGGAGCGATTCCTTGACGCAGGCGATATAGTAAGGACAATGCTCTACTACCTCGTCGTACTGCGGTATTTCAGAGAGGCTTCCTGCTGCTGTGGCCTCATCAATCTCAGTGAGTAGTCTCTTATAAATATCCGGGCTCCTAAGAATGTGAACCATCATGGCTTGGAAGGCTGTGCCGGTCGTATCAGCACCTGCGAGTAAGACGAGCAGAATCTCGGCTTTGATATAGTTGATATCCAGTGGCTTGTCGTCCTCGTCTCGCGCCTCAATAAAGCTGCGATGTATTAGTGATATGTCTTGGGTATTTATCGTCCCTACTTACGTTTGTAAAAGGTCTATACGACCACCCGTGGAACCATTGTCGATATCCTTGAAGCGCTGTTCAATCAAGCGATCGCGAAAGCGCATCAACGTTCCGATACCGGAGTTTTGCTCGGGACTGGCGACCATATACTTGCCCAAGAAAGTGCTCTTGACCCAGTTGGTAAAGGGATACAGTCTGGCCATGATACCGAAAGGTGTCAGACCGTCATGGAAGCCTTGGATGAGGCCCTCAACATCTTTGCCCTCCTTGACAAAACCGAACGGAGCACCAAAGCCGACCTCAGAGATGATATCATATGCCATGAACACGGCCCAGGGAGCAAAGTCGAATGGTTTATTGGTAGCAGCAAAGTCCCGTTGGAGACGGTTCATCCATGTGTTGATGTTGCCGTCGATCAAGGGTTCCATCTTCTTGATGTTTGTCAAACTGTAGAGAGGGGCAGCAACCTTCCTATACTTTGTGTGCATTACGGAGTCCTGCATGTTAAAGAGTGACTCATCTTTGCCAAAACTTCCGGTAATGTAATGCTTCGACTTGTTTGCATGGCGGTTGTAGATTTTCGGTAGCTCAGTCGCGTCACTGACCAGCAGCATAGTGGGCGTGATTCGGATAATAGGTCCTTTAAGATGTTAATTCTATTTGCTGTTAGATGTTGATTACGATATCATACCATGTTTCTTGTGAAGGTCCTGAAAGGTCTCGCATTCTGACGCTTCCACGTTGTGATACGTGATCCAGAGCCGTGTGACACTTCCCCAGAAGTTACCAGGGAACTTTGCGAGAGGATGCAAGAAACGATACTTGACAATCTGCCAAACAACGCAGAACAAGATGTAAGCGACGCCCAAAAGGGCGACGTTGACGATACTGAGCAAAGCCATAATCGTTTACCAAATTCCCGAATTTGAGAGAATGATAAACGAAAGTTTAAATGAACCAATTGTGAGAAACAAGAAAATAATCAAGCGCCCTTTTGGGGTTTGAACAGGAAATACGCCAGGGATGAATGAATGCACATGAAGATGATCGTCGCTAAAGAACCACAACGGCTTGCACATCCGGATACCCCAGCAGCCTCTAGTCTTAATTAGGACTCGAGCCTGAAGTCTGAACCCAACATTTGTTGCAAGAATGCCTTTAACGAAGATCCATTTCCGAGATCGTTCAAAGGTCCGTAATTGTTATGCTATGCATGCACCCAAGTGGACTTGGTGTTGGTTGTCGGAACTGGTCTTCTCTGGCGAGATCCATGGCTCTCATGCATTAAAATTGACGTCTGTCTCGGCTGTCAGGTAATAATGGTGGGAGCCCACTAATTGACGTACCTGAAATTACATAGTATGTCTGCGAGGAAGTCAACCAACAGGCTTGGCATCACAGTTGGCACGTCTGTATACTTGTGCAAGGACGCAAGACGGAACCTTTGCGAGAAAATTCTGACCCTGGTAGTGCCCACCGTCGTACTAGGATCGTCATATTCAACTCCTAATATAATACATGGTCAGCACTCTACTGTCATTACAATACCACATTTTCACATACAGATGTCGGGTCTTGATACTCTGTAAGTTGAGCAGTACAGCAGCGGCAATCTACGAATCTCGATAAAGGAGTCGACACAAGATCGTCTCCTATCTTGTCCTTGTGCGGAATCTCCACTGTCGTATGATCTGATGTTACCACTATGCAGCAGATCCTTGCCATTGAATCGGCTAAATCAGAGGAGGACCTTGTTGGTCGCTCGCAAGCCCACAAAAGTAGTAATGAAAAGCTAGGCGGGTCCTTGTGTCAATTATGTATCATGGAGAAAATGATTGCTCAGTTTCTGTAAACAAGAAAAAGGAGTAACAGAAAACAAGGCTTTGCGGCTGAAGTGGGTAGTGTAAAGTCAATTTGTATGACATGTTCCCGGCACGTTAAGCTAAATTAATAGACTAACGGCCCGCTGTCCTAGCTCGAATTAATAGGAATAGACTCAACGGTGAAGAGAACAACAGCAGCTGGTTGGTGTGAAAGGTGTTGGTCAGAACTGTGACAACTAGGCTAGGGGAGAGATTACGCGAGAAAGCAAGAACCGAGGCTGCTTCGGCCTTCGCGTAGATAACTGATCGACCATTTCCTCCACTATCAGCGGGTCTTTCAGTCCGAGTTGCCCGACCTGAGCATGATCCCAGAAGCCAATCATGGACTAAAAGTCGACATCGAATCCACTATTTGCACCAAATGCAACGTTGTTGGTTCTATCAAAAATCTTCGTCGACGAGTTAAACACCGCAAAATGTTGCACTTCTCCTGAACATTGCTTTTGCTTCCACAAACCAGGTTCTGAATCCATGTCAAAGAGGCTCTTTAATATGACAATCTTGTCAAAACTTGACAAGAGCCAAGCCTCCAAGATCACCCCGAAGGATGACGCGAAACGAGGCGAGCGGCGAACCATAGAGATGCTTACCAGTTGACGTCTGTGCAGCCGCCATATGTTACAGATGAGAAAGGGATTAGCATAATACCGACGAGTTAATCATTTCAAAGGATCTTTGTAATGAAACTATCTGCTAGTCTCAGTTGCCCAACAATTAGGGATTCTTGCATTTAACAAGGCTCATTCTTCCAAATAAACTAAAGGTTTGAACCACGTAATCTTCCATTCATTCCTTTCTTACTTGCATTTTTGTCTTTCTTTCTTTCTTTTATCAGTTGAGTAATTGCAATAATGGAGTCGCAAGGTCCTACGGTTAACTCGGTTGCCATCGTCTTTGCAGTCATCAGCTTCATCGCTGTCGTGCTTCGCTTATGGGCACGAGCCTTTATTGTTAGATCAGTGGGTAATGACGACTGTAAGTATGAACTAGGCCCACAAACCCACCGCTGGCACTCACTCGTTGTCTCTAACTCTCGCCAAAGATCTAATTTGCGTGGGCGCTTTACTCTCATGGTCATTCATCGCCTGCACAATAGCTTCCGTGAACCATGGCCTCGGTAGTCACTTCGAGGATGTTCAGAAGCGAGGCCCAGATAACCTTACTGCGTACAGTCAAATCGTTTGGCTGTCGTCCATCTTTTACAATGCTTGCCTAGGCTTCATCAAGATCTCGGTTCTAGCCTTGTACACCCGGCTGGGTGATAAGGTACTCCGCAAGACAGCTTTCTTCATGATGGGAGTGGTGGGCTGTCAGGCTGGAGGTAATGTGTTGGCTTGCATTTTCCAATGCACGCCAATTGCGGCAGCCTATGATGTTACGATCCCGACCACGGAGAAGAAGTGCGTTGACATCAATGCATTCTACCTTGCCAACGCGGCTGTCAACATCTTCACAGACATCCTCACTTATTCACTACCAATCCCGTTGATAATAAGACTTCGCGTTCCTCGACGACAAAAGATCAGCTTGGCCATCATCCTTGGTCTCGGGCTATTGTAAGTACCCTTTTACCTTTACCTGCGGCTAGCACTAGAACCCAGTACTGACAAATTAGTGCCTGCATCTCTTCCATCATCCGAATCACCTACATCCCTCCCATGCTCACATCAACTGATCCAACGTGGGTTATCTCCAACGCCATGTACTGGTCCGTTATCGAAACCAACATCGGTATCCTCGCCGCTTCAATCCCGTCCTATAAAGCTATCGCCAAAAAGTATGCCCCACGTCTTCTCGGGACCAGTGGTATCTCCAGCAACAAGCTATCAGGCTTCAAGCAGATGCCTGTTGAGCTACGAGGAAATAGTGTGCCAGGTACTGGTGCGCCAAAAAGCACATTTGAGACGAACATCAAGAATGGGCTTGACGACAACAGTAGTGAAGAAGTGTTAGTTATGCCCAACGGCCAGATTGGTGTTAAGACCGATATTGTTTTTCGGTATGAACAGAACATGGAGAATGGACATAGCCATGATGGACGGATCTAAAGTGGACAGTACTCGGAGGAAATGCTTGCTACAAAGAAATCAAAAGACATTGCATCGTATTTGCAGACGACCATACTGTATCTCAATCAAATCATATGATGATACCTTCAATGATACTCCAAATCACGCTCCAGCTATACTATAATCCATATTTGCTCTCAATGATATCAAACCGATGTCATGATTTGACTTGCCCATGTCTTCGACCCCCAAAGAAGACGTTTTTCTTGAACCCAGACCAATCTATCATCTCTGATGATCAGCTCGGGATCAGACATGTACAATTTCTGTTGTAAATAGGAGCCAACAACGAATTCGCGGTCGCCGAGAGCCATGTGTTTTAGACAATATGCCTTCTCCCAGACGAATTCGCCATTTTCGTCAGCAATATTCAAGAGGCTCTCTATCATCTTGATGCAAAACGTCTTTTTGTTGACACGATAGTTCCGAATGTTAAACGTAGAGCAGATCAGTGTTTCGAGATTTCTAGCACGCAATATCGATCGTGCTATTCCATCCTAGATAATTTATTAACAAGGTTCGTGGTGTCGAATACAGTTGCGACTCACGAGGTCTTTGTCTTGCAGCTGGATTTCAAGTACTCGCAGCCGAGGTAAATCCTGTGTCAAGACTCTGAGGTTATTGACTGAAGCGTACGCTGGATCCCTCCTTGTATATCGAAAGCGCAATGACTCAAGGCCCTTGTGCATAATGATGACCTGCTGTAGTCGACTCGATATGCCACTATTGTTCACGGATCTATCCTCCAATGTGTTATGGTTGTGGATCTCGAGAGAGGTCAGTGTGTCGAACGATGCTATGAATCTGCATATACCCTCCATATGTACTTCAGAAGCCAGTGCGTTCGGTTGGTCAGCGTGCATATCCAACACAAGATGTCGTAGCCGAATAGTGCCGACGTCAGCCTTGTTGAACGAATTCTCAAGAGACTTGAAGAAGGTCATTTTTCCTTCTTCCAACCGCATCATCTTGAGCTTTCTTAGCTGTAGAAAATTTACGGAACGGAGAATGTTGGAGAGGCAAGTTTCGCTATCGCCTACCGATGAGGGACCGGTTAGCATGAGCGATTTGAGTGCGGGAAAAATAGGTGACTCGTTCATGGAATCCGTATTGGCCTCCAAAACTCCATCCTCTCCGACGTTGTCGAAGCTTAACGGCCACCGCGTGTACCGGATCGCTAAGCTTTCCAAGGTTGAGGACGAGTTCAGTATCATGGTTTTGAGACTATTCTCCCTGGGGAAAGACCTGAGCCCAAAACGCATGTTGCTGATGGAGAGATGTTTGAGGTCCCGCAGCTGCGACAGAGACCGGGTGCTGATTGAGGGGCCTCGAATGTGCAACGCTTTGAGAGTTTTCAGTGCAACAATACTGGATGCCATCGATCTTTAATGTAATGATTAGCTTTCGTGGATCAGCAAGTCAGGAATAGAAGCTTACGCCGACCACTCTGTTGTATCCAATACCTCAAGATTAGTCAAATTCTTCAACGCTTCCTCCAGCGTTTTCATTACGACTTTCTTACGACTCTCTTCAGGATCAATGGTGCCGATGGTCATTTGCCGGACATATTTTGCGCAACCTGGAACAGCGTCTTGATCTAGACGACTGGAGAATCTTTCTTGGAGGCCTTTATAGTACTCCATTTTCTTCAACTGTTTCTTCTGGGTGATACTCAGATGAGGTTCGAGGAGCCTGATGGCTTTGGCAATAGGGTCATAGTGTACTTCGACCGCAACGCTGTTGTGGATAATAGGCATCGCGATGGCGTAATAGCGTTTCGAGGTGATGGCCAAGTTGATCAGACTTTTGGAATGTTTTAACTAGAAGATGTTAGTGAGCAGCACGGATTAGTGAGATTTATCCACCAACATAGGCCAGGATGTTTTGCTGAATCTCTGCTGGAAGTACCGACAAGGCATCATCTGGGGCTGGTTGTCCATAGTGTCGCCCATGGCTCGTGAGAGCACGACTGTTCTTACTTCTAACCTGGACCTTCTTCTTCTTTCGTCCCAGTCGATGTGCTTCATTGGAACTGTGGGCTTTTCGCTTCCCAAGAGTATGGGGTTGGGTTGGTGCAACCGCCGACTCTTTAGCAGCGATTCGTGCGCTTCGCCTTGGCGTCATAGTCGATTTCTGATATGGTAAATAGAAATGAAAAAGATGAATTAAAAGAGAGAGAACAGGGAATGGGTTTGTTAATTTATGAAGGGATTTGCCAAGCTGAGGACAAAGAACCCGAGGACAAAGGCTCGTCCCTGTTTATTGATTGGCGGTTTTCCAACGCTTTGAGCCTATTCACAGTGGATCCTTCTTTCAGGGCTAAGCTCCATATATTCTCTGAGACTACCAATAGTGTCACTGCGATAAGATGGCTACTTAGATAGCCATCTCCGGATATAGACCGGAGATATACAATGGTCACCCTACACTCTAGAAGAAGTGACAGGTGCTCAAGCTTCACCTCGAAACTACCTAGTCATCTACTACTCAGGTTTCCTTCCATATACAATTCTCATTCGACAATACGGGTGATGTCTCGGGTTTCGCAACTCGCGTCGTAGCTGAGAGCAATACACCGTCACCTCCTCCTTTGACCAGCCCAGAACAAAACTGGCCATGTAAAGCACAAATCCCTCCAAGTCCTGGTCCATCGCTGCGTGCCCGAATTTACCAATCTCTTGCAACTTTGGATCTTTGGGCCAGGAGCCAACAGGAGCCTATGTAGTTAAGAAAGTCAGTTTTTCGTCACTCATCAGAAGCTGTCTACATACCTTAAAGTCCCAAGTACCAATGTCGACAAACCCTGCTTCTTCCATGCCCTGCTTTTGAAGATCGTCATCGAGGATAGTAAATGTCCTTCCTAGTTTCTTGCCACCCTCAATAAAGAACTTGCCCCACTCGCTCATGGCACTACCTTCTTGAACACTACCATCGTCACTCTCTAACCGAGTTGATGCCTCAAAGCTCTCGACCCAGCCACCTGGTTTACAAGCGCGGTATGCTTCTTGAAACAAAGCTCCCCAGTCGCTAATAGAACCATACAGATATCGCATATGGATGAAATCAAAGGTGTTGGGTGAAAAGGTCCATGGTTGAGTACAGTCGTCAATCTCGCTGTTTGTCTGTTAACGATATGGAAGGTACATGGTGGCAACTGACTGTGCATCCACTCGAACTGTTTCAACTTACAACTTGACATTTGGGGGTACCCAACTGGGTTGAATAGGGGAGATATCAGTTCCTATCACTTGTTCGGCGTCCGGATGCTCATCCGCAAAGTCGCTAGCAGAATCAGTCATGATAGTTTCCCGTTTTCTGCGTGTGAACATACATTGCCCAAATTCCTTTTTAGAAATGTCAGTATCTGATCGATATCGAAGGTTTTCACTCTTACCTGTACCAGTACCGACGTCAAGGACAGACTTCACATGTATTAGTTCCAAGTCCAGCTAGTACAACTAGAGCCAAACCTTGGTGTTGTCCCCTATTGGAGCCAAGTGAAGCTTTCCATCGAGGGCTAGAAGTAGATAGTGGTGACTTGGCACACATTAGCTTTTGGAAGAGAAACTATGCAATTAAGAGCCTTACATGATGTCGATGGCTTCGTTTTGCTGATCATCGTTGGATGCCCTAGAGTATTTGTGAGTTGATAATTATAATTTATCTCGTGACAATTGTGTACCAATATTCAGCGTTGCCTCTTTCCGAATGGTAAGTTCTCCCCTTGATAGTGCGGTAGTTGAGAATACTAGAGTTCATGGATGCCGTCGACGAGTCAGCGTCACTACCAAGCGATGAATCAGTATCGTCATCATGAGATTCCTGGTACCAGTTAACTTTATCGCATAATCATTGATAACGGAAAATGTCATCTTACTTGGGCTAGATTGGCCCAATGTTCAGCATCATGAAGACCAGCAGCTTCCGCAGCCTCACGACTTGCCGCCGACTTTTGCGAGATAGGAGACCGGGGTGATTGCTTTGGTGAACAAGTAGTGCTGTCGGCCATAGTTTCAACAGCTCATGTATATGCACTACTCTCAATGCAAAGTCAAGCTTTGGACGCGCGAATTTAGTATGCTCTTCCTTCTTGAAAACGAGTTTTGCGGGGTTGGTAGGTGGGATCTCGATCGGCTAATGAGGTTGTGCTGCGGATCATTACTGGAAGGGTAAGATTCAGTCAGACGAGGAGATATCTTCTCGTTTGCGGCCTTGCATTTTCGTGCACAGGGGTTGATGTTGTGTTCCTAGCGAATACGAGGGAGTATTTGTTGATCCCTGTATCAGAAGGCCAGAAGAAGGACCAAGCACATTGATTGGTGAGAAAAGGTCGTCAACCAACAAATGCCAATACTCTGTGAGAGGTTCTTATCCACATGCATGGGCCGTCAAATCAGAGACCGAATGTTCGAATTGTACTGTAAGATGTACTGTAAGATGTACATCAGTAGTGAGAAGGCCTTGTATTTTTCTCTTTGAGAAGAAATAGTCACAATCACTATGGAACGAAATGTGTAAGCATCAATTCATGAAGTAGCTTTTCGGGTTAATCCTTGTTAACAGATGTTCAAAGGAAATATCTCCCAGTATGTTCTGAATGCGTGGGCGTTGACGCTGATAGACTCCAATGAATAGAATGTTACCAGATTTATGTCTGTGTCTATATTGCCCGTAATCGTTGGAAATTGATGTCATGATAAGAAGTTTGGCCGGGTTCATATCCGTTCGTCGCATTCGGCTGTGTTGGCAGACTTGCGTAGCTTTGTTAGCCGACGGGTGACTGTTTCTCACCACAGATTTGTCAGTGCAGCATACTTTATGATAAAATAATGCTGGACTTTGAAGTTCTGACTTGGAAGGCATTATTTGGTCTAGTTTGACAAGCCATACTGAATGATTTATCGCCGTAAGCAGGATAAACATAACCGTCCAGACGTAAGCCGATCTCTTCACTCAACGCTAAGCAATAAACCACCTTCCAGAAAGAGTACTAACGTGGGAAGAATGACATTGAGGCGCTGCAAAGCGCCAAGTGATAAGCTTATTTTGACTGCCATTATCTTAACGCCATGCCCGTGTAATAAAGTAGCAGCCTGTTGTGCAGTTGCTTGCAACAGCTATCATTGCGCCATGAAGTTGCTTACTCTATTTGCCATTGCTTTGGCAAGCAACACCGCCAATTGTCAAAACAAGGACCATGGTCTCACGATCCAAACAGACACTGGCATCTTTACCGGGCTAATTGATCCTATATTTCCCCGCACTCGACAATGGCGCTCCATTCCTTTTGCTGAACCACCTGTCTCATCTCTTCGCTGGCTCCCACCACAAAAGTTAACACCCAATGTGAAACGACATCGATACTCTACCAAGTTTCCGCCTTCATGCCCCCAGTTTGTATCTGGTGTCGAGTCGTACTGGAACATACCTTTGACCAGAGGTAATCTGATCTACAACGGCGCTCAGAATGATACCTCAGGTCTTGTGGGCGAAGCCACGTCCGAGGATTGTCTTCATCTTGCCATCTGGAGCCCTACCAGTGAGCCACCCAAAGGAGGTTTTCCTGTGGCATTCTTCATGACTGGTGGTGGCTTCGTTCAGGGTGGTGTTGATCTCCCCTGGCAGAATCCAGAGTCGTGGGTGGAGCGATCTCAGTCGCACATCGTTGTCAGTATCAACTATCGTGTTGGAATTTTCGGCTTTCCCAATGCCCGCGGGCTTGTCGATGGTGAACAGAATTTGGGAATTCTTGACCAGCGCGTTGCTCTCGAGTGGGTTCACGAGAACATAGCTGCTTTTGGAGGAAACCCTGAGCGCATCACAAATTGGGGTAGGTCGGCGGGCGGCATGAGCGCTGACATACATGCCTTTGCCTGGCACGAAGATCCCATCGCCCAGGCATACTACGCGGAGTCTGGTGTCGCGATGAGTATCAACCCAGTACTCCAAGTGAAAGACTTAATGTATTCCAACTTTAGCTTCGTTGCTAAGCATGTTGGATGCGGTTCTCCTTGTGGCACTGATTGTGAAGATGAAGATGGTCTGGCAGAGCTCGACTGTATGCGCCAGGTCTCCATGACTCAAATTGTAAACTTTGTTGGTCAATATGGAGACAAAGGGAAAACTCCACCGTTAACCTTTAGTCTGATCGTCGACGATCGGGTGTATTTCTCCGATTATCATGCACGAGCCGAAGCAGGCAAGATTGCAAACCGGCCAATTATGATTTCCATGACATCAAATGAGTTCTCGAGCTTGATGCCCTGGCCACCCGGGAACCTTACAGAAGGGCATGACCAAGATGCTGTCGACGCAGCTACAATCCCATTTGCTGTTTGTTCGGTGCTGAACACAACAACCTACAGAAATAGGCTAGACATACCCGTGTTCAGATTTCAGTACGCAGCCGAGTTTCCTAATCTGAACAAATACGAATGGTTGGGCGCCTACCATAACTCTGAAACAAGCCTCATCTTCGGGACATATGGGCAGTTGGATCATGTTGCCAATACGACGCAGTATCAAGTCGACGTAAGTCGTTCAATGCAAGACCATATCCTTGCTTTCTTTAAGGATCCGTACAATGGACCGCAGAAGTTGGGATGGGAATCTATGATTACTAGCGAAGAGGATGGCGGGTTTCTGTTGAGATTCGGGGGCTCTAGCCGGGAGGTGGTTGAAGGTATCCGTGGCGTGAACGTTGATGGAGTCTGCTCGGGGATCCGTGACTACGTGCCTTTTCCTTAAGCATTTACAGAGAATGGCACACGCACTTCAGCAGCCAAAACAAAAACATGGGTGGTAGCATGGGCTGGAGGGTGTTCAAAGATTACTCTCAAGAAATTCATGGCCAGTCAAGATATAGTTGGGAGTATTGCATACCAATTCAGTTTTGTCGTGGATTAAAAGTCATCCCATGCCTTTCATCCTGCCGATCGTCCCTCAATTATCCGGTCGTGTCTTTCAAGTGGTTCAACTGAACCATCACTTAACCATCATTGTATTCACAAGCCAAGATGATTTGCATTGTTTAAAACTTCTATATTTTACATCATCACGAACAAACTTCAGACCTTGCCTTCCATAAGGCAACAGTTGAACCAACCTATTCCCTTGGGATCCTGAAGATAGGGTACTCCATACCTGCCTCTACAGGAATGATATTGAACTTGACGTAACTGTCAATATTCTCGGGCTCAAGCGCAATAAATGCTAAAGCCGCGTTTTGCTGCCTGGTACTGACATAGAAGCTTCCCACTGGTAGTACAACCTCTCTTGTTGTCGTGTTGGTGGTAACAGTATTCAAGTAGGTACCCTCATACAACTCCGGCTCAACAGTGGAAGACTCGATGACAAGTGTCTCCAGAGTTTGACGGAACTCGTATTGAAGCTTCTCAACCTTGAGGCCGAGAATCTCAAGTCTCTCGGCAACATCAATCCATGTCCTTGGAATGATGTAGGCCTCGGGTCTTGCCCGGGTAAGGTTTGCAATTGAAGGGGTGGTGCGCTTGAAGTCGATGGGGACTTGAACAACACTACCATTTCGCTGATCAATCATTGTGAAAGTCCTATTCTCGGGTACGTAAGAGTCGGTGATGACAATGTCCTCGTCGCTGTTGATAAACTCCTCGCGAGCGTCTTCAACAATAGACTTGACCTTGTCAGCATTGTCTCTCGCAAGCTCAAGGATAGTCTGGATCTTGATAAGAGCGGTAGCAACGCGACGTTGGAAATGCTGATTAGCAATACGGATACCACGCATCTCAAGCAGAAAGGAGATAGTTTGAGTCAATCCAACAGCGTTTCGTCCAGTGCGTGCTTCGGTGACAGCTTCGGTGAAAGCAATCCTTGATCCTTCAGTGCGGTTGGAAGCACCAGTGACGTAGGGCTCCCATCGAAGACCATGGCTTTCGAGCTCCTCACCAACAGCTGGGATGAAGAAGTCGAGAAGCTGTTCGCGAATGGCAGGATGAATGTTTGGGTTGATTCCTCCAGACAAGAGAGCGTCTGAACCATGTTGATAATTTGCTCCATAGACTGTTGAAACTGTAAATTCATCTGCTCAAGATTAGTGGCCTGAATCTAGGCTAGATGTCGGGCATAATACCTACGCATGTCTAAGGCTATATGAGGATTCCACTCCCCAACAAGCCTCTTGATTTCTCTGGATTGACCTCGCATCAGTTTGAGATGCTCTCTGTTTGGATCCAAGTTGGAAGCAAGTTGTCTCTGGAAGTAAGCAACACCATCTACATTGTATCGTGGAAGTATCTTGATGTCCATCTTCTCCAATAATGACGCAGCCCACTCTGGCTCCGCATCCATCTTGCCAAGAAATGCAAGAACGGACTCGTCAGCAGCAGGTTCATTGCCATGAATCGCGGCCTGAAGATAGACTCTAAGCTTGTTGCTGCTAGAGTTGGTGTTGGGGAGGGATAGGAAAACATAGGGGATCGCGCGGCCTTCTTCCGACAGGAAAGCCGCTGACTCGTAGGTCATCCAGTCATTCTTCTTGGCGAGATTACGAATGAAATAATCTTGAGTGACTCGTTAGCTACAACTTCAAAAACAACTCAATCGTCTCATCTTACCCAACTCGTACAAGTCAGTCGGCCCCTCTGTGCCTTCGGCGAACCGAGCCGGTACTTTCTCGGGGTTTAGAAATGCTGGGGATCGAAGAGTGATATTAATATCAGGAAAGTTTGCAGAAACAATCTCCGAGTCTTTGATCGTGGGTGCCCAGTTCTCTCCGTATTGAAGTCCAGTTTGGATTCCACCTGATTGGGCTGTGGCAATGGACACAAGAGCCGTGAGTGCGTAAAGACGCTGCACCTTATTGATAGCCATTGTATCGATATTGAAGCTTAAAAGAGCATAAAAAGGTTCAAGTCATTGGGTGAAAGGATTACCGAAAGGTTAAATACAATACGGGATCGTTCATCCGTTTCCTCACATCGGCCTATCTTGGCCTGACCGGAGCTTCTTCTGAATCCGCATCTTCCCAGGCAAGGATCGTCATATGTTTATCCTGCCATCGTGACATCAATGATTGATGGTTTACCGATCTACTCCGCGTACTAACCAACTTGAAGCAAAGGATTGAATGATGAATGAGGGGTCATTATGCTTGGCATGGAGAAATCTCGCGGGGTGGAAATAAGCGACGGAGTTGATCAGCAAGTTCTGTTACTACATTAGGTAGGTGAGTAGATAAGCTTAAGTAAAACTCCACATTGCGAGTTTAACCCGGGATTTAATGCGTAACGTAACAGTTTGCGATGCTTGGGCAACTAATTTGTTCTACGTGGATAGAATAAACTTCCCCTCTTTGCGATGCGACATCGCAAACTGTTGAGAAAGACGTTTCTCACCACTTTGTACAAGGGCTATCTAACGAGAAGTGCGACGGTGGGAAGTCTGTGAACTACGTATATATGCATCAGAAGAGGATGATAGGTATTGTTTGATTCGTCTCAAGTCTTAATCAGTTCAATTCTAGTGAGTATCTTGAACATATTTGAGAGGAGGATCAGCTAGAAATAGCTTGTACAGTGGTCGTCTTTGCCAATATTCGATTGTCGAGTGAGAATATCCTTCGATGTCTCAGTTAGAAGTAATTCTGTCCTTTTCGTGATTGTTTCTCGCTGCTTACATCAATCAGGCTCATCGAACTGTCGAAGTTATTCGGTAAAGTACTTCTCCGTTCATTATTGACGACGCCATCCCATAGGTTTACCAAATGTTGCTGCATTACCCTGAAGTGGGAGAGTTGCCCAAGATTATTTATAAGATGGAAGTAGTCGAGAATAGATAGCCGGTCGTGATAAAAACGATCATCACAAATAGCAGAAGGTGAATATGCAGTTACAAGCGACGATATTGGTAACGAATACTTCTTCGATCATAAAATAATCTCGCATGTGACTGTTCATCTATCTCCAGTAAGAGGATGTAGATATGACGATTGAGACTCGAGATCCAAACCCATAGCAATATATTTAGACTTGATACAAAACACAACCACTCTGACATTTGACAAAGGATCAACATTCCATAATCCATTTTACATAATCTGATTTTACTGTGACTGCCAGCAATTGGTCTTCAAAGGTTTCCAATCAAAACCAATCCCACGTAAGACCTACAGCCACGAAGGATCCGGGTCTCTCATATGTCTTGCGACACACTTGGCTAGATCAGCTTCACAGCTCGTCAGTCTTACTTGCATTTCCAACTTTGATCCTTGTAGCTGACAATGATATGGTTGTCTCGCGATTGTCGAAGCGAAGACGCGAACGATGAGCGCTATCCCAAAGCCTTGGCATCGAATGCCTACGTATAAAAGAGCTTGAGAATAACGGAATGACTCAAGTGTAGGATAAGCAGAAACCTTTTTCTTCAAATCAGTCATCAATTATTCCAAAATGCGCATCGCCTTTGTTCAAAATCTTTTCTTTAATCTCGGTTTCTGCATGAGCATTGACACCCTTTTACCTCGCACTGAGTCTGAGATAGGCCCCTTCAAAAATCCTCAGCTGACACCATTCCTTCAAATCAACCTTGCTGTCGGTCGTGAGACCAATGTTACTGGTCCCGATACCCGTTGGGGAGCTGCTCCCAATGTTCAAGGCGGAAAGGTCTCTGGTGCTTTTGAAGCCGATATTCTTCCGATCGGAACGTCTTTCGAGAGATACGTCAAGAATGAGCAGGGCGAGAACAGCGTGAGTTTCACTTCAAGTGATTATAGCAGTTATCCTAACTTTGACGAAGTTCTACCACAATCGGTATATACTCAAGACGGCAGACAATGAAACCATCAGCCTTGAGGTTGATGTCATTGTTAACTACCGTAACAATGCACACCATAGCTTTGGGTTCGGGTAAGTCATCAATATTGACCCTTTAGATGGCACTGGGACAGATACTTAACAGATGCTAGCAAATTTGTAACTGATATCCCACACCTGTTATATCTCAACTACAACATGTATCTCATCGAGGTTACAGGAGACTTTGAAACAGGCAAGGCTACGAGTCAGTTATTTGCGCTGAAGTCTGGCGGTCGACGGGACGGCGAACCCATCAAAGCTCTTTTACCTATTGAATGAGTCACAAGCCGCTAAGGAACAGACGCATTCGAAGCACCGTGGGATTTTCTCTCAGCATATAATTTCCAATTGTGTTCTTTCTATCAAATGTATGTTTTCCCAAATTTGCTTCGTCGTAAATCGTCAGGTTTTAGTCTATTCAATGCGTAACCAGGATCGTCTTCATAAACAATCACTTTCGTTTCAGGGTGGAAGCAATAACAGCAGCACCCACGCCACTGCCAGGTGAAAGCATAAACTCCACATTATCCTTTCTTGACTCAGGCGCAGCTTCAGAAGCAAGGATCTCGCTGACAGCCTTTGACAACTCCATCTGGAAATGGGGATGCTTTTCAAACAAGGAGCCCTCGACTCCAACGTGACATCTCTGCAGATCACGCTTCTGGCAGATGGCTGCCACACCGGTTGCTGACAAGCGAGCGGCACGGGTGGTGATGAGTCTGGCGACTCCTTTCATAAATTGAAGCTCTGCATGCGTTGGGGAGATACCCAGGCTTGAAACGCATGTCTCGTAGGCTTCTCGTAGACCATCTGATGTGTCCCTAGAACAGTTTTAGCAAATCTTGTCACGATAATACAGTGCTTTTATAGACTTACGCTTCGATAGCGGATAAAAACGAGGAGTCAAGGCAATAAGTATCTTGCAATTTCTCAATACTCTGCCCCTCCAAGAAACTTTGGGGATCCCTCTGATGAATCTCCAAGATAATCCGACGGAAGAGTTCTCCGAGATAAAGTCCTGCAACCATCTTCTCGAAAGCCTGCTGTCCTTTTCGTGGAGAGTCGTTATCAATGGCAATGTCATATGATGTCAAGGGCAATACAGCATGCTCGTTATCGAAAGCACCCCATTCACAGTTAATAGCCATGAATGATTCTGCGTTCAAGTTGTCGTTTGCGAGCTTGGGAATGGCCGAAACCCTTTCGAAGTAAGCGCCATTGCAGCCTGTACCGAAAACGCAGCCGATTTCGGTTTCAGAGTTGAGGTAGGCGGAGGCCATCATTGTCGCTGTTGTATCATTTGTTACAACACAGACCTTCAGTGGGAGGTTCTGGCACGCCGTCAATACTCTTATCGCTTTGCGAGTTTGTTGCAAAAACTTACCTTTTTCTTAACGGCTCGCCTCAATGATTCTGCGGCATCTACTCCTTCAGTGTTTGAGATGTTGAAACCCTTTGTCCATCTCTGTAAGATCCCCTCATCTATTGTCCTCTGTGTAGTTGGGAACGAAAAGATAAAGCTCAGATCAATCTCGGTGGTTAGGTCAAAGTCTGCTGACTGAAGGAAGGATTCGAGACAGCCTGCAACAAAGTCCCAGAGTTCATCGGCGGTTGCAGCCTTGAGGTCTTCTGGGAGCTTGTGTGATTCTTGCTTGACTTCGAAACCGCCTTTTTCGCTGGTGAGTTGGATGGAGTAGACTCGGAGGTTTGTTCCTCCCATATCTAGAACCAGATATTTCCCTGTCTCATTGCCGTCTGGGTAGTTCATTACCCATGTCGGATTCATTGGAATGTTTCCGCCTGTTATGCTCAGTCCTGTATATATGGTTAGAGCTTCCATGATTGATTTGTCCTGGGTAGATGGGTACCTTTTTCCAGTTCTTGGACAAAGTGGTTAGTGACATGTTTGAGCTTTGCTGTATCGACTATGAAGTCATTTTCGAGCTCGTCGAGGTAAGCCTTGAAGTCTGCCATGGTGTAATTGTGTTTTTGTGTGATAGTTACTCTTGTGTTGAGTTTGAGAGCTGGAAGGATATAGTAGATATATAACCAAAACTTGCATCACCCTCTCTAATCGGCCCGGGTTGTTTCTTCTAGGCCATTGACGACCGTGATATTACAATGACGTCAGTTCCACTTTAACAATGTCGAGAGACCCTCAGTTGTGGCCGTTATCAAGATTCTCCACCTTGTTTTTCTTCTTCGTTGGCTTTCTTTGCTATTTGAAGTTGGCATTCTGTAGTCAAAGCTCCGGGATTAATGCTCCGGCCACAAGTGGTCCAATCATCAACATTGCCAAGTTCAATCGTCATTCCCTAAAACCGTTGACTCGGCGAGATGGCGATTGGTTCAAACTTGTTATCGCGAGGCTTATCTTGCTATCTGACTATCTTATCGATAAGAGCAATGGACTCACTTGATGTCATTGTCATTGTAGGCGGATCTCCAATCCTAAACCCAGAGGTCAACCCTTATCTTTCCCGACAGCTAACAAGTTCTTATCGGTGAACGCTTCCGGCGCGTTGGCGAGCAACACCATGCTGATTCTCACCATGTCTCCTCTCAACGTCGCAGTCCTCCTTTGAGTGCTCCCGAAGGGCAGGTTGACCACCCAAGCTGGCAAGAACAGCTTTGTTAGTCGCAGTAAAATCATCGAGAATCTGAAGTTCCTGAAGACTGAATAAGCGAGGTACAATTATAATACGTAGAGGAATTAGTAAGATTATCAAGACAGGAAAGCCAATAGCTGCGAGAGTATGCGAGACAGCAACACAAGCGAAGACGCCAATCAGTTGAATGCTGATGAAAAGAAGTATCTTGCGTCTTCTGACGCGAAGAAGTGGCTCGTCGCGCTGGATAAAACGTTCTTCGGACTGAAGATAGATGAACTTTCGAAGGATACCATTCGATTCAATCGAACCCCACTGCATTGATGTTAGCAGCGTTTTAGGAATGGAACAGTCACAATAACGAAACGATTCCTGAACAGGAACTAAACTTACACCAACGACAAAGAACACGCCTGCGAAGACAGCAGCTGGCATTGTATGAAGTACCACAAGAAGGGGGCCAGTCATTGTACCTATCAATCCAAGCCCCATAAGGAAGTGCGAAACACGCTGCTCAACTACAGCTGCAGCTCGTACGACAGGACGGCGAATTTCAGTATCTTCACCTTCGGATGTTGGAATGATCTTCAGGTCTGTTTCGTACACAGTGAGGGAGTCTGTATGAACAGGTGCCTGATAACATATCAGTTAGACAAGAACGAGATGGAATGCGTCATCATTTACATACTTGCGGTACTAATCCATTTGGCATTGGAAGTCCAAGAATCCCCGAAACAAATGTTGTACAGCCAAGAAGGAAGAAATCCCAGTGAAAGCCACCAGGTTTCTTCAACGGATACTGACGGGCCTGTGCGGTTATACTACTGACGTTCTGGAGATGAATGTCAGTTGCAATGTCTCTTACAAGGTATAACAACGTGCGCAAAGGTGTTAGACGTACGTGGTCATAATAGAATAAAAGCATAGTCAAGAGTCCGAATGGTAGTGCCACAAACACCCATTTAGCTTCCAAGTTCCAAAAATCGATAAGCCAGTCTCTTGACTGTGTCGGATAAAAAGCCTTCGTAACAGGTACGCGTTCTATGTGTGTAGCCTCGAGTCTACCGGGGAAGTGAGAGAAGCCAACCCAAAAGAGGGTTCCAAACTTTCGACTCTGTCAGTGTGGTTCGGGTTGATCAAAATGAAAACTCACCACATAAGCATAATCAGCAAGAATGGTCCGAACGCCTGGTTTCCAAAAAGTACTGGAGCCCAGCCTCTCTAGACCATAGACTGTACCAAAGTAAAGAATGGCAATGATACAGGCAAGATAACCCGCCGCAGATCCCTCTTGATCGAACTCGTTTACCAGTTCTTCCACCCCTTTAACTAAAACATCATCAGTGCCTCTACTGGTGACATATAGTAGTTTGAACTTACTAATATAGATTATTCCAACATACATCCCGAAGGCCTCGCTCGAAAAGTCGGTGACATAACGCATGTAATCACATGTGTTAAAGATAGCCACAAGCCAGTGAAAGATGGCGGCCCATATGCCAGTCCATGCCATGAACTGGGGATAGATCGAGGCATCATAAATGCTGATGATATCGTATATGGTAAAGTTGAACAAAGAGATAAGACCCGTAACGCCAACAATAGTAAGAGGCTGTGTACTGAGAAGACTAAAGACAACCGCTGCTAGCGCTGAGGAGAAGAGAGCCTCGTTTATACCAAAGAATTGTCCTGTTCGTCGGTACATGTCAAGTGTGTAGGCTATAGCCGGAAGAAGACTGGAAAGTATTAGTGTTGTTTCACTGCTAGATGGCAGACGATGGAGATGTATACTTGACAAAGTACATGCGAATAGTACTGGCAACCACACGATAAGTAAAAGCATCGGCAATGTCACTCCAGTAATAAGGTAGTCGCCTCTTGACGTCGTGATACATTCCTCTACCAGGATGAAAGACTCTCCATCGTCTCCATCCTTTTCTGTTGTCGTAGCTGTAGGACAAGTTTGTCTCTTCTCGTGTCAAAGTGGTGCCACCTGAGGAGTCACCAGGCTCTATATCGGTAGGTTGAATGTCGTTGGCCATATTTGTAAGATGGGAGAAAGGAAGGTAGAGTGAGTATCAAGAGGATAGAATGTCTGTGCCACGGAATACAGTATAGCAAGGTTTCAAGAAACGGATGTCATTTCTCGTGGTAGACAGAGTCATATTTATGCTTGTCTTGGACCCGGGCATTCGGATTCTTTTAATACTTAGCACAAGGGGTTAGTCTATAGCATGTAGTGTCTGGGGGCGTCGATTCATAGCAGTGGGTCCATGACAGCATTATTGGATCGCCTTTTCAGGTAGAATTTTGCATGCAAGGGATATTTCCTTGAAAGACAAGACATGCAAAATAGTTTCATAAAATTGATATATAGGAATTCGTAAGTCATCAAGTCACCCGTTCCTCCAAGTCCTGTTCAATCGCTGTCGTGTCTAGTACCATTCCCTTTTATGTGACGTCTATAGAAGCATAGGATGAATTTGGTGTAAGTGTCCATTGCCACGCAGAAGATGTAACTCTAGCACCCTGCAAGATTCGATGCGAGAGATTGGCTATGCTTTTCTGCTCCGCTCTTGTGGTGGACTTGATGGGAAATCTGTTTACGCCGTGGTTAGTGAAGTAACATAAGCCTTGGTAAGAATAGCCTACCATTCTGATTAGAAGTCCATGACATGTTGCAAATCTCATATTCGTCCCCCCGCTGTTGGGTCCACCCAAAGCGATTCTTGATGTCCTCTTGGAGTAACAGCATCTGGATCTCGAATTCTTTTTGGCATCTAACGTAGTCGACACCAGGTTTTCTATCCTCGGCATGAAAAGGTAAGAAATCCATATTGAACAAACTTGATAGGTATTATGTATGTTTGACAGTATGAAACCAACGAGAAATAAATTTAAAAAGAAGAAGAATTACATCAGGCGTAGAATAGTTTGTGGTTGTAGGCTCGTAGCATGACTGGGGTCATGTCACGTCTGTCAGATGGTGGTCTCCACTTACTATTACGGATAAAAAGAGACCCTTTCTGACCAATAGCACAAAGGTATAAAGTTCCTCATGATGCGATACTTTATGGCTAACGGAAACATGTACCCGAGGTCAAGACAATTAATCTGAAATCCTCTTATTATGACTGTACATCGGAACCGAGAACCTTTTTGATCCAGTGCTTTGGGTCATAGATCTTATCTAGGCGATGTGATGAATCAAACGACGGTACATCTAAAAATACCAGGATAATCAACCCTTGCGGACCGTACCTCCTCTGCACCATCAAGTTTCGACATTATGAGCCATAAATCTTCAAGCACAGACTGCAGTGGACTGCACAGGAAAGAGAAATGGTATTGTCATTTTTCATGTTGTCACCGTCGAGGCAGCCCTACGATCATGCAGTTTCTTAGGCATGGAACGGCGTAAAGAGGCGTTAGGACCCTGAAATAGCAATGAATCTCATGTTTCGAGTTCCACCATGTCTTGGTAACATTGAGCTAAGAAGACTACTTCGGACTTGAGCTAAACTCCACCAATCAACACCACGAAACCGTGGCACTCGCTCTTACGACGCGGATGCCGAAAGAGGCAAGGGTTAAAGCATTTCAGGCATTACGCTAGAATCTAAATAGAACAGAATATTGCCCGAGCAGAAATATCGGAGTTCTTACGTCCTTCTGCTTCCTCTTTTGTTCGGTAGAGTGTTATCTACGCGAAAGTGCTGACTGCCAAGATGGACATCAAACAAATGTTGGAAGAGACACACTTCTTTCCCAATTGTACTGCCGCGCTTTTAGCCTTTTCTCTTGACAAACTCAACAATCCAACGTTGAATTTACAAATCATTATCCAAGAAGGGAATAGCGCTGATGGTGACAGATCGGATACTTTCGAAGCCAATGAACAACCCATCATGCAGTCAGGACACCTTCTCCTCTCAGTAGGTCTTTCGATTGATTACGACACAAATTCATGGCATGAAAATCAGCACGGGAGGGAAACTTATACTGACGAATCTTGTTGAAGCATAAAATCCCTCTCCGCATTGACACTGCCACGTGCAGAATCGAACCTGCTGGTCCTAGCTTTGCCTCGAGAGAGGCATCTCCGGAGCACCGTATACCAACCAATCGGAGGCAGATTGAAGTTCAAAGACGTACCCAGAGTCATCAGGCACATAAGAGACAAGGCGGTTTGAGGTTGGCTACGGTGAACGGGAATGTGCCGGTGGAAGGTGGCGTTGAGAA
Source organism: Fusarium sambucinum (assembly GCF_050947815.1). Taxonomy (NCBI): domain Eukaryota; kingdom Fungi; phylum Ascomycota; class Sordariomycetes; order Hypocreales; family Nectriaceae; genus Fusarium; species Fusarium sambucinum. The sequence goes on along the minus strand of NC_139293.1, from coordinate 5,282,151 downwards.
CGAAAGTCCGAGACAGATACAGGTCGGCCAAGAAAACTTTCCAAAAAGAGTCAAAGTTAGGCACGATGGCGTATTCCACCCACGAGAGTCTTCACTGGGGAAATTCGTCGTGGGCGTTTGGGAGCAGATACACTCCGGACTGATTCTAGAACCGCATGTTCTTACGGAACAGGTTCAACTTACTTCTCGTTCGTTGGGGAATGGTCCTTCTGTGGACGCTGTACCGACACCTTCGAGCATGCGACCGGATCAAACTTGGGAGTCGTTCAACCAAAGTAATATCTTCTGTAGAAGAGTCACCCAAGCTAGCCGGACATGTCGCTCTATCGAAGTCATTGTTCAAGCGCGATGGGTTGAACTGTTTGACTCTTACGTCAAGTACCTTGCCAGCACGAACCCAAACCTTTCAGCGACAAAAAGCCGTACGAGAGCTATAGCCGAGGCATGCACCGACTTTGGTTGGACGGAGAAGGAACTTCGAAACAAGATGGCTATTTGGCGAGGATATAAAGAGATCAAGGACGTCCTTGGCTGGGTGGCTCTGGTCTTTTCTGGGATGGGACTGTATCGGTTGTGCAAGTATCGCGTCGACTTTGACAAAGAGAAGTTTTCCCGGGCGCGGGCTTTGGGAATACGGATGGAAGTCGCTGCTGATACCCTGCATACGAATTGGAGGCAGCTTTTGGCCATTGTAGGTGAGTCAACGCAAACACGTTTCGTCGGACATCCTCACGACTGGGTAGTCCATCAAGATGGCTCAGAGCCAGTCCCTCTTCGATCAACGTACACGGAACATGATCCAAACTTTGCATTCGAACATCTTGATGAGTCAGTTATCGATACTGTCTCGTGGGCCGATGATCCTCGCTGGACTCCGTCAAGCGCTGTATGTGTTTCTGGTGTCAACATATGCGGCTTGTGCAGCGAAGTGCAATCCAATCAAGACTCAACCAACGCGTGCAGATGTTTTCCCAATTCTTTTAGCACCTCAAGGTTACCAACTGCAGTACAAGTCTTTCGTACATCAAACGGTCGCAACAACGGCCTTCAAGCCTTGGTGGCATTTGAACGAGGCACTACAATTGGAGAGTTCGTCGGCTTGATCACAAAAGACATCCAAGAACAAGATGTTATGGATAGCAAAGTAGGCCCAAGAAGATATCAGATCTGGCAGGGAAGGCAGGGTAACTTTACCCGGTTTGCAAACCATAGTTGCAAACCGAATGCGCAGTTTGAGAAGTTTGTCTGGCTCGGTACTCAGCACGTCCTGCTCGTGAGCAAAGGCATCGAAGCGGGGATGGAGATCACAGTGGATTATACGGAGAGTTATTGGCGGGGTTTAAACAAGAAGTGCCTTTGTGGTGAACCTTGTTGCAGGTATAACAAATCGGATAATGGGAGGCTTGGTGGGTAGAGAGTTGAAGTAAGGGTAAGCTGATAATGTGTGGCTTTGAGTTTGAAGGGGTGATCTGCGAGCATCATTCGGAGAGATGACCAATAATATGTAAGATTTTAAGGCTGACCAGAAGTGACAAATTGTCGATCAATCATAATTCCGTTACTCACCGACTTCCTAACACGACGTCTTGTGCCGAGGTCAGTGTAGCTAGAGATAACAAAGCGTGGAGAACAGTATTATCCTACCCCAATATGATCAACAGAAAGATTCCCTTGGCGTCATACCTGTTTACTCGCCTCAGACAAACAGGCACCCGGCGCATCTACGGAGTACCTGGAGACTTTACGCTCAGAGCTCTCGATCATGTTCCCCGCTCTGGGCTCCAGTTCGTCGGATGCTGCAATGAGCTGAATGCTGGGTATGCCGCAGATGGCTACGCCCGAGCCCAACGTCATCGTCTAAACTCTGGGCTTGGTGCATTGATCACTACGTACGGTGTCGGAGAGTTGAGTGCATCCAATGCTGTCGCTGGAAGTTACGCCGAACATCTACCAGTCGTTCATATTGTCGGAACACCATCTCAAAAAGCAAGACAGGTTTCGACTGCAAGCATTGGTGGAAGGAAGCCGCATTTGCATATTCATCACACGCTGGCTGATTCACGAATTGGCGTGTTCCGAGGCATTGCGGAGAAGTTTACAGTCGCACAGCTTGATCTTGCGGGAGTCAATGCTGAGGATGTGCCTACCAAGATTGATGAGGTCCTCGGGAAGGCACTGCATCATAGTCGTCCAGTCTATATCGAGCTACCATCCGATGCGATAGAAACTGGGGTCCCTTCATCCACACTTGACAACCCGATCGACGAGAGGCGAGCTACAAGCAATGGACCCGGACACATGGAGACAAAGACACGGGCTGACGCTCTTTTTCAAAAGATTTACGCGGCTCAAAGGCCATTAATCTTGGTCGATCGAGGTGATGGAAGCGAAATTATCAGGCCTGATATCAACGACTTTGTAGAAAAGTCGGGTATTCCAACACTGTCACTACCATCAGGTGCCAGCATGATTGATAACTCGCTGTCCAACTATTTTGGTGTGTATTCTGGTTCAATAGGTCATGTTGACTTGACGTCTGCTGTGAAGTCAGCAGATTTGGTTTTGGCTTTTGGTTGCCAGTTCTCAGATACTCAAACCCTCGGCTGGGGTGTTGTGCCTGACCGAGATAATATGATCATGATAGGAAGAAATCATATTGAGAATGAACAGACGGGTACCGGAGAAGTCTTAAGGATGATGACCGCAAATGTCAAGAAGCAGAACCTCGCAAAGCAAGACACATCTTTATGGGGTAATTTCCGCCATCTCCCTGCGCAGACACTCGAGCCGGAAGCTTCTATAAACCAGGACGACTTCTACTTCCATCTCAACAAGCATCTCAAGGAGAACGACACGGTGTTGCTGGGAAACGCAACACCAATTATAGGTGGACGAAACTTTGTTCTTCCACACTCTTCTCACCTCATTGCATCAGGAATGTGGTTCTCGATTGGACATATGCTGCCAGCAGCGTTGGGGGTCTCTCAAGCCAAAGCCGATCAGGGTTCATCTGGACGCACAATTCTTCTGGATGGTGACGGAAGCTTCCAGATGACGGCGCAAGAGTTAAGCACCATTATACACAAGCGCGTCAACATGATCGTCTTTATTGTCAATAACAGTGGGTATACATACGAAAGATACATCCATGGTATGGAAGAGGAGTACAACGATGTCGCGCCGTGGAACTATAGTCTTGGGCCTAAACTTTTTGGTCCGGCACCTGATGGATATCCAATCCAGTCGTGCCGAGTACGGACCTGGAAAGAACTGGACAGTGTGATCAACTCTGAAGGATTCTCCACCGGAAAGGGCTTGACGCTGGTTGATGTTGTTATGGATAGATACGATATTTCAGAGAAGGCCAAGGTGTTATTCGAGTTTGTCAATAAGCAACTTTAGATATAGATAGGGATAGATTCTTCCATGATCGCTCTATTACTTGAGTATGTTCAAGATCTTCCGATATCTAGTTCATGTGAGAGGGCATTCCCGTCTCAGCTGTCGCGCATACTCGTTCCTGGCAGTAGTCTATTCTCATTTTCCGGTTTTGCCTACTTGAGATTTCTTCACAATCACATCCTCCAACGTCGAGATCACCGTCTCAATCTCTTCGCCTAGACACGGTTAGCATAGTGACTTGTCACGAGTTCAGAAACGTACGAGTGTTGTAGTGCGCCATGCTCACTCGCACAACACCATCCGTGGCATCCAAATCTAGCACTTTTGTGATTAACCGATGGGAATAGAAGTGGCCGTGCTTCAAGCCAATATTGGAGTTGGCTTCAATCGCCGCCACAACACTTCGAGAGTTCCACCCTTCAACAGTGAAGCTAACAATAGGTACTCGGCTTTCCGCATCACCACTGGGTTCTCCATAGATAGTGACATCCTCTCGCTTGGACAAATAATCAAGTAGCATGGTTTGAATCTGTGTCTCTTGCTTGACGCTGCCTTTCCAGCCATGTTCAGATATGTGATCTACAACGGTAGGAATGCTCGCTATCAGCTCATAGCTTCCGGCAGCAAACGATGTTTTGTCAGACAGAGTTTCCGAGGGGTTGAAGTAATGGCATAAAGGCCGAATCTGCTTCTGCGCCTCTCGACTGGCGTATAACATGGAAATATGAGGGCCAAAGACTTTATACCATGAGAGACAGTAAAAGTCGATTCCAAGATCTTTCACGTCGACTGAACGATGGGGGGCATAAGCAACACCATCCACACAGACAAGGACGTCAGGATACTCATGAGCGGCCGCCGTGATAGCTTTTACGTCATGGATGGAGCCAAGAAGATTTGTAGTGTGAGTAAAAGCCAGAAACTTTGTCCTGTTGGACAGCAACGGCTTGAGATTCTCAACTGTAAGTTTCGGGTTGTTATCTTGCCCTTCTGGATTCCAAAATCTTATACCTAGACCCTGTCGTTCTGCGAGATCAAGCCATGGCGCGATATTGGCTTCGTGGTCAAGGGTTGATACGATAATTTCGTCGCCTTCTGCGAATGTGAGGCCAAGGGCTAGATTACGCAGAAGTTGAGTAGAAGAAGCGCCATAAACTGTATTACATGTCAGTTTCATGTTTAACGTAGGCTTCATTTATAGTGTACCGATCTCATCCGGCAGAGCATTGATGTAGCGTGAACCTGCTTCATAACCTTTGTTCACTTTCTTGGCTGCTGTCTGACTCGCGTCATAAGAGCCGCCCATTTGCACATTGGAAGTGATCAAATAATCCCGTATCCTAGAGTAAGGTCAGTAAAAGACAAACATTCCCGAGTGCTTGGCATACGAGTCGGCAGCAGCGCCTAGGATTTGGCTACCACCAGCGTTGTCCAAAAAGACTTGTTTTTGCTGTAAAGCAGGAAACTGAGCTCTCAAAGCCTCGATGTCGTGTTTGGGCTGCGTCATCTTGGACTGTTCAAGTAAAACTATGATTTTCTATGCGTGCCAGATCACTTAGTATGAGAGAATATGTTGTTTTAATGCTTCCTGATGATAAAAGGCCAGGTTGGATAAAGGTTGAGACTAAAGGCGGGGTAGTGTTCTCGGGGCAGACCCTGGTGATTATGATGCAATCATTTGTACACCAAGATTAATGCGAAAAAGGCAGGTGAATCAAGATTGAGTTAAGAAATAATAAGCAAAAAAGACAGAGCATATCCTTGTCTTGATACAGAGTAGTCCAACTCAAGAGTAATGTCTCCACAGCAACACCGAGCACTTATTACCACATCTACAATGAATAAAACCTCAGCTTTAGATGCAAGACTATATCTACTCAAATCCAACAAGGGACTCATTGAAACGACTGCTAGTCATGTACAAATACTGCGCTGAGCTCTCTTGTTCACGTCTGGTGCTCTTGTATATAAACTACCAACACCAACGCAGTGTATGCTTCTGAGACAAGTTCAATAGCAGCCAACTCATCTACAGAACCCCATTAATATCCAAGATTGACAACTCAAAATGTGTACCTACACTCACCAGTTTACGAAATGCGGTCAATGCATGGACATCTTAGGTGAGGACTATCCGTGTCTATTCCGATGCAAACTCCACGAGCAGGGCCGTAGATGCGAAAAGACGACGAAAGGCCAAAGCACAATATATGTCGATGCAGATGGTTGCGGTGAGTGCGTGAAGAGAGAGGAGGAAAGGAAGAGGAAAGCGAAGGAAACGAGCAAGTGATTAGATTGGCGAAGGCTAGAAGAGGGCGCAATCGATAAACGATTTTCAATGTGACATGGTTCTACTCCATAGATTTATATCTATCTTTTTTTATTCCCTTCGGTTATGTTACTTGCTGTGAACAAAAAATCATTAACTCTTTTGTCTTTTGTTTTGCTATCTGTCGGCTCAAACATGTACTAACGAATACCCACGCTTTCATATTCTCACCCCAGTAAGATACGGGCACTCCAGGTTCCTCGATACTTCCCCTATACCTTTTCTCATTAGGCAATTATTTCACTGCTTCTGTCATGGGTGAAAGCTGTACAACCTCAGAAATGGTATCCAGATGGGGAACGGGTGACCGTCCGTCCTTGAACAACCTGTCGCAACGATCACCAGCTTGTGAACAAGGTGCCCTGTGTAACGAGACTCTAACGCATCCAAAGGTCTTCGTCGCACATCCACAAATGCTCGCGTACTATATATTGTCTCCTTAGTTCTCTTGGGATGTCAGCTTCTGGTAGACATCAGGACCCCGAAAATGCAAACGTCACACAAGGCTTTGTCATCAATTCAAGATGTGCACTACCATTCGTATCATGACAAAGTGTTCGGTGTGCTGGTACGTCATCAATACGACACATGATGTGACTCAACAATGCGTGGGATACAAAGCGAATGGGGTTTGTTCTGGAGTTCATCGCCCAACGAAGACTGAGTACACGGATGAATCCAGTTGTCCAGAGTGTGGGAAGAAGAAGAGTACTGTAAAATGAGGAAGTTATGTGGATTAATAGGTATGTGGGAGGGAAACTCGTTATTATGTTTGATCTGTAGAAGGGCAGTGTGTGTAGCTATAGATCGACGATTGCGACTGCCATTTTCAGGGCATGAGGCTGTAGCGAACACTGGCCATAGGGGGATAACACATCAATCGACCTCCAAGTTTAGGGTTTATGAATAAATAGACTAAGCTACTATCCTAAGAATCATAAGTTTAGCTCACTGATTTCGTCCATTATGCTTTCAGAACTCAGATTGCATGGTCCTCAGAGCGATTGCTTGCTTCGGCTAACCACGTGATGAGCCACGCAATACGCCACGTTTGAACCGTTGTGAACCACGTGCCAACCCCACAGTTAATGATGTCTATTCAAACGATCTATAAACAAAGGCAACCAATCTATAAGAAACCAAATCTGAATCTAAAAGAGAAACGTTCTTTCTATACCGTAGTGAAGATTTACATCGTCAGCATGGCAGCGCAAAGAACGCCAAGACTCAACCACATCTTGGGCATGTTTCCAGAAGCACTGTTCTCATCACTCTCAGCAGTTGCAGAAGCACTGCTTCCTGTTGAAGTGGCATCGCTTTCGGAACCGCTTGTCTCGGCAGCCTTATTGTTCTTGAAGTCACTGCTTCCAGTCTCACTTGCTTTGGCGGTAGACATGGTTGTAGCGTCAGAATCGGAGTCAGTTTCGGTGGCGGACTCAGCAGTCTCGGAAGTTGTCTTGGAGGCAGTCTCAGAAGCAGTTGTTGACTCTTTCTCGTCTTCGTCCTCGTCGTCATCCTTGTCGTCGCTGCCGTTGTCCTTCTTGTCAAAGTCGATGCTCTTGTAAGATCCAGATCGGTCGCCGTAAGAGTAACTCTCAGCAGGGTTCATATTCTCAATCTTGACCTTCTGCACAGTCATAGTAAAAGGGACCTTGGAAAAATCAGTGGGTCCTCCTCCCCACTCAACCGCTTCAAGATCATTAGCCTTGCGTCTCACCACATCTTGATAAATGTACTTACTTCCTTCTGCATTTTCGCTTGTGTCTCCAGCCGCCCAAATCCCAAGCTTCACACGCATAGGGGTTTGAGGGTAATTCTCTCCCCCCTGAGATTCGGCAAACTTGAGGGTTCGGACAGCAACACCGTTGATGTACCATTCGCATGATTCTGGTGTCCAGTTAACCGTATAGTTGTGAAACTCCGACTGGGTGTTTTCGACCGGGAATGTGAGACTCTGAGTGTTATCCATACTAGACTTAGCATACCAGTTACTCTGGACTTCATCTGGACGTCCTCCCAGAAACTCCCAGTCGCTGCGCAGGTCAGTCAGTATACTATACACCATCTGCGATGGGTGCTACTTACACCTCGTCCAGAACGTCTGATAGCAAGACAATAGACGAAATAATGCCTTGTCCAGGGGCAGCTTTCATGTGAACTTCCAGACGACCGAAAAAAAAATACCACTGGGTTTGTATAGTAGGAGACTGGCCCTGTTTGTTGATCGTAAACTCGGCGCCCTCCGAGGTATATTTGATATCTCCGTGACCCGTTCCTTCCCAGTTGTCGTCGTCGCTGCCCTTGGTAAAGTCTACCGAGTAAGACGAAGAAGCAAGACCGACATCAGCCTCACATGCTGTAAGCCACGTTAGTTCATCTGCCATCATCAACGACCAGTTTTCGGGTTACTAACACTCCTTCATAGGATTGCAGCTCGAATACGTCTGCGCAGTAGCTGAAGTTGCCAGGCTGGCAGCCAGCATAATCCTGGACCATATAGAGACCATTTTCGCGGATGTTGCAAATGGGATTGATTAGAAGAGTTGAAAAGCAAAAGAAGATTATTATAAATGTTAAAAGCGAATGAAGTGGTAGACAACAGGAGTAACGAAAGACGGTGTGTATTGACACGAGTTAAAAGAATGCGACGTTAGCCTACCACTTGACACTGGTCAGAAAGAGCAAACTTTCGGCAAGTGGGAAAGGAAAGGAGATCAGACGAATACATGGGGCTAGACCAATGGATATAAAAATAAATAATGCCCTAAGCATGCGATGTTTCTTTCTCCTTATTCCTACTGCGCCTTTTAAACCTTTGTTCAGGTTGGGTTTAGCTGATCTTGGCTAATGACTGTTGGTCGACGTTAGGCAGGTGTTAGTTATCAGCTATACGGCGAGGAAATGAAGATGGTCGCTTTACTGGGTCCTCTAGATCCTTGTCTTGTGGATACGCAAGCTCTGACGCGTAATGGGGCATCCTGGCTCAATGAATGGAGTGATTATCGATTATTTACGGGGAAGACCAGATATGATTCGATGTTGAGACACCAGACGGGACCGTAAAAACTGGGAGAGCTGAATGATCTGAGCTTGACGTGCGGTTCGTCCAGTTTCATCATTGACTATCTTTGCCCTGGCGGATCTTGAAGTTTTTGGAGTGGAGGCTGTTGCTAGTCAGGCACTGAATCCTCTGGTCAGCCCGTAAAATTTGACAGGCAAGGTTTGTTTTGGGTAAACGACGAGGTGCGAGATAAGGGTTTGGTTAGCGATATTATGCCTATCATACGAACAAAACCAAGTCTATTTTTGCTCACTGGTACGGTAACATGCGACGTCCCTCTCCCATTCCACGCGAGAATGAAAATGCTTATCGGTCACTGATCTTCAATCAATAGTGTCGGGCTGAAGAGCTCGGTCGGGGCTTCCACAGTGACTCCGCCCTTGCAGGTCCAGCTAGTAAATTGGAGAACGAACAGGCTAGCACGGATCTCGACTCGGATCGATCGGCTTCGACGGCGTGAGTTGTAGGGTAGTATGGATCAAGATTCGCAATCAACAAAAGCCACGCATCTTGGTTTTCTCTAGACTGAAACTAGTTTTCTGAGACAGATCCGATGTTCGATGTTCTGTTACTGGATGCTACTCACAAATGTGACACATAAGGATCTGTGGGGTAGGAGTGCTGAAAAAGGACCAATTCATAGTTCAGTGTAATGTTCGGAATAAACTCACAAACGCGTTTGCTTGTGAGAAGTCACTCGACATATAAAACCAAGCAATGAATTAAAGTCTAAATATATCTCATATAGTTTTTTTATAAACGTTGCTCTTGGGAAGCATCGCTGAGCCATGCACCCAGCTCAATACCCATCTGTGCACTCTGATCTATCATGCTCAAATGACCGGCCTTGTCAATAACGACAATTTCCTCAGCCTTCAATGCATTTCCCAATCTGTACGCCACTTCGACCGGAAGCCATTTGTCGTCAGCTCCCCAAATGACCTTGACGCGTAATTTTGATCCAACCTCACCATATCTCCCTTCGACTTCTTCCGTGCTTCTCCAATTAGCTTGGCATAGCTCTCTAATGAAACCTTGTTTGCCGCCTTCCCGTGTCCAAGGCTCCTTGAGCATTTGCATTGTTTCGCTTGGTAGTTCGTAATATGCTGCATCTCTGATGTAACTCTCTAGAATTCCCTCGAATACCGTGTCTGGGAGTTGTTCAAAGATGTGAGGGTTTTCGGCCATGCTCTTGAAAAGAGGCTGCCCAAATGGTCCCATCGACACGACATCAATCAGACAGAGACTCTCATAAGATAATCCATGTAGGAGGTATCCTCTAAGACTGATCAAACCGCCATTATCATGAGCGACGACTGTCAAGCATTAGCCCCGCGTTTCATCTTCAACGTCTTATCCTGATACTTACCATGAGCTGTTGGAAAAGACCAGCTGCCCTCCCATTCTTGGAAAAGCGCAGCAAAAACCTCAGCTTGTCGCGCAAGGTTGCTGTCAAACTGTTCAACAGGGTGTATACTGGGTAATAGACCCGGCTTTAGAAGTTCTGGGGACGATTCACCGAAACCAGGTCTATCGAAGAGATAAACGCAGAACCGACGCGACAGGGCAATCGCGAAGTCGGCCCAAACGCGTGAAGACCAAGGCGTTCCATGTATAAAGATTAGAGGAGGGAGGCCTTCATCGCCCAATGTTCCCCATTTGACATTGTACACATGAGTTGAAGTTTCGTAGCGAAAGGTCTCAGTGAGAATTGAAGGGTCTTGCGATGATGTCATTGTGTTGATGAGATGAGCTGAGAATTGAGATTGTGATGAAATGCTATGAGCGACTTATTGAGGATAAAGAGAAGCGAGTGTGAAAGAACTGAGATATGGGGATATTTATACTAATGAGAAGGTATGACGAAACAAGAATGAGATCACAACCGCGATTGAGGTGAGATGTGATTTGCCACCCGTAGCCCTTTTCTTGACAATTGCGATTCTCAGAAAATGACATCTACGGATTCATAACCCCGACAGAAACCATGTGCTTCAATCGAAAGTGATATAATATGGACCCTTTAAAGAGTTCAATACTATTATCAGAGACGGTTTTAAGTTCTTCAATTCATATAACACGTTTGCAAGCTGGAAGCATCATCTTAATGCTATCTTGGCGTGGATGAATTCATCCTACCTAGTAATTCACGCCCTTTGGCTGACATCCAGAGATTAAGACACTTTTCGCCGCACAACTCCACTTCCTACTTCCTTCTCTTTAATCAAAATAAGGGCGCATCACATCGCAACTCTCCCTTTAGCAAAGAGGTGCATTTAAAATGTCAACCACAACTGCCATTCAGCTCGAACCTTTGGGTAACGGTACATCCTATGAAGCTTCCTCCTCCAACCTTCGCCCAAGAGGAGCGCTCGCCGAAACCACATCCAGCCACCAAAATGACTCTGATGACCCAGCCCTCGAAGCTTCGCGTATCGCAGATAGCACAGTCCCAGATGGAGGTTACGGATGGGTTGTGGTTGCCGCCTGTGCCATGGTATCTAGCCCTTCCATGGCTGTTCAAGTGTCTGTCTAACGTCTCTCAGGTAGCATGGTGGGTGATTGGATTATCATATGTTTACGGCGTGTATCAACGCGCCCTCGTTAAACGAGGTGTTGGATCGCCTCTCGCTTTATCATTCTGCGGGTCTATCTCTCCAGCACTTATGGCGACGGTTGGAATGCTCGTGTCAAGGATGATCCGATCTCTAGGAACTATAACACTCAGCTGCGCAGGTATAGCCCTTATGAGCCTCTCGTTTATCCTCGCAAGCTTCGTGACGGATCATCTTGTGGGACTCATCTTCTTTCCCGGTGTACTACTGGGGCTAGGCATGAGCGGTTGTTTCATGTCATTCTCTATTGCACCAGCGCAATACTTCATGAAGCGACGCGGCATAGCCAACGGCATCGTATATGCCGGAGGAGGCTTTGGTGGTGCCATAATGAGCATCGTGACTGACTCTTTGATTGAAAAGTACAGTGTTGAATGGGCTTTCCGGATCACTGGGTTACTGATTGCTGTTACGGGCCTTCCAGCTGCGTATCTCATCAAGGAAAGAACACCTCTCGCTCGTACAGGAATTGTGGACTGGACCTTGTTCCGTCAGCTCAACTTTGCCATCCTCTTCTTCGCTGCTGGAGTCGGCATCTTCCCACTCCTAGTGCCACCTTATTTTCTTCCTTTGTATTCCAGCTCTATGGGTCTCAGCACAAGTACTGGTGCTGGTCTATTGGCAGGCTTCAGTTTCGCTTCAGCTGTAGGACGTATAATCAGCGGTTATCTTTGCGATATCTGCGGCCCTATCAACACCCTTTTGGCTTTCTTTTTGGGTAACTCGATTACAATGCTCGCTCTTTGGCCCGCTTCGACCTCACTTGCACCCCTGGCTGTCTTTGCAGTGCTCAACGGACTCATGAACGGTGGTTTCTTCTCCTCGATGCCTACAGTTGTCAGCAATGTTTTCGGATCAGCACGCGTATCTACAGCAATGGCAATGATGATCGTTGGCTGGATACTAGGGTACCTCCTTGTAAGTCCTAAACGCTCATATCAAAAGACCATGTTAACAAGAATAGGGGTCCCCCATCGCAGGATTTCTGCTTGAACTTCATGGCGGTGCTGATGGGGGATTGCAAGCGTATCGACCTGCCATGTTCTTCGCCGGCTCTATGTCTTTGCTTGCAACTATTCTAACATCAATTCTACGATGGAGAATAAGCAAAAAGGTCTTTGAGAAGGTTTGAATGGGAACATATTGGCAAAGGGCAAAAAAAAGAGGGACAACCAGGGGCCCAAACCCCACTGCTTCGCTGAGAAGACCTTCATAGCCCTGGCCCACGCGGAGTCCAGAAAGAGACCTCGTGGGCCCAGAACGAGACTGCAACTGACTGGGGGATCGAACCCCTAATGTTACCTTTCGGTATATGATCCACTGGACCAATCATCCCGATATCTGATGTTACTGAATGATACTGAACTTGAGGCATAGATGACGTAGATGGAGAGGTGCGAGTATAAGAGAAGAATGAACGGACGAACAGGGAGATGGAACCCGGATCTTCACACACGCCCTTGTTTTTATGTTTCAAGATGATAGTGGACTTGACAGATATGAAGTCCAGGCAGGAAGCCGGGAGGTTGACGTTGAAACATGGACAGGAAACATTGTAGTCACACAATAGGGGTTTGCTCGATTATCATACAATCGTATTCTCCACTTTCTGCTATGTGTCCAACTTGAGATGGGTTTTATGTGTCATCAGCCCAATTTAAGCAAGGCTGGGTTAAACACCGTTGTAGCTACGCAGATCAAGAAACGTTGTCTATGACCTTAAGAGCATAAAATTAAATATCCTAAGAATTCGATTTAAACGATATAATTAGTTTTCTAATCAATCTATTAGGCCACCGAGAAAGGTTGGGCATTTGACATAAGAGTTTAAAGGCTTGCTCCAAAATCATTCTATCCGCCACATTTCCGAGGCGTGTCGTATCACTAGAGCTTCTCGGGTTAGATCAGGTACTCAAGTCGGGGCCTGTGGAGATGGGACCAGAGTGGAGAACACGATTTTCTATATACCTAAGGTAAGCAAGTCCTTGTTGCGAAAACGCCATCTTTCTTTTCTATGGCTTAACCCTTACCTACCTAGCTTACTGCCTAGGCTTTATATATCTTCATTATATCACTATCATATAACAATAAAAAAAGGGGACAGTTGGCCCAGCGGTTAAGGCATTCAAGTTCATTTACTGCTTCCCTCGGGCGGTAGTTATTTACTATTTACGTATAGTGAAAGATGAGCACTTTGAAAAGAGCAGGGTTCGAATCCCTGGCCGTCCATTATAATTTTTTCTTTTGCATCTCTCTTTTATGTCATCTATGACCCCAAGTTCAGTATCGTTCAGTGGCATGGCATATCAGGGCAAGTCTAGTGGTATAACATCGCAAGCCCTTGTTGTTAGGTGAGTCCCGCGGCCTCGTGCATCACGCATCATGCTCCTCAATATCAGTGTTGGACAGGCTATCGCAAACGATGCAGAGACTTTGATATCGATGCAACAGAACCACACACTGACAGCATCAATGAACTATCTTACATATCCTACTATGATACGTGTCGATGGACTTCTATATCGACACAGTATTAATTTGAGAGACGAAGGTCAAGCTTGGGAGCCCCTCCGAGACGAAAGCCTTCCGGCAGTTGGTGGAGGGTGTGCGCATTCATGCGATGGGCTATAATCATGTCCGACAAGCACTAAACGCCGAGGCCCCTCTCAAAAAAGATGTTGTCACATATTTACACCGTGTGTACTCTGACCTCATTAAAGAGGTGATCACGGCAGGAGCTTCATTTTGGGAATCTAAGCCCATGGTGGGGAACTTAATGAGCTCGCAATGAAATGTGCTCCTTTCTACTTGGCTCGCCTCGCAGGAACGCTATCCTTTTAAGTTCACTGAAGCTATTGATCCGCAGATCCCCGTCCTATATCTGGAACAGTGAGAAACCATGAATATGATCAATGCCAAGCTTGGGGACTAAACACCCATGACCTGGAACATTGCCAAGCAGGCCCTCCATCAATCCTACAACTCGGATTTGGTCCGTCAACAGGTGGGACTGTTGCATCTAGTGGTACAATTGACGACATTCCCTCAGGACTCAGCATATTTCGTTCGGATTCCAGCTGCCTTTAACGCTTCAATCTGAGATTGTTGTTCGTCCGTGAGGGGAGAAATCTCAAGTCCTGTCACCTCCCGATCGCCTTCCTCCCGCAGAGATGGTTCCAAGTTGGTCCCAGGGGGCGGAGGTTGACGAATATTTCAGCAGCAATAGAGGAAGACAAAAGATGGAGTGAGGTTGAGGAGATGAATTTAGAGATGATGAGAATCTCTGAAGAAACAAAGAGAGGTCGTGGTGGGGGTATACGCGGTAGTTGTTATGATTGTTTCCGTTGTCAAAGAAGCAAAAACGCCAACGGGGAAGCTTTATTGGATTGTTCAGGTACGAAAGTGGAGATCAATGTTTGTTTGCGCACTGTGGTGGGGATCCCAAAGCCTCGTTTGCCTATTTTCTTTTTTCCTCTTGCACCTCTCTTCTACGTTATCTATGCCTCGAGTTTAGAGCGACTTCTGACATTACCTGGCTGCAGAGAACGCTTGATGATCGATTACATGACCTGAACTCCACGATGCAAACAACTGAACAACTATCTATCCCATAAATCTGCTGTCAGGAGCCAAGGATGGAGCGTTTCGAGGAGATTGAGAGACACCATGAAAAGTATGGCAAAATCTGCGGGATTTGCAATGCGAGCATAATTGGCCACCAATCCAAGCTGAGGCAACATATGCTCCGGCATAGCGGAACCGCCTTCCCTCAGGTATGTTTCTGTCCTGAATTGGTGAATCTCGCAGCTGATCGCGTTTAGGTCGTCGACGGCCAAGCCACATATAGCGCGAGCACAGCCGATAACCTCCGCTCAAAGCTACCTGGCAACAACCTCCCATTGTCTGTCGACCTAGACCTCGCCCAGAACATGATTCTCTCTACCCCAGCCAAGATACGTTGCACAGGTGGCATGTTCACCAAGGGGAAACTGGCTGGCCAAACAGTCGCCGGGTATCCGAATATCTTCCATTCTTGTGGACGCGTCAAGAAGGATTATGTGTGGATAAAGCCCCCCGATATCCCAAATCCGTTCCCTCGACCAGCGCTCACTGGCACCAACACAAGCCGCAGACCGCGTCGAGTCAACGTGCAGGTCCACCCCCCTCACAAGAACCGGGCGTGGCAAGCTTCAGACTCGAATGACTTTTCGACTGTCATCACAAATGTATGGACGCCCAAGAAGTACCCTGGCTGGGAAATGCCACGCGGGTGGAAGATGGAATGGCCTTGTAACCCTACATCCATCAAGCAGTGGGACACGCAATGTGATCTATGCGAGAAGCCATTTTGCGATTGTATCGCAACCAAGGTGTCGTCTGTGATACCCAGGATTGTATCTGCTGGAGCATTGGGGCAGGGTGTCGAGGCCACGGTCCGCTACCAGGTTGGTGACTTTGCTGGAGAGTTAGTCGGCGAGCTGGCTCCGATTGGTTACTACGATGACGGCTGGGTTGCTGATATGCGGCGCGATGATCTCCAGGATAAGTGCCAGATTGTTTGCCAGGTCTACGCCCGATATGTGGGTAATTGGGCTCGCATGGTCAATCACTCGTGCGAGCCTAATGTCGAGTTTACTGCGATTCGTATATCTGGAAGATGGCGTATCTTGTTGTTGGTTATAAAACCAATCGAGCCCGGGCAGGCCATCCTGGTTTCGTACGGGGATGAATATTTCGATAACGGAACGAAATGCCTTTGTGGCACTGAATCTTGTCTGGAACATCGAAGGGATACAAAATGTGTATAGAATGACATTACGGTTTTGTGTTGGTATCCCTTTCCATTGCCCAAGCCTTGTCCCTCACTCTATGTAGGTTATCCAATGTATTATTTGACGTAATACGTTAACCCTTTTTGCCTATTTTTGTTTATTCTCGGAGTTCGACGGGAAAGGCCAAGACATGATGACGATCTAGGTTTAGCTCTTTGGCTTAACATTAGCATCTGAGGGTTTGGCAGAGAGCTCAGCGTGGCTGCATATCGTTCAAGGCGCCAGCACAGTAGTCGCCGGTAGGTCTCATCTTAGCTTCAAAATGACCGAGTTCTTCATGGGATCCGGTTGGCCTGTTTATTGCCTCCGAACTCAATTGCGCATGGCCAGAGGTCAGTTTGACGTCTGTCACGCTACCGTGTACAGTGACGCCAACTTCAACTACAGCCCGGGATCCGATATCAGCCTTCCTGCCCATCGTATCGGTCGCGTCTTAGAGGAGTATATTCGTGTCAGGTTCCCCGAGGTCATGTCTCCCGAGGAAGGGAACCTAGAGCCTTTATTTGTCAGTTGCAAGCACTCGAAGTGCATCGTGGATCCTGTCACCAGATCGAAGAGAAACTTTGATCAGATCCGCATAGCTCTGGAATTCTGTGTCGACTTCGTTCAGACCAAGAAGGTCAACCCCGCTGGCATTCTAATCATCTCTTCAGAAAGGGCTATGGTCGAGATTATCTCCCAGCAGCTGAAACAGGCCCAATACGTTGTCTTCCAAGGCATGCGACCACCCGTGACCGTTCACTCAGTTCAAGGTCAAGAGAGTGACATGGTCGTCCTCGTTACCGGAACAAATAGCGTTGTTGGTGCTAGCTTCACGTCCGGTGAACGTCGCCTCAATGTCATGCTGAGCCGTCAGAAGAGTGCTCTTGTAATATTCAGTGACATTGACACTGTTGACCACACTGGTAAGAGCAAAGCTGAGTTGACTCAAGAGCCCACTGGGGAGATGAGGTTCACAAAGGCCACCATGCTGAAGCGCGTACATCGTCTGATGATTCAGAGCGGCCGTGTGGGGATAGTCGATTGTAGGGCTTAGTAACGACCATGCCGTGGCCAATGGTGAAGGTGATGGTAGGGAATAGTTAGGCATAGGATAACAACTAAGGCCAAAGGGGGCAACAAGGTCAAGTAGATAAACTGAAAGGGAAATGCTGGTTCTAATTTCTTTGTGCTGCAATATGTGATGATAAGTGTGATATGATCAAATGTCAGTTGAGTGCGCCAAAGTCTTTTGCTTTCCAGCTGACTGCTAAACATTCATGGCTATTGTCTCATACCTTGAGGTTCCCGTACATATGAGATAGCGAGTGTTAAGGCTCATCAATATGATATGTGGCTATTCTTTCAATGAAACTTCACAGTCCGGTATTCTCTTAGTAAATAACAGCAAACAGCTCCCTCAGTCGATCAGTGTCCGGACCATTGACTTCTACAATTCAGGTCTCAATGAACCACGCTCATTGGGACAGTCAATTGTGAGAACTAACAGCAATGTGGCATTGGCCCTCAAGGACAACGACGCACCCCTGTCTTATTATCAGCTTCCAGGTCTTAATAATGGTGCAGACATCATCGAAACTGACAACTATCATCACGCAGCCTTACCTCCTACAACGTCTCAGAATCTAGCTACAGGGTCATGGTAAAGCAGACCTCGACGAGACCAATGCACCTGTCAATGATGTATTTTAAACCTGGATGGACAGGAAGATAATAAATACTCTCCCGGTTCTTAATGCCTTCCTATGTAACTTCAACCGATACTGTGGTAAGTGCGTAACTCATTGTAATCGATCTGATGAGCGCAAAAGGTCCTGTTATGAAACACTTCCGTTGGGATGCCCCAAGAAGGATGAATGAGAGAGCTTGATACGTTACTATTGCAGTAGTTGTGCCTGTCCTTAGTTTCATACTAGCCTGTACTGTTCATAGTCTGGGTGCACACCTAGGTCTATTTTTGTAATAGTGTACCCCCAGACTAATTCATCGGTAACCCTAGTCAAAGCAAGGCGAAGAAGGTTATTGTTCTTGCTGTAGTCAATACTGTGGTTACGCTTGGACTGATCTACACCTGAGGGCATTCTTTACGTATAGGGTATAAAACATGACTAGTGTATTGATATCATTGTCTGAGCATAGCTAAGCCCGCTTGCCGGCCATACGCTAAAATCTCGGTTGCTTCGGCTTCAGTGTCACATGTGCTCCGATGAGTTCTGTTCCGAGACAATCATAGAATTCAGACATCTAATACTGAGTGGAGATTGTGCTTGGGCACAGACACTGTTTAGAAGTAACTTTCATATCACACTCAACGTACACAGTTTGAAGCACAGAGTTCAACGAGTTATTCTTGCACGTCAAGGAATATCACGGTGAGTGGCTCAGATATTATCTAGGCTCTACTACGGGTAGCAAGTTGAGAACAAGCATGTACCACCGTGCAGCTGTATCAAAATTTACTTGACACCGCTTAGACACTATCCGAGTTATTACAATGCCACGTTTCGGTTCTTTCCCCGATGACGATCACTTCAAAAGATTCCACAGACCTTGACCAGTCTGTAGAACAGCATGCCAAGGCGGTACATCCAGATCTCCCAATTGATGCAAGTCTGCAGGGAATGCCTATATGCTTCAACATTGCGGTAAAGTGGACACGATTCTTTCTCAAGATGCCGGCATCTATATATAGGTGTAACGATACAGCATATCTATAGATCCATACCAAACAATAGATAAGAGATTTATACATTTAACACACATGCTAAATTCTTCCGCGGCCGGGGTTTAGATGTTGTTTCACGATTGAAGCTATGGCCACAAGCTAACTACTTGGAGTACTTTTGCCCTGGGCGGTTAAGATAAGAGGGCCCAAAGCGGCTCCAGAGTGACGAGATGCGAAATACCGATTGGTCAGATGTAATGGAACAAGTGAAGCTTCTTCTGAAGCTTGTATCTTTAAATGTTGGAGGTATCGCACATGGAGCCCCTAGTTGTTTGACGCCTTGACATAACACGCCCCACTGACGAGAATCTTTCGGGATCAATATTATTGGTGTCTTTAATGAGGCTGCGAAAGAGGTGAAGACATGACTCTGTACTGGACGTCATAGCTAGGTGTCTAGAATTCCGAATTATTTCGTATGCAAGAACTGACATTCACCTCCGTATTTACCCCTCCCTTACGGCATCAAGAAATTTAACCGTTGGAAGCATAAGAGACGAAATTAATAGGTCATTTATGCTCCTTAGACCATAGTTCTTAGGATACTTATTTTTCTACCCTAAGACTTAGGAGGCCATCAATTTTTCTACTGCCCACTTGACATCATATGAAGCAAAGTGACGAAAATGCGAAAAATCTTCGTTCTATTTATGTGTTGTTCTCCGAATCTAGGACAACTACGATGATCTAATCTTACCCACACGGAACAAGGAACATCTTTCCGGGTAGATGCATTGTTTTGCCGTCGAGTTTTGACGCCCAACTACAAACAGTGGCAAAGATAACCGCCATGGTGCGACAAGATCGCGCCTAATTATTCTGGGTATATTGTTTCAAATCTCTAGATCTTATCTCCAGCGTTGCAATGAGTAGCCATCTGCGACGGTTGGTGTTGCCAAGACGTTTATCTTTTCTACTTACAGGGGTCTTGTCTAAATATGGTAGCCTCCTTGTTTCTTGCCACGCTTTACACAGAGCCTCAACACCAAGCAATGTAAAGCCAGCGCGCAAAAGGTCCTCAAAAGGGTGCCACTTTGACGTTTCGTTCTTACAGGGTGAGAACTGGAGCAATGAACGAAAAGGTCCACCAAACTAAAACAACTGCCGAAAGGACCGTGTTGATTCTATTCTAAGTAGCTTGTTCTCTAGATATAAATGCATGCCGTCCTGTCTTGTTTGTGTTCGATGCAAAAAGTCTGGAGCTGGAATCCTATCGTCAAAGTAGACTTTTTGTCAATTCTTTTCTTTCCCTTCCCCCTCTTTTTTCTTTTCCTTGTCATTTTCTCTTTTGTCTTCTCTTCTTTTCTTATCCCCTTAATTTCCCCTTTGGACATTCCAGTCATGGGTAGAACGAAAGAAAACTCGGCTTGGACCGACTCAGTCGTGTCAACTCGAAAGAACTCAGAGGAGTGGAAGCCGCTATCACGAAACTCTGCTCTCCCTGGTCGTTTGAGCGTCAAGCTGGACACTCGACATGCTAGCGTTGACCATGGCCGACACAGTTACAGCAGGTCCATCACCCCGGCCGTTGAGAAGGGCCACGACCCGTTCCGCGACAGTGACGAAGACGAGATAGACGAGCAGAAAAAGCATCACCACGATATGTTCGACCCGAACCGACCCCAGACAGCCCTGGAGGACAGGCTACACCAGGACATGTTCGACCCGAATCGACCCAAGATGGCTCTGAAGGATAGACTACACCACTTCACATTCGCAAACTTTACGCTGCCAATGTCCACTGGAGGTTTGTCTTTGCTTATTTTCGCTCAGCCGTATCAATTCCCTGGGCTGAGAGAGATAGGCTTGGCAGTTTATATCATCAATATCCTCTTGGTCGTCGCAATTTGCTCGGCCATGTTGCTTCGCTTCTTCTTCAACCCAGGCGACATGTCAAAGTCCATTACTCACGAACGAGAGGGATTCTTCTTTCCAACATTCTTTTTAACTATTGCAACTCTTATAACCAGCACCCAACGGTATGCCATACCAGACAACGACGAAACTCTAGCGTGGGCTATCCAAGTGGCGTACTGGGGATATGTTGTCTTGACTGTTTTGCTTGCTGTTGGCCAGTACAGCTACGTCTTTGCTGCGCATAACTTTGGTCTACAGACTATGATGCCGACTTGGATTTTGCGTTAGTAATGAACTGTCCCTTTGAACGTCCTTTTTACTAACTAGAGAAGCGTAGGTTATGAGTTTTAGCTTTGAACGTTCTTTTTGCTAACTCGAGAAGGATTTTTCCCATTATGTTGTCTGGTACTATTGCCTCGGTCATTGCCGACACACAGCCCGAGATCGCAGCCATTCCCATTATTGTGGGGGGTCTCACGTGCCAGGGACTTGGACTATCTGTCGCCGTCCTCATGTATGCACATATGATCGGTCGTCTTATGTCTGCAGGCCTCCCCAATCGAGAGCATAGGCCGGGACTGTACATGTGTGTTGGCCCGCCGTCATTCACGGCTCTGGCCTTGATCGGTATGGCCAATGGACTGCCTGAAAACATTGAACCTGGCATGGACGGTATCAAGATCGATCCTGGTATGATTCGCGCCATGGCTCTCATAGCAGGAATCTTCCTTTGGGCTCTTGCGGCTTGGTGGTGGGGGATTGCAACCGTGGCTGTCATCCAATCTCCTCCTGTCTATTTCCACCTCGGTTTCTACGCCATGGTCTTCCCTAATACTGGTTGGATTCTCGCTACGATCTCTATCGGTAATGCATTGGGCAGTGAGCACGTCAAGTGGATGGGGACAGGTATGAGTATTGTGCTGGTCATTACATACTTCTACATTGTCTACAGACACATCAAGGCTTTTATAAAGCAAGACATCATGTATACAGGAAGGGATGAGGATTTCAACGATCATTGATCGGAGAATGTCATCGGAGATTAA
Organism: Fusarium sambucinum; assembly: GCF_050947815.1. Classification (NCBI taxonomy): domain Eukaryota; kingdom Fungi; phylum Ascomycota; class Sordariomycetes; order Hypocreales; family Nectriaceae; genus Fusarium; species Fusarium sambucinum. The sequence goes on along the minus strand of NC_139293.1, from coordinate 5,260,284 downwards.
GGTTTAGGTTATTACGTATACCTTCACGTGGCCATGGATACCAGTTAACCAACTCAAAACTTCAATCCCTTCGGATCATATTGTGTCAACTAAATATAGAGTGATTAATTCGAGATTCAATCGGTTCTAAAGGCGTGATCTGTTTACCATGGATTGAAGAATCAAACACAGTCCGATTCCCAACAAATATTGATGTGTCCCATAGATAGTGAGTCTACAGACCCGTACTCATTTCTCTACGGATCATTTCCAACTTGGCGATACTCTTGGGAAAGAATCCCGTTATGCCGTATGGGTCAAGATAATCTCTCTCCTCCTTCAAATCACTCAAAGCCACCGTAACCCAGTCATCGACAATCTCTCTTCGTCTTCTCCTTGCGACTCGTCTATTATGCTCGTAATTGCACTTCTCCCGATACTGATTATCCAAATCTGGCTCAGACCATTCGTCGGGATCTTCATCTGACCCAGCATCTTGTGAGCGAGTGCGGCGGCGTGACCATCGAACTGGTACTTCGAGCAGATGCCAGTCTAAATGTGCGGGTCGCTCCCGGGCTTTGATCAATTGCAAAAGCGAGTTGTCAAGCCTTTGGAAATATCGGGCGCTTTCATTCTCACCACAAATTTCTACAGAAGTATCGAGATCAGCATGCGATGCATCGGCCATGCTGAGAAGAAGATTGAAGGCCAGAGTGTTGTTGACCGATGCGATGGTCTTGACCGTTTTGGAGTGCCGGCACACAAGTTTCGCATAATCCTCAGTCGTGTAGTCTCTGGGTTCAGCACCAAGTTCCCCAACCACTTTTCTGTCCATTATTTGGATATTTCTATCAATCATCTTGATTGTGTCGTCATAGAGCGCCTTTGCAGCTTGCTCCCTTCGTTCTTTGGTAACTTGTTGGTTATCGTTTGACTGTGACGCCGCGGCAGTTTTGACAACCTTTGAGGGGTGGCTTTCTTCGATATGTTGAGTCTCATCGAGACTAGCACTTCGCTTTCGTGTTGACATTGTCGGCAAATTGTGTTGAAAAAATATGTTGTAAAAAGTGAGGTTGCAGATCTTCATCTATCTACAAACAGGACAACCAGATTTATAAAGGTCGGTTACGTCATATCACGAGACTTGAATCATAGCTCAAGGTACAACAAAACAAAAGCAATGTTATCTGTCTTTTGGACATTTAAAAGCAATATAGTGAACTTAATACTGCACTGGCTAACTGAAGAGACATGAATGCAAGATGCCTCTCAAAGATGACGTCAGTCGATAATCCGATAGGAGTATGTTGTGATTCTTCCTGATTAAGCCAAGGCGTTCCCTGTCGATCTCCTGTCAGCCGACGGCATGTTCGTGGCATGGACATTGAACCATGGTTGGCTGATTCTCAATTTAAAGTCGGCCCATTTCATACACAGTCACGAGTCAACGCGTTCCAATCGCGGGCTGGACAAGGCTCATCGGCCAAGTGAATCTCAAGTTGGACGCGTCCAGATCGTGTTTTCTAGGACCATTCGATGCGCTTGTTCACAATGGTCTCGCGACTGAAAGGTTGACTCATTGTCAGGCCAGCAATTAGGAAGTCGGGCCGTGTCTTACCTTGACTGCAAAACATGATGAGAGGCCAGCAATGTATGTGTTCAATAAAAGGTCGGGGCTTTGTCCAACATTCTACAGGTCGATCTCAACCCTTCCATCAAGATCACTCATTCCTTCAGACAAAATAATTACTCCTTGAACAATCATCATGTCCTCCAACATCACCCTCGTCGATGAATACCTTGCAAAAGGAACCTGGAAGACCGCCGAAAATGCCAACTCAACCTACTCTCATCAAGGCCTAATGCAGTATGTCTCGAACCAAATCATTTCCCAGTATTGGCTCGAAAAGATCTACACTCCCGAGATCCGCAAATTTGACTCCGAAAACCGCTTTCACATCCACGATCTTGGGTTTCTCAGCGCGTACTGCTCTGGCTGGAGCATCGAGGATATCCTTCTTCAAGGCTTTGGTGGTGTCGAGAACAAGATCCAGTGTCGACCTGCCAAGCACCTCAACACTGCTCTCAATCAGATCGTCAACTTCCTATTCACTCTACAAGGAGAGCTTGCGGGTGCGCAGGCTTTGTCGAGCTTTGATACGTACCTAGCGCCTTTTATTCGCAGTGACAAGTTATCCTACACAGAAGTCTTCAAGTGTGTGCAAAGCTTTGTTTACTCACTGAATGTCCCAACTAGAAGTGGCTTCCAGGCTCCCTTCACCAATTTGTCGTTCGATCTGATATCCCCAAAGCGACTTGGTGATCAATGTGTTATTATTGGCGGCGAACTACGAACCGAGTGGGTATACAGCGGCTTTCAAGAAGAGATGGATACACTCAACAAGGCTTTCGCCGAAGTCATGATGCAGGGTGACGGAAACGGCAACATCTTCTCCTTCCCTATTCCGACTTACAATATCTCTGATGGAATTGATTGGGAGTCACCTCGATGGCAATCTATCTGGGAGATGACTGCCAAATACGGCGTTCCATACTTTGCAAACTTCATCAACAGTGATCTCGATCCTGAAGATTTCAGATCCATGTGTTGTCGCTTGAGACTCGATCTTAGCAAACTCCATTGCAGAGTTGGAGGCCAGTATGGTGCTAGTCCGTTGACTGGCTCTATTGGAGTTGTGACTCTCAATCTACCCAACCTTGCTTACCGATCGAAAGGTTCGAAAGAGACATTTATGTCTGAGCTGGCTGTCACGTTGAGAGTTGCAAAGGACTCTCTAGAGATCAAGAGGAAACTCGTTGACGCCAACTCCACTTTGTATCCTTATGCTGCGCATTACTTATCAGCAACAAAGCATCGTTCGGGATCTTACTGGACTAATCACTTCAGCACAATTGGAGTGAACGGTATGCACGAAGCCTTGGTTGACCTTCTTGGAGAAGGTATTGGTGAAAGGAAGGACTTTGCTCTTGAAGTTCTTGAATTCGTCAAAGATCAACTACAAGAGTTCCAGAGGGAGACCGGTAACCTATACAATCTAGAGGCCAGTCCAGCAGAAAGTACATGCTTCAAATTCGCCAAACGGGACAAAGAGCTGTTCCCAGACCGCGACATCCCAACTTACTATACAAACTCTACCATGTTACCAGTTGACACCACAGAAGATCTCTTCGAGGCTATGGGTCATCAAGAGGAGCTTCAATGTTCATACACTGGTGGAACCGTTTTCCATGCTTTCTTGGGTGAACAGCTACCGAACTGGAAGCTTGCCCGAGATTTAATCAAGACACTAACTGCACGGTATCGTATTCCTTACATCACAATCACGCCCACATTCAGTATTTGCCCTGTCCATGGATATCGGGTGGGCGAACAACCAGAGTGTACAGCATGTGGAGAGTTGACGCTCGTATACTCTCGCATCGTGGGATACTTTCGTCCTACACGCGATTGGAACAGAGGCAAGTCCAAAGAGTTTGTGCAACGCAAAGTGTACAAGTACGAAACCGGTCTTCTCTCAAACAGCAACGCCAAGCTTGTTGAGTTTGAGGATCAGGTCGCTGCGATTCAAGATCTGCCCGTGGCCGGATATATCAAGAGCACTTTAAGTGACTACCCGGGCAAGACACAAGCATCCATCATGTTCACCTCTCGTTGCAATCTAGCATGCCCCTGGTGTCACAATGGTCCTCTTGTGCAAGGCCAATGTGACGACGTGACCTTACTTGATGTCTTCAAACACATCAACTCAACGTCGCACAAGTGCCTGGTCATCTCAGGCGGTGAACCAACGATACACAAAGGTCTACTACCATTTTTGAGGATTCTTAAAAACGCGGGGATGAGCGTCAAGCTTGATTCTAACGGCACATCACCCGATGTCCTCAAGCAGGTCTTTGCAGATAAGCTCGTTGATTTTGTTGCTATGGACATCAAGTGTGCTTTGGAGAACTACAAGCGCGTCACTGGTAAAAGGATCAAGCCGAAGCTTCTTGAGGCCAGCATTGAGCTTATCAAGGCTAGCGGAGTGCCATACGAGTTCCGTACCACGGTTGTACCTGAGCTCGTGGACGTGGAGGATCTATTTGAGGCAAAGCGTTTGTCCGGGGAGAAGTTGACGATGCAGCGATTTAGGAATGGCGGTACTCTTTTGGATGAGAATTTTAGAAGTCTACGAGAGCATACTGATGAAGAGTTTGATCAGTTGGTGAGTCAGGTGGCATAGATTGGTAGTAGGCTTCCGTACGATATTTGTGTCATCGTTTCAACTTGAGTTGGGCACAGTCTTTATTTCTAACCACATAATTTTCCGTGTATTTTCTCCGTGAATAATCCAAGATCTTAAGTTTTACCATCCAGCAATCTTTTGTCGTAGCACAATGCAAGTACTAGATAGGGTTGTTTAAGTTTTCGGCGCCTGTAGCATCAATCGAGAAATGGGAACGGCAGGAAACTTGAGCCGTAGCTTAGGATAAGGAAAATAAATAGTCTAAGAGTGATCTACAATGTCCTAAAATGACCATGTTATTCTAACTCAAGCAAGTAAAGTCGGGTTTCCATCAATCCAGAGTCCGGGACGACGGGACGAGGAACAAACGCCGAGAATGCCCTCAAAATGTACCCATGTATTTGATGTACGACAGTGGCTACAAAACATAACCCCACCTAGCCAAGAGAAACAAAGGTCCCTCGTGTCCACCAGCCATTGATCATTTCGAAAGGCTGGAAACCCCAGAAAAACGGCCAAACCTTGTCATACATGCATTATCTGGGTAATGGTTTCGTCAAAGTTCTACAAAGGAACCAAGACAAGCTATGACGCGGCTACCAAGAAAAATCACGTCTTGATAAGCAGTGAAAATCCCATCAGCGGGGTCCCGATAAGGCCAAGTTGAACAGATCCGGCAGCTCAATTATAAGCATATTCTTAGTGTCGACTTGGCGTGTTACATTCAAGCGCAATGACAATTACCGACCTTCCCAATTGGAGACGGATCTTCACTTTTCGACCGGACTAGTTTCCAAAGCTCGACGATAACTCCGCGATATCTCAACTTGCGGGGCGAATGGCGTGAGCAAAGCTTGGATTCGCTGAGAAACAAGACGATGCAGGAACTTATGTACGACAGTCGAGGCAATTGGTATTTAACTCGCCGACGCCCACTGATGGCTTGGGCTTTGGTCCTGATTCCGTAGCTTTGCCTACTTGACCAAGTCATTATGAAGTTGTCACTTACAACCGCTGTTCTTTTGGCAGTTTCGCCTTTGACTGAGGCTACCAAGCCACCAGTCACTGCCAAGAAGCTTCAGAAGCTCATCACCGAGAAAGGGTAAGCTACACCTCACAACACAAACACTAAACTAACACCTTCAGTCTGATGAAGAACTTGGAAACCCTCAATGATATTGCCTATGCTCATGGGGGCAGCCGGGCGTTCGGACTCCCAGGGTATAAGGCCTCAGTAGACTTCATCTACAAGGAGATCTCCAAGCTCAAGGGCTTCAAAACGTGGAAGCAGGATTTCCCTGCAAACTTCACTCAAACTCTAGCCGCCGAGGTCACAGTCGATGATGAGACCTTTAGAACTGTTGCATTGACCTACACGCCCAGCACTTCTGAGGAGGGTGTCACTGCTGAGCTTGTTCATGCCCCCGAAGGCGAAGATGCTTGTGATGTGGCCAACTATGAAGGTCTAGACGTGAAGGGAAAGATCGTTCTTGTTGAACGTGGTCTTTGCCCTGATCAGACCACCTTTGCTGGCAAAGTCAAGCCCGCCGCTGCTGCCGGTGCCGCCGTCGTTGTCATCTACAACTCTGACGAAGCCAAGCTAACTGCAGGTACTCTGTCAGCTATTAGCCCGGATTACGTCCCCACAGCTCTCATTGATCAGGAGCCCGGCAAGGCTCTCAAGGCCAGACTCGAGGCCGGCGACAAGATCGAGGCTTTTGCAAAGATCATTCAGACTATCGAGACACGAATCACACAGAACGTCTTTGCCGAGACCAAGGCTGGTGATGGCGAGAATGTCGTCATGCTTGGTGCTCATCTTGACTCCGTCCAGGCTGGACCCGGTATCAACGATGACGGTTCTGGAACAACCCTCATTCTTGAGACTGCCAAAGCTCTGCAACACTTCTCCACCAACCTCAAGGTTCGCTTTGGCTGGTGGGGCGCAGAGGAGAACGGTCTCGTTGGCTCTCGCTACTATGTCAACAACCTAAAGAAGGACGAAGTTGACAACCTTCTGGCTTACCTCAACTTTGACATGGTCTCTCGCGGTTTCTTTGGTGTCTTTGACGGTACAGGTGAAAAGGCTGGTCCTGGCGGACCTCCTGGCTCTGATGTCATTGAAGATCTCTTCCGTGAGTACTTCAAGGCCCAGGACATCGAAGTCACACCTGTCGGTCTTACAGGTGGAACCGACTACGTTGCCTTCCGCGAGGTTATCAAGAAGCCCGTTGGAGGTCTCTTCACTGGTACTGGTCTTGAGCAGGACGCATGCTACCATCAAGCCTGCGATAACATCACCAACCCTGTTCCTGAGACACTTCACATCAACGCCCATGCTGCCGCACATGTTCTCAGCAAGCTTGCTATCGATGGTGTGGAACTTCTTCCCAAGACACCTGCCAATACTACCGTGGGATTTATTAAGAGGGTCAGGGATGAGGCTTCGTTGCATTTCCACGATGTCAACGTTGTGGAAGGCAAGCCTTGCGATCATGACATTGTTTAGAAGATGTACAAAACAGTATGTATTATGATATTTATATGAGGAACGAAATACAAATTGGTGGCATGATACGGCCAATATCACGACATGAAATTTGAAACGGCCCGAGAAGTACATGGTTGTAACTCTGCCTGGGCTTAACTCTATCACCACGTTCTTTTGTGTTTAAGCCTCTATGCGACCATAAGGCATGTTTCCCCTTAACTGTTAACAATCATTCACGAGTTTCTTATCAATTGTGTTCAAGATCAATTAATAACATAGCCAAGTTTAATATGCTCAGCATGGTTCTAGTTCCAGCCCTGCTGGTTGTTGTAGCTCAACTGCTCTTCTACATGTTGCCTACCATGACGCTTGGCCTTCTCTGCGTCGACGTAATCCAATCCCTTCGTCTCAATCTCGCGATCAACAAAGGCACCGACCAAACCTGCCAAGAGCTCCTTCGCCTGGGCGTGGTTATCAGGCTCTCCTGGAAAGACATCAGTCTGGTTACACCATGGAAGAAGATCATATACTTACCATTCTGAGCAACATGTTTCTCGTAGGCCTTAGCAGCCTCGTAGGCAGCAGCTCCGCCTATTGAGCACGTTAACAACATAGTTTATTGTGAAAAAGCATAACCCCAAAGAAGTTTTGATGGAAAGACTAGATACGAACCTATCAGCTCATGTGACCACTCTGCCTCATGAGGGCGTTGCTTCACTGTCTCGTACGCCTGAGCTTGGTCTGAGTCGTCTGAAAGGTATTAGAAATGAGCTGATAATCATGAATTATATGACGAACCACTGAACCAGCCCATGATGAATGTTGTTGAGGTTGTGTTTGAGTATAGAAGTTATAGAGAAGGTTTATGCTTAATTTCTATTGGCTTTAATCGAGAGTCTGAGATGTGTGTTGATATTTCAAGGGACTGCCATAGACGGATAGCTACACTTTATACTTTGAAGGGTCCAAGGACCTTGTGGACTACATTACGTGGTGTGGCAGATGTTCTAAACTTGGAAGCAAGCAGTGGCCCCGCAAACGGAACGAAGCGTCTCTGAACATTAATGGCTAACAATAATACATACTTTGAACAGGTCGTCAGAACCACTGGGTTGGAGGATATCGGATCTCACGGCTCGCTCCATGATGCACTAGGCTCGATGATCGCGGCCGTGTCTCGGATAACCGGCGCCATTGATACCTGGATACGTAAGCTGGGGCTTGCTCTTCAACTCCACTTACAGCTGTAATCATCACCTAACTGGTCTTGATGATAGTGTCATTATGCAGTGTTTCGAATGAACAGCTATACTACAGATTGTTAGTGCCGAGTTTGCCGGGTGGATTGTACCTTCAACTAAAGTCGTTAGCTTGGCTTGCTATGGCGCATGTTGTTGCAGCAAGTCAATCGCCATAGCCGAACACGACATAATAGATGTAGTCATCTGTGGCTGAACAAGTCTGCGAGCCGGGAACATTTATGAGCCCGCAAAAACGAAGGCAAATGGACAAGGGCAGCTTTGCCTGGTTTACATATGGAGATATCACTTCAATCAGTACATTTTGACTGGAAAGCAATTGAGCAGCAACTAAATGTACTGAGACGTACAAGGCTTGATTCTGGGCTTCCCCTGTGCAGTTCTCTTGCGCCACGGGAGTCTAAAATTATCGCGCTGGTGATCAATGGCAACGGCAGGATCCGTGCCAGCCATCAAAGCTCTGCTCTAGGAGTGTCAAACAATTCCGTTTCAGTCAATGTAAATAACTACGACGACGTATTGCTATGTGTCGGGCGAGGAATCCATCTTCCAGGTCTACGGTAAACGATGAGCCGGCTGGTCGTTTACGCATGGGGTGCTGTCTTTAGAGTTTCCACTGGCTGCACAACTGCCGAATACCAGGAGAATGATAACGTTTAACCAGAATCGAACAGGGTTCATAGAGGTCGTCTTATGGATGTCACAACATAAGTCATAGTCGCTAGATTCTGTCGCGCTCCGAAGCCAGGATTACCGCGATTGTGGCCATGAATGCCCAGTAGTAGACTGTTTGGCAAGAGGCCAATCTTGGAGGGACACAGGCAACTGGAGCTCCAATGCCATGAACCCGCTCCTTCAGTCTCAGTACAATCAGGCGACTTCTATATATGCCACACGTATGCCGTTGAACCAAGCGACTATACATGATCACAGTTATTATGCGTTCGACTCGCCGCAACACGTATCCATGCATTACCAAGGTGATGCGGTTGTTACAGGAAGGTTTCGTTCGCGGGATTGTTGAGGTGGGAGAGCCCGAATGCGGTCGAGTATACTGGGTATATCGGCGGAGGAGATGTGGGTAGGATGTAGAGGCATGAGTCGAGGATGCAAGAGTTGATCTTGCTCTAGGGGATGTATCGACGCGACGGTCTCGAGGCAGAGGCTGTAGAGCTGGAAGGTAAACGGTCAGCTATTGTTGTAGCAAGAAGCGAGGCGCTGACGAGAACATACCGAGTGATCACGTTGGTAGCTGGGCGAAGCCAAATGGAATCGACGTCGAATTCCACACAGGATCATTGACCCCCACTTTGGTGGCAGATCCGTTCAATGGTGATGAACTGGGCAGCTGAATACCTTGTCCTCGTATATAACAACCATGTCGGCATGTGTTGCTCGCAGCGCTACTTCTTCCCCGATCATCGTCTCTCAGTCTTCCATGTTCCGGGCCCAATCGCAGCAGCTCTGTGCGCGTTTGGGTCAGCGAAAGGGAAGGTCTGATGGATCTGGCGTGGCATGCGTTTCGACTCCGTAATGCTTTTGCTACTATTGCTTTCGCGCGGGGTAATGCATCTGGTCAATAACCAATTGAGCGCGTCTCTAGAGATGAAGAGAGTGTTTCGCTCGAAAGTAGGTTGTAAAGACGTGATTACCCGGGTATCTCGCCTTGCTTGTCGTTATATCATCGCGGTGTCGTTCATGGTTCGGTTTCAGTCGAGCTTGGTACAGCGCGTCTTGCTGTTCGCTCTCTCGTCATCGCATTCGGGCAGCGACTTGGAGGTGTCAGGCAGTAGGGCTTCAATCGGAGGGACGTTTGGACACAGCGGACATGGTCATGGAAGGTCGAGCACATTAGCTATTGTAGTGGATTGAAGGCTTTGGAGGGCTTGGTCAGTTGCGGTTGGGATCGTCTCGATTCGATAGGATACGATTGGATACGGAGAGTCAGGGCTACAAACAGCAATCAACTGTCTGCCATTTCGATGTTTCACGAGTTTTGGACGCGCTTGAGAAGTTAAAGTGAGAAATCAGCGTCAAACAGAACAACAGTCGCGTTTGACAAACATGGAAGAAACAGACACGAAGTGAAGCCACCGCCTCAACCATGCCAGTTACCCTGTATCAATGAAGAGAATTATTAATAACATGCCGACACGAGTAAATAACTACGAGTCAGACTAATGAGTAGTAATCACATATTAAAATGGTCATTCGAAATTAATATATTACGATTGAATACATTGAGAGTCTCTACGTGAGTTGGAAGACGTTGCTACTGTTCGTTCTAAATGCAACTGGAAACATGATGTTAAATTCACCAAGTGATCCAACACTACAATAAACCCAGCCTAATGGGTAACAGAAAAGCTGACCTACTAATTATTGGGATACAAAAATAAATGATCTAAGGATATACTCTAACCAGCATAAAGTGACCTAAGAATTTCATCTTTGATGCGTTCAGCGGTCATCGTTTCTGACACCCTCAGGCTTCTTCTCACTTTTGCCATCCACATTCCACCAAGATCCATATCACGACGTCATTTTCTACAATGGTCCAAACGCGACGTGCCCTCGTATCAGAACCGAAAGGTAAAAACACGAGGTCTGTTGCTGTTAATTTACAAGGTCCCCAATACGAAAAAGGGGACACGCGAAGCATCACGAAACCCAACAGCTAAGGAATTGAAGGAGGATTATTGTTTCGCCACGTAGTCTGCACATTACAAGATCTGAAAGGCTCTCCATGCGTAGTAAGCTTGTCAGGAATGGTGAGGCACATGGCGATGGCTAACGACAGTGGACGGAATGAAGAGCAATATGGATCAAAGGATGAACGACCCCAGCGACGCGCAGAATGATTTTTGCAGGGACTGTACCTACATTTAGCGATCGAGTCCACTAACTTGACGCGATTCACCCTCGATAACCCCAAGGGTCCATGACGTAGAGTTCCTCTACTCTAGACCCATTTTCAGAGCCACGTCAGCTTCGCTGAGATCTCCAAGACTTGCGTTTGTATGGCAAAATATGTTGATCACACCAACAGAACGAGTTTTATTTCCAGAAACATGTAGAGACTTGCCAAACTCTGTCAAGTAAATTGTCAATTTAAAGTGGTTGAGATTGTGGTTTGGTTGTCCTTACAACAGCCTCAAAGTTAGATCACAGCTGTTGCATGGAACCCTTGTTCACTTCCTCCAAAACAGTACATCAAACAACTGTATCATGAAGTTAATCGCACTCATTGGTAGTGTTTTAACCGTACTTCCAGATCTTGTATCAGGTCAAACCGATCAGAAAGGAACAGTATGCGGCAACCAAAGATTTGGCCGTTTAAACGACTCCCTGTCATGTCAGTTCACCCAATCGCCAGCGCCAGCGCCAGATCCTGTACTGATTGATGCCCTGTAGATTACCCCAATGCATGGAACAAAAAAAGTCCCAAAAGTGGCTTTGTTTGTCTCAAAGTTGACAACAGCACACCAGCCTTTGATGCGACATGGAATTGGGACAAGAATATCCAAGATGTACATTCTTTCCCATACGTACGCTTCAACCACCCGAGTTTACCCATCCGCCTAAGCAATCTTGAATCGATACGTCTATCAACCGATTGGATCTATACACCAGGGAACCCAAGTCAACCACCTCGAGATTTCAGCAGTTCAAAATGGGCAGAGAACAAAGTCCAGCTAAACAGCAAGGGCGTGCAGGCCAATGCGGCTTGGGATTTCTTCCTCGATGACGATCGGAATAGAACTCTATACCCCCAAGTTGCGGCCGTTGAGATCATGGTCTGGCTTGGATCGGTCGGAGATCCATGGTGGCTGGGGCGAGCGAATAATAGTATTATATCGACTGTAACTCTGGGCAAGACAGATTTGTAAGTGTCTCTCGCACTCACTGCCCTCGATATGTCTTCTGACCGCGATAGTTCATTGTTCTACGGTCGCAACTCGGGTGGAACCCACGTCTTCACGGCCATCACCAAAGACAATACAGACATCCTCTCTTTCGAGGCCGACTTCTATCCGCTTTTCAAGTTCGTTCTTGAGCAAGCGCGCAAACATATTGATGCACCAAATGATCTACCGAAAAATCCCTGGTTAGGCATCATCGAATTTGGGACCGAGACATGGTTGTCGAATGGCAACGTCACCTTCACAGCTGCCAACTTTGCGATGGATCTGAAGGGTAATGTGACCGAGAATGATGGCAACTCGACTGGATCAGGGAATGGAGGTAACAAGACTACTGGTGACGATGGAGATAAAGGTGGCGACAGAGACAAAGGGAGTGGTAATGATGATGGGGATGACTCGACCAGCAAGGGCGACGAAGAAGACGATGCGCGACGGTTAATGAGTCAATCAGTGCTGGGATATGTCGTGACAGCAGCGTTGGTAATTAGTGCCATCCTATCATAAGATATAATATAGATATAACCCCAAGTCGGGCTTCCCATCTTTGGCTGATGACCTCGAATGCATTGTCGTTGCGACGCGACGCGACTTGGAAACCCACGCCCAACCACAGCGCTAATTTTTAGGGGTCTTCCCAAGCCCCGCAGGCCCTGTAAACCCCAAGACAGTTTCTATGCTCACCACCTGCGACCTGAGCCAGAGTCTGCTATTCAACCATAACTAACACCCTCTTTCAATCTCTGTTCTCAATCATGAGATTCCTTGACCTCCCCATTCGCTACGATCAGTAACTCCTCTCTCAGCAGCCAAAGAATAGGAAAAAGGGTACCAGGTCCAACCACAAAACCCAACACAATAGTCACACCAATCGCTCGGATCCAAGAAATACTGCAAACTCCAACTTTTTCAAGATCTCGAAAGTGATAGGCCAGCCACAGGTAGCCTGCCGCATAACAGCAAATGTAATCGAACTGAATGACGGTCCGTAATCCGACGCTTGGCTCTTCGGGGTAATTAATTAGGTATTGTGGTACGAAGACCTCAAACACCGAATCTCTCATAGAGGCGACAGTATACCACCATGCTGCCATGCTTATGAAGCTGCAAGCTCCTATCAATATTCGAAGCGCGTCACGCTCAGAATTGAGTTTCCCGTTGGACTTGTTCATATGAGCGAGGACCTTGGACCAAATAAACATGATACTGCAGCACCAGACAGGGAACAGCTGCCAGATCCAATTCCACCAGTTCCTGTTTTCGAGGGAGGCGTTGAAGTAAGATGGGAAGTGAGGAACATAATAACCCAATATGACTGCTGCATAAATAGCCTTGCATGGTCCAACGCTGAGACGGCCGAGACTTGGGGTGGTGAGCTTATACGCAGGTGTAAAAATGTAAGCCAGGAAAAAGAAGATCGGCGCAGTGCATCCAATGGCGATTATCTGAGAAACGAACAAAAAGACAACAGGGCTGACGAAGAGTTAGAGCATGCTTTCAGTAGGTTCATGAACTTACTATTTGGAAAGAGGAAATGTGTTCCCCGGTCTATAAGACTCAAGCTGAACAACAGCATACATCCCAGCGAAATCGGTCAGAAACACCAATGATTGCCAATACGCTTTCTCATCGAAATAGAACTGAAGATGAACAAACGCTGCAGTAACAAAATTAAAAATATCATCCAAAACCGGGACACCATAGAAGCCTTTCATAATCGGAACATTGACCCCGGGACCAGGAAAAACAGAAGTTTTCACCATTTCTTCAATAGTAGGACCAATAGGTTCAGCCATTCCGAATGCTCGTGTCATGAGAGCCGTTATGGCGAGGAATGGGAGCGCATGCAAGGCGCGCCGGAAACGACTTTCCTTCGGGAGGGCAGTTCGCTCTGTCATTCTGACTTGTGGCAAAAGGTTTTTGTCGTCGTGAGAACGTCGCGAGGTGAGTTATTTTAGCGTTTTCTATATATCGCTTAGACTCTAGCCGTCCAGTAAGCAATAGTCGTCCCACCAACGGTTCGCTACGGGGAAGGATTAACATCCTGCAGCTAATCCTTTGGAGGATTTCAACCATATCGGTACACATTGTTCATGGAGGTTCATGAGCAAGTTTTGTTAGAAAGCTGCTTCCGCCAGTCAACCAAGACACAGCATAGCTATTCGACGAAAAACCCGAAAACAAAAAGTCATGATATCTTTCATGGTAATTCCGTCTACAGTTAGCTAACCCCAAACCTAATCCTTTCTTCCACTCCGAAGGAAATCGAGTGATATCTTCATATATTAAGTTGTGATACCAAGGAACGTAAACCAATGGCCATGTCCTGGTGAGATCTCGCCAAAGCTGAAGACCATTATCTCAGCCGCAACATCAGCCAAGTCGCAAATCCAGTCACAGCTGAATATTTTCTGCAGGAGCTCGTATCAATAAATCGTGGCTGAAACTACCATGTCGCGAGTTGATGGTAGGCTCGAGAATTGCACTTTTATGCATAAATAACACTGCCTGAAAGCCCGGTAAGTGACACGTATTGCGCAATCTCTCAAAGCCTTGCGTCGACCTAAATATTTAAAGCGTGATGTCTGCATATATTTCAACTCAACTTCTGCTTCTTATCAGCCCACCTTTTTATTTTATCAGTAAAAAGATAGCGTCAAGTAAGGACCGATCTAAGGATGACGAGATATGCATCCCTCACGACTTTGTCAGGTCCGTTCAAGACTAGGACAATAGATTCAAGCAACTGCAAGACAACAATGAGTGGTTAGCGCAAGTCGACAAGAGACTTTCCGACTCGGAACTGTCTATTCTTCGTCACGCTTTCCTCACAGACAGTCACAACTTCATCTCTTTCTTGACCGAGTACCTCAATGCCGTCAAGTGGCAGGAATTCATTGTCCATATATGCACTCAGAGAATTTCATATATGCCAGTCTTAATACACTTGATCTACGAGGCTTCGCTCCAGTCGCGTAGTGCAGATATACAAGATTCTGTTGGAACTGAGCCAACAAACCTAGGCTTCAACCACAAGATTGGGAATTTAAAGGATAGCAAACTGCTCCATCAGGGTTACATCAAAGCAATTCGAAGCAGATATTGCAAATCCAGTCTTCCGGTTAATGGGAGGTAAGTAGGCTCGATCCTTTAAGTATTAATAGTCTGATATATTATCCAGACTAGCATTTTACATCCGACGTTCTGACCTCAAAGGCCAAATAAATAGGGCCAAGGGCAAGAACATATTCAATGAGATCAACAGTTTAAAGCAGTTACATCAAATTGTCACAGAGGAGTAAGGAGCACTCGGAATCTGTCTCTCGAATCTAATACTTATGGTGCTGTCACTAGACGGGACCACTTCGCCGGCCTAACGATCGAAACATCTACGGAAGCCGATGCGTTGATCATAGAAGTCGAGGCTGACATGAACCAACTCGATCGCACTCATGTTGACGACATGACATTCGGATATGGCGACAATGTGACCACATCCGAGCCCACTTGCTTGTCATGTTCGCGACGCTGGAATACCACCGGGAAGAATCTTTGTGATCTCGGCTTGCGTGTAGGAGCTGATGTGCCCCGATGGCCTACGGAACCTAAACGATGGACCATAATCACAGCACTCAAAGCCGTTATCAACAACGAGGGTCCAGGTGTCAACGTCATGCTAGCCCGCCTTGAAAAGCATCAAGTTCAACTACAGAAACAGCAACAAGTCATCACGGCTCTGCAATTTCGTCATCTTCTAGAACATCTCCCTGTAGGTGTTCGTGATCGATGGCTAGCGGGGGCGAGCAGTAAGTCGGATAAAGTCAACCAAGCTTCACGCTGGGAGAGGATGAAAGAAGTTGAGAAGTGGCGAGAGTTTTGGTCAGAATCCGTGAGGCAGATTTTTAGGGTCTACAAAGAGAAAGGCCAAGAAGCCTGGGAAGGCATTGAAGGTCACGAACCCAGTCCGTTTGCTAATCTTTTGAAGTACTACCTTGGCCAGGCTTACAAAAAGAAGACTGAACAAGAAGCATTAACTTTTCTGGCTGTTGAAACGGACGTTGGAGAACGGGCGAATAAGCTATACAACACTCTCAGTCAGATCATCCATCAGTATTCGGATTCAAGCTTTGAGGTTAATCGGCTCAACTTCAGCCCACTCGATGCACACATTTTGATCGCTTTAGTCCCAAAGAATGCTAGACATAAAGGGCACAACCAGAATGCTGCCAAAGATGAGTCTTGGGTCCCCCTTGACGAGAAGGCCGAGATTGTTGCATGGAAGAAGGAGTTTCGAAGATACGTATGGGAGAAGCCAGCAGTCACCACCCAGACTACATCGAATACGAACAAAAAACTGCTTGATCGCGTTAAAGAAATGTGGAAGTATCTACGATCCAGGTCTCCATTCTCAGAGCTCTTCCCAAAAGACCTGATCATCTCATCGGCCATTTCCGATGCCGACGCTTGCACAGCTACCATCACCGCAACAGTCCTCCTTGACAAAAAACAGATCAATTCCTGCAACATGATTCACAACGCCGTGTTGTCTGCATTCTTCGACGCCATCGGGCGCATGTCTTTAATGGCTGCAGGGCGGAGAGTTACGAGCGATCGTGTAGGACTGAGTGTGGAGAGTTCATTTCTGGCCCATCCAGGAGACGAGATTCAAGTGATAGGCACGCTGATGCGGGATAAGCAGGATCAAAGCTTCTCAACAACGATCCACATGAAGACTGCGAATGATACTATGGTTGCAAGCGGGTACTTTAAGGCATGGGGAGTTCGAGAGATGAATGGATTAGAAGCATACGATAGTATAAACTAGACTACCCTAAGATTAGATATTAATTCCATAACTTGAGAATTAGAGCACTGCAGTTCAGTGCTTTATAATCAGTCTCATAATGCACACTGTTACAACTGATAGATCTCACGACAGGACCGCACCAATTAATGACGGTGCTGTAACTACCGTATCAATTTGTGAAATTCGGTAGCTTAATGGGACCCAAACTAACTCAACCATTTGGCCAATGGCATAATGACTGATCTATACAGTGTCTCTGACCAATTAACAAGCTTGAAATGGACCCATTAAGCTACCGAATTTCACAAGTTGATACGGTATGTATCAGCACTAAGTGGTTAATATTACGGGTATAGTATCATAATGCGTTATCTAAAGTATAGCTCATATATCAGGATCGTGTTTCCATATTGTTAACCTGTCCTGTGGCAGATGTGTAGCGCACGATGGAATGGCGAGAGACGACCGCCATTCTAATGTACCATGTCGAGAAACCCGTATCCAATAAATGCCCTCACAGCCTGGTAGAGAGGTACCAACGTATGCAATATACAGGCATGAACGTTCAGTCCTCAAAGTTTGAAAATTGGAATAACAGGATGAATGAAGACTGTGCAAGAGGGAGTTTGTTCAGTGTTCTCTTCATTGTATTAGAATATTAGTTTGTAAAGCTATTCCCTACACAGCAGTAAAGACCGCGACTGGGTATTATTGCTGCTACTAAACAAACATCAGATCGATCAGGCATATACGATCATCCCACAGCCCTTTCCAACTTCTCCCTGACCGCCATCCATGACCTCGCGATACGTCCTCGAGCATTTATCCATGCCTCTTTCTTCCTCTGCACGGCCTCCAAACTTCTCAACGAGTCCACTGCTCGTTGCTCCTCAATGTTCTTGGCCGAGAACCAAGTTCCGTGAAGGCCATAGGGCACTCGCTGTGGAAGCCTGACCTTTGCGACGACATCGCGCATATTCTGCGCATCGAGAATCCAGAGTTCCGACGCGGAAGAAGGCGGACAGTCACCATTAGGCAGTATCTGAGATTCGTCGAAGACATAGAAGAGCAGATAGCCAGCGTCCTCTTCAGTAGAACCAGAACGGGGAACGAAGCGCGGCTCTTGTGCAAAGTATCTTGGGGGCAAGCGGAAGATCTTGATGGGGTCCTTGACATCTTGCGAGTCGAGAATCTCTTGAGCAGATCGTCTATCAACACATCCTGTTACTGGCCTTGTGTTCATCTTCTTGCCTCGCTCGATGAGTGTCTTTGCATCCATCTTGACGAGGAGATCAATCTTGTCTGCTCGGTCAAGAGCAACGCCAAAGCAGGACGTGGAGGTACTGCAGCCATAGATGTAGCGAGCATCTTGCATTTCGTAGTCTGGGCGGACGGATGGAAATTCGAAAGGGATGGTTGAGAGAGCCCATTGATTAATGACTTTGTTCGTAGATAGCGTAGACATGTCAAATTCATAGTAGTATAGTCGACACTGGCTGTAATCATCTGCCTCGTCACTGGGAGAAAAGTAATCGCCAACGTGTACCTTCTCAGTAGGAGACTCTAGCATGGGTGCTGCCTCAAATCGTCGGATATCCTTCTCATCCCATTCGCTGGCATTCTTTGTCGCATGAGAAGATATGGTGTTGGAACGCTTGGGTTTCGCTGGAGGCAGGATATTCCCAGCTGTGTACACGACTGTAGACGACGTCATGCGACATGCTAGGAGGTTGACAGAGCTGATACCATTGGCAGATGTTGTGTCCCACGAGTTCGCAGTGTGAAATATACAACAAGGTGCTGTTTGAAACCACCGCACATTGGATGGTTCATGACGTGGGAACACGCCAAAGCGCGAAGGCTTTGAAGGGTCGTAAGATACCACCTCTTTGTTCACGGCCAGATTCATAGGATCCAGAGTCAATGGGAGATCCATTATGATGGTATGGACACGTGATGCTCCAAAGTCGTGCATCATTCTGGCTCCAGATACACCTGGGACAGCTTGGTTGATAAGTCTGTTCGTAGTCGGTGCTTGGACGGCGGTTTTGGGAAGTACTGAGTAATGCACATAAGGCTGTATAAAAGTGTTGTGATAGAGTATCATTTCTCCAGAAATGGGGTCAACCTTGGGGTGTCCTGTCGTCCACTCCCTCATCGACTGGAACACACCGTCACCCCCAAAAGGCTCGATCTTGTTCTCTGAAAGGGTTTGTTCAGGCTCGCCTTCAGCTTGAACACCGTTGTACCAGCCAACAGTGTCCAGAGAAGGAAGATGAATGCGCATGGGTGGACCACTCTCACACGTCGCCAACGCTCGACCATCGTGGTATAGAATGGCCGTGTTGGCTACGCTAGTACGCTTCAAAGCTTGTTGTGATCCAGGAAGACTGGAAAGAAATACTAGAAACATTGTCCTGAATGTCGCAAACATGATCTTCAGCAGTGAAGATAGAGGGTTGACAAGCGTAGTAATGCTCGGCATGATGGGTGACATGACCGACGTCGTCTTTCGAGACAGGTACAAGTCTGTGAGGATGTACGAATTCACAAACTCGGGAACGATCTGACCGTCAGAGAGTCCCTTTCTGAACAAGACGCCTGAGAGCATACCGTCGCCATCAAACCAATGTGCATCTCTACCAAGGTCTTCATGGCTGACTGGATTACCTCCATTACGGACATATTGTCCTCCAGTAAGTTCTGGAGGGATGCATCCACTATGAGTGCATGGTGTTAGATTGAGAGTTTTGTGAATCGGTGCAAAATTACCGATAAGATATCTGTGAGATGTGAGTATGTTTGCCGTGGAGGTTTACTGTGGAACACACTTACGGATGACGAAGTGATTGCTCTTTTGGGTGAGACATGGATACCGTTTCAGGTACCATCTGCTGAAATGAGTCCATGACGATTGAATGAGGTTGATATTGGAGTTATCTCATTCATACGGAGCCATGAAGAAATGAATATTGCAATTAACAAATATTGCCAAAATGCATGGTAGGTAGGATCAGCAGAAGGGTATCGGAACAAAGCCACGACCATCCATTATCATTACAAGACACTAGGGGGAAATCCTTCAAGCTTGATATATACTAACCCAACCGGTACCGGCTATACCGGCAGAAGATGGGGATGTCCATCGATCAAAGAATGGCATCAAAAGCAGGTAATGGCAGTCGGCAGTTAAAAACATCCTTTTCGTGATGATCTCAAATTGGGGTACGATATCACGGCAAACTCCAAATGACCGATAACCGCCGCCAAAAAAAAGAACAGGGATCCTCTTTCGGTTTCGTCTGTCTCAGCAAAAAAAGTTAATGATGACAAGTAGACTTGGACAAAAGAGGGCGAAGCATGAAAGCCGAGAGGGTAAGAAAAAAAGTCTTGACGTCAACGTTTACCTAACACGGCAGGGGTACGTTAGTTTTATCAGCACAAGACAGCGGAACTTGCGGCCTTTTCGGTGTATTTTTCAAAATTGTTAGTGTCAACTCAGCGTTCCAATGTCTCTCTGAAATTCCCCCCTAACAACCCTACTTGCAGAATACGTAAACTCTTTTCACGTTCACACTCTCCTTATTTTATTCTTATGACTCGGTTTTCGATCTGATCTCGATAAATCCCTGATCTTTGTGTTTATTGACGTCGTTGGCTTCTACCACGTCGCTTTTTCCCATCCCGTCACATACACACAAGGAATCGTTTTCACAATGGCCTGGGAATATGCCCAAGTGTACGTACCTTTTAATCGGTTACAACCAACAAAGTGAGGCCTTTTGCTCACCATTTTGGATAGACATCTCAAGTACACAATACCGTTTGGTGTTGTGTTGTTCGCCGTGTACAGACCATTGATGTCACGGTTGGATATTTTTAAACTCATATTTATGATAACAGTAAGTCAATTTGTCTATTCTCGAATGAATAATTTGAATACTAACCATCTCCAGACTGCCGTGGTTTCTACAATGTATGTGCGGTGCGCGCAGAACATCTTATCTCAGCTGACATCAGAAAAGCCCCTGGGACTCTTATCTCATCAGAAATCAGATATGGACATATCCTCCTGGAGTTGTTGTTGGGCTGACTGCGTGGGATATCCCCGCTGAGGAGCTCTTCTTCTTTGTGATCCAAACGCTCAACACTTCTCTCTTGTATATGCTGCTCAGTAAACCGACATTTCACCCCATTTATCTCAGCAAAGCCAGTACTTCTGGAAAAATAGCTGGACAAATTCTGTTTGCCTCGGCCATCATTTTCGGCCTGGTTTCTGTCAGGGCCGGTGGTGAGGGCATGTACATGGGACTTATCCTTATCTGGGCTTGTCCATTCCTTTTGTTTCTATGGTAATACGCGCCCTACTTGTTTTACTTGACTGAGATGCTAATCTAGCGCAGGACCATTTCATACCAGTTTATTGTGAATCTCCCATGGACCAATACTCTGCTTCCGATTGCTCTGCCAACTGTTTATTTGTGGGTGGTTGACACTTTTGCGTTGCGAAGGGGAACATGGAGTATCACGTCAGGCACCAAATACGGTATTGTGCTTTGGGACGGTTTGGATATTGAGTAAGCTTTTCTTCTGATAATGGCATGAAAAATGCTAACAAATCTCAGGGAGGCTGTATTTTTCCTTCTCACTAATACCTTGATTGTCTTTGGGCTTATTGCAAACGACAACACATTGGCCATTCTGGACACATTCCCAGAGCATTTCCCAAAGAACAAGGGTCTCCCAAGTCTTGGCTTGATCGTTCGAGCTCTGCTTCTCCCAGAGGAAAAGTACGACCAAGAAAGAATCTCAGGTCTAGTTAGCGCAGTCGATCTTCTCAGGAAGAAGAGCCGTAGCTTCTACCTCGCGAGTGGAACTTTCGAGGGAAGACTCCGAATCGATCTCATCCGCCTTTACGCTTTCTGCAGAGCTGCAGACGACCTTGTGGACGAGGCTCCTTCTGTTGATGATTCCAGAGCCTCTATTGAAAAGTTGAGGGAATTCCTGAACATCGCCTACAAAGAGAATGAGGATGAGGAAATTTCGCCCCGACTACGCGAATTCGTGACATCCAACTTCCCAGAAATGTTCCACATGGCTCTCCTTCAACTTCCAACCTTTTATCTACCAAAACAGCCTCTCGATGACTTGCTCAAGGGATTTGACACCGACCTTCTCTTTGATCGAAAATCTGGCAAGTTTCCTATCGAATCTACTGAGGATCTGGATATCTATGGCAGCCGTGTAGCTGGAACAGTTGCTGAGCTCTGCAACCATCTCATTCTTTACCACACCCCTGAGACGATATCTCCTGAAGTTCAACGTGAGGTCGTTGCTTCTGGTCAAGAAATGGGCATTGCACTTCAATACGTCAACATCGCTCGCGATATCAAGGTTGACGCTGAGATCGACCGTATCTACCTTCCTCTATCCTGGTTAAAGGAAGCTCAGCTCACACCTGAAGATGTGATGCAGCAACCACATGGTCCTGCGATTGAGATGTTACGCCAGAAACTTCTTGATCGCGCTTTCGAAAAGTACGATGCTGCCAAGGGGGCAATTGATAAGCTTCCTTCAGAAGGAAAAGGTCCCATTCGAGTTGCCGTTGAGAGTTATATGGAGATTGGACGTGTGCTTAGAGAAACAGGGCCTGTTATGAAGAAAGGCAGGGCTACTGTTCCCAAGTCACGACGCATTCGAGTTGCCTGGTCTGCATTGAATCACTAGCGATGCATTTATGAGTGGATTTAGTACGCGTTGCAGAAACTGTTTTAGACATTCTTAGACTATTGATTTCATCACCACTTAATTATTCTAGGTTTGAACTATCACACCTCAATTTCTGATTATGTTTGACATGCCCTTTTCATTCCATAGTGCCAAGAATCGTGAGATGTCAAATGAATGTTGAAGTTGTGAAAAAGCCAGACTGACAGGTAACCTCTAACCGAGATGACCAATCATAGAACACGCTTTCTCGTTGACGGAATCCGCTAAAGCACGCCCAAGCCATTAGAGTCAATGATCAACAAACCATCTGATAACCTCGAACAGAACAATATCAACAAATGACTCACAAGTACTTGGTAAAAGATACTGCGCCTCGATAGTATTCCAGGGTAGTCTTCACATGGAAAACAAAACGAGTCCGAGTCCGAGCCAATTTCCACGACAAGACACTAAAAGTGGGTAAAACAGAAATGGAAGACGTCATTGACTCTATACTCTCAGCACATCAAAAGTCTTTGTTCGGTTGAACCGGTGAAATATTCTCGAACCCATTATTCTTCACTCTTTATACCGCAAAAATGAGTGATATCAAGCAACAACAGAAATCAGTTATTGTGATTGGTATGGTTGTCCGTCCTCTATATATGTCGAACACTCGAGCTAATCGACTCCCTAATTAGGTGCCGGCGTTGGTGGTGTTTCGACCGCTGCGCGACTCGCAAAGGCTGGCTTTAAAGTCACAATCGTTGAAAAGAACGATTTTACCGGTGGACGTTGTTCACTAATTCACAAAGATGGCTACGTGAGTTTTACTGTCAACTCTGGTTTCATTGCTTCACTAACACATTCAAGCGTTTTGATCAGGGTCCTTCACTACTTCTTCTCCCTCGCTTCTTCCACGAGATCTTCCAGGACTTAGGAACATCTCTAACAGCAGAGGGAGTTGAACTATTAAAGTGTGAACCCAACTACAACATCTGGTTCGGTGATGGTTCATCCTTTGAGATGTCAACTGATCTCACCAAGATGAAGAAGGCCATTGAGGCTGTCGAGGGCATTGATGGTTTTGAGCGATACCTTGGATTTCTTCAGGAGTCACATCGTCACTACGAAGTCAGTGTCGAGTCAGTCCTGCGAAGAAACTTCCCCAGTATCTTGAGTCTGGCGCGCCCTGAAGTTCTGTTCAACCTATTCAACATCCACCCCCTTGAGAGTATCTGGACACGTGCCAGCAAGTATTTCTGGACTGAGAGACTTCGAAGGGTTTTCACCTTTGGAAGCATGTACATGGGCATGAGTCCCTTTGATGCCCCCGGAACATACAGCTTGCTTCAGTATACCGAACTTGCAGAGGGTATTATGTATCCCAGAGGTGGATTCCACAAGGTGAGCCCGTTTTCCACTACAAACCAATGTTTTAAAACTAACCACATTCCAGGTTGTGGAAGCACTGGTCAATGTCGGTCAACGACTAGGCGTTGAATACCGTCTCTCAACTGGTGTCAAGTCCATTTCTATTGACCAAGATACGGGCAAGGCTAACGGCGTTGTCTTGGAGAATGGCACACATTTGCCCTCAGACATTGTTATCTCCAATGCGGATCTCGTTTACACCTACAACAACCTTCTACCCAAGACAAGCTACGCCGACTCACTATCAAAACGTGAGACATCATGCAGCAGCATCTCTTTCTACTGGTCAGCATCAAAGATCATTCCTGAGCTCAACGCCCACAACATTTTCCTCGCCGACGAATACCAGGAGTCATTCGATAGCATCTTCAAGGAGCATCTGATTCCTACTGAGCCTTCTTTTTACGTCAACGTCCCTTCGCGCATTGACCCTTCAGCTGCCCCTGAGGGTAAGGATGCTGTTGTTGTCCTGGTACCTGTTGGCCATCTTCTCTCAGACTCCGCTGGCACACACCGTGGTGCTTCCAAATCTGGAAACTCCAATATCGTCGACGGTGGTCAGGACTGGGAGAAGATGATTTCTCTCGCTCGCGACACTGTTATTGCCACTATGAAGGCCAGAATAGGAGTTGACCTGGCCCCTCTTATTGAGAATGAGATTATCAACACTCCTTACACATGGCAGGAGAAGTTCAACCTCGACAAGGGTGCCATTCTTGGTCTGAGCCATTCTATCATGAATGTTCTTGCCTTCCGTCCCGGTACCCAGCACTCCAAGTATAAGAACCTTTACTTTGCAGGTGCCAGCACACATCCTGGTACTGGTGTTCCAGTGTGTATTGCTGGCAGTAAGATTGTTGCTGAGCAGATCATGAAGGACTCAGGGTTCAAGAAGCACCAAATTCCTTGGTCTCAAGAGACTTCCAAGTCACCTAAGAGCGGGCTTGACAAGCTTCACGATTCTTCACTAACACTGTTCCAAGGCTTCTTGGGAGCTTTAGTCGCGATGTTGTTGGCTTATTATTACATGTTTATTGCTGCTAATTAGCGATCTCTGGGTGTTGAAGATTGATACTGATATGGATTTACTTTGTATGGGAATTGGTAGTCACAACTCTTAGAATAATACAATCTTCTATTGACTTCAACTAAAGATACAATTAAAAGTTAATCGATGACATTGCGTTAGCTCATAAGCATAAAGGGACTTGATATGAGCTAAATCGGATAATACTCGGCCATGAGGGTTGTAATGACAATTGACTTTGGCTGATACCATCGTGATCACTCGGCTGCTACCGTTTAAGCACTCCTGTGTCGTCATTCTGATTCGAATTGTCCGATCAGCCTTGTGACTCTCGACTCAAAGTTCTAGCGGAGAGGCCCATGCTCCTCATCTGGTGCCCGTTAGGGATCGACGCTACGGTTACCGGCAACCTTCTGACAGGCCTGGACCGTCTGGGTATAACCGGCGTGGTGAAAACGTGAGGGTGTGGGCCAACTTGTACGTCGGCGTCATCGACTCAAACAACGTCCATCGACTGGAGACAAACGTCGCATCAACCATCATTCAGAAACACTACAATGACGACTACATAGTCGGCAAAGAACTGCCGTGTATGCTCGGCAGACTCGGTATGAAGTCATGGGAGGTTTATTTGACATACGCTTTGAAGATTCTTGGCCATGTACGATGGCATTTAAGGGTTTAATAGAGCTGCCACACCTCCAGGCAGATCATCCTGTCTTGGCTCACTAATACGGTAATACATACGAGTAATACAGCACAACAACTCAAGTACTCTCTGCTCGACGAGAACCAATTCTCACGATGGCTGAACATCTCCATGCTCGCAACGATGCCTTGAAGACCAATGGTAGGCTATTATGAACCGGTACAAGATATTTGGGCACTGCTAATCAGCTAAGGCTTCTCTTTCAACGGCATTCGCACCCAGATCAACATCACGCCACGAGGCTCCGACTGGTACTTCACTGTCTGTGCTGTCATGACAGTCTCCTCCATCGTCTTTGTCGGAATGGGATTGAGGAAGCCACGAACCCATCGCGTCTTCCACTACATCACTGCGTCTATCACTATGGTTGCAGCCATTGCATACTTCACCATGGGTGCCAACTTGGGTTGGGCTCCCACCGCAGTCGAGTACCAGCGCAGCGACCACGAGGTTGCGGGCAGGTACCGCGAGATCTTCTATGTTAGGTACATCGACTGGTTCATTACCACACCTCTACTGCTCATGGACCTTCTCCTCACTGCTGGCATGCCATGGCCTACTATCCTGTATGTCATTCTCGTCGACGAAATCATGATTGTCACTGGTTTGGTTGGAGCCTTGGTCACTACTTCGTACAAATGGGGATATTTTACTTTTGGTCAGTTCAACTTTGTGATAAAAACACCGAGCACATATTAACCCAACACCCAGGATGCGTTGCTTTGGTCTACATCGTTTACCAGCTCGCATGGGAAGCTCGAATCCACGCCAACCATGTTGGTCCTGATGTTGGCCGAGTTTTCCTCATGTGCGGTTCCCTGACTGCCATCGTCTGGATTCTCTACCCAATTGCCTGGGGTGTTTGCGAGGGTGGCAACCTTATTTCTCCCGACTCTGAGGCCATCTTCTACGGTATCCTTGACCTCATCGCGAAGCCTGTATTCGGCGCCCTGCTCCTCTTTGGTCATCGAAACATCGACCCTGCTCGCCTCGGAATGCGAATCCGAGATATTGACGAGCGAATTATCCCTGAAGGCCCCAACGTTAAGCCTGGTCAACAGCGAACTGGCGCTAATGTCAACGCTCCCGAAGGCTCAACCTCTGCTTAGGGCAGAAATTAACTTGAAGGTTACGCCTCTTTCCACATGGACAAGATCTTCCAACAAACTTTGACAATTGCTGAAACGACAAAAGCTATCGAATATCAGCTCAACTATCTCGTCAGGTAGCCCTTTGACTTTGTGTAGTCGTGGCATTTGACATTCTGCATTACTTCTTCGTCGGCTCTTTACTATGAAGGATTGTTCGCTTCTCAAACAATGGTCTGATGATACCCTGCAGTCTTTTGAACCATGGATATAGCTTGGCTGAGGCAGGTTCAACAGTGCGCCTACTTTAAATATTCTCTGATGTTTAGTTAATACTGTAATAACAATAATATCTCGTCTTTATAAATATGAAACATGAACCTTGGCTTAGTGATAGATGCAATTATGTTTAACGTGCACGATTTCGCATTACATCTGAAACATCGAAATTGTGCTGAACTTTTTTTTAAATCTTGGAGCTGATCGCTTGAGGAGGCCAGGACGTATCGACACTAACTGTTTAATGACACATTTCTGTACACCACTTGGGATATGGACATGCTATGAAGACAGCTTCATCAAATCTCTAAATAAATTAAAAGCATTTCCGCTAAAAACAACTCTCTTGTGTATGAATACCTCAATCCCTCTTCCTCTCTTCACTCTTTGGTTCAGCGACTTGCTCAGGCGTTGCGACCCTGACTGGTGTACCGTCCATAATGGGCGTGACACCGCCATTCATATAATGATCCTCCCACTCAACATCACTGAGGTACTTGAAATCCAGACCTCGGATCTCATGTTCCTCACTCGCTCTGAGATGCAGTCCAGGAATCTTGTTAATGACGAAGAGTAACAAGCATGAGACAACAAAGGACCAGGCAGCACAGGTAACAGCGCCAGCCAACTGTAGGCCGAGCTGCTTGTAATTACCTTCCCACCATCCACCATCATATGAATCTCCAGATACACCGTCCAAAGCGGGGACAAACTTGGCTGCGAATAGTCCTGTCAGAATATCGCCAATAACGCCTCCGATTCCATGGATGGCGAAGATGTCTAGACCATCGTCGATCGAAAGGAGGTACTTGTACTTGACGGTATAGAAGCAGCCAACGGTTGTAACAAGGCCAATGACTGGTGCGACATAGATTGGCGTGAAGCCTGCGCAAGGTGTGATACCAACAAGTCCGGCAATGATTCCAGAACAGAATCCAACAAGGCTGAACTTGCGTGTATGCATATACCCTAGGAGGACCCAGCCGAAGCCACCAGCACATGCCGACATGTTCGTGTTGACAACGACATAAATAGATCGAAGGCTGAGGTTGGCCGTACTACCACCGTTAAAGGCGAACCACCCAAACCAAATAAGAACAGTTCCAAAGCACATAAGCAAAGGGTTGTGGGGCTTGTAATGCACAGCTTTCTTTCGATCGGTGATAGTAGCATCGGGAATTCGAGGGCCTAACATCATTGACCATGCTAGGGCTCCAAAGCCACTCGCGATATGAACGGGTCCTGAGCCGGCGAAATCGTAAAGGCCGAGGTTGTAGAGCCATCCGCTTGGGTTCCATTCCCAGTACGCAAGACTGTGGGGAGAATGTTAGTTTCTTCATTTCATATCGAAATGATAAACGTACATGTAGTATACAAAAGTTGTCCAGCAGAGAAGAAAGACCATGCTGGGCCAGAGTCTGCCTCTCTCTAACATGGCTCCAGCCAAGATCATAGCAGTTGCTGTCACAAAGGTAACACCGAAAACGGCATAGAGAAGCTCAGGAATATCACCATTCGCAAGCGACGGCTGAGCGAGGACATTGTGGAAGGCCGCAAGCGATAAGTCGCCAAGGATCGGGTTTGTGGTTCGGCTTTGGTACAGGGAATAACCATAAATCCAATACTGGATACCAACCGCGCAGGCGCAGAATAGAGACTGTAAGACCATTGTCAAGGCAGCTTTTCGGCGATGCATACCCGCATACTATTGAGATTAGACATGACCATCAAATTATGATTGAGGTACCCACCAGAAACCCGATCGCGGGTGTGATCTGCCAGCAAAGAATAGTGCATACCAGCATCCAGGCCAAGTCTCCCTACTCTGTGATTAGATACGCGAGGCAAGATTGATCAATGGCAGATAGTACCTTGTCGTATGGTGCGTTCAAGTCCTTAGTGAAAGGATCACCTCCTGTTGGATCGACGGCGTAGTCCGGCCACTCAGTGACCGGCGTGATCGTAGAATCAGCCATACTGTTGCAGATTCAGTGGTGAAAAGAGCTGCTGGCATTCTCCGTTCATTGTGTCGATGATATCCTGAACTTGTTATATAAACCTGAGACAAATGAAGCTCGGGATCTCGATATGGGAGATTGCTGTAGTGTCTTGCCAAGAAATGGATATCATTACTTGTTTGGGGTCTTTTTACTCTTTCCGGCGAATTTTAACGAGACAAGAAGAGTTACACCAAGATAACAGTTCTCGCTGAGGTTGTGGCGTTTATGCTTATCTCTAGGCATCGGGAGCTGGTGACATGTGGTTGATTGGAACGACCGACATCAAGATAACGGGCTAGCGGGTTGACAGAGGCTACGGCTGAACATCTGAGACTGTTGGGCATTCCAGAAGACGTTTCAATTGCCATGCACGTACAAAACAGTCGCTATCTACTGCCTTCAGGTCAAGTCATTGACAACTCGCTTCTCTATCACTTGAGCTCAAGACAATCATGCTGAAGTTACTTTCTCTTGCATGAGACAGGATAAACATGTTGATAGCTTGTCCATCCGAATCTTACAGGGGATCTCTCACTTCTCGGTACTTCGATGCGGCCTTATCTCAACGCCTGGCTGTTGGTACGCTAGTGGACAAAACATGGAGGTGGAGACTGGGGTTAATTGGCCAAGAGATCTTCGGTGCTGATTTGGACCTGGAGCTAATCTAAGGATGGCTTGAGTTCGCTATCAACGATAAAACGAAGCAGATAAGAAATATGCTTATCGTCCAAGCCTATCACACTCATAAAGACCAGGCCCCTGCGCTGTCATTTCGAGGATCAATCTCAATCCGTGGTAGAAGCCAACTTCCTTACTCAACAGTGAACGTCACCATGTCCTCCCCTATAGCTAAGTTAGCACCAATACAGTCAGTCCAAACGATGCCGAAGAGTACACAACTACTTATTGTCCAGATGCACGCCCACAACTGCCATTCATATTTAACACAGTATGGACCCTGTTATTGAAAAAGATTTGTTTCAATCATCAGACTCTATGTCAAAGACGAAGAGCCTTCCGCTGGTGATAGTCTCTAGGTCTTATGGCGCAACCCCAGCACATGCCAGAAGTCATTCCCGCTTACCACTGTGCTTTTTAGCGCATTGTAGATTAATTCCTCGCCTTTCTTCACCGCTTCAAAATGCATTTCCATTCTCTAAGCCAATTGGCGCTGCACTGCCAGAGGAACGATTCGGTCGCGTTGGCTTTAGTCAGCGTCTGTCATCATATGTAAGGTACCACTAGCGCAACCCTCGTAAGTCCGATGCTTCATCATGATTACGTGAAGGCTTCTCCGAAACTGAATTATTTAAACATATCTCCCACCTGTTCAGTATAAATTAAAACTTAGTATACCTTTTTCGATAAAGTTAACCAGCCGCTGCTGTGTCATCAAATAATCACGAGCATGGGAACTACATCAAGGCGAACCAACAGCCATGGAGCTCACGAGGGAGAGATCGAGTCAATGCCCAATTTTGAGCCCACCGGTCCTCGCTTCCAGAGCAACAACTTACCATTCGCCGGAAGGCTCGGTGCCAACCAGGCGTGTGTGATTGATGGCGAAACAAGTGAAGATGAGAGGTTATTAGAGCACCAGCCTGATGCAACGCCACATATGTCATTTAGTGAATTGGTCGACCTACGTCCCATCACTAATCTTGATTTATGGAAAGCAGCAATGATCGAAGGAATCGGTAGCTTGTTCAATTCAGCTCCATGATCAACCACAGGCTAACTCGAGACAGGAACCTTGTTGTTTGTCTTCGTCACAATATGGGCGAGTGCTTCCCCTGACGTGATTCCGGCTCAGCCGACTCAGCAGCTAGGCAGTTTCGACAATGCTGCCTTCATAGGTCCGCTCGTTGGTGGTATACTCAATGTGATTCTTATTACTCTTTTTATCACGTCCTTTGGTGCGATATCTGGGGCACATTTTAACCCACTCATTACGTTCGCGACATTTTGTGCTCGCCTTTGCTCACTCCCACGTATGATCTTATACATTTCAGCCCAAGTTGGTGGCGCTGCGCTGGCTGGTCTATTAGCCAGGGCCAGTTGGGGAGGCCGAGATTTCAAGACTGGGGGTTGCTGGCTTTTCACCGACGTCGTGCCAGCAAGAGAGGCATTCGTCATTGAACTTGTGTTCGCTACCCTACTCTTGTTCCTTGCGTTCGGCGTAGGTCTGGATCCAAGGCAAGCCAAGATAGTAGGTCCAGCGCTAGGTCCGTTTCTTGTGGGACTTAGTGTTGGGGCAATGAGTTTTGGTAGCGCTTTCACTAGATATGGATATGGAGGCGCAGGGATGAATCCTGCGAGATGTATGGGGGCTTTCGTGGGAAGTAGATTTCCATCTTGGCATTGGATACACTGGTAAGTCCAAATAGTCCCAAGCACCTCTTGTCCACATACTGACACTTGATCGAGGGTGGCAAATTGCGTTGCATGTATTGTTCATGGCATCTGCTATTATTTCATTCCCCCTTGGACACAAGTAAGGGAATAGTATGTAGGATAAAGATGGTCTCGTCATTACCTAGCTACCTTTACCTCAAATATTACATGTAATCAAAGAAACCCCTCAATAGTCCGTGCTAAACAGATATGAAATAGTAGCTCAGTCCTTTGTGTTCCCTTTCATCCAACTCTTCCTCAGCGAGGAGGTGCGGTGTCGCCTCGAGCTTGAATCACTTCCTGTGGCACTCAACGACCCTTCATTAGAAGTGCGTCTCAGTAGTAAATTCATTAAAGGCCGGAAACGTGATCCTGGGTCGTGTCGCTTTTCAACAGCTTCATATACACCTAAGACAACTACTGAGAAACACTATACCAACATGGGGAATGGAATACCTCAACTTACCATCATCTTCATCATCTTTCAACTTTCTTGGTAAGCCACTGATTACCTGTCCCTTCTGTCGCATGTGGAGAAGGATTTCGGTTTCGGCAAGTTCGCTCGTGACGTTGATCGTCACAGGTATCTGGAACTCCCCTTTCTCCTTCATCTGAAGTATTATGTTCTCGATGGGAACAGACCTGACAGGATCTGGGCCGTTCTTGTGAGTTTCTTTAATGGTGAAGAATGGCAGTTTTTCGATGGCGTACATCTCCCCAAAACGTTGTCCAAGAACCTTAACGTTCTCTGGCTGTAGGCGACATTCGATTACACCTAGAGAAGTTAAATATGCGCTTGAGCTACCGAACCTGACTTACCATGGCACTGGTATGCCTCTCTTGGACGTTTAGGCGTAGCCTGTCTGTCAATCCTAAAAAAGAAGCATGACGCTATGAGTTGATCTGAAATAGACTCAAAAAGATCGTCCGGCAGTTTCTGGACAGCCTCTCGACAACAGTTGTATGCATCAAGCGTTGGAGTATCCATCGGTACGACTCGGCTAAACTCAACATTGACGCGACGGTATCGGGACTCGAATTCAGGGCATGGTGACTTTGCTTCTAGCCACTCGTGCCAAATCCTCTCGCTGTTGAGACTACTCGTAAATTGGTTCATGCCAGTCTCCGCGATGCCCCGTAGGAAGCTCTTCTCCTTCAGACTTTGAGCTCCTGGTACGGCTTCGTTCATGATCTGTTCCAAGTAAACTTGGGTACCATTATTAGCATGGATCTCGGATTCGTGGTATCCTGTACCAATGGATAACAGAATATCTGGATGGGTATGCCTATTTTCAGGCCATATTGCTGCTGCTTCACTGTTGGCGATTCGGATAGGGTTATTGTGCCACAGACCACCATCAAGATACACCTGCTTTGTACCCTCCACGGTGATGTCGTAGTTGCTATCTCGACAGAATGGAGGGAAGTATAGGGGTGCTGCTGACGTGGCCCTTGCTCTACCTACTGTCAGAGTGGTGTGGTTCGACTCATTGACTTGACTTACGCTTCCCAAAGCTGCATCTCATGGCCCGGACCCAGCCTTTGAAGTTGATAGAAAGCTGGTAGGTATTCAGCATGTAGACACCTCAGATGACGCAATACTAGGCCTACCTTGTTTTGGTGGGACCCTATTGTAGTTACTCAGGATGATGACTTGACCTTCTCTTGTCGACGTTGTAATGGCTGTCTTGACAGAAGGCTTTTGAAATATCTGCTTGCCTCCAAAAATTGGGATGTTTGACAACTCTTTCTTCAAGGAGGTCTCGAATGGCTCCGAAAGGTATAAGCCTTGATTTAAGAAGGCAGTCATCTTGTCAACTAGAAACCCGACTCTTGCAGGCATAATACTTGACTTAGGTTTGGTAAAGGCTTTGTTGGAGACTTCAACAAACTTGGCGTCGCAATCCTCTATGGTCAGGCAACCAGGTCCAAGAGCACTGGCAATAATGCCACCAGCACTAGAGCTTTGGTTAGATCTGTTAAACAGGTAGCAGTTGTCTCAAATGACATACCTCGTTCCGACGATGAGATCAAAACAATCGCGGAAGGGTATTTGACCAAGACATTTTTGAAGCTTTCTCAGTACTTCGATTATGACCACTCCTTTGATGCCTCCGCTGAAAGCCTGTTAGCAGATCACAATCGTTAGGATTGCGATACCTTACCCGTCCAGAGACAAAATCCTTAACCCTGCTTGTGAAGGCTTGTCAAAACCGGCCCAGCCTTGAAGCCACAGATCCTTTTGGTGCACATGAAGAGGACACTCCTTCAGTCGAAGAAAGCCCCCAGACGTTGGATTCCCGACATCCCTTGCGCATGATCTGCAAATGATATGTCCGCAGGGAAGACTATGCTCCGGAGCCCCATTAAGACAAATGAGGCATGTAGAATGACTCAAAAACTCGTCTATATCTTGGATAGTTCCGTAGAATATTTTCATCTGCTGCTGGTGGATTTTGAAAGCCTCTTTGGATCTTGTATGCCAATCAGTGCTTTTGAGTGTGTTCTTGAACTGTTGAAAGGCTTTATCGACAAGCTCACGAAACCCTAACTTCAGTTGTTCGGGTGTGTGGCTCGCTTTATGCGACTTATCTTCCCCCCTGATATGCTGGCCGATCTGGTGATGTGGATGTCCCGAGGGTGCATTAACACAGTATCCAAGTCCATCCTTACCTTCTATGCTGAAGTTGCAAGGCCAAAACTTGTTCCAGTAACGCTCTGCCGCTTTGTCAAATTGCTCCCAATGCAAAGCAGATGGTGTACACGCTAAAATATGGAGTGATTAGACTTATTGCTTGTGGGATACAACATTGAGGGAATCATCATACCTGGTTGATTCTCTCTTACGCAGTTGAGGAAAAGGCATGAAGCAGCAAAAACACTTATTGCATCCCACAATTCCCATCCGGCAATACCGCGCGACTTCTGAGTCTTTCTAGCAAGATCAAAAATGGATCCCTCATAATTGAACGACAGTCGTTGCAGATCAACCCAGGCATCGGAGAAGTTGAACGGGGTTTGATAGTTACACGCAAAATGTGTAAAGGCCTTGCGAACAAACCGAGGAAGAGTGGTAGCATCCCACTTCATAAGAGCTGTTTCTCTTCGCTCGCGAAGTTCATCGCAGACTTCGTTGATCTTCTGGTAGAGCTTCCCTACTTGCTGACGCATTCTGGTCGGGTCCTTGCCATTGGGAAAGTGGACAACGTCAATGGAAGAATAATAGCACAAGAGAAGCTCCTCAGCGGTTGCGATAGTTTGGCCATTTTCTTCCCAGTATTCAACGTATTTATGTAGCTTTGGGTCCCTGGCAATGTCCTTGAGGCTTGATTTGTTGAAGAACGATATTTTGGCTGTCTCCAAGTCGTAGTTTTGCGGATCTACTTGTCCATCCCTATTGATGAGACCAATGATAACACCTGGCAGTACAGGTTTGTTGTATGCTTGTACAGTCGCGCTATGGCCCCATTGAGCCAGTTGAAGGATGTAGTCTTCTAGCCCACTATTTATTGTTAGTTCCCGAACTTGATCGGATACAGAGAAGCCTTACATTCTGTTGTAAGGAACAAACACCACCACGTCGGAAAATATGTATAGAATCCGTGGGAAGAGAGTTTTGGTGATGTCCTTCCTTGTCCATATTCCGCCGTTTGCGGACTCTGTTTCCCAAGTGATGTCACGACAATCGAGTCCCCATGTTTGGAAAGTAGACGGTGCAGTGCCCCCCAACATAGCAGCAGGTACTTCATCGCCACCCATTCCTTCACAGTCCGCATACAGGAGTGGGTTTTCTTTCAAGAAGGAGTCCGGATCAGAATAGAGGTTAACATTGGAGGACGTTGAGTCTGTGGATCCCGAGTCACCGACAGTAGGGGTTTTGAAGAGATTGTTGAGTTGGGATGATGAGAACTAATAAGGTCGCGTTAGTATTGGCTCTCTCAAAGCGTCTTACTGGCTTGGCTCATCATATACCTTCGACAATAGACTAATCAAAGAGCTTTTTCCAGAACCTGGAAGTGTTAGTAGATGATTACATAGCAATTGCCACGGCTAGGCAAACCTGTCTCGCCAATAAATGATACTAGCCCAGGGTAAATGCTTGATGCAGATGTCCAGACAGGCTCCATCATCAGATCATATGCAGGACCCTCTGTTAGAAGGAAACCTCTGTCGCCATTCTTCGGCCTGACGCCAAACCACTCGCTAGCACCACTGTCCAAGCGTCGCTGTTTGGGTACCTGTAGCTGCTCAATCTGGTCTTTCAAAAGGCCATATTCATCAAGTCTGACGTTTAGTGTCGAATGAACTATGATAGCATCTTTGAGACTGGTCTTGTTGTGACCAGGGTCAGGCTTCTTGTGTTTTCTCTCACCGGACCAGCAACTATCGCATTGTGTTTCATTGCAGTGCATACAATAAAAGAATGGCCCACTGTGCGTATCGTCATCCGAACAAGTCGCTTCTTTCCAAGGCTCTTCTGCTTCTAAGACGAGATTCTGTAGACTCAAAAGGCCGAAGCCATGCAATCTGCTTTTGAGTGAGTTGCAAATGTCATCAAAATTGATACTAATTTACTTACACGTAGGTCGGCCTCTCATGTTCAATTACTGTTAGTTCATTCTGTTCCATTGATTCCATGATGATAATTACCACAGTTCTGTGGTACTACTGTTAGAGACAATTCTCTTTTCACAGGAAGGGAAGTGTCTCAACAGCAATGATGACCTCAAAGCTAAACGACAGTGTAGGTTATAAGTAAAGATTCATGTAATGTATGCTAGCGACTGATCGTAGGGCAGGCTCGGTATTTAATGGTTGCCATGAACACGACACAGCCTGATCTGATGCTCCTGGGCTCATTGCCGGGACTCATATTCTCAGAGAAATTGTCAGCTGAAAGCATGAGACTAAATTAGTACCTCCGCTTATGGTTGCTATGTCACACTTCTTGGGCCATTTACTTTTATTCCCTAAAGATTGGATATCAACCTTTCTGTCACCCACTGCCTGGTGACAAACTTGCACGTTAGGAAATCAGGCTCTGCCTAGTCCAAGGATCATCAGATTGCATAACAAAGGTTCGTGTCACTCTACGCGCCCAACTCAGTTTCGTGGCTACCCTCCAAACTCCTACATGGATCAATGAAAACTTGACCTATTCCTGTCGTACAACGTCAGCTTTCAGCTTCAGCCACTAAAGCGCCATCAATATGCAGAGCTGGCGCGTGACAAAAGCAGGCTCTGTATATTACTAGAAATTAGAGGGGTACATGAACATAATTCTTACAGCTCAACAAGGCTTCGTATATGCACAGATGCTTGGTTGGTTGATGCTGCTGTCTCGATTGATCAAGAGGGTGGACCTGATTACTCAGTCTCAAATAAACAAGGTTTGCAACCACACTTTACGCGCCCTCGTGCATTGACTCATCGTAAAAGAAGGCCGATTGTCGAGGCTGTGACATGTGGCTTTGAGAGCCAGGAGTCCGAGACTCAGCATTGGAAAGGATCTCCGTGACTTAGCCGCTGATCTGCAAATTAATAACAGGGAGGGCTTTACATATTGAATAAACTTCTACACACAATTATTTGTCGCTCATATCCACCAATACCTTCACTTGGTTATTCTTATCATGAATAAGCGCCTTTATTCCATCCTCCACGATATTTTCGAGCTTTATCTTTCTCGTAATCATCTGGCTTGGCTTTATAGCACCTAGAAAGTCTGTTAGTTGAAGATCACAAACCCAAAACCTTGGATATTACCTGAAGCAAGATTTGCGATAACAGCCTGAAAATCTTCACGAGAATATCCGAGAACAGATTTATACGAGCTCTCCTTCATCGTGATCCAGTTCGGGTTGAAAGGGATCTCCTTCTCCCAGATAGCGAGATTGACGACAGTGCCTTTAGGCCTGACAACTTCGCATGCACTTTTTATACTAAAAATATGTTAGCAAAAGCACATCCTCATAGTGAAGAGTACTCGCCTCATCGGTACACCGGCGCAGTCAAACACAACATCGGCACCCTTGCGATCGGTCAAACCGAGCACGACCTCGTTGATGTTCTCCTTTATCGGG
The DNA here is from genome assembly GCF_050947815.1 of Fusarium sambucinum. Classification (NCBI taxonomy): domain Eukaryota; kingdom Fungi; phylum Ascomycota; class Sordariomycetes; order Hypocreales; family Nectriaceae; genus Fusarium; species Fusarium sambucinum. Next base: position 5,222,855 of record NC_139293.1, on the reverse strand, counting down.
TTCACGACACGTGTAGCACCAAGCTCTCTTGCAAAGTTCTGTCGTGATGTAGCAACCTCTGAAAGAATTATTTCACTGACGCCCTTTGCTTTGAGACATAAAATCATGGCCAAGCCAATGGGACCACCCCCTAGAATCACAACCTTGGAACTGGGATTGATCTCTGGTGCCGCGGCCATCGCATGCCAAGAAACCGAGAGAGGCTCAACAAGCGCTCCAATCTCCAGAGGCAGATCTCGAGGAAGAGGATGAACATGTGTGGCATTGACGCAAACAGCTTCACTTAAGCCTCCACCGCTTCCGCTCAAGCCTATGAAACCACCACTGTGGCAGACATTTTCGGCATGGTTGTGGCAAGCTGCGCAGTGGCCGCAGAATAGCGTTGGCTGAATAGCACAGGGCTGACCGACTTCAAAGCCTTCGACATCAGGACCGACCTCTGTGATGATGCCAGAGAATTCGTGTCCAAGAGTGACAGGAATAGATTCCTTGGTGATGGGATGGGGTGTCGTGGGACAGAAATTTGGGCCTCCTAAATACTCGTGCAAATCCGTTCCGCAGATGCCGACAAACGCCGGAGCAACCTGTTGATGGGGTCAGTTTCTGCGATTGACCTAACTTTGTAGGAATAATAGACCAACCTTGACTTGTCCTGGCTTTACAGAAGGCAGAGGAACTTGCTCGACACGAATGTCCTGTATGCCATAGTATCTCGCTGCTCGCATCATGGTGCTATAATACGACCGATGAATGGTTGTGGGTGACCTGCGGAGGGGTTGTGTAAAGAGGGATTTGAATGCTGTGAATGGAAGCCTTGGCATAGTGAATATCATGCCCCAAATCTTTTGTGTGAGGTGAGTTCAACGTTGGCTTTATATAGGCCGGATTCATCAAGACCTCACATGATTGAGTGTCAGATCATTGACCCACTGGAACCTTACGTTGTTGGCGAAGCCGCAGGCACTATCTGGTTAGCCTCCGCAGTCACATCAAATCACCTCTACTCGACGGAACTCGATCTCCTTTTTTGGCTTCATTCCAGCTCAGTGTTTAATTCGTTTGCTTGTTCATGCGCATCTTTAGTAAGCCATCAGAATGCGGGGTATAACGATCATCTGTCGTGTTTTGACTTCCATTTGACCTTTTCCCTAGAGCCAGAAGTTTTAAGATCCCTGTTTAGCGTTAGTGTGCGGACGTTGGGCCGCACCAACGTCGGCTCCGATATTGTCGCTTATGGGAGACCGGCAGATGACTTTCGGCCTTGTATGCAGACACGATAAGCCAATTTATTAATTAAGCCTAGTACACAGTGATGAAACTATTTCTTCTCCAATTTTCTCAAAGCCAGGCTGTTTGCTGTTCAGGTCATGATAAGTCATACTTGTATGTCTGAATCCATCTTGTCGACAAGCTTGAAGCTCGACTAAGCGCGTGCGATAAAGACAAATGAGTGTAACGGGACTATTACGCAGAGAGGTTACTATCCCGAATTACATGTTGATGGATAGTGATTTACATAGCCCAATATAACCGAATTGTACCAGAAAGGCTCAGAAGCAAACATAGAAGCTTCAGATGAAGAGCGGAGTGTTTTGCGATGCCTTGGTTAAACTGCCGATGGAACTGCGAGTGCTCTGGGTTTCGTCAAGTAACTCAAGAACATGATCCTTAACAGAGCCAAGAGGTGTAAAGCCGCGAAGCCACAGTCGAGAATTGAGATTCATTTACCTCCCTCTAATTGGCAAATGGGATTATCGGCTTAAACTAAAATTGGAGTTACTGAGCGCCTTCGCTAAGCTGACATGAGACGACCCCAGACTTGGCGTATTATCTCTTCTGTACTCGATTATTAACCTAATGCGGCGCTGTCAGCAGCGTAAGCATCATAACATGTTGGCAGAGAACGATATAAGCTTCACCTTCTCATCCCTCTGTTCACCTTCTGGCTGTAAATCCTTACCACAACATCAACGCCGACTTCAAGATGACTTCTCTTGATTCCATTCCCAGCGAATTACTATTACAAATTCTTCACCGTAGTCCTCCCCAAGAGCTTTGTCGCCTCAGTTTCGTATGTAAGAGACTAGGGTTCATAGCCAGCTCGTGCCTTTGGAGAGACATCGAACTCCACGAGAAAGGGTATCACGAGTCAAGCGCTGAAATCATTCATCCACCACCTTACAGAACAGTACCGCGGCATTACAACGATTCGAGTAGACGTGGATGGCAGAGCGACATTTGCATGAGAGCGGAGAAGCTATTCGCGCTATTGCAGAGTCTACTCGCGCATGATAAAGTGCGGCTCAAGCAGCTTGCTGGTAGGGTGAGAAGTATTTGTACGGTGGTAGAGCCGAGTTGGCAATCTGAGGTGGATCGCTTCTCAAATCCGATCTCGATATGGGATATTCTTCCTTACTTCACTAGACTTGAGTCGCTCGAGTTATACGGCAGATCCGATACCTTGCGCCATGACAACGCTGGTTTACACTTGCGCGATGCGCAGCCTCTGGCTAATCTCAAATTCGCAAAGCTCTTCGCGTATATACCACGAGATGTTGCAGCGTATGTACTGCGGTCCAATGTCAGCCTGGAGCGCCTCGAGCTCGGAATACTGGACGCTCCAAAGCCCGGCCATATCGGCATAGACTCGGTTGACAACCTCAACTTTGGCGGGCAAAATACTTACATGACTGGTGTCATTCCTCGGTCATTAGGTGGCTTCTTTCCTGATTGCTCCCCATCATTTCAAAACCTGAAGTATCTGCACTTGTGCCAACCTTGCAATAGTCGGGGAGATTACTTCAATCAGATGAACGCCTGGTCAGCATGTGCGGAGAAAGCCGCACTGGAATCCTGGAGAAATATCTTGGTAGCCTCAAATCAATCACTGGAGATCTTGGTGATCGACCAAAGGCCCGGTGCTGGTGTTGAAGATAACGAAGGGTTCTCGGAGGAAGAGTTTCTAAACAATGGTTCCTCTGGCGTCGGCAACAAAGCGTTTATCAACTCAATCGGAAGTATGCTCACCAGTGAATCAGACCTTCCTAGGTTGAGCCAAGTGTATCTGTATGGGTTCATAGTCAGATCTCCTCTCCGAAGGATGCCATCTGAGGAAACTCCTGGGGACACGATGCTGCATGGCCTCGAAAGACGAGGTGTTAAATGTGAAGCCAGGAGGGGGAAATGGTGCCTGTTCGATCAGGAGTCAGGAACTGCATCATGGGCGAAATGGAATGGAGAGGGATGCAACAATCTTCACGATGAGTATATGGGAGTTAGATGGTACACTGTTTTGGCCAATACGTGACTGACTGATAGTGTGGATCTGGGCATAAGGCTCGATATGAATGTGAGTCTGGGTTGGCACTGATCAAGGGATTTTTAGGATGCAAACACGACAAAAAAATCAATCGTGAACATGTGCTTGTTCACATATAAGCTTGCCTCAACACGGGATCGAACCGTGGACCTTGTCATTACTAGTGACACGCTCTACCACTGAGCCATTAAGGCAGTCCTGTTTAATTGAGAGATGTGTTTTCACTAGCGTCCATGTACTGGACCCAGCTTGCCCTTCGCTTTTGAAGATGACGGTTCTAAACAGCTTTGCATGCAAACTGGCAGTGTAGGATGGAACAGAATTCGAAAGTGGGTGGGAAGTATTTTTGTATTTGAACTTCATTTATCCCTCAGTATAAAAAAGTCCATCATAACGGCCGCTCATCTTAATCTATACATAACTAAATCATTACAGTCGTTGTCCCTGGGCGGTGGCAGAGTAAGACTCTGCATTGTAGGGACGCGACATCAAAGCGTCATCCGAGTTATACCCAGTCATGGCAACGGGAGTTCCAGGCGATGTTCTCCTCTCTGTACCCTGGAAAATAAACAGGATTGCCTTCAGTGAATCGGATGGGTTAAGCATTGCCAGCCAAGCGTAGATACCAAATGGTCCTCCCTGGTAGGACTGCTCTGGCCTATTATTCTCTTCCAGCTTGGCAAATGTTCCACGACCGTGACCGTGGACGTAGACCTTCCAAGGGTAGGTAATGTAGAAGAATATCGACAGTGGGACCATCAGGACACAGGTGACGAGGTTGGGAAGACTGATATGAACATCAGCGTATGTGAGGACGTCGGTAGGCTCGAGAACGCCTTGGTCTCCTAGAATCCAGAAGATTATCTAGAAACTGTTAGCTAATCATTTTTAATGCCAATAAACTTCCAATGGCTTACCTCTTGGAGAAAGGTCAATCCAACGACAATTTTAAATGCGGTGAGCTTGAGCATCGGGGAGTGATGGGCAAGGTCCTTCTTGAGGAGCATGTACATCTGAAGGATCGCGGCCACAGACACAATGAGTGAGATGGTCATGATAACGCGCAGATAAATGTTGGCGAACTCGCGCGAGTTGCTCTCTTGACAAAAGACGCCAGCAGCTTGAGTGATGTCGGTCGCAATGGCAACGCCGATGGCAAGGACTGGCATCTGGAAGATCATGACCCAGCGGGTCTTGAACCATCTCATCCCGTTCTTTCGCTTGGTCGCGAAAAAGACATCGCGCTGGTCTCGGTGGGGCGACACATAATCGCAGAGGAGCAGAAAGAAAGATCCCAGAGCGAAACCTTCAAAGACATGGAGCCATGGCTGGATGTAGACTTCAGCAGTGGGGAAGCAGATACAGAGGAATGAGATGAGGGCAAAAGCAGAGATGAGGTTGCCGACTCGCATGATCCTGAACAGGTTAGCCCAGATTCGATACCTTGATGCTGCAAGAGACAACATACTTGACCTGCTCGGAGGGGTTTGAGATGTGTGTGGCGTGGAGTTGCTTGCAGGTGAACATGGTGATCATGGCCACAGCGGAACATGAGCCACCAAGAATCATGGCGAACTGATAGAAACTAAGGTTACCAATAAGATTTTGCTTGGCATCTTCTGCGAGTTAGTGATCGAGACTTCAAGTGGTTGTTGAACATTTGCTGGCATACCTTGGGCTAGTGAATGCGTGGGACAGGTGACAGGTGCATCATTGTCGTCGTCGCCTCTGAAAAGACCCATCGTAGTGTGAATGTAAGTGGTGTTGGATGGGTATCTTATGGGTTGCTGGGTGCTGTAACTTGTGGAAGAGTAGATGCTATGATAGAGATTTTCGCAATTGAGTGCCAACGGTGATTGATATATAACTTTAAAAAGGATCATCATCCATGGCAACCCCCTCCACAATGAAGCCTAAGCAAGTTCATTATCTCAATGCAATGGCAGTGCTATGGGCAGAATCTAGGTCAAGCATGTCAGCCCTACCAGGGTCAGTGGAGACAAAAACACCTCCCCAAACAGACCTTCATTCGAGGGATCATCCCAAACACGCATCCATGAGAAGTTGGTTCACAAGGAGAAAGAAAGACGCGAGAACCTCTCCACCATATAATGCACGGTGAGCTACTCGGCAATTCCTTATTTATTCTGTCACTACCCAGCATGAGTATCCCACCAGTTGGAACCAATGGTGCTCAGCCACCAGGAAAACATGAACGGACGTGTCCGCGGCTTGACCCGACAGGTGTAGGGATCGGCAAGCCAGCCACTCAGAAGACAACCATGATCGTAGGCTTAGCGGAGATGACAATCTACTATGGTACAGGCGTCTTAATTTGGGATATCTTGTTGGAGAATAGGCACTGAAATGTAACGGCAATCTCACTATAGTGACCTGATCTGAAAATTTAAGCTTACTATGCTCTCCAATCTTCAGCTCGTTCTTGGCTCTAATTTCCAGGTCTTGACTTCTCTCAATAGCTCGCATTTTCTGTTTAGTGATTGGTTGTAATACTGTATCAGTGGGGTTTGAACCTCAAAAAATCCCCCTTCATCTTTCTCACTCAAATTGAGTTGTGACCCCCTATGGCTATGTCTGATCGACATTAACTTTCCCTCCAACGTCGAATCGTTTCCTGAAACCGGTGAGTTGATTCGAATGTGGCTTGGATTTGGTGACGATTGTCGGGCCTGACGGATATTTCGGCAAGCTCCTCCTCAAGGGTCTAATGGTCTGCTGGATACGGCTAGATTTGTTGTTAGGGTGACATTCGAGTCCACTCGCGGCGTCTAGATAATGCGAGGAGGATAGATAAGTGATAAGATATCGGGAGTCGGCATTTACAAGCTCCGTGACCCCTGTTGTTGATTAGTGTTGGTTCCATGATCTGTCATTCCAACACGAGTCGACTACCCTAGACAGCTACAGATAAACAAAATATTTCTCCCTGGCATCGTTTTCGTGAGCGAAAATGCGTTGTACATCCGAAATATAAATAATGAACAACATAGTCTCCAAATATAGAACTGGTTTAAACGTTTTTGAGGCTTAGAGGTTGTCACTGCCGACGTGGTTTCGTCGAGGAGTGTTTGGCAAGTAAAGTGAAGAGTTAGCAGCAGCGTATTTCGCACAAACTCAGTGACTAGACCAGGACAACTACAAAACTCACTTGAACAACATGATTTCTCTCATCAACATACCCTCAGCGATTCAGAAGGTGAGTCATCTCGTATTTATCCCACATGATCTCATCTGAATGCTTCAAGACACAGACAACCTCTAACCATCACGACTCCTTCATCAGACTGTTGGTTCGCTCTGGAACCAAATAACCCCGCTCAGCGACCTGAAGACCTTCCTAATCAAGATAAGCGTCTACATATTTTCGTATTATTTCCGGGGCGCAGCAAACGCGACTCATTTCAACGCGCAGGAGTGAGGCGCGTAAAGTGACTATTTAATTAAAACACTGAGCTGTCCTCTTTGGTATGATAATTTGTAGATCTCTCTAGTCAAACGCTAAGCCATTCGTTTAAGCAATCATTCTGATAGATCTTCACCATGGTCCGCTTGTCCAACTCTATTATACTTATCGGCATCCTGGCTTCTGGTGCCATCGCTGCACCTGAATTCGATCAGGAAGCTGAGCTCCGCAGATCAAATTGCGACGTAAGTCTCCCTTTTTTTTCGCCCTTGAAGACCTGAAGCTAATGTGGTCGTCTTCCACAGAATGGATGCTTTGACGATTCATTTCCAGGTGGTTCATGCACAAACGACCCAGCTTGCATGTGCACCCAAAACAAGTATCGCGAGGCGTATTTTTGCTGCATGGCTAAGAACTGTGAGGCCATCGTAGTAACGAGTGAGTGTAAATGAGCCCTATCAAATCGAAGACGCTAATAACAATGCGTGTAGGATCTGTTGAGAGGCAGCACGATGAATGTCAGGCTCGGAATCTTGACTTCACATTCGATGTCGAGAAGGTTTGCGGTATCAAGTTGGCAGGAACTACTTCCACGACTTCTTCAATCGAAACTGCTGCTACAGCCACGAATTCAGAAACATTTTCGGCAGCGACAGCATCTACAACTTCTGATGCAGAAACTAAGACGATGTCCGACGAGAACGCTAAAGATACTGCTCAAGCATCACCCACAGAAATTGCTGCCCCAGTGACTGACGGTGTCCCACAGCTAAAGCCCGCTCTGGGCGGCCTGGCGCTGTTGATGGCCTCTGCGTTCTACCTTCTGTAGAATCGTAATATGCGTCAACGGACACTAGCACACAGCTTGGGTTAGAGTGTATTTGGTTTCCGTATTGAGAGTGGAAAGGAAGCCGACTCTTTTAATCATTAATTAGATGTAATTCTAGAACTTGTTGTAATTATTAATTGATTGAGAGCTACAGACGATGCGGTCCGTGGCTCCTTATGGAGGAAAACAAAGCCTGCATATTGCACTCGGTGACTAGTATAGTAGCACCTCTCAAAGGTAACATGCGTAAATGCTGACAGTTGGATAACCGTGCCACATTGGTAGAATAAGCAGGGTATGTTGCTGGTAGGGATTATCCATATCGGTCTGGCTATCTACTCGACAATCTCACCGTCAGCTTCCGTGCGTCAATTAACTTGGCACCAATAAAGCGATTCAAGATGACAGACGCAGTGTACTCAACCCCCGAATGGTATCTGAAAGCTCAGGAAAAAGATGTTAGCAGTGACATAGGCCGATTGACCATACATCACCTCGGCTTTAAACAGGCGGCCAAGGGTACCCTGGTTTTTGCACCACTCGACTTTACCAGCGCTCCCCAGGCAATTCTTGATGTCGGAACTGCAGATGGTCTATGGATGCGCGATGTTCAATCCTCCATTCCTGAGACAATCCGGAGTGAGCACACGTTTCTCGGTACTGATATCAACACTTCCTTCTTCCCCAATACCGTCACGAAGGGCATCGCATATGCGAAACAAGACATCAGGGATCCTCCACCCCAGATCTGGCATGAGTCTTTCGATCTCATCAACTTACGTATGATACTCATAGCCGCTGGTTCCGGTGATGCACAGCGATCTGTAATCGACCAGCACATTGAACTTCTCAAGCCTGGTGGCTGGATTCAAATCGGCGACTGCGATCGAGTCTGCCCTACCTCAAGCGAAGAGAACCCGTGCTACAACGACATGTTTGCCTGCATTCGTGCTGTCTGCCAAGCCTCCGGACTCGACCCTCTTGAGGCCCCAAAAATGAAATCATGGCTCGTAGACGCCGGGCTTGAAGATGTCCAGGAGAGAACGGCGTTGCGTGCTGTTGGTAAGCGCAACACAAATGAGGAGCTTGGGAGACTAGGAATAAAGGCAGATTTAATCATTGCGAAGGGATTTGCAGCTGGTGCCAAATGTGAGTTTGATACTAGACTGAAGATAACTCTCATACTGACTGGCTTAGCTTTGGACCCGTCTCTCAAACCATTGACTGACGAGCGACTTGATACGTTGGTGCGAGATCTAGAGGATGAGTTGGCCATTGCTGGAGCATATTTCCCGATGAGATTTATTTGGGGTAGGAAACCATTATAGACACCTTGGTTAATGTCGATATGAAGGGTGTGTCAGTCAGCATGTCGACTGCTTCAAGGCGTAATATCCCGTGTGTAATAACGGAGTAATTTCAAGCATTTAGTTTCTATTTATGGATATAGAGAGACTATTTGCACCCCAAAATGACCCTCATAGAACCTAGATGTAGCCAACCTTGAAGAGACGCCATAACAGTCAAATATCTTCTTAGACTACTTTCCTGAAGAGCATATGGAACTTCACTCCAGCGGCTTCCTACCATATGTAGAGTAACTGTATAAGTTAACCAACTGCTCATGGAAAAGACGGACAGAACATACACTGGCCAATAAGCATGAATCGCTTTGTTGTTAATGTCTTCTCTGACCTTGGCCAGGAAGACTGATACCTCCTCTTGGCTCCAACCAAGCACTCTAGTCAAGACGGCGATGGAAAGAGCCTCAAGCCCTTTGAAGTCGTCCATGTTCAAGTTGTTCCATTGTCCAAGCTCTTTGTATTTCTTATCCTTTGGCCAAGCGTTGCTGGGCCATTTAAAGACCGTCTCAACAACATCGACGAAGCCAGCATCGCGTAGAATGTCTTTGTTCTTTCTGTTGTCTTGGAATGGGCGACCAATCTTGGTTGAGGCCTCGTCAAGAAGGTGGATGAGTTTTGATAGATTGTGGTCTTCGTCTAAAGTGCTGTCATCCGACTTGGCGAAGAGATCTATTTCGAGAAGTTCTGCGTACCCGCCGGAGACAAGATTGCTGTCTGGATAAGAGACTATGCGTGTTGGCAGGAAACATACTTACTTGAAGATGTTGCTGGCGAGATCAGGCCAGCTTTTGATGCTGAACGTCATCATGCGACTGTGGACATAGTCAAAAGGTTCAGAGAATGTCCACGGCTCTTCAATATCGTCGATAAAGAACTCCACATTTGGCGGAACACTACCCATAATCCCTTAGTTAGCAAGGTCCAAGAGTAAGAAGAGAGTCATACAAATCAGGCTGAATCGGGGACAAGTCGACACCAATAACCTTGGAATCGGGGTGTTCGTCGGCATAATCAATCGCCCAGATTCCAGTGCCTGTCCCTATATCGAGAACGCGCTTCACCTTGGCACCAGGATCATTCGGAGGTGCCAATCCTAGTCTGTTGTCGAGCATCAGGAGGAACAAGTTATGCTGGAGGTCTGACGCCAAGTATCAATATATGCAAGTATGTGTAGCCAAGAGTTGTCATACCCAGTCTTTGCTTCTCGATGTCATCATTCGGGAGATTGTATTCTGGATTGATCAGCTCAAAAAACTAAAAGTGAGGGATAGAGACCTACTTCCATCTTTGTATCGATGGTACGTTCGGCCATTTTCTTTGCGATAGTCTAAGATGGAGCTTCTTAAGCTTTCGGACGTTGATGCATTGATCTGAGTAAACGATTGAGATTAGCTTAGCTATGAGGAGAAACGAGGAAAGCAACGCACAGAGCCGAGGGAAGAGTCTCGGTCATCTTCGTTCTGCAGGTTGTCAGTTTACAATATCACGATCACAGCTAGACTGAAAGACCTCTTCATCAGGCTCGATAACGTTCTCGTGGTCAACAGTAGGTTCCGGCATTTCGAATTAATCGCGCATCGTGTGGCAGGGTAAAACAGAATTTCCCCTCACTGAACGAATGATCTCTCTTATCAACTGTTCACAACCCTGGCCGAAAATCCTGGTCGAAATATGTCATTCGTGCGTTGGCTGTGCCAAACGGGGTAAAACATTGACAAGGATCCATCTGTCATACGATGACTACCGACGAAGGGACAATTTCTAAGTGTGAATATGTATGAGTTACCTTAATTATCGAGTCCCCGGTTGTAGCAGTAAGATGCTTCGCGTTCATAAAGCTTTTCGCGATGGAGTCTAAATTTGAAGCGAGCCTCACACTTGACAATGCTCTAAGGTAAGAGGTAAAAGATCGGCTGACGACTGAATTTTAAAGACTAATATAAAAGGACATATGTCTGGATGGTTATAAGGCTTAAAAGCCATCCCAAGTCCTTTGCACAATCCTCCAGTACCTCTCATCATCATGTCTAGCATGAGCAACATGTTTTGAACCATCGAACCTTTCCATCCGCACATTGAAGCCCAGCTCAACAGCTTGCGAGGCTTGAGTCTCCAAGTCAGTATGTAGAACAAGATCGTCCGTGTCACTGTAGATATAAGACCTGCGAAGCTCACGCTCCTTCTTGCCTGCTGCCTCGTTATGGGTCTTACCCCAGTAGACTAGCCAATCCTTTGTAGCACCAAGATTCCTAATCAGCTGCCAGCAAAATGCAGCGATATAGATAAGCGGCGATAGAAAAAGACGTTGAAGCTTGGAGAAACCAACAACAAAGAATGCATATGTTGTTGAAGCTCTTTGAGCACCCGGTGCTGAGTCAAAGATCATAACATGAGGCGGGAGAAAAGGATCCTCATCCCCGCGAGCGGAAATAGAATACTCATCATACAAGGCTGAGATGGACGATGAGCCACCGTTGGAAAAGATGTGGATCAAGATATTCGGTTCCGTAGTCGAGGATGCACCCTCAAGAACCGCAGCCCTGATTACTGGCACCATCGGTCCCACAAAACGTGCGAGGGCCTTTGTATCAAAAAAGGTCCTATTAAAGCTCTTGACTAGTAGAATTTGCGCAGCTGGGTATAGCTGCTTATGCTTGTCGACATATTTGGCGATGTGAGCATCAAGCGCATTGGTCCAGCTGGCGACAATGATGAGCTTTGGCGGCATGGACCCGCTAGTGGCTGAGTCACTAGTAGAAGGTCTATAAAAGAAGACCTCATCAGACAGCTTCTCCATGTAGGAGAGGGGCTTGGCCTTTGCTGAGTGAGCGGCGTCGGTGGACATTTTGGGAACAGGCGAAGCAACGATATGGAAATCTTGTGTGGGTTGTAGAGTTATTCGGGAAAGATTGGCGAGAAACAAAAGAGGCTGAGTCGCATGTTATCTAGCGGCGTGTAAGACCTGAATAGAGTAATCAAAAGATGGATCTTTGTGTGCTAAAGCTCCAGAGATAAGCGTGGTTGGCTTTTGCGGTGCTGACGGCGCTTACGCTGTCAGATTGGGCTATATGCACCGCCAATTGAGCTTCTCGCTGACGTCGATTAAGTGAGATTTGATCATCATCAAGTAGGGACGTGGCACGGATGCTCATTATTTCCGAGATATCCATATTGATGACACAAACTCGGGGAGGATTATACTACCATGTAGGCGATCATCGCCATTCCTTTCGTACACCATTCTGAAACTGAATATCGAAGTAGGACTATGAATGCCAAGAATTAAAGCGATGATATCAGTTCACTGACGTCTTTGCCAAGTTGCGACTCACATCAGGTGTTTTCCTTTATCAGATTCCATTACAATATTGCGGATCAGACAAGTCACTGGTCATTTGTCACCTGCTACGTCGTCTGAACACATTGGCTATGCTGCTAGCGAGGCTAAGTTGGTCTAAGCATAACAGCAGTGCTTATTTGCCTCCACTTAGTTAGATGTTCAGCACAGTAAAACCTCTGCGTCAGCTTACAGCAGGCGCTGTTGGAATCATGCTGCAGCCACTCCACCATCGACTGACGTGTTGACAATAAGCAGCACACCGTTTCGATGGGAGATCTGTGAATCAAGGCATTGTGACCCAACAGCTGTATATATGTACGGCGTGTATCTGATATCAGATCTGTGTATTATTTCATCTCATAATTCTTTCAGCAAGCGTCATCGTTTATATCATGTCTGAATCACACAGATTAATGAGGGATCCCGAGCCAGGACAGCCCGGATACCCTGGAAATCCCGGGTTTCCTGGGTTCCCCGACTACACGCGGTATAGCGGTGCCACACAATTTGAAGGGCATTCGTTCGAGTCAGACCGACCTAGCCAGAGCGAGAAGGATTCCACACGTAACGGTTCGATCGCGCCGGACTCAACACAAGAGTTGGATTGGGATGGAGAGAAGGATCCAGAGAACCCGATGAACTGGTCGTTGTGGAAGAAAGTCGTCCACACTGCCATACCAGCGATATACACATTCGGCCTGTATGTAGTGTCTAGCCCGATGAACCTGGAGGTTATGCTGACCAACCATGACACAGAACAACAGGTATCTCAACACTTGTCGCAGGCCTTCCAGGCATTATGCAACAATTTGGAGAGACCAGCAGAAACGTCGCCCTTCTTCCTATAACCCTCTACACGATCGGATTTGTCTTTGGCCCTTGTATCGCCGCTCCGATCTCTGATCTCCACGGCCGTCTTGCCGTCTATAAAGTTAACATCATCATACTTATCATCTGCAACGCCATAGCCGTGGCCTCGGATAACTTTGCAGCCCTTGTCATCTTCAGATTCTTTGCATCACTGGGTGGAAGTGGTGTTATGGCGGTGGGTGCAGGAACCATGTCTGACCTCTGGCCGCCGAGTCAAGTCAGTCGTGTAGGCGTTGCATACTTGCTGGCACCTTTCCTTGGTCCTAGCATGGGACCTCTGATCGGATCGTACGCCATCGAACAGTATGGTGATTGGAAGTGGGGAATTTGGGTAGTTCTTTGTATTCTGACTCCCGTCGCTATCGCCATCTTCTTTTCTTCCGAGACATCCAAGAAACAGATTCTTGCTGCGCGTGCCAAGAGACTTGGTAGACATCCCAAGAGTCAAGGTATTGCAACGGAGATGCAAAAGATCGGGAAAGCTATGCTTACGCCATGGCATATGTGCATTTTCGAGGTTTGTTCCTTATTCTCTAGGTTCTCTCTTCGCATTTACTAATTATGACTTGTAGCCTGTGTCACTTGTTCTAGGCCTTTACACTGGCTTTTCATTCGCCATGATATTCTCTTTCTTCGGTTCTTACACTTATGTCTACTCTACCGTTTACCAATTCGATGCACGACAAATTGGTCTCTGCTACATAGGCCTCATCATTGGTAAGCTATCCTAACTGCTCGTATAACTCAGGCGGAACTAACCGATATAGGTATTCTCCTGGGTCTTGTCACATTTGCTGTCTTTGACGCAACTATCTACCAGAAGCAAGTGGCCAGAACCGGCGACAGAGTGGCACCAGAGCATAGACTGTATGCAGCGCTGGTTGGAAGTATACTCGTACCAATCGGATTATTCGTTAGTATCTCCAGATCACTGCAAGTGGCCCGCTAAGCTAACTGGAAATAGTGGTATGCATGGGCCCCTGATGCATCGGTGCATTGGATCGTCCCTGTCATGGCTGGCGTCCCTTTCGCCTGGGGAACAATGGCTTCATTCCTGAGCTCTCTAGCCTATTTGGCCAGCGCATTCAAGCCCGCAGACCTGTCATCAGCTGTTGCGGCAAACGGAATCTTCCGCTTTGCACTTGGTGCTGCGTTCCCCAACTTCGTGTTCCAAATGTACCAGGAGATGGGGATTAACTGGGCTGGAAGCGTGTTTGCTTTTATTAGCCTGGCTTTCATTCCGGTGCCATGGCTATTCTTCTGGAAGGGCAAGATGTTACGCCAGAAGAGTTCATATGATCTGAACAAGTATTAATTAGTGAACACTAGCGGGCGTTGAGCGGGAAGGACTTTTGGGGTTTAATGAGTTGGGATGTAATGGGCGTCTCTGTTTGGTCCGGTAATATATCAGCGATGGGATACCCAGCTGTTTGGTTAAGCAATAGAATAACAAGAGGTCGATACAACATGACCATGCAATCAAGTCTCGTGCCTGTGATGAGCCTCACCATCAAAAACCTTATTCATAGTGAGGAGCCGAGGCTACCGAAAATTAGCCAGGGTCAAATTCCGCTGTATGTAGCCGACAGGGAATGCATCAACTAACCATACCATATTGAGGCATTATGTTTTCATCTCATCAAGCTGCTGATCTCGGGCTCCAACTGACCGAGACCACAAACCTTTTTGCTCCTATTAAATTTCGCCGCTTCTCGTCCCCGCAACGTCAAGGTCGACTAAACATCCAGACCCTTGCATGCCCACCAACCGTTCCAGGATCATCACCGATAGTCTTTCAGCGTTAATTGGAGCGCGTCTCTATTTTCTCGGCCAACTTCATTCGCGCTCCAATCAATCCCCAGATTCCCCAGATTAATTACGACGCGACCCCGGAATCTGGAGCTCAGTTTCTCCGCGTCAAACAAACTGACTATGCTATACTCCATTGATACTGGGGATGACGGGGATGACGATGCCACATGAGATGACATGCCATGGGCGGGGCCTTGCTCGTTACGTGATAGAGATTGATGGCTGGGCACCTATATAATAGAGGGCTTCGACCGCATCTCCATCGTGGTCTCTGTCCTCAGCATCCTGCAATTGTCAACACTGACAGGCCTCATCATGCGTTTCGCCGCCATCGTCTCTTTCCTGCTGCCTCTTGTGGCAGCAAAGCCTGCACAGAAGGGCAAGACCTTTAGCAATGTTGAGATCTTCGATCCTCCCACCAACTACAAAGATCCTCAGGTCCTCTATGCCCGTCCTCTTGAGCTGTCTGACGGCACCCTGCTGGGCACTTGGGAGAACTACTCTCCCGAGCCTCCTAATGTCTGGTTCCCAATTGTCAGGAGCAAGGATGGTGGCAAGACCTGGAAGGAGATTTCCAAGGTCAAAGACACCCAAAACAACTGGGGTCTACGATACCAGCCCCAGCTTTATGAGCTTCCTCGTGCTTTCGGAAAATACCCCAAGGGAACCGTCCTTTGCTCGGGCAGCAGTATCCCTTCGGATCTGAGCGAGACCCTCATCGAAGTTTATGCTAGTCGCGACAAGGGTTACACTTGGGAGTTTGTCAGCCATGTTGCTCTTGGTGGCGAGGCTCTGCCTAACCATGGGTAAGTAAAGTCTCGCGAGTGGTTGATTAGATTATACTAACGAAAATATAGCCTCACTCCTGTCTGGGAGCCATTCCTGATGACCTACAAGGAGAAGCTCATTCTGTACTACTCCGATCAGCGCGACAACGCCACTCACTCTCAGAAGCTTGTCCACCAAACTACCACCGATCTCAAGAAGTGGTCCAAGGTTGTCGAGGACACGAAGTATGCCGATTACTTCGCTCGTCCTGGTATGCCCACTGTCGCCAAGCTGCCTAACAATGAGTACATCTACGTCTACGAGTACGGCGGCGGCCCCAACCCTCCTGCTGGCAGCACCTACTGGTTCCCTGTCTACTACCGTCTTTCCAAGGATCCTCAGAAGTTCCTCAACAAGGATCACCAACAGATTGTTTCCAGTGACGGAACTACCCCTGCTGGCTCTCCCTACGTGGTCTGGACTCCTTATGGTGGCAAGAATGGTACCATTGTCGTCAGTTGTGGTACTCGATCTGAGATCTTCACCAACCAGGCTCTTGGTGAGGCATCTGCTTGGAAGAAGTGGGATGTTCCCCAACCTACTGCCTATACCCGTTCTCTCCTCACTTTCAAGAAGAACCCGGATCTGCTTATGATTATGGGTGGTGGTATCTTGCCACCTGCAGGTGGTAACAACACTATTAGCGCTAGCGTTGTCCGTCTATCTGAGGTTATGAAGGCTTAAAGGGGGGTTAGGGATGTAATAGTCGAAGCTTATGTCATAATGAATATTTTTAAACCTAATCACGCAGAAGCTCGTGATCGTCATCCGCGTAATCAGTCGAAACTTGAAGCATGCCCTTATCTTTTCTACTTACAAATCGTGATATCGGAACTTTACTTCCTTTCATGCTCAAAAATATCCACTCTAATTACAGATTGTAGGCTACCATGCTTTCGACGCGTAGCTCTTAACCTTTACTGTGGGCTGTATGGCAACTTAGATGTAAAACGTTACTCTAACATTTCAGATAGGGTTTTTCTTTAGGACATTATTCATTAGATTACATTGAATGATAATAAATCTGAACTTGTTTACTAAGAAATGTCGATGTTCACGCGACTTGCACTCAAATTCATACAACAAACACTTCCAACTCCCCAAATCGCAAAATGACCCATCCGTGGTGCCACGTCAAGAAAAGAGAATCGAACCACTGTCAACCCATCTTCGGTCGCCGCATTTATTCATCCGTGTTAAAGCAGAAACTTGGGCACAACAAAGACTGCATACGGACCTTCAAGAAGCACGTCAGAGACTTACTGGATGAAATTGATATATACCATAAGCATGTGCCTCGCGAACATTGGAAAGACATGGATCTGCTCGAGTCACTGCTCGAAAGGAGGAGCCGACACTTGAACGATTTGTGGGCAGCTAGACGGCGACTAGAGAATGAAATGAAAGAGATACGAAGAGAAGGTAATGAACAGGTCACCCAATATAATTTTATAAAATCTGACACTTTTGATAGTTCGAGGACAGCTCTTCTATAGGCTATATTCTTGGATGAAATTAAAGAATATTGGCTGTCTACCCGTGACGCCCTTCTTGACAGGCGGACAAGGACAAGATAAAGCTTGATCAGGGTCTGTAGGGGCCTAGATTCGTGCGTGGTCTAGGTATAACAAAGTTTCGGTTTCCCGGAGAACATCAAAAGTTGCAATTTATGTAAACTCAATAAATTCAACATGAACTCAAAGCTGTTACTCAGTGTCTAATACTCCACTTACTTCAGCCGACGTCTTTACAACTTATAAATATTCCGAGGACCCCGTCCTAGTGATTCATTATTAACTCTCAACTTGCAATCAAAAAGAGGAGGAACACCGCATTTTAGCTGGACCTCCCCGTTTCTGGATATGAATCAGCAACGTATTGATCGCGTCTCTCGCGTGATCAAGGGATCACGTACATCTTCTTCCCCTATCAATGGCCACAGATTACAGCCAACCACGCCGCTGTCATTCTCACATTATTGTCCATCAATGCCAAAGTCAGCAGAAATCACCACTACTTATCCGCAAAAGGTCGAATACGTTTACGTCTACACAGTCGAGATGAAGCGGGAGATTGAGAGCATTGCTGCTGAGACACGGGCCATCAAGGCAGGGCTCAGACTCAAGGACGCTGAACTGAAGCGCGATATCGCACAGATGAAGCTTCAAATAGAGCAGATGCGTCGTTCACAGACATAGATGGTGACTATCGGCAGTAAGTCAAATTGCAAGAACATCCTGAATGTATCTAATTACTAATAGAGAAATAGAGACGTTGGCTTAACAGCCCATAAAGCTCTTCTCTAAAAATCAAGGATTCCAGCCGGATGATAGTTGCGTCATAGGCAATATAGACTGTCGCATGTCTTGGGAGAATGGTCCAGGCAAGAATGGGTTTGTTTGGATAGTTGAGTGATTTGATGCATTAATCATGCATACTCATTACGAAGATGGTCACAATGGAGTCTATCAAGGAGCAGAGAGACTTGAGGGAACCAATGACCCCTCTCGATTAGAATTGAAGATGAAGATAAGAAGCCAAATAAATGTATTCATAAGACATGTATACCAAGCATTAGAATTAACACGTCTTAACAAAAGAAAGGTTCTCAATGAACGTCAAAGCTCAAGCCTTGGGTTTAAAATCCTCAAGGGAATCCCTCACTAAAGCAAGATTCTGGATTACAGCCAATCCGTACTGCGCAACATCATTAGTCGAGACCCATGGTGCCTCCTTTCCAGGTACAAGTCCTTCGTGATCGGGGATAAGTGTTGTCTGGAAAGTGGCGTTGGGTGCCTTAAAACCGTCACTGTTGAAGAATTTCTCCCAAACGAGATTCGCCATAGTCCCATTCTTTTGCTGGTTTGCCGCATAAGCTGTGAGGCGTGAGTGACCTTGGTACAAGTTCAACTTTCCAAAGTCTTTTCCGTAGCGTGCCTGTTGCTCGGCGGCCGTAGCTTCAAAATAGTAGCAGTAGTCGAGCCACGCTTGCTTGAAGCCTTTGGGAAGATCGTCACCAACATACTCGATCAGCTCGGATACCACTTCAGGTAGACCGAAGACAGCTGAGAGATGTGAGACATCTACGTGGCCCTT
Source organism: Fusarium sambucinum (assembly GCF_050947815.1). Taxonomy (NCBI): domain Eukaryota; kingdom Fungi; phylum Ascomycota; class Sordariomycetes; order Hypocreales; family Nectriaceae; genus Fusarium; species Fusarium sambucinum. The sequence goes on along the minus strand of NC_139293.1, from coordinate 5,203,973 downwards.
GTTGTCCGGATCAGCAGGAGGAGGACCAAGTGTCCAGTTCTGGAGGTTGTAGAGACCATTGCCTGTGACAAATCCATTCTTAAGCTTCGCGATGCTTTCAACTGTGCTGGTGAGTTTGGCCTTGGACTCTTCCCACCTTGAACCCCGGCGCTCCCAGTCGATCAACCAGCCACCCGCAAGAGCACCCCAGTCTGTTCCCAAACTGAAGGCCACTGTTGCGTCTGGCGTGGGAACCCAGCCGTCCTTCCGGACCTTTCGTTGAGGGTCAAGAACACCGTACGTCTTGTCCGTATCAAGAAGCTCTTCAAACAGCTCTCCGATACGCTCATCACCACCAGAAAGGTAGTAGAAGTATTTCCTGTACTGGGGCTGCGAAATACGAGCTTGCTTCGCACTGTCGCTAAAGTGCTGAACACCGTGTCGGGTTCCGAGTCCCTTCCAGTTGCCAATATGGTAAACGTCCACTTCACCGGTGTGGCGTGTCAAGGCCTCAGCAAATCGATAGATATCTTCGCGGCCTGTGCGGAGGAAATACTGCCAGAAGAACAAATCAGGTGAGAGCTCAGAGTTATCCCAAGCATAGCCACCGATGTCGTATCGCCACTCATGTCGGTCTGGGTCGTATGTGTGCATGAAGTCACCGTAATCGAGAAAACCGTACCATCTGCGGTGCTCGACCTCGTACTGGTAGAACTTTGCAAGGAAGTCGATGTTGTCTTCCAGCTTCTTTGACGCGGCACTAGAGGTATCTGCAGGGGCCCAGTATGATCCAAGGGCTTTGGTTTTGCTGATGTACTCACCCTCGGGAACGAGGACAGGGGGGTTGTTGATCTGAGACACATAGCTAGCGAGAGTATCCTGAGAGGGGGTTTTGTCAAATGCAACAAGATAGAGTTCGCTAGTCCTAGCGATGCCATAGGGAGTATCAAAGCCCTCCTCCCAATCTTCATAAGTAATCTCCAAAGCATCAAGCTGATCGGTGTAGTTCTTCTGTCCAAGTCCATCATGGTACGGACGAAGATCCAAAGGATCAGCAGAGGGACTGTAGAGCCACAAAGTGATGGAGCCAGTATCAGAAGCCGCAGAAGAGATGTCAAAGCCAGTTGGGAACCTCTTCCAGAAGTCACGGAGACCAACCGCCAGACCTCCAACGGTAGCACCACCAAGGTATGCAAGTCCTTCCGCACGAGAGCCTCCGGGAATAGTGACCCAGCTCTGGCCAGGCTTGGTTCTCTTTTTGAGAGTGAACCCATCAGATGAGAGTTGGCTCAAGCTGTAGTCGTTCCAAGGGGGGATCCAATGCATACGGCTTGAAACCCGAACGTCCCATGTAGACTTATCGGGCAACTCTTTGCCATCAAATTGATCAGCTCGAACGTTGGCACCAGGGTCTCTTCGAAGACCTGTAACACCTTGGACAGCCTCACTGAGAAGGCCTCCATCAACACCAGCAATGCGCACATGGCGATTGTAAAGCTCTTCGCCTTCGAGCGGAACGTCAAAACGAAGACCCAGGCCGGAGATGAAGTCTTTCTCAGCATCGCCGTCAAATACTAAGCTATGGATGATCTTGATTGACTCAGAACCAGAATAGAGATAGAAGCGAAGGACAAATGGTAGCCATGAATCGTGGCCGGACTTGTCGGTTGCTTCGTGCTTGCCTCGAACGGTGACCAGAGCTCGTGCCGAGTTTTGGTCGCTGACTGTTACATTGTCGATGCTGCTCTGGAAACGAAGTGTTTTGAAGGGTTCGCCGTCCTCGTCAGAAGGATGCGATACACTAGATCGAGACTGTAGCACAAGTCTGCCATTTTGGGCAATACGTTTGCCGTTGGTTTGGATTTCCTTGACGATGACCGAGCCTTTCTTGGGGAAAACAGCGGTCACCTTTCCAGTGTCGACTTTGATGTCGCTTGATGTTTGAGTGACTGAGACTCTGGGAGTATCCTTCCCACTACCAGTGGACACAGTCGAGTTGATACCATCATGGCCAGCTACAGCTTTGACGATGTACTCATCAAGGACATCCTCTGAGGCAGGGATCGCATGACCAGTCCACTTAACTGAGCCATCAGCCCAGTAGCCAGTAACCCAAGTCTGAAGATCGACATTTTGACCGGATGCACCTGAGGCTGTGAACTTTGTGCTTTTGGGGAAATGCTTTGATTGGGGCCAAGGGACACCAAAGGTAGTTCCTGAGGTGAAGTTGGGTTTTTCGCCGAGCCAGTGGACTTTGGCAGCTGATGAGGAGTTGCTTGGAGCTGCGATTGTCTGGCCCGCCAGTGCGGCGAGTAGAAAAGAGTGGACGGCTTGTCGCAGCATTTTGCAACGACTACCAAATTTGGAATTACACTGAAAGTGATGTAGAAGATGAATAGACAATACAGATTGTTGACAGACTCTTATAAATACTATTATATGGCAAGTGACGCCATTGAGAGTCACAATGAGATTATGCAGCTAATTTCGGTTTGTATACCCTGTTCAGCACAATTCGCAGTCACCAAGTCAATAAACCCCTGCATTTCGGGCATCGGTTTAGGAAGGCCCGAGCAGCTGCCCTTTTCAAGGTGTGAAAAGGCCCATATGACGGGTTTTAGTGTCAACTTAAAAGATTATTTGACGATCAGTGCCAGAACCGGAGTTGGGGGTCGTGGTTCCCCGCAAACATGGTCGATTCACACCGTTGAGCGGACGGAATAATCAGCGGTAAATGAGCCGTTGCCGGCCTTAGTGACAGATGTCTACAAGCATGGCCAGGGCTGCAATGTGGTCCGAGTTTTGCTTGGCGTTGGGGGTTGAGGCATCACTTTATGTCTGGGGATGAACCATTGATATGGTGTGTCATCGAAAACTTCCACATCATAATTATTCCAGCTAATGACATTGGACAAGTTGAACATTGGATTACGCTACTTTTTATAAATATCATGGGTGGCGTGAGTTGGGCAATGCCAGCCATGCCTCATCTTATAAAGCAGACAGTTGAAAGCAATTACCACATCACTGCGTCAAATTTGGAGTCTGTTCTGGTCCACATCTTGTGACATACAATAATGCTTTACTGGAAAGGAAACAATCTAGAGCAGCCACCTTATTTCTATTTTCTATGTCCATTTGCGGATCTATCCGGAGTTAGTGTAGTGTCACAATATCGCGTCTCAATACACGCGTATCTTACCCTATACACACTTTCATTCCTTCCAAGATGATATCCCCTACTACTTGTCCATGAATAGGTAGTTGAGATACAGAAATTGCTCAACAAGAATTCAATAGTAGGAAGGAGTGTAACCACCCAAACCTCCCTCATTACGACGTTTTTCAGACGCGAATTACGCGTCCAATGCACAGCCTCATCCTAAAGGACGGATTTCGGATTTTTGGAAGTTCACGTGACCAGATCCTTCGTTATCATGTTATTCCCAACAAACATTCGCTAAAAAACGTGCTATCCCCGTCTACCTTTTAAGTTTAACATCTTTTAGCAATGAGTCCGTCAGATGATCGTCGCTCGCCCATGCCTTTACTGAAAACATGTCAGACATGTTTTCATCTAAAGATTCGTTGTGAAAAGACGCAGGATTCTGATTTATGCGACCGATGCCTACGACTTGGTAAGACGTGTATTTTCAACCAGGCTCGACGACGCCAAAATGTGAACCGTCAACGGTCAGTCTACTGTCTCTAATAAAATGTTCATTGAACTGAAGGTAGACACTACAGGGAAAGATTAGGTGTGAAGTCTGCATCGGGCAGGTCATCTAAATCACCAGGAAATCGACAACAGCAAGCACGGGACAATGAAGGGGATCAAGATATCCTCAACAGAGATGCATCATTGAACCCATTTGAACAAGGTATCTTGACCTTTGACCAGGGGCAACAACTCTTGGAAACTTTCAGATGTCGGTTTATTCCATACTTTCCATTCGTCCTCTTCCCTGGCGATAGTTCTGTTGAAGAACTAAACTCTCAACATCCATATGCGTGCCTGGCTATGCTAGCTGCTGCGTCATACAACGACGTAACCACACAAGTTGCACTTGGCAACCTATTCAAGCAGATAGTTGCAGTGAGGATGGTCGAGGGTGACTTTAACCAACTGGATCTGCTGCAAGGACTGCTTATTCATGTTGCATGGTAAAGTTGCTCAGAAAAGATGAAGACTTCAATTGCTAACGACCCAGGGCGCATTATCAACCAAAACCAAAGCGATACATTCAACATCTCCACCTTATAACGAGTATAATCAGCGATCTGCGGCTTGACCGACCTCGAAAGCCTAAGCTATGGAGTGCTGAAGGTGGCAGGTATCAGAACAAGCCTGATTGGCAGCCAGACGAGATGCGAGCTCTTGCAGGGGCATATTACTTGTCATCCAGGTACGCCAATCATGAAACTAGACACGAAACTAGTACTGATGCAATTGAAGCTCTTCTATCATTCTTCAGAAATCACGCCAAGTCTTCAACACTACGTACCTTCTGGCTTGTTGTGATCATCTCGCCTCACTCAACCAGTATCCCACTGACAAATTGTTGCCTTATGTGATACAAGTACAGGCTCTAATTGAGAACATTGAAGACCTTGTCTGCAAAACTGCGCCGACTGACAATGGTTTACAATTCTTCACTGAAAGTCAAGAGATTACACAGCAGTGTTCGAACATCAAATCGACATTACCTTTCCCGTTGAGTGAAAGCCGTAAGTGAAACCGTTACTGTATTTTGCTTCATGTCTAATTTGATGTTTGCTAGCACCTTTGCTTCTCCAGATACATATTCTTGAACTCATGCTTAGCCAATCCTCACCACGAGGAACAGCCTTTGGTCTTGACAAGTTTCAGAACCCGTTCCAAGACGAGACGACTCTGAATGAATGGCTGTCTACAAGCATGTCGGCCACGAGATCCCTCATTGGTGTGATTCTGGTGATGCCGCAGGGTGAAGAAGTAGCAATGTCCAACATGGGCTGGATCATGATGAATTGTGCCTTAAACTTAGCCGTACGTCTGGATCTCATAGCTGCCCGGGGTAGCGTTTCAGGCTTCACCCAACATCTTCGACGCTTCCTGGATATGAACCATACCCTTCGTCAACTCGTCCTCCGATTTGAAGCTGTGCCCGGAACAGACGCACCACCAGACCATCCCTTCCACGGCATAGTGAAGCGCATACGACGGTTGGAAAATTGGTACCTATCTCAAGTTGCACAACATACAGCAGAGTCAACCTCATCTATAAGCCCTTCTTCCGGTTCACAACCTTCAATATCACTCAGCGACCATACCAACGGGATGCCCGTCAGCCTTTCCCTGTCGTACCAAAACTGGAACATGGGTACTGGGTCGGAGTGGTATCAGAATCCAGACTTGGACATAAGCACTTTTCTTTTCGCAGATCCAATCGAATTTCCCATCAACTTCGCATGGGCGAGCTAGATAATTGTCCTTTACATATGATTTTATTTTTTTCGTCCCTGGATGTCTTGTCACTCACTCATCACTCGTTGATCCGAGTCGGACTAACGATTTTGGTACGGACTAAGATGCGGACTAAGCTTATGCCGTACGGAGCAAGTCGGACTAAGGTACGGAGTAAGAGCTCTGAACTGTGTATGTCATTGGCTGCACACCGTTTGACGTATAATTCGTAATTTCGGTCATCCAAAGATCCCTAATCATCCGTGGAGCCACATATCTAAGCCTCCATTAAGTATCTACTCGTCACTTGTGACTGGCGTAAAGCGCGAACGTGAATTTTGTTTAGCGGATGAACTCGAGTATAAAGACGAGAACTCATGGCTGAAAATATGGCATTCTACTCGATATCATCTCACTACCATTGCAACAACCAGTATCAATATCCCTTCTAGTTGAAGATTATGCATCCATTTATATTTCCGTCCATTTTGGGTACCGTGGCGGTAGCTCTCTCACAAACCACAAGCAATGAAGAAGACATCAGTTTCTTTGGCTGTGCTCCCCTCGGAGCATACTATCCCCCACCGACCATTGACGTATCTTCAAAGTCTATCCAGGGAGTGGTCTCAAAGTTTACAAAAATGTTTGATGACCTTATTCACAATGGTGGCAGTGATAAATATGGCCCGATAAACGTCAACACCACCTCCTTCTCGGTTATCATCTTTGGCGGAGACGAGAAACTCCGAGATGATCCTATCTTCTTCCAGTATCACTACATGTCTCCGGAGGATCAGATGTCCAACGAAAACATCACTTTGGCTACTAGATTCCCTATCGGCGATGTTACTATGGTATTTACTGTGTATACCTGGCTCGCCAAGATGGGCGAGCAGTGGGAGACACCCATTACTAAGTATCTCCCTGAACTGTCTGATGTCAACAGTCCATACGCTCCATTGTGGAACGACATCACAATTGGCGCTCTGGCTGGTCAAGTGTCTGGACTCAGTCGCGAGTGTAAGCATTTTCTTCTCCAACATCACTACATACAAGACTAACATGATCGCAGCCAACGCGTGTGTGGTGGGCGAGCCCTGTGATTGGGAATGTAAGAGAATATCCATGGCTGCTCGGAGAACACCATACTAACTTAGTTCGTAGCTTTCAAGGAGGCCTTTGCTACCAAGTCGCCTTACTTCTTACCCGACACGACTCCTGTGCTGTCTTACGCAGCTTGGCAACTTCTGGTCTTCGCTATGGAAAGAGAAAGCGGCAGTGATTGGTCGTCCATCCTTGGAGATACTCTTTTGAACCCTTTGAACTTGACTACCAGTGGTATTTTGAGCCATGATAGCAAAGACATCTTTGCCATGGAAAGTCTCAACACATCTATTATCGGAGAACCTGGGTGAGTGTAGCCGACGATTAATTAATTTGTTTTACTAACGCGTTCAAGTGCATTGTCATTTGTAAGCTCCATGGAAGACCTTGCTCGCGCCGGCCACTCGATGCTTGCTTCCGACATACTTCCTTCAACTGTCAGTCGTCGATGGCTCAAGTCTCACGCTGATACTTCCAACCTCCGCAACGGTGTCGGTCGTCCCTGGGAAGTTTACCGCGCCGGACAGAACATCCGTCCTATTATGGACGCTTTGACGAAAGCCGGCACCATTGGAAAATATGCTAGCTACTTTGGCCTCACCACTGACTTTAACGCCGGTTTTGCCATTCTGGCTCATGATAGCAGTGTCGAGGATCGAAAGCTGGATCTCAATGTTCATGCTGATATTGTCAGCGAAGTCATTGGGTATTTCTCCCAGATTGCAGTTGCGGAGACAGAGGCTCGGTATGCTGGTCAGTTCAGGGGCGATGAAAATTCGATGGCTTTTCTCAACACGACGCGCGACGGCCACGGTTTAGCTGTCCAGAAACTTGTCATAGACGGGGTAAACATCAAGGACCGCACTGCTCAGAGACTGGGGATAAAGTCAAACGATCTTGACTTCAGAGTATACCCTACCAACGTCAAAGACGAAAGTCAACACCAGTTCGTCGCTCTATTTCAGGATAAAAGTGCCCTGATTGACATGGGTACACCAACATGTATCAGTTGGCAGGAAATTGGTGCCGATGCCGAGATGTATGTTCGATTCAATATTAGGGCAGGAAAGGTAGTTGGACTCGACATTCCCCAGTGGGATGCTGAGATGGTGCGAACAGACTAGTTGCTACGTTGACTAATCTCACTGATAACCGTGGAAAGATGCGGAGGACTGGTACCGGTAGAAATGCCTTGAAACTGCCGAAGCTGAGGGATCTCACGTGCCCAGCATGCCATCACAACAACATACATACTTATACATCTTTATTCCAGCTTTAAGATAAATATCCAGTCAATTTACGTTCTTATTAATCTCATAATTAAACAGAAACACATCCTGGTAAATAATTCGCGTGTTCATAAAATCGAAACATAAACTTTTGAACCTTCCGTGTCCAGAATAAGAATGATGGAATATTGTAGTCCATCAATCATAAATGTTGTCGGATGATTACTTCTCTTACCACGCAACAATCCAATCGAAGTGAGATGCTCCGTAACTCGGCCAAGCTAGCCTGATCCATCAGCTGAAGTATCCGGGGATCCCGCAATCATCCCAACCTCAACCGAGAGATGGGCGTTCATCACTGGACCGGCTTAAACTAACTCCACACATTAAGAATAATTGCGGAGGTCAAACTCCCGAAGCTCATCTAAGATTGAAGATGGAACCTGGGGATGAAGATGGAACCCAGGGATGAAGATAGAACCTGGGGATTTGACAGGGGCACAAACTGTATGATTGGACCGCATCAATGCGTCTGCATAAGATCGGCGCATTGAACTAACCAATGTATTCGGCGCGCCATATGGAATGAGTAGTCACAAGCCGCTTGACCGATCAAACTTGAGCTTAATAGGAAGGTTACCCGGAAGAGGTGCGGGTTGTAATGGAGCGATAGTATGGGACAGTCCTAAATATATTGGTTCGTATGTGATAAAAGGTCGGCTATACCGCTATATGTTTTGATAATCCATCAAGCTCTTTCACTCAATCATCTATCAATCATCATGGTTTCCTGGAACAACATCTTTACCCTAGCCCTCGGCCTTGTCAGTTCGGCTCGTGCCTACACAAACCCCATCCGAAACCCGGGAGGTGGTGATCCACAGATTACCTATAGTGGTGGTTACTACTATCTCATCTCGACTGAGTGGACCAATCTGCAGCTTACTCGCGCCACTACTATCGAGGGGCTCAAGACTGCCACTCCCAAGGTCATTTTCACAGACTCAGACCCTTCTCGATCATCCAACGTATGGGCACCTGAGCTTCACTACTTGGGTGGAAAATGGTACATCTACTACACTGCTGGAAAGGCTGAAGACCTTACTGGACAGCGTTCTCATGTTATCAAGGGTTAGTACAATACTCAAACATACCAGTTAAAGGACTGTAACTAACAACTTCGCCTAGGTGGTGCCTCACCTTGGGACAGCTGGTCCTACGGAGCCAAACTTTCTGATGATTGGGGTATTGATGGTACAATCCTCCGGACCAACCAGTTCGGCAACTACTTTGTGTACTCTTGCATGACTGGTGTTCAATACCAATCTACATGTGTCCGTAAGCTTGGATCCGACTTCATGTCCGCCGGCGCCCTAAGCATCATCTCCCAGCCTGATCAGGCCTGGGAAAAGAGCGGCACCCCCGTGCAAGAGGGACCAAACGCTCTCTATTTCGGCGGAAAGACCTACATTTCCTACTCTGCCAACTATTGCTGGACCCCTGATTACTGCGTCGCAACCCTTGAGTGGGACGGAAAAACTGACCCAGCCAAGGCGTCTGCGTGGAAGAAGTCCAATGGCTGTGTTCTCAAGAGTGCGAATGGAAGTTACGGAACTGGACACAACAGCTTTTTCCAGAGCCCTGACGGAAAGCAAACTTTCATTACGTTCCATGCTACCTCGAACAAGAACGGTGCTTGCGATGACACTCGATATGCTATGACTCAGCCCTTGACTGCCAATTCCGATGGCACGCCTAACTTTGGAAAGGTGCAGCCCTTCTCTTTCCAATTTGCGGAGCCCTCCAAATAGATAGCATCAGTTTCATCGCTTTATGTAGAAAATAGCAATAATGAGCCTTCTTTCTGTCCTTGGAACTGGTCGTTGCGAATATGTCGATACGATGATAAAAATGCTAGGGAGCCATTTACCAGAATGCCCAGACCTGGACTACCTTAAAACGCCATAAAGATAGATGTAGATACCTAGGTTGAACATGTCCCGGGTACGAACTGGCCCACATATTTGTCCAGCTACTGGTACACAGAAAACATCGCATAGTACAGAGAATGCACGACTTGGTATGATAGGTACTGTAGCACTGTATAGCTGTCAGTATCTGGGGAAGCACCTATTGACAATACTATGCTAATGTGCTGAGATGTCGGCTAGCCGGCATTTGCTCAGTCTAATTCAATGTCTGACATCCGAACTTCGACACATCAAGGCGAGGTCGTCATTTATAATGAAACTCGAAAGGGATTTGAAGGAAAGTCCGACAAAGCTGAAATCGCTTGCAAGTAAACGTTCTGTGGTTCTGCACTGAAGGGATAAGCATGATATGATGAGAAGAATCAGATATTAAAGACAAGATTCCTCTCACATTCAACTTCATACACACATTCATAATACGAAGTGTGTGTCTAGACCTATCATATAGGGCGACTATTTTGGTAAAACAAAGTCGGCAGGAATGTTGTTGCATTTGAGCTAGGGAGGGTTGTACATCAATCGTTAGCCTGGACACTTCGAAACGTGACCGTGTTTACGATGCATACAAAAACAAATGATCAGACGGTATGGACTTCTGTAAGGGACGGTTCGGTACCGAATACAAAGTTTGCCGCTGACTGTGAATCATCTTGGCAGCTTCCGAATCGTAGCTTCACTTGCGACATCTAATTTGTAGTACAACGCAACGTGCTGATTAGCGGCATACCTCTCCGAAGTCTCAGTGGTTGGATGTGGAAATTAAGAGGCTTGTACTCTGTACATGTGGCAAACGTTCATTCTTGTTGGACTTTGGACCGAGAGGTCGAGGGGTAACTTTCTGTCTATCATTTCGCCCCTGCTTTGATGGCTTATGCAAACTAGGGATTGACTTGCATTTTGAGCAAGCCACAATGCCAATACCGCGTTCTCTATGGATGACACTGGATAGTAATTCGACCAGTTGTAGCGTAGATATCAATCTTAATCAGACATTGAGGCTGAGACACTAAGAAGGGGCAGCCGGGGCGAAATGTTGTGTGAATATCCTTTCAGGCTCCCTTGCTTGGCACTCTGTGAAGGGAGAGGCCCAATTCATTTAATATTCCACTTGTCAGTCGAATGCATGAGTGTTGGCCCATGAATATCCAACCTTTTCACTTGACGCACCAATCGCAATCATGACTATCGTTACAACACTCCGCAGCTCCATACCCAGACAGTCCATCTTGGTGACGGGTGGTGCAGGCTTCATCGGCTCCCACCTTGTCGAAGCGCTGCTTGCCGACGGGTACTGGAAGGTCGTGGTTATCGACAACTTCGATGACTTCTACTCCCCCGAAATCAAGCGTGCCAACCTCGCAGGCCTTCTACAACACCCCAACCTTACAGTCTACGAGGCTGATATCCGCGACGTGCCAGCCCTGTCGGCCATCTTCGCCGAAAGCGACTTCTCCGTCGTGGTCCATCTTGCGGCTCGCGCAGGAGTCCTCCCCTCTCTGCAGTTCCCAGACCTTTACTACGACGTCAATGTCACTGGAACGATGAACCTACTGCAGTGTTGCAAAGACTTTGGAGTCAAGCAATTTGTCTTTGGGTCATCCTCGAGTGTCTATGGCCTGGGCGCAAAGGCTCCGTTCTCCGAAAACCAGAATACCACAAAGCCCATTTCGCCATACGCTGCATCGAAATCAACAGGCGAACTGCTGTGCCACACATGGTCTCATCTGTATCAGATTCGCTGTGTCTGTCTGAGGTTCTTCACCGTCTATGGCCCTCGCCAACGTCCAGATCTTGCGATCCACAAGTTCACCAGACTCATCCACCAAGGCAAGCCAATCCCTCTTTTTGGAGACGGCTCCTCGATACGAGATTACACCTACATCGACGACATTATCGATGGAATCTTTGGGGCAATTGACTATGACGGTTCCCTCTTTGAAGCCATCAACCTTGGAGAGTCGCAGACCATCAAGTTGATAGACCTTATCAGTGTACTTGAAGGGACATTGGGATGCAAAGCACTCATTGACTGGCGAGGAGAGCAAGCTGGAGACATGCCACTCACATACGCAGACGTTTCCAAGGCGGGCTCACTGATCGGGTACAAGCCCAAGACCAAAGTGCAGGAGGGAATTGTCAAATTTGTTGCTTGGTATCTGAACCACAACGAAGTCTAGTTCATTTGTCGAATCGCTCATTTTTTACCTGTCATTTCCTACTTTCAGCACGATGTATAATTATGGGTATTTGGCACTGCTTTCAATTTAATGTGTATTTATCTCTTCGACTTCAACTCATCAATAATCTGTTACTTTCAATCCTCACTAGTATCATCTATTCTACCGTCAGACATTCTCCATCGCGCAGTAAAAACAGGTCGTTATTCGAGGACACAGATCAGATCTATGTAGAAACGATGACTAGAACAGCCTAGGTGTCAAGAAGGTTAATATATAATGCAAGACTCTAAACCAATGGCCACGATCACTTCACATAAATTGATAGACAAGAGAGCTTGAGAGAACTTACAATACCGATGCTAACTGTTGATTGAGTGCGGTTGCTATCGGAAATTTGTAGATATCCTTCTCTATACAGACATACTCACGCCAAATGTAAATAATTACCTAAACGGCCCTTTGCCGTCTCGAAGTACTTCTTCCCACCAAGTATCCTTTGCATCTTTCAGTGGCTTCTCTTCCCATCGGCACAGCTCCTTAAATTCCATCTTGGCGAACCTGCCATTCGCTGTTGCATTGGCCTTTCGGGGATATCTGTCTCTCGCTTCAGCCGACACACCCCAGTATCTAACTTGGTGGTCTCCAGCCCGGACGGTTGCCAGCGGTTCATCAACGGGATGCGATTTGAGGCGGAGAGTTACGAGTTCTCTCAGGCGTTGATGATACCACGGACGATCCCACCATGTCTGGCGTCGCTGTTTGTAACCGTTGTGATGCATTATCGCTGGCACGCTCCCGATAACAAAGTCGGCGTACAGAGGCATTGTACTCCAGGTTGCAGTATAATCAAGGTCGGACAGCGGGTTTCGAGACTTGTTGACATCGTCAGGTAGCCCCATTAGTCGGACTGGCGATATGCCCAGAGCCTCTGAATGTTGTTTGATAACCTCCTTATCGCCCAGAGAGATGAAGTCGGCGTCATAGAGTTCATCGTCTCCGTCGATCTTTGTGAACTTGGCTTGGCCGGAAATCTCCTCAGAGTAGTCGAGTCCAGCGTAGTATTCCATGTTCTCATCGACCAGTCCTTTCAGTTCATCATTCTGCATCCGATTATGTCGCTGCCACTTTCTCCAGACCTCTTGCTTCCCGATCAGGTTGCCCAACATACCCTGCTCACTTCGCACCTGGAAGCCATCTCCGATCATCGCCTCCATATCATTCAATGCACGACGAAACATTCGTCTCATGTCACCTGCTGGGCCAATATACATGCCACCGTTGATCCATCTTGGTCTGTTGTGGTAGAAGTCGGAACTGTTCTTGTCCGTTTCTGGTCCATAAAGATCTGCTCTCAATGGACTCTCTGGCCAGTAGTCGCAACGTATATCAATGCCGAACTTTTCGGGGTCATGAGGATAACATTTCTTTTGAGAAGCCATCACAATAGTTTGTTTCATAGGCATCGGGCCTGATCCGGTCCACTGCTTGCGCAGCATTTGGTTGGCTCTTTTGTTAATCTCGTGGTAGCGACCGAGAAGGACTTCGGCTGGTAACTGAAACCAGACATCGTAACCGTCAACCATAAGAACCAGGTCATCATCTTCCAGTTTTTCTAGAGACGTAGCGTTGGGGTGCATTACGGAATCGAGATAGTGTACGAAACCGGGAATCTTGGGGAGATTCCTGCCCAATCTCCAATGGGATATGTCATGGTAGTCCACTCCCCAATTGATGACGACAGGGCTCGGGTATCCTAGAGCAAGTGCAGAGAATATCGTCTTGCATAAGTTGGGGCTGGGACCAGTGACAGGAACGACTAAAGCAAATCGGCGATTTTGGTCGACAGGAACAGTGGGTGGTTGAGATGGACCCCCCTCATACGGATTCCATTCTGGGACACCCAACTGGTGATCCGAAAAGAATGATAAAGTGTAGAAGGTTAGAGATAGCGCAAACACAATGACGGCGAGCCTGTAGATTCTCTGCATATTGAGAATTGTTGACAGACTCAACTTCGGATTTGCGCTGACATCCCGCATCGTGTCGAGTTGTGCGGTTCAATACACGGTCAAAAGAAAAATGTATCTTGAAACACCAGATTTTCCAAATGGTGCAGTCAAAGAATCACAATAAGAAAAGGGGTCACCATCGGGCTTTGTGTTTGAGGACACATGCCGCCTATTTCACAAAAAGAATGTGGCGAAGCTACAGTGTCTCAGAAGCAAGATAAGGGAAGGCTAGTCGGAACACATGTCTCACAGCCCAAGAAAAAAAATTGTATATCAGGCTGGGCAGGGCAGATATTGTATCCCTTGCCGACACAAACTAGCAAGGGAGAGTCCAGACACATTGACCTCCCACCTTCCTTGGAACTCGATTGTGTTGGTTCTAATAGAAATGAACAACAATCACAGAAGCACTGTGCGGGGAGTAACCCCAGGCAGCTGATTTCCCCCTGACATTAAATATCCTTATCGCATAAGTCGCCAGTTTTGACTTTTTGGAAACCCATCACAGCCCTTTTTTGACATATGCTTATTTTCTAGATGGAGTGATGCACAAAAGATAAAAAGAGTGGATATCTGTGCGGAAGTTTGTCTTGGCCTCTAAAGATCCTGGTCACAATTTATCTCCGTGTTCAGCCTTAAACATCAAGTCACCAGTGCCACGTATTATGGATGATATGATTCCAGCAAAACACAATAAAATTGAAGCTATGTCAAATCTATAGATAACCCTAGTCGCTGTCATGCCGCGGCTATGTCCCCTATGGAAAGAATGTGTCGAAGAAGATTACCACCATTTTTACCCTCTCGCCTTCGCGACTAAGCCGCCACCTTTGATTCCACCAGCCCGGCTTGTAGCGGGAATAATGCGTGAATACTGACATAAAAAAGACATTAAAAAATTACAAGGAGTGTTAAGAAGTCTCATGATCCATCAAATTTTGAACAAGCCCAGCAGGCCAGAAGTGACAAGCTCCGGGCTGAAGGATTTGCAGTAGGCCGAGATTGAGCACTTAAGCCTTGTACTCCTTCTTGTGACCGCCGTCGCCGTAGCCAGGGTTCTCGTATCCGGGCTTGTGGTAGGTAGGCTTTGGCTTGACAGTGATGGTCTTTGTGACCGTCTCGGTCTTGTACTTGGTGACGGGAGGCTTGTGGATGTACTTGGTCTCCGTGCTGGTCTTTGTCTCTGTCTTGGTGATAGGAGGCTTCCACTTGGTCTCGGTCTTTGTCACGGGTGGCTTCCACTTAGTCTCGGTCTTGGTAACTGGTGGCTTCCACTTGGTGACGGTGTCGGTCTTGGTGACAGTCTTGTACTTGATGACAGGAGGCTTCCACTTGGTGACATATTCAGTCTTGGTAACAGGAGGCTTCCACTTGTACTTGGTAACCGTCTCGGTCACGGGGTACTTCTTGGTGACGGTCTCTGTCTTTGTGACCGGGGGCTTGTAGATGGGCTTGGTGACAGTGTGAGTGACTGTCTTGGTGACAGTCTTGGGCTTCTCAGGGTGATGTCCGTAGTCTCCGCCGGGGGTGGCAAAGACCAGAGGGAGAGAGAGCAAAGGAGCAATCACAGAAGAGAACTTCATGTTTTCGGCTGAAGTGAAGGTCTTGAGTTTAAAGTCTGAGAGAAAGGTGTTCTTGAAAGAATGGTGATGAAGTCTAAGCCGGTGGGTTGAAGCCTGGGATAAAATCTCATGGACTGAGGGAAGCCGGCGGCATCTTTATACTAGTTGGTGGACGCAGCTCTGGGTTCTTCAAGCTGCCCAGGTCTGTCATGCCATGAGATACACAAATCCGTACCGATCACATCTTGACTCGGGCCCGAATTCTCAGATTCACAGAAAGGCATGGGTAGAGTGTTTGGCCTGACTCTATTCCTACAATGATATTGTTGTTGAATGCCTTGGCACAATATTTACACGTTGGACAAACTAGGCCACCAATGGAGACACAAGAATTCAGCCATAAGCTCGTATATGCCATCTAGCTCGTGTCTATGCAATATTAATGCAGGTCGGCAGCCATTATTGATGCAGGCTGGGAGCAGTTCTGGCCCGTTCAAAGTAACACCACTTTTCAAGTAAGCTTACCTGTCCTGCCAGTAAGAATACAAAAGGCAACGTCGCTTTGCATACTTAATCGCCACACAACATTATACCATTGGACGTGTGGAAGACTTTCCCCTCTATTCTTTTCACTTGGCAGCATATTTATTACTGGAGCTTTCAACGTGCGTCGCATAACGAATCGCGTGATCGGATGAGAGGTTGCAATTCCTACAAGCCTTATGAGAAGTATCGCCAGATACCAAGTCATATCATGATTCATGATATGATGGCAAAAACAAGCTAAGCCCTATAAATCAGTCTGCATGGTAGGAATTGGCCCGGTTGTACTGGCTTTGCGGGGGATTTCCAGGCACCGAAGCTTAGCATTGCAGGGTATGATGGGGACACAAATAGATGCCAAGACCAGAACACAAATGGCCTTAGTGCTCCAAAACTATCTGATCGGCAGTCAATTACTCGTTTCTTCACTTGGCAGTCTTGGACTCAAGGTAGGTAATGGTTGCGAATGCTCGTTGTCAAACTTGATGATCAACAGTCGATACAGGCATATTTCGAAATTGATGACGATCCTTCCAGCTTCATATCAAGTAAGCCCAACCTGCTTGAATCCCACCAACATGTTGACCGGTCTTCGGGCCCTTGTAGCCTCCCACTGAGCTAGCGTGCGCTTACTACAGGACATATGCAGATACAGTACAGGCTACATGTTCAGCCCCGCGTTCAAATGAGTTGTCACCAATAAATAAATGAATTATGGCAGCCGGGTCTGCGGCCTTGGCTGTTGATCGTCCACCGTGGTGGGCTGTTGGCAAACAGCACAACGAGAAAATATTCACTCATTGGTTTACCGTTTCACAGCACACATACTGCCTGGTCAACGCAGCCCATCATGATCATGATCGAGACGGCAATGACGCCAAGAGAGACCAAGACTGCAGGCAATTGATACGATGGCATATTTACAGGGATCGACTCCACTAGCTCAATGGACAGGGTTGTTTGTACTCTAGCAGCTATTGCGCCATACATTAAGTTTTTGAGTAATGGAGTTTTAACGTCCGCGGTGCGGTGAGTTGTGATTCTCAAGTTGCTGTGATTAATTTGACAGCTGAATCAAAGCTATAGTAACAAGCTCAGCCATCTATGTTGTATTCAAGCTGCACAGTGCAGCCCCAAGTTCTACTTTTAGAAAGGCTATCGCCAATGGCTGTTGAGGCCACACACATGGTGGTTCCTTCACGACCATGACACCATTCAGAAGACGCCGTCAGCACAAAATCCTGTTAGTTCTTGTTTTTCTGTTATGAGGAATGGTTTAACTGTTAATAGAGGCGTTCATTGTTGCATTAGGCGTGCAACCGGATGTGGTCCGGCCTGACGAGATTCAGCCTGATACTTACTCCAATCACTTCAAAGCATTGTAATCGAATGATGACTGGGTCAGCAAATCAATTCACATTTAAATCTGCTGCTGCCATGAGTACCCCGGCATCAGAAACGGCCTGCCATTGGTAAAACAATATACTAAACACTGGTCATTATGATGATGAGAGTTGAACTTTGAAAGGATTCATATCCGTCCTTGCCGACGTAGTATCTTATCTCACCAAATCGGGCGAGTTACTTCTAATGGCAGACTGCAGCCTGCTGTCTGACTTTTGCAGTACATTATGCAGGCTTATATAACCTGTTCAAAAGGCTGGGCTGACAACTGTCATGCCTCGTTGCAATAAGCTCTCAGATAGTTTCGGTCGTGGCGGCGCCATCAGAGCCACGTTTTGATGTAGGAACCGTTACACACAGACCTTTCTTGGTCAGGCCAGAGCGCCACCAATGCGGCAAATATTTATATCAACATGAATCAGAAGAGAGATAACGTAATGAAATGAAGCTACAAAAACTGGTTTCCACGTCGAGCGAGCCGCAGATGCAGTATAGAGGTGGACTAGACTTGAGAATAGTTTTCGCCAACACGAAGCCTGAAGATCCTGCGTTCATGCTATGGATTTATCGAGGCCTTCCAACAGTTGTGCAACCAATTGAACAACGCATGCACCGCACAAGCTCCGTATCCTGTAAGCCACTATCTTGTGTTTGTGCTGCACAATTCGGCTGCTTCTACTTTTCGTAACTTCTCATCCACTCAAGCTGTCAACAGGTTCGGGAGCCAACTTTTAGTGCCCATCACGTTATCTTGCCCTGGCAATTATCCCATCTTTCTAGGCGACGAATCATACGAGCTTGAACACTTTATACGATATCAAGGCAGCCACAAAAAACGTGCGGTAGTGTCACTGGTAAGCCATGGTTGGACTAAAAACGCCTCCAGATTGTCTAAGTTCTGACTCACCAATTTCCCGGATTGCTTAATTAAGGAAGGGAATAATGATATGTCGAGACTGCAGTGAAATCCTTCGATTAAACCATTTAGGCTGTTCGTACCACAAGTCTGGACTAATTGCGCAAAGCCCGACAGGCGTGGCGGACAGCAGGTATGCAAGCAGGTCGATAGTCTCTCACAAATATGATTTGGGCTCGGTTTGGTGATCGATGTTATTCAGAGAAGCTGATAGGCGACAGGGATTTCTTGTTTTGGTTTATGCCCTGTCTTCTTATCAAGCTTTACACTACTGTATGACATCCACTAGCACTCGATAGAACAACAAGTTATTATTAGCTCAAGTTCTCGTGTAGTTATCTAGGGACGAGCGACTAAAGACCAAACCGACTGTTGACACTTGACAAACACGGTAATTTATCTTCGAAGCCCCATTTTCACATGCTCAAGACCAGACACCTCGCCCTATGACACAATCATTCTACCTTAACTCTGACTACACTGTGTACTTGGGTACAATGGGCAGTTCGGTGTATGAGTCGACTGTATAGTGGTTAGCTGACATCCACGCAAGTGAGATCCGATTGTCTTACCATGCTGACAATCGCGTTTCGTAAAAGCAGGGAATAGCGGTCCTGGATGGAGAATAGTTTGAGAGGATGTTGCGATGAGAATCATACTTGAACCCAAATTGTTAGTGTTTTAATGGCAATTGGATCGTTCGGCCGAGATAGTTACTCACAGTCCTTCTAGAATAATGAAAGGGATTTGTTCCTTCATCAAGCGGCTGCCCCACCCATGTTGCATCTCAGCAATTCGATAGACGCAGCGAATGTATATCGTCAAAAATGCTGTAAAAAGCCCACAGATAAACCAACGGAATCGTACAGCCTGCCAGGTTTGAAGC
Organism: Fusarium sambucinum; assembly: GCF_050947815.1. NCBI lineage: Eukaryota > Fungi > Ascomycota > Sordariomycetes > Hypocreales > Nectriaceae > Fusarium > Fusarium sambucinum. The sequence continues at coordinate 5,184,724 of NC_139293.1, read as the reverse complement.
GCGTTACCACTCAGGGGGTAAGAGTTGACAGCTCGCACACGCCTTATGCAGAATGTTGTGGACAATGATGCGAATACAGACAAGGTAACCACCTGAAAGGCGATACCAGCCATCATGATGTTGTTTCCGAGATTTAGCATATCATCGTCACCAATAGTAGTAGTCGCAGCGATCCCACCCCCTGTAGCCTGCAGGACTAATGACACGATATCGGCGCCGATGAAGATGATAGTGTACAGCTTCGGCTTAAGCAGGGACCACTCGGGGCCGAACAGTGCAACGATGTGTTTGAGCATGAGATACACAGCCGCGCTGTTAAAAGCTGGGCCAATGATGAGGCAGCAGACTTGTGCTTGGAACGGGATGGCGTTGAATGGTAGGAAGTACATTCCTATCCTTGCGCCATAACCTATCATTTGCGCCAAACATCCCAAGGTAAGAACAATACTATAGGCGCGGATCCGGAAACGAATGCCGAGCCAGATGTTGGCGAAAAAGGCTATGGTGAAGAGTGATGCTAGCAGAGTGTTGGCCCAAAGACTCGGACGGTAACCGTAAACAGTGTATTCGATGGGGCACTCTTCAGAGATGTGCACGCAGATCGGTCTTTCTTCCGCCATTTTGAGGTTAGATTTCAGTCGTAGAGGTATAAAAGTCTTGTCGATGTTGAAAGACAGTAGAGTTGATATGGTTCAGAATGTAATGATTATTATGCCAACTCGTCTACATTTATAGATTCCAAAATTCTATCTCTCTTGTAACGCTAATTTGATCTCGGTCTTCTTCCCCAGACTTTACCAGAGACAATCCAGGTTTATGATTGGTCTAAAGACCGAGGGTACGAGGCTTATCATTGTGTTTTATATGTAATATTAAATCACAAATGCGGAGCCTCGAATATCGAATGGAAATAGGAACAGAAATAGGAATTGAAACAAGGGAAATTAGAGATTGGCGAAGTTGGATCAGGGGCCAACTGCACTAAAATCCTACGAAGTTGGTCTTTGCCCAAGCCTCAAGACGTCGTCAGCCAGGGGCAAGCTAAGTAGGTATTCTATTGGATGATGGGAAAATCGCCCCATAGTTTCCTCGGTCTTTGAGTCCAAGCTAAACTGATTCCATAAATCCACAATCCATCGGAGGCCAAATCTCCGATGCTGACATGTCTCGACTACCTGCCGTGTTGGGGAATCTCACGCTGTTATTATGTACAGCTACCTACATTACATAACATCGATCAGCCTTGCGAGGGGCACTCCTACTTTGACGATGACACTTCATTTATCTCTGGTCCTCGGTCTTTGTTTTATTCGGTCTTTTTTTTTTTCACAACCCTGGATACTTTTAAAAGCTTCAATATGACAGTGTCACTGGGAGATGTCGAAAAGCCAAAACGCACTAGAACCAACGTAAAGCAGTCCAAGAATGGTTGTTTCACCTGCAAGTATGGCCTCACTTTCTGAACCATAGAAACACATACGCTAACTAAAGTGACATAGAGCCCGGCGCATCAAGTGCGATGAAGCCAAGCCTATATGCCAACGCTGTCAATCTTCAAAGCGTGAATGCAAAGGTTATCCTCGTGGAGCATTTCTTGACTCACCGCCTGGAACGGCAAGCACAACGTCGCTAGTACCTTTGTCGGCCTCTCCTTCGTCATCGACATCGTCCTCGACTTTATCGGACATCGCTTCACCTTTTATGGACCTCTCTTTTGACCCTTATTACCTTTCAAGTCCCTTTGTCAATCTCGCCTGTGGTGTCCTGGTGCAGAGTCCTCGGCGCGGTAGAAACAACGCCGAGCAATCATTCTGGACTCGGACTGTACCTCAATTGGTACATACCGTTCCTTCGGTACGAGCTGCAGCCGAAGCGTTCGGAGCATCTTACAGCGAATATGTTCTCCGAGTAGACAATTCTTGTTCCGGTCTCGAGACCACAAAGCGATATACTCAAGCTTTGATTCTGGTGCAGCATGATCTAGCTACTTTACAGCATGGACCTATCTCCTGTATCGTAGCTTGTTTATTTCTTGCATTTTCAGAAGCCATACAGCAGAAGCTGGACGTAGGGTTAATGCATCTTTTAGGGGCTTTTTCTGTCATGTTATCGCGGACCGACAAGAAGCTCTTAGCTGATGTCGATACCCAAAGTCTATCACTATTATTACAGAAGCTTGATCTTCATATCGCGACTTATGGTGTATGTCACCATCCAGAATTACCTCCACTCCCACCAGTTACAACGAAGATCGTCGAGTCTCTTCCCCCAGACCAGGCTCTATTTAAAATCCTGCATTCGTGCTACCACTTCGACGCACAGGCATCTGCTTACAAGTACACCACTCGCCGGGCAATTCCACCCGAGATGCTGATTGAGCAAGGCCGTCAACTCGCAAGTCTAAAACTGTGGTTATCGGTCAACGAACTTCCTTCAACATGGGACGCGACCACACACGAATCCCTGGTAGTTCTACGCTCTCAATGTCTGACTGCCTTGATCCATACAGCTACTATTCTGGAGCCTCGCGAAACCGCGTACGACTGCTACGGCCCCGAATTCCAGGAAATCATCACTACAATAGAAACATTGTTACTCAACAGAGATCTACAGGTCGATCTATCAAACAGCGCATTGGGTCAACTTCCCTCTTTCAATCCAGAGATGTCGGTCTTTCATCCATTGTATTACACCGCGAAGAAATACAGAAATGGATTTTGGCGCCGGAGAGCATTGGGCTTGATCTTACGAAGTGGGAAAGAAGGACCATGGTGTCCCAGGACCGAAGGTTCCCTGATTGAAGTTATCATCAGAACGGAAGAGGGACAGTTTGACAAGGTGTCTTTGAATGTCTCGAGGGCCGAGGATCCCGCTCTTGATTCTCCTTCTAACATCCCTGAGAAGGACAGAATCAATGCATGCTGGCCTATTGACCCCGATGCTGAAACGAGAGAAGCCACCAAGTTTACCAAGCAAAAGTTTAGCAAGGGCCTCTTGTACAGGTGTATCGACGTGGACCGGCTGTTGACTGCTGATGAAGCACAGAAGCCTCGCTCGTGGGCGTGGCTTAAATCTGAGTGGTGGGAAGAGTGGACTGAGCCTCTTGAAGAGGTTGGCTAATTTCTAATCGAGAGGGGATCTTGAAATGAATGGTGTAAATAGTAATCTTATTGCGTGATTCACAACACTTTTTGGATATATTTTGTGTTGCACGGCTGGCTACCACACGTTATGTTAAGAGAATTGGACTGGACTTGCTGTCTAATGTGTATTATTGGATCACTCCGCCCTACCATTAGCTCCGGTATACAGCGCAATAAAAAACCGCGAACTAGCTGGAATAAAACTAGTGCTGTAGATAAATAACTATGTCTTCACTGGGAAGTAAAACCAAGGCGGGTGAATCACATAATATCGTGATGATTACCCTATGCTCATATGATAAGACGATAAGGTCAAGTTGGAGTTGATAAGCTTATCGATTAGAGATACATCCAATTTAAAGTCTCAAATGACAAAACCTCACGACCAATCAGCGTTTTCTTGTAAAGCAATTATTCTTCGGCTTTTCACCAGCAATTTCTTACAAAGGGGATGCCGACCGGTAAGTATTTATTTTTTGTCAACAAATCATCTTCCTTTTAGTATTACAAGTGTTACACGAATGTAATAATCGATTATTCATCTCTCGAATTAATCACAAGATCAGACCACAATCGAAATCGATGCTAAGCAGGTGGCTGATGTAACCATGCCTACGTGCGCTATGATGCGGCGCAATTTAATAACTTGGCCGACAGGGACCGTCATTTATGACCCCCGTTTGCGTCGTGAGTTATCGGTGTTCTGATTAATGACAAATTCGATTTCACATTAAATAATCCCCCCTTGGGTTTGCTGTTTGTGTTGCCCTGTGACGTGGCTTACAAATTATCTAGATTTACCAATATTACTGATCTAGCACTAGCCAGACAATTGGTGGATTCAGCCCTATCAGGCGATGCTTGTGCGGCGGTATCTCATAACTGAAGCGACGGGAGTCAAGTAATCCATCGCTTCTTTTTGGAACGTCTGAAGTCTTGAAAATATATATTTATTATCTGCTGTTGAATTTCACTGCTGTTGTAAACCCTCTAAATTGCGAAACTGCCGATACGAAGTTTAGCCTGCTAAATGATCAGGTCTGTGAACATCAATTGTGAACATGGAAGACCATACGAGTCTACAGTTACAGAAACGGTTTGTCATCCTGGCAGAAACAGTCAGACATCAAGAAGCTGATGACCTGTAGACCTGAAGGCGTTTCTTGCAATGCATGTCGACGCGCCAAGATGAAATGTGTCAGCTCAAAATCAGCATCGCCAACATGTGATCGTTGTGAAAGGTCAGGGAAACAATGTATATACGAGACGCATAGACGAGGTATGTGGCGCAGGAATCATGTAGGAAAGAGGTATGTGGAGAGAGGAGAATAAAGGAATACCTCAATTGTTGACTATGATACGCTTTCCACAGGGAAGATCCGCAGAACTCAACAAACAACAATCCCGCAGAACCATTGGCTGGCGGACATGATGCCTTACTGCTAAATAATGAAGTACCTGGCTTCAATAATCGAACTTCGGGGTCGTATTCGGCGCATTCAGGATCTGACCTGTCACTATTTACACCAGGCACGTTAGGCACCACTCTCGACACAGAAACAACATTAGGAACGAAATCATACAATCGCTTGGATCTGTTGATGCAAAGGCCTGACTCCACAACAAACCCAACGAAGAATAATGATCCTATCGATATGGGACTGATTAGTAGACCATCTGCTCAAATTCTCTTCGAAGGGTACGTCTATGTTTGGAAACAAAGAAGTCGAGACTTGTCGCTAACGAAACAGGTTCTTTCAACATTTCAACTCTCTTGTTGGACTCCTGGATCCACAGCTATACTCGTTTATATACACAAGAAGTCGATCTAGCTTACTATTCACGATGGTACTGGCTATCGCAGCCAGGATATTCCATCCTGAATCCTACAAGACTATCAAAGATCATTCCGAAGCATTACTTGGTAGAGCTCTTCTAGAATGTGATTCGGTAATAGAGAACATCTGGGCTATCATCTGCATGTATCACTGGAAGGATACAAATGATAAGAGAGGAGAAGTATTGATTGGGTTTGCCTCACGGATGGCAGCCTATGCTGAATGGAACATACCTGACCGGGACACCTCAGTGGGGAGACAGGCCCTGGACTCAGCTGAGCTTGAATTGCGTCAAGAAAGAGACCGACAGAGAGCTTTGGCCATCTTTCATTGTAGCGAGAGAACGTAAGTACTATCATTGGAACTTGACACAGGAATCAATACAGGCTTACCCAAAGTTAGGTTGACGTATCTCAACAAGCACCCCCCACATACATCGCTTATTATTCCCAAGACAATCTCTCGGACTTGGATTGACTCAACAGAATTTAGTTATAGATTAGGCGATTGCACATCTGTTAGTAACCTCGAAACCACCAATATTGCTAACGAAGTATATCAAAGCATTGCAAAATTTGGGGACCGCCACGATTCACATCCCAAATTGGTTGCTGACTTTGATAATTTTCATAATGCTATGGGTTTATTTAACAAAAAAATTGACGAATGGGGAGACGAATGGTGTACCATATATTCGAACTGTAAGCAATAACACTGGAATGCCCGTGGTCTACGGAGTTGAGCTGATATCTGAACAGTTCCCAACCTGCAGCCTCTGCAACAGTCCGTCACCCTCCTCCAACGCGACTACACGTGTCTGTACTTCAATACTATACATCTTCATGTGCTGCTGGAATCAGATAATAGGTCTTCCCTCGGCGACCAAATAGCCCATACGACTTGTATCTGCTTCTCTAGCGCTTTCGGCATTTTGCAACGCGCAGTTCGTTTTGGGGATATGAACGTCATCTACTATCTTTGGGATAATGCTCATAAAATGATTGCATATGCGGCAATGCTGGTTCCAAAATTGTTGGCACAAGGGATCGATGAACCTCCCATGTTGAAACAGGAAGCAACCTTGATACTCAATCAAGCAACCACAGCATACCTCATCGCAAGCAGGTCCATGGGCATTCGAGAATCCTTTACAACAGCTTATAAAACAAGAGACGATGACCGCGTATCTACTCAAGCACGATTTCTGTCAGTCATCCTTGCTATACTCAATGGCGCCACGCCATACACCGAGGAGAGTTCGGGAGGGAGAGGAGCACCTGACATACCTTTCAACCCGGATCTTCCATGGCTTGAAGAAGATCAAACTCCATTCCACTTCTTTGCCGAGGGCAGGACAGATCATGTTGGATCTCAGAGCATGGACTTTGATGATCATACATTCGCTCAGCCAGAGTATCTGAGTTCGTGCGTATCACAGGAATATGAGAAGCTAGACTTGTTGAAGGAAAAGGACTTCGTCGAATCTATGTATTTAGAAGCTGGGTTACTCCCATTGAACGAGCTGGGAATCCTTTCTTGGAATCGTTAAGCAGTAGTCTATCAATATATGGGTCAACTATTAATGGTTCATCTTGAATCCTATGGAACATTGGTATATCACAAGACGTTAGGCAAGAACTCAGATTTTGCATATTTTCGCGCATTTTATGTCTTAATTGAAAATCACAGTAAATCTGTAGAAGGTAAAGTCGTATTCTAACTCCTATCAAATAGCCAAGTTCCAATTGCTCACCCTCGCGTTCCAACTACGCCTCGCCAACAGCCTGCAAAGCCGATCTTACGACTTCATCGAAATCCTTCTTCGGTAAACCCAAAATGTCGTTCATGATTTCTCCTTCCTTCTCCAAATGGCTCCCAAACTTGCCGGTAACAAATCCGGTTTCGATGAGTGAGTAAATGGCATATGGGTCTCCCTCTGCAACTGCAGTCTGCTTCTCCTTGATGAGCTGGCCACTGTCGACTCTTTCGACAGTCAACTGCTTGCCACTAAGACGCTGGATGGCTTCAAGAAGCGTGTTTTGCGTGGTAGCAAAGTCGCTTAGCCATACAACCCTGTTCTTCGTCTCTTCCCACTTCTTGCTCAAAGCGTTCACCATTGCCAATGCGGTATTGTCCTCAGTGGTGGTGCTGAACCAGCCATTGCCATCGTCCCAGAGCACAAATCGTTTCTCTTTGAGATGCATTCCGAGGAAGTCGTTACGCGCACTCCATTTAAGCCACATGCCGCAAGCAATGGCCATCCATTCTAAGCCTGTAGACTCTTTGGAACGGAGATAATCCTGGACTTCGCCTTTCTCACGAAAGACTGAGTTTAAGGCTCTGGCGTCGGGGTTGTTGTTGTTGAGACCGTATTCAGAAGCGACATAGCGTTTGATCTTGGAATGTACTGCAGCGTCAATGAAACGCAGTTGGTCGCTGACGGCCAAAGATGTCATGCAATTGACGACAGCATCTTGACCAGAAAATGCGGATACGAGTGCATTAGAAGGGTACGAATCATCGATAGTGATGGCCCGGACGTTGGTCGGGATCTTTCCCTTGGATGATGAACGCTGCAGAACGCTGATGTTGAATGAAGGCTCATTGCTCAGGGCACCTAGCATAATAGCGCCGATAGAGCCTGTCGCTCCGACGATGAGGATGTTTTTGAATGGAGATGACATATTTGGCTGATGATGTGAATGATATAGAGTGTTCTGAATATGAATTGAGAGGGAAAATAGTTATAAACTTCAATCATATTTGTATAGACATGCTGCCGCTGTGTATACCCGCATGTCTTTGCTGCGATGCATCATTGAGCTTACTGAGCATTCCTCGTGGTGTGCTCACAAAAATGCTGCTTTACTCCAACACAACCTCCACTAAATGGCATGCAACAGTAGCAAAGCTATTCCTATTGGTTCGGACTTCATTACTGACCATCGAAGACGGGCATGATTAGTATTACCGCCATGACTAGACCGGAAAAGGACAGACCATTCCGCAACGTAAAATGTCCGTCCATAACAGCGAACCTACCTTCCAATTCGCCCGGTTTCACCAATTACTCACTTTTCCCGGCTGCTGAGAATGATAAAAAATAATGCAATGATGGAATGGTTGATTGATTATAATTTTGCTAGTACTGATATGTATTGTTTGAGATTTATAAAGCCTTACATCAATGACAGCCAAAAAGTGAACAAATCTTTATCCATTGTCGACTTCTAAACTTCTAAACGCAAAATTAAATAATTTTGTCATCTTTATCTGCCCAACCAGCTCATTTTTTACAATTGACATTACCAACCAACATGTCTCAGCAGCTTATTGGATCCGAGTATACTGTCTATCGTTCCGGCGATGGCAATGGGGGATTCAAACCAACCTCGGTCAAGATACCTACCCTTGGTCCCCATGATATTCTTGTACGCATCACACATAGCGGTGTTTGTCACACAGATATAACCTTCTGTCAGATGGGTGCCCCAATAGCACTCGGGCACGAGGGTGTTGGCATTGTCGAAGCCGTGGGATCTCTCGTGACACAGTTCAATGTCGGAGATCGCGCTGGCGGTGGCTTCCATCGAGACGCATGTGGCCACTGCAAGTATTGTCTTTCCGGCAAAGATATATACTGCTACGATCGTGTCATCTTTGGTGAAGGCGACTTCGATAACGGCACCTTTGGATCGTATTACATCGGAAAGGAGACATTCCTTCACAAGATTCCCGAGGGACTTGCCAGTGAACATGCCGCGCCTCTTCAGTGTGCTGGTGCGACTGTTTATGCTGCTCTCAAAGCCACAGTCACCCCGGAGAAGAGAGTGGGCATTCTTGGAATTGGTGGTTTGGGTCACCTTGCTATCCAATATGCGAATAAGATGGGCGCAGATGTTGTTATATACAGCACGAGTGCCAGTAAGGAGACGGAGGCACGTCAACTTGGTGCAAAGGAGTTTCATCTCATCGAGAACATGTTTGATGATGTCAAGGCGCCCATCGATGTTCTCGTGATTTGCGGAACTAAGTATCCCGATTGGGACCGGTGAGTAGTAATTTATCACTGCCAACACGTGAACTTACTGACCAAAGTGTTGCAGTATCATGGTCAAGGAGTTTCTGGCTAGGGATGGTGTTATCATCCCTCTTGCTGCTCCTGTACATGGGCCCCTGAGCCTGCCGTACGTGCCTTAATCCCAAAGATGTAATTAAACTAACATCATATTAGTGCTGGAGCTATGTTTTTTCAGGGATACCATGTCTTTTCAAGTTTAGTAGGTTCCCGCAATGTCCACGATGAGATGTTGGAGTTCTCAGCCAGGCATGGCATCGAGCCAATGGTGCAGGTCTTCAAGCATGAGGGTGCGAAGACAATCAAGGAAGTGTTTGAGCTCGTTGAAAAGAATAAGATGCGATACAGGGCTGTTTTAGAAATGTAAGATTAGCGGCCAGTATCCTATGGTATTAGTTACATCATATTCTATAAAGTTTGTACGAACAATTGGAAAAAGTGAATACCAAAATTGGTTTCCCCTGCTGGAAGCCGGTGACATTTTCTCGTAGACTCTACTACAGGGCGCAATAGGTATGGGTTTGTGAGTAAGTGTCCAACGGGTATCTTAATGGGCTGAGCCGGGACAAATCAGATTGTTTGTCGGTATAGGAATCCACATTCGTAGAATGCAGTATAACCCCAGAACCCAAAGGTTTCGAGGTCGAGAGCATTCGATGCTAACCGCAAGGGGAACAAGCTCCTGCCAGGGTCGCGAATGGCGATTGTTTGATGTTTCCAACAAGAATTGAATTGTATTTTGATTCGTGCGTTAATTAAAAGTTGTCTCTTTTTGAGTTGGGTGTGTATGCACTGGTGTTAGGAAGCTTCCCTCTGGTCCATGGAACTTTGATATCTTGATACGAGACGCCGTTTGCGCCATGGCGCCACTTGTGCAGCGCCTCCCACCCAAAATCCAACGTAAGACGAGTTGAGGTCCCCGAGACATGGGGCTTTGTGTTTAGTCCTCACATTAACCCACAGAATAGCCTAATTATCGTGATAAGATCCACTGCCTGAGGCGCATAAGAGCGCTGACTGGATTCGCTGGCTGAAAGATCATAAAATTGTGGATTTATTGGGCATGGAAACATGTGCATCGTCGTATTGCCGGCTTAGTGTTGGTGGCAGACGCCGGTGTCTTGGTGGAGAAGACCGGCGTCTTGAATTAAGAAATGCTGCTATGTCATCCTTTAGTCACCATGCTCAGTTACAGCCATTGGTTCATTTGTCGAGCTGAACCTGGGCTGGCAGCTCGAATCTATGCTGTGCGGGTCCACGATTCCACAACCTCATTAATGGAGGCTTTTGGAACAGGAGACATATTTGGTCTGTTAGCCTTCGCGTCCGCTTCTTCATCAACTCTATCGTACTACCGAATGTAACCTCACTTCTTCAACCATTTTGCAAAATATGTCACAGAATATGATGCCTTGCTCCATCACAGAATCGAACTCAGGGACATCTAGTAGTGCCGAAGATGGACGAGAACCAGCGCCAGGGCCCAGAAGGGGACGACCTGTGGAGACGCAGGTAGCCGGATCTGTTAGTAATGTAAGTAACACCTTTATTCATATTTGGCACGCCTAGCCTATATCCATTAAGCGAATGATATTCTTCTCTTGACTTCCAACTGACTAAGTAGCGTCGACGCATGCAAAATCGAATGGCTCAGCGTGCATACCGGCAGCGGAAGGAATCTGCCATTGATATCCTCAAGAAGAAAGTCGAAGAGCTAGAGAAGGCCAAAGAAGACATTGGGAACGAGTTCCTTAACTTTACAGCAGTTATTCTGGAGAAGGATGGTGTAAGGAATAGCCCTGAAATCGTTGAGCACATCAAAAAGTCGACCATCAACATTCTCGCCAGTACTCGAGAGGTTCATCAGACTAGCGAAACGGAAGACCAAGACATGGACCGAGTTTCATCCATTGATGAAGTGCTAATCGGAGACTCAACGGGCTACACATTCAGCACAGATCAAGCACATTCACTTAGCTTCCCAATGGCTGACAATGTACCGGAACTCGAATTTGATAACCTACTCGATCAATCCACCAACATAGAAACCACCATGCCATCCATGAATTACAACATCTCACCGCCATCAGCGTTTGAACAATCTTCTTACTTCCAGCTTCCAATCAACCAGACGCCAGAATATACAATTTATCAACTCCCTGGAGCCACCTATGATACTTCACTACCTTGTGCTCGGTCGTATAGTTCACAGGAAGCCACGTTCGGAAGGCGTTACCATAGGGCATCTCAAGAAGCTGCATTCCTTCTCGCTTCCATGAAACACTCACCTCCGACCTGGTATAAAAAGGTTTTTGGGTTTTGTTTGCACTTCGAGACAAGAGAGGAGATCACTCAGCGACTGGGCGATTCTGTACGGAAATCCCGGGAGGAGACTTTGAACAACTGGAAATTTCCCTTCACAAACGTTGGTGGTGCTGGACTTTTCTATCCAAACCAGGGTTATGGCAATAACGACTTGCCTGTTGGAAACCGATCTCTCCAAAGTGAGACGTACAGACCATCAGAGATGTCAGGATTCTCCATGGGTCCGTTCGGACCGTCTATTGAACAAGTCCGAGATATTCGTCTCAATGAGCAATTACGCATCATCGATCCTAACTATGAAGGCGACTTCTTTGACGCGGATGAAATCGAGATTTGTTTGAGAGGCTATGGTGTTACGATACCTTCAAGTAAAGACTTTGTGACGGCTTACATCGACATGGCGATGTTCGAGAGGGCAGAAGCTCGGGAGACGGCCGAGTCTCGAGCTGACGATCCAGTCACACCACCCGATATGTCAGCAGATTCAGGACAACAGTTCGAAGATACTTCACTTTCGTCTGATACGGAAGCTACATCTTTGCACTGCCCTGTTGGTTTAATGGGTATGGCGATGGGAGCGATACCTCCACCGCCGAAACCCCAACCGCAAAGCCAGTGGAAGACACCTACAAGAAGGGAAACAAAGGTAATGGTCGACGTAGAAAGATTAATCACATGTAAGCTAAGCTCCTAATCGATTGTCGTCGAATTAACTAAAAGTCTATCTAAACAGGTTTATGCAATTCGACTGTCTGTTTAGGGCGGACACCTGCTGTACGGCCAAAAGACATCAGAATGGCATTGAAGATGTCTCTCATCGGTGATGATTGACAAGGTGTATGGGCAAGGCCAAGTAGCGGATTGTAGCAAGTTTTTAGTAGCCTTATACACAATAGAACCTTTAATACATACATCGCAACCGGCTTATGACAATAACTTTAGCAGCAAACATCGAAGTCAGAGGCATGATCAACTTCCAGCTACAACAATTTGAAACATTAATGGCATACTCAGTCACAGCCGCAATAAGACTCTTGTCTTAGCTATATAACATTTAAGAATGCACATTGCCTACTGTCCATTGTTTACCCCTCCAAGAACAGCTCAACATGTTTTACAAAGGTTGTCGCATACTGAAAAAGAAAACCGTGTCCGCTATTGGGGAAAAGTATGAGCTGGCCTCTCGACACCTTCTGGTAGATAAGATAGCTGTTTGATGTCGGGATCATGTAGTCGTTCTACATATTAGTATTAGTAAGTTCCAAGGTTTTATGGTCATTACTCACATTTCCGTTTGCGACTAGAACGGGAACGTTGATCTCTGACAGACGATCATAGGCGCCATCCTCACTCCGGCTTGTGTCGGCACTTATCGTAAAGTTATGACCTTGAGTTGCCTGGCCCTTAATACCTTTACCCTGGTCTTTATATCCACTGCTCAACCATTGAGAAACCTCCTCACCGCAGGAAGATTCGTTTCTCTCGTGAATTCGACCCCACCAGGCCTCTGCAGCAGCGTCACCTTGTGGGTTCTTATGGAAGAACAGAGTCTTGAAAACATCAATGTTGACATCTTTCACACCGGCCACTGCACCAACATCATCGTTTGGTGACAGAGCTAGATCTTTCCCATAGCTGGTACCAGTACCAGCAAGGATCAGCTTGCGAATTTTGAACTTGCTCGGATCAGAGTTGAGTGTGATCATCTGAGCAACGTAGCCTCCAATACTGAATCCAAGTAGATCAACCTCGTGTTCCTTGATAAGTTCAATGAACTGTGAGATGTCGGCTGCGGATTGACGAATAGAAGTAGCCACTTCGCCGGTGCTGAGTCCGACTCCGAGGTAATCAACTGTGATGACACGACGTTTGACAGCCAAGTTGTTAATGAGAAGAGGGTCCCATTTGTCCATTGTGCCACGAAAGTGGGTTAAAACAACAAGTGGTGTGCCAAAGGCAGCCCCGATCTGGCGATAGGCGTATTTAGCGCCACTTGGGGCCTGGACATACTGCGTCCTGGCTGTTTGCTGAGTGGACATGATGAAGTCAATATTTGATATTTGTCGTAACGGCAGTAAAATGAGACAGAGTTAATGATTCTAAGAAAGTCCTTGATGGTTTAACGATTCTATATATGGGACGCTGTCATGTTGGTCTGCGTCGGAGTGCTTACTGAGTCAAAGTGACACTAGTAATCCGCCCGGCTTTGAGCTTACTCACTTATTGATTAGCTGTCACCTCCGGTCGAAACATTGTTATTGGAGACTTGGTTGTGCTTTCTCATTCACATCATCAAGCCAGTCATGTTTTTACTAACAAGCCATGCGAGGCTTATTCGGGAGTGGATTAGTGAGCCTAACCGTTGAGCTCGTCATTTAAATGACGAGAAGAATTATCTGGCATAATCTTTCCTATAGACATGGGTTGGCAGAGTAAGCAATGTCCCGTTTTCCATCAACTGCGAACAACTAAACCAGCCATTTCAAAGCTACAGTTATACTTCTGCCATAGTATAAATAAAGCAGAGACGTCTCATCTTCTCGAGGCCCCAACTAACCATCAATATTCCAACAACTATCGCCAACACTCCAATCTAAAACATGACACCATCTTTGGAACACGTGTTTACTATGCGGCTGTACACGTCGCCCGAAAAAGCCCTTGTGATTCCAGAAGCCAGAGGCAACAACCATCGCATCATAGCCTCCCTGACGCATGGCCATATCAAAGGTAGTGGCTTTGAGGCAGAGCTTCAACCTGGAGGTGCTGACTGGATATTGGTATGGATTACAACGCACTACATCGCAGCTACTCTGTACTAACAAAAGTTCTAGAGAGACCCAGAAACAAATACGGGACATCTTGATGTTCGAGTACAGTTCCGCACTAAAGAAGGGCAAGGTCTTTACATACACTTCCAGGGTGTACTACAAATCGACGATAAGTGGATGGAAGTCTTTACTCGAGGGCCAAAGGCTAGGACACTTGATTTCGGTGAGAACTACTGGCTAAGCGCACCTATCTTGGAAACTAGCCACCCTGATTTCAAATGGGTGGAGCGATCTGAGTTCGTGGGTGAACTTCGATGGCTGGTAAACGAGAATGGATCTATCGCAGTGGAGAATGCTATCTACAAGGTTAATCCAAGTAGTGGATAACTATTTGGTATGCAAAGAACGATTTCAATTTAGCACCCAAGCTATTATCTCGCGTTTAACGATTATTTGCGCACTCGTGTCTTAACAATAACTTTGTCAATACAGATACTCTCACTTGTGACTTGGTACCAAGATGAGGCGGAACTTATCTTATCTCTGGGGGATAAGATAAGAAGACTGCACATGATTGGTTTACCATTGGACACTGAGTCAGCAGGATAAGCTGAGAGTCCTACCGTAGTCTAGCTGGTCTTTTCATATTGCATCTCTCCCCTCCTCACCTCAATCCTTTCCACTCTTGAACCCACCTTAATGGTCTAGATACAGCGTGCCGATAACATGGCTGAACAAGAAAAACCATGCAACACGCTGACTAAGGTACGCGTACGGCAGTTCCATACCCGCAGTAAGACAGGATGTTCCAGTTGCCGAACCCGTCGAAAACGATGTGATGAACAGAGACCAGAATGGTATTAACTACCCTTATAAACCCCTTCTTTCCCAAAATGGGAAGCCGTTACTAAGTCTTGGAATACATTGTATAGTAACAACTGTATCAACCTGGGGCGGGTGTGTTCCTACGAAGGAATCAGGATCCCGTTGCGAGAGCGTAGGGCCCAACAAAAGGAGGTCCATCCATGGGAACAGACGCCCTGGCAAATCGAACAACCATCACAACAACTATCTGTGAAACGTACACCGATACCAACACAACTACGGTTCATGAACCATGATAGAGAATACAACAAACTGGCCTGCGAGATGCCCTTGAAATCTCATGAACTTTTCCAATATCGTAAGGACACCATCTCCAATTTCTATGCCGGTACTGACGTTGACAAGTATTCGGGTGTGAACAAGGACCTAAAAACAGTCCCAAGACGCCTGCCACAAATTGGTGTGTTGTCTGTTTCTGTTATATGTCTGTGGTTACTAACTCATGCAGCTTGATGCGTCTAACAGACGATCCCTGTGCATTGCGAAGTACAATTCTATTAGCTGGGATGCATTTCTGTTTCCAGAATGGCAGCTTGGCATCTTTCGAATCGACATTTCTATACCACAAGGTTGAAGTAATGCGATTCATCAACAAATGGATCGCATCCAGCAGCCACCAACGTGATACAACCATTATCAGGCAAATGGCGACATTAGCCTTTACAGAGGTAGGACCCATTCATATTCGCCCTTATTCATAGTTCAAACTCATATGTCCAAGGTCTGTACAGGTGAGATTCTAGGGGCTGAAGCTCATGCGAGTGGCATCTTGGCGATCATCGAAAATGCAGCAGCCAGAGACAAGAAAGAGAAGTTAGATATCACAAGCTCCAAGACACCCGACCAAGAACTAGCGAATCGCTATTTCATTATGGCATATACTTATATCTGTGGCCTCAAAAGCCTGCTCGGGGGCGTTTGTCGTCTTGGAGGAGTTGATGATGCTAGTATCAAAGACTTTTCAGCTAAGGAACTAGTCGAAATGTCATATCTATGGCATAAAGGCGAGGCATTGCAGTCATGGGCCTTGAAACTCCAAGCCCTTCGTTTATTGCCTTTCTTTTTAACCCCTCTACCCGTAGGGGCGACGTTCAAGTATGCTGACGGGCATGCTGTAATTCAATCCCTCCGGCAATTCACATCTCCAACGGTAATCTATGACTCACGACAGACGAGTATTTGCACTGGTTCTCCTGATAAAATATTTGACATTTTTTGGAGACGAGGCCCCGCTTCCAGATTGTTAGGAGAGTGTGTACTCGCCCATGTCGAAACCATCTCCGTCAAGAAAGGAGGATCTCATAGTCTTGAGCGAGACGGAACTCCTTTCGAGAGTCCGTGGTGTGCACTTGTTACTTCGGCTATTTTGTATGGGCAGGTTATCCTTGGTGCACTGGAACCAGTAGACAAACGCATGCACAAGTACACCATTACCTTGTTTCACCACGATATGGCTTCTTATATCGAAGCAGGTCGGGGGTCAAATAACCCTGGGTTTCTCCTTTGGTTGTTGCTACTCGGGTTAGTCGGTTGTCATACATACCCGAATGGGGAGAAGGATAAAACGCCGCATCCCAGTTTCCTGTTCTTCCAAGCGGCTGTTAGGAGGCAAGCCAAGGAAATGGCTATTTCGACTTGGTTAGAAGCAAGAGTTGTCCTAGCTGAAGTGGTGTGGCCCAGTGCAAGTGATAGAAGCGAGTTCATCAAGGACCTCTGGGATGAAGCTATTTCTGTAGATCCGGTGGTTTATTAGGAAGTTATAAGACACTAGTTCAAGCCTGGTCCCTAAATTTCACCTAGTTATATTTTTATTCCTCTAATTTTACAAGTCGATTTAGCTTATCTCAGCCAGTCAATGGTCTTTTAACGATACCTGACTTATTCGCTTCTCATTCCTCATGGTGCGCCTAGGTATAAGTTCCATGTGATGAACTTGGGTGGTTACCCTGTGGTTTCTTTTGAAAGTTTCTCCATTTAGTAACAGCTAGTCCAGAAACAGTATAGCGCATGGAGTCGTGATTGGTAATCTAACCTCGCTGAAAGTTGCTTGTCACTGGGATGGTAGAGGATTAGTGCTTACGATTCTCGACATGGTTAATCTGGGTACATTGCTTCCCCTCCTAACTAGACGTCAACTTTTTGCGAGGACGTTTCAAACCCACAGTCGTCATCGGATCTTCCAAAATGCCGTCTTTAGGATGTGGAACGTGTCGAGGTATGCAGCTCCCAACTCCCCCGGAACACTGTCGATTGACTCTGCTGACAACGTTAGCTCGTAAAGTTCGCTGCGATCAAACATTCCCGAAATGCAATCGATGCATAAAAGCGGGTCGAGATTGTGAAGGCTATGGTTTGCGTCTGTCGTGGCCCCGTCACAATGACAAGCGACGTGCTATCGTCGGACCACATTCTAAACAAACCCGATTTAAAGGCATAAATGTGAACCATCGGCTGGTGAATGCTTCTTCGAGAGATATCAAGCTACATGATATGATCTTAACGCCAGCTCAAATACATAGCGTGGCCGTTGAAGCAGTAGCCGATACATCATTGAAGCCTGTCGGGGATACAGTCGTTGCGAGACAGGCAGTACCTTTCCTTCTACTAAACTCCCCTTCAACAGGGGCTCTTGCAGAGTTGAGTCCGACCAACAAGAGCTTGTTTCAATATTGTGAGATTCTTCGCCGTCTATACTCTAAAGTGATTCTAACTTAATTAGTTGTAGAGAGGGCCTCGTATTCTATAAGCACCTTTGGGAAAGATGCGCACAGAGTCCCCGGAATCCTGATTCGCATGGCTCTTTCTGACAAGACACCCTCGTCTACAGCAGTACTTAAGTCCTCTTTGGCCCTAGCATCGTTCCATCGTGATAACGCTTTCAATGCAATGACACGATCCAAGGTCGCTGCACTACGAGCTTTGGCTGAGTCGACACAAGGTTTCATTGGCGTAAGCGACTCGGCTTGTCATATTGGAGCTGGTATAATATTAAGCTCTCTGGAGGTACGAATGTTTGTTATACTTTGCCTTGATGTTATTGACACTTCCATTAGATACAGCAGAATTCGACAACGTCGAGCAACTGGCTATGGTATGCCTGTGGCGCCACCAAAATTGTGAAAACAGCTGGACTTGACGAGATCAAAACGGATAGAGATTTGACATCACTCGTAGGATGGGTCCATTATTTTAACACCATGGCTAAATTTAGCCTGCGTCATTGGCAACCAAACTTTGTCCTTGATGTTGATAGTTCGACTGATGTCAGTTTTGACACATTTCACCCAGCTATTTGTTCAAACGGACAGGTATTCATCCACTTGTGTTGTGAAACTATGAATCATTGACTGATGTTTCTCCATTATAGCCAGCGAATCTAACAGGCTTTCCGCACGAGATACTGTATCTTCTCACAGAAGTGTTTAGCTCTGTGACAGTGACGTCTGATCCACGACACGAGACAGTAGAATACAGGAATCGACTCCAGACACTCGATTACAAGCTACAGCATATTTTCGCTCACGATACGGCCAGTCTTGACACGAATGATGACCAACCCACATTCAACATGGCGGTTGAGTTGTATCGGTTATCAACTTTGATATACCTCAGGCGTGCATCGGGTGGAATACTCGATCTGGACAAGAACTTCAATGACTGGGTTAATCAAGCCTTTGCATTACTTGCTCATCTACCAGTTTGCCAATGGACATTTCCGTTGTTTATATTTGCCTGTGAGGCACGTGAAGATATAAGAAGGATTATTCTGCTTGATTTAATTCGAAGGACGACCAAGGATGGGCGATACAGAAGCCTGACGGCAATCAAGAGATTGATGGAGATTATGTGGGTGCAGCAGGACTTGTTAAATGATGATTTGGATTATGTTCGCAAGCTTGGGATTATTTTAAGCTCTACTCAGAAGTCTATTCCAGCATTTCTATAGTAAATGAAACCGTCTCTGCGTGCAATTGTTTCCAAATTTGTCTTTCATGGCGCAAATATTCTTGACCCTTCCAAGTCCAGGGCCAAGGCAACTCGGCTATGTAGGGACACACCACCCTGTATTTCTAATTTCCCTCTTATATACTGTAGAAACGTATGGTGAGCAATTAATAATGACCTCGAGATTGATGTCGTAGCCTGCACGATTGAGTTGCAGCTAGGCAGGTGGAATTAGCCGCATACAAGGGTGGAAGAGTAAGCATAAGCAGCTCTGGCAACTTTTTGCGAGATACCCCACTATCACTCATGGCCTTTTGTGGGGCACCATAAACAAGAAGCATCGAAATTACCAAGCAATATCTTGACCCAATACCCAGAATAACATATAAGAAGATGGAAATGCTTTTATTTGAGAAACAATTCAACAAGAACTTTCTCTACTCAACAGACTCTATACATTCACTTCACTACACAAACATCTCCGATATCTATACATATTCTCCATCAACTTCTCAAGATGCCTTCCTACCTAATCACTGGAACTTCCCGAGGACTCGGAGTAAGTGATTTACTTAAAGACATTTACACTCCCTCTACTAATAAGAACAAAGTTCGAATTCGTCCGTCAGCTGTCAGCTGATCCAAACAATACCGTTATTGGATTTGTTCGCAACAAACAAGCTACTGACGAGACGATTGAACGAGAACTACCTGGTAGATCTAACATTCATACAATCCGCGGAGAGATTCAGAATTATGAATCTGTCAAGGTAATTTCCAGTCTCCAACTCAATTCTGAAATACCAATCTAACAAGCCTGACCAGAACCTGATTGATGAGACGGCCAAGATTACGAGTGGCAGTCTCGACTACGTCATCGCAAATGCTGCTTTGCAGTCTGAATGGTCTGGCCACAATCCAATTGGAGTATTGTAAGTCACGACATCAGCTCCCTCAAGATCCCTAGAGCTAACAAACAAGGGGTTTGGAGCCAGAGAAACTGGAGGAAGACTTGATCGAGTCTTACATGATCAACACAGTTGGAAATGTTCATCTGTTCAACTTGGCCCTTCCACTGATCCGCAAGGGTCAAGCTAAGAAGATCATTGGAATCTCGAGTGGTATGGCAGACCCCGACCTCATCTCTCAATTTTCGATTATCGATGGTGCACCTTATTCGATGAGTAAAGGTGCCCTGAACATTGCAATTGCCAAGTTCGACGCTCAGTACAGGAAGGAGGGGATCTTGTTTATGGCAATTTCACCAGGACTCGTTGCCACCAAAGACATGTCAAATGGTGTGTCTCTTGTGTTTTTTCCTTTCGTACAGCATTGCTAACCCCCTCATAGTCACAGAAGAGGAGTTGAAGGGTTTCGCCGCGATGGTATCGGCATTCCAAGTCTACGCACCACATTTCACTGGACCAATCAGTCCTGAAGAGTCTGCCAAGCATGTGCTCTCTGTTATGGACAAGGCTAGTATCGAGTCCGGTAGTGGTGGGAGCTTTGTGTCCCACTTTGGAAATAAGCAGTGGCTATAATGGATTCTGTTATGGAAGGGGGTTGTCAGTTTACAATACTTCGAGGGTACATGAAGTTGTACTGTAGAAGTGTGGCCGGAATTATGTATTTTAGGTACTGGTAAGGTTATTTCATTGCGTTTACTTTCAAATCACTGCCCTTATGCATTTGGTATCAAATGAGTGTTTGTCATATATGAGCTTATGGTAGAAATGAAGGTTTTATGGTTTCTCCATTCGGAAACTTGACCGCTATTCGAGTAATTCTTTACCGGATATAGATCCTCTGTCTTGCGTCCCTTTTATGCCAGGAATCAGTTCCATCGCAAGTGAAACTCTATCCCGCTATTGCGCTATCAGAAGCTGGACACCCGACCCGACATTGCATGTAGCATTCTACATATCAGGGGAGATACCAACAGGGCCGTCGATCTTGAAGCTCACAGGCTTGACCTGAGTGCAGATCTCGTCAGCGGGGCCGCTGCCCTGGCTGTTGTCGCACTTGGTGCGAATATCAGCGCCACCTCGAAGGTCGGCATGACTGAGACTTGTTAGCAGAACACTTCAAGAAGATATCAGGGAGACTAAAAACCTGTCGCCAACATCGTGATAAACCATAACACGGAACTTGGCACCCTTCTCGCCCTCCCAAAGGGTGAAGGCATAGTCGGTGTCGCCACAGGGCAGGATATCGTCGGGGACCGGGAAAGCAACATTCTTGGCAGAGCACTTGACGTTGACGGCATCATCTCCGTTGAGAACGAAAGAGACACTCTCGATCTTGGTACCGACGGGGCTTCCGATGCTATGAATAGAGAGCTTGGAAACGGTGACCTTTTCCTCGGCGGCCATGGCGCCAGCGGCGAGGGTGAGAGCAGTGCAGAGTGAGGCGCGCATATCGTTTATTGTTTGAAAGAGATAGAGCTTTGTGTTTGTAGTGTTGGTGTGAATGTGTTGATGTCTGGAACGAAGGTAGCGGGAACTTGTTGCTCTTTATGTATTCGACTGTTTTACCAACATGGCATGAGGTCACAATCCTCCACTACGTCAAGAAGAAGCTGTGTTATGATGAATTCAGCCAATGGCGTTGATTTCTCGTAAATAACCTGCCTGTCTCTCAATACCCCAGTTCAACAACGTGGCTTTTCATTTTGGCCAATGCCAATGGATTTGGCTCACTATTGTAAGACTTGCAATATTAGGCAATCGCCGGCACCTAGGATTTATATCCTGCTCCCTAAGTCGGTGATTTATAACACGTATTCAGCAGTCAAAAGCACATAAATCACCCATTTAAAAGTTTAAATGCACAACGCTGCTGTTTTCTATATGTTACTATGTACTTTACTATTCGATACGTTAGGTCCAACTCTAATATACGAAAACCAGTTTCCGAATATTCTCGGTCCCATATTCAACTATACGACAGTCAGTCATGGTATTGAGAACACTTCTCCATCGAAGGATGCGGCGCAGCCAAAAAAGGCTTAGCGATCTTACCGACTTCAATAGTCTTACGTGGCCCATTTGGTGGCATGTCAGCAATCGGACGTTTCGTGTCCGCAAGGCGTATTCGAAGATACTGGTACAGGCAAAAAGCATGTTACTTTATGTTGTGAGATGGAGCAAGTTCAATTGTCAAGTTGCAAACTGTTTTGATGTTTGGACACGTGTTCGCCCTACGTCTGCCGAACAATACTTCCTTTGAAACGATTTAAACGATTTAAGCACACTCCATATCATATCGTCTAGTCTCGACGGCCTGAGAATGAATGCATTGTCATGTCAGGTCATATTTGGACCGTGAGGATCAAGGATTCACCTCAAGGCGTATTTTGCACCATACCAGCGAATCGGAAACTTTTGTCCTATTTTTTATGACAGAATTCTGGAAACATATTCGTATCTCTGTATGCAGAACCATCTTGCTAACTTTCCAACTGGTTAGTTACAAGCGTTTTTATTTTTATTTAGTCTGTTTCAGGGATAGGAGAAGGTTTAGCTTCCCAAGATTATCTGGGGAAACGATAATGCCGATCAGTCGCTTTCATCCATAACCCTGGTTCTACCTAACATGCACTAAGAACCTAGTATTATTTAGCCTGTTTGAACTTCCGTGAGGTACACATACAGCCCCGTTAGTAAGCGCCACAACTGCGATTCAAATTTGTGTCTCTCGAACGCGTCCTAGAACGCGTCTGGTCAGTCATGTGAGCTTGTATCACTATTCAGCAACATTCAACATCATAGCGAAATATCCGTTCCTCTTATATGTAGTCCATTAATAAAGGCGACATAGAAATTAGCGTAGCGTCGTATTAGTGTTCTATTGTAACAAGATTAGATGCCTATCATCTCCACCTTTGTTACAACTGCAACACCGTTTTGCGACACTATAATTTGCTTGTTGGCGATTCAAGGTTTTCGCCTTTTTTAGTCTTAGCCCCTGAGCTAGAGGTCATAAGACGTCTATTGATTTATTAAAGGCGTTCTTGATCCTTTTTCTCTTGGCTGTCATTCCTTCTTTTCAGCCTTATATGCCGTGTCATTATCATCAAGATGCGTCTCTCCATCTTTTTTTCGGTCGTGTCAGTTTTATCTGATCCGATCCTAGGCTCGTGAGTAACCAATTATCTCCCCCATACGTCTTATTAATGTCAATAGCTTAATTCCACCGGGTTTCATTGGTAATGAACAATCTAGCAGTCCCTTCATCGGCAAACGCGACACAAGTTCTATCGAATACGACTATGTGGTTGTTGGTTCAGGTGCAGGAGGAGGCCCTGTTGCAGCCAACCTTGCTATCGCCGGCTACAAGGTCCTCTTGATTGATGCTGGTGGTGACTCTGGTGATGACCTCGTCGAGAAAGTCCCCGCTTTGAACCTACTGTCGACCGAATTCGAGAAGACGCGATGGAACTATTTTGTCAACCACTATCCCGACATTGAACAGCAGAAGCAGGATTCGAAAATGACCTACGAGAAGCCCGACGGTAGCTTCTATGTTGGACTCGACCCACCTAAGGATGCTAAGCCACTGGGCGTCTTGTATCCTCGCGCTGGAACTCTAGGTGGATGTACGCGACACAATGCTCTCATTACGATTGGTGCTCATGATAGTGACTGGAGTCACATTGCTACTCTCACGGGCGATAACTCATGGAATCCGACCAACATGAAGTCGTACTTCAAGAAACTCGAGAAAAATATGTACCTGCCCAGTAGCATTGTCGGTCATGGCTTCAAGGGCTGGCTTGGTACATCTTTGACCTCACTCACATTGGTTTTGGAAGATTTGAAGTTTCTCTCTCTGATTATCTCAGCTGCCTCGGCTACAGGCAAAAGTCTTGTGGGATTTCTTGTCCATACACTTGGTGGACTTGGCCAGATCTTGCTTCGCGATATCAACGCTCCGGGTCAGACAAGCAAGACTGGTCTTTACCAGGTTCCGCTCTCCATGACTAACTCAGTTCGAGGCGGACCTCGCGATTTGATTCTTGATACGGCCAATGCTGTGAACAAGGACGGTTCTCGCAAGTACCATCTTGATATTAAGCTCGATACTTTGGTCAGTCACACGATACTGATTTCACACTGAACTATTACTTACTTTCGTCCAGGTGTCCAAGATTCGCTTCGACAAGAGTGGTTCCAAGCCTCGTGCCGTTGGCGTCGACTTTCTTGAGGGCTCCAGTCTATACACCGCCGATCCTCGCTCTACATCCACAAAGCCAAGTGACTCCGGTAGCGTAAACGCCAAACGCGAAGTGATTATCTCTGCTGGTAGCTTCAACACTCCTCAACTGCTCAAGCTTAGTGGTATCGGACCTAAGAAGGAGCTCGAGTCTTTCGATATTCCTGTTTTAGTTGACCTTCCGGGTGTCGGAACCAATCTTCAAGATCGCTACGAAGCAACAGTGATTGGCAAGACGGCAAAGGATTTTGCCATCACATCCAAGTGTACTTTCATGGAGACGGATCCTGATCCTTGCCTGGAAGAATGGAAGAGTGGCCTGGGACCTATTGACAAGGGTGTATACGCCACCAACGGAATCGCAGTTGCAGCTGTTATCAAGTCCTCAGTTGCTGAGAATGAACCAGATCTTCTGGTCTCTGGCGCACCTGCTAAGTTCAAAGGTTACTTCCCCGGCTACGCCGTTGACTCACTTGCAGATGCTCGACACTGGGCATGGATTATTCTCAAGGCTCACAGCCGCAACAATGCTGGAACTGTCACATTGAAATCGAAGGACCCGAGAGATATGCCGGCAATCAACTTCAACTACTATGGCACAGGACTTAACAAAAACGGAGAAGGCGACAAGGACCTACAAGCAACATATGAGGGATTTCAGTTTGCCCGAAAAGCATTCGACAGCCTCATTCCTCTTGATGGAGACTTTGATGAAGTTTGGCCTGGTCGAAACGTGACAAAGAAGGAAGACGCAAAGCAATTCATTATGGATGAGGCATGGGGTCACCATGCCTCTTGCACGTGCCCCATTGGGCCAGATACTGACCCCATGGCTGTTCTTGACTCTCAATTCAAGGTTCGTGGTACTGAGGGTCTTCGGGTTGTTGATGCAAGTGTCTTTCCCAAGATTCCTGGTTTTTACATCGCGTTGCCTCTCTATATGGTTGCTGAGAAGGCCAGTGATGTGATTATCAAAGCAGCCAAGTCATCCTAAATTTAGTTCTATTCGTGATTGAACATTATATAATATTCTACGATAATTATTAGATATAATAATCAGATCAAGCCTAAGTTCAAAATAACTACAATTCATGTTAAGCGGTACCAGTGATAGTATGTTTATCATTTGTCGTTACGCCAAACGAATCAGGTTAGAGTATATTATAATTTATACTGTAGTGCAATAGCCTGAACGCTTCCACTTATTCTATCGAGTTCTGTGGAATTCCAAATAAACTAACCACCTTGGTTTGACTGAATCAAACAGACCGGGGGTTGTTCACAGTGACGTCAATCTGATATCAGATTCAACACGCAAAGACTCAGAAATCTTTGGAACAGTGGCAAATATTACTCCTCGCACATAGAAAATACTGAACTTTGGACTGGATGATTCATTTTCTGTTGAATCATCATTTTTGCCGTCTACTTCTATATACCCAATCGTCATTCTTCAGTACTGCCAGCGTTCAACTGCTATTTTTTGTTAACATCTGCGATCATCATGTCGGAAAATACCATAGGAAAGGTCAGCAAAACATCCTTCTGATACAGTGGACGACTAATAAATATTTTGCTAGATTGGAATGGTTGGAACAGGCAGTATGGGATCCATGATGTCTCTCCTTTTTGCAGAGAAAGGCTGCCACGTTTACCACTTTGATATTAGTACGTAACAAGCATACAGTTTAGTTTCGTCCCACTAAACGTATCTGTGGTAGGCGAGAATAATACGAGAGCCACAGAAAGTATTGTGAAAGGCGTGGACGAAGAAAGTCGGATTCATCGCCAAGAGAGCTATGCCCAATTATGTAGGGAGGTCAAGTCCGACAATCACCCTAGAGTCATCGTCTTCAGTGTCCCCCACGGTAATACTGGCGACCAGTGTGTCAAAGAACTTCGACCACACCTGGACAAAGGGGATATTATTTTGGACTGCTCCAATGAGTATTATGTCAATACAGAACGACGACAGGCAGAACTCGCAGTAGACGACATCTACTATGTTGGCTGCGGCGTCTCGGGTGGTCATCAAAGTGCACGAACTGGGCCATCCATGTCACCAGGAGGAGACCCGAAAGCATTGGAAATCATCATGCCGTTGCTGAGATCTGTTGCGGCCAGTAATGGCGACGGAAACCCACGTACCGGCCCTATTGGACCAGGAAGCTCTGGTCATTATGCGAAGATGATTCACAACGGCATCGAACAAGCAATGATGTCAGTTATTTCCGAGGTCTGGTACATTCTCACAGAAGGTATAAAACTCAGCTGTGATGAAGCCACAGACGTCTTTGCAAAGTGGAACAAGTCCGATGAGCTTCAAAACACATTTCTCATCTACATAACCGTCGACATCAACAGAACTCGAGGTTCACGAGAAGAACATGTCTCGGGACACGCTCAAGGCAAGGCTACCCAGGACGTCCACAACACGGAAGGGACGGGTGCTTGGTCGTGCGAGGAAGCGCTCAGACTCCACGTCCCTGCATCGAACATTGTTAGTGCACACCTCTTCAGGTGCACGTCAGCGGAACTCAGAAAGCGAGTTGCCGAAGCAAAATCTTCGGGATGTCCGATAGAGCAGAAGCCCATCGAGGTCAGCTCCAAAGATGACTTTATTGAAGATCTACGCAAAGCTACCTACTTTTGTCTCTTGCTGTGTTTCGTACAAGGACTCCAAGTTATCCGAGAGATGGATCAACAACGAGAGTGGCATATCGATTACCCCGAGCTACTACGCGTCTGGAGCTCCGGTTCTATCATCCAAGCAAGGGGTGTTATAAATCTGCTGAGAAAGGTCTACGGTCAATCCTCGACAAAACAGAACTTGCTCTCAAACCCTGAACTCTCAAATCAGCTGGCGGGTCTTTTGCCTTCTGTCAAACGATCTGTCATTGCAGCAGTGGAAGCAGACATGGTTGTTGCGGCTATGAGTCAAAGCTTGGAATACTACAAGTACTCAACATCAGTCCAACTACCAACACAATTAACAGAGTCGGAGTTAGACTATTTTGGGAAACACAAGTTTGATCTCAAGAAGGAGGACAAGGGCGAGGCCTTCAAGTGAGAACCACTTTGGGTTGAAGACTGAGTAAGGGCAGCGACAAGTTTCGGCTGTAATGAAGTCGCGAAAGTGAGATGACTAGATTGAATAGACTAGGATAGTATTACTCGGAGTTAAAGTTGTTGTTCGAGTTCATGACTAACTCATCAAATTACCCCTGATTTATCACTTACCGGGCCGTAATCGGCATCTCTCTGCCGATGAGGTTATTCACATCTTATTCCCGTGTTGGCCGTCTTGAGCGACGGCTTCGCGACGCGTGGAAATGGAACCAAGACAAAACAAGCACAGATCATCAATCAGTCTCCATAAATACGAATCGTCAGGAAGAAAAAATGCCCAAACTAACCGATAATGACGTCAAATAAAACGGCCAAAGGCCCTGGTTGACCGAGTTTCGCTTGCCACCGCCCTTCAGTCTGAACTTTGTTTGTATGAGCCAGTCGCCGATGACGGTACCGGCACAGCCAAGAAATCCAAATTGAATAAAAACACTGCAAGGCCCTCATACGATTTTATTTTTGGTGGTTTCTCTCCAACCAAGTGGATTCTCCATCATCTGATAATGGAGAAATCTAAAGATTCGCATAGTCCCTCTGGGGCAGGCCAACCACGTCACTCTACTTCCTCATCAACAAACACTAGTGATGAAGAATCTTCAATATCTTCACAATCACGACCATCTCATCCTCCAACAAATCGCAACAATCGAGCCAACTCGGACGCCTATTCTCTCGGCGACAATGGATGGGAGAGCATCAGGGCGCCTGCCAATGGCATGTCCATGACGAGAACTATTTCACGAAGAGAATCAGCTTTATCTCGAATCCGATCCAGGCCAGTCCCACAATTCACTCATCCTCTAGCTCATATCAAGACAACAGAGGACCAAATCGTCGATTTTGACGGGCTTGATGATCCCTATCGCCCGATAAATTGGCCCATGAAGAAGAAGGTCATCACTACCATGCTCTACGGATTCATAACGATGAGCGCAACTTGGGCTTCGTCGTCCTACTCATCAGGAACACGTCAAGTTGCAGAACACTTCGGTGTTGGTTCTCAAACAGCAACACTTGGAACGACTCTTTTCCTCGTCGGCTTTGGCATTGGACCTCTTCTCTGGGCTCCTTTGTCAGAGGTCTACGGAAGAAGGCAGGCTGTATTGATTCCCATGTTCATTGCGTTGTGCTTTAGCTTTGCCTCCGCAGTTGCAAAGGATTTCCAGACTCTAATGATAACTCGTTTCTTCTGCGCTTTTTTTTGCTCCGCGCCAGTGACAAATACTGGTTGGTTGCATCTACCATATGAAGAAGCATTTGCATCATACTAATTTTTATCTAGGTGGTGTTTTGGGAGATCTATATGCTCCAACCGAGCGAGGTATCGCCATGGCTGGATGTAAGTTCTATCAAAAGTCTAATAAGATTAGTTACTCATTTTCACAGATGCTATGGCTGTAGTTGGCGGCCCTGTTCTAGGTTAGTTATTTCATTAGTTTTCAGACGCCGAAGAAGATGTCGAGCGTGAAGGGTATCACGTGGCTGCACACACACATCCTCTCGCGAAGACCACCAGACCAAACACTCCAAAAACGAAGGCCCGCATCATCAAGATGATAAGGAATAAACTCCATCTCTTCTTCTTGACATATAAACCTTTTTTCGGTTGTGGTTCTTTAACTCAGGCCCTCCAACGGTTGGTATCAGAAAGAAGCTAATTCCATTTTCCACAGGCCCCATTGTGTCAGCTGCTCTCGTTCAAGACCCAAGCTTGGGCTGGCGGTGGACTGAATATCTAACTGGGATTATACAGATCGTCTTCTTGACATTGGGAGTCATCTTTGTAGACGAGTCTTATCCACCCAAGCTCCTGATCTACAAGGCTCGAAGACTACGACATGAAACTGGGAACTGGGCACTCCACGCCAAGTTCGAAGAGTGGGATGTCAGCATAGCAGAGCTTTCTCGAAAGTTTCTTGTAAGGCCTATCCAACTCATATGCACGCCCATCTGTTTTCTCGTTGCTCTGTACGCCAGCTTCTGCTACGGTATTCTCTACATGCAACTAGGCGCCATTCCCATAATCTTCAGGGAGATCAGAGGATGGGGCACGCTTGTGTCTTCCCTTCCTTTCATCTGCATTCTTCTCGGAGCAATAATCGGATGCTCAGCCAACGTCTACAACCAGTTGCTTTACAACAAAGCTTATCATGCAGCCGGAAACAGAGCTGTACCTGAGAAGCGCCTTCCACCTATGATGATCGGATCAGTCATATTCAGCGGTGGTCAATTCATAATCGCCTGGACAGGCGGAAACACCAACATCCATTGGATTGTTCCTTGCATCGGTCTAGTCTTGCTAGGAACAGGATTCTTTACTATCTTCCAAGCAGCTCTCAACTATCTTGTCGATACATTCACCATGTACGCCGCCTCTGCTATTGCGGCCAACACATTCCTGCGATCGATGTTCGCAGCTGCATTTCCGTTGGTTGTAGGGCCTTTGTATCATAATTTGGGCGTTGGTCCTGGGTCAAGCATTACCGGTGGCTTTGCGGCGTTGTTGATACCGGTTCCCTTTATCTTTTATACTTATGGAAAGAGAATCAGGGCAAGATCAAAGTGGTCAAAGGCATCGGTGTACGACTAAGGTGATACGAATCAATAGATGGAATTAATAATGTAATTAGAAAAGTCTAAGAATGCAGAACGCCTTGAACTCTATGCTAGCCATGTGGAACCTCTAAAAGCCGTTGTCTATTTGTTTGCAATCTGTTTGTTCCACAATTGCTTGTATCTTCCTTCAATTGAGATCAATTCAGCGTGTGTTCCTGATTCAACAACCTTTCCATCATGAATGACGAGAATCTTGTCCGCACTGACAATTGTCGACAGTCGATGCGCAATGATGAACGTCGATCTCTCGCGTTTCAACTCATCAAGAGCACCCTGGATGCTGGACTCGGTGTTTGTATCGATGGCACTAGTTGCCTCGTCCAGGATAAGGATAGGAGGGTTCTTCAAAAACACTCGAGCGATTGCCAATCTCTGGATCTCGCCTCCTGATAGCTTGACGCCTTGCTCTCCAACCTCAGTGCTGTATCCGTCAACGAAGCTCAGAATCTTGTCGTGGATAGCAGCTGCTCTGCAAGCATCGTAAATCTCTTCGTCTGTAGCTGAAGGTCGAGCATAGCGCATGTTCTCGAGGACTGATGCGTTGAATAGCAGGGGATCCTGGGGAACAACTCCAAGGGCGTCCCTCAATGAGCTGAGGGTGATATCACGAATGTCGTGGCCATCAATGGTAATAGAACCTTGGTTGATATCGTAGAAGCGGAGAAGAAGTTTCATGATAGATGACTTGCCAGCGCCTGTCTCTCCAACAAGTGCCACAGTCTGTCCCTGCTCGACTGATAGGGAAAGATCTTGGATGGTTGCCTTGCGAGGATCGTAGGAGAAAGAAACATTCTTGAATTCAACACGACCCTGAACCTTCTCGAGCTCCTTGGCTCCTTCTTTATCAGTGATGCTTGGCTTTGTCTGCAACAGGTAGAGAAGACGCTCGGCGTCGACCAAATCGGACATGAGATAGCGATATTGATGAGACAGGAACTTGAGAGGCCAAATCAAGTACTCCCAGTACTGAATGAAAAAGACAAAGTCACCGGGCGAGGAACCTCCCTGGAAGACGTCATAAATGACAAGACTGGCCAAAATGAAAAATGTACAGGGTACGATAGCGTTCAGCAAAGCTTGGATGCACGCGTCCCGTCTCTCCCAGGCTTTGGCAGCGTTCAATTGCTTATCAACTGCGCCTCCGAAACGACGCCTCTCAAAGCCAAACATGTTGAAGTAAGTCACAGTCTGCCAGCCCTGAACAGCTTGATGCATGACGCGCACCTCTTCTCGCTTGGACTTGGATGACTCTCTTCGGTTGTTCAAGTTCCAGCTAGTAGCATATACTTCAAAGGTGATAAAGGTGGTGGCCGCAGCAGCCATTGCAAGAGCGACGTAGCTGTTAAACTTCCAGTACAAGAAGATGAAAGCAATCATCAAGTCAACAAATGTGGGAAGAAGTTCGATGAGGAGTGTATCCAGGACGTTTGTCAAAGCCTCGCCTTGCTCGATGGCTTTCATGACCTCCGCAGAGTCACGTTCAGAGTGAAACTCCATGGGAAGAGATAGGACGTGGTTGAAAGCAGCGTTGGTAAGTGATCGGTAAGAGAACTGCTTGATAGGAATCTTGGTCAGATCTACAATGAAGCCGATAAGAATATCGTGAGACATCATGCTCAGTCCAAGCCAAACAAAGAGCGCTTGGAATGGGTTCTCCTTGGCCAGTAATTGATCTGCCACGATACCGAGTTGACGGGGCACCAAGACGTTGAAAGCTCGAGTAGCAACAATACAAATAAGACAGAGCAAGATAGAAAGTTGAACCTTGCAATCCTTCTTGGGAACCAAGAAAGGAACGAAGATGGAAAAATCGGCGAGATATCCCCACCAGCCACCTTTTTCGTTTAGTCGCTTTGCGCGCTCACGCTTGATGTCGATAACATCGTCGTCTTCTTCGCTGCCCTGAGTGAAGGTGTCGCTGTCATAGTCTGTGTCTCTAGGTGGCTGAGTTCCGTAGCTTGTGTACTCGGTTGTACCACTTGTATGAAGAAAAGGCTCTGACTCCTCGTTGTCAAACAGTTCGGTGTAGTTGTTTCCGCGATAGGTGGGGTAGTACACTGAAAGGGACAAAAGAGGGAGAGTTCGGACTGCTTGGCTGGCAAGTCGTGCCACGGAAAGATCAGTGTTGAGATTGCCGAGAGAAGAAAATACTAGCAGTGGGACCTCAAAGGTAAGTGTACTGAGCGATGTGCCCAGGATCAAAAGTCGGAGTGCATCGTGTTGGATCCAGATGAGCAACCAAATGGTGATGAGCAGAACGAGATGGACAGTCTGTGCTTCTTTGCTCCGCACATTTCGTTCCAGAATTGTGACTACACCCTCAGCAACATAGCCTAGAAATAGTAAACCAATTGCTAGTCGATCAAAGAGTCGTGCTGAAGAAGCCTTTGCTGGTTTTGTTCGTCCAACATTGGCGACAGTGTGGAAAAGATAAAAGCCTACAGCAGAGATGGCTGTGGCGTAGTGGAGGGCGTTTGATGCCTGGAGAATTGTCGGCGGCATGTTGGAGAGCCGGCAGGCGAAGGGTGTAAGAGTTAAATAAACGGTATGATATATTCAACAGCAGAATTTGGTGACCATGCCAGTTGGTTAAATACTTGACATGGTCAGCCCTATTGTCTTGGAAGCACAATAACATGTTCCCATTCTCAGGATCATAGTGGCTCAGTTATTCGACGCAGCCAATCGGTGAAGTTGTGACTCAAATGTCAAGCCCCCATCGCCACTACCATTAAACTCTTTCGGGTATCAAGTTTCGATCTCGTAATTGGTCCAGTCGTAAAGAGTACGACGCTAAGACCATCCGATCTCCGAGGACCAAGAACGAGAGCGGGGAAAAACCAACAAGTAACCATGGGATGTTCCATATTTCTTATTTATGTCTAACACTTGTCAGTCATTCTCATCTTGGAAACTAATTAGTGAATGCGGATTAAGTCATACACATTCAAGACAACACTCATTGTCGTGACATTCCCCCATATTGCTTGGCAATAGCTCGGAAGACGATACACCCGCTAAAATCTCCAAATTTATAGAAGCTCCAGTGGAGTCGACAAGACCTGGGGGCATAAGAGACGAAATTAGTAGATTAACTTATGTTATTTAGATCAGGCTTCTTAGGCTCTTTATTTCTGTATTCCAAGACGTAAGAGGCCATCTATTCTATTACCCACTTATCGACCAGGCCTGGATTGTCTCTGATGTGACATTGGATGATTGCTGAGATTTGACAGTTGTGGCCTGTGGGGAACAATCGTCAGCATGACTGACCCAAGACTGATACGGTATACTTGACGTGCATTAAGTGCAACACTATCTTAGGTGAGCTGACCTGCTTGAGTCACCACGTCTCTTTCAACAACCATCCCCTGTGGCAGGTAATTGTTATTTTATTCTCAGGGTTAGCAATGCCATAATGTACCGTATGTTGGAAACAGACTTACTCACAATTTATCAGAATGGGATGGACTGTATGCACTACTTTAGAATCCAATTTCGACTGTAAAGCCATAGAAATCACTTGACCGTGATGTTTGCAACTGTTGTCCAGTAGCTGTCTATGTCATGTTCTCTCAGGTACAAGTCCACTTTCTTTTGTCTCCCCAAGATGTCCTTGCCCGATGTCGCGCTGACGTAGACTCAAGCACGGGCTTTCTTTCCATCATCTTTATCCGCATCTTGGTCCTTGTTCTTGCGCTTGTCTCCGGACTTGGAGGAGTCAAGTCCGACAGTGTCTTTGATCTGATCTCGAAAACCAGAGGCCAAGGTGGTGAAGTTACTTTTGTACCAAGTCGCTTGGTCGGTCAACTTCTTCTCAAACCCATCGATCCGGTTAGTGATCTTTTCAAAGAAAGTCTTCATTGCCTTCTCCTTGGCGTCATTGGTATCGCGTAAGCGATCAACTTCCTTAACCAGCTTGTCAATAGCATCTTGAGTCGGCTTTTGTACAGCCTGAAGATCTTCGCCATGCTTGAAGCGTAGGTCTTGGACTTTGCTGTCCAGCGACTTTCTTATGACAGTTAGCTGATCGCGAACAGCCTGAACGGTGCGACGGTGATACTCTTCTTGTCCTTGTCCTAGATGCGAAGAGACGTAATGCTGTTATGACATTGTTCAATAGCGGTATTGAAGGCAGTGAATCTGTCCTTAAAACCTTCCAACTTTTCTTCCGAGGCTCGATGTTGAAGATTCAGCTTTTTGGTTGTATAATGCCGTCTCTGAGAAGATTTCGTCAAGCTCGTCATCAATCTGCACTCCCTGTCTGAGGGATGTTGGTCGTGTTGGGAGGGATGTCAACCCCGGAGCGATCTGCTTGTCGCGTTTGGCAACCTGCGTCAATTAGCCTATGTTACTCAATGTACTTACAGGTTTAGCCTTTGCGTCTCCCTTGATGATCTCAGTGCGGCGTTGAGATTGGGGCACAAGATCGGAAGATACCCCAGATCCGTAGAACTTGTTTTCCTGCTCTGCACTGGCCATCCCAGTAGGATAGAGGATACCATCAGCCGGTAATTCTACTCCCCAATGTCGGGAAACTAAGCCCGATGCTGGTGAAGTTTTTCATGGCTGGTCGAACTCTGAACATCCAGACGATATCACCGATATCACGACGTTCTATCAAGTCAATAACTTTCCCGAGAGACTTCGGATGACATTCTTCAATTGCAATGCCAGTGGTACAACCGAATACACGACAGTCACTTACGGAAGCTCTGTTACGACAATTCATGCTCATGAGAGTGATAATATTGGCTTTTATGCAGATATGGAGTCTGCTTATCCACCACTCGGCTTCTTCATCTATATGCCACTAGACAATGAAGAATTCGTGACCGAGATATGTCGAGGATATGCCCTGACAGCAGGAATTCAAGTCTTGGCCTACCTCGTCGTAAGATATCAATCGCTTTCTTTGTGGCATATGTGACTAAAACTGTCGTGGTAGTTCATTACGAATAAAGGCAGAAGTACACTCTTTGGAACAAGCGCCCCCCCGGAATCTTGCCTAGTGCTCGATAGGATCCTAACGCCTGCACGAGATGGAACGCAGATTTGGTTCAACGATACAAAATCGGCCCATCAGAAGTCACTCAGGTATTTGGCAGTGGATGGACTTGCGCCGCCCGTTCAGCGCCCTTTCTCTACCTCACTTGTACCCAACCCTCCGTATTTCTGGACCCAGAATACTGAGCCATGGTTCGTATCATCATGTAGTATAGGAGGAATTATAGATATGGCCCTTTACAGAGATATGGCATATAGACCAATCGCCGGAATTCTGCTGGAACATGAAAATAGCCATCGGGAATGTCTGGACCAATTCCGATTCGATAAAACTCCAAGAAAGATGCGAATGGAGCATGGCGCCGACATATATATCGGTAGACTTTGCAAATAAACAAACTTTTCCATCCCGTTCATACATAACCCATACTGCGTTCCTGTTCCACCTCTACCAAATATCGTGCTCCATCATCGTATGCGAAACCCATTCAGTATCGCTATTGGCGATGGAATTCGCCATATCGATCATTTGCGCAGTTGTGAACCATGCATCCATGCCCAAATCATCCATAGGTGGGACCAACGACGCCATAGTCTCGTTCTCATCATTAGATTCCAGCAGAGCCACAACAGCTTCATCGGCCATCGCACCTCCAATAATCTGTCCATCAATGGGTATCGGCGTGGTGTTGTCGTGGTCGCGTGATAGACTGCTAAGCATATCGTCGAGTTGCTGCAGCTCCGATCGACGAAACACGGCGATAAGATTCCCCTTGTTTACCATCTCACTGAAGATGACCGACGTCTTATGTCTGAACGTCGCGTCATGTTCAGAAAACCTTGGATCAAGAACCGGTGCAATGAGAAGGTTGAAGCTTGACACGAACAAACACTCCAGATCAAAAGGTAGAAACGCTTCTGTGATAAAATGGTTAGTTATTTGTCCAAGACGAGATCAATCTCTAGTGATTTTACCAAGCAGACCTTGACTTTGCAAACAGCCAAGAATGTTGATCATCTGGTATGAAGAGTCGATACACATCTTGATCAAGTTCCAGACAGTCTGGGACGAGTTGAGCGCTTCTGTTATAGCGTCCGGCGTTTCAAACCGAATCTTGAGAAAGCATAGTAGCAAAGGTCTTGTCGCGAGGACGATGCACTGGGGGTGTCAGTAATCAGTCAGGCGGCCTCCGAAGTGAATTGCTTACCTGATGGTAGAGCGTATGGAGATAACCTGCTACTCTTGAAACTCCGTTAATAGCTTTGTCGATGCCGAGAGGAAATTGTTGTTGTAGTTCATCTGCGAGACCAGCGATATTTTCGAGAACCTTTTTAGTGCTGAGTAGAAACTTCTTGTTCAGCCGACCGTTGACTCCATATACTCCTGTAATATTCGTCAGTGGAATCTGCTACTATCATTAGGAAGTCACCATACCTCTACCGACGGATGCAATACTTCGACATAGCCGGATCTGCATATGTAAAGCTGCCGCCCGTTGCGTTGAACCATCAAAGTGTGGTAGTGCAGGATGAATATCATCGTCGTGGACGGACTGAGGCAAGCCCATAAGGGATGTCATCTCGCGGTCTAGCACATAAACAGTCCACCATATCCTCCGGCTTCGCTCGACGATACGTTCACCCAGTTGATCTACGGGCATGTCTGTGTGCATGCCTTGACCCAACGCGACTCTCATCGCTTGTCCAATCTAGACATGTCAGCGCCGTCATTATATGGGAGATCGAGAAAACGTACAAATCCATGGGATGAATGACGATAGTCGAGGGACTCAAAGTAAAGAGCTATACAGCAAAGAATCTCGGTTGATATGAGTGGTTCGTAGACGAGGATGTGAATACTGGGTAAGATCCGAAGTGCAGTTACAAAGTAATCGGCACCCGGCGGCCTTTTAGACTGATAGTTATTGTTCTCTGCAAAGGCTTTGCCAAAAGCCAGGATGAGGAGGAGGTGGACGTAGCGGAGGTCTGCGGCTTGTATGTGGCCAGTCGGGTCGTTGTAAAACTCGTGCAAGTACCCCATGAATGTTTCTTCGTCGAAAAGGTGGAACAATTGACCGCAATGGAACTTGACAGTGTTGACCAGGAACAGCGCATGGTCGAGGCTCGGCATGACGGGAGGTTCGGGCACAGGAGCGATACGAGACCCATTCCACCCGAGATCATATGCCAAACCGTCGAACAAGAGATTGTCCGCAGCGATTGGACTTTGGTGGATGTATTCGTGGGTGAGGCTGAGGACGCGACGTGTAAAGGACCAGTTGGATGATGTTCCAAGGTAGACTGCGATGTCAGTACAATTCTTGCGATGCGGGGATCCGTGTACTCACATTCCCGACCTTGCGCAGAGGCCATAAACTTGGACTGTCCTGCAGATAATGGATTCACAAGAGCGGAAGCAATGGGATCGAGCCCTCTGCTGCCGCTATTTGTACTGCTCCCACTATCGAGTCGACTATCATCTGGGGGAACAGACACGGAGATGTTGCCTCCGGGTGAAGACATACCAGGCGGTGCCTCTGCTATTCCGATGTCAATAGTGATCCAGATCAGAAGCCTTCAAACTCACCTTGATCAGACGGACCGCCAACGTTGATGTTTGTATCCAGTGAACCTGGCGTGACATATTCTGCAGGGCCATTATTTGACTGACTTGTTGTAGCGCGTTGTTGTAAGTCCAGGATGAAGCTGGCAGGTATCAGTATAATTACGGTCTTGTTGTGAAATGCCAATTGAGGTGGCGGTAATGATGAAGACGTACCCACGGGTGACGAGGATCTTTTGGTCGCGTTGATCAAATTCGCAGGAAAGTTTTCTCTTTTTGCAGGCGTCGCAAGGATGAGAACCTGAACATTTTATTTTTTGCTTTCGACATCTTGAACATCTAATTGTCCTTTCGTCAGTCTTTGCTCTGTTGATGGTCTCAATTGAGATTGCGGTTCGGTGAGTAGGTAAGTCAAGGTGAGAGACAAGGAACAAGGACAGGGTTCATGTTGGACTCACGCGTTATCGGATCTCTTGGAAACTCGACCTCCCGCGCCTCTTCCAACAGATTCGGTCGTGCCCGATGACTTGCGTGCGTGCGATGACGAAGGAGCCATCTTTTTTTTTTGAAAGTGAGATGATGAGTGAAAAGGCAATTGGATTGATGCAGACCACAATCGAGAGGGAAAAGACGTTTGCGGGGATGGTTTTTAGGTTCTGGTTAGCGTAACCTCACTGATAAATGTACAGTTAGCGTAGCCGCAAGTTATAGAGGTCACGAGGATGCCTTGACCGGGACGCAGGGACAAACAACGAGGACTTGACAGGTGATTATACGTAGGTAGTTCACTAGTTTAGTATGCAGGGGGGGTTTCTGTTCACTTATTCTCTCGGTATCTGTCTTTGTCCACGGTAAGAATTGGGGAAATAGAAGGATGGACACAGAGTGGAGGTGGCGATGATAACCAGCGGCTTGGGTGGAGATTACACCGACCTCGCTCTCATTTCCACTGATAGCCGATGAACGAGACGATAAACAGGGTCACTTATAATTGCTTTTGAGTTGACTGGCTGGATGCAGTGGCCCTAAAGAGGGCATTGGAAGACAACGGATGCATGCCGTGAGTCGCTACAATATTCATCGCAGATCTCCAACCACGACCCTCGTCATCTCAAAACTCGTTAATTGTCATACAAAGTAATTTACTACTATTCAATTCATCAATGCTATTCATCACATATTTTATTTATCCAATTCTCTAGTTCAATCGTCCCTTGACGCGATCGGTCCATGTCTTGAGCAATTCTTCCTCCTTCTCCCCAGCCTCCTTCATAATGCTTTTCACGCTCTGCTTGACCGCGTCACCAACAGGTTCATACGGATGTCGCGGTGCCAATTTCTCCTCGGCGCCTTCGACACCAGCCAACTTGGCCGAGTAAACAGCCACAGCGTACTTTGTCGACGCGACACCCGCCTTGCAGGGCCTCTCCGCCAAAGCCGCAAGCTGTTGCAACTTGAACGCCTCGTCAAATTTGCCCTCCTTGTACAAGGAATAGATCTTTGATGTGAGAGTGGGAAAGACGTTGGCAAAGGCCGCGACGCAACCAACACTGCCCGCCGCGAGACCACCGATAAGGAAATCGGATTGACCACCATATGTCGAAAATTCCTCAGAAGGAATTTGGGCTGCTAGACGGGTAATCTTACCAACGGAACCGCAAGTAAGCTTCACGCCGACAATGTTCGACTTGCCGCTGGGATGCGACTTCTTGCTCTCCTCGTAAATCTGAACGATAGTCTCAGAGTCGAGATCAACTCCATTTGTGACGCCGGGAAAGTTGTAGATGACAATAGGAAGAGGCGACTTGGCCGCAACCTCTGCGAAGAAGCGCTTCACGACATTCATTGTAGTCGCTTTGCCAAAGTAAGCTGGAGGGAGAACCAGCAGATAGTTGGCGCCGGCCTTGTGTGCATCCTCGGCCAGTTGGAGGGTCTGTTTGGTGGAATGAGCACCAACACCGGCCATGAGGGGAAAGTCAGGGCCGATGGTCTTGCGGGCGAGGGCGATGAGCTCGTAGCGCTCTTCGCGGGTGAGGAGGAAGGCCTCGGCGTTGGAGCCCATGACAATGAGGCCATTCAAGCCTGAGTTGGCGAGATGGGCATAGTATTTAGCTTGCGCATCATGGTCGGCTGTGTCGTCTGCATGATTGAAGAAGGTGACTGATGGGCACCATACTCCAGGGCTTCAACAGTTAGTGCTTGCGCTTTGCCATGGGTTTAATGGGGAGCCTACCTGGGGACATGGGGTTGCTGGGATGGTTGAGGGTTGAGGGAGCCCATTGTGTGTGATTAATTACAGATTGGAGATTAATTGACAAGAATATCTGAAGTAATTGATACAGAATTGATGCAAAATATCTCAATCAGTCGTTCTTTTATTAAGCAAAACGACAGACTCCTCATCCAAGAAGTGGGGGTTTGCATCGCGTCTTTGACCCGACACATCAAAAGCAGCTCCGAACTTGGGGTAGATTTTAGTGGACTCGGTCATGACAGGCCTTATTTCTCAGGACCGGGAGGGAATCCGATCCCATCGGTGCGTGTCCCGTAGGAAATAATGGAGAATCTGACTCGTCTCGGCCAATTGACTACCCTACATCTTCGGCCTTGTTCGCCGAGTCTCGACCATATCTTGCTGTTTCGGTGGTCTGGACGAGAATAGTCGAGGAGATATTGGCCGAAACATTCAGAGGTATGTTGATGGTGTTTGGAGACAGTATTCGATACGTAATGTGGTGGTTTTGCAACTCCGTTGTCGGTTCCTCAAATTCTGGAAGAGGTGGCATGCATGAATACCGAGTCAAGCAGCAAGGAAACCTATCATCGGCTATTAAACTTGGTCACAATACACAACAAGTATTTGCAATTGATAAATGTCATAATGACTCATTTTACAGAAGTATTGGAGTAGATATCCTTTCATGTACATTGGCAACATGTGTCGCTGTGTTCTGGGGAAATGATCCGAACCAAGTTGGAGATAATTTATGGAGATAAATAATTCGCGCCCGATAAGCAATCGGCCGAGTCACGATAACGATAAGATCACGGAGAAGTTATTAATAGATACATGGAAATAAATGTCAATTTAATACTGGACCAGTCAACAAACAAATGGTACACTCCAATCCGCCACCAAGAGGAATGAATGAGAACCAGCTCATTATTCTGAAACGACAAACCAAGGAGAACGACTAAAGAAAGAAACACTAACCAAAGAAATTGTCCGTAGCATTGTCAAAGCAACGCGCAACAAGAATCGAGTGATAATTGATGCGAGAGACATCCAAACGAGGAGGTCTGGACCCGAGTCCTAGGTTCAGTCACCTAGTACATGTTATCCAAGACTTACTCCTTGTCTTTTCTGCCGGCCTCGGCGTCCTGCGACTCCGCTGGCGGTAGCAGCTCCTCAACAAGCTTGCGCAGATGGAGGATCTTTGCATCAAGGGCCGCGACTTGCTCTTCCGAGCCTTGTGCTTCTGCGACCCTTCTCCTCGCTTTGGCCGCTTGTACCTCCGCCACAGCGAGGTCCTCGAGAATTTCAGCCTTGAGCTGTTGTTCCTCATTGATCTTACCTGCCTCTTTGGCCTTGCGTTCAGCCTCCCATCGTTTCAGCGCTCGCTGATACTGGTGGTCAGAGCAAGAAGGAGGTTTACGAGTGTTGGTTGCGGATGTAGGAGTGTTCTGATGGCCCTTGGGCTCTTCGGCCTTCTTGATGAGAGCCATTTTGACGGTGATGAAGTGAAGTGAGTTTTTTGAGAAAGTGTATTCGTGCTTTGGTTGATGAGAGTGTTTCAAGTGTTGGTGAGTTGATGAGGAAAAAGAAGAAGACTTGTCATCTAGTGATCTGATGACTGTTTTATACTTGAGGCACGAGTTATTCAAGAAGAAAACGTTCTTAATTGCTGAGTAGGACACTAATAATGTACAGGCGAACATGCGTGTAAAATTAATGCCAGCAATAAATAATATAGAAAAATTGAGAGAACAAGCGATTGGTGACCTGAAGCATAAACACTAACAAGCCTGTACAAAGGAACACCAGACAGAACGAATCCCACAATTGATAAATACCAGAACACTACAGTTTCGGATCGCCAACCGGCTGAATGTCAACAAGCTCCTTCGAGTTACCAAGTCTCCAGCTCACAGCACCACCCCAATCACCCTTTTTCTCACCTGTTGGGTCCTTCCACCTCCATCGTGCAATTGGCTGTTCTCCGTTCTCAGACTCAAGAAGGTCTTTGACCCATCCCCCAAAAATGGGAAAGAATTTGAATCCGTGGCCGCTATCACCAGATAACAAGAGCACCGAAGATGAGGTGTTTGGTACATAGTCAATAATAAAGTCCGAGTCGGCTGTGTCAGCGAACCAACAGAGCGACTTCTTGACAAAGGGTCGGTCGGCAAACTGAGGAAGCGTTTGTCGTACAAGCTCACGAAGCTGCGCATCGTCATCCTGAGGTAGAAACGCGCTCTGCTTGGGGTCGGTAGGCGCGTGTGAAATGCCTGTCTTGGGATCGGTGTTGATGAACCCTCCACCCATAGGACAGAGCTTGAGCAGGTTCGTTTTTGGGTCGGGTTCAAAGAAGAAACCCAGATCACGAGCATACGTCACTGGTATTCCGCGAAGCGCAGACGTTTCGTCGTCGCTGAGCTGAAGGTGAGCCACCGACCACGACTTTGCCACCAGCTGCTTGCCAATCTCCGGTACCATCTTTGCACCTGCTGCACCTACGGAGATGATGACAAGCGCAGAAGGGTAAAATAGACCACCTACAGTCTTGACACCCTTGGCCTTGCGCCCGGTGGAGGTGCTATCGTAGACAATCTCGGAGACAGCCCCTGCTGTGCCGAGGATATACTTCACTCCCTGGGCCTTTGTGGCTTCAAATATGGATCGCAGTGCGTTACCAGAATGCGCGTAGCCATCAAATTTGTTGAGATAACCATTCCAGCCAGGGAAGGAGCTATTGTTGTATTGCCATGTTGCATTTGCAATGTCCTCTTGTGAATTGAGTGGAGTCACATGTGGTTTGAGACGCGGATCTCGCTCTGCAGCAGCCCGAAAACGGTTGAGAGTGTCTTGAGCTTCTTTAGGCGCATTGCCAGAGACACAGTGGATGAAGCCGACTTGATGGAAGTGAGGAGCAAATAGCGGAGTCTGCCATCCCTTGATGGCTTTCTGTGGACAGTGTGTCAGTCTCATCCAAGCAAAGAGGCACCATTACGGCATGTTGAAGAATAGAGGGAGGTAAGTGCTTACCACAGTCAAGTCTTGGTATAGAGGATCTTCATATTCGGCTCTCACAATCTTGTTGAGGTCATTGGCAGCGGACCATCGAGATGGAATTTCGACATCCTTCTCGAGAACAGTGATATCCCGATACCCTGCCTTGAGAAGGTGGACAACGGTCGAAAGACCGAATGCACCTCCTCCGACAATTAGAATAGGTTCAGACTTGGGTACACTCATTGCGGATGTGATCGCACTCAAATGTCAGTAGACACCTGGGGAGAGTAAGCTGTGAGGAATTGACGGACAGCGGTCTACATATACTATTTCCTGCGGAATAGTTGGAGTCGATATTCGATTATCCAGTCGTTTGTCACGACTTCCAAATTTGGTAAAAATAGACTGAATCATGCCAGAATGACGACGATACTTGCAAGCTAAAGTAGATAACGACTGATATCGGGGAAGCTCCCGATGTTGTGGTCGGTTTCAAGAGTCCTGTGATATATGTCAGTGGCGGTGACTCTGAATTTACTGGACTTTAGAGGGTCAACACCAAAATCCGGGGTTAGCGTAGCCGCTGACATAGTATCAACGGTATCAGCTGGCAGGCGATTATGTTCCGAGGGCGGAACAATAGTGTTATTCAACATTGCGAACTACTAGGAACAATTAAAAAAAAGAAAAAGAAAACGAAAAATCACAGTGGAATCACTTATGAGATCATATTTACTCAAGGACGTTAACCATATTACTCTTTGGCCAGGAATACGAAGACAACATACATCCTGATTGATATACACGTAGAGACGCATTTCTATCAGGCTGCTATCTATCTAGGTAGTCTAGCTAAATAGAGAGGTCAAGTTAAGTGATCACCAGGATTCACCTACGATCTTTGGATGTGACGAAGAGTGGAGCAGTGACTGTTTTTAGACTTTAGGTTCACATTCGAAGATTATTGATTCTACGATGGATCCCACTGCACCACTCTTCGTCAAAGGTAGGTAGAGATAAACTTATATATAAGGGTATGCCAGGTATCTTAGTAATCAGAGCTTTTGAAAAATGCTTAAAATGATGTTTGACTGTACCACGTGCCATGCCACATCCATTGGACCAACACTGAAATGGGCCTCGACACGGTTTACCTTGCAAATACTAACCTCCAGACATAGAGAAGGTGTCAAAGAACTATGTATACATACTTTGAAGAGGCAAAGCAGAAAACAATTTAACGATTCAAGATACTCCTGTCAATGAAGATGGTGATTCATCGTGGGGTATGTCTGATAGTGATGGCGGCTTTACCACGGACATGACATAGCCCAGATCCAACCATGGCCAGGACAGGCACTTGCTCTGTCATCACCTAATCTTAAAAT
Organism: Fusarium sambucinum; assembly: GCF_050947815.1. Classification (NCBI taxonomy): domain Eukaryota; kingdom Fungi; phylum Ascomycota; class Sordariomycetes; order Hypocreales; family Nectriaceae; genus Fusarium; species Fusarium sambucinum. The sequence goes on along the minus strand of NC_139293.1, from coordinate 5,140,589 downwards.
TAAGCACTTTTGTCAATGCCATCATCTTATCAAGTTTGTTTTCTTATCCAATGAGACCGGTATCTCGTGATATCCATCTGCCGATGCCGTTGAGCCGTACATGTCTCCACAGCGTGCCCCTGGACAACTTCCCGGACGGGTTAAGTCGCATCATGATCTGCGTGACACGAAACGGGAAATTATCCCAATCGAGAAGCTCGTGCCAAGAACCCCAGAGGCCTTTTGTATTTACAAAGGGTCTTTGTTGAATTCTATATCCATTGTGATGCCGAGTTATCCAGAGTCGTGTGCGCGATAATGTTGAAGATTGTACGTCAATAGGAAACAGATAAAGAGAGACATTATTTCTTGCACATTGTGTTCTCTGTTCAAGTCTGCGTACAATATTCTCTCTCTGTTCAGTCATTCTTTTCACTCGTTCGGGGTGGCTACCAACTTTCATCATGCACATCTCTTCATCCCAATGCCTCGTGCTGGCCTTAGCAGCCCTTCCCACAACTTTTGGCAAATCATTCTCGCACCATGCTGAAGTGCCAAAGGGATGGCAAGTCCATGAGACTGCTCGAGTTGCCTCCACTGGAAAGCAACAGGTCTTCAGTATTGCCCTGACCATGCAAAATGTCGATCAGCTCGAGTCCAAGCTTCTTGACCTCTCCAGCCCCGACAGCAAGAACTATGGCCAATGGTTGTCTCAAGATGATGTGACCACCGTCTTTTCTCCCTCGAAAGAAGCCATCTCCAGTGTGACCAAATGGCTTAAGTCGAAAGGTGTTAAGCACTACAAGGTCAATGGCGGGTTCATCGACTTTGCTCTCGATGTAAAGGGTGCCAATGCGCTCCTTGGTAGTGACTATCAATACTACACCAAGGAGGGCCAAACCAAGCTGCGAACTCTGTCCTACTCCATCCCCGATGATGTAGCGGAGCACGTTCAGTTCGTCGACCCAAGCACCAACTTTGGCGGCACATTGGCTTTCAACCCTGTTCCTCACCCATCGCGTACTCTGACCGAGCGCAAGAACAAGCCCACCAAGAGCACTGTCGACGCTTCATGCCAGACCAGCATCACTCCGTCTTGCCTCAAGCAGATGTACAACATTGGCGACTACACTCCCAAGATCGAATCTGGAAGCACCATTGGTTTCAGCAGTTTCCTTGGCGAGTCTGCCCTCTACTCTGATGTTTTCCTGTTTGAGGAGAAGTTTGGAATTCCCAAGCAAAACTTTACAACTGTTCTGATCAACAACGGCACTGATGACCAAAATCCTGCTCACAAGGCCTATGGTGAGGCTGACTTGGATGCTGAGAACATTGTTGGAATTGCTCATCCTCTTCCTTTCACTCAGTACATCACTGGTGGTGCACCGTGAGTCATCTCCATGACCTCGAACAGCTTTTTATGTCCATGACTAACACCGAACAGACCCTTTGTTCCCAACATTGACCAGCCAACTGCCGCCGACAACCAGAACGAGCCTTATGTGCCTTTCTTCCGATACCTTCTTTCTCAGAAGGAAGTTCCTGCCGTTGTATCTACCTCTTATGGCGACGAAGAAGACGTAAGCCTACAACTCCCTCTATAATCTCTAACATCACTGACCCCATTGCAGAGCGTTCCTCGTGAGTATGCTACGATGACCTGCAACCTGATTGGCCTTCTCGGACTTCGAGGTATCAGCGTCATCTTCTCCTCTGGCGACATCGGTGTTGGCTCTGGATGTCTCGCCCCTGATTACAAGACTGTCGAATTCAACGCCATCTTCCCCGCTACATGCCCTTACCTCACTTCAGTCGGAGGTACCGTTGATGTCACCCCCGAAATTGCCTGGGAGGGTTCTTCTGGTGGCTTCAGCAAGTACTTTCCCCGACCCAGCTACCAGGACAAGGCTGTCAAGACGTACATGAAGACTGTCTCCAAGTCAACAAAGAAGTACTACGGCCCATACACTAACTGGGAAGGTCGAGGTTTCCCTGATGTTGCTGGCCACAGTGTCTCTCCCGACTACGAGGTCATCTACGCTGGTAAGCAGAGTGGTAGTGGAGGTACCAGTGCTGCTGCGCCAGTTTGGGCTGCCATCGTTGGTCTGTTGAACGATGCCCGCTTCAGAGCTGGAAAGCCAAGCTTGGGATGGTTGAACCCCCTTGTATACAAGTATGGATCCAAGGTGTTGACGGATATCACTGGTGGCTACGCCATTGGATGTGATGGTAACAACACTCAGACTGGAAAGCCCGAGCCTGCGGGATCTGGAGTTGTTCCCGGCGCCAGATGGAATGCCACTGCTGGCTGGGATCCTGTCACTGGTTATGGTACACCCGACTTTGGAAAGTTGAAGGACTTGGTTCTCAGCTTCTAAATGGGCAAGACATATGGCTCTTTATCGAGCATTGGTCAGATATATAATTTCATGTACATATGGAAATACATAGCAATTTGTTTAAGGCAACGAGATCATACTGGCAAGCTTTCAATGTGGTCATTAAAGTTTTATTAAATCATTCCCAGGCTTTTGTTACAATTCTAGATGCATATGCTAAGTCTATTTGGCGTTGGAGGGGTACAGGAATCCGGTCTGCTCAAAGAACTCCTCCTTGACAAGTCGAGGAGAGACGAAGCGGCGGAGCATGTCGGGGCTGCCAGCTCGGTCGTTGGTACCAGAGCTTCGGGCGCCACCAAAGGATTGCTGGCCGATAAGAGCAGCTGTGGTCTTGCAGTCTGGGAACTATGTTAGTCGCGGTACTAGGGGACCATCATGTGGAAAGGAGACTTACTAAGGTAGAAGTTACCAGCAGAGTAGCGCAGAGCGTCCTCGGCTTCACGGAGAGCAGCACGGTCCTGGGCGAAGACGGCACCGGTCAGAGCGAGACCACCGCCATTTTGGTCGATGTTCTTGAGGAGAGGGGTGAACTCAGAGTCCTTGTAAACGTGGACTGCCAACACGGGACCGAAGATCTCCTCGTTGAAGAGACGGTGGTCAGGAGAGTCGACTTGGTAGACAGTAGGCTTGACGAAGTATCCGACGGAGCCATCGTACTCGCCACCAGCGATGAGCTTGACCTGGGGATCCTTGTTGCTCTCGTCAATGATCTTCTTAATCTTGTCGAAAGATCGACCGTGGATGACAGGACCCATGAAGGCCTCAAAGTCCTTATCGGGGCTACCAATTGTGATGTCCTTCATCTTTTGCTGGATGAGGGAGAAGAACTCCTTGGCGCGGGACTCGGGGACGTAAGCGCGTGATGTAGCAGAGCACTTCTGGCCTTGGTACTCGAAGGCGCCTCGGATAGTGTGGTTGACGACATTGTTAATGTCGGCTGAAGGGTGGACGAGGTGGAAGTTCTTGCCAGAGGTCTCACCAACGACGCGGGGGAAATCGCGGTACCGCTTCTCAGCGATGCCCTGGCCGATCTTGCCATAGATGGAGCGGAAGACATCGGAAGAGCCGACAAAGTTGAGACCAGCGAACTCGCGGTGCTGAAGGACAGTCTCGGTGATCTCAGCCGCATCACCAGGAACGAACTGGATGACATCCTTGGGGAGGCCGGCCTCCTGGAGGATCTTGTAGATGATGGTGCTGGGGTGGATGTTGTACTGGGAAGGCTTCCAGAGGACAACGTTACCCAAAATAGCGGGCGCAATCAGGTTACCACCAATGGCGGAGAAGTTGAAGGGAGAAACAGCATAAATGAAACCCTCGAGAGGTCGGTAGTCGATGCGCGTCCAGATACCGTCTGTTCCACGTTCGGGCTGCTTGCTCATGATCTCGGCAGCGTAATGTCCTGCCAATCTGAAAAAGTCGGCCAACTCAGCAGCGGCATCAATCTCGCCCTGCCAAACATTCTTGCCTTGACCCAGCATGGTGGAAGCGATGAGCTCATAGCGGTACTTGGTGGTCGCTAGCTCGGCAGCGCGCTGGAAGATAGCAGCTCGATCAACGAATGGGGTGTTCTGCCAATCTTCCTTCGCCTTGAGGGCGGATTCGATAGCAGTGTTGACCTGCTGTTTGCTGGCGAGTGGATAGTTGGTGAAGACGGTGGCGTGTTCTGCGGGGAGGACTTGGTCTTCGTTGGAGTGTATTTGCTGGGAGACGCCATTGAAGATGATTTCGCTCTTGACTGGGAGCTGAGAGCGGAGCTTCTTCAAGGCTTCCTCGACCTTTGCTCTCTCTGGAGAGTTCTTTGTGTATGTGGGCTATAATTGAGGTCAATAAATTGAAGACAAATGTATTAGGCTGGTTAACTCACGTTGGGCTCGTTGCGAGCAGCTGGAAGTCTGAAGGGAACAATGGTGGCATTGCCGCGTCGTTGAAGGGAGACTGCAGGCGCTGAAGCGCGCACTCGGCACAGGGGTGTCAAGCGACCCTTGGAGGTCAAGGCTCTGACGGAAGAAGCCATTTTGATGTGAATGTATGACGAAGAAAGAGGACTTTTGTGCAGGAGGAGTAAATGACACTCTTTTTGTTTTCGTCTCAAAAGTAAACAGAGAATGATCTTTGTTCGACGTTGAAAAGAATGCGAATGCCTTTTTTTATGCTGCTTGACATCACAGGCCCTCATACGCTGAAGTTTACTGCTGTCGGGGCGTCGACCGAAAGTTTTGGGGCGTCTTTCGCCTGAGTTACCCCGCTGAGGGGGTGAAAGTTAGTGAGTGGGTGACCGGGCACTGATCCGACTATGGAGGCGCTGTCACAGGACCACGATTAAACCCCACGGGGAGATCTTGGAGACAACGCTAGGCGTTGATAAACGACCCCGGGACAGATCCCGATCTATTGATTGGTGTTTGTTTCTTCTATCATCGGTGTGGGGTCCCGTCGTTCAATGTCGGCATGTCGGGATGGCGGTGCGATGTTGCAATGTTACTGTCACTGATCAAAAGACCATCATTGTCATTGGCAACACGGGGGAGTAGTCAAAGAGATGGCTACAAGCCGAAAGGAACCGCTTCCGATTTTGGAGAAGAGATGGAATGGCTTGAGTGATTCAGTCCCCTCTTCCGGGACATCGCTTGTCCATTCTCTAGATGCAGAATTTGCCATATTGGACTAGCAATCTCTGAATCTCGAATTCTGTTCAAGTCTACAACACAATTAGAGATACCCTGGTCATGGAAAAACACCAAGATGTCGTTGAAACAACATTCAGTCGAAGTCATCTATGGAAACCCGTACTTGGGGATGTAGCTGCAGCAGCCATATCAGCAACGCTGATAACACCACTCATCACAGTCATTGACCAGTATGTATCTCTCATCCCAATCTCATGAAAGACATGTACTGATAAATACTAAGATCAATGGTTGAAAAGGTCTCTTTCAATAGACCACTTTCCCAAGGCATGAAGAGTAACAGTTTGGATGCCCTCAAGCACCCAGGCCGCTTCATCTTTGGCCGCCCATTCGGCTACGTCTGGGTTTTATATGCAGCTACCTACGCTGTATCAAACTCTTCAGACACACTCGCTCATGAGTTTCACAAAGCAGCGGTAGGAACAATCACCTTTGTCAACACCATGATCGTCAATGTTCCGCTTGGTGTTCTCAAGGATGTTCGCTTTGCTCAAATGTTCAGCGCTTCTCCTACTCTTACTCCAAAGGTTGCACCTGTCGCAAAGCCAGGTGTACCAAGGGCTGCCACAGCTACCTTTCTGATGAGAGATGCCATCACAATCTTTGGGTCTTTCACCATGGCTCCATGGCTTTCATCACTTATACCAGACAGCCTGTCCTCTAGCCCTCACTCCAAGGCTGTCATCTCCCAGTTGACAGTGCCCATCTTTTCACAGTTCTTTGCTACCCCAGTACACTTGTTAGGCTTGGATCTTTACTCCAGGCCGCGGGGTATACCGTGGATTGAGCGCTCAGCGCAGATCCGAAGGGATTTGTTTTCGGCAACCATTTTGCGGTCACTCAGGATCATACCTGCGTTTGGGGTTGGGTGTGTCGCTAATATGGAGGCTCGGACACGATTCCATAAGGCTTTCGGGGCATCCTAAAATGGTAGTATTCTGGAAAAGGCGCAAGGGTTGATGTCTGCAGGTAGTAGAGAAGAGACGTTGTAAATAGATAGGGTGTCAAAAGGGTTAGTGTATTTCACATCGGGCATGTGTACCAGGGTAGCTGGAAAGATCTCGACAAGTGGCGCATAGGTTAATTAGTTCATATTCTATTTCAATGTACCTGACTAGATCTATGAAGTAGGGCGTGTGTCATTGACATGTGTGGTGGTCTCCATCAGTCGCGCCGTAGTGACAGCCTCCCTTAGTGCCCGTCCAAGATGACCCCTGACACCAGCTTCTTCTAGAACCATAATCCCTCCAATAGTGCACCCCTCGGGCGATGTTCCCTGATCTCTCAAATCTCCCGGCTTCAAGCCACTCTGCAGCATGGCGGCAGAGCCCTTCATGGATTGGTAGATCATAGTCTGGGCATCAGCTCGTGGAACACCAACGGCAACAGATGCATCAATGAAAGCGTCGCAAATCACAGCCCAGAATGCAGGGGTAGAGCCTCCGACAGCGGTAGTTGCGTTCATGAGACGTGGTGGCACTTCGACCGTCTCTCCAATGAGTGTGAAGATGGCCTTGGTGAGATCACGGTGTTCCTGGGGAACCTCGGGCTCAGAGGGGGATTTTTCAATGGCGATCAGACCCTCTGAAACCATGCATGCGATATTTGGCAGTGTGCGAATGACCCATGCTCTGCCCGAGTAGTTCTCTTTGGTCGTCTCGCTGCCATAGATTGTAGCTTCAATCTTCTCCTTCGTCCAGCCAGCGGCTACACTGATAAGGAGCTTTCCGGATAGAGCTTCCCTAATACCATCTTGAGTGAGAACACTCTCGATATCAGCGGGATCAACGCCAAGGATGATCACATCGCCTTGCTGTACAGCCTTGACATTGTCACCGCGCGACACAGTCAAGATGGTGCTGTACTCTGAGAATTGCTCATTGAGTTTGTTCTCAGATGCCTCTGACCGCACGCAAGCGATGATCTTGGTGAAAGGACGATCTGTCTTGCCATTCTTGATAGCAGGTAGCAGATGCTTTACAATGGGCTTGGTAATGTTTCCTGTGAATAATGTCAGTGGCTGATGCCGTGAAATGATTGGTTGGATTGTCTTACCAGTTCCCACGATGGTGAGTGTGGCATTGCTTAGGCCTGTCATTGTTGTGTTTGTTGTTTGGTACAATGAGATACGGTTTGACACGGCAAAAGGGTTGACGACGTATTTGTCGGCAGATAAGAAGGATTCACGAACAAGGTGACACGTGAACAAAGAAATTGGTCATGTGAAAAGATAAAGAAATAGACCAAACCCTGGTTGGAAAGAAGTTTGCAAGTCGTGCAGATGCAGGCGCAGACGTGTTTGTTATCTGTTGTAGGTGTTGTTAGGTGAGGGGTCAAGTTGTGTCGGGAGGGCTGCCGATGGTGATGTCGTTTAGTGTGGATCGTTGGACGTGGAGAAGAATCTCCAATTTAGTAGGGATGGGTAGCAGAGGTGCTAGACTAGTTGTACGGTACTATTACCGGCGCCACTGTAACTTCAAGTGGTGGAGTAGACGTGTCCCCAGATCATGATTCAACTGTGTTGCATGGGGGGGCAAGATCAAGTCAGGGCACCGAGATCTTGTGACACTTGACTAACCACTAAGACGGTAGATCAATTGAGCTTATCAGGATAATGCATGTCTAGACCAACTGGCAAAAAGGTCTAGATTGTCATCAAATGTCACAATTGAGAACAACAATTTCAGAACAACTCAATTATTTTAATTTTTAGAACTAGTCATCAATGTATTGACTTTTGCGCTCATTTCCAAAAAGCAAGACGTCTCCAAGCCTCATTCTTCAAAGCTGTGTACTCATCCAACGTCCTTGAAGCCGCATCCCGGTTCTCAATAGCGCGTCTGGTCAGATACGCCATGCACTCCCCCAATGTACCCCACGTAGTGCACTTGTACACCTCAGGCGCAACACCCTTATCATCCTTCAATTTGAGCAGCCCGAAGCTAACCTCGTCCGACATGCCGTGAAGCTGAGCAAACTTGACAGGGACTGTGGGTAGGTTGGCTTTAGTGCGCTCTTGGTGCGTCTCATGAGCTTTGACCAGAGATTCTTTGTTGTGGCTGGCGAGAAGCAATTGAGCCGAGGGGAACGGCTTCTTGTTGGACCCACCAAAGCCTTGGAACTCTTGTCGCAGGACACCTTGTGCGATTTGGTTGTAGTTGTCGTCTGTGTCTTGCTTTGTGTCGTGAATGAGCGAGCGAGGGTCAGACGACATGTAGGCACCGCGAACAACCTTGACTCCAAGAGTGAAGCCCTTGTCAGATGCGATCTGAAGATGCTTCTGGATAGTGTCTTGAGTGCTCTTGAGATACGCCTGGTATGTATTGTAGAGGACAACGTTGCCATCGGTGTTGAACTTCTCTTGAAGCTCCATGCCAAGGCGGAAGATGCCCCATTGGTAGTGCTGGGACTCAGCATCAATGAGAATGTATGCGCCGCGGTCTTTGGCCTTTTGGGAGATTTCGTAGCATGCGTCGACAAACTGCTTGGGTAGTGGTGCATCGTTGTGAAGGGCGTCGCAGACGCCAGGTCCAGCGCCGGTGAGTCTAAAAAGTAGCTGTTAGTTCATGTTGATGCAGAAGAGATGTATAGTCAACTCACTTGGTGGCCAGTTGATCGCCCTCTCTGAGTAGCTCAACTGTCTTCAATGTTCCGTCTCTCCAGGCTTCGATGTTGTCGCACCACTGGCACTCATTCGTGGTTGATTTCTCAATTCCGAGACCCTGCTCAGTACCCGTCTTTGAATCAAAGACAGTTTCCTTTGCAAATGTGAGAATCGTCCCCTTGAATCCCATGTCTTGTAGCTCCTTCATCGTCGCCTGGGCTTCCGCTCCAGTTTCACCAGCGCAGAATTGATTGTAGAATGTGTGCTTTAGAATAGATCGCAGCAATGGGTTCCGGGAGACATTAAAAAGGTATGGGTTTCCAGCGTGTGAGAGCTTCTGGAGAAGGTGGAGAGATGGAATGAGGAGCCATGGTCTTGAAGAGACAGCGTTGATGAGAAGAGATCGGTAAAGGATAAGAGGAGGAAGTTCTGATAGAGGTGTCTCTGCTCCGTTCACAACGGGAGTGTTTGTGCGAGTTGCCTCAAGCGCAGCGGCAGCATTGGTGGTAGTAGAAGAGCATCGGGCAAGAGGAACAAGACTGTCTCTTCTCACTCTTGACCCAGAGGCCTTGAGTGTGAGAGTCAGGTTCCGGGCTGCCCGGGACCTGATAGTGATATTGTTGGAAAGCGCTGTTGTCATGTCAGGCACTGTGATGGAATTGAATGTTTCAACAATTGATTGACAATTTCAAGTTGGTGTTTGCAAAGTTAGAAGATTTGAGGATGAAGTTGATAATGAGGGGGCATTCTTAAGTGATGCAATGATAGTCTTATCATCCCTTTTGACTTTCACGATTACACTCTAGGCGTGGCTTCACCTAAACTCTTCCCGAACTTACACCAGCACCCAGTCGGTACCCCAACCGATACTCCTGTTGGCTTCATTGATAACGCGGGGAGTCTGGGGGAGCGGGGTAGGTTCTCAAAGGGGTCACACGGACATGTCTAGATACGGCTTCACCAAAGCCTAATGAAGTCGTCACTTTTCTTTGGTCAGTTTCGACAAGGTGTTGGTCTAGACTCTAAACGCTGGACAAGCGGGATACTTTCCCGATGGTTACTCAACCCCACATAGGTCAGATATCGTGAAGACATGACCTCGTACATGGAGCTTCTTTTCGCCTCGCGTCGGGAATGCCACCGTTCTTTTGTTCTACTCCTATCTTGAGTTCGGTTACAGGAACTGTCTAAACTATATTCGGTAGTTGGATGGCGGCATGGTAGGGTCGTGCATCGGCTTGTCAAAGCGACGACAGGGGGCTGTGTGTCCTTCCGCAGCTTGCATTACGCTAGAAGCTATCATGCATACGAAACCGATATTGGAGTACCATCAATGGAGGGTGTGAGTGAAATAGAAGCTTCTCTTGGCTGCAAAGTGGTGGCGTGGGAGGATGGGAATTGTCTACCGGGATCTGATAAAACGACACGCGTCTGGGATATTCTTGGTGCGTTCTTGAGAGAAGATGATCTTGTTATGGACTGTATTCAGAGCAAGTGTAACCGAGCTGAGACGTTAGAAGGAACCCACCACGGTGTGTCATTGTATTACTGTGGCCACCGATCATTAACTCATTGCAACATTAAGATGGCGTAACAGTTATCGCCATGTCCGACATCGGTGGTGAAAACGCCAGTGCATTCTTGATTGTTCGATGATTCTATAATTTATGATGATGATTGTTTGATCCCATGAAAAAGGCAGATCCATTCAAGCATGAGTCGTTGGTTAAACACACATATCCGCGTTTTGCGTCATTTACACCCATAATTATGTAAACTTTTAGATTGCATAATAATTTGTTTATCCATACTCAACTATACATCGCGGACCACCTTATCAAGAGCCTTTGCCACATACTCGACGTTGTGCTCGTTCAGGCCCGCTAGACTAATCCTTGAAGTATCCGCCATGTAAATATGATATTTCTCTATACACCAGTTAGCACTAATCGTAGTAAAGGATTCGTAGTACTGACCTTCTAGACGTTCAATTTGCGGGTTGCTTATCCCAGTATATCCAAACATGCCAGTCTGGTTGACGATGTGAGACCAATCTCCTGGGGTCTGGAGTCTCACCAACTCATCATAAAGTCTCTTTCTCATCGACCTGATACGAGATGACATGGTAACTAGATCTTGACGCCATTGCTTCAGGGTTTCAGGATTGCTGAGAACAGCGGAAGCAATCCGAGCACCATATACTGGTGGATTGGACACAGTCTGTCGTTGGGATTGCTGAAGTAGTGAAAACACAATTTTCCTTGTCTCTTCTGACTTGGTGACGATGGTAGTCAAGCCGACACGCTCGCCGTAAAGACCCATGTTCTTTGCAAATGACAAACAAACCGCTGCTTCGAGACCCAGGTCTTCAATGATGTGCTTCACAGCCCAGGCGTCTTCATCGTAGTTACCCGAATTGAAGCCAAGATATGCTGAGTCTATTATGGGGAAGATTCCATTCTTTTTGATCACTGCTGCAATCTCTTTCCATTGATCACGCGAAGGGTCGCAGCCGGTTGGATTGTGAGCACATGCGTGGAGAACAACCGCTGAACGCTTGTCAGCTGCTTTGAGGGTATCAAGGTAACCCTCAAAGTCAAACGATCGATCCTTGTAGTAAGGTGCTTTGATGACGTTGAAGCCGACCTCATGGAAGAGCAAATCATGGTTTGACCACGTTGGATCTGTGATGATGACATTCTCAATGCCTGAGTTTGCCTTTCGCAGGACTAGACCTGCAAGGAGCAAAGAGCCAGTTCCAGATATCGATTGACATGTGGCTATCTGGAAGACGTCAGCCAATTCGACCACTCGCCATGGGTTATTACTTACTCTGTTCTCTTTATAGGCAGAAGTACCGTCAAACAGCAACTTACTTGCTGCGTCGCGAAAGCTCTGCAGACCCTCAATAGGCAAATATTCGTGTCCAGAATTGACGATCAACTTCTCAGCTTCTCTTACAGACGGTAGAACCCAAGGCTTAGCATTCTCGTCTCGGTAGGTACCTTGACCAAGATTCACCTTTTGAGGGTCTTGATCCGCATTGAAGCGTTTTGTGACTTCGAAGATGGGGTCGGGTGTAATGAAGTGAGCAGAACCAAAGGCCGAGTGCTGTTGGTTGGACATGTTTGTTCTGTACTTCTGCTAGCAGTAAACGCAATGATTGCTTAGGTCAATGTTATGACGTTTGAGTGCTTCGTATTTGTCAAGCGACTTCTCCTCCTTTTTGTTTCGTTGTCAGATGTCGTTTGTCATCGGCTTACGAGGCATTGGCGTGGGGTTCGGTCGGTCAACTCGACCGAACCCTCCGGAAGTGCAGCCGACTTCTCGAACTGCAGTGCGGGTGTCATCCGGGATTCATTTCAATCTTCAAATGGTTGCAATACTGTTCTTATCTTGTAATGGTTGCGCTTCCTCTTGTTAGAGGGGCTACCCTTGAGGAGCCCGAACTACACCAAGGAAGCTACATCTGTCATTCAGGACATATTCCAAGGGTATGGAAAACTGCTGGCGCCTTTCGGTCATCCAAAGCAAAAGCGACAAGGTCTATGGACCACTTTATGCCACTTTTTTTCTTTGCTTATTGCGATGTCAGCCTTTTTGTTTTACTAAACTCTGAAGACGGTTTCGCCTTTGTCGTACGTTTTCGGAGAGCGCTGTAAGTTGGCATGATGACCTAATTCCACAGGCTCCCAGGGCACCATCTCAACGTAGGTAGTTTCGGGCATCCACGCGACATCAATTTGGGCCTGGAAGCACTATTCTGACCGCCGCAAATCAGTGCCCGGGTAGCTAGCCACTGCACCAACATCAAATAAAAACATCAAAATTGTTTGTATTGCCTGTATATCAAAACACAATCATTAATCATTTCTCAGCCCAGTATTTATTCGAATTTCACTTTAACAATTACACGCGTGCAGCTAGCTAATTCACCTAGGTCGATTGAGTGTTCATTCTCAAAGACCTCTTACACGGTCTCAATGTACCATGCCAGTCATTCAAGGCTCGTCCTGGCGTTACTGGCAAATCGAACTGGGCACTTGTGTTCGAATGGTCATTCGTCATGGCTGATAACAAAACACAAAGCAAGCACTGTAAGCGTTGTGGTACCATTTCTGTCTATCTTAAATCTTCCAGCTCTACCCTTATGCAACCTCCTCTCCGGCCTTGACCTTCTCATAGGCGCGGATGACCACAGGCAGTGACTGTACACGATCCAACCAAGCCTTGACCTTAGGATAATCGTTCATGGTCAAACCAGCAAACTCGCATTGTCGCACCCAAGGCTCAAAGTGAAAGTCAACCACGTTGGGCTTCTCGCCTGCCAGGATCCAGTCTCCATTGTGAGACTTCAGCTGCTCCTCCAAAACACCAAAGCATCGTTGCGCCTGAGCCAGGTATCTCTCGTATGCGTTCTCATTCTTGACATCGTGGTAGTGGCGGAACCAGTTGCACTGTCCCATCATGGGGCCCATGGTGGTGATCAAGAAGCTCACCCACTTCTCAACATCGACTCTACCTTGCTCGCCAGCTTCCTCCCGATGACCGAACTTGTTCTCGGTGTCATATACTCGTAGGACGTAGTTGACACATGCCATGCTTTCCCAGCTGGTGACGTTGGTGTTGGGGTCTTCCAAAGCGGGAACACGCCCATTGGGGTTGATGGCAAGAAAGCTAGGGCCCTTCAGACCGTTGGAGCCTTCTCCGAATTGCCAGAGCTTGACATTGTATGGGATATTGAGAGCTTCGAGGAGAATGGCCACCTTGAAGGGGTTGGGGCCAGTATGGTGGGCGTGCAGTGTAAGAGGCTTGAGGGAAGACATTTTGAGTTGCTTCGAAATTGTTCCAAATGTGGATATCGACTTGGATTTATGATCGAGAAAGAGTAGTCGAATATCAGTAGCTATAGAGGTCACGTCTGGGGTTATGGCTCGGAAGAGAAGACTGCCGGTTTCTAGAAATAACGTGAAATGGATCTGATTTGAAATCATTCATAATTACTCCATTGTATCGTTTAATTCCTGGCACTGAGACCCATTCTTTATCAATTGGCACTTATGATTGGTTTACCATCTGAGCCATGACATTGTCTGTGGAGTTGATGGGTCATCAATGACAACGATGAAACTGACTGAGGCGGATATAAGGTATCTACTTTGGGACATTAGTAGCACACTTTTCCGGGGCTCATTCGCCTCTGTCCGGTGTTCCGTGCGGTTGGTTCCGCATATAACGTTATCATCAAACACAACGCGCTGTTTAACCACTCCTGGTGAAAGGTTGTGATCTGATCCATGGATAAAAAATGCTTGTACTCTGGGGAACTGTATAACAAACAGGGAATCGAACTGGGAGCCTTCGCTCAGCCAGTTATTGATGGTTGAATCGGGCAAAAATAATCAACTGTGATAGGACAAGAGACAAGTCCAGTGTCATGTATACAGGGTAGACGTGCTACGAACCCCTCAACCCGATGATGTTTAGGGCCGTTATCATCAGGACTGATCATCGGTAGTTATGTGATAGGTTGAGAAGATATTCCAGATGCTTCAAATAAACCCCGCATCACAACATACAAGCGACCTTCCCTTATTGATTACACTCAAAAGGCCGAGATATAGATGAAGCCACTGATCAAGGATTAGGATATAGGTCTTGTTGAGGTCCCGGCAAATTGGTATCTAGATGAGGTAAGCTCTATTACTCAGTACTCAGGTTTTTGCTAACATAGACAGCAGTATGAAAGAATCTACCTTCACGACACTGAAGTTTGATTGGGATACTGACTGATTAGTAGCCTTCCGCCAATGATGTTTGGCAAGAAAAGCCCAAACAGTCATGGTTGGTTAAACCCGCGCGACGTCGAGGAGTTATAGAGAGACCACTTTGACTTTTTCTATCGAGAATACACCGACGACTCGGAAGAGATTTGTGTATTTCCCATAACCCGTCATCCTGATGTATCTGGCCGCCTACATGTTCTTCTTATGCACGAGAGGTATGGGATTGTGTTTGAGATATGAAGTATTTATACTGACAATCTCAGATTAATCGAGTATATCAATAAGCACGAGGGTGTTGAGTGGGTAACGATGGAGCAGATGTGTGATGAATTCAAGAACAAGAATAAGCCTCCCAAAGCAGCTGTGATACCAAAAGCTCAGCAGAAAACATCGGTGTCCTAATGTGTACTTATAGTTCTGTTATCAGTCCAGAGGTCCTTACTCTGCTGTAAAGAAACATAAGTTAGCTAAGCCCAGACAACCGCAATGTTAAATGCCAGAAGAAGAACTGATCACTGAAGAGGTCATGACTTGCAGGTTTCTATTTAACTACCAACTTGAGAGTGCATGGAATTAGGTGATGACGTTCTTTCGACATCCACTACATCTGTCACAAGATCCATTTGTACGACGAACCATCCTCAAAGAGATTCATCCTCGCCTGCCTGCTATATTATATCATCGTAAATCATGAGTCGCACTCGCACGGCATGTTGATCGTGTTCGTTAATGACGTGCCTCGTCTTTGCTAACTTCCATACCCACATGTTATCAGGGCGACGCATAGAAATGTGCAAGTGAAGATCGCGATCCTCTTGTGACCGCAGCCAACTCTGCGTCTACATGGCGTCTAGCTCGTGGGACGTGAGTTTGCTGGCTGAGAAACGATGACAGCATCAACGGATCTAAACGCGTTTCGATCAACTGTAACATGTGTTTTTGTAGAAGATACGATCTGGAATCGATCGTCAATGGTGAACGCACATGGTTGATTCGAGACATTCTTCAAATCGAAACCAAACTGCCTTTCGAAAGAACAGTGGGCATGGAGTTCGTAGTTAGTTGAGCCCAGAAGAAGTTAGCTGATTGCATAACGGCAGTTGGTTGAGGATACTGATGAGGTGTCGATAGCCAGGTACTATTTGACTTGTTATACTGACATGAACGCGTTACCTCATTCCCAATTTCTGACAAGGCTGCTTTATAATTTCAATAATACAATAAAAGCAGTCTTTCTTCCTAGTCTATTGTTCTTTGCTCCTTATTATAACTTGCTCGTTCTAACTTTGTTTCTGCTCAAATAACCAGGCGTCCTGCCATCCTTTCCTCTGGCGAAATATGACTGATAGATGCTGTATATCGTGTTAGCGAGAATTACTAAACCCAAATATCTCAATCAACAAGATCCAGCCAGCCAGGACTCTAAAGCAAGCTTAGAAGAATTTGAAACAATCGTATCACCAATGCGCCATACAAGCTAAGCTTCCTTGAAACCATTCTAAAGATTTAAAACTTCTGGATAAAACGCGGTTTGGTCAACAATACATAGTGTTCGATTTCGTCTTAATTGTCATGCTATAGCCGTCTGAAACGATAGTTCATAACTCTAGTTAAACCACACAACCGCGAAAGTCTTTTATCATAACTTCGCACTCGTTCTTGTAGTACCCATCAATCCACTCATACAATCCTCCCAAACATCTTTCACTTCTCTATTGACTGGTCCAATCAAATACTCTTATTCTTTTACTTATTTCAACTTTCTAGATCATTCAAAATGCTCGCCAAAGTCTACTTCTTTGTTGCATTCGCAACCCTTGGAATGGTCATGCCACAACGTGGTAACAACGACAATAACAACAACAGGGACGCTCAACAGACTCGTGTTGAAGATCTTCGCAATAAGGGACTCACGTGTAATGACCGAGGCGATGGTATTTTTGTCTGCGATGACGGTCTGGGTGGTAATTTGTCAGTACAAGTGTCTTTGGATTGGTTAAGACTTGACTAGAAAATGAGTTGAAGCTAATATCTTGTTCTTGCAGTATCGTGAACCGGGCCAGAAGGGGTACTTGTCTCATATAGAGGTTCAATGTTTATCTGAAATGGTTTTTGTGCTGCATTAATGTTAAATGTTCAATCATCATTAGTCGATATGTTCATAACATAAACAGATAAATACAAAAAATGATGCGGTGAGACAATTTCTCAAAAGGAACGGAAAACAAAATGTGATTGGATATCTAGCTGAAACAATTTTGTTTCCACAAAGGCATGTAACGTTGTTTCAGTATCAGTTGAAGTTGAGATTCGTGAACAATGTTTTGATTGTTTCCTGTATGCCTCATGTTGGTATACTAATAACACATCCCCAGCGTCACTTATCTGTAGTGTAGCACAAACCAGATTGATCAATGCCAATTGGCTGTCGTAGTGGTTGCATCGCGTTGACATATTGAGACTAGTAAGCTAAAAATACGAGTTAAATAACGGACCTTTGAAGATGCACAGATTCCTTCTCTCGCGACCTTCTGCATACGAGATATGATGCGAAAAGAAGTGAGTCACTGTATGGGAGGTCAGAAACGCCAGCATAGACTCGTTGGCCCTGGTATGATCTGCTGGGCATTTTGTTGTAGTAGACCATTAGTGAGAGACGGTCTGAAGCTATTCATATGTGAGCTACTGCAAATCATCATGTGCCATGCACCAGTCCGAAAGAAACGAGTCAGAAACCTGTAAATGGTTTCTTTTGTTGATTTTCTAAGCAGTAAATTGCTAAAATGTTCCAAGTGGCGAAAAGCAAACAAACAATCTTGATTCATCATCTGTAAGGAATGACATGACCTGCTCAACCGTTTTTATGCAGTGTTACCCCAAAACAGCAATGTCGTGATCTTATCTCGGGGCATATCTCCCGGGCGGCAAAGTTTCAAGCCGCCCGAACCTTGATGCACTAGCTAATGTATGTCATAATCATGTCTACCAGTCACAATTCCATGCGCGGGGTCTCGGGAGAGGGTGTACACTGGTTGTTTGTGGCGCACACGTTGGTCCATTTACAGGCTCACGTCTTATCAATTGACATCACGACCGTCTTTGACCGACTTTCTTAGGCGGTTTGTCTACTCGGTGAGATGGAATGAGGAGGGGACGTCATTGTGCTATCTGGTGATAATATACATATGCGAGCAGACCAGGGCCATGTTGTTTTACCTGCTGGCTGCGCTGCACTGCACTGCACTTCCTCTGCAAGACTGCTGCAATGTCTCTCCCCACGACTTCACCGTTCAATCCTGATGGCGATCAAAGAAGCCGTCGTCACTCTATTTTTGCAGACTTTATCCCCGATGATTTAGCCTTTCCACCACCATTCATTGACCCGGCTCCAAATGTGGAGGAAATACTCGACAGAGACATAGACGAGTGCTCCTCCGGCGACGAACATCGCGATGAAGAAACTGTACAAGACCCGCGATATGTCGACGAGACAGATCTACAGCTTGCATTCCATCCAAATGGCATAGCATATGGCTCAGGCTTCTCGACAGTTCCACCCACTAGCATCGATATTCCCGCGCCTAACCCACACGACTTTGAACAATCCTATCGTGCAGAGGTTTCCCTTCTTCGCGACAACGACGTACTTCCCTCAAAACACCCACCTACAGGATGGCGCGTAACCTACTGGGGACGCGTATACCGTCGCCTTTTCAGCACACGCGTCCACGACCACGATAAACCGCTTTTCGCGTCGGAGGATTCAGGCGAGACAACACCGCTTCTGCGCGAAAGAATTGTGCGCTTTGATGGTATACCGCCAACACCAGGACCCGACGAGGTCCATAAGCGATGGGAGGAGGCGCTTGCTTCACAGAAGCTCGAAACGACATGGCAGCGCGAGACCAAGACTTTGATCCAATATGCCGCACCTCTGATCGCCACTTTCCTGCTCCATTACTCTGTCACTGTCGCGAGTGTGTTGACCGTTGGTCGTTTGGGAATGGAGGAGCTAGCTGCCGTCAATTGTGAGTATCGCTAGCATAGTTATTCATCATTCACTGACACTCCCTAGTGGCTACCATGACAGCGAGCATCACATACTATGTCCCCGTCCAAGGTCTGGCGACATGCCTCGATACCCTCTGTGCCCAAGCATACGGCTCTGGCCATAAGCACCTTGTCGGCCTTCAGGCTCAGCGCATGACGTGGTTACTCTGGCTTCTCATGATCCCCATTGCTGTTCTATGGTGGTTCTCTGAGCCTATTCTTGCCGCAGCTGTCGGGCCAGGACGTACAACTGCACTGGCAGCCACATACATGCGCATTTTGATCATTGGCATGCCCGGCGTGTCGGCATTTGAGAGCGCCAAACGTTTTGTCCAGTCGCAAGGTCTGTTCCACGCTACTACGTACACTCTGCTTGTCGGCGCTCCTCTGAGCTTCCTGCAGAACTGGTTGTTCGTGTTTAAACTCGGGTGGGGATTTAACGGTGCGGCTATCGCTATGGCCGTTACGCACAATCTTCTGCCTCTTCTTCTCATTCTATATGTGCGCCTATTTGAGGGATCAGAATGCTGGAAGGGCTTTAATCGTAAGGCGTTTAGTAATTGGGGTGAGTATTCTGTGACCTTGCTTCAAGGCCTTGTCGCTGACTATACCAGGACCGATGATCAAATTGGCTCTACCGGGCATGATCATGATTGAAGCTCAATTCTCTGTTTTAGAGATCCTCACCATTGCTGCTGGCAGATTTGGAACCGCGCAACTTGCTGCACAGGGTGTTCTTGTGACGATCACGTCAACATCGTTCAACATTCCGTTCCCTTTGGCTATTGCTACATCGACTCGGGTGGCCAATCTCATCGGCGCGAACTTGAGCAATGCTGCACGAGTCACTGCGAAAGTTGTATGTATTTTGTACCCATTTCTCGCCATCATATACTGACCATGTAGGCTATCTTTGCCGGACTCTTTGTTGGTTTATTTAACTTGACGATGTTTATAACCCTGCGAAAACAGCTACCAAACATCTTTACAGATGATGAACAGGTCATTGACATCGCGTCCCATGTCATCATGGTATGCGCTGTGATGCAAATATTTGACGCTCTGGCAGCTGTCTCGCATGGTCTTTTGAGAGGCATCGGGAGACAGGCTATCGGTGGTTACGCCAACCTGTTCTCGTACTACGTCGTCGCTCTGCCTATTGCACTCGGCACTAGTTTTGGTCTGGGGTGGAATTTGGCTGGTCTTTGGGTTGGTTTGACAGCCGGTCTAGCTGTGTAGGTTTCCTTTGGTGTTGTTTTCGCCGCCTTCTGCTAACCAAATGCGATAGTGTGTCAGGTCTTGAGGCTATTTATCTGTACTTTACGGATTGGGAGGCTGCTGTGGCGCAAGCCGAAGCGAGAATGAGAACAGAAACTCATCGTCGACGATCTTCAATTTCAGCTTCCGCGCGATCGCAGTGAGCCTCGAGAGACAATAGCGAAAGATTATAATGCTACGAGTCAAGCAGGCGATGGCGTTTGGACATGTAGAAGGCGACTGGAGCGGACATCGGTTTGGCAATGGCTCAAAAGTAAACAGGGTATTAATTATGAGTTTTCAGACAATGAAGAGAAATGAATCATTGAAACAAACAGGTGATGACATGAATGATCTTGTTCTGTAAAGGCAATAAATAATGTCTCGGTGCTAACCTGGACAGAGACAAGTGGAGTCTGTCAAAAGCTTGACCCTGATTTTGACGATGCTAAGCCTGATTTTCATGAACCAAGCTTCGACCCTTCATGTTAGCAGATGGCCAAAGTGTCAGGTCCCTTTGACCATCGTACAACCCTTCTCCATTCCTTATGGTAAAACGCGTAAGTAATCCAATTCTTACCTGTGAATATCCAATATTGTTCCCAATCAAGCTTAGTCAGGCCACTTCTTGGCTTGTTTTGACGTTGCAAACAATGCGGAGTCATGATGTCAGACGGAACATGACGTCGTGCAGATCGTACATATTAAGGGTAGTCGACAATCTCAGGGTCCTTTGATGAAAAGAGTATGACGACGTTGTTTCGTGATAATTGTGTCGTTAATACATAGTTCATCCCTGAGCCTGTCAAGATCTAAGGGCCGATCCGATCAAACCTTTATTCATTTCGTCTTATTTCCGACCATATGACGACCGCAACAGCGACCCAATCGGTTCTTGACACCGCCCACCATGACTCGGGCTACCAGGACCAGGATTCCGACTTCAGTTCCGATGATGGTCAGGAATTCCACGTTGATGAGCGGACAGGGAGGTCGTGGCCCACCAAGTTGATTCACAACTTGATCAAGCCTATCAAACCAAAGCTCGTTGAAACAGGACAAGTTTCTTCTGACGATCCGACACGCTGCAAGCCGTCTCGAGGAGCACGTCGACGATGCGACGTTGAGGAACGCCGTGTGGAAGGCATGTGGATCTACGAGTTGAAACCAAAATCATCTTCTGATGAACCACCTAAAGGATATGCCAGGAGAATATTGTATTACGCGGGAGGAGGATGGCAAGCACCACCGACTGGCCAGCATTGGACTTTTTGCGCAGAGATGGTTCAACGGCTACAAGATACCAGGCTCACGATGATCAGCTACCCTCTTGCACCCAAGGACCCAGTCCAAGACTCATTCCCGGCAATAGTCAAGACCTATAACGCCTTGCTACGAGAGTCTTCTGAGCTTGGTGAGCGTGTTATTGTTGCCGGCGACAGTTCTGGTGGAAACATTGCGTTATGTAGTGTTCTTTGGACGATGAGAGATCAAGACGTTCAAGTTATCCGACCACCTTCAGCTATCTTGGCCATCACTCCAACAGCAGACTTGAGCCACAAGAATGCCGACATCAAAAAGGTGGACAAATTTGACCCCATCTTGAGCGAGGAAGCCATCAACGACACGGCAGGTAAATGGGCGCCCAGTGGCTCTGATAAATCCCACGACCCAGGGAGCTCCATCTCCAAGAGCCGGTCTGATGTGAGCCTGGACTGGAGCTTCGACGACCCAAGGGTATCACCTATTCACGCAGACCTGAGCATGTGTGTCAAGAACAAGGTCAAGATCCATGGTATCACAGCTTCACATGACGTTCTTGGTCCAGAGGCTGTTGAGTTTAGGGAAAAGTGTAGGAATGAAGGTATCGATGGCGAGTGGCTGTCTTGGGAACAACAGATGCACTGTTTCCCCTTGGCATACAAATATGGATTGAAGGAGAGCAAGGAGGGTCTGGAGTGGATTATTGATGTTTTGAAGCGTTCTTAATCACATTGATACCCTGTATGTACACGAAAATATTGAATTGTGATCGGAGTTGGTAGTTACCTGTTCTGTACCGCGAATAGCTCAATTACACAAGATTAGGTGTGTTGGACTCGTATCCCATTGTTGACAAGATTGATCGTGTGTAAGCTGTTGAGTTCTGCTGAGGAGTAAACGCCTTCCGGGCATTTGTAAAAATCGCCAGTGCGCTACAGAGCTGCAGATCTCCCTCCTTGGACAGTTGGTAGACATGATCGAATCCTTGTGCGGCCTCTGTGGCTGGCCAGTGGAACAGAGTGTCGGCGAATTTCGCATAAATGGATGGCGGGATTTAGGAAGGTTGTCGCGAATGCCTTGCTTTCGGCTAAGCAAGTTATTTCCAAAAGCCACATGCAGCTTATCAATAGGCGCAATCGCTACTCCGCTCATCGGCTCCGAGGATTTGATGTTACCTTTCGGCCGTCACCGGGCATGGACGATGACGATAATCTAGTGTTTGGGCTTAATTGCTGTCATTAGTATTAACGGGAACAATTCTTCCCAGTACTGACAGTCTAGAATACTGATTGATCCTCTGACGACAAATTCTATGACTGATTCCCCTTCCAAACTCGACGATGTCATGGCCGGCTGGCAAAGGTCTCCCCACCCGGCCCATAGCCGAGTAAGTAAGTACCTATGTATACGTCTCGCCAGCCCTTGCATTGACGAAAAGAGCCATGTGCAGGCACATGATCAGACGATGGGACATTAAATGACTCGATATGAACCTCAAAGTTGAAGCGGGACATGGGATCCGCTCTGTTTAAACTGCTGCCTATTAAGATGGTCGCGAGAAAACTGTTCAAGCCCAAGGGAACCTCCGCCTGGATCCATCAGAAGACACATTGATTGGTGCGCATGCGAGAACCCAAGACAGAACCCGAATATGCCCCACCGTCTCCAAATCTCCAACCTGGGGCAGCATCGACATCACATTGGGGTTGCAGATCGGTCATTGCAAAACAGGACTTTAACCACTAACAAGGAAATAAAGTTAAATGCCGACCCTGTTTCCGTACCATGAAAATGCAACTACATACACTAATAATCAACAAATTCTGTTGGTGCTCGCATATTGTTACCCGAGTGGACAGAGGTAGTCTGATCGTCCTCCCGACTACCGGCTATAGCATGTATAAATGCCACCACCACGCACCATCGCAACCATCGTCAGATCCCATTAACGTCCAATTCGGATAAATAATCAAAACTATGGAGCGTCTTCCTGGTTTCAATGTGGCCAACCACTTTGAGAAACGCCAGCTTCTCATTGCTATCAACTGTGTGGCTGCTCTGTCCATTTTCTTCTTTGGGTATGTAACCACGACGCTTCTACGATGAAATAAATGACTAACGCCATTCGAAAGATACGATCAAGGAATGATGGGTGGTGTCAACAATTCGAAACATTACATCGATTTGATGGGTTTTGGTTACGTCGATGAAGAAACTGGCGAACCTGTCGTGACTGACAGTCTGCTCCAAGGAGGAATCGTCTCAGTTTACTATCTAGGAACTCTCTTTGGCTGCCTCCTCGGTGGATGGATCGGAGACAAGCTTGGAAGAATCAAGACTATCGCTGTTGGTTCTGTCTGGGCAATACTGGGTGCTGCATTGCAATGTTCAGCTCAGAACCACGACTGGATGATCTGCTCACGTTTTGTCAACGGTATCGGCACAGGTATTCTAAATGCTATTGTTCCTGTTTGGGCCACTGAGACAGCTGAACATACCTCCCGTGGACAATTCATCGCCATAGAATTCACTCTCAACATCTTTGGAGTCGTTGTCGCGTACTGGCTCGAGTTTGGACTTTCCTACATCGACAACAATGGCTCGCAGTTCGGGTGGCGGTTCCCAATTGCCTTCCAGATCCTCCCTCTCCTCGTTCTCTGTGGGTGTGTTTGGTTTTTCCCCGAATCGCCTCGTTGGCTCGTCAAGGTTGGACGTGATGACGAAGCTCAGTATATCCTCCAACGCCTTCGTGGGTCAAGTGAGTTTGATCGTGCTCGCGCCCACGCTGAGTATACCGATATCAAGAATATCGTTCAGCTCGAGAACAAGGAATCTTCCAAGAATTCATACTTCCACATGTTCTTCGGTATTGGGTCCGGTGAGCTGCACACGGGTAGACGTGTGCAGCTTGTCATCTGGGTAAGTCTCAAAGCATCATGTTGAAACAAAGTCTGACAGCAAGCAGCTACAAATCATGCAAGAATGGGTAGGAATTGCCGGAGTTACAGTTTACGCACCGACAATCTTCCGTATCGCAGGCTTCGACACAAAAAAGAGTCAATGGATATCGGGTCTCAACAACATCTTCTACATGTTCGCTACGTTGATCTGTGTTTACACTTTGGATCGCATCGGTCGGAGATGGACGCTTTACTGGGGTGCGGTAGGCCAGGGAATCGCCATGTTTCTAGCTGCTGCCTTTTCCAGACTTGGCCAAGATGCCAGGGATGCTGGAGACATTGACAAGGCGAACTCTTACGGTGCTGCTGCCGCTTCCTTCGTCTTTATCTTCACATTCGTCTTTGGCGCTACATGGCTGACGGTGCCCTGGCTATACCCAGCTGAGATCTTCCCGCTCCAAGTTCGAGCCAAAGGAAACGCGTTTGGTGTCTTTGGATGGTCCATCGGCAACGGTTGGCTAACGCTTCTTTGTCCTGTCATGTTCTCTAAGATTGGCGAGAACACACTTCACATCTTTGGTGCAGCCAACCTGCTGGCCATTCCGATGGTGTGGGCTTTGTACCCCGAGAGTAACCAGCGCACTCTCGAGGAGATGGATTTGCTATTTGCCGCTGACACACCATGGGTCTGGGATGCCGAAAAGAAGTTCAAGGAGTTGAAAGAGCAACAGCCTGGACTCGTGACTGCCTCTGCACACCATAAGGATGTTATGGATGTTGAGCCTGGTGTTAAGTCAGCTTCTGGAGATGAAGTGAACATGAGCACATGAGGTGATTCGACAGATAGTAGGTCAGCCCATTGGGTTTGCGGCTATCTGCCATAACTTGCAAACCCGAGTTTGCACATGAATGTATCCAGAAATATAAAATATACTTCGTTTCGCAAGATGGTGACCCAACAGCCCCGCTAGTCATTATAAATATTTACTGAAGATAAGAATGTCAGTCTAGTCTTCTTCTATTCTTACCTCTTGAAAAAATACCTTCCATCTTGTTGGTATTTTTTCAAGTAATTTACCAATCTATTCCTTGTAACAGGGCTAGCATGTCTCTAGAGTTCATAACCAACCGATAATGTTTATAATTCGAAACAAGTCGCGACGATGAAATTCGTGCCACTTCTCACAGCCCTGACACTCATAGCTGGCGGTACTGTTTCGCTCAAACTTCCCCGAAGACTGCAAGGTTTCAATTCCAGGTTCTGAGCGCCATATTTTGAGCAAGCTTCCATATCTAGATGTCATGTCACTATAGTTAGCCAACCGGGATTTCGTTACGAGGCGGAATGGAAATTCGAATGCCCACCGAATAGTGCTCCTATACGTAAAGGCTGGGGCACCTCAGAGCCTAGCTACAAACCTCTGAGGCCTATTCGCTATAAGGACCTTTTTGGCGGTGGAAGATTCAGGGAGCTACGCCTTGACTAAAAGGATCTGTCATAATTCACTTCTTCTCTTCCGCGACCTGCCACTCTATGTTCAGGATCGTGCTTCACCAATGAACGAAATGTCAATTTATCCTTCTTCTTCAAGTTCGGTAGACGCTAAAGACAGACAATATTTTAGAATTAAAGACTCGCTCAATTTAGATCATGCACTTGTGATAGGGCTGTGTGATTAGCCAATGTTTTGAACGCCGACCTATGCTTCTTCATCTGCAAAGAATCCTGTTCTCTCTCTTACTCTCTTTCGTTCAGCAAGGGCTCGTTCTCTTGGCTTCCGCCGGGTCCCTCATTCTCTCCATCATTTTTCTCAATCAAGGTGCTCCCGGGAGGTGGAAAGTTCGAGAATAGAAGGACTCCCATAGCAACAATTGCGATGGCCTATTGGTGATGTCAGCGACAGAGATAAACTTGTCCGCGAAGTTTCAAACGTACCGCATTGCAGAAAAATGTGGCGTAGGCTTTGCCGGCTTGAGCCAAGGTAGCAAATATCAGACCGAAGAGTCCCTGTGTAGCAAGTCGTGCAATGTTTTCTACCAGTGTGACAGCGTTGAGAGCATCCGCACGTTGGGAGTCTGGGCACATTTGCGTGATACAGCCCTTGGCAGCAGGTGCACTACCAGATCCGAATGGAAGAAGAAAGGCGGCTGTTTAGTTAGTTAGTAGGTGTGGCTTTGTTTGGAGAAGGGAACTTACCGAGATAAATATGCCATCGCTGTGTTGCGAAACCTGATACTGTAGTAAGAAGACCATCCACGACTAAACTCCATCGCAGGAAGACAAGATCGAAACGAGTTCCTTCGTCATCTTTGTTGGAGCTTACAGCCTGGTAGGGCTCATGGTCTGCTTGTTCACCCACAGTCGCATCGAATTCCCCGGCAGTGGTTGGGATATGCTGCGTGGTCGTTTCATCCACTTCACCGGATGAGGTTGTCGGAGAGTTGACATAGTAACCGCGCCCCCATGTAATGATACGGGGAAACAAAAAGATCAAGAAGAAACTCCTCATGATGGCAAACTCGGACATAAGCCAACCATTATCTCCTTGTGTAAAACTGAACGCGGCGGTTGCGTACATCTGAATAAGAAGAGGCGCATAGTCTGTCGCGAGTACCCCAAGGAAGATACCACCGCAGAGGAAGATAACACCGAGATGCTTTTTTGTCTTCCCGTCTACCAAACGCAGCTTTTGGGGCATGAGTACTTTTAGAGGGGTGAGGAATCCCGTCGCAGGCTTGCCACCACTGGACATGGACTCTGGAGATATGTAAGGTAGTACGCTCCATACGTAGATGCCTGAGAGGATAAAACAACAGAAGGATGTTTCGAAAGGCGCTTTTATGTCAATGTCGCCGAGCATACCACCAGCTGGGATAATTAGTGCTTTTGTTCATGCCCAGATGGCTAGTTAATCAATGGAAATGACGTACTGAGATACCCAATGCCTTGTCCCAACATAATTGCGCCCTGAAGTCGCCCAAAGACTGCTGTTCTTCTCAAAGGCTCGACGACTTCGCCGGCGATGATATTGATGACCAGGCTAATAACGGTAAGTAATCGTGTGTGCGTTGTTGGAGGATTGGAGTCTTACATGTAACCGGCTGGTCCCCCGAAGATCGTAATCAATTGCGTTAGCTGAATGATCAACATGCCTTCTCGTTTGCCTGTCAAAACACCAAGAATTTGCGTCACGACTCGGATAGCCGGGATGAATATTTGCAATAGAAGCGCCACGCGTGGACCGAACCTTTTGGCTATCCAGCCTGCAAGAAAAAGATTTAATGTGCCTAATAGCATTTAGTCAGCATTAACTTGGTGGTGAGAGGATATTCATGACCTACCGCAGAACGTTGTGCTCATCCCTAAAATACTAAACTGGGTAGCGGTCTGGGAAGCAATTTCATCGCGACTACATCGATCGCCCGGGCCATCATATGGAGGATGTGAATCATAAAAAGAATCGCATGTCATTAAATGAAAGACATAAAATAGTCTGAGAGTTGTCAGTCATTGAAGGAGATTCCGTTCTAAGGGACTGACTACCTACGGAACTTGAGTGAAACTAAAAGCCAATGTAATGAGAAATCCCGCAAGCAAAATGCGATTTTCAACGTGGCAAACCTTTCGCAGCCAATTGGACTTTTCCCCTTTGCCCTTGCTGGGAAGCAGTGGTGTTGTTTCGTCACCTGTCATGGTTGATCATTTACAGTACTGAGGTAAAAATACAGAGTAAAGTAGGAGTAAATAAGGCGAGAAAAAAGTCATGGATGATAACGCAATTGCGATGTCGCAATAGCGGTTCTATCAACCGGTGAGGGCCGCATTCGGATTTCCCAATCGAGTATAGGGCTTACGGGATTGTTCGGATATAACATTGACACGATGTAAACACTTTTATCAATGTGAATGCACTTCAAATATGACATGGAGTAAATATAATAACAACAACGAATCTCATTAAAAGCTTAACCTATTCTTTACCATGTATTCTCACCCCAGCCTCGTTCATATCCATGTGATTGCAATTCGCAGGGCTCACCACCAACTAAATACAGATACTCGCCGCAGGTCAACTGCTTTTTTGACTGTAGTGTTTGAAGCTTGGTACACTCCGCCAACTCATCAATGTCTTCTTGCTTGGTGTCTTCTTCGATATGTATCCTGAGCCGTCTCAAATTGGTAGCTTGTTTTAGATGCTTGAGGCATGGCCTTTGCACTGGCCGGTGGTGACCTAGATACAGCGTCTCCAAGGTCGGGTGTAGAGCGTCGATCATACACTGAAGAGCCTGGTCTACCGGTTCCTCACGCCACAGATATGGTCTAGATATGGACCATCTATCAAGACCTCCCAAAACGATAGTCCGAAGGCGCGATGTCTTCAGACAACTGTGTTTCGTGATGCCTTCGATCATTTGTCGGTTAACAAACCCATCGTCAAGGATCAAAAGCTCTTCCAATACTGGAAGATAGGAAATCAGGAATACGACATCTTCGCAGATCCGGGACTTTGTATGAAGACAAAAATGCTGAAGTGAAGAACCCCACGCAGCGCAAGCTCTCCGCAAAAAGACAAAGTCGGCCAGTTCCGCTTCCAGAACTAATTTTCGTAACCCTGGAGTACTTTGATAAACCCCAGGCGGAATCATGCATGAACTATGAACCCGATAGTTGGGAACTGTGTGTCTCAGACTCAGGACAGTTATATTGGAAAAGTCGTAGTGCGATAGGGCATGCATCGCCCAACCAGAGTTGATGACTGTTTCAAGTTCGGTGAGCTCTTTATAGAACTGCGCTACATGCATGTCTGGAGCCGCTATTCCACGATGTGTTTGTGAGGCCCCTGAGAACTTGAAGGTCCTGACTTGAGGACACGATTGGAGTAACTCTTTCATACTCTCTGCATGTTTTTCGAGATAATCGGGCGTTAAGTCTTGGAATGCACGTTCAGGTACCCATCTCAGTGCTAAACTACTAAGATTCGGGCAGGTTCGGACGACGTCAATCAGTCTTCGGTACTCATCACCCCACCAAATATAGAGTTATCGCACAAGGGTGGTACGACGAGGCTCGACACTGATTGAGAAATGAAATCGCCATACGTCCGAAAATCGTCCTCTGAATGGTAGCAATCGGTATATATAACCCTCGGCAATATGCTGGAATAGTTTGCAGGTGCGAGCTAGAGACATCAATGTTTTTGTCTCCTCTGATCGACGCATCGTACCCTCCCGTTCAATCCAGTCACTGACGTAGCCGATAATCTGCATGCATGTCTCTGTTGGTAGAGTGACTCCCCGCCTGTGCGTCTGCACTGGAAAAACAGACACATGGCGCAATGGCTGAAGCTGGGGAGTTGGACAAGAACTGCAAAAGCTGCGATAGAATCGCACAGCCACTCGAGCCCGACGCAAGGCCTCTTGATCATCCGGTCGCTGTGCAGCTACTGTTCTGACTCTATTGACAAAGTCTTCGATCACTATCTTTTGAGTAACATGCTCCATGCTGGAACAAGTGAGGGGTTGCGTTGACATCTGGTTGTTGTTGATTAGTCTCAAGGCAGAGGATGATTGGTAAACAACTCAAGGGAAAGGTGAGACAGTTGAGTATTTATCCTTGAACAAAAAGTTTCTTCCATGGGATCTTTTACTTTCATTTTTACACTTCCATGTTTGCTTACAAAGGGAGTATCTTGTGCTTCACTCGGAAAACCTAATAACGACTCAAACCTAATAATCCACATTTCAGACACGCTCACCACTAATATCTGAGGACTTCAAATACGAGGTGGGGATTTCATGGTTCTCGTAGTGAATGGAGTGGAAGAAGGACGCGAGGATTGATGGCTTGACTGGGCGCCACGACTGTACCTGAAAGGTCACCATAACCCCTCAACTTTATCAAGCGCCCACCTCCAAGTGCATATGTATATAAAGCTTCTGCTTTCCCTGCATGATCAGTTCTGGTCCCAAACCCTTCTTTGCTCAAGGCACCCAACCTTGTGCTTCTCCCAGCACAACGGAACACAGCATAACATTGGCCAAACCTTTCTTACCAATACTTGACTTGAAGCCGAGATCGTATCGACTTACCATTCCAAAACCACCATGGGGAGGTCTTGGTTCATCCTGGCCCTTTTGGGTCTTATCTCAACAACACCTGTCCATGCACAGCTGGTCACCGGACCAACAGTCCAGGGACTTGTGGATGCAGCCCTCGACGCCCTCGGAGGTACCGGTCCAATCAGTCAACTGAAAGGAACAACTTTCCATGCACCAAGGTTAGACTTTCAGAGCTAAATGTAAACTCGGTTGTACTGACGGAGACAGCATCTACCGATCGCGATCACTTATGCAAAGCTACCAGCTTATGAGAGCCGATACATCGGTCATGACGTCTGGGTCCCAAAACATCTCTTATAGGCTTGATGCCGAGGTTTTGCAGCAGAGAATTGACCGTCATGCGACCCCCTCGAGTGAGCTTCCGCACATCATAGCTGCAGCTTCATGCTAACATAACTTAGATTCGTGGTCTTGGGGTTCGCCTGATCTCAAACCAGTTGACTTTTCTCTTGTTGTACAAGGTGGAGCTGATGGTTTTGCATGTTACGTCAAAGGGAACAACATGATACATGTTCCAGATAATGTCACATTCGGCTACACTGATGGTAAGAGCACAATCTGGAATTCGTAATAACTCAAGATGCCTAACATTGAAAGCTGCTCTCACTCGAAATCTCATCATGGAGGCTCGGATGTTGTCCCCTCATCTTGTATATCGCGTGAGTCACACTCTGACGTTGCCATTGGAACAGTATTAGATGTGACCAGCTGACGTATTTCAGATGAGAAACTCCACGTCTGTATCTGTGAGAAACTTGGAGATAAATGGAGTCTATTTCCAAGCCGGTATGCCTGTCCCAGCCTCTTCTCATATACCGCTAACACTTCAAAGTCCAAGACAGCCAACAAGGCATCACAGTAGTTATGGATCCAAAGTCGGACTTGCCATACATTGTACGAACGACAGAGAGCCATCCAATTTACGGGATCGCGACAAAGGACTTGTATCTCTCTGATTATAAGGAAGTCGAAGGCATCAAATTCCCTCGTCTTGTCCAAACCATCTACAACTCGAGCTCGCAGCGTCTCAGTGCCGTTCTAGAAGACTTTCGCATAGAAGAAGTCACTCTGAATCCCGACTTTCCCGCTGGATACTTCGATGGAATTGCTGAAGATCAGAGCTTGGGACCTAAAAGTCCACCTGAAAAATCATCCCTTATCTCCAACGGCCTTGTGACTGATTATAGCTCCAGTATGCTCGGCTCAGGTATCGCTCAACAACCATTGAAGATCGTGAGAGCAGAAAACCCTGTCCGCGGTCTATCTCAGGTACACTGGCTTGTTCTCAACGACGGGGATGACCTCGGGTTCAAGCTGGTCATCATTGAGTTTGACAAGGAAGTGATTCTTTGCGATGCGCCTCCAGGATGGAGTGAAACCATCAAGCAATGGGTGTCAGAGAACCTCAACAAACCCATCACATTCGTTGCAGTATGTATCAAACAACAATTTCGCTGAGGATAGTACTGATCATCACAGCCTTCACATCATCACCGGGACCACTCTGGTGGAGTTCGCGACTTCGCCCGAGTCGGTGCCAGGTTGATTATCCCCGAAATCGCTGCAGATTATTGGTCTAGTGTTCCTGCAGCTAGTTTCATCACTTTCAAGTAAGGATCTCGTCACTAAACCTGCCAAGTATATCTCACAAAAGCATAGTCAAAGCCATCCTTATACGCATACCGACGGCACAATCACGGCTTGGTTCAACTGGGAGGCCCAAGCAGCACATGCTTCTGATTGGACTTATGTCGTTATTACGGAGCTATGTGCTTCTGCCTACTCACCCGTGATTGCATTTGAAGCCGATTCTTGGGAGGCTGGTCTGGATGCTGAGTTTTCAAACCAGGGCCAGATGAGACAGTGGTTGGATCAGATTGTCTCGGATGGTCTACCTCGGCACACAATGTACGTGATATAGCCTGTTTCTGGATCGCGATTACTGACGACGTCGCAGTGTCTTCCCTTCTCATGGAAAAATAACTCCGCTGGAGCAGCTCCTTGAGATTACAGCCTACCCGTATCCCAACTTTGATGTTACGAACTGGAGAAATGGAGCGGCAATCTGTAGTCAGTAGGCCTGCAGTCTCTCCACTCGACAGGGGTTGCACTACATGATGTAGTCTATGAACTGAGGAAGAGGGAAGGCTGGTTTCAATTTTGAGACGCAGACAGGTAATGGCTCCTCTGATTAGCTACAAGGCCTTATGACTACCAAATGAAATCTCCAGTGTTCCACCTCGTATGTGCCAGGCAAGATACGATTTAGGGCGGTACTACTTAATGCTCCTTCTCACATCTCGGAGTGAATATCATCTTTAGCTCCGGAACCTCCAGTGTAAAACAGTCTCTCAAGCCATGAATAAACGCTCCTGGGTCTGTCTCGGCCGCGAATGCCGTATCGTACTTGGACAGAATCTCTGTCAGGACGTAACGCATCTCCATCAGACCCAACTGCTTTCCTGCGCATGCTCCACGACCTGTTCTAGTTAGATATAACATATGATGATGAGATTTCTGGGTTTTCTTACCAGTAGAGAATGGAGCATATACAGATGAATCAAGGGTCAATTCAGGTTGTGACGTCCATCTCTCGGGGATGAACTCAAGGGGACGTACAAAACATCGTTCATCTGCAACGATTTTAGTGTGTGGTCAGACGAGAGTTATGATATATACATACCTCGATACATAGTGTACGAAGGAGCATGGAAGATGGTGTCTCCGGGAATAAAGACATCATCGATTTGCATTCCTTCGGGTGGCGTCATTCTCTGGAGGCCAGACATAATGACCGGGTTAAGACGAAGGGACTCATCAATGCATGCCTGGAGGTACTTGAGCTTGCTCATTGACACATAGTCCGACGTTTCATAGTTGGCCTTGTATTCGTCGATCTCTTCTCGTAAGTTCTTCAAGACGTTAGGGTGAAGAGTAAGTTGGTGTAATAGAACAGATGTAGCCGCTGATGTGGTATCGCTGCCTTTATATAAGTATTTACATCGATTTTGAACGTCAAACAGTTCTAGACTTACCTTCCTGCCACAGCAATAAGATGCGCGTCACCGCAAAGTCTCAGGTAGTCATCCGTTGTGGGATTCTCAATCGAATCATATTCTTCCAGAATCCAGGAGAGTACATCAGGTTCCGAGGGTTTGTTCTGGGACAGGTCAGATCAATCTTTCACTTCAGATTTCACCTACCTTTCGTCTGATCTCCACCTTTTCTTTTAGCCACGACTGAAACGACAGCCACGAATTGTTCAGAAAAGGAGTTTCCTTGAACACTTCGAAAGACCAGGTACATTGACGAAAGTAGCCCATAAGAACCTGACTTTGATGTGACTCTATCAAAAACTTATCCTTTACCCCTTTGACCAGATAGTTAAAGCTTGTGCCGAAAGCAAGGTCGCCCACTATATCAAAGGTGTAGAAGTTTATCCAAGCCGCAATATTGAGCGGCGTTCCTTTGGTCTTCTCGATCTGATCGGTCAATTGTTTTGTATATCTTATGACCCGTGGCTCATAATCTCTAAGGGCTGTTCAGGATCAATATGGGATTTTGGAACGGAGGGGGAGTGCTCCTGATACCTCTTGCAGTGAAGGCCTTATCCCAAGTCTTTCTTCGACGAGCGTGACTTTTCTTGTTTCGGTCGGCGAGAAGGTTCACCCAGGGATTGGCAACATTATAGAATGGGCCTTTGGAAATTGGCGAAGTGTTTGCGTGAAGGACACGAAACGCGCTTGGAGTTGCGATGGAAATTTCCTGGGGACCTTGGCAGTTTTCAGTAAGATATGTGCTTTGGTATCCTGCGGTGCTGACTTACCAATTCTGACAATATCTCCATATTGCTGATGTAGCTTCTGGACCTCTAGATACATGTGCTCTTCTTTTATTGCTAGCCAAGAGGCGTATACGTTCGAGAGCCGTGCTACAAAGGGACCGGGGAACCTATTGAGACGGTGGAAAAACCCTCGGTAGACCAAGATACTGCTTGTCATGCCGAACAAGAATGAGAAAAACCATTTGTTGGCGAGAATTATTGCGTCGAAGTAGGCCATGGGCCTCAACTGGTTCAATGCACATGGTGTAACTGCTTCATAAGTTATCCAGGCGCAAACAAATCGCATCGTCCAGAGGTCCCATTCGCCCTTGCGTAGAGCGAAAACGTGTACAGACACGCCAGCAGAGAATAAAATTGCCAACGACTCCACAGAGTCAAGCGAAAGGGTTGGGAGAGTCATGGTGGGCGGTCGCATGCTTCACATTATTCACAGGAGGGGGCCAGTCATGGCTTTATATATGTCAACTATCTAAAAGGCTGCAGTCATACGACTTCCGCAATGATGTTTCACCGTCGCCCAGTATAAATACAACTTGAACGTGTGTTCCCGAAAGGGCTTCAAGGTCCGTTCATGCAGGACATGCGACACCTCAAGCCATGCGATTGGCCGATGTTGACGTCTTTATGCGGCTCTGAGACCTGTGGTTCTTGCCAATACATTGCAAATGTGACTAATGATGCGAGTAAGCATGTGATATTCCGGCTCTATACTACAAATTGTGACGATCGAGCTTGTCGCCGATGCATGAAAGCGGCAAAAGAAGAAGGCTACGGTACATCGATGTGTATTTTCAGTGGCTAGGGGGTAACAAATACTTCTGACACAGACCTATAGTATTAGTGCGATCTCGCGTCGGATTTTTTTGTTACCCTAGGATTGGCTACAGTAACAGATCGTTTCAGACATTGAAGACGCATTGCGGGGCCCATTTCGATCAAAATACAGTACATTCCACACTTGAAGTGATGAGTTTGGTGGAAATTCATGGTGCGTGGCGTCTATCTTGAGCGCCAGACGATCATGATATCCACGACTGATACAAAATGCCATCGAGTGGCTGGTTTTGTCCTGTTCTAGTGCAAGGTGTGACCTTTGAAGGTGTTAATTGGGAACAGAAGTCTGCAAAAGAAAACGACTGAGGGTCCCAACAGATGAACATCTCGTCGCGTGACAAGCCTGTGCCCCACGTTTACCGAACTTGTGTCGGTTTAAAGGATGATCCTTTTTCTTATTTTATTTTTGAGACGTTCTCCTAATTCCAGCACTATCTCTGTATTGATTGAGCTTGTCGTCATCGTCAGTGAAAACCACATTTCCACTCGCAGTACAGGGTAGTTGGTTCTTTGTTGACGGGGCATCAACTTGCAAACTGACGAATCATCGCGTCCCCAATTTCGGTTTGTTGTGAATTCACAATCCAGTTCAACGCGTCATAAAAACTACAAAAGGCTGTTCACAAACGAGGGGAAAGGTGAGTCCTAGTTAATACGTAACACAGCATCAATCAGTCCGTATTTCTCTCAATAAATAAGAAGAAAAAGGTTCCGCAGTGACTGTTCAAGGTGCCACAACGGAGTATCCGGTGATTAGCAACGGTCATCATCCCAAGCTCTCGGTATTGTGCAGATGCAAAATTAGCGACGGCACCAAGTCAAATCTCTTGTCCTTATCCTTGATGGGTATGGTCTCCAATTAACTTTGAGGTTATCAAGTGGGCAAGAGTCTTAGCCTCTCGGCCAGACTAGGGTTACTCTACCACGAGACCCACGGCTGCGATAGCGATTTATGAGGAGGCCGGACCATCACGGCTCAAGCTCCGATGTTTTTGAGTGAGGGGCTCTTATCTTAGGCGAGTTTGGCACCCAATTGAAGGGATATTTGACAAGCCACGATGCAATCGATGTAAACTATAGAAACCTTGGAGCTTTCCCGACACCACGGGTCTACTATTGAAAGGTCTCAACAGTCTAGACCTCTCTGTTCATTGAAGAATTCTTATTGTTGAACATTGTCATCGGTATCCATCCGATATTGAGCTAAACCATCCTAGATTTTGAACCCGTCTTTTTGCGGATCCAAGAAACTAACCCCGGATTTTCTATCCACGACGGATGTCACCTTGGACTGAAATCTTGGTCAGAGGATTGGTCTTGGCTCACGAGGGAAAAACTGCGCTGGCCATTCATTAGCTGGCTGTTCCCCTCCGCTAATTTATGTTTCTCTTGCCCCCGCCTTCGACAAAACCAAACCGAGGTATTGAGACAATACGAATCCCTCTTTTCTCATCACTGGTCGAGGTCAATTGAATCAATTGAAAGAGGCTGTGAAGACAGCCCTTGTTGTTGATCAAAATGCTCGTTGAGAACTCTTCTCCAGCCTTGTAGCTCGAACCTCAACGTCATGGCCGGGCTTCAGCCCGATATCTATGCAGCGCTCAGCATAACCTGGGCCGCAGCTTTTCTGGCCCTTGTAATGCGAATCAAAGCTCGGAAGATGATGAAGACGAAGTTATGGATCGATGACTATTTTGCCATTGTCGCCTTGGTACGCAGATTCCATTTTTAACATGCGCACGTGCTCATTATTTGACTGTAGTTTTTTATCACGAGTTATTGTTCAGTGATTATTTACTGTATGCACGACATTTCCAAGATACCCACCACGTTCGCTTATGATGGACATTTAGGGACCCATAGCTTCAAGCTCGGACTGTCTCTCAGCACGATATCAGATCCAGACGAAGCCAGCCGCATCCAGGACCGATCACGAATCCTACTATGGATCTGCGAACTCCTCTATGCCTCATCGATCGCCTTTTGCAAACTGGCTATCCTATGCTTTTACTGGCGGGTGTTCCAGTATACCTCGATTCGATATGCGATCATAGGCCTGCTCGTTGCTGTAAGCATTTGGATTGTGATTCGTACCTTTTTTGTTATATTCCACTGTGTTCCAGTGCAGGCATATTGGGACAAGAGTATCCAAGGCGCGAAATGTCCCTTCAATGAGGCAAACTTCTTCTTTGCCACGATTCTCGTACACACGACGATGGATTGTATCATCCTGATCTTGCCAGTTATCGAAGTCATGAAGATGAGTTTGCCATTGTCGCAAAAGCTGGCTGTGGTTGGCCTTTTCACCTCTGGAACTATGTACGTTGACTTGACTCATAATGAAATTACTACTGACTCCCGAGAAGAGTTTGCGTTGCGTCAATATTTGTCTTGGTGCATTCCAAACTATACAATCCTCGAACCGACGACATTCCCAAAGACATGGCGGCGAATATGATGTGGTCTACTGTGGAAACTAATATGGCAGTCTTTTCAGGTATGAACGGAGTTACAGCTATCACTGCAACCAAAGCTAACAGAAGATACAGCCTGTCTCCCTATGCTTCGACCCATCTTTCGTCACTTCCTTCCTGGGCTCTCAACAACAGAAGAATCAGCGCGAGCACCGATAAGCTTGACAAACGTTGGGCCGCATCCTATAGTAAGAACTCAATCCCAGATGAAGAAACAAGAGTTTCGGAGGTCTGGTCGCTCTGGCCTATATGATCCAGAGCTAGGCGTGTTTCATGGATTCTGGGATATATCAAGTATCAGAAGTGTGGGCTCGAGGTCAGAGAGCGGCGCCACGTAGGTGCCTTGAATAATATTTAATGAAGAAACCTGATATTGTCGTAACCCTTATCGTGAAGTCGCATAATCGGCCGGTTTTCATACCAAGGTCGTCCTAGGGCAAAGTCCAGGAGGCTATGTTGCAAAGGCATCGATGCCTACTTTTCCCCGACAGCCAAACTATCAAGTTCTGAAGGTACGAATAGGTTTGAAGTCATCTCAGTCTGGAAGTTTCTAAGGCGCATACGAAAGATGCATAATTTGTATGATGATGGTTCGATGCCCCGGAGATCTGTGGATTCAATTCCAAACCATTTGACTTGAAACGAGTCAGAACCTTGACGATTTGATAGTATATACCACTGGAAAAGTTCGAAAAAGGGGCGCGACTTTGCAACTTTATGCTCGTGGTTGGAGGATGTGGGTTGACTTGCGCTGATTCGCACTGGTCTGACAGTTCACAACAGAGTATGAATACCTTTGCGATAAGATCATTCCAGGTCCGTGGTAATCGTTCTTTTGTTCCTGAAGCTTTGGATCATCTTCGACAGCTGCCATAGCCTGACATCCTTCTAGCATGGCCAGGTCTTGACCCGCGGTAGAACTTCCGACGGCTATCGGGCTTGTCTTTTCTTTCCATCTCGACGTCGATACGATGGATCATTGAGCTAGAACTATGCTAGGTGACCTGTAAGATGAAGAGAATAGGAAAGCATAGACGTGGACCGTCACACCGAGCATAACGAGAAGGCACATGACAAGCATGATACCCTTTCGTGAGCCGAGTCGGTCAAAAGAATAGGAGTCCATGGTAAGAAAAGAGGGAATAGTGACGTGCTACAGAAATAGAAGTAAAGTGAATGAGCGATTTCGTGCCGTTTCTCGGCTAGATGTTTCAGTTTCGAGGATTAAGAGGTTTGGAGGCAAGGGAGCAAGTAGGCGAAAGGTCTCGCTTTAAGAGTCTCGACACGTTTAAAATTACACGACGACTTCTGCCAATTATATTCTTGCAGACCCAACTGTAACTGCGGCGCAGACTAATTGACACACGAGACAGGAAGCGACCCATGAGCTGTTGGTTCGAGATGATGGGACTTTGTTGGACCTTAGTGGAGGAGGCTCATTGGGCTTACCGTACCAGGTGCGCTATATTGCAGGGGGTTGTTGGTCAGACGGCTCACACATTTAAGCCGATGGTCCTTTTGGTATTGCTTGGCTTCTTCTTTGAACTTGCACTGTTACAACATGTTGTAGCAGCTATTGATCCCTGCGCATTTTGCAGGTAGAGGATTATGCTGGAAACAACAAGATGTCTTTTTCAGTACTTAAAAACTGAATAAAAACGAGCTTTGGCGATTGTTGGTCGGCTCAGCTACCCCCTGTAAGGAGGGCTGAACTAGGCGATCAGGCCATGTCTATGCTCGGCGCCTCTAACCGACCCATCTTGATCATTTGTTCAAATTGTGCGGCACAGTCTCGCTTTAAGATGTAAAGACCTCATTCGGATTGCAATTTCGACATGAGAAACGTTACATCAAAGCCAAGAGTGTGGCTATGACAAATATCTACATCCATACTGTCGCGACTCAATATTGCTCCAACAGACAGGAGCCCATAAGCAATGACCCGTGCCCCTGCATTCTAGCAGTCGACACCTCTATTGTACCTCGGAAACCCCACGTCTACCCAGACATGCGAGCAATGACTGACTGACTCTTTGTCTCGAACTCTTTCCATTTCTAGAATGTTTATCTCACAACTCTGGACCTCTCCCATGCACCCTCGAATACGCCGACAAGCTCAGAGAATATTCATCGTGCACCAGAATCGATGCTCACGGTCAAACCAGGTACAATTTCGATGTTTCTGGGGCTGCCATCATCACCGAGAAGGGTAAAATGAATGTGTCGTTGTTCATCTTGACTGTTTTCCAACTTCAGAAGGTGGGAACCCTGCGTTGAACCCGAGTGGACAATAAAATGCCAAGTCTCTTCCTCTGGTGAAGAAACATGGATGCCGTTGTAGACTTGGGCGATAGTATCACGATCAGGCTGAGGCACAGATACGGAAACTGAAGAGACTCCAGTGGCTCCTGACGGATGTTTGGTGTAGGAAGGGTACGAGCCGTCGTCGTTTTGGTACGGAACGCGCAAATGCCTCTGAGTACGATCCAGACACCAGAAAGGCGCTTTTCCGGGCTGTAGAGGTTGGCCAGAAACGGTGTAGGCAGATGCTACGGACCACTTCAATTCGACCCCATCCGGTCGAAGGCGGCCTCCAGGGACCGGGTCGTGGTAGACAACTTTGGTACTCGATTCTTTCACCTGCTTTTGTATCGTACCAAAGTCCTTCTCGTTAGGGAGAGTATAGGCCCAGTCGACGATGGTGTTTTCTTCCAACTCTCCCCATCTGTGCACCTTTCGCTGTTCAGGATCAAGACCTTCCTGGAACGCTATGAGCTCGATATAGACACCGTCAGAAAATTCAACGAGCTTGTTGACAGTACGGCCATCTGCGTGGGTACCTCCATCTATTATCTGTATAAGTTTAACTCGATCAGCTCAAGAAGTATGCAGCTTACCGATCACGGTGAGAACATTCTCGAGCGACTTGGGTAGCTTTTGTAACGTCTGGTACGATACCAAAATGACGATATGGTCTAGCGTAGGTGTCATGTCAATGATTTCTGGTGCTCTCCTTAAGAATTTACCTACAGAGATGTTAAATCATCACAGGTGAGGGGAAAGCGAATCCTCATTTATAGCCTTCAATTGGCTAATCACATGACAGGCGAGATCACGTCAATTGACACCAAAATTGCAACGACTGATGAAGGAAAAGGCTTTTGAGTTTCGAATTCTACCAGGTTGCGAACATACGGATATATATTTGATTCGAATTGTAAATATGTGAGGTGCTCTTCAACCTTGGATTTTTACATACAGTGTAGTGAATGTTAGGTAGACAAACTTTGAGTCACCTTCCTTGACGGTTCGCACAAGGGAAACACCAGACAGATCACTTCATAGTCTTATAAAACAATAATTATCTGACAAATTGGTCGGCAAAACTCGCCCCGAGTCCGACAGCCTCATAATGATCCCGCGCCTTAGACAGCTTGCTGAAAACATCCTCAACGCCAATAGGGTTACCATCGGG
This sequence comes from Fusarium sambucinum, assembly GCF_050947815.1. NCBI lineage: Eukaryota > Fungi > Ascomycota > Sordariomycetes > Hypocreales > Nectriaceae > Fusarium > Fusarium sambucinum. Next base: position 5,099,914 of record NC_139293.1, on the reverse strand, counting down.
GTCAACGTAGATGTACGCACCCGTGACATGGAACATAGTAATCATCTCCTTAACATCTTCAGGTACCTCAAGGGTATGAATGTCGCCAGGAGGCTCGTAGGCATAGCCGCCCTCAGTGGCCCACCAATCGTGCTCAAGGTAGTGCCAGCGGCCCTTGAGGACAGTTGCATGTACGCAGCCAGCATGTCGGTGGCGCGATAAAATACCGGATCGTCGTACGCGAAGAATGTTGACAAAGTAGCCACCAGACACGGATAACAGGAGTGGTCGGAACCAAACGCCTGGGGCTTGGGGGACCCAAAGACGCTCGTCGCATTCATTGTCCAAGACACCTGGAACAACAAGGTCGTCGGGTACGGCAGGGAGACGAGGACCACGATATGGGATTGCGGCCTGATCTGGACGCTGTTGAGTGTTTTCCAGCTTTATGACTTCTGCCGTGTTGACGGCAACATCGCTTGTGGCGGTCATTGTCTGTAGAGAAGACTTTGATGGAGATGGTGGCAAGGAATGAAGTAAATGCTCTTTTTGTGTCCTCCAGAAATACACGAGAGTTGTCTCCCCGAATGATCGAAGTTATATATTCCTCCAAGTCTTTTTTACAGAGGCGTTAGAGGCCCTGTATAGATCAAGAGATGTGGTAGCCGGGCGCCAACAGCGGCCCGAAACCGGCGAGTGAATGACTTCATGCACGGTCTAGATAACTAGAGCTTGGGACTAGTCAGGGGGCAAATTCCAAGGACAATAACATCACGGAATCTAAAAGATGCACTACCAAGCCTTGGTAAGTATTGATAGAAGAAAACCGGTTTCTACTGAGCTAGTGGCGGTGTTCAGTCTTCGGGTTATGATATGGACAATTTCCAACCCCGACGCTTGATTACGTCCAGCCAATCTACCCTATCTGCATCACTTCGGCGGGAACCGTCGACTCTTCTCCTCCAGACCTCATCCAAGACATCAAGACATGCTTCAACATTACGAAACTTGCGCCACCGAATCATTTCCAATAGCTTCTCTCGAATAATCTCGATCTGGCATGTCTCTTCGGCTTCCCCTCCAGCCATGAATAGTGGAAATAGCAATGTACACTCCACCAGACATCCCTCAGATACCTGTCGGCTTAGCTTACAAATCGCCTCTACACATGTTTTAATCTTGGTCTTGAGGACATCAGAGGGACCTCTGGCATGTCGTCTGATGATGCGGTACAAATGAATAAGTGCCGCATTACGATACGATTCTCCCAGTAATGCCAATGGTGATTCATGTTGGTGAGAAGGAGAGACCCAGTTTTGGAGATCCTTTTCAATATCGCAACACTTTGTGGACAATTCGCCATACTTACTTGCACCACCGATAGTTATTGCTTCCTGACACTCAGCGAATTCAGCATTCAATATGCTCGTTTCAGAAATCTGGAACAGAAGACGCGAGGCAAACCCAAAGTAAGGATCTGCTAGCGAGTCATCTTGAGATGACCAGTAGAATCCTCGGATCAACGGGCGGCAATCCATAGATACGCTCATCATAACATCATGATAGGCGAAATTTCGGAGAAGCCATCTCCCCTCAAACGTACTCTGAACTGCATGTTTTGGATCGGTCGTGCCCGGTTCATCTGGGCAGACTAATGCAGCAGCTGCACCAACCAGATGAGAATACCAGCTGTCGGTTGCTTCGGATATCGACTCCATAGAACAAAACACCAAAGTGAGAGCAAGGCAAATTTCAGTCGAAATGTCGCTCTGCTGCATGAATTCTCTAAGATGGGCTAGAGCGTACCCACGATGGTGTAACGATAGGGGCTGGAAGCTATCGTCACGTAAAGCGAGATGGGACGAAGCCCACGCCGATACCGCAAACATCAACGGGGGGGATTCAAAGGCCAGAGGAAGGATAACTTTGTGGAGTAAGCCGATTTGGATCCTGCTAATATTCAAGGGGGTGGAGAACACTTACCAGATAAGAAACAGTTATTCTCCAAGTTGGTGGTGAGGAGATATGCAAGCGTTACTGTGTAATAGCGCAACATGGATCGCCTGCTTCCGGCGAGGCTCTCAACATTTCCCTCCCCGATTTCCGAAAGTGACAGACCTAGGGGCTGACACAGCTGCGTGATACGCCGAATCCGCTTATCAATACATGATGGCCCGAGAGGTTTGGCATCAACGATCATGAGGCTGTCGGCGGCAGGAGGCGGAGATACTGCCCGGGGTGCTTCACGCTTGCAAACAAGGTTAAGTCGTAGGCAATGACCGCACACGGGGTAGACCTGGTCACACTTCTTTTTCCTGCAGTGCATAAGTGCGAGGTCCTTGGTGGAGAGTCAATCAGTCATAGTCATACCTTTGACGACATGTCAGACAACCTCGTTTCTGTCGTGTATAGCCATTTCTCTTGGTCAATTTTGGGTCTGACTGGACCTCATGTGACCTATCAAAAGTCTTCATAATAACCGTTGTCATTGGATTCTCAGCTCGAATCGATCGATGTGCGAGTCTGCGTGATAGCTGAAGCCTCTTGTTACGGCGTCAAGGGCGGACAGAGTGGTAGCAAGGATATAGAAAAATTACGAAGCATGAAGAGAGTGGCGGGTTCATTTATGATGGACGGCGCTATTGGCGGGGTGGATCACTTTGTCAGGTGGATAGGATTGCGGAGTAACCTAACTATTCTAGATAAGGTAAGGGGCTTTGCTTCTCGACTTCGGCCGTGGCGTTCAAATTCAAGGTTGAAGCTAGTAAGTAGATAGAATGTAGGACCATAGACTAAGGATTCGATTGGCTAACTATAAACTTATTTACTGCCATGAGCTGTAGCTTGGCATGTCTCGTCGACGGCCAGGTAGGTTGTACAAAAGTCGGGATTCAGGACCACCTTGTGAAATGCAGGGGCTATGCCGGCTGTCGGCGATAACATAATTACAAGCTCTATTCTCATTGTTATTCAACAATAAAGACTAACTAACTGTTTTATCTACAACAGACACAAAAGTCGTGTCGATTCTCCATGGCAAACTCGAGATACCACTCTGGTGATAGCCTCTTGGAGGATCGCCACCATTTGCGTCAGTTCAAGCTCCGTTACCACATACGGCGGAGATATGATGATGTGATCAACATGAACTTCCCCAGTAGCTCCGAGATTACCCAGAATGTTTAGGCCAAGGTCAAGGCATTCATCCACAATTTGGTGGCAGAGTCGTAGGCTTGGGGGAAATGGGGTCTTGTTACCCCTGTCCTGGACAAACTCAACAGCCCAAAACAGGCCGCGCCCTCGAATTTCGCCAACAACAGGCAATAGCCCAACCTGTTGTTTCAAAAGTCCTTCAAGAACTTGCCCCATTCGTGCAACATTTCCCAGGAGGTCTTCATCGCGAATAATACATTGTACCTTGAGTGCAGAGGCGCAAGCCACGGGGTGTGCCTGTTGACCCAGGCTGTCAGTCTACTAATCCTCTGAAACTAGATCTATTTGACTTGGAAAACGTACCTGGAATGTATGGCCATGGGCTAAGCCTCCTGAGCCATCCGCAAGTGCCTCAAAAATCTTATCTCGAAGAAGTACGGCAGATAGAGGGATAAACCCGCCGCCTAGCGCCTTGCCGATGGTCTGAATGTCTGGTCCAGAGATTCCCTCCTGTTGCCAGGCATGCATAGTGCCAGTTTTGCCCATTCCGCACATGATCTTGATGTAACTATTAGCCGAGACCTAACCAAATATGTTAAATGGCGCTGTAGCAACACATACCTCATCCAAGATAAGCAAAACATCATACTTATCGCAAATCTCGCGCACGGCTTTGAAGTACCCTGGGACAGCAGTCAGACACCCCAAGGTTGTCCCACTGACAGTCTCGGCAATGAATGCAGACACGTTCTCAGGGCCTACAGTAAGTATCTCAGCTTCCAGCTGATCTGCCAGCCGTTTGACATAGGCGGAGTCTGTCTCATTATTGCCCTGAAGCCGGTAGGCAAAACAAGGATCCACAAAACTGACATTGTGTGACAGCCAGTTGCAGTACATGGCGCGTCGTGAGTCATGCCCAGAGACGCAGAGCGCACCCAATGTGTTGCCGTGATAGCTCTGCTTCCGTGCAATAAAATGGTGCTTCTGAGACATGCCTCGTTCATGCCAATACTGGGTTGCCAGTTTAATAGCAGCATCTGTTGCCTCGCTGCCAGAGTTGACAAAGATAGCCTTGGATAGACCGCCAGGCTTCCCCTGCAGAATCATTGCGGCAAGTTCTTCAGTAGCGTCGCATGTAAAGCGTGCACCGGAGTACAAGTAGGCCAGCTGATTGACCTGGTTGGTGATGGCCTCGGTGACCTCTGGCCGCCCAAAGCCAAGACACGAGACAGCTGGTCCAGCCGAGGCATCCAGGATTCTTTGCCCGGATTCAAGGTACAGAGACACACCAGAGGCAGAGACTACCTTTTCAGGCTTTCGTGCCATGGCGCGATGAAGAACATGAGAATTAGAAACAAAGGGATCAGCCATGTTGGGCAATGTGTGCTTAGGAATGGCTGGGTGTTGCTATCTGAGGAATTCATGTCATGGAACATACAGGTGCCTGCACCACATGATATATCTCCCGAACCCTCACAACTTCAAAAAAGCAACAACAGGGAATCCTCTTGGCTAACCTCCGAAGTCGCTGTGGCCACAAAGCCCCCGAGACAGTGATACCGCCGTTGGCGCCGAGGCTTGGTTAGCGCTTCGTCAAAAACGAAGATTCGTTAGATAGCTAGATAAACGGCGTAAACTTTGGCTTTCGGCTGTTGTAGTGTATGTTACCCCTCATTTCTCGACCAGGGACTACGCCTTAACACAACGTTACTAGCTTCTCGATCGTCTTGGTGTGGGTGAAGTGTAGGTAATCTTAGGATAGCGATTACTAGTTATGGAGGAAGACATTAATCTATCCACCAGCAAGGTCTTGTCTCAGAAAACATATGAAGATGACAAGCTAGTATTCATTCCAGAGGATAAAATGGGACCTTTCCGCTGCTCATGTCTGCTCGGTCAAGCAATAGTATTCTCATCTTCTTTACTTAAGCATATCCTGGTCTCTCATAGTCATCCCTCACCATGGAAGAAAGCATCCATTCCCACCCTACCTGCAAACTCCCTGACCCCCGGGACAGCAAGGTTGAAAAGCTTGAAAACCAACTCGTCGAGACCGAAACCATCCATAATGGCTTGTCGACGCCCGAACAGAACGAAGAAACACATAGAGGCTTCAAACCTCGCCACTCCCAGATGATAGCCATTGGTGGTGCCATTGGTACTTCGCTGTTCCTTGGAACAGCTCAAGTGCTTCGTGTAGGCGGGCCGATATTTCTGTTGATCTCCTATGGGATCTTGTCCATTCTCGTCTACTCTGTTGTCACTGGATTTGCCGAGGTTGCGACATACCTTCCTGTATCAGGAGGCACAATGGCTTACTATGGTCATAAGTATGTGTCTCGTAGTATGGGATTTGCCATGGGCTACCTCTACTGGTACTCCCTCGGTATCCTAATCCCATATGAGCTCGTGGCATCCACCCTTCTCATCGACTTTTGGGGGTCTGCTGTCAGCCCTGCAGTTTGGATTACTGTCATCTATGTCGTCATCGTCATCCTCAACTTCTTCCCGGTTCGCGTGTTTGGCGAATGTGAATTCTGGAGTGCTGGAATGAAGATTCTTCTTATCATTGGTCTAATCTTCTTATCAATTATCCTTTTCTTCGGAGGAGGTCCGGACCATGACGCCCTGTACTTCAGATACTGGAAAGATCCTGGTCCCGTCAGAACCTACATCGAAGACGGGGATGCCGGGCGCTTAGTTGCGCTGCTGCAATCTTTTATTCTGGCGTCATTTGCTTTCGTTTTGGCACCGGAGCAGCTGATTGTTACTGCTGGAGAGATGCAATCTCCGCGCTACAACCTACCCAGGGCTGCCCGACGTTACGTGTGGCGCCTTATCATTCTTTTTATGCCTAGTGTTCTGGGTATCGGGCTCATCTGTGCTTCCAACGACCCTGCTCTTACTGCGTCTGGTACAGCCAGCTCCCCCTTTATAATTGCCATTAGGAACTCAGGCATCCCTGTTCTGGATAGCATTGTCAATGCAGCGATTCTTCTGTCAGCTATTACTGCTGGAAATGCCTTTCTGTATTCCGCGTCCCGCAACCTCTACTCTCTAGCCAAGGCAGGCAATGCCCCTACGATCTTCAAGAGGTGCAATCGCTACGGTCTGCCATACTATTCAGTTGGCATTACTTCTTGCCTGGGTGGACTTGCTTATCTGAGCCTCTCTAATACGAGTTTAACAGTATTTAACTGGCTAATCAACATTACAAACAGCTCTGGCTACATCAGCTGGATTTGCTGCGGCATTATTTATTCTCGGTACCGAAAAACGCTGGACCACCACAAGTTAGAGTCACCTTACCGCTCTCGGCTCCAGCCTTGGGGCATGTGGTTCAGTACCATCGGATCAATTGTCCTACTGTTTATCAATGGGTTTATTGTCTTTCTTCCATCACAATGGTCTCTGGGAACATTTCTTACAGCATACATCGGCATTCCTGCGTTTTTACTGATCTATTTCGTCCACCGTCTTTGTCACCGAGGCGACGAATGGTTCAGAAACCCGGAGCATATCGACATGTCTGAGGGATTGGATGAGGTTCTCGCTGCAGAGAGGCCACCGCCACAAAGAGGAGCTGTATCTAAGAGACTGTGGGCTTTGATTGAGTAGCTATGATTTGTACAGGGCCTTTTTTCAATATTATATTTACTCAATCACAAGATCTGTAAAAAGTTAAAAAGCACTATTAAGACATGAGATATGCACTACTATTCCCAAGGAATAAAGACAGTAAAATGCAAAGATGCTATTACAAATAAAGTCTTTTATACTATATCCGTATCTATTTAAATTAAATAATAGTAAATATAATATATTTTATTTATGTTAAGTCAATATTAATTAAAAATATTATTAAAAATACTTTATTACTTTTTAATAAAATAAATCAAAATAATAAGTATATAATTAGATAGATAAGCAATGCAAGGTGCGAAAGGTTTTTAAAACCCATATTAGACCTTGCCGACCTTTGTAGTAGGAGCAGCTATTTTGCTGATACTACCTGGCACCGCAAACGCCACAAGCCAACGCTTCATAGTGCGATAATGAATAAGTTCACAAATGAGATGCGATTGCAAAATGAGCTCACTAGGCAATAGGCGACTTGGTAATTTTGGAATTAATCTTGTGGTTGGTTATTTAAGAAGACGGTCGTCGATACTGATATATGGCGAAGTGTCAATCAATCGAATAGCATGGAAAGTAAAGGCAACTGCAAATCCTGTCAATCTTTAAAAGTTCGATGTATCAGAGTATATCCGCCTGCGATGTTCTGTGGGCTTTCTAGTCTTCTGTAGTCTTGACTGTCTCAGCAGACTGTCTCCAGTCCGCTCTGATCATGTAAACAACCTCAACGACAGCAATAACGGCAGAACCTCCTATGATTCCTGACCATACACCATTCAACCCCAGATCTAACGGCCCCAGTTCCAGCCAAATAGCAATAGGGACAGCAGCCAGGTAGTTGACAACGAAGACTACCCACGCGGCGACTGACTGTTTGGCCAAACCTCTGAGAACCCCATTGCATCCGCAAATGATTGAGTCGACGACCTGGAAAGCGGCGACTACAAACATTGTGTTAGCTACAACGCGACGCACAGCATCGTCATCGGTATAGAAAGGACCAATGTAATTCCTAAGCAACAACAAGATTGTTCCATTCATAGTTCCAAGGGCAAGAAAAAGGATACCATAGAGTATAGTGATACGACGAGCAACTTGAATATGCCCCGCGCCGATCAGGTGCCCAATCCTTGTACTGACAGCAACACCAAGTGAGAAAGGGATGTGCCACATGACTATAGACGTCGTCGTCAAGATTGTGTGCGCAGCAAGATATATCGTGCCGATGTATGAGGTGCTAACTGTGATGATCTCAAAGACGGTCCACTCAGCTAATGTGACAGCTGATCCTGCCACAGACAGCCGTATCATGGGTCCCCAGCTCTGGAAAGCGCGAAAAGTGAAACCTGGCCAACACTCATGAGTTGACTTTTTGAAGAAAATGCACAGAAGGAGGAGGGTTGGTCGGAGAGTGTTCGCGACAGCAGCGCCGAGAGCGGCTCCTTCAAGGCCCATGTCGAGACGGAATGCGAACAGCCAACTGAGAAGGGCATTCACGGGGGCACAAACCACCAAGACAAGCATGGCAGTGTTGAAGTCGCCCTGTGCTTGTAAGAATCGCTTCAGGGCCTCGAATGAAGCGTATCCAGGGATGCCAATTATGCTGACGCGTAGAAATGAACCGGCTTTCGCGGCAAGATCATTTTGTCGGAGGATAAGAGTCAGAAAGGCTGGAGAGCTTATCCAAATGATGGCGACCGGGATGGTGACAATGGTCATCAAAAGTAGCATGCGTTGGACATGCAACCCAACGCCAGTTTTGTTTCCACTTCCATAGGCCTGTGCGCAAAGAGTGTCGAGAGCCGTGGCCATTCCTTCATATAGAGCAAGACCACCAATGTTCATCGTGGTGACACCAATGGCGGCGGCAGCGAGATCATCGGGACTGAGATGACCAGCTGTGGTGGTGGTAATGACACTGAAAGAGTACTGCAGTAGGTAAGTGGCCACTAGAGGGATAGTGTAACGTGCAATGAGCGACAGCTCAGTCCACCAATTACTCGTAGGCCATTCTGCAGTATTTCCGGTCTCAGAGTCTGCTAACAAAGGCGCTGCTTCATTGCGATCGGGTTCATCAATAATTTGGTTCATGATGGAAACTCTCGCTGTCTAATTGCGACCGACAAAGAACAATGGACGGGGATGACGTGAAACCGCTCGAGATTGACGATTCGCGTCAACTCAAAAGAGCGAATTGGTATCCAAAACAGGCCCGATTCACTGTCTATTGTCTGTGCGTTGAATTGGATCCTTGTGGAGGGAGAAGACTTAATGAGCAACCTTATATCCGTACCAAGTACGTGACTGGGAGCTTCTCCGATTACGGCGCCATATGTGCTGACCCAGCTTGGCTAGTCGGAGGACTTTCTTTAGAGTGGCTGGGATTAACACAAAATACATATTTGATTCCAAATTCTGTAGCAGAGGAGCCCAGCTGTGAATCAGAGGATATTACCCTGTCTGCCTGTATAATTTGTGCCGTGGCAAACTCATTCGCCAACATTTCCAGAATGAGAATAGTGACACGTTGCAGAAAGCAACAGCAGGGATCAAATCTCCCTTTACCAAGTCAATATTCTCTGTGGCTGTTGGAGGTTCCGTGGAGCTTTAATCATTGTTACGTACCGATTCAATGCTCTATTCAATGGAAGCTATTATCGCTGTTCCCTGTCGGCAAAGTCAAGATAATGAGGGACCAATCGAATACGAGAATGAAAATGACACTCGGCACTCAAAACAATTAAACTCTGTTGGCGAGTTGGTACCGTCGCACTGTCACGATGTAACATTAAACATTCTCGTTCTAATTTCGAGAAAAGAGAAATACTTTCTATCAGTTTTTGACATTGTATCATTTTCTCATCACCTTTTCAGTTTGGCTGAAATAGAACACCCCAGCTGAAGAAGCAAGCCACACCGCAAAATACCAGGAGCCGGGGAGGACATAAAATTCAAGGCACACAAACTAAAGCGGCCCGTCAAGCCAAGCCCGGCCTTTATGTTCCGTGACGAGGCCAAGTGGGTCATAGACGAGGCAATTCTAGAAATGTCACTTCCGAATCCCTGGAACATGTCTCCTCTTCTCATGTGGTCCGGCTGATTTGCCGAGCCATAGCCCAGTTTTGTCTGATTGACATCTCGACTTCTATATCTCCTTTCCTTTACTTCTGCTCCAACCGCCTGCCTCGGTGACAATACCTCCATGTAGTAGAGATCGGCTGTGTCGTTGACACTTGAACTCCGCGACCACGGCCTTGGTGCTGCGACCGAAGATACGACACCAACAAGGTTCCAGTACAGGTTAGTGTACAAGTAGATGGCTGCCCTACCACACCACACGGTACGACACAATCGTGGCTTGTTTGAGCTTTGAGGCGACCCTTGTGTACCCCGTAGACTAGACCATACCATACAAAACATACATAGTATTAATCACAACTAACAAAATAACGTCTAACTGCCTTGCATGCGATACGCCCCTTCAGTAGACCCCATCGAATTAGCCCGTGAAGCATGTTTGTCGTCGTAGAAAACTTCAAAATCTGTGTTCACCATGACTCCCTCCGTCAGATTCCGCACACTATCGCTGCCGCTCCCAATCTCGGTTCGTACTTCGCTCGTGATATCATGCCGCCACGTTGGCTGTTGACTTTGTCTCACTTTTGAACTCTTTCGTAGACCACTGCCCAGGCCACTACCTTGTTTGGACGTTCGTCTGGATGTTCGTCTAGACTTTGAGTCTGAGAGGGCTGTCATCTCGATACCTGTTCCGTTGTCGCTGTGCTTTAGCTCGTAGGGCGCGTTGAGTGCGGCGACAGCGGTTGATCCAAGAAGACTGTCGATAACACCTTTCAGCGAGGGGATGCAGACTGTCAAAACAGCAAGACCCAATGCAATCTGTCCCCATATCATCGTCGGTACGGCTCGCCAAGTCACGTCATCCGACCCCCCAAACATGTATCTCGCGTTTGCTAATTCGGGTATCGTCATGATCGGCACCAACAATCGAACTCCAAATAGCGAAATGACAATGAGCTTTCTCCGGATCAATGTTTGGACTTCCCACATCATGGCGACTGGTAAGAGGCACAGCGCAATATCCGTTGAAATAATCATGATGCCATTATATACAAATATTGGTCCTTGTGCTGGACATTGGACGCTGTTATCGGCAAACCATGGCTCTGGCATAGGGCATGCAAAAGCAGTTGTGAAAACGCCTGAGACAGCCCACGCAGTCACCACTCCGCCCAGTATCATGTTGGCAAGGTGCAGACCACCTTGACTGTTGATCTGCCGTATAAGTAGGCCGAGGGATATTTTCGTCGTGGCATGAACAAGTATCGCGAGTATTCTTGATGCGTACATCAGCTATCGACGAGTTAGCAAAGTTATCTCTATAATGCAATCAGTTTGGCGTACCTTGTTAAAGCGAACGAAATTATGTTCTGAGATAGCATCTCGGTGTTCGCCCAAACCATTATTGCATGCAGCAATGACAAGTGCTGTTTGTATAAAGTAGATGAGAGCCGAAACCAGCAGCCCTATATCAAAGTCCTTAATAGAAGTGATATTAAGGCGGATAATCATCTTGCCGACAATTCCGAGGATAGCGTAGATGAAGAAGATGATTGCTGTTACCACTACCAGAGCAGCATGGTTGCTCTCTGTTAGAGGGTAGAACGGCGGAGCCGCCTGAGAGACACTGTCCATATTGGTGGTTCGGGACGAGAGACGAGACACCTGAAAGGGTAAAGACCCGTCGTCTGAGTGTTATTCACCTTCACCTTCCTACGATCGAAGGGTTGACGAAGCTTTAACTAATCTCTGACAACGGAACGAAGCGTTGCCTCTAAACAAATAGTGACCGGGGCAGACCAAGTAGACGGGGCAAAGGTAGTATTCGGCCCAGAGTGTGGGATGCAAAGAGGAGCCGGGTAGAGACGCAGTCACATTCAATAATACTCGAGCAAGCCACAGCATAAACACAAGGGACCTGGTACTAGGAATTGTAATTATTCTAATTTTGAGACATACATATACGAATATACTGAAACAATCTAGTAAATTGCGTGTTTGCTTTGAAGATGTTGGTAGTTTTCTTTCTTTCTTCCCGCTTCAGCTGAGGTTTCTGACGATGTGCATGTTGTCTGTGCTGGGAGTGACAGTGAGTTGCTTGATCAGCCTCCCACACCCAACGGAGTAAGGATATACCACTCTATGTAGTACCTCTAACTAAGGAATTTCCACATTTCAAGCTACTCTAGTCGACTTCACCCGCTTTTCTGACTCCAACTACTCCAGTTGAGAGTCTGGAGGCCTGGTGGCTTGTCAGAATGTGGCCAAGATAGTCACCGGCTCGTTGATCTACAATGCATTGTTGGTGATTGCAATTAATTATCCCTGTTGATGGTTTGCTCGTTCGATAACACGAAGAAAACATGATAGGTCGATTGCCACGTTCCGCGCGTTATACAATATCCCAGGATGTGGCTTGTTTTCTCGTTCATGTAGCGCAATTACCTCACAGGTTGTTTGAAGAAAATGTTTACAACAAATGTCATTGTTGGTTCGACAAAGCTGGTCCTTGTCAAACACCTTCAAGTCCACTTGGTTGCATCAATTAGCTCTAAAAGTTACAGCCTCAGCAGCGAACAGACCTTCATGAATGTCCACAATATCATAAATTAGAAATGATCAACGACAGCCACAATCCAATCATTCAAGGATTTGGTTCCAGATAATCCTTTTTCGGACCGTTCCATCTCGCATCGCCCGGTCTATTTGCGGTCGTCTCTCTCTACCCTTTCCTCCCCCTCTCCTTGTTTCCCCTTGACTAGGACCAGTCTGGACATTGGCTCTCAATGCTGAAGATTTCTCCATCCCACTCATTGCACAGTAAAAAAAGACCCTCGTTCCATGCGTCGCATTACTTGTGGGTGGGTGAATTCCCCGATGCACCCATGGCCCACAGTGGAATGTAATGCTATCCACAGACTGCTGCTGGCACTCTTTTAAGCCTGAGGGCCTGCTTATCTTAACTGTTTGTGTTCTGTAATCTCCTTCTCAAATCTAGATATCTCCAACCCCAGTCCTGGATACAATCGCCAATTCGTGTTCCTGCACTTGTATTACACGCATAATCTGGGGCATTTTTCTTTCTTTCTTTTAATCCTCGTTGTCCGACATGTCTCATGATAGTAACAGCATCGCGCTGGAGCCTTCGGGCAAACAGCAGGCTGTTCCCGTGAGTGTCGATGCATCAGCCAGGCCAGTCGATGAAAGTGGTATCTACAGCGTCACACGAACTCGCAAAGTGTTCTCATTCTCACAGCTTTTTGCATTCTCATTGACCTACATGGCGTTGTGGGAAGGCATGTGCTCGTAAGTTATCGTACCACAACTGAAGATGGGGGCTGTCTGCTAACACCTGTATCAGAAACATGTACTTTGCTCTCTTCAATGGCGGCCCACAGACCTTCATCTTCAGTTTCATAATTGTCTTCTTCGGCGCCATCGCCCAGGCTGCCTCTCTCGGAGAGATGGCCTCCATCCAACCTGTGGCTGGTGCCCAATACCACTGGACGTATTACATGGCTCCCACTGCTGTCAAGCGATTTGCGACCTGGATCCAAGGATGGGCGACATGGTTCGGCTACATCTCCTTGTTGGCAGCCATCGCCAACGTCACCATTATCCTTCTCGAGTCGATGATCAGTATTAACCACCCCGACTATGTTGCTGGCGGTTGGCACACATCTGTGCTTGTCATCGCCATGTGCCTTGTCCATGGACTGATGAATGTGTACGCTTTCAGGCTCATCCCTTGGATCGAGTTGGTCGCTGGTGTCCTCCACGTCTGCCTCTTTGTCATCTTCGTCGTCGTTCTTGTTGTCATGGGCCCTCGGAACCCTTCTTCATTCTGGCTGCAGCGTAACATCTCGTCTGGATGGGAGCAGAATGAGTATGTCTCTTGGAACTTGGGCATGCTAACTTGTGTCTGGAGTTTCACTGGTAAGTCGCTCTAATAAAGTCCCCTGCTTCTAGCATCAACCAACTCTTTGAAGGCTTCGATAGTGCTATTCACATGTCAGAGGAGACCCGCAAAGCCAAGTCCGCTGTTCCCAGAGCTATGTTCTGGTCAATCTTCATGAATGGAGTGCTTGGGTTCATCATGGTGAATGTTCTGATCTCTGCCATGGGTTCTGTCGAAGACATGCTTTCCCAGCCTAGTCAAATCCAAGCCATCCTCCTCAACGCCACTGGCTCCAACAAGGCGACCACTGCCATGATCGCTGGTCTTTTCATCATCTCCTTCAGCGTCAACCTGGCAAACATCGCTTCAGTTTCTCGTCTGACATGGGCTTGGGCCCGTGATGGTGGCATGCCTGGATATTTTGCCTACGTCAGCCCCAGACATCGTGTACCTGTCAGATCTGTCATTCTCACTGTCTTTCTTGTTTGTGCTCTGAATCTGCTGAACATCGGAAATACCTCGTATGTTGCTTTCGGTGCCATCACCTCTTTGTCGTCTTTGGCTCTGTACATCAGCTATGCCATTGCCATTGCAAGCATCATCTACGTTCGTCTGTCCGGGTCGACACTCAAGCTTGGAGAGTGGAACCTCGGCCGATTCGGTCTGGGTATTAATGCTTTTGCGCTCGTGTACACTCTTTATGTCATCATCTTCCTCCCTTTCCCTTCGACACTTCCTGTCACTGGCGAGAACATGAACTACTGTGGGCCAGTGATGTTGGCCGTTTTGGCTGTTGCTGTTTGCCTATGGTTCACACATGCCAGAAAGAACTGGGCTGGGCCCAACCTAACTATACTTGAATTCGTGGTTGCGAATGCATTGGAGTAAAGCATGTATTTATTATTGCCAGACAAATCTTTTGCCTGTGATCACACGGATCTCTGTAAGTATATCTATGTCTATTCTGTACCAATTACCTTATCATTACGCCCAATTAATATATAGTGACCACATTAGCACGTTTCTAGGTCACTCGCGATCGTTCTTGCTAGTTTCGTCATCTCTATAGACCATCCCACCTATTGGGCTATTTTTCTGTAGGTGGAAATCTATTGGCGATTACAAACAGGATGACGTATTCAACGTGCTACTGCCGAACCAGGTCTGGTTCTCGATATTAGTGCTGACTGTACTGTAGTATGGGGATCCGTACGACATCACAATCCTTTGACTGGAATCGTCATGCCGGAATCTGTATACGAATCCTACAGTTACCCGGCGACTGTCATATTTTCTTACTATAAAAGAACCCGCTTCCCTTCCTGTTGCCATCCTTTGCTCTCGACTGCATGACCTCTGATAACATTGCCTACCCTTTCTAACATTCCTTGTTGAACCTGACAGTATTGTATCGTTACTAAACTATTCGCCATGTCAAAGATCAAGGAAGATAACATTCGACAGTTTGTCAATAGCCAGGCCTTGAGCATAGAAGCTAAAGACCCAAAGCTTGTGTCGACTACATTGTCCGACAACTGCCGTCGTCTCATCGCACCTACATCGTTCATGAAGTCAATGGGCCTTCCCGACGAGATGATAAAACAGGGTTCCTCTAATGAGGTTTATGAACAACAGTTTATGATGCAAATACCGTTTGTTGAGTCGACCTCGTGCAACATACACGATATATCGCTTGATCAACAGAAGTTGAAGGCGACAGTTCATCTCACCCACAGAATCAAACTTCTGGGTGTAGATGAAACCTTCTTGATCGAGAACATGATTCTTCTTGATTTTGACGAGCGAGGCGAGAGGATCGAGAAGATTGTTGAGTTTACGGACGTTGCAGAGAGTATGAAATACATGCAAACTCTTCAAGGGTTGGCCGCAGCGAAGTCACAGTAGTTATTGGGTTTAACTGGATTTGAGAAAGCTACTTGAAGGCAATTCAGGAGATACTTGAGATATATGGTCTAAAACAAGATGAGTTAGCGCGATACTTGACAGTTGAGAATTTGTATGTAGCAGAGATAATTTTGTAATGGTTAAACTACTTGAGCAACATTATGTCAGCCAGTCTATTAATGAAAAGCATGGCGTCATTGTTGGCTTTCGCTGTAATTCAGCCTATCAACATATTTGAGGCGCAGTTACTGGCAAGGCTTTTTGACGGGCGGCCGATAATGCCCTAAGAGGAAGAGGCCTCCACTTGCAATCTTGATTTAATAGCATTGTTGAGCGCTAAGCATTTTCTCGGAACTACATTCACATTCAAGAGTTTTTGCTTCCAATTCCCATTATGTCTTCACCACAACCTCCATACTGGCAGCAATCTCAGGGCCAGCCAGGATATCCAGGACAGGGACAGCCTGGCCAGGCTTACTATCAGAACCCACAAGGGCAACACCCACAAGGGCAACATCAACAACAACAGCCTTATGGCTACCCTCAACAGGGGCCACCGGGAGCTCAACCTAATCAGCAGTATGGGTATTCAGCTCCTCCCGGTCAGCAACAGTACCCTCCTTCGAGCCAACAAAGCCACTATCAGCCTCCTCCTCAAGGATATCCGCAACAGACTCCCTATGGCCAACAAGCTGCTCCTCAATCTCAGTATGGGCAGCAGCCGACACAAGCTCCTTATGTTCAAGGACAATATCCGCAGTCTTACCACCCACCTCAACCTCACGGTGCTCCTCAGCAAGCTCCACCTCCGCATCCAGATCAACAATGGCATCTTCAAGCAGGACAGCAGCAATACAGCGCGCCCGCATTCAATGTTGCGCCAACACCAGCTTCGCCAGGCTACGACCCAGCTCAAAAGGCTTGGGTTCAGCCTGTCGACACATCATCCGACGCCGAGGCCCTTCGAAAGGCGATGAAAGGCATGGGCTGCGACGAGCGGGCATTGATTCGTGTCCTAGTGAGTCCCAAGTACACCAATCCTTGGAGCATGGCTCAGCTTGTGCGCGACTACAACAGTCGCTTCATGCGTGACCTAGCCAAAGATATCGAGAGTGAGACTCGCGGCGACTTTGAGACCTGTCTACTAGCCCTGATCCGTGGACCGCTGGAAAATGATGTCTACAATCTATCAAAGGCCCTCAACCGCGCAGGCACTGATGAAGATGCTCTAAACGACGTACTTTTGTGTCGTTCAAACGCGGATATCCGAGCTATCTGTGCCGAGTACAGGCGTGTCCGAGGAAAGGAACTCCACGTTGACGTGAAGGACGACGTCGACGATACTCTGTACAGACTCTACAGCATGGTACTCTCAGCCACTCGCGCAGAGGACAGTGCGCCCGTGATCCCGGCAGAGATTGATCAGAAGGTCACAGAGCTTCAAAGAGCTACTGAAGGAACGATTGGTGCCAACGCAGTCGCTGTGGCGCAAATTTTCACCAGCAGTAATGAAGCTCAATTACGCGCCATCAATGAAGCATATCGCTTCAAGTATCATCGCAGTCTCGAGACTGTCATTGAGAAGGAGTTTCGAGGTGACATGGAGGATGCTTTACTACGGATACTATACCATGCTTTGGACCGAGCTCGCTCCGATGCGGGACGACTGCAAAGGCCTTTGAACAAGTCTTTAGGAAAGAATCGTCTCTTTATCAATAGGCTTGTCAGTCTATACTGGGATCAGGGACGCTTGCATCAGACAAATATGGCATACAAACCAGTGACGGGTTCAACGTTGGCTGGAAACATCAAGTCTGAGCTAGGTGGCGATTATAAGGACTTTGCTTTGGCAATAATCGGGGAGAAGTAGTCATAGTTTTCACTTGATCTTTTACGATATAAGGTATCGCGTCAACAACGATGGGTGAGATTGAACTATTTGCATGCTATACTTGCTGTCTACCTTCTAGTCCAATAATTGAATCGTTCACGAGATCCAACTTTGTCCATATGTTTTCCTACTAAGAATTCCGTCTTACTAAGGGTAATGCTACCAATGGCACAAAATAGGACTTTGGGCTTATAGAGTAGCGGACATGCCTCCATCCACAATCAAGTTAGTGCCACTAGTGAACTTGCTGAGCCTGCTACCCAAGAACACCACAGCGTTAGCGATATCTTGCCCTTGCCCAACCACGCCAAGTGGGATGGATTTGACGAGGTCCTCAAGCCAATCAGGGTTAGCATCTAGGACCTGACGGAAGGTACTCGGCTCCAAAGTGCCATCCGGCTGCAAAACTGGTGGTGGATCAATGGCGCCTGGGACAATAGTGTTGATCCTAACACCACGCGGTGCAAGCCAGCGACCAAAGTCTTTTGCCAGTGTGGCTTGGGCCCGCTTCATTGTGCTATATGGGCCCCGGATAGCTGGGTGCTTTGTCTCGAACCCAGCAACCGAGCTGATGACCACGATGGAACCGTTCTGCTTCTCGAGATGAGGTGCAGACGTGTTGATGAGATTGATAAGACCAAGAATGTCGGCCTGGAAGCTCTTTTCCCAATGATCAATGGTCGGTTCAAACAACATTGGGCAAGCTACAATACTGTTAGTAATCGAAGTGTCTTTGATGAAAGTGCCAGACATACCGCATGCGACCACAAGATCGACTCTTCCAAACTTCTGCGCAGAACTTTCAACCCAGCTCTTCAGGGCCGTAGCATCGGCAATATCCACGCTGGTTCCTACAGCAAGTACGTCTCCGTTCGCACCCTTGAAGTCGGCAAACTCGTCGCCGCGCACTTTACGTGAGCAGTAAGAGACATTGGCACCTTCGTTGAGAAGAGTCTGGACGATTACTCTGCCAATACCCTTCGAACCACCGGTGACGAGAGCATGGGTACCGGAGAGTTGTGGAGAAAAGCTGGACATGATGGGATAGCTAATGGATGAGAACAAGTGATGAGCTGAGTTGATGAGCGTGTTTGAGTTGTTCATATGGCTCAAACACGGAGGCCTTCTTATAGAAACTCTAGCAGTAACCAGGGAAGGCCCGGGTCCAAGATCTGAAAGAAGCCATTCTCATTTTCCTATTCTGGAAAGATCGTATCATCTGGTTGTATTATCAATCAAATCGAATCTCTAAAGCCTATCTATTGTCCGAGCCATCTCATTTGCCTAATGAGGTTAGTTCACATGGCTGATGGTGTCTGAATCTCAATTGCCGACGAATAATGGACTCATCTCATCAATCTGATTTTCCTAATCGGGCAAATAGTGGGTATTAGTTCTATCGGAGTGAACTGGTAAAATCCTTGTTATTACGAACACGTACCCATCTCTTACCGTGAGTTCCGTTATTTATAATAGCAACATGTTCAAGTTACATAGACAAGGAGCCCTTTTACTTTAACCGATCGAATAGCAAGACTCTGACCCAGAGTTGAGGTTCAAAGATGTGGAGATGTCGTCGTACTTTCAGGGAGGCAAGATTGGTAGGTTGTATAATTTGTTGGAGTACTACTCAAGGTCGTTCATTATATGTAATCTTTCACAATACTCTTATTAGACGAGGGAACTGAAATTAAGTAAGACTCGGCCGTTGCTGGCTACGGGTTTAAGATGTAAGCAGTTTCATCCGACGTATCTACAGTCCCAACATGACACCAGTGTTTCAAAGATTCATCGGCATATCAAGGGCGTGCCATCATTTGCTTGGTGGCCTGCTGGCTGCCATAGAACTTTCGGTTGGAACCCTCACGCCTTGCTACACTGGTTCTCCGTGAGACTTTCAGCACCTAGCTGGAACCACTGCTTGCCCGTTTCTGCAAAGACAGCCATCTTCTTCTGGCCAGGCTTGTACAGCGGCCAGGTCACACCATTGCCATCAGTAGGACGTTTGTCGGGATTCTTTGCGAAGGAGAGCCATAGACCTATCAAATCGTTAGCTAGACTCTCATCGGAAACTACTAAACGCTTACTCTGCATTCCGTTTGCGACTTGCCACTCGTACTCTGTAGAGTTGCCACGATATTCATAATGGGTTCCGAACAAGAGGGGTAACTCGGCTAATTGGTGTCAGCAAAGGAAGCGATGTGAATGACAGTAATGATGCATACCACTGTGTGTTGCGCCGATCCAAGGAAGTGGCGAGATATTGGAAAAGTTTCCAGTGTAGTAGTATCGATAAGTCGGATATCCAAATTTAGCACGAGCACTGTATCAATACGTTAATAATGGATGCCTTCTCAGCAGACAAAGATACATACCTGACTTCTGCGGCAACTGGGCAAACAATTGCACCCAGACCAATGGCAATCTGTGCAGCAGATACACCTCTCTCGTTGAAGGCTCCAAAACCAGCGCCTTCATTAGCATTGTTGCCGAAAATCCAAGGCTGTTATTTTATCAGTACGCTTCCCTTCCACAAGTGACAGTTTTTACATACGACTTTCGTGACAAGACCTCTGGCAAGGCGATCGGTTGTGTTGGAAAAGGCTGTCATGTTATCTCCTACAGGTGTGAATGAAACACCTGCCGTTTCCGAGTAAACATTTTGCAAAACTGAAGCATCAACCTCCTGCATACACTTCAACTGCTTGTTGCCTGTCTTGCATCCGACCTTGGTAGCAATAGTGTCAAAGTCGGTGTGGTTACCATACACCTTGGCCAGCATACTCGGCGCTCCGGAGTCAGAGATCAGACCTTTGACGATCAAGTCCTTGGGATACGCGTATCCATACATTCCTACTGATCCCGCACCAGCAGATTGTCCCCAGAGAACCATCTGGTGGGGATCGCCTCCAAAAGCAGCAACATTGTCGCGTACCCACTCAACGACCATGCGCTGGTCCAGCAAACCAACGTTCTGGTGAGCTTCTTTGGCGTTGGGAAAGCCAAACAGATTGACGCGATAGTTCATTGTGACGACGATGTGAGATTGAGTCCTCTGGATCCATTTATCAGGAATCTTGTAGAGCGAGTCTGCGCCGCCGCCCGTGAAGCCACCACCTGGGATGTAGATGAAGACAGGTAAACGCTTCGAAGTTGGTTTCGATGGGGCGTAGACGTTGAGATACAAGCAATCTTCCGAATCACCGCCGTTGATCAGGAACTGTGTCATGTGCTCGGTATATACCGTTGGCGCTTTGCTTATGGCTTGCTTGCATGATGGCGCATACTTCTTGGCTGAGATTGAACCCGTGCTGCGTACGCGGCGGGGAGGTTGGAAGCGAAGAGACTTCAGTGGTGGTTCAGCGAAGGGGACACCGAGGAATTGACGAACAGAAGGGGCAGTCTGATTGATGAAGCCTGTCAGTTCGCCGGATGTTGTCTCGACGGTCAAGGGAGCATCATGGTGAGAAGGGATATTGAGAGCTGAGCTGCTAGCCAATAAGGCCAACAAACAGGATGCAGTAAGCTTCATTATTGCCAATAACGCCCAACACTGTGAGTTCTAATTGGTCTTTGTCTTGTGAGTATCATTTTATAGTCGCTGTACAGAAGAAGATGCCGACGACGGACCGTGTTCTCCTTTGTCTGGGTAAATCTTTATCAATCGTCATCCGGGGTAGTGGAGTTTCGAGCCAGTAATACGTGGAGAAACCTGGGGAAATTAGACGCGGGGTCCAGATCGACACGGCTCACGGCACCTTTGGCGTTGTCTATGTGGGCTTCAATGGCACGTCATGAAACGTTTATCCAAGAGATATATTTATTCTAGTCATTTAAAGACGAAAAGAGTATACCTTGGTTCCCCGCATCACTTGTGCCTAGTGCTTGTTGCCTGGTGCCTCGGCTTCGGTTCGATCATCAAAATTGAGATTCGGGGCTGGTGCAACTTGGAAATGGATACCCAGTTTGATCATAGCATTGAAGTCATACTACAAGCAGAGGTTCCATCTTTGTGAACATAGAGTCTCAGGTTCAACAAAGGAAGACAGGAATAAGGAAGTGACGAAAATAAAAGCACTTGTCAGATTCTAGGGACTCTCATAGATTAACGGTTTCAGTGAGCAAAGCTGTAGTCTCATTTGCGAGAAGATCTTGAAGTCAGGTAAAACTAAAAGAGAATTAGTTGATAATAATGTGCTTCAGATTACTACCTAATCTGCCTGCAGCAGGTTGCTATTACACCGATAATCATCCTCCAAGCCATTGTAATCGAGACCTTCAACAGAATACCTCTCTCACATTAACCCCCATAATTCCTATACAATACTCTGAATAGAATTACCATCCTCCCTAAATAGGTAGGATGAATACTTAGGGCTCCATAGCTGCCCTCAAGCTGCTGGAAACAGTCTGGTAGAGCTTGACTCCTCCAGAAACGAGTGCGTTAAAGTCGATGGCAGCAATGAGTTGACCAACAACAGACATGCAGCTTTGAGCCATGGAGTTCAAGTTGAACTTGGCAACCAATGCACTCAGGCCTCCGAGAAAGGTAACCATGATGGAAGCTCCAGGGATGTTCTAGTGGTTTGTCAGTACGCAGTCTTAAATGTTCGATCGATTTCCATCACTACTCACAGTCTCGGAACCAGAAATCTTCTTGGAGACATACTCAATGCCAGCAGTTGCCTGAGCGTTGAGATCGATAGAACCAACGTAGGAGGCGGTAACATTGAAACCGTGGCCGATCTTCTCATTGAAGTCGATGGCATTCTGAAGACACATTAGTTAAAATATCAGTGGTGGAGAAGTATGGAAGCTTACAGAACCGACGAGGCCGAACATATTGCCTAGAAGATCGCGGCTGTCCAACTTCTCTGTGGTCTCGTCGTCCGGGGTGACAGTATGCTTCATTTCGTCGAAGAAGGAATCAAGGGGGTTGGCGTGTTCCTCAGCTCTGGCTCTGGCCTGGATTCCAGAATTTCCGTTGACAAGCCCAGCGGTGTCTACAGACAGGCCACGAGCTGCGTTTCCCTGAGGAACGTAGGCAGCAAGGGCAGTGCCAGAGGCAAGGAGAGTGGAGAAGATGGTAGAGAACTTCATTTTGAAAGTGGATAAAAGTTGTAGAAGAATAGAAGGAACAGAAAGAGTGAACCGTTGAATGAGTGAAGTGCTAGTTGGAAGTGCTGCGTCGAGCAGATTCAAGTAAATAGTCAAATGAATGTGGTGAAAGTAAGAATCGCTGCGTCAAGCAGGTCTGAGTGAAAAGTGAGAGTAAAGGACTGAAGGTAGCGAATGGCTTGCTGAGAGAAGAATGTTTGAAGAAATGCAGAGAGCTGAGTATTTATATCTCGAAGCTCTTCAGAAAAGTCAACAAACTATGATCGAGTTTCCTCATGCCTAGCACATGTGTTGGTCGCACATCGGATTGCCTGGAGCGATACAGGACTTAGCGCGGGACTATCATTCAAAGTGAAACGGGTGTCAAAGCGATCTACAAGGCGCCGAACCTAGCACAACTTATATAGATCAGCCGAAGTATATTAACGCATTGACAAATGTTTGATGTTTATTGGAGATTTTCATTAATCAAGATGAATACTTATCGCTCGAGCGAGACGAACATTGAGCGAGCTACAAAAGATGCTACAAAGCTTAGTATCATAAGCTGGTAAGTTCCTCTTGCACTTCTGACGAGATACGTTGTGGTCGCTGTTGTTTTTTGAGATTGATATTGCAACAGCCATATACAAATATGTATCTTAAGCAGTAATTGTAGATAAAGCCGAAATACTTGATACTGAGTGGTTATAAAACACATCGTTATCTTGAGAGAGCTACAATGGTAAGCTACCGTCCGTGTGGTTGCATTCTTACCCTCGGGAGCGGGGAATAGTAATCTCGTCTTGCTCTTTATCAAACTAAAATGGGCTCGGATCATCATGTATTCAATGTTTTGTTTTGTTTTGCAGCCTTGCACAGAAAGCTAAGAGGAGGGTTGAAACATCCAAGTGGTCCTTGATCATGAGCACAACGTCTGCATCTAACCATATAAACAATTACAAGAGTGTGTGTTGTATGTCATGTCCTTTACCCTTGTACAGAGATCATCTCGGTGGAGCCTTTTTTTCGTCGGATCTACGGGCAAGATGATAGTTGAAACAACTGGGCAGTCCTAGTACCTGAGTCTAAGCTTCCAGGTGATCACATATGCACATTCAATAATCTCTGTATTTATGCTGTGTTGCGTTTTGTAATCTTTTACAGCGACTAAGAGATAGCTGAAACCTCCAAGAGGTCCTAGCACTAAGGCTTGAGGTGTACTAATATTTATCCACATATGCAATAGTCTGTGTGTTCATCAATTTGACAATATTAATCTACTCGTGCCACCTTGTTTGATATGCTTTATAGTTTCAGTAACTGCCGTTGTATTAGTGAAATCACTCGATATCACACCGTCCTTGTACTAATCTACCAAACACTGTGGACACGGGGACAGGGCGCATTATTAATGTCAGCCCGCTACTCCGTAGCACTAGAGAGAAAATGCGGGTCTATCTTTGTCATAGCGCTTATCTCGCTTCACCTGCAATTCAACGTGATTTTCCTCTACCATCTCTTCTCTCGAATGACATTTGTCACTACATTATCTACTACATACTTTCTGGACATATTAGTCAAAATGCCGCCAGCCTTCACGTTTGTCAACGTCAGCAATACACCTCGACTTGGGCCTAAAGAGCGGAGGGAAATGAGGGGCCATGTCACACAGACCAATTTCGCCAAACGTAGACAGAGATTGGCCAAGACTCGTAACAGTGATAAGCCAGGCGCCATAAAGAGCGATGCAGCTGTATCGAGATGGAACAGTCAGAGAATTCAGTCAGGAGATACGTCAAATTATTTGATCGATGTTCTTGATCCTGGATGTGATAGACTACTGACCAACATGATGGGCTCAACATATTCTCCCATTGCCTATCGTATAGTTGTCAATATGAAGTTCTATTGGAGAATTAAAAACTGACCATTCTTTAGTACTCTGCATGTTTCGTCCTTTCATCTTTCCGACGGGCACTACTGGCCCTGGCTCGTCTCGAGAGGCAGAATGGGTTGACCTTCTCCAGTCAGAGCCGGCACTGATTGAAGCATCGATATCTATTGCCGTAAGGCACTGTGTCGGACGAAAGGATAACACGGCTTTCCGCCAAGCACTTATCCATAAAGGCCGTGCTATACGACGGGTCAACCAGAAGCTGGGTTTACCATCAGGTTTGACGGACGGGGTGCTGAGCGCAGTTTTCACCTTGACATTTGCTGAAGTATGTGATCTTTCTCCAGTTCGGTTATGTTGCCTAATGATATCAGCTTCTCGAAAGTGACTCCAAGGCAAGGAACGCCCACATAGAGGGGCTGGCTCAGATGATTCGTATAAGACGATCAACCGGTAACACAGCTATACCTTCATGGTTCTGTGACTTTCTCCTCTAGTAGGTCCCCACTCCAACGCATGGAGTAGAACGAGATCTAACACTCTTGGTTAGTGATTCGCTTGGACAAGCTCTGCTCACTTCCAATCATTCCAACCAGCCGATCATTCATGCTCTAAAAAATCAAGATGACCCCAATACGACAGATATTACGACTATCCGGAACAGGATTAACGGGCTTTGTCAGCTGATCGACGACTACCACATTACCCTAACCGCACGTTCAGATTTCGCCCTCACAATTGAGCGTGAGGTTGAACGACTCCAGCTCGAAATAGATACTCTCTTGGGTAGCCATGAGAACTACGTCCAATCGCTACATGATGCTCTACGATTGTACCTCTTGCTTCTTTGGCCGTTAGAGGAGCCTGATCGCCTGCACATCCTGGCTGAAGAGCTTAGATATGCTTTAATGCAGCCTCACTTGAGACTTTGTACTTCAATGGAACTGTTGATCTGGCAGCTTTTCGTGGGTGTTACTGCTGCAGAACCGTCAAGTGAAGTTCGGTCTTGGTATGTTACAAGACTGAGAGAGTTATTATCTTCGATGCATAACTTGGGGCAGGGTACGGTGGTAGACACTCTCACCCAAGCATTTACACCTGACACGTGCCTCTTGCAGAAATTCAGGGTTATATGGCAGGGACTATTTTATACTGAGCATGAATGAGAATGAGAAGATACTAGTTTAAAGGACAGGAATTGCGTTTTGGTAGTTGTGATTCACGGCTCTATTTTCCACAATCTTCTGTCACAATTTCACATTGTCCAAATGGACTATGTAAATCAATTTTGGCAACTCATCTATAGACCCATTATGAGATACACACAACGTAAGCTAAAATCTCTAGTGAATGCCACGGAGATCTATGATTAAAATCTGGTCGGTAAATATTTCAAGGATAAAAGCATTCAAGTATCTTTGATCTCTCCTGATGTCAAGTACCTCAAGGTTCAGGGTAAGTTGAGAAGATTCTTATCTAATCGTATCTTATCTGACTTTGTGATCTTATCTCATGGATCAGCCAATCGCTCAGATAATGAAATTTGCGGGACCTTGAGTTATCAGTTAATTAAAGGGGAAGTCTATTTCAATCGACTCATTCGTCGTTTCAGATCGTGAAAACAGATTCAAACAGCCTCGTTCCTCAAGCCCCTGGGGATTTTAGCCCATACTGACTCGCAAAGACGTTTAGAACTAGTGATAGAGCTGCGTCAAGTGATGGTGGCCTAAAGCTTAGTACTGCACTTACAATCTCCACTGTTAGTGCATTATCTAATGCTGAGTGGTCCGTATCACGTGGAGACATCTTCACTAATGAGCAGAACCAATCGGGCGATTTCATTACCAACTTGAACTTTGTCCACCATCAACATCAACAAATTCGCAGATAATGGCCATCAAGACAGACTTGACTACGGAGTGCATAACAAAAGATGAAGGATGTACAGAGCCTGAAACTCTGATATTCTCAGGCCAGTTGGTCATCTCTAAAAATGCGCCATTAACGCCAATCTACCAACTCAATAGAGAACTCGCATGCAAAGTTCAAAGGAACATGGCCATAATATTCGAGAGCGTTCAATTTACTGAAACTACCAATCCTGAAAGTAAAGTCATTCGAAGGCGAAAAACCAGTCAAGATCTATACTACCTGGTACATCTGCGGGACCATGCGTCTCAGGACAATTTACCTACATACTACATCACAGCAGCATCACCAGGAACCTTGGGGAATATTCAACTTGATATCGGCAGCACCAACCATAAAGATAAGGAGTTCAGGGCGATGCTAAATGCCGACAAGTCTGCAGCAGATATCCTGCTGTTTAATCGCGATACCAAGCAGCTGCTCTTTGACATCAAACCCAAGTGGCAAGGTGGTCAGTATCAGTGGATTGATGTGAATG
This sequence comes from Fusarium sambucinum, assembly GCF_050947815.1. Lineage (NCBI taxonomy): Eukaryota > Fungi > Ascomycota > Sordariomycetes > Hypocreales > Nectriaceae > Fusarium > Fusarium sambucinum. Next base: position 5,072,973 of record NC_139293.1, on the reverse strand, counting down.
GAGCAAACGTTGCGTCTGAGGCGGGGACAAGCGAAGAGCCGAAATTGCATATCAAAGTTCCACTACAACAACAAAAAAGAGATGCGTTAGTAGCATTGTGGATTTTGAGACTGTGGCACAGTATTGCTGAGAGTAGAGGATCAAAGCGAGAAGGTGAGCCCATATTCGCAAATCGTAGCATGGGTGCTGATACAGTCGAAGAACCGAGGCATATCACTGAACCAGTCCATACCTGAAGCTACGCGCTCTGATACAAGAGGTGGGAAGGGATGACAATTCGCGAATATTTAGACGGGCTGGGACAGATCTTGGGCGGGCGCTGGAGAACAAGACACATTGCTCAATAAGGGGATTTCAAAAGCCATCTTTCTTTGAAGAATAGAGAAATGTATTATGCACCATGAATTATACAGATATGATCATCGCGCTGGATCACTGCTAGTGCGTACCTCAAACTCGACTGTTTTACTTATCCCTATTTGTTTTGAATCCATCTCATCCATATCGATATCCGATGACGGACTCCTGTGGTCCCTGCGATTGATGATGCGCTCTTGTGAACTTGTTCTATCACCACTTGACTCTCCTCCTCGCACTTCCACAATGTTCTCGCCTTGCTGTGTCGTAAGAACGATATCGAGACCGTTTCCGCCGAAGCGTTGACGTGGATAGGCACCGGGTTGGTTTCGGCTGTGTCCAGAAGACCCGTATACTTGGTTGTGGAAGACGACCTTGGAAGCAAGAATGTCGATACTACGTGATGTTAGTAAGTGATGGGCTACTTGGTGCGAGTTGAACATACATCATCATTACCGGAAACATGCACTCCATCGAATATGCAAACCGATCAATCTGCGAAGCCAGATTCGTTGCCATCTGTTGATCATTTTGGAAAGAGTATGTGATTGCCCGCATCACACCAAGCACTGCAAGAAGTGCAAGTCGGACTTCGGTGCTTCGCATAAGATATCGGAACAAACCAGCCTTGATGGCGGCGCTGAGTGATGTTGACTTTGCCGACCCAAAGACTCGAAGGAGGAAGAAAGAGCTGACGCATTCCAATAGGGCAATGAGAATGAAGTAACCCATGTGTAGGTGATTGATCAGGGACTGATCTTCGTCGAGTCCCTGGAGAATACGGCGAGCTCGGACGGCTGCAATGACAACACGAATGGCTGTCACTGAGAATATCATGCACCAGTATAGAGTCGCGAAGATTATCCAGGGTCGACCACGTAGGACTCGACTTAGAATGATGTAGCTGTAAAATGACAGACCAGCTTCTTGTATCTGTTCCACCGGATCCCATTAGTAAGACATCGTGAACGGACACAGAGCATAACGCACTAGCCAGAGTATGTCGGCAAATATAGAGGCTACAGCCTGAGAGGTGACGCTATTGTTCTTATCGTAAAAGGCATAATAGCAAAGGCCGTTTGCTATCGCTCCGGCTGCACTGGTGACGATGGGAACAATGGAGACTGGTCCAAAGCTGGTGATACCAGCGACCATGAGACCGAACAAAACATTTGCGATTCCGATGGTGCTGAGAATCGACCAGCTCAGCTCGTAGTAGACGGCGTCGATCATGTTGAAAGTGCGATCGTCGGGTTATGGTCGATGAGAGGTCGTGGAAGTCTCACCATGACATGCCTGATCGGTGGGGTGGAAGCCTTCTCAGTAAGAACAAAAAAGAAAAGACGACTGAGGGGCTAGCTTATTATTAGGAGCGTTGCAATGTGGATGGAAAATTCCAAATGGTTGCTTACCTACCCCATGGAGACACTTTTCCGGGGTAGATAGATCTCAGTGTCGGTGATCACATTAATGAGGGGGAATACCCCAGAGTGGACTGATGCTCCATACGCGAGGTAAAGGGGGGTTCCTCTGGGGGACGTGATAGAATACAGGGGACATGTTAGAGTTTATGCATGTCGCCCAATGATAGCGACATGTTATTATTGTAGGATGTGCTCCTTCGCACCAACGGCTCAGCTGTATGGGATGAGGAGGCGTAACCCCATGGGTAAAGAACAGACGAAAGATGGATCTTCAAGAAGCGAGGGCTGTGCCAAGCAGTTGATTGGAACGACAAAAGTACAGGGGAAGACACACCAAAGCTTCAGAAACGGTAAATGAGCCGTTGAGCTCGCGTGCCGTTAGCTTCACTGGTTGAAGTTAGTCTAGTCAAGAAAGCCATTGTTCGTACAGCGAATTGGGGAATTTAATTAGCATTTCTCCACTGCTGTGTGCTGTGCTTTGCCCCGGTTAATGTCAAATCTCGAGGTGTGGTGTGGCAACCTTTCCATTTTTCCTTGGCTAACTTTGGAAGTGTTCCCCTGTTGACTGTTTCATGGGTCATTTCCATGAGGCATTTGCTTAGTGCGGCTTGATCCCGATGCGCGAAGATCCTTACACCGGGCGGTCACCCGCTGAAGAGTGGCGGCAGGCGTAAAATTGAATGTGTCAAGAACAAGCAGCATTGACCAACAGACTGTGTTGGTTGGCTGTTTAATATGTTGGTGCTATAGTGGGACGCCTGTTGGGTTGGGAACTGCAATGTGGCGCAGGACGTATCAGTTATTAAATTAACGGCTGGGGACAACTTCATGACATTTGACATTCACTCAGCGACCGAGTTGACGACTCTTTCAGCCATAATGTCGATCATTTCTTTATTGTTTTTGCTACTAAAAGTCCGAAACAAACAAGGCGATGCTCATCACATTGACTTATCATCAGACAAGACTCGAGCTGAAAGGCCCAGTCTTTGCCGCTGTCAATCCTTCGTGACATTAATAGTGACTCAAACCTTGTTATTTCTGTAACATAATCACCAACCGAATAGAGGTTAACTGCCAAGACGAAGGATTGCTCAACCTCTGTCTTCGGAAATTACAAAGCCGAAACGACCAACATCAAAATCTCTCTCCAACCTCGGTAATCGACACAATAACCACCGAACCCTCTGGGTAGATCCGGATAATGGGCTCCGACTTTCCGTGCCCCGGTATTCTTCCCGGGCCGAGAATGGAGACTTGGTATGTTTGTTCATCAGATCACTCACATTTCCGTGTTACCACCGGATCATCGATTTGCTTAGAGACTTTTTTTTTATCGTGACGACTCCATTTTACCTTATCACCAGGTTCTTATTCGCGAACAATGACGCAGCTGTGTTTGACTCACGGCCAAATTGTGGACAGCAATCTTGTTAACGAGGTAGTTTGGCTCCACTGATCTGTATGACGACTAACTATCTCACCGAGATCTTAATTTTTTGTATTTTCTTCTTGTTCTTTCACCTTTGTTTTTTATTTTGACAGCATAGAATGCAATCGTTGCTGCAGTATCGACGCGCTGGTGCTGCAGCGCAAGCGCAGATTGATCGAGATGTTGGCAAGGTCAAAGAGCATATGCCACCTGATACCACCCGTGATTTGGAAGCAGCAAAGCCACCTGTAAGGCGACATCCCCGCAAGAAAGACGATCGCGGCCTGGGACGTGCTTTGTCGCGTGTCATTGAAGAACACTTTGCCAACGAGCAAGGTAACGAGGAGCCAGTACCAATACAACCAAGTGCTACAGCTGATACCATTCGACGATGTAAGTCTGAAGGTGTTGCACTTGGCCAAGTCTTGTCGGGCATCGAAGTTCAACCTCATAAAAACGCCAAAGGAGAGGACAGCAGAGTTTTCGTGGTCAAATGGGAAGGCCCTGACGATCCTCTGGACCCTCACAACTGGTCGAATGGAAGGCGCATCGGAGTTACCTTGCAAATATCCGCCATTGCCCTATTTGTAGGAGCGGCATCGGGAATTGACGCCACGGTTCTCCCCCAGGCCTCAAAGTCACTTGGTGTCAGTGAAGTTGCCGAGTCGCTAGCTACAGGTATGTCCAACTATTTTCATTACTTACTACTTGCTAACAACCATTTCCAGGTCTTTATCTCGTCGGGATGGGTCTTGGGTCGTTGATAGCAGGCCCGTTTTCCGAAACCTTTGGCAGAAATGCAGTCTATATCGTCTCCATGGCCATTTTCATGGTTTGGATCATGGCATCTGCTCTCGCCCCCAACTTTGGAGCTCAAATAGTCTTCCGTTTCTTAGCGGGCTGCTCAGCTTCAACGCCGCTCGTTTGTTCCGGGGGTTCCATCGCCGACATGTTCAACAGTCTCGAGAAGACTTGGAGTTTTCCACTTTATGCGGTGGCTGGCTTTGGTGGACCGATGATAGGTGCTGTCATGGGTGCTTATATCGGCCCGTCGAATGCCGTCAGTTGGCGATGGACCGAGTGGACTATGCTCATTGCGTCTGGTCTTGTTCTCGTACTGGTCCTGCTTCTTATGCCTGAGACGTACGGTCCTCTGCTGTTACAGTGGAAAGCGAAACATTACCGGCGAATCACTGGCGATGATCGGTTCAAATGCGAGCATGAGATCGCAGACTCCAGCTTATTCAGCCGACTTAAAGTTAGTATGACAAGACCATTTCTTATGTTGACGGAACCTATCATTATCGCCATGACTCTATACCTCAGCGTTTTGTACATTGTTCTATTCACATTTCTCGTGGGCTGGCCATACATCTTTGAACAGACCTATGGTATCAGCCAAGGTCTATCAAACATCATCTTCATCGCCATGTTTCTCGGCACCCAGATAAACTTTCTCTTTGTTCCCATCGTGTACCGCAAGACGCTGCGAGCTACTCAGAAAGGAGGACACTTCAAGCCCGAGACACGCCTCTGGTATGGAATGCTCGGTGCCTCTCCAGCTATCCCTATCTCGTTATTCTGGCTAGGATGGACAAACTACGCCAATATCAGTATCTGGTCAGCTATTTTCGCTGTTGTCTTCTTCGGATACGGAGTCACGGGAATCTTCATCTGTACATACATGTACATCATCGATTCGTATGAGATATACTCAGCCTCAGCTCTCACCTTCGTGGCACTGACGAGGTACATCGTCGCTGGAGGAATGACTGTGGTTGGTATCCCGTTTTATGAAAACATGGGCACACACTATACCCTCACAATAATGGCTTGTCTGGCAGTGGTGTTGGCAACCATTCCCTACGTGCTATACTTCTACGGACATAATATTCGGGCAAAGAGTAAATATGCATTCACGCATTAGAGTCGAACTATATAAGCTATGCCATCATACATAGACATTGGGTATGCGCGAGTCTCCTACTTCTTCGCCAGCTTTTGCAAGATTTCGTGTGCCTTGCCAGCCACAAAATCGGGGTTATCGACCTGAATGAAATGACCTGCATCGGGCACCTGAATTGGTCCGTCACTGTTCTCCCCAATCGTAAGCTTAGCCAGCCCCTCGTTGTAATGATGCCAGTAAGGATTCATATAAGCATTCACAACTTCAGGCGGAGTATTAAAGTCTGTCCCAGTTCTCTTTGCAAAGTAGTCAAAGTCGTGGCCCAAGACAGTGAGATAAGGCTCTTTTCCGTCAGTCTTTGGTAGAGAAGGTGAATCCGCCTTTGGGAGAAGCTGTTTCAGGTTCCTGCGTGTGAGACCCTCTTTGGAACCGATGCTGGGGTGGAATCGTTTCCTGGTTTCTTCTCGAGCAACGCGGATATTATCGGCAGTGACCCCTGGGGGTAGATCATCTGGGTTGAAGTCTTTTGCGTCTGGATCCGGAAAGACAGAGACAAAGTCTGTGTCTGTCAGGACACTGTCGAGAAGCAAAATTGCTGATACAGTGCCTGGATATTCACCAGCGTAAAGACGACTGAAAGCGCAGCCGATTGAGTTTCCTATCAGGAACAATCGAGCATTGTCGGGATCATCAATATTGAGTTTGTTCTTCAGTACTTGAGTGATAAGCTGACGAATATCACGGACAACATCCATCGAGTCGTGTGCATGCGATGGGTCGGCAGCTCCCTCATCGTTAGGGTCTCGATCAGTAGTTTGACCCTGTCCGAAGCGATCAAAGGTCAAAATAGCTGGAATTCCACGTGGGGAGAGCTCTTTGAGTTTAGAAATAGTTTTTATCCACGAGGTTTGCGGGGCAATCATGCCGTTGACAAAGACGATGAGTGTTGAGCTGACATCTCCTGAAATTGTGGAAGGAGTGAAGCTGTAGCTAAGCTGTGCGCTTGGCTTAGTATCCAAGAGCATGAATTCGTACTGTGGGTCATTTGGTTCAGTCATATTGTTGTTGACGAGAAGAGGAGTTGATCTCAGGAGTCGTAAGCAGAGTCTGATGCTATGTACCTATATAGGCACAACTGTCAGCATCGCTGACGTCATCACGATCACTGTTGCTGTACCGATTAAGGGCAGCGCGCGGCCTATTTAAAATATTATAAATCCTCATTTTGCCATGGCTCAAGACTTTGTGGAAGATGCACCCAATACGCGCGTTACGAGATCTGATGTAAGATGGGAGTCTCGGCAAAGCCGCAATGTCCGATGACAATTAAGATATCTGCTAGAATTGAGCTTATGCAATTGGTTCGATGACGTTGCAAGGTTCTCTTGTCTTCCATTGACATGGCTACAGAACGAGGAACAGGGCTATTGTCACCTGGAGGTATGAGACAAGTTGGGCTTTTCTTCATTGTACTATGCATTATGTTCCACAAAACTTCCTCCACTTATAAACATTATAGCGATTACTTTATAATTCCATGATAGCAGTGCAATTAAGCCAACAAATAACCATTTGAGTGCTCTGTTTAATACTTTAAACGAAACGCCGATGTCGCACACTTGAACTTCAACACTTCATAATTCCTCGTATACAGGAGGTCCCGTGCACACATCCTGATAGCGAGGCAGGCTTTCTCCGACCGTTTGATGTGACAGTGTTGTGTAGTCACTCAGAACAACACGGTGTTCAGAGCGAAGTATCCTTCCGACCCCTGTTCTTGTCACCAAGTCCGGCCTTCCTTTGGGGTATATCTCCTTCATCATCTGTATTTCCAGCACCAAAGCATGAGAGACCGAAGTGTCGCCTACATCACCTGTATCTTGTGTGTAGTGGTTTAGACTTTGTCTTGGGGAAAAATGGAAATCCATGCTTAGGGTCCCTGCATTGTCGTCGGTTGTCCACCCGTTGTAAAATGTCGAGTCTCCGAGTATCGTCCGCTTTTTTCGCTCTTGGGCGTTATCTCCCTTATTCTGACAGCAATGAACAAGACACGCCGATGCTGTGCTTTTGATGGTCTCTTCTAATATCCATGATCCACTACATACGCGCCAGAGATGAACCTCTTCGCCGTTACCAGGACTGTTTCGAAGCCCGCTCATATTAAGTGTGGCTCGGTTCTTAGTCCTGGGATTCATGACTGTGTCAAACACACATCCTACTTCTATTCCTGCCGTTTGATAGATCCGATTTGAGTATGTTTGAGTATTCGAGATAGGTATCGATCGTACGACGGGGAGAACACGATGTAATGTAATGGTGTGAGGCATGGTTGATGACTGGCTAGCTCTTCGAATAGACGCTACCGCCTCAAACTCATAGGTGACAGAGACAATCGATGTGTCCATAGACGGAGGTTGGTAGCTGGGTACCCGATATGACAAGTTGTACGTGTAACTGCCCTCGTTTAAAGTGATTGACGTTGTGATGATTTCGCAACGCTTCAGCTTTGTGAGATGGTGTTTGCAACCTTTGCAGCCTTTCTTGAAAGGCTTTTTATTGACGGTGTGGACTTGTAGTAGGGCATAGAGGCTCTCTACTTCGATCGAGCCTTCGGTAACTTCGAGTATCAAAGACCCTGAAATAATGGAATCGTCGTCATTGTTGCTGTCATGACGAATAACGATTGGGGATGTACCAATTTGACAATCGAGAGAAGCTGGTAACCCATTCGGTTTACCTTGAACAGGTTTCCTGAATAATGAGGGACAGATTCCCTGGGGTCTGATCAACTGGAGTAGGCCTGTCATGTCGCGATGTATGCAGCTCAGTCTGTGTCTTGGTGACAGGGCGCCTGAAGGTAGTCAAAAATTAATGTGGCATTTCTGAATGTGGGAATGGAGACAGAAAGCCAAGTCATATAAGAAAGATATTGCGCCCTGGGATCGTCGTACGATGCGGTGAAAAGGTGATGGCCATTGCCGCGAAATGCATCATTATTCAAGTCGGTTTGAATTGCCCAGAATAGTCTTGGCTATTCCCGTTGCTAACTCGATCAGAGGTGATTGAGACACTCTACGCTAAACCCATTATGGTAGTTTATAACGAAAGATCATAAGCAGGGTCCCACAAGTGGCTGGTCTTGAATGTGAAAGTGAAGCAGGGTGTCTCAACTGCTTATTCGACAATTAATTTTTACAATTATCTGACGTGACTCAATAGGTTCCCTCAAGGTCATTAAACTCCCTGCCCACTAATTGAAACTGTTAAAAAAGATTACCAAGCAATGGGCAACGTTGTTGTGAAGAAGCTGATACATCTCATGTTAGCGGACACGGCCATGTCATACCTTTCCTAATCAGGACATTTACCGCGGGACAATCCAAGTCTCGCTTCTTCATCCCCAACTTGAGAATTGACCAAACACTTTCTCTCCATCACATGCCTTTTCTGCCCAACAAAGCGGTCTTCAGCGATGCCTGATGATCCCATTCAATCGCCTGGCCGAACTGCATCGGGAAAGCCACGCAAACCCCGGAACAAGAGCTTCTCAGGCTGTTGGACATGTCGCGCGAAGCACGTCAAGTGCGACGAGGCCAAGCCGTCATGCAATCGCTGCCAAAACGCCGGCGTTGACTGTGAAGGTTATGGCGTCAGACTATCCTGGGCCTCTGTGAGAAATCCCACTACATTCAAGAGGGGAGGCAAACGAAGGTCAGCGCGTCGGACTTCTGAAAGACTTCGTCAGTCTAGCAATTTAGGAACGGTTGATGAAGCTGCATCCGAACAAAGTGAGCAGGGCGCTTCGCCTACCGATGACTTGGGCGAACAAGAGCTTGATGAAGGGTCATTTGATAATGGGCCTCCGGAATTGCCCTCCGAAACCTCGTCAACCCCCAGGCCTTCCAATCAAGATCAGCAACCTGGGCTGGCTCAGGACCTCTACACCAATCAACTAAACACCCGAATCTTTCATTCGTATGAGCTCCTACGCCAGGGCTTAACAACAGGTCCCCCTTACGCTTCCTTCCCATCAGTGCAGTCACAACTCCCACCACTGCAGGTTGAACAGGACTTCGATCAAAGTCCCATTATCCGAGACGAAACCCACACATCTACTCCCGTCGATGTAGCTGATCTTGGCACTGGCTCATTGCCCCTGCCTGGGGTGTCCGAGCCAGCATCTCATTCATCCTCGTCGTCCAACGCACAAACCGTACCGCAGAAGATTACCCGACACATCGATATCCTTACAAATCCCGCTCTCCAATGCGAATTGATGGAACACTGGACGTTGGATCTTTGCGACTCCCTGAATCCGGTGCCCGGTATCTACAACCCCATGAGAAGTGCCATGATGCCCATCGCCTGGGAGGGAGCGCGCACGGATTCCAAAACGTCAACGGGGGCAACGAGCTTGTTTCACTTCATATGCTCAGCATCGGCATTCCACCTTTCGAAGAAGAGGGAGACGCCAGAGTCACGACGTAGTCTCGAGAATGTAGCTCTTGAGCATCATAACCTTGGAATCACACACCTTGCTCAGAATATCCGGCATTCTAAAGATGGCGCTCATTGCGTAGCGCTGCTCGCTGCTGTAATAATATGCATCATGAATGAAGCTGTTACTCTGCCGACTTCCTTCTGGCGATTACACTTTCGCGGTGCCGTTGAATGGGTCAACCACATCGATCCCCAAGTCTGGCATCGTAACGAGGCAGCTTCTAGCATATACTACATGTTTCGTGGTATGAATACAGTGGTTCAGACACAGTTATTGTTCGACATCCATGGAACTTCTTACTGGGATTTTACGAATGACCTTGGCCCACAACCTGAGCCTTACACCTTGTACACAGCTTTCGGCCTTCCACAGCCAATTTTCCAAGGACTACGGGCGATGAACACTATTGCGATGCGTAGGAAGTCCCCAAGGTATAGCGATCCAACGCCTGATGAACTTGACCGTCTGGAACTTGAACTGTACCTCTCGGTACCCAGTAGACCAGACATATCTGGAACAAAAGAATATTCAGATCTGATTTACCACCATGGCTTCACATTTTACTACTCGGCCCTGATCCACATGAAGCGCACTCTAAAAGGCATGCCCCTTATTGAGGTCCAGCCACTTGTTGAGAAAGCCATCCCTCATCTTGAAGCTTTACACGCTTGCACCGCTCAACGTTTTTCGCCAATGATTTGGCCTGTGGCAATGATAGCGTTTGAGATTGCTGACGACGCAATGCAGCAACGCATGCTCAGGTGCCTAACACTTTTGTGGGAGAGATCGGAATTAGCTATCTGGACGCAGATCACACAACTTGTCAAGGAGCTTTGGGCACTGCGCAAGAGGGAGGGTGCTAATATTAAATGGTATCATACTGCGCTGGGGTCGATGACTGATAGCTTCATGTTAGTGTAAGAGAGATATAATTAATGATAATCCCATGACCATAGCTTTCGGTTGGTCGTCCCGTTCCGATGTAGGACTTTGAACCGTGCGTGTTGGAGTTTGAGGTCCTTGTTGATACAATATTTCGGTTCCTGAGTGACAGTAAAGTCAATGCTCAAATTCCGGCCATCGTTGCATGTGAACACCGAGATTGTAATTCGGCCACGTCGTCGGTGCATTCGCGTTGGGGAGCAACCACGAATCAGCACAATCGGGGTATAGTTGGTCTCAGAGTCTATTCTTCATCCCCCTCACATAATCGCAATGCACGTATTTGTAATAAGCAACGTTATTCAAAGTCGATAAGCATCAATTTATAGCCTGTGAAGATTCGTGGATCATCCACGTTCACAAACGTGTCGTGGTGAGTTGCCAAATGGGGCCAACGACCCCGTAGTCCCCGCGCTAACACGTAGATTGATGGGGCATATGGGTCCATGAATTCATCATTCAATCAAGCAGCGATAACGGCGGCAAAGGTTGACGTCAAATGCTTATCAACTGAATTTTTCCTGTTGTTTACTATAAGTATACCATTCCTTGGAAGTTCCGGTGGAGAAGAATCTTTTCAGACATTACAAACATATCTGCTCTACTTGCAAAGAAAAACTCACATCTATCAAGATGGGCCGTATTATTATTCACGCAGTCCGCCATGCTCAAGGCTTTCACAACCTGGGCGAAGAGTTCTTCAATCTTCTAGACCCGGCGCTAACACCATTCGGAGAACAACAATGTGCTGAACGTCGCCAGGCCTCGTTTCAAGATCAGTCAAAGTTCAGATTTATCGCTTCTTCGCCCATGACCCGAACAATACATACGACTTGTCTCATTTTCGACAAGGCTCTCCAGACACAGGACATTCTTGCTATCCCCGAAGCCCAGGAAATTTCTGATCACAGCTGCGATATAGGAAGCTCGCCAGCTGTGCTCGCAGAAAGGTGCTTACAGAACGACTGGCCTGTAGACTTGAGTCTTGTATCAGAGGGATGGAACGATAAAGACCTCTACGGACCAAACAGCCCAATTACCGGTGCCTGTGCAGAGAGAGCTAAGACAGTGAGAAGAATACTTCGAGAAAGGACCAATGAATTGATCGGAGATACCGACGAGGATGTCCACATTGCTTTGATCGCACACGGAAGTTTCCTCCACTACTTTAGCAACGACTGGGAAAACAGCACACTGGGGTGTGGTACTGGATGGAAGAACTGCGAGACAAGGAGATATGTGTTCCAGAACGACGAAAGTGACGAGGATGCGTGGGTTGTGGAGACTGAAGAGAGCCGACAGGCTAGGGGCTTAAATGGGCCTGCACCTTCAGCAGAAGAGCAACAGGAGTTGTATGAAAAGACCATGGTTGGATGGGTTGAGCAAGGGCTTCCCGATATCAGATACTACGCTACAGCGTTGGCGCATCCAAGGCCTGAGGATCAGGCCAAGCTATGAGTTGGATTTTATAACGGAGTTTACGGTCTCACCTATAGATACGCTACATGAAGATTTTGGAAAAAGAAAGGTGCTTTTAATGGAAGTGGTCGACACAAAGACGGTGCCGATCACAAAGTTTAACCTAAAACCTAAAAAGAAGATAATCGGCTCAGGACATAGCCTATGTCCCACATCGGATCCGGTTAAGACCTATATGTCAAGATTTTATTAATAAATATGAAACTCACTTTGTTCTGATCAATGAATCACGGAGCTTGCGGAACCGAGGTGGAATCATCATAACCTAAACCTACTACTCGTCACAGCAAATTTGTAAGTTACTCATATTGAGCATAACATTGTAGAACGCCGGAAAGAAGTATGTACATAACGTCGTATCTAAGTTTTGGTTTTTACCCTATTATACACATGAAATAAACTTAGTATGAGCCTCTTAAGTCCTTCGAGGCGGTGGTGGTGAGAGTCCCTGCTCATAACCCTCCTGTTCAACAGCTAACCCAACTCCGGGGTGCACCATATCAAAGCTCTTGGTGCTCTTATTTGAGTCGCTTGCCGGACCCAGCGGCCAACTATCATCCCTAGTAAACTTGTGATCCACCGGTCTTGCCTCTTCGATATCAGGTGTTGGAACGCGGTTCTTATCCCAAAAGTCAAATTCTTGAGGCTCATTCTCCTCGGGAATGTTGCGGAGCTCCATTCCATCGTGATTGTTGTTGTTGACGAGGGGGGGGAGAGGTCCTGTAGAGATATGCTTGCTGCTGCGTGTCCAGGTCCAGCCGGAGCCTTTTCTCTCACCGATGGAGGATTCGAGCTTGCGTGATGTGAAGGAATTGTGAATGTTTCGAAGGATAGGACGTAGAATAGGGATACATTGGACCATAATTGTTCCAGCAATTTCTGAGGAGTACCAAACTTGCGACATGCCATTGCGCCCTGGTTGTTGTTAGTTTGGGTCATGTGAGTGAGAATGTGGTGAACGTACAGATGTAGTAGGCATCGCGGCCGTTACCTTGATCTTTCCAACCAACTCTGATAGCTGAGACGATAGCAACACTGGATAGTTGTTAGACACATGTTTTGTTGTGAGTCGGTTGTTTAACTTACACCATTCCGAGACTCATGGTAAGACAAAGGCCAACCTTCTCAGCCCTCCTCATCTCCAACGTTCGGACGATGAGCCACGGGAAGCAAGCAAACACAAAATCCATGACGATATTGTAGACTACAAAGGATGTTAGCATAACATAATATCGGCCTTGTGCGCATCAATACTCACTGTTGCCACCCTCCTTAAAGTCGGATCGGAAACTGGAACCCAAGCAAAAGTCCAATCTGTACCAGTTGTCGTATGTGGGCTTGCCACAGACCTTTGCCCATTGGAAGACCACCTTGAAGGTCATGTAAAGGTTCATGGTGACTATACAGAACCACAATATCCATTTTTGCCAACGGTTGCTCATGCGTAGTAGTGTTACCGCAAAAGCCGTCTTGGTCAAGGCCTGGCCGATCAGTGTCCCGCACGATGAAATGTTGATGAGTATGTGCATGTGGTCGTCCCATGATTTGGATGAGTCCTCGAGGACGTAGCCGTTTCCGAATTGGTATATGATAAGACTGTTGTTGGCGAGAAGAAGGAACTGTTCGGACTTGTCAGTATAATCGTGGTGGACCGAGTCGCATTTCTGCCACTAACCCATGAAAAGATCAAGATGTGATCATCGTACCACATTCCATGCCGTTTCGTAATCTTTACCCACAGCCTAGCTACCAAAAATGCAGATGCTCCGAGAAACAATGCCCATAGCCCAATATTCAACTCGGTATAAGGATTGACGAAGGGGTGGACGGGCTCGTCATCGGTGTCGTCGCGAAGCTGTAGCCTCATCGCTACATTCTTTGGTGGTGTTGACTGATACGATTACCGACGCTGCAGATCTGGAATCGTGTTTCGTTTTAAAAGAGAGACGGGGAAATGGAGGTAAAAAGAGAGGGAAACACCAACAGCCAACAGCAAACAGGAAAACAAATAAAGCATCAAGAAGTCGAATCGAGAAATCGGATCAGGGAGGGGGGCACCGGGAAAGAAAAAGGAAGACGTCTAGATCACCCCTGACCTTGCAGATTGCATGGATTACGGTAGTCGAGAACAGTTGAAGAATATTAAGTGTATGTCGTATGCTTGGCTCTTGCGCATGTACGTACAGAAATGCCTGCTCAGACCCATGGCCGAACCTTGCGGGACGGGTATGCCTTAATCGGATACAGGGCCGTTTGGAGCCTAAAAGTGTATACGGGCAGTAACACCCATGGAAGGTAATGTGCATGCTGTAGGATGTCCTTGCTTGTCACTTGTCACGTCTGTACATCCCGCTCGGAGTAGTTTTTTGGACATGGAAATGACCACTCCGAGTGTTAGATCACGCACCATGACATGATCTCGTTGCCATGATTGCTTTTGGGCTTACGTCTCAAACCGCTAGAAGAAAAGAGAGTGAAAAAGTCCCCGATCAATTCTCCGCCGACCTGATACGATGCGTACGAAAACACTGTTTCAACACAAACAGTTGACACACGATCTTCTAGGAAGATCCTATCCAAGCGTATGTGATTGTCACTGAGGCGCATCCCTCGATGGAGAACCAGGTCCGGGGTTCACAAATGGAAAGGTGAAAAAAGTGAAAAAGTGAAACGACATGCAGATGACCCCCTGTTGCGCGGGAACAATCGATGCATCCAATAGGTGGCTTTTCAATAAAGCTGTAACTATCCGCAGCCACTACGCGCTATCCTCCCCCTACCACTCTCCCACTTTCGGGTCCTCTCTGGGATCTGGCACAAGGACGCTTGGACGATTGTGTCCTTGCAGCCATGTGTTTTGTTTAGCAAAAGAAACCAAAACCAACAACTTTATCCGTCAGTCACTTGTGATTTATTTTAGACTCAACGGTTATCGAAGTTTCTAATCCGGTTAGTGATGTTTTGCCACTTGATGACCGTCAATGTGCCATCCCGATGTGGGCAAAGAAAGCATCAGCAGATGCCAAGTTTGGTTCCCGGCCGGGGGATCGGGCTGGTTATGGTACCGTGGACCGTTGGATCTCTGGGACCGGGGAATGCCCGTCAACTAAGCAAATTACGCAGATGAGAAGGAGCATTAAAAGCTGAGATATATGTAGCTTTGGTTGGACGAGATGCGCTGCATGTTGGTGATTAGATGAAATCCGTACTACAATACAATTGTAGTGGTTACAGTCATAAATCACAGGACCCACGAGTGATCAAAATTGCGTGCATCCCTAAAATGTCGGCTTCCGATGGACATTGTCTTGACCTATAACATGAGAAAGCCTCCTGTAGATGCCCGATCTCAACTCAACATTCAAGGTTCAACTTGGCTCGCCTCACCAAAATGAGAAACACCCCACTGTCTGGCTGAGCTCAGCTCATATCGCCTAACACTAGATCCCACAGTAATAGTAACAGCCTGAACCCAGTGCCGTGGTTCTTGGGTCGCCTGTCCTGGTCTTGTCCTGTGCTTTCCTGTTCCTGTTTTGACTTTTGCGCATCGACCACCCGGGAAATCTTGATGAAACGCCCATAGCTGGAGCGATTCCTTGAGCGAGATGGCAGTGTCGTGATTCTTTTAGTGGAGTGGGGTGGTTTTACTCCATTTTGTATCGGGGTACGACGGAGCAAGCAAGCAAGCCTTGTCAAATAACCAGCCATGGATCAAGCAACAAGACAAGGAAGCCACACCGGGAGAAACACGCGGTTATAGGTCAAGGATTAGCGATATTTATATGTATGTAATGTGCTGTGCTGAATAAACATTGCCCAGTATACGATCATCTCCCTTCCAGTAATCAACCCTTGTAATTTGATGGGGGAGCTTCTCAAAGTCTAATCGATGCAGTGAGGGTGGTTTATCACGTCAACCCTTGTAATAGTATCGTGTCAAATGCCAACCCAAAGTGTTAATTGATCGATGGCTGATGGTGATGCCATCCATTTAACCTTTCTCCTACCCTATTTTGCTCTTTGTCCGTGCGACCACCACCACTGCCCTCACAACGCGAGACTTGTCGAACCAATTGAACAGTCTTGCTGCTAGTTTGAAACCTGCCAGTGACACACCGTACTCGGTGAGCAATTGATCTTGGCGATCGAGGAACTTGACCAGGCCAGAAAAGACATCGTCGGTAATCTCCTTTACTGTGATCTCATTGCGGTCATACCCACACTCAACCAATTGATCTCTGTACTCGGCCTCAGAAAGAAAGGTTTTGATCGGGCAGCCCATCATCTTGCCAATTAATCTGGCTCTCCAAATGTCGGATGGAGATGACTTTTCGTTGAGGAGTAGATCAAACGCCATGAAGTTGGCATCCAGCTCTTTCGCCGCGTGCTTGAGCACAGGCTTTCTCGAAGGTGAAAAGTGATACATACAATCTAGAGCCAGAAGCCATCGCTCCGCGTACTTCTCATCAGCGAGCGATCGGACGGTTTCGGCGACCCGAGGGCTCCATGTTCCGGGCTTTGCGGCGTTGGCGCAGAACAAGCTGAACGAGTCCACATTAATATCGATGCTGTTGCCTGCCGTAGCGATCTCGCGGTAGATCCTACGCTGTGATGTCTGGACCTGTGCGTCATTGAGAGTGAGACCAACGTAACGAAAGTCCCTCCAGCCCTGATCTTGGGCCAGCTTAGCGAGTTGCCAAGTTTGGTCACCACAGCCGAAGCCCAAATCGAGAATCGCGAGACTGCCCCGAGAACCAGAAACGGCACCTGAATCGTCGTCGTCGTCCAGTAAGCCAGCGGCGCGGACGACCTGGTCGAGAAGGGCAGAACAAGCCTCGGGAAATTTCTCAATTGGCGCGCCTTGACGTGTTTTCCTAGGTGGGTAGCGTGAGAAAGAGTTTGCATGAGAATACGGTGATGAACAGACATGGTGTGTGTCTGTGTGTCTGTGTGACTTACCAGTATCCCACGTTCATCCACATGGATGCTGGACGGGACGTGATGTTGAGTTTCCAGTGTCCGAGGCCATAGATGTCGCTCATGCGCATCACCACAAAAGCAATCACAGCAGCGATGGCCAGAGCGCTGATCAGGCCAGCCGCGAAGCCGGCGCCGAAACTATCCTGATTGAACAGCATTATGAATCAAGCATTCAGTTAATTAATTCTGATAGCGGTCCGCGCCGTAGACGGGAACTAACGAGATGTGACACTGTTGAAGAAGACGTGAAAAAGACCCAACTTAACCTAAAGTTGGTGGCCAAGCTTTGGTTCGAATCCACCAACACTTTCGCTAACTGCCCTGATTAAGTGCATATTTAGAGTTACAGGCGCTGTTTATGCTTAAATCAGAAGGTCACCGTCGCATTGCTCAAGGTGGTGCTGGGTAAATTGGTTGGTGATTTGTTCATCTCATTGCTCATTATGCTCTTCCAGGGAATCGCTGCTCTAAAGTCTGAGGCTATTCGTATCCCTCATTGTGCCTTCTCCCAAGGAATCACTACTCCAAAGTCTAAGGCGATTCGCATCGCACTTTCTATACATCCTTCAAGTAAAACCAAACCGTCCCAACACCATGCCCCAGCAACCCAGACATTATCTTGGCCATTAACCCAACCAGCCTTGTGATCACCATCATCAGCCTGCTTCTTATTAACCAGATGGTCCCCCAGCAGCTCTTGGACAAGGGCCTGGCTCTCCACGCTACGAAGGGTTCTTGTGAACCTGGCCTTCTTAATTGCATCTGGCTGCGCCGCTTCGGAAAGGGGACATGTACTAACCACCACACCGCTGGGCATGGTGTGCAGTGCCTCGGTACGAGGACTGCCCGTGTCGGAGAACAGGGTCCGTAGAGTCATTGTCTGGGCTGCCGAGGGATCCCTAGAATGATGCATGCACGCAAACGTCTGGCGGGTGTCGTCGTCAAGTTTAACGACGCTGATTCCCGACGCTTCGGGCTTCAATACGGAGCTCTCGACTTGGCGCGTGGGGAATTTCTCTAATGTAGAGCGTAAAGGCTTGAAGATTCGACCCGCGACGTCTGGGGACACAGAGAGTACGACGCGATCAAAGACTTGTTCTAGGACGCGTCCAGAAGGGTCAAGGGTTGACTGCCAACGTACCAGGACCGTTCCATCGGATTGAGGCACAGCTTCGACCACGCGACTATTAAGCCTAATGTCTTGCAGTCCTTTAGTCAATCTGCTCTGCACCTGCGAGACGCCACCGCAAACAGCATAATGCTGCTGTCCATGCGACAGCTTTTTGTAGTTCACTACGTCGCTCGCAGGGAACTGTAGCATCTCTTGATGTGTACAGGTTGCCACACCGCTCAGTAGCGGAAGTAGGTAGTGTGATATATATCGTTTCGGTAATCGAATTCGGTCGAAGTATTCGGAGAGGGACTCGCCGTATCCGGTCGAGGAGGTAGCATCGTGGGGCGCGACGAGGAAACATGCGATGGTGAACCAGAATTGACACACAATGAGGTATAGAATCTCTGTTATGTGCGCAATCAGGCCACGATTGCCAGGCCACGGAGGCGGCGTCTGATGTAGGTTCGATGCGTGGATGAAGTAGCTCTCGTTGTCGCTGCCCTTGTGCGAGACTGTTCCATCGGTCGTCGGGGTCGCTTTGGAGAATACGAAGAGGAATTTGATGGGGTGAAGCGGTACTTCTAAATGTTGGTACATGCGCATCAAGTGGTGATAGTAACCACCAGCGCTCGCGCGCATAGGTAGATCAATTCGTTCGGCATCGTTTGTGGTATCGTTTTTGACGGTGACAGAAGCTGAATCGAAGGAAAGACGGTCGGCCTGCAAGATGTAAGAACAAACGTCATGTTAGTGGAGGATTCAATTGCCTGTCGAAATTGTCGAGTCGGATAACTTACCTGTTCAAACACGGTTACATTATAGCGCTCATCGCCCTGTATTAAATAGCTGGTACTGAGACCAGCCAAACCAGAGCCAATTACAGCGATATTTTGCGCTGTCATTATGACGGTTTGGCGTGGAATGTTGTGCGCCTCATTATCGTGAGCAAACATAAACTCAATATTTTTCATCACCCCAGTTGAAGCGGCTGCAGTGAGCAGTTATGGGTAGTTTTCTTTACTCTTTGACTACTGTAAAAATCCACTCAGGGACTTTGACAGGGAAGATTTAATTGGGTAGATGACGATCTACTCAACAACCCACAGACCTACAAATCGAGCCGAGGTTGGTACTTTTCTGTCTGTCTTTTCTTCTTCTTTTTTTCTTGGTTGAGCCTTGGGCGGTGTACAGGACATTTAGCTGTGTTGCTCTTTATATAGAGTTTCGGCAGTTGATGATAGTCTATTCAACGCCCGTTTTTAAACCGCTGTTCCGTGAATCAGAGCAACATCTTGATACACATTCAACATTTGCTTGTGATTCTCAGCAAAAAAGACAAGCTGAAAAGGCCCTCTCTGAACAGGTAATCGGGCACCTCTCATTGGAACCATTCTTAGTGACCCCACGTAGAATTCGCACCAACAACGGGCCAAGTCTCTCAAAGAGGCACCGTGCCGCGTGAAAGAATCTGACAAGATCCGGTCCTACCGAGTCTCATACTCCAACCTTAACTTCACTGCACCGCATTGCCCTCGAAACATCATGGACGTGTCAAATGTGCGCCCAATTTCTATACTAGCTGGATACCTTGTTGCGTGTGCAGCACTGGCAGCGATTTGCATTAGTACCATCTACCGCCAAGCCGTGTCTTCAAAGGCTGCATCACGTCGCCGATATGCAATCATCGTCTTTAGCGCTTTGGCCGCTTTGAGCCTTGCCACCACCTGGTATCACATGTTCTGTTTCTTCAAATGGTCCTATCAGCAATGGGAGTCTACGCATCTTGACAAGCTGGACGATGAGCTTCACCTTGGAGAATGGCTGCGTGACACAAAACTTTTTAAGCAGGCTTGGGTGTCAACTCTAGAGCAGCCCCAACGAGTGTTCTGGTCGCTGCAAATATTTGCTTTCTGCGCGAATTGGAGCGTGATGCTGGCATGGCAAGGTAAGACAACTGAACATATCATTGAGTCGAGTATTAAGTCGCTGCCGTAGATACGAAAAGAATAATCCCCCATCTTTGGATCTTTATGCTCTTGGGTCAGATTGTAGCTATTTCTTTTGCTGCGAATCTGTCTTTCCTGGCCTTTCTTGTTTTTGAGGATCCGAATACGTCAATCGATACCATTAAGCAGGAGAAGACCGTATCATTATCCTCAAACAAGAGCCACTCACTGCTACGCAAATCATGGTTTGCAGTCCTAGTAGTTACAATGGGCTGCGCCGTCGCCATCCCAAGCAAACTTGATCATCCCAAGTTCATGTATCTTCTTCTCGCCCCTCACGTCCTGGCCTTTGTACCACTACTCATGAACAAACTCATCGGCAGCCGAGAGCCCGTGGTGATGGATGAACAACCACCACAAAAAGTTCGGGCTGGCGTCAGGGCCCTTGTTGCTGGAGTCTGCATTTATCACTTGCTCAGTCCAGCAGCAAGTTGCTGGGGAGATGCCACGAGAGCTCTTTATGAGCACCCAGCCGTAAGCAGTGTCGGGTGGGATGTCATTTGCTGTTGGATTAGTTTCTTTGCTTGGTTTCATGTTCGCATTACTGATGACTGGGAGAAGGAACATGGCGAGCCCATGTTTTTCTCTCGACGAGTCGAGAAGCCAGCTGTTCACCCCTGAGCTGGAGGCAGTGGAATACCGCCTCATCTCAACCTAATTCTCCTTCCTTTTCACCATGTATGGGAAAGGAGATGATGGCATTTGGGTCATGAAGTTTTATTACTGAGTGATACATCCTCCCAATGCAATTCCTTTCAACTGTAGTTTATTGTGTTTTCAACCACGAACATCAAATATTTTCTTTCCAGTGGTCTTCCACTGTCTTGAAGCTGCGTGGATAATAGTGGCTATACCAATAGAATGCGGCAAACTGTTTTTCGAGCACGTATTTTCTTCGATCACAAATGTCACCTCTTGGACGAGGGGCAATAACGCACCTACTTCAAAACGTCAACGTTAACTTCATTCAGTCGCAATAGCTCACCTTTGCTTACGCTCAGTCATATAACTCGGATACCTTCCAAATCAAACGTATAATGCGACAATAAAAGACCCATAGCTTCATTGATAACAACTGGGACCTTTTACTTGTCGGTTTACTCTTGTTGGTTTGATGCCTTCTGCCAAGTGGCAGGGAACCCCTACGCAAAAAAGCAGACCCAGCAAGAACGAACCTGTCATCTTGTCAAGCTGCAGGTCATGCTAAATCAGAAGTCTTCTCCGCGTTCTCGGACCGTTGTGGTGACCCGTGCCGCTTAAGGATTTAAGATCCGGGATTAATGCCTTGCTGCTGGGCTGACACTTATCAGGGTTGCTTTTTCGTGGCGAGACTTCGGAGAGTGGATGGATACCTGTGCATGCACTCCATTGTTACATCAAGTCATTTGTTCTCCGCTTAATCCAGCGTCTTTTATGGCGATCCATGAGACGCCTGCCTTGTTGGATAACCACCCTTGCTCACACTGAATTAGCAATGCTGCGATTGTAGTGCTGATAAGCGATCATGGGGAGCCTACAGAGTAGTTGTTATCGAGTCACTTCAGGGTATCAGAAGAATTGACCACCAGAAGCACAAGAGACGAAATTACTAGGCCAGTTTATGCTCCTTAGACTATAGTTCTTAGACTACTTATTTTTATACCCCAAGACCTAGGAGGGCAACCTTTCTACTACTCGCAAGGCTCTATCGCTATAAATCAAGGTGGATGGAAACTGCCGTAGTATGGGTGCATGATTTGACTCTCAAGTTCACCTCGCAGTCAAGCAGCATGCTCATAGATGAGGAGGATTGGTACAAATGAAACGATTGATTGACTAGTCCGTAAACTCATAATGCGTAAGTGAATGTAAGGTACATATAATAATACAAATCTGCCATTTGATTCAAAACGGCAATTGAATGAAAGAAAGTATCAGGTCAGCGCTTGCTTAGAAAACAGCATCAACTCCTTTCGCAACTGCCCCAGGCAGCTAGTCGTACGTTTTGTCAATAGCCACATCTTCAACATTCTAGTAAGGCTTTTGGCCAACGACATTACCAGCAGCGCTGTATCGGGCTACTGTATAAAATGCACCCTTCTTATCTTTCGCTGTCGCGATACCAATCTTGGTAGACTTCTCCCAGACGCACTGGGCTGTTGTAGTCATTAGCTATGAATGAAATAATATGAAGCGGGATGCATACTGTAATGGCCGTAATTAGAGAAATCACCCTTGGGGATCTTCTCTCCCTTGTACTTCTTCTTCTCGTTGAGCCTGTGACATCTGTTAGCTGTGTTGATGTGTAATTCCGAACGATAAACGTGCCAGCTCTTAGTTCCTGCGGTTATGGGGTTCTTGAATCCACCGCTGGACCAAGCATACGCGAGGTTCTCACCCTGACCAGGACGAGTCTCGCCTTTTGAATGGACCATCTTTCCAGCCTTTGCAATCTTCTTTGCATAGGCAAGGGCATCAGCCTCAAGTTTGGTGTCCCACTTGAGGTCAGCAACCTTGACTTTCTTACGAGCAGCGTTGTGGAGACTCAGGGCCTCCTTCTGGTCAGAGGTGACGGCTCTGGAGAAAAGTTGGTAGAAAACACTGCGCTTTTCGTTACCATCGGAGTCATCATCGTCCTCCTCTTCGGTCTTGTTGTCCTTGTCATGGCAGACGATTGGATCAACTCCGAGCTGCACGAGACTTGTGTCGGCAGCTAGGACATGGTACTTGGGTTGCGGATCGTTAGGGATTTTGTAGTCATTGTCGACACTGATCTTGGCCTTGACGCTCTTCTTGGAGTCGTCAGAGTCTCGAACAGGGACGATGCCATCCATTCCATAGGTAAGGTCGATGTCGGCAACCTTGTCCGAAGCTGGTGCAGCTAGCACTCCTGAAAAGGAGGACAGCGCTAGTAAGAGCGATACGACAGAGGAAGATTGATGTAGAAGCATTTTTGTTTGTTGTTGAAGAGTTTTGTCCAATGATTTGGAGGTATCTTGTTGCGTCTATGGTGATGGTTCGATCCCCTTCACCTCGACCTGTTGAGCTTTATATATCCGTATAACAATATGCTTTTGCCTTCAACGGCGATACTCACGTTATACTTCTAACTTTTCGTTCTGACGTCGATATGTGGCGTTGAGATGCGGATGGATCAGACTCCGTGAGATCGGCGACCCTTGGGACCCCTTCTTAAGATGACAAGCCCAAACCTAAATACTCAGGAACAAGCATAAAAGCCACTTTACTTTTGGCGTTTTTAATCTTCTGGCTTTTCAGTCTTGGTATTGCTGATAGTGTAAAGTTACGCATCCAGCGCATGCTGGCCTGTGTGGAAATTCCGTAGAATGTCTCAGCTGTTTGCAACTATCGAACGTTCGATCCCTTGCAAGAATCCAATTAACGATGTTGGCATATCTCATCTTAGTTCTCAAGGGATGGTTTCACAAAGCACCCTTTGTTCTATTATGTTTGGGGTAGCGTCAACTGGGGAAGTAGGAAAGGATCTTAAGTCCCTTGATCAACCAGCACGCGCACGTCACAAATCAGCGGCTGTCCAGGCACCACAGTTTACTAGATCACTCTCAATCTTGCATGATGCGATTCATTCCATTTGGAAACATGGATGCTAGGCCAAGGCATCTTGTGACAGTCAGCCTTACATAAATGGTGCTCTTAGCCGTTCACGGATGAAATGCATTCCAACGCCATGTCGTTTCCCGTTTTTGCGCTTTGTGTAACAGCATGGTCCAAGGCCAGATCATATTCTTGTCATTCCCACAGAAGAAAACGAATTCCAACAAAGGCATCAATGCCAACAGGGGCTTCCGGCATGTCATTCACATATCTACAACAATCCAATATCATTTTTGGCATTGGTGCTTTGGGCTGTGAAGCCCACCGCGCCCACCAGCAAGGAATGCTACGCAAACCTTGTGCCGAACAAGCTTACCAACTTGACTGAAAACGGGTATTCGCCCCAGGTTCGTGACCGTTCAGTCTAAGAGTCTTGACGCAGGGGAATTCCAGGTAGACGGAGTGTGTCTCATGGCGGCAGTCGCTGATCCTGATGACAGCTGTCAACTCTAATGCGTAGTCTAAAAGGGTGGATGTTGCTGGATTACGGCCGTTGTGATCAGAACGCATAATAAGTATTGAATTGCCACTAGATACCCCTGTCATAGATTGGATGTTGCACGACTTGCTGTCACCTATACTGTCTGTTCACAACTTCTCGCATAAATTTGAGCGTATGGTGATTGCTGGTCTAGACTCCAACGTTTGGCAACTGCGGCAGTATTAGTCGTAATAACGGTCATGGTTGAAGGACTTGTTTCGGTAAAGACAGTGGTGGTGTGCAATTCTGTGACTTGAGCTGCGATTGCAGTTACAGTACCGTATTAACTCATGAAATTCGGTAGCGCGTTTTTTAGCAGGCCTACCTTAGCATATTAGTTTTTAACTATATATAGTTAATAGGGAAATTATAACTTAACCTCTATAATAACCTTCCTCTATCCCTTAATTTCTATATAAGGTATTATTTCTTAATCTCCTGCTAGCTAAATAATTTCTCCTTTAGAATATATATTTATTAATATTATATATATATATATAAAGAAATATAGCTTTTTTTAATAACTTTAATTAAAGGTTATATAAATATAATTAATAATTTTAATAATAATAATTATTTTAAGTAGAAATAAACCTATTAATTTATTTATTAATTTCCCTTTATATTAAATAAAAAGGAAAGTATTTCCCTTATAAAAGAAAGTATATACTATAGTTAAGTTAAGATATAAAGTTATTAGATTATTAATAATATATTAAAGCAGAGAAAATACTATTTTTATTAGCCTAAATATAAGGGAAAAAGGTAAAAGAAATTTAATACCTAGGTTAATTAATATTATAAGTAATAAAAAAAGAAAGTATTTTTCTAGGTTAATAATAAAGATTATAGTTAAGAATAACTATATATATTATCTATATTAAATATATTATTATTATTACTACTAATAACTATAATATAGTCTTTTATTCTACTATTAGTCTTAAAATAGTTAATTAATCAATTAATAATAATATCCTTCTTTCCTAATATTAATAGCTTTAATCTAATATATATTTCCTTTAACTAAGGGACTTTTATCTATTTAAATATAAAGCTATATAGATTTTTATTAAAATCTTCTTTTAAATTAATAATAAGCTCTTTAATGTTATAAATATAGGCAATAAGCTTTTTTAACTTTAATATAATATCCCTGGCAATCTCTTAACCTATTATATTAATATTATTAATGCCTTTAATAGAAATCTTATAATCTTAATAATTTAAGAGACTTATAGTAATACTAGTATAAAGAAATATACTATAGATTATTTCCTTATATTCCTTAACCTAGTCTTAAGCTTTCTTAATAATATATATAGTTATAATCCTTTTATTATTAATTAACTATTCTATCTTTTTTTACCTTTCTTCCTTAGCCTTATAAATTTCTAATTCCTTATAATAATACTGCTTAAATAGCTTATTTATTATAATATTAAGAGGCTATAAAAGTATTATATAGCTAGCTAAGATTAAAGCTAAGGTAATTAGCTATTTTTTAAGCTCTTTTATTATACCTTTAATAAGGTAAAAAGCAGTAATATCTATAACTAAAAGGAAATTATTATAGGCAGATTTAATAAATATAAAATTATTCTTTATCTATTTATAGAATAAGTCCTTATTATTATATATATACTTATTAAATATTACTATAACCCCCTTTATATACTAATTCTTCTTATTATTAAGAATCCTTAATTAATCTCTTAAAGCCCCCTTAAATATAACTATAAGATTAAGGGGTATTAAGCTATTATTAAAGATATATAAAATTGCTATTAATTGCCTCTTTTTTTACTTACTTTAAGTAGTCTTTACTAAGATAAATTTCTTACTAAGTAAAGCCTATATACTTCTAGTATTATTTATATAAAGTAAGAAAGTCTTATTAATATTATAAATATATTAATCTTTAAAGCATTTTTTTAATATATTTAAGATACTATTAATATCTATTTTTATAGATATTAAATATTTTAATAGTAATAACTATAGGTTATATTATACTTATTAAATAAATCTTATAAAAAACCTATAAATCTTATAATAAGCCTTAGGTTATTAAATAGCCTATTTTATTACCTTTCTCTTTATAATATTATATTACCTCTTAAAGCTAGCCTATTAGCTATTAGAAAATATAAATAGCTTCCCTTATTCTTTAGAAGATATTAATTCTAGGAATATATCTCTTGCCTATTTCTAGAATTATATAGTTATAATAGTATAACCTTAAAGTCTAAAGGTAATAAAGTTATTAAATAGCTATTTCTTTAGTTAAGGCTATATTAGAAAATAAGGCTATTTTTTCTATATAATTAATTAAAGGTCCTATTACTACTAATTACTTATTATCTATTATTTAATTTAAAAGTAAGCTATAGCTTTCTTCTATATAAATTACTTATATCTATTAGAATACTTTATCCTATAGTTAAAAGGGTTAAAGATTTAATAGTAATATAAGAATATTATAACTATAAAGTAATATACCTAGAGATATAACTTTTCTTTCTATATAATTAGCTTATAGATTTTATAGACCTATTATTAGATTAGCTTTAGTATATATTTATAATATTTAAATTTAAGAGGCTTATTTACCTTAAGGCTATATTAATAAATAAAGCTTACTTTACTAGTTATTTTAATATATATTATAATTATAAATAACTTTAAAAAGTATATAAATAATAGGCTTTAATTAATCTATCTTTAATACTAAGTATTTTTAATATAACGTTTTAATATTAGCAGGGAAAAGCTATATAGATCTACTTTCCTTATTTAGTTAGGTCTTATAAAACGCGCTACCGAATTTCACGAGTTAATACAGTATCTTCCAGAGTTAAAGTTCTTACTCTGTCAGTCCAATCTTATATATCACGATGAATTCACATGATTATAATTGAAGAAATATTATCTCAATTGCAGATTCAAGTTATTTTTTATATCTTACCTACTATAAGATACTACTTGTATTTTTATTATTTTCTCAATCTGTTAATATCTGTCCTTGTTATAGCTTGGTTCAGGGCTTATTGACTGTGATACCTGTCCAACCCACTAACTTTAAGTAAAATGGCGGGTGTTAAACGACGCGTCCTGACATGGTATCCTTCTGTCCCTCATCCCTCATCCTCCCAATCACCAAGACATCTCACTTTTTTCAGGTTAAAAGCGCCATTACCGGATATTTCCAATTGGCAAGATTAGTCCTGCATGCTTAAATGAATGTGGTCGGGAATACTGGTTCAGCTTCCACATACCAGTGGCACAAGGGTGATTTGTTTGGCGGAAAGCGGGGAAGGTTTTTAGAAAAGACCTCAAGGTACGTGCTATTTACTCGTTCTGTTTGGGGACTTGGACAATTTAAAATGCAAAAAGAAACGCAATTGTCATCATTAAATTAATAATTACTTATCTATATCTGGCCCAACCTCAATTGATGTTGATTATCACCGTTAATGACGCTACATCGACAACCATAACCCATGCAACAAGTACTTCGTGGGGTACATTCAAGTGACTCGCACGGAAACAAATCAAGTACTTTCAAATATTCCATCACATGCGAGCACTTTCCAAATGCCTTATCGTGTGTCTTTTGTTATAAGTAAAGAGATACACATCGGAAGGAGGCTGAATCTGGTGTGGTCGGGATCGATCTCATGTAGAGCTTAGTTAGAACTGAGGGTGCGCACCTCCGCGGTACCAAACAGTATTGGTGATGTGTCAATTAATGAATAATGAAACACAAAATGTGAATTTGACTCTTATCTCGATACAGTTCGGTCGACATGTGTACTCTTGGCCGCCGGCCAGTCAAACGCAGTTCGTTTCCCTTTACTTCAGAGTCCCAACTGATAAGGGCGCATGGGGTTAGCTGCAGCTCTTAACCAATCATGTTCATGATCGGGACTTTCTTATCTTACTGAAGCCCCCATGGGGAAGTGTTATCGCAGGACAGAGTCCGAGAGATGCTTATCTACGCCCGCCGGCACAGGAAGAATTGACTATCACAAGGTTGCAGAAATGATGCAGAGATGAACCGTGATACAGTACCTAGTTATATATATGAATGAGATGATCTGGATGAAAAGGAGAATAATCACTCAAGGTCGTCGTGATAGACTCATAAAATTGACTCAGCCTTATACCACTTTGCAAATACATCACAATGGCTGGCGGTGGCGGTCCTTCCTCTGGCAAAGTAGAGCCTCCTCTGAGTCAAGCTTATGGCTATGGTATTGTCGTGGGCTTGGGGTTCTTATTCGCCCTCGGCATGATCTTCACTACATATGTATTGAAGAAGTACAACTCTGAGAAGCAGACGTCGGAAATGTTCAACACGGCCGGACGAACTGTCAAGTCTGGTCTTGTCGCTTCAGCTGTTGTTTCAAGCTGGACATGGGCTGCTACTCTGCTTCAATCATCTGGCGTTGCTTACCGCTATGGTGTCTCGGGCCCGTTCTGGGTAGGTTACACTCAAAGTCATCGTGGGCTATCGATTAACAAGAAAATTAGTATGCTTCTGGCGCAACAGTCCAAATCATTCTTTTTGCGACAATTGCCATCGAGTTGAAGAGAAGAGCGCCAAACGCGCATACTTTCCTTGAGGTTATCCGAGCTCGCTATGGACGTATTACCCACTGCGTGTACATTTGCTTCGGCCTCTTCACCAACATTCTCGTCACTGCTATGCTTTTGACCGGTGGCTCTGCTGTGGTCACATCTCTCACTGGCATGCACACTGCTGCTGCTTGTTTTTTGCTGCCTCTTGGTGTTGTTTTGTACACCATGTTCGGAGGGTAAGTTCGGCTTCACATATTCCGGTTATGGACATTCCTAACACACACAGAATCAAGGCCACTTTCCTGACTGATTACGTGCACACTTTGATAATCCTTATTATCATTTTAATATTCGCTCTTACTGCTTATGTAACTGGCACTGAGTTGGGATCGCCCAGTGAAGTCTACGATGCTCTTACCAAGGCCGCAGCGGCTCACCCTGTTGAAGGCAACGCTGAAGGATCTTACCTCACCATGAGATCCCACGAGGGCATCATCTTCTTCGTCATAAACATCATTGGTAACTTCGGCACAGTTTTTTTAGACAACGGATACTACAACAAAGCCATCGCCGCCCATCCAGTTGCTGCACTCCCTGGATACATCATCGGCGGCCTGTCCTGGTTTGCCATTCCCTGGCTCTGTGCGACTACTATGGGTCTTAGCGCACTAGCTCTTGAGACAAGTCCATCTTTCCCTACCTACCCTAACCGTATGGACCCCGCAGATGTATCGGCCGGTCTTGTTCTGCCCTACGCGGCTGTTGGTCTGTTGGGCAAATCTGGTGCTATTTGCACATTGATCATGATCTTCATGGCTGTCACCTCCGCTACATCAGCTCAGCTCATTGCTGTCTCTTCCATCTTTACCTACGATGTTTACCAGTGAGTTTTACTACTTCGAGATCATATCTTTAACTAACGTTTCGCCAGAACCTATATCAACCCTCAGGCCTCTGGCAAGCGACTCATCGCCATCTCGCACACGACTGTCGTTATGTACGGTATTATTATGGCCAGTTTCAGTGTTGGCCTTCATTATGCAGGCATCTCGATGGGCTGGTTGTACTTGTGGATGGGCGTCATGATCTCGGCTGCCGTTATCCCAGCTACTCTGACTCTTCTGTGGAAGCGCCAGAACTGGATGGCCGCCGCTGTCTCTCCCGTTCTTGGTCTTATCTGCGCTCTCATCGCTTGGACTGTTACATGCTCCAAGGAGTTTGATGGTGTTCTCAGTATTGATAACCTGGGCTCCAATAACCCCATGCTCGCAGGAAATGTCGTTGCGCTCTTGAGTCCTTTGATCTTCGTTCCTGTCTTGACTTTCAGTTTTGGCTCCGATAGTTACGACTGGGCCTCTATGGCAGCTATCAAGCAAGCAGATGATGTCAGCGACTCCAATGGAGATTCGGAGACGGCTGTAGTCACCAGCTTTGCTGTGGCGCCCGAGCAAGACATGGCCAAGTTGAACAGGGCTTCAAAGATTGCCAAGACAATGACTGTCTGCATGACAGTGGTATTCCTGATTCTTTGGCCAATGCCCATGTATGGAACATCCTATGTTTTTTCCAAGCCCTTCTTCACTGGATGGGTTACTGTTGGTATTATCTGGCTGTTCTGCAGTTCGATTGCCGTCGGTTTGTTCCCTCTCTGGGAAGGTAGAAAGAGTCTTGTTCGCGTCACAAAGGGCATTTTTGGAATGGGAGGAAAACACGACACTGAAGAGATTCAGGGACAATCTGTGAAAGAGGAGAAGATTGAGGAATTTGATAAGCAGTAGATACCACGAGAGTTGTTATTTATCCAAGACACTTGTATGATCTTAGCGGATAGTCTATTTACTAGCACAGGCAAGAATCCTTAGTTTATGATCAGAAGACAAACAAGTGGAGTTGTGATTTGTAATGACGTAGTCTCGGACATAGCATAAAACATCCGCGCTACATTCCTAGCAATGCATCAAGAAGATTGTCTCGATCCGAGTAAAACCTGATTATCTTTTTATCAAGGAGAAAACAACAAGTCAAAATGGTTGTCATCAACATAGCATACAGCGCCCCAATTAACCTTCCAGATGTCACCCCTGTCCTCACGGAAGCCCAGGTGTGGAAAGGCCTTCAGCGCAAAGTCCGCAAAGCACATGAATTCGTCGCACCCATTCTTAGCTGCGAAGTTATCAACGAAGAAGAGACCGAAACGGGAACAAAAGTCACACGCCAGGTTACCTTTGACAAGGATGCACGTGGCGACGCCGATGCGGTTGTGAAGGAAATAGTCTATGAATTCGCTCCAAGTCGCGTCGATTTCCGTCAGCCAGACGGGAGCAAAATCTTCAACATTGTTAGTGTTGATGAGGGTGGCAAATTGCTCATGACATATGCTTTTGAGTGGCGACATCCTGAGCTTAAAGCGGAGAGTGAGAAGGTTAATGAACAGAGGAAGAAATACTCCAAGGTAAGTTCCACGCGTGAAAGAACATCTATCTTCAAACCAAGAGCTGACAGATATTAAAAAGATGGCCAAGACAGCCGTTCATGGTTCCATTGATACCATTCGGCAATTAGTGAGGGACGGCGAGATTTGAACTCTTTGGGGCGTCAACTTGAACTGTCATAGTATGGGAATGATCTGAGATTTTAAAGCTAGGAGGAAGCTATTGGAAAAGAGCGGACTTGTAAAAGACGGAACATGACTATGTGATTAGAAAGAATGCGATATTCTAACAGTATAAAGAAAATGCCCGTAGCAGCCTCAAATCAAGATATCTTTATCATAATGCAATAGTCTGCGACCGAATGAAGTCGTCGTGAGTTTCAGATGTCCTCCGAATAGGGATAATGACGATGCTATAAAGAACAACATCCTCACTAAACCCAATTTCTGCAAGGTCTTCTTTGATTCGTTCCTTGAGTCTAGTTTTCATGTCCTTGAAGCCATCTTCGTTGCCTCTGGACACTACGTCATCCCAGCTCATGCCGCGACGTTTCAATATGAACTGGACCGAGTCAATGTCGTGAAAGTCATGAATATCCTGGAATTCTTCCATGGACATATAGGTGAAGGACCCGCGATGATCCCATCTTCGTAAGTTCCCAGGGGATCTTTCTACTTCGTACTTTATATTCACTCTTCGCTGGGTATTCCTAGCCTGAGCTGATGGGCGTGGCGGAGGAGGTGGCGGCATGGCTATGATGGGCTCCTCAGCCTCTCCTGAGAGGTACCTATCTTCAGTAGACATGCGAGCCGTCTCTGTAGAAGTCGACCTTGGTCTTGAGTTCTGCTGAAATTGTTCAATATTACGTGACGAGAAGGTCTTGCGAGGTCGAGGAATTCCGAGGTCTGGGCTTAGACGGGATTCTGTTTCTCCTTGATCGCTGAATACTGGAGATCCCGAGCGAGGTGATTCACCCTCCTCTCCACGATGTGATGTGCCAAAAAGGACACTGTGTTCGACGGTATGCTCACTCATCCGGGCAACAGGGGCTAGTGGTTCAGAAATTGAATTTTGACCTTCGTCTGCAAAGCCTGATACAGAGTCGGCATCTCGTTGAAGCGCATCGGAGGTTGCGTCGACACGGTCGCTAGTTGTTGAAAGCTGCTCATGTTAGTTATGTGTACTTGATAGTCGCTATGCTCCGTATCCAGAATCGCAACTATTATGGGAGCAACATACCTGATCGCTGGGAAGTATAGGGCTTGAGGGAACGTTATATGGATTTGGGGTAGCAAAGATATCGGCAGACACTTGGGTATCATGGCTATCTTGGCGTCGAGATTCCATCTCATCTCTCATCGGAACATCTTGGATCTGAGACGTCATTGTCCTGGTAGTTCTGGACGACCTGAATCAACCTACAGGTTAGTAAATAGCTACTTACTATACGTCAATTGGAAGTGTTACCCTTGGTTGACTGTTCGAGACAACATTCTTTTCGTCGTGTCAGAGCTTTGTCCCTTCCATCGGATTTGTTGGTTATGACGAAAGAATAATCGACACACGTGTTTCTTGATCCTGACCAGGAGTTAGCAGAGGGGATATTGCAACATTAGACGATAAGAATAAGATAAAACTTACTCAGTACGATCTTCTGACCATTTTAGTTTTTTCACAGACCCTGGGCCTGCAGCGTCTGGCCAAAATAGTTGTCCCCAGCCGCGCGCCTCCAAGAACTCATCTGTCATTCGTCGGAGAGCGTCTCGATGAGAAGAATTCCGCCAGTCTACAAATTCAGTCCCTGGAGTACCATCCGTAGCCTTGTAGTCTTGATGAAACTCCTTCACTACTCTGCGGAACGCCCTGCTTTCCTTATTGCCGGGTATCCCAACACCGAGTTTTGACCGGAGAGCCACGATCGACGGGATATGTTTTACTTGACTTCTTCTCATGGTGCTGTAGAGAGAATATAACATCTATCGCCAAAAGAGTCAATACCAGAGTAGAGAATTAACAAGGGCAAATGGTGATATTGTGTGTTTGTATGTCGATACGAAGACATAAAGAGGTCCACCGAGAAAGGAAGGGAAAGCTGAAATAAATAGTAGATTGAGAAACCAACTCAATTCCCTTCAGCAGACTTTAGCATGGCGACACCATTTGCTTTGGCTTCGTTCGCCTTGCATGCGGGTTCCTATGCAGAGTCAAACAGTTGTAATCAAGGCCAGTTCATCGATCGACAGGCCTCCAAACAGGCCGCCTTTTGGTAATAACCTTGAGAGTCTCGGGGAACATCAGCCATAATTAGATGCCATTCCTTGTGTGAAGATTGTGCATGCCACACAAATTCCAATCATCCAAAACCATGTTTTATTGAGTGAATCGGTTTTCTTCCAAATGATAAAAACCATTATTTGAATAGGTGTGTTTGGAAGTTTTGTTGGTTCAGTACCAACACATTTGAGGAAATCTACAACCAACTCATCATCTTAAGCCAGTAGGAAGACTTTCCATCCCTCGATTCTGCCTCGTGATCTAAAAATAGTAGCATTTTTCTTTTAGCCTTTTTCACAACCCTACTAAGGTCGAATTTTGGCCTTTGACAGCCTTGACTTGTCCCTTTTGGAAATGAATACTTCTCAAAGTCGATCAGGTGCAAACTCCTGTCTGTTTCAGTTAGCGCCGAGTACAAGATCAGATCATCGTCAAAATTGACATTTGCAGGACAATATCCGTTGACATCTTTGTTTAAAGTCGATGTATGCAATGCAATGTTTACTATGACAATTGATGTGGTTATTTTCCCCTCTCTGTACTCTATGCTGGTCCCAACCTCCATGAATTGATCATGTGGAAAATGATGGCTCCGTATGTCGTTACACCAAACAGCCTGATTTGTCGAGCATATTGTTGTACAGTTTTAGAGTTGTTTCTTTTAAGAACTGTGCAACTCAGCAACCGACTCAAATGGTTATCTCTGTACTGAGTGCTAGGCTACTGGGTAGCAGAAACAATGGCCTCCTAAGTCTTAGGGTATAAAAATAAATAGTCTAAGACCTATAGCCTAAGTAGCATAAAGTGACCCACTAATTTCGTCTTTTATATTCCCAGCCGTCAATTATTCTGATACCCTTAGGCTAGGATCAAATGATAACACTCAATGTTTGTAAGCAGCATTCAAGACCCACACTGTCACTTGTATTCCCTATTCAAATCGGAGCCAGGGTTGTAAAACGTATGGATATCCTGACTCCCGGAATATGGTATCTTATTTTCATCAATTGCGAACTCGTCTAGCTATCATGTGCGGTTTGTCGTCTTTGCCTGGACAGAGATCTAACAGGAAGCTAGTCCACTAGCCTGTACCTTATTTCACACATCTCTTATAGAGCCTACTACTCGATGGGATTCCATGGCATTGTTTATTGTAGATTATCTTGATGTTACTGAAAAGCAGGCAAAATGGGGTTCCAGAAAAAAAGACGCAACGAAGCGATCTCTACTGTTAGTACCCTGTTTTTCACGATCCCTGTAAGCCGGGAAACAAGCGGAAGCATGTTTAAGCTTGAAGATAATCCATGACAAGTTAAACCAGCAAGCTTATCCTCCCCGTTACCAGCAAACGGTTACGCAAGTACCTCTGTCAACCAAACCCTATCGGGCAGGTGAATATGGCATTGATTGCTCTTTTTTGAACCCCGCAGTATAGCCAAGTGGCCAAGACAGCTTAAACATTGGCCAGCTTTGGGGAGCTTCCCAACATGGTTACAATAGGCAGTCTCGGCGAGATATGACGACATGTAAAACAAGCTGTCCCAAGCTCACCATCGTAAGCTGACTGGCTAGGAAAGGAAGTTCACCCAGAAAAGTAGATCGTGATAACGATTTGCACAAATCATGTCTTTCTTGGTATGCGATGCGAGCCTGTTTATTAGGAAATACCAAGAACCTAGTCGACGTTTGTACGCGATGGTACCATCCAGCATGTTGACATGACACCGCATGTTGGGGCCCCTGGTCCTTTTGTAGGACGAGATGCATTTATACCCAGTGCTGTCCACCTGCCCCCCGAGAAGAAGCTTCGATTGTTATCGAAAATTGCAATTAACATTGGTTCTCATTCCAATATGCATTTTCGACAGCTTTCTGCCATTGCGGCTTTTTCTGCCGGTGCATTTGCTTGTCAGCGCGACCTAATTCTTAGTAAAAGGCATACTCATCGCCAACCACTTACCAGGCGCAGCGAGACCGCTTGGCCCCCAGTCTTGACAGACCAGGAAACTATTCTGGTTAATGCCTTCGATAACTCCTCCATTGACGAGTGGTCTGACTACTACGGTCACCAGAACAAGCTCGCTGGCGAAGGCAAAGAGGCTGCTCAATGGACTGCGGATCAATGGAGTGAGAATGGATTCGAGTCGCATCTTGCTGAGTACCATGTCTTCCTTCGATATCCCGTGAGTTCGTCCTTGCACGTCACCAGCGCCAATGGCTCCACAAGTGAGATCAACATCAAGGAGGATGTCCTCCCCGAGGACGACGTGACCAACCGCACTGAGATATCTCAACAAACCTTTTTGGCTTATGCCCCAGGCGGCAATGCTTCTGCCGAATATGTTTATGCTGGGTACGTCTAGTAAATAGTGCACATCCGTGGCTTTTGCTGACTCTATGGATTAGACGAGGATCAATCGACGACTTTGACAGACTAGTTGAGCTTGGTGTTGAGATCGAAGGGAAAATCGCACTGATCAAATACGGCGGTCTCTTTCGTGGTCTCAAGGTGAAGAACGCCCAGGATCATGGCGCTATTGGTGCTGTCATCTTTATCGACCCTGGTGATGATGGAAATATGACTGTGGCTAAGGGCGTTGAGGCTTACCCAGGTACGGCGACCTTCTCAATCTTTACCATACCTATGCTGACTCAATCTTTAGATGGCCCTGCCAGAAACCCTAGTGCTGTACAGAAGGGCTCAACACTCTTCCTTTCCACTCGAACTGGTGATCCCACCACCCCCGGTTACCCTTCAAAGAAAGACTCTCCTCGTGCGGATATTTCTGAAGTCATTGCCAAGATCCCAGCTATCCCAATCTCATACTCGGCCGCCGAGCCTCTGCTGAAGGCTCTCAATGGTCACGGTGTTTCAGCAGAAGATGTTAACCGCACTTCATGGGTAGGCGGTCTTGATGCTGAATATAGTTCTGGACCAGCTCCTGGAGTCAAACTTTCGCTGAGCACTGAGACTCGTGACTCGATCGAGCCTGTACACAATGTCATCGGTGTTATCAATGGAACCAATGCGGATGAGACAATCATCATCGGTAACCATCGTGATACTTGGATGGTTGTAAGTTAACTCTTAACTATGGAATGAGAGACCACTACTAATTACTCTAGGGCGGCAACGGAGATCCTAACTCTGGCTCTGCCATCCTCATCGAGCTTGCTCGCGCTTTCAAGAAGCTCACAGACTCTGGATGGAAGCCCAAACGCAACATTGTCCTCGCTTCTTGGGATGCTGAAGAATGGGGCATCATTGGATCTACCGAGTGGGTTGAAGAGCATGTCAACTGGCTCACCGACACAGCAGTCACTTATCTCAACATCGACGTGGCCGTCAGTGGTCCCCGCCCAAACCTTGGTGCCTCGCCCGAGCTCAACACCTTCGCCACCGAAACTATGAAGAAGATCATCCACCCCAACTTTGGTGGCTTTAACAAATCCCTCTACGACGCTTGGCATGATGCTAGCGAGGGTGATATCGACGTGCTTGGGTCCGGTAGTGATTACACAGGTAAGATATAGTCCAGTTAAGTATGAAAGTAATGAAGAACCGACATTAATCGAATTAGCTTTTTTCCATCGTGGTATCAGCTCTCTCGATACTGGAAGTGGTGGAGGTCCCACAGACCCCATCTGGCACTACCACTCCAACTACGACTCGTACAACTGGATGTCAACTCTTGGTGATCCCGGCTTCCATCTTCACGTTTCACAAGGACAGTACCTTTCTCTTCTTGCATACCACCTGGCCACCGATGAGATCCTGCCCTTTGACACCCAGAACTACGCCAAAGAGCTTCGCGCCTATTACGAAGACCTTGTAGAGTTCACCGAAGGCAAAGACGCGGATCTTGACCTCG
The DNA here is from genome assembly GCF_050947815.1 of Fusarium sambucinum. NCBI lineage: Eukaryota > Fungi > Ascomycota > Sordariomycetes > Hypocreales > Nectriaceae > Fusarium > Fusarium sambucinum. The sequence goes on along the minus strand of NC_139293.1, from coordinate 5,035,574 downwards.
AAGAGCTCGACGAGGCTATTGAGACCTTCAAGAAGGCTGCTGATGAAGCCAAGGCTTTGGAAGAGCGGGCCAGAGAGACTGACGACGAGGACCTCAAGAAGGTCGTCAACCACAAGTACCGTGACTTCCAGCGTGGATTCATCTCACAAGATGGCCTTCCAAACCGTGACTTCTACAAGCACGTCGTCAATGCTCCAGGTCTTGACACTGGTTATGCCGCCGTCACCTTCCCCGGTATCACTGAGGGAGTTCTGTATGCCGACAGCGGCAACTTTACTCTTGCGCAGGAGTGGGTTGGAAAGACTGCCCGCGGTATTGTTGCTGCAGCAAACATCCTCAAGACATAGAGTCTTGGACTATAGCGGGAGTGATGGAGCACTGCTCTGCTCTCCGTCTTTTCTTCATGACAATCTTTTATATGCATTACGAACTCATGAAAATGGTAATGATAGTTTTACTTTAATATTCTATGGAGATGATTGGGCTGGTGTCGGATTGGGGTCTTATATTTGCGAGGAGTTGATAGGGCACAGCGCAGAAGGATTTAAAGTGGTTGTGGCGAAATGGCAGTTCTCATTCAATAGAGAATGCGAGATTACAAAGTGAATTTAATTCGAAAATATGTTACATTCATGACAAATCGACTCTTTCGATACAGATCAAATGTTCTCGTGTGGATGACATATCTGAGTCGCCGTACACTCTGCAGATCTGATATACGCTGCTCCGTGTATCATCGGGTCTCTCAAGGTGTCCGGTAAATTAATATTGGTTACTCAACTGCCGAAACTTGTCGTGCCATGGCTCTTGGCCATCTTGGCGCCGAGACTTCTAGAATGATGATGTCCAATTCAACGCTCAGTCAGTAATCATAGTATGCTCCTTTGGATATTTAACAACAGGAAATAATAAGAATCAAGGTACAAGGCTTTCTCTGTAAGAAGAAATTTCGCCAGAGCGAGAGAGGTCAATCACAAACAACTCAAAAGCCTTCATAATTAAATACAACAAAGGTCTGACTGAAACGTTGGGCGCACAGATATCTAGAACCTCATTCACTGATCGGATGCGTCGGAACTGAAATGTTGTATTGCGTGAACCGACACAACATCGGCCAGGTTGTGCAGAAAGTCCGATGGTGTGGTAGAGTGGTAGCATTGAATGCCTGCCACGGGCAACATTACTAAACCGGTCCAGCGGGTGTCGGTCCGCTTCCAGATTTCCACCATTCAGAAGGTTCAGTTATTCACTGCAATACTGTGGAATCTCAAAAGGATGTGGCATGCATCAGTAGCTCCGCTATCGTGTGGTAGTTGATTAGAGGACGTTATTTGAGACGGCTAGCAACCCTCCCAATCGCCATTTTGCCACGTGTGTGATGCACGACTCTTGGTCAGCTCAAACTCAGTAGTCACTACGTCGATGGCGCTTGCGTTTTCAAGTGCAAGGGGAACAACGCCAGACTGTCGATGTTGAGAAGTTGGGTTGTTGTCCAACACTGAAGTTCAAAGTTGACAGAGTAGAGGTTCGGTTTCGGTCTTGCCCTTTATTGTGGCATCTGCAATGAATTATGTGAATACATACAAAAGATCAGTCGGATAGGCCGGGCTCAGCACGCAGTTACCGGCGAGGAACCCCCGATTGGCATGCAGCCATTCTACCCCAACCTCCTCTCTGCGAGTTAAGCTTAGCCACCAAGCTTAGCTTACTAGCTTACCCCGTTCAGAGCTTATGCCCCTGCGCCAACCGCGACAAGTAAAGGATGAGCGTTACATTTTGTCAGCCAAGATAAAGTCTGGAGGTAATCACATGGTCAATTACGCTTCTCTTTTAAGTAGTGACTCCCGATACTACGAGCCGACAAGATCAGCACTAGCTAAAGTGCACATCTCAAAGTCCGATGACAGGCCAAATCTATCGATGATGCTTGTCTTGTTTGCGGGGAAGAGGTGCTGACGCATTTATTTGCTAGTGCTTTAGTTAATGCTGTAACGCAAAGATAACCAGAGGGGGATGACAAGGTTCAGAGTACTGGACATTCTCCTCTTAATCATTTTAGACAGCTATTCCAATCTCCTGGCTTTGGTAAACCCTTTGACTAGATGGTTTAATTCCCGTTTTCGTGATCAACAACAATAAACAAAAGTACTGGACAAGCCGTGAGTCGCACAACGGATTCCCACTACGCCGGATCCTTTGGGGCATGCGGATCGGCTTCATTCATGTCAGATTTGGGGTCACAGCAGCTATTCAGGCTGATACATGACCTATCAATGGGTTGCACTCGGGGCTCGATGTTGACTCGGAGCATTGACATTTCACATTTCATATTCCCTGTTTTCCGAGACAACAAGTGATCGGCACTCGTAAAACCCCCTGTTGTCCAATTAACGCCAAGTGCTGGGCAAGAAAGCTTGTCTCTGCCTCCCCACGATGTTGTTTTGACCTTCCCGGAAACGCCTAGGCCGCGCATCGCAGATCTCCTCGTCTCCCTTTGAAGCCTTTCTCATGGCCATCCCGTTTCCATCCCCCGCATTGTCCTGTTGGTGGATGGTTGTTTGGGGGCTTGCGGGCGTTGACGTACAGGGCGCCAAAAGGCCATCAATCACCCCGAAGGTGTTCAACTGGGAAACAAAAAGGACAGCCTTTTTCTCTTATTTCCCCTTCCCCTCACGAATCTTGACCTCCCTGTCGTAATCTCTCCGCGGAGTCATTGTATTTTGAGCTTGCATAACACGTGTGTACCTAGTTTCAACGCAACCCCTCTTAGACGCACAGCATCAGTACAAGATAAGCTTATAGCCCTTCGCCGTACGATGACGACCGATAGCAGCGTTACGCCGCCGAATGAGCGAGAAAAACCTACAGCTGTTGATATTGAGAATGTTTCTTCCGAGAAGGTCTCGCCTACTGCTGCTCTCGATGCTGAGCGCAATGCGCTTCTAGCAACACTGCCTGACCCTGATGAAGGGAAGAGCGAAGAGGAACGTCGCGAAATTGTAAGGCAGCCACTACGTCAACACTGATATGCGTGAGACTGACATCTTTGCAGGATAAGAAGTTAATGTGGAAAGTTGACATCTGGCTTATCCCATGGCTGTCTCTACTCTACCTGCTTTCCTTCTTGGACCGAACCAACATTGGCAATGCGCGTCTCGCAGGCATGGAAGACGATTTGGGCATGGGACCTGGTGATTACAATGTGGCTCTCACCGTCTTCTTTGTCAGTTACGCCTTCTTTGAGCCCATCACAAATGGTCTTCTCAAGATGTTGACACCACGCATCTTCTTCACCGGAATCATCATCGCCTGGGGAGCCGTGATGACATTAATGGGAGTCTGTCATAATTACAGAGGCCTTCTTGCAGCACGCTTCTTCCTCGGTATTGCTGAGGCCGGCCTGTATCCCGGAGTGAACTACTATCTCGGATGCTGGTACAAGTCTTCCGAGATCGGTGCCCGAGCCGCCATCTTCTTCTCTGCAGCTGCTCTAGCAGGTTCATTTGGTGGTCTCCTCGCTGCTGCCATTGCCAAGATGGACGGTATTGGCGGTCGACCTGGTTGGGCCTGGATCTTCATTCTTGAAGGTCTCGCAACCGTTGCTGTGGGCGCCTTTTGTTGGTGGATGGTCTTTGATTGGCCCGATACTGCTCGCTTCCTTACTCCGGAGGAGCGCGTTCGTGTTCAGCGCCGCCTCATCATGGATCGTCAGGGAAGAACCGCCGAGGACTTTGACAAGCGCCACATTTGGGCTGCGCTCAAGGATTGGAAGACTTACGGGTACATGATCATCTACATGGGTTGCTTGATGCCCTTGTATGCTTTCTCTCTCTTCTTGCCCACCATTCTGCGTGGCATGGGCCACGTGGGCACCAAGGCACAACTGCTTTCCGTTCCGCCATACGCTTGTGCTGCTGCAGCCACTGTTGTCGTTGGCTTTGTGGGAGATCGTACTAAGTGGAGAGGTTACTGTAACATTGCTACTGTCGCTGTGGGAATTATCGGCTTCACCATGCTTTTGGCTTCGGCGGATCCCCATGTTCAGTATGGTGCCGTCTTCCTCGGTGCGATGGGTAAGTTTCTCAAATACATTTTCAAGAACTACTGCTAATCATGATAGGTATCTATCCAACTGTCTCCAATACAGTGTCCTGGGTCAACAATAACATTGAAGGCTCACTCAAGCGTGCTATTGTTCTGGGAATGGTCGTTGGCTGGGGTAACATGAATGGTGTTGTCTCATCCAACATTTACCGTGAAACCCAGAAGCCTCGCTACTTCACTGGCCACGGCATGGTACTCGCCTACCAGGTCATCTTCCTTCTCGGCGGTTCCGTATTCATGCACTTCGCACTACGTCTGGAGAACCGACGTCGTGCTAGAGGGTCTTTGGATGCCAAGTATGCTGCTATGACAGAGGAGCAGAGATGGATCAGCGGTGATGTGCGTCCAGACTTTAGGTACACACTGTAAAAGTCAGGAGTTGTCGTTGCATTTTATTTTAGGCGTTTACGTTTATTGCATTTATTATTATATCCTTCCAGCTGAGATTATTTGTCTGTCATTCTAGAACATCTTTTCCGTCATACTCAAGTATAAACATGCTTTATAATGCGTTAGTTTATACGATTATTCTACCATTTCCTCGTTCCATATCAAGTCTGAAGATCGTATCAGCATGCAGTCCTGAAGGTTACCGTCTTTCAAAATATACCGCCGCATGAACTTGAGTAATATAGTTTGCAGCACCACTGGTGACTGAAACAATGAGGGTTCGTATCAGCTGAAGATGGCAGTAGGTGTCTTACAAGAAACGTCAGACAAATCAGTCGAGGTCCACTGCAAATCATCTACACTCTCCTTACCCTTGAACTGCAAGCGTTTCTTTGGTGTTAAATGTACCATTCAAGGTAGTTGATTACGATTTATGTTAATCCAACTAGAGTAAAACGAGATGAGATTTTCGTCGAGTACCCAAAGGCCCCTTCAAGGATATATCTAACACCCAGTGTCGACTCGGTGATACAGTCGTGACATTTGACTCGAAACATTGTGTTTCAGGTTTCAAGTTCTGTGGACGCTCCCTTCAACCAACACGGCTTTAACCGTAAGACATGGTGTTTTGTATTGACAGTACCCTTTGACAGGTGAAAGGGTACCTCCTGTCGCTGGAGTAGGGTCCGGGGTATAAAACCTCGCCTTGTCCCGTTCCAAATACAGTTCAAATACTTGACAGATTCAACACGAGCCCAAGACACAAATGAACGTCTCTTGCCATCAATATCACGAGTTTCTTAGAGGCCACGGATATCTCGTCAACCATGAAATTTTCTGCACTTGTTGCCGTCGCGGCTCTTTCGTCTGAAGCCATTTCTGCATGCGCCAACACATGGCAGAAATGCGAGCCAGGTGACGCAAACATGTGCGAGTGTAATGGAAGCCACATCGTATGCTGTCACTTTATTTATCTTTTGCAAGCTGCTGCTGACCATTCGACACAATAGATGAAGTGCCTACCATCTTTCCCTCGCAATGGTGGAAAAAAGTGTAAGTACCTACCACTCGTTACCCCATCAAATTATTCTCCTGCTATATAATTATAAAGTAGCGGTGAGCCATGCTGACTGATTTGGAGTGGTATTTGCGTATCGGAAGCTTTATGTTTGTCCTAGGAACTGGCATCGTGAGTGTGTTGATGGACAGTGCGTCAAGATCAGGAAGCCTATGCCCACTCCTGTTTGATGACTTGGAGTTTTCACCTGGGTAAGCTTGCAAGCTTAGAAACAAGTCTTTACGTGCTTTTTATGTGATGATCAATATCATCTTCTTAAAACTCCTTCTTTCGCATGTAAATATTGCTCTCTCTTCGTGATACATTTGGTATCTTAGTCGTAAACAACTTAGTAGCGGCATCGTTAATCGGCTTTTTGTCACTAATACAGTGTATTGTTAACTTTATGGTAAGGTACCGCCTGAATCTACGTCACTGTAAGTTTGTGAGGGTTTCGGAACAGGTCACTGAGTAACGTTATGTAACGCTATTAATATAACCTTGGAAAATGGGCGTAATTGCAACGGGTCTTCAACCTATGAAGGTCTTTTCAGTTAAACGAATTCTCGTACGATTAATATCTTGGCTACTCCTCCATACAAACCACCAATTCATATATTTAAGAAACCACTAAGCCTTGATGACCTTCTCAATAATCTTTGACGTGTTCTCAGGTTGACTGATGATAGGTACATGACCACTCTCCAGAGTATAGACTGTGACATCGCGACCAGTCGACGCCTTGACGCCCTCAATCATAAGGCGCTGGAACTGAGGCGGGATAACTTTATCTTGTTCACAGACAACGTAGTGTACCTCCACGTCGTTATAGCCAGGATATGTCAACTTCTCTTTGAAGCTTGGAGTCGAGTGATCCTCCATCTGCTTGGCTAGTTCTAGCGCCTGCTCAGCAGGGAGATCTGAAAAGGTTAAGGAAGAATTGGCTTCTACATCGAGGCTCATGTAATCATCCTGGTGACGTTGTTAGTTCGTTTTCGTGAACGTGGCATAGGTAGTTTGTTACCTCCACAGTTAGAAAACCAGGAAGGGTCCCGCCGAACGCCTCAAAATTGCTTGTACCGGGCTGCAAAACCACCGAGGCCAGATAGACAATCTTTTCGACTCCTCCTTTCTTGCCCTCTGCTTCACGAGCCTTTCTCGAGATGGTTTTTAGACTCTCAGTTCCAGGGATACCGCCGTATGAGTGCAGCATCAGCACGACCTGCTCCCCCTCATCAAGCAGCTTGGAAACAACGTTGCTAATCTCTTGAGCATCATCGCTCATAGTCGCAGGTGAGCGACCCTCTTTTCTACCCACGGAAGGGGTGCTAATGACGACTGTCTTGATGTTGTGACTCTTGAGGTTCTCCACAAAGCCATCATACATCTTCGTTGGAACGAAGGAGCCGGGAACAATGACAAGTGTGGGGTTTGACATGATGAGATATTTGATCTTGACAGTGCAGTAAGTTGTTGAAACAAGTGTTGAGTGTTGGAGAGGAGTTCCTAGGGCCCAATATATACATGTATGACCTCCAGAACTGGTAGTGATTAATTATCGTCTGTACGATCTTCGGCGGAGATAGTGTGGGTTAGCGTTACGGTTTGATTGGTAATGAGTTACCCATACGACGATGCGGTAAGCAGTAGGCCGGAAGCAATACTGAATGGGGTTAGTAAGATGAAGTTCCGCCGATTGTTCGGGTTTTTGGGATATGGAGCCTCAATGATATACTAAGCCCTGTATAAAACTACTCGACTTGACTTGAATATTGGCACTTCTGTGTCTTAACGACGACATTGTCTACTTCTTTACTTCTTTGACTTCCACGTAAGTGCCCTGGCCATCAGTTGGCAGCCAGCTAGTGTGACTTGAGGAAGTTGGGAAAAGAGTCCCATGTAACCGCGTTACACGCAACGACTCTCGTTTCTCTAAACATGTCCGTAATGGAAGGCGTTTGTGTCTTACAGCATGACCTCAGTTTTGTGGGACCAGGGACACCTAACGGAGACCAACGACTAAACAGAAGCCTGGGGTTAATATATATGAGGGTTTAGAATAAGATTGCAGCCTGAACATTGTCATGAAGTGTTTGGTCTCTTGCCTACTGTCCAATTTGTTTTTTAATTTAACATTTCCAGCATGGAATCATCAAATTACAAATTTAGGTTAATAATACAGACAGTCGGAGTAAGAGTACCTTGATACAGTATACACAAGAATTGGTACATACCAGCATGAACAAAAGGTATGGATCAGGCTTTGGTACGGATGTTCCAGGACATATCTACTCTACTATCCGTACCATGCTGGGATTATTTTATGCGAAATGAGTGATTAGTAATATCCTCCATGCTCTCATATTGCTGGGGTGACAGTACCGAGCTTCTAGATATCAAATGCAACAATCAAGGATTTCAAGTCACCGAAAACCTGTTTAGTGCACTGCAGCACTTGAGGGACAATCGTTCTGAGCGAACGTTGTGGATCCACGCCATTTGTATCAACCAGAATGACCTTAAGGAACGTCAATCTCAAGTTCTACTTCTGAAAAATATCTACTCCAGATCTGAAAGAGTGGTTGTCTGGTTAGGTCACGATCCCGCATCCGATGGAATAGGCCATTTGTACGACTTGATACAAACGATTCCAAATCTTCCAGTTCCTCACCTGAGCAAAAAAGAGAGAAAGTTTTTCGAGATGAACATAGGTGATGCTGATCAGTGGAGTCAAGAGTGAAATAAGGATCCCGCTGAAGGTCTGGCTAAAGAATTTGTTGTACCAGAGCAAATCAAGCCAGGCACAATCGCTATGCTTGAGCGGCCCCGGTGGAAAAGGGTTTGGACTGTGCAAGAAATGGTTCTCGCTCCTAGTGCTATCTTTGTGTGTGGAAATCTAGCTGCTCCATCAACAGAAGTGCAAAGAAAGTGCAGTAACATTCTTATGCACTCAGTCACCGATGTATTTGATACTGGCGATATTGAGATTGTTTAATTGAAGTGCGAAGGCCCACTGAGAGCATAAGAGACAAAATTAGTATGTCACTTTATGCCCCTTAGACTATGGTGGTTAGGTTACTTATTTTTATACCCCAAGACTTGAACCCACTAAGTAGTCTAGGCTCTTTCAGCGGTCAACAAAGAGATAGACTAGACTAGAGCAAGACCTGTATACCAATATAAGTCTACTGTTGAACTTGAAACTGTTTATTTTTACGATTCTTTCACGCGCGTCAACATTAACCTTGTTCAATCCCACTTGTTCGAATTGTTCTATTCTCGTTTCTTTTTACTCAATCGCAGGGTCCACGATTGGCTGTCCTTGGCAGCGCGTAACAAAGGCCCAGTTTCGCTAAGCGCCTGACTAGAGGGCCAAATAACAAACGATTGGGGCTCAAGCAATAGCGCATCAGGCGCTGGGTCGCGGCCTACAAACGACGGGACCATGTTTCATTGTTGGTTTGTTTGAGCCTCGATTGGCTGTTGTTTGCTTGTTGCAAGAAGGCCTCATCAGCGTCTATTTAACAATGTTGATCACTCGCTTTTTATAAAGACGTGATGATGAGACGGGCATTCACTATTTATCGCTTCATCTTCGTCATTTATTAATTCTCTATTTTCTCATACTGCAGTGCAGTTAATTCTCTTTTTGGACATCTGTCTCAACACTCTCCCCAATCAGCTCCACGCTACATCTACCTACCAATAATACAGATCATCACCCTCTTTCAAAATGAGCAGACTCAACAACGCTATCAAAGCCGGTCAAACAGTCATTGAACTGGGCCAAACCGCCAACACCTTTGCTGGCCACGCCAACCAATTCCGTGCCGCAGACAAGAAGGAAATCGGTCGACAAGCTGGACGACATGCCTTCAATGAAGGAGCCGAAACAGGCAAGACAATGGGTAAGACGTGGCTCAAGACTTGTGAGGTCATGCCCCGTCTCGTCTGCCGAGGTCTGCAATTCATCTTTGCTATTATCGCCTGCGGCTTCTACGGCCATCGAGTCGACAAGGCTGACGACGGAGACTATGGTTTCTCCCCAGAGTGGTACTTTGCCCTCACTATCGCAGGCCTATCCGCTGCGACATCGCTGATCTTCGTCGCCGTCACACCCCTCGGTGCTCTGCCTCTCATCGGTAGCAAGCTTAAGCTCCTCAAAACCTACCGTGCATTCGCATGGGATCTTATTCTCTTCATCACCTGGCTCGTCGCGTTTGGTATCTTTGCTGGCATCTTCCTTGGACGAGACAGCGATGACAAGTACAAGGGTGCCAGCACGGGCCCTATGAAGACGGCTGTCTGGATCGATCTCGTCAACTCGATCCTCTGGCTTACATCTGGTGTTTATGGCTGCATCAAGACATTCTTGGGCGACAAGGCAGATGAGATGACAGACAAGGTTGGAACGAAACTGTTCACCAAGAAGCAGAAGCCGGCTAAGGAGGCTGACTATGCTGAGAGTGTTTAAACAGTATTGAGATATCTTATGGGATACATATGCATCATTTCCTTTGTCAAGCCGGCGTTGGTCATCATTAGAAATAGAACCACTACTGGATAGTCGAGCAAGCATTACATTTGATCAAATTTAAACATTTTATTTCTGTTACATCAGAATTTTACTAAAAGCTTCTCCAAGACCATATTCCACTAGCCAAGCTTCCAGTGCCTTCATGTCACCACGGTTTCCCCTTGCTCCTCTCTTCTCAATCATGTCGGTAATCTCTTGCATGTCATTGAAGGCACGCTTCAAATCCGTCGCCTCTTCTCGGTATCTTTCACTGACCTGCAGTCCAAATAAGTCTCAAGAATTCGACAGGCCCAGCTACAACACGTTTAACTTACCTTTTTGTGATGCGCAGGAATATCACCCCAGCTTTCAGTCTTGATGAACTTCATAAAGTCATCAACTGCCGTAGATCCTCCCTCGAGGCACAAGACGCCAGGCTTTCCGGCCAGCAAGAAGCCTGTGAGCCCATATGCTGGGGCATAGTTGACGAGGTCGTCTCGTTTGGCTCTTGTACTGATGGAGGGAAAGTAGAACCACACACGTACTATTGAGGTATCCTTGATTGGAGTATTGGCTACTTCATCCTGTTTCAGACCTTCCAGATGTTGGGTGGCGACCTCCTTGATGTGTTCGATGACGGAAAGGATGTCCTCGTCCGGAAGCTCTGAATTTAGCTTGGCGACGTCTCCTTTGCTCATCCATTCAGGCTGCTGTATCCTGGTTTTTATTGATGGTGGATCTGCCATTATGTCTCCTCTTGAGCATGTTAGAGGCACACTCAACGTAAGCTGCAACAAATGAGCCGAGGAGTCATCATCTCCAAAGTCATCGAGCCTGAGGATGAGATCAACACCCGTCTCATGGATCTTTGGTGCCTCTTCATCTCCATTTTCACACCAGTCCCTCAAGTACCCTATTGTGTCTGCCGATGTAGGGTCCATGAATATTGCGTCATCGGAGGCATACATAGCCATGAGGAGATCGATCTGACCAAGCTGAAGCTCCATCAGGTCCTTCGGTAACACATCTTGCATGGCTGTATTAGACATTCGGGTGCTTCCAATGGCTTCCTTATGCGTTTCAATGGGTAGCAACCACAATGGAGAGTCCTTTTGCCGCAATCGATGTGCCTCTTTACGCGTGAATTGTTGAAATTGCAACGCGGTGCGCGAAGATTGATGATCACGTGAGTCACCGATCTCGCTCTCATCATCCAATCAATGGTCGTATTTTTTATCTGATTCTTATCTTATCATTATCTTCCTCTTATCGTATCAGCAACTCCTACCCTGCATCGTCATCTGGAAACTGGAAGGGGGTTAATTATTCTGCTCTCCGATACTGGAATAAGTTAATTTCAGATGCCAATAGATCCTTAGAGTTCTAGATTCATTGAAATGCTACTTTCGGTTATTTACTCTATCTCTATTTAATAATATAGTTTAATGCTATGTATTATATATAAAGCCACGATTCACGTTTATATGTTATATCAACTTGACCATATCTTATTAAATGAAGACAGCAATATCGACTAAAAGTCTGGATCATGCCGTAGTTCTATGATGTTTCGAGTAAATTACTTGGGTTAAGCCTTTGACACGGCAGAGCATCTGGGCACAATAGACTGACTGGTTATCTGGCAGAGTAAATATCTATTGTGGGTAAAATAATATATAACAAGGAGATTCTGTGAGCTTAAAAACGTACAATTTATCCTTTGTTTTAACGGAAATAGATACTACAGTCTCGACGTAAGCACATCAGGGTTAAACAAAATCACAATCAGATAGCTAAGAAACACAGAATCAAGTTCAAAGTTATTTTGATTGGCCGTTAAGGTATCATACAATCATTATGAAAAAGAATTAAGAATACTCAGGTATCATCGCCTTCCATTACACCTCTCACTGTCCACTCTCACGTCGCCTGCAGACATATCTTGTTGTCCATTACACCATTAAACCATCTCTTCGCCGCGAGTTCCATGTCCAACACCTTCACCGACAGGGCGTCGAGGAATAGATCCGTTGTGGTAGCCAGCTCCATGCATATGCTCAGAACCGTCACTGAAACCGTTGCCCTGCATGTGTCCATGTCCAGCTCGGTCACCCTTCATTCCATGGCCAAGACCGTGAGAGCTACCGCCGTGAGTACCCCAGCCAGCCTTGTGGGTGAAGACGGCATCGACGAGCTCAGCACCACCCATGTTGTACTGGAAAGGAGCATGGCGGTTCAGGGGAATATGGTTGAAGCGGAAATCCCAGACAGCGGCGAAGGTCATTCGGTAGGCGGAGAAAGCAAAGACAGTACCAATGATGGCGCCGGCAAGGACATCGTGGAAATGGTGGTACTTGTCGATAGTAAGGGCACCACCGATCAAAACAGCACCGAGAATAGGAGCGTAGGTAGCGATCAGCTTCCACATGGATGGGTGGTAGTTGGAAAAGACCTTGAGCTTGGCGTTGAGGTACAGGTACAGGTAGACAAAGCCGGCAAAGGCAGCGGTGGTGTGTCCACTGGGCATAGACTCGAGAGCATCGTTGATCTCGCTCTTGTCACCAGTGCAGATATCGGGAGTGTAGTAGAGCTGCAGGTATCCCTTGTTGTTGTATCCTCCCATGGTGCGCGCTCGCTCCATGTCAGGCTTGCAGACCTCGAGGAAGTGAGGTCGGAAACCACCAATAAGCCACTTGATGAAGACCTGGAAAACAGCAGCGGTGATGAGAGAGTAGAGAAGACCGATGGTGGCATTGTTGAAGTCCCAGAAACTGCGGATACGGATCTGCATCACCAAGAAGATGAAGATGGGGACCAGAGCAGCCAACAGAGCAGCAGCCCAGATAGGGACGATCTCTCCACGGAGAGGGTATCCGTACTCGGGCCAGACAATTTCGCCGTCGTCGAAGGTGACAGGGAAGGATCGTGCGGGTGCGGGCTTAGCGAAGTAGACCTGGATAATTTGTTAGAGTAAGTAGAGGGAGTAGACGTGATCAAGACTTACACCAAGGCCAATAGCACCCATAACAGCCATGGTGACAATGTCGAACCATGTGTGCTTGATCCATTGTCCGAAAGAGGGCTTTCGAGACATGGTAAGAGGATCATGGTGAGCGTTCTGGCGACGACCCATCTTGGAGCCGTGTGTGTCTCCGTGGGGAGTCTTTTCCTTACGAGAGAAGATACCCATGTTGTCGGTGATAAATTCTTCAACGATGTCGATGAATGGTGATGTTGTTAAAGGTCAGAATAAAAGCCAACCACGAATTAAGTGGCTTTGCACCTGACTTGATAGGTACCAAAAGAGCTTTGGAGGTTTCTGTGATGGTGTTCAAACTCAATTGAGGACGGCGACTTTTCTTTCTATAAATCAGTGAAACGCGACAAATTGACATCACTGTTATTATGTCAGATGCGCTCTAACAAAATACTGTAATAACAAGCTTAAACAGGAAGTCAACTCAATACGAAAAATGACAACAGCAAATGTACGTCAAGCCACAACATCTCGACGTCATAACATTTGCTGGCCAAGGGGAGAATTGAGCACTTGGACGGCAGCTTCGTGCCGAGTGGACTCCTTTTGACGGCAGCTTCGTGCCGGATAGCCAATCACACCCATGACAAGGGCAGGGAAGCGGCTTGGCTGACATCTGAAGACGGACAAGTGTGGCTTGATCTTTTGACTGACGACGAATCCAATCATTTTTTAGCTAATGATACAGCAGATTGGCTTGATTGATGGGCCCAAAAGATGTGAAACTTGTTGTGTAGAACCTGTGCAACGTGCATGATTCAGTAGTTGTATCACTATGTCATCCTGACGATACCAGTCAGCAGAAAGATAGATACTACATACGTAGCCATTCTCTAGATCATCTCATAGACAGACCTTTTAGTGTGTGGCTGAGGGCTCTAATGAGAGGTGACTGACAATCAAGATATATTAAATCTACCGAGTATGTTGGACGCGATATCCGGATTATAGACTTCTATAATATCTACTCAGACACAGAGCGTACCTGATAAACAGGAGATATATTACTTTATATGTCACTTTCAGTCGCGCTACAAGCCCTTCTGTGTACCTTTGTACAGATTTGCCAAGATAAATTAATACGCTAAAAGGTCCGTCTACCGGCATGAAAGAGATTGGGAAACACGGAGATAAGTAACCAGATAATGTCACGCCGGAAATAAAACTAGAAACCCACCGTACCTATTTTAGCGAATAGCCCCCTTTGTCTTTTAGCGTATTACAACGAATAGCCAGCTAGATTAGAGTTATTACCTTCTAATTTCTAGGGGCCACAGGACCTCGTCTAGGCTCGTCCAGGCCACCTACACTGGCTCGTCACTGACGGGAATGATATTCCCCGTTGTTAGACTCAACTGAAACAACCTAGGGAGCCAAAAGACTTCGCTGCGTCCCCCCATGAGGAAATTTCTCCGAGAACCCCAGTACTTTGGGATGATTGTTCAGATGAATGTCTCACATAAAATGAGACTGGTTCTCCAGCTGATCTCTTGGCTCATAGGCTTACACTCCATCATCAACCAAACACAGCCATCATGAAGTTCACTCTCTGCCTCAGCGCTCTCACAGCGCTCCTCACCTCCGTCACAGCCCAAAAAGTCTCCGGATCCGCCCAAGGCTTTGCCCAAGGCGTCACGGGCGGTGGTTCTGCCGCAGCTGTTACGCCCAAGAACATCAAAGAGCTGGTGACATACCTCACCGACAAGTCTCCCCGCGTTATTGTTCTTGACCGCACCTACGACTTTATCGGTTCGGAGGGTACTGTCACAGAGAAGGGTTGTGCGCCATGGAAGACTGGTCCAGGATGTCAGACGGCTATCAACGCTGCTGGGAATTGGTGCGGTAACAATCCCAAGGTTGACGTTACCTACAGCAAGGCTGGAACGAGTGGAATCAATGTTGCGTCTGACAAGACCATCATTGGAGTTGGTAATAAGGGTATCATCAAGGGCAAAGGATTGCGATTCGTTAATGTCAAGAACATCATCGTGCAAAACATCCGTAAGTTCGTGACTGGCAGTTTGTATACTGATAACTAATGGTACGTTAGATATCACAAACTTGAACCCTCAATATGTTTGGGGTGGTGATGCTTTCACCTTCTCCGGCACCAGCAAGATCTGGGTTGATCACTGCACGGTAAGCTCAGCTTCTTAGATAGCCGGAAGTATTGCTAACGTTTCTAGACCTCTCTCCTCGGTCGACAGCACTACGTCTTTGGTCGTGACAAGAGCACTGCCATCACGCTCTCCAATAACCATGTCGACGGTCGCACGCAGTGGTCCGCTGGCTGTGACGGCTACCACTACTGGACCATTGAGATGGTCGGCCAGGGCGATCAGATTACCCTCCAAAGTATGCTCCTTCCCCTCACCAAGATTCCTAGCTCTACTAATACTGTCCAGACAACCTTATCGAGCATACAGCAGGCCGTGGCCCAGCCCTCTCTGCCACCACGTTCCTCCACGCCGTCAATAACGTCTGGCGTGACATCAACGGCCACGCTATTGAAGGCGACACCGCCGGCAAGGGCCTTTTCGAAGGAAACGTCTTCCAGAACGTCAAGCAAGTTGTCGTCCCCGACTTCAAGGGTCAACTCAACAGTTGTCCTGATAACGCCGCTGCTAGCGCTACTCAGCAATACCTCGGTCGCGTGTGCCAGGGTAATATTTTCATTTCTTCCGGTGCTTTCAACAGAAAGGATACAGGTTTCATGTCTGAGTTCAAGGGATTGCCAATTGCGAGATCTACGCAGGCTACTACTGCTCAAAACAAGGTTCCTGGAAATGCTGGCTTTGGAAAGATCTAGGAACGAAGAATATTTGCTCCCGAGGCCTAGCGCTGCATCCTGTCATAGCCAAACAGCCAAACTTGATTGACCTCGATGCGTCCAACTGGTTTTAGTTATGTCTTTAGTCGGCTTGGATAAATATTCATTACCGGCATATAGTGGCGATGGGTACTAGCTGTTCTGGAAAGTTATATAACAAGGTTATTTAATATCACTTTAGATTTAGCATTCAATCATAATAATAGTAATCATCTGTCTAACTTAACATCTTAACACAGCCAGTCCCAAACCTTGCCCCAGATTGTTGTTGGCTTCTTCTCTTCCCAGACGATAGCATCAATAGCAGCCTTATCGCGATAAAGATCGGCTTCAGTAGATAGCACCCATTTAGTTTTCTTAAAGAACTTCCAAAAGCAAAAGAGAATCGCTATGAGCGGGATACCGATGTAGGTGGTGACGAAGCTGTTGGCATTCCAAGGGGTGAATGTCCAGAACCCACTGAAAATGATGATAATGCCGAAATAAAACATGGAGAACCAGGCCAGATAGGGTTGGAATGGTGCCTTGAAGACGAGTGATGACCTATCTATGCCTTGTGCTTTTAAGGCGCTGTGAAATTTGATATAGATAAGACAGATAGCGAACCAGGTAAAAAGTGATGACAGTGTAGCAAGGTTTTGAAACCAAGTGAATGCCACGCTGCTGCTAGCAGAGCAGGAGAGGTATGAAAGTAGAGAGATGGCAGTGACTAGTAGTACCGCTACCCATGGTGTTCCACTAGTAGATGATTAGTCTATATCCAATGTTTAATGAAAGAGGTACAATACCTTTTGTTACATTTTTGAAAGATCTTGGGGGCTTGTCCATTCTTCGACAAAGCATAGAGGTATCGACTTCCGTTGAAGGTCATGGCGTTGGCGGCGGAGCTGGCCGAACTCAGAATAACAGCATTGATGATAGATGGCAAGACCTTGATCTTGGCGTGGGTAATAGCAATGACCCATGGTGAGGCTGCTGCACCCTTGGAGCCATTTGTCTGAGCACTCAGCAGCTTCTCATCGTTGGAAGGAACCAACACACCGACCGCTAGAGCGCCGAGAACATAGAAGAACAGGATTCTCCAAAACACTCGGCGGACAGCCTTGGGGATGTTCCTTCGTGGGTTCTTGGCTTCGCCTCCAGCTACGGCAACGGTTTCGATACCTCCAAAAGAAAAGGCTGCATTGACTAGAGTCGAAAAGAAGCCTAGGAACCGACCCAGGTCACCGGTTGCCACATACTCTTTCATCGCTCCGGGATTCTTCCAGTAGCGGAATCCGATACGGCCTTGCCCTGTTGCGCCTACATCAATAAGGAAGGCTAACAGAATGAGACCGACGATAGCAATGACTTTGATGCCGGCAAAGTAGAATTCGACTTCTCCGTAAACTGAGACGGCGAAGAGGTTAATGCAGGCCACCAAGACGATGAGAGTGGTTATCCAGACTGCGATGTTGACGCCTTGGGCTCCCTCCCAATACTGTATCACGACGGATACAGCGGCAATCTCTGCGCAAAGAGTTATGACACAGAAATACCAGCTCTGTAGGTTGAGCAAAGGTTAGGTCAAAGCAGGAACAATTATTTGAGATACGAAAAGCTTACATTCCAACCTATGGCAAACCCCAGCGCAGGGTCTACCCAACGATCTGCGAATTGAGGGATTGCTCCTGGGAGGGGGAGCCAAGTACACATTTCACCCAAACTCTGCATCTGTAACAATTCAATACATGTCAGCCTCTAAAAGCTCATGCGTGCAAGCATGTTCAAATTTCAGACATACCATGCAAAATATAGCGGCGCCTGAAATGCTGTAGCCCAGCAAGAGACTAAGTGGACCAGCTTGAGTCAAGGCACGGCCTATTCCAAGGAAAAGACCCGTACCGATGGCACCACCAAGAGCAATGAACTGAATATGCCTGCTTTCGAGCCTGTATTGATCAGTAAGAGTCTTGCACAGCGGTTGTGGTGTGGTGAGCCAAACTTTCTTTCCAGCTCATGATATTCCGTGGAGGAACCATGTTCTAGAGTTGGTTGGGACTGGAAGGACTCTAGTTTTTCAGATGACTTATCCATGATAAAATATATTTAAAGTGTTTGCTTATTTCTTTGTTGTTGGAGTAGGCCAAGAACTTGGCGACAGTGCTACTTTAAATAATGCAATGAGACTTTGTTGCACTATCCTCACATGGATAGGCTGTTAGCAACAATACATACAGATCAGTTGATGTGCCTGAAACGACCATGATAAGGACGTGAATAAGCTTTCCGCGGGAAACTAAGTCTTCCCAGATGCTCGTTCTACGGACGCCGGGACTATGGTCTAGATCACGCCACTCCAGCTTTAGTCTCAACTGATATTAGATGGGCCTAGGAACAGTTATAACACAGATGGGGTGCTGCAGGCGATAAAAAGGTGCGGGGAATCTGGGGACTGCATGAGCGTGCTGTGAGATAAGCATCTAGACGAAATCAACCTTTTACAAATCGTGGTTATCAGGCCATTTACCCATCCGTGGTTTGGTTTATATATCGGATATCTGGACAGTCCCTGTTTTGAGCTTGCTTGCTTGCTTTCTGCCTGGACTCCTTTCTATATTGCCAATCTACAAGATTCGTCTGAGCAGCGACTGAAGTCATTGTCATTCTGTGACCTTGTTAAATGGGGCCTTGTTCTTAAATCTACTATAAAATGGCTACTAATCGCGACAGTACAGGCCAGGTCAGCAGGGTGCATATAAACTGCAATAGACAATCTTCACAGGCCATAGAAGTCAGCACCTCAGGCCCCCTAAGAACATTCCAACATGCAGAGATGACTGCCGGGGATGTCCTTTGCCGGCCATAGCAGAGTCGTGCGAAGTGTTACATAGTGAGATGAATACGCCATGGAAAGCTCGCCGTGGGAAACGTTACCATTCGACGATCCACATCTTGTCTAGTTTTGCGGTCGATTACTAATCCAAAAAGATAAGTAAGTCGTTAAAAGCTCAGTATCTGTTTCAAATCGGCTATTTGCCGTGAGAAGGAATCAAGTTCGTTTAATTGACGCCTGCCAATTATTGGTACGAACGACTAAAGAATGAATCAATATGTCGTTCAAAGCAATATGCTACATATTTATTGACTTATCAACGAACGAATTCCGAATTGGATAGCTTTCGCCGAGGTGCTTTACTTGCCCGCGGTGGATATGGAAGCATATTTCTCCTCGGCAAACTTCAACCTATTCTATTGATCATGAGGTCTCCACCGTGCGTGACGGATTCCGGTGTGGCGTAGATAAAGATGTTAGGCAAGAACTTCGTTCTATAGTCAAGTACCAAAGGCTGTACGTGGTGCTGACCGACATTGCTTGACAATTGGTTGATTATGCTCTTGACTCTTTGCGTCTGGCCAACCCATCTCTCAAAGTCCACCAAGTCAACAAAATTGTGTAACGACGGGACGCCGATGCAGGTCACGTCGCCGTCATCTCAGGAGGTGGCTCTGGCCATGAACCTGCATTCACAGTCCTTGTTGGCCAAGGCTTCCTGACAGCATCGGTGACTGCAACCATCTTTGCGTCCACCGACTCAGCTGAGAGCGTGAAGAGCTCAGTTCTAGAAACAGAAATGGATTTCAAAGTTCTGTAGTTTCGTCTCCTAATTAACTGGTGTACACAAACTGATTTGGTAATACATTATCCACTGCTCCTTCACCTGATCAATACCCGGTCGAACTGCAATCCGCTTTCCGTCTCTTACTAGCAAATTATAACCAAACACTATGTACCAATCATCGATGCAAAAACAACCCAATCTTAGGGCTTCTTGCACTGACCAGCTTTGATGTTTGCCTCATTCTTGCAAGTGTTACACTTGATGACGTTTCCGCTGCCCTTGCTCAAATTCTGAATGTCACTATTATTGTCGTTGAGAGTATTTCGGACAACCACGTTATCTCTGGCCTTGATTGCCTTTCCGAGGACAACACAAGAAAGAGACAGAGGCATTTCTGCTGTAGCAACACAGGGATCATCGTAAATGCGAATGCCTGCTCCTGATCCATCACTGGCTTTCTGGCCCTCGATGGTGTTGTCGGTGACTAGAACCCCAATGGAACTTCCGAGAACAATGCCCGCAGAGTTCTTCTCGCAGGCAACAGGGGTTGGACCGATATAGTTGTGGGCAATCTTGGCTTCCTTCACACCAGGATCGACAAAGACACCGAAGCAGTTGCTCGTGAGCTTGTTGTACTCCATCACTGCACCGTTGGTCTGAACACAGAGACCAATGGCATGGTTCGAGATTTCATTCTTCTTGGCAAAGACATCTGACTTGTTGTCCATGCAGATGGCGATGAAACCACCCATAGTAGTCGTGACAACGTTGTCATAAAAGACCGTGTTGATTGAACCAAGTGTCAGTCCGCCATATGCTCCGCCATCAATGAGTTTGTTGTTCGAGATATAAGTGTTCTTGGCTCCGATAACGGCAATGTTGATGCCAGAGAATCCTTGGACGGTGAAGCCGGTGACAGACACACCCTTGACGGGCCTTCCTACCGATCTGACTCTCTTGTGCTCGGTAATAAACTCGTCCGTTTCGACCTTGTACCCGGTGATGCAGATACCAACCTGTAGCTTGTTTTTCTGCGGATCCTGAGTCAAGCCGGTGCAGGCATTCTTCTTGAGATCTTTTGGGTCCGGTGATTTGAGGATAGCACCATGACCCTCGAGCTGAATGCCGTCTTTGTCAATGACAAGTTGCTCAGAATACTCACCTTTTGCTACCACGATGCGGTCACCGGGTGATGCATTCTTGATGGCATGCTGGATCTTCTGGCCGGCCTTGACATGAATGGTACGACCGTGGCCATAATACTTCTTGGGCTTGGGTGTAGATGGATAGTTCAAGTACTTGTGTGGGATATCACACTGTCCCCCTCGTGCTTTGAAAGTCAGCAAGTTGATGGCTTTTGGTTCATATAAGAACACTCACCGACGAGACCATTGGAGGTATCATGCTCTGTATAAGGTGAAGCAACAGCAAGGCCGACAAGACCAACAAATGCTGCACTGAACTTCATGTTTGTAGTAGGATGATAGAAATTTAGAAGTGGATGTATGATGAGGTTGATGTCGAGTAACTTTCAAGCTGCATGATCTCCTGGCTGTAGAGGCATTATATACTGGCGACTTCCCGCTTTCCATAAGAGCCAGCATCCTGGTAATGGGGAGGACGATCTGAGGTCTCGGCCTCAAATGCAGCCACCAAATATCTAACTCGCTTGGTGCTACCAAAAATGGACAGCTGATGGTTTGTGTGACAGGAGGAATGAAGTGCGGCGTCGAATAGCGATACAGCCACTTGGCCATAGTGTGGGGATGAGGCGCCATCAAATGCTAGCTTGAGAAAGGGATGATTTAACATTGACGACAGAGGTTGTTAAATCGTATAATAAGAAATAACTACCCAACGATTCATCAACGTAACTGATTTGACGCAGAGTACACCATCGTTCATACATTTATCGACATGAGAGACAATCACGGTATATCACTTTGGTCGCTTCAGCTGATTCAAGATACTTGGAATCAGTTTTGTGCTGAGAGACTAACCAACTACTACAATATGAAAATAAGCGTTGGGATTGATTTGTACCAACATGTCACTCAAATGAAGGCCAGTCCTGTAATGGTGACTAGTGCGGCGCCACATCTCAACCAGCATCACTAAATCCAGCATAGATCCCCTCACCATTGAAGCCACGTATAATGCTCCAACAAGTGTTCCCTTTTTTCTTTTACCGTTGCGGTGGCTTCGTCTTGTGCCTGGAGTAGGGCGCCAAATATCGAACTATAATTCAGCCCCAAAGGGCTCGACCTCACCCGAGCAGACGGTTCAGCCTTTCAGGGTTTAATCTCCTTATCAAAACGGAGATCGCCAATTAATAGGAGATCTCGCCTATCACAGCTTGCCTGACTTTATGATGTTTCGCTTGATGATACGCTCCAGCCCGATCTATTTGCAATGATTCTCATTCAGCCTGACGATTACGTCTCAATTGGGTTACTGGACGAGCGCACTGATAGGATTCTGTTTACAAGGCTGAGTGAGTCTGTATCAAACTGAAGTCTGGACCCAGTGATATCAGTCTGGTCTTGTTTTGCCACGTCGTCGACGAATCCAATGCTCTCGGAATGAGCTCGTAGCTAGGAATGGGCATTAAGCTTGACTCTAGACCATGTTAGGTCCTTCTTCAAAACTCATCTCTGCGTTTGTTGGGGCATTTATAATTGCGAAAGGGTCCGAGACAGCATATGGAGTCGTGAGATGAAGTGGTTAATGGAATAGAAGAATTATCGGCCCATCGTTCTGGGCATTGGAACATGTCTCTAGGTTGCCAACGGGGATTGCGTGTTGTGCGACGGCAATGAAATGTCCATCAGCAAACAAACCACAAACAATCGGGTTATTTCAGGTCGATGATAGTTGACTAAGGCACTTCAATTTCCATATATGCTGGCTTAGTATGCTAACTTGATTCGAAAAAAAAGGTCGATTGGGTCAACATGTGGAGACAATTGTCTATGACTGCTAACAAGCTGAGGTAGATATTACTTTCTTTGCAATTGACCAGTCTAGGGAGTCGAGAAAAGCAGCGGAATAATCTAGACAGGTGGGAGATTGACGGCTTTTGGTGTCATCCGTCCTTAGGATATTAGAAAGATTAACCACTGGAAGCATAAGAGACGAAATTATTAGGTTCCTCTATGCTCCTTAGACTACTTAGTTTTATATCCTAGGAGGCCCTTCCACTGTGTCAGAAGCTGATATTGACCTAATTAGCCACGTTATCCTGATAACGGGGGCTTCCGTTTTTGGGGTTTTGGCTTTGTGGTCTATACGACACACTGTGTTTCTCGACGCCGAGGCCAGTCTACGAATAACTGCAAAGAGTTTACAGGGATGATGATCCAAAAGAGACTGACTAGACTATTCGGGATTTTATGCAGAGTTTAGTTACAGAGTAGGATTAATTGTCTTTTCGTTTCTTGGGCCTTGCTTACTCTATGAATTACTAGCTCTGATAGGAAAGGTTAGGTTGGTCGGTTGTTTCTGTGGTCGACGTCTCTTCGTTGCATTCAGATGCTCACGTGTCAATGAACCCTGCCTCGGCACGCATATCCTATCCAGCTTCCTCAATAGGCACAAACAATTCCCTCAAAAACTGACATATCAATTGCATCTTTCTATTACTCGACAACTCAACTCATTGTAATATTAAAATCTCTGCTAAAAATGTCCATCCAAGAAAGGTAATAACGTCGTCGCGGGTCTATTCACTTCATAACTCGTTCCCTCATTTCCCCAATTATCCTCGTAGTGAGCTGTACTTTTTGATTGCCTTTGCAAAACTTTCGTCGATCCCTTGGACTAGTGCCTTCGCGTTTGCTTGCAGGTCCTTGGGAACCTTTGCTAGGACAGCTTCGGAGAAGTCGGCACTTAAAGCGCGCTGTAGCTTGAGGTTGAGGAGGATGACAGGGCTGACCATCAGTTTGTCGAACTTGGGCTTGGCGGCAATAATGGTTTCGATTGTGGCGCTGACGTCTTTGGTCAACTCTGAAGTGGCCTTGGCAACTTGAAGAGTCTCGTCAACGGATAGAGCCTCAGACTTGCGAGCGGCAATAGTACCGTCGTGGATCGCAGTGAGCAGCAATGTTGATTTTGTGGTAATGGGGAGTGTCCCGACAAGGGTCTGAGGCCAGTTTGTCACGGACTTGTCCAGAGCCAAAGTGGCATTGGAGATGTTGTCGATGGCTGTAGAGATTATATCTCCAGATGCGAAAGCACAGCCAACAAAGGCGATCAAGGGGAGAAGGCTGAGACGCATATTGTCTGAGAGCTTGAGTCAACGAGTAGTCGATTGGTCAATTGATAATGCAAGATCTGCCAAGATGAAACTCTTAATCTGTCAGGAGTAGCCCAGTCCTAATATACTGCCTTTGCAAGTGCTTCACATGAAAAGTTTCTCGCATGTTGCTGTGCCTTTTCGGACGGCTGCGGTGACCTCGTGTAATCCCAACCAGTATCCCCGCATCTATCCTTAAAGAGGAACTCAACGCCGTGTTGACGACAACCAACACTAGCATATCCATCTCCCCATGGGGAAACGTCCAGGTAAACCTTGGGTTCTTTGCTATAGTGGCTGATCTTAACTTGGCAAATCTGTGATCAAAGGTGGATTTAGATGTCACTCGCCGGGGTTCTTGGCAAGGGTTGCGGCATCATGGGCCGCGGCTTTCACGAGGAAATGTTCGATGGAGCTGTGATAAGGTGCCATTTGACAAAAGAGGCAGGCTGGTCGGCAGAAGGATTACTCAAGGCAAGGGCTAAGACCTGCGGCGTAACTCGAGTTGTGCACAGTTGCGAACTGTCAAGCTCAGCTGGCAATTAGGATGCAACGCCATGTTCTACAAAGTGGGATATCCTTTGCACTTGCGTTATATTCTTGCTTATGGGAAGGAGGGTGATGTAATTGTTGGCCATGTATAAGAATTATGCTTAGTCTTATGCAGGTACGGCACCTGAGGAAAGCTTGTTGATACACATCTCTTGGTAAGTGACATCAGGCAAAAACTACTGATATTAGTACATAGTAGATCTTCCTACAACATATTCTAGAGAATCGTGTTTGTTTTGGACTCACCTGGGGGAGAGAATGAGACAATGTTGCACTGAGTCTTGTCCCGTCAGATGTCGTACAACGGTTGGCAACTAATAGATTGAACGATGACTACAGGCAGATGTTACGCGATCTGGTCAATACCTGGTGGCATAAATCCATCTGATTTATCCTCCTCACGTCTCTCGGTAATCTGTATCCATCTCCCTTTGGACACCGTATAGGTTTCTGAATACTGGTAAGTCAAAGTCTAGACGGTGATAGAAGTCACGTCTGCGCATCGCTATATGGAAACGTCGTAACAATGTATGGAAACTTCCTCTACACGGCATAGTATACGTATGTTCGAGCTCTTAATACATACCCGCTTTATCATACAAACACTCAACAGTATCAACTTCAGCACTGGTACCCACCACCTTGAACTATCAATTTTAGGTTTATGTTCTACATTCTGTTATTCTCGAGTAGTGCTGACTTCACATGCAAGACTAAGTACTCTTCTCTGACCTGGGGCTCAGATCCAAACTGATGCAGTTCGGTGAAGTTCCGAGCATAATAATAAGTCTCATTTGGACTACACCAAGACCTTGTGTGTGTAGCATTACCATAGGCTTATTTCGTCCTAGGTCTCAGAACTATGTATAACTTGTTAAGTCATTGGAACTCTGGTCGATCCAACAACGAGGATATTTAGACATAACTTGGAAATCCTGGAGAAAAGTCCATTATATAGCCATACCTCCTCGAGCGTAGGACAGCTTTGCCCTTAATCCCCAATAGTATAAATATTGGTACTTCCCATATGGACGGAGATGTTCTCGATGTGTTAGTCATGGCTAGCGAGCCTGGTCAATGTTGTAAAAAGAGAAGTGACGTTAACAGAAGTGCCTCGATGTTCGTGTCCGCAACATTATGACGGTGTTGTCTGCCTGGGTAACCATCCGCCATCGATATTGGCACTCTCCAGTAATAGAGTGGAAAGCTTGGGTGTTTCCCAGAAGTACAACAGCAGAGATAACAACAGTCAGAAGTTTAGTAGAAACGTGAGGCAAATCAGTGTCATACAAATACTGTCATAAAAATCACATGGGGCAAGATCTAGTTTAAGTAGTGAATTGTTTGACCGGTCTTTCGGTGCTGCTTGATTAGACAACTCTGGCTTTCGACTTGCCATGTTCCAAAGTTCTTAAGTTGAGATTTTACACGATAAGGATGTGCCCACGAGTGTAGTTTTGGGGTGCGCTGATCCTAGCCCTGGTCCTATTCAACATTTTTAACGAAGAACTCTCGAGTTCAACAGATGGGTCCATAAGTATCGCATGTAATTGTTAGGATTGGCAGCACTCATGATCCTCTGAGTCCCAACATTACATTCTGGATAAGGATCAGACGGTGCGGAGTAGGCCTTGCCAAACTATGTACATATGCGACAACACATGGAATTGCTCTCTAGAGGTAGCACTTGACATACATGAGTTTACAACTTTCTTACAACCTTCCAGAGAATCACATGTATCAAATCGAGTCAAAAATGACAAAAGGATGCGGGCCGGGAATAGTCTTACGCAGAATGAGTTCCAGCTATCGTATGCTGACTCGTAGTTTCCACGATAACCACACAATCTCCCTAGAGCCAATGAGTCATATCGGAAGATGGGCATCACTGAACAAAGGCGAGATTGTTAAGCTTTGGAAAGCGTTTTCAGCCGCCTACAGACAGATGAGATGGTCACTCGCTCGGATCAGGGCGGAAACACGCCGGAACTACTAAACCCAAGCTTGTAATGTTTAAGCATTGAAACATGGCAGTTCATCGCAAGATCTCGAATCTCGCCGGATCATCCGCGTGGGAACACGACTATCGGTGGGATCGCGACTTCAGAAGGCGTCTTGGCCGCTCAAAGACGCATGTATGATCACTTGTATGAGTCGGGGCAGAAGCGGAATCAGACCTACCGAGCTTACGATGTTCAAGTCAGCCGTGGCAGTGGGTCAATTCCGACCATCAGCAGAGTTCATCGTGGGATCTCGTTGTAATTGCACGGAATCCTTCGTACAGCAACCCCAGTGTCGATGAAACCTCGACTAATTCCCGCGGGATGATTTCTGCTTTCCATGGGACAATATGTGCGTTGGTTGTATTTCGCTTCAAAATTGAGACATGACGTCGCTGATGAGCGACCAGTAATTGGGATCAGTGCATGTCATTTGTGTCTCTCAGTTGGTTGATGGTGATCGACGAACGACCCAGAGCTGACGCGTCAAAATATGGGAATCAAGGTTGGCTTACCCTAGACCTAGAGTCAAGACATGATTTCTGTGAGCTCAATCTAGAAGGGCTTCATCATGGACAGCTATTCCCGGAATACGAGGCCGCTTAATTTATGCTTATTTGAATTCACCTTTGGTCGAGGACAAATACGATCTTGAAGCTTGGACTAGCCAAGCCACATTAAAGATGGGAGAGTAAAGTCACGAAAGACACAAGCAAACAATACAGATACAGGCATCATCCGTTGCACATGGGAACGAAGGGCCAAAGCGAAACTCACAGTAGAATGACTGACGTCAGAGGAAAACCAACAACTGTTTCGCTTCCCACATACCAATAGATCTTCATTCATTCTCGGCGTCTTTCCACGTCCCAGGCCGCGACAGCAGGTATCAAGACAATGAGTGATCGGCTGTAGTATCCTGGTCAACAAGTCCCAATCTAGTCTTTATTGGAGAGTTCCCACACACGCGGCTTCTTCACCTTCGGCAGTTATCTAGAACCCATAGAGGTTCTAGAGACGCTAACAAATACGACAGTAAACGTCGACAGGAAACAAGGCTAACTAATACTCCGTACTCTGTAAACAATCGCGCTTCATTGACAAACTCTATATCGCCAAGCATTTTCGCGGTAAAACCGCCAAGCAACTCCCATTCTAAATGAACCAAGGTTGGACTAGGGTAACTAAATGCTTTCATCGGACGCCGAGTCCGTCAATCGGAACCCCGACAAGCTTCATGGATTTTCTTTTCCCCAAGGTACCATCAGATCACGCGCTGGCGATGGAGAAGCGTTGCAAAGAAATTAATTCTCCATTCATTTTCGCGGATCCTCTTGTCCAATGCTCTTTTTAGTGGTCTGAGATGGAGGAAAAACCGGATTTCAGCATGATCGTCGACGGAATAATAGCCACTCGACAACCACACAGTAGAGACAAGTGGAGCAAACAGAGACAAGACAGTTTCAGAATGGAATGAGATTTATTATCAGCTGGTGATGCTCGGTCCGCTTAGAAAGTATTTGTTTCCTCGCTTCGTAGATAAAAGAAAACATCAGGCAGACATTATGCCAAGTATTTAAACGGTGAGTAAAGAATCTACTAATTAACGCCATCCCACAACATCCCATGCTGTCTGTCGATAAACAACATGATAAAAGTTCAAAATAGGCCTGTCACATTTTTCTCAAGCACCCCTTGCAGGGGGCGCTGTCAGGGGTCAGCAGAAGAGAAGAGCCTGGAACTGCCCCACGGATAAATGAAAAGGACAGCGGTTGGAAATGACGCAACAACAGGTCCATTATCATGGACAGGCATTACTACGGCAGCTTGCCTTGTTTGGGGCTAGAGACCTCTGTAACCTTAAACCCTTCAAGCTTTTGTTCGCCTGTTTTGAAGGCCCGAACCAAGAATTGGGAAGACCAAGTTTGACAGACAAAAAGTAAAAGAAAGAATTTTCACGGGAGAATGCACAGCCTTCACCAATATCTATTCTTGTGCCCGGCTGTATGCAGGTCATCATTCCTGTGCACACAAACAGAGCCTGTTTGAACCAAAAGGGAGCATCAACCGACAAGGCACAAGCGGGCGCTGGAATTTTAGTGGAGGAACACCCCGGTCCTTAGCAGGTAAGCCAAGAGATTAACTCGTCCAGGACCTAGATTAGCATTTATTGGCACGGTAAGGGGGAGGCAAGGCGCTCTGGAGGGAGTCACCAGATTGGTGCTTTTCCCAACAGTCACATCGTGGTGTGATGCTTAAAAACACTTGGCATTTTGACTTTGATTGAACCCTCCCCACAACCTTAATTGTCACGAAGACGTTGAGGACGAAGAGATCAAAGGAAACAAAGCAGTGAGTTTGGATCTGTAACCCTGTCTCCAGCCGAGTCAGACTCCAGATCCTTTGTCACGCTATTTCGCTCATCCTTTGCCTTTTTCCCTTCCTCTTCTTGTCCCCCTCGAGACGTTTTGGCGCTTTTGACGCTGATCCGTCCACTGCGGTGGAGTTGAGTGACACCCTGACATGGCCTCTTCCATGGCTGGAAATGCTTGATGGAGCAATGTCCCTGGCTCGTCTTCTGTGGACCCTTGAAATGCCAGGGTCATGCCAGTTGCGCTACGCTCATGTACGCTGATCAGGGGGTTGCTGCGTTCTATAGGGCGTTTGTGGTGCCTGTCCTGCAATAGCACATTGGCAATTGAGCCGTTTCGCAACCAGGTAGTCTTACGCGTTCGGTTACCTCATATACTATTAGAGGTAACATTTTCTTTTGATCGTCCCTTTTGTCCATTTTATTGCCTTTTGACTTTTGCCTTGCCTCGTCGTTTGTTTTTGCAAAACCCGGACCGCTGCGACAGCCTTTCGAACAAGTCCCTCCTTACGCTTGTCTCGATCGATCATTGTTTATTGTCTCAGTTTCTTCCATTTCAGGAATTTTACTGTCCCTCGCTTTATATTGGAACAAGACTCATTCATCCCTTGCATTGAGTCTCTCTTCGATGGTTTTGTATTCATCGTAACCGAGATTTTCTCTTTCTTACTCAGTCACTCGCTCGACTTTGCGCTATAGCGCCACATCGCAATCGTTTACACCAGAATAATCCCACACCTCGAAATAGGTGTCGTAGGAACAACTCACAATCGCTGTCACAATGAGCACAATAATGCCATCAGGTGTTGCGCTTAACCGGGTGCTGGCCCTCGGTCTGACGCTGGTCGTCATCTTGGGCATCGCCATCAACCAGCTACAACTCAGCGACGATCCCTACCGTTGCAAAGCATTGCTCAATGACGGTAACTGGCTTGATACACCCGCAGAGAATGGAAGCAGGGCGCCTTTCAACAACTGGCAGCCATCGGGATGTATGCTTCACAAGTACAAGAAGGAGGAGATTGAGCAGTGCATGGAGGGGCGACACATGCTGTTTGCCGGTGACTCTACAACTCGACAGGTCTTTTACGGCATGGCCCGTCTGGTAAGTTTATGGCAATTTTATTACATCAATTCGGCATCGAAATGCGTCGCTTGATACCGTGAAGTATTGTGTGGTAAGACTATGTTGGCTAACTCGATTACAGCTCGACGCAGAAAAGGCCGACGCTGTCCGAGCCAAGAGCAAGAAGCACGAGAGTCACGACGAAGAATTCGCAGGTATCCGACTCAAGAATATCTGGGATCCTTTTGGCAACGAGAGCGACATTGTCCGAAACGAACTTTCCCTCTACCACCAAGAGAAGCTTGACCGCGTCCCCGTCGAAGAGCAGAAGGGCCCTGCTGTCGCCTTTGTTGGTATGGGAGTTTGGTTCGCCGCCCGCTTCGAGAAGGACGAGTCTCTTTCCAAGTTCCAGTCTGCCTTTGCCAACATCTCCGAGCTCGTCTCCCACAAGGACTTTGCACCTTTCGGCAACCGACCCATTGATCCCCGCGATGGAATCGGCAACGAGATGTTCTTGGCTCCCATCGCCCCTCCCTTCTACGATGAGCTCCCCGAATACCGCAAGACTGGTGTCGCTTCTCAGCCTGGTGAAGTCGAGGCCATTGATGAGTTCCTCCAGAGCCAGGAGCAGGAGTCTGGTATCCCTATGTTGTGGTCTTACCCCGCTCTGTCGTATGACCAGAAGGATGCCATCGGCGACCACGAGAACGGCTTTCATGTCACCGACCAGGTTGCTGAGATGAAGGCCCAGATCTTACTCAACCTTCGATGCAACGCGAAGCTCGACATGCAAAACTCTTACCCCTACGACCGCACTTGCTGCACTAACTACGGCCAAAAGTCATTTGTGCAGATCATTCTCGTCACCCTCGGTATGTTGTACGTCGGTGGTGCTGCTGTCACCGAGATCCTCGCCCTCCGATCTGGTGAGGCTCCCAAGTGGGCTTTCTTCAACCTCGACGTCGCTACCTTTGTCACCGGCCTTCTCGCCTGCTACTGGGCCGACCGAACGCAGTCTTTCGCCAAGGGCTCCAAGGAGTACAGCATGTTCGACTTCAACCTCATGTCTGCTCTTTGCTTTATTGTCGGCCTTGCCATCATGACAAAGTCCAAGCCTCCTCCTCCTCGACCTGGCGCCCAAGCTGCTGCTACTACTGCTCCCGCCACCCTTGACGATGCGAAGCCTTTGTCGCGTGACCAGACTGATGAGTGGAAGGGTTGGATGCAGGCTCTCATCCTTGTCTATCACTGGACCGGTGCCTCTAAAGACCTGAACATCTACGTCGGTATCCGTCTTTTGGTCGCTGCTTATCTCTTCCAAACTGGTTTCGGCCATGGTGTTTTCTTCAGCTCCAAGAAGGACTTCTCCTTCAAGCGTGTCGTTGCTGTGCTTCTGCGTCTTAACCTGCTCAGCTGCGCCCTGCCTTTCTTCATGAATACCGACTACATGTTCTACTACTTCGCCCCCCTCGTTAGCTTCTGGTTCCTCATCATCTACGCCCTCTTCGCAATCTGCCCCAAGTACAACGATAACACATGGGCCCTCATGGGTAAGATCGCCATCTCGGCTGCCATCTGCCCTGGTGCTATGCTGTGGACGCCTGTCCTCCAATGGGTCTTTGACGCTTTGAACATCGTTTTCCGAATTGAGTGGGATCTTCACGAGTGGCAGTTCCGTCTTGGCCTCGATGGTCTCATCGTCTATGTTGGTATCATCATGGGTGTTGCTTCTGTTCGAACCAAGCTCTACAACAAGATCCTCACTCAATCCTACGGCCTGGCTGGTATCGCCGGTATCCTCTCCATCCCTCTGTACTGGTGGGTCGCCGTTAGCAAGGCCGAGAAGAAGCAAGACTACACTGCCCTGCATCCCATCTTCTCCTTCATTCCCATCATGGGCTTCATCGCTGCCCGTAACATGTTCCCCGCCGCTCGTACCTGGTACTCTCGATCATTCGCCTGGATCGGTCGCTGCTCTCTGGAGACCTTCACCCTTCAATTCCACATTCTTCTCGCCGCCGACACCAGGGGTCTTTTGCTTCTCGACATCTTCAAGGGCGACGGTAGCCTTCTCTGCGACCGCTGGAGGTCCCTCGTTATCATTATCCCCGTCTTTTTGTGGATCAGCTCCCGTGTCGCCGATGCCACTGGTGGTATGGTCAAGCTGCTGACTATCGACTGGGCTTCTGAGGAGCAAGATGAGTACGACATTGAGGCCAAGGGTGATGCTGAGCCTTTAATGGGCGGCAACATCCTTTCGCCCTTCACGCGACACATGCCTTCCAAGTCATCGTGGGTCAACAACCTCAAGCTCCGTATGCTTGGTCTTCTTGTCCTCCTTTGGGCATTGAACTTGGTAAGTCGCTGTGCATAATTGTTCACCTTCAAATTACTAACATCAATTAGTTCTACTAGATTCGTTCATCGCATGGTATCCATCGGTGTCAAAATGAGGCGTTTGGAGTAGCGATTTTGCATAAGCAAGCCACGCAGTCAGCAAGGTTCTGGCGAAGAGGCATCATTCATTATCACGCATGATTTGCGTGTTGGCATTTCTTTTATTTTTCTCAAGGGCACATTTACTCGCTCTGTATATCACGACACCATACACATTCTCATGGCTTCACATGGAGCCCCATATGACATGACATAGATTTTATATCGTAATGATAGATATTAAAAATGATTCAACAGTACTAGTACATTTTACAATACACCATGAACGTGCCATCGTGCGCTTTGACCTCTTCACACGTTGTCGAGCCTCACGTTTCACGTCTCATCTATAGCGCATAAAACAGGGCGAGGTGTCGTGCGACAGTGGCGCAGATGGTGCTTGTGTGGGAGATGTCAGAGCTTTGTCGCATCTGTATTGTTTGTTTCATTTAGTAAGCTTGGGCCAGACGATCTCATGGGGATGAGGCTGAATCTCCAACAACCATTTACACTGAATCCGTGCACGCTTCTTATCTTACTTAGTCCCCCAAGCGCCGTAAGCCTGCTAAATCAGCAAGAGTTTATCTCTATTGCCACCATATATCCTAGCCAGTCAATAATAAGCTGGTTCCTTAGGTAGCTTGACTCCATAGGCGCTACCGGATTTCATGAGTTAATGCGCATCAGGGTACCAGAGCTGCCAGAAGCATAAGAGGCTAAATTAGTAGGCCACTTTATGCTATTTAGACTATGTTTGTTAGGCTATTTATTTTTGTAGCCTAAAGCTTAGAGGTTAATTCTTCTGCTATCTACTAGATGCGTTACACATCCATCATGTTTAGAACCGGACGATGTTCCAGCTATGGAATCCGATCCGTAACGAGCTCTATGTCGCGTCACATGTTGATGTCGCTGTTCTTGGTTTTGTTTGTGTCTTAGTCGACCAGTTAGAACCTGCAAGAGCCCTGAGACCTCCGTGGCAGTCAGCGAGTCCATACCAAGACCACATCCCACTTGTATGCTCCGCCGCATTAGAAGAGATACCGACACAGTAGATGCCAGTCTATCTCCAATTCGACTCCTTTCTCCTCCTCCATGGTTCAACTTTATGTCTGTTGTTGACACTGTTTTCGTTTTCCCTGTGGTCTCTCTGCTCGTTTCTGCTCTCGCCGTTTGTGCGTGTTTCGATCGACCAGCCGACCCTCGCGGTGCGGTTCTTAATGCTGTCCCCGGACGGTAGTTTTTTTCATCTTGCCGTTAAAACTAACTAGGTAGGAGTATTTCACCAATTGTCGATATGTCTCATATCACCTTCAAAACCACCTTGGTATACACCTTCGAGATCCGCCAATCAGCTTAGGAGGCTGCCTCAAGCATTTCGAAACCTGCCAGTCCAGCCAGTATCTGTTTCAACTATCCTCCCAGTCAAATACAAAAGGATCAGCGCCAATTCGGTCAGAACGCAGCTAAAGACCGCCTAGATGTATAGATAGAGCTCCTTGATTATGCGGAGAAGCACTTCAAAGGATTGTGAGTTATTCCCTTCTAATTTAGCGAAATTCCTACTAATAGATATGGTAGACCATAGGCCAGTTTACCTGACGAGATCTATAATATCTTGAGTACCAAGATTGTTTTGTCAAGTTATCGCCATAGTAGACTAATGTTCTGCAAATGTTCTACCAAGGGTAAGGCTTTAAGCTTCCTGTCGTCTGATGCTGCCAATAGCACGCCCTCCATTGATCGGGAACGTGATCTTCGAAATAGCAGATATTCAATGAGACCCAGGAATAAGGTCTATTCTGCGTTCGATGACGACGACGGGGGTGATGATGATAGAGACGCCCATGTGGCTCTCCATCTTCAAGCCGAGGAATATGCGCAAACCGCAGCCGATGTGTTACCAGACTGAGCTACTAGACCCCGTCGATGATGGAGAACCGAAGGCTATTACCGGCAGCGCCATTTTCCAAGGTGCGTACGATAGGTGGGTTTCAATCAACACTGATGCTTTCCGTTCACACGACAGGCACGCTTTTAAGACTATAATACTCAGACGGCGTCACAAATTTCTTCAAGGGAAAAAGTTGCTACGGCACTGATAAGACCATGTTTAATACGAGACTTTCTCAACAATAGGTCATAGCTTTCTGACAGGGAAACGGTTTCGCCGACAATCTGAACGAGAGATCGCCCAAGTTTTGCTTTTTTGAGAAGCTCTTTTCGTATATAATGTAATAAGCAGCTACAGCTGAAGCATTCTTGTGAATTAATTGATGGCGTGACTCATTAGTTGAGAATCCTACCTCTACAGCCCAGTTTCCAGGAATTGGATGAGGTCCTCCTTCTGATCGCTTTGTAGGTCATTGATCTTCTCGCCATTCTTGTACATTTGGAAAGTAGCAGGCTTTGAGACTCCAAGCTCCTCCGCTAGACCCTTGAGATCATCAATGTCGACCTTGAGGAATCGAATGTCTTTGAACTTGTCCAGCTCGTTTGCACTGGTACTAATTAGTGACAAAGAGCACCGTTGGAGGAAGTGTACAAGAGAGCTTACTGGGCAAATGTGGGAGCAATGTTCTTTGACTCAGCGGCATGAGTAGAGTAGAAATCGACAACGACGACAGAGTAGTTCTTGAGTGTGTCTTTGAACTCGTCCTTGCTGTCTTTGCGTTAGAATCGGGATGGTGTGGGTTATCACGAGGAAACTTACGTTCGGATGTTGTGCACCATCTTGTCTGAATCGGGGAGTGATGTGTCGGTGATTGTGTCTGTACCGAGTTAGCGGGAAGTTGGCGTGCAGGATGGTTTGTTCTTGTACCTAGAGTGATTTCGTAGGTGCAGTTTTTTGTTTTTGGTTGAAAGTAGGAGCTTGGAATAAGAGTTGATGTTGTTTTGACAAAGGAACTTTATGGTGACGTTGTTGATTGTTGAGTTGTTTCTGGCTGACATCATCATTCCGTCATGGGTCTAGAGCACTGAATCTCAACAAACTCTCTCCGCATTTGCGCAACGCCGAAGTCACCAAATAACCACAAGCCGATAGTAATCCGTTGTCTTGAAGCTTGAATGCATAAACGCCTTTGGAAATGTCCTTTATAAATCAAGCGCAAGACGGCCCGCAGTTAGCTGTCCTCCTCCAATTGGTTCTAAATAATCACCGTGGCTCAAATCAAATGAAGCGATAACAACAGGTCATACAGCCCTTTTAACTCACAACAAGGTTTTAACTGACAAAGATTTACAAGCAAAACTTACAGCCGGTGTTTGTATGGATAATTGATGTCAAGAGTCTCATCTGGATCTCACCTTCGATCTTTGTCTTGTGAGTTTGGCCAGGCAGCTTCCCAATCCGAGATATCCTTACAGCCTCCATATATTCAAGGTATATATGAGCTCTTTGTCACTTGCATAAATACCGAGTAGTACCTATTTCACCTCATGTGTGCTTGGTTAATGATTCTCATCTGAGGTCTGTTTGCCATTGGCACTAAAATCTCTGCCATTAACTCCCTGATATGGTACGATGGCGCGCTTATGTAATTCAGTTATTTTCTCAAGTGGCACATTCCCAAGTTGTCTCTGAATCAGCATTGACATCCTCGATTGAACGTGGCTGTCGTGACTGTTTTACCGCTTATCGGTGAGATGAGTTGGCTTTTTGGGATGATACACTGTCAACCAAGCTGTCATTCTTATACACAGTAGCACAACAGCCAATCGCCTTGACCGAAACGCATGTCGAAGCCAATTATATCAAGATATGGTTGCGTTAGCGATGTAGATCGCCCATCTGTTTCAACCTCCTTCTCATTGTCCTTTGGATCTCAACACCAAAGAAGCGAACATGCAGGCTGAGTAATCACCGAAGACCTTGCTCAATCGCAACACGTCAGTTAGTTCCGTTGATCCGCTCGCCTCATTGATACCAAGGTGGGGATGCACTCTCACCCCCGCTCGGTATATAAAGCTGGTTACCCCTCCATTCAGCTACCGATGGTGTTGCTCAGCATTCCAGTACACACTCAAATCTCATTTCTATCTCATATCTCACCGTCAAAATGGCTCAAGTCCTGGTCGTCTACCCTTCTGGTCCTTCGTTTGACATGGACTACTACCTCAAGACACACATGCCTCTTGTCGCATCGTGAGTAGCAACCAATCTACCAAATGTCCAACCTAGCACAATAGCTAAAATACTCTACAGCAAGTGGGGTCCCTTGGGCCTCAAGAACTACAAGATCCTGAACTTCGTGGAGGGTGCTCCTTACCAAGTTCAAGCTTCTCTTGAATGGGAGAGCGTCGAGGTCTTTGACAAGGCTGCTGCGAACGAGGTTGCCAAGGAGATCTTCGGAGACATCAAGAACTTTTACCAGGGAGAGCCATTGCTTCTCAAAGGTCCTGTTGTTGCTCACGAAAGCGTTTCGTCTTCGTAAGAACATACACTAATCATGTGATGGATTTAATACATCGAATCTGACTCATGATAGCCATTCGAAACTTTGAGGTTTGCCTGGTGATTTGTTTTATCTGCACGAATACGACGGGCATCTTTGCGTTGGTCCCTATAGATACCGGTTCCTGATCGCTTTCGCATCGGAGCTCTGTAACAAAATGAAAACGTAGATCTACTCGACTTTCATAAAAACTCATGCGCCCAATATGGTGTTGTGCTTCTTGACGCATGCGGCCATCCGGTGTCAGCAGCACCATTGTATAACCTAGAAGCGCTTCTGAGACAGCAAACCCCCCAGTGAGAGTTGGGTAATCGTGATTGTGGCATTCCCACACGTCCCACTAGATGGCAAAGTGATACGACATATCAGGGATACGTGGAGAGTCGCCCGATATGACTGGTAAGAGTACCGTCCGTATCTAAGGGCCTGGATTTTGACATGACAGAAGAAAAGCTGAGACCATGATGTGATGTCAATGAGGAGACTTCATCGTTATCGCGTCTTATCGTCTCTTATCGGGCCGTTGGCAGTCAGAATCTAAACCATATTCGGTAAAGTAGGTCTTGTC
The DNA here is from genome assembly GCF_050947815.1 of Fusarium sambucinum. Classification (NCBI taxonomy): domain Eukaryota; kingdom Fungi; phylum Ascomycota; class Sordariomycetes; order Hypocreales; family Nectriaceae; genus Fusarium; species Fusarium sambucinum. Next base: position 4,998,294 of record NC_139293.1, on the reverse strand, counting down.
ACCAAACCCGATTGCGTCAATTTGTGTGACGCAACAACTTTGTTGGTGGATAACAAAACGACTTTCATCTTCCAACCTGGTAGTGTCAACATCAAAAATATCACACGACAAAAATGGCTTCAGCAACAAAAGCTCCAGAGCTCGAGCTCACTCAGTTTCTCAAGACTGTGCTCCCACAAGACGACAGATCTTCACTGCGAGAGTCGGTCATTCCACAGCTGCTTGACGCTGTTTCCGCCATTGGCGACGAACTCAGAAGATCATATGATGTCTCCATTGTGGGCACCGAAAATGCCTTTGGAGATGAGCAGTTGAACGTTGATGTTTTGGCGGAGAACATTATTCGAGATAGGTGTGCCAAGTCCCCTGCTATTAAAACTGCCAGCAGTGAGGAGGATCCTGTTGAGAAGCCTGCTCGTGAAGGAGAGACAGTGCAGCCCATCAGCGACGGCGAACAATACACTATAGGGTTCGACCCCCTCGATGGTAGCTCCATCATCGGCCCGAACTGGTCCGTCGGTAGCATCATCGGAATCTGGGACGGAGTCACTGCCATTGAGCAACCAACAGAGAAGCAAATCGCATCTATCCTGGGAGTCTTTGGCCCACGAACCCTGGCAATCGTCGCCCTGCGAGTCCCTGGGTCAGACCCCGTGTGCTTTGAAGTCAGCCTCAACAACTCCCATAAGTTCACTGTCGCCCGTCCTGAGCTTCGCTTTGCCGAACCTCCATTTAAAACACGTTACTTCGCCCCCGCCAATCTGCGAGCTGCCGCTGAGAACGACAAGTACATGAGCCTGGTCACCAAGTTCATCAACGACAAGTATACACTAAGATACTCTGGTGGTCTTATCCCTGACGTCTACCACGCCCTTGTCAAAGGCCACGGAGTGTACGTCTCGCCCGTGACGTCCGTGAGCAAGGCCAAGCTACGAAAGTACTACGAGTTGTTACCTGTGGCGCTCGTTATTGAGTGCGCTGGAGGTCAAGCTATCGACCCTGAGACTGGATCAAGAATATTCGACATCACTTTGAAGGGTTGTGATGACAGAGCTGGTTTGGTGTGTGGAACTTCAGTGGAGGTTGAAGCAGTTAAGAAGGCTTTGTTGGATTAGAGTAGAAAACAAGGCAAAAAGCGTATCAATTCAGCGTGAACCTAAGTACAAAACAACAAGTTGTCATGAATACCACCCGTACTATTTGTGAACTGTGACTTGTAGTCACTCACGCCTTCCCACCTGCAAGATGTGGGAAATTTGGGCATGCCACCTTCACACCATTTGCATCTTCCTTCATCGGCTGCCAAATCGCATGATAAGCACTAGTCCTATCCATCAGAACTTCTGCTTCTAGTGCATCCGGGAAGACATCCGCCAATGATTTTTTCGAAGCCACAACCGCAATAGCCTTGAGAAGATCATCATCGTCAGACCCTTCTGGTCCAGGGAACGACATTTGAACGCCAATCATTTGATCTTCTGGTCGATGCAGCAGCCAGAATGACCCAGCTCCTCTCTTCTGAGCTGCGTCTCTCAGAACAGGATACAGCTGTGTCAGAATATTTCCCACGCCTACATGGTGGTAGGTCCAGCGTTGCCAGCGGCCGATGTGATGTTCATCAACGGGAGTGAAGTTGTGAGCACCAATGACTTTCCAAGTACAGGCTTCCACTGATTTGAACAGGGGCTGTTTCCAATACGGGGTCTGCGGCTCACCAACTTTGAACTCGTTGGTGGTCCAATCTTCATACTTCTTTGCGTTATCCAAGGTATCAAAGAGGTATGCTCCTCCGGTGAGCATGTTGCCGTTGATAGGATGGTATTTTGTAGGTAGATACTTGATATACATGCCTGGACGCTTGCCCATGACCTGAGAGCCGGCGTACTGGCTGTGCCACACGTCCTGAAGCCCGACACGTTCGGTTATCAGGATTTCAGCAGTGAAGGCCGCCTCGGCTTCAATCTTGCCATCTTCGTAGTTCAGGACTTGGTTACTGGTTGTCTCCGCTGTTCGCGTTAGCCAATAGATCAGATGAGGGGTAAATGCTAACTCACCCATTGTGGTTTCTGCGTGAAGCACAAGTCTTGCTTCTGCTCCGCTATCTGGTTTGCAGTTGAGAGAAAGAGAATTCCAGTATTTCTAGCTCTTATGTTGATTGCTGAAAGTAGGTCCACTTGTCAGATCACCGTGACGTGGCGGTGCTTATGAGAATGAGGAGAAACTGTTCAGCTGATGACTCTTACCTAAGACTGCTGCAAGTGCTGATGGGCAAACCTCCGTTCACTCACGGCTTTTTAGTAGCCTTCCTCAATTGGGGTAAAGTCACTCTGACACGATAATTTATAATCAGCGTAGATTCTTAAGCTTTCTATATGTATGAGACTGAGTCGCTGCAGTCATTCATACATACGTTCGATCGATGATTCTTCGTAATGAGCCACCAAGAACAGTAATTTTATGGAAGAAAAATGTGATCACCATCATTCAATGAATGGAAGTCTCATTTCCATTTGCAGTATCTCATCACAAACGTAAAGATTTAACAAACAGCAGTGATAATGTGCTTGGTTATTCCTATAAAAGATGTCACTTCTACCGAGCCTTGAACATATCTAGACATCCTGCACCAAGTTAACGAATTCATTACCTGAAACGAGTACAGTTCTTACACTACGCGGAATATCTACTAAGCTCCAGTTGTCAAAATGTCCGAACCCGTAACGCACCAACAGCACATACCTCTCCATCAGATCACAGATCCAGCAAAGGTTCAAGAGGTGCTCGAGAAGATCTATGGCGCTGGCAATTTCGAGGCTACTTGGAGTGAAGGGGCTATAGATGTCGTGACAGAGCAGGAGGAGCCCCAGAATCTCCTAGGAAAGCTTCAGGAGGAAGGATGTTGAAGGCAAAGCAGTCCCATAGTATCGAACTGTTTGCCGATGATTAAATAGGTCTAGGAAAAGGGTGAGGAATACGAGAATAGTCGGCCAGGATTCCAGGTTACTCCTCGAGCTAGTAGCCTCACCGCTTCGGAATATTGTCGTCCGAAAGGTTGAATTAAGCATGCCTGAAATTTAAAGTATCCCTTGATGAAACAGCATCCCCCAATCTTTGATTATGCCCCCACAGATATTCCGGACGCTACATGGTCCCCGAAGACACCACCACCTAAAAAGGATGGATCATTCTGGTCTGATTGGTGGAAACATGGTATTTCACGGAATGTAACCTCCTCGTCCGATTTTGTAAATTAGATACATGTCTCGCGAATTCACTATAAGAGATGTCACAACTCCCGTTTGATTGATGGCTCATCCAAACAATAACTCTTTTGCAAATATGGTTTTAATTAAGCTTACTCCGGCTATCCTTCTAGCCTTCCTGGCTGGCGCTAATGCCAAAGATATTTTTGTGTCTCCAACAGGAAGCGGCTCTGGTACCCTTGCATCGCCATACGGATCTATCCAGTCTGCTATTGATGCTGCCAAAGCTGGTGACATCGTTTACCTTCGTCAAGGTACCTATGCACCATCCAAGAACATTCAGATCAAGACGAGCGGTGCCAAGGGTAGCCCCATCGTCGTGAAGCCTTACCAGAATGAAAAAGTCATTGTTGATGGAGAGAACATGCCTGGGTAAGTTACCTCGATGCAAAGAGATTCAGATGTCTAACAGACCACAGCACACCCAAGGCCCTCGATGAGTCGCTCCCTAATGCTGAGCGAGGCGTCTTCCACATTCAGAACGCCGAATGGTGGTCTTTCTACAACCTAGAGTATGTCTCTATGCTGCCGAAATCTGAAGAATCATTTACTCACATATGGCAGAATTATCAACGGCCCCTACGGCATATATGCCCGTGATGCTTCAAACAACTACTACGAAGGTCTCTCAACCCATGACAATTACGAGACAGGCTTTCAGCTAGAAGGCGCATCGTCCAACAACGTTGTTGTCAACCTGGACTCTTACCGTAACCGTGATCCACGAAAGAACGGTGAGAGCGCAGATGGCTTCGCTTGCAAGGATGGCAAAGGCGAGGGTAACGTCCTCCGAAATGCGCGTCTCTGGGACAACGTCGACGACGGTTTGGATCTTTTCATGTTCGGCTCTCCTGTTACTCTGGATGAGGTGTACGCCTGGGGTAACGGCTTCAATCGCTGGGGCTTTAGCAGCTTTGAAGGTGATGGAAATGGCTTCAAGCTGGGTATCACCAACAACCCTCCCGCCAACCACATTGTCAAGAACTGCATTGCTTTCCAGAATGCTCAGAAGGGATTCATCGACAATGGTAACCCGGGTTCTTTGACCATGGATCGCAACACTGCATGGAAGAACGGAAACGTCGGCTTCCATTTCCGCAGCTCTTCGTCCAAGGTGACCAAGAACATCGCCGTTAACAACACGGGCAAACAGGTTGACCTCAACAGCAAGGTCTCTGCATCAGGAAACTCGTGGGATTCGAGTGCCACATGGAACGACGCTGCTTTCAAGAGCACGGATGCATCCACGCTGAAGGGAGCTCGTGGGTCTGATGGACGTGTGAAGCCTAGTGATTTCCTGGTTCCTGCTTCTGGTGCTGCGATTGGTGCTACCACCAAGGCAAAGGTCCAAAAAATTCGCAGGTTCGCGTACTAAGTTCGGTCTGTTGATTAAAATCACTTCATAAGGGTTATTTTGTCCTGTCATTTTCTCATTGCACATACATTCAATATAATATGCACATACAATCGCAGCTAAAACAATGAATTGACTCCTTCATATGCTTTACAAAAACTAACCGCATCCGTCGTACTCATTCCATCGTGTTATATAACTTTATACAATGCCCTGGGTTCTGTTTTGTAGTACCGTTTGGGTCCATTATCATCCGCATGAGTTGGGTTTATTCTTCTTGGTTGCGTCCACTAAATCGCGCACATGTTAGCGAATTCTTTCGAGCCCAATGGAATAACACTCACAGGATCTCGTCAAAGTAGGGGTGGTTCAAGGCTGCCTTGGCTGAAATACGAGTAACGGGGTCGCAGATGAGCAAGTAGTCGAGCAGCTCAAGACCTTGCTCGTTCAAGTTGGGGCACAGAGGTGTGGAAAAGTCACGCTGCCACTTGGGGAAAGAGGGCTTAAAGTCGGGATAGGCAGTGACACCGGGCCATGCGTCTTCGTCGGGTGTTCCGAGGGTTCTAGTGAGATTAGTATCTGCGGTGGTGGATCAGATGAACATGAGCTTACCGGAAGATCTTGAAAATCTCGTCAATCTCAGAATCGCCAGGGAACAGAGGCTTTCGGGAACACATTTCAGCGAAAATGGTACCAACAGACCACATATCAACACCGGTGGAATACTGTCGTCCACCAAGCAAGACCTCGGGAGCTCGGTACCACAGGGTGACAACCTCGTGAGTATAGCTTCTTAAGGGAACACCGAAAGCTCTGGCCAGACCAAAATCAGCCAACTTGAGGTTTCCGTCCTTGTCAATAAGCAAGTTCTGGGGCTTCAAGTCGCGATGCAATATCCGACGCGAGTGGCAATACTTAATGCCCTGGCACAGATCAAGCATGAACTTTTCGACAACCTTATCGCTCATTCCCAGGTTGCGGATGGTGGTGGCGGTTCCAGTGGGCAGGGGCTTCCCGCGACCTCCGTCGGTAACAGGCAGGGAGTCCATGTACTTTTTGAGATCCAGGTCGAGGAACTCCATGACGAGGTAAAGCTTGTGTCCGTCTGCATGAACGATATTCAGAAGACTGACGACATTTGCATGGTTGAGCTCCCTCAGGACGGAAATCTCGCGGATGGCGGTGCTAGGGACACCCTCGTCTTCGGTCTCGAGACGGATCTTTTTGAGGGCGACGATGCGACCGCTGTGACCCAAGTCACGGGCTTTGTAGACAACACCATAAGTACCTGGTAATTGAGTTAGTTTGGTGATGGTGAATGAGATGAGTTGAGACAAACCCTCTCCGACTTTTTCTATTCTCTGATAGTTATCCATGTTGGGTGGAGACGGTTAAGATGAGGCGAGGCGGAGTGAATGAGGATGAAACGAAACGAAACGTTATCGGAGAGGCATAAAGTTTGGGGTAGAAGTTCTGAATAAATGATATGATGATACTGAGTGCTAGCAGTTTTGGATAGATGTCGGTCTGTAAGGCTGGTTGTTGTTGTCTGTCGTCTTTGTTTGTTCTGTTTGTTTCGTGGCCCGTTGCATGAAAATGAAAAATCGAGATGCATTGACGGATCATTTCTCTCCCGGCACGCGTCGCGCTTTCCAGTAACCAATTCAGTTGCGGGGACAACCCAGCCACTAAAACATGCCCTGTCGCGATACTACACAGCGCTGTAATGTATGCTGCAAAGTATGACTCTACTGCGTGATCTACAGTATAATATAAAATAAACTATTTATTTACCTGTACCTATTCAGTGGCAATACAACATTGAATACCTAGATGACTGTCGGTTTATTTATTAGTCTGTTATTGTTTTGATGACCCAACCCAAGCTAACTCTTGCTTGGCCCATGCTCTTGCTGACTTGTCCTTTTATGAGTGGCGATGAGTGAAATCTTACTCGGGCACTCTCATCTCATCTCATCTCATTCAGTTTCATTCGCGACCACAGATATTCTACACATTTAATCATAAAATATACAAAGCTTGTTTCAACTCAATTATTCTCAATACCTTCCACTTCTACAATACTTTCCTTTCATATGAAAGCCATATAATGCTCATAGATGACCTGATTGTCTCATTTCTTGTTGCTTACTCAGGTGATATACCAGTGACGGTTATCATTGCCCAAGTCTATCACGTCTCCTAAAGTGTAGGATCTCGTCTAAATACAGTACTGCTATAAAGACCACCTCCAACACAAAAGTACGTATAAGCTAATTCTACAATTCTTAATGGATATAGGTAGCGCTTCTTCGCACAATAGTTTTGCTCCATATCCAAATAAGGATCACAAGCATATAACCCAGCCAAAGAAGGCCAGACATGATAGCAAACTGTTTAAGCACACCCATAGACTGCATCCAGGGAACTGAAGCATACGAAACAGCAAACGCCAGGCAGTTTTTCATAACATTAACCAGAACTCCGATGTCTCCAGCTCGTGACGGCATACTGTGCACGGAGTAGGTGAGCAGAATGTTCGCAGAGCCTGTCAAGCCGAAAGCGACAAGACACCATCCCACGCAGACCTGAATCCAAGAGTTGGGATGCCTCAGACCGTGTCCTAACACTAGGCACCCGGTAGGGCTGCTGAGAGCTCCTAATACGATCAAGGGCAATCTACTTCTCGGATCGGGGCCAGTCATGTTCTTGCGTGCCGATCGGAGGAACAAAAGGTCTGCAAAATAGCCACCAAATGGCAGACCGACGAACAGGCCAAGTAATGACGAGATATTGATAAGACCAATAGAACGAGAGTTCCATAGTAATGGAGGTGAGGCGTAGATGAGGGAAACGATAACGGAAATGATGACTGTCCAGCCAATTGTCAGGCCAAAGACATAGACAGTAACGAGCACCTGCGGTGCTGTAAGGAGTTGAAGTGGCTGGATGAGGAGTGCAGGCATCTTCTTCCACTGTAAAGGGATATAATCGGTGCTGAACGATCTGGATATCCACTCTCCTCTCAGTGACGTGGGTCGAGTCTCCGGTGCTATCGGAGGAGCCCAGACATTTTCGACGGATGTTGTACTTGCTTTCGGTTCAATTGTGTCTTCACCGCTGACCTCAGCTGGGGGATTACAACTCTCGTCGACTGCATGTGCTGTCTCAGGTAGCATAATAATGGAGCAAACCAAGTTCAGGCCCATGAAAATGGAGAGTATTCGGAGGTACCATCGCCAGCTACCCATCTCCTCTCCAACTGCACCAGAAACAAGGGGACCTATGGCAGAGCCGGAGGCAAGAAAACCTACGTAGACAACCATAGCTCGACCGAGCTGATGAGTAGGGAAGGTCTCGGCCACAATGATGGGCCCAAGAGCCTCCACCAAACCACCGGCCAGTCCTCCCAATATTCGAGAAGTTCGGAGAGAGTCGTAGTTAGATGCTTCGGCCGACCAGATATTGCAAGCGATGAACAAGGTAAGTGACACAAGGACTGTAAGTCGCTTTCCGAAGAAAGATGATAACGGAAGGGCTAAGAGGTTCTATCGGAGTTAGGGGTCTTCTTAGACTGAAGCAAGAGACAGGTCACTACTTACTGAAAGTCCTAAAGTAAGTAGAGCGTATGTGACCAAGTTTGATGCTTGGGACTGGGAACAATGCAATTCTTGCATAATCAACCCGAAAACTGGTGAGAGGCCAGCACACCATGCATTACCTAGGAGATTGTAAAAGCTAACATTAACGAGCACCGAGATACGCCACCATAGCGGCCATTCCTAACAGCGGTTATTAGTATTTGCAGTAGAGATGGGATATCATGTATTTGGAAGACGTACGAGAGGAGACATCTTTACGGTCGTGAATGTGATTGATGGGTGTGTTTTGCTTCTGGAGTTTAGTTACATGCAATTTCCACAAGTAATTCGTGACAAAGTTGGGGACAGGATAAATGTGCTTTATGTTTCTGGAAGTGCCACGCGGCTGGACCAGCAATGATGTTTCAGATACCTAGATACCTGCAACACTATAGCAGCGTTTGTGAAGCCGTCTTTACCCCGATCTTGCCCCGGTGACCCCAGAATAGATCTCATAGTTTACCCCAGACTGGCCTTGCATGCGGTGCAAGGGAGTGTACGGGCCGCGGGTGTATCGGCAACTAAGCCCTTTGAAGTTAATACACTTTGAGATTACGAGTCGAATTACTCCAGTGAGGACCCATCTAGCTCAGATTCCAAGCCAGAGACTTATATATGAACAGAGTTATTATTACTGTTCCATTCTACGTTGGTGGCATCCCCCTAGGCAGTACATGCACAAATGTGCCATCTATCCTACACGACTAGGGTAGTGTATGGCTGGATATGCTTTTGAGAATTAAACTGGTATTGACGAAATCAATTTTTGCGTCTTTGAGCCATTAGACTATAGTAAAACAATATAATGAATAAACTCTTTGTCCTAGAAACGACACTACTGGTTCAGAATGACGGTCTGCTTCTCAATAAACTCTTCAAGTCCCCATTCTGCGCCAAATCTCCCAAACCCACTCAATCCCGTTCCACCATGTGGCAGTGTCGGCTCATCATGGACTGTAAGCGAGTTGATATGAACAGCGCCCACTTGGAGTTTCCGTGCCATATTCAACGCCCTGTAGTGGTCTCTAGTCCAAATGGAAGCCGAGAGCCCGTAACCGCTGTCATTCACAATCTTGACTGCCTCTCTCTCGTCAGAAATAGCTACGATGCCAAGGCAAGGCCCAAAGGATTCGGCCTTGAAGAACATCATTGAATCATTGACGTTATCAAAAATGGTTATTGGAACAAACGGCGAGCTCAAGTCTTGATCGAGAGTAGCTGAAGACTGTACGGTCGAGCCTCTAGTTTCAGCATCGGAGATGAGAGATCGGATTCTTGACTGGCTCTTAGGTCCGGTCAGGCGAAAGGTCAAACCAGTCCTGCTTGCAAGACTCTTGGCAATCTCCCTCTTAAACTCGTCCAGAACACTCTCATCAACGATCACAAGATCTGTTGACATGCAAATTTGCCCTCCCTCCAAAATGGTGCCATGTTAGTCCCAGAAGCGAAAGATAAGATGTGCAGGAAATAAGGCAAGGCATGCTTACATTCAAAGTTGCGCCAACGATCGCAGACTCAGCAGCTTGGGCCACGTCACTGTCCTTGAGAACAATGGAGCAGTTCTTCCCACCCAGCTCCAGCAGCACTGGCTTCAGAGCCTGTCCAGCTTGTTGAGCAATAGCACGCCCAACTTGAGTTGAGCCTGTAAAGTTGACTTTTCGAACAGCAGGATCTTGGATAAGGCATCCGACAATATCAGGGGCATCTTGTGGTCGGTGGAGGATCAAGTTGACAACTCCCCGAGGGAAGCCAGCCTGTCCAAACAACTCGGCGATAAAGTAGTGAGTGCGAGGACTCAACTCAGAACCCTTTCATCATATATGTTTAGCCTGAAAACTAAAATGCAAATTGAGGCAGGGAATGGAGGACTTACTTTGAGAATAACCGTGTTTCCCATAGCCAATGGTGCGATGACTGCTCGAAATCCGAGGAACAGAGGAGCGTTCCATGGAGCAATACCCAAGACGACACCGAGAGGGCGAGTAAAAACTAAACCGTAAGATCCTTTCGCCTTGGTGGAGGGGATTGTGCCACTCAAGGCCCTTGAAGTCACTAGATATGCACACTCTTCAATATGTTTGATACTGTCTGCGATGTTGACCGAGGCCCACTCATCTCCGCAGTGAATTTCTGCCTTGATGATGTCCCTGACTTCGTCTTGACGATCACGCAGCTTCTGTGGTTTCTAAGTTAGCTGAAAAATACCTCGAAGTAATCTTTTAACATTTACCTCTGCCAGCCGGAGGAGCAGATCGCGCCTATGAGTTATTGGCGTTTCTGACCATTCAAGGAAGCTTCTGCTACAGCTCGCTACAGCTTGTTCGCAGTCAGGGATACCTGCGCCTTGAAAGTAACCATTCCCAATAGGCTGATGCTTGTGGGTGTCGTATGTCCTTAGGATCGGAGTACCGTCAATGAATAGTGGGACATGCGTATGTATCTGCCCATTTTGTTTATTGGGGTCTGATGGCACGTTCGTCATCGTAGTTCTTCTGGGGAGTGAGCTTGTGGAAATAAAGAAAATTTTTGGAGCGATTGACTTGTTCGATCAAATCGGGTGTCGATTCGTCAAGCTAGTTTATTTAAACAAAGTGCTGTTGCAATACGAGTCTGAAGTTCTGTCGATTTGACATCAAATTACAATGATACGGCTTTAGGGGAAGCGTCGGGTTTTCCGCCAGCCGCCCTGTACCATCGATTCTGGGTCACATTCTTCACACCACCTTGTTCTGACTTGGGTGCCAGGCGTCCATTCGGCAGTGCGTCGGCTCTGAGTGATGACAGGCTCTTGTTCAGAAAGCTTAGTTAATAGTACAAATAACGTCAGGAGACTGGAAAGATGTCAAGTGAAAACAAAGTAGCCTTCAGTATAGCCAGATATCATAAATCGCAGTCAATTCAGCAAATTCTACCCTTGACGCAATGCTCTATTTTTAAACACTATCTGAGTTCGAATAACAAATGCAAACGGTCTGGTTAAGCACACCTCAGAACGCTCAGCCGGTACTGTACAAGACACTCTAGAGCAATCTGTCATATGTTTGTTTTATTGGCAGTAAGGGGTTAATCCCAGTCTCGGCAGTATGTAACTCATCGACATACGCGGTTTGACGTCGCCCTCACTCCGATACATAAGTCTCAATGTCAACTCCGTCCACCCTGTAAAAGCCCAAAGCTCTAAGCATAGGCTTATCGTCAAATCTATACAGATATACCTTACTCTCTAGTCCTGCATAGTGTTGATACTTGTGCCAAGTCGGAATGCAAAACGTATCACCCTGCTTCCACTTCAGGATGGAGTCTCCAACCTTGGTAGAGCCAGAACCCTCGATAACGTGATAGACTGCAGAGCTAGTCTCTTGGATCTCGGGGGAGCTTGCACCGGGCAACAACCTCTCAGCAGAGGCTCCGATGATTCTACCAACTAGAGGAGTACTATCAGTAAACCGAGTTCTTGCGGGCATGAAATAGACCTACTCTCAGCTCCGTCTTTCTTGAGGTATTGCTTGGAAACCCAATCATTGGAACTGGCATCCAATGCAGACTGCATTCTGTCCCATGGGTAGACGATCTCTGATTCTTCAAAGTCCTCGGCTGGGTATCGTGGAGCAGCATAGTGCTCCACAAAGTGTACAGGAAAGTGGATGAAGCTGGGAAGGTCAAGCCCATCAAGCCAGATGACGGGTTGATCATCTCCGCCTTCCTCATCAGCACCTTTCTTGCCATGATCATGCCAGTTCCATGTAGGAGTGACAATGACGTCGCGAGGCCTCATAGGAACTCTCTTTCCGTGGACTGCAGTAAAGCCACCAGTTCCTTCAATAATAAACCTGCAGGCGAAGGCTGTGTGTCTGTGAGCGGGTGCCGTTTCTTTGGGCTGCACTAGCTGAAGACCAGCGTACAGGGTGTCCGTGGTATAAGGCGCCTCTGAGACTACATGTTAGCAACGCCAGTTATGAAACAGAGGGAGGAAGCATGGTACCTCTAGCGGGATTACCCAGCATAAGCACACGACGCTCGGCTTGTTTTTCTGTGATGAGCTGCCCTGCTTTAACGAGGAAAGGCTTGATGTTGTCATAAGACCAAACATGAGGGATAGTCTGTGGATTGGGTGCAGGTGGGTTCAATCTCTGCATCTGGGCCCAAAGAGGAGCTGTATGGGTAGCTCGAAGGGCTGCAACAAGCTCGTCAGAGTTCTGAATCGCTTTAGCTACAGAAGCATCATATTCGACTGAGGGGCTTTCGCCTGAGATAGTACTGGCAGAAGGCATTTTGTATATAGTCAAAAGCAATCTTAGATAAGCTTGGGTTGTTATTGCTTTACTTCGGCTTATGTTTCTACGAGAGTCGATCAAAAAAGCGCTAAGAGTATTGTTATTTAAGACAAACCTTCACCTTGGTGCTTCGGGTGTAGATTGGATGGCCCGGGGCAGTATCGGGAAGCATTCCCGATGGCATCAGACACTTGCTTAATAAAGATCACACGGCGGCAAATGTGAAACTGGTCGATAAAATGCAATTGGCAATTGAACCGTACTGAGGTACGCAACACAGTCACACACAATGAGATTGATAAGTGGAGTCAACAAAACTCAGCCGGTACTTCGCTCATCAAAATGCATCTTGCCAGGTCGCAACTAATATTGTTCATAGACTGCCGGCTATCCGTCACGTTCAATGGCTCTTCTCGAGAAGCTGCATCAATCAGATCAACATATAGATGAGGAAAAAAGAAGCCAGAAGGCTGAAACTAAACTCCGCATCTTGGTAGTTGGCGCAGGTCTTGGAGGCTTAGCCACAGCGGTCGCCCTCGCCCGTCAAGGCAACGAGGTCGTTGTTTTAGAGCAAGCATCAGTGTTAGGAGAGGTCTGTTTCATTCTTGGCGTTTGCAACCAAGAGCAATAAACTAACGGGCCTTTATTAAGGTTGGTGCCGGCATACAGATCCCTCCAAACTCAGCCCGACTACTTCTGAGATGGGGCATTGGTCCTTACCTCGACGAATACGCCATCAAGCCAGAGAGTATGACCTTTCGGAGATGGGAGAATGGCGAAGCTATCGGATACACGAAACTGGGTACCGATTTTGAAAAGACATATGGATCACCTTACTTCGTCATCCATCGCGCTGACTTTCACCGTGCTCTTCACCGCATGGCCACTGATCTTGGAGTCACGGTTGTTACTGGGAGTAAAGTCACCGAATACAACGAGGCAGTGCCATCGGCCACAACGTTTGATGGACGCGAATACACCGCTGATCTCATCGTCGCAGCGGATGGCGTTAAGTCCTGTGCGCGTGCAGTTATTCTTGGTGGTCAAGACCTACCACCCCAAAAGACTGGCTTCGCTGCCTATCGTGCTACTGTCGATACTGAGGTCATGAAGGCTGACAAGGATACATCGTGGCTGCTGAGGAGGCCAGGTATCAATATCTGGTATGTATCAATAGGTGCACCTTTGCCCTGACGATGTGACTAATTTACGTCAACACGTTCAGGATTGGAGAAGACCGTCACGTCATGACTTACAGTATTGCCGGTGGTAACTCGTTTAATATGGTTCTCTCCCACGTTGACCATTCGTCACCAAGCACATGGAATGCCGAATGCGCCCTGCAAGACATGCGAGACTCATTCCACAATTGGGATCCCAAGTTAGTTATCTCTTTTCCAGTTCATTAACGCGAGCTAACTGTTGTTACAGATTAGTGAAAGTGATCAACATGATTGAGCACACTATCAAATGGCCTCTGATGAACGGTCCTCGACTACAGACCTGGGTATCAAAGAGTCAAAAGCTCTTGGTTCTTGGTGATGCTGCTCATGCAATGGTTCCCTACATGTCCCAAGGAGCTGCCATGGCTGTTGAAGATGGTGCCGCTCTAGCTGCTGCAATTTCAAAGGTTAAGCATATCGAAGAGATCCCGGATGCATTGCGAGTGTTTCAAGATGAGAGAATGAGTCGAAGTTATGGTATGCAAGCTGCCAGTCTGGTCAATGGTAGATTATGGCACTTTCCAGATGGCCCATTGCAACAGGCTAGGGACCAGGGAATGAGGGCTGAAGTAGAGGGAAAGCCTTTCGTCGAGAGTACAAACCAGTGGAGTGATCCGATCACTCAGCTTTGGGCATATGGATATGATGCAGAAAAGGCTATCGGGGAACGTTTGAGGACCGGAAAGGCTTACTTGTAACGGATTAAACAGCCGCACTTTTATTTCATTGTATTTGTTATGCCATACTCCAATTCTATATTAGTAACCATTAATGCATCGAGACAAAGACCAATCAAGACCTAACAATAATGAATCTGTTGGTACGCCAAGTATTGGCATGGCTCAAATGAACGACTTTCGGATACCATGCACATTCTAATTCATTCAACGCCTCAAGCTGGACCGTCTAGCTGTAGGAAGCAAGACTTCTTAGTAACATAACAATTCTAAACATCGTGTTTATTTTAACATTCGCTCGTTTAGTAACAATGAGAGATCTAGTAGATATACCGTGACAGGAGCGCTTCATGTTCTTTCCGCAGTTTTAAGCCCGCTTCTCATAAATCAGACTAGAGGCTCCTTTCGCTAACTACTCAAATTTCACACCATTCTTCAAAGTTCCAATCTCAGTAATCTTGACTTCCATATCTGTCCCTGGCACGAGATACTTAGGAGGCTTCAATCCAGCACCAACTCCTGCAGTTTTCACGTCAGATGCCTCACAATTTAACGGTGATTACAGGGAGACTCACCTCCTGGAGTTCCCGTCATGATCACGCTTCCTTTCTGGAGGGTAGTACCAGAGGATAGATGTGCAATCAGATAGGGAATGGAAAATACCAAACCATCAAGTCCTGCGTCCTGTCGGAGTTCTTTGTCGATGATTGTCTTGAGACTGAGCTTCTCTGGTGATGGAATTAAAGTGCTCGACACGAGTGCTGGACCTAGAGGAGCGAATGTATCAAATCCTTTGGAGAAACCCCATTGTGGGACGCCACCGGCAAGATTTGGGTCTCTCTGCCATTTGCGAGACGAAATATCATTTCCTGCTGTGTAAGCTGCAACGTAGTCAAGAGCTTCGCTCTCTTTGACGTTCTTGGCATCCTTTCCAATAATCACAACCTAAGCGTATTAGTGAGGGCAAAAACATAATTTTTAGGTTGTCGCAGTTCAACATACCAATTCACCTTCGTAGTCTGCTTGATCGTCCTGGGCGAGTTTCGGTATAACTACGTTGGTACCGTGGTCGGCTATCGTTGTTGACGGCTTGAAGAAGATGGATGGAAACGGCGGAATCTTACGCTGAGCCTCAAGGACTAATTGAGCACATTTCTGGTCAGTACATCTTGAACGGCTATCGTTGTTTCAGGGAACAGATCAAAGCAAGACCTACTATGAGTTGCATAATTAAGCCCCACGCATCTTATGATGGGTACGTCGGTAGATTCCAAGGGTCCAAGAAGAGTCTTGACGGTCACGACCTCGTCCGTGACGCGTGTAGCGCCTGTTGTATCGTAGATGTCGTCACCCTCAATCACTCGAGCTTTGAGACCATCCTTTTCTGTCGTATCGCCAAGGTCGAAATCCGGGGCAGGGAGGATGGGCTCACCCCGTAAAATGCGTCCGTCGGTAGAGACGAAACGAACCAGTCGCTGCCAGGCCACCTTCATTGTAATTCCGTGTCGTTTGTGTGTGTGTGACTTCGACGAAGCTCACTCATTCAGCGGGCGGCTTGACTAAGGACTTATTAAACATGCTGTATAGCTTCATCCAGTGGCTGCCGCTTTCCCATGGTTTCTTTCCCGATGGTTCCCCGGGTTGGCCAACTAGAGTGACCCTGACAAAGTTAAAAGAATACGCTGTGTATCTGGTTGGTGGGCTCAACTTGACCAGGCCTTTTGCGGAACAGTGGATGAGTAACCCTGGTCTCGGCAGTGAAGGTGGGGAATGTCCAACAGGACCTGAATGCGTACAAGAACCGGCTCTCCCAACGTTGCCCCGACTATCTAATTGTCAACCCATACTCAACACAACACAACACATTTGCCATGGAATCTGGCCAAGAGTCCCCACCCAGATCTAGCAAGGACAATGCCAACCAGCCTGTACCTAAGAGGCGCCGAATCGCGTTGGCGTGTTCGGCATGTAGAATCCGCAAATCAAGGGTACGTACATGCTCTGACCCGATTGACTTGATGGCAGTTGTGAGTAACAGGAAAACCACAGTGCAACGGAGGGCGCCCAAAATGCGACACGTGCGACAAGCTTGGATTTGAGTGTACGTACGAGCAGCAGGAGACGTCTGCCAACCTTTTAATACCCAAGGAGTAAGATGCTTCCAGACTCCCAGTTTACCTACCCTAAACCGCAGGCAACTTGGGATAGCAGCCTACCTACTGATCGCCGTCTTTTCTTAGTTTATTCGCTACATTAGAGCATAAGGTCAAATTGCTTGAGGCCAGTCTGGAAAACCACAATAACAGACTCAATCGCCTGGAAAAGACACAACCAAAGCCCTTAACCTTGCACGATAAACATTCAGCTGCTGACGAACGTCAACAAGAAAATGGGGTATCAGATGATGATATAACTGTCAATGACGATGTTGTTATAAATATTGAGGGCATCAATGAAAGCTCCACCAGTCAAAGCATGACAGATGGCATGGCAGTGTCATTCGTTGATGAGCAAGATTGTGGCTTTTTTGGTAAGTACATTCAAGACCCGATTGCATGTTTACACGGCACAGCCATATCTAATTCTTTATTGTGCTTCCATAGGCCCATCATCAAACATTGCTTTTATGCGGCACATTTTACGAGCAGTAGACAAAAGAAAGCAGTTGATCAATGACCAATCACCCGTTACCTCAGTATCAGAGCATAGTACCTATGAGGGTGGTCTTGTGAGCAGCTCCAACAAGCAGAACACAGCTTCGCTGGGAGGCTCAGACGACATTTCCAAGGTAGATGCCAACCGTTTGCCCCCTGACCACGAAATGCAGAGGCTCATCAATGCATATTTTACAAACACGGGGATTCTGTTCCCGTACATCCATGAGCAAGAGTTTCTTGATACATACCATCAGTTTCGAGCAAGTGGCTTCCGAAGTAATGTTAGTAGGACCTGGTTAGGCTTACTCAACATGATTTTGGCCATGGCTACTTGCACATCGTGTTGGGAGGACACCGGAAGCGAATCTCATTTCGAGCAATCTGATGTCTTTTATCGCCGAGCTCAAGAGCTATGCCAGGCGCAAATGCTCAGAGGTACCACGCTTGAGATAGGTGGGTTCTTGTCTTGGGTTGTTGGGATATCTTGAGCACCGCATAGCTAACCAGAGCCAGTTCAATATCTTCTTTTAACTAGCCAGTATCTGCAAGGAACGCATAAATCTGTTCAAACTTGGACTATACACGGTCTTGCTGTCAAAGCTGCCATGTCCATTGGGCTTCATTCGCGGGACATCGCATCAAAATTTAACCCAGTTCAGCAGGAGATCAGGAAGCGGACTTGGTTTGGGTGTATCTTACTTGATAGGTTTGTATATTTGCGAAAGTTCCTACGAGTTCGATTGGTTTATAACCCGGGATCGACAAAGTAGACATGCTGTTGAGCCGAAGCTAATTAATCTCGGTAGGAGTCTAAGCTTAACTTTTGGACGTCCATGTGCCATACCAGAAGACTATATCCGTCTAGATCTACCCCACCATCTCCTCTTGTACACTTCGGTCTCTGAGCAAGTTCAATACCTCAGCACTGAGTTTTACAATGCCTCAATGTATATCTCTCATGGCCATGGATGATTTCAAGTACTGACCGTTACAGATTGCTCTATAGGATTATAGGGAAGGTAATAACGGCCCTTTATGGAAACAATCTTGGGTGTGACGAACAAGCATCAGACACTATTACTATGACGGCTATCATCCAGTTTGAGCAGGAGCTGTCAGACTGGCAGGATAACTTACCCCAGCAACTACGCCCCTGCAGTGCCGACGAGTTGTCACATCTTACGGGTACAGAGGCACAAAATACTACGGTCGAACGCTTTAGGGTTATCTTGACACTGAGATATCTCAATACCCAGCTTCTCCTTCACCGTCCGACATTCATTCGATCGCTGAGTGCCTTTCATAAAGGATCAAAGATACCAAATCGCAACTCACGGTCTGTAAACAACATGCAAGCTAGTTTTGACAGAGCTTTCATCCAGGTCGCACAAAATATCCTAGATATTATACACACCACATTGATGAGACCAGATCATGGGCGCCATCTTATTGGTGCTTGGTGGTTTACTCTTTACTATAGTTAGTTCCATTGGTTTCTTCCACCATAGTCGATGGGATCACTTAACAAATTATAGCATTCAGTGCGGCTCTGGCAGTGTTCGGAGGTTTGCTGGTTAACCAGGACCTTGTAGAGGAGTCAGACGCCGAGAATCGACATGACCGGGCTAAAAGGTCTTTGAACCAGGGATACGAGGCGTTGTTACAACTCAGCAGCCATAACCCGATCGTCTTGCGTTGTGTAAGATTCTTACAACAGCTTGTGAGAATAGTCAACACTTGGGGTACGTCTCGTTCTTTTCGTTATATGGCCACCGATCTCAATCTCTATGAAGCAGAACCGAAGCCTTCCCACAGCCTCAGGCCCCCGAGCCAATATTTGGAGCCACACTCTGCTGAAAACGTTGATTGTTTTGATCTTGATACAGACCTGATCTCTACTATGCCCTCATGGGATACTTCCGACCTTGGGTTTGGAGACGAACTTGAGTTGGGTCAGTTCTTCGCTAGTGACATTCAGAAATGGTTTGAGCGGGTTCAATAGGTTTCAAAAGCTATAAATCAGCCAAGAGCTAGCCTAGAAAACAATGGCTTGTTCGGTTCTGGAAGACAGGTAGTACAGGGTCATAAGATGTGTCTGCTTGGGCCGGGTCATGAAAGACTACACAAGCATTGGGTTTAGTTGTCCCGACACTGCGGAGTAGATTTCCCTACTAATGCAATCTTCTATCCTCCTGAAATTATCCTCGAAGAACAGCAATAGAACTTCTACGGCGCGGTTGATGTTAATCTATTACCTCCCGTGTTTGCTTTGGTTTTGTCCATCATTCCCTTATAGCCTGTTCATCAGAGTCAAGAACATGCCTTCTATCTACAGACTGTTGCTCTCTAGGGTCCTGATGTGGGCTATCCGCATTGTAAAAGTTTCGTAGAAGGTCAGTGGTAAAGGCAAAACAGGCAGGGTTGCGGTGTCTGATGTGAGGATAGCATGAGCCAGGTGCTGTCGTTGTTTGGCTGATGACACTTATAATGATGAGTCTGATGTCACAACTCGGATACTGATGCACACTTGACCTTGTATCAACTTAAACTTTGTCAATAATGGATGTGCTTTGTCAGCGGAACTTGGCCTCATAGACGAACATCCGAGTCTCACTACAAATTGTCGAACGAGGCGGGGGAACATCGGTACCACAGCCGATCTTTCGGCGGCCTAATTAAGATTCTAATACTTAACTAGACTAAGCTCATCCAATTGCCCATATCTGTCAAACGACATCTACCACCAAGACTCATATCATCCCCAAGCGCTAAACTCAACATGGCTGGCCACTACCGCGGTATCTCTACCAACCGGAGCAATGTCTTCTCCAATGACCCTCAATTTTCGGGATTCATGAAGCCTTGTCGCTTCGAAGGAGAAATTAACTTTTTAGAAGTCCAAGGTAACATACCCGAAGAGCTCGATGGGACCTTTTATAGGGTCATGCCTGATCCGCAATTTCCTCCTTTTGTCGACAACGACCCTGTAGGAATATTCGTTGAACAATTGCATGATACAGACTGGAATTAATATGTGCTTAGTGGTTCAATGGAGATGGCAATGTCAGTGCTTTCCGGTTTACCGATGGAAACGTTCACTTTCAGCAACGATATGTTCGTACTGAAAAGTTCCTACGAGAAAGGGAGGCAAAACGAGCTCTCGGCGGTACGTCTACGAGCTGAGATTGGCAGGAGCAATTTGCGATACTAACGTTGACTTGATCAATAGGCAAGTATCGAAATAAATACACCGACGCAGTCGAATTCAAGGTCCGCACTACAGCAAACACCAACATCTTCTACTTCAACAAGGTTCTTTTGGCCATAAAAGAGGATGCGCCACCATTCGCAATGGATCCTATCACACTCGAGACGTTTGGTTTGCATGACTTTAATGGGCAATTACCTAGTGTTACCTTTACTGCTCATCCGAAGCTTGATCCTAAAACTGGAGAGCTAGTTTGCTTCGGCTACGAAGCCAAGGGTGATGGCACCCCAGACATTTGTTACTATTCTATCGACCCTGACGGCACTTTCAACCAGACTGTGTGGTTGGTATCACCTGTTGTTGGAATGATTCACGATTTCGCTGTCACAAAGAATTGGGTGAGTCGTCAAATGTAAAGTTGCATGTCTTTCCGTGATTAACAGCCACAGGTACTCTTTCCGATAATTCCTCAGATCTGTGATATCGATCGACTCAAGCAAGGTGGAGAACATTGGCAATGGGATCCGAATTGCCCTTTTTATATAGGGCTCTTGCCAAGACGAGGGGCAAAGGGGTCAGATGTAAAGGTAAGTAAATGTTTCTTGTTGGTCGACCATGGCCTCGCATGCAGGCCGTTGATGCCTAGAATTGCTTCAGTGCTGATGCGTTCTTTTTACAGTGGCTCAAGGCACCGAATGCCTTTCCTGGTCATACAACGAATGCGTACGAACTTCCTGATGGCAATATCGTCTTTGATCTTCCTCTCACCGATAAAAATGTTTTCTTCTGGTGGCCCGATCGGGATGGAAACGCCCCCGAGCCTCATGACATCCATGCCAAATACGTGCGATTCACCGTGGACCCCACCACATCAGACCTTGATCTCCCAGCTCACGAGATTATCTCCGAATGCGATATGGAATTCCCGAGGATCGACGACCGAGTCTCCATGCGGCCTCACAACCATAGCTTCTTTGACATGATGGATCCAAAGCTTGGAACGGACTTTGCTATTATTGCTCCCGTGTTAGGCGGTGGTCACCCTTTGTATAACTCCCTGGGTCATCTCAATCACCAAACTGGAAAGTTGGAAGTGTACTTTCCGGGTAAAACACATATGGTACAAGAACCCATCTTTGTACCTCGATCAGACGATGCGCCTGAGGGTGATGGCTTCGTTATTGTTTTGGTCAACAACTACTCCACCATGTCAAGCGAGCTGCACATAGTTGATACTTGTGATTTTTCTATTGTACGGGCAATAGTTAAACTGAATATTAGGCTGAGGGCAGGACTCCATGGGAACTGGGTAGACGGAAAAGAATTGTCTAGATAACTTAAGATATTAAATTAATGAAATACTAGAGACATCGAAGGAAGATCAATGTGACATCTTAGGCAGACAAGAATCTGATAGGTATCTACAGCTGAAGCTTCTCAGATCCGGATTTCAAGTGGTATACCTCCAGTGAGGATGGTCGTCACCCAAGTTCATAGCATCTGGACCCTGAAGTCTATGATCCCTCTCGCCCCGATCTCTCTTCTTATTTTCCCTGATAGCCAGGAAATAGAAGAGAGTACAGCTGATCCCGCACACCCATACCATACCAAGACTAACACCTAAGCCAGTCCAGTACTGTGGAGCTTCCTGGGTCAAAAATACGTTTGAGGCCACAATGCCTCCAATATTACCAAAGCCGATTTGTACAGCGGATGAGATTGATCTCTTGTAGTGGCCGCTCATGGTATTGGATAGCCAGCCGAGAAGGACGGGTTGTGTAATGTAGCCGCCAGTAACAAGCAGAAACAGGGAGAAGTATCGGGCGGCAGTAGGCACATGGTTTTGTTGAAGAAGGAGAATGTAACCAACGGTAGTCACCAAAACTCCAATCATGGTAAAGCTGTATCGGTGACGGAGCTTGTCAGCAAGGAATGCTGCAGTCAAGCATCCAATAGCTGCGACAAGGTACACCGGGATTGTCAGAAGTTGAGCGCGCTCGGCAACGTATCCCATCTCTCTGAGGATAGTGGGGATAAAGAACTAAGAGATCAAGCGTTAGCTGTTGCCTCATCATCATGCCAGGCAAAATGTCGCTTTGCTTACCGATCCAACATAGCCGTTGTTGAGGATACCAAAGTATGCGAGTGTACCAAGATAGATCTTCCAATCAGACAGTATTCTCTTCCAGGCTGCCTTGTTGAGATGGTCCATCTTAGCATCACCAGAGTCCACAACTAAACGTGCGACAAGTCTGCTTCTTTCTTCCTCATTAAGAAAGCTGGCTGCTTCAGGCCAGTCAGGGATCCACCACTTCGCAACAACACCGACGACGACAGTGAGGAGACCCTCGAGGATGAAAATCCTATCCCCAACGTGTTATTAGATATATATTCGCTTAAGTTAGATCATGACATACCATCGCCAGGCCTCAAGCCCTCCAACATCGTGCATCTTGGCAATAGCGAACGCCAAAAGGCCAGAGAAAGCACCTGCTAGAATACTGGCACTAAAGAAGATGGACATTCGCCACTGAACTTCATAACGCTTATAGTACATGCTAATCAAGTAGATGCAGCCTTATCAAGCATTAGCTGAATATGATTGTCGATAGACTGGGTTCGGAGATGACATACCTGGAACGATACCGGCTTCGAAGAACCCCAACAAGACTCGACAAGCGATGAGCCCCTCAACATTATGGACAAGACCCATACCGACAGTTGAGATTCCCCAAAGTGTTGTAATAGAAGAAAGCCAAAGGGATGGAGAAATCTTCTTGATGATGATGTTGGATGGAACCTCGAAAATAATGTACTGGTTGTGAATACCGTTAGTTGAACATCTCTTATGGGCACCCCATTGATATTTTCATACTGGAATAAAGAAGACAAACAGTGCCGTGTTATAATAATTTCCAGTCATGCTGAGGGTCTCGGTCATTCCCTGGATCTTTGCATTGCCTGGTAATAGGAGCCTCTCTGTCAACCCATTTGTTCTCATCAAAGGCATCTCCAAGAGTCTACATACCAATATTGGTCCTGTCCATAAAAGAAAGGAAGTAAATTACCATGAGAGGAGGAAGCAAATGAAGATCCAATTTCCGCAGGAGCTTTTTTGTAGCCACAGGGTCCTCGGTGAGTTGCTCGATGGCAGACTCAGCGCCCTTCAATGAGGCATGCTCGGCCGTGGTCTTCTCGGTGAGATCAGCCATGATATATTAGAGAGTAAAAAGGTGTGTTGGCGTTGCTATTCCTCGTAACCACTGAATGATCTGGAGAAAAAGGTAGTGGGAGTTGGCTACTTATGTTGAAACCCGCCTTGGCGACTAGCTTCACATTCGCAATCTGATTAGTTTCCTTCCCATGTTGTGGGCACGGTTTTTGTGGCTGGACGAAAGGAGTGCAGTCCATCCGTAGCCATAACTACATACGTTGTTTCAGTACATTGTATCCCGGCAAGGGCCCGAGCAACAAAATGGCACGTAGTTGAGTAGACACTTTGTGGTGCTCATTGCATGACCAAACTTATTCCAAGAAGGATGTAATACATCCATCAAAAAACACTACGGAAGTCACTCGATTAACCATTTACATACTATTAAGGTAATTGTTACTGAATTGATACAACTTCCATGCTCGCCATACCGCTTTCTTTGAAGCATTTAGGATGGTCTCCGCACTAAAGCTGGGTATATTTACCTTGGGAGATCTGGAAATAGTGTCGCCCCCAGATTCAACTGCGGGGTATGGAGAAATAATCCCGGGGAAGAGGGTCATTGAGTCATCTCACCTGTCTAGGATGAGGAGATAGGGGAATGGGCCGCAAGCGTTACGGTAGCTTGGAAGGCAAAATGCTCATGACTACTTGTTGGACACGTGCAGGTTCCCGTGGGGCTTTCAAGATGAGAATGATATACATATCTGGCTGGATGAATAGTCCAAAACAAGTAGACATAGGTAAAAAAGACACTGTCACTCAAGAAGCCATATCTACCTATGATACAGTTATTTGTAATATGATGGCTGCTTGATGTTGTTTATGATGATGAGTTCATTCTAATTCCCTATTCTAGTGTGTCTAGTGAATCAAATACTCTGTATCACATCTCGAGTTAGAGCTAGAGGAATCTCATTTTTCTTCTTCAACAAAAGGGTGAAAGTATGAGCAATGGTAGTCTTGTCTCATCTTAGTGGAGGGATCCATTGCTATATTTGCCGACTTAGTTGCCAGTGCCATTTTCCCCGCTATCGGGCAGTAACCGCGACAAGGGTTACTCCGCCTCGGATACGTTCCGTTCGACAACCTAGCGGTAGGAAGTCGCGGAAGAATAACAACGTTTGAGACAATTAACAGTCAACATAAATTCACTGTAATTGTGCTGTACTCCAACTACTACTTAGAAACAGACACACCGAGAACCTATTCTAACAAAGGTCCATCATGTATGTGTGTCAAGAATCTCAACTCAGAATTAGCTGCTAACGTCGATTGCCAGGTACACCACGTCTTTCGCCTTCTTCGAGGCCTTGGTTGAGGCTGGGGTCAAGAATTGCTTCGTCAACTTGGGTTCGGACCACCCTAGTATCTTGGAGGCCATGGTCAAGGGCCAGAAGGAAATGCCGGATACCTTCCCCAAGATCATCACATGTCCGAATGAGATGGTGGCCCTGTCCATGGCTGATGGATATGCAAGACTGAGCGGAGAGGCCCAATGTGTCATTGTGCATGTGGATGTTGGAACGTCAGCTCTAGCGGCTGCTATCCATAATGCAGCCATGGGACGCGCCCCTGTGCTTATTTTTGCTGGCCTTTCGCCTTACACTATTGAGGGAGAGGTTATCGGGTCAAGAACGGAGTTCATGTAAGTGGAACATACTTGAGTTTTGGCTCAGTCTAACATTCATACTCTTAGTCACTGGATTCAGGATGTGCCTGATCAGAAGCAGATCGTTTCTCAGTACTGCCGGTACACTGGAGAGATCAAAACTGGCAAGAATGTCAAACAGATGGTTCGACGTGCTATCCAACTAGCTACCAGTCACCCACAGGGGCCTTCCTACTTGATGGGCGCCCGCGAGGTGATGGAGGAGACCATCGAGCCGTATTCTATCAACCCGGCTTATTGGAAGCCCGTTTCTCCATCTGCTCTTCCACAAGAGGCTGTCCGAGAGATCGCCGACGCCCTGGTCAACGCCTCTGACCCACTTGTCATCGTAGGCTTCACCGGCCGCAATCATGCGGCGGTCGAGCCCCTTGTATCACTAGCCAATACTGTCAAGGGTCTTCGCGTCCTTGATACAGGTTGCTCGGATATGTGTTTCCCAGCGGATCATCCAGGCTGGTTAGGTATGAAGTATGGAGTCGATTCCGCCATTGAGAATGCAGACGTCTTTCTTATCCTTGACTGCGATGTTCCGTGGATTAACAAGCTGTGCAAGCCTAAAAGCTCAGCAAGAATCTTCCACCTCGACGTCGATCCTCTCAAAGAGTCAATGTTAGTTTTCTACATCGATGCTGAACAGAGGTACCGCGTGGATGCTGAGTTGGCCCTGAAGCAAATCACCGAGTATCTACAAAACAACCTCGCAGAGAAGCTGTCGAGCGTTAAGTTTGACCGCCGTGCCCATGACCTATCAAACTCGTACAGAGAGCGCATTCGGACCCTCGATGAGCGATCTAGGCCCCTGGACTCAGGTAACCTCACGACCGACTATGTTTGCGCCACGCTGCGCCAAAGGCTGCCCCAAGACACAATCTGGGCTGTGGAGGCGATTACAAATGCCATTTTTGTCGCGGATCAGATCCGAGCAACCATTCCAGGACAGTGGATTCACTGTGGAGGCGGAGGTCTCGGTTGGAGCGGTGGTGGTGCGTTGGGGATCAAGCTTGCCGCAGACGCCGCTGATGCCCTGGTTCCTGGCAAGCGTAAGCGATACGTAGTGCAGATTGTTGGTGATGGATCCTATATGTTCAGCGTCCCATCAAGCGTGTACTGGATCTCCGCACGCTACGGAATCCCAATCCTCACCATCGTTCTCAACAACCTTGGCTGGAACGCGCCACGGAGGTCTATGCTTCTTGTACACCCCGATGGGCCTGCTTCACGAGCGACGAAGGAGGAGCTCAATATCTCGTTTGCGCCGAGTCCAGACTATGCTGGCATTGCCAAGGCTTCTAGTAATGGGCTAATATTTGGTGCTCGAGCAGCTAATTCAGCCGAGTTCTTGGAGGCCCTTGAGGGGGCTGTCGAGAGTCTCGACCGGGGTGTTTCGGCGGTATTAGATGTTGCTATATAGACGTAAACATAGAAATTGAGGATATTAGTTATAAACTGCATTGAGACATAGTATGTTTCTCGTTGTCAGCCTTGCATGTGACATGGGGGAATAGCTCATGACGGTGGGTTGACATTGTTGATACGAAGTCTTTGGGACTCTCAACACTTCCTCAATCCAAAGTACATTAAGGAGACATAACGTCAGACGCAAACAAATATAGGTTAATTTTACGTTGATACTACCAAGCGTCTCACTGAACCATGACGGAAGCCGCTAGCATGCATTTAAATAAAAGTTTCTTATGGCTATGCTGCTGTTCATTTCCGATCAAAGATCTTTCCAGGGTTCATCAACCAATGCGGGTCTAAACTCGTTTTAATTGCCCTCATCACCTGAATGGGTGCTTCACCAACCTCCTCTCTCAGGAAATCCTTCTTCCCTAGACCGATACCATGCTCGCCCTTGTAATGTTAGAACCGGAAGCTATTGTGGGTAAGGGGAAGCCTACCGTGCATGTGCCATCCATTTCCAGAGCGCGAAAAACCATCTTATCGACACACTTCTCGACTTCGTCACGCTGCTTGTCTTCGAAAAGAATTGTCTCGTGAAAATTACCATCACCAATGTGACCCAAAATGCTTCCAAATAGGCCAAGCTCAACAAGGTCTTTCTTCGATATATCTACAAGTGTTGTTAGTCAGGGGTGCTTCGTAGTCACAATGTAGATCACAATATACCTATCAGCTCCGACACTCGAGACAATGGCACTGCCACATCCGTAGACCATACATGTCCATCTGTCTCTCTTAGTGCCATCATACTCCATAGTGCTTCTTTGCGAGCTGACCACAAAGCTTTCTGCTTATCCGGATCGCTTTCGAAGAGAAAGCTTTTCACCTGGTGATTCTTCGACATACCTTGCACACGAGCGATACTGTCCTTGACAACGGCATCACTGCCGCTGAACTTGAAGAACAATGTAGGAACTTCACTCCAATTTCTAGAAGTGGCACCCATTTTGTTGATCACACTCATGAGAACCTCATCAAGAATCTCAACGGCGCTGATGGGTACGCCCCGACGGATGACTTCAATTGCCATACTCGCAGCAGCCTTGACGGTAGGAAAGGTGACGACCGCAATGCCGGTATTTTCTGGGATCGGGGCGAGTTTGAGAGTAGCCTCGGTTACGAAGCCCAAGGTTCCCTCGGACCCAACAAAGATTGAATTGAGGTTGTAACCAGCTGATGACTTTCGCGGTCTTCTGCGAGTTTTTAGAATAGTTCCGTCGCTCAGGACTACTGTGAGGTTCACCACCCAATCTTTCATTGTGCCATATTTCACAGCGTTGGTGCCGCTGGAACGTGTTAGTTGTATGAGACGAGGTGAATACCTGTTGATAAGGACCCCTTACCTGCAGTTGGTACCGATCATACCACCGATTTGTGCCTTATTTGGTGAATCAGATTATCTGTTCGAGCAGTAAACACACAGGGAAAACACTTACAGATGGACCCGGATCAATTGGGAAGAAAAGACCAGTATCTTTGATCTTCTCATTTAGATCCATCCACGGCACAGATGGCTGGACGACAACGTTGAGACTAAGATAAGTCTTAGCATCTACTACTCTGAGTTTTGCAATAAACTTACTCGTCTGCATGAACCTGCAGAATCTGGTTCATGTTAACAAAATCAACGCTCACGCCACCGAATGGAGCTGAGAAGTGGCCCTCAACACTCGAGCCACCCGAATATGGGACTTTTTCCGTATCAGCTCAGTTCTTGCCGTCAAGTTTCGAATACTCACTCATAGGAACGCGCCTTTTATGACAGATTCTGGCAATGATTGCGACCTCCTCTGTTGATGTGGGGAATGTGACTGCAACAGGTAGTCTGTCAATATTAATAGTAGACCAGTCAGAATAGCCGTGAGAATATAAAATTTCATCCTCAATGCTCACGGCATCTTCTCCGAGTGCCTGCCTGATTTCTTCGACGGCCTACAGATATTAGCGAATCAAACTAAGTAGTCAATTGAAAGTTAGTTGCACTCACCAGTTCCATCTGTTCTCGGGTTGCATATGTTGAGTCAGTCTCATCTCCCTTGCTGCCGTAACCCATAATCGACAAAAGGAACCCTCCTGCAACGGTGGTTACTGTTGCAGATAGCGTGGAAGCCAGCATGATGGGCTTTCTTGATTGACGTTCATGATTATTATGACTTTTGGATTCATTCTGTTGCCTACTCCCACTACTATGGAAGGCATTGATTGACCGTGCTGGTAGGCGAGAGATCGTTGAGGTGATTAGCCTTCTCGCTTGCCGTGACAGAGGGCGGATCGAAGACTTCAGCATGGTGGCAACTGGTGGGGAAGAATTGGATTGTGCTGCAAAGTGAAGGATTAAACGGCAAGATGACCATCGCCTGGATAGATAGCAGGTCAATTCCGCAGTAATTATTGGGCCCGGACTACTGAAGGATAACCGTACAGCAAGATTGGGACTGTACCGGATGAGGCAAGGAATGGAAACTGGCACGGATGGTTCCCGGATGGTCGAAAG
This sequence comes from Fusarium sambucinum, assembly GCF_050947815.1. Lineage (NCBI taxonomy): Eukaryota > Fungi > Ascomycota > Sordariomycetes > Hypocreales > Nectriaceae > Fusarium > Fusarium sambucinum. The sequence continues at coordinate 4,969,153 of NC_139293.1, read as the reverse complement.
CCGAAAGCCGATAGAACTAGTGGCTGGGTTCGGGTACAGCCCGTGAAAAGATCAATCTCCCCCTCCACCCTCTCGTCCAAATAATCTCTGTTCTCCGGGTACTGTTCAGCCAACGCAATGCCGTCTGATACGATAGACGTTACCACGGATCCTGAATTGTCGATGCAAGATGCCGACAGCACAATCTCGGTCTCGGGTTCAAGTCGCCCCACGAAGCGGAAAAGAGTTGCATTAGCATGCGACAATTGTCGGGAGCGAAAGGTCAAGTGCGATGGCTCTAAACCCATCTGTAGCCCCTGCAGCAAACGTGGAGAGCCTTCTACTCGGTGTATGTACACTGTTATTACAGGAACAGCCAAGCACCTGAGCGAACAGGAGTAGGCCATTGCCATGATCGAATCAATTGAGTTAAAGTGGTAACCCTTCTTAGATACATCGTGTCGCTGCAGAAGCAAGTTACAGATATGCAAGAAGTTATAGATCAGTTTCGAAGAGAAGCAGAAGTCAATGCTATCGCCGCCGCCGACTTGAGGGAGTCAAGGAGCCCCAGAGACGGGCCACCAACAGCTTTAGGTGCAACAGGCATAGCCTCGGGTACCACCCGTGCCGCTACTGGTACAAGTGCAGGGGTCTCTGTCAGAGTGCCCGAGGCAGGTGGACCCAGTCCTGTGAGTGCTATGGGGGCTACGACTCTAACCCAGAGTGGCCAGGAGGATGGATTCTTTGGTCAATCGTCGGTTCATTCGTTGCTACGTGAGGTTTCCCACCCTCAATCTCGAAACTCAGCTCCGATTGGCGATAGAACAAAGACATCTACCTCGATATCCGTGTCGGGTCTATCTACGGCGGCATTGTGTTCGCCTGACTTTGCCCTTCCTCCACGACAAGTTGCTGACAGAATCCTTGACCTGTATTTCAACAGTGTTCACATCTTCTACCCTTGGACACACTCTGTTAGCTTCAAGAAGCGATATGAAACACTGTGGGAACCAAGTGCTTACCCAAGTCCTCAGACTAGTGAGTCAGGAGACATCGGTCTTGGGGGCGAACGATGCTCCGAGTCATCTTTCTTTTGTGCTCTCAATGCCATGTTTGCTCTTGGCTGTGAGTTCTCAGACTTTCCCCAAAAGGAAATTGCGTCAGCAAACTTCAGTTCGCGCATGAGGAATCTATTACAGGTTGATATCCTCGACAAAGGCGATTTATCCCATGTTCAAGCGTTGCTTCTTGCTTCGCAATTCGCCATATCAAGTGAGTACCCTACAAGATGTTATAATCTCGTCGGGTTAGCTTGTCGGATCGCTGTTGGGTTAGGTCTTCACACCGAAAGATATGCCGGCAAACGATCGAATCTGGAAAATGAAGTACGTCGTAGGGTCTGGTACGGGTGTTTGCAAATGGAAATGACCATTTGCATGACATTAGGCAGACCTCCAGTCCTGGAAATGACAGACGATGTTCTCATCCCATCCGCCGTTGATGATGACTTCATCACTGGTGAAACTGCGTGCTGCCGCCAACCTGAAGGTACCATATCACAAAATCTGTTCATGGTAGAAAACATACGGCTAGCCAAAGTACTAGGCAAGATCCTTTCGTCCGTCTACTGGCAGAGTTCTCCGTCCGACTTTAGCACCCTGGTCCGCCTGGAAGGCGTCCTTGAGGAGTTTAGTACATCTCTGGTTGACGCCCTGAGATGGTGGGACCGTGGGTCAGAGTCACAAGGCGCACTCACTCATCGAGACCATGTCCTTAGGAGACAGCGAAATGTTCTTCATGCAAGATTTCTTCACCTCAAAATTTTACTGTACAGACCCAGCTTCAGTTCTTACTGCTCATCTGTAAGACGCGCGTTCCAAGGCCAAGACACAGAGACAGGGTCTGGTCTGGGCGACGATGGGCCTGAAGTCAACACGCTACAAGCAGCATTCCAGTCTCAGTGTGCTACAACGTGTGTCAAAACCGCTTATGACTTGTCAGTTTCTCTGCTATCTGCGAGACAGGACGATGCCACTGGTGCATGGTGGTTCAGTCTATTCTGTATGCTCCTATAATTCCAGATCTTTGGTGCTTTGTTCACTGACATAATGCTAGATCTTATGACGTGCGGCGGTATAATCATTCTCGCCGAATCTGCTCAGACTGCTGGTAGTAAACATTTCAATCAAGCCCAACTTGATGCCACATGGGAGAATACCACCATGCTGCTACGGCTTATCGGACGGGAGAATGCCCGTATAAAGGGATATCTCGACCAGTTGCTTCAGTTGAAAGGACAAGCCCGCTCTACAAACTTCTGTAAGTTCTTATATCTATTCGATCCAACGACTCTTGATCAATGCAGGCTGACAGACCATGCGAAGCAATACGCAACTCAGGAGAAGCAACGAGAGTGGCTTCCCGATGGCCATCTACCGGTCCTGGTGATGCTCCATATGTAGACTTGAATCAGAATGGAGCTTTGGCTCCATCTACGGAAGACCAAGCAGTACAAGGAGAGCTCATGTCGCTGTTGTTCCAAGACAATTGGGACTGGAGTCTTGAGGGTAATATGCCCACTTATGGTGGTTTCGGATTTGGCGACGAATCTATCTTTCCTCTATCTGGTTGGTCTACATAAATACAGATAACAGACTATTGAGAGCAGCCGGTTCGTTGTATTACAGCCCTGTCCACAAATGTGATGTTGCATTTGTAACAGACAAAGTCTCGAGAACCTCAACAGAGCTGAAGGCCAGATGTATCAAGAACTCCCCTCCTGGAATCTTCCATTTTCCTTCCGTTATGTCGAAGTAGCTAAAGGCGTACTTATCAAGCTTGAACATGACGTTTTTGGTCTGACCAGCGGATACAAGCACCTTATTGTATGCTTTGAGCTCCCTGAAGGGGCGATGAGTTCCGTCGCAAGGAGGCAGAGTGACATATAACTGGATCACTTGTTTGCCGTCCCTATTACCTGTGTTCTCAACTTGAGTTGATACTGACACTGCTATCTCCTCTGTGCTACTAAAGCATGAGGTGAAGCTAGGCTGTCCCTTCAGCGCAAAGGTCGTGTAGGAGAGACCTTCCCCGAAATGGAACTGCGGCCTGGGTGCTGACTTGTCATCGTAAAAGCGATAGCCGACCTTGAGACGCTCTTCATAGTTCAAAACAAGATCGTCGTTGCAGGGGAAGTTGGGATAAGCTGGATTATCTTCGTTCTTTCGTGGCCAAGACATGGGTAGTCGTCCTGATGGGTTGACATCTCCAAGAAGAATACGAGCTATGGCATGACCACATTCTTGGCCAGCGAACCATGCCTGAAGGAAGGTGGGAACTCGGTCGATGAAAGGAGATACTGTAACAGGAGACCCAGAGAGGTTGACAACCACAGTCTTTGGGTTGCGAGCCACAACAGCGGCAATCAGATCATACTGGACAGAGGTCAGGTCCATCGTATCGCGATCGTAACCTTCCGATTCTATCTCGTTGGTTGTACCAACAAAGACGACTGCAACATCGGAGGAACCTGCCGCATCAGCCGCATCATTAATGGCTCTGGGAATATCCACATATTCCATGAACCGAAGTGAGGCTCCCTGAAACATTGTTCCACCAATTTTGGAGAGAACATTCTTGTCTGTGGCCCAAGATTGTAAGTCGACCTTGTATTCCCGGCCTGCAGTCATGTTGAAGGTAAAACGACGTTCAATCTTGGCCTTGTAGAAATAAAAGGACTCTGGCAACATAACTGGTTCCTGCGGACGGTGGAACACCTTTTCGCCATTAACAAGGACATCAGCCTTACCGGTAGTAATGACAGAGAAGGTATGATCACCGCTTGCCGTTGGTGTTAGAGTGAAAGACATGCTGCTACAGTAATCCTTGCTGAGATAGTCAGGCCAAGCCTCCTTAATCATGTACTCGGGAAGTGCGATGGTCTGTTCATGGGTAAGATTATCTCCGACCACCGAACCGTTAAACCATCTTAGTCGGACTTCTGAAATTGAGCCCGGCACAGCATGAGGCAAGGCTCCAAAGACAGGAACACCTGGGGCAAATCGACAAGAGACCCCTCGCGATTCAAGACCTTGGTGCGGTGAGATGATATGCTGTGCTAGAACCTTTGCGCTGCCACCACCGCCAATACTTGGATTCGTGGCGAAATGGCCAATTACAGCAACAGAATCTTGTGCTGATAACGGAAGAACGTTGTTGTCGTTTTTTAACAGAACCATGCCATCGGCTGCAACAGCTGTGATGTACTCAATTCGAGCTGGATCCTCAACAGAACGCTCGGGTTTCTCGACAGGATCATCGAAACGGCCCGTTTTCTTTGCCAAGTCTATAACTCTGCCGACACTCTTATCGAGCACTTCAGTAGACACGTTCCCTGCTTCTATCTCGGCTAGAAGCTTCTTCCCCCGCCATCTTGTTGGGCCAGGCATCTCAACATCCATGCCTGCATTTAGTGATTTGGCGGTTGAGTAGGTTCCCATCCAGTCGGATATGACCAGGCCGGGGAAGCCCCATTCCTTGCGCAGGACTTCCTCCAAGAGCCAATGGCTGTCTGCACAATACTCCCCGTTGAGGCGGTTGTATGAAGTCATGAAGCACCAAGGGTCCGAATCGCGAAGCACAAGCTGGAAAGGCAGCAAGTAAATTTCACGTAGGGTCTGCATATCGATGTTTGATGTCATCTTGGTTCTGGACTTTTCTGAGTCATTGGCGACAAAGTGCTTTGGCGTAGCTGCGATCCCTTGACTTTGGCAACCACGAACAAAGGCAGAGGCCAGAGTACCAATTAGGTAGGGGTCCTCTGAGTAAGTCTCATAGTTACGTCCACCGAGAGGAGATCGGATTATGTTCATAGTTGGTGCTAGTAAGACATTGGCAGACTTTGTGATTGTCTCCTTTGCGATCTCCTCTCCCATGCGGTACGCTTGATCTTGGTCAAATGAAGCTTCCAGGGCAGTTGAGCAAGGGAAGCATGCAGCGGTAATACCACTTACATAGCTCTCACCTCGTGCACCATTGGGTCCATCGCTCGTTTTGATGTGAGGTATAAAGACGTCGTCTCTTTTGATAGTGGGTGTACGCCACCAGTCAACAGCTGCAAGGAGAGAGACCTTCTCCTCGACAGTGAGCTTGGAAACGAGGTCGACAGTGGATTGGGATTCTGTCATGATAAGTGGTGAATGTCAGCTAACTTGTTGACATCAAGTAGAAAGTAGACTCTCTTTTCTTATGTCAATGATTTGACTGGGTCATTATCCTTCGCCGAAACGACAGCCGACATGTTGGAACTTGGAAGCGGAGAACGAGGAGTTTCCATGGTGGAGAAACGTTCGGGAAGCAGCCGGTGCTCGAGTCAGAACCAGAATCAAGATGCTTTCGGGAAGCATCCGCTAACCTTCAACTCTCAACCCTTACTGATCTTCAGTGGTCATAGTTTGCGGGTATTGCAAGCCCCATGGGGTCATACGGTTAGTCAATGCGAGTTTTGTTTTCTCGGGATCCCCGCATTATCGGTTCCAAGGTTGCAGTATTCTTTATTTTGCATACAATTTACCTTATGCTGACTGAGCTAATCTAGACAGTTCGACGAGGGGTGGTCCAGGCCAAGGTTCCAATACCTAGTGTAGTTCCATTGACCGTTTTAAATAACTGACAACACCCGCATCAAACTTAATTCAGAAATCTCGAATAGTAACCGACAACATCAGGTGCATCCTTCAATTCTCATTTCCCTTCTTACACCCTTATTACTCGTTAAACATGGACAGGAAAAGTCTAGATACAAATACAGACGTGGCTATGGCTGAGAACGCTGGTCATGTCCCCGTCAACGAAATTGTTGATCTCGACCAAAGAATCCAAGACCTTGTGGCTGCTGCTCCCCCATTCTACAAGAACAAGAGCCTTTTCCAGTTGTATCTTCTTATTATCCCAACATGTTTGTTTGCCGCCATCACTCTTGGATTCGATGCCAGTATGATGTCTGGCCTCCAAGCTGTGCCATCTTGGGATGAATGAAAGTCATCATAAAACTTGACAGGTCTTGGGCGATGCTAACTTGTTGATCAGACTTTGGACAACCTCGCGGTGCCCTTCTTGGTATTATGTCGGCTATTCTCCCTCTCGGATGCGTCGTCGCAACACCTTTCATCAGTCTTGTTGGTGACCGCTACGGACGTCGCATGGGTATCTTTGTTGGCGCAGTCATCATGATCATTGGTGCTGTGATCCAGGGTGCCTCCGTTCATTGTAAGCCGCTTTCTATCCCACTTCTTCTCTATCATCCCCAATCACTTACGTCTTATAGTTGCCATGTTTCTCGCCTCCCGCTTCATCATCGGCTTTGGTCTTGTCTTTGCGAACGCATACGCCCCCATGCTCATCGGAGAGCTCGCTCATCCCAAGGAACGGCAAGTCATCACCTCCTTGTATCAAACATCATGGTATATCGGTGCTATTCTCGCCGCCTGGGTCACCTTCGGTACCTTCACCATTCCTAGCGAGTGGTCGTGGAGGATTCCCTCTCTGCTTCAAGCTGCTCCCGCTTTGTTCCCGATCTCTTTCGTCTTTTTCCTTCCAGAGTCCCCTAGATGGCTTATTGCCAACGGTCGAAGTGAAGAGGCCAAGGCTATGTTGGTCAAGTGGCATGCCAACGGAAATGAGGACGATGAATTGGTCAAGCTCGAGTTCATCCAGATGCGAAACGTTATTGAAGCTGAGGTCAGTAATGAGACTGGTTGGAAGGAACTTTTCAAGTCTCCCGGTAACCGAAAGCGGGTATTTATTCTGGTCTGTCTTGGATGCTTCAGTCAATGGTCAGGCAACGGTCTCGTTTCTTACTACCTGATCCGAGTTCTCGAAACTGTCGGCGTGACCGATGCTCGAGAGCGCAACATTCTCAACGGCTGCCTCATGATCTTCAACTGGCTTACCTCGGTAGCCTCCGCCTTCCTCACTGCTTACATGAAGCGTCGTACACAATTCCTTATCTCTGTGGGGGGTATGCTTGGTATATTTGCTTCGCAGACCCTATGCGCAGGTCTGTTCAATGAAGATCACAACACCGCTGCTGGCAAAGCCGTCATTGCCACGCTCTTCCTCTTCTACTTCTTCTACAACTTGGCCTTCAACGCTCTTCTCTACTCTTACCCCGTCGAGATCCTTCCTTACCCTATCCGAGCTAAGGGTTTCTCGCTTCTCATGTTCTTTGGCAAGGCTAGCAACTTCATCAACACAATGGTCAACCCTATTGGGCTTCAGGCTCTGGCCTGGAAGTTCTACTTTGTTTATGTCGCCTGGTTGGCTGTCGAACTTGCAGTTGTGTGGAAGTTCTTCATCGAGACCAAGGGACCTAGTCTTGAGGCCATCGCTGCTGTTTTCGATGGTCAAGATGGTTCCGTTGTCTCTGAGGATATCGATCTCAAGAAAGACGCATCGGCAAAGTACTAGATAAGTGCTACAACAATCCCTCATTCCGCAATACAGTCTCAGAGTCCTGGACAAGATTCAGATTATTTTGAAAGCTATGCTCCGATAAGGAAAAGGGTCTCAATTAGACTTATATAGTTAATATATTTAGTTGAACAGTACCTGTAATATATAGCTAAGACTTTCCATCCACCTCTATAGAGGCATCATTTATCAGCCAATGGCACATTAGATGTTGCTTAAACGGCATAAGCCGCCTATGAACTCTCACCCGAAACAAGGGGGACAGGGGTCCTCCATGTTTGTTGTATGCGGCGCAAAACGGACACTGGTAACCACTACCACCATAAAATCCCGTGATTGGATGGATCGGCGATAGTCTATTCATCGACAGGTAATTTTGTAGGTATCTCCCGAGGCCATTAGGGAAATAGCCGCTTTCCAAGACGTAGCTGTCAAAGGGGACTTTTCCAGTGCTGCTGGAGAGGGCGTGAAAGGATGTATGGCTGGGGTCCAGATGACCTCTTTGCGCATACGTTTCTTCGTCCTCCGCGTCGGTTTTTTCTAGCCATTCGCGCTGCTGGCTATTGTACTTATCTGAGTCGGGTATCTGGTATTTGTGGTAATACTGTACAACGGCTTGTCGCGCCGGTTGATTATCTGATAAAGATTGCATTTGATCTTGGGACGCTTCGTCATCTCTGCGTGTGAGGGGTTGACTGATATTTTGATAGTGACGCATTGATTGTTCCCCAGCATCTAGGTCATCGGGGATTGCTCTAGGTTCTTGGGGTTGTATTGGGTGAGGTGGCTGACGTGCTGTTGGAGCATCGGGTCGAGGTTGTGCTTGCTCTGGGGGAGTACAGCTAAGTTGCTGTGGCGGTACAGGCACAGCACAGGACGTGTGGTTCTGAGCTGGCAGAGGCGCAGGTCCCTGAGGCTGCTGAGGGGGTATCACCTCCATTACGGCCCCAGAATCTATCGCTGCAAAGCGGTGGGTTGTGTAGGTCTCATTCGTGTCCTTTGGTACCGAATATTGGCGTGGAACCGTGTTTTGCGATTTAGAAGCTTGGAAACCAGGCTGATGTGAACTGGGGTGCCTTTCCATATCAGCATTCCGTTTATCTATATAGTCAACAACAGCATCCTTTGTCTTGCGCCTCTGCTCCGCCTCATGATTGTCTTGCTGATGTGCATGTTGATCATTTATTCTGTCCGCGTTTGGCGCATCTGAAGGGACTGTTCCGTCTTGACTATGGGTCATCTCATTTTCATCCTCCGAATCTGAATCTATGATGATGGAAGTATCGCTTGTTATGCGAGGCTTCCTCTTCACTCCTTCGGTAGAGAAGTCCTGGGGGGGGTGTACTGCTAAATCTGGCGGTTCTAGTTGAAAGCTGGTTGTCAGCGATCACGGCCATTCTGCAAAGTCTCCAGGGAAGAGAGGAAGAGGTACGTGATAGGGTTCCTACTAACGATCGAGACGGGATATTGGTGCGACTGATGGGAACCTGGGCAGTGCCGACGACACTGTTGACCAGAACGAAGTTGGAAATTGCTTTAGCAGTGGATGTTTCGTCTGATGTTGTGGTATGTTCGAGGATTCAGACGTTGATTGTGATTGATCTTGCGGTCGCGACTTTTGCTGGTTGGTAGGCTGAGGTGAGTTATCGTTGACTGATGGCCCAGGTTCTTCTGTGCGCAGGGTCTCCTGGTGCTCTTCGACATTCGTTCCTTGAGGGGATTCAGATTCTGGATCTTCCTGCCATACTGAGCCCTCTCTGGTTCGTTCTTCTTCTTCTTCATTTTCCTCTGTATCTTCTTCTGCGTTTTCGTCTTCGTCTTCTTCTGCTTTTCCTGCGTTTTCGTCTTGTTCCTCTTCTGCGTCTTCCCCTTCATCTTCTTCGACTTCTTCGTCCGAGTCTTCGTCCGAGTCTTCATCGTCCTCAGACCAATCCCTTGATTTGAGGTATGCACGAACTATCTTGAGTTGAGGAATAAGCCTATGTTTCTGCTTGGGGTCGAAGTCACATAATTCTCTAGCTTCAATCCACATGATGGCACTCTTGCCGGGAAAAGGTCGACCGTCAAAAAACATAACAGGAAACATGCGCTCCTTTTCATGAGCTTCCCGATTCCTATAACCTTTAGCCCATACGTATTTGCCCCTCTTTGGTGTCTTGTCGTAGCAAGAGGGTAAAGTTTCTATCAGATCGCAAGATACAATGGACCCTGGAATACCCACGGTGGAAAAGTCGCCCATCGGAAGCACAACAACAGCAAGCCATTCTTTGGTTTTCCTCCAATAGGTGGTATAGATGTTTCCGGGCTTGGGATTCAAGATACCCTCGAATTTGTCCTTGTCTGTCGATTCTTCGGCGTGTCTTTGGCTGCGTCGTAGTATTCTCTGTGAAGGCTCTGCCACTGCAGGCATTGGTTGTTTGTTTGAGCGTTCCCTTTTGGATCTGCGAGATGTTTCTGCTGTAGTCTGGCATGACTGTTCTGTTGTAGACTTCCGTTGCGGCTCTGTCGAACTCGCGGGGTCAGTTCTGTGGCGTTTACCCGTTGTGGAGACTGGCGTTGATGCCTTTCGTTTCTTTGACGAGGTTTCTTTGCCCGTTGGGGAGGGAATATTTCGGGGAGGCGCATTCATAGACCCTTGTGATCTGAGCCGTTTTGCAGTGGCTCGACGTGCAGTGGTATCATCGCAAGTCGAGACTGGTGATAGAGGAGCAGTCTGCAAATTTCGACTGGCAGGAGTGGTAATATCAACTGCCGTTTTTTCAGGAAACTCGTTCCTGGGTTGCGTTGGCTCAGCCTCTGTAGGCTGCTCGGCATCAGCCATTTCGACGTCTGAGTTCTTATCCCCGTTGACTGCATCATCGTTGGTCTCGTTATTTTCTATGTGATCATCTTCTTCATCGTGAAACATTGGGCCTTGGTCGATAGCATCTCCCGGTTCCGGCGTGGCCACAACGGCTTCGTTACTGGGAGGGTCCTTTTTGGAAGATTCATCTGTCGTGGTTTCTGTTCCAGTTTCAGTCCCTATATGCTGCGACGTGTGAGATGATTCTTGTGCAGATTCATTTTGGGCTGCTTCAGTCTCGTGCGTTTCCGTGTTTGGAGGGTTCTGGTCCTGGTCTTGGTGCAGGTCCAGTGGTGGTTGGTCGAGAACTTGCTGGCTGATGGGCGTTTGATTTTGAGTTGGTCCCAAAATTTGACCCAATTCGTCACGGAGGTTGTCCATTATCTCTCTGAGTCGAGCCTCATGATCTCTTTGATACTGATCACTGTTTTTAATGAAACTTCGTTTCATTTCCTTCAACTCATGATTCAAGTCAATAACGGCATCTTCGCAGGTGGTGATCTCTTGATCGGTTTCTAAGTTATGCAAAGCTTTGACTGCTTCGCTAATTATTTGGCGCTGTCTCGCCTGCTCCTTATCATGAATGACCTGGGGAGATGGATTGTCTGCAAGAATGGTCTGATAACGGGCGATGACTGATTGCACCTGTTGAAATTGACGAATTGGATTCTGATGGGCCATTTTGTCCGACGCGCGTTACCGCGTCAGCATGCTAGGGGAGCGGCTAAGTGCCTACAGATGACGCGCCTGCACGTTATTGATCCTAACGACAACAACTGGACGGGTACTGGCGTGAGTATGTGGCAGGGAAATTGAGAATGATGATAATATTGTTGTTTTGTGAGATGAGGCTACAAAAGTTTCAGGCCGAAAACTGGGTTGACGGGGGCTCTGCTAGATAGTTGGCCCGGACCTAAAAAAGGCCGCTAACCAAGGAGAGTTTATCCGATATCATCGGGTTTGATGCAGGGGGGTTTTGGTCTAGTGCAAATTATCGACCCATATGTCGGTTTGTCTATTTCTGTCTCGGGTTTTGCTTTTTCCGTCGTTACTTTCGAGCTACTGTCGCATGAGAAGCAATTATCTGCAGAATATTGTCAGATATCGTCCGACACCAATGGTGTATCAGTTCCTGAAGTGACCTTTTCGAATAAGCCCCTGATTGAAGCACCTGACCCGAAACTCCCTTAATATTGTTACACATACTGTGTTGCTAGGATAGCGCTCCTCTCGTATCCCTGTATGTTTGTCTAGCGCTGATTCGAGAAGCCACTAGCTAGGATTTAAAGCCAATAGACGGAAGATATTTCGTGTCTCTGGGGCAAGCCACGTCCCATCACCCAATAACTACCTTTCATCGCTCCATAGCGCATCGACATGTCGCGTCGTCTGTTGTCAACCCAAAAGCTAACCAATCAGACCAGATACTAGAAGTGGTTCCGTTTCTGGACTCGTGTCTGTTGTCAGGAGTCAGGGCACATCAGCAGGGAACACTACGTCAACGAGTTGTGTAGAGTTCAAGATTGAATACCCTATAGCAGTTCTAATCTTATTAAAATGTACCAAAGGTCTAATTTGTTTGCCTTGCACTACTAAGACAACATGACTACCTTCGATTCTAAACTCCAAAGGTTCCGAATGTAATACCTGGCATAATTAGCGGCTGTCTAAACCATTTAGAACGGTTCTGCACTGTATAAGAGGGATTTTTCAAAGGTCCTTAACATGCTGTTCATGTGATGAGAGATGGGAATTCTATGATGAAGGCTCTGTGGACATGATCTCGTATGTATGCACCTTCTATAACCAGTTATGAAAATATACTGGCCGGCCAGTTGTCGAGATGAAGGGGCTTCTTTGACATATAAAAAGCCAGACCCTGGATTCGTCGACATGCCTCTAGTATCGATCCGTTGACAATACTGGGAATCGAAATCGATTTTACGTTCGTCTTCTCATCCATTGCTGCGTAAAATCCTGGCGGTGAGATCGAAACGTCCATCGCTGCGATTAGAAACATTATCCCAACAGCGTTATAAGTTTATAGTATTAAAGATCCGGATCTTCGTTTATCTAATCTATTAATAGTCTTTATAATATATCCAGTCTCTCTTATATATCTAGTTCTTTAACCTTTAATATACTTAATTAACCTTATTATAATAAGTTATAAGCCTAGGTTTTATAAAACTTAAAAGTCTTTAAATCTATTTTCTTTTTTCTATTATTTATTTTATATTATAAAATCTTAATTAAGATTTAATATATCTTATTTTATTATATTAAAAAACTTATAAGATTATTTATTAAAAGGCTTATATAATAATAAAAAAGATAATAACTTTACTTAATAGAGATAATTATTTATCTTTTTATTATAAGAAGAATATATTTATATAATAATAAGATATACTTATTAGCTTAAATTAAAATAGTTTATTTATTATATTATTATTTTTAAATATTTAAATAAAGATTATTTTCTTACTTTAGTATAAGCTATTAAAAAAATTTATAAATATAATATATTTAATATATTGCCTATATTAAGTAATATTTACTAGCTATTAATATTATAAATACTATTTATAAGTATAAGTAACTATATATTAGAAAAAGATATATTTTTAACTATAAGCTTAATAAATATTTAAGGACTAGAGGTATAATATAATCTTATATATTAAATAGCTTCTCTTGAAGAGACTCTTTATAAGAAGATATATTTTAAGATAATATAATAAATAATAAGCTATATAAAGATATATTTAGCTAATTAAATTAAAATAATATATCTTAAAATAATATAATAAATAATAAATTATATAAAGATATATTTAGCTAATTAAATTAAAATAATATATTTTATATATTAAATAAAATACTTATATCTTAATATAAAAATATAAATATATAATAAGAAAACTTATTATTTTCTTTAAAAAAATAACTTTTTTACTATGTAAATCCTTTTTATAAATTTAAATATTTTAACTTTATATTAAATAACTTATTAAAAGCTAAACTTTTAGCTATTTATTTTAAACTTAAAGATATCCTTAAATTAAACTAATATTTTACTATTAAGCTATATTAATATATTAAACTTAAGAATTACTAGGTTTATAGGAATCTTATTAATCCTTAAACTAGAAATATTAAATTAATAGGCTATATAGAAACTTAAGATAATTAACTAAATTAAGATAGTAAGGTATAAATACTTCCTTATAATTATAAAAGATAGTTTTAAACTATTAAAGGAAAAAAAAAAAAAAAAGAAATTATAATATCCTTAACTTAATAATAAAAATATAAATAAAGTAAAATCTATAATACTATTAAAAATAGACTAGGCTTTATTTTATATACTTTTATTTTAAATAAAGATAATATAGTTAAATTACTTAAAATACTTAAATAAATATATATACCTTAAGGTAATACTATTTTTTAAGAATTTAATATAAGACTTTAATAACTTATACTTATTAATTATATTAATATAATTAATTATTTTAAATAAGCTTAAAAATTTTATAAATAACTTTAATTTATATATAAAATATATAAAATTAATAACTCTTTTTTTATATAAAAATTCTTAAAAAGACTTAGCCTTAAATATTAAAATTTCTATAAAAACTTCTTTTAATATTACTATTTTATCTTATATTAAAACTAAGATAAAATAGAGTTTATAGCTATTATATTTAAGACTATAATATTTAAAGCCTAATAGGAAACATACTTAATAAAATAGTAAATAAAAAGAAATTAAATTATATTTATTATAAAAACCTTCTTAGTTTAATAAATTAAATATATATATTTATAAAATAACTACTATTATATATATTATAAGATATAAAGATATTTAAATAAATATTACTTTATCTTTAACCTAGATCTTAAGAGATATATTAGCAGTTTTAACTTTTAATAGATAAAGAGAGTTTAATATTAATAAAGATAAGAAAGCTATATTACTAGAGACTTTAATTAGTATAAGTCTATAGTAATTATATATCTTTATTTAGCCTATATTAAATTAGATATTAATAAATTTATTATTAAATATTTTAATTAAATAGAATTATAAAATAATATTACCTTTCTTTAGTTATAGCTATTTCTTTTAAAGATAACTTAAATACTTTAATAAATCTATATCTTAAATAGCAGAGCTTCTTTATATATATTTTACTAATATAATAAGTTTATAATACTAGATATATATACTAGAAACCTAATTAATAGTATTACTAATATATAGGTTATACTTAAAGGATAGGATATATATAAACTTAAACTTAAAAATACTTAGCTATTTTCTTTATAATATTATTTTTATATATTAAATATATATATTAATTTTATTTTAATCTTAGTATTTAATAATATTAAAGTAATTATAATATTTAAGAATAATATAGTATTTAATATAACAGCTTGCCTATATTAGGAAATTATTATCTTATACCCCTGTTCTTATTACTTGCTTAAATTGGAAATCTTATACCCCGCCATCTGATACCGCTTTTCCAGCGCCTATAAAGTCGCTAAGCGCCTACCAGGTCATGCAATATACCTCTTAAGTCTCTTAACGCTTAACCGTTCTTTACTTTTCCTCTGTTATATGCCCCCTTACCAACGATATCGCTTCTCGCCTCTCACAACTATCATTCTTTATATCCGCTTTGCAATACCCAGAGGCAGCCCGGCTTCCATACTCGTGGCTCTTATCCATCGCCGCTTGCCCTATAGGTTTATAGTAGGAATCTTTCCTATTTCCCTAGCATAGACACACTAGCCGCCTCACAACTACTCCGCCCTCCACTAACTGCTTGTTCCTTTTATCCAAGGATCGCTCGAATTACCAATCTAAGTAATAAAAATTACCTATTGCAGCAATAAAGATGCTAGCAACCTATCTCTTGGCATACTCTACCTGGCCAACAGGGTCGCTATATCATGCCCTTAAATAGGGTAGCTGCCTAAAGGGCTAATTCAAGGATAAGTCTCGCCAGGGAGTCTCAAGGGGCCGTACCAGACATTCACTCTCCTGATTCGCCTTGGTAAAACGGAGGTACATTCGTTAGCCATGCTTGAATTCCCTCTTATAGAAGAATCCCAATGCTTGCCGCAGAGTGTTAGCTTAATAATGGGGCTTGTGGTCTAATCTCCTCGAAGATTAGGCATGTCTGCCTTAGGTAGGATAGCTAAGATGACGTGTCTTGGCCAGGTTAAAGAACATAAGGCGATTTATGCCTCCTGATATTTACCTCCTAGGGTTATAAGGATCGGCTAGACACGTTAACATATAGGGGAGGCATCTTACTTGTAACCTTTTTACCCAACATGGCAATTCGAGTCTGCCTTAGAGAGGATTGAGATAGTGTATTGTGGTAAGGTTATAATACAGGGGATGGTCTAGACCTCCTGTTCTTTCCTAATTAGGGCAAAAGGGTTACTCGGGGACATTAGCGTCTTAGAGGTTACGCAGGACTTATAAATATTTTACTTAACTTGGCAATTTGAGTCCATGCTGGCGTCACCTCGGCCTACCCGGAACGTGGCTATGACAGGAATATAGCCTGCTTCCTGGTCATCACGCTGCATAAGCGTTCGGATGAGCTCGCTTCCGGCTGATCTCGTTAATAAAGACTGGTTTAAATAGCCTCCTAATCATCGACGTCATGTCATACACGCTCACGAGGCATAATTAATGCAGGATCCCTTCCTGGGATAGTATCTGACCAACAGACTAGCAACAAGCAAGGTAAGGACCAATCCTATGGTTTAATCCGGTAAACCGTCTTTCCCGAGCCATACCTTGCTTATCCGCCTTCCAGTTTGCCAACGCCGTAATAGAGCAGAACTTTATGCCTCAGGGTATAAATAGAGGGTCTTCTCCTAACCTCACTTTTAACATCTTAGTCTCACAGCAATCACCTTATCTTGCGACCTTCAAGTACTTTCTTTATTTGCTTACAATAGCTCCGTTATTCATCAAGATATCCCTTAAGATCAAGCCTTATAACCCTATGCCTGGGCAGCAGCGAGCCAAGCAGAGACGACAGAAGCAATCTGCAGAACGCTTAACACTTGTCCCATCAAGTATTACATATATTAACACTCCTCTATCACAAACCTTGGTTACTGGCTATAAACGCTCTCGGGTTGAAGAGAAATTTATTCCGTTAATTAATATAGATGGAACTAAAGACCCGTATTCTGGCTTTCCTTCTATTAAAGAATGCTTAGAATTCTATTCTCCACAAGACATAAACATTCCAAGCGCCTATACACCAATATCAACAAATTTACTATCTTGCCTAGGTTAGGATAACTTATATTCTAGATATAAGGAATGCCGCTTATTTCTTATAGACTCTATTATTGACTTTCAAGACATTAGCTCAAAATTCAGCCACCAAGAGGCATATAAGGATGATCAATTGAAACGAAAGGCTCTAGCCTCTGAATTGAATATTGGGCAAGAATGCCATAATTCCAGTAGTTTAAATACCCCTGCATTTACGATAGTCTCTGCGTGGGAGAGCGATATAACTATTAGTCTAGCCGAAAGCGTTTAGTTATTAGATGCTAAAATTCCTTTATTAATTGCCTTAAGTATTAGTATACCGGCTTTAGTAATATTGCCTACTAATTAACAACTAATCTCTACTTCGAGAAATCAAGGTAAACATTTCAAGACTGGTTTTAAAAGATTTACTAATAACTGTTAGACTTGTTAGCTAATAGCGAAGGTAGTGCATAGGATTGCTGTATTTGGATGGCTGACTTGGATGTACCTGATACTATATCTAAGGATGCGCTATCTGGAGTGGACTGTCCAGTCTTGGAGTTCCGGGAAAGTATTACTTTAGAGCCCTTGTCTTCTGACTTGAGTAACAGGCTGCTTAACTAAGATATCCAGGCCGTGCATATCCTTGCATCTTTAGCAAGTATCATGGAGGAGAGCGTCGCCGAACCTAGCTATATGAAGCTTAGCGTTATGGAGCCTAGCTTGGCTGTGAAATCACTGACTTAAGTTGTATCCTTATTAATAAAGCGATCCTTTTCTAAAAGCGCCATAACTAGTGACTCTTAGCCGTTTATCTTAGACTACTGCCAAATATCTAAGCGACTAAGGCTTATATTGCCTTTATTAGAGGAAGCTATTTCTACGTTACTTTGCGTCTAGGAAATAATCTTAAACATACTAGCCAAGCTAGACTAGGGCTAACCATATAGCCCGATACCAGACGTTAGCGTCTAGTCTATATCTGATTCCATAAATGTGGCTATGGACGGAGTGGGCGATGACAGCAGCGATAATAGCTCAAGCATCGGTTCTAGCTTTGATAATAGCGACAGCGAAACCGAGCTTACTGCCTCAAAGTCCCGATGTTCTTAACAAAAAAGTACGCAATGTTGCAGGTGGACTAAGAAGGATGAAAAGCTCCTTTGGATACTTAAGGGCAACTAAAAGAGGAATAGAGGTAAACTATCAGACTATCAGATTGCGAATAAATTAGATCGCATAGAGTCTGGGGTAAAGCAACATTGGGACATTATAATGCGAAGGGAGCAGAAAAGCAGCTTGAAGCATTAGTCCAATGCATTGTATCACTCGGATTTAGACTTAATAGCATTAGGAATACAATTCCAGTTGGGTTACTAGATGCTTCCTGTGCAGAAAGCGTTAGCATACCTGAGGGCAGCATCGGTATCCCTCACTCTCCCTTGAGCTAATCCATTTTGTTTAAAGCCATAGCGCAGGAATAATCCGAGCATCCGCGCCAAGAGGATCTTTTCTTTCATACCTTCTTGGATGCTCCCAATGTTTGTCTCAAACACCCGCCAAAACTCATCCCGGAGCTCTTTGGCGTTTTTGTGGTAATGCCAACCCGTACCATCCATATAGCCAAGAATGTTCTCCAATGCCTACAGTGAAACACCAAATGGGGAAATCGTAGACTCCGCCCAATCAATAACCCCTGTGATGTAGCCATCGTCGACAAGAATGTTGGTTTCGTTGAGATCGCCGTGAGTGATAACAAAGGGGAGGGTGAAGATTTCAGGAATACCCTCCCGGACTAGGGTTAGAGTCCTTAAAAAGCGAGCAGGTAGCTCCTGGGACAGTTGGTTGAGATCAATCTCGATCTGCTGGCGTAAATTGCTGACATGGCATGGAGTGACCTCCTGCGCTCCCTTCCATGCCTCTGCAAAGAATCTGCCACGGGTTTCAATATTCGTTATCCAAGGGGTTGATAGATCGACCTACCTCGCAAGGTCCCCAGCTGTCCGAAGCTGCTGCCTCTCGAATTCCGAATCTCCTTCCGTTTTCCTCGCCTGAATGTAGCATACGCCGGGACGTTTCTCCATCGTGTAGATAGACAAAGGGTTTTGTCCACCTATTTCCCCATGATATACACATTTGGGAACGTCCTTTGTATGTACCTCCATAGCGATGTTGATGTTTTCCATGTTGAGTTTAGAGCGACCTGCACGGAACTGAACGACATCTGTCTGGCTTGACTCGCTAGTGACTGTATAACTCCATTCACCTTGTATAGGCATCGGCTTCACAGGTGCTCCGATGAGAGATGTAGCCTTGATGTTGCATTCCGCCCTTGTAGCTGTTGTTAGATTTTCGAAAAACTGCTGGATGCAGCTCTCGACTGAGTAAAACACTGGGCCCATAGCAGAATGTAATTAAATAGGGACAATTTGCAAATAGGGGGCAATTTGCAAAATCCAAGACAATATAACCGTAATTCTCGTTGCAGAGCCTTTATATTTGCGAAAGATGGGCGGTGAGCACTCATCCCGGCAACACTTCGGAAGCATTTAGGCAGCACTTATTATTAATGTGAGGTAATGAGATTGATTGATATAAGGATAAAGAATAATTAACTATAGACAGGATATATTATCCTAAGCTTATATAATAGATAGATTAGACTATTATTATACTATTCTTTATATTTAATCTTTAACCTTAATACTCCTATTTAATTTAATAGTTATATAGCTTTATATCTTATCTCTTTTAATCTTATAGTAATCTTAGTATAAAATAAAAAACCTAAATAATTATAAAAAATACCTTTATAAATAAAAAATATCTTAGGAAAAGCTTTCTTTATATTATTCTAGTAGTTTTCTTTATTAATTTACTTCTATTAGTTTTAAACTTATATTCCTAGATTAATTATAACTCCTAGGGCTTATCTAAATGCTTTAAACTTTAGTATTAATAGTCCTTTAGTCAGTCTATTAGCTACTTATTTATATATTAGTATATATATAAATTTAATATTTCCTGCTTTAGTAAGTTCTCTGCAGTAATATTCTCTGATGGCTATATGCTTGGTTTTTCTATAATATTATAAATTCTTTATAAGTATAATAGCTCCTTAATTATCTTTAAAAATAATAGTTAAAGTTAGGTTAATATATTCCTTAGACTTAATAATTAGATCTTATAGTAGCTTTTATAATTATATTACTTCCTTTGCTATATATATCTATGCTATAAGTTTAGCTTTATATATTAAGAATATAACTATAATTTAATATTTTAAGTATTAGCTAATTATACTACTTCTAAGATTAAATATATATCTTATTATTAATCTTCTTATATCTAGGTCTACTCCTTAGTCTATATTATAGTATCTTAATAGGTCTTTTAATTATCCTTTAAATATTAGTATATAGTCTTTAGTCCCTTTAAGGTATTAGAGTATATATTTTACTCCTATAATATATTCTTCTATTAGGTTCTTAAGGTATTAGCTAAGTAGTAAGACTATATATATAATATCTAGTCTTATTCCTAATATTATATATATTAATAAGCTAATAGCTTTTATATACTATCTTTTATTATTATCTAATATAGTATACTCTAATAATGCTATTTAAAACTTAGTATCTAGGGATATAGGCATCTTAACTATATAATATTCTTTTATTCTAAGGTTATATAGTATCTTCTTAATATATATCTTCTGACTAAGGTATAGTCTTTATCTTGCTTAATTCTGCTTAATAGTAATTCCAAGGTAATAATAGTATAGTCTAAGATCTAATATTTAGAAGCATTCTAATAGTTATTTCTTAACTGTTGTGATTTTATCTATATTTAGTTTAATAATTAATAGGTTATCTATATAGATAGTAATATATATTAAGTCCTTAATAAATATTCCTATATTAGTATATATTAGTTAAAATCCTAGCTTAGTTAAGTAGTCTAATAATATTTAATACTAGATTTTTAGAGATTATTTAAGACTATAGAGTACCTTATTTAATTTATATACTTATCCTAAATTATTATTAAATCCTTCTGGTTATTATACCTAGATATCTTTATTAATCTTTCTATATAGGAATATAGTTTTTATATCTATTTATTTAATATAGTAGTCTATTACAGTAGTAATTATAAATATTACTTTATAGCTTATTAGTTTTATAACTAATGCAAATATCTTATAGTAATTAATACCTTCCTATTACTTAAAGCCTTATATAATAAATTATCCTTTATATCTTATAATTTATCTATCTGCTTTATACTTAATCTTAAAGACCTATTTTCCTCTTAATAGGGATATATTCTATAGGGGATATACTAGTCTCTAAGTGCTATTATTATAGATTAATATTATCTTATCTTCTATTACTTTTTTCTATTTATTCTATTTATTACTCTTAATAGCTTATCTATATATCTTAGGCTTAAGATTATTAGCTAAGAGAGTATATAGTATTATAAGGCTAATAAGCAAGAATTTATTATCTAGACTTAGTAATCTAGCTACTAGTCTAAACCTTAATATCTAGTATATTAATATTTACAGTATTATAAGTTCTAGATAATATTATATAGCTATATAGGGAATATTATAAGTATTTACTCTTATATTATCTTACTAGGTTAATTAAAATAAAGAAGTAATTATAATTAAGTTATAGATAATTTCCTTATCCTATAGCATTAAGTAATAACTTATTAATATATTACCTTCTAATATTATATAGAAAGATATCTTATATTAAGTTATAGTGGCTTAAATAGAGTTTAAACTGGTAGAACTCTATTCTAGTAGTCTTACCTATTAATCCTTAATTGTATAAATATCTCCGGATAACTTAGGAAGATTTAGTTTATACCTTAGTTAAATATTTTATATAGAATTATAGTCCTCTTCTAGCTTTCTCTTCTTTATAAAGGTCTTATTAAATATAATATTATTTAAGATAAATACCTTATTATTATCTCCTAGTAAGATATAATTTTATAATCTTTAATATCCTAGGAGCCTATATAGTCTTGCTTTCTTTTATATTTTCTTTTATTTTACTAAGGGTAAAAGTATAAGCCTTCTGCTTTTAATTACTTAGAGGTATTAGAGATCTAGCTTTTCTCTTATCTAAGCCTCCTAGGGAGTTATATCTTTCCTAGCTATAGGATATAGATTCTTAATATAGTTTAAGGTATATAGGATAAATAGCTACTATTTTAATACTAGCCCTAATAAGATTATTAGTAGATTAAGTTTCTCTAGGATAATTTAATTCCTAGATTTTATAAGTCTATTCTATTTATATTATTCTATAGTAATATAAAGCATTTTAATTCCTAGATTATTATAGTAATATTAAAGTAAATAAGATAAGTTCTTTCTTTCTCTATTTAACTATAGGAATTTTAGTTATTATATAAATATTTCTTTAGAGTTAAGTAGCTTTATAAAGATATTCTTAAACTCTAACTTCTCTTTTAAAGGGAAAACCTATATTATTATAATATAATTATTAATAAAAAGTACTTAGTATTTATATTTATTTACTCTTATAATAGGGAATAGATTAGCTATATCTCTATAGATACTCTTAAAGGGTCTTATTCCTTTTTTAATAGTTCTTATATAAGGCATTTCTTTTAGTCTCCTAAGGCTATAGTTATTATATTTTAGTTTTAGTATTATAGGTTAAAGTCCTATAGATTATTATTGCAGTTTTTTAATGTTTTTTTCTTTAAGATATCCTAGCCGGTTATACTAGATTCTTAGGTTTAAGTCTTAAATCTTAAATAAAGCGAATATTATCTTTATCTCTTATTCTTTTTTATTAATAATATATATACTATTCTTCTAGGTAGCTATTATTATTATTTACTTTCCTTAAGTAATAATAGCCTTCTTATAGTTAAATATAATAGTTATTCCTTTAGTCTTAAGGGCTAATATAGATACTAAGTTTATATATATATCTAGGATTAAGAGTAATTATTATAAGATAACTACCCTGCTTACTTATATATTAATCTTATATATATTAATACCTTATAGTATTACTCTTATATCTGCAATACTATTAATTAGGGTACTATAATAAGGTTTAAGATAGCTAAACTTTATAGACTAACAGAAGGTATATAATAATATGCTACTATTAAGGATATAGATCTTCTATAGTATCTATGCAGTCTTTAATAGTCTAGCAGATAGTGCAGGATTATTAAAGGCTATATATCCTATTCCTTATGCAAAGATCTTATCTATTGCTATTATAATAGTTTAAGGAATATTAGATAAATCCTAGTTAGAATCCTCAGTTCTTAGTTATTTATTTTTCTTATCTAGGTTAATATAGAATCTCTTCTTTAGATTTAAATATATCTTTTAATACTCTTTAGTATTATATCCTATCCTATTATAGGTTAAGTATATTAGTTTTTCTTTTATATTATCTCTAGGTTTATCTCTTATCCTTCTCTTATTATATCTTGCTATTATAGCTATTTACTAGCTTTTATATTATTTTATTAATTACTTTTCTTACTTAGCTTTTATAATAGTTTTATTAAATAATACTAATTATTTAATAATAACTCTATTTATATCTTATTCTAGAAGGATATTATAGTTTTAATAGAATGCAGTTAAAAAGATAGAGTAAAAGAGGCTAAGTCTAGTTAAGAACTTATTAATAAATTAAGGGTATTTAATTGCATAGCTTTTATCTAGTTCTAATAATACTATCCTGGCTTTCTGCAGTTTATCTGTAAAATATATAATATTAGTATAGTTTTTAAGATAGAGTTTATAGTATTTTTAATCTAATTATTAAAAATAGGTATTTCCTTTTAAATAAAAATAATTCTAGGCAGATATAATTATATTATTAACTATCTTATTATCTTTAATACTTTTCTTAACTATATTTCTGCAGTTATAGCCTAGTTTATTCTTAATAGCTATAATTACTTTCTTTTATTTACTTTTCTAGGCTTTATCTAGAATATTTAAGGTTTCTTAGTTTAAGTTTATAGCTATAGTTTATAAAGATAATTAAACCTTATTATAAGTTAGGAGGTCTCTATACCCTGCTATAGCCAGATAGTCCTTAATCTCTTTTACCTACTTAATAGATTATTCTAGAGATTCCAGTTTATTAATTTAAGTAAGATAATTAAGACTATATTCCTTAGATAATATTTTATTATTATTATTAGCAATTTATTATATCTATAGAGTCTTTTTTATTTAAACTTAATAAGCTATAAGGTATAGAGCTAGTTAAGTCTATTAATATTATATCTTCTAATTCTAATTTTAATATTAGAGTTTTAATAGTAAATCTAAATAGATCTATAGAGCTTATAATAGATAATATATCTTTAAAGGCAAGGGAATTAGAAAGGAAAGGTAATAGTAATAGTAATAATTATATATAGGTCTTATTTATATCTAGGTTAAGAGGAGCTATCTTTACTATTTTAGCAATAAACTATAGGAAGTTTTCTTTATATAGATATTAAAAGAAAGCTAGTTTCTTTAAAGATTATTATAGATATAAGTTATATTTATATCCCTTTATTCTCTAGTCTTATTAGCTAACTAATAATTCTTATATTAATTAAGTTAAAAGATTATCTTAGCCTTAAGAGCTATTATTTAATTAGTTAAATAAAGCTATTTTCTAAATAAATCTATAGTTAGTTATTTATAATTAACTTAGCAGTTAGCTATAAATAATATTAATAAATTATTAGCGCAGTAAAAGGTAAGTTATAAGACTTAAATATAAAGAATATATAATATAATAATTTATATAACCTACTGTCTAGGCTTATAACCTATTAATATAAGGTAATAAGATTAATTAATATAAGGATAAAGAATAACTAACTATAGATAGGATATATTATCCCAAGCTTATATAACAGACAGATTAGACTATCATTATACCATCCTTCATGTTCAATCTTCAACCTCAACACTTATGTGCAAGGTGTGAACTGTGAATTAGGCACTTCCGTCAGCCACACTGTTATCTTTTAAGCGGCGTGCATGTGCAAGCTGCGAACAGTGAATCAAGTACTTCCGTCAGCCATATTATTATCCTTTAAGCGGCGTCCTAGATTTGCAAGGGGCATTCACTAGAGAACAAGCTGGAATAGAGGCACGCAAGGAAATTGATGGTGTTTATGAAACTACTCCAAGATTGTCCAGTGTGTAATATATAATCAAAATAATCCAGTGCAAGAGAAGTCTAAGCCTACTGGTTACTAATGATACCAAGTTCTAGCAAGGCCTCTATTAAACTGGCCTCATCCTTAAGCTTGCTATCGATGAAGACTTTGTGTTTTCCAGGAGTAGTAGTTTCAGTATGAGTATTGTTGCCCTTAAGCTGCCTGACTCCGTCTTCTCCTTTACTGTAGACGAACCCGGTTAGCTTGAACAGGTTCCCATGCTTTGCCTGATCCTGTTTGAGCGTGACGGTTCCGTTGTGGCCAAGGTCAAAGTCGACCCAATTGTCTGTAGTTTCGATGACCTTAAGCCCGAGAAGGTTGTTGAGCTGATTATCCCGGAGGTAGGCGCATATCTCCGAAAGAAAGGCGGAGTCACTATCCAGTATATCAGCTGGAGATCCTTCGCTGAACTTATAGGGTTCGAGATCGCCGTTGGAGTTCACCTTGAAGATGCAGCCCCGAGTGTTCGGGAGTTTGAGCTGCATGACATTAGTTGCTTGAGACCAGCTTCCCTCTATTGTCTTCAGCTTGGTCTTCACCATGACCTCCCCGTTTTGTACAGCGTCATGGCGGTGGACGAGATGCATGCCAAACTTGTTCGCCATACTATGGCGCTCGATTATGCTGGCAATTTTGTTGCGATGTTTTTCAGGAACGTCTGGCTGATCCATGGACTCTGGAAGGCCATTCCAGCTAATGTTGTTAATGCAGGACTCATCAAACCAGGGAAAGAGCTTACCATGAAGTTGAGGAGTGCATGTCGTCGAGAGTTGGGGCAACGTGAAGTCCAGGAACGGGCAATACGGGAGAGACTTAAGCAGAGATCAT
The DNA here is from genome assembly GCF_050947815.1 of Fusarium sambucinum. Taxonomy (NCBI): domain Eukaryota; kingdom Fungi; phylum Ascomycota; class Sordariomycetes; order Hypocreales; family Nectriaceae; genus Fusarium; species Fusarium sambucinum. The sequence goes on along the minus strand of NC_139293.1, from coordinate 4,943,471 downwards.
TATAGAAGATTTGTATAAAAGGTAGCAAATATATTGTCTTAATGAATTGTTTTGAACTGAATAAAAAGCACTGAAGGGCGGCATGGCCAGGCCTTAAATATTCGAGCCAGCCCTCACATTAGGTAAAATGCTTTCTTATAACCAAATGCGTTATTTTCCGCACGAGACGACGGACATGCGCCTAATGCCAAGCGTCATATATGATAACAATTAAAGCAAGTAGTTTTAGATAAGGGCATATCAGGATAAAGACAGGCATAGTGACAGGTGTATAGGGGAGTATGCAGGATATCACAGGGAGCGGTATGCTAATAAACAAAGGCTGGCTGCAACGCAACTATTTTTACTTGCATATTGCATCTAGTATACTTATATATCTATTTATTCATATCCAATAGATATCCTTTCATAAACGATAGATATTATACTAGAAGGGGTTATTTTAACCGCTAATGAATGTATATTTTAAGCCAGTTAGGATTTATCTAGCCTCTTTCACTCGCATAAATAGAAGGTAATTCCGGCATAAAATAGGCACGAAGCTCTGCATATGCTATCTCCAGCTCTGATAAAAGTACGCGGAAATGCTCTAGAAATTTAATAATTAGATTTACTAAACTTGCCTACTGTGCTTTTGCTATTTAATTAGCCAGATATAAAGCGCATAAGGCTTCCCTAAAGTTATTAGACTTATAAATGCTTAAGATCGAGATTCTTTGACTTATATTTTTAAATTCTGCACTCTGTCTAATGCTATTACAACCTTTGCATCTAATAGCATCCTTTTGCAAGCAGAAGCAAGTGCGTCTATGCTAGCACGACGAGCGAGCCTCACTTTATATAGTCTTACTTCAGTGCAGAGATAGGCCAAGAGCCTGGTATTTTCTATAAACCCCAGAGTACAAAAGGTATCTGGGTCCCAAGATGCACCTAGCTATGCCGCAGTTCAGAAGCGGTATATCTGCTCTTCTGCGAAGGATATGCCTAGTAGCTCCGGTAAATAACTAGGTAATGGAAAGCCATTCGGTAATTTAGGCAAAGATAACTTAAGAACGTCATATACTGGCGGTTCACTGGACTATTTCTTAGCATATAAACAGTTATTTATTATTAAACATACAATGCCAAGCAAGTCATACTTAGCCAAGCTAAGTTAATACTTTCTTCGATTAAGTCAAGGGGCATGGTTGAAAGATTACTGAGACTATAGCTGGCTTAACGCAAATGTTGTTCATAGTTTTGGCCTATTTGTCAAAGAAAAAGGCTCATCAGCAAGCAAGCTTAAACATAGTCGAGGTCGCGCGTTTACTCTATTCGAATGCACCTGGCGGCGTTGGCGATATTGCTCAAGCGAATTAGACTTAGACCAGGTGGTGCACAGCAACTGTCGATAGTGTATATCAAACTACCAATTTCTATGATAAGGGAGAGACAAACACGCTCCATATCACCTAAAAATGATATAGTATATTTTAAATGTAAAGAAGAAACATCTAAAAGAGGCAAAATAGGGAAAATCGGCAAAATAGATACCTTAAAGGTATAAATAAAATTATAAGAGTTTAGAGGTAACTGATGAGACATGTTAAACTGACTGCTAAAATTGATATTCTAGATAGTTAAGGCTAGTTAGCAAGAAGGATAATTTATACTGATATAAATTCTACAAAGTATTAACTATAAGAAATTAAGGAAATTAAGTATAAGGAAATAAGGAAATAAGGAAATAAGGAAATAAGGAAATAAGGAAATGAGGAAATGAGGAAATGAGGAAATGAGGAAATGAGGAAATGAGGAAAATAAGGAAAATAAGGGATGTGAGGGAAATGAGGAACGTGAGGGATGTGAGTGACATGAGGGATGTGAGGGATGTGAGGGAAATGAGGGATGTAAGTGAAACGAGGGATGTGAGGGACGTGAGGGATGTGAGGGATGTGAGGGATGTGAGGGATGTGAGGGATGTGAGGAAATGAGGAAATGAGGAAATGAGAATGGGTTACATCTGAGAGGTCCCATTACTGATGTTATGGGGATGCCGTGTATCTAAATGCCATGCTATTTGCGGAAGTAAAGCTAGCGGTGAGAGCCTATTGGACTTTAGATAGCAGATTAATTGTATCCTGCACGCAGTTCCTCTTGGTATAAAGTGGATGGGAGAGGTAGCTAAGGTTTGTACTTTATGTTATTTAACTCGATAAAGCTTATATCTATTTTTAAAAAAAAAATGGAAATTTATTATATTCTAGACCAAAGAGACTGCAAGTGTCTGGAAAGGCTTCTTTAGCAATATCGTGAGTTTCTTTTATTGCCACTATCTCTTCTAGAGCATATCTAAGACACTTAGAACCTATTTTCGAAGGGAAAAGAGGTGATGTTAGAGGCCCCTTTATCATAGAGCCATACCACAACGCCCTAGATGACATTCTTATCATCAAAGGTCCTAGAAAAGAGGTCGAAAACGTGTTAAATTTATCGGAGCTAGCATGGAGGCGTCAATGGATAATGGCAAGATAGTGTGGTTTAGTATATCACTACTCAATTAATGAGTGATAGAGGAGTGGGAACTATTGCTTCTTACATAGACTTCTAGGCGGTAAGACTCTCCTGTGTATTGCATCGACATGTAGGCCCATGTTGGAAAGCAGGTGCAGGGCCTGGTTATAAACGAAGCTCTGGTGGTTAGAATGAGGTAAATAGACATATAAGTAAAAGCCACCTTCTTTAATTTATCCTTTCTCCTCTTCCAGCAATGAATTGATATCCTTTATACTACCAAGTGTGCTTGCCTAATATTCTAACTCCCCTCATGCCCGAGTCGACGACATGCCACTGTATCGATCATGCCACAGGTCGTTGGAAAGCCAGCGTGCTAGGCAGTCGCTGAGATGGGCCTTAGAATGGAAGGTTTTTGTAGATGCACATTGTTTTTCTTGGGTAGATGTACACCTGAGCCTCAGGAGCTACCTAGTTTCTAGGATGGTTGAGATGTTATCAGCCTCGTGAGACGTAGCTTCCCAGGAAGTCGGCACATAAAAGTGATTCAGCCTCACATCCGCAATACTGTGACGTAATGCCTCATGTTGTGGGGAGAGCTTAGTCAGGTGATGATGCAGCACTGTGCATACAAGTGGATCTAACCATCCCCGCGTGGTCCCCAACCCGCTGTCGACGGGTATATAAAGCATAATGCCTCCCATCGCGGTGACCTGCCATCAACTCAATATCGCACCCGCTTTGTATCGACCAACCATCTTAACACTATGCCCACATGTGATCCTCTCTATTCGACACTTGAATCGCTAGTTATGAACTTACTGGGTTTTTCTTTAAGCTTAGATGCACTACGTTGTATAGTTTACGCTGAAATTCCTCGAACGAAGCGGCAAACGCGTTCTAAATCGATCGGGCAGTTCGCCGATGAATACGAGAATTCGGCTGCTGAGCTACTGGTGATGGTCTTGGTTAGCATAGATGGTTTGAGTAACCAATTGTAAGCAATAGTATTGCAGGCAAAGGTTGCCTAAGCTCAAGCTAAAGCAAGCGAGACGCCAGCTTCACCGATTGCATAGGCATCCAATGGCCAATACACAGAGGATGTGATCATAACTAATACTCTACTGCACTTATCTAATGATCGGACCGACGATACTATAGCTAATGGCGAAGTCTATATACCAACCACTCCGAGCCTAGCTAAATAAGGCGCGGGGGTCAGCCCAAATGCAAGATCCTAGAGCAGATCATTAACCAGGAGCCGCTCGGTTGTAACTTAATTATCGGCTTTCTCTACGGCTGCAGATATGTCCCCAGCTGGTTCTATTGGAATACATTTCACATGGCCGGATAGCTCTGGTGGCGCTTGTGACGAGGATTAAGCTATGTTGGACGTCGATGACGCAGGAGAGAAAGCGCAGGCATAGCAATTCTCTTCCGGAGGCCTCAATACTGAATCCTTCTTGAATCGGAACTCCGCGACCGACAGAGCCAGATCTCCTGATATAAATGATCTTACGGTCGTTAGATAGAAATCTATGGTCAGCGATGAGATAAGCCCTCCTACTTGTTAAAGCCCCACGGGAGATGGTAACGCCAACGCAAAGTCTAATGCAGGTGATGATTTGACCCACGTGCTAGACTTGGCTATGGAGATACTATCCGCTAGCGAAGAAACTGGGTCCAAAACAAGCGAACCACCGACGAGAGAGGATAATGAGCAGGCCAACCCTTACCCAGCTGGAAGCCCGGCTTAAGTCCCCACCCACGGTAGACCTACTTCAATCGGGGATGCAGAAGATACCTCAGCAGAAGATACACTCATGGCAGATGACTACCTACTGCACAGTAGTGGTGCATACATCCAGGCTACCTCCCATATGCGACCGACTCGGTTACAGCCTCGGGTTACTACGGTTGCGGTAGAAGTCGGCCAGCCAGACCACCAGCCAGATGATCAGACAGCCAGCCAGCCAGACAGCCAGCCAGACAGCCAGCCAGACAGCCAGCCAGATGATCAGCCAGACCGCCAGCCAGATGATCAGTCAGACAGCCAGCTAGACAGCCAGCCAGATGATCAGCCAGACAGCCAGCCAGACACTCTATACAAACAATTCATTATTGATTCCCCAAACATCCCTGTTTTGGAGCAAGATCAGTTGGGCGTGGAAATGCCTGAGATACTAGCGAGGCTTATACTATTATCTAGTTATGGGAATAAGGCAAGACTGCCTTGGATACTATAACGGGTCTCTGAGATAGATATTAAGGAAAGTCTTGTACTAAGTGGCAAGCCAGATGTAAAATTCAACGAATTCGAGAGATGAGATGATGGCAGCGTTCATATTTATCGAGACGACCCAGCAACTGGACGAGAGTTTGAATGGCCAGATTTTGAAAGTTCAGGACGCCCTATGACAGCTAACGAAGCATCCCAAGCCTTAGCAGACTTCCTTATAAATCCCGGTCCTAGCGCCTCCTACTACTGTGGACTTATGGCATCCGAGCTTTGGGCTTGGTGCGATCTGTATCCTGGTCGACTGCTTGCTAATGTCAGGGGTCTTATGCACGTGAACGAGATCTATACCCATCTCGGGAAGAAGAATTTAGGTACAGCAATGCATAAAGAGGACGACAGACTTAGGTCTGTCAATGTCGCGTTTACAGGAACAAAACTTTTCCTCCTGATTAACGAGGAGGATACTGAGAAATTTGAGGAATGGGTCTGTGCAAACTACGAATGTAAACCTTGTCCACAATTCGTCTGCCACCTAAATATCTTCTTTGACCCATTGCAGCTTCGGGCGGCTGGTATCCGGGTCAAAATCCTCATCCAACGTGGGGGAGACCTAATCGAAATACAGCGAGGACAATATCACCAAGTGCTTAACATTCAAGATTCCCTGGCTATATCTATCAACTATCTCCGCCGTTCTAAGATACCAAACTTTATGGATCCCTATGATCCGCTTGAAGTTTGCGATGAATGTGGCCTGAAAGGGCTTTTCGGGAGGAGTGGCTTCTACGTGAAGTGGGTAGACTTAGATGTTGCAAGACCGGGGTCGCACCGAACAACACTCAGCGGCAGAGGCTGTAAGAGAAAGGCCATAAGAGAAAGGCCAGAGAACCCCTGGAAGCAGCGTAGAGGAATACATGAGCTTACGTGGAGGCTTCTGACACATTTGCCGAGATATGGACGATCATTCGTAAAGGAAACCCGTCATTTACTATTCCAGCTTATCCAAGTTTAGATGAATAACACGTCTTGAGGATGGCAGCCGCGATTTCTAGCCCGTCTGCCATTGCCCAATTTACGGAGCTAGTCACGGCGTGGAGAAACCGCGATGAGCAAAAGCTTATCACAGATACTGGGGATAATGGATTATGGCAATGTGCAGCATACTTGAAGAATGCCAGTTTAAAATCACTATTGGGCAAATTCTAACTATGTTACGCCAGAGTCGTTATTGCATGACAGATTGAAGACAATAAATGCGCATGGTCCCAGATGCGGCTCAATAAGAATGCAAAAGCTGAGCTTGCTGAGCGACTGGGCTTAACTGCTAACGATCTGTCACAGAGCTTGGATGAAGGAAGGATGTGGAATAGGGTTTGCGGCGACTTTCCTGGGATGCTAGCGTTCGTTCCTCTCAGCGCAATCCCCCCCTTTAACATTTTGAAATAGGAGTGGAAAAATCTGAATTCCTCTTAGCTTAAGGCGCTGCGTCGCCTTCTTGTTAATTGTGAAAGCTTTATGGAATTGTGTTGGGCCGGAGAGATGCTTTAAGACATTATATTACGCGGATCGGAGCTCATTTTCTATTGGGAGGAGCACGGATATTAATTTTCTGACAGCTGCTATCTTGCAAGGACTGTGGAGAGGGTGGCTGACTAATAAGCCGATGAATCTGCTTATTTGTTAGCAATACTTGTTTGGGCTAGTCAGCTACCCTATATGCTATTTCTTTTGTTTATCCTTTTTTCCCCTCGGTATAAAGACAATTTAATAAGGAAATAAAATACTGCTCTTCTTGCTATTATATGCAACCCTCTAAAACTTCTGCTCCTGTTTGCTATTAATTCCACTGAGTAGCAGATAAACTCGTGGTTTTAAAGCATAGACATTGCCTGCCCAGCCGGGATGCGAAGTTACTGCTTTATTGAATGCAATCTCGATGCCTCTAACTGTAATATAAGTTATTAAGTGAAGTGGTCTCGTTAATATTGCTTATATTCTGTAATAAAAAGATTCCTATAAGCCGCTAAAAAGTGTAATATTGCATAATGCAATTTGTTATATAGGATGACGTCTAATAAAATCTATTAGCTTATCTTCTGATGTCTATAGGTAGCGGAAATGCACTTGCCGGAGATTAGGCTATTGCAAAGACCTAAGAGCTATCCTTTGCTTGCTGATCTATCCCCCGGACTCCATGCCTAAGATAAGCTCTTTGAGGTTTGGAAAAGATTGCAGGAAATTCTATACCTCATTATGCTTATCTCCCTGCACTACTAAGTTGCTAATATATAGAGATAGAATACTCTGGTTCCTTACTAATCGCTTTAACCTCTCTGTATCTAAAGCGCCTAAGACACTTAACTTGGTAATCTGGGGGAAGTAAGATAAGATTAGCAGTAGTCTGCTTATTATATCTTTAATCGACGGCTTCCAGAAGGGAATCACGCAGACAACATAATATAGTTAATTATAATAATTATCTCTGAGCTTCCTCGATTGCTATATGTATATGTGGGATATTGTTAAGCTGGCAAGGCTAGGAAAATTCTCCAGGATCTTTATTAATATAGATATATCAAGTTTAAAGCTTCGTGCTACCTCGTGACCGATGAAACGTCTGTAAGCTGTATAAGCTTGTATCTCTCCTCGCTTGGAAAGATCAACGTGGCTTAGTGCCTGCGGATGTGTCTTCCAGGCATTGAGTGACTCAAGTTGCGGCCAGTCACCGTGATGAAGCGTTAGATGTCTGGCTATTGAGGCTGAATTTGGAAAATCGGTTTGAAACTCGTAAAGCCAACCCAGACATCCGAGAGTATTAATGGCTTGGAAACGTTGAAAAAGCACAGGTGAAGCGGCATAGGTAAATGCTTTGCTTACTAGTTGAAAGTTTCTTATATCAGGGGTAGAAGTTAAAGCCCAGGCAATCTTAACCATAAGGTCGAGTGGAAGAGTCTCTATGGTGTGCTAATGCATCTTTTCCTCCTTGGGGAGATGGCAGGTCTTTTATACCCAGTTCCCCTAGGTGTGGGAAGAAACAGGTTCCTAGCTTTAGGTTATTGTATTGCAAATACGTAAAACATAAAGCTGGAAACTGCCTTCCAGGTGCATACAAGCTGCCAGATGCCATAAGAGTACACAACAAGGTAAATAGCAATATTATACTCTAAATAAAAATATTGCCCTTAAGGACTTGTTAGTGACTGATAATTAATTATATGCAAGAGCTTAACAGTGATATATAAGAGATGAAACCTAGAAATAGCTATCATGTAATCTAGTCTTCAGATGACTCTGAACTATAGTTTCCCATCTGAGGATCCTGATGTTCTATAAGAAGTATCATCATCTCTAGAGATCGAGACTGTTCTTTGATCTCCCGAGTAACCATGGCTCCATACTCTAGTAATACTCTAGTAACTTCTATAGAATCCCTGGCGACAGCATGAAATAAAGGAGGTTAATATGAAGGTCCGATTAAATAAGGACTGGAACCATGCTGGAGAAGAACTTTGACGCACTCCAGATGCCCATGCATTACTGCGCGCATTAATGGTGTGCTTCCCTCGCCTGCCTCTACAGGTATGTTGGGGGCATCAATACGTGCAAGGCATGCCTCACGCACTGTCGCAGTAATAAAATCACTCTCATCCTCTAGCAATACCTTTAAAATGCCGTAGCTATTGGTCTCAGTCTGATCTGAAACTTCTGCGAGTATGTGCAGAGCGGTGTTACCTAACCGATCCGGGTCAAGGGGGTGAGCCCCGTGTTGGAAGAGGTATATGATAACGATTACCTTAGTGCCGAGAAAGCGATCTGAAGGTGTTCATAGTAGAAAGTGCAAGTTTCGGTTACCTATCTGCCATGGCATGACTCGATTGAGGTTCGCCCTAGGATTAAATGAGAGAGAATGTACCATCTTGACTCCTTGAAGGCATGCCTGGTAGATGACCCAGGAGTCGGATGCGGGAATAAAGAATCCAAGAATTGACAGCTAGCGAGCCCGAGTAACATCTCCAGCTAATACCGCATGAACAAGGTTATCTGTAGGGTTACGGATGCCGTTGCTTCCACTATAGAAAATCAGAGGTATTTTATCCTTGGAAGCATTAGATAAGGAGTTGCTCTCGAGAATTAAAGGGGTTGATATTTTGGATAGATTCAATTAAAGAGTATCTTAAGTTGCAAGCTCAGCAGCGACTATGTCCCGGAACTCACCCTCTCTTTTAAACCCGTATAACATAGCTATACCAGTTTACTGTAAAGCGTTTCTGTATTTTGTAGCTTGAAGCTACTAGCGTGAAATTGGGAGGGTATCATGTACAAACTCGTAGGTAGGTGTGCACTATTCTTAGGTCTGCCTATTCCATAGTTGCTGAGCTAAAAATAAAGTAACTTGTGATTTTAAAAACGGGCCATCCTCCCAATACTAATCGCTATCAAACCATTACATTCACTTCAACCTATCAAGATATTTATCAAACTACTCGAGTTCACCATCCATGGTATACTTCTCCTGTTGCAGATAGTACTCATGCTAGCTGTCTTTTTCGGCATCCAGATCGCATTCGTCTATCTTACTTGGTTCATTCACCACAAGCTTTTGCCATCGCTTCCTGAGGAAGTGAAGTCTCGGGCCCGAGAAGTTTTTACATCTCTCGTTCTCCATACCCTGTTCTTTATCGTCATCCCGTGGGGCCTAATTCCCTACTATAGCATTAGGGAAGATATATCTCCTTCGCTATGGGCTCTTATCTCTTGTTCTTGCGGCCTTCTTACAGAAACGTTGACCGTTATCGCTATCTATGTGGGGTCAGTGTTATGGGGGTGGTCGGCACTGTTTGACGCTAGCGGACAGGTTGACCTCGCAAGACACTGCCGGGCCATTACGATTTTCCTTGGCGTGATATGGGTGCTGGGCTGGTGTAGCTTTCTTGTTTTCCTTTCTGTTGCTACAGAACTTGGTATCCCCCCCTTGATTCGACGGATGCTAATAGATATGAGGAAGTTCATAGCTGTCTGTATTACTGCATCTGTTAGTAACCGCAAAACACTACTTGAGAATGTATAAGGTACTTATAGCTTTATATACTTTTAAAGCTTTTAAAAAGCTCTTACCTCAATTACAAGTATTAAATAAAGTAAATTCTTTATATCTTCTTTTATTACTCTCTAAATAGATTTTTCTTTTAAATAAATATCTTAATATCTTAAAAGAGTTATCTTTTATATCTCTTTATTAATCTAAGATTTAACTATTACCCTAACCTTTAAGACACTTCCTCCTCCTTTAACCCCCATCGTGCCGTGTCTCTTGCTAACTCGTTTTGTAGCAATAGTTACTACGTTTAATCGCTGCAGCATTACGCCGCTTAAGAACTGCTACCGAGAGGATGATCTACGCCTTGATTAGTTATATACTTCTTATAGACTAATAAAGTAAGAGGTATATATAAATATTCAAAAGCTACTTACTAAATACATTCTAATTAATTATCCTTACCTTAACCTCTTAGCAAGGCTTCTTATTATGCTAGTTTTACTCGCTTTCCGCCGGGAGTTTCCTTCTGACTTGTTAAAGAAATATCAGAGAAAGCAGATGTAAAGCTCGCTTGACTCTGTATATCTGAGTCCTTTGAAGGGTCTAGTAACTTTCTCTTTAACCCTGTTCCTTCCCCCTCCTTAATGCTCTCTAATAATTTACTTGTCGGAGACTGGGTGCTGAAGCCGGATGAGCTAAAAATAGTACCAGGTTCCTGGTCTCCCTCTCTGAAAAGGTTATCTGCAGGCACTCGAGATTGACTAAAGCTGGACGAGCCAAAAACAGTACCAGGTGGTTCCTGACTCCCTCTGAGGCTCCTGGAAAAACCACCTGAAGGTGTTAGGGTATTGAAGCCGGATGAGCCAAAAACAGTACCAGGTGATTCCTGACTTCCCCTAAGACTCTTAAAAAAACCATCTGAAGGTGTTGGAGTGTTGAAGCTGGATGAGCCAAAAACAGTACTAGGTGGTTCCTGGCTCCCTCTGAGACTCCTGAAAAGCCCACCTGCAGGCGTTGAGGGCCGAGTGCTGAAACCCGAGAAACCGAATACCTGTTTCTGTCTCGGTTCTTTTTGCGGTGCAAAGAAACCGGCATGTTCTTGTTTCATACTTTGGCCAGGGCCCTTTAGGGTCAGAAAGCTTCTGTGTTCTGTCTTTTGTCTTTTCCCTTTGAGGCCATCGAAGCTGTCTCCCTTATCCAGAGCCCGCTTTCGTGGCCGAAGTTCACTCATTATCCCTTCAGGAAAGACAAGGCGAAGTATATGAGCGAGCAGCAGGTAGTTATGACTTATGAGGACCTCCTGAGGCTGACCATGAAACGAATTTGGGTCTTGGTTGAATCTTCGAGTTGTTTTAAGCCCCTTGATGGCATTGCTTAGTAAGGCGATGCCATCTCGGAAATCCTGAACAATCGTACTATCTTGATTTATGTCTAGGACTCTTTGCTTCCTTTCCTCATCGCTGGTAGGTAGAGCATGAGTAACAGGATGCCCCCCAGGGACAAAGCGATCATTGCCCCATAGCTGAATGAGCTTTCGAAGAGGCAGCATGATTGGCTTAGGGTCAAATGTCAATTTTATGATATAAAGTTCTTTTTAGAATGATGAACTATGGCGGTAAGCATTGTCTTTTATAGATTTTTCCTGGTTATCAATTTGTATCTGATCAGCTTGCTATTATTTGTTCTCGTCTATGTTACCTGCCCGTGCTTCTGTCCCCTGCCCATGCTTCCGTCCGCTGTCCATGCTTCCGTCCCCTGGTGTCAATAGTACTATTTGCGAATAAATCTATAAGTGCTGCAACCTTCCAGCGCGAAGTGCCTTTCTTTCCCTACTAGCATACTGCTAACCATGGAGCTTAGAGCTTGCTGGAGTTAAATATGCCACAATATTGGGGCATGGAAACCATTCAAAGGGAAAAAAATACTGCAGGGGAGAGCTAAAATCCTTTCTTAAGACTTGCTGAGTGCCTATGAATAGGACAAGATCTCGTGGAAGGAATTTGATAACTGGATGGAAGAGCTTTGGGTTGCAGCGGATAACCAAGATTGTAAAGTAATACTGCTCTATCTTAGTACACTTAGCTAACATGTTTAGCAAAGTCTATTGATAAGATAGAACGAAGATTGAATAAAACTAAGGATTTGTAGACATAAATTGATATATAGCCTCATATAGCTCCAGTCCTATCTATCTGCGAAGTTTCTGGGATGTAAACCTGGTGGGCTTAACTAAATTAGCTATTGTTTAATCACGACATTAATAATTACTGACCTTCTTCAATAGCCTTAATCCTCTTTTCCATCTCTAATATTCTCTCGGTGAGATAGTGGATAGTATTTTTGATGTCCTTAATAAAAGAAGCCGCTTCGCGGGTGTTAATCTCCGGGTGCTCTTTTTGTTGGAAGAGGATAACCAAAGGACGTTTCCAACGTGGATTGATTATTCTGCATTTTTCTTTAGCTGTAGATGAAGGCGTGTGAGGGGTACTACCCCCGGAGGTTGGCATAGACATTTTGGTTCAAGAGGCTTTTCGCTTATAGAGAAAGACCGGAAGGAGATTGCCTATGTGCCGGAACCTCAGTATAAATATACGTCCAGACTTGATGGCCGCTACCCATGTTCTCACGGAAATCTTATCCGGGCGCTTCAAAGCATATCTTGTCACATTATAACGGAAAACCTGTCCAGTAGGAGCAGTGCCCTATATACCTTCTTGCCTTTGGGTGGTGTGGGCCTTAAGTTCGCTTTTCACATAAAGAGCGACATTATGTCGGTCTCCTTTACTCTAGTCCTTATCTTTACTTCCTATTACTATTATATTCAAAATTATAATGAATAACCAGATCGCTTAAGATACTAAGAACCTGATGCTATCCTATTAAGAGGGGCTGTATGCAATGCTGGACTCGCTTTGTTAACTGGAGAGTTATCTTAAGAATATCTAAGCAAGAACTTTCGAAATGACAGAGGAAATATCGTATCTAGTTGACGATAACCTGAGACTATTGAGGAATGTGAACAAACAAGTAGGTATAATTACATCTAGTGTTGAATATACACTGAAATCTCCTTAGGTCTTACCCAGCTCCGAGAAGGAGCCTTGTGCACTAGACACCCTATTCGCACCTGCAGCACCATGGAAATCCATGGAAGAGGGGAATGCGTCTAGTGACTAGGTGTGGGAGGGGAGCAGTGAACAGAGTGGTTTATTTATAACTTCTGGCAGAGATAAATACAGATATAAATCCTCCTTTTTCTCGCGGTAGCTCTGTCTCTTAGGTCTTTAATGGCATTATGTTTCCTGATATAAAATTTATATGCGATTGTAACCGCTTAGCTGAGTATTGTAACTGTTAATATTCTGTAGAAAGGCTTGCCTCTGAGTTAAGAGAGAGACTTTATGCGCTTGACACTCGGATGTCGTCCATCAAAAAGGTACGCTCCCTTTATTGAGGCGTGTTTTGTGTTAACCCCGATGGCAGACCTATCGAAGAGTACCCTTTAGTCCCTCAACCCTGAAGGCAATGAGTCCGGATAATTATTCATTGAAAATGAGGGCACGAGGATCTGAGCAGTGAATAAGATGCGTATGTATTTTGACCCCTAAATGAGTAACTAGTTTACCAAAACAACGCGGAATTCACAAGTTGACCAGGACCTGGAAGATGGATGTGATGTATTAATGAGACAGTTTCAAAGATAAATCATAAGGATAGCAAAACCAGTAACATATGATATAAAGCAACCCAGTGTACCAGCTGTATTAGTTACTTTGACGAAGCTTATCTTTGAGTGTACTGAGAAAGAGAGTAAGTTATGTGAGATATGATGTTGGGCTTTAACTCACCTATGGTTGCTCTAGGAAGACCAACTGTACCCACTGTGCCGATGTCTATCTTGCTTGGAGTCGGGGTGGCAGTGGGAGTCGCAGGACTAGTGCCTTGAGATATGAGAGACCAGAAAGGGTTGGGCGTAAAGGTCGGGTAGACGAAACGAGTCTTCTCCTCCTTGTCTTTTACTACTACTGTATTGGTTACAGTGATTACTTGGACAGTTTGACTTGTTGACTTCTCTATTGTTTGTGTGATGAAATTTGTGACAATACTTGCAGAATGCGGTCTTGTGTGAAGCTCCGGGATATCTAGAAGCGCTGCGCCTGGATAGATGTCGATCGAATTATTCTTATAAGCGAAGTTCAGTGGTCCGATATCGAGATTAATACCTGGGCGGCCACCGGATATGCTGGCGCGAATGCATGTTGGTGATTCACTACCGCATTGCCTAAACGAATTTATAAGTCTCTTGCAGGCCTTGGAAACATTGTATATTCCTTACTATAGAATGTATGCCCCCCCGGAAGGAGCGTTGAGGGGGACTGGGAAGCTAACTAGCGCCGTATTGGAGCAGGTCATGGGCCCAAAATTGTATCTGATGGGGAGATAGTTTGGGTTCTTAAAATAGAGGGATGCAGAATATGACGCTAAGTCAGGATTTGTTATCCTAGAAAGTCAGAAAAGTGTGCAAATCCTGCTGGGGGCGCATGCTACCTCATGGTTACCAGAGATATCCCGGCTTCCATTGCAACCGGGTTATAGAGACAAATAGAAGGGAAGCTCGCCATGGTCATGGCAGAGTAGAAAAAGACAGTCAGTAAAATAAGAATTCTCATTTTTGCACTCAATGGTTGATGAATGTATCTAGACGGTGTATTGATGGGTTCTTATATAATGCCTGACTTCGTGCTCATCGCATTTTACAGTAAACAGAAAGCCGGAACTTAAAAAGTTAGCCGCTGTTGAAATCCAGAAACAAGAATAGGGCGGCGCTTATGAAGGTGGGCCTTCTCGGCTGGTTATAACACCATTGCATCCCTCAACACACAGACACACACAAACTCGCACATGCAGCAGATCACGTCTGAATTCAGCCAGCCTCTTAAGCATATAAGGTCAGGGTACCGGCTTTATTCCATTAACAAATTAATTATCAGCAATGTTTTTACATAACCAGCAAAATATGAACCGTGGTGTTTCCGGAAGCCCCTATTGGGCCTAACCAGACAGGCAACCTGCCAACAATGGATTCTTTGACTCTTGGAATTCCAGCTTCGACCTGAGCAACACCGCCGTCCCCTTGCACAATTCCAGCACATACAGCGAGCCTAACGTATTCAACACACCCCTATTGACTTATTCGGGTGTACCGTCGCTATCCCTGGGTACTCCAGGAGCAGGTTCCCCTCAGCTATGCACACTGAATCTAGTTCTACGACCAGAGCAGATGGAGAATAATAACCAGAAGTAAGCGAGGGCATGACTAACCTAAGCGAGAGATACTGACAGTCGACAGCTCCGAGTTCCAAAGCCAGATCGTTCGCCGACTTGATCGTATGGAGCATGGGCTTGGCCGTGTAGGCAGTCTAATGGGAGAGCTGAAAACATGCCTTGCCAATCTCGAAGACAGGATGGAGGCACAGCGATCCCTTCATGAAGAGGAAGTGCGTAGCTCTATCTAGACGATCAAAAAGGGAATGGACAAGTTCTTTACCTGCTTTGCAAGCCAGTTGGAGAATGAGATGGCAGACGTCGACGAACGTGATAGGTGCAAGGCTGAAGTAGCAGTCATGTGATCTCGACAGGATGCATGGTCACACGCATGGCAGGCCCCATGCATGAACGGCAGATCCGATAGGTTGTTGTACAAATAGATACACAAGCACTTTGCGCTAAATTCTTGCCGTTACCCATTTATTTTCGCGTAAGCGTACCCGAGGCAAAGTTTCTATCTGCTTGATAAGCAATGGTCTCATAATGTGATAATACAAACAACCAACAGGTTGCAGCCAGGGTCAAATAGACTGGACTTTAGAGCAGTTCTGGTGATGAGGCCGCGTTATTTCGACTGTGCCGCTTATGCACATCGATCTAGCGCCAACAAATGTAAAAAAAAGTCTCCATCTGAGATACGTAGACTAGAAAAGATGGTGTGAGCTACCTGAGCTAGTCTGAGGTTACCAGACAACCGGTAACCAATCACAACTGCATTAGTCACCTTTTATGGGGACGGCGAAACCCGACAGTCACATCGACCATAGCGGCAGCAACATTGTTCTCTTATTATGGGAGGTTCTCTGACATCCTTGGAGCTTTTCGCTTCCTTGGAGCTTGTGGCTGCATACCTCGGATAGGAGGAACGCTTACGCTTGAACTAGTATCTGTAGAATTCGTCGTCTCCTGCTTTCTCTTTTTCCCTGCAACCGCTTCCAGTTGTAGGGATGGAGCATCGGTCCGCTTGGGTCTGCCTACCCGCTCTGTAGCTCGAAGAGGTAGCGTCTCAGGCTCTTCAGAGTCTGGAGTATACCTTGCTGATCCTACTGTTTCCTGTTCATAGCTGGGTTCTCCGCTTGCCCGCGAAGGCAGTGTCTCACGCTCTCTAACATCTGAAGTATCCCTTGCTGATCCCTCGCTTGCCCGTGAAGGCAGTATCTCAGGCTCTTCAAGAGTATCCCTTGCTGATCCAACTATTTCTCCGCTTGCCCGCGAAGGCGGTATCTCGGGCTCTTCAGGAGTATCCCTTGCTGATCCAACTATTTCTCCGCTTGCCCGCGAAGGCGGTATCTCGGGCTCTTCAGGAGTATCCCTTGCTGATCCTACTGTTGCCTGTTCGTATCTGGGTTCCCCGCTTGCCCGTAAAGGCAGTGTCTCGGGCTCTCCAGTATCTGGGGTATGCCTTGCCGATCCTGCTGTTGAAATGATGTTTGCTTGTTCATCTATGAGTTCCTCTCTTATACTATTAATTGGTGGGGGAGTTCGCTGATCTCGTTCTTGAGGGATCTGCTGATTGTCTGGCTTAGAAATACTCTCTAAGTTATTGAATAGGTCTGCCTGTGATTCTAGCTGTATAGCCGCTTTATCAATTGGGTTGATCTCTATGAGATTGTTTACCTCGAGTGAGACGCTTGCAGGGCTACGGTGGTTTAGCCTGGTGATAGTCTGGTTATGGAGAAAAGTCTCGTCTTGTATATGGTCTGAGGCTCCTCTTGTTTCTAGCTGCAATTCGTTTGGCGATATCTCTAAATCGTGAAGCGGCTGGGGATCACAATAATCCTGTCTCTCAATAGTGTATTCTTGACTTTCGGTGGTGTTGATCTGTTCGCCATGGGGAAGTTCGTTCTCCAACCTATAAGGTGCGATATCACGGAAAGCTCGTCTCTCAATACTAGTTTCAGGGTTCCCGGCCTTGTCATGTTGATCGCTTGATAGGGCTTTAGACGAAGCCTGGTCATACATCAGCTCATCTGAGGCTGTCTCAACTTGCGCAGACTGTTGGACTTCCGGTACAAATGGTACATGCGACCCGGTCCTCCTCTTGTTATGCTTCTTGATCCGTCTAGATTTAGCCTTTAGTGCATTGGGTATGGGCGGCCGAGCAAGCCGTGCCGCTGATATCTCGGCTGGTTGGTTTCTATCCGAATCCTCCATCTCAGTATCCTGGATTGGCTCGGAATTCACCTCAGATTCCAGAGTGTTAGACGCCCGAGAATCGAGAGAAGGGAGATCAACATGGCCTTGATATTTAACTCCCACATTCTTCTCAAAGAATGCGTTAATAATATCACGGAATACAAAGAGAGGGCTAACTTTGTCTCCTTGCAAGACAGGATCGCTTAGCACTTGATAGAAGGCTTGCAGTCGGACCTGATAATAGCTCTTGGTAAAAGGTATACCTGCCCTCCAATCCGGTGCTCGACCACTGCAGGGAACATATTGTTGAAGTGTTGGATGACCACGCGGTGACGTTAGATTATCATTTGTCTTAGAATTCGTGAATCCGACTTCCTGCGCGAGTTAAGAAAGCGAGGCAATGCGAATCGCTTCTGCCACAGCAGGCATGGTTTCTCCTCTCACATCTTGCCGCGGGTAATCTGAGGACAATTGTGCAAAACCTCTCAGAGCAGCAACGAACAATGTCCTATACGCAAGCCAAACACTTAGAACTCCTGGGCTTATTGCTATTTTGCCATCCTCCACCTCAACCGTTCGTGCCTCCGCTGACCAGCAACTTGCGAGGCTCTCGAATAACGACAATTTATTCCGGTTGGACTCGGGTCGGGGAGGAATGGGGGTATCAATTATATACTTCCTCAATATCCTAGCGCCTATCGATATGTATTTCATATTTTCGTGGAAAGTCTCAATGCTTGGAATAATAACTTAAATAGACAACACGCATTCCCGAACTTGCTTGCGCAGATCGTGGTTCAGCCCCTCGAAGAGGATCCCTTGGTTAAACATACGGTGGATTGCTACTCTGTCTCCGAAGCTGGTGACTGGAGCATGGAATTATAGGCACCGGACGGTTTCGATATCAACTGCTGCGTTAATACGATGGTCATCGTCGGTGATAAACTCCCAAATACGTAGGGTGTAATAAAAGTACTGGGAAATATTTTTATTAATATGCAGAGCCAGGTGCTTATAGACATTGCCAAGCTGTAGGCCTGCCATAATGCCAGGGAACTTCAAGAGAGCATCCAGACCTTGAACAAGCTGTTCCCGCTTCAGTAGGCCCTTCATGCTGATTTGCTTAAGGGCTGAAAGTCAACTAAGTCTCTCTTTGAATCTTAGCGCATCATGCTTCTGGTTATATTTTCAAAGCAATCGGTAAACCTCTGCGTCAGAATATGAAGCTTCTCTTGACGTGGATTCAATCTTGTCCTGGATAAGCTAATAATCGGTTGTGGACAGCGCTATCTTTAGAGGGAATTCAATCCAGGTACCCTGTACACACAGGAGTTTCACCACCCACCAAGATAGCGGTTTATGCCTCACAGCAGCACGAATCCTATGACGACCGTCGAGACAGGCTATGGGCCGATCCGATAGCAGCGGATATTCCTTGCGAAGAACTGTGTGCCTTAGTGCCCTTTCGGAGGTTTGTAAGACCGTGAGTATTTGCCTTAGATCGTTATGCGTGATAATACCATAGACGAAGTTGACCTCATCGTCCCACTTACACTCGTTTTTGTCGAAATATTTGGCAAGTCGTCTAACCACATTAAGGTCAGTCTGCCTTCCACCTCCATATGGCAGCAGCGAAGTAACTGGGCAGCGGACAATCCTAATGAGCTCCATGCTATCTATGCATACATCGCGAGTTTGTATAGTCATTTACGATAAAATGGTGCATCTTGCTTTATCCTTTTATTCTACACCTGCTTTCAGGTTCCTGAACTTGGTGCATACTTTACAGGAAACTCTCAGCAGCGCTAAAGTTCGGGAGACAAGGGGGCTGACAACATGATGTATACAGAAAACAGAGACTCGTAAATGTGAAAAGATTGAGACAACCATATACATATAGCCATAAAGGCGCTGTCTATAGCCTTGGAAACTTGGGAAGAACATAACAATATCGGCTCATAACTGGATTGATGTGCGTTTAGGCGAGAAGCAGGAGCTTTCTCCCATTCTCGTGGAGCACCGCCTAGCTTACTCTGTCTTTGACTGTCAAGCCTTCCAACCCAGAATCGTCCTCTCCATTGGGGGGGTTAAGAAACGACACTTTTATCGAACTATCGGCCTCAGTAATAAAATTCCTGTCAATACTGGCATTCTCCTAAGACCATTACAATTGGCTACACTCATTCTGGACTATAAGTTGCATAACAATAGTACTCTCAACAGTGCTCAGCAATATCGGCACAATGGAGAAAAGGCGTTACACCCTCTCCAGTACCCTCTAAATCGAGATAGCCCGCCCCACAGAATATCACAGTTCGCGTTTAACATATATTAGCAACTGCTTTTTCCGTTTACTTCAACAGTGCTATTATTTATTGATAATCTAGGCGGTGTAGGACCAGTGATAGAGATTCTCGCATCTTAGGCTCATCGGGCAAGATTAACAACAATCCCCTGCCCACCAAGAATCATGATCCTGTATCATTGGCGCAATAGAAGACAAATGGAGTCTTTTGAAAGTCGCTTGCAGTCGAGAATCATAGGTTCCGCCTCCGGAGAGGCGAATAACATCCGAACGAAGCTGGCCTCCCCTATATATATGCAGGGAGAGACAGCTTTCGAGAGCTTGCGACTGGTGCCAACCTGGAAAGCTGCCTCGGAATTTCAATGCTAGACAGAAGAGTCCTTTGCCCTTCGAGATCTGGCGGGATATGGCTTTAGTAGCGACCATGTCAAGCGTTTCTTCCAAACTGCTGTGCTCCAATTCGGGCAGGCCACCGGCCAGCAGATTGACTTTTACCAAGCCGTCCGTTTTCGAAACCCTCTGCAACATCAACTCGCAGAAAGGTTAATTCGTTTTGTTTCGGCCACGGAAGATGTCGACCTCGATTACGTGACCGTGATAGCGTCAGCCCTTGAGCTTGACGCTCACCCTCCTGACATGCATTGTAACTGTCCAACCGACCCACTGGTTCCATCGTCATATCCACTAACACTGTGAACTCAGTTTTCCCCCCGCACCTTACCTTCGAGAAGACCTACAGGGCCGCGTTATGCCAGGCGGAAAGCTTTCTGGGGAATGGATTTCTAGAAAAGGTCTGCGAAAACTTTGTAAAGTTTTCCATGGCAAGACATAATGGTTCTTCAGCTCTTGCTCACCTTCGATTGATTGAACGATACCAGTCCGCTTGGCGTGACTGCACTGCGAGTAATGTCTGTTTCGTCTGCGTGGTTGGATCGGCTTCTATAACGCTAGGTTGCAAGCACCGGCTTTGCGATGCTTGTGTTGTTATTTGTGGTACTCGAGATTCCCCCGCCTCACCAGACATACGAGTTACGAAGTGTCCTCTGTGCAGAAAGCGTAATGGAGAACTGATCCTTCTCCAACCGCCGACTGGTGGCAACCGTGTGCTTGAGCTGGGGGGCACGTCTGCTAATAAATGGACCATGATCAAGTTCCTTAAAGATTTACAATCCAGCATTGGGCTGCCCCTGTCTCTGCAAGAACATTTCGATCTTGTAGTTGGATCGGGCATCGGTTTGTCAAAACTAGAATGTCTATCCCGTTTGCTCCCATGCTGACACCACAACAGGACTTTTCTTTGTCCAGACCATCTTTCTGGAGGGATGGAGCTTATCGGATTGTCAATATCACCTGAAGAACCTCAGCGACCCTAAAGTTAACAGGCGTCAATCTCTTGTTTCCTTTGGTAAGAATCTGACTTAGAGGATGGGACAAACGGCTACCTGTAAGGGTACGAACATGGTTTTCATTTTTAAAGGTCATTATTCTGTTGAGCAAAACTCAGCATAAGTTAATAGTTATGCCCAACCTATATGAGGGAAGAAGAGCAAAAATGAAAAAACTGATTAGAAATATAGGATGTCCCCTGCTTTTCATTGCCGAGACCCTGGTTTTACTGTACGCTACATGGGTGGACTATATAACGCCCTGTCTCTCCACTTTGTCGCTTAACGCATGCTCTCTTGTTTATTCTATATTAAAGCAGCAAGCCGACCGGCGCTTTATTCTCCGCCGGAAACGATTTTAGTACGTCTTTTATGTCGCATACCCCCCGGCGGAGAGATGATAAGTCTCGCCAGGAACCTGTTTCAGAGGAATACCAACGTACATTATCGTGGGGCAGAAGCCACATGGACTGCCGAAACCTTAGTTACGCCAACAATCTTGGCACACTGCCGCAATAGGGAACCTTTCCTGAAAGTCCTCAGAGTACAGATAAACGCGATAGAAACCGCGGTAGATGTTAGACTTGGTGATCAACTGATTGGAGAGCAGAGCGTTAGCAACTGTCCTTATAAGTTAGGGAAGCTTATTGAAGATCAAGGGTTGGATTGTTCGTTTGGCAGAAGAGACCATTATTATTTATCTGAGACTGGGAATGAAGCTTTTAGGTTATAGGAAGAAATTCAAGTGTTAAGCGATAAATTAGGCAGATTTATACCATCAGGAAGGCAGAGTTAGATTTAAGCAATAAATAATATAGTAAAATAAACTGATATATTATACCTTAAGGTGCTTATTTCTCTCTTCCTTCTTTTTTTCTTCTCTGCTTCTTAATCTTATATACCTTAGTTTTTAATCTGCAGTTTATACTGAACTTTATATGCCTTTTTCTTTCTTACCTTAAATAGTATTGCGACTGTATCTTAAAAGAAAAAGAAAGAAAAAAAGCATAATAAATTATTCTAGCTAGACAATTTCCTTTATTTTATACTCGCGCTATTCAGAAATATCCATCTCTGTCATCTCGATCTCAGTCGCAGGGGGAGACATTCTGTTTATAGCTACCTATAAGTCTTATACGCTGGGGGAGTTGTAGAATAATAATTTAAATCCTCCCGGCTGCATATGATACTCTGTATCAGCGAATTTAATAATGCGTTTCGATATCGTATTTTATACCACTAAATCGCGCATTATATTGACGAATTTATCATCGCCAGAAGCTACTGGTAGTTAGCTCTATAAATTTCTCTCCCGCCTGAATAGGTACTTACTGATAACCACGGTCCGACCTGGGTACCAGGCCTCCTGGCGCAGCTCCCTTGAGAACTCTTCGAAGCCAAAATTATATCTCCTCGACCAATATTCATCACTCTTGAAAGGAAGCTTGCATTCTGGATTTCTCTTTACAGGGTACACACACCAAACAACCAAGAACTTATAGCTATTAATAAGTGAAGGTTTTGACAATTGGATCAATGTACCTTATCGTCAACTCCCTGTAGGATTCGAAGTTAATCCTGGACCCACCTGTCCTGGTCATCATATTCCAACCACCAAATTAAGTCTACATTCCGACTAAGGTCGCCGAAGACAGGCTCACTTGAGTCCCGTAGCCTTGCAGACTTATCGCGCAATTTATTGTCATGTCGCCTCGAGCGGCCAGGTGGAGGGCGAAAGGGAGTATGCCTAAGATACCCAGCCCCTTTGCAGTAAGTACAACAGTTTCAAAAGTATGAAGCTTAAGGTCTTTGCCATACGGACCATCGAGCCGGAGCCTGCTTCCTGGTAGGATGGATTTCAATAAGCGGCAGTGGTGGCCATAGGCACGCATGAGCAGGAAGATTAGCTCCGACACTCCACCTTTCATATATTAGTCCGGCTATCCCCATACTGGCATCATAGCATAACCATGGAAGAGGTCATAAAAAGGAAGCAGACCACGGAAGAAAACATAAAAATAGCAACCTGGAAAGACAGGGACTAGCTTATTAGTTCCTAGTTAAATCCGCATGATATTTCCGTCATCCCATATTTTCTTCAAAAGTCCTTCTGTATACCCGAGAACGAACATACGGACTAATCGATAGAGATAAGTGCATGCCAATAGCCCACAAGAGACAAATACTGGTATCCTGGCCGAAGCGGATTTCTAAAGGCAGATATGCCAGACGAGACCGCCAAGTGCTATCATAGAGCATAGCAGATAAAATAGACCGAAAAATCGCCCAAATCGTTTTCGGAGGAACACAGCAGAGAAGAGGATCAGTAGCAAGCCACCAGCAGCCAAATCCTTAGTCAGACTTGATATTTACACAAAAGTAGGGTAGGATAGGAGAACTTACAATATAACCCGACTTGGATAAAGCATCAAGATTTTGACGACGTGATAGGGCCAGGCCTGAATGGACCATAGCCTCGCAAGTCGCGACGACTCCAATCCAGCGGTGACCGAAGAGATACGTCGGAAGGGAAATCTGAGCAAAGTCCGACAGGGAATTAGTTCTGCCGCCTAGGAAGACAAGCATCAAGTTTGCCGAAGCGATTGCTGCAGCCCTTTGCTCCAATTCCGCCCAGTCATTGATGCCGATACCGAGAAGAAAACCGTTGACTGCAAAATACAGTACAAGTGTTAATAGTTGCAAACCAGTGGCTCTACCAACACTGCCGAACTTGATCTTAGAATATTTAAACCGTGTAGCCCTGACTCGCAGGTGTGGCTCGACGGAAAGGTAAATGAAACGCATCACGATAAAGAGCACGGGCAGTGCTAGTGCTCCACAGAGTATATACAGATAAATGCGGGCAAAATCCATAGTGCGCTATGCAGGGACTAGAGGGTCTCCCCATCCCGCGTCGGCGAGCTAGAGCGCTTATGTACCTACCTATGGAGCTGGTATTTCAGAAGCTTAAGCGCGCGGTTACTAAAATGCGGAGGACTGACAAAAATAGCAGCTTCTATTGTTCACAGCGCTGCTCCTAACGAAATATCGTTCTAGATTCAGTCTCTTATCTCTCCATCCTGTGACATAAAGCTGCCAACCCCCTTCACCCAACTTATGCTTCATGCTTCTTAGCTATCTCTCTATAATATAATACAGAAACGCTCCCAGTCTCTCTTAATCATGCCTAAACCCTGGAAAGAACCCCAAGATCGAGCACGCAGCTTCAAGATTCGCACAGAGGGCCTTATGCGAAAATGCAAGGATCTCACAAACCTTGGCGTGCGAGTGGCCCTCTACATCAAGAATGAGGAAGACGGCACAGTACTCCGTTACAAAACGGACCCTAACCTAATTCCTTCCTGGCAGAATGCTGGCAGTCTACCAGAGAGGCCAAGGGCAGACACACAGACACAGACACAGACACAGTCACAGTCACAGTCACAAAAAACCCGCCCTTCGCCTTGCGTCCTTGATTTTGGGTCGCTTCGACTGAATTGTCCGTCGACAAGCGAGTCAATCTCACCATTGGAGCCGAGCTGGGCGGATCTGGAAATCACCAAGGTGGATGATCGCAGCAGCAGGCCTGCGCACCAACACAGTCTCAGTGGCCAACCACCGACCCGGAAGCGCCATCGAGAGGCGTCCCCGGACGATGCGGAAGAGCAGCGACGAAAGAGAGAAAGGAGTACATCGACGTGGTTTGATGATTAGGCTCTTCTAAAAATCTTGTATAATGGCGGTATGGGTTAGTCGTGCGAATATATTTGTACTATTTTGATCTCTGTTATAAAATCTTCCTTATTGTTGTGTCTATGCACTAATTAGATCTTCCACACAGCTTGCATCGTGATACAGAAGTTTGATCCCCTTGTTCAACGCAGTCCTCTAATACCAAGCCCCTCACAGCTTCTGATAGACTAGATTCTTTACTGTTGCCTCTTTTGGTAGAAAGTTCTGATGCCTATGATGTTTGGGAAATATGGGTAAGCTCCATAGCTTTCAATTGGCGGATGGTTGTATCTCTTCTCTTTCTGTGCAGTAAGCGCAATAGCTCTACGCGGGACAGTTGATATATTTCCCTGCGGCTGGGCGAAATACCAGTTGCTGTGGAAGGCAATGTTGAGTTAAGCTGGTGTTTAATGTAGAGAGGACTGACAAATAGATTTGGTGTTGGTGGCCTGTTGACAGGAAGCTGTTCTTTGAGCTCTTGCTGTGGCATGGTAATGAACTAGGTACGTTGTGAATTGTCTATTAAGTTATGCACTGGGCAGCGAATGTTAATTATACTGACTATAAGTGAATGAGTACGTGACTGATAGGTGCCTCTCTAATTTCAGAAGACCGAATTCAGAACCCAGTAAACATTGTCCTGCAGGTAGCCCTTTCTGCTTCCTGTGATATGCAAGACTCTGCTCAGAGTCTTCCTGGCCCACTAGACATGTAGACTGCATCTATAAAAGAAGCCAACAGTCACTTTAATTATCTGTCCTATAATTAGAGCTGATAACATATCCTCGAAGAAATTCCCATTTTATTTATCCTGATACTACAATCTCGATGGCCACTTTGCTTACCCCACACGGCTCTAGGCCTGGCAGTCCGAAGCCGACGGATCCAAATGAAGAACAACTTCGTTCGTTGTTGAACAATATGTCCGACGAGAAACGTCAGGAATTACTTGCGCAAGCAGCAATTACTTCAGCAGCTACTGCAGGCACTACAGGCACTACAGGCACTACTTCAGCGGCTACTGCAGGCACTACAGACACTACAGGCACTACTTCAGCGGCTACTGCAGGCACTACAGGCACTACTTCAGCGGCTACTGCAGGCACTACAGGCACTACTTCAGCGGCTACTGCAGGCACTACAGGCACTACAGGCACTACAGGCACTACTTCAGCGGCTACTGCAGGCACTACAGGCACTACAGGCACTACTTCAGCGGCTACAGGCACCACTTCATCAGGCACTACTTCAGCGGGCACTGCCCCCTCAAAAGCTTTAACAAAGGCCGAGGAATCGTTTCTAGCGACCGTGGACGAGACCCTACCAGCTTTGTCCGCGAAGTGCTGCGATGATGCTGATTTATCGAACTATATTGAAAATGGGTGTGAAATTTTTAAACAGGGTCACCCTCAGGACACTATTCTTCACTTTCTTATATGGATGGAGTATGTAGCATCTAAAAACGGAGATCCTGAAGTTATAAAGCAAAAACAGAAGGAATTTCTAGATAATCCAAAGACCTTCCAAAAACTTAAGTTTGGTGAAGACAAAAACGTGATGTGGTTGAGGGCAGAGGAGGCTTTCCGGGTAATGGAAGGATTGGAATCACTACAGGCCGAGGGTGTTGGCACCTATAATTCCGCAGAGCGACGAAACATGAGGCGCGAATTGCGAGCGACACCAGAGGACCCAGGAGCTGATTTTTGCCAAATCATGGACCCTGAAACTAAACAGCAAGTCGACGCGGAGATTATTAGGCGACATCCCCATCGCAGAAAGTGGTTAGTCTATGCTCTTAATAGTCTTAACTAGCAATTCCCGTTTGTGCAACGAACTACATCTATCGATGGTTCAAGCTCTGAGTATTGCGGCATCCTGGAAAGGTATGCCTTACATGGGTCAGACTATACTATTCCTGTAGGAGGCAGAGAGGACTTGCAGGGCTGCAGTCCTGAGGATTTTGAATAGAATGCAGTTATCCTTTTACCTTGGGGCAAGGGCTTTCGTCTTGCTTCCTATGGATACCTGCATAATAAACAGCGAGAGTTCAAATTATTCCCGAAAATAGTCCTCACTAATAAATAGGGAACGATAACAGGTCTTAAAATCATGCATGGCCATTTGCAGAAGTATGGTACACCGATTCCTCGAGGCAAAGATGGAGAAGACTTAGATAGGGTGAAAGCATGTACTTGGGGGATGTAGGTACCGGTAGTCCTTTGTTTCTGTGATTCGGCTTAATGTTGCTTTCAATCGCGTTTGGATCGGGGTCTAAGTTGTATTCTTTTCGTATTTCTGCACAGTTAGACGCCAGTACGTTATATATCTATTACTAGTAAACGTTCAGTAGAGGGTTTACTGGTAAGGTGTCTTTACGTTGTATGTACTATTACTAGTAAACATTTAGTATGGAGGTTTACTGGTAAGCTGTCTTTACATTGTCTGTACTATTACTGGTAAACATTTAGTATGGAGGTTTACTGGTAAGCTGTCTTTATGTTGTGTATCCTATTACTGGTAAATATTGGGTAGAGGATAGGGAGGTTTACTGGTAACCTGTCTTTACGTTGTCTGTACTATTACTGGTAAACATTTAGTATGGAGGTTTACTGGTAAGCTTTCTTTATGTTGTCTATACTATTACTGGTAAACATTTGGTATGGAGGGTTACTGGTAAACATCCTTGAAGTTGTGTATGCTATTACTAGTAAACGGTGGGGGGACGTTTCTTGAAACAGAAAACAGAAAGTTGTCGGATAAGCGCCGAGGTCTTGGAGCTGACGCATAAGCAGAAAACTGAAAGCTGAAGAACAAAACGCACTATATAACAACGACACAGCCCAGTTTTTCAGAACCACATCTTTCGATAAACGAGCACAGAAAGTAACAACATGATGCGCCTCGAAGAGATCCCCTCTACGTTTAGAATCACAAAGCCACTCCCGCGCAAGCTCGCATCTGCCCAACTATAACGTACCTTGAGATACAAGAGGTGTAAGACCCTAATCAGCAAGAGCGATCAGCTTGTTAAACTCGGTGCTAGAGTTTATATGGTCGCTGAAGTCAATGGACGCTACTACATTTATTCCTCCGAGTTATCGGAGTCGTGGCCTCCTATAGAAGCAAGTCTTATAAGTATTCATACTACCACCGAATGAAAGCTATATATTTATGCAGAAGCTTAGAGCAAGAACTACCCTGTCCTAATCAGATATTCACCACAAGATTGCTTGTCGCCAGTTTGTATAGAAAGACGGCTAATTGAAGGAAAGAACGATGG
Organism: Fusarium sambucinum; assembly: GCF_050947815.1. Taxonomy (NCBI): domain Eukaryota; kingdom Fungi; phylum Ascomycota; class Sordariomycetes; order Hypocreales; family Nectriaceae; genus Fusarium; species Fusarium sambucinum. The sequence continues at coordinate 4,915,535 of NC_139293.1, read as the reverse complement.
AGAGGAGGTTAATGCGTAATCTTAGTTGAAGTTTTCGTGGTTCTGTAGAATTTTGAGAATTAAGGCCCTAAATTAAGAAGTTTTTATGCAGAGTTTTGGGGTGTATCTTTGTGTACTGTATTAACTTGCGCAATTGATAGTTTTTTAGACTGTAAAGAAAGTTATCCTTGCAAATCTCGTCTATTGGTAAGGGTAAGGCGCCCTGTCGTGTGCCGCTAAATGAACCTTGTTGCCCCCCCTGTATCTCACATTCCAGTTAGTGGGTGTGGTACTTATATATACTAAATTTGGACTTTATTACCTTGAATATGCAGAGCAAAGAGAATTTGACTATATAAGAAGGGGAGCGCTGTACTGAGCATAATAACTACAATAGCTTATAAGCATCTAATTGAGTTTCTTAAAACTTCTTTTAATATTATTCTCTATCATTATCTGTCCAACATGGCTCCAGCTGAACGGGTACCTGACCTTGATCTGGTCAGAAAAAAGACATTATTAGTTGCCAGCAATATCAGTGACTCGTGGTCTTCCATTGCTAGCTCCACAGATCAGACTAGCTTGCAAGAACTGCGTCTGTTGTTAGCTGGCCAAGATGGTATGCTGTGCGATCTCCTGGACGAGGAGAGAGCTATCACAGAAGATATAACTATCTTTGTGAAAAGTGTAGGTCTTAGTGCCCTCTATTGTACAAGCTACTTGTTAACGTGTTTAGAATCCTAAGAAAAGAAGGCACTCGTCAACACCTGATGAGGAGCGAAAGCGGCATTGTCAAGAGAACAAACCGAAACTTGACGAGAGGCGACTCATAGGGTCGCACCAAGGCGAGCCCGAAGCCCCAGCTAAGCTGGCAGATGGCCGAAGTATCTGGCAGGCTGCGACACCTGAAGCCGGGGAGCTTTACTACGCGTGGCACAAGCAATCGCAACGCTGGCTTGTGGCACTTGTCCTATCGCTCACGAATCTGCGCAATATCGGCATTTCTTGTACAATTGAGACCTTAGGTCTATCAAAGAATGTGCCCGACTGTGTTGTCTTTGATATCACCTCCGGTCAATTTGAGTGGCGCAACGGGTATGAAGATGGTGGGCCATCATCTCATGCGCGTAAATACCCAGTTGTGTATTTTATGGGGCCCAGATTCCCTGAGAGCCGTGCAACAGACTGGATTCATATTCGGGATTTTCGGCCCCTTGACAAGTCCCGTCTCCAGCCATCCAACGTCCCATGTTATCATGCTGTGAGAGCATTTCTGGAACGTTATAGCCTCTATCGCGCATTTGAGGCCAGGAAAGAAAACTTCGACACCCTTGATGCATTAACGAACCAACTGTCAGACAGGAAGCCGAGCGGTGCCCATTATTGTTCTGATCCCCGTCCCAGCCATGGCCAGCTACGCTCAGCAGCACACATGCGGGATAGTCAGTTTACAGAAAGCTCTTATCTATCTGCAGACGGCCTATTTAGAAACCACACACCAGTCAATGCCGGGTGCATCATGGGCAACTTGCCGAGGAGACCGAGCCCACTGCACCTTAGACTACCTCCACCGCGTACATCGTATTCACGAGCTCACCCTGCCCGACCTAAGATGCCAAGTACCTTGAGCCTTACAGCGCCATGTGCACTTCCCGAGATTGCCAGTTCGAAGCAAGAAGCAAAGGATGTGGTGCTACCCCGGTTGGCGAGTATTCACAAGAGCGAATTTGGGGCACGTCTGGGACTCTTTGCATGGCCAGAACGACTCCCACAACGCATCTACAGGCGACTAACCAAGGAAGTAAGGGACAAAGGAGTCCAGCCGCTTCCGCATAACTTTAAGAACTCGCGAGGGTTTCTCGAGTGTCCATTGTGCAGGGGAGCAAAGGAATTTGTCCAGCTTAATCGTTTTGTAAAACATCTATGGGAAAAACATTAAGGAGAGCTCTTTGTCTCACCAGCTCATTTACAGTAAAACAATATCTCGTATCAAGTTTCTGAGTCTCGCTATGACTCTGGTAGTGTTAAATTACAAACGCCTCTAGACTAGGCTAAGTATGATCGCTCTAGGGGGACACCTACCAGAAGGCTTTATTTCGACAGGGTACTAAAAATAGTAAATGCGTCTATTAACTTCCTAGGAAGTCGTTTACTTATATCAAGCGGTTTCCCCTTCCACTTTATGCGGTACGTGACAACTACCGCCCGAATAATCGCTCAGAAAATTGTCCACATTCTTGATGCCATCTTAGGAGTTAAGGAGACAGAAGAGCTTCTTGCGGAGGCTCTTAGGATTGCCTTGAAGCATAAATCATCCGTAGACCTAAGCTCAGTACGATCCTTTGCCGAAGTTCTCTGGCAGAGTTGCGACAATGTTTCTAAGCCGAGCTTACATCCAGCGCCCGCTCGATACAGCTTGAGATCTGCCAGCAATCACCTTCAACAAAGTCACAATGATTACGAAAATAGGACATTCAACTCTCATAGCAAGTCCATAAATCCAGTCATCAAATCCACCGAGAACAAAGAGACTGAAAGAAGTATCAACAAGGCAGTTTCAAGGGATAGAGGAGAGACTAATCCGCCATCACCGATAGACACCCAGAAAGCTTCACAGGTTACCTCTCATCTAAAGCACCAAAGCCAAAATACGCCTTCCCCTTCATCCTGCTCAGATCATTACTTTCTACGTCTCATCAGCCAAGATAACGAAGACTTTATTCGGGAAAGCCAACAACAGCTAAGAGAGTTCAGTTCACCAACCAATCCTAACAAAGAATACATATCTCTGCTGAAATTTATAAACGAAATAAGCAAAATTCCCCCGTCATCAGATTATTCAGGTTGGTTATATCTTCTAGACTCTGGATATGGCAATCGAAAGAAAGGTACAATCCGATATGCGGTAGTATCTATAGCTTTCGCCAAATGGCATGCCTCTCAGGTCCAACTTATAGAAGGCACAAAGACAGTGCAACAGGCGTCACAACAAGTATCGGCGAGGATCCTAAGTCAGATCATCCCAATAGGCCACCGGGAACATCAACGGAAACGGCTGGGAACACACCTCGCACAGGGCCGCAAATAGCTGCGATTAGTCGAGGGACTTGGGGCGGGTATTTTGTTCAAGGAGGCTTAGTAAGAATAGCCATAAGAACGAAGAGCTTGCGCTAACTCGTAACAAGGAAGCTTGCTAAGTCTCCCGAGTTTACTGTCAACGATATAATCAGGAAGCTGTCTGAAAATCCGAAGAAGACAATCGTCTTAAAACTTCTAGGGAAGCAAATAGACTTACTCTTTCAGAAAGGGAGAACAGATCCTAAAATCTTTCGCCAAAGCCTTAAAAAGGAAGGTTTACTACTTCCAGATCTCACCCCAAGTACAGGGTTTACAGAGCTCGACGAGCTTCACCAAGAAATTAAAGACTCATCCAGGGGCGGTAGTCTCAGTGTTGTTCACGCAAACTACAGCTTTCTCAAAGACTCCCTACTATTGCTTCATGAAGGACAGTGGATCAATAAGGAGGTTATTCTAGCCTATCTACACTTATCTAACAAATTACCCTCTGTCAGGATTAGTTTATCAGTTCCCACATACCCAGTAAAGCGTCCCTTTCAAGTGGCAAGGCTGCATATAGAGGAATGGCGGCGCGAGACAAGTGGACCGAGTAGCTTAATATACCTCTTTCCAATGTTCCAACCCGCTCATTTCAGCCTTTTGGAGATAAACAAGATAGAGAATTATATCTATCACTACGATTCAGCTGGGAGGAAGGAGAATTCCACTATCAAGGTCTTTTATCCTGGGTTTGATACCGAGTCATATATGCTAACCCACTGATAGGATAGTTGCCAGCAAGACTTCCCCGAATTTCAGTATATTAAAGCGGTAATTATCTATATAGATCCAGCTCAAGAGTTCAGCTGATAATCGTGTAGGAAACGCCCAAGCAGAATGATAGCCATAGTTACGGTCCACTTGTAATTCGTCACGCACGGCGCCGCATGTTGAACCTCCCCCTTATCCCAGGCAGCATTGACGGAAGGGAGTTAAGAGCTGAAGCCATTCAGCTTTTGCATTCAGCATGGCTAAGTGGTCACTTAATTGTTGCCCCGAAAACGCAAGGCAGGAAGAGAAAGGCTCAATCAAGCAAGGAGGATAAACTCTTCGTTATCGATCCTGATAATTATATAGAAATCAGTGACTAAAAGAATACAGGCACTTGGTAGCTATTAAGCTTGCTTTTATTTACAGTGAGGCTATATAGTTCCATGCCCTTAGTTCAGGCTATATAAAACTGACTTTAGTTTCCTAATACCGGGTACTTAACGGGAAACAGGCGTATATAAATGTTCCCCGTTTCTTACTAGTATAAGCGCCGAAAGATTCGGCTGACACTTGATGATTTAAGGCTCACAAAGCTTTTACAATAGATAGTTAGCTTTGTTGCGGGCCTAGATTTTATAATATATATATTAATAGCTAGACCGTAAGTTATCTACTAAACTGAACTATTAAGCCATTGCTTATTTACCACTTCATTAAAAACCCTTTATTAACCATTTAAATATGATATCCCTCCCGCCAAAGATACTATGCACACCCATCTACCGCGAGCCTTACGAAATAAGAGAAGCGGTTATAGAAAAGCTTAAGTCATTAAAGGATCTTTAGTCGGTTCTATGGATTAACCCATCTACGATCTTTTTAAGTAAAGAAGGCCTTTTCTTATTTAAAGCAATAGATAAAGCGTCTCTTAAGTTCTGTATGCAGGAGAAAGTTCTATCTATAGTTAATCTCTTTTACTCACCAGGAAATATTCCACAAAGAGAGCAAAGACTATACTACGCTCAGCGGAGATTGCTAATTTCACTTATCGCGCACGCATAGCTCTAGGGGCAACCTAAAATATTAGATAGTTAAGGCAATCCAGTTACCCCTCAAAACAGGACAGTACTTGCACCTAAAGATATCCTTAGGTTTCTCCGGGATACTTATATTTATACAGAGGACTGTCCTTATAAAGATATACAAGGTTTCTTAGAGACAGTATGGGAAGTTCCTTTACTTAAGGATACTTCTAAGTGGAATATAATTAGAGTTACTGCCTGTCTATAGTGGGATAGATTGCATAACTCAGAGGAAGGCACATGGTGCTCTTGTTGCATTAGCCCTAAGCTGAAATCTGGAATGATAAGTGCAATCAACTTACCTCGAGAAAGCCTACCACTATATCAAGAAGTTTACCTTCCGCCTTACCTCAAAGTTTGCCTAGTTGAGAGACGAGAGAAAGAAGACAGCAAGAGCAAGATGGTTATAGTGGAACAGGGGAGCAAATAAGCGCAAAAGGAAATTTATGATACAGAGGAAATTTAAGACTTCATCCCTACGGGTTATATCAGATAACAAGATGCATTAGAGACATTGGGATAATTCCTTCTCTCGGAAGTAGAGATTAGCCTTGAATTGATTGACATTATGTTTATTGATCTATTTCTACCTATTTTTCTTTGAAACCGTGCAGGTGTATACCGAATTGCTTGCCATCCTTAAAGGCAGTGTAGGACAATGCAGGTGTTTCTAATACTGAACTTCCCTCAGCCTTACCTAATGGCGGTTAAGAATAAGGCTGCTTCGGCGGGGAGCATATACGCTTAGGCAGATAAAACTCTTGCGATAGTTCATCGGTGGATGTATCAGAATCGTTCAATGACACTAAAGCATCAGAACCAGTAAAACCAACTGAGCCACCTGAACCGTGGTGCGATGCAAGGTCACTTAGGTATGCAGCCTCGGAAAGCTTTGCGTTAGCTTGCCTAATTGCCTCATCTCTCTGCTGCATGGCCCAATCCCTTCCATTCCGGAATGCAGCGACTCCTTCACGAAATGCGTCCACATCACTTGTTAAAACCCAAGCCTTCACTAGGGTCATAACATATTGAGGTGCCGCGTTAACGGTGGAAGGTGCTACTGGGTGCATTATATACATCTTAAGTTGACCACCATGATAAATGGAGGTGAGGGTGTAGGCGTCATTATCAAACTGTTTTCTATGGTCCTCGCAGCAGTATGACTGGAGACTCAAGATGGCTCAGGCTCCCAAAGCTCCGTCATAACATGCTTGTCGAGAGGCGACTGACAAAGACCCATTGGGGCCTTTCACCGCAAGAAAGAAATTAGGTGCTATAGGTAGATCCTGTTAAGTAGAGGGAATAATTTTCCCTTCGAGATCTCTCCTCACCTTCCGATGTAGTTGTTCGGGACATGCGCCATAGTAAAGATCGGGATTTCCTGGTACGAGTATGCCGTCCGTAAGTTGGTCAAGACCTGTAAATGGAATCTGCCGACCAACACATCTTCTGTCGTAGACATTGCCCTCAATCGTGGGAATAACGTCGGCGACTATCTGGCTTTCTTTCGAGGCGTGCGCATCTGCGTCTTGGAAAGCTTCAAATTTATCTTCAGTGAAAAGAGAAGGCGAAAGGGAGCGGCATCGCTATTTCAAAATTTCCCTTATCGTTTACAAGTTTCCTGGTCTCGGAGGGCGTTAACAATCGGGATATAAGTATTTATCAGGATATATGCCATGGTTAATGAGGTTCTGTTGGAAGTTGCGATCGTATGGTCCACTTTTGGTCGTGTTAGTTGTAGTTAACTTTTTCGACGGCGACTGTGATCCGCGCTTCCGGCGGCCTAGCCCAGACTGTGATGAACTCATACGCGATTCTGAGGGCAATCCCCTATACTAACACAAGTCAACAGACGTCATGCTCTCAAAAAGGTCGGTCATACTCCTCTTAAATCTGTCAAGTCTATATTTCCACTTTGCGCAAAACGTTCAATGTCCCTGAGACGAGTTGGAGTGCACTCGCGCAGATACTGGTCAACTGGTGCAGTTATTTCGGTAGCATGCTAGATGGGGCAGCCTGGTTGTTTCCCTCGTGTGTTCCTGTCGTCTAACTCTTATAGTGCATTCTTAGTCAGGTATTGCTTCAATAAATTATCCCAGAACTTTATCGATATAGTTGCCGTAACGCGATTCTTTCGTCTTTTGCAAGGGTGTACGCTGTTCTTTAAGGGACTGTTCGGGATTGATAGAAACTTGCATTTGCGCTTAACATCCAGCGGTAGTTCTTGCTGGCTCACAGAGTCTTGCAATACAACCATACTTAGGCGAGTAGAATAGGTATATAGGAGGAAATGACTGTTTACATAGAGGGTAGAGATAACACATAACCTTACCACGTGCCTGCGTGCTGAGGCTAATAAGATAACAGAAGAAGAAAAGGCCGGCTTATTATTAAACCCGAGAGATGTCAAGCCACGACTCTGCCACACTAGGCTGCCACACTGAGCTGCCACACTGAGCTGCCACACTGAGCTGCCACACTGAGCTGCCACACTGAGCTGCCACACTGAGCTGCCACACTGAGCTGCCACACTGAGCTGCCACACTGAGCTGCCACACTGAGCTGACCCACCACACTAATCTTATTTGGACATTCACGGTCATAAAGTCGCTTCGCGCTCAGATTCTACATTAAGATAGAGTTAAATATCTTGCACCTAAATAAACTAGTACTATCCTATTTTCCTCCGTTTATATAACTTTCAATTATTTTTAACTAGCTACTATATTATTCAGTTTCCCACAAAGGTATAGAATCTCGGCAAGGCACTGTTCAAGAACTCTTGCTGCTACAAGTCAAAGGGTTACTGTATCCACTCTCTTAAAATCCCTTCTAAACAGAGGTAAGCATAGAAGTATTAAAGATGAGTTATGACCTATACTATCCGCTCGGTAGCATCGGAATACATAAGCACGAAAACAGGTGATGGTTTAGACAAGTCTCGCCAACTTCTACCTATCCTCTTTCTTTCTTTAAGCTTATACCGCAAACAATCTTGATCCAATACGTCATCCTGGGCACTCATGTATATATCAAGAGCAACGCTAGCGTCGCGGTAATAGCATCCTCGTATAACCAGGCCCGACTCTCTTTCGATTTTAATAATATCTTCGAGGGTACTAAAGAGCCTCATTAGATGGACATAGGCTAACCGTCGAAGCAGGTAGGATATCTAGCTTCCACATATAACAGTGTCTATAACCTTGAACGCGCGAATAATATAGGGGCTAGTACTTAAGGCATTATAAGGAACTTCTGTTTTAGTCAGAAGCTTGCTCCAATCTGCAATAGCTTTGTTGCAATTCGTATAGAAAGTGTTCAAGGGATTTTTTCCCTGAAGTATTTTGCATAATAGGCTGATAAACGTCTTTTGTTTTGAACGTGAAGCTTTAAGATCATCCATCTGTTGCTTGAACTGCTGTCGTTGTGCACAGCGCCTGATTAGTGGATTTTGCCAATAACGAAGGCATTGATCAGAACGGGTCTTTTTTGCACTTTTTCGTTTAGGGGCATTGATCCTGAGATCACTAAAAGCTTGCAATGTTGCATCAAGGTCATCGTCAAGTTGCATAGGCTCAGGAAGAATAGACTCCATAGTATATAGAGACAGTAAGTAAGTAATAAGGGGAAAGTTAAAAAACAATTAAAGGGGATATATATAGTTTTTTAAGTATAACTTTAATAGAACTACTATAGTGGATTTTTACATAATATATTTTTTAGAATTAGTTACCTGTTTTTAGTTAAAGTAACTTCTTTCTGTTTTATATATATATATATCGGTGCAATACTATAATACTATTAATAGAGTACTGCTAAAAAAAGAAATTAAGTGTATTTTAGTAATGTGTTTAATAAGCATGCGCTGCAGACAAGTATACGCTGCACTCCTATTTCCACTTTAAATGCAGGTTTTAAAGAAATCTTTAAAAATCCAGATTAAGCCTAAAATAGCTATAATTTTAACAGCTTATATATAAGTCCTGAAATAAGGTATAATAATTTTCTTAGATTTTTAAAAAAAATCTTATATAGCTATAAAGCTTAAAGACTATTTATACTGTAATATACACTGTATATTAAAGTTTTCTATATTAAATAAAATAGCTAAAAATCTTTAAGAAATACTATATAATAAAATTAGCTATACTATTATAAGAAATATTTTCATTAGATTTTTAGCTATTTTATTTATAATAAAAAAATACTATAGGGTAGGCTTTTTATAGTTATACAGTGCAGTGCAGCGCATACTTGTCTGCGGCACATACTTATTAAACACGTTATATGTTTTTAAGTTTTCTTTTAAAATACATAATATATTATAGTATTTAAGAGAGTCCTAATTGTTAGAGACAGCTCTAAGCTTTTACTTATCTCTTGTCTTCTCACCCCTCCCAATCAATTAACTCAGCAGCATGGAAACCCCAGCTGCAACTCCCTCTATCGTCTCATATGGCAGTAAGCAATCAGCTTTAAAGTCCAAACCCCTCAAGGCCTTGTCTTTCAATTTTGGTCCGATTATCACTCCAAGACTCCTGGCAGAGTCACTTCCGTATTACCACCTAGCAATTATAGGTTAATTCCAGACAGCGAACTGCCTCATTCGACGCTCAGAACCTTAGCCTATAAGGAAGCAGTTCAGCAATGCCGTGATGATGTGCAAGCCATCGTCAAAGATTGCAAGCGAACTAATAATAAATTTACTGATCCCGAGTTTAATATTAAGAAAGACTTTCTTAATTGTGATTACAACTGTCTATTCGGCCTTTCAAGAGCCAGTGATGGCGACACCGACAATAAATCAACAAAGCCGGGCTCAGTTCACCGTATACCCTGGATCTTTAATAAACCAGAGTTTATTATAAATGGTTTTAACGCGGATATAAAACAAGGAACTAGCAGCAATTATTGGTGGCTTGCCGCATTAGTATCTGTGGCTTCTTGGAAGGACCTGATAGAAAAGCTTTGCATTGCCCGCAGTAAAGATTATAGTGTTTACGGATTCGTTTTCTATGGAAACGGGGGATGGATACTAACCGTTATTGATGACAACCTATACCTTATAAACGAGGATTTTAACTACAATCTCTACGACGGTTTAGGTAATAGAGCTTAACTTTACAAAGAGCAAAAGCAAACAGGCTCTGAAGCTCTCTTCTTCTCAAAGTGCAGGAGCGCTAATGAGACATGGCTACCGCTGCTAGAGAAAGCTGTAAGTAACACTGAAAGTTACTTTAGCGCAGACCTAATACACTATAGTTTGCAAAAGTCCACGGAGATTACCAAGCACTAGATTACGGATGGGCAGGTACAGCCGTTAAGGACCTCACCGGCGGCGTTACTACCGTAATCCAAAGCGATAGAGTACTCTCTAAGGAACGCCTCTGGTCCGATCTAATGGATCTCAAAGAGGGTAATCTACTTTTTAATCTATCTATAGGTAGTTACGGTGGAAAGTATAGAAATGGTCTTATTTTAAGACATGACTATTCTATCGTCGACACCGCCCGAATAGAAGATAACAATGGAAATGCGATCTCGCTGGTTAAGATTCGGTAGGTTCGGTTTTGACTGCGATATTACCTTTGCTGACCAGTCAGTAATCCATGGGGAGAGCAAAGTCCTAGTGGCCATGGAGAATGGGCTGGCCCCTGGTCAAATGGCTTAGAACAATGGACCCCTTCTATGATCAAGAAGCTTCGGCACAGGTTTAAGAACGATGGGACCTTTTGGATGACCTTTCAGGATATGCTACATAACTTCCGTTGGATCTACAAAACTCGTGTTTTTAATGATTACTGGAAGATAACTCAGCACTGGATAAGTGCAAGTATACCATGGTTAGGTGGGCACCTAAAAACTAGATTTCTTATCAGAGTACTGCATAGAGGCATCGTGGTTATTATTCTCTTACAGGTATAGTATTTGAGATATAACAGCTTTATATCAATGGTTAACAGTGGATTAGCTCGATGACCGCTATTTTTAAGACCTGAAGGGGCAATATGACTTTACCCTTCATTTTATATTAAGATCACTGGAGAATAATGTAACAATCTGCAAAGTCCAGCCAGTTTACTAATTGGATAGACGGTCAGTGAACTGTGAGGTTAACCTGGAGCCTGGGATTTATGAGGTTATCCCGAATATTATAGCTGAGCGGGACAATGCCTCTGCGTCTGTGGATGAGATAATACGTTTAGCCATGCGTACTAATCCCAGCAAACTCCGAGAAATCGGTAAGAGATATGATTCGGTTCATGTCAAACTGGGAGCTGCAGAAATTCAAGAAGCATACAACGGAGCGGGGAGCTTCATGGACCACCTGCCTACCACACCTCTCGATATCGGAGTTCATCTGGCAGGAGATTCTTCTATTTCAACACCATTCACTGAATACACCATTGAATCAGATTCTGATGCAGGATCAAGCTCGTCAGGAGAGTGGAACGCGGTTTGCGTTATGGGGTTACGCGTCTTATCACAGCATGCGGGTATTAGTATTACCGATAGCAGTGACCTATAATAATTACAATATATATCATTGCTTCTTCGGGATTAAGTATCAAGTAACCGAACGACCATGTTAAACTATTTAAAATACTCTAACCTACAAAACTAAATTGCAAACCTATGTCTACTTATACCCGTCTAACGTGCAGCTGGACTCGCGACTTAATGCATACTGAGTTAGGGAATACATCTCTGCTTCCTCCAGCCGCTCTGCTAGATGGATATTGCCCATAACCCTTGCATACTAGGCATAAGTCCTAGCACCTTAACCAACTCTGAAACTTGGATCTACTCCCAAATGGAAAAGATACTCCACGACTTCCCAGCTTTGCAGATATTCAAGCCCCATAGCGTACATAACCGCTATTACTCCATTTGCATCCTCCACATCGACCTCAGCTCCATACTCAATAACGTAAAGGGATATCTCATCCACCAATCCCCCATATGCAGCACCATATAAGCCGTTAGATAGCCCATCTCTTTTAGGATCTGCTCCATTATCAAGAAGTAAATCCGCTGTTTTCCAATGCCTGAAACAGAGAGCTAAAAATAAGCTAAAATCAAGGTCATCCTGCAGCATTTCGTCCCGTTTCGAAAGATCAAGAAGTAGACGAACGATCTTATCCAAGCCTTGGAGTGCAGCGCAACATAGCGGGGAAACATTCAGTCAAGTACTTCTTGGAGGGTTATAGGACATTCTATTGTCAGAAGTACTTTAGAAGGCAGAGAGGGGATTCAAATTTCCGTATACGTCTACTGGTATAGCCAGGGAAACAAAAGGCGAGATACCGTCGAGAAACTTCTGTATAAAAGCAAGGAAAGGAAGTGATCCGTTATCAGAAACCGAAGCACAAGCCTCAATGCTATACAAGCAGATTTAAGCCGCTGCAGTAATAACATTAAGGTTACTTCTCTGACCAGCTGTAAGGGTATCCATATTTTAAAAGAAGGCACTGTAATAATGGAGAGAAAGGATATATTTTGGTAAGGGGTAGACCAGCTGTGGTTTATTCTGAAGAAGGATGAACAAGAATGAAGAAGGATGAATGAGAATGAAGAAGGATGGAAAGATCAAAGGTTAAGTCTTCCTTTAAGTACTTGGAAGGGCAACAAGGATAACGCCACAGATAGCAGCATTCCAACATGCACCAAGCCAAACGAGGTATATCAAAAGGGGGGATCACCTGGAAAGAGAGGCCACCAACGGTCTCAACTTTCGGCCAACTACATATGATGGGCGCTTCAGACCTATAAAAGAGAGGGCTGTTGAAGACAAGAATGCCTTATCACCATCCCGGAACAAATTCATTGGATAAATCTACTGTTCTATGGCCAATAGCTCGGTCAATCATAAACACTGACTACCACAAGTCACAAGGTGTGCCAGAACATACTCAGTCCATTGGCTTATTGGTCGAGAGGGAAGGACAGCAGTTTAGGTCGCATATAAGGTGCAAATACTCTGTGAGTTGGCGGTAAGTTTGAATTTCCACATGTAGTAATTATAATAGAATAGCTAGGCAGATTTCGTCCTTCGTGAGTCCACTGTCCGACTATATAAGGACAGTAGTATCCCAGCAGTAAACAGGTCTTGTTTCTTATCCCTAATCCCCATCTAAACACTCCTTGACCGCAGACCTTTTATCACTATATTTACCATTGAAGAGTTATTTCGTTACAAGACACTGTCGCCGCTTAGGTTCACTCTTGGCGTTGTTGAGGATCATCTTCGTGACATTAGCTTCGCTATAGAGCAAGTGGAAACAGTCACGATTTCCAACTTCTTCCCCTTCCTGGACTTTCAGTATCACCAAGAGCCCCTTTTATTTATTCCTCAGAAGTATACTACACTTCCGTTTAACCTCATATCCCTTGCGGCATACTATGGAAGGACAGAGATAGTAGCCGGGCTTCTACCTCTATTCATTACATCCACTACTGGCAATAAATGCATCAACTTGAGCGCTCCCCTTGCTCTATCTATTCTTAACGAGCAAATCAAGACTGCCGAATTTCTCCTTAACAGAGGAGCTGACCTACGTGGGGAAGGCTGCACGAATGGTCTACATGCGGCTGCGAGAGCGGGACTCGAAGACATGATTTCGGATTTCATCATAAATCGAAAGGTGCCTGTGGATTCCGTCGATGGATATGGTGCTACTCCTGTCATATATGCCCTCTACCTTCCAGAAGAACAGGCAACAGCCACTATCGCCATTCTTTTCTATCATGGAGCGTCACCGAAAAGTACGTTCAGGCCAAAGTCTACTATATATGCGTGTTTTGCCAAGGCTATGGGGAAGAGAATGCTGGCCCAGTGGCTTTAATAAATAGAAACGGAGTCTTTTTATTATGCTATTAATTTTATTCAGAAACAAACCCAGGAGCTACATTTGGACGAAGGAGAAGACACCGATTGGGATTATCTATGACGGCATGTGACTATCGATCCTTCTATAACCAGTGTATCGTTATTCTCTCCTCAGCTTTCTAAGTAACCATACCTCGCAAAATACAAGCATTGACCCTATAGTTATTCCCCAGGCGCCGGTAACACACACGGTCACTATTACTTTTGTCAACCAGCTTCCATGTTGTGCAGTGTATATGTTAACCAAGCTCATAAGAAGCGCGACAATTGAATTGAGTAACCCCGGTCTAGTCTTCAATTAGCCGTTATCTCCAGGTGAAGTAAGTAGTGTCAGACATTAAGATGCGGTCGACAAGCCACACGTAATTCCTCCTAGATCTCCAGGCTGCCCAGCCGATACCTGTGCCTCCTGCCAGACAACATAAAATACCTATCACGAGAAGAGGAATGTTCTGAATGACTCCCTGGACAACTCTACCAGCTTGAGATTCACCTAGTACGGCAGCTCGGCCTAGCGATGTAAATATACCAGGAAACACAACGAAACCAGCAAGAAATATCCAGTTTAAGAGTGCAGCTACCGCACATTGCATCACTGGGGCATTATGTGCCTCAAGTACCATGTTACTGTATGATGAGTTGCATCGTGGCTGAGTTGCGTATCCATTCGAAGTTAATGGTATTGTGGTCATAATATCAAGGTGATTCTTGTTGTTCATAGTGATTGTTGTTATGTTGTATTAATATGTGCAAAGTGAAATGGGAGGATTGAACTCCTTTAAGTAGTACATTTCGAGCTTCATGATGTAAAGCGTATACAAGAAACAGGAAACAGAAAACAGGAAATAGGTTAAAGGAAATAGAATTAAGAGTCTAGTCTTGAAGGATATAACTAACATAGTAAACATCAATAAGGTTAATAATGGCATGTCAATGCCGTGGGTGTCATCGGTGTTGAGCTTGTGGTCAACGAGCTTTAATCACATAAACGAATCCTCGTCGGGATTAGAGGATAGCGCAGATAACTTCAGTGGGGGCCGGTAGGTGGGGTGCGCTATAGTAAGCGTTCCCTTAAACACTTCCTTGGCGGATGAAAATGCGGTCGTTAAAGTAGCTATTGCTGATGTTATGTTGTGGAATTACTGAATGCACTGACATCGTAATCTCGGGTTGATTGAGGCCTCCTCAATAGCTTGCACAAAGCTCAAGCCAGAGCTTGACTGTATGATGG
This sequence comes from Fusarium sambucinum, assembly GCF_050947815.1. NCBI lineage: Eukaryota > Fungi > Ascomycota > Sordariomycetes > Hypocreales > Nectriaceae > Fusarium > Fusarium sambucinum. Next base: position 4,900,525 of record NC_139293.1, on the reverse strand, counting down.
GATGATAACTGGACGAAGTCGGTACGATGGACCCACTTTAACTCGGCCGTTATTGGCTTTCTCAAGCAAGACTACAACAATGGATAACTAAAACTTGACTCGCACCCCAAGATAAATTTTCTCGCAACAAATACCATACTACTGGAATAGTAAGATTAGGAAAAGCCTTTAAATTTGAGTCAGCAATACCTTAATATTTCCATTAATACTCCTAACCATGCCAAAACTTCAATTCCAACTCTATACAATCTTTTGCAACGCAGCACCAGAGAGCTGACCAATGAGCTGCACCGACCCATCACCCGTCGCAATATTCCTAGCCCTCATTAAACCACCACCCTCTAGAATTATTATCTGCCGGCTATCTTTACCAGACGTAATATTCTCTAGATTACATACATTTAAGGCCAAAACATTCTTGCGGGCGTGATTAGCCGAGTCGGAGCTCATACTCGCTACCACATTGGCCTGAACAGCATCTACAGGTTTGAGGTCATTGTCATGCATAGCCTCCTATCGGGTTGAGGTACTTGGATCAACTTCGTTTTCTTTTTTTTATATTTTCAAAAGCATAAGATACGTCTCCAGTAATTTCATAGATCTCTTAAGTACAGATATAGCGTCAGTCTAAAGACAAATAAGTTCCGCCAAAGCAGACTCATCTGAACCCTTAAACCTTTAGCATTACTCAAATTTGTCTCTAGCCAACATAGACACCAGACTCACATTCGATTAATAGACATAAGGCTCGTCTCGCAGCTGTTATAAATCTACATATAAGGGTAGAGAGCTTTTAGGGCCTATACCGATCTCTTGGCCTTTGCCCAGCATCCTGTCTATTACTTGTATACAAGGCGTCTATCGTCGTAAGAAAACGGGAAAAACAAGCTCTGTAATCAATACAGAGTGGAAATTCAGGCGCTTATAACTTCTCACTATTACTACTCAATGTACAGCCCCGATCAGTCATCAAGATAGAACCATATCATAGCCTCATCGACTTTTAATACATCGTAGAAATAAGGGTCTAGTTCCTAAGTTTTAAAAGTTTAGAAAAGCTCCCTATAAGACTGTAAGGTTAAGATATTAGTAGAGGAAGGTAATTTCGATGCTTTAGACCACGCCATAAATACTCGGCCTTACTAAGATATATAGAGTTTAGCATGATTAGTAAACTTCAAGTATATAGGGCGAAACGTAAATAGTAATACTAATTTTTCTTCCTTACTCCTTTTGATTTAAGTATAATATTTAACTTTTACGCTGCGCAGAGAATTGGTAAAGTAGTAAAAGTTATTTGTACTAGGCCTAAGCTAGCTTAACCTACAGTAACCAATTTAGTTATCAGTGGCGATACTTTTGTTAGTTTTCGTGTATTGGAGAGGGATAAATTGAATTATTTGGCGTTTTTATTTAAATATACTGTCTTAACCGTATATATTCTACCCTCGTTTAATTGCATCAAGTTATCGAGTTATGCTATTAGCATATGCAGTATCATCTGCATCCTCTTCCTTGAAGTTATCCTGTATACGGAGGAAGAATTCTGGAGGCAAATCACTTCCACCTGGAAGATATAGTATATTATCTAACTCGAGGTCAGCATCGCTGGAATCGCTGAGGTTGGCATCTATGTCTGAAGTGTGATTATTATCGCTGTTAAATACACTATCATCTTTATACGAACTTACTGAGTCATCTGACTCGGCAAGGGAAGTAGACTGGAGTCTATTGACGCTTGTCGGCCATGGGCATGACAGCATGCAGTAATATGCGTTTCCAGTAAGACGGCAAGCATCCGTGTGGGGATGCAGCTCTCCACCTTTCAGGAACAGGTAGGATAGGAGCAGGCTGTCACAGCACCGCAAAGCCCGCCTGCTCTAGCTCCTTACCCGTCAAGAGCATGGGCCGTCTTTGCATGAGGAAGGGCCAAAACAACGGGCTCTCCACGCTTTCCGACATCTTCACTTCCTGTCCCATATTCCAGTAGCATATAGAGTCCTCAACGATCATGGTGAACGGAAATAAATTAAGGCTTCCAGCGAATGGCCTAATGGCCTTCTCATATTCCTCAAGGTCTAGAGCAGCGCCTGTGTCCACGTCGACACCAACGTTCCACTTCTTGGCCAGATAGCAGAGAATGTGGGGGGCTTGCTCGGCAATGTGGTGGCAAGGCGTCATTTCTGCGAGATTGGCGATACCCTACTTGAAGGTCTCGGAGACGTGACAGTCGGTTCTCTCAGTCGTGTCCAATTCCTCCCTGTGCACCGTTGCGGCCATAATGGTAAGGTGCATGATAGACGAGGTCAGCGCAAAATATGGCATGAAGGACGGCGCCCGCTTCAGCGAGTATAACCGCGAGTAGGACATAAGGAGGTCCTGGATAGCATTTGCAGCCTCTAAGCAGACGTCTCGCGGAGACACCTGGGACCCGATAATGCGTAATTTGATGAAGGGCCGGAAAAGAAGCAGAATCGCAAAGTGGTAGTACATACTATAGTGACAATTAGTAATTAAAACTACCTAAATGAGATACTTTTTCTTACTGGGCGAACAACACCGCTGGGGAGAAGTTATGGCCGAGCCGCAGGACGTCAGGCATTGTATCGTACCAGCTGAGATACTCTGTGAAGGTGTTCAACAGACCCCGGGCTGTCAGGGACTTTCCAGGCGTATGCATGAGGTACAGAGACTGGTGAACTAATTCACTTAGCTCGCAGAAACATTTATATACCGACCGCTCATTTGACTGCTGCTCGCATAGTAGCTGCAGTGGCACCCCTAGGCCGAGTCAGCAAGCTGATTGAACTTTTGTCATCGCTTACGCCGGCAGCTTACCATCGTCTATGTAAGGAACCCAGAGTTTCGCCTCAATATCCTTTATAATAAGAGGCTTAGATGGCAGGTGTGGGAAATAGGAGCATTGCGGCAATGAGCCGGTAGCCAGAGAATATACACTAAGTACATATCAGTTGTCAGCCTCCTGATTACGCGTTATTACTGTTCCGCAGGGTTGCTCACTGCTCCAGGGAAAATGCGCCCCAGAAAGTCGCCAATTGAACGGCACTCTCATCCTGATCTCCCTTGTCGGGTGTATGATGCAGACCCATCTCAAAGGCGAGCTGTATACTCTGTCCCGCGCAATACCGGCTCCTAGAGTCCCGACCGCAGCTAGCTTCTCGAATTGACATTATCCCTAAGGCTTGAATTGTCGTTAACGAGTGGTGATCCGTCTCCTGGTCAAAGAGGCGCTGCGACTCCTTGAAGAATTGGTCGCCTGCGGAGTGTGAGTCTTTAGAGTTGGCCCTGGTCACGGAGTGGGTGGAAAAGCGGCAGCCAAGGGCAAGCAAGGCGTTGACGAGTAAGGGCGAGCAGTATCTATGTCGCCCATCCCGGAAATCTCGGAGGAAATGTTCTTTGCTAAGAGACGCAAATATTGGATACTCCCAGCAAAAGTACAAAGCTAGCAGATGCAGTACCAAATTGATGTCGTTGGTAATTGTGGTCCATGCCTCAGTGGGAGGTTTTGCTTCGGGGTTGTCTGAAGTAAAGAGAACTTGATCAAGCCCATGGAATCGGGGTAATCCATCAGGCATGTGGTCTGGCAGCATGCTCTTGGTATAGGATAAAATTGGAGACTGCAACGGCCCTCGACGATCTTTCACAGAGTCCGTAACTTTCACCTGAGAGTTACTTGTTATGGGCTTAGCCTGTACTAGAAGGTCGCCGTCTGTCACCTGCTGTATTATCCTGGCAACGTCGACATCGTCGCGAAGTCTGCGGAGGATAGCATTGGACTCTCGCTCTGACAGGCATCTCAGAAGGTGGCAGAACTGTTCATACATAGTGTTTTTCTCTTGCGCCTCACCGTACAGACGCTCTAGGACACGCGGATCTCGATCTGAAGCCTGATAATAGCAGTCGAGATCTCTATTAATGCAATCACTACATTTCGGACGTTCGCCGAAGCACTGCGCGGGAGATGGGGTGTTAGCGGATTAAACCTGTCAGATTCTCCAGGAGAAATACGGATATATCGAGCTCTGCGTACTTTGGCCTTTCGTTTCCGACACGGTTCGCAAGCGATCTTTGTGTGGTTGGTTCGAGGATGGAGACGAGACGGCAGTGATGGTCCCTGGTTGGAGCCAGAGCTAGTACCCTCAAGACCCGGAACTGGAGCTGGTAGAAGCCTACGAAACTCGGGGACATTTAAAGGCAAACCCTTGTCGCTGAGAGATAGACGTGGAGGCGAGGAACGCATTGTAAGTGTATAGCACTATTAAGTGCAAAAGGGGACTAGGTAGGAATTATACAACTAATTAAAGCGAACTGACTCGGTAATAAAGAGAAAATGGAACAAATGTGATAAGCGTGGGATTTACCAATTCTATTATAGGTGAGCGGTGTATACAATGTTCCGCATTAATAACATTCCAGAACGAATAGCGAAGGGATAAAAACACGCATGCTAGCCAGAAAGGGATTATAGCAGCTTCCAGACTGAGGGGTTATAGTATATAAAGAATTAAGTCATTCTTGCATCACTAATGTAAACTAATACTGTAATGTGCTTTGAGATGTTAAACGGATTGCGTGCGCCTTAATGTCCTTAATTGCATGTGTATTGTGGAACTGTCTCCCCCGCCTTCCTTGGAGAGGGGTCTGCTTATTATGCGTTCCTGAATGGGTCTAGGGTCGCCGACAGCTGACTATTAGGTCACATAATACCCCGTGCGGCCATCCTACTGTTCAACATGAGAAAAGGGCAACCCATAGTAGGTTCGGCAGGTAAACAGTAGCAAAACGGCGCCCACTATCTCTTACCCCTTGAGCTCTTTAAAGAGCCCCATCATCTGTGACTACGCGGCACTCATCTTTTTCAAGTTCTGGAACCGTGATCTCTTATGACTATAAGTCATGTGCGCAACTCCTATACTCTTGAACCTATATTTTATGCTTATGTCGGCGTTTCGTGGTTCACAAGACCCTCAGGTATGTGGCATAATGTTGACTGCCGTGAATTATCCCGCATGGGATGAACGCTGAGCCTTGTAGGAATATACCTATGTCCACGTTGATGGATACGGCAGCTTGCTTTTATCAGAAGCTGTAAGTTGCTTTGACCCTGATGTCATGCTACTGTCGTTAACAGCCATGACCGCATTCAAGGAATCTATATCCTCTTATGGACAGCCTGTCAACGAAGAGTAAAACCATTAACTAAGCAGGCAATGTCTAAAGACTTGCAGCTTCAAATGTACGTCGTTACTTTGTCTTAAGCATCATTGCCACACTTATAAACATCCCCCATCTAACCTCCTAATAGAACCGATCCCTCAAGCCGACTCCCTGACAAGTCTACCAGCATGCCACACCGCGAGGTGTACCTTATACTTGTCTTTGCCATATTGGACCGCCCTGTTGGACAGAGTATTTCGTGCGGTCGCTTGCTGCTGCACAAGAGGGGCCGGCCTCGGGCGTGGTAGACATGCCACAGGTCATGGTGTAGTGGGTGGCGGGGATGGACGTGAAGGGGAAGGAGGGATAATATTATTCGACGTCGGTCTACGAATGGTTCGAGGTTCTATAGGCATATAGGCTTATCCGCAAATAATACCAATACTGATGCATTCGCCGACGACGAAGTTCACCAAGGATTGTGCGGGAGCATCGATTGTATTAATCGTGGAGTCCTTGAGCACCGTATCTACAAACCGTTCCATCAAATCTTTTATCGAAGCCAGTATCGCGGGTAGATCGGTCGTAAGATCGCAGATGTGCTATACCTTCAGGCATCGTTTCAGCTCGAGCTTGTCAATGTTGTCGGCGGATGCGATAAGTCATAAGTCGAAGAAAGGGGGCCGCTGATTCCGAAGGCGGCAAACAAACGGTGGATCGTATTCTTTGGTTAGGCCAGGAGGAGAGGGTTGCAACTGGAGATAAGTATCATCGTTTTGGCATCGCGATAGCGTTCGCGTTTCACGAAAGGAACGGCGCCGCAAAGGGTGAGTGAACAAGATACTGCGCACTCCATCGCGAACAGTACATTGACGCCGAGACGGGTTCAAGGGGTAAAGACGATAAAACGACGTGGAACGGTATGTCTATACGGAGTTGCGGTTATGAGGATGGACGGTAGAGAGGTTATCTGGAGCTGCAAGAGAGGATTAGTGAAAGTATCGGGACTGAAAGAGAGAGTCTGTCGCAGTAAAGCATTGTCGGCTGAAATGCTAAAGAGATTTTGAGGTGCGATGGAAGAGAGACGTCAACAAGGTTACGACAACAATCCTTCGAGGCCTTGTATCAAGAAAGGTTGGGAAAAGGACCTCGCAGGGGAGCTCAGACGAAATCCCCTCGACAACGGCGTCCATTGCCAGAGAAGGGGTTGTAACAAGGCAACTTGCGAGATTTTTGGACAGGACGATGGAAATGCAGTTCAAGATACCACGCACCTCTGGGGCAACAATACCTCAAATTCTTACTTTAGTAGGATCCCACTGATATGCAACCAGGTGATTGCCAGTGGTTAAATTCTGCCGAAGAAGTGAAACACTGCTGGAAATATTTGAGTGTAATCATCCCTTGGCCAATATTGGGTGCTGATCAGTGTTAGCATAAAGCCCCAGCTGGGGTCTAGGGGTTTTGCTTGGGCCAGGACAAGCGACGCCCTCTGTTTGATTTTTCACACTCGCCAAAGCATACCCATTCCATTTGACTGACACATTCTTGGAGCGTTATCCTCAATCTATTCTATCTAATTCATTCGCGACATCCATAACTTTGTCTTACCCATGAATCCGATGAGTTATTGATCCTAACGCCCCGCGGAAATAAAGCCCACCCCACGCCCTCTTTTCTTTGTTTTTTTGGAGACGCTTGAGAGTATGCCAAGCGCTTAGAGAGCGACTGAACGAGATTATGGAGGTAATAAAAGGCTTCGCGCGAGGGCCTGGGATGGATCATGGATGTCGAAGGGGGACGGGGGTGGCAGAGATGAACGGGAAAGTGGCTGCAGCTTGAGCGGGCCTGCTGTGCTGAGGGTTACAAATGAGCCCTGGTGCAAACCCTGGTGCAGACAGTCCTTTCGGCGATCAGCTGGGGATGATGTGATGAAGAATTGCACCGAGCACACCATCCCTTCCGAGATTGATAGAGAATACAGGGCATCTCAGCTTGCGATGAGATTATTCGGGGCTTGAAGGCCTCGGGAGACGTCTTAATGGTAGAGTTGGGCGAGATGTCGAGAAACATGAACAAGCGAGGCCTTTTGGCAGAAAAGCCCGCCCAGGAGAACGGACAGGATCAAGACAGGGCGTCACGTAATGTGATGAGCGGATAAAGACATGAAAGCGGCCTAGTGACAAATCGCCGGATGGAGCCCCCTTACGTCTCGAGGCATCACACCCCAGGTGGAGAGGGAGTTCATATGGATGATGAATGGCCCAATTCAAAGTGTCTTTTGTATTAATTGCGAATTCCGAAGGATAACGGCTTGGAGGATCTCGATGAAGTCTGTTGAAGCCCTCGTGCAGGCAATATTAGTTGTCGCCAAGATTAGCAGATGATGTGCGCTTTCTGTGATCGCAACACCCACTGGCCCGTCTCCTCAATGCCATTCCTCGTAAGCCAGTGACATCTCCAGCACAAGTTCCCGTAATTAATCATAACGGAGCAAAGTATCAAAATCGACAAAGGGGGTTGGGGGGCGCAGGATGAGAAAGGTGACGCGACGCATTGGCACATGTCTAGCACTTGCAAAATTGTTTCTCACCAGACGCGGCCGATTTCGTGTGTGACAAGAAAGCTGGGCCGCTTCATAATAAGCGGAACGAACCTGGCTCAATACCGGGGGCTGCCATCGAGTCCATGCAGACAGAGCCTTCGTATCCAGCGGTCAAAGGGAATGGTCAAGCGGCAGGCTCTATGTGTATGAGTTGCGAAGAGCTGTTAGGTGTTGAGGTGCTAACTCTACTCATTCACGAGTGGACGCATTCTACGCGTCGTTATTTAGGCATATTTGACGCACATGGTACTGGCATGCTTGATATCCTGCAAATAGGATACTGGGGAGTACATTCCCGGGAACCATCTCTTTACAAGACCACGAACCGTGGCGAGTACAGTAGGTTTAAGTCAAAGCGAGCGGCCCCGCTATGTGGTGCTGCAAAACGTTGGCCTCTGGACGGAGGAAACCTTGGCTTCTGATAGGACAGAGCTTAGCAACAGCCAATAGACGCGCTCGGTGGTCCCGTTCCTTGGCTGGCGAATTAGATACGAGGGGGTTGAGGGCGTCGTGGGGCATGTGTCAAAGGACAGGCACGGGGGGCATTTTGCTTAAAATCTAGACAGTGCCCAAAAAAACATCAACAGGCCGCAAAAAAAAAGTATGTCGGCAGGGCTTCTTTCATTCCAATAGACAATCCTTATTTAACAAGTTCTATAGCTCCGAGGTTTTATTCTAGGGGATAGCGTATTAAATCCTGACTTATCCTAAATACAGTTGGCAGCCACCGAATGCACCCAACGAATCAAAGGCGACGGAACAGTGCATTAGAGCTACTGCATTTAAGGCCCACTTAGTTCGTAACTGCACCTCTATCCAAGCCAGTCTCGGGTTTTTACTGTGGGTCAGTCCAATAACAGCCTCATTGAACCCTGGAGCAACCGACAGCCATTGCATTGTCCGCTTCCTCACTCATCTCAACTCTCATTTTGCTTCTTTGTACGTGTCAAGTACCTACAATTGGCCCTTCGCTTGTCCCCAACGCTGGTCCACCGGGTGATAACCTCCGCCATCTCAAAACTCAGTAGCTCTTTTCAAGTGTCAATTGTATCTGAATTTGCGTGCTAATACCCTTGAGAAGCTTCACTTGATTTTCCTTAACGTACTGGCTTCCATTTGTAGCTCATATTGAGCTCTCTGCTTGTGCCTCCCATCCCAATTGATCGAGGTTAAATTGTGATACGATATGTGGTGCAGATAGACAGCAGGGATTCAGGAAATGGTAATCATAGTACCCTAATATATACTCTACGTACGGATACAGCTTTTGGTACCACCTCTCGTGTTAGACATCGTGGACTTTTATTCACTTCAACATGACATCGGTCGCATGGTTATAACGGTTCCAAACCCCTCGCTCCACTGTGGCCGCCTCTTATGAAGGCTGTAGCCTATTCCCCCGCCAGGAGAACGTATGGCATGTTTTGGCCATCTGGCTCTTCTGCCCCGATGGTCTACGGTACTCTCCTCACTGCAGGCCAAGTAACACTCATGCTTTAAAGTTCTTGTCCGGTCAATCTCCTCCGGCCGATTCCCCTCCCTGCCCTTCCCCCCATGCTCCTCTTATGAACGTCTTTTCAAAATGGCAAGTGGCTTGCTGGTTACGTCTCACAATCGTCACTTTGCTATTGCTTCTTTCCTTATTTCCATTATGATCGTCCAGAGTCTCCTTCGCTTCGTCCCTTTTTTCAAGCCGATCATCTTTCATCAATATCTCTACTCAACTCAGTCCTTAAGGCATCATCAAGTCACGTCGAGTCCAATTCGTATATTTTGGTGCAATGGGTATGTATGGCCCTCCCTTGGTCCAACGCCGACCCCTTCATGACCGTTCCGTGCTTACACTAAGTCCCTAAACAGACATACACCCAGCCTTCGCCATGGCTCAAAGCGCCGCTCCACCGATGGATCCCATGTGCGAACCGTCGGCGATTGACAACTTTGGCACCATGTCTCATCCTGCGTGGGAGCAATGTTGGGCCGCTGACCAGCCCAACTTCCCAGGGCCGTCTGAAGCCGTTGGCGGCAACGCCCAGCACGAATACGATGTCGAGGATTTCATTCTCAACTACGGATATGCTCCTGCCTCAACCAACTTGACCGGCTCTATCCTCTCCCAGCAGTATCCCACACCACCACGAACTTGCGAGTTAACAAGCCCTGAAAGATCCCCTAGCAACTCGGACGGTCGACGACGCTCTTCATCAACGCGATCGGACAATCAGAAACGGAAACCGAACCACGCCAAGCGCACTCCAGCAAAGTCATCAGGACGCGATTCCACCAAGAAAGCAAAAGCGAAAGCAAAAGCAGCAGCAGAAGTTCACGAGAATACAAAAAAGCGTGGCAGTATCAACGAGGCTGCAGCGACGAATCTTTCGTCTGCGCATTTTAAATATAACGCCTACACCAGAAAAGTCCAGGAGAGGAATCGAATTGCGTCCAATAAGTTCCGCATCAGGAAGCAAGAAGATGAGAGAAAACTCGAGTCTGCCGAAAAGGACATGGAGCAGATTAACCGCGACTTGTCAACCTGTGCGACAGACCTAACTCTTCAGGTCTATAACCTCAAGATGAAGCTCCTTCAGCACACCGACTGCGACTGCGCCCTTATCCAGGAGTACATCGCTAACGAAGCCCATCGCTATATCCAAGACCTAGGAGACAAAAAGCAATGCCAGCAGCCTTGATAACCTGAGCATTACTGCAATTGGACGAAATACTGGAGAAAACAGTAGTTATGCGATTTGCAGACACGACGACGATCTTTGACGAAGGATACGGATTAACATGATAACGAATATTTTATTATTACAATGGTTGAACAATTAGGAGGATGTCAGGAAGAGAATGACATCGGGAAGCCTCTATTCGATCTTGGGGATCTCGGAAAATAACCTGAGGAAAAGACCCTTGGAGGTTTTTATTTTTATTTTTGGCAAGTAACGTTATACGTAGATGCTCTTCTGTTTACTCTCCGCTGGGAGACTGTCAATAGAAATTTCCGTGCGCACTGAACTGTCACCGGGGTCATTCCTTCCTCGTAAACTCTAGACATCTGGTAGTATTCCAAATCTGTCGTAAGGTTGGCATTTTCCTGCCCATCATCAGGATCTGCAAGGGAGGCCAGGTCTGACGTCTCTTCTGTCGGTACCATATCAGCCAGATGTTGTGACTGTCCGAGCCTGCGGGTTGTGGTTGCATGCCTCTAGCCCCCATTTCAGGCTTTTCCAAGGCTTGTACGCCCTAGGCACGGTCTAGGGTGTCAGGGCAGTAAGGCTGTGTTGATGGGCCAACGACCAGGTGAGGAGGCGGCCAGCCTAAACCTCGGAGGGGGACAGCAGAGGCGTCCGCAAACTTGGGATCAAGTTGCACTTTTCTCTACATTCCATGATCTTCGTCAAGGCAAAGATCCTGGTGGCATGGCTCAGGGGTTTTGACAGGCAGCCACCAAGCGACTGCGAACGTGGCACAGACACATCCTCTCCATCTTATCCAGGTCTCAGCGAGAATGCGCTAATAGGGTCGCCAGGAGATAATCCGAAGAAACAACCCCTAACCCAGGATTGCAGGATGCCATACGATCATGAAAACTTAACTGGGAACAAGCCACGGTGTGATAATGTCACGGTTATGGTGTGTATTTAGTTGTTCCCCGTTGCAGGAATCCCTCGTCTAGGCCTGTTGTGTACGTTTCTAGATCCTCTGATCTGGTAAGCTTTAACCTTATGGAGCTTCTTCAGTCTCTCCCCGGATTATGTAAGAATTTGGGTTTATCAGTGACGTAGGACCCAGGAAGTCATAGATGGGATTGCCCATGTTTCCCTCGGCTTTGCTGCGGCGCAACGGGCTGACCAGTTGAGGCAGATATGATACGTCAATATGGTCCATCGAATCAATAGCGGAAAAAACGTGCGCAAGATTGCCGCATGTGAGGATCATCCTTTGACCACCATGACATCATTCTTGTTAAAGAAACAACTGCTGCAAGGGGCGGCTTTTACCTGATCATGAGGGACATTATAAGTAAATTATACGTTGGCTTTACCTGAAAGTTTCCTTGAAAGGTTTATCTAGGAGACTAGGTTAGCATTCAGTTAAATAGCTGGAGGCCGTAGCTTTGCATATATTTCAACGCCGCAACCGTCGTTACGAACGTCATGATGCCAAACGGAACTTCCAATTTCTCAGATCCTTCGACCTCGTCAACACGCGAATCAACTCAGGGGACTAATCTTCGACCTATACTCCCAGCTCCGCACCCTCATCCCGTAGTGACCCATGCTGAGTATCGAACAGCTCCCCTAGTACGAAGAGGAGCTTCTACATCTTTAGCCTGCGAATCCTGTCGACAACGGAAAATCAAGGTACGTCACTACTAAACCTAGTCTCTTTAAGCCCTAACCTCGGGAAGTAGCCCTTCGCTTGAAGGTTCATTTAAAACGTGGGCTAAATGTTTTGCATAGTGCAACGGTGCTCGGCCGAAATGTTCTCAGTGCCGAGCAAAGCATATTGATTGTGTTTACCGGCAAACACCTGAAGGTAATTATAGGCAGAGGTTAGAAGCGCTTCAAGTGTCGCATCCTGCTGCTACTGTCTATCGTGCTATACAGACTCGGCCAGAGGCTGAAGCCCACGAGATTGTCCGTCGTATTCGAGCCGGTACCGATGCCGAGACTATGGCGCATCAACTCAGCACAGCAGATCTCCTTCTTCAAGTTCAACTGGAGCCCGAAACCAGATATCGCTATCAGTTTCTTTACTCACGCCTAATGCCCTCATACTTGCAAACTCCGACGAACCCTTTCATTCGCTCCTTGATTTACGAGTGGACTGAGAATGATAAGGCCGGCAAAGTCAGTATCCCGCCGCTGTCGGAATCCGAACAGAAGTATAAAGCCCAGTACTTGAGGCCGGTTCACGCAGCCTCTATTGTTGACCCTAGGATGGATGAGATTGTGCCTTCCAAGTGGACTACCGTTAATGCTGACGATGACCTGATGAGAACATTCATACATGCCTACTTTCTTTACGAATACGATTGGTTTACCTTTTTTCACAAGGATTACTTCCTGGACGATATGCTGGCTGGATCTAGCACCTTTTGTTCTCCACTTCTTGTCAACGCCATCCTAGCGGTCGGATGTGTAAGTCGTTATGAATATTAAGAGTTATATATCTCGTGGCTCCTCTTGCATTTATACTTACCTTTCTCTTGTCTAGCATTGCCAAAACTACCTCTCACAACCAGCAGAGTTTTGGAAACCGGATAGCCTGGGTTCTAAATTTCTCGCTGAGGCCAAAAGGCTATGGGCTGTCGAAGAATCCCGTGAGAGAAGCTTGACGACTCTACAAGCTGCTCTCATCATCAATACCATTGTAAACATGTTCGGTATAGATAAACTGGCGTCAGCGTATCTAGTCCAGGCTATCGATATTGCTCATGAGTTGGGGCTGTTCGAGCCGACAACATATATAATGCACAAGAAATTACGCCACTCCTATGATCTTACGGCTTGGTCACTCTTTCATTGGCAGTGGTATGAAACATAAACCCTATCATAACCAATGCGGTGCTTCAGTTCGCTAATTAAATATAGTACGCTGAGTTTTCAGTTCCAGACAGCACCGCTGTTGCGAACTCCGCCCCAAAGTCCGTTGCCCGAGCCGGACCTCAACCCCGACTGGTATGGCGAGAGTTGGCTCAAGTACCCCTCGACTTCGATATTAGTGCCAATGCAGTACCGTTATACTTTCAAGGCCAGGGTCGAATTCAGCCTCGTCCTTAACGCGGCCATGCTTCAGGCTTCAACGAATGAAAGCGATAATCAAGCAGTTCGAAGCGGGGCAGGAAGAATCGTTGAGACAGTAGAGAAGCTAGAAGCATGGTACCGCACATTGCCAGGCCCGTTGTTGCCGTCACATATCGTCTTTCCATCGCAACTCAAATTACAGTAAGTATATCGTTCGTCTTGTATGGGGCAGTGATACACCCCCGTTCCGCCATTGCACCAAGAATAGAGTAGACTGATGATCAACCAAAGCCTCCATTACTACTATGCCCTTATCCAACTTTACGAAATCCTAACATCATATGGGAATAGCGGCTCGCCGCCACTTCTGCTTGATCAAGACGAGCTCCAGAAATCTCTTGCCAAGTACAGAGCCTACTTTGAGACCATTCTGCGCGTCCACTATCTCCGCCATAGCTTCGAATACGGCAACATGATGCTGGTCCAGTTCCTAGCCATGCTTGCCTTGCTGGCTCTTACCAAGCTCGATTTTCTCATGGCGCGAGATTCCTCCGAGCCAGAAGTGTCTAGTATGGATGTGGGGGGTACAGATGCCAGAGCCGCCATGGCCACACTATTCATCGCGCAGAAAGGTCTCAGCGATCAGGGGAGGGGCTATTACTTGCCGAAAAGAGTACTTGAAGAAGTCCTCAGTCGCATGACGCCTAGCGACTCAAGCGTACTGCAGAGTTTCATAACCATTCAGCAAGAAGAGCCGGAAGCGACTGAAGAGAGCAAGTTACGTATGGAGAGCCATTGTCCGCCAGGCATCATACATATAGCGAACGATCCGGACCGGCAGCCGCATAATAATTGGATACGTCGGTTAGCGAAGTTGACGGTTGGTGAGGAATCTGGTAGCTCAATTTTGGGCGTGATATCTGGATGTAAGGATGGCTAGGTTAAGTAGAAGGACTGGAAGGAGATGTTACAACTCAGGACTTTGACTGGATAAGGTGGTTGTTCTCTGTTATCTTGTCTGGGCATCCTTAATTTGGGTAAAGGCTGAAGCATTTGAGTCAGGGTTAAGCGGACATCGCCTCTGCCTAGTCAAAACGTGAGATTTAACACAGACTTACATCGCATCGAGTATACCGTGCGGAAGCCTAATATATATTACGAAAGATCTTCGAGTTTCTAAAGAGGCAATAGACTATAATTAGTCTCGGCCTTCTGCGCTTTTACGCAGGACCTTTTATTTTTATACTTCTATCTGAGATATATAGCCGGGGGGAAAAGCTTTTTATATTATCCTCTCAACTTATATCGTTTTTAATTTTCTTTATGCATTTACTTTACACTTTAGAAGTTTACTAGTCAGGAGATAGCTAAAACCGTATTCTTAGCTAAATTCTATAATATTTTTAGCATTCTTATTAACCTCTAGGATCTACTTAAAAAGGGAAACCCTATAGTAATATTTAATTTAATCATATAAATGAGACTTAGCTAGTTATTTAAACCTGGGGTCCGGTTAATAACGGCTATGATTAGGCGAATACGCTTTGCTATTACAATATCTTAGTTTTGCTGGACGGGCCAGACGGCGTAAGTTCGCCAGGGTTTTCTTAATAGCAGTGGTTGACCTTGAAAGCAGGATTAATTTAATAGCTCTAACATTCGGGGGCATATTCCCTTGTAATTTATTGATCTTTATATTCGAGCATATGCCAGCTATCTTACGGAGACGTATACGCCTTTCTCTGTGTCTATTATAGCGGGTAAGACCTTCGTGTGGTCGCTAGGCAGCGCTGCTGGGCCGCTATTTACGGACTTTACGTTTGAAGCACTTGGTGTTGGTTAGTGCGATACCTTGATAGGAGTTGCGACAACCTTAATCTTCGTTCCATTCGTTTTCCATTGATACGGATTGCAAATTCCGAGTTGAAGCAGATATACACGCCGAAGAACCGGATAAAGACAAAGATCTAAGGAATACTGATCTGGTAGTCACCAAGGCCCTTCTAACTCCTCGATATACTCCGTGGTTCCTCCTCAACCCAGATAGAAGACCGAAGCCGAAAGCAAGTATGTAATAATGTAAAACTCGCATCGGGAATGTCTGGAATTAGCTTATAAAGCAAGTACAGGTCTACTTATAAACGAAGTTAATAGATGTAGATTTATTGTCCCTAAATATGCTCGCAAGATTTACAATGCGTACTTGTGTGGGGCCCTAGAGAATGGAACAGATTATAAGCAATGCACCTCAGTAAGACCTACGATCATCCCCACTATCTTTCATAGGCCTTATCTTGACGAATATCTATCCGCTCCCCCTTTTTCACTATGGTCTTTTATTGCCGTTACTGATTCTGGTGCATTAGATGGCCGGTGCTGGTGGCTTAAATAACATTCCCTTCCCGATGTATATACCGCAATAAGTGCCTCGAGGTTTGCATATTCCCGTTGCAGTCGAGCTTTTTCGGCATTCAGGGCAGTATTCTGCAACGCCAGGCAGTCCTGGACTGTTTCCTCGGCCATTGCACGGAGTATGCAATATAATCGCTGAGATATGAATCTGATTTCGCGCTCTTGCGTGAGATATTTTAGGCCAGGCAGTTGAGATAATCGGTTCGCAGCTATATGCTGCAACCCTAATCCTTAATAGAGGAAGAATAGTGCCTGAGTATGATGTTAAAATGACTGCGTAAGATATAGTGGAATGCAAAAAGTATTCGCAGGTATGCAAATAGTCCTGAAACTCGGAAGCTAGCCGAGGGTAACTTGCCAGGTTCTCAGTACTTTACATTATATATTTATCAGGAGGATACTCTAGTATTAAATACCTAAGCTAAGTTAAGCTACTAACTGGAGAAGTCAGGGTCTATCTGCATACCTGCGAATACTTTTTGCATCCCACTGTACCAGTAGGGGCTAGAAGACGTAACCAAGTCATCGTTATATGCCTCTGTCAGCAAAGCGATGTCTTCTGGTTTAAACAATACCGCAGATAGTGCCGAGAAAGACAAGATTTTTCATGTCACAAATACGACGCTATTGCACTGTCCACAGAGACCGGTTTTATAGTTTGTTACCATCTCAGACAAGGAAAAACGCAGCTTGTCCATATCAATTGAGGAGACCCCTGGCGTCAAAGGTTGCCAGATTCGAGGTACATCATAATAGTGTCAAGTAGGTTGCTGAACCCTGCACCCAGTGCATCTCCCCCACTAATTCAGACTCTTCTTACAGGATAAATAACCAGGCAAGGTTTCCTTCTGACGTTTAGCCAGTTATAACTTAATAGACCTCTAGGGTCCTTAAGCTAATTATGCGAGGGAGATATAGAGTCTATTAGCACCCCTTCCCCCTAGTAAATACACTAGCCTAAAAGACTAAGTGCATTATAGCTACTATTAATGCCTAAGGTAATAAAGTATTTATACTAATAGGTATAAAATAAGTCTTTAAGTAAATTAATAATAAATTAATTTAAGTTTTATATTTAATTTTAATTATTTTTTATTAATATTTAATTTTTATTTATATCTTAAAGAAACTATAAATTACTTTTTATTTTTAATTTAGCTAATACTTTATTTTAATTATAACTATTTAACTTATTATTTATTTTATTTTTATTTAAAAAGCTACTTAAATAATAAAAGATTAAAATATAACTTATATATAATAAGTATTACCGTAGAAAAGTTTATATAAGTAAAGCCTTATCTTATAATCCCCTTTGCCCCCTTAACCTTAAGTATCTAATGCAATAGCAGGCATCCCAGCTGCTTTATATATATCGCGCCGAGGCGGGAGTGCCGATATGCTGCTTATCTGCGCGAGCTGCAGTCGGCTGCTATAAAACGAAAGTATAATAAGCTCTAGGAGCAGATAGTTAATTATGAGAATCTGTACGACACACTCAGGACGCAACAGCCGGAGGAAGTTAAGGAGATTCTCCGTCGAATCCAGGCTAGAGGAGACGTCAAGTCTGTGACGGAGGACATTCAAGAAGGAAATCTACTCCTCGAGCTCACATCATCCCCCGTATTTACACCTCAACAATTACCTGCTCAGAGGGTTCCATCGCATCAGGCCGTGCCTTATGGGTCTTTGAATGGCGATCCACAAGTACAGCTTTCAGCAAGGGAAGGACCGCTCAGCTTTGGTTAACCTCGACTTACCTCCCCGTGAGTGCTGTATGCTTATACAGTTCAGGTCCCAGGGACGCATCCATGAACTAATAGATCTTTTCAGATACGATCATCCAGAGCACGTTTTTAAAGAACCCTGGAAGGAAACACAGTATAGATATGCTGAGGATAGAGTCTTTATCGACTTGCCTGGATACATACTTCCAATTGCGCGATGGACAACAGTCTCCAACGATGACAAACTCTTGAGTCATCTCTTGATGCTCTTTTAGACATGGGATACAAGCTGTAACCGTGTCATAGATCGGACTATATTAGAGGAAGACCTCAAATCCCTTGATCCTTCGTCACCTTTATCGAGCCCACCGGATATACTCCTCTTCTACTCCCCCTTTCTTATTAACGCCCTTCTAGCCGTCAGTTGCGTTAGTATTATACCCGTACTACCACATATGCATATACTCGCTAAATAAACTTTCAGTTATATACAAAGAACCAAGTGACCTTTTATATGCCAGGTAATCTAAACTCACGAGGCAAGGCTTTTGCTATAGAAGCAGTGTGCCTATTGGCTCTGGAAGATACCGGCCCATCCCTTCCAGTAGTACAGGGCCTGGCATTAATGCGTATCTACGAAGGAGCTCTGGGTAGTGAGGTGACGGCATTGGGTTACCATAGTCGCATGCAAGCGAGATGCCTAGCACTTCGACTCGAAGAGATCACACGCTCCGCCGACGTCACTCTTGCTGGGTTGCGGCAGCGTACAGAAGCCTACGCGCTGTCATGGATCGCATGGGGATTCTGCATTTGGGATCAGTAAGCCATGGCGTCTGGATTGTGTTGAAGGACCTCTCCTAACTAGCTCTCCAGGAAGTCGATTCACGGACTTTGCCGCCGTTCCGTCATTAGGAAGCCGAAGAGATCAAAGTCATGGCGCGACCAAGCTACGTCACCGCTGTATAAAAAGTTTAACCCAGGTTACTGGTGGTTTCCATACCCGGTCTCTGTGGTTCTGCAAAATGCGTTGAGGGGGGAGATATTTGACGCTGAATGCGACCTCACGGAAATTACGGAACAAATACTCAACTTCTTGACTCCGCTTGAGGAAGGCTGGCCGCCTCGGCGCAACACACAAAGGGCTTTGGAGCTCTACACGGAGCTCACGAGATAGAAGTATTCTCTCTCGGAAAGACTGAGGGTGGAGAATGCGGTCCTGCCATCCGCTATACTGCTCCAGTAAGTCAACCGCACGCCTACATAGTGTCCATTGCTAGTATTGACATGAATACTGCAGCCTTAACATCGAGCTCCTCATCATCAGTGTACTCCGGCCCTTTGACGATTTAACCAAGGAAGAGTTTAGGCCCTTTCATCCCGTCACTATGTCCTACGTACATGCAAGCAACGCCATGTGGGTAATGTGGCACTTCCGAGCCTTGTACACCCTATGCAACGAGCACTATATAATACAAGCGGCTTCGATCTGTGCATTCCGAGTGTTGTTCGGTATTGAGACCAGCACAATTCAGCTTGAGACGTTCGCAAAGGCGTGTCGAGCTTTGATCGAGCTGGGTGAGTCCTTCCCTGCTGCCAAAGAAGTAATACTCTCCATCGACTCTGTTATAAAGAAGCAGCAGCTTGAACTTCCTTCGTATATAAACGAGTACCTGTCCAGTCAAGGGGGAGGCAGCATTGATGAGTTGATGGCTATAAAGGAGAGAGATGCATAGTGCCATCGTCAGGAAGGCAAATTCACAGGGACATTCGGATCATCTGACGTTAACAGGTTTGCTTTTCATCGGTGGTGCCAAGGAAGACTGGGCCTAATTACAAAGAGAGGCATTTAGGCCCGAGGTAGATAACACAATTCTTAATAGAGGTTCGACTTATTAGGCTAAGTAGCATCACTGATTGATTTATCCTACGCGGGTTTAATCGTTTAAACGACCACGTCCGGCTAGCGGGGTCCGGCGAATAGCCGAAGCCCGGTGGATCTGTATTGATCCACGGTGCCCTACTCCGTCTGCCGTCGAAGACGCTGACCTGCTGTCCTCAGATTTCCCTCTTTTTTTCTCTCCCTAACCACTATTTACATATGCTCAGCAGCCCATACATAACAGCGGTTCTCTACTAGTGTGTATGTGATTCTAGGCTCTCTCGGGCTATTAGGCCCTCTACTTTGCAACTATATACCTATATTCTTCCCCTAGTGCTTAGCTTTATTTAATTAAGTCTTAATCCTGAAATTGCCTAACGATCTAATTAGTTCTATAACCTTAATTGCCTTGGCAGTTGCTTTATGCTCATTTAGTATCTTCTAAAGATTATTCCATCCTTAGAGGTATCTTAGTTCCTGGTTCCGGAGTTAGCGGTATTAGCAGCAGCGCAGGAGGACATGCGCTATTGTTTATCAGTCCGCTGTATAGGGGCATCCATTGTTAGTTTTGTCTGATACAAGTCTTTTAGTTATACAGATACATAGATTGTCGACTATATCACTTCTATTCACAGATTACTAAAACATTTCAGATGTTATACTATTATCTTCTAAGTACCTAGCTAAGAGCTATCGCGAGGGATTCGGTTAATAATGTTTTTTTATAGCTTTATAGATTAGATTCTTATAATTGCCATGGAATAGGTGACGCTCAACACAGTCTCTGTCAAAACCTTCATCGTCAACACAATCTTGAAGATAAACTACCCAATTTGAACGGACTTCATCGGGAAATGCCCTGAGAATAGAATACATCGTGACATTCTAGAACCTGCCGTCCAGCGCATGTGGAAGCAACTGTCGGATATTGCTACTTCCTTTGCCACTTCCATTCCCTTGTAGCCCAGATAGAGTCGTCAAGAACGGTTTCGGCGATCTTAGACGAAGGATACGAATTAACATGATAATTAATCATTACGATCTTTAGAATCTTAGAAAATAATCTAAGAATAATGCTTTTAATTTTTAGTTTTAGTTTTGCAAGATATATAGATGCTCCTTAGCCTACTCCTATTGGGAAACCTTAGTGTTCCTAATTTAAATGCCCTAATTTTGATTGTTTAATTCCAATTCCCAAACACCATTCCTGGCCCTAAGCGCCGTTGGTTTATTGTACTACCCATAGCCGTCGAGGACTTAGTGGGAGGCAGCGAGGCGGGTGACTATAGGTGGCGGATATATCGCAGCCTTCGTGAAGGGATGATCATGGGAGTCTTGTATAAGCCGAAGCTGCAGCGGTGGCGGCGCTAGTATAAGTGTTCTCGGCATTACATGCAAGAATAGGTGTAGATATTGTTACCGCCGCGGTGCAGAGGCTACAGAGCTCCATTTGAGGTTCGGGTGTGAGACAGTAGAAGGGACTCGAGCATTTACGAGCGCAGCGTGTGAAGTCAGTGACAGTCTCGCCGAGGGTGCAGCGGCAGGCCTTGCACATCCGCTGAGCGATTGCGATATGGCACATATTGAAGTCGTTAGAAGAGATTTGCGGTCTAGTTGTAGTAGAGAGGTAGATTATAGATGGCGATAAAGGTATAGAGGAAGCTCAGGTAGTAGTAGATAGCCTGGAGGTTTCAAAGAAAAAGAAATAGGCTAAGCGCCTAACCGTTGAATTTATAATAGAGTAAACTTAAGCATCTAAGGGCATAACTGCAACAGTAGTTGAGAGGGGCTTAGATGCATCTGGTAAAGGTAAGAGATGCTAATGAGCAATTGCTTTTCTAACTACGAGGTAGTAAAGCAAGCCCTCCAAACGGGCTTCCCATTCTTTTTAACGTTTCGCAAGATAACAAGATACCATGCAATTCAAAGTTGCCGAAGACAAAGCATGTAAAAATGACTACTGGATGATGCAGACGGTGTTTTAAGGTTAGTTTTGCGGAAAAGGAGAGTCTGTTAGGATTGAGTGAGTATGACATAGTAAAATCATCATATAACCATTTACAAACGGAGATTAGGGCAAGGCAAATAACACAAGCAAAGACAACGGCGAGTAATAAAATGAATGGGTGTGAAAGATCCGGTGAAACGCT
Organism: Fusarium sambucinum; assembly: GCF_050947815.1. Lineage (NCBI taxonomy): Eukaryota > Fungi > Ascomycota > Sordariomycetes > Hypocreales > Nectriaceae > Fusarium > Fusarium sambucinum. The sequence goes on along the minus strand of NC_139293.1, from coordinate 4,878,821 downwards.
GGGCTTATTACGACGGGAGCGGGTAAAACCAGGTTATCTGCCTAGAGAATGCGGTTTGACTGAGTTTATGTCTGAGGCGCTTATTGTCTGAAATATGCATGTGTTCATCCCTACTCGCGAGCAAGCCCGATGAAGCACTTCGCGGAGTCTAAAAGGAAAAAGAAAGAGAATAAGAATAGGATAAATAAATGCATATTTATGACGACACACATCCCCGAACATTTCTACCTTCCTTCTCTTTACCTCATCCATAGAGGCTCAATCGCGGGGAAGCTCTCCGATCGGATCAATTGAGCTGGCCGTAACGTGAGCTTGGCGCTTTGCCCACATCCCTACGTCATGGCTCGACAATCAAGCCGGGCAGCGGGTTGGAACGGATACTATCGATAGTCTCACGAATCGGGTAATATTGCCACGGTCACTATGATGATTTAGTCCTTGGCTCGTGTAATCATTGTAGCCTCATCTGTATTGTGTGGCCTAGAGCTGGCAGGCCCTTTTTACTTGCATCCAAAAGAAAATTCCATTTGCTGTGAAACTACAAAGGCTGGCTCTTGGTATGCAGACTATTGCCAAGACGGTGTGGATATTTCTTCGCACTGTCAGAATTCCCCACATTCGGTGATGTATTTCAACAGCGCCAATGACGAAATATAAACATCAAACAACAGAGGGACATATAATTAGCCTTAACCTAGCATCCTCAATCTGGTTGATTCTTGCTCATTTCCATGGCACGTTAACTTCTTTCCACGTCAACAAGGTAGATGCCCACAATGGAACCCAACGGTAAAAAGCATGCCGAGCGTCTCATTGATCATGATGCCGAAAGCAACCTTTTCGACACTTCGATTGATACCGTTCCAATCACCGTGCAACGAAAGACTTTCCTTCCTCCCAGGGGAAGCCGACAGCTCGCCCATGCAGGTATGATAGCTTTTGCACACGAATGAGCTGTTCCTTACTTACATAACGTGCAAGGCGTCGCGCGCGTCAATATTGCCGCGACGCAAGAGCATCCTAACGGAACAACGGAAATGGACTGGGGTTATCAACATCGTCACCAAAGTGTAAGGTCAAACATTCTAATTGAATTTCTTATTTTAACTTAGTGACTAGGTTCTTTAACAGCATTGCGATTTCTTCGACATGGTAATTGACCTTCGTATTTTCTTGTCCCGTGGGTTGGAAGAGCTAACTGTCGCCAGGATCATGACGGTGTGATTTGGCCTACCGATACATTTTGGGGATTCCACCGACTTGGATTCGGAATTTTCCTCTCTCTCATTGCTGCTTTTATCATTCATGCCAACTTCTCCTATCCAACTTTGCCTTCGTATCTACCAGACCCATTCTTTCGTCTCTATACCAACAACATCCATAAAGCAAAGCACGGCAGCGATACAGGGACATATGATACCGAGGGACGATTCATTCCACAAAAGTTCGAGGATATGTTTGAGAAGTATGCTGAAGGACGTGACTACGTAACTATCTGGGACGTGAGCGCGCTCATGAAGGGTCAGAGGCTGATTGCTGATCCGATCGGCTGGGGCGGCGCTCTCTTCGAATGTGAGTTTTCGATGCGATTGACACGCACAGAAGATGTTGAGATTGACATTTTTGGATAGGGCTAGCCACTTGGTTGATGCTCTGGCCTGAAGATGGCAAAATGAGAAAGGAGGATATTCGCCGTATCTACGACGGCAGCCTCTTTCATATGATTGCCGCTCGCAGGGAGAATAAATGACTTCTCGGCGGATTTTGCCGAGACTATACCCCCGCCTATAATAACGGGACTGGCCCTACGTGTCTAGAAGGGAGGGTTATAATGTCCATCTGCCAATATATCTAAGTTTCTATCTTAGGTACTAGGTATAGGTTTTCTCCACTGCGACTACTTCTGTGACGTTTTAGTCCCGAACTCTATTAAAGTATTTAAAATCGCGGAAACAATCTTAAAGCTCATTCTCTATTACTATTAAAGACATATATAAATCATTCGATCTATATTATAATAAGCCTTAAGTATAACTGACTAATGGTTCCTTTGAATCCGTAGTGCCTAACTCGATAGTCTAAATAAAGTCTCAATGCATAATTAAGGCGGAGTTTAAAAGAACCTCTAACTTTTCCAGCATTCTAATACCTAGCAAGGTAAAACAGCCGAGATAATCATAAGCATAACCTATCAGTGGCACCTCGGCAAGGCCTACTATTAGCCGGTAATAGACCTTAATCTCTATCTCAACCTTATATTTAAGGAAGGTATTAGGAATAGCTTTCTTTTTCCAGGTTTATAATTTACAATATATATATGCATATGCAAGCCTATAGACTAGTAAACTAAATCAGTGGATTAGTAAGTGCTATTGCCTCGTTTCTAATAAAAGAATCTCTCTATAAAACTTGCAACTAGCTTTATTTATTAATGTTATAAAAGGATTACTATACCTTCCTTGTCATGAAAAGATAAACCCTATGTAAAGTAAAACCCAGAGTTTCTATATAGATTAGTATTATTTCATCGCAGGGATAATCCTTAAGGAAACCTAGAAACCCGCTTGAGGTCTATCTATTTGTGCCGAATGTAGTAGCACTCACTAATAATTCGTCAATAGTGGTGTTGGTCGAATTTTCATTAATGAGTTTTTATGTGAGGAGTAGAAAAGCCTCGAGCTATAGCTCCTGACATAGATCCTCCTTTCATGGCCCAGTCTTCCTTACCCACGAACGCAATCTGCCTGCATACCTGCATAGGATGCCATTATAGGGCTTAGCATCAGACCTTCCGATACTCAAGAACGGTCGATGCTGCATCGAACGAGAAACACCATGCCTGAATAACGATGGTTTCCTGGAATTCACACCCGCCGACACTAAGAACCAACGGAATTGGCTAACTGCACAAAAGTGTTATACCACCGAATGCTTTGTGTTTCTAATTCTAAACGCGAACATCACATCGAGTGTACCATGGGGAAGCCTGAACTCTGTTGCGAAAGCTTTTCGAGTTTCCGAAGAGGCGGCATGTCACAATCAGCCTCTTCCTTCTGTTCTTTTGCGCAGGACCTTGTGTCTTTGCGCCGCTATTCGAGATATTTGTCCGGGGGAAAGCCTTTCATATTGCCTTCTTGGCTTACATGGCATTTATCTTCCTTTGTATATTCTCTCTAAGCTTTGGAAGCTTATTAGTTATAAGACTTATGGCTAGAACCGTAGTTTTAGCAAATTTATATAATATTTCCGGCGTTCTGGTTGATCTCTGGGCCTAATTGAAAGAGGAAACCCGGTAGTGATGTGTAGTTTGGCAGCATGGATTGGTCTATCCATCCATTAGGCCGATTTACAGGTTTTATAGAGTTAGCGTAGGGCTAGCGAGAGGATTTCTATGCTGCGCTCTGTTTAGGAGGTTGCGGGACTCTTCTCATGTTTACACTGCCCAAGACACATGCACCCACCATTTTGATGAGAAAAACGACAAGACTGCGTCCACTTCCTGAATATAAAATCATCATGCCGCCAGTTAAGGCTAACAAGCCTTCCCTAATTCATACCTACAAAACAGAGTTCATGCGGCCTTGGGTTCTTCTATTTGGCCTTGTACTCTTTCTCTGCGCCCTTTACTTGTTCATTATCCTGACCCTGAAATATCTGCTCTTTTCCGTCTACTCTCTCATTTCTCAACAAATCAGAGGACGGACTATTGGCATTAGGCAGCTGCCCTTAGTCAGGGCGATCTTAACATCCCCTAGGTGCCTTGTTTACCCTTCACGATACACAGCGCCGCAAAGAACAAGCCAAGTCCGGCAACATGTTTAAGCCTGAGGACCGGTTAGTGATAACGATGTTTGGGGATAAGTTTTATTAGCACTATGTTTTAGTTTCGCTGGATAGCCTAGACGGCATAAGTTAATAAGGCTTCTCTGAATAGTAGCTAACCTTAAAAGCAGGATTTATTAAATAGGTCTAATACTTGCAGGTATATTCCTTTCTACTTTATTAATCCTTATATTAATTAATAGTCTATATTAGCTATCTTATAGAGATATATACCTACTTTACTATATTTATTATAGCGGGTAATATATTTACGCAGTTACTAGGCAGTATTACTAGGCCGCTATTTATAGACTTTATATTTAAAATATTTGAAATTAGTTACAGTAGCACCTTAATTAGAGGAGTTGCAACGATCTTAGCCTTTCTTCCTTTCGGTTGCCGTTAATACAGGCAGCAAATTCAGAATCCAAGCAAATATATAGTTAAGGAGCTAGGCAAAGGCAGTCTGGAGCCGGGGATAAGTTCGACAGGTGCGCCAGCCACGACAACGGTCTAAGGGGTCGGGTAGTTCTCAGGGCTCCTCCAGCGTCTCCGATATACGCCGTAATCCCTCCTCGACCCAGGCGGAAGATTGAGACCGAAAGCGGGCCTGCAACAGCTGTCAAGGGCAAGAATCACGACCATCGTGAATAACTTCACGGTTGCCATGAATTCTAAATCACAGGCAGCATCCTGCTGCCTGGACGATCGGCAGATTGAACATGAGTATAAGAGACCGACTCTCGTCGCTCCTTTAGATAGAAAATCAAGTGCTCATTTGATTTTGGCTGTTCATCCGTGCATGAGATAACAGCTGTGGGACTGGCAAATCGTTGGAACCCGGCAGTTTTCGAACATTCTGTTGACGCCTCTCGAAGCGATTAAAATAACACCAGCTTAGATGTGTCGAAAACTTAAAACTCCGTTCCAACGCTCGCAAACTTGGTAATGCGGATGCTTTTGCTCCGACATATGAGGACAAGGAGTAGGTCAGACGAAAGTCAGCAGGGGAAATAAGAGCGACAAAAAAGTTTCGCATCAAGTAGTGCGAGGAAGCCACTTGTGGGGGACTCCAGAGAGTAGAATAGGCTATGAGCTAAGTTACTGCATCTTAATAAGACCCATGACCACCCTCGCCATCTTTCCTGTATCTTATCTAGACGAATTTCATGTTCTCTCCTGGTTACTCTGGTTTTTTATGGCCGTCTCCGATTCTGGTGCATGTGGAGCCTGCTGTTGATGTCACAAACAACAGTCCCTTCCTAGTGTATGTGCTGACAGGAGTGTCTCGAGCTTTGCACACTCTTGCTGCAGACGAACTATTTCGGCATTCAAGGCAGCATTCTGTGATCTTAGGCTGTCCTGGATTGTTTCCTCTGAAGGTGAAGATCCGATGGAGTCGCCTTGGCGCGATTGCGGGAGGTTGCTCTGAACTGTTTCCTTGGCCATGGCGTGCAGTATGCGATGTCTTCGCTGTGACAGGATTTTAATCGTTTGCGTTCTCGCCTAAAGTATTTTAGGCCAGGCAATTAGTCGGTATGTAGCCTTATGCTGCGGCTCTAGTTCTTACAAGAGAAAGAGCAGTGATTGAGAGTTTGATGTCAAAGTGGCTGCGCGAAATACTTTTGGGGGACTTAAAATCTATAACGACTACTGGGCCCGCTGGCTTAGTAGGATAAGGGGTCCTTGATTGGGAAAAGAATGATACTTCCAATTAGGTAATGATCCTAGTAGAACCTATATGCATGACTCGCATCACGCTATCAACCCTGCTTGTTATATCACCAATCTCGGCAATGTCATATCTCAGACCACATTTAAACTCAACCACAACTACCGCAATTCGGCATCAATGGTCAAGAAACATATCAATTGGAAGCCCTGATTGGGATCCTAGTCCATCCCTGACTTGGATTAATCCTGAGGCCGGGAAGCTAAAGCTTTTACAGTACAAGGCTAACAACCTCAAAAACGCATCTTCAGTCACGGCCAAGTTCATAGAGGCCGAAGACGTAAATAGGGTCTTTAATAAGGGCTTCAGTCAGCAAGGCGTGGCCTCCCGGTTCAACGACGTAACAGACAGTGCCCGAGTAAGACAATACTTCCAATGCCGCAGATATGGCTACATAGGAACCCAGTGCAAGGCAACAACAACATGCGGCTGCTGCACGCAAGAGCATGCTATCCGAGAGACCCGGGAAACGCGACATGACGCGTACCACCGCAACTCTGCCCTGTAAAAATTCTTCCCTCCCCGCAGTAGTTAACAGCTTTCTTAGCGGCGCAATAAATGTTTCGTTCCATTGGTTATCTCATCGTCCGCAACTAGCTCATGGCAGCAACCAGCTAGGAAACCAGAGTATCTACCTAAATTCAATCAGGTAAAGCGACCCCCCTCCCGGCGGCACTCCGCCAGTCTTGACCCTTTTCGACGTGCCACAAGATGACATTCTCCGCCGAAACGATCCAGACCTTTCAAACCCCGTCCCTATCATGATCCGCTTATATTATCCCTGGAAGCCCTTACGTAGATATGATGTAACCGTGTTAGATCCGAAAACCCTGGATGATCTTTGCTGTATTTGAACTTGGACTCCTGTATTGTGCTTGTCCCTGAGAAGTTTCGGGCACCTAAAGTCCGCAAGGTTACAGGGAGGAGAGGGCATCTTAAAGCGTGAGAATCCGGTAATTACATGAGCAACTGCAATTAGAGAAGCCCATCGTCCAGGTCACATTATTCAACCAACGCGCCGTGGTCCGTTGAAATGCTGGTGTTATGTTTTATTATAATAGTCCTTCTGATTGAAAAAGAAATAGCCTGAGAAAGCGTGCATCTGCCCATCAAGGTTGCAGAACCTTGCAGCGACTGCTCCCCACTAATTCAGTATCTTCTTACTGGTTAAATAACCAGCCAAGCTTCCTTATGACGTTTAACTAGTTATAGCTCGAGGGGCCTCTGAGATCCTTAAGCTAATTATGCGAGGAAGATATGCAGTCTTATTAGCATCCTGCTATTAGCAAATATACCTATTTAAAAGATTACTTATAGTATATAATAGCTATTATAAATACCTAAGGCAATAAAGAATTTATATTAATAAATATAAAATAAGTCTTTAAGTAAATTAATAATATATTAATTAAAGTTTTATATTTAATTTTAATTACCTTTTTAATATTTAATTCTTATTAATATCTTAAAGAAATTAAAAGCTATTTTTTATTTTTAATTTAAATAATATTTCTTTTTAATTATAACTATTTAGCTTATTATTTACTTTACTTTTATTTAAGAAGTTATTTAAATAATAAAAGATTAAAACTTAATTTATATATAATAAGTATTACTGCAGAAAAGTTTATATAAATAAAGCCTTATCTTATAATCTTCTTTGCCTCCTTAACCTAGAGTGCCTAGTGCAATAGATAGTGGCCTTAATGCAGGTCTTGTTAATAGCGTAGCGAGGAAGAGCCTTGCACCTATGCGAAACCCCGTAGTTATAGCTAGCCGAGCAAAGAAACGGAGCAAATCCTTGAACTGTTTGATTTCTTGAGGACTGGCTCCGAGAACCAAGCCCTCGATAGCCTGTATATTCTTCGATCCCATAACGATGTCGACAGCGTTCTGGATATGATAAAAGCAAGGAGAAGCCAGGAACAACGTCCAAAGGGACGAGAATGGGCTCCTATATCCACAAGACACCTAGGGCTGGAGTACGAGCTCATAGCAAGGAATGCGGTAGCGTTTCCCCCGTTGCAGGCCCTCGAGCCCAACGTTATCAAGTCAGTTATCTTGCACCAAAATCAGGCATTTTATCAGATTCAAATCGAATGTATTGCCTACATGCTGTCGCATGGGGCTCCAATTCTAGGCTTACATTCTCCAGGGCGGCCTTGAGCACCGATCGTCTATCAACGACCCTTGATGAAGGGAGTGAATCGCCGTTTAGGGATGGAGCCAGTGTGTCAGCAGGTTCTGAAGCCGATCAATTCTCTGCGCACCGTCCTATAAATATAAAACGCCCGATATCGACTTTACATCCGTGTGACAAGCGCTTGGAGGAACTAAAGTTGAGTTTTTAGACTTCGGTCTCGATTTCGGACAACGTGGCGGCCAAAGTCATATCGTTATATCTGGAGATAGACCATCCTCTGTTGGGGACCTTTAATCCAGACCTATTTGTCGATGACCTGACTAATTGCCGCTTGGGGCACTGCAGTCCATTGCTCGTCAGTGCTATTATGTACTGGGGCTGTGTAAGTGACCATGACGTACAGTGGGCAAACCACTTGTTTTGCTGACACGCTATAGCAAATGTACAGTGGTTACGATCCCTCAATTAAAGAATATATACCCCAGTTCTATGAGGAGGCAGAGCGTCGTTGGACTGATGAGAAAGCCACTGATTCTCTCCTTAATCTCGCCAGCATGCAATTGCTGGGTCTGGCATATTTGGGTAATGGCAAGGATTATTACGTCTTAATATACGTATCAGAAGCGAACGCTATGGCAACACATATGGGCCTATTCGGAGTTGATCCCACAGTGACAGCCAGTAAGGCTCAAGAAATAACCGCCGAGCTTCAGAGCGCAACCTTATATGCTGCTTGGGGTACCTTCAATTGGATCGTGTAAGTTAGTAACCTACAAGGGATACCGGACGACCAGAGTGCTTATGCCTTCAGGCTCATGTCCTTGTTCTATCAACAACCCGGCCTCGCATATCCAGAATACCCTCCTGTGCTTCCGATTCCTGGTTATGCCAGGCATGGCGGCCGCGACGAGAGTGCTAACTCCGTTCGACAATCTCTGCAGTCGGCGTACATAGGTGATACCTTTCCAGCCTTATGTCAGTTTTAGCGTATTGTTCATGAAGTGACCCTGCAGTATTATCGCGATCAACCCAATCCGCGTGGTCGCCTGAGCAATCATATGAAACTTGCCTTTGCTGAGTATAAATACCGGGAACTAATCGCTTAGGCCAAGACTCTGCCGTCATTTATAATGCGTTCAGAACAGAGTCCGCATCATGTCCTTACTTTTCAGTACGTCAACCTTCTTTGTCCCTGTCTATCGTTGAGATTATAGAGATCACTTTCTAATTAGGACTGCTAGCATTTGGTTCTATTGCGCCGTTCTTGATATTTTACGTCCTTTCACAGCACCAGCAAGGTCTGCCTCAAAATCGTTACTATTCAAGACCTTCTCCTGCAAGGACAGCTCGCCCAACGCGGCTTATAAAGCATCTGTTAACTAACTCAAGCGCTTGATCATTAAGTACCGCAAAAACTATACAGCTCCGGTTTACACAATGCTATAGTATACGGCACTGATACATATCGCAAACGCCATACTTAGTGACACGAAAGATCCAGAATAGCACTTCTACCTCTCCTTCTATATTCAGTGTTACGGAAGCTTGCGGCGGTCATACCGCTTCGCAGAGGCTATCGGTTGCAGCCTGCTTTCCATAACGCTACAGAGACAAGATCTCTCGGTAGGCAAGGCGCGGCATATGATGCAGCAATTTAAGGAGAACAGGCTAAATAGCTCATCAGAGGATATTCGAGCTATGTTTATGGCTGATCTAAACCTCTCAATGACGGATCCTGAGGAGGCAAGCGTTGAGAGCCTGGCAAATAAGTTTGAGGATATAGCTTTATTTCGAGAGTTCACGTCTCAGGAGGACTCGGTCGCGGACGGGATGGTGGATTCAGATGAGACCTACGCTTGTGAATCACTATGAAAGTGGCTCCACGGCCGGCGCAAGAGTGTTGTGCGCAATGACTCAGCCATGGATAAGCTACTGAAGCTCATTATGGAAAAGGTTAAGTCAGCTCACCCAACAACGCACCACCCCCACAACGCGCCACTCCAAAAATCGCATCTCATTCTTCCTACCGTCCTAGTAAATAAAAGAATTGCCAACCCGGTATTAATCTACATGCTTTCAAAGTCAGGATTTCTCACCTCAATACAATCCTCTGCTTCGCTGGATTTTTCCGACCTCGAATCGCTTAATATTGAACCTTCCAGGTCCAAATGAATATCGCTTTCCCCACCATCCTCTATAGCCAACCTTGCCTTCTCTGTCTGGACCTCATATAACTCAACGAAGTCCTTATTCAGATCAGGAATAACTCTACGTCGTTTTTAAGGTCTTGCCTTTTCTAAAGCATTAGTCAGATGGTCAGTTTGAACTTCTGCAGCTGTCAATTTGACGATATTATCATCAAGTGCCTTTCCAACCTTCCGAAACAACAAACGCGCTGCAGACTGACCAAATGCTAGGTCAACAGCCATAAGTGACCGCTTAAGTTTAACAAGGTCTCGGGAACTTTTCGGCGTCTGAATATCTACCGCACTCATTTTTTAAGCAAAATCTGATGCAGGTGGCATTGGAAATGCTAATATAGGTGCAGAAGTTGCATCTAGATCATCTCTTCGCACGAATCTTAAGTTCAGTGGCTTAGATCGGTTCCGCGGAAAGATTCCACTAGCCTGCCAGCTAGCTAGAATATTGACTGATATTAGCCTCTCTTTTCTAGCCAGTTGGTACGCATAAAGAAGCTCTTGTTTGCCAGGATCGGGGTTGTAATGGAGTAGTGCCGAAATTGTGAAGCCACGCCTATACGCCCTTTTCAACGTAGACAAGACACCCAAATCCAATATCATTTCTGAGATTGCAGAGTTTCAATGCCATTGTTCTTGGATGTTGTACTTGATAACATTATAAGTCGCATCCCAAAGCGGAGGATCCAAGGTTGCTTTCTGAACCTCGGTGTTCCATAAACCGACAAACTGTCGATCTAAGTATGGAGCAAGGCAGCCGGACTGAGCACACCAGCTTGCCTGATACAAGGGGTGACGCCCTCCAGGGTTTTCCCTCTAGCTAGCACTACACCCCCAACCCTATGGCCCAGGAGCCCGCAGCTTGGTGGGCTGCAATCGGTACCATCAAATGTTGTGTGCAATGCGATGGCGTATCACGCCTTGCCTCCAACGAGCAGGCAATAGAGGGTAGATATCGACACCTCAACATGTTTGACTTCCTGACTGCCGCCGCTTGCCGGCTGGAGAAGAAGCAGCTATTGCAGCAGCATTCTTATTCAGGAAACCATGTCCAATAGCGCGAATAAATAAGTGGTCTAAATCATCAAAAGCCCTTGCATGGCGCTTACTTCCGTCACCACAGGCATGCAATCCAGCCTGCAAAAAATTTCCGATGGATGGGACTCAGGCTTATCTGAGGTAAAATACCTAGCTAATCCCTTTCTGACGGTTGGTTCCTTTAATACCACACCACCGTGCATTAAAGAGAACGTCGCTTTATGCAGACGTGTCCACGCTCGAACCATCATGCGCAGTGACGTTTCGTAATACTAGCATCATCCAATATTCTGGCTTGCAGGATAATGCAGCCCTCTATTTTCAACCTGTAGTCCCATATAAACCACTAGCCGCATGTGACATCCACGCGAACAAAGCGTATCTATGGTATAAACATATGGTACGTATCTAGCTAAAATATCTGGCACTGGGGCGAAGGGCAGCACTCCATCCCCCTGCCACCTGCCATCACCTAGCGGCCAGGTAGAAGTGTGTGGTAAAAGCCCTGATTTATACCGGCGCACACGGGTGGCTTTCACCCCACTTCTCCTTACCGCTAGCGTTAATGCTGAACTGCCATAAAATATAGGGTCCCCAAGATATCCGGTTTCATAGCCAAGCATGCATCTCTCTATTATCCTACTTCTAAGTTCTGCATATTACTAACTTTAATTTACCGCAGTTATTATTAATCTAAAGATAATTATTTAGGCGCGAGGTAGATAACCTATTATAAATATAGCCAGCTTAGAAATTCAACATGAAAAAAGAAGATTTATTTATTAAGCTTTATAACTAATATAACACCTACCCCCATTTAAGATACTGAGGCCTTTTATTATCTCCCGAGAGCCTATGGGGCTGCAATTCATACCTGCCCTACCTTTTCTCTGCTATAGCTCATGTTTATTGCATCTCAATTGGCTGCAACCCCTCCCGGTACTGCATTGCAGCCTTATGGGCTCTCAGGAGATATGCAGGCCGACAGGAACAGAAAATACAGTCTGACTGTTGTCAAGTTTGAAGCATTATATTGGTTATGCTCAGGCTCCGTGGTCTGGGTTCTATAGTCCAGGGTTCAGGAATGCAGCATTCTTGGATTCTAATATTATTTTAAGCACGGTGCAGTAGGAATGCATCGAGGTAAATTACCAGGAGGTAAATTACTAAAACCCCTAGGTAAATGACAGTTATAAACCCGATGTTTATGATCACGTGCTTCCAAGTACTATTTGGTGACTATGAAACGGCGTCGGTGGAATGATATATGCACATATAGTCTGGTGTGCATTGGTATTCGTCGAGGGTGAGGTACCGATCACATCAAAATTGCCTGTGCGGGTACAAGAGGTCCATACCCCCATGCAACGGCTCCGTGTTCGTTTCTTCCCAAAACTCCCAGACTTGCCTACTTCATCGTGCCGTAAAATGGACCGATTGGCTTAAGTGGGTGGGAATGACGGCGATGTCAGTCGTGGAACTCCACCTTTGTATTGACTTCTACTGGATCCCTCTCTGCCCTTGGGGTGTGGAACAAAAGGCAAAAAATGCTAGCACCATGAGTACCCGCACAGCGTTAAGTAGTATCAATTCGCACACAAATCCGCGTCGCCCTCTTTTTCTTTCTCGCGTCCCATTTCTAGGATGTTTCCCGCAGTGCTCCTCCACGATCACAGCAACCACGGCCCCCACCTCAGCAACAGCAAACATCTATTACCTCTCGACCTCAAGAAATACCCAACGGTGCGGGAACTACCAAACCCGAGTCGAAGCCCGCATCGGGCCCTTTTGACCCCCACGATAACGACACAGCGAATGGTCTATTTATGTTAGCCCAAGGTAGGGATGGTGCCCGGAGCTCGAACCAATTCGCCGGCGCTCCAGGCGCCCCTGGCCACGCTCACCTTGCTCCCGTCGCTCCACAGAATAGAAACACTTCGCCGCAGGTGTCGAGTGTTAATCGAGGCTCAATTGACTCTGCTCGCGGTCTGAGTGACGGTAGCATTGCTTCAGATGAGAGTGAACAGGCCAGGCCCAATATGCGAGGCAAGGGCAAGAGAAACCCCTCTTCCGCCAACGGCCAACAAAGGGCGGATAAAACCCCAACCAGAGCTCCCCCTAATAAGAAATCCAAGACCAATGCCGCTGCTATCAATAGTGGCATGAATTTCTCCGATGGGTCTAAGACGAAGCTGGAGGACGGCGGATACAAATTAAAGATAACGGACGAGGAGATGCGAAAGAACTTCCTCGAGCGCAATCGGTATATTCTTAAATACTTGATTATTCTATATTAAAATATGCTTACGGATTGTTTACACCAGCATCGCCGCCCTCAAGTGTCGTCAGAGGAAGAAACGATGGCTTACTAACCTGCAGACCAAGCTTGAGATATTTAATACGGAGAACGATGCCTTGACGGTATAAGTCACCCGGCTCAGAGAAGACGCAGTGAACTTAAAGACACTTCTTTTTGCCCATAAGGACTGTCCAGTTACTCAGCAACAAGAACTACACAGTGCCTTCATATCGCAGGTCGTTGGGCCCTTCAATCCGCAGATAGACCCCTATAGTATAGCTGCACCGATGCCAAACCAGGTCATGGCTGGCCAGGGTGTGCAGCAGCGTTTCTCATAACGCTACATCCTTATTGTCTCTGCCATTTTAAGTAAAAGAGGAGACCCCTGTCGGATGGGGAAGTACCTTGGACAGCGTCATTTGCGGGGAAATAACATGGCGTCGACAGGGCAGTCAAGTGAAAGAGGATTTTAGTGCCAGAGCCAAAGGTAATTGGTCAGAAAAAAATGGAAGTCGCCAGAACAGCTACTGCTAGCGGGCTCAGGGCAGGGGCCCCGGAGGACTAATTTATCTTATGCATAAGAAACCGACCTGTTTCTACTCGTTAGATAGAGAAATCAAGAGCTTCTATCTCTATAATTTAAATCCATTAGAAATTAATAAGAATTTTAAGGTAAAAGAAGTTTTCTAAGTAGCTACTATAATTTCTAGGATAACTTATCAGCAGACTCTTTATTGCCTTAATCTATTTTATATACTATTAAGCTATTGCTATAGCATTTAAAACTTTATTTATACTAAGGATATTCTCTTTTACCTCTGACTTTATTTATACTAAGAGGTTTTTCACCAGAGAGAAGGTAAAGCCTTATACTTTATATATCTGCTTCTACTATATAGTAGAGCTATAAAAGAATAGTTATATAAGTAATATGCAGCGCAATATAAAGAATAATTATCTATATCTAATTAGGCTCTCTAGCTAATAGAATTAATCTTAATAACTACTTAATATATTATTAACTATACTATCTAAAGCAGTATTATAAAATGCCTTTAATTAATAGGCTTATATTAAAGCTTATATTAGCCTTCTTAATTATTATAGAGTAACCTTTTTAATAGTTAAGTAGGGTAAGCTAAAGGACCTAGCATTAATATATAATCCTGCCATCGAGGATATAGTAATGCGCTACCGTATTAACTTAATAAATTCACCACGCCCTATAGGTCTAAGCTAATGCATGGCGCTCGGCGGTCAATAGGCGGACAGGTACCTGTCCTTCTAAAATGAGACGGGTCCTGTCCTAATTACCATATCTGGTATAGCTCACTCCGCTATCGGTCTCCCTCTCGCGCCATCTCGAATGTCGCGTTCTACTGCACTCGCTGCTAATCGTGTCGAGACTACGGGCTTACGATGACTGTTTCGCTATAAACGTCAACCAATCTCAAAGTCCGACACCGTTTCCTGGTGACTGTCTCCCTCCTGAAGGCGAGTATGAGTCACGGGAGGCGCTATTCGAGGCAATCAACGCCTGGGCAGCGACCAGGGGCTATGCGTTCATAACTGGAAGGTTAACCAAGGAGAAAACCGGCAGGAGGACGATCACGTACATGTGTGATCGTCGCCGTAACCATCCAATCGTTCCCAGAGAACGCCAACGTAAGACGACAACTCGAACAACAGGCTGCGAGTTCTCTGTACTGGCGAAGGAAAATAATGATAGAAGTACCTGGACTCTGCGGCACCGTTCTGACAGCCGATTCTCACTACATAACCATGAACCAAGCCAAGACACCACCGCCCACCCGGTACTTCGAACACTGTCTAAGGAGCACCTGTCTCAACTGACTGGCCTTGCCAAAGCTGGGGTAGCCCCTAAAGAAATTAGAACGTACATGCGGCAGAACACCGACACGATAGCAACACAACAGGACATCTACAATCGTATTGCAGATGCTAGACGAGAAGTGTGTCAAGGACAAAGCAGCATTAACGCACTTGCTGATCAGCTGTTTAGAGAAGGATTTTGGAGTCAATTTCAAACCGGTCCAGACGGTCGAGTCAAAGCTGTTCTATTTGCGCATCCCGAGTCAGTGGCATACCTATAGGCATATCCGGATGTCTTAATCTTAGACTGTACATATAAAACCAACAAATACGGCATGCCACTTTTGGACTTGATCGGTGTCGACTCTTGTCAACGTTCGTTCTATGTCGCGTTCGCTTTCCTGAGTGGGGAATGTGAAGAAGACTATTTTTGGGCGTTAGATCGATTCCGATCGTTGTGCGAAAACCACAGGATTAGGCATCCCTCCGTCATCTTGACTGATCGTTGCCTAGCATGTATGAATGCTGTCGATACTTGCTTCCTATCGTCAAGGCCGCTGTTATGTCTCTGGCATGCTAATAAGGCAGTTCTCCGCTACTGTCAGCCGAGATTTACGCGCCAGACTCAAGGGGACAACCCGGGCATAGAGGCTTGGAATGAGTTTTACGGCCATTGGCATTCGATTATCAAGTCACCGAATGAATAAACTTTCCATGAACGTGTGTCCGAGTTTGAGAAGAAATATCTCCCGGATTATATCGAAGAAGTCAGATATATCAAGATAAACTGGCTTGACCAATACAAAGAGAAGCTGGTGAAGGCGTGGGTCAATCAACACCCCCACTTTGACAACGTCGTTACTTCAAGGGTTGAAGGCATACACTGGCTGCTTAAGAGCCACCTCAAAGTATCTACATTAGACTTGTTCGAAGCTTGGCGATCGATCAAGCATGCACTACTGAATCAACTGGCGGAGTTGAAGTTGAACCAAGCCAAGCAGAAGATCAGGACCCCTATTGAACTCTCCAGTACCCTCTATGGTGCAGTACGTGGTTGGGTGTCTTATGAAGCCTTGCGAAAAGTTGAGCAGCAACGAAAGTTTTTATTGCATGAAGACTCTGCTCCCCTGTTAGCCTGTACTGGTTCTTTCTCACGATCACAAGGGCTACCCTGCGCTTATAAGCTGAAGGGTTTATTAGTTCGAGACCAGGCACTATAACTCGAAGATTTCCATCCGCACTGGCACTTGACTCGGAAAGATAATCGGCGACCCCTCTTAGAACCCCGCCAGCGAGTCGATCCAGTGGCTGCGAGTTCGTCTTTGCCGTTATCTAGTGTGAGAAGAGAACTTAGTGGCTTCGAAGTCATCGAAAACGCGAGGCCGATACGAAACCCTCCTTTGTGCAGCAAATGTTATATACTAGGTCACGCAAGGAACTCTAAGGAGTGTCCACTATGATACTCAGAACTAAGAGCATTTCCAGTCGTATCTTCAGACCAGCCGCAGACGTGTTCGGAAGAATTTCAATGGATACCCTTTGCGGTCCCGGAGGAGCCAAGGCCACCAGCGATGGAAACGCTCGACGAAATACAGTGGCAACCAATCACGACTTTGGAAAATTTCGAGTTTGAGCCTAAATTAACTTATCAAGATCTGCCATGCCAGTTGACCATTGAAACAGAGCAGGTGGACCGACACATAACGACTTCAGAACCTCGACATCTATCACCTGCACCATCTATATATACACCGCCGGTGTCTTCACAGTTAACCTCGGGAGACCCAGCTTCAGACCTAACTATACATCTAAGGTATAATGATCTACGAGCCATCCACCAGAGATACGTCAAGCCAAGAGAGGACTGGTATAAGGCTTAACCCCCGGGAACCTGGCTTGGTAATCGCCAGTATCGAAAAGCAATAGGCTTGCCTTTAGGATACCCAAAAGCAAGCTACAGCTGATGCCTTGATTATAAGCAGATAGGGAAGTGCTGCAAAACCTCGACGGGTCTGAGAGAGTGGACTAAAGAAGAGATGATGGCTTACTTAGACTGGGATAAAGCAGAGACTGATCGCATTGAAGCACGAGTAGCTGAGGAGACCGAGAACGGACGACTGTTTACAAGCAGAAGAGGCATAGGCAAGCTTTAGGAGATAGCACAGCGGGATATCGATGAACAAGAAGCCTTGTATTCTGCCGTGGAACAGGAAGAAAGTTATATTGTAGTTTAGCCCTAGTTCCAGTAGACTTTAGAGTGCATATATCACTTGAATACATCAAGGCTATTTAAATCAAAGAAATCGACTTGCTTTGAAAAAATATAGCAGGTTAATAGGACTTTAAGTAAAACCACTTAAGATAGTGGAATTGCACAGCGGGAGGCAATCCGATAGCGGAGAGGGCTAGACTGAATATAGCAATTAAGATAGAACCTATCCTATTTTAGAAGAATAAGTACCTGTCTACCTATTAGCCGCCTCTAGTCTTAGGTTAAAATATAAGAATACTTGCCTCTAATTACTTTACTAATTACTAGGATAGAAATAAGAAAGCTAAGTTTTAGCTCTTATATAAGTTATAGAGTATTCTAGGTTTTTTACTTTATAGTTAAAAAGTAAGTATTATTAAAAACTCTTAAGTAAGCCTCTTATAATATAACTTAAAAGCAGGTATAAATAATTCTAAATAGAAAGCTAATTTTCTAGCTATAGAGCTATTAAGGTATTTTATATACTTAAATATAATTAATAAAAAACAAGGGGTAGTTATTAAGGGATATTAACTAATAGTTATATTAAAGAGAAGTAGAAAATAAAGTAAGAAAGAGAAGAAAAAAAAGATTTTAAAGTAATATAACTTTTACCTCTACCCTGAAAAATTATACTATATAGAAATATAGATATTAATAATAATAAATTAGTTTACTTAGTTAGCAGTAAGCTTAATAGCCAGCAGATAATATTACCTTATATATACTTAGCGCTCTATTTTACTAATTAAAATTCCCTCTTTAAGTAAAGAATATAATTACTACTGCTAGTACTTTTATAATTCAGGAGATAAGTAATATATATTTCCTATACTTAAAAAATACTATAACTGCAAGTGAGAAGTTTATCTAGGAGTTTTTATAGGGAAGATCCCAGAGATAGCCTTTTCGCTTTAGCTATTACTTCTCTTAACTATATATACTCCTATATTAAAACTAACTAATAAAAGGATAAAGTCTTTATTAGTTATTTATTACAGCAGATACCTAGGATATATAGAGCTTAAGCTGCTGCACTATATTATAGTTTAGTATATATATACTGCAGTTAAAATTATACCTAGAACTTGCCTTTCTTCTTATATATTAGCAAGGGCTACTTATTAATAGTATCCTATAGGGTATTTATCCTTATACTTAAATGCTTTTACTTATCTTTACTAGAATAACTATAATTATTAGTAATTATAATACTATATAGAGTTTTATTTTAAAAGAAATATATAATTAATATTTAAACCTTTCTAATAATATTAAGAATTTAACTACTATTAATACCTTATATAAATATATTACTTCCCTTATATTATTCTATAATAAATTAATAAAGCTAGCTTAACTATTTAAAAGCTAATACTTTTTATATTAATATTAATAGTAAGAGTATTCTTTAAGCTTAATCTATTTTAAAAGGCTAATACTATAAGTATAATACTATTATACTTATTTAATAATTAATTAACTTTTATTGCTTTAATTAATTAAATAAGACAGTTAATTAAAAAGCTAGTATATAGTTTACTACTAGAAGGATATAGGCAATCTCTTAGCATAAGAATTAATAAGTTTATAAGAGTATAAAATCTAACTCTTATTTCTTAAAGTATTTTTTAAAGCTTTAAATGCAATTTTAAAGGCCTAGGCTTAAAGGAAGCTTTAAATAGTTATTTTTAGCTAGGACTAATATATTTTAAGAGTCAGAGTAATAGGATTAAATTATATATATAAGCGCCTTAATTTCTTAATATTTTATATTTTAATATTTATATACTTTTTATTAATTAATAGAAATATAAATAAGGGTACTTTTATATCTTTAAATAGTAGTAATAGTATATATAATAATTACTTAAATAGCCTCTATATTTATTAACTAGTACTTATACTTTTATAGTTTAAGCTATAAACTTTATACTTTTAATTATTACTTAATTATATTAGCTATATAAATTTATTTACTTAATATAACTTTATTTATTTATTTATTTATTAATTTCTATTATATAGCTTAATACTACTAACCTCCTAATAAAGTAAAATAATATATTAGGCTAGTAGCTAAATAGCTAATATTATATTATACTATAGGGTGGGTTAGACTTACCCTTACTATCTAATAATTCTTCAGCTAAATTAGCATTCTTTATTTTTCAGGCTCTTATTCTATTAGCAGATCCGAGCAGGCTGTAAGAAGGGATCGAGGCTGCAGAAGCTGCAGAGATCAGGTCGGCAGGCAGCTGCTGTTACAGGCTGCAAGAAGGGGTCATTAGGCAAGAGGCCTGTTGAGAAGTCAGGCAGCTGCTATTGCAAGCTGCGAGAGGAAGTCGTCAGGCGAGGAAAAACAGGCCCTTTTAGCAGGGTAAGGAAGGTTAACTCTTAAAATCCCCTCCTCACTGTAGTTATTAGGTTTATGTTTATCCTAGCTGCTAATTTGTATGCAGACCTTAACAGTGGGCTAATAGCCTGTGCCAAGGAAAAATTTTCAAGGGGAGAGTTGCTTGATATAACTGTTGTTATTATACATTCGAGTGACCTACCCTAGAGCGCTGAGAACTGGCGCCCGGCAAGTGCACGGGCCAGTTTTATTATATCCTGTCTTATTACCCACTATGTGACTGCCCACAGTAGAATATTCAACGGGGTTTAACAGACATCGTCGTTAAATTGTTATGAGAATAGCAGAGATAGAGTATATACTATAAAGAGATAATAAATATATAAGTTTCAGTAGATGATAATAATGAATGTTTTTATTCTTTTAGGTCTAGAGTAGTTAACTTGAACTTAATAAGGGTTAACTGATGGAAATGCATTGCATTTTATATTTTAGGTTTTTTAATTTCAGTAGTTTAGTGCAAGAAATACAGTGCATTTCCGCCAGGGAAAATATAGGTTAAACGCTCTAGATAATAATTAGTTAAAAATAGGAAATATAATGCATTTCTAATAATAATACTTAAGTAGGGTTAAAATCTATATATTATTTAATAGCTAGCGCTCTAGGAACCAGTATACCTACTATGGGATAGTATATAGCACTGCTAAAGCTAAGGGTTTTATACTCAGGGGATAATATTATAGCGCAAATCTAAGAGATACTGCAGTATTATAAGACTCTTAATAAAGGGGGTATATAACACTGGATAACGCTGGCAATATAGATACTATAATAGAGGAGATTATAAGGGCGCTAGGTATTAATCTAAAGCAATAGAGGGTATAATACTTAGCTTTATCTTTAAAAGAGGGTATTCTAGTAGTAATATATACTAATTTAAGACAAAGTAAAGTATTTGAGCAGCTATCTAGAAAATTTAATTTGCCTTTATTCTAGGTTATTACTAATTACTTAAAGAGTAGGCCTTATTTTCAGTTAGATTTATAATTAAATATAACCCCTGTGCTAATAATAAAGTTTATAGCAGTTTATATATATCTTGAGATAGGTTATATTTAAGAAATATTATAGTAGTTAGGCAAGTTTTACAGAGAATATAAGAGAGGCTCTAGTAATTATATTTTATATAGTACTTACTTTAACTTATTAATTTAGTTAATAACTGCTTTCTAGTTACTTAAGAGTAATTAAATAAGGTATTTATATAAAGTTACTTAAGATTTCCTCTTCTTATACTAGTTAGCCTATTTAGCTAAGTTAATATATTTAGTAATTGCAGGGTATATAATATATATTACCCCTAGATATTAATATATATTAAATATATAATTATATAGTGTTTTTATTAGGGAATAAGGAAGGAGAATTAATAGGCTTTTAGAGATTAAGAAATATTATTCTTTTAGTCTAGTTATATAATTACTACTTATTAGTATTAGGCTATACTTATTATATACTAGGCCTAATTTAATTTAGCAGGTATATATACTGTGTTAATTTATAGGGACTAGAGGTATAGATAAAGGGAAGACATTTACCCTGTTTTCTCTGCGAGGTAGCAAGACAATCTGAAAGCACATCCATCACTGTTACCATGATGATATTCCTCAAACTCTTCCCAAAGATGCTGGCGCTCCGCTTCTTTTCATTGCTGTCGTTCGTCTTGTACGCCAGTACAATCCCACTTGCTGCCAGCCAAACTCGACCCAGCTATCACATCACCCCCGAGAAGAAATAGATGAATGACCCTCAACGTCCGTTCTTCCTCGGGGATGAATGGCATCTCTACTACTTATACAACTCCAACTGGGACACCTCAAACCCCGGTGCAGGGGGGACGGAATGGTACCACATCACGAGTACCGACATGGTATCCTGGACTCGCCGGGGCGTAGCTATCGAGAAATACAAACCGAATCCTCCCAGCGGCAAAATCCTCGGAGATATTGAAACCGGCAGCGCCGTGATTGACACGGAGAACACGGCTAGCTTTGGCAAGAATACCGTCGTGGCCATCCTCACACAGATGGCAAATGGGGTGCAACAGCAGTCTCTTTTCTATTCCACCGACAATGGGTATAGCTTTACCCTTTATGAGGGCAATCCTGTAATGCCAAACCCGAGCCCGAGTACCAAGCCCGCGTTTCGAGATCCCAAGATCTTCTGGGATGACAAAGCGGGGCATTGGGCTATGTCACTCGCCGAGGGTAACAAGATTGGTTTCTACACCTCCAAAGATCTTAAGACCTGGGCGCATACGTCTGACTTCGTACCTGGGGACGCCAATGTAGACCTGGGAACCCTCGAGTGCCCAGATTTATATCAGATCGACCTAGACGGAGACACCACAAAGCGCACCTGGGTTCTTGCCATGGGCGCGAACGGCTACCGCTACGGTAGGACGATAGGAACCGCATATTAGACCGGAAAATGGGACGGCAAAGGCTTCGCCGCCACGAACAGCTTCCCGCAATGGATGGATGACGGGCCTGACTTCTACGCCACGGTCAGCTGGGAGGATCCGAAAGACAGATACGGCAGTCGCTATGCCATTGCTTGGATGAATAACTGGGACTACGCAGCGACGCTGCCTTATTACGGAGACTTCGCTGGCCAGACCAGTCTGGTTCGGGAGATCAAGCTCAAGACTGTCAATGGTTCTTCCACCTTGGTCAGCAGCCCAATAGGAGGGTGTGAAACCGTCGAATCTCCCAGCTCCGTGAGCGGGAAGACCATCACAACGGATCCCGCGACTGCATCTCTCCTAAGCAACCTTGCGGAAGGTGCGTATGTCATCCGCGCCACGATCTCCAAGAATGACGGCGACAGCGGCAACGAAGTCCGCTTTCGCATCAAATCCGACGGGTCTTTTAGCACGACCGTCGGTTACAACTTTGTGAATTCCGAAGGGTTTCTGGTCAGAGACTCGGACGGTTCTGCGACGGACTCCCTTGCGGAGGGCCCGAAGAAGGCGTACGACGCTTTTCGGACGGCACCGAATCCTTCAGGAACGAATATGGTCGAGCTGGTGATATATGTGGATTGGAATTCAGTGGAGGTATTCGTGAATGGCGGTGTGGCTGTGCTATCGGGGCTAATTTATCCCAATAAAGCGGCGCATAGCATTTAACTTGTATCAGATAAGGGAAGTTTAATATTGGCGTCATTTAGTTACGCTGGTTATAAGAATAATTTCTAGGTATTTATATAATACAGATTCTAAATCCCGCTATAAAATAAAATTATCTCAATAGAAATCACTAGCTATATACTACTACTTAACACTCCTCTATATTATTTAAAAATCTTTTAAGATTATATAAAGTCTTTAAAATTATATAAAGACTATTAAATTTATATAAAGACTCTGAAAAGTATAAGAAGGCTTTACTTAAGCAGAAGCTAGGATATAATAGGCTCTGTTTAAAAATCGCTGCTAACTTCTAATATATTTAATTAGGCCTATAGAGATAAACCTCGCAGTTTTTTAGCCGCCTCTATAGGAGAATATAAGTAGCAGCTAGTATAATTAGTAAAGACTATTATATAAAACAGATTAGTATATAAGACCCCTTATATATTAATAACTTTATAGATATTAATTTATACTTATTATTATTGCCTAGATATAGGGAATAGAACTGTACTAGCTCTTTAGTATATTCTCTCTATAATCCCAGTGTTAGAGGTCCTTACTGCCTGTACTAGAGTATAAATCACAGGATTGTCTGCCCTTTCCAAATGCTTAACTGTCACGTATATACTTTCAAGCTGGCAAATTTCATTGAAATCTCCTATACTTCGCCTTAGCATTTAAGTCTGCATCTAATTCTGCATATAACTGCTGCTAGGTCTACTAAAAGGAAGCGGATAATTCTAATCTATCTTGTATTAACTCAACTTATCTAGTGCAGTTTTAAAGTTATCTAGGACAATAGTATTAGTAAAGCATTTAAAGATAAATGCAAACTTCTAAAAGGGATTAATAACGCTGATTGGGATAATAGGAATAACGGAGAGAAGATTAACAGTGATAAAGATAATACTAAGAGATATGCTTAAGAGTAAAAGACTAAAACGGGGGAATATGCAGATAATTTCTAGAGGCTTAAACTTATAATAGTATTTAATATTCTAGAAAAGGTTAATAGCTATAAAAATCCACTAAGGATTATTAACTTTTATTAGTTAAATTGCTAAGTATCTCTAGGTAGTAATACTTACTAGTAAATAGCCTTAAGAGGTTAAATTAAGTAGAAAAGGTATTTATTAGGAGTATTAAAGTAGATAAAGTTAATATAGATCTCAAGGACCTAGTAGGGCTAAACTAGTATAATAGTGCTAATATATATAGCGTTATTTTACTTAGAGAGGAAGGGCTTATTCTTTATTTAGGCAATAATATTATAAAGATTCTATAAGATAATAAGGAAAATAGCAGTTAAGGAAAAATACTATCCCTAGGTTAAAGGGTTAAAAAAGGTAAAAAAGCTATTTAATATAGCTAGAAGGAGCTTATAAAATATATAAGATAGTTATACTTATATATTAATACAGTAGCAATAGAAATACTCACCTCAATTAAAATAAGCTTATACAGCAATACGCCGCACTGCATATTAGCTAAGGTAATACTAATTATAATAATTAAAGCCCTAATTATATAGCCCTGCAACTAAGCCTCCAGGGTGAGTTTCGCTGGGCTCGAGGGCTATGCCCTAAGGACTGACATGGTGACACAGCAGGCTAAGGCATGGATGAATAAGACAGTGGTTCTGTGGGTAATGGAATGATAAGAAATGAGAGAATGGCTTAGGGTGGAGATGAGACAGTATTAATAGAGATCAACAGGGAGTAAAACATTGCTTTACCCCGCCTTTATTAAACTACTAGTCTCCAGTGGGTTCGTCGACGTGCAGGTCCAAGCAGGTTTAAGCAGGCTACTAATCTGCTCATCCCCACGGGGCTAGCCTGAGCTGGGCCTCAGGGGTGCATGGTGCATGCAGCTTGTCCATTGTCGCGGGGACACCCAATGCAACACTACGACGGAGTACTGTAATCGTTGCATAAGCCGTTAAGCCATAGGGCAAAAGATTGGGCTATAATCACTATGTGAGCAATTACAGTGGTGCTTACAGCTGCTTATAGAAGCCTTATAGCGCTGTTACGGTAACCAATCGCAACAAGTACGGAGTAGGGGGGTATGTACCATTTGTTTGTTCTTTGTAGTTTCCGGGTAACAGGTCCACGGGTCAACGGCCAACCTGGGAAGACTAAACCAGCCGAGGAGAACAGTAAGCATTCGTCACGCCTCATCACATCGCACAAGACGAATCAAATCAAATCGAGTAGCGCCACTCCACTCGTTGCACATGTTCCGCGAGATTACTTGTAGGAGAGAGAGCCCATTCAAAGCGGCATTGTTTCTACTTATGGTACCATGTACAAGGGTCAGACGAAACCACGCCACCCTTTCCCAACAGCCCAGAACTGGGTCAATCAGCACCAGCTGGAGCCGAGTGGCGTAAGCGCAATTGACTTCACTGCCAAAGCACCACCACTGGCGACTAAGCTAATGTCCTGCGATTCTTGATACCTTGGAAAGACAGTAGCCGAAAACACCGTCCCATCGCTGGCGAAAATCTCAAGCACAGACTTATCAAGAAAGATGTCCAGAGTGAACTTTTTGCCATCAGCAATATCAACCAACCCCTTCCACTTGCCCGCCTGCCCATAACCAGCATTGGTAGTGTCAAGGGTGAGACTTCCAGCCTTCTTGTCGAATGTCAGCACGACAGATTCACCAGCCGACTTGAAGAGCGAGAGGGCGAAGAACGTGGCATCTGAAGAAGCGAGATCGAAGTCAAGGGTGAGCCTAGCGCTGTTGGAGCTACCAACATGGAGACCCTTCCGAGTAACCTTTGTCGCTCCTATCCTCTTAGTCCGGCCAGATGCAAGGGTCTTCAGCTCTGGAATCGGACGTTGACCTAAACCACCATCCTTGCGGATGAACATCTCGCGGGTGATTGACTGCTGCCCAGCCCATCCGTTCACGCGGCTTGGCCACTTGGGGCGATTAATGCGGATGGCTGGGCAATCGATCCATTTATCGTAGTTGCAGGCCAATATCACCTTGCCAATTGGTACCGGGAAAGCAACCTTCCGGGCGATTGGGCTATTACCACGACCCAAAATGGCTGGACAGATAATGAGACGGGTATCGAGTGGCTAAAGCACTTTAACCGATGTATAGCCAATCGATCAGTTGGTTCCTATCGTCTTCTAATCCTTAATGGTTACGAAGGTCATCACTTGACCGACTTTGAGATATATTATAAGGAGTATAATATTATTACGCTTTATATACTGCCTTATTTATCTTATCTACTTTAACCTCTTAATATTAGGTGCTTTAGGCCACTGAAAAAGGTATATAGTTAAGAAATTAAGTATTTAATTAGAAGCTCTATAATATATATTTCTAAGACTAAGTTCTTCCTAGCCTTTTATACTGCTTTTTAGGCTATTATAACTAAGAAGAATATTAAGGGAGGTTTTAAGGGAGCTAGCCTTATCTCTTTTAACCTAGAAAGTATAGTCTTAAAGCTTAATATATAGCTATAGACTCTAATACCTACTAAGGAGAAAGCAGGCTAGGCATAACCTTAGACTTTAAAGACCTTAAAGATAATTATTAAGGCTAAATTGCAGTTTAAATACCTTAAAGGATAAATTAGAAAGTATTAAAGCAGTTCTTTAGAGTTAATTTTAAAAGCACTAAAGTCTCTTTTAAAAGGAATAAAGGCAGTTATATATAAGATAGCTTTAATACAGGCTGAGATTTAAGATCTTTAACAGGTAAATAAGATACTTAGCCGATAGCGCAGAGTAAAAAGAACCTGCCTATAGAATAGAGGGAAAATAACAGCAGAGGAAGGTTAAAATCTAACTGATTAGATAGATATAAATATGCAGGTAGTGGCTAAATTGTTAAAAAGTGGTGGTTAGGGAAGGTCAGTATAACCGGGGGTTTAGCGCTATAGGAGATACAGTAAGGCCAGGTATAATACAAGGACCTATTAAGAGGGTATTAAGGTCTTTGCAGAAAAGTATAGTAATTAGAATTAAATAATTAAATACTTTATTATGTTTTTATTGCGATTTTTATTTTTAAGATAAAGACTTTTATAATACTTACTTATTATCTATATTAAGCTTTTAAAATATTAGTTTTAAGGTA
Source organism: Fusarium sambucinum (assembly GCF_050947815.1). Lineage (NCBI taxonomy): Eukaryota > Fungi > Ascomycota > Sordariomycetes > Hypocreales > Nectriaceae > Fusarium > Fusarium sambucinum. The sequence continues at coordinate 4,851,846 of NC_139293.1, read as the reverse complement.
TATAATTTAGTATTTAACTTACTTATTAATTATCTTATATAATTTAAATTATAAATTTAAGGCTATTATAATAATTATTAAAATAATTAGGTTTTTATTTATAAGATATAAATTATAATTATATTTTAATTAATAATAAGACTATTTAGTAATATAATTTATTCCCTATAGCACTTTATATAAAAGGATATATTATACTCTAGCTAAACTCTTATTCCTATTAGTATTAATATTAAATTAACTTTATACCCTAGTAATAATTAACTCTACTAGGTTTAAAGTAGGTTAATAAAATTAACTCTACTAAAGTTAATTTAAGACTATAGTACTAGGTATTAAAACTCTAGTATTAACTAATTAGTAAATAAAAAGTATATATTAATAAGGTATAAATAAAGTAATTTATTAGCTAGATATTAACTATAATATAGTTAGGGTATTTCTAAGCTTTTTAATTTAAAAAGTAATAATAAAGGCCAGGGACTCCTATAGGATTTACTAGCGCCTTAGCACTTATACTGCCTTTTAAAGCTAAGCCTTAAAAAAAGATCCATTTAAGTCTAAGTATTTAATAAATCAAGCTTAAGTATAATAAGTATAATTATTAATATTATAGTATTATTTATACTTCTTAAGTTAACTAAGTTAAAGCTAGTTAATATATAAATAAAGATCTAATATTTATACTATAAGTTATAATTTCCTAATAAAATAGTATCTGCAGGTATAATTATTTTCTTAAGTTTACCCGGCAGTATCTTAAATTCATAGGGTAGTATAAGCCTTTCTAAGACATAACAAATTACTAGAATTCAAAGACCTTCGATCTCGGATAAACCTTGTCTAGCTGAACCTCATAGGTATAGACCCTGCAGCTGGGGTTTAGATCCTATGGTCTGGATCCCGTTCGCTTGTCTCGTTCTGCGAGGCTGTGTTAGGACTCGGTTTAATCTGAGGCTTAATCCTTCTGTGGGTCCCTTACTGCCATTAGTTATACCATAGCCAAAGGTCCAACCGTGCTCACTGAATCCTATCTGCCTCAGTCCCTTTATATTATACTTGTAGTATTGTTTTTTATAAGCAGGTTAATAGTAGAACTATCTATATTATTATCTCCTAATTTCCAATAAGCTCGCTTAATAAATGAAAGTGGTTTCACAGTATTAAGTAGGAAAAGAGAATAGCGATAATTTGCTACTTGAATTATCCTATTATCCTTTCTGCATATAAAGACCCTTGAGCCCTATATAGTATTAAAATCGGGTCCCAGCTATTTTATTGGCTTATACTTAACCCGCGTGGCTTGGGTTCTTGCGCGCACTAATCTCGCTCTGCAAATTAGTCCTGTGCGAAATTCTTTTAATTGGCTGAGGAATGGAAATCCTTCCGGTATAGGATTCAACTGCTAGTCGGAGCAGTGACCCAATATTTGTGGTTTATTTGAAATAGTTTCCAATGAAATGATTAGTCCGCTCGGTCTATCACTCTGCTCTGTTGTCTTTACCGTAGTGCTCTATAGACACATAGGATTATCGTGGCAATATTCAGATTCAGTAGGATGTTAAGGCTATGCATTTTCCATATACAAGAGGCTGCCTGTCCTATTGAAAACTGTCTTTTTATCCTCTCATCTTCACTCCATCTTCTACTACCACCACTAGAACCTCTTCTTTCCCAATTTCTCTCTGCCACCAACAACCATGCGCATTTCCACTGTTGCAACTGTCCTGGCTGCCGGCGTAAGCGTTGAAGCTCACCTTATCGGCAACCTTCCCAACGGCGCTCACGAGATAGAGCATAGGTTCCAGCCTCTCATGGACTTTAACAAAGATAGCTGCTACTATACTTCTGCTATCGATGCCAACGGTAATACCAACGGTGGTCTTACCCAGTTAAACGTTATTGGCAAGGGACTGGCTACTAATTGTTGCAATAATAATCGCCTTAAAAGAAATAATATATATAGCCAAAGGCGCTATAATAACGGCTGGTGCACTATTATATATAAGTATTACTTTAAGAAAGACTAAGTTATATAAGTTTACTAGACCTTGTTATAAATAATATTAATTAACTTATTCTCTAGCTAGGGCTCTCTTACTACTAGCTATACCTATAACTAGGAGAATATTATTATCTTTATTAAAGATAATTAAGTTAAGTAAGTTATTCCCTCTTACTATAGTAAATATAGCAGAGCTATTAACTTACCCTATATTAATAGTAAGTGCACTAAGGTTATTTACTATAAGGATAGTAGTTTTACTTATTACTAGTATATTACTAATATAAGTAATAATACTATTAAGAACTATATTAAACAGTAATATATTAAAAACCTTATTAATTAAGATAACTAGTCTATTCTTAATAGATAATCTCTTAGGGATTATATATTTAATACTTAGTATAGTGGAATTAGGCTTAAGTTTTAAGACTATAAGAATAGCTTTATTAATACTCTCTGTAAGGCTGCTAGTAATAGTATTCCTGGCTTTAATCCTGCCTATAACAGCTAAATCGAGGTATTTACTATAAGGGCTTAAGTTAAGGTTTCTATTCTTAATTTCTTTTCTAGTTCTTAATCAGTTTAGAATTATTTACATTTTGCATTTAATTGCATTATATATTTAATTCATTATATATTTATTCTCTTCCTACCTGCTATATATTTCCTACGAGGGAAAGTAATTATAGTACTTACTAAATCTCTCTATTGCACCTTCCCTCCTGAGGTATACCTGCATTTAAAGCCCCATATTAAAAATTATTCTCGGCAAACTACTGCCTATCTGCGCTATACTACAATCTATTCCGATAGAATCTAGGTTAGAGTCGGCTATACCTATTGGATAGCAATGCATATACTCTCTACATAACCGCTGCTGGTTATAAATCCCAACACCAAGGTTAAAGAGGAGCCAGATCAGGACAATGGGTGCGAAGAAAGTGCCAATCTTGGATGTACCAAGAGGCTGCAGTAGGAAGAGTAGAATAAGTATACTGTAAGTGACGCCGACGATGGCAGGCCTGCCGAGCTCAGGACTCACCACCTGGATACCTTGTACTGCACCGAGGACGGACTGAGCTGGGGCTAGGACACTATCGGCTAAGGTCATTGACACTCCTATTATTCCAATGAGCTTCAAGCTTGTCTTTGCACCTCTGCTTGTTTCGATGAAGCTTCGCAAGCATCTCCCTGCACGAGATAACTCGGTATCTGTCCTGCGGTCAAGACTAATGAGGTTTCTGGGGCCATTAGGATCCATCCGCACAATCCTAGCATGTCGAGCGAGTAGGGTATAGACAGCAAACGTGCCGCCTTGGCCGCCATCATCGGCCGAAAGCAAGATGAAGCAGTACTTGATGGTAACGATAAGTGTGAGTGACCAAATGATGATGGACAAGGCGCCAACAAGATCGTGCCATGCTGGCTGCTGGGCAAACGTCGAGCTGAAGACGTAGAGGGGGCTCGTGCCGATGTAACCATACACGACGCCAGTACTCTGCCAGGCAAGCCAGAGCAAAACAAGACTGCTGTAGGTCTTTTCCTCACGTGATTTACCAGTCAGAATGAGACTTATATGATGCACCATGTACCCGGAAGGAAGTGTACCTACCTGCTTGTCCTCGCAACGTAGATCTTGGTGCTTAATGCGCTGGGCCTCTTCTTGGTCGTGCAGGTTGCGTGCTTCAGGATCTGTGGGTGCAGGAGGCTCACTTTCTACAGCAGCCGCTTGTGCCCAAGCTGCTATCCTCTGATTGCGCTCAGGATATAGCGGCCCCATTTTGATTGGGATTTAGACTAGCTTATTGAAAACTTATAAGGGAATTAAACCATGGACTAGATCCAAGGCGGATGTTTTATAGTTTAGCTATCACTGAAAAACAATAGGGGATAGTGGATACAGGGTAAGGCAGGCAGCCTGGAAAAAAAAAAAAGAAAGAAAACAGCAATAATAGCCAGGCTGTTATAACTAGCCTGCTTGCCTGGCGAGGCATTTCTTAGCAATATGTAATCAAGACAAGGATCCGCACCTGTGAATTTTTTTTAAGTAAAGTAAGTGCTGCAGGCTACGCCACTTACACCACCGAAACTCTTGGCGCAGTGTAGTGTATGCGCAAAGAATTTTGCGGTGGTATTTCCCACTGCTTGGCGACGATATACCGGCGGCGTACTTCCGGGTGGGCTTGGCATAGGTCTAGGCAAAGGATTGGAGGGTCTAGTCGGTGTAGATACTTTGGTACTGTAATGACACTTCGAGCCAAGAGCATCTGTGCTTAGCCAAGGAGGGCAACCATGAGAGAAGGGAAGGGCAGGGGGTTTCATTGGAGCCAGTCCATAAAAAATACGCCATTGGGAGGTCACTTTAAAAACTGTTAGGTTCTCAATTGGAGCGTGCGGCTTGTGTGTCGTCATGTGTAATTTCACCAGCTATTCCTGCCAAGAACAACTTCCAGTTCAACAACCAAGCAAGAACCTTACACGCCTTGCCCCTCGTCGAAATTTTCCCCCATGCAGGCATTGACTCCACATGAGTCACGCAGCAATTGGCCACTGACTACCCCCATCTGAGCTTTAAGTTTATTTATAACCCTTGCTTCCTCCCGCTGCGGTTCGAATTTCTCTCTCTCAGTTCTAGCATCTTTACTGCGGATAATGACGGATGGACACCAATCATTGCGGCATCAGATAGGGAACACGTCGAGGTAGTTAAGCTACTTCTTGAGAATAGGGCTAATATTATAGTTATAGATAATAACAGATAGGCGCTAATTATTGCAGTATTAAGCAGAGGATATATTAAGGTAGTTAAGCTACTTCTTAAGAATAAAGCTAATATTATAGTTATAGATAATAATAGATAGGCATTAATTATTATAGTATTAAGCAGAGAATATATTAAGGTAATTAAGCTATTTCTTAAGAATAAGGCTAATATTATAGTTATAAATAATAAAGGAATAATACTAGTCTATATAGTATTATTTTATAAATATATTAAAGTAGTTAAGTTACTTCTTAAGAATAGGGCTAATATTATAGTTATAGATAATAATAAATAGGCGCTAATTATTATAGTATTAAGCAGAGGATATATTAAGGTAGTTAAGTTACTTTTTAAGAATAGGGCTAATATTATAGTTACAGATAATTATAGATAGACACCGCTGATTGCAGCATCATTCAACAGACACGCCAAGGTGGTTACCCTATTGTTAGGAGATCCTCATATTAACCCGCAAACTGGATAACCTTGGCGGTTCAACAGCATTATTTGCTGCGGCGGCGCAGCCGATAAGATGCAGGCCGGTGTTGGCCGGAGTCTAATATAGTGGGCGCTCTGCGCTAGTAACCCTGAGCTACTCCAGCTCTTAGTTGAATATACTGAAACAGTTAGCACTCAGATCTCTAATAATTATATTCCTAATAATCTTATCCCTATACTGTTTAACTGCAAAGCTCCTTAGTATAATACCTATATGCTAAGCATCCAGGGAAGTTACTGCTACTCTTGCAGTATTTATAATAAGGGGTTCTGCTTATATATAGAGTACTATACTAGGGGTATTCGATTTTATAATAAGGGTTATATTCTTTCGCTTTAATAAGTATTAACAAGGTATCTCTAGGTAATATTAAAATCTTAAATAACCTTTACTACCTTATTCTTTAAAGTTTATTTTTATTATCTATTTATTTAAGCTAATATCTATATTCTTTATAGCACTGCTATTCTATACTTGCAATAATGCTAACTTTTCTCTCTACTCTAAACCCCAGGCTTATAAAACGCTGAATTTAAGGCCAGTGGAATATTGTCTAAACCAGTAAAAGAGCTGCATAAGCTTAAAAAAGGTAAGCTCATTATAATTAGCGCTCGATATTAGCGATTGGTTATAACGATTAACTAACTAGGTATAGATCACTGTGATTAGGCGTGTCTACCGAGAGCACTGCTCCACTTGAGCCCGAGATCTGCCTGCTGCAACCGATTATATAGTTTTAACCGATTCTCCCGATAGGACTTTCACTTGACTTTGCAGCTTACAGCTTGACATGGCTAACCTAGTTATATATCGGCAACATCCTGATTCGCGTCAAGATATTATAGCTATGCAGAAGCCACGTGAGGTTAACAAGTTCTTTCACGCAGCCTGATTCCAGTCTCTGTGCCCTCGTCATTTTCATGCACCGCCAGCCCGAACCAAACAACCATCTTCTATGCTTCCAGTAAATCGAGGCAGAATTTCCTCTATATCGCCTTAATACTAACCTCCGAATTTCAATTCTAACCCCGGATAAAATTTTATAATATAATATTAAAGAGCTAACTGATAAGCTGCATTAACCTATTGCCTATTATATTATTCCTTGCCTTTATTAAATCTCTGCCCTTTAGTATTATTATCTATTAACTCTTTTTACTAATAATAATATTCTCTAGATTATAAGTATATATAGTAGAACTTATACTTATAACTATATTAGTCTAAATAGTATTTTTAGCCTTAAGGTTATTATATATAACCTCCTTTTAAGTTAAAGTAATTAAATTATTTTAATCTTTCTAGGTATAATTTTATAAGAGGGTAATAGACTTTACTATTAATCTTATAGATTTCTTAAGTGCAGAGATAAGCAGAGAAATATTAAGTTTTTTATATTATTAACTTTTATAGGGAAAGGTCTTATACTTAGAACTTATAGTATTAAATTATTATAAATAGTTATACTTTAATATATATACTTTAGTAAGAATTATTATTTTATTAAAAAGAGGAAGTAATTTTATTCTAGAGTTATTAAGTATATTATTATACTCTTTTATATTATATTAATAGTATTCTAAGGTTAATTAAGCTTAAAAGAATAGAGCTAATAAGGATATTAGTATCTAAAGGTAATAAGGAAGCTATTATAATTTTTCTAGATAATAGGTATTTAATAATTTATATTAATAGGGTATTCTAAGTAGTATTAGAAGGTAGTTATATCTAGGTTATTAAGCAATTACTTAAGGCTAGAGCTAATATTAATACTATTACTGCTAGATCTAAAGAATAAATAGCGCTCTAGGTAGTATTAGTATTTAATTATATCTAGGTTATTAAGTAACTTCTTAAGGCTAAAGTAAAGAAAGGGAACTTAATTATTACTAATTTAATACTATTAAAACCTAATTTACTAATAAATATAAGTTAAGGTCTAATAGGGTATATAAATATATATTAAAAGTTTATATTAAAAGTATAAAGAAGAAAGAAAGATTATTATAGTATACTCTAGTAAAATATCTCTAAGTAGCTATTCCTTAGATTTAAGTAAATTAAATACTATATTTTAAATTTATAGTTAAAAAATAGTAAGGAATAAATAAACTTAATTTAACTTAATTTAAAAGATTCTATATAAATTACCTTTTTATATTTTTAATAATAATCTTATACTTTAATATAAACCTTATTAAAGAGATAATCTTAAAATAATAAAAGGTTTTATTAAATAGATTACTAATAATTATTCTATATAAAGTTTATAATAATTAACCTCTATATAATATAGTCCTATATACTATCTTAGTATAGTTTTATAAGTATATCTTATAGTCTAATATTTTATTATATAAGCAGTAATATAGCTTTTTATTTAGTTAAAGATTAAAGAGATAGTATTATTTAAAGTGCTTACTTAAGTCCCCTATTAAGTAGAAAGGCTTAATTAACCTATTAATTACTAAATTAGAAGGCTTAAAAGTAATAGCCTAATTAATATAGAGAAAGTATCTTTAACTTTACTCTATCCAGTTTTTAATAAAGATTAAAGTTATTATATTACCTAAGGCGCTATTTGCAGTCTCTTTAGCGGTTTTATTATATAGATTAGAGATATCTTCCTTAGATATAACTGCTTTATATCTTATTAAAGGAGGTAAGGGTAGTTCTTAGATAGAATAGTAAGATATAATGCTAAGGATTGCATTATTATAGTAATAATATTTAAAATTAATTATATTAGTTATTAAAGCTATTAAGGCTTTATATAGGCATTTCTAGGCTAGATAAGTATTATTATCTAATAGTAATATTAGTAGCTCCTTAAATGTCTTATTAGCTAGTTATCTCTCTATATTAATTATAGCCTATTCCTAGGTTTAAGCCTTTTTAACTTACTTTTTGCATTTTTAATATAAGTAAGCCTTCTTACTTTAAATATCCTTAGTAATCTTCCTTAGATATATATAAACTTTATTAGACTTATTGCCCTTATAAAGAAGTAAGTCTTATTATTAAAGGAAATCTTAAATCTTTAAATTATTATTAATACTTATAGATTAATTAATAGTAAAATAAGTAAGCTATTACTTACTAGCTAAGTACTTAATACTATAGGCTTAATGCATTAGCGCTTTTTACTGCACTTTATAGCTTATAATAGCTATAGTATCCACAGGGATAATATAGCTAAGGTAATACTTCTTAAAGGTCCTAGAGTTAATATATTAAAGTATAAGGTTATAAAGTCTATTATTAATATTTACTATATTACTTATTAGTTAATTAGTCTTTATATATAATATATATATATATAGTATTAGTTAAACTTATTTCCTATATTATAATAAAGTATATATAAGATTATAATAATATTAAACCTAGCTAATTTACTAAGCTTCTTTATTTAACTGGAAATTATATTATATATAATCTATTTATTTATAGATAATATATATATATTTATACCTATCTTAGTAGCTCTGCAAAAGATAAATATATTATTTATACTCTGCTTAAGTAGTAGGGGTAACTTATACTTATCGGGGTAGATATTAAGTTTACTTAAGTGCTTAAGAGAAGTAAGAGTTAAAGTATTAAATGCCTTATAATAGAATAAAAGACCTAGAAGAAGAGTATATAGACTAAGTAATAAGCTTGAGTTAAAGATAGTCTCGGGGAGAGTTAAGATATTACTATATATATTAGGCTTAGTAGCTAAAAGCGCTTAATTATATTACTTATATTTCTTTTTCTCTAAGGAAAGTCTTTATAAAGTAAAGCCTAAAATAAATAAAAATATAATGCAGATTGCCTTAAGGATTATATATTAAAGAAAGCTTAAGGTTATTAAATCTTAAGAAAAGAAGTACTCTAGGTCTAGAGCTACTTAGTATAATAAGAAGGAGGAATAAAAGAGTATAAATATAATACTTATTAAAGTAAAACCTCTGCCTAGTTATATTAATAGTTATTTCTACTTACTGCTTAAGATCCTTAATAGTTATATATTAGTTTTTATATCGCTCTCCTATTAAACTGTAATTAATAATAAGTTTTTAAAGGACTTAATTAGTTATATATTAATACTTTCTTAATTAAAAAAAGCCAGATATATACCCTATATATCCTCCAGTTTAAAACAGGGTTAATCTTTTTCTTAGTCTCCCTCTTATAAATAAGTTAAAACTCCTTTTAATATTGCTTAAGGGTATAGGAAGATTTTATACTGAGAAGCCTCTTTTCCTTAGCTTTAATTTTCTAGGCAAAGAGCTAATAGAAAAATATATTAATCTTACTTAAAGTAATATCCTATATATAGTATTTAAGGTCTTATTTTATATATTTATAGTAATTAAAAGATATTAATAATATTATAAAAAAGAAAAAGCTTTAAATATATATATTCTACTATTACTTAATTATATTAAGTTAATAGGTTATATTATTAGTATATATAGTATTATTTATATCCTTTTCCTTAAAGTTATCTTATATATAGAGGAAGAATTTAAGAGGTAAATTGCTATTGCCTAGAAGACTTAATATATTATTTAACTTAAGGTTAATATTATTAATATTACTAAGATTAGTATTTATATTTAATATATAATTACTATTACTATTAAATATACTAGTATTTTTATATAAACTTATTAAGCTATTTAATTTAATAAGGGAAGTAAATTAAAGGCTCCTTTAAGTTATTAATAGTAATTTAAAGGGAGAGTATAGAATAAAGTAATTAAGATATTTTATTTAATTAAATAGCGAAGGTGCTTAGTATTTATACTTATTAAGCGCTGCTTAAGTAATATTAATATAAGAAAGGCTCTAGCGAATAGAAATAACTATATAATAGGCTAGCGCTTAAGTAAACAGGGATATAAATAAGGTATAGCGGCTAGTATATAAATTTAGTCAATATATCTAGGATACTTAACAGAGGGTTAATATAGTTTTATAGGGAATATTACTCCTTAAAGCAGTATTAATTATACTAGTAAATAATAAATAGAAAATAACTTAAGACTTACTAGAAGTAGTATTAAAAAAGCTATAATAGTATATTATAAAGTAATTATTATTTAATATAGGCAAATTATATTAATAGTAATAAAATAATATAATATCTATATTATTAATAAAGATAATAATAAGATAGATATTACTTTTACTAGCTTTTAAATTAATAATCTTAATCTTTAATTATAATATAAATATCTTATATACCTTAGTAAACTTAATATTAAATAACTTAAATATATATTATTTAGAATTTAATTTATTAAAGAAGAATATATATATATATCTTATTATAAGATAAAAATATATAAAATAAAATATAATTAATTAATTAAAAAAGAAATATATCTTTTTAAAAGCCTTTATATAAATATTATTAGCTTATTCCTTATAATAGAAATTAATAAAGAATAGTATTAAGCTATTTTTATCTATAACTATATAAGTATAATATAGATTTTCTTAATTAAGTAAAAGTTAAAATTTAAAATATATTTTTATAAGTTAATTTAAAAACTTAAAACTTAAATATAAGTTATTTAATACCTTTACCTTAATTATAAGGGAAAGAATATATCTTATTTACTTTAACTCTTTTATAATAACCTAGGGATTAAAATCCTTTATACTATAATAAAATAATATTAATAAAATAAATTAATTAAAATTTTAAACTATATTTTAATAGAGAAATTTAACTTAATATTAAATAACTTAAGACTAAATAAAAAGTAATAGCTATATATCCTTAAAATAATTAATTATCTTTATAATATTAGCCTAGTCTTTAATATAAAGATAATACTATATAAAGTATAATATAATAATAAGCTTAACCTTAAATATCTTTATATCCTAGGATTATATACTTATATACTTTTCCTATTAAATTAATAAAAGTAAATAAAGGAAAAAAGTATTTATTATTACCTTTTTAACTATTAAGGAAGTTATAACTATATTCTCTTAAATAATAATAAAAATATATTTATTATAAATAATATTAATTTTATTAAATTATAAAATAAAAAAAGAAAAGACTTAAATTTATATATATACTATTAACTTATAAATATATAAACTAGGATTTAATTTATTCTAGATAATATTTTATTATTATTACTTTAATATATATTAAATAGGTTATATTTAAGTATAATATATATAAGTATAATATATATAAGTATTTTATATATAATTCTCTTTAACTTATATATAAATAACTTATATATAAATAACTCTTATATAATTAACTTAAATATAATTAAATATAATATATTAACTTAAGATATATTTATATATATATCTATATAGGACTTAATTACTATTATATTTCTATAAGGAATTAGATTAATAGATATATATTATATACCTTAAGATATAATTTAAAATTAACTATAACTTTATCTCTTATAATAAAGTACTTATTATAATATAAACTATATATTTAATATAAGCTAGAATATTAAAGAAGATAATAATAAACTCCTTATTAATATAATTTCTACTTATTTATTACTTATTGCCTAGAAAGTAAATATTATTAAATTAAAGACTTTTAAATAAGTAATATAAAGTCTATATTAAAATAACTAGCTAAATATAATAAAAAGTAAAATTAAGTCCTTTAATAATAATAGTATATAATACCTTATATATTTACTAATAAATATATAATTATTAAGAAGAAAATAAGTCTTTAAATTAAAATATAGTGCTAATAGATATATTTTATACTATAAGGCCTATTTTATTATTTAAGGCTTTAAATAATAATATATTATTAACTATTATAAAATATTTATATTAATAGTAAAATTAATAAGTTATAAACTTATCTTTATTATTATAGTTATTATAAATCTTAAGGTAAAATAAATAGATATTAAAATAGCCTTTTTATATAGAGATATTAAGAAAGAAATTTAAATTAAATAATTAAAAGGCTTTAATAATAAGTTAAAAAGATAATATAAACTTAAAAAGGCATTATATAGATTAAAATAATCTCCTTATATTTAATATTAAATACTTTTTAAGTTTTTTATATTATTTAGCTTTAAATTACTTTATATAAATATAAGTATCTTTATATAAAATAATATCTTTATTACTATTTATATTAATAATCTACTTATTATTAAATTAATTAAATTTATAATTAATAATATTAAAAAGGCTTTATTTAAATAGTTTTAAATAATAAATTTAAAACTATATAATTATTACCTTAGAATATTTATTATTAAATTATAATAAAAATATAAGCTATTCTTTTTATAAAAAGGATATATTAAGAAGATATTTATAAATCTTAAGATAGAAAATTATATAATAATCTAAGTCTTAATTAACTTAAAAGTTTAACTTAAACTATTTAAAAAAGACTTTACTATAACCTAGGGAAATAAAATATAATATATAAAGGCAATTAAATTATTAATATATATAATACTTAAAATATAATTAAATATTATATTTAGTATTTTACTTTATAGCTAATTTATAGGAAATCTAAGATTATCCTATATAATAATAATTAAGAAAATCTTAAAATACCTTAAGAAAATAATATACTTTAAATTATATTACTTAGAAATACTTAATAATATTATTAGATAAATTAATTTAAACTAGGCTAATAATATTAAGATATAATAATTAATATTAAAATATATTTTTAATATTAAAAGTAAAGTAATTAGCTAAAGCTTTAAATATTAATTAATAATTATCTTATTATTTTATAAAGCTAAATATATAGGCTAAATATAAATAATAAAGAAAGCTATTTAATTATATAATCTTCTTAATAAACTTCTTAGTTATATTTAATAATAAAATAATATTAAGGCTATAATTATCTATAGAGATAATTAAAGTATAATTACTATATTTAAAAACCTTTAATTTTATTATAAAATAAAGTATATTACTATTTAATAATATTATATTTAAAAAAGAATTATATAAAGAGATATTTAAATAGAATATATTTTAATTATAAATTAAATTACTAATAGACTTATAAACCTATTTTTATAGAAAATATTTAAAAAATTCTATTTATTATTTAAACTTATAAATATAAACTAAGATATAATATATTATTATTATCTTAAATTAATTATCTTAATTTTAAATTTATTTTAATTTTTAAGTTTAAATTTACTTTTACTATATATAAGACTTTAAATACTTATAATATAATTAATTAATAACTAATTATAATTTAAATAATACTATAATATATATATAAGCTAAAGCTATATAAAAATATTAAGTATAGCTTATAAAAAAAACCTATAATTATAAAAATATAAATTAATATAAATATATTAAATAAATTATTTCTTTTTTAATTTTTTACTTATAAAGGTATTTTATAGGTTTTATTAAAATAACTATATATTAAAATATATAAGTAGATATTATAAAGGATAAAATACTATATAGAGATATAGAAAATAGACTATTATTAGCTTAAAGAGGAGTATTAAAGATTTAGATTTTTATTTATCTAATCTATTAATAGTCTTTATAATATATCTAGTCTCTCTTATATATCTAGTTCTTTAACCTTTAATATACTTAATTAACCTTATTATAATATATAGCACTATCTTAATAGGAGATTAAAATAGTTAAATATAAGAATATATACTTCATTTAGCTTAGCCTACTAGGATAAGAATATTACTAATAGGATTACCCCCTATGCTGATGATATGTAATGGTCTTCTTACTGCTTATAAATTCGCTTACCTTCTGTCTATAATCTGGCGTCTGGGTCTGGGGATTATAGAATTATCATTGTAACTGATGCACCTTCTGTTGAAATCGGGCAAAACGAAACGCGAAACAGTCTCGGAATGCCGATATGAATCGATACATCAGTTTCCTACATATGTAATCTATGAGTAGTCCTTTGCCAAGAGATGGTTCTCTCACACATGGCACAATGCAATGAGCAAGCCCGTTTATCAAAGGCCGAACACTGATAGCTATTGATAGTGTCATTTGTCTTGGTACTGGCATCCCAAAAACCTTAGCACCAGGCGAAAAGTTTCCTTCTGCGGAAAGGATACCCTCATGGGAGCATGCGTATGGTTTCTCTTGCTGTTTTGAAGGCTGACGTGCAATTGCGGTTAGCGGAATGGCTGGGATGGTGTCGATTTGGCACTTGCGACGGGAATTGACAAGATAATGATACTGCTCGAGCAAGTTATTGATTGGAAAATGAAGCCAAAGAGCAGTCGGCCGACAATGACCTGTAATATCACTGGTTTCTCGATGAGTCCTTCAACTATTTGTGGTTACTTTCTCTCACCTTGACGTCTGACTCGGTAGTCCAAATCTGCAGGCTGAGCAACGACGTCTTTTGTAAACTCTCAACCACAAAGCCTTTCACATGGAGGCTTACAGTGTGTTGGAAATGCTTCTTTCAACGTCATCGTGATTCGACAGGACGGCTCGGTTTCAGGATTTGCGGCTCCAGATAAGATGTCAGGAATGATAACCTATCAAGTGCAATCAATTCACTTGACGACCGATTATCAACGCTATTTAAATCTAATCACTATTCCAAACATAAGTTATCGGCCCGGAATTTGCATGTTCGAAAGGGGCAGGCATGGGCGAAGGGTGTATATCAATGGATATTGCCAAGGCTAAGAGTGCAACCTATAACTCGGAGCTAAGCTACAAGACTAGCCAATTTGCATCGAGTCAGGTTCCCAACCAGCCGGGTCTCCTGGTCAATCCTTGACGGTAGCCTTATCACTTAAGAAGCTATTGTGGGCTACGTTGGACTCAATTCAGTGGATATTGTTTGACCCAGCTTCATGGGAGCCTGCTTCTGGCCCTTTCCCCGGACTTTGCGGGGTAGTTCGAAATAGTAGGACGATAAGCTTATTGCAAAGTAGCTCTTATCTTTGCCAGGTATTAGATCGTTGGTAGTCTGAGATGAAGGCGAGAGGGGGTGATTAGGTAGTTGGGATGTGCGTATAAAAGCGCATATGTCCCCCACTTAATGTTGTTAATCCCAAGGAAACATCGGCGCCGTTATTCAACTCACCAACACTATTGAGCCATTGAGAAGCCTTTTCATTTTACGTCATGTCCAAATTAAAGGTGTCGAGCCCTCATGGGCATGTCATGACTTCAGACGAAGAAAAACACGCAGGATCCGGTGTCTCGCGAGACTCGTCCCAAGCCGCAGAGACCGTCCCCATGAGCAATGACCTCCATCGTACCCTCAGCCCTAGACAGGTCCATGTCAGATAATCGTTGTCACTCTTGACGATCCAAATCGCTGATAACATCCCAGATCATCTCTCTGGGTTCCAGTGTTGGTAGTGGACTCTTCATCGCCACAGGCAAGGCCCTTGCAAATGGAGGACCGGGAACTATGTTCATAGCATACCTGCTCGTCTGCACCGGTGTTTGGGCCAATCTACAAACCCTCGGCGAGATGACGATCGCATTCCCAGTTTCCGGCAACTACATCGACTATGCTAGCAGATGGGTAGACCCAGCCTTGGCGTTCGGAGCTGGTTTTGCTGAATGGCTTGGTGGGCTATCACTCCCTGAGCTTGACAGCTTGACAATAACTAACTGGCTCCAGGTTGGACCGCCGTCTTCGCTGCCGAAGCCGCGTTCTTTGTGGTCCTAGTCGACTATTGGGCCCAGGGCAGGGTACCCCAAGGTGCACTGAGTATGTACCACAGATCAACGTGCTCGAGTTGTTGACTGACGTGTCGTAGTCTCCATCTTCTTAGTTATCTGCCTAATCGTCTTTCTACTACCCAACAACGCCTTTGCATGGCTTCAGTGTTTCGGATCTCTAGTGAAAGTCGCCTTGTTCGTGGTTGTAGTCATCTTCTCGATTGTACTGTTCGCGGGCGCCGGACCAGATCGTGATCATGAATGGGGCGCTTCTTGGCATAATGGACTTGCTTTCCAAAACGGGTTTGGGGTAAGGTTTCAGAGCCTATCAAGTTACAAGGAAGATACTGACAATGCCAGGGTTTCGCTAGTTGTGCCTTGTTAGCGATCTGGGCCGTTGGCGACCAAGTCTTTGTTGGTGTCATGGTGGGAGAGGCGTCATCTCCTCGATATTCCATGGGTCATGCATCTACTCTGGTCCCTCTCCGAGTCGGAGTCATGTACATGACTTGTGTCGTCCTTATCGGCCTTCTGATTACCTCTGATAACCCCGACCTCTTGGGCGCATCAGGTTCTGCCGCATCGCCCTTTGTCATCGCTGCTAAAGGAATCAAGGGAGTTCCTGATTTGATCAACGTGTGTATCATCATCGGCATCCTTGCAATTGCGTTGGAGTCGATTTATCTTCCATCCCGCATTCTCCGAACCATGGCTTTACAGGGATTGATCCCAGAGAAATTTAGCCATTGCGACGAGCGTGGTCGACCTCGCTGGGCGCTAGCCCTGACATCTGTTGTAGCAGTGGTCATGAGCTATATGATTCTTAACGGTAAGTACTTCCCCCTTTTCCAATCTGCTTGTATCTGACGGGAACAAGCTGGTGGAACTGAAGCTCTCAACTGGTTCGTTTCGATTACAAGCGCCTCATTCTTCTCTAACTGGGCCATCATCGCCTTCACGAGCTTCTTCTTCCACCGCGCGTTGAAGGTACAAGGTGACGAAATCTTCAGCCAGAGATATGCCTGGAGATCATTCGCCTGGCCTTCGCCACCTGCTTATTTGATGCTCATCTGCGTACTTTTACTCGTATGTCTGTTCTACATGGCTATCAACCCCATTGTAAGAAGCATGATCCTCTTAAACTACTTAATAACATTAACTAACGCGTCATGAATAAAGTGGCACTGGCTTCACAGCCTATAACTTCTTCCAGAACCTAATCGGTCTATTGATGACTGTGATGCTTACACTAGGATACAAGGTTCTCATGCGCACCAAGTGGCAATCCGCAAAGACAGCCGATCTTCAAACTGGCCGAAACAAGCTTCGACCTGATGAAATTGAGTTCTTGGACAGTTATTATAGTCGCCCATGGTGGCAGCGTCTCGGCACTTACCTGTCTCTGTATTAAGGGGGATATGAAGCCTATCGTATCGATAGAAGAGTACTAGCAGAGACAAAGTCTAAAGTGCCTGCCTCGGGAAAACATGCTCCTTTTAAAAGGGTATTAGGCTTAGGTTATAACTACAAACGATCTAGAACAAATCAGTTCACGACACATGGCTCCCTATAACTGTGCAGTACGAGATAATGTAACAAAAATTTAAGTTAGGGGTCATGTACCGAGGATAAGATAACTTTTATTATTTCCAAACCTGTTGCAGTCCCAGACTTTGGTTTCAGGGCTGTCCTTGAAGACACAATTGCACGCCCTTACCTTTCCAAGATGTTACTCAGAGCGCGGAATGGGCGATCTGTATCTCAACATGACCGCTACGACAAGTCAAGCGGCGTATAATAATTTGGCTTGACTTTGTTCTGGTGGTAGTGATAACAACTGAGCGGCTCGCTATCACAGAAACAAAAAGATTCGGTAGTTCTTGGCGACACCTACTATCTTCACTCTTCACAGCAGAGTGATTTAAGCCAAATCTATCTTGTGTACACTCTAATTACACTAAGCTACCCCAATGCGGTATTAATGACAGGCTGTCTTGATGTAAAAGTGTGTTGATAAATAGAGCATACCTCATATTACGGTTTGAGTTGGGGGTTCAAAAACAAGTAAATGATATACATGTACCCTCAAATGAGGTCAAACTAACTGTCCTGTCTCAAGATATTTCATTGTAATGCATCGAATCTCTTTAACCCACAACATTTACACTCATGCATCCTTGGCCCATGATTCCCATTCATAAGCTGCAAGCATAAACGGCCCAACGCCATTCTGTCCATTCTCGAGAGTCGGTTGGGCCACATAATACTACCTCTCGTCAGTGTGGTTTCCTGTTGTCGGTGCTGTACTTACTTCAAAAGTCACGTTCGAATTGAGTAGTCCACACTCAGCGACAGTACTGTTGAGAATAATGGGGCCGTCTTCGTCTCCTTCGATAAAGTTGTTTACAATGCTTGTGAACGCGTCTCGTGCCATATCAAGATAATCATCGCGATCCAAATATCCTAGGTCAATGGCTTTCAGTAGGCCCCACGTAAACATAGATGAGCCACTGCTCTCTACATAGTTACCCTCGCGTTCAGGATAAGGTTCGTTCATGACCTGCCACCAACTGCCAGAAGCCGGGTCTCGAGATTCTTTGAGTCCAATAGCGACAGATTGGAGATATCCAAGAAGTTGGTCATAACCAACATGGCCAGTTGGGAAGAACTGCAAAATTTCAACAAGAGACATGAAATACCAGCCAAGTGCACGGCCCCAGACGTTGGGTGCCTGGCCAGTTTCTGGATCAGCCCAAGAAGCTGTGCCGTCAACCCAGCCGTGAACATGAAGGCCCGTAGTCTCATTCACAGTATTTTCATGTATGAGCTCATATTGAAGCAGAAGGTCATCCCAGGCGGTGTCATTGTCGCGGTCGTATAGACTTGTCCACTTGGCATAAAACGTGTCTGCCATGTAAATACCGTCTAGCCACATCTGGTTTCGGAAGAATTGCTGGTGCCTACGAGAAGGTTTAGACAATGGGAGACTGGTATGGGTTAAATATCTTACCAAAAGCCACCAGATGGTGTACGGGGATACTTGTCAAGCATTCGTCTGATAGTGTTGGCTGCAGTCTTGTACTTTTCCTGTCCCGTTTCGTTGTATAGATAAAGATAGTTGTGCCCCATTCGATACTCATCGAGGATGTATTTGGATGTATTCAAACCTTTAATAGTACCGTTCTCTAGTACCACAGGGCCAGCAATCTGCCCAATGTACCAATCGAGGTATTTGTCGTCCCCAGAAAGCTCATAGGCCTTTTCAAACCCCAGGTAGAGCACTGCATCCTGGTATCCTCGGTCAGGCGCGACACCCTTGGCGATCATTGCGTCTGCCATTCGAGTCAAGTACGAAGACTCGGTTTGAGCAGACGCAACGGCCAAGAGCATGAAGCATGGCATAAATTTCATGGCAGCTGTGTTTGATGGATATGGTATTATTTAAAAGAGTCCGCTGTAGGGATTTGGGCTGTGCAGAGTTCTCTCAACGGTCGAAACATAGTTTATATATGTATATCTACATATCATGTTCGAATAAGCAATGACTAGCGGGGTCACAACACATTCAGTGAATAGAAGAGTGAATGCGACATTGCACCTTGTGATGAATTGCGTTTCAAAAGGCCTTGTCTTCATGCCTTGTTTGGTCACCAATGAGGGGAAATGACACACATTCAGGTCGCACTGAGCCATCCAGTCCACCAATGAGCGACGGACTGCTCCCTCATGCACGCAAGACATTTAGACGAGCAGTCTTTATGTCGATCCATGCTTGATAAGAGACATGATAGGGCATGGTGATATTGATGAACTGATATCTCTCGCGATGGATGTTGCCTCGATCCTCAATCGGGCCTGGTCAAAAGCGACCCAAGCCACACATCAACCATTCTTATGCAAGTCAAGTCATGCGCTTATACTGAAATACACTTTCACGTGAATAGTTTTTGCCGTTTTTGTGATACCTGTTGGTTGTTTGGGCATTACCTTCATAAATAACCGGAAATGGGGGAACTTACTTTAAGGACTATCGTTTTGCCAACAGAAAAGCTTCACAAATAGAGTCACCACTAGGACTAGTTCTAAGAATAGCCTATTCTTGTTGTAGGTAGTATAAGTAATATTAAACTTGCTAAACTAGCTCAGTAAACTAAAAAGATAATATCGGCAAGCCAAACTTTGGCATTCCCAGAATAAATTCCAATAAGACGTTCATCAGTATCATTAAGGTCTAGACCTTGGTGGGGGCAACCTCGTGAATATGTTGACCCTCGGAAGAAATGTTATCAACCTCCTCATTTAGAACCTCCCTCTCGACCTTCTCCATGGTGACATTGCCAACAGCAGCGTTATCGCCATCGATGACCTTTGCGACCTCCTCTAGAGTAGGTCCTCGAGTCTCGACATACATGAAGTAGATGAACATAACCTCTCCAAAGACCCAGATGGTGTAGATGAGATAGAGTCTCCAGGTGTTACCGCCATTGATTTGGCCCTCGATCGTCCAGGCATCGAAAGCCAGAGGGTTGAGGTAGTTGTTCAAGAGGAGAGCGATCTGGACAGAGATATTCAGGACCATCAGGCCCTTGGCACGGAGAGAGTAGGGGAGAATCTCAACGGCGTAACCGATGAGGAGACCGGACCAACAAGTAGAGTAGAAGACACCGTGCATCCAGACAAGGAAGATCATGGCGTTATTAGCTCCAGGGGCCTGATGTTGCTCGTACAGACCACAGGTGAGAGTCCAGAAGATGAGAACGACGAACATGCCACCAGTAGCAAACAAGAAAGAGAAACGACGGTTAAGGCGGTCAACAAACATAGCGCATCCAATCGAGACAATCATATCGAGAATTGTCTTTCCAGCAGTGATGATGAGACGATCTTGCTCGCTCTCTAATCCTGCATTCTCGTAGAGAATGGCAGAATAGTTAGAGACAACACCGTTGCCAGACCACTGGGAGAAGATACCGAGGGAGAAGAGTACGATGAGGCGGTAGCGGTTTCCCTTGGTCTTAAAGAAATCGATGTATGAAGAAGAGTTATCAGCCATCTGCTCAGCCTTGATAGTCTCACAGATCTCTCGGTACTCGAACTGGACAGTAGGGTGGTTGACATCGCCGTTGGCGTGGTATTTGGCAAGAATATTCAAGGCCTCATCTTGGCGATCCTTGGCGATAAGGAAACGAGGAGACTCGGGGATCCCTGGAAGGACCATGTTAGCGCACATTGGCACGATAGATCACCAGAGGCTTACTCACAGAAAAGGACAATAAGCTGAAGCAGACCGGGGGCGCCCTGGAGGATAGCAGGGAATCGCCATGACCAGTTGTTACCCCAGAAAGAAGTACCGAAACAGGTCCAAGAAACAAGGAAAGAACCCAAGTTCCAGAGACAGTTGTAAACTGTGGTGAAGCGGGCACGGTGCTGAGGGTGGCAAAGCTCGGCGAGAAGCATAGGAGAGGCGATTTGGGCGAATGAGTTACCGAAACCGAGAAGAACACGACCGCCAGAGAAGGTAGCATAGTCAGGGGCACCAGCCTGAAGACCAGCGCCAATAGCCATAATGATGAAACCGAGAGCAATGGAAGGACGACGACCCCAGCGATCGGTGATGAGAGGGACGAGAGGGATAGAGGCGACTGAACCGATCTGGTAGAGGGCAATGAGGAGACCAAGTCTGTCACCCTTTGGGTCGTCGAAGAAATTCCTCCAGCTCTCGAAGTTCTGAACATTGTTCATGTACATTCTGCAAAGGTCAGTATATGCCAGTATTCGCAATCTCTTGAGAGCACTCACCCATCCCAACCAGTTCCCATAGAAGAAGCACAAAGAACGCAGGCGTAGAAGGTTAGCTTCCTCAGAGCTGGATCCCTGTACCAGATGACCTTCTCGAACTTGGGGGCTTCATCTCGAAGCCTCTGGGTCTTCTCGTCGGCCGCAAGGCCCATAATCTCCTTGATACCCATGATGATTTCTCAACCGATCAATCGGTGATAAGACAGAGTATGTGTTTGAGTTGTGTTTGATGTTGCAATGAAGAGTGAAGAAATGGTGGGTGAAGTCAAGGGGGCGCCCCTAGATAGATATAGAAAAAGCGCGTTGAAAGCGTGGCAGGCCTGTAAGTCGAGAACACTCAAAGGGTGGACGGACGTGCGGACCGGACTTCAGACCCCAGATTATGGGGAGAGCAGAGGTTACAACCGAGCAGGCAAAAACCGCAATTGATAGATCAAATGGCAGTCTTCCGCTTAATGGGTCCCACTCCCTTGAATGTCGGAATGGGCGATCTTGTTCCACCTTGGCTGTCTTGGAAGTCTTGGTAGTCATGAGTCTTAGCCAAGATGGAGGCCGGGCCGCAGTCTTTGGACATGGATATGGGCCAGATGGGGTTACTTTCTACAGGGATGTACAAAACTGGATCAGTCACAAGCTGGGGGAGACAGAGACTAGAATCTGGTTCTGCCCATTTTTGAACAAACAATGTTGGTTGTTATTGTACGGAGCACTCCGTGATGAACGAGAATAATGGGGCTCTGTCGATTGACCCCTTGTAGGCAGTATTCCCGCTATTAGCCTGTTATGGTTGCCCTACCGAGCGAGTCCCATGGGGGATAACCTTGACCTAATGGGAAAAAAGGGGGTTTGTTTAGTTAGTCATTACCCATTTCTTCATTTCGCCACGGCGTTTCATCCAGGAACACCATGCTATTCATCGTCTCTGTCCGACGCACAGATCATAATCTACATTCATACATACGATGCCCTGATCTGATCTTGTAGTGGCATTCAATTGAGGTAAGCTGACCAGTACACAGTACCTGAACTGCTTGGGGCATTCCTTGCTGTTGCATTCTGCCAGTGGTCAACTTGTACAACAACCACCAAATATGCCGTGCCTCCATTATTCCCCTTCTTCCAAGATAATTCATGAAGTTTTAGAGAAACCTTTTGGTACAATAAGGCGACGAGTGAGGGAGGACAAAGGTTCTCAATGGTGCGGAATGAAGACGCTCAACTAATTGTCGGGATATTCTCCAGTCTTGGCCTAGAGTAAAATTGGCTAAATACGGGTAAATGCGGGTAAAGTACAACCTTATAATGAGTGCCAAGCCCTCGCCAATAGTTTCGTGCCTCTCGTCTGTTCAAGGAAATCTTTCCATGTCTTTACCGCCATCAGCCGCAAACGCTAGAATAAACATGCGGTAAACTCCGTCATTTCCCGGCATATGCCTCATCGAAGAAAAAGAACATTTACCATCTCATCTCGGCACGTGGAAATGGAATTCAGCCGCCACAGTGACTCTAGTCTAGCCCAACAGTCAGACGGTTGAAAGTCAGACCTAGGCGGGTCGTCTGATATAACCCCAGCGAAAGCCAAGGACGTTTAATTGGAGACCACAGAACTTTTGATCAACTCTCATACGGCGAACAGACATCCTCCAAGAACTTGGCGCTTTGCCGACTCTTTGACCCAGATTTTACTCTCCACTTAACAAGACTTGACCTGAGCTTGCGACAAGGGACGAGGAACCGAGGGCCGATATCCCCCATGGGCTCAGAAATTCTCCTGTTTAGCGTAGGCATGACCGATGGATCGATTTTTCTTTTATCGTGCCATGACAAACACGAAAAACATCCATGTTTCCACAGCCGATTGTAAGTGAGATGTCGGTATAGGTTAATCGGGACATTTTTCACAAAACAGAAAAGAGCACGACAATTACCAACATCACGGTGCCATCACGATGGAGTTGATGAAACCTGGTATTTTCGCACCAATCGTCTTTTAATCAAGTCGCTTACGTACAAACCAACTGCCCAAGACAGGATCCTCCTCGCAAATCACACTCAGGTTGTGAGTGAATTGGCCGTTATTTTACTCACAGTGTGCCACGCACAAGCATTGTACTTTTTGATATGTTAGTAGTTGCGGCTCTAATCAAGGTGGTATTCGGCATCTGCTAGATTAAGAATGCGATTTCAGGCTATTTCGTGTAGGATTCAGCAATTCCATGTAGACTGATGCATATGGATGGAAGGCTTGCTGGCCTTCAAGCGCGAACAAAGAGTCTGCTTCTTCAAGACACATCTGTGATTCACGATATCACCGCCACCTTGAATGTCTTGTTGTCAGAACTGAATGCACGGTACTGTGCCACGGCGCGGGTAATCTCAACGAAGGTCGAAACCGACGGCATGTGGCAACTGCGAAGCGCCTTGGCCTTAACTTTGTTGATGATGATCCCGTGTTTATGGTTCAACTATATCCCAGGGTTAGACGTTACCTTGTTATTGATGGGTCCCGATGGCACCAATGCACAAGTGACACATCCAAGTGCATGCATGTGGCGATTGATTGAACACACTTGGCGTGGAGAAGACATTACACCTACATATCACGGAGATCCGTTGATCCGAGTCCACTGAAGCTGTTTTGTCTGAGCTATCAAGATGTAGTCCAATAGAGGCCAGATGACCTGCATTGTCTAAATGGCTAGGTTTAAAAACTGGAGGATGCATGCTGTAAGAAGAGGGGTGGACTTGGGATGTTTTGACCTTTCAAGGTTGAATGCAGCACTTGGAAGATGATGCCCAGACTCAGTACCCTACGAAAGCACATCAGTCGTTGCGCTTGGTCCAATCAGCCAGACCCTCAAGAAACTTTGTGTGGACATCGGCCTCCCCGGTCCGTTGCAAAACCTCCTGGTACTCTTTTTCGCCCAGACACTGGAAAAAGAGCAGAATGCCAGCCCAGATGAAGTCGGTGTAACTGACAGTGTCGCCTAAGAAATAAGGTCCTGAGCTGTTTTCTTTGAGCAAGTCCGTAATTTCACGAGCGAACGGTTCCGCTCGGTCCAATGCTCCAGGGGAGTTCTTCTCTCCGTACTCATACAATGGCATCCCGACGTCTTCTTTCCTCGTGGAGAGGAAGAAGTCAATGCTCTTGTCGCCAAGGATATTTTTGGCGACGCCGGGAACGTAAATGGGTGTCATCTGTGTCATGAACTTCACCATGGAAGCCCTGAAACGAAGCTGCATTGGGTGATTGAGACTCATGCTAGGTTCCGGGTACTTTTCCTCAATGTAGTCGACGATCTTGTAAGAGTCCATCAGGTAGGTACCGTCGGGCATCTGTATGGCTGGGAGTGTGAACTCGGGGTCTTGTTCATTCGGTGAAACACTGGAAACGCGACCGTTATTAAGAATGTTTGCTCGTCGTTATTTGGACGGTATTTGCTCACTGTTGACTCAATCGTTCCTTGATCTGTGGATACTCAAGCTACGTCTCTTAGTAGGGCCAACTTGTCACAGACTTCCGGGACTTACCCATTCAGTTTTGTAGTTGAGACCTTTAAAGTTGAGAAGTAAACGTGCTAGGACGCGTCAGTATCCACATTCCAACACACACTAAAGCTTGACCGGAAAAGGACCAACTTCTCCAAATATTCATCGACCAACAAACCTGGGGTGGTTTGGTGGGGATGTCGAATAAGGTTATTGTATCAGAAGACATGGCTTTATCGGACCTTTTTTTCGTATTGCACAGGTAGAATTTGGGTCAAGTGATCCAAGTCTCGGCGGCATAAATTGCTGCAGCAAACGGATATAAATAGTATCTTGTCCGTATCACGACATTAATCAGCAGTTTTAGAGATCAGCCAATCCTTCAATGGCGTTGTATTTTTCCCCTCGCCATATCGATAAGCCTTGAATCCTTTCAAGTCGAAAATGGCAGGTGTTTTGTTCAAATCTCCACTACAAAGCTGCTAGACAGTCGCTGGAACTGCGCTAAAAAGGACAAGCCTGGTTGTCCAGTGTCTTAGATACACCTACCGTATCAACTCATCAAATTCGGTAAAGCCTGTGGATCCCAGGAGGTTTCTTGATTTGACCAATGGTAAGGTACCGGATACTCAAGAGGTAGGTGACCAATAGAGGCTTCAGGTTCTCACGTTTTGTATCCACAGGCTTTACTGAATTTCATGAGTTGATACGGTAGTCTACTGGCCGTTATTCGTGCTCCCATCTGACCAAATAACCACAGAGTCAACTGTATCCTTGAGTTCTTGAAATGTTTTCTATTTCTAATCGTACGCACAGATATTCCTGTTCGTACAAGGATATTTGGGCAAGGCCTCTTAGCCAGCACCACGTTGGGGTCAGCTATCTGCTGGACACAATGACTTCATTCGCGTCTTCCTTGGTTAATAATCCTGGAATCCCAATACCATAACTACAACCCCGCATT